>NC_064614.1:1190873888-1195873888 GCF_023898315.1 Schistocerca nitens | reverse complement strand
ACCGCCTACAGGAAAATTAAAGAGACCTTTGGAGAAAAGAGAACCACTTGTATGAATATCAAGAGCTCAGATGGAAACTCAGTTCTAAGCAAAGAAGGGAAAGCAGAAAGGTGGAAGGAGTATATAGAGGGTCTATACAGGGGCGACGTACTTGAGGACAATATTCTGGAAATGGAAGAGAATGTAGATGAAGACGAAATGGGAGATACAATACTGCGTGAAGAGTTTGACAGAGCACTGAAAGACATGAGTCGAAACAAGGCCCCGGGAGTAGACAACATTCCATTAGAACTACTGATGGCCTCGGGAGAGCCAGTCATGACAAAACTCTACCACATGGTGAGCACGATGTATGAGACAGACGAAATACCCTCAGACTTCAAGAATAATATAATAATTCCAATCCCAAAGAAAGCAGGCGTTGACAGATGTGAAAATTACCGAACTATCTGTTTAATAAGCCACAGCTGCAAAATACTAACCCGAATTCTTTGCAGACGAATGGAAAAACTAGTAGAAGCCGACCTTGGGGAAGATCAGTTTGGATTCCGTAGAAATATCGGAACACGTGAGGCAATGCTGTCCTTAGGACTTATCTTAGAAGAAAGATTAAGGAAAGGCAAACCTACGTTTCTAGCATTTGTAGACTTAGAGAAAGCTTTCGTCAATGTTGACTGGAATAATCTCTTTCAAATTCTAAAGGTGTTACGGGTAAAATACAGGGAGCGAAAGGCTATTTACAATTTGTACAGAAACCAGATGGCAGTTATAAGAGTCGAGGGCATGAAAGGGAAGCAGTGGTTGGGAAGGGAGTGAGACAGAGTTGTAGCCTCTCCCCTATGTTATTCAATCTGTATATTGAGCAAGCAGTAAAGGAAACAAAAGAAAAATTCGGAGTAGGTATTAAAATCCATGGAGAAGAAATAAAACTTTGAGGTTCGCCGATGACATTGTAATTCTGTCAGAGACAGCAAAGGACTTGGAAGAGCAGTTGAACGGAATGGACAGTGTCTTGATGGGAGGATATAAGATGAACATCAACAAAAGCAAATCGAAGATAATGGAATGTTGTCAAATTAATTCGGGTGATGCTGAGGGAATTAGACTAGGAAATGAGACACAGTAGTAAAGAAGTTTTGCTATTTGGGGAGCAAAATAACTGATGATGGTCGAAGTAGAGAGGATATAAAATGTAGACTGGCAATGGCAAAGAAAGCGTTTCTGAAGAAGAGAAATTTGTTAACATCGAGTATAGATTTAAGTGTCAGGAAGTCGTTTCTGAAAGTATTTGTGTGGAGTGTAGCCATGTATGGAAGTGAAACATGGACGATAAATAGTTTGGACAAGAAGAGAATAGAAGCTTTCGAAATGTGGTGCTACAGAAGAATGCTGAAGATTAGATGGGTAGATCACATAACTAATGAGGAGGTATTGAATAGAATTGGGGAGAAGAGGAGTTTGTGGCACAACTTGACAAGAAGAAGGGACCGGTTGGTAGGACATGTTCTGAGGCATCAAGGGACCACAGGTTTAGCATTGGAGGGCAGCGTGGAGGGTAAAAATCGTAGAGGGAGACCAAGAGATGAATACACTAAGCAGATTGAGAAGGATGTAAGTTGCAGTAAGTACTGGGAGATGAAGAAGCATGCACGAAAAACATTCAGACAGTAGTCTAATTCAGCCCTTGTAAAAATAAAATTGTCGGCACGTTCTGGCAACTGTGGAAAAAAATGAACCAGCGAGCGTGTCACCTAGCTGCAATAGAAAAGCCCTTATCGCTAGCGACATGAACCAACCCGAGACTAACTTTAGATCGGCTGAAGGCCACACTCAAAACACAAGACACAAGGCCTAAGCAAGAAATTGAAATAAGAGGTTCTTCTGGAGGTTACACCCAAAAATATTTTCTAAATCTTCAATCTAAACAGGCTGAAGGCCTTAGCAATTTAATTTTAATGGAACTTGGAAGGTAGGAGGCAAGATAATGGCAGAAGTAAAGCTGTGAGTACCGGGCGTGAGTCGTGCTTCGGTAGCTCAAAAAAATGGTTCAAATGGCTCTGAGCACCATGGGACTCAACTGCTGTGGTCATAAGTCCCCTAGAACTTAGAACTACGTAAACCTAACTAACCTAAGGACAGCACACAACACCCAGCCATCACGAGGCAGAGAAAATCCCTGACCCCGCCGGGAATCGAACCCGGGAACCCGGGCGTGGGAAGCGAGAACGCTACCGCACGACCACGAGATGCGGGCTCGGTAGCTCAGATGGTAGAGCACTTTCCCGCGAAAGGCAAAGGTCCCGAGTTCGAGTCTCGTTTGTAGTTACTACACTCGGGTTGCATTTTACTGAGAGTAACTGGAAGCGGAGGCATATAGACCTAAACTTTCACTACAATCACTCCCCCCCCCCCCCGCCAACAAAAAGAACCAATACATAGATGTGATCCTGAAGGCATTCGAAACCGTTCCTCACAGGCGCCTTCTAACGAAACTGCGTGCCTAAGGAATATCGCCTCAGTTGTGCGACTGGATTCGTGATTTCCTATCAGGAAGGTGACAGTTCGTAGTAATAGACGGAAAGTCAAAAACAGAAGTAATATCCGGCGTTCCCCAAGGAAGTATTATAGGCATTATAGGCCCTCTACCGTTCCTGATCTTTATTGACGACATAGGAGACAATCTGAGTAGCCGTCATAGATTGCAGATGATTGAGTCATTTACCGCCTTCTAAAGTCATCAGATGATCAAAACGAATTGCAAAATGAATCAGATAAGATATCTCTATGGTGCGGAAAGTGGCAATTGATCGTTAATAAAGAAAAGTGTGAAGTTATTCACACGTGCACTAAAAGAAATCCTCTAAATTTCGATTCAGATTCGCACAAATCTGAAGGCTGTAAATTCAACTTAATACTTCGGGATGGCAATTACAAATAACCTGAATTGGAACGATCACACAGATAATGTTGTGGGTAGAGGAAACCAAATACTGCGATTCATTGGCAGAACACTTAGAAGGTGGAACAGGTCTACTAAAGTGACTGCTTATACCAAGCTTGTCCGCCCTATTCTGGTGTACTACTGTGCTATGTGGGATCTGCATCAGGTGGGACTGACGGATGGCTTCGAATAAGTACAAAGAAGGGCAGCTCGTTTTGTATTATCGTGAAATAGGGGAAATACGTAAATTGGAGTGGCACTCATTAAAACAAAGGCGCTTTTCCTTGCTACGGGATCTTCTCATGAAATCTCAATCATCAGTTTTCTTCTCCGATTTCGAAAACATTCTGTTGGCATCCACCTGCATAGGGAGAAATGAGGGAGATCACGATAAAATAGGAGAAATCAAGGCTCCCACAGATAAATTTAAGTTCTCGTTTCCCGGCGCGCCGTTGGAGTGTGGAACGGTAGAGAGACAGCTGGAAGGTGGTTCATTGAACCCTCTGCCAGGTACTTTATAGTGAATTGCAGAATAATCACGTAAATGTAGGTGTAGATGTAGATGTAGATGCAGGCGTTGGAGACCAGTGACGGACTGTGAGATGCGTTTGCACCGTTGAGGTGGCTCATCGGCCAGAAATGTTCTAACGTCAAAGTGTCAGTGTGCTGGCACTCAGCCCTTGTAAAAAATAAAATTGTCGGCACGTTCTGGCAACTGTGGAAAAAAATGAACCAGCGAGCGTGTCACCCAGCTGCAATAGAAAAGCCCTTATCGCTAGCGACATGAACCAACAGCTTACAGCGGACGCCAACGGTAACTTTAATTTCCGTATCTAGGTTAAAATTCATCCTAATTGTCTATATTCATTCATCTCGAATAGTGGTTCCCAGCGTGGGAGCTATTACTCCCTATGGGTTGAGGGGTGGAGCGGGGGTATAAAATGTAATTTTATGACCGGTAAAAACAAAAGGATTCAAGTGTATTCCGGTCACGAAACCAAACTATTTGTAACATATGACACATTGTTGTGGAGATTACTGGTTGTGAAACGTTTGTATGAACGTCATCTTTCCCACAAAAATCACTCACCATACACATAGTTTGCACCCTGCATTTATGACAGTAAAACTAAGACGTATACGTCACATATGTTTAAATATCGCATAAAAATCCCTTCTCCGAGTTATAGGTAGTTCCTGCAATAGACCAGAAATTGCTTCGTTATTCACTTCGCAACCATAAGTGAACAATTAGTTCAACTAGTATAATGGCTACTATACTTCTGTAGGGCCTATACTGTATTATTACTATCTTTATTATTACTGACAGTGACCAGACACAAAGCATTGGCACCTAGTTCAGAAGTAAGGAATCCAGCAGTCAAGTGATCCAAAAATATAGGCATGAGGAAAGTATAAACATATTAATTCGGTAGATTTTAAATGGACTGGAGTAGAGGAGCGTTTTCTAATAAGTATTTACCTCAATGTCAATAATAAGCTTTGTTTTGTAAGAAGTAGTTTTGGGTAACACTTGCATGCACTGAGAATTGCTGTAGCTTTCTACAAAAAGGTTATTCGAAATAAGGCGTACCTGTAGTCTCACTGACTCATTATTCCGTGATTTAGGGTACCTCTAAAAACATAATGTTATTTATCATTCGCGATTTGAGAACTGGAAGTCTTCAAAGAAATTCTTTTTTATTTTAAAGTATATTTATAGTAATCTTGGTGTGGTGGTGGGGGGAAGTGGGGGATGGGGGAGGGGGAGGGGGAGAGGGCAGTATCTAATATCTGATTGCACTCTGTGGTAACGGTCTCAGAAAGTTTGGGAACCGCTGATACAGAAATTGTAGAGCATGCTCTTGTGGATTTTGATGATCCCTTTTTAATCGATGTAATGTTACGTAGGAAGAAAAGTGATTGCTAAATTTAAACGCATGTGAATAACTGTTGCGTTGTAAGTAAGAAGGAAATGAATGAAGATGGTAGGGTACTATCAAGTGGCTTGGAGAACAGGTAATTGTCGAGGACTCAGGTAGAATATTTCTTTTATTGTTTCACGAAGCCGAGACTGGCGAAATGAAAACAGAGACGAGTTATTCACATCAGAGCGAAGTAACGGTAGTTATCACGGAAAGCGGTGTTGGTCCGCTACATTTCTGAACGAGTATGCTCGCAGTGTCACAAATCAGACGTGCTGCCGCGAGACGGCACAGTCTGACCTGGCCATTGGTCACACTGTGCGATCGTACGTACGCAATCGCTGTCGAGTGCCAGATCGCAGCCGAACAATCGGTCACGCCAATAAATTTGCTGCGCGGTATTCCGGAAACTAAAGCGACGCGAACGGGGCGCAGCCGGATTCTCGGCGTGTAAATAGAGCGCCACACAATGGCCTTTTGACGGATGGTCCAATATCTGCAACGGGTCGGACTTGAATTCCCTGGTATGGAAGGGGTCGCGGACGAGAGCGGCAGAGGCGGGGGAAGTTGCGCTCTCCGCGCCGTGAGTAATGAAGCGTGCCCAAGTGGGAGTATAACTTTAATAGCCCATTGTTCGGATGCGGCCTCGCATTCTCGCGCTTGTCCAACTCTGGGAAACCCGGATGGTGATGTAGCTCATAGCTTAACCGTCCTGAGTCATCCGACGTCCCAGGGAATAGATTGTAGTGCCGACGAGATGTCGGTGAAATGAGAAAGAAAGGAAGAGATCTTTCAGTGTCGCTCGTACCAGTAAAACAAGTAATCTACTGCAAGATTTAAGAAAGTAACACAACCTGCCGCTAAAATGGCTTTTATGTGTATGCACAGTGTTTCAAGGTATTTGCATCGAAGGTCTAGGTGGGTAACGAAAGCGAGCGAAAAGTTTTACTTTTTTTTCCAACTGCACGAGAGTAGATTGAGCATTACATCAACAAACAGGTCGACGGGGCACGATGAGGTATGTTATAAAAAGGTCGCGAAGGTTTTGTTACTCGGAAATGTATGCACTCAAGTGTTAGTGGCACAGTTATCATTTATCACATTCTCGAACGTCCGACCTCGGTAGCTGAGTGGTCAGCGCGACGGAATGTCATTCCTAAGAGCCCAGGTTCAATTCCCGACTGGGTCGGAGATTTTCTCCGCTCAGGGACTGGGTGTTGTGTTGTCCTACTCCTCATCATTTCATCCCCACCGACGCGCAAGTCGCCGAAGTGGCGTCAAATCGAAAAACTTGCACACGGCGGACGGTCTACCCGACGGGAGATCCTAGTCACATGACATTTACCTTCTCCAAGTACTTCGCTGTCTGTCCCAGTTCCTCCTCCTCGACACATTAATTGAAATCATTAATACTTTGACAACGTGAATATTATGTTTTAACTGTCAATTCTTGTGTCCGATTTTGAAGTATCAATACACAAAGCAATTGGTTACGTGGAGCAGTTTTCATTAATGTGTTACCATCCTATATATACCACCCTCACAGGTGTCTCACAGTTGGCAAAACTGATACGCATGTTTCCGCAGATGCCGATGGTGGTCGTGTGGGGACCTATTGGATCCAATGATGCGCACCTGCTGGGCCACAGCTTCAGCGGTCCAGAATACAAGCCCCCTCTGCCGTCACGATACAGCCATGGTTGCCGGTAGCTGCACAGCCCACTCTCAGTTGGAGTCTTCGACAGTCCTCATTCTTATTCAGCCTTCGACAGTTGCTGCCCGAAATCTGGGCTTCCAACAAGACCACCAGAATATTGGCGAATTTTCCTTAGAATACTGTAAGTTCTGAAAGAACAAGCAATACTTGTGAAGCATTTCACAGGGCGTTCGGCCTTAATTTTCTGAATGCACATCCACATATATATCATTTTGATGTTCTATCGTTCATACTCAGACAACTGCATACACTAACGTGGATGATACACATAGGTCTCACCGAAAATAAATGTGAAAAATCTGTGCGGTGTCTACAGGAGTTGATTTTAAAGTACAGAAATAGAACAATGACACATTTGAATTTTTTATAAAGAGTTTCTTATTATTATCATAAGGAATCAGAATAGTTTCCATGTCTTTTCAAATACCTCGACGAGTGCCCTAATATGAGCATAAGTATTTTATCAAGCGTTTTTAACCATACCTAAGGTTGGTCTAGCTTAGAAGCCACAGAGAGTCCTAAGGCTCTCAAAGTGGGAAGGAAAATGCTGTAGCGCCCACTTAACTTCCGTTTTAATGGTTGCAGCTGAATTTACTCAAAAATTGGCCACCTCTCACAGCTCACCTACTTCGAAGAGTGGCCGCGAGTGAATTTCATCACGTCAAGAGTGGGTAAAGTTATGACTCTGTACCCAGTCGGGATCACCCGAAACGTCTATGGGTGGTAGATCACGACATGGAGACACAACTTTCTTTAGAGACAAATCGATCAGTGACACTTCCCAACCACGATAGACGTATTTCTATTGAATTTGCCGGCACTGCGACTAGATTTCACCGAACTGTACGGTCTGCTAATCAGGCGTGCTGAGTTCGAATCCTACCCATCCCGGGGAATTTATAGAATGATTTTCAACAGTAAAACGTTAAGAAAGCGTGTGTAAGCGAAGAAAAATATTTTAGAATTGAACAATAAACCGTAATTTTGCTTTACCTCCACTCTTTCACGCGCAGCAGATCACGCAGCTATGCACAACACACCTTACATACAAACGCCACCGAGTGCCCATACCCTGTCGTCTCTCAGGGTTGTACCCAATAATTAAGGTGTCTGGAAACGTCAATGGACATTTCGCCTGTAACAAAAATTGTTCCCCATGACGTGATCTAGCACCATCAGACGTTTGATGCAAGTCATTTGTAGCATCATATACATATCAATTCTCTGGAAAAATTAAAGATGGGATACATAAAGTAACCCAACATACTAACGACTGACAATGATTGAGCAGAAGAATGTTTCCAGAGGTCTTGCAGTCCTGCACGGAAAACTGAATGTCACTTGGTGTGAGGTCAACGTGACTTCAGTGCCAAATGCGGTTGGTCCCGCAGCACGACGCAGTTGAAGGGCTGGCAAAAGACAATGTGTGTGAATCATCAAAGCTGTTACGAGGCGCCATGGTAGTGGTCTTTCTCGTAGTGGTATTTCTGGAACCGCGCGTCGCGGTATTTGAATCCCCGCCAGATGTTATGGACGTCGAAGACCCCTAGAGGTCTCTGCACCATCGCGCCGTAAGCTGTGGAGGTGCGCGCCTCCTGGCCCGCATTTAGAGTGAGGGCGCCACAGTGGAACACGTGGTTGCAGCACCCAATAGCGGCGTCCCCAATAGAGTACTTAAGCGCCTGCCTGTCGCTCAGCCTGACGCTCCCGCCTCAATCTCCTCAAGCTCCTCTCTGGCCGTACGTGGGGTCTGGACCCCTCCACCATCCTCCACACCTATAAATCCCTCATCCGCCCTATCCTTTGTTATGCCCATCCGGCTTGGATCTCCGCCCCCCCTCCCTTTTCTAAATCCCTCCAAATCCTTGAACGCCATGCTCTCCGCCTCGCCTATCGCATCCGTCTCCCCTCCCCCACGCGGATCCTGTATGATCTCATCCCCTTCCCCCACCTCCTGCTTTTCCTTGAAAGGATACGGATCCTGTACACCTCCCGTAAACTCGACCCTCCTCACCCGCTCGTCTCCCCGATCCTCTCCCACCCCCGCCCGCTGCCGCGCCTGTATGCCCACGTCCCACCTGGTCTCCATCTCTCCACCCTCCTTACCCTCTCCCAAGGTGGCTTCCGCCAGCTCCCCCTCCCTGATGATGTCCTCCTCCCCTCCATCTATCCCTCCTATCAGCTTTGACCCTGCCCCCCCCACTTCCTGTGTCTTTTCCTTTAGGCACCCTCCCTCCCTTCTCTTCCCTTCCCTTCCCTTCTCTTTCCTTTTTCCCCGTCACCTCCCTCCACCCCTCTTCCCCCGGGCTTCCCCTCCCCCTTCCTCCCTCCCCCCTTTTCTCCTCTGCCCGTGGCATCTCTGCTCTCCCCTCTCCCACTCCCTTTCCTCCTCCTCCTCTCTTGGCAGGTCCCCGGACTCGCACACGCATAGTGAACATTCGCGCGCCGGAGATCATCGCCATCAGTGTCTAGTGTGTGTGCTTCGTTTTGTGTTTCGTGCAGTTACAACTCAACTGTTCACATGTGCTGTCGCCTTTCTCCGTGTTTTGTGCGCCGTGTCAACAAGTTTTAGTGTTTTTATCGTCCAATGTGAGCGGCTTCTTGTTTATTGTTTTTTGTATCTCCATTTTTTGCCCGCCGTTTTTTGTATTGTTTGTATCGCCTCTATGTCATGTTATTGTTCCACTTAAGGCTGAAGAGCAGCGTACTATGCTGCTGCCAGCCCGCCTGTATAGGTGATTAAAATTATAATAAAGGAAAAAAAAAAGCTCAGCCTGCCAATCTAACCTTGCATACGTCTCAGGACATATCGCCTCCCATTAGACAGCGTATTTACTATCGTGTTTTGTTTACGAGTGGACGTTGTTGTCTAGTTAGATTTTCTTGACTGTTGTTTCGTCCTTGTTGTTGTCGTAAGGTCCTTCGTTGGTCGTGTCCGTCCTCTCCCGTTGTGGTGTTGTTCGCGAACAGCTCCGCTGGTCCCGCCGCGTTTCCGCCACTTCAACCCCGCGACTGTTCCGGTCGCCGTTACAACAGTCTTCTTATAACATGGCCCACACACAACCAAAACAACTGGATGAAATGACATAGGGAAGAACCATCTGGATGAGTGTAACCGATGAGTTAGGTATTACTCACGGCATCGTCCCACGTGCATGGGGAGCGTTTCGGACAACAGGTAATTCTGCCTGAAAGAGGGAACGTGATCGACCATGGTCAACTACAGCAGCAAATCACGGTTACATTGCGCCACAAGCAAGAAGAGACCTCTGGTATCACGTATCGATCCCACCGTACAAGCGTCAAATTTGGCAACGTAACTGCAATGTGAGACCTGTGTTTTTCCTGGCGAATACAACTTTCAAATAACTTCCGGGAATTCAGCCAGGTAACACTTTCAGCGACCGCCGATATTTCAGCGGGAGTGCACCCTGCCATTTTCAAGGGTAACTGCAACTGACAGGCGACGTACATGCAAATTTAAAACCTCGGTTCTCGGACTGATGATGGAAAGATAACACATACTAGTGTTAAGTGACTAGTGCCACCAAAGATGACGGAAGTCAAAGCTATCAATAGTGAGACTACGATCTCGCAGGTGAGGTAGCATTGACTCTGTCCCTCGGTTTTTTGACAAGGGAGAGAGCCGGATTCCAAACAGAGTTTAAACAAAAACCTCCATCTCTGTTAACGCTATCGACCAACTGTACATTGGGTGATTGACGATAATTCTGACACCCAAGTCTACTGCCTTTTTCCCTTAGGTAGGGAACACTTCCAACAGCTTCCTTAATAACACTGTCCCAGTATCTGGACGTGCATGCCAATATCTCGGTGTTCTTATATAACATGGGGTGACAAGTATCCAAGCAATGTTCCGGAATAGCAGCAGATCTACTTGGCTGCTGTAATCGTGTGTGCCATTTATACTCAGTACATCGGTCCTCCACGGTTCTGATAGTTTGACCAATACATGCCATGCCGCAGCTAAAAGAAATGCCATATACACCCGCCTTACGCAGACCAAGATCGTCCTTAACAGAACTCAAAAGCACTGTAATTTTAGATGGAGGTCGGAAAACACATTTCACATCGAATTTCCGTAAAATACGACCGATCCTGTTGGAAGTGTTCCCTACCTAAGGGAAAAAGGCAGTAGACTTGGGTGTCAGAATTATCGTCAATCACCCGATGTACAGTTGGTCGATAGCGCAACGCAAGTTTCCATCAGACACTGACGGCTGTCGTGTGGGATCCAGCGGACCCAATGGAGCATGCCCACTGAACCAGTTCTCCAGTAGCTCTGGACTACGAGTGCCCTCTGCCACCTCAATCTGGGAGGGCTGGCAGCAGCCACACAGGCACTCATGCTTGGAGACTCTTCGTTATGACAGCTTCGTTCGTTCTCAGTTCAGAGATCCTGGTCCTTGTTGACACTGTGATAGCTGTACTCTATTTCTTGCTCCGTTATTCGTAATGAGTGTTTGTATGCTTGCAGAAATAAAAGTTAAGAAAATATTCCTTTTATTGTATTAACTTGCCCGCTATCATTTCCGCTCCTTTCCAGATTTCCTACGATGACAGTTACCACACCAGTCTGTTGCCTACCTGCCGGACGGTGTGGCCGAGCGGTGCTAGGCGCTTCAGTCTGGTACAGCGCGACCGCTACGGTCGCAAGTTCGAATCCTGCCTCGGGCATGGATGTGTGTGATGTCCTTAGGTTAGTTAGGTTTAAGTAGTTCTAAGTTCTCGGGGACTGATGACCTCAGATGTTAAGTCCCATAGTGCTCAGAGCCATTTGAACCAGAATTTTGTAGCCCACCTCTCCTTGGGATAGTGTACGATGTCGTACACAAAAAGAGCCTCATCAAGGAATGGATGCAATTGCAACCACATTTAACAGGTCTGCGAGACAACCAAGGTCATGCTTCATGGCGGCAAGGTGACTGCATCAATATGGTTCCTTTGCTGATAGACAAATATCTTGCGTTCCCATAACACTCGCACATCGGCAACACCGTTTGCGATGGTGTAAATAACGTACGGACTGGACCAAAGAGGAGCTGGACGTCTCCATATGGCGAGATATTTGACCACGTAACGCACCCAGGGACGTCGTCTAACATGAATGTTTTGGTGGTTCTGGTATCATGCGAGGACTCTTCACGATGCATGTGCGCACTCACCTCCAAATCTTTGAATGTACCACATTACTGTGACACTGTACTACTTTCCCATTCGCATCTTTTCGGGAGTGCATTAACTCCTAATTTCATTTTCATGGATAAGAAAGTGCCACCGCATTGAAGAGCGCAGATGGAAGAACTCTTGGGACATGAGGATATTCGGCGAATGGACGGGCATGCGGTCCCCCAACTGAACTCCCACCAACCACGTTGGGGAGATGTATTGCACCACGTTCACATGCATCAATTACCACCCAGCGGCTGTCAACCGCGATAATGGAGCAATGGTACTCATTAGCATGGGAGCATGTTACAAAGTAAGAATTGCCATCTGTGGTAATCGCACGGTTTATTAAGGACAGTAACCTGCCAGTGTAATGATCAGGTGACCATCATAAAATGAGGTGTCTTCAGTGTAATGACTGTCTTTTAATAAAAGTTTCATTTGTCTTCGTTTCGTTGCACGTTTCTTTCAGTTACCTTTTCTACTATACTGTAACTGATATCTCTATGTACGGCCCAAGTTTCATGGAACTATTTTAAAAGGCAGTGAGATGTGAAAGTTATTTTCGCCACTACTTTTTGGACATGATTATGTAAAGTCAGAGCTTTAATGTAATTTTCCTACACGTTACAAGAATTCAAGAATCATTGCAAGCAGAAATCCTCAACTAAAACAAAAACACTGTGAGGTCGGTATTCATCTCAAGTAAATGAAATAAGTTTCTTGATGCTCCTGTAGTATGATAGGTCATGTAACAGTGAAGATTATGAGGAAATGTACACAGTAGTGACAAAGGCTTTATAAATCAAAAATCAAGTTTGGTACATGTGAACGAAATCGCCAACTCATTCCTAGTGCACCAAACGTACTTGGGGCAGCGTGGAAGAACATTAAGACGGATCTAAAGTCTCAAAACAAAGCCAGTGCTATTCCTTTCCCACCAGGTCTATTAAACACACATTTGGCCAATCCCTTTCAAGAATGAAATTAGAGAAAGATGTGAAATGGCTCTGAGCACTATGGGACTTAACATCTGTGGTCATCAGTCCCCTAGAACTTAGAACTACTTAAACCTATCTAACCTAAGGACATCACACACATCCATACCAAGGCAGGATTCGAACCTGCGACCGTAGCAGTCGCGCGGTTCCGGACTGAGCGCCTTAACCGCGAGACCACCGCGGCCGGCCAAAGATGTGAGCAAAGCGGAAGCAGTCGTTGCCAACTTTAGACAGTAACACTGTTGACAGATTTAATTGCAGTCATGTAAGTAGCAGATAACTCAATAATACAGTGGACAAGTTCTGGAACTCGAGAGCGGAAAATTATTGAGGTATCTCGAACATTTTAATTAACCAAATAAGGAAAGCGATCTTAATGCCATTAAGAAATATCGTAAACAGCATTCCGAGGTGCATCCACATTACCACCATTTACCAGTGCTGATAGATGTTGAAAGTTCACCCTCCCTCCCCTCTCTTTTAAGGTATAATAATGATAATTTTATTTTAATGAGTTTGAAAGATAATAAATGTCAAATCACACGGAATGAAGTCTGATGTTCTTTCTTACACCCGCACACATTTTGCCATCTTCCCACTCAGACAGCATGATCGCTCGAGATGACACCGTTACCATGAACAGGGAATTTTGCTGCAACCCATTTCTTGTCTATCGTGCGAGATTATTGTTTCCAAATACCGTTGCGCTTTGTAATAAAATGTATTGGTCTGCATTGATTAACAAACTCATATGGCATTGCACGGTTGTGGGATACATAAGAGGAATGAAAGAGAGATTCTAAGACAAAATCAAGCAGAATAGTCCGACATTTTACCTTTATTGCTTTCTCAGTGTATAGATGGCCAATAAATCACAACACTGTCCACTCCCTTCATAACAGCTGCTTGTCTCTCATGTACTTCGAATCTTGTAACTGTAGTTTGGTTGGTGTACAAGCTGTAAGTAACCATTCGCTCCCTGTATTCTTTCCTTGCTATCGTTATCAAAGGCTTTCTAAATCTACAAATGCTGTTCTTCAACCTGTCTTCTAAGATGACGTAGAGTAACTATTGATATTAATTTCTGCTATAATCAGGAGATGGAGACATGCAATCAGTGATTCAAAAAATTAATTTTTTTTTACAGTCAAGATCGCAAAAGTGTTATTATTTGCGAGTTTCTCTGTTAGAAGATTACGCAAAAAAGAAAGAGATTCAAAACAGATTTTGTAACAGCCACAACTGAAAAAAACAGCTTTTCTACCTGTAGAGTCTGAATTTAGCCGAGGCATTTGGTGCTAACCGGTTTGATGAAATGCACCGTCACGTTCTCGAGGCCTTCACAGATTATAAAGCGGTAATTAATTACAAACACCTGCCAACACTGTAAAAACTGTGTAATATGTCTACGCCAAGGGGAGCTGCGCTATCTCAATGAATTCTACGATAGGTTTGGTAATAAGACAGTTATTGATTTTAATGACGATAAAACTAGTTTATTAAATATGGAATTATGGTATATATTAAGAGAGAATATCTCTGAGGAACAACAATCTGTAATAATTGCTTATACAACAATGTCTTAAGATGGCTCTAACATTCGAGTTACTGTGAAAAATGTCTTTGCAAGCAAAGGTAACAGGCGGTTTAGAACTAATCGGTGGGAGGAACGGCAGATGTTGAAGTCACTTAATAAAAAAATTGTAGATAATGACGTCATAGCCGTCTGTTCTGATAAAGGAAAAACGGCTGCTGTCCTTTCTCAGCAGGAATATGCGAGCAACAATTCATAATGATGAACAGTAAAGTATCTAAATTGCATAAACCTCACCAATCGGCGAGAGCGACTGTCAATAAGCGTGGCAGTGTCGGTTTCAAAGTTGATAAAATCGCTACAGATTTTCTTAAAGAACATTTTTACCTTAGAGAGTGTAGTTTGACTAGAACGGGGAAGAATTAATTACAGTGCTTAAGAACACCAACATCCCACTAAGTACCCACATGGGTAGCTTTGACATCGGCAATATGCATACTAATATTCTTATAGACGAAATACATGACATTGTTTTTGAAAATGTCAGCGAATTTAGTGACAGGCAATCGGACGAAATAGAAGATGTTGTTAATATTGTAACTTCGGTCCTCCGTTTTAATTATTTCAAATTTAGTGACAAAGTGTACAGGGTCATGGTATAACCATGTGGTTAACCGTAGTTTACACTTCGGCGAATATTTTTATGTCTCATTTCGAGTATCAGTTTATTAAGAAGTACCCGGAGGAGGCCGCTAAGGAGGTTTGGTGGAAACGTTTCGTTGATTTGTGATCTTAGGCTTTCCGCTTGAATTAACTGTTTGTACTGTTCTCGGGTCATCAGACAGCAGATATCACCTGAAGATGACGGCAAGGAACGCTGTCGAAATATCGTGGTTTGAAAACGACTGCACCCGGCTCGAGACCCGAGAACAGTACAAACGTTTCGTTAATGATACTTTTGTACTGTATGAAGACAGCAAGTAAGAGTGTGCCACAATTTACATAACATATGTAATACACTCCATGGAAATATTTCTTTTTCTGTTCAGAGCCAGATGTGGTTCAAATGGCTCTGAGCACTTGCTATTTCTGAGGTCATCAGTCGCCTAGAACTTAGAAATACACTCCTGGAAATTGAAATAAGAACACCGTGAATTCATTGTCCCAGGAAGGGGAAACTTTATTGACACATTCCTGGGGTCAGATACATCACATGATCACACTGACAGAACCACAGGCACATAGACACAGGCAACAGAGTATGCGCAATGTCGGCACTAGTACAGTGTATATCCACCTTTCGCAGCAATGCAGGCTGCTATTCTCCCATGGAGACGATCGTAGAGATGCTGGATGTAGTCCTGTGGAACGGCTTGCCATGCCATTTCCACCTGGCGCCTCAGTTGGACCAGCGTTCGTGCTGGACGTGCAGACCGCGTGAGACGACGCTTCATCCAGTCCCAAACATGCTCAATGGGGGACAGATCCGGAGATCTTGCTGGCCAGGGTAGTTGACTTACACCTTCTAGAGCACGTTGGGTGGCACGGGATACATGCGGACGTGCATTGTCCTGTTGGAACAGCAAGTTCCCTTGCCGGTCTAGGAATGGTAGAACGATGGGTTCGATGACGGTTTGGATGTACCGTGCACTATTCAGTGTCCCCTCGACGATCACCAGTGGTGTACGGCCAGTGTAGGAGATCGCTCCCCACACCATGATGCCGGGTGTTGGCCCTGTGTGCCTCGGTCGTATGCAGTCCTGATTGTGGCGCTCACCTGCACGGCGCCAAACACGCATACGACCATCATTGGCACCAAGGCAGAAGCGACTCTCATCGCTGAAGACGACACGTCTCCATTCGTCCCTCCATTCACGCCTGTCGCGACACCACTGGAGGCGGGCTGCACGATGTTGGGGCGTGAGCGGAAGACGGCCTAACGGTGTGCGGGACCGTAGCCCAGCTTCATGGAGACGGTTGCGAATGGTCCTCGCCGATACCCCAGGAGCAACAGTGTCCCTAATTTGCTGGGAAGGGGCGGTGCGGTCCCCTACGGCACTGCGTAGGATCCTACGGTCTTGGCGTGCATCCGTGCGTCGCTGCGGTCCGGTCCCAGGTCGACGGGCACGTGCACCTTCCGCCGACCACTGGCGACAACATCGATGTACTGTGGAGACCTCACGCCCCACGTGTTGAGCAATTCGGCGGTACGTCCACCCGGCCTCCCGCATGCCCACTATACGCCCTCGCTCAAAGTCCGTCAACTGCACATACGGTTCACGTCCACGCTGTCGCGGCATGCTACCAGTGTTAAAGACTGCGATGGAGCTCCGTATGCCACGGCAAACTGGCTGACACTGACGGCGGCGGTGCACAAATGCTGCGCAGCTAGCGCCATTCGACGGCCAACACCGCGGTTCCTGGTGTGTCCGCTGTGCCGTGCGTGTGATCATTGCTTGTACAGCCCTCTCGCAGTGTCCGGAGCAAGTATGGTGGGTCTGACACACCGGTGTCAATGTGTTCTTTTTTCCATTTCCAGGAGTGTAATTAAACCTAACATCACACACATCCATGCCCGAGGCAGGATTCGAACCTGCGACCGTAGCGGTCGCTCGGTTCCGCACTTCAGTGCCTAGAACCGCACGGCCACTCCGCCCGGCAGAGCCAGATGTATTTAGATTTAGATCACCTCAAATGGTGGCAAGGTAGAGCTTGATATCTATAGAGAAGAGTCTACTACTGATTTAGTTCTGAATGTAACATTGAACGGTTCTGGCGTAACCACAAGCGCCGGAACGAGAACGAGGAACGCAAGACCAGAGAAGGCGGTGAAACGACGTCGGCCAGTGGTGCGCTGATCAGGACCGCGCCACGACAGGAGCGCCGCCTGCAAGAAGTGAATATAAGCTCCGCTCCTGCCAGCCTTAGCGGCTCAGGTCGGCTCCGTATACGGACATTAGTGGACAGTATAGGCACAGTTGTAGACCGGCACTCGCAGATCTGTTATTAGTGACGTGTGTAAAACTTGCAGGAACACTGCATTGCCAAGAATATTACGGTTTGCATGTCACCCATCGTTTGCTTTTTTTTTTCTTTTTTTGGTCATCAGTCTACTGACTGGTTTGATGCGGCCCGCCACGAATTCCTTTCCTGTGCTAACCTCTTCATCACAGAGTAGCACTTGCAACCTACGTCATCAATTATTTGCTTGACGTATTCCAATCTCTGTCTTACTCCACAGTTTTTGCCCACTACAGCTCCTTCTAGTATCATGGAAGTCATTCCCTCATGTCTTAGCAGATGTCCTACCATCCATTCCCTTCTCCTTATCAGTGTTTTCTACATATTCCCTTCCTCTCCGATTCTGCGTAGAACTTCCTCATTCCTTACCTTATCAGTCCACCAAATTTTCAATATTTGTCTATAGCACCACATCTCAAATGCTTCGATTCTCTTCTGTTCCGGTTTTCCCACAGTCCATGTTTCACTACCATACAATGCTGTACTCCAGACGTACATCCTCAGAAATTTCTTCCTCAAATGAAGGCCGGTATTTGATATTAGTAGACGTCTCTTGGCCAGAAATGCTTTTTTTGCCATACCGAGTCTGCTTTTGATGTCCTCCTTGCTCCGTCCGTCATTGGTTATTTTACTGCCTAGGTAGCAGAATTCCTTAACTTCATTGACTTCGGGACCATCAATCCAGATGTTACGTTTCTCGCTATTCTCATTTCTACTACTTCTCATTACCCTCGTCTTTCTCCGATTTACTCTCAAACCATACTGCGTACTCGTTAGACTGTTCATTCCGTTCAGCAGATCATTTAATTCTTCTTCATTTTCACTCAGGATAGCAATGTCATCAGCGAATCGTATCATTTATATCCTTTCACCTTGTATTTTAATTCCACTCCTGAATCTTTCTTTGATTTCCATCATCGCTTCCTCGATGTACAGATTGAAGAGTATGGGCGAAAGGCTACAGCCTTGTCTTACACCTTTCTTAATACGAGCACTTCGTTCTTGATCGTCCACTCTTATTATTCCCTCTTGGTTGTTGTACATATTGTATATGACCCGTCTCTCCCTATAGCTTACCCCTAATTTTTTCAGAACCTCGAACAGTTTGCACCATTTTATATTGTCGAACGCTTTTCCAGGTCGACAAATCCTATGAAAGTGTCTTGATTTTTCTTTAGCCTTGCTTCCATTATTAGCCGTAACGTCAGAATTGCCTCTCTCGTTCCTTTACTTTTCCTAAAACCAAACTGATCGTCACCTAGCGCATTCTCAATTTTCTTTTCCATTCTTGTGTATATTATTCTTGTAAGCAGCTTAGATGCATGAGCTGTTAAGCTTATTGTGCGATAATTCTCGCACTTGTCAGCTCTTGCCGTCTTCGGAATTGTGTGGATGATGCTTTTCCGAAAGTCAGATGGTAAGTCGCCAGACTCATATATTCTACACACCAACGTGAATAGTAGTTTTGTTGCCACTTCCCCCATTGATTTTAGAAATTCTGATGGAATGTTATCTGTCCCTTCTGCCTAATTTGACCGTAAGTCCTCCAAAGCTCTTTCAAATTCCGATTCTAATACTGGATCCCCTATCTCTTCTAAATCGACTCCTGTTTCTTCTTCTATCACATCAGACAAGTCTTCACCCTCATAGATGCTTTCAATGTATTCTTTCCACCTATCTGCTCCTTCCTCTGCATTTAACAGTGGAATTCCCGTTGCACTCTTAATGTTACCACCGTTGCTTTTAATGTCACCAAAGGTTGTTTAGACTCTCCTGTATGCTGAGTCTGTCCTTCCGACAATCATATCTTTTTCGATGTCTTCACATTTTTCCTGCAGCCATTTCGTCTTAGCTTCCCTGAACTTCCTATTTATTTCATTCCTCAGCGACTTCTATTTCTGTATTCCTGATTTTCCCGGAATATGTTTGTATTTCCTCCTTTCATCAATCAACTGAAGTATTTCTTCTGTTACCCATCGTTTCTTCGCAGCTACCTTTTTTGTACCTATGCTTTCCTTCCCAACTTCTGTGATGGCCGTTATTAGAGATGTCCATTCCTCTTCAACTGTACTGCCTACTGCGCTATCCCTTATTGCTGTATCTATAGCGTTAGAGAACTTCAAACGTATTTCGTCATTCCTTAGTACTTCCGTATCCCACTTCTTTGCGTATTGATTCTTCCTGACTAATGTCTTGAACTTTCGCCTACTCTTCATCACTACTATATTGTGACCTGAGTCTATATTCGCTCCTGGGTACGCCTTACAATCCAGTATCTGATTTCGGAATCTCTGTCGGACCATGATGTAATGTAATCGAAATTTTCCGTATCTCCCGGCCTTTTCCAAGTATACCTCCTCCTCTTGTGATTCTTGAACAGGGTATTCGCAATTACTAGCTGAAACTTGTTACAGAACTCAATTAGTCTTTCTCCTCTTTCATTCCTCGTCCCAAGCCCATATTCTCCTGTAACCTTTTCTTCTACTCCTTCCCCTACAACTGCATTCCAGTAGCCCATGACTATTAGATTTTCGTCCCCCTTTACATACTGCATTACCCTTTCAATATCCTCACACACTTTCTCTATCTGTTCATCTTCAGCTTGCGACGTCGGCATGTATACCTGAACTATCGTTGTCGGTGTTAGTCTGCTGTCGTTTCTGATTAGAACAACCCGGTCACTGTACTGTTCGCAGTAACACACCCTCTGCCCTACCTTCCTATTCATAACGAATCCTGCGCTTCTTATACCATTTTCTGCTGCCGTTGACATTACCCGATACTCATCTGACCAGAAATCCTTGTCTTCCTTCCACTTCACTCACCCCTACTATATCTAGATTGAGCCTTTGCATTTCCCTTTTCAGCTTTTCTAGTTTCCCTACAATGTTAAAGATTCTGATATTCCACGCCCCGACTCGTAGAACGTTATCCTTTCGTTGATAAGTCAATCTTTTTCTCATGGTAACCTCCCCCTTGGCAGTCCCCTCCCGGAGATCCGAATGGGGGACTATTCAGGAATGTTTTGCCAATGGAGAGATCATCTAGACACTTCTTCAATTACAGGCCACATGTCCTGTGGATACACGTTACGTGTCTTTAATGCAGTGGTTTCCATTGCCTTCTGCATCCTCATATCGTTGATCATTGCCAATTTTTCCGCCTTTAGGGGCAATTTCCCACCCGTAGGACAAGAGGACTATCCGCTCCTCCGCACTCTTTGACAAGGCCGTTGGCAGAATGAGGCTGACTTATGCCGGAAGTCTTCGGCCGCCAATGCTGATTATTTGTCAAAATTTAGGCAGGGGCGGGGATCGAACACGGGACCGAAGACGTTTTTGATTATGAATGAAAGACGCTACCCCTGGACCACGGGTCGTTTGCTACTACTTGTAAATCTCCAAGTTTTGTTAATAGAAATAAAACCATTAAGGGGGGGGGGGGTAGGACGTCAAACGGGCCGTCTTGGAGCAGGAGAGACACCACAGGACATTTTATTTTCCATTGTCTATACTTTTGCGAATAAATTCATAAAACTGTATCAGCATGACCAGAAAGGATTCAGAATTCACAATCACAGCATTTCAAGGAAATAACAAAATTAATTTTATTAACTGTGAAAGTTCATCATTTTTTCACTTCTATTGGCTGCGTTTGTTGCTATAGGTACACGTTTCTTCATAAGGAAGGGGGATTCTTCGATGAATTTTGCACAGCATACAAACCATACTTACAGGTGTCTGAAACTCTAGAAATTATTTAATTTTTGAAAAAATTAATGTTCTGTTAAATTTTAAACGTCATGATTAGAAAAAACTCAAATTTTATAGTTAATTATCTCAATTTTTACGACAGTTTTTAATAGATTTGGAAAATTTTAGAGGTTCATTCACCTGAAAGTATGGTTTGTATGCTATAGCAACAAATACAGCCAATGGTATGTGAACAAAAGGTGAAATACAAATGTAAAAATATTAATTATTTTCTTATATTTTTGAACTTCCACCACGATAAGTGTAAATCCTGAATCATTTCTGGTCATTCAGACAAAGTTTTATGAATTTATTTTTAAAAGTATAGACAGTGGTGTCTCTCCTGCTCCAGGTCGTCCCGTTTGACGTCCTACCCCCCTTAATGTTCCTTGAATTGTTGAATAGCATTCCGAGAACGCAGCACCCGTTGGGCACGCTATACGAGACGAGTGGGAAAAACCCAACACGAACCATCAATTCAAATATAAAACTGCTGCTTTCCAGTCTCTCCTGACCAGATTAAATAATGTCCCCCTCACATCAGAGGCATACGAAAGTAAGTTCGGTATAATCAAGGTTACTGTCGCGCTTAATGGGTATCCAGGATGTTGTGTCATCCGAACAAGAAACAGAACGGGCAAAAGCGCCACAGGCGCAAAGGTGCGAGCTGGTGCCAGTGCCATAGAGACTGGGCACTTGCGCGAGTTACACCGGCGCCATGGGCGGCGCTGAGGACGAAGATATCGACTTCGCCTCTGCCAATTGCCGGCCGAGTATAATCCGCCAATGACCGGACGACAACGGACAGAAACCTACTCGGAAGACAGGTGAGCAGCTCTCGCCCACTAAGTTGCAGATCATCACTAGACAGGGAACATCATTTAGAAGGGGAGGCCGCCAATTGTGAAATTCGGATTCGATTCATACTGCGCATAATAAAACCTCATGGCCAGAGGTGTAATGTGGCAAAGCACCAAGACGCACTTCTCAGCCGTTGTCTAGAAAATCGACAGTTAAAAGAAACCGTTGCGGTGAAATACTCTCTACGATTAGTAATTTTCTACAGCGTCGTGGTGCCGCGGTAAGCGCTCGGTTTCGTAATCCGAAGATCGCCGGATCAAATATCGCGCCATCCCACCTTTTTTTTTATTTAGTATTTGGTCATTTGTCGTGGAAAAACTGGCGACTTCGAACATCATTATGTTTTCCGCAAACAAAGTTGTATTTCACAAATGTTATTAATTGTTTCCAGAATGAGATATTTACTCTGCAGCGGAGTGTGCGCTGATATGAAACTTCCTGGCAGATTAAAACTATGTGCCCGACCGAGACTCGAAATCGGGACCTTTGCCTTTCGCGGGCAAGTGCTCTACCAACTGAGCTACCGAAGCACGACTCAGGGCCGGTACTCACAGCTTTACTTCTGCCAGTTATTAATTGTCTTCATAATGTTAACCACGTATAGTTAACGGAAGACGTAGAAACGATATTCCGAAACGAATACGTATAGCGTAAGTCAAACGTTAGAATTAGAATAGAGACCCCACGAACACAAACTTGCTGTGGCAGGTATGAAATATAAACTTCGTTAATCGCTCGTTACACTTGAAGGACAGATCAATGGGCCGAAACGAGCCGCTGCATAACAGCGTAGTTGCGTGCTAACTTCGAAAGAAGGTAGATGCGGTCACCAGCGCAACTTACAACATCGTCGAAAATCAGTGCGGACGTGAGAGCTTTGGTACACCCTGTTAAAGAAACGGAAAAATGGAGGCGGTACAATTGGAGAGCGATCCGCCTTCACCAACATGCATAAGCAATTCATTAATAGTATATATATATATATATATATATATATATATATATATATATATATATATATATATATATATATATATATATATATTTGAATTACAAAGAAATAATAAAAAAAATTGCATGGCGTGAGATTCGATCCGGCGACCTTCGGATTACGAAACCGAGCGCTTACCGCTGCGCCACGACTCTGTAGAAAAACCATTAATCGTAGAGAGTATTTCACCGCAACGATTTCTTTTAACTGTCGATTTTCTCGACAACGGCTGAGAAGTTCATCTTGGTGCTTTGCCACATTACACCTCTGGCCATGAGCTTTTATTATGCGCAGTATGAATCGAATCTGCATTTCACAATTGGCGGCCTCCCCTTGTTAGTGAACTCTTAGAAGTGAACAGACAGTTATTTAAATTGCGTTTGCTATGTACTGTTAAGGTGACCAACAATTATTTGCACTTAGCTATTAAGGGCCTATTTTGTGTTATAGTACAAGCAATGTTGCAAACTTCATTATTCAACAGATCACAGATTAACTCTTTTTAACTCATTTGATCGATTTTGTTACTGGTTAGTTGGAGTATGGTAAAACCTTCGTTCTCCTATCCTGTTACCTTGCCCTGTGACATAGTTAGGTAATAGTGGCAGGGAGCAATTGTCTTACCGGTGCGTTGCATCAGAAGCCGTTTCACGAACTCACAAATTCGGCCTAAGGTAACACAGTGGCAACTCGCCCTCCACAGCAGTAGCGAAGAGGCCTTTACAAAACTGAAGACGAGGGTTTACAAAACAGGGCCTATGGTTGAGGAAATGAATAAACATGGAAGGACATCGCTCTGAAACCAGTAGGGAAAAAGTAAAAGAACAAGTTTTATAAATGTCTTGGCTACGTATTAGAGGAAACTGGAAATAAACTAATGTCAGTCAACATAGCACCGACATTTTTTATACCAAAAAATTTGGGTAGTGGGTAAAGAAACCGTGAAGTCTCCAAAAAGGACCCTTTCTCGTATCCCGGAGTGTATCGTATCGAATGCAATACAAGCCAGTTGTGTAAGAGCCGACACATTGGCCAGACAGAGAGGAACTTTCGTATTAGATTTAAACAACATAAAGACCAGAAAAAGAATTTAACGTCAGTGGTAGCAGGTTACCGATAACGTCACTGCCGTACATGCTGCAGTGGAAAGTCTGATACGTAATACCCTGAAAGAAATAGAAATATTAAGCTGTCTTCATTCTCATCCTCTCCATACAAATAACAAACGAACTGACTTGTATCGTTAAAATATTTTAGTTAATTGTGACATTGTTCAGACCGTTTAAGATGTCAACATAATGTAATATTTTTTCCTTCTTTTTTAAATGTACAGTTCCTCTTGCCTCAATGATATGATTGTCTGTTTGCTGCTGGTAATTCTCGTTTTTCCAGCTTAAACTGTTCACCAATCACATATTTGTGCACGCGCTATGGGTAGTGTGCAGCCTCAGAACTTACGGCTAAAATTTACGGTTACGTGGTTTTCCTGTTTGTGTTCCCTGTCGCGTAGCACAGGGGACGGTTTAAAAATAGAATTTAAGTAATTCCACACAGTTGTGACTGTACCCCCCCCCCCCCCCCACTTTTATTGCATTTTACATGTTTCAAGGTTCTGATGAGTTTTGATATCCGGTCGTGATGTCCGATTTTTTCGCATTTTACTTTGCCCGTTTAGTCCATTCGACAAGGAACTTTTGGTTTCATGACACATTGGGGTGAAGATGACCTGAGATGGTTAAGTGATTTTATTTGTAAGTAACATCCTGTTCTCTCTTTTAATTTCTTTCAGTTTGTTTCAGGAATTTTAGCCGCGTTAATTCCTTACCTGACATTGCAGAGAATTGAGAACCCCTCCCATTGTCGCGTAACACAATTTTTCATTGTTGCAGTTGCAGATAATACGTGTCAATATTTGGCAACCATTATTTATTATACTGATGACTCGGCAGTATTCAGACGAGTAATTGGAATTATTACATTCTTCCAAAAGTCTAAAGGTATTTCGTCAGTCTCACATGTAGTGCAGACTAAGTGGGAATTTTGTCATGGCTACCTCTCCCAAAGCTCTGAGGAAAAGTCGGCTACTCCAAGCATCTTGTTTCTACTTAGGTCCTTCAGTGCTCTACGGTATCTCTCTTTCCCCTAGAGAAGCATGTTTCCACAGCCTTACCTTTTGATCCGTGTCGCCTCGTTTTCCGAGCTGTTATATCTTTGTTTACTGGCGTGTTGTTGCGCCACAGGGTGGCACTTCGGCCTTCTTGTAGCTGTCTCTTTGGTTAGAGGGAGCTGCAGGAGGTTGCTGACGGACGGTGAGGCGGTGAGAGACAGAAGCGTGTGACCAACGATGAGCGTGCGTTTACGGAGCCTCATCGGCAGTATCCAAGGGGGACAGGACCGCGTCGGTGTGGAGTGTCGCTCTCTATGCTGTTGCGCCCCATTGGCTATGTAGATTTTGGAGTGATATTGTCTGGCAATCTCCCGCTCTGTCTTATTTTTCTGTAAGGTATTCCTGTTTACGGATTTTGGCACATGTTCTCAGGTGCTGAACTTGCTCCCTTTAGGCTGTTTTGCCCTCTGTTCTCCCTCACTCCGTAGACAAGCTACCAAATTTGTCCCCCCACCACCACTCCCACCCCCACCTCTCTCTGTGTGAACTACCATCATTGATGATGTTGGTTGGTCCTGGTTGGTTTGTGGGATTAAAGGGACCAGACTGCTACGGTCATCGGTCCCCATGGATCATGTATTTTAGTCTATTTAAACTGTGTTTTCCTTTTATTGTAGTTTGTTCAACGTTTCCGTGAACTTTGTCATTCCTTGGGTGTTGTATAAAAAAAAATGGTTCAAATGGCTCTGAGCACTATGGGACTCAACTGCTGTGGTCATAAGTCCCCTAGAACTTAGAACTACTTAAACCTAACTAACCTAAGGACAGCACACAACACCCAGCCATCACGAGGCAGAGAAAATCCCTGACCCCGCCGGGAATCGAACCCGGGAACCCGGGCGTGGGAAGCGAGAACGCTACCGCACAACCACGAGGTGCGGGCTGTTGTATAAAACTGCTTATAGTGAGATAAATGTACACACATCAAAAAACCTTTTGCATCACTTTGGTTCCGAGAATTCTAGAACCTGTACAGAAAATTGGAACAGAGATCAAAATAAATATCATTTCCGCCCGTTTTATTGCTCGTGAAAACCACACATTGCATATTGTACCACCGTACAGCGAGACCAGAGGTGAGGGTCCACATTGCCGTACACACCCATACGTCTAATACCCAGTAGCACGTCCTCTTGCATTGATGCATGCCTGTATTCGTCGTAGAATACTATCTACAAGTTCATCAAGGCACTACTGCTCGAAATTGAGGTACTCCTCAATGGCGATTAGGCGTAGATGCCTCTGAGATGTTGGTCAATCACGTGGTCCATAGACAACCCTTTTTAATCTGTCCCAGACATGTTCGATAGGGTTCATGGCTCAAGAACATGCTGGCCACTATAGTCGAGCGACGTCGTTATTCTGAAGGAGGTCATGGAGACGCGAATTGTCATCCATCAAGACGAATGCCTCGCCAATACGCTGCCGATATGGTTGCACCATCGGTCGGAGGATGGCATTCACGTATCACACAGCCGTTACGCAGCCCTCTATGTCCAACAGTGCCGTACGTCGACCCCACATAATGCCATCCCGAAACAGCAGGGAACCTCCACCTTGCTGCTCTCGCTGGACCCTGTGTCTAAGGCGTTCAGCCTAACCAGGTTGCCTCCAAACTCATCTCCGACGATTTTCTGGTTGAAAGCATATGCGACACTCATCGGTGAAGAGAATGTGATTTTATTTATTTATTTATTTACTGCCAAATTATAGACCTGTTACCTGATGTTTAAAACATGTCGTACATCTTACAATTTTCGTTTTTCATCTTTTTTACAGTTTCCTTTCCTTTTGTTTTATCTAAAACATTTACAAAGAATGATACTTTTCAAAACAACAATAATTTAAGTTTGATATATAAATAAAATTTTGTTGTTTTTTAAGAAGAATATAAAAGGAAGATAGGATAGATGAGAGAATGTGATGCCAATCGTGAGCGGTTCATTCGGCATGTTGTTGGGCTCCTCTGCATCGCGCTGCACGATGTCGTGGTTGCAAAGATGGACCTCGCCATGGACGTCGGGAGTGAAGTTGTGCATCATGCAGCCTACTGCGCACAGTTTGAGTGGTAACACAAGTCCTGCACGAAAAGCATTATTGCTGTCAGGGTTCCTCCGAGCCATAATCCGTAGGTAGAGGTCATCCAATGCAGTAGTAGCCCTTGGGCGGCTTTATCGAGGCATGTCATCGACAGTTCATGTCTACCTCCTCCATGTCCGCGCAACATCGCTTTGGTTCACTCCGAGACGCCTGGACACTTTCCTTGTTGAGAGCCTTCCTGGCACAAAGTAATAACGCGAACGCGATCGAACAGCGGTATTGACCGTCTAGGCATGGTTGAACTACAAACAACACGAGCCATGTACCTCCTTCCTGGTGGAATGACTGGAACTGATCGGTTGTCAAACCCCCTCCATCAAATGGTTCAAATGGCTCTGAGCACTATGGGACTTAACATCTACGGTCATCAGTCCCCTAGAACTTAGAACTACTTAAACCTAACTAACCTAAGGACGGCACACAACACCCAGTCATCACGAGGCAGAGAGAAACCCCTCCATCTAAAAGGCGCTGCTCATACATGGTTGTTTACATCTGTGGGTAGGTTTAGTGACATCTCTGAACAGTCAAAGGGACTGTGTCTGTGATACAATATCCACAGACAACGTCTATCTTCATTAGTTCTGTAAACAGGGGTACGCGAAACTTTTTTTCTGTGTGTACTATCCGATCTTACATCATATGAAGTGAACGACACCGTAGTCAAGACGTAAAAATCAAAGATCCGCTACTACAAAGCTATGTAAAGATGTTTAAATGTCAACGTTTATAAATACTTAATGTAATGACAACGATGATTATTGACTTCTCCAAAAATATACCCAATTAATTGTATTTTATTTATGAAATTTGTGTCCCAAAGACATATTTTGGATAAATATCTCGATTTATATTTCTCTGCTGAATGTTGTTAGAGGGAAATCTTTTTTCTTTTGTGCAGTTGGTTGTATAAGTCTGAAGTGCGAGGATGGAGAATGAGTTATGTGTGTTTTATTGATTTGTATTGTGAAATGATATGACTAAAAATATATTTGTAATTCTGCAGCAGGTCCACCAGATTTCACATTGTTATTGAAGTAGTTACCCGATCATCCTCTGCGCAATTATAGAAAGATGGACCACAGAAAGGAAGACGAGCCATCGACATACAGCAAAGAAGAGCAACAAAAAAGCAATTTTTGTTATTAACAGAACTGGTTATTAAAATTCGTGTGTCCCTGTCACTCGCTGTACTGTGTCACTATCTCAATGTGGCAAGTGCTTTGAAAATGTGAGCAACCGCCCAAGTTACTTACTCCAAACATCAATAAGATCATCGCTAGACAACAAGAGGGTGGGGTCGGTCATAATGTGAAATTAATGTGTTGTAATGTGTTCTAAGGCGTCACATATATTAGTGACCACTGAGGTCGAATATCGAGTCCTACCCTTAAGATGGCAAATTCTCACTTGCCCGACTTGTGCATGAACTGTAACATCGAGCTACGTCATGCTAAGCAAACGCCAGCAGCCCGTTCAATATTGATTCGTTTTCTGTACTCTCATTGGAACGTCTTGGTGAGAGCCAGCAGTTCTCTTAAAAGAAGGCACTTATTATTTGCAACTGTGATCTCGTGCTGAGGTATTAGCAGTCAAGCATTTCTTGCTTCTTCTTAAGATTACTTAAGTAATTTTTTTTTTTTTAGTCTTGCTAACAGTTGGCTGCTTCATCAAATTAATTGTTATGTTTTGTCATTACTGTTAAACGATTCACCTATTAACCAAACTTTTTTAATTACGCACTCATTGTAACACTTAGACTTTGGACGGTGTCTGGGGCAAGGTTTGCGTTTTGTATTCTCGCGACAGGCCTTGCGAATTTACTTGTTTTTGACGCTCAGTCTTGCATGAATTATGTACTGCTTGTTCGCTCTTGGCTTCCCTAGTTGCTCGCAGCGCTGCAGCCGATGGCTCGGGCGTGTTTTTCCACTACCCGCAGTATCATCGTGCGTGGCTAGTCCAAGTCGGCCACGTACGTGTGCGCAGTGTGGTATCCCGCCTCTTGTCTTGCGGTAGCACAGAGGCGGCCGGCTTTCTTTGTCTTTCTGTTCTAAAACTGCTAGTGCCCAAAGGCCCCTCCAAATCCTTTTATCACAATCCCGAAACCTTAAATTTTAAGATATTGTTGCCTTTGCTTTATGAAACTGCTTATGGGAAAGAGACTCTCCAGACTGTTCAAATATTGATGTATAACATAAAAAAATTTTGTTACCGTTCCTGTTCGAGAAAGTGCTAAAGCCTACCGGGCTTCAAACTGTTAAATAATGAGCTTGTAAAATTTGGAATATTGTTACCCCCCTGTTTGAAAAATTCATAAAGTCAAAGAGCTACTCCAGTTTGGCGAAATGCTGTACCTGTAAATTTTAAAACAAGAATTTATCCTTATGTTTGTAAATTTTTAGCGCCAAAAACGCCCTCTAGTTATTTTTAATCGTGACCCTGAACTTCTAATTTTCCTCTAAATAATGGCCACCTTCCCCGTTGCTTGAAGTTTACTATCTAATAAGAGGTTCTCAAATTGTTATAGTAATGCTGTTTGTGAAACTTTAGAGAAGTCACATTTGTCTGGTTGCAGTTTTGACTTATGGAGCTAGTTGACATAAAAATTTGTGCTACTGTGGTGAATATTGGCTTCGTAGCTGTCTTGGCTAGAATAATAAGCACACTATACCGTTCATACTAACTTACGTGGGTTACTCTTGCATTATTCCTGTATAACATAAAAAAATTTTGTTACCGTTCCTGTTCGAGAAAGTGCTAAAGCCTACCGGGCTTCAAACTGTTAAATAATGAGCTTGTAAAATTTGGAATATTGTTACCCCCCTGTTTGAAAAATTCATAAAGTCAAAGAGCTACTCCAGTTTGGCGAAATGCTGTACCTGTAAATTTTAAAACAAGAATTTATCCTTATGTTTGTAAATTTTTAGCGCCAAAAACGCCCTCTAGTTATTTTTAATCGTGACCCTGAACTTCTAATTTTCCTCTAAATAATGGCCACCTTCCCCGTTGCTTGAAGTTTACTATCTAATAAGAGGTTCTCAAATTGTTATAGTAATGCTGTTTGTGAAACTTTAGAGAAGTCACATTTGTCTGGTTGCAGTTTTGACTTATGGAGCTAGTTGACATAAAAATTTGTGCTACTGTGGTGAATACTGGCTTCGTAGCTGTCTTGGCTAGAATAATAAGCACACTATACCGTTCATACTAACTTACGTGGGTTACTCTTGCATTATTCCTGTATTAAACCTATGTGACAAGTCCGTTCTTCCTGCCACTACACCTCTCTAATTCCAACCATATCTTTCAATCTATTATTCATTTCCCATTTTAAATTCTCTTCCCTACCTACCTGATAAATGAGGTAACATCCCATTCTGTGACCAATCGATGCTCGTTTAGTTTTCCTGATGATGACATTCTCTAGATTCCTCCTGGTGACCCTAATTTAGGGCTATTTCAGGGATATTTTATCCAAGAAGATATCAGGCTATATAGTAAAGTTGCCTACACTTGGGGAAAATATAATGACGGTTGTTTCCTCTGACCCTCTAGCCACTGACAGAACAAGCACAGCAACGTCGCGTTGACTTTTGTTATTCATCGAGATGTTGCTTCTTCACCTACTGAAAATATTTTTGCTCCTCTTCGGTAACCATGGGTCAGTCTAGTCTCTCCATTGATGCTTGCACCTACGGTACGGCAACCTCTATCGTTGAGACAGACAAACCACCTTAACGTGGAGTGGGTTATAAGCAGCGATAAATATCTAAATGAATCCAGGGATCTGACTCAATGTCTGATAGCTGAGTCACCAATTGGCTGACATACCTCCAGAAGATAAGGAATGTGAAGCAGGAAGCAAATCACTTCTTCTCATCTGTGGATCCTCCTCTCACTAATCGGTCATTACTCTCATTCACTGACTGTGCCCTCTTACGTTTGTCTTCTCATCTGGCAAATCCCGCTCTAGACTTTTGGTCGTTTTCCCACCTTTCTCCCTTTCAGGACACTGAATTTCCCACCGCATTGCCTTAGCCATTGGTGGGCTCCATTTGTTGTCTCACTCCGTGAACGAAGTGTATAATCGCACCTATCATTATTCCTTCAGTGTTGTAAAACGTTTGCTCTTGTGAGTTAAAAGTTCCTAGGCGTTAGCTGGTGTGTATCATGGGAACTCCTGTATTCTTATAACGATGGTTCATATTGTGGAACTTCACACCGTTGGCTACAGGTTTCCCAGCTGTATCCATGTCGAATTTTCTCGTGAATGTAACTAGGTATTAATTCAAGTGTTTATCCGCATTCCTGAGTTGCCGAGAAACATGCAGCCTCCAACAAACGTACTTCTTTGGAACTGGAATACCTCTATGCCTTTCCTCAATTGCCCCCAGGAGTTTGTGGCTCGGTGCTGGATCTCTGCAGTCAGTCTCTCTTTAAGCCGGACTACACTTACAGAATGAAGCAAACACGTCATTTAAAGAGAGACGGTCTGGCAATCGGGAAAGTCTCCCTATGTCAAGGTGCGGATTAAATGGAGCTGTGTTGTCCTGAGTGCCTGACAGCGAAGTATGCCCTAGGCATTGCCTTCCTCCGCCCATTAATACGATTTGTCGAGCCAGTTAGAGGGAGACCAGCAGATCAACATGAACAGGGAACTACTGTGCTGGTTGCATTGGTCAGATCAAAAAATCAAAGCCAGTCTTGAAAGAAATTAAGCAATACAAAACAAAATCGTTGAACAGGTAAAGAATCGAACCCTGCACTTGACACTTGCCGCGCGGGATTAGCCGAGCGGTCCAAGGCGCTGCAGTCATGGATTATGCGGCTGGTCCCGACGAAGGTTCGAGTCCTCCTTCGGGCTTGGGTGTGTGTGTGTGTTTGTCCTTAGGATAATTTAGGTTAAGTAGTGTGTAAGCTTAGGGACTGATGACCTTAGCAGTTAAGTCCCATAAGATTTCACACACACACACACACACACACACACACACACACACATATGACACTTAACCGTAAAACGAGATATGGCATTAACTATATTTCTAAACCGAATTCTGTACGGCATACGTCAAAATAATAACCTGAGATTACCAAGAGAAGTCAACTAATTTGTTTGAATATTCGACTGTGTTTATTTATGTTTGTCGTTGCTCCCAGATTTCCTTCATCCTTCGAGAAAGCTATTCCTTTTCTTCGTGGGACCACCTCCGCCCTTTCACAGATCTCTTTCTTTCCAGAACTCCTGCCTTGCTTCTCTAAAAATGTTATCCATTGTGTCCATTCTAATCCCGGTGTTTTCCATATTTTAGTCAGCTTCAGTGAACCATATTGGTTTGAATTTGTGTCTGTATAGTAAGTTGAAGATCTGCTTAGTTAGTCTGTTACTATCCAGTCGGTATATGTGTCCATCAAAACTGTAGCCTTCTTTTCCTTATTGCCTGGAGTTCCTCAAATAGCGTTCTCCTTTTGATCTTAATTTGTTCAAAAATAGTTCAAATGGCTCTAAGCACTATGGGACTTAACATCTGAGGTCATTAGTCCCACAGTCTTACAAGTACTTAAACCTAACTAACCTAAGGACATCACACACATCCATGCCTGAGGCAGGATTCGAACTAGCGACGTAGCAGCAGCGTGGTTCCGGACTGAAGCGCTTAGAAACGCTCGGCCACCGCGGACGGTTATCTTAATTTGTGTTCAACATTACTCCCAGTTGCCAATATTTTCCTTAGAATTCTTCTTTCGACTTTTTTTAGGTTTTCAAGATCCCCAAGTCTTGTTACTTTAACTACTGCTGTTGCGTACAGTGTCTGTCTGATAGTGGCTTAGTTTTGTGTTCCATGACAGAGTTTTTGTTGCAAACTGCTGGAAAAAATTTGTACTCGCTTCACTTCACACAAGGTTTTCTGTTGCAACATTGCGTATAGAGTACATGAAATGATTACACGTACAGATCAACAGCACAAGCAGTTCTGAGGTCCAGGTACCGAGCCATGCTAAAAGACCCACCGTAGTAATTGCTATAACCTTCAGAGGCGGCAATGATGGCGCTGACTCTCCAGTAGCCGGCCGCGGTGGCCGTGCGGTTCTGGCGCTGCAGTCCGGAACCGCGGGGCTGCTACGGTCGCAGGCTCGAATCCTGCCTCGGGCATGGGTGTGTGTGATGTCCTTAGGTTAGTTAGGTTTAAGTAGTTCTAAGTTCTAGGGGACTTATGACCTAAGATGTTGAGTCCCATAGTGCTCAGAGCCCTTTGAACCATTTTTCAACTCTCCAGTTGATTGTACAGATGGCGCTCACTATCTAGGGATACGTTATGCCACACTGCTCTAACTGATCACGAAGTTCTACAGGAGTTGCAGGTTGACGAGTCGCAAGAGCCGTTTCTCGTCCCATCATATCCCAAACGTGCTCGATTGGGGACAAGCCAGGTGATCTTGCTGGTCAGGGAAGTTGCTACACGTCTTGCAAAGCACGTGAAGTTTCACGGGCAGTGTGTGGGCAAGAATTATACTGTTGAAACAACACATCCCCTTCCTGTTGCAAAAGCGGCAAAATAATGAGTGTAACAACATTCTACACGTAACGACCGCTGATTAGCGTCCCCTCCAGAAACACCAAAGGTGAACGAGAGTTGTATCTTATCACACTCAGACCATAAGGCCTAGGATGGGGACAGTGTGTCTTCGACGAATGCACTCTACGAGACGGCGCTCGCCAGGCCTACGTTGCGTACAGGCAGAATCTGCTTTCATCGAGAAGACCACAACGCGTCATTCCATCCTCCAAGTGAACCTCCGACGGCGTCAATCGAGTCGTTTACATCGATCCCATGGCGCGAGTTTAAGACGGGCCACAGGTGTGTGAGCCCATACTCCCACTGCTAATAACCTGTACAGAAGAGTTCGTGTTGACATGTCTGAGCTCACAAGCCCTCTGATCTGTGCTGTGGTAGCTGTACGGCCTACCACTGCTGTCCTTACAATAACGCAATCCCGGCAGGCGTCTGTGCTGCATGGACGTCTGCAACCTCGTCTGTCGGTGTCAGAATGGTCATGTGACTATTCATACCAGAGCATCCTTACACAACTGAAGCAGCTCATCGAATTTGTGTGACTGAAATGCCTGGGCTAGCAGGACAGAGCGGATTAGGTTGTGGAAAGGGGCCAGAATAAGGTTTCTGTCAGTTGGACTCAACATACAAACTTTATTTGTCCACACACATAATATTACAACAAGAACGGAAAACACTCAAAGTTTTAATTGACCTCATTTGATTATCTTTAGGTCGGCTGAAGGCCACACTCAAAATCCAAGATGCAAGGCCTCAGTAAGATATTGACTTACAAGGTTATTCTGGAGGTGTGACCCAAAAATATTTTCTAAATCTTCAATCTAAACAGGCTGAAGGCCTTAGTACTTTAATTTTAATGGAACTCGGCTGGAGGCCGCATATTAAGCAATGTGAGGAGTTTCAATCAAACAGCAGAAGGCCTTATCTTAAAACAATTGAAGCAAATTCTGTTAAAGGCCCTATTCAAAAGCATCACAATCATATGCCTTAAGTGCAACGCAAGAACATTAATTTAAGAGATATCAACACTCGGCTGAAGACCGCACATCAGCAAATAATTTAACGGCTTAAGCCCTAAAAGGAAGTTTCAATTTTAAAGACAGAAGGTGATACCATAAAACATTTCACATAAAATAAAGAATAACAGTGTCATGCCTTAAGTGCAAGACAGGAGCATTAATTCAGGATATATATTAGCAATGGCAGAAGAGGCGTTTTATAAGAATAGGAGAATCTTCTGCAGCGGACTGATAAAAACAGTTTTAGAAGGTTATGTAGAAGGGAAAAGGAAGCGAGGAAGGAAGAGATTCTAGATACTGGATGACATGATGGACGGTACAACATACAGCAGCCTTAAGAAGGAAGCAATGGATCGCAGAAAATGGAGAGGCAAAGGACCTGCTAGTATAGCAGATAACTGATGATGACGATATTAAAAGTCGGCTGAAGGTCACACATCAACCAAATAACTAAAACTCAAACAGGGAAATTACTATGTAACACACACGGGACGGTGCTCAGAAGTTTCCAAGGGTCGGCCTGGAATTATAACAACACTAACGTCCGTTTAGGCGAGACAGGCAGGCTGACCAACAATCTCCTAATCGGTAGGCAACCCAACCGATGGACAGCCGGCGAATCAACCAACTACATGATTTCGGTCACCAGATCAACGGCAAAACAACCAAAATGCCAGCAACGTGAAGCGACGGGTGACTCTCGTCTTCAAATATTGGTGTGTTAATAAGCTAAGGCACAATAACTACTTACATAGATGAACATCGCAACGGTTGTGGAACTTCACACCGTGGCGGACAGCATCAACACGGTAAGAAAACACTCACTCGCTGCTCTGTCGCCACCGACCAACTGGCTACTGCAGTACTCAGACAGCATTACAGCATTTAAAACAATTCTCAGTCGAGCTGACACAGGATACACAGTGTTCCACGAAACGCTGCCACTAGAAACTCGAACACTCGTAAAACGAATCACTGATGAACAACTAGAACAAATCACTGACGGACACATTCACAAAACCGAAAGACAGTCGGTGGCGAAACACACGTCGTCTGACCAGACGACCGACCAGTAACCACTCAATGTCGTTGCCATTCAAACCATGTGTCAGCAACGGTCGGGTGAGTCTTGACTATTCGGAGCTCACTGCAGCTCCAGTTCGACTCCACTCGATGCCCGTCCGGAACTAGGAGACACGGCGATCCTCGCACTCTGTCTCGGACCCAATCATGCGGGAGAACTCTTGCCCACTGGCCACAACGCCTCCGCAAAAGAAGTATCCGAGCCACGGCCAGCAAGCTGACCCAGAGACGAGGCCCAGAAACGGTCAAAAGACCAAACACACGTCGCCCGACAAGGCTACCAGCTGAACGACCGACCAGCGGTCGATCCCGATACCATCTCCGTCCGTCGGACAGTTCATCCTGTGTCGCTAGCTGTCGGCGAGTACTGGCTGTCCGCGCATCCCTAGCGCTCCGTCCCCGACAGCTGCTACGTCCCGACTGCACTTCAGCAAGCTGACCCAGAGACGAGGCCCAGAAACGGTCAAAAGACCAAACACACGTCGCCCGACAAGGCTACCAGCTGAACGACCGACCAACGGTCGATCCCGATACCATCTCCGTTCGTCGGACAGTTCATCCTGTGTCGCTAGCTGTCGGCGAGTACTGGCTGTCCGCGCATCCCTAGCGCTCCGTCCCCGACAGCTGCTACGTCCCGACTGCACTTCAGCAAGCTGACCCAGAGACGAGGCCCAGAAACGGTCAAAAGACCAAACACACGTCGCCCGACAAGGCTACCAGCTGAACGACCGACCAACGGTCGATCCCGATACCATCTCCGTTCGTCGGACAGTTCATCCTGTGTCGCTAGCTGTCGGCGAGTACTGGCTGTCCGCGCATCCCTAGCGCTCCGTCCCCGACAGCTGCTACGTCCCGACTGCACTTCAGCAAGCTGACCCAGAGACGAGGCCCAGAAACGGTCAAAAGACCAAACACACGTCGCCCGACAAGGCTACCAGCTGAACGACCGACCAACGGTCGATCCCGATACCATCTCCGTCCGTCGGACAGTTCATCCTGTGTCGCTAGCTGTCGGCGAGTACTGGCTGTCCGCGCATCCCTAGCGCTCCGTCCCCGACTGCTGCTACGTCCCGACTGCACTTCAGCCGCGTTCCAACTTAAACTACTCCAGGTCCGACACACGACGGCCGGGGCTAAATAATAGCCGTCCAGCAAAGATAATACGGCAGAGCTAATATCGATACGCGCTGCTGCTGCCACTCACGGGTGGGCAAGACAGCAATTCAGTAACACCAGTAATTGAAATTAAAATATTAAATAAAGATGGCACGAACATGAGCCACCCACAGCTCAGTGGCATTTCTCCGAAATGACACCCCGCCACTTGGAAAGGCACAATTTGACCTCTTTCAGGCCTGTTCACGTGACGGAAGGAAGAACGAGTGAGTCTCCGTGGCATGGTTGCTTGCTTTCTTCACACATTAGCACCACACTGAGTCTTGTGGCTCTGAACATTCCCTGTTAGTAGGCACTTTACGCTATCCGTAGCAGACGACGATGAAACCATGATCAGTACGTCTATTATCCACCAGGTGGCATATGCTGTCATCGGGTCAGAACCGACGTCGGCTTCACACGTGTACTAACATTATTTTTTTTTTCCGGCAGCGTATGTTTCTTTCATACGGAATGCCCCTTCCAATTCAAAAAATGGTTCAAATGGCTCTGACCACTATGGGACTTAACTTCTGAGGTCATCAGTCCCCTAGAATTTAGAACTACTTGAACATAACTAACTTAAGAACAGCACACACATCCATGCCCGAGGCAGGATTCGAATCTGCGACCGTAGCGGTCGCGCGGTTCCAGACTGTAGCGCCTAGAACCGCTCGGCCACTCTGGCCGGCCCCTTCCAATTCATGAACTCAATATGCAATGGCTATTTTTTCTTTTATATTGCTTCGTATTTTGTGGTGTGTGTACTGTAAGACCTTCGGTACACACAGCATCAGATTATTGTCGCTCTAACGAGGTAGGCGAGGTCAGCAATATGTCTCGTGGTCTTATCGTGGTGTGTTTATCTTCTGCCGTTAGGTCAGACGATAGAAATGCCACTCGCACGCTTAGAATAGCAGATTGACGGTGACCAACTTTAAACAGAACTTGATTAATTTTCACACACATTTATTAAAATAATAACAAGCATAAACATTACGTAACTTGATTCTGGATGCTAGTTATAATTGACAATCTGAAGTTCCTTTGGTCTTGGTACGTTAATCTTATTCTCACATATCTCTGATACTTGACAAAGGGTCTATACATTTATCATCATGGGTATGTACAGCAATATGATAATCTTCTTAGGTGCAGACTGAAACTTGACTATAGACTGGTACAGACTAATACAGACTGGTGCAGACTGGTGCAGACAAATGCAGACTGCCTAATCGGAGGTCTGTACACTCATTATAATACCTCACGCTTTCATGTATCACTGCACGAGTGTGATCCGTGAGGAGAAAAGGTTCTACGTTAGCAGCAATTTCATTGGCTGCGTTACTTATTAACAGGCGGATCGGCGGAAGCGGAATTTGGTCCGTCTCTAAGGCAGCGCCATCTCGTAGTGCAGAGACAGACGAGCGCTGCGCCTGCGCTGTTGTGCTTAGCGGGGCGCGCTCTAGTGGGAAAGTTGTGTACGCGCTGACTACGCGGAACTATGTAGACAACAGTTAACAATTGTCTTATGTATTTAAAACAGTATCTTTTAGATATTGTGTTGCTATGAACTTCAAGACTTCGGGCAAGCATCACTGATATTCGTCATTATGTGTGGTTTTCCAAATGACACTTTTAGTCCTATTTTGTCTGCTTGCTTCTGTAGTTCTGCAGTTAACTTTACCAGGTGTCAGTAACTTTAAGGGTAATTAAATCTATACATAGTGCGCTAAATATGAAAATAATGGCCTGGCCTATGTAGATGTGTCTGCCGTTTTGGATGAGTCACTTTAACAGATTTGTACAATTACATCTACATCTACATCTACATACATACTCCGCAATCCACTATACGGTGCGTGGCGGAGGGTACTTCGTACCACAACTAGCATCTTCTCTCCCTGTTCTACTCCCAAAAGAACGAGACAAAAATGACTGCCTATACGCCTCTGTTCGAGCCCTAATCTCTCTTATCTTATCTTTGTGGTCTTTCCACGAAATATAAGTTGGCGGCAGTAAAACTGTACTGCAGTCAACCTCAAATGCTGGTTCCCGAAATTTCCTTGTAGCGATTCACGAAAAGAACGCCTCCTTTCCTCCAGAGACTCCCACCCGAGTTGCTCAAGCAGTTCCGTAACACTCGCGTGATGATCAAACCTACCAGTAACAAATCTAGCAGCCCGTCTCTGAACTGCTTCTATGTCCTCCCTCAATTCGACCTGATAGGGATCCCAAACGCTCGAGCAGTACTGGAGAATAGGTCGTATTAGTGTTCTATAAGCGGTCTTTTTTACATTTGAACCACATCTTCCCAAAATTCTACCAATGGACCAAAGACGACTATCCGCCTTCCCCAAAACTGCCATTACATGCTTGTCCCACTTCATATCGCTCTGCAATGTTACGCCCAAATATTTAATCGACGTGACTGTGACAAGCGCTACACTACTAATGGAGTATTCAAACATTACGGGATTCTTTTTCCTATTCATCTGCATTAATTTACATTTATCTATATTTAGAGTTAGCTGCCATTCTTTACACCAATCACAAATCCTGTTCAAGTCATCTTGTATCCTCGTACAGTCACTCAATGAGGACACCTTCCCGTACACCACAGCATCATCACCAAACAGCCGTACATTGCTATCCACCCTATCCAAAAGATCATTTATGTAGATAGAAAACGACAGCGAACCTACCACACTTCTGTGGGGCACTCCAGATGATACCCTCACCTCCGATTAACACTCACCATCGAGGATAACGTACTGGGTCCTATTACTTAATAATTAGTTAAGCATTTCTAAAACCCTAAATTCGCCTGAAGATAGAAATCTGTTGTAAGAGATTGAGTTGTTTTCCGTAATGAGGGTTTTATTAGTCGTCCGATAAGAAAGTCGGCCACAAATTATTCTCTCTTTCCCTCGAGTAGCCAGCCTATAGAGACGGCCACTTACGGCGGGGAGTTAGCGCGGTGTTTACCGGGAAGACCGCAGCATCCGCAACGCACAATTATTTCACGGCCGCCCCCGAGTCTGTTTCATAATCAAACAGGGAAATTGCTTCCGGCAGCGGGCAGCGCCTGCCCGAGCCCACCTCCTCCCGATCCCCGATTTCGCGGCGCCATTAAACTCGATGAATAATGCAGCAGCCCCTGCCCAGCGCCTCCCAGGTTAAGGAATACCGCTCTCTGGGACCGACGCTGGAAAATTGGCGGTAACTGCCGGATATCGGCGAGAAATCACTGTCCCCCTTTATTATTTAATTCCATTCGTCTACTTTCAAGGTAGCACTTTACACAGATTCCAAAGCACTTCTTCTCAGAAGTTATTAGTGCAGCGAATACGTTCTTCTTATTTTGTACCTAGCTCATTCATAAACAGTCTTAAGAAGATTCACTCTCAGAATTTGTCCCTCCATTTACTATTTTCAAACGAGTGGCAATATCTTCGCTTTACTTCTACATCTACATCAACATCTACGTCATTACTCTGCAAACCACAATTATGTGCCTGGAAGAGGGTACATCGAACCATCTTTAAGGAACCTCTTTACCGTTCCACTCCCCCCCCCCCCCCCCACCCCAAAAAAAAGGGTTCAAATGGCTTTGAGCAGTATGGGACTTAAACATCCGCGGTCATCAGTCCGCTAGAACTTAGAAGTACTTAAACCTAACTAACCTAAGGACACCACACACATCCATGCCCGAGACAAGATTCGAACCTGCGACCGTAGCGGTCGCGCGGTTCCAGACTGAAGCGCCTAGAACCTCTCGGTCACAACGGCCGGCTCCACTCCCCAACAGCGATCGTGAAAAACGAACACTTAAATACTTCCGCACGAGCTCCGATTTCTCTTATTTTATTCTGATCACCATTTCTTCCTACATACGTGGGCTGCCACTGCAGTTCGTCTATCATATCCGTGACACTCTCTTCCTTATTTCGCGATAATACAAAACGAGTTGCCATTCCCTGGAGTTTCTCGATGATGTCTACCAATCCTATCTGATGCAGATCCCACACCGCACAGCAGTACTCCAGAAGATGGCGGACAGGCATAGTATAAGCAGTCTCTTTAGCAGATCTGTTACTTTTCTAAATGTTCTGTCAGTATATCGCAGTCTTTGGTTTGCTTTCCCCACAACATTATCTATGTGATGTAATGTAATCCGTAAGTATTTAATTGGGTTTTGTGTGATTTCTGAAATTTAGCGGATTCCTTTTAGTACTGATGTGGATGATTTCACACTTTTCATTGCTTAGAATCGAATGCCACTTTTTCACCATCCATATACCTTATCTAATCCATTTTGCAATTCGTTTTGAACATCTGATGACTTTAAGAGAGCTGCTCAGATTGTCTCCTACATAGTTTATATAGATCATGAACAACAGAACCTCTATAAACATCCTTAGGGGACACCAGATATTACTTCTGTTTTACTCGATGACTTTCCGTCAATTAGTACGAACTGTGAACTTTGTGACAGGAAATCACGAATCCAATCACACAACTGAGACGATACTCCATAGGCACGCTATTTAATTAGAAGTCGCTTATGCGGAACGGCGTGAAAATCTAAAAACATGAAATTAACTTGAAATCCCGTGCAGTAGCACTCGACACATCGTGTGAGTAAAGAGCTAGTTAACTTACATAAGAACAATGTTTTCTAAACCGATAAGGGTTTAACTTCGGTCCCCTTAAAACACGTTTGCAACTTTTCTCGTTGGCATGAACCTGTTGTCTCAATTTCCTGGTTCACTTACGAGGACTTCTTTCCATTATCTCTTGCACCTGCCTCTTTCATTCAGTCGTGCAGAAAAGCGGTTCCTGGGACCATTTTTAACCGATCCTTTACGCCGCCATTTTCCAATCAATTCCTGTATTGTGCTTTTTGCTGGCACAGAACGTCCTGGAAATTTCCCTGAAATAAATTCTGTGTTTTCACGAAAGGCGCAGTGCGAATTAAGGCATGGCAACACGCTCGGGTAACGAATACGGCATTACCTCACACTCACATCAACCCACTTCACACAACGAGGCCTTTTTCTCGAATGGTTTCGACAAGTCTGAATGGTTGCAGCTGCAGCTGCCTTACATAACAACGAAGTTTCGCGCAGTGTCAGTACATCAGAAGAAATGGTTACTTCGTGCGCGACTGTGTGGACGGCGTTTCTCGTTTTCTATTATTATTGATGCATGCGCACGCGGTGGAACATTATCGTTGCTTACGACGGGCCGGTTTTTTGTGCCGCACCCTGTACTCACAGGGAATGCTGGCCCTAGGCAATCTGTGGTTACTCCGGAAAATGCCACCTCGATGTCTGAAATTACTCAGCAAAATCTAAGGAAATCCGAGACTGATTTGAAGAATTTCAGCACGCAGAGAATTCTGAAACAGAGCCCTCCATGTTTCGCCTCAAAAATGCAAAGGCCGAAGATATTGAGGTACGAGACGTACGGCAGGGGGCTGACTTTGTGAACGAGATTCCCACATCGATTGATAATGAAGGATCTGTTGTTGACTGCATCTGTTGACTGCATCTGGTTCACCTGAATGGAGTCGTGAATAAACAAAACTTCCGGTTTTGGGGTTCCTTAAATCCACATCTGTGTGAAGCTAAACCACTGTATTCTCTAAAAGTTACTGCGTGGGCTGTGGTATCTAGCAGAGGCATTACTGCACGTTTTCCATGCGAGAAACGAACATTAGTGAAAGTTGCGCTGCAATTTTTGGAATAGTTTGTCGCCTCACATTTAGCGTAGGAGTATGGACCAGGCACCGATTGGTCACATCCAAGATGAGGCCAGACCACAAACCACCGCACAGATGTTCCACTTTCTTGATGCATACTTCGCAACAGAGTCACTGTGCTGGATTATTGCAAAAATGGCTCTGAGCACTATGGGACTCAACTGCTGAGGTCATAAGTCCCCTAGAACTTAGAACTACTTAAACCTAACTAACCTAAGGACAACACACACATCCATGCCCGAGGCAGGATTCGAACCTGCGACCGTAGCGGTCGCGCGGTTCCAGACTGTAGTGCCAGAACCGCTCGGCCACCAGCGGCCGGCGGATTATTGCAAATTTACCGACGCAGAGATGGATTGACCTCCGTCTTCGCACACTATGGGACTTAACTTCTGAGGTCATCAGTCCCCTAGAACTTAGAACTACTTAAACCTAACTAACCTAAGGACATCACACACATCCATGCCCGAGGCAGGATTCGAACCTGCGACCGTAGCGGTCGTGCGGTTCCAAACTGTAGCGCCTAGAACCGCTCGGCCACTCCGGCCGGCTCGCAGAAGCAGTATCGGGCCATTGAGTTATCAGGAAAGTGCAATTCTGTGTCCTGTAATTTCTACGAAACCTGTATTACTTGAAAAAACGTTCGCATATGCCCTTAAGATGTTCTAGCGAAACATGATAAACTGTGGTATGATCGGCATTCGAGATAAAAAGAAACCATCCTACTATCTTTGAATTACATTGCTTGTATGGGCATACAATGAGGTAGGAAAGACTAAGGTACATACTAAGGCAGAGCGATGTCTTTCATCTGTTGCTCTGCACGCGATGGAGCAGAAAGTGGCCGTGAATAGTGCAAAGGTCTCAGTCATGTTTACAAAGTATTTGGTTGATGTAAATAAGAGCTGTTCTCCATTCATCTTGTTTGAGTGTATACTGACGTTTCATAATTTCTATTCATTTTTCTCTACATATTTAAAATTTTAGCTGCATTTTACGTTGAGGTTAGATACTCATTTGTGAGCTGTGATGTGCTAAGTACATACATTGCAGCCCGTCATCATTTAACAGCTTTCAATTTCATGTCGTACAGCTTCTCCAAGCTATTATAGCTAGAGTAAGTCATTATTTAGCTGCATGGACGTGCTGTTTATGTCGTTCCCCACTCATCTCGCAGTTGTTAATTTTCCGTAGATTGTTATAACTTACGTTCCCCACTTACTTTTCCATATGACTCATTAAATGACCAGACAGTAATTCCATTTTATTCTATGATTCTCAAGTAAGCTGTTATGAAGTGCCTTACCACGTGTGTGTGATCATGTTAAACCATTCTTAAGTGGAAGATGAAGTGAAATGCATCATCATATATCGAAGACTAAAAGCGTACTAGGAGGAAATAAATTATCATGGTCGTAGACGACTAAAGGGTTGGATAACATCATGACAAGTACTCCAAGGTAAAAAGAAAAGAACAAGAAACAACTAGGCTGACTGCTCCCTCTTTCATCGAAACACTAACACACTTAAAGTAACAATTTTTCGATTCCCAATCAAAACACAGTAACGTCGTCGTCATCCGTGACTTCTACACAAATGAAACCATACACATTATCTTTTATATGAGCCTAACACTCATTGTTTCGTTACAAGAAACAGTAAGATTCTACTCAACATCTGACGCTACGCCCGAGAGTCATCTAAACTATTAAGTCGAGAAATACTGAAACAACTGATAACTGTAAGATTCCATAGTTTACGACTATTATAAACACATTTGTACAAATTACTTACATAGATCAATTAACGGATACTGCAGGGTGTCCATTTCAGTCTCTCCGTATTACAAAAGCCACGGAAAAAATCGGTGATGTTACTGCACTATATACTAGAGCATCTCAAAGAATTTATCTAATAATCATCAGTGCACCCTTACATATCAACCAATCGCAGCACAAAGTAGCGGTCTAAGGCACCTTGCCAAGTTTCTCGTGGCTACCTCCAGCAGAAGTTCGAGTCCTCCCTCGGGCATGAGTGTGTGTGTGTGTGTGTGTGTGTGTTTGTGTGTGTTGTGTGCTTGGCGTAGTTAGTGTAAGTAGTGTGTAAGCCTAGGGACCGATGACCTTAGCAGTTTGGTCCCATAGGAACTTACCACAGATTTCCAAATTTGCACAAAGTAGATCGAGTCTCAATTCAATTTCTTGCCATGTTCTGCGTAACATGTCCTCTGTCATGAGGTCTTAACACACGAATATCGTCCACATTGGTTGCATACATGCGGTCTTTCGCGAATCCTCATAACGAGAAACCCAGCAGAATAATGTCGGGGGGCGTGGTATCCAGGAAACGAGTCCTCCGTGTCCGACCTAGGGATGCAGAAATTTCGTATCTGTGGACTTGTGAAGAGTCGTTGACCAATGTGATAGAACTCTTATCTTCTTGAAAGATGACGTTGCGAAACAAATATCGTAGACACAAACTGCTCCACACGCCCAGATGCACTGAGCCGTTCACGGAATTTTTTGCAAAGAGGAAATTTCCAAAACCCTCCTGTGCATTAATCTACACTAGACGTTCAGTAACGAACATATTCAATGATAGCGCATGGATATTGCGAGTCCCAAATGTGAACCTTATGCCGATTAACCGTTCCTGATCCATGATAGGTTGCCTAAACTGACAAAGATCTTACCAGGAAGCTGGGATTCATATCAATACATCACAGCACAGCTGTAGCAAACTGTTGTCGTCTTGTTTTGTCACTCGGCATTAGATGCTGCAGAATTTACACTTTGTAACCACACAAATGAAGATGCTGGTGTGCTACACGATGCAATGTTGCTCGGGATACATTAAGTTGCCTAGACGTCTGCCGAACTGACTTTGGCGGGTTTCTGAGAAATGCTTGTCTGATGTCCTCCACTGTCTCATCCAAGATACTGCGACGTGGACCATCACAATGTTTCAGCGTGCCTCCAGTTGCCAGAAATTTACGTTGCTATTCCCTAATGGTTTTCACATTAGGTGAATCAAGTCCATAGAGTCTGCTATACTTTCTTTGCACAATAATGGGCTACAGTGTTTCTGCAAACCACACTATTGTTGGCACTGCTTACGCAGAAAGATAAATTCTTTGACATACTCTAGGATATGGCGCAATTTCATCATTACATCTACTGCGGTTTTAATTTTTCCTGGGTCTTTCCAATGTGAGAGGTTTTAGTCGGATAGCCTGCATAACAAAGCATATTGTAGACGGAAAAAAGTTGATTCGCAGTAAATAGCGTTACTCATAAGCAGATTAAAACAGAGTAAGGTTACATACTGTTCATCACTTCCTCTTCTGTTTATGCTGACTTTGTACTCTTTTACAATGGTGGTATCGCTAGTAAAGCAGAAGATACAATTCTGTTACCGAAAATATAAGAGCCTGTAGAACCACTACTCGCATTGTACCCAGGAGCGGTCCTCTTCCTCTGAAGTAAATCAATAACCACGAATGTCTTTCTTCATGGCTCCAAAAATATGCAAATCGTGGGAAGAGGTCGGTACCATGTGGGTGATATGTGAAGAGCATCCTAGCGAAATTTCTCCAGCGTAGTTGAAATCTTGGCAACATATGAGCGGGCATTGCCCTGCAACAGAATTATGCCGTCCGTTAACATTCCTTGGCGTTTGATGGTTGGTTGGTTGTTTTGGGGAAGAAGACCAGACGGCGAGGTCATCGATCTCATTGGATTATGGGAAGGCCGGCCGGAGTGGCCGTGCGGTTCTAGGCCCTACAGTCCGGAACCGCGTGACCGCTACGGTCGCTAGTTCGAATCCTGCCTCGGGCATGGATGTGTGTGATGTCCTTAGGTTAGTTAGGTTTAAGTAGTTCTAAGTTCTGGGGGACTGATGACCACAGATGTTAAGTAGCATAGTGCTCAGAGCCATTTGAACCATTTGATTAGGAAAGGACGGGGAAGGAAGTTGGCCGTGCCCTTTGAAAGGAACCATTCCGGCATTCGCCTGGAGCGATTTAGGGAAATCACGGAAAACCTAAATCAGGATGGCCGGACGAGGGATTGAACCGTCGTCCTCCCGAATGCGAGTCCAGTGTCTAACCACTGCGCCACCTCGCCCAGTTTGGTCGTTTGAATTTTGATAGCGCGCTTCAATTTCTGAAAGGTGTCCATGTTCCGCGATGCGTTAAATGCACCTCGTACCGCCGTGTACAAGAAAGTGGGCCCTCGCAGTCAGAGAAGAAGTGTATAAAATAAATAAAATAAAATAGAATAAAATATTAATTATTCTATCTGTATGATAGTGATTGGATGAAATTAATATTTGCTTATCTGGAACGTGGACGTTTAATTATTCGGTATCAGACGCTTGACAATAGCTTTTTCGTAAATGTAATGTTATTCGTAGTTGACCGTGAAATAAGACTCAAATAATCGGTCTTCGTATTTAAATCGTTTCCAAAGACTGCTGCGGTAGGTGCGGACTCAAATCTACATCTCAATATTAGAATAATTTGCCAGCCATGTCAATACGTCGTACAGAGGTGACTGTCTACTAAACATAAAAGGTTTACACAGTTAGTTAAATCAAATATATTCAACGAATAAGCCTACAGTTAAATGATTCTACTTACTTTCATAAATATAAATTCTTTACAGAAACGAGTGCCTAGTAAGATTGCAACTCGCAGTGTTCTTATACAACATCAAATATGGCGGTGTGCCAGTCAATAAAATATACGTGCTTCCCGCACCACTTGTCCAAGACCTCTTCCTTCTTAATCAAACATAAGAGTATGGTAATTGTGTTTTTGTTTTATCAGCGACATAGTGCTGCAGTTCTGTGCCGTAGGCTTTATTTATTTGTCAGAGATTAATTATTTAATTAAGATTTCGCGTTTCCGAGGAAACTCACGCACGGCATGCAAATGTGCCTTTATATTGCCCCCTGAATTGCGAGGCGAAAGGACACACCTGCAGGCGAGCAATTCACCTAAAGGCACAAGAAAATCTAAGTTATCTACAACTATTTACATGACTTACATTATACTGTATATTATATACAAAATTTGAATGATGCGCGTGCGCTGTAAAAGTTCTTATGTTGGCAAAATAGAGTGCGCGCATGCGCAGAAGCGTCTGTGTGACTCCGGCACTGCCGTTATATCGAAAATTTAGATCACGCGGCACAGTATTGCAGTTCATATTGTTCGTGTGCGCGCGTATTTCTTAGTCGTTGCACAAAGAAAATATTCCACCAAGATTACATATGAAGACTACATTCTATGACAGGTAACTTAGTTTTAAAATTACAATATTTGTTATAATACAATACAACTTTAGATTGTTGAATGTTCTTAGTTACATAGTATTGCAATGAAATGCTTCAAAGAAAAATGTCTTTTTGTTTCAGGTGCGTTGACCTATACACATCGTGTCGTTATTACAGTTTATATTCATCTGCTGCACAATAATTTTTCACAGGTTAGTGTCGTCGTGGTAAAGTTTTTTTTTTTTTTTTTTTGATCACAGTAACATCGCTGTATAACAACGTGATTGATACATAAGCATGTCCATTTCCTATTTCCATTATAGTCGTTGTGATGCAGTTCGTTGTGACAAAAAGCATTGTTTATTACAGATCAGACGTGACCCGTCGAGTAATTGGTCCATATGCAGTTCGTTTTCGATATTCCGTGGAAGCTTGATTGCAGAACCTCGGACGGCACATAGCTGGCGTCGATCCTTGGACAGTCCAGGTAAGTGTGTCCGTCACATTTCTAGAACATTCCGTTCCCTGAAGTTCCAACCAAAATTCTTCCACTCGTCGTGTTGTTTTCTGGACAGGCACGTTGTGACCATTTAATCCAGTTAACATCTTGAAGTTAGATACTGTAGTAATGTCACTAGACGATGCACCAATTACGCACTTCACATTTTCAGTTTTTTGCTGAATATAGCTCACCTAAATATTCGTAGTTACTAATCAAAGAAATCGTTCATCGCGTTTACAAAGGTACGATGCATGATGAATGGCATTAACAGTTTCTTTCACATAGGTTTCTGCGTAGTTGCAGACTTAGTAATGTTCGTTAATGTCCGTGAACAGTCGTTCACTATGCAATGTTTTTTGGCACTCGTTAATGTTCAAATTTTCACATAGTAACAGTTACATTATACATCAGTTAAAAAAAAACATAAGTAATCATACATATACACGTCACATATTTTCTTAGCATAAACATAATACAGTTACACATAAACATGTTTACATCATCATTACATAGCTATAAATTATTACATTGTGTCACATTTGATTACATGAATTGCAGATATTTACGTCCTCTTTAACGGTTTTGCTGGGATTTTATCGATGTTCTTTTGTGATCTCATCTGAAATTAAGATAGGTTAGACACAACATTCATTGCATCAGTAGGCAAGACCAGGCGTTTTCACTACTCAATAAATATTCAAAATAATAAGAGACGGAAAACTGTTCGATTACTCGCGTTTTGTGCGTGTGTGTATAGTGTCTGTGTGGCCTTGGCTACTGGTAGATGCTTTTCTTGCTGAGAGATGTGCGTCTAATCTATTTCTCGAAGTAAAAGATCGCTTCACAGATGACGTCTGTCGGTTCGTCAGGTGTCATACCAAGTCAGTGGTACCTACAGTCACAAATGTTCCGTGAAAAATTAATATATCATTCACTGCTACGTAATCATAAATTTTACTTTAATATTCCGTCTTCTCGGTGGTGCCGCGGCGTTGAAAGAAAAGTTCTTCTGTCTTCAACTGCGTCACCGGAACCGCTGAAATGAAAATTTCTATACTACATGTTGTAATTTGTTTTAGTTCTTGCTACACAGCAGGTCGTTGAGATAACGGTACGTTATGTGTCTTGTGGTAGAAGATCTTGTGAGGCTTAACTTCAATCTTGTACACATATGTGTTGATAACACCTAATCGTTTGGTAAAAACTTGTAAATATTTGGATAACACTTGCTGTAGTTTTATACGTTCATGTACACTGAGAGCTGTAGCTTCATTTATCTTATGATCAAGCAATGTTTTCAAGTCCATTAGCTCTGTGTCAGATGAGTGAGTGTGCGTGTCTTGAATGTCATTGTCAAGTACTAACTGAACCTTGTACCCTGTACATTGTTTGTCATGCTTTAGAGTTCTCCTGTCCAAATCAATAATAATTACACTGCCTTTATCATTTAAAATGCATTTACCTTTGGAGAAGTCTATAATGCAGTCCTTCTCGCTCATAATATCCATTCCTAATATGCAATTTGTCACAAGGTTTTGTACAACCAGGAATGGCCATTGTACGGTTCCATTCCCTATTTTAATGTTTACAAAAACTTGCTTCGTAACCCTACATGACTTATTACCTAGAGCAGTAGTTATTTTACAGTTTTGGGCAGGAAACTCAGGCACAGGCTCCAATTCACACATCTTTTTATAGAAATTAAAAGACAAAACGCTCACAGCTGCACCTGTATCTAAGATAATAGTAGTTGGAATCCCACCTACTACACCAGTAGTAGATGCTAAAACAATTTCATTTGTGTTTGAACGACATTGTGTACTGTCTTGCAAAAGTTCATCTGATGTATTGTGATTGTGGTTGTATCTTATAAATAAAACAGGTAGTTTTTGTTTAGAATTATTAGGCATATCAATATTTTGTTGTTCAATTGTGGTGTCAAATAACTGATTAACATTGAAGTCGCCCCCCAAGAATTCTTCAGCCACGACCCGGGGCATAGAAGTGACTGTTTCTAGTTTGTTGGATTAGCATTTGTATTAGGTACTGACACAGATTGAGGTTGTGTATCAGGTGTCATTTCTATTATATTCACATTCGGATATTGCCTGTTGTGATCTCCAAACTTTTGCGGTTGTTGTTGCTGTTCGGCATTATAACTTACCTGTCGGTCGTAAGGTATGCTCCAATTTTGTCCTGGTGGCTGCTGTGGTAAAGCAGTGTTTGAATGAAAGTATTGATCGCCACGAGTCCAGCCTTGATGCTGTCTTGGCTCGTAGTTATTATTATTTCTATTTCTGTTTGTGTTTTTGTTGTTACATTTGTATCCGTTGTTACCGTTGTTGTTATTACCGCGGTGCCTTTTGTATGGATTGCCGCATGGAGTGTTATTACTGTTGTAATTGTTGTTTGTATTGGAATACGCGTGTTGATTTTGATTTCCGTATTGAGACGGCATGTGAGTTTGCTGTTTTTGCTGTACCGCGTATCCAACTGTGGGCGCGCCAGAATTGAGTTGGCAAGCCAGCATGTTTTGTATACCACTAGTATAAACATTGTGGCTGCTGTTTTGCCGCGCGAAGCGCTGATCTTCTAGTAACATGTCGACCGAATCTAAAGCTGTTAAAAAATAATCTGGATCGTCATCCGGAATATGTAAGAGTTTTTCTTTAAGGTTGAAAGGCAATTTGGCCTTCAACGCACGGAGTATATCACGTGTTGCGACTGGTTCGTCTAAAAAATGTCCCATGTTCAAGTATTTTTCAAAATATCTGCGTAAGTTACCATTTTTACTGTTAAAAGTTTCAGGTTCTAAAATTTGTCTTCTGAGTCGCTCCTGGACGGATTGCGACCAGAATTTGTTCAGAAAGGCACGCTCAAACTCACTGTACGTGGTACATACGTGAGCTTGACTGTATGCCCAGACAGCTGCATCGCCTTGGATGTAACCGACAATATATGAAATCTTTTTCCGGTCACTCCAAGTGTGTGGAAATGCGTTACTAAAAGATTTAAGAAAAATCACCGGATGAATGGTTCGTTTTCCTGGGATAAAAGCCTGAAATTGCCTGTGTTTTATTAAGCTTTCTTCCTCCTTTGCATTATGATATGGATTTGTTCCACTGTAATTACTGCAATGTTCAGCTGGCGAGTAATTACGATAATGTTGCTGTGGTTTACCATGATAATAGCTTGTGTTTGTGGTTGCACGTCGTGGTATGTGTTGTAGTCGTGGTGTGTTTTGTTCTTGTGTGTTTGTCGTGTGCGGTATGTGTGCGTCATACTCGAATGTATATTGGTTTCTGAACTGTACATTTTGACTGATATTTTCGTTACATTCAGACTGTGGTTGATCGGTGAATTGTCTCATGGGTGCAGTGACGGATTGTACTGCGTCACTAATCAGCTGTTTGTTATTACTGATGTATTCCGCTACGGAGTCGTGCACAATTGTTGGTAAATTTTCACTTATGCATCTATCAAAATGTTTGTCTTTGTTCTCTACCCAATCATGAAATTCTTTATTAATATTTGGAAATGAGCTGTGGCATCAGATTGTAAGATGTCAGTCAGGTGTTGTTCAACATCGTCAAATTTATTCTGCACGTCAGTAATTCGTTTTTCAAGGTTGTCGTGTACTGAAGGATATGTTTGAATTTGTTCAGTAAGAGCTTCACACGTGACATTAAGGTTTTTTACTTGAGTCTGTAAAAGTGCTACGTCATTTGTAGTCTTTTCTTGTCTCGTATTAAGCTTGGAAAATTTCGTACTGAGTTCAGTCATCTGTTTGGTCAGTGTGGCGTCTATAAGTTCTACACGTTTACATAAAGTGTCATTACCTGTCTTGATTGCTATGAGATCAGATTTAATTTCGTCATTTTGTGTCTTTAACTGTGTCTTTAAGGTTGCCATGTTTTCCGCGTTCTGCATCCTTAAGGTTGCCATATTTTCTGCGTTTTGTTTCATTAGCATTTTAACATGTTGGCAATGTTTACTGTTTGCAAGGACTCTGCCCCCGCCGCGTCATTAGACGTGACGTCATGTGTTAACATGGGCTCTGACTGAGACTTTGAAATTTTTGTGGTGGACGGCCTATTGTCAAAATTTCCGTCAACACTTGCGTCAATATTTGATGAATCGTCACTACCGGTTGCTGTCGTAAAGTCATTTTCTAACATTTGTCTCTCGTCCGAGTCGGATTGCGTCTGAATAGTATGTCTTTGCTGTTCCATCTTTGCGTATTGTTTTCTAGTTATGACCATGCCACACGTGATATATGTTTCAAGAAAATAATGTTTGACACTGGTTTTAAAATAAAATGCAGTTGAGCATGAATCGCTCGTAGCAACAATGGCTGTTTGTTAATTTAGAAATGTAAACTGAATATGGGATTATTGTTAATGGCTGCTGTCCATGTTACAACGTATTCGTACAGAAGTCGGCCATATTGTACACTCGTGTATTGGTATTGTTGCAGAAGTTATTGTTTAAGGAAAAGTACTGAGAATGAAATTTATCACTGAAAACTGCTACGCGCGAAAGAAATACTTCAGAATCTACTGAAGAGCTAATACACTGAATTATGCGTCTGGTCAAGCCTGCCAATGCAAAGATGCTGCGTCTTACCTTATTTTGCTGGATGCTTCATTGCGTCTTCCCGCAAAATTTTAGAATTGGAAAATATCTTCAGATTTTTGTTATTTCTCATACATTCACGTCCAGGTCCAGAAAGTTGATTTTTCACATGAAACAAAGAGAACAATGTAACAAATGACAAAATAACAAGTCCGACACGCAGTCGCCAATATAAAATAAATAAAATAAAATAGAATAAAATATTAATTATTCTATCTGTATGATAGTGATTGGATGAAATTAATATTTGCTTATCTGGAACGTGGACGTTTAATTATTCGGTATCAGACGCTTGACAATGGCTTTTTCGTAAATGTAATGTTATTCGTAGTTGACCGTGAAATAAGACTCAAATAATCGGACTTCGTATTTAAATCGTTTCCAAAGACTGCTGCGGTAGGTGCGGACTCAAATCTATATCTCAATATTAGAATAATTTGCCAGCCATGTCAATACGTCGTACAGAGGTGACTGTCTACTAAACATAAAAGGTTTACACAGTTAGTTAAATCAGATATATTCAACGAATAAGCCTACAGTTAAATAATTCTACTTACTTTCATAAATATAAATTCTTTACAGAAACGAGTGCCTAGTAAGATTGCAACTCGCAGTGTTCTTATACAACATCAAATATGGCGGTGTGCCAGTCAATAAAATATACGTGCTTCCCGCACCACTTGTCCAAGACCTCTTCCTTCTTAATCAAACATAAGAGTATCGTAATTGTGTTTTTGTTTTATCAGCGACATAGCGCTGCAGTTCTGTGCCATAGGCTTTATTTATTTGTCAGAGATTAATTATTTAATTAAGATTTCGCGTTTCCGAGGAAACTCACGCACGGCATGCAAATGTGCCTTTATAAGTGTCGTCATGATTTTCTCGGAGTTAATGTACACGGTTTTTTATTTTTTCAGTTCAGGTGAATCCACGTGCTTCCATTGTAGGCTCTGACACTTCTTCTCCGGTTGAAAAGTTTGACCACAAAAATACGGGACAAGAAGCGATATTAATCATCGTGATACCGTTCTACGTGCTGCAAGGATGTCGACCTCCTGTTGCATTCAGCTTCTTCCTAAACCTGTGGAGAACCCCACTGCACACAGATTTTCCGGAACTGCAGATGATCTGTCATGATGACAGCGTGAGTGGTGCCGCAGTACACGCCCAACGTGATCGACTGTTCCCACCGTCCGCCATCGATCATTTCTGACGGAAGCATCCACCGCTGCGATGACAGGAGAGGTAATAACGCAGGCAGAATGTCCAGGTCGATTGCTGTCATTCAATTGCACTCGATTTTTTGGTCATGAGTCTACTGACTGGTTTGATGAAGCCCGCCACGAATTCCTTTCCTGTGCTAACCTCTTCGTCTCAGATTAGCACTTGCAACCTACGTACTCAATTATTTGCTTGACGTATTCCAATCTATGTCTTCCTCTACAGTTTTTGCCCTCTACAGCTCCCTCGAGTACCATGTAAGTCATTCCCTCATGTCTTAGCAGATGTCCTATCATCCTGTCCCGTCTCCTTATCAGTGTTTTCCACTGTAACAGTTGTGATACTAAATGAAACACTTTTGCTACTAAATGTAACTGGGTTTTCTCTTTTGATGCTGTCAATTGTCAGGATGAGCATTCTAAAGCATTCTGTCAGGGTGAAAACATTAAATAAATTAACTTTTATCTCTTAACAACATGTGGGCAGGGTGGGTTCTTCCTTGGCTCGGGTATGAGATCGAATGAAACATCATTTTTACATAAGATAACTTTTATTGTAGATTTGTACAACTGTATCTCACGGGATGTTCTGGTTCGGAGAGCGGCAGCTGTGTGGTTTGTGAAGTCTTCTGCTGCGGCAGCGGCGGCGGCGGCGGCGGTGGCGGCGTCTGATTATGCGGTGCGGTGTGTATCTCGTGTCGCCGTCTCGCCCAGTTGACTGGAGACACGCAGCGCGAGGTGGCCCATTTAATTATTGCGAGCGAAGTCGTGCATCGGATGGTGATACCTTGGATGTGGCGTCCCAGTGTTTCTCTTCTCTAAGCGGCCGCGTGTGTTGTGCGTCGACCAGCGGAGCAGCGCCGTCTCCTTCCCGTCCTCACGAGTCACCCGGCTACGTAAAAATCAGACTTCAAATACCTTTTAACTTCTGTCTTCTGGCGCCGCGGCTGCTGCTTGCTATTCCATTACAGCGGCGGACTAGGTTCGTCTGTGCATGATGCAGACTCTTCTTGCATGACGGACTTCAGCACCGAAACTGACAGAAAACTACTGCTACGCTTCTTCACTTCATCGTCTTCTTCGTCTGTCTCATCTGCGTCTCCGTCTCTGTCTCTCTGGCCCACTACGTCTCGCGTATTTAATCACTTCAATTTACTGGAGGTGAACGACTTCACGGTCATTGCCTCTTCTGTCACGTTGAGAAGCTCCTCGAAGAATCTTTTTAACGTCGGTCATTGGCTCTTGGAATGTAGGCGAGGGCCTTTGATCACATGTGGCGACTGAGAAACACGTGAGCTGGTCATTGCCTCTTCTGTCACGTTGAAAAGCTTCTTGAAGAATCTTCTTAACGTCGGTCATTGGCTCTTGGGATGTAGGCGAGGGCCTTTGCTCACATGCGACAACTGAGAAACACGTGAGCCGGTCGGCCGATGCCCTGACGGCTGAATCAACAGTGCCCGCTTATGTGGAACTTGCTGACTTCACGGTCATTGTCTCTTCTGTTCTGCTGTTCTGCCCGCTGTTTGCGAGTATGTAACTCTCTAAACTAAACCAAGTTTTTCATTTATATTCTAATTTCTAGTTCACTTTGATTTCACTAATTTATTTACTTAAGTACCACTCAACATTCCTCCACCCTTCGGAGAAATTCGCCCTCGAATTTACCACTCAACATTCCTCCACTCTTCACACGGCAAAAGCACTAACATAAGCAATGAAAGCTCTCGACTTAGAAGATTACACACGCTTCACATTAAGTATTTTGAAAATACTTTATCACTTTACTAAAGCACTGTACGGTCATGAATCACATAGTGTACACATAAATCGTTGTAATAATTGTAACAAATCTTGATGACAATGAATAATAAAAATAGATTATTCACTTAGAAAGTTACATAGCAACACCTGTTTAATCTACCCTATATTAATGCAAGAATATCTATGCTATAGTATTGTTTACTTTAACATAAGACTGTTTAGTAAAGAGTGAAGTGCAATAAACAAAATTAATACACTAATGCTCAAAAGTAACTACTGAAGTACACCAGTTAAGAGTGTGGTATCCAATTAACAGGGATTTGATGAAGTGGTATATTATTATTTGGCTTATTTTTTCGTCTTAAATAAAAGAAAATTGTACAAAGCAGAAACACCCACACAAAGGTTCCAGATATACCCGTTCCTAGCATTATAATTTTAGTTTTGCGTTCACCTTTTAATTTTAAGACATGTTGCATCATAACATTGGCATCAATTTTGCCTTGCTGTGAGTTTATGAACGTATCTAATGACTCAGAAGGGAACTGTTAAGGGAGCCATTGAGGTAGGATTGGATAGGTTTTTTGTAGGAAATTGTTGCATGGCGTCTTCTGAAAAAAGCAAACAACATGGTTATGGGCCTACCAACCCAGTAAAAACAAAAACAAAGAAAATAAGGAATACATTGTTAACTATAAGATCTACCTGCTTCTACGTTCAACTTTTTTTTCTTAAAAAATAAACCATTATCATTTATTAATTATTTACATATGTATACTATCCACAGTCTACTGAGATTCCACTAGGACATTCGCACTCTTGGTCGAAAATTGTATGGTGCCATGTCTGTATGTTGTGCCGGCGTGGCCTCTCTTTTTCCTTTACGGGAACTTCCTCCACCCTTCGGAAAAGCAGACACTATTGTTGAAGGAATTACATCTGGAGCGCCCTTAAAAGGTTTTAAACGACTTGCATGGACAATGGTAGTTCGGGTGGGCAGTTGCAATTTAACGTTGACTGGTGACGTGATCTCAATAATTTGATAAGGACCTCTGTAGTTTGTTACAAATTTCTTCGTTTTTCCTTTCGCAATGTATGGAGTTGAAAGCATCACCCACTGACCGATTTTGTAATTTGGATATTTATCTTGGGTATTACCTAATCTTTCCTGTCGTTCCAAAGCCTTTGTATTAGATTTTTGAACCTTTTTCCATACATCCTTCATCATTTGACTGAAATCTCTTACTGTTTCTCCGTCTTTTCCGTTTTTCTGCCTGATTACATCAAAAGGGGACGGCATTTTTCTCCCATAGACCACTTCATAAGGTGACATGCCAGTTGCTTCATGCGTTTTGGCGTTGTATACCGACACGATTATTGGTAAATACATATCCCAATTAGAATGTTGTTCGTTAATATAATAACTAAGCATCTTGCCAATTGTCTGATGAACTCTTTCTGTGCGCCCGTTGCACTGAGGGTGTAACGGAGTTGTGCGTAATTTACGTATTTTTAGTAAGTGGCATAGCTGTTTCATTAATTCAGACATAAAATTAGATCCCTGATCTGTGATAATAGCTTCAGGTACGCCAAATTTAAGTATCCAGTTGTTAACTAAAGCTTGGGCAACTGTATTTGCTTGCTGATCTGGGAGACTCACCATAGCTAGATAGTGTGAAAAGTGATCTATAATTGTAAGAACATACTTATTACCAGGAGGTGTTTTATGAAATGGCCCGTAGAGATCCTGTCCACAGAATTGAAATGGACATGAAGCCTCGGGGAGCCTCTGTAAGGGTATTTTTGAACGAGAAAGTTCAGCTCGTTGTGCGCACGCAATGCAATTGCGAACGTACTGCGCCACATCCTGCTTTCTGGTTTGCCACCAAAATCGCTCTGCTACACGTCTTTCGGTTGTCCGCTGTCCACCGTGTCCTGCAAGGATATGATCGTGGGCCTCTGCCATTATTTCTTGTCTAAGGTGTTGGGGAACAACAATTCGCGGTCCAAGTTTTGTTTTACGGCATAATACACCATCTTCAAAGCATAATTGTTTTTGAGTTGCGTATTTTTTGCATTCTGTATCCTCATCTTGTGCCTTTCTCCAGTCCTCAGTATCTCAGCCTGTTGCTTCCAAAAGTACTATTTTCCGACTTAGACAATCTGCAATCGTGTGTTTTTTGCCTGGTTTATGGATAACTTCGAAATCAATTTCGGAAAGACATAGGGCCCAACGCGTGAGATAACTTGATGGATCCTTTAACCCAAGCAACCATTTTAAAGCTGCGTGGTCTGTAATAACCTTGCATTTCCTACCATACAAGTAGCATTTAAAGTATTTCATACCATAAATAACACTTAACAATTCTTTCTCTGTTGTGGAATAATATCTTTCTGCCGTTGTTAGTTGTCTCGAAGCGTAGGCTATGGGGTGTTCCGCGCCATTAATATTCTGACTCAAAACAACTCCTACTGAATGACCACTTGCATCACAGGATAAAATAAATTCTTTATTATAATCTGCATAGGCTAATACTGGACTGTGCGTTAACTTATCTTTAAGGGTTTGAAATGCTGATTCACAATCTTCAGACCAATGAAATTTTGCACTCTTTTTCAATAATTGGGTTAAGGGTCGGGCAATTTCAGCGAAATTTTGAACATATTTCCGGTAGCACGATGCGAGACCAATGAAACTTTGTACTTCCTTAACGCGTTGTGGTGTTGGGAAGTCCTTAACCGCCGAAATTAATCAAGGATCTGTTTTAATTCCTTCTTCACTAATTATATGCCCTAGGTATGCAACCTCTGTCAATGCAAAAGTACATTTTTCCATATTTAATGTTAATTTAGATTTTCTAAGTCTCTGGAAAACATTACGAAGACGCACAGCATGTTCATTAATGTCTTTGGAGAATACAATAATATCTCTAGATATACACAACATTGCTGAGTTTTGAGTCCTCGCAATACTCCATCGAGTAGTCTTTGAAAAGTTGCTGGTGCATTTTTCAAACCGAAAGGCATTCTTTTAAATTGCCAATGGCCTCCATGGGTAGAAAATGCTGTTTTATGCCTATCTTCAGGAGCAACTTGCAATTGATGATATCCGCTACGTAGATCGATTGTTGAAAAGTATTTACTGTTACCCAAACTGTCAATGATATCTGTAATGTTTGGAAGAGGATAAACATCTGAGATAGTTTGTTTGTTAAGGTGTCTGTAGTCACAACAAAATCTATATCGTTTCGTACTGTCGGGAGACTTCTTTGGAATAATTACGATATTTGAATTATAAGGCGAATCAGAATATTCTATAATTCCATCTTTTAGATGCTGTTCTATAAATTCATCCAGTACTGGCTGTAAGTGATGCGCAACTCTATAAGGCTTCCTATAAACTGGGGGGCTATTTCCTGTTGGGATCCTATGCTGTGTGATATCTGTTGCCGGCAGTGGACCTTCTGCATTAAATAAATCTTGAAACTCAACTAAAACTGCTTCTATCGTGTCTCTATCATTTCCTTTCAAATGCTCAATCTTCTGGCGTAATGCGGTTTTATAGGCGTCTGGTTTCTGACCATCGTTAATATCTGACCAAATGAAATCTTCTTCTTCAAAAGTACTGACTGTAGCTATTAATATTCCCTTATGCAGCTCTTTGTCCTCCACTCTGGTCAATATGTACCGGTACTTTTCTTTCTCCCTCAACGTCTTGAACCCGTACAACACTTCTACGTACAAAACAATGTGATACATCTAATTCCTCATTTTCCTCTAAAGGCTCTATTAGACACACTGTATCTGTAGGTACTTCGGGGTCAACGGTCATCCAGAAAAGTTTTCCTGAGCCAGATGGTATCTGATCCCGCGAATCAACCTTCAAGGACGTTGCACGCAGTGTAGTTGATTTCGCCTTCCGGTTAGGAAAATTTTGCGGCAGTGGGCCCTTTGCAGCGGTGTCACCTAGCTGAAACACTATTCCTCTAAGTTCTACAGTTTGCTGCCTGAGGTCGATTTTAGCGTGATGTTTACTTAGGAAATCCAGTCCTAGGATCGCGTTGTACCCGTCAGTTACCTTTGTTACCACTTATACATCTTCTTGAAATTGTACACCGTGAATATTGAAAATCAGTGATGTACATCCTAATGCCTTCACTGTACCTCCTCCTACTCCACTCAATCTATACCTTGGAGGGTCATATTTCTTTTCTCCAATGCATTCATTACTCACTATTGATACGTTTGCGCCTGTATCCACTAGTATCCTTGCCTCTTTATCCTGTATGGTAGCAGATAACCAGCATTCCGCCTTCACATTCGCATTAATGGCATGAAATTTTATTGGGAACACCTGGCGGCGGCTCCGACATTCCCGTTTGAGTTTAACTGATTTCTATTTCCAAAAACTTTCTTATACTTGCATTCCTTGAATATGTGACCTATTCTTTGACAATTAGTGCATTGAGGTTTTCTGCAGTTTTTTGCTATATGTCCCTGTCGATCGCACCTAAAACATCGTACTCCTGCTGAAAATACATTTCGTTTCTCCTTGTATCTGGTGGCAATGTCTATTTCTTCGAAAGCCGTCGCCACAGATACAGCTTCAAAAACTGGTTTGCCTAACGTCACTCAACTGTTTAAATAATGCATTATTATCGTTTTTAAGCTGTGCTATCTGATTAACTAAGCTCTGAATAGCTTCGTCAGTAGAAACCGCTTGTGGTGCTGACTCTGACTTTGTATGATTTCGTGTCATCATTTTACAAACTGTTAGTTACACACTCTTACTACACTGAATGAAAAATATGTTTAAATATTTTCGACAAGCTCTTAAAATCATGAGAGAAAATACACTTCTAAATAAAGAAAATATTACGACTGCTATGCAAACCTCTATCCTTTCACACATTAAACAATACTAACTGTGGACCTTTAGTGACTGTCATTCACACCTCATATTGAGCCAAGGGTTTTTTCTCTGACACCAAATGTAGCAATTGTGCTACTAAATGTAACACTTCTGCTATTAAATGTAACTGGGTTTTCTCTTTTGATGCTGTCAATTGTCAGGATGAGCATTCTAAAGCATTCTGTCAGGGTGAAAACATTAAATAAATTAACTTTTCTCTCTTCAGGGTGGGTTCTTCTTTGGCTCGGGTATGAGGTCGAATGAAACATCATTTTTACATAAGATAACTTTTATTGAAGATTTGTACAACTGTATCTTACGGGATGTTCTGGTTCGGAGAGCGGCAGCTGTGTGGTTTGTGAAGTCTTCTGCTGCGGCAGCGGCGGCGGCGGCGGCGGCGGCGGCGGCGGCGTCTGATTATGCGTAGCGGTGTGTATCTCGTGTCGCCGTCTCGCCCAGTTGACTGGAGACGCGCAGCGCGAGGTGGCCCATTTAATTATTGCGAGCAAAGTCGTGCATCGGATGGTGATATCTTGGATGTGGCGTCCCAGTGTTTCTCTTCTCTAAGCAGCCGCTTGTGTTGTGCGTCGACCAGCGGAGCGGCGCGGCGGGGCAAGGCCAGTGCCCCGGGTTCGAACCACGGACTCCCGCTCGCCAGTCTTCGGCTGTCAGGTCTTCATCCCAGGTCACAGGTGACAGCTGAGGTGAGGCCGTTTCCTTTCCGTCCTCACGAGTCACCCGGCTACGTAAAAATCAGACTTCAAATACCTTTTAACTTCTGTCTTCTGGCGCCGCGGCTGCTGCATGCTATTCCATTACAGCGGCGGACTAGGTTCGTCTGTGCATGATGCAGACTCTTCTTGCATGACGGTCTTCAGCACCGAAACTGACAGAAAACTACTGCTACGCTTCTTCACTTCATCGTCTTCTTCGTCTGTCTCGTCTCCGTCTCCGTCTCCGTCTCTCTGGCCCACTGCGTCTCGCGTATTTATTCACTTCAATTTACTGGAGGCGAACGACTTCACGGTCATTGCCTCTTCTGTCACGTTGAGAAGCTCCTCGAAGAATCTTCTTAACGTCGGTCATTGGCTCTTGGAATGTAGGCGAGGGCCTTTGATCACATGTGGCGACTGAGAAACACGTGAGCCGGTCATTGCCTCTCCTGTCACGTTGAAAAGCTTCTTGAAGAATCTTCTTAACGTCGGTCATTGGCTCTTGGGATGTAGGCGAGGGCCTTTGCTCACATGCGACAACTGAGAAACACGTGAGCCGGTCGGGCGATGCCCTGACGGCTGAATCAACAGCGCCCACTTATGTGGAACTTGCTGACTTCACGGTCATTGTCTCTTCTGTTCTGCTGTTCTGCCCGCTGTTTGCGAGTATGTAACTCTCTAAACTAAACCAAGTTTTTCATTTATATTCTAATTTCTATTTCACTTAATTTCACTAATTTATTTACTTAAGTACCACTCAACACCACATATTCCTTTCCTCTCTGATTCTGCGTAGAACCTCCTCATTCCTTACCTTGTCAGTCCACCTAATTTTCAACATTCGTCTATAGCACCACATCTCAAATGCTTCGATTCTCTTCTCTTCCGGTTTTCCCACAGTCCATGTTTCACTACAATACAATGCTGTACTCCAGACGTACATCCTCAGAAATTTCTTCCTCAAATTAAGGCCGGTATTTGATATTAGTAGACTTCTCTTGGCCAGAAATGCCTTTTTTGCCATAGCGAGTCTGCTTTTGATGTCCTCCTTGCTCCGTCCGTCATTGGTTATTTTACTGCCTACGTAGCAGAATTCCTTAACTTCATTGACTTCGTGACCATCAATCCTGATGTTAAGTTTCTCGCTATTCTCATTTCTACTACTCCTCATTACCTTCATCTTTCTCCGATTTACTCTCAAACCATACTGTGTACACATTAGACTATTCATTCCGTTCAACAGATCATTTAATTCTTCTTCACTTTCACTCAGGATAGCAATGTCATCAGCGAATCGTATCATTGATATCCTTTCACCTTGTATTTTAATTCCACTCCTGAACCTTTCTTTTATTTCCATCACTGCTACCTCGATGTACAGATTGAAGAGTAGGGGCGAAAGGCTACAGCCTTGTCTTACACCCTTCTTAATACGAGCACTTCGTTCCTGATCGTCCACTCTTATTATTCCCTCTTGGTAGTTGTACATATTGTATATGACCCGTCTCTCCCTATAGCTTACCCCCACTTTTTTCAGAATCTCGAACAGCGTGCACCATTTTATACTGTCGAACGCTTTTTCCAGGTCGACAAATCCTATGAAAGTGTCTTGCTTTTTCTTTAGCCTTGCTTCCATTATTAGCCGTAACGTCAGAATTGCCTATCTCGTCCCTTTACTTTTCCTAACGCCAAACTGATCGTCACCTAGCGCATTCTCAATTTTCTTTTCCATTCTTCTGTATATTATTCTTGTAAGCAGCTTGCCCGCATCTCGTGGTCGTGCGGTAGCGTTCTCGCTTCCCACGCCCGGGTTCCCGGGTTCGATTCCCGGCGGGGTCAGGGATTTTCTCTGCCTCGTGATGGCTGGGTGTTGTAGGTTTAAGTAGTTCTAAGTTCTAGGGGACTGATGACCATAGATGTTAAGTCCCATAGTGCTCAGAGCCATTTTTTTAGGCAGCTTCGATGCATGAGCTGTTAAGCTGATTGTGCGATAATTCTCGCACTTGTCAGCTCTTGCCGTCTTCGGAATTGTGTGGATGATGCTTTTCCGAAAGTCAGATGGTATGTCGCCAGACTCATATAGTCTACGCACCAACGGGAATAGTCGTTTTATTGCCACTTCCCCTTAGCCGTACTCAGCAGATATTCTAGCATGAACGTCACTTCTTGACACTGTTTCCGCACCAAAAACCTCACTACTCGTCTCTGTTCCTCTTTCCTGGTTTCCACCGTGAAGTCGGACGCCCACACGACCTGCTGACCTCATGTCGAGCACGCCTAGTAGACAGATCAGCAACTTCATCTTTGCAACCACGACACCATGCAGCGCGGTACAAATGGACCCAACAACATGCCGAATGGACAGCTCAGGATTGGCATCACGTTTTCTTCACCGATGAGAGTCGCATATGCCTTCAACCAGACAATCGTCGGAGATGTGCTTGGAGGCAACCCGGTCAGACTGAACGCCTTAGAGACACTACCTAGCGAGTGCAGCATGGTGGAGTTTCCCTGCTGCTTTGGGGTGGCATTGTGTGGGGCCGACGTACGCTGTTGGTGGTCATGCAAGGCACCATAACGGCTGTAAGATACGTGACTGCCATCCTCCGACCGATACTGCAACCATATCGGCAGCACACTGTGTAACACCATAGCTCTAATGCTCTACTCATCTATTTTGCTTTTTTTTTATTTAATATTACACCGTTAAGAACCTGTAAATGTTTTTGATTGAATAGATAACACAAAATTGTATATTCTTTTCTTTGTTAAAACTTTGATGTCGTAGTTTGTTTCAATGCAAAGTAGTGTATCTGTACTGTAAATACTTTGTCCCATTTGGAGGGAACAAAACTTACTGTATATAATTGTAATTCTGTGTGAATAATTTTTTGTAGAAGTGTCAATATGTGAAAATGTTCTGTCTTATTTAATGTATTTGTTTGCTGTTATGTAAACTGCTGACCTTCACTTAGGGCTCTTAGTTAGTCTGTATGTAAAAGGTGTAGTGGTTCCCCTCGGGAACGGAACTGTGTAGCGCGCGCAAATTGTGGTTGGCCTAGGTGGAAAAGGTGGAACTGGTAGTAAGTCGGGGACGAGTCACCAGTCAGAGATGAGCTACGAGTCCGTGCACTGCTGTGTAAAAGTTGCATAGTGCTGGGTTCGAGAGGCTTTTCTGTTATTTTCCAAGGCCTCGGATGGATGGATAAATAGCTGGGCTATTCTGGAATTCGTATCTATCTTCGCCACCAAGAAATGACAGAGTCCAGCAATTCTGCTTGCAATTCCACCTACCAACATGCTGTGGCCACCACATTGCGCAATCATTGCAACATATCACTATAAGATGTACAGTGAAGGATCAGCGTAACGGATGTGTGATTGTGCTGAAATATAAGGTAATTTATATCTGAATTTATGTACCAACCTTGATTTTCTACTCTTCATAACACCTCTCAGGGTCCTTTTCCGTTTGAACTAAAGTGATTGCCGAGTACCCTTACTGAAAGTACCTTAAAACTCAGTTTGCTAATTAATACCTATGGGACAGAATAAAGTTAAAGTTAATGTGGCAAGAGAGTGAGTTATAACACCTCTCAGGGTCCTTTTCCGTTTGAACTAAAGTGATTGCCGAGTACCCTTACTGAAAGTACCTTAAAACTCAGTTTGCTAATTAATACCTATGGGACAGAATAAAGTTAAAGTTAATGTGGCAAGAGAGTGAGTTATAATTAATGATGCTTGCTGAAATAATTTTCCTAGTAAAGCTGATTATTAATGTGTTGTTGCCAACTTCAAATTAAAATTTCTCAAGACTAAGGTTTATAAAGTTTTGCTTAGTAAATGATCACATTACTACCTGTTGTTAATCGCAGAAAGTGAGCTAGTATCTTACAGTAATATTAATTTTATGTCTCATGGTAATAAAAGTGGAAAATTGCATAGTAGGAAATTATATACTCATGATTACTAAGTGTTTGTCTCTCTTGTGTGCATATTAACAGTATAAAGACCACTCAGTTTGTGTAAGCCTTGAAAGTGATAGTGTTTTCCTGTACGTGTTATAATTTTGCAAATAGTTTGTGCTGCTCCAGTTGTTAGCTTCAATCTTAAAACATATGTGTGTCAGAGTTCATTGCACTCCCGTGTGGCCAAGTCTAGGTTGCGTTTGTTCGTTATAGTTACTTATACCTACTTTCTAAAACGAGAATGTTAATCATTCTCTTGCCTAGTTAGGCTGGCGGCCGTTTTCTTTATCCGTTGAACAGTACTGATAGTCAAAATTTAGTTTGTTACTGTTCAAATATTTACGTAATTCTGACTTTCATTTCCGATAAGCCACCTCCGTTAGGAACAACACGGTCAACATAACAAAATTCCTCTCAGAGGGTAACACTGCTCTGTTGCTTCGTACCATAATTGCTTTTACAAAATACTTTTATGTCACAACCTGTTTCTAGCATTGAGGTTATGGTATAACAGTAGTAGACGGGAGTGTTATACGTGGCTTTTCCGTGACAGGACTAGTTTGTTCTGTTAGGGCATAATACGTAATAAACCAAATTTGGTATTTCATAGTATAAGCTACGTAAATACGCTGTTGTAGTGTTATACGTGGCGCCGCGTGACAGGAGGTTGTTCAATTTGCACCTACAGACGGAAAAAATTATAGGTAGTTAACATTGTACAAACATAGAGTGAACATAAAACGTCCAGCGGCACGAACCTGTACATTATTTGACAGAACGGATAGTGAAAGTTCAGTTTATATTGGAAACTAAAGGTATCAGTACTTAATAATAGTTATAATGGACAGGAAACTAGAAATAAATCTAGACACGCGAGAGCAGAATGCAACCGAGAGCAGTTTAAGCAGCACACCAACAGATGGCAGTGTGCGCGAGTTAAATTACGTACGGTACCACGCCGATGTTAATAAACAGATCGAAGCTATGAATGTCGCGCATACTAAGCAAGGCAATATGAGCGATGTTGTGGAAGACAGTGGTTATGTTAATGAATCGCGGGATATGTTTGAATCACCAAAAACAGAAAGGGGTGTAGGATCTGAACACGAAAAGGCAATAGAATCTAAAAGTGAAAAGACACTTGATCTGACTGACTTACTTAGAATACTGTCTGCGCAAAATGACAATATTAATGCACAAATCGCAGCACTGGGGCAACAAAATGTAGAACAAAGACAGCTAATTGCAGCACAGGGGCAGTTAATTACAACACAGGGTAGTGATATTAGTAAACAAATGCAAGAGCAGGGCAAGAATCTTAGTAACCAGATTGAGAAGGTTGATGTAAAAGTAGACATTGTGAGCAATGAAATTAAAAACCTCAAAAGCGAAATTACTGTCATCAATGGCAATATTGCCAACATACAGGGACAAATCGATGACATTAACGAAAGATTTGACACAGAAGTAATTAAAATCCAAGATCAAATAGAACCCCTAGTCTGTACTAAAGTGGATGAAAAGGTATTCGGTATTAAATCCGAAATACAAACTGAATGTAACGAGGAATTTGCACAGATCAAACAGTCTGTAACAGAAACGAGCAGAACTCTAACCAAACAGATTCTTACTTGCGAAAAGAAGTGTGAACATAACACTTCACAAATCCAAGGCAAAATGTATGACTTGGAAAGAAAAATACAAATCGGACCTACAAATATTACTGAAAGAATGCCCCTCAGTAAAATATTAGAGGGCGAAGAGAAATTCGACCCTGTAAAAAGGCATAACGGATGGCACCCCCTAGACTTTATAAAGAATTGCGAAAGAAATTTTCCTGAATATTTGTCCGATCAGGAAAAGATCAATGTTGTCATTAGTGCATTAACGGGAGAAGCTAAAAGGTGGGGGTTGAATCTGGATACAAACCAGATGTCTTTTGAAAATTTTAAACAAAAATTTATTGACGAGTACTGGTCAGAACAAAAACAAGACCAGTTGTGGCGTGAATTTCTAATGGCCAGACTGTACGATATCAGAGGCAGGCAAACCATGAAAGAATTTTGCGAATCATGGTACAGAAAACTAATACACTTAAAAGCAAGAAGAACTGAAGCCGAGATCGTTTGGGTTCTTTGGCAGAAACTGCCTGAGGATTCTAAACGGTATGTTGGGAGTACCCACAGTAGTTTTTTCGCGTTTTTGGAAAGGGTAGAGGATGAAGATCACTGGCGAAGAAATCGCGAGTCCCGTCCCCGTCATAACAACAATTATTCGCGCGAAGATAATGACCAAAACGAACGACAGGAAAATGATAGATTTCGTGTAAACACGATTCAAAGAGGTCGTGCGAGAGGCAGGGGAAATTTTACGACGCGCGGCAGAGGATACATGGCGCGGAATTTCCAAAATAGAGAAGAAATGGAAAACTGAAAACCGCGTGTGTTACGGGCCGGATTCACGCGGAAACTGGTATTGGGCCCAAAGAAAAGATGTCCAATATTAGATTCGAAAAGGAAAGATGTAAACCACGAGGCAGGAAGGTTAAGGGCGCGCCTATAGCAGACGGGCGCGGAGTGATACATAGTGGCGTTCCCAGTGCGAAGTCACGTGACTGTTCGTGCTCGGGCCAGCGCTTGCCGGAGCAGCGTACATTGCATTTGGCAGCAGACACAAATGGCAGACGTCAGAACAAGATGGCTGCCGTAGAGAGAGACAGAAGAGGCGGGATCGGACACTTCCGATGGCCGGTTTCAGTAGTAGGTGAATTTAGTAATGAAAATAAAGTTAGTAAGTCATATGACAAAGATAACTCAGTATCGGATTCGTGCGAAAAGACTTTATTAAAGAATGAAAGGGAGACAGAAAAGGCGAGTGAAAACGAAAATATTGGCACTGTTAATGATGTGTATGAGGTAAAGGACGTAGATGTGGGGGAAGTTATGACGAATAAAGAGAAAAGGGAAGTAGAATATGCCACGCAAAAGACGTGTGAACAATTAAAGATAGGTGAAAGTGATGTAAAGGAGGACGTTAGTGAACATTGCATTATAAACGGTGCAGACAAAATTATTGTTGATGGAAAGGTGTTTTATGGTTCTGATGCAGAAGGGTCTAGTAAGAATTTCGCACGATTACCTGAGAATGGTAACAAAGGGGAAAATGGAATGAAAGTTATCGAAGTACATGACGATTATACTAAATATGAAGTTAAGGCCGAAATCGTTCAAAGTGATATAACAGAAGTGTCTGACTGTCCAAACGGTGTACATTGTGTAGAAAATGAGTCGAAAAACGAAGTGGCTGAAACATCTAGTGATAATTTGCCTCACTGTTTAAAAGTTGCATTCCTGCTCGAATCGGATGACGAAAATGAAATCAGTGATAGTTCAGGTGATGAAGGGTATATGAATACAGATAAGAATGAATATACTAACTTTCCCTATTGTGCAAAGGTCGAGGTCTTAAGTGAATGTGATGGTGAGGAAGAGAGTAGTGATAACTCTAGTGACGATGAATTTGCAGGTGTAAACGAAAGTGAATATACTTTTACTGACAGAGGGTACGAAAAAATTAGTGACATTTTTCCAAAGCAAGATACAGAAAGTAGAACTGGGCCAAAACCGAATGAATTATTCATTAATGTAACACAGGGGCATAATTTGCAGGAACCTCCAGATGATGCTATACTGGGGCAAGCCTTAACAAATGTTTTGAAGGGGTATGAGTTACAGGATCAAAAAGAACCACCTGATAAAATGATAACAGAACAGGAGATGTTGTACCTTGCTAAAGATTTTGAATCTCCAAGACCTAAAAAGCCACCTGATGAAACAAAACGTTGGCAAGATCTGAATAGCATAGTGAAAGATGTAGAAAATAGGAGGCCTAAAAAGCCACCAGATTTAAGTCACTGTTTTTGAACCATAAAAGACTGCTCTGTTATTGAAGAGACTGGGGGCAGGATGTATGTATATACTCTGCTAATATAATGCATGACTTTAGTATTATTATTGTATCTGAGTGTTATCTGAAAGTGAATTATTGTTTTGTTGACCTTGAGGCCTGTGGAAGTGTGTTGTTTATTTACTGTAGTATACTGTTTGACTTTGCTTAGGAACTGTTTATTTTCAATTGAATACTTATTGTTGCCAGCCTAATTATGAAGAGAGGGCCATGTAGTGTGAGAAAGATGAAAACATTAGGAATGATGATGCTTATGGTCACTTAATGAAAGTGCAAAGAACTCCACAAGATAATAATTTATTTCTAATATACTTAAAAATCAGAAAGGGCTTATGTTTGCAGTATGTGGTTTACTTAAGGAGACATGTCCTCAGATGAGGGTTGTTGACCCTCAGGGGGCAATGCATTCTTTGCATTGTCAGGTGCCTGACGAGCACCAGGGACCCGAGTTGTTGCCAGCACTACTTCCGTTTCTTTTCGTGTTGGCAACCTTCCCCTTCTTCATTCGGAACTTTGACTGTCTTCTTTCTTTCTTCCCTTTTTTATATTGAATCGTGTTATACAAAATGTGAATTCAACTTTAAAATAACTGAATCCCAGTATTCAAGCCACGATTGTAACCAATTGCTCCAAACTTAAAATTTAACACTAATTGAAAGTTATTTTAAAGTGAGGTTCCCAAAAAAAGTAGGTATATTTATTTAAATTTTTGTAGTGAATTTGAAAGATGATGAAAATATTAATAATGCTAAATTTTCCTTGTGCAATGTGACTAAAGATAAATGTTTTTGAGAAAAGTAATTGAATAAATAATATGGGTATACTAGAAAATGGCCAGGAATAATGAAAATATAGTGGATACAGAAAAAGGAAATAGGAATATGCAGTTAAAATAAATGAATAAATGTTTCTAAGCAGAAAAATACCGGTGTGAATAAAGGTAATGTTTAAAGTGAATAATCTAATATGATTAATGTCTAAAGATGGTTGTATAGAAATGAGTAAGAACGGTGATGAAAAATGTTGTGTGTTTAAGACTGAGGGGATAAACCTGACTAGTGTACATGATATAGATTAGAGAGGTATGTGTCTAATGCCACCAAAAGTGGGCAGAACTCACAGTAGGATGTAAAATTATTGTTCTGAGCTTGACATATCTAATGGCCTGAATGTGTAGTTCAACTTGATACTGACTTTAAAAGAAATATTACTGAGTAAGAAAGTGGGGAAAAAAAACCATAAATCAGGGACTCTCAAATAAGCCCTGATTATTGTCCTTATACCAAACATGTCATTTAAAATTTACTTGATTAATGTATATGTTACCTGGTGTTGACATTTGAAAAGAAATGGTTTTGTTGCCAGTGTCTAATTACTGTTTCAAAGTTGCAGGTTTTATATTTTGTACCATTAATGCAAATGTTACCAAAGATGTGACGTAATGATGAAAAACACAAAGATGATGACAATAAACTGCTCAAAAGTATGTTGTTGGGCAGCTAAACAAGACGAAACAATAAAAATTGCAGTGGTCCTAAAGCTGAGGGCTACCCAAATATGCAGTGTGAGCAGTAGCCAAAGGACTTGCCATTGTGGGGCAAAAAGTTGATAAGTGGTTACGAACTGCCAAACCTAGAGGATGAGGCAGTGTATGAATTGACAAATGTCTGTTTTAGTGTTCTTAATCTAAATTGTGTTTTTGTGCCTAAAGGTTTATAGATAAAGACTGCCAAAACAATAATGGGCAGAATGTATAATATAGACTGCTAGTGCTGAGGCAAGCAGTGAACGTAGTTAGGTTTATTGATCAATGTGTTATGAACTGACTATTCTTTCTGAAGTCAGTGAAAATTTATTACAAAATATATATCAATTCTCATTCAAATAGATGTAGATGTTTTGATGCTAGCTTTTTTGGAAGAACTTAAAGTTTTGGACTGTCTGTTTTTAAAATACAGCAGTGATGATTAAAGATAGGTTCTGGATAGGTTAATGTGTTTATGTGCAACAAACATTTTGGACTGCTATTAATGAAGAGCAGCTTTAAAGTTAATTGTTTTGAGAAAACCTTGAAAACTTACTTTTGTATTTAAAGAGTCAGTTGGAAAAAGTTCTCTTAGCTGTTTGTCTAAAATTTTGTGCATTGATGGATGCAAACTGAAATTTTGAACATTAACTACTGAACCCTGCAAAATGTACTGTGATCATGAGTATACTTGTGTGTCTCTGAAAGTTACATTCTTTAAAAAACATTGAAAGACAAATTTCTGCTTTGTTGAGTTAAAATTATTTATGCGATTGTCTATGTGTTTATCATTATCATCTCTGCTATTGTATATGTGTTTATTATTATTATTATTTTATTTTATTTGAAGATTATACCTTTTCTACTAATATGAAGCTTATTTTGTGTACTGTTTTGTCTTTTATTTGAACTGTATGTGTGTGAAATGAACATGCTTAAAGGTATCCTGTGTAATGATGAAAATAAGTTTACTTAAACCAGTCTGAAAATGAAAATTACTATAAATACTTTACTTTGAAAATGTTTTTTGGAAGAAGTGTATGAATCTCCTTAGTGTATATACTGTATATCTGTAATATGTATTTTTTTTATGTCCCAACTAAAGTTGGATGGAATAAATTATTTTTTTTTACAGCCAACACCACTTAGGTGTTATAGATGTTTCCTTGAAGTATCCCTTACGGGAAACTTCAACGAAACATGGGGCATGTGTAACACCATAGCTCTAATGCTCTACTCATCTATTTTGCTTTTTTTTTATTTAATATTACACCGTTAAGAACCTGTAAATGTTTTTGATTGAATAGATAACACAAAATTGTATATTCTTTTCTTTGTTAAAACTTTGATGTCGTAGTTTGTTTCAATGCAAAGTAGTGTATCTGTACTGTAAATACTTTGTCCCATTTGGAGGGAACAAAACTTACTGTATATAATTGTAATTCTGTGTGAATAATTTTTTGTAGAAGTGTCAATATGTGAAAATGTTCTGTCTTATTTAATGTATTTGTTTGCTGTTATGTAAACTGCTGACCTTCACTTAGGGCTCTTAGTTAGTCTGTATGTAAAAGGTGTAGTGGTTCCCCTCGGGAACGGAACTGTGTAGCGCGCGCAAATTGTGGTTGGCCTAGGTGGAAAAGGTGGAACTGGTAGTAAGTCGGGGACGAGTCACCAGTCAGAGATGAGCTACGAGTCCGTGCACTGCTGTGTAAAAGTTGCATAGTGCTGGGTTCGAGAGGCTTTTCTGTTATTTTCCAAGGCCTCGGATGGATGGATAAATAGCTGGGCTATTCTGGAATTTGTATCTATCTTCGCCACCAAGAAATGACAGAGTCCAGCAATTCTGCTTGCAATTCCACCTACCAACATGCTGTGGCCACCACATTGCGCAATCATTGCAACATATCACTATAAGATGTACAGTGAAGGATCAGCGTAACGGATGTGTGATTGTGCTGAAATATAAGGTAATTTATATCTGAATTTATGTACCAACCTTGATTTTCTCCTCTTCATAACACCTCTCAGGGTCCTTTTCCGTTTGAACTAAAGTGATTGCCGAGTACCCTTACTGAAAGTACCTTAAAACTCAGTTTGCTAATTAATACCTATGGGACAGAATAAAGTTAAAGTTAATGTGGCAAGAGAGTGAGTTATAATTAATGATGCTTGCTGAAATAATTTTCCTAGTAAAGCTGATTATTAATGTGTTGTTGCCAACTTCAAATTAAAATTTCTCAAGACTAAGGTTTATAAAGTTTTGCTTAGTAAATGATCACATTACTACCTGTTGTTAATCGCAGAAAGTGAGCTAGTATCTTACAGTAATATTAATTTTATGTCTCATGGTAATAAAAGTGGAAAATTGCATAGTAGGAAATTATATACTCATGATTACTAAGTGTTTGTCTCTCTTGTGTGCATATTAACAGTATAAAGACCACTCAGTTTGTGTAAGCCTTGAAAGTGATAGTGTTTTCCTGTACGTGTTATAATTTTGCAAATAGTTTGTGCTGCTCCAGTTGTTAGCTTCAATCTTAAAACATATGTGTGTCAGAGTTCATTGCACTCCCGTGTGGCCAAGTCTAGGTTGCGTTTGTTCGTTATAGTTACTTATACCTACTTTCTAAAACGAGAATGTTAATCATTCTCTTGCCTAGTTAGGCTGGCGGCCGTTTTCTTTATCCGTTGAACAGTACTGATAGTCAAAATTTAGTTTGTTACTGTTCAAATATTTACGTAATTCTGACTTTCATTTCCGATAAGCCACCTCCGTTAGGAACAACACGGTCAACATAACAAAATTCCTCTCAGAGGGTAACACTGCTCTGTTGCTTCGTACCATAATTGCTTTTACAAAATACTTTTATGTCACAACCTGTTTCTAGCATTGAGGTTATGGTATAACAGTAGTAGACGGGAGTGTTATACGTGGCTTTTCCGTGACAGGACTAGTTTGTTCTGTTAGGGCATAATACGTAATAAACCAAATTTGGTATTTCATAGTATAAGCTACGTAAATACGCTGTTGTAGTGTTATAACTGGCGAGGCATTCGTCTTGATGGACAACAATTCGCGCCCCCATCGTGCACATCTTTTGGATGACTTCCTTCAGGATAACGATATCGCTGGACTAGAGCGGCCAGCATGTTCTCCAGACATGAAGCCTATAGAACATGTCTGGGGTAGATTGAAAAGGGCTGTCTATGGACGACGTTACCCACCAACCACTCTGAGGGATCTACACCGAATCGCCGTTGAGGGGTGGGACAATCTGGTCCAACAGTGCCTTGATGAACTTGCGGATAGTATGTTACGGTGAATACAGGCATGCATCAATGCAAGAGGACGTGCTACTAGGTTTTAGAGGTACTTGTGTGTACAGCAGTCTGGACCACCACCTCTGAAGGTCTCGCTGTGTGGTGGAACAACATGCAATGTTTGCTTTTCATGAGCAATAAAAAGGGCGGAAATTATGTTTATGTTGATCTCTATTCTGATTTCTGTACACGTTCCTGAATTCTCGGAACAGAGGTGATGCAAAATTTTTTTTGATGTGTACACAGTGATCTGTCGCGGAAGGCACATTTTCACAATGTCTTCGAAAAGCTAATTGCATCTACCATTTACCATTAGGATATGGTCTTGTGTACACAACCTGACTTTATACGAGATAACCTAGGAACAACTAAGTTCAGGCAGAAAGAATATTTGATCCCAAAAGCGAGCCATCAGGAGTGTGCATTGTGTTATTTCACAAAGCTTATGTAATTATCTAATCTACGAAAGTGGAGAGTCTCACTTTCACATCTCGGACGTTTCACTCACATGGGATTGGCATCATGTTGATTGAAATGAGCCTCAGTCTGTTCACGAGGCTTAGCGTAATTTCAGCAAGGCAATCATAAATCCTTCTCTAGAAATCTTTAAAGGATGCAGCCATGAAGTCATCGTTCTCCAATATAGCTTCCGCTATACAAGCCGAATTCACGATTTTCTGCACCTGACGACGGTCACAAATACACTCCTGGAAATGGAAAAAAGAACACATTGACACCGGTGTGTCAGACCCACCATACTTGCTCCGGACACTGCGAGAGGGCTGTACAAACAATGATCACACGCACGGCACAGCGGACACACCAGGAACCGCGGTGTTGGCCGTCGAATGGCGCTAGCTGCGCAGCATTTGTGCACCGCCGCCGTCAGTGTCAGCCAGTTTGCCGTGGCATACGGAGCTCCATCGCAGTCTTTAACACTGGTAGCATGCCGCGACAGCGTGGACGTGAACCGTATGTGCAGTTGACGGACTTTGAGCGAGGGCGTATAGTGGGCATGCGGGAGGCCGGGTGGACGTACCGCCGAATTGCTCAACACGTGGGGCGTGAGGTCTCCACAGTACATCGGTGTTGTCGCCAGTGGTCGGCGGAAGGTGCACGTGCCCGTCGACCTGGGACCGGACCGCAGCGACGCACGGATGCACGCCAAGACCGTAGGATCCTACGCAGTGCCGTAGGGGACCGCACCGCCACTTCCCAGGGACACTGTTGCTCCTGGGGTATAGGCGAGGACCATTCGCAACCGTCTCCATGAAGCTGGGCTACGGTCCCGCACACCGTTAGGCCGTCTTCCGCTCACGCCCCAACATCGTGCAGCCCGCCTCCAGTGGTGTCGCGACAGGCGTGAATGGAGGGACGAATGGAGACGTGTCGTCTTCAGCGATGAGAGTCGCTTCTGCCTTGGTGCCAATGATGGTCGTATGCGTGTTTGGCGCCGTGCAGGTGAGCGCCACAATCAGGACTGCATACGACCGAGGGACACAGGGCCAACACCCGGCATCATGGTGTGGGGAGCGATCTCCTACACTGGCCGTACACCACTGGTGATCGTCGAGGGGACACTGAATAGTGCACGGTACATCCAAACCGTCATCGAATCCATCGTTCTACCATTCCTAGACCGGCAAGGGAACTTGCTGTTCCAACAGGACAATGCACGTCCGCATGTATCCCGTGCCACCCAACGTGCTCTAGAAGGTGTAAGTCAACTACCCTGGCCAGCAAGATCTCCGGATCTGTCCCCCATTGAGCATGTTTGGGACTGGATGAAGCGTCGTCTCACGCGGTCTGCACGTCCAGCACGAACGCTGGTCCAACTGAGGCGCCAGGTGGAAATGGCATGGCAAGCCGTTCCACAGGACTACATCCAGCATCTCTACGATCGTCTCCATGGGAGAATAGCAGCCTGCATTGCTGCGAAAGGTGGATATACACTGTACTAGTGCCGACATTGTGCATGCTCTGTTGCCTGTGTCTATGTGCCTGTGGTTCTGTCAGTGTGATCATGTGATGTATCTGACCCCAGGAATGTGTCAATAAAGTTTCCCCTTCCTGGGACAATGAGTTCACGGTGTTCTTATTTCAATTTCCAGGAGTGTATCTACATCATTAAATGGCCAACCTGCGCCACGGTCCTCTGCTCCCATTTCTAGGTTTCCTGTCTAAAATTTTCTAGGGGCAACAAAAATTTCATTTTTAAATATTCGTGTAATTATTGACAGATTAATTTTAAAATTCTATCATAATCTAATAGTTATGAGGAATCATCTTTTGTGGAAAGTTTAGCTCCGTATGACAAATGTTTAAGTTACACACTGTGCCTGTCTCGAGGTAGCATAGCTCAATGCACGAACAAATACTCAGACTAATTCATCCAGTATCTGAGAATTTGAGCGGTTACCGACTTCCAACAAATCTATATAATTTCAAATCTTTATAGAACTTTTGCATACTGACTCCCACCACCAACCTCCTATCCCCCAAAAAATAAAGGGAAAAAAAAGGTTTATTGGGTACTACATTTTCTCTGTACTACAACTTCATCAACAGTCACGACCGTGTAATTCATTCCTTCTTTACTACTGATTCTTCTCGCAACAAATTTTTTAGACACTGTCCACATATAGCACTGGAGAATACACCTGCTACATTATATCGATGTACAACAGATATATTAGATATACGTACATAAACGTCTGGATTTTTGATCAACTAGCTCTTGCTTAAAGTTGAGCGAAAATAACCTAGACTATATTCATCCATTATTTGATTATGAGAGAACTTGGCGAGTTCCACCCAATTTTAACATATTTCAAACTCTTAAACTTATATGCTTAACGTCAGATATTTAAAACACAAAATGATCAGACGTCCGAAGCTGTTTCATATGTGGGAGTTCGATTCTTTAAGGAATTGGGGGTTTGCTGGGTTCCTGTTTTCTTCATCCTCTTACAACTGCTTTTAGTGTGAGCAATCATAAATTAACATCCTCCTTATTTTCTCGATAACTGCCATCTGTGGAACTTTCAGGGGCAACATACTGGCGCAAACATCTTCTGAATTCCTCTTCCATTCCACCAACGTTAATTTCCTAATAATGATGGCAGCCGTAAAGACGAATTAAAATTTGAGGCATGGCCAAGAGTTGAAGCTGGGTCTTCTTGTTTGTTAGGCCAGCAGGCTAGATATTACACCACCACAGCATTACAATTAACTCATCTGGGGTGCCATTTCAATACAAAGAGCCTCGGCAATAGTGATGATCTAAGAAGTGGACGATAAGCTGAAGATATGAATAGAAGTTTGTGTTTTGGAGGGTATTGGACGACCGTGTAGATTTGTTCGGTATAGTGCTGTGTTGGTGTAATAGCTAGCGTACTTCCCTATTAAACCACGAGACCTGGGTTCCAGTCATGGTCATGTTAGCAATGTTAATTCATTTGTTCAGCTTCCATCATCATCGTAGATAAAGACGAGACTCAAATGTCTCACGGAGAATGTAATTGTATCAGGTTAATTTCTCGATGGCTCGTATCTGCTGAACTTTCATAGAAATTTATTATATGGCAACAGACGTACAGAATAGTGTAAAGCTCTGTCTCTGACAATATTATCGTTATCTATAATTTTTCTCTAAAAATTGCTAGGTTTTCTTGTGAAACTTTATTATCATTTTCATAAAAAAGCGGTACAACTTTATTATGAAAATCGTTGTTCCGACACATTAGTATTCTCATTGAAAATAAAAAAACAGAAATTAATCCCTCTTCCTATAAATCATGAAAAATATCGGACTGCGATTTTTTAAATATTATGTAATATCTCCTAACTATTAATAATGTAATGCTGCTGCACACAATAAGAATATGAGCGCAACTTACAGGCTTTTATTTTTTTTTTAAATCAATGTTATCGTCAACAATCTACAACGCAATTTGTCATTTGACAATGGTAAAGCATTACTTCTGTCATAAACTACTATTATTTAACATTAAACGTCCTGGCAACGAACTGCTCCTTAACAGGAAAACCAAATGTCAGTGGAAGTAGTCAATCAGTTTGGAGCATGAGGCCAATGATGTGAAATATCAGTCAGTCACGTGCTGCGTCCCCCAGCCGCGCGTTCTATTGAACAACTATTAGCGACTGTGGCCACAGAAAAAATGTCTTTCGTAAGGAAACTCCTCTCTTCATCAGCTTGCCCAACGAATTTTTGTGTCGGGCAATAAGGCGCTGGTAACTCCCTCTGCGTTTTATTTGCTTTTAATGCAGTCTATGATACAACAACTAAGAGGGAATAATAAGATTGGACGATCAAGAACGAAGTGCTCGTATTAAGAAGGGTGTAAGACAAGGCTGTAGCCTTTCGCCCCTACTCTTCAATCTGTACATCGAGGAAGCAATGAGGGAAATAAAAGAAAGCTTCAGGAGTGGAATTAAAATACAAGGTGAAAGGATATCAATGATACGATTCGCTGATGACATTGCTATTCTGAGTGAAAGTGAAGAAGAATTAAATGATCTGCTGAACGGAATGAACAGTCTAATGAGTACACAGTATGGTTTGAGAGTAAATCGGAGAAAGACGAAGGTAATGAGAAGTAGTAGAAATGAGAACAGCGAGGAACTTAAAATCAGGATTGATGGTCACGAAGTCAATGAAGTTAAGGAATTCTGCTACCTAGGCAGTAAAATAACCAATGACGGACGGAGCAAGGAGGACATCAAAAGCAGACTCGCTATGGCAAAAAAGGCATTTCTGGCTAAGAGAAGTCTACTAATATCAAATACCGGCCTTAATTTGAGGAAGAAATTTCTGAGAATGTACGTCTGGAGTACAGCATTGTATGGTAATGAAACATGGACTGTGGGAAAACCGGAACAGAAGAGAATCGAAGCATTTGAGATGTGGTGCTATAGACAAATGTTGAAAATTAGGTGGACTGATAAGGTAACGAATGATGAGGTTCTACGCAGAATCGGAGAGGAAAGGAATATATGGAAAACACTGATAAGGAGAATGGACAGGATGATAGGACATCCGCTAAGACATGGGGGACCATGGTACTAGAGGGAGCTGTAGAGGCCAAAAACTGTAGAGGAAGACAGAGATTGGAATACGTCAAGCAAATAATTGAGGACGTAGGTTGCAAGTGCTACTCTGAGATGAAGAGGTTGACGCAGGAGAGGAATTCGTGGCGGGCCGCATCAAACCAGTCAGTAGACCAAAAAAAAAAAAAAAATACAGGGTGACCCCATGAAAACCCCCTGATTTCCAAATGCATTAAAAAGAACTGTGAGAGGTAACTGCTGTTTGCGGCATAATTCAAAGTAACTCAGAAACTGCTGTACAAAAAATTAATATCCTTTCTACATCGGCTCCTTTGCAGTTCGTAAAACTGGGTTGATGGAGGCAGTGGCATCCACCGAGATCGTCAAGGTCACTTGCAAGCGAGGTATACACAATGTCTTGATCATAACCTCGCAGAAATAACTCCTGAGAGGTTATTTCCGCAGATCGAGGAGGCTATTTGGTTTATCGGTCACGTTCCATCCATTGCTGTTGAAATATTCTGTCCAGGAAGTCATTAACATGTAAACTCCAGTTCAGCAGTGCCCCAAACTGCTGCAAGATCGCATTTTGTTCAAAGGCAAGTAGCTGACGTACAGAAAATTGCTAAAGCATATCGTGACAAATGGTTCCTATTACTGTTTGTTCGCTGAGGAAAAATGATCCAACTATTCAGTCTTTCGTCACTGCACACCACACATTCACCTTTTCGCTGTCTCTGACGCGTTTCGCGTTTTCGCAACTCATGGGGGTTTATTAACCTCCAGACGTAAATTATGTGCCGATTAAATTTCAGAAATGTATGGAAGCTTCCTTCACCTGATAAACATATTTTCTTGGTAATTGGGGTTTCACCAGATCCGGTTCAACGGGTCAATAGTGAACCCTTGGTGATGCTGCAAGTCGTTTGACTTCAGTGTCTACACAATATGAAATCTTGAAGCGTGCAAGCAAATTCTCTTTTGCGGCTCCTTCTAATCTGTTGAGGGAGGGCCGGCTACCTCGCATGGTGCTCGTCGAACTTGGTTTGATGAGCTTCTTTGGAAGGTCTCTCTGATCTCCTCTGCCATTTCATCACATGTGCGCTTACAGCCATAAGCTGAATTGTCTGTTTACACGGCCAGTGGCTAGGAACTTGGTCATACCAAGCCTTGTTCATCTTAATGTCCGGCGGCTCCCTTTGAAATTCATGTCGAAAATTTCTTTGGCGAGTAACGGGTGACATAGTTGCCGCGTAGCACACCAGTTACTAGGCTCTGCCATCACATATGGTCTATAAAGGTAATTATTTAGCACCTCAAACAAAATAAAAACAATTGCTTGGAAAAAACTTACACATCACTTTTTGAGTTGCTGTACATAAACACCGCAAAATGCAAGGATCTTTGAAACTGTATTTTAATATCAGGAACGTCTTTAAAAAGACATTTAACCATCCCAGATGATTCGATGGGAGACAGATTTTAGAAAAAAATTAAGTAAGAAAAAGGCTGTTAACCATTCCAGATGATTCGATGGGAGACAGAATTTACAAAAAGAAAATGTTAAGAAATAAATCGAACAGAATTAAAATGCAGAAATTTTGTTCGTTTACTTAGTGTTTGTCTGCTTCTTGTGTTTTCTTTTTTTATGCGAACAGGGGTGGCTAATTGGTTTACTCACCCCACGGTAGTCAACGGTTTTGCCTACGGCTTGCCTCCCTCTGGGCACCATCCGTTGGGCCATGCAAAAGAAAGCTTTTCTGCCTGTTCAAGTATTTTGTGGGCATGAACCTGGCTCACCCTTGCTTTCCACTACTATACCAGCAACCATGTCATTTTTGTAGCCTAACCACAAAACCGAACACTAAAGTTCTTAGCCACCGCAGGTTATAGAGACTTCCTAGCACTCACCCCAGTTGTACAGCCGACGTTGCTAATAATGGTTCACTGACAAATTACGCTCTCATTTGCCGAGACGATAGTTAGCATAGCCTTCAGCTACGTCATTTGCTACGACCTAGCAAGGCGCCATTACCAGTTAATATTGAGATTGTAAAACATGTACTGTCAACGATGTTCACCAATTATGGATTAAAGTTAAGTATTCCAGAAGCTATGTACTATTTTTGGCTACTATAATTCCTTGTTATTTTCCAGACCTCACACCAGCCTGCGTGAGCTTAAACGTGTGCTATTCGGCTTCCTCCAAACCCCGTGAATTGGCTCCTGCCAATTCGCAACATTGGCGACGAGTGTAAAAACGGTCTTCTTCTTTATACTTGCTTAAATTACTTGTGACATGGCTTCACCACAATCTCCAGATGTACTGTCCGAATTTTATCGCTTGCAGAATCAGCAGACGCAGGCCTTATTGGATGCCCTTGGACAGCTCGTCCAGGGTCAACGTGCAATACAACACGATGCGGCAGCCGCCACTCCACTGCTACCGCAGCCACAACACGCTGTTGCACCACCTTTTCGTCCTTTTGATGCTGCACTGGAAAACTGGACGGAGTGGTCACGCCAATTTGGATTCCATCTCGCCGCCTACAGAATTCAAGGTATTGAGCGGCAGCCTTTTTTGCTTTGTTGTGTAGGAGTGTCCACCTACCATGTGATAGTGAAATTGTTTCCCCGACGCGACGTAGCAACTCTGTCCTACGAAGAAATTTTGTCTGCATTAGATGCATATTTCAAAGAATCAATGTAGTTGCAAAACGGTATACGTTCTTTCGTACAAAACGTGTGGCAGGTCAGACTAATCGGGAGTGGGTTGCAACTTTGCAAGGCCTTACTAGGGATTGTGCTTTTGAGTGTGAATGTGGACTCCCTTATTCAGATGCTATGGTACGTGATGCAATTGCACAGAACATTTCTGATGTTCGTATAAGGGAACAGATTTTGAAACTAGTTAATCCCTCCCTTCAACAAGTGATAGACATATTGGATAGGCGAGACACACTTTACTTTGCTCAGGAATCATTTGAAACTTCACCAGCTGTGTGTCACATTAACCGGCCCGCCGGTCGCGCTGCACAGAACAGTAAACAGCCCTCGCGCCCGTCCGCGCAGCTGCTGCCAAGCTCTCTGCTACGTGTGCCGCGCAAGCGAGCAAATGCAGTGCTAAAATCATGCCCGCGGTGCGCTACTAGACATTCACGTGAGAATTGCCCATCACGCCAAGCTATTTGCTTTTTCTGTAATAAAAAAGGACATGTTCAAAGTGTTTGAGAGAAACAGCTCAGAACGGACACTCACAACCATTCCAGGCCCTTTGCTTCGCGCCGGAATCGAACCAAGAATACTCAGGCTCGTGAACCTTCGACCATGGACATTCATGTAGTTCATTCCACTCTGCCCAGTGCCACTCTTTCTAACAGTGACTGTGTTCGTCCCACAAATAGTGTGCGTCGACATCGCCGGAAATCGCGTCAAGTCGCAAGTGCTTCTGTCCCAGTGTCTGTTCACGTTGCACGAGACAGTCGCTCTTGTCATCAGCAGGACAATAAACTTTTTGTATATTTGGACATTCATGGCAAAGTGATACCATTCCAGCTCGATACCGGAGCTGCAGTTTCTCTGATCAATCACGACGCGTACAAACAGCTGAGCACACCTCCGTTGCGTGCCGCAAATGTTAAGTTAACTAGCTATTCCGGTCAGGATATCCCTGTGTTAGGACGGTGCAGCCTTCTTCAACATACAAGGTACAAACAAAACTTGTGTCTTTTTACGTCCTTCATTCTTCTTCTGCAGCGAACTTGTTTGGTTTAGATTTATTTCAGTTGTTTAACTTGTCTATAGTCAATCAGGTCCTATCAGTGAATCAGACCATGCCTTCAGCCAGTGTTTCTCGTCTATGTGAAGAATTTGCAGACATTTTGGCACCGGGCCTTTGTTGCGCTAAGAACTATAAAGCACATTTGGAACTGAAAGTAAACGTGCAACCGAAATTTTTCAGAGCGCGCAATGTTCCCCACGCATTGCGTGATGAGGTCGCAAAAACATTACACGATTTGGAATCACAAGGTGTGATTGAACGTGTGCAGGCTTCTCTCTGGGCCTCACCCTTAGTAATATTGCCAAAACCTTCCGGAAAATTGAGACTTTGTGTGGACTTCAAGGCTACAGTGAATCCACAACTAGTGATTGCAACTTTTCCTTTACCCCGCCCGGAAGATCTTTTTGACAAACTGTGCCCGGGTAAATATTTTTCGAAGTTGGACCTAGCAGATGTGTACTTGCAAATACCAGTGGACGAAGAATCCCAGCGCGTTTTGGTGGTTAACACGCATCTTGGTTTGTATCGGTTCAAAAGACTGCCATTCGGGTGTGCATCCGCCCCTGCATTGTTTCAGCAATATCTGCAAACTGTTTGTGCCTCGGTCCCTACTGCAGCAAACTATCTGGACGATATTGTGATCTCCGGAAAGACAGAAGGCGAACATTTAGCAAACCTCCAAACATTATTTCAGGTCTTGCGACAAAATGGTCTTCGCTTGCGGAAGGACAAATGTGTGTTTTTTTGCTCGTGACTTACCGTATCTGGGACATTTCATCAATGCCCAAGGCATACATCCGAGTCCAGAGCACCTCCGTGCCATACAGGACTTGCCTTCGCCGCAGAATTTGAAGCAGCTACAGAGTGTGCTGGGAAAAATCAATTACTATAACGGATATGTGCGCCACGCCTCTTCCATTTCAGCTCCGCTTCTTCGCTTACGCCGTAAAGGTGTTCCGTTCGTCTGGAGGACGGAATGCGAACGCGCCTTTCGCCAGTTGAAATCGGCGTTGCTTTCCACTACTTGCCTTACGCCATTCGATCCCCAGAAACCCCTTTTGTTGATGGTAGATGCATCGGATTTAGGGATCGGTGCTGTGCTTGCGCACAAAGATGGATCGCATGATCGCCCTATTGCCTTTGCGTCCAAATTGCTCTCGTCTGCGCAAAGAAAGTATTCACAGATAGAGAAAGAAGCTTTGCCTCTCGTATTTGGTGTTACTAAGTTTCATGATTTCTTGTATGGTCGTCACTTTACCATCATCACAGACCACCAACCTTTGACATCGCTTTTTCATCCGCACAAGCCTGTACCTCCACGTACAGCGCAGAAATTCATTCGCTGGTCTGTTTTCCTCTCGCAGTACCGCTACGATATCTTGTATCGGTCCACTGCTAAGCACGGAAACGCCGATGCGTTGTCCCATTTGCCTGTTGCTGAGGATAGAGCATTCGATTCTTCCGAACTTGCTTGCATGTTCATTGATGCGGAAACCGATGACGTGGTCGAATCGTTACCGATCGATTTTCGTCGTGTAGCTACAGCCACAGCTGCTGACCCTGTCCTTTCTACCGTTTTGTGTTTTGTTGCTACGCAATGGCCCTTGTCAAAGTCACGGATCGAGGATCCGTTGGTTCGCCGGTTTTTTGCTCACAAGGAGAGACTTTTTGTTCGACGTGGTGTTTTGCTGTTGCGTTCTGATAATGATCAGTCCTGGGTCGTGGTCCCACGTTCATTACAGTCCTCTGTCTTACGGCTTCTCCACCGAGGACATTGGGGTATAGTGCGTACGAAACAACTTGCTCGTCAGCACTGTACTTGGTTCGGAATCGATACTGCGATTACGAATATGTGCTCTTCTTGCATGGCGTGTGCCGATCAACAATCCGCACCACCGCGGAAATTCTTTGTATGGCCGAAAGCCACTACCCCTTGGCAACGCTTACATATCGATTTTGCTGGTCCACTCTGGAATGCTCGTTGGTTGGTTGTGGTAGATTCATTCAGTAATTTTCCTTTTGTTGTCCGGATGTCTTCCACGACGTCATCTGCCACCATCCAAGCGTTATCCGCTATCTTTTGCATTGAGGGTCTTACACAGACTATTGTTTCCGACAATGGCCCACAATTCATGTCCGCAGAATTTCAGTCATTCTGCAAGGCCAATGGTATTCAACATCTGACATCCGCACCGTTTTCGCCTCAGTCAAACGGTGCCGCTGAACGATTGGTCTGGACTTTCAAGTCACAGATGTTGAAGTTCAAAGAGTCGCATTCTCGGGAGGATGCGTTATTGCTCTTGTCCTCGTATCGCTCTCAACCCCGAGATGGTCGCTCGCCAGCTGAGTTGCTCCACGGTCGTCCTCATCGAACCTTGATGTCTTTGCTACATCCGCTGCATCAGGTTCCTGTGCAGCGGCAGACACCTGCTTTTGTCCCAGGCGACATTGTATACTATCGCAACTATCGAGGTTCACGGCGTTGGCTCGCAGGGCGCATTCTTCGCTGCCTCGGCCGCGCTATGTATCTGGTTTTCGGGGCCTCTGGTGAGGTGCGCCGGCATCTCAATCAGCTGCGCCTCTGTCGTCGCCTGGGTTCTGCCGCTCCCCGTCTGCTTTCAGCGACGGTGCCGTCCGGTCAGCGCCCTGGGGACCCATCTACTGGCTCGCCTCATCCCCAGGTGTTACCGACGCTGCCTTCCATTTTGCCCCATGGCGACGCGCCGCCGCCGCCGCCGCCTGTTCTCCCGCCGGCGACGCCCGCAGTGGACGCTTTGCTGCAGCCGCCAAGCGCCTCCCTGTGTCACGCGCCGCCGATCGCTTCCCGTGACCAGTTGTCCTCCGACATGGAACTCTTGCCCGCTCCGGACCAGCTGTCGTCTTCGCCCGTCGGGTGCCCCGTTCTGATGGAGGTCGACCCTTCGGCCCCTCCTGTCTCTCTACGGGCGCATACACCGCATGTTGGCGTGCACCCTGGACTAGGTTTTCAGGCGTTTCCTAGCTCCCCTCGGACCGAATGGCAGGGTGCGGGTGGCACAGCCTCGCCTGTTGTTAGGCTCCCCACCTCATCACATACGTCAACATGGGGTCCTCCCCACGGCGGGCAGAAGCCTTATAACACAACCGTTCGCCGATTTGCGGGGGAGGAATGTGGTGTCACCGCCAGACACCACACTTGCTAGGTGGTAGCCTTTAAATCGGCCGCGGTCCGTTAGTATACGTCGGACCCGCGTGTCGCCACTGTCAGTGATTGCAGACCGAGCGCCGCCACACGGCAGGTCTATAGAGACTTCCTAGCACTCGCCGCAGTTGTACAGCCGACGTTGCTAAGAATGGTTCACTGACAAATTACGCTCTCATTTGCCGAGACGATAGTTAGCATAGCCTTCAGCTACGTCATTTGCTACGACCTAGCAAGGCGCCATTACCAGTTAATATTGAGATTGCAAAACATGTACCGTCAAGAGCGATGTTCACCAATTATGGATTAAAGTTAAGTATTCCAGAAGCTATGTACTATTTTTGGCTTAATATAATTCCTTGTCATTTTCCAGACCTCACGCCAGCCTGCCAATTCACAACAGTCTTGTTTATGGAAAAATGTCTGGTATACAGGAAAGTGACTAACTTAATACGGTGTCCAGCGTGGGGCCAGCAAAACGTAACCACAACGGAAGCTCAGTTGTCAAAAGCCGCAGGCACTGTTGCCCCACCTGAAAATCTGCCAAGTATGACGTCCGAGCGTTGCGTCAAGATGGGCCACATGGCGCAAGTATGGACACGATATTGCCACTCTGTGGGAAAGGCGTTTAGTTAACATGATAGTGCGTAGCGAGGTAACCGACTTCGAACGGAGGATGATAATTGGTGGTAGGGATATAGATCATAGCATACCGCAGATTACACTAGAATTGGAATTTCCGAAGTTAACAGTGTCTAAATAAACCAGTGTCTAATTAATAAACGATGAAAGAACTGAAAGAAATACGGAACCCACCGTTACTTCGCCCTGTAACTGACTGATTTTGTGAAAAAGCAACTAAGACATAATAAAAGAAAGACGAACACATCTTCGTCGCCGTTATTGTGAAACTACATCTTAAATGATGCACTCATTTACTGGGATGGACTTCTTTCCAAACCATGAACCTATATTCTGATTGAAACGAAACCCTTCCGGAATTGTTCTAAACATCAGCAGAAGACCGCCTGAACTGTGCGGATATGTGATAAGCCGTAGTAAATTATGTCTATGCTACATTCACAAACATTTCCAATAATGCTGTGCGGTAAGTTATGAATCGAAAACAAATTACTTTACCTCTATGTTATCACCATATCTGCAGTAGCTCTACGCAGAAATATTTCTTTAAAAATAGCATTACATCTCACAAAAAAAATGTTCTCTGCAGTCTTCACAATTTATTATGCCTCATTCAGCTGACGAGTATGCCATCAAAACAGTTTACGTCTTCCAGTACACACTTTAAATTATTATAGTCCTCTACTTTAGCAAAATCAATGATTTCAAATTATTTTAACTGACTGAAATATTTTTGTTAATCTTACATTTGGCCGGACGAGGTGGCCGAGCGGTTCTAGGCGCTAGAGTCTGGAACCGCGCGACTGCTCCGGTCGCAGGTTCGAATCCTACCTAGGGCATGGATGTGTGTGATGTCCTTAAGTTAGTTAGGTTTAAGTAGTTCTAAGTTGTAGGGGACTGATGACCTGAGAAGTTAAGTCAAATTGTGCTCAGAGCCATTTGAACCATTTGAATCGTACATTTTTTTTCCTCTCTCCCTGCATCTAACATATTTTAAGTGAAAAGGTGGAAATCCAACAATAATTTTGTTGTAAAGATGCTTGAGGTCAATTGGTATACTGTTCTCTGAAGGAATATTTCGTCATTTGACAGTAAAAAGTACTTTTTCTGTAACAAACGTTATTAGAATACACACAAATATGGGGTTAATTTTATAATTCGCTCTTCTCGAAGAAAACACATTAAATATGCTATACCAGTTGCTATATTTTTAATCAGTGAGCCATAATTTCGTATAGATAGCATCAAGCTGAAAAATTTGATCACTTAGTTTCTTTTAAGTAAAATTTCACTTAAGTTGTCCTCCAGAGGCAATTTTATATAATACGTATTACCCTTAAAATTGATATAAATATTTTTTTTCTGTAGCTGTTTTCCACTATTTCGTCATCTAGAGACATTAAAGCTTAAAATAGTATATGGAGATGTTTTATAGTAGCTTTTCCTGGTAGATATAAAAATCTATTTTTGGTGTTTCCAGTGTCTTAGAATGATGATCCTTTAGATGTTACTTCAGGGGATTAGAAAACAGGGCTCCTAAAACGGACAGATGAGGAACTGACCAACTGTGCACTCACAGATTTCAAAATAATAGCTGCAACTTGTGCCATACGAATAGGTGCACTGTCCTGCTACAAGATGATGCCTTTGATCACTTTTATAGTTCCCTCTCAATTGCGTCCTTCAGCTAGAGTAATACTCTCGAGTAGTACTGCGACGCTGAGATATCAGCAGAATACCATGTTTGCCGCAGAAAAGGGAGAAGCTGTCTTTTTTGGACGATTTCTGGGCACGAGGCTTTTTTCGTAGCGGAAACCGATTTTCGATTGCTCCTTTGTTTCGGGAATATAAATGCGTAGTCAGGGTTCACCCTGAGTCACTAAACCAGCGAAAATTTCTTTTTTAGCATCAAAATCTGCCAAATTAAATCTAGGCGATCCGATTTGTACTGTCTTCATTTCACAGTTGAAACATATTCTTCATGTCAGAATATTTTCGATGATCAATAAAACTTGCGTGACATGTGCAGTAGTTGTTAGGAAATCCACAGGTTTCAGCAGATGGTCAGTATCGCTTGTTGCCTAATCTGTTGATCAGAGCGTTTATCTTCAGTGGCGAAACGACCAATCTTCAAACAAGATACGCGTGTCTCGCTAGTGCTGCACGAAGAACACTTCTGCTCTTATGGTACCTCCATATCATCGTTCTTTGCAGATTTTTCCCTCGAGAAGGCAAATTTCGTGATTCCCAGTAACTCCACAGACTTGGTTTCCATGCATTCTGTTATCTCAAACTCTGTCAGCAACTGAATATATTTATAGAAAGATGAAACATGGTATCCAGCTATGTAACAAGTTATATAAGTTTCATGATGTTGTTTTTGTGGTCTTCAGTCCGAATACTGGTTTCATACAACTTTCTACGATAGCCTGTTACGTGACACCTTCTTCAATTTGAATCTGCTTATTGTATTCATTCTCATACTATAGTCTCCACACTTCGATTGAGAACCTCCTCTTTAGTTACTCCACCTTCTGTTCCATTCTTGTCTGAACTGCTTAATGTCCACGTTTCACAGCACACAAATACCTTTGGAAAAAACTTTTTAACACTTAAATTTATATTAGATATTAAAAAATCATCTTTTTTTCAGAAATGCTTTCCTTGTAGATGCCCTCTATTTCAGGCGTCATCAGTTATTTTGCTGCTCAATTACCGCAACTCGTTTACATCTACATCCACATGGATACTCTGCAAATCACATTTACGTGTCTGGCAGAGGGTTCATCGAACCACCTTCACAATTCTCTATTGTTCCAATCTCGTGTAGCGCGCGGAAAGAACGAACACCTATATCATTCCGCACGAGCTCTGATTTCCCTTATTTTATCATGGTGATCGTTTCTCCCTATGTAGGTCTGTGTCAACAAAATATTTTCACATTCGAAGGAGAAAGGTGGTGACTGGAATTTTGTGAGAAGATTCCGTCGCAACGAAAAACGCGTTTCTTTTAATGATGTCCAGCCCAAATCCTGTATCATTTCTGTGAGACTCTCTCCCATATTTCGCGATAATACAAAACGTGCTGACCTTCTTTGAACTTTTTCGATGTACTCCGTCAGTCCTACCTGGTAAGGATCCCACACCACGTAGCAGTATTGTAAAAGAGGACGGACAAGCGTAGTGTAGACAGTCTCCTTAGTAGATCTGTTACATTTTCCAAGTGACCTGCCAATAAAACGCAGTATTTGGTTAGCCTTCCCCATAAAATTTTCTAAGTGTTCCTTCCAATTTAAGTTGTTCGTAATATCTAGGTATTTAGTTGAATTTACGGCGTTTAGGTTGGACTGATTTATCGTGTAACCGAAGTTTAACGAATTCCTTTTAGCACTCATGCGGATGACCTCACACTTTTCGTTATTTAGGGTCAACTGACAATTTTCGCACCATTAAAATATCTCTTCTATATCGTTTTGCAATTTGTTTTGATCTTCTGGTGACTTCATTAGTCGATAAACGACAGCGTCATCTGCGAACAACCTATAACGGCTGCTCAGATTGTCTCCCAAATCGTTTATATAGATACGGAACAGCAAAGGGCCTATAACACTATCTTGGGGAACGCCAGAAATTACTTCTGTTTTAATGGATGACTTTCCGTCAATTACTACGAACTGTGACCTCTCTGACAGGAAATCACAAATCGAGTCACATAACTAAGACGATATTCCGAAAGCATTCAATTTCACTACAAACCTCTTGTGTGGTATAGAGGCAGAACTCTTGCGGGAACCCAGAAATACAGAATCGATCTGAAATCCCTTGTCAATAGCACTCAACACTTCATGTGAATAAAGAGTTTTGTTTCACAGGAACGATGTTTTCTAAACCCATGGTGACTGTGTGTCCTCACTGTCGGCAGGACGTTAAACATAATCTTCCTTTCTTCTTTTTATTTAATTAGACTATACTACAGTTTTCTTCGAGGTCATTCATAATGTTTGAACAAAATATATGTTCCAAAATCCTGCTGCATATCGATGGTCCTGTAATTTAGTGGATTACTGCTACTACGTTTCTTGAATATTGGTGTGACCTGTGCAACTTTCCAGTTTTCGGATACAGATCTTTCGTCGAGCGAACAGTTGTATATGATTGTTAAGTATGGAGCTAATACATCAGCATACTTTGGAAGGAACTCAATTGGTATACAGTCTGGACCAGAAAACTTGCTTTTATTATGTGATTTAAGTTGCTTCACTACTCCGAGGATATTACTTCTACGTTACTCATGTTAGCAGCTGTTCTCGATTAGAATCCTGGAATATTTACTTCGTCTTCCTTTGTGAAGGCATTTCGGAAGGCTGTGTTTAGTAACTCTGCTTTCTCTTCGATAGTATCTCAATTGCTATCGCGCAGAGAAGGCATTAATTGTTTCTTGCCTCTAACATGCTTCACATACGACGAGAATCTTGTTTTTTTCTGCCAGGTTTCGAGACAAAGTTTCGTTGTGGAAACTGTTATAAGCATCTCGCATTGAAGTCCGCCCTAAATTTCGAGCTTCTGTAAAAGATCGTCTATCTTGGGGATTTTACGTCTGTTTAAATTTACCATGTTTGTTTCGTTGTTTCTGCGCAGAGAAGGCATTAATTGTTTCTTGCCTCTAACATGCTTCACATACGACGAGAATCTTGTTTTTTTCTGCCAGGTTTCGAGACAAAGTTTCGTTGTGGAAACTGTTATAAGCATCTCGCATTGAAGTCCGCCCTAAATTTCGAGCTTCTGTAAAAGATCGTCTATCTTGGGGATTTTACGTCTGTTTAAATTTACCATGTTTGTTTCGTTGTTTCTGCAACAGTGTTCTAACCCGTTTTCTGTACCAAGGAGTATCAGCTTCGTCGTTTGTAAATTTATTTGGTATAAATCTCTCAGTTGCTGCCGAGACTATTTCTTTGAATTCAAGCCACCACTGCTCTCAGTGTCTCAGTTACTAATCCGAGCATGTCAGCATCTCCTTATTTAATTCGACCGAACTAGGTAGCGCAGTGGTCGGCATACTGGACTCGTATTCGGTAGGACGACAGTTCGAGTCCGCGTCCAGACGCCCAGAATTAGCTTTTCCACGATTTCCCTAATTCTCTGCTTATTGTATTCATTCTCATGCTTTAGTGTACATACTTCGATTGAGAACCTCCTCTTTAGTTACTCCATCTTCTTTTCCATTCATGTCTGAACAGCTTAATGCGATGGTTCCCTTGATAAGGGCACGGCTGATTTCCTTCCCCATCCTTCCGTGAACCGAGCTTCACCTCTGTCTCTAATGACCTCACTGTCGAAAGGACGTTAAATGTAATCTTCCTTCCTTCGTTTTATTTAATTCGGCTATATTCCATCACCTTATATTCGTTCTGTTCTTTACAACCCACTATCGGTGGTAGTGGTGGTGGTGGTAGTTAGTGTTTACGTCCCGTCGACAACGAGGTCATTAGAGACGGAGCGCAAGCTCGGGTTAGGGAAGGATTGGGAAGGAAATCGGCCGTGCCCTTTCAAAGGAACCATCCAGGCATTTGCCTGAAACGATTTAGGGAAATCACGGAAAACCTAAATCAGGACGGCCGGAGACGGGATTGAACCGTCGTCCTCCCGAATGCGAGTCCAGTGTGCTAACCACTGCGCCACCTCGCTCGGTCCCACTATCGGTTTCGTACACCAAGCGTGCAAGACGTGTGCTACACCTGACAGAAGTACAATGTTATCGATAAATCTGAAACTTCCTATATCTTCTCCCTGAAGTTTAATTTCCGTTCTTCTACTGTTTGCTCTGTACCGTCGGGGATAGGCTGCAAGGCTGTCTCAAGCCGTTTATAGCCACTACATATTTTATGGATACAATTACAAGTTGCTTCCAGAGTTTGTCTGCCTGCCTCAGTGGGATACCACACGGATGTCCCTAGTCTTGGTGACGAAAGAGCCGCCCTGCTGCACTTCGCACGGTCGTCTCTCTCGAAGAAGGTCGGTAACGAGCGACTCCCCACAAATGGCCGGCGACTTGGCACACAGCGCTCCCCGGTGCGAGGGCTCTCTCAGCTGCTAACTAACTCAGCAGGCGCCGCGTTAATTAAGGGCAAATATGAACAACGCGGAGTGGCGTGCTGCGCGTCGCGGCGCCCGAGACCGCAGTCCGACGCTGGTGGGCGCTCCCACTTGTGTTTGCATGTGTGTGCACTTGTGTGTGTGTGTGTGTGTGTGTGTGTGTGTGTGTGGTGTGTGTGTGTGTGTGTGAATAAGACGTGTGGCGTGCTATTGCAGTGTCTCAAGCACGTTTTAAGCGGGTAAAATCATTGGGGGAAGTGGCAACAAAACGACTATTCACGTTGGTGTGTAGAATATATGAGTCTGGCAACATACCATCGGACTTTCGGAAAAGCATCATCCACACAATTCCGAAGACGGCAAGAGCTGACAAGTGCGAGAATTATCGCACAATCAGCTTAACAGCTCATGCATCGAAGCTGCTTACAAGAATAATACACAGAAGAATGGAAAATAAAATTGAGAATCCGCTAGGTGACGATCAGTTTGGCTTTAGGAAAAGTAAAGGGACGAGAGAGGCAATTCTGACGTTACGCCTAATAATGGAAGCAAGGCTATAGAACAATCAAGACACTTTCATAGGATTTGTCGACCTGGAAAAAGCGTTCGACAATATAAAATGGTGCAAGCTGTTCGAGATTCTGAAAAAAGTAGGGGTAAGCTGTAGGGAGAGACGGGTCATATGCAATATGTACAACAACCAAGAGGGAATAATAAGAGTGGACGATCAAGAACGAAGTGCTCGTATTAAGAAGGGTGTAAGACAAGGCTGTAGCCTTTCGCCCCTACTCTTCAATCTGTACATCGAGGAAGCAATGATGGAAATAAAAGAGAGGTTCAGGAGTGGAATTAAAATACAAGATGAAAGTATATCAACCATACGATTCGCTGATGACATTGCTATCCTGAGTGAAAGTGAAGAATTAAATGATCTACTGAACGGAATGAACAGTCTAATGAGTACACAGTATGGTTTGAGAGTAAATCGGAGAAAGACGAAGGTAATGAGAAGTAGTAGAAATGAGAACAGCGAGAAACTTAACATCAGGATTGATGGTCACGAAGTCAATGAAGTTAAGGAAATCTGCTACCTAGGCACTAAAATAACCAATGACGGATGGAGCATGGAGGACATCAAAAGCAGACTCTCTATGGCAAAAAAGGCATTTCTGGCCAAGAGAAGTCTACTAATATCAAATACCGGCCTTAATTTGAGGAAGAAATTTCTGAGGATGTACGTCTGGAGTACAGCATTGTGAGGTAGTGAAACATGGACTGTGGGAAAACCGGAACAGAAGAGAATCGAAGCATTTGAGATGTGGTGCTATAGACGAATGTTGAAAATTAGGTGGACTGATAAGGTAACGAATGAGGAGGTTCTACGCAGAATCGGAGAGGAAAGGAATATGTGGAAAACACTGATAAGGAGACGGGACAGGATGATAGGACATCTGCCAAGACATGAGGGGATGACTTCCATGGTACTAGAGGGAGCTGTAGAAGGCAGAAACTGTAGATGAAGACAGAGATTGGAATACGTCAAGCAAATAATTGAGGACGTAGGTTGCAAGTGCTACTGTGAGATGAAGAGGTTAGCACAGGAAAGGAATTCGTGGCGGGCCGCATCAAACCAGTCAGTAGACTGATGACAAAAAAAAAAAAAACAAAAAAAAAAAAAACACGACATTGGAACGTGATTAGGAACTCATCTAAGGACAGCAGAACTGGCCAGTGTTATAACTTGCCAGTGTTATAACTTTGAAAGTCGGTGTCCTAAGTAGAAAACATACTGTATACAACTTAGCTCAAAACACATATATCATGGGAAGACCGCATGCATTGCACCCATACAATAACCTGTGCGGCAGGCACACCACTGTCCCCGGTGTCAGCGGTCCATTGCTTCAGACACCTGTGATGTGTGCGTGGTGTTTTATTGCGAACACTGCATGTCGCGTAGTCAAAGATGCAATGCCAACGCATTTAAGGGGACGTTTACTATCTTTTGGTTCAAAAAATCCTTTTTTTTATATTGCTCCTTTGGATCCATAAAAGTGTTTAGAATCCACCCCTGAAACGGTTTTACCGAATACGGAACGGAAATGTTTGTTATTCGCGGTTGAACAGGAAAATGGACCTACCTGAAATCGGCCTTTTTCATGCACCAGTTTGTTTCTTTACGGAGGACGAGTTATTGTACCGGTGCTTGGGAGGAAACACACAAAATTAAAATGAAAGTTTGAACGCGTGTGTTCGTAAGTTAGCCCCCAAGCATTTTCATTCTGGTGAGAAGACTGTGGAGACTGCGACTTTCCTGGCAGAAGGGTACTCAGCAATTCTGAAGATAATGATAACGATGGACGTCGCCCTGGGACTCTATTCGTCGCAGTTCGCCTAGCATTCGGACGACCACCGGATTGAAGTGGCCGAAAACCGCTTGTCACCGGCCGTACGAGCTGGTCTGGTACAGCACAGGATGGCCCAGATCGAGCAGAACGCCCTCTATGAGGTCTCTTTTATGGACCCGGAATAGCAGATTATACGTACGTTGCATAATATTGCATTTATATGTAGTCTAAACTTCAAACGCTTTTTTTCTCGACGTTTTTTTATCGTGCGGTATCGTAACTTCAAGTCTACAGAACCGATTGGCATGATTCTTTGTTTGCGACGAAGCTAACTAAATTGCCTAGGAGTTGTACCACTTTTATTCCGATCCATCAACTATAAATATTTTTACTTGGCCGACGAAGTCGAAAAATCGATGAAAAAATCCTATTTTTTCAAATGGCCGCCATTTTGTTTCCTATGGTCCAAATAACTTGAGCGAGGTACAACTCTTAAAGAATCTTATATACTTTGCTAACGTCAACTCAATTTCGATTACAGACGAGCCGGCTGACCTGTGACATACCGCGCGTGTAGGTCTACATCGAAATTTTGTTTCGTTCCGACGGTACTTCAGCCTTTGCTCTTCGACATTTCCGGTCCAAAAAAATCTAGTATGTCGAGGAAATATCAATAAACATTTTGACCAAATTCGACATTGATATCTATAACACATCCCGAGAAAAAATTCTCTAAGAACATTCTTTTTTCGGGCCAAAGATAGTAAACCTCCCCCTAATGTGTGGTGCGGCAGGATGTAGTGCCCGTAAAGCAGCACGAATGTACAGAGAACGCTTTTCCAACAGTCGTCATCCTAACTGAAAGAAGTTTATCTCCGTTGATACAAACTTACGAGAGACAGGGTCGCTCACACCACAGAGAGCTGGCCAAGTTGCCCACAAATGACATGTCTCAGTACCAGACTTTCAGGAGACGGTGTTGGATCGAGTGGCAGACTACCTAGCAATAAGCACCCGTCAACTTGCCTGTGAAACGTTCACACCAAAGGATACAGTGTGGGGAGCGCTGGTGGGACAGACACTACACCCCTGTCATAAAGAACCAGTGGGACCACTGGGATCAACGGGTTTGGCGTCCTGCGTTCTTTCGTGTCAATGAGTTATCCACTGCAGTGCTGTAGTGCCGAATTTTGTACAGTTTTTATTGTTCGCAAATGAGACCCCACTCACCCATGATGATGTTTTTAACAGCCGCAGCAGTCACGTCTAGAGTGAGGACAATCCCCACATCGGTGGCCTCAAGCAACGACTCTCTGTCAATATATGGGCGATCATTGTCCAGTATCACTCACTCTTATCTGATGCCTACCTGTCTGACTGTACCAAGTTAACTGGTGTGTCTGCAAGGTGCGCTGTCACAGTTCTTGGAGACTGTAACCCTTGTTGTTCCCGAAAGGATGTGGTTTCAACATTGCAGTAAGCCACCCCACTTTGATGTTAATTTCTTCGTGCACTTGAACAACACGTATCCTCATTTATGGGCTGAAAAGGGAGGTCCTGTCCTGTGGCTAATGCGCTCACCGGATGTAAGTAGGCTGTTTAGGTTTTTTATTGGTAACGCCACCTCTGTATGAAAATCACTGGCTGTGCTGTGTGCAGTCTGTGGCTGCTTTGCATTGTTGTAATACTCGCCATTGTAGTGTTACGCAGCTGGCTGTGAACAGCGCGTAGCGTTGCGCAGTTGGAGGTGAGCCGCCAGCAGTGGTGGATGTGGGGAGAGAGATGGCGAAGTTTTGAAATTTGTCATGAACTGCTATATATATATATATATATATATATATATATATATATATATATATATATATATATATATATATATATATATATATGATGATATCAAGGTAAATACATTGTTTGTTCTCTATTAATATCTTTCATTTGCTAACTATCCCTATCAGTAGTTAGTGCCTTCCATAGTTTGAATCTTTTATTTAGCTGGCAGTAGTGGCGCTTGCTGTATTGCAGTAGTGGGAGTAACCAAGATTTTTGTGAGGTAAGTGATTTGTGAAAAGTACAGGTTAATGTTAGTCAGGGCCATTCTATTGTAGGGATTATTGAAAGTCAGATTGCGTTGCGCTAAAAATATTGTGCGTCAGGTTAAGCACAGTAGTGTACTATTATTGAAAGGGGACGTTTCACGGATTTCACACTACTGGATATTTTCCTCTGGGGTTCCATCTAGACAGTGTACGATACTCCTGTAGAATCGGATGAAGACCTGTTTCATGGGGTCCAAGCTGCCTGTCTCCTGGTAGAACAGACACCAAGGATCTTTGAGAGAGCGCAGCAAAACTTCATGCACTCTCGTCACGCATGCATTGGGACTGACGGTTTTCACTTTGAACGATTGCTGTGAACTACATTGTTGGTATGCGTTGTACAATGAGTAAGAGTACTATGAGTGCTTCTCCATTTAAACGACAGTCCTATGACATTTTCCTCCTGACGACATATGTAATGAAATGGTACTTTCAGTTCTGTTTCATATGATATGTCACTTAGTATCTATAAGGAATGTATAAATATGTGAGTCAGAAAGCATCTCAAATTTTACTGTGAGAGGAAGAATGGACAGTGTAATGTTTTTTTTTTTTTTATTTTTTGTCCAGTAACACCATGTTGATCCACTTTCCATTCTGTAAAATTTCCTGCATGCTTGGATAGATGAATCAGTGTTTTTTGGATGTTCTGTAGTGAATCAAGGAGTCAACTCCAGCACACATGAGGTATGTCAACCTAACAGTATTCCAGCAATTGTAGGACTAGCAGTAAACACAGGGTGTGTAAGTGATGTTCTCATTGTGTAAGTGACAGTCTCACTGTCCAGCTGCTGACAAAAAATAACAGTACTAGTTCTGAGGCCACTTAACAAGGTCAGGACTGTGGAAACCTGTGAACAGTTTGGCACTTTTCTGGTAGCTGGAGACTTTTAAGTATGGTATGGAATCTTCCTTCAGTTTACTTATATAGTTTGAAGCTACGCACTGAACTAATATTTCATCTTGTAGCAGCTTTCAATCAGTTTTCATTTAGAACTGCAGTTCAGTACTTATTTTTGCCGTTACATTTTCGAAGAAAACGGAAGGATAAGTAGCGTTTAGAGGCCTGTTGACATAAAGGTCATTAAGGACATAACTCAAGCTCAGATTTCATCAAGGATGAGGAAGGAAGGTGGCTGCGCCCTTTCAAAGGAACCAGCCCTGTATTATCATGAAGCAATTTTGGAAAATCATGAAATACCTGTATTTGGATGGCTGAATACAAGTTCAGTGTGGTAACCACCGTGTCACCTGGCTCGGTGTCATATTTTCGGTGGTATGTAGTCAATTCTCATTCACAGAATGCATTTTGGTGGGATAGCATTCTTAAGACCCACCTTCCTGTGGGTTTAGATCAATGTTTCGTGTATTGGTTTATTCCAAAATTGAATGGATGTTTGTTCATAAAGCCTTTACAGTCTGTTCATTCATAATGTGTGCGGTTTTATCCTTTTCATTCATGCGTTAGTTTTGATCCTCTGTTGATGGTCATACCATGGGGCGCCATAGTCACTCGGAACCTACCCAGAGCTGTTTAAATGAATACATACTTCACACTCAGAAATCGCATCTAGATATTCTGCAGCTGCCACTTATGAAATGTTTTATGTGAGTTCAGTGACGAACATAGTACTCATAGACAGAACCTGCGACCCACATGTACTGTATCATGCGACCAGTTAGCAAAAGAGTGCTGCATATTTTAGCACGTAATATTACCGACCAAGCAAGTGTCGACATTTGCAGCTAAGGCATCCTCGTTTTGCATTTATAAAACTTTAGATGTTTCTCACCAGTTCAGTACCTGATTGGTAACATGCCTCTACTCATCCTGTCTTCACCTGGTAGGTTTCGTTGTAATACTTGAACACGTATAGATTACCAATAGATCTACCACTGATCATAGGATGAACTATCGCTGTTAACTTTGCTCCACACCACCCTCCCTATCCACCATGTATACAAAACAACATACAACCGTAGTAGCATACCCACATCCACCAATGTGTAATATCAAGCATGTTAGGGAAGCACACAATTAAAGTGATATCATCGTTACTACTATCCGTCTTTCAGCTACTGAAACTGTTCTTGTATGCCCTTAGTAAAAACAGATTTGAGTCGTAAATGTGAAAAACAAATAAACTGTCATCCTTTGTGATCATTGACCCACAATCTATCGTTAATACCTCGCGCATGTCCAGAATTCGTCAGTTCCAGTAACTTAATTTGTTGCATCGTTGTATAGAAGCTTCAGAAAATTAAATGAAATTAACTGTGTGAATGCGTAATTAGATTAATCCATGTGCCTATAGGTTTTTATTGAGCTCGTATGCTAATGAAAGCTATCCGTTGCACGTAAAATCGATTCGAATTTTACTAGCAGGCCGATACAATCGAAACAGTTCAACTGTTTCATACATCCATAGGCCACATGCATGCTCACTAATGCGTAAGTGATGTGCTACGAAGGTATGAGAATTAAAATACCCCATTTATTTGACATTATATTCTGGACCCCCCCCCCCCCTTTTCCGGTCAGTCGTAGCAAAATTCTTTTAAATATCGCCATCTTATATGGTGTCACTGCTCAGGTTATTCTTCCATAGCCAGGAGTAGAGTTAATTTCCTATAAAAACACGACTCTTCCTTTTATGAGAGTAATCCCAAAAGTAAGTTCTCCTGTTTTTTTTTTATAAGTACATAGCCCCGTTTATTTTTAGAATGGTTTACAACAGTTTACAGCTTGAACATTTAGCTATTTTTTCGACATGATCGCCATTTGTATCGATGCATTTTTGTAGACGCTGTGCAGTTTTTGTATGCCCATGCCATACCGACTCGCCGCCATTCTCTTCAGAAAGTTATGAACCTCTTCTTTCACCTCGTCGTCGGAGATGAATAGCTTTCCGGCCAAATGTTCTTTTAACCTAGGGAACAGGTGATAGTCACTGGGCGCCAAGTGAGGACTATAGGGTGGGTGGGTGATTATGTTACACTGAAACTGTTGCAGGAGAGCAACGGTTTGCCGAGCGATCTGTTGCCGAGAGTCGTCATGGAGAATGTGTACGCCCTTGCTCAACATTCCTCTTCTCCGGTTCTGAATTGCCCGTTTGAGTTTTTTCAGAGTCTCACAGTACCTGTCAGCGTTAATTGTGTTCCCAGTAGGCATAAGTCGACCAACAATACCCCTTTCCGAACCCAAAAAACGTTTGTCGTGACTTTACCGGCAGACTGTGTCTATTTGAATTTCCGCGGCTTTGGCGAAGAAGGATGCCACCACTGGCATGATTGTTGCTTGGTCTCAGTTGTAAAGTGGTATGCCCAAGTTTCGTCACCCGTGACAATTGAGTCCAGAAAGTTGTCCTGTTCGGCTGCAAGGCGGCGAAGAAATGCGCGGGAAGCATCAAGTCGTTGCCGCATGTGGTCCTCAGTAAGCATGGGCGGCACCCATCTTGCGCACACCTTCCAGTAGTTCAATGTTTCCGCTAAAATTCTGTGAGCGGTGCTTCGGGAAACCTCAGGAACCAACGTGCAGAGATCATCCAGGGTGATCCGCCGATCTTCAGGTATGATTTGCTCAATCTTCAACACTGTCTCCCGCTCCTTTGTTCGTCGTGAATTTCGGCCTGACCAGCTACAAACTGTCTACACCACTTACTAACACGTTTGACATCCATGCACGACTCACCATACACTTCCGTCAATTGGCGATGGATTTCAATCGACGCAGTGCCCTTTGCGTTCAAAAACCGAATATCTGCGCGCAATTCGCACTTGGCGGTAACATCCAACGGGAGCTCCATTTTCAACTGCTGCCAAGCCAAGACTGAGCGCCTCAGCGCGGCGTGCGCATGTTTACACACAGCGCGTGAAGCACTCTTCGTAACAGTGTGACCAACTGCCACATAAACAGAGTTCTGTACTTTAAAAAAAATAGGAAACCTTACTTTTGTGATTACCCTCGTATATTAGCAGATCTGCCTCTCGAGACATCTGGAGATCAGTTACGAATTACGTATGGGTGTTTGTATAGTGTAAAGCCTCGGTTCCAGGGTAACAGTTCCAAGACAATCAGCGTACCGTACTGCGTAATAAGATCCGCAAACATTTCCCGCTTCTTTGGTTTCTTGCAGCACCTGAGACCGATGTGTTAATATTAACCAGGCGTACCAAGTATATTATATGGATGCGTGCTGTCTGTTCTTTCGGATACGTGCAAAAGAAAAGACACTACACTTTCATACAACTGATCCGTCTAGACAGGCAACGAATCCACCTTCGTCAGTCGGAGGCACAAATACCTCCGACCGCCTGCGGGAATCTCTGCATTGCGAGCATGGCGGACATGGTTAGGGACTCTGGATAGCTTGAAATCAGTGGGAGTGTGCGTCGGCCGAGGGGCGTGCTGAGATAGTCCGTTTAGCTGTGTTAAATACTGCGTCCGGTTGGAGCAGCGCTTAACGCAACTGGCTTAGTAAGCAGAAGGGGTTCGACTCCCAGTCTGGCATACATTTTCCACAGACGCCACTGACTCTGTGTAACGTCCCGATACAGCTGAGTTCGGTAGCCTCTTTCTTTCCTTCCTTTCCACCTCTATCTTCAAATTACATACCAAGTACATTAGTTTTCTATCAAGCAATCAAGCAATCAAGTGTAGGTGTCACCGAGTTGGGTGACATCGTACAGCCCCACGTTAGCTTCCTTAGCTATGTTAGTGGTATTAGTAATACATGTGATGGAAGTGTACAAAACATATACACATCAAAAAAAGTTTTGCATCACTCCAGTTTCCTGAAGATAGAAGTTGACTGTCGATGTTGTATCACAGAGACAGTCTCTTTGACGGTTCAGAGATGTGACTAAATGCGCCCAAAAATGTAAACAACTGTGCATGAGCAGTGCCTCTAAGATGGAGGGGATCCGACAGCCGATCAGTCCGGTCACTCCACCAAGAAGGAGGTACACGGCTCGTGTTGTCTACACTTCAACCGTGCCTAGACGGCCAATACCGCGGTTTGATTGCGTCCGCATTGTTACTTTGTGCCAGGAAGGGCTCTCAACAAGGGAAGTATCCAGGCATCTCGGAGGGAACCACAGTGATGTTGTTCGGTCATGGAGGAGATACAGAGAGATAGGAACTGTCGATGACATGCCTCGCTCAGGCCGCCCAAGGACTGCTCTTGTAGTGGATGACTGCTACCTACGGATTACGGCTCGGAGTAACCCTGACAGCAAAGCCACCATGTTGAATAATGCCTTTCGTGCAGCCACATGATGTCGTGCTACGACCAAACTGTGAGCAATAGGTTGCATTATGCGCAACTTCACTCCAAAAGTCTACATCTACATCTACATTTATACTCCTCAAGCCACTCAACGGCGTGTGGCGGTGGGCATTTTACGTGCCACTGTCATTACCTCCTTTTCCTGTTCCAGTCGCGTATGGTTCGCGGGAAGAACGACTGCCGGAAAGCCTCCGTGGGCGCTCTAATTTCTCTAATTTTACATTCGTGATCTCCACTGGAGGTATAAGTAGGAGGAAGCAATATATTCGATACCTCATCCAGAAACGCACACCCTGGAAACCTGGACAACAAGCTACACCGCGATGCAGGGCGCCACTCTTGGAGAGCCTGCCACTTGAGTTTGCTAAACATCTCCGTAACGCTATCACGCTTACCAAATAACCCCGTGACGAAACGCGCCGCTCTTCTTTGGATCTCCTCTATCAGCTATGTCAACCCGACCTGGTACGGATCCCACACTGATGAGCAATACTCAAGTATAAGTCGAATGAGTGTTTTGTAAGCCACCTCCTTTGTTGATGAACTACATTTTCTAAGGACTCTCCCAATAAATCTCAACCTGGCACCCGCCTTACCAACAATGAATTTTACATGATCACGTCCATGGCAAGGTCCATGTTTGCAACCACGACACCAAGCAGCGTGGTACAGATGAGCCCAACAACATGCCGAATGGACCGCTCAGGATTGGCATCACGTATTCTTCACCGATGAGTGTCGCATATGTCTTCAACCAGACAATCGTCGGAGACATGTTTGTAAGCAACTCGGTCAGGCTGAACGCCTTAGACACACGGCCCGGCGAGTGCAGCAAGGTGGAGGTTCAATGCTGTTTTGTGGTGGCATTACGTGGGGCCGAAGTACGCCGCTGGTGGTCATGGAAGGCGCCGTAACGGCTGGCAACCATATCGGCAGCACATTGGCGAGGCATTCGTCTTGATGGACAACAATTCGCGCCCCCATCATGCATATTTTGTGAATGATTTCCTTCAGAATAACGACATCGATCTACTAGAGTGGCCAGTATGTTCTCCAGGCATTAATCCTATCGATCATGCCTGGGATAGATTGAAAAGGGCTTTTTATGGACGACGTGACCCACCAACCACTCAGAGGGTTCTACGCCGAATCGCCTTTGAGGAGTGGAACAGTCTGGACCAACAGTGCCTTGATGAAATCGTGGTCAGTATGCCACGACGAATACAGGCATGCATCAGTGCAAGAGGACGTTCTACTGGGTATTAGAGGTACCGGTGTGTACAGCAATCTGGACCACCATCTCTGAAGGTCTCGCTGTATGGTGGTACAACATGCAACGTGTGCTTTTTCATGAGCAATAAAAAGGGCTGAAATGATATTTCTCTTGATGTCTATTCCAATTCTCTGTACTTGTTCCGGAACTCTCGGAACCGAGGTGACGCAATACTTTTTTTGATGTGTGTGTAACTATATTTCTACTGTAAGGCTATAGTGAAACAGGTCAAAGGATTTTTCTCCATGAATGGTTGCTGCGTCAGTGGAACATTGCTGAATGGGAGAAACTACTTTGTCGTTATAGTTCTATAGGTGGGAAGGATTTGTCGTTATTATTCTATAGGTGCGAAGGATTAGTAGAGATTGTGGTGTCACCTCCAGACACCACACTTGCTAGGTGGTAGCCTTTAAATCGGCCGCGGTCCGTTAGTATACGTCGGACCCGCGTGTCGCCACTATCAGTGATCGCAGACCGAGTGCCGCCACACGGCAGGTCTAGAGAGACTTCCTAGCCTCGCCCCAGTTGTACAGCCGACTTTGCTAGTGATGGTTCACTGACAAATTCTCATTTGCCGAGACGATAGTTAGCATAGCCTTCAGCTACGTCATTTGCTACGACCTAGCAAGGCGCCATTACCAGTCACTATTGATGCTGTAAAACATGTACCGTCAAGAGCGATGTTCACCAATTATGGATTAAAGTTAAGTATTTCCAGAAGCTACGTACCTTTTTTGCTAGTCTCAATTCCGTGTCCTGTTCCAGACCTCACGCCAGCCTGCGTGAGCTTAAACGCGTGCCTTTCGGCTTCCTCCTAGTGGATTGGCTGTTTTACCAATCCACGACAAGTGGCGACGAGGATGGGATACTTGTCGTCTCGGACCGCGGCCGATTTAAAGGCTACCACCTAGCAAGTGCGGTGTCTGGCGGTGACACCACAGAGATTTTGGACCGGTATGCAGGAATCTGCTTACGGTGGGAAAGTAAGTGTTTGTAAGGGCCATGGAACTTCGGGTTCAGTACTGGACATGGAATGAAGGCCTTTTTAATGAAGACAAAGCGGCCCTGAGTTAATGTTGAGGGATACAGGTGATCAGGCTAGATGTGACACCAGGATTGCCATTAAAGTAATATAGAGAATTACTAGATGTAATGCCTGTTGCCTATGTAGATACAGACTTGCAAGTTTACTAGGATTGCAAAATCACTGGGGAAACAACGAAGCTGTATGCGACGTAGGCGTCAGAGTCCAGAGTATACATAACGGACGAGCAGAAACGCACTGTGTGGAATGCTGTAGTGGAGGCTGAGGCATTAGGAGGTAAGATAATGAGTTTACAATTGACCTGTAGACTTTACCTGTTTTCCGTATACAAACTGACGATCCTATTTAAAAGTAGCACAGCTTTAGAGGGTGCGTTAACAAATCTGGTACGTGTACTCCCAAAATCATACAGAGCGCATCGCTATTGTGTACATCTTCAACTCCGATAGTAGCGACGGTCTATTTTCTGCTCTGTTGCCTGATGCCAAGTTCAAAGGTGGGCATCCGGTATTCACCTTTCCCGATCAGTGGAGCTGAGTTCCCTCCACATGACTGGTACCTGGTTTTGAGTATCTAGTACTTTCTCTTTAGAGGAAAGCTATATCGACTGACAAATTATACAGACTTTTATGACTATTGGCAAACAAACGTACCCGTTTTCCGAGATTCCTGAAATACTCGCGGAAAAATTAAGTAAAATGTTTGGAAAAACATACTCCTCGATGGACTCCGAAATGAGGCCAGAAGCACGTCCTAAGATATCGTGACAAAAAGAAAATAATCCTGTGTGACAAATGCCACGTGATAGGTTCCATCGCTTATTTCCTATGAATCGGAAAATCCAAAAGTCACAATTGATAAAGTAGTGATAATGGATTTGGAGAACATCACAAGGATTAAGAATGACAGTTGCTCATGGTTATCGGTCATTTTGTACCATATGTAATGAAAGCCGTCTGTCACGACCGCCTTCCATGAAAGTACTATTTCTAATGATAAACTTGGCTTCACCTACTCCAGCAGATTGCTTTTCTACTACGTATTTGCTTATTTGCTTATCAAGCGACAATGCCTGGGAGAAGGATGGTGTGGAGAACCAACTTTATGGATTTTGTATATGTGGTGTCTGCACATCAATAATATATAAGCTGAGAATTTGGGTATGACGGGAGGAGTGCTAGACTAGTCCACACGGTTGTCATGACCACTATGTCCTGATGGCGTAGTCGCCAGCGCATCTGCCTAGTAAGCAGGGCCCCGAGTTCGAATCTTGGTCTGGCACAAATGTTCAACTTGCCCCATTGATATAAATCATTGCTCTCTGGCGTACTGAAGACATTTAGTCAGATTCCGCTGTGCATTTTCAGAATAATCATTAGCTCTGATATCATAATGCATTCTTGCCGACTACAATCGACACTTCAACACGGGAATTTGCTAACAGACGGACAGTGCCTGCTCTTGGTAGGAAGTACAGTAGTTGAACCAAGTCCATTTGATATGAGTAAGGTATGTTCCACATTTACACTCATAAATTAAAGATAATTGCAGAATGTGGTGCCACACAACGTGCCACTACACAAAACTGCCGCTAATAGCATAGGCACATAGGGAACACACACGACACAGATCTGTAAGTCCATGGTATTGGTGATGAGAAAATCGTCCCGAAACACATCTACTACAAAACGCCACTGTTACCTGTGCATGTTCCCAGACATCAATATGGGATATGATCACGATGTACAAGTACATAGGCCGCACAACGGGTTGGCATACTCTGGATCAGTTGGTCGAGATGCTTCTGAGGTATAACCTCCCATTCTTGCACCAGTGCCTGTCGGATCTCCTGAAGTGTCGTAGGGGTACGTCGTCCGAGAGCATCCCAGACGTGCTCGATGGGGTTTAGGTTTGGAGAACAAGCAGGCCACTCCATTCGCTTGATATCTTCTGTTTCAAGGTACTCCTCCACGATCACAGCTAGGTGGGGCGGTGCGTTACCATCCATCAGGAGGAAGGTTGGGACCCACTGCACCCCTGAAAAAGCGGACATACTGGTGCAAAATGTCCCGATACACCTGACCTGTTACAGTTCCTCTGTCAAAGACAGGCAGGGGTGTACGTGCACCGATCATAATCCCACCCCACACCATCAAACAACGACCCATACAGATCCGTTTCAGGGACATTAAGGGGTTGGTTTCTGGTTCCTGGTTAACGCCAGTTGAAAACCCGGTGAGAATCGTTCTACGGACTATACCTGGCCTCGTCCGTGAACGTAACCTGGGGCCACTGTTCCAATGACCATGTACTGTGTTTTTGATACCATGCTTTACGGGCTCTCCTGTGACCATGGGTCAGTGAAGTGCACCTTGCAGGTCTCCGGGCGAATAAACCATGTCTGTTCAGCCATCTGTAGACTGTGTGTCTGGAGACAACTGTTCCAGTGGCTGCGGTAAGGTCCCGAACAAGGCTACCTGCAGTACTCCGTGGCCGTCTGCAGGCACTGATGGTGAGATATCGGTCTTCTTGTGGTGTTGTACACTGTGCACGTCCCGTACTGTAGCGCCTGCACACGTTTCCTGTCTGCTGGAATCGTTGCCATAATCTTGAGATCACACTTTGTGGCACACAGATGGCCCGTGCTACGACCTGCTGTGTTTGACCAGCCTCCAGTCGCTCTAGTATTCCACCCCTCATAATGTCATCAATATGTGTTCTTTGAGCCATTTTCAACACACAGTCACCACTAACACGTCTGAAAACGTCTGCACACTTACTCGCTGCACCGTACTCTGACATGCACCAACACACTTCTGAGTATGCGTACTACTGCCAGCGCCACCGTGCGACGACCGCAGGTCAAATGCACCGCAAGGTCATACCCCGAGGTGATTCAAATCCGCTAACCGCCCACCAGAGCGTTGTTTCACCATGTATCAGCATTATCGTTAATTTATGACCATGAGCGTAGAATACTGCATAAGTACACAAATAAGGCGAACAACTACCAATAAATTAATGAAAAACACAACCACAAAGGAAAGCAGTATGATACAGGATTTACTTCTATTAAACAAGGGCACTGTATCATACAAACACTTCAGCACGAACACATCCCTATGCAAATTACTCACTTCAAACTGAGACGCTAAGCGTAATAAGCGCGATGGTTAACATAGTCACAGGGAAGGGTTAAGTGGGACATAACAGGAGTGTAAACCATCAAGACACTAGGGAACTGCAACACATTAATTAACTGTTGACCACTTAAGGGTGCTCAGACAATATACAAGTAGAAACAAACACACTTAACCCCACATTCCAACTGATTGCCGAAATTACCTGTTGCGAAGGAATTGCACAAATGGGGCGTCAAAGCTCCGTACCGATCACTGATACGTACAGTCTGATTTAAAGTAGCTGTCACTTGACGTTTGCGCTGCGAAGTTGCGGCGTTGTCACGTCAAGCACTGGCTGGAGGCAGCCGCCTCAGCGCATCGCTACCCCCGGCGATAGAAAATCTTTTAAAGCCTGTATCTTCTACAAAATGTAAGTAAAAAATTTCAAACCCACATATGATGTATATCTCTATAATGTCTCTCAATATGTGAAATATCTATTCTTAATTTTAATTAGGACAGGAGTTACGTTATTTTGTTTGAAACCATTTAAATTCTCGATTTCGCAAACAGCTTCTGACTTATCACGTCATTACTGAAAAACTATTGGTGTCACAGCAAAGTATGTTTTTCCATTCATTAACAAAATAATGCACTCGGCAAAGAATTCTTAAAAGTTTTCGTAGTGCATCACGTTTCCTGAATATAAATTTCTGAAAACAGCATTTTTAAGCAACCCTATCAGTACTGAACTCGAAACAATTATGACGTTTAAAATTTCTAACTCCTATAAATATTATGTAAATATTTTGAAATTTACGTACAGTATCGGTCTCAGTGGTATCTATAAGCATATCAAATATCTTTTCGTAATTTTAATTAGGGCCGTTGTTACATTAACTATTGAAGTGTGAGAAATTTTCGCGTCCGGAAAAGTTTTCTTCTTTAGATTGCAAATCTCGAAAACTATTACACACATTGAATAACATCTTGGTGTATATACAAAATGAAATAGAATTAAAATTCAGTCTAACTTACCGTAAGGAGATTACGAGAGCTGGCCAAACAGTATTTCTTAGTCTCACAACAAGAATAAGAATTAATCGAAATAAATTCATAAACACACTATTTAATGGCAGTAAGTACACTACACACTAATCAGACAATGCGAAAACACCGCTTAATTCAGAGTCAGAGTCAGTGGAACTATCAGTCCCGCTGCTCGTATTGACAGATATAATCAAGTCTTCGACACTTTGTTGTAAGATACCTTCATTGTTCCATGCGTCCTGTACCACTCCTTTCACGTGATGCACTACCTTCTGCCAGTCTTCCGAGGTCACAACTGCCTCTTTCAAAGGTGTTCCACTTCGGTTAATGTGAATTTCTTATTTTCTGCAGCAATATGCAGTTTAACCTGAGCCCAAATCAGCTCTAATGCGTTGAAATGGCAATGGTAAGGAGGCAATCTGAGCACTTTATACCCGTATTTTTTTGCTACTTCATCCACAATGTAAATCGGGTTCTTTGGCTTGTGTTGCGATACAACTTCTAATAATTCTGCCCTTGTAAAACTACTGTCGAACTGCACCTTATGTTTCTGTAACCAGCTAACAATGTCGTTTTTCCTCGTTGCCTTTGTGGGTGCTTTGTCTTGTATTACTGAATGATAAGGAGCGTTATCCATAACAATGACAGAGTTTTTTGTTAAGTTCTGGAGCACACAGCCTTCAAACCATTTCACAAAAGTATTGTGGTTCATCTCTTCGTGGTAGTCGGAGGTCTTATTTGAACTGAACAGCAGCAGACAATTTGGAATGAAACCTTTTGAATTTCGGGCATATGTTACAATTATCCTTTCTCCTCTGCCGATCGGAGCTGCCATACTTCCGCTGATGGTACCGTCTGTCCAGCCTTTTTTAAACTGTGTCCTGCATTCACCCACGTTTCATCAAGCCAAACGATATCATCAAAATTTGTCCCCACTAATTCTCTAAGAAAGCGGCATCGCCAGGCTGCAATATCTTGGCGTTCCATTAGTAACTTTCTGCCAGAGATGGATTTATAGCGGAATCCTAACATTTTCACGACTCGTAACAAAGACGATTTACTACCCTGAAACAGGTCAGCCGCTGTGAGGGTAACAAGTAGTTTTTTGAGTGTTGGATACTCCTTCCTCCAATAAAATGCGTATATTTGACGACGAATGCCATCTTCCTGAAAAGAGTCAAGTTTTGTGACTCTCTTCTCCAGTCGCCTCTTTTTCCCAGGTGTCTCCAATTCAGATGAGTCACTTGAGCCTTCTTTCGTGAATTCTCCTTGCAGATTCTTATTACTGATCGTTCGCTAATTTGCAGAGCAGCTGCAGTTCGCTCCACCACCTTATCCAAAGCAACGAGAGGCCCTCTTGCATCCCTCTCTCAAAATACTCCCTTAAGGAACACACGTATTCACGCGGCTGACTGCGTATAACGACGCCATGTCCGCCACTTTTTGGAGGTTTCCGAGGAGTGTGCAGCCTCGGCCTCCCTCTCTTGCGACTGCTTTCATCAGACATCGTAAACACGCGAACGTACAAGTCACTCAAATCTCTCACCCGCACGTCTACAACGGCTCGCTGAGGACTGGCTGGCACAATGCCTTAGTCAGCTCGGCAGAGCGAAGTGGCAACGCAGTGGCAGCCGACAGCGCCGGCTGCTATTGGTTTATTGGTGGCGGGAGCCCTGCAGCACGTTGCCTGTCAAGTGACAACTACTTTAAATCAGACTTATACCTGATAGCGTGAGTCAGCGGTATAGCGATACTGAACATCTTGAGATATATGGATTTTTCATCTGCATTATGTAAATATATTTTGTCTAATAATGCTTTTAATCAAACATTCAAGGATCTGTCGAATGCTGTAAGCTTGATCATATCTCCAGAAGCAGGTTTTAATCTGGAAACTGCGGAATGGTATGGAAAGTCAATGGCGAAACAATCTAGGTCAAGTCTTGGGCAGTTGAATGCAATCGGTGAACGAAAACAAAAATGGGGTTGGCATATTTCGGTATACAGGGTGAGACAGAACTTCACCAACAAACTTTTTTAGATGTGGTCGTATGCTCCAAACAACAAAGAAATGAGTAGTAAACATGGGTTCTATGTTTCATACCTTGAAACCTGTGAGCACTTATCTTTGTTACTGTGAAGCATGTCTCTTCTACTGAAGAAGTGCTCATGGCTCTTACGGTATACAATTTAGAGCTCTGTTTTAATCGACATTTTTTCTTATTTTGTTACATACTACCTCCTACCAAAATATGGAAAGCAAAGCGACTGAAGTATAAGATAAGTGTTTCACACTATCGAAGATGAACCAGTGCTCGTAGCTCATAAAGTACACATTTTAGAACCCATGTTTATCACTTGTTTTGGGCCGTATGCTAGCCTATGCAGGTTCATTCTGGATATCTAGCAAATATTTTTATGTGCAGTCGAGCCATATTATTTTACAAATCGACCACCAGTACTTACATTGTATATTTGAAATAGTTTGGATGGATTTGTAACATCATTACTTAAAATTCGTTTAAAACTGGGCCATGGCACGAAATGTCGCCCCCATCATTATCGCAAGTTGGGCAGCTACACGCCCCTGAGTAGGTGTCCGTAATTAAGCAACTTATGAGTGTACATCAGTTCGGCTCATTCTGACTAATGCAGCTCTACTATTTGTGTGTGAACAGTAGAAGTTAAACAGCCTTCAGTGAAGATTGTTAGAGGGCAGTGAGATATAATTATGAACATAAAATAATGTATATTTCATTAATACATACAGTGAACTAATTGTCAGTACAAATAGACCGAAATAGAACTGCTCCTACGCTAGAATTTGTCTACTTGGAAATCTCTGTGTGGAATCATATGGATCACAGTGACGTTTATCGTGAGTTTCACACTGACTTATTTGACAATAGTTATCAATTATGTATTTGTCAGCTAGGACCAAAAATCATTTATTATGCTAATATGAGTTTCACAAACATAATACGTTCATATGGTTCAAATGGCCCTGAGCAGTATGGGAATCAACATCTGAGGTCATCAGTCCCCTAGAACTTAGAACTACTTAAACCTAACTAACCTAAGGACATCACACACACCCATGCCCGAGGCAGGATTTGAACCTGCGACCGTAGCATTCACGCGGTTCCGGATTGAAGTAGCTAGAATCATAATAAGTGATCTATGTGACATTTATGACTGATGGGTGAATGATTCATAACAACTTAAAATACGTGTTTCTAACGACTGCAGAAGCTACTAACTTGTTAAAATATTCCTAGAGTTAACGTTTTGAATTTTCACTTGGTGTCATAATCTAAACTAAGTATTAAACTTTGCCTCTTAAGTTGACGTGATGGAAATATGTTTGCTGACAATCGTACTGTCACCATACTTTTGGTTTGATTATGTGAAGTGCTAACATAGTTCCTGTAGAATGAATCCGATCGAATATAAGCAACCGCTGAATTAGATATAAATTTATGTAATATTTCTCTATTTGTATTTTCCAAAATTTTGTTCGAAAAGTATTTGTTCAGTTTTCTGCGGAGTTCAAGGACAGCTGGAAAGAGCTCCGCTTAGAAACTAAGTAAGAAACTGACTTGTTCTGAAAGCCTCTTTATCCACTTCAAAAACTACTTGGAGCATGAATATAACTGTTTTAGCTGTCGTGTCAACAATAGCTGAAATGAATCTGAACTAAACTTGTTGTCATAATTTCGTAATTCATAGAATGTGTAATGTATACGAAAGACGGTGGAATATATAAAGCATTGCGGCGACTTTTTCATCACGGAAGTTCGACCTTCGTATCTTTTTATCAAATTATGCAGATACATCGAAGGTTTCACGTAAATACGAATCATGTCACATCATGTACTTTGGAAGTATCATAATTTTTAGTGTGGGTTGCTTATGTAAGGTACGGAGGTTTAATAACCTAAACTAGAGTTTCATTCTAAGTAACTCCCCGAATACCTTACGTAAACGTATTTGAAAGCATGTCGAAGAAGACGTCGACGATTTCTGAAGTTATTTGTGAGACAATTTTAGCTTAGTGAATAAGTGTTCAAAATGAAGATTAAAAGTGCCAAGAAATGTGTTGATGCACTTGATACAGGTTCGTAATTGGCAAGGGAATGATTCAAATCTTGTCGCGTCAATCTGGATTAATTTTTCTAATACTTTCAAGTTAGTGGGAGTGAAAGTCTGGTTGGTTCAGCCGGTTATTCATCGTGGCTTCTTCTTTACAATGTGCCACAATTTTCGAAAAAAAAACATTTAGCTGTAACAGTTTTCAAGCATATAAAATGGAAATGTATCGATTTACAGTGATTAAAGTATTAGAGAAACGCAAAACAAGTAAGTGGTTGTACTAATTATCTGAAAACAACAAACATGTAAACAGGAATGCATGTTCGTCCTTTTTTTTATCGATGTGCAGTTGTGTTTCTAAGCTACAATATTTATGTTATTGAGACAGATAAATTGCGAGTTTCCTCTTTTATTATGCACCAGAGGTTTTTCCCCGTGCCCTGCATACGCGAGAGGTATTTATTTAGATTTAGACATTTGCATACGACAACATCTGTCGGTGGCGCATCGGGTGGCAGTCATTATACAGCTCACGGTTTGTGAACCTGGCATTCACCGGAACATTTAAGTGTAAATAATTCCGCAGCGGTGAGGACGGCGGAGTGGGGTATGGAGCTGTGCAGCGGGTACGGATAGGGAAGGGGTGGAGAGGGCGGATAAACGTTACTCGTTTCGCTGGCTCTGCGCAATGCCAACCGAGGCGTGACTGCTACCCTCAAAAGCGGAACAAAGCGAAATTGCTAAATCACGGCCCCGCCCCACATCACACACACGCTACGCGCGTGCTGGCGTTTGGTAGGGTCGCGCTTATGTGATCAGACGGGAATGCGTTTCTTCAGGACGGCTAGGAAACAACAGAAAATCAGCGAGGACAGTCAAGCGAAAAACAATGTACACAAGAAAGATGTCATGAGCGTAGTGCTACCCACTTACTAATGCTATCGCGTTACTACACGAACAGTAAGTACTACCTTGCAAAGCACATTATCAACAGGTGCAGCATTTACGTATTTTCCCTCTCAATAAATTAATAAATAAACAATAATTCTTAAATTGTTAATCAACTGCTATTTTCGAGCCGGATAGATGTTTCATTAGTATAGTGACCTTTCCTTTCTTCGTTTCACATGCTCTTTATCTCCTAATGCACACAAAAAAATAAAATTCACACAACTGTTGGAGGGCGGCAATATGTAGTGGAATTTTTGATTCGTGACAGGTCAAAGTACATTCTTGTACATATATTAATTGAGCAAATTCTCGTAGTTGTTAAGCCACAGTAGGAGCGTTGTCATAATGTTCTGTGAGCTGGTCAGAAAGTAAAATCACGTGATTAATTCTTTGTTTGCAGGTATACACTGAAATCTCTGATCTCCCCTACACTTTTGTATTTATGTTTCAAGCCACACAGTATCAAAATATCATGTAAAATAGGTAAGTACAAGAAAGCCTGTCTACCATCCGCTGCCTTCCTCAAAAGGTGATGACGGGTTGAATACTACAAAACATTTATCAGCATTCTGTTACTGATAATAATTTTTAAAATCTCCGCTCAAAAATTATGTGTAAGTGAGGGTCATATCTCTGTTTCGTCATTACGAGCTCAGTACTAAAGGGTGAAGAATTAGGTTGGAGAACTCTATTTTTCGTGTTAGATTGTCCGTTTTCACGAGCAACGACGAGACAAAGCCATATTATGTAGACACGGCAGTAGATCACCTACTTTCCCTTTTTTTGTTAGATATGAAAGAATTATTACAGTTGTCATAACTTCCTTTATTTTTATTATTTCATAGACATGACAGATAAAATACAAACTAACAATAAGCTTTTGTATAAAATTCGATGAGTCATTTCCCTCTAACAATTTCGAACAAAAACACGTTTTTCAGCAAATATGAATCACTTTTAAATTGGATTTGGAATACAATTAATTTTGTACTGATAAAACCAAAATACTTTTTCGAAAAATCCAGTGAATAACTTGGATAGAAGGAAAACAAATATTTGCGAGCAACAGTTGCATACAATCCTGAAATTTCAATATGAATTAATCCATTGGCAAATATTTACTGTCCAATCTCTTCATAAATGCTCGTTCTATAACTCATTGGTCTGTAAGTTGATTCCTTTCACCAAAAACAATATCATTCAAAGACGATACCAATCTTTTAGAAGCCACAGAACTTCCTACGGAAGTAGTTTCTGAAATTCAAAATACGTACAGTTGTACCACCAATATGGCAGACTGATACATCGGTTTTATACCTGGTTTATCAGTAAACAGTAAAAATACCTGCAAAAAGACCAAACAAATATAGCAAACTACAGTTTATTCGGAACTAAAATATCGATATCGGTTTTAACTGGTCGGCTTCTCCCAAGCGCAGACTGGCTCAGTGCCGCAGGCGCGATCTCTCTCATGTTCTCACCGTCTCTGTGCGACATAACTTCTGTCAGGAGTGGGGGAGGGGGGGGGCGGCGGAGGGAATCAAAATATACTTGTGCTAAGCTTTAAGAAGCTTGTCAAGAAGGTATCAGTTCTCCTACAGAAGCACATGGGAAACCAGAACAGCTGTCTGAATGGGCTGAAGAGTTCCTCGCAAACAGAACACAACACATCGTTCAGAACTGGGGAAATCTTTAGTCGTAAAAATAACTTCCGACGTAGCCCAAGGGGGCATTACAGCAACATTACTGTTCACATTATATATGAAATCACGAAGCGCATAGCCGGCCTCGGTGGCCGAGGGGTTCTAGACGCTTCAGTCCGGAACCGCACGACTGCTACGGTCGCAGGTTCGAATCCTGCCTCGGGCATGGATGTGTGTGATGTCCTTAGGTTAGTTAGGTTTAATTAGTTCTAAGTTCTAGGGGACTGATGACCTCAGATGTTAAGTCCCATAGTGCTCAAAGCCATTTGAACCACGAAGCGCATAGCGTGAGAAATTCCACGAGGCTTTTAACGAATTACGCTTTTGTACGCATATAGAGAAGTCGTAATGCTAGAACATTGTGTAGAACTGCAGAAAGACCTGCAAAAGATCAGCGCTTGATATAGGGTTTGGTAGTTGGCCCTCAACTTTAACAAATTCAACGTACGGCTCATAAATTTGCGAAAGACCCATTACTGTATCATTATACGATTGTAGAACAATCGTTCGGAAGAGTCACATCCATAAAATATGCAAGAGAAAACGTACGGGTTGATTTAAAATGGAAGGACCATATAAAATTAATGGCAGATAAAACGTGTCAGATTCAGTGGAAGAGATAGCTTATAAAACCATTGCTCGACTAATACTTGGGTTGGGTTCCGTACTAGATAGGACCGGTGGGGGAAGTAGAGAAGAGTAGCGCATTTCGTTATGGGGTTCAGTTAGTAAGCGCAAAAGCGTCACTGAGGTACTCAGCAGATGCGTCACAGGAAATGTATTAGCAATTCTGAACATGAATCACCATCGGCTGCATATTTTAATGACGACAACGAAAATTTTAGCGGGAGAAGAACTCGAACCCGGATTTCCTGGTTACGAGAGCGGCAGCCTTATGTTCTTTTTCTTCTTTCTTTTTTTTTCACAATATGAGATTTAAAGAAAATATGTAGCGCAGTGAACTCTAACACGCGAATTTATGTTTACAGAGCTCAAAGCTTAGCACTTTTTTCCTTTTTATTATTTATTTATTATTACCTTTGCCTTTCTTGGGCAAGTGCTCTACCGTCTTTTTTTGTCTAAAGTAAAATGGAAACCAACAGTTGATAACAGCAGAAACCGAACCTGAGTCCATAACAGGCAGTCCATCCACTATACCACTTTTTTATTTTATTTGGTTTTATTTTCGTTTTCGTTTTTAATTTAAAAAATAGGGGTTTATTCTTGTGACGTAGGAAGTTGGGATGAGGGGTACACTTAGGATGGAAGTTCAAGGACCCTGTAATGTGACTCCTTAAACAACAACTACCAAATTCATTGTTTATTCAGGTAAGAGACAATCAACGTGGGTATCTTTTATAAAATATTACAGATATCTTGCTTCTCAAGCAAGACAGCAGATAACAATTACCAACAGACTTAAAGGGATGACCCACAGAGATTTCAAGTAAATTAAAGTCTGAAGATGATTTAAACAAAAGGCACAATTTTTTTGAATAATTTTCAGTATGGAGCTGATTTACGAAAAGCATCAGTTAGTTTAGAACCCCCGAAAACCCAACCACCACAACACGTGATTAGAAATACAATTCATAATACAATTGATACTCAACAAAATTTAAACCTTTTTTTAAAAAAAAAACAGTAGATGAAATAGGTTACGTTTATCAAACGGGCAGTGATCCCAGGCTGCCCTGGGCTAAGGTGACTTAACTACTGGAAGCAGCAGACAGCCGTCCAAACAACACCTAAACGCAGGGGCCCAACCGGGAGTCACTGCCCATTAGACGGCACGTCGCAGAAGCGTGGCGCCGCACCCACGCACTCCAACTCGCAGAAACTGGAACACAAAGAGACCGCAAAAGACGCAGCAATCAACCAAACACCAATCAATATACGTCAACAAATTGATTAACAGTAACGTTGTAAGTAGGCTGTTTAGGTTCATATATTGGTAACGCCACCGCCACCTAGCGCTCTGTATGAAAATCACTGGCTGTGCTGTGTGCAGTCTGTGGCTGGGTGGCATTGTTGGAATTTGCTGTTGTAGTGTTGGGCAGTTGGCTGATAACAGCGCGTAGCGTTGCGCAGTTGGAGGTGAGCCGCCAGCAGTGGTGGATGTGGGGAGAGAGATGGCGGAGTTTTGAGAGCGGATGATTTGGACGTGTGTCCATCAGAGACAGTAAATTTGTAAGACTGGATGTCATGAATTGCTCTATATATGATGACTTTTGGACACTATTAAGGTAAATACATGGTTTGTTCTCCATAAAAATCTTTCATTTCCTAACTATGCCTATCAGTAGTTAGTGCCTTCAGTAGTTTGAATCTTTTACTTAGCTGGCAGTATTGGCGCTCGCTGTATTGCAGTAGTTTGAGTAACGAAGATTTTTGTGAGGTAAGTTACCTGTGAAAGGTATAGGTTATTGTTAGTCAGGGTCATTCTTATGTAGGGATTATTAAAAGTCAGATTGCGTTGCGCTAAAAATATTGTGTGTCAGTTTAGTGTTGATCAGAATAGGGAAAGAGCGAAATGTCTGAGTACGTTCAGTTCTGCTCAGCTGTTTGAAAATCAAATAATGTAATAGGTTTATCAGCACAGTCAATCATTAATTTTTCTAAGGGGACGTTTCAAAGTACACCAACCAATTACTGTTGAGTGAGTGCATTCAATAAGTGCATGTATATAAGGATGTACAGATAAATGACTAGCTTTAAGAATACAAGTTTTACTAATAGCAGGATAACTGGTTGCAAAAAAAAAAAAAAAAAAATTCTTTTACAGCAATATACAAGGACGTCCCTTGATGGCAATATCCCTAAGTCACACGGACACCTTCGTGCTAATCTGCGCCGGCCGAAGTGGCCGAGCGGTTCTAGGCGCTGCAGTCTGGAACCGCGAGACCGCTACGGTCGCTGGTTCGAATCCTGCCTCGGGCATAGATGTGTGTGATGTCCTTAGGATAGTTAGGTTTAACTAGTTCTAAGTTCTAGGGGACTAATAACCTCAGAAGTTGAGTCCCATAGTGCTCAGAGCCATTTAAACCATTTTTTTGCTAATCTGCCTTTTAATAGACATCCAACCAGCGGATGATAAAGCAAATAGTAACTGCTGGTCTGCATACAGTCACACTGCCGGCTGCTTTCACTTCGACAACACGTACATTAGAACCAACCGACCAACAAATACACTCACTGCAACGCAAATCGTTTGACGAAACGAAGACACCAAAACCACTTACACGTACGATGGAGAGCGTTGTTCGAGATGGTCTCGAGGGATGGGTCTCTCCGATAAAACAGGCCCGAAGGCAGTGCGACGAGCAGCGCCCGAAGTTTACATCACGCAGATCCACCACAAACTCACGACCGTCTTGCTAGACCGGCCGCGCCACCGCTAGCCGGGCCCGCGTGTTTGGTCCGTCGTCACCCTAGCGTCTCGTAACGTGTCCGACGACCAACTCGCCTCCCGCAAATACCAGCCGGCAGATCACAACAGGGACAAAGATCGTAGTGCAGCCGGGCAATCGATAGTCGTGCCAAAGAGCTGGTGTGCCAGAAGAGGCACCACCGCTCAAGTCTGCTTTATGGCAGAAGCAATTACTATATATCTTATACCCCTCGTATACGGAAAAGGAACAATAAATTAAAAACAAATTCATCGCCCGGAAATCTAACTCGGGCTGCCGACGAAGGTCCTTTTTTTCTTTTTTTTTCTTTTCTTTTTTTTGTGAGTAGCACAGATCACAGATAGCGGCAGGCCGGAGGGGCCAAGGCGAGTGGGGGTCGAATTCCGCGGCCTAGTCACGATGTCTCTTGCTCCTACCACTTAAGTGCACCGTCATATTTCTTCTTAATATGAGAAGCAACAAAAGCAAGGGAGCCATACGCCAGACATTATGCTGATAATGTGAACAAAAAACGGGCCATCTTACCCGCTGGGATCGCCTTATCGAAGCGGGTGACTGGTAAGAGGCGGTCGCCATTGCAATGGACCATCACCAGCCATCAACCGTCGGAGCGTACGGGGCCGCCACACACAGTCAGCTGCTTTTACCGTAGGGGAATCGTGGAAACATCGCGTCTGCAAGTCAATTTCCTCTCACACCCGGCACACGCCAGCTGGGCGGGGGGGTCGGTGAATTACGATCCCAAATAGTTAGCAAAAAGGTACCAGTATTCCGTTCTGTTCGTTAACACCAGGAACTCGTCGATAATGTATTGCCACAAATCGAGGGTTTCCTTTTCGCCGTCGCAGTACATGTAGATTATCGCTATTCCTTGTACCCAATTGACCACATTCATCCGGTGCTCTTCGGCTGTCCGTGCACGAATCACGACCCAACCCAAGCTTCCATATGTCGTCGTATATGTGTCACAACCTGTAGTCGTTTGTTACATGTATTCCAGATCAGGAAGTATATATCTATTGAAACTCGGAGTACTGGTATTGGCTAATAAATACGAAATAGCAGTACCTATGTTATCAAAGAGTGCAGCATAATGTTCCTTCTACATCTATATATACATCTACATCCATACTCCGCAAGCCACCTGACGGTGTGTGGCGGAGGGTACTTTGAGTACTTCTATCGGTTCTTCAAGACTGCTTGTGTGGCAGTTATATGTTATTCGACACTTCCTTTGAGTTGTCTAGGCTGTACGCCTGGTTGGTTAGGAAGGAGTTGAAGTTTGTGATGTCTGAAGACCGGTGTAATCCAGAAACGCGTAACATGTTCTAATAAATGAGTCAATTGAACATCTCATGACTCTATTGCGATTGTCTGTGCACTTTGTTGTTGCTCTTCCACTCTTACTGTACCGTTTTGGTTCTTGTACGTATTCTATAGGCCCTATCACCAGTCTTTCGCTATACCTTACCCATATTTCACAGGATTTCGAACATCTTGCACCATTTTATATTGACGAATGCTTTCTCCAGATCGACAGTTCCTATGAACGTGGCTTGACTTTTTTTCAGTCTTACGTTCATCATCGACCACAAGGTTAAGATAGCTTCTCTGGTGCCTTTATCTTTCATAAAGCCCAACTTTTCGTTATCTAACAGATCCTCAATTTTCCATTCTTCCGTATATTACTCTTGCCAGCAAACAGCATGCACGTCCACCCTCTTAGCTGCGTCTGACTGTGGTGCAGCGGACCCAGGTTCGATTCCCGACCGGATCTGAGTTTTTCTCAGCTCGGGACTATGGTTTGTATTGCCGTTGTCATTCATCATCGTCGACAAGCAAGGCGCCCAGTTTATAGTCGGGGTGTCAACAAAAAACGGGTTACATCTCGCCAACCGAACGTCTTGAAGCGGTGACTGCGGGCCATCATTGTCATACAATCATTTCATTTCACTGTCCGTCCCGATAGTTGAGTGGTCAGCGTGACGGATTGCAGTCCTACGGGGCCGGCTCGATTCCCGGCTGGGTCGGGGATTTTCCCTGCTAAGGGACTGGGTGTTGCGCTATCATCATTTCATCCCCATCCGGCGCGCAGGTCGCCCAATGTGGCGTCGAATGTAATCAGACCTGCACGAAGGCGATCGGACCTGCCTCGCAAGGGGCCTTCCGCCAGTGATCCCAAACGCTAACTTACATTTCATTTGACTTGGAGGCATGAACTGTTTTGCTGCTCGTGCAGTAATTCTCGCACTTAGCGGCTCTTGTTGTCTTCGTAATTGTGTAGATGTCGTTTTTTCGAAAGTCTGATGGTATATCGCCTGTCTCATACGTTTTACACACCAATCTGAAAAATCGTGTTATTGCTATTTCCCCCAATTATTTTAGAAATTTCGACGGAATGTTATCCTCCCCTTCTGCCTTATTTAATTACACCTTCCAGAACTCTTCCGCATTGTGATTCTATTAAGGGGCTCCGGAACGCCCTATACTTGCAATGTTAAAATAACGCTCATAAATTACATCTTTCCTCACAAAGTATTTGAGGTAGGAAGTTGAACTTTTTACAGATTAGTTATTGGAATATGGGCTACAACTTAACACAGGGATTTTACAAAATTTTAGTTCAGTTATTAAAGATGATTTTTTTTCAATTGTAATGAAAATTCACAACATTTTTTTGCAATTTTTTATTTATATATTCAAAAATATACAGTTTTTTGGAAAAAGGCTGTGTTAAATTATGCAGAAGGTACTGTGTAACATTTACTGAAAGTTTGAAACAAATATGTTTGGAAGATCCTTAGAAAACATGTAATTAGTATGAGAAAATAAAAGTTTTGGGAATCGAGCGACAAAGATTGGATTAACTTTTTAGTGCATTCCAGGTCCATAGGATGGATTATCTTCATCCTCTGCAAACTCCTCCTCCAGCTTCCTCTTGTTCCTCCTCCTGTTTACTCTTGCTTGTATTTCTAGACTCTTTACAGCCCTGTCTGCAGCCCGAAGGCGTTCCTTGTCTAAAGCAAGCATCGCTCGTACCATGTTAGAACCTATCTTCATTCCCATATTTCTAAATACCTTGCACCTTACAATGTTGCCATCATTGAAAGTCGCAACAGCATCATACACACCAAAGTGAAGTGTTTCTATTCCAACAAATACAGTCTTGGGGATTCTCGACCATATAACACTATTTACACTTTCATTGGGGTTTTGAGTTTTTCCGTGAATACACTTTTTCAACAGTTCAGGTGCTGCTAAGTCTCTGAAAATAGGTTTTATCACCTCCATTATTGCATGAGGCAGACTATGCTTATGAGTGTACACTTCACCAGTTAGCAAGTATTTTCTTTCCCACTTTGACTGCTATGGGCAGGTGTACTTGAGAGGTTAGGTTCACTCACTTGGTTATCGTCTTTATTGTTTACAGTAATAACACATACCTTTGGCTTTCCAACATTTCTCCTTTTCTTAAAAGCCTTCAGAGGATTTCTAATAACTTTACTTTTACTCATTATTATACTTCAACAAAACAGAGACTCAAGAAACAGAATTAATTACGAATATTTTCGAGATAACGACAGAGTAAATAAACATGAAACAATCGACAATCACACCAGCGATATATATTGAACCATCACAGGTTAGCCACAACACATACTTTATCTCACATCACTAAAATGTACCTGATGAACACGGACGTTAATAATAACACCATTTGACAGCAGTTTAACAGCGCCACAGTGGGTCACGCCCATGTAGAACACATTTCAAAAAAAATTTAAAAATAGTTGTAGTCTTCGGAATTGAATAAATTATATATCTATTAAAAGGTAATAGTCTGCAGATTCAGAAAACGCAAAAAAGTAAAAATTGAACTTTTCATGATTTTGAGCCTTTCCGTAGCCCCTTAATTAAACCTTCCAGAACTCTTCTGCATTGTGATTCTACTCGTATTAATGAATCCCCTTCCTCTTCCCTATCGACTCCTGGTAAAGATGAAGCTGAACGATTTGCCATATGACGTTCACCTTTAATATGTGGTCTTGCAGAGTCGCTGATAGCAACGTGGGAGCAGTGACTGCGGCTCATCACCGCAGACGGAAACAAGGGCGCGCGCACATCACAGCCGATGATCACCTTGTGGCGGCCGGGCTGCAAGGGGGGAAGACAAAGCAGAGGTGGCGGGTGACCCGGCCGATACCCGCGCTGCCTGCTAATTAGCCCCCGCCTGGGAGTTGTAATTAACAAGTGCGCCTCCCTCCATCCCTCCCCCCAGCCCGTTCCTCCCTCGTGGCAACAATACGCGCTTTTTATTCTGCGAGCCGCTAGGGTCGACCTGCCACCATCCGCACCCAGTGTGTCGCGCGACATTGCAGCGCGGCTGTTCAAACCCGTACAGCTTCCGCAGCCCGGGCGAGGTATTCCATAATTAATTCCGCAATTGCCGATACTTCTCCGAAGCAGCCCGGATATCGGCACAGTGAATATCGGCACAGTGACCGTGGTTCGTCCACAGATACAGCAAGCGTATCACACAGCGAACACATTATAACCTCGTCTGGTCTGGTGAATAATACTCGTCTCATTGCTTCCCTGCAGCTGACATTATAGTCATCGGCTTTGACCCTAAGCTCAAGAGGTGACGTTTCTGTAACGTGTACTGCGAGGTCAGGGTCTCTGAGAACACTGACTTTAAACCAAAATTTAAGGCGCAAACCAGTTGACGTTTTCAATTTAATTCCACAACAGCTACTATTACAACCACTGATGTGATTTTTAAGTACTAGTTGGTGATTCTATTACACTAAATACATCCTGAAGTACTTTACATTTCGTCACACAAAATCACATACTCTTGTGCAGTTGTTTGAATAGTACATGTCAAGGAACTGACTGAGAACTGAATTTTACTTTCTGCGAAACAAGTAAATTTTCAGATGAACGAAATTCATTATTTCAGATTGCACGTAAAGATTTCCCTCAATAGGTACAAAAGAAAAGTCTGAGAAACTGACATTCAGTACTGGGAGCTACATTTTTCTTTATCACCACTCAGAACACATTTGGTTTTAACTAACACTTTAAGCTTTTTGTTGGAGAAACAGAAAGATCCCCATCTCAATTGTCCTGATGTTCTTCAGAATGATCCTCCGCTATCAGAAATGGGATCACTGGCTACTGGAAAATTGTGTATATGGACTGAAGCGACAAGTGAAAATTGGTGCCAACGCCAGGAATTGAAGCAGATTCTCTTGCTTACTAGGCAAGTGCACTAGCCATTAAGCCACTTTGGCACAGCGGTTTGTACAATGGCATGGATTACCATGGCACGCCTCCCATCTCCGGTTCGATTTCTGGCCTTGGTACAAATTTTCACTCGCCGCTTCAGTCGCTGTACGTAAAATCATATCTATATGAGACCAGTAAAGACTCTGAAATTGTGGCATTTCATTTTTATAAATACCTGCACCCATGTTTCAGGCTGGATACCCCATTTACATGTTGAGGTGCTATTCTAGAACATAGAGAGCCTCAGAAATTCTTTTCGTGTGCAAGGGGGAATTCAAAGTAAACTAGGGCGGCAGTGATCGAGGAGGGAGGCATGCCAGAATAATCCATGCAGTTGTGCGAACCGCTGTGGCTAGGTTAACGAAACGTATGGCTCCTCATCCAACGAATCGTGGGCTTTTACCTCCGTGCCCCGCCACCGACGGTAACCCCAGATTTGTTGTTGTTGCCCCAGACATTTCACTACCCTCTTGCTAAGCAACATACACTCATCTGGTTTCAAGGACAGGCTTTAGAATACCTTTTTCAGAGGTACAAAGTTGTGACCGCGCATTGCACCCTCACCCGAAAACCATCTTACCGACAAACTTTTGCCGGTTATCTCCGCAGCGTCTTCCTTGACCCCCCTCAAAGTTGGGGTGTGCCATGCCTTCCCGTCACATGATGCAACACCCTTATCAACGTTCTCATGCATCGATCAAAACCAAAACAAAAACAGAATATGTTACATTTTTGTGTTTAATGTTTTTCTAATATTTTTTGTATAACTAACAATCACTTGTATATGTTTAAATGGTACCTTGAAGAACTGTTGCATTGTGTATATACACTCCTGGAAATGGAAAAAAGAACACATTGACACCGGTGTGTCAGACCCACCATACTTGCTCCGGACACTGCGAGAGGGCTGTACAAGCAATGATCACACGCACGGCACAGCGGACACACCAGGAACCGCGGTGTTGGCCGTCGAATGGCGCTAGCTGCGCAGCATTTGTGCACCGCCGCCGTCAGTGTCAGCCAGTTTGCCGTGGCATACGGAGCTCCATCGCAGTCTTTAACACTGGTAGCATGCCGCGACAGCGTGGACGTGAACCGTATGTGCAGTTGACGGACTTTGAGCGAGGGCGTATAGTGGGCATGCGGGAGGCCGGGTGGACGTACCGCCGAATTGCTCAACACGTGGGGCGTGAGGTCTCCACAGTACATCGATGTTGTCGCCAGTGGTCGGCGGAAGGTGCACGTGCCCGTCGACCTGGGACCGGACCGCAGCGACGCACGGATGCACGCCAAGACCGTAGGATCCTACGCAGTGCCGTAGGGGACCGCACCGCCACTTCCCAGCAAATTAGGGACACTGTTGCTCCTGGGGTATCGGCGAGGACCATTCGCAACCGTCTCCATGAAGCTGGGCTACGGTCCCGCACACCGTTAGGCCGTCTTCCGCTCACGCCCCAACATCGTGCAGCCCGCCTCCAGTGGTGTCGCGACAGGCGTGAATGGAGGGACGAATGGAGACGTGTCGTCTTCAGCGATGAGAGTCGCTTCTGCCTTGGTGCCAATGATGGTCGTATGCGTGTTTGGCGCCGTGCAGGTTAGCGCCACAATCAGTACTGCATACGACCGAGGCACACAGGGCCAACACCCGGCATCATGGTGTGGGGAGCGATCTCCTACACTGGCCGTACACCACTGGTGATCGTCGAGGGGACACTGAATAGTGCACGGTACATCCAAACCGTCATCGAACCCATCGTTCTACCATTCCTAGACCGGCAAGGGAACTTGCTGTTCCAACAGGACAATGCACGTCCGCATGTATCCCGTGCCACCCAACGTGCTCTAGAAGGTGTAAGTCAACTACCCTGGCCAGCTAGGTCTCCGGATCTGTCCCCCATTGAGCATGTTTGGGACTGGATGAAGCGTCGTCTCACGCGGCCTGCACGTCCAGCACGAACACTGGTCCAACTGAGGCGCCAGGTGGAAATGGCATGGCAAGCCGTTCCACAGGACTACATCCAGCATCTCTACGATCGTCTCCATGGGAGAATAGCAGCCTGCATTGCTGCGAAAGGTGGATATACACTGTACTAGTGCCGACATTGTGCATGCTCTGTTGCCTGTGTCTATGTGCCTGTGGTTCTGTCAGTGTGATCATGTGATGTATCTGACCCCAGGAATGTGTCAATAAAGTTTCCCCTTCCTGGGACAATGAATTCACGGTGTTCTTATTTCAATTTCCAGGAGTGTATATGTACTGTTAGCTTGTTCAATACAGATCATTGAAAAAAAGGTGGCTTATTGGCTAACGTACCTGCCTGGTAAGCAGGAGACAGGGGTTTGATTCCCGGCCTTGGTACAGATTTTCACCTGCCATTTCAATCTATATACATAAAATCATATCTGTATAAGACCTGTAAGGTACCTGAAAATTGTGTCATTTCATTTATTGGAAAACTGTCATCCTTTCCGTCTATTTATTGGTGTAAGAGGGCTACTCGGAAATTAAGGAACGATAGGTCACGAAATGGAAACCACAGCAAAAATCAAAACTGTTTTATTTGAAACTGTTAGATACAACTTCCAGCTACTTATCTCCATTGTCGCCGATGCGACTTAGACGTTTGTCGAAGCGTTGTACCAACTTTCCAATACGCTCGTTATAGAAGGCAGCCGCCAGTGCTTTCCGCAAATTCTGTACGCTGGCCTACAGCTCGTTGTCTGTGGCAAAATGTTGTCTACATAGTCAGCGGTTCATGTGAGTTGAGATGAAACTCAGAGGGAGAAAATTACTGGCTGTATTGTGGGTAATCAAACATTTCGAATTTAAAACGATGTAGGAGCATCTTCATTGCCGCTGCTGAATGCGGCTGAGAATTGTCTTGAAGAAGAAAACGCACGACAATTGTGTAATGTTGGCTGCACAGCTTCAGGCGAAATTCCTCACGAGGTCCTCATACTTGGCCGTAGACAGTATTGACCTAGGTATCTTTATGTGCACCCTGTGTACTCTGAACTAAAGAGAACGACGCAGCGCGATCGACGAGCACCTGTGCAAAACTTCATCAGATTTCCACTGTTTCCACTGTAGTTTCCATTTCGCGACCGATCGTTCCTTACTTTCATAATAACCCTTGTAAGTCAATGACACCTTCTTCCATCCACTGAGTAACAACTTTAGCACACTTAGGTTCGTTAAAACTGACATGTTCCTGCAAATACATTTAGTATGAAACTTCCTGGCAGATTAAAACTGTGTGCCCGACCGAGACTCGAACTCGGGACCTTTGCCGTCCGCGGGCAAGTGCTCTACCATCAGAGCTACTGAAGCACGACTCACGCCCGGTACTCACAGCTTTACTTCTGCCAGTATCTCGTCTCCTACCTTCCAAACTTTACAGAAGCTCTACTGCGAAACTTGCAGAACTAGCACACCTGAAAGAAAGGATATAGCGGAGACATGGCTTAGCCACAGCCTGGGGGATGTTTCCAGAATGAAATTTTCACTCTGCAGCGGAGTGTGCGCTGATATGAAACTTCCTGGCAGATTAAAACTGTGTGCCCGACCGAGACTCGAACTCGGGACCTTCGCAAAGGTCCCGAGTTCGAGTCTCGGTCGGGCACACAGTTTTAATCTGCCAGGAAGTTTCATATCAGCGCACACTCCGCTGCAGAGTGAAAATCTCATTCTACATTTAGTATGGTACTGAAGAAGACAGGTAGGTAGTTCTCGAAGCACGGTCTATCAGACTGCAACACGTGTCAGTAACACCTCAACAACAAATAAATTGGGTGATAACGCAGCCAACAACCAAATATTCCAGGAGTGGCTATTTAATGAAGGTAGTGGTGGTATAGAAGCAATACACTAGAAATTACCTTGAAGAATGAGTTCGAAAATATTCGATCAGTCTGAGAGACCACGTCTCGTGAGTCAACGGTTAACACAACTGCAGTGAAATGTACCGAAACATCCAAAGAAATCCTTGCTTCAACATAAATCCAGTTGCTAGACAAGACTGTAGATTGCGCTGTTGTATCCGACGACGAACGGCACCTGGGCTCTGCCCTCAATACGATACTAGCGTCAGTCGTGGTATAAACAGTATTCAGTGTGCTCGAACAGTCCACGGGTATACTGTCGGTTCAGAGTGTCCAACGGGCACAATATTTCGGCGAGCAGACATGTCGCCATCGTCAGGTGCGCTGACGAACTGAGCTCTTGAGGGCGGGCGGCCGAGCAACTAATACGCCGGGAGAAACTGAAGAATCACAGTATTCCGTGTAATTGTGACTGCATTATGTCAGAGCTGAGTGGATTCGAATGTGGGCTAATTGTTGGTAGCCGTACAGCGCGTGCATCCGTAACCAAGGCAACCAAAGGCCTTGGTGTTTCAAAAGGCAGTTGTGTAGACCGGTGTCGCAATGTGGCTTAGTAGTCAGCACACCTGCCTAGTAAGCAGGCGTCCCAGGTTCGTTTCCTAGCCTTGGTACAAAATTTCACTCTCCGTTTCAGTCTGTATACTTAGTCATATCTGTATGACACAAGTAAAGTCTCTGAAATTTATCATTTCATTTATTGGAAAATTGTCATCTTTTTCGTCTGTTTCTGGGTATGTATCTCTGAAATCTTCTTCCATCTACTGGCTAACAGGTCTATAAAGTTTTACACCGCATTCAGGGAGAGCGGGAGTGAGTGTTAAGTGATCGTAACGTATGGTCATTAAAATGGACTGTGAGGAAAATTAAGGGGACGATAGTTGTAAATTTCACTGTCGAATTGAATGCGGCAATTGTCAAGCCTTAAAGCATAAAAACAGCAAGAAGGCAGCTCCATAAGCAGGGAATTTCAGGGCGAGCTGGAAATCCAAAACCACACATTAATTATGCAAATTCCCGTAACAGGAAAACATGGTGCTGGAGCCATAAAACGGACTATGGAGCAGTGGGAAATGTCATTTGGTTGGATGTGTCTTGTTTCACACTGTATTCCAACTATGACCGAATTCACGTCCCAAAAATGGAAGACGGTGCGGGGTTATGTGACGATTTAGACAGCCATTTCGTGGTATTTGATGGACTCGATGGTTACTCTGCATGATCGCATAAATGTGAAGGATTATCTGGCCATTTTGGCTCATCACATCTATTGCATGGTACAATGTTTGTTCCCCATTTGTTATGCTGTGTTGCAAGATGACAAGAACCCTGTTAACACAGCTCGCATCGTCCAGGGCTGATTTTGTGAGCACAAGCATGGAGTCAGGCATATGCCCTGGCCGCCACAACCACAAGATCTCAATATTATTGACTCTCTGTGGTTTAATTTGGAGAGAAGGTTGCGTGAACACTATCTCCACCTCCATTATCGTTACATGAACTTACCAATGTTACGCAGGAAGAATGGTATAACATCATCCCGTCGAAAGCCATACGTGACCTGCACTGATTCATTCAAAGATAATTTGAAGGTGTTTTGAATACGGACGGTTCTCCTGTACCCTATTTAGCATAACATGAATTTCTCGTGTACTTGCTCATTGTTCAGGTTCAGTTACTGCTGTCGGGCGACGAGAGACAGGGGAATGCTTCTATAGGACAGTAAGAGCTTGGAGAACAACGAATAGAGACTTGCTGTTTAACATCCTTTCGATATCAGGCAGAAAATTCATTTCACTGAGTCCAGTGCACACCCAGAGGACTTCTGTTCATGAAAATGGTCGTCGGCAGTACTAACGGTACTAACTGTACGATTGTCGACAGGATTCTCTATGGGTTTTGAGACGTCAACGTCACAACTGTGTACTCCTGTCCACAATATACAGGCTGGTCCATTGATGGTGGTGGTGGTTAGTGTTGAACGTCCCGTCGACAACGAGGTCATTAGAGACGGAGCGCAAGCTCGGCTTAGGGAAGGATTGGGAAGGAAATCGGCCGTGCCCTTTCAAAGGAACCATCCCGGCATTTGCCTGAAGCGATTTAGGGAAATCACGGAAAACCTAAATCAGGATGGCTGGAGACGGGATTGAACCGTCGTCCTCCCGAATGCGAGTCCAGTGTGCTAACCACTGCGCCACCTCACTCGGTTGGTCCATTGATAGCGACCGGGCCAAATGTCTCACGAGATAAGCATCAAATGAAAAAACTACAAAGAACGAAACTCGTCTAGCTTGAAGGGGCAAACCAGATGGCGCTATGGTTGGCCCGCTAGATGGCCCTGTCATAGGTCAAATGGATATCAACTGCGCTTTTTAAATAGGACGCCCCCATTTTTTGTTACATATTCGTGCAGTACGTAAAGAAATATGAATGTTTTAGTTGGACCATTTTTTTAGCTTTGTGATAGATGGCGCTGTAATAGTCACAAACGTATAAGTACGTCGTATCACGTAACATTCCGTCAGTGCGGGCGGTATTTGCTTCGTGATACATTACCCGTGTTAAAATGGACCGTTTATCAATTGCGGAAAAGGTCGATATCGTGTTAATGTATGGCTATTGAGATCAAAATGCCCAACGGGCGTGTGCTATGTATGTTGCTCGATATCCTGGACGACATCATCCAAGTGTCCGGACCGTTCGCCGGATAGGTACGTTATATAAGGAAACAGGAAGTGTTCAGCCACAGTCGAAACGTCAAACACGACCTGCAACAAATGATGATGCCCAAGTAGGTAGTTTAGTTGCTGTCGCGGCTAAACCGCACATCAGTAGCAGACAAATTGCGCGAGAATCGTGAATCTCAAAAACGTCGGTGTTGAGAATGCAACATCAACATAGATTGCACCCGTACCATATTTCTATGCACCAGGAATTGCATGGCGACGACTTTGAACGTCGTGTACAGTTCTGCCACTGGGCACAAGAGAAATTACGGGACGATGACAGATTTTTTGCACGCATTCTACACTCCTGGAAATGGAAAAAAGAACACATTGACACCGGTGTGTCAGACCCACCATACTTGCTCCGGACACTGCGAGAGGGCTGTACAAGCAATGATCACACGCACGGCACAGCGGACACACCAGGAACCGCGGTGTTGGCCGTCGAATGGCGCTAGCTGCGCAGCATTTGTGCACCGCCGCCGTCAGTGTCAGCCAGTTTGCCGTGGCATACGGAGCCCCATCGCAGTCTTTAACACTGGTAGCATGCCGCGACAGCGTGGACGTGAACCGTATGTGCAGTTGACGGACTTTGAGCGAGGGCGTATAGTGGGCATGCGGGAGGCCGGGTGGACGTACCGCCGAATTGCTCAACACGTGGGGCGTGAGGTCTCCACAGTACATCGATGTTGTCGCCAGTGGTCGGCGGAAGGTGCACGTGCCCGTCGACCTGGGACCGGACCGCAGCGACGCACGGATGCACGCCAAGACCGTAGAATCCTACGCAGTGCCGTAGGGGACCGCACCGCCACTTCCCAGCAAATTAGGGACACTGTTGCTCCTGGGGTATCGGCGAGGACCATTCGCAACCGTCTCCATGAAGCTGGGCTACGGTCCCGCACACCGTTAGGCCGTCTTCCGCTCACGCCCCAACATCGTGCAGCCCGCCCCCAGTGGTCTCGCGACAGGCGTGAATGGAGGGACGAATGGAGACGTGTCGTCTTCAGCGATGAGAGTCGCTTCTGCCTTGGTGCCAATGATGGTCGTATGCGTGTTTGGCGCCGTGCAGGTGAGCGCCACAATCAGGACTGCATACGACCGAGGCACACAGGGCCAACACCCGGCATCATGGTGTGGGGAGCGATCTCCTACACTGGCCGTACACCACTGGTGATCGTCTAGGGGACACTGAATAGTGCACGGTACATCCAAACCGTCATCGAACCCATCGTTCTACCATTCCTAGACCGGCAAGGGAACTTGCTGTTCCAACAGGACAATGCACGTCCGCATGTATCCCGTGCCACCCAACGTGCTCTAGAAGGTGTAAGTCAACTACCCTGGCCAGCAAGATCTCCGGATCTGTCCCCCATTGAGCATGTTTGGGACTGGATGAAGCGTCGTCTCACGCGGTCTGCACGTCCAGCACGAACGCTGGTCCAACTGAGGCGCCAGGTGGAAATGGCATGGCAAGGCGTTCCACAGGACTACATCCAGCATCTCTACGATCGTCTCCATGGGAGAATAGCAGCCTGCATTGCTGCGAAAGGTGGATATACACTGTACTAGTGCCGACATTGTGCATGCTTTGTTGCCTGTGTCTATGTGCCTGTGGTTCTGTCAGTGTGATCATGTGATGTATCTGACCCCAGGAATGTGTCAATAAAGTTTCCCCTTCCTGGGACAATGAATTCACGGTGTTCTTATTTCAATTTCCAGGAGTGTATTTAGCGACGAAGCGTCATTCACCAACAGCGGTAACGTAAACCGGCATAAGATGCACTATTGTGCAACGGAAAATCCACAATGGCTGCGACAAGTGGCACATCAGCTACCTTGGCGGCTTAATGTATGGTGCGGCATTATGGGAGGAAGGATAATTGACCCACATTTTATCGATGGCAATCTAAATTGTGGAATGTATGCCGATTTCCTACGTAATGTTCTACCGATGTTACTACAAGATGTTTCACTGCATGACAGAATGGCGATCTACTTCCAACATGATGGATGTCCGGCACACAGCTCGCGTGCGGTTGAAGTGGTATGGAATAGCATATTTCATGACAGGTGAATTGGTCGTCGAAGCACCATACCGTGGCTCGCACGTTCACCGGATCTGACGTCCCCGGACTTTCCTGTGGGGAAAGTTGAAGGATATTTGCTACCGTGATCCACCGACAACGCCTGACAACATGCGTCAGCGCATTGTCAATGCATGTGCAAACATTACGGAAGGCGAACTACACGCTGTTGAGAGGAATGTCGTCACACGTATTACCCAAATGCATTGAGGTTGACGGACATCATTTTGAGCATATATTGCATTAATATTGTATTTACAGGTAATCACACTGTAACAGCATGCGTTCTCAGATATGATAAGTTCACAAAAGTACAAGTATCACATTGGAACAGCGGAAATAAAATGTTCAAACGTACCTACGTTCTATATTTTAATTTTAAAAAACCAACTTTTACCAACTGTTCGTCTAAAATTGTGAGCCATATGTTTGTGACTATTACAGCGCCATCTATCACAAAGCGAAAAAAGTGCTTCAACTAAAACATTCGTATTTCTTTACGTATTCCACGAATATGTAATAAAAAATGGGGGTTCCTATTTAAAAAAAACGCAGTTGATATCCGTTTGACCTATGGCAGCGCCATCTAGCGGGCCAACCATAGCGCCATCTGGTTTCCCCCTTGAAGCTAGACAAGTTTCGTTCTTTGTAGTTTTTTCGTTTGGTGCTTATTTCGTGAGATATTTGGCCCGGTCATGATCAATGGACCATCCTGTGTAACCACGTCCCTGTTATTGGTTTTGGGAAGTTACCGCCGTACCTGTGTACTTTTGCTCACAATAGGTCACAGGGCGAAGGCCAGTCTGGACACTACACAGGGCAATTATAATAGCAGTAAGAATTTATTGTGGTAACGAAAGACGTATGAGGGACTCAAAGGAGAATGAAGTAGCCATCAAACAACCCTTTTTATTGCACAAACTTACACGTAATTTGTGTATAAGGTAAAAGAAAAACAAACTGAGTCTTGTTACAAGATAACTGTCTTTCATGCGTGCATGCCTGTGCTGCTTGCTTTCTTACTTGTTCTGTTGTCATTCACTAGTAGTATTCACTATTATTCTTATCTATATACCTCCCCTACTGAACAGAGTGGTTGAGTGTGCGTGAGAATCTCATCACGTGATTACAAGCAACGACCCTGATTTTTGGTTATTGACAAAACACTAGTCCATGCGACGGATAGCGCGACACACACACAAAACCAACGCACTCAGTAAGGCGAATGGTGATCGCTAGCATTATTCAGGTCTATGCTCATATTGCTGCTGGATTATGGAAGGGGGGAATGGCTAGTTGATTTTGCGCTTGATAAAGAACAACTGGGATAGAAAAGATAACTGTCTTAAATTCCAACACTGATTTTACGTGACTAGAAATTTGATTAAAAGTCAGAATCGCATAGCCGCACGGGATTAGCTGAGTGGTCTAGGGCACTACAGTCATGGCTGTGCGGCTGGTCCCGGCGGAGGTTCGAGTACTCCCTCGGGCATGGGTGTGTGTGTTTGTCCTTAGGATGATTTAGGTTAAGTAGTGTGTCAGCTTAGGGACTAATGACCTTAGCAGTTAAATCCCAAAAGATTTCACACACATATCAACTTTTTTTTTTGTCGCATAACTGAACATATTCTTGAATGGTTGGTCTGCACTATTATTGATACTGATACGTATTGAAATTTCTAATTGATCTCGCACCATTAACCTATCAATTTTCGCACTATGGGGAAAAGGAAGGGAATGATCGCACACTAGGAAACGACCTTTCCTTGCATCGACACGCTGAACTACTCAGCGAAGCACTGCGCAAAATGCGACTACTATATAAATTAAAGCAAAAGCGCGATCGCACAGATGTGGGAAGCTACCCACAGAGATAGCTGAGCACACAGTATTCAACTGTGCTTGTGAGACAAGCCAAACGGGACGTTGGTTAATTACAGAATATAGACAATATTAATTTTAATTGACCAAACGCGCTCCGGTGAGAACCGTCAAAGCCGTACTCTATCCTTGGAGAATTTCGACAAAAAACGCCAAGCAGTTGCACTGGGCGATGGCTGAAGGTCTTTATAACACTGAGATTATTGTAAATAATACAGTACCACACACGAAACATAAAAAATAAACGAAATGTGCATATGATAAGCACACACATGTCTATTTCAAACATTATAGGTACTGTGCCTTAACATTCACAAAATCAACTCAGAATTACCTAACCTTTCGCCGGCCGGGGTGGCCGAGCGGTTCTAAGCGCTACAGTCTGGAACCACGTGACCGCTACGGTCGCAAGTTTGAATCCTGCCTCGGGCATAGATGTGTGTGATGTCCTTAGGTTAGCTAGGTTTAAGTAGTTCTAAGTTCTATGGGACCGATGACCTCAGAAGTCCCGTAGTACTCAGAGCCATTTGAATTATTTTTTGAACCTAATCTTTTAATAAATCGCTCTAAGGGAGCTATGAATCAATTGATAAAAAAACCATCATCTATGATGAATGTCCTATCTGTGCTAAAATCACGAACTCTTATCACTTCACTGACTGAAATATGTTCTTGTCGGCCATGTCAAGCAACTGACAATGCGGCTCATACGAGGGCTGGAACTTTAATAGTGGCAACTATTTATTTACAGCTCGTACAAAATAGATACGTGTTTCAAAGTTTTACTGACCTTCAGAGTAGTCACCAGCATTGTGCATCACCCGTTGCCAGCGATGTGGAAGTCGTATGTTTTGATTTTACTAATGATTAACTTAGAGATGGATACCAATCACCAAGTGTTTGGATGCAACTGGAAGCGAGGGCGAAGAGACATATTTATGAAAACAAGGCGACATGCAAAAGGCAACACGGAAGGGACACGATGTTACCTAACTCCAACACTATTGCAGTTTACAAGCATGTGAATGCAACCCGAAAGCTCGCTACGTACAGCGATCTAACCAATACTGAAAGTAACTGGTCGAAGGCACCTATACCAAACACACGTCTGAATTTTTCTGCTCCGGCTTGCTGCCCAGTTCGATGGACGAATCGAGGACCACTTTATGTCTCTAATCTGCACGAGGGAACCAACAGAAAAATGTGCGGCTAGTGTTTTGACTACCGCAGGTCAAAATTCTAGCCTTTCAGTAAGACAATAATTCAAGAACAGTCTTAATCGCATTTATTATTGCTATAATACCGCCAACCGGTTTCAACCCGACGTAGGGGTCCTCTTCTGGGCATTTACACCATTGGTCGACTACTGGTGGTGTCACTCCTGTCTACATAGCGGCATAATCGTAATGAAGATGAAACAATATAAACGTGTATTATGTTGCATTAAAGTCACACAAACACAACTTAGTGAGTCACGCTATCGCCGGCCGGAGTGGCCGAGCGGTTAAAGGCGCTACAGTCTGGAACCGCACGACCGCTACGGTCGCAGGTTCGGATCCTGCCTCGGGCATGGATGTGTGTGATGTCCTTAGGTTAGTTAGGTTTAAGTAGTTCTAAGTTCTAGGGGACTTATGACCACAGCAGTTGAGTCCCAAAGTGCTCCGAGCCATTTGAACCATTTTTTTAGTCACGCTATCACTTCTGTGTACTTAAATAACAATCGCGCTACAATTAAATAACACAACGAGATTTTGTGCCAACGCACTGTCGTTAAACAAAAGACAGATGATTTTCGCCACTTCTCGCTGACGTCACAACTTCGAATTCTCGCAGCTGTTCAGCCTTTCCACCTAGGTGGCGTTGTTGGAGCCCTCTGTGACCTCTCCCATTAATTCTCACTACCAAGATGAGATTTTTCTCTGTACTGCCCGTACGGACCTCCGCGAGGACCCAATCAGTGAAAGTAGGTGCTGCACGCTGCCCTGGCCAGAGAAGAGGTAATCAGAGGCACATCATGGCTGCCGTCGCCCCCTCTGGTCCCCAGTTACAAGAGACGACGCGCCACAATATCACGAGAGGCGATGCATCCTGTGTCATTACATCATTAATGTGTCGGAAAGCGTCGGTCTGTTTCCTGCTACGAATAAAATGGTTTTACATAGCTGTTCTACACTGATCAGCCAGAACATTACGACCACCTACCAAACAGCAGGTATATCCACATTGAGCAGTCGAGATGACAGGCATTTTATCCGCATGGCTGTAACGGATCGTGCAACCACGTCTCGATCCCTGAGTCAACGGAGGGGACGTTTGCAAGACAACAACCATCTGCACGAAGAGTTTGACGACGATTGCAGCAGCGTGAACTATCAGCTCGGAGACCATGGCTGCGGTTACTCTTGTCGCTGCATCACAGACAGGAGCGCCTGCGATGGTGTACTCAACGACGAACCTGGGTGCAGGAATGGCAAAACGTCATTTTTCCGGATGAATCCAGGTTCTGTTTGCAGCATCATGATGGTCGCATCCGTGTTTGGCGACACCGGGCACATTGGAAGCGTGTATTCGTCATCGCCATACTGGCGTATCACCCGGCGTGATGGTATGGTGTGCCATTGGTTACACGTCTCGGTCACCTCTTGTTCGCATTGACGGCACTTTGAACAGTCGACGTTACATTTCACCCGTGGCTCTACCCTTCATTCTATCCCTGCGAAACCCTACATTTCAGCAGGATAATTCACGACCGCATGTTGCAGGTCCTGTACGGGCCTTTCTGGATACGGAAAATGTTCGATTGCTGCCCTGGCCAGCACATTCTCCAGATCTCTCACCAATTGAAAACGTCTGGTCAATGGTGGCCGATCAACTGGCTCGTCACAATACGCCAGTCACTACTCTTGATGAACTGTGGCATCGTGTTGAAGAAGCTGAATGGGCAGCTGTACCTGTACACGCCATCCAAGCTCTGTTTGACTCAATGCCCAGGCGTATCAAGGCCGTCATTACGCCCAGAGGTGATTGTTCTGGGTACTGATTTCTCAGGATTTATGCACCTATATTGCGTGAAAATGTAATCACATGTCAGTTGTAGTATAATATATTTGTCCAATGAATACCCGTTTATCAGCTGCATTTATTCTTGGTGTAGCAATTTTAATGACCAGTAGTGTATTCAGTAGGTGCCGAGCCGTGGCCACTATGAAAGTCTGTAAATGTTATTCAACTGGCAAACACACGAGAAAGGGTCTCTCCATCTACGTTCGAACTTAAGGATGCTTGCATCTCATTGACAGAGGCGTAATCGTTTGAGACAGCGCCGTGGTGCCGCAATGCCGGTTGTAGGAAATGCGGCGGCGTAACTGGCGGCGCACTTATTTGAAAGTGCGAACCACTGGATGCCGGTCGATATAAAGCTGTTACTCAGTGGATGGAAGAAGGTGTCAGAGACACATACCAAGAAACAGACGAAAAAGATGATTATCTTCCAATAAATAAAATGATAAATTTAAGAGACTTCCATATACCATATTTCAATTATTTATATATATTATTAGGAAAAAGCAGTATATGCAGGAAGTTATCAGGAATTGAAACATAAGGTGGGGCACTTTCGTTTAAATACTACATATAATAGGGAGGTGGTATCACGTATGTGTACCGTAATACGGTATGTGGTCCAATAAGCTATGTAAGCATATGCTGCTAAATAAGATAGGAGGGAGGTAACATTACATAAATTAGTACGAGCATGGATTAGATAGGGGTATGCATCTCTGAGGAATCATCAGTGCATTTCGTCAGTCAATAAATGACTCTTGTGTGGGATCGCAATAATCGAAACCATTGCATGTAACTGGGGTTTTCGCAGAATGTATCGCTTTACTAAGCAAGGTCATAGATTTTGGGGCTGTCTATAAGAGGAAGATAGCAAGGCCAGAAGGCCGTAACGATTTGCAGAGCAAGAATGGTTGCCGCAAGAAACTGGAAGCCATTAAATGTAACTACTGCACATAGAAAGGCGAAGAGACCCATTACTGCCCTATTACAGTTATGCTCATGAATCACAGGCGGCTATAAAATACCCAGGAGAAGCTGTCTGGACCGATGTAGAGCGTAATGACCACATAAGACAAATAGGATAGCATGTGCGGCGTATCAGTCATTGTCCGATGTACACTCCTGGAAATGGAAAAAAGAACACATTGACACCGGTGTGTCAGACCCACCATACTTGCTCCGGACACTGCGAGAGGGCTGTACAAGCAATGATCACACGCACGGCACAGCGGACACACCAGGAACCACGGTGTTGGCCATCGAATGGCGCTAGCTGCGCAGCATTTGTGCACCGCCGCCGTCAGTGTCAGCCAGTTTGCCGTGGCATACGGAGCTCCATCGCAGTCTTTAACACTGGTAGCATGCCGCGACAGCGTGGACGTGAACCGTATGTGCAGTTGACGGACTTTGAGCGAGGGCGTATAGTGGGCATGCGGGAGGCCGGGTGGACGTACCGCCGAATTGCTCAACACGTGGGGCGTGAGGTCTCCACAGTACATCGATGTTGTCGCCAGTGGTCGGCGGAAGGTGCACGTGCCCGTCGACCTGGGACCGGACTGCAGCGACGCACGGATGCACGCCAAGACCGTAGGATCCTACGCAGTGCCGTAGGGGACCGCACCGCCACTTCCCAGCAAATTAGGGACACTGTTGCTCCTGGGGTATCGGCGAGGACCATTCGCAACCGTCTCCATGAAGCTGGGCTACGGTCCCGCACACCGTTAGGCCGTCTTCCGCTCACGCCCCAACATCGTGCAGCCCGCCTCCAGTGGTGTCGCGACAGGCGTGAATGGAGGGACGAATGGAGACGTGTCGTCTTCAGCGATGAGAGTCGCTTCTGCCTTGGTGCCAATGACGGTCGTATGCGTGTTTGGCGCCGTGCAGGTGAGCGCCACAATCAGGACTGCATACGACCGAGGCACACAGGGCCAACACCCGGCATCATGGTGTGGGGAGCGATCTCCTACACTGGCCGTACACCACTGGTGATCGTCGAGGGGACACTGAATAGTGCACGGTACATCCAAACCGTCATCGAACCCATCGTTCTACCATTCCTAGACCGGCAAGGGAACTTGCTGTTCCAACAGGACAATGCACGTCCGCATGTATCCCGTGCCACCCAACGTGCTCTAGAAGGTGTAAGTCAACTACCCTGGCCAGCAAGATCTCCGGATCTGTCCCCCATTGAGCATGTTTGGGACTGGATGAAGCGTCGTCTCACGCGGTCTGCACGTCCAGCACGAACGCTGGTCCAACTGAGGCGCCAGGTGGAAATGGCATGGCAAGTCGTTCCACAGGACTACATCCAGCATCTCTACGATCGTCTCCATGGGAGAATAGCAGCCTGCATTGCTGCGAAAGGTGGATATACACTGTACTAGTGCCGACATTGTGCATGCTCTGTTGCCTGTGTCTATGTGCCTGTGGTTCTGTCAGTGTGATCATGTGATGTATCTGACCCCAGGAATGTGTCAATAAAGTTTCCCCTTCCTGGGACAATGAATTCACGGTGTTCTTATTTCAATTTCCAGGAGTGTATAAAGTTAGGAGATAGTGACTTTCCCAATTGATCTATCTGACCATGCACGGATTTCTTCCTACCAGGCTATAACCCACAGCTATCTCTTGAAATAAAACCGATAAATTTCAATTTTAATTACTTATAAGACACGTTCATTGAGACTAAATTCGCAAGGCATTATTTTCTTTTACGCTTAATTTTGCCGATAATCAGAGATGCTGTTTTTTGCTGCAGCTTGCTTCGAATTCAGTTTTCTCATACTCAGATTTCGACATTCGAAAAACTCACGAATTGAAAATTATTTTCATTCTGGCGTGAAAAATTGATATAAACCTGGAAGTAAAGTGCCTTCAAATACGTTCCCACACATTATATAACGAATTTATAATTTTTGATTGAGTAGGCTGCGAAATAAATTCCACTCCTCAACACTTGCATTGGCGTCGTACTGTATTACAAGAGGTTGAAAAGTGATAATTTGTATTGCGGGAGGTGCGGAAGAATGATGCATGGGGCTTATTCGATACACAAACATATTTCGAAATCTATGAAACATAATTAATTGGTGATCACTCTAAAATGTCTCGATACATTTTCGAACACAACTACGGCGTAGCGGACCGCCAGAAAGCCGATGGCATTTGACGACAGTGAACGTGTTTGTAGTGTCCCCAACTACAAAAACACGTCGCAGTTAAAAGTGCGTCAGCTTTTGTCTGTGTCATCAATAACAATATATAGTAAAGTTACGTTAAGACGGCGAGAATTAAGGAACTCACGCATTTTTTAAAATCAGTGAGATTGTTTTACTTGTAACCTTCATTATTAGAACAATTTCCCAGTGAACACAAGTGCGTAATGGGGCGATCACTCTGTTGTAGAAATAATTCAGAGGCCAAGATCGCTTAAATACCGTTTACTGGATAACCGGTTTCAACACGCTAAAGGTACCATCATCGGATCTGTGAAGATATAACATGACAGGTTTGCGGGAGTGCTTACATGAGTTACACTATATATATTACTATTAGTACAGTACCACATATCTGAATGTAGCTTAACATTCATAAACCATTTGGATATAACGATACATGAGGCAGATCAGCTGATATAAAATCATTGTCATAAAAAATCAAAAACAACTGCTCTCAGGGTTATTCTTTTCCATAAAATATGTAAAACCGAAGTCACAAGATAAAACTATTTGGTACGTGACCGCTGCTCGACTAACAACGGTCGTCAGCTCACAGCCCTATTCCGCGCAGGTATAGCTGCTGCGATTCTAGTGGTTCACAATCAGCCACTAGTTCGGCTGTCCAAGCAGTGCACACACAGTCCCACGGTATAACTACCCATTACTACTAAAATACAACTTTACTATTACTATACCCATATAAAGAACACTTTCGCATTCACTTACTGTACATACTGTACATACTATGCATACTATTCATAGTATACACATTATACATACTGTAATGTACGTCAACTACAGAGTAAAACATCTGAAGAGAAGGCATTATCTTTATTAACGCCATACAAAACTACATGTTATAATTTACCCTTATTCATATATGTAAGTCAGGAATATACACGTAGTAAGTTGTTCACAACGCGACTTAGATACAATGTGACAAGTACTTAAAACCTGTATGCTATCTTAGACAGGGAAAACCCAGCGACGTTCATCCGTCACGTTCCCAGTCCGTTGAAATTGTTCAAACAGATCCTTTATTGTATCGCTTTTCGGTCCTTTGGTTACATTAAACCTCCGTTGAAAACTTCGTCTTGTTGCAACAACACTGTGTTCTAGGCGGTGGAATTCCAACACCAGAAAAATCCTCTGTTCTAAGGAATAAACCACGTTGTCTACAGCACACTTGCACGTTGTGAACAGCACACGCTTACAGCAGAAAGACGACGTACAGAATGGCGCACCCACAGACTGCGTTGTCTTCTATATCTTTCACATCACTTGCAGCGCCATCTGTTGTTGAAAATTGTAACTACTGTAATTTCGAAAGTTTGTCTGCCTGAAAATGTACTGTTGTCCCAAGCATATTGCAACAAACGGTGTATTTCTATCGCTGCTCGTTTAGTTTTTATTGCCGTTTCAAATATACCGGTCATTTTTGAAACACCCTGTATATCACAGCTAGGTGGAAAGTCTCAAGGCAAAAGAAGATCGAACGAACATATACAAGGTGCAATACAATCGGCTGAAGGCCACAATTAAATTTCAAAATTTCAAAATATATTACCATAATCTTTTAAGGCAGAAGGCCGCAATGTTTTCGCTTAAGGGGAAAGTTTGAGAATAAGGCTTTAAGAGGCTGAAGGACAGCAGCTGATTCTCCAAAAATTCAAAAATACCTCAACCCTTAAGTTTTCAATGGCTGAACGCACACTAAATGAAAAGCAAAGCAACGACAATAACTAAATTTAAGAATAAGGGTTTTAAGCGGCTGAAGGCCCACAATTGATTTACATAAATTATTTTCATACAACACAGTAAGAAATTTTTCTTTTAAAGCATTGTCTATAATAGATTACCAACAGACCATTGAACACCCATCGAAAGGACAGTATAGACAACGGCACTCAGGTGGGGGAGGGGGGGGGGGACGGCTGCCCGCGAAACATTAACGTTCACTTAGGTGAGACAGGTGGTGGGCCCAACTACACTTGATCGGTTGGTAACCCAACCAAGAGACAGTCACAGACCGACCGACCAAACGACTTGCTCGCTACCAACTGTTATATGAAAACTGTTACGGACGTGATTATCCACAATGAATTAAGATGTCAAAACTACACACCATGTTGGACAGCGACAATAGGCGAGGAAAGGGCGCTGCCTGAAATTACGTTAGTCGCCAGGGCAGGTAACTAGAACACTAACGGCCTCAAGGCAGAAAATTCCGCTGGTCCAATTGAATTGTAGTGAACCAATATAGTTAATTCCACCGGACAGCAGCTCGATTTCACCTCTACAAACACTCGGTGTTGCTCACAGGAAAAGCTCGCCAACAGTGAACCACCGAAACTACCGACATTTCATGAACGGGCGTGTCTTGGGTACTTAACAGACCACTCAACTCCACTGAACTTTGACGTCCTGGGTCGGTGAGCCACGAAGCTCTCCCAGCCGACTGCACTGCACGGAGAGATCCTCTCTTGTCCGCACCAACCGACCACTGGCGCCGGCCGAAGTGGCCGTGCGGTTAAAGGCGCTGCAGTCTAGAACCGCAAGACCGCTACGGTCGCAGGTTCGAATCCTGCCTAGGGCATGGATGTTTGTGATGTCCTTAGGTTAGTTAGGTTTAACTAGTTCTAAGTTCTAGGGGGCTAATGACCTCAGCAGTTGAGTCCCATAGTGCTCAGAACCATTTGAACCATTTTTTTTGACCACTGGCCTCAGATTGCCAACAACATCTAAAATAGTCGTCAATAGAAAAACGCCCACTACACACACAACCTGACAAACACTTGCACGAAGACCTGAACGATACCCAACAGTAACTAAGCATGCATGGAGACTAATCGGGAGTCGATGCACACACACACAGCCGACTCATGAACGATCAGCGAGCCAAAATGCGTCGTCCGGTAGGACGACCGACCGACGATTCATCAAGACCGTGGCCCAACTCGAGTGATGCTTGGCGGCAATGGTCGGGCGAGCCATCTCGATGCAGACCTCACAACTCCAACCCGACTGCACTAGTGCCGCATTACAACTCTCCGACTATGACTGGCACCCCGAACTCGTGACCCGAATTCCCTTATGACAGACAACGACCGGGAAGTGATAGTAGTCGAGCAGAGATACTAGGTGAGGGGATATATTGATACGCGCTGCTAACGCCACTAACGGTCAGAGAAAGCAGCAACTCAGTAACACCAGTAATTTAAATTAACGTAGTGAAGTACGTTAACAACAGGGTGTAAAATACACGATACCGAGAATATGAGCCATGCACGGCTCAACGACTATGACTACCACCTGTGACTACCATACCGGGTCGACATTCCACGGCACAGTGAACTTGTTACCTGACTACCGCACATTAAGTATTATTACGATCTGGTGATTACTCTTCTGACGTTCACTACCCGTGGTCCAGGTGTAGCGTCTTTGATTCACAATAAGAAACGTCTTCGGTCCCGGGTTCGATCCCCGCCACTGCCTAAATTTTGATAAATAATCAGCATTGGCGGCCGAAGACTTCCGGCATAAGAAGTCAGCTTCATTCTGCCAATGGCCTTGTCAAAGAGGGCGGAGGAGCGGATAGAGGTTCAGGGCACTCTCTTGTCCTAGGGGTGGGAAATTGCCCCTAAAGGCGGAAGAATCAGCAATGATCAACGACATGAGGATGCAGAAGGCAATGGAAACCACTGCATTAAAGACACGTAACGTGTATCCACAGGACATGTGGCCTGTAATTGAAGAAGTGTCATGATGATCTCTCCATTGGCAAAAGATTCCGGAATAGTCCCCCATTCGGATCTCCGGAAGGGGACTGCCATGGGGGAGGTTACCATGAGAAAAAGATTGAATAATCAACGAAAGGATAACGTTCTACGAGTCGGGGCGTGGAATGTCAGAAGCTTGAACGTGGTAGGGAAACTAGAAAATCTGAAAAGGGAAATGCAAAGGCTCAATCTAGATATAGTACGGGTCAGTGAAGTGAAGTGGAAAGAAGGCACGGATTTCTGGTCAGATGAGTATCGGGTAATATCAACAGCAGCAGAAAATGGTATAACAGGTGTAGGATTCGTTATGAATAGGAAGGTAGGGCAGAGGTTGTGTTACTGTGAACAGTTCAGTGACTGGTTGTTCTAATCAGAATCGACAGCAGACCAACACCGACAACAATAGTTCAGGTATACATGCCGACGTCGCAAGCTGAAGATGAACAGATAGAGAAAGTGTATGAGGATATTGAAAGGGTAATGCAGTATGTAAAGGGGGACGAAAATCTAATAGTCATGGGCGACTGGAATGCAGTTGTAGGGGAAGGAGTAGAAGAGAATGTTACAGGAGAATATGGGCTTGGGACAAGGAATGAAAGAGGAGAAAGACTAATTGAATTCTGTAACAAGTTTCAGCTAGTAATAGCGAATACCCTGTTCAAGAATCACAAGAGGAGGAGGTATACTTGGAAAAGGCCGGGAGATACGGGAAAATTTCAATGGTCAGACAGAGATTCCGAAATCATATACTGGATTGTAAGGCGTACCCAGGAACAGATATAGACTCAGATCACAATATAGTAGTGATGAAGAGTAGGCTGAAGTTCAAGACATTAGTCAGAAAGGATCAATACGCAAAGAAGTGGGATACGGAAGTACTAAGGAATGAAGAGATACGTTTGAAGTTCTCTAACCCTATAGATACAGCAATAAGGAATAACACAGTAGGCAGTACAGTTGAAGAGGAATGGACATCTCTAAAAAGGGCCATCACAGAAGTTGGGAAGGAATACATAGGTACAAAGAAGGTAGCTGCGAAGAAACCATGGGTAACAGAAGAAATACTTCAGTTGATTGATGAAAGGAGGAAGTTCAAACATGTTCCGGGAAAATCAGGAATACAGAAATACAAGTCGCTGAGGAATGAAATAAATAGGAACTGCAGGGAAGCTAAGAAGAAGTGGCTGCAGGAAAAATGTGAAGACATCGAAAAAGATACGATTGTCGGAAGGACAGACTCAGCATACAGGAAAGTCAAAACAACCTTTGGTGACATTAAAAGCAACGGTGGTAACATTCAGAGAGCAACGGGAATTTCACTGTTGAATGCAGAGGAGGGAGCAGATAGGTGGAAAGAATACATTGAAAGCCTCTATGAGGGTGAAGATTTGTCTGATGTGATAGAAGAAGAAACAGGAGTCGATTTAGAAGAAATAGGGGATCCAGTATTAGAATCGGAATTTAAAAGAGCTTTGGAGGACTTACGGTCAAATAAGGCAGAAGGGATAGATAACATTCCATCAGAATTTCTAAAATCATTGGGGGAAGTGGCAACAAAACCAATATTCACGTTGGTGGGTAGAATATATGAGTCTGGCGACATACCATCTGACTTTCGGAAAAGCATCATCCACACAATTCCGAAGACGGCAAGAGCTGACAAGTGCGAGAATTATCGCACAATCAGCTTAACAGCTCATGCATCGAAGCTGCTTACAAGAATAATATACAGAAGAATGGAAAACAAAACTGAGAATGCGCTAGGTGACGATCAGCTTGGCTTTAGGAAAAGTAAAGGGACGAGAGAGGCAATTCTGACGTTACGGCTATTAATGGAAGCAAGGCTAAAGAAAAATCAAGACACTTTCATAGGATTTGTCGACCTGGAAAAAGCGTTCGACAATATAAAATGGTGCAAGCTGTTCGAGATTCTGAAAAAAGTAGGGGTAAGCTATAGGGAGAGACGGGTCATATACAATATGTACAACAACCAAGAGGGAATAATGAGAGTGGACGATCAGGAATGAAGTGCTCGTATTAAGAAGGGTGTAAGACAAGGCTGTAGCCTTTCGCCCCTACTCTTCAATCTATACATCGAGGAAGCAATGATGGAAATAAAAGAAAGGTTCAGGAGTGGAATTAAAATACAAGGTGAAAGGATATCAATGATACGATTCGCTGATGACATTGCTATCCTGAGTGAAAGTGAAGAAGAATTAAATGATCTGCTGAACGGAATGAACAGTCTAATGAGTACACAGAATGGTTTGAGAGTAAATCGGAGAAAGACGAAGGTAATGAGAAGTAGTAGAAATGAGAACAGCGCGAAACTTAACATCAGGATTGATGGTCACGAAGTCAATGAAGTTAGGAATTCTGCTACCTAGGCAGTAAAATAACCAATGACGGACGGAGCAAGGATGACATCAAAAGCAGACTCGCTATGGAAAAAAAAGGCATATCTGGCCAAGAGAAGTCTACTAATATCAAATAGAGGCCTTAATTTGAGGAAAAAATTTCTGAGGATGTACGTCTGGAGTACAGCATTGTATGGTAGTGAAACATGGACTGTGGGAAAACCGGAACAGAAGAGAATCGAAGCATTTGAGATGTGGTGCTATAGACAAATATTGAAAATTAGGTGGACTGATAAGGTAAGGAATGAGGAGGTTCTACGCAGAATCGGAGAGGAAAGGAATATGTGGAAAACACTGATAAGGAGAAGAGACAGGATGATAGGACATTTGCTAAGACATGATTGAATGACTTCCATGGTACTAGAGGGAGCTGTAGAGGGCAAAAACTGTAGAGGAAGACAGAGATTGGAATACGTCAAGCAAATAATTGAGGACGTAGGTTGCAAGTGCTACTCTGAGATGAAGAGGTTAGCACAGGAAAGGAATTCGTGGCGGGCCGCATCAAACCATTCAGTAGACTGATGTCCAAAAAAAAAAAAAAAAAAAAAAAAAAAATTATTCTCTTTCTTATACTATGCATAATATACACTCCTGGAAATGGAAAAAAGAACACATTGACACCGGTGTGTCAGACCCACCATACTTGCTCCGGACACTGCGAGAGGGCTGTACAAGCAATGATCACACGCACGGCACAGCGGACACACCAGGAACCGCGGTGTTGGCCGTCGAATGGCGCTAGCTGCGCAGCATTTGTGCACCGCCGCCGTCAGTGTCAGCCAGTTTGCCGTGGCATACGGAGCTCCATCGCAGTCTTTAACACTGGTAGCATGCCGCGACAGCGTGGACGTGAACCGTATGTGCAGGTGACGGACTTTGAGCGAGGGCGTATAGTGGGCATGCGGGGGGCCGGGTGGTCGTACCGCCGAATTGCTCAACACGTGGGGCGTGAGGTCTCCACAGTACATCGATGTTGTCGCCAGTGGTCGGCGGAAGGTGCACGTGCCCGTCGACCTGGGACCGGACCTCAGCGGCGCACGGATGCACGCCAAGACCGTAGGATCCTACGCAGTGCCGTAGGGGACCGCACCGCCACTTCCCAGCAAATTAGGGACACTGTTGCTCCTGGGGTATCGGCGAGGACCATTCGCAACCGTCTCCATGAAGCTGGGCTACGGTCCCGCACACCGTTAGGCCGTCTTCCGCTCACGCCCCAACATCGTGCAGCCCGCCTCCAGTGGTGTCGCGACAGGCGTGAATGGAGGGACGAATGGAGACGTGTCGTCTTCAGCGATGAGAGTCGCTTCTGCCTTGGTGCCAATGATGGTCGTATGCGTGTTTGGCGCCGTGCAGGTGAGCGCCACAATCAGGACTGCATACGACCGAGGCACACAGGGCCAACACCCGGCATCATGGTGTGGGGAGCGATCTCCTACACTGGCCGTACACCACTGGTGATCGTCGAGGGGACACTGAATAGTGCACGGTACATCCAAACCGTCATCGAACCCATCGTTCTACCATTCCTAGACCGGCAAGGGAACTTGCTGTTCCAACAGGACAATGCACGTCCGCATGTATCCCGTGCCACCCAACGTGCTCTAGAAGGTGTAAGTCAACTACCCTGGCCAGCAAGATCTCCGGATCTCTCCCCCATTGAGCATGTTTGGGACTGGATGAAGCGTCGTCTCACGCGGTCTGCACGTCCAGCACGAACCCTGGTCCAACTGAGGCGTCAGGTGGAAATGGCATGGCAAGCCGTTCCACAGGAGTACATCCAACATCTCTACGATCGTCTCCATGGGAGAATAGCAGCCTGCATTGCTGCGAAAGGTGGATATACACAGTACTAGTGCCGACATTGTGCATGCTCTGTTGCCTGTGTCTATGTGCCTGTGGTTCTGTCAGTGTGATCATGTGATGTATCTGACCCCAGGAATGTGTCAATAAAGTTTCCCCTTCCTGGGACAATGAATTCACGGTGTTCTTATTTCAATTTCCAGGAGTGTATTTCCGTTGCGTATTTAAAGTAGGTGTGTTGTCCATGTAACATTATTTTGTATTTACGAAGTCAGATTGCGTTAACAGATGCGTTGTTTAGGTCTCAACTGAGGTGTCATAAGACGTGGTTTCCTTAGACCAGACGAAGATAGGTTTACTTGGGTGAAATTAAACAATTTAAGAGAGCGCATCGCTGACAAAATGCTCAGATAGTTTTCCAGTGATTGATCAATCAGAACGTACATCTACATACGCTCTCCCCAAGCCACCATATAATCCATTGTGGAATGTGCATTGCACGTTACTAGTCATTCCGCATCACGTTCCACCCGCAAACATACAGAAGGAAAAGCGACCGTCCATATGATCCCGCACGAGCCTTAATTCCTCGACGTCATTGAGATCATTATTGTGGTTGTACGTTGGTGACAGAAGAATCACTCCACAGTCTGTTTCAAATTCCGGTTTTCTAAACATTCCCGAAAGTATTTCGCGGTAAGACTGCTCCTTCCCTCCAGGAATTCACTTTTGAGTTCATGGGGCATTACAGTAATACTCGCGTGTTGATCAAACCTACCAGTAACAAATCTAGCAGCACGCTTTCGGACTGCTTCGATGCCTGGCTTTAGTCTGACCTGGTGGGAATTCCAAACTCTAAAGCAGTACTCAAAAGAGGGTCACACAAATGCTCTACAAACGATCAGCAATTAATAATGGGTCCATCACTTGTACAATACGTTACAATTTCTTTTGTTACGGAGTACGATAAGCTCCTTTACCAAACGACGGTATTTTGTGGGTCTTAATGTGCTTTTATTGCAGTTCTCTGGCTTGGGGACATCCCTATATACAATACCACTATCTGCGAACAGCTTTATGGAGCTTCCAAAGTTACCCACCAGGCCATATCTATGTATCATGAACAATAATGGTCCTATAGATCTCACATTAGGAAGCCCCGAACCTTCGTTTACGTCTAACGATTCCTGCCGCAAAAGTTATATTGGATACGAGATTGCAACGTTATCTTCAGGTCATATATATATATATATATATATATATATATATATATATATATATGTCAGCCAGAAGCTACTTTCAAATGTGACAATTTCTAACTGTGCTCGATAATATTCCGCGCGCACGCATTTTGCTAATCAGGTGATTGTGCGGAAACGTATTTATCGTTTCCTGTCTGATTCCAATGAATTCGGCATCAAGCTGGGCTCCAGCTTCCCACTGTTTCCTGCATCTCACGGACGGACAGTGCGAGCTCAGTTCAACTGAATTGCAGTTCTTCTCAGTTTGTACGGATGTGACTTTCGGTTACAATAAAGGTCATCATACCAATGCTTAAAACATATCTCAGAATTCTACAACATAAATAATGTACGTAGGCACACAGTTCAGCACTTCTACTCGACGATCTTTCGTCAAAACGAGGATAACTTGCACTGCTTTCCAGTCACTTGGAATGTTTCGTTACTGAAACTACCAACGATAAACTTCTGCTAAACTGAATCAACGTGAACCAACTATCCTTCATTGAGCGATTTTAGTTGTCTAGTATTTCACGATAACTTATTTCAGTATTGTTTGTCCTCGTGTGACTACTGACAGAATCTTTCCTAGATGAAAATAGGGTCGAACCAGGGAGGTTCAAATGGCTCTGAGCACTATGGGACTTAACATCTATGGTCATCAGTCCCCTAGAACTTAGAACTACTTAAATCTAACTAACCTAAGGACATCACACACATCCATGCCCGAGGCAGGATTCGAACCTGCGACCGTAGCAGTCGCGCGGCTCCGGACTGAGCGCCTAGAACCACCGTGGCCGGCGAACCAGGGAAGCACTGGAATCGTTTCTCACATATTATCTGAGACATTTCCTATATTTTTCTGGTAATGAAATCTTCAGGGCTCAGTTTCCGTGAGATGATCCGCCACATGTAATCAGACTCGTCCATTGAACAGCAAGACACTTAATTCATCAGTGACCGATACGTTGTACAACTGACTGATTCCAAAGATTACAAAAATTTGCAAAATTTACAAAAAATTATTCCATTCCATTGCAGCCTGTTACCTGTAATTTAAGCACAGGTTGTTTTGATTCTTACACAAATTATGGAATATATATTAAAACTGAATTTCATTCTACACTATATTGCCACCCATGGACATAATTATTTTTACTGTTAATAATAATAATAATAATAACAATAAACTGTTTCCACTATGAATAGCAATTTCACCTACTTCAAGGATTACAACAAGGTCTTTTCCAGTTTGAGAGTTGCAATAGTGACGAATGCGGTTGATTACTATTTTCACCATATGAAATGTTTTAGAAAGCTGCCACCGTTTTCTACTATAACCGTCCGTCTCCGTAGCTAGCGGTAGCGTTACCGCCTACCAAGCAGGGGGCCCGGGTTTGAGTCCCGGCAGGGAACTGCGTGTTGTGTGTCCTTCATCATCATTTTCATCATCATCGACTCGCAAGTCACCGATGTGGCGTCACCTAAAAAGGACTTACAATACGGCGGCCGAACTCCCACGAATGGAGCCGCTCGGCCAACACTGCCATACAATTATTTCCATATTTTGTGAATTCGTAAAAGACTATGACTCTTGTTTTTCTGCTCTCAGACAGAACCACATTACATATATGAACAAAAATAAACTGACTAAGTTTTACGGTGAGAAGGACTTTTGCAAAATGCGGAGGAATAAATTAAACTGAGTTTAACGAGAGTTGTTGTTGTTGTTGTGGTCTTCAGTCCTGAGACTGGTTTGATGCAGCTCTCTATCCTGTGCAAGCTTCTTCATCTCCCAGTACCTACTGCAACCTACATCCTTCTGAATCTGCTTAGTGTATTGATCTCTTGGTCTCCCTCTACGATTTTTACCCTCCACGCTGCCCTCCAATGCTAAATTTGCGATCCCTTGATGCCTCAAAACATGTCCTACCAACCGATCCCTTCTTCTAGTCAAGTTGTGCCACAAACTTCTCTTCTCCCCAATCCTATTCAATACCTCCTCATTAGTTACGTGATCTACCCACCTTATCTTCAGCATTCTTCTGTAGCACCACATTTCGAAAGCTTCTATTCTCTTCTCGTCCAAACTTGTTATCGTCCATGTTTCACTTCCATACATGGCTACACTCCATACAAATACTTTCAGAAACGACTTCCTGACACTTAAATCTATACTCGATGTTAACAAATTTCTCTTCTTCAGAAACGATTTCCTTGCCATTGCCAGTCTACATTTTATATCCTCTCTACTTCTACCATCATCAGTTATTTTACTCCCTAAATAGCAAAACTCCTTTACTACTTTAAGTGTCTCATTTCCTAATCTAATCCCCTCAGCATCACCCGATTTAATTTGACTACATTCCATTATCCTCGTTTTGCTTTTGTTGATGTTCATCTTATATCCTCCTTTCAAGACACTGTCCATTCCGTTCAACTGCTCTTCCAAGCCCTTTGCTGTCTCTGACAGAATTACAATGTCATCGGCGAACCTCAAAGTTTTTACTTCTTGTCCATGAATTTTAATACCTACTCCGAATTTTTCTTTTGTTTCCTTTACTGCTTGCTCAATATACAGATTGAATAACATCGGGGAGAGGCTACAACCCTGTCTCACTCCTTTCCCAACCATTGCTTCCCTTTCATGCACCTCGACTCTTATAACTGCCATCTGGTTTCTGTACAAATTGTAAATAGCCTTTCGCTCCCTGTATTTTACCCCTGCCATCTTCAGAATTTGAAAGAGAGTATTCCAGTTAACGTTGTCAAAAGCTTTCTCTAAGTCTACAAATGCTAGAAACGTAGGTTTGCCTTTTCTTAATCTTTCTTCTAAGATAAGTCGTAAGGTTAATATTGCCTCACGTGTTCCAACATTTCTACGGAATCCAAACTGATCTTCCCCGAGGTCCACTTCTACCAGTTTTTCCATTCGTCTGTAAAGAATTCGCGTTAGTATTTTGCAGCTGTGACTTATGAAACTGTTAGTTCGGTAATTTTCACATCTGTCAACACCTGCTTTCTTTGGGATTGGAATTATTATATTCTTCTTGAAGTCTGTGGGTATTTCGCCTGTCTCATACATCTTGCTCACCAGATGGTAGAGTTTTGTCATGACTGGCTCTCCCAAGGCCATCAGTAGTTATGATGGAATGTTGTCTACTCCCGGGGCCTTGATTCGACTCAGGTCTTTCAGTGCTCTGTCAAACTCTTCACGCAGTATCTTATCTCCCATTTCATCTTCATCTACATCCTCTTCCATTTCCATAATATTGTCCTCACGTACATCGCCCTTGTATAAACCCTCTATATACTCCTTCCACCTTTCTGCCTTCCCTTCTTTGCTTAGAACTGGGTTGCCATCTGAGCTCTTGATTTTCATACAAGTGGTTCTCTTCTCTCCAAAGGTCTCTTTAATTTTCCTGTAGGCAGTATCTATCTTACCCCTAGTGAGACAAGCCTCTACAACCTTACATTTTTCCTCTAGCCATCCCTGCTTAGCCATTTTGCACTTCCTGTCGATCTCATTTTTGAGACGTTTGTATTCCTTTTTGCCTGCTTCATTTACTGCATTTTTATATTTTCTCCGTTCATCAATTAAATTCAATATTTCGTCTGTTACCCAAGGATTTCTATTAGACCTCGTCTTTTTACCTACTTGATCCTCTGCTGCCTTCACTACTTCATCCCTCAGAGCTACCCATTCTTCTTCTACTGTATTTCTTTCCCCCATTCCTGTCAATTGTTCCCTTATGCTCTCCCTGAAACTCTCTACAACCTCTGGTTCTTTCAGTTTATCCAGGTCCCATCTCCTTTCATTCCCACCTTTTTGCAGTTTCTTCAATTTCAATCTGCAGTTCATAACTAATAGATTGTGGTCAGAATCCACATCTGCCCCTGGAAATGTCTTAAAATTTAAAACCTGGTTCCTAAATCTCTGTCTTACCATTATATAATCTATCTGATACCTTTTAGTATCTCCAGGATTCTTCCAGGTATACAACCTTCTTTTATGATTCTTGAACCAAGTGTTAGCTATGATTAAGTTATGCTCTGTGCAAAATTCTACAAGGCGGCTTCCTCTTTCATTTCTTCCCCCCAATCCATATTCACCTGCTATGTTTCCTTCTCTCCCTTTTCCTACTGACGAATTCCAGTCACCCATGACTATTAAATTTTCGTCTCCACTACCTGAATAATTTCTTTTATCTCGTCATACATTTCATCAATTTCTTCATCATCTGCAGAGCTAGTTGGCATATAAACTTGTATTACTGTAGTAGGCATGGGCTTTGTGTCTATCTTGGCCACAATAATGCGTTCACTATGCTGTTTGTAGTAGCTAACCCGCACTCCTATTTTTTTATTCATTATTAAACCTACTCCTGCATTACCCCTACTTGATTTTGTATTTATAACCCTGTATTCACCTGACCAAAAGTCTTGTTCCTCCTGCCACCGAACTTCACTAATTTCCACTGTATCTAACTTTAACCTATCCATTTCCCTTTTTAAATTTTCTAACCTACCTGCCCGATTAAGGGATCTGACATTCCACGCTCCGATCCGTAGAATGCCAGTTTTCTGTCTCCTGGTAACGACGTCCTCTTGAGTAGTCCCCGCCCGGAGATCCGAATGGGGGACTATTTTACCTCCGGAATATTTTACCCAAGAGGACGCCATCATCAATTAATCATACAGTTAAGCTGCATGTCGAGTTAGCCAAGACAAAACAAACTGCAGTTGTTAGCACCTACAGACTACGCAGATGTAACAAATGCATCTTACAGTTGCAGTCGGCGCTATCCGAATTTTTCTATCTTCTGTTCTACAACAGCCCAATAACCTGAAAACTTTGAGCTAGTTGGCAGCAGAAATCATCTCCATGTTTCCTTTTTCGCTGGGTCCTGTCTCCAAGTTGAACAGCGCTATAAACTTACCAGTATACGTGAAATCGTTACTGGATAAAAGTGTTATCCCAGGTTAGCGGAGGTTATTCCCTCACGACATTAAATGCAATTAAAATAAATACGTTTCGAGAACGTAGTCGTTTAGTGAACACATTTGGAGGCGTGAAACTAGTGAAAGATGGAAATTGTGTTCTCGCGTAATATATTGAGGTGACAAAAGTCGTGTGACACCTCCTAATACAGTGTCGGATCTCCTTTTGCCGGGCTTAGTATAGCAACTCGACGTGGCATGGACTCAACAAGTCGTTAGAAGTCTCCTGGAGAAATACTGAGCCATGCTGCCTCTATAGTAACCCATAATTGCGAAAGTGTTGCCGGTGGAGGATTCCGTACACGAACTGACATCTGGGGTCCATGGCTTCGTGAGGTCTGCTCCATACGCGAACCCTACCATTAGGTCTTACCACCTGAAATCCTAGGGTCCAACCAATATGGTCACGAAACCGAGTAGGGACTGTAGGCGATGTCTTGCTGCTTAGCACAGGCACTCACGTCGGTCGTCTGTTGCTACAACCCATCAACGCCAAATTTCGCCGCACTGTACTGACGGATACGTTCCTCATACTTCCCACACTGATTGTGCAGTTATGTCACGCAGTGTTGCTTGCGCGTACCATCGACAACACTGCTCAAACTCCGCTGCTCTAGGTCGTGCAGTGACGGCCGTTGATCGCTGTATTGTGCTTGGGGAAAGGTAATTATTGAAATTTTGGTATTCTCTGTACACTCTTGACAGTGTGGATTTCGGAATATTGAATTCCATAACGATTTCGGAAATGAAATTCCCTCGCGTCTAGCTCCAGCTACCAGCCTGCGTTCAAAGTCTGTTAATTCCCGTCCTGTGGCCATAATCACGTCGGAAACCTTTTCATACGAGTCAGCTGAGCACGAATAACAGCTCTGCCTATGCACTGTCTGTTTACACCTTGTGTATGTGATACCGTCGCCATCTGTACACACGCATATCGCTGTCTCATGACTTTTGTCACCGCAGCGTATATCTTCATACGTACGGTCTCCTGCCACACCTTGGTAGACGTAACGCCACCAGCAGTCGACCATCGGTTATGTTCGTCTTGAAGATGACCCCTGCGATGGGCTGAAACCGGTATACATCTACATCTACATCTACATGACTACTCTGCAATTCACATTTAAGTGCTTGGCAGAGGATTCGTCGAACCACAATCTCTCTACCCTTCCACTCCCGAACAGCGCGCGGGAAAAACGAACGCCTAAACCTTTCTGTTCGAGCTCTCTTATTTTATTTTGATGATCAAAATATTTTCGCATTCGGAAGAGAAAGTTGGTGACTGAAATTTCGTAAATAGATCTCGCCGCGACGAAAAACGTCTTTGCTGTAATGACTTCCATCCCAATTCGCGTATCATATCTGTTGTGGCGTAGCAAGACAGCCACGCCACTCGGAAGTAGCCGAAAGGCACGCGTTCAGCTCACGCAGATTGGCGTGAGGTCTGGAACAGGACAATGTCTTGAGAATTGCAATAAAGTACGAAAATCTTGTAATACTTAACTTTAATCCACATTTGTAGAACATCGCTCTTGATGATACATGCTTCACAATATTAATTATCAAAGCTATGGCGCCTTGCTAGGTCGTAGGCAATGACTTAGCTGAAGGCTATGCTAACTATCGTCTCGGCAAATGAGAGCGTATCGGTCGGTGTAGCTTCGCTAGCAAAGTCGGCTGTACAACTGGGGCGAGTGCCAGGACGTCTCTCTAATAATAAAAAAAATAGATAAACCAAAAGAATATTGAAAAAAGTAGATGTTGTAGTCATGAGTCAAACTGGGGATGCGAAAACATAACTCGTTATCGAGAACTACTCACAGTTTTGTAGTTTGGAGCGACATAATTGTTAAAAATGGCTCTCAAGAAAACGCTGTCACCTTAGGCTCGTGATCTTTACATTGGGTAATGGATTTTTCTGGATTTCATGCGGAATTTATTTAACAGTATTGACAGATACTGTATAAGTGTTCCTTATTTCACTTGGACAAATAAGTGAGATGGCATACTTATTTTCTTAAATTACTGACATTCAGCATTACTGTAGCGACAGTAATAGCGATCACAATCACATCACTGACTTTCACTGTTGAAAATTGCTGTTTTAGAAGCTGTGACCTACAGAGAAGAATTCCAGTTGGGCCAACGAGACATCTTCTGAAGACAATGGGGTAAGCAGATCTCCCCTCAAACAATCGGTGAAGCACCGAATGCTGACAGTTTGGATTTACTCTAGCAATTTATCCAATATGGCTCTCCTTCCGCAACCTCACGTAAGGGACAACTTCCGCTGTTAGCATATTTAGATACATTAATGTTTCATGGCACGAAGATTTCATATTTCTCTTGTCCTAGAAGACCCATGGCATCGCTAAAGTAGCTACGCTATATCTCAAAAAATTATCAGGAGATCGTACTAAATTTGTGCATCTTAAGTGTAGACTACGCCAATGCCACATGAGTATTATTCTGCCAGACCGTGTGGAGTGAGCGAGGTTCAGCGGGGTAAATTGGCAGGGTTCCTCAAGTTCAACAATTCCTTCACGGGTATTATACAGGAGCCCCGTCCACAGGTTCACATTATGTTATTCAGATAAGGGTGCAATGGGAATTGCGCTGTTAAATACAGAGAAGAGAGCGGACAGGTGGAAAGAGAAGATTGAAGGGCTCTAGGAAGGGAAGACTTGTCAGATGACGTGATAGAAGAAGAAACGGGAGGCGAGATAAAGGAAATAGAGGATACAGTACTAGAATCAGATTTTAAAAGCTCTTTGGAAGACTGAGAATTAGGGGAACTGGCAACAAAACGACTATTCACGTTAGTGTGCAGAACGTATGAGTCTGGCGATATAACAAGTGATTTTCGGAAAAACATCAACCACGCAATTCCGAAGAGTGCAAGAGCCAAAAAGTGCGAAAATTATCGCACAATCAGTTCAACAGCTCATAGATACAAGTTGCTAACAAGACTGATACACAGAAGAATGAAAAATAAAACTGAGGATCTGTTAAATGACGATCAGTTTGGCTTTAGGAAAAAGACAGCCACCAAAGATGAAGTCCTGACGGTGCAGTTGATGATGAAAGTAAACAAAACAAAAATTTCAATGAAGGAACGTCTTCGCTCTCTTGTAGTTAAGAATTCAGCTGTTCGTACGGATCTGTAGAAGGCAACTGTTTGACATACTTATTAGTTATTTCTTGTGGTCAGTTGAAGCTGAAGGGCAGAGGACGTAGAAAATGATGTCGATAGTTGACAGGCTTTAAATGTCTAACAGCACTTCTTTCAAGGAGTTGATTTCTGTGGACGGTGGGTAGTTTGCAGTAGAACTTGGGGATACAGTGGTGACTTACTGGGCGAATGGCTCAGCCCTAGAGAGGAAGTAGAAATCTTTAGCATACTTACTTCGAAAAGCTTCCCTCTCCATCAAACAACACAACAATTAAATTTATCAAAGCTCCACAAGTTTCTTATTGTTGTAAGAAAGGCAGCTACGTGAATTATTTTAAGAAATGTTCACTTTATTTCCATGTGTGTGTGTGTGTGTGTGTGTGTGTGTGTGTGTGTGTGTGTGTGTTGTAACCAAACAGAAATCTCCCTAATATAACTTCGACCAGAAGTGATGGTACGGAAATTATCCGTGAAGTATTTGGTCTTCCAAACTGAAGCAAAATTTGATCTAGAAAATACCGTAGATTAAAAGTGGAAGGAACCAAATATATTCGTATTTCAGATTAAATGAGCATCTGATCCCTAGTCTGTAAGCATGGAATGACTAAAAGCATAAATGTTTGTATGTCCCCAAAAATGTGCTGAATATTTCACTCACTTGGACTGAAACAGTTACCGATAATCACGAAAAAAAGATAAACAAGATCCTACAAGGGCTCTAAAATACTACAGTATGAGGAGCTCTGAGAGTAAACGAACTCCATCCAACAAGTATCTCTCTGATAAAAAGATTTCACGCGATCTAAATGGTTCACCAATGAAAACCTACCGACTCTACCCTGATTGGTCGTACCCAATTGGCTTAATGACTAACACTTAAGAAGCGTATTTAAAAAAAAAATTCAAATGGCTCTGAGCACTATGGGACTGAACATCTATGGTCATCAGTCCCCTAGAACTTAGAACTACTTAAACCTAACTAACCTAAGGACATCACACAACACCCAGTCATCACGAGGCAGAGAAAATCCCTGACCCCGCCGGGAATCGAACCCGGGAACCCTGGCGCGGGAAGCGAGAACGCTACCGGAGCGTATTTTACTAGCACAGTATATTAAACAGGGCGTAATTGTAGATTCAATATGGATAAACATGTAAACGGAAGGAGTAACACTCACAAACACTTCGAATACCCTTTCAAGTGTGTAAGGTGCAATATTTTGCGTTTTACTTATTCTAGGATTGAAGACAACTGAGTAAGTTGAAATGACATGTTTAATTTCGCAATATTAGCATAAAAATACACGCTTTTGCACAGTTTTCAATCTGACAACAAAAAACAGTTGTCAGGATAATGCATCTCGTCAACATCAAAAATTAAAATAATCCTGAACACAAGTATATTAAATATTCACTCTCAGAAGATTAAATTATCCTAAACATGACAATATTAAAGTTTAACTAGTAGTTTCTTTACAAAATTGTTCCTACTCTTATTTTATGATGTTGGTTAGTACTACGAAAATCATCAGATTCCGGTTCAAAGTTCGGTACAGTTTTTAGGATGACAATCAAGTCTATGGTGGATGGTTAGTTATGTGACAAATTGAGAAAAAGTTTACCCAAGGTCGCTCGAGTTAACAGTGGACGCAAGCTGGTGAACCAACAAGTTTACACCTCTGCACTCGGTATTTACCTTCAGCTGCGATGAGCTGTCGTCTGCTTCCACTGAAATTCCTATAAAACTAATTACACCTTTGCTGAATTTTCCAGCAGAAACTTTCCCTATGTTTCTCGTTAGGCGAGAGAACATATACTATCCTTAGAATGCGGCGATATACATGCACATGGTTGGAGCAGCATGCATATTATAATGCCCTCTCTGTTCTCGCAAGAACAACTAACTATCTGGCTGGTTCGTTTCTCCACAGTTGGACCTAAACGATGCTGCAGCTTATTTCTAGCTGAATATCAGCCGCTGTGAACGCAGTGTTCACACAAATCACTCCTCTGCGTCTTACAGAGCGTTATGCGCTCCGTTCTGCACTTGACGCCAGTTCAGTGAAGACTCCCTAAAAATTTACTGTCTTACTCATAGCCGTACTCTTTCCCCACATGGGTTCTTTCGTTCTTCACGCCACGGCTTTTTTCAACCAATAGGAGCGTTCCTCTTATTTTGTGGAAACTCTCTGTACCAATCGCAAGGTCCCTACCATTAAATTGCGTCGAAACTTTGGCTCTTTTCTCCTTCCTAGCGCGTTTCCACCAATCGGATGTTTTGTGCCCTTTGAAGACGCCTAAATGTGTACATTGTCTCTCTCATTTGTGTACCACTTGCTGGACACATGATCAGAAATGCTTCCCTGGCCTTGTTTCGTATCCGTTTGGAATTCCGAAAGGCAGTTTTCTAAAAGGTTTCTTTCCTGTCCTCACTCAGATGGACCGTTATACTCACTCTCCCCATCTAAGGCATCTGGTCAGTCATTGACTGGGACAACCATTTAAGTGGTTTCCATGGTACCCCCTGCAGCGCGGCCTTGCTTCTGCATCGTCCCTCTCAATTCCAAACTAAAATGCCTCTTGCGGCTTGTTTCACCTTCCGCTCAATCATGCATTATAGGTACGGTGTGTTAATTATCGTCAATTGAGTGTCTTCCCTTTTTGTATTACATACTGCTAAGCAAACCAGTTAGGTGCCATATTCACCTTCGTGTTGTGATGTACAAAGCTATCCTGTAAGGTGCGGATCTGACCTTCATTTATTCTGCCACCTTACACATGTAGTAAAATATGGAGAAAACATATAGTAAAAAAATTTTTGTCGTTGTATGTGAATGTGTAGCATACGTATGTGATTCGAGAATGAAAGCAATTTCTAAAGAAAATGCACTCTCAAAAATATAATATTTTGTTATTAAAACATTTAATATGACAAATTAGTTTCAGTTCAACCTTTTTAAACGACTGAAAAGTGTGATGTGAAGTGCCTTGGATTTAAAGCAACTGAAATAGTTAACAGTAATGAGAAGTGGTGAAAGTACCTTCAGCAAAAAAACTGCATATTTATTACATTAAGTCTTTTGACACACATTAAAGAGAGGATCTTCCTGACAGTTATAATATGCGACGAAGAAAGCTGTGGAAAATGGCGTTCCTCATCCCATTTTGGAGAACTGACATGACCATGGTCCTCCTGAAAATGGCCTGATGTATGTAGATGCAGTAGATAGTACGATATTTTGTCTTTTGTTTGAACGAAATATCTGTTGTCGGCGACGTAGATCACAGGAGTTTCACCCAGAGAAAAACTGGATGTTCACCGACGTCACTGCACGTATTAAACATTTCTCGCCCATGTTCGAACATTATTATTTAGCCAAATATTAGTCCACAACAGGACTTCAGAATCCGCGCCGTGCATTTAAAGCAATTTGGTAAGCCAGCCTATTCAAAATTGGTAGCTTTCACAGTATTATATTCTGATATAATACTGTGACCAATAGTCAAAATGAGCAAGCAACCGACAGGTGTGTGGCGGAGCATACTTCTGGTACCACTAAATGGTCCCCCTTCACTGTTCCACTTGCAAGGTATTGACTGTCGGCAAGCGTCTGTGTTAGCTCTTCTCGAATTTTTTCGTCGTGGTTATTTCGCGAGTCGTATCTGGCAGGAAGTAATATGTTGTCAGGCTCTACCCAAAAAGTGATGTCTCGAAATATCAATAGCAAACTTCTCAGTGATGCAACAACGCCTCTCATATAATGTCCTTCAGCAGAGTTTTTTGAGCATCTCTGTAAAACTCACGTGGACTAAACAGTCTAGTGACGGAACGCGCTGCTCTTCGTTGGATCCTCTCTCTCTCTCTCTCTCTCTCTCTCTCTCTCTCTCTCTCTCTCTCTCTCTCTCATACTTCGTAACCGCGCGACTGCTACGGTCGCAGGTTCGAATCCAGCCTCGGGCATGGATGTGTGTGATGTCCTTAGGTTAGTTACGTTCAAGTAGTTCTAAGTTCTAGGGGACTGATGACCACAGATGTTAAGTCCCATAGTGCTCAGAGCCATTTGAACCATTTTGAACCATACTTGGCCGGCCGGAGTGGCCGAGCGGTTCTAGGCGCTACAGTCTGGAACCGCGCGACCGCTACGGTCGCAGGTTCGAATCCTGCCTCGGGCATGGATGTGTGTGATGTCCTTAGGTTAGTTAGATTTACGTAGTTCTAAGTTCTAGGGGACTCATGACCTCAGAAGTTAAGTCCCATTTGAACCATGTTTCGTAGGGATCCCAGATTCGTGACCAGTACTCAAGAACTGGTCAAACAAGCGCGTTTTAAGCCACTTCCTTCGTAGATGAGTTAAACTTGATCAAAATTGTTCCCACTAATCTCAGTTTATAGCGAGAATCACTTTAATGTATCAGTCCATTAAGTTCACAGACCGCTCTACACACCGAAATCACATCACTTAGCAAACACTTGGCTTCATTGTACGCACTTCGAAATTTTCTAGTTTACTTTTTGAGGCGGTTGGTCTCGACAGGAAGCCCTGCTTAACTTCTCAGTCCGTGACGAATAGGGATGTGAGAATTAGTCCAGAAGTTTGTAAGCTCTGTTTCCAAGTTGATTAGCATAGAAGTGCTCCAGTCAGGCCTTAGCGCGCTAAATTCAATCGGCCCGTCAGAGACAATTCGTGTCAGTTGTTCTCATAGCGTAGATGATAGTGCACGAGACTACTTAGCCTTTCGCTCGGGTTGGATCCTTACTACCGTCCCATGTCCAATTTTTATATCGCTGTCTTGTTCGGTTGTAGAAAACCAAATGAAGAACACATTGGGCAACACTGTCTCTGGCGGGCGGCTTGAATTTGCTCTGGCAACGGCCTGATTGGCCAACGTCAGTGCTTATTAAGCAGGAAACGGCGCAACATATCGAATGTTTGCTAACAATTGTTTCTCAGCACAAACTACCCTGCAACACCCTTACAAGTTTTTCAGACTTTCTGACCATTCTGCATATGGAAAACAGTCAGCCCTATGTACCGCAAACACATTCCAAAGCTACTGCTACAAACACGCCATTCCTTTTCATTTACCCACGCACGAATGCTGTACTATAGCAATTATCTTACTCTTTGATGTGAAAAGAAAACAGAAAAAAACTTTAAAAAATCTGTATTGCACTATATTCGTATCTTCATAGTGTAGTCACGTGTATGTGGGTAGGTGAGGGGAGAGAAAGAGAGAGCGCGCGAGGGAGGGAGAGAGAGAAAGAGAGAGAGAGACAGAGAGGGAGAGAGATAGAGAAAGAGCTTGCATTAGTCGGAATTATCGAAGGAAATTTTTGATTCTATCATGAAGTTTCTTTTCTTCTCATTCGTTTTTTCTTTTTTTTTTTTTTGTTACAGTAAAGTTCTTTAACTACAACAATACCAGTTATACATAGTTTCTGCTAACGTACACCCGTGACGTAGCGTATGACAACGGAATCAAACAATGCATCACGGAAAAATCTGAGGGGGATAAACTGAGTCTTTCAAATGTTAAGAAAATACGAAATTAATATCTTAGAAGACATGAGTCTCTGCCAAGCCCAATATAACAAAAGGGAAATATTAGGGAGGCGTGAATGGAGCTGTTGTCTAAAACTTTACGTATATTTCAAATAAGACGTTCTGCATGTGTTCCAGGCAATACGGGCAAGTAATAACCACTGTCCTCTACACGGATACACAAATAATGAGAGAGTTACTAAGCACGTGGCTACCCGTTGGGTTGGTTGTTTTCATACGATATTTCTTTCGGTGCTAGATTCGGAGATGAACAGTTTTCTCTCCCGCTAAGGCCTCGAACTGGAATCTCTTGTAATGACCAATAAATTGTGAAACTCTGAAGTTTCTAGCGCAGCGTCTAAGCCCTGGAACGCGATAAAATTTTAGTGGTGGGTAAGACGCATGGCTCTGCTTCTTGGCCTCTTCCATCCTCTTTCGGAAACTGCAAAACAAGCGCATTACACGAACTTCGATAAGTCTTCTGAAGAGGTCGAAAAAATCGGCCAACCAGTTGCAAAACTAAGATTTATTAGCCCTTGACATAGACCAAAGGCTAATAAAACTTTGTTTTGCAGCTGGTTGGCTCATTTTTTCAATCTCTTGAGACTGATACAGTTGCTGATTCACACTAATGTTTAAGATTTTGAGAATAACTTCTGATGCCGACGGCCAGCCGTTTCACGAGATTCAGTGAGCTATTTCTTCGACGACATTATAGTACAGAGAAAGTAGAAAGTGGAGAATCGCCGCATTGTGGCTACCTTTGCAACTCCTGAATGCAAGGAGTGAGCATGAAGTCTTTCACTCATTACGAAAATTTCTAAGAAATTATGCTAGATACAACCGTGCAGTTTGTTACAAGTGCTACCTTAATTCTTAAACATTATCAGTGTGTCGCATCTTGCGGCTCTCAGACACTGGAGAAAATATGTTCTTGAATGTTCAGCATTAAACCTACTGTTTTTTTCTAACTGACTAGTTTAGAACTTTGCCCATTTTCACTAGTCACGGTAACTCCTACGATGAATGAGCCAGGGCGACAAAGAGTGTAATCTAATAAGAACTAACTCACCACTGTATATAAAATACCGCTGTCACGCAGATCATATATGCTGGATAATGAAGATATACATTTGGGTGTGGTGTCGTAAACAGAACTCCCCACACCAAACGCATCCTAAATACAATGGGTTGCTTGTGAAAATGAGAAAAGCCCGAAGCTAGGCAGCCAGTAAATAATCAGCAGCTTTGTTAAACATTTAAAAACATCTCTTCTTTAGTTTAACTTGTAACCTCCCAACAAAAAAGTAATTATATCATTAACATTCAGTGTAACCTCTCAACAGTAAATTATTCCGTAGCCTCGCAATAATAACGTGACTAACTTCTCAATAAAATTGTGGCTCGCTTATAACCTTTCAATAATTGACTGTGAATTTAAACTGGTAAATTTTGGACGTCAGCAGTGCTGCGTCATGGCCCTAAAATATCATTCTGAATAAAATTAAAATTCTTACCTCAACGAAGTCTCCCGATAACGCGTATATATCTGTTCCTATAAGAAATTTTTCTGGCACAGCCCAGTCCATTGCTGGCCCTAGATTTGTCATGTATAACAGGAAACGACTGATTTTTTTTACGATAATCAGGATCACCATGGATTGCAGAAATTAGTAAATTCTTTAAATTTAGATGAATGACTGTCAAAAAGTTAATTTTATAAAAAGGATTATTATTAAAAGATTTTTTTTTGAAACATTTACATGGGACTTCATATAACAATAGTAAAAATTCATATGTAACAAACTACATATGCGCTCGGCTGCTTTTACCTTATATTACATCACTCAGGCACCGCCATCGTTCCCCACGACCGACCCAACCAACTCCATACACACGACTGCTCGCTACTACTTACTCCTACTGACACTGCTCTTACTGCAGCCAACATTGCTCTCTGGTCTGAGATTCTCTTATAGCTTACATATCGCAGGCAGCGCGTGAGCAATCCATCGAAATTACATCTGCTCGAGTGCGCTAGCAATAAATTCCTTAGTCATGGACCTCTTACAAACTGATAAGGATTTTTATAAACACACTGCTGGCCACCGTAAATGCAACACCCTGAAGGAAGCATCCGAATCAAGTGAAATTTACACCATGGGTTTGCTGCGATGAGATATGCAACTGATTAGAATTTCAGCGCAGACGTACGTCACGCGCGCCTGTGGCGCCACCTCATAGCGCCATTTAAGGCTTGGCGATTTCGACGAGTGTACTTTCGGCACGTGTGTTTATCTTGTGGTTGTTTCACAAGACGATCAGTTATGCCTCGTGGACAACAGCGAACATCGTTTGATCAAGTATCCGAGTTCGACAGAGGAAGGATAGTGGCTTACCGAGATTGTGGATATCATACAGAGAAATCGATAGTCGTGTTGGACGAAACCAAACAACTGTACTGCGGATATGTGACCATTGGATGCAGGAGGGTACGACGGACCGACGTGGTCGATTGCATTCACCTCGGTGCACCACTGCACGTGCTGATAGGCAAATTGTGCGCATGGCAGTGACGGATCGCTCAGTGACATCCCGAACCATACCACAGCACATTGCGTCTGTAACGCATCATCCAGTGTCTGCGCGTACCATTCGACGCCGTTTACAGCAGAGTGGTCTGTCCGCAAGACGTCCATTGCTTCGTCTACCATTGACGCAGAACCACAGACGTCTCCGTCGCCAATGGTGTGATGACGGATGTGGACGGCAGAATGGAATGACGTTGTCTTTACTGACGAGGCACGCTTCTGTCTGCAGCACCACGATGGTCGGATTCGAGTGTGGAGACACCGTGGAGAGAGGATGCTGGACAGCTGCATTATGCACCGCCACACTGGTCTTGCACCGGGTATTATGGTATGGGGCGGTATTGGATATTACTCTCGCACACCTCTAGTACGCATTGCCGGTACTTTAAATAGCCGGCGCTACATATCCGAGGTGCTGGAGCCAGTTGTCCTTCCTTACCTTCAGGGCTCGGCCACAGCCATATTTCAACAGGATAATGCGCGACCACACGTGGCACGCATTGTCCAAAGGTTCTTCGTCAATAACCAGATTGAATTGCTTCCCTGGCCGGCTCGTTCTCCGGATCTTTCGCCGATAGAAAACATGTGGTCCATGGTTGCTCAACGAGTGACCCAGATTACATCTCCAGCTGTTACACCAGATGATCTTTGGCAACGTGTTGAAGCTGCTTGGGCTGCTGTACCCCAAGAACACATCCAACGTCTCTTTGGCTCAATGCCGAGATGTGTGGCAGCGGTGATCTCCAACAATGGCGGCTACTCTGGCTACAGATTCTGGCAGGAACCACATGTCACAGACGTCTGTAAACGTAATCATTTGATACTTGGTCAACATGTTATCTACAAAATAAATTTTGTTGTGCTACCTCTTGTCTTTCTTGGTGTTGCATTTACGGTGGCCAGCAGTGTACATTCCCATACGTCTATGCAGGTCTTGCTTTCCAACGATAAGTTAACTCGTGACTTGTATGTCAATCTTTTTAGAACTGGTTGCGGGACTCGGCTGTTAGATACAGGGTGACAAATTAAACCCTTAAGCCTTCTGGTTTCCAACCTTATTTTATTTGGCAACCAGTTTCAGCGTTTTAGTACGCCATCTTCAGGCCCTTGCCGGCATGTAGGGATATTCTACCTCAGTTGTGATGAAAACAGGGGCCAGAAATACTGTTATTAGTAGATTTTTCCTTTAGCGATCATTTCAAACATTGTCTGCCGACTGTTCAACTTCTACATGTGCCGTCACAGAATCTTACTTCTTTTGTCTCTCTCTAGTTTCAGGTAGCGTAATTTAGGAGTGCTGCCGTAGCAATGGCGCCTATGCAGGTCTCATGAAACACGCAGTCTGTTACAGTTCTCTGACAGATACGTTTGTGATTCTTGAAGTTTTCCCGGCGGACATAATGTTCCATCATCTTTCGGGCGTGCAGAAACTGCAGAAAAATCACAGGAAAAGGATGAGGAAGTGGAAAGGGAAGTGAAACCTACAGCCTTTCTCCCATACGTGGGTAATGTTTTTTTCTAAAATCGCTAGAATCTTGAAGAAACATAAAGTGGATGTGATATTCCGCCCACCAGCTAAGACTGCATCCTTGTTGGGATCCGTTAAGGATGATCTGGTCTTGCGAAAGGCGGGAGTTTATGAAATCCCTTGTGAGTGTGGCAAACGTTACATAGGGCAAACCACGCGCACTGTACAGGAACGATGCGTCGAACACCAGCGGTACACACGTCTTCTTCAGTCCAACAAATCAGCAGTTGCCGAACATTGCATTTCTACTGGCCATGCCATGGATTATAAAGATGTTAAGATTTTAACTACTGCTTAATCTTTCTGGGACTCAGTTGTTAAGGAAGCTGTAGAAATACAACTAGCCGACAACCTGCTAAACCGTGACGAAGGATTTCATCTTGACAATGCTTGGAAACCGCTTATTTCACACCTTCGTTCGAAAAGAATTTCTGCATCTTCACTTCCGACAGATGTTACCACTTTTAAAGATTAATTATTTATTTACAAGCACGGTGGATTCGCAGCAGCACTATTTTGCTTGCACTCTGCGCTTATATGTTTATCTTTGCTCAGGCCCCCACAACCGCACGAGTGGTCAACTGTGAAGAGCGGACAAATTGAATAGCTGGCCGGCGGCCATTAGAGTGGTAAACTGACGCGCCGAGTTCGAATGTTTGTACATCGCTTTTGGTTATAAAATGCCGTCCCTTGAGTTAGGTCACAAACATTATGCCTCATCTAAATACGTTACTACAATATACTTTTTAATTTATGAACAAACAGCAACTAGTCACTGTTTATGAATTTATCTTACGTACTACATGGAATCTGCGTAGCTAAAAGTTATGTACTGGGCACCTAGCATTTTTCGTCATTTACGATAGATGTACGCAAAATGTATCAAAATACTCGAAGATTTGCCCACTATATTAATAGATACTTTCTGACTCTACCTTCCTTTAGATTTTATGACGAGAAGTGCGTTATATATGGCATAGTGCTTTGGCAACTCACGACCAGATTATCAAGTTTCAACCTAACCTAGACCATGAAAACACTACCGATCAGCCAACTTTCTTCAAAATGATGAGAACATATAAAATGGAATTCTGTAGGTCGGAAATCTTGCCTCCTGACAGCGTGTAACCATTTTTGTAACAGCTGTGGGTTTGAGAAAGGAAACCTGCAAAAACATTTATTGAGCAAGTGCACTGACATACAAAACAAATTAAAATATTCACATACCTGTGAAATGTAATATTCGTTCCTTTCTCGAATTTATTTGTACAATTAATCGCTGCACAGCTCTTCACCATTGTACTTCTTTTGATTGGAACGTACAGACAGTAGAATTACGAGTAACAAATACTGTATGTACGCCCAACAAATATACAACGTTGAATCAGGGTCTTCATAAACAAAAATACCATGCAACACATCAGACTACAACCACTATAATTGCGTCCAGCCGAAGGTTCAAATTATCCCGCGACTGCAGCGCCATCAGTGAGTCTAGCTATTATTTACAAGGTCTTTGTCTTTGCTATATACATCTTATCTATGACTAGCGCAGTAGTGGCGACTTTGATATCTTTGACGCATGCGCTTTCAATCCTCAGCAGCTTTGTATCACGTGACTCTCCGTATAAATAGGCACGCGCAAACGCAGTAAAGGAGTTTTGCTATTTAGGGAGTAAAATAACTGATGATGGTCGAAGTAGAGAGGATATAAAATGTAGACTGGCAATGGCAAGGAAATCGTTTCTGAAGAAGAGAAATTTGTTAACATCGAGTATAGATTTAAGTGTCAGGAAGTCGTTTCTGAAAGTATTTGTATGGAGTGTAGCCATGTATGGAAGTGAAACATGGACGATAACCAGTTTGGACAAGAAGAGAATAGAAGCTTTCGAAATGTGGTGCTACAGAAGAATGCTGAAGATAAGGTGGGTAGATCACATAACTAATGAGGAAGTACTGAATAGGATTGGGGAGAAGAGAAGTTTGTGGCACAACTTGACTAGAAGAAGGGATCGGTTGGTAGGACATGTTTTGAGGCATCAAGGGATCACAAATTTAGCATTGGAGGGCAGCGTGGAGGGTAAAAATCGTAGAGGGAGACCAAGAGATCAATACACTAAGCAGATTCAGAAGGATGTAGGTTGCAGTAGGTACTGGGAGATGAAGAAGCTTGCACAGGATAGAGTAGCATGGAGAGCTGCATCAAACCAGTCTCAGGACTGAAGACCACAACAACAACAACGCATCCCATGGTTACGGACCGGCACACACCTCGAGGTGACGTTGGACAGGCACCAGACGTGGAAGCCACACGTCCGACACGTCGGAGGGCGGGCAGTGGGGCGCCTCCGTGCGCTTTACCCACTGCTCAACCCTTCACTGACACTTCCTCCACGCCACGGCCTCACCATGTATCTGTCCCTTGTCCGACCGGTACTGGAATACGCGGCCGTGGTGTGGGTTAACGCGGCAGCAACGCACATTGCGACGCTCCAACGCGTGCAAGATAGGGCCCTGCGACTTGCGCTCCACAAGCCGCCTCGCTACCCGACGAGGCTGCTACACGAGGAAGCAGGCATCCCTTTCCTGCGGGATCGCTTCCGGCAAATCGCCAGAGTGTTCTACAGCAATGCGGAACACTCTGGCAGCCGCCTGATTCGTGGTCTGGGCCAACAGGTCCACCACAGGCCAACACGTTGGCCCGACCTACTGCGAGAGTAGTCATCTCTTGCAGCCCGGTGTAGGAACAAAGGGCGTCACAATCATGACACCCAGTGAGGACAGCTCACCACGTTAGGTCCCACTGCACCCCTCAGAGTTCAACGCAGGAACAGCAGCTCCGCTGCTTAAACTGCCCACACACCTGGCATATGTAGCCAGAGTTTTAGAGCGAAGCGAAGCTATGAACTCAGTCTCCGACTCGCCTTGAAGATGGCTGCGAGGTTTCTAGCCGAAATATCGCAAGAAGAATTGTCGCTGTCCCGAGTGCACGCCCGAAAGATGATGGAACAGATACGTTTGTGTCCGTGGCCTAGACCCACTAGAGTGAAGAACATTAAAGGATGGTATGAAAAGTAAAGAGACAGGCAATGTTGGTGACAAAGCGAGAAATGCAAGACTTGGAGAGAATGACGAAGCAAGTTGATTATCTACTCTCGTCTTCTATGTTTTACTGCCTACCAAGATATTCTGATTTTTTTTTCTAAACTATAGTAATGACAGCGCATAGTAGTTTCAGATTTATAAATAAGATCAGTCACATTGAATTTATTGCTCATTACATACTACTTCATAATATAGCTGCAGCTATCTAAGTGGTTAATGTGGTGTCACCGACAGACACCACACTTGCTAGGTGGTAGCTTAAATCGGCCGCGGTCCATTAGTACATGTCGGACCCGCGTGTCGCCACTGTCAGGATCGCAGACCGAGCGCCACCACAAGGCAGGTCTCGAGAGACTGACTAGCACTCGCCCCAGTTGTACGGACGACATTGCTAGCGACTACACGTACGAAGCCTTTCTCTCAATTGCCGAGAGACAGAATAGCCTTCAGCTAAGTCCATGGCTACGACCTAGCAAGGCGCCATTAACCATATCTGGAGAGAGTCTGACTTGTATTATCAAGAGATATGTACCACAAGGAAATTAAAGTTAAGTAAACCTAAGCTCCGTTCTTTTCTTTATAGCATTCATAAGTATCCTGTTTCAGACCTCACGCAAGACGGCGTGAGTTGACGCGTGCCCTTTCGGCTACTTCTCAGTGTGGCGTAGCTAACTTGTTACGCCACAACAGTTAACTCAGGAACTTTGTTAATAATGAAATACTGTTTATTGAAAAGCTTAACATAGTACGACCTTACATATTTTGTGAGTGGTTGGAAACAAATTTCGTCATATTAACAACTATCATTTGAAAGTACATACCTCCCACATTTCTGTATGGTATATAAAACTTTCTGAAACTAATTATCTTCCAAATTAGTTAACATTAAAACTCCAGACCATTGCTAACTGCCGTTACAAAGTATGTCAAAATTACTGTTATATTATTAATTTTGCCACTATAGTTTTGTTGATATATTTGTAATGTTCCACATAACTTGGATCATTTGTTAATTAACTCACTAATTAGAAAGTTCAATGTTTTGGGGGACAAAAAATATTTTATTTCAGATGGTTGTCGCCAGCAATGAGTAGTGTAAAAAATATTGTCCGTAGTTGAAACCATACAGGGTGAGTCACCTAACATTACCGCTGGATGTATTTCGTAAACCACATCAAATACTGACGAATCGATTCCACAGACCGAACGTGAGGAGAGGGGCTAGTGTAATTGGTTAATACAAACCATACAAAAATGCACGGAAGTATGTTTTTTAACACAAACCTACGTTTTTTTTTAAATGGAACGCCGTTAGTTTTGTTAGCACATCTGAACATATAAACAAATACGTATTCAGTGCCGTTTGTTGCATTGTAAAATGTTAATTACATCCGAAGATATTGTAACATAAAGTTGACGCTTGAGTACCACTCCTCCACTGTTCGATAGTGTGTATCGGAGAGCACCGAATTACGTAGGGAGCCAAAGGGAACGGTGATGGACATTAGGTAAAGAAGAGGCTGGGACAGCACATTACGTCCACAAACTAACACCTTTTTATTGCTCTTTTTCACTAACGCACATGTACATTACCATGAGGGGTGAGGTACACGTGCACATGTGGTTTCCGTTTTCAATTACGGAGTGGAATAGAGTGTGTCCCGACATGTCACGCCAATAGATGTTCAATGTGATGGCCATCATTTGCTGCACACAATTGCAATCTCTGGCGTAATGAATGTCGTACACGCCGCAGTACATCTGGTGTAATGTCGCCGCAGGCTGCCACAATACGTTGTTTCATATCCTCTGGGGTTGTAGGCACATCACGTTACACATTCTCCTTTAGCGTACCCTACAGAAAGAAGTCCAGAGGTGTAAGATCAGGAGAACGGGCTGGCCAATTTATGCGTCCTCCACGTCCTATGAAACGCCCGTCGAACATCCTGTCAAGGGTCAGCCTAGTGTTAATTGCGGAATGTGCAGGTGCACCAACATGCTGATACCACATACGTCGACGTGTTTCCAGTGGGACATTTTCGAGCAACGTTGGCAGATCATTCTGTAGAAACGCGATGTATGTTGCAGCTGTTTGAGCCCCTGCAACGAAGTGAGGACCAATGAGGTGGTCGCCAATGATTCCGCACCATACATTTACAGTCCACGGTCGCTGTCGCTCTACCTGTCTGAGCCAGTGAGGATTGTCCACGGACCAGTGATGCATGTTCCGTAGATTCACTGCCGCGTGGTTTGTGAAACCCGCTTCATCGGTAAACAGGTAGAACTGCAACGCATTCTCTGTTAATGCCCATTGACAGAATTGCACTCGATGATTAAAGTCATCACCATGTAACTGCTGATGTAGCGACACATGAAACGGGTGAAAGCGGTGACGATGCAGTATGCTCATGACACTACTTTGACTCAGTCCACCGGCTCTCGCAATGTCCCGTGTACTCATGTGTGGGTTCATGGCAACAGCAGCTAACACACCAACTGCACCCGCTTCTCCTGTGACGGGCCTGTTACAGACCCGTTTGAGTGCTACGACCATACCTGTTGCATACAGTTGGTGGTAGATGTTTTGCAATGTGCGGCACGTTGGATGCTCTCTGTCCGGGTACCGTTCTGCATACATCCTGCAGGTTTCAGCTGCATTTCGTCGCCATACGCCATAGATATCATCTCCGCCTTTTCAGAGTTCGAATACACCATGGTCACAGTTCCTACAACACTACACTATCACAGACGTCTGGTAACACGGTGTACTACAGTTGGTCTGCGTGCGGAGACGAATGCAGAATAACAATAGCAGCAAGCGCTACATGCGGACACTGCGACAGCTAGAGCAAACCACAACACTGCACTACAGCCACACTCGTAAACACGGTCGTCATCGTAAACATGTCCCTGCAGTTGCTGCTCGCCGACCGTGGCCCGTGTTTGTTACAACTCGCAACTAAACGTCGGAGGTTTCAAGCGTCAACTTTAGGTTACAATATCTCCGGATGTAATTAACATTTTACAATGCAACAAACGGCACTGATTACGTATTTGTTTATATGTTCAGATGTGCTAACAAAACTAACGTGTTTCCATTTAGAAAACGTAGGTTTGTATTACAAAACATACTTCCGTGCATTTTTGTATGGTTTGTATTAAACAATTACACTAGCCCCTCTTCTCACGTTCGGTCTGTGGAATCGGTTCGTCAGTATTTGATGTGGTTTACGAAATATATCCAGCGGTAACGTTAGGTGACTCACCCTGGATACAGACCTAACACATTTGAGGTCAGGCCATCTGTAGTTGAGAGCAAAGTGAGCAACACCTATGTATCTAGTAGTGAACAACGGGCAGTAATCCGATATCTTTCTGAAATGTTCGCGTATATTGCGCACAGTTCGTATTCTTCACTCATGGTTTTAAAAAAAAATGGCTCTGAGCACTATGGGACTAAACATCTATGGCCATCAGTCCCCTAGAACTTAGAACTACTTAAACCTAACTAACCTAAGGACAGCACACAACACCCAGCCATCACGAGGCAGAGAAAATCCCTGACCCCGCCGGGAATCGAACCCGGGAACCCGGGCGTGGGAAGCGAGAACGCTACCGCACGACCACGAGATGCGGGCACTCATGGTTTTAATTCATGACTTCTGCGACAGTAATTACTAGTTAATTCCTAGTGAGAACTTTTAGAGGAACTCAGTACTTAGTGACTCCTGTGAACAATGACTGGTTAGCAGGGCAGTGTTGACGGGCTTATTGATTCTTTTTCTAGTCTACCTTAATTCCATAAATGTGTATGAAGACAGTGACACGGTGAACTGATACGTTACATGTTTGCCACGTGTGAATCGTTTTGAACCACTGGACTTTGTTCTGTGATTACTGCACTAAAACAATTTAACACACTATGAACTAGTGTAGTAAGTAACAATCTGCTTTCCCGTAAGTAGAACTATACTTGAGACCCGAAAATGGCCACACCAGTAAATTTTTTTCTCCAAGAGTGTAATTATACTGTTTTAAATCTACTTCTCGTGTCGATCACAGTACTGGTATGGACTTATTAGCAGAACTAACATCTTTCAGTTTTGGAGCCAACTTAGCTACCGGAAAGAATAGGCTTATGTAGAAGCAAGCAGGTTTGTTCCAACTCTTGATACTGTGCGTTTAGCTTTTCAACATAGTCCGCGGAAGTAGATGCGTCGTTTATCCAGAGAAACACGCATACCTGACACCACCGATCCCAAATCAGGTCATTTGGGACTTCGGTGGTGTCAAATGAGAGCTCATTGCAGGGCCAGGCTGTAGTTTTGTTGTGTTTTCCGAAGAAAGCTAGTTTTGCCTCTGTGCCAATGATGGTTGTGTGTTGGTTAGAAGGAGGCTAGCCGAAGACCTGCAACCAACATGTCTGCGTGCTAGACACACTGGACCTACACCTTAAGTTATAGTCTGAGGTGAGATTTCGTATGACAGCAGGAACACTCTCATGGTTATCCTACGCACCCTGACTACAACCCTGGTGACTCTACCTGTTGTCCTACCATTCATGAACAGCATTCTGGGCGGTGTTTTCCAACAGGATAACGCTTGCCCACATACTGCTGTCGTAACCCAGCATGCTGTATAGAGTGTCCACATGTTAATTGGCCTGCTCGGTCACCACATCTGTCTCCAATGGAGCACATATGGAACATCATCGAACGACAACTCCAGCGTCATTCACTGCCAGCATAGTTCTATGCACCTACCTGCTTTACCAATGTCTGTGCCGTGTTTGTTATTTGGTCTCCCTCGTTTGCATCTGACTGCTCCTTATAACAACTTTCAAGAGACTCTCAGATCCGACCTCTCGATTGGAAAACCAGCACCTCAATCAGCGGTTTACAGTACCTCGTCCACAATCAAAACTGGATAGCCGTCTGAAGTTCAGTGGTATAACGACACTCGCAAAAAACGCAAGTCCCCACTGGAAGAAAGGAATGTTTTGTCTTCTCTAAGACTTCACCTACTTTGCCTCCACATCGTAATCTGCAACCTCTATCCACCTAACAAATGACCACTCATTAAGTCGTTCTTTTTCCCACAAATGACGACAAAACGACTTCGCTGGCAACTGAGGATAACTTATTTCCGAATTTATACACACAACACTTTTAAAATTTCAGCTGCACCTCACAGGTCCCGCGACTCCTGCTCTCACGACAGCAGCCCGCAGAATGCTAATTTCACGAGTTACCGAAAAGCTCCACAAAGTTACAGGGCGGTTGTAATTAAACTTTCCCTACTTGAAAGGGCTCCCATGGAAAACGAGTGGCTGAAGGGCAATGAATCTTTGTGCAAAAATTTGTAAGGACGTGCGGAACAGAAATAACGAATAAACAATTGAGAGAAATTAGTAATAATGGGATCGCTGCCCAAATATCTCAGTTAGGAGGTAGGTTACCGTCCTCGCTATGCTAATGCTCGACGTGCATCGTGCGTTAGCGTCCCGTTGGTAAATCCTATTGTTTAGGTAACGCGACAGCTGGAAATCACAAGGGTTGGAATCTGGTGATCTTGATGGCAACGTCGTTTCGAAATATCAGCCATTGATTCGATTTTCTCCGAATGTGCAGATGGAAGACCTCGTTGTATTCTTTCAATACCTCGATATTCGCAAAGAGCATTAACACTATTGCTGTTGTTTGTATAAAACAGTGTCACGGGTAAAACTCTGCTCTCCTCGTCTAGCACCACTTTGACTGCCTGATAATATAATGCCCAATGGTGGTTGCTTTTCAACCCTACGTCCCCGTACCATTACCTGCGCCTGACACCAACATTAGTAACATCGCAAATCCTGCGTCGCACAGTCCGAACGCCATTCATATAAAGTTTTGTATCAATATGATCACAAATCTCCATCTACATTGGATCAAGTAGCGAAAGTATTATGTAACCAACGTGTATTGTAAAATACAGACCTTTCGGCCATTTACTCGCAAATGCAGAATGTACTCATTTCGGTTGGCCATTTCTTCCTAGCGCTCATAGGATGCTGCTTTCTGCCAATACATTCAGAAACTTCTTTTCCGGATGGTGTTAGGAAACACCGGCTATCCCGTGCAATTTACTCGTTTTTGAGCCGCGCGAAGTGGCCAAGCGGATGGAGCCGCCATGTCACGGATTGCGCGGCCCCTTCCGTCGGAGGTTCGACTCCTTCCTTTGGCATGGGTGTGTGTGTTGTTCTTAGCATACGTTAGTTTAAGTAGTGTGTAAGTCTAGGGACCGATAACCTCAGCAGTTTGGCCCCTTAGGAATTCACACACATTTTAACTCGTCTTTCAAAACAGTTTAGTTGCACCAGACCACACCATTTAGTTCGATTAAATCTGGTCAACAATCTCTAATGCCAGAAACTGGAAGACCAGTACTGGCACTCACAAGAGCGACGGCCACTAAACGACGGGCACTGTAAGAAATTTATGTGTTACAACTGGATGAGGAAAAGTAACACCCACTGATAGCAAATGAAATCTGTTAAGCCAGTTAACACTTTCTATAACCGTCTAAAGTTATGTTCGATTTGACAGTCATCACTACTGTTGAAAAACTGTTTCTGTACAGTACGTTCTGATACAGCAGATGGAAAATACACTCATGTCCAGAAAAGAAAGAGTACACGTTAAACGAATAGAGATAGGATGTTCATATTCACAAGGCATGTACATTAGTATTGTAAGTAGGCTGTTTAGGTTTTTTTATTGGTAACGCCACCTCTGTATGAAAATCACTGGCTGTGCTGTGTGCAGTCTGTGGCTGCTTTGCATTGTTGTAATACTCGCCATTGTAGTGTTAGGCAGCTGGCTGTGAACAGCGCGTAGCGTTGGGCAGTTGGAGGTGAGCCGCCAGCAGTGGTGGATGTGGGGAGAGAGATGGCGGAGTTTTGTAATTTGTCATGAACTGCTATATATATGATGATATCAAGGTAAATACATTGTTTGTTCTCTATTAATATCTTTCATTTGCTAACTATCCCTATCAGTAGTTAGTGCCTTCCATAGTTTGAATCTTTTATTTAGCTGGCAGTAGTGGCGCTCGCTGTATGCAGTAGCTTGAGCAGCGAAGATTTTTGTGAGGTAAGTGATTTGTGAAAGGTATAGTTTAATGTTAGTCAGGGCCATTCTTTTGTAGGGAATTTTGAACGTCAGATTGCGTTGCGCTATAAATATTGTGTGTCAGTTTAAGCACAGTCCTAAGGGGACGTTTCATATTGTGCGTCAGGTTAAGCACAGTCCCGTAAAATTGATAAAAGGGGACGTTTCATATGTCGACCCTTAGCCTAGGATACCTCATTGGAATCTTCTGATTTTTTCTTGTAGTTTGTGTAATTAGTGTAGCTTTTGTTTATTGCTAGCGCGTAATTGTAGAGAGAATCTCCTTTGTAGTTGCAGTCTTTCATTGTTGTACAGTAAAACAGGTGTGGCACGCATGTAGATTTGCACCAAGTATTTCGCAGCTGCAATTAACTAGATATTATTTTCAGTGTTATGTTAATGTGTTCTCTTATTTTTGCTCTTCAAATTGTGTTTTTCTGTGTTGTCGTGTGAAATACTGTGACAATAATGGCGTGTGAAAAACGTAATACTAGGCTCCAAAGTAAATTGAGAAATGACAGCGAAGACGAAAGCAGTGTGTTAGCGCCACCGTGTAATGAATTAACAGACATTCAAAGTAGTAATTTGGTAACTGTGCATAGGGAAATGGAGCGGGCGTTAAACAATGGTGTAGACGGTGAAACAATTAGAGAACAGGGAAGCATTATCGATCGATCGGTCGGCAACAGCTCGCCTCAGGAATCCGAAATGACAGGAAACAATCTCGCAAATACTGTGGATTCAGGATTTGGGTCCTCACCGTTTTCTCAAATAAGTCAAGACACATTTTCTGCTTGTCAAAATGTGAATGTTGCCGGTGCAACTTCACTGCCGAAAAGCACTGAGGAACGTGTTTCAGACACCAGTGCATTGTTATTACAATTAATGCAACAAATGGGATAAAAGCTTGAAAAATTAGACACAATTGAACAAATTCAGAAACAAATGGAACAAAATCAGAGTCAAACACAGCAACAGTTAGACGCAATGGAACAAAAGCTTCAAAAGTTAGACTCAGTGGAAAATAAGCTTGAACAAACACGTGAAGATTTAACTACCGAGTTACATAATATTGAATCGAAATGTCAAAAAGTCTGTAATGATGTAAAAACACAAATTTGTGAGCATTTTCAACCTATTTTTTCGCGGCATGAAAATGCATTACAGAATCACGAAGCAGCCATAAAAGAACTGCAAACCATTGTTCATGAAAATCATGAGACCTTGTCGGCTAAAATTGACTCAGTTGCATCTACCGATTCGGTTACGCAACTTGCAAAAACTCAAGAAAACTTAAAGGACACAGTAGATACTCTGAAACTTGGTTCAGAAAAATACACTGAGGAAATAAGTACACTATCGGAGAAAGTAGCCGAACTTTCGGATCAGTTCACTAATTTATCTATGAAAGTAGATGATAATCTGAACGACACAAAACCGGTAGTCTTTAATGACACAGAAGAGTGCGAACAAATTAGGAAACTGAAACAAAATCTGAATCAACACCAAAGAGAAATCCGGGAAGTACAAGATCAGCTGACACAGGTAATACAAGAATTACGTATTTCAGAGGACACTCGCGCTCCAACACGGGAAGAGGGAAATAGAAATACGGAACAACCACAAAATAATAACACAGGGCATTTCGGAAGTTATGAAAGAAACTGGCTATGTGCACCGAATTTTGAGATGGAACGGCCGACACGACCTAACAATGACCGACATGCGACTCGCCGACATGATGATTTTGACTATAAGCTGTTCATTACTACACGTAAATTCAAATCATTTAAGAATTCTGGCAACGACATTCATCCACAAGCATGGCTCCATCAATTCTCTCATTGTTTTCCTCCCAAGTGGTCGTTAGAACACAGATCAGAATTTATGTGTGGCTACTTAGAGAATGAACCAGCTGTAAGAATGCGATCGGTCATTCACGATTGTCACAGTGAAGGAGAATTTTACCATGTCTTCCTCTCAGCATATTGGTCTCAAGCTACACAAGACCGAGTAAAACATAGCATCATGATGATGAAACACTTTGAACAATCTGAATTTTCCAGTCTTGTCAAATATTTTGAAGACATGTTGCATAAGAATCAGTATCTTTCAAACCCATACAGCCCCTCAGAACTCATCCGCATTTGCTTAATCAAACTGCCTGAACATTTACGACATATTATTTTGGCAGGACGTTGCAAAGACGACATTGAAGCTTTTCAGGGACTGTTACAAGAACTGGAAATTGACACTGACAATCGCGGAACGCGAGAACAGGAACACAACAATTACAGGTCACATCTGTCACAATTCCGCGATGACAGAAATAATACACGACAAGGCTATTCTTATAACGTAAATCGTGACCAAAACAGACACCACCCGTATGACAACCGTTGGCAGAGTAGTAATAATTACAGGGAAAGATCACCTCTCCGCGGTAATGACTATTACAGAGACAATCAGAGAAACAGACAATATGGGAACCAAAATAATTATTATCACGGGAGACAGAATAACTTTAGACGCAACGGTCCAGCGCGCAGTTACGATTCAGGGAGAAATTCTCCACCACTTAACCGATAAGAAAGAAACTACAGGAACTACCAACATGACGACAGACGATGTGATCGTAACGACAGACCTGAATTGCATCAGAACTGGCGGGATTTAAACAGGGCAGGGCCTTCTCGTCAGAGTGAATTTGTAGAAGTTAGGTCTCCTAATCCCAATAACGGCGCGCGCCAACAAAGAGACAGACAATGACTCGCACAGCAGGCAGCCGCGTGCGCCCGCTGGCTCCGAGAAAAATAACATAAGACACTAGCCTTGAGAAAAATTTTAGCATTCTTTACCGATGTATAAAACATGACAATTGCATTCAAGTTCAAACTCTAAGTACTATGAAGAGTAACGGATTGCACCACACTTCACATGTAAAACCGTTTATTGAAAGATAATCTGCTTTTAACTTTGTCTTTGTCATAAAACTTTTCACTTCACATTTCTAGTATGCTTTGTCAGACTTAAGAAACTGTTAACATGCAACAATGTTTGAAGTTAAACATCCAGTCAAGAACCTAGGGAACATTTTTAAACAGAAATTACGAATGCATTGTTATTGTGAACAGACGACACAGTGTTATTGTGTGTGTGCATTCTTGCTTGTTTGTTGCACGATTACGTAACGACTATAAGGCTCACATACTTAGAACATTTACCAGTACTGTTAATGAGATTTTAATGCTACATTTTGGTTTATTTGAAAATACATTCTGAAATTAAAGTGCTTTCTGAGAGATACCAGATGACACAGAGGTTAGTTTATGTGACAGCTACACGATTTTATCACGACGCTACTAATGAGTGACAGTTTACAATGTTGCTTTCGCGGTGTATCTGTTTTATATCTGCACAGTTTTCTGAATTCTTCTGGAAACAAAAACCTGTTTTAGTAGTAACTTTTGTGGTATAGCAACAATGAGATAGCCTTTTCTGTAGCACAACAATACGTTACATTATAGTACTTTCTTGATCACGGTAAGGTACGTAATAACTACAATATCTATAAGCAAAGCATTTCACTTTCGTTTATGATGAGGTAAGTACATTGACTTCAGCAGAACTTTGCTTACAGAGGACGATAACTACGACAGTTCCACAGAATTATCTTACAGCAAGACGCACATTTAGCACTACAGGACACGCATTTGAGTGATTAATTTTGTACTTAAACCATTTATTTTTCAAGATTTTTGAATTACAAAGAAAGTTTTCCCTGATACATTTCATTCCATTGCAATAATCTGTAACACCTGCGGGTATAATTACATTAATCCTCAGGGGGGTACACGCTTACTTTGTGTACCATGTGTGTGGCAACCACAAGGAACCCTAGCTAATATGGTATTTACTTATACAACTTTACACATCGGTACCATATTTCTCTAACACACAAATTACACAGCTATCTGATCATGTAACTGAGAGATAAACATTTTTTTTTTACTACATCAGTGACAGATGTTACGTAATTACACAGTTGGATAACTTCACACTTATGAAATTGTATTTTGTCTATACTTTGTGAACTGTTCATATTTTTTTGGAACCATTGTCGTACTATGAGAGCTTTGAATGATGTATTTGGTATGAGATAAAGATTTTTAAAGTACGTTTGAGGTAGATGACACTATTGAAATGAGCAGAGAATTTTTCTTAGGTTTTGAAATTATTCCAGGAAGCTACGACGATTTTGAGATTTGGCTGAGGTTTTATGATGTTATGATGACGATGTGTATTATGCTGCTGAGGTATGTTTATGGTCAAGACGCTGATGCTATATGAGGAATTTGATTATGCTACGTATTTCATATGATGAATTATTAAAGAAGTGTCGACGAATATATATATATATATATATATGTGTAATAAGGTAAGGAGTAATGAGTAGCGGTTAGGAACTCTGCCTTGTGAAGACGTATGTTGGAAACCGAGAATCGTACTTTTAGAATTATGAAATGTGTGTAAATGCGTGAATGTATCACAATGCCGACGAAAATTTTTTTGGACACTGTTATATCAATAAGATTTTGTTTCTACAGATTTGCAACGCTAATTCTTGACCTATGAAATTTTTATATGAGACTGTCGCTGTAGCGAAAACTGCTGTCGTAAATATTTCGTTAAGAAAGGTAAGTGACCTTGATGTAATGCGTTGTGGCGCGCAGCTGGGCCAGCCGCCCAGAGAAAAAGCCATTAGGTAAAAAAAAAAAAGGGAGGCCATTATCCTCGCTATTGACGTTCCTTTGTAGAAAGCATCGCAAATGCGACACGCTCATTACTTGGAAACATATCGTACTTTCTGATATTTACTGAAATGCCTAATGAAATGACAAGAAATAGTTTGTCTACACACCTGATTATGACTACTGTCTTTCTAGATGAGATATTTTTTTACTACTTATGAAATGCCACATGGCTATTGAACGATGTTTTTATGCTTTACTTTGTACATAGTTGCTTATTTCATTTGATATCTGGTTTCCAGCTGTCTTGTAGCATTGGTTTCATAAAATAAAATTAAATGCATTTGCTAATGTGAACACTTTCTGTCAACAGCTCTATTAAATAATAATTTTGTGATCCACATTTTTCAAAAAAGGAGCACTTGGAAAGGAAAGAACAATAAGGAGGGACTAGTAACAGTAAATGCATACATAATATTCTTTTCAAGTACATGGTAATATTTTTTTTTACAATAAGTTGTTGTGGTGCACCACTTTAATTACTTAGACATTAAGATGTGATTATACATTTCACTTATCTGCATTGTTATCTTTAGTGTACTATTTTTTTCTGCTTGAGCTATGTCATGTTTAGGTATAAGTTGCTGCTGTTTGCCAGGCATAGTGTTATTGAATTTGACTTTGTATTATTCTGTTAAGCCAGTTTTACTAATGAATTATTTTTATTGTTTGCTGCACATTGCCTTAGATTAGTTGTAACATTACAATTGCTTTGCTAATTTCTTAATGCTGCTTGCTTCGCAAATCTGCGTTTTTTTTTTCATTGCTGTTTATATTAATTGTTTTATGTGATGCTGCATTGCCTCGTCCCTTGGTATATATATCTGAGCTCAGTAGATTTAAGTTAGCTTAAGAGGGGGTAGACTATATAAGAAACTAACTATGATGAATTTATAAGAAATGCATTGAGAAGCTATCAGAAAATGGTTTGGCAAAAAAAAAAAAAAAAAAAAAAAGGATACTGTACAGTGGAGAAAAACTATTTTTGACAGAGGATGTGAACAGAATACAGAAAACAGGCTTAGATAGGACTTTTGGGAATAATGATGAACGAAGGGAGATCTCCATGCAAAATACTGCAGTAAAACAAACCCTGTCCTTTCCTTTTGTGTTATCCCCCTATGTGTTTGTGCACCCTTGTGTATTTGTTTTCTTCCTGTCTCTGTGTAGTTTCATAGAATTTTTTTCTCTTCTAATACTAAGCTACATTCACTATGATGAGGAATACTGTTACCCTCAAATATAATTCGCATTAATAATATGTTATTTACTTTGTAAAGATGTTAGACATTAGTAATTCTGTTCTGTTTTAATGCTCATGTGTAAAGTTGATGTTTCAAAAGCTATTCTGATCTTTTATGTATGTACTTATGTCATTATTTTTGTAACACTGATGTATATGTTATTTCGATTCTTTTGTAAAGCCTGTACTACAAATGTTCTCTGTATTGTTATGTTTTTTAATGATGTATTTTGTACCTTTGTAATTGTATTCTCATGTTATAAAATTGTAATTGACACTGGTTCGTCAAATTGGGTAACTTGTAAGTTACATGTCACTGCACACGTTTCTATTGGTCATAGTCTATGGACAATATGTGAAAAGTAGGGACTGTTAGTGTTTGCACGTGTGTTAATAATTCAGCAAGGGACTGGTTAACAGCATTGCTGGTTCTCAGGACAATTCAAAAACTTTGTGAGTGCACAAGTGGTGGTTATGGACTTGCTACATTATTCGCAAGACTCTTCGATGGTGATTGTGCACCTGCACAGTCGCAACAGATGGCTGCTGGCCATCTCTACAAGGACTACATTGGGGCTGCATCTTTGCTGACTCACCAGTACCATTATCTCTACAAGGACTGCAGTGGGTCTGCGCCTCTGGTGGCCCACCAATACCGTAATCTCTACCAGGACTACAGTGAGTCTGCTCTGTGATGACCCACCAATACTCTTCAAAACTTCGACTGACTCTGTTGTGGGTTTGCTCTGTTGTGGCCCATTACCTGTCAGCATGTCAAGAGTCAGCACTGTCTTTCCGTTGGAAGGACAACACTACTTCTTCAAGACTGCATGGAAATCCACTACGTCTGTGTGCATTGTCTTTTGCTGCTCAGACTTTGAGAAAAACTCGGCAATTTTAGTGTGATCAGGACTGTCTTTAGGGACTGTGAGAAAATTTGAGCTTTTGACCAACATGTATCAATAAGTGTGTGCATTTGATTTCTTTGTTATTGTAATTGTGAAAAAAAATTTTAACAAATATGTATTGGCCAGTGCCCAACAAAATTTGTAAATTTTTTTGTGGGGAGCATGGGGGCTATGTAAGTAGGCTGTTTAGGTTTTTTATTGGTAACGCCACCTCTGTATGAAAATCACTGGCTGTGCTGTGTGCAGTCTGTGGCTGCTTCGCATTGTTGTAATACTCGCCATTGTAGTGTTAGGCAGCTGGCTGTGAACAGCGCGTAGCGTTGGGCAGTTGGAGGTGAGCCGCCAGCAGTGGTGGATGTGGGGAGAGAGATGGCGGAGTTTTGTAATTTGTCATGAACTGCTATATATATGATGATATCAAGGTAAATACATTGTTTGTTCTCTATTAATATCTTTCATTTGCTAACTATCCCTATCAGTAGTTAGTGCCTTCCATAGTTTGAATCTTTTATTTAGCTGGCAGTAGTGGCGCTCGCTGTATGCAGTAGCTTGAGCAGCGAAGATTTTTGTGAGGTAAGTGATTTGTGAAAGGTATAGTTTAATGTTAGTCAGGGCCATTCTTTTGTAGGGAATTTTGAACGTCAGATTGCGATGCGCTATAAATATTGTGTGTCAGTTTAAGCACAGTCCTAAGGGGACGTTTCATATTCTGCGTCAGGTTAAGCACAGTCGTATGTAAAATTGTTCAAAGGGGACGTTACAGTATGTGCTGCAGAAATGATTAGCATTTCAGTCACCTCAGTTCTGGATATTGTTCTGCTTGCCATGGGAGCACAACATTTATTCATATGGAATTAGGAACAAACAGTCCAATGAATTTAGCCCTTTTTTATATTCTTGAAAGACTTATGTGAAAATGTACAAAAACATTTATCATTCAATGTAATTGTATTTAAAAACAATATCGATTTATTATGTATATCATTCTTTGTTCTATGTTCAAAAATTAATAACTGTGAAACAGACAAATGATTTTATGTAATTACTTACTCTGGTCTTGATCCTGGATGAGGCCAGACGTAAGTGTACTTACGCTGCATTTCGATTGAATATATGTGTTTATTCGTTCTTAAAACCTTCAATTATGTATCTTTAGCATCCCTACATATTAGGAGACTAAAAACTAATATTTTCAGAATATTGATTGATTGATTGATTGTTGACGGCTATTTCCGCGTCCGCAGCGCCTTATTTGAGAATTGCCAATACTGTAATAAAGGGCACAGAGCCGCTGTAATAACTTACAAAGTCTGCATTTTAATTATATTGTTTAACGTAAGAGTCATTTTAATTTATTTGCAAAAATTTATAGAACCTTTCATTAAATTCTTGTGCTTGCCGCATTACGGCTATCTTTTATCTCTGCTACGTTAATTCACAGAAATTAACTTACTGCGAAATGATCAGTGATAAATGTGCCACACAATAATTTTTTTCTACGCGAGGGCATGACGTTAAATCAGTATTAATTTCAATGAAATTTGAATGCAAAAAGAACCTGAGATGCTTTGTTAACATACTAGCCAGTACAGTGCTTCACATAGCTCTTTACGTGCGTCATATTGCGTGCATTAAAAAAAGACTGTGTAATTAGCCCTTGGTACGTTGTGTTGTCACATTAGCGTGTGTGGCGTCATTTGATGTGTGTTGCTGTTCTTGTGGTCTTCAGCCCTGAGACTGGTTTGATGCAGCTCTCGATGCTACCCTATCCTGTGCAAACTCCTTCATCTACCAGTACTTACTGCAACCTACATCGTTCTGAATCTGCTTAGTGTATTCATCTTTTGGTCTCCCTCTACGATTTTTACCCTCCACACTGTCCTCAAATGCTAAATTTGTGATACCTTGAAGCCTCAGAAAATGTCCTACCAACTGGTCCCATCTTCTTATCAAGTTGTGCCACAAACTCCTCTTCTCCCCAATTCTATTCAATACCTCCTCATCAGTTATATGTTCTACCCATCTAATCTTCAGCATTCTTCTGTAGCACCACATTTCGAAAGATTCTATTCTCCTCTTGTCCGAATAATGCCGATAATATTTATCGTCCATGTTTCACTTCCATACATGGCTACAATCCATACAAATACTTTCAGAAACGACTTTCTTACACTTAAATCTATACTTGTTGTTAACAAATTTCTCTGTTTCAGAAACGCTTTCCTTGCCAATGCCAGTGTACATTTTATATCTTATCTACTTCGACCATCATCAGTTATTTTGCTCCCCAAAAAGCAAAACTTCTTTACTACTTCGTCTCATTTCCTAATCTAATTCCCTCAGCATCTTCCGACTTAATTCGACTACATTCCATTATTCTCGTTTTGCTGTTCTTGATGTTCATCTTATATCCTCCTTTCAAGACACTGTCCATTCCGTTCAACTGCTCTTCCAAGTCCTTTGCTGTCTCTGACAGAATTACAATGTCATCGGCGAACCTCAAAGTTCTTATTTCTTCTCCATGGATTTTAATACCTACTCCGAATTTTTCTTTTGTTTGCTTTACTGCTTGCTCAATATACAGCTTGAATAACATCGGGATAGGGTACAACCCTGTCTCACTCCCTTCCCAACCATTGCTTCCCTTTCATACCCCTTGACTCTTGTAACTGCCATCTGGTTTCTGTACAAATTGTAAATAGCCTTTCGGTCCCTGTATTTGACCCCTGCCACCTTTAGAATTTGAAAGAGTGTATTCCAGTCCCCAGTGTCAAAAGCTTTCTCTACGTCTAAAAATGCTAGTAATGTAGGTTTGCCTTTCCTTAATCTTTCTTCTAAGATTAGTCGTAAGGTCAGTATTGCCTCACGTGTTCCAATATTTCTACGGAATCCAAACTGATCTTCCCCGAGGCCGGATTCTACCAGTTTTTCCATTCGTCTGTACAGAATTCGTGTTAGTATTTTGTAGCTGTTACTTATTAAACTGATGTTCGGTAATTTTCACACCTGCAACACCTGGTTTCTTTGGGATTGGAATTATTACGAGGCCTGTTCAGAAAGTAAGCTCCGATTGATTGCCAAATTGAAACCACAGTGAACATCAGAAATGTTTTACTTGTAACAATTAGCTACACCTTTCAGCTACTTCTCTACGTAGTCGCCGTTCTGACTTAGACTTTTGTCATAGCGTTGTACCAACTTTTCAATAGCCTCATCATAGAAGGCAGCCGCCAGTGCTTTCCGCGAATTCTCCACGCTGGCGTACACCTCGTTGTCTGTGTCAAAATGTTGTCTTCAAAGACAGCGGTTCATGTGACCAGAGATGAAACTCAGGGGGAGACAATTGCGGACTGTATTGTAGGTAATCTCACATTTCCATTTGAAAATGATGCAGGAGCATCTTCATTGCCCCTGCAGAATACGGCTGAAAATTGTCTTGAAGAAGAAACAGCACGACAGTTATGTAATATTAGCTGCATAGCTTCAGGCGAAATTTCTCACCAGGCCCTCGTACTTGGCGGCAGCCACTATTTTCTAGACATCTTTACGCACTCACTGCGAGCTCAGAAATGAGAAGAGCGACGTGATGCTAACTGGGGTTATACTAGAGACACTACCCAACACATCTGTGCAAAGCTGTATCGGATTTTCATAGTCGTTTCCATTTCGCGACCGATCGGAGCTTACTTTCTGAACGCCCCTCGTATATTCTTCTCGAAGCCTGAGGGTATTTCGCCTGTCTCATACATCTTGCTCACCAGATGGTAGAATTTTGTCAGGACTGGCTCTCGCAAGGCCGTCAGTAGTTCTAATGGAATGTTGTCTACTCCTGAGGCCTTGTTTCGACTTAGGTCTTTCAGTGCTCTGTCAAACTCTTCACGCAGTATCGTATCTCCCATTTCATCTTCATCTACATCCTCTTCCATTTGCATAATATTGTCCTCAACGACATTTCCCTTGTATAGACCCTCTATATACTCCTTCCATCTTTTTCTGCTTTATCTTCCTTGGTTGGAACTGGGTTTCCATCTGAGCTCTTGATATTCATACAAGTTGTTCTCTTTTCTCCAAAGTTTTAATTTTCCTGTAGGCAGTATCTATCTTACCCCTAGTGAGATAAGCCACTACATCCTTTCATTTGTCCTCTAGCCATCCCTGCTTAGCCATTTTGCAATTCCTGTCGATTTGATGTCCACAAACCATATAGTTTAATGAACTGCACATCCACGCACAATTAAAGCACACCACTTAACGTAGAGAATAGAACACAGCAACATAAATATTTTAAACAACACAATACGTCCTGCTGCCTAGCAGGCACAGGGTCCGCCATGGGCCCTAATAATTTGTTCCGTGCGTGGTGGCATCGGCGCGTATAAGGCGCAAATGGCGTCGTGTGATATAACTAGCCACGCTTCATTCTCCTGGTCTGGTTCCAAAGTTCACCTGCGGTTGTTGGCATTGGGTAACAGTGCTGCACTCGACGTTTCAGCATTTCCCACACATTTTCGATTGGCGACAAGTCTGATGATACGGCGGGCCAGGTAACATGTGGTCGTGAATTGTCTTGACGAAAAGTGGCGTCCGGGCTGTTGTGCAGAAAGGATGCTGCTGCGGGTCGCAGGACGTCATTCACGTAGGTCACACAGGTCGCAGTGTTCTGAACACGCTCCAGCTGTGCTATGTGGTTGGATACAATGGCATCCCACACCATAAGCCCTGACGTTGGCGTTGTACGTCTTGTGGAGATGCAATCACTGTGATGTCACTCCCCCTGTCGACGGCGAACCAAAATGCGGCCATCGTTTTCAAATAAACAGACCTGGATTCGTCCGAAAACACTATCTGGTGCCATTTCCGCCCGCAGTGAAGTCGTTCCATACACCATTGCCGTCTAGCATGTTTGTGCACATTCGTCAAAGGTAGGCGGAGAAGTGGACGACGCGCACGTAACCCATGCCGTAATGAACGGCGATGGACTGTCACCCCTGACAGCATTACACTATTCCACTGTTACGCCAGAGCCGAGGAGGACGCAGATCTGTCGTGCAATGCCATTCGGATGATTCGACGGTCTTCTCGGGCGGTGGTCTGGGTGGTGTGACGTGACCTACCTCGTCGTGTTCTACGGCCATCCGTGGACCATTCTACACGCCCCCTTTACACTACCAAAACACTTCGTCACACAAGAGCAGCAATTTCCCTGCCAATTTCTCATGCCAATAATGCGCCTTCTTTCAAACTGAATGATATGACGGTACGGTTCGCGCGACATTTGCGAGGCTTTCTGCATGCCTTCTGAAGTTACACTGATTCGTTACCTTCGATTTATAGCGACAGTGAGAGCCAAAGGCACATTTTATCTGTGTGTGGAGCTGCGCCGTAATTTCGATGTTGACCTTGCTGGCTGACCTGGTTTAAATGCTAATCATTTCTGCTGAACATACTAGTGAACATGTCCTATGAATATGAACTTCTCTTTCTATTGATTCAAGGTGTTCTGCTTTTTCTGAACATGAGAATACCTGGCCCAAGGCGAATTATTTCAGTTGCATCCACAGCCCGTTCAACAGAATGCTGGGAAAGAACTCTTCGAAATATTGTACCGTTTCCACACCATCATTCGACGTCACTCCTGAGAACCTTTCAAGCTCTTACTATGTCCAGGTCGTGTGGTTTGTATCCGTCCTGGAAGTAACAGAGTTGTCACAGTGTCACTGTGGAGGCAACTTCTCTTCAAGTTACTGCTGCAGGTGCAGTACGATGCGCCAGAGTCATAGGCCGAACACGATGGTCTTCCCTGTCAGTAGTACCTCGCGGCCGTCCGGAGGCCGGACTTGTTGGGACCGAGGGAAGTGGCCCAGTGGTTATTACAGTGGTTCAAATGGTTAAAAAATGGTTTAACAATGGTTCATATGGCTCTAATCACTGTGGGACTTAACATCTGAGATCATCAGCCCCCTAGACTTAGAACTACTTAAACTTAACCAACCCAAGGATATCACACACATCCACACCCGAGGCAGGATTCGAACATGCGACCGTAGTAGCAGAGTGGTTCCGGACTGAAAGGCCTAGAACCGCTCGACCACAGAGGCCGGCTTAGTACAGTGGACTCGCATTCGGGAGGACGACGATTCAAACTCGCGTCCGGACATCATTATTTAGATTTTCCTTGCCTAAATCGCTTCAAGAAAATGCCGGGATCGTTCCTCCGCTTGTGCTCCATCTCTAACGACCTCGTTGGCAATAGGACGTTAAACACTAAGCTATCCTCCGCTTCTTGCGACCGTACATTTTCGTGGGCTCCACTGCCAGCAGCCGTGTACAGTGGCTACATTCCGGCCAATTCTTTCTGCAATATCGTTCCCCTATTACCCGACCTCGTTCAAAGTCAGGGAGGAGTTGAAAATGGCTTCTTTGTCGTCTTAAAGGCATTCTTGACCAACTTCAACTTTCCAAGTCCAACCCCTAATGTAAGTAATACGATCGCTACAGCGTGTATTCAAAGCAAACCCGATTTGGATCTTCAAAGTGGCAGTACTAGCACGACTCTGAGGGGACTGGCGCTAAATGTGAATAGACATCATCTTTCAGATGTACACCGAAGCGCCAAAGAAACTGGTATAGGCATGCGTATTCAAATACAAACATTCGTAAACAGGCAGAATATGGCGCTGCGGTCGGCAATGCCCGTATAAGACTGCAAGTGTCCGGCGCAGTTCTTAGATCGGTTAGCACTTGTACAAAGGCAGGTAACCAAGGTTTAAGTGTGTTTAAACGTGGTCGGCGCACGAGCAGTGGTACACAACATCTCCGGGGTAGCAATGGAGTACGGATTCTCCCGTACGACCATTTCAGGAGTGTACCGTGAATATCAGGAATCCGGCAAAACATCAAGTCTCCGACACCGCTGCGGCCGGGAAAAGATCCTGCAAGCACGGGACCAACGACGACTGAAGAGAATCGTTCAACGTGACAGAAGTGCAAATCTTCCGCAGATTCCTGCAGATGTCAGTCCCGGGCCATCAATGAGTGTCAGCGCGAACCATTCAACGAAACATCATCGATATGGTCTTTCGGTGCCGAAGATCCACGACACGAAGCTTTACGCCTCGCCTGGGCCCTTCAGATGACTGGAAAGATGTTGCCTGGTCGGACGAGTTCCGTTTCAAATTGTATCGAGCGGATGGATGTGTATGGGTATGGAGACAAGTCCATGAATCTATGCACTGTGCATGTCAGCAGGGATTTTTCAAGCTGATGGAGGCTCTGTAATAGTGTGGGGCGTGTGCAGTCGGATATGGGACCCCTGATACGTCTAGAAACGACTCTGACAAGTGACACATACGTAAGCATCCTGTCTGACCACCTGCATCCATTCATGTCCATTGTTCGTTCCGACAGACGTCGACAATTCCAGCAGGACAATGCGACGCCCCACACGTCCAGAATTGCTACAGAGTGGCTCCAGGAACACTCGCCTGAGTTTAAACGCTTACGCTGGCTACCAGACTCCCTAGACATGAACATTATTGAGCATAACTGGGATTCCTTGCAACGTGCTTCTAAGAAGAGATCTCCATTCCGTCGTACTCTTACGGATTTATGGACAGCCTTCCGGATTCATCGTGAATGTTCGCTCCAGCACTACTTCAGGCATTACTGGAGCATATGCCACGTCGCGCTGAAGCTACCAACTTTTGTTTATATCATGGAGCTCTGTTTTCTTTCCGTCAGTGTACATATTTTGTAACAATGCATAGAAATACTCAGGGTTCGCAAACAAGCGATTCGTTGAAAGGCCTCGGGATAATATATGGCATGATGAGTCTCCCGCATAGCAAGGCGCTGAGAATGTGTGTATTCTGGCATCGCGAGTTTGATCTAAGCCGGCGCTGTGGAAACCCCGAAAAGACAGACAAAAACGAATGTTTCACTATTATCTGAGTAAAAAATGAAAACTATTCTTGCAGTTCACAGACGGAAGGAGCACATGAGATTTTGTCTTTAGACTAAGGATATAGTGTGAGAAATGAATCAGAGGACAGAAGCACGTGCCAAATCTACGTAACGGTTTGCACACTCTCTCGAACGGAATAATGCCTCATATCATAGGAGATTGTTTTTATAATGAACGTACGCTGTACACTTCTTAGCAGATTAAAACTGGGTGCAGCGCAGGGGCCCGTCCCTACAACCGTAATCTGTAGACCATTTGCCCGCTAAAACCAAAAGTCCCGGCTTCGAGTTTCGCCCCAGCACAAAGTTTTAAGTTACCTTGAAAGTTCAGATCGGAACACTCGCAGCTGCAGAGTGAGACTTTTGCAAACAATTACCCAGTCTGTGACTAAGAAATATCTCCACAATATATTTTCTTCCAGGACAGTGAGTGCAGCGGGGTATGCAGGGGAATGTCTGTGAGGTCTCGAACGCAAGAACTGATGCCCGTGAGTCGGGTCTTGTAAGGGACCAGTTATGAAGATCGTGGTAACTTACTTTGTGAGCGAACCCGCGTCCTACTCCGCTGGAGATGATAAATAATTTGTTTAAGAGAGAGCTAAGGATGCAGCCATGGTGCAGCGTGGGCGAAATTCTATGTTTAATCGTTGTGAAGGATATGTTGCAGAAAACACGACATGTACACAGACGGAAAAGAATTCACAATACAAAGGAGGAGTCGTGTGACATAAATGATAGCTGGTACGCGTGTTTCTACAGGATGGAGCAGCGGAAATGCATGTTTTTCACTATTGAATGACTGGGACACGGTTTGATAAAAATAATAAAAACAAGCATTATGTGAAAGATTTTAATGCAGTTTTGAAATATAAATACTTTAATTAGGTTCGAAAAATAATGTCTTGGTGATGACGTCCTTCTTCCTGGATACAAATTTGGATCCTCTCCCGAAAGTTACGCATGGTTCTCTCGAACATTTCATTCGGCACGGCTTCAATTTCCTGACGACCAGAATTCTTCAGGTCATCGATTGTGCGAGGCTTGTTCATGTATACTTTTGATTTTAAATATCCGCACAAAAATAAGTCGCATATCGAAATCGGGTGAGTGAGGGGGTCAGTTAACATCACCATATATCGAAATAACATGTCCTGGGAACACCTGTCGAACCATTTCCATTGATGCTCTCGCCATTTGAGCTGTGGCACCGTCCTGCTGAAACCATATTTCTCTCGTGTTCACTTGACGCCTTTCTGGACGAAAAAAGTTGTTTAACATTTTAACGTAGCGCGCTGATGTCACAGTAACTGCAGTTCCTTCCTCTTCAAAAAAAAAAAAAAAATAGGGTCCAACAATCCCCATCTTTGAAATGTAGCACCACACTGTTACTTTTAAACTGTGGACAGGTCTTTGGTGTGATTCATGTGGCTTCTCCGGCGCCCAATACCGAAAATTTTGAACATTGACGTAGCCGTCTACATGAAAATGTGCTTCATCACTCATGAAGAGTGTAGCATCTGCATCTTCCGGAAAAATGTCATCCATTAAGCGACAAAACTCCCTGCGCTGCACAAAATGCCCTTCACTATGCTGCTGGACGATCATTATCCTGTACAGGTGAGACTTAAGATCATCATGTAAGAAGCAGTGAAGCCAATGACGTGACATACCCAGCGCTACAGCCTGTCGTCTAACCGATCGTTTCAGACTAGCAAGAACTTCTGTTCTCACTCGGTCTACATTTTCCAGAGTACGAATTGAACGGGGAAGAACAGGTGGTTCCTTTTCCATCACAGATCCAGTACTTGTAAACGCTGCAACCCATCAGAGTACAGTATTTCGATCAGGCACTGCATCTCGACCTCCAACTCAAAAATTTTGACAGAAAAGACGTTGCACTGTCACTACGGAATCATTGTTTCTGAAGTACTGATCGACAACGTACACACGATGATCCGCACTCCAACGCTCCATAGCGATTGAAACTGCACTGTACGGGCAGTCTGCCAACATTAATTGAAGGTCAATACCCTCTCTCGTCGCCGCGTACTAGCGGCTCAAAAAACGATGCGTTTCCTCTGCTCCACCCTGTACATCTGAAAGATGATGTCTATTTATCACCATAGCGCGACTATGAGGATGCAAATCGGGTTTGCTTTGTATACACACGCTGTAACGGCCGTGAGCGTTAGTTACCTTCGAGATAGGGCGTGGTGAGCTGAGGTTAGTCAAGAATGCGTTTAAGGCGAACATTATCAACACATCAGTGAGTTTGAACAAGAACGTGTGATAGGATACGAGAAGCTGGTCGTTCCTTCTGCGATACTGCAGCCACTGTACGTGATTTCTGGCAGCGGTGGACACGAGATGAACGGTCGCAAGAAGACCAGGCTCCGGACGGCCACGTGGCAGTACAGAGAGGGAAGACCATCGTGTTTGGAGAATGACTCTGCCGCATCGTCCTGAACCTGCAACAGCAATCTGAGCAACAGTTGGTACCACAGGACTGTCTGAGCCGTGGCGAGCTGGTGCCGTCTTATTTAGTTTATGTATCGTTGAGATCGATTGTCGTTGAGGTAAGCTATCTTTGCTTTTCGTGTGTCTTATCTTGCAACTTCGCAGGCGAAGCGAGTGGGTTGTTAGCCTTCGACGAGTAACCCTCGAGATCTCGTGACTTCCGGAGGGGGGGTGGGGGGGGGGCTGGGGGGGGGGGGAGGAACGAGTGTCAACGGCTGCCGAACGAGCGTGATGACCGTTACACTTTGTGGTGTAAAATTGGTTGGGCGTTTTGCCGACATGGGCAGCTTGGAGATACAAGTTCCGTAGCTTGGCTGGGCACAAAATTTGAGGGGAAGCGGTGAAGTTGTAGAACTCGCTCCCTCGTATTGTGTACCCGATATGGAGTATGTCGTCGTAATTGTTCACCGACGCTCTCAGAGATTTTAAATTTTATTATTATGGTGAGACTTTCTTGGCTTAGTTAATTGGTAGCTGTTATTTGAAAATGTTCTCAGAAGTTTTACTAGTGATTTGTGTCTCTTGCAATCAAATGATTTTATGTTGCTGTTTTTAAAGCCTGCACTGTAATAATACAGTTGTCGATGTGTAAGTGAGTAAAAGGTTCTGCCCAGTGTTTCTATGCTTCAGTGTTTTTGGAATGTTTTGTGATTCGGGCAGAAACTTTCAATGGTGCTAGGGCCTTGGCGGAGAGTGAAATGTCATCCGAGGTCTAGGTCTGGCAGCGCTTAAGAACCTTGATACTGCTGGAATTGGTCACATATGCCCTTCCAAAGTTTAGTATTTATCTTCACTCCGTGAAAGTGGGTTAAGCTTGTACCATATATATACACTCCTGGAAATGGAAAAAAGAACACATTGACACCGGTGTGTCAGACCCACCATACTTGCTCCGGACACTGCGAGAGGGCTGTACAAGCAATGATCACACGCACGGCACAGCGGACACACCAGGAACCGCGGTGTTGGCCGTCGAATGGCGCTAGCTGCGCAGCATTTGTGCACCGCCGCCGTCAGTGTCAGCCAGTTTGCCGTGGCATACGGAGCTCCATCGCAGTCTTTAACACTGGTAGCATGCCGCGACAGCGTGGACGTGAACCGTATGTGCAGTTGACGGTCTTTGAGCGAGGGCGTATAGTGGGCATGCGGGAGGCCGGGTGGACGTACCGCCGAATTGCTCAACACGTGGGGCGTGAGGTCTCCACAGTACATCGATGTTGTCGCCAGTGGTCGGCGGAAGGTGCACGTGCCCGTCGACCTGGGACCGGACCGCAGCGACGCACGGATGCACGCCAAGACCGTAGGATCCTACGCAGTGCCGTAGGGGACCGCACCGCCACTTCCCAGCAAATTAGGGACACTGTTGCTCCTGGGGTAACGGCGAGGACCATTCGCAACCGTCTCCATGAAGCTGGGCTACGGTCCCGCACACCGTTAGGCCGTCTTCCGCTCACGCCCCAACATCGTGCAGCCCGCCTCCAGTGGTGTCGCGACAGGCGTGAATGGAGGGACGAATGGAGACGTGTCGTCTTCAGCGATGAGAGTCGCTTCTGCCTTGGTGCCAATGATGGTCGTATGCGTGTTTGGCGCCGTGCAGGTGAGCGCCACAATCAGGACTGCATACGACCGAGGCACACAGGGCCAACACCCGGCATCATGGTGTGGGGAGCGATCTCCTACACTGGCCGTACACCACTGGTGATCGTCGAGGGGACACTGAATAGTGCACGGTACATCCAAACCGTCATCGAACCCATCGTTCTACCATTCCTAGACCGGCAAGGGAACTTGCTGTTCCAACAGGACAATGCACGTCCGCATGTATCCCGTGCCACCCAACGTGCTCTAGAAGGTGTAAGTCAACTACCCTGGCCAGCAAGATCTCCGGATCTGTCCCCCATTGAGCATGTTTGGGACTGGATGAAGCGTCGTCTCACGCGGTCTGCACGTCCAGCACGAACGCTGGTCCAACTGAGGCGCCAGGTGGAAATGGCATGGCAAGCCGTTCCACAGGACTACATCCAGCATCTCTACGATCGTCTCCATGGGAGAATAGCAGCCTGCATTGCTGCGAAAGGTGGATATACACTGTACTAGTGCCGACATTGTGCATGCTCTGTTGCCTGTGTCTATGTGCCTGTGGTTCTGTCAGTGTGATCATGTGATGTATCTGACCCCAGGAATGTGTCAATAAAGTTTCCCCTTCCTGGGACAATGAATTCACGGTGTTCTTATTTCAGTTTCCAGGAGTGTATATATATATATATATATATATATATATATATATATATATATATATATATATCGCTTAGTTCCTTGTGCAGCTTTTACTAGTAATTATTTATTAACACGTCAGAGCACGTAACCATTTTTTTAGATCAGTGTATCTGTTGTAGTTTCTTTTTTTTTAAATTAAGTGATTCTACCATGTTATGTAGTAGTATCTTAGTTCGGCAGTAGTGTTCAAGTGTTATTAAGTCACTCTTTACCTGTAATTGTTTCATTATATCTATTTTGAGGGAAGTACTATATGGGAGTTTGAAGTTCTGAAGTTTGACTGTAACCCCCTTTTCTTAATTTTGAATTGTTTGTTAGAGTACTAAGTACGTTGGGTTCTTAATTCTATTTGCAAAGTTTTATCTGGTGGCTCGTCCACAATTTGTATTTGTCAATTTTGTTTGAAAGGGGTAATTTCAATAAACTGTCTTAATCGTAAATTGTGACTACCAACCATGATTCCCTCCCGCTTCCTCTGTTATGGTATTTAAGATGTGGTGTGTAAGTGTGGTACTATCAAGGAATCACCTATCACTGTTAAAAATCAGTTAGTTCAATGACAGCTCCGAGCCAGAGGCCACGGAAAGTGCATTCCAATGACCACAGACCACCGCCTTCTGCGACTTCAGTGGTGTCAGGTGAGAGCTCATTAGATGTCAGGGTCTGCTGTTGTGTTTTCTGATGAAAGCTGGTTTTGCCTCAGTGCCAGTGTTGGCCTTGTCTTGGGAGGCGGCCGGCTGAAGTTGTGCAAACGATCTATCTGTGTGCTAGACGCACTGGAGTTGCACCTGCCGTTATGGTCCGGGTTGAAATTTCATACGTCAGTAGGAACACTCTCGTGATTATCCCACACACCCGGACTTGAAATCTGTATGTCAGCCTGATGATTCGACCTGTTGCGCAACCATTCATGAACAGCGTTCTAGGGGGTGTTTTCCAACAGGATAACGCTCGGTCACATACCGCTGTTGTAATCCAACATTCTCTTCAGAACGACTTGTTCGATCATAATATCTGTCCCCAATCGAGAACATATGGGGCATCATCGGACGACAACTCCAGCGTCATCCACAAACAGCATTAACCGTCCCTGTATTGACCGACCAAGTGGAACTGCCATGGAACTCCATCCCACAAACTGACATCCGGCACCTATGCAAAATAATGCATGCACGTTTGCATGCTTGCATTCAACATTCTGGTGATTACATCGGTTAGTAATGTACCAGCGTATTACATTTGCAAAGGTTTATCCAGCGCTTACATTAATCTTTGGTCTTTCAACTTTAATTACTTAATTATGTTACCTAGACAATTGTATCCCCAAAATGTCATTAGTCTACAATAATTATTTTTAGGTGTTGTGATTTTTTTCCCGTCAGTAAATCACTGGGCATAGTTGCCTGTGTTGCAACCGACAACTGGCTACCAACAACACACAACTGACTGCCAACAGCGGATAGCCGACGGTCGAGAAGAAAGTAGCAGGCGTCAGAATAGCACATAATCGCCACGTCCGAAGACTGAAGTTATATGGAATGTAAAGTAACCTAAAAAAATGCTGTCATATATCGGCGTTTATCCATACAGCGCCTAGGTATGTTTGTGAATTTATTCTTCAGCATTATACTGAATTGAGAACTAGTTAGGGATTTTAACTAGGGCGCTAATGGAAGCAAGCAAATATAACGATGTTGAGTTTGAATTTTGATGGAACTATTTAGGAGTTTGGACGTCAAATACTGCTTCTGTTGAATGATTGAAACATATGGTACTATGATCACAACTTGAATTTAATTAGAAACATTCTCAAAATGGAGAGCATTTTCAGCGAGTGACAGAGGATTCATTCGGTGGCAGTGAGATAATTTTTTGACCTTTATGAATTTTTTGCATCCTGTAGTGGTTACGTATTTTTTCCGTCTACGTTTTTGATTAGTGGGACTTCAGTGAAACAATTCAGGGCTTGATGACGATTAGTACAACTGTATTAATTACGGAGATTTCTGTTAAAGCCCCGTTTTGTGTGGCTTCTCTCTGAGCCGGTGACTATTCTCCAAGTATCCGCGTTTTCTCATCATAGTCGACTGATCGAACACCTGCATCCGAAGAACATAAAAGCCTATAAGACATAACATCCTCGGCTTGCATAGCTCTGTCCGTGGAGTACTCGTCAGAAAAAAATTCAGTTCGGCACCTTATATGTTTCTTTCTCCTTGTTCTGATTGTGTACAATATTGTATAGATCAATTACTTTGGATGTCTACTGACTGGGCCAGTACTGTTAAACGCGAGAGCATCGGAATAGTTATTCACCTGCGCTGATTCGTCCAGATGCCAACATGAAATATATTACAAGCAGTAGGCAAAATGGTTCAAATGGCTCTGAGCACTATGGGACTTAACATCTGTGGTCATCAGTCCCCTAGAACTTAGAACTACTTAAACCTAACTAACCTAAGGACATCACACACATCCATGCCCGAGGCAGGATTCGAACCTGCGACCGTAGCGGTCACACGGTTCGAAACTGAAGCGCTTAGAACCGCACGGCCACACCGGCCGGCGGCAGTAGGCAGTGCAGGCACTTTGTTTCTCAGTGTTAAGATGATTCTGCCAAGTATCTATGCGACAAAAACCTGTATCACTTCAGTAAAAATCATTGACCTATTTAAAAAACGCAGAACAGAGCGTAAACTAATTCATCTACATCTACATCTAAATGGCTACCTTGCAAATCACATTTAAGTGTCTCCCAGAGGGTGCATCGAACCGCGTTCACAATTCTCTATATTCCAATCTCGTATAGAGCGCGGAAATGATAGACACCTGTATCTTTCCGTACGAGCTCTAATTTCCCTGATTTTATTATGGTGATCGTTTCCTCTTATGTAGGTCGGCATCAACAAAATATTTTAGTATTCGGAGGAGAAAGTTAGTGATCAGAATTTCGTGAGAAGATTCTTCCGCAACGAAAAACGCCTTTGTTTTAATGATACCCATCACAAATCCTCTATCATTCCAGTCACACGCTCTCCCTTATTTCGCGATAATACAAAACGTGCTGCCCTTCTTTGGACTTTTTCGATGTACTCCGTCAATCTTGCCTACTGCCTGTAATATATTTCATGTTGGCATCTGGACGAATCAGTACTCTAAAAGAGGACGGACAAGCGTATTGTATGTAGTCTCCTTAGTAGATTTGCTACATTTCCTAAGTGTCCTGCCAATAAAACGCAGTCTTTGGTTAGCCTTCCTCAGAACGTTTTCTATGTGTACCTTCCAATTTAAGTTGTTCGTAATTGTAATTCCTAAGTATTTAGTTGAATTTACGGCCTTTATATCTGACTGATTTATCGTGTAAACAAAGTTTAACGGATTCCTTTTGGCACTCATATGGACGACCTCACGCTTTTCGTTACTTATGGTCAATTGCCCATTTTAGCACCATACATATATCTTTTCTAAATCGTTTTGCAATTTGTTTTCATCTTATGATGAATTTACTAGTCGATAAACGACAACGTCATCTGTAAACAACCCAAGAAACAGCAAATGGCCTGTAAAACTACCTTGGGGAACGCCAGAAATCACTTCTGTTTTACTCGAAGACTTTCCGTCAATTACTACGAACTGTGACCTCTCTGACAGGAAGTCACGAATCCAGTCACATATCTGAGACGATATTCCATAAACACCATACATATTTTTCTAAATCGTTTTGCAATTTGTTATGATCTTCGGATGACTTCACTAGTCGATAAACGACAGCGTCATCTGCAAACAACCCAAGAAACAGCAAAGGGCCTATAACACTACCTTGGGGAACGCCAGAAATCACTTCTGTCTTACTCGAAGACTTTCCGTCAATTACTACCAACTGTGACCTATCTGGCAGGAAGTCACGAATCCAGTCACGTAACTGAGACGATATTCCACAAGCAAGAAATTTCACTACAAGCCGCTTGTGTCAAAAGCATTCCGGAAACCTTGAAATACTGAATCAATCTGAAATCCCTTGTCAAGAGCACTCAACACTTCATGCGAGTAAAGAGCTAGTTGTTTTTCACAAGAACGATATTTTCTAAATCCATGTTGACTGTGTGTCAATAGGCCGTTTCCTTCGAGGTAATTCATAATTTCTTTTGAATACATTGTGGGAGTGAACAGTGATCAACGTGTTACAAATGTTTACTATCTAAAACAGTCTTGATCACAGTTTATTTATTTCTTACGGTGACCGTTTTCGACCACTACTGTGGTCATCTTCAGACCAATGAGTAAGAACCTCCTTCTCCTGGAGAATCAGACTCGTTGGTCTCAAGATGACCACAATAGTGGTCGAAACCGATCACAATAATAAATAAATAAATTGTGATCAAGACTGTTTTTGATAGTAAATAATAGTAATTCATAACGTTCGAACACAGCAAATGTTCCAAAATCCTGCTGCATATCGACGTTGTGATATGGGCCTGTAATTTAGTGGATTATTCCTACTACCTTCCTTGAATACTGGTGTCACCTGTGCAACTATCCAGTATCTGGGTACGGAACTTTCGTAGAGGGAATGGTTGTACATGTGTAGAGCTATTGTATCGGCATACTCCGAAAGGGACCTAATTGGTATACAGCTAAAATCATTACAGTTTGTTGTGTGGTCGTGGAAACAGGGAAGGCACTGTATCTAGCCTGTGACCGTCGGTCTTTTGGAGCACTGGTGCCCGCTGGCCACAGAGAGAAACGGATGTTTAATCGCAGGGGCAGACTGCCGAGCAGCATTGCCGACACTAATCCGATATGGTCCGACCTTCAAATAAGAAGATTATACCGAGCTCGCGAGGAATATCGACAGGGCGACCTACAACAAACATCCACCCACCCGCGCCCCATGCACCGCTCCACCCACACATCCACACGCACACGCACACACACACACACACACACACACACACACACAGTTTAAGCAGCAGTACTAATGCCGTTGCACGTGCGTCAATACTTGCGCTAGTGAAATTTCAGCACAGCTTTCGCGGGTTTCGCTTGCTTCAGCGGTCGCGGGCAGATTACAAAGCTGTAGCGCATCCGAAAAACAATATCGGATGGAGCAGTATTTCTTTCACGTGCGACATTCCACTGCATTTTTTTCCGTTATATGTGCTGGAAATCACTTTGACGTAACTCTACGTCTCGGTGCATAGAACGGAGCGGAGATAAACATCGACGGAATCCGGCGTCACATCCTGTGCACCAGCGGTTTTGAACCATTAGTTGGCGTATTCTGAGCCAACTTCTAGTTTCCCGTATTTTGAATCTCCTGATATGTGGCGGTTTCCTATGGTTACAAGGGGAAACTGGTAATCTACTTATCCTGCACAAAGAAAGATACACTGAGAACAATACTTACAGCAATCTCTTACAGACGACGAATATTTCTCTTGTAATAAACCTGAAAAAGGTATGTGTTGCCAACAAGAAAATTACCCATTCATAATGTGCCACCATTGACACATTTTTTTCTTGTACTTTGGTACGTAAGCTTTCAAAGTAGGTTCAAATGGTTCTGAGCACTATGGGACTTAACATCTATGGTCATCAGTCCCCTGGAACTTAAAACTACTTAAACCTAACTAACCTAAGGACATCACGCAACACCCAGTCATCACGAGGCAGAGAAAATCACTGACTCCGCCGGGAATCGAACCCGGGAACCCGGGCGCGGGAAGCGAGAACGCTACCGCACGACCACGAGCTGCGGACTTTCAAAGTAGGTTAAATTACAATATTAACCTTACAAAGCATTGTAATGAAAACGGAGCTGCCGAATAGGGAAAGTATCTATAACTTGTAAATAATTCAACTGAAAATTCTATATTCTGACATAAGTGCCGTATGGAGTATGACCAAAATACAACTTAAATTTTTGTTTGACACTATGATAGTCAAGCCATAGTCAAAGTACAAGGTGATCAAAAAGTCAGTATAAATTTGAAAACTGAATAAATCATGGACTAATGTAGATAGAGGTACAAATTGACACACATGCTTGGAATGACATGGGGTTTTATTAGAACCAAAAATATACAAAATTTCAAAAAATGTCCGACAGATGGCGCTTCATCTGATCAGAATAGCAATAATTAGCATAACAAAGTAAGACAAAGCAAAGATGATGTTCTTTACAGGAAATGCTCAATATGTCCACCACCATTCCTCAACAATAACTGTAGTCGAGGAATAATGTTGTGAACAGCACTGTAAAGCATGTCCGGAGTTATGGTGAGGCATTGGCGTCGGATGTTGTCTTTCAGAATCCCTAGAGATGTCGGTCGCTCACGATACACTTACGACTTCAGGTAACCCCAAAGGATCACACGGACTGAGGTCTGGGGACCTGGGTGGCCGAGCATGACGAAAATGGCAGCTGAGCACACGATCATCACCAAACGACGCGCGCAAGAGATCTTTCACGCGTCTAGCAATATGGGGTGGAGCGCCATCCTGCATAAACATCGTAAGTTCCAGCAGGTGTTTATCAGCCAGGCTGTGGATGATGCTATTCTGTAACATATCGGCATACCTCCCACCCGTCACTGTAGCAGTTACAAAACCAGAATCACGCATTTCCTCGAAGAAAAAAGGCCTGATAACGGTAGATGTGGTAAATCCAACCCATACCGTGACTCTCCCGCCTTGCAATGGAGTTTCCACGACAGTTCTAGGATTTTTGGTAGCCCAAATTCTGCAGTTGTGGGCGTTGACAGACCCTCGGGGCTTTAAATGAGCTTCGTCGGCCCACAACACGTTACTCAACCAATCGTCATCTTCCGCCATCTTTTGAAACACCCACACCGCAAATGCCCTCCGCTTCACAAAAACGCCAGGTAACAGTTCATGATGCCGATGTATTTTGTAAGGATAGCATCGGAGGGTACACCTAAGTGCCAACCAAACAGTAGTGTATGGAATGCCGATGTGACATGCAACTGCACGAGCGCTGACTTCTCGGTGCATAGACGAACCCGCTACAGTCTCGATTTCTTCCTGAACTGTCTCAGGAGCGTTACGCCTTGTGCTCGATCGGCCACTACGGGGTCTATCGTCTAAACAACCTGTGGCATCGAACTTCGAAACCATTCTCGCCACAGCTGCATTTGTCAACGGACCTTTACCCGTTCGAATCCCCTTCCAATGGCGATAGGATCGAAACGCTGAACTAACACATTCCCCATTCTGATAGTACAGCTTCACTAAAAGCGCCTTTTCAGGTAACGTCAACATGCTGCGACAGCTGGCGCATCTGATTCTCTCTCTCATTACAGCTCCTTTTATACACGATTGTCATGCGCAGTCACTGACGTTTTGCTGTCCAGCGCCATCCGTAGGACATTTTGTGAACTTTGTAATTTTTTTTGTTCTAATAAAACCCCATGTCATTCCAAGCATGTGTGTCAATTTTTATCTCTCTATTTACATTATTCCTTGGTTTATTAAGTTTTCAAATTTCTACTGAATTTTTGATCACTCGGTACATAAAATTTTCTCTTTAAACAGAAAAGGGTTGCAGTACTGGGTTCAAAGATTTACGTCGTCATTTTCAAATGTAAAGCATCAGATGAAGAATATATAATGAAAATGATGACCATACATCTGACAAAAATTACGAGGAATGACACCAGGCCACCGAGGCATTGATGGCACATCACTACGTTATGCCCATGCTTGCCCAAACGTACATTCCATGTGCTGTTCTACATTAGTGTACTGTTAATAGTAATGCAAGTGTACCTATGTAACGCCAGTATCCCTCTGAAAGAAAGGGATATTTATCTCTGTATCGTCATTCTTTGTTATTGTGTTTTCTAAGTCTATCAAAATTTTATTTTTCTTATTTTCATGTTTTCAACAGATAATTTTAGTGTCATTAGCCAACTTTGTTTACGATGGTTTGATTATTTTTTTGTGACGTTTTAGTGCATCCCTACTTGTTTCCTAGCGCTCCGCAGAATCTGAAAAATACCACTTTCTGTTTTTCTAAGTTGGGATTTAGCCCACTGGGGTACTTCCTTTTGGAAGGTGGAATTCCCTTTTTGATTAACGTGTGTTGAGTTTATGACTAGCCTACAGCCCTGACTTCTATTGGTGAGCTGCCAGTAACAAGTGCATCAGACGCCGTATGGGTTAGCGCCACTAGCACCTGGCTCTCTGGTTGCCTCTGCCCTTTGGAAAACATGTTCGCTCTTTCGTCAGTTCCAGCGTTTTGAAAACCATCTTCTCCGCGTAAGCCACCATCATGGAGGTCTTTGCCGCAAAGCTGATCAGCGGCCTTTACTGTAAGTAGGCTGTTTATGTTTTCTTATTGGCAACGTTACATAGCGCTCTGTATGAAAATCACTGGGTGTGCTGTGTGCAGTCTGTGGCTAGTTTGCATTGTTGTCTGCCATTGTAGTGTTGGGCAGCGGTAGCTGGATGTGAACATCGCGTAGCGTTGCGCAGTTGGAGGTGAGCCGCCAGCAGTGGTGGATGTGGGGAGAGAGATGGCGGAGTGTTGAAATTTGTAAGACTGCATGTCATGAACTGCTATATATATTATGACTATTTAGGTAAATACATTGTTTGTTCTCTATTAAAATCTTTCATTTGCTAACTATGCCTATCAGTAGTTAGTGCCTTCCGTAGTTTGAATCTTTTATTTAGCTGGCAGTAGTGGCGCTCGCTGTATTGCAGTAGTTCGAGTAACGAAGATTTTTGTGAGGTAAGTGATTTGTGAAAGGTATAGATTAATGTTAGTCAGGGCCATTCTTTTGTAGGGATTATTGAAAGTCAGATTGCGTTGCGCTGAAAAAAAACATTGTATGTCAGTGTAAGCACAGTCTTGTATAATTTTTCTAAGGGGACGTTTCATTACAAGGTACGAGGGCTGTTCGGAAAATATCGTCCGATCGGTGGCGAAATAGGATTCACAGCGAAAATCAAAAAGGTTTTATTTGCTATACTTAGCTACACTTTCCAACTACTTTTCTACACATTCAGCTCTCTGGCTGAGACATTTGTCGCAGCATTGTACCAATAACCTCAACACAGAAGGCAGCCTCCTGTGCTTGCTACCAGTACTCTATGTTTGTCTGCAGCTTGTTGTCTATGCCAAAATGTTGTCTTCATATCCTGCAGTTCATGTGACCAGAGAGGGAACTCTGAGGGAGCCAAGTCAGGGCTGTAATGTGGGTAACGGAACACTTCCCAGCAAAAACGCTGCAGGAGCCACGTCATTGCCCCTGCAGTGTGCGGCCGAGGACTGTAATGAAGAAGGAAATGAATGACAGTAACGTTGTGTGCGCTGCTTGAAATCAGGCAAAATCTTTCACAGGCACTCATACTTGGCGCGATACGCCGTTTTCCGGGCTTCTCTCTGCTCTCACTGTGCGATCAGAATTGAAAATAGTGACGTGATCCGATCGATGGTCATAGTAGAGAACTGTCCAACACATCTATGTGAAACTTCATTGGACTTTCGCTGTGGTTTCCATTTCGCGATCGATCAGACCTTACTTTCTGAAGAGCCCCCTTATTATCAGCTGGACCTACTGTACCAAGGTTTGAAAGGAAGTGGTACTTCTCCCATTAGTGCCGGCCGAAGTGGCCGAGCGGTTCTAGACGCTACAGTCTGGAACCGTGCGACCGCTACGGTCGCAGGTTCGAATACTCGCTGTATTGCAGTAGTTCGAGTAACGAAGATTTTTGTGAGGTAAGTGATTTGTGAAAGGTATAGGTTAATGTTAGTCAGGGCCATGCTTTTGTAGGGATTATTGAAAGTCAGATTGCGTTGCGCTAAAAAAAAACATTGTGTGTCAGTGTAAGCACGGTCTTGTATAATTTTTCTAGGGGACGTTTCATATGTACACCCTTAGCCGAGGATACCTCACTGGAATCTTCTGATTTTTTCTTTTAGTTTGTGTAATTAGTGTAGCTATTGTTTATTGCTAGAGCGTAATCATAGAGAGAATTTCCTTTGTAGTTGTAGTTTTTCATTGTTGTACAGTAAAACAGTTGTGGCATGCATGTAGATTTGCACCAAGTATTTCGCAGCTGCAATTAACTAGATATTATTTTCAGTGCTATGTTAATGTGTTCTCTTATTTTTGCTCATCAAATTGTGCTTTTCTGTGTTATCGTGTGAAATATTGTGACAATAATGGCGTGTGAAAAACGTAACACTAGGCTACAAAGTAAACTGAGAAATAATAGTGATGACGAGCGTAGCTTGTCAGCACCACTGTGTGATGAATTAACAGACATTCAAAGTGGTAATTTGGTAATTGTGCATAGGGAAATGGAGCGGGCGGCAAATAATGTCGTAGACAGTGGAACAATTAGTGAACAGGGAAGCATTATCGATCGATCGGTCGGCAACAGCTCGCCTCAGGAATCCGAAATGACAGAACACAATATCGCAAATACTGTAGACTCAGGTTTTGGGTTTTCACTTTTTTCTCAAATGAGTCAAGACACATTTTCCGCTTGTCAAAATGTGATTGTTGCCGGTGCAAATTCACTGCCGAAAAGCACTGAGGAACATGTTTCAGACACCAGTGCATTGTTATTACAATTAATGCAACAAATGGGACGAACAAAATCTTCAAACGTTAGACACCACACTTGAACAAACACGTGAAGATTTAACTACTGAGTTACATAACATTGAATCGAAATGTCAAAAAGTCTGTAATGACGTAAAAACACAAATTTGTGAGCATTTTCAACCCATTTTTTCGCGGCATGAAAATGCATTACAGAATCACAAAGCAGCCATAAAAGAACTGCAAACTATTGTTCATGAAAATCATGAGACCTTGCAAGCTAAAATTGACTCAGTTGCATCTACCGATCTGGTTACGGAACTTGCAAAAACTCAGGAAAACTTAAAGGACACAGTAGATACTCTGAAAATTGGTTCAGAAAGACACATGGAGGAAATTAGTTCATTATCAGAGAAAGTAGTTGAACTTTCGGATCAGCTAAATAATTTATCTACGAAGGTAGATGATAATCTGAATGACACAAAACTGGTAGTCTTTAATGACACAGAAGAGTGGGAACAAATTAGAAAATTCAAACAAAATCAAATCAATACACAGTACAAAAGAGAAATCCGTGAAGTACAAGATCAGCTGACACAGGTAATACAAGAATTATGTATTTCAGAGGACACTCGCGCCCCAATACGGGAAGAGGGACATAGATATACGGAACAGCCACAAAATAATAACACAGGGCATTTCGGAAGTTATGAAAGAAATTGGCAATGTGCACCGAATTTTGAGATTGAACCGCCGACACGACGTAACAATGACCGACATGCGACTCGCCAACATGATGAATTTGACTATAAGCTGTTCATTACTACACGTAAATACAAAACATTTAAGAATTCTGGCAACGACATTCATCCACAAGCGTGGCTCCATCAATTCTCTCATTGTTTTCCTCCCAACTGGTCATTAGAGCACAGATTAGAATTTATGTGTGGCTATTTAGAGAATGAACCAGCTGTAAGAATGCGATCGGTCATTCACGATTGTCACAGTGAAGGAGAATTTTATCATGCCTTCCTCTCAGCATATTGGTCTCAAGCTACACAAGACCGAGTAAAACATAGCATCATAATGATGAAACATTTCGAACAATCTGAATTTTCCAGTCTTGTGAGATATTTTGAAGACATGTTGCACAAGAATCAGTGCCTGTCAAACCCATACAGCCCCTCAGAACTCATCCGCATTTGCTTAAACAAATTGCCTGAACATTTACGACATATTATTTTGGCAGGACGTTGCAAAGACGACATTGAAGCTTTTCAGGGACTCTTACAAGAATTAGAAATTGACACAGACAGTCGCGGGATGCGAAAACAGGAAAACAATCACTACAGGTCACATCCGTCACAATTCCGTGATGACAGAAATAATAACTGGACACGACAAGGCTATTCTTACAACGCAAATCGTGAACAAGACAGACACCACCCATATGACAACCACTGGCAGAGTAACAATAGTTACAGAGAAAGATCGCATTTCCATAGTAATGAATATGACAGAGATTACCTTAGAAACAGGCAATATGGGAACCAAAACAATATTATCATGGGAGACAGAATAACTTCAGACGCAACAGTTCAGCGCGCAGTTACGATTCAGGAAGAAATTCTCCACCACATGACCGACAAGAAAGAAATTATGAAATCTACCGACATGACGACAGACGAGATAATCATAACGACAGACCTCAATTTCATCAGAACTGGCGGGATTCAAACACAGCAGGGAACTTTCGACAACGTGAATTTGTAGAAGCTAGGTCTCCTAATCCCAATAACGACGCGCGCCAATAAAGGAACAGACAATGACTCGCACCGCAGGCAGCCACCTGCGCCGGCTGGCTCAGAGAAAAATAACACAGACGCTAACCTTGAGAAAAAATTTAGCATTCCCTACCGACGTATAAAACATGACAATTGCTTTTCAGTTGAAAGTCTGCGTACTAGGAAGAGTAAAGGTTTACACCACATTTCACATGTAAAACCGTTTATTGAATGATAATCTGCTGTTTAACTTAGTCTTTGCCATAAAACTTTTCACTTCACATTTCTAGTATGCTTTGTCAGACTTAGAAACTGTTAACATGCAACATTTTGGCTTACTTGAAAATACACTCTGGATTTAAAGTACTTTCTGTGAGATACCAGTCGACACAGTGGTTAGTTTATGTGACAACTACACGGTTTTATCACGACGCTACTAATGAGTGACAATTTGCAATGTTGCTTTTGCGGTGTTTCTGTTTTATATCTGTACAGTTTTTCTGCATTATTTTGGAAAGTAAAACGTGTTTTAATAGTATCTTTTGTGGTATAGCAACAATGAGACAGCCTTTTTTGTGGCACAACAATACGTTACTGTACAGTACTTTCGTCATCACGCCAATAAGCATAATAGCTACGATATCTGTACGCAAAGCATTTCACTTTTGTTTATCATGAGGTAAGTACATTAACTTCTGCAGAACTTAGCTTTCGGAGGACGATAACTACGAGATGTCCACAGAGATTATCTTACAACATGACGCACAGTTTAGCGCTACAGTACACGTATTTGAGTGATTAATTTCGCACTTAAAACATTTATTTTTAAGATATTTGAAGTACAATGATACAAGGGTTTTCCGTGATACATTTCATTCCATTGCTGTAACCTGTAACACCTGAGGGTATAATTACATTAATCCTCAGGGGGGTACACGCTTACTTTGTGTACCATGTGTTTGGCGAGCACAAGGAGCCCTAGCTAATGTGGTATTTGCTTAAACAACTTTACACATCGGTACCTTATTTCTCTAACAAAGAATTACACAGCTATCTGATCATTTAACTGAGAGAGACAAACTTTTTTACTGCGGCAGTGACAGATGTTTACGTAATTACACCGTTGGATAACTTCACACTTACGAAATTGTATTTTGTCTGTACTTTGTGAACTATTCATACTTTTTCGGAACCATTGTGATACTATGAGAGCTTTGAATGATGTATTTGGTAAGGGAGCATGATTTTAAAGTACGCTTGTGGTAGATGACACTATTGAAATGAGCAGAGAATTTTTTTTTAGGTTTTGAAATTATTGCAGAAAGCTACGACGTTTTTGAGATTTGACTGAGGTGTTATGATGTTATTATTACGATGACTATGTGTATTATGCTGTTGCGGTATGTTTATGATCAATAAGCTGATGCTATATGAGTTATTTGAGTATGCTACGTATCTGTTATCATGAAATATTGAAGAAGTGTCGACGAATAAGGTAAGGAATAATGAGTAGTGGTTAGGGACTCTGGTTTGTGAAAAAGGTTGTTGGAAACCAAGAATCGTACTTTAAGAGTTATGAAATGTATGTAAATGAGTGAATGTATTACAATGCCGACGAAAATTTTTTGGACACTGTTATATTCATAGGATTTTGTTTCTACACATTTGCAACGCAAATTCTTGACCTGTGAAATATTTTTATATGAGACTGTCACTGTAGCGGAAACTGCTGTTGTAAATATTTCCGTAAGAAAGTTAAGTGACCACCTGCACGTAATGCGTCGTGGGCACCCAGCTGTGTCAGACGCCTGGAGAAAAAGCCATTAGTATGTACCTTTTCAGAGGCACAGGTAGAAAAAAAAAGGGAGGCCATTATCCTCGCTATTGACATTCCTTTGTAGAAAGCATCGTAAATACGACACCTTCAAACTTGAAAACATATGATTATACTGTGGAGCTCTTAATTTATGATATTTCCTAAAATGCCTAATGAAACGATGAGAAACATTTCACGGCTATTGTCTTGCTAGTTGAGAGAAATGCCATATGGCTTGCTTTATGTATTTATTTACTCATTTTGTTTAATATCTAGTTTCTAGCTGCGCTGCAGCATTGGTTAAAATAAAATTTATAGATGTACTAATATAAATATTTTATGCCTACAGATCCAGTAAATAGTAACTTTATGATGGAATAAAAAAAAAAACGAAGGAGCACAAAAAAAACATTTCCCTTCACAGGAATTGCATACAGAATTTTCTTTCCAAGTACTTGGTAATTTCTTTTGTAGAATAAGTTGTGGTGCACCACTTTAATTACATAGATATTAAGATGTGAACAGACATTTCCCTTATCTGCATTGTTGTCTTTAATGTAATATTTTTTCTGCTTGAGCTATGTCATGTTTAGATATAAGTTATTTCATTTGCTGCTGCTGTTTGCCAGGCATAATGTTACTGAATTTGACTTTGTATTACGCTGTTAAGCCAGTTTTACTACGAATTTATTTTTCTTGTTTGCTGCACAGTGCCTTATATTAGTTGTAATATTGCAATTGCTTTGCCAATTTGAATTTTTTGTCATTGATGTTTGTGTTAATTGTTTTGTGCTGCTGCATTGCCTCATCCCTTAGTTTAGCATCTGAGCTCAGTAGATTTAAGTTAGCTTAAGATGGGGTAGGCCATATAAGAGAACAAGTTGTGATAAATTGGAAGAAATACATTGAGAAGCTATAAGAAAATGGTTTGGCCAAAACAGTATTTTGAAAGAGGATATGAACCAAAAAAAGTAGCGTTTAGGGACAACAGGTTTAGGTAGGATTTTCTTGGAAATAAATGATGAAGTAAGATAATGGAAAATAAATAATGAGGTAAGAAATATGTGAACATATATATACAGAAAGCATGCTTGAATAGGATTTTTTTGGTGGAAACAAATGTGGAAATAAGACGAAAGATCTATGGAATGAAGTTTTGGGTTGGACTGCAGTACCAAATGTTACACTGAAAACAAACCCTGTCCTTTCCTTTTGTGTTATCCCACTATGTGTTTGTGTACCCTTGTGTATTTGTTTTCTTCCTGTCTCCGTGTAGTTTCATAGAATTTTTTCTTCTTCTAATACTAAGCTACATTTACTATGATGAGGAATACTGTTATCCTCAAATATAATTTGCATTAATAATATGTTATTTACTTTGTAAAGATGTTAGACATTATTAATTCTGTTCTGTTTTAATGCTCATGTGTGAAGTTGATGTTTCAATAATTATTCTGATCTTTTATGTATTTACTTATGTCATAATTCCTGTAACACTGATGTATATGATATTTCGATTCTTTTGTAAAGCCTGTACTACAAATGTTATCTGTATTGTTATGTTCTTTAATGATGTATTTTATACTTTCGTTATTGTTTCCTTATATTATAAAATTGTAATTGACACCAGTTCATCAAATTAAGTAACTCGTAAGTTACATTTCACTGCACGTTTCTGTTGGTCATAGTATATGGACAATATGTGAGAAGTAGGGACTGTTAGTGTTTGGACGTGTGTTAAAAATTCATCAAGGGACTGGATAACAGCATTGCTGGTTCTAAGGACAATTCCAAAAACTTTGTGAGTGCACAAGTGGTGGTTATGGGCTTGCTATATTGTCTGCAAGACACTTCGAGGGTGATTGTGCACCTGCACAGTCGCAGCAGATGGCTGCTGGCCATCTCTACAAGGACTACAGTGGGTCTGCATCTTTGATGACCCACCAATACCGTTATTTCTACAAGGACTACAGTGGGTCTACACCTTTGATGACTCAACAATACCATTATTTCTACTAGGTTACAGTGGGTCTGCACCTCTGGTGGCCCACCAATACCATACTCTCTACCAGGACTACAGTGGGTCTAGTCTGTGATGACCTACCTACCAATATTCTTCAAAACGTCGAATGACTCTGCTGTGGGTTTGCTCTGTTGTGGCCCATTATCTGTCAGCATGTCAAGAGTCAGCACTGTCTTTCCGTTGGAAGGACAACACTACTTCTTCAAGACTGCATGGAAATCCACTACTTCCGTGTGCATTTTGTTTTACTGCTCAGACTTTGAGAAAAACACTGCAATGTTACTGTGATGAATGATCAGGACTGTCTTTATGGACTGTGAGAAAATTTTAGCTTTTGACCAACATTGTATCAACAAGTGTGTGCATTTGATTTCTTTGTTATTGTAATTATGAAAAATTTTATGAAATCATTATTGGCCACTGCCCAAAATAATTTGTAAAATTTTTTGTGGGGAGCATGGGGGCTATGTAAGTAGGCTGTTTATGTTTTCTTATTGGCAACGTTACATAGCGCTCTGTATGAAAATCACTGGGTGTGCTGTGTGCAGTCTGTGGCTAGTTTGCATTGTTGTCTGCCATTGTAGTGTTGGGCAGCGGTAGCTGGATGTGAACAGCGCGTAGCGTTGCGCAGTTGGAGGTGAGCCGCCAGCAGTGGTGGATGTGGGGAGAGAGATGCCGGAGTTTTGAAATTTGTAAGACTGCATGTCATGAACTGCTATATATATTATGACTATTTAGGTAAATACATTGTTTGTTCTCTATTAAAATCTTTCATTTGCTAACTATGCCTATCAGTAGTTAGTGCCTTCCGTAGTTTGAATCTTTTATTTAGCTGGCAGTAGTGGCGCTCGCTGTATTGCAGTAGTTCGAGTAACGAAGATTTTTGTGAGGTAAGTGATTTGTGAAAGGTATAGGTTAATGTTAGTCAGGGCCATTCTTTTGTAGGGATTATTGAAAGTCAGATTGCGTTGCGCTGAAAAAAAACATTGTATGTCAGTGTAAGCACAGTCTTGTATAATTTTTCTAAGGGGACGTTTCATTACAAGGTACGAGGGCTGTTCGGAAAATATCGTCCGATCGGTGGCGAAATAGGAATCACAGCGAAAATCAAAAAGGTTTTATTTGCTAGACTTAGCTACACTTTCCAACTACTTTTCTACACATTCAGCTCTCTGGCTGAGACATTTGTCGCAGCATTGTACCAATAACCTCAACACAGAAGGCAGCCTCCTGTGCTTGCTACCAGTACTCTATGTTTGTCTGCAGCTTGTTGTCTATGCCAAAATGTTGTCTTCATATCCTGCAGTTCATGTGACCAGAGAGGGAACTCTGAGGGAGCCAAGTCAGGGCTGTAATGTGGGTAACGGAACACTTCCCAGCAAAAACGCTGCAGGAGCCACGTCATTGCCCCTGCAGTGTGCGGCCGAGGACTGTAATGAAGAAGGAAATGAATGGCAGTAACGTTGTGTGCGCTGCTTGAAATCAGGCAAAATCTTTCACAGGCACTCATACTTGGCGCGATACGCCGTTTTCCGGGCTTCTCTCTGCTCTCACTGTGCGATCAGAATTGAAAATAGTGACGTGATCCGATCGATGGTCATAGTAGAGAACTGTCCAACACATCTATGTGAAACTTCATTGGACTTTCGCTGTGGTTTCCATTTCGCGATCGATCAGACCTTACTTTCTGAAGAGCCCCCTTATTATCAGCTGGACCTACTGTACCAAGGTTTGAAAGGAAGTGGTACTTCTCCCATTAGTGCCGGCCGAAGTGGCCGAGCGGTTCTAGACGCTACAGTCTGGAACCGTGCGACCGCTACGGTCGCAGGTTCGAATCCTGCCTCGGGCATGGATGTGTGTGATGTCCCTAGGTTAGTTAAGTTTAAATAGTTCAAAGTTCTAGGGGACTGATGGCCTCGGCAATTAAGTCCCATAGTGCTCAGAGCCATTTGAACCATTTTTTTATCCCATTAGTGCTCCTTCATCCTAACTTGTGACTGGAAACCTTACAAACCATTAAGGCTGCCTAATGCAGAAAGCATCCACTGTTCTGCAGTCCACTACTTTGGTGCTGCGTGCGGCTGCGCATGTTTCACTGGCCGACGTCACCCTTTCTCGAGACCCACGAGAAAGACAGGCTGTGGCGCGTACGTCAGAGCACGTTAACTCTACAGGTCTTGACAAGTGCCAGCAGCCGTGTCCTGTGGGAAGCGAGTAACTATGACGAGATTAATAATTTTGTACTGCTGTTTAAAAGCATGGAACTCCTCGATAGGGCACGACAAAATTAAGACATTTAATGGGTACATTTCCACTTAAATACTGATTTCCCATCTACCCTGCACGGAGCCGAGTGTTTGCGAAGTGTGGCTTTACTCTATACGAGGTGTGGCTAGAAAAAAACCGGACTAGTACTGGTGAAACAATAAAACGAATGCAATAAGGCTGAAAGTCGCGTGGCCTGTCACGTGACTCTCGCTCCGCCTACTGCTCGAGTTTCATCTGCCTCCTGCACTCAGTCTGCCCGTGGCGTCTGTTTTAAGTAGTTGACGTTTTGTCTGTGCGTCGGAAAATGTTGAGTGTACAGAAAGAACAGCGTGTTAACATCAAATTTTGTTTCAAACTAGGAAAATCTGCAAGTGAAACGTTTGTAATGTTACAACAAGTGTACGACGATGATTGTTTATCGCGAACACAAGTGTTTGAGTGGTTTAAACGATTTAAAGATGGCCGCGAAGACACCAGTGATGACACTCGCACTGGCAGACCATTGTCAGCAAAAACTGATGCAAACATTGAAAAAATCGGTAAACTTGTTCGACAAGATCGCCGTTTAACAATCAGAGCAGTGTCTGAGTTAACAAAAGTTGACAAGAAAGTATTAGGCAGATTCTTCATGAAAGTTTCAACATGAACAAAGTGTGTTCAAAAATGGTTCCAAAGTGTCTCACAATTGAACAGAAGGAACGCCGAAGAATGATTTGTTCTGACATCCTGGAAAACATTGAAAGTGATCCCACCTTCTTACAAAATGTTATTACTTGCGATGAATCGTGGTTTTTTACTTACGATCCCGAAACTAAACGCCAATCGATGCATTGGAAAACTCCTGGTTCTCCACGACAAAAAAAAAGCACGAATGTCAAAATCGAAATTCAAGGCAATGATGATTGTTTTTTTGACATCAAAGTGATTGTGCACATTGATTGGGTACCAGAGGGACAAACAGTGAATCAGCATTACTACATTAGCGTCCTGGCTACCTTACGTGAGCGAGTACGGAGAAAACGGAACGATTTGTGGAGAAAAAAGTCATGGATCCTTCACCAAGACAATGCCCCAGCTCACAGTGCGTTGTCAGTGAAGACGTTTTTGGCAAAACACAACATTCCCATCTTAGATCATCCACCCTACTCACCTGATTTGGCCCCTGTGACTTTTCTTTTCCCTAAAGTCAAGTCAGCTTTGAAAGGAACTAGATTTGAGACTGTTGAAGCAGTAAAAGAAAAAGCGACGGAAGTAATGTATGGACTTACCGAAAACGATCTGCAGCATTGCTATGAACAGTGGAAAATTCGTATGGAGCGGTGTAGAGACCGAGAGTACATTGAAGGAGATAACATGAAATTGTAAATAATTGTAAATAAATGTTTTTTCCAGCATCAGTCCGGTTTTTTTCTAGCCGCACCTCGTATTTGGTGGAACGCCTCCACGCCCACCGCTGCATGTTGGCCAACACGAACGGTCTACTGCCATCTCTGAGAATTGGTTAGTTTTCACTAAGTGAGGTCTCGCAGGATGTGGGTTCTGCGATGTTTGCGTACGTCTGGGCACGATTAACCATTAACACGCGCTCATGTGGAGATAGATTGGGTCGAAAGCTGAACGAAGGGTAGCGGTTTGAAATGCAGACGATAAAAAGTTGAAAGGCAAGAGCCAAGGGAAAATAACCTCTGCGATAGTTGGATCGGGTTGTAAGAGCGGCAGCTGCCTGCTACATGTAATGAAGTCAGATACCTTTGATGTTGTGGAGCGATGTTACTTGTTAGTTGAGCTGGGTACCGGTGTTGGCTGCTGGTAGGAGTGGCCGTGCGGTTCTGGGCGCTACAGTCTGGAGCCGAGCGACCGCTACGGTCGCAGGTTCGAATACTGCCTCGGGCATGGATGTGTGTGTTGTCCTTAGGTTAGTTAGGTTTAATTAGTTCTAAGTTCTAGGCGACTGATGACCTCAGAAGTTGTCGCATAGTGCTCACAAGGGAACCTCCCCACCGCACCCCCCTCAGATTTAGTTATAAGTTGGCACATTGGATAGACCTTGAAAAACTGAACACAGATCAATCCAGAAAACAGGAAGAAGTTGTGTGGAACTATGAAAAAAATTAGTAAAATATACAAACTGAGTAGTCCATGCGAAAGTAGGCAACATTAAGGACAGATGGGTTCGCACTCTCCTTGATGTTGCGCATCTTACATATGGACTACTCAGTTTGAATATTTTACTAATTTTTTTCACGGTTCCACAGAACTTCTTCCTGTTTTCTCGATTGATCTGTGTTCAGTTTTTCAAGGCCTATCCACTGTGCCAACTTATAACTAAATCTGAGGGGGGTGCGATGGGGAGGTTCCCTTGTCAGAGCCATTTTTTCGGTGTTGGCTTCTCGGTTAGCATCAGCATACCTGTAACAGCTGGGTTCCTCATTGGTTAGTGTCCGACAGGTCATATATCGAATTCACAGTGTAGGGTACTCTTGGCAATTTGTGTGCTTCGCAAAAACAGACATAATGTCTGATAGGATAGCCGCAATCAGTGATTTTACAATGTAACTTTTAATCCATCTCGATTGCAAAACTGTTTATTCATATGACCGGTTTTGGTTCCTTTAGAACTATCTTCAGATCTGATATTTCGGTTACAGCAGTAACCCGTCCAAATACAGCAACTTTCACATGCTGCGTCACGTCAGCATGTGAAAGTTGCTGTATTTGGACAGGTTACTCCTGTAACTGAAATATCAGATCTAAAGATGGTAGTAAAGGAACCGAAACCGGTCATATGAATAAACATTTTGCAATCAAGACGGATTAAAAGTTACATTGTAATTTGTGTGATGGTGTAAGCTGTCCCTAGTACCCTGGTCAGCAAAGAGGCTGCGAGAAGATCATGGTGGGCACCGGAGCAAGCCGGCTTATCAGAAGAGAGGCCAAAGATAAACTCGCAAGAAACGTGCCGGCAATGCCCTCTCGATAACGAATACTTAGATCTCCTCCACGGTCCAGAGGGCTGAGGCAGCCATCCAACGAGTTGAGTCATCAGTCGCACCCTAGTAGCAGTCGCAGTCGCAGTTAGCTCAGCCTTTAGCTCAGAGTCAGTCAGTACTTAGCGACCAGAGTAGTGTACATACAGGGCTTGAACTTCCAACAGCAGTGAGACTAACGTGTTATGGAAGAGCTTGTAGCACAACACCTGGACTATCTTAAGTAGCTTCCAGTTAAAGGTAACACAGTTAATACATGCGTACAATTGTATTATAGAAAGAGGACATCGGCCACCAAACAACATTCTCTCCTTGATTCCCATGGTACAAGCCTACAGTGACAACAAGACCACACAAAAGTTTCTTTGTGCATTAGTGTCGAGCTTGTCGGCTTCCATGCTATAGCCTGTTGGTCGGCTGTCATAGCAGCTGTCATTTCCAGACAGTGCTGCTGATGTGCAGGGGCTTGCGACGTTGTCGCTTGTGAGTGTACGTTAACTCGCCATTGGTGGTTATGCCCTAGCTAGCAATGTGTCAGGCCGCTTATGCTTTGGTCGTGTCAGTAAAGTGTGGGGGACAAGCCGACTAGTGTTACGTCACGAGCTTGTGGGAGGGGCCGAATATCTTGCTGGCCCCGGCCTTACTGCTGTATCGTTGCGGAAAAGAACAATAAGGAGGAAAAAATATCGACTAACCGACATGCGAACTGCAAAGGTACGAATCTCTCCATAATATGTGGTCGACATTTCTCACATTTATGGAGGTTCTCGTGATGATACAGAGTTCTTTTAATCGCAGAGACCGAAATGATAATGGTCGTTAAACGTTTATCGGTTACTAAACCGCCGGTCACGTTGTCTGGACTGACACGAACGAGCGCGACAGCAGTCACGCAGCTCGACGTCGGCCAGAGAAACATGCGTGGCCGCAGACGACAGCGAAGTGCGGGACCGCAGTATGGCGGGTGCGGCGCCGCCCCGGCAGAGCGGCAATAAACAGCTGTGCCGGCGGCCACAGCACGCCAGACTGCGTCACAGCACAGCAGGCCGCAGCGGCCGCCGGCGCCTTTGATGTGGACTCGTTATGTGCTCGCCGCCACCGCCGCCGCCGCCAAACGCTCTCCTACCAGCTGGCCGGCCGTCCGTCGAGTTCGGCCGATTCCCACGGCTGCCTGTCCAGGCTGTCCGGTGTACTATCAGCCACTAGGTACACCCCCTTAGACCTTACTCCGTAAAACACTGTCCCTAAGTCAGCCGTTATGGCGGTCTAGGGCTGCGTTCACAGTGGCGCCGACAACAGTGGTCAGATACCGTCGCCAGAGGTCAGCCGACAACACCGGCCGACAGCTTCGTGTAGTTCGTCCAATCTCCTCCGTCAGTTTTGGGCAGGGTCAAGGCGATTAGGTCAGGTTCTAATGTAATGTACGAGGGGAGCCGAAAAGTATGTAGATTAACAAATAAAGAATGACAGGAATTTCTTACTACCAATTTATTTTTCGATATGGAATGGACATGAGCGTTTGGCGTCATTGGCCGGTAGGCCCCTGACGAGGCAGGTGCGGCCGCCTTGGTGCAGGTCTTATTTCATCCGACTCCACACTGGGCGACCTGCGACCCGGATGGGTATGAAATGATGATGAAGACAACACAACACCCAGTCCCTGAGCGGAGAAAATCACCGACCCAGCCGGGAATCGAACCCCGGCCCGTAGGACGACAATCCATCACGCTGACCACTCAGCTATCGGGGCGGACGTTTTTCAATATAATACACGCGTAAACTAATACACTTGCGGGAACGCTCAGCTAACTTCTACAAACCATTCAAATAATCACAGCATCAATCACTGCATCATCATTGTCAAATCGTCGTCCATTGAGATCTTTCTTTCAGGTTTGGGAAAAGAAAAAAGGCTGATGTAGCCGAATCTGGTGAATATGGCGGATGACATAACAGTTCGAACTCGCAGTCACGCAAAGTTCCCAGTCTTGCGAGGGCGTTATCCTCATGGAAAAGAACACCGCGCGCTAGTTTTCCACGCCTTATTTTCTTTTGTCTCTTCTCTCAAACGGCGCAGTAGTACGATGCGTTGATAGATGCGCCCCTTCTGCAAGTGATCCATCATAATTATCCCTTCTGCGACCCAGAAGATCGGTGTCTTCACCTTACCGGCTGATCTTTGCATCCGGAATTTTTTTGTGGTAGGGGATGGAGGAGGTTTCCACTGTTGTGTCTGTTATTTTGTCTCAGGATGAAAGTAGAAAACAATCTTCATCCGCTTCAAATTGCCGAACGATTTCTTCACAACACTGCTCACGCTCCCGTTTCTGATTTTCATTCAATTCTTTGAAAATTAGAAGGGAACTCGTAACGGAACAAAACATTGGGGAACTTTTTCTAAAAACATAATAAAATCTAAGGGCTGCAGAAACATATTTCGAAAATGATACGATAGAGGAAATAATTAAATGGAATTTTAAATGTGAATGACATGAATGAGGAACAATGGATTGAGTACGTAACGGAGTTGTTTAACAGTTAATAAACTAGAAGAAAATCAGAAAATGTAAAGATACCAGAGATCGGCATACAATTAAAAAATGGCATATCTGTTACGTATGCAGTGGTTGAATCTGTAGATCTCCAGTTATATCTCCAGGCAAGATTTCCTCTAAATTGCTAAAGTATGAAAGAGATCGACCAACTGAACATTTAACCAAGATACTTAACGTTACTGAGACCTTCCCGTTGAATAAATAAAAGAAATAACGATTGAACTTACTGCGCTTAGACGATAACCTTACCGTCTAGAATAAAATAATTTAACTTCCTTACCGTCTAATGAAGGAAAGAAAGAGAAATGAACTTTTTGTGCCTTGCAGGTTTCCTGTCCAGACTTGCTTTTGACAACGTGTCTAATCAGATAGTCCTTAGCGTACACAATGTTGTACCCCTTGTGCCTTATTGGTAAAGATATTAATGTGACTGATCAAAGGAAGATTACCTCGACGTGAACACGTAAGCTTACGCTGTGGCCCTTAGTACTGGTTGTCTATGCAGTGAACCTGAAAACATATAGATATATTTTCCTTACCTTTTATTTTGCTGGGTCGCTTCTGGATAACGTCATCTGCCTGCATGTCTGAAAATACTCACTTTGATCTATTGTTGATAATTATTTGGGTTGGAATTTATTTACTAGTATTGCAAATATGTGAGCTAAAACTGTAATTATTTATTTGCTTTTTTGATTGAAGTTACTGGCGCAAAATTCAATGCCATTATTAAATTAAAAAAACAGAGAAAACTCAACAAAAGTTAAATCTTGTGGTTACTGGGTCCAATGAAAAATAATATGGTACTGACTGAGATAAACTGATCTATTCTGAAAATGATTGAATATAAATGTTTAACTTATTATAAGGATTCTATTTATAAAACTTTAGTGTGGGGACCGTTCACATAAAACAGATTAAAAATGTAACAACGAACTTACAATATGCAGTGACGGCTTAAATACCTTTCATGTCTTCATGAAATCGATTTTTAATAATTCCTAAATAATTACCAATTATATAATTATGCTATTCTTCAAGTAATATACAGCTGGTGGCGAACAGGCACACCGCTCTGTCTCTATATACAACTTCACTGCACAAAGGTTGACTCATGAGTGTTCTATCGAAAATGCAGCGCGCTTCTCGCCGCACTCCCTATGTATCAATGCGCGGGTTCTCCCGCTAACAAAGAGTTTGGTGCGGGTACTTCACTGTCACCATCGATATGCAAAGAACTTAAATAAATTTTACAAAACATTTTTCTTAACATTTTTCTTACACACTGTGGTGTCACCGCTAGACACCACACTTGCTAGGTGGTAACTTAAATCGGCCGCGGTCCTGTAGTACATGTCGGACCCGCGTGTCGCCACTGTGTATTCGCAAACGTAGCGCCACCACAGGGCAGGTCAGAAGACACGGACTTGACCTCGCCCCAGTTGTACGGACGACATAGCTTGCGACTAGACCTACCAAGTATTCCTCTCATTTGCCGAGAGACAGATTAAATAGCCTTCAGCTAGTCCATCGCTACTACCTAGCAAGGCGCCATGTGTATCATTGCTAATTGCTTACTACTATGCAAGAGATGTATTTCAACAAGAACAAGACTACATTAAAGTTAAGTATATTAAAATCTCTCTTCTTTTCTTTATAGTTTTTCATCCAGTCTCCTGTTTCAGAATTTACGCCCGTCTGCGTTAGTTTCGCGTGCACCTAGCCACTCATTGTGTCGAGACCTTAGGGAATCGACACAACAATATTTTGGCGCCGAGGAGTGGTGCCGCGCCCACGTTGCAGTCTTTGTGTTATACTTGCTCTAATTTGCTTGTGTCATGGCTTCGCCGCATTCTCCAGATGTACTGTCCGAATTTTTTCGCTTGCAGAATCAGCAGACGCAGGCGTTATTGGAAGCCCTTGGACAGCTCGTCCAGGGTCAACGTGCGCTGCAAACCGATGCGGCGGCAGCCGCTTCTTCGATACCGCAGCCACACAACGCTGTCGCACCGCCATTTAGGCCCTTTGAGGCCACAACCGAAAGCTGGACTGAGTGGGCCGATCAGTTCAACTTCCACCTCACTGCTTATGGAATTCAAGGTAAAGAGCGGCAGCCGTTTTTGCTTTCTTGTGTCGGTGTGTCTACCTACCGTGTGATAGTGAAATTGTTTCCCCGACGCGACGTAGCAACTCTGTCCTACGAGGAAATTTTGTCGGCTTTAGATGCCTATTTCAAAGAAACAGTAAATGTAGTTGCCAAACGGTATACGTTTTTTCGTACAAAACGTACGGCCGGTCAGACTAACAGGGAGTGGGTAGCAACTTTGCAAGGACTTACTAGAGACTGCGCGTTTGCCTGTGAATGTGGCCTCCCATATTCAGATACTATGGTGCGTGATGCAATTGCACAAAACGTTTCTGATGTTCGCATAAGGGAACAGATTTTGAAGCTAGTTAATCCCTCCCTGCAACAAGTGATAGACATATTGGACAGGCAAGACACACTTGACTTTGCTCAGGCATCATTTGAAACTTCGCCAGCAGTGTGTCACATTAATCGGCCCGCCCGGCCCGCTGCACGGGACGCTAAGCAGCCCTCGCGCCCGACTTCGCTGCGGCCGCCTAGCTTGCAACCACGTGCGCCGCGTAAGCAAGCAAATGCGGTGAAATCTTGCCCGCGGTGTGCGACTAGACATTCGCGTGACAATTGCCCGTCACGCCAAGCTATTTGCTTTTACTGTCACAAGAAAGGACATGTACAAAGTGTTTGCCAGAAAAAGCTTAGATCAGACAATCACGCAAATTCCAGGCCCTTTGCTTCGCGCCGGAATCGAACCCAGGACAATCAGGCTCGTGGACCTTCGCCCATGGACATTCATGTAGTTCATGCCCACCCGTCCAGTGACACTTTAGCTAACAGTGACTGTGTTCGTCCCACCCAAAGTGTGCGTCGACGTCGCCGGAAATCCCGTAAAGTCGCAAGTGCTTCTGTACCTGTCTCCGTTCAAATTGCACGAGACAGTCGCTCTTGTCGTCAACAAGACAATAAACTTTTTGTGGACTTAGACTTTGTAGGAAAAGTGATCCCATTCCAGCTCGATACCGGAGCTGCAGTTTCCTTGCTCAATCACGACACGCACAAACAACTGGGCGCCCCGCCATTGCGTGCCGCAAATGTTACGTTAACTAGTTACTCAGGACAGCATATACCTGTGTTAGGACAGTGCAGCCTTATTGCAACATACAAGGGACAGACAAAACTTGTGTCATTTTATGTTCTTCGTTCCTCTAGTGCAGTGAACTTGTTTGGCTTAGATTTGTTTCAATTGTTTAATATGTCTATTGTAAATCAGGTCCTATCAGTGAATCAGACTGTGCCTTCCGCCAGTGTTTCTAGTCTTTGTGAAGAATTTGCAGACATTTTTGCACCGGGCCTTGGTTGCGCTAAGAACTATGAAGCGCATTTGGAACTGAAAGATAACGCGCAACCAAAATTTTTCAGAGCGCGCAATGTTCCCCACGCATTGCGTGATGAGGTCGCAGAAACATTAGCCGAATTAGAATCTCAAGGTGTAATTGAACGTGTGCAGGCTTCTCTCTGGGCCTCACCCTTAGTCATTTTGCCAAAACCTTCCGGAAAACTGAGACTTTGCGTGGACTTCAAGGCAACTGTGAATCCCCAACTAGTGACTGCTACTTTTCCTTTGCCCCGCCCGGAAGATCTTTTTGACAAACTGTGCCCGGGAAAATATTTTTCAAAATTGGACCTAGCAGATGCGTACTTGCAGATACCTGTGGACGAAGAATCCCAGCGCGTCTTAGTGGTCAACACGCATCTTGGCTTGTATCGCTTCAAAAGACTGCCATTCGGGTGTGCATCCGCCCCTGCTTTATTTCAGCAATATTTACAAACTATTTGTGCGTCGGTCCCTACGGCTGCGAACTATCTGGACGATATTGTGATCTCAGGAAAGACAGAAGCCGAACATTTGCAGAATCTCCGGACCTTATTTCAGGTCTTGCGTCAGAATGGTCTTCGCTTGAGGAAGGACAAATGTGTGTTTTTTGCTCGTGACTTACCGTACCTGGGCCATGTCCTTAACGCCCAAGGTATACATCCGAGTCCAGAGCACCTTCGTGCCATTCAGGACTTGCCGTCACCGCAGAACTTAAAACAGCTACAGAGTGTGCTGGGTAAGGTAAATTATTATCATCGATTTGTGCGCAATGCTTCTTCCATTTCAGCTCCGCTTCATCGCTTACGCCGTAAAGGTGTTCCGTTCGTCTGGACGACGGAATGCGAACGCGCCTTTCGCCAGTTGAAATCGGCGTTACTTTCAAATACTTGCCTTACGCCATTCGATCCCCGAAAACCCCTTTTGTTGATGGTAGATGCCTCGGATTTCGGGATCGGTGCTGTGCTTGCGCACAAAGATGGCTCGCATGATCGCCCTATTGCCTTTGCGTCCAAATTGCTCTCATCTGCGCAAAGAAATTATTCACAAATAGAGAAGGACGCTTTGGCTCTTGTGTTTGGTGTAACAAAGTTTCACGATTTCTTGTATGGTCGTCACTTTACCATCATCACGGACCACAAGCCTTTGACATCGCTTTTTCATCCGAACAAGCCTGTACCTCCACGTACAGCGCAGAAATTCATTCGCTGGTCACTTTTTCTCTCGCAGTACCGCTACGATATCTTGTATCGGTCCACTGCTAAGCACGGAAACGCTGATGCGTTGTCCCGTTTGCCTGTTGCTGAGGATAAAGCATTCGATTCTTCCGAACTTGCTTGCATGTTCATTGATTCGGAAACCGATGACGTGGTCGCATCGTTTCCGATTGATTTTCGTCGTGTAGCTACAGCCACAGCTGCTGACCCTGTCCTTGCTCCCGTTTTGCGTTTTGTTGCTACGCAATGGCCCTTGTCAAAGTCACGGATCGAGGATCCTTTGGTTCGCCGTTTTTTTGCTCACAAGGAGAGACTTTTTGTACGACGTGGTGTTTTGTTGTTGCGTTCCGATAATGATCAATCCCGAGTCGTGGTCCCACGTTCGTTACAGTCCTCTGTCTTAAAGCTTCTTCACCAAGGACATTGGGGTATAGTGCGCACGAAACAACTTGCTCGTCAGCACTGTACTTGGTTCGGAATCGATGCTGCGATTACGCATATGTGCTCCTCTTGCGTGGCGTGTGCCGAACAACAATCCGCACCGCCGCGGAAATTCTTTGCATGGCCGAAAGCCACTTCCCCTTGGCAACGCTTGCACATCGATTTTGCTGGTCCATTCTGGAATGCTCGATGGTTGGTTGTGGTCGATGCTTTCAGTAATTTTCCTTTTGTTGTCCGGATGTCTTCCACGACGTCTTCTGCCACAATCCAAGCCTTATCCGCTATCTTTTGCATTGAAGGTCTTCCGCAGACTATTGTTTCCGACAATGGCCCACAATTCATGTCCGCAGAATTTCAGTCATTCTGCCAGGCCAATGGTATTCAACATCTGACATCCGCGCCGTTTTCGCCTCAGTCAAACGGTGCCGCGGAACGATTGGTCCGGACTTTCAAGTCACAGATGTTGAAGTTGAAAGAGTCGCATTCTCGGGAGGACGCTTTGTTGCTCTTTTTGTCTTCATATCGCTCTCAGCCTCGCGATGGTCGCTCGCCGGCTGAGTTGCTCCATGGTCGTCCTCATCGAACTCTGATGTCTTTGCTGCATCCGCCCCATCAGGTTCCTGTGCAGCGGCAGACTCCTGCTTTTGCTCCTGGCGACGTTGTCTATTATCGCAACTATCGCGGTTCACAGCGTTGGCTCGCAGGGCGCATTCTTCGCTGCCTCGGCCGCGCGATGTATTTGGTTTTGGGGGCCTCTGGTGAGGTGCGTCGGCATCTCAATCAGCTGCGCCTCTGTCGTCGCCTGGGTTCTGCCGCTCCCCGTCTGCTTTCAGCGACGGAGCCGTCCGGTCAGCGCCTTGGGGACCCATCTACTGGCTCGCCTCATCCCCAGGTGTTACCGACGATGCCTTCCATTTTGCCTCATGGCGTCGCGCCGCCGCAGCCGCCGCCGGCGCCGCCAGCAGCGGACGCTTCGCTGCAGCCGCCTCGCGCCTCCCTGGGTCACGCGCCGCCGCTTGCTTCCCGTGACCAGCCGTCCTCCGCCATGGACCTCTTGCCCGCTCCGGACCGGATGTCGTCTTCGCCCGTCGGGTGCTCCGACCACGTGGAGGTCGACCTTTCTGTCTCATTACGTGCGCATACACCTCATGTTGACGTGCACCCTGGACTAGGTTTGCAGGCGTTTCCTAGCTCCCCTCGGACCGAATGGCCGGGTGCGGGTGGCACAGCCTCGCCTGTTGTTAGGCTCCCCACCTCATCGCATACGTCAACATGGGGTCCTCCCCACGGCGGGCGGAAGCCTTATTTCACGACCGTTCGCCGATTTGCGGGGGAGGAATGTGGTGTCACCGCTAGACACCACACTTGCTAGGTGGTAACTTAAATCGGCCGCGGTCCTGTAGTACATGTCGGACCCGCGTGTCGCCACTGTGTATTCGCAAACGTAGCGCCACCACAGGGCAGGTCAGAAGACACGGACTTGACCTCGCCCCAGTTGTACGGACGACATAGCTTGCGACTAGACCTACCAAGTATTCCTCTCATTTGCCGAGAGACAGATTAAATAGCCTTCAGCTAGTCCATCGCTACTACCTAGCAAGGCGCCATGTGTATCATTGCTAATTGCTTACTACTATGCAAGAGATGTATTTCAACAAGAACAAGACTACATTAAAGTTAAGTATATTAAAATCTCTCTTCTTTTCTTTATAGTTTTTCATCCAGTCTCCTGTTTCAGAATTTACGCCCGTCTGCGTTAGTTTCGCGTGCACCTAGCCACTCATTGTGTCGAGACCTTAGGGAATCGACACAACACACACTATAATTGTTATTTACATATTTGTTATCTTATAAATATTTTTCATCAGTTTATGAATGAAAAATATAACACTTTTGCTAATAAAGTGCTTACAATATTTGAACATTGTTTTCCCCCAAAACTAACCAAGGTTAGAGCAAAGTCTGCAAAGAAGCCATGGATTACTCAGGGAATCGGGGTATCTTGTAAAACAAAAAGAAAACTGTATCTGTCAATCCGAAACAGTTCTGATGTTGGTGCTATAGCACATTACAAGAAATACTGCAAAATACTAAAGACTGTAATACGGATATCAAAGCACATATATTACAAGGAAAAGATAGTCATATCAGATAACAAAATAAAGACAATATGGGATATAGTGAAGCAGGAGACTGGTAGAACCAGACATGAAGGGGGACAAATAGCATTAAGAGCAAATAATACATTGGTGACAGATGTGTATAGTGTTGCAGAACTTTTTAAGAAATATTTTATAACTGCTACTGTAAAGATGGGGGTGTCAGGTGTCTAGATGCTGGTATGGAACACCTCAGACCAGACAATTCCAGTAACTTCCATAATATGAATTTGACTCTCACTACCCCAGCAGAAATAATGTCCATCATAAAATCTTTAAAATCAAAAACATGTAATGGGTATGATGAAATATCAACTAAGAATGTGATTCTGAGTTAAGTAACATATTAATCTATCTGTGTAACCAGTCGTTTATCAGTGGAATATTTCCTGAATGGTTGAAATATGCTGAAGTTAAGCCACTTTTTAAGAAGGGAGATAAAGAAATAGCATCAAATTTCCGTCCAATTTCACTTTTGCCAGCATTCTCAAAATTTTTAGAAAAAGTAATGTACAATCGGCTTTCTAACCATCTTATCTCAAATAACATACTGTCAAAGTCGCAGTTCGGATTTCTAAAGAGTTCTGATATTGAGAAGGCTGTCTACACTTACAATGAAAATGTGCTTAATTAATTAGACAAAAATTGCAGGCAACTGGTATATTTTGTGATCTGTCAAAGGCATTTGACTGTGTAAATCACAATATCCTTTTAAGTGAATTAGAATATTATGGTGTAACAGGAAATGCTGCAAAATGATTCAAATCTCATATCTCTGTCAGTAAACAAAGTGTGTTATTAGGAAATAGACATGTATTAAGCTATCAGGCATCATTCAACTGGGAACTAATTACATGTGTGGTCCCACAACGTTTTATTTTAGGGCCCTTACTTTTTCTTGTGTATACTAATGACCTTTCATCAGTAACATTACCAGATGCCCAGTTCGTTTTGTTTGCCGATGATACAAACATTGCAATAAAAAGCAAATTAAATGTAGTCATGGAAAGATCGGCAAGTAAAATTATTGTGGACATTAATCACTGGTACCTAGTCAATTCTTTGTCACTAAACTTTGAAAAAACACACTACATGCAGTTCAGAACTTGTAAGAGGTGTCCCACGAGCACATGCCTAACATACGATGACAAGAAGATAGAAGAGGTGGACAGTGTTAAATTCTTGGAATTACAGCTTGATAATAAATTTAACTGAGAGGAGCACACCACAGAGCTGCTGAAGCGTCTTAGCAAATCTCTATTTGCAATGCGAATTGTGTCAGACATAAGGAATATAAAAATGAAAAAGCTGGCATACTATGCTTACTTTCATTCCATAATGTCATATGGGATTATTTTCTGGGGTAATTCATCAAGCCAAGCTAAAGTTTTCCGGACACAAAAACGTGCAGTAAGAGTTATATGTGGTGTGAACTCAAGAACACCCTGCAGAAACCTGTTAGGGAGCTCGGTATACTAACTGCTGCTTCCCAATATATTTATTCCTTAATGAAATTTGTCATTAAAAATATATCACTTTTTCAAACTAACAGCTCAATTCATGCAATCAATACTAGAAATAAGAATAGTCTTCAAAAAGACTTAAAGTCACTTACGCTTGTACAAAAAAGTGTGCGTTATTCAGGAACACACATTTTCAATACCTTGCCAGCACCCATAAAAAGCTTAACAACCAATGAAATTCGGTTTAATGAAAGCCTAAAGGATTTATTGGTGGCCAACTATTTCTACTCCATTCATGAATTTCTTAGTAGAACCAACTGGTTTGTGCATGTATATATAAAGGGTGGTCCATTGATCGTGACCGGGCCAAATATCTCACGAAATAAGCGTCACATGAAAAAACTACAAACTACAAATTGAAGGGGAAAACCAGATGGCGCTATGCTTGGCCCGCAAGATGGCGCTGCCATAAGTTCAAATGGTTCAAATGGCTCTGAGCACTATGGGACTCAACTGCTGTGGTCATAAGTCCCCTAGAACTTAGAACTACTTAAACCTAACTAACCTAAGGACATCACACACATCCATGCCCTAGGCAGGATTCGAACCTGCGACCGTAGTGGTCGTGCGGTTCCAGACTGTAGCGCCTTTAACCGCTCGGCCGCTGCCATAAGTCAAGCGGATATCAATTGCGTTTTTTAAATACGAACCCCTATTTTTTATTACATATTCGTGTAGTAATAAAGAAATATGAATGTTTTAGCTGAACCCCTTTTTTCGCTTTGTGATAGATGGCGCTGTAGTAGTCACAAACATATGGCCCACTATTTTAGTTGGTAACAGGTAGGTTTTTTCAATTAAAATAGAGAACGTAGGTACGTTTGAACATTTTATTTCCGTTGTTCCAATGTGATACATGTACCTTTGTGAGCTCATAATTTCTGAGAACGCATGCTGTTACAGCGTGATTACCTGTAAATACCACATTAATGCAATGAATGCTCATAATGATGTCCGTCAACCTCAATGCATTTGGCAATACGTGTAACGACATTCCGCTCAACAGCGAGTAGTTCGCCTTCCGTAATGTTCGCACTTGCACTGATAATGCGCTGACGCATGTTGTCAGGCGTTGTCGGTGGATCACGATAGCAAATATCCTTCAACTTTCACCACAGAAAGAAATCTGGGGACGTCAGATCCGGTGAACGTGCGGGCCATGGTATGGTGCTTCGAGGACCAATCCACCTGTCATGAAGTATGCTCAACCGCACGCGAGCTATGTGCCGGACATCCATCATCTTGGAAGTACATCGCCATTCGGTCATGCAGTGAAACATCTTGTAGTAACATCGGTACAACATTACTTGGGAAATCAGCATACATTGCACCATTTAAATTGCCATCGATAAAATGGGGGCCAATTATCCTTCCTCCCATAATGCGTCACTATTCATTAACCCGCCAAGGTCGCCGATGTTCCACTTGCCGCAGTCATCGTGGATTTTCCGTTGCCCAATAGTGCATATTATGCCGGTTTCCGTTACCGCTGTTGGTGAATGACGCTTCGTCGCTAAATAGAACGCGTGCAAAAAATCTGTCCAGTGGCAGAACTGTAAACGACGTTCAAAGTCGTCGCCATGCAATTCCTGGTGCATAGAAATATGGTACGGGTGCAATCGATGTTGATGTAGCATTCTCAACACCGACGTTTTTGAGATTCCCTATTCTCGCGCAATTTGTCTGCTACTGGTGTGTGGATTAGCCCCGACAGCAACTAAAACACCTTCTTAGGCATCATCATTCTCTGCGGGTCGGTCAATAAAAGGTACTGGGACTGCGTTCGTAACTTGTTTCTTGAAGTTTGAGATAAGTAAATAGACTTGAATTCTCGTTTCCAATATCTACTGCGCGAGCAGTAATATTCTTGATGCATTTTAAATAGCAGTGCTTCAGTGTTTTATTGCTCACCCACTGCTGGCGACAGCTATCTTCCTAGTGTGGTACTTGGACTCCAGGTCGCAGCTTGGAAGATAACTGTGAATTGCCGAAGCCGACAATTATTTTTTTTTTCGGTTGTTGTTACCGCCTTTGCTCAGTTTTATAAAACATAGAGGTTGCTTCTTATTTATACAAGTAAAAAATAATGTTTTAAACACTAAAAGGACTTCATTGCTTTTTAGTCACACTGTGTGCTTTTTAAGTAATTAAAAATTCTAAATTGTTAAGGCTTTCGTGATCACTTGTTGACAAACTGTCTGGCTTTCTTCGGCCGACGTCTGTTTGATGATTTCTCTGACGTTTCGCCTGCACGAGTGGCTGCCATTGTCAAAGCTTCACGCTCCACTGCTGGTGGTCGACTGGGGCAGAGGTCGCTGTCGCATATTATATGTGCCCGGCTCGCCAACGTCGAGGGGATTTTCCGTGGTCATTCCTGGCGCGGTTTTCTTCCCGCAACCTGCAACGGTCATTCGTCGCAGCACAGCAATCCAGGACACGTTCGCCTTAAGGGCTTCTTCTTTGTTGTTGGAGATTTTCTCATGTTCGTGTGTTTCTACAGCTTCTCTGAACAAGCGGGTATGATAGAGTTCTTCTCTACAGCCAGAACTTCCGTGTCGATGAATTTTACAGTGCGGTCAGCCTCACAAAGCGCGTGCTCTGTCACGACCGAGTTCTCCACCTGCCCCAACCTGCTTATGTTCTGTAATCCTGCTGTTGATTGATCGTCCACTCACTCAAACAGAAACTTTTCCGCATGTGCATATATGTGGTATATTCCTGAGACTCCATGTGGGTCCTTTTTGTTCTTTGTCTAACTGAGACACTTTTTGACCTCCTTCGCTAGTTTATAAGTCGGCTTTACGCCGTGTTTGCGAGATATACGACCGATTCTGTAAGTCACTCTGGGAAAGTATAGCAGAAATACTATATCTGACATTTCTTTTTCCGTCGTGCCACTTCGCCGAGTGTTTATCTCTGTTACACTTCGTGTATAACTGGTGGGGTACCCCCCATTGCTGCTGAGAACACCTTCCAGCCGTTGCGTCTCGTGTCTGAGGTGCTGCGGCTCTCATATTCGTCTTGATCGCATTACGAGGCTATTAATCATGCAGATAAATTATTCATTCAGTAGCCCCATTAGCCCCTAAAAAATTGTAAAACATTTTTTCTTTAAATTGTAATACAGTATGAAAGAAAGAAAAAAGTTTTTTGCAGATTATTAAATTTCAACATGTTGTTATATTTTTTTAGCGTTTGATGTTCACGCATTTTTTTGGATATTTTTGTCCTTTTTATCGCATATTGCCCGTATAGACAGTCTGACTGTTGAAATCATATTTATTACTATGGTTTTACTTCAGATTTGTTTGAAATAAAAGTTGAATATACTGACTTATTCAACACAGTCATAAAATACGAAGTTTAACAGTTCGTAACCTACACTGAAAGCCCAAACAAACTGGTATAGGCATGTCTATTCAAGTACAGAGGTATGTAAATAGGCAGAATACGGCGCTGTGGTTGCCAACACCTGTATAAGACAACAAGATGGTTCAAATGGCTCTGAGCACTATGGGACTTAACAGCTGTGGTCATCAGTCCCCTAGAACTTAGAACTACTTAAACCTAACTAACCTAAGGACATCACACACATCCATGCCCGAGGCAGGATTCGAACCTGCGACCGTAGCAGTCGCGCGGTTCCGGACTGAGCGCCTAGGAACCGCGAGACCACCGCGGCCGGCGTAAGACAACAAGAGTCTGGCGCAATTTTTAGATCGGTTAGTGCTCCAACAGTGGCAGATAATGATATTTTCCTGTACGACTATTTCATGAGTGTACCGTGAATATCAGGAACCCGGTCAAACATCAAACCACAGACATCGCTGCGGCCGGAAAAAGATCCTGCAAGTACGCGACCAACGGCGGCTAAAGATAATCGTTCAACGTGACAGAACTGAAACCCTTCCGAAAATTGCTGCAGATTTCAGTGGTGGGCTATCAGCAAGTGTCAGCGTGCGAACTATTCATCGAAACATCATCGATATGGGCTTTCTGAGCCGAGGGCCGCCTCGTGTACCCTTGATGTCTGCACAATACAGAGCTTTACCCTTCGCCTGGGCCCGACAAAACCGACATTGGACTGTTGATGACTGGAAACGAGTGGCCTGGGCGGACTAGTCTCGTTAAAAATTGTATCGACCGAAGGGACGTGTACGAGTATGGAGATAACCTCATGAATCCATGGACCCTGCATGTCAGCAGGGGATTGTTGAAGCTGGTGCAGGTTCTGCAGTTGTGTGGGGCGTGTAGCAGTTGGAGTGATATGGGATCCTTCGTATATCTAGGTAATAGTCCGAAAGTGACACGTACGTGAGCATCATGTCTGATCACCTGCACCCATCCATGTCCGTTGTGCATTCCGACGGGCAATTCCAGCAGGACTATGCAACCTCCCATGTATCCAGAAAATCTACATAGTGGCTCCAGAAACACTCTTCTGAGTTGAAATACACTCCTGGAAATTGAAATAAGAACACCGTGAATTCATTGTCCCAGGAAGGGGAAACTTTATTGACACATTCCTGGGGTCAGATACATCACATGATCACACTGACAGAACCACAGGCACATAGACACAGGCAACAGAGCACGCACAATGTCGGCACTAGTACAGTGTATATCCACCTTTCGCAGCAATGCAGGCTGCTATTCTCCCATGGAGACGATCGTAGAGATGCTGGATGTAGTCCTGTGGAACGGCTTGCCATGCCATTTCCACCTGGCGCCTCAGTTGGACCAGCGTTCGTGCTGGACGTGCAGACCGCGTGAGACGACGCTTCATCCAGTCCCAAACATGCTCAATGGGGGACAGATCCGGAGATCTTGCTGGCCAGGGTAGTTGACTTACACCTTCTAGAGCACGTTGGGTGGCACGGGATACATGCGGACGTGCATTGTCCTGTTGGAACAGCAAGTTCCCTTGCCGGTTTAGGAATGGTAGAACGATGGGTTCGATGACGGTTTGGATGTACCGTGTACTATTCAGTGTCCCCTCGACGATCACCAGTGGTGTACGGCCAGTGTAGGAGATCGCTCCCCACACTATGATGCCGGGTGTTGGCCCTGTGTGCCTCGGTCGTATGCAGTCCTGATTGTGGCGCTCACCTGCACGGCGCCAAACACGCACACGACCATCATTGGCACCAAGGCAGAAGCGACTCTCATCGCTGAAGACGACACGTCTCCATTCGTCCCTCCATTCACGCCTGTCGCGACACCACTGGAGGCGGGCTGCACGATGTTGGGGCGTGAGCGGAAGACGGCCTAACGGTGTGCGGGACCGTAGCCCAGCTTCATGGAGACGGTTGCGAATGGTCCTCGCCGATACCCCAGGAGCAACAGTGTCCCTAATTTGCTGGGAAGTGGCGGTGCGGTCCCCTACGGCACTGCGTAGGATCCTACGGTCTTGGCGTGCATCCGTGCATCGCTGCGGTCCGGTCCCAGGTCGACGGGCACGTGCACCTTCCGCCGACCACTGGCGACAACATCGATGTACTGTGGAGACCTCACGCCCCACGTGTTGAGCAATTCGGCGGTACGTCCACCCGGCCTCCCGCATGCCCACTATACGCCCTCGCTCAAAGTCCGTCAACTGCACATACGGTTCACGTCCACGCTGTCGCGGCATGCTACCAGTGTTAAAGACTGCGATGGAGCTCCGTATGCCACGGCAAACTGGCTGACACTGACGGCGGCGGTGCACAAATGCTGCGCAGCTAGCGCCATTCGACGGCCAACACCGCGGTTCCTGGTGTGTCCGCTGTGCCGTGCGTGTGATCATTGCTTGTACAGCCCTCTCGCAGTGTCCGGAGCAAGTATGGTGGGTCTGACACACCGGTGTCAATGTGTTCTTTTTTCCATTTCCAGGAGTGTATTTTCGCTGGCCACCAAACTCCCCAGACATGAACATTATTGAGAATATCTGACATGCCTTGCAACGTGCTGTTCAGAAGAGATCTCACTCGAACTCTTACGGATTTATGGGCAGCCCTGCAGGATTCACGGTGTCAGTTCCCTCCAGCACTACTTCAGACATCAGTCGAGTCCATGCCACGTCATGCTGCGGCACTTCGGCGTTCTCGCGGGGTCCTACACAATATAAGGCAGGTGTACCAGTTTCTTTGGCTCTTCAGTGTATATTATAATTTGTCTCATACGTCACTGATGATAAATTGAGACTTTCAAAACGCTATAGAAATAACTCCACTGGTCAGAATGACGTGCCCGCATCTCGTGGTCGTGCGGTAGCGTTCTCGCTTCCCACGCCCGGGTTCCCGGGTTCGATTCCCGGCGGGGTCAGGGATTTTCTCTGCCTCGTGGTGGCTGGGTGTTGTGTGATGTCCTTAGGTTAGTTAGGTTAAAGTAGTTCTAAGTTATAGTGCTCAGAGCTATTTGAATTTTTTTTTTTTTTTCAGAATGAAGTCAAATTGCAACGGAATATCATCAGCGAAGGTGGACAACATACGTCATAAGGAAAAAAAAAATAGTTTGATAATTGATCAATAGATGGCGCTGTATGTGTCAGAATACGTAAATGAAAACACCTGTGATGTGCACGACCCATTGAAGTTGGTATAAACACGCCGGGTACAAGGCTTTTCTTACTTTCGCGTCTGCGACGTTGTCCATAGCTGTCTCAATGCAGGATCGCGCTCTGCTTGTAAAGAAGTATCACAAGAATGATGACTGTGCACAAGTCACTCTGCAGAAGTTCGGAAACTGAAGGGTTTGAAGAAAGGCGTTGGTCCGATGACTGCCGTGTGTCTGGAGAAAATAATTCGGAAATTCGAAAAAACTGGTTCTATTGGCGTGCAACCTCGTGGAGGGAGGGGACAAATTATTCGGCGTCAGTGGAAGCAGTGGTCACAGCAATGCAGGAGGAGACGAGTGTTGGAGTTCATACGTGTAGTGCACGGAGAATTGCCCCAACATAAAATATACCCGTGAGCACGGTGCGTAAAATCCTACGAAACATCCTTCTTTGCTCTCCATTTTCCATGTGCACGATTTGCTTCCTGTTGACCTGCCAGCGAGAGAGCCCTTTGCTTTAGAATTTCTTTCTCTAATGGAAGTGGGCAATGAATGGCCGTGGAAGATTTTACGGACAGACGAAGCCCACTTCCACCTGACAGGATATGTAAATACACAGAATTGTCGAATATGAGCAACGTAAAATCCAAGCGCAAATCAACTAGTACTACTTCATCCTGAAAAGGTCACTGTGTAGTGCGGGTTTACGGCATCATTTATCATAGGGCCATATTTTTTCGAAGAGACAGGCGCTTCTGGTCCTGTTATCTGTACCGTCACTTGTAAGCGCTATGGGTGTCTTTTGCGCAACCACGTCATTCCAGCTCTCCAACAGCGTGTGTGTGTGTATGGGATTATTTTTATACTAGATGGCTCACCTCCGCACATTGAAAATCCAGTTAATCAGCTGCAGAAGCGTCATTTCGGAAATGCAAGAATTATCAGCCGCCATTTCCCTACAGCCTGGCCGTCCCGATCCCCTGATCTTCATCCGTGTGACTTCTGGCTGTAGCGCTATCTGAAAGATGTGTTCAGTGTCCCGATTGCAAACCTGGCTGCACTGATGGCACGCACTGCGCAACACATTCTGAACGTGACCCGGAAACACTTCGATCAGTTGTGGAACACATTGTTTCTCGATTTAAACTTGTTGCAGAAAACGGTGGACAGCAGATTGAACATGTTTTGCCCCAGTCACACGGAAATTAATAATCTGATTTGATTTTGATTCATGCTTTTTATGCGGTTTTGTAGCCTCAGCACAATTAAAAACCGATGTGATTGATGTTTTTTATGCGGGTTTTGGCTTCAGGTCAATTAAAAACCGGTTTTCCCCATACGATGTGGTATGACCTTGCCATGGTGGATGGGATTACGTAACTAACAGTACCACACCTGTACACCCATGTACACTGAGTAGTACAGTTTGTTTAACGTCAAACGTAAACCGTAAGCACTGTTGTATGATTCATTTGTCATTTGTAATCGATCACTTTTAAATTATGATCCTTAGGCGCCATCTATTCCTACATTTTGTAACTATTTATTTTTCCTCTGCCGTACGTTTTGCCCCTTCTCCGATAATATTCTGTTACAATTTGTCGTCATTCTCACCAGTGGTGTTATTTCTACAGCAGTTTAAAAGTTTAATAGCAATCACCCTGTACGTAACAGATGCTACATATCGCAAGAAAATGCCTTCTCCAAGTTGTAGATAGTACCTGTAATAGGCCATAAATTGCGTCATTACTGGCTTCGAAACAAATAACAAACGGCCAGCAGTAACTACATAAGTGCTACTATAGTGCTGTACACATTATTATTAATGGCATTATTATTATTATTATTATTATTATTATTACTATTATTATTATTAACGGGTTGAAACCTTCCAATTTCTCCCAGTTCAGAGGTAGGGGGCGCAGTACATACTGGAGTACCACTTTTAAAAATATCTGCACTCATATCCGTTACTCGCTGTATACACGAGAGTGAGACAAGACGGTCGATGCCTTCATGGAAAAATGTTTACGGTTCCCTCTGGAATCATGATTGTACCCAAGCGTGAACCTCTTTGTTCGAAGCATACTGGCGGCCAGGTATATCTTTCTTCAGGGCTCCTGAAATATGTAAATAACATGAAGAAAGACTGAGATTTTATGGAGGATGTGCAAGAACTTTCTAGCGAAACTTTAGCAGCGTAGCCGAAAAAACCAATGTGCAGGCATTGTAATGCAACAGAATGATGCGGCTGTCAACATTTCTGTGTGTTTAGACTTCAATTTTTGCAAAACGTTCCCGTACCACTATCAGTTAATTTTGGTTCCGCTGTTCTAAATAGTCAATCAGCAGCGTGTCCTTTGCAGTCAAAGAAAAATGTCATTATGACTTCCCCGGAACTGGTGTGCCTGTTGCTTCGTCTTCACTGCAGAAGTTTCTCTGGGAAGCCGTTACACACACTCCATGCAGCCCCGGCCTGCCACAATGCGATTTCCACATTTTTAGAGACCTAAAACAAGACGTTCGTGACCGTCTATTTCCTTTAGACAATCATGGTTTTGTAGGCAATTGGAGTTTCCATGGAGGTACCGACAGTCTTGGCTCACAGTGCACTATGGGACTTAGCTTCTGAGGTCATCAGTCCCCTAGAAGTACTTAAACCTAACTAACCTAATGACTTCGCACACATCCATGCCCGAGGCAGCATTCGAACCTGCGACCGTAGCAGTGACGCGGTTCCGGACTGAAGTGCCTAGAACCGCTCGGGCACCGCGGCCGTCTCTCACAGTGGGATAAATGCATTCAAAGTTATAGCGATTATTTTTATAAGGAATAAAATATTTACCTACTTTTTTATCTGGCTTGTTTTCATTAGACTGTAAAGGTGATTCAGCTACCCCTAACGATATAATTGCTGATTTTATGCTGCTAAAATTCACATAACAGTTAGGTAAACTGTGTACAGACGTAGCTTTCCAATGCTCAACCAAGCTGGTGGCGTATTAAGTCCAGGCAATGAGGACCAAAAATTATATAAATTTGTCGTGTTTGTTCTTACGGAAATGTCCGGAAGAACAGACACCACACATTCATATAACTCAATAGGCCTGACTGGGCAATGAATCCATCGTCTTCATTACGGATGCACAAATATGTGCGACCTCCTGTGGGAATCTCGGAAGAGCGAATATAGAGGAAATGGACAGGAGCTGCGAATCGGTGGCGCTCGATGGGAATGTGAGGCGTGCCGTGATAGTCCTTACAGTTGCGTTGGCGCTATGTCCTGGATGGTGAAGTGGTTACCGTACCTGCCCAGTAAACAGGAGATCCCGGCTTCGAATTTTCACTCGTCACCGCCGCTACCGCATCATGTCCCAATACAGCTGACAGCAGTAATCCCTACACTTTTCTTTCCTTTCTTTCCCTCTCCACCTTCCATTTACATGTAATGAAGACCAAAAATGTTAGAATGTGAGAAATAATTCGTGCAGCATGAAATTTTTGTACAGTGGTAGGAGAGAGTGCCAGGTATACGAGAAACCTTGACTAGTGGGCGCTGAGTGTGGGTGTATTTGAAGGTCACTTTTCTTCGTTTTTGTTGAATAACTCGAAAACTACGACCTCTAGCGAAAACATATCCCAGTATAAAATTTAACTACACCGAATTTCCTGCAAAAAGGTAATGTCCATTTTTCCTATAAACCTGCGCGTAGTGCAGTGAGGGAATAAGAAAATTTCGCACGTTGTCTTTGAAGGTGTTGCAGGTTGCATAAAACCCATCGGTAGGGGCAGCTCAGTCACGATTTATAATTTTGTAGTGGGAGAGTAAGGTGAAAAATACAAAAATAGATTAAGCTCTCTTACTTTGTGTTTTGCTTTTTAATTAACTGTTTAATTGAATTATTTCTGTTATAATATCTCAAATAGGCACATGTCACTGCCCGCGCCGGCAGGCGGCGTAACTTGTATTGTTTTCGTGGCAGCAATGTTAGGCACTGGGACAATCAGCCTGATGTTGCTGCCAGCAAGGTATACGTGCCCAAGGCCTGAACGTATCTAATTTTAATTTGTGAGTTTAGCACATCTCATCGAAACTTTAACCATTGCTTTCTCGCAACGTTATTTTACGTAAGTAATCTTGGTTAATAATTCTCTCAAACTTAATTTTCTATGTACTATTATTTTTCTATACTATTATATTTCTATTATAGAGTCGCTTAAAATTTCGTTTTGATGACGACATCCTTAGAGATGTCGAAACCTAGGTTTGTGTACTAACAAGGGAACCTCCCCATCGCACCCCCCTCAGATTTAGTTATAATTTGGCACAGTGGATAGGCCTTGAAAAGCTGAACACAGATCAATCGAGAAAACAGGAAGAAGTTGTTTGGAACTATGAAAAAATAAGCAAAATATTCAAACTGAGTAGTCCATGGGCAACATAAGCAATATCAAGGATGATGTAGGCACAGGAGTGCTGTGGTCCCGTGGTTAGCGTGAGCAGCTGCAGAACAAGAGGTCCTTGGTTCAAGTCTTTCCTTCAGTAGAAAATTTTAACTTTTTATTTTCAGACAATTATCAGAGTTCAGGCACTCACCCATAATCAACTTCGCTCTCCAAAATTCCAGGACATGTTCAGATTTGCTTGGACATATGTAGGATTTGACGGTCTACACACGGAAAAATTTGAAAACGTGAAAAACATATGTTTTGACAGAGCACAGAGAAACCTGTGCGACTGTGAAACTGTTGCATTCATTTGTTTCAGTTTATGTGACACACTCTTATGTTTTCATCACTTTTTTGGGAGTGATTATCACATCCACAAGAAAACCTAAATCGGGCAAGGTAGAAGAATCTTTTTACCCATTCGCCAATTGTGCAAGTTGGGTGGGTCGACAACATATTCCTGTCATGTGACGCACATGCCATCACCAGTGTCGTATAGAAAATATCAGACGTGTTTTCCTGAATCAAATGTTTTCGGTTCCCATTGGAGTGGCACGTCCTTTCGTCTAATCGCACGGTTTTGCGGTGCGGTCGCAAAACACAGACACTAAACTTATTACAGTGAACAGAGACGTCGATGAACGAACAGATCATAACTTTTCAAAAATGAAGTAACTACATTTTTCGCTCGAGGGTAGACTTGAACCAAGGACCTCTCGCTCCGCAGCGGCTCACGCTAACCACGGGACCACGGCGCTCCTAAGCCCGAATTATCCTTAATGTTGCCTATGTTGCCCATGGACTACTCAGTTTGTATATTTTGCTTATTTTTTCATAGTTCCACACAACTTCTTCCTGTTTTCTCGACTGATCTGTGTTCAGTTTTTCAAGGCCTATCCACTGTGCCAAATTATAACTAAATCTGAGGGGGGTGCGATGGGGAATTTCCCTTGTAAGGGCGTTTGAAAAGTCCATGCAAAGTCCGTGAGATGGCATCACTAGCGCGTATCGAGATCTAGTTAGCAGCATCTTTGGAAAGAACACACACCAAGTTTCAGCCATATTGGTCTATTTCTTTGTGTTTGACATTCGTGTGAAACAAGGAAGTTGAGTCATTGTCAAAAAATGGACGAAAAAGAATTTCGTGTGGTGATTAAACATTACCTTATGAAAGGCAAAACGCCTCAGGAGACTAAAGAGTAGCTTGATGAACATTACGCTGACTCCACCTTCGATTAGAACAGATTATCGACATAAAAGTTTTCTGGGTTTGGTACCGCGTCATAATGTAAAAGCTACTGCTGCTGGAGAAAAACCAACGCTTCGGCCTCGATTGCAGCGGCCTTCTTCTGGGTCTAATGGTGCGTTCTCGCCATGCAGTGTCCTTTATATTTTGTTGTTAGTGTTCACTGCGCATGCCATTACGTCATAATTTTAAAAAGGTAGTTAGTTTCATTGGTCACTTAAGGAAGAAGGAGAGGGAACTTTATTTTTAATAGGTTATTGCGGTGGAGGGAGAACGTGACCTCTGTTGTCCATTGGCTCTTGTGTAATGTACCATTGAAACGTACCCTTAGAAAAACTTAATGAATTACTGTGCTGATAAACCTCTTACATTATTTGATTTTCAAACAGCTGAGCAAAACTGAACGTACTCAGACATTACTCTCTTCACTTATGCTGATCAACACTAAACTGACACACAATATTTTTTAGCGCAACGCAATCTGACTTTCAGTAATCCCTACAAAAGAATGGCCCTGACTAACATTAACTTGTACCTTTCATGAATCACTTACCTCACAAAAATCTTCGTTACTCGAACTACTGCAGTACAGCGAGCGCCACTACTGCCAGCTAAATAAAAGATTCAAACTACTGAAGGCACTAACTACTGATAGGCATAGTTAGCAAACGGAAGATTTTGACAGAGAACAAACAATGTATTTACCTTAATAGTGTTCAAAAGTCATAATATATATAGCAGTTCATGACATCCATTCTTACAAATGTACTGTTTCTGATGGACACACGTCCAGATCATCCGCTCTCAAAAATCCGCCATCTCACTTCCCCACACCCACCACTGCTGGCGGCTCACCTCCAACTGCGCAACGCTACGCGCTGTTAACAGCCAGCTGCCTAACACTAGAATGGCAGACAACAATGCAAACTAGCCACAGACTGCACAGAGCACAGCCAGTGATTTTCATACAGAGAACTCCGTGGCGTTACCAATATAAAAACCAAAACAGCCTACTTACATAGCCCCCATGCTCCCCACAAAAAATTTTACAAATTGTTTTGGGCAGTGGCCAATGCAGATTTGAAAAATTTTTTCATAATTACAATAACAAAGAAAGTAGTGTTAGGCAGTTGGCTGTTAACAGCGCGTGGCGTTGCGCAGTTGGAAGTGAGCCGCCAGCAGTGGTGGATATGGGGAAGTGAGATGACGGATTTTTGAGAGCGGATGATCTGGACGTGTGTCCATCATAAACAGTACATTTGTGAGAATGGATGTCATGAACTGCTATATATATTATGACTTTTGAACACTATTAAGGTAAATACATTGTTTGTTCTCTATCAAAATCTTTCATTTGCTAACTATGCCTATCAGTAGTTAGTGCCTTCAGTAGTTTGAATCTTTTATTTAGCTGGCAGTAGTGGCGCTCGCTGTATTGCAGTAGTTCGAGTAACGAAGATTTTTGTGAGGTAAGTGATCCATGAAAGGTATAGGTTAATGTTAGTCAGGGCCATTCTTTTGTAGGGATTACTGAAAGTCAGATTGCGTTGCGCTAAAAAATATTGTGTGTCAGTTTAGTGTTGATCAGAATAAGTAAAGAGAGTAATATCTGAGTACGTTTAGTTTTGCTCAGCTGTTTGAAAATCAAGTAATGTAAGAGGTTTATCAGCACAGTAATTCATTAAGTTTTTCTAAGGGGACGTTTCATATGTCGACCCTTAGCCGGGGATACCTCACTGGAATCTTCTGATTTTTTCTTCTAGTTTGTGTAATTAGTGCAGCCTTTATTTATTGCTAGCGCGTAATTCTAGAGAGAATTTCCTTTATAGTTGTAGTTTTTCATTCTTGTACAGTACAACAGTTGTGGCATGGATGTAGATTTGCACCAAGTGTTTCGCAGCTGCGCTTGCAATTAACGAGATATTATTTTTCAGTGCTATGTTAATGTGTTTTCTTATTTTGCTCTTCAAATTGTGCTTGTCTGTGTTGTCGTGTGAAATATTGTGACAATAATGTGTGAAAAACGAAACACTAGGCTCCAAAGTAAACTGAGAAATGACAGTGAAGACGAATGCAGAGTGTTAGCGACGCCGAGTAATGAATTAACTAATGTTCAAAGTAGTAATTTGCTAATTGTGAATAGGGAAATGGAGTGGGCTGCAAATAATGCGGTCGCAGGTTCGAATCCTGCCTCGGGCATGGATGTTTGTGATGTCCTTAGGTTAGTTAGGTTTAACTAGTTCTAAGTTCTAGGGGACTAATGACCCCAGCAGTTGAGTCCCATAGTGCTCAGAGCCATTTGAACCATTTTTGCAAATAATGGTGTAGGCAGTGAGACAATGTATTTACCTTAATAGTGTTCAAAAGTCATAATATATATAGCAGTTCATGACATCCATTCTTACAAATGTACTGTTTATGATGGACACACGTCCAGATCATCCGCTCTCAAAAATCCGCCATCTCACTTCCCCACATCCACCACTGCTGGCGGCTCACCTCCAACTGCGCAACGCTAAGCGCTGTTAACAGCCAACTGCCTAACACTAGAATGGCAGACAACAATGCAAACTAGCCACAGACTGCACACAGCACAGCCAGTGATTTTCATACAGAGCGCTACGTGGCGTTACCAATATAAAAACCTAAACAGCCTACTTACACCACGATTGGTTGTCACCGTCGAATGAGAAGTTTGCTGCTGTTTACCAACTGCTGGACGTCGGCCGCGCGGCGGCAGTTATTCGCCGGCATTGCTCGTGCCTCGTGTTGACAGTGCGGTTCAAATGGTTCAAATGGCTCTGAGCACTATGCGACTTAACTTCTGAGGTCATCAGTCGCCTAGAATTTAGAACTAGTTAAACCTAACTAACCTAAGGACATCACACACATCTATGCCCGAGGCAGGATTCGAACCTGCGACCGTAGCGGTCGCTCGGCTCCAGACGGAAGCGCCTAGAACCGCACGGCCACTCCGACCGGCCGACAATGCGGTGTGTTGGGCTCTGATAGCTGGCAGCCAAGATGGGGCAAGCCTGAGTCCATCCTCCCTGTTCATGTTGTTAGGGTGTTTTAAGTATTTCGATGGCCTCTCTGATTTTGCGTTTCGTCATAATTTGCTGCTTGGCCAGCACACAGGCATCGCTTAATTTTATTTCTTTTCCGCAGTCTTGGTGATGTTCTGCCACTGCGGATTTTTTTTGTTGCCCTAGACGAATGCGCGTTACTATTGGCCTGCCAGTCTCGCCGATGTATGCCTCTCCAGCAGCAGTAGTTTTTACATTATGACGCGGTACTATACCCAAAAAACTTTTTATGTCGACTGACTCTGGCCGCGGAACCCTACGCAGTTATATTAGAACAGTTAATGTTACAAAATTTTCGGAGTGGCCATGTGGGCACAAGTGATGCTGAACGTTCTAGACGCCCTGTGGAGGTTACGACTCCAGAAATCATTGAGAAAATCCATGATATTATGATTGATGACAGAAGAGTTAAGGTGCGTGGGATTGCTAGTGCTGTGGGCATCTCTAATGAACGGGTACATAATATTTCGCATAAGCATTCGGACATGAGAAAGCTATCCGCAAGATGGGTTCCGCGATTGCTCTCGGTTGACCAAAAACGGAATCGTGTGAAGTGTTGCATGGACGGTTTGCAGCTGCTCAGGAAGAATCTGCAGGACTTTAAGCGCCGTTTCGTCACTGTGGATGAATCATGGATACGTTCCTTTGCTACTGAGAACAAAGAACAATCTATATAATGGATTACCAAGGGAGAATCTGCATCAAGAAAGGCGAAGACCATTCCTTCGGCCGGAAAGGTTATGGCGACTGTCTTTTGAGATTCGCAAGGGATAATCCTCATCGACTATCTAGAAAAGGGTAAAACTATTACAGGTGCATATTATTCATCGTTATTGGACCGCTTGAAAGACGAGCTGCAAGAAAAACGCCGGCGATTGGACCGCAAAAAAGTCCTTTTCCATCACGACAATGCACCAGCACACACCTCAGCAGTTGTGGTCGCAAAATTAATGGAAGTAGGATTCCAACTCGTTTCACATCCCCCCTATTCTCCAAACGTGGGTCCCTCGGACTACTATTTGTTCCCCAATTTGAAGAAATGACTGGCGTGACAAAGACTTTATTCAAACGAGGAGCTGATTGCAGCAACTAATAGTTATTTTGCAGACTTGGACAATTCCTATTATTCGGAAGGGATCAATAAATTAGAACGGCGTTGGACGAAGTGTATAGTTTAAAAGAAGACTATGTCGAAAAATAAAGAAGGTTTACCCCAAACATGTAAGTTGTTTTCATTTTTGCACACTTCTCAAAAGCCCCTCGTAGGGCCTGTACCCGGCAAATTTTCCTTCGTGACGGGGAGGCAACTTCGAAACTTATTATGTCATCCTGAATATCATCTAACAAATTCCTACGAAAAAGCATGGCATCACGCACCTCCCACCGATTCCTGTGTAACGTGTATTGACTTCCTTCCTCACTTTGCTTTATAATCCTCAGTTCATATTGCAGCAACGTTTTCTAAGACTGGTTATACCGATGACGTTCCTTGCTCTTGTGGAATCCATACCGTAACACCATGAACAGCACAACAGCCACAATCTGAAGAACAAATGATACAGTTCAATGACTACAACTATTACACTACTTACAATGCTGTTACCAGTGAAATTAGTATACTCGCCTCGCCTCCCCCTCGAGAAAATCGTAACCACGCTCTGCTACCATTGGTAAGGTATAGGATTGGTAAGGAGGGCACACGGGCTGCTGGAGTGGGATGCTGACACAACACAATGATTAATTAGTATTTGCAAATTGCGATGATCTACTCTGATTATTCAATTGTATAAAAGCAATGAGAATAATTCAAAATATTTTGAATTAAAAACAGCCTTATGGCCCCAACTTTACATTAATAGATAATTACTTTACACAAATATAACTTTAACATAACTACAGATCTGAGCTCGCTAGTCAATTATTAGGGCTTGTGAATATGGAAAATAGGAATTTGTAGAAGCTATTAGCTTAAAAAAATACTCAAACAGCAAGATCTCATAAATACGTGAATTAACTATTATGGGAATAATTGGCAATTCCAATTTAAATTGGAGGCTGAACTTTTATACAGAATATACAATTTGATTCATAAAATTCACCACTTAACATATTAACAATAATAATAAAAAAAGGAATCGCCGAATATCGGCCACACTTTGAATGCAACGGAACTAGGGTTCAGCGCAGTTATGTGGATTCGCAATACCAAGTATCCCGTCCAAATCGTTTACGGATTGATTAGCGAAAATCAAAGTATCTACACGGAGCAATGACATCCAAAAGTCCCACCACAAAAGGGCTCACCATTTAAAGTTAGTCCAAGAGGTCGCCGTTGACATGTACGCAAGGGTAAACTCCCGTGCTCTCCTCAGGATTCGACATAGGCACGACTCTAACACAGCCTGCACTGTAATTTTGCGCCATTACTCTACTAGAGCGTTCTTTAGATTATTTCTGTTAGATATGTGATGATTCCTCATATTTTTGGCGAGTAAATTTCACAAATTCTGTATTGGATTAATGTCAGGGGATTGCAGTAGTGTCTGCAACCAGCGGGGAGTGTTACAGCCTTGCGTCTAGAGTTTGAAGAAATGGCTGGCGGGACAAAGATTTTATTCAAACAAGGAGGTGATTGCAGCAACTAATTGCTATTTTGCAGACTTGGACATTTCCTATTTTTCGGAAGGGATCAACAAATTAGAACAGCGTTGGTCAAAGTGTATAAGTCTAAAAGGGGACTATGTCGAAAAATAAAAAAGGTCTACCCCAAACACCTAAGTAGTTTTTATTTTTGCATGGACTTTTCAAACTCCCCTCGTACCAACCAGTTGCTGTGTGGTTCCTATGCTAGAACTTATATCTGGTTGCTGAGACACTGCCATGTTTAAACTAGTTTATAAAGAACTAAAGTGCGTGTCATTTACGATGGCGGCCGAGTTTACGTTCGTTCTGCGCATCTGACGTCATAAAAGACAGTCAGTCAATGAACAGAGAACGACGTTGCCAGAGGTCGACTGTAGTGCAGAGCACGGACGAGTGTCTTCAGTTTTAGAAACGTTCATTCATAAATAAGGTAATTGAACAAAAAGCAATGTCTTGATAGCAGACTTTCTATAAAAGAAAGTTTGGAAAAAGCATTCTTTATACCAACTGCTTCATATTCTATTAATTAATTAAACCAAACAAGCAATAAGCCTCTTAAATCAGGCGATAGGATGGAAATTCATTCTCACCAACCGCTTTTTCGCAATAAAGAACAGCGGTAATTGTTTATTTCCTATTGTACTTCGACGAAACGTGAGTAATTCATAGTCATACCAACAGTGTTTGTCGGTACTTTGCGTGAGTTTTTAAAGTACTCCAGGAACTCTGTTGATCGATAACCTGCGTTAGTGTAACAGTTAAAGTGTTTGACTGCTCAACAAAAGGTTCCGAGTTTAAATCTTGTTCGGTGCTTAACATTTTCTTTATTTAAAAACAATATTGAAGTGTCTTACTTCACGAATTTTATTCGTTTGCATGTAATTTTTTGAAATTTCTAGTGGCAACTAAAATCGACCATACTGAAAGTATACGCTGTGGACTTTTACCTCTTCAAAATTTCGTGCAATGGTTTAATGCTGCACAATAACTACGTTGAACATCGAAACAAAATTAAGTCATTTATGGGGGGAAGGTATCAGTCAAGAAGATGTGTAAAAATCAAATTCGGCCAAATAGTTTTTGTGAAATCGAATGATAAGTGTGTCAAAGCAGTCGGAACATCATGAGTCTGCACAGGCGAACAGTGGAGTGATGACAAAATCGCGCACAGCGCGGAATGCGGGGAGCACGTCTCTGTAGCAGCGAAAGTGTTAATGCGGCCGTGGTGGCTTTACTTCATAAACTACGCGCTCCCCCCTAAACGTAAGTTTGCGAACTACTATTATTATTATTATTATTATTATTTATTTTATGGCCTTCATTGGACCACTGTAGTCAAAAATACAAAGTTCTAAACAAGTTGTTACACATGGATACAATTTGGTTCGACAATAACTTAATATATTTAGGTAATATAATTATTAGAGGCCATTCTTATATGAAAGGTGTTTTGCTCTTCTGTCTGCCCAATATTTCTTCATTCTTTCAGATATTTTCTTTCTTTCTTCATCTGAGACAACTCTTCCTGTACTCCTTTTATTGATTTTCATTTGTAGTCTGGTTTGCGGGTCTTGCAGTATTCTGCTTTTCTCTGTCTTGTTTTTTAGGTCATCTACTGTAATTTGAAGTTCATTTATATCTTCCTTAATTTCTGTGATCCATTTAATGTCGCTCTTGCTATTCCACAATTTTTGTATTATTTTTTTACTAATTCTGTTTTCTGGAGTTCTCATCAGATGTCCAAAGAATGAGATGCGTTTCTTCCTGATTGTGCTCATGACTGGTTCTATTTTCTTATATACTGTGTCATTTGATGCTATTCTCCAATGTCCATTTATTTTATACTGTTTATTTATACATGTCCTAATTATTCTTCTTTCTATTTTTAGTATTCTGTCAATTTCTGCTGTATTAGTTGTTTTGAAGATAGTTTCAGCTGCATACGTTATTTCTGGTTGTGTAACTGTTTTATAGTGTTTTAATTTTGCATCTATAGATAGGCTTTTTTTGTTGTATGTAGTTTTGGTAATGTAATTTGCATAGTTCAGTTTTTTTATTCTATTTTGCCATGATGGCTTCTCATTTAGATTGTATGCTATTATTTCGCCTAAATATTTAAATTTATCAACAATTTTGATTTCCTGTTCTCCTATTGTAATTTTGTTTGCAAGTGGTGGATCAGTTAGCATAATCTCCGTTTCTTTCAAATGATATTCAAAGGCCTACTTTCTCTGCTATTTCTTGTAGTGATTTCACTTGTTGCCTGGCTTCTTGAACGACGTTGGCTAGGAGAGCAAGATCATCAGCGAATCCCAAGCAGTTTAAGCTAATATCATCTTTTGCACTCCCAATTCTTATCCTCTTTGGATTGTCCTTGTACCATTCTCTCATTATGTATTCCAGTGCACAGTCGAAAAGTAATGGTGATAGGCAGTCACCTTGTCTTAAGCCTGTTTTTATGAGAAATGGTTCCGAAATTTCTCCTCTAAACTTCACTTTTGAAGTTTGAGTTTGCGAACTATACTATACTATGGCGCTGCTTCTCTTGGCGCGTGCAACTGGCACCGCAGCAATCTCACGCGTCTGGGCGGGCGTGCGCGAGCCGCCAAGATAAAAGGATTGAACTATAGTAGTGAGACTGTTCTACGGAACATAAAATGCATACCATGAAACGCGACGTCCCGTCAGGCTACATAAGGGTCCGGACATTTAGGCAGAGCCTGGTGACGCATATGGCGAAGCGAGGGGCAGTTTTGACAAAACAGAAATAAAATCCGCTCCCGCAAGTTGGGCGTAATGGGCGTTCCGGCGGGAGGAGTCATTAAGCGCGCGAGACCCGCATGCTGATAGGCGCTGCGACTAATGAGTGGGACGCAGTTGTCCGGCACGCCGCAATTACCGCGCCCAGGGCCCAGGGGGACACCTGTCCTGTCTCTCCAGTCCTGCCCTGCTCTGCTACTGCGTTTGGAAGCGGCCCCCGACCTCCCGCGTCGTTCTGCGCGCTAATCGCACCTGTTTCCAATCAGGCAGCGACCGATGCTCGCTCTGCTGAAACCGTCTGAGGCCACTACACAGCTCTGCATTGTTCGTCAATTGAGGAGCCATTTCATCTTTAACGAATCGACTATACACACTTTTTCTTTACCAGTCTGCCGCGCGGGATTAGCCGAGCGTTCTTAGGCGCTGCAGTCATGAACTGTGCGGTTGGTCCCGGCGGAGGTTCGAGTCTTCCCTCGGGCATGGGTGTGTGTCTTTAGGCTAATTTAGGTGACAACCTCTTCATCTCAGAGCAGCACTAGCAACCTACGTACTCACTTCTTTACTGGATGTATCCAGATCTCTGTCTTCCTCTACAGTTCATATCCTCTGCAGTTTTCTCTAGTACAATGAAAGTTATTCCCTGAAGTCATAATATGTGTCCTATCATCCTGTCTCTCCTTCTTGTCAGTGTTCACCATAAATTCTTTTCGTTGTCGATTCCACGGAGAACCTCCTCATTCCTTACCCTATCAGTACACCTAATTTTCAACGTCCTTCGGTATCATCACATCTCAAATTCTTTGATCCTCTTCGTTTCCGGTTTTCCCTCAGTCCATGTTTCACTACCATACAATGCTGTGCTCCAACTGCACATCCTCAGAAATTACTTCTTCAAATTGAGGCATATGTTTGACTTCTCTTGGCCAGAGATGACCTTTCTGCCAGTGATAGTCGGCATTTTTATGTCCTTGCTCCATCCGTCATGGGTTATTTTGCTGCCTAGGTAGTAGAATTCCTTAACTCTGTAAACTTTGTGATCACCAATCCTGGTGTTAAGTTGCTCGCTCTCCTGACTTCTGCTATTTCTCATTACTTTCGTCTTTCCTTGATTTACTCTCAGTCCATATTCCATACCTACTATACCGTCCATTCCATTTAACAGATCATGTAATTCTTCCTTACTTTCACTGATGATAGCAATATCAACAGCAAATTTATCGTTGATATCCTTTCACCTTGAATTTTAAATCGTGTCTGCTGGCCAGTGTGGTCGAGCGGTTCTAGGCGCTTCAGTTTGGAACCGCGTGACCGCTACGGTCGCAGGTTCGAATCCTGCCTCGGGCATGGATGTGTGTGATGTCCTTAGGTTACTTAGGTTTAAGTACTTCTAAGTTCTAGGGACTGATGACCTCAGATTTTGGGTCCCATAGGGCTCAGAGCCATTTTGAACCATTGTAAATCGAGACTTAAAACTTTGTTTTATTTCCGTCATTGCTTATTTGACGTGTAGCTTGAACTTCAGTGACAGAAGACAATATCCCTGTCTTTCACCCTTTTTAATCCATGCACTTTTTTCTTGGTCTTCCGCTCTTGTCGTTCCTTGTACACATTATGTATTTCCCGACTTTCCCTATAGCTTACCCAAAATTTTATCGTGAGGTCCAACACCTTGTACTATTTTACGTTGTCGAATGCTTTTCCCAAGTCGACAAACCCTGTGAACGTATCTTCTGTGTATTATTCTTGACTGCATCTTGGATGCATAACCTGTTAAGCTGACTGTGCGATATTTCTCCCATATGTCGGCTCTTGGTTCAAATGGCTCTGAGCACTATGGGACTCAACATCTGAGGTCATCAGTCCCCTAGAACTTCGAACTACTTAATCCTAACTAACCTAAGGACATCAGACACATCCATGCCCGAGGCAGGATTCGAACCTGCGATCGTGGCGGTCGCGCGATTCCAGACTGAAGCGCCTTTTACCGCTCGGCCATACCGGCCGGCCGTCGGCTCTTGCTATCATCGTAATCCTATGGATTATGTTTTTCCGAAAGTGAGATGGTATATCGCCAGTCTCATACATTCTACACACCAACGTGAATAATCGTTTTTATTTATTCATTTTTGCCCATTCCGAAAAGGATTTTATAAATTCCTATGGAATTTTATCCATCCCTTCTACCTTATTCGATTCTCGGACTTCCAAAACTATTCTAAAATCTGATTCAGATACTAGATCCCCTATCTCTCCCAGTCGATTGCTGTTTCTTCTTGTATCACGTCAAGTTCACCCCTCGTAGATGCCCTCAGTATTCTCTTTCTGCTTGTCGCTCTTTCCTCTTCATTTAACAGTGTGATTCCTATTGCTATATTAGTGTTACCGCCCATACTTTTCGTTTCGCTGACGGATGTTTTGATTTTTGTACATTCTGAATCAGTTCTATCGACAATTATTTCTTTTTCGATTTCTTTACAATTTTCACTTAGCAATTTCGCCTTAGCTTCTCTGCAGTTCCTGTTTATATCATTTCTAGGTGAGTTACATTTCTCTATCGCTGAATTTTCCTGGACATTTTTGTACTTCCTTCTTTCGTCAATCAACTGAAGCTTTTATTTCTGTTACACATGGTTACTTTGCAGGTACCTTCCTTGTACCTGCGTTTTTCTCTCCAACTTCTATGATTGTCTTCAACTGAATTCGTTATTGAGCTATTCGACATTTGCAGTATCTATAGTCTTAGATAAGTTCAAGCTTACTTCTTCATTCCTTAGTACTTGCGTATCCCACTTCTTTTCCCATTGATTCTTCCTGGCTTGCCGCTTAAACGGAGAATGGTGTCGACTGGAGGGATAGAAGACTGATTGAAAACCTATATCAACAAAAGAACATACGAATCCATAATTTTAGGACTGAGATGACAGAGGAAAGCACAATTGGAAGAGGAGTGAACAAGGCTGCCGTCTCTCCCCAATAGTGTTTAACATATATTTGGCGAACTTTATTCAGAAATGTTTGATACGAAGTTGACGAGTGCGGGTTGGTTATAGGAGAATAGAATGTATTCGATTTGCGATTATACGATGTTAATGGCAGAGAGTGAATGAGCTATGATTGGAATGTTAGAAGAATTCAATAATGAATTCCCAATGAGAGTTAATAAGTATATGCTGAGAAAATCAAGAAAAGTAGAATCTACTGTAAAGTTAGGACAGGAAGATACACAACAATATCTGGGAAGTATTATAGCGGATGACATGCCATGTAATGAGAAGATGAAAACATGCATAGCAGTTGCCAGGGAGACATTTAATAAGAAGAGCAGGCGTCTATGCGTGTGCATGGACGGGGACCTGAGGAAGAGATTGGAGGAGTACCTCATAACGAGCGAAGCATTATACGCAGCTGAGACATGGGCAGTGAGGAAGAAGAAAGAAGAGCGTAAGCACTTGAGGTGTGGATCTGAAGGGGCATGGAAGGAATAAAATTGGTGTGCAAATTGAGACATGAGGAGTGTTGAGAAGAGTAGGCTAAGAGACAAATTTTGATAGGTAAAGGAAACACATTTGGCTTGGACACTGGATGAGAAAAGAATGTTTACTGATGGATGCTATGGAACGCTGAATGGAAGAAGAGGAAGAAGAAGAAGAGAACGTAAAAGATACAGATTGTGGATAGTGCATGGATAGGAAACAGTTACGAGAAAACGAAGAGGGTAGCAGATGACAGAACTGCATGGAAAGCTACGTGTGAAGACCTACCCTAAAGCAATATGCTGACAATGAGTCTCTTAAACTTCACCAGCTCTTCATCTTTACCAAAGTGTGATCTGAATCTATATCTGCCCCTGGGTGCGCCTTACAATCCAATATCTGATATCGGAATCTTTACGTAATTATCTACATCTACATGGATACTCAGCAAATCATACTTAAATGCCTGGCAGGGAGTCATCGAACCGCCTTCACAATAATACTCTGTTATTCCACTCTCAAACAGCGCGCGGAAAAAACCAACACCCTTAGCTTTCCGTGTGTGCTCTGAATGCCCTGATTTTTTTACGAAGATTGTTTCTCCCTATGTAAGTTGGTGTCAACAATATATTTCCGTATTCCGAGGAGAAATTTGGTGACTGAAATTTGAGAAGTTTCCGGCGCAACGAGAAACGTATTTATCTTAATGATGTCTACCGCAAATCGTATACCACTTGCTCTCCTATTTCTCGATAATACAAAATGTGCTGCGCTTGTTTGAACATTCACGATGTGCTCCGTTAACCACATCTAGTCAGGATGCCGCTCCGTTCAGCATTACTGCAAGAGGGGAGACTACTTTATCGTGTAACCAAAGCTTAATGGATTCCTTTTACCACTCATGTGGATGATCTCACATTTTCCATTATTTAGTGTCAATTGTCAATTCGTACCATACAAATATCTTTTCTAAATCGTTTTGCAATTTGTTTTGACCTTCCGATGACTTTACTAGACAATAAACGACACCAACATCTGCAAACAACGTAAGACGACTGCTCAGAATTTTTCCTAAATCGTTTTTACAGATAAGGAACAGTAGAGGTCTTATAACACTATCTTGAGGATCGCCTGAAATCACTTCTGTTTTACTCGCCGGCTGTCCATGTGCTGCCGGCCGCGGTGGTCTCGCGGTTCTAGGCGCGCAGTCCGGAACCGTGGGACTGCTACGGTCGCAGGTTCGAATCCTGCCTCGGGCATGGATGTGTGTGATGTCCTTAGGTTAGTTAGGTTTAAGTAGTTCTAAGTTCTAGGGGACTGATAACCACAGCAGTTGAGTCCCATAGTGCTCAGAGCCATTTGAACCATTTGTCCATGTGCTACTTCGAACTGTGACCTATCTGACATGTAACCACGAACCCATTCCCATAACTGAGACAATATTCTATAAGCACACAGTTTCATTATAAGCCGATTTTGAGGTATGGTGTCAAAAGCCTTCTAGAAATCTAGAAATGCGGAATCAATTTGAAATCCACTGTCGATAGCATTCAATACTTCGTGCGTTTCACAAGGACGACGTTTTCTGAATCCGTGTTGACTGTGTGACAATATCCCATTTTCTTCGAGGTAACTCATAGTGTTTGAACACAAAATGTGTTCCAGAATCCTTCTACATATCGACTTTAATGATATGGGCCTGTAATTTAGTAGATTACTTCTATTGACTTTCTTGAATACTGGTGTGCTACTTTCCAATCTTTGCGGATCTTTCGTAGAGCGGGCAGTTGTAGATGATCGTTAATTGTAGAACTATTTCAATCAGCATACTCAAAAAGGAACCTAACTGGTATACAGTCTGGACCCGAAGATTTGCTTTTATTGAGTGGTTTAAGTTGCTCTACTACGCCAAGGATACCTGATTCTAAGTTACCTGTGTTGACAGCAGTTCTTGATTCAAATTATAGAATATTTACTGCGTCTTCTTCGGTGAAGGAATTTTGGAAGGCTGAGTTTAGTAACTCTGCTTTAGCAGCACTGTTTCAATAGTATTTCCATTGCTATCGTGCAGCGGAGGCTCTGGTTGTGTCTTGCCGCTAGCATACTTTACATACGACCAGAATCTCTTAGAATTTAGCGCCAAGTTTCGAGACAAAGTTGCTTTGTGGAAACTGTTATAAGCATCTCGTATTGAAGTCCACTCTACATTTCTAACTTCTGTAAAAGACCGCCAGTCTCGGGAATTTTGTGTTTGTTCAAATTTGGCATGCGTTTTTCGTTGTTTCTGCAACAGTGTTCTGACCTGCTTTTTGTACCTTGGGAGATTTGGTATAAATGTCACAATTGTAGTCGATACTATTTCTTTGAATACAAGCCACATCTGGTCTACGCTTACACTGTTAATTTGGAAGGAGTGGAGATTCCTTCCCAGGAAGGAGTCAAGCGACTTTTTGTCACCTTTTTTGAATAGATATATTTTTCGTTTGTTTTTGGAGGGTTCGGGAGTTACGCTATTCAGTATCGCTACGACTACCCTGTGTTCACTAATGCTTGTATCTGTTTTGATACTCGTTGTTAGCTCAGGATTATTTATTGCCAAGACCTTAAGTGTGTTTTCACAACCGTTTACTATTCGAATGGGCTCATGAACTAACTGCTCGACATAATTTTCAGAGAACGTATTTAGCACAGTTTCGTATGATATTTTATGCGCACCTCAGCATGTTAGTCTTTCTACTCTCCCATTCCTACTACCAAGCCCATATTCTTCCTTAACTCTCTCTTCTACTCCTTCCCCTACAAACGCATTCCAATCCTGCATGGGTTAAAGTTTCAAGTTTCTTCGCGTACTGAATTACCTGTTCAATATGCTCATGTATTTCTTCTATCTGTGTAACTTCTGTGCGACGTCGGCATGTATACCTGACCTACAGTTGTCGGTGTTGGTTTCCTGTCAATTCTGATAAGAACAACCTTTTCACTGAACTGTTCACAGCAATACACTCTCTGCCCTACCTTCGTATTCATAACGAATCCTACTACCGTTATACCATATTCTGCTGCTGTTGATATGACCCTACACTCACCTTACCAGAAACCCTTGACTTCTTTCCATTTCGCCTCAATGACGCCTGCAGTATCTAGCTTGAGCCTTTGAATTTCCCTTTTCAGATTTTGTAGCGTCCATACCACGTTCAAGCTTGTGACATTCCAAGCCCCGACTCGCAGAATTGGTTATTCAGTCTCTTCCTCATGGTCACTTCCAACTCGGCAGTTAACTCCTGCAGACCGAATCTTTTACCAGTCTAAAGATTATCATGAATCTTTATGAGGTACAAGCCGTACGTTCTTTGGAACACGTTATGTTTCTTTAATGCGATGGTTTCCATTACCTCCACATCTCCATGTCGTTGATAATAGCTGATTCTTCCGCCTTTTAGAGCAGTTTCCCACTCCAAGCTCAAGAGAGTGCACCGACCCTCTATCCGCTCCTCCCTCCTCTTTGAAAAGTCCGTTGGTAGAATGAGGATGACTTGTTATCCCAGAATTCTTCGGCCGCCACTGTTAATGATTTTTATTCCAAATTTAAGCAGTGGTGGGATTCTAACCTGGGACCAAGACGTTTTGATTAGTAATAAGAGATATAACGCCTACTGATACACGAGCAAATACAAAATTTTCGCCCAGCTGCAATAATTCGTCGCATTCAATGAGCAGTGCACCCTAAGTAACGACCGTTTTCTGGATATATGCCGCCCCGATATTCATAGCTTCCTTTAAAGGCACTCTGCAATTTTGTAACTGCGATCACATGTCATTAGACACCAGTAACTCCGCCCCCCCCCCCGCCCTCTTCCCCCTTTCGCCCGAATCTGTGAAGAACGGCACCCCCATGTAAACAAACATTTTCAGGTGCCCTATTGGTCAATGTATTAGATATTTGAAGTGAAGCATATAAAATGTTTTTGCTGAAGACGCAGAACTGTAACGGTTTTAATTTTATTGGTTTCTCATTATTCACCCATAGAATGGACTGCTTCAGTGGATATTTTATGTGATATAGGAACTTCATCTCAAACAATGGAAGTGCAATCCTACTTGTATTACTTTACTTTGACGTATTACAGACGCTTAACGTGTCGTAGACATAGAATGCCAGTGAATGAATGTAGAATGGGAAGTTCGTCATGGACCTGTGATGCTTGCACCGTCATGGTGTGGTAGTCGGGCAGTCAAATGCCTGTCACCACTGGATGGCGAAGGCATCGTTTTCACTGTGGCCAGGAAATTCACTTCGTCGTAGCTAAGGCGACTAGTACAAAATATGCTGTAAAATGTGTACACAAACGTTCATCGTGAATCACTCTGCGTTCCTGATATTTTTGACGGATAACATTATCAGTTTGTAATAGCAAAAAAAAAAAGTGATAAAATTACAAATGAGCGATTTTCGGATTTTTTTCTTGTACGGTGGAACCGCTTCTTTGCCAAATTTCATGACACTAGGCCAACGGATAGCACCCTTTAGCTTTTGATGCATGAGTCTGCATGTATCAAACATGGCTATTGTCTTTTTATTGCATTAACTTACAAGCTTACATGTCGTACGCCGCGAAAAAGTGTTCTCTACAGAGAGAGAGAGAGAGAGAGAGAGAGAGAGAGAGAGAAAGAGACGGACAGAGAGTGAGAGACAGACATAGAGACACAGAGAGAGAGAGACAGACAGAGAGAGAGAGAGAGAGAGACTGACACACACACACACACACACACAGAGAGAGAGAGAGAGAGAGAGAGAGAGAGAGACAGAGACAGAGAGAGACACACACAAGAGAGAGAGAGAGAGACCAAATGATCGTATTAGGGTTCCTATCTACTGACTGAGATACAGAACCATAAAATGAATAAATACTTAATTTCCACTTCCTAGTTCTAAAAATGTAAAAAATTAGTATGTTTTCTTATTAAGAATTGTTGATAAAATGCATCATATGATCGTAGTTAACAGTTTGTAACAGCATTGTACGGGCAGTTAGTATGACTGAACGATACTCTGCATATCAACCTGACTGTGTGAGAGGCGCCGGGTCGGTTGTCTCAAATGGTTCTACATCTACATCTACATTTATACTCCGCAAGCAACCCAACGGTGTGTGGCGGAGGGCACTTAACGTGCCACTGTCATTACCTCCCTTTCCTGTTCCAGTCGCGTATGGTTCGCGGGAAGAACGACTGTCTGAAAGCCTCCGTGCGCGCTCTAATCTCTCTAATTTTACATTCGTGATCTCCGCGGGAGGTATTAGGGGGAAGCAATATATTCGATACCTCATCCAGAAACGCACCCTCTCGAAACCTGGACAGCAAGCTACACCGCGATGCAGAGCGCCTCTCTTGCAGAGTCTGCCACTTGAGTTTATTAAACATCTCCGTAACGCTATCACGGTTACCAAATAACCCTGTGACGAAACGCGCCGCTCTTCTTTGGATCTTCTCTATCTCCTCCGTCAACCCGATCTGGTACGGATCCCACACTGATGAGCAATACTCAAGTATAGGTCGAACGAGTGTTTTGTAAGCCACCTCCTTTGTTGCTGGACTACATTTTCTAAGCACTCTCCCAATGAATCTCAACCTGGTACCCGCCTTACCAACAATTAATTTTATATGATCATTCCACTTCAAATCGTTCCGCACGCATACTCCCAGATATTTTACAGAAGTAACTGCTACCAGTGTTTGCTCCGCTATCATATAATCACACAATAAAGGATCCTTCTTTCTATGTATTCGCAATACATTACATTTGTCTATGTTAAGGGACAGTTGCCACTCCCTGCACCAAGTGCCTATCCGCTGCAGATCTTCCTGCATTTCGCTACAATTTTCTAATGCTGCAACTTCTCTGTATACTACAGCATCATCCGCGAGAAGCCGCATGCAACTACCGACACTATCTACTAGGTCATTTATATATATAGTGAAAAGCAATGGTCCCATAACACTCCCTTGTGGCACGCCAGAGGTTACTTTAACGTCTGTAGACGTCTCTCCATTGATAACAACATGCTGTGTTCTGTTTGCTAAAAACTCTTCAATCCAGCCACACAGCTGGTCTGATATTCCGTAGGCTCTTACTTTATCAGGCGACAGTGCGGAACTGTATCGAACGCCTTCCGGAAGTCAAGAAAAATAGCATCTACCTGGGAGCCTGTATCTAATATTTTCTGGGTCTCATGAACAAATAAAGCGAGTTGGGTATCACACGATCGCTGTTTCCGGAATCCATGTTGTTTCCTACATAGTAGATTCTGGATTTCCAAAAACGACATGATACTCGAGCAAAACCATGTTCTAAAATTCTACAACAGATCGACGTCAGAGATGTAGGTCTATAGTTTTGCGCATCTGCTCGACGACCCTTCTTGAAGACTGGGACTACCTGTGCTCTTTTCCAATCATTTGGAACCCTCCGTTCCTCTAGAGACTTGCGGTACACGGCTGTTAGAAGGGGGGCAAGTTCTTTCGCGTACTCTGTGTAGAATCGAATTGGTATCCCGTCAGGTCCAGTGGACTTTCCTCTGTTGAGTGATTTCAGTTGCTTTTCTATTCCTTGGACACTTATTTCGATGTCAGCCATTTTTTCGTTTGTGCGAGGATTTAGAGAAGGAACTGCAGTGCGGTCTTCCTCTGTGAAACAGCTTTGGAAAAAGGTGTTTAGTATTTCAGCTTTACGCGTGTCATCCTCTGTTTCAATGCCATCATCATCCCGGAGTGTCTAGATTTGCTGTTTCGAGCCACTTACTGATTTAACGTAAGACCAGAACTTCCTAGGATTTTCTGTCAAGTCAGTACATAGAATTTTTCTTTCGAATTCACTGAACGCTTCACGCATAGCCCTCCTTACGCTAACTTTGACATCGTTTAGCTTCTGTTTGTCTGAGAGGTTTTGGCTGCGTTTAAACTTGGAGTGAAGCTCTCTTTGCTTTCGCAGTAGTTTCCTAACTTTGTTGTTGTACCGTGGGTTTTTCCCGTCCCTCACAGTTTTACTCGGCACGTACCTGTCTAAAACGCATTTTACGATTGCCTTGAACGTTTTCCATAAACACTCAACATTGTCAATGTCGGAACAGAAATTTTCGTTTTGATCTGTTAGGCAGTCTGAAATCTGCCTTCTATTACTCTTGCTAAACAGATAAACCTTCCTCCCTTTTTTTATATTCCTATTAACTTCCATATTCAGGGATGCTGCAACGGCCTTATGATCACTGATTCCCTGTTCTGCACATACAGAGTCGAAAAGTTCGGGTCTGTTTGATATCAGTAGGTCCAAGATGTTATCCCCACGAGTCGGTTCTCTGTTTAATTGCTCGAGGTAATTTTCGGATAGTGCACTCAGTATAATGTCACTCGATGCTCTGTCCCTACCACCCGTCCTAAACATCTGAGTGTCCCAGTCTATATCTGGTAAATTGAAATCTCCACCTAAGACTATAACATGCTGAGAAAATTTATGTGAAATGTATTCCAAATTTTCTCTCAGTTGTTCTACCACTAATGCTGCTGAGTCGGGAGGTCGGTAAAAGGAGCCAATTATTAACCTAGCTCGGTTGTTGAGTGTAACCTCCACCCATAATAATTCACAGGAACTATCCACTTCTACTTCACTACAGGATAAACTACTACTAACAGCGACGAACACTCCACCACTGGTTGCATGCAATCTATCCTTTCTAAACACCGTCTGTACCTTTGTAAAAATTTCGGCAGAATTTATCTCTGGCTTCAGCCAGCTCTCTGTACCTATAACGATGTCAGCTTCGGTGCTTTCTATCAGCGCTTGAAGTTCCGGTACTTTACCAACGCAGCTTCGACAGTTGACAATTACAATACCGATTGCTGCTTGGTCCCCGCATGTCCTGACTTTGCCCCGCATCCGTTGAGGCTGTTGCCCTTTCTGTACTTGCCCAAGGCCATCTAACCTAAAAAACCGCCCAGCCTACGCCACACAACCCCTGCTACCCGTGTAGCCGCTTGTTGCGTGTAGTGGACTCCTGACCTATCCAGCGGAACCCGAAACCCCACCACCTTATGGCGCAGGTCGAGGAGTCTGCACCCCACATGGTCGCAGAACCGTCTCAGCCTCTGATCCAGACCCTCCACTCGGCTCTGTACCAAAGGTCCGCAGTCAGTCCTGTCGACGATGCTGCAGATGGTGAGCTCTGCTTTCATCCCGCTAGCGAGACTGGCAGTCTTCACCAAATCAGATAGCCGCCGGAAGCCAGAGAGGATTTCCTCCGATCCACAGCGACACACATCATTGGTGCCGACATGAGCGACCACCTGCAGGTGGGTGCACACTGTATCCTTCATGGCATCCGGAAGGACCCTTTCCACATCTGGAATGACTCCCCCCGGTATGCACACGGAGTGTACATTGGTTTTCTTCCCCTCTCTTGCTGCCATTTCCCTAAGTTCAAATGGCTCTGAGCACTATGGGACTTAATATCGGAAGTCATTAGTCCCCTAGAACTTATAACTACTTAAACCTCAATAATCATGCCCGAGGCAGGATTCGAACCGTAGCAGTCGTGCGGTTTCGGACTGAAGCGCCTAGAACCGCTCGTTCACCACGGCCTGCTCGGTTGTCTCCTGACTGAAAACGTACGATTGTAGCTGTAAAAATTTAACGTAATTTGAAGCATTTCTATAGTTCGTTATTATTATACACTTCTGGAAATTGAAATAAGAACACCGTGAATTCATTGTCCCAGGAAGGGGAAACTTTATTGACACATTCCTGGGGTCAAATACATCACATGATCACACTGACAGAACCACAGGCACATAGACACAGGCAACAGAGCATGCACAATGTCGGCACTAGTACAGTGTATATCCACCTTTCGCAGCAATGCAGGCTGCTATTCTCCCATGGAGACGATCGTAGAGATGCTGGATGTAGTCCTGTGGAACGGCTTGCCTTGCCATTTCCACCTGGCGCCTCAGTTGGACCAGCGTTCGTGCTGGACGTGCAGACCGCGTGAGACGACGCTTCATCCAGTCCCAAACATGCTCAATGGGGGACAGATCCGGAGATCTTGCTGGCCAGGGTAGTTGACTTACACCTTCTAGAGAACGTTGGGTGGCACGGGATACATGCGGACGTGCATTGTCCTGTTGGAACAGCCAGTTCCCCTGCCGGTCTAGGAATGGTAGAACGATGGGTTCGATGACGGTTTGGATGTACCGTGCACTATTCAGTGTCCCCTCGACGATCACCAGTGGTGTACGGCCAGTGTAGGAGATCGCTCCCCACACCATGATGCCGGGTGTTGGCCCTGTGTGCCTCGGTCGTATGCAGTCCTGATTGTGGCGCTCACCTGCACGGCGCCAAACACGCATACGACCATCATTGGCACCAAGGCAGAAGCGACTCTCATCGCTGAAGACGACACGTCTCCATTCGTCCCTCCATTCACGCCTGTCGCGACACCACTGGAGGCGGGCTGCACGATGTTGGGGCGTGAGCGGAAGACGGCCTAACGGTGTGCGGGACCGTAGCCCAGCTTCATGGAGACGGTTGCGAATGGTCCTCGCCGATACCCCAGGAGCAACAGTGTCCCTAATTTGCTGGGAAGTGGCGGTGCGGTCCCCTACGGCACTGCGTAGGATCCTACGGTCTTGGCGTGCATCCATGCGTCGCTGCGGTCCGGTCCCAGGTCGACGGGCACGTGCACCTTCCGCCGACCACTGGCGACAACATCGATGTACTGTGGAGACCTCACGCCCCACGTGTTGAGCAATTCGGCGGTACGTCCACCCGGCCTCCCGCATGCCCACTATACGCCCTCGCTCAAAGTCCGTCAACTGCACATACGGTTCACGTCCACGCTGTCGCGGCATGCTACCATTGTTAAAGAATGCGATGGAGCTCCGTATGCCACGGCAAACTGGCTGACACTGACGGCGGCGGTGTACAAATGCTGCGCAGCTAGCGCCATTCGACGGCCAACACCGCGGTTCCTGGTGTGTCCGCTGTGCCGTGCGTGTTATCATTGCTTGTACAGCCCTCTCGCAGTGTCCGGAGCAAATATGGTGGGTCTGACACACCGGTGTCAATGTGTTCTTTTTTCCATTTCCAGGAGTATATATTCATGACACCAGAGACATAAACTGCTGAAAAACAATGGCTTCAAGAAGATGAAAGTTCATGGAAAGAAAAGGAATACCCTTCTTCAGAGGACAGTACGGACCTCTTATTCTGACGAATTGCTATGGTAGGTAGTGATGATTTAGAATAATAAAACGTCATTGAAAAGTTAGCATAGCGAGTTGAAGCGAAAGCGGCCAAGATAAACGCTAAGAAATTTGCTTTGCCGACAAGATAGTACATATTTTCATAGATAGGCCAATGAATTGGCAAAATTGATCACACTCACCTCTCCAACAGACTTTTGCCGGCCGCAGTGGCCGAGCGGTTCTACGCGCTTCAGTCTCGATCCGCGCGACTGCTACGGTCGCAAGTTCGATTCCTGCGTCGGGCATGGATGTGTGTGATGTCCTTAGGTTAGTTAGGTTTAAGTAGTTCTAAGTTGTACGGGACTGATGACCTCAGATGTTAAGTCCCATAGTGCTCAGAGCTATTTGAACCATTTTCATAGACTTTTACACGCCCCTTTGAATTGCCTTTTGTTCTAAAACGAACAAAACAAGTGTGGGCTGCAGAAGATAATAAATGCTGAGTTGCAAGAAGTTTATTTTCTAGGCGAATAATGAAGTATGAACATCGATGGATGAAATACGTTGAGCTGAAGGAAATAACGTTGATAAACACGTTTTCGGAAAGAAAATAAATTTACACAACATGTTATGTGTTTAGACTAATGCATGTTTCTCGAAGTTCTATAGTAGAAACTCCATAGCAGCCAACAGAGAGGCGTGCAATGACAGAGACCAGGCAACATAGTAAGGGTCACGACAGATCCACAGTAGAAGCTGCACTGCCAGAGTCACAAGTAAAGAACTGAAATCTATTCCCAGTATAAACTTGTAGTCGGACGTGTCCCAAAATAAAGACGTAGCGGGGTAGTAGTGCCAGCACCGACTCTAAACAAAGCTATGGCTGTAGGCCCCATTTTTCATAAACCATTGCCAGAGGGTTTGTCCAAAAGGCGTGGTGGGAGAAGTACTCGCGACAGCGTCTGGTGTCTCAACCTAGTGGTGCCTTCTCTCGAGGGTACGATTGTTCAATTGCCCTCTGTTTAATCATAATCACTGAAGTTGATGGTTGCCTAAATATTCTGTTTTACATCTACACTCCTGGAAATTGAAATAAGAACACCGTGAATTCATTCTCCCAGGAAGGGGAAACTTTATTGACACATTCCTGGGGTCAAATACATCACATGATCACACTGACAGAACCACAGGCACATAGACACAGGCAACAGAGCATGCACAATGTCGGCACTAGTACAATGTATATCCACCTTTCGCAGCAATGCAGGCTGCTATTCTCCCATGGAGACGATCGTAGAGATGCTGGATGTAGTCCTGTGGAACGGCTTGCCATGCCATTTCCACCTGGCGCCTCAGTTGGACCAGCGTTCGTGCTGGACGTGCAGACCGCGTGAGACGACGCTTCATCCAGTCCCAAACATGCTCAATGGGGGACAGATCCGGAGATCTTGCTGGCCAGGGTAGTTGACTTACACCTTCTAGAGCACGTTGGGTGGCACGGGATACATGCGGACGTGCATTGTCCTGTTGGAACAGCAAGTTCCCTTGCCGGTCTAGGAATGGTAGAACGATGGGTTCGATGACGGTTTGGATGTACCGTGCACTATTCAGTGTCCCCTCGACGATCACCAGTGGTGTACGGCCAGTGTAGGAGATCGCTCCCCACACCATGATGCCGGGTGTGGGCCCTGTGTGCCTCGGTCGTATGCAGTCCTGATTGTGGCGCTCACCTGCACGGCGCCAAACACGCATACGACCATCATTGGCACCAAGGCAGAAGCGACTCTCATCGCTGAAGACGACACGTCTCCATTCGTCCCTCCATTCACGCCTGTCGCGACACCACTGGAGGCGGGCTGCACGATGTTGGGGCGTGAGCGGAAGACGGCCTAACGGTGTGCGGGACCTTAGCCCAGCTTCATGGAGACGGTTGCGAATGGTCCTCGCCGATACCCCAGGAGCAACAGTGTCCCTAATTTGCTGGGAAGTGGCGGTGCGGTCCCCTACGGCACTGCGTAGGATCCTACGGTCTTGGCGTGCATCCGTGCGTCGCTGCGGTCCGGTCCCAGGTCGACGGGCACGTGCACCTTCCGCCGACCACTGGCGACAACATCGATGTACTGTGGAGACCTCACGCCCCACGTGTTGAGCAATTCGGCGGTACGTCCACCCGGCCTCCCGCATGCCCACTATACGCCCTCGCTCAAAGTCCGTCAACTGCACATACGGTTCACGTCCACGCTGTCGCGGCATGCTACCAGTGTTAAAGACTGCGATGGAGCTCCGTATGCCACGGCAAACTGGCTGACACTGACGGCGGCGGTGCACAAATGCTGCGCAGCTAGCGCCATTCGACGGCCAACACCGCGGTTCCTGGTGTGTCCGCTGTGCCGTGCGTGTGATCATTGCTTGTACAGCCCTCTCGCAGTGTCCGGAGCAAGTATGGTAGGTCTGACACACCGGTGTCAATGTGTTCTTTTTTCCATTTCCAGGAGTGTACTTCAGGAATTCAGAACCAAGATGCACCCCTAACCATGCAGGCGTAGCCGATTGCTGGCGATGTAAGCTGTCTGTGCGGATGCTCCCAAGCGACGTTCGCTTCTAACCCTTAACTTTCGTAGGTCAGTACTGTATTTGCACCTGTTGTTCGAGAGGGATCTAGCTGCTTCTTACAAACAACTCAGAGAAGGTTTTCCATCAACAACTTATATGGGGAATGGGGACTTGAGAGTGGGCCTAGACGGGGAGTAGGGGGGGGGGGGCATAAGGAATGAAAAAATAATTCTTACAAAACCAAAACAAAACACTTTACTATGAACTAAAAAATAATGATATTGTACTCAACAGTGCATAACTTTGCACGTCTATGAAGTCAAAATCTGCTACTGCGTAACATGCAATACAGTGTTACACAACTATGCTTTGTAGCGTGGTTCGACATTCCTTGATATCCGCACGATGGTCCAGACGTTCCACTCCGTCGGTGGCATTCACAAGGTCGTGCTTTGAGTGAATATGGTTCGTACGATGATACTGCAGGTTTCAATTAACTCCAAGCACGTAGTTAGGTTCTTGTCAGCAGACAGTGCACGATATTACATCTGGTTGATTCTAGCCACTCGGAGTGAAGTGTCCGCGACGCAGCTGCGGTGTGCTAATGCGTTATCGACATCGACAAACCGAAACGTTAGCTATAGGGCTGGACAATACGTTGGAGGACCCAGTTCCGATAATGCAGAGCTCTCTAATTGATCTCGACAGATCGGTGGCGACAGCCAAGGTAAGTGCCCAATACGACATTCATACCATTTGCAGTAACCTGCCTGACGCATCGTTTCGCCACAACACGACAGTCCGATCGATGCCCAGCGAAATAATCTGAGACGCTTCGGTGGCATTGCAGCATGTGGAGTACGAGAAGCTAGGAGGGGAGGCGACCGATCGATAACAATCCTGCACAAGCACATCTGCAGGATTTCTGTAATTAAAGCTGTCCTACTTGAGAGGGCCTCCTTGGAAAACGAATTATCGTTGGACAATGAAACTTTGTGGAATCATTTGTAAGGACGTGCGTAAGAGAAACAACGACTAAACCACTGAATAAGGGGTGGGAAATTGCCCCTAAAGGCGGAAGAATCAGCAATGATCAACGACATGAGGATGCAGAAGGCAATGTAAACCACTGCATTAAAGACACGTAACGTGTATTCACAGGACATGTGGCCTGTAATTGAAGAAGTGTCATGATGATCTCTCCATTGGCAGAAGATTCCGGAATAATCCTGTTGTGGCGTAACAAGACAGCCACGCCACTCGGAAGTAGCCGAAAGGCACGCGTTAACTCACGCAGGCTAGTAGATAGGTCTGAAACAGGATACGTAATGAATGCTATAAAGAAAAGTACGTAGCTCCTGGAATACTTAACTTTAATCCATCCTTGTGGTACAGCGCTCTTGACGATACAAGTGAGACTCTGTAGATACATGCAATGTAATGCTAATGGCGCCTTGCTAGGTCGTAGCCATTGACTTAGCTGAAGGCTATTCTATCTGCTCTGCAAATGAGCGAGGCTTCGTCAGTGTGCATCGCTAGCTACGTCGTCCGTACAACTGGGGCGAGTGCTAGTAAGTCTCTCGAGACCTGCCGTGTGGTGGCGCTCGGTCTGCAATCACTGACAGTGGCGACACGCGGGTCCGACATGTACTAATGGACCGCGGCCGATTTAAAGCTACTACCTAGCAAATGTGGTGTCTGGCGGTGACACCACAAATCCCCCATTCGGATCTCCGGGAGGGGACTGCCAAGGGGGAGGTTACCATGAGAAAAAGATTGAATAATCAACGAAAGGATAACGTTCTACGAGTCGGGGCGTGGAATGTCAGAAGCTTGAACGTGGTAGGGAAACTAGAAAATTTGAAAAGGAAAATGCAAGGGCTCAATCTAGATATAGTACGGGTCAGTGAAGTGAAGTGGAAGGAACACAAGGATTTCTGGTCAGATGAGTATCGGATAATATCAACAGCAGCAGAAAATGGTATAACAGGTGTAAGATTCGTTATGAATAGGAAGGTAGGGCAGAGGGTGTGTTACTGTGAACAGTTCAGTGACCGGGTTTTTCTAATCAGAATCGACAGCAGACCAACACCGGCAACGATAGTTCAGGTATACATGCCGACGTTGCAAGCTGAAGATGAACAGATAGAGAAAGTGTATGAGGATATTGAAAGGGTAATGCAGTATGTAAAGGGGGATGAAAGTCTAATAGCCATGGGCGACTGGAATCCAGTTGTAGGGGAAGGAGTAGAAGAAAAGGTTACAGGAGAATATGGGCTTGGGACAAGGAATGAAAGAGGAGAAAGACTAATTGAGTTCTGTAACAAGTTTCAGCTAGTAATAGCGAATACCCTGTTCAAGAATCACAAGAGGAGGAGGTATACTTGGAAAAGGCCGGGAGATACGGGAATATTTCAGTTAGATTACATCATGGTCAGACAGAGATTCCGAAATCAGATGCTGGGCTGTAAGGCGTACCCAGGAGCAGATATAGACTCAGATCACAATATAGTAGTGATGAAGAGTAGGCTGAAGTTCAAGACATTAGTCAGGAAGAATCAATACGCAAAGAAGTGGGATATGGAAGTACTAAGGAATGACGAGATACGTTTGAAGTTCTCTAACGCTATAGATACTGCAATAAGGAATAGCGCAGTAGGCAGTACAGTTGAAGAGGAATGGACATCTCTAAAAAGGGCAATCACAGAAGTTGGGAAGGAAAACATAGATACAAAGAAGGTAGCTGCGAAGAAACCATGGGTAACACAAGAAATACTTCAGTTGATTGATGAAAGGAGGAAGTACAAACATGTTCCGGGAAAATCAGGAATACAGAAATACAAGTCGATGAGGAATGAAATAAATAGGAAGTGCAGGGAAGCTAAGTCGAAATGGCTGCAGGAAAAATTTGAAGACATCGAAAAAGTTATGATTGTCGGAAGGACAGACTCAGCATACAGGAAAGTCAAAACAACCTTTGGTGACATTAAAAGCAACGGTGGTAACATTCAGAGTGCAACGGGAATTCCGCTTTTAAATGCAGAGGAGAGAGCAGATAGGTGGAAAGAATACATTGAAAGCCTCTATGAGGGTGAAGATTTGTCTGATGTGATAGAAGAAGAAACAGGAGTCGATTTAGAAGAGATAGGGGATCCATTATTAGAATCGGAATTTAAAAGAGCTTTGGAGGACTTACGATCAAATAAGGCAGAAGGGATAGATAATATTCCATCAGAATTTCTAAAATCATTGGGGGAAGTGGCAACAAAACGACTATTCACGTTGGTGTGTAGAATATATGAGTCTGGCGACATACCATCTGACTTTCGGAAAAGCATCATCCACACAATTCCGAAGACGGCAAGAGCTGACAAGTGCGAGAATTATCGCACAATCAGCTTAACAACTCATGCATCGAAGCTGCTTACAAGAATAATATACAGAAGAATGCAAAAGAAAATTGAGAATGCGCTAGGTGACGATCAGTTTGGCTTTAGGAAAAGTAAAGGGACGAGAGAGGCAATTCTGACGTTACGGCTAATAATGGAAGCAAGGCTAAAGAAAAATCAAGACACTTGCATAGGATTTGTCGACCTGGAAAAAGCGTTCGACAATATAAAATGCTGCAAGCTGTTCGAGATTCTGAAAAAACTAGGGATAAGCTATAGGGAGAGACGGGTCATATACAATATGTACAACAACCAAGACGGAATAATAAGAGTGGACGATCAAGAACGAAGTGCTCGTATTAAGAGGGGTGTATGACAAGGCTGTAGCCTTTCGCCCCTACTCTTCAATCTGTACATCCAGGAAGCAATGATGGACATAAAAGAAAGGTTCAGGAGTGGAATTAAAATACAAGGTGAAAGGATATCAATGATACGATTCGCTGATGACATTGCTATCCTGAGTGAAAGTGAAGAAGAATTAAATGATCTGCTGAACGGAATGAACAGTCTAATGAGCACACAGTATGGTTTGAGAGTAAATCGGAGAAAGACGAAGGTAATGAGAAGTATTAGAAATGAGAACAGCGAGAAACTTAACATCAGGATTGATGGTCACAAAGTCAATGAAGTTAAGGTTGGTTGGTTGGTTGGTTGGTTTGGGGAAGGAGACCAGACAGCGAGGTCATCGGTCTCATCGGATTAGGGAAGGATGGGGAAGGAAGTCGGCCGTGCCCTTTGAAAGGAACCATCCCGGCATTTGCCTGGAGCGATTTAGGGAAATCACGGAAAACCTAAATCAGGATGGCCGGACGCGGGATTGAACCGTCGTCCTCCCGAATGCGAGTCCAGTGTCTAACCACTGCGCCACCTCACTCGGTCAATGAAGTTAAGGAATTCTGCTACTTAGGCAGTAAAATAACTAATGACGGACGGAGCAAGGAGGACATCAAAAGGAGACTCGCTGTGGCAAAAAAGGCATTTCTGGCCAAGAGAAGTCTACTAATATCAAATACCGGCCTTAATTTGAGGAAGAAATTTCTGAGGATGTACGTCTGGAGTACAGCATTGTATGGTAGTGAAAGATGGACTGTGGGAAAACCGGAACAGAAGAGAATCGAAGCATTTGAGATGTGGTGCTATAGACGAATGTTGAAAATTAGGTGGACTGATAAGGTAAGGAATGAGGAGGTGCTACGCAGAATCGGAGAGGAAAGGAATATGTGGAAAACACTGATAAGGAGAAGGGACAGGATGATAGGACATCTGCTAAGACATGAGGGAATGACTTCCATGGTACTGGAGGGAGTTGAGGGCAAAAACTGTAGAGGAAGACAGAGATTGGAATACATCAAGCAAATAATTGAGGACGTAGGTAGCAAGTGCTACTCTGAGATGAAGAGATTAGCACAGGAAAGGAATTCGTGGCGGGCCGCATCAAACCAGTCAGTAGACTGATGACAAAAAAAAAGAAAAGAAAAAAGTCTGCTGGAAAGACTACTGCCCCTCTTCACGAACCATTGTTGTTGTGGTCTTCAGTCCTGAGACTGGTTTGATGCAGCTCTCCATGCTACTCTATCCTGTGCAAGCTGCTTCATCTCCCAGTACCTCCTGCAGCCTACATCCTTCTGAATCTGCTTAATGTATTCTTCTCTAGGTCTCCCTCTACGATTTTTACCCTCCACGCTGCCCTCCAATACTAAATTGGTAATCCCTTGATGCATCAGAACATGTCCTACCGACTGATCCCTTCTTCTAGTCAAGTTGTGCCACAAACTCCTCTTCTCCCCAATTCTGTTCAATACCTCCTCATTAGTTATGTGATCTACCCATCTAATCTTCAGCATTCTTCTGCAGCGCCACATTTCGAAAGGTTATATTCTCTTCTTGTCCAAACTATTTATCGTTCATGTTTCACTTCCATACATGGCTACACTTCACACAAATACTTTCAGAAACGACTTCTTGACACTTAAATCTATACTCGATGATAACAAATTTCTCTGCTTCAGAAAGCTTTCAAGAATGGGAGAAAGAAATACAGTAGAAGAAGAATGGGTAGCTTCCTTGGGTGACAGAAGAAATATTGAATTTAATTGATGAAAGAAGAAAATATAAAAATGCGGTAAATGAAGCAGGCAAAAATGAATACAAACGTCTCAAACATGAGATCTACATCTACATCTACATCTATACTCCGCGAGCCACCTTACGGTGTGTGGCGGAGGGTACTTATTGTACCACTATCTGAGCCCTCCTTCCCTGTTCCATTCACGAATTGTGCGTGAGAAGAACGACTGCTTGTAAGTCTCCGTATTTGCTCTAATTTCTCGGATCTTTTCGTTGTGATCATTACACGAGGTATATGTGGGCGGTAGTAATATGTTGCCCATCTCTTCCCGGAATGTGCTCTCTCGTAATTTCGATAATAAACCTCTCCGTATTGCGTAACGCCTTTCTTGAAGTGTCCGCCACTGGAGCTTGTTCAGCATCTCCGTAACGCTCTCGCGCTGACTAAATGTCCCCATGACGAATCGCGCTGCTTTTCGCTGGATCATGTCTATCTCTTCTATTAATCCAACCTGGTAAGGGTCCCATACTGATGAGCAATACTCAAGAATCGGACGAACAAGCGTTTTGTAAGCTACTTCTTTCGTCGATGAGTCACATTTTCTTAGAATTCTTCCTATGAATCTCAACCTGGCGCCGACAGGAAGTGCAAAATGGCTAAGCAGGCATATCTAGAGGAAAAATGTAAGGATGTAGAGGCTTTTCTCACTAGGGGTAAGACAGATACTGCCTACAGGAAAATTAAAGAGACCTTTGGAGAAAAGAGAACCACTTGCATGAATATCAAGAGCTCAGATGGAAACCCAGTTCTAAGCAAAGAAGGGAAAGCAGAAAGGTGGAAGGAGTATATAGAGAGTCTACACAAGGGCGATGTACTTCAGGGCAATACTATGGAAATGGAAGAGGATGTAGATGAAGATGAAATGGGAGATATGATACTGCGTGAAGAGTTTGACAGAGCACTGAAAGACCTAAGTCGTAACAAGGCCCCGGGGGTAGACAACATTCCATTAGAACTACTGACAGCCTTGGGAGAGCCAATCCTGACAAAACTCTACCATCTGGCGAGCAAAATGTATGAGACAGGCGAAATACCCTCTGACTTCAAGAAGAATATAATAATTCCAATCTCAAAGAAAGCAGGCGTTGACAGATGTGAAAATTACCGAACTATCAGGAACCGTAGGTTACGAAACTACATCGGATGAAAATAGCACGAAGTATGATGAGGTATTTAGACAGTAGCTCATCTAACAGTAATAAGAAAATATTAAGAAGGACAAATTGTTCCTGCGAATAACATTAATAGACTGCTCAGAAACCTGGAACGCTGGGTCAGTGTGCGACACTGTGCGTCCTACCATAGGGGGAAAATCGCCCGCTGGCGAGGTAGGCTACCTGCGAGGGAGCACGCACGTGGCGTAGCTGTTTCCAATTTCGGTTTCAATCAGAGCGCAATCACAAGAGTGCGGCCGTTGTAATGGGCTGCGTGTGAGCGGCGGCAGGACGAGGTGTGCACAAACAGACCGCCGCATCGCGCCGCAGCGTCACTGCACGGCGAGGCACGGCACGGCACACCACCTGCTGACCGGAGATGTTATCAGCGTAATTAGCCGGTGCCGGCAACCCTGTATCGCTGCTCCTCTGGGCTGGCGCTCGACCGCCCGGCCAAAGCGCGCAATCTGCAGCTCCGGGGAACACGCGCAGCAACGCAGCGCCTCTGCGACTTGCTTTGCGCACGCCCTACCTGTACCCGCTCTCGCATTCCATCTAACGCCACCCCTCTAGTTGCAACCACTCCGGTCACTCCTCTGACTCTGTCTGTCTCTCTCTCTCTCTCTATCTCTATCTCTCTCTCTCTCTCTCACACACACACACATGCACACACACAAACACGAACACAGACACACACACACACATATACAGGGTTATTACAAAAGATTGAAGCGATTTCACAGCTCTACAATAACTTTATTATTTGAGATATTTTCACAATGCTTTGCACACACATACAAAAACTCAAAAAGTTTATTTAGGCATTCACAAATGTTCGATATGTGCCCCTTTAGTGATTCGGCAGACATCAAGCCGATAATCAAGTTGCTCGCACACTCGACGCAGCATGTCCCCATCAAAGAGTTCGAAAGCATCGTTGATGCGAGCTCGTAGTTCTGGCACGTTTCTTGGTAGAGGAGGTTTAAACACTGAATCTTTCACATAAACCCACAGAAAGAAATCGCGTGGGGTTAAGTAGGGAGAGCGTGGAGGCCATGACATGAATTGCTGATCATGATCTCCACCACGACCGATCCATCGGTTTTCCAGTCTTCTGTTTAAGAAATGCCGAACATCATGATGGAAGTTTTCCGTAAGATTTTCCAAACCGTCGGCTGTGGTACGTTTAGCTCCCTGCTTGCTTTATTCGTCGACTTCCGGGGGCTACGCGTGAAACTTGCCCGCACGCGTTCAACCGTTTCTTCGCTCACCGCAGGCCGACCCGTTGATTTCCCCTTACAGAGGCATCCAGAAGCTTTAAACTGCACAGACCATCGCCGAATGGAGTCAGCAGTTGGTGGATCTTTGTTGAACTTCGTCCTGAAGTGTCGTTGCACTGTTATGACTGACTGATGTGAGTGCATTTCAAGCAGCACATACGCTTTTTGGCTCCTGTCGCCATTTTGTCTCACTGCGCTCTCGAGCGCTCTGGCGGCAGAAAACTGAAGTGCGGCTTCAGCCGAACAAAACTTCATGAGTTTTTGTACGTATCTGTAGTGTGTCGTGACCATATGTCAATGAATGGAGCTACAGTGAATTTATGAAATCGCTTCAATCATTTGTAATAGCCCTATATATATATATATATATATATATATATATATATATATATATATATATATATATATACGAGAGGTGACAATAAAGTAATGAGACACATGCGAAAAAAAATGTTGCTTAGCGTTTTAGTCAAGTTTAGTGTCGTCTCCTTCAAAGTAGTTTCCTGCTGATTGCACACACTTTTTCCAGCGCTTCTGCCACTGACGGTAACATTTCTGGAACTCATCTTCTGTAATATCGTCCAAGACCCTCGTCGCAGCTTTTTGAACATCTTGTGTTGTTTGAAAATGATGTCCCTTGACCGCCGTTTTGACTCTTGGAAATAGAAAAGAAGTCGCACAGGGCGATAGCGATATCTGGTGAATAAGGTGGCTGTGGTAGAACTGAAATTTGTTTTGAGGTTAAAAATTGCTGTACTGACAGAGCAGTATGTAATGGCGCATTATCGTGGTGCAGAATCCAGTTATCAGCAACGTTGAGACGGACACACCGAACTCTTTTGCGAAGTCTTTCTAAAATTTCTTTGTAGTAATTTCGGTTAACTGTTAGTCCGGGAGGCACCCACTCCTTATGGACAATTCCCTTAGAATCAAAGAAGCACACAAGCATGCATTTCACTTTTGACTTTGACATGCGAGCGTTTTTCGGTCAGGGTGATCGCTTTGAGCACCATTGAGAACTTTGGCGTTTTGTCTCTGGATCGTACTGAAAAAACCAACTTTCATCACCAGTGATGACATGGCCCAACAATTTTGGATTGATTTCCGTTTGCTGTAACAGATCGGCTGCCACATTTTTCCGTGTTTCTCGCTGTTGTGGTCCGAGATTTTTGGGGAACATTTTTGCACAAATCTTTCTCATACCAAGATCCTCAGTTATTATTAGACGAACCGTTTCTCAATTGATGTTCAGTTCTTCTGCAATCATTTTCACGGATAATCTTCGATCTGATCCTACGAGTTCACGTACCCTGGCCAAGTTGACATCCGTCTGTGAGGCGGATGGTCGTCCACTGCGGTATTCATCTTCAACATTCGTTCTGCCTTTACTAAACTTTTTATGCCAACAAAAAACTTGAGCGCTTGACATAACCTCCTCTCCAAAAGTCTTCTGAAGCTTACTGTAAGTTGTAGTCGCGTTTTTACCCAATTTAACGCAAAAAGAAATGGCATGCCGTTGCGCAATATTATGGGGTGTCATTTCTGTGACGAGAGACACAAACTCACAACTGAGCAGTTGCATCGATGTGCCGCTTGGACTAGAAGTAGCTTATATACCAAGATCAAAGATATTGTGCCTATGCAGGCCTGCAGGATTGCCACATCTTGCAAAGAAAATCAGTCTCATTACTTTATTGTCGCACCTCATATTCCCCCTCTCTCACTCCTCTGTTACCACACTACACACAGTGAACGTAAAGTCATTTCCAATTTACAAAGGACCTATGGTAAACGCAAGGAAAAACATTACAGCACCAAAAATAATTATTTTAGAGTAATGAAATTTCAAAAATACTTTTGTCTATGTGACATATTTAAGTGATTAACAATGCAGGATTATCGGTTTATGTAAGTGCGAGATTAACCATTGCAAACATGAAATGATGGCACTTTAAAAACGGTGCAATCATCAGAATGTTGAAAGCAAGCATGCAAAATTGCACGCATTGTGTTGTATAGGTGCCGGATGTCAATTCGTGGCATGCAGTTGCAATCCCATTGCACTTGGTCCATCAGTACAGGGACGGTTAATGCTGACTGTGGATGACTCTGGAGTTGTCGTCCGATGATGTCCCATATGTGCTCGACTGGAGACAGATACGGTGATGGAGAACGCCAGAACAACATGTCGAGCACATTGGATTACAACAGCGGTATGTAACTATCAGATTTCGAAACACAAAAGAAATTATAGTTTTCCAAGGTCAGCACATCAGAGAAGCCTCCTGCATACCGATCTAAATCGAGATAGTCTTTTTTCTAGATCGTAAAACTAACCATAATCATGAAATATGGCACTAGGAAATAACCCGTCCGTACCTCTCTTGCTAGTGTAAATGCCTTCTTTGACCGAGCGAGGTGGCGCAGTGGTTAGCACACTGGACTCGCATTCGGGACGACGACGGTTCAATCCCGCGTCCGGTCATACTGATTTAGGTTTTCCGTTATTTCCCTAAATTGTTCCAGACAAATGCCGGGATGGTTCCTTCGAAAGGGCACGGCCGACTTCCTTCCCCTTGTTGGTCTTATCCGATGAGACCGATGACCTCGCTGTTTGGTTTCTTTCCCCAAGCAGCCAACCTCAACCCTGCCTTTTGTTTGCTGCGACTAACGGTTCCATCGAGAATCATCCTCAGACAGCGCACATATCTGATTTTGAAAAATAGCAATCTACAATTTTTCTATCCCCGTCAGTAAATGCAACCTGAATGATATTTCCTATTTGCGTATGCAATTCTACGATCAGTTCACATATAAGGAAATTTTACACTGAAGACCGTTTACACGACGTACATGTAGACCCACACATATTTATCATATCTATTTGAAACGTCCCCTTAGAAAAATTATACATGACTGTGCTTAAACTGACACACAATATTTTTTATCGCAACGCAATCTGACTTTCAATAATCCCTACAAGAGAATGGCCCTGACTAAATTAACCTATACGTTTCACAAATCACTTATCTCCCAAAAATTTTCGTTACTCGAACTACTCAACACAGCGAGCGCCACTACTGCCAGCTAAATAAAAGATTCAGACTACTGAAGGCACTAACTACTGATAGACATAGTTAGCAAAAGAAAGATTTTGATAAAGAACGAACAATGTATTTACCTTAATAGTGTTCAAAAGTCATTATATATATATATATATATATATATATATATATATATATAATATCGGATATCATGGACTGATATATACACTCCTGGAAATGGAAAAAAGAACACATTGACACCGGTGTGTCAGACCCACCATACTTGCTCCGGACACTGCGAGAGGGCTGTACAAGCAATGATCACACGCACGGCACAGCGGACACACCAGGAACCGCGGTGTTGGCCGTCGAATGGCGCTAGCTGCGCAGCATTTGTGCACCGCCGCCGTCAGTGTCAGCCAGTTTGCCGTGGCGTACGGAGCTCCATCGCAGTCTTTAACACTGGTAGCATGCCGCGACAGCGTGGACGTGAACCGTATGTGCAGTTGACGGACTTTGAGCGAGGGCGTATAGTGGGTATGCGGGAGGCCGGGTGGACGTACCGCCGAATTGCTCAACACGTGGGGCGTGAGGTCTCCACAGTACATCGATGTTGTCGCCAGTGGTCGGCGGAAGGTGCACGTGCCCGTCGACCTGGGACCGGACCGCAGCGACGCACGGATGCACGCCAAGACCGTAGGATCCTACGCAGTGCCGTAGGGGACCGCACCGCCACTTCCCAGCAAATTAGGGACACTGTTGCTCCTGGGGTATCGGCGAGGACCATTCGCAACCGTCTCCATGAAGCTGGGCTACGGTCCCGCACACCGTTAGGCCGTCTTCCGCTCACGCCCCAACATCGTGCAGCCCGCCTCCAGTGGTGTCGCGACAGGCGTGAATGGAGGGACGAATGGAGACGTGTCGTCTTCAGCGATGAGAGTCGCTTCTGCCTTGGTGCCAATGATGGTCGTATGCGTGTTTGGCGCCGTGCAGGTGAGCGCCACAATCAGGACTGCATACGACCGAGGCACACAGGGCCAACACCCGGCATCATGGTGTGGGGAGCGATCTCCTACACTGGCCGTACACCACTGGTGATCGTCGAGGGGACACTCAATAGTGCACGGTACATCCAAACCGTCATCGAACCCATCGTTCTACCATTCCTAGACCGGCAAGGGAACTTGCTGTTCCAACAGGACAATGCACGTCCGCATGTATCCCGTGCCACCCAACGTGCTCTAGAAGGTGTAAGTCAACTACCCTGGCCAGCAAGATCTCCAGATCTGTCCCCCATTGAGCATGTTTGGGACTGGATGAAGCGTCGTCTCACGCGGTCTGCACGTCCAGCACGAACGCTGGTCCAACTGAGGCGCCTGGTGGAAATGGCATGGCAAGTCGTTCCACAGGACTACATCCAGCATCTCTACGATCGTCTCCATGGGAGAATGGCAGCCTGCATTGCTGCGAAAGGTGGATATACACTGTACTAGTGCCAACATTTTGCATGCTCTGTTGCCTGTGTCTATGTGCCTGTGGTTCTGTCAGTGTGATCATGTGATGTATCTGACCCCAGGAATGTGTCAATAAAGTTTCCCCTTCCTGGGACAATGAATTCTCGGTGTTCTTATTTCAATTTCCAGGAGTATATATATATATACTCCTGGAAATTGAAATATATTGAAATATATATATATATATATATATATATATATATATATATATATACTCCTGGAATTGAAATAAGAACACCGAGAATTATATATATATTTCAAATTTACTCTTTCTGATGGACACACGTCCAGATCGTCCGCTCTCAAAATTCCGCCATCTCTCTCCCCACATCCACCACCCACCACTGCTGGCGGCTCACCTCCAACTGCACAACGCTACGCGCTGTTGACAGCCAACTGCCCAACACTACAACAGCAACTATTGCAACAATGCCGACCAGCCTCAGACTGCACACAGCACAGTCAGTGATTTTCATATAGAGCGCTACGTGGCGTTACCAATAAAAAAACCTAAACAGCCTACTTACATATTATATACATATGTACAAAGCAACAAAACTATTGTTAAATTAATGTTTGTTTGTATCATTCCACATGCAACTGGTAAGGAATGAGGAGGTTCTGCGCAGAATCGGAGTAGAAAGGAATATGTGAAAATTACTGATAAGGAGAAGGGACAGTATGATAGGACATGTGTTGAGACATGAAGGAATGACTTCAATGGTAGTAGAGGGAGCTGTAGAGGGCAAAAACTGTAGAGGCAGAGATTGGAATACTTCCAGAAACTAACTGAGGATGTAGGTTGCAAGTGCTATTCTCTGAGTCGAAGAGGTTGGATCAGGAGAGGAATCGGTGGCGGGCTGCATCAAACCAGTCAGAAGACTGATGACAAAAAAAAAAAAAAGAAAAATTCAACTGAGTACATGACGCCGAGCAGAGTACAGTAATATGGAAGCATTTTCCAATATTCTGAGGCATTAAAACCAGAGCAGAAAAATCCGAATAAAAAATATTCCAAAATATTTTCTCGACGGCAGCAAAACTGCCACGTCAGATAAAGAACAACAGCATTCATTCGTAGCGCGTGAGTAGAACTAATTTTTTATGAGACCCACTACGCATTAAAGTTAGATTCTTTTCTAGCAGTTTCAAAATTTATTATTTTTGCAAAAAGTTTTCATTACGTAAATGTTTCACAAGATGGCGGAAACGTTCCTGTAGTAGCGTGAAAACACGCATAGCATGATCCAATTGTTTTGGAAAGATATTTTTCAGTAGCAGAGGTAAGTTATAGCTGAGCGTTATCTGTAAACTGTTTATATAGCGAACAAAGACGAATAAATGGCTCTGAGCACTATGCGACTTAACTTCTGAGGTCATCAGTCACCTAGAACTAATTAAACCTAACTAACCTAAGGACATCACACACAGCCATGCCCGAGGCAGGATTCGAACCTGCGACCGTAGCGGTCGCGTGGTTCCAAACTGTAGCGCCTAGAACCACTCGGTCAATTCGGCCGGCTATTTCATACGAAGAGAACACTTCAGACACTATAATCAAGACTAATGTTGAAAATGTTCATGGTAATGGTAACGATATTGTCGCGCCTCAAGGTGACGCAACGACACAGCCGGTGAGCAATATTAGTTCCGAAGTAGCAACCCCTACACGCGACCGTTTTGTGAAGCTACATCAAAGGGTAGAAGGTACACTTAATCAAAAACTTGGTGAAGACAGCAAAATCTTCAGACAATATTTGACTCAAACAGTCAAATACTTGACAACACTTCAGCAAGATTACATGATAATAATCTTACTAAGATGCAGAACACTTTGAATACAGACGTTGTGAATCACCTCACTTAAGTGATATACGGCAACTAGAAGGAATAACTAATGGCCATGTACTATAGAGTAAAAGACATGCCACAACAGATTACAAAACTTATAAATGATTTTGATACAATGCCACACAACATTACAGTCCACAGTTCAACAGGTAGTCGAACTAGTACACTGACCCGTCAAAGTAACTGGTATAGCCATACTGGTATAGGCAATACAGAGATATGTAAACAGACAGAATACCACGCTGAGGTCGGCAACGCCTCTCTAAGACTAGTGTCTGGGGCGCTGATAGATCGGTTACTGCTGCTTCAGGTTATCACGATTTATGTGAGTTTGGACGTGTTGTTACAACTGGCGCACGAGCGGTGGGACACAGCATCTCCGAGGTGGCGATGTAGCGGGATTTTCCCCTACCATCGTTTCACCAGTGTGCCGTGAATATCAGGAATCCGGTAAAAAAAAAAAATCTCTGACATTGGTGTGGCCGAAAAAGATCCTGCAAGAGCGGGACCAACGTAAAGAGAATCGTACAACGTGACGGAAGTCCAGCCATTCAGCACATTGCTGCAGATTTCAATGCTGAGTCATCAACAAATGTCAAGAGTGCGAACGATCCAACGAAACATCATCGATATGGGCTTTCGGAGCCCAAGGCCCTCTCGTGTGCTCTTGATGATTGCACGACACAGTGCTGCACGCCTCGTCTGAGACATTGGACTGTTGATGACTGGAAACCTGTTGCCTGGTCGGACGAGTCTCAAACTGTATTGAGCAGATGGACCCTGCATGTCTCCAGAGGACTGTTCAAGGCTGTAGAGTCTCTGTTACGGCGTGGGGCGTGTGCCATTTGAGTGATATGGGACCTCTGATACCACTAGATACGACCTGACAGGTGACACGTACGTAAACATTCTGTCTGCTCACCTGCATCCATCCATGTCTTTTTTTTATTTTTTATTTGGCCTTTCAGTGTGTACTCAATTTAGCCATCGGCAACACATAGTGACAATGTACACATAATTGAATAAACAAATACAGAAATGCATATTTACAAGAATAAAAAGCTTAACACAGTTTTGTACATAATGTTTTAAAAATTGAATTGGAAAATAATTAAAAGTGTCTTGGCTTACAATTCACACCAATTCTGAAATATCTTCATCAGCAAGACATATTTATAATTGACGTACACCATTAAAACTTACAGATTTTGACCAGTACTCTTGATGAAATTAACGATCACTTTATATAGACGAACGTCTTTAGTGCACAAAAGAGAAGAAGCTGATTGAGGAAGATGGTAGCCCATACTCAGCAATATCTTCTAAAAGACCAACCGTTCACGGTCAAATTTGGGGCACATAAATAAGATGTAGTTGACATCAGCTTCCGACTCAGGATCACACTCACATGCTGGTGAACTGTAAACGTTGATCCGATGTAGATGTTGTGGGAAAGAGGCATGATTGAAGCGGAGTCTTATGATGGCAGAAATCGTGGATCGGTCCAGATGTGTCCTCATGAACCACGGCTGTGAAGGAATCCGACGTTGTAGCACTGCGTAATAACCGCCTTTTGTCTGTTGAGAAACGTTCCACATTTCCTGCCATTGTTGGCTTGCGTGATCCTTGACTGCACGTAAGTAGTCTGTATAAGGAAGCTGCAGATCCAGGACGGTGCCTAACGTTGCCGCTTGTTTGGCTAATGCATCGACTTCATCATTATAGACGATACCAGAGTTGTAAGGTACCCACAACAAATGGATCATCCGGCCCGTGCGTGTGCTGCGAATATATTCAGATATCACATCCAAGATATAACTGTTGGTCGTTTTGTTCCATCGACTGTACCGAATGTTTTTAAGAACGCTTTGCGAGTCAGATACTATCAATATCTTGGGGAAGGAAGTGCTAGAGACAAACTTAAGTGCTTCCAAAACTGCCACTGTCTCCGCCGTAAAAATAGAAGTGCTCGTAGGCAGTTTGAAGGTTTTGCGGATCTGGATCTGAGGGCAGAAAAAAGCGCATCCTGTACACTCTTCTTGCGGAATTGTGGAGCCATCGGTATATACACAGAGAAAACCCGGCCATTGTGCTTGAACGAGACGATTGAAGCCAACGTTGACATTAGTACTGTCCAGCCAGGTCGTACTTAAATAATGGACTGGGATCTGAGAGCAGAGCGTTTGAAGATCATATTCAAAAACAGGTAGATGCGCTGAACGCCGTATAGAATGTATGACAGGTGACCAAGTGTCAAATCTGGCACAAACGGCTGGCACTTTATTCCTTCTGTGGGATGCAATCCACAGTCGATAAATGCAGTCTCTACTTTGATAGAAGGAACTGTCCATAATGGCCATGCCTTGAATGTAGAATTTGTCCGATAACATTTGGCGCCTAATGCTCAAGGGCATCTCCCCTGCTTCTATTAAAAGGGCGTTGGTGGGCGTCTATCGCATGGCTCCAATACAGGTACGAATGGCTCTATATTGAAGAGTATCTAATTTGGAGAGATGAATCTTTGACGCAGTGTGGTAGAATTGACAGCCATAGTCTAATCAAGATCGAATTATCCCTCGGTACATGGTGAGTAAAACACTCTGGTGCGCTCCCCACCAGACACGAGTGAGTGACCTGATTACATTTAAACCTTCTTCACACTTGGTAACGGTGGATCGGATGTGGGGCGCCCAGCTTAACCGAGAGTCAAAAATCATCCCCAGAAATCGAACGTGAGATTTTATTTGGAAGGTGTACTTGCCACAGGTAATGTGATCTTCAGTGCGAGCTGTCGTCGACTTGGAGAAGGGAACGACTGCTGATTTCTCAGCCGAGATCTCCAGCCCACTGATAGAGAGCCACTAATCGATCTGTGCAATGGTTGTGGTTAATGCCGTTTTGGCCTGAAGATATGAAGCAGCAGTAGAATAAACACATATATCATCAGCATACTGTAGGATTTTTGTGGGGGGAGTAAGTATGCGTTCTAGGTCGTGCGTATATAGAGTATACAGGAGAGGACTTAAAATTGCACCTTGCGGCAAGCCCTGGGGGACATAAAAAGGTCCGATCATGGTACCTTTGAAACGGACGTAGATCGTCCTTTGAGTAATCAGGGTACTGATACCGTAGATCATCCGTGAAGGAATCCCGAATCCTGCCAGCTTGTCAAAGAGTATCGGTATTTGTACGTGATCATATGCACCCTTAACGTCAAGAAAAGCTGCCACTACTGTCTCTTTCGTTTGAAAGGCTGACGTGATATTCATATTAAGCAAAAACAGGTTATCCATGGTCCCTTTGCCTTTTCTGAAGCCGTATTGACTCCGAGGCAACAAATTACTTTTTTCAAGCCACCATTCTAGTCTCCTTTTTACCATTCGTTCCAGTGTTTTTGCAACACACGACGACAAGGCAATAGGTCTATAATTAGTACCGACATTTGGATCTTCACCACTTTTGAGAATTGGAATTATTACTTGCGTCTTCCATGTTGATATGAGGTCTTTCTTCATCCAGTACTGACTAAAAATGCTCAAAAGAAAGTCTTTCGCTTCTATAGGCAGGTGTGCAAGCATAGAGTAGTGTATATGATCAATGCCAGGGCAACTGTCGCTCGATACTTTAATAGCTGTTGAGTTCTTCTTTAGAGAAAGGACGAAGGAGAACATGATAGCGGTCTTCTTCAGCAGGGAACCGATGGTTTAAAAATGGCACCGTGGGAGGAGCGATTGTATCTATGAATTCCTCTAACCAGGCCGTGGTAGCAGGAGGGGAGGAAGACAGTCTTCTTGTTCTAAAAGCTTTTATTTTATGCCAGATGCTTGCCATACTGGTTTCATTATTTAGGGACAGGCAAAATTGTTTCCAACTGTCCTTCTTGGTTTTCTTCAGGAATTTGGTAACTCGCGCATTCACTTTTTGTACAGCCAAGAAGTTGTCCAATGAAGGATTCTGACGATAGGTTTTCAAGGCGAGTCGTCGCTTCGCAACTTCCCGAGAGCATTACGAATTCCACCAAGGAGAACGGTGCTTCATTACTGTAAACTCTTTTTTCTTAGGGATGCTGATGCCAGCTGCGACTTTCATAGCATTGAGTAAAACTGGGTATGCATCTTCGTCCCGTAAGTCACGTATTTGCGAGTGCCCGCCGAACCGTTTCCTTATAAGAGGCCCAATTGGCTTCCTTGATTTTCCACGTACTATTAGAGTAACAGATGTGCGTAGTATCGACGTTGATGTTAATGTGAAACTCTATTGGGAGATGATCGGATCCCATTGAATCCTTTTTAACGCACCAATTAGATATTTCAGTAAAGCAGGGGGTGCAAAGAGTTACATCAACTGCGGAGGGCCTACGGAGAGGTGAAGTTATCATAGTAGGAGAACCATCGTTGAGTATCACTAGGTTATTATCTTCGATAACGCTTATCAAGGTCCTGCCGTTCCTGTCTGTCACGTCTCCTCCCCACGCTACATGGTGGGCGGCATTCACGTCTCCCGCTACGATAAAGGGAGGACGAAGCTGACTTATTAATTGTCTCCAGTCATCTTCCACGATACTGTGGTGGGGAGCGTTATACAACGAGACAACTGTAAAGGTTTTGTGGGCAGTTCTATCTCCACAGCAACTAATTCAAGGTTGGTGACAGGTACGTGTAACGGGTGTGGTCGATGCGGCAGCGAAGTTTTTACCAGTATAGCTACGCCGCCCCACCCATCGAGACGGTCTTCCCTTACTATAGAATAATTTTGAAAGCGAACAGTTCGTTCGAATTTGAACCAAGTTTCACATAACAGAACGATATCAGGCTGACTTACGAACAGTTCTCGTTGCAAGCTTTCTCTATTAGAATTAGCCGATCTCGCATTCCACTGCAATACTTTTAAAGCAGCCATAATTTAGGGAGAGAGAGATTGAAATATGCCAGTAAAGAGGTGCCGGATATCGGAATTGTTCATAGGACTATTTTGTCTCATGTTTTGCATGACAATATCAATCACATTTATTATCTTACCTATAAGTTCAGCATGACCTTGAGGCTGTCGTTGATTCGGCGCTTGTGGGGTTGCTAATCTGTGAGCAGCAGGCTGGTATGGATTTTGGCTGATAGGAGTGAATGAATGTTGCATGGGATATAACAGGCTGCGGTACTGAGACCACTCACGAGCGTTACTTTGGTTGTTTAGTTGCGCCTGCCGCCGGGGAGGCCGGTAAGCGACGTGTGTCTGCTGGGGCACAGTTGCACACTGAGTTGCGTCCCCACTTCCGCGTTGTTGACTCTGCATGCTTGTGGCGGGCAGCGGCGGGAAGAGTTGTGGGTTTTGAAAGTCCGGAGAGCTCAAATTTGTTGGAGTAGGAATGATCGGAGCCGGCAAGTGATGTTGTTGAACCCCGGTGACGGATGCATAGCATACGAGCAATAGACAGCGCATCCCTGAAGTCAATGTTGTTGAACGTAGCTAATTCTTGAGCTCGTCGCCGTTTATGGTATTCCTGGCAGGAACGGCCCGTGGATGCGTGTTGCCCCCCGCAATGAGCGCAAATAGTGATAGGTGAGACACAGGATTGAACATTATGTGGACCACTACATTTAATGCATCTCATCTGAGATCGACATTGTTTGCTGATGTGCCCGTAACGAAGACAATTAAAGCACTGCCTGACAGTTGGTACATAAAGGTCTACGGGACATCTTGTTCCGTGAATAGACACGGCTTCCGGTAAGGTTTGAGAGTAGAAGGTTAACAAACAGGTCTGCAATTTAATGATTTGGTCTTTACCGTATCTCTTCGTAAACCTCCGAACGCCTACAACAGGGAAGGGAGATTGTAAGACTTCCAAAATCTCCGCTTCTTCAAGGTTGGTGTCTACTTTCCTGATTACTCCCAGCTTATGGACAACAAAGGAAGGAGTGTAAACTTCTATATTTTTTGACATTAATACCTCACCGGTAACTAGGAAATTAGCCTTGTCTGGTGTTTTCAGTTCCATATTTTGTTTTTCCTGCTGAAGAGATGTTAAGGATAGAATTCTTCACTTCTGGCAAGGAAATATGCAATAATTTCCCTAGTGCCATAGCGTGCAAGCGGCCTAAGTTTTTGTCAAAAAAATGGTTCAAATGGCTCTGAGCACTATGGGACTCAACTGCTGAGGTCATTAGTCCCCTAGAACTTAGAACTAGTTAAACCTAACTAACCTAATGACATCACAAACATCCATGCCCGAGGCAGGATTCGAACCTGCGACCGTAGCGGTCTTGCGGTTCCAGACTGCAGCGCCTTTAACCGCACGGCCACATCGGCCGGCAAGTTTTTGTCCAAACATTCCATGTAAACTACGAATGGTCCCCTATCTGTACGTTTGTAAAAGTTGAGAGACCTCGGAGTAGGTGCAGGTCCCACAGGAGGGGTGTTGGTTGCTGCATGTTGGTTAGGAGTGAGCCCAGAAGCAGTTGCTACAGGGGGTCAGTTAAATTTGAAACGTCAGTTACAGGTAAGAGTTGATTAGCGTCTGCTATGAAGGTTTTGGAATTTCTTAAATCCAGACTGACCTCACTTTGTCGCTTGTTTCTCGTAGCGGAGAAGCTGGAGGAATCCTGTTCCGATAAATCCATATGCTCTTCTGCCGGCTGTATTCCAGATTCTCCCCGAACAAGTGCTAACGAGTGGCTGATCACAGCCGTCGTGTTGTCCAATGTAGTTCCTGGAGGAGCTGGTAAGGGTGCTGCATCTGGATGTAGCCGCTGGGCAGGTGGTTGATGTTGATGTTGTCCCATAGGGGCGTCGAAGTCACCACCCCCTTCTCCATACATCCATACACCCCACCATACATGGCGGGGCTTGCCGTCACCGATAGTAATGTCAGATGTTAATGTGCCAACTTTTTAGTGCAGTGTTTAAGTGAATGTTCACTGTTGTTCGTCTTTTCAAAGTGTTGCGAAGAGAAATCATGCTGTCGCTGGGTGTGAATTTTATGTCTCTTGTGAACAGAAACCAGACTTTTGCCGTGTTTTTTAATTGTCTGTCTATTATTTTACCTGTCTGCTTCATATGTATTTTATTAGCATCATCATCCCTTTGTTTCTATGTTTAAAGTTCCACGATTTTTTCCGCCACGTTACCATTTAAGTCTCCGATTTTATCGCCTGTTTTTTATTATTTATTATCTTCCTCTTTTTGAAACAAGTTCTGTAGGCTGAAGAGCGGCATAAATTATCTGGGAGTACGCATTAGGAGTGATTTAAAATGGAATGATCATATAAAGTTGATCGTCGGTAAAGCAGATGCCAGAATGATTCATTGGAAGAATCCTAAGGAAGTGCAATCCGAAAACAAAGGAAGTAGGTTACAGTACGCTTGTTCGCCCACTGCTTGAATACTGCTCAGCAGTGTGGGATCCGTACCAGATAGGGTTGATAGAAGAGATAGAGAAGATCCAACGGAGAGCAGCGCGCTTCGTTACAGGATCATTTAGTAATCGCGAAAGCGTTACGGAGATGATAGATAAACTCCAGTGGAAGACTCTGCAGGAGAGACGCTCAGTAGCTCAGTACGGGCTTTTGTTGAAGCTTCGAGAACATACCTTCACCGAGGAGTCAAGCAGTATATTGCTCCCTCCTCCCTCCTACGTATATCTCGCGAAGAGACCATGAGGATAAAATCAGAGAGATTAGAGCCCACACAGAGGCATGCAGACAACCCTTCTTTCCACGAACAATACGAGACTGGAGTAGAAGGGAGAACCGATAGAGATACTCAAGGTACCCTCCGCCACACACCGTCAGGTGGCTTGCGGAGTATGGATGTAGATGTAGATTTGGGCACCCAAGACGGCAGAGCTCTTTTACACGTTATCACAATTTCAAAATGCGTTTGTTGCGAAATATTGTGTGCAGGAAAGATTAACAAAACGATTATTTAGTCCAGAGCCATACAACATCAGGCAGAGATCTTTAAGAAAATATTTCTAAAGACATAAATAAGACTCGTTTCTGGGGTGAGCGTGTGGCCCTTATTCTGTACATTTTGAAAGGAAAACTTCCATTTCACATTAGAGAAAAACTAGTATAGATCCCAGAAAGTAATTCTTGATTCTGTTGAAGATCGAAGGCAAGTAATAACAAAGACAAGCATAATTATCGTAATGGCAGAGGCGGTGGGCAGGCTACGTCCACCCGGCCGCAGTATAACTGCAACCATCGTGGGCGGGCATTTGAGGCGCGTCCCAGAGGCGGTGGGCAGGCTACGTCCACCCGGCCGCAGTATAACTGCAACCATCGTGGGCGAGCATTTGACGCGCGTCCCATGTTTGTTGACACACAGCGGGATGTGCCTATGTCAGTGCCTGGCTGGCCTACGGCAGCTCTCTGAATCATGAAAAGAGGCATGGGACTGATGACAGGTTTTTCAAAACAAGATAACGGCAACACGAATGATCAGAATAGCAGAAGTCAGTAGAGACCACCGCCAGGTAGTCACTCAAAGTACAGTATGAATAGGAATTTTTAGAATCCACAGTGGCAATACAAGCAGTGAAACAAGCCACTATTTAATCAGGGGAGAAACACTTACCGGCAGTCGAATCCTGTCCTGAATCCGAATGGTGAGCCGCAATGGGGAAATCTAAATTCGGCGGAGAATATAATCGAGGTCATCGATAATGCACATTCGGTGGCTACGAACATCAAATTCTTCGACTTGGTCCACTTTGTGATCCTCAATTCTAAAGGTAAGTTTCTCAATGTTCTCATTTCTGCTACTTCTCATTGCTTTCGTCTTTCTTCGATTTATTCTCAATCCATATTCTGTACTCATTGGACAGTTCACTCGATTCAGCAGGATCTGTAATTCTTCTTCACTTCCACTTCCAGCTAATATTATCATTTCAACTTAAATTTTAATCCCTCTCCTAAACCTATCGTTTGTTTCCGTAATTGCTCCTTCGACGCAAGGGTTGAACACTAGGTGCTAAAGACTACATCCCTATCTTACACCCTTTTTAATCCGAGCACTTCGTTCTTCGTCTCCCATTGTTATTATTCCTTCTTTGTTCTCATAATTTTTTATGGTCACAATTTCTCGCGCCAAAATTTATTCTCATGATATTCTGTTAGCTTAATGTGCAACAAACACGCCGTAGCACCTTCATTGTTGGTTCCCGCCTGTGAGAGGTAGGCAACGTCAGACATTTTCAGTATTGCCCACCGCGAAGAACAATATGCGTCTTTGAAATACTGCTTTCGTCTCAATAAATCTTCAGCTGAGGCCTATCCAATGTTACAGGAGGCCTATGGAGAGTCTATTCTTCCCTACGGCACGGCTCGAAGGTGGTTTAAAATGTTTAAAGAGGGTAAACAATCAACTTCAAAGGAAGGTGCACCTGGTGCTCCAGTTGCTGCCCTTACGGAAGAAAATATCAACACTGCTGCTGTGATTGTGAGAGAGGATCGACGAATTAGCTTAAGATCACTTTCTGAAATACTGAATATTTCATTGGGTGCCACGCGCACGTTGGTGACAGAAAAATTACACGTGACACGTGTTTGTGCGCGATAGGTTCAAAGACTGTTGATTCCCCAATAAAAGGACATTCGCGTGCAGGTCTGCATGCAGTTAAAGCTAATGTTAGAGGAAGATCCGGAGTTTCTTTCAAATGTAATCACTGCAGATGAAACTTGGCTACCTCATTTTCATCCTGAGAGCAAACAGCAAAGCAGTCATGGACTGTGCGGCTGGTCCCGGCGGAGGTTGGAGCCCTCCCTCGGGCATGGGTGTGTGTCTGGTCCGTAATTAGTTTACGTTAAGTAGTGTGCGAGCCTAAGGACCGATGACATCAGCAGTTTGGTCACATAGGAACTTAACCACAAATTTCAAAGGCTGTGGGGCAATTTTGAAGGACCTCTCAAAAAATGGTTTCCAGATGTATTTGAAGACTGGCAGAAACTCTGGGACAAGTGTATCTCATTCATGGAAGACTACTTTGAGAAGGGCCATCAAAATTATGAGGATGAGTAAAGGTATGTAGTAAAAAAAAAAAATCATTCTTTACTGAACAGGCCCTTCTACATATTGTATGTTACACTACAGCTTACCCCTATTTGTCTGATAATTTCGATCATCTTGCACCATTTTGTGCTGTCAAATTATAGAGACATTATAAAATACAGTCACTGCTCCACTGAATAATCTAAATGTTTTCACCCCAAATGGTTGCTTCCAGATATTTAGTTTTCTTATAAAACTCAATCAATTCCTGGTAAACTCGAATTTCAGTTTTTACACTCGTCACGTTTTACTGTCCTCATACTCGGGTAACTTCTACGAGGGTTGCCGAGAAAGCAATGCACCGCATTTTTTTTCCTCAGTGGAAAACAATGCTACGAATGCGAAACTTTACGTCTCCTGTCGCGTCCCAGCACAGTTTTGTAGTGCAATCGGAACATCGACGACAATCTGAGGGTTGTTGGGGTGTTCACCTTTGCTCTCGGAGAAAGCTCTCCGAGGTAGAACTGTGGTTATTGGTTGTAGTGGTAATCTTTTAGGATTAATGGCAGGATGGGTATGCTGAAGAGTTCAGTATTTATTTAATTCATTTATTATCTCTTTGATAACTTATAAAAGAGGTGCCAGTTCCTAATCCCTTCTCTAATAAATGTCAGACTCAATTTATTCTTATCAATAGGCCACTCGCCTAAGCTTACAAGAGACAATTACTATTCCGACTATTACAATTACTAAATTGTTCTTGTTAATTACGAAACTACAAATGCTACCTATTCCTTGAAACAAAGACCAATTGAAATTCATCGACAGTTGAAGGAGATATGTGGTGATGGAGTTATGGATGTGTCGAAAGTGCGTTCATGGGTGCGACAGTTTAATGAAGGCAGAACATCGTGTGACAACAAACCGAAACAACCTCGGGCTCACACAAGTCGGTCTGACGACATGATCGAGAAAGTGGAGACAATTGTTTTGGGGGATCGCCGAATGACTGTTGAACAGATCGCCTCCAGAGTTGGCATTTCTGTGGGTACTGTGCACACAGTCCTGCATCACCACCTGAAAATGTGAAAAGTGTCATCCAGGTGGGTGCCACGAATGCTGACGGACGACCACATGGCTGCCCGTGTGGCATGTTGCCAAGCAATGTTGACGCGCAACGACAGCATGAATGGGACTTTCTTTTCGTCGGTTGTGACAATGGATGAGATGTGGATGCCATTTTTCAATCCAGAAACAAAGTGCCTGTCAGCTCAATGGAAGCACACAGATTCACCGCCACCAAAAAAATTTCGGGCAACCGCCAGTGCTGAAAAAATGATGGTGTCCATGTTCTGGGACAGCGAGGGCGTAATCCTTACCCATTGCGTTCCAATGGGCACTACGGTAACAGGTACATCCTACGAAAATGTTTTGAAGAACAAATTCCTTCCTGCACTGCAACAAAAACGTCCGGGAAGGGCTGCGCGTGTGCTGCTTCACCAAGACAACGCACCAGCACATCGAGCTAACGTTACGCAACAGTTCCTGCGTGATAACAACTTTGAAGTGATTCCTCATGCTCCCTACTCACCTGACCTGGCTCCTAGCGACTTTTGGCTTTTTCCAACAATGAAAGACACTCTCCGTGGCCGCACATTCACCAGCCGTGCTGCTATTGCCTCAGCGATTTTCCAGTGGTCAAAACAGACTCCTAAAGAAGCCTTCGCCGCTGCCATGGAATCATGGCGTCAGCGTTGTGAAAAATGTGTACGTCTGCAGGGCGATTACGTCGAGAAGTAACGCCAGTTTCATCGATTTCGGGTGAGTAGTTAATTAGAAAAAAAATCGGAGGCCTTAGAACTTGAATGCACCTCGTAGAGGAAGGCCATAGAACGGTAAGACCCCTGCTAAACCTGCAGGACAGGACAGGTAGTTTAAGTTGTGGAAAGGGGCCAAACTAAGCGGCTGTCAGTTACACTCGAACATACAACCATTTATTTGATCAAATATTACAAGCGCCAAGAAAATTAAAAAAAAAACATAGATTTAGTTTTGGAACTAATTAGCTGCTGAATGCTCCGTACAATCTCAGGCCTTAAGGGCAAGACTACTTTAATTTAAAACAGCCGAAACCAATAACTTAAAGCCCAACCAAGATCAGAAATTTAAAAGGCAAGCCTTATCTAAAAACAGTTTCTTAATTAGGCTGAGGGCACAAAGAATCTGACACTTTAAGAGCAACCAACTTAAATTCAAAATCGGCTGAAGACCCATGACTTTAGACTCAATTTCATTAATTTTAAAAGTGCCAAAGGCTTTACGTAAAACAGTTCTTAAATTGGGCTGAAGGCCCAAACCATCTGACACCTTAAGGGCAAAACAACCATAATCCAAAAATCGGCTAGAAGCCATACAAGTACAAACAACAAATAAGAAAAGGCAGTACACCCAACGGCGCTCAGAAGTTCTGAGGATCAGCCTGGAATTAAAACATCAACGCTTGCTTAGGTGAGACAGGCTGTCGGCCCAACCATTGTCGATCCGACGACAACCCAACCGACCGGCAGTCAACGGACCCACCAACAAGATAAACTCCGCTTCACCTGACCGGCACACAACAGGGAGTTCATTGGAACAACATAGAAGGTATTGGCACCCACAACCAATTATACACTCAGCTATTAAACTACACACTGTGCTGGACAGCGACAATATGTTTAGGAAAGTACACTGCCTGAATTTGTGTCAACGGCCAGGGCAGGTAACCGGAAAGTTAACGGCCGCAAGGCAGAAGATTCCGCTGGTACACTTCAATTCAAATAACCAAGTACAGTTAAAGTCCACCAGAGGGTAGCTAAAATCTGCCAACTGCAACAGCCCACAACGAACTACGCAATGTGAACAGTCGTGACTTCCTCGTAGATTAAGCCTAAACTGAACTTTCATGTACAGGATCGGTGAGCCACGAACCTCGTAGCAATGGGAACAGCACCACACACTCCGATACCACATAGAGGCCGCCAGCGAGCCCAGTCAAACCACGCGCCGTGGAGATTTCCTCGCTGCTCCACGCCAACTGACCAACTGCCAAGGCCCGGAAACGGTGAAAGGACCAAGTATACGACGGCCGATGCGACGACCAACCGAACGACCGACCAACAGTCGTCCCACTCTGATCTCCCTCCGTCGGACAGTTCATGTGTGTCTCCAGCCGTCGGCGAGCACTGGCTGTCGGCGCTTCACTGGCGCTCCGTCCCCCGACTTCACTGCTGCTGCGTCCCGCCTGCACTGCTGGTCCGTCCCGAACTGACTGCCAGACACACGATGACCCGGAAATACTATCGGTCGATCCAGTGCACTTATCGATAGGCGCTGCTGCTGCCGCTCATGTGCAAGTAAGGCAGGAAGTTATTGACGCCAGTAAATGGAGTAAGAAAACGATGCGGCAGTACTGTAATAGAAGATGACAAACAGTAAATGGGACAAACGCGAGCCGTGCACAACTCAAACGGAATGGAGATTACATGGTGAATAGGGAGTGTACGAAAAACACATTCTTTCGTGCGTATAATTCTCATTATGTTCAATAAAGAATTGCTGAAGAAAAAAAAAATGCTGTGCATTACTTTCTGGGAAACCCTCGTATGTCATTCTATAATTTTTTTCCAAATTGTCCATTTTCCAAGGCATTTTAACCTCTACAACGTTCAGACAACTACTGATGAATATCAGGTGTGGAAATCTAGCCGTGGTGAGTGCGCTCCTGAGATTTGTTGCGTCACGCATTTGCACGCTCCGTACTTGTGTGCGTTCGGGGTGTACCTACCTTAAGTCAGAAAAAACGTCGGTGTAAACGGGTCCTTGATACTGTGGCACGGTAGAACGCAGCTACTGGGGCAAAAGCAAAATGGCGCAGTCCATTGGTTGAGTGTCTTGCGGTAATTTTTCTGCAACTTAATGGAAACAACGCAGCAATAATCGGTGAGGAACTGGTAGAAGTGTGCTGCAGTACTACGCTATTGCATGTCACAGTAGTTAAGTGGCGCTGACGCTTCCAGCGTGGTCAAAGCACTTGTGGCTCGTGCAAAATTTTACCGATGCAATACAGTATCACAAAATTAAACACTTTGTATGTCGCTGTGTCGTCAAGATAGGGGCTACTTAATGTTGCTGTTACATGAGCTTTACATAATGCACTAACAAGGGGAGGCCGCCAATTGTGAAATTCAGATTCGATTCATACTGCGCATAATAAAAGCTCATGGCCAGAGGTGCAATGTGGCAAAGCACCAAGATGCACTTCTCAGCCGTTGTCGAAAAAATCGACAGTTAAATGAAACCGTTGCGGTCAAATACTCTTTACGATTAATAGTTTTCCACAGCGTCGTGGCGCAGCGGTAAGCGCTCGGGTACGTAATCCGAAGGTCGCCGGATCAAATCTCGCGCCATGCAACTTTTTTTTTTATTAGTATTTGTTTTTTACACATTATAAAATATAAAATATAAAATTCCCGGCAATCAGTTGCAACAATTATTCATATAATAAGTTGTTGAAAGTCGTTTCTCGAGGAAAAACTGGCGACTTTGAACATGATTATGTTTTCCGCGAACAAAGTTGTATTTCACAAATGTTATTAATTGTCTTATTGTCTTCATAATGTTTACCACGTATAGTGTAAGTCAAACGTTCGAATTAGAATAGAGACCCCACGATATATATATATATATATATATATATATATATATATATATATATATATATATATATATATATGTGAATTACAAAAAACAAATAAAAAAAAACAGTTGCATGGCGCGAGATTCGATCCGGCGACCTTCGGATTACGAAACCGAGTGCTTACCCTTGCGCCACGACGCTGTGGAAAACTATCAATCGTAGAGAGTATTTCACCGCAACGGTTTCTTTTAACCCTCGATTTTCTCGACAACGGCTGAGAAGTGCATCTTGGTGCTTTGCCACATTGCACCTCTGGCCATGAGCTTTTATTATGCGCAGTATGAATCGAATCTGAATATCACAATTGGCGGCCTCCCCTTGTAAGAGCAAATATGTCATTTATACTCGTGTGGTTATGATTTCTGCTGTTTTTCTTATTAATGCTTCAATGTCATACATGTTTCATTCCCCTGATACGTCACATCACTGTTCATGGATTAAAAACATGGAAAGCAAAAACGGGCATTTCAAACATGACAACCACAGATGCATCTCTTTTCGCACACTTTCATACTAAAGCTCCTCGTATACTCGCTTTTGTTTTCCCGATGGTGCCTCTTGACTTACAAGGATAGTAATCGTAATTAAACTGAACATATACGAGGGCGGTTCAGAAAGTAACCTCCGATTGGTCACAGTGCGGGTTGTGGGGGGAGTAGCGACGCCATCTGTGCGTTCACGCACTCAACAGGTCAGTCGGCATCAAGCCGTGGTCGAGTGAACGTCGTACCTGCGCTAGTTTAGTTTTTGTGGCAGTTTGAAATGTGTGCTGCAATAGAAAACCCCACCAAATGTGAAGTGCGTGCTGTCATAAGGTTTTTTACAGCCAAAGGATATTCTGCAGCAGCTATTCATCGTGAGCTTTGTGCCGTGTACGGACCAAGAGTTATGAGTGAAGGAGTTGTCCGTGAATGGGTACGTTTATTTAAAAGTGGATGAGAAAACGTTCATGATGAAGAGAGGAGTGGTAGACCATCATTGGTGACTGACGAACTCGTTCAGACAGTTGATGCAAAAGTTCGTGAAAATCGACGTTTCTCAATGTCGGAGTTGTCTACTGGTTTTCCACAGATTTCTAAGACTCTCTTGTACGAGATAGTGACAGCAAGATTGGGTTACCGTAAGTTCTGTGCACGATGGGTGCCCAAAATTCTTACCGACCACCACAAAACTCAAAGAATGGCCTCTGCATTAGACTTTCTGTCACGTTATGAGGACGAAGGAGAACCATTGTTAAACAGAATCGTGACCGGTGACGAAACCTGGATTAAGTACGTGAACCCTGAGACAAAAGAACAATCAAAGATGTGGGCACATTCAAATTCGCCTACCAAACCAAGAAAAGCCTCGCAAGATTTTTCTGCCAGAAAACTGATGGCAACGGTGTTTTGGGATGCCAAAGGGGTGTTGTTGGTTGAATTCATGGAACGTGGTACGACCATTAATCAAGACGTGTACTGTGAAACAATAAAAAAGTTACGACGGGCTATACAGAACAAACGCCGTGGTATGCTGACTTCCGGTATCGTTTTTTTGCACGATAACGCCCGTCCTCACTCTGCTCGCAGAACAACGGCCCTTCTTGAGTCCTTCAAGTGGGACGTTATCAACCATCCACCTTACAGCCCAGACCTGGCGCCAAGTGATTATCACCTCTTCATGCATTTGAAGAAATGGCTCGGGTCACAGCGGTTTGATGACGACGAAGAGCTCAAAGATGCGTTACACAGGCTGGCTCCAGGCACAAGCGGGTGATTTTTATGCAGAAGGAATTTCAAAGCTTGTGAAGAGATACGATAAGTGCCTCAATCGCTATGGAGACTACGTAGAAAAATAGTGCAAAGATGTAGTTGTAAGATGTATATATTAAAATATTTTTATTTAACTTGGTGTATTTTTTTAAATCAACCGGAGGTTACTTTCTGAACGGCCCTCGTAAAATGTTCGGAAATTCCTGTTACAGACTTCTAGGACTTGTAGAAGGGAGCAAGTACACAATATTTAGAATAGGAACCTGTGTCCGTAAATGTCATCCTACGACGCTACAGAGCGTCAAAGTTAAAAGCGTCGGCGCCTGTAAATCTATGTATGTGCAGGGTGATTTCGTGATGATGTTTCAGACTTTCAGGACTGGCAGATAAATCAATTGAAGGTACGGGTCACTGGTTCGGAAACGAACGAGTCGAAAGTTACAACCTGAAACCATTCTGATACCTCTGACAGTGGAATACATGTACCGATGCTGTTGTTGCCAAGAATGTAGGGTATGCAACTTCCAGAGGTGGTAACATCTGTAGTAAACACGCGTGACTGAGGAGCCATGAGCACTTGTTCATCTTCGCTAGTGTGAAAGACTTCTTCTCTATTGAGCATGTGCTCTTAGCTCTTAAGGTGTGCACATTAGAGCCCATTGTTACAGGCATTTTTTCTTGTTTCGGCGCATACTACAACCTCTCAAAGTTGCATGCCCTACAGTCTTAGCAACAACAGTACAGGTACACGTATTCCACTGTCAGACCTATCAGAACGGTTTCCGCTTTAACTTTCGACTCCTTCGTTTCTTGTACAGGGACGCTTACGTCAGTCTGATATGTTTATCCGTCATCCTTGAAAGTTTGTAGCATATCACGGAATCATGCTGTATGATACATACATTTATATTCGCCGGCGCCTAAAACTTAGACGCCCTGTAGCGTCGTTGGATGATAATTCTGGACATGATTTCCTATTCAAAATGTTACGTGCTCACTTCTCTGTACAAGGCCTGTGAGTTTGTAACGGAAATTTCTGAACACCAATACAAATTTTAAATGTATAAATTGAACTTTTTAAATATATTTCAATTGTATAATTATTAGTTTAACTTTGCCAGGAATAAAGTAAAATAAAAAAAGGTGGTACCAGTCAGTTTCGAACGCGATCTGCCAGTCAGTGCACTACACCGCGACAAACATGTAACGTATAGCTCAAAACAGGCTGATGCTGTACTCGTAAATTCTAAGAGAGACCTTTACCTTTTTCTGTGGCTTAGGGGAAATATTCTACGAACTTGAAAGGGCTATCTTTCTGCTTCTACTGCCATAGTTTCAACCATATCAGTGAGCCCTGTACCACGCCCTCCCATTGTTACATTTAAATCTGTAGGAGATCTACCTAAATCTCTCACTATCTCCTTCAAACGTGTACTGGAAAAGAACCTCTTTAGCAAATATTGACGAAGTGTTGTGAGAGCAACTTAGCACCCGAAGTGCCGGCAGGGATGGCCGACACATCTGAGCATGCGCAGTCGAAACCAGACAGCTGCATCGCTACCCTGATTTGATCGTATTGCAGTTATCATCATTCGGCTCTTGAGACTGTTTTCTAGTGATTGTAGAGAGAGTGCTACGAAATATGATTTTGTCCGTTATATTTGCATACCTGCAAGATTTCGAACAGAAATGGAGTAACTTCAAGAAATGGCTCTAAGCACTACCGGACTTAACATCTGAGGTCATCAGTCCCCTAGACTTAAAACTAAGTAAACCTAACTAACCTAAGGACATCACACACATCCATGCCCGAGGCAGGATTCGAACCTGCGACCGTAGCAGCAACGTGGTTCCGCCACAGCGGCCGGCGTAGTAACTTCGAGTGCCGGCTCGCATTCGAAGATAAATGGCAGAATTTTAGTGCGATATTGACAGTCAGCTGTTGCAAGTTAGCACATGATTACTGGTCGCTACTGGGTCAAAGAAGTCCAAGAAACGAAGAAGGAAGTGATAGACCACTTCTGTAAACAACGGGGACTCGCGAGGGAAGTGAATGGACTGTTGCTTGGAGACTGTATTCCAATAGAGGATATAGGGAAACAAGTTAATATCAGATTTGTATCAGATGTCACCATATTTCACGATATTTTGAATGTGACAAAAGCCGATACCCGATGAGTTCAAGAAGCCGGCCTGGTGGAGACGGCTGAAATGTCTCAGGCCATTCTAGATTTGTCTAGCTTCCTAAACACCATAGATGAAAGCTGGGTACACCACCATGAAAAGCCACCGAGACAGAGGATCAAACGAAGCTGTGTAAACATGTACATTGATCACCCTCGAAAAGGCGAAGACACAGCCGTCATCGGAAATTTTTTTCGGGCTCGAGAAGGAAGGGAAGCGGAAAGGGGGGGGGGGGGCAGGGACTACTACAGTGTGGTGTGTGGTGCTAACAGATTGAGCTCGTAAGGAGGAAACCTTCAAATGAGCGCACTGCCGAAATCTGGTAACAAGACTACGGGAGTCTTGTCTCGACGACACGTTGCAGGAAGCTGTACAAGAGAGTGCTTTATTTCGCCTACAAGTAAGGAGCTAATTGTGCGCAGGACACAGTCATATTTATGCTATTTCTTCAGACAGCCATAAATTGCCTTTACATTCTCCTCGGATGAAGATAACATTGTGTGGCAAAGATTTCCAGAATGACAACGAGGTGATGTGGAACAGTTACTAAACAGCCATGATACATAGGCCTCTACAATCAAGGTTTCATCAAGGGATCCGTATTTGCAAAAACGTATAGCTCTGAAAGGCTGCCGGCCGAAGTGGCCGTGCGGTTAAAGGCGCTGCAGTCTGGAACCGCAAGACCGCTACGGTCGCAGGTTAGAATCCTGCCTCGGGCATGGATGTTTGTGATGTCCTTAGGTTAGTTAGGTTTAACTAGTTCTAAGTTCTAGGGGACTAATGACCTCAGCAGTTGAAGTCACATAGTGCTCAGAGCCATTTGAACCATTTTTTTTCTGAAAGGCTGTGGGGCGGCGGGTAGGAAAATATTGTTGTTGTATATAAATATGTTTGAATGTAGAAACACTGCATTTCCCGGCCGATTAACCATATGTGCGGCGGCAGGTGGAATTATTGTTGTTAAAAATGTTCCTATGATTTATGCTGTCTTTTGCCGTTCTCAACACTGGCTCTCTAACTACAATATTGACAACCAGAAAGTGATTAGCAAAACGTGAAGCCTGTAATTAGAATTCCTAGTGCCCACTTCATCTGAGAATACACTTATAGTTACTGCTTATAGCTCTGAGGAATTAGGAGATTGTCTGGGATTTATAATCAAAAACGGTCGTGAAAAAAAACGTTCTGTATTCTGAAAGTCACAGATGAAAACAAAAGAATCCACACAATCTAACTAACAGAGCAGTTCAGAGTCTAATGCGCTGATGCCACTATAACTGTCCAAGTTAAATATTTAAATGAATGCTCGCCATAATTTGATGATTAGGTTCATCAAACGCCACGCTAAATAATGGTAGAATGTTTGTCCGGCGGCGGCACGTGAAAATACGGCAATACGCAAACTGAAGCTAGATAATGAAAATCATGCCAGAATTAACACTTCACTCGAAAATGATTTTATGGTTACGCGTATTCCGAGTAACTTAATACGGCATCCGAGGCTGTTTGTAGCAATGATACCGACGCGACGCGACTCCCGACACAGATGACGTGCTATTCAGCGTCTGGAGAGAACTGGGGCCTTGCTTCCTCGCGCAGCGTTCTTATGTATAAAGCCACGGTGCGGACGGCTAAGGGAACGCCTGATCAAATCGGCTCTCCCGACTAGCCGCTGGGCTAGTAATGCACCACATTAAGTTACCGAATAAATCATAGCTTTTTTTGCTGATGGCCGATGAAGCTCTCAATTTAAATGTGCATTCAGCACACAGGTAAGTAATCATAATAAAAATTTGACGTGGCAAAGTTAAATATTTTGGGCGAGAGAATTAATTTAATTACACTGCACGCAGTAGACGAGCTCTGAACTGGCCCTTTGGAGATACGCTATCGCTATAGTTCTACAGTTATTCAAATGAAACTTCTCACATCTTTATGGTTATAGCGGATCTCCATTCTACTTAAATATAAACATCCTAGCCTTATTTATTAGCTTGCTTCCTTAATTTTTAAGACAAAAACTAGAAAATATTGAATTTCAACTAAAATCTTAAATTGTGAGATCCAGAAGACTGTTTCTATTAAATAATTATGAAAAAGGAATCTAATTATCAATTTTTAATTCTCTAGCTATTTTCTGTTGCGCCAATGAATTTTGCAGAAAATCGTCCAAATTTCGAAAATGGTTAAAGTTATTGAACTGATATTCAACAAATATTAATTTAGTATTACTCCTGACATGCTAGAAATGTTTTAGGTTATTTACTTGATTTTAAAAGTATTGCGCAACATTTATGACATCAGAGCTAGTTACAGCGGACTAGGCTGGCACACAATGGAAAGACTACGGCGTGAGTAGGCTGCTTCCCTACTAGGCGAATGAGTAGAAAAGAGCTGACACCGTGGCCAAGTTTCTTGTTCTCAGCTTCACTTTTTTCGATGTGGTAGTTAAGGATTTTATGATTACATCTGTACATAGTTTGTCATTTGATTCCTTAGAGACAACTTCGATGCAAAAACTAACTAAATAACTGACCACTGAAATATAATACATTATTATTTCTAAATACAAATTCTTATTATTTTTTTTCTTCTGCTCTTCAAGTTTAGGCTTCAAAAAAATCTCCTTGTAGGGTACATTTCTTGCATTTATTCCTATAAACTAGTGGTTCCCAACGTGGTCATGACTACCCCTTCAGTGGTAAAACGTAATTCTTTGAGAGGCCAAAACAAAAGGGCTCAATTTAATTTCACTTACGAAACAAAATTATTTTTAAAAGATGAGAAGTATTTTGATTGTATTATACTGATTAAAGAAGCTACCAATAACTACATTGCATATCTGAAATACTGGCGTCAAGCGAGACACAGTGTGGTGGAGATTACTGCTTGTGAAATGAATGTATGAACATCCAGTTTTGACATGATGTTAGCACTTATTGTTTGGTTTCCTTACACCATTTTCGTACAGGCACTATGAACCTCATGACCACAGCAGTATGTTGCGTGCATCTTATTGCTGACACTCGCAAATAATGCGACAATTATAAGCTTCTTAAGGAGGGTATCAAGTGCGCGAAACCGATTGAAAAAATAAATTTCTTTTGTGCAACTGTTAGCTAATTATTTCGATATGTATAATTACAGTTGCAGAAGATGTATAAAATAAAAATTATCTTTCATCACTCACCACACACTTACTTTGCACTTTTTACTATGCATCTATGACAGTAAAACTGCGACATACACACTGTTCAGTCGCTTTAACGTCACCACCTATGAAAAGCATGAATAGCTATCTTTCGCAGAGTGAGACGTGCAGGAAGACAGTGAGCTTCTGCAACGTACCGACAGGAGAGCGGAGCGATGCCGACTCCAGTGTCGTGGCCATCTGCGCTAGATTTTTGTTGAGGCTCCATGGTGAGAACAGCCTGGCCGAGTTGTTCCCACAGATTCTCGATTTAAATACTGGACGTTTGGTGGCCAGGGGAGTACGGTAAACTTATCCTGGTGCTCTTCGAACCGCACACATACACTGCGAGCTGGGTGACACGTCGGATTGTCCTGCTGGTAGACACCGTCGTTCCGAGGAAAAACAAGCGGCAAGTAAGGGTGGAGGCGCGGTTCCCAAGGATAGATGCATACCTGTGTTGATCTGTTGTGCCTTCCAGAACGACGCTGTCACCCAGTGAAGGCCACAAAAACATTTCCCAGACCACGATGCTCCCTCCTGGTTGCAGGGCGTTTGTTTTCAGACCGCGCTGCACACGTCAATGGCTATGCGTCCGATTGAGTATAAAACGTGATTCACCTGAAAGGGTCACCTGTCACCACGCACTGGACGTCCAGTTGCGGTATTGGCGAGTAATTTCCAGTCTTCGTCGCTGACGAACAGCAAGCAGTCAGCATGGTGCATAAACGAGGCGCCTGTTGCAGAGCCTCATACACAACGTGTAAGGTGGCTATAATTTCGCACCTTACAAGCACCCATCCACATACTATGCCGTGATGTACAAACACAATTACGTATCATGTGATAGGTTGTACATCGTACGAGGGGCGTTCAGAAAGTAAGCTCCGATCGGTCGCGAAATGGAAACGACTATGAAAATCCGATAAAGCTTTGCACAGATGTGTTGGGTAGTGTCTCTAGTATAACCCCAGTTAGCATCACGTCGCTCTTCTCATTTCTGAGCTCGCAGTGAGTGCGTAAAGATGTCTAGAAAATAGTGTCTGCCGCCAAGTACGAGGGCCTGGTGAGAAATTTCGCCTGAAGCTATGCAGCTAATATTACATAACTGTCGTGCTGTTTCTTCTTCAAGACAATTCTCAGCCGCATTCTGCAGGGGCAATGAAGATGCTCCTGCATCGTTTTCAAATGGAAATGTTAGAGTACCCACAATACAGTCCGCAATTGTCTCCCCCTGAGTTTCATCTCTGGTCACATGAACAGCTGTCTTTGAAGACAACATTTTGACACAGACAACGAGGTGTAGGCCAGCGTGGAGAATTGGCGGAAAGCACTGGCGGCTGCCTTCTATGATGAGGCTATTGAAAAGTTGGTACAACGCTATGACAAAAGTCTAAGTCAGAACGGCGACTACGTAGAGAAGTAGCTGAAAGGTGTAGCTAATTGTTACAAGTAAAACATTTCTGATGTTCTCTGTGGTTTCAATTTGGCAATCAATCGGAGCTTACTTTCTGAACAGGCCTCGTATATATGAATATATAAAGGCCGGCCGCGGTGGTCTAGCGGTTCTAGGCGCTCAGTCCAGAACCGCGCGACTGCTACGGTTGCAGGTTCGAATCCTGCCTCGGGCATGGATGTGTGTGATGTCCTTAGGTTAGTTAGGTTTCAGTAGTTCTAAGTTCTAGGGGACTGATGACCACAGATGTTAAGTCCCATAGTGCTCAGAGCCATTTGAACCATTTTTGAATATATAAAGAAGACTGACATTGTCACGTACCACTTGTAAATAACTGTTAACGCTTATTGCATGATAGGTGATGGAATGTCTTTATTATCAGAAATGCATAATGAATGATTGCCTATACTAGTAGAGGTTGGAACCACAGTGGAAATGAAACGAAAGGCGGAACTGAAGCCCTGGGTGGAAGGCCGACACAGCTGTGGTGGTTCAGCTCCACAAGGGAACTGCCATGACAGCCAGTCCGGAAACCTGAGCACACAAGACACAATACAGTGGCGACCGGCCACTATCGGCCGCTGTTGTAGTAGGGCCGGAAGGATAACTGGATAATACTTACGAACTTTGTACATCTTGGACGAGCCGGCCGCGGTGCCCAAGTGGTTCTAGGCGCTTCAGTCCGGAACCGCGGGACTGCTACGGTCGCAGGTTCGAATCGTGCCTCGGGCATGGATGTGTGTGATGTCCTTAGGTTAGTTAGGTTTAAGTAGTTCTAAGTTCTAGGGGACTGATGACCACAGATGTTAAGTCCCATAGTGCTCAGAGCCATTTGAACCAAATCTTGAATGTGGTGAGAGGAACGAAGAAGCACCACCTCGGAAACCACGAAGGCTGGGTTATTTCTTAGGATTTATGCTCAGACGCGTACCATTGTATGAGTGTAGGTATTTCCTCGCAAACTTTCCGCGCTGGACGACAAAAAACTAAAATATGGTGGTTCGGCGTTCAGAAGAATCTGTAGAGAGGGAGAATATTCCGTGGTATCGGGAATATGATTCCTTTTCGAAATTACGGTGGTGGGGAGCTGAGCCTTGCTGGGAGCCTTGCTGGAGAGACGAGGTCTTCCGTTGTGAGCGCTCATGTGTGACGGTTGCTCGATATCAGCTTTGTTGGTACGGACGGAGTTGCTGTCTTTGCTCTCAGGAGAGTTAACAGTTAGAACATTTAGGCACTGTACTGTTGCGAACCTATTCTGGACTTCACCTCCGGGTTGGAACTCGTCGTTGAGTACGCAGCGTTCAGTAATTAAGAGCACTTACTCTGCCTGTACTTACACTGAGACGTTATCTGAACTCCGTCCTTGTGGTTTGGAGTTCACGTTTCACGTCTGTAGAACACAGAGAGGAGAAAATAGTATTAGAGTACATTGGTCCGAGGACCGCCTTCTGCCGTCCTAGTGTTTGAAAGAGTTTATTTGTGGCTGGAGGGCCCGCATCTCGTGGTCGTGCGGTAGCGTTCTCGCTTCCCACGCCCGGGTTCCCGGGTTCGATTCCCGGCGGGGTCAGGGATTTTCTCTGCCTCGTGATGGCTGGGTGTTGTGTGATGTCCTTAGGTTAGTTAGGTTTAAGTAGTTCTAAGTTCTAGGGGACTGATGACCATAGATGTTAAGTCCCATAGTGCTCAGAGTCATTTGAACCATTTTTTGTGGCTGGAGTTCTTCAAGTACGATTACGAGAACCATCACTTCGACGCACCGGACGCAGTACATACGGCGATTTCGCAAATTGCTTCGGCTTATTAGGGCTATAAAAGCTAAACAGCTGTGATCACTGAGGTTCCACAACCACCGTAGATCATCTTTGAAATTAGTGTCTTCTAGTGTTTTGTACGTAGATGATGCCAGTCATTTCACGTTATTGATATTTGACCGCGCAGTCATAATAAGGAGCAGAGTTGGGTATGTGATTAGTAATTTTACTTAGTAAATGTAATCTTTGTAATCTAAAGGTTTTTTTTTAAATCTAGAATAAATATATAAGCAGGAACAACGTTTATAATTTAGTAGTGTTAGCTGCCTTCATTATTGATATATGTTTAGATTGTAATTTATAGAATTAAGAGATCCTAATATCTCCTTCAAGGGGTAGTCAGACAGGGCCAAATCTTCATTTTAGCGTTTATTATTCTCCGTTGCGCACATTCATTTTACACCCGCCTGGAAACAATGTTCGGTGAGCGGTCGTTGAGCAGGCGCCGTTGGCCGTCCCTTGCTCCATTTTGGCGGTCTGTTGCTCAACATGCTTTCGACACGATTCGAATGGTCAGTAGCTTGTTGAGAACATGGAAGCAACTACTGCCCGCCTTGAATTTCACTACGGTAGCTGGTTCATCTCCGGTAGTTTCTTTGACTGTGGAACCAAGTATTTTAATTCCTTGCCTACGTTCGCAGTTTCAGACAAAAACGGCATATAGTAGATTATCTTCACCGGCATATATTATCATTGGTAGCATACAATAACGCAAGTAGTAAAATATTTTTACATGGACAATACACTGGATCAGCTTTCCATTTTCATCTCCAAAATATCTAGTCCATGTATGCACTGAACACCGTCAGTGAATGATTCTACCTACGACAGAATCTTTTATTTGTTGTTACCTCTTTCATTAATATTCCGTTTCTGTGTAAAGAAGTTGTTGTTTTCTCCTACGCATAATTATATTATACAGAGTGGTTAGAAAATGTCTGAAACGCTTGTAGGGAAGTTGTAAGGCAGGTTGCACTGAGGCTAAATGTTAAGACAAAACTGCGATAAGTTGCGCCATTTACGAGTTATTTAACATTGAAATTATCCAATCAGGGCGTTGCGCGCTCACATTTAAATGGCCTGCCAGGGGCGGTTTTGTCCAACGAATCCTTTGGGTAGCTGAAACTTGAATGTGAGCGCGCGACGACCTGACTGGCTAAATAACTCGGAAACAGTCCAACGTATCGATTTTTTTTTAAATGTTTATGTCTCAGTACACCCTCCCATGCAACATCCCTAGAAGCTTTTCAGACATTTTTGACCACCCTTTATATCTGAAGCATGCTACGAAAATAAAAACATAATTTAACATCGAAACGAAAGTAACAGTTTCCACATGTTTCTGAACAAAACTTCACCGAACGACATAGAACTATATGGTTAATAGGTGATAGTACACAGTTTTTAGCTGCTTATAACAATGTGAATTACGCTCCACACCGCTTTATTCTAATACCTGTAATACAGTCGGCTTCATTCGGGTTACAAACATGGGCGGCATAAAGAAGTGACTTCTGTATGGACATGGGACACGCGGTGCAGCTTTTGATTTTTCGTTATCTGAAGATGAAATTTTACTGAAAATGGTTTTATACAGACGGTGCTTTGAAGCTTCCACGAAACTTAAGAGCTTTATTTTTTATGACTAGAAGTCGAACATATATGCACAGTATTTCTTGTAAAATTTTATTTTACTGAACCGGTATCGTGCCACATGCCCGTCTGCGGATTGCGATTATCTTTATGTCTTTAAGATCTGTACTGAACAACCCCTTGTACGTGCTTTATGTCGGTAGAAACAAATCGGGGCACCTACGTGAACGTCAGAGTAATAATAAAATGCAGTTTCTGAGTCAAATTGGCTGCATTCATGAAAGTTGTTAACGTACACCTTTGTGATGTGTGACACCTTAATTTAAAAGCAATGCACCATAAATCACCAGGAGCTTTTAGTCCTGTGCCTTCGTGAGTATAAATTTGATCATCCGCACAACAATTACTTTTTAGTTCTATAACGCGTCCTTACGCATTTGAAAACAGACGGACAAGGTGAAACGTCCCCTTATTAACAATTATACACGAGACTGTGCTTATCCTGACACACAATATTTTTAGCGCAACGCAATCTGACTTTCAAAAATCCCTACAAAAGAATGGCCCTGACTAACATTAACCTATACCTTTCACAAATCACTTACCTCACAAAAATCTTCGTTACTCGAACTACTGCAATACAGCGAGCGCCACTACTGCCAGCTAAATAAAAGATTCAAACTACTGAAGGCACTAACTACTGATAGGCATAGTTAGCAAATGAAAGATTTTAATAGAGAACAAACAATGTATTTACCTTAATAATGTTGAAAACTCATAATCTACATAGCAGTTCATGACATCCAGTTTTAAAAATTTCAAAACTCCGCCTCTCTCTCCCCGCATCCACCACTGCTGGCGGCTCACCTCCAACTGCGCAACGCTACGCGCTGTTAACATCGAGCTGCCGCTGCCCAACACTACAATGGCAGACAACAATGCAAACTAGCCACAGACTGCACACAGCACAGCCAGTGATTTTCATACAGAGCGCTACGTAACATTGCCAATAAGAAAACATAAACAGCCTACTTACATAGCCCCCGTGGCCAATACATATTTGTTACAAATTTTTTTTCACAATTACAATAACAAAGAAATCAAATGCACACACTTATTGATACAATGTTGGTCAAAAGCTAAAATTTTCTCACAGTCCATAAAGACAGTCCTGATCATCCATCACAGTAAAATTGCAGTGTTTTTTTCCTCAAAGTCTGAGCAGTAAAAGAAAATGCACACGGAAGTAGTGGATTTCCATGCAGTCTCGAAGAAGTAGTGTTGTCCTTCCAACAGAAAGACAGTGCTGACTCTTGACATGCTGACAGATAATGGGCCACAACAGAGCAAACCCACAGCAGAGTCATTCGACGTTTTGAAGAATATTGGTAGGTAGGTCATCACAGAGTAGACCCACTGTAGTCCTGGTAGAGAGTATGGTATTGGTGGGCCACCAGAGGTGCAGACCCACTGTAGTCCTGGTAGAGATTGTGGTATTGGTGGGCCACCAGAGGTGCAGACCCACTGCAGTCCTTGTAGAGATGATGGTACTGGTGAGTCAGCAAAGGTGTAGACCCACTGTAGTCCTTGTAGAGATGGCCAGCAGCCATCTGTTGCAAATGTGCAGGTGCACAATCACCATCGAAGAGTCTTGCGGACAATATAGCAAGTCCATAAACCACCACTTGTGCACTCACAAAGTTTCTGGAATTGTCCTTAGAACCAGCAATGCTGTTATCCAGTCCCTTGCTGAATCATTAACACACGTGCAAACACTATCAGTCCCTACTTCTCACATATTGTCCATATACTATGACCAACAGAAACGTGTGCAGTGAAATGTAACTTAATTTGAAGAACTGGTGTCTATACAATTATAAATTTACAACATGAAAATACAATTACAAAGGCACAAAATACATCATTAAAGAACATAATAGTACAGATAACATTTGTAGTAATATGGGCTTTACAAAAGAAGCCAAATAACATATACATCAGTGTTACAGGAATTATGACATAAGTACATACATAAAAGATCAGAATAATTATTGAAACATCGACTTCACACATGAGCATTAAAACAGAAAAGAATTAATAATGTCTAACATCTTTATAAAGTAAATAACATATTATTAATGCAAATTATATTTGAGGATAACAGTATTCCTCATCATAGTTCAAGTAGCTGAGTATTATAAACATTCTACAACATAAGTCTTATCAGATAAACATGTTAAGACAGGAAGAACGTAAATACACAAGGGTCCACAAACACTTTCTTTTCTTCTCGGAGATCTCCCTTCGTTCTTCATTATTCCCAAAAGGTCCTATCTATACCTGCTTTCTGTACTTTTTTCGTATAACTTCTCAATGCGTTTCTTCCAATTCATCGCAACTCATTCTCTTATATAGTCTACCCCCTCTTAAGCTAACTTAAATCTACTGAGCTCAGATGCTAAACTAAGGGGCGAGCCAATGCAGCAGCACAAAACAATTAACACAAACAGCAATGACAAAAAAATGCAGATTTGCAAAGGAAGCAGCATTACAGAAATTGTTGTTGTTGTTGTGGTCTTCAGTCCTGAGACTGGTTTGATGCAGCTCTCCATGCTACTCTATCCTGTGCAAACTTCTTCATCTCCCAGTACCTACTGCAACCTACATCCTTCTGAATCTGCTTAATGTATGCATCTCTTGGTCTCCCCCTACGATTTTTACCCTCCACGCTGCCCTCCAATACTAAATTGGTGATCCCTTGATGCCTCAGAACATGTCCTACCAACCGATCCCTTCTTCTGGTCAAGTTGTGCCACAAACTCCTCTTCTCCCCAATCCTATTCAGTACCTCCTCATTAGTTATGTGATCTACCCATCTAATCTTCAGCATTCTTCTGTAGCACCACATTTCGAAAGATTCTATTCTCTTCTTGTCCAAACTATTTATCGTCCATGTTTCACTTCCATACATGGCTACACTCCATACAAATACTTTCAGAAAAGACTTCCTGACACTTAAATCTATACTCGATGTTAACAAATTTCTCTTCTTCAGAAACGCTTTCCTTGCCATTGCCAGTCTACATTTTATATCCTCTCTACTTCGACCATCATCCGTTATTTTGCTCCCCAAATAGCAAAACTCCTTTACTACTTTAAGTGTCTCATTTCCTAATCTAATACCTTCAACATCACCCGACTTAATTCGACTACATTCCATTATCCTCGTTTTGCTTTTGTTGATGTTCATCTTATACCCTCCTTTCAAGACACTGTCCATTCCGGTCAACTGCTCTTCCAAGTCCTTTGCTGTCTCTGACAGAATTACAATGTCATCGGCGAACCTCAAAGTTTTTATTTCTTCTCCATGGATTTTAATACCTACTCCGAATTTTTCTTTTGTTTCCTTTACTGCTTGCTCAATATACAGATTGAATAACATCGGGGAGAGGCTACAACCCTGTCTTACTCCCTTCCCAACCACTGCTTCCCTTTCATGCCCCTCGACTCTTATAACTGCCATCTGGTTTCTGTACAAATTGTAAATAGCCTTTCGCTCCCTGTATTTTACCCCTGCCACCTTTAGAATTTGAAAGAGAGTATTCCAGTCAACATTGTCAAAAGCTTTCTCTAAGTCTACAAATGCTAGAAACGTAGGTTTGCCTTTCCTTAATCTTTCTTCTAAGATAAGTCGTAAGGTCAGTATTGCCTCACGTGTTCCAGTATTTCTACGGAATCCAAACTGATCTTCCCCGAGGTCGGCTTCTACTAGTTTTTCCATTCGTCTGTAAATAATTCGTGTTAGTATTTTGCAGCTGTGGCTTATTAAACTGATTGTCCGGTAATTCTCACATCTGTCAACACCTGCTTTCTTTGGAATTGGAATTATTATATTCTTCTTGAAGTCTGAGGGTATTTCGCCTGTTTCATACATCTTGCTTACCAGATGGTAGAGTTTCGTCAGGGCTGGCTCTCCCAAAGCCATCAGTAGTTCCAATGGAATGTTGTCTACTCCGGGGGCCTTGTTTCGACTCAGGTCTTTCAGTGCTCTGTCAAATTCTTCACGCAGTATCGTATCTCCCATGTCATCTTCATCTACATCCTCTTCCATTTCCATAATATTGTCCTCAAGTACATCGCCCTTGTATAGACCCTCTATATACTCCTTCCACCTTTCTGCTTTCCCTTCTTTGCTTAGAACTGGGTTTCCATCTGAGCTCTTGATGTTCATACAAGTAGTTCTCTTATCTCCAAAGGTCTCTTTAATTTTCCTGTAGGCAGTATCTATCTTACCCCTAGTGAGATAAGCCTCTACATCCTTACATTTGTCCTCTAGCCATCCCTGCTTAGCCAATTTGCACTTCCTGTCGATCTCATTTTTGAGACGTTTGTATTCCTTTTTGCCTGCTTCATTTACTGCATTTTTATATTTTCTCCTTTCATCAATTAAATTCAATATTTCTTCTGTTACCCAAGGATTTCTACTAGCCCTCGTCCTTTTACCTACTTGATCCTCTGCTGCCTTCACTACTTCATCCCTCAAAGCTACCCATTCTTCTTCTACTGTATTTCTTTCCCCCATTCCCGTCAATTGTTCCCTTATGCTCTCCCTGAAACTCTGTACAACCTCTGGTTCTTTCAGTTTATCCAGGTCCCATCTCCTTAAATTCCCACCTTTTTGCAGTTTCTTCAGTTTTAATCTACAGGTCATAACCAGTAGATTGTGGTCAGAGTCCACATCTGCCCCTGGAAATGTCTTACAATTTAAAACCTGGTTCCTAAATCTCTGTCTTACCATTATATAATCTATCTGATACCTTTTAGTATCTCCAGGGTTCTTCCATGTATACAACCTTCTATCATGATTCTTAAACCAAGTATTAGCTATGATTAAGTTGTGCTCTGTGCAAAATTCTACCAGGCGGCTTCCTCTTTCATTTCTTAGCCCCAATCCATATTCACCTACTACGTTTCCTTCTCTCCCTTTCCCTACACTCGAATTCCAGTCACCCATCACTATTAAATTTTCGTCTCCCTTCACTATCTGAATAATTTCTTTTATTTCATCATACATTTCTTCAATTTCTTCGTCATCTGCAGAGCTAGTTGGCATATAAACTTGTACTACTGTAGTAGGCATGGGCTTTGTGTCTATCTTGGCCACAATAATGCGTTCACTAAGCTGTTTGTAGTAGCTTACCCGCGTTCCTATTTTCCTATTCATTATTAAACCTACTCCTGCATTACCCCTATTTGACTTTGTGTTTATAACCCTGTAGTCTCCTGACCAGAAGTCTTGTTCCTCCTTCCACCGAACTTCACTAATTCCCACTATATCTAACTTTAACCTATCCATTTCCCTTTTCAAATTTTCTAACCTACCTGCCCGATTAAGGGACCTGACATTCCACGCTCCGATCCGTAGAACGCCAGTTTTCTTTCTCCTGATAACGACATCCTCTTGAGTAGTCCCCGCCCGGAGATCCGAATGGGGGACTATTTTACCTCCGGAATATTTTACCCAAGAGGACGCCATCATCATTTAATCATACAGTAAAGCTGCATGCCCTCGGGAAAAATTACGGCCGTGGTTTCCCCTTGCTTTCAGCCGTTCGCAGTACCAGCACAGCAAGGCCGTTTTGGTTATTGTTACAAGGCCAGATCAGTCAATCATCCAGACTGTTGCCCTTGCAACTACTGAAAAGGCTGCTGCCCCTCTTCAGGAACCACACGTTTGTCTGGCCTCTCAACAGATACCCCTCCGTTGTGGTTGTACCTACGGTACGGCTATCTGTATCGCTGAGGCACGCAAGCCTCCCCACCAACGGCAAGGTCCATGGTTCATGGGGGGGGTTACAGAAATTAGCAAAGCAATTGCAATATTACAACTAATATAAGGCAATGTGCAGCAAACAAGAAAAATAAATCTGGCTTAGCAGAGTAACACAAAATAAAATTCAGTAGCACTATGCCTGGCAAACAGCAGCAGAAAATGAAATAACTTATACCTAAACATGACATAGCTCAAGCAGAAAAAATAGTACACTAAAGATAACAATGCAGATAAGGGAAATGTATAATCACATCTTAATGTCTAAGTAATTAAAGTGGTGCACCACAAGAAGTTATTCTACCAAAAAAGTTACCAAGTACTTGAAAAGAAAATTATGAATGCAGTTCCTGTGAAGGTAAATGTCTTTTTGTGCTCCCTCATTTTTTTGAAAAAATTATTATTTACTTGATCTGTAGACAGAAAATATTTATATTAGTACATCTATAAAATTTTATTTTAACCAATGCTGCAGTGCCGCTAGAAACTAGATATTAAACAAAATGAGCAATCTCTCAACTAGAAAGACAATGGATGTAAAATGTTTCTCATCATTTCATTAGGCATTTTAGTAAATATCATAAATTAAGAGCTCCACAGTGTAATCATATGTTTTCAAGTTCTTTAGTACAAGAGAAGGTGGTAAAGCAGTGGAGTCGCGAGGCATTTCATTCAGCACGTTTTGAAATAAGTGTAAATATCTGTCCCAATGCTGATGCTTTCTGTGACAATAAAGTCTGCAAAGCTTATTGATTTCTTTCATAATCCGTTCAGACGGGTTACAATGTGGTGAGTACAATGAAATAAAAACAGGTTTCATTTTATGATTCCGAAGTGTGCGTGACCAAACAGCAGATCTGAATTGCGGTCCGTTATCTGAAATGACTTTACTAACATGTCCAACTTCACGTAAGAAATTTTTAAAAAAGGCGTTGGATACAGACCGTCCAGTGGCTTTACGTAACGGAGTGAAAGAAACAAATTTTGAAGTAAGTTCAACAGCGACTAGAACGTACGAAAATCCATTAGATGTTCTGACAAGCGGTCCCAAGAGATCAACAGCAGCAAATTCTTTTAATTTAGAAGGAATAATAGGAAACAATGGAGCACGATGTGAGACAGTAGATGGTTTCGCCTTTTGACAAAGTTTACAAATAGACAAGACTCTTCGAATTCTTTTTTCCATATTGTTAAAATAACAAGTCGTTCGAAGAATATGATAACATTTTCGTGGACCAAAATGTGCGTAGCTGAAATGAATGTACCAAATGAGCTTATTAACAAAATCGTCTGGAATGCAAAGTACCCATAGCTTGTCATCAACAGTGCAGCGTTTGAAGAGTATGTTGTTTCTAACCAGGTAATAATGCCGAATCTGTGTGTGTGTCTTTCCATGCCATTTGCTCTTGATGTCTTTCCAAATCGATCTTGTTCATGAGCAATGTCCTTTAAAGATGTGGTGATGAAGTTTTCAAAGGCGACTTTCTGAATGTAAAGAATACTGAAATTTTTCTCGAGGTTGGCTTCTGTGTTACTTTTCTCAAGCCCAGCCGGTGCGCGTGACAGTGTGTCCGCAACAATGTTCTCCTTGCCGGGAATGTAGACTATTGTGAAGCGGAATTCTTGCAGAAACAATGCCCAACGTTTTAACCTGTCATGATTTAATTTTGAAGACATAAGAAATTGTAATGCACGATGATCACTGTATACTTTTACGTGCTTACCAGAAAGAAAGAAACGGAATTTGTTAAATGCCCAAACGATAGCTAAAGCTTCTAATTCAGTAACGGAATAATTTTTTTCAGGTTTTGTTAGCACTCGGCTAGCAAAAGCAATGGTTTTCTGAACAGTAGTGTCATTTTCTATGGCTTCTTGAAATAAATGGGCACCAAGACCGACTTTAGAGGAATCCGTGCTAAGGCAGAAATCTTGTGACAGATCTGGATGAGCTAGTATTGGCGCGTTAAGTAACGCTTCTTTCAAAGAATTGAATTCCAACTGTGATTGTTCGTCCCAGTTCCAAATAATATTTTTTCCAGTGAGAGAACAAAGTTTTGGTGTAACAAGAATTTGCATATTCAGAAAACGACGGTAAAAATTTACGAGACCTAGAAAACTGCAGACTTGTTTTTTTGTGGATGGCACTGGAATGGCTCTGATTGCTTCTAACTTTTCAGGATCCGGCTGAATGCCTTCAGAAGAAATAATATGTCCCAAAAACCTCACCTTTGACCTACCGAATTCAGACTTTTCCAAGTTAACTGTAATTCCAGATTCTGCAAAAATACGTAACAGACTGTTGAGGATGCGATTATGTTGTTCCCATGAAGCTTCCGCTATTAGAATATCGTCCACATATAAGGTGATGTGACGTTTTAAGAACTCAGGTAATATGGAATTTAGCCCGCGAATGAATGCTGCCGAAGAAATGTTCAAACCAAAAGGAAGTTTCCGAAACTGATAACAAACGCCGAAACAAAGGAAAGCTGTGTATTTTCTACATTCTGGATGAAGTTCGATCTGATAAAAGCTGGATCTGAGATCAATAGAAGACAACACTTTTACACCATTAAAATTTTGAAGAAGTTCTTCCAACGTTTGCGGCCTGTCTGTTTCAGGAATGATGATAGTATTGATTTGTCTCGAATCTAAGACAAGCCTGATCGATCCATTTTTCTTCTCGACAACATGTAATGGATTGTTGTATGAGCTTACTGCAGGCTCAATAATGCCCTCATTAAGCATAGATTGTATTTCTGTTCCAACACGGTCCCTATAATGTGCTGGAATTACATATGGTCTAACACAAAATTTAGTATGCTCACGAACACGAAATTGGTATTGAAATCCCTTGATTGTTCCTGTTTTGTGAGTAAAAACTGTGGAATGTGCTAGTAAAATCTCAAAAAGGTCCTGCCTATCAATGTCATTACAGTTCTCAATTGTTTGAATTTTATTTTGAATTAACTCATTAGTATCAAATATGTCGTCGATATCATCCCTGTCAGTACTTGCAGAGTGATTGTTAGTGTCTAGTTCCGTAGAAAACTCCGAACTGTCGTCTAACAGAAGGTAAAGCCGATTAATTTCCTCATCATGGTTTGAGAGCCAATCTTCAAATTTCAAAGCTATTGACTTACCTTCTTTCTCTAAACTTATTTCAGCATCGTGAAAGTTTAAGATTGCTTTGTATTCATTCAAAAAGTCTACTCCCAATATAATTTCCGTCGACAATTATGGAACAATAAGAAAGCTCATAGAGAAGCTGTGGCTTTGACAAAAGAATTCTAAGTTGGTTTGTTGGCGTACATCTACACTTTTTCCAAAGATTGCACCTTGTAATTTAATCTTACGTAACGGAAGTGTGGGGCAATCGTTCGATTTGTTACATTTGCTAAAGGCTGTTTCACTAATTACTGAAACGGGACTGCCAGAGTCAAGTACTGCCGTAAATTTTACGTCATTTACTGTAATGTGAATCACAGGATATGCAATGTTGTTATGTTTTACGTCGTGTTCCTGGAGTAAGATGTCTCTAATGTCTTCCATTTTTACGTAATTACTAGCTACGGCAGCTGCGTCGTTAGTGTCATAAGAACGTTTTGTGGCTGCCTAGGTGTGAGTCATTGCCTATTGTCTCTTTGTTGGCGCGCGTCGTTATTGGGATTTGGAGACCTAACGTCTACAAATTCACCTCCTCGAGAGGGCCCTGCTCTGTTTGAATCCCGCCAGTTCTGATGCAATTCAGGTCTGTCGTTACGATCATATCGTCTGTCGTCATGTCGGTAGTTCCTGTAGTTTCTTTCTTGTCGGTTAAGTGGTGGAGAATTTCTCCCTGAATTATCACTGCACGGTAGACCGTTGCGTCTGAAGTTATTCTGTCTCCCGTGATAATAATAGTTCTGGTTGCCATATTGTCTGTTTCTATGATTGTCTCTGTCATAGTCATTACTGCGGAGAGCTGATCTTTCCCTGTAATTATTACTACTCTGCCAACGGTTGTCATACGGGTGGTGTCTGTTTTGGTCACGATATGTGTTGTGAGAATAGCCTTGTCGTGTCCAGTTATTATTTCTTTCATCTCGGAATTGTGACAGATGTGACCTGTAATTGTTGTGTTCCTGTTTTCGCGTTCTGCGATTGTCAGTGTCAATTTCCAGTTCTTGTAAGAGTCCCTGAAAAGCTTCAATGTCGTCTTTGCAACGTCCTGCTAAAATAATATGTCGTAAATGTTCAGGCAATTTGATTAAGCAAATTCGGATGAGTTCTGAGGGGCTGTATGGGTTTGACAGGTACTAATTCTTATGCAACATGTCTTCAAAATATTTGACAAGACTGGAAAATTCAGATTGTTCAAAGTGTTTCATCATCATGATGCTATGTTTTACTCGGTCTTGTGTAGCTTGAGACCAATATGCTGAGAGGAAGGCATGGTAAAATTCTCCTTCACTGTGACAATCGTGAATGACCGATCGCATTCTTACAGCTGGTTCATTCTCTAAGTAGCCACACATAAATTCTAATCTGTGTTCTAACGACCAGTTGGGAGGAAAACAATGAGAGAATTGATGGAGCCATGCTTGTGGATGAATGTCGTTGCCAGAATTCTTAAATGATTTGAATTTACGTGTAGTAATGAACAGCTTATAGTCAAAATCATCATGTCGGCGAGTCGCATATCGGTCATTGTTAGGTCGTGTCGGCCGTTCCATCTCAAAATTCGGTGCACATTGCCAATTTCTTTCATAACTTCCGAAATGCCCTGTGTTATTATTTTGCGGCTTTTCTGTATTTCTATGTCCCTCTTCCTGTACTGGAGCGCGAGTGTCCTCTGAAATTTGTAATTCTTGTATTACTTGTGCCAACTGATCTTGTACTTCCCGGATTTCTCTTTTGTACTGTGTATTGCTTTGATTTTGATTTTGTTTGAATTTTCTAATTTGTTCATACTCTTCAGTGTCAGTGAAAGCTACAGGTCTTGTGTCATTCAGATCATCATCTACCTTTGTAGATAAGTTAGTGAACTGATCTGAAAGTTCGGCAACTTTCTCTGATAATGAAATTATTTCCTCTGTGTGTTTTTCTGAACCAAGTTTCAGAGTGTCCATTTGTGTTGAAATCGTATCTACTGTGTCCTTTAAGTTTTCCTGAGTTTTTGCAAGTTGCGTAACCGAATCGGTAGATGCAACTGAGTCAATTTTAGCTTGCAAGGTGTCATGATTTTCATGATCAATAATTTGCAGTTCTTTTATGGCTGCTTCGTGATTCTGTAATGCATTTTCATGCCGCGAAAAAATAGGTTGAAAATGCTCACAAATTTGTGTTTTTACGTCATTACAGTGGTTAGATCTTCACGTGTTTGTTCAAGTGTGATGTCTAACTTTTGAAGCTTTTGCTGTGTTTGTCTCTGATTTCGTTTCATTGTGTCTAACTGTTTCTGTGTTTGTATCTGATTTTGTTCCATTGTGTCTAACTTTTGAAGCTTTTGCTGTGTTTGTCTCTGATTTTATTCCATTTGTTGCGTTAATTGCAATAATAATGTATTAGTGTCTGGAATGTGTTTCTCTATGCTTTTTGACAGTGCATTTTCACCGGCAACATTCACGTTTTGACAAGCAGAAAATGTGTCTTGACTCATTTGAGAAAACGGTGAGGACCCAAAACCTGAGTCTACAGTATTTGCAATATTGTGTTCTGTCATTTCGAATTCCTGAGGCGAGCTGTTGCCGACCGATCGATCGATAATGCTTCCCTGTTCACTAATTGTTTCACTGCCTACACCATTATTTGCAGCCCGCTCCATTTCCCTATGCACAATTACCAAATTACTACTTTGAACATAAGTTAATTCATTACTCTGCGGCGCTAACACACTGCTTTCGTCTTCACTGTCATTTCTCAGTTTACTTTGAAGCCTAGTATTACGTTTTTCACACGCCATTATTGTCACAATATTTCGCACGATAACACAGAAAAGCACAATTTGAAGAGCAAAATAACAAAACACATTAACATAGCATTGAAAATAATATCTAGTTAATTGCAAGCGCAGCTGCGAAATACTTGGTGCAAATCTACATGCATGCCACAACTGTGTACAACAATGAAAAACTACAACTACAAAGGAAATTCTCTCTATAATTACGCGCTAGCAATAAAGAAAAGCTACACTAATTACACAAACTACAAGAAAAAATCAGATGATTCCAGTGAGGTATCCTCGGCTAAGGGTCGACATATGAAACGTCCCCTTATTAACAATTATACACGAGACTGTGCTTATCCTGACACACAATATTTTTAGCGCAACGCAATCTGACTTTCAAAAATCCCTACAAAAGAATGGCCCTGACTAACATTAACCTATACCTTTCACAAATCACTTACCTCACAAAAATCTTCGTTACTCGAACTACTGCAATACAGCGAGCGCCACTACTGCCAGCTAAATAAAAGATTCAAACTACTGAAGGCACTAACTACTGATAGGCATAGTTAGCAAATGAAAGATTTTAATAGTGAACAGACAATGTATTTACCTTAATAATGTTGAAAACTCATAATAGACATAGCAGTTCATGACATCCAGTTTTAAAAATTTCAAAACTCCGCCTCTCTCCCCACATCCACCACTGCTGGCGGCTCACCTCCAACTGCGCAACGCTACGCGCTGTTAACATCGAGCTGCCGCTGCCCAACACTACAATGGCAGACAACAATGCAAACTAGCCACAGACTGCACACAGCACAGCCAGTGATTTTCATACAGAGCGCTACGTAACATTGCCAATAAGAAACAATAAATAGCCTAATTACAAAGGACAAACCTCACTTAAATGAAAACTACCAATCTGTCTGGTCCAATAATGTTTAATTACTATTACTATATCGTTTCGTAGAACTATTGCGCCTCATTAACTACAACCACAAAAACCCATGCATAGAAGTTTCTAATTGTGAGTACATTCATATGAACACACAAATTAATTAATTTGTCATTTTCTATATTTATCTATAACAGTGCATTTACTACATTTTTTTGCTTGTGCGTGTTTAAGATCATCACAGAACGCTATTTAGTTTAAATATTGTATGCAATTACGCACCACTATGTGAACTGGTAATATTCTAACAAATGAAATTCTATTTATAAGCTTTTAGAGATATGGAGATAGCTGGGTGCCATTTTAATTGCATTTTTAGGGTACTATTCAGTACCCATATATCTGAAAACCGTGAAAATATTCTCGCTAAATACTGCAGAGAGAAAGAAAAGTTTAAATTTATAAAAAAATATTATATTGCTCAGCAGTAATAAATAGCAGTGGTACATTTAAAGTTTGAAGGCTCACTTACAAAAGCGCTTTGAACACATTTTAATGACAAAACAAGTAAATGACAACATGCTAATACATATCGTGAGATGTTTCGAGGAAAGCTTGAACGTTAATTAACTTTCAGGAGATGGCAATAAGTCACAAATGTGTGAAGCCAGAAACTGTGATGGCTTTTTTTAGTAAGGAAATCATCTGACACAGTGCAACGCAGTATCAGTTATTACATTGATTTCCAGATACAAGAGATTACCAAGCCATATGTCCGACACATCGACAGAAGCCATTAGATTCTCCTTCACTGTCTGCTATGAAATATTAAAAGAGCTGCCTTCCTTTTCTATAGTTTAGGAATATCGAGTTGTCAGCTATGATCGGTCTGAACTGCTACCTTGTTCTTGAGATGGTATGATCTTTCGCAGAGATGGTAGGGGAAAAGGTTCAGAGAACTGAGACTCATTCAGCAACAAATTACGCAAAGTTTTTATGGAAAGCGGTTGTTTCTTTAATCAAAACGTTTCTTAAAAATCCATTTATACTGGCACCTAATACTAGCACACCCCTGAAGCTGTTAACGGACTGTCTCACGGGAGTAACATTTCAGATCTTGCAGTGACAAACATCCCCAAATGTTCGAATCAGTTATAGGAGGAAACAAGTTGGTATAAGGCTGTTTGACCATCAGTGACTGCGGTTGTTACAAGTTAACGTTAAAAGAAATTTTGAAAAATAATTCTGCGTAGTCAGTGTGATCCGACGCAGAGTGCAGATTAACAGTCGACAGCAAACTTTCGTATCAGGAACTGAAAATATAGAGAACCAATGGGCTAAAATCATACACTACGCCTTCGGAAAATTTTGCGCCAAAAGCCATATTGAGACGTTAATACAAGAACAAAGAGTGCGTCATCATAGATTTAAGTTCCAGCACAGCATTATGATGATGATATTTGGTTTGTGGGGCGCTGAAAGGCGTCGTTACAGCGCTTGTACAAATTCCCAATCTTTCATCTGTACGGCCTCGCCTCCTTACGACTGATAATGAAATGATAAGGACAACGTAAACACCAGTCCCCGGGAGCAGAAAACCCCCCGATCCTGACGAGAATTGAACCCGGGGCCCCGTGATCCAAAGGCAGCACCCCTAGCCACTAGCTGCGGACACCACCATTGCCTTAGCGTATTACACTGCACAATCAACTTCAGCTGATAGTCATGAATATAATGGTTCTTAATAGGGAAAGGATCACAACGGACGGTAATACATGCTCCGCAACGTATTCCCATGCCAATCGCAATATTGGTAAGAAGTTCTTCCTGTAGGGCGTTCCATTCCTCGATAAGAGCGGTTGACAACTGCTGGATGCGTCTTCACACTATAAACACGCAGCTAAATAACCAGTTTCAGTTTAGCTGAAGTAAGTTACCTAGCAGCTTCTTTGTATTGGAATCAACACAAATACATATGTAGTTATAATCAAGTCTCAAATATAAATACACTGGAAACAAAGGAACTGATGATGAAAACAGTCATTGGAAAAGCTGCTACAATCATTAAACGTTATTCCTTTTCAAGTGTTATTCTTTACGTCTTTGGCATTCCATTACCTTATTTTATACTGTTCGCTACTGTATCGTTTACTGTTTCTGTTGCATAATTATATGTTCTGGTAGCCCTCAACAAAAGCTACACCAACCGGTCACAGTCGTTGCCGTTTCTCTCTCTCTCTCTCTCTGTCTCTCTTCCTTTCTGCCTCCCTCCTCCCCACTCATCTCTCTCTCTCTCTTCGCCGTGTGTCTGCTTATACTAACTCCACTGGGAAATTACCTACATCGTTGTTTACGATTTCAGGAGAGTTCACGTATTTTTCCCGGCTGAGTTGGAGATATTCACCGCTTGGGGACTGGGTGTTGTGTTGTCCTTACGTTCGTATCGTTGTATTTGGCATTCCACTCTTGAGCTGGCTGAATGAGCACCGCCCGAAAGCCAATAAATTAAAAAAAATCGCATTTCATTTTCATACAATCCCAGAAAACGTTTTCTTAGTTACTGGCATCTGAAACATCAGTAGATTACATCTAATGAACTAAAATTTCGTTAAGCAAGCCGTTCTGCAACTTAATTCTTCATTACTTTGGCATTGTATGCTAACTTACTAGATTTTTCTTTTGATTTTGCTATTATGAGCAGAGCAGATACAAGACTTAGATTCACTGAGTTACTCAGGAAGTACATTTACGAAGCCCGCCACTAAAAAGAAACAGCTGGTTACATCGATAGTTGATTACTGTTCTTCAGCGTGGGAACATCACCAAGTTGACTTTCAGGAAGGAGTATATTTCAGAGAAGATCCTCTTTAGTTGTTACAGTTTTGCTGAGTGAGAGTGACAGAGTCAGAAAAATACTCAACAGTCTCCAGGAGGAGTCGTTACACGAACGCTGTTGTACGTCACTTGGTTTACTCTTGCGTTGCAATCATATACAACGGTTCGCTCACCGATAGATCTGTACCTGCAGACTGGAAAATTGCGCAGGTCGCACCAGTGTTTAAGAAGGGTAGTAGGAGTAATCCATCGAACTATAGACCTATATCATTGACGTCGGTTTGCAGTAGGGTTTTGGAGCATATACTGTATTCAAACATTATGAATCACCTCGAAGGGAACGATCTATTGATACGTAATCAGCATGGTTTCAGAAAACATCGTTCTTGTGCAACGCAGCTTGCTCTTTATTCGCACGAAGTAATGGCCGCTATCGACAGGGGGTCTCAAGTTGATTCCGTATTTCTAGATTTCCGGAAAGCTTTTGACACCGTTCCTCACAAGCGACTTCTAATCAAGCTGCAGGCCTACGGGGTATCGTCTCAGTTGTGCGACTGGATTCGTGATTTCCTGTCAGGAAGGTCGCAGTTCGTAGTAATAGACGGCAAATCATCGAGTAAAACTGAAGTGATATCAGGTGTTCCCCAGGGAAGCGTCCTGGGACCTCTGCTGTTCCTGATCTATATAAATGACCTGGGTGACAATCTGAGCAGTTCTCTTAGGTTGTTCGCAGATGATGCTGTAATTTACCGTCTAGTAAGGTCATCCGAAGACCAGTATCAGTTGCAAAGCGATTTAGAAAAGATTGCTGTATGGTGTGGCAGGTGGCAGTTGACGCTAAATAACGAAAAGTGTGAGGTGATCCACATCAGTTCCAAAAGAAATCCGTTGGAATTCGATTACTCGATAAACAGTACAATTCTCAAGGCTGTCAATTCAACTAAGTGCCTGGGTGTTAAAATTACGAACAACTTCAGTTGGAAAGACCACATAGATAATATTGTGGGGAAGGCGAACCAAAGGTTGCGTTTCATTGGCAGGACACTTAGAAGATGCAACAAGTCCACTAAAGAGACAGCTAACACTATACTCGTTAGTCCTCTATTAGAATATTGCTGCGTGGTGTGGGATCCTTACCAGATGGGATTGACGGAGGACATCGAAAGGGTGCAAAAAAGGGCAGCTCGTTTTTTTATTATCACGTAATAGGGGAGAGAGTGTGGCCGATATGATACGCGAGTTGGGATGGAAGTCATTAAAGCAAAGACGTTTTTCTTCGCGGCGAGATCTATTTACGAAATTTCAGTTACCAACTTTCTCTTCCGAATGCGAAAATATTTTGTTGAGCCCAACCTACATAGGTTGGAATGATCATCAAAATAAAATAAGAGAAATCAGAGCTCGAACAGAAAGGTTTAGGTGTTCGTTTTTCCCGCGCACTGTTCGGGAGGTAGTATGATTGTGGTTCGATGAACCCTCTGCCAAGCACTTAAATGTGAATTGCAGAGTAATCATGTAGATCATGTAGATGTAGATGAGGCGAAAAACACATTACTTTCCCAAAATGCATTTTACGAAACGATCGTGATGAAATCAGAGATATTTCGGTAAATCAAAACGTTGACCCCTAAAATACTTCAGAGCAGCGATTCTTAAACCAGCATCATATGGATTAAACTGAGTTTTAAGAGCCCGTGTCATATAGCTATAACGTCAAACGGAATTTTTAAGCACCTTCCACCGATTCCAGAGGTGCGAAGTAAATGAGGAACCACACAAGCGAAATTCAGTCCGGCTAAAAAAAAAAAAATTAAATAAATAAATAAAAAATAAAATAAAAAAGAAAGAAAGAAAAATTGCACTTGCTGGCAAAGGACATTTCAGTGCTTTCGACTTGCGACTACGGCAGACGAGCCTTTGATTCACTGAGGAAAATTACAGTTCGCGCTGATTAATGCGCCGATTCGACTTATAATGTCGCAAACGTGTTACGGTAAATCAAAGGCCCCATCAGTCACGACGATTGTCCCTGCGGCAAACAAAACAGCGCAATTACTCGCCCTTTATCGTACCATTTAGTAGGGAACAACAGCGTCTGTTGAATATTCCGCATGAGCACGAGGCTGTTGGTGGTTAGAGCGTCCGCAGCGGACTGTTTTCCATTAAAGTATTTTAATTTTGAAGCAGGACTGCCGTCAGAGGAGGAGAAGAGGAGGATCTTCCTTTTTTCCAGAAAGGCACTTACATAAATTGTCTCGCGGCGTTTGGCCGTCAGCGCTGAGGAAACAAATGACGCAAAAGTGGTTTACAGAGACGTGAAGGCTTCTTTGTTCAATTGTTCTCCCTCGACGGAGAGTGGCATTGTTAGCCGTCAGGCCTCGTCCCTCTGTCGACTCAGTGGGAGGCGTAGCCATGCATCCCATCTCATCAAACACACGGAATAACGAACACAGTAATTCTTAGCGACAGTGCGTTGACGGTATTATTCCTTCCCTCCATCTAGTGGTGAGCAGTTTTTAAATCATTCCGAATTTAGAGCTACCATACTCTGCTTATCATAAGAATAAACCTGATGTAGACAAACACAAACGCAATGATTGATCAGAAGCAGTAGCACACGTACGCTGGTGTTGTTACGCTCTTGGAAGTAGGTCATACTTATGTATTAGATACGTTGTTACTAAGTTATGTTAAATGAAACTTATATTCAAATGCATTAACAGCCATCAACGTTTTTCTTAATCACGCTGTAGCTATGTAGTTTTTATTTAAAAGATCTCGTACAGTCACAGCCTCTGCATTATTGTACTCTGATTGTCGCGATCTTAGTGTGCAGTATGAAAATGGCTGAGGCTCCTTTGTGTTCCGTAGTGAAGCACGCATGTGGATTAAGGTTAAAAATACCGAGAAATAGGTTGTTCTCAATGTTTATCGTATATATATATATATATATATATATATATATATATATATATATATATATATATATATATATATATATATCGCACGTAAAGCGGAACTGGTAGCGTGAAAAACTGCAAATATTATTACAGTTCGTGGTCCTCTAGTTCAAATCTCATCTCAGTCATTGTTTTTTCTCGTTCAGTTTGAAATAATTACATCTCGTAATTGTGAAATACATCATGATTATTTATGAATAATGCACGTCTTCTTGCTTCTAATTACATATTGTACGCGAAATTACTGCTTTCATTTCAAATACAAATTCTTACTTACCGATATTTTATGAAAGACTGTTAGTAAAAGTTGGTTGGATTAAGGAAACATAACAATTTAATTTTTAAGGCAAAAATGAAAAACCAAATACTCTTTATTTAGATTATGTCCATCGTTTTATACCACAGATGTAGATAACTGTCATAGTAGCATGAAAATCAACGATTTTCGCAGCATCGAGTACTCCATAGAAATGCTGCATTTTAACATTTGCCAATGTAACATTACAGTGTGAATCCAACAGAATTGATATGGAGCCAAGTTGCGGGATTTGGGTTGAGAAGTAACAAGACTGATAAGCTGCCAGACGTACTGGAACTAACGCACCCAGGTTTTTCACTTGTCACTGCCTAACGCTGGCGGGATATAGAACGGCTTGTGATAAAAGGAGTCTGGTTGGCTTCGTGCAGCCTGTCATTGAGAGGCTCGTTATCAACGTAGCAGGTGACACTTCCCAACTGAACTGTATTTCCTCGATTCGGATAAGGAAGGAGCTAAGAGATTACCAGACGACTGACTGTAATTGAAATGGAAATGAGCGTTTGGCGTCATTGGCTGGTAGGCGCCTTGCGGGGCAGGTCCGGCCGCCTTGGTGCAGCTCTTATTTATTACATCCGACGCCACAGTGGGCGACCTGCGCGCCGCATGGGGGTGAAATGATGATGAAGACAACACAACACACAGTCCCTGAGGGGAGAAAATCTACAACCCAGCCGGAAATCGAACCCGGGCCTGTAGGACGGCAATCCGTCACGCTGACCACACAGTTATCGGGGCATTGAAATTAATACCTTCAGTGGCTTCAGTATTCAGCAGTACGATAAAAGCCCTGTAGTATGCTTTTGCAGCACATTCAGAAAAAAATTACCCTGTGCTTACGTTGGATATTTTCATTACTCCTGTTTGTAATTAGAATACTATGTCAGGTTAGAACCAGAGCATTTTATGCTCTCCGTCTGGTCGCCTAAGAAACGCGTGGTAGTGCTGGAGTTTTGCCGAGTATTATTTCATTCTGTTTAAAAATTGAATAACGTTCGAAGCTATATTGCTTCTTTATTCGTCTCTTTTTACGCCTGAAACGCAATTGGTCACATCATTACAGGTTAGTTGGACCGCAAGCTGGCCAGTGCTGCCCCAAGTTTAATGCGCCTTTAAAGCTGTTGTCCCGCGTTATCGCTCAGTTTATGGGCGTGTAACACAGCATAAAACGTGTCCTTTTTATCGTACTTGACTGTACTGATCACAGCTTTGCTGTCGCTCCACGTGAAACGAAATCCAATGAGATTCAAGCAGGCGTGCAAGAATACATGGCGTAACGTTTCCATCAGGTTTATTCTTATGATGAACAGGGTATAGTAGGTAATTGGTATTCATACTTGATGTATATACAGAGCGCTTAAAAAAGTACGTATCCGATATTCTTACACGAGAGAGTATTGGTAAAAACATTAACAGTGGGAATGACAAACGTTCTAAGTGCCTTTTTTTTCATAAAACGCGCTATAAGTGCTGTTCTCGGTACCTCTTGCATGTCCTTAGATTTGTTGCAGGTGCCAAATCGTGGACAAAATGTTTCATTCGTTACTAGAAGGCGCATGATCTTTGTGCCAAGTAGTGCTTTCGTCTGGAGTTTATATGTCATTGTCACCAATTAGTTGATACAGGTTTTGTGGGAAACATGGTGCATGTACGGTTTTTTTGGATCTATAAAACATTTTTGTAATTTAACGAGATGATTTTCCTTTCAAAAATATTAAAAATGATAGTAGGAATCAACACACAAAATAACATTATTGTATAAAATGTAATTTAAATGCAGATAGCTCCTTTGATTTTGAAGATGCTTTTGAAACATTGTTGTAAATGCAGGCGAGCCAGGTCTCCCAATGTAGTATGATCAAAGTGTCTCATACTCATTCATATCAACCAGCAGTTAAAAGTTCTTACTCCGAAACAGAAGAATGGAAAAAGTTATCGGTACATTCAAAAGAGGAACATGTGTGCCATGTTGTACTTCATCTGCAAGACCAGCCATGTATATCATAAGCAACAGAGAAAGACTTATAAACGTTGTTGCTATTTATTGCTCAAGCATAGCGAGCTCTACAGTAAATTTTGTAACTTCTGGTAGTAAGCTGTGTAGGAAACATAACACACTACTGAGAGAGTTTTGCTTTGATGTAATTTTGTTATCATGTAAAAAATTAGTGTGCTGTTCATTTATTATAGTGTTGTTCTGCCTAGTAACGACAGAAGATTGAGTTAACATGATATATGAAGTGGTTTTTTTTATTATAGTTCTATTAATTGAAACATTACTGATGTGTTTCTGTTCTTATATTGTCACAAATGAAAGCTTTCTTATTGGAACATAGAACCAGACAGCTCGTTGGTATGACACTTAGAACGTCCTTAATAAACTATCGTAAGTTGTGTAGAAGTTGTGTAGAAAAAGAGATTCATGGTCTTTCGATTCTCCTGACGAATGTGGGATTTGGCGCTTTTAACTTCCGACATTTCCGCTCTCCATCTGTTGGGAAAGAAATACCTATTCATATATGGGTCGCTATGTCACATGATAGCTACCTGTTGACGCTGTACGGCGTGCTCACTGTGATTAATTCACATTCTTGCAAATCTTTCAGGTATCTTTCTCAAACGGTCATTTTTTTTCCCAACTTACCTGGTGCCCTCGTACTTGGTCACTTGCATAAGAGAAGCGATTCTGTAGCATGTGTACCAAGTTCATGTTTGTGGAACAAGCGTACATCTACGTCTTTACACTGCCGGCCGGAGTGGCCGAGTGGTTCCAGGCGCTACAGTCTGGAACCGCGCTCGCAGGTTCCAATCCTGCCCCGGGTATGGATGTGTGTGATGTCCTTAGGTTAGTTAGGTTTAAGTAGTTCTACGTGTAGGGGACTGATGACCTCAGTTGTTAAGTCCCACAGTGCTTAGAGCCATTTGAATCATTCGTAGACGGACCACCACACTGCAAAGAGGACCTATTCGTAGCCCTAGTGGCGAAGAGGAATAGACATCTCACCCCTAGGCAGATAGCTGCAAACCTTGCAAGCTGCTGATTGGTTCCCACTTCTACCACGCCAGAGTCTAGACAGAGTGCGCTGGTGGCTCTGAGCACTATGGGACTCAACATCTCCGGTCATAAGTCCCCTAGAACCTAGAAGTACTTAAACCTAACTAACCCAAGGACATCACACACATCCATGCCCGAGGCAGGATTCGAACCTTCGACCGTAGCAGTCGCGCGGTTCCTGACTGAGCGCCTAGCACCGCTAGACCACCGCGGCCGGCAGTTCGCTGGTATAGGGATAATGTTAGTTGGGGTCAGTAACAGTGATCCAGAGTGATGTACTCCGACGAATCCCTCTTCAGTGTGGTAAGAGATTCTGGACCATCAGTTAGTGTGGAGAGAGCCGGGACACGCCACATCACACGGTGATCATGAATGTCATCGTTATGGCCTAGGCGTTACGGCCAGTTATTATGCACACTGGTCGATCACTGCTACGTATCTTTGCACGAGGTACCGTTAAAGCACAGCGGTATTGCAGGGGAACTATTCTGCATCATTTCCGTCTGTTCAGCGATGCGGCAGGTTCCGACTTTCTGTTTATGGACGACAGAGTCCGCTCACACACGACCGCAGAGGTACCGGACGGACTGGAAAGTGAATATATTGAACGTATCGAACGGCCAGCGTACTCGCGGACCTATACCCTGTGACGCATGACTGGAATGCTCTCGGCAGATGTGTTTCTCAACAAACATATCCTTCCCGATCCGTGCAGGAACTGAAAACTACCTTGGCAGGGCAGTGGGACAATATCACCTTACGACTTCACAACAATTTGTAGGCAGCATAACGACAGGTGCAAAATATGCATTAGGGTCCGAGGTGGGCGTATTTCTTACTAAGAGTCTGATGTCGAACATTATGTGGGGATACGCGAAATGTGAAAATTGCCGAACTGTCAGTTTAATAAGTCACAGCTGCAAAATACTAACTCGAATTCTTTACAGACGAATGGAAAAACTGATAGAAGCCGACCTCGGGGAAGATCAGTTTGGATTCCGTAGAAATAATGGAACACGTGAGGCAATACTGACCTTACGACTTATCTTAGAAGATAGATTAAGGAAAGGCAAAACTACGTTTCTAGCATTTCTAGACTTACAGAAAGCTTTTGACAATGTTGACTGGAATACTCTCTTTCAAATTCTGAAGGTGGCAGGGGTAAAATACAGAGAGCGAAAGGCTGTTTACAATTTATACAGAAAGCAGATGGCAGTTATAAGAGTTGAGGGACATGAAAGGGAAGCAGCAGTTGGGAAGGGAGTGAGACAAGGTTGTAGCCTCTCCCCGATGCTATTCAATCTGTATATTGAGCAAGCAGTAAAGGAAACAAAAGAAAAATTGGGAGTAGGAATTAAAATCCATGGAGGAGAAATAAAAACTTTGAGGTTCGCCGATGGCATTTTAATTCTGTCAGAGACAGCAAAGGACCTGGAGGACCAGTTGAACGGACTGGACAGTGTCTTGAAAAGAGGATATAAGATGAACATCAACAAAAGCAAAACGAGGACGATGGAATGTAGTCGAATTAAACCGGGTGAGGCTGAGCGAATTAGATTACGATATGAGACACTAAAAGTGGTAAATGAGTTTTGTGCTATCTGTGAAGCAAAATAACTGATGGTGGTTCGAAATAGAGAGGATATAAAATGTAGGCTTGCAATGGCAAGAAAGCGTTCCTGAAGAAGAAAAATTTCTGAACATCGAGTATAGGTTTAAGTGTAGGGAAGTCTTTTCTGAAAGTATTTGTATGGAGTGTAGCTATGTATGAAAGTGAAACGTGGACTATAAATATTTTAGACAAGAAGAGAATAGAAGCTTTCGAAATGTGGTGCTACAGAAGAATGCTGATGATTAGATGCATAGATCAGATAAATAATGAGGAGGTAGTGAATCGAATTGGGGAGAAGAGAAATTTGTGGCACAACTTGACTAGAAGAAGCGATCGGTTGATAGGACATGTTCTGAAGCATCAAAGGATGACCAATTTAGTATCGGAGGGCACGTCGAGGGTAAAAATCGTAGAGGGAGACCAAGAGATGAATACACTAAGCAGATTCAGAAGGATGTAGGTTGCAGTAGGTACTGGGAGATGAAAAAGCTTACACAGGATAGAGTTGAGCTGTATCAAACCAGTCTCTGGACTGAAGATCACAACAACAACAACACGAAATGTATTCACAGTTGCGAATATGGACAACCATCAGCTGTATAATGGAAAGACTACAATGAAAATAGGTGCCGAACCAGGACTCGAACCTGGATTTCCTCATTATAGTGGTCGGTCGCCATTTTACTTGAAAGTCGATTGCCAGGTGTCGGCGGATAAATATGATATTGCAGTGCATATGTTATCCATAATTACGATGCAATGTGCCTTTGGACTTGCATCGCATTCATAAGCCGACTCCTGGCAAGCCCTTTGAAGTAAAATGTCTACCTGTTCGGGAATTACATAATTGACGTACGAGTACAGGTTAAACACACATGATGTCGATATAAGGAAGTTTGGGTCTCGCCGTGAGTCGACCTCGGATAGCCAAATGGTAAGTTGATTGCTCGCGATAATCGGGAAATCCGGGTTTGAGTTGCGGTCCGGCACAAATTTTCATTGGTGTCTTTCCGTCGTATAACTGATGGTTGTCCATATTCGCAACTAAGAATACATTTCGTGTACTTCATAGCTGCTGTAGTCGCCACAATGCCTGTTCCTTCGGACTTGCATGCATATCCGAATTAACATTCCACCTTAAGTCGAAATAACACAGGCACTCCAATATCATATAATGTTCGGAGTCTGATCTGTTTCGAACGTGAACGTGCTGCTTACCCACGTGGTGAAATCTGTGTGATTTTTTGTTATAATTATTCCATTCCACCTCTATTACATATGTAATGTGTTTCATGTCGTCCATCATTGCCTGTGACTATTCCTGTTCAACAACGCCTCTGCTCTTTAGCAATTGGAAAGCAGAATATAGGGCGCAAGCCACTTCATGAAGTGTGCCGGGGCGTTTCTGGTACCTTCATGCCCCCCCCCCCCCCCCTCACAGTCAATAAACCTACCTTTTACCACTAATTTCTTTGATTTCCTCGTAGTCGTCACGGGAGCCGTACATAAGAAGAAGTAACATATTTACCGACTCTTCTCAGAATTTTAACAGTAAACCCCTCCTTGGTGCCCAACGGTACTCTTGTAGCAGTTACCACTGTAGAATATTGTAACAGTCCCGTCCTTACTAAACGATGCCGTGACGGAACGCCCCACGCTTTGTTTGATTTTTTCCCAGCTCATCTATTAATCCAGTTCATAAGGACACCACACTAATGTGCAATAGTCAAGAATCCGTCGAACATGTGCTTCAATTACATTCTCTTAAGCTTACGCTAGCGAATCTCAGTTTGGTATCTGCTTTCCCTACAGTTAACTTTAATTGATCATCCCACTTTAGGTCGCTCCGGACAGATTCCAGAGATTCTTCAGTAATAGTCTAGTCGAGTAACGGATCTCTTCGCCCATTTACGGGAAATAAGTCGCATTAATTTACGTTCAGGGTCGACTGCCAGTTCGTGCACCAGCCATGCATCGTATGTCCGGTATATCTGCATTTCACTTCCGTCTTGTGTCGTTCAACTTATCCTATAGACAACAGCATCATCCATAAATATTTATGGATCATCCGACATTATCAGCTACATCATTTTTATGTATCGTAAACAGGAACGATCTTATAACACTCCCTTAGATCTATTTCGAGCCCTGTAGATTTTGTCCCGTTAAGAACAATGTATTGGATTCTTGTCTGATAGGATTTCCTGAATCTGATGACAAAACTGGTCTGATTCTCTGTTACGTTCGTATTTTGTCTACTGCACTGTCAGTCTCATGGACGAACGGAGCCTGTTGTGTTTCGTGAGATTTCTGTTTGCAGAATCTATGAGCCGGCAGGTAGCCGAGCGGTTCTGGGCGCTACAGTCTGGAACCGCGCGACCGCTACGTTCGCAGGTTCGAATCCTGCCTCGGGCATGGATGTGTGTGATGTCCTTAGGTTAGTTAGGTTTAAGTAGTTCTAAGTTCTAGGGACTGATGACCTCAGAAGTTAAGTCCCATAGTCTTCAGAGCGATCTGAACCATTTTCAATCCATGATGATTTTTATAGAGGAGCTTTTCGCTTCTTGTTCTCCCAAAACGTCATAATGTGTGAACATAAAAAATGTTCCATAGTTGTACAACAGATCAGCGATATCTACCTATACATGCCACAAATTAAACTCCACTGGCGCGTTCTTCTGTCAGTGTGTGAAGGGTAGTAGGGGCTTTCCAATGGTTTTCAGTAAGTGACTGATTCATGAGGAAGGGTTTTGTACTCAGCATGATTTGTAATTATAGTAATGATGAGTGCATAATACACGTATTGTTATCTGTTCCACATGTAACTGGCGTACGTAGTATCATGATGGCAATGATGTGAGCTACGAGCTGGTAGGGGACACACGAGAGGGTCTACATCTGCATCTACATCCATACTCCGCCAGCCACCAGACGGTGTGTGGCGGAGGGTACCTTGAGTACCTCTATCGGCTCTCCCTTCTATTCCAGTCTCGTATTGTTCGTGGAAAGAAAGATTGTCGGTATGCCTCTGTGTGGGCTATAATCTCTCTGATTTTATCCCCATGGTCTTTTCGCCAGATAAACGTAGGAGGGAGCAATATACTGCTTGACTCCTAGGTGAAGGTATGTTTCTCTGACGGGAAAGGCAGTAAACAGCTGCCGCAACTTCAGTGAGCAGCAAAGCTTGAACGGAATCCATAGATATCTATACATCTTCACTACATATAAATTAAAGTACCCTCATTTTTTTTCTGTCTCTATGCAAAGATGCACCCGTAGTCTAGGGATAATATCTTTGATTTGTAATCAAAACGTCCTCGGTTCCAAGTTTCAACACCGCCAGCGATTACATATTCAGTATCAGCAATGGCGGCCGAAGACTTCCGCCATAAGAAGTCACCCTCATTCATCTAACGGTCAAAGAGGGTGGAGGAGGGCACAGAGATGCCGGCCACTTTTTTGCCATTGTGGTGGGACACTGCCCCTAAAGGCTAAAGAATCGGCAATAATCATGAGAGTGGAGAAGGCAATGGAAACCACTGCATTAAGGACACGTAACGTGTATCCAAAGGGCATGCGACCTGTAATTAAAGAAGTGTCAGGATGATTTCTCCATTGGCAAAAGATTCCGAAATAGTCCCCCATTCGGATGTCCGGGAGGGGACTGCCAGGTGGCAGGTTACCATGAGAAAAAAATTCAATGATGTTCCGGACACGGAGGGATAACGTTCTACGAGTCGGGGTGTGGAATGTCAGAAGCTTGAACATGGTAGGGAAACTAGAAAATCTTGAAAGGGAAATGCAAAGGCGGAATCTAGATATAGTAGAGGCAGTATAGTCGACAAGGGTTTCTGGTCAGATGAGTACAGGGTAATATCAACAGCAGCAGAAAATGGTGTAATAGGAGTAGGATTATTTACTATCAAAAACAGCCTTGATCACAATTTATTTATTACGGTTATGAAACGTCCTCTTAGAAAAATTATTGAATTACTGTGCTGATAAATCTCTTACATTATTTGATTTTCAAACAGCTGAGCAAAACTGAACCTACTCAGGCATTTCGCTCTTTACCTATTCTGATCAACACTAAACTGACACACAATATTTTTTTAGCGCAACACAATCAGACTTTCAATAATCCCTACAAAACAATGGCCCTCACTAACATTAACCTATACTTTTCACAAATCACTTACCTCACAAAAATCTTCGTTACTCGAACTACTGCAATACAGCGAGCGCCACTACTGCCAGCTAAATAAAAGATTCAAACTACTGACGGCACTAACTACTGATAGGCATAGTTAGCAAACGAAAGATTTTGATAGAGAACAAACAATGTATTTACCTTAATAGTGTTCAAAAGTCATAATATATATAGCAGTTCATGACATCCATTCTTACAAATGTACTGTTTCTGATGGACACACGTCCAGATCATCCGCTCTCAAAAATCCGCCATCTCACTTTCCCACATCCACCACTGCTGGCGGCTCACCTCCAACTGCGCAATTAGTGGTGGGCAGGAAATCGCGTATCTGTTAGAAATCACAGTGACTGAGAAGTCACAGATATCACAGTAGCAACTTTACAGAATCTAACTGCGATTTCAGTCACAGTTAGCAGTCGCAAGTAGTATTTCACATTCAAAGACGTGAGCTATCTATTGGTCGAATTTAGCACTGCTTTCTGCGATTTCAGTGACAAGTCGCAACTAAGAGTCGCAAGTAGCATCTAAAAAGCGCGGTTAACAGTGGCATCTGTTGGCCAAAGATCGTACTACGTCCATCTCTGCGGTACACTAAGGAGTCCAACTGCGATTTCCGTGACAAGTCGCAACTACGAGTCGCAAGTAGCAACTAAAAAGCGCAGTTAACAGTGCCATCTCTTGGCCGAAGTTCGTACTACGTCCATCTCTGCGATACGGTATCGAGTCTGCGACTTCCGTGACAAGTCGCAACTAATAGTCGCAAGTAGCAACTAGAAAGCGCGGTTAACAGTGCATCTTTGGGTCAAAGTTCGTACTACGCCCATCTCTGCGATACACTATTGAGTCCAACTGCGATTTCCGTGACAAGTCGCAACTAAGAGTCGCAAGTAGCAACTAAAAAGCGCAGTTAGCACTGCCATCTGCTGAGCAAAGTTCATACTACGCTATTCGCCACCGAGTCAAACTGCGATTTCTGTGACAAATCGCAACTAAGAGTCGCAAGTAGCAACTAAAAAGCTCAGTTAACATACTTTTCCTAGTGCCATCTGTTGACCGACGGACGTACTTCGTAATGAGAGCCTTGTGCCTCACGAGATCGATGTGCTATGTGTGCATATGAAGGGCTTATTTCAATAGTGGTACAAGTCCCTTTTTGTTCATTTTGAGATACAGAGTCGTAAAGTTAAATGAGCGCTGAAAAATCTGCAGTTGAGATACCAGAAATATTCAAGCATATGGCTTCTTGCTAGAGATGAACCTTTATTTATGTTTGCTTGGATCATTAATTTCAGAAGCATTATAGACAAAAAAGTGGAGGTAATGGACTTGTACCACTATTGAAATAAGCCTTTCATATTATATGACGACATGCACATTCAGCATCAGTTATGGTTGGTCAAATACTGCTGTGACTCTGAATGTATTATATTAATAAGAAGCTACATTGCCTTTTTCTCCTGAAAATATCAAGTATCGTAACAAATGTGTTTGATTCTGCTTCCAATATGACAGTTTTGGTTAATACTCCACATGCCTACAGGACTTTGCAATTTTAACACAGCAGAACTCAGACATCTGTATAAGTTTAGTGAAATGAAAACAGTCATATGAATGCCTCACTTTTGTTCCGACACAGTTCAAGACTCGGGAGAAAAGTTTTACACCTGGTGCTCTACATGGCAACTTCACACACAAGAACTTTTTGCCGACACTACTACCACCTACTTTAGTAAGCTTTTCCTGTGTTACTTTCAAGTAATGCACTTAAGCTATTCCTGATTTAACTGGAAGATCTGTACTTCCCACTTTCACATCAAAAGCCTCAAAATGCATATTGTAGACTTTGGGATATGTTACAGGTCAGTGTCACACCAAGATTGTGGAGAAAGGGGGGGGGGGGGGGGAGCGGCATGTCACTCTCCAACAAGTGTTTAAGTGTTTACCAATAAGTAAGTGGCGGAAAATTACGGGTATTGGACGGCTTAACATGTGGAAAATGAGATTTTTATTATTCACTCACTGTATTTAACATTTATTATGCCTTTAAAATCGCACAACAACTTCAATACAACACAGTTTAATAATTCACACACTTATTTCACTATTATTTCACTTTTAAATAGCAAATCCTCTAAGAGCTGTCTTGAATCTTCACGAATCTCTCTCAACAGCCTTGATGTGGATAGATACGTACAGCAACCAGTAATCAGAGTGAGAACTGCGTCTGCAAGAACACAAGGATTACTAAACAATTTTTGCTGTCACTAATTACTAGCAATATAATTGACAGAGTAGATTGCTAATATTTGCTATAATGAATGTCACATTTGCAAGAACGATCTCACTGAAGTAATGAAGTCCATCGAAACGCTTATGAACTAACCTCTCGTCTGACGAAAACGGTCTAAAGACGCAGTGGCAAATTTCTTCAGATCTGCTGACAATGATATTTTGAGTTATCACTTTACTGAGTGACTGAAATGTAGTTCAAGTGCCTGTGAACATAACAATATGTTAGAATTCATTTTCTAAACACGAACTATTACGGTACTGTACGGCTACTTACATATTAATTACACTATTAATATTTTCACAGTTGTTTCTTTAATACAAAATTAAAGCCAACGGAAGAAAAAACGTAAAACATACTTGCCAGTGACAGGTTTGTTGCGATGCAATTTTCTGTGTTGACAGGTGTAACTTTTTCATATGGTGGTAAGTCGCAGAAATCGCAGGAGTCACAGAAATCGCAGAAGTCACAGAAGTAGCAGAAGTCGCAGAAATCGCGGGAGTAGCAGAAATCGCAGAAATAGCAGTGGCGGAGGGATACACGACCTATGTTCCTTAACTGCGACTCTTAACTGCGACAAATCGCAGTTAAGAATAACAGATACTGAAAAGTAGCATTCACTGAAATCACTGATATCGGAAAATCGCAGTTTAGCCAATCACTATGCGCAACGCTACGCGCTGTTAACAGCCAACAGCCCAACACTACAATAGCGACTATTACAACAATGCCACCCAGCCACAGACTGCACACAGCACATCTAGTGACTTTCATACAGAGCGCTACATGGCGTGACCAATATAAAAACCTAAACAGCCTACTTACACAGTGATCGGTTTCGACCACTACTGTGGTCATCACCTACGTATTAGAGGGCTGTATACATTAAAGAAAATACATATAGTTATAAAGCAATAAAACGATGAATTACCATCTCCTTCTGGTGGTAAATCGCTACTGGAGAAACCAGTACACGCCTTACTATATATAATGGAGGCTCCGCCCACTTCTGACGGAATGATGTCATTACTAACCAATCGGTTATAGGTCGAATAACAATGTAAAATTTCTTGGTTAAAAGAAAATTGTCAAGAAAGGAAAATAAACACACGCCAAACTTAGTTTGTTTAACTGCTATTGTCAATTAACAAGCGTTAAAAATATTTAAACATATAGGATAAATGAACTTCGTTTTAACAGTACATGGGTTGCCCTCTCAAGGCCTGTTAGTGAACCATTTGTAACCACTGGTTGCCATGGTGAAGTTGGACGCCGTTCCAAAGATGTGGCAGCAGGCTTCTCTCCGCTGCAGTTGTTGTAAAGTCTATAGGCAAACTAGTGGTTGCCATGGTAAGGATAAACGCCAGTCCAAAGATGTGGTAGCAGGCTTCTTTCTAACGAAGTTGTTGCGAAAGTGGAATGGCAAAGACTGTCATATCGGACGATGTACTATTGAGCAGCAACATGTCTTTTTAAAACGATTTTCAATGAGTAGGCTGCAATAATCGTTAACTGACATGTATAGTACATGGTTTCTCCAGTAGCGATTTACCACCAGAAGGAGGTTCTTACTCATTGGTAATTCATCGTTTTATAGCTTTATAACTTTATGTATTTTCTTTAATGTATGTAGCCCTTTAATTAAAGCTTTGTATACGACTTGTAGGTCTGAAGATAACCACAGTAGTGGTCGAAACCCGTCACCGTAATAAATAAATTGTGATCAAGACTGTTTTTGATTGTAAATATTTGTAACACATTGATCACTGTTTACTCCCACAATGCATTTAAAAGTAAGGAGTAGGATTGGCTATGAATAGGTAAGTGGGGCAGAGAGTGTTTTCTGTGTACAGTTCAGTGACAGAGTCGTTCTTGAGAAAGTGTATGAAGATATTGAAAGGGTAATGCAGTATGTAAAGGGGGATGAAAATCTAATAGTCATGGGGGACTAGAATGCAGTTGTAACGGAAGGAGTAGAAAGAAGGTTACAGGAGAATACGGTCTTAGGACAAGGAGTGAGAGTGGAGAAAGACTAACTGAGTTATGTAACAAGTTTCAGCAAGTAATAGCGAATACACTGTTCAAGAACCACAAGAGGAGGAGGTATACTTGGAAAAGGCAGGATGATACGGGAAGATTTCAGTTAGATTACATCATGGTCAGACATAGATTCCGAAATCAGATACTGGATTGTAAGGCGTACCCAGGAGCAGATATAGACTCAGATCACAATATAGCAGTGATGAAGAGTAGGCTGAAATTTAAGACATTAGTCTGGAAGAATCAGTACGCAAAGAAATGGGATACGGAATTACAAAGTAATGACGAGATACGCTTGAAGTTCTCTAAAGCTATAGATAGAGCAATAAGGAACAGCTCACTAGGCAGTAGAGTTGAAGAGGAATGGACTTTTCCAAAACGAGCCATCACAGAATTTGGGAAGAAAAACACAGGTACAAAGAAGGTAACTGAGAAGAAACCATGGGTAACAGAAGAAATACTTCAGTTGATTGATGAAAGGGGGAAGTACAAAAATGTTCCGGGAAACTCAGGAATACAGAAATATAAGTCGCTGAGGAATGAAATAAATAGTGCAGGGAAGCTAAGACGAAATGGCTGCAGGAAAAATGAGTTCATCGATAAAGAAATGATTGTCAGAAGGACAGACTTAGCATATAGCAAAGACAAAACAAACTTCGGTGACATTACAAGCAATGGTGGTAACATTAAGAATGCAACGGGGATTCCACAAGTTAAATGAAAAGGAGAGAGCGGATATGTGGAAACAAGACACTGAAAACCTCTATGAGGGGAAGATTTGCTTGATGTGATAGAAGAAGAAACAGGAGTCGATTTAGAAGAGATAGGGGATCCAGTATTAGAATCAGAATTTAAAAAAGCTTTGGAGGAATTGAGATCAAACAAGCCACAAGGGATAGATAACATTCCATCAGAATTTCTAAAATCATTGGGGGAAGTGGCAAGGAAACGACTATCCACGTTGGTGTGTAGAATATATGACTCTGGCAACATACCATCTGACTTTCGGAAAAGCATCATCCACACAATTACGAAGACGGCAAGAGCTGAGAAGTGCGGGAATTATCGCACAATCAGCTTAACAGCTCATGATCTGCTGAACGGAATGGTCTAATGAGTACACAGTATGAACAGAGGGGAAATCGAAGAAAGACGAAGATAATGAGAAGTAGTAGAAACGAGAACAGCAAGAAACTTAACATCAGGGTTGATGGTCACGAAGAAGATGAAGTTAAGGAATTCTGCTACCGAAGCAGTAAAATACCCAATGACGGACGGAGCAAGGAGGACATCAAAAGCAGACTAGCTATGGCATTTCTGGCCATGAGAATTCTAGTAATATCAAATATCGGTCTTTATTTAAGGAAGAAATTTCTGAGAATGTACGTCTGGAGCAGTGCGTTGTATGATGGTGAAAGATGGGCTGTGGGAAAACCGGAACAAGCGAGAGTCTAACCATTTGAGATGTGGTGCTACAGACGAATGTTGAAAATTAGGTGGACTGATAAGGTAAGTAATTAGTAGGTTCTACGCAGAATCGGAGAGGAATATGTGGAAAACACTGATAAGGGGAAGGGACAGGATGATAGCACATCTGCTAAGACATGAGGGAATGACTTCCATGCTACTAGAGGGAGCTGTAGAGAGCAAAAACTGTAGAGGAAGACTGAGATTGGAATACATTCAGCAAATAATTCAGGACGTAGGTTGCAAGTGCTACTCTGAGATGAAGAGGTTAGCATGGGAGAGGAATTCGTGACGGGCCGCATCAAATCAGTCAGAAGACTGGTGCAAAAAAAAGGGTATCCACAGGACATCCGACCTGAAACTGAAAAAGTGTCATGATGATATCTCCATTGGCAAGAGATTCCGGAATAACCCTCCATTCGAATCTCTGGGAGTGGATTTCTAAGGGGGAGATGACAGTGAGAAAAAGATTGTAAAACCAACGAAAGGATAACGTTCTAAGAGCGGAGGAGTGGAATGTCAGAAGTCTGAACGTGGTAGGGAAGTTAGAAAATCGGTCAGATACGTGTAGGGTAATATCAACAGCATCAGAAAATAGAATAACGGGAGAAGGATTCCTTATGAACAGAAAGGTAGGGCAGAGCATCTGTTACTATGAACAGTTCAGTGATAGGATTGGTCTCATCAAAATAGGTAGCAAACCAACACCGACAAAGTTATTTCAGGTATATATCCCGATGTCACAAGCCAGAGACAGAGAATGTATATGATGAATTTGAAAGAACATTTCAGTACATAAAGGGAGTTGAAAATCCAATAGTGATCGGGGACTGGAATGCAATTGTATGGGAAAGAGAAGAAGAGAGTGTTACGGGAGAATATTGGCTTGCTACTAGAGATGAGAAAGGATTTTTTAGTCAGTTTCAGATAGTAATAACGAATACTCTGTTCAAGAATCACAAGAGGAGGCGGTGTACTTGGGAAAGGTCGGGAGATGTTTGAGCGTTCTGACCTAATTTATTGTGCATCTCTGCTCCCAAGCAACAGTCATAATCACAGCCACTGCAGTCACCGGCCGCCTCTCCGCGTGTCGTCAGCTAACAGTGTTCACGCTTCAGCTTCGTTATAGTGACGACCCCATCGTCTAACTGTGGTGTGCGTACTGTAAGACCTTCGGTACACACACCATCAGATTATTTGACTTGTCGCTCTAACGAAGTAGGCGAGTGTCAGCAATATGTCTCATAGTCTTATCGTGGCGTGTTTATCTTCTGCCGTTAGGTCAGACGATAGAAATGCCACTTGCACGCTTAGAGCAGCAGATTGACGGTGACCAACTTTAAACAGAACTTGATTAAAATAATAAAAATCATTACGTAACTTGTTTCTGGATGCTGTTTACAATTGACAATCTGAAGTTCCTTTGGTCTTGGTACGTTAATCTTATTCTCACATATCTCTGATACTTGACAAAGTGTCTAGTCATTTATCTTCATGGCTATGTACAGGAATATGGTAATCTTATTAGGCGCAGACTGAAACTTGACTACAGACTAATGCAGACTGGTACAGACTAATGCAGACTGACTAATCGGAGGTCTGTACACTTGTTATAATACCTCGAGCGGTCAGGTATCACTGCGCGAGTGTGATCCGCGAGGAGAAAAGGTTCTACGTTAGCAGCAATCTCATTGGCTGCGTTACATATTAATACGTGGATCGGCGGAAGCAGAATTTGGTCCGTCTCTAAGGCAGCGCCATCTCGTAGTGCGGAGATGGACGAGCGCTGCGCCTGCGCTGTTGTGCTTAGCGGGGCGCGCTCTAGTGGGAAAGTTGTGTACGCGCTGACTACGCGGAACTATGTACACAACACAAACAGTGGTGATATCGGCTGTTGCGTCACCGTAAACGTTCATTCTTTTATGAATGCGAGTGGGTGTTTCATCTTCAGCTTTCAAGAATTCTATCACGGTGCGCTGTCTAATAAGAACCTCGATGTCAATCGTTTTGCAAGCGACAGCAGTACTAGCATCTATTGACACAAACTGTTACTACTGCAGTGGATTGAAGAAGTAGTATTGCGCAGTAGCGCAGAATTCAAAATTTTGACTTAAAAACTATACTTAAGGAGAAAAAAATAGGAGACACTACTTTTTGACTGACTCTCATATTTAGCTGCAGTTGAATTCTTCTAATGATGACTGATAAACAGTATTTCCAAATTTTTAATGCTATTCTGCGCCATGTGGAGCGTTAATATTGTTTTTCTTTCATTATTTTATTTCCACCAATCTAGTTAGCCTGCTAAATATGACTTTAGTGCTTTTAATATTTGACAAAGTGAACCCGCAAATTATGAAAAGGTAAACATTAATTTAATTTTATATTAGTACGTGTTATTACTTTTGCACGCTAAAATGGCGTTCTGCTAACTAACATGCTCGAACACTGTACCAATACGGACTACAATGGCAGCTTGGCGTAACCGTGTTATAATACGGTGATGTCGGAGACATGTATTTCTTTAAATTGTTTATTTACTAACGCAACCACACAAAACTACAACAGAAACTGCCGTTTTCGGCCGTCTTAATATTATAAAGAAGCCATCACGCATGAATATTGCCGAAGGAGCCACATTGTCAAATCCAGTTTTCTGTGTGACCTGATGATGATGTACGACAGCCAAAACAAGTAATTTCTGTTTACTTATGTGCGAATGCGCCAAGCGAATAAAGAAATTTAAAAAAAGTTTTCATCGTTCTCCAAAAGAAAAATTTTCTAGTGCGGTTTCCTTCATTTTCCCGCGATCTGCCTATAGCGACTTTAAGTGGAGTGACTATATGAAACAAATAGTAGGAAAAGAGGATGTCGGACTGAGGTTCATAGGAAGAATCTTATGGAAATGGCTTGCAACGCTCTTGTTCGGCCAATTCTTGAGCGTTATCCATCAATCTGCAATCCTTACGAGATGGGAATGATTGAAGAGATAGAGATGATCCAACGAAGAGCGGTCTGATAGAGTTACAGAGATGCCTAACAAACTCCAGTGACACACATTACTAGGGAGACGTTGGGCGCCAGGGAGAGATTTACTATTGAAATTTCAAGAGACACTTTACGGGAAGAGTGGGACAACGTCTTACTTCCTTCGATGCACAACGAAGGTATTACACGAATGACATGGGAATGGGTAGATGTGATGTACGTGCACAGCTAGACAAATGATTACAATGTCAGAAAAATTGGACTATTTATTTAAGAGAAAGAGCTTCACAAATTCAGCATGTCAATAACGCGTTGGTTCACCTCTGGCCCTTATGCAACCAGTCATTTGGCTTGGCATTGGTTGATAGAGTTACTGGATGTTCCCCTGAAGGATATCGTGCCAATTTCTGACCAATTGACGCATTAGATCGTCAAGATTGAGAGCTGGTTAGAGAGACCTGCCCATAATGCTCCGCCGGCTGGGGTTGCCGAGCGGTTCTAGGCGCTACAGTCTGGAACCGCGCTACCGCGACGGTCGCAGGTTCGAATTCTGCCTCGGGCATGGATGTGTGTGATAGGTAGGTTAGGTTTAATTACTTCTAAGTTCCAGGGGACTGATGACCTCAGCAGTTAAGTCCCATAGTGCTCAGAGCCATAATGCTCCAAACTTTCTCAGTTGGGAAGATATTCAGCGACTTTACTGACCAAAGTAGGGTTTGGCAGACTCACCGTGTGCAGACGGGCTGCTGAAGTGTAAGCCCAGGAATGTTTGCCATGAAGGCCAATGAAACGGGGCGTAGAATATCGTCGACACACCGCTGTGCTGTAAGAGTGTCGCGGATGACAACCAACAGAGTCAGGTCATGAAAAGAAATGCACCCGGGACCATCAACCTTGGTTGTCGGGCCGTATGCCGAGCAACAGTCGATATACCACCCCTGTCTGGGGCACCTCAAGACGCGTCTTCGGCCTCAAATCTCATTGACTGGAGTAGAACTGTCTTCGGTGATGAGCAGCACTACAGATTGAGCTGGGATGACCCTACCTTGGGCACCAATTTCGTTGGATCTCTCCCCAATTGAGAATGTCTGGAACATTGTATGAGGTCCCTCCAACCAATTCGGGATTTTGACGATCTAACGCGCCAATCTGATGGAATTTGACACGATAACCTTCAGGAGGAATCCAACAACTCTGTCAATCAGTGCGAACTCGAATAACAGCTTGCATAAGGGCAAGAGGTGGACCATCACTTGCTCAGTTTGTGAAGTTCTTTCTCTTGAATAAGTCATCAAATTTTTCTGCCGTTGTAGTCATCACGTCTACCGACCTCCGACCCATTTTGATATTTACTTCGTATCTACGTGCTTAGCTGTTTGGTTACGTGCTTGCCTCCCATACAGCGAGCCCGGGTTCAATTCCCGGCCGGGTGGGAGATTTTCTCAGCTCGTGGACTGGGTGTTGTGTTGTCCTCATCAATATTTCATTCTCATTAACGGCAATCAAGTTGTACAATGTGGCGCTACCTGATATAAGACTTGCACTCGGCGGCAGAAATTCCCCTAATTGGGCCGCCCGGCCAACAGTGCCACAAGATCATTTCATGGACTGTGAAAAGACCGGCACAGAAGAGAATCGAACCATTTGAGATGTGGTGCCACAGACGAATGTTGAAAATTAGGGGAACTGATAAAGTAAGGAACGAAGAGATCCTGCGCAGAACTGGAAACGAAAAGAATAAATGGGAAACATGGACAAGATGAAGAGACAGGATGGTAGGACATCTGTTAAGATCTGAGGAAATGACTTCCAAGGTACTACAGGGAGCTGTGCTGCATCAAACCAGTCAGAAGACTGATGATAAAAGGAAAACTGTGGGGATCTCGATACGGTTTCCAGTAACAGACTGCTTCCTGAAGAAGGTTTGTGTGTATAAAATACAAGACGTCTAGTAGTAGGAAGTTAGTGCCAACGGGTCGAAGCTGAGCTGGGCCACTAGCATCTTTATATTTATGTGAACCTGATCGACAGGCCTACTTGTAAACGGTAATGACTTGCAATGCTTTCCAGTCAATTTGTACCCTTCTCTTCATCCGCTGAAAATTCTATTCAGTTTCCTCATAGGCAGAAATGCGAGGAATTAAGGTCAGGTGAATGGTGAGGCCTGGTTGCTGGACGTCCTCAGTTACCCACCACTCAATAACGGTTTGTGTTGTGCCTGTTATACAAGGCATAGACAATGCCTTTGGTACTCCATCGTGCAGAAATCACGTCCCTTTCTCATAGGGTTACGCTTGAAAGGTGCCTCACTACATTTTTATTTTGAGCGTGATCACGTAAATATCATAGCTCTCCAGTGTTAATAGCCTCAAAATATTCTCCTTTTTTCCAAAACTTTACGTATTAAAAGCAACGCCATATACCTTCTCATGATGAAGAATTAGGAAGACCGCAGATTTTCATTGCGCATGAGAATATGAGAGTGGGCTCCTAATATAAGTTACAGTAACCCAAAATGAGGACAAAGATTTTCAATTATTCCTACACGAACTAGTAGTGTTCTTCTCTTACTGAGAGGATGTGTTCTATGCGGATGTAGCCTGCACCTTGTATTACCTAACACTTAGGAAGAATTAATGACAAAATAACCAATTTCGACGTCTCCAGAACAGCAGCACGCATCTAAGTTGTTAGCAGCTCAAACCTGCATTATATGTGCTCAATGAAAATCGTAAAAATTAGCCTTTAAAATAAACACAGCTACCTTGGCAGTTAAAAGGAAGGCCACGCACAAAAACCCTCCCAAGAAGACAACAAAGTAGACTAGAACATATAAAATGTTTTAATGATTACTAGGTCTGTTAAAGAGAAACACGACAAACAGCAAAATGTGGGAAGTGATTTCAGAAGGGAGTGGCCTTAACACTAAGCTGCACAAAGTTGTAGTCTTCCACAGTCAAGCAACAGCAGAATGCAGCCCGACCACAACCCGCATACTGCTTAGTATAAGCAGAGTGGCACACAACTTCACAGAGCGCTAAGTTCCACAATACGGTGTTGCCCCACCACAAATACCTTTCCGGTTGTACAATGACTATGTAGCTTGATGTTTAGACTCACAGTGCGACCGTACCCACTTCAGTAATTAGTGTCCTTTGATAATTTAGATTAAACAGCCAAGTACAGTGGTGCAGCACTACTTGGATCCCGCCACACAAAACGACTCAGATGTACTGTATCTGCACCTTTACATCAATAGACCAAACGAACGCCAATCAATGGCAACCAAAAGGCCCCTTTTGCAAAACTCGTTTCCACATCAACTTCAGAAGCATGAGGTGATTACAGACTGTAATGTCCGCTGGCTCATAATCAACCCGAAACCAAAGAAAATACGCTATGTACGAGGGCAGTTCAATAAGTAATGCAACACATTTTTTTTCTCAGCCAATTTTGGTTGAAAAAACCGGAAATTTCTTGTGGAATATTTTCAAACATTCCCGCTTCGTCTCGTATAGTGTCATTGACTTCCGACAGGTGGCAGTGCTGTACAGAGCTGTTAAAATGACGTCTGTAACGGATGTGCGTTGCAAACAACGGGCAGTGATCGAGTTTCTTTTGGCGGAAAACCAGGGCATCTCAGATATTCATAGGCGCTTGCAGAATGTCTACGGTGATTTGGCAGTGGACAAAAGCACGGTGAGTCGTTGGGCAAAGCGTGTGTCATCATCGCCGCAAGGTCAAGCAAGACTGTCTGATCTCCCGCGTGCAGGCCGGCCGTGCACAGCTGTGACTCCTGCAATGGCGGAGCGTGCGAACACACTCGTTCGAGATGATCGACGGATCACCATCAAACAACTCAGTGCTCAACTTGACATCTCTGTTGGTAGTGCTGTCACAATTGTTCACCAGTTGGGATATTCAAAGGTTTGTTCCCGCTGGGTCCCTCGTTGTCTAACCGAACACCATAAAGAGCAAAGGAAAACCATCTGTGCGGAATTGCTTGCTCGTCATGTGGCTGAGGGTGACAATTTCTTGTCAAAGATTGTTACAGGCGATGAAACATGGGTTCATCACTTCGAACCTGAAACAAAACGGCAATCAATGGAGTGACGCCACACCCACTCCCCTACCAAGAAAAAGTTTAAAGCCATACCCTCAGCCGGTAAAGTCATGGTTACAGCCTTCTGGGACGCTGAAGGGGTTATTCTGTTCGATGTCCTTCCCCATGGTCAAACGATCAACTCTGAAGTGTATTGTGCTACTCTTCAGAAATTGAAGAAACGACTTCAGCGTGTTCGTAGGCACAAAAATCTGAACGAACCTCTCCTTCTTCATGACAACGCAAGACCTCACACAAGTCTTCGCACCCGAGAGGAGCTCACAAAACTTCAGTGGACTGTTCTTCCTCATGCACCCTACAGCCCCGATCTCGCACCGTCGGATTTCCATATGTTTGGCCCAATGAAGGACGCAATCCGTGGGAGGCACTACGCGGATGATGAAGAAGTTATTGATGCAGTACGACGTTGGCTCCGACATCGACCAGTGGAATGGTACCGTGCAGGCATACAGGCCCTCATTTCAAGGTGGCGTAAGGCCGTAGCATTGAATGGAGATTACGTTGAAAAAAAGTGTTGTGTAGCTAAAAGATTGGGGAATAACCTGGTGTATTTCAATGCTGAATAAAACAACCCCTGTTTCAGAAAAAAAATGTGTTGCATTACTTATTGAACTGCCCTCGTAAAACGTACCGACATAACCAGCAGATACGGTTAGAAAAAAGAAGTCAAAAGTATAAAGCCCTGTTAGCTAGCAGGTGTTAGCAACGTTTTAACGTGGGTACCGATGCTCAGTCGCGTGAGCCACTTGTTAAATGACAATTGGTAGCAAGGAACAACTAAACTCTAACCAAACTGTTAGTCACTGGTTGTGGAAATAGACCGTAGCGACGCATAGCAGATTCCTTATTGCGGCGGTCTGCCATGTGTCTTCCACGTTCCAGTACTGGAAGTGCTCAGTTACCCTCTCTATGCATAATCTATACTGAAGAGCCAAGGAATCTGGTACACCTGGCTAATATCGTGTAGGGCCCCGCGAGCACGCAGAAGTGCCGCAACACGACGTGGCATGGACTCGACTAAGGTCTGAAGTAGAGCTGGTGGGAACTGACACCATCAATCCTGCAGATTACGACTTAGTGGAGATCTCTTCTGAACAGCACGTTGTAAGGCGTTACAGATGTGCTCAAAAACGTTCATTTCTGGTGAGTCAGGTGGCCAACGGACGTGTTTAAGTTCAGAAGAGTGTTCCTGGCGCCACTTGGTAGTAATTCTGGACGTGTGGGGTGTCGCATCTTCCTGCTGGAACTACCCAAGTCAGGCCGGAATGCACAGTGGACATGAATGGATGCAGGTGATCAGACAGGATGCTTACGTACGTGTCACCTGTCAGAGTCGTATCTAGACGTATGAAAAGTCCCTGATCATACCAACTACACACGCCCCACACCATTAAAGAGCCTCCACCAACATGAACATTCCCCTGCTGGCTTGTAGCGTCCGCACATTCATTAGGCTGTCTCCATACCCGTACACATCCATCCACTCGATACAATTTGAAACGAGACCCGTCCGACCAGGCAACATGTTTCCAGTCATCAACTTTCCATTGTCGGTGTTGACGGGTCCAGGTGAGGCGTAAGGCTTTGTGTCGTGCAGTCATCAACTGTACACGAGTGGGCCTACGGCACCGAAAGCCCATAACGATGATGTTTCGTTGAATGGTTCTCACGCTAACCCTTATTGGTGGGCCAGCATTGAAATCTGCAGCAACTTGCGAAAGGGTTGCACTTCTATCTCTTTGAACGATTTTCTTCAGTCGCTGTTGTCCCGTTCTTGCAGAATCTTTTTCCGGCCGCAGCCATGTCGGAGATTTGATGTTTTACCGGATTCCTCAGTACATTTGTGAAATGATCATACCGGAAAATCCCCACTTCATCGCTAATTCGGAAATGCTGTGTCCCATCGCTCTTCCGCCGGCTATGACACCAGGTTCAAATTCACTCACATCTTGAGAACCTGCTGCTGTAGTAGCAGTGACCGAGCTAACAGCTGCGCCAGACACTTGTCGTATATAGGCGTCGGCGACTGTAGCGCCGTATTCTGCCTGTTTACATATCTCCGCATGCCTATACCATGCCTCTGCATTTTTACATAATCTCTCCGAATGCCTATACGAGTTTTTTGGCGCATCTGCGTACATCTTTTGCACATTTACATATCCTGGGTCCGTTGCACTCATTATCTCTAATACGAGATTTAAAATTGGAAACATCTATTACTGGTTATTCTGCTTCACGAATATTTTGTTTTAAGGTTCGTCAGTGTAACGTAAGACAGCTGACATTATTTTTAACAGTTTTCTTGAATTAAAAAGGAAATGTTTGTAATCTTAAATAATTCTCTTTGGATAAAGTTCATGACGGAAACAAACATAAACCACCAGTATTATTTATCACAAACTGCTCACAGATTCGTGATTACAGTACTGACAAAGAAAAAATCATTAGACAAAAAAGTATCACATTTATTTTTACAGTTGTTATGCACGACACTGTTGTGGTCCAGGCACACATGTATTGTGCATTTACAGCACACTGTCTTTGTTTTCCTGTCCTCTGAAGCAGGTAACAACGAACACTTTCTCTTCTGACGATTCAACTTGCTGTTGCTGAAGCTACTGTTGTTTTGTGGTTAGGGTATAGTAATGATCTTCTGCATATTCAGGTAAATGGATTTCTGTAGAAAGGGATTAGAAAATCTTCCGATCATAGTCGGGTGGATCAGCTCAAGTGAAAGTTCCTTCATGAAATGTCTCCTCTTGTGAGAAAGCCTTTCGTGGTATGTGGAATGTAGTGTTGTGTGGTGAAAAGAGTAAAGCCATTTAGAGACCATACGTCCATTATGTTGCATCCCACGTGCCAGCGTTTAGTTTGTCTTTTGCATGCAAAATGGCGGACTAGCTGATCCATAACATCCACACTACCCCTCCTTAGTTATGTCATGATCTCAGGCTTCCGTTTCGGATTTGTTCATCTGTAGACTTATGATGGTGCATGTACATAGGAGGATTACACACTTGTTTTCCTGTGGCGAAAAACCAGCGACTGACATTTCTTTCGTAAATTTATTTGTTAGCTACTATCTGGCTTCCATCTCATTTCAAAATTTTTCTTCTATTCATCCTCTCTGTCCCCATAGCATTTAGGTTTTACTCAAGATACATGTTACCGAAAGTGCTCTTGTAAAACAATTATCTACAGTGGCGTATTCGTTTCAGCGTCACATCCAAGATGTTTTCATTCTATAGTTTTCAGGCTTGTCTGGCGTATCCTGCACAAATCGTAAACGGTCCCTATACGGAACTATTGTAATAATAATTTCAGGTATCACTAGTTTCCCGCCCTGTCCTCTAAGTATTCCCCACACGTAGGATAGCAGCGAGCTTGCCAGTTCGTAACCTAGCCTCTCTTATTGTTCTGTCTTCAAATCTAATGAATCGTCGTATTGGTTCAAACCGACTCTCAGACACTGTTGCTCTATACAATGGATTGGAAAACTTTCCCAGAAAAAGTTCTCTGATTGGAAGATCCGGCTAACATTTCATCTCTAGTTATATAAAGCCTGTTTATTTTTCTTGCTACACAAACTCTTCGTGATTGTAGGTCTGTGCATCTCACAAATTCATCCACAATGGTTAGAGGAATAATTAAATTCCAGTCATCTTTGGAGGTTTAAGTGATTATGCCTCTTCCTGGTCCTGGTATCAATTTCACTAAACTATTCACAGGCGTTTTATTATAGAGAGGGGAGCTTTTTCCTCACAGCACACCATTTGGAGCAACAGTTTCACTGTTATGTGTCTAGAGGCATTATATATTATTCACCTTCATCATCACCGTCACCACACCACTACCATCATCATCAGCACCACTACTTTCTTCTTCATAAAGAAAGTTGTTTGCTGCTGTCTAAGGAACAACTTCATGATTTTTGTGAAAAGTATTCTCTCTTGTTTCCTGGTCTTTTTTTAGATGTAGCTTCAGACATGGTAACTAAAATACAATAACACGAAGAAATAACGTAGGTGCTCTTCCTTTGTAGACTGTAGGCATATAACTACTGTTCACGTTATCATTCATTGTTACAAATGATCCTTACCTGTCTTTTGAATAAGTATCGAACGTCGCTGCATAAAAAATTCTTACAACATTTCTGTTCTGTTTCATTCACTCGTAATGATGTACTACAATATTTCGCCATTTTTCACAACACGGGAGTCCGTTAGCTGACAGCTTAACAGAGCTGCAAGTTACAACAATGTGTTTTCTGCAATCACAATAATGCATATGTTTACCAATAGTGTTCCCTCTGAATTCCAACGAAATGTTATTGATTACAACCCAGTCTAATTTAATAAGATTACAACATGAACTGCAGAGTCCTTCAGACCAAGGTTATGTAAATGTGTGGTATAAAGGAGAACACATAAGTAACACTTAAAACTAATGAAACAGATTTCTAATAGCATCATTAACGTGTAATTTAATACTGCAAGCAAACCTAATGACTAGGGACTCAATTTTAAGCCTTTCATACACAAATTAAGGGTCAAATTTCTCTTTGGATCCATTGACTGAGGGTATGCACTCTAGCGTTAATAAACCCATAACCACTTCCTTGACAATGGTATCGTGGTCTGTAAACACCGCAGTGAACATTCTGAACCGACAGCATCACCCAACGACTTATTATACAGGCCTGTAATACGTCGTTGGGTGATGTTGTCTAGGGTCGAAAACGTGAATATCGCAAGCACTTGTGTCTTTATCACAAAACATGGAAATTTTCGACAAACTCCAGGCGACCAGATTACGACCACTTCCAAAAGAATCAAGGGAATCACCGCACATCAGCACGTCAGAGCTAGATATCGCCACAGCAGAACCTTCAGACGATGCTGTTTGCACTGACCGCCGGTAAGACACTTGACAGGTCGCCGTCAGTCCTTCTGACCACGTGACCACTCCTCACAGCACCACCCAATATCTGCGTGCAAAACATGACTGACGAACAAATCTTGAAGTAGGCAATGGAAGTACTAGGTGCGTGAGAAAAGTAATCAGACTGGTTTATTACCTACCAAATTGTCTTTTTTTTAACAGCAATGTTGTCACTATGAAACTAGTTCCTTCCGGCAGCTATACATCTGTGGAGTCATTATTCTCAGCCTTGGTAGCAGTGCTGAAAAGCTTCCACCAATAGGGCTTTTAACATGTGGGTTAACAGAAAGTCCACTCCCACCTCCACCACCTGAAACCCCTGTCTGGCCACACTTGGGGCTTCCATCCTTAAGCTATCCTCCACACCTACAAATCCCTCATCTGTCCTATCCTCTATTATGCCATCGTTTCCTGGATCTCTGCCCCCCCCCCCTTTTATAAGGCTCTCCAAATCCTAGAACGCCACGCACTCTGCCTTGCCTTCTGTACCCACCTTCCTTCTCCTGTACGACTTCTGTATGACCTCATCCCCTTCCCCCACATCCTTCTTTTCCTCCAACACCTCCACATCCTTTACACACTGCAGCCTTGACCCCCCCCCACCCCCTGGTTTCGTTCTTCCCCACCACCCCCTCCAGTTTCCACCCCTCTGTTGCTGTATCCCTCCTCTCTCCACCTCCACACCCTCCTTTATCAGGGCAATTTACAGCACCTCCCCCTCCCAGATGCTGAACTTTGCTGTGACATCTATCCTTCCTTCCAGCTGTAACCTGGCCTTGTTCCCCCTCCTCCCCAGGGCCCCCTTTTCCTCTACCCTCCTTCTTCCAGAGCAGATGCTCCTGCTTCCCCCTCCCCCCTCTTGAGTCCCTGCACTTCCTACTCAGCTGTTTTCCTTTCCAGACACTTCCTGACCCAGATCCCCCTTAAGCGGGCCCCTACCTTGTCCCCCTTTCTCTCCCCTCCTTCTCATCTCCTTTTTCCTTCTCCTTTGTTCCCCACCCCTGGCAGCTCCTCACACGGTTTTTATTCATTACCTCGTGTGCTGCATTAGTTTTGTGCTCGGTGCCATTATACAGTGTCATCAACTGATGTGGTTTTAAATTGTGTCATCGACCTATATATAGTCCATGACTGTTCATGTGATTTTCTCCTGTGGCCGACTTTTAGCTTGTATTCAACTCCAATGATTTTAAGTGCACAACAACAAATTGCCAGCTGTGTTCTTTTAGCTTTATGTCGACTATTTAGCTGTCCCCCTGTGCATGTCCCCATATTAGTGTATATTTTAACTCCCGTCATCTCCATTTACTGTATTTTTTTGTGTCCCCCTTTTATCCCTCCCTATTTTTTTCTGTAATCGTTCCCATTTCATGTATTTTGTTAAACTGTTTGGCTGAAGAGTGGTGGGCTGTGACACTGCCAGCCCTCCCCTATCTCTATGGGGCAGGGAAATGAAATGAGAATATCGAAAAAAAAACACGTGGGTCTCATTCTTTTGAATGTTCTCCATGGTCCCAGAATGATGTCCTTTTAAGTCATTTTTCAGTTCCAGCAAAACAACAAAGACACAAAGACTGAGATGAATAGGGGGCGGGGGGCGGACTGTCGAACAACAGGAATCAATTTTGAGGTCAAAAATTCCGTGACGGTAGTGGCTGTGTCATGTGGGACATTGTTATGATGCAGCAGCAACTTGTCTGCAATGTCTGGTCTCAATCGATTCACCCTTCTCCTGAGCCTTTCAAGGACATCTTTGTAAAACACTTGGTTGAGAGTTCGCCTTGGAGGAACAATCCCACAAGGGCATACCCACGTTCGATGTTTTCGTCGGTTTTTGAAGGTCTCCCTGAGGTTCAATGTATTCTTGGCCTTCCAAAAATGGTTGGTGTTCTTGGTATGGGATGTTCCCCATGCGCCTGATTTAAGTTTTGAGAGGTCACTCTTACCGATTGCCCAAGTTTGACACAAAACTTGAGGCTAACGTTGCTCTAAGTTCCGTTGTTCCATTTCGTAACACACACCAGAAACACATCTTCACTGATGGCGCTCTCGGAGCTCACGAGATGGCTGTGTGGAGTTGAAACTCGAACCGAGCAGGGATGAACACACCGGTCTACCGACACTGCTTTGTGAGATCGCTCTAGACTTGTGAGTCTCATTACCTCATATTTCCATTAGTAGCTGTGGCGCGAATTCATAAGTACCGGAGCGACATGACTATGAATGGCGGCAAAGGATAAACAATCACATATCCGTGTAACGTGACAGGTGGAAGATTTAGAAATACTTACCTGAGAAAAAACAGATAAATACAGACTTGAAATTATATCATTCATTATTCAAAGATGTAAGCATGAAAAATTATAAGAAAATATATGTCACCTCCTTATGATGTCACGGAAGTGCATTACCACGGTCTCAAAAAATCACCAAGTAGAATTAAACCTATACTTTCTCATATCCCTGTAAATTATGAAGTGTCACTTAATAGCAAACAGATATTGATCCTTATTCTTCGGATAAATCCTCGCATGGAACAAGGAAAACTAATCTTGCATACAATAAGAACACATCTACAGGGCTGGTAAATCTATGTAAATAAAACTGTAAATGTTTGTTCGTTCAGAATCGTTCTTAACCGATTGCTTTGAAATTTAGACACAACATTGAATTCTAATAATGGCATGTTTTTAGTACTAATTGTGTGTGTAATATACAGGGTGAGTCACTAACTATTAACACTTAGAATAACTCCGAAAGTATGATAGCAGCTTAAACGTCTGAGGGATAAAAGTTGCATGAGGCAGCGGGGGCCATAATATGACGTTGGTTTTTTGCTGCTAGTTGGGGTCACTTCAGAGATATGAAGGTCAACTTTGTTTCTTTAACTTGTATGCTAGACTTTGGGACCTATTTTCTGATAGCGGATATCGAGACAAACCCAATGATTTGTAGCAGTAAGGTCTTTGAAGGTTAACGAAGGTTGCAAAGGCAGTATGACGTCCATTTACAGAAGGTGTTCGAAGTCATGACCACTGGTATAAACGCAGTGCTGCAATCTTCTTATCATGGATTGAGTGGTATCCCTCATCACAACGGCACTTATCGAAGCACATACTCTGACAATTCTCTCCCGCATACCTTCAGGTGTAGTTGGAACGGTTTTATAAACAATGTCTTTTATGAGCCCCCATAAGAAAAAATCCAGAGCCATCAAGTTGGCTAACGAGCCGGCCACGACACATCTCCTCTGCGTCCAATCCAACCATTTGGGAATTGTCTCTGCAACACATTTCTACCCATCAGCGAAAAATGTGCCGGACACCAATCGTGGTGATACCACATTCTGTTCCTTGTTCCTAAAGGTATTTATTCCAATAACTGACCTAATGTTTCTTGCAGGAATGTGGTGTACTTCCTTTCTTTCAGATTACCTTCGATGAAATAAGGGCTTATAAATCTGTCTTCCAGAATCTCACACCATACATTCACCGACCACGGTTTTTGGTGTGCAACTTGCCGCAGCCAACATGGACTTTCAGTTGCCAAATAATGCATGTTATGCAAATTACCTTTTCCATGGTTTGTGAATGTAGCCTCGTTAGTAAATAAAATCAGATTAACAAACGTGTTATCCCTCTGAATCTGCCCAGAATTCAGTGCGACTCATACAATCCGTACTAGTTAATTCTTGGTGGAGACTGATATGGTAAGGATGATGTTTATGGCGATGCAGAACACTAACAACGCCATTCTGCCTCATGCCAGATTCCTTTGCGATTTGACGCAAACTAACACAAGGATCTCGAATCACAGTGGCAAAAGTACCAATTTCCGTTTCCTCGTTAGTAACTTTCCTTTGCCGGATATGTTTCCGATGCGTTAAAGATCCAGTTGTTCTCAGTTTATCGTACACATATTTAAATGTGCGACGTGTGGGTTGAGTACGTTGAGGACATCTTTCTGTGTATACAGCTCTCACGGAATTTATTTGGCATTCTCCGTAAATGAGAAGCATATCGATTTGTTCTTCGAAGGAATACATCATTCACATTCGCTTGATTCGACGATACTAGTCTTACCGTTGTAATGCGAAACCTTTCGATGGTTTTTACATACCAATGGCACGTTAGATATACGAGATATACGAGAGAGAATTGTCAGAACATGTGCTTCAATAAGTGCCGAACTGATAAGGAATACTACTCAATCCATGATTGCAGCACTGCATTGACACAAATTCTCATCACTTCGAACACCTTTTGTAAATGGACGTTCCTCACTTCGAACACATTCTGTTCAAATAGTTCAAATGGCTCTGAGCACTATGGGACTCAACTGCTGTGGTTATCAGTCCCCTAGAACTTAGAACTACTTAAACCTAACTAACCTAAGGACATCACACACATCCATGCCCGAGGCAGGATTCGAACCTGCGACCGTAGGAGTCGCACGGTTCCGGACTGCGCGCCTAGAAGCGCTAGACCACCGTGGCTGGCACACCTTCTGTAAATGGACGTTCACGGTATCTTTGTGCCCTTCGTTGACCTTCAAAGAGCTTACTGTTACACATCATTGGATTCGTCTCGATAGCCGCTATCAGAAAATAGGTACCAAAGTCTAGCATACAATTTAAACAACAAAGTTGACCTTCATATCTCTGACGCGAACCCAGCTAGCAACAAAATACCAACATCATATTATGGCCCCCGTTGTCCCATGTAACATTTGTTCCATGTGGATATTGTATCACAGACACAATCCCTTTGACTGTTCAGAGACGTCACTAGAAACCCCCAAAGACGTAAACACCCATGCATAATCAGACCCTACTGGATGGTGTCCGACAGCCGATCAGACCCAGTCATTCCACCAGGAATGAAGTACGGCTCATGTAGTCCGTAATACTACTATGCCTAGACGGTCAATACCACGATTCTCAACAAGGGAAGTGTCCAGGAGTCTCGAAGTGAACGAAAGCGATGTTGTTCGGACAGCGAGGAGATACAGAGAGACAGAAACTGTTGATGACTTGCCTCACTCAGGGCTTCGAAGGGCTACGATGCAGTGAATGACAGATGCCTACGGGTTGTGGCTCGGAGGAACCTTGACACCAAAGCCACAGTGTTGAATAATGCTTTTCGTGTGCAGCCACAGCACGTTATGTTGAGACTCAAACTGTGCGCAACAGGCTGCATGATGCGCAGCTTCACTCCCGACGTCCATGGCGAGGTGCATCCTTACAACCACGACACCATGCAGCGCGGTACAGATTGGCCCAAAAACATGCTGAATCAACCGCTCAGGATACGCATCACGTTTTCTTCACTGACAGGTGTCGCATATGCCTCCAACCAGACAATCATGGAAGACGTGTTTGGAGGCAACCGAGTCAGGCTGAACGCCTTAGACACACTGTCCAGCGAGTGCAGCAAGGTGGAGGTCCTTGATGTTTTGGAGTGGCGTTATGTGGGGCCGATGTAGCCGCTGGTGGATATGGATGGCACCGTAACGGCTGTACGATACGTGGATGCCATCCTCCGACCGATGATGCAACCATATCAGCAGCATATGGGCGTGGCATTCATCTTCAGGGACGACAATTCGCGACCCACTCGTGCACATCTTGTGAATGACTTCCTTCAGGATAACAGCACTTGACTAGAGTGGCCAGCATGTTCTCCAGAGGTGAACCCTATCGAACATGCCTGGGATCTGTTTATGGACGATGTGACGCACCAACCACTCCGAGGAATCTACGCCGAATTGCCTTGGGACAATCTGGACCAACAGTGCCTTGATGAGCTTGTGGATAGTATGGCACTTCGAATACACAAATACAGACACGAATCAGTGCAATAGGACGTGCTACTGGGTATTAGATGTACCGCTGTGTACAACAGTCTGGACCACCACCTCTGAAGGTATCGCTTTATGGTGGTACAACATGGAATGCATGGTTTTGATGAGCAATAAAAAGGGCGGAGATGATGTTTATGATGATACCTATTCTAATCTTCTGTAAAGGTTCCGGGACTGTAGGAACTGAGGTGATGGATAACTTTTTTGATATATATATATAAATATATATATATATATATATATATATTTATATTTATATATATATATATATACTCCTGGAAATGGAAAAAAGAACACATTGACACCGGTGTGTCAGACCCACCATACTTGCTGCGGACACTGCGAGAGGGCTGTACAAGCAATGATCACACGCACGGCACAGCGGACACACCAGGAACCGCGGTGTTGGCCGTCGAATGGCGCTAGCTGCGCAGCATTTGTGCACCGCCGCCGTCAGTGTCAGCCAGTTTGCCGTGGCATACGGAGCTCCATCGCAGTCTTTAACACTGGTAGCATGCCGCGACAGCGTGGACGTGAACCGTATGTGCAGTTGACGGACTTTGAGCGAGGGCGTATAGTGGGTATGCGGGAGGCTGGGTGGACGTACCGCCGAATTGCTCAACACGTGGGGCGTGAGGTCTCCACAGTACATCGATGTTGTCGCCAGTGGTCGGCGGAAGGTGCACGTGCCCGTCGACCTGGGACCGGACCGCAGCGACGCACGGATGCACGCCAAGACCGTAGGATCCTACGCAGTGCCGTAGGGGACCGCACCGCCACTTCCCAGCAAATTAGGGACACTGTTGCTCCTGGGGTATCGGCGAGCACCATTCGCGACCGTCTCCATGACGCTGGGCTACAGTCCCGCACACCGTTAGGCCGTCTTCCGCTCACGCCCCAACATTGTGCAGCCCGCCTCCAGTGGTGTCGCGACAGGCGTGAATGGAGGGACGAATGGAGACGTGTCGTCTTCAGCGATGAGAGTCGCTTCTGCCTTGGTGCCAATGATGGTCGTATGCGTGTTTGGCGCCGTGCAGGTGAGCGCCACAATCAGGACTGCATACGACCGAGGCACACAGGGCCAACACCCGGCATCATGGTGTGGGGAGCGATCTCCTACGCTGGCTGTACACCACTGGTGATCGTCGAGGGGACACTGAATACTGCACGGTACATCCAAACCGTCATCGAACCCATCGTTCTACCATTCCTAGACCGGCAAAGGAACTTGCTGTTCCAACAGTACAATGCACGTCCGCATGTATCCTGTGCCACCCAACGTGCTCTAGAAGGTGTAAGTCAACTACCCTGGCCAGCAAGATCTCCGGATCTGTCCCCCATTGAGCATGTTTGGGACTGGATGAAGCGTCGTCTCACGCGGTCTGCACGTCCAGCACGAACGCTGGTCCAACTGAGGCGCCAGGTGGAAATGGCATGGCAAGCCGTTCCACAGGACTACATCCAGCATCTCTACGATCGTCTCCATGGGAGAATAGCAGCCTGCATTGCTGCGAAAGGTGGATATACACTGTACTAGTGCCGACATTGTGCATGCTCTGTTGCCTGTGTCTATGTGCCTGTGGTTCTGTCAGTGTGATCATGTGATGTATCTGACCCCAGGAATGTGTCAATAAAGTTTCCCCTTCCTGGGACAATGAATTCACGGTGTTCTTATTTCAATTTCCAGGAGTATATATATATATATATATATATATATATATATATATATATATATATATATATATATATTGTGTCCCTCTGAGCAGTAAACATACAGAGAGAGAAAGAGAGAAGGGGGCGTGTGAAATATGTAACGGGAAAACATTGTTACCAAAAATCTCAGAGCATATCTGTCCTGTTTACTTCAAATTTTTACACGTTACTCTAATAAAAGCTTAAACACATATAGAATATTAGTATATAAATGTATGTCTAAGATACAGAACAGTCAAACGTTTTTAGAAAAGAGGAAAATTTTATTTATGGGTTACTAGATTATGATTAGAATACGACTACAGAATTTGAAGCAATAACAATAAATAAGGTTCAACGTCAGAGAAAGGGGAAGACGAGTTGGATAGAGGGATGGGAGGAAATGGAGATGGGAAGGAATAGTTGGACGGAGAGAGGAGGTAGGAGGCGATACAAGGGGAGGGGAGAAGATGGACAGAGAATGGGAGGAGGAGATGATGGAGAGAGAGACAAGAAAAGGGGGATATGGACAGAGACGGGGAAGAGAAGGAGATCAGGACGTATAATCAGTTCCATATATATTAGAAACGTGCACTTTCTGTTATCTTTCTTTTCCATTTAAGCAGACTCAGTCAAAACAAAGTTCAGCTGGATTCCGCTAGTTACGTAATATCTAATTACGCCATGCAACGCCAGCACGCTGTACAATGCTAGCAAGCGACGTTCTCGACAACACACCTGATTACTGCACAGTACAAACGCCTATCTCAGTAATGCACAAGATGCTACGTCTGAAATTAACACATAGTACAAGATAGCCGCCGCAGTCGCCAACAGTGCGAAGAACAGCACCATGGGCATGAGCGAGCATTCAGCATCAGAGATAGCGAAAAAGAAGTGTATCCTTTCACATCCGCATGGCCCAAGTGCAGTCAGATCCTGACCGATTCTCCACCTGATTAGTCAACAGGGTCCTGCGTTCGAAGAACAGCATACAGATATGGTTCACTAGGAGTCCCCCGACGGACGAAGGCAGTAAATATGATAGATAATATTTGAGCCATGCAAGTGATTTGCAACTCGCGTAGTGATAAAGCATATGAAAGATGAAACTTCCTGGCAGATTAAAACTGTGTGCCCGACCGAGACTCGAACTCGGGACCTTTGCCTTTCGCGGGCAAGTGCTCTACCATCTGAGCTACCGAAGCACGACTCACGCCTGGTACTCACAGCTTTACTTCTGCCAGTATCTCGTCTCCTACCTTCCAAACTTTACAGAAGCCCTCATTCATATGAAAGATGTTTGTAACATACAGCTTTCACGCTCTCCAAAATCTTGAGAAATTTGACGTGCAGAAATTGGTGGTACATAGCACCACTTAATTTGTGAAGTATAGTGTTAAGTATGAGTCAGTCACGAACGGTTACTGACCACAGAGTGTCAAAGAAGTGAAACTGATGTCTTGCTCCTATGATCGCCCGAGGACCTGCGTGCGCAAAGGCTGTGTATCCCACTTTGTGAGAATTGCACCTGATTACTAATCTTGTTCTGACGCCTGCACGATCTTAAAACGATACGTACACAACGGCTGAAGCAGAAGACAGCTGTAAGTACTGTCTCTGACAACATCACAGAGCACTAAGTACAGGGTTATTACAAATGATTGAAGCGATTTCACAGCTCTCCGATAACTTTATTATCTGAGATATTTTCACAATGCTTTGCACACACATACAAAAACTCAAAAAGTTTTTTTAGGCATTCACAAATGTTCGATATGTGCCCTTTTCGTGATTCGGCAGACATCAAGCCGATAATCAAGTTCCTCCCACACTCGGCGCAGCATGTCCCCATCAATGAGTTCGAAAGCATCGTTGATGTGAGCTCGCAGTTCTGGCACGTTTCTTGGTAGAGGAGGTTTAAACACTGAATCTTTCACATAACCCCACAGAAAGAAATCGCTTGGGGTTAAGTCGGGAGAGCTTTGAGGCCATGACATGAATTGCTTATCATGATCTCCACCACGACCGATCCATCGGTTTTCCAATCTCCTGTTTAAGAAATGCCGAACATCATGATGGAAGTGCGGTGGAGCACCATCCTGTTGAAAGATGAAGTCGGCGCTGTCGGTCTCCAGTTGTGGCATGAGCCAATTTTCCACCATGTCCAGATACACGTGTCCTGTAACGTTTTTTTCGCAAAAGAAAAAGGGGCCGTAAACTTTAAACCGTGACATTGCACAAAACACGTTAACTTTTGGTGAATTGCGAATTTGCTGCACGAATGCGTGAGGATTCTCTACCGCCCAGATTCGCACATTGTGTCTGTTCACTTCACCATTAAGAAAAAATGTTGCTTCATCAATGAAAACAAGTTTCGCACTGAACGCATCCTCTTCCATGAGCTGTTGCAACCGCGCCGAAAATTCAAAGCGTTTGACTTTGTCATCGGGTGTCAGGCTTGTAGCAATTGTAAACGGTATGGCTTCTGCTTTAGCCTTTTCCGTAAGATTTTCCAAACCGTCGGCTGTGGTACGTTTAGCTCCCTGCTTGCTTTATTCGTCGACTTCCGCGGGCAACGCGTGAAACTTGCCCTCACGCGTTCAACCGTTTCTTCGCTCACTGCAGGCCGACCCGTTGATTTCCCCTTACAGAGGCATCCAGAAGCTTTAAACTGCGCATATCATCGCCGAATGGAGTTAGCAGTTGGTGGGTCTTTGTTGAACTTCGTCCTGAAGTGTCGTTTCACTGTTATGACTGCATGTGAGTGCATTTCAAGCACGACATACGCTTTCTCGGCTCCTGTCGCCATTTTGTCTCACTGCGCTCTCGAGAGCTCTGGAGGCAGAAACCTGAAGTGCGGCTTCAGCCGAACAAAACTTTATGAGTTTTTCTACGTATCTGTAGTGTGACGTGACCATATGTCAATGAATGGAGCTACAGTGAATTTATGAAATCGCTTCAATCATTTGTAATAGCCCTGTATGTACACAACCACAATGAACAACAAGTGAACAATGAGCATCAACAGGACTAAAGCCTTTCCCCACCGACTGCTGACGGTTCTATGTGAAAATAAAATTGCCCACACGTAAACAAGTATTTATTTCTGGACATATTTGATCGGACTTTTTTTCCCAAGCTTCCCTACCTCGTGTAAGGATGTGGACCCCTATTTTTTTTAAGCAGCTTGCACCCACGCTTCAGAATCAAACGGTGTCATATATACCGAGGAGATAGTACAGCCCCTGAGCCCACTGTAGAATGAACTTTTTATAACACGACTCCACAGATTTTATAGACACTGTAAATGACGTCACGTTGGACTTTAGCTCTAACTATTTCATTGTGATAAATTCGACATTCATCCCATATTCAAGCATCAACAAAGCCGCAATTCAACGCAATAAGAAAAACATAATACGAAAATAGCAGTTTGTACAGATAATTTGCAGTTCGCTAATATTCAGATACTTACAAGATTTGATGTTATTTTACGGCTTAGAAATAGATTAAACGCAACGTTCTTGTAGGGCTGTGACACACCTTATGGTAATATAGTAACATAGTAATAGGCGTATTATTTACATACAGGTTGAAGTCAGTCAACGTGGGGCAGAGATGACAACGTAAGATGCATTTGTATTAAAGAGAAACTTGTCAGCTGCACGTTAGCATGACACTTCATTTTATATAGTTTAATTTCGAGTCCTCGTACATCACAACGGGGCCTTACGTAACTATAAGTTTGTACTTACAGTGCATCACAGTAAATGCCTACAAGAATTTCTTATTGCAGAGGTCCGTTTATTCATTAAGTACATTATCTGGTTGCCCTACTTCGTCGCTATAAATCTGAGTTTCCTTCTAGAACATCCATTAAGTTACCCTTCATTAACCTGTGCAGTATCCTCAAGGATTCCTCAGCGCTGCTAGTGTTAAATTCTAATTTCGCGGATGTGCACTAAATAAGAATTTATAATTCTACGTTACGTTTGCGTGTTCAATGAATCTGGAGGAGAAAGACCTACCCGTCTGCCCCAACAACTTGTGTAACATATTTCAGATGTATTATGCCGAGAAATGTATTTTGTTAAACCACTTCTCCTTACGCATTTTGGCTGCTGGTCTTCTCCAGAGGCCTGTTCAATAAAAGGAAAAAAAATGTACCGGAAAACAAACAACTATGTGAGTAAATATTATATATGAAATCTTTTATCATACTTTATTGTTATTGCAAACTGTTTTGAAGGAGGCCACTGGCCGAAACTTTCAAGCAGAATTCATTCAATAAAAACATTTTGTGGTCAGGACAGGACAATTGTGTTATGCAAGTGCAACCAAGACCGCTGCTTCTCTTGTCGTTTTTATGACTACATTTCTAGAAAACCTTAGCTTCACACTCCCGCTTTATCAGGAGTAGAACGAGAACCATATGTATACAGTCCGACTGCGTCAGGATTAAATTTACTTTACCCCCCCCCCTCCCACTCTCCTTTCTCCACAGTTCTTATAGACCTAATAGTAAACTACAGTTTTTTATTGACAGGTAATATTTGTTAAATTAATTCTCGGGTCAATTTTTTTCCAATTTGTTGCATCCTTACGCCGCTCAGTATCACATTATTTCACGTCAGCAGAATCCCGTTATTTATTCGTTGTTTGGCAAAACGCTTTTCGCTGTGGCGTCTGCTTTCTACAGGTTTTTGCCGCTGACAGTTCGTGACGACTTCTTTTTGGTGCACGGCCATGCGACGGAGCGATGTAGATCAAGGTGGGAGAAGAAAGCCACTATGAATTCAAGAGTGCTGCATCCCATTGTCTCAGCAAATTACTGCCTTTTTATGCTCCTATTGTTTAATTTATTTCTCGTTTGCTCCGGCCCGCTTCTTCTTTTGTCTACCATTACTCCATTGTTTGTGGTTTCCGGCGGAGCAGCCGCTCAAGACAACAGCCTTCTCGCACAAAATCGTCGCCGTTCTTGTTGCTGGACGTCCTGTTTTCTGTAAATAGTGGTGTCCATCGAGAACAATAAAATGACGGACTGTTGCGACGAAAAATACAGGTGGAATGATTAATGGGAAGCAAACAGGAGGTCTGCACTCTCAGTTCTGTGCACTAAAACAAAATACTGTCTCTCAATGTAAGAAACAAAGTGTCATGACATATTATTCGTCTTTCCTGACCGCGTCGTGTGCCGTGAACCACATACAGGTCATTCTCGTAGGGGAACCTGATGAACGAAAGTCATTTTAAAAGTTAGGAAGTCTAGCAGACTATTTTATAGTTAGGACAACCACAAGCTTGGATTATACATTGTTACCGCAAGTAAATTTCCAAAAATTCTCCGAAGTAATCTTAAAACTTGTTCTTCAATGAATGAAAATTCTTCAGAACCGCATTACCTATACACAGGATCCTTTATTAGCCAACAAAACCAACTTCACCCAATTATAGGATAGGGATGGGAGAAACAGACTGGTTAAAACCGATAGTTCTGAATAACCCGTAGGTTTCGGTAATTCTCGGTTACAACAGGTCTTTGTAATGTTTTACTAATAACCGGATGAAAAACCGGCATATAAATTTTCAATAGCAGCAGTGCTAACATTTTTGGTTTTTAAATTATTTCTTTACAATCGAGTTTATGTTTACTTGTAAATTTTGCATTGCTGTGTTATATTCGGTTATTACAGAAATGGGAAAAGTCATCAATGCTATTTTTAAAACAACGTCAACAGAAACGGGCAACAAACAAGACAACAATCGGTGCAGCATTGGTGAGACAATAATGAACCTGTTGCCGCGTTGCGTGATCTGTTAAAGTGCTTCTGCAGTGTGCATGTGTGCATGGTTTGCCCCCACCTGGTCTATACGGCAGTTTCTTGCTATCGTCTCCTCGGGACATCGGTTTTACTGCAGAATGGCGCCCTCGCTGAATTGGAAGAATGCAATTCTCCATTTACTGCAAAGATTTTGAAACGGGAAGAGGCACAACATACTTGTATCATATAGGGAGAAAACATCCACTACGTATGTCTCTTGGAAGAAAAGGTCAATTTGATTGGCAATCACTATACTTTTATTGACGTGCCATAAACTTGGGGTAACAGCTGAACCGTTAATTTTGTACAATAATGAGCCAAGCAGACGAAATGAATTTGTGTTGCGGCCGGGACTCGAACCCGGGTCTTCTTGTGTGCTAGGCGTAGATGCCAACCATTACACCACCGCAGTACAGTGGTCAACATTGCTGCACTAAGTACCTAAGCTGAGTGCCCTCCCCAACACAAACTTCAATTCATTTTTCCCTTACATATTGTCACTGCTGCCAGGGCTCTCCGATATTGGTAAGCACCCCAGCATTGGTCGTAATGGGGCGTCCTTGTACCATTGGTGATCTTGTAGATCTTATAATTAAATGTTTCCCTGAGATACTGAAGTCTCTTTTTTTATCAACGATAATGATCGAAGCAGACGAAATGAATTAAAATTTGTACTGGGATCGGGACTCGAACCCGGGTCTTTTTTGCTCGCTAGGCAGAAATGCTAACCATCACACCACCGCCGTACTGTGGTCAACACTGCTGAACGAACTGGCTCTGAGCACTATGCGACTTAACTTCTGAGGTCATCAGTCGCCTAGAACTTAGAACTAATTGAACCTAACTAACCTAAGGACATCACACACATCCATGCCCGAGGCAGGATTCGAACCTGAGACCGTAGCGGTCGCTCGGTTCCAGACGGTAGCGCCTAGAACCGCACGGCCACTCCTGCCGGCTTTAACGAACTACCTAAGCTGAGCCCCCCCCCCCCCCCCCCCCACCAACGCAAACATTAATTCATTTTTCCCGTCGTGCAGCACTGTTGACCATCGTACTACGGTGGTGTAATGGTTAGCGTTTGTGACTAGCAAGGAAGAAGACAAGGGCCACAGCGCAAATTTTAATTCATTTCGTCTGCTTCGATCATTATCGTAGATAATAAAAAGAGACTTAAATTTTGTGGTTGCTTCAGAGTAACGAACTGATACGATAAGGAAGCGGCGATGGAGGAAAATTTAACACCTTGAGATCTTTCCCTCTTCCTGTCAATGCCCCTATCTCCAACGTCGTCACCTTTGCTGGAGACACAGATTTTGGAACAGCCACAGCCTCATATTGAAAGTGTCTCCTACTGCATCTTCATTAGAATTTTTCAATCTTTGTTCGATCTAAGTTTACTGTTAGATGTAACAGCAATAAAAAAACGGAAATCGGTAAATTCGTAAGTGGGTTATTTTGAGCGGTTTCAGCAGTCAGGTTACACCAGAGACGAAAGAAACCTGTGTAATCGAAAACCGGTTGTCTCAGCTGCAACCACCGTCCCAGTTATAGCTACGTTTTCAACTGATAATACCTTTTCTCTTTATAAGGCTAGATAGAATGTACGACGTCCCAAAGTTAAAAATGTAAACCAATTAGTTGCCTAGACCCTTAAAACGCTGATCATCGAATAGCTAAACTAGAAATTTGTACGCCGTAAGGGTAATGTAAGCGTCAAAACCTGTGCCCCAGTAAAATATCAAAGCTGTGTCATACCAGACCCAAGGCCTGAAAATTTCACCCCTTATTAAATGCCATGCGAAAATACAGTCCGCATTAAAAGAGGAGTGCAGTTAGGACATACAAGATACCAGCCGCGTAGGAAAAGCTATATTTCATGTAGGTCATCAGTAAAACTGCATTAAGAGAGTGGTGGAGGAAGTACGAAAGTTTAGTCATCTGGTGGTAGGTTTTTGCAGAATTCTAACAATACTGAGATGTTCTATTATATCGTGAGCTTACTTCACCCGTCGGTTTCATACACGACTGCGTAGCATTAAAAACTTTTATTGATGTTAGACAATACAAGGAATTAGCATTAAGAATCTAGAGGCCTATACTAATGAGTATGAATTAATTCTTTCTCATCTTCTGGAGTATTGTTTCTTTCATAGTTAATTTCTGCATCTTCGAGCTCATTCTTACAATTTCATTGTACGTTCGGCAATACAGTAGTAACACAGCTCTACGTAACAGGAATGTTTCACTCAGAATAAACAGACTATAATTTCGCACTACTTTATAACATACACCACAATGCAAAAGCATTAGCCATATATCTCTTGTTAAGCGTGTAACATGCAGTGCCTTTTAGTTACATATTATTCATATGTACACTCAGTTCTTAGCTATTGCATTCTCTTTTGGGGAACAAATGCACAAAATATGAACACAATTTTCACACTTCAGAAAAGAGGCATAAGAATATTAACCAAAAATACTAGTCGAGCTCATTGTAAAGATCTGTTCAGAACACGGGATTTTAACTGCTCCATGTGAATACATTCACTAGTCAGCTGTACACATCAAAAATAACATTGGTAATTACTGCACAAACAGCTCTGTCCATGACCATGCAACGTGAGATAGACTCAATTTACATTTACCAAGAAAAAATAAACATAAAACTCAAAGTGGCATTTTCTACCAAGGAATAAAACTGTACAATAAATTACCAAAAGAGAGTAAAGAAATTTCAAAAATACACTTATTTAAAAAGGCAGCTAAAAAGTACCTGTTATGCAATACATTTTATATATTCAAGGATTACTTAGATAAAACAGGGGTTTGATAAAAAATGTTGTAGAAATAAATAATAATAATAATAATGAATTTAAAATATCCAACACTCCACATAACACCTTCACTTTATGTTTCTTTCCTTCTTTTTTTTCCTTCTAGAGATACTTACCTCCAAGCTATGCATGGCACAATACTAACACCTCTTTCTGAGCTCAACATCTCACTCATTATGGAGGGATGCTGACTCAGTTTATCAGGATAGCAAATGGAGAGTTGTTGTGCAGAAAATGTCCCAGGGATCACCAGTGTGTGCGTGTATGTGTGTGTGTGTGTGTGTGTGTGTGTGTGTGTGTGTGTGTGTGTGTGTAGTGAGTGAAGTGTTAGGAAACAATGTGTGTATAGTGTGTGCAATGACTGCTAGTGAGATATGACTGCACAATGTGGCATTACATTATTTAATGAGTTATTTGTAGTAAAAGTATTGTATACAAGGAGTAAATCTAACTAGAAATCTGTAAATATATGTGTATACGAATTAGCTTATTTTAAAATGATCTAAATTTCTAAATATTTTGACATGACCTATATCCTCGTAAAAAGAGATCTAAGGATGAATAAAGCTACTAATACTACTACTACTACTACTACTACTACTACTACTACTGCTAAGTCACCTAAGATAGATATCCTGACAGTAGTTCCAACGCATTTCTCTCATTTCTCTAGTCTCTACAAAGTCCTAGTCACAGCACTAAAAGTAAACTGTACAGAGATATCAAAGCTTTAGCTGTAGTGTGAAAATGAGACAGCTGGATGTATACATACTGAACAACGTTCAAGAATATTTTACATGTCACAAGAATAATATAGTACAGATTGGGGGTGAATTACAGAAATTCTATTCTGCTAAAGAGTCTTACTTTCTCTTAAGATTCATATTAGTATATACATAATACACACTAAGAAGAAATAAAACGAGGTACCACAAAAGAATTATTGGAATGGGGTGTAAATCGGTGTATGTGATGTACATGTATAGGCAAACAAATGGCTACAGTTTCAGAAAAATTGGATGATTTTTTGAAGAAAAAGACCTATTGTTCAAGAGAAAGAGCTTCACAAGTCAATAAGGTGTTAATCCACCTCTGGCCTATATGTAGACAGTTCTTCGACTTGGATGTCCTCCTGAGGAATATCATATAAAGTGCTGTCAATTGGCGTGTTAGAACGTCAAAATGCCGAAGTAGTTGGATGGTGTTACCCACATTGCATCAAACGACCTGAGTTGGTGACAGATTCGGCGACATTTCTGCCCGAGATAGGGTCTGGCAAGCGCAAAGACTAACAGTAGAAACTCTCACCATGTGAGGACAGGCATTATCTTGTTGGAAAGTACTCCCAGAGTGGCTTGCCATGAACGGCTACAAAACTGGGTGTAGAATACCATCGATGTACCGCTGTGCTGTAAAGGTGCGGCGGAAACAACGCAAGGGGTGGTGCTGTGATACGAAGCTGCACACCAACGGCTGTCGGCCCTTATGGAGAGCGATAATCAACACTGTACGGGGCACCTCCAGACACTTCTTCGCCGGTCATCAGTGCTCAGTTCGAAGTGGGACTCATCACCAGAGACAGTTCAGTCAACGAGATTCCAGGCAGAATATGGCCAACACCATTACAAACGTCCTCGTTGGTGTGCAGAGGTGAATGGTAGTCAGCGCAAGGGGAGCGGTGAGCCATCCCCTTACTGTGAGCCATCTATTAATGGTCCTTGTGGGCAATGAAATACCAGTTGCACTTTGGATCGATGACGTGATGAATTCGGAGCTCTTAGTGCCTCTCTGAAGATCGCTCAGCCTTCACGTTCTGTCGTCTCTCTAGGTCGACCGCTTCTTCCACGACGCCGTGTTCGGTCGTACTTCACCCATTTCCGCCAACACTGTCCAATAGTGGCATCGCTCCTGTTCTAATGTTGAGCGATTCGCCGATTACTCCAACTGTGTTCTTTGATTCCAACTGCACGTCCTCTCTGAGATGCGGGCATCTACTTACACTGTTCATGCGCATGTGTGCTAGGCGTAGTTACTGTCCAACTGGGAACACAGAACGAAATTCGCAAAGACAAGGGGTAGCGTCTTTGATTCATAATCAAAACGTCTTCGGTCCCGGGTTCGATCCCCGCCACTGCCTAAATTTTGATAAATAATCAGCATTGGCGGCCGAAGACTTCCGGCATAAGAAGTCAGCCTCATTCTGCCAACGGCCTTGTCAAAGAGGGCGGAGGAGCGGATAGAGGTTCAGGGCACTCTCTTGTCCTAGGGGTGGGAAATTGCCCCTAAAGGCGGAAGAATCAGCAATGATCAACGACATGAGGATGCAGAAGGCAATGGAAACCACTCCATTAAAGACACGTAACGTGTATCCACAGGACATGTGGCCTGTAATTTAAGTGTCATGATGATCTCTCCATTGGCAAAAGATTCCGGAATAGTCCCCCATTCGGATCTCCGGGAGGGGACTGCCAAGGGGGAGGTTACCATGAGAAAAAGATTGAATAATCAACGAAAGGATAACGTTCTACGAGTCGGGGCGTGGAATGTCAGAAGCTTGAACGTGGTAGGGAAACTAGAAAATCTGAAAAGGGAAATGCAAGGGCTCAATCTAGATATAGTAGCGGTGAGTGAAGTGAAGTGAAAGGAAGACAAGGATTTCTGGTCAGATGAGTATCGGGTAATATCAACAGCAGCAGAAAATGGTATAACAGGTGTAGGATTCGTTATGAATAGGAAGGTAGGGCAGAGGGTGTGTTACTGTGAACAGTTCAGTGACCGGGTTGTTCTCGTCAGAATCGACAGCAGACCAACACTGACAACGATAGTTCAGGTATACATGACGACGTCGCAAGCTGAAGATGAACAGATAGAGAAAGTGTATGAGGATAGTGAAAGGGTAATGCAGTATGTAAAGGGGGACGAAAATCTAATAGTCATGGGCGACTGGAATGCAAATGTAGGGGAAGGAGTAGAGGAAAAGGATACAGGAGAATATGGGCTTGGGACAAGGAATGAAAGAGGAGAAAGACTAATTGAGTTCTGTAACAAGTTTCAGCTAGTAATAGCGAATACCCTGTTCACGAATCACAAGAGGAGGAGGTATACTTGGAAAAGGCCGGGAGATACGGGAAGATTTCAATTAGATTACATCATGGTCAGACAGAGATTCCGAAATCAGATACTGGATTGTAAGGCGTACCCAGGAGCAGATATAGACTCAGATCACAATATAGTAGTGATTAAGAGTAGGCTGAAGTTCAAGACATTAGTCAGGAAGAATCAATACGCAAAGAAGTGGGATAAGGAAGTACTAAGGAATGACGAGATAAGTTTGAAGTTCGCTAACGCTGTAGATACAGCAATAAGGAATAGCGCAGTTGGCAGTACAGTTGAAGAGGAATGGGCATCTCTAAAACGGGCCATCACAGAAGTTGGGAAGGAAAACATAGGTACAAAGAAGGTAGCTGCGAAGAAACCATGGGTAACAGAAGAAATACTTCAGTTGATAGATGAAAGGAGGAAGTACAAACATGTTCCGGGAAAATGAGGAATACAGAAGTACAAGTCGCTGAGGAATGAAATAAATAGGAACTGCAGGGAAGCTAAGAAGAAATGGCTGCAGGAAAAATGTGACGACATCGAAAAAGATATGATTGTCGGAAGGACAGACTCAGCATACAGGAAAGTCAAAACAACCTATGGTGCCGGCCGCGGTGGTCTAGCGGTTCTGGCGCTGCAGTCCGGAACCGCTGGACTGCTACGGTCGCAGGTTCGAATCCTGCCTCGGGCATGGGTGTGTGTGATGTCCTTAGGTTAGTTAGGTTTAAGTAGTTCTAAGTTCTAGGGGACTTATGACCTCAGATGTTGAGTCCCATAGTGCTCAGAGCCATTTGAACCAACCTATGGTGACATTAAAAGCAACGGTGGTAACATTCAGAGCGCAACGGGAATTCCACTGTTAAATGCAGAGGAGAGAGCAGATAGGTGGAAAGAATACATTGAAAGCCTCTATGAGGGTGAAGATTTGTCTGATGTGATAGAAGAAGAAACAGGAGTCGATTTAGAAGAGATAGGGGATCCATTATTAGAATCGGAATTTAAAAGAATTTTGGAGGACTTACGGTCAAATAAGGCAGAAGGGATAGATAACATTCCATCAGAATTTCTAAAATCATTGGGGGAAGTGGCAACAAAACGACTATTCACGTTGGTGTGTAGAATATATGAGTCTGGCGACATACCATCTGACTTTCGGAAAAGCATCATCCACACAATTCCGAAGACGGCAAGAACTGACAAGTGCGAGAATTATCGCACGATCAGCTTAACAGCTCTTCCATCGAAGCTGCTTACAAGAATAATATACAGAAGAATGGAAAACAAAATTGATCATGCGCTAGGTAACGATCAGTCTGGCTTTAGGAAAAGTAAAGGGACGAGAGAGGCAATTCTGACGTTACGGCTAATAATGGCAGCAAGGCTAAAGAAAAATCAAGACACTAACATAGGATTTGTCGACCTGGAAAAAGCGTTCGACAATATAAAATGGTGCAAGCTGTTCGAGATTCTGAAAAAAAGTAGGGGTAAGCTATAGGGAGGGACGGGTCATATACAATATGTACAACAAGCAAGAGGGAATAATAAGAGTGGACGATCAGGAACGAAGTGCTCGTATTAAGAAGGGTGTAAGACAAGGCTGTAGCCTTTCGCCCCTACTCTTCAATCTGTACATCGAGGAAGCAATGATGGAAATAAAAGAAAGGTTCAGGAGTGGAATTAAAATACAAGGTGAAAGGATGTCAATGATACGATTCGATGATGACATTGCTATCCTGAGTGAAAGTGAAGAAGTATTAAATGATCTGCCGAACGGAATGAACAGTCTAATGAGTACGCAGTATGGTTTGAGAGTAAATCGGAGAAAGACGAAGGTAATGAGAAGTAGTAGAAATGAGAACAGCGACATCAGGATTGATGGTCACGAAGTCAATGAAGTTAAGGAATTCTGCTATCTAGGCAGTAAAATAACCAATGACGGACGGAGCAAGGATGACATCAAAAGCAGACTCGCTATGGCAAAAAAGGCATTTCTGGCCAAGAGAAGTCTACTAATATCAAATACCGGCCTTAGTTTGAGGAAAACATTTCTGAGGATGTACGTTTGGAGTACAGCATTGTATGGTAGTGAAACATGGACTGTGGGAAAATCGGAACAGAAGAGAATCGAAACATTTGAGATGTGGTGCTATAGACGAATGTTGAAAATTAGGTGGACTGATAAGGTAAGCAATGAGGTGGTTCTACGCAGAATCGGAGAGGAAAGAAATATGTGGAAAACACTGATAAGGAAAAGGGACAGGATGATAGGACATCTGCTAAGACATGAGGGAATGACTTCCATGGTACTAGAGGGAGCTGTAGAGGGCAAAAACTGTAGAGGAAGACAGAGATTGGAATACGTGAAGCAAATAATTGAGGACGTAGGTTGCAAGTGCTACTCTGAGATAAAGAGGTTAGCACAGGTAAGGAATTCGTGGTGGGCCGCATCAAACCAGTCAGTAGACTGATGACCAAAAAAAAAATATGCGTCCACATGTCCCCTGTTTACAATCTTTGCCAGCTGCGAAGTTAAATTGCACTGCAGGGTCACACACTCATGGCATCGGCCGCCGCAGTTTACAGTTGTGCATTTTCCGTCGATATCTGTATGAATATCAGTTTGAGACCCATTTGCATAACTCCTTCGTGATGCGTCGTTTTTTCTTTCTTTTTTTGTGTATCATAGTATTTTAGACATTAAAATAAAGTTTACAATAGGAATACGAATAGAAGAAGTGGGAGAATACGGACTCGGTAGTAGGGACCCGGCAGTAAATTTCAACAAGTGAGAGCAAATGCACTGTAAAAAATCCAAGAGGTTGGGATACACTCGGAAATGGCTAGGAGACAAGAGGAATATGTGTGCTGGATAACATTATAGGAATGCAAAAATCCTGGAATCATATGTTGGATTGTAGGATGTACAGAGGTGAAAATACAGTCTGAGACGACAACGTAGTGATGTAAAGTGTACTGAGTGGTAGAGAAAGGTACAGGAAAAAATGTGTAAAGATGGCTAAATAGGTTAACAGTCAGTGCTCACACATTCTGTGTTTTGGCTAGACAAGTTTCGACACTTACGTCATTCTCAATAGCTCTTAGACGACGTCAGTAGGTAGTGGAAGACCTCAGGAGATGCATGCTCGCAATGCATACTGACGCGGCTGTCGCCTAAGGGGCTCTTGAGAGTAAACATGAGAACCGAAAGCTGTCCGGTCAACAGTCAGTACAGGCGAGCGTTGACTTTTAGCCTCTATAGTCAAATTTAGTGTCATCAATAATACCTTATGCCAACAATACGGCTGATATGAACAAATGAGTAAAGTAGGAGAATTGGGTACCAGGAATATTCGCATTGTTGGCCGGGAGGCCCCATGCGGGGAAGTTCGGCCACCGTATAGCAAGTCCTTTTTAGCTGACGCAACTTCGGCGACTTGCGAGTCAATGATGATGAAATAATGATGATGGACACACAACACTCAGTCACCTTGAGGCGGAGAAAATCCCTGACCCAGCCGGGAATCGAACCCGGGACCCCGTGCACGGGAAGCGAGAACGCTACCGGAAGACCACGAATTGCGGACACTGAAATATCTAAAAATCATAATATTCACTATTACCTGTGAATATTTGTATATTTATGTGAAAATTGGCTGTCTGAATGGTAGTGAACTTACCCCAACCTAACTTTTACCATGCTTCTTTTACTTCGTCAGCTTTCAGCAGACAAAGTATCTGCTGAAGCAAAAATACTTTGTCAATATCGATATTCCTGGCCCAGGAAACTCTGTGGGTACTGGGATCACGTGCGTCTTTGCATTGGCGCGGGGAAGCAGAAACTATGACCATAAACAGTACACCGTGCACACTCCTCTCTCCGGCGTATTGATTTGTGAAACCAAACTCAGTCACGTGACGAAGGGCAGGGACTCAAGTTTCTGTCATTACGCGCTGTGTGAAATGGAGCTGTCAGTTATAGTTTTTGTCATTTATAGCTGAGATCAAGCGCTGATTGCAACAGTTAAACAGACAGTAGTATTACTATTATATCTACATCTACGACTCTGCTACGGAAAATTAAGTGCGTTGAAGAGGACTCATAGTAACGCCTTACAGCTATTTCTCTACCGTTCCACTCTCGAAAAGCGCATAGGAAAAATGAACACTTCAATCTCTCCGTGAGAGCTCTGATTTATCCTATTTTATTATGTTGACCATTTCTATCTGCGTAGCTGGGCACCAACAATATATTTTCGTACTATAAGGATAAAATTGTTGACTGATATTTCATGAGAAGATCCTGCCGCAAAAAAGACCCTTTAGTTTTTATGATTGCCACCCCAGTTCTCGTCTCATGTCCATGGCACTCTCTCCCCTATTTCGCGATAATACAAAACAAGTTGCCCTTCTTTGAGCTTTTTCGGTGTTCTCCGTCAATCCTATCTGATGCGGATCGCATACCGCTCAGCAGTATCCTATTCCAGAATAGAAACCGGCGTTTGTGGCCGTGCGGTTCTAGGCGCTTCAGTCTGGAACCGTGCGACCGCTATGTCGCAGGTTCGAATCCTGCCTCGGGCATGGATGTTTGTGATGTCCTTAGGTTAGTTAGGTTTAAGTAGTTCTAAGTTCTAGGGGACTGATGACCACACATGTTAAGTCGCATAGTGCTCAGAGCCATTTGAACCACCCAGAATAGAACGAACAAGCGTAGTGTAGGCCGTCTCTTTTGTAGACATGTTTCATTTCTAAGTGTTCTGGCAATAAATTGCAGTCTCTGGTTTGTTTTCCTCACAACATTATCTCTGTGGTTGTTCCAGTTTAAGTTATTCGTAATTGTAATCCCTTAATATGTAGTTCAAATTTGCAGCCTTCACCTTTGTATTATTATCGTGTAACCGTAGTTTAGTGGATTCCTTTTTAGTACTTCAGACTTTTCATTATTTCGAGTCAACTGCACCGTACACATATCTTGTCTAAATCGGTTTGTAACTTGGTTTGCTTATCTGATGTCTTTGCAGGACAGTAAATGACTGCACCTATCCGCAAACAAACTAAGAGGGATACTTAAATTGTCTCCTAAACTGTTTATGTAGGTCAGGAACGCCTTGGGGAATGCCACAGACTACTTTAATTTTACTCTATGGCTTTCCGTCAGTTACTACGACTTCTGATCTTTCTGACAGGAAATTACGAAACTAAAAGCACAACTGAGACGATGCTCCACAGACAGGCAATTTGATTAGAAGTCGCTTCTGAGGAACGGCGTCAGAAGCCTTCTGGAAACCTAAAAATAGGAAGAAATCAATTGTACACTCCCTGATGATTTCACTCATTACTTCGTGGTAATAAAGAGCCACTTGTGTTTAACAAGAACGACGTCAATAAATTGTTTTCTGCGAGGTAATTTATAGCGTCTGAATGCAGAGCATAATTCAAAATCCTACTGCAAATCGAGGTTAGTGATGTGGGTCTGCAATTCAGCGGATTATTCCTATTTCCTTTCTTTGGTATTGGTGTGACTTGTGTAACTTGCAAGAACTTAGGTACGCATCTTTCGACGAGCGAGCTGTTGTATATGAGTGCTAAGTATGGAACTACTGTATCAACATACTCTGAAAGGAACATAACTGGTGTACAGTCTGAACCGAAGACTTTGCCTTTACTAAGCGATTTAAGCTGTTTCACTACACCAAGGATATCTGCTTCGAAGCTACACGTGTCGTAGTGCAGTTAAACCAATCCCTCCTCAATTCCTAATATTAATGTGATGATTATCGTTTTTCATGTGACCTGATGAAGCATTTAGTAATAGTTCCTGTTGCAAGCTAATAATTTTTGAAAGCATGTTAGGAGCAGTAGCGATCTATAATATAATTTAATGAATATAATCAGTCATGATCGCAAATATGAAACGTCCCCTTAGAAAAATTATAAATGACTGTGCTGATAAACTTCTTACGTTCTTTTATTTTCAAACAGATGAGCAAAACCGAACGTATTCAGACATTTCTCTCTTTATTTATTCTGATCATCACTAAACTTACACAGAATTTTTTTTGCGCAACGCAATCTGACTTTCAATAATCCATAAAAAAGAATGGCCCTGACTAACAACAACCTATACCTGTCATGAATCACTTACCTCACAAAAATCTTCGTTTCTCGAACTACTGCAATACAGCGAGTGCCAATACTGCCAGCTAAATAAAAGATTCTAACTACTAAACTCACTAACTACTGATAGGCACTGTTAGCAAATGAAAGATTTTGATAGAGAACAAACAATGTATTTACCTTAATAGTGTTCAAAAGTCATTATATATATATATATATATATATATATATATATATATATATATATATATATATATATATATATATATATATATATCAGTTCATGACATCCAGTCTTACAAATTTACTCTTTCTGATGGACACACGTCCAGATCATCCGCTCTCAAAACTCCGCCATCTCACGTCCACCAGTGCTGGCGGCTCACCTCCAACTGCGCAACGCTACGCTCTGTTCACATCCAACTGCCCAACACTACAATAGCAAATATTCCAACGATGCAAACCAGCCACAGACTGCATACAGCACAGTCAGTGAGTTTCATACAGAGCGCTACGTGGCGTTACCAACATAAAACCTAAACAGCCCACTTACATATCTTCAGACCAAAGGGTGGCACTGAAACTAGACAGGAAGTACATAGATATAAATATTGTACAGTAATCCATACACACTGCCGGAAATAAAATTACTACACCTGGAAAGACTATGTCGGTTTTGATCCGACGATGGCCTATGCTAGGTGGGGGTAGCCTAACTACTGATTATGGTTTCAACATCGTCCGCCAACAAATAGCGTAGTGGCGTAGCTACCTGGATGCTATTTGTGTCTACTATTCAACAGAGAATGCTCACAGCCAGAAGGCTCATTGTGGTGCAAAGGTGTGAAGCAAGCAGGCAACCGCGCCTCAGAGACGCGCTCGTGCTTCCTACAGTAAACTGAGCGAGGAGCGAGTTGGAAATGGGACAAGTTAGGACCTTCTGCGTGGCGGCATGATCCTTTCTGAGAATTGCCACATAACTGGATGTGCTGCGTCAGTTGTGCAACGATGCTGGCGTCAGTGGTCACGTCAACATTCTCACACTAGTAGACAATGTTCTTCACGTCCATGCAGTTCAGACGCCCACCAGGACCGTCGTATTGTAAGTGCAGCAGTGGCAGATCGTGCAGCTACCACAGCACAGATAAGAGGGAGTGTGATCCCAGACGTTGTCAACACGAACTGCTGCGAACGAGTTATTAGCAATGGGCTACGGGCACGCACACCTCTAGCCCGTCTTCCACTCGCGCCACAGCATCGATGCTCATCGCTCGACTGCCGCCGCCAGGTGGTCAATTGGAAGATGGAACAGGGCGTCGTGGTCTTTAAGGGGCTCCGGAAAGGCTCAAAATCATGAAAAGTTCAATTTTTACTTTTTTGCGTTTTCTGAATCTGCAGACTATTACCTTTTAATAGATATATAATTTATTCAATTCCGAAGACTACAACTATTTTTAAATTTTTTTTGAAATGTGTTCTACATGGGCGTGACCCACTGTGGCGCTGTTAAACTGCTGTCAAATGGTGTTATTACTAACGTCCGTGTTCATCAGGTACATTTTAGTGATGTGAGATAAGGTATGTGTTGTGGCTAACCTGTGATGGTTCAATATATATCGCTGGTGTGATTGTCGATTGTTTCGTGTTTATTTACTCTGTCGTTATCTCGAAAATATTCGTAATTAATTCTGTTTCTTGAGTCTCTGTTTTGTTGAAGTATAATAATGAGTAAAAGTAAAGTTATTAGAAATCCTCTGAAGGCTTTTAAGAAAAGGAGAAATGTTGGAAAGCCAAAGGTATGTGTTATTACTGTAAACAATAAAGACGATGAAAATCCACAACATAGTTTGTGTCCCAAAGAAGAAGACAGTTGGTGTAAATATAACAAAGGATTGCTAACTGGTGAAGTGTACTCTCATAAGCATAGTCTGCCTCATGCAATAATGGAGGTGATAAAACCTATTTTCAGAGACTTAGCAGCACCTGAACTGTTGAAAAAGTGTATTCACGGAAAAACTCAAAACCCCAATGAAAGTGTAAATAGTGTTATATGGTCGAGAATCCCCAAGACTGTATTTGTTGGAATAGAAACACTTCACTTTGGTGTGTATGATGCTGTTGCGACTTTCAATGATGGCAACATTGTAATGTGCAAGGTATTTAGAAATATGGGAATGAAAATAGGTTCTAACATGGTACGAGCGATGCTTGCTTTAGACAAGGAACGCCTTCGGGCTGCAGACAGGGCTGTAAAGAGTCTAGAAATACAAGCAAGAGTAAACAGGAGGAGGAACAAGAGGAAGCTGGAGGAGGAGTTTGCAGAGGATGAAGATAATCCATCCTATGGACCTGCAATGCACTAAAATGTTAATCCAATCTTTGTCGCTCGATTCCCAAAACTTTTATTTTCTCATACTAATTACATGTTTTCTAAGGATCTTCCAAACATATTTGTTTCAAACTTTCAGTAAATGTTACACAGTACCTTCTGCATAATTTAACACAGCCTTTTTCCAAAAAACTGTATACTTTTGAATATATAAATAAAAAATTGCAAAAAAATGTTGTGAATTTTCATTACAATTGGAAAAAAAATCATCTTTAATAACTGAACTAAAATTTTGTAAAATCCCTGTGTTAAGTAGTAGCCCATATTCCAATAAACAATCTGTAAAAAGTTCAACTTCCTACCTCAAATACTTTGTGAGGAAAGATGTAATTTATAAGCGTTATTTTAACATTGCAAGTATAGGGCGTTCCGGAGCCCCTTAACGATGAAGCAATGTCTGGCTGCACTCAAGTGATCGTCGTTTGCACATACGACGTAGACCTGGTGAGTGCTGCCTCGTAGGTGCATTCGTCCGAGAGACAGTAGGCCACCCCAGGCCTTGTGGTCTGTAGTGTGATTCGCTAAAACTTCCGTTCACCTCCGTCGTTTCCGCAGGGGACACTAGGACACTAAAACCAGCGCTCAGTACGTGCATAATGATATATATATATATATATATATATATATATATATATATATATATATATATATATATATATATATGTATATGTATATATGTATATTGTAAGAGGTCCGAGCAGATGTAATTTTATGTAAAAGGTCCGGGCAGATGTAATTTCGATGTATTGCTCGTGCGCTGCCTGCGATATGCAAGGTATAAGAGAATCGCTGACCAGAGAGCAGTGTTGACTGCACTATGAACTGTGTAGCTGTAGCAGTAAGTAGTGGCTAGTCTGCGCTTGTCTGGTCTGCAGTCTGCTCTGGTCTGGAATAGTGTATCATGTTGGCTGGGCCGGTCGCGGTGCAGCGATGCCAGAGCCTGAGTATTATTGTAAGAGGTAAAAAGCAACCTCGTGCATATCTAGTAATGTATCTGAACTCCCATGTAAATGTTTTAATAAATGTCCTAATACTAATTTTTGTGATATAAAGTAATTTTTAACAAGCATTCATTTCAATTTAAAGAATTTACTAATTTCTCCAATCCATGATCATTCCGATTGTTGCAAAAGAAAAATCAGTTACTTCCTTTCATAAGTGATAAATCTATCGGCCAGCATTGCACAGAGCTGTGTCGGAAAAATTTATTGCAAGAGCAGATATTTGGTGACTTTATTGAGGTAAGAATTTTTCCTTTTTTTATTCAGAATGATCTTACAGGGCCGTGACACAGCGCTGCTGTCGTCCAAAATTTACCAGGTTACTGAATTTATTTTTTATTATGAGGTTTAAGAATTTTTCTGTTTCGAGCTTACATTATATGAGAAAATAATTTTGTGGGTACATTAAATGTGAATGCATTTCTGTATGGAGATTATAAATGGGAACCGATTTCGATCTGAGGTTACACTAAAATTAGAATCATACTCATATCATCACTATTATTATTATTTATATTATATTTTGTGGGGAGGTTACATATTAAAAATTTTGTGGGGAGGTTACAATATATATATATATATATATATATATATATATATATATATATATATATATATATATATATTGAAATGTCCCCTTTTGAACAATTATACATGACTGTGCTTAAACTGACACACAATATTTTTAGCGCAACGCAATTTGACTTTCAAAAATCCCTACAAAAGAATGGCCCTGACTAACATTAACCTATACCTTTCACAAATCACTTACCTCACAAAAATCTTCGTTACTCGAACTACTGCAATACAGCGAGCGCCACTACTGCCAGCTAAATAAAAGATTCAAACTATGGAAGGCACTAACTACTGATAGGCATAGTTAGCAAATGAAAGATTTTAATAGAGAACAAACAATGTATTTACCTTAATAGTGTTGAAAAATCATAATATACATAGCAGTGCATGACATCCAGTCTTACAAATTTCCAAACTCCGCCATTTCTCTCCCCACATCCACCACCGCTGGCGGCTCACCTCCAACTGCGCAACGCTACGTGCTGTTAACATCCAGCTGCCCAACGCTACAATGGCGAGTATTACAACAATGCAAAGCAGCCGCAGACTGCACACAACACAGCCAGTGATTTTCATACAGAGGTGGCGTTACTAATAAAAAAACCTAAACAGCCTACTTACATAGCCCCCATGCTCCCCACAAAAAATTTTACAAATTGTTTTGGGCAGTGGCCAATAATGATTTGATAAAATTTTTCATAATTACAATAACAAAGATATCAAATGCACACACTTATTGATACAATGTTGGTCAAAAGCTAAAATTTTCTCACAGTCCATAAAGACAGTCCTGATCATTCATCACAGTAAAATTGCAGTGTTTTTCTGAATGTCTGAGCAGTAAAAGAAAATGGACACGGAAGTAGTGGATTTCCATGTAGTCTTGAAGATGTAGTGTTGTCCTTCCAACGGAAAGACAGTGCTGACTCTCGACATGCAGACAAGTAATGGGTCACAACAGAGCAAACCCACAGCAGAGTCATTCGAAGTTTTGAAGAATATTGGTATGCAGGTCATCACAGAGTAGACCCACTGTAGGACTGGTAGAGATTACGGTATTGGTGGGCCACCTTAGACCCACTGTAGTCCTTGTAGAAATAATGGTATTGGTGGGTCATCAAAGATGAAGACCCACTGTAGTCCTTGCAGAGATGGCCAGCCGCCATCTGTTGTGACTGTGCAGGTGCACAATCACCATTGAAGAGTCCATAAGCACCACTTGTGCACTCACAAAGTTTTTGGAATTGTCCTTAGAACCAGCAATGCTGTTATCTAGTCCCTTGCTGAATTATTAACACACGTGCAAACACTAACAGTCCCTACTTCTCACATATTGTTCATATACTATGACCAACAGAAACGTGTGTAGTGGAATGGAACTTACAAGTTAATAGTATGATGAACTGGTGTCAATTACAATTTTATAACATAAGAATACTATTACAAAGGTACAAAATACATCATTAAAGAACATAACAATACAGATAACAACTGTAGTATAGGCTTTACAAAAGAATCGAAATAACATATACATCAGTGTTACAGGAATTATGACATGAGTACATACATAAAAGATCAGAATAACTTTCGAAACATCAACTTCACACATGAGCATTAAAACGGAACAGAATAAATAATGTCTAAACATCTTTACAAAGAAAATAACATAGAATTGGAAAAATTCTACAACATAGCTCTCATCAGCTAAACACATAAAGACAGGAAAAACACAAATATACAAGAGTACACAACACACATAGCAGAATAACACAGGGGGAAAGGACAGGGTTTGTTTTCAGTGTAACATTTGGTACTGCAGTATTTTGCAAACAAAACCTTTTTTTTCCTTGGAGATCTACCTCCGTTCATCATTATTCCCAAAAAGTCCTATCTCTACCTGCTTTCTGTACTTTTTTCGTATAGCTTCTCAATGCATTTCTTCCAATTCATCGCAACTCATTCTCTTATATAGTCTACCCCCTTTTAAGCTAACTTAAATCTACTGAGCTCAGATGCTAAACTAAGGGACGAGGCAATGCAGCAGCATAAAACAATTAATACAAACACCAATGAAAAAAAAAAATGGAAATTGTCAAAGCAAGCTGCAGTAAATCTAAATTACCAAGCAATGCAACATTACAACTAATATGAGCCAATGTGCAGCAACAAGAAAAATAAATCAGTAGTAAAACTAGATTAACAGAGTAATACGAAATGAAATTTAATAGCACTATGCCTGGCAAACAGCAGCAGCAAATGCAATAACTTATATCTAAACATGACATAGCTCAAGCAGAAAAAATGTTACAGTAAAAATGGCCATGTTTAATACCTATGTCACATCTTAAAACTAGGGTGATGCATCACGAGAACTTACGCTAGCAGATAAGTTACCAAATCGTAAAAAAATTATTTATGCAATTCCTGTGAAGGGAAATGTCTATTTATGTACCCTCGTTTTCTTGGAAGTAGATCATAAATTTATAATTGACTGGATCTGTAGGCATAAAATAACTATATTAGTACATCTATTAAATTTTATTTTAACCAATGCTTCAGTGCAGCTAGAAACTAGATATTAAACAAAATGAGTAAATAAATACACAAAGCAAGCCATATGGCATTTCTCTCAACTAGCAAGATAATAGCCGTGAAATGTTTCTCATTGTTTCATTAGGCATTTTAGTAAATATCATAAATTAAGAGCTCCACAGTATAATCATATGTTTTCAAGTTTGAGCGTGTCGTATTTGCGATGCTTTCGATAAAGAAATGTCAATAGCAAGGATAATGGCCTCTTTTCTTTTCTTTTTTTTTTTGCACCTAATGGCTTTCTTTTGTCAGACGACTACCTCTCAGCTGGGCGCCCAAAACGCATTACATCAAGGTCACTTACCTTTCTTACTGAAATATTTATGACAGCAGTTTCCGCTACAGTGGCAGTCTCATATAAAAAATTTAACAGGCTGAGAATTTGCATTACAAATGTGTAGAAACAAAATCCTATGAATATAACAGTGTTCAAAAAATTTTCGACAGCATTGTAATACATTCATGCAAGTACACACATTTCATAATTCTTAAAGTACGATTCTTGGTTTCCAACATCCTTTTTCACATATCAGAGACCCTAACCACTGTTCATTACTCCTTACTTTATTACACATATACATATTCGTCGACACTTCTTCAATATTTCATCATAAGATATACGTAGCATAATCACATTCCTCATATACGGTAGCATCATCTTATTGATCATAAACATACCTCAGCAGCATAATACACATCGTCGTCGTAATAATAACATCATAACACCTCAATCAAATCTTGAAAACATCGTAGCTTTCTGCAATAATTTCAAAACCTAAAGAAAATTCTCTGTTCATTTCAATAGTGTCATCTACCTCAAACGTACTTTAAAAATCATGATCCCATACCAAAGACATCATTCTAAGCTCTCATATTATCACAATGGTTCCGAAAAAATATAAAAGTTCACAAAGTACAGACAAAATACAATTTCATAAGTGTGAAATTATCCAACTGTGTAATTGCGTAAACATGTGTCACTGACAAAAAAATTTTTGTTTCTCTGTTAAATAATCAGATAGCTGTGTAATTCTGTGTTGGAGAAATATGGTACCGATGTGTAAAGTTGTATAAGCAAATACCACATTAGCTAGGGCTCCTTGTGCTTGCCAAACACATGGTACACAAAGTAAGCGTGTACCCCCCTGAGGATTAATGTAATTATAACCTCAGGTGTTACAGATTACAGCAATGGAATGAAATGTATCACGGAAAACCTTTGTATCATTGTACTTCAAATATTTTTAAAAATAAATGATTTAAGTACAAAATTAATCACTCAAATACGAGTACTGTAGCGCTAAACTGTGCATCTTGTTGTAAGATAATCTCTGTGGAAGTGTCGTAGTTATCGTCCTCCGAAAGCTAAGTTCTGCAGAAGTCAATGTACTTACCTCATAATAAACGAAAGTGAAATTCTTTTCGTATAGATATCGTAGTAATTACGTACCTTACCGTGATCAAGAAAGTACTATAATGTAACGTATTGTTGTGCTACGGAAAAGGCTGTCTCATTGTAGCTATACCACAAAAGTTACTACTAAAACATGTTTTACTTTCAAGAATAATTCAGAAAAACTGTGCAGATATAAAACAGAAACACCGCAAAAGCAACATTGTAAATTGTCATTCATTAGTAGCGTCGTGATAAAATCGTGTAGCTGTCACATAAACTAACCACTGTGTCATATGGTATCTCGCAGAAAGTATTTTAAATACAGAATGTATTTTCAAGTAAACCAAAATGTTGCATTAAAATCTCATTAGCAGTACCAGTATATGTTCTAAGTATGTAAGCCTTGTAGTCATTACGTAATCGTGCAACTAACAAGCAAAAATGTACACACACAATAACACTGTGACGTCTATTCACTATAACAATGAATTCGTAATTTCTGTTTAAATAAGTTCTCTTGGTTCTTGACTGGATATTTAACTTGAAACATTGTTGCATGTTAACAGATTATAAGTCTGACAAAGCATACAATAATGTAAAGTGAAAAATTTTATAGCAAAGACTAAGTTAAAAAACAGATTATCTCTCAATGAACGGTTTTACATGTGAAATGTCGTGTAAACCTTTACTCTTCCTAGTATGCAGAGTTTCAACTTGAACGCAATTATCATGCGGTATATGTCGGTAAAGAATACTGGAATTTTTCTCAAGGTTAGCGTCCATGTTATTTTTCGCTGAGCCAGCCGGCGCACGTGGCTGCCTGCGGTGTGAGCCATTGTCTGTCTCTTTGTTGGCGCGCGTCGTTATTGGGATTAGGAGGCCTAACTTCTAAAAATTCACCTTGACGAGAAGGCCCTGCCCTGTTTGAAGCTCGCCAGTTCTGATGGAATTCAGGTCTGTCGCTTTGTCGGTAGTTTAAATAGTTTCTTGTTTGTCCGTCATGTGGTGGAGAATTTCTCCCGGAATCGTAACTGCGTGGTAGACCGTTGCGTCTGAAGTTATTCTGTCTCCCTTGATAATAATTATTTTGGTTCCCATATTGTCTGTTTCTATGGCTATCTCTGTCACATTCATTACTATGGAAATGCGATCTTTCTCTGTAACTATTATTATTCCGCCAGTGGTTGTCATATGGGTGGTGTCTGTTTTGGTTACGATTTGTGTTGTGAGAATAGCCTTGTCGTGTCCAGTTATTACTTCTTTCATCGCGGAATTGCGACGGATGTGACCTGTAATTGTTGTGTTCCTCTTTTCGCATTCCGCGATTGTCAGTGTCAATTTCTAATTCTTGTAAGAGTCCCTCAAAAGCTTCAATGTCGTCTTTGCAACGTCCTGCCAAAATAATATGTCGTAAATGTTCAGGTAATTTGATTAAGCAAATGCGGATGAATTCTGAGGGGCTGTAAGGGTATGACAGGTGCTGATTCTTGTGCAACATGTCTACAAAATATTTCACAAGACTGGAAAATTCAGATTGTTCGAAATGTTTCATCATTATGATGCTATGTTTTACTCGGTCTTGTGTAGTTTGAGACCAATACGCTGAGAGGAAGGCATGATAAAATTCTCCTTCACTGTGGCAATTGTGAATGACCGATCGCATTCTTACAGCTGGTTCATTCTCTAAATAGCCACACATAAATTCTAACCTGTGCTCCAATGACCAGTTGGGAGGAAAACAATGAGAGAATTGATGAAGCCATGCTTGTGGATGAATGTCATTGTCAGAATTCTTAAATGTTTTGAATTTACGTGTAGTAATGAACAGCTTATAGTCAAAATCATCGTGTCGGCGAGTCGTATGTCGGTCATTGTTGCGTCGTTTCGGCGGTTGCATTTCAAAATTCGGTGCACCTTGCCAATTTCTTTCATAATTTCCGAAATGCGCTGTGTTATTATTTTGTGGCTGTTTCGTATTTTTATGTCCCTCTTCCCGTGTTGGAGCGCGAGTGTCCTCTGAAATATGTAATTTTTAAATTACTTGTGCCAACTGATCTTGTACTTCCCGGATTTCTCTTTTGTGTTGCGTATTAATTTGATTCTGATTTTGTTTGAATTTCTTAATTTGTTCATACTTTTCTGTGTCAGTGATGGCTACAGGTCTACCTTTGTAGATAAGTTAGTGAACTGATCCGAAAGTTCGGCTACTTTCTCCGATAGTGTACTTATTTCCTCAGTGTGTTTTTCTGAACCAAGTTTCAGAGTATCTAATGTGTCCTTTAAGTTTTCCTGAGTTTTTGCAAGTTGTGTAACCGAATCGGTAGATGCAACTGAGTCAATTTTAACTTGCAAGGTGTCGTGATTTTCATGAACAATGGTTTGCAGTTCTTTTATGGCTGCTTCGTGATTCTGTAATGCATTTTCATGCCGGGAAAAAATAGGTTGAAAATGCTCACAAATTTGTGTTTTTACTTCATTACAGACTTTTTGACATTTCGATTCAATGTTGTGTAACTCAGTAGTTAAATCTTCACGTGTTTGTTCAAGTGTGGTGTCTAACTTTTGAAGCTTTTGCTGTATTTGTCTCTGATTTTGTTCCATTTGTTGCATTAACTGTAATAACAATGCATTAGTGTCTGGAATCTGTTCCTCTACGCTTTTCGGCAGTGCATTTGCACCGGCAACATTCACATTTTGACAAGCAGAAAATGTGTCTTGACTTATTTGAGAAAACAGTGAGGACGCAAAACCTGAATCAACAGTATTTGCAAAATTGTGTCCTGTCATTTCGGATTCCTGAGGCCAGCTGTTGCCGACCGATCGATTGATAATGCTTCCCTCTTCACTAATTGTTTCACTGCCTACGCCATTGTTTGCCGCCCGCTCCATTTCCCTATGCACAATTACCAAATTACTATGTTGAACATTAGTTAATTCATTACACGGTGGCGCTAACACACTGCTTTCGTCTTCACTGTCATTTCTCAGTTTACTTTGGAGCCTAGTATTACGTTTTTCACACGCCATAATTGTCACAATATTTCACACGATAACACAGAAAAGCACAATTTGAAGAGCAAAATAAGATAACACATTAACATAGCAATGGAAATAATGTCTACTTAATTGCAAGCGCAGCTGAGAAATACTTGGTGCAAATCTACATGCATGTCACAACTGTTTTACTGTACAACAATGAAAAACTACAATTACAAAGGAAATTCTCTCTATGATTACGCGCTAGCAATAAACAAAGGCTACACTAATTACACAAACTACAAGAAAAAAAAAATCAGAAGATTCCAGTGAGGTATCCTCGGCTAAGGGTCGACATATGAAAAGTCCCCTTTGAAATATTATACATGACTGTGCTTAAACTGACACACAATATTTTTAGCACAACGCAATCTGACTTTCAAAAATCCCTACAAAAGAATGGCCCTGACTAACATTAACCTATACCTTTCACAAATCACTTACCTCACAAAAATCTTCGTTACTCGAACTACTGCAATACAGCGAGCGCCACTACTGCCAGCTAAATAAAAGATTCAAACTACGGAAGGCACTAACTACTGATAGGCATAGTTAGCAAATGAAAGATTTTAATAGAGAACAAGTGTTGAAAAATCATAATATACATAGCAGTGCATGACATCGAGTCTTACAAATTTCCAAACTCCGCCATTTATCTCCCCACATCCACCTCTGCTGGCGGCTCAATCCAACTGCGCAATGCTATGCGCTGTTAACATCCAGCTGCCCAACGCTACAATGGCGAGTATTACAACAATGCAAAGCAGCCACAGACTGCACACAACACACAGAGGTGGCGTTACCAATAAAAAAACCTGAACAGCCTACATACAATGTATATATATTGTAACCTCCCCACAAAAAATTTGAAAGTTAATATTTTTAAATGACAATGGACCTAGAGCTAAGTGTAAGCTCCCCAGAGAAATTTTTAAACACAATGACAATTAAATAATAATTAGCAATCCGACCCAAGTATAAGCTCCTCAGAAAAAAATGTAAGTCAAATTAATGATAATGAAATCTCAGTCGCAATGAAAATGCAAATAGACCGAAATGTCGATCTTTAGGCCCTGTTCATTAATTAAACTATAATTCTTACCTTAGTAAAACTGCATCTGCTCTTATTTTTCGCCATAGCTTGGAGGAAATTCATTGCAAAAATTTTGAATTTAAGGGAAACTTTTCTTTAAGGAATAGCAAGGGAATATTTCTTTCATTAAAGGATTCTTTGTTAAAAAATTGCTTTGAAAACAAAATTATTATTGGGGCGATTCTTGCACAAATTACAGTTAATTTACATTATTAGCTGAGCGCAATGCTGCTTCATTGCCTTATTTAAAAATAATATACCTCGTCCTGAATCATGACCAGAGTGCGATGTCGACGCCCACCGACTCCTCGCACACAACTAAACTATCTCTCGCGACCAGACCACAACTACCTCATCTCGCACGCGGTACTACTTCCCAACAGCTAACTCGCAACTGAACTGTCTCGTAACTCGACTGCAACAGAACTGCTCTCTCGCGCGGTCAAGCGCAGACTAGGAACTCTGGTCAAAGATTATATCATGCCTCACCATCGCTGCTACCGAGTACATACACGTTTCATAACCCTCCACTGGGGGGGGGGGGGGGGGGGCAAAAATTTCGCAGCGATGGTGAGTCATTTTGACTTGCCAAGCGCGGCAAAATTTTTTCTTAATTAAATTTAGAATTACAGCATATATACAGATGTAGTACATGCATTAAATGTGGTGCACATGCACCGAGTACAAAACATTTCAGACAAAGACAAAATATAAGTACAAAACATATCAGAAAAATGTATATACAAATTATTTGATAGATAAAGTGCACACGCACTGAAAAAATTCTTTAACATTTTCAGAACAAATAAATAGAATGGCAAAAAATCATGTTGACATAAGGTATACAGAATAAGTACAAATCATATTGAAAAATGAGAAAAATGCACAGGAACTAAAGTTCAGTAGAAGACATATTAACACATAAGTGCACTTGCACTGAAAAACTTTTGAACATTTTCATAACAAATAAACGCAAAGGTCAAAAATCATTTTGACAACTGACATAAGTGTACATGCAGTGAAGTTGAGAATATATCAGCAAATCACAAAATGTATTAATAAACGGCAAAAATACACACGCACTGTATATGACTTTTTCATTTTACAAGAATTAGGGAAGGAATAGGAAGGATTGCGTCATGGTTGTAGCACTTAGGTTGCACGCAGCTGCACTAAAAGTCCATATCTTTCCACAGAAGTACAACACCAAGTGAGACAATTTGCAGTTCTTTTCCCAGAAGTATTTATCAGCGTATCCAAGACACTGAAATGTCGTAGTAATATTTCTTGTTATCATTTAGGCAGTACATCAGGTACACCAAACAGTGGGACCATAATAACGTCTCCATCGCTCACGGTGGTGGACAGCATGTCGTGTCAACATCACGCTCTTACAAGGCACATCAACGTAGAATTAGTGCAAAAACCAAATACAGTGCTCCATGACCATGAGGATGGACAGGACAAATGGATATTACAGTAATGCTAGGTAGTTAGGTCAGAAGGTGAAGGACATTAAGTAACAGACAAGTCTTGATTAGTAATTACATTAGTAGTTTGCGGCATTCATAGCCTAGTTATTGAACATTTCTGTACCATGTATTTAGTATTACAGAATAATGTTCATAAAATTAAATTATTGGCATCATGGGTAATTGTATTACAATAAACAGCGGCAGTCTTTGGCCAGTTACAAAGCATATTTAGTATGACAGAATAATGTTCATCAGAAGTCTTCATTGAAAAGGAGAGTCAATTATTGGCCTAGCATTAACATAATACATTGAGTTATACAAATTATTGGCACTCATTGGCCAGTTACCAAAACATGAAAAGTCATCATTGAAAACAAGAGCTAATTTAGTTACATTAATTATCGGCACTCAGTGGCCAGTTACTAAAACATGAAAAGTCATCATTGAAAACAAAAGCTAATTCATTTAGTTATATTAATTATTGGCACTCAGTGGCCAGTTACTAAAACATGAAAAGTCATTATTGAAAACAATAGCTAATTCATTTAGTTACATTAATTATCGGCACTCAGTGGCCAGTTACTAAAACATGAAAAGTAATTATTGAAAACAATAGCTAATTCATTTAGTTACATTAATTATCGGCACTCAGTGGCCAGTTACTAAAACATGAAAAGTCATCATTGAAAACAGGAGCTAATTAATGTCATAATTAATAACATAATTCATTTAGTGACACTAATTATTGGCACTCATTGGCCAGTTACAGAACATGAAAGGTCATAAATCATTTAGTTATATTAATTATTGGCACTCAGTGGCCAGCAAGTATTGAATAGTATAAAACATTGTTCATCATTCAGTATTATTCAGATCATTAAGAAGTCATTATTAAAAATCAGTTAATTACAATCATAGCAATAGTAGTCATGGGCATTATAAGTAGTCTCATTACAAATTTTCTGAAACTGGTATCATTATTTGGGACTGGTAATACATTTTTTTTGTGCTAGCAATGCATTGCGTTGGGATCGATAATTAATTGCTGAGGCATAACAATATTTGCTTTGACCTATTGCTGCAAATGAGGATAGGTAACATCATTCGTCATGAGTCAGCTGTAGCAAGGTTATGTAACAAGGCAGTATATGTGATCACATTTGTAAATGATAGACACAAATGGGTAAAAAATAAAATTGCAAGTACTAGAACAGGTATAATAAGTAACAAGTTTAGTAAGTATCATGAAAGGCTTCTCCTGGAAAAAATACAAAATGGATTATTGAGCTGAAAGAAGAAACGCAGACTATGCTGACAAGTAGTGAACTTCGAATTAACAGGTAGTGAAATGTGTATAAAAATGTGTTCCATAGCTGTCCTTTCCAAAACCTTCAGTCATCCTACTATGCTATATAACACCTGCTGTCAAAGCAAACTGCAACAAATACTTAAATAATTACATAGCATAAATACATAACTTCAACATTATCCTCATCTGTAAAGAAAAAACTTCATTATTCATCACTTCATTATCCATATTATCATAACTTCATTATTATCATCACCTGTAAAGAAAAACTTCATTGTTCATAGTAGCATATTCTTCATCATTACTCTTCATCAGCATTCATTATCATCTGCAAAAAAAATCACTTCATTATTCATTATACAACTATTCCTTATCTCTAGCATATAGATGTGTAGTTCTGTCTGACAGCCTGCATCAATCGCCTTGTATTCTGAAAGAAAAAATTAGTTATGACTGCTGTTCTACGATGTGCATAGTATATTCTTGTTAATGCTTGTTAATTCTGATCCATTTACTCTTCCTCATAAGGTGTATATATCTTCTTTTGTCTATTCTGTAGTGAAATTCCCATTTCTGTTTAATTTATTTCCTTTACGCATCATTTCTTTCTGAAATTGATGAACAAAGATTAATCTCTTGCATTTAAATCATATACCCACTAAATAATGACTGGTTAATGGTGACACAATTAAGCATACAGCATAACATGACAGAAAACGTAATATGTCAAAAGCATAGACAGTGTTCAAAGGCAAAAATGTACAGAGAATATCACAATGCAGCAGAAAAAAAATGTAAAACAGTCACGATGTTGAGATATCACAGGGCAAAAAAATGTCAAAGTCAACTGGTGTGTTATACCTTAGCTATTTCATAATGTATACAAACAAAACAGGAAAACAATCGTACACACAAAAAAAATGAAAAATGTGCACGGTCTGATGTGTAACGACAAGTAAAGCGACCTGCTAACCTTACCTTGGCGGGCACTTGCCAAAAAAAATACGATAGTCATCAATAATTAGTCACATAAATATAATTGCATAAGTGGTCATAAAATGTGTAAGTTCATCTGGAAAATATGCACGGTCTGATGTGTAACGACAAGAAGAGCGACCTGCTAACCTTACCTTCTACATCTACATCTACATCTACATTCATACTCCGCAAGCCACCCAACGGTGTGTGGCGGAGGGCACTTTACGTGCCACTGTCATTACCTCACTTTCCTGTTCCAGTCGCGTATGGTTCGCGGGAAGAACGACTGTCTGAAAGCCTCCGTGCGCGCTCTAATCTCTCTAATTTTACATTCGTGATCTCCTCGGGAGGTATAAGTAGGGGGAAGCAATATACTCGATACCTCATCCAGAAACGCACCCTCTCGAAACCTGGCGAGCAAGCTACACCGCGATGCAGAGCGCCTCTCTTGCAGAGTCTGCTACTTGAGTTTATTAAACATCTCCGTAACGCTATCACGGTTACCAAATAACACTGTGACGAAACGCGCCGCTCTTCTTTGGATCTTCTCTATCTCCTCCGTCAACCCGATCTGGTACGGATCCCACACTGATGAGCAATACTCAAGTATAGGTCGAACGAGTGTTTTGTAAGCCACCTCCTTTGTTGCTGGACTACATTTTCTAAGCACTCTCCCAATGAATCTCAACCTGGTACCCGCCTTACCAACAATTAATTTTATATGATCATTCCACTTCAAATCGTTCCGCACGCATACTCCCAGATATTTTACAGAAGTAACTGCTACCAGTGTTTGTTCCGCTATCATATAATCATACAATAAAGGATCCTTCTACCTATGTATTCGCAATACCTTACATTTGTCTATGTTAAGGGACAGTTGCCACTCCCTGCACCAAGTGCCTATCCGCTGCAGATCTTCCTGCATTTCGCTACAATTTTCTAATGCTGCAACTTCTCTGTATACTACAGCATCATCCGCGAAAAGCCGCATGGAACTTCCGACACTATCTACTACGTCATTTATATATATTGTGAAAAGCAATTGTCCCATAACACTCCCCTGTGGCACGCCAGAGGTTACCTTAACGTCTGTAGACGTCTCTCCATTGATAACAACACGCTGTGTTCTGTTTGCTAAAAAATCTTCAATCCAGCCACACAGCTGGTCTGATATTCCGTAGGCTCTTACTTTGTTTATCAGGCGACAGTGCGGAACTGTATCGAACGCCTTCCGGAAGTCAAGAAAAATAGCATCTACCTGGGAGCCTGTATCTAATATTTTCTGGGTCTCATGAACAAATAACGCGAGTTGGGTCTCACACGATCGCTGTTTCCGGAATCCATGTTGATTCCTACATAGTAGATTCTGGGTTTCCAAAAACGACATGATACTCGAGCAAAAAACATGTTCTAAAATTCTACAACAGATCGACGTCAGAGATATTGGTCTATAGTTTTGCGCATCTGCTCGACGACCCTTCTTGGCGACTGGGACTACCTGTGCTCTTTTCCAATCATTTGGAACCCTCCGTTCCTCTAGAGACTTGCGGTACACGGCTGTTAGAAGGGGGGCAAGTTCTTTCGCGTACTCTGTGTAGAATCGAATTGGTATCCCGTCAGGTCCAGTGGACTTTCCTCTGTTGAGTGATTCCAGTTGCTTTTCTATTCCTTGGACACTTATTTCGATGTCAGCCATTTTTTCGTTTGTGCGAGGATTTAGAGAAGGAACTGCAGTGCGGTCTTCCTCTGTGAAACAGCTTTGGAAAAAGGTGTTTAGTATTTCAGCTTTACGCGTGTCATCCTCTGTTTCAATGCCATCATCATCCCGGAGTGTCTGGATATGCTGTTTCGAGCCACTTACTGATTTAACGTAAGACCAGAACTTCCTAGGATTTTCTGTCAAGTCTGTACATAGAATTTTACTTTCGAATTCACTGAGCGCATCTCGCATAGCCCTCCTTACGCTAACTTTGACATCGCTTAGCTTCTGTTTGTCTGAGAGGTTTTGGCTGCGTTTAAACTTGGAGTGAAGCTCTCTTTGCTTTCCCAGTAGTTTCCTAACTTTGTTGTTGTACCACGGTGGGTTTTTCCCGTCCCTCACAGTTCTACTCGGCACGTACCTGTCTAAAACGCATTTTTCGATTGCCTTGAACTTTTTCCATAAACACTCAACATTGTCAGTGTCGGAACAGAAATTTTCGTTTTGATCTGTTAGGTGGTCTGAAATCTGCCTTCTATTACTCTTGCTAAACAGATAAACCTTCCTCCCTTTTTTTATATTCCTATTAACTTCCATATTCAGGGATGCTACAACGGCCTTATGATCACTGATTCCCTGTTCTGCACTTACAGAGTCGAAAAGTTCGGGTCTGTTTGTTATCAGTAGGTCCAAGATGTTATCTCCACGAGTCGGTTCTCTGTTTAATTGCTCGAGGTAATTTTCGGATAGTGCACTCAGTATAATGTCACTCGATGCTCTGTCCCTACCACCCGTCCTAAACATCTGGGTGTCCCAGTCTATATCTGGTAAATTGAAATCTCCACCTAAGACTATAACATGCTGAGGAAATTTATGCGAAATGTATTCCAAATTTTCTCTCAGTTGTTCTGCCACTAATGCTGCTGAGTCGGGAGGTCGGTAAAAGGAGCCAATTATTAACCCAGCTCGGTTGTTGAGTGTAACCTCCACCCATAATAATTCACAGGAACTATCCACTTCTACTTCACTACAGGATAAACTACTACTAACAGCGACAAACACTCCACCACCAGTTGCATGCAATCTATCCTTCCTAAACACCGTCTGTACCTCTGTAAAAATTTCGGCAGAATTTATCTCTGGCTTAAGCCAGCTCTCTGTACCTATAACGATTTCAGCTTCGGTGCTTTCTATCAGCGCTTGAAGTTCCGGCACTTTACCAACGCAGCTTCGACAGGTTACAATTACAATACCGATTACTGCTTGGTCTCCGCATGTCCTGACTTTGCTCCGCACCCTTTGAGGCTGTTGCCCTTTCTGTACTTGCCCGAGGCCATCTAACCTAACCTTGCCGGGCACTTGCCAAGAAAAAAAAAAAAAAAAAAAAAAAAATACGATAGTCATCAATAATTAGTCACGTGAATATAATTGCAGAAATGGTCATAAAAATTAGTAAATAGCATTACAGTGTGATAAATCGTAAAGTATGTTCACTCAATAAAGGGTTTTATGTTGGATAAGTGGTGGTTTCCTTTCGATTTTCTGGTTCTCAGAGTTTCGACGTGTACTACATTGGGGTGAGGAATACTGCGAATCCGATATGGACCTACGTATAGAAGTTCAAATTTACTGCACCTACCTTTTAATTTGCTGGATAAATAGTGTGTACGTACTAATATCTTCTGTCCAATGTGAAAGTCTCGGCGTGTACAAACCTGTTTTTGCTGTCTTCTCCGGCGCTCTGCGGCACGTTTGATGTTGTTCAGCGCAATGTCAATTATTTCGTGGTGTCTTAGTCGACCTGATCTAGGAAAGCTTACTAATTCTTTAATTTTGTTTGGCGGTTCAATGTTTTTCAGTATAACAGACGGAGATAGCATAGTGGATTCATTTGGTATGGAATTAATTACATCTTGGAATGAGAATATGTGTGTGTCCCAATCAATATGTCTTTTGTGGCAGTATATTCTACAGAGTTTACCAATTTCTTTCATTAATCGTTCACAAGGGTTCGAAGAAGCATGGTACTTGGATATATAGATCGGAGAAATGTTTCTAGCTCGTAACATGCGTGTCCATATAGCAGAACGAAATTGTGATCCATTGTCAGAAATTACTTTCATCACATGCCCTACATGAAATAGAAAATGCTTTACAAATGCTTTCGAAACAGTTTTAGCAGTAGCTTTGCGTAACGGAGTGAAGGTAACAAATTTTGAAGTGAGTTCAACAGCGACAAAGATGTAGCAAAAACCTCTGTTAGTTCTCGGAATTGGACCAAAAATGTCTACAGCGGCCATATGTCTTAATTTAACAGGTACAATGGGATATAATGGCGGAATATGTGCAGTGGTGTCTGACTTAGCTTTCTGGCAAATTTTACATGACGCTAAAACTCGCTGATGACCTCGATGTTGAGCGCCCATAAACCCCAACACACACACACGCTAAAACTCGTCGTATACGTTTTTCCATATTGGCAAAATAACAGTTCTGTCTCAATATAAGAAAACATTTTCTTGCTCCGTAATGTGCGTAGCTTAAATGCGTGTACCAGATTAATTTGTTAACTAGTTCGTCAGGAATGCATAATAACCAATTGTTGCTGTCAGGATGAGAGCGGCGAAACAGAATGTCATTGCGTACAGTGTAGTGGTTCCTAATCGTAACATTATTCTTATCCTGCCAGAGGTGTTTAATTTCTTTCCACACATTGTCTTTACGTTGCTCTTGTGCTATGTCCTGTAATGACGACGAAATAAAATTTTCAAATGCAACTTGCTGAATGTACATGACACTGAAATTTTCTTTGCAGAAATTGGTTGCTACGTCTTGCTGATTGTTGCTGAGAGAACGCGATAGTGCGTCTGCTATAACATTTTGTGTGCCGGGAATGTGAACTATTGTAAAATTAAATTCCTGTAAATACAGCTTCCATCTGCTTAATCTGTCGTGTGTAAATTTAGCCGAAAGTAAAAATTGTATAGCTCTATGGTCTGTGTAGACGGTGGTGTGTCTGCTATAAAGAAAGTGCCGAAATCTCGTAAAAGCCCAAACAACACAACGTTTCCAATTCTGTAATGGAATAATTTCGCTCAGCAGGTGACAGAATGCGGCTTGCAAATGCGATGTTTTTGATTACTGTAGAGCCATCTTCTTCAATTTCCTGGAAAATGTGTACGCCTAAAGCGGTGTTAGAACTGTCGGTGGCAATGGAAAAATTTCTAGTAAGATCTGGGTGCGATAAAAGTGGTGCATTCAACAAAGCTTCTTTCAGGTTTACAAATTCAGAATGTGCTTGCTTATCCCATGACCAAATAGTGTTTTTACCTGTTAATTGGCATAATCTAGGTGTATCTAAAGCAGAGTGATGAATAAATTTGCGAAAAACGTTAATTAAGCCCAAAAAACTGCGTAATTGTTTCTTCGTTGTAGGAACAGTAATGTCACGTAGAGCTTGAAGTTTTTCTGGATCAGGCGCAATGCCTTCTGCTGAAATTACGTGTCCAAGAAATTTTATAGAAGTTTTGCCAAAGTGCGATTTACTGAGGTTAACTGTGAGTCCTTGTGCATGAAAAGTTTGCAACAGTCGTTCAAGAATCATATTGTGTTCAGTCCAGTTAGCTTCTGCGATAAGAATGTCGTCTACGTGTCGTAATTCTGTCTTTAAGTTCTGTCGGAAGTATTGTGTTCAAACCGCGAATAAAAGCTGCAGAAGAAATAGTTAATCCGAATGGTAATTTGCAAAATTGATAACAGTCACCAAAACAGAGAAAAGCTGTGCATTTTCTACAATTCGGATGAAGTTGAATTTGCCAAAATCCCGATTTCAAATCTAATGTGGAATAAATAGCAGTACCATGAAATTTTTGTAGAAGTTCTTCTAGTGTCTGTGGTCGATCGGTTTCATTAATAATTATGTCATTAATGTGACGTGAAACAAGTACAAGGCGAAGTGAGCCATCTTTTTTCTTAACAATACGTAGCGGGTTTATGTACGGACTAACTGCTGGTTCAATAATTCCTTGATCGAGCATATCCTGCAATTCTTTTTTAACTTGTTCTCTATGAATATACGGAATAGGATAATGCTTAGTTTTAAATGTGTCGTGCTGTTTGACTTGAAATTCATACATAAATCCAGACAGAGTACCAGGAATGTTGTCAAAAACTGGAGCTTGCTGTAAAAGAATTTTGTGTAATTGCGTGCGTTCGTCGTCTGTATTTGCACTGCTTTGTTTAACTTTATCGGAAATCATCTGCATTACGTCGTAGTCAGCTTCGTCTGGAGTATTATAGTTATGTACGTACGTGTCTGTGAACAATGTGGGATTACAGTCTATGTTACGTGTTGCGGAAATGACCTCTGTGCGGTTAATTGTTTGTTCTTCCGCAGATGGTGAATGCTGAAATTCTAAAGCCAATTGCACATTTTCATCCTTCAACATTAAATAGGAATTCTGAAAATCAACCACTGCATCGTGTTGTACGAGAAAATTAGTATCTAAAATTACGTCTGTTGTCAATAAAGGAACAATCCAAAAATTTGAGTGAAAAGTATGACCTCCAATACAAAATGATAAATGCGTCTGTAATTTCACATCCACTCCTTTACTCGATACTGCTCCTTTTACTTTCGTTTTGCCGAAAGGTAATGTGGGATAGGTGTTCTCTTTGTTACACTCGTTAAAAGTTTCTTCATTTATTACTGACATAGGTGATCCGGAATCAATTACTGCTGAAAATTTCGATGAACCAATTTTAATTTCGATGACAGGTTGTGAAATGGTTTTCTGAACAACTGGTCTTTCCTGTAAAAGAGTGTCTCGGATGTCGTCGAAAGTAATAACATTTTCGTGAACAACATTCTGCGTGCCGAAAGTAGTGCTTGTGTTATTGGAAGATGCGATCTGTACTGTATCTAGTCAAATTCTATCTGACGTGTTACTATTTTCAGGAGGATGCTGTGGCATTTCTACTATTTGAACAGTTCTATTGCTTCTTCCAGACGTATTACGCTCTTGATGATACCTACTGGCGGGTTCATTCATGAGAATAGGTTCTTGTGGATAATTTTGCTGTTGGTATGACCGACTGTTGTTAGATGTACGCTGAAAATTGTCGTCATTATTTTTACGTCTGTCGTAATAGTCATTCCTATACGGTGCATTGCGATAGGAATTGAAATACTGTCTTCTCTGTACGTAGTTATTTCCTTGCTGTCGTGCGTTACTATTTGTTGGATCTGGGACTATACGTGCATGCGGTGAAACATTAAAGTTAGGTTGACCTTGTGCATTACATTGTTGGTTATGTATTCCAACCGGCTGACTTTCATGCTGTTGTGGTGGAAAACGTCTATTGTTACCAACATGTGATTCCTGTTGCTCAAAATTTTGACGATATTGATAATTAGAATTTGGTCTGTTATTAAAGTTTTGGTGGTTGTCATTCCTAAAGCGTCTGTTACCTTTCCTATTAAAATTACGTGTCTGATCATAATTGCTGTACGTCTGTTGGCCTTGGTTGTTATATGAAAAATTTTTGTTTACGAAAGAATAATCTTATTGCTGCACTTCTAAAAGCTGCAGCAGATCCCTGAATGCCGAAATATTTTCTTTTTGCTGACCTGTTAAAAGTGACACTCTTAATGATCGTGGTAATTTAGAGATACATAATTGAATGAGTGCAGATTCACTATAGGGTTCACTTAAATACTGGTTTTGTTGCACCATGTGCTCAAAAAATTGCGTCACACTCGGAAAATTTGAGTTCTCATAATTCGGTAAACTAATTAACTGATCTTTAATTCCGCGCTGTGTCGTCTTCGACCAATACGCTGATAGAAAGGCATTCTGAAACTCTTCTACTGAATAACATTGTCTCGCGATCGGCCTCATACGAGTTGCCGGTTTGCCTTTCAAAAAACTGCAGATAAATTCAAGTTTATGTGTTACGGGCCAAGTCGGTGGAAAAGCAAAACTGAATTGTTGTATCCAATCCAGTGGGTGAATCTGTGTTCTATCGTTTTTAAATACTTTAAATTTTCTCACTGACAGAGAATGTTTGTAATCGAAATTATCGTCTCTGTGTGATGGAACAGGTTCAGGATTGTAAGAGAATCTGTTGAACTGTGGTTGTTCGGAATCTAAGTCCCGTACTCTCTGTAGATTACCCAAATGATACGCGTTGCGCGAGTCTGACAATTGCTCGCAAAGTGGAGTCTGCTGTGATGTGTTATTAACTGAAATACTTTTGATCTCTGTTACTTCTTGTTGTAAACTTGACAACTTTCTATGCAACGTGTTATTAGACGAATCGATCTCATTAATTGTCTGCTGTAAAGTTTGAAATTCAGGTGTTTGATTAAATGAAACCGGTGAAGTATCGTCTGATTTATTGTCATTAGTACTTTCGATAACATCAATACGACTGGCCAATTCATCACATTTTTCAGTCAGTATTTTAACCTGATCATCGGTTTTAGAATCGGAGGCACTAATCTGTTTTTGCAACGTACGTGTAGTTTCGTTCAGTTTTTTAACGTCAGCTTGAATTACATCGGAATCCTGTGTTAGTTCTAATTGTTCGAATCTGTCTGTCACTATCTGAATATCCGCTGTGTGTGTATCTGTTTTTGATTTAAGGTCAGAAATCTCATCGCGTAATTCCGCGTTCAACTGTTTGATGGAATTAATTTCGTCGGAAACTGTGGCAATATTGTTGTCTACGTATGTTTTTGCTTTCGCAAACATTTTACGTTTGTCTTCCTGTCTCTGTGCTGTGATTGTTTCCATCACTTGTCGTTTTACTTTATTTTGATCCTGAATAAATTTGCGGAAACGCGTATCACTGTTTTGTATGTGAAGACTAAGACGTTCATTAATTTGAGTGTTCTGTTGTTTGAATTTCGCGTCAATCTTTTCATCCATTGTGCGCGAAAGTTCTGTTGTCATTACTTTAAACTCGTCGCGTAATTGTGTAGCCTTTTCAGAGCATTGTTTAGCGACTCCGCTAATTTCCTCTCTAAGTGTTTCTGTTGTAGCTGTTTGCATTTCCCTTAATTCTTGCGCAATAGATCTAATTTCTTCGCTACTTTTTTTTGAACAAGCTTCAATTTCCTCGCGTAACTGTACCTTAGTATCATGACACTGCGCGGCAACAGCTCTAATTTGTTCACTAAGCTGTCTGGAATTGTTGTCTAATTTTTCACTAAGTTTGTCTTGTTTTTCATCCGACCGTATTGAATTGCTGTCTATTTTCTCATTCAACTGTTTGGAAGTGTTGTCTAATTTTTCATTAAGTTGTTTGTTATCTTCACTATTATCATCTAGTTTTTTACTAATTTCATTAAATTGTTGTTTGACACTCTCGTTTTGTTTTTCGTTAACTTGAAACAATATTGCCATAATTTGATCCAAGCTAAAAGTAGCTGTTGCATTCTCTGTGCTGTTTGATTGCGTACCTGCAATTGTCGCGTTTTGTGTGACCATTTGGTCATTCTGTAATTTACAAAAAGGTTTATCAGCCGGATGTACACTGTCAGACACTATTTCGGAATTAAATAGATCCGGCGTACTTTCAGTACACTGTCCATTTTCATTAGAAAAATTTGCCTGTACGTCACTTGAATTTTCCAAACCGGGTGTATTAAGCTGGGCAGCGCTCATTACAATAGAGCGTCCCGCGTCATCGATTGTCGTCAAATCAACAGACGACATAACCGAGTTCGTTTGTTCATCATTAAGACAAAAACCATCATGAGTGGTTGGAATGCATTGTCAGTGGACGCAGGATTGTCATCATTACATTGCGTGTCACTAGTACTATTGGTGAAGTTATTTAATTCGCTTATTTCGTTCATAATACCTCGCGATACACTATTCATAGTCTTTCGCGGCATTCTTACAATAGTCTAAATTATTCACAAAACAAATAAGCACAAATACAAAAGGCAACAAACACAAATACAACAGAGCAACGAATTGCCGATGATCTGAGGAAAGAAAGTCACAAAATTAGTAAAAGCGTTGCGCCGAATGCTAATTATATTTAAACAAATAAGAGCAGATATCTGACTGTTTTTCAAAGGATTCTCAACGAAATACGATCCTGGACCGGGTGTCACCAAGTGCAACTGACCCACAAAAAATTTGAAAGTTAATATTTTTAAATGCCAATGGACCTAGAGCTAAGTGTAAGCTCCCCGGAGAAATTTTTAAACACAATGACAATTAAATAATAATTAGCAATCTGACCCAAGTATAAGCTCCTCAGAAAAAAATGCAAGTCAAATTAATGATAATGAAATCTCAGTCACAATGAAAATGCAAATAGACCGAAATGTCGATCTTTAGGCCCTGTTCATTAATTAAACTATAATTCTTACCTTAGTAAAACTGCATCTGCTCTTATTTTTCGCCATAGCTTGGAGGAAATTCATTGCAAAAATTTTGAATTTAAGGGAAACTTTTCTTTAAGGAATAGCAAGGGAATATTTCTTTCATTAAAGGATTCTTTGTTAAAAAATTGCTTTGAAAACAAAATTATTATTGGGGCGATTCTTGCACTAATTAGTTACAGTTAATTTACATTATTAGCTGAGCGCAATGCTGCTTCATTACCTTATTTAAAAATAATATACCTCGTCCTGAATCATGACCAGAGTGCGATGTCGACGCCCACCGACTCCTCGCACACAACTAAACTATCTCTCGCGACCAGACCACAACTACCTCATCTCGCACGCGGTACTACTTCCCAACAGCTAACTCGCAACTGAACTGTCTCGTAACTCGACTGCAACAGAACTGCTCTCTCGCGCGGTCAAGCGCAGACTAGGAACTCTGGTCAAAGATTTTATCATGCCTCACCATCGCTGCTACCGAGTACATACACGTTTCAATATATATATCCACTGTCGATAACTGGAAAACTAATTGACGGTCTCATCTTTGGTAGTGTAATAGTTTGTAGTTCCGGCAATCGCCACAAAGCCTTTTTTGCGTTGTTTTGTTTTTTCAGATGACAGTCGCCAGATAGTGTTTTGTTCTTAGTTGCACCTAGTTACTCGAGTAAACATGGCTGGCGCAAGGCTTACATTGGATGAAAGAAAGTCAGTTTTGAAGTGGTATTTTAAGTACGAAAACATTAATGAGGTTGAACGGCAATGGCGAAATGAGTACCAAACAGAGCCACCGACACGTTTAACCATTCGTCGCATTCGATACAAATCTGAAGCCGAAGGCTGTGTTAAACATGTACACAAACAACGATCTGAACGTCCTGTAACAGTAACAAGTCCAGGTAACTCCCGTCCTGTGCTACAATAATTCCCCTGCTCACCACAGAAGTCTGTGAGACAATGTGCCCGTTAAACTAGAGTGAGTCGCTCAAGCGTTCGGCGAAATTTGAAGACAGCAAAGTGGAAGTGCTGCATCCCTCGACTGCTACACACAATGAACGAGGACGATCCAGATCGTAGAATGGAGTACTGCGAGTGGTTTACTAACATGGTGCGCAACGATGAAGAGTTTGCAGAGATGATTGTGTGGTCTGATGAGGCACAGTTCAAACTCAATGGTACAGTAAATCGCCACAATTGCATCTACTGGGCATTCGAAAATCCTAACGTCCATGTAGACAAAGCCGTGAATTTGCCATGAGTCAATGCGTGGTGTGGGTTGTCTTACCGGGGCTTGATTGGTCCATTCTTCTTTGACGGCACAGTTACCGGTGAGGTGTACCTTCAGAAGGTGCAGACATCCATTTTACGTGCCATCCGTGACTTGTATGGAGACGGAAAAATTTACTTTCAACAAGATGGTGCCCCAGCCCATTACCAAAATCGTGTTAGGGCGTATCTCGACGAAAATCTACCAGGAAGATGGATAGGCCGTAGAGGTGCTGTGGAGTATCCACCACGTTCCCCAGACCTAACTCCTCTGGACTTTTACTAGTGGGGAACACTAAACGACGTCGTTTAACCATAAAAGCCACGCACATTCGATGAACTTCGAGAATCCATCGTACATTCATGTGCTACAGGTCGGCGGCATCGTTTGTGTGGATGTTAATGGTGACCATTTCGAACAACTACAGTGATATCTTTAAGTTGGACTTTAAGCTAAACTTTCACCAAAAATGAGACAACTCCGCCTTTAGTTTGCAAGTTATGGACTTTTAAACAATGGATACATTTTTTGGACCCTTCTATATACATTACCTTACTGCAGCAGCTTTTGGGGCTTTCAGGTTCATCATCAGTCAACCACTCTTACAGCAATATGTGAACAGACAGAGCAGGCTTGCATAACGAATCCTAGGACAGCAGTCACCCTCTATACAATCAACTGGATGCCAGATTCACTGACTGCTTTGCGTCTGAGGAGGAGGTGGTGGTGGTGGTGGTGGATGATTTCAGGGAGGGGACCGAACAGCGAGGTCATCAGTCCTGTCGGATTAGGGAAGGGTGGGAATGGAAGTCGGCCTTGCCCTTTCACAGAAACCATCCTGGCGATTGGTGCCTACAGCATAAACCGTAGCGCTGCCCATCGACTAAGCTGGTCACCAATGGGAGTAATAATTTTGTATGCTACTTTGGTAACTTTATTTTATATGGATTACTGGGTAAGGTGTATTTTTGCGTTGTACCTGACCTTGTAACTAACCTGTTACTACGGGTTATTACGTTATTATTGGGAATGTAAATACTTATTGCTTGGGAAGTTAACGTGAGAAGATTAGGGTCGCCACCGACTCTAACCACACAACTAACCGAAGATTTGGTCGAGTCGGAAAATAAATTAATTTGATCACAGACCAAAAACTCACAAAAATGCATACGTTGTGATGTCGCTCATAGCGGATAAAATGTAATTAATAGTACTGCCCGCGCACTGTTCACGACAATCAACCATTTAAAATAAAATAGAACATGCATGAACACTGCATAAGATCAGCTCCCAGAACACACCTGAAAATAAGGCTTAATCTAAAGCACTTGCATTAAAATAAAAAAGGAAACTAATCACTGGACCTGTGCGTAAGGAAACGCGTTGGATGTGCCAACGGGAAAGCTATGAGGTGAGTGGCTTAGGTGCAAAAACGTAACCTCGGAACACAAGAGAAAATTGTGGATAAAATCATTTATTCCTAAGAAATTAAAGAAAAGCATCGATACATTCACCGTTATAATCTACTCCTAAAATCATTGGTGTGAATCATTCATACCACTGCTGTTGCCTGATCGCAATAACTCGTAAAGCTGTACACGTTCCTCAGTACACCCGCGTGCCCACGTGGTTTGTGGAGACGCACTTCGTAGGTATCGTGTCCAAGTTGCAACAATATCACATCACACAATCATCGGTTAACGTTCTTTAAAACAAGCATGAGACCGGACAGTTAGTGATGACGGTAGCCCAACAAAACTTTAATGTTCAACCACGTGGTCGGCTCCCCACGGACGAAAAATACATAAAGCAAGGAAAATTTACGAGAAGGCAAAGCTATTAATATTTAGAAAAATGAAAGCTTATACAGGCACAGCTGAAGGCAAAAAGACATTCATACAGAAGCGAGTGCTCACGTCTTATCGACACCTTTGTGTGGCGCTCTTCCGGTGGATCCAAGTCTGCTATAGAAATTTACTAAGTGAAATATCTGCCAAAGTTTTGCATTCCTTGCTGCGACAAGGCAAAGCAATCTTTCAGAGTTGAAAAGCGAGACCAAAAGCTAACAGTTCTCCCCTCGCCAAGTAACAACGCGCCACGCGGTCAGTCTAACTCACCCTTCTTCGACTGGAGCACAGCTGTGGACGCTTCCCGTACCGGCGGCAGACTGCCTTCCCGCTTCCTCTCCAGCCACCTCCACGCTCCGCGTGGCCCGGAAAACCCAAAGATGCCATTTCCGCCACCAACCTAACGCAGGTGGATTTCTCACAAGTAGCGAAAACCTCTTTGCCTACTTGACCACTACGCGAGTTGGCCATTCTGTACAACTGCTGCTGAATCTGTACGACTATCGCAGACTTTCTGCAGCAGACTACGCCACCGTCTAGCAACGTGACACACAACCACATTCATTCAATCACGCCACTATGAGAGTAAAGAGAAAAGAGAAACAAGGAAAAGAAAGAGAAATGGTAATGAAAATGGGCTACCGGACTAATGAAAGGTGGCTACAGCACCCTTTCAACCTTTCTCATTGAAATTATATAACATTTCAGCGTCACCCACTGGTCTGGTCTATTAAGACAAACCGGTCACCTGAAAATAAATGAAACATCATTTGCGATTACGACTGATTATTTTAATTGAAATCTCGTCACAAGTAATAGAATTACAGTTCTCCGGGGGATTCCGTTTTTTTTTTTTTTGTTACATTATGAACCGTTTACTTTGACCCTTCCACAGGAGTTGAAGACGAAATATTAGCATGGCATAAAGCATTTAGTTTCCTGATGATTTCTCAAGAACAGTGTGACATGTCTTACCCTGCTTTTATAATAAATGATATCCATTCCTATCTGTAATGACCGCCTTTACACCAAATAAGTTTTGCTGAATCCAGTAGGGATACCGAAGCAATGTCAAGTAGTAAAATTTTGTGGAAGACATTGATCATAGAGAATGCTAAGTGTCGGTCAGAAATTAACCACAGACATAAGTGTGATTTCATGTAATTAGGAGTCAGGAACCAGTCAGGGAAGTAATAGTAGGAAAATTTTGTATGCCATTTAGTTACTTACTTATTTATACTTAACCAGCTCTGTAGGCCGCGCTGCTTCAACAAACAGTCTCCACTGAGTTCTGTGCCTCGTTGTTTCCTCACAGCTGACAATATTCAAAGCTTCCTCATCTTTCTGTACTTCGTCTTCCCATTTGTTGGCCTTCACAGCGGGCTGTGAAATCTAGTTTAGGAAGAAGCGTCTCTGGCACATGGATTAAGTGAACTGTCCATTGCAGTCGTCTCATCTTTTGATATTGTAAATAGTTGAGCTGGTTCATGATATCATAAATTTAATAATTCTTTCTTATTCTCCAAGTAGCTCCGTCTCTCACCGGGTACCAGATCACTGTCACCGCCTTTCTTTCGAATTTTAGAAGCTTTTGGACTTCTCTTATAGTTAATGTCCAGCTTTCTGAACCAGAGAGGACAATGGGGGGCGTGAAATGTATCTCTGAAGGTAAACAGACACCCGGAAGCCAGCAGGAATTCTTGCACATACAACACCGTTTATTTCATAATAATAATTGTAGCAACTTAACAGACACCTGGACTGATCAACAGATTTGAAATTGTCTTCGCTCTATCTGAAGTGCTGTAATGCACATTTGATTGTGTGTATTTGAGTATATTCTACTTTTGTTCATTGAAGAGTAGTCCTGTTTTTCTTGCTGCTATGGGGACTCTTTTGTACATCTCCCCAAGACCTTCTTTGCTCCCCCTCACCAACGCTATATCGCCTGCGTATACAAAAATATGAAACATGCCGTTTCCATTCGTAACATATTAAACTCTTCAACTTTGTTCCGTCTCATGTCTTTCTTCAGGGTGATATTAAACAGTAGATATGACGCAGAAACGACACGGAACTATTTGAAATCGATTGATGTGATGCACACGTACAGACAAGCACAATGGTTCAAATTTTAGAAAAATTGGTGAAGTTATTCAAGAGCAAGAGCTTCACAAATTGAGCAACTCAATAATGTGTACGTTCACCGCTGACACTTATAGAACCAATTTCGAGGGTTGTCCAGAAAGTAAGTTCCGATCGGTGGCGCAATGGAAACCACTGGAAAAATCCGGTAAAGCTTTGCACAGATGTGGTGGGCAGTGTCTCTAGTATGCCCGTCGATTGTGTCGCGTCGCTCTTTTCAGTTTTGAGTGAACAGTGATCACGTAAAGATGCGTAGGGAATGTCGTCTCCCGCCAAGTATGAGGGCCTGGTTAGAGATTTCGCCTGTGTCATGCAGCCCACATAACACAACTGTCGAGCAGTTCTTTCTGCATACCAATTCTCGGCAGCACACTGCAGGGGCAATGAAGACGCTCCTGCAGCGTTTCCGATGACAATTGTTTGATCACCCACAACACAGTCCGTAATTGGCTCCCCCTGAGTCTCATCTCTGCTGACAAGAACCGCTGGCTGTGAAGACAAAATTTTTCCACAGACGAACGAGCTGCAGACCAGTGCAGATAACTGGCCGAAAGCGCAAGCGGCTGCTTTCTATGACGAGGATATTGGAAAGTTGATACAACACTACGACAACACTCGTAGTTGGAGAGGCGACTATATAGAGATGTGGGTAGAATGTGTACCTAACTGTTGCAAATAAAACGTTTCTGGTTTTCACTGTGGTTTCCATTTCGCGACCGATCGGAACTTACTTTCCGGACAACCCTCGTATTTGGCTTGACATTGATTGATAGAGTTGTTGGATGTGATACTGAGGGATATCGTGCCAAATTTTGACCTATTGGCGCTCTGCGTCGTCAAAATACTGAGGCAAACACGCCCTGCCCATAATGCTCCAGTCCAGAGATCGTCAAACTTTTTTGTTCCAGGGGAAATACTGACACTATTGGTAGGGACCTCGGACCGCATCTGCAGCGATCTTATTAGTTGGTAACCGAGATAAATTAGTGTGTAGACTAATCACTGGTCGTTAAAAGTCTGTACCATTCGGTACACTTCGTGTTGACTGTGCTCTATTCCATATTGCTACCATTTTCAGCGACTACGAAATTGTGACTATAAAGTGTTGTTGTGTAGTCTGTGTGAGCGGATAATTAATTGCTTGATAATAATAACTGCTCTTGTATTTCAATGCAATATGACGCACGATCACATATGTTTACTAAATGTTTTGAATGCCATTTTTCTTGTCATTAGGCTGCATTACAAAGGCGTCAATTTAATTTCATATTGCATGCTATAAATGTGTGACCCAGTCTGTAATGCGCATTCACGAATTCATGTTACTTTTGCGTTAAAATTTGTACCACAGCAGTTGATGGATACGAGCTGTGTTCGCCCGTGAGCCGTCAGTACTGGAAGACAAAGAGTAAAGCACCTCCCTTCTCACGTCTTGTAATCCCACAGTGGACGAGCTACTTTCCTCTCCGCCACTGGGGTAAGCGTACAACTTTACTTAGCTCTAGGCTGATTCCACCGACGTCTAGAGGGGAACTTACGCACATCTTAAAATACACCCCTGGAAATTGAAATAAGAACACCGTGAATTCATTGTCCCAGGAAGGGGAAACTTTATTGACACATTCCTGGGGTCAGATACATCACATGATCACACTGACAGAACCACAGGCACATAGACACAGGCAACAGAGCATGCACAATGTCGGCACTAGTACAGTGTATATCCACCTTTCGCAGCAATGCAGGCTGCTATTCTCCCATGGAGACGATCGTAGAGATGCTGGATGTAGTCCTGTGGAACGGCTTGCCATGCCATTTCCACCTGGCGCCTCAGTTGGACCAGCGTTCGTGCTGGACGTGCAGACCGCGTGAGACGACGCTTCTTCCAGTCCAAAACATGCGCAATGGGGGACAGATCCGGAGATCTTGCTGGCCAGGGTAGTTGACTTACACCTTCTAGAGCACGTTGGGTGGCACGGGATACATGCGGACGTGTATTGTCCTGTTGGAACAGCAAGTTCCCTTGCCGGTCTAGGAATGGTAGAACGATGGGTTCGATGACGGTTTGGATGTACCGTGCACTATTCAGTGTCCCCTCGACGATCACCAGTGGTGTACGGCCAGTGTAGGAGATCGCTCCCCACACCATGATGCCGGGTTTTGGCCCTGTGTGCCTCGGTCGTATGCAGTCCTGATTGTGGCGCTCACCTGCACGGCGCCAAACACGCATACGACCATCATTGGCACCAAGGCAGAAGCGACTCTCATCGCTGAAGACGACACGTCTCCATTCGTCCCTCCATTCACGCCTGTCGCGACACCACTGGAGGCGGGCTGCACGATGTTGGGGCGTGAGCGGAAGACGGCCTAACGGTGTGCGAGACCGTAGCCCAGCTTCATGGAGACGGTCGCGAATGGTCCTCGCCGATACCCCAGGAGCAACAGTGTCCCTAATTTGCTGGGAAGTGGCGGTGCGGTCCCCTACGGCACTGCGTAGGATCCTACGGTCTTGGTGTGCATCCGTGCGTCGCTGCGGTCCGGTCCCAGGTCGACGGGCACGTGCACCTTCCGCCGACCACTGGCGACAACATCGATGTACTGTGGAGACCTCACGCCCCACGTGTTGAGCAATTCGGCGGTACGTCCACCCGGCCTCCCGCATGCCCACTATACGCCCTCGCTCAAAGTCCGTCAACTGCACATACGGTTCACGTCCACGCTGTCGCGGCATGCTACCAGTGTTAAAGACTGCGATGGAGCTCCGTATGCCACGGCAAACTGGCTGACACTGACGGCGGCGGTGCACAAATGCTGCGCAGCTAGCGCCATTCGACGGCCAACACCGCGGTTCCTGGTGTGTCCGCTGTGCCGTGCGTGTGATCATTGCTTGTAAAGCCCTCTCGCAGTGTCCGGAGCAAGTATGGTGGGTCTGACACACCGGTGTCAATGTGTTCTTTTTTATATTTCCAGGAGTGTACTACCTTCTCTGTAAGTATTTTTGTTTGTTACAGACAATGAGCTGGAAAACAACGCTATTAGAAAGCTCTGAACGTCAGTTGACATCTTTGCACTGAGCTGTTAGTTGCGACATCCATATTATTATAAAATACGGCCGAATCCGCGGGCGACACGACTACCTGCTTAGGGCCGCAGGCGGCCCGCGGGTCACTGTTCGACGACCACTGCTCTAAACTTTTTCGATCGGGGAGAGATCCTGCGACATTGCCGGCGAGCGCGAAGACAAGCAATAAGAATCTCGCCGTGTGCGGACGGGCATTATCTTGTTGAAATGTAACCCCATGATGAACTGCCATGAAGGTCAACAAAACAGGATGTAGAGTATCGTCGACCTACCGGTGTGCTGTAAGCGTGCCGGGGATGACGACCAAAGCAGTCGTGCTATGAAATGGCATCCCCAGAAAATCCCTCCAGGTTGTGAGGCGGTATGGTGCGCGACGATCTGGTCGCTATCCCACCCGCGGCCTGGAGCGTCTTCACACACGTGTGCATTGGTCATCGGAGCTCAACGCGAAGCGGGATTCATCACTGAAGACCTATTCCCGTCAAAGAGATTCGCAGCCGAAAACGTGTCTGAATATGACCCAGACAGTGGTGAGATACCAGCCCGACTGGCGGCCATCGCAAGGCCCGACAGTCAGGAGTGATGGTCTGGGGTACCATTTCCTTTCATAGCAGGACCCATTCGGTACGTCGAAGATATTTTAGGTCCCGTTTTAAGGTATGTCGTCATGGACTTACTTCTCAGCAAGGTAATGCCCGCCCACACCCGGCAACAGATTCTTCTGCTAGTCTTCGTGCTTGCCGAATCCAACCTTGGGCGCAAAGGTCAGCGTATCTCTCCCCAATTGAGAACGTTTGCAGCATTATGGGCAGGGCTCTCCAACCAGCTCGGGATTTTGACGACGTAATGCGCCAGTAGGACTTAATTTGGCACGATAGGCTTGAGGAGGACACCCCAACAACTCTGTCAACCAATGGAAAACAGAATAATTGCTAGGAAAAGGCCCAGAGAGGGACCAGTCCGTTATTGACCTCCTCAGTTGATGAAGATCTTCCTCTTGAATAAATCATACAATTTTTCTGGAGTTATAATCCACTAGTCCTCTGTACAGTTTCATCACATACGCCGATTTCCAAATCTTTGGGGTAATTTCTTTGTGGTGCGTCCTTTTCTCTCTCTCCTCAGCCTGTATGTGGTGTGTTTTATTTCTTTAGGACCTGCTGAATATATTTCGAACTCCTTGAATACAATGTTACAAACTTCCAACCAACCGGTTGCAAACAGAATTTAAAATTCTATAACTCGTTTTCAACGCCAACTACAACTGCGAAAGAAAAGGTTTTAGACAAAATATTTTGGAAGAGTTACAGATCTTCAAACATTTTTCTCTGAAGGATGGCCTCATATTAAATGAACAACTGCAGTCGGGAAATATAATTTTTTTCAAAGGCTTAATGCCGCTACTGAAAGATGTTTGACAGCTAAAGTTGCTTATCCGTTTACGTGTAAGCCCTTAAATACTGTTTTCCTCTCCCTTTCTTGTATAATTCACATCTTATTAATCTGTTAATCACTATTATATTAATTTCTTGCTGTTAGGCTTTTATAAATCGTGCTACCAGATGGCGCGATCTGTAACATGTCCACGTCGTTATTTCGCATGGCCTGCTCGCACAGTTCCTGTTACTTACTCGTGGCCTGCACCACTGTAGTGCCCTTAGAGGTATGTTTAAACATTGTTTCAAAATTTTGACTATATCCGTTATGAATCTAGGTAGCAAATGTTTCAGTTGTGGTATTAACGTCTTGACTAGAGCGATGTCGCTCACACTTTCCTTTGACCACATGTGAGTATTTGTGTGCAATTAAACTTGTAAAAATTATGCTCGCCCCCATCTGCTCCTATTCCTCGAACATCTCCCCATACTCTACACCTCCCGCCGCCTTAATCCCCCTCACCCCCTGGTTGATCCTCTCCTCTCCTGTCCCTGCTCCCTGCCACGCCTTCACTGTTGTGTCCACCCTACCCTCCATCTCTACACCCTTCATCTCCTTTCCCAAGGTGGCTTCCATCAACTCACCCTCCCGGATGATGCCCTCTCTTCCTCCATTTATCCCTCCTATCAACTCTCATCCTAACCCCCCTCTCCTTTCCTCCGTCCAGTCCCTGGGCTCCCTCTTCCCCCCCCTTCCATTCTGTTTTCTCCCCGCCTACCCTCTCCTACCTCCTTTCTCCCCCCCCCCCTGAGTCCTTTTGTATTCCCCTCCTCTACCTTTCCCCACTCCCTGTCACGTCTGCCCAGCACCCAGCACCCCCCCCCCCCCCCATCGTATGGGTCCTCGTCCTCCATCGGCTCCTTTCCCCCCTTCCCCCCCTTCGTTTTTCTTCCCTTCCCCCCTTTTTATTTTCCCATCAACTGTCCAGGCTCCACCCGCCTGCTCTCGGCTGTGTTATATTTGCCAACTTTTTAGCGCAGTGTTTAAGTGAATGTTCAGTGTTGTTCGTCTTTTCAAAGTGTTGCGAAGAGAAATCATGCTGTCGCTGGGTGTGAATTTTATGTCTCTTGTGAACAGAAACCAGACTTTTGCCGTGTTTTTTAATTGTCTGTCTATTATTTTACCTGTCTGCTTCATATGTATTTTATTAGCATCATCATCCCTTTGTTTCTATGTTTAAAGTTCCACGACTTTTTCCGCCACGTTACCATTTAAGTCTCCGATTTTATCGCCTGTTTTTTATTATTTATTATCTTCCTCTTTTTAAAACAAGTTCTGTAGGCTGAAGAGCGGCATAAATTATCTGGGAGTACGCATTAGGAGTGATTTAAAATGGAATGATCATATAAAGTTGATCGTCGGTAAAGCAAATGCCAGACAGATTCATTGGAAGAATCCTAAGGAAATGCAATCCGAAAACAAAGGAAGTAGGTTACAGTACGCTTGTTCGCCCACTGCTTGAATACTGCTCAGCGGTGTGGGATCCGTACCAGATAGGGTTGATAGAAGAGATAGAGAAGATCCAATGGAGAGCAGCGCGCTTCGTTGCAGGATCATTTAGTAATTGCGAAAGCGTTACGGAGATGATAGATAAACTCCAGTGGAAGACTCTGCAGGAGAGACGCTCAGTAGCTCGGTACAGGCTTTTGTTAAAGTTTCGAGAACATACCTTCACCGAAGAGTCCAGCAGTATATTGCTCCCTCCTACGTATATCTCGCGAAGAGGCCATGAGGATAAAATCAGAGAGATTAGAGCCCACACAGAAGCATACAGACAATCCTTCTTTCCACGAACAATACGAGACTGGAATAGAAGGGAGAACCGATAGAGGTACTCAGGGTACCCTCCGCCACACACCGTCAGGTGGCTTGCGGAGTATGGATGTAGATGTAGATGTAGATACTAAGCTGCTGCCAGTCCGCCCCTTTCGGGGGGGGGGGGAATCGAAACTCAATAAAGGAAAAACAAAAAAAAAATTGTAAGAATTAAGTATTTGTTCGATGTCTACCTGTTATTAATGTACCTTCCTGTGATATTGTCAGGTAAGGTAACAGTTCCTTCTAAGGAAGGCGACCATAGTTGGCGTGGAAAACTAGTTAAATAATTGTAAATTCTGTTAGCAACCGGTTGGCTGGAAGTTTGTAACATTGGAACTAATTACGGTTGCCGAACACAGCCATGTTCAGATTATTTTCTAGAGGCTGTGTAAATGGATATGGAGTAGTAGGCTCAATACCTGGAATTTCGAATCTCTTTCCCAGTGTTTCTCAAGAATTTGACTACGATGAACACATTGTCAGTAGTTTATAATGTTACGGTGTAGCATTTATTTTGTTTTTAGTCTCGTTATTCACATTCCGCTGCCTGTGTACGTTACGTCGACGGACGTGTCGGTGTCGATTCCTTCCAGACAAGTCCGCCAAACGTGGCGGTCGGTACTCTGCGGCCCTCTGCTGGAACGGGCTGCAGCAGGAGGCGGGTCCTGGCTCCAGCGAGCACCAGTGGCCCCGTTTAATTTTGCTCGTCTCGCCAGCCACGCCACACCGCACCAGACCGTGTGGTCTCTCGCCAAAGGCATGCGCCCCACTTTCTGTAATTCCGTCCTAGCCTGTAATGGGAGGAGTACCGGATGATAAGGGAGAGCGGCTCCGGGGGATAGCTGGAGGAAGGGGGAGGGGGGGGCAGAGGCCAATGGGTGGGATAAGAAGGGGAGGGGTTGGGGGAGGGGGGGGAGGAACAAGTGACTAACAGACGCGAACGGCGGCGGCGGTCTCTAATCGACTCGCCGGCGAACGGCGTAATCTGGGCGGCGGCTGCGATCGCCCACTGCAGTTTGCTCGCAGTCTCGTCCGGAACAGAGAGGCATGGCACTGCGGCGCCGGCTTCCCCCTGCGTCCTCCACTGGGGAGAGGCTGGAAGAACTGGAATATGACGGCCCTTTGATGGCAACGTCATTACAGATGGAGTTGTAGCTTGAGCTGGCCCTGGCCGATGAAGAAGACAGGGACTGGCTTCACATATGGATCATCCTCGTATTTGCACAGAATAATTTAGAGAAATGTCTGGAGTGGGATTTCTTTATTTAATCGTATGGTGATTTTATACAACATGCAGTTGATATAAGGCAAATGATTTTATACAATATACAGGGTGTTTCAAAAATGACCGGTATATTTGAAACGGCAATAAAAACTAAACGAGCAGCGATAGAAATACACCGTTTGTTGCAATATGCTTGGGACAACAGTACATTTTCAGGCGGACAAACTTTCGAAATTACGGTGGTTACAATTTTCAACAACAGATGGCGCTGCAAGTGATGTGAAAGATATAGAAGACAACCCAGTCTGTGGGTGTGCCATTCTGTACGTCGTCTTTCTGCTGTAAGCGTGTGCTGTTCACAACGTGCAAGTGTGCTGTAGACAACATGGTTTATTCCTTAGAACAGAGGATTTTTCTGGTGTTGGAATTCCACCGCCTAGAACACAGTGTTGTTGCAACAAGACGAAGTTTTCAACGGAGGTTTAATGTAACCAAAGGACCGAAAAGCGATACAATAAAGGATCTGTTTGAAAAATTTCAACGGACTGGGAACGTGACGGATGAACGTGCTGGAAAGGTAGGGCGACCGCGTACGGCAACCACAGAGGGCAACGCGCAGCTAGTGCAGCAGGTGATCCAACAGCGGCCTCGGGTTTCCGTTGGCCGTGTTGCAGCTGCGGTCCAAATGACGCCAACGTCCACGTATCGTCTCATGCGCCAGAGTTTACACCTCTATCCATACAAAATTCAAACGCGGCAACCCCTCAGCGCCGCTACCGTTGCTGCACGAGAGACATTCGCTAACGATATAGTGCACAGGATTGATGACGGCGATATGCATGTGGGCAGCATTTGGTTTACTGACGAAGCTTATTTTTACCTGGACGGCTTCGTCAATAAACAGAACTGGCGCATATGGGGAACCGAAAAGCCCCATGTTGCAGTCCCATCGTCCCTGCATCCTCAAAAAGTACTGGTCTGGGCCGCCATTTCTTCCAAAGGAATCATTGGCCCATTTTTCAGATCCGAAACGATTACTGCATCACGCTATCTGGACATTCTTCGTGAATTTGTGGCGGTACAAACTGCCTTAGACGACACTGCGAACACCTCGTGGTTTATGCAAGATGGTGCCCGGCCACATCGCACGGCCGACGTCTTTAATTTCCTGAATGAATATCTCGATGATCGTGTGATTGCTTTGGGCCATCCGAAACATACAGGAGGCGGCGTGGATTGGCCTTCCTATTCGCCAGATATGAACCCCTGTGACTTCTTTCTGTGGGGACACTTGAAAGACCAGGTGTACCGCCAGAATCCAGAAACAATTGAACAGCTGAAGCAGTACATCTCATCTGCATGTGAAGCCATTCCGCCAGACACGTTGTCAAAGGTGTCGGGTAATTTCATTCAGAGACTACGCCATATTATTGCTACGCATGGTGGATATGTGGAAAATATCGTACTATAGAGTTTCCCAGACCGCAGCGCCATCTGTTGTTGAAAATTGTAACTACTGTAATTTCGAAAGTTTGTCTGCCTGAAAATGTACTGTTGTCCCAAGCATATTGCAACAAACGGTGTATTTCTATCGCTGCTCGTTTAGTTTTTATTGCCATTTCAAATATACCGGTCATTTTTGAAACACCCTGTACATATGATATTAGACAAGATTAAACCTTAAAGTCCGTGTTTTTCAACCAGTTAATTAAGCTGGGTGTGAGAGTGAACAAGTTATTGGGAATTCCAGGGTATGAATGAAGTGAGCCGGCCGAAGTGGCCGTGCGGTTCTAGGCGCTACAGTCTGGAGCCGAGTGGCCGCTACGGTCGCAGGTTCGAATCCTTCCTCGGGCATGGATGTGTGTGATGTCCTTAGGTTAGTTAGGTTTAATTAGTTCTAATAGTTCTAAGTTCTATGCGACTAATGACCTCAGAAGTTAAGTCGCATAGTGCTCAGAGTCATTTGAACCATTTGAACCAATCAAGTGGACAGCGTTGTCTGCTCTTCTAGATTATATTCACACATTGGTGAACTGATCCAGCCTCATTTGTACCTGAAGTACCTACAACAACTATGTCCAATCCTTAACTTGTTGAGGCGGCACCAAAGGTTCCTCGGTAGGTCAAAACCGTTTGGCTTCTTTGTGGGATCAAGGTGATGGGCTCTTGTTCCCAAGGTTTTTGTTGACCATTCATGCTTCCAGCTTTCATTTAGATCAAAACCATCCGCGATGAGTTGTCCTGCAGTAACACCTGCTGGTCTTCTTGCTCGCAATAGTTGCTGTGGCGGATAATTTCTGGTGCAGTGGTAAGGAGGGTGATGCAGAGATTTTTTTGGCCTCCGCCAGTGGAGCTAGTTTCCGCCTTAAGTGAGGTGAAGGGATGTGACTCAGTACAGGTAACCAGTGGCATGGGGTTGATTTGACTCAACCAGTAATGCAGCGCATTGTGCCGTTCAGTTTTGTGTCTACCTTCTTCACAAGTACACTTTCCAACCAGACAGGTGCGCAGTACCTATATTACCCTACACGTGACCCCTTGGTGGTGCTAAACGAGCAATAGTGTCATAGGTGATATACAATATGCCTGGAGTGCGATTAAAATTTATGGTAAACGAATATCAATCGCAAGTCTCACCTATGTCATCACTGTCCTCAGTGAAAGCGAAGAAAATTTACAGGACTGACTGAATGAAATGAACAACCTGCTGAGCTCAGAATATCGACTGAAATCAGTCCAAAGAAGGACGCGGGTGATGAGGAGTAGCAGAAATAAGTTTACAGATAAAGTTAGCACATTCAAGACAGCTTCTCTTCTCTTCGATTATGTATGTGAACCTGTGATTTTGTAGCAAATTTAAGGAATAATTACACGATAGTCATTTATGTTAGAGGGACACATCTACCATCATTTTAAACATCATACGTTATAGATTAGTTATGTGATCTAGTCATCTAACCTTCAGCATTCTTCTGTAGCGCCACATTTCGAAAGCTTCTATTCTCTTTTTGTCTATTTATCGTCCACGTTTCACATACATGGCTACACTCCATACAAATACTTTCAGAAACGACTTCCTGACATTTAAATCTATACTCGATGTTAACAAATTTCTCTTCTTCAGAAACGCTTTCCTTGCCATTGCCAGTCCACTTTTTATATCCTCTCTACTTCGACCATCATCAATTATTTTGCTCCCCAAATAGCAAAACTCCTTTACTACTTTAAGTGTCGCATTTCCTAATCTAATTCCCTCAGCATCACCCGATTTAATTCGACTACGGTCCATTATCCTCGTTTTGCTTTTGTTGGTGTTCATCCTTACGAAATATGTTTGCTTATATATATTTTCGTTTCATTACGGGTGTGAAGAAACTCCCACCTCACCCCTTCCGGATAAAGTTCGGAATTTGTTCAAGAAGCTTTCAAGTATAAATAAAAACAAAGAAAACTTTCACAAGTGCACATATTTCCCTATTTACTGACAAAAAATAATTACGTACAATTTATACATGACTTACTTACAAATGATAGTCTTCAAAACGTTGTCGTACATGAAGTCCAACATAGCAATCCTTGTAGCAACACCTACTTTCCTTACTTATCACTTTTCCAGTCGCTTTCTTCCCTTTTTCACAGTAAATTTTACATTAGCACATGGCGTTTAATTTTGTGGTACTTTTTCCGGAAAATGGAGCCGAAAACTTCAAATGGTTCAAATGGCTCTGAGCACTATGGGACTTAACATCTATGGTCATCAGTCCCCTAGAACTTAGAAGTACTTAAACCTAACTAACCTAAGGACTTCACACACATCCGTGCCCGAGGCAGGATTCGAACCTGCGACCGTAGCAGTCGCGCGGCTCCGGACTGAGCGCCTAGAACCGCTAGACCACCGCGGCCAGCCCCGAAAACTTCTTTCTAGGCTAGTGGTTAGTGTTGGAAGCAATGTTCGAATGTCTCTTCCTGAAGCTACCAAGTCCATATTAACATCTTATCCACCAGATACAGTTAGCTTGGTTACATCCTTGTACAAAATAAATACATTCACAGCAGACATTAGGGAAACATCAAAGAAAATATTTTTTTTTCTAACGCTTCATTATTTTGTTTACGACTGGACAGTAACTGTAAGGCTGATTGTTATGGTCTACACTACTCTTGCTCATCTTAAAATCTATGACAGTGTTTACCTTTATTCTTCCTGCAAAACCTCCTTCTGAACGTACAGCTACCTCTTTGGCGGCTGCCTGATGTTTTGCGGTGAGGCAGTATACACGACGTTATTTTTTCCTATTTGATCGATACAACTGGATCCTTCTTAAAAAAAATCATTTTGTTTTAGTTCGCTAGTTTTGTAGCTGACTGATAGGTCATTTCTCTTCTTCATGCAAGACAGTTTCGACAACTAGCGTCTGATTTTCCTACAACGTGTGATGGAGCCCTTCAGGGAGACAGCAGGCAAGGCGGGAAAGAATTCCAGTGTACATTCGGTATGTCTGCCGGGAGGTGTCATCCGTGATGTGGAGGAAGCCCTGCCGGCGGCTGTCGACCGCACTGGGTGCAACCGGCTGCAAGTAGTGGCACATGTCGGCACGAATGACGCCTGCCACTTGGGTTCTGAGGGCATCCCCGGCTCCATTCGGCGGCTGGCTGATTTGGTGAAGGCAAACAGCAAAACGCGCGGGGTGCAGGCTAAGCTGTCTATTTGTAGCATCGTACCCAGGGTTGAAAGCGATCCTTCGGTTTTGAGCAGAGTGGAAGGTCTAATCCAGATGCTCAGACGACTCTGTCACGGTCTTTCATGCGAATTTCCCGACCTCCGCTATCGAGTGCAGTATAGTAGGGTTCCCCTTAATATGCCAGGCGTGCACTACACGCAGGAAGTGACTACTAGGGTAGCGGAGTACGTGTGGCGTGCACATGGGGCTTTTGTAGGTTAGGGAATCCCTCCCTTAGGATCAAAGACGATTTGCCTTTTAAATCAGCCACAGTGACCTCAGAGAAACTTTGTCCTCGCAGATCAGAAAAAGAAAAGGTTAATATGATGTTAGTAAACTGCAGAAACATCCAAGGAAAGGACCTAGAATTAGTATCGCCTATTGAATCTTAAAATGCACAGACAGTACTGGGAACAGAAAGCTGGTTGAAACCAGAACTCCTAAGTTCAGATTGGAATGTTTATCGAAAGGATAGGTTAGTCGCCAATGGTAACGGCGTGTTTATTGCGGTAAAAAATACGATAAAATCTAGCGAGGGTATCACGTATTCCGAATGTGAATTAATGTGGGTGAAATTGAGTATCAGAGAACGGTCAAAAATGGAGATCGGATGCTTTTATAGACCACCTGGGTCAGGATCTGTAGTTGTAGAGCGCTTCAGACATATCATGCCGTTGAGGTGAAAGAAGAGGTTCCTAACTTTCTGAACAGCATGGCAGTGAGCTGGTATGACATAGGCATACAAAAACTGCCACAGCGTCTACAAAAATGCATCGACAGACATGGAGATTATGTCGAAAAGCAGCTAAATGTTCAAGCTGTAAACTGATGTAAACCATTGTAAAAATAAGCAGGTCCTGTACTTCTAAAAAATAGGAGACCTTACTTTTGGGATTACCCTCGTAGTAAGAATTTGCAGTACGACACGCAGAGAATTGATGAATTGTTCAGGCTATGGCAGTTTACCCTGAACATTAATAAATGAAGCATACTGGGCATACATAGGAAAAGAAATCCACTACTGTACAGCTACACTATTGATGACAAACAGCTGGAAACAGCGTCTGCCATAAAATTTCTAGGCGTAACTATCCAGAACAACCCATTATGGGGAATGACAATATAAAGCAGATAGTGGGAAAACCGGACACCAGAGATTCATCAGAAGAATCTTAAGGAAATGTAACTCATCCATGAAAGAAGTGGCTTATAAGGCGCTTGTTTGACCGCTTCTTGGGTATTGTTCATCCCATATGGGATTCCTATGAGGTAGGACTGATAGAGGTGATAGAGAAGATCGAAAGAAGAGTGGGGCGTTTCGTCAAGGGATCGTTTAGCTGACGAGAGAGCGTTACAGAGATGCTAAACAAACTCAACTGGCAGATGGTACAAGAGAGGCATTGTGCATCACGGAGAGTTTTACTATAGAAATATGGGACAGCACTTTTTAGGAGGAGTCGGATAGCACATTACATCCCCCCCCACATACATCTCGCGTTTTGACCACGAGGAGAAAATTCGAGAAATTAGAGCCAATACAGAGGCTTACCGACCATCATTCTCCCCACGCACTATTCGCGACCGGAACAGGAACCATTAGGTGGCTTGCGGAGTATGATGCAGATGTAGAACATGTTCAGTAAAGACACACTTGTAAATTCGACTCTTATTGCACGTAGTGGACAATATATGAACTACCGCTAACCTACAGCCGGCTGTCGTGTAGTATGCCGGAAAATTCAGTTCAGCCACTGGAAAAGCTGCGCCTGTACGGGATACTGGCGTCGTTCACAAGGACGATAAATGCGCGCCCTTACCTGGACCAAGAAGTGAAGGAGTTCTGCTACCTCGGAACCAAAGTAGTGTCTGACGGTCGATCCGGGGAAGAAGTAAAAGACTACCACAGGCAAACAGTGCATTCCTGCCCAAAGGAAATCTATTAGTATTAACCATTGTGTTTAATTTCAGAAAGAAATTTCCAGAATGACCATCTGGCATACAGCGTTTTATCGAAGTGAATCATCAGTTGTGGGGAAACTGGAATAGGAAATCGAATCCATTGAGTTGTCGTTCTATAGAAGGATGCTGAAAGATTAGTGGATTGATAAGAAATGACGAGGTTCTCCGTGGAATCTGCGAGGATATAAATGTGTGGAAAACACCGACAAGAAGTAGGAGAAGATGACAGGACATGTGGAAAGACATCAGAATAACTTCTATACTGGTAGAGGTGGCTGTGGATGGTTCTGGAGTGGGATAAAAATTTAGAGTAAAATAATTTCAACCATAAAATTCCCCAATGACATTGCGCTCCTCAGTTGTACGAAATCATAGTTATATGACATACTGTATGAAATGAACAACCTACTGAGCATAGAATATCGACTGAGAGTAGACCAAAGAAAAACGAAGGTGATGAGAAGTAGCGGAAATAAGTTTAGATAAAGTTGACATCAAATTTGGAGACCAAGAAGTACACAAAGTGAAGGAGTTATACTACCTTGGAACCAAAATAACGCCTGACAATCGAACCAAGGAGGACGTAAAAAATGAGTTACCACAGACAAAGAGGGCTTTCCTGCCCAAAAAAATTTACTGTTATCAATCACAGGCATTAATCTGAAAAAGATATTTCTGAGAATATGCGTCTGGAGCACAAGTGTATCACAGACCTTGGGGGGAAGAGTGACGACAGTCCAGATGTTTGAGTTGTAGTCTTACGGAAAGATGTTGAATATCAGGTAGACTGAAAAAAATGAAGTTACCCGTCGAATCCGCGAGAATGTAAAAAACACTGGCAAGAAGTAGGGACGGGATGATTTACATGTGGTAAGACATCAGGGAATCTCTTCCATATTAGTAGAATGTGCTGTAAATGGTAAAAACGGTACAGGAAAATAGAGATTTGAATATATCCAACAAGAATTCAGGATGTTTGATGCATGATCTGCAGTGAGACGAAATGCTTGGCACAATGGAGGAAGTTGTGATGGATCGCTTCAAAACAGCCGCAGAACTGATGATCCAACAAAAGAGAGAGAATAATAGAAACTAAAAAACATTTATTTAGTTTTTCGCTACCTGAATTTTGAACGCTAAATCGTAACAATAGGGTATGAGTCATTTCACACCCACATTGCACATTGGTATGCTCATCACATAAAACCTTTGTTTTTAAATACAGACGTGAATTACTAACTCTTCTGCCTCAGTCTGAACCTGTTTCTCAGGCATTCTTCATTTTGACATCAACATCTGCCCAATCTGAAGGAGTACCCATTCCATCGGATCACTATTCTCCTGTGTTGCAGCTCTTCAGCCGGCCTGAGTGGCCGAGCGGTTCTAGGCGCTACAATCTGGAACCGCGTGACCGCTACGGTCGCAGGTTCGAATCCTGACTCGGGCATGGATGTGTGTGATGTCCTTAGGTTAGTTAGGTTTAAGTAGTTCTAAGTTCTAGGGGACTGATGACCATAGATGTTAAGTCCCATAGTGCTCAGAGCCATTTTGCAGATCTTCCGTGAATCACTTGAGCTCTATGGAAAACTGCAACAACGGAATTGTTTGTGAAGCTGACGACGGCACGAAGCGTACAGATGCAATCAGCGTGGTTGTGTTCCTATATTCACTATGACTCAGGGACGCGTCTGGTTTTCGCTTGACCAGCGCGTCGAGAAAAATTAATTTGCGTTTTTCAAGCCCTGTCATGAATTTTGTATTTACTAGGCATAGAGGCTAAACGTTCGGGGAACTTTTCATGCTGTTTGTTCCATATCGCCAGTCAAAAAACGTGTCGTCTACGTATCGACGGAAACGCTTTTGTTTGACAGATTCTAACGCCTTTAATTCAGAGTTCCTTGCGTAGGCTGCCAACGATAGACAATGTCATCACTTGCTCGTAATATCTTCCGTGACATCAGAAACAGCCTAAGAAATCAGTGAAACAATCGATTCATAATTACGTAGAACAACCGACACACACTGTTCAAAACGGCGAATCGGCACAAGGCACACCTCCGCCTGTATTGCTCAACTAACCTGCAGAGGATGAACATTGTATATCCACTGGCCACTTCGTGGACTTCGTAAAAATCAAGATGCTTACCACAGCCTCAGCCTGTTGAGATTGAATGGTTAACGAAGCTGTGGAGACACAGTCAGCAGACAACCTGCTCGTCCGGCTGACTCCCGCTCGATAGATCGTGGAAGCCACTCATTTCGCGTCTGCGCACTCAGATGTATTTTGTCGTGAGTCTTCGCTAGCGAATTCCAACACATGCCACTCATTTTCATAGTTGGTGGCGTAACGTGGAAACACTGTGGTTTTTGCTAACTCTGCGCTTGCTAAATGTTTCTCCTTAGAGGCATAAAGTTTTATCTCTGACTGACGCTCTTGTTACCGACACTGTTATCTCTGACGCACGCGCCATTTCCCTACAGTGAATGGTCGTGTCAAGTTGCTTTAATTCCGTCACAGACTCACTTCGAAGGTGGCTATACGATTATCAGGAGAAATGTTGGAACAACAAATAATGCTGTCCGGATGCACGCCAGAAAGTTGGTAGAATATCCCATCTACCATGAGAACTTGAAGAAACACGCCGCATACATCACGGAGACTACGTTGTTAACCACAAATTCCCTGATGGAAAAGATTAACACGGAGTATGTGATCCTAACCATGGGTTATTAAAGAATTAGACAGAAACGGGTGAGAGGAATACTGCTAGAGTTTTAAATGGTAGTTTTATCCATTAGTGCTACAAAGATGCAACGGAACCTTACATTAAGATGAATAAATTCTGAAAATGTATGAAAATCACTGACTGTGCTGTGTGCAGTCTGTGGCTGGTTGGCATTGTTGGAATATTCGTTAGTGTAGTGTCGGGCAGTTGGCTGTGAACAGCGCGTAGCGTTGCGCAGTTGGAGGTGAGCCGCCAGCAGTGGTGGATGTGCGGAGAGAGATGGCAGAGTTTTGAGAGCGGACAATCTGGACGTGTGTCCGTCAGAAAAAGGAAATTTGTAAGACTGGATGTCATGAACTGATATATATATTATGGCTTTTGGACACTATTAAGGTAAATGCATTGTTTTTTCTCTATCAAAATCTTTCATTTGCTAACTATGCCTATCAGTAGTTAGTGCCTTCAGTAGTTAGAATCTTTCATTTAGCTGGCGCTCGCTGTATTGCAGTAGTTCGAGTAACAAAGATTTTAGTGAGGTGAGTGATTCATGAAAGGTATAAGTTATTGTTAGTTTTGTAGGGATTATTGAAAGTCAGATTGCGTTGCGCTATAAATATTGTGTGTCAGTTAATTCATCATCAGAATAAGTAAAAAGAGAAATGTCTGCGTACATTCAGTTTCACTCAGCTGTCTCTGTATCAAATAACGTAAAAGTTTACCAGCACAGTCATTTATAATTTTTCTAAGGGGACGTTTCAGTAGAATTTCAGGAACCAAGTCAATGCTTAACACCTTCCCTGATAGCAGTGTTATCACCCACAAGGTATTCAGATTTGAAAGCCAAACGGTAGCGTCAAATTCTGCCAGGTAGTTTAGATTTTGTGTGTGTTCTGTCACAGTGGTGTTGTACTGAGGTGACTGTCAGTTTCATTACTGGGGTCCTCAGTTCTTCATGATATGAACCTCGAGATGAAGAAATCTATGGCCACAAAGTGTTTTATGGCTGCGATCATTCATTCGTATGTACTTTGTCAGATACTGGGGTTTCCTCCATCAGCACCATAAAATAGTCGGGAGAAACGGTACTAAAGACTCGGACGATCCGAAGAGGAGTAAGCTTAGACACTGACTAGCAGCAACAGTACCTCGACTTGGGTTGCGAACAGCCCCCCGCGTGAGGCGGGACGTCCCGTTTCCACGGCCCAAATAATGCGTCCAGCGACGTGTGTTTCCGGGACGCTAATTTTCCCGCTTTATGGTAAACCCGGCCTAGGTTAGAAAGACCGCTATTCAAATGAAGTACGGGCGAAGCGTTGCGTACGTACAACGGTTTCGGGCGCGGAGACAATTGACAGCTGCCGCTCGCGCCCCTGCCGATTCTGGAAAGAGACAAACGAATGTAGCACACGTTCGGTCGCTCGCTCTCTCACCTCCCCCGTTGCTTCGTTATCTCGTGTTACACCGGCGCTGTGCAGTTCATACTCACTATTTGTCACAGAGTTTAGATGTTTTTATGTGATTCATAAAATAAATAGTTTTTCGCGTGTTGTTGACACTTTGCTGTTGTTATTTTCGATCAGTGTGTTTGGTTTTGAGTCACGTCTGATTCAGGAACAATTGACAACGACAGTGAACAAGTAAACTTCAAAAAATATAAACGGACGTGTTCGTACCGGCAAGAATCGGAGAATTTGTATACTTCTTTGAAAAAAGTTGATACAAATGTGCATAAAGCTTTTTGCAACGTGTGTATGAAACCATATATGATATCGCATGGAGGTCTGAATGGTGTTAAACGGCATGTTAGCAGCCCCGTACATCAACCGAGTGAAAGAGCTTGAAAAATTACTCAGACTTTTATAACAGTTGTAAAGCGCGATGTATTGACGACAGACGAGGAGAAAGTGATAGCTGCAGAGTTGTCAATTTTTATCATAACGTAAACCATAACATATAGAGTTGTACTGACTGCGATTCAAAATTATGCCCCGTGATATTTAATGATTTCTAAATCGTATCAGAAATATCGCTCGGTGTAACTAAAAAGTCCTGTTTAATTTACGAGTAAAATGTTGTGGCTCCAGCATCAATCAAAGACAGCGTGGAAAAACTAGGGTCAGACTTGTTTTACAACATTGCGACAGATGCGTCAGATCACGGACATATAAAATTATTTTCAATAAATGTCAGATTTTAATCTCCAGAAAATGGAATCAGCACCTCCCTACTTGATTTTTATGTGGATCCGGGTGAAAAAGCGTTCGATATTTGTAATAATATAAAAAAATCGACTGAAAGCGCTGGATTTAGATTTCACAAATACTCAGCCGACACCGCCAACGTTAATTTTGGCGAAAATAATTCAGTTTGCAAACGGCTTTCACAAGATAATACCGACATCTTGTCTGCAGTGAGTTCAGCGTGCACGGTACACAATATCGTCCGTCATGCTATGGAGAAGTGCGAGTTTGATGTTGAGAATTTGGTGCTTGAAGTGTATGGGCACTAATCCTATCACAGCGAGAGAGTCCAAACCTTGAAAGAACACTTTACTAATGCTGCAATAGGATACCAAGGTATTATAAGACACGCCAAAACAAGGTGGCTTTCATTATATCTTGCTACTGGGGAAATTCTATGCGGGTTTCCAGAGTTGAAGTCATATATTATAACTCTTCAAGATAACTGCCCAGTTACATTAGGAAAATATTTTGATGACAACCACGTTTACTGGTAACCCATATGGTCCAGCGGCTCCTTCAGCCAGCGTGGGAAGTGAAATCTTACTTCCGGCAGCGCTTTCTGCAGTACCGCTTGACTGAGTGAGTACAACATGGCATCTGCAGGTGCGATGCAAAATTATAAAACAGGAAAACAAGGAATTAAAATGTGGCTACAACAGAAGGGGTATCTTAAAATACGAGGGCTATCCACAGACTACATTACGTTTTCGAATTAAAAATAAATAAAGTATTGGAAATTTTTTTTATTATATACAGATGAAAGCCACACTTTTCTACATAGTTACCATTTAAATTAAGGCACTTATCGTAGCGATGGACGAGGTTGGAAATTCCTTCGTCGTAAAATTCGGCCGCCAGCGCCTTCAATGACGTGGTTACCTCTTCCTTTGGGACAGAAAAGGTGTGATTTTCGTGGATTTCCTGGAAAGAGGCACTACAATAAACTCTCAAAGGTATTGCCAAACTCTGCACAACCTCAGAAGAGCAATACAAAACAAGCGCAGGGGAAAGTTGTGCTCAAAGATCTTGCTGATTCACGACAACGCCCGGGCCCACACGGCAAATGACACTCGTGAAGCTCTCGAATCTTTTAAGTGGGAGTTGTTTCCTCATCCGCCGTACAGTCCCGACCTGGCACCGAGCGACTTCCACTTAATCCCAGCAATGAAGAAGTGACTGGCTATGCAGCGTTTTGATGACGACGCACAGCTTCAAGAAGAGGTAACCACGTGGTTGAAGGCGCAGGCGGTCGAATTTTACGACGAAGGAATTTCCAAGCTCGGCCATCGCTTCGATAAGTGCCTTCATTTAAATGGCAACTATGTAGAAAAGTAGTATTTAAGTGTGGCTATCATCTGTATATAATAAAAAAATTTCCAATACTTTATTTATTTTTAATTCCAAAACGTAATGTACTTTGTGGATAGCCCTCGTATGTAGCGCAGACAGTGCCCCTTTACTAACGTTTCGCCTACAACATTTTTTCGTACGATGCGTCGTTGTCTCAAGTTAAACGCCCCTGTATGTGTGATGTTTCCAGAGCAAAATGCAATAGGATACCACACTATGGGCGCATGCCGCAAACATATAGATTTGGGCAGTTTTATTGTACACTTACTAACTATACAAACTGTGAAGGAATAAGACCTTCCACAGTCATACAATAACTAAAATCGTATTAAAATATTACATTTGCGCTTGAGTATTTGGTTTCTTAATGTAAGTGTAGAAGTGAAATCAGGTATTCAGATTTACGCGCCCCAAGCCAATTTGAGAACTGAGAACGGTGAACCTAGTAGCCCCGTAAGCTAAGTTCGCAAGTAGCCTTGGCGAGAGCATCTGTGAAACTGTGAAACCGCAAGGCTGTGTTAGGAGGTAGGGTCTTAGACTACTACCCTTGGAAGCCGGCGTAACCTGGGGGCTTTGCGCCGGCCCTGCCTGAATATCAGCTCCGTCCAGAGTGCGAACTTCGGAAACTTCCTGATTCCTTCGAGGCTACGGTTCTGCAGACTTCGAAAAGCCATTGAAGGTGAGCCTACTATTAATATTCATCAATGAGGAGTGTATAACAGTTCCAGTGGTTATGGTTCACGGATAAACCGGACAATAATTAGCAATAAGAATTGCAGTCAGTACTTGAAAATACCGAAATTACGTCTATTACTGTTCACTTAGTGGAAGGTCATTGCTTTTTAAGCAAGAAGTTCCCCAAACTTTATTGCAATTGACACAGGCTTGACAATTCCAAGTTCTTAGTGAGGAACAGATATTTTGATTAAAACAAGTACGTTAATTGTACGGACTCAAGATGACGTGACTTAACCTCGCTGTTATTACTGTAGACTTGCGTTGGTTCAGTGAATAGCTCTAAAACAGCGGAGATTATTCACAGAATGTACCTACGGTACGTGTGACAGCTGTCTTACATAACGAAATAATTACGTTCGATAAATCGCTTGAAAAGAGGACGTGTATTTGTCTGTAACTAAGAGCATTCGAGTAGGCCATCGAAAACGGACAGCAACATCCAGACAAAGGAGTGAATTGAAACTTCCTGGCAGATTAAAACTGTGTGCCCGACCGAGACTCGAACTCGGGACCTTTGCCTTTCGCGGACAAGTGCTCTACCATCTGAGCTAGCGAAGCACGACTCACGCCCGGTCTCACAGCTTTACTTCTGCCAGTATCTCGTCTCCTACCTTCCAAACTTTACAGAAGCTCTCCTGCGAACCTTGCAGAACTAGCACTCCTGAATGAAAGGATATTGCGGAGACATGGCTTAGCCACAGCCTGGGGGATGTTTCCAGAATGAGATTTTCACTCTGCAGCGGAGTGTGCGCTGATATGAAACTTCCTGGCAGATTAAAACTATGTGCCCGACCGAGACTCGAACTCGGGACCTTTGCCTTTCGCGGGCAAGTGCTCTACCATCTGAGCTACCGAAGCACGACTCACGCCCGGTCTCACAGCTTTACTTCTGCCAGTATCTCGTCTCCTACCTTCCAAACTTTACAGAAGCTCCCCCAGGCTGTGGCTAAGCCATGTCTTCGTGACAGAATCAATGGTACTGTGCATGAGTGAAACATTAGCCGTGGTTCTGTATTTACAGTCGTCCAACGACTGCAGAATTAATACTCATAGGGGTACCACGTCAACTGTCAAACCATAACAGGTACATCTGGAAATGTCTAAATCATAACGAAGGCGATTGAAGAGGAAGGGGAACTTTATCCCACTCGAGTAATTCTCTTTTGTATGACTTGGGTTCGTCACTGTGAACCTTTGCGACCAGCAAAAAGAGTTCAAAAGCCAAATTTCTGCAATTTCTGTAGTTTTGAACTGCTGAAGAACCCACTGTATGATACTAATTGAGTTCCAAGTGATCTTTGCCTTTTTACTGCGATGGAGCAGCACTTGCTTTAATCCAAGTTTTCATGCGATGATGGGATTGTGGAGATGGTGCAAGACTGGAGGCACACAGCTTCTTTCAAGGCGGAGCTAGACAGCTTCTCAAGAGATGGACCAAATGCATAAAGGATGAAGGACTTGTTGAGAAGCGATGTTACTTGCCAACTTGTTTTCCCAATAAAAAGTAAAAGTATATTTAAAAAAATTCTTATTTATTGATCTCTCCACACGACATGGGCTACCAGTTAGGACGCATATATTTTCTAGTTTTTTGGTCTGTTTGCAACAATGCGATAGGCTGTAGACATATAAGTCGATACTCCGAACGAAATGGCCAACTGGTACAGGTGCTGGCTGTGTATTCGGAAGGAGCACGGTGAAAGGTGGCTACACTGAGCCACAGCGCCAGAAATCGCGCTAGAGAGTATTGTTCCGCCGCCTCCACTGGCAGTGATTATTGAGAACTCGTAGTAGTCAGTGCTTGGGGAGAGCTCGTGGTAGTCAGTGCTCGTTAAGAACTCGTAGCAGAGAGTGTTTGTTGAGATGTGCTAGTAGAGAGTGCTTGCTGAGATGTGATACTGAAAAGTTCTTGTTGAGATGTGGTAATAGCGAGTCGGTGTGGAGATATATTGTAATGATTAGAGTGATTTTGGCCAATATATGAAGGTAACGAAACTTGATTTATTTTTCATTATTTAATGTCGTAAATAATGCTTCATTACAGGTTCAGTCAACAAAGCATCTGGCTTGTGTTCTTGTATTAGAGTGTAATCCTGGTTTTCTTGCGCAATTGTAGTATGTCTATTTTCTTTAATTACTTCAGTATAAACGATATTTAAAATTTCTTGTGTTGTTGAAGAAGAACCGTGCCAGATGCGTACGTTGAGTCATACTTCCACACACAGAACAGTTATACTTGTGCTTTGGTTTCGTAGGTTTTATAGTTGCTGGGGACTTAATTAATTAATTGTGTTAATGAAAATTTCCATTTCAGTCTTTGTTATTGTTCTATGCAGTCAGATAGCGTAATAATACTAGTCAGGGCCAACCATTTACGAGACTGCGTAAACGGACAGACAGCAACTAAAGCAAAAAAATTAAAATTATTTGTATTTCATTTAATTAAGCCCCCATGCACGTGGCGACCCTGCCAGGATCGTCCCTTGGAAATCTTCTGATTATAAAAATAGTAGACAGTAGCATTGTGGTAGTAATTTGTAGTTTAGTAATTATAGTCTATTTTGCATGTGTAGATTTGGTAATTGTCATTCTTAGAATGGTATTTTTTCTCTGAATTTGATTTGTTGTTTTGTATACGCGTTGACGATTTAGCGCGATTATTTCAATTGTTCGTTAATCGTGTTTGAGGGAAACATTTCGAGTGAATGGTATTGTTGATGATAAAGAGTCATTGTGTGTAATTTTCGTACTGTGACGAGTTTTGTATGTTTTGTAAATGAATACGCGATCGATGAAAAAGGCAAAAATGATGGATAGTCAGAATGACGAAATTGTTGACATGGCGAACTCGCCAACACAGGAGAACAGTATGATGAATAATGAAGGGGAAAACAATGTAATAAGTCGGGAAAATAGTCCGGAACCATTTCAAAATTTTTCTCAATCAGAAAATTCACAGAATATGAGATTAACGATAGAAAATTCTGGAATAGTATCGAACACAGATAGCTTTACAGCTATGACGAATGAAACTGGTTTTGCGGGAAATGTTAGGGGCGAAAAGAGTTTCGAACCAGTTACTATGGAGCAGTTGATGAGTGCAATATTAAATTTGGGATCTGAATTAAAAACAGAGATAGGAAGAATTAACACGAAGAGTGAAATTATGACAACACGGATATGCTCAAAAATAGAAACAATTAAAACCGAATTAAAAACAGTGGGATCACAGTTACGATCTGAAATTAAAACCGAGATGGAGACAATGGAAACACAGTTAGGCTCACGAACAGGGACATGTTTCAAAATCACGAAAGATGAATTAAAGAAAGAAATTAGAGAAGTACAACCGATTTTGAATGGTCACAATAATAGCTTAATTTCAACAGAAATCAGACAAGAGGAACAGGACAGAGAACGGGAAGAAAAAGATCGCGTGATAGTACAAAAATTTTCAGAGTTAAATTTACAACGTGCACATGATAAGGAAGAAATATTTGAGAGAATCGAGGAATCCGTACCAAATGACTTAACGCAACAGTGTGAACAGTTAACTACTAAATGTGACAATACCGAAACCCGAGTTGCGACACTTACGGAAGACGTAAACTCATCGGAAAGAGTTGAGGAGATTTCTGATAAATTGACAAATCTTAGTTTAAATGGGGACAGAGATTCGGATGATACAGCTCCATTACCATTTGCTGAAACCGAAGAGTACCAGAACATAAATAAGCATGTTGAAATTCAGGGAAAATTTAATGTTCGCGTTAAAAGGGAATTTGAGGCATTACGAAAGCAAGTCAAACATATTGAAGGCGAAATCGTAGGAAAAGACAGCAGAAGAAATTTGGAATCACAGATAGCAGAGGGCTTTGAAGGAAATAATGTATTTCATTTATGGGGTGCAACAAGAGAGCGCCAGGCGCGCGAACTTGACAATAATCGACATTGGGACTGGGACAGACGCGGTAGGTCTTTGTCGCCACGAGGCGAAAACTTTGACTATAAACACTTTTTGACTGTTCGGAAATTTAAGATCTTCCGCAATTCTAAGAATGACATACATCCATGTTCATGGCTAGATCAATTTACGTACGTACTTCCGCCAAATTTGCCACTAAGTCACAAACTGAAATTTATGTGCAGCTATTAAAGTCCTCAGGGGATTCACTACACTAAGTGAATATGTGCAGTAGCGTTCACAGGGCCCCAAGCTGTAGTGGTGCTATTTCCCTTTTAGTTTTCTGCACCGCTGCCTACTCTTTCACTATTCTTTGCATCTATAAAAAACAATTCTTCTACTATCCATCTATCTAGACAGTAGGTAAAGAATAACCGGATTTGATTGTTTTACCCAAAAGTGACTTCGGAAATTACCGTTTGGACTTACTGTATCTTCTGCAGCATTCATTCGTAGTTTAAAAGAAATTTTACCTGTTTATATTCGTGACAATATTACTTCATATGTTGACGAAATTCTTATTGCTAAACGTTCCCGGAGTGAGCATAACAAAATTTTGGATTCATTATTACGTATTTTTGCACGAGTTGGCATTACAGTGAATCTGAATTTGGTCGTTCACAGGTGAAATTTCTCGGTCACATTATTTCTACAGAAGGTATTCTTCCTGATCCAGAGAAATTAGACGCTATTCGTAATTATGCTGTTCCTACCATAAAACGTAATGTTCGTAGTTTCCTTGGTGTCTGTAATTTTCTTAGACGCCTTGTTATATTGGACAATTCGGCCACACCTCGTTTACACATTTCAGTTATGCACACTTTGGTCACAGAAAATGCTTTCATAAATTGCGAGAAAATTGTTACTTCAGTAATATGGAAAAACGTATTCGATCTGTTCTTGCCAAATGCAAATTATGTCAAAAGGCTAAGCCGCCAACTGTTTCTCACAGAGCACCGTTGTTTCCAATCATTCCAGCGAAATTAAAGGACATGGCTGCAGTCGATTTGTTCGGTCCAGTGGTTCGTTCTACTAATGGTTTTGTGTACATTTTGGTAGCAGTGGAATTGACATCAAAATATGTGTGTTTTACACCTTTACGCAAAGCAACAGCTCGTTCAGTATCTAATGCTTTCATCAAACATTTTCTTAAAGAAGTTGGTCATGTTGATAAGGTTATATCAGATAATGGATCACAGTTTCGCTCTAAAATTTGGCTTCGTACTCTACGGCGTCGGAAGATTAAACCAATTTTCATTTCACTTTTTCACCCTCAATCTAACGCTTCAGAGAGATGGATGAAGGAAATCAATAAATTGTGCCGTCTTTATTGTCATCAGAATCACAGAACTTGGGATCAGTATCTTCATATTTTTCAAAACATTCTGAATGAACTTCCTAATGACTCAACTTCTTTACCGCCTCTATTGATATTAAAAAATAAAGTACCAACAAATCGCATTTCTGAAATCGTTCCTTTTCCGCCTTCACGGAAACTGCGGCATTCTGAAATTGTCAACCTGGCTCTACGAAATATTGCGTCTGCGGCTGCAAGAAGAGAGAAATCAGCTAAACGTCCTGGTCGTTTAAAAATCTTGTCAGTTGGTCAGAAGGTGTTAATTAAGTCTCATCGTTTGTCTCATAAAGGAAAAGGCTTGTGTCGCAAATTTTTTCTGCTTTATAACGGTCCGTATAGAGTTCGCAAAATTATTCATGATAACACTGTTGAAGTAGAAACTCGTAAATCTCGGCGCTCTAAGGGAATACATCATATATCGAACGTAAAAATTTTTGTGGAATGACATACTTTTGAGAAACCAACAGTTATACGTAAACATGTGGAGAATGCAAGGATACCACGCCGTGTTCCGGCGGCGGCAGATACTCAAAGCAACAGTGAAGTCTGCGCGCCGCACAAGGCAGTCGTTGACCGCAAACAATCACTTTCTACGCCCCGCGTCGACAGCTGATCGAGCGCTCAGTGCGAATGCACTGACAGACGTAAACAAATACACAGTCTAATTTCTTGATTAAATTCAGTATAAAGCTATAGTGACTTGATAAATTATGTTATTAACGTTCAGTATTTTTCAGGATACGGTTGTATAAAATATTTAAGACCTTCAGGTAAATTCTGTGCGTGTCCGACGTTAAGACGACTTGCTATGGAGAAAATTTCAGGAAGAATGTAATTTCAAAGAAAAAAGTAAAAACTAAAAAAAGGGTAACTATTAATTGAGTTTATTTTTCAGGTAACATAATTCCACTTAGGTACGTACTTTAGACGTAATTTGCTGCTTGCGATTACGTGACTCATACTTTGTGCTAAATTTCATGTTCTATGAATTTACTTGTGAAGCGACGTGCTTGTGTACATTTACTGATTTTGACAATGTTTTATTAATGAACAGTGTTATTACTTGCGTATATTATGCATCGTTTGGCTGCTATGCTTTTTCACTGATGTTATATTTTTTTATTATGTGCCTGCTGTGCTTATTTATTTAAATTGTAATTGTCAACTGATTAATTGTGCTGACTGTAGTTATGTATGTAAGTTATACTTTGTGATTTATCTGCTTGCACCTTCATGTTTACTTATTAAGGTCACATATGAACATTTATTTGCTTATGCTGATATGATGCTAATGACTTGTTTATTACGTAAGATATATGTTTGCTGCTGTGAGTATGGATTGCATATTAACACATTTCCTTTTGTTGTCATAAGTACTCTTTAATTTGATGTATAGAAATGTTGATATACTGTGTACAAACATAGAGTTTAGGTCACACTATGGTATTAATTATAGATTGTTCGCTTGGCAGAGCCTCGTTGTAGGGATTGTGCTGCATCCACTTGTTGACATTCTGTTCTCTACTGGTATATTTACGCGCTATTGCATGTTTTGCTTACGCTCAGTGCCTTATATTTTTAAGATCAGAAAATGAACTGCTATAATTCTACGAACGACATTGGTACAAGAAACTGCATAGAAGTCACATGAGCTGGAGGTTTTTAGGAAGCTGTATAAATTTATGCTAATAGGAAGGAAGCTAACGACGTGACATACCAACACTAGGTTTAGACCATTGACAGTTATTACACTGCATTCTTCGTGAGCAATTGAAATAGGAAGTGACACTTGACACAAGAAATACTCCACATGTTTGCTTCTGTTTGCCATAATTTTTGAAGTGGTGTACACACTGAAAAATTACGATCATTAACACTTCGTAATCGTACTTAATTACTGAGAGTTATTCAAACTAAAGGTTGTTAGAGGTCATGTATGCATTTCTTTTATTTAACGATGGACAAGGAACCAAAATGTATCTTATAATTTATAATGAGTAGAAGATTTGGGTGAGATGGATTATACAGAGGTTGTGTGTGGACACTGTGTCTTCGGATTGTATGGGATGCTGAATTGAAGTTGCACTAGGATTTTATCTGTACTTGTTCGAGGTGACTGACTAGAGGAAAGAGTTCTTATGGAAGTGACATGATATTGGTGCTGAGGTTTATATGTATCGACGGATTGAAGAGGTATTATAGAGGTATTGAGATTATGTGAAGTTGATGATTATTGGAGTTTTCGTGGACAAGAGGTAAGGTTAATGATATTGATGATAAGGTTTATATGTATCGACGTATTGAAGATGTATTATTGAAGTATTGAGATTATGTGATGCTGATGATTATTGGAGTTTTGGTGGATAAGAGGTAAAGTAAGTGAGGAGCATATTTTTTTGATGGTCTATATGGAACAAGGAGGATGAAGATGGCAGACTAGAACACTCAAGTAGAAAGAAGATTGTCTACACACACACTTTGTTAAATCACTAAGCAGTATATACTTTTTTTTGGAGAGAGGAAGTAATTGCATATATTGGCTCACTGACAGTTGTTCAGCAACCGTACATTTTGATCTGGCTTGGCAAACATTGGTCTTGACATGATGACTATGACGTTGACTAACTATTATTGACTGTTATACATTGCTGCCACTACTACTTGATACACATGATGAACATAAAATTTTGACAGAATTGCATTTACACAGTTAACACTATTCAACTACACAGTAGCACTAAATGTGGATGAAAGATGAGTGAGTGTGTTTTGTGTGTTTTCCTTTTATAATCCCAGAGAAGTGATCCCAACCTATCTCCTAAATATTATTTTACTGGTTTGTTGTGGCTTGCACTGACACCCATAAAAATTATAGGTTTACTGATATTTGTGTATTTGTAATATTTAATATGACAATTATCTGATATCATTTGTGTGTTTATTATGATTTGTATGTTTAGTGTAAAAGCATTGTATGTGTATTCAAACTATTGTTCATGCCTGAACTGTCTGATTAGAGATGGTGCTGCAGTTTTCAACATGATGTGTGACATTTAGTCATGTTTAATTTCTGCTGATGAACAGTGTGATTAGTGAAAGTGAATATTATGGACTGCGGTCAGCACCTGTTCAACATTGCTGGGTGCCACTGATGGACTGTTTCTACTGAAAAGATGTCACCTGTTGCTGTCTGCACCTGCTCAACATTGGTGGGTGCCACTGATGGACTGCTTCTACTGAAATGATGTCACTTGTTGGTGTCTGCACCTGCTCAACATTGCTGGTGCCACTAATGGAACTGCTTATACTGAAATGGTGTTACTTGTTGATGTCTGCACCTGCTCAACATTGCTGGGTGCCACTGATGGACTGCTTCTACTGAAATGATGTCACTTGTTGGTGTCTGCACCTGCTCAACATTGCTGGGTGCCACTGATGGACTGCTTCTACCGAAATGGTGTTACTTGTTGGTGTCTGCACCTATTCAACATTGCTGGGTGCCACTGATGGACTGCTTCTACTGAAAAGATGTCACTTGTTGCTGTGTGCACCTGCTCAACATTGCTGGTGCCACTAATGGATTGCTTATACTGAAATGGTGTTACTTGTTGGTGTCTGCACCTATTCAACATTACTGGGTGCCACTGATGGACTGTTTCTACTGCAAAAATGTCACTTGTTGGTTTTTGCACCTGTTGACCATTGCTGGGTGCTACTGCTGGAACTGTCAACTGCTTATTCTTGAGCTATGGAAAGCGTTTATGTGAATATTTGTATAAACTGATTTTTTGTGTATTACTGTTTGTGAAAAGTTATGAGACTCTTACCTGCACATATTCGTCATTGCTGACGCTATTGATTGAATTGTTTAACCACATAATACTTGTGTAAACTATTATGTAAAGTCACATGTATGAAAGAATTTGTATTGCTTACTGTATTTTATATATTAGGTTATTGAAAGGTCAGTGCAAAGCCAAAATTTTATCTAATTATATGATATTTACGCATTAATATTATCTTTTATTTTTGTCTGTATTTTTTTGACGAATTTGGTGGTATTTTCACCACCAATGCTGGCAAAAATACCATCAAATTCTAGCCCGTGGAGGAAGGGCATATGAAAGGTGGCTACACTGAGCCACAGCGCCAGAGATCGCGCTAGAGTGTATTGTTCCGCCGCCTCCACTGGCAGTGATTATTGAGAACTCGTAGTAGTCAGTGCTTGGGGAGAGCTCGTGGTAGTCAGTGCTTGTTAAGAACTCGTAGCAGAGAGTGTTTGTGGAGATGTGCTAGTAGAGAGTGCTTGCTGAGATGTGATACTGAAAAGTTCTTGTTGAGATGTGGTAATAGCGAGTCGGTGTGGAGATATATTGTAATGATTAGAGTGATTTTGGTCAATATATGAAGGTAACGAAACTTGATTTATTCTTCATTATTTAATGTCGTAAATAATGCTTCATTACAGGTTCAGTCAACAAAGCATCTGGCTTGTGTTCTTGTATTAGAGTGTAATCCTGGTTTTTTTGCGCAATTGTAGTATTTCTATTTTCTTTAATTACTTCAGTATAAACGATATTTAAAATTTCTTGTGTTGTTGAAGAAGAACCGTGCCAGATGCGTACGTTGAGTCATACTTCCACACACAGAACAGTTATACTTGTGCTTTGGTTTCGTAGGTTTTATAGTTGCTGGGGACTTAATTAATTAATTGTGTTAATGAAAATTTCCATTTTAGTCTTTGTTATTGTTCTATGCAGTCAGATAGCGTAATAATACTAGTCAGGGCCACCCGTTTACGAGACTGCGTAAACGGACAGACAGCAACTAAAGCAAAAAAATTTAAATTATTTGTATTTCATTTAATTAAGCCCCCATGCAACGGCTTTAAGAGACATCTGCCCAATGTGAGGTTTCTGTGGTTTTACTACATCACTTGAGTCGAATGTTGAGTAGTTGCCACAATAAAGTTACAGGTGATTCCTTTTCCCATAGTTTTCCAGGTGATGTAGAATTCTGTCTCTAATGACACTGCTGTCGACTAGATGCTAATATTTAACCATAGGTAAATGGCAGCTGCGGAAATCTGGCAACAGTGATAAGAAAAAGGGACAAGAATCGAGATGACCATCACATACGAGTAATTTCGTTGCTAGTCAGGTCGCAAATTAGTCACAGTCTTGCATTTCCTGTACAATGTATCTCAAAAATACGACGTCTAGATGAGAAAACCATAGCTGTACTTAATTGTGAAGCCATTAAGTGTACAGCACAGAGTAATACCTTAGAAAGAGGATCAACACTTTGTGTCCTCTCACGGTAAATAAAGTCTGTCATCTCTTTTTCGAGGTGATTTCCCAAGCTTTAGTATTTAGGACTCTCTAGAGACTGGACGAACATTTAATTTCTCGTTTTATTTCAGATAATTTATGGGAATGTAGCCACTCGACGTCGGCAAAAAATTCTTTATTATCGTTTCCCGGAATGCATGAACTGTCTACGTACGTAAATGAGTTTGTACCGAACCAGGAGCCCGCGACTCTTGCTCACATCTGGCCCATTTTTTACACTGTGTCCGATTTCGTTATAGGTACCAGCTCCATTTTGGGGGATGTTGATGAGACCATTCGACTTATATACAATTTGACAGTAGGCTCACCTGACATATCACTATTATTTGGACAGTGGATGTTGGGTCTTCTATCCATCCCCACATTTGACGTAATTTTTGTGGATACTTATTTGTCATTTCCGTCGCTTGGCATTGAGATAACATGCAGTTTTTGGTCGATAAAGCTACGAAACTAGCTATCTATAACAAAAGCAGGACATTAATACAGAATCTATACTAGAGGATGAAGTAAAAGGCATACTGAGAAAGACAGTGGAAATAAGGGTCCCCCTCCAATGGCGAAATATGTAAATTGTTCAGTCACATCGTTGAGATGGAGAAAATACCAAGAGAGTGGTGTGTATGGTGGTTAATCCACCCAATTCAGCCAACTGCTGTTGAGCGGGAGGGACGGGCCAAATAAGCAACATTCACAGTTGACAACAACACTTTCATTAACTTTTCTTTGGCTAAATAAAATTTTATCTTTAAAATTCAAAATCCTTACAAGCACGGGCAACCGACCTATTCAAACAACAACATTAATCTTTAACCAAGCATTAAGTGACTTGCAAGTTAATTAAATTCTATACACAGTAAAGCTCCCAAAAGGAGACTAAAGTAATGAGATAAAGTTTAACCAATAATGGATATCACAAATTTTTTTAACACAAAAGAAAATACCAACAGATACACCCCTTCGTGACACATTTTCAAAACAGGTGACTTCACATGGGCACTGGCAAATTCAAGTAGCAGAAGGGGGGCCCACTGGACCCAGACCAAAGGCGGCTAGACCCAGAACCCACAGCAAGCGGGCGACCTGGACAGGGTGCCGCACACAGTACACTATAACACTCAAATCTTTTATAAAATCCTTTACAGATCGAAATCAGGGCCGCACGACTCGATTCGGTTAATGTGCGGAGTCCAGTTCCCACACTACAAGCCAGGTTCGGTCTTGCAAACGTGTCAAACACGCCACCACCTCTGCGTCGTGCCCCGGCCTGCTCAACCACGCTCGCCTCCGATTCTCACGCGCCGCGCGGCTCTCCGGCTGTCCCTTTCTAGCCTCCACGCCCGGAGCGGCGAAGAGCAACGTCAAACGGCCGAGTCCAAAGATCACATGCCGACCCGATCGATCAATCGATACGAGCCGGCACGTCTCAATCTCCCCACTAAAACCCACTGACGGCTAGGCAGCATTTTTAACTTGGGGTACATAGATCCTTGACACGTTACCCAAAATGAGATCTCGGACCAAGAGGCTGACTGGATTCAAAACTTGGATGACCTCACATGGTCCCAGAAATCGAGGGTTTAACTTTGAACCGTGAATTTACTTTCAAAATCTTTTCTTAGAGAATTTACTTTACTTACAAGCGATTCATCAAGAACATTAACACATTTAATCACACTAGGTGAGCATGCAAGTAGTTGCCATGGAGTAACTCATGAAAATGAAATTACTTTTAACAAATGGGAATTTTATTCATAAAAGCCTTTAAAGAGACTTAAAATTTATGAGCAGAAAAGCACCCTCGAAATATCAAGTTACAATTTTATTTAGAGGCAGAAATAACAATATTGACAGTATGAGCCTTCGGGCTGAGAATCTCGCCGCTCCCTTTCAATACGGCCGTAGTCACGGCAGGTTACAACAACCTCTGAAAGACTACACTGGTGCAAATCTGCAACACACCAGGTTACTTTAAACTAAAAATTTTAACAACTCACACAAACACATTAACTATGCACCTCGTAAGAGGTGCATACAAACACTGACACTAAGAAATTATTTGCCACCGAAAGTGCAATTTGTTTTTAGAAGGACTCTTACGGTGGAAGGGCGGCAACTTTATAAAAATGACTATTTAAATAAAACCCATGAAATTCAGACACATAAAATGTACAACATGCTCTACATTACACATATACCGCCTCGCAAGATGATAGGCAAGATAAAAACATATTTGAGAAATTCGGCCTTTACACCTTAATTCTATAAATTCGTTAGCACTGAATCCGACAAACATAACACAGGCAGTTATTAACGTATGGCAGATTGGCAGGGGGGATTACTGAACAACCTGAACCGCAGATTGCTCTAACCCTCCCAGACTCCACAAGGGTAAAACGGACCACCAAATTCACAAATACGCTATGGTGGCAGGTTCGAATCCTGCCTCGGGCATGGGTGTGTGTGATGTGCTTAGATTAGTTAGGTTTAAGTAGTTCTAAGTTCTAGGGACTGATGGCCTCACAAATTAAGTCCCATAGTGCTCAGAGCCATTTGAACCATTTTTGAATTCACAAATAACCACCTTCCCGCGCGTGGGCAAACGGAGAGGAATGGTGGGACGAACACAAAAGAAAGCGGCTGGTGACATCACCAAGAAAACAAATAGAATTTAACAAGTAAATGAAACAACATATCTCTAATCACTTAACTTGTAATAAACTGCGATTTGTGGCGAAGACCTGGCGCAGCACCCCCAACGCTCTCCCGCACCGTCCGCTGCCAGCCGCTTCAACGGACGCAGGAAGGCGCGCCGATTTCCCGTCTCACGGCGTCGCAGCTCGCCCCGGCCAGCCCGATGTCGTCGTTTCACTCTTGTTGCTCTCGTGTCAACCGCGAAGCAAGTACCCCTTTCTATACGGCGCGGCCCACTGGACTCACGTGGGGACCTCACATGCGCCGACGCTCAAGGCGGACAAGTCATCTCGTGTCTCACTGCGCGGTCGACCAACCGACCGATCCAACCGCCAATGACCGTTGCCCGAGCAACTCGAGCAGACTGGCGGCCTAACGCGCAGACTCAGATGCAGGAACGCAGCCCCGACCGGGCGACCACTAGCTGAGTTCTATTACTGGCGGAGTGGCAAGACTCTCATTTTCTTGCTTCAAGTTTGATCCAAACGACAGACATACTCGCACTCCGACGACAGACAGACACTAACTGCCGCACAAATGCGAACGAGAGACAAACCAGCAACTGGTGACGAGAGACTGACCCAGCCTTACTCCGACTGACAGACTGACCCACTCCCGAGTTTTTTTTTTTCTTTATTGATTTTCAATTCCCCCCGAAGGGGGTGGGCTGGCAGCAGCTTACTACGCTGCTCTACAGCCTACAGACTTTTTTTAAATAAAGGAAGAAGAAAGAAACAAGGAAAAACAGGCGATAAAATGGTGATTTAAAGTGTAAAATGGCGTAAAATTGCGGAAAGTTAAAACAGAAAGCAAAAGGGGTTGGCAATGTAGATAAAAGACACAGGAATCAGACAAGTAACATAGTAGACACACAATTAAAAAACATGGCGACAGTCTGGTTTCTGTTCGCAAGAGATAAAAGGCACACCCAGCCACAGTATGATGGCCGTTCGCAACAAGTCCCAAAAAACACAACACGGAACACTCACTGTAAAACACGCACTGTAGAACACTCACTGTAGAACACTGCACGAAAGTGGCAGCACAAAGACGACACTCCCGAGCCAAAGGCAGATGGGGGGGGGGGGACCTGCAGGAGGGGGAAAAACAAGGAGGGAGGAGAGGAAAAAAACGAAAAGGGGGGGAAACAAGGAGAGAGAGGACTAATAAAGGGAGAGAAGGGCAGACGCCAGAGGGAATGAGAGGAGGCAAATGTAAAAGGACGCGGGGGAGAGAAGGGGGCAAAGAGAGGGAAGGTGGGGAAGAAAGAGGATGGAAGGGGGGGAGAGGGAACCCGGGAAAAGGACAGAGGAAAGGAGGGGGAGTGAGGATCAGAGTTGATAGGAGGGATCAATGGAGGGAGAGAGGGCATCATCTGGGGGGGGGGGGGAGTTGATGGAAGCCACCTTGGGAAAGGAGATGTAGGGTGTAGAGATGGAGGGTAGGGGGGACACAACGCTGAAGACGGGGCAGGGGGCGGGGATCGGAGAGGAGAGGAGCAACCAGGGGGTGAGGGGGTTCAAGACGGCGGGAGGTGTAGAGGATGCGGATATGTTCGAGGAATAGGAGTAGATGGGGGAGAGGAATGAGATCAAAGAGGATCCGCGTGGGGGACGGGAGGCGTATACGGAAGGCGAGGCGGAGTGCATGATGCTCAAGGATCTGGAGGACTTATAGAATTTGGGGGGGCAGATATCCAGGCAGGACTGGCATAACAGAGGATGGGCCACTCCCGAGCTCATAGCGCCCCTTAAATGCACGTGAAAGGGCAACTTCTCCCCTTTCCCACCAGAGGGAGACACCAAAGCTGCGATTGCCACAGCGATGCCACCGCCGGAAACGTAAGGTAACTGCTTTACACTAAGCGCTGCGGGGCGCTTTTCAAAACAGCAAATTTTACCAAGGCTCAAACTTACCGGAGATGGCTGCGTCGCCGCTATCCCGGCCGCGAAAATTCATCACAAAAGCACGATCGCCAACCTTGATTCGGAATTTGCGACGACCTTTATTATAACGTTGGATCTGTCTCCGGTGTGCGAGTTGGATGTTCTTCATAGCCCTATGCCAATTCCGTCGAATGACTTCCGGGACAAGTTTTACATAAATTAAAGTATAAAATAGTTATTTAACCAATTAACTAAAATCTCATAGAAAACTGGATAAACAAGTTACACAAACGCAAATTTAAGTCACATTTATGTTGGTCTCTTGAAATGCGTCGTGAGTGGTATGGGACGTCCTGGTTATCGATTCAAACAAACCGTGACTCAACCACGAGACAACAAGGATGCATTTTTGATACAATGGGCTGAATATTAACACTGAAATGAACCCAGCAGCACACAGCGGAAGAAACGGAAGAGAATACTAAAGCGTCTGATAGGAAGCGTGAACAGCAGTCACGACGAATAACCTCGGCAATATGGCCGGGTTACTGAATCACTGTTTTAGTGGAATGTGAATGTCAACCACCGCTGAACAGAGGTGTATGATAGGTCTTACTTTGATTGATGGACACTCCGACGAATGGCTACCGGTACCGAGACACAGTTCTGCTTCCATACCGGCAACATAGAACTGATAGAAGTTCCATAACGGCTTGAATCAGACACATATATTCAGACCTGAAGCCAGTAACCTTATCGACGCCACGTCCACACCAGGCATAGAGCGTCGACAACTGTCGCACTACTCGCGACCACTCGTTATTCCCGCCTTCCCGCTCACCCCCTGCTGCGCGTGCAATCGGGAATCGCTTCGCGCGGAGCACACAGCGCCCCCTTGGAATCGCTAGTAATCAAGCGATAGCGCGTGGTGGGAATTAATGCTGCAAGCGACATTAAGAGGCAGAGGAATCGAACTGTGAAGAACACACCAGTATCTACTCATTACGAACATGTACTGATAGCACAAAGCAGAGAGGATGTCAAATTTATGTTAAAGACGTTAGTGGGAGCTTTTGAATGAGGAAGGCTTAGAGTAACTACGAGCTCAGCAGAGTATCAAATAGTGGGAGGAGGTGGAAGGGATACTGTGGTGTCACCGACAGACACCAAACTTGCTAGGTGGTAGACTTTAAATCGGCCGCGGTCCGTTAGTATACGTCGGACCCGCGTGTCGCCACTATCAGTGATTGCAGACCGAGCGCCGCCACACGGCAGGTCTAGCCAAGAGACTCCCTAGCACTCGCCCCAGTTGTACAGCCAACTTTGCTAGCGATGGTTCACTGTCTACATACGCTCTCATTTGCAGAGACGAGAGTTTAGCATAGCCTTCAGCTACGTCATTTGCTATGACCTAGCAAGGCGCCATATTCAGTTACTATAAGTAATATCTTCAAGAATGTATTCTGAACAGATAATATTGTGAATCATGTACTGTCAAGAGCGACGTTCATCATTAATGGATTAAAGTTAAGTATCAAACTAATTACGTCCGCTTTCTGAATTCTAATTCCTTGTCATGTTCCAGACCTCACGTCAGTATAGTTCTTCCCTCCTCACGCCAGCCTGCGTGAGCTAAAATGCGTGCATTTCGGCCTCCACTCGTAACACGGTGTTGGCTCTTCTGCCAACGTTAAAGATACAGTACTGCCGGAAGAAACTATGAAAGCTGTAAAGCAGTTTAAATACTGAAGGACGATAGTCGATCCTCTGGGAAGCTGTGAAGCAGTCATGGAACGAAGGATCCAGCAGGCAAGAGGAACAATTAAAATGCTAATTGGAGTTCTGTGGAGCCGGCAATATCAGAAGAAACGAAGAAGAGAATTCTGCAAACGTAGCTGAAAGTATGCAAATTTATGAAGCAGGAAGATGGACTATGGGGAAGTGGTAGAGGAGTACAGGTAGTAGGGATGGATGGAAGAAGGAGGGCAACCAGGATAAACTGAAGAGAACGGAGACGAAGTGAGGAAATCAGGGGGATAATGGATACGGAAACACGAAAAAAATTGAGAATAGAGTTCTTCAATGCTATGGCCACGTACGGCGAATGGAGCAGGGACGAGGGTGAAAAGCAATCCTGGAATGGTCGCCGCCAGGATGGAGGATCTGTGGACGGCCGAGATGAACGTGGAGAGCGGGAATAATTACAACGATGAAGGAAAGAGATCTGGAAGAGAAAGACTGCGAAGACAGTGAAAGCAATTGGTGAAGAGTTGAGAAGACCTTAAAAGTAAGTAAGCACGTAACTGTTTGCGTTTTGCTTGTACGAGGTGTAGTTCCACAGCTACGGTTGTCCTGAACCCAAACTTCTTGCAGTTTGTAGAAGTACAAAAATAATATACAGAAGAATGGAAAAGCAAACTGAGGATGTAGTAGATGATGATCGTTTGGTTTTGGGAAAGGTAATGACAGCAGACAGGCAATTCTGACGTTGCGATTGATAATGGAAGCAAGACTACCATAAAGAAACATCAGAGCTCATTCATAGGATTTGCCGAGTTGGGAATTGCGTTCGACAGCGTGAGATTGTGAAAGATGCTCGAAATTCTGACGCAAATAGAGGTAAAGTATAGGGAGAGACAGGTAATTTACAAAATGTACAAGAGTCAAGAGGGAATAATAAGAGTGCACGAATTGAAAGGATGTAAGCCAGGGACGTAGTCTATCGCTCCTACCGTTCAATCTATGCATCTAAGAAGCAATGATGGAATTAAAATGTAGGTTCAAGAGTGGAATTAAAATTGAAGGTGTAATAATATCAATGATCAGATTTCCTGGTGACATAGCTATCCTCAGTGGAAGAAGAGGGAATTCTGCTACTAAGGCTGCAAAATAACCAGTAATGAACAGAGCAACAAGGACATCAAAAGCAAACTAGCAGTGACAAAGAGGCCAATCCAGGTCAAAAAACAGTCTACTAGTAACAAACACGTTGTGTCATCCTTTTCACGCTGTGTGGTACTTTAGTGGATACAGGGGGCAGGAAAAGATGCCGTTCATGAACAGAGAATTCAGATAAAAATTTATTCTGCATCTCGTATCAAATAGCAAAAATAATACATAATTTCTTTCCTGTATTAGCAGCGTCAGTTGCTACCACTAAATTTGAATGTAGAAATATATACCCCTACAAAAGATCTTTAAATCTGCCGCTCTTCAATATAATGTGTATTCAGAAGATGATGGGCTCTGGCCACTATGAAAATCTGGAAATGTTGTTCAACTGGAAAACACACAAAATAGACTCAGTGCACAAGTTTTCGAACTTAAGTACACCTGTCGCTGGAGCTCCGGAGAGGGGATGCTTGCATTACATTGGTAGCGGCGTAATCGTTCGTGACAGCGCCCTACTGCCTCGGTGGCGGCTGTAGGAAACGCGGTGTTGGATGGTTCATGTCCATGTTTCATCCGGTGTTATTGTTATATCCAAAAAATGTATTTGATTTTGTGTTTCTTTTTCCATGGTGAATTGAATATGTTTATGTATGTTGTTTATATCTGTACGAAGTTTCTCAATTTTCTCTGTCGGTTCATCTACCATACAGATTATTTCGTCCACATATCAGTTCGAGGAAACAATTTTGTATCCTTTCTTTGTAATGACTGTATCAGAGATTGTGTTTTCCATGTTGTTGATGAATACGTTCCTGAAATTGGGGAACTCACTGGAAGTCCATCTTCTTGTAAATAAAATTCCTTTTCAATTTGGATGTAATTGTGGGATGTGATTGCTTTGAGAGTTTAGGTAGTTTGTTGTGTGTCTGTAAGTTTTCTTCAGTTAGTTTCATTGCAGTGGGTATTGAGGTGTACATGTTCTCTGTGTGAAAAGATGAGTGATGCTGTTTGTGTTATGAGTTCATTTGTGTTTTTCACTGTTCCCCTTTTTTTCATTTCATAATTTTGCGTAATGATTTTGTTCATTTGTTTTGGCACATGGTATGATTGTGCATACATGTACTTAATAACAGGCCACGGAATATGGGGTTGTGGACCTTGGGTTGGCTTCTGAATGTTGGTGCTTTTGGGTTCTCTTGTGTGATGTGTTGTTTCTGTTCACCTGTGAGTATGTGTCTGCTGTCTTTGAGGTTTTTTTTATGTATGTCTGGAAGCTTACTCTTGGATCAGATTTCAGTTTTGTGATATTGTTATAGGAGATGAAATGTTTAGTTTTTTTCTATATATTGTTTTTTATTGATCAGTACTGTCCTGTTCCCTTTATCATCTCTTGTGACTATAATGTTGATAGCTTTTCTTTTAATTTCTTAGTGATGGTTTTTCGATTTGAAGTTTCCTGTTTTCCTGTTTCTTTGACATAGTGATTATGTTGTTTCTTTCTTTCTTCACTAGTTCTCGTGTTATCCCAACGTTTATAGTGCTATTTTATTTTTTCTCTTCCTCTGTCAGGAAGTTTTCTGTTTCTACAGTCAGGTTTTCTATATAGTGATCATCTATTTTTGTAGTGATGTTGTGTTTGAGAGCTTTCTCTAATAAATGTGTTTGTTTCTCTGTTAATTCTGTATCTGTGAGATTTCAATTTTGGGTGATAATTACACAGAGCAAAATACACACAAATACACGAATATAAAAAAAGAATAACGTCACCCTCTCAGGAATGAATTACACTGTTACACACAGGAAATACACAAACACACACACAAACACACACACACACACACACACACAACCTAAAAAACAAGAGAAAGGCACGACAAAACGTAATATAGTAGCATATTATATCTACCACATAAGCCGGCCGCGGTAGTCTAGCGCTTCTAGGCGCTCAGTCCGGAACCGCGCGACTGCTACTATCGCAGGTTCGAATCCTGCCTCGGGCATGGATGTGTGTGATGTCCTTAGGTTAGTTAGATTTAACTAGTTCTAAGTTCTAGGGGACTAATGACCTCAGAAGTTGAGTCCCATAGTGCTCAGAGCCATTTTTTTCTACCACATAATACGTTTATTGTATGTATAAAAGGAAACATGTATTACAGGCGATTGATGATGGTTCCCAAATAAAGGAAGCGGAAGGCATATGGCAGTAAACAAACTGTCTTCAATTAGTTGCATAGACGGTACATGCATCCACGAGCTTAAATTTATATTTCATGTTAATAAATTTGTCTTCTTCAGAAACGCTTTTCTTACTATTGCCAGTCTATTTTTTATATCCTCCCTACTTCACCCAATATCCTTTATTCTACTGCCTAAATACCGAAACTCGTCTACTACTTTAAGTGTATCGTTTCCTGATCTAGCTGCCTCAGTATCACTTAATATAATTCGACTACACTGCATTATCCTTGTATCGCTTTTGATGGTGTTCATCTCACACTGACACGCCAAAGAATCTGGTATAGGCATACATATTCAAATACAGAGATACGTAAACAGGCAGAACACGGCGCAGCGGTCGGCAAAACCTATATAAGGCAACAGGTGTCTGGCGCAGTTGTTAGATCGGTTACTGCTGCTATAATGGCAGGTTATCATGATTTAAGTGGTTCAAATGGCTCTGAGCACTATGGGACTCAACTGCTGAGGTCATTAGTCCCCTAGAACTTAGAACTAGTTAAACCTAACTAACCTAAGGACATCACAAACATCCATGCCCGAGGCAGGATTCGAACCTGCGACCGTAGCGGTCCTGCGGTTCCAGACTGCAGCGCCTTTAACCGCACGGCCACTTCGGCCGGCCATGATTTAAGTGTTATGGTGTTATAGTCGGTGCACGAGCGGAGATTCACAGCATCTCAGAAGTACCGATGAAGTGGGGATTTTCCCGTACGATCAGTTCACGAGTGTAGCGTGAATATCAGGAATCCGGTGAAATATCAAATCTCCGACATCGTTGCGACCGGAAAAAGGCCCTGCAAGGACGGGAGCACCGACGACTGAAGAGAATCGTTCAACGTGACAGAAGTGCAACTCTTCCGCAAACTGCTGCAAATTTCAAAGCTGGGCCATCAACAACTGTCAGCATGCGAACCATTCAACGAAAGATCATCGATATGGGCTTTCGGAGCCGAAGGCCCAGTCGTGTATCATTGATGACTGCAGGACACAAAACTTTACGCCTCACCTGGGCACGTCAACACTGGACTGTAGAGACATGTTGCCTGGTCGGACAAGTCTCGGTTCAGATTATATCGAGCGGATGGACGTGTACGGGTATAGAGACAACCTCATGAATCCATGGACCCTGCATGTCAGCAGGGGACTGTTAAAGTTGGCGGAGACTCTGTAATGATGTGGGGCGTGTGCAGTGGGAGTGGTATCGGAGCCATGATACATCTATATATGATTCTGACAGGTGACACGTACGTAGACATCCTGTCTGATCACCTGCACCCATTCATGTCCATTGTGCATTCCGACGGACTTGGGAAATTCCAGCAGGACAATGCAACAACCCAGACGTCCAGAATTGCTACAGAGTGGCTCCAGGAACATTCTTCTGAGTTTAAACACTCCACAGACATGGACATTATTGAGCAAATTTGGGATGCCTTGTAACGTGCTGTTGAGAAGAGATCTCCTGTTGTTGTTGTTGTTATTGTTGTGGTCTTCAGTCCAGAGACTGGTTTGATGCAGCTCTTCATCCTACTGTATCCTCTGCAAGCTTCCTCATCTCCCAGTACCTACTGCAACCTACATTCTTCTGTATCTGTTTAGTGTATTAATGTCTTGGTCTCCCTCTACAATTTTTACCCTCCACGCTACCCCCCAATGCTAAACTTGGATCCCTTGATCCCTCAGAGCATGTCCTACCAACCGTTCCCTTCTTCTTGTCAAGTTGTGCCACAAACTCCTCTTCTCCCCAATTCTGTTCAATACCTCCTCATTAGTTATGTGATCTACCCATCCAATCTTCAGCATTTTTCTGTAGCACCACATTTCAAAAGTTTATACTTTCTTCTTGTCCAAACTATTTATCGTCCATGTTTCACTTCCATACATGGATACACCCCATAGAAATAGTTTCAGAAAAGACTTCCTAACAATTAAATCTATACTCGATGTTAACAAATTTCTCTTCTTCAGACACGCTTTCCTTGCCATTGCCAGTCTACATTTTATATCTTCTCTACTTCGACCGTCATCAGTTATTTTGTTCCCCAAATTGCAAGACTCCTTTACTACTTTAAGTGTCTCATTTCCTGATCTACTTCCCTCAGCATCACCCAACTCGACTACATTCCATTATCCTCATTTTGCTTTTGCTGATGTTCATCTTATATCCTTCTTTCAAGACACTGTCCATTCCGTTCAACTGCTCTTTCAAGTCCTTTGCAGTCTCTGACAGAACTACAATATCATTGGCGAACCGTAAAGTTTTTATTTCTTCTCCATGGATTTTAATACCTACTCCGAATTTTTCTTTTGTTTTCTTTACTGCTTGCTCGATATACAGATTGAATAACATCGGGGAGAGGCTACAACCCTGTCTCACTCCCTTCCCAACTGCTGCTTCCCTTTCATGCCCCTCGATCCTTGTAACTGCCATGGGGTTTCTGTACAACTTGTAAATAGCCTTTCGCTCCCTGTCTTTTATCCCTGCAACCTTTAGAATTTGAAAGAGAGTATTCCAGTGAACATTGTCAAAAGCTTTCTCTAAGTCTACAAATACTAGAAACGAAGGTTTGCCTTTCCTTAATCTTTCTTCTAAGATAAGTCGCCTTCCCTTCGTATTCTTATGAATGTATGGGTAACCCTGCAGGATTCATTGTGTCAGTTCCCTCCAGCCTACTTTAGTCTTCAGTCGAGTCCATGCCACGTGGTGTTGCGACACTTTTGCGATATTAGACATGTGTACCAGTTTCTTTGGCTCTTCAGTGTACATCCCTCTTTCAAGACACTGTCTTTACTGGTATTCTGACCAAATTCTAAAGACTTCATACATTATTTACAGAACGAGCCTGGTGGCTAGTGTGGGTCCCTCATCCTGAAGACCTAGGGGCGGGCTGCTGGACGCCTAGCGTAGCGACCAGCGTCTCGTCGCCTGGTGACGCCCGGCGAGCCGAGCCACATGCCGCTGCCCGCCACCCGGCGGCGGCCGCCGTCTCCCCGCGGAAATCATCGCCGTCCCCGGATTTGGCGGTCACATTAATTTCCCCAGCGGGCCGCGCGCGGCTGGCACCGCCTGGCACCGGCCGACGCTCGGCCCGCGCGGCGCGGCGTCGCGCGCCGCGGTGCGTGACCGCCTACAGCCCCGGCCCGTCGCACAGTGGTGGGGAGCAGGTGGCCGTCCGCCATAAATAAGCCCGGGTGCGGATTCCACAGTTGTCAGCCCACGGATCTAATCTGGCAGCCGGCCGTTCACTGTGAATGGGGGCCACAATAAGCCCGACATTTGTCACGAGCTAAAACGGTCTGACTGCAACTCGGGAGAGCACCGTCCTCTGTCGCACGATCGTAATGAGCCACGAATTTATTCGGGAATTACATAAGGCTATAGTCTCAAAACCCTGAAGTCTTACTACAATTTTCATATACAGTTTAAGGGGCTCCGGAAAGCCCTATACTTGCAATGTTAAAATAACGCTTATAAATTACATCTTTCCTCACAAAGTATTTGAGGTAGGAAGTTGAACTTATTACAGATTATTTATTGGAATATGGGATACAACTTAACACAGGGATTTTACAAAATTTTAGTTCAGTTATTAAAGATGATTTTTTTTTTCAATTGTAATGAAAATTCACAACATTTTTTTGCAATTTTTTATTTATATATTCAAAAATATACAGTTTTTTGGAAAAAGGCTGTGTTAAATTATGCAGAAGGTACTGTGTAACATTTACTGAAAGTTTGAAACAAATATGTTTGGAACATCCTTAGAAAACATGTAATTAGTATGAGAAAATAAAAGTTTTGGGAATCGAGCGACAAAGATTGGATTAACTTTTTAGTGCATTCCAGGTCCATAGGATGGATTATCTTCATCCTCTGCAAACTCCTCCTCCAGCTTCCTATTGTTCCTCCTCCTGTTTACTCTTGCTTGTATTTCTAGACTCTTTACAGCCCTGTCTGCAGCCCGAAGGCGTTCCTTGTCTAAAGCAAGCATCGCTCGTACCATGTTAGAACCTATCTTCATTCCCATATTTCTAAATACCTTGCACCTTACAATGTTGCCATCATTGAAAGTCGCAACAGCATCATACACACCAAAGTGAAGTGTTTCTATTCCAACAAATACAGTCTTGAGGATTCTCGACCATATAACACTATTTACACTTTCATTGGGGTTTTGAGTTTTTCCGTGAATACACTTTTTCAACAGTTCAGGTGCTGCTAAGTCTCTGAAAATTGCAACATTCATAGTTTTCACTCATTGAACCAAGCTTCTTCTGTGAAGTATTTTCTTTCCCACTTTGACTGCTATGGGCAGGTGTACTTGAGAGGTTAGGTTCACTCACTTGGTTATCGTCTTTATTGTTTACAGTAATAACACATACCTTTGGCTTTCCAACATTTCTCCTTTTCTTAAAAGCCTTCAGAGGATTTCTAATAACTTTACTTTTACTCATTATTATACTTCAACAAAACAGAGACTCAAGAAACAGAATTAATTACGAATATTTTCGAGATAACGACAGAGTAAATAAACATGAAACAATCGACAATCACACCAGCGATATATATTGAACCATCACAGGTTAGCCACAACACATACTTTATCTCACATCACTAAAATGTACCTGATGAACACGGACGTTAATAATAACACCATTTGACAGCAGTTTAACAGCGCCACAGTGGGTCACGCCCACGTAGAACACATCTCAAAAAAAATTTAAAAATAGTTGTAGTCTTCGGAATTGAATAAATTATACATCTATTAAAAGGTAATAGTCTGCAGATTCAGAAAACGCAAAAAAGTAAAAATTGGACTTTTCATGATTTTGAGCGTTTCCGGAGCCCCTTAAAGACATAAAAAAACGACGCACCACGAAGGAATTATCCGAAAGTGGAGCAGTCAGTTAATGTCATGTAGTTATGCTGACAACTGAACTGGATGAGTTATTCAAGAGAAAGAGTTCTTCACAAATTTGAACATGTAAATAACGTGTTGGCCACCTTAGTCCCTTATACAAGCACTTATTCGGATTGGCATTCATTGACAGAGTTTTAAGATGGCCTCCTTGGGGATATCGTTCTAAAATTTGTCCAATGGGCACGATAGACCGCCAAAGTCCTTAGATGTTCGGAGGGCATTTCCCATAATGGTCCAACCGCGCGACCACTGCGGTCGCAGGTTCGAATCCAGCCTCGGGCATGGATGTGTGTGATGCCCTTAGGATAGTTAGGTTTAAGTAGTTCTAAGTTCTAGGGGACTGGACCTCAGATGTTAAGCCCCATAGTGCTCAGAGCCATTTGAACCATTTGAAGTAAGATGTGGTTCCGTCCGATGAGTGAGGTCCCATGTAAAACTGGTACCTCGCAACGGAGCCACAAGTTAAGGACAGTCGCTGCCAGACGCAGCCATAAATGAGAAATGACCATGAAGACGCGCCGTGACGAATTTCTATACGCCGCCGCTGCTGGAAGTCTACTTCAGTGCATCTCGCCCCACTCTCTGATAGCGCACTAGTTCACATCCGATAGCGAGTTAGTGTCATTAGTCAGAACTGTGTACCACAGTTCATGATTAAATGCAATGTGGTATTTCACTGTCATTTAATACAAGAATAACTATAGTTGTGACATTACAGTAATGTTAAAAGTAATGAACATTTATCATTGTCTTCTGCTATCGTATCCATGGTACACGTTGGTCAGAAACAGAAAAGCTTATAAGGGTGTTGCAGGGTAGGTTGTGCTGAGAAATAATGGTTAAGAAAAAAATCGATATGTTGCTCCTTTTCCGAGTTAATTAACATTGAAATTAGCCAATTAGGCTGTTCTGTGAGCAAATTCATGCGTCCCGACAGACAAAACTAGTGTCAGTTGCTCTCACACCGTAGACGAAACACACGACACTGGTCTGTCTTTGACGCTGTTTCGATCCTCTGTCCCGTGTCCGGTATTCGTATTGCTCGCCTGTTCGGTTTTAAGAAGCCAAACGAAGTACGTATTTGCCTACATCGTCTCTCGCGAGCCCTGGAAAAAAGTTCTTATAACCATTGGTCGTAAACCTCAGATTCTCGGACTTATGGCCTGTGTGGGTACAACAAGCATATCTTGCACACCGAGCACTCTGGCACGAGGCGAATGAGGAAATAGGGTACGTACTAGACATTTATGCAGCACACCGTGCTTATATTCGTATAAAGCAGGCACCCAACACAACAACATGTATAGTATTCCTCAGCGTGCCACAGTACGTAGTGCATCTGTCAGGTATGTTATTTTCATCTGGTGCACTCATATGGCTGATATGGCGCACTGTTTGTTGTGACGCAACACTGTATTAATAAAATTGGTTTCCGTTCCGTCACTGCACGTACAGCTCCAGATTCAACACAGGATATGCCACATATGATCTTCTGGTAGGGGCAGACAGGTGGAAGGACAAAACTCTTGTTCAACGCCTGCGACGCAATCCGGCAAGAGCCTGGAGTGTTCCAATGAATGCCAGATTCCATGAGATGTGGGATTAAAGCCTAATTTGCACTGGATGACAGTCACATCGAGAACCTGTTGTGAACAGTAGCGCAGAGATATGGTGATCGTTGACGATAGTGGTAGCAGACTATAACTCCGAAAATATGATGTTTACAACCAGTGTTTATAGGAACTTTTCTTTTTCAAATGGTTCAAATGGCTCTGTGCACTATGGGACTCAACTGCTGTGGTCATCAGTCCCCTAGAACTTAGAACTACTTAAACCTAACTAACCTAAGGACATCACACACATCCATGCCCGAGGCAGGGTTCGAACCTGCGACCGTAGCAGCCGCACGGTTCCGGACTGCGCGCTTAGAACCGCGAGACCACCGCGGCCGGCTTTCTTTTTTTTTTTTTTTTTCACTCGTTACATACCACAGCTTCTACAAATATTGGAACCGTTTCTCCGTACACGCTTTGTAACTTGACTCCTGTTCAGGAGCGTGACGGATAAAATAATGAACCATGCATCCGGATATTTCCGTAAAAAGCTTAGAATAAATGCCCTGATGGTTTATTCTTAAAGGCATGGCCAGTTCCCTTTCCCATTTTTGTGACCCAAAAACCTCGTTGTCGACGGCACGGTAAATCCCGATCTTCATTACTTTCTTTTCAGATCTACACAGTGGTCTGGTGAAATCATTACCTTCATACAAGAGAAGAGGATAAATAAGAATGGATGAGAATACGTGGACTACGCTGAAACTAACTCCTTCAATCCTCTGACTTGTTTGATGCGGCCCGCCACGAATTCCTCTCTTCATTTCAGACATCGTCCCCAATTATTCCCTGGATGCATTCTAATCTCTGCCTTCCTCGGAAGTTTCTGCCCTCTGCAGCCAATCTGGGGTAGCACCATCGAAGTTATTCTGCGGTATCTTAACATTTGTGCCACCACCCCGTCCTTCCTTCTTGACAGAGTTATCCACATATTCCTTTCCTCGGCGATTCTGCGGAGAACCCCTACTTTCCTTACCATATCAGCCCACCTAATTTTCAACATTCTTGTGTAACACTACGCCTCAAATTCTTGGATTCTCTTCTGTTTCAGTGTACTCTTTCCCTCTATCTGTTCTCTCCACTGCATTAACATTCCACTATTAAAGTTACCAACCTCGCTTTTAATTTCGCCGAAGGCAGTTTTGACTTTGCTATAGGCTGTCCTTCCGATAATCAATTCGTTTCCGATTTCTTCACGTTTTTCATGCAGAGATTTCGCTTTAACTTCCCTACATTTCCGATTTATTTCATTCCTAAGTGACGCAATTCTGTATTCCTGAGTTGCCCTACATATATTTGTACTTCCTTCTTTCGTCGATTGGGTGTAGTATTTCTTCTGTTGTCCATGGTTTCTTCGCAGTTATTTGTACCTATGTTTTTCTTTCTAACTTCTGTGGTTGCCCATTTGAGAGTTGACAACTCCTCTTCAAGTGAACTGTCTACTGAGCTATTGCTTAAAACAGTATCTATAGCCTTAGAGAACTTCAAGCGTATCTCTACATTCCTTAGTACTTCCGTATCCCATTTCTTTGGGCTTTCTTTTTTCCTGACTAGTCTCTTGAACTTCAGCCAACTCTTCATCATTAGTAAATTGTGATCTAATTCAATGCCTGCTCCTGGGTACGCCTCACAATCCGGTATACGATTTCGGAATCTCTGTCTCGACATAATTTAATATCGTCCAGTATCTCCTAGCCTCCAAGCATACCTCCTTTTCTTGTGGTTCTTGAACGGAGTATTCGCTATTACTAGCTGAAATTTATCACAGAACTCAATCTTTCTCCTCTCTCATTCCTTGTACCACGACCATATTCTCCCGTAACCCTTTACTCTACTCTTCCCCTACAACTGCATTCCAAGCCCTCGCTGCTACTAGTTCTTCATTCCCCTTTGTGTACTCAATTACCCGTTCAATATCCTCATAAACTTTATCTCTTCATCTTCAGCTTGCGACGTCGGCATGTGTATCAGCTATCGTTATCGGTGTTGGTTTGCTGTGAATTCTGATAAGAATGACCGTATCACTGCTCACAATAACTTTCTCTCTTTGTCGAACCTTCCTATTCATAACGAATCCGACTTGCTTTACATCATTTTCTGATCCTTTTGGTATTACCATATACTCGTTTGACCAGAAATCGCTTTCTTTCCATTTCACTTCACTGAACCTCTCTACATCTAGAATGAGCCTTGGCTTTTCCCTTTCCAAATGTTCTAGCTTCCCTACTATGTACAATCTTCTGACATTCCACGCTCCGGCTCTTAGAACGTTATCCGTTCACTGGTTGTTCTGTCTTTATCTCGCAGTCACCTCTTTCTTTGGGAGTCCCATCCTGGAGATCCGAATTGGGCACTACTCCGGAATCTATTGGCAATGTTGAGATCATCATGACAATTTTTCTATTACAGGCCACATGTCCTATGTGTACACATTTGATGTCCCTAATGCGGTGGTTTCCACTGCCTTCTGCATCCTCATGCTGTTGATCACTGCTGATTCTTCCGCCCTTAGGGGCAGTTTACCACTCCGAGACTAAGAAAGTGGCCTGAACCTCCCTCTGCTCCTGTGCCCTCTTTGACAAGGCCGTGGCTGAAAGAGGGTGACTTATGATGCCGGAAGTCTTCCTCCGCCTTTTCTGATGATTTTTATTGGAAATTTAATCTGTGACGGGGTTCGAACCCGGGACTGAAGAGGTTTTGATTACTATTCAAAGACACTACCCCTCTACTGGAGGGAGATATCAAACGGACAAAGGCAACTATACGTAGAGCTACCTATAATGTGACGCGATTTATGGCCGTGACTCATGAATATAGTCAGAAAGAAAAAAATATTGCAGATCAACACTCATTAAATAAGTCAGAGTGTAGAAGAGACACCAAGAGATACACGAAATGAAATACATCATCTGTAAAATTTTGCATGCTATCCCATAGCGAATGAATACACGAGAGCAGCAGGTGAAGTACGGAGGTAATAGGTGAAACACAAGCATGGACAAACATGGCCGAGAAAACTTCGGAATAATGATGTTCAGGGATCATTGCAGAAGACAGAAAAATACTGATCGATGAACCTGAAAGGTGATAGCAGTGAAACGTACAAAGACTGACGAGAAAACCATGGTAAGATACTGTTCAGGGGGCGTTGTAGGAGGAGGGAACCGTAGATAAGACCTGCATCAGCCACGTAACAGAAATAGTTGATGATCGATACTATCGTGCAGAACGTGTGGTAACTGAGAATAGTATTACCTAAGAGCGCAAGTGAATAGCAATATGAGTGCTAAACTCATCAATTTTTTTAAAAGAAATCACTGGAAACATAACTTCAACTAACGTCTGTTGTCAGGTGGCTGCCCAGGCAGTTACTGCAGTGGCGTCTGTAACGTTATGGGCCAATGGGTAAAAAGTATCTTCTGCCGAAAGGTTTTCATGAGCAATAAAAAGGGCTTAAATTCTGTTTGTGATGATCTCAATTCCAATTTACTGTGCAGGTTCCGGAACTCTTGGAACCGAGGTGATGCAAAACTTTCTTTGATGTGTGTAGTTGTGGGCACGGGTGTTATCAAAAGACGGAATATTTGAATGGTCTTGGATATTTAATTTGGTGTTGGTTCTTCTCGATAAAAGTCACGATATAAAAGGAGGTTTCTAATCAGATACGTTGCTTGATTTGAGTCGTTGTGCGTGACTTAGTATCTTGTGGTGTGTAGCAACCGTACACACTTGTTACTGCAATTCACTTTCCAACCTTCAGCAGTGGATTCAATGATTTGGTAATCCTGCTTACTGTTTTAAGTGCACCCCTGTTTAGCCTCAGACCAAGTTTTTGGAGAGGATCATCTGCAGTGTCCGTTGATCTAGACAAGTACTGTGGTCATGGGGTTCTATTAAGTGAGAATGACAGTGGAATTTAGACGCTCCCTCAGTCTGTTCCAGCAGTGGATTCAATGATTTGGTAATCCTGTTTACTGTTTTAAGTGCACCCCTGTTTAGCCTCAGACCAAGTTCTTGGAGAGGATCATCTGCAGTGTCCGTTGATCTAGACAAGTACTGTGGTCATGGGGTTCTATTAAGTGAGAATGACAGTGGAATTTAGACGCTCCCTCAGTCTGTTCCAGTTCCCTACTGTTGTGGGACGCTTTGAATGTCGTGGACCTGGACCCAGCGAGAACTCACCGTATTGCGGCTGTTAACCTCGCTGCTGTACATCGGCTTCATGGAATGCACCGCCATTGGCTGCCCTCGAGGTATATTCACTCAAGTTATGTAAAGTACTGTTTGAAATTTCTACTAAAATTGTGTACATTTTGATGTTTGGGGCTTTGTTGAGTTCAGTTCTCTTGTTGGGCTGTGTCGAGCCCCGTAAGGGTGGCCACAATTTGGTCGGATGTATATGAACTGCACGTGCCATATTGAGACATCGTCTGGACTTGTGAAAATATAGCCGGTTAATGATAGCTAACTGCCACATTTGATGTTCACTGGGTGTAAAAAGCAAGAGGGTGTAAACCTATTAAGTGGTACTATGCTCTGAAAATTTCTTACGTACTCGTTCGCTTGTCATTTGTGAGCTGAAGAGTAAAAGAAATTTATTCCTTGTCTCAGGGCTAGTTACAGAGTACTATATTTAATTGTTCAACATTAGTTATTTAAATGTTTCCATGGGGTGCCTTTTCTCACATTTTAATTATTTATTTATTTATTTGTGTATTTACCTTTTGCTACAAGTTGGTTCTGAGCACTAATTATTGATTCTCCTCCTTCTTTAGATGGTTTTCCTGATCCGCTCTGCATACACGTTCACTTGCTGAATCACTGAAGTGTTCTCTTAAGGTATACCTTAACAGAATTTTCACTGTCTGCCTGAAGGCAGTTATGTCAATCTGTGCACACTCGACCTCTTATTAATTAATTAATTGCTCATTGGGGAGAAACTTACGGAAACTTGTTCTGTCCGCCTGAAGGCAGCTCTATAAAATTGTGCACCTGTTTACTTTATTAAACTACGTAGATGCCCTTGGAGCTGTATTTTGAGAATTTCTTTTTCCTACTTGTCTTGAGGCAGCCGTAAGTTACTCTGTGTCCCAGTACTCCTATTAAGTTTTTGATATTTTGAAGTGTATTTTGCTTCTACTTTCTCTTAAAGAGCGATTTGTCTCCAACTACTAATTATTTGTTTGTTTTTTGAAGCATTTTCTGAGTTGTGGTTTGTAAAGACGGAAATTTTGAGTCTGAAGCCTAAGAACAGCTGTCAGACACAGCCTTTGTCTATAATTTTCGCTTTAGTTACATTGTCACTATAGTAAGGTGTGTATTTTTTTACATTTGAAAAGCTCAGATTGTTGTTTGTAATTCTGTTAATCCATCAGATTTCAGTTATTTTTCTTAAACTAATATGTTTTAATAAACAGTGGTGAATGATGTGAACCCCAATCCGTTCTGTCCTTCCAATTAATTTCCTGTTAGCTTGCTGGAGGTCTGATATAGCACTAAATTCATCGAAGACCTGACTTGCTATTGTAATCACTAGTATAACATCACATATCCTGTCAACCCTCTTTAGTTTCATTTCGTATGCTCCTCCCCTTCTAGATGCTTCAATTGTTTTGCCAGGCAGTGTGCGTGTGTACAGAATATCGTAATGTGTATACGACCATCGGAAATCCTTAGAAGAAGAAACTCGAAATGTCGTGTTATCGAAAAATGTTAAAAATTAAGTGGACATTAAGTATACGAAACAACAAAGAATAGTTTAGGTAAGCACAAGATTCTTACGAGAAGACATAGTTAGTGGGATATGTAATACAGTGTCCAGGAATACCTTACTTGATGCTAGAAGCAGGGGTAGAGGGGAATAATCCTAGTAGACTAAGGCTAGAGTATGTAAAACAGACGTTAGATGTAGTAGTTACGTAGGAATCAATAGATTTGCACAAGGAAGAAAGAAGGACATATCAACACTCTCGATAGATAGATGATGGATATCCAGTCAATTTTATTCAAGACTTCCTAGGAATCAGAACCCATTATAACCTTTTTCGGAGATGAATCCAAACTGAAGATTTTTTTTAGGAAACATGAGTACGACTTTCTTATGAGTAACAAAAAATATTGCCTCTTGTACTTGAAGAAAATGTGATAAATTTGTTTTTGTTCACGCTATATAAACGATCTTTCGCTTAATATTTAGGTCTTTGTCACTGCTCTTCGACCACTTACTTGTGTATAGCTGCGTCACTTCTGTAAGATCTTGTTGTCTTGTCATATGCAGGGAAACTGGAGGTTCTACCTTGCCAGCTGACCCTATAATATATTTAAAGCTATGTGTATCAGTAGGCGACAAGATACGATACCTTCCAGTTAAATCCTGTAGTTATTAAAAGTGATATTTTCGGGGAAATAAAACTTATATGCTAATGGGAAATGGAGGTGATGTATTTGTCTCAGTAGACAAGACAATCAAATCCCCCTAGACAGAAACTGACGCTGCATGCGAGATTGTTTGGACAAGACTTAGCAGTGTTCATGAAATGGTAACTAGATCCTTCTACTGACCACTTGATGTAATCGTAAATGCCAAAAAAAAACCTTCAGTTCTTTCAGTTCGCTTGTACGTACGTCCCCCGTCATGCTGCAATCTTCGATGGAGGTTTAATTAGCCAGCATCAATGAAAAATTACAGTTTTGTTAGTAGTGGGCGTGACAAACTGTCGTGTGAAATATTACTAAATGCCTTCTGTGAAAAATACTTAGAACAGATAGTGCATAATCCAACTCATAATGGAAATATGATAGATATAATGGCTCAAATAGACCTGGCCTATTTCAGGATGTCCACATCGAAACTGGTATCAGTGAGTATGAGGTGATTGTGACAACAATGATTACCAAAGTACGAAGGGAAAACCGAGCGAGGTGGCGCAGTGGTTAGCACACTGGACTCGCATTCGGAAGGACGACGGTTCAATCCCGCGTCCGGCCATCCTGATTTAGGTTTTCCGTGATTTCCCTAAATCGCTCCAGGCAAATTCCGGGATGGTTCCTTTGAAAGGGCACGGCCGACTTCCTTCTCCATCCTTCCCTAACCCTATGAGACCGATAACCTCGCTGTTTGGTCTCTTCCCCCAAACAACCAACCAACCAACCTACGAAGGGAAACTAAAATAAGTTGACTTACACATGGTGAACATTAATAAAACCGACAAACTGCAAGGACGAATTTCTGACTCGAAATGGAGGAAAAAATGTCCTAACAACGTATGTCCGGAGATGCATCGTTCCCACGCCAGATGGTGCTGAGGAATGGAAGTCTCCCCGACCACATGGCGTGCGTTCCTTGTGTGTCGCAGGCTGTGTTATTGTAAGCAGCAGAATAGTCCGGCATTCAAGTACGGAAAAAGCTGAAATGGTGCTTGTGTACTGCCAAGCAGGTGCAAACGGTCGAGAGGCAGCAGGGCTATACCAAACGAGGTACCCTAACAGATACCAACGACGTCACACAACACTTCAAGCCCTTTTTGGGCGTTTGCGTCAACATGGGTCTTCCAGGCAGACGGACGTGCACGACGGCGGCGGACTATGCATACACCAGATCTGGATGACCAGGTTCTGCAGAATATTGACACGAACCGTAGTACATGTTCTAGGCAAGTAGCCCGCCAACATATTGTAAGCCAAATTTCGACTATGAGTATCCTGCGTGTATTGCATCCTACGGACGCCACTTTCAACATCTGGTGTGACGTGGATGCGGTGCAGCTCTGTACTGTGTTCGAGGACTATTTGTTGTCGTTAAACGCGCACCGTCCACTTCCGAACACATGTTCGTGGGACCTATTTTCCTTCATTTCCAGACAAGAATCCGTCCCTGCATTTTGTCTATTTTATTGGTGTCCACCTTGTGTATGGTCAGTAAACTATAAAAAAAGCACCAGTGTCGTGTCTCGATGAGAAAATCGAAATTTTTAGCACAGAACAGGAGATGTACATGAGCTATGGCTCAAATTGAATAGAACGGTTGACAATGCACTGATTATATTTGTAACCAGTAGTTCTCAATGGGAGGCACCGACCATGGTATACAGTCACTATAAAGAACTTCTAAAAAACAGAGACTGCTGCATAATAAAAGCTGTAGATAGAGAGATGGTGAATCAAATGCGTTTGGCTGTCAATAGAGCAATGAGTGAATCATTCAATGACTACTGTAGCAGAACATTATCAAGTGATCTTTCACAAATCCCAGAGAAGTTCTTGTTATATGTAAAGGCTGTTAGTGGCACAAAAGTTAATGATTTAGTGCTAAGTCTACACTGTGATCACTGATGCGTCAGAACTGTCACGAATGTAGGAGTGGAGATTTAAGGTGAAACGACCAAATGTATCAAACCATATTGAAAGTGGATGCCAGATTAAGATTTACGGTAAGTTGCCTAAGTACGTACCTTTCACCGAGGCAAGTCACAAAACAATACTTCGGTCGTTGCTTACGTATTATTCGCCAGCTGCTTCTCGTCTCCAAACAGTCCATTGGTACCGGATGATAGAATGTTACAAGAGGTCCATTACTTGCTCCCCTTCAGAGGTGAATGGTTTACGACGTGTAGAGTACAGTGAACCTTCGTTGTTGTGGTCAGATAAGGTTGACCAGAACCTTGGTGGCAAGTATGCCTACTATCATGTTCCTATGTTGCCCAACATCTGGCCACTGCTGCATCAGAATGCACCATAAGTTTGAATACTGCACGATTTGACCAGTGGGCCAAATGGGGACCTGCTACGAAGCCCATCTGAAACTGTTGCAGGTGCTGGAAATGCTGTGTCACACAATTGTGTGGCATCTCGGGGTCCGTCAGAATGATCACTCAAGATCTGACGATATTTACGCCCCTTAGGAACTCTGGAGGTGGCAGGGGTAAAATACAGGGAGCGAAAGGCTATTTACACAATTTGTACAGAGTCGAGGGGCACGAAAGGGAGTGATTGAGAAGGGAGTAGCCTATTCCCGATGTTATTCAATTTGTATATTGAGCAAGCAGTAAAGGAAACAAAAGAAAAGTGTGAAGTAGGAATTAAAATCTATGGAGAAGAAATATAAACTTTGAGATTAGCCGACGACATTGTAATTCTGTTAGAGAAAGCAAAGGACCTGGAAGAGCAGCTGAACGGAATGGACAGTGTCTTGAAAGGAGGACATTGGAATGTAGTCGAATTATCATCAGGTGATGCTGAGAGAATTAGATTAGAAAATGAGACACGTAAAGTAGTAGATGAGTTTTTCTACCTGGGAAGCAAAATAACTGATGACGGTCGAAGTAGGGAGGATATAAAATGTAGACTGGCTATGACAAGGAAAGAGTTTTTGAAGAAAAGAAATTTGTTAACATCGAGTATAGATTTAAGGAAGCCCTTTCTGAAAGTATTTGTATAGAGTGTATCTATCTATGGAAGCGAAACATACTTTAGACAGGAAGAGAATAGAAGCTTTCGAAACGTGGTGCTACAGATGAATGCAGAAGATTAGATGGGTAGATCACGTAACTAATGTGGACGTACTGAATAGAATTGGGGAGAAGAGGAATTTGTGGCAAAAGTTGACCAGAAGAAGGGATCGGTTGGCAGGACACGTCCTGAAGCATGAAGGGATCACCAACTTAGTATTGGAGGGAAGTGTGGAGGGTAAAAATCGTAGAGCGAGACCAAGAGATGAATACACTAAGTAGATTCAGAAGGATGTAGGTTGCGGTATTTACTCGGCGATGAAGAAGCTTGCACAGGATAGAGTGCCACGGAGAGGTGCATCAAACCCGTCTCTGGACTGAAGACTACAACAATAACAACGATGATAACAACAACAACAGCATGAACTCTGCCAGGACCGGTAACAACACTATTCACGAACAACACTAATGAACACTGGTGGCCCTTCTGCCTGTCACGGGGAACTGTACTAATTTACAAAAAATGGTTCAAATGGCTCTGAGCACTATGGGACTTAACATCTGAGGTCAACAGTCCCCTAGAACGTAGAACTACTTAAACCTAACTAACCTAAGGACATCACATACATCCATACCCGAGGCGGGATTCGAACCTGCGACCGTAGCAGTTCCGGATTGCAGGTCCTAGAACTGCTCGACCACACTGGCCGGTTATTAATTTACCCACCCCGCTAATGGTGTGTAAGTCTATGAAATTGTTTTGATGGTATTGATGTTCGACCGTACCATCTAGGCACTTAACCTTTTTGTCAAGTGGCGTATTGAAAGATATCGACGATATTGTGTTCTGGGCTCTACCCGTGAATGAAACAGTAAGTGGGTGAAATAATTTTGTTACCCTCTGCAAGAGCAGTATGTATGTGCGAAAGCTAATAAGCGCCGTGTGTGTGGAGCTCTCACTGTAACTATGTCTGTCCGCTGTCTCTCTGCCCCTTCGCTTATTAAAGGCTACTTCACTACGACTCCAGGAACTGCTTATCAGCGTCTACCTCCAGCCTTGACATTACCTGCCATGCCAGTATTAATTATGCTGAGATTAACTGAGGACGTTGTCGTATCTGTGCGTCAAAGTGGAAATGCGGGCAGAGGTCGCCGCTGATGCTTCAAAGGCCCTTCCTACGCAGGGACCTTAGTGGCCACGGCACGACAGCTTGCTGTACTCTGCTTAATCATTACACCGGCTACTAAAAGTGAATGTCTCATTGTGTGTAGAACCGGTATTAATTTTTTTCACAGAAGCTGGACACCGCGCCTCACCTTTCTCTCTCTCTCTCCCTCTCATACTGACATTAGTTGCCGTTCCTTAGGTTGTCTGTAAGACCTTCAAAGATAAATATAAGCATATGATCATGGAAACATTTTTTCTTTTCAAAATAAGTGCTACATAAACATTCCTCTGCAACAGAAATAAATATGTGATTTTTTACAGTACTAAAGTTTAAAAGAAGAAACAATTCATTTCCATTGAAGATAATCCCTAGAATATTTTAGCGTTTAGTGACTGTAGAAAGAAATTGCCCTGTTGTATTGCTCTGGCTTCAATACAAATTTGTAATTAAATTTAGTGCAAAGAATCAGTATATAAAATTCTTGTATTTTCTTTAATTTAATAATGGCAGCTTTTTACTTTAATTCCATAATTTACAAGTTATTTCACATTACATCGCGAAAATGTTGCACAAATACGAAAAAGAATGATATTATTTTTATCTTGTGATATTAAATGTATGTAAGACCTTGCTTAACTAGATGAGCTGTAATAAAGTAACCGTTATTAACGTGCGCCTTCGGTGAAATTTGACTCCAATTACATGGAAGCTTGGTCGAAGAGCTCACATATACTAGTACCTAATAGGATAATAGGTCATACTGAAGTCAGTGGCTGGTATAAACACACATTCTCAATTATTTCGCAAACTGCTCATTTGCAGTTATTTCGGCTGTGTTATTAACATTTTCCCATGAGGGCGAAGGAAGAAAAATGACTTTTGCAAAAGTTGTAGAAATGCTAATTACAGTTGGGGTAAATGTACCAAAGAAAGCGCAGGTTCAAACATAGTATGGCTCCTGTTCCTAACATTTGACTAAACTGATCAGCTCGCCACTTACGTAGTTGTCTTCAGAGTGGTACGAAAAACACCTCATAGAAGTTGTGTGAAGAAATACTATATTTCCGAAGCGAAACGGGTAGGAATCACTTTTCAACTTTCTTGGTGTAATTCTGATATCCTATCGCGTAATTCATTCGGAGCATACACGAGCAATAGTCATTAATTCTTGACAATCCTGAAAGACTGGCTTTTCGTCTACAACACAGCATCAACATGTTTTGAAAACGTTACATGTGCTGCCATCTGTTGACTCTGTTTGGAATCATTATTACGTTACGAAAAAATATGCATTTAACGTGCCCAAGGAATTTCTGCGTACTCTATAGCATGTTTATATGTTTGTATATTGGCAGCGCTTCAGACTGCATTAATATCACTGACAGCGCTGTGCGCTCTCTGTAAGAGACTCTGTGGCTGGTCGGACTCGCAGTTGGAAGTTAACAGTCAGCAGCGATGGAAGTTAATAGCAGTTATGGAGGTTAGAAGCAGTGTTAACGCGAGCGGACGGTCTGGACATGTGTCCGTCATGGAGATTTAATACTGGTTGAAGATGGATTGTGAAATGTGGGTAATGGAATTATTGACGATTATGTAATTTTTGGACCTGGGTGTCACGGACGATTATATAATTTTTTGAACAGGATGTCACTTGGTTAAGGTAAAATCTGCTAAATACATTGTTTGCTCTGCAACAAAATCTTTCCTTTGATAACCACATGCTATTACTAGTTAGAGCCGACGTTAGTTAGAATCTTTTTATTTAACTGGTTGTATAGTTGCTGCATTTGCTGTAGTTTGGGTCATGAAGATTTTCTGTGAGGTAAGCGACTTACGAAATGTATGACTTATTGTTAAGGTTTCTTCTAATTCAGGGCCATCCTTATGTGTTAATTTATAGTCAGACTGCGTTATCAAATGGGTCAAATAGCTCTGAGCACTATGGGACTCAACTGCTGTGGTCATAAGTCCCCTAGAACTTAGAACTACTTAAACCTAACTAACCTAAGGACAGCACACAACACCCAGCCATCACGAGGCAGAGAAAATCCCTGACCCCGCCGGGAATCGAACCCGGGAACCCGGGCGTGGGAAGCGAGAACGCTACCGCACGACCACGAGATGCGGGCGACTGCGTTATCCTTGTATATTGTGGGTCATTAATGAACAGAATAACTTTGAGCTGTAACTGTCAGGGAAAACTCTGTAGGTCAATGTTCAAACCATAAAGACAAGCGAAGATACAGTATGTCAGTTTCACTCAGCAGTTTAAGGCTCAGTTGCATTAAGCAATTTAAGTAAAAATGTAGATATTTCATCTTCACAATTATGGCAGTTCAAGTAAAAATATATTTAGAAGTTTCAACTCTTTTTGGGGCACAACTGCAAGTTTATAACATCTTGGGTGTGTTGTGGACCCTAAAGAATAGTTTCTTTTTTCAGAATGACTTCAAATTGGCCAGATAACGAATCCGAAAATGGAGAAAGTAAACGAAATGTTGTCGCTGCTCTTGCAACGAAGAAATTTAAGGAAAAAACTGGAAGCTACGAGTAGTGAATTTAAGTTTTTGGCGTTTCCTTGTTAAATATCCAGTATTCAGATACGGAGGCTCGCATTCGGGAGGACGACGGTTCAATCCCGCGTCCGGCCATCCTGATTTAGGTTTTCCGTGATTTCCCTAAATCACTCCAGGCAAATGCCGGGATGGTTCGTCTGAAAGGGCACTGCCGACTTCCTTCCCCATCCTTCCCTAATCCGATGAGACCGATGACCACGCTGTCTGGTCTCCTTCCCCAAAACCAACCAACCAATCAGATACGGAGGCTATGTTCGAAATATTCCGATTATAGGCTGCGTTTTCTTTTAGGGCACAGTACCAGGGTCAGACATTTAAAGAGGAATGAGATTTTCACTCTGCAGCGGAGTGTGCTTATATGAAACTTTCTGGCAGATTAAAACTGTGTGCCGGACCGAGACTCGAACTCCGGACCTTTGACTTTCGCGGGCAAGTGCTCTATCAACTGAGCTACCCAAGCACGACTCGCGCCCCGACCTCACAGCTCTACTTCTGGCAGTAGAGCACTTGCCCGCGAAAGGCAAAGGTCCCGAGTTCGAGTCTCGGTCCGACACACAGTTTTAATCTGCCAGGAAGTTTCATTTAAAGAGGATTTTCTCATATAAGCTGGAAAAAGAATTAGCAGACCACGCCAGGGATCTTGATACTATATTGTATAGTATCAGCAGGAAGTAGCTCATACAATTGGCATATGAATAAACCGAGGCTGACAAGTTGAATCACCGCTTCAGTAAGGACACAAAGGCATCTGGATTCAAGATTTCTGCAAAAGACACCACCTTACACTTCGGACTACAGAGAAATGCAGTGTATGTAGGAGTGTTAGTTTCAGTTAATCTTAAACCGCGAGATTTTTAGAAAATTTTAAGCAGGTGGTAGAAAAGAAAAAGTTTCTTGTTCATCGCATCTAGAACATGGATAAGACAGGAATATCTTCTGTTCCCTACAAGGTCCAAAAAATCATAATTCCAAAAGGAGAACATTTGATTGGGAGGGTATAAGCAGAAAGAAGCCAAAACGTCACAGTTGTCTGTGGAATGAATCCTGTCGCTTTCTTCATATCCCTAGCCATAATCTTTCCACGAAAGAGGATGAAGCCTGAGCTCTTCAAAGATGCACCCGAAGGAACTCTCTCAGTGACCTCAGAGAGTGCTTACATAAACTCTGATCTCTTTGTCGACTGGCCTAAGCACTTCAGTGACTACACCAAACCAACTAAAGATGATCCATTTCTCTAGACAGTCAACAATCACATGCCACATAGCAGTCACGAAGCTGTTCTGTCGAGGTCATCGCATAACTATGCTGTTCTTACCACGACACACCAGGCATCAACTTCAGATCCTAGACCATGGATTCTATAGACCATTGAAAACTGTTTATGCAAATGAAGTTGACTAATGAATGCATAACCACCCAGGGACTGCAGTTACACTGAGTGACACCTGCCCAGTATTTCGTAATGCCTATGAACCAGCTACTACTCTGTAGAAAGCGAAGCATTCCTTTCGTTCAAAAGGTATTCGCCCATTTAAACCCGATGTGTTTTCGTATGAGGAGTTTCTTCCATCTAATGTAACTGATCTATCCCAGGAAGATATAATACATAATTCTGGAGAAACAGAATAACTTCCATTTCAACAGGCCAATTTGAATAGCATCTCCAACCCAGATAGAAGCTCTCCATTTGCGCGAAGTGAGAACACAGCAGGAACAGCAGTATCTCCTGTAGTATTCTTACCTTTACCGAAATCTAAACATACAATAACGCAGAGGCGTCAGACGATTAGAGGTCACGATATCATCTGCACATAAAAATTGAACATTGGAGTGATATACCAACTGAAATCACAGATATATACCAACAGGAAGCACTTATCGTCTTAGAGACCTAAAACTGGAGAGGCATGCGGTTCCATGAAGAATTTGCTTCTGTGGAGGCATCCAATTCCAGACGGAACAGGCCTACTGCACCTAAAGAGACAGCGGACGGGTCCACTATGCTCTGCCCATGATGTGGTGGGCAGTACGAGGAGCCAGTTCTAGAGGACTGGGACCAGTGTATTAGGTGTGAGAGATGGTAGCACGAACAATGTTCTTCACTTGAGGGTGGTATTGCGTTCATTTGTGACATTTGCTAAATGCGTACACCTTGGGCATGTTTTGCGTACTCTTAAGTGCAGGTGAACGAAAGAGTGTGCATTTCCCGTTTTTTTTGTATTTTTGGAAAGTTCGATAAAAGTATTACCTCTCTCCTGCTATTGTTTTCTGAAGATGTAGATATAGTGTTAATAAATAAAAACCTAAAAAGATCTGGTTTTCCAGATATTTAAGGTTATTCCTTAACTGAGCGCTCTTAGGCAAATTCCTCCAAGAATTCGATCTAAATTTAACCCTTACGAGCACAGTAGTTTCGTAGTAAATGGCCAGACAAATCTTATACTGTTAACATTCGCAAATCTGTGAGGGAAAATTTACACTAACGTCAGTTTTACAATTTTTAAATGCACGTCTAAGCCGGTGGCGTAATACCTTAGTCAGTGATGACCAAAAATTGTCGAATGTGGGAAATAATTGGTGTAGGTGCATTTTTTTTATACAGTGGTAGGAGAGAGTGGTACGAACAAGGTACTGAAAATACTGAACGAGGTGGGCTAATTTAGGAGAACGTGCATTTGAAAGTCACTTTTGCAATTTTTTGTAGAATAACTCGAAAACTGGGGCCTCTCGCGGAAACGTATCCCGTCAGAATTAAAATACATTAAATTTCCTGTAGAAAAGATCCTATTCGTTTTTGTCTCTGTTAGTAATGGTTGGCGTGAGGAGAGCGAGAGAATATTGGAAATTGGCTGACAAACCTGGATTTTCCGAGGTATTCATTTTGCCAGTTTTCCATTAGAAACGAAAACAAAAGCTGAACACCGTTTGTAACTTGATATCGAAAAATGTTTCATTTCCATTTACTCGTGATAACACACTTTCTGTACGCTGGGCGCACCTGCTTTGCGTGTCTACGACGCGATGTTGTAAACGTCTTTATGGCAACGCCTCTTCATAGCTCTATAGACGGCTATTGTCCTCTGTTGCTACCGTTTGCACTTCGCAGTTTAAAGCTGTCAAAAGCGCTGCCAGTTGTCAGGGATTTCCTTAAGTTGACACGACTGAATAAAAGAACTAAAACATGCGTCATACGGCGTTTTATCCCGCATCTCAGCGTTTATGAAGTCATATCTCTTGAACTATATGTCATACAACGGTATATTTGTGGAGGTACATTCTGCGGCATATGTCGATACAGTATACGAAATATGTTGCGAATGGAGTTCGTTGCAAAGAAGTAATAAATTTAAACGTCATGCACAATGCGGCAGTCCTTCACGCATTTGTGTTTATGCCGTTATAATTCCTGAACTATGTGTGGTTGGTTGGTTGGTTTGGGGAAGGAGACCAGACAGCGAGGTCATCGGTCTCATCGGATTAGGGAAGGACGGGGAAGGAAGGCGGCCGTGTCCTTTGAAAGGAACCATCCCGGCATTTGCCTGTAGCGATTTAGGGAAATCACGGAAAACCTAAATCAGGATGGCCGGACGCGGGATTGAACCGTCGTCCTCCCGAATGCGAGTCCAGTGTAACTATGTGTGGTATCGTTATATAATTTTGTAGATGAATTTAGCGGTATATGTGGGCACTGTGTGCGTAATTTATTGTGAATAGCTTTAGTAGCACAAAAGCGATAAATAGAAACACATCAAAAAAATGTTTTGCATCACCGCGGTTCCCAAAACTCCTGAAGGTTGACGTTGACTGTGGATATTGTATCACATACACATTCCTGTTGACTGTTCAGAGATGCCACTAAACCCGCCCAGAGATGTAAACAATCATGCGTGAGCAACGCCTATTAGACGGAGGGGATCCGACATCCTATCAGTTCCAGTCATTCCACCAGGAAGGAGGCACACTGCTCATGTTGTCCGTAGTTCAATCATGCCTAGACGGTCAATACCACGGTTCGATCGCGTCCGCATTGTTACCGTGTGCCAGGAGGTGCTCTGAACAAGGGGAGTGTTCAGGGGTCTCGCAGTGAATCAAAGCGACGTTGTTCGGACATGGAGGGCATACAGAGAGAGAGGAACTGTCGATAACATGCCTCGCTCAGGCCGTCCAAGGGCTACTACTGCAGTGGATGACTGCTACCTACGGATTAAGACTCGGAGAAACCCTGACAGCAACGCCACCACGTTGAGTAATGCTTTTCATGCAGCGACAGGACGTCGTGTTACGACTCAAACTATACGAAATCTTAACTCCCAACGTCCGTGGAGAGGTCCATCTTCGCAATCACGACACCATGCAAAAAATGGTTCAAATGGCTCTGAGCACTATGGGACATAACTTCTAAGGTCATCAGTCCCCTAGAACTTAGAACTACTTAAACCTAACTGACCTAAGGACATCACACACATCCATGCCCGAAGCAGGATTCGAACCTGCGAGCGTAGCGGTCGCGCGGTTCCAGACTGTAGCGCTTGGAACCGCTCGGCCACCCTGGCCGGCGACACCATGCAGCGCGATACAGATGAGCCCAACAACATGCCGAGTGGACCGCTCCGGCATATGCCTTCAACCAACCAATCGTCGGAGACGTGTTTGGAGGCAACCCTGTCAGGCTGAACGCCTTAGACACAGTGTTCGGCGAGTGCAGAAAGGTGGACGTTCCCTGCTGTTTTGGAGTGGCACTATGTGGGACCGACGTACGCCACTGGTGGTCATGGAAGGCGCCATAACGGCTCTACGATACGTGAATGCCATCCTCCGACCTATAGTGCAACCATATCGGCAGCATATTGGCGAGGCATTCGTCTTCATGGACGACAATTCGCACTCCCATCGTGCACATTTTGTGAATGACTTCCTTCAGGATACCGACACCGCTCGACTACAGTGGCCAGCATGTTCTCCAGATATAAATGCTATCGAACATGCCTGGGATAGATTGAAAAGGGCGATTTATGGACGACGTGACCAACCAACGACTCTGAGGGATCCACGCCGAATCGCCGTTGAGGATTGGGACAACCTGGACCAACAGTGGATTGATGAACTTTTGGACAGTATGCCACGACGAATACAGACATGCATCAATGCAAGACGACATGCTACTCGGTATTAGAGGTACCGGTGTGTACAGCAATCTCGACCACCACCTCTGAAGTTCTCGGTGTATGGTGGTACAACATGCAATGTGTGGTTTTCATGAGCAATAAATGATGTTTATGTTGATCTCTGTTCCACTTTTCTGTATAGGTTCCGGAACTCTCGGAAACGAAATGATGCAAAACTTTGTTTGATGTGTGAAGTCATGAATGATGCGGCAGTTTTTCATACTTCTCTTTGTTTATGTCGCCACGTCTCCTAAGATAGATAGGTGATTCTTACACCTACAGCATTTATTGTCTGACAGTAAGGGACATGTGTACCAAGTTCGGTTGAAATCGGTCAAATGATATAGGATGACATGTGGAACGTATATACATACATATATCCATTTTTAAATTATGTTTGGAAATCGCGCTCTGGTACAAACATCCAATTGTGTAATATGTTTGGATATCCCACTATGCGCATGTGTTTTGGCGCAGGTCGTTTTCGTAGGCCAGTTCGAAGTAGTCTGCCGACCTGACTGACCCCAAATGTTCAAATCAAACTGTTTGTTTCCATAAGTTTGGTGGTGTACCGTTTTTATTTTACGTGTAGGTACTCCGGTTTCTATGGATTTATTTAGCGGTCGTCATTTTTATTTGCTGTTCACTGTTGCTGTTTGAGTTTATATATTACGTCATTTGAAGATAGTGAGTGGAGCTGTGGGCGCTAGGAAATGGGGTGCGAAGTGGAGAAATCGGAACATTTTCGACGTATTCTTCTGTTTGAGTTCAGTAGAGGGGTGACAGCAGAAAGGGCAGTCAGGAACATTTGTGCCGTGTGTGAGGATAATGCCATTGGACGGAGCCCGGCAGGAAAATGGTTTTCTCTTTTTAAAGAGGTTAGTTTTCAAATTGGTGACTCTCCAGGAAAACTTTCGCGATTCGATGAAGATCTTTTAAACGCATTAATTCACAATGATCCACGTCAGTGTAACGGAGAACTAGCAGATGTGATGAAATACGACCATTCCACCAGCGTGTGACATTTGCAAGCAGTGAGGTAGGTTCAAAAATTGGTCGTAAGGGTACCGCATGCTCTGAACCAAAGTCACGAAAATCAGCTGGTGGCCATATGCGCACCTCTTCTTGCTCATCATGAATTGGTTCCTCAGCACCACCGACCTGCCTCGTTACTGGTGACACGAAAAGTGTTTTTATGCTAATATACTGAATAGAAAGGAATGGTCAAGCCCAAACACAGCGACACGATGACGCCTGCCCGTATTCTGCTAGATTGACAAAAGCCACTGTGCAGGAGTTGGGTTCGGAATTCATTCGGCACGCATCTTATTCACCTGATCTAGCGCCCTCAGTTTTTCGCCTTTTCCGCTCTCTGTCGAATAACCTTCAAGGAACTTCATTTTTGAAAGAAAATGAGCTCCGAACACAGTTCGTTGAGTTCTTCATCTCAAGACCAAGTAATTTCTCCAGTTGGGTGCGGTATCAAGAAGTCACCTCAGCGTTGGCGTCTGTTGTAAATAGTGAAGAAGAATATATTATTGATGACTGAAGTCGCTGTTACGTGTACCTGTTGTGTTTATTAAACTTACTGAAATACGCTGCGAGCCTATATATCAACATAACACTTCCTCTATGCCACTGTAGTACGTTGTGAACAATTATCGTTCACCTTCTATAAATCAACGTCTCGGTCAATTAGTGTGAAATGATAATTAAATCAAGACCTTAAGCTGTCCACAGGCGTTGATACACATCAACGGGGACAGATGAAAATGTGTGCCACGACCGGGACTCGAACCCGGGATCTCCTGCTTACATGGCAGACGCTCTATCCATCGGAGCCACCGAGGGCATACAGGACCGTGTGACAGCAGGGATTTATCCCTTGCACGCTCCCTGTGAGATCCACATTCTCAACTTAATGTCCACGCACTACATTCGTAGTGCCCCTGCCCATTACACTCATTACTTGTGGTAGACAATCTTACCGAGTCCCGTAAGAGTTCGGGGAATGCGTGTGCATCCAGCACAGAAGAAGAAGGTCAATGGCCGGTTAGCCTTAACTATATGAAGATGGTATCTGTTCTTTCTGACATGCCCAAAAGAACAGACACCATCTTCATACGGTCAGTTAGTATTGTACATGCTGAGGGAAGTCACTTGCAATAGTATCCTGAAGGTCTGAATATCATTTTACCACATGGCGTTGTCTACTACGCTTTGTTTTCCCATCAGTCCAACATACAAAAAGTTTATCTCAGTGCAACTGTGACGGTTACGTACACTAGTTATGAGCCGCATCTATTCAAAACGGAAGCTACAGTTGCCGATGTCTGTTAACTAATGTAAAGGCTACAGAAGCGTAAGAAACGAGACCTTCTAATAGACAAATGTACCCAGCAACTTTGTAAGGAATTATGTGGCGAAGAGCTGTTTAGGGATATTTTCTAAGTATTTTAGCCCTAAGGATCAGTGGGCTCTGGCGGTTCTTTAGAGAGGAGCCTCGTTTCGTTTGATTTCTTACCTCCATTCATCTTTGTATCTGTAAAACACTAAAAACATCAGAAAAATTGTGTAAATATCGACGGTGCACGCTGTGTGATTGTTTGGAAACAAATATTTTGCGTTGGCTGTCTGTATTTGCTGTTGATATCATTAATGCTCACTCTACTCTTCGCTCTCAGTGTTACATTCTGTACAGTACGTTTTGTCTCGGATTTGTTTTTACGGGAGGGTTAGAAGTGCATTAGCAGTAATGCAAAGCGGTACAGATAGATTTGCTAATGAAGAGTTGGCTAGATGCACCTTGAGTATGGTACATAGATCCCTACGAGAAACCAGATACTTTCCTGTCAGACTGGAAAAAAACTAGCCATGCGAAATTTGGCGGAACACCCAGTACGGCAGATGTGTTACAAGCGACTGTTGGCAAAGGTGAAACAACTGTTCTGAGAATCCAACTCGAACGTGTGCTACATATGTAACATCCACAGAAGGTGCAGTAATTGCAGCCAACCTTCCACGTTGAGTGAAGTTTGCAAATTGGTTCCTCCAGCAATGCGTGAAAAACCACAGCTTCCCTGCCCCTGCGTTATCAACAGACGAGGCCGTGTAACATGGGAGGAAATGTTCAACAGTAGCAGTGTATGGCATGACAAAATTGCACATGCAGTACTGCGTTTCAGTGTTATATCAGCGGCGCCTTGGAAAAACTTTGACCGACCTTGCGCACTGGTGACGGCACGTGTGGTCATTGACCTTGAACAAATGACATTGTCAATCACCTTGACACGTACATTTGTGACGCCATCAATGACCCTGAATACATCATGTCATCAAGATGGCAGATGATGGGAAATTTCAAAATCTAACATGGCAGATAGTAGGACATTTAACAATTAATTGTGATAGATAGTGTGGAATTTAAAAATTGAAGATGGTGAATTGCATGAAAATTAAAAACTAAAGATGCAGGATGGCGCTAAACTTAAAAAATGCGAGATGACGCTAGCGGAATAAATTTTTCATCCGATCACAGCACAAGATGGCGCTGATGTGGAAATTTGTACAGCCAATTACAGTGTAGTACATTGTTTTGTCAGCATGCGAAATTTGCGTTATATTCAAAAGTATTCTCCGTAATAAGGTTCCCAATATAGAACTATGTCATCAGTTATTTTTATCTACCTCTTTGTAACATATTTACAAGAGAGAATTGGGTGAAAAAAGTATAACAGAAATGTTCTATACAGGGCGTAAAATAAAACTATCCAGTTTTTCGGAGTATGATGATATGCATCAAAACAAGACAAAAATATCTTTTGAGCATGGGTTCTACATAGCATACGCCCTAACATATCAACACGCGTTCATAGGAGGTGCTCTTATGATGTCATCCATGACAATGCATTACTTGTGCTACTACAGACGACTACCCGATAATTAGCGTTACTTACATCCGCTGCCATGGAATATTATTGTAACCAGTGCAACTTTATATTCGTTGGGCACGGATCTTTCACAGGGCAGGCGGTTGGATATAATTGTTAAGTATGGAGCCATTGCATCAACATACTCTCAAGGGGAACCTAACTGATATGCAGTCTGGACCGGAGGACTTGCTGTTATTGATTTAAGTTGCTTCACTACTCCCAGTATATACAGGGTGAGTCACCTAACGTTACCGCTGGATATATTTCGTAAACCACATCAAATACTGACGAACCGACTCCACAGACCGAAAGTGAGGAGAGGGGCTAGTGTAATTGTTTAATACAAACCATACAAAAATGCCCGGAAGTATGTTTTTTAACACAAACCTACGTTTTTTTAAATGGAACCACGTTAATTTTGTTAGCACATCTGAACATATAAACATATACGTAATCAGTGCCGTTTGTTGCATTGTAAAATGTTAATTACATCCGGAGATGTAAAATATACAAACTGAGTAGTCCGTGTGTAAGATAGGCAACATCAAGGATCACATGCGATGAGGAGTGCCGTGGTCCCGTGGTTAGCGTGAGCAGCTGCGGAACGAGAGGTCCTTGGTTCAAGTCTTCCCTCAAGTCTAAATTATACTTTCTTTATTTTCGCAAAGTTATGATCTGTCGTTCGTTCATTGACGTCTCTGTTCACTGTAATAAGTTTAGTGTCTGTGTTTTGCGACCGCACCGCAAAACCGTGCGATTAGTAGACGAAAGGACGTGCCTCTCCAATGGGAACCGAAAACATTTGAACGCAAGGTCATAGGTCAACCGATTCCTCCACAGGAAAACACGTCTGATATATTCTATAGGACACTGGTGACGGCATGTGCGTTACATGACAGGAAGATGTTGTCGACCCACCTAAGTCGTACACTTGGCGAATGGGTAAAAAGATTCTCCTACCTTGCCCGATTTAGGTTTTCTCATGGATTTGATAATCACTCCCAAAAAAGAATGAAAACATAAGAGTTTGTCACATAAACTGGAACAAATGAATGCAACAGTTTCACAGTCGCACAGTTTTCTCTGCGCTCTGTCAAAACATATTTTTAACGTTTTCAAATTTTTCCGTGTGTAGACCGTCAAATCCTGCATATGTCCAAGCAAATCTGAACATGTTCTGGAATTTTGGAGAGCGAAATTGATTATGTGTGAGTGCTTGAACTTTGATAATTGTCTGAAAATAAAAAAAAATATAATTTTCACCTGAGGGGAGACTTGAACCAAGAACCTCTCTGTTCCGCAGTTGCTCACGCTAACCACGAGACCACGGTGCTCCTCACCTTATGCTAACCTTGATGTTGCCTATCTTGCGCATGGACTACTCAGTTTGTATATTTTGCTTATTTTTTTCATAGTTCCACACAACTTCTACCTGTTTTCTCGATTGATGTGTGTTCAGTTTTTCAAGGCCTATCCACTGTGCCAACTAAATCTGAGGGGGGTGCGATGGGGAGGTTCCCTTGTAAGAGGTCAAGTGTGTTTTCACAACCGTTTACTATTCGAGTGGACTCACGAGCTAGCTGCTCGAAATAATTTTCAGGGAACGCGTTTAGCACAATTTCGGTTGATCTTAGGGTGAATTGATGTCACCACTTACTATAATTGTAGTAGTCGGGTATGTGATTGTAATTAGACTCAAGTTTTCTTTGAACCTTTCAGTAGTTGTCATTTTAGTTGGGAGGTCGGTAAAAGAATCCAGGTTGCGAGAAATGACCTCTACCCATACCAACCCAGAGGAGCTGTAATTATGCTACAAGATAAACTACTTCTAAGAGCAACAAATATGCCACCGCCAATTGTGTTTATTCCATCCTTTCGGAACCGCGTTAGGTCCTCCGCAAAAATTTCCGTTGAACTTATCTCCAGCTTTAGCCAGCTTTCATAGCTTTCTATTAGCGTTTAGTGCTCTGGTACTTTGCTAATACCGCTGGACTTATAATTACTATTTATTGCGTTCAATTTGTTACTATTTGTTTAGTTCAACGAGCGGTATTTTTCCTGCCTCATGGCTGCTATTGCCCCGGTTACCTGCCCTGGGGGTTAGTGTATGTAACGGCAGTGTACGTTCCCTCGCCTTGCCCCTGCTGTCCAGTGAGGCGTGTAGTTTTGACAGCTTTCTTGATTGTAGGCTGGTTGGCGATTCTTCGGCTCTGGTGGTAGTGATACCTTTCTCGTTCCAGGCGCTCTAAGTACAGTATTCTGCGGGCGGAGTCCAGACCACCGGTTCTGGCTTTGGCTAATTTTTATATCTTTGCATTTGGTTTATTGGATGTCAGGTAGCCTCAGCAAGATTATCATTAGTCATTCGTTAGACTGCCACTAGGCTGAGTTATCATCTTGACAAGTGAATGCAACTCTTGGCTGCCTATCTCATCGCTCTCTTAAGTGTTTCTTTGCCAGACCTACTCAGAGGTGGATTCCTCGGGCACTGTCTGTGACTGGTCTTTGTGTTTCACTATTGTATTTGCTGCTTTATTGTATGTTTCTAAATTTTTTATATAATTGCCATTCTTGTCGGGTTTAAATGATTGCGCTACCCAGTTTACCATCATTTTGCCTCACCTGTTTGGTTATCAGTTGCTTGTCCTTTTAAATTAACCTTTGCTATTGCATTGCTGTTTTACAGTGTGTGTGTTAAATTTTTTTATAACTGACGTTAAAGGCCTTCAGCCGTGACTGTGGTTACTTGACTTAAAATTCTAATTACGATCACACCGGCTTGTTTTCAAAACATTATTTGCTGTGTCTGTATTTTATGCTCATTTGGTAAATTGTAATGCACTGAAAGCACTATTAATTACACAGTTGTTCATTCCTTCATTAATAAAGTGTAATATCTTTATTTATTAGTGAGTCTGGAATTGCCGTTTAAAATAAATGTGTGAAATGGCTAAAGAGAACCGACCCCCGTCCACAATGGTAACCGAATCCTGCCTTCCTTGATTTCTAGGTTTCAAGTACCCGGAATTTGTTTGTCACACTGACTGCGGAGGCCTTGCGTTCGAAGTCTTTCACTACCTGCCATGCCCGTAGGCGTCCTCCCACTAGGCCACGGCTGAGGCATGAACCTCAGTGCGAGTAGGAACTGGGCTGACAACCGCTGTCGTGGAGGACGCGTGAGTCGGACTGGACGTCGTTGAATCCCCACAGCCGGCTCACAACAGTAACGTCCAGCCACTGCAGCGTCAAGCTGTGTAACCTAAGCCATCATAGCGTGGAGCAGAGAACGAAGTGTCACCAACCAAAGCCTTCTACATACAAGGCCTACGCACAGCGGCCATATTGGCACGTGACGTCACAAACTGTGGGCCATCTTATCTTCAGTCGGCAGTCCTGCTGGCGTGTATGTTGTGTTGGAAGTGATATATATTTGCCTACAGTTCTGCGAAGAATGGGATACAAGTGCTGCGTTCCCTTTTGCCATGGAAATTATAAATCTCGAAAAGGCATGAAATTGCACATGTTTCGATTTCCCAAATTTGTGAAGTTGAGAAATCGCTGAATTGCAGTTATTCCCAGACAGGAATTTGTGTCTACGCATCATTCAAGAGTAAGTAAATAACAAAAAAATTGTAGCGTGTTATTTGTTTCGATTGTACCACATTTGCTAATTGTTTTTAAAAGCAGTTATGTATCATGTACCAGTATCATTTCTTTCTTAATTCTGGACCATTGCTCCGAGGTTAATACGAAGCTGGCTGTGAAATGTCTCTCATATTTGCAACTATTGTCACACAGAATGGTTATATTAATTAGTGTGACTCGAAAATGTTTAGTATTCCTTATCGTTCCTACCAGATTATTGAGTTTCCAGTACTTTTATTTGGAAGAGCTACAGAATGGTTTTGTTCAGTTTTACGTATACAGCTCTTGGGAAATAATTTCAATTTGAGTAAACAACCTTAGAAAATTCCTTTAATGAATTCAGTGTTCGACAGATTATGCAGTATAGAAAGCATAATTTCGAGGTAAGTGCATTATGACTAAATTAACAGCACTCTGTGACACGAATTTTAATCAAGGCTATAGGAGAAACAATCTTTTCATGTTTAAGGTTCTAAAGTTCTGGAGAAACAGGAAAATAAAATATTTTGTCGGGTTTTTTGATTTATTAACCATTATGTCAGCAGGTGCTCCATTTCGTCGAATGATTTGAGTTTTGTGTGAGGTCAGCAAATTTTGAAGTGGAGAGGAAAATTTACGAAAATAACCAGGGAAACGAAATCTTAAATTCTGTACGAGCTCCAGCTGCTTTATTTAAAACCGAAAACGTCTGCTAGTTGTTGCATATTGCCGATTTTTTACTGCAAGAAAGCGTAGCTCCTGAGGTGAAAGACAGAATTTAAAATTACCGTTTGTATTCAAGCCTAGAAACGCGGGTTTAAGGCAAATCGTCAAAATAATTTTACATCTTTAAATAACATAGGGCAGTTTGTTCAGTTACTTTACGCAATGATATAAATTTCCATACTTTCATTACAAGGACACGTAGAAGAGAAAAGCACGAGAATCCCTATGTGGTCTCAGCTCTAAAACTCTAAAGTTCGTATAGATGCAGAGTCCTTAGCAGGAGCGTTCCGATACAGACCCGACCATCAGTATGTGACGTCACGAGTGTGCGCGTAGGCCTGTAGTCTAGGTGGTGTTGCACCAACTCGGCACGCATCCACTCAGAGCAGTCACAGTTCCTATCCGTACTAAAGACCGTGGAAAAATACAATAGGCCCCTACACAGACAAACGAAGGAGCATTAACACACGCTACAGAACTCTACGGTATACACTGACGAAAACGCAAGAACTGTATCTAATAATTAGATTAACAAACAGAGATTCAAAAACAAAACTACCAAAGCACTCAGGAGAGACTATATAATTCGCTTCCGATTAGGAACTTGTAATATGTTACCAAATAGGTTTACTTTCTGATACAAACAAAACGCAGAAGCAGTGTCTATTAATATTAAATTAACAAGCAGAAGTTCAAGAAACTACAAAAGGACACAGATGAAACTATACAATTCGTTGCTGGTTAGGAACTCGTAAAATGTCACAAATCAGTTACTTCCCTGTTGCTGCTCGTTTCTCGACCAACTGCTGCTGCCGGAGTACTGCATCCAAGAAATGTCTAGACTCCTTGATCCCAAGTCTATAGCTATCACTATCACACACGTACATATTCAAGCCCTAACTGAGGAATAAACGCAAACCCATTTAAGAAAATCTAGTTCAACGTGTTTTGGTGTTGGTTCACCCATTACTGCTATCGCAGTTACATTATCACATTAGTCTCAAAGTCAGCAACAATGATGTTCATGATGTTAAGCCTCCCGAGAGAGTACTCCTCCAGTATTTTCCCTCTTTGTTAGTCAAGTATCGGCCGCTTCACTCCTTCGATCACCCCTCGATCGGACATTTGCACTGCAGATTCTCTGCTGGTTAATCAGGACCGCGCTGCTGCTACGGTCGCAGGATCGAATCCTGCCTCGGGCATGGATGTGTGTGATTTCCTTAGGTTAGGTTTAAGTAGTTCTAAGTCTAGGAGACTGATGACCTCACATGTTATGTCCCATGGCGCTTAGAGCCATTTCAACCATATGAATTTGGTTAATCAGGTTCCTAGACGATTGATCAGCTGTACTTTTCCGGAAGACGAAGGTCACTGCTCTATTTCCAGGTGCACGTAGATTCTACAAATTTAAATAAAAAAAATGTATGGATTGGGAATAACAAAGTAATTGCATTCATAGATTTAGCAATGTATGAACAGAAAAATTATGTCAAAAACCTGCAAAAGAAACCAGAAGACTGGAAGAGGCTTTATGAAAGATATGTATAAGCACAAACGTTCCGCGAACGATCAGTAAGTGGAAAATGTAATGCATATGTTAGATTTACATTCTTTTTGGGGACTTGTTATACATATTGAATTTTCCTTACGATCAGCTGTTTCGACGACAGTTGCTGCAGATCTTCGATGAATGTTTCGATCGAGTGTGACATATGACAAGTTGTGCAGATTTTGCAACACTGAATGAGACAAAAGTATGTTCTAGTGACAGCAAGTAATCAGTAAGTGAAAAAAATGCAGGAAGGGCAGTCAAATGAAAACCACGAGTACCATAGAATTGTTCCACTCAAATTTAATCACCATACTTGATAAGACATTTATCCTGCTTGCAGAATAAACGATCAATTACTGATTGGTAGAAAGCGGTCGGCCGCTGACGGATCGACAACCACAGCCACTATTGCACCAACGTCCAAGCACGTGTTTCTTCAGGTCGTCAACAATATGAAAATCACACTGTGAAAGATCCGGGCTATCGGAGTATGCTACTGTCTTTCCCAGCCAAATCATCTTCCTTGAACTGGCAGTACAGGGGGCGGGCGTTATCACGCAGCGGGATTACTCCGACCGACACCATTCCTGGGCGTTATGACTTTGGTGCGTCGCTCTTCCTGCAAAGTGTCTTCGTAGTGCTGCGCATTGATTTTGGTTCCACTCGACTCGAAGAACTCAACAAGCAGAGGCCCTAGCAATCGGAGGAGAAGGTCCTCAGGACCTTACCGGAACTTCTGTGAACAAATGTGAATATCCTTGGGGTGAGGGAAAGGCGGAGATGTGAAATGTTACTTTTATTATTCTCAGCATTTCGCGGCCCTGTCAGCAACTGTATAACTATTAATTTTAAATTAACAACAGCCTCAGTTGCAATGTTTACCTAAATTTACCTAGGTTTCTGTGGTGTGCGTACTGTAAGATCTTCAGTACACACACCATCAGATTAATTGACTTGTCGCTCTAACGAAGTAGACGAGTGTCAGCAATATGTCTCGTGGTCTTATCGTGGCGTGTTTATCTTCTGCCGTTAGGTCAGACGATAGAAATGCCACTTGCACGCTTAGAGTAGCAGATTGATGGTGAGCAACTTTAAACAGACCTTGATTAATTTTCACACAAATTTATTAAAATAATAAAAGCATAAAAATTACTTAACTTGGTTCTGGATGCTATTTACAATTGACAATCTGACGTTCCTTTGGTATTGGTACGTTAATCTTATTCTCACATATATCTCTGATACTTGACAAAAGTGTCTATACATTGGCCGGCCGCGGTGGTCTAGCGGTTCTGGCGCTGCAGTCCGGAACCGCGGGACTGCTACGGTCGCAGGTTCGAATCCTGCCTCGGGCATGGGTGTGTGTGACGTCCTTAGGTTAGTTAGGCTAATGGCTCTGAGCACCATGGGACTCAACTGCTGTGGTCATAAGTCCCCTAGAACTTAGAACTACTTAAACCTAACTAACCTAAGGACAGCACACAACACCCAGCCATCACGAGGCAGAGAAAATCCCTGACCCCGCCGGGAATCGAACCCGGGACCCCGGGCGTGGGAAGCGAGAACGCTAGCGCACGACCACGAGATGCGGGCTAGGTTAGTTAGGTTTAAGTAGTTCTAAGTCCTAGGGGACTTATGACCACAGCAGTTGAGTCCCATAGTGCTCAGAGCCATTTGAACCATTGAACCTAAGATGTTGAGTCCCATAGTGCTCAGAGCCATTTGAACCATTTTTTGTCTATACATTTTTGGAAACCAGAATCTACTTTGTAGGAATCAACATGGATTCCGGAAACAGCGATCGTGTGAGACCCAACTCGCTTTATTTGTTCATGAGACCCAGAAAATATTAGATACAGGATCCCAGGTTGATGCTATTTCTTGACTTCCGGAAGGCGTTCGATACAGTTCCGCACTGTCGCCTGATAAACAAAGTAAGAGCCTACGGTATATCAGACCAGCTGTGTGGCTGGATTGAAGAGTTTTTAGCAAACAGAACACAGCATGTTGTTATCAATGGAGAGACGTCTACAGACGTTAAAGTAACCTCTGGCGTGCCACAGGGGAGTGTTATGGGACCATTGCTTTTCACAATATATATAAATGACCTAGTAGATAGTGTCGGAAGTTCCATGCGGCTTTTCGCGGATGATGCTGTAGTATGCAGAGAAGTTGCAGCATTAGAAAATTGTAGCGAAATGCAGGAAGATCTGCAGCGGATAGGCACTTGATGCAGGGAGTGGCAACTGTCCCTTAACATAGACAAATGTAATGTATTGCGAATACACAGAAAGAAGGATCCTTTATTGTATGATTATATGATAGCGGAACAAACACTGGTAGCAGTTACTTCTGTAAAATATCTGGGAGTATGCGTGCGGAACGATTTGAAGTGGAATGATCATATAAAATTAATTGTTGGTAAGTTGGGTACCAGGTTGAGATTCATTGGGAGAGTGCTTAGAAAATGTAGTCCATCAACAAAGGAGGTGGCTTACAAAACACTCGTTCGACCTATACTTGAGTATTGCTCATCAGTGTGGGATCCGTACCAGATCGGGTTGACGGAGGAGATAGAGAAGATCCAAAGAAGAGCGGCGCGTTTCGTCACAGGGTTATTTGGTAACCGTGATAGCGTTATGGAGATGTTTAGCAAACTCAAGTGGCATACTCTGCAAGAGAGGCGCTCTGCATCACGGTGTAGCTTGCTGTCCAGGTTTCGAGAGGGTGCGTTTCTGGATGAGGTATCGAATATATTGCTTCTCCCTACTTATACTTCCCGAGGAGATCACGAATGTAAAATTACAGAGATTAGAGCGCGCACGGAGGCTTTCAGACAGTCGTTCTTCCCGCGAACCATACGCGACTGGAACAGGAAAGGGAGGTAATGACAGTGACACGTAAAGTGCCCTCCACCACACACCGTTGTGTGGCTTGCGGAGTATAAATGTAGATGTAGATGTAGATCTTCATGGCTATGTACAGGAATATGGTAATCTTATTAGGTGCGGACTGAACCTTGACTATAGACTGGTACAGACAAATGTAGAACTCGTACAGACTGGTACAGACTAATGCAGACTGGTACAGACTGGTGCAGACAAATGCTGACTGACTAATCGGAGGTCTGTACACTCGTTACAATACCTCGCGCGTTCACGTATCACTGCACGAGTGTGATCCACGAGGAGAAAAGGTTCTACGTTAGCAGCAATCTAATTGTCTGCGTTACATATTAATACGCGGATTGGGGGATGCAGAATTTGGTCCGTCTCTATGGCAGCGCCAACTCGTAGTGTGGTGACGGACGAGCGCTGCACCTGCGCTGTTGTGTCTTGCGGGGCACGCTCTAGTGGGAAAGTTGTGTATGCGCTAAGCAGAACAATGTACACAACAGTTTCAGTTGGGACAACCCAACCTTCTTCAGAATAAAAGGAACTACGATTTGTCCATAATGGACAACGTCAAAAACTATAATAAAGTAATACACTGTCATATTGCAATAACTTATGTGGGAAACAGCCTCGGCCCCATTTCGCGACCGCAGTACGGCAGCAACGGATGTTATGTTGGAACTGGCTATAGCCTCGATAGCCTCGAGAGCGCATGCGTGATAGTGTGTCATGTGTACTTATTGACACTGATACCAACATGTACTCCTAAACTTAAAATTTTATGAATAACCAGGTGCAGCTAACGAAATTGACATATACGTTACCCTGTAAGGAACAAAGATATATAGACTGTTCAAAAAATGGTTCAAATGGCTCTGAGCACTATGGGACTCAACTGCTGAGGTCATAAGTCCCCTAGAACTTAGAACTACTTAAACCTCACTAACCTAAGGACATCACACACACCCATGCCCGAGGCAGGATTCGAACCTGCGACCGTATCGGTCGTGCGGTTCCAGACTGTAGCGCCTTTAACCGCTCGGCCACTTCGACCGGCATATAGACTGTCTTAACATTTGTAATAATTTGTTGGACGTCTAAAGTGAAGGGAGCAATTCGTTTACTATTTTAAACCAACCTAACATATCCGGACTAATCTTCGAACTTGACCGCGTGAGTATAACTACGGGTTTGAAATACCAGATAATCTCAGCCATTCAGCAAACGGGAGTACTAAAACATGTTGGCAATGGTATAATAATTAGTCCCTAAAATTATGGCAGATGTAATAACGGTTGCAAACCTGTAAAAAACTTTTTGTTTCGCAGCTGCAGGTGGTCGTTGCGAAGGTTATTTTTGTCATATAGTAAGTGTTTAAAAATTTGCATTTCTTCCAAAATATCCAACCTCGCACCCTTCACTTTTGACGTCCAACAAATTATTACAAATGCTAAGACAGTCGATATATCTTTGTTTCTTACAGGGTAAGGTATACGTCAATTTCGTTAGCCGCACCTGGATACTCATAAAACACACTATCGCGCATGTGCTCTCGAGGCTACAGCCCAGTACAACATTCGTTGCTGCCGTGCTGCGTTCGCTAAGTGGGGCCAAGGCTCTTTCCCAGATAAGTTATTGCAATATGACAGTGTATTACTATATTACAGTTTTTAGTTTTTGACGTTGTCCATTATGGACAAATCGTAGTTCCTTTTATTCTGAAGAAGGTTGGGTTATCCCAACTGAAAGCTAGGTAAAGCTAGGTAAACGTTGCAACTAAGGTTGTTGTTAATTTAAAATTTAAAAAAAGTTTGAGATGTTACTGTTGGCTTTGTCGTTTGCCCTTGGGCTGTCGGAATGCTGTTGGACGGAACCATCCTGTTGCAAGATAATACCGGCCCCACACTACCAATCGGACGAAGGCTACGTTTCAGCAAATTGGTTCGGAAACACTGCAACATCCTCCATACAGCCCGGATCTTTCATAGTGTGATTTCACATTATTGGCAACTTGATGAAACACAAGCTTGGACGTCGGTTTCAGTCAGACGAGGATGTGCAAGAGTGGGTGTGGTTGAGCAACCGTCAGCGGCCTATAGTTTTCTATGAAATGGGAATTGATCGTCTCATCTCCCAGTGTGGTAATTGTCTTAATGCATCTGGTGATTACATTTGGTGGAACCGTTCCACTGTTTCGTCGTGGCTGGTGTTCGGTTTATTTGACTGCCACTTATGAGATTGTAGATAGCAATATAATATTTGGTATATTTACAACTTTTGGAAAGTTGCTCCCGAAAATCAGGAAGGAGGAGGAAGCGTTGAACGACTGCTTTGATGGTTCAACATCAATTAATATTTCACCAGGAATGTCTTATCCTGACTCTATAACCCCCTTCCAGATGAGTAAGAAATTTCTGACGTCTGGACATGAACATTGATGGTATTCACTGACTCAACAAGTCCAGAGAAGTTGGGGATTGTTCTGAAATGCAAAAACGCATTATCAGTGAAATCAGGCATAGAAATGCCGAATCGACATGCAAATAATACACTCCTGGAAATGGAAAAAAGAACACATTGACACCGGTGTGTCAGACCCACCATACTTGCTCCGGACACTGCGAGAGGGCTGTACAAGCAATGATCACACGCACGACACAGCGGACACACCAGGAACCGCGGTGTTGGCCGTCGAATGGCGCTAGCTGCGCAGCATTTGTGCACCGCCGCCGTCAGTGTCAGCCAGTTTGCCGTGGCATACGGAGCTCCATCACAGTCTTAAACACTGCTAGCATGCCGCGACAGCGTGGACGTGAACCGTATGTGCAGTTGACGGACTTTGAGCGAGGGCGTATAGTGGGCATGCGGGAGGCCGGGTGGACGTACCGCCGAATTGCTCAACACGTGGGGCGTGAGGTCTCCACAGTACATCGATGTTGTCGCCAGTGGTCGGCGGAAGGTGCACGTGCCCGTCGACCTGGGACCGGACCGCAGCGACGCACGGATGCACGCCAAGACCGTAGGATCCTACGCAGTGCTGTAGGGGACCGCACCGCCACTTCCCAGCAAATTAGGGACACTGTTGCTCCTGGGGTATCGGCGAGGACCATTCGCAACCGTCTCCATGAAGCTGGGCTACGGTCCCGCACACCGTTAGGCCGTCTTCCGCTCACGCCCCAACATCGTGCAGCCCTCCTCCAGTGGTGTCGCGACAGACGTGAATGGAGGGACGAATGGAGACGTGTCGTCTTCAGCGATGAGAGTCGCTTCTGCCTTGGTGCCAATGATGGTCGTATGCGTGTTTGGCGCCGTGCAGGTGAGCGCCACAATCAGGACTGCATACGACCGAGGCACACAGGGCCAACACCCGGCATCATGGTGTGGGGAGCGATCTCCTACACTGGCCGTACACCACTGGTGATCGTCGAGGGGACACTGAATAGTGCACGGTACATCCAAACCGTCATCGAACCCATCGTTCTACCATTCCTAGACCGGCAAGGGAACTTGCTGTTCCAACAGGACAATGCACGTCCGCATGTATCCCGTGCCACCCAACGTGCTCTAGAAGGTGTAAGTCAACTACCCTGGCCAGCAAGATTTCCGGATCTGTCCCCCATTGAGCATGTTTGGGACTGGATGAAGCGTCGTCTCACGCGGTCTGCACGTCGGCACGAACGCTGGTCCAACTGAGGCGCCAGGTGGAAATGGCATGGCAAGCCGTTCCACAGGACTACATCCAGCATCTCTACGATCGTCTCCATGGGAGAATAGCAGCCTGCATTGCTGCGAAAGGTGGATATACACTGTACTAGTGCCGACATTGTGCATGCTCTGTTGCCTGTGTCTATGTGCCTGTGGTTCTGTCAGTGTGATCATGTGATGTATCTGACCCCAGGAATGTGTCAATAAAGTTCCCCTTCCTGAGACAATGAATTCACGGTGTTCTTATTTCAATTTCCAGGATGTCAGCAAGATAAGACTTACCGGAAAAAGCAGAACTCTCAATCAACGCATTCAGTCTTTCATATGCCTAATTGGCTTTTGTGGTGTAGGGGTAGCGTCTTTGATTCATAATCAAAACGTCTTTGGTCCCAGGTTCGATCCCCGCCACTGCCTAAATTTTGATAAATAATCAGCATTGGCGGCCGAAGACTTCCGGCATAAGAAGTCAGCCTCATTCTGCCAACGACCTTGTCAAAGAGGGCGGAGGAGCGGATAGAGGTTCAGGGCACTCTCTTGTCCTAGGGGTAGGAAATTGCCCCTAAAGGCGGAAGAATCAGCAATGATCAACGACATGAGGATGCAGAAGGCAATGGAAACCACTGCATTAAAGAAACGTAACGTGTATCCACAGGACATGTGGCCTGTAATTGAAGAAGTGTCATGATGATCTCTCCATTGGCAAAAGATTCCGGAATAGTCCTCCATTCGGATCTCCGGGAGGGAACTGCCAAGGGGGAGGTTACCATGAGAAAAAGACTGAATAATCAACGAAAGGATAACGTTCTACGTGTCGGGGCGTGGATTGTCAGAAGCCTGAACATGGTAGGGAAACTAGAAAATCTGAAAAGGGAAATGCAAAGGCTCAATCTAGATATAGTAGCGGTCAGTGAAGTGAAATGGAAGGAAGACAAGGATTTCTGGTCAGATGAGTATCGGGTAATATCAACAGCAGCAGAAAATGGTATAACAGGTGTAGGATTCGTTATGAATAGGATGGTAGGGCAGAGGGTGTGTTACTGTGAACAGTTCAGTGACCAGGTTGTTCTAATCAGAATCGACAGCAGACCTACACCGACAACGATAGTTCAGGTATACATGCCGACGTCGCAAGCTGAAGATGAACAGATAGAGAAAGTGTATGAGGATATTGAAAGGGTAATGCAGTATGTAAAGGGGGACGAAAATCTAATAGTCATGGGCGACTGGAATGCAGTTGCTGGGGAAGGAGTAGAAGAAAAGGTTACAGGAGAATATGGGCTTGGGACAAGGAATGAAAGAGGAGAAAGACTAACTGAGTTCTGTAACAAGTTTCAGCTAGTAATAGCGTATACCCTGTTCAAGAATCACAAGAGGAGGAAGTATACTTGGAAAAGGCCGGGAGATACGGGAAGATTTCAATTAGATTACATCATGGTCAGACAGAGATTCCGAAATCAGATACTGGATTGTAAGGCGTACCCAGGAGCAGATATATAGACTCAGATCACAATATAGTGGTGATGGAGAGTAGGCTGAAGTTCAAGACATTAGTCAGGAAGAATCAATACGCAAAGAAGTGGGATACGGAAGTACTAAGGAATGACGAGATACGTTTGAAGTTCTCTAACGCTATAGGTACAGCAATACGGAATAGCGCAGTAGGCAGTACAGATGAAGAGGAATGGACATCTCTAAAAAGGGCCATCACAGAAGTTGGGAAGGAAAACATAGGTACGAAGAAGGTAGCTGCGAAGAAACTATGGGTAACACAAGAAATACTTCAGTTGATTGATGAAAGGAGGAAGTACAAACATGTTCCGGGAAAATCAGGAATACAGAAATACAAGTCGCTGAGGAATGAAATAAATAGGAAGTGCAGGGAAGCTAAGACGAAATGGCTGCAGGAAAAATGTGAAGACATCAAAAAGATATCATTTTCGGAAGGACAGACTTAGCATACAGGAAAGTCAAAACAACCTTTGGTGACATTAAAAACAACGTTGGTAACATTAAGAGTGCAACGGGAATTCCATTGTTAAATGCATAGGAGAGAGCAGATAGGTGAAAAGAATACATTGAAAGCCGCTATGAGGGTGAAGATTTGTCTGATGTGATAGAAGAAGAAACAGGAGTCGATTTAGAAGAGATAGAGGATCCAGTATTAGAATCGGAATTTAAAAGAGCTTTGGAGGACTTACGGTCAAATGAGGCAAAAGGGATAGATAACATTCCATCAGAATTTCTAAAATCATTGGGGGAGGTGACAACAAAACGACTATTCACGTTGGTGTGTAGAATATATGAGTCTGGCGACATACCATCTGACTTTCGGAAAAGCATCATCCACACAATTCCGAAGACGGCAAGAGCTGACAAGTGCGAGAATTATCGCACAATCAGCTTAACAGCTCATGCATCGAAGCTGCATACAAGAATAATATACAGAAGAATGGAAAAGAAAATTGATCATGCGCTAGGTGACGATCAGTTTGGCTTTAGGAAAAGTAAAGGGACGAGAGAGACAATTCTGACGTTACGGCTAATAATGGAAGCAAGGCTAAAGAAAAATCAAGACACTTTCATAGGATTTGTCGACCTGGAAAAAGCGTTCGACAATATAAAATGGTGCAAGCTCTTCGAGATTCTGAAAAAAGTAGGGGTAAGCTATAGGGAGAGACGGGTCATATACAATATCTACAACAACCAAAAGGGAATAATAAGAGTGGACGATCAAGAACGAAGTGCTCGTATTAAGAAGGGTGTAAGACAAGGCTGTAGCCTTTCGCCCCTACTCTTCAATCTGTACATCCAGGAAGCAATGGTGGAAATAAAAGAAAGGTTCAGGAGTGGAATTAAAATACGAGGTGAAAGGATATCAATGATACGATTCGCTGATGACATTGCTATCCTGAGTGAAAGTGAAGAAGAATTAAATGATCTGCTGAACGGAATGAACAGTCTAATGAGTACGCAGTATGGTTTGAGAGTAAATCGGAGAAAGGCGAAGGTAATGAGAAGTAGCAGAAATGAGAAGAGCGAGAAACTTAACATCAGGATTGATGGTCACGAAGTCAATGAAGTTAAGGAATTCTGCTACCTAGGCAGTAAAATAACCAATGACGGACGGAGCAAGGAGGACATCAAAAGCAGACTCGCTATGGCAAAAAAGGCATTTCTGGCCAAGAGAAGCCTACTAATATCAAATACCGGCCTTAATTTGAGGAAGAAATTTCTGAGGATGTACGTCTGGAGTACAGCATTGTATGGTAGTGAAACATGGACTGTGGGAAAACCGAAACAGAAGAGAATCGAAGCATTTGAGATGTGGTGCTATAGACGAATGTTGAAAATTAGGTGGACTGATAAGGTAAGGAATGAGGAGGTTCTACGTAGAATCGGAGAGGGAAGGAATTTGTGGAAAACACTGATAAGGAGAAGGGACAGGATGATAGAAGACATGAGGGAATGACTTGCATGGTACTAGAGGGAGCTGTAGAGGGCAAAAACTGTAGTGGAAGACAGAGATTGGAATACGTCAAGCAAATAATTGAGGACGTAGGTTGCAAGTGCTACTCTGAGATGAAGAGGTCAGCACAGGAAAGGAATTCGTGGCGGGCCGCATCAAACCAGTCAGTAGACTGATGACCAAAAAAAAAAAAATTATTAGGTCTACAACTTTGCTTCCGCCCTTTTGCAGTAGAAGGCAGTAGCGGCAAGTGGGGTTCAGGTGGTTGGTCATAGGTGTAATACAATAAGCTTAGACATCTGTAAACATAATGCCATAAAAGTATTAGTCGATTTGTGATTGCATCATAAGAATATTCTCGATTAAGTACGTCAATTAACAAACCCATTTCTCGCCATTTGCGGGAAGTTTTAATTTTCTGCTTTAACATGAAGATATCTGCGGCTGCGGCTCTTAAAGTGCTGTGTAAGACCAATGGTGATGGAACTATTACTGGGAGAACGTGCAGAGAATGTTTTCAACGCCTTTAAGAACGGTGATTTTGATGTCAAAGCCCTGCATGGCGGTGGATGACACAACGTTTTCGTAGCTACTGAAACAGACGATGACAGTCACGAGGACATCATTATCGAAAGCAATTGATGCGTTCGAGCCCAGCACTGAAACACAAACGGCCACAATACAGCGATAGACACGTAAAGGTAATTTTGCAGCAGACCAGTACTAGACCCCATGTCACAAAACTCGTCAAAATATACATGGAAACGTTGAAATGCGAAGTCCTATCCCTCCCGCCGTATTCTCCATACGTTGCTCTCTCTGAATACCACCTTTTTTGATCAGTGGCATACAGTCTGCCTGAGCAGCACTTCCGATCATATGAACAAGAGCAAAATTTAATCGATTCATGGACCCCACAGAAGACGCCCAGTTCTTCCGCCACGCGATTCGTATGTTATCCGAAAGATGGGAGAATGTGGTGACCAGCGATGGTCAATACTATGAATCATAATTTTTTCGTAAGTTTTTCACGGCATGAACGCAAGCCGCACGTGGCTCAACAAGAGAATCTACAATGTTAGTTGGAGGCATAAAACCCCAAATAATTAAAATTATCAAATATAAAAAACTGTGTGAGTTCCTGTTGAGAGTTAGTTTCCCCCGATTTGCAAAACTAATTCCAAGAGAATTCACAGCACTGTGACCACAATGCATGAACCTGCATTGCCTTTGGAGCACCAACAGTGAATAATTTTTCCTCACCACAATTTGCTACTATTGGTAAAGACTGTTTAATCGAAATTCATACATACACAGGTTGTTTAAGACGACTGAGTAATTTCATCAACAGTCATTCCCATATCCTCTTTGTCTCCTCTTGCGAAGTACAGTGTTGTGAAGTAATTTGAATTTTGCCATACGATGCAACGTATTAACAATTTCTTCAAAATTTCACTTTTGCTTTGTAAGCGACAATCCAAAAAGGCATTTTACATAAGATCTTTTATGAGCTTTGTTATTAGATATCAAACAACATCACTTATTCAGTCAACCAGCAAATTATGCGACGTGTGTAAAAACTGAGCATTAGTGAATCGTTTTAACTCAAATGTCCTCTTTATCGTCCTAGGATTTAACTGTTGATTATTACGAAAAACGAAAAAAGGAATGAAAAGTCTGTCATCGAGTGACCGCAGAGTAATAATTTTCACTACATTCGTTGAGAGTCACAGAGTATTAAGCCACTCTGGGGGCGACAGAGAGTAGCAGGTCAGACCTGCAGGTCAGACCTGATAATTTTGAAATGATGTGATGTTAAATCGTAGTATAAAAAAGAAGACAAATGTTACTTGTAGCGTGAGTGGAAAATATCAGTGTGTGACCAATGCGATAGGAATACGCGAGGATACCAAAATGGCGAAAGGTCACTTCGATTTTTAAAATGTTCGTAGCTAAATCAAATATTATATACTAATTGAGTTTAACAAAACTTTCTCGTTGTGTGTATAAATGACAATGGAAAGCTGTCGGTGTCGTAGACGCGTAAGCAAGCCTACATTTTAAATGGTGTAACTTCTCACCCACGCAGACATACACTCCTGGAAATTGAAATAAGAACACCGTCAATTCATTGTCCCAGGAAGGGGAAACTTTATTGACACATTCCTGGGGTCAGATACATCACATGATCACACTGACAGAACCACAGGCACATAGACACAGGCAACAGAGCATGTACAATGTCGGCGCTAGTACAGTGTATATCCACCTTTCGCAGCAATGCAGGCTGCTATTCTCCCATGGAGACGATCGTAGAGATGCTGGATGTAGTCCTGTGGAACGGCTTGCCATGCCATTTCCACCTGGCGCCGCAGTTGGACCAGCGTTCGTGCTGGACGTGCAGACCGCGTGAGACGACGCTTCATCCAGTCCCAAACATGCTCAATGGGGGACAGATCCGGAGATCTTGCTGACCAGGGTAGTTGACTTACACCTTCTAGAGCACGTTGGGTGGCATGGGATACATGCGGACGTGCATTGTCCTGTTGGAACAGCAAGTTCCCTTGCCGGTCTAGGAATGGTAGAACGATGGGTTCGATGACGATTTGGATGTACCGTGCGCTATTCAGTGTCCCCTCGACGATCACCAGTGGTGTACGGCCAGTGTAGGAGATCGCTCCCCACACCATGATGCCGGGTGTTGGCCCTGTGTGCCTCGGTCGTATGCAGTCCTGATTGTGGCGCTCACCTGCACGGCGCCAAATACGCATACGACCATCATTGGCACCAAGGTAGAAGCGACTCTCATCGCTGAAGACGACACGTCTCCATTCGTCCCTCCATTCACGTCTGTCGCGACGCCACTGGAGGCGGGCTGCACGATGTTGGGGCGTGAGCGGAAGACGGCCTAACGGTGTGCGGGACCGTAGCCCAGCTTCATGGAGACGGTTGCGAATGGTCCTCGCCGATACCCCAGGAGCAACAGTGTCCCTAATTTGCTGGGAAGTGGCGGTGCGGTCCCCTACGGCACTGCGTAGGATCCTACGGTCTTGGCGTGCATCCGTGCGTCGCTGCGGTCCGGTCCCAGGTCGACGGGCACGTGCACCTTCCGCCGACCACTGGCGACAACATCGATGTACTGTGGAGACCTCACGCCCCACGTGTTGAGCAATTCGGCGGTACGTCCACCCGGCCTCCCGCATGCCCACTATACGCCCTCGCTCCAAGTCCGTCAACTGCACATACGGTTCACGTCCACGCTGTCGCGGCATGCTACCAGTGTTAAAGACTGCGATGGAGCTCCGTATGCCACGGCAAACTGGCTGACACTGACGGCGGCGGTGCACAAATGCTGCGCAGCTAGCGCCATTCGACGGCCAACACCGCGGTTTCTGGTGTGTCCGCTGTGCCGTGCGTGTGATCATTGCTTGTACAGCCCTTTCGCAGTGTCCGGAGCAAGTATGGTGGGTCTGACACACCGGTGTCAATGTGTTCTTTTTTCCATTTCCAGGAGTGTAGATTACCAGCGACATAGAACCTGCCACATTACATTGTTAGGGGCATAAACAGAAGGTATGTATTGTTCAGCACACTATTAAATATTTAACTGCACTTTGAGTGTTGGATTGATAAATATTTAATAGCCTACAAACAGGTAACTATTCGATAATTCGTAAGACATTTCTCGATTCATTTGCTTGATATTTATCGTTGTAATTTTCACGCAGCTGTGGAGAAGTGCTTAACAGGTCTTCACAACTTTAACGTCCGTTAATGTACAACTATAGTGCAGTTCGTGAGGCATCAGAGTATATGACTTTGCATGCAGTTCCCACGTACGGTGTTGATTATGCGACAACAGTGTTGCACCAAACTTACTTGCTGTTTATTCACAATGTCCTGATTGAGGGTTCTGTGGTTCTGCATTAGCTGAGCCGGTGCAATGGTAGTCACCATGATCGGGTTAATGACCCACCGTGACAGCTGACTCTCAATACCACAGTAGCATCCACCGTGTGTTTAGGGCTGCAGTACTCATCGTGAACATCATGGGAGCCACTTCACGAGAAGAAACTTGCGTTATTTCTTGGAAATATTGTAGTTCCTTTCGTTGCTGTTACTAATGATGATATGGTAATTACTAATTAGTGTGTGTGTGTGTGTGTGTGTGTGTGTGTGTGTGTGTATGTATGGGTGGGTGAGTGAGTAGGCGGGTGAGTGCGAGAGAAATAGAGGTTTTATATAATTTTTGATAAACAATCAAATATTTTTTAACATGGCTCTAATTCTGGTGAAGACACTTGTGGAAGTATTGTACGAGGGTTGACTGAAAAGTAATGCCTCCATCTTCGTAACTCTTCAACAATTTGCAGCATTGGTATGCGGCAGGTGCTGGCTTGTTCCGTAGCCAAGACTCGAACCTGCGACCGTAACAGCCGCGTGGTTCCGGAATGAAGTGCCTTGAACCGCTTGGTCGCAGCGGCCGGCGCAGTTTGTGGTGACTGTGTTGATGTGAGTACTGTGCGTCGTTGGGCGAGTAAGTTTAAAGGTGTTGAGGCGGGAACATCTGACCTGCGTGACAAGCAAAGAGTTGGACGTCCTGTGACAGCAACCACCGAGTTTCACAAGCAACATGTTGTCATACCAATTCAGGAAGATCGTCTTATCACTCAGAAAGTAATTGCAAGCACAATCGGCATTTCACAAGAACGTGTGGGTCACATTATTGCTGTGCTTGGCTATCGGAAGTTCTGTGCACGAAGGGTACCCCGGATGCTGCTTCCTGGAAAGAAAGCTCAGAAACTCGAAATTTCCCAGGAACTCCTCTCGCGTTACGAGAATGAAGGTGACGCCTATCTCAATTCAATTGTGCCAGGAGACGAAACATGGTTACACCATTACGACCCGGAGACGAAACATTATGGAATATCGACACAAAGATTCGCCCCAGAAAAAGAAATTCAAGACGCAGCCCTCAGCTGGAAAAATCATGGCCATAGTGTTCTGGGACGCAGATGATGATATCCATGTTGACTACCTTGATTGTGGAACAACATTAAATTCAGAGCGTTACATCACAACGGTGCAAACTCTGAAACGACGGCTAACAAGGGTCGGAAAGGAAAAGGGAAATGTTTTCCTGCAGCATGACAGTGCCAGACCTTACATTTCACGTGTCACCACAGCAGAACTTCAGAGCCTGAATCTCACCACCGTACGGCATCCTCCATACAGTCCAGGTTTAGCACTGTCTGACTTCCACCTGTTCCCGATGATGAAAGACGATGTGCAGGCACATCGTTATGTTTCTGATGATGACGCTGGGAGAACTGCGAGACTGTGGTTGCGGAAACACAGTGTTGACTTATTCCGTGACGGCTTCAGAAAACTTGTTCATCGTTGGCAGAAATGTATCCAATTGGCTGGTGATTATGTAGAAAAGTGAATATTGGTAATTAAAGATCACATTCTAAGGATTACTTCTGCGTCTGGTTTATGAAAATATTCCTATCAAAACTCAATTGACAAAGGTGGAGGCATTACTTTTCATTCAACCCTTGTAGTATAACTGAATACTTTTGAACGTGACTGTGCAATGCATGCGTGACATCTTTGGCGCTCAGTTATCGGTGGTATCTGCCCACTGAATGTTTCTGCCCTGTTGCTGGGAAACTGAAGGTCACTGGCCCACAAGAAGGTGCATGGGCAGCGGAGGGTGGCGGTATGGAGGCATGTGCAGGAAGCAGATGCGGACTGATTTGCTGGCAGCAGTGTGGCGAATTGGAGGTCGACTTTTAGCTAGAACATGTGAGCATTCTGTCGGGCCAAACATAGCTCGAAGGGGCAGCGCAGCCTTTGGGGTGTTATTGGCCCCATGATGGCAGTAGGAGTCTGCTCTAGGAACTGTTGCATGCTTCTGTTGTGGATTTTATGGTGAGACCTTTTCTGTAATGGGCAGTAATTTTGATCTTAAATGACATGTAACACAATGCATCCTCGTTCCTTTCGGATGTAGCCGGTATTTGTGGTTGTTCCTGCGAAATTTAGTCGCGAGTGGAGCCGCTCCTTTCTATATTTATACTAATCTGTGTTTAGACACATTTCTCGTCACGTTTTAGTGATATGTGGCGAACATGGATTGTAATTTGGATTTTGATTCACATATACCATGACAATGGATGCTGGCTTATTGCTTATATTTAGTGCCATCCTTGTTTTACTTATTGGTGTTTTGTGTTTTACTAGAATAGTGTTTAGTTCTGCTTATGTGTTGTGTTTGTTACAGGATATATTACCCATTATTCAATACTATGTTCATTGCATTCAAGAGCGAACCCGGAAATGGGCCTCAGTGTACGTTTTAGTTCAAATGGTTCAAATTGCTCTGAGCACTATGGGACTTAACATCTGAGGTCATCAGTCCCCTAGAACTACTTAAACCTAACTAACCTAAGGACATCACACACATCCATGCCCGAGGCAGGATTCGAACCTGCGACCGTAGCGGTCGCGTGGTTCCAGACTGAAGCACCTAGAACCGCTCGGTCACAGCGGGCGGCTATGTTTTAGTTGGTCTAGTGGCTTTCATCAGATCATTTTCTATACTGTAAATTCTCATATATCTGCAAAAAAAGATATTTATTGTAGTAAAAAAGTAGGAAGATGATTCTAGTAATTCCACATTACCTCTTATTAGGTCTTTGCTGAACTAGCCACCTGTGTAGTAATTATATAGCCAGCTGTTTGTTTGTTGTTTCTGCCCACCAGGATAATTCTTCCTGTACATTTGTTTGGCTACTGCAGCTGTTCGGTTTCCTGTAACTCCATGAGATTAAGTGTTTCTCGTACTTTGGCTTTCTATATTTCAATTGTATTTGATACCAGCCACGGGTCCTTACATTTAGAATTAGTTTATTAGTCTGGAGTCAGTTTGTGATTTATATGTCCTAGGCAGGTTGGCGAAGAGGTCTCTCAAGCTTCACGCCTTGTATCTGGTGTGTTGATTGGCCATTGTGCCATAAGGCGTAGTGTGTTTATAAGCCTCACAGCCTGTCTGCACGTGATAGCGTGTTTGGACGTAGTCTTAAGTTCCATTAAAATAACTAATAATGGGCATCTTGTATTCTTAACCAAAAACTGAATAAATTCTAAAGCACATACGTCCATCATGAAACTTGTTTGCATCGCCGCCGGCCCTTCGTTCTGCTACCCTGTTTCTACTTTAAATCATAATAAACTCTATTGAGCAGTGAATTTTCATTAACTTAAGCATGACCAGCGTGTTTAGGGGCGAGGCTTCATCTTCCATAATGAAAATTGTGCATAAAATTTAATTACTTGAAAGGGCTTCGTTGTGGTTGGCGTTTATCATTGGACCTTTAGCCGTTTATACTGTTTCTAACTGTAGTTATTTGTTTGATGAATTGCAGTTCTTCACCTGTGGCTATCTGTTGACGAGCAATGCCATATGACAAATAATAATTATTGCTGTAACTGCATGAGAAAAAAAAGACGTTTTTATTTTGTGTTCACCTATGTCCAGAGATCTCTTTTTTATGTTTTCTGTTGTTCTGTTTTCTGTTTTTCCTCAAAAATTATTACCTTAGACCCACGCATTTTAAGGACTGTGGTTTTTGATAAGGTGAGTTTTTGGTTTAACTGCCTTAGTTACTAGTCAGCAGTGTTCCCAGATTTAAATTATGTTTTTTACGAACTCTAAAGTGTTCCATTGTTTCTTGATAATACTCTATAGTTTCAGTATATACACTTTTGTTGAGCAGCATGTTACCTATCCCCAGCCAGCTCTCTATGACATCAACGACACAAAAATAAAAAATAAAATGATAAATAATCTAATACCGCATACTTGCAATTTGATTGGCTGAAAAATATTTCCCACCGGTCTTCCGTTCTTTTTCTTAAAAATTTATTTACATTCTCCATCTTTAATTCTTAAATTTCCCAGCACCTACAATCTATAATTTATAAATTTCCTGTTACCTGTCATTTCACTTTGTTAAATTTTCCGCCATCTGCCCTCTTTATTTTTTAAATTTACCTCATTCTTAATCTGGAATTTTTAATTACTCCACGATCCGCCATCTTGATGATGTCAGACATTCAAAATCATTGATGATGTCATACACGCATGTGTCAGGGTCATTGATAATGTCATGTATTCACGATCAGTGGCCATATGTGGCATCACAATGGTTGGAGGTCACTCAAAGTGTTTCAGAGACCCCACACATACACCACTGTCGCCTCATCAATACTAGTTCGCTGTGAATAAATGAAAAGATAACAGCAACGATTAAGTGATTATATGCTATGCAACTCCCAACAAACTGAACGGAGTCATGTACAAAACATTCCTTCAGTATGTCCTCCCAGACTACCCAGAGGAATTCTTCAGTTTATGTGGGTTCAACTTTATGGGCTGATGTCACGCTTTGCGCTCGACGTCATGAACCACATTGATGGTCAGTCTGTAAATGGCCGCGCATGTCCCGTTCCATGGCCATCAGGGTGGCACAGTGGACTCCATTTGCTGGGGGCATGTGCAGAGCTTAGTTTACGACACACTCGCCAACGTTTACACGGTCCTGCTTGCTAGAATCCACTCATCCTCAGAGCTAGTGAGCCAAACTTCTTGAATTCTTGCGCTTGTAAGGCAGTCGATGGCGTATCGTAGCACTCTACAGTAGGAAAGGCAGTTATCGTTGAAACAACCGGTTTTCGCTTATACCGGTGTTTTATGTCCCCATTTCAAATTGATTGTTAAAAACCTATCAAAATAACCGATTTCTGAAATATTGATTTTCGGTTCTTTATTGCTGTTATTTCCAATAATAAACGCATACTTCAAACAAAGACTGAAAAATTCAAGCGAAGGTAATCTACATATATTGGAAAGACGCTGCGGTAGAAATTGATCTCAATGACAAAGATTTGCGAAAGTGAAGCTGAGGGGGTCGGCGACAGCGAGAGACAAACTAAACAAGATTTTAGACTTCTCTGCATCGCCGCTTCTGGATGGTATTAATTTTTCACCCTGAAGCAACCACAAAACTAAGGATGAAATTACAATGAAATCCAAACCATTCGCTGCTTACAGGCGTTGATAAATATCAAGGGGGAGAGTTGTAAATGTGTGCACCAACCGGGACTCTGCTTACATGGCAAACTCCCTTTCCCACCTTTTCTTTTAATCTCATTTTGTTCGTTACATTTGCTCGTTGCGGACGTCCCTTGACAAACGTCTAAGTTCGTCATTGATCTAGTCGCTCGGTTTTTTATTACAGAGGGCAACTAACCCTGTGACGGAACACACTGAGCTACCGCGCCCTCATCCCACTGAACCATCGAGGAAACAGAGGATAGTGCCACTGCAAGGACTCATCTCTGGTACACTCCCCGTGAGCCCCACATTTCCAGCTTACTGTCCACTCACTACGTTTGTAGTCTGAATAGAATCTCCGGAAGAACAGATACCATTTTCATATAAATAAGGCTTACCGGCCATTGATCTTCTTCAGTGCGGATGCACTCACATTGCTAAAACTCTTACGGTAATCGGTGGATTGAGTGCGGCAGGTAATGAGTATAGCGAGCGGGGGCACTACAAATGTAGTGTGTGGACAGAAAGATGGAAATGTGGGTCTCACGGGGAGCATGCCAGAGATAAGTCCCTTCAGTGGAGCCATTGTCTGTGTCCTTGATGGCTCAGTCAGACAGAGCATCTGCCATGTAAGCAAGAGATCCCTGGTTCGAGTCCCAGTCGGCACACACATTTTCAACTCTGCCCGTTCATACTTATCAACACCTGTAAGCAGTTAACGGTTTGTATTTCATTGTAATTTCAATCTTCGAGAACTGCAAGATCACAGCTACCACCTTCATATGCAAAACTAAGGGTTCAGTTATTATACCAGGTTTAAAAGCACATCAGAACTTAGAGATATAATAATCAAAATTTACCTTATTTTCCAGAAACATTATGGATATTTACTCCTTATGTGATACACCAAATCTGTTAAGCCACCTCTCACTTTCAGACTTTTAGAGCCACTGGAGCGTTGTACTTCAATGCTACCGAACTTCGTAATATATTTTCAATTTAGGAATGGTACCCACCTTCAGTACAACCGAAGTCCGAGGATTCAACCGAGAGATTATAGACCAGTTGGGGGGCAACTCTTGGACAATGCACTTACACGCGTACCGTCTAATAGGCCACGCAACACGGAAACAGCTACAGTATTGTATCAGCATTGCTGTATCGATTCATAGGTCAAGTGTTTGTGGCTCATTTCCGTCGCCATTGTTATTAAAATAGCGCTGATCGCTTTTCCCACTTTCTGCAATAATAAAATATTTCAAAGAAATGGAAGTTTTGCCAATGAACACTGCTCGTCTTTTTTGTTTTTTTATAAAAAGAAAAGAACGTTTTACTGTAAAAAACAAAAATTTTAAAGCAGCTGCTATGGCAAATTGCTATGCAGGCTTTTTTACGCAGTTTTTAGTGAAAAATGAAAAAAGCGTCTTTTGAGCGAGACCAAACAAATACCGAAAAAATCCAGTAATCTAAAACTGAAATATCTGGCATTGGTTTTAACCAGTCTCTCTATTTTCATCCCCACTCAGCAGTCGTGGTTGCAGACATTTTGAACAATATCTGTAAGGGAACAGTTGTGCGTTTGTTACATACTGTACTGTACACAGAGAGAAATGACTGAATACACTGCGACAAGTGTGCTTGTTTGGTCTGAGGGCTCTATTATTGCTCTTTTTTGTGGGTGAATGCTTATTGCAGACTTTACACGGAAGTCACAAGCACAAACTAAAAGTGTTAAAAATGCGGTCCAGAACAACGGCACTATCACAACCACTGCATGAGATGGAGCTCACACAATAAAGATTAAAAACTGGAGGGACCTGCCGAGGGAGGGGAGACCTTAGAGGAGGGAAGAGAGTGAAGAGGTGGAGCAGAGGGAGAGAGAGGGGCTGGAGAGGGAGGGATGGAAAGAAATGAGGTGAGGAGGTGCACTGAGCAGTGGGGGAGAGAGGGGCTGGAGAGGGAGGGATGAAAAGAGAGGGGCTGAGAAGGTGCACCAAAGGGCAGGAGACAGGTGAGGTGTGAGAGGGAGCAGAAAAGCAAGCCAGGATGGAGCACAGAGATGCGGTAGGGGTGGGCTGGAAAGGGAGGGGGTGTAGGAGGGAGGAAAAAACCACTCAGGGGAAGGGAAAAGGAGGGGAGAGAGAGCTGTGAGGAAGGGCGAACGTGCAGTTGGTAGGATGGGTAGATATCAGGCCGAAGCTTGTCATATGGGAAGGGTAGGTGCTGGACAGTACGTTGGGGTGGAGGGCATGGAGATGGAGAGAGAGCAGGGCACAATGGTAATGGGCAGAGAGTAGAGAGGATAAGAAACACCAGGGGGTCTGGGAGGATCGAGCCTGCAGAAGATTTACAGTGAGCAGATGTGTTCGAGGAAAAGGAGAAGATGTTGGAAGGGGATGAGGTCATATAGGATCTGTGTGGGGGATGGGAGGCGAAGATAGAAAGTGAGGTCTACTACATAGCATTCGAGGGTTTTATAGAAACTGGATGGGGTGGAAATCCAGGTAATGCTGGAATAGCCAAGGATGGGATGGATCAGGAATATACAGGTGTGAAGGATGGTGGAAGGATGCAGTCCCCCTGTGCAACCAGTCTGAAATTTCAGGAAGCAGCGTCTATTGTAGGCTTTGTGTTGGATTGTAAGGTGATTGTTAGGTAAGGTGATGGTTGAGGGTGAGGCCAAGGTATTTCATTGTAGGAATGAGGTGGTTAGGATGACCATAAATGGTAAGGTAAAAATCATGGAGCAGGAAGGAGGGGGAAGTACGACCTATTATGGTTGCCTTGGAGGGTTGATGTAAGGGAATCACAGGTCGCACCAAATGGTGAACTGATCGAGGTGGGATTGAAGAGTATGGTGGGACTATTCATGGATAGGCTAGAGGGCCAATAAGGTGATGTCATCAGCAAATTGGAGGAGGCGAACAGGTGGGGGAGGTTTGGACATGTCTGCAATATGCAGGAGACAGAGGAGAGGGGAAATAACGGAGTTTTGGGGCACACCTGAAGTGGGATAAAACATAAGCGAGTCATTATTGTGGATAGTGACGTAGGAGGGACATTGGGAGAGGAAGGAAACAACGAGAAGGCCGAAATTCATAGGATGTGCGTAGATCTGCAGTTTAAAGAGGAGCCCAGGATGCCAGACACGGTTATAGGTGTTCTGGAGGTTCAAAAGGTTCAAATGGCTCTTAGCACTGTGGGACTTAACATCTGAAGTCATCCGTCCCCTAGAACTCAGAACTACTTAAACCTAACTAACCTAAGGACATCACACACATCCATGCCTGAGGCAGGATTCGAACTTGCGACCGTAGCGGTCGCGCGGTTCCAGACTGAAGCATCTAGAACCGCTCGGCCACTCCGGCTGGACTGTTCTGGAGGTCGAGGGAAACAAAGATAGTGGAATTAAAGGAGTTACGTTGGAGGGAAAGAAGATTGGTAAGGTTAAGGAGATGATCATCAGCACAAAAAAAAATGGCTCTGAGCACTATGGGACTCAACTTCTCCGGTCATTAGTCCCCTATAACTTAGAACTAGTTAAACCTAACTAACCTAAGGACACCACACACATCCATGCCCGAGGCAGGATTCGAACCTGCGACCGTAGCGGTCTCGCGGTTCCAGACTGCAGCGCCTAGAACTGCACGGCCACTTCGGCTGGCCTGTTCTGGAGGTCGAGGGAAACAAAGATAGTGGAATTAAAGGAGTTACGTTGGAGGGAAAGAAGATTGGTAAGGTTAAGGGGATGATCATCAGCACAGAAGGAGGGCTGGAAGCCACATTACGTAAGGGGAAGGAGATGGTGCTCAGTGAGGTGGTGAAGGATATGTTGGGAGAGGATGGACTCAAGGACCTTACTGAACACAGAGGTGAGCCAGATGGGAGGATTGGAAGAGGTTTCAGAAGGGGTACAGGGTACAGGGAACAGCAGGATGCAAGAAGTCTTCCACAGGTTAGCGTAAAAGCCAATGGAGAGGATGATGGTATACAAGACAGCAAGGACAACCAGGAAGGTGACAGTAGGTGGCAACACTTCTGTGGCAATTTGCTCGATGCTGCACATCTTTAGTGTGGAATGTTCATTGTTTCTATTTTGCTTCTTTTCCACAGCTCAGTACACCTTCTTCCTGTTTTCATGCTTGATCTGTGTCCAATGTTTGAAGGACTATCCACTGGGTCATCTTACCTCTGCATCTGTTGGTGGGGAGGGTGGGGGAGTGTGATGAGTTTCCCTTGTGAGACACTATGTTGAGGTAAGATCAGATACATCACACGATGTATCCCCCACATTTCTATTGATTAGGATGAGACTTCTGGCTCATAAATAGGTAGAAGTGTTTTTCATTTCGCAATGATGTAGCTACATGACCCTGTATATAGGGAAAATTGATTTATAGTGGCACTGGGACAGTAGGTCGCTAATATTATTACCTATCCTTATGTCGCTCCCAGCAACTATTCTGTTGTAGATCGGCAGGAGGCTATTTCTCTGTACTTCAGTGATGTTTCATTTAAATGAAATAGCACAGCAATCAGTCGGCCTTTTCTTTCAGGTTTTATTCGACAAATCTAAACCAGTGCCTAGCCTCCTAGGACATGCATTGATACAATAAAATGGCTAGGCACTAGCCAAAATCTAGATTTGCCGAATAAAACCTGAAAAGAAAGGTTGACTGATTGCTGTGCTCTACCATTTGAAAGTCATATTACAGTCGTTGAGTGCACCCACAATCCTAATGGAAGGTAACTTGACTTCAGTGATAATTTGCTGTCCCACTATTTTACCTTCCTTCCCACATAGGGCTACTGGCGAAACTGGCTGGAGCAACTCGCTGGTGCTAGAGGAATAGCAAAATAACCTCTCTACATCCACCAGTTATTGACCAGAGCTACTTTCTAGCAAAAATCCAAATATGTCTCCTATATACAACGATCTACATATATGTGAATTGAGTAATTGGGTGACCTTGAACAGGAGTCAAAACTAGGTAGTTGAAAATGTAGCAAGCCCTGTTTCTTGCCTGTAAGAGACTGGTGGGCTATTGCGTCACTTTATATCCTTGACGACACAAGCATGTGACTGGATGCCACATTATCATTGGTTTGCACCAGGTTTTCACCCATGATGTCATAATTTTGAGGTCACTCTGATTGCGATGTTGTGAACTAGGTCAGTCGGCCTGGGATTGTTGAAGAGCACACATTCGTCTCCTAGACATATTGACTGGCTATTTGAAAAAAAAGGTAGACAGTGACAGCACAGGTAACTATCTGTGTGATTTGCAAAATGCAACTTCAGCCTGTTTCAATGGATCACCATTATTTGCTGAAAAGTATTCTTCTTCGTACACTCGATTATTTTTTCCTTTCCAATCCTCACGTTGAGCGTTAGGGCGCTATGGTCACAGTCCTCAGTTGAATGTTTACAGGTAATACCTTACAGGTACGATTGTTAAATTGCTCTCTGTTCAGCACCAAAATCTCGCCAGTTGGACACATAGCGAGCATTTCCTGCCAATTTCCAACAGGATAACACCCAAAATAAAGAAAGAAAGAGATCCTTCCTCACCAACACCTCAGGACAGACTGAGCAATTTTCCTTGCCAGTTGTCCAAGTGGATGAGGGGAGGGGGCAAGGAGAGGAGGGGTGGGTAGAAGGGGAGAAGGGAGTGGGGTCAACCTATGATGTGATTGGTGCAATGTTGCTACATGTGCACCAGGGGGACAGGCGGAGGGTTGGGGGAAAGGTCCGCCATCTTGAATAAATTAAAACTGTGCCAGAATCACCCCTATCTGACTATTGACAGTTGATTTAACAAACAGTAGAAACCACAAATATATTAGTACTCGATAACAAGACACCGTAGAGTACATGTCTCTTATATCAAAATGGGCAGAAAATATCCCTCCAACACCGAAATTTTGTCGGTTGGCTTCGTGTCCAGCCTGTAAATCTATAAAACTGATGTCTATTTCGTGTTTTGCTTGGATTACAATTTGAAGCCCCAAAAAATGCTATGCAAATTCCGTAAGCCCTGTTTCCGTTTTACGCGACCCAGAAAACGAAAGTAATTGAATTCCAAGTTAATGTAGTGATCCTTAACTCCCACAATTTCCCTACTTTTCTGCACAGTTCCTTGCAGAATAGAATACACGCTACCGTATGTCTGGAGAGGTAACTAATTAATTATTCAATCCATGGACTTCCGTTACTTAATATGAACTTCACACAGTAGGTGTGTTGGTTATTTTTTGAGCGACAAATACCTGTTTTATTACTGAAACTACAGGAGAAAGCTCCACAACGGCACACAGTAGACAGAGAATAATTAACCTTTTGTGAGACAAATAATTGCTATTCTCTGCAGATTCCTGTCACACTCGACGAGTTTCAGCTGCATTACGAACATAAACATTTCACAAACAGCAGTTTGTTTTGTCGTAACGAGGAACAAAGAGCAAAAGATAGAGATGCGCATCGCGAGCGACACGTTCATTGTGAATTACTTCTCAGAATCCTCGCTGTGCTTCTGTCCCGTATCAGCAATGGCGGACTGTTTGTCCATCGTCTTGCCAACGCGGCCGCCATTATGCATGGAAACGTTTTATAACAAAGCTTGCTGTATCTTGCCAGAGTTCTAGTTTGTATTCCACGTCAAAGTGTGTTTACGTTTGAGATAACAACGTAAATGTTACAGTGCACGTGAAAGATACCGTTCGTGTAGCTAGTTATGTAATGTATTCAGTTAGCGTTTGACTTTATCAACAGTTGCGGTTTGTGTAACACATTACTTAGTCTCTAAAGTTTCAAAACCTATATATTTCTTGTGTATAAGTTTTTCGCTTTATATATCCCTTAAATTATCAGAGCTTCCGGTGGTTCACCTTGTAAAACTGGACTATTAAAACTACATGATCGATGTTTATGGCCTTTAACAACACCGAATGTCTTATTTGGAAATGGGATTTCAGTATAAATTGATCAAGGCAGAATAACTTGATAGGATTCGGAATTTTTTCTACATCGATTTCATGACAGTTTTCCTCACTGACCTAGCATATCCTACAATGAGAGTAAAATCACTGTCACTTCTTGGAACAACAGAAGATCCTGAAGAACTTCCCAGGAAAGTTTCGAAACGAGAGCATCAGCTGGAAAGCGTACAATGGGAAGTGGATACAAAAAGGACTATTAACGATGGTGTGTAGAATATATGAGAGTGGCGATTTACCATCAGACTTTCGGAAAAAAAATCACCTACACAGTTCCAAAGATAGGAAGAGCGCCAACTGCGAGAATTATCGGACAATCAGCTTAAGTTCTCATGCACCCAAGTTGCTGACAAGAATAATATACAAAAATATATATGATATATAAGAATGGAAAGAAACTGAGAATATGTTGGACGATCACGAGTTTGGCTTTAGGAAAGGTAAAGGCACTGGAGAGGCAGTTCTGACACTGCGGTTAACAATGGAAACAAGACTAAGAAATAAAGACACGTTCATAGATTTTGTCGGCCTTGAAACTATTCTATCCTTCTTCTGTAACCTCCATCCCCTGCCATAATTCCAAATAATCTGCCAATAGGAAGACCATAGGTTAATAAAGGTAAAGTACTTGGCTCCATGAAACTTCTGAATGAGTTCATCTATATTTTCTGAGTGAGTTCTCACCAGTAGAATAATTGTATTGATGACTCTTGCATCCAACACCAATCTTACTTTTCCCCCTGGTTTAGGTACAACTAACAGCGGGCTGCAATATGGACTGACCGATGGTTCTATCAGGTCCCAATTTATCATCCTGTATATTTCTTCACTTACTAATTTCTTCAATCTCCAAAGAATAGGATATGATTTATTACAATACATCTCATGAGGGAACACCTCCAAATGACACGTAAATACCTTAAGGATACAGGTTACTTATAAATGGTGGAAAAATTGAAATTTTTATGACTTTATTGAATTCTGTAGTCTCTCCTGATTACATTGATACATACATTATAGGGTTTCAAATGAAAAGAGACCCATACATACCAAATTTTAAACTTACAGTCACGTATGCTGCCATACGCCCTTTATTTCTATTATAGAAACCTGTATTGTTTCAAAAAGCTGTGAACTTTTGTTTCCAGCGATAATACATATGATACATTGTATATGTTGGTAACAGTGCATATTTTTAGTGTCTGTAAATGATTATCTTTGCTAATATTTACTTTTGTTTTGCTGAAGTAATTTTTTCACATGTTACTGAATGTTTGTTGCCCAAGTGCTACATATATTTGTGGAAGTATTATTCCTTTAGTGGGTAATAAATACGAACTATGCAATCCATCAAGAAATTAAATAAAAGGAAATTCCGTGGTAAACTGTTCACAAACAAAGCAAACCACACTGTTGAAAGTAACCTATGTATGATTTCTTCAGGTAAGGTCCGGCCCCGGTAGCTGAGTGGTCAGCGTGACAGAATGTCAATCCTAAGGTCCCGGGTTCGATTCCCGGGTGGGTCGGAGATTTTCTCCTCTCAGGGACTGGGTGCTGTGTTGTCCTAATCATCATCATTTCATCCCCATCGACGCACAGGTCGCCGAAGTGGCGTCAAATCGAAAGACCTGCACCAGGCGAACGGTCTACCCGACGGGAGGCCCTAGCCACACGACATTTCAATTCATTTCATTTCTTCAGGTAAGAAACTCCCAAATGGCATGCCTCCTGGTGATTAAAATTTTTGTGCTAACAATGACACTGTTTGTAGATGATTTGTTGTTGTTGATGTGGCCACGTTATCTTTTTTGATAAAGGAAGTGACGAAATGTAAACAGTGTGATGGTGTAGGTTGTCTGCAAATAATTGAACAGCTTTAAAATAAGTTGTTGTGTGTAGATCCTGCAATATATCTACATCGGAAATGACTTCAAACATTTATCATAATTGATAGGATGTGAATTTGTAGTTAGTGTATGTAATGCATACAATAGGGAAAGGAAAAAATGCCACACAGATATTTTGTGGTTTGATACATCTTCCTTCTCCCAGTAGGTTCAGCAAGTACATAAAAATACATTTAGGTGCCTTGTCGGTTGTGTCTCAAGCATCTATGAAACGTGCAATAGAAGAAACTGTAAATATTAGTGGAGCCAGGGACATTGCTGTTGCACTTGATGGGACATGGCAACGCTGAGGACATCGTTCGTTGAATGGTGTGGTAAGTGCTACTTCTCTGGAGAATGGATAGGTTGTTGATGTTGAATGCTTATCTAAGTACTGCCACACCTGATGTGGTAACACTGAAGGACATATTAAACATCAGTGTTCTAAGAATTATGATGGTTACTGTGGAGGTATGGAGTGTGATGGAGCTCTAGGAATATTTCAGAGGTCGATACCTGTTTATAAAGTTAGATATATGAAGTACCTAGGCGATGGGGACTAGAGCTTTCAATAAAATTAATGAGTTCAATGTTTATGGTGATATCTTGGTAACGAAACTGGAGTGTTGCAGACATGTGCAAAAGAGGATGGGTGCTAGATTGAGGGTGCTATGAAGAGAAATGAAAGTTGCTATCTGATGGAAAATCTCTGTCTGGCTGAGGCTGACTTACAGAAACTGAAATAGACCTTCTTCAGAGTTATTATGGACTGGCTATTAGACGAACTGCACCTCTGAATGATGTTACAGCAATGAGAAAAGCTGTTAGAGCCACCTACATTAATAAGTTGTCCACAGATGACCACCCTGTTCATGTACTTTTCCCGAAAGTAGCAGATTCTTGGCGTCCTTACCAAAAAGAAAAAGAAAGTGGTCAAATATACCATGATAAGCATTCTCTTCCTGAGCCTGTTAGGAATGAAATAAAACAAATTTTTGGAGACATGGGTGACCCTGTTTTGCTTAGTAAATGTCTTCATGGGAGCACTCAGAATACAAATGAAATTTTTAACCATTGCATATCGGAAACATTACCCAAGAATGTTTTAGTAGGACTAAATACATTAAAAGTTGGTGTACTAGATGCAGTGATATATTTCAATAATGGATTGATGGGAAGGTTGGAAGTCCTGAGAAATTTAGGCATAAAATGTGGCTCTAATACGAAAGATCAACTGCTTGCATGTGACAGACAATGGGTGAATGAAGCTGAAAGATTTGCTCCTGAAGTTACCAAAGAAGCAAGAAGTGCTACAGGAATGCAAAGAGGAAGCTTGAAGGTGAAGAAATGCTGCAGGATGAAGACTATCCTTGAAGAATGTTCTGAGGCATAGTTTGATTGGACTCATATCTTCATTCACAATTTCCCGCAAGTTGTATTTTTCAGAATTCAGGTACATATATTTCCTAAACTGTATAAGGTATTGCTCTAATTTTTCTCTATAACTTGCGGTAGTTCATACGTATGATGTAGTAGACCTAGGCTTTATTGCAAAATCAACTAAATTATATAAAAAATAAGATTTTTATTATGAAAAAAATTGTAAAAAGTGTAACATGTGATATTTTTTATCCTTGTAGTATACATAAGAGGTGGAATTAAATAGGTCTAGTACCTCAGCCATCATGTCATGCATGTATGGTAAAAATCTGATCTTCAAATGCATAACATTGGATTAAATGGTATCTCAATTTGAGGAACCATTTCGGAAAAAAATTCATAAATTTCTTTGTAATTTTTAATAACCCTAAGCAAGTTCAAAAATATTCAAAATACTTCTAATTCCAGTGCCTGGAAAAAATATGTGTTTATTTTTACACAATATTGAGCCATAAAAGTACCATTTTCATTAATAATTCCTCTCCTTTCTTCAAAAACCTAGATACATTTCTCCAGAATACATACCAATTTGATCGTTTTGTTCATTTCCCAATACATTAGCTTTCTTTGCCTTTTCTTCGGCTTGTTCTGCTACGAGTATCCCGAGGATCTTCCTTTTCTTTACCTCTTCTGTATGCTTACATCTCCTTTCTTTTTTAATGAGCTTGATACCATGCCCAGGACAGTAATTTACAATGCTCCTTTCTTCCATGATCAGATCAACTTGTGCCATTTATCCATTATCGCAACTGACTTCATCAGACGAGAAGTCAATTTTTAAGTCCTTCTCCTACATAGTCTCTAATCCAATAATACAATCTCCTGTTAATTTTTGAATTACTGGGAACGCGCATCTTATCGCTGTATTTCCTATTCTTACATCTAGCAAAGTTTGTATCCTGACTGGTTGCGAGCAGCTACCTAAGGCTCCAATGATCTTATAGTTTTGTATCGGCAACGTCGGTAACTCTGTCTTCTGGGATAGCCGTTTAAATAAATTATTGGAGATCGCATTTATCGCAGTTCCGGTATCCAAGATTACTGTCACAGGTATGTCCAATATTTCGGCACGGATCGCTGAAATTGTTACTTTATCAGAAACATCTTCCCCAGGATTTCCATTGTTGTACCTAAAACAGTTTACAAGTAATTTCTTGCCCTACATTACTCTTTTTTTTCTTTTTTGGAACTTTTGTTCTATTCGCCCTTCACTTCCGTACGCTGTTTCCTTTACTGTTGAGGTCAGGTTTTGTATCTCTACTTCTACCGTTTGTTGTCTCCCCCACAGTGATTCTATTTCACTTTTACTCTGTTTTTTTTTTTTTTTTTTTTTCAATCGGGAATTGTTCGTGGGTTTGCTTCATACTACTTATTTTTTTCCTGATTTCTGTCTGCTCATTTGTCAAAGTACTCATATCAGCTAGTACTTTTACAAAATCTTCCCTTGTGGGCAGTTAATTCACAGGTTATACCGTCTACTTTCTAGGCTAACTCTGCCAGTTCTGTAACTAAATTGCTCGTAGTGATGGTCAGATTTGTCACTTTAGCCACTATACTTGCTTGTTCCATAGCTATGGCTTCTACATTTGCATAAATAGCCGCCTGTGCAGCTCACATATTCGCTTGAAATCACATCAGATTCTATACCCCAGAATATCTCTCCACAATTGCGAACACGTCAACAAAAAAGACATATCACTCTGCATATACTAAAACATATAATAACTAAATGTACAAATATTCCCAACCCAGTCGTTACCTACGAAGACCAGACTAATGTGTGCAATGAGTTGGCACGTCATTCTTGTGCATGCCTTTACTGTAGAGTAGAACCACATGAATCTCATATGTGATGGACCTGCCTTCTCGAGGCTGTCTCATGTCGGATGTAGCTCACATAGAATTATTCCATCAGTCGTACATGAACGTATACAAAACTCAACATTACTACATATACATAACATAAAATACACATTTATCACAACAAACGACAATATATGCAATAAATACATATAACTGAAAAATCGTGACTTAATTTGTTTTTGGTCATGAAATACTTGACGGTGTCTATGTTTCGCTCCTTGTAGGTCCTGTCACCATTTTTGTAATATTATGGGTCAAAAGAAGAAATTAATGTTTTCAAGCTGGTAATATTAAACTCGTTGTTTGGGACTAGTGTGTGTAGTGTCTCTGTTTTTATGTCTGTGAAGGACAATATCAATTTCCAGAGCGGCGTCGACTACTCCCACAGCGCACGTAATTTCGTACATGTAGACAACTTACTCTCGTGCTGTAGAAGCAGTTGCCGACTCCGACGGTCACCCGTAAAATTCTTGAAATGCATGAGAAAGAAAACTTCTACAGGATTTTCTCGAATTGGGATACTGCAATTCGCATGAGTTAGTTTTAGCAGAGAAAACTTTCTCTATGCTTTTGACCGTGTTATTGAAGCAGGTCCGACAGCAAACATCGACCACCAAATGTTCGAAATCCTGTACAAGTTTGTAGTAGATTACAGTTCATCACAGAATCTTTTGATCAAAAATAAATACGCAAAATTATCTTTGATATGCACCAGATTCTATTATGGCTATTAGTAAACTCCACATTAAGGTTACATATCGCTTTTGAATCTCAAAAAACAAAAACTATACAATATGGCGGCTATCAATGACTGTTTCATTGCACACACTTCATACATGTCCTCTCATTATCCTGATTTACAACAAAGTACGGTCACATACGGATTTCCTTACTTTTCTTCGCTCGCCATGGAGCAACGCTAAGTCAAGGAATAAGTATTTCGATGGCGCAGGCGAAACACACCACCTTGCGATACATTCTAACTTCGAACCAAAACAGTAGGGAGCTCAGCTGATCGACTCACGACTCCTAATCGCCAGTATGGGCCAAGTGGTATTATAGTTGCACGATGGTCTGCTTGGCTTTAGGTATGGCAAAGGCACCAGACAGGCAGCTGTGACATTGCGGTTAACAATTGGAACAAGATTGAAGAAATAAAGACACGTTCATAGGATTTGTCTGCCTTGAAAAAGTGTATAATGGTACAAGATTTTCGAAACTAAATTTAGGGGGTGAGGTGTAGGGAAAGATGGGTAATAAACAATATGTACAAGAGAGAAGAAGGGACAATAAGACTGGAAGACAAAGAACGAAGTGTTCGTATTGGAAAGGGTGTAAGACAGGAATGTGGACACTCGCCCCGACTGTTCCATCTTTACATCGAAGAAACAGTGATGGGAATAAAACAAAGATTCAAGGGTGGAATTATAATTCAAGTGAAACGATGACAATGATAAGATTTGTTAATGACGTTGTTATCCTTAGTGAAAGTGAAGAAGAATCACAGGATCTGGTGAATGGAAGAGTAGTCTAATGAGTATAGAATGTGGCTTGAGACTAAATCGAAGAAAGACGATAGTAATGAGAAGTTGCACACATGAGTACAGCGAGGAACATAATATCAGGATTGGTGATAAAGTAGGTGTGGTTAAGGAATTTTGCTACCTAGGCAGCAAAGTAACCCATGACGGGCAGAACGAGGAGGACATAAAAAGCAAAGTAGCTCTGGCAAAAAGGACATTCCTGGCCAAGAGAAGTCAACTAGCATTAAATATAGACCACAATTTGAGGAACAGATTTCTGAGAATCAACCTGTATGATAATGAAAAATGGACTATGAGAAAACTGGAACAGAATAAAATCGAAGCATTTGAGATGTGGCGCTGATAAGACATCAGGGAATAACTCCCATGATACTATAGGGCTCTACAAGGTGCGATAACAAAGTAATGATACTGATGTGAAAAAAATGTTACTTACCGTTTTAGTCAAGTTTAGTGTTGTCTCCTTCAAAGTAGTTCTGATTGCACACCCTTTCTCCAGCGCTTCTGCCATTGATGGTAACATTTCTTGAACTCATCTTCTGTAATATCCTCCAACACCCTCGTCACAGCTGTTTGGACATCTTGTATTGTTTGAAAAAGGTGTCCCTTGACCGCTGTTTTAACTCTTGAAAATAGAAAAAAGTCGCATGGAGCGATATCTGATGAATAAGGTGGCTGTGGTAGTACTGCAATTTGTTTTGAGGTTAAAAATTGCTATACTGACAGAGCTGTATGGGGTGGCGCATTATCATGATGCAGAATATAAGTATCAGCAATGTTGGCATGGACATGAAGAACTCTTTTACGAAGTCTTTCTGAAATTTATTTGTAGTAATATTGGTTAACTGTTTGTCCAGGAGGCACCCACTCATTATGAACAATTCCCTTGGAATCAAAGAAGCACATAAGCATGCATTTCACTTTTTACTTTGACATGCGAGCTTTTTTTGGTCTGGGTGATTCCTTTGTGCACTATTGCGAACTTTGGCGTTTTCCCGACTGAACAGTTGCATCGACGTGCCGCTTGGACTAGAAGCGGCTTACAGACCAAGGTCAAAGATATTGTGCTTACGCAAGCCTGCATGGTTGCCACATCTTTCGAAGAAAATCAGTCTCATTACTTTATTGTCACACTTCGTATATCTGATAAAAACTGTTAAGGATGAGAGAGATTTGTCGCGCATCCCTACTACGCCGCTGTTGATGTGGGAACAGCAACTGTGACAGCTATCTTATTCGGTTTGTTAAATTCGGACGTAACGTCTTCTGTATGATTAGCAGCTTGTGCATGACTGTGATGGCACTTCCATGGTGCAGTATTCGAGAGTTGTGGTGAGAGTGTAGCTTATTAGGATTGCGTTGTCATAATTTTATATTACGTGATATTCTACCTTTGTAGATGTGTTCTCAGTGTACGTGAGATCAGGCTTATTGTTCCGAACAATGTATATGACTCAATATGGTTTTTAATTAAGCGATCCGTTAATTTAGGACATTTGGTACGTTGCTTTCTGCCTCATTTCGCAAGACGATGAGTATTTCAGAATATATGGCATTCTTCTCCATGTTCCTTTTCTTTCTTTTCCGCCTTTTCGAGGTTATGTTGTATTGTATTGCCACGCGGTCGGTTTGAGGACGCAAGTACCATTTATTTGTGAATTTTCATTGATTCTTCTTGAATAACAAATGAATCAATTTGAAGTTAATCTATTATTAGTCTTCTTCTGTAAATATTTCTGAACTCTTCCGATATTCCTGCTCACGTTTACTTTTCCTCTCAATTTTTAGCTAATGCGAGTACAACTTATTGAAAATCTGCCTGTCTTTACCAGAATTAATACAGAAAACACATCATTCCAGCAGATAGTATGTCTTTCATCTTTGCCTGCAATTTTCAGAAAGTATAAAGTAGGTCTGAGCTTCTGAGAACTCCGAAACACATGCTGAACCTCTGGGGGCAACAAAATTTAATTATTTTGTGATTTACAATCCCTAGTACTGGGTGTCAAGCATCACGAGGTGCAGTTTACTTTTGCATCTCACGCATTTGCTCTATAAGAGAAGACATAATTTCACTTATAGGTCGTGTTACAGTAAATGAATATCTTCGTTGCAGTTCTACACATGTTAGCGGCCCCATGACATTTTCTGTTACAGTACAAAAGTCTGCTTGCTGCCTAATATTCCGTCTACAGAAGTCAGCTCGCTATGTTGTTAAATCATGGGTAAAAGTTTTGAAAAAGGAATGATGCTTTCGGTACATTGATACCGGACTCACGTTATTCATGTTCTCAGGTGTCAGAAAAACAGGTAGTTGGCCGGCTTTCAACAGATACACAGACGTAACGACTCCATTTCTCATTTAGCGCTGCAAGTAAATGACAGTACAGACCCCTCTCTGTGTGCGTAGGTGTGCCAATTTAAAGTATTAGCCCAGAACGGTGTAGCGAAACTGGGAATAGCTCCCAACTGGCCGAACTCAACCGTCGATGCTGCAGCAACGTTATTACAAAATATATAACAGTTCCATAACTAACAGACAAGTAATATTAAGAACCATCTACATCAACATCTACATCTACATGGTTACTCTGTAATTAACACTTGAGTGCCTGGCAGAGGGTTCATCGAACTAATTTCTTACTACTTCTCTACCATTCCACTCGCGAATGGCGCGTGGGAAAAAGGAAACTTTCCGTTCGAGTTCTGAGTTCTCTTATTTTATTATGACGATCATTTCTCCCTACGGAGCTGGGTGTCAAGAAAATATTTTCGCATTCGGAAGAGAAAGTTGGTGATTGAAATATCGTAAACAGATCTCGCCGCAAAGAAAACCACCTTTGTTTCAGTGACTGCCACCCCTACTCGCGTATCATATCAGTGACACTCTCACCCCTATTGCGCGATAACACGAAACGAGCTGCTCTTCTTTGCACATTTTCGATGTCCTCCTTCAATCCTACCTGGTAAGGATCCCACACCGCGCAGCAATATTCCAGCAGAGGACGGACAAGTGTAATGTAGGCTGTCTCTTTAGTGGGTTTGTCTCATCTTCTAAGTGTTCTGCCAACAAAGCGCAGTCTTTCTTTCGCCTTCCCCAGAATATTATCTACGCGGTCTTTCCAATTTAAGCTGCTCGTAATTGTAATTCCTAAGTGTTTAATAGAATTGACACCCCTTAGATTTGTGCGATTTATCGTACACCAAAATTTATCGGATTTTATTAGTACCCATGTGGATGACCTCGCACTTTTCATTATTTAGTGCCAATTGCCACTTTTCGCACCATACAGAAATTCTCTCTTGATCATTTTGTAACTGTAATTGATCATCTGATGATTTTACTAGACGGTAAATTACAGCGTCATCTGCAAACAATCTAAGGGGGCTGCTCAGATTATCACCTAGATCATTTATGTAAATCAGGAACAGCAGAGGGCCTACGACACTACCTTGCGGTTCAAATGGTTCAAATGGCTCTGAGCACTATGGGACTCAACTGCTGTGGTTATCAGTCCCCTAGCACTTAGAACTACTTAAACCTAACTAACCTAAGGACATCACACACATCCATGCCCGAGGCAGGATTCGAACCTGCGACCGTAGCAGTCGCACGGCTCCGAACTGCGCGCCTAGAACCGCGAGACCAACGAAGGCGGCCTACCTTGCGGAACGCCAGATATTACTTCTGTTCTACTCGATGATTTACCGTCTGTCACTACGAACTGTGACCTCTCTAAGAGGAAATCACGAATCCAGTCACACAACTGAGACGATACTTCATATGCGCGCAGTCAGATTAATAGTCGCTTGTGAGGAACTGTATCAAAAGCCTTCTGGAAATCTAGGAATGTGGATATGGAATCGATCTTAGATCCCTTGTCGACAGTACTCATTACTTCATGGGAATAAAGACCTAGTTGCGTTGCACAACAACGATATTTTCTCAATCTGTGTTAGTTATGTATCAATAAGTAATTTTCTTCAATGTGATTCATAATGTTCGAGTACAGTATATGCTCCAAAATCCTACTGCAAATTGAGGTCAGTGATATGGGTCTGTAATTCAATGGGTTTCTCCTATTTCCTTTCTTGAATATTCGTGTGACCTGTGCTACTTTCCAGTCTCTAGGAACGGACCTTTCCTCAAGTGAGCTGTTGTATATGATTACTAAGAAAGGCGCTATTGTGACTGCATACTCTGAAAGGAACCTGATTCGTATTCCGTCTGGACCGAAAGACTTGCCTTTCTTAAGTGATTTGAGTTGTTTCGCAACACCTGAGATATCTACCTTTATGTCACTCAAGTTAACAGCTGTTCTGGTTTCGCATTCTGGAGTTTTTACTTCGTCTTCTTTCGTGAAGGAATTACAGGAAACTGTATTTAGTAACTCCGCTTTACTGGCACCATCATCGGTAACATTTCCAACGCGATCGCGCAGTGACGGTATTGACGATTTTTACTGTCAAAAGTATTCCAAGGGACGATCCGAAGCAGCGGTCGCCACGTGCATGGAGGCTTAATTAAATATTTACAATAAAAGTAATTTTAGTAGCTGTGTGTCCGGTTGCGAAGTCTCGTAACCGGTTGGCCCTGACTAGTATTAGTACGCAATCCGTCTGCATAAAATAACAATAAAGAATGAAAGGAAATTTCCTTTAACACAATTGATTAATTAAGTCCCCTGCAACTATAAAAGCTACGAAACAACAAAGCACAAGTGTAACTGTTCTGTGTGTGGAAGTGTGGTTCAACGTACATGTAGCTGGCACCGTTCTTCCTCAATACGACAAGAAATTTTAAACACCATTTACAATGAACTAATTGAAAAACCACAAATACTAGAATAGCACATAGAAACCAGAATTACAAGTCTAATACATGAACACGAGCCACATGCTTTGTTGACTTAACCTGTGACCAAGATGCATTATTATTAAGGAGATTTGAAATTTTGTTACCTCCATATATATTGACGAGAAATACACTATGATCATTGGAACATCTTCCATATGTACATTACACCAACCGAACAGCATCTACTCTCTTGCCCAACAGAACAATAACTACACACGACATGGTCTCAACTAGTACTGCTCTCGACATCCTCTCTACAAGCACTCCCACGGCAACCTCTGAACTACTACTGCCCCAGTGGAGGCGGCGGAATAATACGCTTTGGCGCAATCTCTGGGGCTGTGACTCAGTGTAGCCACCTTTCATATGCCCATCCTCCAAGGGCTAGAATTTGATGCTATTTTTGCCAGCATTGGAGTTGAAAATACCACCAAATTCGCCCAAAAAAATACAGACAAAAATAAAAGATAATTTTAATAAGTAAATATCACAAAACTAAATAAATTTTGGCTTTGCACTGACCCTTCAATAACCTAATATATAAAATACAGTAAGGAATACAAATGCTTGCATACATGTGATTTTAGATAATAGTTTACACAAGTATCATTTGTTAAACAATGTGGTTAAACAATTCAATCAATAGCGTCAGCAATGACGAATAGGTGCAGGTAAGAGTCTCATAACATTTCATAAACAGTAAATACACAAAAAATCAGTTTATAGGAATATTCACATACAATCTTTTCAATAGTTCAAAAAACAGGTAGCACTCCTCAGAGTAGTTGACAATCCCAACAGTAGCACCCAGCAATGGTCAACAGGTGCAAATAGCAGTCTCATGACATTTCATCAGCAGTATTTAAACAGCTCCAACAGTGACACAGCAATGGCGAGCAGGTGCAGACACTAACAAGTGACATTATCTCAGTAGCAGCAGTTCCATCAGTGGCACCCAGCAATGTTGAGCAGGTGCAGACACCAAGAAGTGACATCATTTCAGTAGAAGCAGTTCCAACAGTGGCACCCAGCAATGTTGAACAGTGCAGATAACAGTCCATAATATTCACTATCACTAATTAGACAGTTCATCAGAGTTCATCAGCAGAAATTAAACATTTCCAAGTGGCACCCATCAATGTTGAACAAGTGCAGGTAACAATCCATAATATTCACTAACACTAATTAGACAGTTCATCAGAGTTCATCAGCAGAAATTAAACATTTCCAAGTGGCACCCAGCAATGTTGAACAGGTGCAAGCACGAACAACAGTTTGAATGCACACACAATAACTTTTGCAAAATTATTATCAATGCTCTTACACTAAACGTACAAATTATAATAAACACACAAATGATATCAGATAATTGTCATATTAACTATTACAAATACACAAATATCAGTTATCCTATAATATTTATGGGTGTTAGTGCAAGCCACAACAAACAAGTAAAATAATATTTAGGAGGTAGGTCGGTACCAATTATTTGGGATTAGGAAAGGAAAACACACAAAACACACTCACTCATCTTTCATCCACATTTAAGTACTACTGTGTAATTGAATAGTGTTAACTGTGTAAATGCAATTCTGTGAAAATTTGATGTTCAACATGTGTATCAAGTAGTAGTGGCACAGTATATAACAGTCAGTAACAGTTAGTCAACGTCATAGTCATCCTGTCAAAACCAAAGTTTGCCAAGCCAAATCAAAATGTACGGTTGCTGAACAACTGTCAGTGTGCCAAGTCATGCAGTTACTTCCTCTCTCCAAAAATAAAGTATATACTGCTTATTGATTTAACAAAGTGTGTGTGTAGACAATCTTCCTTCCACTTGAGTGTTCTAGTCTGACATCTTCATCCTCCTTGTTCCATGTAAACCAACAAAAAAACAAAAAAAATATGCTCCTCACTTACTTTACCTCTTATCCACCAAAACTCGAATACTCATCAGAATCACATAATCTCAATACTTCAATAATATCTCTTACGTCGATACATATAAACCTTATCATCAATACCATTTACCTTACTTCTTGTCCACCAAAACTTCAATAATCATCAACTTCACACAATCTCAAACCTCAATAATACCTCTTCAATACGTCGATACATATAAACCTTATCACCAATATCATTTCACTTCCATAACAACTCTTTCCTCTGGTCAGTCTCCTCGAACAAGTACAGATAAAAATCCCAGTGCAAACTTTAATTCATCATCCCATACAATCCGAAGACACAATGTCCACAAACAACCTCTGTGTAATCCACCTGACCCAAATCTTCTACTCATTATGAATTATAAAATACATTTTGGTTACCTTGTCCATCATTAAATAAAAGAAATGCATACATGACCTCTAACAGCCTTTAGTTTGAATAACTTTCAGTAAGTAAGTACGAGTACGTAGTGTGAATGATCGTAAAATTTCACAGTGTGTACACCACTTCAAGAACCATGGCAAAACAGAAGCAAACATGGGGAGTATTTCTTGTGTCAAGTGTCACTTGCTATTTCAATTGCTCACGAAGAATGCAGTGTAATAACTGTCAATGGTCTAAACCTAGTGTTCGTATGTCAAGTCGTTAGCTTTCTTTCTATTAGCATAAATTTATACAGCTTCCATAAAACCTCCAGCTCATGTGACTTCGATGAAGTTTCTTGTACCAATTTCGTTCGTAGAATTATAGCAGTTCATTTTCTTATCTTAAAATATAAAGCATTGAGCGTAAGCAAAACACACAATAGCGAGTAAATATACTAGTAGACAACAGAATGTCAACAAATGGATGTAGCACAATCCCTACAACGAGGCTCTGCCAATCTATAATTAATACCATAGTGTGTCCTAAACTCCATGTTCGTAGATCGTATATCAGCATTTCTATATACCAAATTAAAGAGTAGTTATGACAACAAAATAGAAATGTGTAAATATGCAATCCATACGCAAAGCAGCAAATATATATCTTGCATAATAAACAAGTCATTAGCATCATAGAAGTATAAACAAATAAATGTTCATATGTAATCTTAATAAGCAAACATGAAGGCGCAAGCAGATAAATCACAAACTATAACTTACATACGTAACCATATCAGCACAACTAATCAGGTGACAATTATAATTTAAATAAATAAGCACAGCACGCACATAATTAAAAAAAATGTGACATCAGTGAAAAAGCAGAGCAGCCAAGCGATGCATAGTATACATAAGTAACAACCCTGTTCATTAATCAGTTATTGTCAAAATCAGTTAACACAAACTATAAGTGTAACTGTTCTGTGTGTGCCAGTGTGGTTCAACGTACATGTAGCTGGCACCGTTCTTCCTCAATACGACAAGAAATTTTAAACACCATTTACAATGAACTAATTGAAAAGCCACAAATACTAGAATTGCACATAGAAACCAGAATTACAAGTCTAATACATGAACACGAGCCACATGCTTTGTTGACTTAACCTGTGACCAAGATGCATTATTATTAAGGAGATTTGAAATTTTGTTACCTCCATATATATTGACGAAAAATACACTATGATCATTGGAACATCTTCCATATGTACATTACACCAACCGAACAGCGTCTACTCTCTTGCTCAACAGAACAATAACTGCACACGACATGCTCTCAACTAGTATTGCTCTCGACATCCTCTCTACAAGCACTCCCACGGCAACCTCTGAACTACTACCGCCCCAGTGAAGGCGGCGGAATAAAAGTCTTTGGCGAAATCTCTGGCGTTGTGACTCAGTGTAGCCACCTTTCAACAGAAATTGCAATAGTCTCTATACGCTAAAAATAATGTAAGTCGCACAAAATGAATTTATTTTACAGCCTACTCCTCTGTAAAAGTTAATTTTAAGAAGTGCGAAAAGTTATGATGTGATAGCGGATGACAGGGTGTCTAAGCGGGGAGCATTAATCGACCAAGCAGAAGCTCATTATAAAATGGCTGCGTGCATAAGCGTCTTGTTACGTTCTCTCCCACGTCAGAGTCTCGCTTAAAATTATCATTAAGCGTATGGGTCAACTGCTGCCAGGCTTAGCACTTTTAATTAAGAAATCTCCGAGTTTCATTATGTAGAGCATTCCTGTACAGATACCGTGAATACCAGTCCAAAGAGATGTATTACCACGGTTGACATGGGAGTGAAGGAATTACAAAGCGCGAACACAGCAGGGCTCTTTCATAGTACAGCGTAAGTTAACATCACCAAAAAAGGGGAGAAGCTATATGATCCACAAGAAGTATAATTTTTGTCCCTCTACAGGCACCTCTCCAGTGAAACTATATATTAATTGCCTCATCGTCTCGTCTTTTTTTTTCCACTTCACATTTGCAAAGTTTTCTGTGTCACCAAATACAATACCCCGATTCTTCATTATCCCCCTTCCCAATGATACTTTAACATTTGTGAAACTACATTAGTGCTTTGATCTTCTAAGGTACTCCGTCTGTTCAAGCCACATTTTATTTGTTTGGTTACATGTTCATCTGCCGCCGCAGCTGTTGAAATTAGTTATTACTGGATTCTCCGTCTTAAACTTACTGCAATTTAATTAAAGAGAATTTTACAGCGTTTCCCCTTTATTTATAAAGCAGTTTCTGTGGTTATTCTGCAAAGCGGATACATATGTTTGAGCAGTTTTGGTTGTTTTACATTAAAAAAAGCATTTTGTTGATAAAGTTGGTGTGGAATTTACTTACGGTGTTTCTGCCTCGTCTTTGAAAATTTTCCAAACCACTGTTTCTTCTCTCTTTGTTAGCAAAGGTTGGTGTCGGAAGACTTCGTTTCATATACACACTTGGCAGTTTTTGCCTTTCTGCACTTTTTCTCACTCTGGATTTGCGTTACTTACACTTCACCTCACTTTTGAACTCTATCTGAATTTGTGTTCTCACTCAACACAGTATTACGGTGACTATGTCTCTCGGTTTTTTTTCCCTGTAGGTTGTGATCATTGCCAACTTTTGAAACAACTTTTTTTAATATAAATCGTGTATGTGTGTGGGTGTGTGTGAGGAAGTGTAAATTAGAGGTAATGTCTTGTAAGTTCGCCAGAGATGTGAGAGGAGACTGGGAGGTTGGGGGGGGGGGGATGATTTGCGAGCGAGTTATGGTTCAATTTTCTTTTTCTTTAGGGGGGGGGATGGTGATTATAGGAAATAAACTGGGAGGGGATGGTAGTGGTAAATGAAGAATGTGGTTATATGTGTATATTTACTATTGTATTAAGTGATCAGTCAGTTTAAAGAGTATGTGGTTTCCCAGGTAGGTCTGATAATTTATGGGTTGTTTCTCTTCTGTTATGGTTTTTTAAGTGTAGTAGTTTTCTTGTAAGATGAGGAGCTATTTTTTGTTGTTTTTTATCCTTAAGATTTACGTGTCTGTGTCTCTAGTGGCAATTTTATGTTGATGTTGGTATAGTTTTCCTGCAAAAGTTGGATTATTTGTCCTGTATTTCCATGTTCATTGTATCCGGTGTCAAATGTCCTTCTGGTATGTCCTATTACCTACCATCACATACATTGCATTTCAGTTGGTATATTCCTGATGTAAATCAGTTTTTTGTGTTGTTTCTGGAAAGCATTTTTCAATTGAATCTATGGTTTGGTCGACTATTTTTATGCCAAGTTTTCTGAAAAGATTGTATATTCTGCATGTGTGTGTTTTTGTGGATGTATGTCATTGTGTAGAATCTTTTGTTTTCTGCATCTTTCTCACTTTGTGTTGTTCTTGTTTGTGTATTTTTCATGTTCGTATGGGATTCTGTCCTTGTGTTGATGACAGCTGGTATTTGCTGTTTCTTTTTCTAGATTGCATTGTACACCTCTGTTACCAAGTTTTCTTTGCATCCATTATTTGTGGCTATTTGTATTACGGTATTCATTTCTTTTTTGGTATTTGTTTTTTGGTACAATATTTAGTCTATGGAGAATGTATTTAAGAGCTGCCTGTTTCGGGAGTTTGGGTGTTGTGATGTTTCATATATAATAATGATGTCTGTTGTTGTCGGTTTTTGGTATATGTCAAATTTTTGTGGTTATTTTGAGACTTTATGGTGATCTCCAAGTAATTTAACTCCGTATGTTGTTCTTTTTCTACTGAAAAATGTATCTTACCACAAACAGAATTTATGTGTATGTGTGTAACTGGTCTATGTTATTGCTTGGTTCACCTATCAGGCACAGGATGTCATCCATACATTTAATCTACTGTAGAATGTTGTACTTATTTGGCATTATTTTGTTAAATATAACCTGTTCTATATGGTTCATAAATACGTTTGCTATGGTTCCCGACACTGAGGATCATATTGGTAATCCTTCACTTTGTAAATAGGATACATTATTGAACCTGAAATAGTTCTATTATATTTTTAGCTTCACCAGCTTGTCTATTTTTTTGATGTATTCATGTAGAAGTATAATGTGTGTCTTTAGATTTTGTTTTATAATGTTTATTAATACAGTCATTGGTATATCGCAATACATATTCTCTACTTCAAATGACATGAGGCCATATGCGTCTTGGAAAAGTATGTTTTTATGTAATGTATAATGTGTGTAATGTTTTTTTTACAGTACTACGCTCTTGTAATTTGTAGTTTGTGGTAAGCTTTTCAACACTTGTCTTGCAAATGGATGTTTTTTGCGTTATAATGTATGTTCAATGTTTTTCACAGTGTTTCTCATCCTAGTTTGCAATATGTTACTTTGGTCTGATTTTAGTTTTGTAATTTTATTTTTTGGATGAACTCTGCGTTTCCTTTTACTGCTTTTGTCAGCATTATTGATTCTGTCTTTTTTTTCATTTCCTGTATTTTCTTTCATCTGTGTTATGATGTTTTCGATTTCTTTACCGACGACCTCTCTAGTTAGACCAGTGTTTACACGTTTCGTTTCTTTTTTCCTGTGTGAAAATGCTTCCTGACTCAACTATGAGGCTTTCTATGTTTTTCGTTTTCGTGCTGATGTGTTTCAGACCTTTTTCGAGCAGCTTTATTTCTTTGTATGCAAAATAGTGCCAGTGAGGTTGACCAGTCTTGGATGGAAGTGATCTGTTCCTGTAGACTAGATGTAATTTGTGGCTGTGTTAGGTGTTTGTTTAGCTTTTACATTTGCTATCTTTCTACTGTGAGTTTTTTTATTATTTCTGTGACTGTATTTCAACTGTATTTTCAACCTTGTTAACAACATGGGAGAAAACAGCGGAATTATTCAGAATGTTCGGAAGATTAAGCTGTGTTCTGTGTAGCTCCCCACTTAGGGTTTGATTTTTGGCATAAAGATACTTCATTTCGTTGTTTGACCAAATTTTTGAGCTATTTGTTTCGTTTCCTGTGCACTGACAAAACTGGTTTTAACCTGTACATTAATAATTTTAGGTATAGCATATTTGATCTGCAAATGTTAAATTTTATATGTTGGACAGTTTTATGCAGACTGTGATGTATCCTCGTAAATATCATGTAGAGGCCACTTGGAAATGCCTGACAAAGCATCCATAATATATTTGTTTGTAGGCCATCTTCAGCAGCGTCTGTTGAAATCAATTGTCATTGATTTCTCCGTCTTAAGCTTACTGCAGTTTAACTAAAGAGAATTTTACACCAGGTGCGTTCCGCTTTTATTTACATATCAGCTTCCGTGGTTATTCTGAAAACTGGATACATATTTTTGTACAATTCTGTTATTTTAGATTAGAAACAGCATTTTGTTTATAAAATTGCTGTAGAATTTGCTAACGGTGTTTCTACCTCTTGTTTACATATTTTACAAACCCCTGCTGCATCCCTCTTTGTTAGCTAAGGCTGGTGCCGAGAAACTTTGTTTCACATACGCACTTGGCAGTTTTTCCTGTCTGCACTTTTCCCTACGCTGCATTTGCGCTATTTACACATCTCTGTTTTGGAATCTAGTTGAAGTTATATATGTTTTCAGCCAGCACAGTATTACAGTGTTTATGTCTGTTCGTTTGTTTTCGTCCAGGTTATGAGCATTTCCAACCTGTGAAACTATTTTTTTTATATAATTTGAGGACGCCCGCCTGTGAGTGTGTGTGTGTGTGTGTGTGTGTGTGTGTGTGTCTCCCTCTCTTTCTCTCAAATTCTCTCAGTGTGTTGCAACTCTGGTGGATGTAATGCCCGTCAAGATTTTAATAGAGTACAGAACCTAAAGATTTATTTAAATAAATTGATCGCCATTTCTGTTTCCTATGTTTTGTGACGTCTATATTTCGATAGTCTTCTTTACTATTCCCTCCCCGAAACTCTGTGTCTGCACCGCGATACTCCTTTCATTATATTGCATTTCATGATTCGAGGCAGTGCTCGGCGACGGGTTGTTTCAATCGGTTATTCGCTGATGTTCGTTACATCTCTCGTCTACTGCTCTGATCGCCTGCCCCACGTACGTGGAATGCGATAAGCACCCACCTTTCGGAGATCTAGATCGTCTATAACGTAACAAAGGGCACCTTTTATCTTAACTGAAGGGAGTGAGATACACTGGATGCCACGTTTTCGTATGAGCTTACAGATCTTCCCGAATAATTGGCCAACATGAGATAGGTAACCGATTTTTGGAGTCCTTTCCTCGGTCTCAGTCCCAACCTCTTTCGGAGGAGTTCTTGATTTTGATTGCATATATCGTTCAGTTTGCTGATCTGAGAACGCATTCCTTCGGTACAATATTGCAGGTACTGTAATTCTTCGGCGAGGCTCACCATGTCTGAAAATGTTCGAGCTCTAAGGATCAGAGTCTTTCGCGGCGAATTTCTATGTGATGGATCATGATGGCACAAGGTGTAGAGATAGAGGGCAATGTGCGTAGGTTTTTTTACGTATCTCGTGACGTAGGGATGCGACCGCTCTTCTCTTAACTAACTCGCCGAGTAAATTTAGCTGGGCCTCTGTTTCAAGTTCCATCGTGAATTTCTTATTAGAGTGGGTGGAGTCTAAATGTTCCAGGAACTTTAGAAGCTTTTTCCGCTCCATGTGGCCACACTACAAATGTGTCGACGACGTACCGCTAGAAGCACATTTGTTTCTACCTGTTGGATTCTAGTGCCTTTACTTGAATGTATTCCATATATAGATTCGCCACGTCAGGCGATAACGCGCTTCCCACCGCCATGCCATCGGTTTTTTCATAATATTTTCCGTAGAATGTGAAATTTGTTGATGATAGTATGTGCCTGAAAAGTTCCGTGATGCAATCGAACTTTTCCTGTATTGTTTCCGTGGGATCAAGAAAGTGTAAATCTCGTACAGAGGGAGACTACATCTAAACTGACAATAATACACTTCTGGAAATGGAAAAAAGAACACATTGACACCGGTGTGTCAGACCCACCATACTTGCTCCGGACACTGCGAGAGGGCTGTACAAGCAATGATCACACGCACGGCACAGCGGACACACCAGGAACCGCGGTGTTGGCCGTCGAATGGCGCTAGCTGCGCAGCATTTGTGCACCGCCGCCGTCAGTGTCAGCCAGTTTGCCGTGGCATACGGAGCTCCATCGCAGTCTTTAACACTGGTAGCATGCCGCGACAGCGTGGACGTGAACCGTATGTGCAGTTCACAGACTTTGAGCGAGGGCGTATAGTGGGCATGCGGGAGGCCGGGTGGACGTACCGCCGAATTGCTCAACACGTGGGGCGTGAGGTCTCCACAGTACATCGATGTTGTCGCCAGTGGTCGGCGGAAGGTGCACGTGCCAGTCGACCTGGGACCGGACCGCAGCGACGCACGGATGCACGCCAAGACCGTAGGATCCTACGCAGTGCCGTAGGGGACCGCACCGCCACTTCCCAGCAAATTAGGGACACTGTTGCTCCTGGGGTATCGGCGAGGACCATTCGCAACCGTCTCCATGAAGCTGGGCTACGGTCCCGCACACCGTTAGGCCGTCTTCCGCTCACGCCCCAACATCGTGCAGCCCGCCTCCAGTGGTGTCGCGACAGGCGTGAATGGAGGGACGAATGGAGACGTGTCGTCTTCAGCGATGAGAGTCGCTTCTGCCTTGGTGCCAATGATGGTCGTATGCGTGTTTGGCGCCGTGCAGGTGAGCGCCACAATCAGGACTGCATACGACCGAGGCACACAGGGCCAACACCCGGCATCATGGTGTGGGGAGCGATCTCCTACACTGGCCGTACACCACTGGTGATCGTCGAGGGGACACTGAATAGTGCATGGTACATCCAAACCGTCATCGAACCCATCGTTCTACCATTCCTAGACCGGCAAGGGAACTTGCTGTTCCAACAGGACAATGAACGTCCGCATGTGTCCCGTGCCACCCAACGTGCTCTAGAAGGTGTAAGTCAACTACCCTGGCCAGCAAGATCTCCGGATCTGTCCCCCATTGAGCATGTTTGGGACTGGATGAAGCATCGTCTCACGCGGTCTGCACGTCCAGCACGAACGCTGGTCCAACTGAGGCGCCAGGTGGAAATGGCATGGCAAGCCGTTCCACAGGACTACATCCAGCATCTCTACGATCGTCTCCATGGGAGAATAGCAGCCTGCATTGATGCGAAAGGTGGATATACACTGTACTAGTGCCGACATTGTGCATGCTCTGTTGCCTATGTGCCTGTGGTTCTGTCAGTGTGATCATGTGATGTATCTGACCCCAGGAATGTGTCAATAAAGTTTCCCCTTCCTGGGACAATGAATTCACGGTGTTCTTATTTCAATTTCCAGGAGTGTATATGTATACTGGAGCTGCAGTTGACTGGGGTGGTGTAGGAAGTCGGATACGGATGTGGTTTTCGCACTCTCTCACGTTTTCACTGAAAATGCGTTTTAGATGTAGATGTAGACGTAGCAGCCTGTCGAAAAGTTTCGGGCACACCAAACGAAATTATGACCCCACATTTTCAGCAGATACTGTAGTTAACTGTAATGACGTACTGTCTAAAAAATAGCTCTACAAATATCCATTCAGATCTTAAGATTTCAAAGTGATGCAAAAATTCTCAACTTGTTTTAAATATTCAGAAATTTAAAACCGTCGTTTATAAACCAGAGACCAAGAATGAGTCGTGAAACTCACCATTTTTCTTGAATTTCCTTACTGCAGGTCTCCCAAGCGGCTGGCACACTGAGAAATGGGTGTGTGATATCGAGTGGAGGACATTCAAAATGCAGATGAGATCGTATTTCGGAGCTTGCTGTGACGCTAGAATTATGTTTAGCATCCCACTTAGTAAATGAATCGACTTCATTTACTTCCGGTACGATGGACGTGGAAGAATTATGGGCAAATTTTAAACACATTGTAAATCACGCATTGGACAAGTATGTGACGAAAAAGTGGGTTACGGACGGAAAAGATCCACCGTGGTTTAACAGCGCAATTCGGAGGATGCTCAGGAAGCAAAGGCAGTTGCACTCGCGGTACAAGAGAGATCGGGAGAATGAGGACAGGCAAAAGTTTGTAGAGATTCCTGCTGCTGTAAAAAGAGCGATGCGCGAAGCATTCAACCACTACCATTGTCGTACCTTAGCAAAAGATCTTGCTGAAAATCCTAAGAAATTCTGGTCTTACGTAAAATCGGTAAGCGGGTCGAAGGCTTCCATCCACTCACCACGGATCGGTCTGGCCTGGCAACAGAAGACAGCAAGACGAAAGCTGAAATTTTAAATTTTGAGAAATCTTTCACGCAGGAGGTTCGTACAAACATACCGCCGTGTTTGAGTCTCGTACAGATTCCCGTATGGAGGACATAGTGATGGTTATCCCTGGGGTTGTGAAGCAGCTGAATGGGTTGAAAATAAATAAATCTCCAGGGCGTGATGGGATTCCAATTCGGTTTTACAGAGAGTACTCTACTGCATTGGCTCCTCACTTAGCTTGCATTTATCGCTAATCTCTTGCCCAACGTAAAGTCCCGAGCGACTGGAAAAAAAGCGCAGGTGACGCCTGTATATAAGAAGGTTAGGACGGATCCTGAAAATTACAGACCAATATCCTTAACATCGGTTTGTTGCAGGATTCTTGAACATATTCTCAGTTCGAATATAATGAATTTCTTTGAGACAGAAGTTGCTGTCCATGCATCAGCACGACTTTAGAAAGCATCGCTCCTGCGAAACGCAACTCGCCCTTTTTCACATGATATCTTGCAAACCATGGATGAAGGGTATCAGACGGATGCCATATTCCTTGACTTCCGGAAAGCGTTTGACTCTGTGCCCCACTGCAGACTCCTAACTAAGGTACGAGCATATGGGATTGGTTCCCAAATATGTGAGTGGCTCGAAGATTTCTTAAGTAATAAAACCCAGTACGTTGTCCTCGATGGTGAGTGTTCATCGGAGGTGAGGGTATCATCTGGAGTGCCCCAGGGAAGTGTGGTAGGCCCACTGTTGTTTTCTATCTACATAAATGATCTTTTGGATAGGGTGGATAGCAATGTGCGGCTGTTTGCTGATGATGCTGTGGTGTACGGGAAGGTGTCGTCGTTGAGTGACTGTAGGAGGATACAAGATGACTTGGACAGGATTTGTGATTGGTGTAAAGAATGGCAGATAACTCTAAATATAGATAAATGTAAATTAATGCAGATGAATAGGAAAAAGAATCCTGTAATGTTTGAATACTCCATTAGTAGTGTAGCGCTTGACACAGTCACGTCGGTTAAATATTTGGGCGTAACATTGCAGAGCGATATGAAGTGGGACAAGCATGTAATGACAGTTGTGGGGAAGGCGGATAGTCATTTGGTAAAATTTTGGGAAGGTGTGGTTCATCTGTAAAGGAGACCGCTTATAAACCACTAATACTACCTATTCTTGAGTACTGCTCGAGCGTTTGGAATCCCTATCAGGTCGAATTGAGGGAGGTCATAGAAGCAGTTCAGAGGCGGGCTGCTAGATTTGTTACTGGTAGGTTTGATCATCACGCGAGTTTTACGGAAATGCTTCAGGAACTCGGGTGGGAGTCTCTAGAGGAAAGGAGGCGTTATTTTCGTGAATCGCTACTGAGGAAATTTAGAGAACCAGCATTTGAGGCTGACTGCAGTACAATTTTACTGCCACCAACTTACATTTCGCGGAAAGACCACAAAGATAAGAGACGTTAGGGCTCGTACAGAGGCATATAGGCATTTATCCCTCGTTCTGTTTGGGAGTGGAACAGGGAGAGAAGATGCTAGTTGTGGTACGAGGTACCCTCCGTCACGCACCATATGGTGGATTGCGGAGTATGTATGTAGATGTAGATGTAGGTATTCTGCCAGCTGGTATGTTGGTGCTCCAGTATTACTATGTGTCTCAGAGGAATACATTCCCCGTGTACCTTGGAAGGCCATATGGTAGCAGTGATACAGCTCGTGTTTTAAGAGGATTTGTGATTTTACGTAGCAAGCCCATTCACTAAGAAGCGTCATCGTCTTACTCTCGATTTTATTCGTAGAACCGACATCTACCTGTCTTTATGCAAGGTCATTCAAAGGACGTAAAATCTTCTTGTTGTATTCCACTTGTGGCATTAGGACCATAGTATTGATTTTGTCGGCTGGCGGCTCTACAGTTTCCTTCTCCTCCTGTTGTTTTCTCAATGCTACTCGTTCTCTGTTGGAGACGTTGGCTCATAACACTGGAGGCTCGGTAAGTGCTCTACAGGTTTCACGGAGAAACTGTTTTCTGCTTCTGGTGGGAAGAAGCTGATTAATGTATAGGTAGCATTTTTTGAGTGGGCTCAAAATTAGATATTTGGCAAGGTTCTTCACTGTATCTTCGTCGATGTTCGTCAGCGAGATTAATTACAGTATGATTCCTTGACTCTTGGCTTGACCTTTTATGCAAGCTATCGAATTCTGCTTTCTGGCATGCAGACGCTTTCAGTTGCACTGATTCTGCTTGAGACCATGTAATGACAACCCACGTTTCTCCAACATCTCGTTGTCGATGCTACTTTACAACCTAAGAATGCGTGTTGAACTCACCATGATAGTTGTCTGTTAAGATTTGCCGGCGTCAATAAATTACGTTTTACGTTTACTGGCGAGATACCTTTTCTGTCGTATCTGCACCGAACGATCGATCTTCCGTATAGTCACTGCTTCTTCTGCTATACTGCTTTATCTTGTTCAAGATCTTTACCGCTAGAGTGGGATCAGCCAATGGTGATTGACCAGGCTATTATAACGCGCACCCTTACATGTCCGAAGTGGAATAAAGCTTCCTCTTCGTTCTGTTCAACTCTCTTGGAAAGTGAAGGTGTATTTTCCCATCTCTGTGATATGATACAGGACGTATAACAATTAGGAGCGGCCGCTTGGCTCGCCAAGCTGAGAGGAGGCCCTATGTGTTAGAGTTGTATACAGTGCGTAATACAGTTAGTAGCGAACGGCTGAATGTGTGTGAGGGAAGAGAGTGAAAGTGTACGAGGAAAGTGAGGTGAGGAAGAGGACGTCATACGATAAATCGCTTGTGTGGAAAAATTTTATCGAACCGACCCTGCGTACTAGATTATAGCAAAGAAAAATTTGTATTGTAGTTCTTGTTCTAATTCACTGTGCACTATGTACAGTCATTAAACTTATTACTAATAAACTTCGTTAAAAAGAAGCTCCGATCTGTCCGCTGTCCAACATAAGAGCCGTAGAAAAGCAAAATATGAAACGTCTAGGGCCTTCGTTATGATACGAAAACAGAACGATAGCTGCACTCCTAGTGCTGAATACCCCAAAATATGGCGTGAAAATTACAATTTTTAATTAGAAACGCGTGATTTAATGACAATGTTTTTCTTTTATACTTCATGCATGGGCCTTTCAGGTAGTAGCTGTGGTGTCACCGCCAGACACCACACTTGCTAGGTGGTAGCCTTTAAATCGGCCGCGGTCCATTAGTATACGTCGGACCCGCGTGTCGCCACTGTCAGCGATCGCAGACCGAGCGGCGCCACACGGCAGGTCTAGAGAGACGTCCTTGCACTCGCCCCAGTTCTACAGCCGACGTTCATAGCAGTGGTTCACTGACAAATCACGCTCTCATTTGCCGAGACGATAGTTAGCATAGCCTTCAGCTACGTCATTTGCTACGACCTAGCAAGGCGCCATTACCAGTTATATGGAACTTATTATACTTTTGTATCATCAAGAGCGATGTACTCCAATTATGGATTAAAGTTAAGTATTCAAAGATCTTCGTACTTTATTTGCAATTCTCAAGACATTGTCCTGTTCCAGACCTCACGCCAGTCTGCGTGAGATTAAACGCGTGTATTTCGGCCTCCTCTAGCAACACGGTGTTGGTTCAAATGGTTCAAATGGCTCTGAGCACTATGGGACTTAACATCTATGGTCATCAGTCCCCTAGAACTTAGAACTACTTAAACCTAACTAACCTAAGGACAGCACACAACACCCAGCCATCACGAGGCAGAGAAAATCCCTGACCCCGCCGGGAATCGAACCCGGGAACCCGGGCGTGGGAAGCGAGAACGCTACCGCACGACCACGAGATGCGGGCAACACGGTGTTGGCTCTTCTGTCAACACTTCAGTAGCAAAGTACGTGCCAGAAAACCGAAAGGATTTTGTGACCTTGCCAAGTAATGTTTTCGTGAAATCTCAATCAAAAACTAAGATTAACTTCTTGTAAAATTTTGTAAATGACGTCGTGGTCGCCTTTTGGCTGTAAAGCCCAACATTGAAATTTCGACCATGTGGTGATTATCAAGTGGAAACAACTGCACTCTAGCAAATGTCAAAAGATAAAAATAATCTGACATGACTTGTCACAGAAGCTGGTTTCATTGTATTTTTTCCATAATTACGTTTTCTTGCGTGCTATGTAATGTCTAAATTGGATTGTGAAGGTGTTGCCGGTATTATGCTTTACTTTTTGCACGCATCCGAAATACTGGGTGTAGTAAATGATTCCGTTTTGTTGTCGTTTAATATGAGACAGAAGTTTGCGTACGAATTCATGTGTGAACTGCTCGGTTTACAAGTGTTATACCTGCGTTGTTTCAATTTCACGGCCGCGCGTGGTGGCCGTGCGGTCTGAGGCATCTTGTCACGGTTCGTGCGGCTCCCTACGTCGTAGGTTCAAATCCTCCCTCGGGCATGTGTGTGTGTGTGTGTGTGTGTGTGTGTGTGTGTGTGTGTGTGTGTGTGTGTTGTCCTTAGGATAAGTTAGTTTAAGTTTGATGAAATAGTGTGTAAGCCTAGGAACCGATGACCTAAGCAGTTTGGTCCCATTCCTTACCACAAATTTCCAATTCTTTTTCCATTTCACCTTAGTTACGTTCGCATATGCTTTTTGTTCTTCCTCGCATTTGATGAATAACAGCAGCTTCTGACAGATTTGGTTCTGAACTATATCACATACTGCAACATAATGAGTAGGGACTATGTACTTCTGCTTTGAATGTTGTTGCTTCTCAACTGCATATTCTTTGTAGTCTTAGAAACTACGACATTATTCGCTGCAAACGCTAAAACTGAAACAGTAGTTACCCAGATATGTTCACGCGTTATTAACAGGTACTAGAAACAGTACATTTTAACAGAAATCATCCTCACACTCCAATGAAAATTTAAAAGTAAATAATACACACTATGATGTTCGAAGTACTGCATCTAATAGTGAATTCTGTACAACTAGAGTTAACTAAACACGTGCAGATACGTTTACGCCATACTACACAATTCTGTACATAAATATGCACTCCGGTGTATAATATTTTTGCTGCTTAATGGCACCTGATGCAAAAACTACGTACTCTGTACTACAACTGTAAGAAGCAAGACAAATCAAAAGCTTCTAACAAGGAGTCCTCCATTAAATGCGAAAAAGAGCGAAAAATGGATGCGAACTGCAATAAAATAGAATACAAACAATATATTTACAATGCATTTAAATCTCGCATTTCACACAGGGATTCATCGGTAAGAATAAATGTCCACAGAGTAGTATCTAAGGAAACTAGCTTCTGGTTCACATTAAACAAAAATATGGAAACATTTACGCCATACAAATACAATGGATGTGACTAGAAATCAAATAGAATACAAGCAACAGTGCATTTCAAAAAAGTGAAATGCACACTGTAAATCTTAATCAGGAACACAATGCTGCGAAAGCAATTTCTCTGTACTACGAAACGAAAACAAATATGGGCGACGTTAAATCCATCAACAAGTAACCGTGACGATGGACTGATAAACCTGCAGCGCTCCAAGTAGCCTAGCAGCGAACCATGGCCGTGTCACCTATATGAGTTTCACCCCCGTGCTAAGACTCCTGAACGCTGACACCTTCTTCCACTTGTCAGCTGCAGTAGTTTAGGGCTCAAAAATGGCTCTGAGCACTATGGAACTTAACTTCTGAGGTCATCAGTCCCCTAGAACTTAGAACTACTTAAACATAACTAACCTACGGACATCACACGCATCCATGCCCGAGGCAGGATTCGAACTTGCGACCGTAGCGGTCGCGCGGTTCCAGACTGAAGCGCCTAGAACCGCTCGGCCACTCCGTCCGGCAGTGGTTTAGGGCTCGGCTGCTTTCATGCCCTCAGCCGCGGTGGCAAGACATCATTCGCCTTGACACAAACTATCAAGTGAGGCAGGAGTTTAATATTGCGCGTAATCACGGCACAAGTATTCAAATCAATCCAGTTCTTGTTCATTTCATCATTAATATCAAATATTTTCCCCACAATTCAGGTTTACTGTTGCTCTTTTTCTGGTAGTCAGCTAGAAATAGTTCAGTCTGAGTTACAGGAATAAATTTCTCCATTTCCAGCATTCCTACAGCATCCGCAGGTGAACAATAGAGAACGGCAGAATAGAAAAATTATGCGACATAAGAAATTGGAAAAAGATTACACAAGGCCTGCGTATCTTCAGCTTTTATGGGCTTAGACTCAAGGGGTGCTGCGTATGAAAGAAACAGATAAAACAAAGATTACAGTGTGGCGTACAAACAAAATATAAACCAAACTACTGCAGTCTTTTCGAAAGGGTATAGCTTTGCACATTTGTGAAACCTAACTCTGCTGCTGGGTAACATTCATAACCAGTCACTTCACCTCATTCATTGTAACAGTCCTGGGTCCTCCACGCCTTTCTAATTAGGAAACTGCTGTCTGCTGTCTGCGTTATCATCACTAAACCGGGTAACACGGATTTTCCGTCGTTTAAACCACTCGTATCATTAGCACCAAAGCACCGTAATTTTGCCATTCAGCACAAGTTTACAAGTCACTGACAACTCAGTTATTATAATGATAGAGATAAGTTCTCTAAACTGGAATCCCCTTCCCAAGTTGGACCGCCTGGTTCTTGGATCTGCATTCTCCTGAACTCTAGTGGAACGCATAAGGTGAAGGCTTTCACGGCCGACGTCTTCATTAGTTAAAACTTCCGGGCTGAGAGGCCTTGGTAGATTTGTATAACTTCTTCTTCCTGAGGTTTCGTTGGCAACTGCGGGCAACATCTTCCGACGTGAGTCACGACTGGCTGCCAGGCCGTGGAGGTCCCGTTTACATAGAGCGCATAGAGGGCACCACCATACGTCATTTGGGGCCGACTCAAAGTCTATCTCTGAATAACGTTTTTATTCTCGATTGAAGGTAATCGATTGTCACATCGTTGGTGCAGAGTCGACCACCATACTTTATCTAACTTTCAGCCTATAGGCTAAGATATCGCTGTCAACTTTGCATCAACGATGTGACAGTCGATTACCTCCAATCGAGAATAATGACGTTAGTCAGAGAGAGACTTACAGTCGGCCCCACGTGAGCTATGGTGGTGCCCTCTATGCGCTCTATATAAACGGGACCTCCACAGCCGGGCAGCCAGTCGTTGGTTCACCTTCGAAGATGCTGCCCGCAGTTGCCAACGAAACGTCAGGAAGAAGTTTTACAAATCGGCCACGGCCTCTCCGCCTGGAAGTTTTAACTAATTTACTAGAAATAACCGTAAATAGTTGCTTAGGCTTCTGTCACTCTGTAGCGGAGTGCGTAAATTACCCACTTATCAGTGCTCCATTCTATATTTTGATAAAGGAATTTTATTTTACATTGTGCTAAGTTTTTTCGTTATTTCTCCTAGATACTGGACAGTAAGCCTGTTAATATATATGATTTTATGAATAGTGAAATTTAATGTTAATGTTTATGATTTAATGCTTTCATTTGGATCTTTTTGTTAAAATTTTATTGGGTTAACAAAATTTAGGCTGTAGCTGCGTAAACTGGACCCACTTCAGTTTCTTAAATCGGACCGTTTACTTTTTTATGTTTAGGTTTGCCTGTATAAGTAAACATTCTTGTCTTGCAGTTCTACTGCAGATTCGAGGAGGATAATGGGGAAGGTTGATCAAAGTTGATGGAGATTTTCTAAAACACCCAAAGCTGTTGATGCAGGGCAGAAAAAAAGACAGGGTGGAAAGAGAACAACACACGATTTAATGTTCCAAGTACGGCACACCAGAGGAAGTAGCAAAAAAGAAAACAGGCAGAGCTACAATTACGGCGTGAATAAAGATCTTGAACAAGCGTTGGCTTACTTCTGTCTTGCTAAGGAAGCTTGTTTTTTTGGGCCTACTCGTACTGGCTTCTGATGAATAGCCGAGCAACTGGTAGAGGGAAATAACACTAAACCGTCGTTCAAAGACGAAATTGCCGGTGAAAAGGGTGTTGGACTTTTTCTTAAGCGTCACAAAACCAGTCAGAAAGAAAACCTACAGGAACAATCTATAGCAGGGCTATTGGCATCAGCAAAGGAAACACAGAGAAGTTCTATAACTTTCTGGAAGATGATGGCACCTACTCTGAAACTAGATAACGTTTTCTCCAATTTAACACCTTTTTCCAATTTCGTTTATTGTTAATTTGCTTATTTTTAGAAGTAGTTCGCTTTTGCCATATATTTTTCAAACTCGCCTAGTGTCAAGTTTTTGAAAGTATTTATTTTTTTCATTATAACGTTTAATGATATTTTCTAAGAGTTTAATGTAAATGGTTCATAACATTATGAAGGAAATATTACATGCTTTTAAAACATAGTTTTTGCTACTTTCTATTTTTTAAAATCGAAAACAAAATGGGGGAGTCCAGTTTCAGGCACTTTTTTCCAGTAACAACAGAGCTCTGAGGCGGCAGGTGAACTTCAATGCGGAATACGTTATGGCTTGGCATACCCCTCTGCCGCCATGTGATAGCGCTTCCTCCAAATCGGAAATAATACATGTTACTTTCTCAGCTGTCCACATGAGGCTGGCGTACCTCATTGCAGTCCTCCCACCGAGGGCGCTAAATAGCATTCGTACCGAGGTTTTGCAGTCGGTGTACACCAAGACCGACCGACTATAGATGAGGACTACTACTACAAGAACAGTGACACTTAGTATCCATCGTTCTCGTATAATACCTAGGAATAAAAAAGAGACAGAGACGTATGGAATTTTGACTGGGAGACAACAAGATCACTAACCGGACAGGACTTACTTACTCCACACGCAATATGCTGTTTCTATGTCATGTGTGGTAATTATATTTAAGTACATTTTTATATCGTAGATGAGTGAAAGTTATGTGTGTGAACAAGGTACTGTCATGTTTGTGTCGTATGAGATGAAACAAAATTTGGAAATTTCCGCTAATGTAAAAATGGGACCAAACTGCTGAGGTCATCGGTCCCTAAGCTTACACACTATTTAATCTAACTTACTCTAAGGACGACACACACACCCATGCTCGAGGGAGGAGTCGAACCTCCGACGGGGGGAGCCACGCGGACCGTGACAAGACGCCCTAGACCGCGCGGTGAGGATGAAACAAGGCGACAAATTGATGTCCTGTGGCGACGAACAGACTACGCCTGTCGATTAGCACCAAGGGAGACGCCAAGCTTCACGTATTCGTCAGATGGGCGGATCATCATCAATAGCGCCAGATGTCCCCACTTTATGAGACCCTGCAGAGAGGTTTCCACTTCATCCAAGACGCAGGCACAAAGTATTAGATCAATAACCTTGCGCCACCGCTTCTCCCTTTCCTGGGCATATGAAAATTTCTTACACCATCAGGATAGAGGCCGGGTAGTTCTGAGTAAGTTGACACTGCACGGGCGTGTGTTAGAGGCTTCAGCTACAGAGGCTGGCGTAATAAATATAAAAAAATGCTCTGTTTCCACATGCTGAACAACAGCATCGTCGTGGCTTAATCAACTTTAGACACAATGCTTTTCGTGGGATATACTTGTAAAGACAACAATTTGTTTAGATATCGAGATCACATAAAATATGTAAAATGTTACCAAGTTTCGATATGTTATGATTATTATCAGATTTTCAAATTGTTCAAATGGCTCTGAGCACTACGGGACTTAACTGCTGAGGTCATCAGTCCCCTAGAACTCAGAACTGCTTAAACCTAACTAACCTAAGGACATCACACACATCCATGCCCGAGGCAGGATTCGAACCTGCGACCGTAGCGGTCGCCAGGTTCCAGACTGTAGCGCCTAGAACCGCTTGGCCATTCCGGCCGGCATCAGATTTTCCCATGGAAGTAGTAACACGTATAGCCTGTTCAAAAATTCAGTGCCCGAACTGACAGGTATGCTGACGGAGGCGACAACTAATAAACTAAGATTTTCAATAAGTAATGCAACACGTCCTCTTCTCGGCCGATTTCGTCCGAAAACATCCGGAATTTGTTGTGGAACATCGTGGAATATTCGTGCTCCAGCCCCTATAGTTTCATGAAATTCCGACAGGTGGCAGCACTGTACATACCCTTCAGAATCGACTCTGTAACGGAGGTGCGTTCAAAACAGAGAGCTGCCTTTAAATCTCTTTTGATGGAAAACTAGAGTATCGCAGATATTCATAAGGGCTTGCAGAATGCCTAAGGAGAACAGGAAATGAACAAAAGCACGATAACACGTTGGGTGAGGCGTCTGTCACCATCGCTACAAGGTCGCGCAAATCTGTCCGATCTTCCACAACACACACAGTTGTGACTCCTGCAATGTTGGAACTTGCGGACAGTCTCATTCGAGGTGATCGATCGATCGCAAACAAACATCTCGCTGCTCAACTGAGTTGATTGCGCTAACACACACGCCCAGCAGATGGTTTGCTCAGAGGTGTGTTTCCACTGACTGACTAACGAAAAGACAATAAAGAGCAACGAAAGACCATGTGCGCGGAATTGCATGCGCGTTTCATGGCTAATCCTGACAATGTTTGTTGAACATCGTCAAAGACTTTAACTTCTCCCGGCGAACTGAATGTTCAAATAACTTACGGGTTTGCTGCCGCGTGACGTCGTCGACCACCGCCGATATTTCGACAGGAGCACACCATGCCATTCTCAAGGCACAAATGCAAGGAGGAAGAAATTTGCAAGGAAATTTAATACCTCGGTTCACAGAGGAGAAACAAGGGCCGGCCGAAGTGGCCGTGCGGTTAAAGGCGCTGCAGTCTGGAACCGCAAGACCGCTACGGTCGCAGGTTCGAATCCTTTCTCGGGCATGGATGTTTGTGATGTCCTTAGGTTAGTTAGGTTTAACTAGTTCTAAGTTCTAGGGGACTAATGACCTCAGCAGTTGAGTCCCATAGTGCTCAGAGCCATTTGAGAAACAAGGAAGATACCTGACACAGAACAAGTGTCAACACAAACAAAGGTAACCAACCCCAGAAATATCGATAGTGACTAATTGATTAGTAGTCACTATCGATATTTCTGGTGTTGCCTTGAGAATGGCAGGGTATGCTCCTGTCGAAATATCGGCGTGGCCGACGACGTCACCCGGCAGCAAACCCGTAAGTTATTTGAACATCGTCAAAGACGATGGAATCTGGGTTCATTATGTCGTACCGGAAACAAAACGACAATCCATGAAGTGGTGCCACACCACCTTTCCTCTGAAGAAAAACTCCAAAGCCGCACCCTTGGCCAGGCAACGGCTTTCCCACACTGGTACCCGTCAGATCACCAAAGTTAAGCGCTGTCGGGCGTGGCGGGCACTTCGATGGGTGACCATCTGGGCGGTCATGCTCTGTTGCCACTGTTCGGGGTGCACTCAGCCTAGTGATGCCAATTGAGGAGCTACTCGACCGAATAGTAGCGGCTCCGATCAAAGAAAACCATCACAACGACCGGGAGAGCAGTGTGCTGACCACATTCCCCTTCTCTCCGCCTTTTCAGCGGAGGATGACACGGCAGTCGGATGGTCCCGATGGGCCACTTGTCGCCTGAATACGGAGTGCTATGGAGTGTGCACCCTCGGCCCTTAAAGTCATGGCGAAGGTATTCTGGGACTCTGAAAGGGACTGTTTAATGTCTTACCTCGTGGTGCAAAGGTAAACTCTGAAGTGTATTGTGCTACCCTGACGAAATTGAAAGAAAAGCATCTTCAGCATGATAACAAAAATGCGAATGAACATCTCCTTCTCCATGACAACGAAAGGCCTCCAGAGGTCTCCAAACCAGAGAGAAGGTTACAAAATAGTGGTCTGGTCTTCCTCATCCATCCTACACCCTGGATTTCGAAACTTCCGTCTGTTTGGCCCAGTGAAGAATGCACTCCACGGGAAGCAGTATGTGTGATGTGGAAGTTACTGATGCAGCAAGACGTTGGCTCTGACGTCGACCAGTAGAATGGTACCAAGTCCATACAGACATATGGGCCCTCGCAGTATGGTGGTGTAAGCCCGTCACATAGAACGGAGATTATGGTGAAAAATATGGAACTGTAGCCAGTATAGTGAATAATAGTGTATTGGAATCCTGAATAAAACCAAACTGCTTTCAGGAAAAAAAGTCCTACATTGTTTATTGAGCGGTCCTTGTGTTTCGTTAAGCAACCTGGAGTCGGAAACTCATATTGCTCGAGTTCTATGTATCCAGAAGGTTTCTCGATGTGCTTGAGAACAAAACAATGTTTCTGTCCTTTACTGTTCTGATCAGTCAAGCAGTAAACGTTCAAAATGAGCGCCTTTAACTAGAGCCCAGATGCGGTATCAGCGTGGCAGTGCCCCCGTATTTGACAGAAAATATGTGGTGTATTCTGTAAATGTGTGGCAACTCCAAGAATTTCCTGCCAGTGCGGAGCTACAATGTAATTCGGTTTTCACGTAGCCCCGAGGAAGAGGTCTAATGGAGTCAGATCTGCGGATCTTACAGGCCTTTAACTAGAGCCCAGATGCGGTATCAGCGTGGCAGTGCCTCCGTATTTGACAGAAAATATGTGGTGTATTCTGTATATGTGTCGCAACTCCAAGAATTTCCTGCCAGTGCGGAGCTACAATGTAATTCGGTTTTCACGTAGCCCCGAGAAAGAGGTCTAATGGAGTCAGATCTGCGGATCTTTTTCCAAACGATCTAGCGATCTAGCGGTACGATCTAGCGATACGATCTAGCGATTGGATATTCGTTTTCGGCATTTGTGATTGTAATACGTAGGTTGTAACTTAGAAATAGTGGCAACACTTCTGTAGAGACACTGTGCAATTGAATCTACTATTGTCGCTGATAGCACAAGTTCTTGACATTCGAACCTTATCTCCGAGCAAATGGACTCGCCCGTCCCACGTCACCGGCGAACGCAAAATCGAGGGAAACACAGTCACTTGTGAGCCAGCGGTCGAACGTAACGGTGTCACTATGTTTTCGAAACAGGAACAACGGAGTTGGATCAAGATTGAATGTTCGAGAAGTCGTACAGCACGACAGTGTCATCAAGGTCTTCAGAGCTCCAGTATGGTGAAAGTTACGGTGATTCTCGTGTACGACTGTAATGGTGATATCCTAACGCATTACGTTCCTCCACGGCAGACCGTCAATGCAGAGTATTACTGTTCGTCTTTGGAGCATCACCTGCGACAAGCTTTGCGAAAGAAGCAGATTTAAGCTCTACAAATAAAGGTTTGACCTTTTATTAGAAAAATTCATTAATGGCAACATGATCAAATTTATCCCTTCAAGATGGAGCTTCACCATTAATGGAGCAACTATCATTCTTCCATGTATAAAATATATTTATTATATTATTTAATCTTTCTTTATTATTAGTGAAAAGAAAGATTAAATAAGAAAGAATGGCGACACTTTCTGCGGAATCCACCATCATTTTGCACGACAATGCGCGGCCGCATACTGCGCAAGCTAGTGGCTGCTCTGTTCGGTCGATGGGACTGGGAAGTACTGTACCGTCCACCATACTCCTTGTGACTTTGGCTTGATTCCGAAAATGAAGGAACCACTTCGCGGCATTCGCTTCAGGACTGTTCCAGAGATTCGACAGGCAGTAGACCGCTCCATTCGCAGCATCAACAGAACAGGCTCTGCTAACGGTATACTACGCATTTCACATTGCTGGCTACGGGTTCTACACAACGCTGATCACTACTCTGAACGACAGTAACAGGTGCAAACATGTAACTCTTTTGCTCTTTTGTATCGGTTGTGAATAAATAGTTGCCACTATTTAGGTTCCAACCCTCGTATAATTTATTTCAAATGGGAGAATCAACTATAAAGAAACATCTTACATACGCAATGGTGTAAGTGCGTGGAACTGGCTGGAAGACCTGTAATCTTACTGAGAAAATATTAGCTGTTGTGCCATTGCCTGTTTTTAACAAAAGGGTACCTTGACCGTACTATTTGAAACTGAAATAATGGCAGAATAGTTTGAATGCATCGGACTTTGAAATCGCCGAACTAAACGTTCGAGAAGACGAGGTCCTGACATATTTCGGCCATGCGATTAGCACTAACAGCTTAGACAATTTCTACTGCCCAAATGTCGTAGCTTGTGCAAATGCATCTCTTTGTATCGGCATATGGCGACAGCCCCAAAAGCCATCTTGAGCTGTACTGAGAAACATGGATAATTATTTAATACAGTGGTTGTTAAAGTTAATTAAATTATTAGAACAGCTGATTGAATTAAATTAAATATATTTTATGATATTTGCATAAATGTTTATATTACAAAATGCTTATCTCACCTGTAATGGAATAGGCATCTAGTCTAAACTATAGGTAAAACAGTAGTGTGTCTCCTTCGGGGCAATGACGGACACAGAAAGCAATCTTTCACTTATTTATACAAAATATATCACAGCGAGTAGTTAAATGTGTAACGTCCCCCCTTTGAAAAATTATACATGACTGTGCTTAAACTGACACACAATATTTTTTAGCGCAACGCAATCTGACTTTCAATAATCCCTACAAAAGAATGGCCCTGACTAACATTAACCTATACCTTTCACAAATCACTTACCTCACAAAAATCTTCCGTTACTCGAACTACTGCAATACAGCGAGCGCCACTACTGCCAGCTAAATAAAAGATTCAAACTATTGAAGGCACTAACTACTGATAGGCATAGTTAGCAAACGAAAGATTTTGATAGAGAACAAACAATGTATTTACCTTAATAGTAATAATATATATAGCAGTTCATGACATCCAGTCTTACAAATTTCAAAACTCCGCCATTTCTCTCCCCACATCCACCACTGCTGGCGGCTCACCTCCAACTGCGCAACGCTACGCGCTGTTATCAGCCAACAGCCCAACACTACAATGGCCGACAACAATGCAAACTAGCCACAGACTGCACACAACACAGCCAGTGATTTTCATACAGAGCGCTACGTGGCGTTACCAATATAAAAACCTAAATAGCCTACTTACAAATGTTCTTGAACGCAGCTCTTCGCTGTTACACCACCGACTGCCGAAAGTGCCGGTTTATTACCGCACCTGCCGGTCCTGCGAAGTGCGCCAAGGCCCCAACATGCCAGAAATACAAGCTTCTGATACGTAGGGGCACCTCCTCCACCAACATCGGCAGTGCTTTTGCAACAACAGGCTATACACTGAGCACCTGAGTCGTAGAAGCAACTTCTCCCAAGAAAGTAGTCGCTCACCGATAGGTCCGCATATGTACTGCAGACTGTATCTGATGACCTCGAATAAACGTTGTACATGGATTTTCAACAACCCATTAATTTAGGTACAAAGGAGATTGAAGAAGGTCCTTTTTGATTATCTCCTTCGCTAGGGGAGGGATTAAACCGGGCACCTTCAGTTATAATTATATAGATTACTTTTAGTGACCAATAAAAGAAGTTTCCAAATTAATGTTATTCAGATGTCTTACATATTCAAGAAAATAATAACAGTTCCGTTTCAGCTTAAAATAAACCGTCACAGTATGAAAAATAATAAACCCAGTTAGGTACAAGAAACCTATTTTCCCCTACCCGTGTGGAACACTTGAAAATAAGAAAAAAGTTTTATTTTGCTGCAAAAAATATGTGGAAAAAGTCCTTAAATATAGTTCCAGAGGATACGATGAATCTATTTATATCCAACGTAGTTTTTAACAAATTTGAATTTTGGAAGAATTCTAAATATTTCACTGAAATAGAAGACGTTCTCAGTAATTACCGCTAGTAAAAAAAACCCTAACACACTTTACTAAGTACAGAAATCACAGACGGAGTAGCTATCCTCTTCCTCAGCACTGGAACATTGTTTATGAGCCCAGACACGATAAGATGGACGCTCGATCCACCCCTCCTTTGATATCGAGTCTGAATACAGCCCGTTACAAAATATGCATGTTTCGTCTGGGTCTTCTTCGCCTGATGAAGTCGAAGAGTCCTGTCTTTTCAGTTTCTTTGAGTTAATCAAGTCTTTCCAACTCGTTTCTGCTTCTACGCCTTCTCTTACTGCCCCATAGAAAGCTCTCGTTTTCACCTTTTCTTTTCTTATTTATCTATCCTGGATTTTTATTCAACTTTAAAATCGTTTTTGTTAGGACAGGATGTCAGTATGGCTCCTTTTCCCTTTCTGCAATCGGTAATTTCTACCAAATCAATCTTTTGAGGTCGAATTAGACACTTTTCCCAGCGTGGTTTTACTGCACCAGCTATATCCGATTTTGTCCCACAGCACGAGATTCAACAAAGCACGGAGCTAGAAAGTCACTATTCACATAATGTGAAGCATACAAACAATGAAATACACTGAAAGCCGGCCGCGGTGACCGAGCGGTTCTAGGCGCTTTAGTCCGGAGCCACGTGACTGCTACGGTCGCAGGTTCGAATCCTGCCTCAGGCATGGATGTGTGTGATGTCCTTAGGTTAGTTAGGTTTAAGCAGTTCTAAGTTCTAGGGGACTGATGACCTCAGCTGTTAAGTCCCATAGTGCTCAGAGCCATTTGAACCAAATGCACTGAAAAATACGCTTAATCGATATAGCAACCTACCTATTTTTATTAGGCAATATTTCTCTCCAAGACACTACTCCAAGATGCACCATCATCGAAGAAAATTGCAGCAAGATTTTTTTAAAAATGTCTAGAAGGAAAACTGACGGGCGGCTGCTACTGACGGTTACTTACGACTCGCACAATAACGATTGCTAGTAGTTGTGAGTGTTATCAGACCAATGGCAGCACTAGTCACGAGAATCTGAAACTCCCCGGTCTGGCCCGCATACACGGTGTTACTCTATTTTCCCCTAATTATGCATCCTTAGTGCTCTCCCTCAATAGACGTTTCGCACACATTACCGCCTAACGAAATCCGCCATAATATTTATCATTCTGGGAGTTAAATTTTTGAACACATACAGCGGATAGGCAAAATAATGTGAACACTTGTACTTAATCGGGAATGGTTTATTAATAGGGGTAGGACTCCGATTTGCCAGTAATACAGCTGCGATTCTTCTTGCAACACTGGCATGTAATTATTTCATTTTCTCCTGTGCAATATTACGCCAGTCTTCGATCAGAACCTCTTGAAACTCCTGTAGTGACAACGGAGGCGAAAATCTGCTTCGGAGTCTGCGCTTCAAAGCTGCCCACAAGGGCTCGATAACGTTCAAGTCCGGGGACTGTGCTGGCCAGGGAAAACGCTGCAGTTCAATTGCATGCTCGTCATACCACGATTGTACTGTCCTGGCTGTGTGAATGGGTGCACTATAGTCCTGAAATACCGAATCATTGTTGGGGAACAGCAATTGAATCAAGGGGTGCACCTGATTACCTAAAATGTTCACATAATCGTTGGCTGTAACACGGCCTTTGGGAGTAATGATGGCACCAGCAGAATATCATGATATGGCTACCCACACCATCACACTTCCACCTCCATGTTTAATGGTTGGAATCAAGAAATCAGGACTTACGCTTCTTTTGGCGTTCTCCAGACGTAAACCCTGCCGATGTTGGAAATGACGAAAACCTTGATTCGTCGGACCATACGACGTGTTTCCATTGATCAGCCATCACGTTTTATGCTCCTGACACCATGTTTTACGCTTCTTTGCGTTGGTTCTCATCAATAATGGTTTAGATTTAGCAGCTCGTCCACGAATAATTAGTCTGGAGTTGTCGGCGGACAGTGTCGATAGATACGGGGTCTCGAAGATGGCTATTGAGCTTTGCAGTCACTTTAGCAGCCGAAAAATAGTTTTGTGTTGTTTTGGCCCAAATGGCTCTGAGCACTATGGGACTTAACATCTGTGGTCATCAGTCCCCTAGAACTTAGAACTACTTAAACCTAACTAACCTAAGGACATCACACACATCCATGCCCGAAGCAGGATTCGAACCTGCGACCGTAGCGGTCACGCGGTTCCAGACTGATGTGCCTAGAACCGCACGGCCACACCGGCCGGCTGTTTTGGTACAGTTCCTGTTATCGTACGGCGATCTCTCTCTCATTCAGTTTTGATTTGCGCTCACTATTTCGTTTACACGATGACGTCTTCCCATGTTTTGTGTAGGCTGTCATGACTGTTGAAACAGTTGATGTGGAAACATTCAAAAAGTTGGCTCCCACAATCTGCCCTATTGGGAACTATGTTAGGTGTTTCATTGCACGTCGACCTCGGCCTCTGAATGCAAATACGAAATGTGTACTACACGTAAGCAACCTGCACTGATGCCTAGTCCGTACTGCCGGCCGGAGTGGCCGAGCGGTTCTAAGCGCTTCAGTCTGGAACCGCGCGACCGCTACGATCGCAGGTTAGAACCTTACCTCGGGCATGGATGTGTGTGATGTCCTTCGGTTTGTAGGTTCAACTAGTTCTAAGTTCTATGGGACTGATGACCTCTGAAGTTAAGTCTCATAGCGCTCAGAGTCATTTGAACCTAGTCCGTACCGAACACGCACACCCCAGAAGGACACGTGCGTCAAACACACCCATTCCATTACTACCACTGTTCACATTATTTTGCCTATCCCCTGTATGTGTTCCTGTCGAAACGTTTCTAAACAAACTGTATGCAGGTACTGACGTACTCGGATATGAGATTACGACGAGTACCGTATCCGGCTGTGTATTAGTGAAGCCTGATGATGGCCATAAAAGGTCGAAACGCGTCGTAAAGCTAAATCTTGTTTGCGATCAGGGCTGTTAAAATACAGATTAATACAGGTGTGATTTAACTCGTCCCGGATGACGATGCGAAGGTGGTAACAGGAAAGCGCGCGGGCATTAGCCCGGATTGGGGCGGCGGGGGTGGGAATGAAAATCACACCCTCCCCGCGAGCCGTGTCGCGCCTTGCCACCCCACAAAGCCGCCCCCGGCTCACAAAAGCCGTCGCCGCCCCGCGCGCTCCCGTTCTGTTTTCATCCCCCGGCCTTTAATTACGACGGCGCTGAATGTGACGGCGTGTGGCCATGTTTATCAGGCCGCTGGAGCGTGGCTTTCGCTTTTCAGCCGCGGCTCCCATTAAGAATTAACGATGTAGTTTTTCAGCGGGAGCCGCGTCTCTCCCTGCGTCAGGTGTCTGGATAGATCGCAGCCGGCTGCACGCTGTCCCGACCCCAATACGCCGTCCGAATGTGAAATTTTAAAGGGTCGTATCAACTTCCTTTACTGGCAGTATGATGGTCGCTTTCAATTAACATTAAAACGCTGCGAAAGCTTTTGCCATTGTTTCTTTTTTTTTCAGTTTCCCATCGTTTCATGTGCCATCTGCGTTTAGGTTAGGTTCCAGTTTAGCTGATCAGTGATGATAAAGAATTTTAATTTAGTCTGTCCAGGGTGCCTAAAATACTTGGCACTTCTTCTTTTTCTTCTTCTTCTTTGTCTTTTTTCTCCCGTTCAAGGCTTAGGCACTTGTACCTATTCCGCCTTCACTACACCCTCATTCTGAGTCTTCCTACGTACCTTCTTCATATTGATTGGTACAGAATGGCCAGACGTGGGATTTTCTCCGCAGTCCTTCATTGTAAGTGATGTTTCCACAATGTTTTGCTTTGTTCATGTGACGTCGGTGGCATTTGTTACGTCATATACAAAGGAAATTACATATACATTTTATAGTTATTTTTATTTTTAATTTATGTGCATGATTTTTTCTCTCAGAGATATTGTCATTTCTTATCACTTCTACTTACGTGCACAAGTAAACATGAAACGGGTTCTTGAAGGGCCTCAGTTATTCATGTACCAACTTTAGATTTTGAACGTGGTGCCTAGAATATAGTTGCCGTTAACTGAATTGAATGTTATTTTGTTAATTTCTATTTATTTATTGCAAAGCAAGGCTTGAGAGAGTTTCGATTGTTGCCGTGGAGCGGCCAAGATAAAACTTACTGAACTCATGGAATCTGTATAGTTTAAAAACATGAACATTAACGTAAATTAATTATCTGTTGCAATTTAAAAAGGTTCTTATAACGAAATCTCTCGCATTTACAGTTACTGTTAACACTTTGAAAAATAAATTAATACTTCGGCGCGTAATGGCCGACCAGAGGCTACATCGGAAGATGAGCTTCTCGCAGCGCAAATTACTGAAAAAATGCTTATTAAAAATAGTTAGCCACTGCGAGCATTTGAGGTGACAACTATTACAAAGAAATTCATTTTGTGATAATAGTAATTATTTTATTATAGCAAACCACCGAATAACTTACATTAAATATGCGTAGCCGCTCAATGGCTGCCTTCCGTATAGCGAAACAAAACAGTGTGAGAGCCATAAAATACGTCCTTCCTCCTCGGCCATACAATCGCGTCTCTTTCGATTCTTTTTTATTTTCATAGACATTAAATAAAGATGCTACTCTTAAATTATCGCTGCATATCAGTTGTTTCAAGAACATTAACTGTATCTTTTATATTAATTATATTCATAAAATACGAAAACTACGATTTACAACCGATAAAAATGTTAATATTTAGGTGACGTACCGTCACATTCAGTATTTTCATTAATATTGTGCATGTTTAGTTCATATCCAGATAACTCCATTTCTTATACGATTTTCCTGAGAAATCTTATTTCTGCTACTTGTATTTCGCTTTATCTTTTTTTTATGGATCCATGACTCACTTCCTTTGTTTCCTTCCGTACTTTGTTCTGGAATGTTTGTTTATCATTCCACAAACTGATTGATAATTTTCAATTATATTTTCTGTGTTCTTGTTCATATCATAGTTTACATAACATCCTTTGTCCATATCATAGCTTACATAACATCCTAAAAAATTAAAGTTGAAAACTTGGTTAAGTGATGTATTATTTATTACGATTTTTGCGTGCAGTGGGCTATTTCTCATCATGAGCAATGATTTGAATTTTCTTTGTTGATATTCGAACGTTACATTCACTTTTCCCCTACCTGATTTAACTTATAGCTCACTTTTTGAGGTTAATCTTCACTTTTTTCCAAAATGGTAACATCATCTGAGTTTATGAGGATGCTAACATATTCATTATTACTAATCTTATACCCCAATTTACACACCTGGAAATGGAAAAAAGAACACATTGACACCGGTGTGTCAGACCCACCATACTTGCTCCGGACACTGCGAGAGGGCTGTACAAGCAATGATCATACGCACGGCACAGCGGACACACCAGGAACCGCGGTGTTGGCCGTCGAATGGCGCTAGCTGCGCAGCATTTGTGCACCGCCGCCGTCAGTGTCAGCCAGTTTGCCGTGGCATATGGAGCTCCATCGCAGTCCTTAACACTGGTAGCATGCCGCGACAGCGTGGACGTGAACCGTATGTGCAGTTGACGGACTTTGAGCGAGGGCGTATAGTGGGCATGCGGGAGGCCGGGTGGACGTACCGCCGAATTGCTCAACACGTGGGGCGTGAGGTCTCCACAGTACATCGATGTTGTCGCCAGTGGTCGGCGGAACGTACACGTGCCCGTCAACCTGGGACCGGACCGCAGCGACGCACGGATGCACGCCAAGACCGTAGGATCCTACGCAGTGCCGTAGGGGACCGCACCGCCACTTCCCAGCAAATTAGGGACACTGTTGCTCCTGGGGTATCGGCGAGGACCATTCGCAACCGTCTCCATGAAGCTGGGCTACGGTCCCGCACACCGTTAGGCCGTCTTCCGCTCACGCCCCAACATCGTGCAGCCCGCCTCCAGTGGTGTCGCGACAGGCGTGAATGGAGGGACGAATGGAGACGTGTCGTCTTCAGCGATGAGAGTCGCTTCTGCCTTGGTGCCAATGATGGTCGTATGCATGTTTGGCGCCGTGCAGGTGAGCGCCACAATCAGGACTGCATACGACCGAGGCACACAGGGCCAACACCCGGCATCATGGTGTGGGGAGCGATCTCCTACACTGGCCGTACACCACTGGTGATCGTCGAGGGGACACTGAATAGTGCACGGTACATCCAAACCGTCATCGAACCCATCGTTCTACCATTCCTAGACCGGCAAGGGAACTTGCTGTTCCAACAGGACAATGCACGTCCGCATGTATCCCGTGCCACCCAACGTGCTCTAGAAGGTGTAAGTCAACTACCCTGGCCAGCAAGATCTCCGGATCTGTCCCCCATTGAGCATGTTTGGGACTGGATGAAGCGTCGCCTCACGCGGTCTGCACGTCCAGCACGAACGCTGGTCCAACTGAGGCGCCAGGTGGAAATGGCATGGCAAGCCGTTCCACAGGACTACATCCAGCATCTCTACGATCGTCTCCATGGGAGAATAGCAGCCTGCATTGCTGCGAAAGGTGGATATACACTGTACTAGTGCCGACATTGTGCATGCTCTGTTGCCTGTGTCTATGTGCCTGTGGTTCTGTCAGTGTGATCATGTGATGTATCTGACCCCAGGAATGTGTCAATAAAGTTTCCCCTTCCTGGGACAATGAATTCACGGTGTTCTTATTTCAATTTCCAGGAGTGTACTTCCTACTTCCAGTTTTTAATCAAAATAATGATGGTGACCGGCTATAGTCTCGTTTGAGACCCTTACCTGTAGTCATTTCGGCCGGCCGGAGTGGTCGTTTGGTTCTAGGCGCTACAGTCTGGAGCCGAGCGACCGCTACGGTCGCAGGTTCGAATCCTGCCTCGGGCATGGATGTGTGTGATGTCCTTAGGTTAGTTAGGTTTATTTAGTTCTAAGTTCTAGGCGCCTGATGACCTCAGAAGTTAAGTCGCATAGTGCTCAGAGCCATTTGAATCATTTGGTAGTCATTTTTAATTACATATGGTTTTTTTCTGTGGCGGTTTTCACATCCTCCTCCACAGATAGTATTTCACATTCTTTGAATAATCATTTATAATAGCAAAATTCATAATTATCCTTTTCCTCACAAAATGAAGTGTCCTTTTGAAATTCAATTAACAGAAATACATATAAATTATTTGTTACAGTGAGCATTATACATCGAAATGTTCTTTTAACTTTCACGGTGGATGCGTGCTGCCAGAGAATGTTACAGGGTTACCCAATTAACAGCAACTCACTGGTTGTTCGCAACGGCCTTGCCGCTGTGGTTACACCGGTTCCCGTGAGATCACCGAAGTTAAGCGCTGTCGGGCGTGGTCGGCACTTGCATGGGTGACCATCCATGGCCGCCATGCGCTGTTGCCATTTTTCGGGGTGCACTCAGCCTCGTGATGCCAATTGAGGAGCTACTCGACCGAATAGTAGCGGCTTCGGTCAAGAATACCATCATAACGACCGGGAGAGCGGTGTGCTGACCCCACGCCCCTCCTATCCGCATCCTCAGCTGAGGATGAGACGGCGGTCGGATTGTCCCAGTAGGCCACTCGTGGCCTGAATACGGAGTGCGGAGTCATTGGTTGTTGTTGTTATTGTTGTTGTGGTCTTCAGTCCAGAGACTGGTTTGATGCAGCTCTCCATGCTACTCTATCCTGTGCAAGCTTCTTCATCTCCTAAAGTGCGCGTCATTTATGACGGCGGCCGAGTTTAGGTTCGTTCTGCGCATCTGACGTCACAAAACACAGTCAGCCAATGGACAGAGAACGATGTTGCCAGAGCTCGATTGCAGTGGAGAGCAAGGACGAGTGCCTTCAGTTTCAGAAACCTTCAGTCATAACTAAAGTAATTGAACAAAAGCAGTGTCTTGATAGCAGACTTTCTTTTATAGAAAGTTTGGAAAAAGCATTCTTTATACCAATTGCTTCATATTCTATTAATTAATTAAACCAAACAAGCAATAAGCCTCCTAATTCAGGCGATAGCAAGGAAAGGTGTTTGTATCATTCTCACAAACCGCTTTTTCGCAATAAAGAACAGCGGTAATTGTTTATTTCCTACTGTACTTCGACGAAATGTGAATAATTCATAGTCATACCAACAGTGTTTGTCGGTATTTTGCGTGATATTTTAAAGTCCTCCGGGAGATGTATTGAATGACGAGCTGCGTTAGCGTAAAGGTTAAAGTGTATGGCTGCTAAGCGAAAGGCTCTGAGTTCAAGCTTTGTTCGGTGCTTAATGTTCTCTTTATTTAAAAACAATATCGAAGTGTCTTACTTCATGAATTTTATTCGTTTGAATGTAATTTTGTGAAATTTCTAATGACAACTAAAATCGACACGCTATGGACTTTTTTACCTCTGCAAACTCTTCAAAATTTCGTGCAATGGTTTACTACATCTAATGCTGCACAATAACTGCGTTGAACTTCGAAACAAAATTAAGTCACTTATGGGGGGAAGGTATCAGTCAAAAAGAAGTGTAAAAATCAAATTTTTGGGCCAAATAGTTTTTGTGAAATCGAATTATAAAGTGTGTCAAAGCAGTCGAAACACCATGTGTCTGCACAGCCGAGCAGTGCAATGATGACAAAATCGCGCACATCGCTAGAATGCGGGAGGCACGTCTCTGTAGCAGCGAAACGGTTGATGCGGCCGTGGTGGCTTTACTTCATAAATTGCGCGCTCCTCCTCCCCCCCCCCTCCCCCCCCCCACCGAAACGTAAGTTTGCGAACTATACTAAGGCGCTGCTTCTCTTGGCGCGTGCAACTGGCGACGCAGCAATCACCCGCGTCTGGGCGGGCATGCGCGAACCTCCAAAATAAATGAATTGAACTATAGTACCTACTGCAACCTACATCCTTCTGAATCCGTTTAGTGTATTCATCTCTTGGTCTCCATCTACGAATTTTACCCCCCACGCTGCCCTCCAATACTAAATTGGTGATGCCTCAGAACATGTCCTAATCAGTGGCAAAGGACGAGAAACATTGGAATAGATTACATAAGCTAATCTTATTTTAGAAATAATATTACGATTGTATTAAACACACTAAAACTTGCAATCAGAAAATTCCAGGGCTGCAATTGGAATCTCAAGCGTTCGCATTGGAACTGCTAAATTAATGGCGTAAGCGATACATATCAAGTAGTTATGATCTTACTCGGAGCGCAGGGTGCTCATAAAACGGGGCCCACGGCAGTAACTGAGCCGAAACACAAGCTGCGACGGGACGAGGGAATCATTTAATGGGAGGGAGGCGCGCTAACGAACCTGTTTATCTGCGACACTTGCCCGGGACTGATTCAGAAGCAAATTACGGCTGCCGTAATCGCGGCGTGCCGGATTACGCCGTTAGCCGCCTGCGTCGCTGTAAAGCTGGGCCGGCGGCTGCGACTCCACCTGTCGCCACGGGCCGTTATAAACGCGCGATTTGCTGCTCGGCACTTGAGGAAGTACGGCGGTGCGCATAATGGCGGCAGCCCAGCGTTCGGCCAGAGTGCACGTTTTAGAGGCCGCGGTCGCAACGCGGCCGCCGAGAGCCAAACGTGGCGCGATTATATGGCGGTAGCGACTACTCCGCGGCTCCCGACAATTTTCCCGCTGTTCGGAAAAATGTCGCATACTGCGTCCAAAAACAGCATGGTGGAAACGTTAGCGAACGAACTGAAAAAAATAGCTATTCAAATCCTCAAGTGTATGTGTGTGTGTGTGTGTGTGTGTGTGTGTGTGTGTTATACTGGATAGAAAGAGGGTAGAACCAGGGAATGATAGAAGATGGTACAAGGACGGGAGGCACTGTGTGTGGGGGTGTTCAAAAATTAATGCAACAATTTTGTTCTGAAAGGTGGTTGGTTTTATTCTGGAGTCCAATACACCACAATATTCCCCACTCATTTGGCTACTAACCTCTATTCTTTCATCATCATCCAGTGCGACAGCCTTAAGCCGTCGGCACACGGACCGTGCATCCGAACGTTGAGCGTTGAGCGTGCCGAGTTTCTGACGTCATAGCGCGGAATAGCACTCTCGGTAGTCTTTCCGAACGTGCAGAGCAATATCTGGCGTGTCAGATATTCTGAGCGTGCGTCTGAGCGTTGACCAATGAGATGGCACAACGCCATCTCCGTCACAAGCACGCCGTCTCCCTTCAGTACAGAGTTGTGAGGCGCCATATTGGCATTCATTTCAACACTATACGTACGTATGCCATTTCTGAGCACCAGCAAATTGAGAATCGCTGGAAAACCCGTTGTTAACTGTGTGATTCGTTCCGATAAAATAATGAGAAACATCATATTCGTGGCAAAAGAATTATTGTAACTTGCGTCCTATGAGAGTGGGCTATTTGAAGGCAGCAACACACTTCGTAATTCACATGCTGCAAAGATTCTGCTACTGTGTAGGAACAGTGATCAAGTAAGACTGACCTTGGGGATTTACTAAAATGTGGGAATGACGAAATAATGTTTATCTTATGCGGAGAAGTATTCCAAATTTGTAACGCACTGTTTGTAATGGAACTTTTATAAGCCTGTGTACTTATTGATTGGACATGGTACTTTCCTTTTCGTGGACGATGGAGGAAATGTGAGTTTTAATAGAGCTAACGTGGGAATTTTACGCGCGCCCGTTGAGCAAACAGTGTGATTTACCAACTAGAAACATCCCTCAACTGCCTCTGGAGTGCGTCGCGATCGCGTATACCACGTTGGGACCCACGTACCGTATGCACAAGTCGCATCGTTCCTGAGTGTTCAGCAGTACGTTGAACTTGGCACGCTCGACGTTAACGTACGACAGCACGGTCTCCTTACTGAGAAGGCCTGTACGCTCGCGTGGTACCACTCTACTGGTCGGGGTTAGAGCCAACGTCTTTCTCCATCAATAATCTCCCAACCATCCACATACTGCTCCCCGCAGAGTGCATCGTTCGTTGAGACAAACAGATGGAATCTCTTTCTGGTCTTCAGTTAGGTGGTGAGGAACCCAGCCGGCACATACCTTGGAATATCCCGTCTCCCACACGTCTGGTTGCTCAGCTAGGTGTTCCAATGTGATCTGACGATCACCTCGAATGACAGTATCTACACGTTTCAACATGGCAAGAGTCACAGCTGAGTGCCGCCAGCCGGTACATTGCATTTCGGACGGTTTGCGCGAACTTGTTGCAACGATGACAGACGCCTTGCCCAAAGACTCACTGTGCTTTTGTTCACTGCCAGGTCTCCGCTGACGTTCTGCAGCACCTGGTTTTCCGCCAAAAGAAACTCAGTGACGGCTCTCTGCTTGGAACGCACCTACATAACAGACATTATTTCGGAGGCGGCATATAGAGCCACCACAAGTCGGAACTTCATGAAACTCCAGGAGCTAAAAGGAGAATATTCCATGATGTCCCATAGCAAATTCTGCATTTTTAACCGACAATGGCCGAGAACAAAATGTTCCGCATTACTTACTAAGCGACTCTTGCACAAGAGCCGACATTCAAATCCTCAGGTACAACTGTGTAAATTGAATGACAACAGTTCGAGAGAGAGCGCGAGCTGGAAGCAACGGAAATGTGAAAGAGGAGAGTAGGAGATTATCAGGAACAGTGCACAAAGACAAATGTAAAAGGTAGTATCCAGCGAGAAACACTTGGGCCAAACAGAATAAAGGGAAGAAACGGAAGAAGAGGGAAATTCAGATAAATGTCAAAAGGGTGAAAGAGAAAGACAAAAATAGGAAAACCAGGTGGAAACTGATAGCAGGGTAGGATAAAAGAGAAACTGTGGTGGATAAATGCTATAGAAAGGTGAGATAGAGAAGAGTGAAAAGAAACAGCGAATGGTGAGAGACAAAAGAGGATATAAACTGAATAAGACAAAATGAAAGAGAAGCTGATTTGGATGGAAAAAGATACAAGGGGAGGAATAAAAGCAATAACAGAAAAGGACAGAGAATGGTGCTAGAGAAGGGAGGAAAGTGTTTCCATTGTCGCTTGTGTGGTGAGTTTTATGTACGGTCTGAGGATCGAATTTCCTCACTAGCACTCTGATGGTCCCAGAAGAAAAGTAAAAATTATGCTATTTCGGTAAATGTAAGACTTTATCAAAAATGAAATAGACAGACAACTATCAAAATTGCTAAAGGAAAAAGACAATAAAAGTGATAATTACATAGAGAGTGAAATAACAGCTTACGAAGAAACTTAATAATTTTTTCTCTTATTGATAAATATATGGATAATTATTCTACTGTCACAACAAAGATCCACTTCAAAAGTATTTAACACTGAGTGAGAAAAGAAGATTTACGCTCCTCGTTTATTAGTTTTAGTATTAGTTACCCTTTCGTTGTTCTCATGTCCTGGTGATAAGACGTGCTATATAATTTTAAAGTGAAATTGTGCTAAATAATGAAAGCTTCTTATGAAACAGAACGACTGTCACTTACGATACTATGGATCCCATCTCCTGTAACTCTGGAAGATTATTATTATTTTAATTTTGTATGAAGAATTTAGATGGAGGCGACGATCTTCACGACAGCGCTGCTTAACAGTGGAGGTACGTGAATGTGTTCTTCTTTTTCCCTTCGTTAGCAACAATGTCAATTTCAATATATTTGACGCGACATTGAGAACTGCAATCTTTCTTTTCATTTAATTACGAAGTCCGATTATTTTCTTTCTCAGATGAGTAAATGCATTTTAACCACAATTCTTTTTACTCAGGCCACGGAGAATGAAAGTACTTAGAACGTACGTGCATCTATCCCGATCGAACGTTCGCATACATTTGAGTGTGTACCAACGTTACTATACTTATGGCACACTTCCTTCACAGTATTAGTTCTTATTCTGAACCCCTCACTCGCCAATGTACGTGCCCTCTTATTTTGTGTAGTCAAAAAAAATGGTTCAAATGGCTCTGAGCACTATGGGACTCAACATCTTAGGTCATAAGTCCCCTAGAACTTAGAACTACTTAAACCTAACTAACCTAAGGACATCACACACACCCATGCCCGAGGCAGGATTCGAACCTGCGACCGTAGCAGTCCCGCGGTCCCGGACTGCAGCGCCAGAACCGCTAGACCACTTTTGTGTAGTCAGTCAGGTGTATTCTTTAATAGCGTTACTTATAATATTCAGTGGCTTAGTTTCCACAATTGACCTCTGCCTGTGTCGCAACGGCGCTTCAAGCAAAATACTTATTACGCGACATTCATACGAACTTTTATTTCAAAATTACGACACCGCTGACTAAACTTCTAACAGTTTAACATGGTGGTTACAAGCTGAGAAATAGTAAGTAGAAGAAACGAAGCAAGAATATACGTACAAGACGATTAAGATACGAGAATCTGATTGGTGCAGGCGACGACAGAATTTCTTCAGCAAAAGAAATCAACTTCTCTCAAACTACAGCTTAAGGAGGCATGTGTCTGAAAAGAAGCGATATCTCGATAGTGGGAAAACTGGGAAAATAGAAAGTGCAAAGTGTATGGTCTTTCACGGCTGTCAACATGCGCAAGTGGCAAAGTCTCTGGAACAAACCAATGTAACAACCAAATTAACGAGAAGTCGAAGCGAAACAACAGAAAACTTGTAAATAACAGATTTCAGCTATCAGTCACTCTTTGAAATTTTTATTGGCAGATCTAGATTTCAGCTAGAAACTAGCCATTCTCAATGCACTATCCTTTTTTGGTCAATGCATGTAATGCCTGTTGGTCTGGCTTTGTACACAGTTCACTGAATCATTCAATCAGAATAACGATCGCTGAGTGCAACAGCCTCTGAATGGAGGATAAACTAACACAAAACTTGATCGCATGAACTGATAAAGTCGTTAAGTACCGTTAAAATATCTGGTGACATCACATGCTCGATGCAGTAGCTGTTTCAGCCAGTGCCGGCAGTCTGCGCGCTGGCGTTTAATCTGGTACACGGTCGTCGATTATCGCTGTCAATCCACGCACAAGCCACCTATTTGTTGTGTGGACCTTTAGCGGACAGCGATAAATTATAATGCTCCCTCCGGGACGCAGGCAATCGCTATTCGTCAAGATTAATAAGTGCTGAGAAAAGATTTGACGTTCTGATAGTTCGCTAAAAGAGAAAAATATGTACAGTGACGAATTTGCTTGTACTTCCTGAAAAATGGTATCTCATTCCTCGTCAGTCAGAAAAGGCGATTTTTTATTTACTCGTCCACCTGGATGTCAATTTCCTCGTCACTAGACACAGTCTAACGCTTCTGCCATGAATTTGTAATTCGCGGCGCATTTGGTTTCCCGCCCTCCCCAGCAAGCCACGTGACGGTACTACTTCGCTAGCGCTTGGTTAAGCCATGGGCACACGGACCGTGTGGTGTCACCGCCAGACACCACACTTGCTAGGTGGTAGCTTAAATCGGCCGCGGTCCATTAGTACATGTCGGATCCGCGTGTCGCCACTGTCAGGATCGTAGACCGAGCGCCACCACACGGCAGGTCTCGAGAGACGTACTAGCACTCGCCCCAGTTGTACGACGACGTTGCTAGCGACTACACTGACGAAGCCTTTCTCTCATTTGCCGACAGACAGAATAGCCTTCAGCTAAGTTAATGGCTACGACCTAGCAAGGCGCCATTTGTACCATTGCATGTATCTCAAGATAGTCTCACTTGTCTCATCAAGATTGCTGTATACCAAAGGACGATATAAAAGTTAAGTGTTCCAGTAGCTACGTTCTTTTCTTTATCACATTCATTACGAATCCTGTTCCAGACTTCGCGCCAGTCGGCGTGTGTGTACGTGTGCCCTCTCGGCTACCCGTCACTGTGGACTGGCTGCCTTGTCAGTCCACTACAGACCGTGCATTCGAATGTTGAATTGCCGAGTTTCTGACGTCATAACGTGGAAAAACTACGTTGGGGAGTCTTATCCAACCTGCAGAGAAATAGCTAGTATATCATATGTTCTGAATGTGAGTTTGAACGTAGACCAATGAGATGGAATAACGTCAGCTACCTCACATTACGTCATATCTCTCCAACATAAAGTCTCGAGACGCCGTATTGACTTTTAGTTGAAGCCCACATGTACATATGCCGTTTCTAAACCCCAGAGAATTGAGGAGCTCTCGAAAACCCATCGTTAATTGCAGGATTTATTGTAATACAGCGAGCGGGAACGTCATGCTGGTGGTTAAAGAATTTTTGTAAGTTGCGTGTTACTGGTATACACGAGACAGCAAGCGTAACTAATACGTCCCAAAAGTCGCGCATAAAAATGGGATACCTCGGGTTCTATTTATTATAGAGAGATAGGAACAAGTGAATGGCCCTTGGGCTAGGACCATTTGTACACCCATAATAAGCATCGTCTTAGTGCAACCATCCTATAGTACAGGAGCCTCCTCCTTAGGCAAATGGAGCAAATCGGTTGGATCCTTTTGAATTTTATGTGGCCTACGGTGGCCTTCGTGGGACTTACAGAGGCAATATCAGTTCATGGCCGGCTCCTCGGGGAAACTCCCAAGAAAGGGTTTCTCCTACATTTTCCCCGTCGCCAGGGTATCAAAACTCATCCGAGAATTCCAAGACGGATGTGGGCAACAAATCGCTGAATCTTTAACGATATATTTCTAAGATTCCGGTGTCGAAGAATGTTCAAAAATTTTCTCGATAACTTTATTCCTTTCCGAGATACAGACGTTCAAAGTTATCCTACTTGTACACGTAAGATACACACGTAAAATCCGGTGTGAGGCAAAAAATGTTCCAATGTGTGTGAAATCTTATGGGACTTAACTGCTAAGGTCATCAGTCCCTAAGCTTACACACTACTTAACCTAAATTATCCTAAGGACCTACACACACATTCATGCCCGAGGGAGGACTCGAACCTCCGCCGGGACCAGTCACACAGTCCATGACTGCAGCACCTTACACCGCTCGGCTAATCCCACGCGGCAAACCGGTGTGAGGCGGAAAGGTAGTTTACAAAGTGAAGCAGCACGGAGAAATATGCTGTAAAGTGTCTCATTATCTGTGAACCCCATGTTGTAATAATGAAGCACGTGCAAAATTTTTTGCACCTTAAATCCAGTCTGCGTTGTTACAGTTTCACATAATTAAACTATCTAAATTTTAGTGATCAGTACATTTCTTTTCGTATGAGTTACGTGTCCCGCTGCAGCAGGGGAAAGATGGGACCCAGCGAAAAAAAAAAAACTTATCGGAGCACAAAAAATTCGAATATCTTCCTGTTTATTTAAAAGACAGACTGAAAAGTGGGGTACCAGCTGCCTCATTCCACCTTCCACAGCACCTTTAAAAACTTACCCAAAAATTCTGTCATGAGATGGTATTAGCGCTTTTTTTGCTGCGAGAGGAGAAATTAGTAGTGCAAAGAGATGAAAAAGTAATAAATACTGGAATATAGTAGACGGTGGTTGTGTTCCAGAAAGAGCGAAGGAATGTGATATTAGCAGCAAGTGAGAGGACACTGTCGAAGTAGCTGTGACACTCGAGACAATGACCGACCGACGCAAAGAGGTAATGACAAAGAGTTGGGCTGAATCAGTGATTGAGGAATGACAACTGGTAGTGGATGGGTATGAGCAATTTGCAGCGATGGACATTGAGGATCCACATAAAACGCATTGTTCTTGGTACAGTCTATTGTAATGAAATGTTAACAACACATCTACAACTAAGTCTTTCAGGAGACGGTAAGAAGAAAAATATATTCGTATCTCATTTATGATCGGTGTAGTGTAACGAGTAGAAACGCAGATTTGTAAGATAACAGATGATGTGTTGGTGGCTCATGTCGCAGTGGATCCAAACTTTTTAACTAACCTTCACATTTTGTAATCGGTTCTGGTACTTTCTATTAGCTTAACAGAAGTAAATATAATATTTGATGTTATGTTAAACATAGAAGGTGACAGTTATTGAAATATGTGAAAAAATCGTAAATTAGTTACAAACTACGCGTTGCACACACTTTATTCGACGTTTCAATGTCACTAAAGGTTTTCGGATTTGGGTTATGGCATGTTAGATATACCTGCCGTCATTGGCGATGGTGTGACCCAGACCAATAGCGAAATTCTGCATGACCCGCTGAAGTGTCGGAACATCGGTGCTGTCGATGACCTCCTGAATGGCTGTTTTCAGCTCAGCAGTGGTTTCGGGGTTATTGCTGTTCTCCTGCTGTAGCCCCACAAAAGGGATTCGCATGTGTTCGGATCCGAAGAATACAGTGGCCAATCGAGGCCCATATCAGTGTCCTCTGGTTACCCCAGAGCCAGAATGAAGTCCCCAGAGTGCTCCTCCAGGACATCACTCTCCCGCTCCGTCATGCCTGAAGCACATGTTGTCGAAATCAGGGTCACTTCGCCCGCATCTCGTGGTCGTGCGGTAGCGTTCTCGCTTCCCACGCCCGGGTTCCCGGGTTCGATTCCCGGCGGGGTCAGGGATTTTCTCTGCCTCGTGATGGCTCGGTGTTGTGTGATGTCCTTAGGTTAGTTAGGTTTAAGTAGTTCTAGGGGACTGATGACCATAGATGTTAAGTCCCATAGTGCTCAGAGCCATTTGAACCATTTGAACCAGGGTCACTTCGGACAATGGGGATGAAATCCTCTTCCGAAACCTTCACATACCATTCGGTAGTCACTGTGCCACCAAGGAATATCGCACCAGTTACTCGGTGAACAGACATTGCACACCACACAGTCACCTGTTGAGGGTGAAGAGACTTCTCGATCGTGAAATGAAGGTTCTCAGACCCCCAAATGCGCCAATTTAGCTATTGACGAAGCCGCTAATGAAAGTGGGTTTCGTGGATAAACCAAACCATGCATGCACATACTAATTTCCATTACATCCCGAGGGCAACCGTGCAATTTGAACGCCTTAACTTGAACCGTTCAGAATTTATGACTATTGTATTTTATATACCAGTGGTTCAATAATTGCCACCCTTTAAGAGCGCTTTTGGTGATGATGGAGTTTGTTCGATTGACTCTATCTGCATGACAGCTTGTACTTCTTGCTGTAAGATAGTTTGCACCTTCTTGTTTCAAGTGAACTGATCACGGCTCGCGTTTATCCCATTCATTGTTTGTCATCTTCTATTACGATACTGCCGCCTCGTTTTCTTATTCCATTTACTGGCGTCAGTAACTTCTTGCCTTACTATCCCCTGAGCGGCAGCTGCAGCGCGTATCAATAAGTGCACTGTCGTACCATCTCTGGAGCGACCGATAGTATTTCCGGGTCGTCCTGTGTCTGGCAATCAGTTCGGGACGGACCAGCAGTGCAGTCGGGACGCAGCAGCAGTGAAGTCGGGGACAGCGCCAGTGTCGCTGGCTACATACATGAACTGTCCAACGAAGGGAGATTGGAGCGGGACGACCATTGGTTCGTCGTTCGGTTGGTCGTCTCATCGGCCGACGTATATGTGGTCCTTTCATGGTTTCCGGGCCTGGACAGTTGGTCAGTTGGCGTGGAGCAGCGGGGAAATCTCCGCGGCCGGTAGTTTTGCCGGGCCCGCTAGTGGCCTCTATGCGGTGTCGGAGTGTGGGTGCTATTCCCATTGCTACGAGGTTCGTGGCTCACCGATCCTGGACACAAAAGTTGAGTTTTAACTTAAGCTACCAGCAAGTCACGACTGTTCACACCGTGTCGTTTGGAGTTCGTTGTTGGCTGCTGCGATATTCCCGCGAGCAACAATGTGTGTTTTCAAGTTGTCAAATTGTAGCCACCCTCCGGTGGAGTTTAACTGTACTTGGTTATTTGAATTGAAGTGCGTCAGCGGAATCTTCTGCCTTGTGGCCGTTAACGTTCCAGTTACCTGCCCTGGCCATTGACATAAATTCAGGCAGTGTACTTTCCTCATCGTGTTGTCGCTGTCGAGCACGGCGTGTATTTTGACAGCTTAATGTATAATTGGTCGTGGGCACTAATAACTTCTACGCTGTTCCATTGAACTCCCTGTTGTGTGCTGGTCAGGTGAAGTGGAGCTTAGATTGTCAGTGGTTCTGTTGACTGACTGTTGGTTGGGTTGTCGTCGGATTGACAATGGTTGGGCCGACTGCCTCTCTCACTTAAGCCAGAGTTAGTGTTTGAATTCCAGGCCGACCCTCGACACTCCTGAGCACCCTTGGGCGTACTGCCTTTATTGTTTGTTCTTGTCGCTGGTACTTGTATGGCTTCTAGCCGATTTTTAGATTAAGTTTGTTTTGCCCTTAAAGGTGTCAGATGGTTTGGGCCTTCAGCCAAATTTAAGAACTGTTTTACGTAAAGACCTTGGCATTTTTAAAATTAATGATTCTTAAGTGTTGGGCCTTCAGCCAATTTTGAATTTAAGTTGTTTCGCTCTTAAAGTGTCAGATTCATTGGGCCTTCAGTCGATTTTGAATTAAAGTTGTTCTGCTCTTAAGCTGTCAGGTGGTTCGGGCCTTCAGCCTAATTTAAGAACTGTTTTACGTAAAGCCTTTCTCGTTTTTAAAATTAATATTGTTGAGTCTTAAGTGTTGGGCCTTCAACCGATTTTGAATTTAAGTTGTTTGCTCCTGAAGTGTCTGATTCTTTGGGTCTTCAGCCTAATTAAGAAACAGTTTTAAGATAAGGCTTTGCCTTTTAAATTTCTTATTTTGGTTGAGTTTTAAGTTATTGGCTGTCAAATGGTTCAAATGGCTCTGAGCACTATGGGACTCAACATCTGAGGTCATCAGTCCCCTAGAACTTAGAACTACTTAAACCTAACTAACCTAAGGACATCACACACATCCATGCCCGAGGCAGGATTCGAACCTGCGACCGTAGCAGTCACGCGGTTCCGGACTGAAGTGCCCAGAACCGCACGGCCACCACGGCCGGCTATTGGCTTTCAGCCGTTTTTAAATTAAAATGGTCTTCCCCTTAAGGTTTGAGATTGTACGGCGCATTTAGCCGCTAATTAAGTTCCGAAACGAAAGCTGTTTTTTTAAAAATATTCTTGGCTCTTGTAATGTTTGATCAAATAAAAGGTTGTATGTTCGAGGTAACTTGACAGCCGCTTATTTTGGCCCCTTTTGCACAACTTACACTACCTGTCCCGTTCTGCGGGTTTAGCAGGGCGTCTCATCAAGTTTTGTATTTCACAGGTTGTAAAAATTCTGCTACTGAACAGGAAGAGCAAGCAAAGAAGAAAACCTTAGGGTTTTATTGAAAAGTGAGAGTGCTGAAGTAATTTTTATCTTACTTGCAGGACTATTGTAAAGTTGCACCGCACTGTCTGTAATGGAGCATTCATAGGCCGATGTCCTCATCAACTGGACTTGATACTCGGGATTTGTTATTTATGTGTTCTACACACAGAACAACGTGATTAGCGCATGGGCAGGGGAGGAAATGTGCGTTTTAATATGGACAGTGCAGCAGTTTTACCCCCATACATTTTGTAGGCAGTGTCATTTGCGAGCCAGATACAGCCGACATCTGCGGCTGGAGCGCGTTGCAGCCGCGTATACCGCTTTGATATGTGTCTACTCTATGCACAAGTCACATCGTTTCTAAGCGTTCATCAGCACGTTGAACGCGGCGTGCTCAACTTCGTAGTTCGAAACCACGGTCCGTGATCGTTACATATCGCTAACCTTCATGTAGAATTAGGACTGCCAGATGTTCCGGTTTTCCGGGGCAGTCCCGGTTTCATATTAAAGATGCCGGTGTCCCAAAAAATACTTTCGGGACGGCAATTTGTCCCGTATTTCGAATTTTAAAGAAATTTTCTCATACTGTCTAACTTTTTCTCCAGATTCTTACTTTTGGGACGAGCGCCCATCAGGCAGTGCTAAGGTTCTGCAGGTAACGTGCCAAGTGTAAAGGAAGTCGCCTGCTTCTCGCGTTACACACAACGAATCAACTTGAAACAGATTATCTACCGTGTGAGCGGGCCCACTAATATGAACACGCAGGGACGGAAGGACGATAATTCTAAGGAATAATGCTGGTTGTAAATTTCGTTCTAAAGGAATAACTATCAGCACTGCTTTTAGACAGCTAAATGGGAATCTGTAAAGTTTTGTGTGGCTCATTAGTTGGGTCTTCTGTTTTTGGAAAAATACACCTAGACTTACTACTTCAGCAAAAAATTTTAAATTTGTGAGTCGTGAATTTAAGTACTTCCGAATGCAGATGACCTGCAAGACAACAAAATGTGCAAATGTACCTTTGGGTTAAATCTTTTATTCAATTACATCCTGTACAGTCTTGTGATAGTAATGTGGTAACTCTGTAACTTACTTTACTCCTCCTCTTTTTTGAAAAATAAGGGTAAAGCCCCAACAGCTGCTACTTCCTCTCCTTAGAACATAGCGCGTCTCACTAACGGAAGGGCAGCTGTTATTTGGTATGCCTGGGCAGATCACCTGCTTGTGCGAGCCGCTTCGCTCGTACAGTGAGCGGCCTGATGCAGCGGTTCACAATCTCCCAACCAAAAGAGGCAATTTGCTCGTTGTTCCGGTTTCTGCTTCCCGAATTACATCATTTTTAGTCAGTTTAAGACAACTGTCCCGGTTCGTCAGACGGAAATTATGACAACCCTGTGCCAACAGCCTCAGAGGTTTACAGCATAAAGAAGGTGAATTAAGCTGTTCCCTAGTTGTGATCGGTTGCTTCTTGGCAGGTTTATGGAGGTATGTGGCGTTAGATGTCTACGCACAAGTCTAATAATTCGCATAAATAACGCGTCGCTGATTTGCGTTCGCTGTGATGGCGTCCGACAGCGACCCAGATGGGTCCCTTAGGATTTACATCACGCAAATTTGGTCGCCGAGACATTAACGTGAGTTGACTATACTGCTCGGCAAACCATTGTAGCACGGTTTTCGCTCCGAGACACATACAGTTATACTGTTGAAAGATGACATCGCCGTCGGGGAATACATCAAGCATGAAGGGGTGCAGGTCGTTCAAAGGTGTCAGCGTGTCTTCCATTGCAAACACAGGTCCCTTGCAAGCGCAGGAGAACGTCTCCCGTAGAATAATACTGGTGCTCCCACCAGCATGCGTTCGCGGCTCACTGCAGGTTTCGAGCTGCCGTTCGCCACGGTAACGGCTTTCGTGGTGACGACCAGCGACCTAGTGTGTCAAAGGTGTTGTAACAATTGTGTTACTAAATGTGACACTTCTGTCACTAAATGTAACTGGATTTTCTCTTTTGATGCTGTCAATTGCCAGGATGAGCATTCTAAAGCATTCTGTCAGGGTGAAAATATTAAATAAATTAACTTTTCTCTCTTAACAACATGTGGGCAGGGTGGGTTCTTCCTTGGCTCGGGTATGAGGTCGAATGAAACATCATTTTTACAAATGGTTCAAATGGCTCTGAGCACTATGGGACTCAACTTCTGAGGTCATTAGTCCCCTAGAACGTAGAACTAGTTAACCCTAACTAACCTAAGGACATCACAAACATCCATGCCCGAGGCAGGATTCGAACCTGCGACCGTAGCGGCCTCGCGGTTCCAGACTGCAGCGCCTTTAACCGCACGGCCACTTCGGCCGGCATCATTTTTACATAAGATAACTTTTATTGAAGATTTGTACAACTGTATCTTACTGAATGTTCTGGTTCGGAGAGCGGCAGCTGTGTCGTTTGTGAAGTCGTCTGCTGCGGCAGCGGCGGTGGCGGCGGTGGCGGCGTCTGATTACGCGTAGCGGTGTGTATCTCGTTTCGCCGTCTCGCCCAGTTGACTGGAGACGCACAGCGCAAGGTGGCCCGTTTAATTGTTGCGAGCGAAGTCGTGCATCGGATGGTGATACCTTGGATGTGGCGTCCCAGTGTTTCTCTTCTCTAAGCGGCCGCGTGTGTTGTGCGTCGACCAGCGGAGCGGCGCGGCGGGGGAAGGCCAGTGTGGCGGACTCGAACCACGGACTCCCGCTTGCCAGTCTTGGGCTGTCAGGTCTTCATCCCAGCTCACAGGTGACTGCTGAGGTGATGCCGTCTCCTTCCCGTCCTCACGAGTCACCCGGGTACGTAAAAATCAGACTTCGAATACCTTTTAACTTCTGTCTTCTGGCGCCGCGGCTGCTGCTTGCTATTCCATTACAGCGGCGGACTTGGTTCGTCTGTGCATGATGCAGACTCTTCTTGCATGACGGTCTTCAGCACCGAAACTGACTGAAAACAACTGCTACTCTTCTTTTCTTCCTTCGTCTCTCGTCTCCGTCCCCGTCTCCGTCCCCGTCTCCGTCTCCGTCTCCGTCTCTCTGGCCCACTGCGTCTCGCGTATTTATTCACTTCAGTTTACTGGAGGTGAACGAGTTCACGGTCACTGCCTCCTCTGTCGTGTTGAAAAGCTTCTCGAAGAATCTTCTTAACGTCGGTCATTGTCTCTTGGAATGTAGGCGAGGGCCTTTGATCACATGTGACGACTGAGAAACACGTGAGCCGGCCGGGCGATGCCCTGACGGCTGAATCGACAGCGCCCACTTATGTGGAACTCTGCTGACTTCACGGTCATTGTCTCTTCTGCTCTGCTGTTGTGCCCACTGTGTGCCAGTATGTAACTCTCTAAACTAAACCAAGTTTTTCATTTATATTCTAATTTCTAGTTCACTTTGATTTCACTAATTTATTTACTTAAGTACCACTCAACAGTGTGATTCGCCCGAAGAGCCGACACGTTTCCATTGAGCGACGGTCGTTTGCCGATGATCCCGTTCGTAAGAGACGGTGTGGTTGGGTCAACATGCGTACACGTGCGTGTGGTCTGCAGCGGAGCTTCATTTTCAACAATGTACGATGAACGCTGTGCTCCGAAACGCTTGTGCGTCCACCAGCATTGTACTCTTTCGGTACGGATGCCACAGATCACCATCTATCCCACTTTACAGAGCAGGAAACCTTCCGAACCTCGCGTTCCTCGAAGAGTCGTGGATGTCCAGTCATTTAGCGCCTAGTGGTAGCTACCTTTCTCCGTAGATGCTCACGACAGTAGCACGTGAACGTTGGACCACCTTCACCGTTTTCTAGATACCCGTTCGCATGCTCTGAGTACTAACAATCTGTCCTTTGTCGATGGATTTCCCCAACTGCACCCCATTTCTTCGCTAAAACTATCCACCGTCTGTGTCTGCTCCACTTACATGCCTTTGTTACTGCGTCACGTGCCCGCTGCTCCACCAGGCGGCATCCAAAGTAACGGTGGGCAGTGGTCAAAACGTTTTAGCTGATCAGGGTGTGTCGCCTTTTGTTTATAACTGTCAACAACCTAGTAGCTTGGCGACGTCTCCTACTTTGTGTGTCAACGAAAAATGAATAACGCAAGGATTGTTTGAACACGGACCTGTTGTATAATGTGTTTTCACGTGCCGCGCCGCTGTGAGTCTCGATGGAACAGCTCCAGACGAAAGTGTGAAGTCTTCTGCTCCACTTGGAACGTGGTACACCTCCAGGGAAGCTAGTGCCTTTACCGCGGTCAAATAAAATACGGCACTTCGTCACCGGTCAGGTCAGAGCGCGGTCAGTTAAGCCATCGGCTCATCGACCGTACTTTCGGACGTCAACGTTGAGAGTGCCCAGTTCAACGATCTACTGAACGACTTGTGCATGCAGTACGTGGCCATTAACGAGGTATACGCGATCACAGCCTACTCCAGCGACAGTTCTCGGCTGTGTCTGGCAAGCAAATCACATTGTTTAGGGACTGGACGGACATAAAGTTCTTACTTAGGTCTAATAAAACGAACGTGTTCTCCTTTGTCCAGATGCTAGTCATGGCGTTCTGCCAGTAGCATGCATAAATAAAAACTTCAATGTCCTTGCACATTTCTTCGCTGTGCTGCAGCTCGCATCGGTGCTGTTTGTTGGTCTCCGCCCTCTGTTGGAGGCCAGATGGTATCGTTTAGTTGGCTTGGTTGCCGTTGTTTGTCTTCTTCCTGTGTTAACTGGCGTCACTCGGTTTCGCAAGTGTTGCCTGTCCACTTGTTGCAGCAGCGGTGGTTATCGACATGTAGTAACTGTTGCCCTGTCTTTGGGGTGACGCCGTTGTTTTTCTGGGTCGTGTGAGTGTGGCAGTTTGGTTGGGGACTCAGGAGGAGCCAGGTCTGCTCATTGTGCGAACATGCCGGGACCGCTGGCGGCACGCATGGACTGCTGGATGCAAGGGCTGTAGTCACGAGGGTGCATGACATCATCGTAAACCGCATCCAGCAAGCCTTGAGTGCATTTCCATCCAAGTAGAGAAACCTCGATCATTGTGATATCTCGCTATTCTCCAGTGACTTGGGTTCGTGTTGCTACTCGTAGGTCGCCGAGGCGGAGAGCAGCAAGTGGAGTGCTTTCTGCTCTGGTGGTAGTGGTTCCTTTCTCGTCCTGCGTGCTCTAAACACAGTATTCTGGGGACGTAGTGCAGACCGTCGGTTCCGGCTCTGGCCAGTTGTTCCATCGTTGTCTTTGGTTTATTCGTGGATTAGGTAGCTTCAGCAAGATTATCATTATTAGTCATTCGTTAGACTGTCACTCGTCCGAGTTACCATCTTGTGAAGTGAATGCATCTCTTGGCTGCCTATCTCATCGCTCGCGAAAGTGTTTGTTCCAGAACTTCTCAGAGTTCGATTCCTGGAGCACCGTCTGTGGCTCCTTGTGTTACAAATTTACCATCATCTTATTTCACCCATTTGGTGATCAGTTGCTTGTTTTTTTTTAATTAGCCTCTGCTATTGTATTTGCTGTTTTACAGTAGGTTTCTAAATTGTTTTACGTTATTGCCGTTCCTCTCGTGTAAGGCCTTCAGCCGTATTTTGGGCATTTGCCTTAAAATCCTAATTTGGTATTTATATTTTATCTAGAAGTCTTAAAACCTAATTTACTGCCATTCCTAACGTCCGATGCCTTCTGCTGTGTTTATGGTGACTTACCTTCACTATTTCAGTACCTGCAAGTTGTAAATTGCAGCGAATTCTTAAACGATTTATAATTTATTGCCATTTTTGGAGTGTAAGGCCTTCAGCCGTGATTGTGGTCACCTGCCTTAAAATTATAATTTGGTATATTTACGCAGTAAACCTTTAAAATCTTATTTACTGCCATTCCTGGCGTCTGATGCCTTGTGTTGTGTTTGTTGCGACTTGCTTTTAATATTTAAATACATGTAATTTGTACATTGCAACGAGTTTTAACCCATTCTTAGTTTATTGCCATTCCTGGCGTGTAAGGCCTTCTGCCCAGATCACTATGCCTCGTTTTTAAAACATTATCTGTTGTATCTGTACTTAATGATGATTTGCTAAACTGTAGCTCACTGAAAACGCTATTATTTGCATAGTTGTTTATTCCTTCATTAATAACGTGTGGTATTTTATTTATTGTTCAGTCTGGAATTATTAGTTTAAAATAAATTAAGTGTAACTGTAAAAGGCAACAAATATTAACTGATTACGACCCCTTCCACAATAGTAACCGAACCCTGCCTTCCCTTGACTACCAGGTCTCAATGATATCAGGCAAAAGGTAAACTAACTTGTCCAGTCTGTAAGGACACAGTCATAAAAGTTCCATCAACATAGTGTGGTAATATTTACAGGAGTTCTCCTCATAAGTTAAAAATTATTTCATCACCCTCATTTTATAGTAGTTTCATAAGATCTTTCCGACTTAATCACTTTCCCTACTCAGCAGTAGCGTCTTTACAACACGTGAAACATGAAACTTAAAACAAGAACGTGCAAAACATCGTTCGGCAAGTAGTGCAAGCTGTCTTGTAGATCAAGCTAACCGAACAAACTCACTACTCAGAAACAGAACACTTTTATTAACTTAACATCGAGTATTGTACAATGCACTTTCATTACGGTAATAAGAATGTATCAGAAGCGATCAGAAAACGCAAAGGGTAATAGAAAATTTTTGGATGCAGTGTGACACAAATCAGTGAAAGATCAACTGACACCTTACAAATCTACGAGTCTACTCATTCTTTTTTTCTTCTTTGCCATTTGTTCGTTGTATTTGGTCGTAGCGGACGTTGAAGTTCGTTGTTGATCCCTTCACTCAGTTTTTTGCTACAGAGACCAGCCAGCTCTCTGACCGCACACGGTGAGCAACCGTGCCGGCGCTTTCTGTGGTACACCGACCATGATAATTTTGTGACCGTGCTTGGCGTATTACTTTCTCCTGAAAGCTGTAATCGTAGATATTGAAAGGGTCCTGTAGCCACCTTTCATTAGTCCGGTAGCCCATTTTCATTACCATTTCTCTTTCTTTTCCTCGTTTCTCTATTCTCTTTACTCTCATAGTAGTGTGATTGAATGAATGTGGTTGTGTGTCACGTTGCTAGACGGTGGTGTAGTCTGCTGCAGAAAGTCTGCGATAGTCGTATAGATTCAGCAGCAGTTGTACAGAATAGCCAACTCTCGTAGTGGTCAAGTCGGCAAAGAGGTTTCCGCTACTTGTGAGAAATCCACCTGCGTTAGGTTGGTGGCGGAAATGGCATCTTTGGGTTTTCCGGGCCACGCGGAGCGTGGAAGAGGCTGGAGAAGCGGAAGGCAGTCTGCCGCCGGTACGGGAAGCGTCCACAGCTGTGCTCCAGTCGAAGAAGGGTGAGTTAGACTGACCGCGTGGCGCGCTGTTACTTGGCGAGGGGAGAGCTGTTAGCTTTTGGTCTCGCTTTTCAAATCTGTAAGATTGCTTTGCCTTGTCGCAGCAAGGAATGCTAAACTTTGGCAGATTTTTCTTTTAGCGAATTTCTGTAGCAGACTTGGATCCGCCGGAAGAGCGCCACACAAAGGTGTCGATAAGAAGTGAGCACTCGCTTCTGTATGAATGTCTGTTTGCCTTCAGCTGTGCCTGCATAAGCTTTCACCTTTCTAAATATTTAGAGCTTTGCCTTCTCGTAAATTTTCCTTGCTTTATGTGTCTTTCGTCCGTGTGTAACTAACGTAGCGCCGATGTAGTGGGAGAGGGAGAGGGGAAGAGGGTGAGTGAACTAGAAAAAAGTGTGGAGAGTTGGAAGTACCAGTTCATTGCAATTGAGTGGTTAGTTCACACTTCACTGGAGTGAGGCGTTCGTTTGAACGACTCATTCACGAGCTCCCCATCACTACTTCCCAACGTGCTTTTCTCACGCTATGACGTCAGAAACTCGGCACACACTACGCTCAACTTCCGAATGCACGTTCCACGTGCCAACGGCTTAACGGTGACTGGGGCCAGTGGCTCGCGCTGAACTTGGAAGAGTACAGGGTGACAATTATTGAACTATATGAAATAAAATCGTCATAACTCCTGAACTGTTTGCGTTAGGACATTCAAACTGCGCGGTTGGACATGGGGCATCACGGGAATTAGTATGGTTTGGTTTAGTGACAAAGTCCATGAGCCGTGCCCGGCTAGTGTTGATGCCGTTTGTTCTTTGGCGTTTTGTCACAATCAAGTGGCGTCTTATTTCGCCCTGAATTACAACCATAACGAGTTGCTCACTTGCCTATGTCAGTGGCAGCAGCAGCGCTTATCGATACTAGCACTGCTGTACCACCTTTGGTGTGAACGCTATATTTCCGTGCGATGGTGTGTGTGGCTGTGGGTCGGTTGGGACAGAGCAGCGAGGAAGTCTCCATTGCGCGAAATCAGGCCGGGGCTGTTGGCGGCGTACACGCACAGTCAGATTGTGAGGCGCTAGCTTCGAGAGCTACATAGTTCGTTGCCCACTGAACCTGGACACTGAAGTTGAGTGATCAGTTAACCTGTTATGAAACCTCAACTGCTGTGACATTTCTTCGTTCATTGCCGGTTGTTGATTCCTGAGCTGTTCCAGGTAGCAGCAACATATGGTGTATTGCAGTCGGCGAAATTTTGCAGCCGTCTTCCTGTATGATCTTTAACTATTAAATTGGTTGTTACTTACCAGTGAAGTGCACCAACGGTATTTTCTGCCTTGTGGCCGTTAACGCCCCAGTTACCTGCCCTGGTCGTTAGCATAGTTTTCCGACATTGTGTTTTACCTCACCATGTTGATGCTGTCTGGCATGACGTGTAGCTCGACAGCCTTTTAGTTGTTTGTTCATATTTTTTATCTTAAAGTGGTTATTGTGCCTTGGCTGTTTTTAGACGCCAGTTTTGAAGATGTAATGCTGCTGGTATCTTTGTCCTTGGCTGATACATTCTGTTGCCGTGTCATTGGTCGTGCGGAAGGGATTGATTAGGTTGTTGGTTGGTCCTTCAGCCGTTCCTGGGTCGGGTTGCGATCCGATTACTTAACCTTACTCTTGGCTGCCTGTCTCACCTCACCTTACGTTAGAGCTACCTCCTCAGGACGACTCTTGGAACAGTTCTGAGCAGCACTGTTCTGTTGGTTTTAGATTGTGATTTTCATTTTAGTCTGAAAACTGTGCGAGGCCTTCAGCCATCTATTAATTTAGTTTTCTTTAATTTTAAAATAAGGCCTTCAGCCGACTTAAATTATAATTTGAAGATTGATTTGTTTAAAAACTAAATTTTGTAAGTCTGTTCTATCTGAAATTCTTGTTATCCAGCCCTTAAGACCTGAGTTCTTCAATGTTTAGCGTGTGGCCTCCAGCCGAGCTTTTACGTGAAATATTTTTAAAAAAATGGTACAAATGGCTCTGAGCCTATGGGACTTAACTGCTGAGGTCATCAGTCCCCTAGAACTTAAAACTACTTAAACCTAACTAACCTAAGGATTCGAACCTGCGACCGTAGCGGTCGCGCGGTTCCAGACTGTAGCGCCTCGAACCGCTCGGCCACTCTGGCCGGCGAAATATTTTTAAGATAAGGCCTTCAGCAGACTTAAATTAAAGTTTGAAGATTGATTTGTTTGATAACTAAAATTTTGAAAATTTGTTCTATCTGAAATTCTTCTTATCCAGCCCCTAAGCCCTGAGTTGTTCAATGTCCTGTGCGTAGCCTTCAGCCAAGTATTTATGTGAGGTACCTTTTTTTAAAAATAAGGCCTTCAGCCGCGTGTATTTTCTAAAGTAATTTTTGTAACTTGTGTTCGGGCCTTCAGCAGTTCTGGTTTTTGGTGTGGTTTTGGGCCTTTTGCCCAGGAGGTATCTCAAGTTTTCTTAACTAGGTGTTCAGCCATACTGTTTTATTTTGATCCTTTTAAGGCAATGTGTAATTAAGTAGTTCTTACGAAAATAGTTTGTGTGTTCTGTGCGACTGGCAGTAACTGACTACGGCCCCCTCCACGACCATAACCTATCCTCTGTCCTGCGAAAACAGATATAAGCCCCGCTACGGTCGCAGGTTCGAATCCTGCCTCGGGCATGGATGTGTGTGATGTCCTTAGGTTAGTTAGGTTTAAGTACTTCTAAGTTCTAGGGGACTGATGACCTCAGCAGTTAAGTCCCATAGTGCTCAGAGCCATTTGAACCAGATCTAAGCCCACTTTCATTTGGATAGGTTCGTCAATAAGCAAAACTGGCGCATTTGGGGGACTGATAATCCGCATCTCGCTATCGAGATGCCTCTTCACCCTCAACGGGTGACTGTGTGGTGTGCGACGTCCACTGACGGAATAATCGGTGCGATATTCCCTGATGGCACGGTACGTGAAGGTTTTGGGAGATGATTCCATCCCCATTATCCAAAGTGACCCTGATTTCGCCAAGATGTGGTTTATGAAAGATGGAGCTGGACCCCATGGAAGCAGGAGAGTGTTTGATGTCCTGGAGGAGCACTTTCGGGACCGCGTTTCGGCTCTGGGGTACCCAGAGGCCACTGGCGTGGGCCTCTTTTGGCCTCCATGTTCTCCGGATCTGAACACGTGCGACTGCTCTGTTTTGTGGGGCTATATTAAAGACAGGGTGTACTGCAATGACTCCAAAATCATTGCTGAGCTGAAAACAGCCATTCAGGTAGTCATCGACAGCACTTCAGCAGGTCATTTAGAGTTTCGCTATTCCTCTGCCCCACATCATCGCTAATAATGGCAGGCATATCGAACATCACATAACCTAAATCCCAATAACTGTTGTGACGTTCAGACTTTCTTATTTCATTTCCACGTCTAGTTCCGCAGTATCAAATTGAGGAGCAAATCTGCAAGGTCATGGAACATGTACGTACATGAAATTCCAGCATAAAAGTACGAACAGATAAAATAAAATGTTTACGAGCCCAAAAAAAGTCATATCGTAAGTTTAAGTAAACGCAGTCAATAATATAACACAGGAATAAGCTTAATTTTTCAAGGTAGTCCTCAGTAGAATAGAAGGAGTGACCCATGAGGAAACTCTACAGTTTTGATTTGGAAGTGTGTGGATTACTGCTAGGATTTTTGAATTCTTGTGGAAGCTTATTGAAAATGGATGCAGCAGTATACTGCACACCTTTCTGCACATGAGTTAAGGACGTGCGATCCAAGTGCAGATTCGATTTCTGCCGAATATTAACTCAGTGAAAGCTGCTAATACTTGAGAATATGCTAATATTGTCAACAAGAAATGATAATAAAGAAAATATATATTGAGAGGAGAGTGTCAAAATACCCAGACTAGTGAACAAGAGTCGACAAGATGTTCGGGAACTTACACCACTTATTTGCCAGAACGCCCGTTTCTGAGCCAAAAATATCCTTTTAGAATGGGATTAGTTACCCCAAAATGTAATACCATACTACATAAGCGAATAAAAATAAGCAAAGTAGACTAATTTTCGTGTCGAACGATCACTTACTTCAGATACTGTTCGAATAGTAAAAATGGCAGCATTAAACCTTTGAACAAAATCCTGAACGTGGGCTTTCCACTACGGTTTACTATCTACGTGAACACCTAGAAATTTGAACTGATCAGCTTCACTAATTGCTTGCCCATTCTGTGAAATTAAAACTTCGAGTTTTGTTGAATTGTGAGTCTCACTGTGATTTAGCATTAGTTTATTTTCTACAAACCATAATCTTCTATCATGAACTGCACTATTTGAAATAGAGCCAATGTTACACACAACATCCTTTACTACCAAGCTAGTGTCATCAGCAAAAGAAATATTTTAGAATTACCCGTACTACTAGAGAGCATTTTGTCATCAGTCTACTGACTGGTTTGATGCGGCCCGCCACGAATTCCTTTCCTGTGCTAACCTCTTCATCTCAGGGTAGCACTTGCAACCTACGTCCTCAATTATTTGCTTGACGTATTCCAATCTCTGTCTTCCTCTACAGTTTTTGCCCTCTACAGCTCCCTCTAGTACCATGAAAGTCATTCCCTCATGTCTTAGCAGATGTCCTATCATCCTGTCCCTTCTCCTTATCAGTGTTTTCCACATATTCCTTTCCTCTCCGATTCTGCGTAGAACCTCCTCATTCCTTACCTTATCAGTCCACCTGATTTTCAACATTCGTCTATAGCACCACATCTCAAATGCTTCGATTCTCTTCTGTTCCGGTTTTCCCACAGTCCATGTTTCACTACCATACAATGCTGTACTCCGGATGTACATCCTCAGAAATTTCTTCCTGAAATTAAGGCCGGTATTTGATATTAGTAGACTTCTCTTGGCCAGAAATGCCTTTTTTGCCATAGCGAGTCTGCTTTTGATGTCCTCCTTGCTCCGTCCGTCATTGGTTACTTTGCTGCCTAGGTAGCAGAATTCCTTAACTTCATTGACTTCGTGACCATCAATCCTGATGTTAAGTTTCTCGCTGTTCTCATTTCTACTACTTCTCATTACCTTCGTCTTTCTCCGATTTACTCTCAAACCATACTGTGTACTCATTAGACGGTTCATTCCGTTCAGCAGATCATTTAATTCTTCTTCACTTTCACTCAGGATAGCAATGTCATCAGCGAATCGTATCATTGATATCCTTTCACCTTGTATTTTAATTCCACTCCTGAAGCTTTCTTTTATTTCCATCATTGCTTCCTCGATGTACAGATTGAAGAGTAGGGGCGAAAGGCTACAGCCTTGTCTTACACCCTTCTTAATACGAGCACTTCGTTCTTGATCGTCCACTCTTATTATTCCCTCTTGGTTGTTGTACATATTGTATATGACCCGTCTCTCCCTATAGCTTACCCCTACTTTTTTCAGAATCTCGAACAGCTTGCACCATTTTGTATTGTCGAACGCTTTTTCCAGGTCGACAAATCCTATGAAAGTGTCTTGATTTTTCTTTAGCCTTGCTTCCATTATTAGCCGTAACGTCAGAATTGCCTCTATCGTCCCTTTACTTTTCCTAAAGCCTAACTGATCGTCACCTAGCGCATTCTCAATTTTCTTTTCCATTCTTCTGTGTATTATTCTTGTAAGCAGCTTCGATGCATGAGCTGTTAAGCTGATAGTGCGATAATTCTCGCACTTGTCAGCTCTTGCCGTCTTCGGAATTGTGTGGATGATGCTTTTCCGAAAGTCAGATGGTATGTCGCCAGACTCATATATTCTACACACCAACGTGAATAGTCGTTTTGTTGCCACTTCCCCCAATGATTTTAGAAATCCTGATGGAATATTATCTATCCCTTCTGCCTTATTTGACCGTAAGTCCTCCAAAGCTCTTTTAAATTCCGATTCTAATACTGGCTCCCCTATCTCTTCTAAATTGACTCCTGTTTCTTCTTCTATCACATCAGACAAATCTTCACCCTCATAGAGGCTTTCAATGTATTCTTTTCACCTATCTGCTCTCTCCTCTGCATTTAACAGTGGAATTCCCGTTGCACTCTTAATGTTACCACCGTTGCTTTTAATGTCACCAAAGGTTGTTTTGACTTTCCTGTATGCTGAGTCTGTCCTTCCGACAATCATATCTTTTTCGATGTCTTCACATTTTTCCTGCAGCCATTTCGTCTTAGCTTCCCTGCACTTCCTATTTATTTCATTCCTCAGCGACTTGTATTTCTGTATTCCTGAGTTTCCCGGAACATGTTTGTACTTCCTCCTTTCATCAATCAACTGAAGTATTTCTTCTGTTACCCATGGTTTCTTCGCAGCTACCTTCTTTGTACCTGTGTTTTCCTTCCCAACTTCTGTGATGGCCCTTTTTAGAGATGTCCATTCCTCTGTACTGCCTACTGCGCTATTCCTTATTGCTGTATCTATAGCGTTAGAGAACTTCAAACGTATCTCGTCATTCCTTAGTACTTCCGTATCCCACTTCTTTGCTTATTGATTCTTCCTGACTAATGTCTTGAACTTCAGCCAACTCTTCATCACTACTATATTGTGATCTGAGTCTATATCTGCTCCTGGGTACGCCTTACAATCCAGTATCTGGTTTCGGAATCTCTTTCTGACCATGATGTAATCTAATTGAAATCTTCCCGTATCTTCCGGCCTTTTCCAAGTATACCTCCTCCTCTTGTGATTCGTGAACAGGGTATTCGCTATTACTAGCTGAAACTTGTTACAGAACTCAATTAGTCTTTCTCCTCTTTCATTCCTTGTCCCAAGCCCATATTCTCCTGTAACCTTTTCTCCTACTCCTTCCCCTACAACTGCATTCCAGTCGCCCATGACTATTAGATTTTCGTCCCCGTTTACATACTGCATTACGCTTTCAATATCCTCATACACTTACTCTATCTGTTCATCTTCAGCTTGCGACGTCGGCATGTATACCTGAACTAACGTTGTCGGTGTTGGTCTGCTGTCGATTCTGATTAGAACAACCCGGTCACTGAACTGTTCACGGTAACACACCCTCTGCCATACCTTCCTATTCATAACGAATCCTACACCTGTTATACCATTTTCTGCTGCTGTTGATATTACCCGATACTCATCTGACCAGAAATCCTTGTCTTCCTTCCACTTCACTTCACTGACCCCTACTATATCTAGATTGAGCCTTTGCATTTCCCTTTTCAGATTTTCTAGTTTCCCTACCACGTTCAAGCTTCTGACATTCCACGCCCCGACTCGTAGAACGTTATGAAACCGTGGTCTAGGGGTAGCGTCTTTGATTTATAATCAAAACGTCTTCGGTCCCGGGTTCGATCCCCGCCACTGCCTAAATTTTGATAAATAATCAGCATTGGCGGCCGAACCCTTGCGGCATAAGAAGGCAGCCTCATTCTGCCAACGGCCTTGTCAAAGAGGGCGGAGGAGCGGATAGAGGTTTAGGGCACTCTCTTGTCGTAGGGGTGGGAAATTGCCCCTAAAGGCGGAAGAATCAGCAATTGTCAACGACATGAGGATGCAGAAGGCAATGGAAACCACTGCATTAAAGACACGTAACGTGTATCCACAGGACATGTGGCCTGTAATTGAAGAAGTGCCATGATGATCTCTCCATTGGCAAAAGATTCCGGAATAGTCCCCCATTCGGAGCTCCGGGAGGGGACTGCCAGGGGGAGGTTACCATGAGAAAAGAAAGATCTAGAGAGCATACCATTTATATAAATAAGAAACAGGAGTGACCCAACACTGATTCCTGTGGCGCCCCCCATTTGACCATACCCCACTCAGACCCCACGTCACAGCCATTCTAAACGCTGAGAATAATGAATGACCTTTGCTATCTGTTGTTAAGGTAAGAGGTGAACCAATTGTGAGCTACTGACCGTATTCCGTAATGGTTCAATTTCTGGAGCAATATTTTGTGATCAACACAATCAAACGCCCTAGTTAAATAAAAAAATATGACTAGCATTCTAAACCTTTCGTTTAATCCATCCAGAACCTCGCAGAAGAAAGATAATACAGCATTTTCAGTTGTTAAACGTTTTCTAAAGCCGAACTGCACATTTTATAGCAAATTATGTGATGCAAACTGATAAGTCATCCTTACATGCACACCCTTTTCAATAACTTAAGCAAACGCTGATGGCACAGTAATAGGTCTAAAATTGTCTACATAATTCTCCCATTTTATAAAGCGGCTCTACTACTGAGTAAACGTTCAGGAAATTGACCATTACTAAAGGAAAAATTACAAATATGGCTAAGTACAGGGCTAACATGTGCAGCACAATACTTTAATATTCTGCTAGGCACTCCATCATATCCATGAGAGCCCTTAGGCTTGAGTGATTTAATTATTGACTCAGTATCACAGAGGCGTGTTTCAGACATCAGTCTCGGAAAGGTATTTTCCAAGAGAGTTATATGATTCTCTGAAGAAACTGCTCAGAAAATGATTGTTAAATACTGTACGTATATCTGATTTATCAGTAACAGAAATACTTCTACTACGAACTTACTTTGTATCGTCGACCTTTTGCTGCTGACCAGACACCTCCTTCACAACTGACCACATGATTTTAATTTTATCCTGTGAATTAGCTTTTATGTTTTCGTAGCACATACTCTTTGACTTCCTAATAACATTTTTAAGCACCTTACAGTACTATTTGTAGTGGGCTACTGTAGCTTGATTTTGACTACTTCTAACATTTTTATATAATTCCCACTTTGTGCTATATAATATGCTTATTCCACTAGTCAGCCACCCAGGCTGCCTATTACTGCTAGTACTCCGTTTAGAACGTTGTAATGGAAAGCAGCTCTCAAAGAGCACGAGCAATGTGTCAAGGAAAGCAGTACATTCATCACCTACGTTATCAGCGCTATAAACATCCAGCCACTCTTGTTCCTTAATGAGGTTTAAAAAAACTCGCTATTGCTACTGAATTATCTTTTCTACATAGTTTGTAATTATATATAACATTTGTTTGAGTACAAAAACCTTTCAGTGTTAAAATTAGTGCACCATGGTCTGAAAGGCCATTCACCCTTTTACTAACAGAATGCCCATCTAGCAATGAATAATGAATAAAAATATTGTCTATGGCTGGCCACATGTTCCCCTGCACCATAGTTGGTAAAAACACAGCCTGCATCGGATAATATAAGTTTATGACATCTACCAACATCCGTTTCCTTGCACAATCATATACAAAATTTATATTGAACTCACCACATATAACTAATTTCTGGTACTCCTATAAAGTGAGCCAAGAATCCTCTCTAGCTTGAACAAAAATACTCTGAAGTCAGAGTTAGGGGACCTATAAACAAAAACAATTAGAAGTTCAGTTTCACTAACTTCAACTACTCTCTGTTCCGTGCAGTGCCGTGATACGTCTATGGACTCAAACGAAATACTGTTTTTTCACGTACATGGCCACTCTCTCCCTCCGCAAGGAACTCCTTGAAAAACAACAAGCTGATCTGCATCCTGGCAAAGGAAGTTTCTGAATTGTCAAATTATTTAAGTGGTGCTCCGATACACAAATGTGATCATAAGTATCCGGACACCCCCAAAAACATACGTTTTTCATGTTAGGTGCATTGCGTTGCCACCTACTGCCAGGTACTCCATATCAGAGAACTCAGTATTCATCAGACATCGCGAGTGAGGAAAATGGGCCCTCCATGAAACTCATGAACTTTGAACGTGGTCAGGTGATTGGGTGTCAATTGTGTTATACGTCTGTATGCGAGATTTACACACTCCTAAACATCCCTAGGTCCACTGTTTCCTATGTCAAAGTGAAGTGAAAACGTGAAGGGACACGTACAGCACATAAACATACAGGCCGACCTCGCCTGTTGACTGACAGAGACCGCCGACGGTTGAAAAGGGTCGTAATGTGTAACAGGCTGACATCTGTCTAGACCATCACACAGGAATTCCAAACTGCATCAGGATCCACTGCGAGTTTGGAAATTTGGAAATCTGTTGTAAGGTCTTATGGGATCAAACTATAGAGGTCATCGGTCCCTAAGCTTACACACTACTTAATCTAACTTAAACAAACTTACGCTAAGGGCGACAGAGACCCATGCCCGAGGGAGGACTCGAACCTCCAACGTGGGGAGCAGCGCAGACCGTGACAAGACGTCCTAGACCGCTCGGGTACCCCGCGCGGCCACTGCAAGTACTGTGACAGTTAGGTGGGAGGTGCGAAAACTTGGAATTCATGGTCGAGCGGCTGCTCATAAGCCACACATCACGCCGGTAAATGCCAACCGACCCCACGCTTGGTGTAAGGAGCGTAAACATTGGACGACTGAACAGTGGAAGAACGTTGTGTGGAATGACGAATCACGGAACACAATGTGGCGATGCGATGGCAGGGTGTGGGTGTGGGGAATGCCTGGTGAACGTCATCTGCCAGCGCGTGCAGTGCCAACAGTAAAATTCGGAGGCGGTGGTGTTAGAGCGTGGTCGTGTTTTTCATGGAGAGGGCTTGCACCCCTTGTTGTTTTGCGTGGCACTATCAAGGCACAGGCCCACAGTGATGTTTTGAACACCTTCTTATTTCCCATTGTTGAAGAGAAACTCGGGGATGGCGATTGCATCTTTCAACACGATCGAGCAGCTGTTCGTAATACACGGCCTGTGGCGGGTTGGTTACACGACAGTAACATCCCTGTAATGGACTGGTCTGCGCAGAGTCCTGACCGGAATCCTATAGCACACCATTGCGAACGCCGACTTCGTGCCAGGCCTCACCGACGGACATCGATACCCCTTCCTCACTGCAGCACTGCGTGAATAATGGCCTGCCATTTCCCATGAAACCTTCCAGCACCTGATTGAACGTATGCCTGCGAGAGGGGAAGCTGCCATCAAGGCTAATGGTGGGCAAATACAATTCTAGCATTACCGATGGAGGTCACCGTGATCTTCTACGTCATTTTCAGCCAGTTGTTCGGATACTTTTGATCACGTAGGGTACTAATTATTCCAGAGTCACTATCTGTAAGCAGTTCACTACCTTTAACAATACCTAGTATATTTTGATGAAATATGCTGATTCCTTCTTTACGTTGATACCTGACCTCCTCTGAAGATGGCTGGCTCTGAGCACTATGGGACTCAACATCTTAGGTCATAAGTCCCCTAGAACTTAGAATTACTTAAACCTAACTAACCTAAGGACATCACACACACCCATGCCCGAGGCAGGATTCGAACCTGCGACCGTAGCAGCTCTGAAGATGATTCCTTCGTTAGAGGGACTTTCTTTAAGCAGGTATACCTACCAACAGACTTCAGTCAAGAAAAGGTACTGCTCTAACACCAACTACTACAGGAATTTTTCCAGGAATGATCCCACCCCAACCCACCTATAACCTTTGCCAGCCTCCCCTACCCATATCTATTGAGGTGCAGGCCATGCCTAGTGACACTTGATCTATTGATAGACTCAACTGGCACCACTACAATGTGACCCATGCCCTCTGCCATCAGTGGCTTCACTACCCCAATGTTGACACGCCTAACAGCCGCATTAAGATGAGGCCGATCATGAGGCTGAAACAGCTGCACGAAATGCACATTAGTGTCATCAGTTTGAGAAGCTATCTTTACCAGGTCACCACCTACATTATACTCCCAGTCCCTATCAAGGCTGTTCTTGTTCTACCCACTATCACTACCTGACCCTCCTTCGTAAAATTCCTACATCACTCCCCTATGCTGTCAGTCACCTGAGACAACCCTGCAGTGGGCTTCACAATGTTGGTGACCTGGTATTCACTACCCAACACTTCTTGCAACTGCTGGCCCACACCTCTATTTTGCGAGTTACCTAGCAGCAGAACTTTCTTCATCCTGTTAGGCCTCCTAACTGCTGAGGACTGCTGCATGTTTCCTACACATACAGCTACAAGAGGCGACTCTCCACTCAACTGTGAAGTTGGTCAAATCTATTGCATATACGCAAAGTAAAACTGTATGAATACGTCCTCCTCCTAGCTGCCTTCTTGCCAACTGCCCGTTCCCTCCTCTACCTATCTATTTCCTCCTTTGGGTATTGTAACTGCACCTGAAGGGCACAGATCTTACGGTCCTGCTCCTCTATTAACTTATTTCTACTACAGATTGTGCATTCCTAGGAGAGGATCTCGCTAGAACGCCCACTTGCTTCCCTACTGAATTCCCCCCAACGAAAATACTTTGAACAAATCCCTCACCGTAACCCACTACTCAGAAATCTGCGACAGAGCCCACACATCTCCCTCATGATAAAATTTTACAGTTACTGAAAAAACTAAACGTCTTCGTTACCTTAGTCCAATTACACCAGTAGAACTATTTATAGCAGTAACAATAGTGGTCTCGAATTCTGTCTACTAAGAAAGTAACAAGTTTTATTATAGTACTAAACAACTAATACCACTACCAACGAACGTCACACAATTTATTAGCTAAAACCAAACATTCAAACGTCACTGGAACACTCAATGAAGTTAAAACAGTGAATCATAATTTTGCTGAAATATTTCACTTGAAACAATAACAAACGTCAGCTGAAAACTACCGCACGAAATTTACTTGATGCTGAATAAAGTGTATGTGATGTGTCGACAGAAGTGCCGACACAGTGTTATTTGAGGGGACCGCAATGCACGCTATAAAAACACGAAGGATGGCGTGAAGGTCTGAAACTGGATACGTAATGAATGCTATAAAGAAAAGTACGTAGCTGCTGGAATACTTAACTTTAATCCATCATTTGTATACATCGCTCTTGATGAGACATGCTTCATACGATAAATATCAATTGCTATGTAATGCTAATGGCGCCTTGCTAGGTCGTAGCCATTGACTTAGCTGAAGGCTATTCTAACTATCTGCTCTGCAAACAAGCGAGGCTTCGTCAGTGTCCATTGCTAGCAAAGTCGTCCGTACAACTGGGTCGAGTGCTAGTAAGTCTCTCGAGACCTGCCGTGCGGTGGCGCTCGGTCTGCGATCACTGACAGTGGCGACACGCGGGTCCGACATGTACTAACGGACCGCGGCCGATTTAAAGCTACCACCTAGCAAGTGTGGTGTCTGGCGGTGACACCACAGTATGCATGCCGTAGTTTACATTTCTTTCATATAGTTCAATAACTGTGACACTGTGGAAGAGAGTGGGAGTGTTGGGCCGGCTGGCACATGAGACACAAGTCATGGACGGAGTGGTAGGCTTTTGCTGGACGGCGAGGAACGAAGAAGGGGCTTGATAGCCAAGCACGGGAACAAGCTCGTACAATACAGAGTTGTCGGAGGAAGGTCGGTAACTTCCAGCGTCGGATGTGGCCACAGTGAAGACGCGAGTAACGTGGGTGTCTCTTCCGAGGCGAGAGCAGGCAAGAGGATGACGGTTCCAATGACGGCGTAGGAAGGGGCTTCTGCTTGTCGAGAAGAGTACAACCTGCATCCTGATGGGTGAGAGTTTCAATGTAGCCTGCAGTGCTGAGTACAAGAGATGCCCTGGTGGCCTCGGGTAGTGCTATAATGCGAATCGGCAACCGTTATGATCCGAGGGCCAGATGTTAAGCCCTCGTTCTTAACGATAAATGGGTGGGAGATGGCCTAAAGGATCTGTCGCCGTAGGAATCTGGACAGGCAACAAAAGATTAGTTCACACAAGTGCACTTTAAATAAATATGTTTTACTCAACTCGTTGCTGAAGAACTGCTACACTGTTGCCAACTTGTGGCAGCCATGGCTAGCTATAAGCACAGGCCCACCAGGGTGTGCGTCTGTGTACGCTGAATGTTTGGCAGCAGAGCAAGCTGCCCAGCTCGTTGTAAGTTCGCTACCAACTAGCAACAAAATTATAGCTGGTTCACCGTCGCCATACTGCCACAACAAGCAATCCGTTTACTAACAGTTCCGTCTCCGCCTTCCTTTCTGAAACGCCCTGCTTTAAGTCCGCAGGACAGGACAGGTAGGTGGAATTGTGGAAAGGGGCCAAAAGGGGGCTGTCAGTTACACTCAATCTCATATAATTTTATTTAGTTCTCCAAAAATCTTATAACTTAGTTATCGGCTGAATAGTCCACACTATCTAGTGCCTCAAGGGTACAACCACTTAAATTTAAAAACGGCTGAAAGCCATTAACTTAAAATTCAGACTCTGAATATTTAGACTGCAGAAGGCCTCACGTAAGTAAGTTCTATAACTTGGGTGAAGGCCCAACAAATCTAACAATTGAAAAGCAAACAATAATTTATAGACGGTTTAAGGCCCATGATTTAAGACTGCAAGTAAAATTAATTAAAAAAAAACCACAAGGCAGAAGGCCTTATCTTCAATTACGCTGAAGGCCCCACACAGTCTGATACTTGAAAGACAAGAACTTCATTTTAAAAACGGCTGAAGGCCGATTACTTAAAACAACTAAAACAATTTTTAGTAGGCAGAAGGCCCAAAGATTTATCCAAAAAATATTTTAAATGAGGCTGAAGGCCCAAGCAATGCAACACTTGACAAGTAAGGAACTTTGAATTTTAAAGCGGCTGAAGGCCCATTCTTTAAAACCCATTGCCGGCCGCGGTGGTCTCGCGGTTCTAGGCGCGCAGTTCGGAACCCCGCGACTGCTACGGTCGCAGGTTCGAATCCTGCCTCGGGCATGGATGTGTGTGATGTCCTTAGGTTAGCTAGATTTAAGTAGTTCTAAGTTCTAGGGGACTGATGACCACAGCTGTTAAGTCCCATAGTGCTCAGAGCCATTTGAACCATTTTTAAAACCCAACTAAAGCATACAAAATCAAAACATCGGCTATAAGCCATTAAAATACACAATCAAACACCAATAACAAAAGGCAGTACAGCCAGCGGCGCTCAGAAGTTTCCGGGTGTCGGTCTGCACTTGAAATATTAACGTTCGCTTAGGGGAGGCAGGTAGTCGGCCCGACTATATCCGATCAGCCGGCAACCCAACCAAGAAACAGTCAGCGGACCCACCGCCAAGATGACATGTCCCATCAGCCGACAACGAAATCCAAACGACACAATGCGAACAGTCGTGACTTGCTGGTAGACTAAGTAAAACTTAACTTTCGTGTCCAGGATCAGTGAGCCACAGACCTCGTAGCAATGGGAACAGCAGCACACACCCCGACCGCGTGTGGACACGGCCAGCGGGGTCGGCCAAAACACGCGCCGAGGTTTCCTCGCTGCTCCACGCCAACCGACCAACCGCCTGCTGGTCCGTCCGCGACTGCTGCTCCGTCGCGACTGCACTGCTGGTGCGTCCCCCGCTCACTTCCAGACACACGACGGCGGAAATACTGGCTCGGACCCAACCATGCAGAGGAAACACGCCCACTGGCTAAACGATATCCCTACACCAGGAAAGGACCGACCCAAGTTCCACAAGATGGTAACTGAAGGGGCCCAGAAGCGCTCAGAGAACCGGTTACACGTTGCCCGATGAGACGCCCGACTTCTCAGAGCTAGAACGCCGACAACATTTAAAATAACTTGTCAATCAAAATCACACAAACTACACACAGTTTCACGAACACTTGCACGAAGAACTAAACCATGCTAACGGCAGTGACTGTAGAATAACAGGGACGAATCACGAGTCGGCACACACAGCCAACCCATAAGCGATCGCCGGCCAAAGATACGTCGTCCGGCAAGACGAGCGACCGACGACCAACCAAAGTCGTCCCCACTGCAATCATGTGTGTCGGGCACCGCCGGGCGAATCATGGCGGTCCGGACCTCACTGCTGGCGCGCCCCCACTGAACTTGTGCCGCGTGCCAACTCACACACTGCCAAGTCCCGAACTAACTGCTGGCACGTTCCAACTGACTGCATTGCCCGGTCCGAACTGCACTGCAGGCGCGTTCCAAGTCACTGGCTGAACGAACTGCCTCCCAACACACGAGAACCGGGAAGTAATAGCAGCCAGCAAAGATAATAAGCCAGGGGCCGGCCGCGGTGGTCTAGCGGTTCTAGGCGCCCAGTCCGGAACCGCGCGACCTCTACGGTCGCAGGTTCGAATCCTGCTTCGGGCATGGATGTGTGTGATGTCCTTAGGTTAGTTAGGTTTAAGTAGTTCTAACTTCTAGGGGACTGATGACCACAGATGTTAAGTCCCATAGTGCTCAGAGCCATTTGAATAAGCCAGGGCTCATATCGATAAGCGCCGCTGCTTCCTCTCACGGGCAGCCAAGGCGGCAACTCGCTGACACCAGTAATTGGTTCAAATAACTCTGAGCACTATGGGACTTAACTTCTGAGGTCCCCTAGAACTACTTAAACCTAACTAACCTAAGGACATCACACATATCTATGCCTCTACATCTACATCTGCATCTACATGATTACTCTGCAATTCACATTTAAGTGCTTGGCAGAGGGTTCATCGAACCACAATCATACTATCTCTCTACCATTCCACTCCCGAACAGCGCGCGGGAACACCTAAACCTTTCTGTTCGAGCTCTGATTTCTCTTATTTTATTTTGATGATCTTTCCTACCTATGTAGGTTGGGCTCAACAAAATTTTTTGGCCTTCGGAAGAGAAAGTTGGTAACTGAAATTTCGTAAATAGATCTCGCCGCGACGAAAAACGTCTTTGCTTTAATGACTTCCATCCCAACTCGCGTATCATATCGGCCACACTCTCTCCCCTATTACGTGATAATACAAAACGAGCTGCCCTTTTTTGCACCCTTTCGATGTCCTCCGTCAATCCCACCTGGTAAGGATCCCACACCGCGCAGCAATATTCTAACAGAGGACGAACGAGTGTAGTGTAAGCTGTCTCTTTAGTGGACTTGTTGCATCTTCTAAGTGTCCTGCCAATGAAACGCAACCTTTGGTTCGCCTTCCCCACAATATTATCTATGTGGTCTTTCCAACTGAAGTTGTTCGTAATTTTAACACCCAGGTACTTAGTTGAATTGACAGCCTTGAGAATTGTACTAGTTATCGTGTAATCGAATTCCAACGGATTTCTTTTGGAACTAATGTGGATCACCCCACACTTTTCGTTATTTAGCGTCAACTGCCACCTGCCACACCATACAGCAATCTTTTCTAAATCGCTTTGCAACTGATACTGGTCTTCGGATGACCTTACTAGACGGTAAATTACAGCATCATCTGCGAACAACCTAAGACAACTGCTCAGATTATCACCCAGGTCATTTATATAGATCGGGAACAAAAGAGGTCCCAGGACGCTTCCCTGGGGAACACCTGATATCACTTCAGTTTTACTCGATGATTTGCCGTATATTACTACGAACTGCGACCTTCCTGACAGGAAATCACGAATCCAGTAGCACAACTGAGATGATACCCCGTAGGCCCGCAGCTTGATTAGAAGTCGCTTGTGAGGAACGGTGTCATGAGCTTTCCGGAAATCTAGAAATACGGAATTAACTTGAGATCCCCTGTCGATAGCGGCCATTACTTCGTGCGAATAAAGAGCTAGCTGCGTTGCACAAGAAAGATGTTTTCTGAAACCATGCTGATTACGTATCAATAGATCGTTCCCTTCGAGGTGGTTCATAATTTTTGAATACAGTATATGCTCCAAAACCCTACTGCAAACCGACGTCAATGATATAGGTCTGTAGGATTCGAACCTGCGACCGTAGCGGTCGTGCGGTTCCAGATTGTAGAGCCTAGAACCGCACGGCCACCCCGGCCGGCACATCAGTAATTGAAATTAACATAACGAGCTGGTACTACAGTGAAAAACAGGATGCCAAATGAGATATGGGAAGGACACGAGCCACGCACGGCTCACTTTCCTCGTGTGTCTGGATCCCAAATCCTAGGTCTGACCCTTTTATTTCGCATTTCATCATGCCAAAAACAACACACACAACGAAGCTAACGAAATACACACGTTTCATACACAGCGGTAACTAAACACTACTGCATCCTTTCGCACAACACGCGATTCAGCGTCACATACACAGTTACTACAATGACAGAGATCGGCTTACATTAGATAAGTCTGGCCAGACAGTGCGTTAATCCAATTTTTTTAATGTTCAATTCATCGTCGTGACAGGGTCACTAAAATCATAAACATAAGGACGTAACGCAGTGTACTACAGTTACGCAATCGTTAGCACATAAACGTAACGCGTAGAATGCTGTAGGTTCAAATTTCGCTACATGCACCGGATTTTTTTTTTATTTCTACAGCCAACGAAAAACTTTTATTATTATTTTTGCTGAATTAATTGTTTTAAATGTAGTTTTTCGTTTCTACTACTTATCGCGCCATTTTCGTCAGCGAATTTAGTTTTTTATTTGCTCTCTTTTTTCCTATCGTTCTTTTTTCACTTGGAATGTGTGTGTCGCCTATAATCCGAAACCAAGTGCCATCCAAGACTGCTCATTGGTTGGTGACGCGGCAGCTCATGTAACAGTGTGAGTGTAGTTTCAGGGCACCAATGACAGCGAGAACTTACACTTTGTTTTTAGCATTGAAACAGATTTTTTTCTGTACTGAGTTTGCTCGTACAGGTTAGTTTTAATCGCCGTAAACAAAGCGATCGTGATTTTAGTTCCGCCGTAGGTTGTTGGTCGCCGTTTTCTCGGACACATAGCTCATTACGAAGTTGTGGTTAGGTTAGCACACGAGTTTACAATTAGGACCACAAAACCGGTCGTCTACTGCTGTTCAGTTTACTTAAAACCAGCTGCCGACAGAGCATGTCGCATTTCCATCTCATTTTAACGCGGCCACTTCCAACATTGGTCCGCGTTACACATAAACAGCTTTTGTGTAGTGACCCGCCATGTTTGTGCGTCGCCAACAGTGAGGTCAATACTGAACTGGAGAGACTACTACACCAAGCAGAGCCGTGACGCGTTACGTTACAGTTGCCATGTTAAACTGGGGCAAGGTGTCAAATTGCTCTGCTACATAGAAAAAATACTATTACCATTTGTGCACACTATATGACGCTGTGTGTGTTCAGTTTGTAGTTCACTGTTAGCTGTTGCCTTTTACCCTCTAACACTTTCCTGCAAAATCAATTTCACAATTATTCTGCTGTGTTTACATACATAACTTCCGTACTGCTGCTAAGGCTGCTGACAAATTATGCTGCTCAAAAATTTTACCTCTGTGCAACAGATTTTTTGGTTTCACTTTTAGCATTTTATTTCCTCAATGACGACACTGTATAGCAATATAAAATAGCCAAAACAATGAATGAAAAATTTCTTATTACAGTTACCTCATCAGATATGTGGCGAACTTTCATACAATAACACATTTGATGAAAAGCGCACTGCTCTCCACACCTAACGTGTAAAGTTCTGTACACGACATTAGGCAATAAACCTGCTAACCGATTACTTTGTTAGCAATTTCACCTGCTAAAAGGGGAAAACCTTTAATGTTGTTATGAATCACTTTAGAGGTTGTTATGTTAACACTATGCGGTCCGGCGACACCACACCTGCATAGTATCGCTCAGTGCCCGGCGACAGCACGTTAGTATCTTTTGCATTCTGTTGGTCTTTTGTTTAGGTAACAATAAGTTACACAGGTCAACAAGTGTTTTGTTTTTGTGAGTACTTGTGCCCTTTCATCATGGCGGACGAAAGAGACAATAGGATTATTTACGATGAATGCGCGGACGTCTTGTCTGACATTCCGGATGACTTGGCCGATTGGGAAGAAGACATTCGATATCAAAAAAATGAAAGTGAAGCAGCATCGTAGGAAGACAGAGAAATACGTCCAAGAAGAATTCGGCGAACGCTACGATTGCCAACTGATTCGGCTGAATCAGACGAAGAAGACTTTGATTTACCGAGGACCAATAATAAATCTGAAGGATCCCCGGGTCCAAACATATTTCCCCAAGATACACAGAGCGTCGAGGATATCGTACAATTATATATTGGGAACGATCTATTTGAATATATTAGCAACGAAACCAAAAAGTTCTACAGTCTAAATTGCAACAGAAGGAAACTGGATTTAAAAAATGCCAAATTTGTCTACGTTACGCGATCCGAACTTAGAAAATGGTTTGGACTTGCTATCCTTATGGGAATTGTAAGAAAAACAAGGATCAATGATTATTGGTCACCGAATCCGTTGATAGACACGCCGATATTTCGCAAAACGATGTCCCACAAAGGATTCAGAGAAATATTATCATTTTTACATTTTTCCGACAGTAACAATAAACTGGATAGTGCCGACCGGTTTGTCAAAGTGCAATTTGTAATTGATTATTTTTCCAAAAAGTTTAAAGCAACGTTTAGTCTAAGTCAAAACATCTCAACTGATGAAGGAATGATCACGTGCCGTGGACGGTTAAATTTTGAAGTTCACAATCCTTCGAAAGTTGCGAAATACGGCGTACTCATTCGGATGCTGTGTGATTCGAGTACGGGATATACGGGATACATTTCCTCATTCTAGATATATTCCGGCGCTGGACGGCCTTTAGTAAAGACAGTGACGGAACTACTGACACCTTCTGATGGAAAGTGGCATCGCCTCTGCATGGATAATTATTATAACAGTGTAGAACTTGCAGAGAAGTTACTTGAAAAGAAAATCCAAGTTTGTGGAACGATACGGCAAAATAGAGTATTTCCGGAAAATTAAAACGCGCAAAAGTCAATGTGTCTGAAGCTTGTCATCAGCGGAAAGATGACAAGCGGCCGGCGACAAGCCAAGTAATCCGACTTAGCGCTGACGGCGCCAAGCGAATAAATTTGTACGATACGTGCGGACGGCAAAGTGTTAACAATTTACAGGCAGGGATTTTGGCAAAGGAAAGAGGTGGTCAAATTAGTAACATGTAAACATCGAATTTTAATTTTTTATTTATTGCATTCATTCACATACGTTGGCAAATGTTGCTATTAGCTTCCCCAACCTCTGCTTCATGTCAGAATATTTATCCCGTGCAGCAGCTGTTGTTTTTTTGTGTGTACCTTTAATCTAATCTGAAGGTACACAGCAGCAGTACGTCGTATTAAGTGTGACTCATGCTTGACATCAGTCAGTGGCAGCCTTTGTGCTTTGCCAGATTCATTGGCTTATTCACCAAAGAAACTACAAACAGAATTAATCTCACTAGAGCAGAACGAAAGCATCGTTTCGTATGCTGCACTACTTTAAACAGTGCTACAGATTGGTGAATCAAACCACCTCCGTCAATCTTCATAGTAAAAGCAGCTGGATTTGCCACAGGAGGCTTGCAGTCAGTGTGATCATTTGGGCACATGTAGGCAAAGTAATAAGTTCTTTGCACTCAGCATATCTTAACATTTGCATAATACTTTTCACATTATATCCCAATGTATAAGAAATAATGTTCCCCTGGTATTCACTGAGTAGTGTTGAATCAAGAGCCTCAATGTAACTAGCATCTTCATTATCATCAGTGAACTTATCACTTTCCTTACAAGCAGATGTCACTGAGAAAGTGAGCTTTTTCAGCGTTCCTGAATTCATGTATCACTTTCCTTCTTATGATACATGACTTGATGAACGCTGAAGGAGCTCACAATCTCAGTGACATTTACTTGTCACTTGCAGCAACGTTGTTATTGAGCAAGATTTTTCTCAGAGTAGACTGGAACTGTGATGTGGTGGGATTATAGTTCCCACCAAACCTAGATCTGATGAAAGTAGAAAAAGAGTTCTAGATGATCTTGTGCGAGTTTGTATGTTAAAAATACTTTAGATGTTCAATATCCCGAAACAGAAATTCCTTGTACAGGTTTCTAACACCATTTATTCACATAAAAAATCACAGCACAAATGTTTTTCGTGGATGTGCTAATGTGCATGCATTATCAACCCTTAATATTTGAAGGGAGTTTTCTGCATGACAAAGGAATTCAGTCCAGTAATTTACATTTTCAGTTCTCAATGCTTGTTTAAAGCCCTTAACATGCACACTCCTAGAGATGCACGCATCAAACAATTTATCAATAATTCTCATGAATTCTACAGTGGCAGAGGTGTCCTGAAAATCTGGGTAGTGAGAACACTCCAGAAATTCAGTGGCATCACCAGTACTGCAGATCATCGTCTGCACCGCTAAAGAGACACTCATTTTCTTATTATAGAAAATCACATGTGAATCAGAGAGTGAATCGGACAATTTTAAAGATTCACACTGTTGCAGATAATGTAATTTCAAAATAAAGTTACATTTCACATTTCCATCGTCACAGTTAATAATTTTCTTTCAAGCTAAGCTAATATGAACTGATTTCAGCATATGACATTGATCAAGAATTGCATCAACATTACTGTCATTGGCAGGATGTTTAAGTAAAGGGCAAAATTTTCCCGGATTCAGTGAGCACCCAAAATTCTTCAGTGTCTGAATGTTGACAGCAACACTATCACATGTCTCTGACCTCACAAGAACACCTACAGAAAACAGTTTCAGTATATAAACTATCATAATTTCAGTCATTACATCTGATGACAGTTTATTCACAAGGAAATATGTGTATTTTCGGTATATGACACTATCTAAAAAGCTAAAGCTTCAGTAGCAATTTATTTTGGATGTCCTATTCACAGCGTCACACAGATCGACATTGCCTGCATACAAATGTTGTTTTTGTTACCCACAAACTGCATTATCAAAACTAAGTGCACGCTAATTAAGATATGACTTGTCTCTAGTATTATGTTTAGATAGTTAAATGGTTCAAATGGCTCCGAGCACTATGGGACTTAACATCTGAGGTCATCAGTCCCCTAGCACTTAGAACTACTTAAACCTAACTAACCTAAGGACATCACACACATCCATGCCCGAGGCAGGATTCGAACCTGCGACCGTTGCGGTGGCGCTGTTCCAGACTGTAGCGCCTAGAATCGGTCGACCACGGCGGCCGGCTGTTTAGATAGTTAAAAACCTCTTGTACATACCCATGTTCACAATTTACTAATGACTCCCAACTACGAAGAGTACTGGGATGTGTCAAAAGAACCACAGAGCATATAAGTCTATAGGGACCGATGACCGTAGCAGTCTGGTCCCTTTAACCCCCACAAACCAACCAACCAACCATATACATCTACACTCCTGGAAATTGAAATAAGAACACCGTGAATTCATTCTCCCAGGAAGGGGAAACTTTATTGACACATTCCTGGGGTCAGATACATCACATGATCACACTGACAGAACCACAGGCACATAGACACAGGCAACAGAGCATGCACAATGTCGGCACTAGTACAGTGTATATCCACCTTTCGCAGCAATGCAGGCTGCTATTCTCCCATGGAGACGATCGTAGAGATGCTGGATGTAGTCCTGTGGAACGGCTTGCCATGCCATTTCCACCTGGCGCCTCAGTTGGACCAGCGTTCGTGCTGGACGTGCAGACCGCGTGAGACGACGCTTCATCCAGTCCCAAACATGCTCAATGGGGGACAGATCCGGAGATCTTGCTGGCCAGGGTAGTTCACTTACACCTTCTAGAGCACGTTGGGTGGCACGGGATACATGCGGACGTGCATTGTCCTGTTGGAACAGCAAGTTCCCTTGCCGGTCTAGGAATGGTAGAACGATGGGTTCGATGACGGTTTGGATGTACCGTGCACTATTCAGTGTCCCCTCGACGATCACCAGTGGTGTACGGCCAGTGTAGGAGATCGCTCCCCACACCATGATGCCGGGTGTTGGCCCTGTGTGCCTCGGTCGTATGCAGTCCTGATTGTGGCGCTCACCTGCACGGCGCCAAACACGCATACGACCATCATTGGCACCAAGGCAGAAGCGACTCTCATCGCTGAAGACGACACGTCTCCATTCGTCCCTCCATTCACGCCTGACGCGACACCACTGGAGGCGGGCTGCACGATGTTGGGGCGTGAGCGGAAGACGGCCTAACGGTGTGCGGGACCGTAGCCCAGCTTCATGGAGACGGTTGCGAATGGTCCTCGCCGATACCCCAGGAGCAACAGTGTCCCTAATTTGCTGGGAAGTGGCGGTGCGGTCCCCTACGGCACTGCGTAGGATCCTACGGTCTTGGCGTGCATCCGTGCGTCGCTGCGGTCCGGTCCCAGGTCGACGGGCACGTGCACCTTCCGCCGACCACTGGCGACAACTTCGATGTACTGTGGAGACCTCACGCCCCACGTGTTGAGCAATTCGGCGGTACGTCCACCCGGCCTCCCGCATGTCCACTATACGCCCTCGCTCAAAGTCCGTCAACTGCACATACGGTTCACGTCCACGCTGTCGCGGCATGCTACCAGTGTTAAAGACTGCGATGGAGCTCCGTATGCCACGGCAAACTGGCTGACACTGACGGCGGCGGTGCACAAATGCTGCGCAGCTAGCGCCATTCGACGGCCAACACCGCGGTTCCTGGTGTGTCCGCTGTGCCGTGCGTGTGATCATTGCTTGTACAGCCCTCTCGCAGTGTCCGGAGCAAGTATGGTGGGTCTGACACACCGGTGTCAATGTGTTCTTTTTTCCATTTCCAGGAGTGTATATACCCTAGAGGAACAGAAATGCAAAGTGAGGGCAAATTGTTTCGTTACTTCGCAGTATCGCCTGTATTGCTTCTTTGCACTACTGTTTTTCAATTGGGAAACGATAAAGTCTAAAGGAAAGCGATTAAAATGTTCCTGAAGAACACTTTCCAGGTTGTCATTTACACAGTTTCGTTTTTTCAGCACTGTAATCATTTCTGCCATTGTTTCCACCTTTTCTTCACGTCACTTCAGTTTCATCTGAAATCGTATCACTTTTTTCCTAAGGGCCACAGTTTTGCGACAGACATCAGTCTGAACACTTGCACCACACTTCTCATGACTGCTATCAGATTCACTCAACGTATTTATCTTTTGGATTTCGTTCATTTCATGAAACAAAATTAAGAGAATGCATCAGCAACAATTACGAGCTACTAGAAATTCGGGAAGATACATTAACAGTTACGTGTAACTTTGTTGCTAGCTACATACATGGTTTATTTTAACAAGTTGCCTTCTCCGGTTGATTTTCACTTACAAATGGCCTGGAAAACTGAATACATTTAGTATAGCGTTATCCTTCAGCAGCTGTCTATCAGCTCCTGGTGGAAGCATGTATCTGTCTTTTGTAAAATGAGAGCTACTAATGACGCTACATTGTGATGAAGTCCATTATTCCCTTCATACTCCATACACCTATTTCTTAAAAGTTCTGGACATGAGTGAGGAAAACTCTACAGTATTTGAATTTCTCTAACAGTATTTCCTTTACTACGTATTGAAGCATATGTGACTTATACGTTGAACTGTATACCACTTACAGTTGTCCATCGATTACTGCAACAGTATACGACACAACCCTTGATCATGTTTGCTAAAAAGAAAAGAAACAGAATAACTTTAAAGTCACAGGACTCAACAAGAGGGTCACAGCTTTCTAGGCAACGACGCCTTTGAGTAGTCTCTCCAGTATAGTATTGAGCTCATTGGTCGCCAATGACCCATCGGTAGCCGGCAGCAGATGTGGCAACTCTGTATAGGCAAGACACATACGTCAGCTATCAAGTATTTGTAATCAGATTATAGTCTGTGTCCAGATGCCCACCGCTCGTAACACCGTCCTGGCAGCCTTCATTGGTCAGCGCCCTGGAGGTTCTTCATTGGTCAGGTCGTCGTGTTGGTGCTGATGATCAGTCCACTGTTCACGGCGGCCGCTGGAATCTTCATCAAGGCGCCGGCTCCAACAGTATCGATAAGCTACTATACTACAGTTAGCAAGCAACATTGCGCGTAGAGGCCCATTGTTATCGCGTGACAAATTGTGGTTGATGTTTGGTTGCACGCTGTGCATGCGGGTGTGTTCCCTGAAAGCGAGAGTCATTTCGATTTTGCTAAATTACACGCCGTGAGCGTGATTCATTTGAATTATACAGAACTATACAAAGAATGATATTGTTTGTATTACTCTATCGACTTAATTAATTTGTTAGTGCTGTTGGTACAAAGAAAGTAAACTTTTACTTGCGCTGCGCCAATGATCAGTTTGCATGTTTTAATGTGCAGAAGCTTACTGAGGTAGACGGCTTTGTAGAGCATTGGTCGTAGCTTGTCGTAATATCTGGTTGGGGATGGCAGTAGTACTAGACCAATATTCAGTTACGCACTCAGGATGATATTAATTAAGTCAGAGAATTGTTGTAGCATCTTAAAGTTAATTGCAGGAGTTAGATATATTTCCTGTCTGTGGTCGGGGGCCTTATATCGTAATTGTTACTACTGTTACCCAATTCACTATTATGCGGCAAAGGTTTGATTTTAATACTGTTTATTGTAATGAAAGCACTTTATTTGTATTCTCTAGTTTGAACTCTGCTCTCAAAACTATACGGGGGCCCAGCGTAATCCTGTTTCACAGCTATTGTGCCACTGTTCTGTTAATAAGAAGGGATTTATGCTCAATAAATTAAATGTTAAACTGAGCCCACACTGCACAACCCAATCCCCACCCAGTGTTACAACTTAAACGTTTGTTCCGACCCTGCACTCCACCCCCTTCGTTGGATTCTGAAGACAGTCGCACTTAGGACTCTGTGTTACGTGACCAGCTGCACAAAATATGGCTGGATAGCTTATTCAGTAAACTTTATTAAATTCTCAACTTGCAGAATTGATAAAACATGAACCTGATTTGTGTTAATGGCTGCATACACGTAAAACGGAAACAATTCCGCGTGTTACATGTGACGTCAGCTTTACTCAGCGTAATCGCAACGTACGAAAACTTCATGGACGGCAAATTTTTTGGGACTATTTGCGCTGATATGCAGCTGGTGCGACTTAATATCTGTGAAAATACTCTGTTATTTCTGCAGCTTGGAAAACAGGATGACTGATATCGACGATTTATTTATTTCAACACAGTGTTAGGCCGTTCTGCCACTCATGGGTCCGCATAAAATGATCTACAATAGTTAAAAGACACAGTAGTATCAAGTAGCAAATGGAATAATGTGACACTTACAGAAGATATGGTTCAAGAGAAACGACATATACCACCTTTAATTGTTGGACAGTGCGAAACTTATTGCAAAAGAAGCTGTAGACGTTAAATCATGCAGATACCGTACTGCCCTTACAGTAAATAAATGCTAACTCAACACTCCTTCCTGTTTGTGTCAAGTAACTTCATTTCAGTTTGAATACCCTCCTGCAGCTTAGTACGCGACTCTACACAGCGTGTTTCATGTTAATATCTTGCTCCCAGTTCACTGAACTTTATAGCACAGTACATGCAACATAAAACCTATTTTAACTTTCTTCGTACACAAATTCTGTTCAGGCAATTTGTATTATAGATGGTGGAAGCGAGCTGATACTGTTTGAGTTTAGCTTTTCTGGTAATAAGACAGGGAAATGAAATCGAGCTGTATGGTTTTTGTAAATGTATCACGTATCGATACCACCTGATGGGGGTCAAAGTTGGCAACGGAATTGCAAGTTTCCATGAGACGCTGGCAACAGTCGTGTAGGATCGGCCGGACCCAATGGAGCAGGCCTGCTGAGCCAGGCCTCGAGCGGCACTGAACTATGAGCACACTCTGCCGCCGCAGCATCCAAACAGCAGCATCCAAACAGCCGTTCGCAGTTGGAGCCACTTCGCTATATGACGCTATCCTCGTCGTGGCTCTGATACCATCGTCGTGCTTTAGTTCACATAACCTCTTCCTTGTTGACACCGAGAGCTGGACTCCATTCCTTGCTTAATTACTTGTAACGAGTCTTCGTTAGCTTGGAGAAGTAGAAGCTAAATATCTTCTGTTTACAGTGTGAACTTGTTCGCTGATCATTTCTGCTCCTGTCCAGCATTCCTACGGTGACAGTTGCTGCACCACTCTGTAGCCCTTCTCCCCTTACGGTTGTGCACCAAGTTTTACACAGCAAGAAAGTACACTAAGGCTGAAACACTTCGGCGTCAAGAGCTCCGAAGTTTTTCATAATTTCAAGAAATCTGTGTGTGCGTGCCTTGCACGAGTTACTTTTTTTCCGAAGTATAGCGAGCCTTGCCAGTCGATAGACCAGTGGCAAAGACTTCTACGCTGCTTCGTATGTCATATCTTCGTTTCGGAACTTCGGCCAGCGCAAGACACTGAGAGCACAGGCCGCCGACTTCGGTTGTGCGATGGAGGAAGTTAGACACTTGGTTCTGGGCCATTCAGGAAGAACATGATGTTGTTACGATGTTTCAGTACGCTGACTGGTACAGATGGGAATGACTGCTGCATGCTACAGTCGTTAGCCATGCCATTAATTGGCGATGCGTTCGCGGTTCTCGTCTTTCAGTTACGATGATTTACTTTAGGGCTTCATTATTCTCTCATGAGCTATTACGAACGCCATGTACGTTGCACCTTCATATTCAGTTAGAATTTGTCCACCCGTGAGTAAAAAAAGAAAAAAGGCTTATGATATCTCTCTCACGTAGAAGGCACAGGAAATACGAGGGTCATTCAATAATTAAAGAAACAAATTGGTCTGGAGAAAAAAAACGTTTATTTTCAAAAACCAATACTTTTTCTACTTTTCAACATAATCCGCTTGAACATTTATGCACTTGTTCCAACGGGCTACAAGTTTTTTATTCCGGCAGAAAAGAGCTCTTCATCTTTATGTCTGAACCAATTTCCCAAAAACTTTTTCACGTCCTCGTTGTCCTGGTACCTCTTCCCACGTAATGCTTCCTTCAGTGCACCAAACAAATGGAAATCACTAGGTGCTAAATCAGGACTTTAAGGGGGAACAGGCAGTACTTACCAGCCCATTTTGTCGTTGGTTTCACGGGTTAGTTGAGCGATAGGACGTGCATTGTCTTGCAGGAGAATCACACCTCTCCTCTGAGATCCAAGACGTCTCTCGCTCATGGCTGGCTTCACCTCGTTTAAAAGGAAATCCGAATAGTATTGGCTGTTCATTGTATGCTGCTCTTCGAGATAATCACAAAAAGCTGGACATTCAGCATCCAAAAACACCGTCAACATGACTTATCCTGTTGATGCTCGGGTTTTGAACTTTTTCTTGACAGGTGAGTTGGGGTTCTTCCACTCCATGCTTTGTCTTTTTGATTCTGGCTTATAATAGTGCACCCAAGTTTCTTCACAAGTTAAAATTTTGTTGAGAAAGTGCTCACCTTCTCTTTCACAACGTTCCTTTAGCTCTCTCAACCTTGTTTCCTCGTATAACCGCGTCGACTCTTTGGGAGCCATCTTGCACATGTTTTGCCGTACTTCATCTTGTTAAAGATAATGTCATGAACTGTACGTGTACTAACTTGAGCCTTATCAGCTATCATTTCCACACACACACGGCGGTCGGCACGAATAATGTTATCAATTCGACTTTCAAGTGAGGGAGTTTGTAAGGTGTCAGGCAAATCCAACACCATCCATGAAAACCCTGACATGGTAAGCAAATCCAGTAGTATGTCACATAGCTCCGAATAAATCGTGATATTAAATTAACCAAAGTAATACGAGTAACGAGTGACCAAATGGAATACCACAGACTAACACAAGAATGCCTAAATGCATGTCATACCTTCCCACCGTGAGACAGACACAGTTCCGAGGAGAGAAACGAGAACACAAGCCGAGAGCAGAAGCATGTTAAGCTAGAAGGCCCTACGATAAGGGACGGACACCCACGTCGCCAGCTAACCACCAGGTTAAAAGCTAGAGCCCTCCAGAAGAACAGTATAGATCTTACGATCCCACTAAAAGGGCCACACCAGTTGCAAATTTTAGCGTGAGACTTTTTCGCATCTCTGTTACGTTGCAAACTATAAAAACATTGCCCTACACGAAAAGTATAACGTTTCTCATTGGATAAACAGAATTTTTGTAGGCGGAGCTTAAGGTTAACATTGAGACCCTGATTGGTCAGATGAAAACACAGCCAGATAGTTTTTTTTTTTTTAAACCGCCTTCGGTAAATTGTAGTAAGGAGAAGTTTGAAGAGAGTTACTTCCGAGACGGCGAGCTGTGTGGAGCTGCGTCGCCCGCCGCCCTCTGACGCTGCATAACCAACGACAAGGTAATGAACGCACGCGATGCTGCATAACGGCGCATGAAGCTTCACTCAGAACTGCAGAAGTCTCATCTGTTACGTCCCCTTTTTACGTAATACTAGTGTCGATCGTCAATTGAAGCTCATGGTATTCACATTTGCTACGTAAGTTAAAATCTGAAACGCGATGATTTTTCTGTTATATAATTATTGAGAAGCGACATCAGCCACTGTAATTTACGACAAGTTAGATAAATAATTGAGGGTCACTGTAGACCATTTTGATAGTTTTCTCTTTTGTGAAACTTAATTTAAACCTAGATTATAGATGTGATATGGCATTAGTCATCCTTCGATCCATTGTAGAACTTGGAAACCCACTCGGGGAATATTCGTTATTTTTGTTGAACGCAGTTGGTTTTTATCATCCTGTATTAAAATATTTCCTTTTATCAATAGTGCAATTTATAAACAATGTTTTGTGAGTAGAATAAAATTTCCAATGGTAAACTTAACTGCTTTTTCGACGTTATTTTACCAGCTAACTAAAAATAGGAAAGGCTTGAACCCTTCCACTAAATTTAGTTAGTATTAAGATTCTTTTACAGGGAGTGCAGTGGAGCTGACGCTGAAATTAAGTATTTGGTTATATCATCGCTAGTCTCACTGAACTCTTCTGAACTCTACATGTCATGTGTGGTCTAGCGTCTTCTTACCAGCAACAGGTCCCAGGTTCAAACTAGTCAATTCCCTAAAAAACACGCTCAGAGCGTCGTTGCGCGAAAGTGGTAGGGAGACACGACTTAGAACAAACAGACACCACGCAGAATGTTACAAGTTGAAACTGCAACTGGTCGGCCAGAACGGTGTTAGTCATTCTGAGTCGCGACCATTTTTCAACTGCTCTACCTACTTGAAAAATTTGCATGATTAACACAACGTTCACCATAAACTTTAGACATTCTATAGTATATATTCACTGGTTTCTCGCCTTCAGCAAGTAAAAAACAAATAACAGAACGTTGTTCAACTAATGTGGACGTTTCAAGAGGACTCGTCATCTGGAAATGTATTTTTGAGGTTATAAACACAACAATGTTGATACATCAGCTGATCAGGGCTCATCCCAGTGATGGCAACTTAAAAACATAAAAGTGCGAAACATGTCCTACTCACGGGTTTTTCCCCAGACCAATTTTTCTGTTTAATTATTGAATGACCCTAGTATTTTGCAACTTTTCATCTTGAATGTTATATGGTGATGACATGATTTCTGAAGTTTTCCATCAGTCGTAATGATGATCCATTCTTTCCGTTTGAAACATAAAGAACGTTGATCATTCCTTACATTTTTGTGAATACGTGTATTGCAGACGAGCATTTCCATTGTCTACTCACATAGCCACGTTGCTTTGTTCATTCATATTGATACGAGGTGGCCTCATGGTTCGTGACTTCATTTTCCTGTGTATTTTTTTTTAATATGAAACCAAAGCATCTGTTTGTTTTGCAGTGCATGCATCTACTATCTTTGGTAAGAGTTTTCAGCAATCAGCTAATGGCGCAGTGTCGCAGATCCTGAGATGCAGCTTGGATTACCAGTTTAGCAATCTTCAGTTTCTCCACCGCTCATTCCTTAGAAATTTTGGGGAAGCAACTGTAGTATACCGCAAGGGTCTTTGTCTTGCACGAATCAAACCTATAAGGCAAGATTCACTGCACGTTTGCTTTTGATGTAGGCAGCTTGTATACGTAATATTCAGTCTGTGGTAGATAGATATGCCTCACAGATAAAAACGTTCCTCTTGCCAAGCTTCTACTAAGTCAGTACCTAAATTTTAGAAGTCACGCTGTATTACCCAGGTTAACATTTTTGAAAATTTGCTATAAAATTCAGAATTAAACTTGTTCAAAATTTATTGGAAACTAGCTGTTCCATGCCACGCGTTGCTATGGCTCAGTCTGTTTAAATGGAAAGGAAAGGAAAGAGAGAGCACACGCTTCTATTATGAATGGGAATCGCATATACATTCTAGTCTCCTCCCGTCCCTGTCTCTGTCCATCTCCTCCCCCCCCCCCCCCCCCCATAAATCTTTCTCCATCTCCTCCTCCTTCCTGCCATCTCTGTCCATCACCAACTCTCCATCTCCTCCTTTCCATTTTCTATATCCATTTGCTCGCACTCCTCTGTCCACCTGCTATTAGCCATTTTTCTCCAGTATACACTGAAGAGCCAAAGAAAATAATACACCTGCCTAATATCGCCTAGGGCCCCCGCTAGCACGCAGAAGTGCCGCAACACGACGTGGCCTAGGATTGACTAATGCCTGAAGTAGTGCTGGAGGGAACTGATACCATGAATCCTGCAGGGCTGTCCATAAATCTGTAAGAGTACGTGGAGATCTCTTCTGAACAGCGCGTTGCAAAGCATCCCAGATAAGCTCAATAATGTTCATGTTTGGGGAAATTGGTGGACAGTGAAAGTGCTTAAACTCAAAGGAGTGTTCCTGGAGCCACTCTGGTGTAATTGTGGACGTGTGGGGCGTCGCATTGTCCTGCTGGAATTGCTCAAGTCCGTCGCAATGCACAATGGACATGAATGGATGCAGGTGATCAGACAGGGTGCTTCCGTACGTGTCACCTGTCAGGATCGTCTAGACGCATCAGGGGTCCCATATCACTCCAACTGCACATACTCCACACCATTACAGAGCTTTCACTAGCTTGAACAGTCCCCTGCTAACATGCAGGGTCAATGGTTTCATAAGGTTGTTCCATACCCGTACACGTCCATCCATCCGCTCGATACGATTTGAAACGGTATTCTTCCGTCCTGGTAACATGTTTGCAGTCATCAATAGTCTAATATCGATGTTGACGGACCCAGGCGAGGCGTAAAGCTTTGTGCCGTGCATTCATCAAGGATACATGACTGGGCCTTCGGCTCCGAAAGCCCATATCGATGTTGTTTCGTTGAATGACACTTGTTGAAGGCCAGGCATTGAAATCTGCAGCAACGATTCTCTTCAGTCGTCATTGGTCCTATTGTTGCAGGATCTTTTTCCAGCGGCAGCGATGTCTGAGATTTGATGCTTTAGCTGATTCCTGATATTCACGGTACACTCGTGAAATGGTCGTACGGCAAAATCCCCACTTCATCGCTACCTCGGAGATGCTGTTTCCCATTGCTCGTGCGTCGACTGTATCACCACGTTCAAATCTTGATAAACTGCCATTGTAGCAGCAGTAACCGATCTAACAATTGCGGTAGAGACTTGTCTTAGAGAAAAGTTGCCGACCGCAGCGCCGTATTCTGCCTGTTTATATATCTGTATTTGAATACCCATGCCTATACCAGTTTCTTTGGCGCTTCAGTGTGTATTCAAGTTCTACACTATTACACACAGATATTAATTACTCCTTCTTTGCCCGCATCTCGTGGTCGTGCGGTAGCGTTCTCGCTTCCCACGCCCGGGTTCCCGGGTTCGATTCCCGGAGGGGTCCGGGATTTTCTCTGCCTCGTGATGGCTGGGTGTTGTGTGCTGTCCTTAGGTTAGTTAGGTTTAAGTAGTTCTAAGTTCTAGGGGACTGATGACCATAGATGTTAAGTCCCATAGTGCTCAGAGCCATTTTTTACTCCTTCTTTAATTGCTTAATTGGAACTAATTCACAGTTTTCCAGCATTTTTTTCCTTTTATTTTTTTCCTGAGATTATTATAATCAATTCTGAGACGCGCTAGGCAGAATTTACTTCACACAATTTGTGTCTTAATTACGTCAGCATAGCAATTTTTGCCAGCCACAACCACCTACTTCCATCCACCACGACCAAAACACCAAATTGCACAATGCGAGACTTGAGGCTACTCCCCTGCATAAAAAACGCCATTGGTCTGCAGTGAATAGTTTTGGCTACAAAGCATTTATAGTTTTACAAGTCGTTGTTAGCTTTCAAGTCCGTCCTACATTCATACATGCATTTGAAAAAATGATTCAAATAGCTCTGAGCACTATGGGACTTAACTTCTGAGGTCATCAGCCCCCTAGAACATAGAACTACTTAAATCCAACTAACCTAAGGACATCACACACTTCCATGCCCAAGGTAAGATTCGAACCTGTGACCGTAGCGGTCGTGAGGTTCCAGACTGTAGCGCCTAGAAACGCATGCATTTGAAGCCTGACTCCCTCTCCTCTCGCAAATCCATGCTCTAAGTGGACACGACACAAGCATATGCAAACAAGAAAACAGTTAGCAAAGATAGCACCGGTTGGAGCACATTCTGTAACGAAACAACACGCGTCGGTTGATACCGCATGTTGGCACTCACATGATCCTTTCAAATCCCAAGCGCCAAATAATATGAGTCATTAATGCTTTCCGATATGTGCATACTGCTGATATTTGTGCGTATACATCTAGATGACTCCTCTACAATGGACACTTAAGTGCCTCGGAGAGGGTATAATGTGTCGTTTAAGACCGTTCGCCTGCAGTGAACAAGATTCATGGCTCTTTTCGTTGACAGCCAGTTTACGAGGTTTGTCGTGGGAGTTAAGCATCCTTTTAGGGCTCACTGTATTCTGCGGCAGGGCGCCCAAAAGGGACGAGCATCTCCCGATCATGTCTCCCACAGATTTGCCCTGTGGTTCGGCGAGGAAAGACCTCCTAGGAGCGACGCCGTTACGAGCGCCTGACAGATTATCTGGGAAATTAGAAAGGAGTTAACGGCCTGTGCGCGCGGCTTTACGGCGCGACGAACCGCGTGGTTGAAGCTAACAGGCAGTAAGGCACGGCGAGATGCGCCCTCGGGAGCCGTGTGTGCGGTGCAGTGTCTCGTAAGCGGAGCGTAAAGGCGGCAAGTTGCCGGCCGTTCCCATGGCTGTCTCGCTCTCCCACTTTCTCGTGAACCTGCGGGGGTTGCTTCTAACCTTGTCACGCCGGCGTGTTAAGAACTACTTCAACAAACAAGTGGTTCACTAAACAGTTCATGGCAGTTTGTGAGACAATAATAATACGTGCCAGATAGTCCATATCACAAGTCTTTCAGTTAAGGAGTTTGTGTGGTCAGTTGAACGGAATGGACAGTGTCTTGAAATGAGGATATAAGATGAATCAGATGAATCGGATTAAAACAGGTGATGCTAAGGGAATTAGATTAGGAAATGAGACACTTAAAGTAGGAGATGAGTTTTGCTATTTGGGAAGTAAAATAACTGATGATGGTCGAAATAGTGAGGGTATAAAATGTAGACTGGCAATGGCAATGAAACCGTTTTCTTGGAAGAAAATTTGTTAACATCGAGTATAGATTTAAGTGTCAGGTATTCCTTTCTGAAAGTATTTGTATGGAGTACAGCCATGTATTGAAGTGAAACATGGACGATAAACACTTTAGACAAGAAGAGAAGAGAAGCTTTTGAAACGTGGTGCTACAGAAGAATGCTGAAGATTAGATGGGAAGTTCACGTAACTAATGAGGAGTTATTGAACATAATTGGGGAGAAGGGAAATTTGTGGCAAAACCTGACCAGAAGAAGGGACCGGTTGGTAGGAAACATGTTGAGACATCAAGGAGTCACCAATTTAGTTATGGAGAAAAGCGTGGGGGGTAAAAACCCTAGATGGAAACCAAGAGACGAATACACTAAGCAGATAATTCAGAAGCACGCAGGAGCTATTCGACCGCATACTAGCGGCCCCGGTCAAAGAAAACCATCATAATGACCGAGAGAGTGGTGTGCTGACCACACACCCCTCCAATCTGAATCCTCAACTGAAGATGACACAGTGGTCGGATGGTCCCGATGGGCCACTTGTGGCCTGACGACGCTGATATGATATGAGGTCTGTTTTGGGCTATATTGGAAGGTTAGAGTAGGTATACTCGTTGCCAAGGTTCAGTCGACCGCGTTTGACCACCACAAAGGAGAATCGCCATATTGTGCACAAAATACGTTGTAATCACTCCATATCCGCGCCCCCGCGCCATCTATTCGGGAGCCATTGATGCTCTCCCGGCAACGTTATGGGCCATCCTGCACCACTGGTCGGTAACTAGCAGCATACTTGGAAGTACTGTCACATGCATGGGCTGCTGTAGACATCACGACACAGAAGGCTGCGTTTGGAGTGGCACCGTTGCCGAGAAACATGGACTGCTGACGAATGCCGTCGCACTGTATTCAATAATGATCGTGGTTCTGCACTATTCCGAATGACGATCGTCGGCGAGGATGGCGGCGACGCTTGGAGAGATCTGTTTCTTTGAATATTCTAGAGAGAGACAGCGGTGTTACTATTGGCTTCATGTCATGTGGAGACATCGGGTATGACTTCAGGTCACAACTGGTATTGATTGAAGGAATTCTGATGGCAGAACGGTAAGTCACGGACGTTCTGCGTCCTTACATGTTGCCACTCATATGGCGTTATCGTTGCGCCGTTTTTCAACAGGACAATTCTCGTCCACACACAACACGTGTCTACGTGAACTGACTGCATGATGCTAATGGTGCGGCCCATCGATGGTCGAACCCAGGACTCCAGATGACCGAGCTGAAGCCGGGATGCACCACGCCGTATTTCGTCAGGAGGCCGAGCAAGTTCAGTAGCGTCAAGGGGCAGTGCAGCGTGATACAGTGCTATTCGGAACTATTCCTTTATTCAGCTAGCTTACAGAAGAGTAATGTCGGCTTGCCGTCCGCACGCTGTTCCGTGAGTCCGGCCATCTCAGCACTCCTCGACTGCGAACACCGCTGCTGCAGTCATCAACCCGATGATGGAAGTCAGCCGCGCTCGCCCAGTCGCCACCTGCCAACACGTAGCAACTGGCGCCACTCTACTGCCTGCGATTCCAGCGACTGTTACAGTCCTTGGTCCCCGCCTCCCTCCGCCCTGTTTGGCCTGCTCTGTCCGACCATGGGACAAAGGTGGTTGTTCTGGTCACCCGAGGCCCTTGGCTGCTGCTGCTCCCAGGACAGGACCAGGCTCGAGCCCTTGCCCTCCTGGATGCCAACTTGGCTGCTAGTGGTGTTTGCCGGATGGCAACACCCGCCGCCATCCCTAACGCTGTTTCAGAGCTGCTGCGCCTCCCACAGTGTATGTCTTGCCCAGAACCCGGAGTGCCAGATGGGAAGCGAACATGGCCCATCCTAGACCCGCTGCAGACCGCTGCCACTGCCCTCCTTCAGGCAGACCGTGCAATCTCCACGTACCCGGCTGACATTCTGTCCCGTCCCGGTTTTGTCCCCAGAGGCAGAATACAGCCCGAACAAGTACACAGAAACAGAGTACAGGTCTACACAGAATATTTACAACAGCGCTGCCAGACTGGCCCCTATAAGCGTAGACCAGCACAGATCCGACCCGACTCTCGACTGACCTGGCACACACCCCTTAAGCCAAAAGTGTGTATGTACACTGATTTTCCCCTCGCCTCTGACGTAGTGTCAGAGAAAGACAGAAACTATGGCTGGGGTAAATTCCCATATGTCAGCCACTTACACATCGCCACTCCTGGCTCTGGCCTACTGCTCCGCCTCATACATCGCAATAACTTCAAGCAACGCTACAGTTCCCTGTTGCTCCACTCCAAACAAATCGTACGTGCAATACTCCACTGCTGCTCCGCACCATGTTTACTCTGCCAGGCCTGCTGGCTGCCGACTACTATCACACACTGCCAGCGGCCCCAGACTTCATTCCCCAGCCACGCCTTTACTGAATTTTTAACAAAATTCCCCTTTGCCTTGTCTAAGACTAATACTAACGCAGCAATGAGGTACTGCAGAGGTCAACAAGGTCCACAGATCTGTACTAAACAGACCATGTGTGGTACTAGCTCGGACGTGAAATCTTTCCCAGTATCAGTACGTCGGATATGAAGAATAAGTAATCACAGTTGTTGGCCACATTCCCTTTCGAGAGAATAAAAAAGTGTGTATGTCACCCCGTCCAATCGAATCTGTGCATGCACCCAGACCAGAGAGAATCCAACTTCATACTGTTAGGTTGACACATACTCCCACGTTGTTCGGCTACATCCAGATCTACATGGATACTCTGCAAATCACACTTAAGCGCCTGGAACAGCGGTCATCGAACCACCTTCACAACAAGTTTCTATTATTCCACTCTCGAACTGCGCGCGGGAAAAACGATCACCTATATCTTTCCGTGCGACTTCTGATTTCCCATATTTTATTATGATGATCGTTTCTCCTTATGTAGAAAGCTGCTGATTGAAATTTCATGAGAAGATCCCGCTGTAGCGAGAAACGCCTTTCTTTTAATGATGTCCACGCCAAATCCCGTATAACGACCGTGCCACTCTGTTCTCTATTGCTCGATATTACAAGGCGTGTTGATCTTCTTTAAACTTTCTCTATGTGCTCCCTTGATCCTATCTGGTAAGGATCCCAAACCGCTCAGCAGTACTCCAAAAGAAGATGGACTGACGTAGTGCAGATAGTCTCTTTAGTAGATCAGTTGCGCCTTTTAAGTGTTCTGCCACTACAACGCAATCTTTGGTTTGCCTTCAGCTCAACATTTTCTATGTGTTCATTCCAGTTTAAATTGTTCGTAATTGTAATTCCTAATCATTTAGTTGAATTTACGGCCTTTAAATTTGATTGATTATGAAACCTTCCCGTCTCCTCTATATCTCTTTTCTTTACTCAGCCTTACCTTCTACAATAACCTATGAAACCTTTCCTTAGGATTTCTATCTCTTAATTAATAATAACAAATGAAATCCTCCCTTTGAAATTAATTCTCTTTCTCAATAATAATAAGTGCAATCTTCGCATACAAATTTAAATGCTGCTTATTAAAAGCGATTTGCTGATTATTTCGACGAAACATAGAATGTGTCGTCGTCGTGGCCCTCATTCGTTACCTGTAATAACCCAAAACTGTTCCTTACCTTTTTCTATTGTTACTGGATCGCCATCTGACTGCCGCATCGAACTGCGACATGAATATACTTACTCTGTTTTACTATGCTCTATTAGCTGCTGGTGGGCTGTCATAATGTGGCTGCATTTATTACGAAAGCTGACGTTATTCTTTAATAGTAAAGCTGACGTTATTCTTTAATTAATTTGACTGAAGTTACGTAGTTCATAGTTAAACTTTTTCTTGACAACAATAAAATTTTGGAAATTTTTACGTTGGTGGTTTTTGGGATGGATTATAATCAGTAATGCAATACTGCTGGCAAAAATTAATTATTTTCTGAAAACGATTCTTCAAGTATTTACTGTTGGTAATGAAATGATTTTACAAATGTTCAAATGGGGCTTACTTTTTACAATAATCTTACAACTAGCATTGCGCAAACATAACTTCAAGAGTCTTGAGTTTCTAAAAAATTAATTGAATAATATTAGTTGCTCTTATGATAATAGTTAACTGATGTCTCTGTACATCCGTTTATAATCTCTTGTAAATCATAGCTGGTGTCTGGCAGGCACACCGCTTCTCCCAACCTCTCGCTTCAGACCTGCTACCGACTCGCTTCACATCTCGCTTTCTACTGACTTTCTACGAACGCTAATGTGCTGTCTCTCCCGCCAACAATGCTTTCTGGTGCAGTCAGTCCCTGTTACCAACACAAAATGTATCAATGCGCGGTCTTTCCCGCTCTTTTCTTAAAATACGCGGTCTCTCCCGCCCTTTTGAAAATTATATCAATGTGCGGTCTTTCCCGCCCTCATAACTTTGGTGTAGACATTCCCTGCTACCACAATTATTTCCAAAATGACAAATATCAATTATCTTTCAAAAATTGTGGTTTGACAATAGACAATAGAAATATACACGTCTTACAATTATAACTGGCGTTTTCATTTTAGCAATTATGCGGATTACCTCACACTTTTCATTATTTAGTATTAAGTGCCAATTTTAGCACCATAAAGGGGTTCGCTCTTTTTGTAATGCAGTGTAAATACTTTGTATCATATAAAGTGCAAAGACAGTCCTGTTTTCCCCCTTGGTTCGATTATGATCGGTCATATGCTTCACACGGCTATGTGATTTCGCTGAGGTATCATTTTCAATTGCTTATCATATCCTCATAATTTTGCACACTCACACAGTGTGTCGGGCCGTAATTGTAATGTTGTCCTTTCTCTAGGAAATACTCTGCCGGCTGGGATAGCCAACTTATGACCACCATCCCAGCCTTACTTCCTCCAGTATCTTTTATTTTACCTTCCAAAAACAAATTCTTTGAAGCCTGGAACGTAGGAGAAATTCTCGACGTTCTTTGACGCACATTTTTCACCTATTCGAGACCTATTGTACACCCGCGAATTGTTTGTTACATTGTAGAACGTATGTAGGTAAACAAAGTGCCGGCCAACAAGCGAGCATAGTTTCTTTATTGCTTCTAAACGTATTGAGGACTTGGTCGCGTTTTGGTGTTCAAGAGTGACTCTGTCGAAGTAACCAAGACGGAGACGTAAATTTCAGAGCCTGTCGTTGGACCAAGTGGCAAGAATGTTCAAAATACCCCACTCAATGATCGACAAATAGCCAGGAACAAAAGAAAGACATATACTGCTCAACAAATTAAAGTGTATGCAGCTTTGAAACAAAGTACAAATTTGCACCTTCTAAAGTTTGTACGTTTTCTTCATGTAAACAATGTTTCAGTCTTGCTGAAAATTATTCTCATTTTTTATCAACATAAAAAATAGTGAGACAATTGCAGCTGCGTTCAGCTGAGAGTAACTGTATTTCCCTATTTTGCTAAAAAGAAGTGACAGTATGCCCTGGCTGAAAAAAGCTATTTCATTCCCACCAAGAACGTATGCTAATTCCACGTGCTTTATTCTAAATCAAAGTTTTCATTACTTACTACACTATATGCGCCATATCATGCGTGTAATTTCTTGATTACTGCATATTTATTTCACATCATAGTTGGTTGTTCTTTCTTTACTGTGTCGTCGTAAAAGTTCGGCTAACATTTACTTCTACAACGCTATGAGTTTAGTTGATGCATTATCAATGTTCCAACATGAAGGCTAATCCAAGGAAATCAGCGAATGAAACCGACAAGAAGAATCAGAAGTCCAGTTAAGGTAGCTTACAAAAAAGGAGTATGTCCTATAAAGACGGAGATTCCATGTATATAGATTAGAGTTATCGATGAAAAACTTTTGTCATGTGTTAGGACGAAGGACCGTGATTAATCTGTATAGGACTCCAGATCCATAATTAGTGAGAAATGGAACTGTAAATCATCCAGATATTCCTTTGTCCTTGTATGCTCGTAAAAATTTCAGAGAAAGCTGCATTTAGTGTAACGAGTAGCAGTTATATGGCGACAAGTGCAAGGTAAGAAACCAATTGAATGTAACTAAACATCAGTGATGAAGATCTGGAGCACGTCACAGCCAATAGATATTAAATAGTAACACTAGGAACCGATATAAAGTAGTACAAACACACAAATTCACTAAGAAACAACAAATGGAAGACTTTAATTTGTTGGAAAGTTTCGGGAGTACCGTGGTAAAGGAAAACTGCGTACCCTAGTGAGAGCAGTTCTGGCATTTGGAGTTCTCTTCAAGTAGGCACGTTAGCAGGAATCGAACTCACAGACAGATAGACTGTTAGAACCATAACTCTTACTTGCTTTTCGGCGCTACACCCCTTTTTGCCTTGGCCCCCTTTGTCACCTATCTCCATTTTTCTCTGTCCGTCGCTTTCTTTCTCCATTTTCTGAATCCTGTTTCTTTGAGAGCCTTCTCATTTATTCGAGCCACAGTTTCCTGGGTCTTCGTCATCTCCTTCTCCCTTCGGGCATTCCTATAAACACTTTATTAATACTTCGGGTGTTTGGTTTGGGGAAGGAGACCAGACAGCGTGGTCATCGGTCTCATCGGATTAGGGAAGGATGGGGAAGGAAGTCGGCCGTGCCCTTTCAGAGGAACCATCCCGGCATTTGCCTGGAGTGATTTAGGGAAATCACGGAAAACCTAAATCAGGATGGCCGGACGCGGGATTGAACCGTCGTCCTCCCGAATGCGAGTCCAGTGTGCTAACCACTGCGCCACCTCGCTCGGTTAATACTTCGGCATTCCTATAAACACTTTCTTAATACTTCGAGGTTCTGTCCTTCTCTATACATATGCAGCTCATATTATTCTTCCTTGCTTGATCTTCTCTATAAAATATTAATCTGTTCAAATTGCGGCTTTAGTTCTACACTTGCCCATATTTTTCCGTTTCCTTCCTCTCTCACCGCCCCAATATCTTTCTCAAAATCTTACTTTCCCGTCTTAACAACCAACCTCCCTCCTTTGTGATCATCACCCAGCCTTCCGATACACACACTACTATAGGTCTTAACACAGTCAAATGATGAAGTACGAAAGTTCTATGAAGGATCTAGAGAAACGAAGAGAGGATTCCAACCGATAGCAGTCTTCTGTAAGAACAGAGATGGAAATCTAATTGGATATAAAGCCAAAGCTTTGGGAAGATGGCAAGAGTATTTTGCTGAGTTACTTGATGGAAAGAGGGGATGGAACAGAGAGGAAACAAGAATGAGGGAGAGAAGGAACTTAGAATAAAAAACAAGGCGATACAAAACTGGAAAAGAGATTCTCGGGGAACTTAAATGTGAATCTCCGGAAGAAACATGATGTTGTCCAAGTGAAAGTTTGTTTGGAAAAGCTATAGAATCGGTGTTTTAGGTAGATCGTACGAAAATTCAGCTGCCACCATCTCGCGTAGTGGTCTTAAGAATGGCGAGTTCGTTAATAGTGCACTTTACCATCCCCTTTGCAGTGGCTTTCAGAGTGTATACGCGGGTGAAGACTTCAGAAACACTGGAAACAGAACACGTGCGGCGGTTCTGCCCGTTCGTCCCTGTCCACCGACAGACCCGGAACCATACAATGTCTGTAACATGATCTCATACTGATAATCAGGCAGAAAACAGTCGATCTGTAACGTTTGACGTATTGTTTTAATCCATTTTGATACACACTGCTCAGTGTTGTTGAATACCCCTGCATTATAGCGAGAAATATAGGTTACCTCGTGGCGATGACGATTTGTGAAAATCCTCCGCTAGAGAACACCGTGTTTGTTTTCCTTTTTTTTCATTTATTTTAGAAAGACCGAGTGTGTTTCGCGAAATGTAAACGAGGATAATGTGTATTCATGTTTGAAACCAATAAATGAAGCGATATATCATTTTATTCATCGGCATTAAATGCCGAGCGAGCAGCGAATAAATGGCGCCCGCTGCCCCACGGCCGGTGCAGGTGGGTGGCGCCGCGGAAAATCGGGTTATCGCTGCGTGGGCACTGGCGGCGGCGATAGCACAGTGGGGGGGGGGGGGGGGGGGGGGGGGGTGGGCAGGGGGGGGGGAGAGCTTTGAGCAGCCGCGGGTGTAACAGGGTGCCGCGCTTTCATGCGTCACTACACTTACAGCACACGGAGCTACCGCCGCCTCTGAGCGCCGAACAAGCAGGCAAAACAAACAAGCAAACCACACGACACGCGTTCGCGCGAACGCCCACACAAACATCACACACACACACACACACACACACACACACACACAAACACAAACACACACACACACACATATGCACACAGTCAATGAGAACGGGAAAGAAAACCAAATAGCATACAAGACATAATCCAGAAACGGAAATTACTTTCCTTGCATTTTTTTTATTCAGTTTATCGAATAGTTCGTCGCTGTCCCCCATATTTTCCTAACTTGTGCTAACAAAAAAAAAAAAAAAAATGGTTCAACTGGCTCTGAGCACTATGGTACTTAACATTCCAGGTCATCAGTCCCCTAGAACTTAGAACTACTTAAACCTAACTAACCTAAGGTTATAATACACATCCATGCCCGAGGCAGAATTCGAACCTGGGACCGTAGCGGTCACGCGGTTCCAGACAAGCGACTAGAATCGCTCGGCCACCAACGGCCGGCCTTGTGTTAACATTTTCATCTCCACTTAACTACTGCACTCTGTACACTTTGTACATCGACAAACGTCATGGGACAGCGAGATGTACTACATCTACATCTACATCCACACTCCGCAAGTCACGTAACGGTGTGTGGCGGAGGGTGCCTCTATCGGTTCTTCCTTCTATTCCAGTCTCGCATTGTTCGTGGGAAGAAAGATTGTCGGTATGCCTCTGTGTGGGCTCTAATCCCTCCGATTTTATCCTCATGGTCTCTTCGCGAGATGTACGTAGGCGGGAGCAATATACTGCTTGACTCCTCGGTGAAGGTATGTACTCGAAACTTCAACAAAAGCCCGTACCGAGCTACTGAGCATCTCTCCTGCAATGTCTTCCACTGGAGTTTATCCATCATCTCCGTAACGCTTTCGCGATTACTAAATGATCCTGTAACGAAGCGCGCTGTTCTCCGTTAGATCTTCTCTATCTCTTCTATCAACCCTATCGGCTACGGATCCGACACTGGTGAGCAATATTCAAGCAGTGGGCGAACAAGTGTACTGTAACATACTTCCTTTGTTTTCGGATTGCATTTCCTTAGGATTCTTCCAATGAATCTCAGTCTGGCATCTGCTTTACCGACCATCACCTTTATATGATCATTCCATTTTAAATCACTCCTAATGCCTGCACCCACATAATTTATGGAATTAACTGCTTCCAGTTGCTGACCTGGTATATTGTAGCTAAATGATAAAGGATCTTTCTTTCTAAGTATTCGCAGCACATTACACTTGTCTACATTGAGATTCAATTGCCTTTCCCTGCACCATGCGTCAATTCGTTGCAGATCCTCATGCATTTCAGTACAATTTTCCATTGTCACAACCTCTCGATATATCACAGCATCATCTGCAAAAAGCCTCAGTGAACTTCCGATGCTTTCCACAAGGTCATTTATGTATATTGTGAATAGCAACGGTACTACGACACTCCCCTGCGGCACACCTGAAATCACTCTTAAAAAATGGTTCAAATGGCTCTGAGCACTATGGGACTCAACTGCTGAGGTCATTAGTCCCCTAGAACTTAGAACTAGTTAAACCTAACTAACCTAAGGACATCACAAACATCCATGCCCGAGGCAGGATTCGAACCTGCGACCGTAGCGGTCTCGCGGTTCCAGACTGCAGCGCCTTTAACCGCACGGCCACTTCGGCCGGCTGAAATCACTCTTACTTCGGAAGACTTCTCTCCATTGAGAATGACATGCTGCGTTCTGTTATCTAGGAACTCTTCAATCCAATCACACAACTGGTCTGATAGTCCATATGCTCTTACTTTGTTCATTAAACGACTGTGGGGAACTGTATCGAACACCTTGCGGAAGTCAAGAAACACAGCATCTACCTGGGTAACCGTGTCTATGAGCCTCTGAGCCACGTGGACGAATAGCGCGAGCTGGGTTTCACACGACCGTCTTTTTCCAAACCCATGCTGGTTCCTACAGAATAGATTTCTAGTCTCCAGAAAACTCGTTATAAAAGGTTCAAATGGCCCTGAACACTATGCGACTTAACTTCTGAGGTCATCAGTCGCCTAGAACTTAGAACTAATTAAACCGAACTAACCTAAGGACATCACACACATCCATGCCCGAGGCAGGATTCGAACCTGCGACCGTAGCGGTCGCTCGGCTCCAGACTAGCGCCTAGAACTGCAGGGCCACTGCGGCCGGCTAAAGTCATTATACTCGAACACAATACGTGTTCCAAAATTCTACAACTGTGCACATATGCACATACAGAGATGGCGGTACTGTTGCGTACACAAGGCTTAAAGAGCAGCACATTGGCAGAACTATCATTTGTACTCATTCATGCGAAAAGATTTAATTAACAGACCTAGAACGCAGAAAGGTAGTTGGAGCTAGAAGCGTGTTACATTCCATTTGGGAAGTCGTTAGGTTATTCAATATTCTGCGATACACAGTGTCAAGATTGCGTCCAGAATACCAAAATCAAGCATTACCACTCACCACGAGCAACGCGGTAGCCGACGGCCTTCACATATCGACCGAGAGCAGCGGCATTTGCATGCAGTAGGCAGTCCTAACAGACCAACAACAGAGCGTGAAATACCTGTGGAAATCAATGTGGGACATACGACGAACGTATTCCTAGGGAAAATAAGGCGAGATTTGGCGTCAATGGGCTATGGCAGCAGACGAGGGACGAAAGTGCCTTTGCCAACCGCATGACATCGCCTGCAGCGCATCTTCTGGGCTCTTGACCACATCGATTTGAACTTTTTTTTTTCCAACAGTCTTCTGACTGGAAATATACGGCCCGCCACAAATTCCTCTCCTGTGCCAAACTTCTCATCTCAGACTAGCACTTGCAAACAAAGTCCTGAATTATCTGCTGGATGTATTCCAATCTCTGTCTACCTCTATATTTTTTGCCCTCTATAGCTCCCTCTATTACCACGGAAGTCATTCCATGATGTCTTAACAGTTGACCTATCATTCTGTCCCTTCTCCTTGTCAGTGTTTTTAATATGTCCCATTCCTCTTCTATTCTGCACAGAAAATCCTCATTCTGTACCTTATCAGTCCACCTAATTTTCATTCAACAATCGGCTCTAGCACCACATCTCATGGTTATTTTGCTGCCTAGGTAGCAGAGTTCCTTAACTACATCAACTTTGCGACCATCAATTATGATGTTAAGTTTCTCACTGTTCTCATTATTTCTACTTCTCATTACTTTCGTTTTTCTTCGATTTACTTTCAATCCATATTCTGTACTCATTAGACTGTCCATTGCATTTAGGAAATCATGTGATTCTTCTTCACTTTCACTCAATACAGCAATGTCATCAGCAAATCGTATGATTGAGATCCTCTCACCTTGAATTTTAATTCCACTCCTGCTTTCTTTGCTTTCTTTTATTTCCATCATTGCTTCTTCGATGTACAAATTGAATAGTAAGTGGCAAACGACTACATCCCTGTCTTACACCTTTTTAATCCATGCGCTTCGTTCTTTGTCGTCCATTCATTACTGCCCATTGGTTCTTGTACATATTATGTATTACTTATCTCTCCTTATACCTTACCCCTAGTTTTCTCACAATATCGAACGCTTTTTCTAGGTCGACAAGTCCTATGAACGTGTCTTGGTTTTTCTTTAGTCTTGCTTCCATTATCAACTGCAACGTCAAAATTGCCTCTGTGGCACCTTTACCTGTCCTAAAGCCAAAATGATCGTAAACTAACATCCTCAATTTTCTTTTCCATTGTTCTGTATATTATTCTTGTCAGCAAGTTGGATGTGTGAACTCTTAAGCTGATTGTGCCATAATTCTCTTGTCTTCGGATTTGTGTGGATGATATTTCTGTGAAAGTCAGACAGCGTATTGCCAGAATCATGCATTCTACATCATCATTGTTTTGCCATTCCCCCTAGTGGTTTTAGAGATTCTGATGTAATGGTATCGATCACTTCTTCCTTATTTGGTCTAAAGTCCTCCAGAGCTCTCTTAAGTTCGGATACTAATACTGGATCCCCTATCTCTTCTAAATTGACTCCTGTTTCTTCTTCTATCACATCAGACTAACCTTCCAACTCATAGAGACCTCCAGTGAACTCTTTCCACCTATCTGTTTGTAAGGTGGCCCAATAAATGAAGGTCAATTTTGCACCTTACATAAGAGTTTTATACATCGTAACAAGAAGGTGAATACGACATCTAACTTACTTCAGCAGTAATGAGCAGATTTGCCTATAAGTATGTAGTGCAAAAGGGATGACACTCAATCAATGGTATTAACACACCACTCCATTATCATACATGTCAATGAGCAGAAGGTGAAACAAGCAGCAAGAGGAAATGTTTTGTGTGGAAGCAGGTGTGGGCAGAAGCAGAGGCTGCACTGCAGGAGGCACCACGAAAACCTTTTAGGGGGCGACCTGTGATGAGTCAGCAACCGGACAGGTGACGCATACTGGAGAGCAAGTAACAGGCCACCAGAAGTAGGACAAAAAGAAGCTTCAGACAACTGCATTCCGGAATTCCAAATGGATACAAACAAAAGCTGTGACGCAGTTGATCACGTGGATAGCGAGTGGTACACATGTGATGCACGCATGTAACTTTTAGGTGTCTGGAGCAGGCACAAAACATCCGATTCGCGGAATCGAACTAGGAAGGAGTAAAGGGCCGAGATTTCGACGCAGTTTAATTGTAGGGCCCTTGCGATTGGCAGATGGGGTTTCCACAAAATCAGAGGAACGCTTCTATCGGTCGAAAACAGCCATGACGTGAAGAAAGAACCCAGATGGGGAGACAGCTCGGAAACGAGAAAGACAAGATCTAAATTTTCGGGGACTCTTCTATGAATGGTCGTCTAGAATGTGGCACATAACGCTCTGTACAATGCAGAGGAGAAATCTGAGTGAACACTGCGTGCACTGCGGCTGACATTCAGCTAGATATTGACTGTAGTCATGAAAGTCTCTTCATGTTTGCTGCCGGATCCTAAAATCAACTTGACTCGATATTTCGGCGATCCAACTGGTCGCCATCTTCAGGAAAATGCTGAGAACTGACGCCAGGTTGCAAATCGATGTCCTATATAGTCCACCGTTGAGTACACGGCGCATGCGCCGCCCATCACGGTTTCTGCCTTGGCATATGCTTTTCTTACGTAAATCATCTGACAACGAACTCTTTTTCAACAGTGAAAGTGTCTTACGTTTGATCCTTTGACTTTGGTACGGAGAGCATATGCCATTTCCGACACAGACAGCTTAACCCAAGAACTTGAGCATTTGATGACTGTTTTTAAGGAAAATGCATACACCGAGAAGCAGATTCGTCAGGCTACGGAGTTTGGACCATCTCCGGAGGTGTACGAAAAGGAACATAGATCTGTGGCCTTTCTTCCTTATGCTGGAGGCTTATCGTTTAAGATTGGACGAATTTTAAGGAATTTTAACATTAAGAGTGTGTTCCGTCCACCTTCTAAGATTAGGGCTCTGCTCGCCTCTGTGAAGGATGATTTGGGGCTTAGCAAACCCGGGGTGTACAAAATTCCGTGTCAGTGTGGGAAAGCTTACGTTGGCCGTTCTATTCGCACAGTGCATGACAGGTGTGTGGAACATCGCCGTCTTACGAGGCTACAACAGCCGGAAAAATCGGCGGTAGCAGAACACTGCCTAAATGAGGGACACAAAATGAAATTTGAGGAAACTGTTGTGGTTGCCAACATTTCCGGTTTTTGGAACAGTGTCTATAAAGACGCGATTGAAATTAGGTTGGCTGATAATTTAATCAACAGAGACAGTGGGTTTCCTCTTAGCAAAACGTGGAATCCTGTATTATCTCGCATCAAAACTGAACGTTCTTCGGTGCGGCCTTGATTGCGATGTATCGTTGCCAGCAGTGTTTCACTAAGGGCGGCGCCACCTCCCTGTTTTGGAAGGCAGAAACCGTGATGGGCGGCGCATGCGTAATGTACTGAACGGTGGCCTATATAGGACGTCGATTTGCAACTTGGCGTCAGTTCTCAGCGGGACTCATCAGCAGAAGCAGCATTCTCCTGAAGATGGCGAACAGTTGGATCGCCGAAATATCGAGTCAAGTTGATTTTAGGATCCGGCAGCAAACCCGAAGAGACTTTCATGAGCTATTACGCCTGCAAAGCCTACGTAATCATATTGACTGTAGTGTCATTGAGCTCCAACTGTGGAGAAACAAACCATCCAGGTAGTTAATTGTTCTTGCAAGGACTGACTGGGCAGTTTAATATGCACACTGCTCCAGCTATGCCCGTGCATATCGCCATATTCCAAGACCAGGGATGATACATGTTTTCTTGCTAACGAGAAACATAGGAAGAGTTTCTGCTGGAAAAATCAGCAAAGGTTTATTACTTTTTATATTAATTTCAGAGGACGAGAGCAGCCATGCAGATGGCAGATCATCACAGCTAAGGTAAATACCGTGAGCAGAGGCATAAACTTGTTGGTTCACCATCTTGCGTCCACTGTAAATTCGAGCGAGCTTTGGTAATCTTTTGCTCAACTTGTCACAAAACTAACCATCCTCTGTAGACTTGATTGTCACCCTAAATAGTACTGAACATTGAACCGAAATAGGACGATTTATCTTAGTACTGGCCAACATCATGACGTTGCCGTAAGAATAATTCTGTAAAGAAACTTCTAGTTAAAATTTACTGTTGTAGCGTCTAGGATTATTTCGCTTTCTTAGGACGTGATGCGTTCGTTTGACAACTGTCGTAACATTGTCACATTGTAAACTGTGTAAAATGCATGTATATCTGTGATAAGATTGCAACATTAAACCAAAAATATTTACAGCTTACACAGTAGTTGTTCTGTCCTCAGAGCCTTACACGCTCTATCCTCAACATTAAACAATAAAATTCCGATTGCACTCTTAATGTTACCACGCTAGCTTTTAATTTCACTGAAGGTTGTTTCGACTTTCTTACATGCTGAGTCAGTTCTTGCGACAATCATTTCTTTTTTGATTTCTTCACATTTTTCATGCAGCCATTTTTTCTTAGCTTCCCTGCATTTCCTGCGTTTCATTCCTCAGTGACTTGTATTTCTGTTTTCCTGTGTTTCCCTGAACATTTTTGTACTTCCTCCTGTCATCTTTCTGCTAAAGTATTTCTTCTGTTACCCATGGTTTCTTTGAAGTTATCTTCTTTGTGACTATGTTTTTCTTTCCAGTTTGTGTGATTGTCCTTTTTAGACATGTCCATTCCTCTTCAGCTGTACTGCCTACTAGACTATTGTTTATAGCTCTATCTACAGCCTTAGAGAACCTCAAGTGTATCTCATTACTCCTTAGCACTGCAATACCTCACTTCTTTGTGTACTGATTCTTGCTGACTAATCTCTTAAACTTTAACCCCCTCTCCATCACTATTACATTGTGATCTGAGTCTATATCTGTTCCTGGGTAAGCATTACAATCCAGTTCTGGTTTCGGAATCTCTGTCTAACCATGATGTAATCTAAGTGAAATCTTCCCTTATCACTCAGCTTTTTTCGAATATACCTCCTCTTCGTGTGATTCTTGAACAGAGTATACTGGTTGAAAATTATTACAGAACTCAATTAGGCTTTCTCCTCTCTCATTCCTTGTACGAAGCCCAAACTCTCCTGTAACCTTTTCTTCCACTCCTTCCCATACAACTACATTCCAGTACTGCATAACTATTAGATTTTCATTTCAGTTTGCATATTGTATTAACCTTTCAATATCCTCAGATACTTTCTCTGTCTCTTCATTTTCAGCTTGCGACGTCGGCATGTATACCTGAACTATTATTGTCGGTGTTGGATTGGCCTCGATTCTGATAAGAACGACCGTATCGCTGAACTGTTCAAAGTAACACACTCTTGGACCCTCGACAATTGGAAGACCGTGGACTTGTCAGATGAAGCCTATTCCAGTTGGTAAGAGCTAATGGTAGGGTTCGAGTGTGTCGCAGACACTACGAAGCCATAGACCCAAGTTTCCAACAAGCCATTGTGCAAGCTGGTGGTGTCTCCGTAATGGTGCGGGCTGTGTTTACGTGGAATGGACTGGGTAATATGACCCAAATGAATATTATTGACTGGAAGTGGTTACGGAATACTCGAGTACTTGGAGACAATTTGCAGCCATTCATAGACTTGACGTTCCCAGACAACAACGTCATCTCATGAGGCCAAAGATATTCGGGATTGCTTTGAAGAACGTTCTGGCCAATTCGAGCGAATGATTTGGCCAGCCAGACCGCCCGACGCGAATCCCATCAAATATTTCTGGGACATAACCGAGAGGCCAGTTTGTGCACAAAATCGGGCACCGAGATCACTTCCACAATTATGGACGGCTACGGAGGCAGCATGGCTTAATATTTCTGTAAGAGACTTCCAGCTACTTGTAAGGTTCACGCCACGTCTAGTTGCTGCACTACGTCGGGAAAAAGGAAGCCCGTCACGACAGTAGGAGGTAACATACGACTTTTGTCACCGCAGTGTAATCTTTTTTTGGCATATTCTAGGCTTCGTCTGCCTCTACTGCATAGGCTGTCCATAAAGCCCTGCTAACATTTCAGAAAAGTCATAACTCAGAAACGATTCGTAGTTTCCTGTGAAACGTTAGAAACTCTTAAAGTTCTTGCTTCGATACGCCAGAAAATCAGTGTGTGTCTCACTCTTCGCACTCTTCGCACCTATACCCAAACCTCCAGTTAGTCACATCGGTACAAAATGTAATCTATCGACAGAGTACTAACCGAAACTTCGATATAATTTGTGCTATGTGGCGTCGTCCAGGAGAACGAGCGCAAACGGGAAGTGATAAGAAACATATTACCCATGGAACACTGAAAAATCATGACTGTCAGCGGCTGTCATGTAGAGATCCCATGAGGATGTTTGTAGAGCGTGAATTGTAGTGCCAAGGGTCTCGTTTTTGTACTCTACCACGTGTCAAACCATTATATGGGATGATGTGAAGTTTAGCTTGTGGGCGCTCAACTGCGCGGTCATCAGCGCCGGTGCAAAGTCCCAATTTTTTAACAGTCCAATCTAGCCACTGTCACGAATGATGATGATGGCGAAGACGAAATAAAGGACAACAGGAACACCCAGTTCCCGGGCAGATAAAATCCTCAGTCAGGCCGGGAATCGAACCCGGGACCCCGTCATCTAGAGGCACCAATGCTAGCCACTAGACTAAGAGCTGCAGGCATTATATGTGATATGGTATTCCTGACATGTGAAAGGACCTGAGTTTATAGCAATGATGATGATGAGTCCCATACTTCTTTATAGAGCGTAGGGGAGCGACGTGGGACACCCGCGCCGCCTTACTAGGCAAGGTCCTAGTGGAGGTGGTTTGCCATTGCCTTCCTCCGACCGTAATGGGGATGATGATGAATACGACACAATAACACCCAGTCATCTCGAGGCAGGAAAAATCCCTGACCCCGCCGGGAATCGAACCCGGGACCCCGTGCTCGGGAAGCGAGAACGCTACCGCGAGACCACGAGCTGCGGACGTTTATAGCAATATTCTATTGCAAACCTATGAAGTATTAGTCGACCACAATATCATTCCACCTGGGGGTTACAGCGCTACTGTCGGCTGTCGGCTTTTATCGTGAATTTTTATCATGGTATTTCAGTAGAATACGCTGAAACGTTTGATAGTACATGCACAATTGTTACATGAAAGCGTGACACCATGCGTTCATATAATTCAATCCCTCTATGAGCTACGAATCAACCACTTTCCGTGGGACTGTACAATCACGGTCGACTGCCTGCATGAATCTCAAAGTAGCGAGCGAGGGGAACATGGACAGGGACCGTGGGTAGGTGCTGCGTCGGTGGAGGAGTGTACCGAGACAGGATAGAATTGACATAGTCGCAAGCAGTTGCGATAAACACTGTGCCCACGTGGTGAAGAGGGTAAGGCGACTGCCTAGTAAGCAGTAGATCTCGGGTTCGAATCCCAGTCTGGCACACATTTTCACACATGGCTGCTGATTCTGCATAAAGTCCCAGTACAGCTGACATTATGAATGCGTTTGCTTTCGTTTCTCCCCCCCCCCTTCTCCTCCACCATCAAATTAAACAATATTGGAAACTACCGTGGTATCATTCACGATGCGTTTTCCTTAGTCAACACTACTTGTTTACTGCAACATCACCGCATGTTTCCGGTAACGCCCAAGTGGCGCCAAAAAAAGTGCAATAATATCGTGGTCAAGTAGTACATCTGCAGTTTCACAGAATACAGAATAAACACAAGCAATCGGAACAAGAGAATAAACAAACAATTGCGTCACACATACGGAAGTATTAATAGTAATAATAATAATAGTTAACTGCAAGGTGGCAACACCGCTGTACATCTGTGAACTTCGAACATTCCTTTTCTGTGTCAAGAACATGTCACAGTTTTACACTGACTACAGTATAAAAACTGTCATCACCAGGGCTCAAACCCGGCACCCTCGGTACGACGAAATAACGCTTTCTCGACGTTCCCGAGAGACCTCACGTGCCAGACGCTGACAGTTACGCTTTTCCGCTCACATGGTACTCATTACTTGACGTTTATGCAAATCATTTCGAACTGCAGCGCATAGCACAAACCATATCGGTGTTTGGTTTGATGTTAAATCGAAATACAACATTTGGTATCGATTTGACTGTCTGACCTCTGAAGAGTTGGGTGTTAGAACATCAAGATATTATTCGAGTTCTGCCCACATATGGGTCAGGACTGCAGGTAACAACTGTTTTCATTGCTTCCTGATTCATGCACGAACGATAGCAATGACATTGACTGCTTTTGTGTACACGCGATCCTTTACGTAAGTAGAGGGACAAGGTCCGCGCCACCCCACTCTCCATTGTTGCCAAATTTATTCAAGATGGCGGTGATGACGTCATCCAAGATGGCGGCATGTAGACTTGGCAACATCGCATGACGTCATCCAAGATGGCCGATTTTGGCGGGAGAATAGTCCAATTGTGCTACGTCCACTAACCTAAGCCACCAGAAGAAAAAATGGCGGGAAGTTTGAATTTCAACAGGATAATGCATGCAAAGACCATACTTGTCTTTTTATTACTATTGATTATCATTTATTAACCTTCATTATCATTCATTGTCATTTATTATCATTCATTATCATTAATTGTCATTTATTATCATCATTTATTATTATTTATTATTATTGACCTGCCTCCACTAGAAAATTCCCTCCAAATTCAAATTCCAACATGATAATGGCTGCAAAACCTTACTTTTGTTTATTATTCATTATCATTCATTATCAGTTATTAACATTCATTATCATTCATTGTCATTTATTATCATTCATTATCATTTATTATCATTTATTATTATTTATTATCATTTATTATTAATGTTGATCTGCCGCCACTAGAAAATTCCCTCCAAATTGAAATTCCTACACGATAATGGCTGCAAAACCTTACTTTTGTTTATTATTATTCATTATCATTTATTAACATTCATTATCATTCATTGTCATTTATTATCATTCATTATCATTTTATTATCATTCATTATCATTTTATTATCATTCATTATCATCTATTATTATAGACCTACATCCACTAGAAATTGCGCCAAATTCAAATTCCAACAAGATATTCTCTCGAAAATTGTACTTCTATGTATTATTATCATTTATTATTTATTCAAGATGTCCGATTTTCTCGATGAGAATGCCATTCTCCTTACATCCATAACAAAAATCTATCACAAGTTCAAATCCCCAACACCATAATTGATCACATGTTCGAGCTTACTCCGTCACTTATCTTTTTTCACTGGTAGCACATCATAATCGCGTCAAATAATAAACAGCACTAATAGTAACGTAATTGATTTTGCAAGGGGGAAGGGACTGAAGACTTTATTTCAAGCAGTACGGTCATCACTTGTTCTCCAACACAGTCAGCAGACACATCTTTGATACCACAGTGCAGTCACCACGACGTCCGCGCTCCAACTGAATTAGTTCAAATCCTCGCCACCACCTGGCCAGCGCGCGGAGACACTGCCTACGCCTGTCACGTGAGGCGGCCGGCCACTAGCGCGGGGGGCGAGCCCAGCGATCGCTCCCACGTCGTAAACATGTTTTCGCTGAACACGCTATAACTTTTCGAGTTTGACGTCACAGTGGCCCCTTGTTCACTCACCACGTGTATTCGTCGCGTCCACACGTTTCCCGTCAAAATGTCACCCTCGGAGCTGAATCGCACAACGGTCGGCCGTTTCCCCGCAACACTTTCGGCGCCACGTTCAACCTGTCGATGCCGACCGCTCACCGTCCACCATGTGTCCCTGTGCGAGCGAGAACGCAGTGCTACACTTTTGGCGGCAAAGTTTGCTCCACAGTGGAATCCGCCATGACTATATAACAGCACGTTTGTACCGCACTAGAACGCCCGCTAATTGACTCGCTCTCGCGCGCGCGTAATAACTGTAGAATCGCTGCGCCGCCGCCCCGCTTACGTCACACACCCTCCATACACGCGACGGACATAGCCTTCTGTAAATACCTGGAAAATGACTCTTTACTTCAGACATTACGGCCATGCAGGTGTGTTCCAACTGACTCCTCCATGCTCACACAGCGAAACTCCAGAGCGCAGCTGACGTAGCGCGGCCGGCTGAGCCCGCTCCCTGGCTGTCTGACGTCAAGCAGACCCCAACGGCCAGCACGCCAGCTAGGCGGCGAGCGGCGCCTCAGGGCCCCGCCACAAACGATCAGCTGCGCCCGCAAGCACTTAATGCTGGACGCGATGGAACCTATCGACCGCGTGCCGGACAAAGGATACGTTTGGCGCCAGAGTTTCACCGACAGTCGAATCCACCATGACCGTATAACAGCGCGTTTGCTCGTCGCGAGAACGCTCGCTAATTCACTCTCATATTAAATAATTCAATTTACAATTTCATATACGTATGCAAACGTCTTCAACTCCCTAATTTCAACTACTTTTCGAGGACCAGACCGCCACCTCCTCCTCCTCCTAGGAACCAGCGCCAAGTTTCAAATCTGCCAGTAAACAAAGCTCACTTGCGCTTCCGTCACCAACCTAAGAAAATTGTTTCAAACTAAGCCACCAGCACTCAACCTCTCCCTACACGTTTCTGGTAAAACGGACTCACCCTGCAGTAAGTCCATGGATGGAGGAACAAATTTACTTTATTTAGGAATGCAGTATATCTATCACACCGACATGTCCCACATCATACAGACCTGCAAAGCACTCCTACATAACTCATTTATAATGTTCTACACACACGCTTGCTAATTGTAAACAGTTAAAAATAACTCATAGCACAGCCTACAGACATGCGAACCGCTCTTAAATAATGCAAAACATTTACCTCCAAATAGCCAAACAACTGCTAATTTTCGGAAATAATGTCAGTTCATAGGCTGATGGAAGGAGGAACAAGTGTACTTTATTTATTTGCAACATGTCTTTTTGAAACTTTTACTTCTCATAGGTTTCGATATGTAAGGCTGACATAAGGCAGTTTCTGAACTCCAGTAGTGCACCACACTTGGCAACACAACCACATCCATCAAGATATTCGTTCCAATCCAGACCTGTAACTCCTCTACAGATAAATTTGTCCAGTTATCTGTCAACTCACTCACATTTTGACCAGATTGCGCTGTGCTGCTCGGGGAAGTAAGGAAGGGCTGCACTCTATTTATTTGGGGCCCTTTTATTTAGTCGTGGAGTATATTTGTCACAAAACACCCGCACTGATACCACTGTGGTCATCTGAAACAGGCCACAAAAACGTAAACAACTCCTAATTTCACCACACAATACCAAAAAGCTCTTAAATAATGCTGTACACAATATCAGCAGACGAGCTCTGTACTCTTAAACTCTCCAAATAAAGCACCGCGCAGTGCACAGACATGCTCGCAAAATAGTGCAACAGACGCGCCCAAACACCACCAGCTGCCAAACCGACCAACAGTCTCTGCTCGGCCTCCCCCAAACATAACCTCAACACAGTCGCATTCGCACCTATCACCGGAGAAAATGATATCGCCTATGCGCCTTAGATTACGCTCCAAGGCAGGCCTCGCGCGCGTGCGGTCGGCGGGGAAGGGGATTCCAGAGTCTCCAGCCAAGTTAAGCTTCCGAGCGCTCATGACAGCCGACACATGTGAAAGCTGCATTGTCCTTCTCATGTATACCGCCGGCGTCTCAGGTCTGGACCTGCCTTCACAGCTCATTGACACACTCGATTAACGCGGCCGGGAAAACATTTACTACTCGCATGCAACCGAGATGGTGACGGGAAAACCAATCACTCTGATCTGCGCGTGTGTGTAATCATTGAGAACACTGTATTTATTTTTTCGAACAACTTATTTAACCATACAGTGTAACTATCACGCTATCACAAAACACCAATCGCAGATGTTCCCTGGGCCATGTTGCACAGCCCACAGACACGCACCCAATCATTTCAGTACACACTATAGCAAACTGCTACTAAATAATACAGTCCTGGAAATTGAAATAAGAACACCGTGAATTCATTGTCCCAGGAAGGGGAAACTTTATTGACACATTCCTGGGGTCAGATACATCACATGATCACACTGACAGAACCACAGGCACATAGACACAGGCAACAGAGCATGCACAATGTCGGCACTAGTACAGTGTATATCCACCTTTCGCAGCAATGCAGGCTGCTATTCTCCCATGGAGACGATCGTAGAGATGCTGGATGTAGTCCTGTGGAACGGCTTACCATGCCATTTCCACCTGGCGCCTCAGTTGGACCAGCGTTCGTGCCGGACGAGCAGACCGCGTGAGACGACGCTTCATCCAGTCCCAAACATGCTCAATGGGGGACAGATCCGGAGATCTTGCTGGCCAGGGTAGTTGACTTACACCTTCTAGAGCACGTTGGGTGGCACGGGACGTGCATTGTCCTGTTGGAACAGCAAGTTCCCTTGCCGGTCTAGGAATGGTAGAACGATGGGTTCGATGACGGTTTGGATGTACCGTGCACTATTCAGTGTCCCCTCGACGATCACCAGTGGTGTACGGCCAGTGTAGGAGATCGCTCCCCATACCATGATGCCGGGTGTTGGCCCTATGTGCCTCGGTCGTATGCAGTCCTGATTGTGGCGCTCACCTGCACGGCGCCAAACACGCATACGACCATCATTGGCACCAAGGCAGAAGCGACTCTCATCGCTGAAGACGACACGTCTCCATTCGTCCCTCCATTCACGCCTGTCGCGACACCACTGGAGGCGGGCTGCACGATGTTGGGGCGTGAGCGGAAGACGGCCTAACGGTGTGCGGGACCGTAGCCCAGCTTCATGGAGACGGTTGCGAATGGTCCTCGCCGATACCCCAGGAGCAACAGTGTCCCTAATTTGCTGGGAAGTGGCGGTGCGGTCCCCTACGGCACTGCGTAGGATCCTACGGTCTTGGCGTGCATCCGTGCGTCGCTGCGATCCGGTCCCAGGTCGACGGGCACGTGCACCTTCCGCCGACGACTGGCAACAACATCGATGTACTGTGGAGACCTCACGCCCCACGTGTTGAGCAATTCGGCGGTACGTCCACCCGGCCTCCCGCATGCCCACTATACGCCCTCGCTCAAAGTCCGTCAACTGCACATACGGTTCACGTCCACGCTGTCGCGGCATGCTACCAGTGTTAAAGACTGCGATGGAGCTCCGTATGCCACGGCAAACTGGCTGACACTGACGGCGGCGGTGCACAAATGCTGCGCAGCTAGCGCCATTCGACGGCCAACACCGCGGTTCCTGGTGTGTCCGCTGTGCCGTGCGTGTGATCATTGCTTGTACAGCCCTCTCGCAGTGTCCGGAGCAAGTATGGTGGGTCTGACACACCGGTGTCAATGTGTTCTTTTTTCCATTTCCAGGAGTGTACATCACACAGATGTGTAGATACGCTCAGTACTCGTAAACTATCCTAATAACGCATAGCAGAGCCTGCAGATCCGCTCGCAAAATAACTCAGCAGACGTGCGCAGGTACCCCCACTCTGCACCCTGCCCACAGGATCGTGAAGTCACCCATCCGTTTGATTTCAGACCTCGCACAGCCCCTGTTCGGCTTCCGCAAGCGTGAGTTGGCGCGGTCAACACACTTGTCAGCGGTCAAAGCACACACATATGTCCGTCCAGGACCGCAATCCATCACAACCCCGAGCCGCTACCACCGAACGCGGGTGAAAGTCATCTTTATATCAACGTAGCATAATTATCAAAGCGCAGCCTCCATACGCTAGATACATCATAGCAGCACATGTCTTTACCTCCTATGACCCTGTACCACACTGCGCAATGCTCCTCACACGACATTACACCGCCCTTTAATTAAACATAACTACACATCCCTGCTGTCGCCTCGTCGCATGACCAGCCATCTAAAAACCTTCTCAACATTATTCTTAATTTACAACATTTTCTTTTTTAAATAAGATCGAATTCACACCTCCCACCGCACCTAACCTCACACCCGTCCCACAATCAACATACGCAAACGTTCTCAACCCTATCTTGACACTCATATATCACCCCACAAAGCATGCTTATCAATCAATTTACCATTCTCATCCCTTCTTTTCGAATTACAAACGTAGCCTCTATCTAAACACCAATCAACTCATCTTTCTCGCACTTTCAACAGTAAAATTAATTTTACACAAACCCAGAAATACCAAACACAATTAAAGAGTGAAACTTTTATACAGAGCATCAAGCACATACGAGAATATTCAAAGCCCGGTCCATATTTACCACCTACACCTTCAATTAAATATTATTACCATTGCCCCAACATTCTGCCAGTGCTCGATTTGTACATATTTTTCCGCTCTTAACTGTTGTCACTATCGGTCGAATACCACTATCTATAGATTGCATAAATTTCCACATGAAAAAAAATCTCGCCCCCGCCGATTAGAGACTCCTATATCCGAACACATAGCATCATTCAACTATCACTTGCTCTTATCTAATAACTCATCCATCAGGTCTGGGGGCTAGGTCATCCCTTTCTTTCTTTCTTTCTTTCTTTCTTTCTTTTCTTTCATTCAGTAGCAGACAGCTATTTTTTTTTTTTTTTTTACAGTGGTAGCTAAACTGAGCCATCAACTTAACATCACCATTCGCGAAACATATCTTCAAATACGTAAACACACTTACTCAATTACACAGCGGTCCCGCTGAGGACATGACCTTCAATATTACATTTCTTAATCCAATAACCACCCAAACAAGTACTAAATGCTCAAACTAATCCCATAGCGCCTTACAAAGCGAGTGTCCGAGCGCCGCCGGCGGCATGTCAAAGCCACATAACTGTCCACCTAACCAGCCGTCGACTCAGCCCCAGGACCAGAATGCTGAAGTGGGCTCTCCCTATACCTGCTCTCCAGCTATTGTCTAACGACATACAGTGCACAAATGGATTCCTGAATAGCGCAGATCTCTATCACCCCCTTGCATCTCCAACAGGACATGTAAACAGTGTCTCCCCCAGCCAGCGAACCCGACGTCATTCACCCTTCGCTCACAATTTCCACTCGCATATATAAAACCATATTCACTCCTGCCAAAACTCACTTAATAATAAAAAAGCATTCTCCCTTTCCAAGCATATATGAGCATGCATTTATCTTCACCCATCTGATCTCTGCAATTTAAGTTGGAGAAAGACATATATATTACCTTCTGCAACCTGTCTATAAACAGAACGATCTCAGTTACTACAACAGGACCTTGTTTTCACCATTCGCCGGAAATGCTCGCAATGTTGTACGCCTCAAACTAGGTACAAGTGCAACAGATCCTCAACGCCCTATCATCTTTATCCTCTACCATCAAACAGTGAAAAAGTCACGAAGGCACCAATGCGATCCACCTCCAGCGCGGACAAACGGAATTCACAATACTCCCCCCGAATAACTCAGCGTGCAGCCATCCAAGAATTCCTAACAGCTCGCCAAATCCAACACCTCAAACTACAAATGCCTATATGAACAAGATCACATTAGATATACACACACGCTGCACAAACACCTTTAAAGTTTGATCACCCATACTCTAACTGAATGAGAAGCTGCCTCTGGCCCTTGTTCAAACAGTGCTTTCTAACACGCTTTTGCACACTGCCGAGCATTTTGTCTTTCTGCTGTGACTTCGAAGTCATTGTCTGATTCTAAACAGACATTAACACGGACTGATGCATGGTCTCTCACAGGAAACTATACCTTGCACCTTATAAATCATATTCTTACAGTCGATAGCATAACATTGAATGATTTTAAATAAAGGACACCCACAACACAAGGAAAATAGAAGAGCCTGCTGGCGTTGTAGGGACTTCCCTCGAAAGTGATTGACCACCTCTACATTTACACTCATATGTCGCAGTGACCGAATAGTTTATAACTCTGCATTCAATTTCTAGTGATTGGTCATTTTTGCACACAAGTACAGGATCACCGTATTCGGTGCTAGCAACCCTGGAAGTTGCGGTCCATCAACCAAAATTTCTCCCCCAACTCAAGCAAGCATTTTCAGTCAATCATTATGTCGTACCCAATGCACAGACGCGATGGGTAAGACACCACCGATCTACTGTAATATTATCCATCACAGCTGATATCGCGAAAAATTTTACAGTAAGTCCAACACTGGCCAATCATGTGACAGCTTGTTTTCTTAATTTCAGTATCATAGCTACCATACATCCTCTACTTTGCAAGTATCATTGCGACCATTCATAGATGACTGCTCAGCATGTCCATTCACACTTAATTCTCGAACACATAAAGACGATCAAATTATACCAGACAACGCTATACATATTTCTAACAAGGGAACCTCCCCATCGCACCCCCCTCAGATTTAGTTATAACTTGGCACAGTGGATAGGCCTTGATAAACTGAACACAGATCAATTGAGAAAACAGGAAGAAGTTGTGTGGAACTGTGAAAAAATAAGCAAAATATACAAACTGAGTAGTCCATGGGTACATAGGCAACATCAAGGAGAACGTGAGCTCAGGAGCGCCATGGTCCCGTGGTAGCGTCAGCAGCTGCAGAAGGAGAGGTCCTTGGTTCAATTCTTCCCACGAGTGAAAATTTTACTTTCTTTATTTTTTGCATAGTTATTATCTGTCCGTTCGTTCATTGACGTCTCTGTTCACTGTAATAAGTTTAGTGTCTGTGTTTTGCGACCGCATCGCAAAACCGTGCGATTAGTAGACGAAAGGACGTGCCTCTCCAATCGGAACCGAAAACATTTGATCGCAAGGTCATAGGTCAACCGATTCCTCCACAGGAAAACACATCTGATATATTCTATACGACACTGGTGACGGCATGTGCGTCACATGACAGGAATATGTTGTCGACCCACCTAACTTGTACACTTGGCGAATGGGTAAAAAGATTCTTCTACCTTGCCCGATTTATGTTTTCTTGTGGATGTATAATCACTCCCAAAAAAGTGATGAAAACATAAGAGTTTGTCACATAAACTGAAAATAAAAAATTAATGTTTTTACTCGATGGAAAATTTGAACCAAGGACCTTTCGTTCCGCAGCTGCTCACGTTACCACGAGACCACGGCGCTCCTGCGTTCCCAGTGTCCTAGATGTTGCCTACCTTCCCATGAACTACTCAGTTTGTATATTTTGCTTATTTTTTCACAGTTCCACACAACTTCTTCCTGTTTTCTCAATTGATCTGTGTTCAGTTTTTCAAGGCCTATCTACTGTGCCAACTTATAACTAAATCTGAGGGGGGTGCGATGGGGAGGTTCCCTTGTAAGACCTCGCGCATAGTACTCGATCAGTCTCTCTGCGTATGGCGGTCACAGAGCTATCTAGTCCTCATCCGTTCAAAGACCATCCTCACCTCGACATTGACCTACCTACCCCGCAACATCGCTACCAAATTATTCCTCAACCGAGCAGACGAATACAGCCACACTCCACCTCTCTTGACTGAATAGAGCTTCCCTAGTCCTAACCCATCCACGTGCACCACGTTTCTCGAAATGTAACCAAGTCTTGGAGCTTAACACACCATATCGATCTATAGTAACAGATCTCAAAGTGCCTTAATTTAATAGCATACAGTTACGAAGAACAAGAACGGAGCGATACTTATACACAACGTAATTCGATAGATTTTTAATCAAATCATCCAATCTATCATGTGTAAAGTATTGTTCTAGAGTCCATGATCGCTGCGTCGAAGGTTCTGGTAAGAGAGAGAGAGAGAGAGAGAACATAAACACACACACACACTCCTAAGACTAGAACGTTCAGCACTTAAAAACGGGCAATAACCTTAGATCGCTTACTTTTCCGTCCTGTCATACATACATCCTTCTCTCCGGTCACCCTAGCTGAGCTATCTCTACCCCAATCGTAAAACTTTTCCTTTCTATGATACGAGCCCAATATAGCCCTGCGGACATGGCTAGTGCCCAATGATCACACCAGATCACGAGTCAGAAATAATACTATTACTCCATCAGGTCTATATAAAAAATGATAGTTATTAGCAGCCGGTACATCCTACAAGCAAACAGATACGTATAACAGCAGCGTCCAACATGTGAAAATTACAAGTCATCCCGTCACACACTCTGTAAACACCCGTCTGTCGGGTGAGTGTGTACACAATGATTACAGCCCCTCACAAATACCCACTTCTAACTTTGTTATCACGCTGAAGTCTCGATTTTACATCAAGCATGGGACAGGGTGGGGATCGCGTAAATCAAAGTGCATTTAGAGGAATGTCAACTTTCATCACACATGAGATGCAAGTCCTCTGATGACCGACGGGTTCACCGTTAACGATCGCAAGTAGACAGCGCTTTAAACCACATACCGAACACGTAGCCGCATACGACTAGAACGCTGGCTATATCACGTGACGAAAGCATCCAAATAGAATACTGGAAAAAAAAATCTACCTGCAGCAACTTGTCCTTCTTTAGCATAAATGAGTCAACGTTTGAATCGTACCTAGTTGCAGCTCTGTCTCAATCGATCATCCCGTGCACCCTCTGTTATTATTTAACACAGATGTGAGTAAGGTTAGACGTGAATGATTGTCTGTCCTCCTGAAAAGCATCAAATACAGCATTCAACACGCATGTATCACTGTTACCTCACTAGACATACACTATAATACGAACTCAACGAGAAAAAATTGACTGCCTTCCTTATTCTGCTCGCTTCGAAGTCATCGTTTTCCTGCATTCCTCTTGTTGCCGCATACTTGACTCCATGTACAAATTCCCCCCTGCCAACCAGAATATAAGCAAGTACGTTCTCATTTTCACCGCATTTCAGAGGATATTAGGTTAGTTTATATCTATGCGCTAATCAGTTTTCGCATTTCTTTCGATTTTATGTCAGAACCATCCATGCGACCACGACATAAGTTATCGTTCTGTGTTCTAAAATCGTCTCTAAATGTAACCAAGGCGTATCCAGTCACCTCCACATTCGGAGAGCGCTTGCTCTGTTTTGTGTATCTCTGAGTACATGCACGCCTCGCGGAAGGTTCCCAGGACCGGCGGTAGAGTAGGGTTAACGTTCGAATGTGGATCCGCCGCGAGTTACATGGAGAGCGGTGTTCAGGTGCGGATCCACAATACGCCGCGCATGGGGTAGTGTTTGAAGGTGTGAAGCGTGTCCAGTGAAAACATGTTTACGACATGGGAGCGATCGCTGGGCTCGCCCCCCGCGCTAGTGGCCGGCCGCCTCACGTGACAGGCGTAGGCAGTGTCTCCGCGCGCTGGCCAGGGGGTGGCGAGGTTCAAATGGTTCAAATGGTTCTGAGCACTATGGGACTTAACATCTGTGGTCATCAGTCCCCTAGAACTTAGAACTACTTAAACCTAACTAACCTAAGGACATCACACACATCCATGCCCGAGGCAGGATTCGAACCTGCGACCGTAGCAGTCGCGCGGTTCCGGACTGCGCGCGGGTGGCGAGGATTTGAACTAATTCAGTTGGAGCGCGGACGTCGTGGTGACTGCACTGTGATATCAAGGATGTGTCTGCTGACTGTGTTGGAGAACAAGTGATGACCGTACTGCTTGAAATAAAGTCTTCAGTCCCTTCCCCCCTGTAAAATCAATTACGCTACTATAAATGCAGTTTATTATTTGACGCGATTATGATGTACTACCAGTGAAAAAAGATAAGTGACGGAGAAAGCTCGTACATGTGATCAATTATGGTGTTGGGGATTTGAACTTGTGATAGATTTTTGTTATGGATGTAAGGAGAATGGCTTTCTCACCGAGAAAATCAGACATCTTGAATAAATAATAAATGATAATAATACACAGAAGTACAGTTTTCGAGAGAATATCCTTGTTGGAATTAGAATTTGGCGCAATTTCTAGTGGATGTAGGCCTATAATAATAGATGATAATGAATGATAATAAATGATAATGAACGATAATAAATGACAATGAATGACAATGAATGTTAATAAATGATAATGAAACTCCGCTACACCGGTCCCAAGCCCGGGGCCTCACCATACAAGAGGTGAGGAAGGAGGAGGGGGAGGAGTAACAACCTCGTTAAAAAAACCAAGGTTCACCTGGCCTGGGTGATAGCACCTTGTAAGGGCTCCTTGCTAGGAATACAGTGAAGACCTCAACGGTAGTGAAGGCGGAGGGAATAGTTCTCGGTACGGCGGAACTAGCGGAAGAGGCAACCAAAGAAAAAAAAATCCACTTGGCGTCTGTCTTGAAACAAGCGGCTGAGTGGTCAGCGTCTGTCCACCAGTGGTGCGGCTGAAAACCATTCCTCGGAGCTAATAACCTCGAGTAAAATCCTTAGGGGACTTGTTCCCCTAACCCAACAAACAATCAACAATGGATACGCACCTTGTAAGAGATTTTACCCCAGGGAGTAACCAATCTCCAATTTCTAAGGAAATTGAAAGTAGGCATTCGAATTCTGGGGGCCTACAGCAATGTGCGAAGGATGAGTCGGAGCATCCTGAAACCTGCCTTAAGCAAGCAACAAATAAAATTAAACACAAAAATATGAACTACTTGGCAACGTTCAACGTAAACTCACTTCTAAAAACAGGAAAACTTAAAACGTTAATAAATTTTATAAAACAGAAAAATATAATGATAACTGCACTCCAAGAAACAAGGTATACTGATGAACATTCATTTGATTCAGAGGGATTCAGAATCTTCAAAGGGAAGCCAGGAAAAAGAGTTATGAAGAATGTACCCCAATTTGGAACAGGATTCCTTGTAAACCAAAATATATTAAACTCGATAGTAGAATTTAAATCTGTCAATGAAAGGCTTTCAACATTAACCTTCAAATCAGTAAACAAACTGTATACCATTGTAAACTCACATGCACCAACAAATGAGAAAAACAGAACACAAAAAGAACAAACAGAAATTTTTTGGCAGGAACTGTCAAACACCTAAGACCAGATTTCATCCAAAAACACAATAATATTGTTGGGAGACTGTAATGCTCAAATCGGCAAAGAACATCATCACCAATCCATAGTAGGCAAATTCCCTGCACATAAAAGAACCAATGCAAATGGAGAAAGACTTATTAGTTTATGCAGAGAACATGACATAGTTCTAAAGTCTACATATTTCAAAAAACTCCCTAGAAAACAAACTACATGGGTATCCCCGAATCCAGTCTGTGGGGAGAAACAACTTGACCATGTTGCTATAAGCAGACTGTCTGCATCAGAGATACTCAATGTAAAAGTTGCTAAGAGTGCAAGTTTAGATTCAGATCACTATCTATCTGTCGTTAAATTCAAAATTAGACCAATATATAAAAGAAAGAGCGAATATCAACCTAAAAAGTTTGACACTCAGAAATTAACCAAGGAACACAATTTCAGGACACTTTTGGAAAAGAAAACACCTAAAAATGGGAACAACTTCAAAAAGATATAGTACAGACAGCAGAAGAAACCATTCTCCTTACCAAAAATGGAAACATGCCTGGTGGAATGATGAGTGTGACAAACTAATCCTAACAAGACAACGAGCTTGGAACATTTGGAATGCCAACAAAAATGATAAAAATAGGAACTCCCTAAAAGAAGCCCAGAAGTAAGCTTCAAAAGGCCTTAAAAAGATCCAAGTTCAATACATAAAAGACCAACTAGCATCAATAGACTCCAACTTCAAACAGAACAATGCTAGGGACTATTACAAAACCTTCAAAAGTAACTTAAAGAAATACTCTCCTCCAGAAAACTGCATACAATAGCATAGAGAACTGTAGAATACTTGCTGAATATTTTGAAGAACTCCGTAACTGTTATCCATCGAAAGAAAAATTTAATTTCAATATTGTAAACCCAACACCACCAGACTCCAAGCCGCCAACCACAGAAGAAATAAAATAAATCATAAAAGAGCTTAAAAATAATAAAACCCCTGGAGAGGATAATATAGTTGCTGAACTATGGAAGTACTCTAGTGACAACATGATACAGTGTCTATCAGAAATACTAAAAGATTACCACCAGACTGGACATCTGCACTAATACATCCACTACATAAAAAAGGGAAGAAAACAGATCCTAGCAATTATAGGGGAATCTTCCTCTTACCAGTGACCTATAAGATCTTGTCTAAGGGGCTTTTAAAAGGAGCAGAAGAGATACTTGACAAACAGCTAGGAGAGTATCAGGCTGGATGTAGGAAGGGAAGGTCATGTGCAGAACAAATACTAAATTTAAAGAACATAATAGAAATGAGGAAAATCAGGAACTTAAAATATGTAATTACTTTTGTGGATTTTAAAAAAGCCTATGATTCAATTGACAGAAATACACTGCTTGATATCTTAAAAGAATTGGGACTCGATGCTAAAACAACTGCAATAATTAAAGGTACTTTGACAAATACAAAATCGAAAGTAAAATTTAGGGGAGAGCTCTCAAAATCGTTTGAAATAAAGTCAGGTGTTCGACAGGGAGATGGTCTGTCACCTCTGCTTTTCAATTGTGTCTTGGAGAAGGTAGTTCGAGAATGGAGGAAGGCCATCAATACTAAAGGGATTCAACTAGGGAGAAATCCAAACAAGATCACTGTCGACTGTTTAGCCTTCGCAGATGACATGGCATTGATTACAGATTCACTAGACAATGCCCAAGAACAAATAAGAGAACTACAAAAACAAGCAGCCAAAGTAGGACTACAAATATCCTATGAAAAAACAAAGTTTATGACAAACATCTGTGATGCTCCTCAAAATATTTCAGTTGACAACAACACGATACACAAAACAGATTCCTTTAAATACCTAGGAGAATGGATTACATACAATGCCAAAGAAAAGATAGCTATAGAAACTAGAGTGCACAAAATGGAAAGAGTGTTTCATATGACCAAAAACGTTTATAATAAAAAATCCTTGTCCTGGAACACGAAATTAAGACACTACCAAACAGTGGCCAGACCTAAAGCGTTCTATGCGGCAGAAACACTTAAACTAACAAGAAATGGAGATCTTGAGAAACTAGAGAAGATCGAAAGAAGAATTTTAAGGAAAATACTGGGAGCTAAAAGAAACGATAATGCTGAATACAGGTTAAGACCAAACAGAGAGCTATATCTGAAAACGGAGAAACTAACTGATGTAATGAGGAAGAGGAGACTACAGTTTTTTGGACATATATTCAGAATGGATAACAACAGACTAACCAAGCGGATATTCACATTACTCAATAGCTACAAATCCAAGCCAGCATGGTTCATAGAGACTGAAAAGGACATTGAAAATGCTGGAGTTACAATAGACACAATAGAAAACAGAACACATTTCAGAAAGGCAGTTCAAAAGGCAGAATTTCAGGAGAGAAAGAAAATAACTAGACGAAAGTGGGCTCAAGAAGAAAGGGAACAACACTCTAAAAGGATGAAGGAAATTTGGAAACTGAAGAAATCTAATACAATGAAGAGTAGCCAAAGTTGATTAATCGTACCCTCCAAATGGGTTATTCGAAAGAAAAAAAAATGATAATGAATAATAATAAACAAAAGTAAGGTTTTGCAGCCATTATCGTGTAGGAATTTGAATTTGGAGGGAATTTTCTAGTGGAGGCAGGTCAATAATAATAAGAAATGATAATAAATAATAATAAATGATAATAAATGATAATGAATGATAATAAATGACAGTGAATGATAATGAATGTTAATAACTGATAATGAATGATAATGAATAATAAACAAAAGTAAGGTTTTGCAGCCATTATCATGTTGGAATTTCAATTTGGAGGGAATTTTCTAGTGGAGGCAGGTCAATAATAATAAATAATAATAAATGATGATAATAAATGACAACTAATGATAATGAATGATAATAAATGACAATGAATGATAATGAAGGTTAATAAATGATAATGAATAGTAATAAAAAGACAAGTACGGTCTTTGCATGCATTATCCTGTTGGAATTCAAACTTCCCGCCATTTTTTCTTCTGGTGGCTTAGGTTAGTAGACATAGCACAACTGGCCTATTTTCCCCACCAAAATTCAAACTTCCCGCCAAAATCGGCCATCTTGGATGACGTCATGCGACGTTGCCAAGTCTCCATGCCGCCATCTTGGATGACGTCATCGCCGCCATCTTCAATAAATTTGGCAACAATGGAGAGTGGGTTGGCACGAACCTTGTCCCTCTACTTACGTAACAGCTGCTGCTCATCGTAATGTGGTAGAAGGAACTGTTCGAGTGCGTCTAGATAGACATTTCGCGTTACGGTTTTCTCTGCAAAGAAACATGGCCCTATATCCTGTTATGTTTTCGGCCTCACTAAACATCAAGCTTCGGATACCAAGGATGTGTTCACGAGTAATGTGTGGATTTTCAGAGCCCCACATCCTAATGTTGTGGCTATTCACATCTTCAGATATGATGAAAATCGCTTCATCCGGAAGCAGACTCTCCTTCAAGTACGATACGATATTGAAGTGCCTATGTAATTCTGAATTACGATGCAAAATTCCTTTGGACATACCGACACTGGGAAAGTGACTGTCAACTAAAATGTGTTACCTGAATGGGGATATTTATAATGGATGTGCGAGAACAGGTTGTGGACACATGGTTGACCACATATGGAAGTTTTGCCCTTCCCGTGAGTCGTGTATCGATAGCCATATGGAAGCCGGCATGGCAACTCAGCGTGTTCGGGCAGAGAATTAGCTATTCTGTGTAATAAAAAAAAACGAGTGAACAAAGAACATGAAAGGGTGTCATCGGACGTCCTCCCGAAAGAATTCGACGAACAATATAGAACAAAATCATCATCATCATCTTGGACAGTTTCCAGCCACTGGCGGGGTCTGTCGGGAACACAAGCCTCTCCTTCGTGTTCTGTCTTTCCACCATTCCCCCTCTTCCACCTTCGTCCAGTTCTCTCCTCTTCTCATCACACATTCCTTCACTCCCTACACCCATCTATCTCTTGGTGTTCCTCTGGGCCTCTTCCCCTCCAGTTGCAGATCAAACATCCTCTTTGGAATTCTTCCCTCATCCATTCTCTTCATGTGTCCATACCACTGCAGTCTTGATTTTTCTATCCTGTCCTGTACTGGTTCCTCCTTTAGTCTTTCCCTCACATACACATTTCGCAATCTGTCTCGTCTTGTTACACCCAACCTGCTCCTCTGGAACTTCATTTCACTAGCCTGTATTCTACTTTTGTCGCTTTTGTGCATTACCCATGTCTCACTTCCGTATGCCAATATGGGGACAAAGTAGGTTCGGTATATAATTCCCTTGGATTTCTGTGGCACCTCCTTGCTCCAAATAAGCCCCCTAATGCATTTGTAGAACTGCCCTGCTTTTCTGCACCTTTCATTTATTTCCATTGCGTTTCCCCCCTTACTTTCAATCACGCTTCCCAGGTACTTGAAGTTCTCTACCACTTGTAGTTTTTCCCCTCCACAAGTTATATCCACATTTGGCCTATTCTTCTTCCTTGTTGTGACAATTATTTCACTTTTCTTTGCAGAGAAATGCATTCCATATTGTGCTGCCGTTGCCTCCCATGCATCTAACTGCTCTTGCACCTCCTTCTCGCAATTTCCCCATAACATCAGGTCATCGGCAAAAAGCACTGCTTTCATTTTATGATCTCCAATTGCATCTGATACTTGCTGTAGGATTTCATCCATAACAATAATAAACAATAAAGGCGAAAGTGCACTTCCCTGTCGCAGCCCATTTTCCAGCTTGAACCATGCAGTACGTTCCCTCCCCACTTTCACACAACTCTCACTTCCCTCATACATTTTTCTGACTTTTCGTGCTATCTCTTCATCTGTCCCTTTCGCGTTCAGCACATCCCAGAGCTTGTCCCTACAGATACTGTCATACGCCTTCTCAATATCTAAAAAGGCCATGATTAAGTTCTTCCCGTACTCATAGTGCCCTTCCTGCAGTTGCCTTACCGCAAATATGAGGTCCGTTGTTGATCTTCCCGGTCTGAAACCGTACTGCTCCTCTTGCAGTCTACTTTCAATACTGCTTCTTATTCTCTTCTCCAGGATCTTTTCATAGATTTTTCCACAGTGGCATAGCAGGGTGATTGTAGTTCTCACATCTCCTTTTATCCCCTTTCTTGAAGATCGGGACTATGATTCCTTTCTTCCAATCCTCAGGAATTCTGTTCTCCTTCCACACCACCCTCAGCACTCTGTATAGCCACTGGGTTCCTACTTCTCCTGCTGCTCGTATCATATCCACTGTTACTTCGTCCCAACCTGGTGCCTTGCCCCCTTTCATCCTCTTTATGGCTTCTTCCACTTCATTCCAAGTTAGATCATCAATTTCCCCACTATTATAATCGTCTGCTGCCTTAGGCTCTCCATCGCTGTTAGTTACCCGCTTGGCGGCATTCAACAGATCTTCAAAGTAGTCCTTCCAAATCTTTTTGAGCTCATGCATTTCCTTCACAACTCTTCCATTATTATCCATGATCCTCAGGCACTCGCTTCTGTCGTTCCTCTTATTTCTTACCATGATGTAAAGTACTTTTTTGTTCCCTTCACTGTCCTCTTCTAACATTCTTGTCCATTTTTCCATCCACTTCTTCTTCTCCGCCCTTACTATGGTCTGTGCCGCTTTCTTGCTTTCCTTATATTTTACCCTAGCTTCCTCTGTTCGGGTCTGGAACCATTCTCTGAAGGCTTTGTTCTTTCGAAGTACTGCCTCTTTACATATGTTGTTCCACCATGGGGTTTCCCTACTTCTCCTCTTTGTGCTAGTTCTTCCGCACACAGTCTCAGCTGCCTCAACTAGAGCCCTCTTAAAATCTCCCCATTCTTTTTCCACTGTTCTCTGATCTTCCTTTGGCAGCTTCTTCCTGATCAGTGTCTGGTACTGGGTCCTCCGTTCATCCTCTTTCAGCATCCATGTCTTCAACCTTTTCTCCTGTATATCTGTTGCCCTCCTATCTTTTTTCTCTCTCAGGGTGGCTACCAACAGCCGATGGTCACTGTCTAGACAGTGACAGATATAGAACAAAATGAGATCAAGAAAATAAATAAATAAATAAATGAAATGGTAAGGCGACCGCGCGCGTGGGAGGGCGTATCCTTGTTCGAGTCCTAGTCCGGCTCAAATTTTCATTGCCATTATTCCAGTCTACAGTTTATGGTTGTCCATATTCGCAATTGCGAATGCATTTAATGTATTTCATAATGGCTGCAGTCACCGTAGTGCCTGTTCCTTTCGACAAGCATGCATGGTCGATGGAACTTTGCATCGTAATTTAGAATAACATAGGCACTGCAATATCATCTGCCAATACCGAGAAAGCCACTTCTATTTAATGTCTCACCTGTACGGGAATATACGTAAGGTATGTTTGAGTACAGGTTGTAGACGCATGGTTGGGAGATATGGATGCTTGGAGCGCTGAGTCCTGGATGGATAGTCAAATGGTACCGGCACGGTAGCTCAGCGTGTTCGGTCAGAGGGTTAGCTGCCCACTGTAATAAAAAAAAAAAAAAAAAAAAAAAAAAAAACTCAGCGAACGGATCAACTATGAACTTGAACAGGTGTCATGAGACGTCCGTCCCGAACAAATGCAACGAACAATAACGAACAAAATGAGAGCACTAAAAAAAATTGTTAGGTGACTGCACGCCATAAGTGGAAAATCCGGGTTCGAATCCCAGTCCAGCACAAATTTTCATTGTTGTCATTCCGAGTTGTCAGCGTCTATGATCACAAGCATAAGAACACGACAAATGCGCGCACGCGCTATGTAAGCCGACCGTTCGTTTGCAATGCTTAGACCATTCACACCTGTTGCGCAAAAAGCGTAACGGCTCATGTAAATCTTTACGGACAGTTGATCTCGCCTCCTGCAGCTTGTGCGGTGCACAACGAATTGATTTCTGCAGGCTACGTTGAATACATGGTTGAGATAGTGGTGGACGTCTACTTCGAGGAAGCCTTTGACAGTGTATTTTTAAAGTTTTTGAACCACTTTATTACGCCTTTTTGCCAGTGGTGCCCTCCCGTACCGGCGCGAATGATTCCGAAGTACCATTGGCACAGATTTTCATTCTGCATACGAAATGTCACATTGCACGTTCTCCTGGTGTGTCGCCATTTTGATGTACTCCGAGTCAAATCTGCAACAAAGGACAAGATGAGAAAACGTTGTGCGTTGCTAAAAGTTTTGCACCGAACCACAATTTTCTATCACCAAAGTTTTCCAAATTAAGATTTTTTTCGAAATGATATACTTCCTCTCCACATTTTCATTCAGCGGCAAGCTATACATGGCTGTCTTACTGACTCGTACCCTCTACTGTTATTGGGCTCCCGTAGTCTTCTTCCCTCGTCTAAATATTTTTTAGTGCTTCTTCGTTTCGTGGTTTCGTGTCCACTTTATTTATAAAATTTTCGGTAGCACCATATTTCATACGCTTGCAGTTTCTTTTTTCTCGTATTGTCACCTCCATAAAGTGCTGTGCCAGACGTATAGTTCGTATCAATATCTCACACCAGTAGATCTCTTTTATTGAGAACACTTTCTTCGTATGATTCAATCTGCTTCTTATATGTTCTGACGCACGATTATTCCTTTCTTTGCCCATACTGTTAATCTTAGAATTCCTTCACTTCTTCTGCTACGGAGTAGTTACAAAGTTCGATATGGATGGTTCAGATGCCAATCAGTGTAAGTCAGTCCACAAAGAAACTGAAGAGAGTGAGATGTTTTCAAAATGTAACACAGAAAAATACTGGTCATTCATTCAGTGATAAAATTTTTTTTATTGAAACCTAATACAGCAACTCACCTATTGTGAGGATACACAAGAACGTAAGTAATTTACAACATCACCATAATTTAACCCAAAAACAGTGACTTACTGTCACTGCCCACTGCACTTTTTGATGAATTTAATCTATATATTCGTCATTATCGCTGCCATACTCTGCAGGATTCTTGATGTCTATTGTTTTTGAGGATGAGGACTTGTTCTTTGCTTTATTGAAGGTAACCATCGATAATATGAGTAGTAATGTGGAGGAATATATTGCAAAAGTTCCAACATATGCTTTTTTCAGCTCTTTAAGAGGTAGACGATCTGGGTACAGGGAATCTTGAACAATATTTATCAAATGAGGACACCTTCCTTTCAAATCTGATGTAATGTTGATCTCATAAAATGCAATATTTTCCAGCAATGTTTCTTTGTAGAAAATAGAATTTTCTTGGTCTTTGCAGTATCTTAGCCATTTCATATTCAACCAATTTACTTTACCCCCTTCAGTATCGTTTTTCCTATTGGAAATTGAAGCTTCCAAGTTTTTGGTTGAAAGAAACTCTTCTCGCTTCATCTCTGTTACCAGAAATAGATTTTTGCGTTTGGCAATTGTTACAAAATCAATCCAAACTCTTGGACCAAAAATAAATTCTTTCTTTTTTGCTTTGGATTCGATAATGCCAAAATCTGCATCATTTGGGACTTAACTGTGTCCCGATACCAAAACTCTGTGGTCAATGTAATCAGCTGACATCCCTGGATCTTGCAAATGTTTTGCAACGATAAGCATAGTTTTATATACCTGTTTTGACGTTTGCAAGAATCTGAATACATGATAATGTGGTGATGAGATGAGGCATGTTGTTTAAGGTGTTTAACAAGACATGCTCCAATTTCCTGTGATCCTCGAGATCCTTCTATCTCATCCCACATGTACATGTAACCTTTAGATTCGTTAAAACTGTGCACTCCTAGGTTATATACATACATATTTAGTTTGTAATAGGCAACAGATGTAAGAAGTTTTGGGAAAGGTAAAGCTTTTTCCAGATCAAAAGCAAAAACGTAAACATCTTCTCCTGCAAGCAGGTTGTCTGAATTCAGAGAATCTCTTGCTTGTTGTGCTCGCCGAAGGTGAAGTTCTTTTGTTATCTTTGCTTCGTCCTTTCTTTGCATCGTCATTCTCAAAAGTAAGAATGTTCTGCAGGGAATCGCATAGCTGGCATGCATCTTTGGACGGGCGTTTAAATAAACTGAAATTAGTAGAAAACACGTGATAATAGATCTTTTCTTTGACAGGTTCGGTATCATGATGTGCACATTTTTCTATCTTTCTTACATGCAGATCAGACTGCAAATATCTTGGATTTGGCGCATCACAGAGGGTATAATGACTTTCATAAGAGGGAAACAATTCGATGTGTTCTTTCACTTTGTCACATTGATTTTATTTGTTGGCGGCCTATGGCCTCTTTTAGCAATACATGCGGATGTTTCTGAATTACCCGATATTTTATAAAGACGAGCATCACTAACTTGAAATGTCTCCATAAAAGCTTTTTACCCTCACGAACTGTCATCACTGTTGTTGTCAAATAATACATCAGAGTTTTGACTTTTTTGGGCCTTCCATGAGTTTCTTCGACGACGTTGCTTCACCTTCGTGTTGTGGATCAGTCCGCGAAGATAAACGTTCCGCTTTGCATTATCGCCCAATTTCTGAAATAATTCGAACAATGATCGCCGTTCTGTAGGATTTACTAAATCAAAAAACTTTCGTGAACATTTACAGTTCACGTTTTTAAAGGATTTTGCAAGCATAGTTTTTCCACTTCTGTTCACATAAGTTTTCCCAGAACATCTTTTGGCAGAACTGACTACCTTTTCCCATGAATATTGCTTCCTCTTCCGTTTTCTTCCTTTCTGTATCATCATATTTTCGTTTCATTGCTTTTATCATGGTTGTCTAACTAACATCTTCTTCAGTGACATCTACAAATAAATAACATGTAACTCATCAAACACACCACAATCCAAAAAAAAAAAAAAATTCCGAAAAACGTGTTCAGCAATGCTTGTAATGTAACGTACCGGTTGGAAGGTTACAATATCAATAACGAGATAAACAATACACTAGTTTCTGGGAAGAAACTTTTCTGAATGGTCACATGAAATTACGACGCATTTTAGAGGTTAGAATATACATACCTGAATCGGACGAATTAATATCATTGTCTGGTACATATTCAGAACCGCTATCTGAAAACGGCGTATTTTCAATGAGTGGAGAGGACATTCTGTTCTAAAAATCACGTATTATGTAACAGTAGCAGACTACTATGTCTAACAGGCTACCTGCAGTACTCCTTGGCCATCTGTGGGCACTGATGGTGAGATATCGGTGTTCTTGTGGTGGTGTATAATGAGGACGTCCTGTACTGTAGTGCCTGGACACGTTTCCTGTCTGCTGGAATCGTTGCCATAATCTTGAGATCACACTGCCACATACTCTGACATGCACCAACACACCTCTGCGCATGTGGAGTGCTAACAGCACCAGCGTGCGGCGACCGCAGGTCAAATGCACCGCATGGTCATACCCCGAGGGGATTTAAACCCGCAAACTGCCCACCAGAGCGTTGTTTCAATATGTAACAGCATTATCCTTAATTTATAAGCATGAGTGTATGGTCTAGGAGTAGCGTCTTTGTTTCATAATCAAAACGTCTTCGGTCCCGGCTTCGATCCCCGCCACTGCGTAAATTTTGATAAATAATCAGCATTGGCGGCCGAAGACTTCCGGCACAAGAAGTCAGCCTCATTCTGCCAACGGCCTTGTCAAAGAGCGCGGAGGAGCGGATAGAGGTTCAGGGCACTCTCTTGTCCTAAGGGTGGGAAATTGCCCCTAAAGGCGGAAGAATCAGCAATGATCAACGACATGAGGATGCAGAAGGCAATGGAAACCACTGCATTAAAGACACGTAACGTGTATCCACAGGACATGTGACCTGTAATTGAAGAAGTGTCATGACGATCTTTCCATTGGCAAAAGATTCCGGAATAGTCCCCCATTCGGATCTCCGGGAGGGGACTGCCAAGGGGGAGGTTACCATGAGAAAAAGATTGAATAATCAATGAAAGGATAACGTTCTACGAGTCGGGGCGTGGAATGTCAGAAGCTTGAACGTGGTAGGGAAAATAGAAGATCTGGAAAGGGAAATGCAAAGGCTCAATCTAGATATAGTAGGGGTCAGTGAAGTGAAGTGGAAGGAAGACAAGGATTTCTGGTCAGATGAGTATCGGGTAATATCAACAGCAGCAGAAAATGGTATAACAGGTGTAGGATTCGTTATGAATAGGAAGGTATGGCAGAGGGTGTGTTACTGTGAACAGTTCAGTGACCATGTTGTTCTAATCAGAATCGACAGCAGACCAACACCGACAACGATTCTTCAGGTATACATGCCGACGTCGCAAGCTGAAGATGAACAGATAGAGAAAGTGTATGAGGATATTGAAAGGGTAAAGCAGTATGTAAATGGGGACGAAAATCTAATAGTCATGGGCGACTGGAATGCAGTTGTAGGGGAAGGAGTAGAAGAAAACGTTACAGGAGAATATGGGCTTGGGACAAGGAATGAAAGGGGAGAAAGACTAAATGAGTTCTGTAACAAGTTTCAGCTAGTAATAGCGAATACCCTGTTTAAGAATCACAAGAGGAGGAGATATACTTGGAAAGTGCCGGGAGATACGGGAAGATTTCAATTAGATTACATCATGGTCAGACAGAGATTCCGAAATCAGATACTGGACTGTAAGGCGTACCCAGGAGCAGATATAGACTCAGATCACAATATAGTAGTGATGAAGAGTTGGCTGAAGTTCAAGACATTAGTCAGGAAGAATCAATACGCAAAGAAGTGGGATACGGAAGTACTAAGTAATGACGAGATACGTTTGAAGTTCTCTATCGCTATAGATACAGCAATAAGGAACAGCGCAGTAGGCAGAACAGTTGAAGAGGAATGGACATCTCTAAAAAGGGCCATCACAGAAGTTGGGAAGGAAGACATAGGTCCAAAGAAGGTAGCTACGAAGAAACCATGGGTAACAGAAGAAATACTTCAGTTGATTGATGAAAGGAGGAAGTACAAACATGTTCCGGGAAACTCAGGAATACAGAAATACAAGTCGCTGAGGAATGAAATAAATAGGAAATGCATGGAAGATACGACAAAATGGATGCAGGAAAAATGTGAAGACATCGAAAAAGATATGATTGTCGGAAGGACAGACTCAGCATACAGGAAAGTCAAAACAACCTTTGGTGACATTAAAAGCAACCGTGGTAACATTAAGAGTGCAACGGGAATTCCACTGTTAAATGCAGAGGAGAGAGCAGATAGGTGGAAAGAATACATTGAAAGCCTCTATGAGGGTGAAGATTTGTCTGATGTGATAGAAGAAGAAACAGGAATCGATTTAGAAGAGATAGGGGATCCAGTATTAGAATCGGAATTTAAAAGAGCTTTGGAGGACTTACGGTCAAATAAGGCAGAAGGGATAGATAACATTCCATCAGAATTTCTAAAATCATTGGGGGAAGTGGCAACAAAACGACTATTCACGTTGGTGCGTAGAATATATGAGTCTGGCGACATACCATTTGACTTTCGGATAAGCATCATCCACACAATTCCGAAGACGGCAAGAGCTGACAAGTGCGAGAATTATCGCACAATCAGCTTAACAGCTCATGCATCGAAGCTGCTTACAAGAATAATATACAGAAGAATGGAAAAGAAAATTGAGAATGCGCTAGGTGACGATCAGTTTGGCTTTAGCAAAAGTAAAGGGACGAGAGAGGCAATTCTGACGTTACGGCTAATAATGGAAGCAAGGCTAAAGAAAAATCAAGACACTTTCATAGGATTTGTCGACCTGGAAAAAGCGTTCGACAACATAAAATGGTGCAAGCTGTTCGAGATTCTGAAAAAAAGTAGGGGTAAGCTATAGGGAGAGACGGATCATATACAATATATACAACAAGAGGGAATAATAAGAGTGGACGATCAAGAACGAAGTGCTCGTGTTAAGAAGGGTGTAAGACAAAGCTGTAGCCTTTCGCCCCTACTCTTCAATCTGTACATCGAGGAAGCAATGATGGAAATAAAAGAAAGGTGAAAGGATATCAATGGTACGATTCGCTGATGACATTGCTATCCTGAGTGAAAGTGAAGAAGAATTAAATGATCTGCTGAACGGAATGAACAGTCTAATGAGTACAGAGTATGGTTTGAGAGTAAATCGGAGAAAGACGAAGGTAATGAGAAGTAGTAGAAATGAGAACAGCGAGAAACTTAACATCAGGATTGATGGTCACGAAGTCAATGAAGTTAAGGAATTCTGCTACCTAGGCAGTAAAATAACCAATGACGGACGGAGCATGGAGGACATCAAAAGCAGACTCGCTATGGCAAAAAAGGCATTTCTGGCCAAGAGAAGTCTACTAATATCAAATACCGGCCTTAATTTGAGGAAGAAATTTCTGAGGATGTACGTCTGGAGTACAGCATTGTATGGTAGTGAAACATGGACTGTGGGAAAACCGGAACAGAAGAGAATCGAAGCATTTGACATGTGGTGCTATAGACGAACGTTGAAAATTAGGTGGACTGATAAGGAATGAGGAGGTTGTACGCAGAATCGGAGAGGAGAGGAATATGTGGAAAACACTGATAAGGAGAAGGGACAGGATGATAGGACATCTGCTAAGACATGAGGGAATGATTTCCATGGTACCAGAGGGAGCTGTAGAGGGCAAGAACTGTAGAGGAAGACAGAGATTGGAATACGTCAAGCAAATAATTGAGGACGTAGGTTGCAAGTGCTACTCTGAGACGAAGAGGTTAGCACAGGAAAGGAATTCGTGGCGGGCCGCATCAAACCAGTCAGTAGACTGATGACCAAAAAAAAAAAAAAAAAAGGAACAGTTGCCCTATCTTTGGGGCGACTTCATGGTTCTTCCGGGTCTAGTGATTGTGTCGTTTGGTTGGTGACTCAGCAGGAGCCAGGTCCGTGCAGTGCGAGAAAACACGCCGGGACGGCTGGCGGCGCAGATGGACTGCCAGATCAAAGGGCTGTGGCCACGAGCGTGCACGACCTTTTCGTAAACCGGATCCTGCAAGCTTTAAGAGGAGTGCATTTCAATCCTAGTAGAGAAACCTCCACTATTGTGACATCTCGCGAGTCTCCAGTCACCTGGGTTCGTGTTGCTGCACGTAGTGTCGCCGAGGCGAAGAGCAGCGAGTGGAGTGCTTTGGGGAAAGCGGTTCCGATTACCTTTCCTCGACTTCTTATTACTATTTACTGTTTTCACCTTGTTACGATTTTTTAATTTCAACCAGCGGTATTTTTCCTACCTGGTGGCCGCTAATGCCCCAGTTTCCTGCCCTGCGGGTTAGTGTATGTAACAGCAGTATACGTTTCCTCGCCTTGCCGCTGCTGTCCGGTAAGGCTTGTTGTTTTGACAGCTTTCTTGATTGTAGTCCATTTGTCATTCTTCTACTCTGGTAGTAGTGATTCCTTTCTCGTTCCTGGCGCTCTAAACACAGTATTCTGGGGGCGGAGTGCAGCCCGCCGGTTCCGGCTTTGGCGTGTTGTTCGATTCTTGCATCTGGTTTATCGGACGTCAGGTAGCTTCAGCAAGATTATCATTAGTCATTCGTTAGACTTCCACTAGTCTGAGTTACCATCTTGTGAAGTGAATACAACTGTTGGCTGCCTACCTCATCGCTCGCGAAAGTGTGTGTTGCCGGACTTCCTCAGAGGTCGAATCCCGGAGCACCGTCTGTGACTGGTCCCTGTGTTTTATTATTGTATTATTTATTACCATACCTTTCAATGCCTACATTAAAGGTTATGTATGTCTAGTTAAAAGTTCCGGTCGCCTTCTGGAATAAATCTAGCAGTGTAATGGTTGTGTTACAAGGTTACCATCATGTTTCACCCTTTTGGTGGTCAGTTGCTTGTTTCTTTTAATTAACCTTTGCTTGTATTTTCTGGTTTACTGCTGGTTTATAATTTTATAATATAATTGCCGTTCCTGGTGTGTGAGGCCTTCAGCCATGATTGTGGTTATTTGCTTCGAAAAAAAATAATTCGATATTTGTATTTTAGCAGTAGGCCTTAAACCCTTATTTACTGCCATTCCTGGCGTCTAATACCATCTGCTGTATTTGTGAGCACTTACCTTTTAATATTTCAGTACCTGTAAGTTGCAATTGGAGCGAGTTCTTAAACATTCTCAATTTATTGCCATTCTTGGTATGTAAGGCCTTCAGCCGTGATCACAGAGGCTTGTTTTTTTTTTTTTTTTTTTTTTTTTTTTTTTTTTTTTTTTGTAAAAGGTAATGGAATGTAGTCAAATTAAATCGGGTGATGCTGTGGGGATTAGATTAGGAAATGAGACACTTAAAGTAGTAAAGGAGTTTTGCTATTTAGGGAGTAAAATAACTGATGATGGTCGAAGTAGAGAGGATATAAAATGTAGACTGGCAATGGCAAGGAAATCGTTTCTGAAGAAGAGAAATTTGTTAACATCGAGTATAGATTTAAGTGTCAGGAAGTCGTTTCTGAAAGTATTTGTATGGAGTGTAGCCATGTATGGAAGTGAAACATGGACGATAACCAGTTTGGACAAGAAGAGAATAGAAGCTTTCGAAATGTAGTGCTACAGAAGAATGCTGAAGATAAGGTGGGTAGATCACGTAACTAATGAGGAGGTATTGAATAGGATTGGGGACAAGAGAAGTTTGTGGCACAACTTCACTAGAAGAAGGGATCGGTTGGTAGGACATGTTTTGAGGCATCAAGGGATCACAAATTTAGCATTGGAGGGCAGCGTGGAGGGTAAAAATCGTAGAGGGAGACCAAGAGATCAATACACTAAGCAGATTCGGAAGGATGTAGGTTGCAGTAGGTACTGGGAGATGAAGAAGCTTGCAGAGGATAGAGTAGCATGGAGAGCTGCATCAAACCAGTCTCAGGACTGAAGACCACAACAACAACAACAACTATCTGTATCTGTATTTTATGGTGATTTGCTACATTGTAACGCACTGAAAAACCTGTTACTTACACAGTTGTTTATTCCTTCATTAATAACGTATGGTATCTTTTTTATTTATTGTTGAGTCTGAAATTTCAGTTTTAAAAATAAATGTGTGTAATTGTAAAAGGCAACCAATAGTAACTGATTACGGCCCCGTCCACAACCATGACCGAATCCTGCCTTCCCTTCACTATCAGCTCACAATGTGGACCACGAAAACGATCTTGTTCGATAATATTACTGTGTGTTTTTAGTTTACCCACATCTCGCCGTAGAAGGATAGCTCTAGAATCACTACTCAGAGTGAATCCGTTCTCATCCAACAAGAGCATGTGACCTCCTCCTGTTTTGTCCAGTCCCTATGCCATCGACTCCATCGTAAACGATGCCTCCTATTTAGGAGTGTCAATGGAATTCGACATACTAGTGGTCGGGCAAAGAGACTACCCCCCAATAGGCAGTCGCCCTACCACTGTGGAAGGTACGATTGTCGCCCTAGCAGACCCGCCAGTAGTGCGCGCTATTTGACGTAGGTCATTTCTTGTCTGTTGCACAATTTAGAGATCGTCTGCTGCCGTGGTTGACCTTGGTCGATCACCTCATCTGCTATGGACAGCAGTGGTTCGGAACGCTCTCCATGCACGTGAAACAACACTATGAGCAGTAGGAAACTCCTGAGCTACACTCGTCACATTTCGTCCTTCTTCCAGTTTCCGTATGTGTATTCCCCACGTGCAGTCCTACAAATGTTGGAACTTCACGTTGTAATGGAAGATACCACCAGAATGCACCGTAGCCGCTCGCTCATTGACACACACTATCTTTTTCCCTTTCCTTCAGCTGCCCCGTGTTATGGATTTCAAATGGCTCTGAGCACTATGGGACTCAACATCTGAGGTCATCAGTCCCCTACGTAAACCTAACTAACCTAAGGACATCACACACATCCATGCCCGAGGCGATTCGAACCTGCGACCGTAGCAGTCACACGGTTCCGGACTGAAGTGCCTAGAACCGCACGGCCACCGCGGCCGGCCCGTGTTGTGGAGCCAGCTGCATTTGGCACTATAGTCACGCTGGCACACATATGACACCCTGCTTTCTCTGCGCGATTGGAAAACCTCTGGCAAAGTACATTCATTTCCACCGAGTGGTTAAGACATGATCCAGTCACAATAACATGACCGACTCCTATGTTCGACGTTAATGTGCAGTAACCACTCATAGATGACGCTTTTTAGCTGGCTGTGTACATGTTATGGAAGACTGTAGTTTTGAAGAGTTATCTGGCAATGACAATTCAGTACCTTGATACTCTACTTAAAGAAAGAAAATCAGGACCTGTAATGGTTTATACAAAAAACATACTGTGTAAGTGGGCTGCTTCTGTGTTGGCAGCGCTGTGTAGCGCTTTGCATTTGATCTCTGACTGCGCTTTCTTTGTAAGAGACTCTGAGGCTGGTGGGAATCGTTGTTGGAAGTTAATCGTCAGTAGCGTTGGGCAGTTGGAAGTTAGTCGCCAGCAGTTATGGAAGTACTGTTGGGCAGTTGGAGGTGAGCAGCCAGCAGTGATGGATGTTAAATGTGAGAAGTTAGCATTGATGGAGGGTAGAGGTCGGAAGTGATAGCGTAAGCTAACGATCTGGAAGTATCCTACTTGGAGATTTAAAATTATTCATCATTGTATATCTTTGTACTGGATGTCACATTATTAAGGTAAAAAGTATATTATTTGGTTTGCAAAAAAATCTTTCCTTTCCTAACCACATGCCTATTAGTAGTTAGTGGCTGGAGTAGTTACAATCTTTTATCTATATGCCAGTATTGACGCTCGCTGAATTGCAGTACTTCGCGTAATAAAGATTTTTGTGAGGTAAGTGCTTAATGAAATGTATAGGTTAGGTTACCGTCAGGGCCATTGTTTTGAATTAATTATTTGGAGTCATGTTATCAAATGTGTGAAATCTTATGGGACTTAACTGCTAAGGTCATCAGTCCCTAAGCTTACACACTACTTATCCTAAGGACAAACACACACACCCATGGCCGAGGGAGGACTCGAACCTCCGCCGGGGCCAGGCGCACAGTCCATGACTGCAGCGCCCTAGACCGCTCGGCTAATACCGTGCGGCAAGTCAGGTTATCCTTTTTTTGAGCAGTCGGACTGCGCTGCGCTAGAATATTGTGGGTCAGTGTTGACATGATAAGAAAAAGTAGACTCAGTACGTTGAGTTTCACTTACCTGTTTCAGAATCAAATAACGTAGAAGTTTCTTCTTCTCAGTCATTGTGAAATGTAAGTACAGACACACACATTTAAATAATGAAGTTTCAGCTGTTGCCTATAGTTTTTACATGGGTGTCGATTACACAAAGTAGCTATGCTGGCAGCGTAAGTAATGGTGGAATTCTACTGCGTGGTTTAAAATCATTTCGTGTGTTCCGTTATTTCCTGTAGAAACAATACAGGAAACAAGCTTTCGTATGCTCTCGCAGCTCTGGCTCATAGATACATCTTGTTTTCAGAAGTGTCACGGTTCCATTACACAAAAAGTCACTATGGTGGTAGTTGCGATTGGTCTTCGAGTCACTAATTATTTATGATGTACATAACGTATGAAGGATTGCTATGGTGTGTTATGACAAAATACGAAATGTCAACAGTCAGAGACCCTTACCAGATTGATGTAATGGTTGCAGGCTGCAATTGCGCGAGGACTACTTCCATAGAGGTCTGTTTTTCTTTACTGGTAGTCAAGTGCTTACATACGTATTATTCTGAAGAGATATTAGACATAACAGAAGTTATCCACTTAGCAGGGAGTGTGTTACAGCGAAGTTGGTCAGCAAACCTATAAAACAGTTTGGTTGGTCATAGCTCTATTTTTCACAGTGTGTGCTCCTGTCTTGTGATACATCGATCGTACCTACATTGACAGAGCGCATTTTAATGCTCGCCATCACGATGGCAAACATGATCCGAGTTATAGCATATTTGTCTCAGATCATTTCTCCTAGTACAGTCTTCGTCCGAACACGTCTCGGAAGACCCAACGGTACTGACCGACCGCCGTGTCATCATCAGCGTATGGGCGTCACTGGATGCGGATATGGAGGGGCATGTGGTCAGCGCATCTCTTTCTCGGCCGTTGTCAGTTTTAGTGACTGGAGGCGCTACTTGTCAATTTGTCTCACAAGGGTTGGGTGCTCCCCGTTGCGAACAGCGCTCGGCAAACCGGACGGTCACCCATCCAAGTGCTAGCCATGCCCGCCAGTACCTGACTTCGGTGATCTGACGGGAACCGGTGTTACCACTTCGACATGGCCGTTGGCGCCTAGTTCAGTCGACTTAATAAAATCTCGCTGTGCTGTTAGACTATGATACCGTTCCTTTCAGAAATACTTAAGTACCGATACTGCATGATCTATGCTTCGTCTTCGACGACATTGTATTGTCGGAACTCTAACGATATGTGAAATGTAGATTCTTGTAGAATCTTAACGTCTAACATATGCTGATGTTATTATACCCACTACAAGTATCCATTATTTTTAGTACTTAAGGGGCTCCGGAACGCCCTATACTTGCAATGTTAAAATAATGCTTATAAATTACATCTTTCCTCACAAAGTATTTGAGGTAGGAAGTTGAACTTTTTACAGATTATTTATTGGAATATGGGCTACAACTTAAACAGAGATTTTACAAAATTTTTGTTCAGTTATTAAAGATGATTTTTTTCAATTGTAATGAAAATTCACAACATTTTTTTGCAATTTTTTATTTATATATTCAAAAATATACAGTTTTTTGGAAAAAGGCTGTGTTAAATTATGCAGAAGGTACTGTGTAACATTTACTGAAAGTTTGAAACAAATATGTTTGGAAGATCCTTAGAAAACATGTAATTAGTATGAGAAAATAAAAGTTTTGGGAATCGAGCGACAAAGATTGGATTAACTTTTTAGTGCATTCCAGGTCCATAGGATGGATTATCTTCATCCTCTGCAAACTCCTCCTCCTGCTTCCTCTTGTTCCTCCTCCTGTTTACTCTTGCTTGTATTTCTAGACTCTTTACAGCCCTGTCTGCAGCCCGAAGGCGTTCCTTGTCTAAAGCAAGCATCGCTCGTACCATGTTAGAACCTATCTTCATTCCCATATTTCTAAATACCTTGCACCTTACAATGTTGCCAACATTGAAAGTCGCAACTGCATCATACACACCAAAGTGAAATGTTTCTATTCCAACAAATACAGTCTTGGGGATTCTCGACCATATAACACTATTTACACTTTCATTGGAGTTTTGAGTTTTTCCGTGAATACACTTTTTCAACAGTTCAGGTGCTGCTAAGTCTCTGAAAATAGGTTTTATCACCTCCATTATTGCATGAGGCAGACTATGCTTATGAGTGTACACTTCACCAGTTAGCAATCCTTTGTTATATTTACACCAACTGTCTTCTTCTTTGGGACACAAGCTATGTTGGGGATTTTCATCGTCTTTATTGTTTACGGTAATAACACATACCTTTGGCTTTCCAACATTTCTCCTTTTCTTAAAAGCCTTCAGAGGATTTCTAATAACTTTACTTTTACTCATTATTATACTTCAACAAAACAGAGACTCAAGAAACAGAATTAATTACGAATATTTTCGAGATAACGACAGAGTAAATAAACATGAAACAATCGACAATCACACCAGCGATATATATTGAACCATCACAGGTTAGCCACCACACATACTTTATCTCACATCACTAAAATGTACCTGATGAACACGGACGTTAATAATAACACCATTTGACAGCAGTTTAACAGCGCCACAGTGGGTCACGCCCATGTAGAACACATTTCAAAAAAAATTTAAAAATAGTTGTAGTCTTCGGAATTGAATAAATTATACATCTATTAAAAGGTAATAGTCTGCAGATTCAGAAAACGCAAAAAAGTAAAAATTGAACTTTTCATGATTTTGAGCCTTTCCGGAGCCCCTTAATAATGCTTTTTTGTTAACGAGACTGTACGCAGCAGCTGACAGACGTGTAATAAAAATTAATTTCAGAACGTTTTTATTCTGTCAGTCTCTGCTGTCTGCTTCACGCTCGACAGGTGACGCACTGGTAGCTTTATCAAGCAGGTGTCTGGAGATTATCGGCAGTGCGCGGGCGATGGCTCAACTACCGCACTGAGAGCGTGGCGTTGCTAGTTATCAGACGAAAGCCGATGGAAAAGAATTCTGGACCACTAGCCGTACCCACACACAGAACGATGATTCCCCTTCAGGCATCAGCTTTGCAAGGGCCGCTTCCCGCGGTTATTTTGAGCCGATGAGGTGGCACTTCCGCGCGACTGGCGGACGCATAAACTGGCATGCGTGTCACAGCTGTCTGCACTCGCAGGGTCCGTAGCGCTGGCTGATATAAGGGCAACTCGCCCTTCTAGCGGTCATTGCGCTTGTGGTGTTCGCATTTTTCAATCACGTTCGAGAATTGGTTTATGTATTGGCACATATACTGGTTTACCCGTAAGAGCATTTTTTTCCGGCCTCTGTGGCCAAGTGGTTCTAGGCGCTTCAGTCCGGAACCGCGCTGCTGCTACGGTCGCAGTTTCCACTTGACCTCAGATGTTAAGTCCCATAGTGTTTAGAGCCATTTGAACCATTTTTTGAGTATATTTTTCATTTTTTCTGTCTATTTTTAACCATGCATTCGCCTACGTACTTTACGTCACAGATTAAAACGCCGTATGCTTGCAGCAATCAAGTCCGTGGAGTTAGGAAGAAAAGATGAAGAATGTTTATTTTATTATGTTTGTAAAAACTCTGAAACATCCCCTTATAACAATTATACAAGAATGTGCTTAAACTGACACACAATATTTTTAGCGCAACGCAATCTGACTTTCAAAGATCCCTACAAAAGAATGGCCCTGACTAACATTAATCTATACGTTTCACAAATCACTTACCTCACAAAAATCTTGGTTACTCAAGCTACTGCAATACAGCGAGCGCCACTACTACCAGGAAAATAAAAGATTCTACTGAAGGCACTAACTACTGATAGGCATAGTTAGCAAATGAAAGATTTTAATAGAGAACAAACAATGTATTTACCTTAACAGTCATAATATATATATATATATATAGCAGTTCATGACAAATTACAAAACTCTGCCATCTCTCTCCCCACATCCACCACTGCTGGCGGCTCACCTCCAACTGCGCAACGCTACGCGCTGTTAACATCCAGCTGCCGCTGCCCAATACTACAATGGCAGACAACAATGCAAACTAGCCACAGACTGCACACAGCACAGCCAGTGATTTTCGTACAGAGCGCTACGTAACGTTGCCAATAAGAAAACATAAACAGCCTACTTACAACTCCTATCGGATGCTTCATCGATCTTATACTGTTTTTCTTTCCACGTCCACGATAGAGGGAAGACGTGGATTTCTGTTCAGTTGTCAAATAATGTGAAATATATTAATTCTTATGGTATGAAGTCAATGTCACTTACTAGTTCCTGATAACACAATATCCCATGCAACACCAAGAACACTAGAATAAAAACCTTAACTGTATCAGCGAGGCACGCAGCTGTTAAATACATCAGCTAGAGCACATCCACTACTAACTGGGGTAACAAACTCTGTATCATAACCGTTTTGATACACAATATATAGCGTAATTTCATAATCAAACATTTGAACTTGATAGCTTTACCGGCTGTCAGAGGAGCTCTTGTTAACATGATGTCGTATATGGTCAAAGGGTAAGGATGTCAGAAATGTTTGATTAACTTTTTATACCTGGGATCCACAGTCATCTACAACTTTATAAAACACATTTACGCCGGTGACTGTAACACTTCCTTTATTTCATGACTTCACTCTCGGCCTTGTTATGGCTATTAGGCCATGTCAACCTAAAATGAGCTGACACATTTATATGTCGTTGTCATTACTATTAGTGCTCGCACTACGTAACAGCATCAGCAATGTATTTAATAGTAATGACAACGACAGCCGGCCGGAGTGGCCGAGCGGTTCTAGACGCTTCAGTCTGGAACCGCGTGACCGCTACGGTCCCAGGTACGAATCCTGCCTCGGGCATGGATGTGTGTGTGATGTCCTTAGGTTAGTTAGGTTGAGGTAGTTCTAAGTTCTAGGGGACTGACGGCCTCAGATGTTAAGTCCCATAGTGCTCAGAGCCATTTTTTTGACAATGACATATAAATGTCAGCTCATTTTTGGTTAACATGGCCTAATAGCCACAACATCTTCACTTGATAATGGCCTAAGGCCGAAATTGCAATCGTCAAATAAAGAAAGTGTTATAGTCACTGGCGTAAATATCATGTCTTTTATCAGAAATGTTTGGAGGCACTGCCCAGGATGACACCCAAGGTATAACCACCCAAATGCATAACTTAGGGCTAATTTTTATATAGAGGAAGTTATAATGGTATTGGAATTTTTGAGCAATACTATCTGCTCAAAGCTATTTGATCCAGTAATTATGACAATGTTCAATGCAAAATTGTATACTGTACGAACGAAACGTGTCTCGTAATTTACGAAAGCTTTTAGGTCTCCTACCATTTCTTTTTAAATTTTTGAATAGTGCCTTTCACAGTCACGAAATATGTGTAGGCGTATAATCTCTAGCTACATGAATTGATAACGCCCCCGCAGCAATGTGATCGATAAGAACTGTGGCAGGAAAACGTAAGGAGCGCGACCAGCTGCCGCACAATCAAACAGCAAATTGAATTCGCAGCCATTTTGTGGAACTGCTGCGGGGAAAATTTACTGCCGCGCGCGGCGTATCGTTTATACGGGACAGTGCGGTCCACAACTCACCGCTCGCAATGAGATCGGCTGGCGGCTACTGCCTCGCCGTGGAAAGCGAGCGCCCTGCCTCTCTGCTGTTTCACATTCGCACACAGCACGTATCAACCATCGGTCCCAGAGGAAGTAAAAACTTGAAACCATGAAATTCAACGTTACACGACTACTTCTGACTTCACGTATTCCGGTAAAATGCATCAGCTGCTCTCGGAATCAAAAAATTTTATTCCGGCTCCAGTGGATCAGGAAATAATCATCCTTGAAGTATTGACAATATACGGGTTAAAAGCTGGACATATCTTAAGCTTCATGATGCAGCTAGAAGTACTCTTAATAATCACTGTTGTGGAATCATTCTTTGAGGAACTTTAATAATGATTTCCTGTGAGACATAATATTAAAAAAAAAAAAAGAATCCGGCGCCCTACGAATAAATTATCCGAAAGTGACGGAAATAGGTATCTGAAACCAGTGAAACGCCCTGCTTAAATCCGCAGGACAGAATAGGTAGTTGGAATTGTGGAAAGGGGCGAAAAGAGGGCTGTCAGTTACACTCAAACTGATATAACTTTATTTTCTTGTTCAAACAACACAGCAAAAGTTTTTGAACTTAGTTATCGGCTGAATAGCACACACTATCTTATGCCTTAAGGGCACAACCACTTAAATTTAAAAAAGGCTGAAAGCCATTTGTAGTGTCGGCAGACTTGCCAACACTACGCACACTAATTGAAAGAGGCGGCCAAGATGCACGCGCTAACTCACGAAGGATGGAGTGAGGTCTGAAACAGGATACGTGATGAAAGCTATAAAGAAAAGAACGGAGCTTCTCGTATACTTAACTTTAATTCATTGTGGTACATTTCTCTTGATAATACAAGTGAGACTCTCTCCAGATATGTTTAATGCGCCTTGCTAGGTCGTAGCCATGGACTTAGCTGAAGGCTAGTCTAACTGTCTCTCGGCAATTGAGAGAAAGGCTTCGTACGTGTAGTCACTAGCAATGTCGTCCGTACAACTGGGCGAGTCCTAGTAAGTCTCTCGAGACCTGCCGTGTGGTGGCGCTCGGTCTGCGATCACTGCCAGTGGCGACACGCGAGTCCGACATGTACTAATGGACCGCGGCCGATTTAAAGCTACCACCTAGCAAGTGTGGTGTCTGGCGGTGACACCACACCATTAACTTAAAATTCAGACTCCAAACAGAATATTTAGAATGCAGAAGGTCTCACGTAAGTAAGTTCTGTAACTTGGCTGAAGGCCCGACAAATATAACACTTGAACAGCAAACAAGTTTAATTTAAAGACGGCTGAAGGCCCATAATTTAAGACTGCAGGTAAAATTAAAGAAAACACAAGGCAGAAGGCCTTATATTCAATTAGGCTCAAGGCCCCACACAGTCTGATACTTGAAAGACAAGAACTTTAATTTAAAAACGGCTGAAGGCCGATTACTTAAAACAACTAAGATAATTTTTAGTAGGCAGAAGGCCCAAAGCTTTATCTTTAAACAATATTTGACACAGGCTGAATGCCCAAAGAATCTAAGATTTAGCAAGTAAGGAATTTAAATTTTAAAGCGGCTGAAGGCCCATTATTGAAAAACACAACTACAATAAATTTTCAAGAAGCGGAAAGCCCAAAGCTTTATCAAAAAAATATTTTAAATGAGGCTGAAGGCCAAACAGTGGAAAACGTGACAAGTAATGAACTTTCAATTTTGAAGTGGCTGAAAGACCATTATTTAAAACCCAACTAAAAGCATACAAATTCAAACCATCGGCTGTAAGGCATTAAAATACACAATCAAACAATACGAGAAGGCAGTACAGCCAGTGGCGCTCGAAAGTTTCCGGGAGTGGGTCTGCAGTTGAAATATTAACGTTCGCTTAGGGGAGACAGGTAGTCGGCCCAACTATATCCGATCCACCGGCAACCCAACCAAGAGACTGTCAACGGACCCACTGACAAGACGACTTGCTTTCGACCCAACAAGTGCACGGACTCCAAAGCCAAAACCTAAAAGGCATAGCCGCCCACAGCCAAGTACGCACAAGCTGTCAAAACTACACAAACGTGTTGGACAGCGACAACACGCTAAGGAAAGGACCTTGCCTGAATTTTACATCAGCAGCCAGGACAGGTAATTGGAACGCTAACGGCCACAAGGTAGAAAATTCCGCTGGTACACTTCAAATAAGCAAAATACAGTTAAACTCCACCGGATGGTAACCAAACTTTCGCCAACTCAAACACTTGCTGTTGCTCACGGGAATACCCCTAACAGCCAACCATATAAACTAGCGGCACAATGTGGTCTGGCTTCGGTAATTGAATCACCATTCAACTTTGATGTACTGGGTCAGTGAGCCACGAACCCCATAGCAATCGGAACAGCTCCCACACACTCCTACACTGCGTAGAGACTGCCAGCTGGCCCGGCCTACTGCGCTGCGCGGAGATGTCGTGGCTGATCCCCACCAACCGACCGACTGCTCAGAGCCAGTACGCCGACAGCATTTAAAATAACTTGTCCGTCAAAATCACACAAACTACACATAGTTTCACGAACACTTGCACGAAGAACTAGACAATGCTAATGGCGGTAACTGTATAACAACAGGGACGAATCACGAGTCGGCACACACAGCCAACCCATAAACGATCGCCGGCCAAATACAAGTTGTCTGAGAGACGACCGACCGACAAGCAACCAAAGTCGTCCCCAGTCCAATCATGTGTGTCGGCAACCGTTGGGCGAGTCATGGCGGTCCGGACCTCACTGCTGCCCCGCCCCGACTGAACTTATGCCACGTGCCAACTCAAACAGTGCCAGGTCCCAACTAACTGCTGGCACGTTCCAACTGACTGATCCGACAAACGTCCAGCAAAGATAATACGGCAGGGCATATATCGATAAGCGCTGCTGCTGCCGCTCACAGTTAGGCAAAGCACCAACTCAGTGACATAAGTAATTGAAACTAACATAACGGGCTGGCAGTACAGCAAAAAAAAGGATGTTAATTAAGAGAGAGATGGCACGAACACGAGTCACGCACGGCTCAGTACATGTGACGCACATGTACAGGCAAAAAAAAAAAAAAAAAAAAGAAAGAAAAAAAAAAGAAAAAAAAGGACAATAATTTCAGATAAAATGGATGATTTATTCAAAAGAAAGAACTTCATGCTGTGTTGACAGAAGAGCCAACACCGTGTTGCTAGAGGAGGCCGAAATGCACGCGTTTAATTACACGCAGACTGGCGTGAGGTCTGGAACAGTTAAATGTAATGAGAACTTAGAAAAACGGACGCAGTTGCTGTAATAATTAACTTTAATCCATAATTGGTGTACATCGCTCTTGACGGTACATGTTTTATAATTTCAATATTAACTGGTAATGGCGCCTTGCTCGGTCGTAGCGAATGACGTAGCTGAAGGCTATGCTAACTATCGTCTCGGCAAATGAGATCGTATTTGTCAGTGTAGCATCGCTAGCAAAGTCGGCTGTACAACTGGGGCGAGTGCCAGGGCGTCTCTCTAGGCCTGCCGTGTGGTGGCGCTCGGTCTGCAATCACTGACAGTGGCGACACACGGGTCCGACGTATACTAATGGACCGCGGCCGATTTAAAGGCTACCACCTAGCAAGTGTGGTGTCTGGCGGTGACACCACACTTCACAAACTGAGCAAGTCAGTAACACGTTGTTCTACCTCTGGTGTGTATTGTGTATTGTGTATTGAACAGGGCCCCTAGAATAGACGGAGAGGCCTCATCCCGCCGTAGCTCTCAGTGGTTCACAACCCCACAACAGGCTACAGCAGTCCACTCGCCCCACCGCCACCCCACACAGAACACAGGGTTAGTGCGGTTCGGCCCCCAGTGTAAACCCTCCCACCCTCCCCTGGGAACATCTCATACCAAATGAGGGTGACCCCAAATGTCTGCGTGGTAGAAAAATTATGGCGCATGCGTACGTAGAGACAGTGTTTTTGCGCAGCAATCGCCGACATAGTGTAACTGAGTGGGAATAAGGGGAACCAGTCCGCATTCGCCGAGGCAGATCGAAATCCGCCTTAAAAACCATCCACAGGCTATTTGGCACACCGGACCTCGACACTAATCCACCGGGCGGATTCGTGCCAGGGACCAGCAGGCCTTCCTGCTCGCGAAGCAGCTCGCTGATCGCGCGGCTAGCCGGGCGGGCCAACCTCTGGTACTTATGCAAGCAGTTATTTGGCTTGGTATTGAGTGAGAGAGTTACTGAATATCCTCCTGAAGGATATAGTGCCAAATTCTGTCCAAAATCACAAGCCGGTTGAAAGGTCCCGCCCATAATGCTTAAAACCTTCTGCATTGGTGAGAGACCTGCCAATCTACCTGGCCAAGGAACAGTTTGGCATGCACGAAGACAAGCAGTAGAAACTGTCGCACTGTCCGGGCAGGCATTATCTTTCTGAAATGCAAGACCACGATGGCTTTCCATAAAGCGCAACAAAGCAGTGCGTAGAATTTCGACGACGTACCTCTGTGCTGCAAGAGCGCCACAGATGACAACCAAAGGGTCTTGCTGTGAAATGATTTGGAACCCGAGTCCATCATTTCTGGCTGCCGGGACTTAGGGCGGGCGACAGTGAGGTTGGTATTCCACCACAGTTTGGGGCGTCCCCAGACACGTCTTCGCCCTGGAATCTCCTTGACTGGAATAGAAACTTCCTGGCAGATTAAAACTGTGTGCCCGACCGAGACTCGAACTCGCGACCTTTGCCTTTCGCGGGCAAGTGCTCTACCATCTGAGCTACCGAAGCACGATTCACGCCCGGTACTCACAGCCTTACTTCTGCCAGTATCTCGTCTCCTACCTTCCAAACTTTACAGAAGCTCTCCTGCGAACCTTGCAGAACTAGCACTCCTGAAAGAAAGGATACTGCGGAGACATGGCTTAGCCACAGCCTGGGGGATGTTTCCAGAATGAGATTTTCACTCTGCAGCGGAGTGTGCGCTGATTTGAAACTTCCTGGCAGATTAAAACTGTATGCCCGACCGAGACTCGAACTCGGGACCTTTGCCTTTCGCAGACAAGTGCTCCACCAACTGAGCTACCCAACCACGACTCACGCCCCGTCCTCACAGCTTTACTTCTGCCAGTACCTCGTCTCCTACCTTTAGTTCTGCCAGTAGTAGACGAGGTACTGGCAGAAGTAAAGCTGTGAGGACGGGGCGTGAGTCGTGGTTGGTTAGCTCAGTTGGTAGAGCACTTGTCTGCGAAAGGCAAAGGTCCCGAGTTCCAGTCTCGGTCCGGCACGCAGTTTTAATTTGCCAGAAAGTTTCAATCTCATGTCTGTTTGGAGGCTGTAGAGAGCCATTTTGAAAAACTGTTGTGAATCATCGCCAACAGATCAGTAGTAAACATGAGGTGAGGGTGATCAAGAATTTTCTGTTCGAAGGCCGTACAGTCCATAACCGCGACGACAAACAGGCAAAATTGGCGTGAGCATTGAGGCTATCGTCCCATCGAAACACAACGTTGAAGACATCCGTTTGGTAAAACACCATGTCGTGCTCCGTGAAGAAGTCTGTGACTGCCTGTTACACATCCTCGACAGACAGCGATCATCGACCGTTCAAGAAATTCTTTACGGAACGGAAGGTGTGATAAGGAGAGATCAGGATTACAGGGTGGCTGCTCGAGTGTCTCCCGCTTGTGTTGGTGTATTTTCTGCGTTACGACATTTGCGATATGGGTACATGCGTTCATGAAGCAGCAGCACCCCTTGAGGCAGTTTCCCTGTATGTTTCGTCTTAAATGTACGCCGTAATTTCTCCACCGTTGCGCAGTACAGCCCCACAGTGATGGAGACACCACATTTGTATGAGACCGGCATCACGGATCGACCGGCGTCTTGCGAGTTGCGGACCATAACGCAACTGATATTTGCAGCAGACATGCTTCCCACACACATTCTACATTCTTCTACGCATGTCTACCGGTGTTTGTTCTTCGGTAGTCAAGAAAAGAATAAAAACACGGTGGTCCTGTTTAAACCCATTTGGTAATAAAGTAGTTCGCGTTTTGTATTTACCACATTCACTTCGGAAAGACACGAATGCCAGGCATAGAAGTGGCGCTACGTTGCATTTTCGCTGCAGCAACGCCATCTTATTGATCGCCCCTTATATTTTCGCATTTTCAAAATCCAACTACTGACCACGTCTTTCCTACACCAAGATAGTCTCCCTTTCTTTCATATATTTGATCTCCATCATCGCTCATAGTTCATCATCGCCATGGAAACGACCAGTATATGTTTTTAACACGCAGAATCGATGCGGGTGACAGAACCGAATTAGTCCTACGGCTGCATTTCCCTTTATACTTTTTAAACCACTGTGCAACGGATGATAAAGCGTAATCACTGTTGTGCCACATGTTAGAGCTACATTACTGGCCATTAAAATTGCTACACCACGAAGATGACGTGCTACAGGCGGGAAATTTAACCGACAGGAAGAAGATACTGTGATATGCAAATGATTAGCCTTAACAGACCATTCGCACAAGGTTGGCGCCGGTGGTGACACCTACGAGGTTCTGACATGAGGAATGTTTCCAACCGATTTCTCATACACAAACAGCAGCTGACCGGCGTTACCTGGTGAAACGTTGTTGCGATGCCTCGTGTAAGGAGGAGAAATGCGTACCATCACGTTTCCGACTTTGATAAAGGGCGAATTGTAGCCTATCCCGATTGCGGTTTATCATATTGCGACATTGCTGCTCGCGTTGGTCGAGATCCAATGAGTGTTAGCAGAATATGGAATCGGTGGGTTCAGGAGGGTAATACGGAACGCCGTGCTGAATCCCAACAGCCTCGTATCACTAGCAGTCGAGATAACAGGCATCTTATCCGCACGGCTGTAACGGATCGTGCAGCCATGTCTCGATCCCTGAGTCAACACATGGGGACGTTTGCAAGACAACAACCATCTGCACGAACAGTTCGACCACGTCTGCAGCAGCATGGACTATCAGCTCGGAGACCATAGCTGCGGTTACCCTTGACGCTGCATCACAGACAGGAGCGCCTGCGACGGTGTACTCAACGACGAACCTGGGTGCACGAACGGCAAAACGTCATTTTTTTCGGATGAATCCAGGTTCTGTTTACAGCATCATGATGGCCGCATCCGTGTTTGGCGACATCGCGGTGAACGCACATTGGAAGCGTGTATTCGTCATCGCAGTACTGGCGTATCACCCGGCGTGATGGTATGGGGTGCCATTGGTACCACGTCTCGGTCACCTCTTGTTCGCATTGACGGCACTTTGAACAGTGGACTTTACATTTCAGATGCGTTACGATCCGTGGCTCTACCCTTCATTCGATCCCCAGGAAACCCTACATTTCAGCAGGATAATGCACGACCGCATGTTGCAGGTCCTGTACGGGCCTTTCTGGATACAGAAGATGTTCGTCTGCTACCCTGGCCAGCACCTTCTCTAGATCTCTCACCAATTGAAAACGTCTGGTCAATGGTGGCCGAGCAAGTGGCTCGTCACAATACGCCAGTCACTACTCTTTATGAACTATGGTATTGTGTTGAAGATGCATGGGCAGCTGTACCTGTACACGCCATCCAAGCTCTGTTTGACTCAATGCCCAAGCGTGTCAAGGCCGTTATTACGGCCTGAGGTGGTTGTTCTGGGTACTGATTTCTCAGGATCTATGCACCCAAACTGCGTGAAAATGTAATCACATGTCAGTTCTAGTATAATATAGTTGTCTAATGAATACCAGTTTATCATCTGCACTTTTTCTTGGTGTAGCAATTTTAATGGCCAGTAGTGTACTTCGCATTTTATCCAGCTATGAAGCTCCAGATGAGTAAATACTAAAATTGCGCTGTACTTGGCGTGCTATTGTCCTTAGGGCCCGTTTGTGTAAACAGAATTCCGATGGGAAGTTGACGTCCACCTTGAAGCATCTGTCAGTTTATCTCTTACGTGATTTCCGTAAAGCTCTCCCACGAATCAAGCAGACAGATGACGATTCACGCTACGCCAGGGCTTAACAACTGGCCGGTTTTGAGCGCGAGTACTCGCGTCTGCTCAGGCACGTGCTCGCGAGCAGGTGCAAGGTCGTGGAGCAGCGAGGGAGGGGAAATGCGCGCGCACGTTTGAATAGGGCCGCAGCGTGCCTATTGAATTCGCACCGACTGTGTAACGTTTAAAGTACTACGATCAGCTCTGTCACTTCGCTGGTTAAGAATCATGTCAAGTCGCCGTTGTGTAACCCCAACCATGCTTTCGCAGTTCAACCCCCATTGGGAGGAATTGTATATGTTTACAGAAAAAGATGGTGTTGCAAAATGTTTAGTATGTCACAAAACGCTGAATTCTTTTAGGAAATTTAATTTGCAGCGACATTATATGTCGTACCACGCGAAAGACTACGGAAGTGGAAAATGTGATGGACCAGATCGTACACAGGAAGTTATTAAACTTAAAAGGAAGCTATCCGAAGAAGATCTGGACGACGAAGGAAAATCAACTGAGACAGCTCTCAGAGTGAGTTACAAAATTGCTTTGCTTTTAGCAAAATCCCTGCGCCCCTTCACTGATGGCAATTTAATAAAAGAATGTTTGGTAGTTGCAGCGGAACATTTGTGTCCATCTCAAGTTGAACAGTTTCGGATTGTGCCATTATCTAACATGACCATTATGTGTCGCATACAGGACATGGCAGACGACGTCCAGAGCGAGCTTGCAAATATCTGTAAAGATTTTATGGCGTATTCATTAGCTCTGGACAAAAGTGTTGACATCACTGGAAAAGCACAGTTTGACATATTTATTAGAGGTGTTAATAGAGATCTTCAGGTGAGGGAGGAGCTCCTCGATGTAGTAGCCATGAAGAACATTACAACCAGAGGTGATATTTTAAGTAGTGTTGAAGGAAGTGTTGAAAATATAGGATTGTCCAGGAATTCTTTAGTTTCAGTGTCTACAGACGGTGCTCTAGCGATGACAGCGAAAAAATCAGGTTTCGTTGCGCTGTTGAAGGAGAAAATGCAAAAACTGACCGTGCCGAATGAAATAAGGGGGCGTTCACTGTGTGATCCACCAGGAAAACTTATGTGCAAAGAGTATCACTCTAAAAAATGTGATAAGTGTTGTTGTTCGTACAACCAATTATACACTCCTGGAAATTGAAATAAGAACACCGTGAATTCATTGTCCCAGGAAGGGGAAACTTTATTGACACATTCCTGGGGTCAGATACATCACATGATCACACTGACAGAACCACAGGCACATAGACACAGGCAACAGAGCATGCACAATGTCGGCACTAGTACAGTGTATATCCACCTTTCGCAGCAATGCAGGCTGCTATTCTCCCATGGAGACGATCGTAGAGATGCTGGATGTAGTCCTGTGGAACGGCTTGCCATGCCATTTCCACCTGGCGCCTCAGTTGGACCAGCGTTCGTGCTGGACGTGCAGACCGCGTGAGACGACGCTTCATCCAGTCCCAAACATGCTCAATGGGGGACAGATCCGGAGATCTTGCTGGCCAGGGTAGTTGACTTACACCTTCTAGAGCACGTTGGGTGGCACGGGATACATGCGGACGTGCATTGTCCTGTTGGAACAGCAAGTTCCCTTGCCAGTCTAGGAATGGTAGAACGATGGGTTCGATGACGGTTTGGATGTACCGTGCACTATTTAGTGTCCCCTCGACGATCACCAGTGGTGTACGGCCAGTGTAGGAGATCGCTCCCCACACCATGATGCCGGGTGTTGGCCCTGTGTGCCTCGGTCGTATGCAGTCCTGCTTGTGGCGCTCACCTGCACGGCGCCAAACACGCATACGACCATCATTGGCACCAAGGCAGAAGCGACTCTCATCGCTGAAGACGACACGTCTCCATTCGTCCCTCCATTCACGCCTGTCGCGACACCACTGGAGGCGGGCTGCACGATGTTGGGGCGTGAGCGGAAGACGGCCTAACAGTGTGCGGGACCGTAGCCCAGCTTCATGGAGACGGTTGCGAATGGTCCTCGCCGATACCCCAGGAGCAACAGTGTCCCTAATTTGCTGGGAAGTGGCGGTGCGGTCCCCTACGGCACTGCGTAGGATCCTACGGTCTTGGCGTGCATCCGTGCGTCGCTGCGGTCCGGTCCCAGGTCGACGGGCACGTGCACCTTCCGCCGACCACTGGCGACAACATCGATGTACTGTGGAGACCTCACGCCCCACGTGTTGAGCAATTCGGCGGTACGTCCACCCGGCCTCCCGCATGCCCACTATACGCCCTCGCTCAAAGTCCGTCAACTGCACATACGGTTCACGTCCACGCTGTCGCGGCATGCTACCAGTGTTAAAGACTGCGATGGAGCTCCGTATGCCACGGCAAACTGGCTGACACTGATGGTGGCGGTGCACAAATGCTGCGCCATTCGACGGCCAACACCGCGGTTCCTGGTGTGTCCTCTGTGCCGTGCGTGTGATCATTGCTTGTACAGCCCTCTCGCAGTGTCCGGAGCAAGTATGGTGGGTCTGACACACCGGTGTCAATGTGTTCTTTTTTCCATTTCCAGGAGTGTATAAGGAAGCATGGGCTACAACACAAGCAATTTAAAAGCTGTGCCTTATTACAGCGAGGTCCGCTGGCTTAGTCCTGGCGAATTATTAAATCGATTGTTTTGCCTATTAGATGAGATAAATATGTTGATGGAAATAAATAACATGAGTGTTCCTGAATTGAAAGAGCCTTCATGGAAATGCGATCTCGCGTTCTTAGCAGATTTAACTAGCCATCTGAATGCTTTGAACATTTCACTACAAGGTAAAGATCTGCTAATTACTCATTTCATAGATCGAATACGAGCTTTTAAAATGAAATTGACACTTTGGGTGAGTCAGCTGGAAACAGGAAATCTAGCTCATTTTCCTAAATTATCATCCACACAAGAAGTTCACAAAGAGTGTGAACGTTATTCACATAGTTTAGTTGCCCTTAAGGAAGAATTTGATTAACGCTTTCAAGATCTGACAGCACTAGACAGTGATTTTGATCTGTTCTCCTCTCCATATTCGGCGAATATTGAAGAGATTCGTCCTCAGCTGCAACTAGAAATTATTGACCTGCAGTGTGCTGCTCATTTGCACAAACTGGCGGCTACAATAATATCAATGTTCGGTTCCACGTATGTTTGTGAACAACTGTTCTCTGCAATGAAATGTAACAAGACGCGCCTGAGAAACGCATTGCCTGATCGAAATTTAAACTGCACGCTTCGCCTACAAAGCACAAGAACAATTACTCCGAACATAGACCCAATTGTAAAGGGCAAAAAGTACAAGATAACCGAGAATCCCACACTTCAGTGACACCTTTTATTGTGTAACAGTTCACAAATTAATACGAATGTAGAGGCATACACTAAGCTAATAAAATTATTTGGCACGTGTACATTCTCCTTTATTTATTTCATTTGTCGCACTAATAATTCGTGAGTGATATCCCTGCAGGTGGCCGCGGATTAACATTGACTGGCGGCAGCTGTTGTGTGCCCCACGTGACTCCCCACTCTCCGCTCTGGTCCGGTGGTGGGGGTAGCGTGCTCGCGCTGCTCCGGGCTCGCACCATGCTGCTCACAGCTTGCTCCGCGAGCACGTATGTTGTGAAGCCCTGCGCTACGCTATTTTGCGTACGTTCAGTATCTTCCGTTATACCTATTTGGCATGGATTCCACACAGCTGAACAAAATTCTCCTAAGAGAGGACGAATGCTTTACTAGCTATCGTTATAGATTACGGCCTTGCCGCGGTGGTAACACTGGTTCCAGTCATATCACCGAAGTTATACGCTGTGGCAGTCGTCTGCAAATGGTGGCTCACGTCGACACCAATGACGTCTGCCGCTTGTGTTCTGAGGCCAGCGTCGGTTCCTAAGGGTGGCTGACGGGAAAGACTGCGGTCTCGCTCGCGGGGTGCAAGCAAAGCTCACAGTTTGCTGCATCGTTGCCAGAACTGATAGGGTCCTTTGGTTTGGAGCCGAGTAGAGGGTCTCAGCCGAAAACTCCGTCAGTTGTGTGACGATCTAGGCTGTAGATTTCTGGACTTACGTTATCGTACGGGAATTTGTAGGACTCCCCTTGATAGGCCAGGAGCGCACAATGCAAAGGAAACAACAACATGGGTAGCAGAGTAAGTGAGGACCACACATCGGGTTTTTGGCTAGCCGGTAGTTTGACGTCTTCTAATTGTAGTGAACTGTGAATTATTCTTTCTGCTGTCGAACATAAAATGACGAGCAGATGACTAATTAAAAGCCCACAATTGCTTGATATCAGTAATGAAATGAAACGACTGTCTGAACACCTCAGTGCGAACTCTAATTTCCCTTATCTTTGAATGGTGATGATTGCACGATATGAAAATTGGTGATAATATGCTCTACATTCTCGTCGAAAATCGGATTTTGGAATTTAGTGCGGAGCCCCTTCCGTTTAGCACGTCGTCTATCTGCAAGTGTGTCCTACTTCAAACTTTATATGACTTTTGTAACGCTCTCGCGATGGCTAAACGTACGTCTCGAATATTGCCGCTCTCCTTTGGACCTTCTCAATCTCTTGAATAAGACCCAACTGGTAAGGGTCCCATATAAACCAACAATACTCCTAGACTGGACGAACTAAAGTATTGTAAGCAATTTCCTTTGTTGAAGGAATGCAGCGCTTCAGGATTCTACCAATAAACCTCAATCTAGAGTTCGCCTTACCCGTTACTTGTGTAATCTGATCGTTCCATTTGAAATCAAAAATGGCTCTGAGCACTATGGGACTCAACATCTGAGGTCATCAGTCCCCTAGAACTTAGAACTACTTAAACCTAACTAAACTAAGGACATCACACACACATCCATGCCCAAGGCAGAATCTGAACCTGCGACCGTAGCAGTCACGTGGTTCCGGACTGAAGTGCCTAGAACCGCACGGACACCGCGGCCGGCTCCATTTCAGATCATTTAGAATAGTCACACCCAGATACTTGTCGATGTAATCGCTTCCAAAGACTGGGCATTTATTTTGTACTCGTACATTAATGGGGATTTCCGCTTTGCTATACGCAGTAGGTTACACTTATAAATATTGAGATATAACTACCAGTCATTACAGCACGTATTTATTTTCTGCAAATCTCCATTGAACTTTCCTGTAGACTACAGCCTCACAGGCAAACAGTCCAATGCCGCTGTCAGTACCATCACCCAGATCGACAACGTAAATAGTAAGAAGCAGAGGACTTATTACGCTGCCCTGGGGCACACCTGATGTTACGCTTGTTTCTGTTGAAGTCACCCCATTCAGGACGATATACTGCTCTCTGTCTGGTAGAAAGCTTTCAATCCAACCGCACATGTCACCGGGTAGCCCGTATGTGCGCACTTTTGGAGCACTCGTCAGTGCGGAACTGAGTCGAACGCCTTTCGAAAGTCGAGGAATATGGCATCAACCTGGGAGCCGGTATCTAGAGCCTGTTGTATATCACTCACAAAGAGGGTTCAAATGGCTCTGAGCACTATGGGACTTAACATCTATGGTCATCAGTCCCCTAGAACATAGAACTACTTGAACCTAACTAACCTAAGGACATCACACAACACCCAGCCATCACGAGGCAGAGAAAATCCCTGACACCGCCGGGAATCGAACCCGGGACACAAAGAGGGCCAGCTGTGTCTCGCATGACCGCTGTTTCCTAAAACCGTGTTGGTTTCTGCAGATGAGCTTCTCAGGGTCTAGAAAGGTCATTATGTCTGAATATCAAATATGTTGCATGATCCTACAACAAACTGACGTCAGTGAAATTGGCCGGTAATTATGTGCATCCGATTTTTCGTTGTATTTGTGTGTGATAGCTAACAAATGCTGCTACCGCAAAGTAGTTATTTATTTGCTCTAGGTTACAGCATTACAACACACGTCACTAGGATGCACCTGAACTGACTAGGTTTATGACCCTCCATCCTAGATAACACACTGCGCACTCCCTATCAAAAGATCGGTGCTGTCGTAAATTTTGTTTCACGCCCCTTACTATCAATCACTGTTAGATCAAAAGCATCCAGACACTTATTTTTTTTTTTTGGTCATCAGTCTACTGACTGGTTTGATGCGGCCCGCCACTAATTCCTTTCCTGTGCTAACCTCTTCATCTCAGAGTAGCCCTTGCAGCCTACGTCCTCAATTATTTGCTTGACGTATTCCAATCTCTGTCTTCCTCTACAGATTTTGCCCTCTACAGCTCCCTCTAGCACCATGGAAGTCATTCCCTCATGTCTTAGCAGATGTCCTATCATCCTGTCCCTTCTCCTTATCAGTGTTTTCCATATATTCCTTTCCTCTCCGATTCTGCGTACAACCTCCTCATTCCTTATCAGTCCACCTAATTTTCAACATTCGTCTATAGCACCACATCTCAAATGCTTCGATTCTCTTCTCTTCCGGTTTTCCCACAGTCCATGTTTCACTACCATACAATGCTGTACACCAGACGTACATCCTCAGAAATTTCTTCCTCAAATTAAGGCCGGTATTTGATATTAATAGACTTCTCTTGGCCAGAAATGCCTTTTTTGCCATAGTGAGTCTGCTTTTGATGTCCTCCTTGCTTCGTCCGTCATTGGTTATTTTACTGCCTAGGTAGCAGAATTCCTTAACTTCATTGACGTCGTGACCATCAATCCTAATGTTAAGTTTCTCGCTGTTCTCATTTCTACTACTTCTCATTACCTTCGTCTTTCTCCGATTTACTCTCAAACCATACTGTGTACTCATTAGACTGTTCATTCCGTTCAGCAGATCATTTAATTCTTCTTCACTTTCACTCAGGGTAGCAATGTCATCAGCGATTCGTATCATTGATATCCTTCCACCTTGTATTTTAATTCCACTCCTGAACCTTTCTTTTATTTGCATCATTGCTTCCTCGATGTACAGATTGAAGAGTAGGGGCGAAAGGCTACAGCCTTGTCTTACACCCTTCTTAATACGAGCACTTCGTTCTTGATCGTCCACTTTTATTATTCCCTCTTGGTTGTACATATTGTATATGCCCCGTCTCTCCCTATAGCTTACCCCTACTTTTTTCAGAATCTCGAACAGCTTGCACCATTTTATATTGTCGAACGCTTTTTCCAGGTCGACAAATCCTATGAAAGTGTCTTGATTTTTCTTTAGCCTTGCTTCCATTATTAGCCGTAACGTCAGAATTGCCTATCTCGTCCCTTTACTTTTCCTAAAGCGCATTCTCAATTTTCTTTTCCATTCTTTTGTATATTAGTCTTGTAAGCAGCTTCGATGCATGAGCTGTTAAGCTGATTGTGCGATAATTCTCGCACTTGTCAGCTCTTGCCGTCTTCGGAATTGTGTGGCTGATGCTTTTCCTAAAGTCAGATGGTATGTCGCCAGACTCATATACTCTACACACCAACGTGAATAGTCGTTTTGTTGCCACTTCCCCCAATGATTTTAGAAATTCTGATGGAATGTTATCTATCCCTTCTGCCTTATTTGACCGTAAGTGCTCCAAAGCTCTTTTAAATTCCGATTCTAATACTGGATCCCCTATCTCTTCTAAATCGACTCCTGTTTCTTCTTCTATCACATCAGACAAATCTTCACCCTCATAGAGGCTTTCAATGTATTCTTTCCACCTATCTGCTCTCTCCTCTGCATTTAACAGTGGAATTCCCGTTGCACTCTTAATGTTACCACTGTTGCTTTTAATGTCACCAAAGGTTGTTTTGACTTTCCTGTATGCTGAGTCTGTCCTTCCGACAATCATATCTTTTTCGATGTCTTCACATTTTTCCTGCTGCCATTTCGCCTTAGCTTCCCTGCACATCCTCTTTATTTCATTCCTCAGCGACTTGTATTTCTGTATTCCTGATTTTCCCGGAACATGTTTGTACTTCCTCCTTTCATCAGTCAACTGAAGTATTTCTTCTGTTACCCATGGTTTCTTCGCAGCTACCTTCTTTGTACCTATGTTTTCCTTCCCAACTTCTGTGATGGCCCTTTTTAGAGATGTCCATTCATCTTCAATTGTTCTGCCTACTGCGCTATTCCTTATTGCTGTATCTATAGCGTTAGAGAACTTCAAACGAATCTCGTCATTACTTAGTACTTCCGTATCCCACTTCTTTGCGTATTGATTCTTCCTGACTAATGTCTTGAACTTCAGTCAACTCTTCATCACTACTACACTCCTGGAAATGGAAAAAAGAACACATTGACACCGGTGTGTCAGACCCACCATACTTGCTCCGGACACTGCGAGAGGGCTGTACAAGCAATGATCACACGCACGGCACAGCGGACACACCAGGAACCGCGGTGTTGGCCGTCGAATGGCGCAGCATTTGTGCAACGCCACCATCAGTGTCAGCCAGTTTGCCGTGGCATACGGAGCTCCATCGCAGTCTTTAACACTGGTAGCATGCCGCGACAGCGTGGACGTGAACCGTATGTGCAGTTGACGGACTTTGAGCGAGGGCGTATAGTGGGCATGCGGGAGGCCGGGTGGACGTACCGCCGAATTGCTCAACACGTGGGGCGTGAGGTCTCCACAGTACATCGATGTTGTCGCCAGTGGTCGGCGGAAGGTGCACGTGCCCGTCGACCTGGGACCGGACCGCAGCGACGCACGGATGCACGCCAAGACCGTAGGATCCTACGCAGTGCCGTAGGGGACCGCACCGCCACTTCCCGGCAAATTAGGGACACTGTTGCTCCTGGGGTATCGGCGAGGACCATTCGCAACCGTCTCCATGAAGCTGGGCTACGGTCCCGCACACCGTTAGGCCGTCTTCCGCTCACGCCCCAACATCGTGCAGCCCGCCTCCAGTGGTGTCGCGACAGGCGTGAATGGAGGGACGAATGGAGACGTGTCGTCTTCAGCGATGAGAGTCGCTTCTGCCTTGGTGCCAATGATGGTCGTATGCGTGTTTGGCGCCGTGCAGGTGAGCGCCACAATCAGGACTGCATACGACCGAGCCACACAGGGCCAACACCCGGCATCATGGTGTGGGGAGCGATCTCCTACACTGGCCGTACACCACTGGTGATCGTCGAGGGGACACTGAATAGTGCACGGTACATCCAAACCGTCATCGAACCCATCGTTCTACCATTCCTAGACCGGCAAGGGAACTTGCTGTTCCAACAGGACAATGCACGTCCGCATGTATCCCGTGCCACCCAACGTGCTCTAGAAGGTGTAAGTCAACTACCCTGGCCAGCAAGATCTCCGGATCTGTCCCCCATTGAGCATGTTTGGGACTGGATGAAGCGTCGTCTCACGCGGTCTGCACGTCCAGCACGAACGCTGGTCCAACTGAGGCGCCAGGTGGAAATGGCATGGCAAGCCGTTCCACAGGACTACATCCAGCATCTCTACGATCGTCTCCATGGGAGAATAGCAGCCTGCATTGCTGCGAAAGGTGGATATACACTGTACTAGTGCCGACATTGTGCATGCTCTGTTGCCTGTGTCTATGTGCCTGTGGTTCTGTCAGTGTGATCATGTGATGTATCTGACCCCAGGAATGTGTCAATAAAGTTTCCCCTTCCTGGGACAATGAATTCACGGTGTTCTTATTTCCATTTCCAGGAGTGTATATTGTGATCTGAGTCTATATCTGCTCCTGGGTACGCCTTAGAGTCCAGTATCTGATTTCGGAATCTCTCTCTGACCATGATGTAATCTAATTGAAATCTTCCCGTATCTCCCTGCCTTTTCCAAGTATACCTCCTCCTCTTGTGATTCTTGAACAGGGTATTTGCTATTACTAGCTGAAACTTGTTACAGAACCCAATTAGTCTTTCTCCTCTTTCATTCCTTGTCCCAAGCCCATATTCTCCTGTAACCTTTTCTTCTACTCCTTCCCCTACAACTGCATTCCAGTCGCCCATGACTATTAGATTTTCGTCTCCCTTTACATACTGCATTACCCTTTCAATATCCTCATACACTTTCTCTATCTGTTCATCTTCAGTTTGCGACGTCGGCTTGTATACCTGAAGTATCGTTGTCGGTGTTGGTCTGCTGTCGATACTGATTAGAACAACCCGGTCACTGAACTGTTCACAGTAACACACCCTCTGCCCTACCTTCCTATTCATAACGAATCTTACACCTGTTATACCATTTTCTGCTGCTGTTGATATTACCCGATACTCATCTGACCAGAAATCCTTGTCTTCCTTCCACTTCACTTCACTGACCCCTACTATATCTAGATTGAGCCTTTGCATTTCCCTTTTCAGATTTTCTAGTTTCCCTACCACGTTCAAGCTTCTGACATTGCACACCCCGACTCGTAGAACGTTATCCTTTCGTTGATTATTCAATCTTTTTCTCATGGTAACCTCCCCCTTGGCAGTCCCCTCCCGGAGATCCGAATGGGGGATTATTCCGGAATCTTTTGCCAATGGAGAGATCAGCATACTTCTTCAATTACAGGCCACATGTCCTGTGGATACATGTTACGTGTCTTTAATTCAGTGGTTTCCATTGCCTTCTGCATCCTCATGTCGTTGATCATTGCTGATTCTTCCGCCTTTAGGGGCAATTTCCCACCCCTAGGACAAGAGAGTGCCCTGAACCTCTATCCGCTCCTTCGTCCTCACTGACAAGGCCGTTGGCAGAATGAGGCTGACTTCTTATGCCGGAAGTCTTCGGCCGCCAATGCTGATTATTTATCAAAATTTAGGCAGTGGCGGGGATCGAACCCGGGACCGAAGATGTTTTGATTATGAATCAAAGACACTACCGCCCTTTTTTTTTAGTCTCATTTTGTTCGCTTTTTGTTCGTTGCAACTGCTCGGGGCGGACGTCGTCAGACATCCTTTTAAGTTCGTTGATGATCGATTAACTCAGTTTTTTTATTACAGAGGGCACGTAGCCCTCTGACCGAACACGCTGAGCTACCGTGCCGACGACCCCTAGACCACGGGGCTACTAGGCACTTATTAGTGGACACTATTTAGTGCACTGGGGTGTATTTTGTCCACCCTTCGCATTTACGACGACGTGAACTCTGCTGGAGACTCTTTCTGTGAAATGTGAATATCTGTGAAGGTATGGCAGTCAATTCATCCTCAAGAGCCAAAAGCAGAGACGGTGACTGAATTTACTCATTTTGGGAATACCGAAGGAGCGATCTGTTTTACTTGCTAAAAACAGTCTGTCATCTTCAAGTCTCAAAAAAAAAATATTTTTGTTGTGAAACGTGTTCATTTTACGTTGGACCTCACGCCAAGTTATGATATGAATCAAAATCAGTACATTATGTCTGATAACTAGGAATCTCTGTCGGAGGATTTCAGATCGGGTGATCCTAAGGGGAGGACTGGAGTTCCCATATAACTGCTTCACCGTTCGTCATCTTTAGTACATAACTTGGCGTTATTAAAGTCGAACGAGTTTCGAAACCAATCAGTAGTAAAACTGACTGAGCAGACTTTACAAAATTGACCTTTAAACATTTACCACTAGTTATGGGCCGCCAGCCATTAACTATACACCAAAGATACAGAAATTAAAAAAAAGTTAGTTACAGTCAGCAAAATTCACTGACCAGTTTTTTTTAAACTAAATAACCCTTAAACAGTTGCCTTTAATTATGAATCCACCGTCACTCAGTAAACAGAAAAGGTACACAATTTTAAAAACAGTTAACAGTCACTGAATGGTTTGCTACAGTTAACCAGAATACCCTGACCAGATCTGATTTTAAGCCAGTGATTTTTAAACAGCTGTTATTAATTACGAACCCACTTCCATTCAGCAATCAGAAAAATGTAGATTTTTTAAAAAAATGAACAAAAAATAAACCGCTATGGTTCGCCAGAATTCACAGATAATATTTTAAACCAATTACCTTTAAACAGCTACTATTAATTATGAACCCACTTTCATTTAGTGGACAGCAAAACTCAGAATTTTAAGAGCTATTAACTGTTACTGAATAAGCAGCTACAGTTAGCCAACATTCACTGACTTTTACGCAGCTGCTATTAACTATGAACCCGCTGCCATTCAGTATAGAGCAAAATACAGAATTTTAAAAGCTATTAACAGTCACTGAATAAGCAGCGACTGTTAGCCAAAATACACTGAACACATTTTAAACAAATGACTTCTATACAGCTGCCATTAATTGTGAACTCACTGTCTTTCAGTACACACAGACAAACTACAGAATTATAAAAACAGTTAACGATCTCTGAACAGGCAACTACAGTTAGCAAAAACTCACTGATCACTTTTAAACAGCCTCTATTAAAACTTTGCGTCCGGCGACACCACAGTGGTGTAGTGTGCATAGTATCGCTCAGTAGCCGGTGACACGAACTGGTGTCGTGAGCATAGTATCGCGCAGTGGCTGGTGACAGCACTTTAGTATCTTTTTCATTCTGTTGGTGTTTTGTTTAGGTAACAATAAGTTGCACACGTCAACAAGTTTTTTGTTTTTATTAGTACTTGTGAAATTTTATCATGCCAGACAAAAGAGACGATACGACTATTTACGATGAATGCGCGGACGTCTTGTCTGACGTTCCGGACGACTTGGCCAAGAGAAGAAGATATTGGATATCAGAAAAATGGAAGTGAGGCAGTATCGTCGGAAAATAGTGAAATACGTCCAAGAAGAATTCGGCGAACGCTACGGTTGCCAGCTGATTCGGATAAATGAGACGAAATGATTTACTGAGGACCAATAATAAATTTGAAGGATCGCCGGGTCCACACATATTTCCCAAAGATACACAGGGCGTCGTAGTTATCGTAGCATTATACACTCCTGGAAATGGAAAAAAGAACACATTGACACCGGTGTGTCAGACCCACCATACTTGCTCCGGACACTGCGAGAGGGCTGTACAAGCAATGATCACACGCGCGGCACAGCGGACACACCAGAAACCGCGGTGTTGGCCGTCGAATGGCGATAGCTGCGCAGCATTTGTGCACCGCCGCCGTCAGTGGCAGCCAGTTTGCCGTGGCATACGGAGCTCCATCGCAGTCTTTAACACTGGTAGCATGCCGCGACAGCGTGGACGTGAACCGTATGTGCAGTTGACGGACTTTGAGCGAGGGCGTATAGTGGGCATGCGGGAGGCGGGTGGATGTACCGCCGAATTGCTCAACACGTGGGGCGTGAGGTCTCCACAGTACATCGATGTTGTCGCCAGTGGTCGGCGGAAGGTGCACGTGCCCGTCGACCTGGGACCGGACCGCAGCGACGCACGGATGCACGCCAAGACCGTAGGATCCTACGCAGTGCCGTAGGGGACCGCACCGCCACTTCCCAGCAAATTAGGGACACTGTTGCTCCTGGGGTATCGGCGAGGACCATTCGCAACCGTCTCCATGAAGCTGGGCTACGGTCCCGCACACCGTTAGGCCGTCTTCCGCTCACGCCCCAACATCGTGCAGCCCGCCTCCAGTGGTGTCGCGACAGGCGTGAATGGAGGGACGAATGGAGACGTGTCGTCTTCAGCGATGAGAGTCGCTTCTGCCTTGGTGCCAATGATGGTCGTATGCGTGTTTGGCGCCGTGCAGGTGAGCGCCACAATCAGAACTGCATACGACCGAGCCACACAGGGCCAACACCCGGCATCATGGTGTGGGGAGCGATCTCCTACACTGGCCGTACACCACTGGTGATCGTCGAGGGGACACTGAATAGTGCACGGTACATCCAAACCGTCATCGAACCCATCGTTCTACCATTCCTAGACCGGCAAGGGAACTTGCTGTTCCAACAGGACAATGCACGTCCGCATGTATCCCGTGCCACCCAACGTGCTCTAGAAGGTGTAAGTCAACTACCCTGGCCAGCAAGATCTCCGGATCTGTCCCCCATTGAGCATGTTTGGGACTGGATGAAGCGTCATCTCACGCGGTCTGCACGTCCAGCACGAACGCTGGTTCAACTGAGGCGCCAGGTGGAAATGGCATGGCAAGCCGTTCCACAGGACTACATCCAGCATCTCTACGATCGTCTCCATGGGAGAATAGCAGCCTGCATTGCTGCGAAAGGTGGATATACACTGTACTAGTGCCGACATTGTGCATGCTCTGTTGCCTGTGTCTATGTGCCTGTGGTTCTGTCAGTGTGATCATGTGATGTATCTGACCCCAGGAATGTGTCAATAAAGTTTCCCCTTCCTGGGTCAATGAATTCACGGTGTTCTTATTTCAATTTCCGGGAGTGTATATTGGTAACGAAACCAACAAGTATTACGGTCAAAATTGCAATACAAGGAAACTGGATTAAAAAAAAAGCCACATTTGTCGACGTTACGGGACCCGAACATAGAAAATGGATTGGGCTTGCTATCCTTATGGGAATTAAAAAAAAAAGAAAAAGAGCAAGGATCGATGATTACTGGTCAACGAATCCGTTGATAAACACCCCGATATTTCGCAAAACGATATCCCGCAACCGATTCAGACAAATATTATCGTTTTTACATTTTTCCGACAACAACAATAAACCGGATAATGCCGACAGGATTTTCAAAGTGCAATTCGTAATCGATTATTTTTCCAAAAAGTTTAAAGAAACGGTTTAATCGAAGTCAAAACATCTCTGTTGATGAAGGAATGATACCGTGGCGTGGACAGATCAGTTTTAAAGTTTACAATCCGTCGAAAATTACCAAACGTGGCATACTCGTTCAATGCTGTGTGATTCGAGTACGGGGCACCTTTCCTCATTCAGGAGATATTCCGGCGCTGGATAACCTTTAGCAGAAACAGTGATGGAACTATTGACACCTTCTTATGGAAAGTGGCATCACCTCTATACGGATAATTATTATAACAGTGTAGAACTTGCAGAGAAGTTACTTGGAAAGAAACTTCAAGTTTGTGGAACAATACGGCAAATTAGAGGATTTCCGGTAAAGTTAAAGCGCGTGTGGTGTCACCGCTAGACACCACACTTGCTAGGTGGTAACTTAAATCGGCCGCGGTCCTGTAGTACATGTCGGACCCGCGTGTCGCCACTGTGGGATCGCAAACCTAGTGCCACCACAAGGCAGGTCTCGAGAGACTGAGGAGACCTCGCCCCCAGTTGTACGGACAACATAGCTAGCGATTGGACGTGCTAAGCCTTGCTCTCATTTGCCGAGAGATAGACAGTAGAATAGCCCTCTGCTAAGTTAAATGGCGACCACCTAGCAAGGCGCCATTTGTATCAGTGCCAATAGCTTACGAGTATGCAGGAGAGATGTATTCCAACAGGAGAATAAAGTTAAGTATTAGAAAAGCTACGTATTTTTCTTTAGTGCACTTATAAGTCTCATGTTCCAGACTTCACGCCCGTCTGCGTTAGCCTTGCGTGCCCTATCGGCTACAGCATTGTGTCTGGGCTGTATGGTCTAGACACAACAGCGCGCATAAGTCAATGTGTTTGAAGCCTGTCATCAACGGAAAGGTGACAAGCGGCCGGCGACAAGCCAAGTAATCCGACTTAGTGTTGCCGGCGCGAAGCGAATAAATTTGCACGAGACGTGCGGAAGGCAAAGTGTTAATTATGAGTAGTGGAGGTAAGTGGAAGAGCGAGAGGTAAGGACATACACGGAAATTACTTAACTTGTAAGGGATGGCTGCCATCTTCCTACTGTTTAAGCCTGAAAGAGACCGGACGCCTTTACTAGTGTCGAACCGGCCAAATGACCTACAAGTCGCTGGTGTGTTTTCCAAAATGTCATGCCCTCTGACGGAAAGCACTTCACACGGCAGGCGATAACGCACATTCAAGACCAGGCTCGGTGCCTTCACAGGAGCGATTCGATCTCTCGTGTATCGTCCAGAACTCCAAACCTCTCGCATCCCCGGCCGACTCGCTGCACCCACCACCCGCTCAACGTCCAAAACCTTCCTGGCTCGCGGCTTTTATCTCCATCGCTGGCGCCACCGGCGTCCCTACAGAGTTTTCCAAAGATCGTCAACGAGGGACGAAATAGTTAGAAGACGAGCACGCACTGCTCAATGAGAAACCTTTTACAATGTCTTGATTTTTATCTAAATGACGGCTTGGCGTGAAGTCCAACTTAAAATGAATACTTTTCAGAACAACAACAAAACTTTATAAGATCTGAAGATGACAGCAAAGTCTCTCGAAACTGGTTGTCTTAAATAAAGAAATATTTATGCGATGTAGGCTATGACATGTTTTAGAGACGGTAGTGATGTTGGAGGCTGTGGTCCCGATCGAAGTCGACTTTCTAACTTATCGCGGAGATATTGCATTGGATTCAGGTCAGGATTCGGCGCGGGCAAGTCCATTACAGCAATGTTGTAGTCCAAAACGGTTCAAATGGCTTTGAGCACTATGGGACTTAACGTCTGACGTTATCACTCCCCTATATTTAGAACTACTTAAACCTAACAAACCTAAGGACATCACACACATCCATGCCCGAGGCAGGATTCGAACCGGCGACCGTAGTAGCAGCGCAGTTCCGGACTGAAGTGCCTAGAGCCGCTCGGCCACAGAGGCCGGCTGTAGTCCAAAAACCAATGCTTTACATATGCTGCTTCATGACGGGATGAATTACCATTCTGAAACAATCATTGTCACCGAACTGTTTCTTTACTGTACGCAGTACAGAATGCCGTAAAATGTTTCATAACCTGCCGCATTTAGCGTTTACTCAAGATCAATGAGGGAACCACACCGTGACGACGAAAAAGACCCCCACACCGTAACACCATCTCCCCCATGCGCCATACGGGTGGTTGTCTTTACACAGCGTGAACAATCACCCCGCACCGCTAGCACTGACTACAAAAATTTGTGGTTTACAAGGAACTGTTTGACTATTACTCCCCTGTCTTTTCAAATCACTACACACTGTGCCAGCGGGACTTCTAGTAGCACTTAAGAATTCAAGAATGATTCCCTTCGCTCATTGCATAGGATTTCATACAATCACCCTCAGCAATGCTCGGAGGTTCCTGTCTATCAGTAAATGAGGTCTTGCCTGCTCTTGGTTTGGGTGCGATTGTTCCTTTGCGTTTCTACCTCACAATCACATCACCAACAGTTTACTTCGGCAGCTTTAGAAGGGTTGGAATGTCACTCATGGATTGCAGTAAATTTTAGGAAACTTCTTGGTCGCAGACCAATTTATTTGTGGCCACGCGTTTCGATACATCTTCTATTTCAGAAAACTGTGTCTATAGAAAAGCCATAATATTTTCTTTAATGATATTTCATCAGCCCCGCCCCATATTGGCGGAGTGGATGGGAGGGTGGTAGCTGCCAGCGGATACAATTTTCCGCTCTACATCCACATGAGAGTAAAAATTTTAAAACATACAAAACATGCAAAAAGTCGGTCATAGTGGTCGGTTAACAAAAACAGAATTCATAAATAGAACATGCTAGGATACACGACAAAGGAAAAAAGCAAGTAGTACCAAGTTCTAAACTCATGCTGACTGATCGAAAATGCTTACACTAGCAAGCGGCGCAAGTGAACATATAGACTCTCATGTGAGATGTACACCTTGAGTGCAATTTAAAAGTCTGTTAGACACAATAAAGTTACAGATTGTGAAATATAATTGTCGATGTCTTTTTCAACGTTACATCATTTTTTACAAATAGTGTGACGTAAGTCATGAATAAAACCTCATTATGGCATAGAGACACAGTAACGTGTAAGCAGTAACAAAAAGGTTTTGAATTTATGAATTATGATAGTAAAAGTTTTTTTTTTTTCAATGTGACACCAGCTTTTTACAAACTTCATCGCATACGTCATGAATAAAGCTTATTGTGGAATGCAGGCTCCGCAACGCGTAAAAATACTGCAAGCACGACATCGAAGTATTCCAATGAAATATCGTAATATGTTCTGAAGGCCAACATTATAGGAGAAATTAAATTACAAGAAAATTGCTATTATTTCATAAAATTGAGCAAAAATTAACCAACTGGAAAGTTTTGAACATGGCCGTTGTTCATCAACCTTATACTAATTTCAATATCAGATTAAACACCTAACCGGTTGCACATAAACGTTAGGTACATTGACCTAGATTTCGACACCTACTACGGGTGTCTTCGTAAGAATGAACAGTTGCTAAAATTACATTATTAGAAAGCCATGAATCTGGAGCAGCTATGGTTCAAATAGCTCTAAGCACTATGGGACTTAACATCTGAGGTTATCAGTCCCTTAGACTAAGAATTACTTAAACCTAACTAACCTAAGGACATCACACACATCCATGCCCGAGGCAGAATTTGAGCTTGCGACCGTAGCAGCAGCACGGTTCCGGACTGAAGCGCCTAGAACAGCTTGGCCACAGCAGCCGGCTAGGAGCAGCTATGGTCAAGTCAAAAGTAAAACAAAACTTCGTAGCCTTTGCCACGTGTACCCAGCTGGGAACGTTCTGATGAAGACAAAAGGTGTCTAATCCTAGATCAGGATACCTATGTGCAAGCGGCTGGCTATTTAATCTGATAGTGAAATTAACCAACTGTATGTAGAAATGAGTTACGTCACGGAAAAACACAAACTTTACTATGGATAACAGACAAGATAAGCATAAAAGATACTGCCACCAACGAAACATAAATAGTTCTGTGGAAGGAATCAGAAAATATTTGCTGCCTACAGAAAAATTAAAGAGACCTTTGGAGAAAAGAGAACCACTTGTATGAATATCGCCGGCCGCGGTGGCCAAGCTGCTCTAGGCGCTTCAGTTGGGAACCGTGCGACCGCTACGGTCGCAGGTTCGAATTCAGCTTCGGGCATGGATGTGTGTGATGTCCTTAGGTTAGTTAGGTTTAAGTAGTTCTAAGTTCTAGGGGACTGATGACCTCAGATGTTAAGTCCCACAATACTCAGAGCCATTTGAGCCATTATGAATATCAAGAGCTCAGATGGTAACCCAGTTCTAAGCAAAGAAGGGAAAGCAGAAAGGTGGAAGGAGTATATAGAGGGTCTATACAAGGGCGATGTACTTGAGGACAATATTATGGAAATGGAAGACGATGTAGATGAAGATGAAACGGGAGATATAATACTGCGTGAAGAGTTTGACAGAGCACTGGAAGATCTAAGCCGAAACAAGGCCCCGGGAATAGACAACACTCTATTAGAACTACTGATAGCCTTGGGAGAGCCAGCCCTGACAAAACTCTACCAACTGGTGAGCAAGATGTATGAGACAGGCGAAATACCCTCAGACTTCAAGAAGAATATATTAATTCCAATCCCAAAGAAAGCAGGTGTTGATAGATGCAAAAATTACCGAATTACCAGCTTAATAAGTCACGGCTGCAAAATACTAACGCGAATTCTTTACAGACGAATGGAAAAACTGGTAGAAGCCGACCTTGGGGAAGATCAGTTTGGATTCCGTAGAAGTATTGGAACACGTGAGGCAATCCTGACCCTACGACTTATCTTAGAAGATGGATTATGGAAAGGCAAACCTACGTTTCTAGCATTTGTAGACTTAGAGAAAGCTTTTGACAATGTTGACTGGAATACTCTCTTTCAAATTCTGAAGGTGGCAGGGGTAAAATATAGGGAGCGAAAGGCTATTTACAATTTGTACAGAAACCAGATGGCAGTTATAAGAGTCGAGGGGCATGAAAGGGAAGCAGTGGTTGGGAAGAGGGTGGGAGAGCGTTGTAGCCTATCGCCGATGTTATTCAATCTGTATATTGAGTAAGCAGTAAAGGAAACAACAACAAAAATTCGAAGTAGAATTTAGAATCTATGGAGAAGAAATAAAAACTGTGAGGTTTGCCGATGACATTGCAATTCTGTCAGGGACAGCAAAGGACCTGGAACAGCACCTAAACGGAATGGACAGTGTTTTGAAAGGAGGATATAAGATGAACATCAACAAAAGCAAAACGAGGATAATAGAATGTAGTCGAATTAAGTCGAATGATGCTGAGGGTATTACATTAGGAAATGAGACACCTAAAGTAGTAAAGGAGTTTTGCTATTTGGGGAGCAAAATAACTGATGATGGTCGAAGTAGAGAGGATATAAAATGTAGACTGGCAATGGCAAGGAAAGCATTTCCGAAGAAGAGAAATTTGTTAACATCGAGTATAGATTTAAGTGTAAGGAAGTCGTTTCTGAAAACATTTGTATGGATTATAGCCATGTACGGAAGGGACGATAAATAGTTTGGACAAGAAGAGAATAGAAGCTTTCGAAATGTAGTGCTACAGAAGAATGCTGAAGATTAGGTGGGTAGATCACATAACTAATGAGGTATTGAATAGAACTGAGGAGAAGAGAAATTTGTAGCACAACTTGACTAGAAGAAGGGATCGGTTGGTAGGACATGTTCTGAGAGATCAAGGGATTACCAATTTAGTATTGGAGGGAAGCGTGGAGGGTCAAAATCGTAGAGGGAGAACTAGAGATGAATAGACTAAGCAGATTCAGAAGGATGTAGGTTGCAGTAGGTACTGAGAGATGAAGAAGCTTGCACAGGATAGAGTAGCATGGAGAGCTGCATCAAACCAGTCTCTGGACTGAAGACCACCACAACAACATGCTGGGAGTCATCGCCCTCACGAAAACCAACTACAAATGGAATTGTATCGTGAAGGCAAACGTGCATTGGAGAGCTGCATCAAACCAGTCTCTGGACTGAAGACCACCACAACAACATGCTGGGAGTCATCGCCCTCACGAAAACCAACTACAAATGGAATTGTATCGTGAAGGCAAACGTGCATGGAGTATTCACCTATTTTCTAGACCACGAATCAGAAATAACTCCGTGATGGAGTTGTGACTCAGGTGGCACAGTATGCTGCGCGTTCGAAGTCACTGAGCTACCCTGACTGAACCACTGTGTTGTTAGTGACAACGCAGTTCTCCCTGTCTACTTTTATGTTGGCGGTACGGTTCTCGTGACATCTAGCGTTCAGTTCTGAATTACTTAGTGGTATTTTTGATCAGATAGTGCATTTCAGTTAATAAGCATTGGTTTGGTACTGCAGAAAGTCTGCAGGTTTTCGTGGTCGTTGTCACTGTTCTAGCAGTAGTGGACACCAAAAGATCGTGAGGACGATCCCAGCAGAGGGGTCGAAACGTCGAACATTTCAGAAGAAACATGACGCGGCCTAATAACCCAGAAGATTTTAACTCCAATACAGCAGACACTTGATCGCTTTAATTCCTAGCTGCAGGCGTTCTCTCGACTGGCGGCAGTGGACGGCGTTATGCCGTGCAGCGTCGGCGGCCGGCGTTACAGGCTCGTGGCGGGGTGTGGCTCGGTGCGGCTGGCCACAGCAGGTGACGCGGCGTGACGTATGAGGGCGGCGCGCAGCTGCTGGAGACAGCGAGATGTACTGCCGCCGCCGCCGCTGCCGCCGCCACCTGCCCACCCACGGCCGCAACACAGACCGCCCGCGGCCGACACGGCTCGCGTCTTTGCCGCAGCTGCGCGTCCGCCGCCGTGTCCGGCGACCGACCTGTTCCCGCCTTACCTACACCACGCTACCCCCTCGAGGCAGTACAGTTAACGCGCGCCATCGTGCAACGAACTCAAGATGCGCTTCCCAGAGTAGCATGACACTGCCTAGAATGTCTCAGACAGGCGTCTGTTGCAGTACACTAAAGCGTATCGTAAGCTCAAAAATGATGAAGGAAACCGATTTTCTCTCAAAAAATCAATAGTATTTCAGAAGAAACCATTCGCGTGAAACAAGGCTTGCTTTGGTCATGCAAGGTGACACACGAGCAGCTGACACGCTTGACATTGTCACAACGCTTTATTTCTGAAGCGAAAATTTTCATATTTTTCACACAGTTAGTATGGTCCATGGAAATGCGTTTCACTTCATCACGTGTTCAATATGTGCTCCACTGCAGTGGACAATCTCACGAAGGCGAGTAGACATATTCCTTACAACTCTGCGACGCAAGTCGGAAATGTGGTTCGCTGGCCAGAGCGGATCCGGTTGTGAAAATCGGCCAAGGTCAGCTCCTGTTAGTTACACAAACACACACACACACACAACTTTATTCCTCAAACCAGTGCACAGTTTTCTCTTTAAAACAGCAAAGATCAATTAAAGGCTGAGGGCCCATGTAACTTCTCCAAAATAAGTTTAAATGATTCCTCCTGAAACACCAGTATTTAGAGTAACGGCTGAAGGCCCTACTTAAGTAAAATTGCAATATCTTTTCGGGTAAAGACCGAAATACTATTTCAGATCAGCTGAGGAACACACTGAAAACGTCGCCTTAAATTTCTGTGGAACAATTCGAACCAGTCGTTCGTACGATCGTTTGATTACCATCTAGGCAGAAGGCAAATATATCTGTTAAAAAGCTTCTGCCCTTTGGTCTGAAAGTAAAACACAGAGTAGCAAAATGGGCCGCACTGTGATCTGTCCGCCACACGCACCATATATTGAAAGGTCGAGGTCGACAGAGCAAGAAGCCAAGCCTCTTAGGGGTGTGGCCAATGCGAGGAGAAGTAAGAACGACCTCATACTGCACGAGTGGGTGCAAGGCCGCGTTGTGGACCGTACTAGACGCTGCTTACTGTCTGTTACTTCCAGCCACTCTTCCTCCCATCAACGTATGAATCCGTACTTCAACGAGGCGATAGCATGCAGGGGATGGCACGCAAAACTGATGATCGCGACACGCCTCGTTGGGTGCTACATCCACATTTTCGTTCCCCGTAACACCCATATGCCCTGCCACCCAACAGAAACAAAATCCTTCCCTATCCTTTATAAGCGGAGAGGGCGTCCTAGTATTCCGAAATACTTTATCTGCTGGGTACAAGCGCAGCAGAGAGTGAAGGACACTCAGGGAGTTTGATCAGACGAGGAATTTAGCATTCACAACACACGTCACCTTCTCCAGTGACGGCAACGTCGCGTGCAATTTTCCGTCGACGACGCTGCAGCCTTGAGGCAGTCGGATCTTAAGGGGCTCCGGAACGCCCTATACTTGCAATGTTAAAATAACGCTTATAAATTACATCTTTCCTCACAAAGTATTTGAGGTAGGAAGTTGAACTTTTTACAGATTATTTATTGGAATATGGGCTACAACTTAACACAGGGATTTTACAAAATTTTAGTTCAGTTATTAAAGATGATTTTTTTCAATTGTAATGAAAATTCACAACATTTTTTGCAATTTTTTATTTATATATTCAAAAATATACAGTTTTTTGGAAAAAGGCTGTGTGAAATTATGCAGAAGGTACTGTGTAACATTTACTGAAAGTTTGACACAAATATGTTTGGAAGATCCTTAGAAAACATGTAATTAGTATGAGAAAATAAAAGTTTTGGGAATCGAGCGACAAAGATTGGATTAACTTTTTAGTGCATTCCAGGTCCATAGGATGGATTATCTTCATCCTCTGCAAACTCCTCCTCCAGCTTCCTCTTGTTCCTCCTCCTGTTTACTCTTGCTTGTATTTCTAGACTCTTTACAGCCCTGTCTGCAGCCCGAAGGCGTTCCTTGTCTAAAGCAAGCATCGCTCGTTGTTGTGTTCGTAGATTTTGCTATCATTTTCTTCAGTTGCAGTTACTGCAACACTGTTCCAAAAGGTGGTCATGTATTAACACTTATCACATTTCAGTTGTATTTCACTAGCAAGTCCTACGTGCTTTATTATGGAGAGTTCCAGACCAACTTCACTACAATGAATACATCTCACACAGTTTGAAAAAATTCCTTTGAGAACCGAGATATCAAATATTTCATTCACATCCGATTCGCCCATAAAACATTCATAGTTTTCACTCATTGAACCAAGCTTCTTCTGTGAAGTATTTTCTTTCCCACTTTGACTGCTATGGGCAGGTGTACTTGAGAGGTTAGGTTCACTCACTTGGTTATCGTCTTTATTGTTTACAGTAATAACACATACCTTTGGCTTTCCAACATTTCTCCTTTTCTTAAAAGCCTTCAGAGGATTTCTAATAACTTTACTTTTACTCATTATTATACTTCAACAAAACAGAGACTCAAGAAACAGAATTAATTACGAATATTTTCGAGATAACGACAGAGTAAATAAACATGAAACAATCGACAATCACACCAGCGATATATATTGAACCATCACAGGTTAGCCACAACACATACTTTATCTCACATCACTAAAATGTACCTGATGAACACGGACGTTAATAAGAACACCATTTGACAGCAGTTTAACAGCGCCACAGTGGGTCACGCCCATGTAGAACACATTTCAAAAATTTTTTTTAAATAGTTGTAGTCTTCGGAATTGAATAAATTATATATCTATTAAAAGGTAATAGTCTGCAGATTCAGAAAACGCAAAAAAGTAAAAATTGAACTTTTCATGATTTTGTGCCTTTCCGGAGCCCCTTAAGGGACGCGATCAGAGGAAACAACAGAGCAACCATAGGAGTCCTACTGTTTCGACCCAACCGTAAGGACAGCCACAGAATTGTGATGCTCAGTTACAGTGTCATAAAATATCATAAAACAACGTATTAAAAATATATGCAGCAGTTAAGCCTCGCCTGTACGCAGGATCGTGGCCTGTCTACATCTACATCTACGTAATTAGTCTGCTATTCACAATAAAGTGCCTGGCAGAGGGTTCAATGAACCACCTTCAAGCTATCTACTGTTCCAACCTCGAACGGCGCGCGGCAAAAACGAGCACCTAAATTTCTCTGTGCGAGATCTCTCTTATTTTATCGTGATGATCATTTCTTCCTATGTAGGTAGGTGCCAACACAATGTTTTCGCAATCGGAGGAGAAAAATGGTGATTGAAATTACATGAGAAGATCACGCCGCAACGAAAAACGCCTTTGTTTCAATGATTCCCACTCCAATTCACATATCATGTCTGGCACTATCTCCCCTGCTTCGCGATAATACAAAACGAGCTGCCCTTCTTTGTACTTTTTCGATGTCATCTGTCAGTATCATCTGATGCGGATCCCACACCGCTCCAGAATAGGGCGGTCGAGCGTTGTGTAGGCAGTAAACAGTAGACATGTTGCACCTTTTAAGTGTTCTGCCAATGAATCGCAGTCTTTGGTTGGCTCTACCCATAACATTATCTATATGATCTTTCCAATTTAGGGTATTTGTAATTGTAATCCGCAAGTATTTAGTTGAATTTACAGCCTTCAGATTTGTGTGACTTATCGCGTAATCGAAATTTAGCGGATTTCTTTTAGTACTCATGTGAATAACTTCACACTTTTCTTTATTCAGGGTCAATTGCCACTTTTCGCACCATACAGATATCTTATCTAAATCATTTTGCAATTCGTTTTGGTCATCTGATGACTTTAAAAGACGGTAAATGACAGCATCATCTGCAAACAATATACGACGGCTACTAAGATTGTCTCCTATGTCGTTAATATAGATCAGGAAGAGTGGAGGGCCTATAACAATTCCTTGGGGAACGCCGGATATTATTTCTGTTTTACTCGATGACCTTCTGTCTATTGCTACGAACTGTAACCTTTCTGACAGGAAATCACGAATCCAGTCGCACAACTGTGGCGATATTCCATAGGCACACAGTTTAGTTAAAGACGCTTGTGAGGAACGGTGTCGAATGCCTTCTCGAAATCTAAAAATATGGAATCAATTTGACATCCTCTGTCGATATCACTCATTACTTCATGAGTATAAAGAGCTAGTTGTGTTTCGCATGAACGATATTTTCTGAATCAGTGCTGACTATGTGTCAATAAATGGTTTTCTCTAGGTACTTCAAAATATTCGAATACAGTAAATGTTCCTAAACCCTACTGTAAACCGACGTTAATGATATGGGCCTGTAATTCAACGGATTACTCCTACTTCCCTTTTTGAGTATTTGTGTGACTTGAGCAATTTTCCAGTCTTTAGGTACGGATCTTTCTGTGAGCGAGCGGTTATGTATAATTACAGAATATGGAGCTATTGTGTGAGCATACTCTGAGAGAAACCTGACTGGTATACAATCTGGACCGGAAGCCTTGCTTTTATTAAGTGATTTAAGCTGCTTTGCAACAACGAGCATATCTATTTCTATGTTTCTCATATTGGCAGTTGTTCTTGATTGGAATGCAGGAATATTTACTTCGTCTTCTTTGGTGAAGGAGTTTCGGAAAATCGTGTTCAATAACTCTGATTTAGTGGCACTGTCATCAGTGACTTCACCGTTGTTATCTTGCAGTGAAGGTGTTGATTGTGTCTTCCCACTTGTGTGCTTTATGTATGACCAGAATCTCTTTGGGTTTTTTGCCAGATTGCGAGACAGAGTTTCTTTGAGTAAATTATTGAAAGCATCTCGCATTGAAGTACGCGCTATATTTCGAACTTCTGAAAACCTTTGCCAGTCTTGGGGATTTTGCGTTCTTTTAAATTTGGCATGCTTTTTTCGCTGCTTCTACAACAGCGATCTGACTCGTTTTGTGTACAATGGGGGATCAGTACCAACACTTATTAATTTTGTGGTATATATCTCTCAATTGCTGTCGATACTATCTGTGGTGTCACCGCCAGACACCACACTTGCTAGGTGGTAGCATTTAAATCGGCCGCGGTCCGTTAGTATACGTCAGATCCGCGTGTCGCCACTATCAGTGATTGCAGACCGTTGCAGACCGAGCGCCGCCACAAGGCAGGTCTAGAGAGACTTCCTAGCACTCGCCCCAGTTGTACAGCCGATTTTGCTAGCGATGGTTCACTGACAAATTACGCTCACATTTGCCGAGACGATAGTTAGCATAGCCTTCAGCTACGTCGTTTGCTACGACCTAGCAAGGCGCCATTACTAGTTACTATTGATGCTGTAAAACATGTAACGTCAAGAGCGATGTTCACCAATTACGGATTAAAGTTAAGTATTCCAGCAGCTACGTACGTTTTTGGCTATTCTCATTTCCGTGTCCTGTTCCAGACCTCACGCCAGCCTGCGTGAGCTTAAACGCGTGCCTTTCGGCTTCCTCCTAGTGGATTGGCTGTCTTGCCAATCCACAACAAGTGGCGACGAGGCCACACCGCGTTCGTAACTATACTGCCCTGATTCACTTGTGTAATGGCTTCGCCACAATCTCCAGATGTGCTGTCCGAATTTTATCGCTTACAGAATCAGCAGACGCAGGCCTTACTGGATGCCCTTGGACAGCTCGTCCAGGGTCAACGTGCAATGCAAAACGATGCGGCAGCCGCCGCTCCGCCGCTCACGCAGCCACAACACGCAGTTGCACCACCTTTTCGTCCTTTTGATGCGGCACTGGAAAGCTGGACGGAGTGGTCACGCCAATTTGGTTTCCATCTCGCCGCCTACAGAATTCAAGGTAATGAGCGGCAGCCTTATCTCCTTTCGTCCGTCGGCGTCCACACGTACCGTGTGATAGTCAAATTATTTCCCCAACGCGACATAGCAACTCTGTCCTACGACGAAATTTTGTCTGCATTAGATGCATATTTCAAAGAATCTGTCAATGTAGTTGCAAAAAGGTATACCTTCTTTCGTACAAAACGTACGGCAGGTCAGACTAATTGGGAGTGGGTTGTAACCTTGCAAGGCCTTACTAGGGATTGTGCGTTTGAGTGTGAATGTGGACTCCCTTATTCAGATACTATGGTACGTGATGCAATTGCACAGAACGTTTCTGATGTTCATATACGGGAACAGATTTTGAAACTAGTCAATCCCTCCCTTCAACAAGTGATGGACATATTGGATCGGCAGGACACACTTGACTTTGCTCAGGAATCATTTGAAGCTTCGCCACCCGTGTGTCAGGTTACCCAGCCCGCCGGGCGTGCTGCACAGAACAGTAAACAGTCCTCGCGCACGGCCGCACCAAAGCCGCCTGGCTCTCAGCCACGTGTACCACACCAGCAAGCAAATGCAGTGAAATCATGCCCGCGGTGTACTACTAGACATTCGCGTGAGAATTGCCCGACCCACCAGGCTATTTGCTTTTTCTGTAATAAAAAAGGACATGTTCAAAGTGTTTGCCAGAAAAAGCTCCGATCGGAAGCTCAAAACAATTCCAGGCCCTTTGCTTCATGCCGAATTCGAACCAAGGATACTCAGGCTCGTGAAACTTCGCCCATGGAAATTCATATAGTTCATGCCACTCCTCCCAGTGCCACTCTCTCTAACAGTGACTGTGTTCGTCCCACAAATAGTGTGCGTCGACATCGACGGAAATCCCGTCATGTCGCAAGTGATTCTGTACCAGTGTCAGTTCGTTGCACGAGACAGTCGCTCTTGTCGTCAACAGGACAATAAACTTTTTGTAGATTTGGACATTAACAGCAAAGTGATACCATTCCAGCTCGATACCGGAGCTGCAGTTTCACTGATCAATCACGACACGTACAAACAGCTGGGCACACCTCCGTTGCGTGCCGCAAATGTTAAGTTAAGTAGTTATTCAGGACAAGCGATCCCTGTGTTAGGACAGTGCAGCCTTCTTGCAACATACTAAGGACAAACAAAACTTGTGTCATTTTACGTCCTTCGTTCTTCTGCTGCAGTGAACTTGTTTGGTTTCGATTTATTTCAGTTGTTTAACTTGTCTATAGTAAATCAGGTCCTATCAGTGAACCAGACTGTGCCTTCGGACAGTGTTTCTCGTCTATGTGAAGAATTTGCAGACATTTATGCACCGGGCCTTGGTTGCGCGAAGAACTATCAAGCACATTTGGAACTGCAAGTCAACGCGCAACCGAAATTTTTCAGAGCGCGCAATGTTCCCCACGCATTGCGTGATGAGGTCGCAAAAACATTACACGATTTGGAACCACAAGGTGTCATTGAACGTGTGCAGGCTTCTCTCTGGGCATCACCCTTAGTAATTTTGCAAAAACCTTCCGAAAAAATTGAGACTTTGCGTGGACTTCAAGGTAACAGTGAATCCCCAACTAGTGACTGAAACTTTTCCTTTACCCCGCCCAGAAGATCTTTTTGACAAACTGTGCCCGGGTAAATATTTTTCGAAGTTGGACCTAGCAGATGCGTACTTGCAAATACCGGTGGACGAAGAATCCCAGCGCGTTTTGGTGGTTAACACGCATCTTGGTTTGTACCGATTCAAACGACTGCCATTCGGGTGTGCATCCGCCCCTGCCTTGTTTCAGCAATATTTACAAACTGTTTGTGCGTCGGTCCCTACTGCAGCAAACTATCTGGACGATATTGTGATCTCCGGAAAGACGGAAGAAGAACATTTAGCCAATCTCAGAATATTATTTCAGGTCTTGCGACAAAATGGTCTTTGCTTGCGGAAGGACAAATGTGTGTTTTTTGCTCGTGACTTACCCTATCTGGGACATGTACTCAATGCCCAAGGCATACATCCCAGTCCAGAGCACCTCCGTGCCATACAAGACTTGCCTTCGCCGCAGAATTTGAGGCAGCTACAGAGTGTGTTGGGAAAAATCAATTATTATCATCGCTATGTGCACCACGCCTCTTCCCTTTCAGCTCTGCTTCATCGCTTACGCCGTAAAGGTGTTCCGTTCGTCTGGACGATGGAAGGCGAACGCGCCTTTCGCCAGTTGAAATCGGCGTTGCTTTCCAATACTTGCCTTCGATCCCAAGAAACCCCTTTTGTTGATGGTAGATGCATCGGATTTCGGGATCGGTGCTGTGCTTGCGCTCAAAGATGGTTCGCACGATCGCCCTATTGCCTTTGCGTCAAAATTGCTCTCGTCTGCGCAACGAAATTATTCGCAGATCGAGAAAGAAGCATTGGCTCTCGTATTTGGTGTTACAAAGTTTCATGATTTCTTGTATGGTCGTCACTTTACCATCATCACAGACCACAAACCTTTGACATCGCTTTTTCATCCGACCAAGCCTGTACCTCCACGTACAGCGCAGAAATTCATTCGCTGTTCTATTTTCCTCTCGCAGTACCGCTACGATATCTTGTATCGGTCCACTGCTAAGCACGGAAACGCCAATGCGTTGTCCCGTTTGCCTGTTGCTGAGGATAGAGTATTCGATTCCTCCGAACTTGCTTGCATGTTCATTGATGCGGAAACCGATGACGTGGTCGAATCGTTTCCGATTGATTTTCGTCGTGTAGCTACAGCCACAGCAGCTGACCCTGTCCTTGCTACCGTTCTGCGTTTTGTTGCCACGCAATGGCCCTTGTCAAAGTCACGGATCGAGGATCCGTTGGTTCGCCGATTTTTTGCTCACAAGGAGAGACTTTTTGTACGACGTGGTGTTTTGCTGTTGCGTTCAGATAATGATCAGTCCACGGTTGTGGTCCCACGTTCGTTACAGTCTCTGTCTTACAGCTTCTCCACCAAGGACATTGGGGTATAGTGCGAACGATACAACTTGCTCGTCAGCACTGTACTTGGTTCGGAATCGATGCTGCGATTACGAATATGTGCTTTTCTTGCATGGCGTGTGCCGAACAACAATCCGCACCACCGCGGAAATTCTTTGCATAGCAAAAAGCCACTTCCCCTTGGCAACGCTTACACATCGATTTTGCTGGTCCATTCTGGAATGCTCGGTGGTTGGTTCCGGTCGATTCATTCAGTAATTTTCCTTTTGTTGTCCAGATGTCGTCCACGACGTCATCTGCCACCATCCAAGCGATATCTGCTATCTTTTGCATTGAAGGTCTTCCGCAGACTATTGTTTCCGACAATGGCACCACAATTCATGTCCGCAGAATTTCAGTCATTCTGCAAGGCCAATGGTATTCAACATCTGACATCCGTGCCGTTTTCGCCATAGTCAAACGGTGCCGCTGAACGATTGGTCCGGACTTTCAAGTCACAGATGTTGAAGTTGAAAGAGTCGCATTCTCAGGAGGACGCGTTATTGCTCTTTTTGTCCTCGTATCGCTCTCAGCCCCGAGATGGTCTCTTGCCGGCTGAGTTCCTCCACGGTCGCCCTCATCGAACCTTGATGTCTTTGCTACATCCGCCGCATCAGGTTCCTGTGCAGCGGCAGACACCTGCTTTTGCTCCAGGCGACGTTGTCTACTACCGCAACTATCGAGGTTCATGGCGTTGGCTCGAAGGGTGCATTCTTCGCTGCCTCGGCCGCGCTATGTATCTGGTTTTGGGGGCCTCCAATGAGGTGCGTCGGCATCTCAATCAGCTGCGCCTCTGTCGTCGCACGGGATCTGCCGCTCCCCGTCTGCTTTCAGCGAAGGTGCCGTCCGGTCAGCGCCCTGGGGACCCATCTACTGGCTCGCCTCAGCCCCAAGTGTTACCGACGATGCCTTCCATTTTGCCCCATGGCGACGCACCGCCGCCGCCGCCGCCGCCTGTTCTCCCGCCGGCGCCGCCCACAGTGGACGCGTCGCTGCGACCGCCGGGCGCCTCCCTCGGTCACGCGCCGCCGATCGCTTCCCGTGACCAGTTGTCCTCCGCCATGGAACTCTTGCCCGCTCCGGACCATATGTCGTCTGCGCCCGTCGGGTGCCCCGGCCCGATGGAGGTCGACCCTTCGGCCCCTCCTGTCTCTCTAAGGGCGCATACACCGCATGTTGGCGTGCACCCTGGAGCTGGTTTTCAGGCGTTTCATAGCTCCCCCCGGTCCGAATGGCAGGGTGCGGGTGGCACAGCCTCGCCTGTTGTTAGGCTCCCCACCTCGTCGCATACGTCAACATGGGGTACTCCCCACGGCGGGCGGAAGCCTTATGCCACAACCGTCCGCCGATTTGCGGGGGAGGAATGTGGTGTCACCGCCAGACACCACACTTGCTAGGTGGTAGCCTTTAAATCAGCCGCGGTCCGTCAGTATACGTCGGACCCGCGTGTCGCCACTATCAGTGATTGCAGACCGAGCGCCGCCACACGGCAGATCTAGAGAGACTTCCTAGCACTCGCCCCAGTTGTACAGCCGACTTTGATAGCGATGGTTCACTGACAAATTACGCTCTCATTTGCCGAGACGATAGTTAGCATAGCCTTCAGCTACATCATTTGCTACGACCTAGCAAGGCGCCATTACTAGTTACTATTGATGCTGTAAAACATGTAACGTCAAGGGCGATGTTCACCAATTATGGATTAAAGTTAAGTATTCCAGCAGCTACGTACGTTTTTGGCTATTCTCATTTCCGTGTCCTGTTCCAGACCTCACGCCAGCCTGCGTGAGCTTAAACGCGTGCCTTTCGGCTTCCTCCTAGTGGATTGGCTGTCTTGCCAATCCACAACACTATCTCTATGAAATCATTCCACAACTTTTATACGCTTACATGATCAGATCGGAAGGAGCGCAGACTGTCTCTTAAAACGGTCTCTAGAGCATTTTTATGAGCTTTTTAAAATGGATATACTTTGCGTTTCTTTTTGATGGTTGTAGAAGTTACGGTATTCAGCTTAGCAGCTAGTGGCTTGGGGTCGCTAATCCCTGTATTCGTCACGACACTCACTATTTGTCCAATATTATTTGTTATTAAGAGGTCAAGTATGCTTTCGCAACCAATTACTCTTCGAATAGGTGCATGAACTAATTGTTCAAAATAATTTTCCGAGAAATCATTCAGTACAATTTCGGATGACATTTTATGCCTGCAGTCGTCTTTAAACGTATAATTTGTCCAGCATATCGAGGGTAGATTAAAGTCACCATCGACTATAACTGTATGAGTGGGGTACCTTTCGAGGCTAGATTTCATCGTTCTCCACTATTACTATTACATCTACATCTACATACATACTCCGCAATCCACCATACGGTGCGTGGCGTAGGGTAACTCGTACCACAACTAGTATCCTCTCTCCCTGTTCCACTCCTAAACAGAACGAAGGAAAAATTGCCTATATGCCTCTGTACGAGCCCTAATCTCTCTTATCTTTGTGGTCTTTCCGCGAAATGTAAGTTGGCGGCAGTAAAATTGTACTGCAGTCAGCCCCAAATGCTGGTTCTCTAAATTTCCTCAGTAGCGATTCACGAAAAGAACGCCTCCTTTCCTCTAGAGACTCCCACCCGAGTTCCTGAAGCGTTTCCATAACACTCGCGTGATGATTAAACCTACCAGTAACAAATCTAGCAGCCCGTCTCTGAATCGCTTCTATGTCCTCCCTCAATCTGACCTGATAGGGATCCCAAACGCTCGATCAGTACTCAAGAATAGGTCGTATTAGTGTTTTACAAGCGGTCGCCTTCACAGATGAACCACATCTTCCCAAAATTCTACCAACGAACCGAAACGACTATCCGCCTTCCCCACAACTGCCATTACATGCTTGTCCCACTTCATATCGCTCTGCAATGTTAAGCCCAAATATTTAATCGATGTGACTGTGCCAAGCGCTACACTACTAATGGAGTATTCAAACGTTACAGTATTCTTTTTCCTATTCATCTGCATCTATATTTAGAGTTAGCTGCCATTCTTTACACCAATCACAAATCCTGTCCAAGTCATCTTGTATCCTCCTACAGTCACTCAACGACGACACCTTCCCGTACACCACAGCATCATCAGCAAACAGCCGCACATTGCTATCCACCCTATCCAAAAGATCATTTATGTAGATAGAAAACAACAGCGGACCTACCACACTTCCCTGGGGCACTCCAGATGATACCCTCACCTCCGATGAACACTCACCATCGAGGACAACGTACTGGGTTCTATTACTTAAGAAGTCTTCGAGCCAGTCACATACTTGGGAACCAACCCCATATGCTCGTACCTTAATTAGGAGTCTGCAGTGGGGCACCGAATCAAACGCTTTCCGGAAGACAAGGAATATGACATCCGTCTGATACCCTTCATCCATGGTTCACATGATATCATCACTTCGGTCGGAATATTACGACTGTCATGCGAACATGGAACAAATGGGTGGGTGAAGGCTAGTCAACGTTCCCACGCGACTAGCGCTTGAGAGGCTAGACATACTTTTCGCTTGGCAGTGTTTGACTGCATAGCTACGACGCATACTTTGAGTCAAGAGATGGACTTGTTTGCAAGATAACAAGTATCAGATGGACATATATTTCTTGTGGTCGATTTTGTTGATTACAACTGCAGACCATTAAATATGAAATTACATTTATGTGAATTTTTAATGTAAGCTAATTTCTTTTCTCTTTTTTTCTGTTGGGAATATTGAACTACAGTCAATAATGAAAATTTTCACTACCGGAGGTCATAGCAACTGATGACTCTTCCAGCTTGTATGAAAACTTTTTCTTTCATCACGTTTCGTGCAGAGCAGCGGTGAACGTCTTCAGAGATGCTCCTAAGACTAGGAACACCTCGGAACATAACCGACGTAGCACTGGGCGAAACGACACGAAAGGAAAATTTCCATGGGCTTCGTCTATACAACGTGGGAGATCCACCAACAGCTAAGTTAACAGTATCTATCATACGATTTTTCCTTATGTTAATTTATTTATACTACCACCGTTCTAAGATTTAGATGGCTGCCTATACCGTATTCGCATATAATTTTCCAGGGGCACATTTTTTCGTCTTTAGTTGTGTTTCTCTACTGTGACCGGAAGAGAACCGGAAGTTATTTCAATTTATTTTGACTAATTTTACAGTTATCTTTGTCACCTGTCCTTACTACAATTATTCAAATATCATATGCTTCTGCTACGAAAATAAATAACACGAAAAGTACAAGTATAAAACGATCTTATTACTATTATCTCCTCCTTGACTTTTCTACTGCAGTTATTAATACTGAAATTAATGTGACTAACATTAATGCTAACACTTCTACTACGACGACTTACGATAAGATTGGTGTCACTTCAGAGAAAAACGTAGTTCACTGTTCTCTTTCCTGTATCCTCAGATGGACACACACACCCACACACACACTTCACTGCTACCGGAATATATCTAGTTCCGTACTAGGTTGGCCACGTTGTGATTGTGGCCACGTCGCTTCACTTTTCGTTTCCTCGGTCAGGTATTCGTTGATCTGTCAGGAATCCTTCTCGTCCTCTAGGTTCGTCTAGACGCCTGATTCGTCTCTGTCATGGTGTCTGTTGGCTTTAACTACCGCCTTGTTTCTTGTGAGACGGCATCAGCTAGAAGGTTTAGACTATCAAAGTCCTCCTGTCCCCTAATTAAATTGTAAACCGTTTCACCTCTTAAAGACAATCAAGCAGTCCTTGCCATATCTCCAACTAGAGCACATTCCCATGATGTTGTTGTTGTGGTCTTCAGTCCTGAGACTATTTTGATGCAGTTTTCCATGCTACTCTATCCTGTGCAAGCTTCTTCATGTCCCAGTACCTACTGCAACCTTCATCCTTCTGAATCTGCTTAGCGTATTGATCTCTTGGTCTCCCTTTACGATTTTTACCCTCCACGCTGCCCTCCAGTACTAAATTGGTGATACCTTGATGCCTCAGAACATGTCCTACCAATCGATCCCTTCTTCTAGTCAAGTTATGCCACAAACTTCTCGTCTCCCCAATCCTATTCAATACCTCCTCATTAGTTATGTGATCTACCCATCTAAACTTCAGCATACTTCTGTAGCAACACATTTCGAAAGCTTCAGTTCTCTTCTTGTTCAAACTATTTATCGTTCATGTTTCACTTCCATACATGGCTACACTCCATACAAATACTTTCAGAAACGACTACCTGACACTTAAATCTATACTCGATGTTAACAAATATCTCTTCTTCACAAACTCTTTCCTGGCCATTGCCAGTCTCCATTTTATATCCTGTCTACTTCGACCATCATCAGTTATTTTGCTCCCCAAATAGCAAAACACTTTTACTACTTTAAGTGTCTCATTACCTAATCTAATTCCCTGAGCATCACCCAACTTAATTCGACTACATTCCATTATCCTAGTTTTGCTTTTGTAGATGTTAATCTTACATCCTCCTTTCAAGACATTATCCATTCCGTTCAACTCCTCTTGCAAGTCCTTCGCTGTCTCTGACAGAATTACAATGTCATCGGCGAACCTCAAAGTTTTTATTTCTTCTCCATGGATTTTAACTCCTACTCCGAATTTTTCTTTTGTTTCCTTCACCGCTTGCTCAATATACAGATTGAATAACATCGGGGAAAGGCTACAACCCTGTCTCACTCCCTTCCCGATCACTGCTTCCCTTTCATGTCCCTCGACTCTTATAACTGCCATCTGGTTTCCGTACAAATTTTAAGTAGCCTTCCGCTCCCTGTGTTTTACCTCTGCCACCTTTAGAATTTGAAAGAGAGTATTCCAGTTAACATTGTCAAAAGCTTTCTCTAAGTCTACAAAAGCTTGAAACGTAGGTTTGCCTTTCCTCAATCTAGCTTCTAAGATATGTCGTTGGTCAGTATTGCCCCACGTGTTCCAATATTTCTACGGAATCCAAACTGATCTTCCCCGAGGTCGGCTTCTACTAGTTTTTCCATTCGTCTGTAAAGAATTCGCGTGAGTATTTTGCAGCCGTGACTTATTAAACAGATAGTTCGGTAACTTTCACATCTGTCACCTGCTTTCTTTGGGATTGGATATTATTATATTCTTCTTGAAGTCTGAGGGTATTTCGCCTGTCTCATACATCTTGCTCACTAGATGGTAGAGTTTTGTCAGGACTGGCTCTCCCAAGGCTGGGGCCTTGTTTCGACTCAGGTCTTTCAGTGCTCTGTCAAACTCTTCACGCAGTATTCTATCTCCCATTTCATCGTCACCTACATCCTCTTCCATTTCCATAATATTGTCCTCAAGTACCAGTAATACATAATCCGCTGTTCGGATTTTGCGAATGTCACGGTTGATCGTTGCTACCTTATCAGTTACATTCATTTGTGTGGAATGTGGAGCATATCCGGTAAGATAGTGGACTTCGCTCAAAATATATTACCTAAAGCATTTCGTTTACATTGGAAAGAGAGTGAAACGTTCTCCTTCTTATGTCTGTGGAATTTCGTCTCTGCTGGCATACTGCTAATACTAAATTCTTTGTTACTGTTGCTGCTTCTCGGATAATTTCATTCATTTTTTGGCATTGATTTATGTGTAGCCAATAGTTGGTAGCCGTTTATTTCACTTGCATGCCATTGATATACCCTGGTGTGCGAAACGTAAGGACGACGGTAACTTTCACCTGGCGTTTCACTACGAAGTAACATCGCTCGTTAAAACTTGAACCATAGAGTATAGTACGAAATGTCAGTGGATGCCCCAGGATAAGGAAACAACTAAACGGGCATGGAAAAGGTGCAGGCTATTTATCAGAAGTCATTTGTTAGTTCACAAATGTCCAACGGTCTTTTATTGCACAGTTACCAAACATTCTAATAAAATACAAATGATTCAGGCAGTTACTCGAAAATATCTTCGACTGAACCAGCTGATGATGAATTAGTTAACTTAAACGAATAAAATGCACCAATTTAGGAATGACTCACATAACTCAAACACGCGGCTATCGCGGGGCAAACAATGACAGAACTGATGCTAAAGATTACAATTCAACGTTTGGCTGGCCAAAGGGGATTCTTGACATGAATGAATATAACTTACAAGAAGTATAGTAACATAAATTTACACAAGTCTGTTATCTGACGAGCTGAGGTCCGTTAAGTACTCAAATTTTATGCAACGAGCACGAGAACAATTCTGAGCAAAAATATTCTATATTTGATCAGGATACCATGACGTGGAAAAATAATAAAATACCAAATTGAGCACTGCACCAATATTAAAACTATTACGTTAAAACCAAACTTGGAAGCTACAGGGACGGCAGCCAGGTCTGGATAAGACGGTCTCGAATTACGGTCTCTACAGGTTAAATTAACGCCCGATTGCTACGAGATAGAAACTCAACTTATGGGCGATGCCGTAGCAATCCAGGATGCCACAGCGTCACGGATGCTACGGTGAGACGGGAAGCGGCACGCCGCTCGCGCACACACAGTCGACGCGGACAGGCTACCCCGGTGGATTGGCCGGTAACAGGTAACATCCCCGGGCTGCGCCTCCAAACGCTGCGAACAGGTCGAAAGTTGAGAGCGAACAAGCAAACACATAATTCATGGGTAGTAATCATAGAAAATATGAAAATTCTCAGACCAAGACAAGAAACTCAATGTGAGGGTGTCCCCAAGCCCCAATGAAATCTTACATATTACAGCAAGAATATTACAATAATATTAAGTAAAAGAATTAACTGGTGAATCTTACAATGAAATATAACAACAAGTTAATATGATAACCAAGAAATCACAGATTATTTAACTTACGTGCCGTAAAAAGTAGTACTTACATTTAAAACAATAAATATTAATTTGCTTGAAAGGGGCAAAATCTCACCAGAGTTGTGGAACTTAGTTACGCCAATGAATCAAGATTCACTTGGCCGCAAGCGTTTGCTTAGCACGGCCGTAGGTAATTTTATAGTCGCTCCCTCAGTCAGGGAAGCCCAGTTAGACTCAGTCTCGACCTCGGTGGTCACTAATACAATTGGTGACCTAGAACAACTTCAGGCCCGAATGACAAAATAAGGAGACACTGAGCAAGTTATAACTACAGGAAATTTTAAAACACACAAACATGGCACTCACATAGTTTCAAACAGATGCACCACAAGATACATTTAACATTTGAGACGAGTGATGGAAGACCGTAGGCAATCCAGAGCAGCTACGACACGGGAGCACATGTGTCAATCAAGTAATTAGTACCTTACCCCCAAACGGCATAACTGTGTGCATCGGAAAATGAACAGCACTCCAACCCCTCCATGAGCGCCTCTTTAATCCAGGGTAAACCGGCTACGTCGACATTAGGCCCAGGTACTGCTGACCAACACAACTCTACCAATAACCGGCGGCCTAGGTAATCGTGCGTCCGTAAACTCCGTCAACAGCTCACCGTACGTCACATGTACCTCTTTTCTCACTCTCTGACGGCGAGCAACTGCCTGCTCATGTGGTCAACAACCTGCTCCAAGGAGCTACAACCAAAGAGTCAACTAACGGGCGACCGAAGCGCCACCCAGTGACTCGACAGAGACCGATCGCACAGCAGGCAAAGAAGTAAATCACAGAATGAGCTGACACGGCTAATGGTACAGTAGGTAACCTCTACTGTCTGCCATGGGGTTCCCCTACATGGCAGGCAGCACCGCATAACAGCCACGCTATGAGGGAAACAAACCAACAGCCAAACTGTTGGAGAATACAACATACCCGAAAGCAATATGCCGAGAGTCGAACCGAAATCATACTTTTATTAAAAAACAAAAATTGCAGTGAAGTCTCCACTCTTCATGATGGTTCCCTACACATTACGAATGGTGTGGTGTGAGGCTTAATAAGGTGCATGAACAACACGGACGGCAATACAAGTTCTGTAACGTGCTCCCATGATGGCCACGGTGTGGCCAAGAATGAACCATGCTGCGGCTCGCGTTGGTGCCGTTTGTAGTTTTCTGCCCTCTGTTTGGGGCCAGACCATATCGTTTACTTGTTTGCCTTCTTCTCCTGTTGACTGGCGCCACTTGGTTTCGCAAGCGTGGTCTGTCCGCTAGTGTCAGCAGCGGCGGTTATAGATATGTAGTAACTGTGGCCCTATCTTTGGGGCGACGTCGTGGTTTTTCCGGGTCATGTGAATGTGGCAGTTCTGTTGGGGACTCAGGAAAAGCCAGGTCCACGCAGTGTGGGAACACGCCAGGACCGTTGACGGCGCGCATGGACTGCTGGATCGAAAGCCTGTGGTCACGAGGGTGCACGACCTCATCGTAAATCGGGTCCTGCAAGTTTTAAGTTGAGTTCATTTGGATTCAAGTAGAGAAACCTCCACCATTGTGATATCTCGGAATTCTCCAGTGACTTGGCTTCGTGTTGCTGCTCGTAGTGTTTCCGAGGAGGAGAGCATCGATTGGAGTGCTTGGGGAAGGCGCATCTGATTAGCTTTCCTGGATTTCTAATTACTATTTATTGCGTTTAGTTTGTTACTATTTGTTAAGTTCAACCAGCGGTTTTTTTCCTGCCTCGTGGCCGCTAACGCCCCAGTTACCTGCCCTGGGGATTAGTGTATGTAACGGCAGTGTACGTTTCCTCGCCTTGCCGCTGCTGTCCGGTAAGGCGTGTAGTTTTGACAGCTCTCTTGATTGTAGGTTGGTTGGCGATTCTAGTACTCTGGTGGTAGTGATCCCTTTCTCGTTCCAGGCACTCTAAGCACAGTATTCTGCAGACGGAGTTCAGACCGCCGGTTCCGGCTTTGGCGTATTTTTACATCTTTGCATTTGGTTTACTGGACGTCAGGTAGCCTCAGCAAGATCATGATTCTTCATTCGTTAGACTGCCACTAGTCTCAGTTACCAACTCGTGAAGTGAATGCAACTCTCGGCTGCCTATCTCATCGCTCACGAAAGTGTTTTCTGTCGGACGTACTCAGAGGTCGATTCCTGGTGCACCATCTGTGACTGGCCCTTGTGTTTTATTATTGTATTTGCTGTTTTATTGTATGTTTCTAAATTTTTTTATATAATTGTCATTCTGGGCGTTACAGCAGATTTGAATGATTGTGCTACCAAGTTTACCACCATTTTATCTCACCCGGTTGGTGATCAGTTGCCTGTCTTTTTAAATGAACCTTGCTCTTGCATTGCCGTTTTACAGTACGTTTGTTAAATTTTTTTTATAATTGCCATTCTTGGTGTTAAAAGCCTTCAGCCGTGACTGTGGTTACATGCCTTAAAATTCTAGCTGGGATCACATTGGCTTGTTTTTAAAACATTATTTGCTGTGTCTGTATTTTATGCTCATTTGGTAAATTGTAACGTACTGAAAGCACTATTAATTACACAGTTATTTATGCCTTCATTAATAACGCGTGATATCTTTATTTATTGCTCAGTCTGGAATTATGGTTTTAAAATAAATGTGTGTAATTGCAAAAGGCAACCAACAGTAATTGATTACGGCCCCGTCCACAATCGTAACCGAATCCTGCCTTCATTGACTACCAGGTTTCAAAGAAATTCTTGTGGCAGGCACACCATTCCTCCACGAGCGCAGTTGACAACTAATAAAGGGTCGTTGCTGCACGTGAGCGTGCTGCAACACACCTACCTAACACGTCCCACACGTGATGGATGCAATTTAAATCGGGGTAACGTGTTGGCCAGTCTAGTCGCCGAATATTCTCTCTTTCCAAAAGGTCTTCCACGTGCGCAGTTCGTTTCGATCGTGAACTGTCATACATAAAAATGAAGTCAGAGCGAAACGAACACCTGGAAAGACGTACATGAGGAAGGAGTACAGTACCACAACAACATTTATCGGTGAGTTATCGTATCCGATGATTTGGAGGTCAGTACGCCTATGCAACATTATGTCTCCCCACACCGTAACACGTGGACCACCAAAGCTATCGTTTTGGATACTTTACCCTAATATGGCGGAAGGTGGGAACATTTAACGCACCCAGGAAGAATTTCGAACACGATCAGTTTGGTGGCAAAGGTGGTATGATGCGGAGAGACATAATGTTGGACGAGCGTACTGACCTCCAAATTTCTGAACACAATACACACGAAGGTCGACATTATTGTGACACTGTACTCCTTCCCCATCACCACCTTTTGAGCGGTGCATTCGTCTCTGACTTCATTTTTATAAATCACAATGCACTATCGTATCGAACAGCGCAGGTAGAGCAACTCTAAGAACGAGAGGATATTCGACCTGCCCATAACCCCAATGATGATGGCATCCACCAAATGTGGGATGCATTGCGGAACCATATTGCAGTACGTTCACAATCACCAAAGACCATCCAGAAGTTGTCAGTCGCGCTGGTGGACAAATGGAAAGTCTTACCGCAAACATTCTTCGCCTTTTGGCCATCATGGGAGCAAGTCGCAGAGCATGGATTTCCGTCCGTGGTGATGATACATATTATTGGGAACCACCTTCTGCCTTTCGTAATGCTTAGGGGAGCATCAAGAATCGCGGTGACTGCAGTTTAGCGTGCCTCTCGCTTAAACCATTCATAGTCGATTCAGTCTACTCCCATGAAACCTCAAATTCTTCCCTATCCTTGCTGTGATCCGCGGATTCGTCTTCTATTTCCAGCCGACCTTGAGACGACTCAAAATCAGTTTGAACCTGCGTCAGTCTGCTTAATTTTGCTTCCAGTATTTCAATGCTGGCACTATCTGCATTCTGCAAGGAGGTCCCTATACGTGCTAGAGCGGCCTTTCCAACCTTTCACTGTTTGACTAATTTCACAAGAATCAATTTCGGGAATGGGCAGTTGATAACAGGTATCCAACAGCTGCAGTCACCATGTTCCAGCGACAGTGCAGGCCGTACGAACTGGAACAGCAGCGGCATAACGGGCGTTGGCAGCTGGCGTGTCAGGCACTTGCAGTCTCCGATGGCACGTAGTTTCCGCGCGGAGGTCACGTCACAGACGATGATGGCACCATACGTGTCTCTACTTCTCGCGTGTAGAGCTGGAAATACATTAAAGGTCGGCGAAAAATGTCTCTGATCGCTGATGCTAAGGCGGTTGTTATCGAAGTTCCGAACAGGCCTTGGCACACTCGGTAGCGCCTACCCACGAAACAGGAATGTGTACAACTCAGAAGTGGTTATTTCCTCGCGGTTTTTTGTGCGTTAACAGATACCGGAACAAACACGCGCGAACGTAACTATTCCGCGTGCTGACTGTACCCTGCCCGGAGGACCAAAAAAATGCACTCAATTCATTTGCAAGCCTCTTGCGTAAGTACATTTAAGTTTTGAGCGTGTAGTGCGAGAGGACTCACTGTTCTGTCCTTGTTTCTACTCACAATAATTAGATCGAATACACCCTTTTTTATATATAAACGCTTTATTCCGTTTTACTTTACAGGTGCTATTCGCCAATACCTAACAAGTGCACAAGGTGCCCGCGAGCTGCAGGTCCTTGGCTGGACGAGACATAAACTATGTGATTAAAAGTATCCGGACACCCACAAAAACATACGTTTTCATGTTAGCTGCATTGTGCTACAACCTACTGCCAGGTACTCCATATCAGTGACCTCAGTAGCCATTTTCATTCAGGTATCCGGATACTCTTGATCACACAGTGTACATCTGCTTGCTGGGCTACCTGCCGTCCGCTTACAACAGCGACCAGCTTACCTGGGAAGTCCACTTCCACACACACACAGTTACAATGTTTCCTAAATGGGAGAAAATTATACCGGGTAGGTCGACCTATCCAGTTTTCAAATTCTGCTAGACGGCTCTTACAGTGGCAGGTGAGTCATGGAACTCAACAACCAGATTTGACTTCTTTAGATTTTTTCTATTAGTTATGGGAAGCAAAACGTTTACAGCAAAATGCCAGCAGCACTCAATGAACTGAAAACAGTCACTAAAAATTAATGTGTCAAAACACCTACTGCAACGATCAGGAACTTGTTGGATTCCATCGAGGAGCGTTATCGGCTATGTCTGCGGCACGAAGGGCAACGATTTGAACACTTTCGTTAAATAGCTGGTTTCTGCATTTGTTCACATTATTTCAAACTTTGACATTTTTCCATATCTTAAGGGGCTCCGGAAAGGCTCAAAATCATGAAAAGTTCAATTTTTACTTTTTTGCGTTTTCTGAATCTGCAGACTATTACCTTTTAATAGATATAATTTATTCAATTCCGAAGACTACAACTATTTTTAAATTTTTTTTAAATGTGTTCTACATGGGCGTGACCCACTGTGGCGCTGTTAAACTGCTGTCAAATGGTGTTATTATTAACGTCCGTGTTCATCAGGTACATTTTAGTGATGTGAGATAAATTATGTGTTGTGGCTAACCTGTGATGGTTCAATATATATCGCTGGTGTGATTGTCGATTGTTTCATGTTTATTTACTCTGTCGTTATCTCGAAAATATTCGTAATTAATTCTGTTTCTTGAGTCTCTGTTTTGTTGAAGTATAATAATGAGTAAAAGTAAAGTTATTAGAAATCCTCTGAAGGCTTTTAAGAAAAGGAGAAATGTTGGAAAGCCAAAGGTATGTGTTATTACGATGAAAATCCCCAACATAGCTTGTGTCCCAAAGAAGAAGACAGTTGGTGTAAATATAACAAAGGATTGCTAACTGGTGAAGTGTACACTCATAAGCATAGTCTGCCTCATGCAATAATGGAGGTGATAAAACCTATTTTCAGAGACTTAGCAGCACCTGAACTGTTGAAAAAGTGTATTCACGGAAAAACTCAAAACCCCAATGAAAGTGTAAATAGTGTTATATGGTCGAGAATCCCCAAGAATGTATTTGTTGGAATAGAAACACTTCACTTTGGTGTGTATGATGCTGTTGGGACTTTCAATGATGGCAACATTGTAAGGTGCAAGGTATTTAGAAATATGGGAATGAAGATAGGTTCTAACATGGTACGAGCGATGCTTGCTTTAGACAAGGAACGCCTTCGGGCTGCAGACAGGGCTGTAAAGAGTCTAGAAATACAAGCAAGAGTAAATAGGAGGAGGAACAAGAGGAAGCTGGAGGAGGAGTTTGCAGAGGATGAAGATAATCCATCCTATGGACCTGGAATGCACTAAAAAGTTAATCCAATCTTTGTCGCTCGATTCCCAAAACTTTTATTTTCTCATACTAATTACATGTTTTCTAAGGATCTTCTAAACATATTTGTTTCAAACTTTCAGTAAATGTTACACAGTACCTTCTGCATAATTTCACACAGCCTTTTTCCAAAAAGCTGTATATTTTTGAAAATATAAATAAAAAATTGAAAAAAATGTTTGAATTTTCATTACAATTGGAAAAAAATCATCTTTAATAACTGAACTAAAATTTTGTAAAATCCCTGTGTTAAGTTGTAGCCCATATTCCAATAAATAATCTGTAAAAAGTTCAACTTCCTACCTCAAATACTTTGTGAGGAAAGATGTAATTTATAAGCGTTATTTTAACATTGCAAGTATAGGGCGTTCCGGAGCCCCTTAATAAATATTAGTATTACAATCATAAAAAGACTGTATACATTTCTTTGTGACATCCTCTTATAAACGATTTAGTAGGCAGTCTGAGCAGCTATCTTAGACCGTTTGCAGATCATACTCTCATTTATCATCTAGTAAAACCACCAAGAAATGTGTATCGTGCGAAAAGTGGCAGTTGGCCCTAAATAATGAGAAGTTTGTGTTCTAAAAGGCTGTCCTCCAGGAACAACTTACATTGGAATGATCATATCGATAGCGGTATGGGGAAGGTAAACTAAAGATTGCGTTTTATTGGTAAACACTTGCCACATGTAACAGGTCTACTAAAGAGATTGCCTATACTACGATTTTCTGTACTGCTTGTGTAGTACAGGTTCCTTACCAGAAAAACTTTACGGTGGGCCTCGAAGAGGTCCAAAGAAGAGCAGCTCGTTTTGTTTCATCGCAAAATAGGGAGGAGAGTGTCACGGATGTGATAAGCGAGTTGCAGAGGCAATCATTAAAACAAAGGCGTTTCTTTTTGTGGCGACATCTCTTGTCGAAGTTTCAATCACCAACTTTCGCCTCTGAATAAAAAAAAAAATTACGCCAGTCTACTTAGGGAAGAATGACGATCATGATAAAATATGAAAAGTCAGAGCACCTACCAAAAAATTTAAGTGTTAATTTTTCACACGCTTTCTTCAAGAGTAGAACTGTAGAGAAATAGTGTGAAGGTAGCTCGATGAGTCCTTCGCCAAGCACTTAACTGTGAATTCATAGTGTTCATGTAGATGTAGAACATCCGTGCCACATCCCTCGCTGAAGGCAACACACGAGTGAATCCGTGTTTTGCTAGAAGCAGCAATTTTGCGCCTCACGAGTGGTTTAGGGCATTTTGCGGCGACAGGGACGCAATACTTAAATACGTAACACAGCGCAAACGCATTAGCTATTCAGTTTACACGTGCTGTCTGGGAAGTTTTCATAAAGTTGTCATTAATAACGTTTTATTATTTGGAAGAAATTCAATGAAAAAGTAGACGTTTTGCAAGTCTGTAATACAGAACAAAAACCTCCGATACGTACGACTATAAATAATTTTCATGGATTCCGGTGAGTTTTATTCCGCTAGTAAAGTATGGAACCATACTAAAAACACGTTCTTGTTCTGTATTGTTTGTCGTATTAGTACTGCTTATCAGTAAGGTCATTTAGTGAAAAAAACAGAAGACGTTAAATCACTTGTTTGAGGAACTTCACTAGGAGGTGTTGTAGGCGTGTCAGTGGTGAATCTAGAACGAACAAGTTTCATTATCATCCACAGTTGGTGACCTAGAACCACACTGACGCCGACGGTATAACACTTTCATCTGTGTGACGATTCGGAAAACTCCAGTCGTGGTCTGGGTAATGGGATGTGGGCGAAATTTTTTCACTTCGTTAGACTTGGTTTTGAATGACGTTTCTATTTCATACTCTTTTGCTGGTGGTGGTTTCGATAGCTGTTCCAGACAGCTTTTAAAATGGGCTCCGTCTTTTTTTATTCTCAAGTAAATATTCCTTCCGATTCTTGGTCGGAGGACGACGGCATGTGGCTGGTGTTTGCTGAAATTAGGGGAAAAATGGTTAACATTCAATCGTTTCTACACTGTTATCATCAGCATTGCTGCAGAGGCTATTATTCGGTACCACCGATGTCTTACAGCTTTTACCCACACTTTCAGTGTGCGTTGTAGCATTTGAAAAACTATTCCTGTCATCTTCCACAAAGTCTCTGAAACCTCTCAACTTATATAAGGAGTCAGGCATACCATAACCTTTGCTTAAGCAAGAGTATCCCACCACAATTTCCCATCTTGTTTCTAATGACCGTTTTGAGCCAGCCACTACTCCGTACTGTCCTGATGAATTAGTATTAAAGCTCATTGGCTAAATAAATTAGTATGTATGACATTTCATCAAATGTCATCCCATGGTGCAATGGAATTTTGTGCTGTTTATGACCACAGTTTGTTCATGTAAGATTCATTAAGAATACACCCAACCTTTACAATGCTTCCTGTGTTCAAAACTTCTTATCACGGACAGCTCACATAGTAGAATGTGTGCTGTTACCCCTAACCATACTGCGGTTCTGGAATCATACCGCTGTCAGTATAAGGCTGTCCAATGCTGCAAGTAAGAACGAATGTTCTTGATCCAGAGCATGGCTGTAATATTTCGGTTAATGTGAGAGGATACGCCTGCTGCAGAATCGTCGAGTTGTGTTAATCTGAAGGATATTATCCATTTATATTTCAACGAGCCAAGGAGGGGGAGTCGGACGAAATATTTAATGAGGAATGAGCGAAGACCGACGAGAGGATTTTATTACGGTTTGACTGGCTCTGGTTGTGTTAGCGTCGGTTGCAGTTTCCATAATCTTCAGCTGGTACCCTAACAGATCTTTTCATCATTCCTCTCACTGGATTGATGTAGGATGTCACAAATTCAGCGAGAAGGGCACTTTGAGAATCAGAGCAACTGACTGCTTACAAGAAGCATTGTACCCCAGACCATATTTTTAAAATTAAATTTAATGAAATTTTACCTAGCCACCCAGGTTTTATTACCGTCTACATGGATGATTCTAAGCGGGAGATGTTTTCGGTAATTCTGTCGTGTTCCCCGACACTGTCCTCAGGATAGGGTTCCCAGAGCAGTTTTCAGTTTATTACGAGGAATTGTTTGCTGTCTTGAGGGCAATGGAGCAGATGAGACAACGCTATGACAAAAAATTTATCATCTGCTCTGTTTCTCAAAGTGCCCTTCTCGCTGTTGGACAGATGTATCCAGCAGATCGTATGGTACAACAAGTGCAGGACGCTCTCCTTCTCTTGCACAGGCAAAACAAGGAAATAATTTTTCTGGGTTCCAGGGCACACAGCCATCGCTGCTGCTGCTGCTGCTAAGGAGGCTTCCTCCCTTCCTCCTCCTCCTGCTAGCTGTTCAGTCCCTCTGCGGGCTGTCACTTCATTTGTGACCAGGAACGCCACATGTTGGTGGGAGTCCCAGTGGCTGGAAATGAGGAACAATAAACTACGTTCCATAAAAAGTTCAGTGCGACGATGGATCACCTCCTTCCGCCCGCGACGGTGTGAAGAAGTAGCCCTTACTCAACTTAGAGTGGGACATTGCCCACTGACACAGGGCTTCCTCTTAGGTCGGGAGGAGCCCCCAGTATGTCAGAGATGTGGTACACAGCTGTCAGTACGACATCTTTTAACCGAGTGTGTTCTGTATGACGACCTGAGAGCTGAACTGGGTCTCCCACAGCATCTTCCCTCTATTTTAACTGATAACGAGACGAGTGTTGTTCGTGTCTTAAAATTTTGTGCGGTGTCCGGAATTCTTCCCAAAATACTTGGTGTGCAATCTTAATGAGTCACATAGTGGCTGGGTCACGTATTATTTCTGTCATCCTGCCACGTTTATTTGTCCCTTTCTTAATAGCATCTTTACAGGTATTTTCTCCAAGATTTCGTTCGGTTATCCCGTTGTGTCTCCCCGGCGTTTTATTACGGGCTTTTCTGAACCTTACCTTTCTGGTGTTGTTTTACGTTTCCATAGATTATGAAAATCTTCTTCGGTATAACATTAATGCACAGGCGCTGATGACCGAGCTGTTTAGCGCCCTCCACCATAAATCATCATCATCAAAAATTCCTCTCCTGTGACAACCTGTTGATCTCAGAATAGCGCTTTCACTAGAAGGCCTGAGTTACTTGTGGGGTGTATTCCAACCTCTGTCTTCTCCTGCAGCTGTTGGCCTCTCCATATCATTCAAGCAACACGGTAGATATTAACAAATACTGGTTCTTTCTAGTCAATTTTTCCTACATATTGCATCTTCGGCGATTCTGCAGAGACCCATCTCGCTTCATGTCTCTCAAACCGATTATCTTGGTTTCCCAACGGACAATGATTCACTACCATCAACGCTATACTCCAGGCGTGCGTCCTATTAATTTCTTTCCGAATTTAATGCCAGTATTTGCTAATAATTTTCTTTTATCCAGGGACGGCCATTTTGTCTGTGCTACTCTGCTTCGTACGTCCTACTTTCCACGGCTATCAAGCGTTGTTTGGTTCAAAAATGGCTCTGAGCACTATGGGACTTAACTTCTGAGGCCATCAGTCCCCTAGAACTTAAACTACATAAATCTAACTAACCTAAGGACATCACACACATCCATGCCCGAGGCAGGATTCGAACCTGCGACCGTAGCGGTTGCGCGTTTCCAGACTGTAACGCCTAGAGCCGCTCGGCCACCCCTGCCGGCTGTTGTTTGGTTCCTGAGTAGCAGAATTCGTTCAAGTCGTCTTACATCGTTGCTATTCGTATAGTGTTCTCGTCTCCGAAAGCACTGTACATATCGGGTACTGCAGTAAAGCCTACTCCAAGTAATCTGCTTCCGTAGAAAAATAAATCACACAGAGGAGTATATTAGCTACTCTCAGAAACGTCGTAGACCCTCATCAAATAGGTTTTCTACTAAAATTCTGGATACACTTCCTATCTGTCACGAATAAGGGTAACGACCGCTTACACACAACATGTATGGTATTTCTCTCATACCGCACTTTAAGATATTTAAATCACGCCCACAGTCTTAAAGTAACAGATAAATAAAAATTAGCGATGCAAGCTATTAACCGAATGAAATATAGTATACGATATTGCAGTGCCTGTGTTGTTAAGAGCAACGATCCAATGTTCCTTCGGACGTGCATGCATGTCCGGAGGACTAAATGTCCTCCCCTGTACGGGAATTACATAATATGTGTACTAGTCACGTTGTGACGCAGGAACAACCACATATGGAAGCTTGGGTCTAGCCGTGAGTTGTGCACGGATAACCAAAGTAGTAAGCTACCGCTTGTACTAAAGCGGGATATACTACACTCCTGGATATTGAAATAAGAACACCGTGAATTCATTGTCCCAGGAAGGGGAAACTTTATTGAAACATTCCTGGGGTCAGATACATCACATGATCACACTGACAGAACCACAGGCACATAGACACAGGCAACAGAGCATGCACAATGTCGGCACTAGTACAGTGTATATCCACCTTTCGCAGCAATGCAGGCTGCTATTCTCCCATGGAGACGATCGTAGAGATGCTGGATGTAGTCCTGTGGAACGGCTTGCCATGCCATTTCCACCTGGCGCCTCAGTTGGACCAGCGTTCGTGCTGGACGTGCAGACCGCGTGAGACGACGCTTCATCCAGTCCCAAACATGCTCAATGGGGGACAGATCCGGAGATCTTGCTGGCCAGGGTATTTGACTTACACCTTCTAGAGCACGTTGGGTGGCACGGGATACATGCGGACGTGCATTGTCCTGTTGGAACAGCAAGTTCCCTTGCCGGTCTAGGAATGGTAGAACGATGGGTTCGATGACGGTTTGGATGTACCGTGCACTATTCAGTGTCCCCTCGACGATCACCAGTGGTGTACGGCCAGTGTAGGAGATCGCTCCCCGGGTGTTGGCCCTGTGTGCCTCGGTCGTATGCAGTCCTGATTGTGGCGCTCACCTGCACGGCCCCAAACACGCATACGACCATCATTGGCACCAAGACAGAAGCGACTCTCATCGCTGAAGACGACTCGTCTCCATTCGTCCCTCCATTCACGCCTGTCGCGACACGAGGCGGGCTGCACGATGTTGGGGCGTGAGCGGAAGACGGTCTAACGGTGTGCGGGACCGTAGCCCAGCTTCATGGAGACGGTTGCGAATGGTCCTCGCCGATACCCCAGGAGCAACAGTGTCCCTAATTTGCTGGGAAGTGGCGGTGCGGTCCCCTACGGCACTGCGTAGGTTCCTACGGTCTTGGCGTGCATCCGTGCGTCGCTGCGGTCCGGTCCCAGGTCGACGGGCACGTGCACCTTCCGCCGACCACTGGCGACAACATCGATGTACTGTCGAGACCTCACGCCCCACGTGTTGAGCAATTCGTCGGTACGTCCACCCGGCCTCCCGCACGCCCACTATACGCCCTCGCTCAAAGTCCGTCAACTGCACATACGGTTCACGTCCGCGCTGTCGCGGCATGCTACCTGTGTTAAAGACTGCGATGGAGCTCCGTATGCCACGGCAAACTGGCTGACATTGACGGCGGCGGTGCACAAATGCTGCGCAGCCAGCGCCATTCGACGGCCAACACCGCGGTTCCTGGTGTGTCCGCTGTGCCGTGCGTGTGATCATTGCTTGTACAGCCCTCTCGCAGTGTCCGGAGCAAGTATGGTGGGTCTGACACACCGGTGTCAATGTGTTCTTTTTTCCATTTCCAGGAGTGTAGTTCAAGTCCCGCTCTGGCACAAATTTTATTGTCATTCCCTTATACAGCTGACAGTTGTTCGCATTCACAACTGCGAATAAATTTCTTGTAAAACGAAAATATAATTGTGACTCCTGCTTGTGTAGTGACCCAAGATAGCACACATGTTTTCTGCTCCCTTTTCGCCATCTGTATGAAATAAGAAATGATTTGCGATGGTATACATTTTGAATGGTTTGTCGAATGCGGTTGGCAAGTTGTCAAACAAATACTCTAAGCTCTATTTATCGGTTAATAGAACAACATCCGCTTCTTGAAATAAAACAATGTCAGTTGCAAACTTTTTTAATTACTGGAAACGACGCATTTCGCCATTTTGGGGCGTTATCATATTGGCTTATTGGGGGAAGTGTGACCATAGTGAGGCATATGCAGATAAAAATGGGGAAATGGAGTTAATATAATAACACGGATGAGACAAAGCTCCAGACTGTGTAGCCGTCTCTACAAATTAACCATAATTGTGAACTTACGTAAAGAATAATGTGGAAAACCAACATTCGTCCATTAATGCCCACATTTGGCTCTGGGATTAAATTTTATAAGGAACCATCGTCCTATCGTCATAGGTGAATAAAAGGATTACCGAATCTGGAAACGGGAATACAATGCCAAGTATAACTACAGTGTCTGCTGGACAGGAAGACTATGACAAACCAAGGAAAATGGAAGCCATCTTACGTAATCGTAAGCTGTCCGCGTTCCGGCAGACAGCATGAAGCGTTGCGTACAGTTGACAGACAGTAAATAATGCCGTCGATACGTCATCCCTCCAACGCGGCCAAACAAACATAGAGGCGTAGAGGCAAGATAATAAGACCCTAGTAGCAGAGATTAAAGGTACGTGGCGTTACCTAATCAACGTGTTTACAAAAAGCGATTGCATAACTAAATTACATATGCGGAAGACAAATTAGATAAAACAGTGAATTATTAAAAATTGAATTTAGTGCAACAATATTAATAACTTCCCCCATGAACCATGGACCTTGCCGTTGGTGGGGAGGCTTGCGTGCCTCAGCGATACAGATGGCCGTACCGTAGGTGCAACCACAACGGAGGGGTATCTGTTGAGAGGCCAGACAAACATGTGGTTCCTGAAGAGGGGCAGCAGCCTTTTCACTAGTTGCAGGGGCAACAGTCTGGATGTTTGACTGATCTGGCCTTGTAACATTAACCAAAACGGCCTTGCTGTGCTGGTACTGCGAACGGCTGAAAGCAAGGGGAAACTACAGCCGTAATTTTTCCCGAGGACATGCAGCTTTACTGTATGATTAAATGATGATGGCGTCCTCTTGGGTAAAATATTCCGGAGGTAAAATAGTCCCCCATTCGGATCTCCGGGCGGGGACTACTCAAGAGGATGTCGTTATCAGGAGAAAGAAAACTGGCGTTCTACGGATCGGAGCGTGGAATGTCAGATTCCTTAATCGGACAGGTAGGTTAGAAAATTTAAAAAGGGAAATGGATAGGTTAAAGTTAGATATAGTTGGAATTAGTGAAGTTCGGTGGCAGGAGGAACAAGACTTTTGGTCAGGTGATTACAGGGTTATAAATACAAAATCAAATAGGGGTAACGCAGGAGTAGGTTTAATAATGAATAAAAAAGTAGGAGTGCGGGTTAGCTACTACAAACAGCATAGTGAACGCATTATTGTGGCCAAGATAGACACAAAGCCCATGCCTACTACAGTAGTACAAGTTTATATGCCAACTAGCTCTGCAGATGATGAAGAAATTGATGAAATGTATGACGAGATAAAAGAAATTATTCAGGTAGTGAAGGGAGACGAAAATTTAATAGTCATGGGTGTGGCCAAGATAGACACAAAGCCCATGCCTACTACAGTAGTACAAGTTTATATGCCAACTAGCTCTGCACATGATGAAGAAATTGATGAAATGTATGACGAGATAAAAGAAATTATTCAGGTAGTGAAGGGAGACGAAAATTTAATAGTCATGGGTGACTGGAATTCGTCAGTAGGAAAAGGGAGAGAAGGAAACATAGTAGGTGAATATGGATTGGGGGGAAGAAATGAAAGAGGAAGCCGCCTTGTAGAATTTTGCACAGAGCATAACTTAATCATAGCTAACACTTGGTTCAAGAATCATAAAAGAAGGTTGTACACATGGAAGAATCCTGGAGATACTAATAGGTATCAGATAGATTATATAATGGTAAGACAGAGATTTAGGAACCAGGTTTTAAATTGTAAGACATTTCCAGGAGCAGATGTGGATTCTGACCACAATCTATTGGTTATGAACTGCAGATTGAAACTGAAGAAACTGCAAAAAGGTGGGAATTTAAGGAGATGGGACCTGGATAAACTGAAAGAACCAGAGGTTGTAGAGAGTTTCAGGGAGGGCATAAGGGAACAATTGACAGGAATGGGGGAAAGAAATACAGTAGAAGAAGAATGGGTAGCTCTGAGTGATGAAGTAGTGAAGGCAGCAGAGGATCAAGTAGGTAAAAAGACGAGGGCTAATAGAAATCCTTGGGTAACAGAAGAAATATTGAATTTAATTGATGAAAGGAGGAAATATAAAAATGCAGTAAATGAAGCAGGGAAAAGGGAATACAAACGTCTCAAAAATGAGATCGACAGAAAGTGCAAAATGGCTAAGCAGGGATGGCTAGAGGACAAATGTAAGGATGTAGAGGTTTGTCTCACTAGGGGTAAGATAGATACTGCCTACAGGAAAATTAAAGAGACCTTTGGAGAGAAGAGAACCACTTGTATGAATATCAAGAGCTCAGATGGCAACCCAGTTCTAAGCAAAGAAGGCAAGGCAGAAAGGTGGAAGGAGTATATAGAGGGTTTATACAAGGGCGATGTACTTGAGGACAGTATTATGGAAATGGAAGAGGATGTAGATGAAGAAGAAATGGGAGATAAGATACTGCGTGAAGAGTTTGACAGAGCACTGAAAGACCTGAGTCGAAACAAGGCCCCGGGAGTAGACAACATTCCATTAGAACTACTGATGGCCTTGGGAGAGCCAGTCATGACAAAACTCTACCATCTGGTGAGCAAGATGTATGAGACAGGCGAAATACCCACAGACTTCAAGAAGAATATAATAATTCCAATCCCAAAGAAAGCAGGTGTTGACAGATGTGAAAATTACCGAACTATCAGTTTAATAAGTCACAGCTGCAAAATACTAACGCGAATTCTTTACAGACGAATGGAAAAACTAGTAGAAGCGGACCTCGGGGAAGATCAGTTTGGATTCCGTAGAAATGTTGGAACACGTGAGGCAATACTAACCTTACGACTTATCTTAGAAGAAAGATTAAGAAAAGGCAAACCTACGTTTCTAGCATTTGTAGACTTAGAGAAAGCTTTTGACAACGTTAACTGGAATACTCTCTTTCAAATTCTAAAGGTGGCAGGGGTAAAATACAGGGAGCGAAAGGCTATTTACAATTTGTACAGAAACCAGATGGCAGTTATAAGAGTCGAGGGACATGAAAGGGAAGCAGCGGTTGGGAAGGGAGTAAGACAGGGTTGTAGCCTCTCCCCGATGTTATTCAATCTGTTCAAAATGGTTCAAATGGCTCTGAGCACTATGGGACTCAACTTCTGAGGTCATTAGTCCCCTAGAACGTAGAACTAGTTAAACCTAACTAACCTAAGGACATCACAAACATCCATGCCCGAGGCAGGATTCGAACCTGCGACCGTAGCGGTCCTGCGGTTCCAGACTGCAGCGCCTTTAACCGCACGGCCACTTCGGCCGGCTATTCAATCTGTATATTGAGCAAGCAGTAAAGGAAACAAAAGAAAAATTCGGAGTAGGTATTAAAATTCATGGAGAAGAAGTAAAAACTTTGAGGTTCGCCGATGACATTGTAATTCTGTCAGAGACAGCAAAGGACTTGGAAGAGCAGTTGAACGGAATGGACAGTGTCTTGAAAGGAGGATATAAGATGAACATCAACAAAAGCAAAACGAGGATAATGGAATGTAGTCGAATTAAATCGGGTGATGCTGAGGGGATTAGATTAGGAAATGAGACACTTAAAGTAGTAAAGGAGTTTTGCTATTTAGGGAGTAAAATAACTGATGATGGTCGAAGTAGAGAGGATATAAAATGTAGACTGGCAATGGCAAGGAAATCGTTTCTGAAGAAGAGAAATTTGTTAACATCGAGTATAGATTTAAGTGTCAGGAAGTCGTTTCTGAAAGTATTTGTATGGAGTGTAGCCATGTATGGAAGTGAAACATGGACGATAACCAGTTTGGACAAGAAGAGAATAGAAGCTTTCGAAATGTGGTGCTACAGAAGAATGCTGAAGATAAGGTGGGTAGATCACATAACTAATGAGGAGGTATTGAATAGGATTGGGGAGAAGAGAAGTTTGTGGCACAACTTGACTAGAAGAAGGGATCGGTTGGTAGGACATGTTTTGAGGCATCAAGGGATCACAAATTTAGCATTGGAGGGCAGCGTGGAGGGTAAAAATCGTAGAGGGAGACCAAGAGATCAATACACTAAGCAGATTCAGAAGGATGTAGGTTGCAGTAGGTACTGGGAGATGAAGAAGCTTGCACAGGATAGAGTAGCATGGAGAGCTGCATCAAACCAGTCTCAGGACTGAAGACCACAACAACAACAACAATATTAATAAAATAGGTGCAAAAACACAAAATTAGTACGTGTAAAAAGATGTCTATAAAGTGTAAAATTTTTAAACCTGTCAAGCAGTAAAACGTAAAGTGACGCCAAAATATTACTTAGACTATTAAAACCAATTAAAAGATAAGGACTAAGAAAGGTAGAGTCACATTCACAATAAAAGCTACTGGTGAGTTGGAACAGCGGGTACCACAATATTATAATAATAAGACTGGTATTTGCTAACCACTTGATCGTTCAATAAAATATGTTTCTCTTTACCCGAGTTCTTCAGAATTTCAGTTTCCTCTAAAGCCTTTAGCATTTTTCCTTTGCTGGCGGTATGGGGTACATCTAAATTTCTCGACGTCGGAGAACGGTGCCGTCTAGATTTCAGGTGCTCTGCAAAGGCCGAATTCCGTTTAATTAGTCCATACTTGGTAAGCAAATGTTTACTAAATATGGGTCGAAATTTTCTTCCAGTCTGGCCCACATATGAAGCTTCACACTCCATTATGTAAACTTCGGATTCAACGTATTTGTCTTTAGTAGGTATTTCATTATGTATGTACTGACGCTGGACTTTTATGCATCCTATGACGATAGGACGATGGTGCCTCATAAAATTCTATCTTAATGCCATATGTGGGCATTAATGGACGAATGTTGGTTTCCCACATTAATTTTTACCTAAGATTACAGCTATGGTTAGTTTGTAGAGACGGCTGCACAGCCTGGGACTTCGCCTCTTTTGTGTTTTTATATTAACTCCATTTCCTCACTTTACTCTGCATATACCTCACTATTGTCATACTTTACCCCTAGGTCAATCTGATGACGCTCCAGACGGGCGAAACGTGTCATTTCCTGTAAATCAAAAATTTTGCAAATGAGAATGACTTATTTCAAGAAATTTGTAACCGGTTGCTGTAGCCGTCACAGAATATGGAATGGAACCATTTTTTTTTTACATCCGCTTCAGTTGTAATAATGATTTGTTCAATCCGTGACCAGTACCGATAGGCGTTAAAATCCCATCTTCAGGTATATAAAAAAATATTGTACTTGGTCATGCATAACAAATGGTCGGGCCGGTCAGTGCATAGGCCCCAAATCCCTGTACCCTGGGCAAGAACTGTCCTCCGTGGAGCAACCGCATGCTGTGGATGCCCGCAAGGACCGTAGATTGAATAAATCCTTACTACAACTGAAGCGAGTGTCATTCTATTAATCGTGCCTCCCATTTTAGGAAGTCTTACAAATCAATTTTTCTCTCTGTGTTTGTTGTTTATATTACGTAACCTTCTACAGTAGACGAGCAATTGTTCTGTTACATTACAAATGAGTTCTTTCTCGAAAGTAATAAACGTTTTACTTTTTTTTTCTACTTCGGAATCTGTAACGTTCATTCTCATAAGTAAACACTGACATATGAATTTATCGGTAGTTGCTATGTCTTTTCTTGTCACCACTGAGTTTCATGAAAGACGAGAGAGGTGTCAGAGAAGACATATACCTTTGAATAAAGTAGCTTTGTTAAAGCTGCAATAGGGTCTGCGACCCCTGCTACACTGAGACAAAATGGACAACCTTGATAATGGTTAATATCTGTAAACAGCAGATCAAAATTCGACTTCATGAGGTTTTGCGTTCGTAGCCTACCATTTGAAAGTTTGTTGACACGCTGAAATTCTCAACAATCACGGACGAATGGTAGATGGGAATTTGATGTCCAATTACAGCGAACCACAGTTAGTACATTCAACAGTACACGCCCGTTCCCAGTTCATTTTATCCGAACGTGCACATTTATTTTATACCACACACACACACACACACACACACACACACACACACACAAGTAAAATGTCGAATGGCTCATACAATCGAGCAGCTTCTGCATTTTTAAACGTTAGACTATTGTTTAAAATCTTAGTACTTCTTTAATACAGACCTAAAGATCAAATCACTCTTCGACACTGTCAATCATCTAATTAGCACAGTTCGCACAATTTTGTTCAGGAATTCTCATTTATTAAATTTCATCTCCCGCAAAGATCAAATCTAAGAATGTGTAACTAATCTTCAGGTTTAACACTGCAGTAATAACCATTTTCATAATAATACGACGTACAAAACTGCTATTCCACAGCCTCCACGTCATTTTCAAAATGGTTCAAATGGCTCTGAGCACTATGGGACGTAACTTCTGAGGTCATCAGTCTCCTAGAACTTAGAACTACTTAAACCTAACTAACCTAAGGACATCACACACATCCATGCCCGAGGCAGGATTCGAACCTGCGACCGTACCGGTCGCGCGATTCCAGGCTGTAGCGCCGAGAACCGCTCGGCCACACCGACCGGCCGTCATTTTCACTTAGGCAAGTACAACCAAAATTTTTTCTGTGAAACCAATTCCGAAACTACTCACAATCCAAGCTTTAATCCGTTATCAAAATGTATCATAATCAAATTAAAATGTCCACTGAATCTGGACAACATTTTACATACACAACAGCTGGGCCATCCCATAAACTTACATACAGAATAATATTTTCAGATCGTATAGCTACAATCAAGACAATATTGACAAACGTGTAGACAGAATAGAACTCTACATTTTGTAACAAGGCATATGAAAGGTGTGTGAGAAAAATAATGAGACTACGAAAGTTTTTAATTTTTTGGAACAACAATATTGTCACTTTCATAGTTGTTCGCTTCGGCAGTTACACATCGGCGGAATCGTTGTTCCCAGTCTTGGTAGCAGCTTTCAATGTTCTCCAGAGTCCAAAATGACGTCCTTTTAAGACATTTCAAATTTCGGGAAAAGGAAAAAGTCACAAGAAGTCAGATAAGATGAAAGGAGGGCTATGGAACAAAAATAAAGCTTTTGAGGTAAAAAATTTTGCGGTGGAAGTGGCCGTGTGACGTGGGGTGTTGTAATTTTGCAGCGGTCCAATTGTCTGCAATGTTCGGTCTCACTCGATTCACCATTTTCCCTAAGCCTATTATGAACATCGTTATAAAACACTTGGTTGACAGCTTGTCCTGGAAGAAGTAATTATTTAAGCACAATACCCCTAGTGTCTGCCGGCCGAAGTGGCCGTGCGGTTAAAGGCGCTGCAGTCTGGAACCGCAAGACCGCTACGGTCGCAGGTTCGAATCCTGCCTCGGGCATGGATGTTTGTGATGTCCTTAGGTTAGTTAGGTTTAACTAGTTCTAAGTTCTAGGGGACTAATGACCTCAGCAGTTGAGTCCCATAGTGCTCAGAGCCATTTGAACCCTAGTGTCTAAAAGGAAATTAGCAACTTTTTGATGTGTGGCTTGTTTTGTTTTGGATGGAGGACATGTCTCAGTGTGCCACTCCTCACTTTGTCACTTTGTCTCAGGATCGTACTAAAAAATCCAGGATTCATTGCCTGTGACCACAGCAGTGAAACATTCGTGGTCATTGATAATTCTCTCAAGAAGATGCATGCACTCATTTCTTCGACTGTCCTTCTGCTCAGTTGTAAAGCTTTTCGGAACGATTTTGAGACAAACCTTTCGCACGTGCAAATCTTCGGTCAAAATTTGATGTACAGAGAAAGGGTTTAATTTTAGCAGGTCACCTATCATCCTTTTCGTTAAACGTCCATCTGATCTCACAAGAGCACGCACACAGTACACGTATTCGTCGGTTTTTGAAGTTGAAGGTCTTCAACGTGTTGTTGGCCTTCCAAAAACGATTTGTGTCAGGAAATACACTCTTCATAAGGAATGCTGCACATAGGCCTGTCTCAGCTTTTCATGGGTCACACTCACAGATTTTCCACGTTTAACACAAAACCTGATCGCATAACGTTGCTCTAAGTTCCGCTGTTCCATTTTTGTGACACCCAACAAAAACACAACTTCACTGATGGCCCTCTCAAACATGACATGATGGCTGTACGGAGGTGAAACTCTGACTATGTGGAAGTGATGAACACACCAGTCTAAACAAGTAGAACAACACAGCGTTGTTATAGCACCTGCAGCGTCTTTAGTCTCATTACTTTCTTCACCCACGTCTATTTAACAACAAAAGGTACTATATTTTACACAATGATTGTTCACACATATTAAAGTGTATATGCCAGTAAAAACAATATCCGTTTCAGACAACTTTGTGGTACGCAATTTTGGTCTTATATTTATCACTGATCTCATTCCTGGCACATTTTAACAAGCTCATGTACCTCTCACTTAGTCCTAGTCGTATTATGTGCTAATTAGATAAGTACACTGTTCATTCCATTCAAGAGTTCCTGCAATTCTCACGGAAATATCAACGCCATCCGGGAGACTTATCATTAATATCCTTTCACCCATAATTTTAATCCCACTCCGGAACTGTTATTTTATATCCTCGATTGCTTGTTCGACGTACAGAGAGAAAGACTACATATGTGTCCTATATCCTTACAAATCCAAGAAATTCGTTCTGAGGCCTCCATTCTTATTGCACGCTCTTGTTCACAGTTTTTTTACTACCTGCGTTTCCCTATGGGTTAGGTCTATACCTACTTTCTGAATTTCAAACATCCTGTACCATTTCAGCTGTGGAACGATGTTTCTAGGTCGAAAATTCCAAAGAACGCGTATTTTCTTAAATCTAGTCTCCATTACGAAACATAACGTCGTAACTACCTATCTGGCGTGTTTACATATCCTTAAGCCAACCTGATCGCCATATAAGAGATCCTCGATTTCGTTTTCCATTTTTTGTATATTATTCTTGTGATCAAAACTGATGAATGGGCTTCTGAGAGGAACGCACGATAGTTCTCGCACTGTAGCTGCGAGGTGAGCATGGCTGTATGCCAACAGAGGGGTCCCAGGTTCGATTCCCTGCGGGATCGGAGATATTCTCCACTCGGGGATGGGGCGTTGTGCTGCTCTCACCACCATTTTACCATCACCGGCACGCAAGTCGCTTAAATGGCGTCGCATGAAAAGTGGCAAAGTTGTCACTTGACAGAGGAGGATCTTCGGGACTGTCTGCATTATACTCTTCCGAAATTCTACGTTTCGAGTCTCATAGATTTTCTACGTTATCTCTAATATTTGACTGGGTGGAACTTGCGACAGCAATTTCCAAGGGAATGTTATCTATCTGTTTCTCATTGTCTATTCGCTGGTCTTCCAAAGTTCTGAAAATTGTGGCCTGAATATTGAAAAAATGATCTCTTATGTCTTACATATCTTCTGTATCTTCTGTATTCAGCTCCACACCGCTCCTCCGCCCTCACCAGGCACCGTAGATGGTATCTGCGTACTCTTTTTCAAAAATGGTTCAGATGGTTCCAAGCACTAAGGGACTTAACTTCCGTGGTCATCAGTCCCCTAGAACTTAGAACTACTTAAACCTAACTAACCTAAGGACATCACACACATCCATGCCCAAGGCCGGATTCGAACCTGCAACCGTAGCACGGTTCCGGACTGAGCGCCTAGAACCGCTCGGTCACCGCGGCGGGCTACTCTTTTTCCCCTATCCACTATCTCCTCTGCGTTTTGTAGTGAAATTCCTTTCACAGTGCTAATATCAACAACTTTGCTTTTACTTCAGTAACAGTTGTTTTGACTTTTCTGTATTGGGTATTTGTTCAACTGGCAACCGGAGAATCTGGCCTCAGAACGTGCATGTTAAATATATAAGTTTCAAAATAATTTATTACAAGCCAAATAACTTTCTCCCCTACACAACTCTCTCTCCCTTTCTCTCTACGTTGTTGATATGAGCCTACGTATTCCAGTGCTACGTCCCACATTGCGTTACTTCGCACTTTCACCTCCACTGCACGCCGCTCATCCCTAGCAACCGCCTGCGTCGCCATTTGCACACCTGTAACGGACTTCTCTGCCTCGAGCCTCCCTCCGCGGCAGAGCCCTCCGCCAGCGCGGCACTTGCCGAACTTGAAGAGGGCGGTTGTCAAGTTCTGCTCGTGCTCCGTCACTCCCAGTTCGGATTCCGCTCTGATTAAGACCGCAGCCGCCGACGGCACCCCCGGCGAAACTTCATTAATGGCGCTAAAAGGCAGAACACCGGACGAAATTTCCTTTGCCGCGAAGCTCGGCGTCCTGCTAAAAGTGTGACGCGCTTTGTTTCAGGAGTGACTAAATACGAAGAGACGGCAGAACCTGGGGCGGAAATGTTTCCCAAGCTTCAGATAATGTTTAAAAGACTCTGGGAGGAAAAGAACTACGTTACTTCACCAGCGTAGCCGAAACTGCCATTCGAAAGGTTCTCTGGGAGCGACTTTTCAGATTTTCGGTAATACTTTTCGATAACCCGTTTCAAATAGAATTAGCTTATGAAGTGACAGCAGTTTGAGAGACCTCGTTTCAGCAGTCTGTTAGAATTAACAGAGAAAGACTTCAAAGCAGAAAAAATTACTTTCAAGTTCGCGTGATGCTTCCACCAAAACACGAGGTGCGCCAATAAAGTAATGAGACTGATGTGGAAAAAAAAAAAATATTGCTTACCGTTTTAGTCAAGTTTAGTGTTGTCTCCTTCAAAGTAGTTTCCTTCGGACTGCACACACTTTTTCCCGCGCTTCTGCCATTGATGGTAACATTTCTGGAACTCATATTCTGTAATATCCTCCAAGACCCTCGTCACAGCTTTTTGGACATCTTGTGTTGTTTGAAAATGGTGTCCCTTCACCGCCGTTTTGACTCTTGGAAATAGGAAAAAATCGCACAGAGCGATATGTGGTGAATAAGGTGGCTGTGGTAGTACTGAAATTTGTTTTGAGGTTAAAAATTGCTGTACTGACAGAGCAGTATGGGATGGCGCATTATCGTGATGCAGATCTTCAGTTGTTATTCGACGAACTGTTTCTCGATTGCTGTTCAGTTCTTCTGCAATCATTTTCATGGATATTCTTCGATCAGATCGTACGAATTCACGCATCCTGGCCAAGTTGACATCCGTCCGTGAGGTTGATGGTCGTTCACTGCAGTCTTCATCTTCAACATTCCTTCTGCCTTCACTAAAGATTTTATGCCAACGAAAAATTTGAGCTCTTGACATAACCTCCTCTCCAAAAGCCTTCTGAAGCTTACTGTAAGTTGTCGTCGTGTTTTCACCCAATTTAACGCAAAAAGAAATGGCATACTTTCTTGCGCAATATTATGCGGTTCAATTCCATAACAAGAGAGACAAACACGTGTTAACGTACTGCAGCACAACTAATGACTGAGCAGCTGCATCGATGTACTGATTGGACTAGAAGCAGCTTATAGGTCAAGGTCAAAGGTATTGTGCCCACACAAGCCTGCAGGGTTGCCACATCTTGCAAAGAAAATCAGTCTCATTACTTAAGCGCCGCAGCACATAAATGCTCACATACTGAATGCATATCTAGGTTTTATTATTTAAGCACATGCGACCAGTGTTGAATATAGAATCACAAGAAGCTGATAATGAATAACCGTCTGACTCTAATGAGTTGACATCTGTCATGAATATTTAAATGCAATGGTATTAATGTACTGTCATTTGAACAAAAATGCTCAAAAGATAATGTTCCTGACTCATAAGACCATTGCTACTCTGTTTTTCTGTATCTAACGGCACTTTAAATATTAGAGCAGGTCTTAGGAGTTAAGGTACAATTGGCATTTACCTATAATCTTGATCAATGTGCACTTCATACTGGAACATAGACTTGGAAGAGAGCGATTCTGTGCTACAGGAAGAGAGCTATTCTGTGCTACGCTTTGTAACCAGTAGTCTTGCATTGGACTAGGTTTTTCGTGATTAGGTGTTTACTAAGACCTTGTACATTTTTTTTATAAATTATTCAGTGAAATCGATGACTAATCTTTAAATAGAAGTCCACTTCAACAAAAATAAGAAAAAAAAGACAAAAAGGAAGAATTTAGGAGCTGCGGATATAGGCGACACATGATGAACAAAAGTGAGACAAATCTTCAGTACAGAGGAGTGATGCAATGGCTTTGAGCCAGAGTACGGGTAGCAGTTGTACTGCACCAGTCACTTGCTTGTGACCACTGTGCATATGATGTACAGAGTGGGGCAAATAACAGGGTATGGAGAAACAAAGCAGAGGAAAGGAAATACAGTCAAATCTGACTATAGCAGATGTTTATAGTCATCAGCACTGATCTCTTGGCACTTTCGGGCCCTTGTCGGCAGGGTTCTGAAGGTGGGTCGACGTTGGAGTGCTGGGATTGCTGCAGTCTCATCCGAAATGTTCTCTCGCATCTCTTGAAGACTATGAGTGTTGTTGCGACACAACTTAGGCTTGAGGGCTCCCCACACAAAATAATTGCACACTGACAGATCAGCGGACCAGTATGGTCAGCTAGGGCCGCGAGCAGTCTGACTTCTGCTAACATCTCTCTCAGGCGTCATGATCGTGTAAACGCGCTCCAAGATTCGGCCGGCTGAATGGACAGTTGCTCCATCCTGTTAAAAGTAACTATAGGTCTTTCTCGCCTCCGTTAATGTTGCCGCAAATGATTTCAAAACGTTGACAATGTAACACGCCGAAGTTAGGGTCTAATGCAAGACGATGCGACCAATAATGCGGTGTGTATACACTGACACCAAAACCCAATTTCGTGATTATGCAATGGTGTCTCATGTAAGTTATGCGGATTCTCGGCCGCCCAGAACCCATGATTCTGTAAATTGACGTAACCACTCAGGTGAAATCAGGCTTCACCAGACATAAAGAACAGATCGATGCGAAGCCATTCATTGTTGTTAACACAGTGAACAGCCACTCGCAAAACTGGAGACGGAGAGCAGCATCTTCTGGTTTCAATGAATTGACAACAGACACTCAGTAGGGATGCATGTGCAGGTCCAGGTGGTGTGATCGGCGTGATATGCTGGGGTCTTGCGACAGGCGTCGGGTTGATTTTATAGGACTCTGAAGCATTTGCTGGTGAACTGCAGCAACATTTTCTGGTGTGCGGGCACGTCTCGGAATGTTTTTCGACTTGTTCAAAACAGATCCTGTCTGATGCCATTTTCGGACTAAGCATTACATGTCACTCTTTGCTCGCTCTTCGACGTATTGAACCTCTCAGCAAACAATTGACCACGCGGTTTCAACGGCTTTGTTGTCACGTGACGTTCCACACCGGACACCAGCTGCTCCATTGTGAGCACCATCGGCCCCTTTCCACTACGTATCCATTCGTCTGGGCCACTTCTATTTGCCCCACCCTGTACAGGACGAACCTACAACTCTCTCCCTACACAGTGGACGCAATATGCTGCACACAACCCCAAGGGCTGAAATTACCTTAGTACAAGAAACAACACAAGTTCAAGTTTCTTTTTGCTCACTAGCCAAGGATAGAAATTCGACTCAAGTATTCTTCCGTAAACAAGCACCTCATTGTGAGTCAGACTCCACAAAGAAGTAAAGAATCGTCACTCGAGTAAACAGAATAGACCGATCCCCAGAGGGAAGTGTCTTTCATTGATTCCCGCAGAGAAGTTCCTTTCCATGCAATACACACGCTCCGTAATGGACATGTGGTATCTACGTCTACGCTCAGGTGACAAATGCCAGTGGCCATTACAAAAACACTACTTCCAAGGGACATGAATCTGCCAGCCAGTCAACTGAAGCTCATACTCCTTTCAGAAGATTTTCTGGACAATTCTATTTCGTCTCCTAAGCACTCCACCAATCAAATATGTATCTCTGTTTTTCTGTGGGAAGCGTGCCCCAGCACTTCCCGTGCGAAGATTTTGCAGAGGTCAAGTCACGATCATCATTTGTGACCCCACAATTTCTTTTCTCTAAAAGGATGCTTTTTCGCCTTCTTCAGCCCCAAACACTCTTTCGCCATATACACTATTTTGAAATTAATTTCGTCCCACCAGAGTGCAATCAGTCGTCAGCACTGTCTGCCCCATGGTGATTCTGTGTCCTCCGGTTCTGTATCCTTCAGTGATGTAAACCGCCGTCTCCTCGATCTGCTCTCTCTCAGGGCAGTAAATTTCTGCCCCTGCAGGACATGACAACTCTCTTCCCAGCCCTTTCTGGCCGTCAGTGGCTTCTGGAGAGCACACAACCCACGTCGCCCTTTCTCTTAGTGCTCAGCTCTAACTCCCATGCACGCAGTTCTACAGAAATTATTAATACGTGGTGTTAGCTAGAACCAGCCAATAAAATTATTAATAATCTAACTGTGCACTGTAAACAGTGATCTAATATAAACATAAATCGAAAAGTTGTGGTGTCAGAATCTAGTTACCTTACACTACCATCCAGTCCCATCTTCTTCTCAGTGTTTTCCGTATGCTCCTCTCTTCACTGATTCTGCAAAGAACTTCCTCATTCTTTTCTTATCAGTCCACCAAATTTTCAACATTCTGTTGTGCCAACACATCTCAAGCTCTCCAATCCTCTTTTGATGTTATTTTCCCATTGTCCATGATTCAGTACCGTATAATGCTGTGCTCTAAATGTACATTCTCAGAAACGTCTTCGCGTACTTTCTGATTACCAATTCTGGTGTTAAATTCCTGGCTAATCTCATTTCTGTTATTTCTCATTAGCTTTGTCTCTTTATGGTTTACCCTCAGCCCATATCCTGCACTCATTAGACCAGTTCGTCCAACAGATCATGTAATTCTTCTTCACATTCACTGAGGACAGCAATGTCATCAGCGAATCTCAATCTTTTTTATTTCCGTCACTGCATCGTCAATGTATAGATTGACCAGTATGGTCGAAAGACTGCATATTTGCCTTATAGCATTTTTAATCTGAGAACTTCGTTATCGGTCTAACCCGAGCACTTCGTTATTGGTCTTCCAGACTTATTGTTCTCCCTTGGTTCTCTTACGTATTGTGTATCATCCACTTTCACTATAACTTAGTCCTGTTTTTTTCACAGAATTTCGAACATTTCGTACCATTTTACATTGTCAAATGTTTTCCTAGGTCGACGAATCCAGTGACGGCGTCTTGTTTTCTTTTTCAGCCTCATTTCTATTATCAATCGTAACGTCAGAACTGCCTCTTGGTTCTGTACCTTTGCTAAAACCAAACTGTCACTAAAAGATCCTTTATTTTCTTTCCCATTTTTCTGTATATTATTCCTGTCAACAGCTTGGATGAATGGGCTGTTAGGCCGATTGTGTGATAATTTTCGCTCTGGTTGGCTCTTACAATCTTCGGAATTGTGTAGATGAGTTTTTCGGAAATCTAATGGTATGCCTCCAGTCTCATACATTCTGCACATCAACCTGAATAATCGTTTTGTTGGCTCTCCTCCAATGAGTTTACAAATTCTACTAAAATGTTATCTGTCTGTTCTGCCTCACTTGCTCTCTGGTCTTCCAGAGCTCTTTTAAATTCTGTGTCGAATACTGGATCCCATTCGTCATCCATATCGATTCCAATTTCTTCTTCTATCTCACAAGTCGTCCCCCTCACATGGCCTTCAGTGAACTCTTCCCACCTATCCACTCTCTCCTCTGCATTTAACGATGTAATTCCCATTTCTCTCTTAGTATTACCACCCTTACTTTTAATTTCACCGAAGGTTGTTTTGACTTTCCTATGTATCGAGTCAGTCTCCCGACGCTCATTTCTTTTTTTTATTGCCTTGCATCTTTCCTGCAGGTGTTTCGCTTTGGGGTCCTGTGCTTCCTCTTTATTTTATTCCAACGTGATTTGTATTGCTATGGTCTTGTCCTTCCCTCAACAATTTTTACTCACTCCTTTCGTCGATCAGTTGAAATACATCTGTTACCCAAGGTTTCTTCGCAGTTGCCTTCCTTGTACCATCCTCAGGATACTGCTTTAATGCAGCGAAACCGGTTGTAACACTAAAGAAATGACGACTTACAGCTGGCTTGCGGTTCATTTTACTTACATTCTTTATGAATTTTAATGGCTGTAATTGCCACATTACAATGTTATTCATCTGCTGCTTGCGAAGTTGGTATGTATATCTGAACTATCGTTGCCGGCACTGGATTGCTGTGGAAGTAAAAAAGAAGTAAAAAAAAAAAGAAGAAATTGCCAAAATTGAGGCCAAATGTTGATGGTGTTGATTGAGACAGCAACCAGACACAAATTTATTTTCAGTTCCTTTATTCAAAGGGTACCGTTACCGGTTTCGAATCATTACCATTCATTTTCAGACGGTTTTCATGATTTCATTACAACATGTGGTGGTTTTTTTTACAGATTAATTGTCCCAGAATATATATGAAACATCATTATGTGTGGAGTGCTTATAATTATGTATTAGTTATATTTTAGGACAATTAATCTGTAAAATTACGCACCACATGGGATGACGGTACCCCTTGAATAAAGGAACTGAAAATAAATTTTTGGCTGGTTGCTGTCTCAACACCATCAACATTTGTCTTCAAATAACAGCCACGGTCTCCAACCATTTCATCATATGACAAAATTGCATGAATCGAGGACAAGTTTTCAAACATCGTACACTTCTAGGCTGTTTTGTTTTAATGGCTGTGCTGTGTTTGGCAGTTTCATTTTAACAGCCTGCAAAATATTAAGCTGTGCTCGGATAAATGGTGAGGGATGGGGGAGGCAGAGTGGGGGGGAGGGGGGGGGGCTTGAGTTTGTAATTGACTCAGTGTTGTTGACGTCATGCATTCAAGGTCAATCGTCATAGCCCTTTCCCATATGTAGGCGGCGTTGAAGGTCATGTTCGGTTCAATAAATACCCTCTCCTACTTACTACTGATGAGCTCTGACACAAAACTGAAACGGTATGGAAAGGCATAACTGTATCCGTCATCCAAGCTCAGTTATTTTTTTCCCTTATGTATGTACACCGAAGCAGCGAATGAAAATTTGTACCAAGGCAGAGAATCGAACCCGGGTGTCCTGCTTTCTAGGCAGGTTCGTTAGCCACTAAGCCACCTTGTCACAGCGACGCACACTGCACGGAGAACCCTGGCACGCCTCCTCCCTCGACCGCTGCCCCCGTCTGCTTTAAACTCCCCCTTACACGAAGAGAACTGCCGAGGCTCTCCATGTTCTGGAATAGCACCTGAGCACTGCGTCGAGGACGGAGGCCCTCTGGGTAATCCGTGTAGTTGTGTGAACTGCTGTCCCAAGACAGTGCTGAGGTGGAGAGCTGAGCAGCGAGTGCGAGCACTGTTAACGTTTGTTTCTGTATAACTGCTGTAAGTACGATGTCGACAATTAACAGAGCGAACAGCGTTCAGTGTGTTTTCTATCACGCTGCCTTGCGACCGACGGCGTTTGAAATTCATGAGTGGATCTTTGAGGATTTGAAATTGCCTGAAGATATAGTCGACACGTTCCAGTTGGACTTGTGCAGTACTCGTTATTTGTCAAATTTATTTCGAATGACACTTAGGAGAAATTCGTTGAGGAGCATGCTGACGTGAGACCATTTCGTCATAATGATGGCAGTATTAGTAATGTCCAAATCGTGCCTTCGGGATACAGAGTGAGAACCGTCAGGGTATTTAATGTGCCACCTGAGTGAGCTAATGATCTGATTGCACGTTCTCTGTCACTTTACGGTGCTGTTTTGTCAGTTACAAATGAAAAGTGGTCGAGTGCATATCGCTACCAAGTTAACAGCGGGGTGCGAAGTGTACGTGTAGACTTAAAAAAGCATATACCTTCGTATGTTACCATTGGCGGCTGTCGTGCACAGGTAACTTACATTGGACAACCCCCTACCTGTTCGATCTGCCATTCAACAGAACATCTGCGGATGAACTGTACACGTCGACATCCATTTCAACTTCCATGGGAACCTCCTGCAGACGGTAGTGAAAGGCTTGTTCCGCTGTTGAGTGAGGTAGTCGCGGGGACTGTACCATCACCCCGGCAGCCGGAATATGTTAGCGAGGCGGAGATGCCAGTGCAGGTGGAATGTAGTGCCAAAGACATTCGCGGTAGGACGGACGTCGATTCGGCCCCGTCATCCTTGCCGGGAGAGTTACCGCTGGATACCAACGATGCGCCAGCCACCTCTGAAACTAAGCCGTGTGAGATACAGGAGCGGGTGCAGATAAGTTTGTCTGAACCGCCCCTATCGGTAGAGACTGCAGCAGAAACGAAGAAAGGACGCCGAAGGAGAAGCAAAGGGAATAGTCACAAAAAGTCGGATGATTTGAGACCCGTACACATGTCAGAAACTGGCAGCGAGACTGAACCTCAATCTTCTTGCTCAGTGCGCTGCGAGGACACCGCGAGACAAGAACGCATTCGTGAACAAACCGAACACCTGAAGGCACTACTGAGCGCTGAGAGGGAACAGAGCACCGTAACGGCTAAGAGGAAGAGCGAGCAGAGCAGCCAGCAGCTGCAGCAGCGCTACCGCAGGAACTCGCTGACGTCAGTCGCAGCCCCGCGTGGTGGCCAGGCGGATGCGGCCACGTTGACAGACTCAGCCGGCGGTGGCGGGCAGGGCGGCGCGCGCACCGTGCATCACCTCGACAGCAATGAGCCGTGGTGGCAGCAGAACGAGGAGATGCAGCAGTAGCTGCTCTCGCGTATGACCATAGTGCTGCGACATTTCCACTCCCTGACCCGTTATTGGTTTTAACATTTCACCTCGTACTCCAGACGATACCAACGAGCTCGGTTCAAAGCCGTCGAGAAGGACGATCCAACACTCAGAGCTCATTGTCCTCTGAGCCATCATGTGCGACAGCCAAACCTACAACATTACCACACTTAACGTCAACAGGATTCAAAGTGCGGTGAAACTCCGTTCGCTAACTGATTTCTTGTATGGTACCAGCGCTGACATTGCCCTCCTACAGGAGGTCGTCACAATCTTAGAAGTGCCCGGTTACGTTCTTATTGATAACATCAATCTCCAGGATGCTGTAGGCACTGCCATACTTCTGAGCGACGGTATCCCATTTACGGATGTGCAGCGGCTGCCTAGTGGTCGTGGCATTTCTCTTCGAGTGAATGGTGTGCAGATTGTTAACGTGTACGCCCCCTCAGGTAGCACCCATAAGAGAGATCGTTCAAATTTTTATAAAAACGAGGTTCCCATTCTTCTTAGCGCTTATCGTGCACATCTCATCCTTGGTGGTGACTTCAATTGTGTGCTTAACGACGGAGACCAAACTCCTAACACGAACAGATGTATCGAACTTGAACATTTAATTCATGGCATTCGTCTTCACGATACATGGGAACAACTGCACGGTGAACGGCTAGCGTTCACCTTCGTAACCAGTCATTCTGCCAATCGGCTGGATAGGATCCATGTGTCTGATGCCCTCCAGCGACACACGGTGAACTGTGACATAGCTCCTGTCAACATCTCCGACCATTTTGCATATCAGTGTTACCTTAACCTACAACGCCAGCAAATTTACCGCGGGAAAGGCTACTGGAAATTGAATGTCAGCCTTCTGCAGGATGCCCAACTTGAGGAGGAGGTAAACATAACGTGGCAACAGCTCCATCGGCACCGACGCCGTTACGCTAGCGTTCTACAGTGGTGGATTCAGTGTACTAAGCCTAAATTACGCCTCACCCTCATGAGCTACGCCCGACAAAAAAGCTTTTGGCAGAAACAGACTATTGAATTTTATTATCGCTGTTTGAGAGAACTGTACAGTCGCACTACCAATCCTTCTCGCGATATCGATGTTAATATCAAACGACATAAAGCGAAAATCACGGCGATACAACGCCAACGAATGGAAGGCATCATCGTGCGAGCACACCCCAAGGACGTTGCCACAGAAGAACGGGCCTCTCTGTACCACATCCTGAGAACGACGAAACGGTGTAAAGCCATGTTGACTGAAGCCGTCGTTGATGAGGCTGAGAATGCCATCACGAAGCAACGTGACATCATCTCGCACGTCTACGACTATTATAGTCAACTTTACAAGAAGCAATCCGCTGATGAACACTCGTGCGACGATTTTCTTAGGACCTCGAGCTGTCGCTTGTCACAACAGGATAATGCAAGTCTGGAATCAGTTTTCACAGAGGACGAAATCCGACTGGCGGTCCACAGTGCAAAGAAAGGGAAATCACCAGGACCCGACGGTCTCAGCGCTGAGTTTTACCAGCGATACTGGAACCTCCTCGGTCCGACACTCCTCGAGATAGCGAATGAACTCTGGCACCTGGAAGTCATACCCAAGGCATTTACGGAAGGTATCATCTTGCCCTTACCGAGAAAAGGGAACAGCAGGAAGGTCGAAAACATGCGACCCATCACACTCCTGAATGCCGATTTCAAAATCGTCACCAGATCGATTAACCTACGGATGCAAACCGTTATGTACAAGGTTTTAGACAGTTACCAGTACAGTGCAGTGCAAGGCCGAAGTGTAATCTCAGCTGCCTGCGATTTGAGGGACATCATCTGTTCATATGCTGAAACCAAAGGACAGGGCGCTCTGATCTTTCTATATTTTGAGCTGGCTTATGGCCGTGTACGTCATGACTTGGTCTTTAAAAGCATGAAGAAACTAGGATTTGTACCTCATCTCATAGAATTAATTCGCAAACTTACTACAAACGCCTCTTCACGGATTCTCATTAATGGCCATTTTACAAAAGAAGTTTCCATTGAGCAATCCATCCGCCAAGGATGTCCTCTGTCAATGATTTTGTACGCCATTGCAGTAGAGCTGCTACTGAACAACTTAGCGCATAGCGGGATCGGGCTTAGCGTCGAGTCTGTCACTATCCCATGCACTGCGTATGCTGACGATATATGCGTAACTGTGTCATCATCGCAACAACTTCTGTCAGCGGAAACTCTTTTACAAACATTCACAGTGCTTTCAGGAGCAATACTAAATAGAACTAAAACCAGAGCTTTGCAGATCGGAGGCGGTATCGGAGACATATCCCATGTTACCTGGTGCACGTTCAAGGATTATCACACAACCCTCGTTGTTACCTTTGAGGCCAAACCAGACAAATTCCTGACGAAGAACTGGTCACACATGCTTAATAAATTACGTGCTGCTTTGATACGTCACTCCGACCGTGACTGAACATACTACTGACAGTTAAGACCATCGATATCGCCATTACGACCAAGATGAATTATTTGGCGCAAATTCTTCCAATCTCCGACTATCTAGCCAAGAGTATACAACAAGCGTTATGTTCGTTTCTTTTTAGGGGGCACATTTTCAAAGTTCAATTCGGTACCTTAACCTTACCTTCGTCCAAAGGTGGCCTTAACCTCATTAAGGTACACAAAAAATGGGTCACCCTGCTCCTAAATCGCATCAGAAAGGGGTTTCGTACCCGGAGGACCAGTATAATCACAAACCTCGTTCAATGGTGGAAACCTCATAGCCTTGACCCACCCGTTAATATCGCCGGCATTCCACTTTCTTACCGACATGTGCGACTGTACTACATGGAAATGAGCTACATTCGACACAACATCGTCGATAACGGAAGTCTGACGAACAGGAAGGTTTATGACCTTCTCATGACAGCAAATCACAGGAACCGTGTCGAAGAAAAACATCCACATACACATTGGAGTATAGTATGGCGGAATGTGCACAGCGACGTGTTACCGTCACGCGTCATAGCCAACTGGTATCTAACAGTCAACGATAAAGTAGCAACGAATGAAAAGCTACATAAATTAGGCCTTCATCCAACGCCCAACTGTGACGCGTGTGGAAGAGTCGATACGCTTCTTCATAGGATCACGTGCGGACATGCAGAAGAAATTACTACATTTCTTCGTCAACGATTGTCGGTGATAGACCGCACGACGCCCCGTGGTGTAGACCTTTTAGAGGTCATTCAGCCACAAAAACTGAGATATCCACGAGCAAAAACAACTCTGCAACGTGGATCATGGGCCACACAGCATCGTTTATTATGCAGAATAGGCATGCTACTTTCCTAGACTGTTATTCTTACATAGAAATTCAACACTTAAAAATGAGCCAACATTGTGACTACAGGAGGATATTTCGAAATATGCTGAAAATCATAATTAACGGTTAAATGCTTCAAATACAATATCCCGGATAGCAGAGGTTGCCAGTGATCTGTATGTATGAACCTTATTTGCTTCCTGGGACTTTAGTTCTTGTCCGAATTTTAAGATACTATCCAGACGCTCACCAATGCAGAAGGCATTTTTTCTTTCCCATTTTCGTTTTAACATTTTCCTTCTCTCGCAGAGCAGCGGAGCAACTTTCCTTCAACAATGAAGTGAAAGTCCTTTGTGCACCATAAACTTTTTACTACTTGGCAAGAAAAAAAAAAGATGGCTCAGTGGCTAACACACCTGCGTAGTAACCAAGAGTCCCAGTTTCGATTCCCGGGTTTGGTAGAAATTTTCACTCGCCGCTTCAATCTATATACATAAAATGATATTTGTGCGACAGCAGTAAAGCCTCTGAAACTATGTTATTTCATTTGCATGGTTAGGCCGATGCCGAGCCTGGTGAGAGCCAGTGTGACAAGTCTGTGTACTAAATTTCACTCGTCCTACTCCTCCAAATCACCTAAAATTTTAATCGTGTATTATTCTTATTATAAAGCCACCAAGTAAAATTCCTTTATGTGGTGTCCTTCCTGCTGTCGCAATTTTAATAGTCCAGAGTTTACACAGTCGTTTTATGGACTGGTCATGTGTCAGAAAGTACCACCAGTGTGGTAAACAGAAAACATTTCAGCAGTTTGAGTCTCTAGCAGTGCTTGGCCCGGCTGTCGCTGCTGCCCCCAGCTTCCCATCCCGCCTGACTTTTGAGCTCACTGCTCGGCAGTTCTCGGCACTCGGCCCTTCATTTCCGGCCGCGGTCTGCAACGACGGCGGAAGGCTCGTTGTCCGCTCTCGAGCCGCATACTTAGTGCACTCCTCGATGCTCAAATTGTTATTGCCATCAGAAAAAAAGGAAAAAGAATCCAGTGTCCCTGGGACGGGTGGCGGCCGATAAAAGGCGACGCTGCGACTGCAGCCGTCCAAACTCGTCCCGCTGTGGGCCGCGTAAATTATGGAGCGCAGCGCGCTTAGTTGCCAACTTTATGCAGCGCATTCTAAATTGGGGCTTAGCGTGGAGGAAACTTGCTCGCCGCCCCGGAATAAAGGCAGGCCGGGAATTTATGATTTAGTGCGGGGCGCGCACGGACGCGGACATTCCGCGAATGCCCCGCGCAGGCACGCATCTGCACGACAAGCCCGGCCTGGCCAGCTTTTAATAACTCGCTGCCTGTTTTCCTCGGCCGCTTTCTCGGATTCAATTTGGGAGTTCCGCTTCTTGTTACTCTCGAAGGCCCCTTTCACGACACATGAATCCCACCTCCTCTCCCCCCTCCCCCCCCCCCTCCCCCCCTCCCCCAAATCCCTTTCCATACAGCGAACAGATTGCTTGCTTTAGCTTCAGCCCTTCCATTGTCAGTAAAACGCTGACAGTTTTCCCATAGCAGTTGAAGTTACTTTTAGTCGGTTAAAGCTGTTTTAAATAAGTGTAAGCACGAAACGTTCACAATTCCTCTTTTTTCGTAGCATAATCACGTGTTTTTATGCGTAGATTACTATCTTTCCTACCAAGATTTATTATTCCATTCCTGTTTTCTCATTCACTTTCCTGTTTGCGTTTCTCTCTTAGCGAGCTACCGTCCTTTATTGTTTTCCATTCATTGCGTCATCCAACCTTTAGAATCAAAGTACTACATTTCTGAAGGCACTGGAAACGAATTATAGAGTAATAGAATCATTATTTCTCTGACCCCTCTCAAAGGATTCATAGTTTCCTTAAAATAAAGCTCATTAGACTCTGATCACGGAAGAACTCACCTACTCATTATAGGCTGAAGTCCAATTATACAATACACCTTTTCCTTGCTCTCTATGTACAAGTAGGTGGATGCGTGTGCGTGGTTGAAGGTGGATTGGGTGGGCTGTTGTTGATGGAGAAGACAGAAAAAGAAATGATATAATAGAGAGATACAGAAAGAAAGGTGACTGATGTAGAGGGAGAGTGGAAACCAAAGGAAGGAAGAGAAGGAAACAGGAAGAGATGGACAGTTCCTGAAACGCAGGGTAGAATGTATAGAGTCAAAATATGTGCTAAGGACAGAAATGATTTAAGAGACAAAGGGGAGATTGGGCGATGCAAAAGAAGATAAATGTATGTGAAGAGAGGGTCATAGCAGTAGAGGGAAGGTTCTGCAGTGGAAGAATGGAAAGATGCTCAGAAGGTGCTTAGTAGGACAGAATGGGCACTAGGAGAAAAAGTCATAAAAAAGGGGCAGAAAGGTGCATAGGTGAAAGAGTGGGAAAAGAAACAAAAAGAAAGAGTTGCGAGGGTTAGGTAAATGAAAGGTATAAGGAGTATAGGAGAATAACGGAAAGGGTGGCGACTGCACAGTAGGAGGAATGGACGGTGAGAAGATGGGCCAAGGAGTGGCAAACTGTGTAAGGAGGGAGGAGAAGAAAGAATGAAAGAACTAGCAGAGAGAGAGAGAGATGCGAAGGATTCAAGAAGAGATTAAGAACATAGGAGAATAAGGGAAAGTAATATAAGGAAGAATGGATGATGGGATGACGAGAAAATGCGCCATCTATCAGAAGAGCAGGAGGAAAGTGTGTTTGGGAGAGGTGACAGGTGGTGAAGACTGAGGTCGCGCTAGAGCGTCAGCAAGGATGGTGTCTGGACGTTTGAATTGGGGGGTGGGAGAGGGAGTAATGAAGGGTCAGAGGAAATTAGTAACAAATGTCAGAAACAACAGGAGGAGAGAGTGGGAAGGGGTGGATCGGTGAATGGTAGGGATAGAAGTAGGAATAGAGTAGAGGAGGTGAGAAATAGTGAGTGCTAAAGGAACAGAGAAGCGAGAGAGGTGATAGAACGAAGGAACAAAGAGGCGATCCAGAAGCAAAAGAATAGAGAGGTAAGAGAGAACGAAATAAATAAACTAAATACTCACACGACGATCTGATCAGTGAAGCGATTCTACGGACTTTATTTGCAGAAGCACGACAACTCATTACCTGCTGACAATTACGGCCGACATTTGACAAGCAAAGTAGTGAGTGGTCGATAGAATGACGCTCTGATTGTTTGAGGCTAAGAGCAAAGAAATGGTGACTAGCACTTTTCGGACAACCAACCCAGGTCAGGTCGTGAGACTGTCGTTCCGAAGAAGCCCCGCGTACATGACGCAGGAAAAGAGATGCTTCGGGAAAACTGACCGAAGCAAGACGTTATTTGAAAACAACTGTGGACTGAGATGACGGGTGACCGACAACAACAGGTTTTCACGCTAGAATAGCAGAGAACGAACGCAGCTGAGGACGAGCTTGCTTTTCTCGGTCTCGGTCGCCACGTATGTGTGTGAAAACACTCAGCTAGGAAATGCCTACGCTCTGCGAGTGGAAGGAGCACGAGGATAGTGACCACAAGCTGAGACGAGCTCCACTAAGAAGACAGAGAAGCAAGTGCGTCTACATTTCAGAAACTACGCGGCCGTTTAAAACATCGAGATACAATAGGTGTAGACTTTTCATGCAGTGTGTCAAAAACTGAATTAAAGGTGTGAACAAGATAACCTGCCTGTACATGTATAACTACTTATGCTGTTGTCTACTACATATGTAGACAATGACTGAAAAGTATTGATGTACAACAATAAACTGGTAGCCAAGATTGCAGGAATTCTTGTTATTCCATGATAACCGGTTACGGCGAAACTAAAGCTGCCATCATCGGATCTTAGGACACAACTATTAATATCACCATTGTTTTCCTTGATGTTGTAACCTGTATGTGACCTAAGAACCGATGCTAGCGGCTTTAGTTTCGCCGAAACCGGTTATCGTGGAATAAAAACAATTCCTGCGATCTTGGCTACCAGTTTATTGTTGTACAACCACCTAGATCGCTCCCACATGAGCAAAATGTGCTCCCTTCAAAATGGAAAGTATTGACATCCACCGCTTTGATTTTTAGGGTTCTGTACCTCAATCGGTAAAACCAGAATCCGTAACTGTAGGATCACTTTGTTCTCTGTCTGTTTATATGTCCGACTGTTAAAGGCACTTTTCTCGGGAATTGGAAGAAGTATAAATTTGCAATTTAGGGAATATACTGCGATTTATGGTCCCTTGGCATTGCAAAAAATTGAAGCTTCTAAGTGAATACAATCAAAAGGTACGGCCATTTACGTCGCATATTTTTATACTCGCAAACTCACTCATCAACATTTGTAGAGTACCTCCAGTTGACGTGGAATCGTGAAATTTGCGAAGAACCAAGTATTCGCTGTACAACTAAAGGAGAAAATTCGGATATGGTTAATTTGTAATTCTATCACACGAAAAAAAATGTTTTTGTTATTTCTTATTCGACTTCGTGTCTGTCCATTCATCTTTTAAGACTCCTCTCTCTCAGGGAAGGATAGACAAACGAGGTTGAAATTTTATCACGTAATGAGGTCCAAGGTCTCTTGACAATGTAACAAATGTAAGTTTCTAAGTGCATATAATCGAAAGGTACGGTCATTTATGTCACATATTTTGATGATAATAAACTCAAGCGTTAAAATCTGTGGGGTACATCGTTTTGACCCTTATGATGCTTAAACATACATAATTTCGTTTAATTTAACTGATTAGAAGCAGAGCAGATCTTCTTCCGTCTCGAAATGCAGACTACGCAAGATGTCGCTCACCAGAATTCTCTGTGAATAGGCACAAAACACTCTGAAATTGGGGGGAACACTCAATAAAGTTTTCGTTTTGTTTCCTACGCCATTTAAAACATTTCCGGAACATGCTGCCCAATTCAGAGCTGGAAGTAAGGTAACTGATTTACAATCGCCGACTTTCATGAGCAGTATTATTCTTTTTCCTCAGATCCAGCTAGTTCCACGTATGGCTTTTTATCTGTAAAATCAAAGTCGCATTCATAAACTAAGGCATAAACTAAGGTATAAAAGAGAAAAATTTCTTCTTTGGCTAGAGGATTTTATTCGTAGGCATCAACACTTGCAACAGCAGCGTTAAAAATTAATCTATTATCTCTTCCGTCTTCGTTCTCAAAATTCATAATTCATCACGTTTACTTCGATTGTCCAGACTTCTTTTATCTTTGTTGAGGCTGGTAGATAAGAGGTTTCTTACATTCCTTGTTATGTGTCTATATTTATTGCTGAAATATGTTCCTACATGATATCTTCCTTTCCAGAAATGTGTGGCGCACCAGTCTCATCCTTGTTCTTTGTGTTTCTGTAGTCTGTCAATGAATCTGGCAGTACAGCTTTAAAAGCCCAGCGCAGTGGCCGAGCGGTTCTAGGCGCCTCAGTCTGGAACCGCGCGACCGCTATGGTCGCAGGTTCAAATCCAGCCTCGGGCATGGATGTGTGTGATGTCCTTAGCTTGCTTTAAGTAGTTCTAAGTTCTCGGGGACTGACGACTTCAGACGTTAAGTCTCAAAGTGCTGAGAGCCAGTATAGCTTTAAAATACCAGTGAAAGCAAATTCTCTTAGTTCTCGCTGACACGGAGATGTATATAAAAACCGAATAAGTGCAGAGATGGATTGTGTAGTGTTGGCAGAAGAGCCAACACTGTATTGCTACAGGAGGCCGAAATGCACGCGTTTAAATACACGCAGACCGGCGTGAGGTCTGGAACAGGACAATGTCTTGAGAATTGCAATAAAGTACGAAAATCTTGTAATACTTAACTTTAATCCATAATCGGTGTACATCGCTCTTGTACAGATATAATCTCCATATCAATATACACTGGTAATGGCGCCTTGCTAGGTCGTAGCTAATGACGTAGCTGAAGGCTATGCTAACTATCGTCTCGGCAAATGAGAGCGTAATTGCCAGTGAACCATGGCTATCAACGTCGGCTGTACAACTGGGGCGAGTGCCAGGACGTCTCTCTAGACCTGCCGTGTGGTGGCGCTCGGTCTGCAATCACTGACAGTGGCGACACGCCGGTCCGACGAATACTAGCGGACCGCGGCCGATTTAAAGGCGACCACCTAGCAAGTGTGGTGTCTGGCGGTGACACCACAGATTGCAGACCGGAAATTGAGGAAAATACTTCCTGTGAACATGTGTTTGGAAATGCATCGTTGCATGGCGCTGACGAATGAAAGTTCCTTTGACCACATGCCGTGTGCTCTTTGTGTGTTGCTGGCTGTGTGATTGGCGCAGCGTACTGTAAACAGCAGAACGATAAGCGGTATTAATGCGGGAACAAGCCGAGATGGTGTTTGTGTACGACCAAACACATGGAAACGATCGAGAGGCAGCGTAGCTACACCAAAACAAGTACCTTTACAGACACCAGCCACGTCATACAGCATTTCATGCCCTTTATGGAGGTGTGATGATGCGTCCTTTAAGACAGACGAAAGTGCCTGGAGGCGGCGCAAATTTGAAGGACCAGGCTCTGCAGCGTATTCACACAAACCATTGTACAGGCTCCAGGCAAGTGGCCCGCCAGAATGGTGTAAGCCAAAGTACCATTATGTGCCTGCTGCATGACAACCGCAACTACCCCTATTACCTGCAATGCCGTCAACGCCGTGGAGCCCACTTTGAATGTCTGTTGTGACCTGGATATGTTCCAGGACGATTTGTTGCCGTTGCACGCACGCCGTCCATTACCGAGCACATGTTTATAAGAAGTGTGACAATAATGAGACTGATCGTCTTTGCAAAACGTGGCAACTCTGCAGGCTTGCATAGGCAAAATATCTTTGACCTTGGTCTATAAGCTGCTTCAAGCGGCACGTCGATGCAACAGCTCAGTCGTGAGTTGTGCTGTAATGAGTTAACATGTGTTTGTGTTTCTTGTCATGGAAATGGAACCGCATAATATTGCGCAATGGTATGCCATTTCTTTTTTGCGTTAAATTGGGTGAAAACGCGACGACAACTTACGGTAAGCTTCACAAGGCTTTTGGAGATGAGGTTATGTCAAGAGCTCAAGTTTCTCGTTCGTATAAAATGTTTAGTGGAGGCAGAACGAATGTGTAAGACGAAGACCGGAGTGGTCGACCATCAAACTCACGGACGGATGTCAACTTCGCCAGGGTGCGTGAACTCGTACGATCTGATCGAAGATCATCCGTGAAAATGATTGCAGAAGAACTGAACATCAAGAACCTTCAACATCGCAGAGCGTCAGCAATCGTTGGTTAATGTATTAAAAAAAATTAAAAACCCGCCTCGATTGCGAAAAAAGCACCTAGTGTTAAGTGTTAACCCAGGTTTCGGCGTAGATAACTACACCTTCTCCAGAACAACAGTAAAACCCACAAGTGCTTAAGAAGACCTTTGTCAGTGATTAAAAGAACACCATGGCTATACATTTATAAACGAAAAAGAAAAGGAAAACACAAACAGTACATATGTACAAAGTCAAAACCACTACTTAACTTAATAGTTTACGCTACACCATTAAGTTAAGTAGTGGTTTTGACTTTGTACATATATATGAACCATGAACCATTACCCCTACCCATTACCATGAACCATGGACCTTGCCGTTGGTGGGGAGGCTTGCGTGCCTCAGCGATACAGATGGCCGTACCGTAGGTGCAACCACAACGGAGGGGTATCTGTTGAGAGGCCAGACAAACATGTGGTTCCTGAAGAGGGGCAGCAGCCTTTTCAGTAGTTGCAGGGGCAACAGTCTGGATGATTGACTGATCTGGCCTTGTAACATTAACCAAAACGGCCTTGCTGTGCTGGTACTGCGAACGGCTGAAAGCAAGGGGAAACTACAGCCGTAATTTTTCCCGAGGACATGCAGCTCTACTGTATGATTAAATGATGATGGCGTCCTCTTGGGTAAAATATTCCGGAGGTAAAATAGTCCCCCATTCGGATCTCCGGGCGGGGACTACTCAAGAGGACGTCGTTATCAGGAGAAAGAAAACTGGCGTTCTACGGATCGGAGCGTGGAATGTCAGATCACTTAATCGGGCAGGTAGGTTAGAAAATTTGAAAAGGGAAATGGATAGGTTAAAGTTAGATATAGTGGGAATTAGTGAAGTTCGGTGGCAGGAGGAACAAGACTTTTGGTCAGGTGATTACAGGGTTATAAATACAAAATCAAATAGGGGTAATGCAGGAGTAGGTTTAATAATGAATAAAAAAAATAGGAGTGCGGGTTAGCTACTACAAACAGCATAGTGAACGCATTATTGTAGCCAAGATAGACACAAAGCCCATGCCTACTACAGTAGTACAAGTTTATATGCCAACTAGCTCTGCAGTTGATGAAGAAATAGATGAAATGTATGACGAGATAAAAGAAATTATTCAGGTAGTGAAGGGAGACGAAAATTTAATAGTCATGGGTGACTGGAATTCGTCAGTAGGAAAAGGGAGAGAAGGAAACATAGTAGGTGAATATGAATTGGGGGGAAGGAATGAAAGAGGAAGCCGCCTTGTAGAATTTTGCACAGAGCATAACTTAATCATAGCTAACACTTGGTTCAAGAATCATGAAAGGAGGCTGTATACATGGAAGAAGCCAGGAGATACTGACAGGTTTCAGATAGATTATATAATGGTAAGACAGAGATTTAGGAACCAGGTTTTAAATTGTAAGACATTTCCTGGGGCAGATGTGGATTCTGACCACAATCTATTGGTTATGACCTGCAGATTGAAACTGAAGAAACTGCAAAAAGGTGGGAATTTAAGGAGATGGGACCTGGATAAACTGAAAGAACCAGAGGTTGTAGAGAGTTTCAGGGAGAGCATAAGGGGACAATTGACAGGAATGGGGGAAAGAAATACAGTAGAAGAAGAATGGGTAGCTCTGAGGGATGAAGTGGTGAAGGCAGCAGACGATCAAGTAGGTAAAAAGACGAGGGCTAATAGAAATCCTTGGGTAACAGAAGAAATATTGAATTTAATTGATGAAAGGAGAAAATATAAAAATGCAGTAAATGAAGCAGGCAAAAAGGAATACAAACGTCTCAAAAATGAAATCGACAGGAAGTGCAAAATGGCTAAGCAGGGATGGCTAGAGGACAAATGTAAGGATGTAGAGGCTTGTCTCACTAGGGGTAAGATAGATACTGCCTACAGGAAAATTAAAGAGACCTTTGGAGAGAAGAGAACCACTTGTATGAATATCAAGAGCTCAGATGGAAACCCAGTTCTAAGCAAAGAAGGGAAGGCAGAAAGGTGGAAGGAGTATATAGAGGGTTTATACAAGGGAGATGTACTCGAGGACAATATTATGGAAATGGAAGAGGATGTAGATGAAGACGAAATGGGAGATAAGATACTGCGTGAAGAGTTTGACAGAGCACTGAAAGACCTGAGTCGAAACAAGGCCCCGGGAGTAGACAACATTCCACTAGAACTACTGATGGCCTCGGGAGAGCCAGTCATGACAAAACTCTACCATCTAGTGAGCACGATGTATGAGACAGGTGAAATACCTTCAGACTTCAAGAAGAATATAATAATTCCAATCCCAAAGAAAGCAGGTGTTGACAGATGTGAAAATTACCGAACTATCAGTTTAATAAGTCACAGCTGCAAAATACTAACGCGAATTCTTTACAGACGAATGGAAAAACTGGTAGAAGTGGACCTCGGGGAAGATCAGTTTGGATTCCGTAGAAATGTTGGAACACGTGAGGCAATACTGACCTTACGACTTATCTTGGAAGAAAGATTAAGAAAAGGCAAACCTACGTTTCTAGCATTTGTAGACATAGAGAAAGCTTTTGACAATGTTGACTGGAATACTCTCTTTCAAATTCTGAAGGTGGCAGGGGTAAAATACAGGGAGCGAAAGGCTATTTACAATTTGTACAGAAACCAGATGGCAGTTATAAGAGTCGAGGGGCATGAAAGGGAAGCAGTGGTTGGGAAAGGAGTGAGACAGGGTTGTAGCCTCTCCCCGATGTTATTCAATCTGTATATTGAGCAAGCAGTAAAGGAAACAAAAGAAAAGTTCGGAGTAGGTATTAAAATTCATGGAGAAGAAGTAAAAACTTTGAGGTTCGCCGATGACATTGTAATTCTGTCAGAGACAGCAAAGGACTTGGAAGAGCAGTTGAACGGAATGGACAATGTCTTGAAAGGAGGATATAAGATGAACATCAACAAAAGCAAAACGAGGATAATGGAATGTAGTCAAATTAAGTCGGGTGATGCTGAGGGAATTAGATTAGGAAATGAGACACTTAAAGTAGTAAAGGAGTTTTGCTATTTAGGGAGTAAAATAACCGATGATGGTCGAAGTAGAGAGGATATAAAATGTAGACTGGCAATGGCAAGGAAAGCGTTTCTCAAGAAGAGAAATTTGTTAACATCGAGTATAGATTTAGGTGTCAGGAAGTCGTTTCTGAAAGTATTTGTATGGAGTGTAGCCATGTATGGAAGTGAGACATGGACGATAACTAGTTTGGACAAGAAGAGAATAGAAGCTTTCGAAATGTGGTGCTACAGAAGAATGCTGAAGATAAGGTGGGTAGATCACGTAACTAATGAGGAGGTATTGAATAGGATTGGGGAGAAGAGAAGTTTGTGGCACAACTTGACTAAAAGAAGGGATCGGTTGGTAGGACATGTTTTGAGGCATCAAGGGATCACAACTTTAGCATTGGAGGGCAGCGTGGAGGGTAAAAATCGTAGAGGGAGACCAAGAGATCAATACACTAAGCAGATTCAGAAGGATGTAGGTTGCAGTAGGTACTGGGAGATGAAGAAGCTTGCACAGGATAGAGTAGCATGGAGAGCTGCATCAAACCAGTCTCAGGACTGAAGACCACAACAACAACAACAACAACACATATATACAGCTTGTGTATTCCTTTTCTTTCCCGTTTATAATTGTATAGCCATGGTGTTCTTTTAATAATTGACAATGGTCTTCTTAGGCACTTGTGGGTTTTATTGTTGTTCTGAAGAAGGTGTAGTTATCTGCGCCGAAACCTGGGTTAACACTTAATACTAGGTGCTTTTTTCGCAATCGAGGCGGGTTTTTAGTTTTTTTTAATAATCTGAACATCAATCGATAAACGGTTCGTCTAATAATAGCTGAAGATCTTGATATGAGAAAAATTTGTGGAAAAATGGTGCCCAAAAATCTCACACCACAACAGTGAGAAACACGGAAAAATGTGGCAGTCGATCTGTTAGAGCAAACGGAAATAAACCCAGAATTGTTGAGCCGTGTTATCACTGGTAATGAAAGTTGGTTTTTTCAGTACGATCCAGAGACAAAACGCCAAAGTTCGCAATGGTGGTCAAAGGGATCAGCAAGACCAAACATAGCTCGCATGTCAAAGTCAAAAGTGAAATGCATGTTTGTGTCTTCTTTGATTCCAAGGGAATTGTTCATAAAGAGTGGGTGCCTCCTGGACACACAGTTAACCAATATTACTACAAAGAAATTTTAGAAAGACTTCGTTAAAGAGTTCGTGTCCCTGCCAACATTGTTGATAATGGGATTCTGCACCACGGTAATGCGCCATCCCATACTGCTCTGTCAGTGCAGCAGTTTTTAACCTCAAAACAAATTTCAGTACTACCACAGCCACCTTATTGACCAGATATTGCTCCGTGCGACATTTTTCTATTTCCAAGAGGCAAAACGGCGGTCAAGGGACACTATTTTTAAGCAACACAAGTTTTCCAAAAAGATGTGACGAGGGTCTTGGAGGATATTACAGAAGATGAGTTCCAGAAATCTTACCATCAATGGCAGAAGGGCTGGAAAAAGTGTGTGCAATCACAAGGTAACTACTTTGAAGGAGACAAAACTAAACTTGACTAAAACGGTAAGCAACATTTTTTTTCACATCAGTCTTATTACTTTACCGTCGCACATCGTAGGACCTTTTTTCCTCCATTTCCAGTCATTTATCCTTTCTGCAGTTTGGCAGTTTGTCAGTTTTATTAATGACTAACTTGGTAATTATCTTCTAATTGAAAAGAACACTCGACTCTGGTAAATCAGAAGTAATAAAACTGCTGTACAAATGCTTTCGATAATGATTTCTTAGGAAGAATGCTCTCTCTCGTACTATTTCAGGCAACTTATCACTGTACAAAATAAGTTTCCGCTGCCCGGTGCTTGTGTTCGTGGCCTTAAATACAGTACACTTGATCATACAGTGTAGGCTTTCATGACCCGTATAGTCTTCAATTAAAACTTCCGGGCTGATAGGCCGTGGTCAATGTATAAAACTCTCCCCTGACGTTTCGACTCCGACTGCGCGAGATGTCCCCGAAGTAAACCGCCGCTTTATCTCGGAGGATGTCTCCCGCAATAGGGCGAGTTTTATACATCGACCACGGCCTATCAGCCCGGAAGTTTTAAGTGAAGTACACATGAGACATTACCTGACTCAAGATCAAAATTCCACCTGCACACACGGTAGCGTTCTCGCTTCCCACGCTCGGGTTCCCGGGTTAGATTCCCGGCGGGGTCAGGGATTTTCTCCGCCTCGTGATGGCTGGGTGTTGTGTGATGTCCTTAGGTTAGTTAGGTTTAAGTAGTTCTAAGTTCTAGGGGACTGATGACCATAGATGTTAAGTCCCATAGTGCTCAGAGCCAATTTTTAAGCACCTGCACACAACCACCAAATAGCAACAACTCATTTACCGTAGAGTGGGCTACGAGAACGTCCAGCAATACGCCAGGGAAGAAATCGAATACCAGTCTGCTATTACAGTTCAACAATTCACAATCCCAATCACTAACACTTGTTTCTTACAACTCTTAAACATACTGTTATAACAAAAAATAGTTACTCAGGCCCGTTAAACATTAGCTCATTACAGGTCATCACCCTTTATCATACGACTCGTTAGGTGGATCTTTACTGTGCTATCCACGCAAATAGGAATCTATTACTCCAAAAATTTATCTCGAGAGGATGAGCGAAGCGATAAATAACGTCGGTACTCTCTTCCTACTGTGACTTACCGCACCTAAATGTCCGAAAGAACGGACACCACGCATTCATATAATTCATTCGCCTAGAATTCATCCGCCTAGAAGGGCAATGGATCTACCTTCTTCAGTGCGGATGCGCAGGTGCGCCCGATCTCCTGCGTACACCCAGAGTAGCGAGCATAGAAGAACTGGACAGGGACTTCGGATACGTGACGCTCGGTGGGAGTGTAGGCCGGCCGTGACGGCTACCAAGATAGTTCGCACAGTTGCGATGAATACCATGCCCCAGGTAGCGCAGTGGTCAAAGCACCTGCCTAGTAAGCAGGAGGTTGCGCTTTCGAATCCCGGTCAAGCACACATTTTTACTAGTCGCGCTGATTCTATGTAATGCCCCAATTCAGCTGACATCACTAATACCTTCCCTTTCGTTTCTCCCCCTCACTAACGGTCGATGGGGGATGTGGCCGAGTGGTGAGTGTCTTTCCCGATGGCGAGAAATGTCAGCGACACCAAAATCACCCGTAAACAAAGACCTCGATTGCTACAAGAGAAAGGGGCTGTAGGGTTTTGCTGTAGTGCGCTATAGTATTTCTTTTTGGCAGCCGGCTATAGCCAGAGTTGCATGAGCTAAGTGCAGTGGACAGTGAGCAAGGAAACCATTTTGCCTTCAGCGTAATGGTTCACTGTAGTCAGATATTGTATGGCACGCCTGTGAGCAAAGTATCGTGAATTCTTTTTTTTACACACAGTGGTCGTTTAATTGCGCATCTCGATAAAGGAGTTTTGTGTAAGTTAATATTCTGATTGTTCCACAGGGAGCGAAGTTAAGACTTTATATACATATATATGTATGTATAGGTGCTGCTACAGAACAATGCTGAAGATTATATGGGTAGATCACATAACTAATGAGGAGATATTGAATAGAATTGGGAAGGAGTTTGTGGCACAACTTGACTAGAATAAGGGATCGGTTGGTACGACATGTTCTGAGGCATCAAGAGATCACCAATTTAGTATTGGAGGGCAGCGTGGAGGGTAAAAATCGTAGTGGGAGACCCAGGGATGAATACACTAAGCAGATTCAAAAGGATGTACGTTGCAATAGGTACTGGGAGATTAAGAAGATTGCACAGCATAGAGTAGCATGGAGAGCTGCATCAAACCAGTCTCAGGACTGAAAACCACAAGAACAACATATATAGGTGAAAGCTTGATTTTTACTGTTTGTGTTATTTTGTTCTGATTGAGAAGTAATTCTGGTTCTATACTCATGTTGCTATGGAATAATGTGGTTTATGAACTGTACTCGCTATTGTCCCTTTTCGAGTCATTTCAGGTGGTATTTAATACCATTTTTTACGATTGTGCTGGGAAGAATTTTAATTTATTTGTTTTTTTATGGAGAATAGTTGGGCAAAATATTTGAAGGGTCCGCTGTTAATTTTCTATTCTTCTAACTGACAAAAGACCGCACTGTGTTTAACAAATGCCATTTTTTGCTACAAGGAACCCATCTCCGCACAACCACCAATCCTTACTCCACGCCACCCAAACTTTATGCTGCACCTTCAACCCCTTGTTGATTTTGTTAGAACGGCCATCAGGTCACCTATTTCACTTTCACTGGAAAGTCAATTCTCTTCTTCTAGTAAATGCATGTTTACGGACGTTAATTACCGGGAAACTTCATTTTTAACCGTCTCTATTTCGAAATGTGCTTAAACACTGGATTTTGCAGCTGCAATACCTGAACGTAAAGATCCTAACTTCGTATACACAGTAGTACTGACTGAAACTGCTCCTACACATACGGTCCTTATATTCCTCTCAATATTATTAGTCACTGCTGAAAGACTATTATTTACAGCAGCAATTTGTGCGGTTAGTACACTTCGGAAGAACGTGACCTGATTTTTTCCATCTGCAAAAAATATCTGTGCAGAAGCCTTTTGTTTATCGGATTCTGACAAAATTCTTTTACTTTCGGCGTTATATGTACTTAAATCAAATATTTCCCATTCTTCCACTTCTTTCTCGTTAATCTACACACTTTTCTCAAGAAAATACACGTTCTTCATCCCATTGTATGTATTGTATTGTATGTTAACCGGAGGCCTAGGAAAGACGGAGAGGCTCCGTCCCCGCCGCAGCCGCAGTGGTCGACAACCCCACCACGACTACCGCAGTCCGCTTCACCCATCCGCCGCCCCACACCGAACCACTCTTTCAGGATTATTGTGCGGTTCGGCCCCAGTGGACCCACCCAGAGAACGTCTAACACCAGACGAGTGTAACCCCTGTGTTTGCATGGTAGACACACAGACTGGTTCACGCATACGTGGAGAACTCATTTGAGCAGCAATCGCCGACATAGTATAGCTGAGGCGGAATAAGGGGAACCAGCCCGCATTTGCTGCGGCAGCTGGAAAACCGCCTAAAAACCATCCACAGACTGAGCAGCTCACCGCACCTCGACACAAGTCCGCCGGGCGGATTCGTGCCAGGGGACCAGGCGCTCCTTCCCAATCCGGAAAGCTGTGCGTTAGACATCAAGGCTAACCAGGTGGGCTCTTCATTCCATTAGTGGCCGCACCTTCTACACTATCATCAAACGGCTCTTTCTGAATTCTAATCGCACTAATGTTACAGGAGTGTTCACCCAAAACATCATTAGTTGGAAACCTAGCTTCGTCCTCTCGATCTGCCGTTTTCATGGTCATTAAAAATATACTTTCCAGCAAACAGAAGAATTTTTTGTCGCTTAACTTTATTGCCTTGGGACGACACGCAGTGACACACTGAAGCAGGTGCAGCTTAGTCCTAACGGAGCGCCCGATGACTCTCACTGCAGGCTGCACGTTCCAGCCGGCTGCCACTGGTGGACAGCCGACGAGCTCAGAGTACCAGGTCTGGAGCAAACACGTTGTTCCACCTCTGTCTGCCATCGCCACAACGTGAAGACAGATCCTGTAAACGATCAAAGAGTTTGTCAAACTTAACTTGTTTGTCCAATTATTTGGAAGTACGGCTTTAAATAGCGTGTTTGTCAAACATTGACACTGTTCGACGTGCTTCAGAGAAATTTTTCCTGACAGCTGATTTGACAAGACGTTGGGTTTGATTTGACAACATGTTGCGTCTGATTTGACGAGATGTTACGGCCGATTTTAAAAGATGTTGCGGCTGATTTGAGAAGAAGTTGCCGTTGATTTGTCAAGATGATGCGGCTGATTCGAAAAGAAGTTGCAGCTGATTTGACAAGATGTTGTACACTGTTTGTGTTAGTTTATCGCTTTGTATGTTTAGCAACGAAGAATTTTATTACAATTTATTGCACTTTATGGTGAGTTTAGATGATTTTGGAAAATATAATCAAAAGAGTATGTGGTACTGGCATAAGAGCACTGGCAATTATCAGTATGACACAGCTATTGTGTCTTTCCCAGTCAAATACTACACATGAAGACGTTAAGAGGAAATTCGGTATTCTATGCATAACATACAAGTGGGAGAGCAATAAAATAAAAATAAATGCCGATTAATAAATAAGAGTTTTGGCATGCTTGTTTGACAAACCCGTGCATCGAAAACAACGAATTTGACAAACAAATTTGATCGTTGCCAGGGACCTTAACGGCAGGCAACTGAAATCTATCCGCTGCCGATTACTGCCTCTTGTTTGACACACTGTCGGACCATGATTCGACGCTCTGGCTTGCACTGCCGATTTACGATGTGTTGCTTTCGCTATTAGCTATTATGTAAACTATAGCATTTTTTCCGGCTAAAGACAACTACTCTTGTGTATCTGTTTCCTTCCCACAAGAGACCTTATGTTACTGCTTTACCCTTTGCTTATAACACCAGATACGATCAGCTTCACGTTATACATAGTGCTACTGTTATCTTCCAGTGGCGATGCACCCAGTTGGAACTCAGCATCTTTGGTGATTGTTAAACGAATGTTACACATCAGTAGCACATTACCAGATGGACACTCGTCATAATATACTTTGTAATTAGGTAAGCAGAGCAGGTTGTATACGCGAAGATATTGCAATTAAAACACCAGATAACTTAATAGCAAGCAGTCAGAAGAGTTTCCCACGAGCGTGCAACACGGGTCGTTATATCCGGAAATAGTGAAGAACACGTACATAAACAAACATCAAAAAAAGTTTTGCATCACCCCGGTTCCCCCCAGAAGTGCTGAAAATATACGTTGACTGTGGATATCGTATCACAGACACAGGCCCTTTCACAGTTCAGAGATGCCTATTAGACGGAGAGGGTCCGACAGCCGATCAGTTCCAGTCATTCCGTTAGGAAGGAAGTACACGGCTCTTGTTTTCTGTAGTTCGACCGCTTCCGCATTTTTACTTTGTGCCAGGAAGGGCTCTCAACAAGGCAAGTGTTCAGGCGTCTCGAAGTGAACCAAAACGATGTTCGGACATGGAGGAGACTGTCGCATATGCCTTCAACCAGACAATCGTCAGAGACGTCTTTGGAGGCAACTCGGTCAAGCTCAACGCCTTAGAGACACTGTCCAGTGAGTGCAGCAAGGTGGAGGTTCCCTGCTGTTTTCGGGTTGCATTATATGGGGCCGATGTACGCTGCTGGTGGTCATGGAAGGGGCCCTAACAGCTGTACGATACATGAATGCCATCTTCCGACCGACAATGCAACCATTTCGGCAGCATATTGGCGAGGCACTTGTTTTTATGGACGACAATTCGCGCCCCCATCATGCACATCTTGTGAATCACTTCCTTCAGGATAACAACATCGCTCGACTGGAGTTGCCAGCATGTTCTCCAGACATGAACCCTATCGGACATGCCTGGGATAGATAGAAAAGGGTTGTTTATGGACAACGTGACCTACCAACCACTCTGATGGATCTACACAGAATCGCCGTTAGGGGGTCACAATCTGGACCAATAGTGCCTTGATAAACTTGTTGATAGTATGCCACGACGAATACGGGCATGCACCAATGCAAGAGGACGTGCTACTGGGTATTAGAGGTACCGGTGTGTACAGCAATCTGGACCACCACCTCTGAAGGTCTCGCTGTATGGTGGTACAACATGGAATGTGTGGTTTTCATCAGCAATAAAAATTGCGGAAATGATGTTTATGTTGATCTCTATTCCAATTTTCTCTACACCTTACCTAACCGAGGTGATGCAAAACTGCTTTTTATGTGTGTAGTATGCCAGTGACACAGCTTCCATTATATTTATCCAGGGCGGGAGCGATTCAGAACTGAAAAGTGTTATTATCGATAGAGTCACACGAAAACTCTCTGTAACCTCTAGCGTGCCACAGGGGAGTGTTATGGGACCATTGCTTTTCACAATATATATAAATGACCTAGTAGATGGTGTCGGAAGTTCCATGCGGCTTTTCGCGGATGATGCTGTAGTATACAGAGAAGTTGCAGCATTAGAAAATTGTAGTGAAATGCAGGAAGATCTGCAGCGGATAGGCACTTGGTGCAGGGAGTGGCAACTGACCCTTAACATAGACAAATGTAATGTATTGCGAATACATAGAAAGAAGGATCCTTTATTGTATGATTATATGACTGCGGAACAAACACTGGTAGCAGTTACTTCTGTAAAATATCTGGGAGTATGCGTGCGGAACGATTTGAAGTGGAATGATCATATAAAGTTAATTGTTGGTAAGGCGGGTGCCAGGTTGAGATTCATTGGGAGAGTCCTTAGAAAATGTAGTACACCAACAAAGGAGGTGGCTTACAAAACTCTCGTTCGACCTTTACTTGAGTATTGCTCAACAGTGTGGGATCCGTACCAGATCGGGTTGACGGAGGAGATAGAGAAGATCCAAAGAAGAGCGGCGCGTTTCGTCACAGGGTTATTTGGTAACCGTGATAGCGTTACGGAGATGTTTAGCAAACTCAAGTGGCATACTCTGCAAGAGAGGCGCTCTGCATCGCGGTGTAGCTTGCTCGCCAGGTTTCGAGAGGGTGCGTTTCTGGATGAGGTATCGAATATATTGCTTCCCCCTACTTATACCTCCCGAGGAGATCACGAATGTAAAATTAGAGAGATTCGAGCGCGCACGGAGGCTTTCAGACAGTCGTTCTTCCCGCGAACCATACGCGACTGGAACAGGAAAGGGAGGTAATGACAGTGGCACGTAAAGTGCCCTCCGCCACAAACCGTTGGGTGGCTTGCGGAGTATAAATGTAGATGTAGATGTAAATTTCACGTCCCAACAGTGTCTCTAATACAGCTAAATATGGACAGTGAACGGATGTCTTCATCGAACAAGTTTGAAGTTAGGGCTGAAAAGCGATCACAGTGAGAATAGAGTAATGCATAAGAAACAGTCCAAAAACAAAAATGTGCAAGTTAAAATTGAACTGACCGGATGCATTCAGCCGTTTTTCTTCCCATACAGTTCTGTTACATTTCCCTTTAGTATCATGGGGGTTATTCCCTGATGCCTTAACACATGTCCTGTCTTATTGCTATCATCCTGTCCCTCCTTCTTATCACTGTTTTCCATGTACTCATTTCCTCGCCGAACCTCATTCCTTGTATTAGTCGACCTGATTTTCATTTTCTTCTGTAGAACCATTTTTCATACACTTCGGTTCAATTCTTTTCCCGTTTTCTCAATAACCACGTTTCACTACCATACAGTGCTGTGCTCCAAATGTACATTTTCAGAAACGTCTGCCTTAAATTTTGACCTGCTTCTGATATCAATAGACTTCTCTTGGTCTGAAATGTCCTCTTTTTTATGTCGTACTTGCTTTGCCCATCATGGGTATATTTCTCCGAGGGTACCGGAATTGCTTAACTTCGTCCACTTCGTGATCTTTAGTTCTGATAAGTTTCTCGCTATTCTCCTTTCTGCTACGTCTCCTTACGTTTGTTTTTTCCCAGTTTACTCATAAGCCACGTAATGTACTCATTAGAATGTCCATTCCATTCGACACATTATGTAATTTGTGGTGTCACCGCCAGACACCACACTTGCTAGGTGGTAACCTTTAAATCGGTCGCGGTCCGTTAGTATACGTCGGACCCGCGTGTCGCCACTACAGTGATTGCAGACCGAGCACCGCCACACGGCAGGTCTAGAGAGACTTCCTAGCACTCGCCCCAGTTGTAAAACCGACTTTGCTAGCGATGGTTCACTGACAAAATACGCTCTCATTTGCCGAGACGATAGTTAGCATAGCCTTCAGCTACGTCATTTGCTACGACCTAGCAAGGCGCCATTATCAGTTGCTATTGATCTTGTTAATCATGTACCGTCAGACCGACGTTCACCTTTAACGGATTAAAGTTAAGTATTCCACCAGCTACGTCCGTTTTTCTAAAGTCTAATTTCCTTGTCCTGTTCCAGACCTCACACCAGCCTGCGTGAGCTAAAACGCGTGCCTTTCGGCTTCCTCTAGTATTCATGGGTTGGCTCTCCTGCCAATCCACAACATAATTCTTCTCAGTTTCTGAATTTAAAGTAAATGAAGAGAACTGTTGAATGATCAGGTAAAATACAGCAACAGTCTAATATAGCGACAGTAAAATACAGCAACAATTTTAGTAGACAAGGTGTACACACTTATTAGGGCGTGGGGGCGAGCTTTGGATATCGAAAGAGAGCAAAGACGGATGCATGACGCGTGTAGGGAGGTATGATCGGCAGTTTCAAACGTGGCATCACATCGTGCATGCAGAGAATTCCTTCGTACTCGTGATCGGGACGCGCTCGCACACCATCGACAGCTCCGGCGATATCTTCGCACTTATTTACAAGCCCAATGACGTCGGCATTGTCCCATCACATGCACGAAACTGAAACACAAACTCTACAGAGTATCTAAAAACATTCCATAGACTCATTGGAAACAACCCCTCCCCCTACCACCTGTCCCATCCTAAACAACAGTAGATCACTTCCAGACAACCTCACCAATGCCAGCCACTTCGCATCCTACCTAGAAGACACATTCACCATCCCACATGATCCCAACTTTGGTTGCACGATGCTCCCCTGGGTATGAACGCACTAACACAACTATCCCACCTCTCGCACCAAACTTCCAGCACTTACACAGCACTCCAGGAATAGGACTAAACAGGTCAATAGCAGCTGACGACATTACCTAAGGACTCGCTAAAATGCGAAATACTGCACCTAGTCACGATACAATTACCTACCGCTACCTCGAGTGACGTCCCAGAGCCTTTCGTGAAACCCTTCGCATCCTTTATAATACCATCTTGTAGACAGCTCAGTGGAAAACGTCCAACTTCCTCCTCTTTCTGAAACCTGATAAACTACACTCGCAGACCTCATCATATCGGCCTATCAGCCTCACGTCAGTTTTCAGCAAAATCTTTGAAACCGTTCTTACCCAACGAATCCATCAGCAGCTTGCAACCCACCAACCTGTTCCTAATACCCATTGGGGCTTTCGTCCCAATTACTTCATCGACGTCCAACCTTCCCCAGCTAATCTCTCATCAAATAAATGAACGGAAATCCCCCATGTTTTTCTCCCTTGATATCCAAAATCCTTCGATCAGGTACGACATTCTGGAGTGCTCTTCAGGCTACGAACATTTGCATTCTCAGCTGTGTCCACCTTCTAGCACCCTTCCTTCAACACTGGGCTAAATATGTCGCAATCAACCATGCCTGCTCCCACACTTTTCACCCTGCTGCAGATGTGCCTCAGGTCTCTATCCCTTGACCCCTCCATTACGTCCTGTACATTGCAGACATTCCCAGACCCCCACCCCCAGCGTACCACCTGCAATATGCTCCCGACACCGACAACCTAGCCACATCACACCCTTCTACTCTTCCATGCCGCCCTCCAGAGCCACCTGAATCTGCTAGTCGAGTGGTGTAATACATGGAAACTTCAAGTGAATCCACAGTGAAGCCATCCTTTGGTCCCACCACTTGGCGTTTCCGTTGTCCAGATATCCATCTCACCATCTACAACCAACCCATCCCTTTGGCTAATACAGTAAAGTATTTAGGACTAACTCTCGACGAAAAACTAAAATGGAGCACAGACTTCCTTACCATCCAACACAAAGGCCATAGCTAGCCGTTGTAGCTGAGCCGTTCTAGTCGCTTCAGTCGGGAACCGTGCTGCTAATACGGTTGCAGGTTCGATTCCTGCCTCGGGCATGGATGTGTGTGATGTCCTTAGGTTAGTTATGTTCAAGTAGTTCAATGCCTAAGGGACTGATGACCTCAGGTGCTAAGTCCCATAGTGCTCAGAGCCAATTTTTTAACAAAGGCTATAAGCGACAAAAGGTACTAACAGGCCGCACTTGAGGTCTACATCCTTCTGCCATTATGCTCACCTGTACATCCCTCATCAGTACCATCCTAACTTACGCCAACATGTCCTGGATTTCTGCGTCGCCTAAATTGTATAAGTCCCTTGAAATCTTGGGAAGATGCACTCGCTTTGTGCATCCGCCTACCTTCCCCAACTCGCATCTTGTACCAATTCATCCGCTTCCCACACGTCCTGCTTGCCCTAGAACACCTTCGGATCCAATCCATTAATCACAAAACCCAGCACCGAAGAATTTACCATCTACTAATAACCAATCGACACACACTGCTGCGCCATTTCATCCAACGTCCACCTTCCAAGCACCTTCATGCCTTATCCATCCTTTCCTGCTGGAATTTTAAGCAACTTCCACTCTCCAGCGATGAAATCCAACCCTAATCACAACGCTCGACCTCACACCATCCTCCAATTTTCTCCTTCGCCTTTCATCCACGTTGTTGACTTATAGTCGCTATCTGCCGTTCTACAGGACACCATAGTCACACTCATCATCGCACGTTCACCATGACAATTTTTCATGTATCACCTAGAATCACCATTACGCTGTGGCATCATTCACGTTCATCATTGACTACATTTTAACTGCAATATAAAATCTGTCAGACGAGTTCTAAAAACCATCAGTCTTTTCCCTCTTTGAGACTTTTGCAAAATATTATTTTATTGTCATTTGTTTTTATGTAAAAATCGTCAATATCATCCACCTATGTATTTTTTTACAAAATCATCTGTTAATTTCACCTTTTATGTATCTTAACCATCATTAGATACATTTCACGGGACCTTTGGCTGAATAGCGGATTTTCGCCATTGCCAGCCCGCCCTAGTCGTGTGGAATAGGAATAACAATAAAGAAGAAGAAAAACAAACCAGCCCCAGCAGTCAGTGGTTTTTACTCCTAACGACGATGGGGGAAATAGCCACTGAATGCTAGGGAATTGTATTCGAATTGACATAGCTTGAAAATCGAGAGTATTTCATTCAACTAAAATACTAAACAGAAGAGTAAAATGACCTGCAATGTTTCTGGTACCTAAAGTGAGTTTTCAGGACTTCGTTTCCGGTGTATCATAACAGGCAGGGTCACCGCCAGTATAAATTACCAGCTATGACTTACGGCAGTGAGACAAGGGCTTTTAACGCCCCCACAGCAACGAGAAGTTGCGTTATTCAGTACGTCGCCTCGCCCACACCACACTTTAATAAAACTACGTCCAATATTTCATTGTGTCGTCTTTCTGGCGGCTGGTGCAAGGGCTCATTGTGGCTGGAGAGAGGTCGCAGTCCACTCTCTCCAGCGACCTACATAACACCGTGCGCGTTGTTTCATACTACCCTATCCACTGCGGGCCAAGTTTTTCAGCGTCAGATATCCGTTGGGCGTTTTAGTGCGGACAATGCGAGTTTCCCGAGTACCATTCTAGTACTGGTGCAGTGTTCTATAGTGTATCAGTGTGTCGTATTGCGAGTAGAGACATGAACCGTGATTTATTTTCAAAAAACATTCGTATGAATTTATTTTATTTACTAGCGATTCATCAAGAACATTAACACATTTAATCACACTATGTAAGCATGGAAGTAGTTGCCAGGGAGTAACTGATGAAATCACAAGCGAATTCCTTCTTAACAAATGGTAATTTATTCACTTTAATTGTGCCTAAAGCTTTTTTAAAGAAAAAAACAGATTTCAAATTATAATCAGAAACCACCCTCTAAATATCAAGTTACAATTTATTCAGAGGCAGAAAGAAACAAATTTTTGACTGTATGAGCTTTCGGGCTGAGAACCTCGCCGATTCCATTTGACACGGCCGTAGTTACTACCGCTCACAACAACCTCTGAAAGACTACACTGGTGCAAATCTGCAACACACCAGATTACTTTAAACTAAATGTCTTAACAATTCACACAAGCACACAAACTATGCATCCCGTAGGAGGGATGGAAATGGTACAAAACACTAAAATTAAAATATTAACTTTGCCACCGAAGGTGCAACTTGATTTTAACTTCTAAGAAAGGTCTAACGGTGAAAGGGTGGCAACATTTAAATATAAGCCCACGAAAAGTAATCTTATATAAAATTATACAAGGTTGGCCAAACAAGTTAACATGCTCTACAGTATACAGATATCGCCTCTCAAGATGATTAGCAAAATCAAAATATATTTCAGGAGATAGGCCGTTACACTCGAAGCAATAAATTCGTTAACACAAAATCCGACAAACATGACCGAGGCAGCTACTAGTGTAAGGTAGATTGATAGAGAGATTACCCAACAACCCGAACCGCAGGTTGCTCTAACCCGCCCCCTTCTCCACAAAGGAAAAACGGACCACCCAATTCATAAACAACCACCCACCCGCGGGTGGGCAAACGGAGAAGAATGGTGGGGCGACCCCAAAATAAAACGGCTGGTGACCTCACCAAGAAATCAAGTAGAATTTAACAAGTAAATGAAACAACATATCACCAATCACTTAACTTCTAATAAACTGCGGTTTCTGGAGAAGACCTGGCGCAGCACCCCCAAATCGCTCTCCCAAACCGTCCGCTGCCAGCCGCTTCAACGGACGCAGGAAGGCGTGCCGATCTCCCGTCTCAAGGCATCGCAGCTCGCACCGGCTGATGTCGTGGGTTGACTCCTGTTGCTCTCGTGTCGACCGCGAAGTCACTACCCCTCGCTATACGCCACGGCCCACTGGACTCACGTGGCGACCTCACATTGTAGGGAAGCAGCCTACTCACGCTGTAGTAAATTCACATCAGTCTTTCCATTGTGTGCCAGCCAGTCCGCTGCAACTAGCTCTGACGTCATAAATGTTGCGCAATACTTTAAAAATCAAGCAAATAACCTAAAACATTTCTAGCATGTCAGGAGTAATACTAAATTAATATGTGTTGAATATCAGTTCGATAACTTTAGCCACTTTCGAAAATTGGACGCGTTTCTGTAAAAATCATTGGCGCAACAGAAAACAGCTAGAGAATTAAAAATTCATATTTAGATTCATTTTTCATAATTATTTAATAAAAACAGTACTTTGTGTGGTGTCACAGCCAGACACCACACGTCCTAGGTGGTAGCTTAAATCGGCCGCGGTCCTGTAGTACATGTCGGACCCGCGTGTCGCCATTGTATGATCGCAAACCTAGCGCCACCACAAGGCAGGTCCCGAGAGACTGACTCGAACTCAGCCCCAGTTGTACGGACGACAGAGCTAGCGACTAGACGTACTAAGCCTTTCTCTCTCATTAGCCGAGAGACAGAATAGCCTTCAGCTAAGTTAATGGCTACGAACTAGCAAGGCGCCATTAGCCTTACAGTGATTGTAATTAGAGTCTCACTTGTGTTCACCATAGAGATGTACAAGAAGAAATTAAAGATAAGTATATGAGAAACTCCGTTCTTTTCTTCATAGCATTAATTACGTATCCTGTTCCAGTACTTCACGCCCGTCTGCGTTAGTCTCGCGTGCCTGTTAAGCCACCTCTATCTACAAGGTGTTGGCCCAGCTGCCGACACATCACTTTGGATCTCACAAATTAAAATTTTAGTGGAAATTCATTATTTTCTGGGTTTTGTCTTAAAACTTAAGGAAGCAAGATAGATTAAGTAGGCTAATAAATAAGGCTAGGATGTTTATATTTAAGTAGGTTGGAGATCCGCTATAACTATGAAGATGTGAAAAGTTTCATTTGAATACCTATAAAACTATAGCGATAGCGTATCTCCAAAGGGCCAGTTCAGAGCTCGTCTACTGCGTGCAGTGTAATTACATTAATTCTCTCGCCCAAAATATTTAACTTAGCCACATCAAAATTTTATTATGATTACTTACCTGTGTGCTGAATGCACATTTAAATTAAGAGCTTCATTGGCCATCAGCGAGAGAAGCTATGATTTATTCGGTAAATTAATGTGGTGCATTACTAGCCCAGCGGCTAGTCGGGAGAGCCGATTTGATCAGGCGTTCCCTTAGTCGTCCGCACCGCGGCTTTATATATAAGAGCGCTGCGCGAGGAAGCAAGGCCCCAGTTCTCTCCAGACGCTGAATAGCACACCATCTGCGTCGGGAATCGCGTCGCGTCGGTATCATTGCTATAAACGGCCTCGGATGCCGTAGTAAGTTACTCGGGATACGCGTAACCATGAAATCATTTTCGAGTGAAGTGTTAATTCTGGGATGATTTTAATTATCTAGCTTCAGTTTGCGTATGTCGTATTTTCACGTGCCGCCGCGGGACAAACATTCTACCATTATTTAGCGTGGCGTTTGATGAACCTAATCATCAAATTATGGCGAGCATTCATTTAAACATTTAATTTGGACAGTTATAGTTGCATCAGCGCATTAGACTCTGAACTGCTCCGTTAGTCAGATTGTGTGGATCCTTTTTTTTTCATCTGTGACTTTCAGAATACAGAGAACTAATTTTAGAAAATCGTTTTTGATTATGAATCCCAGACAATCTCCTAATTTCTCAGAGCTATAAGCTGCAGCTATAAGTGTGTTTCTCAGATGAAGTGGACACTAGGAATTCTAATTACAGGCTTCACGTTTTGCTAATCACTTTCTGGTTGCCAATATTGTAGTTAGAGAGCCAGTGTTGAGAACGGCAAAAGACAGCATAAATAACATTCTAAATAATAGGAAATGAGGTGTTTCTACAACCAAACAAATTTTATGAAACAGCAACATATTTTCCTACCTGCCGCCCCACAACATGCCCCGACGCTCAAGACGGACCAGACATCTTGTGTCTCAGTGCGCGACAACAGATCGATCCAATCGCCAATGACCGTTGCCTGAGGAAACTCGAGCAGACTGGTGGCCTAGCGCGCATTCTCAGATGCAGGAACTAAGCCCCGGCCGGGCGACCACTCTTACTGGCGGAGTGGAAAGACTCTCATTTTGCCGGCCTTAAACGTTGATCCGAACGTTTCCATACTAGCACTCCGGACGACAGACAGACACTAGCTGCCTCACAAATGCGGACGAGAGACAGACTAGCAAGCTGGGGACGAGAGACTGACCCAGACTGACCGACTGGCGAGCTCATAGCGCCCCTTAAATGCACGTGGAAGGCAACCTTTCCCCTTTCTCATCAGAGGGAGACACCAAAGCTGCGACTGCCACAGCGGCGCCACCGCCAGAAACGGAGGGCGACTGTTTCACACTACGCGCTGCGGCGCGCTCTTCAAAACAGCCATTTTTACCACGGCTCAAGAGACAGGGAGGATTTTGAAGGACAAAGTTATGTTGAGTATTAGTGAATATTGAAAGTGAAGCTACGTCGACGGTATGTTAGCAGTAGAAATGGAATGTGGAGAAGAATATTAATTGAACAATTCAGAGGACAATATGGTAACAAGACCTTAGTCAGGATTTTTCGTTCGATCATAAAGTGGCTGCAACGTTCAATGTTAACTGTCATTGGTCAGTGATAAGAAACAGCAACTCTCCTATACGATATTTTATTTCAGCTTTAGTAATTTTCATGGGAAAATTTCCAGAATGGCCTAATTCAGAGTGAAAATATTATTGTAAAAAAATTTGAGTGCAGACTGAAGCTTTTTATGACTGAAATATTTGTATAATAAACAGTCATCTTAATTAGTGAATACAAACCACAAACACCATATTATGCATTAGAGTGCAGTGAACAATAATACAGCATATAAACGTCGAAACAGGTACATGAGTTTGGTACTGTGCACACCATTGTAGCTGTTAACCTTCCCTTGTTCAGCTATGTGTCAGTTCTTCACGCCAGCTATTCTCCGGCTGCTTTAAATTAAATTTTCAGACGCCAAAATTCTTTGAAGTAGGGTGGTATAGAGTTTTAGAGATTTTTATGAAAGTAAGATGAAGTTACCATCTGCAAATAGAGTTCTCAGGGAATCTGTTACATGATATGTAACACAGCACTTGTTAGACAGTGATAAACTTACAGATATCTCTGTTGTGTGTCGTGTTCTTCAGTAATATCAGCATAGTGACAGGACTGGACCGACTATCTAGACACCATCGAGTAAACCAGCTTTGATAAGTCTGACAGCAGTATAGAGATTCATGAAATTACTAACCCCTCTTCCACACTAGACATTGCGATGTTTTATAGAACACGTAAGTAGATTAACTTGCAGTTTGAGATAGTGTATTATTTCGACATGTGGTTCGTGATGATTATAATCCAATTACAATGGACTTATATGTTATTCTAACCGATAGATACTGGAGGTGTATTTAATTAATAATTGATCAACACTTAAAATACTTGTTAGTTATTTTATACAATATTTATAATTTTCTCCATGTCAGCACCGTGTAAGATCCACGTTTCATAGCTGTACAGGACTGTAATCCGGACATACTTTCAGAAAATACACCCTAACACTTATAATTATATTCCACGTGAACAACGCTTCCATTTTTGAGAAATACTTTTCTTGCTAATCCCGACGCTGCCATTTTTTATATTCTCTATATTTCAGCTCAAGTTAACAAAACGCACTTACTACTGAGAAGCGACAGACCTTCCCTGGCCTACCTGTCCTCATTTTTTCTCTTTCTGACTTGTAAGACGAATTAATAATTCGACAAATCATGTTCAGATCGATCGAATCTCTGTCAGATTTAATAAGAGAATAATAGTAGTGATTGTAAAATCAGATCGCTTTCTCCTTCTCTAATTAACAATATGGGCTTATATATAGGTTGGGTTTCACTTGTGAAACACAGTTTCGGGTGTAGCTTTGAGAACGGGGCGCGGATAGCGGCTTGTCCGACTCCTGGTGCAGTCCTCCATTAAGACGGCACCGTAGCGAATCTTCTCTAGTTTTAAAGTTCAGGTTTCCTACGAAAACACGGCCTGTTTTTTAAGCTTTGTTGGATGTCGGGTGAGTTTTCGGAAGACGAGAGTAAGGGAGCCCATTTCTACAGATGCCTGTCGTTTTCCCTGATCTGAAAGAAAGTAACACATTCTCAAAGACCTCCTGGGTGTCGCTTTTTACCACGAGGTGCAGAGGCGACTGGCTGGCGCCACGACAGTGGCACGGGAGGAATTTCGCCACCCACCGGCTGAAAGGGCGTTCGGAGATCTCGTAGAAAAACAGAGTGCTGTTTCAATACTTTTCTATGTGAAATGACCGGTCACTGACTGACTAAATATCTGCATTTACTGTCGAGATCCAAGGGCTGAATTCTCAGTACATACCACGTCAACAGACCCCGGACTGAGAGGTATGTTTTTTTATAATCCATAATGGAAATAAAACTACAAATACTCGCCATGTTTAGGTTGGAAACTAGTAACGTTTCCAAGCATTAGAGCAGAACGTAGTAGTTATGATGACTCTCCCTGCCACTGCGCACTTGGCACAGACCGTTCTCTTTCTCACGGGACAACCGACCCTCGAAATACACTTTTGAACAGACAAAAGGATAAGTCACAAGTTAAAATACTTTGTCGTACAACGGACAGGCAGCAGCGCAAAACAGAAACGTGAAAACACCAATACTGAATATTGGGTTGCGTAGACCCTTTTACGTCTCAGGCACTCAGTCTTGTCACCAAGTCATCTAGGGAGATTAATTACATTTTCAAAGGCGCAGTTAGTATAAAACGACACAAAAACCAAAGTATTATCGATGGGAGGCACAGGTCCCTGGATGCCTGGCCAAACGTACTTTGTGCATGACAGTCTGGGAACGGATACCGCTCAAAAGGGACACTTTGTCCTGGCAACTCGTGAGCGCTGGTCGCGCAAGATTTAATCGACACCCGTGAACTGGTGCACATGTCTGAGTATAGAGGTGCATCACGTTGGTGAGATGTTATGGGTCAGTTAACTTCCTTTATTGCGTTGGTTTTCACTATCCAGGAGCAATTCTTGGCCTAACCGTTTTTAGTGCAGATAAGTAGCGTAAGATATAAATCAATGAGGTGTCACTATCGTTATAGAAAATCGTCTTCTCCTGACTTCACATTTTCATTAGTTCTGCTGATATTGTTGTACATACTGCAGTATTGGGTGAATCCACTGTGCGACAGCGCACAGAGAGGAAGGTATAGGAGCGGGTCAGCTGCACTTGAGCATTACATAACAGGTTTCAGTCCACTTGATTTCGCGGGATGTGGAATCTGTTAGCACAAACACAATACAGCATCAGCTTTCCAAATCCTTAATGCAACGTAGCACTGAAAGGCGGCAGTCCGTCCACCTTCAACATAATTTTCTGGTTTCATCAAGTTCTGTAGAGTGTATTATCTCTGCCTTTGTTTTTTCATGTTTTTTCAGTGCCGCGGAGGAATATGACTCTGGAAACCGAAATTTAGCGTTGTTTCATTACATTTGATAGTCAGCACGCCTTTCCTAAACATGTATGATCGCTGGATGGAGTAATGTTGGCCTAATTGCAAACGTATGCAACTTGTATTCAGGTGGACTTTGTTGCTCCATCTTTGCAGCAGAGGCCTGGGAACGGCAGTTACATTTAACTTTCAAATCTGGCTTGAGGCGTCACTCGGGCGGGACGTTATCTATGACGGCTTTCTTAACGGGGATCCTCGCGATTAGTTCCATCAGTTCCGGGCGGAGATGGCGCATTTGTCCAATTTTTTACTTTGAAGCGATAGAAAATTTTGAGCAAGAGAAAACAGGTGTTGTCTGTCCTGTCTTCTGACTGCAGGGGGCAGCTGATACCACTGAAAATTTCGTCTTGTAGATAGGTCGGTTCGGCCCCTCCACGTTTTTTCGGTCCCTGAGCCAGGTTGGATTTTGTAGATGGTTACTGAGTCGCAGAAGAGCGCTGAGCTGGAGTGTGGAGAGAATGATGTGCCGCTTCTGTGTGGACATAGATGATGATTTTGGATGAGAGCTAATTCAAACTTCTCGAGTTACGAACTTTTTGTAATTTTAAAGCCGTTTGTTAGAAACATTACAGCGAGCGATAATTTTGCTAGCATTTAACTAGATTCAGATGTGACCTAACTTGTTCCTCCTCCAGTGACAATTCAGAACAAGCTTCGTCATCCCAGATGAATGTCTTGTTTTCTTCCGCTACGAGTCACAAGCCAGTTTAGGTGTCTCAAGTTTTGCTAAGAAATGGTGAATAATATTTTCGGTTATTCTGTGAATGTGAGTCTTTGCGTGTGAGCGTATGAGCATCCATGTAGTGTCCCTCAACCAACTTACTCCTCGCTGATAGTGATGATTAATGCAAAGATATGAAACTTCCTGGTAGAATAAAACCGTGTACTTGACTGAGTCTTGATTACGGGATTTTTGTCTTTCGTGGTTGCTATAGCAACTTTTCTTCGGGCTGGTAGCGTAAAGTGTAGTGGACTGACAAGGCAGCCAGTCCACAGTGACGGGTAGCCGAAACGGCACACGTACACACACGCCGACTGGCGCGAAGTCTGGAACAGGATTCGTAATGAATGTGATAAAGAAAAGAACGTAGCTACTAGAACACTTAACTTTTATATCGTCCTTTGGTATACAGCATTCTTGATGATACAAGTGAGACTATCTTGAGATACATGCAATGGTACAAATGGCGCCTTGCTAGGTCGTAGCCATGGACTTAGCTGAAGGCTATTCTGTCTCTTGGCAATTGAGAGAAAGGCTTCGTACGTGTAGTCGCTAGCAATGTCGTCCGTACAACTGGGGCGAGTGCTAGTACGTCTCTCGAGACCTGCCTTGTGGTGGCGCTCGGTCTGCGATCCTGACAGTGGCGACACGCGGGTCCGACATGTACTAATGGACCGCGGCCGATTTAAGCTACCACCTAGCAAGTGTGGTGTCTGGCGGTGACACCACATAAAGAAAATCAGTGTAGCAGTCCATCAGCCAGACTCGAAACACCAGGTAATGCAGCCATTGCTTCAGTTGGCATTCACATTACCACATTTTTTAATGTCCCAGTAGTCTACTTTTTTTACCTAATCCTACAAAGACAGTGTACTTGACAAAGTCTTGATCACGGGACTTCTGCCTTTCGCAGGTGGTTGCTATAGCAACTTTATTTCGGGCTGGTAGCGTAAAGAAAATTTGTTACCTAAGCCTACAAGGAAAGGAGAAGATAATGCCACCGCCACTTTTACACTAAAAAAAGCTACGACAAAAGCTCTACCACTTCATTCGTTTATCTCTGTCACTAAAAGCCCAACAACGTCTACCAAAAACACAAAAATAGGATAAAGGGAAGTTTTTTTTTATTTACTTTGTTGTAATCCATATCCATCGCAGCAGCACGTCCTCGCAAATACTGGTGATCGACTTCGACATCAGCGTGAGATAACCGGCGTTGTGCAATGTATCAGTAGGTCATTCATCCACGTCTTTTCGCAAGTGTGTATGAAAAACCGCTCAGTGAACGGAATCTGTAAAATGGAAGAAGGGATGTTTGTCAGCTGGTCCTAACACAGATGATCCAGCTGAGAGAGAGGTTGCGCAAAGCGCTCCGGAGAAATTTCGAGAAATATTGTTGATACTTACGGTTCTTGAAAACTGCAAAAGGTCAGTCGTTGAGGTATTGACAGAATTCCAGGGCTGATTTGTCAGCGCCACCAAACGGGTTGTGGACACCGTGCCCGCTAATCCAAGTCACTGAGTGGGTCTTCACCCACGTGACGTAGTCCTTTTCCGCCAAGAGAACCATTGTGCGGTGATGCTGTCAGGAGTCGTGCCTGTGATGAACGCCAACATCTGGAGGACCAAACGCCAAACATCGCTCGCCTCACCGCGGATAAGTTGATGGCTATCTTCGTCTTGCACGCCACGCGTGGTGTATAATGGTGATCTCGCCGGATGTATCCACTGGAGACGGAACTGGTATACTTGCTTCCCATTAACCATCACTTAACAGGTGGCCTGAAAACCTGACGCAAGAGTAGAGGCGTGAACTGCCCGCCACGCGGTATTCCATCGGACGATTTTCTTCAATTACATAAGGCGGAAGCCAAGACTGCAGCGAGGCATACACTATCTTGGCCGTAGGTAATCTTCGAGACAGAAGCTCAGTCCAGATGCAGTTGTATTCAAGAAAGAAATATCTGGAAAAAAGGTGCTGGGACGTTTGTTAGCGGCACTGAGCCAACTAGCGATCTCGAGGTACTGGTCCTCTTCAATAATCACGGCAGAGTACGTCGCCACATCTTGACATGTGAGCTTACAAGGAGAGTCGTAGCTCAGTTTTGTGTGTGACGAAGATTGAGCCCTCTTTTGTCTTACAGTAGGGTGGGCGGCTCATAGATAGATTTAACTAACATGCTTTGACCCACAAAGGAACCCAATGCGGCCAACAAGCGTCTGGCCATTGACAGCGGGATGGGGAAAATCTGGGTAAGGTGTGGGATTTGTGACGCAGCTCTGGCTTGCCTCACCAGACTATTGAAGAGGGCCATTACCTCGAGCTCTCTGGTTGGCCCAGTGCCGCTAACAAGCGTCCCAGTGCCTTTTTACTAAATCAGCTATTTCGAGGTTTCAGAGGCGATGGTCAGGGAACTCCACCTGGATCCTAAGTAATAAGCGCCTACTGTTAAGGACCACAGTTCGCCGCAAGTAGGCCGTAAAATCAAAGCTCAGACGTCTTACCATGCCGGAGACTCACAGGGGAGCGATACTTCTATCGGGCAGTCCACGTCCTATAGGCAGCACACGAGATTTGCGGATGTTAATGACGCTGCCTGAAGCAGCACCTTAGGAGTTCACCCACTCCAGCGCTGCTTGAACATTGTTGCCGTTGTGTAGGAGGAGGACCAGTCCGTCCGAGTAGGCCATGCAACAAAATGTGTGGCCGCTAAGAGTTTTCCTGGTGAGACATTGGGGGAGGGGGCAAAGTTACGGTTCCATGGTGAAACGTACACGATCGTGGAAAGAGGGCGTCCTTGCCACATGGATTTATGTTCCAGGGTGGGTGGCATGAGACGATCTTTTTACGTCATCCTAGATGTCGTTCACCGGAGCAGGCACATTATTAACTCATTGAAATTGTGTGTTACGCCGATCACATGGCTCTAGCCGTAAAACACCAGGAAATGAAGACAAAAGAAGAGATTCTAATCGACCTGTCTGCATTAGATAATTACTTCAAAATCTGGAGGCTCCAACCCAGTATGAGTAAAACAGCAATTAAGCCATCACGGAGAAGTACTGCGATATCACAGCCAGTGACAGATGTGTAGGAGAAGTGAACGGCTTATCTGAAAGTGCCAACGAAATCCGCGACGCAGACCTCCAGGAGCAGGGCTATTTCTACATGTGCTGCAGTCAGCGTATCTTAACATTGGCAGTATACGGCATACACAGATGTTATTGACGTTGAGAGTAGGTAGACAGCATTGCTGGGTGTTTAAGTCCACTGGAAAAGTGGCATCCGCTCCGGCAGCAGTCGTCTGGGATGAACCAGCGTCAGAATCCTTCGTGTTATCACTGTGTTGTTGTTGTGCTTGACACCTCCTTAGTGGCGCACCCTTCTGCAGCACCAGGCAGTAGCGGGGTGTCATCCCCTACCTCATCTGCCCCAGCGTTCGTCAGTAAAAGATATGGTGTCCTTCAGTGGGCCGTCCTCTGTGAACGCAGGTGGAGTTGGCTTGACAGGAGGGACGCTACTTGGGACACACACGAGAGGGATCGACACTGCTGTGTCTCTACGGCATGAAGTGATTGTGGAGCGAGATGGTGGAACATGATAGTCCGACATCTGAGTGTCAGAGGACTTGGCGCCATTGGACATTTGGTCGGCATCATGTGGTCCCATTCATTGAAGGTAATCATCTGAGGGCACATAGTGCTGCTTCCAAATGGGGATTTTTATTTACGGATATGATTCTCAGCGGTTGTTTGTCGCCTCCTTACCAGATGAAAGGTAGACAGAATTCGGTACAACGCCAGGTGCAATTTCCATCTCCATGTCACGGGAATCGCTGCTAGGCAGTGTGTCCTCTCGACAACGTGGTGTGGTGGGACAAGTGCCGGGTCGTTCTCTACGATGATAGTCCTGTGATGGGTCGCATGGGCTGTGCGAAAAGTCGGCACCGGCCGGTGTGGCCGAGCGGTTCAAGGCGCTTCAGTCTGGAACGGTTCGACAGCTACGATCGCAGGTTCGAATCCTGCCTTCGGTTAGTTAGGTTGTAGTAGTTCTAGTTCTAGGGGACTGATGACCTCAGATGTTGAGTCCCATAGTGCTCAGAGCCATTGGAACCATTTGAAAAGTCGGCAGTTGGTTACAGGAAGGACTGTGGACGACGCAATGGGAGCGTCGTTGTTGAGTGGTGTCTGTTAGTACACTCCTGGAAATGGAAAAAAGAACACATTGACACCGGTGTGTCAGACCCACCATACTTGCTCCGGACACTGCGAGAGGGCTGTACAAGCAATGATCACACGCACGGCACAGCGGACACACCAGGAACCGCGGTGTTGGCCGTCGAATGTCGCTAGCAGCGCAGCATTTGTGCACCGCCGCCGTCAGTGTCAGCCAGTTTGCCGTGGCATACGGAGCTCCATCGCAGTCTTTAACACTGGTAGCATGCCGCGACAGCGTGGACGTGAACCGTATGTGCAGTTGACGGACTTTGAGCGAGGGCGTATAGTGGGCATGCGGGAGGCCGGGTGGACGTACCGCCGAATTGCTCAACACGTGGGGCGTGAGGTCTCCACAGTACATCGATGTTGTCGCCAGTGGTCGGCGGAAGGTGCACGTGCCCGTCGACCTGGGACCGGACCGCAGCGACGCACGGATGCACGCCAAGACCGTAGGATCCTACGCAGTGCCGTAGGGGACCGCACCGCCACTTCCCAGCAAATTAGGGACACTGTTCCTCCTGGGGTATCGGCGAGGACCATTCGCAACCGTCTCCATGAAGCTGGGCTACGGTCCCGCACACCGTTAGGCCGTCTTCCGCTCACGCCCCAACATCGTGCAGCCCGCCTCCAGTGGTGTCGCGACAGGCGTGAATGGAGGGACGAATGGAGACGTGTCGTCTTCAGCGATGAGAGTCGCTTCTGCCTTGGTGCCAATGATGGTCGTATGCCTGTTTGGCGCCGTGCAGGTGAGCGCCACAATCAGGACTGCATACGACCGAGGCACACAGGGCCAACACCCGGCATCATGGTGTGGGGAGCGATCTCCTACACTGGCCGTACACCACTGGTGATCGTCGAGGGGACACTGAATAGTGCACGGTACATCCAAACCGTCATCGAACCCATCGTTCTACCATTCCTAGACCGGCAAGGGAACTTGCTGTTTCAACAGGACAATGCACGTCCGCATGTATCCCGTGCCACCCAACGTGCTCTAGAAGGTGTAAGTCAACTACCCTGGCCAGCAAGATCTCCGGATCTGTCCCCCATTGAGCATGTTTGGGACTGGATGAAGCGTCGTCTCACGCGGTCTGCACGTCCAGCACGAACGCTGGTCCAACTGAGGCGCCAGGTGGAAATGGCATGGCAAGCCGTTCCACAGGACTACATCCAGCATCTCTACGATCGTCTCCATGGGAGAATAGCAGCCTGCGTTGCTGCGAAAGGTGGATATACACTGTACTAGTGCCGACATTGTGCATGCTCTGTTGCCTGTGTCTATGTGCCTGTGGTTCTGTGTGATCATGTGATGTATCTGACCCCAGGAATGTGTCAATAAAGTTTCCCCTTCGTGGGACAATGAATTCACGGTGTTCTTATTTTAATTTCGTGGAGTGTATATTGAGGCAAGCGTGCTAGCTAAGATGGCTCAAATGGCTCTGAGCACTATGGGACTTAACATCTGTGGTCATCGGTCCTCCAGAACTCAGAACTACTTAAACCTAACTAACCTAAGGACATCACTCACATCCATGCCCGAGGCAGGATTCGAACCTGCGACTGTAGCGGTCACGCGGGTCCAGACTGTAGCGCCTAGAACCGCACGGCCACACCGGCCGGCTGCTAGCTAAGTCATCGCATTATTTTAACAGAAAAGAAGAGGCGACCGACTTTGTACCAACGATGTGACAATCGATTACCTATGAACGAGAGTAATGATGTTTGTCAGAGTTTGTATCACTGTCGACGGCACGTGACAAGTGGTGGTCCCCTCTGTGCTTTCTGCATAAAGATGATCTCCACTGCCCAGCAGCCAACCATTGACTCACCTCTGAAGATGTTGCCTGCAGTTGGTAACGAAACGTCGGGTGGAAAAATTTCCACTGGTCGACCACGGCCTCTTAGCCCGGAAGTTTTAATTAATGAAGACCCTGACTCTGAAAACCTACATGTTAAGATCAAAGAACTTTTATTTGATTTTGTTATCCCTGTTCCTGTTTCAACGGTATTCATTTAGAAATATGAAACTCAGCTTTTTTCAAGGGGTACTTCACCTCCTTAATGGTCCTTTGGGCACGTATTTAAAAATGTGTTATGCATAATAAAGAACAACCATCTTCAGTCATAATCGTATTTCAATGCACGATGCATTTCGAGCCCTGGGGTCTCATCTTCAGGTGCTTTGATACTCTACATCGATTACTTTTCCAGATTTAGTTTAGTTCTGGTCCTGGTAAAATTACAATGGTGTATTACAAAACAGACACTATGTGAAGATAAGGTTACTAAGATAATACAAATCGAAAAATAGCTCACTGTTTCCAGCCGTGGATACATAGTTTTTGAAGCACAGTATAATGTATTTTTTTTTTTTTACACGTTTATGTTCTACAGTACATTTTGTAAACTCAAGTAAGTTATTTTACGAAAGAAACAGTGACAGAATGGATGAAATTAAGTAAAATTCTTATTTTGCTCTATACTACAACATATCCAAAGCCGATCAAAATCGAAGTGTATCCTTGGGGTAGGTTTAGATGTGAGTTGCATGTAGGGGACACCGGAAACAGAAAGAACACCAGGAAGACGAGAGTATTTTGGCAGGTACGACAGGCAGCTGTAATCACTTCCCGAGGTCCGCAGCGGCCGGCCAGTAGCCGCGAAGTCTGCGGAGTTGCGGGCGCTAACCGGCCCCCCTCGCCTAATGGGTGCTTGCGCATTCCGGGAGTCGGTTCGAGCGCCTCCCCTGAGCCCTCTCTGGCCGTATCGCGGCGCCGCCTGCCCTTTGTTTAATGGCACCATAAAACAAACACGCGGTCCGAATAAGCAAGCTCCACAGCAGAGCACCTGCTGGTTGCCCGGCAGACCCGATAACGGAGCACTGGCGACTGTACGCCCGGCAAATGTCTAGCTGATTGTGCGCGCTCGGCCCTTGAGAGGAACTACCTGCTCTCAGCTCCGATATCAAGAGTTCCTGATAAATCTTCAGCTTTCATTTGCACTGGTGCAGCGCCTACAGATATTCATCGACAACCCCATGTAAAGCCAAGTGCGACTTTCTGGTCAAAATCTAGTACTCGCTGTTCGGGTTTGCATGCAAATCAGTTGCCAGCCACGTCGCAAGTGCGCCGTTCATCCATGGTCAGCCGAACCCAGTGTGGAGTTGAAAATTCTTGAGTATGCTGTGGCTTCTTTTGCTAGCATCGGAAGTTAACGGATTCTTGCCGAGCTCACTCCTATTATAGTTTATGGTTTTTGAGATTTTGTGTCTTCGTAATATTGACGTTGTATGCTTTGTTTTCGTGACATTGCAAAGGTTGAACGAAGAATGTTATTTTACCTACTAGTGTTCTCCCACGAGAAAAAAGACATATCTGAAAGCAATAATGTATATACGTTTAACAATACCTGGACCAAGAATATGCCTACACTATGCACAAATAAGAATAAAACTTTTCTTATGTGACTGTCAACGGCTGTTAAATATTTAGAAACGAAAAGTATATTTGTGCCAGCAGCTGTACGATTGTATGTTTATTCTCTGCCGATTTCATTTATTACAATCATATCCACAGGAGAAGAACATTGTGCATCTTACAATGTAAACTTTCACGGCCGGTATTGTCTTCACTTAAAACTTCCGGGCTGATAGGCCGTGGTCGAAGTATAAAACTGTCTCCTGACGTTTCGTCTCCGACTGCGGGAGAGCGGCGCTTTACCGGATGTCTCCCGCAGTCGGAGACGAAACGTCAGGAGACAGTTTTATACTTCGACCACGGCCTATCAGCCCGGAAGTTTTAAGTGAAGACTGTGCATCTATCATCACTTAACACTTCCGGGCTGAGATGCCGTGGTCCATACATACGACTCTCCCCTGACGTTTCGCCTTCGATTGCGGAAGGCATCCTCCGAGGACAATCGGCTCAGGGGAGAGTCTTATGTATGGACCACGGCATCTCAGCTCGGAAGTGTTGACAACACCTGCCGTGAAAGCCTTCATTCTATGATCAACTGTATATCTACGTATCAAAAATTCATATTCGTGAAAAATAGCACAACAGAATGCAGAATATACATACTTGTCACAACAGTGTGTCTGAAACAATCCATACAAAGGTGCTGTTCCTTGGCCGAATTACAGTCGTGTACACTTGGTGATAACCCCACAATGAATCATCAGAGGTTAACGGATTCTCGCCGAACTCTCTCCTGTTGATAGTTTATGGTTTTTGTAATTTTGTGTCTTCGTATTCTTTATGTTGTTTGTTTTGTTTGCGTGACGCACTATAAAGGTAGCACCAGGTAAGAGTGGAGTTATTACCAAGTGTACATTACTGTAACTGTGCCAAGGTTCTGCATGTCTATATGGACCGCATTCAGACTGACTGTTATTACAGTTATGCATGTTCTACATTTGGTTGTGTGACATTTGACGATGTATTTTTGATCTATTGTTAAGGTATTCATAATAACTCAAACCAGTAGAGAATAAATGTTCAGTTGCACAGCTGATGGCACAAATATGCTTCTTTTCAAAACATAAATAATAAACAAAATGACATATTCTATCACATAACAGTCCTCGTTTCTTTATTTGTTTATTTTTATTCATTTTTTATATTTTTACACACAGCGACAATCAACGCGCCAAACGGCCAGTAGCTACACTGTTAAATATGATATCCGAGGAATGTGAAAATACTGAATTGCAGCATGATTTTGAACGTTACCTTCCAATAAAATAAAATAACTATCCTTTTCTGATCGAGCTGTGTATGAAAGGTTTCTTTCGCTAGTGGTTCTTCCAGGTAGCTGTTCGAAAACACTTAAGCTCCCGATGTCGTCCATCGTAATTTAGAATGTGGTTAAAGGAAATAACAATCCCGACATGATAATTGTTCCTTCCTGTAATAATCTTGATACGTGTTCGAGCTTCGTCACTAAAAATTCCAGTTCAGCAGTACAATGAAAATAGAATTTTAAACAAGTTAACAAATCGGTTGATCGGAAGCCACATCTGTGGTGTCACCGCTAGACACCACACTTGCTAGGTGGTAACTTAAATCGGCCGCGGTCCTGTAGTACATGTCGGACCCGCGTGTCGCCACTGTGTAATCGCAAACCTAGCGCCACCACATGGCAGGTCAGAAGACACGGACATGACCTCGCCCCAGTTGTACGGACGACATAGCTTGCGACCAGACCTACCAAGTCTTCCTCTCATTTGCCGAGAGACTGATAGAATAGCCTTCAGCTTATTCCATAGCTACTACCTAGCAAGGCGCCATTTGTATCAGTGCTTATAGCTTACTACTATTCAAGAGATGTATTCCAACAAGAGAATAAAGTTAAGTATATTATTCCAGCTACGTACTTTTCTTCTTATTCATTAATAAGTCTCATGTTCCAGTACTTCACGCCCGTCTGCGTTAGTTTAGCGTGCACTTTCAGCCACTTCATTCTACAAGGTGTTGGCCCAGCTGCCGACACATCACATGGCGACGAGAGAAAGTGTTTTTTCTGCTTTGGACTGATTTGTTCTGTTTCCCTTTTTGTGCTCTGATTTGCTTGTGTCATGGCTTCGCCACAATCTCCAGATGTACTGTCCGAATTTTTTCGCTTGCAGAATCAGCAGACGCAGGCGTTATTGGAAGCCCTTGGACAGCTCGTCCAGGGTCAACGTGCGCTGCAAACCGATGCGGCAGCCGCCGCTTCATCGCTACCGCAGCCACACAACGCTGTCGCACCGCCATTTAGGCCCTTTGAGGCCGAGTGCGAAACCTGGACTGAGTGGGCCAGCCAGTTCCAGTTTCATCTCGCCGCGTACAGAATACAAGGTAAAGAGCGGCAGCCGTTTTTGCTTTCTTGTGTCGGTGTGTCTACCTACCGTGTGATAGTGAAATTGTTTCCCCGACGCGACGTAGCAACTCTGACCTACGAAGAAATTTTGTCTGCTTTAGATGCCTATTTCAAAGAAACAGTCAATGTAGTTGCAAAACGGTATACGTTCTTTCGTACAAAACGTACGGCCGGTCAGACTAATAGGGAGTGGGTTGCAACTTTGCAAGGACTTACTAGGGAGTGCGCCTTTGAATGTGAATGTGGCCTCCCATATTCAGATACTATGGTGCGTGATGCAATAGCACAGAACGTTTCTGATGTTCGCATACGGGAACAGATTTTGAAACTCGTAAATCCCTCCCTTCAACAAGTGATAGACATATTGGATAGGCAAGACACACTTGACTTTGCTCAGGACTCATTTGAAACTTCGCCAGCAGTGTGTCACATTAATCGGCCCGCCGGGCCCGCTGCACGGGACGCTAAGCGGCCCTCGCGCCCGTCGCAGCCTCGCTCGCAAACACGTGCGCCGCGTAAGCAAGCAACTGCAGTGAAATCATGCCCGCGGTGTGCAACTAGACATTCGCGTGAAAATTGCCCGTCACGCCAAGCTATTTGCTTTTACTGTCAAAAGATAGGACATGTACAAAGTGTTTGCCAGAAAAAGCTTAGATCAGACAATCGCAATAATTCCAGGCCTTTTGCTTCGCGCCGGAATCGAACCCAGGACAATCAGGCTCGTGGACCTTCGCCCATGGACATTAATGTAGTTCATTCCCACCCGTCCAGTGACACTTTAGCTAACAGTGACTGTGTTCGTCCCACCCAAAGTGTGTGTCGACGTCGCAGGAAATCCCGTAAAGTCGCAAGTGCTTCTGTACCTGTATCAGTTCAAATTGCACGTGACAGTCGCTCTTGTCGTCAGCAGGACAATAAACTTTTTGTGGACTTAGACTTTGAAGGCAAAGTGATCCCATTCCAGCTCGATACCGGAGCTGCAGTTTCATTGATTAATCACGACACGTACAAACAACTGGGCAAACCGCCATTGCGTGCCGCAAATGTTAAGTTAACTAGTTACTCAGGACAGCAGATCCCTGTGTTAGGACAGTGCAGCCTTCTTGCAACATACAAGGGACAAACAAAACTTGTATCATTTTACGTTCTTCGTTCTTCTAGTGCAGTGAACTTGTTTGGTTTAGATTTGTTTCAATTGTTTAATTTGTCTATAGTAAATCAGGTCCTATCAGTGAATCAGACTGTGCCTTCCGCCAGTGTTTCTAGTCTTTGTGAAGAATTTGCAGACATTTTTGCACCGGGCCTTGGTTGCGCTAAGAACTATGCAGCACATTTGGAATTGAAAGACAACGCGCAACCGAAATTTTTCAGAGCGCGCAATGTTCCCCACGCATTGCGTGATGCGGTCGCAAGAACATTGGCCGATTTAGAATCTCAAGGTGTAATTGAACGAGTGCAGGCTTCTCTCTGGGCCTCGCCCTTAGTAATTTTGCCAAAACCTTCCGGAAAACTGAGACTTTGTGTGGACTTCAAGGCAACTGTGAATCCACAACTTGTGACTGCTACTTTTCCTTTGCCCCGCCCGGCAGATCTTTTTGACAAACTGTGCCCGGGAAAATATTTTTCCAAATTGGACCTTGCAGATGCGTACTTGCAAATACCTGTGGACGACGAATCCCAGCGCGTCTTGGTGGTAAACACGCATCTTGGCTTGTATCGCTTCAAAAGACTGCCATTCGGGTGTGCATCCGCCCCTGCATTGTTTCAGCAATATTTCCAAACTATTTGTGCGTCGGTCCCTACTGCTGCGAACTATCTGGACGATATTGTGATCTCCGGACGGACAGACGCCGAACATTTGCAAAATCTCCGAACATTATTTCAGGTATTGCGTCAGAATGGTCTTCGCTTGAGAAAGGACAAATGTGTGTTCTTTGCTCGGGACTTACCCTACCTGGGGCATGTCATAAATGCCCAAGGTATACATCCGAGTCCAGAGCACCTCCGTGCCATACAGGACTTACCTGCTCCGCAGAATTTGAAACAGCTACAGAGTGTGCTGGGTAAAATTAATTACTATGCTAAGTTTGTGCGCAATGCTTCTTCCATTTCAGCTCCGCTACATCGTTTACGCCGTAAAGGTGTTCCGTTCGTCTGGACGACGGAATGCGAACGCGCCTTTCGCCAGTTGAAATCGGCGTTACTTTCACATACTTGCCTTACGCCATTCGATCCCCGAAAACCCCTTTTGTTGATGGTTGATGCATCGGATTTCGGGATCGGTGCTGTGCTTGCGCACAAAGATGGCTCGCATGATCGCCCTATTGCCTTTGCGTCAAAATTGCTCTCATCTGCGCAAAGAAATTATTCACAGATAGAGAAAGAAGCTTTAGCTCTCGTGTTTGGTGTTACCAAGTTCCATGACTTCTTGTATGGTCGTCACTTTACCATCATCACGGACCACAAACCTTTGACATCGCTTTTTCATCCGACCAAGCCTGTACCTCCACGTACAGCGCAGAAATTCATTCGCTGGTCACTTTTTCTCTCGCAGTACCGCTACGATATCTTGTATCGGTCCACTGCTAAGCACGGCAACGCTGATGCGTTGTCCCGTTTGCCTGTTGCTGAGGATAAGGCATTCGATTCTTCCGAACTTGCTTGCATGTTCATTGATTCGGAAGCCGATGACGTGGTCGCATCGTTTCCGATTGATTTTCGTCGTGTAGCTACAGCCACAGCTGCTGACCCTGTCCTTGCTACTGTTTTGCGTTTTGTTGCTACGCAATGGCCCTTGTCAAAGTCACGGATCGAGGATCCGTTGGTTCGCCGTTTTTTTGCTCACAAGGAGAGACTTTTTGTTCGACGTGGTGTTTTGTTGTTGCGTTCCGATAATGATCAATCCCGAGTCGTAGTCCCACGTTCGTTACAGTCATCTGTCTTAAAGCTTCTTCACCAAGGACATTGGGGTATAGTGCGAACGAAACAGCTTGCTCGTCAGCACTGTACTTGGTTCGGAATCGATGCTGCGATTACGAATATGTGCTCCTCTTGCGTGGCGTGTGCAGAACAACAATCCGCACCGCCGCGGAAATTCTTTGCATGGCCGAAAGCCACTTCCCCTTGGCAACGCTTGCACATAGATTTTGCTGGTCCGTTCTGGAATGCTCGATGGTTGGTTGTGGTCGATGCTTTCAGTAATTTTCCTTTTGTTGTCCGGATGTCTTCCACGACGTCTTCTGCCACAATCCAAGCCTTGTCTGCTATCTTTTGCATTGAGGGTCTTCCGCAGACTATTGTTTCCGACAATGGCCCACAATTCATGTCCGCAGAATTTCAGTCATTCTGCAAGGCCAATGGTATTCAACATCTGACGTCCGCGCCGTTTTCGCCTCAGTCAAACGGTGCCGCTGAACGATTGGTCCGGACTTTCAAGTCACAGATGTTGAAATTGAAAGAATCGCATTCTCGGGAGGACGCTTTGTTGCTCTTTTTGTCTTCATATCGCTCTCAGCCTCGCGATGGTCGCTCGCCGGCTGAATTGCTCCATGGTCGATCTCATCGCACCCTGATGTCTTTGCTGCATCCGCCTCATCAGGTTCCTGTGCAGCGGCAGACTCCTGTTTTTGCTCCTGGCGACGTTGTCTATTATCGCACTTATCGCGGTTCACGGCGTTGGCTCGCAGGGCGCATTCTTCGCTGCCTCGGCCGCGCGATGTATTTGGTTTTGGGGGCCTCTGGTGAGGTGCGTCGGCATCTCAATCAGCTGCGCCTCTGTCGTCGCCTGGGTTCTGCCGCTCCCCGTCTGCTTTCAGCGACGGAGCCGTCAGGTCAGCGCCTTGGGGACCCATCTACTGGCTCGCCTCATCCCCAGGTGTTGCCGACGCTGCCTTCCATTTTGCCACATGGCGTCGCGCCGCCGCCACCGCAGCCGCCGCCGGCGCCGCCCGCAGCGGACGCTTCGCTGCAGCCGCCTGGCGCCTCCCTGGGTCACGCGCCGCCGCTCGCTTCCCGTGACCAGCCGTCCTCCGCCATGGACCTCTTGCCCGCTCCGGACCAGATGTCGTCTTCGCCCGTCGGGTGCTCCGACCACATGGAGGTCGACCCTTCTGTCTCATTACGTGCGCATACACCTCATGTTGACGTGCACCCTGGACTAGGTTTGCAGGCGTTTCCTAGCTCCCCTCGGACCGAATGGCCGGGTGCGGGTGGCACAGCCTCGCCTGTTGTTAGGCTCCCCACCTCATCGCATACGTCAACATGGGGTCCTCTCCACGGCGGGCGGAAGCCTTATCTCACGACCGTTCGCCGATTTGCGGGGGAGGAATGTGGTGTCACCGCTAGACACCACACTTGCTAGGTGGTAACTTAAATCGGCCGCGGTCCTGTAGTACATGTCGGACCCGCGTGTCGCCACTGTGTAATCGCAAACCTAGCGCCACCACATGGCAGGTCAGAAGACACGGACATGACCTCGCCCCGGTTGTACGGACGACATAGCTTGCGACCAGACCTACCAAGTCTTCCTCTCATTTGCCGAGAGACTGATAGAATAGCCTTCAGCTTATTCCATAGCTACTACCTAGCAAGGCGCCATTTGTATCAGTGCTTATAGCTTACTACTATTCAAGAGATGTATTCCAACAAGAGAATAAAGTTAAGTATATTATTCCAGCTACGTACTTTTCTTCTTATTCATTAATAAGTCTCATGTTCCAGTACTTCACGCCCGTCTGCGTTAGTTTAGCGTGCACTTTCAGCCACTTCATTCTACAAGGTGTTGGCCCAGCTGCCGACACATCAACATCAGTCCTTTGCATATTCTCCACAACTGATCTGAAAAATGTTCTGAAACTGACAAGTTAATACATCAAATGTTGGCAGAGAACGACTGGATCGGTAACGAAGTAAGTACAATAAAAATTGTCTTCTAATATGGTTATTAATCACAAAGTCACAGCAGTACAAGAAAGAGATCTTTACACATCGCTGATCAGATGCATAAGAGGAAGAAGGACAGCAATCACTTGTCTTGCTGCCTCCCAAAACATGTGAAGGCTGAGCCTTCTTTTATTTAGAATATACAAGTTAAATCTTTGTCATTCATTTTACAAACGTACTAAATTGTAACATAAAAGAAAAGTTTTTAAAGGAAGTCTCACAAGTTGTACAAATAGGAGAGTAATAAATTGCAGCAACAACAAAAAGACATCGAATATCTTATCTGTAGGCTTCCTAAAGAGTACAATCTTCAGATTAACCTAAAGGTGTAACATAGCATTATCAGGCATAGTTACGTTAAAAACAGGGGTATGGGGTAGTGTGAGGCAAAATTTCAGGCAGTGTAGCCGTCTGTACAACTAACAATAACTGTGAACTTACGTAGGAATTAAAGCGGTGGGCGAGCATCCATCCTTTAATACCATATTCTGTCACTATACCTGCACTAACTTACTTTTAGTGATTTTACTGTTTACCTAATTTATTGTTTTTCGCAGATATAATTTAGCTGTGCAGCCACTTTTCTTAAGTACGTTGGTTAACCAAAGGCATCTATCCTTAATGCCTGTTGTTAATGTTGTATAATCTTGTCTTTACATTTGTGTGGCCGGCTTCGAACTCTGACGTATCCTGCGTTATTGACTGCATTATACAAGATGTATCAAAAAGAATCACCCGATTTTAAAATATCATAAGTATTATGTTATTTGGGGTATGCGTGTGAATAACGTACTGTTGGAAAGAGCAAACTCTCGAGTTTTACATTGTTCCCGCTAGATAGCAGCAGTGTGCGCCCAATTCAGTTCAAATAAAAATGGTGTCGGGGCAACATAAAGCGTTTTGTGTTCTATGTTTTGCACAGTGCGGGTCAGTAATGATTATGCAGCGTGACTTTCGTGGATCCTCCTACGGCACAGAGCATCAGATGATGGCATGAACTTCTGGCGCTGCAGTCCGGAACCGCGGGACTGCTACGGTCGCAGGTTCGAATCCTGCCTCGGGCATGGGTGTGTGTGATGTCCTTAGTTAGGTTTAAGTAGTTCTAAGTTCTAGGGGACTTATGACCCAAGATGTTGAGTCCCATAGTGCTCAGAGCCATTTGAACCATCTGATGGCATGAACAACTTCTAGAAACAGATTGTTAGTGTAAAGGCAAATCGCCGTGCCGTCCCCGAACGTATGACACAGACGTCCGTAGTTTCACAATGAGTCCGCAGAAATCCGTTCGCCGTGCAGCTCGGCAGCTCAACATGCCCCCGTTGTCCGTCTGGCGTATGTTGCGTCAACGTTTACACATAAAACTATACAAAATTCAGTACAGCAACTGTGGAAGCTGCAACTCGAGACACGCTCGCTGCCGTGGGGGGAACAATTTGAATACCGCATTGACATATGCCGTGCATCTCAAGGGGGCATACTGAACACCTATGAAAAGTAACGAAAAAATCCTTTTTCAGTTTCCCGTTCATCAAAAAAGAAGATTCATTATATATGTTTATTATTTCAGAAATATATACGTGCCAAATCGGCTGGATCTTTTTTTATACACCCTATATTTACATTCTGTCCGCCGTACTCAACATTTAATGCTGCGTACACCGGAAGGCGATTGGCTCCGTATTGTGTGAGATCCTTAAAATATTTTTATTTGTTTGCAATAGTGCCTCTTTCCAGCAGATATTGTAGTTTCACCTGGCATTTTATTACCTGTTTCTGGTCCCTTCTGCTTTCATTGGCCTTATGCCGATAGGACGATGTTTCCTTATAATTTTTATCTTAATGCCATAAGCTGGGATTAAAGGATGGATGTTGCGTCATTGCAATACTTCTCATGTAAGCTGACGGTTATTGTTAGTTGTAGAGACTAGGGCTGTTGATATTTTTAAACGTATCGAGAATCCGATGTATCAATATTTAAAAAATATTATTATTGGCACTACGTACATCGAAAAAATTATCGGTATGTCGATGGAAATAATAGCGACGTACCAGCCAAAAAATATATCGGCGGCACATTGTAAATATACTGCCAGGTTTAGAGCTGTATATTTAAGTATTGGTTTATTATTGGATATTCTGTACATCAACAAGCTAGCAACCTGCTCATCCCTCTCCGAGCAAGAATTGAAAGGAAAACGATGCACGCTCACGCTTGGCGATAACCACTTTGCTAAAAACGGTAACTGCAGGTTAGGTGGCACCGTAAAAGATGTCCGATAGGCCTGTCGTTCGATTTCGTCTCATATCGGATTTGTCTGGGATTCTTTTTGTAGGCATCCCTGTTATTTCATTTCTGCAAACTTCAGCGACCTTGTAGTTCTAGTGCCAAAATTGTGTGGTGATGCTAAACGTTGCAGTTCCTATTGATAATGCCGAACGCCGATTGTGTCAGTATTTCCCCTCAGATTTCTCCGCCCACTACAAAGACCAATCTTGTCATTTATGCTTTTGTTCATCAGTTTCACAACTGTTTCCGAAGAATTCCGTTTTGAACAAAGAGCACACTAGTTGCTTAGAAATTGTTTGTTAACGGAGCTGCTTTCAAATTATTTTCAGATCGGATATCTTGTAGTTCAGTTCATACCGCCATCCACCAGTCAATCGGACTTCTTCTTTGTGCCATTTAGACCTGCGTCACACAGACAAAGTGAAAAATCGGACATGGTGAAGGCTTCTTCACACACTGAAAGTAAAGTTATGTTCTACTACAGTTTCAAAAGAGGAACTTCAAATATTTATCGAAAATTGCGGAAAAATGTAATATAAAATTAAAAATATCGTCATTCGATAGTGTCGTATCGATATCGATATATCTGTGAAAATAATATCGGCGATGCATACAAAATTTTGGAAAAAGATATTGCTATAATGATATTTTATGAAAGCCCTAGACTAAACACTGGTACACAGCCTGGAGCTTACGCCTCTTTTTTTTAAATATACCTATGTCTCATAATGTTATTTTACACCTCTCGGTTAATCTGAAGATGCGCCACAAGGACGAAACGCGTCATCGTCAACAAACAGATAAAAGAATTTGCAGCCAAGACTATCTTATTTCATTAAACAAATGTTGTGGAACTGGAAAGTCGTGAAGTGCAATAATTGGCAAACATTTAGATTTAGTACAAAATTGTTCCATGTCAAAGAAATTGCCAGCCGTAAGAACACCAACAGAAGTATATGTTTCTTATAGATAACATATTGTTTTTACAGTATGTTGCTTTCAGTGGAAACGATTGAATGTATATAGTGTTTCGATACTGTGTTTTTATGAGGAAACTGTATCTTATGTTTTACAGTTATTTTATTATTATTATTTATGTCTCTTGGCATTTTACTAACTCTTGGGACGCAAAAAATGTAATAACTTCCGTAAATTAAGCACAAAAAGAATTAAAAGCAAACATTAATTTTGTGGCTCGCATGACGTCGAGTGACGAATGGCGTTCATGCTGCTAGGGCCGCTAATGTGTTTTGAACTCTTAGACGGTAGCAACTTTCACTGCGGTGAGTGTTGTGACTGTAAACGTTAGACGGAGGTAAACAGATAAATGATTTTTATTTAAAATTGTTTCAGAAGTGAAAAAGATCTATTTAACATGAAAACTAATTGTCGGTGTGTTTTAGCGCTTAGAAATAAAACAAGATACAAATGATAGCGTAAAAAGGCGCTATTTCCTGCATTCTAAATATTATTTTAAGTGTATACATGCTCCAATCACATTGTGACCACAGCGTAAGTGCGACATCAACGTGCAATAACCACTCACGGACTGCAGATGGCAGCACTAACAGTGAAGGGTATATAAAGTGTGTCAGGCAGGACGCGGAAACAGATGCAATCTTTGTCGTAATGAGGAAACGGAGCGATTTCTCTGGCGTAAAAAGCTGAGTGAGCTTTGGCTTTCGAACCAAGGGTGGAAACATTTCCGAAAAAGTTAAGTTTGTAAAGTGTTCGCTTACCGCCATAGTAAAAGTATACGTGCATGGCAAAATGGCGTTACCCATGCAGGCAACTGTATTGCACCACAAGCGACGTTACAGGGGTGAACGTCGTCTGCGGAGATGGATATGGGCGACCACACGTGCAACAGTTGACCAATTGAAAGCCCAGATGGAACAAAAGGTTACTAAAATTGTATCTCCAGTGACCCATCGGCGAACATTGCTGCGTATGGACATCCTTACCAGGTGCCTGCTTATAAACCCACGCTGACTGATATTCATCGACAAAAAGGCTGTAATTTCAACGCCAGTACCGCAACTGGACCTCCACTGAATGGCAACAGGTCGCCTATTCAGATGAATCATATTTTAGGTTCCATCGGACACAGAGCTTGAGCCGTGTTAAAAATTGATGTTTTGAAGAGCGCGCCGCAGCGCGTAGTGTGAAGCAGTCGCTCTCCGTTTCTGCGTTTCTGACGGTGGCGCCGCTGTGGCAGTCGCAGCTTTGGTGTCTACCTCTGGTGAGAAAGGGGAAAGGTTGCCTGTTCACGTACATTTAAGAGGCGCTATGAGCTCGCCATTTGGGATTCGAGGGTTGGATTCCCTCACTTCCTCAATGAGGACTCGCACTGCCTGGGCTACTCTCACGGTGTATCTTCGACGTCGAAGAGCCCCATCCGTGCCTGTCGCGTTGTTGCCGTCTGCACGCCGTCACTGCTGCCCGCCGCCGCCGCCGCCGCCGCCGCGCGGTGCTTGCCGCCGCCGCCTGGTCGCTGTCTCTCGGTGCTCGCCGCTTCTTCTGCCGCCGCCGCCGCTGCCGCCGTCTCTTGGTGCTCACCGCTTCTTCTGCCGCCGTCTCTCGGTGCTCGCCGCTTCTGCCGCCGCCGCTGCCGCCGTCTCTCGGTGTTCGCTGCTGCTTGCAATCATGGACGCCCCAACTACCACCGTCATCTACACCTCCCCTTCACCTGCCCCCACTGTAACGTCATGGAGTGCTTCTCTGGGATTAACCCATCTCATCCACCTCCCCTACTCAACGTCTCCTCCCCATCTATCCCATCACTGCATCCCCACCTGTACGTCACTCCTGCTCCTACCCCTGCTACTGCACCTGCTGCTGCTCCTGCCCCTGCCCCTGCTCCCACCCCCCTTCCCGCTCCTGTCCCCCTCTCCCCCCTACAACTACCACTGCTTCCCCTGCCCGAGTCACCACCCGCCGCGCCACAGTCGCCGCCACAGAGCGCTCTACCCTCTCTTCCAGTGCTACTGCCTCACAGGAGGGCCCTGCCTCCCACCACCTCCCCATCCATCCAGTCCCTCAACCCTCCTCCCAGGCAACACCCGCCAAAAAATCTTCCAAACGGCCCAGTGGCGACCTCTCCTCTACTCCCTCATCCAAAATGCCACTGCCCACCCCGCCTCCCGCTGGCCCAGCTATGGATACCACCCCACCTCCTTCCTCTCCAGCCCCCTCCCTGTATACCTTTGTTCTGGCCAAACCTGATCCTTACCCTTGAAAACCGGAAGTACATCCCCAGTGCACCCATCACCCAACTTATCCCTCGCAAAGACTCTGTTCTCATCAAGTCTCCCTCTCCGTCCTTCCATACTGATCTCCTCCAGCGCCTTCCCCGTATCACCTTTGGGCCCCACACATCCCTCACCGCATTCTTTACATCCTCCTCTCCTCGTCTGCCCCGACCGCCTCGTCGTCCGCCGACCCTCACCACCGTCATCACAAAACTCGGCCCTGTGGTCACGGAGGCTGAGGTGTTGGCGGAACTGAATTCCCACGCCGACCTGGAAGTCCGCTCCGCCCGCCGTATTTACAACTCCCTACTTTCCTCATGCGTATATTTACAGAGTCCGCCTCCTCCATCGACCACCTCCTCACGCAGGGAGCCCTGATTTTCAACCGCCACCACCCTGTTGACCTGTCCCGTACACCTTCTCAATCCTACCACTGCCAGCATTGGCTTCTGTACAACGACCACCTCACCCAAAACTGCAAGAACCCACCCACCTGCCCCCATTGTAAAGCCCACTTCCTTAAACAGTGTCCCAACCTCGACTCCCCCCCCCCATCCTGCGACACCAGCAATGAACCTCACCCCACCTATTCCTCCAAATGCAAAGCCAAGCCCCCTCCCACCAACCCTGAACTCACTGTCCCCGTTCGCCCCATTGACCCACCCATCCACCCTAACAATTCCTCTGCCCTCCCCCTACAGCAGAAGACATCATCCGGTTCCTCACCGTCGTCCTGCACAACATCCACCCCTTCCAACGCCCCCACACACTCCAGCAGATTTCCCTTGCCGCCCACTCTGTTTTCCACTTAAACACCTACGCCACGTACTCCCACAACCAGGCCTACCTTACCTTCACTAGCCTAGACACTCTCGTTTAAGCCCCTCCCTCCCCCATTCCCGCACCCTTCCCACCTCCAACCTCCTGGCGCATCAACAGTATCGTCTCCTCTACCTTAACATTTGCTCCCTCCCTGCAAACAAATACTTCATGCATACCCTCTCCCAGCACCAGGTTGACTCCTTCATCCTTAATGAAACCTTCCTCCAACCCCACCATGTTGTTCACACCTCCCCCTCACTGCACTGACAATTCCCTTCCCCTAGCCCGAGGCGGGGTCGCTATAGGCCACCTCAGGCATCTCCCTCAGGCATCTCCCTCAGGCAACCCCTCCTCAATGACCCAACTGAGCACCTTCTCCTCAGCTTATTTTTTCCCTCCCTCACCGTCACCTGTACCACTACCTATATCCGCCCCACAGCTCCTCTCCCCTTTGACTTCATTTCCCATGTTGACCGTACCTTCTCCACCTATGTGATCGCCGCTGACCTCAACATCCACAGCCATGACCCTGCCACCCTTCGGCGGTGGCGTCAGTTCCTTGCCACCCTCCATGGTGACCTTGTTCCTCTCCCACAGCACACCCGTCCTGAAAGTAACTCCACCCCCGATGTTATCCTCGCTTCCCCCAACCTCCTTGGTCGCATCGCCGTTGATGTCCTCGATCCTGTCGGTAGTGACCATCTCTCTGTCCTTCTCACCATCTCCAGTACCCGTCCCACCACTGCAGCCTCCCGCCCACTTGCCCCTCCAAAGTCTGTCCATGACTACCACTGTGCCAATTGGGGTGCCTACTGGGAATCCATTGCCTTACAGGTCGAAAGCCACCCCTTCACCTTTCACCACCCTGATGACATCACCCATGCCTCCTTCACTGACGCTGTGGAGGGTCATGTCTCTACCAAACTCATCCACCCTCACAGCCCTACACTTCCTCCACAGGCCGTCCTTCTGCTGCATGAATCCTGCAGGCTCTACCGCTCCTTCCTCTGCACTCGTGACGGGATACTCTCACCTGCCACCGGCAATTACAGCGACATATCCGGAACCTCCTTACACCAAAGAAACGCCGGGACTGGCGCCAGACATGCACACGCCTCAACTCCACCCTCCCTGTCAACTCCTCCAAGTACTGGTCAGCCTTCCACCGCCTTACTGGTAGCCATCCCACCCCGCATTACCCCATCCTCCATGACGATCGACCCTTTCCTGACAACCTCAGTAAGGCTAACCATTTTGCTTCCCACCTATCCGAGGTCTTCTCCATTCCTGATGATCCCCATTTTGATTACTCCCTCTTCCCCACTGTCCTTGACCATACTGACACCTCTGTCCCCCTGCTCGCTCCTAACTTCCAGTACTTTGATCAGTTACCCCCCTCAGACATCAACGCTCCCATCACCACACGAGACATCACATCGGTCCTCCGCTCCAAATGCAACACCGCCCCTGGTCATGATGACGTCACCTACCGTCACCTCAAGGAATCTCTCCATCCTTCCTGTCTGTCCTTGCTACCCTGTACAATGTCCTCCTCTCCACTGGATTTTACCCCGACCTGTGGAAGACTTCCCGTGTCCTGCTGTTCCCTAAACCTACCAAACCCCCCTCTGATACCTCTTCCTATCATCCAATCTGCCTCACATCCGTGTTCAGTAAGGTCTTCGAGGCCATCCTCTCTCTCAGTATTCACCGCCACCTTAACCAGCACCCTCTCCTTCCTCTTACCCAATGTGGCTTCCGGCCTTCCTTCTCCGCCGACGACCAGCTCCTTAACCTTACCAATCTTCTTTACCTCCAACTTAACTCCCGTCACTCCGCTATCTTTGTTTCCCTTGATCTCCAGAACGCCTATGACCATGTCTGGCATCCCGGGCTCCTCTTCAAACTCCAGACCTATCCTCTCCCCATCAACTTCGTCCATCTCATTACTTCCTTCCTCTCCCATCGTCCCTCCTATATATCCACAATTCCAACTCCTGTACTTTCTACCCCTCTGCCGGCATGCCCCAAGGTTCTGTCCTTTCCCCACTCCTCTATCTCCTGTACACTGCTGATATGCCCAAACCTCCCCCTCCTGTTCATATTCTCCAGTTTGCTGATGACACCGCCTTCCTAGCCCTTTATCCTACCCTTCAACGGTCCCCACGTACCCTCCAAACCCACCTTGACCAATTCACCGCTTGGTGCAACCAGTGGTTCCTCCGTGTTAATCCCTCCAAGACCCAGGCGATCATCATAGTCCACACCACCTGCTCCTTCCGCCTCCATGATCTCTACCTCACCTGCATTCTTCCACCATCCTTCACACCTACAAATCCTTGATCCGCCCCATCCTCTGTTATACCAGCATCGCTTGGATTTCCGCTCCTCCCCAGTTCTATAAAGCCCTCCAAATCCTCGAACGCCATGCGCTCCACCTCGCCTTCCACATCCGCCTTCCGTCCCCCACACGCATCCTCTACGACCTCATCCCCTTCCCCCACCTACTCCTTTTCCTTGAACACATCTGCACACTATATATTGTCTGCCCTTGATCCCCCTCACCCCCTGGTGTTTCCCATACTCTCCACCCCCACCCAGTCGCCGCGCCTTTACCGTTGTGTCCCACCCTCTCTCCATCTCCACACCCTCCATCTCTTTTCCCAACGCAACTTCCACCGTCTACCCCTCCCGGATGATGAGCTTCGCCCTGACATCTACCCTTCCTACCAACTCTAACCCCATCTTCCTGCCTCCTCCTCGGGGCTCCCTCTCCTCCCCCTCCTCCTGAACGGCTTCCCCCTCCTACTCCCCCTCCATCTCCTTTGCCTCCTTTCAGTGTCTCTGCGCTCCCTCCTGCCCTGTCTTCCCTCTTCTTCTCCCGCCCCACGTGTCTCCTGCCTCTTCGTGAACCCACTGATGCCCCTCTCTTCATCCCGCCGCTTCCCCAGCTGCCCCATGCTCTCCCCTCCTTTTCCATCCTCTCTGACCTTTCCCTCGGCAGGTCCCACCTGGCAGTTTTATTCTTCATCGTGTGTGCTCCAAGTGGGTTTTAAGTGTGTTGTTCTGGAGTGTTTTTAATACTGTGGCCGACTTTTAACCTGTGTATGCGCATTCAGTGTCTTCTCTGTGTTTTAAGAATCGCCAACTGTGTTTCTTTAACTTTCTGGTGACTTTTTTAACTGTCCCCCATGAACGACTCCATGTCAGTATTTTACCTCCATTTTCTCCCTTACTCTGTTTTATGTTCCCCTTTCTTTATCTCCTTATGTATGTATCATTTTATTCTTGTTTCAGTTGTCGTGTCACTCGGCTGAAGAGCGGCGGATTGTGCCGCTGACAGCCCTCCCCTGCCCATATGGGGCAGGGGAATGAAATCACAGTAAAGGGAAAAAAGCTCGCCATTGGGTCAGTATCTCGTTCACAGCTTGCTAGTCTGTCTCTCGTCCACATTTGTTAGGCAGATAGTGTCTGTTTGTCGTTCGGAGTGCTAGTATGTTCGTCGTTCGGATCAAACTTTAAAGGCGGTAAAATGAGAGTCGTTCCACTCCGCCAGTAAGAGAACTCAGCGTGTGGTCGCTCGGTCGGGGCTTAGTTCCTGCATCTGCGCGTTAGGCCGCCAGTCTGCCCGAGTTAGCTCAGGCAATGGTCATTGGCGGTTGGATCGATCGGTTGGTCGGTCGCGCACTGAGACACAAGATGACTTGTCCGCCTTGAGCGTCGGCCCATGTGATGTCGCCACCTGAGTCCAGTGGGCCGCGGCGTATTGCGAGGGGTAGTGACTTCGCGGTTGCCACGAGAGCAACAGGAGTCAACCCACGACATCGGTCTGGCCGGTGCGAGCTGCGACTGCGTGAGACGGCAGATCGGTGCGCCTTCCTGCGTCCATTGAAGCGGCTGGCAGCTGACGGTTCGGGAGAGCGAGTCTGGGGGTGCTGCGCCAGGTCTTCTCGAGAAATCGCAGTTTATTAGAAGTTAAGCGATTGGTGGTATGTTGTTTAATTGTACTTGTTAAATTGTACTTATTTTCTTGGTGAGGTCACCAGCCATTTTGCTTTGGGGTCATCCCACCATTCTTTTCCGTTTGCCCACGTGCAGGAAGGTGGCTGTTTATAAATTGGGTGGTCCGTTTTTCCTTTGTGGAGTAGGGGCGGGTTAGAGCAACCTGCGGTTCGGGTTGTTCGATAATCTCCCTATCAATATACCGTACGTTAGTAGCTGCCTCTGTCATGTTTGTCGGATTTGGTGTGTTAACGAATTTATTGCTTGGAGTGTAAGGCCTAATACCTTAAAAATGTTTTGATCTTTGGAAACTTTGATATTATTGCTTATGATCTTGAGAGGCGGTATCTGTGTACTGTAGAGGATCTTAACTTGTTTGGCCAACCTTGTAGAATTTTATATAAGATTGCAATTCATGGGCTTTAATTTAAATGACCATTTTAGTATATAAAGTTGCCACCCATTCACCGTTAGACTTTTCTTAGAAGTTAAAATCAAGGTGCACCTTCGGTGGCAATGTTAATATTTTAATTGTTAGTGTTTTGTACCATTTCCATCTCTCCTACGGGGGGTGCATGGTTTGTGTGCTTGTGTAAATTGTTAAAACTCTTAGTTTAAAGTTATTTGGTGTATTGCAGATGTGCACCAGTGTAGTCTTTCAGAGGCTGTTGTGAGCGGTCGTAACTCTGGCCGTGTCAAAAGGGAGCGGCAAGGTTCTCTGCCTGAAAGCTCATATAGTCAAAACTTGTTTCTTTCTGCCTCTGAATAAATTGTAACTTTGATATTTATAGGGAGCTTTCTGATTATAATTTTAAATCTGTTTCTTTTAAAAATGCTTTTAGGCACTATTAAAGTGAATAAAATTCCCATTTATTAAAAGCAATTTGGTTATGATTTCATCAGTTACTCCCTGGCAACTACTTCCATGCTTACATAGTGTGATTAAATGTGTTAATGTTCTTGACGAATCGCTAGTAAATAAAATAAATTCTTAAGAGTATTCTTTGAAAATAAATCACGGTTCAGGGCTGTGGGCTTCTAAGGCGTGAAACGTCTGAATGAAAACACCCAGCAACAATCGTCGGAAGCGTATAGCCTAAATTGCATTCCCTCGGTGATCTCGTCATTCTAGGAGGCACAAAGGATCAACATCTGTCCTTGGGGATCATGCCCACCCTTACATGCAGCTGGTTTCTCGTCAGATGGTGGAATCTATCAGCAGAACAATGCAACAAGTCACACAGTTCGCAATGTATTTACATGGATGAATTATCCATAGAGTCAACTGGCGACCAAACTCTCCGGACTCCAAATCCAGTCGGGAATCTGTGGGACCATATCCTCAACCGACAAAACTAGCGCAACTGATCGCGGCAGTGGAGTCCACAACCTCAATGACACTCTTCCTGCAGGCGTCGCAGCGTTCACGCTGCAAATGTTGTTAGTCAGGCTTGTGACACCTGGTTCCATGAATGTTACTGGACAGTATATTTTCTGCACCAGATGAATGTAGATCTCCTGAAATGTTTAGACGGCACTTTTCCTAGTCTTTCAGTTCTCAAATTACCCTAAGGCGGTTGTCAAGAACATCCATTACAAAATTTTCTTTTGTCATTATTACAGCTTCTCCAACTGAGTGGCTACTTGAGTGGTGGAAAGTCGCAGCTCCTAGGTCTGGGAAGCTTATAAGGCCCAGAGAGCGGTGTGCTGACCCCTTGCCTCTCAATACTCATTTTCATTGGCAGATGATGACAAGCAGCCGATCAGCCTGAATGACCCAGAAGGGTGAGTAGACCGAGCTCCAGCTTGTAACATCGTCCACTGTTCCTAATTTCTGTTACTGTATTTCTTAAAAAAGGATCGCCCTCATAACATCACTTTCGCCGTTCAGGTGTCAAATTGCCAGTAGACGGGTCTCACATCACACGCAATACTGTCATTGAACTCTAAACCAAAGGGAAGGCTAGTGACAGTCAAGATTCAGTACAGTAATTGAACACCAGAGCAGTTGCGACTCACTCCGAAGCGAGACTCATCGGTGAAGACAGTTCCACTCCAGGACAGGACGCCACTGACAGTGGAGCCCCAACCCGAAAGTCGCCCACCATATGACCCGATTACCAGGAGTGATTGTGTGGGGTGCCACTTCTTTTCATCGCAGAACCCCTTTGGTTGTCATCCGTGGCACCCTTACAGCACAGAGGTTCAACGAGTTTCTACATCCCGTTTTGTTGCCCTTTATGGCAAGCCATCCTGGACTTACATTTCAGCACGATAATGCTCTGACCAACACTTCGCAATAACGGCCTGTTCAAATTGATCAACAGCTGAACATGTTTCTAAATTTGCCGCTGTCCAGTTGGATTCTCCTCGCATGTATGATAATGTTAAAATGTATCTGTTTTTTGTCTCACTCCAAGTTTTAGGAAGGATCCTCTTAAAACATCGAATGAATGGTTCGAATGGATCTGAGCACTATGTGACTTAACTTCTGAGGTCATCAGTTCCCTAGAACGTAGAACTACTTTAACTAACCAAAGGACATCACACACATCCATGCCCGAGGCAGGATTCGAACCTGCGACCATAGCGGTCGCGCGTTTCCAGACTGACCGCTCGGCCATAACGGCCGGCAAAACATCGAATGAAAATAACGGGATATGGACACCGTGTAAACCCGGAACTGTCGGTGCTTGAGCAAACCTTTCTCTAAAAGCACGGCAGTTAATGTAGGTGGTGCCCCCACCGCCTCGTACGAGCATTCCAGGCGCGGGCTACTAGTCCTTGCATGACGGGGAACAGACTGTATGTGTTGGCTGGTATTACCATAACTTCCATTCGTATGTGCCAGAGTAGCCATTGTTCACGCGATGAGTTTTTTTATCATCTAGAGGTCAGAGACCTGTGTATTAACAGTGTCACGGTTTAATGTATGTATTATCTGACCTACCTCATTTCGTATCGTCTCGCACGAGGATCCGTTTCAGATAGCACCTCCTCGCCAAAGGATTGTGCCGCTGCACGTTTCTCCCTTCCGGCCTCTTCAAGAATTTCAGTATTTTTCTCTGAACTCCGTTCGTTAGTTAACTTGTTGCATCAGTTTGCACATATTTGTTTCCATTGTGGTCTTACTGCTTTCTAATTTCTCAGACAACTGGCTAGCTGCACCCAGTTTTATAATTAGGGCAGCAGTTAGAACATTAGATTTTAGGAGTACGTATATAAACCCTTTTTGAAAGACATCTCTGTTGTCTCTAATGGTTAAAATTATTAATTTGTATAATTAAATATCGCAATTTCGGCTGATTGTCTGCTTTAAAGTGGAATATAGCGCAAATTTTGCACTTCAGTACGCTTAATTATTTTCTATCAGGCATGTCGGTATGTGGAGGTGATCATGACGTATACACATGCCTGATAATTTTTTTAAGCACAAAATTTACGCTGTGCTCCAACCGAAAATGACTAAATGCCGCAAACTGTAGTAATGGATTTTAAAAAATAAATAATTTCAAGAAAAGCGACAATGGTGTTTTTTCTTTTCATTTTGACTGAGGGCAATGTCAGATCGGTGTTTCTGTAAAGGACACTACCGATTTATATCTTCAGCCTGTCCTCCGATCTCACTCTTCCTTCCTTCCCGACATCTACGAGACAAATCCTAATATCTCTTCCTATTCCCTACTCAACAAACGTTACGATAAAAACTATTAAAGAACTCTCCACCGGCATGATGATACTTATTTGCGATCTGATGCAACCAGACATAAGTTCAGTTAAGTACATGTGAGACGTCATCCAGTCAGTTGCGCATACGCTTTGGACGTGGGTCTGACCTGTAGCGGTGTGTTTTGAGTGACCGATGAGCGATAAGGTATCAAGATTTCTATCCAGTGTTTTCTGTGTTGCCTGAGGCTCGTGTCACGCTACAATACCACCATCAACGCGGTGAACTCGAGTGCTACTCCTATTAGAAAGCTTCTAATTCCACTCCACAGTCAGTTTGCCCTTCCGAGTAAGGAAAATTTGTCACACGGAACACGTCCAATCGGTGTGCGTGCTCTTCTCACTACGTGAAAACGAAATCTGATGATCAAATTTCCAGTTCAGTTTCCTCCGCTGATAGGGTAAGTCAGCTAGTGACAGTGATGAATTAAGGAACTGTTATAAATGTCCAAAGAACGAGGAAGACCGAGGTGCTGAAGAAGCATGCAAAAGGAGCAAAGTAAAAAGACTCGTTCTCCATCGACTCAAAGGAATATCTGCAATATCCGCTGGTGATTAAAACAGTGGGGAGGAGCCAAGCAATCACGTAAATTCTGGCGCTCTTATCTTGAGTTCTAAAGATCAGATGACAGTTGCTCCGCTTCGCCCACCTGTTCTACTGTCGATTGAGGGATATTCTTGAGCCGGCCGCGGTGGTTTCGCGGTTCTAGGCGCTCAGTGCGGAACTGCGCGACTGCTACGGTCGCAGGTTCGAATCCTGCCTCGGGCATGGATGTGTGTGATGCCCTTAGGTTAGTTAGGTTTAATTAGTTCTAAGTTCTAGGGGACTGATGACCTAAGATGTTAAGTCCCATAGTGCTCAGAACCATTTGATATTCTTGATGTGCGCTTCCTTTCAGCATATTACAGTCAAAAGAACTGTTGAGGCAGGAAACGTATACTCGGTTCTTACCCCTAAATTTGCTTTATCACTATCTACCGAAACTTATTTTACGCTTTCCTTCAGTTAATATAATGACAGGATGTTCTACAATTCCTGTTATAGAAATCATTGTCTCCGGTTCCTGCGTCCCGAGAAGAAGGGTATTTTCAAGTATTCGCACCTTCAAACTGATTTTATATTCAAACGTTACATTTCAGGACACGAGTTCCCTATCAAAACTTTATTTACTAAGTTCCTTCTGCAGCCCCTAGAAACATGTGATAGGAATTATGGAACAACTTGTATATTATGTCTGGCACGATGGCTGTCAACAATAATATAACCTATAGAATCTTATTCTAGCCATGGAATATATTAGAATGACTTTGGTGCTATCTAGCGCACTCGTTCTCCTTAAAAAAAAAGTACCCCATTACATGCTGTCGCTGCTGGCAAACGGGCCTTAGATCCAGTGCTAAATTCCTGGTCTGTTTGAATACACTCTCATATCACAAAGCACTAGGTTCCCTGATCGCAGCTAGCTCATGAACCTTGCGATGTATTTCAGTTGACGTGAAATGCTAGATGGTGATGTAGCTATGGCTTACCTAAAATCAAGTGAGAAGCGGCGTGCCAACTACGAATGCCTGCACCGTGATCTCGAGACGCTTACCGCAGCTGGACAGGTGTCCGCGCAGTAGAACTGCACGGCGACAACAGGGAGGCCAGCTGTTATCCGTACCCTTGCACGGTGGACGGACACTGCTCTGTCCCACAACAAGTCCGGAAGCCAAAATGGCACTGCTACTTACAGGCTCTACTTATCGTCTTTTTAGTGAGGTAATTTTCGTTATTTCGTCTGTACTTGGAACCCTCTTTTTATAATAGAATACCGAATTGAGCAAATAGTTCATATGCAAATCTTCCCCCTCATAGATGCCTTCAATGCACTCTTTCCACATATCTTCTGTCTCCCCTACATTTAACAGTGGAATTCCCCTTGAACTCTTAATGTTACCACCCTTGCATTTAATTTCACCGGAAGTTGTTTTGACTTTTCTGCACCAGTACGCTTCCTTCCGACAATCAGTTCTTTTTGGAATTCCTCATATTTTTCATGCAGCCTTTTGGTCTTAGTTTCCCTTCACTTCCTATTTATTTCATTCCTCAGCGACTTGTATTTTTGTATTCCTGAACCTCCTTGAACATTTTTGTACTTTTTTCTCTCATGGAACAACTCAAGTATTTCTCCTGCTACTCACGGTTTATTTGCAGTTACCTTCTTTGTACGTATGTTTTTCTTTCCAACTTCTGTGACTGCTCTTTTTAGAGATGTCCATTCCTCTTCAACAGTACTGCTTACTAAGCTATTCTTTATTGTTGTATCTTTATCCTTAGAGAACTTCAAGGATATTGCATCATTTCTTAGTACTTGTGTGTCCCACTTTTTTACGCATTGATTCCTCCTGACCAATCGCTCAAAGTTCAACCTGCTCTTCGTCACTACTACAATGCGATCTGAGTCTACATCTACTCCTGAGTACGCCCTGCAGTCCAGTGTCTGATTTCGGAATCTGTCTGACCATGATGTAATCTAACTGAAATCTTCCCGTATCATCCGGCCTTTTCCAAGTATACCTCTTCCTGTTGCGATTCTTGAACAGAGTATTCGCTATTACTGGCTGAAATTTATTACAGAACTCAATTTTTCTTCTCTCTCATTCCGTGTCCCAATCCCATGTTCTCCCGTAACCTTCTCGTCTACTCCTGCCCCTACAACAGCATTTCTGTCCCCCATGATTATTAGATTTTCATGTCACTTTACGTACTGCATTAACCTTTCAGTATTCTCATATTCTTTCTCTCTGCGTTCATCTTCAGCTTGCGACGTCGGCATGTATACCTGATCGTTGTCGGTGCTGCATTGCTGTCGATTCTGATAATAACAACCCGGTCACTGTACTGTTCACAGTAGCACGCTCTCTGCCCTTTTTTCCTATTCATAACGAATTACACTCTCGTTATGCCAGTTTTTGCTTCTATTGATATATTGATATTACCCTACACTCATCTGACCAAGAATCCTTGTCTCCTTCCCATTTCACTTCACTGACCCCTACTATATCTAAATTGAGCCTACACATTTCCCTTTTCAGATTTTCTCGATTCCCTACCACGTTCAAGCTTTTGACATTCCACGCCCCTACCCCTAGTACGTTATAGTTTCGTCAACTATTCAATATTTGTCTCATAGTCACCTCCCGTCTTAGCAGTCGGTTCCCAGAGATCCGATTGGGGGACTATTTCGGAATCATTTGCCAACGGACAGATCTTCATGACGCTTTTTCACTTACAGGTCACATGTTGTGTGGATACATGCTACGTGTCTTTAATGCAATGGTTTCCATTGCCTTCTGCATCCACACGCCGTTGATCATTGCTGATTCAATCGCCTTAGGAGCAGTTTGCCATCCCATGGACAAGAGTACCCGCTCCTCTTCAACAGGGTCATAGGGAGAATGAGGCTGCCTTTTGATGCCGGAAGTCTTCCGCCGCAAACGCTGATTAGTAATCAAAACTTAAGGGGCGGCGGGTTTCGAAGCTGGGACCGAGGACGTTTTGATTCTTAATCAAAAATGCTACCCCTAGACCACAGGTGTTTGCTTTATTAACGTGCAAGTTTCAGCTTTCGTTGCCGATGAAAGGTAGTCATTGGTGCAAAGAACAGTCGCAAAGTTCGGTGAACAGTCTTTGAGGAGACAATGTTGGTAGCCCCTTGGTTTATATCCCCCGTAACATCTCCACAGCCGCTTTTCAATTCTGTCCTCTATGACCCGCGATGCACTACACTTGCCTCGGCGCCAATTTCGGACAGCGACATTCTGCTGTGCATGGTATACTTTAACCACGGCGGCGTTTCGGGAATGCTTCCACCCTTGACCCGAAAGCCAATTATCATGTCTTTCTGGACGTTTGATAAATCGCCCCGTTTCCGAATCATGACAATGACTGCTCTGTTTTCTACGTGCTTCAGAGACGCTTTACACGCCTTCTGCTGATAGACGTGCCACCTACCGTCTTTGGATAGTTATTGCAGGTTGACGTCGAATGTAGGCTGTGGTCGGATTAATGTGACTGAAGTGCGTAGTGTCTTACAGGGAAGAGATTTTGGAAAATATCCACCTTATAGTCTGGCTATCAAATTTTGGTCGTTTCCCTAAATAAATTAAGAGGATTTCCGTGATGGTTTCGTTAAAAAAGTAAGCTCACAGTGTCTTTAACTTCCTAGTTCTATCATTTGTACTCGACTGTACATCCCAGTCCCCCTTCACCTTCATTGTAAAGACGCAGGATTGGAGATGGTGTGAAAGTGAAGGACTCAGAATACAAGAACTACAATCCAGTCGCTTGTGGTCTATCTCTCTACTGAACGGTAGCATAATACACTTCGTAGTTGATCGCAAATCGTCGACCCTCCACGAATTATTCTCCTGTGCCAACCATCTCAGAGTAGCACTTGCAACCTACGTCCTCAGTTATTTGCTGGATGTATTTCAATAATTTTCTTCCTCTACAGCTTTTGACCTCTACAGCCACCCTAGTACCAAATAAGTCATTTCCTGATGTCTTTATAGATGTTCTATCATCCTGTCCCTTCTACTTGTCAGTGTTTCCCACATATTCCTTTTCTCCGGTTCTGCGCAGAACCTCCCCATGCCTTATCTTGCCACTCTACCTAATTTTCAACATTCGCCTGTAGCACTATAATGAATCTCCTCCTCTAGCATTACACTTTGTGATCAAAAGTATCCGGACACCTAGCTGAAAATGACAAGTTCGTGGCACTCTCCATCGGTAATGCTGGAATTCAATATGGTGCTGACCCACCCTTAGCCTTGATGACAGCTTCCACTCTGGCAGGCATACGTTCAAACAAGTGCTGGAAGGTTTCTTAGGGAATGGCAGACCATTCTTCACGGAGGGCTGCGCTGAGGAGAGGTATCGATGTGGGTCGGTGTGGCTTGGCACGAAGTTGGCGTTCCAAAACATCCCAGAGGTGTTCTAGATGATTCAGGTGAGGACTCTGTTCAGTCCAGTCCGTTACAGAGATGTTATTGTCGTCTAACCACTCCGCCACAGGCCGTGCATTATGAACAGGTGCTCGATCGTGTTTAAAGATGCAGTCGCCATCCTCAAATTGCTCTTCAACAGTGGGATGCAAGAAGGTGCTTAAAACATCAATGTTGGCCTGTGCTACGTTAGTGCCACGCAAAACAACAAGGGGTACAAGCCCCCTCCATGAAAAACACGACCACATCGTAACACCACCGTCTCCGAATTTTACTGTTGGCACTACACACACTGCCAGATGACGTTCACCGGGCAATCGCCATACACACACCGTGCCATCGGATCGCCATATTGTGTACCGTGATTCGTCACTCCACACAACGTTTTTCCACCGTTTAATCGTCCAATGTTTACGCTCCTTACACCAAACGAGGCGTCGTTGGACATTTACCGGCGTGATGTGTGGCTTATAAGCAGCCACTTGACCATGAAATCCAAGTTTTATCACCTCCCGCCTAACTGTCATAGTACTTTCAGTGGATCCTGATGCAGTTTGGAATTCCTGTGTGATGGTCTGGATAGATGACTGCCTATTACACACTACAAACCTCTTCAACTCTTGGCGGTCTCTGTCAGTTAACAGACGAGGTCGGCCTGTACGCTTTTGTGCTGTACGTGTCCCTTCACGTTTCTACTTCACTATCACATCGGAAACAGTGGACCTAGGGATGCTTAGGAGTGTGGAAATCTCGCGTACAGACGTATGGCACAAGTGACACCCAATCACCTGACCACTTTCTAAGTCCGTGAGTTCAGAGGAGCGCCCCATTCTGCTCTCTCACGATGTCTAATGAGTACTGAGGTCGCTGATATGGAGTACCTGGCAGCACAATGCACCTAATATGAAAAACGTATGTTTTTGGGGGTGTCCGGATACTTTGATCACATAGTGTACCATTATTCGTATACAGAGGTAACCGATACCATGCACACTATAGATTCTTGCAATGATTAAAATTATCTCAGCTGCTTGTAAGACGTATCCGTCGCCGGCGATGGGCGAGGCCTGGCAGAGTCTCTGACCAGAGAGTAGTATGTAGTTAGTTGTTGCTTGTCGCGAGTCGGCGTCAGTCGGCTTTAGTCGTTAGTCGGCATTAGTCTTCTGTCCGTGCTAGTAAGCAGTAGTCTTGAGTAGTCTGCGTGAGTCGGCAGTAGTCGGCGCGTGTCGGCTGTCTGCTCTGCTCGGGACTCTGGTCAGGACTCTGGAGAATGAGTATTATTGTAGAAGGTAAAGAAGCAGCCTTGCACATATCTAGTAATGTATATTAACTGTCATTAATTTCTTTAAAAAATGCTCCAATAATAACTTTTAATTTCCAATTCACGATCATTCCTTCCAAAAATCAAAAAAAAAAAAAAAAAAGCCAGCATTGCACGATGCTGTGTCGAAAATTATTATGTAAGAGCAGATATATTTGCAGTTTTTATTGAGGTAAGAATTTTTGCTTTTTTATTCAGAATACAGGGCCGAAGGGCAGCGCTGCTGTCCTCATAAAATTTACCAGGTTACTAACTTTTTTTTATTATTTTGGTGTTTAGGAATTTTTCTGTTTCGAACTTAACATTAAATGAGAAAAGAATTTTGTGGGAACATTAAAGGTGAATGCATTTCTGCACACAGATTATAAATGGGAGCCAATTTTGTTCAGAGTTTACAATACTTTAAAAATTCATTTAATTATTATTTTTGTGCGAGGTTACACTTGGTTCATATTTTATTATTTTTGTGGGGACGTTACACTTGGTTCATTATTTAATTAATATTTTTCTGTGGGGACGTTACACTTGGTTCATGGTTCATTATTTAATTAATATTTTTCGTGTGGGGAGGTTACACTTGGCGACATCCGGCCAGGATCGTATTTCTTTGTGAATCTTCTGATAAGTAGTCATATATCTGCTCTTATTTACTTAAATGTAGTTTGCATCTGGCGCAACGCATTTACTAATTTGTCACTCTTTCTTTCACAGATCATCGGCAATTTGTTGCTCTTTGTTGTAATTGTGTTTGTTGCATTTTGCATTGTCCTTGTTTCATTTTGTGCTTAATTGTGATTTGTGAAAAATGCCGCGAACAACTGTTAACAGTACATTGCGATGTGTAATGAATGAAATAGGCAACTCGAATAATTTGACCGATAGTATTTGCGACACTCAGTGTAATGATGATAATCCCCTAATTGTAGACAATCAGTGCGTACCGACCACTAATATTGATTTTGATCCTAATGATGAGCAAATAAATTCAATTGTGTCGTCTGTTAATTTAACGACAATGGATGACGCGGCACGTTCTGTTACAATGAACGCTGCCCAGCTTGACACACCCGGTTTGCAAAATTTACGTAATGAACAGATAATTATTTCTAACGAAAATGAACAATGTACTCAAAGTACGACAGATTTATTTGATCCGACTTAGTGACCAACAGTGCACATTCGATTGGAAAACCTTTTCGAGAATCACAGAATGACCAAATGGTTACACAAAACGTGACAATTGCAGGTACGCCATCAAACAGTACAGAGGATAGAGTACGTAATATTGGCCTGGATCAAATTATGGCAGTATTGCTACAGTTTAAGAAAGAATATGACAACAATCACAAACAACTTAATGGAAATAATGAAAATCTCAAACAACAACTTAATGAAAGTTTCGACAACCATTTCAAACAACTTAATGAAAGTTTCGACAATCATGTCAAATAACTTAATGAATCGTGCAAACAATTTAATGAAAGTTTTAAACTGCCGAGCGAAAAACACGACAACCTTAATGAACAGAACAAACAACTTAGTGAACAGATTACAGCCGTTACCGTGCAATGTCATGATACAAAAGAACAATTACGTGAAGAAATTAAGGCTTGTGCTAGGAAAAGTAGTGAAGAAATTAGATCTGTTGCACAAGAATTTAGTAATATACAAGCAGCCACAACAGAATCACTTAGACACGAAATTAGTGCAGTCGCTAAACAATGCTCTGAAAACACAACACAGTTACGCGAGGAGTTTAAACTGATGTCAGCGGAACTTTCACGCACACTGGATGCAAAAGTAGATGCGAAATTCGACCAACAGAACAGCCAAATTGACGAACGTTTTAATCACCACCTACAAAACAGTGAAACGCGTTACCGTAAATTCATACAGGAACAAAATAAAGTAAAACGAGAAGTTATGGAAACAATTACCGCACAGAGACAGGAAGATAAACGTAAATTGCTTACGAAAGCAAAAACATACGTAGACAACAATATTGCTACAGTATCAGACGAAATTAATACCATCAAACAGTTGAACACCGAATTGCGTGATGAAATTTCCGATCTTAAATTAAAAACAGATACACACACAGTAGACCTTCAGACAATGACCGAGAGACTTGAACAATTAGAACTAATACAGGATTCCGATGCCATCAAAGCAGACGTTAAAAAATTGAACGAAACCACACGTAAAATACAAAAATAGATTAATGCTTGTGACACTAAAAAGGATGATCAGGTAAAAATACTGGCTGAAAAATATGATGAATTGGCCAGTCGTATTGACGTTATTGAAAATAATAATGACAGCAAATCAGACGATACTTCACCGATTTCGTTTAATCAAACACCTGAATTTCAAAATCTACAGCAGACGATCAGTGAGATAGATTCGTCCAATAATACATCACGTAGAAAATTGACGACTTTACAGCAAGAGGTGACAGAGATAAAAAACATTTCAGTCAATAACACGTCACAGCATACGGCACATTCCGAACATTTGTCACACTCACACAGTCAGTATAATTTATGTAATTTACAGAGAGTACGTGACTTAGATTCCGAACAATCACAGGCAAATAGATTCTCATACAATCCTGAACCTGTTCAGACGTACAGAGACGATAATTTTGATTACAAACATTTTTTATCCGTAAAAAAATCTAAGGTATTTGAAAATGACAGAGCACAGGTACACGCTTTGAACTGGATACGTCGATTTATTTTTTTACTTTCACCGCCATTGCCTGTAATGCAGAAACTAGCTTTGGCTTGGATACAGCAATTTGTTTTTGAATTTTTACCGGCATTGCCTGTAACACAGAAGCTAAAATTTATTAACAGCGCGTAATAAACCTCAGGGGATTCATTACGCTTTAATGAATATGTGCCGCAGCGTGCACAGGGCCCCGAGCCGTAGTAGTGCTATTTCATCTTTAGTTTTCTGCACTGCTGCCTTCTCTTCTACTATCCTTTATATCTATTAAAACAGCTCTTCAACTATCGATCTACCTAGAATTAAGAAACGTGTAAAGAAAACCCGATAAGACAAGTTTTACCGAAAGTGACAATTTTTCATTAGACGCTCCAGAAATGACAACCACGAGAACTTTAATACCAGACAAAAAATTTAATCATCAGTATGTGTAAAATTTTCAGCAGTCGCAAACACATTTTTGGTAACAATAGACATTTTTCTCCGCAACTGCAACAAAGCCAGCCAGTTAGCATACCTAACCAACAGTGTAATGTAAAAGGTCAACCAAGCTTTAATGTTTCCCCGCCTACACGTATGGCGTCAGCTCCAACAAATAGTAACGCACAGCAACAAGGAAATCAGTACGTACAAAAAACACACTATTTCAATTCCTATCGCAATGCGCCGTATAGAAATGACTATCATTAGAGACGTAAAAGTAATGAACACAATTATCAGCGTACATTTAATAACAGTCGGTCTTATCAGCAGCAAGAACATCCGCAACAACGTATTATCATGAATGAACCAGACAGTAGGTATCATCCCGAACGTAATACGTCAGGAAGAAATAACAGAACAATACAAATAGTGGAAATGCCACAGCATTCTCCCGAAAATGATAGCACGTCAGATAGGATTTGACTAGATACAGTACAGGTTGCATCTTCCAGCAACGTAAGCAATACTTCAGAGACACAAAATCTTGTTCACGAAAATGTTATTACTTTTGACGACATCCGAGACACTCTTTTGCAGGAAAGACCAGTTATTCAAAAAACCGTTTCACACCCTGTCATCGAAGTAAAGACTGGATCATCGAAATTTTCAGCAGTAATCGATTCTGGATCACCTATGTCAGTTATAAATGAAAAAACTTTCAACGAGTGTAACAAAGAGAATACCTATCCTACGTTACCATTAGGCAAAACGAAAGTAATAGGAGCAGTATCTAGTAAAGGAGTAGATGTAAAATTACAGACACATTTATCATTTTGTATTGCAGGTCATACATTTCACTCAAATTTTTGGATTGTTCCCTTATTGACAACAGACGTTATTTTAGGTACGAATTTTCTGGTACAACACGACGCAATTATTGACTTACAAAACTCCTATTTAATGTTAAAGGATGAAAATGTACAACTGGCTTTAGAATTTCAACACTCTTTATCTGCAGAAGAACAAACAATTAATCGTACAGAAGTCATTTCCGCATCACGTAACATAGACTGTCATTCCACATTGTTCACAGATACGTACGTACACAACTATAATACTCCAGACGAAGCCGACTATGACGTTATACAGATAATTTCTGATAAAGTTAAACAGAGCAGTGCAAATACAGACGACGAACGTACGCAACTACACAAAATTCTTTTACAGCAAGCTCCAGTTTTTGACAACGTTCCTGGTACTATGTCCGGTTTTATGTATGAATTTCAAGTTAAACAGCACGACACGTTTAAAGCCAAACATTATCCCATTCCGTATATTCACAGAGAACAAGTTAAGAAAGAATTGCAAGCTATGCTTGACAAAGGAATTATTGAACCGGCAGTTAGTCCGTACATAAACCCGCTCCATATTGTTAAGAAAAAGGATGGCTCACTTCGCCTCGTACTTGATTCGCGTCACATCAACGACATTATTATTAATGAAACGGATCGCCCACAGACACTAGAAGAACTTTTACAGAAATTTCATGGTACTGGTATTTATTCCACATTAGATTTGAAATTGGGATTTTGGCAAATTCAACTCCATCCGAACTGCAGAAAGTACACGGCTTTTCTCTGTTCTGGTGACTGTTATCAATTTTGTAAATTACCGTTCGGTTTAACTATTTCTTCAGCAGCTTTTATTCGCGGTTTGAATACAATACTTCCGACAGAACTTAAAGAAGAATCACAACGTATGTAGACGACATTCTTATTGCAGAAGCTAACTGGTCTGAACACAATCTGATTCTTGAACAACTGTTGCAAACTTTTCGTGCACAAGGACTCACAGTTAATCTCAGTAAATCGCACTTTGGTAAAACTTCTATAAAATTTCTTGGACATGTAATTTCAGCAGAGGGCATTACGCCTGACCCGGACAAACTTCAAGCTATACGTGACATAACTGTTCCTACGACGAAGAAACAACTACGCAGCTTTTTGGGTTTAATTAACTTTTTTCGTAAATTTATTCATTACTCTGCTTTAGACACCCCTAGATTACGTCAATTGACAGGTAAAAACACTATTTGATCTTGGGATAAGCAAGCACATTCTGAATTTATGAACCTGAAACATGCTTTGTTGAATGCACCACTTTTATCACATCCAGATCTTACTAGAAATTTTTCCATTGCCACCGACAGTTCTAACACCGCTTTAGGCGTACATATTTTTCAGGAAATTGAAGAAGATGGTTCTACAGTAATTAAAAACATAGCCTTTGCGAGTCGCATTCTGTCACCTGCTGAACGCAATTATTCTGTTACAGAACTTGAAACATTGTGTGTTGTATGGGCTTTTACGAGATTGCGGCATTTTCTTTATGGAAGACATACCACCGTTTACACAGACCAAAGAGCGATACAGTTTTTACTTTCGGCTAAATTTGCACACGACAGATTAAGCAGATGGAAACTTTATTTACAAGAATTTAATTTTACAATTGTTCACATTCCCGGTACACAAAATATTGTAGCAGACGCACTATCCCGCTCTCTTAGCAACAATCAGCAAGACATCGCAACCAACTTCTGCAAAGCAAATTTCAGCGTCATGTACATTCAACAAGTTGCATTTGAAAATTTCATTTGATCGTCATTACAAGACATAGCACAAGAGCAGAGTAAAGACAACGTGTGGAAAGAAATTAAACACCTTTGGCAATATAGGAATAATGTTACCATTAGAAACCATTACACTGTATGCAATAATATTCTGTTTCGCCGCTCTCACCCTGACAGCAACAATTGGTTATTATGCATTCCTGACGAAATTGTTAACAAATTAATCTGGTATACTCATTTAAGTTACGCACATTACGGAGCCAGAAAGTATTTTCTTATACTGAGACAGAACTGTTATTTTACCAACATGGAGAAACGTATTCGACGAGTTTTAGCGTCATGTAAAATCTGCCAGAAAGCTAAATCAGACACGACTTCACATATTCCTCCATTACATCCCACTGTACCTGTTAAATTGAGACATATTGCCGCTGTAGACATGTTTGGTCTGATTCCCAGAACTAATAGAGGTTTTTGCTACATCTTTGTCGCTGTTGAACTCACTTCAAAATTTGTTACCTTCACTCCGTTACGCAAAGCTACTGCTAAAACTGTTTCGAAAGCATTTGTAAAACATTTTCTATTTCATGTAGGGCATGTGTTGCAAGTAATTTCCGACAATGGATCACAGTTTCGATCTGCTATATGGACACGTATGTTACGAGCTAGAAACATTTCTCCGATCTATATATCCAGGTACCACGCTTCTTCGAACCCTTGTGAACGATTAATGAAAGAAATTGGTAAACTGTGTAGAATATACTGCCATAAAAGACATATTGATTGGGACACATACATACTCTCATTCCAGGATGTAATTAATTCCATACCAAATGAATCTACTATGCTATCTCCGTCTGTTATACTGAAAAATATTGAACCACCTAACAAAATTAAAGAATTAGTAACCTTTCCTACATCTCGTCGACTACGACACCATGAAATAATTGACATTGCGCTGAACAACATCAAACGTGCCGCAGAGCGCCGGAGAAGACAATAAAAACAGGTTTGTACACGCCGAGACTTTCATATTTGGACAGAAGATATTAGTACGTACACACTATTTATCCAACAGAGGAAAGAGTAGATGCAGTAAATTTGAGCTTCTATACGCAGGTCCATATCGAATTCGCAGGATTCCTCACCCCAATGTAGTACACGTCGAAACTTTGAGAACCAGAAAAACCAAAGGGAACCACCACGTGTCGAACGTCAAACCTTTTATTGAATGAACATACTTTATGATTTATCACACTGTAATGCCATTTCCTAATTTTTTTTATGACCACTTATGCAATTACACTCCTGGAAATTGAAATAAGAACACCGTGAATTCATTGTCCCAGGAAGGGGAAACTTTATTGACACATTCCTGGGGTAAGATACATCACATGATCACACTGACAGAACAACAGGCACATAGACACAGGCAACAGAGCATGCACAATGTCGGCACGAGTACAGTGTATATCCACCTTTCGCAGCAATGCAGGCTGCTATTCTCCCATGGAGACGATCGTAGAGATGCTGGATGTAGTCCTGTGGAACGCCTTGCCATGCCATTTCCACCTGGCGCCTCAGTTGGACCAGCGCTCGTGCTGGACGTGCAAACCGCGTGAGACGACGCTTCATCCAGTCCCAAACATTCTCAATGGGGGACAGATCCGGAGATCTTGCTGGCCAGGGTAGTTGACTTACACCTTCTAGAGCACGTTGGCTGGCACGGGATACATGCGGACGTGCATTGTCCTGTTGGAACAGCAAGTTCCCTTGCCTGTCTAGGAATGGTAGAACGATGGGTTCGATGACGGTTTGGATGTACCGTGCACTATTCAGTGTCCCCTCGACGATCACCAGTGGTGTACGGCCAGTGTAGGAGATCGCTCCCCACACCATGATGCCGGGTGTTGGCCCTGTGTGCCTCGGTCGTATGCAGTCCTGATTGTGGCGCTCACCTGCACGGCGCCAAACACGCATACGACCATCATTGGCACCAAGGCAGAAGCGACTCTCATCGCTGAAGACGACACGTCTCCATTCGTCCCTCCATTCACGCCTGTCGCGACACCACTGGAGGCGGGCTGCACGATGTTGGGGCGTGAGCGGAAGACGGCCTAACGGTGTGCGGGACTGTAGCCCAGCTTCATGGAGACGGTTGCGAATGGTCCTCGCCGATACCCCAGGAGCAACAGTGTCCCTAATTTGCTGGGAAGTGGCGGTGCGGTCCCCTACGGCACTGCGTAGGATCCTACGGTCTTGGCGTGCATCCGTGCGTCGCTGCGGTCCGGTCCCAGGTCGACGGGCACGTGCACCTTCCGCCGACCACTGGCGACAACATCGATGTACTGTGGAGACCTCACGCCCCACGTGTTGAGCAATTCGGCGGTACGTCCACCCGGCCTCCCGCATGCCCACTATACACCCTCGCTCAAAGTCCGTCAACTGCACATACGGTTCACGTCCACGCTGTCGCGGCATGCTACCAGTGTTAAAGACTGCGATGGAGCTCCGTATGCCACGGCAAACTGGCTGACACTGACGGCGGCGGTGCACAAATGCTGCGCAGCTAGCGCCATTCGACGGCCAACACCGCGGTTCCTGGTGTGTCCGCTGTGCCGTGCGTGTGATCATTGCTTGTACAGCCCTCTCGCAGTGTCCGGAGCAAGTATGGCGGGTCTGACACACAGGTGTCAATGTGTTCTTTTTTCCATTTCCAGGAGTGTATATATATGTATATATTCTGTGATTGTAAACTTAGTTAATTAAGAAAAATTTGTTGCTCATGGCAAGTCCAATTGATTCACCATCGCTGCCAAATTTTTGCCCCCCCCCCCAGTGGAGGGTTATGTAAGACGTATGCGTCGCCGGCGATGGGCGAGGCATGGCAGAGTCTCTGACCAGAGAGGAGTATGTAGTTAGTTGTTGCTTGTCGCGAGTCGGCGTCAGTCGGCTTTAGTCGTTAGTCGGCATTAGTCTTCTGTCCGTGCTAGTAAGCAGTAGTCTTGAGTAGTCTGCTTGAGTCGGCAGTAGTCGGCGCGTGTCGGCTGTCTGTTCTGCTCGGGACTCTGGTCAGGACTCTGGAGGATGAGTATTATTGTAGAAGGTAAAGAAGAAGCCTTGCACATATCTAGTAATGTATATTAACTGTCATTAATTTCTTTAAAAAAATGCTCCAATAATAATTTTTATGATATAAAGTAACTTTTTTAAAGAAAAGCATTCACTTCAATTTAAAGAATATTTCCAATTCATGATCATTCCTTCCAAGAATCAAAAAAAAAAAAAAAGCCAGCATTGCACGAAGCTGTGTCGAAAATTATTATGTAAGAGCAGATATATTTGCAGTTTTTATTGAGGTAAGAATTTTTGCTTTTTTATTCAGAATACAGGGCCGAAGGGCAGCGCTGCTGTTCTCATAAAATTTACCAGGTTACTAATTTTTTTTATTATTATTTTGGTGTTTAGGAATTTTTCTGTTTCGAACTTAACATTAAATGAGAAAAGAATTTTGTGGGAACATTAAAGGTGAATGCATTTCTGCACGGAGACTATAAATGGGAACTAATTTTGTTCAGAGGTTACAATATTAATAACAAATTCATTTAATTATTATTTTTGTGGGGAGTTTACGCATGGTTCATATTTTTAAATACTAAATAATCGTGTGGGGAGGTTACATGCTTCACTAAAAGAATGCACGTGATTTTGTGTATGATGTATTATATTTCAGTCTAAAATGTATAAAAAAGAAATTAAAGTGTTACAGTCGATATGAAATAACAGTTAAAATTACTCTTCTTTTAAGAATAATTTAAACTACAAAATTTCTGGAATACTTAAAACTGATGTTATTAATCGCACAATCTAATGTTAATTATTACATTTATTTCTGTATGAATTTATGAAATAATGATAAATTTTAGCGATGATTCATCTTAAGTTTTGTGATCTCTTTTGCTTTTTAAAGTCTTTGGAAATTGTGAGTGCCGCAGAGTGTATGTAGTGATGGGCATGCCTCTGATGGAATCGCCTGTGTTTTGCGAAACTTCAACAACAATGTAAGTTTTGGTGTGATAGAAGTGAAAATTGTAAAGCCGGTATGATTTAGAAGAATGCGATAAAATAAGGTTATTCATAGCAAAAGGCAAATCTTCATCAGTTATTTAGTGGAACAAGAACCTGCAATGTCAAATCAAAATTTTGAGCAGCAAGAATGTACTCCTAGACACAACAAGATTTTGAGCCAGCAACGACAACAAAAACTAGATAATCAAGATAAGTACGAAAGTTCTTCTTTTGTAATCTTATTCCTCTCGAAGTTTTCAAAATTTGTGGAAAGAATGAGAACGTTAGTGGTGATGTGTGTTTTGAGGGTAAGATTAAAAGCATCATATCTCAAATGCTTCGATTCTCTTCTGTTCCGATTTTCCCATAGTCCATGTTTCACTACCATACAATGCTGTGCTCCAGACATACATCCTCAGAAATTTCTTCCTCAAATTAAGGCCTATGTTCGGTACTAGTAGAGTTCTCTCGGCCAGGAATGCCCGTTTCGTCACTACTAATATGCTTTTGACGTCTTCGCTCCGTCCATCTTTGGTTACTTTACTGCCTAGGTAGCAGAATTCCTTAACTTCATCTACTTCATGTCCACCCATCTTTGTGTTAAGTTTCTCGCTGTTCTCATTTCTGCTACTTCTCTTTACTTTCGACTTTCTTCGGTGTACTCTCAATCCATGTTCTACTCTTTTGATTGTCATTCCATTCAGCAGATCGTGTAATTTTCTTCACTTTCTCTCAGGAAAGCAATGCCATCAGCAAATCGTATCAGTGATACCCTTTCACCTTGATTCTTAATTCCACTCCTGAAACTTTTATTTTCATCATTGCTTCTTCGATGTACACACTAAACAGTTGGTGCGAAAGACTAAATCCCTATCTTACGCACTTTTTAATTCGAGCGCTTCGTTCTTGGTTGTCCACTTTCATTATTCCCTATTGACTGTTGTACATATTCCATGTTATCCGTGTCTCCATATAGCTTACCCCTAGCTTTATCAGAATTTTGAACATCTCACACCATTTTACGTTGTCGAAAGCTTTTTCCAGGTCAACAAATCCAACGAACGTGTCTTGATTTTTCTTTAGTCTTGCTCCATTATCAACCGCAACGTCAGAATTGCTTCTTGTGTGCCTTTACCTTTTCCAAAAGCCAAACTAATCGTCATTTAGCACATTCTCAATTTTCTTTTCCATTCTTATCAATATTATCCATGTCAGCAACTTCTATGCATGAGCTGTTAAGATGATTGTGCGATAATTATCGCACTCGTCAGCTCTTGCCGTCATCGGAATTGTGTGGATGATATTTTTCCAAAAGTCAGATGGTATGTCTCCAGACTCATACATTCTACACACAAACGTGTACAGTCGGTTTGTTGCCACATCTCCCAATGATTTTAGAAATTCTGACTGATTGCTATCTTTTATTATACAGTCAACTATCGAGTCAGAGGCGAGTGCTCTTAGTCATACACGTTCTGCTAATTACTGGTCCCCTGAGCCTGTGTCAGTATTATTGTATGGCCACTTGACCGTGTAGTAAAGGAGAAAAGTCGTCAGTTATAACTTGGTAATGTCAGCTACCGAACTGCTGAAGTGTTACTCTTTGAGATAGAGACATGCATTCTCTGTTCAATGCTATTCCACAAAATGTTCAGTAACTACTTGTCTCGCAGTTATGTGGCCCCATAGTCATTCCACTGGGTTCTCGTGGCTGAAGAAACTAAGACTTCATCTGCTGCTATGGTGGTGTCACCACTCCATACACTGACTAGTCCTTACTGCAACTGATCAGTGAATCCCCTCCCGCTACTGATAGGTGCCCCTTTCAAATAGGTAATAATTGATTTGGCTGCACACGGCATTTCAGTGTGATCTTAGTACTGTCCACTAAGAAGTTTGCCACCACATGCATTGATGCTGTAGTATCTGTTGGATTCTCTCTCTCTCTCTGGGACAATTCCGACTTCATGCGACTGCCTTAATGTTACATTAATTCTGTTGTCATACATACGGGCGTCAGTGGAATATTTCCTACATCTTAAATGACCTTGTCTTTTCAGTGTCTTAGCTTCTGCTTTAGGGTCTCTGTGCTGGCTGGCTGCCTAAATGACGAGTGGCCTCACGTTTAAAGTGGCATTATCTTCTCCAAATGTATTAAAAAACTAAAAATCCGCCTCGATTGCGGAAAAAGCACCTATTGTTAAGTGTTAACCCAGGTTTCGGCGTAGATAACTAAACCTTCTTCAGAACAACAATAAAACCCACAAGTGCCTAAGAAGACCTTTGTCAATGATTAAAAGAACACCATAGCTATACATTTATAAACGAAAAAGAAAAGGAAAACACATACAGTACGTATGTACAAAGTCAGAACCACTACTTAACTGCCGGCCGGAGTGGCCATGCGGTTCTAAGCGCTACAGTCTGGAGCCGAGCGACCGCTCTGGTCGCAGGTTCGAATCCTGCCTCGGGCATGGATGTGTGTGATGTCCTTACGTTAGTTAGGTTTAATTAATTCTAAGTTCTAGGCGACTGATGACCTCAGAAGTTAAGTCGCATAGTGCTCAGAGCCATTTGAACCACTACTTAATAGTGTACGCTCCACCTCACACTGGCCTATGTTCGATGGGCCATGACCCGCCATAAACTGCATCTACAAACGGTCGCTCACTTACAAGCATCACCAAATGTCCTGTTAGCTGTCTTATTTGTCATGTACTCCTGCGAACCAAGGTAACGACTGTTGATTAAATTTTTAAATTGTCTGAGATCACGGCAGCGACCACGTGCAATCATCGTTTACGACGACAGGATTATCTTAGCACAGATCCAGCTGTGTGCAAATAGAATATTTATCCAGAACTTTGTATCAATAATGTGAAAGTATGATTCTGCAATGAACGAAGTGATAAACGTTGTATGTGTCAGCGACAGTTTGAAATACACATCATCTGTGAGGACTATAATTCTTTCCAAATTTAAATATCTGCCTTGTTCAAGTTTTAATAAATTACTAATAATTTGTGTGTGTGTGTGTGTGTGTGTGTGTGTGTGTTGTAGTGTTTGCTCGTCCTCGTCCTCATGTAATCTAGACATACTAGACTACATCATACAACATATTTTTTCTCTCATTCTAATGTTGAATAGTCACACGTAATATGTAGGCAATCAAAACCCAAAAATTTACTTGGAAGCATTCGATGGTTTGTCATTTTTTTAAATCTGTAAATCAGTACTTGTTGTTGTAGTAATGTGAAAGTTTACTGCATCAGTTAGTAAGGTAGGCTGCACACCGTAGCTGAGGAGTTAGAAATGTGCAAGCAGGATGTGACCAACTGCCTCCAAATCGTGCTGTGTCTGTGGATGGGGAATGTAACTGACTTTTAGTCCTCTGTGCGTTACGATCCCTTTGCGACTGTTACCTGCATCGTTAACTCTGTCTCCGCGCTGGCTACCTGCTGTTTATGCCGCGGTGTTGAACACTGCAGATAGAGGTAAGCCGCATCACGAAGAGACATTTGCACGAATGTGTCGGTCCTCACATGGCGCACCGCCTATGGCACGTTTAAATGCCAAATATTTTCAAAACGTGTTTTAGCAGTGAACCGTTAAGCCCTACGAGGTTAACGATAAAACTGGGGGTGTGAGTCGGTCGTATTATGGAAAGCGTGTGTGTATATGTGTTGTGCGTGCGTGTGTGTGTGTGTGTGTGTGTGTGTGCGTGTGTGTGTGTGTGTGTTGTGTGAGAGAGAGAGGGAGAGAGAGGGTGGGGTGTTGAAGAGACCGAGTAAGTGAGGGAGAGAGATGGAGGCAAGGTGCGAGTGAGAGGGAGGGTGGGATGGTGAGACAAGTAGAGAAGGTAAGAGAGAGGGAGAACAAGTGGCGCCACAGCAGCTGCAGTTTTGAGCTGGCGACGCCGTTTTGCGGAGCACCGCAGCAACCATAACTGGCGCCAGCTGGGATAATGGCTACCAGCAGTTAGCAGTTCAGGTGCGCCCGATAGCCGGCGTGTCCTGCGGGCGCTTCTCCCGCGAGCAAACACGGCAGACACGTTTTAACACTCTGGCGCGGCAACCTGCACAGTGAAATGTGGCGCTAGCGCACTTACGCAGCAGCCTGGAGTGCCGGCGATAAAAAGGAGCAGATGACAGGCTCACGCTGGTGGATCACTGCGACCCGTGTGTGCGAGCACGCATACTCTCGCTGCTGCCTTCACGATGTACATATTCTCGGCTTTAAGCTAACAGGTTGTAGAAGACCAGCACTGTAATTATCAGCGTTAACGCCAGTTATTTACATTGAGCGTCCCTTGAAACATGTTTCTTTCTAACAGAGGCTCAATAATTAGTCGAAGTTTCAGTTGTACTACGTATCTCCGGAATAAAGAAACATTTTTACCAAGAAAAAAATTTATTCTTCTCTACCTTGGACTATAGTTTCAATGGGAAAGTCAAACGGTACCAAATCACAGTAAGAAGGACCAATGATTTAATGTCAATTTATTTAATATTATTTCCCATCACAATTCCCGTAACATTACAAATAAACGCCAGTTTCGAGTATTTGCCCATCATCATGTCAAGGGAATATCTCTAACGTAAAAAGCCATTGAGAAAAAGTGTGTTTAGAAATGAAATATTCCCTCATCAACGGTGTCACATTCTCTCAGTGCATGGGACACTGAAGAAAGTTTAGGAATTCAGGATGCTGGTGCAAAGACTTGCGAGGAGAAAGACTACTACTTCTCATTTCTTTTACTTTTTTGAATCATCAGTCTTCTGACTGGTTCGCTGCGGCCTACCACATATTCTTCTCCTTCCCTAATCTCTTCATCTCAGAGTAACACTTGCATCCTACGTTCTCGATTAGTTATTTGTCGAATGTATTCCAACCTTTGTCTTCAGTTTTTACCCTCTGCAGCTTTCTCTACTACAATGGAGCTTATTTCTTGATGTCTAAACACATGTCCTATCATCCTGACCCGTATTCTTGTCTGTGTCTTCCACGTATTCTTTTCTTCGAGTATTCTGCGGAGAAATTCCTCATTCCTTATTTATTAAGTCCATATAATTTTCAACATCCTTCTCTAGCATCTTCCATTTTCTTCTTTTCCGATGTTCCTACAGTCCATGGTTCATCATACAATACTCTGCTCCAAACTTACATTCTTTAAGGCTATTGTTTAATATTAACAGACTTGTTTTGGCCAGGAATTCCCACTCTGTCTGCTTTAATCTGCGTTTTATGTCCTCCTCGCTTCGCCCGTCATTTATTATTTTGCTTCCGAGGTGCCGGTAGCAGAACTCCTTAACTTCGTCTATATCGTGGTCATCAGTTTTAATGTCAAGTTTGTCGCTAATCTCGTTTCCATTAATAGTTTCATCTTTCTTCGTTTTAATCTCAAAGCATTCGATTTAGTGGGTTCTGTAATTCTTCCTCAGTTTCATTGAGGACAGTAATCCCATCAGGGAATCGTATCATTGATATCCTTTCACCCTGAATTTTAAAACCACTACGGAAGCTTTCATTTCTGCCTTTGCTTCAACGGCGTATAAGTTGAACAGCATCTCTGTCTTGGGCTTTTTCTGATTCGAGCGCTTCGTTCTTTGTTTTCCTTCCTTATTATTACCTTTTGGTTCTAGCAGATATTGTACATTACTTATCTATGCCTACAGCTTATAGTTTTTGGAGTGTTTCTAATCATCTCGAGCGATTTTTCTAAAGCTAAAAATTCAGTGAGCATGTCTTGAGTTTCCTTAACTTGCTTCCATTATCAATTTAAACGTCAAAACTACCTCACTGGCGCCTTTACTGTCCTAAAGTCAAACTAATTGTCATCTAACAGATCCTCAGTTGTCTTTCCCATCCTTCTCTGTATCGTTATTGTCAGCAACTTGATTGCATGAGCTGTTAAGCTGATTGTCCGATAATTCTTTCCGAATGTCTGATGGTATGTCTCTGGTTTCATAGATTCTGCAAACGAACTTGAATAGTCCTTTGGTTACCACCTCTCCTACTAATTTTAGAAATTCCAAAATTATATTGTTTGCGTCTAGTTTCATATCAAGTTCTCCAACGCTGTGTGAAACTGTGTCTGGGTAACCTGTATCTTCCATATCGACTTCCATTTCTTCTTCGGTCATGTCAACAGACAGTTACTCCCACTTGAATATAATCTTTCAGTCTATCCACTGTCCGCTTTGAGAAAACAGTGGAATTCCCACTGCACTCGTAGATGAGGTTGCTTTTAATTTCACGGAAGATTGTTTTGGCTTTCCCATATACCGAATCAGGCTTTCAGACGACCATTTCTTTCTCAATTTCTTCTGATTCCTCCTGCAGTAATTTCGCTTTGGTTTCGTTGCACTTCCTATTTATTTCATTCATAAGTGCTGTACTCTTATCTTTTCCTCAACATTTTTGTACTTCCTGCTTCCGACCGAGCGAGGTGGCGCAGTGGTTAGACACTGGACTCGCATTCGGGAGGACGACGGTTCAATCCCGCGTCCGGCCATCCTGATTTAGGTTTTCCGTGATTTCCCTAAATCGCTCCAGGCAAATGCCGGGATGGTTCCTTTCAAAGGGCACGGCCGACTTCCTTCCCTAATCCGATGAGACCGGTGACCTCCCTGTCTGGTCTCCTTCCCCAAACCAACCAACCAACCAACCAACTTCCTGCTTCCGTCGATCAACTGAAGAATTTATTGTGTTGTCCAAGGTTTTTTTTTTTTTTTTTTTTTTTTTTTTTTTTTTTTTTTTTTGCAGTTACCTTTCTCGTATCGATGTTAGTCTGTCCTAAAGTTGTGAACGCCTTTTTTAAGTTTGTCAATTCCTCTTCACCTGAACTGCCTATTGTGGTATTCATTAGCGCAGTACCTGTAACGCTAGAAAACTTCAAACGCACCTCACCATTCCTCGCTATTTCAGTATCCCAGTTCTTTCCAGCTTGATTCTTCCAAACTGTTCTCTTAAACTTCAGGCAATTCTTCATAATTCCTTAATAGAGACACGAGTTTACATCTGCTACTGTGTAAGCCTTACAATCCAATATCTACAAATACCTTCAGAATTTCTGCCTGGCCATAGCGTATTTTCCCAAATTCCCAGTCTTTTTCCAAGTATACTTCCTCTTCTTTCGATTTTTCAACAGAGTATTAGTTATTACTAAACGAGATTTATTGCAGAGCCGAATTAGTTTTTCTCCTCTCTCATTAGTACTATTATGAAGCTGATATTCTCCTGTAACAGTCATCTAATCCTCCCCCTACTACCGCCTTCCAATACCCCATCCTATTCTTCTTATATAATGGATCACTTGTTCAGCATCCTCAACACGAGTACTTTCTGTATATCTTCATCTTCTGCTTGTGACACCAATATTTACATCGGAGGTATTTTTGTTGGCAATAGTTAGCTGTCGATTCTGATGAGAAAACCTCTGTCACTGAACTGTTCACAGTAACTCACTCTCTACTCCATCTTCCTGCTCACAACGCATCCTACTCCTGTTATACCATTTTCTACTGCTGTTGTTGTTAGCATATATTCATCTGTCTTATTCATCTTTGTCTTTCCATTTCACTTCACTGAGCCCTTCCTATATCTACACTGAGCCTCAACATTTCACATTTTCCAGCTTCCTTACCACGTTAAAACTCTTGACATTCCACTCCCACCTTCTTAGAACGTTATCCTTTCGTTGGTTACTCAATCTTTTTCTCATGGTCACCTCCCCCTTGTATGTCCCCTCCAGGACATCTGAATAGGGAACTACACTGTAATGTTTTGCCAATGGACAGATCATCATGGGCCTTTTTTCGGCTGCAGGCAACCATGTCCTATGGCTACACCATATGTGTCTTTATTGCAGTAGTTCCCATTATTTCTACATCTTGATACCGTTGATTACTGCCGATTATTCCATCTTTTAGGTGGAATTTCCCAATCTATGAGCGAAAGCTGCCCAGAAACTTTGTCCGCTCCTCTGCTCTCTTTGACCAGGTCATTGCCAGAACGAGACTGATTGATACCGGGAAGTACTCGACCACCCTTTGCCGACAAAATACAGGCGCACTATAAAAGAAAACCACGTAAATGAGTCCGAAAAAAGAGCAAGTGTGCAGTCCTATAGCATCGACTGCACACCGACCAGCACAGCGCCTTGAAACGGTGTCAAGACGATTCTGACCCATACGCCAATGGGAAGAGTGGACAGCGCCATACCTACAGGAAGACAGAGCTCAGCTACCCCTGTCGACTCTGATTTAACGAGCCGCCTATCGCTGGTCTGCCCAGCTCGGTCGCAGTCTTCGGAAGCAACAGTACTGCGCAATTGGAGATACTAGAAGGTATCAGATAGATTATATAATGGCAAGACAGACATTTAGGAACCAGAATTTAAATTGTAAGACATCTCCAGGGGCAGATGTGGACACTGATCACAATCTATTGGTTATGAACTGTAGATTAAAACTGAAGAAACTGCAAAAAGGTGGGAATTTGAGGAGATGGGACCTGGATAAACTGAAAGAACCAGAGGTGGTAGAGAGCTTCAGGGAGAGCATTAGTAAACGATTGACAAGAATGAGGGAAACAAATACAGTAGTAGAAGAATGGATAACTTTGAGACACGAAATAGTGAAGGTAGCAGAGGATCAAGTAGGTAAAAAGACGAGGGCTAATAGAAATCCTTGGGTAACAGAAGAAATATTGAATGTAATTGATGAAAGGAGAAAATATAAAAATGCAGTAAATGAACCAAGCAAAAAGGAATACAAATGTCTCAAAAAAATGGTTCAAATGGCTCTGAGCACTATGGGACTCAAATGCTGTGGTCATCACTCCCCTAGAACGTAGAACTACTTAAACCTAACTAACCTAAGGACATCACACACATCCATGCCCGAGGCAGGATTCGAACCTGCGACCATAGCAGTCGCACGATCCCGGACTGCGCGCCTAGAACCGAAACGTCTCAAAAATGAGATCGACAGAAAGTGCAAAATGATTAAGCAGGGATGGCTAGAGAACAAATGTAAGGATGTAGAGGCACATATCACTAGGGGTAAGATACATACTGCCTACAGGAAAATTAAAGAGACCTTTGGAGAAAAGAGAACCACTTGTATGAAAATCAAGAGCTCAGATGGAAACCCAGTTCTAAGCAAAGAAGGGAAAGCACAAAGGTGGAAGGAGTATTTAGAGGGTCTATACAAGGGCGATGTTCTTGAGGACAATATTATAGAAATGGAAGAGAATTTAGATGAAGATGAAATAGGAGATATGATACTGAGTGAGGAGTTTGACAGAGCACTGAAAGACCTAAGTCGAAACAAGGCCTCAGGAGTAAACAACATTCCATTAGAACTACTGACAGCCTTGGGGAGCCAGGCCTAACAAAACTCTACCATCTGGTGAGCAAGATGTATGAGACAGGCGAAATATCAGACTTCAAGAAGATTATAATAACTCCAATCCCAAAGAAAGCAGGTGTTGACAGATGTGGAAATTACCGAACTATCAGTTTAATAAGCCACGGCTGCAAAATACTAAAACGAATTCTTCACAGACGAATGGAAAAACTGGTAGAAGCTGACCTCTGGGAACATCGGTTTTGGATTCCATAGAAATGTTGGAACACGTGAGGCAATACTAACCACACCACTTATGATAGAAGATAGATTGAGGAAAGGCAAACCTACGTTTTTAGCATTTGTAGACTTACAGAAAGCTTTTGACAATGTTGACTAGAACACTCTCTTTCAAATTCTGAAGGTGGCAGGGGTTAAACACAGGGAGCGAAAGGCTATTTACAATTTGTACAGAAACCAGATTGCACTTACAAGACTCGAGGGGCATGAAAGGGAAGCAGTGGTTGGTAAGGGAGTGAGACAGGGTTGTAGCCTCTTCCCAATGTTATTCAATCTGTATATTGAGCAATCAGTAAAGGAAACGAAAAATTCAGAGTAGGAATTAAAATCCGTGGAGGAGAAATAAAACCTTTGAGGTTTGCCGATGACATTATAATTCTATCAGAGACAGCAAAGGACATGGAAGAGCAGTTGAACGGAATGGACAGTGTCTTCAAAGATGAACATCAACAAATGCAAAACGAGAATAATGGAAAGTAGTCGAATTAAGTCGGGTGATGCTGAGGGAATTAGATTAGGAAATGAGACACTTAAAGTAGTAGATGAGTTTTTCTATTTGGGGGGCAAAGTAACTGATGATGGTCGAAGTAGAGAGGATATAAAATGTAGACTGGCAATGGCAAGGAAAGCGTTTCTGAAGAAGAGAAATTTGTTAACATCGAGTACAGATTTGTCAGGAAGTCTTTTCTGAAAGTATTTGTGTGGAGTGTAGCCATGTACGGAAGTGAAACGTGGACGATAAATGGTTTGGACAAGAAGAAAATAAAAGCTTTCGAAATGTGGTGGTACAGAAGAATGCTGAAGATTTGATGGGTACTTCACATAATTAATGAGGAGGTATTGAACAGAATTGGGGAGAAGAGAAATTTGTGGCACAACTTGACTAGAAGAAGGGATCGGTTGATAGCACATATTTTGAGGCATCAAGGGATCACCAATTTAGTATTGGAGGGCAGCGTGGAGGGTAAAAATCGTAGAGGGAGACCAAGAGATGAATACACTAAACAGATTCAGAAGGATGTAGGTTGCAGTAGGTACTGGAAGATGAAGAAGTTTGCACAAGATAGAGTAGCATGGAGAGCTGCATCAAACCATTCTCTGGACTGAAGATCACAAGAACAAGTTGTGAAACCGCATATGGTCCGTTACTGACGTCTGAAGCGTCACCGTTTCTGTTTTCGCAGGCAGCGGAGGTGGTCGAAATTAAATCCGGACGGACGCCGGCCGCCGGCGGAAGCGGCGACTGGTAGGTTGCCAGGCAGCGCAACGCCCGCCATAAATCGGGCCACCGCAGCCGCTGCGTGAGCGAACCAAACGCGCCAGCTGGCGCGACGTCGATGCTCAGATAAATACGTCACCTTCACACAGCGGCTCGTTACTCTATTTCCAAACCACTGTCGAGAGCACGTGCTGAAACCTTCACGACGTGTGTGCCCAATCATCTGCTAACAGCTTAGAAGTGCGAGGAAAATAATACAGATGGTATTATAAGAAAATGTTTATTTTAGGACCCGGTGGATACAATTCAAGTGCAGGCTACTGACGGAGGTCTAGTATCGTCTGTAATTATCGTAAGGCAGCGAAACTTCATAGGTATGCTGATATGCTGACCATTTTGCGCGGGAAAAATAGTTCGAATTTTGGCCACCAGGTGCAAATACGGCGCTGTTGATCACGTCGTTTTGGGGATGCAGCACCTCGTCCACGTCCTGCTGAATGAACTGTGTAAGTGGCAGTTAATAATGAATCAACATCATACCTTTCTCACACTACCGGTTTCGGTCTATATTGACCATCTTCAGATCTATCTTATGAAAACATGTCCTAATATACTGGAGCCCTAGTGGCGTCGTCAAATGCTATGGCTCCAGTATATTAGGATATGTTTTTATAAAGCAGAGCTGAAGTTGATCATTATAGACTGAAACTGGTAGTCTGATGACATAAAAAATTGTGGCCATAGACGTGCAGTGAAGGAAATCTGTTCTATTTTCGGGCCACTGTTCAATTCGCGACCACGTAGCAGCTTGTGATATCTTTCTCACTTGTCTGACCTTTCCTGCCGACAACCTGTTCCTAATCCTTTACACATAGAATCATTTCTATAGATCTTTCTTGCCTTCACGGCGCCAGATTTACACCTGCTGGTCAAAATTGGAACCAATTCTTTTCCAGCATAAAGCAGTTCTACATTAAGGCATTAGCATATCTCCCAAATTTCGCTGCCTTACGATTGTTACAATCCGTAGTGGACCTCTTTGAGCAGCTGTGCTTTGATTACGAGGGTTGCCCGTAAAGTAAGTTCGATCGGTCGCTAAATGACAGTGAAAGTGAAAATCAGAAACATTTTATGTGCAAGACTTAGCTACACTTTCCAGATACTTCTCTACATAGTCGCCGCTCCGACTTAGACATTTGTCGGAGTGCTATACCAAATTTCCAACACCATCGTCACAGAAGGCAACTACCTGTGCTTTCCCATAATTCTCTAAGCTGATCTATAGTGTGTATCTTGCGCCCAAGTGTTGTCTTCGTATCCAGTGTTTCATGTGAACAGAGATGATGCTCAGGACGAGCCAATTAGGGCTGTGTTGTGGGTGATCTAACACGTCCCATGGAAGGTAAAGGCCGCAGGATCGTCTTCACTGCTCCTGAAAATTGCGGCTGAAAACTGCCATGAAGAAGGAAGTGCGTGGCAGTTGTGTTAGGTGGGCTGCATTCATTAAGGCGAAGCCACTCAGCAGGCCCTCCTACTTAGCGGGAGACATCGTTGTTCTAGGCACATTCACTCGCTCACAGTGCGCTCACAACTGAAAAGAGCGTCTTGATGCCATCGACGGTCATACTAGAGACACTACCCAACCCATCTGTGCAATGCTCCATCGGGTTTTCACTGTTGAGTCCATTTCGCGACCGATCGGAACTTAGTTTCTGGAAAACCTTCGTGTAACCATCCGGCGCTGTATTGGGTGATTCAGCTGCCCCTACCTTTGGGTTTTATGCAACCCGCAATGCTTTCAAATGTCACTCTGAATATTTTCACATCCTCTTGGTCGCTATGCACAAACTGTTAGTACTACAGAAAAAATGAACTGGACTTTTTTACAGGAAATTTAATCTAGTTACATTTTACACTTGGATACGTTTTCGCTACAGCCCGAAGCTTTCGAAATATTCAGGGAAAACTTGCAAATGAGACTTGAAAACGCCTTTTTCTTTACTATCTCGCGAACCACGGCCTCCAGCGAAAACTCATCCCAGTGCAAAATTTAAATACAGGAAACATCCGACGAACAGGTCCTGTTCATATTTCTGTGGGAGAATGTAAAACTCTTGTGCATGGTTTTTGAAGACACTGCAGGTCTCGAAAAACCTATCGATAGAGGCGGGTATATCACCTTGAACGTCGAGAGCTCTTTCTTCTTATCTCGTGTTTTCTACTGAAAATCTCGTGCTTGTACTCTTGTTAACTTTACTATTACAGAGATCGCCTAAACTATTTTTTTTTATTGGTCCTGTGCTCAACAAATAACTTACTTGGTCTTTCTGCTGCCACTGCTTGATCTACTGCATTCCATTATTTAACAAAAACATAAAAAAGCCTATTATTCATGCTGAGTGCAATGCATGTTCTGTATGGCGGGTTCTGCTGTTGCTGCGGCTGCTGCTGCTTACTACAACTACATATAATTCAAGAGAAAGGGTTTGGTCAAATCTAAACTCGATAAATGATAACCCAAAAAAGTAATTCCTTTTTTCAAAAACTATATTCTGAAAGTGATTCTTTCTCATTCAATTAACAAAACGCTAGAAGCTCTTTGAACAATCGCTTCGCAGTTAAAGCTGCCTCCAGTGGCATTAAAGCAATATTGCAAATTAATAAAACTCTTGAGGCAGACTGAAATACTTCTCAATTAAATACATAGTGAAACAATTCCCTGACAATTACAAAAGAAATCAATGAAAAAAATCAATACTTAATCTATTCGCCTAACTATGGTGTCCCTTAAGAATTCAACTCCTATCATTATCAAAATTACCGTCTGCTGCGACGCACATACACAAACCCTTTTCTTTAAATTAATAAGCGCGCTGCAAATTATAAAAAATATAAACTCAATACCAAATCCTGTGTCGCTGCTGGCGGACACGGCAGTACGGCAGCTCGGCGACGACCCCTCGCCCAACACACGTGCGCACCACAGCAGGCGGGCTCCTACACTGGCTTCCAAACTGCCACTAGTTAATCCGTGCGCTGCGAAGCGCGGCGAACAATGTCTTAGATTCCAGAGCTTGTGTATGCGCGCTGTAGCCAACCTTTAAATCCTAAGAGAGTATTGGTAACTCTCAACCCTGTGTACTTATAGGTATGTTTCGATATTACTAGTAGCACTGGATGATGGAGGGGATGGAAAGTGGCTGGGGGTTCTGAAATCGTAAATGCAAATCAATTTTCTTTACAAAAGGAGGACCATAATAAACCAGGTTGCGCGCATCAGAAAGCTTAAATCGAGAATCGTTCGTCAAAAGACTGTTGAGCCATTGCGACTCTGGTTATCAATCCTTCACCTGTCCGTGGTTTGTCCGTGAGGGAGTGTTAGACTGATGCTGGTACCTTCTGGCAGCGATTGGGGGGAGTGGGGGAGGCATGTGAGGGGAAGTTGAAAATTAGGCCCTGTCGCGATGAAGAGGAGAGTTGGCAATCGGTGTGGAGAGGAAGCGGATCGCTGCGTGGGTGAGAGAGGAGAGGGGGAAAGGGGAGCTGCCTGTCTGCCATGAGTCCAGCAGGGTACCTTTGGCGGTTGGCACCTTGCGTCACTGAAGGACTGCTGCTGATTTCAATAAGATTGTCACATGTGGAGCCGTTCCAGTTTCTACTGACATTGAAATCCCTGAGCTAGTAGGACAGAGTAGATGAGGTTATATTTGTGTAAATTGTCCAGTGGGTTCTTGCTTGTTACATCTCATCTTTGTATGCTTTATTTAACCCTATTACATCAATGTACTGATTTGTGGTTCGTACGCCAGGTAGCGGCTGAATTATTACATTAGTCCTAGCTCGGACTAGTGGATGCGCAACGCGTGTCCAACTTTCTCTGTCCATCTTCTTTCCTGCTTGGTCTTCCGTGGACGGCCGAACGGAATTTGACTATGACGCGGACGAGTTGTGCCCGCGCTAGAGGTTCCGTGGTCCCGAGTTCGGTCGCGGATCTTTGCATTTAGCAACGCCTATCGTTCGGCAGTTCAGGGATAGAAGTTAACTTACTTACTGGATCCTTTCCAGATGTTTTGACATGAGCCACTAGAGTCCAAGCACTCCAAGAGTCCGCCAGTCTTAATGTATCAAAAGATCAATTAATAACTGGCCATTACTTTTTATACCGTTATTGGGGCCGCTTTTTACCTTGTTCTTTCGTATGTTAAAATTTCCTTTGTGGGAGCTGTATTGGCTGTCTTATAATCCTGATCATTAATTTCAATCTAATATTCATGAACTGCTGAATTTTTGTGTACAGGAAATTGTTCCGCCTTGCTACTTATACTATAGTAATTTTAGACTTTGCTTTGTTCTGTAATGGGTTGAAGCCTTAAGGTCCGTTTTTTATGATAAAATTCTGTTTTGGGTTCTCACCGAAGATTAATATTCTGTTAACTGATTGTTGACTTATGGCAGGCAAACTCAATGTTAATATTTATTAATATTGTAAAATTGTTTGGTGACGATTGTGCGAAGTACATTTAATCACTGAGTTAATAGTTAAATTTAATGGTCAATGGAACTGTGTGGTAAAAAGATAATGAAGCTTCCTGGCAGATTAAAACTGTGTGCCGGACCGAGACTCGAACTCGGGGCCTTTTGCCTTTCGCGGGCAAGTGCTCTACCAACGTCCGCTATGTAGGACGGGGATTCAAGTATGTCGTGGAACTGCTAGTTTTTGGCACAATATCAAAGGTAATCATAAAGCTTTACCTATCACGTGGATAAATAAAAGTACTAAATCAATTGTTTGTTTTAACCAAATGGAGATATAAGGTACCAGAGATCTTATCAAGCCTTGAAAATCTATAACATATATATGCAGACTGAAGTGATGAATGAAAATTTGTACCATGGCCGGGAACTGAACCTGGGCCTCTTGTTCACTAGGCAGACGTGGTAACCGGTACACCACAGTGGCTTTCCCTTGGACCACCCTAGCACCAAGTGGGCTGATACGTAAGTGGAAATTTAGATTGAGGAGTAGTCCATCCAGTTCTGCAAAGGCACTCTCCCAGTGTGCCATACTGGTTAGCGGGTCTGCCTAGTGAACAGTACCCGGGTTCGAATACCGGTCTTGATACTAATTTTCATTCGTCGTTTCAGTCTCCATATATACATCATTATTTTTGTTTGTTTTGTTAACCAGTCACCCTTTTTGAAACTGTACCTTGGTATTCAAACAGGATTATTAACCCAGTTTATACACTGAATTATATCTGCAAACACAAAACATGGCCCGTTAATGGCGGAATCTGATTTCAAAGCTTGATTACAAAGATGGCAAATCTTACGCAAAGTACAAACAATGGGGGAAAGAGGAGTGGGGGGATTCCTCGGAAGTAACACACTGTAATATTGGTCTAGAACATTGACAGTAAATCTCATACTACACGACCTGAAAGTGTAATAAAATCGCGCGTTATATGCTCAGTTTGTACAGGAGCAACATGTACGTTATCAGTAAATTATAACCTGAGACCGGAGAACTTAAGGATTACGCTGTTAGTGCCGCCATGTAAACTCAAAAAACCGCATGAACTTTGCCTTGCCGGGATTGCTGAAAATTTCTAACGAAAAATAAATGTGAGCACTGCAAGCTTGCGTTGTGTAATCTTTGAGGAACTTGCGACAGAAGTAAAAGGATTTTTATTAAAAATGAAACTCCTCCAGCTGTACTTAAGATTTTATATTTATTTTTCTACTACTTTCGACGTTGCGTCAACTCCATCTTCAGGCCCTATATAACAACATCATACATAAAACAAACAATGTGAGACATCAGTAGTCTGTGAGCTGGTGTACAAAATAAATATATTATAAACATATTATACATAGGATGAATTCATTAAAAGTAGTTACTTTTCGTTCATTTTCACTAAAATGCAATTTACCGTGACATTAACAATTTTATGGTACAAACAAGTACAAATGATATTAAATATACACGGTTTTTTCCGTTATAGATCTATACCAGACATTAGAAATAAAAATGGGGGTATATATACTCTTAGAGATATATAGGCATAAAACAGTGTTAAAATTGTGTTAAGAACGAATAACAATACCCGAAAACTCTTCTTTCTGTGTACAGTTTAACTAACATGAAGGAAAGTACGCATTGCCAATCAGACATATGTAAGGTATGATTCCATTGTTTATAAATAGTGAAAGGTGGGAAAGCATTTACGTTTGCATAACACTGTAACGTCATCACTATAAAGTAACAAAGTGAAACAGGTTACTGAAACAACATCATCCATAACGATACGTAACACAAGTGAGGAGGAACTGCAAGAATGGTATGGAACCCAGTTAAGATATTAAAAGGTAGTCAATGTGTGGTGTCACCTCCAGACACCACACTTGCGAGGTGGTAGCCTTTAAATCGGCCACGGTCCGTTAGTATACGTCGGACCCGCGTGTCGCCACTATCAGTGATTGCAGACCGAGCGCCGCCACACGGCAGGTCTAGAGAGACTTCCTAGCACTCGCCCCAGTTGTACAGCCGACTTTGCTAGCAATGGTTCACTGACAAAATACGCTCTCATTTGCCGGGACGATAGTTAGCATAGCCTTCAGCTACGTCATTTGCTACGACCTAGCAAGGCGCCATTATCAGTTGCTATTGATATTGTAAAGAATGTAGAGACAAGAGCTACGTTCAACATTAATGGATTAAAGTTAAGTATTCCACCAAGTACCACCTTTTTTTCTGAAGTCTAAATTCTTTGTCCTGTTCCAGACCTCACGCCAGCCTGCGTGAGCTTAAACGCGTGACTTTCGGCTTCGTCCAACTCCGTGGGTTGGCTCCTGCCAATCCACAACACAATGGCGTAAAATAAATGCATATGAGTGAATTCATTAATCTACTCATTCCAACAAGAGAAATGTAAGCTAACATACCACCAAAATGTACCATTTCAATGTCGGTGCCTCATTTAAGGCCGTGACACAGTATGGGGCGGCGGTTAGAATTTGGGAAAAATAATGGTTGCTGTATAAATGTTTGAGTGTTGAATCAGTTTCTGGCTTTTAGAATGTTGTTAATGCTGTCTTTCGCCGTTCTCAACACTGGCTCTCTATTTACTTTTTAGCACCCAGAAAGTGATTTAACAAAACGTGAAGCCTGTAATTAGAGTTCCTAGTGCCCACTTCATCTGAGAATACAATTATAGCTGCAGCTTATAGCTCTGAGGAATTAGGATATTGTCCGGGATTTATAACCGAAAACGATATTCCAAAATAGTTGAGTATATTCTGAAAGTCACTGATAAAAAAGAAACACAAGTATCCCTACAACCTAACTAACAGAGCAGTTCAGAGTCTAATGCGCTGATGCAACTATAAATGTCCGAATTAAATGTTGAAATGAATGCTCGCCATAATTTGATGAAAGTATTTCACCAAACGCCACGCTAAATAATTGGTAGAATGTCGGTCCCGCGACGGCACGTGAAAATACAACAATACGCAAACTGAAGCTAGATAATGAAAATCATCCCAGAATTAACACTTCACTTGAAATGATTTCATGGTTCCGCGTATCTCTACTAACTTAATACGGCATCCGAGGCTGTTTGTAGCAGTGATACCGATGCGACGCGACTCCCGACACAGATGGTGTGTTATTCAGCGTCTGGAGAGAACTGGGGCCTTCTTCCTCGCGCAGCGTTCTTATATATAAAGCCGCGGTGCGGACGGCTAAGGGAACGCCTGATCAAATCGGCTCTCCCGACTAGCCGCTGGGCTAGTAACGCACCACTTCAAGTTACATAATAAATTATAGCTTCTTTTGCTGATGGCCGATGAAGCTCTTAATTTAAATGTGCATTCAGCACGCAGGTAAGTAATCATAATAAAATTTTGACGTGGCTAACTTAAATATTTTGGGCGAGAGAATTAATTAAATTACACTTCACGCAGTAGGTGAGCTCTGAACTGGCCCTTTTGAGATCCGCTATCGCTATAATTTTATAGGTATTCAAAAGAAACTTTTCACATCTTCATAGTCATAGCGGACCTCCAATCTATTTAAATCTAAACATCCTAGCCTTATTTATTAGCCTACTTAATCTATCTTGCTTCCTTCAGTTTTGAGACGAAAACCACAAAATCATGAATTTCCACTAAAATCTTAATTTGTGAAATCCAAAGTACTGTTTTTATTAAATCATTATGAAAGATGAATGTAAATATAAATTTTGAAGTCTCTAGCTCTTTTCTGTTGCGCCAATGATTTTTTCAGAAAAACGTCCAAATTTCGAAAATGGCTGAAGTTATCGTACTGATATTTAACACATATTAATTTAGTATTACTTCTGACATGCCAGAAAAGTTTTAGGTTATTTGCTTGATTTTTAAAGTATTGCGCAACATTTATGACGTCAGAGCTAGTTACAGCAGACTGGCTGGCACACAATGGAAAGACTGATGTGAATTTACTACAGCGTGAGTAGGTTGCTTCCCTACATCAGGTCTAAGGTAATCTAATTCTAATATGCCCGCATGTTTTGTATAAATCAATTTTAAGTAACCAGATATGGAGGTAAGGTAAATGTGGTAGAATCTGTGAACAAAGGAAAGCTGTAAGATACTGAATTTCCGAAACCCAAATGTATGAAAAAATCAGAATAATATGTAAACATATATGACGTGTAAAAAAAAAAAGGCAAATATCGAATCAGAGCATTTAAGGTTCCCTTTGAACATCATGGCACAAAACTACGTAAACATAGTTTTACAGACTGTTTAGAAACAGTCCTGCGAGTGAGAAACTCCGATAAGTGATTTTAATTTATAGGTGATTTATTCAGAAACTGTTGCCTATCTCCACGTTTTCTTCAGTAACTGAAAACGAGAAAATAGAAGCAACACTACGCACGGCATGTCCATATGCTAAAGCCAACAGGGAAACGTACACGATTTTACCTAACTTCAAAAAAATGGTTCAAATGGCTCGGAGCACTATGGGATTTAACTTCTAAGGTCATCAGTCCCCTAGAACTTAGAACTACTTAAACCTAACTAACATAAGGACATCACACACATCCATGCCCGAGGCAGGATTCGAACCTGCGACCGTAGCGGTCACGCGGTTCCAGACTGTAGCGCCTTTAACCGCTTGGCCACCACGGCCGGCTTACCTAACTTCAGCAGTACCATTTCCAGTCATGTGAATGCAACCCGAATACTCGCAGCTTGATGTCGTCTAACATGCTGAACGTTGCGGGTTGAATCTGTCCACAATGAATATGCAAAACAAGAGTATTAAAACATCTGCTGCACTGTGCTGCCCAGGACGAGAGAACAGACAAAAGTGCGTTTGTGTCTCAAAGTGCATGACGCGATCAACTAAGCTATATGGCCCAGTGCCCTCATTGTCCGGCACTGGTCAAACTCTTGCGTTGCTACAAGAGACACCTGCTTCCGAAGATGCACCGCTCCTGCAGGCAGGAAAGACCTATGACTGTGAGCCCAAAAGTGACTTGTAAATGGTGTGCGGATTAAGACTGAGCACCTTTCAGACATTAAAATCGTGACAATAGGAAACTGACGTAGTGAATAACGGGTGTAACTAGATTCCCTTTACAGACTTGCAGGATAGGTTCCCCACACCAAACTAAGAAGAAAATGCCTAGTACGCATAAGCTCTAAAATACGCACCTTAAGAGTTGTTCAGTAGAAGAGATGTGTTTTACATTAGCGAAGATGAAGTGAGGCTCGGAGCTCTGTAAGTTCACATATTTCAGCCCAGGTTTACTCCCTTTCCTGTTCTCGTCCATACTACTTCCTCCCAAAATATGGGACGCAAGGAGCTTGTATTATAAAAGATGAGTTTCATAGTATCGAATATGAACAAGTGGTCGTAGTACTTAAGTATGAATTTTAGAGCAAATGTCTACTAGACTTTTTTTTTTGCCATGGTGTAGACAACCTGTCAGTCTAAGGCGCTGCAGTCATGGACTGTGCGGCTGGTGCTGGAGGAGGTTCGAGTCCTCCCTCGGGCATGGGTGTGTGTTTTGGTCTTTAGGATAATTTAGGTTAAGTAGTGTGTAAGCTTAGGGACTGATGACCTTAGCACTTAAGTCCCATAAAATTTCACACACATTTGAACATTTTTTGAACAAACAACCTGTCCTCAAAGTCTGTAAAGGTAATTTAGTTACACCCATTACATACATGCGATTAATATTTTAATTTTCCTAAGTATGAAGGAGTATTATACATTCAAAACACTAAGAAAGTACAGATGGAAGTATTTCGTCCCCAAAAATATTGCAAAGCACGATACAACGGTAGTTTGTTACACATCATAATTTCGAATACGATGTTTATCGGGACACTTTCCCTTTGTCTTACTACGAAGCCATTTTGCAGTGTCGAAGCAGTAAAATATGTAAAACCAAAGGTGCAATAACACGTTTAAGCATAGTAAGAAACTAAAAATAGCGGTGCTGTCCCTTGTTTTCCTGTAATGAAAGAACACCGACATGTGAGCTGTGACATTTGTCGCAATACGAGCGAAATGCCCTAGCATTTATCTCTTAAGCCAGGGCCAATCCAGATATCTAATTCAAATTATTAAGAGGTTTATAAAATGCTCATACAAAGTACATGACACTGTATCTGCCTGGTAGCCGTTTTCTCCACACACCATGCAGGCCATGCGGGCAGCTGCTCTACTAGGAGGACAAGCGTAAACGGATCTCACCAGAACAGAGACATTTTCCTTGTATGGTCTGGGCTGTTGACCATGTAGTTACACGTCACCTCCACAGCGTCTTGGGGTGCCTACTCCACCGATAGGCAGCATACCTGTCGCAGCAGAAAGGGCTGTCTTTCACTGCACCAGGTACCCTCTCACGTCATACCCACATCCATCCGCTGCCAACTATTTTGGCCACCGTAAGTACACTATGAGATCACAGTATCCGAACACCTCAAAAAACACATGTTTTTCATATTAGGTGCATTGTGCTGTCACCTACTGCCAGGTACTCCATATCAGCGACCTCAGTAATCATTAGACATCGTGAGAGAACAGAATGGGGCGCTCCGATGTACTCACGAACTTCGAAAGGGGCATGTGATTGGGTGCCACTTGAGTCACACGTCTGTACGCGAGATTTCCACACTTCTAAACATCCCTAGGTACACTGTTTCCGTTGAGATAGTGAAGTTGAAACGTGAAGGAATACGTACAGCTCAAAAGCGCCCAGGCCGACCTTGTCTGTTGACTGACAGATGGTTCAAATGGCTCTGAGCACTATGGGACTTAACATCTATGGTCATCAGTTCCCTAGAACTTAGAACTACTTAAACCTAACTAACCTAAGGACATCACACAACACCCAGTCATCACGAGGCAGAGAAAATCCCTGACCCCGCCGGGAATCGAACCCGGGAACCCGGGCGTGGGAAGCGAGAACGCTACCGCACGACCACGAGCTGCGGACTGACTGACAGAGACGTTGAAGAGGGTCGTAATGCGTAATAGGCACAGTTCTATCCAGACCATTACACAGGAATTCCAAACTGCATCGGGATCCACTGCAAGTACTGTGCCACTTAGGAGGGAGGGGGGGAAAGCTTGGATTTCATGTGTCGAGCGGTTGCACGTAATCCACATATCACGCCCGTAAATGGCGAACGGCGCCTCGCTTGGCGTAAGGAGCGTAAACATTGAACAGTGCAAAAACGTTGTGTGGAGTGACGAATCACGGTACACAATGCAGTGATCCGATGGCAGGATGCGGGTATGATGAATTCCCGGTGAACATCATCTGCCAGCTTGTGTAGTGCAAACAGTAATATTCGGAGGCGGTGGTGTTATAGTGTGGTCGTGTTTCTCAACGAGGGGACTTGCACCTCTTGTTGTTTCGGGTGGCACTATCACAGCACTGGCCTTCAATGATATTTTAAGCACCTTCTTGCTCCCACTGTTGAAGAGCAATTCGGGGATGGCGACTGCATCTTTCAACACGATCGAGCACCTGTTCATAATGCACGGCCTGTGGCGGAGTGGTTACACGACAATAACATCCCTGTAATGGACTGGCCTGCACAGAGCCCTCATCTAAATCCTGTAGAAAACCTTTGTGATGTTTTGGAACGCCGACTCCGTGCCAGGCCTTACCGACCGACATCGATGCCTCTCCTCAGCGCAGCACTCCGTGAAGAATGGGCTGCCATTCCCCAAGAAACCTTCCAGCACCTGATTGAACATATGCCTGCGAGAGTGGAAGGTGTCATCAAGGCCAACACCATACTGAATTCCAGTATTACCGATTGAGGGCGCCACGAACTTGTAAGTTATTTTTAGCCAGGTGTCCGGATACTTCTCATCTCATAATGTACGTGGGAGGTTAGTTACACCCTACACTTCAATGATGATGATGTAGAAGATGACATTTGGTTTCTGGAGTGCTCCACTGAGTGGTTTTCAGTTCCCCTACAAATTGACTGCCTTTCCAGTCTCGCAACATTTTTTTAATGGTGATGAAATGATGAGGACAACACAAATACCCAAACCCCAGGCTGAGAAAATCCCCGACCCGGCCGGGAATCGAACCCAGAATCCTGTGATCCAGAGGCAGCGACACTAGCCACTCGATCAGGAGCTACGGATCCTATGCTTCAAGTCGGCAATACCAGCAGTTCCTTCCGGCCGCACCAGCAGTTCCAGTGGTGCCAGATGGCAGTACCAACTCTTCGTCTCAGCACTTCATACCTGGCCTGCAGACCCGGCCCAGTTCACGCCACCGCCTACCATGACTAGGGTTTGTTGTATAGGCAAATCACAACGTCATAAGAGACATTTCTGTTGTAAATAGTTGTGTGAATATCCATCCAAAGACATTACAATTGAGTTTCAGTTTTGAAAATAAACAGTTATTCCTTCGAAGTGTCTTTGATTACTTCTCAGTACAAGGACGCTTCACATGACACTTTTGAGCGGGAGTCGTCTGTACAAGCGATATAATTACATTCAGAATCTGCAGAGCCCTGCTGCACCCCGAAGAAACTCAGCACTCGAAATGTAAATTGTTAAAGTTTCTTTCAGTTGTGGCCAGGTGGTAGAGGCAAGCGTGGTCTGTGTGGTAATGAAGTAGCCATTGGACAGTATTGCTCACATGGCGTCAAAACACCCGGGGGTGTGGAGGGGGCGGGAGGGTTTAAGACACCTGTCGCGACTGAGGTGCATAGTATCACTAATGGCACAACATAGTGTGACCAGAAGTAATCTAACATTTTAACTTGGAGCACTTGCGAGCTACCGAGAAACTCACACGCAGAAAGTTCAGCTGGGGTTAACAACCCATGCTCAGAGCAGACTGAGCTATGAAAAGCTGGTAGCACAAGTATGCAGCTATAAGGGTATGAATAATCGAGCTTAGGCGCACAAAGCATTCTGCCGTGACGACATTCTGCGTGTGTCTTGAACCAGGAAAAATGATGTGTTTCTCATTTTCAAAGAAACCAGGGCTAATCCTTGATTGGTTCTAGGCGCTACAGTCTGGAACCGCGCGACGGCTACGGTCGCAGGTTCTAATCCTGCCTCGGTCATGGATGTGTGTGATGTCCTTAGGTTAGTTCGGTTTAAGTAGTTCTTCGTTCTAGGGGACTGATGACCTCAGAAGTTAAGTCCCATAGTGCTCGGAGCCATTTGAATTTAATCCTTGATGATGAAGACTAGGTGTCTACCTGCCGACTGATTAAATCAGAGTTCCGGCACAAGGCCTACCATACTTGTGGTGTGTTGGTTATGAGGCTTGGGGGAATTTCAACGATATGGGGAGCTGGTGTGCAGTCAAGCACCACCCTATGAGGGACTGCAAGCTCCTGGTTTGAGAAGGCTCAATATCGTGGCCACTGTTGTGGTCCACCCTTGAAGGTGACCAGGACATCTAGAGTCGGATTTTGCACCCAAGTGCACGAGAAGGAGCAATGAGTACGTATGCAGATGAATAGCCAGCGAAACCCTGGAGGGCCTCCTTGGGCCATGCTTGTTCTTCGGCCGCTGGCGAGCCACATGGCACTCTGGCAGCAACCGGCCCTCACCCAGGGCAGCAGCATGATCGGGATACAAACACACACAAAGCGGCCCTGAGACTGGCTAAAATTCTGTATAATGCTGCTTCAGTAGCGACTTGTGAATACTAATACGGTATAGCTGCATGCCCAGGCGCGACTGTACTCTCCATCGTCAATTTTCTCGTCCATCATTATCCATAGCAGCCCGCAACAAGCTGGGAGATAAACAGAGATACAAACGCATTGTAAAAACCTCTAACAATGTCTTAATTTGGTAATTTAACTGGTTAGAGTCATCCATTATTGGATTCGACCAACACTCCTGGCTGAAAGAATATAACGACATTAACACTGAAAAAGACGGCTTGGATAACGTGTAATTTTCAAAAACATTATTTAAACTTACAAGTAATTCAGTTTTTAGCAAAAGGATGGAGAATGTTGGAGTTGTTGTTGTTGATGTTGTTGCTGCTGCTGCTGCTACTTTTGGGCGCAAAACAGCTCAGGTCATAAGCGACCGGAGAATGTTCGAAAGCGTCACAAAATTCACTTAGCACCTAAATGGAATGGGCGTTACGGTGCAAAGAATTATATTTACAGCACAGATTCTAAATGGATAATCTCCAGTTAACTTGTTTACAATAAATTTACCAGCCTAATGAAGAGGTGAGTGGGTCGCAGACTGAGATGTTTGTAGGTCTTAGATCGAAACTGTACACATGCAGTACACTGACGGGTGCCACCTGAAGGTGGACAAAGGTTATGTGCGTACAGCCTCAATTGCTCTCGAGGCTGAAGACTACTTGAAGTGTCTCCCCAGTGCCGTTGCGTAAGCGTGTACGACGAAATATTGACAGCTGACCATGTCTTCTGGTCGGTGCTCCCCTTTTTTGTCTGGCAGCATATATATATATATATAGGACATAAAATGCAGTGCACGTTCCCCATATGTAGACGAAGAAATTATATTATATAAATATGGTATTGAAACGCTTTGTTTCCATGTTATAACACATTTTCTCCAACTCATTAATCATGGGAAACGCACAAGACCAGAACGTTAGAATCACATGGTTCATGCGTTCTGGTTATGTTGTGCACCGCTTGTGTTTTCTTTTACACGTCTGTGTTGGCATGCAACGTACGTCATTGCTTGTTTACAGGTAACATCAGCTGCTCCAACAATCAGTACTACCATTGCAAGCACACTGGCTACTATGTAGATCTAATCACAGACCCGGCTCTTGCAATGTAAGTGTACACAAATGTAGAGATGGCAGATACCCATTTGATGTATGGATTAGCTGACGGCAATGGCGCTCGCGCTCAACGTTTGTACCAGAAAAGATTTCAAGAGCGAAGATGCACCGACACTATTTATTATTATTATTATTATTTTTTATTCACTGGCTGCTTATATTTTATGACCCACCGTCTAATTTCTTATGGTGGGTCGTATATTGCCACTTAGCCGCTGTGACTGGGTCCGGGGTCCGCAGTGACTGAAAGTAACACCACACCGGCTCCCGTCCCCACTCACACCGTTTCCCGTGTCCCGCCACGTGGAGGCGGGCTCTGTTTACATCCATTTGATATCTTGTTTTTGTGCAGCATTAGAAAAACTTATAACTAATACAAAATCAAATAAGATATTAATAAACAAAACGAAATGAAATATTTAGAAAGAAGGAAGGAAGAGAACTGAATAGAGAAGTTATAGGTATAATATTACCCGTCACCTGGTTGTGGGCGGCGGCCCGGGTCTTGGAATGACCCTCAAGACGCTGGCCGTTGCTCACCATGCCTTTAACATCTACCATCCTAAAAACTACCTTAACTAGAAGAGATTAGGGTACGTTAAGGCTAGAAACTAAGACTAAGACCTCCATGTCCAGCCTGCTAAACTACACTCCTGGAAATTGAAATAAGAACACCGTGAATTCATTGTCCCAGGAAGGGGAAACTTTATTGACACATTCCTGGGGTCAGATACATCACATGATCACACCGACAGAACCACAGGCACATAGACACAGGCAACAGAGCATGCACAATGTCGGCACTAGTACAGTGTATATCCACCTTTCGCAGCAATGCAGGCTGCTATTCTCCCATGGAGACGATCGTAGAGATGCTGGATGTAGTCCTGTGGAACGCCTTGCCATGCCATTTCCACTTGGCGCCTCAGTTGGACCAGCGTTCGTGCTGGACGTGCAGACCGCGTGAGACGACGCTTCATCCAGTCCCAAACATGCTCAATGGGGGACAGATCCGGAGATCTTGCTGGCCAGGGTAGTTGACTTACACCTTCTAGAGCACGTTGGGTGGCACTGGATACATGCGGACGTGCATTGTCCTGTTGGAACAGCAAGTTCCCTTGCCGGTCTAGGAATGGTAGAACGATGGGTTCGATGACGGTTTGGATGTACCGTGCACTATTCAGTGTCCCCTCGACGATCACCAGTGGTGTACGGCCAGTGTAGGAGATCGCTCCCCACACCATGATGCCGGGTGTTGGCCCTGTGTGCCTCGGTCGTATGCAGTCCTGATTGTGGCGCTCACCTGCACGGCGCCAAACACGCATACGACCATCATTGGCACCAAGGCAGAAGCGACTCTCATCGCTGAAGACGACACGTCTCCATTCGTCCCTCCATTCACGCCTGTCGCGACACCACTGGAGGCGGGATGCACGATGTTGGGGCGTGAGCGGAAGACGGCCTAACGGTGTGCGGGACCGTAGCCCAGCTTCATGGAGACGGTTGCGAATGGTCCTCGCCGATACCCCAGGAGCAACAGTGTCCCTAATTTGCTGGGAAGTGGCGGTGCGGTCCCCTACGGCACTGCGTAGGATCCTACGGTCTTGGCGTGCATCCGTGCGTCGCTGCGGTCCGGTCCCAGGTCGACGGGCACGTGCACCTTCCGCCGACCACTGGCGACAACATCGATGTACTGTGGAGACCTCACGCCCCACGTGTTGAGCAATTCGGCGGTACGTCCACCCGGCCTCCCGCATGCCCACTATACGCCCTCGCTCAAAGTCCGTCAACTGCACATACGGTTCACGTCCACGCTGTCGCGGCATGCTACCAGTGTTAAAGACTGCGATGGAGCTCCGTATGCCACGGCAAACTGGCTGACACTGACGGCGGCGGTGCACAAATGCTGCGCAGCTAGCGCCATTCGACGGCCAACACCGCGGTTCCTGGTGTGTCCGCTGTGCCGTGCGTGTGATCATTGCTTGTACAGCCCTCTCGCAGTGTCCGGAGCAAGTATGGTGGGTCTGACACACCGGTGTCAATGTGTTCTTTTTTCCATTTCCAGGAGTGTATTTACGATGTACAATAGAGTGGTAACTGATTTTGTGCTTGGCTCAAAGTTGCTAATGAAAGGGTACTCGTGGTAAAAGTAATAAGGTAATGACGCTAACGGTTTGTGTTGAGCCTACAAGGCTCCTAGTAGAGTACATCAGGCGCAAGCACCTCCCGGCCCCGCCGACAACACGACCTGAACGGTGGTTTTCCCCGATCTACCATAGGTATCCGTCGGGTTGGGCTCAAAGGAGAGGAACCACAATTTAGATCCTTCCATCCAGGACGTGCGGCCGCCTCTTACCAGGGGGGCGTAGGTCCCTTGAAGAGGTGCCCAACTTTAAGCTTCAGATGAGAAGTTCTTAGTATAGTGGAGGTTGAGGTATAGGCTGTGTAGGTTGGTTGTACAAACAGTTCACACTGAGCCAATGAGACAATGATACGTGGTGTGGCAGTTAGCACCTTCCGGCCCCGCCAGCAACACAGCCTGAGCGGTGGTTTTCCCCGATCTACCATAGGTATCCGTCGGGTTGGGCTCAAAAGAGAGGGACCACAATTAAGATCCTTCCACACAGACTGTGCGCTGCCTCTTAACGGAAGGCGTAGGTCCCTTGAAGAGGTACCTAGCTTTGAGCTCTTATTGGACATGGAGATGCTGTTATTTATATATATGGTGCAATCTGTTTTTAGGATTGTGTGTGACTTGTGCACCTCTTGTCGGTTGTTCCACTCTGTTCTTTGAATTTGACTTGGTGGACACTATGGATCATCCGCGCTGGACGCTTCAATATCTGTGTTGGTGCCCTGGTCTCTATCTGTTTCTTCTTCATCACTCGTGGTGCTAATCATATCTGTGTCCCCCTGGGCATCGTGACGTCTGTTTGGACCGACTTGCCTTCGGTAGGGTGTGTTGCGCAAGTATTCTATTTGTTGGATCTTCGAGATTTCGTCCGTTAGTTTGTTGAGTTCAGTCCACCTTTCCGGGTCGCGTATTATGGCATGTAGTTCGTTCTGTGTGTTCAGGCGATTTATGTGTACTGTGTGTCTTATGTTCGTGCGTTGTCCGCAGAAGAAGACAGTATGTTCAGGGGAACCTTCTTCCCCGCATGTGCATCTATTAGTCTGCTGCAGACTCACGCGGTACAGGTGCGTGGGATAAGGGCCATGTCCTGTGATGAAATGTACCATACCGCGGCTGGGATCAATATGTTTTAGTTCTAGTCTTTCCCGGATGTCAGGGAAGAAGTTGTATACACGGCGGCCCTTATCGCTGTTGGCCCACTCGCTCTGCCAGGTATCCACTCGCCATGCTCTGAGTTGGCGTGTTGTCTCAATCGGTACACCAGTGATCTGCCGAACCTGGTCTATTCTCCCCATCCTAAGCCAGTACATTGCTGCGCGGTACCTGATGGTGATATCTATGGGGAAAATTCCCATGACGACACATAGTGCGTCATTTGATGTTGTGTTGAATGCCCCTGTTAGTCGAAGTAGAACACTTCTTTGGCCTCGACGTACAATGGTTCTGTTGGTTGAGAGATTTAACCTGTGGGCCCACGTACTGGCAGCAAAGCATAGTACTGACTCGAAGAGAGCGCAATGGTATGTTCGTGTCACTGACAGGGGTAGTCTGAAATGTTCCGAATTTAGCCTAGCCAGTTTGTGTAGTATCTTTTCTGCTTTGTTTGTGCATATTCGCATGTGTTCGTGGAAGTTAAATCGTTCATCAATGTACACTCCTAGATAGCGTGTGACTGCTAGTCTTTTTATGTTTGTGTCCCCGATTTTGACTATTGGGTTCCTGCGCAGGATACCCTTTAGCAATGTATAAGTTGTTTTGTTTCCTGCTATCTTTAATTTATTATCTGTGCACCATTGGGTTATTGTCCTATGTGTTCCATTGGCTCTTTCTTCTAGCTGGGCACGGTTATTTGCTGAAACTACGACGAGTAGATCATCAGCATAAGCGACAGCTCCATCTGTCAAGATGTGCTCCTCTAGTAACTGTAGGAGCGGTTCTATAACTATGTCCCAGAAGATGGGGCCGCAGATCGACCCTTGTGGACAGCCTTTTGTAATTCGTTTAATCACTTTCTGGTTGTCCATTTGCCAAACGACCGTTCTGTCTCTGCAGTAGTCCATGAAACTATTATACAGAGACTCCGGTACCTGCAGGTGTCTGAGCCTCTTGAACAAGGCCGGCCACCAGAGGTTGTCGAAGGCACCTGAGATGTCTATCATAATTGCAAGTGTGTATTTGGAGGGTGTGTCGTGTACTATTTGGAGTGCTCTGTTAATTGCGTCGTCTATAGATTTCCCTTCCCTGAAGCCGTATTGGTGTGGTGTCAGTCCCCGTAGTGTTCGGTGTGCTTGTAGTCTTTTGCAGAGTAGTTTTTCTTGTACTTTACCGAGTGTATTGATAAGGTAAATTGGTCTGTATGACTTGGGGTCTGATGGGTCTTTGTCTGGAGCCTTTTTGATGATAACCGCCTTCGAGGTCTTCCACACTGCAGGCACACGGCCCAGCCTTAATGAATCGTTTAACAACGTTGTGAGAAACGGGGTGATCTGCGGTGCAATTTGTTTCAGTACCTCAGAGTGGATACCATCCGGTCCAGGCGCCTTTTTGTTTTTGAGTTCTGAGATCGCTGTCGCCACTTCTTCCTGCGCAAATGGACAGGTGACGGTTGGTGTGGTGTATACTGTGTCTACTTCGCGTCTCAGTGCTGCATGTTGTGGTGTGTCTGTGTCTGCGATGTCGTCGGGCAGGAGTTTGCTCAGCAGGAACTCCGCTGTGCGTCTCCAGCCCTTAGTCATCTCACCATCCTCCTGTCGCAGCGTTCCCAGAACCAGTGGGCTCTTAATTTTCTCTGTCACGATTTTGTATGGTTCCCCCCAAATGTTTAAATGTGTTTGTGCTGCTACATGGCTGTTCCAATGGTCTTTCCTGGTCTTATTCAGCTCAAGTTTATATTTATCCTTGGCAAGCCGGTAGTCGTGTAGTCGTAATTGTCTTTCTCTATCTGAAATTGCTCGTTGGTAAAGTTTACGTTTACGTTTTGAGTCTTGTTTGAGCCGTGTTAATTGTGTAGTCCAGGGAATATTTTGGTGTTTTGTCATTCTTTTTGTGGGTATGCAGGTGTTCTGTGTGTGTGTGATGATATCTGTCAGTATGTGTGCTCTGTAATCAACACTGCCGGTGATGTCTTGCGGTATGTGCTCATGTATTTTTTGTCTGACCCTGTCCCAGTCTGTTTTGTCAAATAATAGTCTTTTTGGTAGTGTTTCTGTGTTGACGTTTGGTGTGCCACTTAAGGTTAGTGTGATGATGTTGTGGTCGCTAGCAGTGATCTGGTCATGTACGGTCCAGTCTCGTACGTGGTTGATGGCGGCATTATTAACGAGGGTGATGTCTATGTTTGATGAATGACCGTTGTGTCCGATGTGAGTCGGGTGATGTCCTTCCTTGTTGAGTACGTGTAGTCTGTTTTCTTGGATGATGTCATTTATTATTCTACCTCTGTCGTCAGTTCTGTCTGAATGCCACAGGGTTGATCTGGCATTTATGTCTGCACAGATGAGAAGTTTTTTGTTGCCAGCGTATTGCGCAACATCTCTGATGAGGTCTGCGTATGGTTTGATGCAATGACAGAATTGGGCGTACAGCGACGCGATGATCCAAGTATCCCCCTTGTGTGTGACTTCAACTGTAACTAGGTGCTCGGAACAGAGTTCTGTAATTTTGACTGGATGTATTTCTTTGTTTAGGATTATGACAGATGCCATGCAGCCTGTCCCCTCCGCAACTGTCACCGCACTTGGAGGAAAGTTGGGGATATGCCCTTGTCTAGTGTAGGGCTCCTGTATGCACAGAATGTCACTTTTTAGTTCACGTAGGACCCGTGGGAGCTCCGAATTTACAAGTATACGCATAGCATTAAGCTGTGCTATTAGCAGTTTGGGTGTTTAACTGTGGCGTAGCACTTGCTGCCAGTTTGACTGTGATCGAAGTATGTTCTCCCATGAGCCCTTACGTGATCCTTGTAAAGCTTGTCCATATCGAATGGTTCCTCCCTGCGGGCGCACAACTGCATGAGCAGGTCTAGTAGGCTGTCTGGATCTGTTGGAATATTCTCCGTTTTGAGAATCAGTCTATCGGTTTGCTCCGATGTACGGAAACAAACAGATTGGCCGTACGGGTGTATGGTGCGGATGAGCATCCGCTGTGCCGTCTCTAAGATGTCTCTTTTTTCTAGCCTACTTAATTTTACATTTATATCTAGCTTGTCGTAACTAAAACTATCGGTGTCGATGGCGTGTGTTGGCGTCTCTGCAGCCGTGACGTGTCGTGATGGTGTAGTGGCGTTGTTGTGCACCTCTGCGGGGGGCGCTGGATTGACTTCCTCGTTGGTTGTTGTGGGGGTTTCCTTGGGCGCCGGCATTGAGGTTGTTGGTTGGGGGGCTGCGAAGGTGTTGGCATCATCAGGGGTATGCACTTTCGTATCACTAGGTTTTGAGGCAGCCTGCGATTGCCGCGATTGGTCGTCACACGCTTTCACTTTCGGGACTCTCTTAGGCTGTTTGGGTTTTCTATGCGGTTTTAGTTTCCTAAAGGCTGCGATGATTCGTTTGTTTTTTGTGTGTGTTTCGTTTGTGCAGTCTTGATGTGTATCAGATGTGTTGGTTGTTTGTGCCTCCATTCTGCATTGATTTGACGTGATTTGGTTCCCACTTGACTGCTCGTCTACGCTACCTGTGACAGACATAACAGCTTTTGGTATGTTATGCGCACTGTCGCCTCTGTTGCCAGACCCTCCGCAGACTTTTGTTGCGGTTGTTGCTGCGGCTTTTCGTGTGGCATTCGTGGTGTCTGCCGGCGCTGTGGCCTGTTCAAGGTCGGTATTACGGTTTCGAATATCATTGTTATGAACACTACAATCTCTGGCGTAAGGGCAATAATAGACGTCGTCTTCTTCCTCTGTCAGTGAGTCAGAGAGAGTTATTTTGCGTTTGATTTGATTACAGTCTGAGGTGTCTGATTTGTCCATGTTTTCCGTTTGGACTCCAGTTGTGCTTGCTTGCGTTACGGTTGTGTTTAGCACCGTTGGGTTCAAGGTCTCACCTTGTATGAATTTGATTGGTTTGATGCGTCCTTCGCATTTTGTAGCGTCGTATGTGCTTCGTTGTGCTGGAGTGGATGGGTGATCTTGAGTGGTTAGCAACGCTGTTTTGTGCAGTTGCTTTGGTTGGTCATGCGTGGTATGGTTTTCTGGTCTGTCGGTATCAGGATTTGGGGTTATCATGTCTATTCTCAGTAGTTCGTCTTCGAGTTCGTCTATCCTGTTCATAAGGGTCGTCTGGAATGTCATCCAGTACATTATTTGTCTTTTGATTAGTTTGGCGGCTTCTGGTGACATTTCTTCTGTGAGTGTTAGGTCGTCTATGTATTCAGTGATTGCATGATGGCTCTCTTCCAGGTTTGTACTGTGTATCAAGCCTGGAATGTGATCATTGTTGGGGTAGTCGTCAGGTAATAGTTTTTGCCTCTTACGCCAGAGTATTGCACGTAGATGGTTTCGGTGCCTGGTGGATGGTGACTTGTATGATCTTGTTTTTTCAGGGGTTGTTTTATGGAGCATGTTGGTTGACTCAGGGGGGTGTTCAGTTGCCATAGTCAGTACTGTCAATTAGTCTATCAAGCAGCTGTTTGTAGGTCTGGCAGACGCCACCCCTGCTCTTATTGCAAATTCGGTTTCTGTTCCTGCGCGGGATGTAATCGATGGGCTCTGATGCTCGACAGTCCGCGCGTTTGTGGCCCTTTTTGCCACACCTTGAACAGGTCGTACCTGTGTCTGCGCAGGCTTTGGTTGTATGGCCAAGGTCACAACAGTTGTAACACTGGCTCACTGACGTATAGTCTTTGACAGATAGGGATTAGAAGTCTATGTACACCCTTCCTTTTTTGGTGAGGTACCAATAAATTCTTGGTGTGACTTCCAACACTTGGTGGTTGTAACCCTTTCCTTTGGGCCCTGTGCGGAATCTGATTTTCACGTCTTTGTCGAATTCGTCTTTTGTGAAATCGTCACTGAGATTTTGGTCGTATAAACACTCAAGAGATTCTCTATCCGAGATAGTGTCTGTCACTCGATAGACTATCACCAAAGGTTGCCGCTTTCTGGGCCCCTCACACGAGATATTCTCAATATCTTTCGTCTTTTCTATTATTTTCCTACAGTCCTCCTGTGTTGCTGCTTCGACAATCACAGCTGTCTTCGTGTTTCTTATTGACTTAATGTGTAGGTTGTCTCGTCTTGGGTTGATGCTTTTTGTCAACGTTTGTTTTATTGTTTTCGTGTCTTGGTTGTTGGTCGACTTTATGAATAGAGTGGTTGCCTGCTTGGCTTTTGCCACCTCAATGCGTTTATGTTCTTTGGGTGCGGTGGAGAGTGCCGCAGCGTATGTTAGTGTCTTGGCCTGTTGCTGTGCCTGTTCAGTAACCTTTCCTGTCAGATCCCTAATTTGGTCCCTGAGCTCTTGGTTTATTACAGCGAGTTTTGTATTGTCTTCCTCGAGTTTGTTGACCTGTTCTGTGAGAGACTCAATTCTAAGGTCCTTAACTGGGTCAGCTGAGTGCTGAAGTTCGCGCAGTAGATCTTTGTTCTGCTCTTGCAGCAGCTCGACCTTTGCTTCTGCTGACGTGAGTTGGAAAGCCAAAGGGAATATTTTATTCCTTATCGTATTCAGTACGCTACTCGATACGTGTTTGGCCTTTAATTCCGCCCCAATGTCATTTAATAGCTCGTCAATTGCAGCGATCTTCTGACTCGGTGACATGACGGCATATTCGTGGGCACCAGACGCCATGCCTATAGGCGATACTTTGCAACTGGTGCCGTTCTGCGCTCTACTAAGCGTCCCTTTCGTGGACTTCGGTGTGGTGCTAGCACCACTTAGTTGGCGTGCTCGATCCAGGATTGCGAATCTGTGTTATAGTTCTTAAAGAGTGACCTTTATTTGGTGTGTATTGCGTGTGCGGCACCACATTGTGACACGTAAGTCCCTAAAGCGATACGTCACAGAACGAGGCCGAATGTGGGCTGGGTGGCTTCGCCGGCGATGTCCGATCGACACCGAGCGCCGCGGTCAGCTCCGCACGTCAGCCGGCCACGTGGTTCGCGGGACCAGGTGGGGACTGTGAGCTCGCGTAAGCTGCTGACTCCCGCGGTTGGGCGCGGAAACACGAGTCGTGCTTAGCAACACCGGTTTGCTGTGGCCAGCGCAGTTTGGCCTACTTGCGAAACTCACGCGTAGTGCGTGTCAGCTGGCGCACTGCGACCTACTCTCGGGACTTTGCGTTCCGTCGCTCGGCGTATCGCTTTACGTTACTCGTAATCAATTTTCTTCACTATCGACAGTTTATGACTTTTACCTATAATATGTCTATAATTCAGAGTTATGATCGTTTCCCTTCACTGTATGGGTATTGTTCACACTGGTTTTCTTCATATTATGCTAGTCTTTTCTGCGAGATTTGCTACCATATGTTAGTCTTCGTTTTTAGTCTAAGTCCATTATTATCAGTTTTTTATTCGGGACACTTTTGGAAGCTACCCTTCACTGTTCTAACATGTTATCGTGAGTTTGGTGAATATTTAACGTCTAATTACGGAGAAAAATCCTACCATACGTTACTTTGATGATTCGTCACACGGTAACTTTCCTTTCATATTGTTTTTAACACTTTCACAGCACTGCGGTTAGTAATGTTAGTAATGTCAAGCGTTCCTAATCGTATTGGTAGTGTTTTTGGATATTAGTTGTAGTGAAATACCTTTGATGAGGTCCGACATTCTGTAAACGTGCCCGCGAAGTCACTAATGCACTATTTCTCCAGTCTAAACACGAGAAAATTTTGTAGGACTGCTTCACTTCACTATTATCCATCACTGATAACTGATTTTTCGTTCACTGGCGTGATTGTTCCCGTAAGAACCGACAAAAAGACCGTAGTTGCGGGAGCGCGCGCGAGACACGTCCGTACGCGCTGCACCGACAGGAAGAAGTTGGAAGCCAAGGGGCATTTATGCCTGATACTTGCTACCGGGTTACGCCTGGAAGGACGAGGACACCGCAACGGGAGGGGGCACTTCGAGCAGTTGACGGCGGCTCTAGTGTCGGTACAAGATATACAGCTACATCAATAAATCTGGACCACATGACTGTCTGACGAGTGTCACACGAGATCAGCTGTATCCATACCATTTACATTGTGTGCAGGCACTACCAGCAGCTGAGGTTCCTGCACAGATACTCTTCTCAAAGCGTCAGTCCTAATTTCAGGGCAACGGTGCTGTTCACAGATGAGACATTTTCACAATTGGCTTCTATGGGCAGACGTCAGTCTTCACGCAGCTTTTAAAGCAAGCCACCAGCGAAGATTTTCTGTCAATGTTGGGCCGGAAATGTTGGTGACTGCTTGGTAGGGCCTCACTTTCTTCTACCCAGGCTCAACGAACACAGTTATCATAATTTCGTAGAGAATGTGCTACCTCATTTGTTAGGAGATGTACTTCATGCACGATGGAGCGCATCCTCATTTTGCCTTTAATGGTCGTCGGCTTCAAAATAACAGATTCGGTAACGGAGAATAGGTAGAGATGGACCAATTTCCTGACCTCCACGCTCTCGGGACCCAACCACACTGGACTTTTTTTTGTGGAAGCATTTGAAAGCTCTTGTGTATGGAACCCCAGTACAAGATATTCAGAGTCTCCGTGCCCGTATTATGGAAGGCTGCGAAACCACACACAATACTCCAGGGATACATCAGCGCATCCCAGATGCACTACGATGGCGGGTTGATGCATGTTATGAATGCCTAAGGATGGCATACTGAACATCTTCTGTAAGAAACAGTTGCGTGTGGTATGATGCTGCGTTCCCACAATTAATGAGTTGAAGAAATGATGTCACAAGTTTCCAGCCTACCGGTTGCTAATAGAATTTAAAATTCTTTAACTAATTTTCAACGCCAACTAGGGCCGCCTTCTTCAGAAGAAACAGTTACCTTACCTAACAATATCACATTAAGGTACATTAATAGCAGGTAGGCATTAGAACAAACACTTAATTTTACAAATTAAATTGCATAAAAATACTCACATGTGGTTAAAAGGACATTTGACCGACATCGCTCTAGTCAAAACATTAAAACCACAAGTAATCTGGTATTGACCGTTTGTTTGAAATCTTTAATGGACTGCAAGAAAAAGTTACGTTCACATGTGAGAGCGAAAATGATCATCGTCAGTTAAACTACTTGGATTTAACATTAACAATACCTGACGATAGAATATCCGTTAATATTTTTCGCAAAGAAACATACACGGACCAGATAGTACTAGCCTCTTCAACGCATCCTGAATCCCATAAAAAAAAGGCTTCTTTCACTCAGCCATCCATAGAGCTGTTTCCACACCACTGTCCGCCGAAAATCTTGCGACTGAGATAAATCTTTTAAAAACCATGCAGTGAATAACGAATATATGCCGACTATAGTAGATAAAATCTTCAGAAATAAGACCAAAGCCAGAATTATTACCCTCAGCACAACTTTTAATAATGAAGTTGACGAAAAGAAAAAAATATTTTTCCATTCCATATCTAGGGCCAGTATCTTACAGGTTTCTGCGATTACTCAGGAACAAATAAAACTGCAACGTAGCCTTTTCTACTAACAACAGCTTGCATAACAATATCATATATATTTTAAAATCAGAACGATCTCCCCTCCAGAACTCAGGAACCTATAAAGTCAGTTGTGACACATGTAAAGCCTATTACATAGGCCAAACAGGTCATGCTTTCTCTGCTAGATACAAGAAGCATCTTTTAGGGAAAAATGGTTCTAACATTCATAACTCAACCTTCGCCGACCACCTGTGATCACAGGTATGTGTATAAATAAAATTGCTAAGAAATGTCTAGCCGTTTTATTGTTGTTTCAAAACGGTACGCACTTAAAAAAATAAAAAAAAGACACTATGCCTCGTATTTACTACAAACAGGGGATATTGCCTTCAGAAGAGCTACTACAAGAAACAATTCCCCTTAGGTGTAGTGTAAGCTAATACTAAAAGACATAAATATCAGCATGAGCAGTTACTAATTTCTCTTCGTCATTCTGGTTAAGTAAAAGCATCCGAAACAACAGCTGTCACAAAGGAATTATTAATAATTTTCAGAATGAATCAACTCACACAGCTATTTTGAAACATACAGACAGACTAGAATCGCATGCTACATTCGTGCTCGTCCGCCGCTCGTGGTCTCGTGGTAGCGTTCTCGTTTCCCGAGCGCGGGGTCCGGGGTTCGATTCTTGGCAGGGTCAGGAAATTCATGACACCGGAATTTTGCACTGTGAAAGAAAAGGTTTTAGACTAAACGTTTTTATAAGACTTGCAGATCTTCAAACATCTTTCTCTGAATGATAGCCTCATATTAAGTGAGAAATTGCAGTCGCGTAATAAAAATTTTTTCAATGGCTTAAAGCCGTTTCTTAAAGATGTCTGATAGCTAATGTTGGTTATCCGTTTCCCTGTTAGTCCCTTAAATACTGTTTTCCTCTCTCTTGCTTTTATGATTTACATCCTGTTAATTTGTCTATCACTATTATATTAATTTCGTGTAGATACCTTTAAACCTCTGTAAATTCTGCAACTTCATGGCGCGAGCTGTATCATGTTCACGTCGTCATTTGCTACGGCCCGCTCGCGCAGTCGCTGTTACTCACTCTGGAACCGCAAGACCGCTACGGTCGCAGGTTCGAATCCTGCCTCGGGCATGGATGTTTGTGATGTCCTTAGGTTAGTTAGGTTTAACTAGTTCTAAGTTCTAGGGGACTGATGACCTCAGCAGTTGAGTCCCATAGTGCTCAGAGCCATTTGAACCATTTGTTGCTCACTCGTGTCGTAAACCACTGTAGTGCACTTAGTGGCATATATATATATATATATATATATATATATATATATATATATTGACTATACCTGTTATGTATTCAGGTTTAAAATGTTTTAATTTTGGCTTTAATGTTTTGACTAGAGCTATGTCGCTCAAATTACCTTTTAACCATATGTGAGCATTTTTATGCAATTTAATTTGTAAAAATTAAGTGTTTTGTTCTAATGCCTACCTGCTATTAATGTACCTTCCTGTGATAGTGTTAGGTAAGGTAACAGTTTCTTCTGAAGAAGGCGCCTCTAGTTGGCGTTGAAGACTAGTTAAAGAATTTTAATTCTATTTGCAATTAGTTGGCTGTTAATTTGTGACATTGTAATTTATTACGGTTGCTAATCACAGCTAGGTTCAGAACACTGAGTTGAAGAAAATGAGTTGTAACATGGAAAGAAAGCGTTTCCAGACCAATGTTCATATAACATAATTTCTTCGTCTACGTGTGAGGAATGTGTCCTGAAATTTGTGCTGTACATTTTTGTTGCGCCCTGTACACGGAGCTCCGGCGTTTTTGATGGACAGAACTCAATATTACGTACTGTATTGTTTTTTAAATATGAATTAAATTTCTTCAAAGACGTTGTTCACTGTATTCTTTGCTGCCTAATGTCTCCGCAAATGATTTATGATGCTGTTGGTGTGGCACCAGTAGACGCACCACAGGCAACGTATAACAATTTTTAGGTAATAGCTACAGTGACTCACAACGTGCTCCGTGTACAAAAGCGGAGCGGTGCCAGCAAGAGGCGGCATCACCTGGTGCCATCTGGCCCTGTCTCAGCTAGACGCTGCCCAGGGGGGGGGGGGGGGGGGGGGGGCTCACACTGCTGGACGCTGGCCGACTTGGTGACAGGCCACGCACATTGTTCCCGCGTGGCAGGGCTCTACGTGGCGAGACGACGGGCTGTCCGTACTGCACAGCGACAGCCAAGTAGTCCAAGGCCCGCTGCTCGCCAGCTCCCTGCCAGAAAGTCTTTCCTACCTCTGCTTGCGGATGTCTCCGGTGAGGCACGAAGTCAACTGCAGCTTGCTTTCTTCAAACACGAAATGCCGATGTTAGATGCAGGCCGACGAGTAGTTTTTGTATTCTTAGGTTTCTGAAAGGCTTTCAGCACTGTACCACGTTGTTGATTACTAACGTGCGATCATACAGAGTATCGTCCCAAATACGTGTCACCAGGAATATTTCATTAACATAACCCAATGAGTTACGCTGAACGGAAAATGATGCACAAAGACGAAAGTAACACCGCAAGTGCCCAAAGTAGTTGTAACAGTAACTCTAATTAAGTCAATAAGAGGAAGTGTTGTGCCCAAAAGATAGGTGTACCTAGTAGCACACGATGTTTATTAGAAGGTTCTTCAGTCGTGCGATTGACTTTAGAATCACATGAATAAAAGCGCGCTAGAGACCACCATAAGCACCTTCCCCACTTTCTAGTTTTTGTTGTTGTTATACATCAGATTGTGTTGGGTGCAGTATTTGTAAATTTTTCGCATTTTACACATTTGCGTGTTGTTTTAAGTTCAAGCTATATGGAAGCTATTGTTAATTCCTCAGGTAAAGGGTTTTTGGTTGAGTAAAATACTACGTATAATTTTAGAATTTGTCGGCACGTAATCCATGCTATCTTGTCACGCACCATCTTGTACCTTGAAACAGAACGTCTTTTTCCGTGGAACATATGATACTTGCAAATGAACTGAGTCCATTAATTTCTAAACAATTTTACCTGTTTTTAAAATAGAAATATGTGATAATTTCCAGTAGCTTCTTTTTCAAAATGTGGATTTCGATAATAGTTGTGCTTAATTTGATTTCGGTTAGTGATTATCGGTTCATAGTAGAGTATCAAATACAGTATTGACAAGATTTTCTCGACTGCACTGCTATTATATGTCAGTCGAATATTTGCTTTAAGGTACATGACCATGTTGTACCTTGGAATATGTTTTCATATTTGGAAGAATCTCGATTTTCAGGAGTAGTTTTTGTAATTACAGAAAAAGGCTGGAGCAAAAAAAAAAAAAAATTGGATGACGCAACTGCGGGTTGTTTTGACATCAGATTAAAATACAGCCTATTGGTAACTCATGAACATTTCTGCCGCATACGCAACGTTTTTGTTCTACATAGTTAGTTAAAAGTACTTAGCTTACTTAAAAGTAAATAGTATTTATAGTAAAATTGAAATGGCCAATGTTAAATTCAGGTTTAAATCGAAAATTTGTAAATTGAAACAGTGGGACGTTGTAATAAAAATAAAGCAGACAGTTCATAATTAGCACTTTGCGCTAGATAACGCAACTTCCCTAACAAAAAGATGAAATAAGAAAAAATACAAATTCAAAATACATAAAAAGGACTCAATACTTCGTCGAAATTACATAACATGTTTCTGTTATTCGTAAACAACTTTTGCATGTAGCAATAATAAGAGGACATTCTTGCCTTTGGTCATGGTCAAGAACGTTCTGTTGAGTAAAAAATAAAAATAAAATAATTACATACATTTTTTATGTTTGTGCATGTAAACTTAGTTTCAACCAAAAGTAATTGCGTTGGCTAGATAAAAGCTCAGAAGTTATGCGAGAAAATAATTCTTATTACTTTTAAATGCAATTTATATTCTGTAAGGATATAAAATACACAAAAGACTAACAATGAATCATTTGTAGTTCTAGTTATGTGCAGAAAAAAGAACCAAAGAAACAAAAACAGAATTCGTCGGCTCCTAGTTTCTGTCTTAAATATTCGTTTGTGTTTCTTTCGCTATCAACGCTGCCAATACTAACGGCAATCCTACCATTGTAGTTTCGGTAGAGCGCAATTCTCGTGCAGGCATGTCTGAAGAAACATACATTGTGAAATAAGTGAATGGCATTATTTAAAAATGAGATAACAATATATATTTAACTTCAATTAAAGAGCTCACTAGAGGTGAAAATCTGAAAGTGTACCAATTTACAATATTATGCACTATACTTAAACTATTCGTCAGGCAGGGCCAGCAGCGCTGACGACGCTATCATGCACAGAAAACTATCCTACTTGCCCGACCGTAAGGAATTGCGGAAAGACTTTAACAAAATTTGCACTTTAATGGGAGGTGTCTCTCGTTAAATGCGGGTAAATGTTAAGATACTGCTTGTAACAAAGAGAAATAAATCGATAGTATTCGATTAGAAGATCAACGAGGAACTTCCTGGGCTTATGTTAAGAAGCTTTATGAAATGGAACCATCACATAAAAATCAGTATTGAGGAAGGTCAGTGTAAGAGGGCTTCTGGGAAAATGTAACACGTCTGTCAGGGAAATCACAAACAAGATCCTAGTGCGTCCAGTTCCAGAGTATTGTTCCAGTGTCTGAAGTTCTTATGAGCTAGACATGACAGCAGGCATCGAATGAAAACAGAGCCCCACGGATAGAATCGTAAACGAAACGAAAAGTGTTTCACCGGCCGGCTGTTTCTTTGTTACCAATAAAAAACAGACACATGCAATGCAGAATGTTTTATTCGAATTAGTCTGTCACCTCCTAAAATATTTACTAGTACCCTCGAAACACCCTATACATATAGATGTAAATGTAGATACCTGTCTCAGACAATGGAAAGTTCGCTGAATCATGTGTATGTTCGTAATCATGATTCTTATAACGGATTGGTCCCAGCATTCAGTTGTTTCGAGTCAGTTATCGGGGCCTTTTCTTTCGTACAAACGGGTAAAGACGAACAGTGTGCAATCATAAAACATTTTTACCTAAGAAATACGTAAGACTTGCTAAATATAAATTGAATCTAAAAATGTCACACAGATTTTGCACAAACACTGAATACCACCAGTTACTGGTTAAATGGATTCAAGCTTATTGTTACAGCAGTGCAGTTTTGATGGACATAATCGACCGATGGCTAAGCCATTTAACTGCAATGTCTCATCTTCCAGAGGAGGTATTCCAGCTACTTTTGAAGAAGGGTTTCTGTGATATTTGGAAGCAAGGAGAAAGGTACTGGCACAGGTAAGGTTGTGACCTCGAGTCGTGACTATTGCCTGGGTAGCTCTGCCAGAAGGAGTATTGCTCAACGAAGACAACGTTACAGCACCAGTGTGGAATGGAAGTGAAGTCCCATACTTCCTGACAGAGCGTAGGGGAACGATGCGGGAGAGCCCCACCGCCAGGTGGCTTGCCGTTGCCTTCCTCCGACCGTAATGGGGATGAATGATGATGATGAAGACGACACAACAACTCCCAGTCATCTCGAGGCAGCTGAAAATCCCTGACCCCGCCACGAACCGAACCCGGGACAGCGTGCTCAGGAACCGAGAACGCTACCGCGAGACCACGAACGGCGGACGAGCACCAATTTAGCATGCGATTCTAATCTGTCTGGGTGTTTCAAAACAGCGTTGTGACAGCTGTGGTTACAAATGTTTTTACTTAACCAGAATGACGGAGAGAAATTAGTAACTGCTAACGCTGATATTTATGTCTCTTAGTATTAGCTTACGCTACACGTAACGGGAATTGTTCCTTCTCTTCTGAAGGCAGTATCCTCTGTTTGTAGTAAATACGAAGCATAGTTTTTTTTTTTTCAAGTACTAAATGATCTATTGCAACTGAGTACATCACCACTCTTAAACTTTACACAATAAAGTAAACCTGCTACTAACCACAACGTGTCCCAATAGTAAACAAATTCACACCCAAATATAATGTAATATCCATTATGTGTTTAGATTCCTAACTGTAACTCAATTGTAACAATGTAATATTAGATATATATTAATGCACAATTTGCTAATAACAAAATGTAACTGCCAAAGGAAACATCGCTGTTGTACAGCCAACAATTAATGTCCAGTGCAACTGTTCACAACAAATACCAAAAAATTGTAAATTTGTAAAAATGCGTATACTAAATAATTCTAATTGTTGTCGTAGATGGTACTGGCAAACCATAAAGTATGATTTTTTTATGTTAGAGGACAGTTTTACTGAACAAAAAGTCAAAAGACCCGTTTGACAATTCCAAAGACAATACGATAAATAAAGATTGTATGTAAGTGCGTTGTATGTTAGTCCAGAATGTTTGGTTCGTAAGATCACAAGCTCCTTGTAAACAATAGGCAGTAGTTATCTGAAGGTGGCCTAATAAGCGGAAAACTAGTTCATACAAATAAAAATCAGTAGAACAAAAAACCGCCTAAGTGTTATTCAACCCTCAGTATGAAATTGTTCTATTAATAAGCGACGGAAGGATCCTTAAATAAGATTGATGATTTCTCTATTTTTATTCCGTTGTGAAGCAGGCTACATGACAAACTGTACTCCAACTGCGCGTGTTAAATGCCACTTTGCAAAGTGGAAGGACTGAATCTGCGTTTTAAGTAGACATCACTCACCGTTGGCAAACTTTAATACCATTCAGGAAACACCCTATATACACTAAGAAACAATTTTTGAGATCATAAACATTCTTTTAAAAAACCAATTAAAAAGGGAACAACAGTTTAGATACAACAACAGTTTTAAAATGAAACAGAGACTTTTATCAAATTGTGTAATTTTATAGACAAGGTCATAAACGGGAAACGTTTAGTGTCAAATCATTACCAAATATTATCAGTTAAAATAGAGACAGTATATATTTTAACAAATGGCAAAGCTTGCGAAAACAGCAACGGACACTAATAAGTTAAATACAACTCTCCATTACTTTCGACAATAACATTACAAACTTGCCACATTGAGTTGACTGAAAGTTTAAACAACCATGTAGCAAAGGCCTGAATTTTAGAATTATAAAAAAATAACAAATATGAAATGTTAGGACTAGACACTGTCTCTATACCTCCAACGAGGAAAAAAATCCGGCGCTGTAACTAACCTTAGAGTTCAATGGGTGAAGAAACAAATTTCATATTTGGCGCTGTGGCCTTTTCTTTTCCCCTGGTAAAAAAAAAGTAAGTACAGAATCAAGGAATTCTACCCCGCGCGAGATCAGTCACAGTTAACAACGCGCGGCTGAAATGTTTGGCAGTGATAAGTCCCTTAAGCAGGAGGTTTAAGCCACGCAATGCAGGTTATACGCTTTTCCTCTTACAAGATTGATTGCTAACACCAAACATAACAAAAAGAACCCAACAGGGCGATAACATGAAAAAATAATGAATAACTAGTAATCTATTGGCCTCTAGGCACCAAGCCTACGAAATATTATCAGCTGTGGCCAAACCAAGCACGAAGTCCCTAAAGCCATTGCCGTTACATTCCCCGATACTAACGGGGGGGGGGGGGGGGACTGCCACATTAAATAAGCTACTGAACCAAAAGAATGAGAAGTTTACAACAGGAGCAGCTTCCCATAGTAATTAAAAGGACTTGGCCAAGTTAGCACTGTTAAAGCAAGGGGTACAAAACTGGCATAGAGTAACTGATTTCTTACCTCCTTAGAACGAGAAAAACAGCAGTTATATAAAATAGCTAGCAGATTATAATTATGAAAGTTAGCGAGTGGTGACTTCCATTGACGGCTTAGGCCTTTATAATGAGGAGAACCACAGTTATTTTGAAGCAGTTAAAATATTACAATTACATAACTTGGCGAGCGGCGACCTCCTCGATGACGATGGTGCAGGTCGACGTAGCGTGTACAAGCACAGGTGCGAAGACACCAGCGACCCGCACTGTCCCTGACGCTACAACCCATTAACGACGCGTCTAAGTGCGGGCCTTCACTACACACTCACCACTACCACAGCTGCAGCGACCAGTACTGTGGCTATCACAACTGTTGGCAGACTAGAAAAATAATTCCACAAGTAATGCAAGGCACGGACTAGGAAACCTAAACAGCCAGAAATTTTCAACTCAGTTCCTCTCCAATGTACAAATGCACCAGGAATGAGGCAGGCGGAGCGGTGACACTATTACATTGCCGGAACAATCACTCTCACTTATCAAAGTTCTATCTACTCTTTCAGAGAAATGGGTTTCTCCGAGCCAAAATTCAGACTAGGCGAACAAGTAACAAGAGTGCTTAACTCCGTGGCCACAGATCAGCTGTCAAGCGGAACTAGATTACCACACGGTTGTTGTTGTTGTTGTTGTGGTCTTCAGTCCTGAGACTGGTTTGATGCAGCTCTCCATGCTACTCTATCCTGTGCAAGCTTCTTCATCTCCCAGTACCTACTGCAACCTACATCCTTCTGGATCTGCTTAGTGTATTCATCTCTTGGTCTCCCTCTACGATTTTTACCCTCCACGCTGCCCTCCAATGCTACATTTGTGATCCCTTGATGCCTCAAAACATGTCCTACTAACCGATCCCTTCTTCTAGTCAAGTTGTGCCACAAACTTCTCTTCTCCCCAATCCTATTCAATACCTCCTCATTAGTTACGTGATCTACCCACCTTATCCTCAGCATTCTTCTGTAGCACCACATTTCGAAAGCTTCTATTCTCTTCTTGTCCAAACTGGTTATCGTCCATGTTTCACTTCCATACATGGCTACACTCCATACAAACACTTTCAGAAACGACTTCCCGACACTTAAATCTATACTCGATGTTAACAAATTTCTCTTCTTCAGAAACGATTTTCTTGCCATTGCCAGTCTACATTTTATATCCTCTCTACTTCGACTATCATCAGTTATTTTGCTCCCTAAATAGCGAAACTCCTTTAATACTTTAAGTGTCTCATTTCCTAATCTAATCCCCTCAGCATCACCCGATTTAATTTGACTACATTCCATCATCCTCGTTTTGCTTTTGTGGATGTTCATCTTATATCCTCCTTTCAAACACTGTCCATTCCGTTCAACTGCTCTTCCAAGTCCTTTGCTGTCTCTGACAGAATTACAATGTCATCGGCGAACCTCAAAGTTTTTACTTCTTCTCCATGAATTTTAATACCTACTCCGAATTTTTCTTTTGTTTCCTTTACTGCTTGCTCAATATACAGATTGAATAACATCGGGGAGAGGCTACAACCCTGTCTCACTCCTTTCCCAACCACTGCTTCCCTTTCATGCCCCTCGACTCTTATAACTGCCATCTGGTTTCTGTACAAATTGTAAATAGCCTTTCGCTCCCTGTATTTTACCCCTGCCACCTTCAGAATTTGAAAGAGAGTATTCCAGTTAACGTTGTCAAAAGCTTTCTCTAAGTCTACAAATGCTAGAAACGTAGTTTTGCCTTTTCTTAATCTTTCTTTTAAGATAAGTCGTAAGGTCAGTATTGCCTCACGTGTTCCAATATTTCTACGGAATCGAAACTGATCTTCCCCAAAGTCGGCTTCTACTATTTCCATTCGTCTGTGAAGAATTCGCGTTAGTATTTTGCAGCCGTGACTTATTAAGCTGATAGTTCGGTAATTTTCACATCTGTCAACACCTGCTTTCTTTGGGATTGGAATTATTATATTCTTCTTGAAGTCTGTGGGTATTTCGCCTGTCTCATACATCTTGCTCACCAGATGGTAGAGTTTTGTCATGACTGGCTCTCCCAAGGCCATCAGTAGTTCTAATGGAATGTTGTCTATTCCCGGGGCCTTGTTTCGACTCAGGTCTTTCAGTGCTCTGTCAAACTCTTCACGCAATATCTTATCTCCCATTTCATCTTCATCTACATCCTCTTCCATTTCCACAATATTGTCCTCAAGTACATCGCCCTTATATAAACCCTCTATATACTCCTTCCACCTTTCTGCCTTCCCTTCTTTGCTTAGAACTGGTTTGCCATCTGAGCTCTTGATATTCATACAAGTCGTTCTCTTCTCTCCAAAGGTCTCTTTAATTTTCCTGTAGGCAGTATCTATCTTACCCCTAGTGAGACAAGCCTCTACATCCTTACATTTGTCCTCTAGCCATCCCTGCTTAGCCATTTTGCACTTCCTGTCGATCTCATTTTTGAGACGTTTGTATTCCTTTTTGCCTGCTTCATTTACTGCAATTTTATATTTTCTCCTTTCATCAATTAAATTCACTATTTCTTCTGTTACCCAAGGATTTCTATTAGCCCTCGTCTTTTTACCTACTTGATCCTCTGCTGCCTTCACTACTTCATCCCTTCTTCTACTGTATTTCTTTCCCCCATTCCTGTCAATTGTTCCCTTATGCTCTCCCTGAAACATCTGATTCTTTCAGTTTATCCAGGTCCCATCTCCTTAAATTCCCACCTTTTTGCAGTCTCTTCAGTTTCAATCTACATGTCATAACCAATAGATTGTGGTCAGAATCCACATCTGCCCCTGGAAATGTCTTACAATTTAAAACCTGGTTTCTAAATCTCTGTCTTACCATTATATAATCTATCTGATACCTTTTAGTATCTCCAGGATTCTTCCAGGTATACAACCTTCTTTTATGATTCTTGAACCAAGTGTTAGCTATGATTAAGTTATGCTCTGTGCAAAATTCTACAAGGCGGCTTCCGCTTTCATTTCTTCCCCCCAATCCATATTCACCTACTATGTTTCCTTCTCTCCCTTTTCCTACTGACGAATTCCAGTCACCCATGACTATTAAATTTTCGTCTCCCTTCACTACCTGAATAATTTCTTTTATCTCGTCATACATTTCATCAATTTCTTCATCATCTGCAGAGCTAGTTGGCATATAAACTTGTACTACTGTAGTAGGCATGGGCTTTGTGTCTATCTTGGCCACAATAATGCGTTCACTATGCTGTTTGTAGTAGCTAACCCGCACTCCTATTTTTTTATTCATTATTAAACCTACTCCTGCATTACCCCTATTTGATTTTGTATTTATAACCCTGTAATCACCTGACCAAAAGTCTTGTTCCTCCTGCCACCGAACTTCACTAATTCCCACTATATCTAACTTTAACCTATCCATTTCCCTTTTTAAATTTTCTAACCTACCTGCCCGATTAAGGGATCTGACATTCCACGCTCCGATCCGTAGAATGCCAGTTTTCTTTCTCCTGATAACGACGTCCTCTTGAGTAGTCCCCGCCCGGAGATCCGAATGGGGGACTATTTTACCTCCGGAATATTTTACCCAAGAGGACGCCATCATCATTTAATCATACAGTAAAGCTGCATGTCCTCGGGAAAAATTACGGCTGTAGTTTCCCCTTGCTTTCAGCTGTTCGCAGTACCAGCACAGCAAGGCCGTTTTGGTTAATGTTACAAGGCCATATCAGTCAATCATCCAGACTGTTGCCCCTGCAACTACTGAAAAGGCTGCTGCCCCTCTTCAGGAACCACATGTTTGTCTGGCCTCCGATGTGGTTGCACCTACGGTACGGCCATCTGTATCGCTGAGGCACGCAAGCCTCCCCACCAACGGCAAGGTCCATGGTTCATGGGGGAAAATTAATCAAGTCTGGAAGACTTGAGCGAGCCCTCCACTAAGAAAGCCACTGTGCACAAACGAACTTCCAAATGCCCAGGGTCAGTATGCCTCGCCACAAATTTAACCCCCCAGACTCCCTTGACTCCGAGAGAGGACGATGTCGCCGCCCAAGCACTTCTGGTTCCAGCTCACTACTCCCATAGCAACGCACCGCTTCCCTGGTCGCGACACCTCCACCACGCCCCCTAAACAAACAGGGCACTGTATCGTAGCTCCCCCATTTTTTTGGTAGAATTAGCTAATTCTCGTTGACTTGGCTCACATGAGCCTGTGCGGAGATCCGCAGAAAGACACTAGCAGGACTTAATTTCTGCACCATGGCGGAACTATGAAGCCAATTTACTGGCGTAACCCGCCTCCACTTGTAAGGCGACTCTTGGGTTCCGTACAAAAACTCAGTCCCCTACTTTATCTTTAAAGTCGTTACGACCACGATTGTAGTGCGTGGCTAGCTTCTGATGGGAGTGCTGGATGTTGTGTCTCGCCCTCCTCCAGTTCCAATGAATAATTTCTCTACAAAACTGCTCCAGAAGAAGGTTGAGCCGCGCTGCGGTTCGCGTTGCTGCTGTTTGTACGTTTACCCCGTCTGTTGGGCGCCAGACGGTATAGTTGGCATGGTTGCGGTTGTTTCTCTTCTTCTTGTGTTGACTGGGCCACTCGGTTTCGCAAGCGTTGCCTGTCCGCTGGTGGCAGGAGCGGCGGTTATCGATACGTAGTAACTGTGGCCCTATCTTTGGTGCGACGTCGTTGTTTTTCCGGGTCGTGTGAGTGTGCCAGTTCGGTAGGGGACTCAGGAGGAGCCAGGTACGTGCAGTGCCACAACACGCCGCGACCGCTGGCGGCACGCATGGACTGCCGGATGGAAGTGGTCACAATGGTGCAAGACCTCGTCGTAAACCGGATCCAGCAAGCTTTAAGATGAGTAGATTTCAATCCCAGTAATACCTCCGCCATTGTGATATCTCGCGAGTCTCCAGTGACGGGTTCGTGTTGCTGCTCGTAGTGTCGCCGAGGCGAAAAGGAGGGATGATTCTTCTAACCTGGTGGTAGTGGTTCCTCTCTCGTTCTGGGTGCTCTAAACACAGTATTCTGGGGGCTTAGAGCAGACCGCCGGTTCCGGCATTGACGTATTGTTCCATCGTTGCATTTTGTTCATCGGACGTCAGGTAGCTTCAGCAAGATTATCATTAGTCATTCGTTAGACTGCCACTAGTCTGAGTTGCCATCTTGTGAAGTGAATGCAACTCTTGGCTGCATATCTCATCGCTCGCGGAAGTGTTTATTGCCGCAACTTCTCAGAGGTCGATTCCTGGAAAACCGTCTGGATCAGTTTTTTTGTTTTTTGTTTTTTTTTAATTAACTTTTGCTATGTTATTTTCTGTTTTGCCACAGGTTTCAAATTATTTTTATAGTATTGCCGTTGCTGCCTTGTAAGGTCTTCAGCCGTGATTGTGGTCGTTTTCCTTAAAATTCTAATTTGGTATTTGTATTTTAGCAGTAAGTCTTAAAACCTTATTTTTTGCCATTTCTGGCGTCTGATGCCTTATACTGTGTTTGTGGCGACTTACCTTAATATTTCAATACCTGTAAGTTGTAAATTGCAGCGAGTTCTAAATAATTCTTAATTTATTGCCATTCCTGGTGTGTAAGGCCTTCAGCCGTGATTGTGGTCGTTTGCCTTAAAATTCTAATTTGGTTTTTGTATTTACGCAGTAAGACTTTAAAACATTATTTACTGCCATTCCTGGCGTCTGATGCCGTCTGCTGTGTTTGTGGCGACTTGCCTTTAATATGTCAGTACATGTAATTTGTAAGTTGCAGCGAGTTCTAAATAATTCTTGATTTATTGCCCTTCCTGGCGTGTAAGGCCTTCTGCCCAGATCACAGTGGCTTGCTTTTAAAACATTATCTGTACCTGTATTTAATGCTGATTTGCTAAATTTTAACTCACTGAAAACATTATTATTTACACTGTTGTTTATTCCTTCACTAAGAACGAGTGGTATTTTTTGTGTATTGTTGAGTCTGCAATTACTGGTTAAAATAAATTGTAAGTAATTGTAAAAGGTAACCAATAGTAAGTGATTACGGTCCCGTCCACAATCGCAACCGAATCCTGCCTTCCCTTGACTACCACCAGGTTTCAAAAGTAATCAATAGACTGGTTGTTGGCGCTTAAGGGTGCTCAACGGCTCAGCGATCAATGGACCCCTAAGTTAGGTAAAGGGAAATTCATCTGATAAGCAGAAGTGAGGGCAGGAAGGCCCTAAGAGACTCATGATGGGACATACTGAATGCGAAATAGAGCCAGGGTATCGAAAGATACCATTAGCTTTGAGAACTCCCATGAAAAGTGATCGGTGCTACCTTTAAATACGATTAATTCGCTCCAGAAAAGATGGTTCAAATGGCTCTATGGAACTAAGGAACTTAACATCTGAGGTCATCAGTCCCCTAGAACATAGAACTACTTAAAACTAACTAACCTAAGGACATCACACACATCCATGCCCGAGGCAGGATTCGAACCTGCGACAGCAGCAGTCGCGCGGTTCCAGACTGAAGCGCCTAGAACCGCTCGCCCACACCGGCCGGCCCAGAAAGGATGGTTGCGGATAGTACGTTGTGGTCGTGATACGGTTAACAACATCCTGTTAAACCCTTTAATGAACAGGAAGGAGCATGTATATGGATCAAGGGTAATGTTCTATGTAATGATATTACACTTTTTGGTGATGCAACTCATTATTGTAGAAATTCAATAAATTTCCCCCGTTCCCAAGCTGGAGCATAATCACTCACAAGAGACCTAGGAGGATCAATGGTGGAAAAAATACTCAGTAGGTGGTGAATGATCAAAGGAGCCTCTCAGGACCACCCCGCAGAAACGGCGAAAGGCATCAACAACCACAAGGGTATACTTATTGCCAGAATGAGTACGAGGGAGAGGTCCTACGTAATCAATAAAAAGTATCTCCATAGATCAATCGTACCTAGTCGACTGCGAAAGCCCCTTACGCGAGTTAGAATTGAGCTTAGCACTCTTGCAGCTTTCACACTCTCCAACCAATCTCCGAATATCGTTATAAAGCTTAGACCAAGTAACATGTTCCTTAACCTTAGCTGTTTTTTTTTTTTTATGAATACCCAAGTGGCCACCCACCACGGTAAAGTGAAAGTAACCGACCAACAAAACTTAGGTTCGCTTTTTGGTAGCTGTACCCAGAGATCTGTTCCCTCTCTTATGACCTCCATGTAACCCCAGTAATTCAAGGGTCAAGGTATTGTTTCCCCTTTAAATGAGCAAAGAGTTCAGGGACGTCCGTCAAACTGCTGTTACCCTCTTGACACCAAGAGTGGACGCCGCCGACCAATCACCACGGGGCCCAGTTCTCTACTCCGATGGCAACGCCTCGCATCCCCGATCACACCTCCATCACGTCCCCCTAGATAAACAGCGCACTCTATACCGCGGCTGCGAACTCATTCGGAGGAGGCGGGCAGTTTGTCAAAATAAATGCAGCTGACATGGTTCAACGGGGTTGCAAAAATGATTTAGATATCCACTGAATTGTACAATAGATAGTGTCGGTTGTCTTTTTGTAGTCAGAATCGTTATCCGCTGTGCGCATTTGGTTAAAGAATAGTAAATAGTTCTGATGTGAATGGTGATTACATCTTTTGTATGTTTCTTAGATGGCATCGTTGATTAGCCTTTGGAGGGATAAAATCGTTTCCCTCTGCGCTTAAATTAACAGCCTTAGTCATAAGCGATATTTAGTTATTAGACAGATGTGCTTCAATGCTCAGTGTTAATCAGTTACATGTAAACGAAGAGTATCAGGCACATGAGTTTCCGTATTCATTCCCATTTTCTCAATTCAACAACGAAAAACTTTCGAACTGTGCGCAACCGAATAAAGTAGGTAGTTGCTCGACATCTGTTACATGCAGAATCTCTTCAGCTAGATACCAGCGAAGTGGAACTATAGGGAATTTCCACTTTGGGAAAGAGACTACCTATTTCAGCATTTGCCTTAAAACCGAGGTAACCTTTCTAAAACCCCGGTCAGAACTGATGGAACTATTTTTAATACATTATTGTGCGCATTGACGGTACTGAAAGAATGAGAATGTATTACGCCTACGAGCGCAAAGATTTTGTATCAGACATATATCATACTGTTTTACGAATCGCACCTGTGAGACTAAATAAACGTTGTTTGACAAGTGATATTAATGTACCAGACCTTCATTTGATAAGCTGGCGAGCTCAAAATGAAACATACTAACTAGAATAGCGGTATGGTCTGAACGTTACTTCCATCTAAATTAATAAATAAATCGCCCCCTCCCCCTATTTTACGAGAAATGCAGCTCTTAAATTTGAAGTAACGTTAAACCTGTCCCGTTTCATAACTATTTCCTGCAATTATGATGTAATTTGCGAATGTTATTCAACTAAATCCTAAATAGGAGCGTAATTGCTCTCCACGTAACTCGTACAAATTCTGCGAAATGCGCCACTCACCTGGTCCATTTTATGTGTAATGACTGTTCTACAGTGTCTGAAATTAGGTCGTGCAGTGGTGTTTCTGTAGTGAATGTTCATATTTCATTTGTTTTCAACACACACAGAATTATACTGTCTACGTTCTACCCACTGGTTTTACCCGCGTTTAACAGTTAATATGAAAACTTGTTAAATAATTTCTGTACCAAAAATACAATGTGAAAAGCTGAGAGATGACAGGCTAATCATATGTAGAATTATTGACTGCAGAATCATGATACTGATTTTCAGTGGAGCTATACAGGATGTTACAAAAAGGTACGGCCAAACTTTCAGGAAACATTCCTCACACACAAATAAAGAAAAGATGTTATGTGGACATGTGTCCGGAAATGCTTAATTTCCATGTTAGAGCTCATTTTAGTTTCGTCAGTATGCACTGTACGTTATCATGATTTCATACGTGATACTCTACCTGTGCTGCTAGAACATGTGCCTTTACAAGTACGACACAACATGTGGTTCATGCACGATGGAGCTCCTGCACATTTCAGTCGAAGTTTCGTACGCTTCTCAACAACAGATTCGGTGACCGATGGATTGGTAGAGGCGGACCAATTCCATGGCCTCCACGCTCTCCTGACCTCAACCCTCTTGACTTTCATTTATGAGGGCATTTGAAAGCTCTTGTCTACGCAACCCCGGTACCCAATGTAGAGACTCTTCGTGCTCGTATTGTGGACGGCTGTGATACAATACGCCATTCTTCAGGGCTGCATCAGCGCATCAGGGATTCCATGCGACGGAGGGTGGATGCATATATCCTCGCTAACGGACGACATTTTGAACATTTCCTGTAACAAAGTATTTGAAGTCACGCTGGTACATTCTGTTGCTGTGTGTTTCCATTCCATGATTAATGTGATTTGAAGAGAAGTCTTAAAATGAGCTCTAATATGGAAAGTAAGCGTTTCCGGACACATGTCCACATAAAATATTTTCTTTCTTTGTGTGTGAGGAATGTTTCCTGAAAGTTTGGCCGTACTTTTTTGTAACACCCTGTATACTTATTCCGGGGTCATTAGGTTTCGAGTAGGTGCCAGGTAGTGATGTGTAGAGTGTGTGCTACTGCTACTAACATGTTACTTGCGTTTCTGACGTCTTCTGCTGTTCTCTTTCATTGGTTTATTTTATTTTTCATACTTCCTATTCTTGACTTTTTTATAAAATTTACAAATTCAAGTGGTGATGAGTTGGCATGGCCAGCGAGTTTATCTACGCACAACCGCACATTTGTTATAACAGTTTGGTGACATTCCCCTTAAATTAAAACAGTGTGATCTTCTCTACTGTCGCATACACTGTGAATATTTGTATAGATTAAAGGAAAACAGTCTCATAGCTACGAGCGAATTTCATAAACCAAGAATCTGACAGATCGATCCATTTTAATTTTAACTCAAGTACATTGCGCTTGAAAACTTAAGTATGAGCAAGATAAAGTAACACAACGTATCAATTATTCGATGGGAATGAATAAACGTGCGAGTGCTGCCAGAGGTCACCAGTCGTACACAGTGAGATGGACGTCACATGGTGTGAGGTCAACATGACTGTACCGCCAAATGGTACTGTCCTGTCAACACGAGGCAATTGAAGTAACGAGAAAACGTAGCGTTTGTCAATGAGCGAGCTGTTACCTTGTAGTTGATATGAGTTCTTCATTACCTTATGGCACGGAGACAACAGCTACACTCATGCTCATAAATTAAGGATAATTGCAGAATGTGGTGCCACACAACGTCGCACTGCATAGAACTGGCACTAATAGCATAGGCACATAGGGAACACACCCGACACAGATCTTTAAGTCCACGGTATTGGTGATAAGTCGAGAAAACCGTCCCGAAACACATGTACTACTAAACGCCACTGTTTCCTGCGCATGTACCCCGACATCAATATGGGATATGATCACCATGCACACTTACACAGGCCGCACAATGGGTTGGCATACTCTGAATCAGGTGGTCGAGCTTGCACCAGTGCCTGTCGGAGCTCTCGAAGTGTCCTAGGGGTTTGAAGACGTGCAGCGATACATCGACTGAGACCATCCCAGACGTGCTCGACGGGGTTTAGGTCTGGAGAACAGGCAGGCTACTCCATTCGCCTGATATCTTCTGTTTCAAAGTACTTCTCCACAATGTCAGCTCGGTAGGGCCGTGCGTTATCATCCATCAGTAGGAAGGTGGGACCCACTGCACCACTGAAAAGGCGGACATACTTGTGCAAAATGACGTCCCGATACCTGTTGCGGTTGCTCTGTCAAAGACATGCAGTGGCGTACGTGCACCAATCATACTCCCACCCCACACCATCAAACCACGATCTCCATACAGGTCCCTTTCATGGACATTAAGTGGTTGGTATGATGAAAATCCGGCGAGAATCACAGTTCAGGCTGTACCTGGACTCATCCGTGAACATAACCTGGGACCACTGTTCCTATGACCATGTACTGTGTTCTTGACACCAGGCTTCAAGGGCACTCCTGTGACCAGGGTCAGTGGAATGCACCTTGTAGGTCTCCGGGCGAATAAACCATGTCTGTTCAGTCGTCTGGAGACAACTGTTCCAGTGGCTGCGGTAAGGTCCCGATCAAGGCTACCAGCATTACTTTGTGGCCGTCTGCGGTCACTGATGGTGAAATATCGGTCTTCTTGTGGTGTTGTACACTGTGGACGTCTCGTACTGTAGCGCCTCGATATGTTTCCTGTCTGCTGGAATAGTTGCCATAATCTTGAGATCACACTTTGTGGCACACGAATTACTGTGACCAGCCTACAATCGCCCTAGTATTCTACCTCTCATAACGTCATCAGTATGTGTTCGTTGAGCCATTTTCAACACACGGTCACCATTAGCACGTCTGAAAACGTCTGCACACTGACTTGCTGCACCCTACTCTCACATGCACATGCATATGTGGACTGCTGCCAGCGCCACCGTGCGACGACCACAAGTGAAATGCACGGCATGGTCATACCTAAAGGTGATTTATACCCGCAAACCGCCCAACCAGAGCGTTCTTTCACCATGTATCAGCATTATTCGTAATTTATGAGCATGAGTGTAGTTGACACAGGGAACAATCATCGGGAAAGTGGAAGAAGGGCAAAGTGCAACGATTGCAGCCCAGGAGTTAGGTTTTGCCCACAGCGTTGTTCCACTCTGATTGGGAGTGTTACGACCCACAAGCAGTGCTGCCCGAAGGAGAGGTTGACCACAGTCAACTGCAGCAGCAGATGACCGCTACATTGTGCAACGGGCAAGAAGGAATCCACTTCAAACTGCACCCACATTTACCAGAATTGCAAGGAATGCAGTCTCACGCCCCATAGTGGTATGGCGACACCGTGGGGACTGTCTCTTTCCCCGACGACCATTTCGTTGTGTTGCGTTGGCATCCGCACATAGACGATACTGTCTGCAGTGCTGCGAAGAGGATAGGGACAGCACCAACGAGCAATGGAGCGCGTGTTATTCCTGGATAATAGCAGATTCTATCTGAGTGGTGATTCTTGACGTACGCTCATACGGCGAGAGGTGGCAACACGTAATGCACCTAGGTACATTGTCGAACATGATCGTTTTTGTGGTCCATGTGGTGTGGAGAGATATAATGTTGCACTGGCGTACTGACCGCCAGATCTTTGATCACGATACACTCACCAGTAAACATTATTGTTTCTAGGCGCTTCAGCCCGGAACCGCGCGACTGCTACGGTCGTAGGTTCGAATCCTGCCACGGGCATGGGTGTGTCTGATGCCCTTAGTTTAGTTAGGTTTAAGTCGTTCTAAGTTCTTGGGGACTGATGACCTCAGATGTTAAGTCCCATAGTGCTCAGAGCCATTTGAACCATTTGAACATTATTGTGGGACTGTAATCGTTCCCCGTGTGCGTCTTTTGAAGGGTGTATTGGGCCCTCACTCCATCTTTATGGATGGAATGCGCGACAGTATAGAATGGCTCTGGATGAGGAGCTCTGGAAATGAAATGATATTTGGCGAATGGACTGATCTACCTGTTCCCCCGATTTACATCCCAACGAGTACGTGTTGCATCGGTATCACAGCATTCCGTCTTCAGGCCACAAGTGGCCCGTCAGGACTATCCGACCGCCGTGTCATCCTCAGGATGTCGATAGGAGGGGCGTGTGGTCAGCACACTGCTCTCCCGGTCGTTACGATGGTTTTCTTTGACCGGAGCCGCTACTATTCGGTCGAGCAGCTCCTCAATTGGCATCACGAGGCTGAGTGCACCCACAAAAATGGCAACAGCGCATGGCGTCCCAGATGGTCACCCATCCAAGTGCCGGCCATGCCCGACAGCGCTTAACTTCGGTGATCTGACGCGAACCGGCGTATCCACTGTAGCAAGGCCGTTATCTGTTTTGTCGGTGGGTACATGTATTGCAGCAAGTACACATGCACCAACAACCATCCAGCAGTCAAAAAAATCGTTCAAAAGGCTCTGAGCACTATGGGTCTTAACTTCTGCGGTCATCAGTCCCCTAGAACTTAGAACTACTTAAACCTAACTAAACTAAGGACATCACACATCCATACCCGAGGCAGGATTCGAACCTGCGACCGTAGCTGTCACGCAGTTCCAGACTGTAGCGCCTAGAACCCTAGGCCACCCTGGCCGGCCATCCAGCAATCGCCACTCGCGCTGGAGGTGTTATGGAACGTCGCCCAACAAGAACTTCGTGCTTACGTTGTGGCCAGCATGGACGCACAGGAGCACGATTAATGTCCGCTTTGATTACACACCCTTTTAAGAACCATCCTGCCTTCTTTAATGTCCAGTGGACCATGATAAATCACAGTAATTTTAGTGTAATTATTGTCATTAAATAGTAGTGTCATTCGTGTTCGTCTCATGGCGTATTTCTTTCAGTTACTTTCTGTACTGTACTATAATGTAGCAGTTCTTTCTGTGTGTTGTCCAAGCTCAATGAGTTATGTTACTTGGCAGTGACAGGTCATGCGACAGTTACTGTCATTCTTACGTTTAGCACGCCAGTGTAGTTCACCTGTTAAACACTAAGAGGTAGGCAGTCTAAATGCATCAACTCTGAATAGCAAGGCTCCAAGCAATGTACAAAGAACACCACATATAAAATCCATATCATTTTTAAAATCTAGCTTAGTGGTACTAAAACCAATTGAGCCGTGCTCACTCCCAGCTATGCGTTTCCCTGAACTTGGCTGTCTATTTGTGTTAGGTTTCCCGCCCTTGTTGCATTTACGCAATGTTTCTTCTTCCTTCTATGTGTGGCAGCAGCGATGTGTATCGATATTTGCACCGTGTACCATCTTTGATTTTGTGCATATAGTTTTCGGCTGGGGGTCAGCGGGCAATCGGTCGGTTGCTGCGGATCAGGGAAGTTATTTCCGCGCGGTGCAGTCGGCTGGATCTGTTGCGGGTTCCTGCGCAGTGTCGGAGCGTGTGTGGAGCTGTCCGATCGCTACGAGCCTCGTGGTTCACCGACCCAGGACGTCAACGTTGAGTAGTGGTTTCAAGTACACAAGCCACGTCCATTCGTGTTGTGTGGTTCGTTTTGCTGAAATTTAGCAGCCATGCAGTGGAATTAACTATTGGTTGACTACAATTCAAGTGCACCAGCAGAATTTTCTGCCTTGTGGCCGTTAGTGTTCCGCTCACCTGCCCTGGCCACTAACGTAATTTCAGGCAGTGTCATTTCCTCACCTGTTGTCGCTGTCCAGCACGGTGTGTAGTTCTGACAGCTTAATACATATTTGATTGTGTATAATCACACCCGTAACATTTTGTGTTTGAATTCTCATGTACCGATCGGTTTCAAGCAATTTGTTTGTCGGTCGGTCCGTGGCTGTCCCTTGGTTGGGTTCCGACGGATCAAGTGTAGGGGTCGACAGAAGCGTCCGATCCCACGCGTCGGCTTTGACCCGTGACGTAAGAGTGTTGTCGTGTGTGACGTCATGACGGCGCGGAGTTTGGTTTGAGTGTGGCTGTCTCCAGTTCTGTTTTATCTTATTTTATTTACTTTTCTGATCTGTTCGTTCTATCTCGTGAGATTTTTTTTTTAAAGACAAAAAGCACTAATCAGCTACTGAAGCATCTTCTATGGGTTGCAGGGGTTACGACCCCTGGGGAGGTGGGTGGGTATTCATGCATGGCTGTCTTCACTTACACGTTGTAGCTACGCAAGGCGTCTAAATTTGTTTATATTTACTTTGCTCCCCACCCAAAATACCCCATTTCCCGCGCTTGTCCCGTTAGTGTCATTAGGCTTCTTGCGGAAAGTGTGTGTGTGTGTGTTTTTTTGTTTCCGCCATATTTGTGACGTCATGGGTCAAAGCAGACGGGCGGGATCGGACGCTTCCGTATTTCCCAAGTGTAGTTGGGCTCACCATCTGTCTCACCGAAGTGAACGAGGGCAGACCGACCCCCTGGAGGCTTCTGAGTGCTGTTCTCTTTATTGTCTTTGTCACCGGTGTTTAATTATCTGTTTATAATCCATCATAGCCAATGATAAAAGAAAAATTCTTGGTTTTACTCTGCTTTACGTAAGTAAGTTTGAATTCCGGAAAGTGGATATTTGCTGAAAGGTTATTGCCGTTGTGTTGTCATTTACTTTAGTCCGCTTTCAGCTACTTAAAGTTTAAGGCTCATGGTTATATTTTTTTAAAGTTTGGAAAATTAGGTGTTGGCCTTCAGCCTTGGAACATTAGTCTTAAAATTACATTTCAAGCTTAAACATTGCAACTTGGAACCTTATCCTTTAAATTACCTTTCAAGCTTAAACAATGCGGCCTTCTGCCTTTTCATGAAAATTTTATTGTGGGCCTTCAGCCGTTTGTATTGCATGTTGTTTATGTTTGTCTATCCACCTTGCCTTGAGGCTTTCAGCCTAGCTGTGAATACCGGTTCTGTAACTGATAACGAGCATATTATTATTTTATTCCGTCAGTAACACTAATTTTGTAAATTTCTTTGTAAAAATCTAAGTTCTTGCCGCAGGTCCTTCCAAATCCTTTAATCAATGTGCAAATGCCGCACTCAAGTAATTAGTAAATGACAAATCGAACGCCATTACATATTTTCAATCATAGTTTCGTTAATGTTTGGTTTGATAAATGATTACACTGATCGTGTGTACTGACCCTGTACACTTACCCTTTTCACAACATTTAGATAAAAGAATCATTCAAATGATCGATGGAACATCTAACTTACTTTCAAACAACAAAACTACAGTCGGCGTCAGTATTTGGAAGCTATAATCGTTAAAAACATACTTCTGTATGTCAGTAAATTTACCAGATTTCCAACTGTAACTTGAAAAATACCGCATCGCGGTATATTTACTCATTGTGGGTATTTTTTTTTGGGCGGGAGGGAAGCATTTCAGGGCCGTTTTATATTCCTCATGTTGTATATGAATCAAAATCGTTGCCGATTTTAATAGTATAATTCTGTACAAACGTACTACTTACGAAGTTCATTAATTAATCTTGTTGCAGTTAAACTGATTAAGCAATTTAAAGAGAAATCCCTAAGTGTCCGTCACGAATCGGAAAAAAGATCCTTACGCTTTTTCTGAAAACTGCCCAACGTTCAATATGTTTAGAGCAGACGTTGTAGTACGTCAAAGTTAACATATATTTAAACTCTCACTTATACTGACTAACATTATGGTGATTCGGATTTACATCGAAATGGTATGTCAGTTCTTTTAACACAAGCACTACACATCCGGAATCAACATTCATAGTTTCCAAAATGTAACACACTGCTGCGATCATCTTATTTGCATTTATATGCACTTTGTACAAAGTAAGATGAGGTGGCTTACGGGTATGTTTCGTCTTTGTGGTAAAAATGGTTCCGTCATAATGGGTAAACCAATAAAGTACAGACCCTTGTATCTTGTCGTACTTCCTGGGTTCGGCATGTACTACGGTCCTTCTATCCCACTTTCCTGCCAACATACCATATATGGTTTGTTGATAGCAGTGTTAAATCCTTCGCAGACATGTAGCAAATGCAAACTGCACTTCAAGCTCAAGCACCATCATACCACAAAATTTGTTTTCGCGTTTCCCTTTACAAAAACTGCATTCCACGGTCTAGACTGTGGCGTTCGATGCATAATCAAATAGGAGTCTACCGTCATCTAACATGTATTCCAACGGCTACAATAGATAAATTAAATTCACTTTCGAAGTTTTTTGTTTTACATTATCACCTTCTTATCTCAAAATGCACGAAAAAAGTAATAAATTCATTATAATTCCAGACTGGCAAATTTATAAATAATCTATATTCATGAATATACACTGATCAAGCAAAACGTTATGACCACTGCCCACCGCGTCGTTGGATGCCGCCTGGTGGCGTTGCAGGCAACTAACGCGGCAACAAAGTGACTTTGACAAAGGGTGATTATTATTACGCAGACCCTGTGAACGAGTATCTCGAAAACGGCGAAACTGGGCGAATGTTCATCTGTTTCTTTCGACAGCATCTACAGAAGAGGTAGAGGGACAGTGAAACTACCAATTGGCACTAAATGGTTGAACGTCCACGACTCTTCACGCAACTGTAAAATAGGACAGATGGTAGTCTAATATCTCTGCCGAAATGGCACAACGCTGGTGTATGCGCAAGTGTTTCGGAGCAGACCGTTGAGCGTACGTTGTTGAACTTGGAGGTCCGAAGCATACAACCCATACTTGTTCACATGTTGACCCAACGGCATCGGCAGTTACGATTGCAGTGGGCATGGGACAATCGGGATTGGACCGTCGATCAGTTTGAAAGTGTCAGCTCTTCGGGTGAATCACATTTTCGCTACACTTGGTCGCTAGTCGTCTCCACAAACGCCGTCATCGAGATGGACGGCTTCTCTAATGCGCAGCATGCCATAGACGCAGGTTGGTAGGAGAGGTATTATGCTATGGGAGACATTCTCCAGCGCTTACATGGGATCTGTGGTACTAATCGAAGACAGTTGCTAACCTCCTGCCTCCCTTCACGCTTGACGTCTACCCCGACAGCCACGTCATTTTTCAGCAGCATAATTGTCCATGTCTCAGAGCCAGAACTGTGCTACAGTTGAGGAGCGTTATAGCGAACTCACACCGATGTCTCGGCGAACAAAGTCGCCTAATGTAAATCCTGTGGAACACATCTGAGTCACTATTGGGTGCCATCACCACGTACGCAATCCAGCGGCCCGTTATTTAGGCGTATTACGTAACCTGTTCGTAGACATCTAATGCCACATACCTCCACAAAGCAGCCAACAAACTGTCGGGTCCCTGGTTCGCAGAATCAGTGATGCATTTCGTTCCAAAGGCGGAAAAATAAACTATTAAGCAGCTGGTCATAATGTTTTGGCTCATCAGGGTACAGTGTGGGCAAAACAAAGCTGACCCAGAAAATATTTCATTCGCTTTTAATATAAGTGACCCAACTTACACAAAGTGGCCCAGGTGTGAATGATATAAGCTGGAGTGCGTAACTTAAGGTGCATGAAATATATTCTGTACCAGTTTCATTTTGCCCATCCTGTTGTACGAGGTCTATTCGGAAAGTAAGGAACGATAGGTCGCGAAATGGAAAGCACAGTGAAAATCAAAACTGTTTTATTTGTAACAGTTAGCTACAACTTCCAGCTACTTATCTCCTTAGTCGCCCATCTGACTTAGACGTTTGTCGTAGCGTTGTACCAACTTTCCAATACCCTCGTTATAGAAGGCAGCCGCCAGTGCTTTCTGCCAATTCTCTACGCTGGCCTACAGCTCGTTGTCTGTGTCCAAATGTTGTCTCATAGCCAGCGGTACATATGAGCAGAGATGAAACTCAGAGGGAGACAATTACGGGCTGTATTGTGGGTAATCAAACATTTCAAACTGAAAACGATGCAGGAGCATCTTCATTTCCCCTGCAGAATGCGGCTAAGAATTGTCTTGAAGAAGAAAACGCACGACAGATATGTAATGTTGACTGCATAGCTTCAGGCGAAATGTCTCACCAGGCCCTCGCATTTGTCGCGAGACACTATTGTTCTAGATGTCTTTGTGTGCTCAGAACTAAAAATAACGAAGTAACGCGATCGACAGGCATACTATAGACACTGTCCAACACACCTGTGCATAACTTCATCGGATTTTCACTGTGGTTTCTATTTCGCAACCGATCGTTCCTTACTTTCCGAATAAAATGGCTCAAATGGCTCTGAGCACTATGGGACTTAACATCTATGGTCATCAGTCCCCTAGAACTTAGAACTACTTAAACCTAACTAACCTAAGGACATCACACAGCACCAAGTCATCACGAGGCCTTTCCGAATAACCCTCGTACTAACATGAAGTATGTCCGCCCCCGGTAGATGAGTGGTCAGCGCAAGAGACTCTCAATCCTAAGAGCCCGGGTTTGATTACCGGCTGGGTCGGAGATTTTCTCCGCTCAGGGACTGGGTGTTGTCCTAATCATCACCATTTCATCCCCATCGACGCGCAAGTCGCCGAAGTGGCGTCAAATCAAAAGACTTGCACCCGGCGAACGGTCTACCCGACGGGAGGCCCTAGTCACCCGACATTTAATTTAACATGAAGTATCAGATCCCATCATCCGTGTCCAGCCAACCTGATTTAGGTTTTCCGTGATTTCCCTAAATCGCTTCAGGCAAATGCCAGGATGGTTCCTTTCAAAGGGTACGGCCGGCTTCCTTCCACATCCTTCCCTAATTCGACTGGACCAATGACCTCACTGTCTGGTCCCCTCCACCCAAATCAACCGACCAAATACACTCCTGGAAATGGAAAAAAGAACACATTGACACCGGTGTGTCAGACCCACCATACTTGCTCCGGACACTGCGAGAGGGCTGTAAAAGCAATGATCACACGCACGGCACAGCGGACACACCAGGAACCGCGGCGTTGGCCGTCGAATGGCGCTAGCTGCGCAGCATTTGTGCACCGCCGCCGTCAGTGTCAGCCAGTTTGCCGTGGCATACGGAGCTCCATCGCAGTCTTTAACACTGGTAGCATGCCGCGACAGCGTGGACGTGAACCGTATGTGCAGTTGACGGACTTTGAGCGAGGGCGTATAGTGGGCATGCGGGAGGCCGGGTGGACGTACCGCCGAATTGCTCAACACGTGGGGCGTGAGGTCTCCACAGTACATCGATGTTGTCGCCAGTGGTCGGCGGAAGGTGCACGTGCCCGTCGACCTGGGACCGGACCGCAGCGACGCACGGATGCACGCCAAGACCGTAGGATCCTACGCAGTGCCGTAGGGGACCGCACCGCCACTTCCCAGCAAATTAGGGACACTGTTGCTCCTGGGGTATCGGCGAGGACCATTCGCAACCGTCTCCATGAAGGTGGGCTACGGTCCCGCACTGCCAATGATGGTCGTATGCGTGTTTGGCGCCGTGCAGGTGAGCGCCACAATCAGGACTGCATACGACCGAGGCACACAGGGCCAACACCCGGCATCATGGTGTGGGGAGCGATCTCCTACACTGGCCGTACACCACTGGTGATCGTCGAGGGGACACTGAATAGTGCACGGTACATCCAAACCGTCATCGAACCCATCGTTCTACTATTCCTAGACCGGCAAGGGAACTTGCTGTTCCAACAGGACAATGCACGTCCGCATGTATCCCGTGCCACCCAACGTGCTCTAGAAGGTGTAAGTCAACTACCCTGGCCAGCAAGATCCCCCATTGAGCATGTTTGGGACTGGATGAAGCGTCGTCTCACGCGGTCTGCACGTCCAGCACGAACGCTGGTCCAACTGAGGCGCCAAGTGGAAATGGCATGGCAAGCCGTTCCACAGGACTACATCCAGCATCTCTACGATCGTCTCCATGGGAGAATAGCAGCCTGCATTGCTGCGAAAGGTGGATATACACTGTACTAGTGCCGACATTGTGCATGCTCTGTTGCCTGTGTCTATGTGCCTGTGGTTCTGTCAGTGTGATCATGTGATGTATCTGACCCCAGGAATGTGTCAATAAAGTTTCCCCTTCCTGGGACAATGAATTCACGGTGTTCTTATTTCAATTTCCAGGAGTGTAGATTCCATTGCATTTGACTAAATAGTCGTAATTTGTGCGGTGAACTAGTAATTTCGTAGCACAATTTCATGTTCCACAGTCCGTTTGGTTGCATCAGTGCACGTCAGGCATGCAAGTCCAGAGAGAGGTAGCGCCACACTATGGCTTGCTCTAGTGACGTGACAAAGGGGTTGCTGTCTGCAGTACTGAGAGGAACGTGGCAACAGCAGGGGCCTACGGCTGACAAGTGGTGGGGTTCTGTTATGGCGCGCTGGCAACACTAGTTCTTGTGCCACCGTGGCTGGCCCAAGCATTCGCCGCGGGAGGTAGTCCCCGCTGAAAGTGGGAGTCAGCAGGGAGGTGCGTTGCGGCCACATCAGAGGCCATTACGGGCTGCAGTGGAGTAATCGTCTGGCTGCGTCAGCATGTTGGTGGCACTCCGGCCAGACTTTTCTTTGTACCAAGATGTTGGTCGCAGTCATTCTTTGAAGGTGCGCAGTGCAGGATGGGAGTTCGTGGATGGGCACCAAGCAAACCAAACCCTGGAGAGGAGAGCACCATAGAATCGCGAGGAGCACGAAGACAGCAGCAGTGGGCTGCAATGGGCAGCATGGGGCGCGGCCAGCTGTAAAACATACATTGTCGATGTGGGGGCAGCAGACGGTATCATCTTGTTGTGGCCTAGGAGAACACGACAGATCATAATCAGCGAAGAGAAGCTGATTACGGCAAGGCAGTGCTATTATGGCCATACTTTGAGATGACACAAGTCATGGGATACCTCCTAATATCGCGTCAGACCTCCTTTTGCCCGGCATAGTGCAACAACTCGACATGGCATGGACTCAACAAGTCGTTGGAAGTCCCCTGCAGAATTATTTAGCCATGCTGCCTCTATGGCCGCCCATAATTGTGAAAGTGTTGAAAGGGTGCTGTAGCCACCTTTCATTAGTCCGTGAGCCCAATTTCACAAACGATGGCGTAGTCTGCTGCAGAAAGTCTGCGATAGTCGTACAGAATAGCCAACTCTCGTAGTGGTCAAGTCGGCAAAGAGGTTTCCGCTACTTGTGAGAAATCCACCTGCGTTAGGTTGGTGGCGGAAATGGCATCCTGGGGTTTCCCGGTCCACGCGGAGCGTGGAAGAGGCTGGAGAAGCGGGAGGCAGTCTGCCGCCGGTACGGGAAGCGTACACAGCTGTGCTCCAGTCGAAGAAGGGTGAGTTGGACTGACCGCGTGGCGCGTTGGCACATAGAGAGGGAAGCTTTTAGCTTTTGATCTCGAATTTCGTCTTATAAAGATTTATTTGCTGGGTTGCAGCAGGGAATGCAAGGCTTTTGTAGACTTTCAGTTTGATTCCCAATGTAGTCTTGACTTTGATCCGTGAGAGGAACGCAGCACAAAGGAGTTGCATATGTTGAAGCGCCCTCGGTTCAGTGTGAATGTTTATGTGCCTACAACTGTGTGTGTATGCTTCTAATCTTTTCCGGATCTAGGTAATTTTTGAGTATTTGTGAATTTTCTTTGTCTCATGTGACTAAAATTTGGCCACGGTCCATAGAAATTGTCTCCGCGGACCGAGTGGGCACGCGAGTCTGTTATGAAACGTATAGTATTTCACAAGCAATTGTACATAGTTAGCATGCAACAGCAGTCTATAGATGTACTACATCAATGTTTTAAGGAATAAATAATTTTGCCTTCAATCTTATCTAGTGTACCGATGTTACGTCGCCGTTACCTTCGCCATTTACCTTGTAGTTTTCCTTGTTGGCCCATCTATAGCGTTTCCATGTGCACAGGTGTAGTGATTAGTGTCCCTTTTTTTATCTGAAACAAATGCTCTGGAATAGATCGTGTTTTCACGAATCTTGCTGCAGGCTGCACTTACGCATGGTGTTCACGCCCTCTTTACTTTACTCAATATTTGATTCACGGGAAGAATGCCTGGATCATATTAATAATTACATCCCATTCTTTATCAATGACTTCACAATGAATGTTCTTTTGTGAGTTTTTCTTATTAATAAATCAAGTAATTTTCCGACTCAGTGCTACATCTTCTTTGTCGTGTGGCTAGAGTTGGTGGCGACCCTATCTTTTACATTGATTTCAGTTTCAAATAGCATTTTCTTATTCAAAGTGCGCGTGGCTCTTTTAGCTATCAGGATACATTCAAAGGGCGCTTCATGCTTCTTACACATAGCGTCCTTTTATTCACGCTACTTACAGTGTTGCCGGTGCAGGATTTTGTGCACGAACTGACCTCTCTACTGTGCTCCATAAATATCCGGTAGAATTCATTTTGAGTATCCGTTTGCCTAAACCAATCGTTAGAATTGTCCATAATGTTCTTCAAAACAATACCCAACAATTGTGGCCCATGACATGGCGCACTGTCATCCGTCGGAATTCCGTTGTTGTATGGGAAGATAACGGCCATGAGCGTCTACGAATGGTTAATGATAGTCATTTGAACCAGAGGACCCCAGTTCTTTCCCTGTAAGCACAGCTTACATCATATGAAGCCACCACCAGCTTGCACAGTGCATTGTTGACAACCTGGGGCCATGGCGTTGTGGGGTCTGTGCTACACTCGAACGCTACCTTCAGCTCTTACCGACTAAAATCGCAACTCATTTGAAAGGGCCACAGTTTTCCAGCCACCTAGGGTCCAACCGACAACGCCACGAGCCCAGCAAAGGCATTACAGGTGATGTCGTGCTGTTAGCAAAGGCACTCGCGTCGATCGTCTTCTTTAATAGCCCATTAACGCCAAATTTCGGCGCACTGTCCTAGAGGATACGTTCATCGTACGTCTCACATTGATTTCTGAGATCATTTGACGCTGTGTTGCTTTTCCGTTAGCACCGGCAACTCTAGACAAACACCTCTGCTCTCGGTCGTTAAGTGAAGTCCGTCGGCCACTGCGTTGTCCGTGGTGAGAGGTAATTCCTGAAATTTCGTGTTCTTGGCACACTCTTGGCTCTTTCGATCTCTGAATATAGAAATCTCTAATGATTTCCGAAATGGAACGTCCTATGTGTGTACTCCAACTACCATTCCCGTCGAACCGCGCGGTTTGAGGCGCCATGTCACGGGATGCGCAGCCCCTCCCGCCGGAAGTTAGAGTACTCCCTCGGGCATGGGTGTGTGTGTGTGTGTGTGTGTGTGTGTGTGTGTTGTTCTTAGCGTAAGTTAGTTTAAGTAGTGTGTAAGTCTACGGACCGATGACCTCAGCAGTTTGGTCCCTTAGGAATTTACACACAATTCCCGCCTAGCGGCCATAATCACGTAGGAAATTTTTTCATATGAATCAGCAAAGTACAAGTGACAGCTCCACCAAATACTCCCCTTTTTGCACCTTGTGTATGCGACAGTACTGTCATCTATATAAATGCATATCGCTAGCCCATGACTTTCGTCACCTGCGCGTATTCGGTATTGACAAGCAGTAATCGTCAGAGTTCAGAGAAATAGTTCACACTGCGGCGGCGAGTCCCGCGATAGTTAAAATCAGCTAGATTCAGATTGCTGTTGCATGAAAACATGTCAAGGCTGTGTGGAAAGTGACTGTGTCAAAACAACTGCCAAGTGTTCAACAGAGCGCGGCCATGGCGGCATAGAGTCTAACATTGTTTGTTGTCATATCGTAAAAGGGTCTTGCCAAATTCTCAATGACAGTTTACTAGCAGTAAGTTACTGTGTCTTTTGCTTATCTATGTTTTATGTCCTTGTGCCTTTGATTATCTGCATTTTGTTGTGGTCGACGTAGTACAGTTTGTGTGGTTTTGTTGTCTGTAGGAGCCTGTTCCTGGTAGTGGACTGTAGACAATTATAGCGAGTCAGCTGCTTCTCCTGGTTTATTTTAGTGCACATTTGTAAAGTTATTAGCCAGTAGAAACTAGTCTGTTCTTTTGCTTGGTGCCCGGGCAGAAACAGGTTGTTTTGTTTTGACGCCCTCTTGCACAGATATTCTGGGCTGAAGCAAAATTCTTTTGTTTATAAATGTGGACATGCATTTTAGCATAAGATCTCATGTATATTATTATTGCTCTTAATGAAATACGCCTGTTGTATTTCTGTTTGGTGTGGCATTTTTTTTTTTATTTCTTGTATCAATCGATTCCTGAAATTTTTGTTTTTGAAACGAAACTGAGAGAAAAGGAGTAATATTTGTAGCCGCTCTGATGTTCCAATATATTGTCTAGTGTAGGAAATATCAATTATAAGCCACGCTTGTACAACCCCCAGTCAAACTCCACTCCACCCAAATTCCACGCCGCAAATTCTTTGACTTCTCAGCATTCTCGGCGCCTGATACTAGACATTATCTAACCTTCTTTGTCAGCATCCGTGCCTGTAGTAATTTGGAAACGACTGGTTGTTTCCAGTAAGATTGCCCTCGAAGGAAGTATTTAGACTCCGTGACAAAAATGGCCTTCACGGATATAGTGCAGTGTTTTCATTTTAACCGATCTGATGTCCAGCAAAACAGATATTTTCTGTAAGACTGGAGTCGCCGTAGTCGGTTGCTGAAAGATATGTAGTTTTAATAGTAGTGTACATCTATACTCTGCTTAGCCCACTGTAGCGGACCTACGAGGCATCGGCGGAAATCGAAGAACTGGTCGCGTTCCATGATGATTAAAACTAGCTACAGGAGATAGTGGCCAACGACCTTGCCGTAGTGGTTACACCGGTTCCCGTCGTATCACCGAAGGTAAGCGCTGTCGGGCTTGGCTAGCACTTGTATGGGCCACCGTCTGTGCATGCCGAGTGCTATTGGCAAGCGGGGTGCCATCAGCCCTTGAGAGCCCAATTCAGGAGCTACTTGACTGAGAAGTAGCGATATCGGTCACGGAAACTGAAACGAACTGGGAGCGGTGTCCTGACCACATGCCCTTTTGTACACGCATCCGATGACGTCAAAGACCTGACGATGACACGGGGGCCTGTCGGTACCGTTGGCCCTTCAAAGCCTGTTCACACTTTAATTTTATTATTGAGGAGATAGGTTTAAGAGGGATTAAATACTACATAAATTCGTGCACTATGTGTACATTCGTCTTGGCATCATGAAACGCACACATCAAAAAAAGTTTTGCATCACCTCGGTTACAAGAGTTCTGGAATCTATACAGAAAATTGGAATAGAGATCGACATCGTTTCCGCCCTTTTTATTGCTCATGAAAACCTTGCTTGTTGTACTACCATACAGCGAAACCTTCAGAGGTGGTGGCCCAGATTCCTGTACACACCGCATTTCTAATACCCACTAGTACGTCTTCCTGCGTTGATGCATGCCTGTATTCGTCGTGGCGTACTATTGTCATCAAGGCACAGTTGGTCCACATTGTCCCACACCTCAACGGTGATTCGGCGTAGATCACTCAGAGTGGTTGGTGGGTCACGTCGTCCATAAACAGCACTTTTCAATCCCAGGCATTGTCGATAGGGTTCATGTCTGGAGAACATGCTGGCCACTCTAGTCGAGCGATGTCGTTATTCTGAAGGAAGTCATTCACAAGATGTGAGCGATGGGGGCAAGAACTGTCGCCCATGAAGATGAATGCCTCGCCAATACACTGCCGATATGGTTGCACTATCGGTCGGAGGATGGCAATCACGTATCGTACAGCCGTTACGGCGCCTTCCATGACCACCAGATGCGTACGTCGGCCCCACGTAATGCCACCACAAAACAGCAGGGAACCTCCACCTCGCTGGACAGTGTGTCTAAGGCGTTCGGCCTGACCGGGTTCCCTCCAAACACGTCTCCGACGATTTTCTGGTTGAAGGCATATGCGACACTCGTCGGTCAACATAACATGATGAGCGGTCCATTCGGCATGTTGTTGGGCCCATCGGCACCACGCTACATGGTGTCGTGGTTGCAAAGATGGACTTCGAAATGGACGTCGGGAGTGAAGTTGCGCATCATGCAGCCTATTGTGCACAGTTTGAATCCTGTGGCTGCACGAAAAGCATTATTCAACATGGTGCCGTTGCTGCAGGGTTCATCCGAGCCATCCACTGCAGTAATAGCCCTTGAGCGGGCTGAGAGAGGCATGTCATCGACAGTTCCTGTCTCTCTGTATCTCCTCCATGTTCGAACAACATCGCTTTGTTTCACTCCGAGACGACTGGACATTTCCCCTGTTGAAAGCCCTTCCTAGCACAAAGTACCAATGCGGACGCGATCTAACCGCGGTATTGACCGTCTAGGCATGGTTCAACTACAGACAACACGAGCTGTGTACCTCCTTCCTGGTGGAATGAGTGAAACTGTTCGGCTGTCGGACCCCTCCGTCTAATAGGCGCTGCTCAGGCATGGTTGTTTATATCTTTGGGTGGGTTTAGTGACATCTCTGAACAGTGAAAGGGTTCTGTGTCTGTGATACTATATTCACAGTCAACGCTTATTTTCAGGAGTTCTGGGAGGCTGGCTGATGCAAAACTTTTTTATGTGTGTTGATTTTTTCCTAAATGTAGATTTACAATATCCTTTCGCTCTTTAGGTATGGCACCCTAATGGAGAACATCACATTGAGCTATGAGCTATCAGTCACTCACACTGATTAGAAAAAGTGAATTCTTTTCTTGAGTTGCTACCACTTGGATTTAGTTACTTTCATCAGAATAGGAAATGCAGGCTTCGAAAGAGTGCACAGATTTACAGCAGCAGTACTGGTCTAGTCTCGAAATTCAAGAAATTTACAATAAACCGGATCGTTACGGAAGACGAGAACAAAAGCCGTTTTCTCACATTTTAGTAACGAAGTTGAGATATCGCACTGGAAACACCTACATCTGTTTTTACCTAACTTGAGATTTTCCCAGAGTAAATTCAGAGTGGAGATGATGTTCTAGGACGATTTCAACGGAACTAAATTCTACTGGGCAATTCCCGTTTGGGGGTTTCACTGGCTTAACAGAATTCCAGCGATGAACGTCGAACAGAGAGTACTTGGTGAGGACAACAACGTTGATCAGCCATTGGGATTAGAAAGAGAATTTGGTGGTTTCCTTTAGAAGGACTGCAGAGAGGAACGTTAGTTTGTGTATGTGGGATGCAGGTATTTCCCATAGGGGAAGTACCAAAAATGCATGGTTTCTTTCTTTTTTCAAACGATCTCTGGTATGCAGTATAGAGTGGTACAAGGCACTTAGTTGCCGGAGCAGGTACCGCACCAACCGGGCCACGCCTATGCCAGCAGTCACTGACGTACAGATGCAGCTCTCACCACAAGCGACTGATAGGGTACATAACTTTCATTTTTCACGCAAATCTACTTTCATGTGGTATGTCGTGACAGAATATTTTTGTTAACAAAATGATGCAGTAATAAACAAGCGGAGAAGCAACCATGTATCGAGAGTGACGTAACTGTAATTTACCTCCTGCTAAAATATATTGTGTTTAGAATCTTTTTGATCTACATTAAACTTTCTATGAATTTGTTTTTATTTTTATTTGGCCTATTGGATCAAAAGATGTACCGCTGTAATTGCTCGTCATACATGTCGGCGCAGCATTGTGGGAAGGGAGATAGCGGTAGCCAACGGTGAGCAAGCTGATAGCCGTATACTAACAAGGGAACCTCCCCACCGCACCCCCCTCAGATTTAGTTATAAGTTGGCACAGTGGATAGGCCTTGAAAAACTGAACACAGATCAATCGAGAAAACAGGAAGAAGTTGTGTGGAACTATGAAAAAAATAAGCAAAATATACAAACCGAGTAGTCTATGTGCAAGATAAGCATCATCAAGGACAAATTGAGCTCCGGAGCGCCGTGGTCCCGTGTTTCGCGTGAGCAGCTGCGGAACAAGAGGTCCTAGGTTCAAGTCCCCCTTCGAGCAAAAAGATTAATTTTTTATTTTCAGAAAAACCGAGTTCGGGCACTCACACATAATCAACTTCGCTCCTCACACATAATCAACTTCGCTCTCCAAAATTCCAGGACATGTTCAGATTTGCTTGGACATAGGCAGGATTTGACGGTCTACACACGGAAAAATTTGAAACATGTTTTGACAGAGCACAGGGGAAAGTGAGCGACTGCGAAACTGTTGGATTCATTTGTTGCAGTTTATGTGACAAACTCTTATGTTTTCATCACTTTTTTGGGAGTAATTATCACATCCACAAGAAAACCTAAATCGGGCAACGTAGAAGAATGTTTTTACCCATTCGCCAAGTGTACAAGTTAGGTGGGTCGACAACATATTCCTGTCATGTAACGCACATGCCGTCACCAGTGTCGTATAAAATATATCAGATGTGTTTTCCTGTGGAGGAATCGGTTGACCTATGACCTTGCGATCAAATGTTTTCGGTTCCCATTGCAGAGGCACGTCCTTTCGTCTACTAATCGCACGGTTTTGCGGTGCGGTCGCAAAACACAGACACTAAACTTATTACAGTGAACAGAGACGTCAATGAACGAATGGACAGAACATAACTTTGCCAAAATAAAGAAAAACTTTTCGCTGGAGGCGAGACTTGAACCAAGGACCTCTCGTTCCGCAGCTGCTCACGCTAACCACGGGACCACGGCGCTCCTGAGCTGAGATTATCCTTGATGTTGCCTATCTTTGTATGGACTACTCAGTTTGTATATTTTGCTTATTTTTTCATAGTTCCACACAACTTCTTCCTGGTTTTTCGATTCATGTGTGTTCAGTTTTTCAAGGCCTGTCCACTGTGCCAACTTATAACTAAATCTGAGGGGGGTGCGATGGGGAGGTTTCCTTGTAAGTGTAGTGGGTGGGTGGGTGCCGTATTAAAACTCGTCCGAGCTTTTCAAAATATTTATTTGCTCCACTACAGAGCTTCGTTGACCTCCGTCCGCGTCACAGGCCCCGCGTTGCTGGGAAAGTACCCCCAGCGGCCAGTGCAACGCAACGCTGTGTCGTGCTGGCCTTGTTCGTCAGCTGTAGAGTTCCAATTACGTCAGGAGGGCTGCGCTAGCAGCCGACTCAGCGGTCACCGTCCCCGTTGACTCCACACTGCTCCGCTGGGAGCCGTAGCCGGCCGTGCTGCTGCTTCTTCCTGGACTGGCGTAGCTGGGAATGCGCCGGCAATGACCCCTGCCGTTCCGGCGTCCGAACCTGCGGCCCTCGCCTTGTAAGTCTCCGGCGTGTGTCGGGAGCCGAGACGACTGTCCGTGGTAGCGACCCGAAGAGTGGCCCGCCCTGGCTGGCTGCGGACCCCGCGTCGGCCTCAGAGGGTCGAACCAACGACCTGCAGCGGACTGGGACGCTGTCGTGTGACACGCCCCGCCGTCCAGGAGAGCTGCCACACTAGGATGAATATCGTCAGAAAACCACACCTATTTGTACTCGGCTTCGCGGCTCTGTTTCGCTAACGCATCGCTCCGAGTCACGTACACACCGCGCCCCGGTTGCGCCAGTGGGCCCCCATCTTCCTATAGCTTGCGTCATGCGAACCGCTGCGTTTACGCTTTTCAGCGGTTCGATGGCTCCTGTGGCCTCCATTCCACTTCGCAACCGCTGATCAGCGTAACTTACTGCAATCCAGCCCGCACTTGGCTGTAACTTGTGCTCAGAATATCGCACAAAAGTAACTTTCCCTAACTTAAACGGTGGTGCCGCTACATAAGTGAGACTATGTCCCGAGACTCCGAGTAAAGGGCACTGAGTGTAGATACTTGGTGGTCAGAGGTGGAGTAGCAAAGAAAATCTGGTTTCAAAACAGCTATTTGCCAAGTAACGTAGATTTTAGGCGCCGTATGGCTATGTAGTGCAGAAGCATTACGGACTTGGAAATTTTCGTGCGTCTACTACAGGAGACGTAGTATTTTAGTATGTGATGCCACATTTGTGAACATTAAAGGTTTTTTGAGGGAAGTGCAGACATTGGAGATAATGCTATTGAACTTTTATTTACGTATTGCATGGGACGTTTGAGTAACACTTGTGAAATTGGCTACCAGCTAGCGTTGCGAGTAGGGCTAAACATAATTTCCGCTGTATCGGAGTTGCTTTTATAGTCAAACAATTGACTTTTCGTGGTGAATGATTAATGTTGCATAGCTTCCTTCCAACATTTACATCTCCAGCTACTTTAGTTATTATTCGTGCAGTCAGTAAGCCTGCTGAGAATGACATAAAGTCAGCCGCTGTGGCCGAGCGGTTCTAGGCGCTTCAGTCCGTACCGCGATGCTGCTATGGTCGCAGATTCGAATCCAGCCTCGGGCATGGATGTGTGTGATGTCCTTAGGTTTAAGTAGTTCTAAGGGACTGATGACCTCAGATGTTGTCCCATAGTGCTCAGAGCCATTTGAACCATTTGAATCACATAAACTCATTGTCAAAGACAGGAACTCTTTTACACTGGTATGCGGTCGTACTCTAAACTGACATCCAGTGCTCCATAGAGGCCTCCACATTTCTCTGTATGTTACGACCTTCAGCCATATTATGTAGCCACTATAAAAACATATTTTTTCATCAACCAGCCCTTCATTAGTTCATCGTCTCTGTCCTCTTATTTCACCTGGCTGTCTGTCCCTCCTACTTCCATTACATTCATAATGTATTCCATCATTTTTTCCAACCCACTGTCTCTCCTAATGTGTTCAAATGTGTGTGAAATCTTATGGGTCATCAGTCCCTAAGCTTACACACTACTTAACCTAAATTATCCTAAGGACAAACACACACACCCAAGCCTGAGGGAGGACTCGAACCTCCGCCGGGACCAGCCGCACAGTCCATGACTGCAGCGCCTCAGACCGCTCGGCTAATCCCGCGTGGCTCTCTCCTAATAATTACCCTCCACTGTTCGTTAAGAAATCTTCAGTTTTTGAACGGATTTCATTGCCTTGTGTCAAAATTGGCAGTGCACATTGTAAGCTTAGTTTTGAAAACTATATTCAGTTTATTGGAACCACTCTAGGCCATGTTCTCTTTTGTTTACTTCTTTTCCTATCCAACCAGTCGCCTTCAACTGCCCTGCTGTACTAAACTTCATCTCTTTATTCTATAACAACATTATTATTCTCCACTGTGAATATCCCATCTACTTCTTATAGTTAATCACAAGTTTTAATAGTTATTATATTTCAAGACAACAGCAGATGAGAAAGCCTAATTTTTATAGCGTTGTTTTCAAGAGAGGCTCATGAAGGAAAGGTTACTTGTCTGATTCACGGAAAGTGTCTGTGAAATTCGCTGAGTATGTTTTTCTCAAACCTATGTATGTTCCATTACAAGTGTATTGACGGATGAAATTGCTAATGAGTAAAACACCTATAGGGTTTCTCGAACATCATCGAGCCCCACTGGCTAAAATACTAGCCAAAATGATTTTTAATTACCTTCTATGAAGGACGTAAAGCCCTCCCTTCCCCCCTCAACACTTCTGTCATCTAATCAAACACACGGTTCCATGACATTTTTTGAGAGCCCATGGCAGAAGCACTATATCTCAGTATAAGAGCTGAATTAACACTAGCCAAGTATTAAAGACATCATCCTGATCCATCCCTCTTGCAACCGTCGGTGAAACATTGATCTACATTATAGCGTGACACTCTGGTCAGATACGCAGAAAAAATTTACAGGAGGTTGCAGATGGATGCTTCATCTATCTTACGGTGTTTAGCATCCACATCTGTTACGCGATCAAACTGCTTGTCCTTACAATTAATTTTTTTTCCAAGCAGCCACATAAAATTCGCATTGGCAATGCATCTGTTGCAGCTAGTTGCTCACTCTCGATGGCTCTGTACACCATCGCTGCAGAGCCTCTGTTAACAAACATTACGGCTGCAACACCTGGTGTGACTGACGGAAACGCCAAGAAACGTAGCACAGCGTACGCTGATGACACATGCATTGCCGTATCATCGTCGGAAGATCTCGATTTGGCGGGCTGTCTCACAGTGATTTTACTGTGGCAACGGGTGCTCAGCTAAAGAAAAGAGAAACCTCCCCACTCCACATCGGCTACAACGTCACTGGCACAGGACATTCTGTCTAGTATCAACAAAGCAGCTACCACAAACTCCTCGGTATATACCTGGAAGCAACTCCCCACAAGATGTCGACACAAAATTTGGTAGAGAATGCTAAACGAAATTATGACCAGTATCAAATTTCACTGTGACAGGCTGCTGAACTTGTTACAAAACCTGCAAATTATCTCAGTATTAGTAAACTGAGTTGCTGGACACAGATACTTTAAGCTCATGTTGTCATAGGAGATAACATCTGACGAGCGCTATGCTGGTTTATCGTGCATGACAAGATATATTTTTGAAGTGCGTTACACCACCTAAGCTCTGCTAGTCACGACGTTTGGACTAAACCTTACGGGTGTAAGACAGGAACGCAAATCTCTCGTGATCAGTTGCATGCACAAAAGTACCCGAAACTGGGGCCATGGTATTATACAATTCTTAAGTAAGAAATGGGAGCCCTTAAGGGTGGAGTTGCTGGTCGACATACCAATTATACCAAAAGCATTAACACAGCATACAGAGCCGCCATCGAAAAAATAGTAACCAACGCAAAAAACATTCACCTCAGCACTACTTTCATACGTGAAACGTATGGTCTTATTGACATGTTAATTCACAGGTTCACCAGTGGAACCGCATCTGAGCTGTAGTCTTAGAAAGAAACTTGCAATCATATATTGCTCAACCCGTATTGCATTGACATAACGGGAATGATAAGGTCGCAAAAGCTCCGATATCCACGGTCCAGAAATAACGCACCAAACTGTCTGGTCGAACATACGGCTGCTTATCTTATTCGCAATCGATCAGCCGTCTATTACTCACATATATGGTGGTTGTTTTAGCTTGAGGCAACTAAATATCTCGAAAACGACGCATCGTACGAAAAACACGTAGGTGAAATGTTAATACTAGTAAAACAACTGGCCACCCCTTAACCACCCCTCCTGCGTGGATGTGGTGTTTTACTGCATATTCAGACTCTTCACCAAGCAACACGTACAATTGGCACAAACTATTGTTTCCCACTCATGCTAGATGGCAATGTAATCGACAAATGGCTGATGTGTCTGTTTTTGCAGTTAAGAGCCGACGCATTTGACTCTACAGTTCATTCATGATGCTCCTTTTTCGGGGTCCCAACAAACACCATGTATATAATTATAAAATCAGCCAATAAGATTTCGTAAGAAATATGCACACTTATTTGGCATATGGCTGAACACAATGAACGTACCACGTCATCTACGAAGAGTCGAACGAAACAGAAGAAAAAAGGGGGAAAAGAAAGAATACGGAAGAAGAGGAGAATGCAACAACTGTTGATTAAGAATTAAGTGTTCCAAAGTGTCGAAAGTTCCTTCACATAGTGAAGATAGTGTTAGTTGCGATGGATAAATTTTTCTTCTTTCTTTTCTTTCTTTTGCTTAATTTAATCTGCACATATATCTTTCATGGTCTATAATATTTCTTTGTTTTGTTCTATAGTATGAAATATGACTACGTTGTGTTTTAATTAATTTGCTACATGAATCTCCTACTCATTTAATATGCAGAAGGCCGGCCGGTGTGGCCGAGCGGTTCTAGGCGCTTCAGTCTTGAACCGCGCGACCGCTACGGTCGCAGGTTCGAATCCTGCCTCGGGCATGGATGTGTGTCATGTCCTTAGGTTGGTTAGGTTTAAGTAGCTCTAAGTTCTAGGAGACTGATGACCTCAGATGTTAAGTCCCATAGTGCTCAGAGCCATTTGAACCATCTGAATATGCAGAAGTTTCAACATATGTTTCATCTTCTGTAGAATGCTTCTGTTAAATGCACATTGTATAACTAAATATAATATGCAACACTGTTGTACAAACAGTAATGCGAGAGCAATATTGATAGCTGTTGTGGTAGTGGGTGTGCAATGTGGTGGCACTTACGTGCGACTATGTTGTATAATTGAGCTAGAAGGAAACACACCAAACTTTGCGGCCCTCTCTGATGTTTCGATCACGGTTTTAACTAAATTTCTATGTGGACGAAATGAAAGAGAATATTAGGTCTTGTGAATACTGTGAGCTTCGTGGAGTACTTTAAACAGCAGCGACAATACACACGCGAATGGCCAGTGAATCTCGTTGTTAGAACCGAACTGTTTGCGTCTAACTGGGTTGTATTAACTAACATATTTTAAAATGATATTTCGGTTGCCACACACGGAACGGCCGCGCGCATTAAAACATTAACCGCCGCTGTGGAAACATTTGAACTTTTTATTACGTGTGGAAATGTTTCGTTGGAACCGTGAATTCGCAATTGTGATTGTATGGAATGTAACTTCGCGACTGGCAAACTAAAGTGAATTATGTACTGTTTTAAAAGCTTGTTCTGAATGTTAGTAACCGTGTCGTGTCCGTAAGAGACGTTATTGTTGCGAACAAACGAATCTGGATCAGTAGAGCAACGTTAGCTCAGACTGGCCTGTGACGAAAATTGCGAGGAAGGACAAAATAACTGCCAGAAGAAACACGTACTAAGCAGGCTCACAACTGTTGGAGCCACAGTAACCACGCCGCTGGCACTAACGCACAGCCGCTGACGCGAGAACCCGTCTACTACGAACAGATAAGCTGCAATCTAAAACTCTGGCTTTTTCTACCGCCGAGAAAAGGCTCAAAGCGTTTTAAACAGTAAAAATTGTAATTTTTTTCCTTATTGTGAGAAACTTTTCTAATTTTTTCTTTCTTTAAAAATAACTTTAGTTTCAGTTAAGTGTGAGACAGTCTGTGTTCTGATTTCAGCGTTAGCAGTGGTCATTACTTTCTACCCACTTCATCTTTATCTTTCGTTTCGTTCTAGTTGTTGCATGCATTTTTTCTTATTTTTTGGAGGGGTGCGTTTGGGGAGTGTTTTATCAAACCTATTTACATGTTTTGTTGTGGTATGCGGTAATTCGCTTAAGTTGTGACGTCGGCCATTAGATTCCTAGAGCCTACCAATTATATAAGGCTGCTCGTTCAACTATGGTGCAAAGCACGCTACCGATGGGAACTTTAAATCTGATTGCTGTGCAACTACTTGAACCACCTTTCCAATAGGTAGAACGTCATATAACCGCATACTCTAGACCAAGTGGGATTTTGTTTTGCTTCACATTTATAACTAAGCAGAATGACAGCTTTTTTAATCCTCATTTACGAAATTATTTACAGTTTTTTTTTTCTTAAATTTGTATCCTTTTGGAGATCGTTACCAAATTCTGACATGGCTACTTTCGTTAACTTTGGAAGTGAAACTGGTTCTTTTAAGTTTAACTAATCGAAATTCACAGTCAAAATTACGCAGAGCAAATCTGTTAGAACCATTTTCTTCACAATTTGACGAAAGAAACCGTAGATGCACAGCAAGAAAGGCAAAAATTGCACTATACATCGCATGGTAGATGTTTTGTTGTAATTCACTATGCACTGCAATTTGTAGAGTCATCAACCAACAAATTTCGTTAAAAACATCTATGCTCCCCACCAAATGTCGTACATGTTTCACACAGCAGAAAAAGTAGGACGCCATCTTCTCCAAACGCTTGCTTTGGGTGCATCTTTTCAACTATTCTCTACTATTGATGCTGCAATTGACTCAGTCTTCAGCGGTGGGTTCATCTTCTGGCAGTTTGCTAATTCGTCGGTACCTTCGGCGTTAACTTGGAACCATGTAATACTGTCCAGAGACAGAATACCAACGAAGTAGTGGTACCTGCATCGATAAAACACTCAGAAGTGTCTGCCTACTACAAATATCCGCTGACAGACAGTTAGCGAGACCTAAGAAACGAAGGAAAAAACTATATTTTTTTCGATATATGAAATATGCAGCTATGTGGTTACATAAGCTTAATGTCAAAACATTGACAAGATTTTGATACCACTAAGCGTAGTTCTTCAGAAGAAAGTCAGCTATAATGCTTAAACATGTTTTAAAATAAACATCTGAAATACTTAGTACTTGAACACACTGAACAGGAGAACATGGAATAAAATTGATACTTATATGGCGTTAAAATTGTAAAAATACATGATGTGCTAAAGATCTCAAGTCAGACATCATAAAATGTGAAATAAAGTCCTCCATTGAAACTGCAGAAATTGTTGCAATATGTACAGCTTGTTAAAAGAGCAGATATTAGACTGAACGCTTGGCAACTATTTACGATGTCAGCTAAAATTCGTGTAGAGTGCGCTACTTACTTGGAGCTAGTAGCGTAATACTCAACTGTCCGAAATGGTTACGTTAAACTTATGCAATCGGTTGTGTGTAGAGGTTCTGTGTTGAAAATTTATTTGTGGTTGCTGCTTTCACCCATGTTTAAAACTATGAAAATATAATAGTTGTCAAAAGTTTTTAAGTGTTAATGGAGTATCTACAGATTCCTCATATCTTTAAACAGCCCCCTTCCGGGAATCACCATTTTTTTAAATCTTTTTCTTAGATTGCTTAAAGTGGATGCAAATATAGTTCCCCAAACGTTTTTTAATAATATATTATCCATATTTACAACCTCACTGCAACGTCATAATGTCAGCTTTTAACAAGGAAACACGACGTGAATTTGTCACTCACTGTAAAAGAATTTACAATTAACGGGCAGCTGTTCCGGACATGGCGAACGCGGACATAACTCAGTCGCTGGAAAATACGCGAATTAACAGTTGTTTAGTTGGCAACCATGTTCCATTCTGTTACATATTCCAGAGACTATAATATGTTGTTTATAAAAAGATATTCATACAGGGGCTTTGACGGATGCTGTGTTATTTCAGCTGTGAGCCAACAAGATCGTCGGGTGAACCCACTCATGTTAAACGCTTTCAGTGCACTGCAGAGGCAGCTATGCAGTGAGTGCCCTCTGTTCCATCTGACATGCCCGCCCGCATCATGTGTGAAAACTAAACGTATCATCTGCTCTTGTTCCCTTTTTTGCATCTGCACAGGCACTGCAACGGACATTACTGTTTTATTATGACAGAAAAAGATGAGATCGAATAATCACCACCAAAGCTGCTAACACGAAGTCAGTGATGTCGGCAATCTCATACTGTGCAGCGGGCTTGTATTTGTTACTGCTTCGTCCTTTGCTATAGATCATATCTAGGTCGTTAAAATAATTCATTGATTTATCTCATGCAATGGCTATGCTTTTCTCTTGCGATTTAGTCTCCCCAGACTTTGTGATCAAGGTACAAAAGATACATAATGGAGCTGTGAAGAGTAGAACACTAAATTTTGCATATAGCAATTCTATGTTTGTTTCACAGATATGTTTGAATTCTGAACTAACGAGTCACTGAGTGTATTTTAGCAGCGAAACTGACCTTCTGTGAAATTGGTGCCCTAAGCTCATTCGGTTTAAAATCGTAGTAATTGAAAACGTTAGTCAAAACTGGCATAAGCCCACGTGTAATACCGCAAAACAAATGAAGTCGGTTTATTGTCCTACTCAAAAATCCATTGAACTTGATTTATACACTTGCTCGATAGTAATATTTAAACTACCAAAAGCGTTTGTCATTCGCGTAAACATAGAAGCAAAAAATTAGAAATGCCTTATTTGTTAACGTTAAATTTAGATTTCTGCAGACGAATGGCACAAGTACTGATCGAAAATGTGCTCTGATGGACTCACATGTGCATTAACTTATGAGAACTCATTGAGTAGGCATGTATCAGCAACAGTATTTTTACTCGCTGCATAATAGAAATATTTCTTGCGTGAAAAATCGATACCTACAGGTGTCGCAGTTTACGCTGAATCATAGTTACCGTGTGTACTACTATAGGAATCACAGAAAACGCGTAGAAACTATTTCTGAGAAATTATTAACTTTATGGTCGGTTTGTAAATACGGTAAGTAATAATACTGACGATTGAACACAAAAACTCTACATTTTCAGTAGCCGTGTGGTACCTATCTGTGGCGCCTAATCTTTCAGAAATACATTTTGATGCAACCTGACTACGCTAACAAGCATTTGACAATTTGCGCTATACACGCGTAAAATCTCTGCTGGTTGATTTTAAATTACGGAAAAAACATTTTATAAGAAAATTGTCCTCTGACTAACTGACAAAGCAGATTGTTCCAAATAATGACCATTATATAATAAAGATCAACTGGAGATAAAAGAAACTTTCTTAGGTACGAAATCAATTATGTTCAGACACTCTACTTTCAGTGACAACAAAAATCATTGCTTCTTCATTTTAAGTAATGAGGAGTTAATACACAAATTGTTCGCATTAGAATATGCCACAAGATTTTGATATTGGCTGTATTTCACCTCGTAGTTGGATTACAGTGATTCATAACGACAATAGCTCGTGATACTCGCATTTATCGATGTTAATTTTGATAACTCAAGATTCTTTATCCGTTCCCTTCACGTAATCTTCATATTCTTGTCTTTACTTAAATTAACCATCAAGCGCTCTTAGGTGTTGGGTGTAGTGAAAACACTGATGAGCCAAAAAATTATGACCACCAGCTTAATAGCTTGTTTTTCTGTCTTTGAAAGAAATAAATCTGTGTTCTGCTTATCAGGGAATCGACAGTTCGTTGATAGGTTTGTGAAAGTATGTGGCATTAGATGTCCACGCACACGTCATGTAATTCGCGTAAGTAACGAGCCGCTGATATTCGTAGGCGGTGACGACACCTGATAGCAACCCGTATTGGTTGTGTAGGATTTATAATAGGCGAGCTTGGTCACCGAGATATGAACGCGAGTTCACTATAATGCTCCTCAAACCACAGTAGCACTGATCTGGCTAGGAGACACGGACAGTTGTACTACTCAAAGATGACATCGTCGTTGGGAAGACATCGAGCTTGAATGGATGCAGGTGGATCGCGGCCGTCAGCGTATCTTCGATTACAGCCACAGGTCCCATGCAAGCTCTGGGAAAGAATCCCAGAGCATTATACTGCTCACATCAGCCTGTCCATGACGTGCTGCACGATTCGACTCGGTGATTGAGTTTTTGTAGCATAAAAGTGATTCACTCCATGAGCAGACATGTTTTCGTTGATCAGTGGTCAAGTTCCAGTGGTCCCGCACCCATTCCAATCGTAATCGACGATGGCGTTGGGTCAACATGTGAACACGTAGGGGTGGTCTGCTGTGGAGCTCAATGCTCAACACTGCACTATGAGCGTGCACCAGCATTGTGGTCTTTCAGTAGAGATGCCACAGATCACCATCTGTCCTGCTTTACAGAGCAGACAGTTCTCCGAACGCTACGTTCTGTGAAGAATCGTGGACATCCAACTATTTAGCGCCTCGCGGTAGTTTCACTGTCCTTCCACCTCTTTCTGTAGATGCTCACGACAGTAGCACTTGAAGATTCGACCAGCTTCGCCGTTTTCGAGATACTCGTTTACAGGCTCTGCGTAATAGTAACCTGCCCTTTGTCAAAATCGCTTCCCCCAGTGCATTTCCCGATTTTCAGCCCGTATCTTCGCTAGGGTGACCCCCGTCCGTGTCTGCTACGCTTACATACTTTTGCTACCGCGTCACATGCCTGCAACGCCACCAGGCGGCATTTAACATCGCGGAGGGCAGTGGTCATAATGTTTTAGCTGAACAGTTAACGTATGCAGGGTGAAAAGCATTTAAACCGACAAATTTGGGGAAGCTGTAGGGGACATCAAAACAAATATTTTCCCCCAATGTCATTTTTTCCTATGAGGAGTATTTATACAGGTAGAGGAAGATTTCTCTGGCGGCAAATTAATTAAACCAGCAAATACTTTCCCATTTTTTTTATGACTAAGAGACAACACAATAACACAACCAAATTTCAATTACAGTAGATTTTCAAAAATTCCTACATTGACACGTAAACAAAGTGGATCATGTTCTGTCTGACACGGGTAAAAACCCTAGGAGTATCCTGAATCGTTCCTGCTGCTGCTACTATCCGGGCAACCAGATCCTCTTCTGATGCAACAGGGGTTGCGTAAACAGTGTTGCGCATCTCTCCCCACACAAAAAAGTCCAGAGGGGACATATCTGGGGAACGAGCAGGCAATTGTGCAGGACCACGTCTGCCAACCCACGTTTCTCGGAACCGTCAGCCCAGGAATCGACGCACACGACGACTGAAATGTGCCGGCGCCCCGTCATCTTGGAACCACGTGCGTTGTCTTGTAGGGAGCGAGACGTCTTCCAGCAATTCTGACAATGCTCTGGCGAGAAAATTGTACTAGTGCCTGCCATTTAATGGCCTAGGTAGCAGATATGGCCCAATTAAACAGTCCCCAACAACTTCGACCCAGACATCAGCGAAGAACCGCACTTGATGAGCGCTAGTAACTGTGGCATGTGGTTTATCCTCACTCCAAATATGCGAATTGTGCATGTTGAAGACTCCATCAAGCCCGAACGTTGCTTCAGCGGTAAAAAACACACAGGATGGAAATGTGGGATGCATTTCACACTGTTCCAGGTACCATTGCGAAAACTGTGCTCTGGGTGGATAATCAACTTGTTCCAGGTTGTGGACACGCTGTAAGGGAAATGGACGTAACAATTGCTCTCGAAGGACTGTTCTTACATTCGTCTGATTCGTCCCCATGTTGCGTGCAATTGCACGAGTGCTGATTGAAGGATCTCGCTCCACATGCTGCAAGACAGCTTCCTCAAATTCAGCGTTCTTACCGTGTGACAGAGTCCCTACCCAGTCCACGCAGACGTTGGTACACAGCAGGAAAGGTCGTATGATGCGGGATACGGCGATTAGGATATTGTTGCTGATAAACCAGCTGTGCAGCTCGTCCGTTGTGGAGCGCTACGTAGTACGCACCAACCATATCAGTGTACTCACTCCAGGTGTATCGCTCCATTAGTAAACAGAGACAATGCACTACTACACTGGTGGACAGCAGTCGCCTATAACTGAAGAGCGTAATACGCCCTCTAACAAATGAAGATCGTAATACGGCCTCTAACAGCTGAAGAGCGTAATACGGCCTCCATCGGTTTAAATAATCCTCATAGGAAAAATTGATATTAGGGAAAAATATTTGTTTTGATGTCCTTTACAACCTCCCAGACTTTGTCGGTTTAAATACTTTTCACCCTGTATAGTGTTCCAGAGTCACGCAATTCAGACCTCCGTACTGGTTCACATTGGTTCACGGTTATAGCACGGATCTTCCGTATACCATGACGGTTGGGTGGGAGCTGTCATTCCTGCTCTTTCAGAAGTTATTGGGCTTTCTACAAGCATTACTATTTATACATATATAACAGTGCCAGTTGAAGCTATATCCGTCACAACGAAGCTATGTAACATTAATCTCACTAATGAGAGTTATTTAATTATGTGGAATGTAATATTTTAATTTTTTTTAAATATATTAACTATGTACCGGCGAAATTCTAAATTAGTCGCCAAGTAATGTCTCAGCAGTGGATTTTTCTTTGCTGGCCAGTGACGTTAAGATCTTGTTAACATTTTGTAAGTTTGGCAGCTTCGAGTTATTTCAGCGATGTTACATGGTTACAGATTTGTTTTTATAAATTTATGGAGTTGTGTAATAGTAAAATCTTTGCAGCTGGGTATTGCTGTTCGTTTTACGAAATTATCCATTGTCAATAATTTCAATAAAGTTATCAAAATAGTTTTTATGTTTTAAATCGGTATGTTCATTTAAAATTTGTTTTGGATTTTTGAGAGTGTGTATATAGATTTCTATCTCTCCCAGAAAGTTCAATATTGGGCCTTTTGGAAGAGATATAAATCTATAATAATCGTTCGCCATGAACCATGGACCTTGCCGTTGATGGGGAGGCTTGCGTGCCTCAGCGAATGCAGATGGCCGTAACGTAGGTGCAACCACAACGGAGGGGTATCTGTTGAGAGGCCAGACAAACGTGTGGTTCCTGAAGAGGGACAGCAGCCTTTTCAGTAGTTGCAGGGCAACAGTCTGGATGATTGACTGACCTGGCCTTGCAACACTAACCAAAACGGCCTTGCTGTGCTGGTACTGCGAACGGCTGAATGCAAGGGGAAACTACGGCCGTAATCTTTCCCGAAGGCATGCAGCTTTACTGTGTGGAAAACCTAAATAGCTAACACTTGGTTCAAGAATCATAAAAGAAGGTTGTATACATGGAAGAATCCTGGAGATACTGACAGGTTTCAGATAGATTATATAATGGTAAGACAGAGATTGAGGAACCAGGTTTTAAATTGTAAGACATTTCCAGGGGCAGATGTGGACTCTGACCACAATCTATTGGTTATGAACTGTAGATTAAAACTGAAGAAACTGCAAAAAGGTGGAAATTTAAGGAGATGGGACCTGGATAAACTGAAAGAACCAGAGGTTGTACAGAGCTTCAGGGAGAGCATAAGGGAACAATTGATAGGAATGGGGGAAAGAAGTACAGTAGAAGCAGAATGGGTAGCTCTGAGGGATGAAGTAGTGAAGGCAGCAGAGGATCAAGTAGGTAAAAAGACGAGGGCTAGTAGAACTCCTTGAGTAACAGAAGAAATATTGAACTTAATTGACGAAAGGAGAAAATATAAAAATGCAGTAAATGAAGCAGGCAAAACGGAATACAGACGTATCAAAAATGAGATCGACAGGATGTGCAAAATGGCTAAGCAGGGATGGCTAGAGGACAAATGTAAGGATGTAGAGGCTTATCTCACCAGGGGTAAGATAGATAAGATAGATACTGCCTACAGGAAAATTAAAGAGACCTTTGGAGAAAAGAGAACCACTTGTATGAATATCAAGAGCTCAGATGGCAACCCAGTTCTAAGCAAAGAAGGGAAGGCAGAAAGGTGGAAGGAGTATATAGAGGGTTTATACAAGGGCGATGTACTTGAGGACAGTATTATGGAAATGGAAGAGGATGTAGATGAAGACGAAATGGGAGATAAGATACTGCGTGAAGAGTTTGACAGAGCACTGAAAGACCTGAGTCGAAACAAGGCCCCGGGAGTAGACAACATTTCATTAGAACTACTGATGGCCTCGGGAGAGCCAGTCCTGACAAAACTCTACCATCTGGTGAGCAAGATGTATGAGACAGGCGAAATACCCTCAAACTCCAAGAAGAATAGAATAATTCCAATCCCAAAGAAAGCAGGTGTTGACAGATGTGAAAATTACCGATCTATCAGTTTAATAAGTCACGGCTGCAAAATACTAACGCGAATTCTTTAGAGACGAATGGAAAAACTAGTAGAAGCCGACCTCGGGGAAGATCAGTTTCGATTCCGTAGAAATAGTGGAAAACGTGAGGCAATACTGACCTTACGACTTATCTTAGAAGAAAGATTAAGAAAAGGCAAACCTACATTTCTAGCATTTGTAGACTTAGATAAAGCATTTGACAATGTTGACTGGAATACTCTATTTCAAATTCTAAAGGTGGCAGGGGTAAAATACAGGGAGCGAAAGGCTATTTACAATTTGTACAGAAACCAGGTGGCAGTTATAAGAGTCGAGGGGCATGAAAGGGAAGCAGTGGTTGGGAAGGGAGTGAGACAGGGTTGTAGCCTCTCCCCGATGTTATTCAGTCTGTATATTGAGCAAGCAGTAAAGGAAACAAAAGAAAAATTCGGAGTAGGTATTAAAATCCATGGAGAAGAAATAGAACTTTGAGGTTCGCCGATGACATTGTAATTCTGTCAGAGACAGCAAAGGACTTGGAAGAGCAGTTGAATGGAATGGATAGCGTCTTGATATAAGATGAACATCAACAAAAGCAAAACGAGGATAATGGAATGTAGTCGAATTAAGTCGGCTGATGCTGAGGGAATTAGATTAGGAAATGAGACAAGGTACTAAAGGAATTTTACTATTTGGGGAGCAAGACAACTGATGATGGTCGAAGTAGAGAGGATATAAAATGTAGACTGGCAATGGCAAGGAAAGCGTTTCTGAAGAAGAGAAATTTGTTAACATCGAGTATAGATTTAAGTATCAGGAAGTCATTTCTGAAAGTATTTGTATGGAGTGTAGCCATGTATGGAAGTGAAACATGGACGATAAATAGTTTGGACAAGGAGAGAATAGAAGCTTTCGAAATGTGGTGCTACAGAAGAATGCTGAAGATTAGATGGGTAGACTGCATAACTAATGATGAAGTATTGAATTGAATTGGGGAGAAGAGGAGTTTGTGACACAACTTGACAAAAAGAAGGGACCGGTGAGTAGGATATGTTCTGAGGCATCAAGGGATCACAAATTTAGCATTGGAGGGCAGCGTGGAGGGTAAAAATCGTAGAGGGAGACCGAGAGATGAATACACTAAGCAGATTCAGAAGGATGTAAGTTGCAGTAAGTACTGGGAGATGAAGAAGCTTGCACAGGATAGGGTAGCATTGAGAGCTGCATCAAACCAGTCTCAGGACTGAAGACCACAACAACAACAACATAAATCTCTATACACACCCGCATATATCCAGGGCGAATTTTAAATGAACAAACCGATTTAAACAATAAAAACTGTTCTGATAACTTTATTGGAATTATTGACCACGGATAATTTCATAAAATGGACACCAATACACAGCTGCAAAGATTTTACTATCACACAACTCCATAGATTTATAAAAACAAATCTGTAACCATGTAACATCGCTGACGTAACTCGAAGCTGTTAAACTTACAAAATATTAACAAGATCTTAACGATACTGTCCAATAAAGAAGAATTCCACTGCTGGAACTCGGTAGCGCTTGTAGGCTGATGGTTTGGGAGTAGACATCCTATCAACCAACAAATATTCACTACTTTTCTTCTCCCTTTCTGTATGCCCCACTTTTTTTTTTTTTTTTTTTGCAATTTATGTCCTATATTCTCCTGTACAATAGAGGTGAAATTAAAAAAAATTTATTGCAACTGTGATGAAAGGTGGAAAAAATAAGATTTGTTAACACAAGTTGCTAATCCTTGATTCTATATTACGTTGGAAATTCATAAGCTGCAAACCAGGCTGCACAGCGATTGTCTTCGGCCACATTGCTCCATAGGCCAATTTTGAACAAGTTTCAACGGAAAGTTCCCTAGACTCTACAAACAAAAGTACGAAAAAATTACCCTGTTCACTATTGGTACAATTGCTCATCCGGTTATCGTACTTCCACACTCTGCAGGGCTTATTCACATTGGATAGTAAATCCAGTTATTCGCCTGGCAACGAGGATTCAACGGTCGGCCATACACCCAAGTGTTCCAGGTAGTCTAATGGCATGTGCCTTAGGCGCTTCTACACAAGTGGCGCAAGTTTCCCGCCAAGCTGTGAGCACACCTCCGACGACGGTGTTAAGATCCAACCCGTGGTCTAGGGGTAGCGTCTTTGATTCATAATCAAAACGTCTTCGGTCCCGGGTTCGATCCCCGCCACTGCCTAAATTTTGATAAATAATCAGCATTGGCGGCCGAAGACTTCCGGCATAAGAAGTCAGCCTCATTCTGCCAACGGCCTTGTCAAAGAGGGCGGAGGAGCGGATAGAGGTTCAGGGCACTCTCTTGTCCTAGGGGTGGGAAATTGCCCCTAAAGGCGGAAGAATCAGCAATGATCAATGAATGACATGAGGATGCAGAAGGCAATGGAAACCACTGCATTAAAGACACGCAACGTGTATCCACAGGACATGTGGCCTGTAATTGAAGAAGTATCATGATGATCTCTCCATTGGCAAAAGATTCCGGAATAGTCCCCCATTCGGATCTCTGGGAGGGGACTGCCAAGGGGGAGGTTACCATGAGAAAAAGATTGAATAATCAACGCAAGGATAACGTTCTACGAGTCGGGGCGTGGAATGTCAGAAGCTTGAACGTGGTAGGGAAACTAGAAAATCTGAAAAGGGAAATGCAAAGGCTCAATCTAGATATAGTAGGGGTCAGTGAAGTGAAGTGGAAGGAAGACAAGGACTTCTGGTCAGATGAGTATCGGGTAATATCAACAGCAGCAGAAAATGGTATAACAGGTGTAGGATTCGTTATGAATAGGAATGTAGGGCAGAGGGTGTGTTACTGTGAACAGTTCAGTGACCGGGTTGTTCTAATCAGAATCGACAGCAGACCAACACCGACAACGATAGTTCAGGTATACATGCCGACGTCGCAAGCTGAAGATGAACAGATAGAGAAAGTGTATGAGGATATTGAAAGGGTAATGCAGTATGTAAAGCGGGACGGAAATCTAATAGTCATGGGCGCCTGGAATGCAGTTGTAGGGGAAGGAGTAGAAGAAAAGGTTACAGGAGAATATGGGCTTGGGACAAGGAATGAAAGAGGAGAAAGATTGAGTTCTGTAACAAGTTTCAGCTAGTAATAGCGAATACCCTGTTCAAGAATCACAAGAGGAGGAGGTATACTTGGAAAAGGCCGGGAGATACGGGAAGATTTCAATTAGATTACATCATGGTCAGACAGAGATTCCGAAATCAGATACTGGACAGTAAGGCGTACCCAGGAGCAGATATAGACTCAGATCACAATATAGTAGTGATGAAGAGTAGGCTACAGTTCAAGACATTAGTCAGGATGAATCAATACGCAAAGAAGTGGGATACGGAAGTACTAAGGAATGGCGAGATACGTTTGAAGTTCTCTAACGCTATAGCTACAGCAGTAAGGAATAGCGCAGTAGGCAGTACAGTTGAAGAGGAATGGACATCTCTAAAAAGGGCCATCACAGAAGTTGGAAAGGGAAACATAGGTACAAAGAAGGTAGCTGCGAAGAAACCATGGGTAACAGAAGAAATACTTCAGTTGATTGATGAAAGGAGGAAGTACAAACGTGTTCCGGGAAAATCAGGAATACAGAAATACAAGTCGCTGAGGAATGAAATAAATAGGAAGTGCAGGGAAGCTAAGACGAAATGGCTGCAGGAAAAATGTGAAGACATCGAAAAACATATGATTGTCGGAAGGACAGACTCAGCATACAGGAAAGTCAAAACAACCTTTGGTGACATTAAAAGCAACAGTAGTAACATTAAGATTGCAACGGGAATTCTACTGTTAAATGCAGAGGAGAGAGCAGATAGGTGGAAAGAATACATTGAAAGCCTCTATGAGGGTGAAGATTTGTCTGATGTGATAGAAGAAGAAACAGGAGTCGATTTAGAAGAGATAGGGGATCCAGTATTAGAATCGGAATTTAAAAGAGCTTTGAAGGACTTACGGTCAAATAAGGTAGAAGGGATAGATAACATTCCATCAGAATTTCTAAAATCATTGGGGGAAGTGGCAACAAAACGACTATTCACGTTGGTGTGTAGAATATATGAGTCTGGCGACATACCATCTGACTTTCGGAAAAGCATCATCCACACAATTCCGAAGACGTCAAGAGCTGACAAGTGCGAGAATTATCGCACAATCAGCTTAACAGCTCATGCATCGAAGCTGCTTACAAGAATAATATACAGAAGAATGGAAAAGAAAATTGAGAATGCGCTAGGTGACGATCAGTTTGGCTTTAGGAAAAGTAAAGGGACGAGAGAGGCAATTCTGACGTTACGGCTAATAATGGAAGCAAGGCTAAAGAAAAATCAAGACACTTTCATAGGATTTGTCAACCTGGAAAAAGCGTTCGACAACATCAAATGGTGCAAGCTGTTCGAGATTCTGAAAAAAGTAGGGGTGAGCTATAGGGAGAGACGAGTCATATACAATATGTACAACAACCAAGAGGGAATAATAAGAGTGGACGATCAAGAACGAAGTGCTCGTATTAAGAAGGGTGTAAGACAAGGCTGTAGCCTTTCGCCCCTACTCTTCAATCTGTACATCGAGGAAGCAATGATGGAAATAAAAGAAAAGTTCAGGAGTGGAATTAAAATACAAGGTGAAAGGATATCAATGATACGATTCGCTGATGACATTGCTATCCTGAGTGAAAGTGAAGAAGAATTAAATGATCTGCTGAACGGAATGAACAGTCTAATGAGTACACAGTATGGTTTGAGAGTAAATCGGAGAAAGACGAAGGTAATGAGAAGTAGTAGAAATGAGAAAAGCGAGAAACTTAACATCAGGATTGATGGTCACGAATTCAATGAAGTTAAGGAATTCTGCTACCTAGGCAGTAAAATAACCAATGACGGACGGAGCAAGGAGGACATCAAAAGCAGACTCGCTATGGCAAAAAAGGTATTTCTGGCTAAGAGAAGTCTACTAATATCAAATACCGGCCTTAATTTGAGGAAGAAATTTCTGAGGATGTACGTCTGGAGTACAGCATTGTATGGTAGTGAAACATGGACTGTGGGAAAACCGGAACAGAAGAGAATCGAAGCATTTGAGATGTGGTGCTATAGACGAATGTTAAAAATTAGGTGGACTGATAAGGTAAGGAATGAGAAGGTTCTATGCAGAATCGGAGAGGAAAGGAATATGTGGAAAACACTGACAAGGAGAAGGGACAGGATGATAGGACATCTGCTAAGACATGAGGGAATGACTTCCATGGTACTAGAGGGAGCTGTAGAGGGCAAAAACTGTAGAGGAAGACAGAGATTGGAATACGTCAAGCAAATAATTGAGGACGTAGGTTGCAAGTGCTACTCTGCGATGAAGAGGTTAGCACAGGAAAGGAATTCGTGGCGGGCCGCATCAAACCAGTCAGTAGACTGATGACCAAAAAAAACTGTTTCTCACCAGCGGTCGCGTGCTTCCAAGGCGGATATCCGTCCGTCTGCCTATATAGACCGCCAACATACAGATGGGCCTTGCTCTAGACTTCATGCCGACCGCATCCTGCGCTCCATTAATCAGAGCCACATCGGACGATGTTTGCAACTTCATGTTGGGATTCTAGCCAGCTTTCCTTTTGGTAGCAACAATTTTTCCCTTAACCACTCCATCTGTATTGTGAATGTTTTAGACGCGCAAGAAAATGAGAGCCTCATTGCACTCGCGTCTCAATTTTATTCTACACTGCCCAGGAGGAAGTAAATCAGCAGTTAGGCGTAGTCATGATTTGTGGAACAGCTGAACAAGTGATGATACGTTTATTTTTTCCTATAGTGGTTCAAATCATGGCGTTGGATCACATCCCAGAACATGTACTCATAGCCTATTATGGTTCTACTCTATTACTGCACGTCTCTTAAATTTTACCATTCCGTCCTTACACCAGCCTTCGAAGAACACGGATTATCATCTTCCTATCAAAAATTGTTTGGGTGGTGACTGCAGAATCCTAATTGCATCAGTTATTAATAAAAGGCAAGAAGACAACCTACATCTATCGTCTAGGCAGGTAACGCACTGGAGTGTATTGGGGCTCAACTTATAGACAGCAGAGTCGGCCCGTAACAAACAACTGTTCCCCAGTTTCAGGAACCAACCCCGTTTCTAGTGTTAAAGGTGGAAAAGCTACGTGATGTTGGTGGCGGTTTCACCTACGTCAGGCATTAAAATGAGTTGAAAACGATAAAGAAGAGACCTTTCAAGTTGCACCGCTGAATGTAACCCACGTGGTATTTCCGTTAATTTTGCCTTCATGAGTTCCCACACAGTGACGCAGCAAGCGCCGTGAATAAATACACTAAGGCGACAAAAGTCGTGGGATACCTGCTGATGTCGCCTCGGGCCTCCTTTTGCCCGGTCCAGTACAGCAACTCGGCGTGACATGAACTCAAGAAGTCGCTGGAACTCCTCCGCAGAAATATTGAGCCATGCTGCCTCTATAGCTTCCCATAACCGCGTAACTGTTGCCGGTGAAGGATTTTAAGCACGGCTGACCCTTAGATCGTGTCCCACAAATCTTCTATGGAATTCGTGTAGGGCGATCTGGCTGGTCAAATAGATTGCTCGAAGGGTCGAGATTGTTCGTGCGACCAAACTCGAGCAACTGAAGCCCGCTAACAAGGCGCATTGTCATCCATAAAAATTCCATCGTTTTTTGTTATGAAGTCTATGAATGGTATGCAGATCTTCTCCAAGTAGCCGAACATAACCGTTTTCAGTTAATGATTGGTTTAGTTTGATCAGAGGAGCCAGCCCATTCGACGTAAACACAGCCCACACCCTTGTGGAGCCACTACCAGCTTGCTCAGTGCGCAGTTGACAACCAGGATACATGGCTTCGTGGAATTGGGCCACACTCTAAACTCCCACCTACTCTTACCGACTCCTCTGACCAGGCCACGGTTTTCCAGTCGTCTAGAATCCAACCAATGTGGTCACGAGCCCAGGAGAGGCGCTGCAGGCCATATATTTGCAGTTAGCAAAGGCACTCGCGTTGGTTGTCTGCTGCCACAGCCAAATTTCGCCGCAATGTCCTAATGAATACGTTCGACGTACGTCCCATACTGATTTCTGCGGTTGTTTCACGGTGTGATGCTTGTCTGTTAGCACTGACAACTCTACGCAAACGCCGCTGCGGTCGTTAGTGAAGGGCGTCGGCCACTGCATTGTCCACAGTGAGAGGTAATGGCTGAATTTGGTATTCTCAGCACACTCTTGATACAGTGGATCACGAAAAGTTGAGTTCCCTAACGATTTCGGAAATGAGATGTCCCATCCTGCGTTCAGAGTCTCTTAATTCACGTCGTGCAGCCATAGTTACTTAGGAAATCTTTACACTTTAATCTCCTGATTGTAATGGACAACTTCGGCAAGGTACTGCAATTTAAGGGGCTCCGGAAAGGCTCAAAATCACGAAATGTTCAATTTTTACTTTTTTGCGTTTTCTGAATCTGCAGACTATTACCTTTTAATAGATATATAATTTATTCAATTCCGAGGACTACAACTATTTTTAAATTTTTTTTGAAATGTGTTCTACATGGGCGTGACCCACTGTGGCGCTGTTAAACTACTGTCAAATGGTGTTATTATTAACGTCCGTGTTCATCAGGTACATTTTAGTGATGTGAGATAAAGTATGTGTTGTGGCTAACCTGTGACGGTTCAATATATATCGCTGGTGTGATTGTCGATTGTTTCATGTTTATTTACTCTGTCGTTATCTCGAAAATATTCGTAATTAATTCTGTTTCTTGAGTCTCTGTTTTGTTGAAGTATAATAATGAGTAAAAGTAAAGTTATTAGAAATCCTCTGAAGGCTTTTAAGAAAAGGAGAAATGTTATTACTGTAAACAATAAAGACGATGAAAATCCCCAACATAGCTTGTGTCCCAAAGAAGAAGACAGTTGGTGTAAATATAACAAAGGATTGCTAACTGGTGAAGTGTACACTCATAAGCATAGTCTGCCTCATGCAATAATGGAGGTGATAAAACCTATTTTCAGAGACTTAGCAGCAACTGAACTGTTGAAAAAGTGTATTCACGGAAAAACTCAAAACCCCAATGAAAGTGTAAATAGTGTTATATGGTCGAGAATCCCCAAGACTGTATTTGTTGGAATAGAAACACTTCACTTTGGTGTGTATGATGCTGTTGCGACTTTCAATGATGGCAACATTGTAAGGTGCAAGGTATTTAGAAATATGGGAATGAAGGTAGGTTCTAACATGGTACGAGCGATGCTTGCTTTACACAAGGAACGCCTTCGGGCTGCAGACAGGGCTGTAAAGAGTCTAGAAATACAAGCAAGAGTAAACAGGAGGAGGAACAAGAGGAAGCTGGAGGAGGAGTTTGCAGAGGATGAAGATAATCCATCCTATGGACCTGGAATGCACTAAAAAGTTAATCCAATCTTTGTCGCTCGATTTCCAAAACTTTTATTTTCTCATACTAATTACATGTTTTCTAAGGATCTTCCAAACATATTTGTTTCAAACTTTCAGTAAATGTTACACAGTACCTTCTGCATAATTTAACACAGCTTTTTTCCAAAAAACTGTATATTTTTGAATATATAAATAAAAAATTGCAGAAAAATGTTGTGAATTTTCATTAAAATTGAAAAAAATCGTCTTTAATAACTGAACTAAAATTTTGTAAAATCCCTGTGTTAAGTTGTAGCCCATATTCCAATAAATAATCTGTAAAAAGTTCCTACCTCAAATACTTTGTGAGGAAAGATGTAATTTATAAGCGTTATTTTAACATTGAAAGTATAGGGCGTTCCGGAGCCCCTTAAATCTTGTCCAAGCGATGTTAGCACCATCTGTATATGAGACTATTACTATCGCGTGACGACTTTTGTGACCTCAGTGTAATGTTCTCTGTTTGTTCAGAGTTTCTGAGAACAAAAGGTTAATAAGCAATTGATTTCGTCCGTAATGACCATTTTCAGAGGTTAGTGGTATAGTCTGAAGATGCCTTTTACGGATTTGTGATCAGAAAACAGAATTAAAAAAGCAGTCAATACTGAAGGTAAGTTATAAAATTACCTGTTTTCTCCTTTATTTTTCATCCAGGACATAGGCGGACAAATTACAATTTTTGTACCTCTGCTGCAAGTACCTTGGTTTTGGTACTACTTATCTACTCAAGCATTCGCAAAAGCGTGGTTTGAAACCGCAACAATGTCTTGAACTATGGCCAAAAATATCTGGCGTTACAAAACATTGATGCTACATTTCCTTTCTTCTGCGATGTAGATATCTCCATGCTTAGACTGGGTTTCAGTACTGACGCACTTTCTCTTTCGAAAGTAAACACAATCTTTATCACCTCCTGTTTAATTGCATATTGGAAGGAAGCGATTCTGCGTAACATAAACTCGAAATTTTGCTAAATGCTGGCACGCGTCCCATCTCTACGCTCAGGACACAACGTGAATTCTCTCTGCAGAGACAGCTTTGTAGGTAAATACCAGCCCTGGCGCTGTAGCATCCTCAGGGAACTGTCTCTCTCTCTCTCTCTCTCTCTCTCTCTCTCTCTCTCTCTTCTCTCTCTTCTCTTCTCTCTCTGCCGGCAGTTACTGGCGTAGCAGTTCCCTTCACACATAAATTAGATTGTGGTTTAGTTCCTTTTGTACAGGTAAACTTCGCCAAGAACTTGGGTCAAGGAGAGACGGGTGTACTTCTGTGTGTTGAGTAACTGAGTAACAAAGGCAAGTGATGCGCCTTAATGGGCTGTTACACTACTCCGCTGTACCGTGTTCAGTGACTCTGCTACTGTTTGGAACTGTACTCGAGACAGACGCTGAAACTAAACGAGAAAATGGTAGAGCAAAGCTCGCTCTTTGCAGTGCAATTAGTTATGTAATGGAATTCTCTGGGAGATTAAAATCGTCTACGGTGTCGGGACTTGCATTCAGAGCTAGTCTTTGAAGGGGAACAATCTTACTGCGAAGGACGTTTAGTAAAGCCTGGCAGTTGCTTTCTAAAACCTTTACACAGAGGTGGAAAAAGTTATAGGATAGCTACATGCACGTATACTGATTAAGGTACTGTCGCTTACACAAGGTATAGTACGGCAGGGCATTGGTGGAAATATCACTTGTACTCAGGTGGCAAATGTGAAAAAGTTCACCGCGTGATTATGTCCGCACGACGCGAATCAACGAATTTTGAACGCGGAATGGTAATTTGAGCTACACGCGTGGGAATTCCATTTCGGAAATCGTTGCGGAATTCAGTATTCCGAGATTCGCAGTGTCAAGAGTGTGCCTAGAATATGAAATTCCAAGAATTACCTCTCACCATGGACAACGCAGTGGCCGAGGGCCTTTACTTAACGGCCGAGAGCAGCGGCCTTTGCGAAGAGGCGTCGGTGCTAAAGGATAAGCAACACTGGGTGAAACAACCTCAGATATCAATGTCAGATGTACAACAAACGTATCCACTGGGACAGAGAGGTGAAATTTGGTGTTAATGGGCTGTTGCAGCAGATGACTGATGCTAGTGCCTTTGCTAACAGCACGACATGGCCTGCAGAGCAACTGCTGGGCTTGTGAGCAGATCGGTTTGAACCTAGAAGACTGGAAAAGCCCCGCACTGCAGCCGAATAATGCCTCAACGCGAAGTATTGCTCAGCGTAGCGACGACTACCGCCCTCTTATTCGCATAATGTTGAAGTGAGGAAAGATTAGGGGGAAGGAGTTCATGTCTGCATAACGTAATTTAAAATCTTGTTCGAGAATACATATACCTTTATGCAGAAAAGGGATAAGTAATTTGAGTGCATAATACACTAGACAAGGCGAAGTAATTACACTACGTATGTGATCAAAAGTATCCGGACACCCCCAAAAACATAATTTTTCATATTAGGTGCATTGAGCTGCCACCTACTGCCAGGTACTCCACGTCAGAGACCTTAGTAGTCATTAGACATCGTGAGAGCAGAACGGAGCTCTCCGCGGAACTCACGGACTTCGAACGTGGTCAGGTTACTGGGTGTCACTTGTGCCATACGTCTGTACGCGAGATTTTCCACACTCCTAAACATTTCTAGGTCCACAGTATCCGATGTGATAGTGAAGTGGAAACGTGAAGGGACACGTACAGCACAAAGCGTACTGGACGACATCGTCTGTTGACTGACAGTTGAAGAGGATCGTAATGTGTAATAGGCAGACATCTATCCAGACCATCACACAGGAATTCCAAACTGCATCAGGATCCACTGCAAGTACTATGACAGTTAGGCGGAAGGTGAGAAAACTTGGATATCATGGTCGAGCGGCTCCTCCTAAGCCACACATCACGCCGGTAAATGCCAAACGACGCCTCGCTTGGTATAAGGAACGTAAACATTGGACGATTGAACGGTGGAAAAACCTTGTGCGGAGTGACGAATCACGGTACACAATGTGGCAGGTTGTGCGTATGGCGGATGCCTGGTGAACGTCATCTGCCAGCATGTGCAGTGCCAACAGTAAACAGGTGGTGCTGTTAGGTGTGGTCGTGTTTTTCATGGAGAGGTCCTGCATCCCTTTTTGTTTCGTGTGGCACTATCACAGCAAGTGCCGCCTTGCTTCTCGCTGTTTAAGAGGAATTCGGAGATGGCGACTGCATCTTCTAACACGATCGAGCACCGGCTAATAATGCACGGTCAATGGCGGAGTGGTTACACGACAATACCATCAATGTAATGGACTGGCTTACACAGAGTCCTGACGTGAAACCTATATAACTCCTTTGGGATGTTTTGGATCGCTGACTTCGAGCTAGGCCTCACCGACCGACATCGATACCCCTCCTCAGCGCAGCATTCCGTAGAGAATGGGCTGCCACTCCCCAGAAAACCCTTGAACACCTGATTGCACGTATGCCTGAATTCCAGCATTACCGATGGAGGGCGCTGCGAACTTGTAAGTCATTTTCGACCACGTGTCCGGATACTTTTGATGACATAGTGTATCTGAATGGTACGGAAATCGATAGATGTGACGTACATTCACGTGAAAACCATTGAGTACAATTAAAGAAAAATTAGACCTTCTCAAATTAAGCAGGTCAACAACGCCTTAGTCAGTAAGCAGCTACTCAGCTTGGCATTCATTGACAGAGTTGTTAGCTGTCCTTGTGATGAATACCGGGTCGAATTCTATCGAATTGGCACGTTAGATCGTCAAAATCCCGAGGTGGTTGCAGAGTCCTGCCCATAATGCTCCAAACCTTCTCAATCGGGTAGAGATCCGGCGACCTGGCTGACCAAGATAGCCTTTGGCAATCGCCGAGACAAGGAGCACAAACTACCGCCGCGTGTGGGCGTTATCTTGCTGAACTGATAAACGTAATTGAAACAGTTAGTGGAAGAATGGTTGCAAATACTAACGGCTGTAGTATATACAGTAGTATTTCTTCAGAGAGGGACAGCCACATGAAGCTAATATCACGGGAGGCATATGCCAGACTGCGATACACTAGGAAAATCCTAAGGAAATTACAGCACTCGCTTGACCTAGACTTAAGTATCGCTCCCTCCAACATAGAGAAGATTCAAGGAAGCGCAGTGCATTTCGCCAAGTGATGGGCCACATATTACTTCCTCCCACTTTCGTCTTGTTAACTGACTAAGGCAGAGAAATTTGAGGTCATACAGAAGTTCACCCATAATCACACATAGTCACATAGTCATCCCTGCTCACAGTTCGCGAATGGAACGAATAAGGGAAGAAAAATAATGGTATTCAAAGTCACCTGTACTACTCACAGAAGATGACTGGCTATGTGTGGCTGTAGATGTCAGCACGGAAAGTTGCTTGTCACAATGTGAGGTTTCAAAATTATACTTCCTTCTGTCTCTTCTGAACGTCAGATATGCTGCAGAAATGTTGTGCATCAAATGACTGAAGGTATCACAGTCTAACTATCTGAGTAAGGGGATTTCTCCCTTGAGATACTTTGATGAGCCAGCCAATAGTAAGCTAGAGTGGTCGCGTGGTCTCAACGTTACGCTCCATCTGAATGACCGAAAGCACGTTAGTTTATTTCTGTCTGCGTTTAGAAGTGGTCTCCCGTGAACGGTTCCGACTGTTGCTTCCACTTTTTAGCTGTGGATGGCTGATGTGTTAAATCCCTTTCAAGTTGCTGCCTAATACAAAAGTTTGGTGAGGTTGCGGCTAGCACTTCGGCACCTTGGTGTAGTATTTGCTTGCAGCACCTTCAGTTCAGATCTTTAACGTGCCTTTACTTGTGTTCAAATTTAACGTCTGTTGTTCAATGAGGTAGTTAGCATTCAATGCACATTGTACAAAATCAGGCGCTCATTAATCCATCTGCACAGTAGGCGTGTTTAATACATCAAAATATAGTTCTTTTAAATGATTCCAGGATTTCCCAGTATGTCTATAACTCTTGTATGTTCAATTATTTCTTACGTAGTGACCTTGTTTACCATGAGCAGCACTTATGGACAGATTCTTTCTTTCTTGGATCCACGACTACGGCGTAATTTGTAATAATTATACACTGATTTACACTTTCTATGATTCATTAATATTCCCTTCTCACTGCCGAATTCCGGTTTAAATATATGACTATTTCTGTAGCATTGTACACTTCTGCTCTCTGCACTTCACTTCAAGTATGAAAATTCATCCTTCTTCTGCCTTCAGCAGGAATGTTAGTCAATACGAGGCACAACTACAATCAGTATAAACTTGTTTTCCAGAACTGAAATAAGCAGAATCCTTTTGCTATTCTTAGCATGCTTTACAGGTCAGAAGGAAGTGTGAAATTCCGAGAGTGCTGATCGTGTTACGTTCGCTGCGACTACTTTGCATTGTTGGTACGAAATGGAGCAATTGTACACGCGTCACGTACAAGCTGGATCATATATATCTTCTGCGAATGAGATTATGGAAGTGTTAGAAGTAACCACGGTCAGAAAATTCACACAGGTATTGATTTATGCCTCTAAGTCTTTCTGTTGCACAAAGTAAACACTGACTGCTCTCAAATATGCTTTTAAAATATGCTCATATTGCGTCATAATTATTTTCTTGCGTCAAAACATGATGTGGTATGGATCACTTATCCAAGGTACGAGGGCTATTCGGAAAGTAAGGAACGATAGGTCGCGAAATGGAAGCCACTGTTATTATTTGCAACATTTAGCCACAACTTCCAGCTACTTATCTCCTTAGTCGCCCATCCAACATAGACGTTTATCGTATCGTTGTACCAACTTTCTAATACCCTCGTTATAGAAGGCAGCCGCCAGTGCTTTCTGCCAACTCTCTACGCTGGCCTACAGCTCGTTGTTGTTGTTGTTGTGGTCTTCAGTCCTGAGACTGGTTTGATGCAGCTCTCCATGCTACTCTATCCTGTGCAAGCTTCTTCATCTCCCAGTACCTACTGCAACCTACATCCTTATGAATCTGCTTAGTGTATTCATCTCTTGGTCTCCCCCTACGATTTTTACCCTCCACGATGCCCTCCAATACTAAATTGGTGATCCCTTGATGCCTCAAAACATGTCCTACCAACCGATCCCTTCTTCTGGTCAAGTTGTGCCACAAACTTCTCTTCTCCCAAATCCTATTCAATACTTCCTCATTAGTTATGTGATCTACCCATCTAATCTTCAGCATTCTTCTGTAGCACCACATTTCGAAAGCTTCTATTCTCTTCTTGTCCAAACTATTTACCGTCCATGTTTCACTTCCATACATGGCTAAACTCCATACAAATACTTTCAGAAATGACTTCCTGACACTTACATCTATACTCGATGTTAACAAATTTCTCTTCTTCGGAAACGCTTTCCTTGCCATTGCCAGTCTACATTTTATATCCTCTCTACTTCGACCATCATCAGTTATTTTGCTCCCCAAATAGCAAAACTCCTTTACTACTTTAAGTGTCTCATTTCCTAATCTAATACTCTCAACATCACCCGACTTAATTCGACTACATTCCATTATCCTCGTTTTGCTTTTGTTGATGTTCATCTTATATCCTCCCTTCAAGACACCATCCATTGCGTTCAACTGCTCTTCCAAGTCCTTTGCTGTCTCTGACAGAATTACAATGTCGTTGTCTGTACCAAAATGTTGTCTTCATAGCCGGCGGTTCATATAAGCACAGATGAAAGTCAGAGGGAGACAATTACATGTTGTATTGTGGGTAATCAAACATTTACAATTGAAAACGATGCAGGAGCGTCTTCATTTCCCCTGCAGAATGCGGCTAAGAATTGTCTTGAAGAAGAAAACGCACGATAGTTATGTAATGTTGGCTGCATAGCTTCAGGTGAAATTTCTCACCAGGCCTTGGTAGGAGACACTACTGTTCTAGATACGAGGGGCGTTCAGAAAGTAAGCTCCGATCGGTCGCGAAATGGAAGCGACTATGAAAATCCGATAAAGCTTTGCACAGATGTGTTGGGTAGTGTCTCTAGTATAACCCCAGTTTCACGTCGCTCTTCTCATTTCTGAGCTCGCAGTGAGTGCGTAAAGATGTCTAGAAAATAGTGTCTGCCGCCAAGTACGAGGGCCTGGTGAGAAATTTCGCCTGAAGCTATGCAGCTAATATTACATAACTGTCGTGCTGTTTCGTCTTCAAGACAATTCTCAGCCGCATTCTGCAGGGGCAATGAAGATGCTCCTGCATCGTTTGCAAATGGAAATGTTAGATTACCCACAATACAGTCCGCAATTGTCTCCCCCTGAGTTTCATCTCTGGTCACATGAACCGCTGTCTTTGACAACGAGGTGTAGGCCAGCGTGGAGAATTGGCGGAAAGCACTGGCGGCTGCCTTCTATGATGAGGCTATTGAAAAGTTGGTACAACGCTATGACAAAAGTCTAAGTCAGAACGGCGACCACGTAGAGAAGTAGCTGAAAGGTGTAGCTAATTGTTACAAGTAAAACATTTCTGATGTTCACTGTGGTTTCAATTTGGCAATCAATCGGAGCTTACTTTCTGAACAGGCCTCGTATTTTTTATGTGCCCCCTGTGTGCTCAGTACTAAAAAGAACGACGTAACGCGATCTACGGGCATACTAGAGCCACTGTCCAACACACCTGTGCAAAACTTCATCGGATTTTCACTGTGGTTTCCATTTCGCGACCGGTCGTTCCTTACTTTCCGAATAACCCTCGTATTTCTCCGAAGACATACTTACATGTTCTCAGAGCAATACGCAAAAGAGTCGCTGGCTTACGACGTAGATGAACATTCCTACACAAAACGCAGCACACTTGCTGTGGGCATGATATTCTTTTTCTCGGTAAGCAGTGTAATGAGATTAGGGGATGAACGTTGGTGAGAAAAGTCCTTTGTTGGCAACCTATAAGTAAGACAAAACAGGAAGAACCTATACAGAAGGGAAATATCAGTGAATATTGTTTCTTCCTTCGCATATCACGCGAAAAGACCATGAAGATAAAATTACACAGGTTCGAGCCCACACGGGCGCTAACCGGAATCGTTCTTCGCGCGAACTATTCGCGACTGGAATAGGAAAGGGGGAAGTGATAATGGTACACGAAGTTCTCTCCGCCATATACCCCAAGGTAGCTGCGGGGTATATAATCGGCGGCGAAAGTAAACACTAGCTATCAGAATGGACGGGATGACCCGGTGATGTTAAAACACAATCGAAATGCTTCCACAATATCAAAGGGGGGTCGCACATGGACAAACTGTGGACGAACATAGAGACTGGTAACTAATATACGAGGTGCGACAATAAAGTAATGAGACTGATGTGAAAAAAAAATGTTGCTTACCGTTTTAGTCAAGTTTAGTGTTGTCTCCATCAAAGTAGTTCTCTTCTGATTGCACACACTTTTTCCAACGCTTCTGCCGTTGATGGTAACATTTCTGGAACTCATCTTCTGTAATATCCTCCAAGAACCTCGTCACAGCTTTTTGTTTGAAAATGGTGTCCCTTGACTGCCGTTTTGACTCTTGGAAATACAAAAAAGTCGCACGGAGCCATATCTGGTGAATAAGGTAGCTATGGTACTACAGAAATTTGTTTTGAGGTTAAAAATTGCTGAACTGACAAAGCAGTATGGGATGGCGCATTATCGTGATGCAGAATCCAATTATCAGTTCAGTTATTATTAGATGAACCGTTTCTCGATTGATGTTCAGCTCTTCTGCAATCATTTTCACATGTGACATCTTCGATCAGATCGTACGAGTTCACGCACCCTGGCCAAGTTGACATCCGTCCGTGAGGTTGATGGTCGTCCACTGTGGTCCCCATCTTCGACATTCGTTCTGCCTTCACTTAACATTCTATGCCCTTGAAAAACTTGAGCTCTTGACATAACCTCCTCTCCAAAAGACTTCTGAAGCTTACTGTAATTTACCGCAAAAAGAAATGACATACTGTTGCGCAGTATTATGCGGTTCCATTACCGTGACGAGAGACACAAACACGTGTTAACTTATTACAGCACAACTCACGACTGAGTGGTTGAATCGATGTGCCACTTGGACTAGAAACAGCTTATGGACCAAGGTCAAAGATATTGTGCCTACGCAAGTCTGCAGGGTTGCGACAACTTGCAAAGAAAGTCAGTCTCATTATTGTCGCACCTCGTGGATAGCAAATAACTGAGGACGTGAGGTATACCAACAGACTGGCACGTGAGAGGAAAACGTGTCGAGCAGCTAACTAGTCAGAAGACTGGTGATCAGAAACAATCGCTACCTATCTCTATGTGCAACCCCCCCCCCCCCCCTCGTTGTACACGGTAAATCCACGGTCTCGGCAGATTGAGATTCGGAATCGCAGCGCTACAGTCGTACCTCTCGGAGCGCGCGTGTTGCGCTGTTGGGCTCTCGCGTCTCATTGGCTGCGGCGGGTCCGGGGGCAGGAGACGGAGACCCGGTGTATTTCAGAGGCCGGCCGCGGCCCTCCGCTTCCCGGCGACTTATCGCGGCTGTTTACTGTCTCGCCGGCGCCCACTTTGCGGGCGCTGTTCTCGCCGCAGGAAGTGCGATAGCCGCGGCCGGCCGTAACTCAGGTATCGGCCGCTTTATCTGGCCGCCTCGCCGCCGCCTCCGCTTCTGCATCCGTTCGCCGCGGCGCGTGTTTACTGCAAACGTTCGCCGTTCACCCGCTGCAGTACGCTACGCTGCGCTTCCGAACGCCAGCAACACGCCGCTTAACTCGGTGTGCCGATCGAGTACCCAGTCTTGTCCACCCAGTTTCATGTCCGTGCCTGGGGTCTCGTGGTAGTGACAACATGAGAGTGTATTTAAACATAACAGTCACTCAGGATCTTCGATTGGCAAGGCAGTTTAAAATAGGAAATATCAAGGACATTCGTCGGTCCAATAGCGACGTCCATAAATGTCAGCAGTGAGTGATTCGTATTGAAGATACAACCTGTCGCGAGGAATTATACAACGCTGTATAACTCAAAAGAAAAAAAGAAAAAGAAAAAAGTGAGACAGATTTATTAGTGGTGCAACAGTGCATTTGGAGGACATGGAATAATAACATTTACATATCAATAGCGCAAGTGCTTCTGACAAGGGAACCTCCCCATCGCACCCCCCTCAAATTTAGTTATAAATTGACACAGTGGATAGGCCTTGAAAAAATGAACACAGATCAATCGAGAAAACAGGAAGAAGTTGTGTGGAAATATGAAAAAATAAGCAAAATATACAAACTGAGTAGTCCATGTGCAAGATATGCAACATAAAGCAGAATATTAGCTGATGAACGCCATGGTCTCGTGGTTAGAGTGAACAACTGCGGAACGAAAGGTCCTTGGTTCGAGTCCTCCCTCGAGTGAAAATTTTACTTTCTTTATTTTCGCAAAGTTAAGATCTGTCCGTTCATTCATTGACGTCTCTGTTCACTGTAATAATTTTAGTGTCTGTGTTTTGCGACCGCACCGCAAAACCGTGCGATTAGTAGACGAAAGGACGTTCCTCTCCAATAGGAACCGAAAACATTTGATCGCAAGGTTATAGGTCAACCGATTCCTCCACAGGAAAACACGTCTGATATATTCTTTACGACACTGGTGACGGCATGTGCGTCACATGACAGGAATATGTTGTCGACCCACCTAACTTGCACACTTGGCGAATGGGTAAAAAGATTCTTCTACCTTGCCCGATTTAGGTTTTCTTGTGGATGTGATAATCACTCCAAAACAAGTGATGAAAACATAAGAGTTTGTCACATAAACTGCATCAAATGAATGCAACAGTTTCAGAGTCGCACAGTTTTCCCTGTGCTCTGTCAAAACATATGTTTTTTTACGTTTTCAAATGTTTCCGTGCGTAGACCGTCAAATTCTGTATATGTCCAAGCAAATCTGAACATGTCCTGGAATTTTGGAGAGCGAAGTTGATTATGTGTGAGTGCCTGAACTTTGATAATTATCTGAAAATAAAAAATTAAAATTTTCACCCGAGAGAAGATTTGAACCAAGGACTTGTCGTTCCACAGCTGCTCACGCTAACCACGGGACCACAGCGCTCGTGAGCCAACGCTCTCCTTGATGTTGCCTACCTTGCACATGGACTACTCAGTTTGTATATTTTGCTTATTTTTTTCATAGTTCCACACAACTTCTTCCTGTTTTCTCGATTGATCTGTGTTCAGTTTTTCAAGGCCTATCCCTGTGCCAACTTATAACTAAATCTGAGGGGGGTGCGATGGGGAGGTTCCCTTGTGAGGTACCAGGTATCGACACATGCTGATACACGCATATTAGTACGTGGTGTAGCCGCCACGCAGCCTGCAGGCGCTGAACCTGCCATCCACTCGATCCTACAGATGCAGAATACTGTCCTGAGATACGTTAATCCACGCTTGCTCGACCTGTTCACGCAGTTCTGTAGGAATTGTTCGCTGACAAGTCGTACGAGTCACTTCTCGCCCCATCACATCCCGCACGTGCTCGATTGGAGACAAGTTCGAAAATCCGCAGATCATGCTGAGTAAGGAAGATGCTGCACGTCTTGCACAGCACGTTGAGTTTCACAGGTAGTCCGTGGACGTGCATTATCGTGTTGGAACAACACCTTGCCTTCCTGTTGTAACAACGGCAAAAAAGCGGCCCTAACAACATTTTACAGACACCGAGCGCTCCAGAAACACCGAAGGGGAATATGAGCTGTAGTGTATCGTACCCCAGAGCGTAAGGACTGGGAGTGGGGCCAGTTTTTCTTGGACAAATCTGCTCTACGAGACAGCGCTCACCAGGTCTGGCCGGCTGCTGTGGCCGAGCGGTTCTAGGCGCTTCAGTCCGGAACCGCGCTGCTGCTACGGTCGCAGGTTCGATTCCTGCCTCGGGCATGGGTGTGCGTGATGTCCTTAGGTTAGTTAGATTTAAGTAGTTCTAAGTCTAGGGGACTGATCACCTCAGATGTTAAGTCCCATAGTGCTTTGAGCCATTTGAGCCATTCACCAGGTTTACGCCGTATGTGCAAACGACCATCACTTGCGTGCACACAGAATCTGCTTTCATCACTGAAGACCACGGTGCGCCATTCCACCTTCCAAGTGATCATCTGGCGGTACCAGTCGAACCGTGCACCTGGTTGCTCCTGCTTGACTGGAATTCGTGCTAGACGTTTGATTGCCCATAGTACCACTGCTAACAGCTCCTCACAGTTCGTGTTGCCACGTCTGGGCTCACAAGCCATCTGTGCTATGGTAACTGTATGATCTGCCGCTGCTGCCCTTACAATACGACGATCCTTGTGAGTGCCTGTGCTGCGTGTACATCCAGAATGTGATCTATGGGTGTGAGAACCTTCACGTAATCACTGGTACCAGCATCGTTGCGCTACTGACCCAGCCCTTTCAACTTGAGTGACAATTCTCTGAAAGAAACATCCAGCCTCTCGGAAGGTCACAACTTGACCCCTTTCAAACTCGCTCCGATGGCTGTAAAAAGTGTTTTGGAATGTTTGCCTGCCTGTTTCACAAGTTTGCACCACACTGAACCTTCTGACTGTGACCAGTTCCTACTAAACAGATGGCGTTCTGATAGCTGTGCCACTACGCTATGTGTTGGTCGACAACGTTAAAACAACCGTCGTCGGATCAAAATCGACGTCGTTTTTCTAGGTGCACTAATTATTTTTCCGACAGTGTATATTCCTATTAACAGTCACCCAGTTGGATACGATAAAAGCTTTTTCTACTGTGCAGATCTTAGACAGTTGCAACTCATAATTAACTCTTTTCTTTTTTACCTTGGATGGGTTTCACGGTCGAACAAAACTCTCTAAAAGTCATAATTGTCGAGTTCTACTGTTAAAATTATTTATTTCTTAAATCCACTGTTGCATTTTCAGCCATTAGCCACTATGAAGTGCAACACCAGTGCAAATTTCGTGCCTTAGCACATCTCATAATTTGAAAATATTACATATGTGTATATGTTACCTTTACTGCTTGATGCACATACGTGGCATTTTTAAATTCTGTCTTGTTCCTTTCCCACTGTATGATGTAAGTATAACATTTTGTTTTATTACATGTGTTTAAATTACATCCAACTACTAAACACGTGCGCTATTTGAAAGTTACTGTTAAACAACGAACCTGTGTGGTAAGTTTATGTTGCACTCTATTTATTTATTTACACGCCAAGTTCCGTACGACCAAATTGAGGAGCACATCTCCAATGTCATGGAACGTGTCAGTACATGAAATTACAACATAAAAGTAATAATAGATAAAAATAAAATGTTTATGAACCCGAAAAAAGTCAAGCCATAGGTTTAAGTAAACGCTATCAACAATACAACAAGAATCACTTTAATTTTTCAAAGAGCTCCTCGACAGAATGGAAGGAATGAGGAAACTCTTAAGTTTCGATTTGAAAGCGCTTGGATTACTGCTAAGATTTTTGAATTCTAGTGGTAGCTTATTGAAAATACACGCAGCACTAAACTGCACACCTTTCTGCACAAGAGTTAAGGAAGTCTGATCCAAATGTAGGTTTGATTTCTGCCGAGTATTAACTGAGTGAAAGCTGCTTATTCTTCGGAATAAGTTAATATTTTTAACAAGAAATATATATATATATATATATATATATATATATATATATATATATATATATATATATATATATATATATAGCCAGATTCGTGAAGAGGGGTCGACAAGATGTCCGTGAAATTACACCACTTATTGCCCGAACTGCCCATTTCTGAGCTAAAAATATCCTTTTTTGATGGGAAAAGCTACCCCAAAATATAATACCATACGACAAAAGCGAATGAAAATAAGCAGACTAATTATCGTGTCTAAAGAACATTCACTTCAGATACCGTTCGAATAAGTCTTTGAACAAGATCTTGAACGTGGGCTTTCAACGACAGTTATTATCTACCTGAACACCTAGAAATTTGAACTATTCAATTTCACTAATCATATGCCCATTCTGTGAAATTAACCTGAAAAATCAGGTTTTGTTGAATTGTGTGTTAGAAACTGTAAAAACTGAGTCTTACTGTGATCTAGCGTCAGCTTATTTTCTACAAGTCATGAACTTACGTCATGAACTGCACTATTTGAAAACGATCCAATGTTGTACACAACATCCGTTATTATCAAGGTAGTATCATCAGCAAACAGAAATATTTCACAGTTACCCGTAATACTGGAGGGCATATCATTTATATAAATAAGGAACAGGAGTGGCCCCAACACTGATCCCTGGGGCACCCTCAACTTGATCATACCCCACTCAGACACCACATCACAGCCATTCTCAACACCTTTTGCTGTCTGTTACTAACAATTGTGAGCTACTCTAAGAGAATAAAAAACAACTCACTATGAAGCAACTATCCAAATGAGTCGGAAATCGGAAGATGTGCGGTACAAGTACAGACAAATATATGATTACAATCTCAGAAAAACTGGATGATTTATTCAACAGAAGCAGCTTTACAAACTGGGTGAGGTAATAACGCGTTGTTCCTCATCTGAAACTTATGTAAGCGGTTTTTTCGGCTTGGAACTGATTGATAGAGTTGTTGGATGCCCTCCTGAGAGATTGTTCTTGTTGTGGTCTTCAGTCCTGAGACTGGTTTGATGCAGCTCTCCATGCTACCCTATCCTGTGCAATCTTCTTCATCTCCCAGTACTTACTGCAACCTACATCCTTCTGAATCTGCTTACAAGGGAACCTCCCCATCGCACCCCCCTCAGATTTAGTTGTAAGTTGGCACAGTGGATAGGCCTTGAAAAACTGAACACAGATCAATTGAGAAAACAGGAAGAAGTTGTGTGGAACTGTGAAAAAATAAGCAAAATATACAAACTGAGTAGTCCATGGGCAAGATAGGCAACATCATGGACAGTGTGAGCCCAGGAGCGCCGTGGTCCGGTGGTAACGTGAGCAGCTATCGAACGAGAGGTCCTTGGTTCAAGTCAGTTGGCCTTTGGCTGTGCTGCGGTGAGGACGCGCTGTTTGTGTTCCTGCCGCGGAGCGAGCGCTTGTGTTGTTTACATCGTACTCGGCCGTTTCGCGCGTGCCGTACTCAGCATATAGATCACCATGGCGCACCAATACAGAAAATCGACGCTCAAATTTACGTTCCGCAACGAATTTGCACGGCCCAAAGCACTCGAAGTCGAACGATTTCTACGAGAAGAAGTTAAAATTCCGGCGACCGACATTCTCGGCATTCACTTGTCCATTGTGAGTAGTATCGTATATGTCAAGATCATCAACGACGCAATATGTGAACGGATCCTTCGGGACACGAAACAGGGCCTCCGTTTCTGCCATGCTGATGGCAATGTGGGGACTGTGCACGTCGATTATTCTGGCATGGGACTTCGCACGATCAGAAGTTTCGAACTTCCTTTCGAATTACCGGCGGAGGACGTCGTGACAGCGCTGCGCCCCTACGGCACGGTCCATGATCATATTGCGGAAAAATGGACGCAATTCCAGACATATCCTGTGCTGAATGGAGTCCGCCAGGTCCGAATAGAACTGAAAAGACATGTACCTTCATATCTGACTATCGGTGGCTGCCGTGCCATCGTCATCTACGATGGGCAACCAAAGACCTGCTCTGGTTGTGGGAAGGAGGGATACCTTAGATCAGAATGTCTCCAACGTCGAATCACGCAACTGCCGCCGGCTGATGCAGACCCGCCATCGCAGCCGACGCTGCTTCCCGTGACTTATGCAGCAGCCCTCACGACAGCTACCACTTCACCACGACAGCCGACATCCACTGTTGGGTCGCGGCTCAATTCTCAAATACAGGGCGATGACGACACATTCGTTCCACAAGCTACGGATTCAATTCCGATGCCGCCGCCCCCGTCGACGGATAACAACATACATGACGATAGCATGGCCGTAGACTCGCTTATTGTGCCTACAGCTGCCTTTGTGCCGGAACGTCGGGAATCTTTGCCGTCGTCTGACACAGAAGGACACTCCAGGAAGCAACGCTCCCCGAAGCGACGGAAGTGGAGGCGTAGAGCAACTTCCGAACGGGATGCGACGCAGCCTCCAGAGGACGAAGACTCCACCTTCAATGACGACGCTACCACAGAGGCAACCGCCATTTGCACGGAACTGAGGACAAAGCACATATACCTACAGTGGCAACATCGGATGCCGATATGCAGGACAGATGCTGCCCACCACCTTCTGGAGTGCAAGCACCCATGCCGAGTCCTGAGGACGCTAGGGAAGCAGATCTTGCATTGAGTTCCCCGACGTGGGCGGATGACCACGACGACGACGGAACCATGCAAGTTACTCCAACAGGGCCCACGCCATTGGCGCCGGCTCTCTAGAAAGGACGGCAGGTGCGGTTTGTGGGGATGCGGAGGTGTCAATAGAAGCGCCATAGGCAATTCCAGTCTTAATGGATAACTTAACACCTGCGGTTCGGCAACAAGCATATCGTATCGCCACGCTCAACCTCAACACGATACGAACGGCAGTGAAGATCCAGTTGCTGCGTGAGATGCTTCGTTCTTCGGATGTTGACATTGCCCTGTTGCAAGAAGTGTATATAGCGGCCCTCCCCGTTTTCTACGGTTACGTGACACATATGTCACCGGCGGACCGGAATGGCAGCGGTACGGCAATACTAGTGCGCGACGGAATTGCCATCGAAGAAGTGACTTACCTTCCGTCAGGAAGGGGGCTGGCGATCACAGCACTGGGCACACGCATCATTAACATCTACGCTCCATCAGGAACTGACCAACGCCGCGAACGATCGCTGTTCTACTCGGAGGATATCGCCCCCCTCTTTATCAGCCGCTACGATCAATATATCTTCGGCGGTGACTTTAACTGTGTGCTCCACCCCAAAGACCAAGTCCCACACTTCTCGACTTGTCAAGAACTTCGGCTCCTGGTTCGTGATCTGCTTCTCACTGACACGTGGGAGACAGTGCACGGTGACCGTCCCGGGCCGACATACCTTACTAGTCACTCGGCCAGTCGCCTAGACCGCATTTATGTCTCACGAGCTCTAGCGCCGGGAGTATTGGACGCCGAACGTTGGCCGCTTGCCTTCTCCGATCATAGCGCTTTCATATGCACACTCACTCTACAACAGCAGCGAATATGGCGCAGCCGAGGACCCTGGAAGCTGAATGTGGCACATCTTCAAGACCCGGAATGCCGTCGAATTATCGCCAAAACATGGCTGGATTGCGAACGTCGTCTTCCCCGATATCCTTCGACTCTAGCATGGTGGGTGGACTGTGCAAAACCAGCGTTTCGGCGTGTGCTAACTCAATTCGGTAAAGATATCGCAGATTGGCATCGTCACACACTGGACTTCTATTACACGATGCTTCGCGAACTCGACGGCCAACCACCATCTCCAAACTGACAAATGGAAAGGTTCAAATGGTTCAAATGGCTCTGAGCACTATGGGACTCAACTGCTGCGGTCATTAGACCCCTAGAACTTAGAACTAGTTAAAACTAACTAACCTAAGGACATCACAAACATCCATGCCCGAGGCAGGATTCGAACCTGCGACCGTAGCGGTCTTGCGGTTCCAGACTGCAGCGCCTTTAACCGCACGGCCACTTCGGCCGGCTTGACAAATGGAAAGCCGCCGAATTAAAGGTCAAATATTGTCTCTTACGAGGAAACGTTTGGAGGGGGTCGTCGTGCGATCGCGACGTCACGGCCGAGCGGAAGGAGAAAACCCGTCTATGCATCACATCGTGCTCGACAGCCGCCGACGCCGACAGCAGCTGATCACGGACCTCGTATTGCCAGGTGGTAGGGTCGTACTGACTCAGGCCGCGGTTACAGAAGCCTTTGCAGATCACTATCGCCAGTTTTACGACGAGGTGAATACAGAGGAAGAGGAAGCGGACGATCACGACATACTGCAGCACGTGTCGCACACCCTCGACAATGCAGCAGCGGCGACGCTGTTAGGTGGAATTACACGGGACGACATCGAGGACGCGCTTAACAAGGGAGCACTCAACAAATCTCCCGGGCCAGACGGACTGCCGCTCGAGTTTTATCGGACTTTCCGCGATCTCATGATGCCCCGATGAATCAGCATGTACCAAGAACTGATGACCCCCGGTTCCCACGTGCCACCTGCATTCGTGGAAGGTCTCCTTATACCGATACACAAGCCTTCCAGAGGTCGGACGGTCGAGGACTACAGGCCCATTACAATGCTCAACTCGGACTATAAAATCTTCGCCCGACTACTCGCCAGCCGCATAAAGCAGGTTCTGCCCCTACTCCTCTCAATGGAGCAAACGACACAGGGCGGAGTGACCAACATGCAAACGGCAACCAGCGAATGCAGGGATTTAATAGCCATCGCCACATGCTGTCACCTTCGAGCTGCTCTGATCACCATTGATTTCGACCACGCCTTTGACAGAGTTCACCACAAGTTCCTTCTGTCCGTTATGGCCCGCATGGGCTTCCCGCCTGACTTTCTCGACATCTTTCAACGCCTTTTCCGTGGAGCTGCATCCCGTGTACTGGTGAATGGACGGATTGCGGGTCCCTTTCCGATCCGACGGTCAGTTCGCCAAGGATGCCCACTCTCCATGATCCTTTACGCGATCGCACTCGAACCACTTGTCGGAGGGTTGAAAAACAGGCTCTCGGGAATGTCATTGAGGGATCACACCTTTCACTGCAGGATATATGCGGATGACCTTCTATTACTTGTCCGATCTGGTGACGAGGTACGATCGGTGTTACAATGGATCAATCGCTATGGATTGGCAGCGGGCAGCCTCATGAATGTGGCCAAGTCGGCAGCGATGCCGATTGGGAGAGGTCTACAGGAGGACGCTTTAGCCCCACTCCCACTTGTTAACAAGATCCGGTTCTTGGGCATAACATTTACACAGGATGTGCGCCGCACGGCTGCAATGAACTATGCACGATTACTACAGGCCATACGCACAGAAGTTCGCCAAAACTTACTTCGACGGATGGACCTCCTACAGCGTGTGGAATACCTCAACCTTCACTTGGCGACTAAGATGATCCACATGGCCCAGGTCCTACCGATATCGACAGCGATGGCACACAGATTGCAAGCAGCGTTTGGATATTACCTTACCGCCGGACACTAATTCAAAGTCCGCTACGAAACACTCACCCTTCCTCCGCGTGATGGCGGACTGGGACTTATTAATGTACGAGCAAGAGCTACAGCGTTATACTTGTGCACAATGATGAAATTGTGGACCCACAAAGATGCTTCCCTTACGGGACGTCTGTTAGAGGAATTGCTGCCGGCGTCTCTTCTGCCACCTGTCACGGTTGCGCACATTACACCTTCACTCTCGCACCTCTCGGCATTTATTCTTGAATATAGTTACGTGCACCCAGACCTTCCCAACACTCGCACTCCCAAGGCGAGAGACGTTTACAGACTGCTGCTAAGGTCCATACCTCGGAATCTGATTGAGAGGAAGAGCCCTACGACCCTATGGCCGGCAGTGTGGAGAGCGGTCCAGAAGCCGTTCCTCCCCACGCGGGTACGAGCCGCGTGGTACCAGGTGGTGAACGGGAAGTTTGTAACACGACAACGGCTGCACGCTATTGGGATGACGGATTCCCCCCTTTGCCCACGTTGCCACCTCGTGGATACTGACGAACACCGTTTAACATGTGGATCGGCGTTAGAGGTATGGCTGCTAGTGCAGAAGATCATCGCCTGCTACCTACGTATCGCGCCTCGCACAATTGAGCCACGGCTCCTCCTTTGTCCAGAGGATACTTATTTCCCACCTGCGAAGACTCACGCTCTCACATGGTTTAAAGGCATGTCCATATACTACCTCTTTCGCGATGATGAGAAGATGGTGCTTGATTACTGGCAATTTCTCCAGGACAGTCATAGCACACTTGAGTGTACACCCCGATACCGACAGCTATTTGCGAACTATTTGCGCAGTGTCTTCGACAACCCCCCTCACAGTTGGGGAGTACCGGGCAGAGGATAACCGCCGACATGGGGCTCCACACGCCGCGAAATGTTGTACCAATTTGGAACATGGAATCTGTACGCCGAGGGGCCATGCACATGGAATGGCGTGCGGGATTTGGTTACATTTTTCTTTCGTTATTATCTATCATCACACTATTTGTTTCAAATTCTTTTTCATAGTTTAGAAGAAACTCTTGTTCTGTTGTTGCTACGGCTGTAATTTTCTAATTTGGTTTGTTGTAACTGAAAGACGCCTTAAAAAAAAGGCGTTGGGTTAGTAAGCGAAAGGTAAAAAAAAAAAAAAAAAAGTCTTCCCTCGAGTGAAAATTTTACTTTCTTAATTTTTGCATAGTTATTATCTGTCCGTTCGTTCATTGACGTCTCTGTTCACTGTAATAATTTTAGTGTCTGTGTTTTGCGACCGTATCGCAAAACCGTGCGATTAGTAGACGAAAGGACGTGCCTCTCCAACGGGAACCGAAAACATTCGATCGCAAGGTCATAGGTCAACCGATTCCTCCACAGGAAAAACACATCTGTTATATTCTATACGACACTGATGATGGCATGTGCGTCACATGACAGGAATATGTTGTCCACCCACCTAACTTGTACACTTGGCGAATGGGTAAAAAGATTCTTCTACCTTGCCCGATTTAGGTTTTCTTGTGGATGTGATAATCACTCACAGAAAAGTGATGAAAACATAAGAGTTTGTCACATAAACTGAAAATAAAAAGTTAAACTTTTCACTCGATGGAAGATTTGAACCGAGGACCTCTCGTTCCGCAGCTGCTCACGTTACCACGGGACCACGGCGCTCCTGAGTTCACAATATCCTTGATGTTGCCTATCTTGCCCATGGACTACTCAGTTTGTATATTTTGCTTATTTTTTCACAGTTCCACACAACTTCTTCCTGTTTTCTCAATTGATCTGTGTTCAGTTTATCAAGGCCTATCCACTGTGCCAACATATAACTAAATCTGAAGGGGGTGCGATTGGGAGGTTCCCTTGTTAGTGTATTCATATCTTGGTCTCCCTTTACGATTTTTACCCTCCGCGTTGCCCTCCAATGCTAAATTTGTGATCCCTTGATGCCTCAGAACATGTCCTACTAACCAGTCCCTTCTTTTCTCAAGTTGTGCCACAAACTCCTCTTCTCCCCAATTCAATTCAATACTTCATCATTATTTATGTGATCTACCCATCCAATCTTCAGCATTCTTCTGTAGCACTGTAGGGAAGCAGCATACTCACGCCTTAAAAAATTCACATCAGTCTTTCCATTGTGTGCCAGCCTAGTCCGCTGTAACTAGCTCTGACGTCATAAATATTGCGCAATACTTTAAAATGAAGTCAATAACCTGAAACTTTTCTAGCATGTCAGGAGTAATACAAAATCAATATGTGTTGGATATCAGTTCAATAACTTTAACCATTTTCGAAATTTGGATGTTTTTCTGTAAAAATCATTGGCGCAACAGAAAAGAGCTAGAAACTTAAAAATTTATATTTAGATTCCTTTTGCATAATAATTTAGTAGAAACAGTATTCTGGATATCACAAATTAAAATTTTAGTAGAAATTCATGATTTTCTGGTTTTTTCTTAGAAATTAAGGAAGCAAGATAGATTAAGTAGGCGAATAAATAAAGCTAGGATGTTTAAATTTAAGTAGGTTGGAGATCCGCTATAATTATAAAAATGTGAGAAGTTTTAACAGAGTAACTATAAAACTATAGCTATAGCGTATCTCCAAAGAGCAAGTTCAGAGCTCGTCTACTGTGTGTAGTGTAATTAACTTAATTCTCTCGCCCAAAATATTTGACTTAGCCATATCAGACTTTTATTATGATTACTTACTTCTGTGCTGATTGCACAATTAAATTGAAAGCTTCATCGGCCATCAGCAAAAGAAGCAATGATTTATTCGATAACTTAAAGTGGTGCATTAATAGCCCAGTGGCTAGTCGGGAGAGCAGATTTGATCAGGCGTTCCCTTAGCCGTCCGCAGCGCGGCTTTATATGTAAGAAAGCTGCGCGAGAAAAAGGAAGGCCCCAGTTCTCTCCAGATGCTGATTAGCGCACCACCTGTGCCGGGAGTCGCGTCGCTTCGCGTAGCGTCGGTATCATTGCTATAAACAGCCTCAGATGCCGTAATAAGTTACTCGGGATACGCGTAACCATGAAATCGTTTTCGAGTGAAGTGTTAATTCTGGGATGACTTTAATGATCTATCTTCAGTTTGCGTATGTCGTATTTTCACGTGCCGCCGCAGGACAGACATTCTACCATTATTTAGCGTGGCGATTGATGAACATTATCATCAAATTATGGCGAGCATTCACTTAAACATTTAATTTCAACAGTTATAGTGGCATCAGCGCATTAGACTCTAAACTGCTCTGGTAGTTGGATTGTGTAAATCCTTTTTGGTCTGTGACTTTCAGAATATAGTGAACATTTTAGAGAGAATGGTTTTTGATTATGAATCCCAGACAATCTCCTAATTCCTCAGAGCTATAAGCTGTAGCTATAAATATATTTCTCAGATGAAGTGGGGACTAGGAATTCTAATTACAGGCTTCACATTTTGCTAATCACTTTCGGGTTGCCAATATTGTAGTTAGAGAGCCAGTGTTGAGAACGGCAAACAGCATAAATACAAAACATTTATTCTATTATTCCACCCGCCGCCCCACAGCACCACATTTCGAAAGCTTCTGTTCTCTTCTTGTCCAAACTACTTATCGTCCATGTTTCACTTCCATACATGGCTACACTCCATACAAATACTTTCAGAAACGACTTCCTGACACTTAAATCTATACTCGGTGTTAACAAATTTCTCTTCTTCAGAAACGCTTTCCTTGCCATTGCCACTCTACATTTTATATCTTCTCTACTTCGTTTATCATCAGTTATTTTGGTCCCCAAATAGCAAAGCCCGCATCTCGTGGTCGTGCCGTAGCGTTCTCGCTTCCCACGCCCGGGTTCCCGGGTTCGATTCCCGGCGGGGACAGGGATTTTCTCTGCCTCGTGATGGCTGGGTGTTGTGTGCTGTCCTTAGGTTAGTTAGGTTTAAGTAGTTCTCACTTCTAGGGGACTGATGACCATAGATGTTAAGTCCCATAGTGCTCAGAGCCATTTGAACCATTTGCAAGCCATATAGCAAAATTCCTTTACTAATTTAAGTGTTTCATTTCCTAATCTAATTCCCACAGCATCACCCGACTTCATTCGACTACATTCCATTATCCTCGTTTTGTTTTTGTTGATGTTCATCTTATATCCTCCTTTCAAGACACTGTCCATTCCGTTGAACTGCTCTTCCAAGTCCTTTGCTGTCTCTGATAGAATTACAATTCCCTGAGAGATATCATGTCAAACTGGAGCGTTAAATCGTCATCTCCCGTGCTGGTTGGATGGCCCTGCACATGCTGCTTTAAACGTTCTCAGCTGGAGGGGAGGGTGATCCGACAACTTCGCTCACGAAGACAGGGACACAAATAGTAGAAACCCTCACCTTGTGCAGGCGGGTACTATCTTACTGAGACCAGAGAACATTGATTTTAAATTGTAGATTATTTTTCTAACATTGCATGTGGGCTCCAGCTGTTAATATGCAAAATTAGTATCGATTGCACAACACTGAATCCTAATGTTCCACACTTTTTTAAACAAAAACTTATTCCATTATTTTACATACAGTGCCGAGAATCTAGACATTTTAATTTCATCAGTTTTTTGCTCACACCCCTCCATCTTCCGTCACCGATCCTTTCACTGGCACAGTGTCCCTCCAGCCCGGAGCTTTTTACCAGCGTAACACACCATGATAATGTGAGCAGCGCAGGCGGAGTTACATAAAAAAAAAAAGAGATAACCGCTTTCAAGTGTTCATCAAAGGAACGCAGTAGGCTACTCTTGTGGACAAAATCTTTCATTTTTAGTACTTTCACCATCAAATTTTAGCTACATTGAAAGGAAGTACTGAGTCCAGGGGTGAAGCAAGAGCAGAACTAGAAGTGCAGTGATCGGTGCAAAGTACTGGCCCTGGGACGCTAGCTCTTGCCGAGGCAGCTGTCGGTCCAGGCTCTCTCTGCGGTTACGACCGAAGGTGGACTGGCCACCGATACCGCAACTTTACGGCCGGCGCAGAGCAGCCAGTGAGAAACTTCCTGACGACGGCGTTTATGGCCGAAACAGCCGCGCTAGTAGCAGCTACTACTAACACCCGTAAATGTCGATACGAACATCCAGATAAGCTACCGGCGTTCACTACTGCCTTCTCGTCATATCAATTTGCTTCCCACTTTTTTTTCCAAATGGTTTTGTCGAGTCATATTACACATATGTATACAGGCAGAATATGGCGCTGCGGTCGGCAGAGCCTATATAAGACAACAAGTGTCTGGCGCAGTTGTTAGATCGGTTACTTCTGCTATAGTGCAGACAATCAAGATTTAAGTGAGTCTGAAATTAATGCTATAGTCGGTGCCCCAGCGATGGGACACAGCAACTCCGAGGTAGCGATGAATCGCGGATTTTCCCTACGACCATTTCACAGGTGTACCATGAATACCAGGAATCCGGTAAAACATTAAATCTCCGACACTGCTGCGGCTGGAAGCAGATCCTGCAAGTACGGGACCAACGACGAGTGAATAGAATCGTTCAACGTGACATAAGTGCAACCCTTCCGCAAACTGCTGCAGATTTCAATGCTGGGCCATCAACAAGTGTCAGCGTGCGAACCATTCAACGAAACATCATCGATATGGGTTTTCGGAACCGATGGCGTACTCCTGTACCCTTGATGACTGCACGACACACAGCTTTACGCCTCGCCTTGGCCCATCGAAACTGACCTTGGACTTTTGATGACTGGAAATATGTTGAGTGGTCGGTCGAGTCTCGTTTCAAATTGTATCGACAAGATGGACGTTTACGGGTATGGAGACAACCTCATGAATCCATGAACCCTGCATGTCACAGGGGAGTGTTGAAGCTGGTGGAGGCTCTGTAATAGTGTGGGGCGTATGCAGATAGAGTGAAATGGGATCCCCTCATACGTCTAGATACGACTTTGACAGGTGAAAAGTACGTAAGCATCCTATCTTGTCAACTGCGTCCACTCATGTCCATTGTGCATTCCGACAGACTTGGTCAATTCCAGTAGGAAAATACGATGCCCCACACGTCCGGAATTGCTACAGAGTGGCTCCAGTAACATTCTTCTGAGTTTAAACACCTCTTCTGGCTACAAAATTCCCCAGATATAAACATTATTGAGCATATTTGCGTTGACTTGCAAGGTGCTGTTCAGATGAGATCTCCACCCCCTCGTACTCTTACCAATTTATGGACGGCCCTACTGGATTTATGCTGTCAATTCGCTCCAGCACTACTTCAGACGTTAGTTGAGTCCATGCCACGTCCTGGTGCGGCGCTTCTGCGTTCTCGCGGGGGCTGTAGGCGATATTAGGCAGGTGTACCAGTTTCTTTGGCTCTTCAGTGTATTACGACCGTTCGCCAGTCCTCAGCTCACACGGCAAAATTAGCTAGAAACGACTCATACAGGTCTGTGGAGCTGTGGAGAATATCGACCTGTCCTGGATGGTGCTTGAATTCTTTTCTACAAACACGACGATAAATATCGTCCCATAGACCTGTTGTGTTACCACGGAAAAAGGGTGCCACGATCGTTCTTTGTGGGCATGATAGTATAATTCTCGTCATTTGCAGGCACCTAAAACGAGGCATCTGTAGTAGTAAAACGCTACCCTGGGGAGCCGGGATCCTGATACCATTTGCAGCGCAGAGAAATATCGAAACTAGACGCACCACGCAAATGTAATGTTGAAAAAGGCAACAGCATTTCTGCAAACCTTACAAAGATACAAGAAGCTCTTCCCTCTCGACCTGGAACAGAAACTTGTACAAACATTTGTACTTCCAATTATTGAGTACAGCGGTATTATCCTGCAAGGCCTTTCTCAGGAAAGCTCACGGCGACTGGAACTGGTTGTGTATGGTTGTGTACAACCTGTGTTCCTTATATCTGTGATATTTTCGACTCTTTGAACGCCGTTCACCATCATATGCACAGCTATTCTGGCTGCGTGTAGACAAGCGCAGAGATTTCTATACCCTCTGTCTTCTCTACTTTCTTATCAATGAACACTGTCCCTCATATGTCTGCTCTATCTTGACCCTCTTGTCAGAAAAATACGGCAGAAATATCGCTCATCCAGCATATCAAAGTCCTTCTCAGCAGCAGGAACCCGACTCTGTAAAAACGTCCCACATTTTATTAGAGCACTAAGTAACATCTCCAACTTCAGAAGACAGATAATGACATTTCTACTGAAGAAAAAATAACATTATCATTGTTCCTTTACGCACTCGTAACCCTTTTACATTTTACTTTCCAACCTGATCTCCCCATTTCCCAGTATTCTTATCCGACGTAGTCTCCTTAAATTTCCTTTTCACAGAACTCGTTATATGAGAAAAGATACATTTTGTAGACAGAAATTCTTCTTTTGTCTGCTACTATGATTATTGTCATTAATCTCACAATTATTGCGATATTGATATTACTATTATTATTATTAGGTTATTAATACTATTGTTATCATTATCATTAATATCAATGTTATCATTATTAGTGGCTGCAGCTGCAGTAGTACAAATAATGCCAGTATTAACCTAGTTACTTCATAGTTACTATAATTTATCTGCACTGCCACTGCAGACACTCAAATCGTGTTAATACTAGTTGTCATATTAAAATTATTATTTTCGTAGCTAACTATGATGTACCATGTACTGTATGCGTGAAACCCTGGTCTGATGTAAGAGAGGGCTTGATGGCCCCAACTACATTATGTTAAATATATAAATAAATAAATACAATAGAGGCAACAAAAATTCGGTTTGCAATACTTCGAGTAGTTATTGACCGAATTTAAAAGTTTAACACATTGAGACAACTGTTAGCAGGTAGAAACAGTGTGTTTGTCTTGAGACAGGCTCACAAATAAGCGTACTTCATTCACCCAGTATTTGTGGATCAGAGAACTTTGTGACTTCCAACAAAGATTACACATCATTACGTCTACGAAACTTTTTCTCGCGAACACCCTCCATAAAATGATGAAACGGAAATACTTCATCGCTTTCTACACTTTCGCTCTTCGTGCAGTCAAATTTCAGTATCAGGCATCACGTTTTAATTTATTACTTCTTTAGCACTAATTCTAGTCGAACACAGTTTGCAGATGATATCCACTGAATGTACCTCCACAATTATACCATAGTACGACACATAGTTCAGTGAATATGACGTCATAAACATTCATATGCGTGACAAACTAGCTCTTGCTTCACATGATATCCAAGTTACCTACATTGTATTCATCCAACGTTAAATAAGGAGAGTACGTAGCGACTTCCAACAAACTTTAAGCGTAATTTCAAACCTTTCCTGAGCTTCTTCTCGCTTATATACTTAAAGGCAAAAATTTTACACATTTACTCATTTGTAAAGTAATAAGACGTTTAACACAGTTTATACACGAATTTAATTCTTTAAAGAATCGGAGGCTCACTATTATAATTGTCGGATGGTCGTAATTAAAGTGACTCTATTTACGAAGATCCGGAGTGTGGTGTAACTATTATATGGCAGAAAATCTTGGTAGATATGCTTCTGCGTTAATGCGGAACCCCTTTACGATGGAAAATTGATTAGTTCCAATTATGGCCACCAGGTGCAAATCCGGCGCTGTAGATCCTTTGTGTGACGGTATGACATCCACGCTGTCATTTGAAGAGAGATAGTGTGAGTGCACAGTATGGTTATCGAGAAGAGAGACCGTGAGTTGTTATTGAAACTGTTTCATGTGTACGGCAGCAGTATTACAGTGTTGTATCGAGAGAGTATCGCCGACTCAAAGACCTGAGAAGTGGTCCAACGTCATTAAATGGTTTAAAGAATATTTATTTTACAAATTGCAGCCAAATAGCCATATACCGTTTCTTTCCTTAACATTTTACATTTTTGCATATTCATTTATCGATTTCACTATGTGATATCGTTCACAGGCTCCGTTAACAGTTCACATACACATGATGTGGTTGGGTCGTGCTAAGTTTTGTTTTTGCAAATTAGATGATGAAAGTCGTGAATAGAAAAACTAGTTACGACATGTCGCAGTTTGTTGCTGTCCATGAGCGGTTCGTCATTGCTTCGGTGCCATAGAGCTCCGGCCATACTTTTTCTCGTTTGTCCTCTATGATCTTCAGTTGATTTCTGGAAGCCCTGGTGTGTGGCATCATATATCGAAGTTTGATGTCTTCAATTAGGAATGTCTCTCTCGCTAGCAGGTACACTAGTGTAGATCTTGTTGTCTTTGAGAGACCTAGTGCTCTTTTTAGATAAGTCGATTTTACCTTTCTAGGGTTTCTATAGTTTTTTCTGTTAGGTGGTCCCATATAACCTCCATCCCATAGGCCAGTATTGGCACGATTTTTGCGTTGAATGACTTCATGGCTGTTCCTAGACTGAGTAGGTGGATGTTTCTGATGTATTGCTATTATTGCTTGGTCTGCACGTTCTGTTGTATATTTTGTGAAGCATTTGGCTGTTGGTTGCAATGTCACCCCTAGGTATTTGATGTCCGATGAGATTTTTGTTTTTTGTCCTCTGATGTTGATTTCCGCATTCTTGGGTGTTTTGCTTCCTTTTCTGAAAACCGCCATTTGTCTCTTTGCTATGTTTATGTGCAGTTTTTATTCACTGCACCATTTGTCTATTATCTCAATGACTTTCTGCACCTTCTCTATATCTGTTGAACCTACGGCTACGTCGTCAGCGTATGCATATACGTGTACATCTTCATTTTCCCCAATTCGCAGTACTTCAGCGGCAAGAATGTACAGAAAAGGGCTCATTGGGTCACCCTGTAAGACTCCGTTCGATTGCAGAATGAGATTCGAAAAAGGGAAGTTGTCCGATATTGTGATTAAGTTGTATTCGAGGATTGACTTGATTGTTCTTGCCCATACGCTATCTTCTCCCACTGTGTTTACAGTTTTCAGACTATGTCTTTCCAGTACGTCAAAAGCTTTGATAAGGTCTATGAACACTGTGTAGAACATTTTTTCCTTTTGTAGCGCTTCGTCGATGTTGCTTAGAAGAAGCCTGACTGCCGTAAGTGTTGATCATCCAGATCTGAAGCACATTTGTCGTTCTGGGAGATGACTGTCCACACAGGCTTTGATTTTTTGTGTAATTATCTTTGAAAATATCTTTTATATGTTCATTATATATATTATCAGGTCCTGATGCTTTCTTGTTCTTCAGTGCTTTTATTACTTCTTTTACATCTTCTTCTTTTAGTGGTTCCCACACATTGTCTTTTTCATTAGTTTGATGTTGTTTCTCTTTATTTTGGGGTATTTTGATTCCTCGTTTGTTCAGTATCTTACTGAAGTGGTCTTCCCATCCGAAAACACATCTGAGCTTGGTGTGACACCTGGAAGAGAAGACGTCCTATTCCGGTGGAAGTTACTGACGTGGTTGCTGTTGCTTGAACTGAACATGCAGCACGTGCCCCGTGCTCTTGCAGTGTCGCAAGAATTGTCCCTCCTATGGTCAACAATGTGGGAAGTCTTACAGTCTATTTTATTCTGGTGCACGTGCAAGATCCAGACAGTGCAGCAAGTGGAATCTCATGATCCACAGCAACATTCCGAGTTTGCTCTTCTGTTTCTGACATAGATCGAAGTTGATGTGATGCGGCCAGGCAATATTCTATGGAGTGACGGGGCACATTTTACATCAAAGGGTTCAGTGAATACACGGGACTGACGAATTTGAGGTAATGTTAAACCACGTGTTGTATACGAGGAAGCATTGTAGTCGCCCTATGTGACTGTGGGTGCGAATTTACAAGCACCTTTATTCTCGGTCCTCTCTTCTTTGAAAAGAATACACCCAGAGGTCCTGTCACGTGTACCGTGACGTCTACATGTTATCGACACCGCCTTGCACAGCGTGTGATTCCTGCCTTGGAAGAGCGCAGCTGTGTGGAAACCACTGTTTCCATGCAAGACGGGACAACATTTCATGTCGCTCGCCCAGCGAAAAATGTGCTTCATGCAACCTTCGACGAACGTGTTATATCCAGATGTTTTTCAGATACATGGCCTGCAAGATTATCTGATCTGAATCCATGTGACTTTGGCTCTGAAAAAACACGTTTAGCAGGGCCACCTTCGGACTCTACCTGACGTGAAGGCCAGTATACAGAAACACGTTACCTGGACTGCACTGTTGATCACGTCGTTTTACGGATGCAGCCTCTCGTCCAGGTCTCTGGGGCTCATACTGAACAAACTGTGTAAGCGGCAGAAAATAGTAAAATCAACATAATGCCTTTGTCATTTGTTTTGACCTTTTCTGCTCACGTCCCGATCCTACTCAGTTACATGTGGAAACATTTCTGCACGTCTTCCGTGCATTTACAGCGCCGGATTAGCACCTGGTAGCCAAAATCGGAACTAATTTTTTCCAGTGTAAGTTCCGTATTAACGCTTTACCTACCAAGTTTCGCTGCCATACGGCAACTACAGCCCACACTAGATCTCTTCGAGTAGCCGTAATCTAATTATAGCCACACAGTACAAAACGAGTATCAAGAAAAACCGAGGCTAACGGCATGCAGTCGAATCAAAACAGGTGATGCTGAGAGAATTTGATCCCGCCGATAATCACACCAACAAAATAGGGGTAAAGGTCAAAGTCGGCAAAGAAAGAGTGACACAAAAACATCACTCTCAAATTTTTTCGGAAACAAACATCATTTATTGGCTTCTACGAACACTCGACAAGTCCGTCCAGTTCACTACAACACCACTGGCCAGTCAGCAACTAGCTCCGCGACCTGATGTGAGGGCGCTGCCTGGAGATCTTATTCACGCTCACCTAAAAGCAACTTCCGCTTAGAACACTGGGAAGATCGACGCGCAACCCACACCAGCACATGGGACAGACTTTCGGAATCTCTCAAAATTTTCGTACTGGCTCATCACGAAGGATCACTCTCCTCAGCTTCTGCAATTTGCTATGAAAACGCCACCTCTGCTCCAGAGGACACGCGGTTTCTACCGCATGAGGGCTGCCGGCCGAGTCTTAGATTTCGCCTGCTCCGAACCACTACGTGAAATTGACATCCAGGCCCTTCAGCTAATCAGAAAAGGGATCAGAGTGTAAGTATTTTCAATGGCCACTTCCTGCTCCTATTTATAACGCTTCCCTAGGTGCTGCTTCCTCCAGGGATAATTAAGAAATTCTGTGCAATAGATGTTGGAAAAACATCGACAATCCTGATGAAATCTGTATCGACATCTATGTAAATACTCGGAAAACCACTGTACGGTGCGTGGCGGAGGGTAGTGTACCACTACTAGTCATTTCCTTTTCTACTCTTCTCGCAAGTAGAACGAGGGAAAAACTACTATCTATATGCCTCCGCATGAGCCTTAATTTCTCTTATCTTCGTGGTCCTTGCGTGAAATGTACGTTAGCGTTCGTGGAATCATTCTGCAGTCAGCTTCTAAATTTTCTCAATAGTGTTTGTCGAAGAGAACGTCGCTTTCCTTCCAGGGATCCCCGTACGAGTTCCCGAAGTATCCCCGTAATATCTGCGTGTTGTTCGAGGCTACTGGTAACAAATTTAGCAGCCCGCCTCTGAATTGCTTCGATGTCACCCTCTAATGCCACTTGCTACGGATTCAAAACACTCGATCAGTATTCAAGAACAGGTCGCGCTAGTGTGCTACATGCGATCTCCTTTACAGATGTACCACACTTTCCTATAATTCTCCCTGTAATTTTGAGCGACAAATCGAAGTCTACCATTCTCATTCCCTTCTATAATTCTTATACGATCGTTATATTTCATATCGCTTTGCAACGTTGCTCCCAGATATTTAAACGACGCGGTTGTCAAGCAGCACATTGCTAACGCTGTACCCTACTCGAACAGCACCCTGGGCCAGTCTCATATACGTAGATCTCTACCCATTTAGCAACTTGAGGCTGAAGGAAGCTCGTTCCCTGAGAAACAGATCCTATGTTAAACAATAATTTTGGACATGCTGAGCACCACAGCTGAATTGACACTGATTTTAATGATGAAGCAAAATCATCTCATTATAGTCTATTATCACATATCTGCAGCAGTCGAAAAGAATAAAGCCTTCGCTTGCTGCACATTAAGATTTTTTATTTAACTTGTGCACCCAAACGCGTTTCATCCTATTTTGAAGGCATCTTCAGGGGTGTTCTGAAATATTATACGGTTTTTGCATGTATAAAATGGCTCTGAGCACTATGGGACTTAACATCAGTCTTTGTATGTATAGGTTATCACTACAAATAAAGGATATAGATTTAACACAGTTTATTGTTATTCAAAAATGGAAAGGTACTTACAGTTCAGCGTCTAATTCATTGTTTATATAAGCCAAACAGCTTTCTCTCTTGTGGCAACCTGGCTGAAAGCTTGCAGTTTTCCTATTTACGAAATATGGCACTGTAACTTCCATTTTCTGTGTTTTTATTTTTTATTTGTTATTTACTTTATTTGATTTATATTACTTTCGTTTTTACATTTTTCATTCATATTGATAGAGCAATGGGATTTGTGATGATCCGTTGGGATTTCGTCTATTTTATGATCAATCAGTATAAACAATGAGTGGCTGTTTAGTCATAGTCACTTGATCATTCAGTAGTAGCCTCCTTTAGGCCGTTATATTGTATATGTGGTACTATCTGAATTGACTGATCATATAATAAGCAGAAATCCCAATAAATGATAACAAGTCCTATTCCCCTTCGAAGTATGTAAATGGAAAAGAAAAAGAAGTAACATAAATCAAACATAGTAAGTAAATAAATAAAAATAACAAAAACTTCATAATTAATAAATAAATAATAAAATAAAATAAAAAAGAGAAAAAACACATAACTTAAATGTCAACACATATACAGTCAAATAAAAAACAATTCAAAGCAAAAGCTGAGAAAGTTGGCAACACTTACAGAAACGAATGACATTCTAGGCACGGAGAAAGGCAGTTACAGTGCTATATTTCGTAAACAGAGGACCCCGAGGAAAACTTCAAGCTTTCAACCATGTCGCCACATGACTGAAAGCTGTCCGGTTTATAAACAATGAATTAGACGCTGACTTGTAAGTACGTTTGCAGTTTATTATAACAGTGAACTGTATTGAATCTATAAGCTGTATGTGCAAACGACAGACTATATGTGTAAAGAACGTTTAATATTTCAGGACACTCACTGAAGATGCCTTTCAAGTAAGGCAAAAATCGTCTTGGTGAATGATTTAATAAAAAAAACATAACGTGTAGGAAGCAAAAGGCGTTCTTCTTTTGAGCTACTGAAATTTGTATACAGCTACTGCGAAAATGGCCACCAAAAGAAGCTTGTTCTTACACATTTATTGTGTTACTACCGGTTTCGCTGTTAGAATTGATGAATTGTCCTAACATCATGATGTAAATGGTCTCGTTACCGTAAGCAATGTTGAAGGATGTGATATCAGTTCATCTGTTATGTACCGCATTTTAAATCATCAACAGTTTTTCATGCGCAGAGTTTGCGAATAATCCGTATTTCACCTCTGCTTGTTGAAGAGATATTTTGTAACTGCAAAGACATTGCTTGCGGATACATATGCACTCCTTACTGCTGCTGCATTCGGATTCTGCCGTTACCAACTTCCATATTTGACTGTAGAAGAGGAATCCGTAGAATGCCACTACCTATTAAATTTTAGCTACCTGTGTAGTTTTACGTGTTACCTGTACCGTTCCACACTCGTATATACTACCACACTAGTACCTGATTTTTCTCCTGTAAATACTTGTGCTGCCTAAGTTCAGCATTGGAGCAAAGTTATTGCCAAGTTTATATTTCGCTGATTATCTTTTTCAGTCCACTCTCCAAAGTTTCAAACTTTGTGAACATTTTAACAATGCAGCTGCCTTTAAAACTTATGACATTCGCACACTCAGCTACTGGATACGTAGATGTTATTAGCGGAACTTTCCTCACGGAGCTACAGCCCAGCCGATTACTCTTGTTGCTACTGTGATAAAGTTTACAATCATATTTTCTCTCATTCCGCCGAGAGCAATTCATTATTGAAAATCGAACTTGAGTGAACGACTGCTGTGAACTTCGAATTGTTGCACATGAAATATCGTTGGTAAAAATTTTATCCTGTAAACGCAAGTTTCTTCTTTTCCAATATTTTTAAACATGCATCGGCCCATTACACCGTTCTCAGTAAGGTTTACTATGTTTTATTGCAAAAGATAAGTAGTACTCGAAAAACAAGTAAGAGAGACATTCCATATACACTTTATTTTTTTCCTCATCATTTATAGTTCGCTATTTCGCTCATTATCGTTGCAAGTTTGTAGTACTTAGCCTTACTGCAGGATTTGTATTGTATTGTATGGAACTGGGGACCTATAAACAACGAAGAGGCATCGTCCTCGCCGTAGCCCTCAGTGGTTCACAACACCACAACAGGATACATCAGTCCACTCACCCACCGCCGCCCCACACCGAACCCAGGGTTATTGTGCGGTTCGGCCCCCAGTGGAGCCCGCCCCCCCCCCCCCCCCCCCTCCTCCCTCCCCCTGAGAACATCTCACACCAGACGACTGTAACTTCAATGTTTGCGTGGTAGAGCAATTATGGTGTACGCGTACGTGGAGACAGAGTTTGCGCAGCAATCGCCGTCGCAGTGTAACTAAGACGGAATGAGGGTAACCAGCCCGCATTCGACGAGGCAGATGGAAAACCGCCTTAAAAAACATCCAGAGACTGGCCGGCACACCGGACGTCGACACTAATCTGCCGGACGGATCTGTGCCGGGGACCAGCACGCCTTCCCGCCCGGAAAGCAGTGCGTTAGACCGAACGGCTAAACGGGCGGGCTTACCGCAGGATAATCACTATAAATCGATAGAAGTGGAATCCCTGCAGAGTGCAGCTCAATTTCCCAACTGCTGTCATTACGTCAGCGGACAACCTGGAGTCTGATCATCAACGGCAGCTCTGTATGACGTGGTTTCTGTGGAAGGAGGGTGTAAACACTGCTGATATTCACAAGCGATAGGTGGCAGTATATGGATCGACAGCGTGCATCGCATCGTCACGAAAAATTCTCGTCCCCACACGAGTCGGAAAACCATGGCTATCACCGCTGCAATGGGGTTCCAGGTACTGCTACACCCACCATATTCGCCTGAAAATTCGAATTAAAAAACGCCTTCAATCACAGATTTTAGTGTTTTATTAAATCCACAATCCATTTCGGACGCTGTGGGTCCATCATCAGGTGCAACTTCTCGTCTTGAATGATGTGAAATGATCCCTTTCATGAAAAGGTTTGACTTTAGGTTATGAATTTCGTAAGTCAAATGCGGAAAATATGTGCGAAATAGTGGAAAATATGAACAGTGTAAACTTACCACATCATCCAAGAAAAGCGTATTTAACTTTTTAACAGCATCATACAAGTTTTTCTCCATCCTGTTCATGCATATCACTTCACTCAAGAGGCACATTTGCATACACACGTTTGTAAACACTGCGCAGATGTTGTTGTACATCTTGTGACCAGAGATGAATTTATTCGTAGTGCCAGAGATCTAACTACTAAACAATTGATATATGCCATGAATAATTTTAGAATACGTCTTTAAAATTACTATAATGACTGTGACTTGCGAAATATGTTTGTTCATTCAACACAAATTCTGGTTTTTTGATTTTATGGTGGTATATCTTCAGTTGTTTTAACAGGTTTAGGGTCTTACCGTTGGCTCCATTATGTAGTACTACCCAATTTTTTCTAGGCTGTTGATGATTTGTTTCGTTTGTCACATATGTTGTGCAATAACTGATTTTTCGAAGCGGCTGAGCCTGAAAGTATTTATGTGTTCCTGAAAGCCCATTTTGAAGTTTCCCCTATATAGTGGGCAGGACAACTAGGGCATGATACTTTGTACTCTCCACTGTTGTTGAATTTTTTTGTTTCTGATTTTATTATTATGGTCGAGTAATTCTCCTAATTTATTATTAGTTGAGAATGCAGCTGTTACATTAGCTTTTTTTTTAAAAAAAAAGAAGCTTACCGATTTTTTGTGATATGGGGCCCAGATATGGGATATTGGCAAATATTTTCTCTTCTTTCACAGTGTGGCCATTTGTTGTCTTACTGTTGTGTATTTGTCTGTCTAAATTGTCAGTTGTTTTAGCTGTGTAGCCATGGTTTATGGCAATGCGTTTTATTGTATCTAGCTCATTCTGCGAAATGATGTCCACATACAGACTTCTTCATAGCCTCGAATAGGTGGTAATCGGTGGGCGTCGCGATACTTGGTGCCCCATTTCAGTGATAGCAGTCGTGGTTTTCCGACTCGTGCTGCAGGCCCTCTAGCGTCTTTGTATGCTTGTTAAGCACCATCAAACCAGCCTATCTCTCATTTCTAAAATCTGAATTTTCCTGCATGCCAATTAATGTCATTTAACTACTGCGTTACACTTTCATGCAAAGTAGGTAATCGGGTGCTATGTATTAGGATGCACATGATCGAGAGAAGGATGAACGCATATCGTGATTCTGTTCATTTCACAAAAGAAACAAGAGGGATCTTTTGGGCTGTGAGGACACCAATGACTCACAATAGCAACGAGCTCAGAAGGCTTGGTCGGAGAGGAAGGGGGGATGCAGCTGGTTACTGGGAATTGTGGACAGAGTTTTGACCCATGGCTGGCAGCTTTCTCTTTTAATGTCAGATCTGAGGCTGCAGAGTGACGGATCCTCGCTATTTTTTCAGTGGCTTGGGGCAGTTTTCTCATGACAGCCTCACGTTTTGGGGAGGAAACCATCAGCTCGGCGCCATGGCTCTGTTATTGTTTGGAATGTTCCAGAGAAACAGTCCCCGAGCTTCGGTGGATAGGCAATAGTATCAACATCACTCGTGGCAACCCAATTATCACATTCCGTTGGCCTCCATCGTCGGAAAGCTTCCCACTCTAAGTCCTGGCTGCTCAACTATTACGTCAGCACACGTTTGCAGTCATCGACGGGAACTGGCGGGAAGGAATGGTGCTGGGCCATAGGTTGGCGGAATACAGTAGAAGAATTTGTTGTACGGTCATAACTTGTGAAAGCTTTGTTTATCGGCGACGATTGGCCGAGTTGTGGCACATCGGACCAGTCGTTCTCTGGGTCGGGGGTGGAAGAGAATTTTGAACGGGTCGGTTTCTGGCCGCTGTTGGAGTCGGTCGCATACGAGGTGTGGCTAGAAAAAGCCGGACTAGTACTGGTGAAACACTAAAACGAATGCAATAAGGCTGAAAGTCGCGTGGCCTGTCAAGTGACTCTCGCTCCGCCTACTGCTCGAGTTTCATCTGCCTCCTGCACTCAGTCTGCCCGTGGCGTCTGTTTTAAGTAGTTGACGTTTTGTCTGTGCGTCGGAAAATGTTGAGTGTACAGAAAGAACAGCGTGTTAACATCAAATTTTGTTTCAAACTAGGAAAATCTGCAAGTGAAAAGTTTGTAATGTTACAACAAGTGTACGGCGATGATTGTTTATCGCGAACACAAGTGTTTGAGTGGTTTAAACGATTTAAAGATGGCCGCGAAGACACCAGTGATGACACTCGCACTGGCAGACCATTGTCAGCAAAAACTGATGCAAACATTGAAAAAATCGGTAAACTTGTTCGACAAGATCGCCGTTTAACAATCAGAGCAGTGTCTGAGTTAACAGGAGTTGACAAGGAAAGTGTTAGGCAGATTCTTCATGAAAGTTTCAACATGAACAAAGTGTGTTCAAAAATGGTTCCAAAGTGTCTCACAATTGAACAGAAGGAACGCCGAAGAATGATTTGTTCTGACATCCTGGAAAACATTGATAGTGATCCCACCTTCTTACAAAATGTTATTACTTGCGATGAATCGTGGTTTTTTACTTACGATCCCGAAACTAAACGCCAATCGATGCATTGGAAAACTCCTGGTTCTCCACGACAAAAAAAAAGCACGAATGTCAAAATCGAAATTCAAGGCAATGATTATTGTTTTTTTTTGACATCAAAGGGATTGTGCACATTGATTGGGTACTAGAGGGACAAACAGTGAATCAGCATTACTACATTAGCGTCCTGGCTACCCTACGTGAGCGAGTACGGAGAAAACGGAACGATTTGTGGAGAAAAAAGTCATGGATCCTTCACCAAGACAATGCCCCAGCTCACAGTGCGTTGTCAGTGAAGACGTTTTTGGCAAAACACAACATTCCCATCTTAGATCATCCACTCTACTCACCTGATTTGGCCCCTTGTGACTTTTTTCTTTTCCCTAAAGTCAAGTCAGCTTTGAAAGGAACTAGATTTGAGACTGTTGAAGCAGTAAAAGAAAAAGCGACGGAAGTAATGTATGGACTTGCCGAAAATGATCTGCAGCATTGCTATGAACAGTGGAAAATTCGTATAGAGCGGTGTAGAGACCGAGGAGGAGGGTACATTGAAGGAGATAACATGAAATTGTAAATAATTGTAAATAAATGTTTTTTCCAGCATCAGTCCGTTTTTTTTCTAGCCGCACCTCGTACTTTGTCACCCTTGCTGCAGAGTAATTTCATTCGCAGCTTCACTTGTCAGGCCACACCGGAGAAATACTTAGTTTTTTTATTTCCCGCTCAGGCTTCAATCGGTCTCCCATGCGGAGCCCATCTCCATACTGGGAAACCGGCTACAAACAAGTAGCTGCCGTGATCAGCACGTCGCTTGCCGCACTGTCGGTGATATCCAGAGGTCCGACCTAAAGGGTTTCAGTTGATTTTTCAGCCTCCCACAATTTGAAGTGAGGTTTCTCAGCGGTGGCATCTATAGAACCACTTTGCCTCCTTATCTGTCATCATTATACTGCATCCGATTGCTCACTTGTTTATCGTTGTTATACATTTCACCTATTTTCTTTGCTCCCCATTCTCGTAGTAGAGAAGCACGTGGATTCCATTCAGTGTTGTTTGTACTAGATTCTTCCCAATCGTCTATCATGTGAGGACTATTTATACTGTTGGTTATGTTAATATACGAGGGCCGTTCAGAAAGTAACCTCCGGTTGATTTAAAAAAAATACACCGATAAATAAAAATATTTTAATATATACATCTTACAACTACATCTTTGCACTATTTTTCTACATAGTCTCCATAGCGATTGAGGCACTTATCTTTTCACAAGCTTTGAAATTCCTTCTGCATAAAAATCACCCGCTTGTGCCTGGAGCCAGCCTGTGACCGCATCTTTGAGCTCTTCGTCGTCATCAAACCGCTGTGACCCGAGCCATTTCTTCAAATGCATGAAGAGGTGATAATCACTTGGCGCCAGGTCTGGGCTGTAAGGTGGATGGTTGATAACGTCCCACTTGAAGGACTCAAGAAGGGCCGTTGTTCTGCGAGCAGAGTGAGGACGGGCGTTATCGTGCAAAAAAACGATACCGGAAGTCAGCATACCGCGGCGTTTGTTCTGTATAGCCCGTCGTAACTTTTTTATTGTTTCACAGTACACGTCTTGATTAATGGTCGTACCACGTTCCATGAATTCAACCAACAACACCCCTTTGGCATCCCAAAACACCGTTGCCATCAGTTTTCTGGCAGAAAAATCTTGCGAGGCTTTTCTTGGTTTGGTGGGCGAATTTGAATGTGCCCACATCTTTGATTGTTCTTTTGTCTCAGGGTTCACGTACTTAATCCAGGTTTCGTCACCGGTCACGATTCTGTTTAACAATGGTTCTCCTTCGTCCTCATAACGTGACAGAAAGTCTAATGCAGAGGCCATTCTTTGAGTTTTGTGGTGGTCGGTAAGAATTTTGGGCACCCATCGTGCACAGAACTTACGGTAACCCAATCTTGCTGTCACTATCTCGTACAAGAGAGTCTTAGAAATCTGTGGAAAACCAGTAGACAACTCCGACATTGAGAAACGTCGATTTTCACGAACTTTTGCATCAACTGTCTGAACGAGTTCGTCAGTCACCAATGATGGTCTACCACTCCTCTCTTCATCATGAACGTTTTCTCGTCCACTGTTAAATAAACGTACCCATTCACGGACAACTCCTTCACTCATAACTCTTGGTCCGTACACGGCACAAAGCTCACGATGAATAGCTGCTGCAGAATATCCTTTGGCTGTAAAAAACCTTATGACAGCACGCACTTCACATTTGGCGGGGTTTTCTATTGCAGCACACATTTCAAACTGCCACAAAAACTAAACTAGCGCAGGTACGACGTTCACTCGACCACGGCTTGATGCCGACTGACCTGTTGAGTGCGTGAACGCACAGATGGCGTCGCTACTCCCCCCACAACCCGCACTGTGACCAATCGGAGGTTACTTTCTGAACCGCCCTCGTAGATGATTATTCCTTGCACAAATTCATGATCAATTTTGTTTCCCATTTTAAAAAAATGTAAATGTAAAGTTCTAGGACGTCATCTATCTCTTAAACGCTCAACAGAAGCCTCTCCCATCATCATTTTTGGAGGAGAACCTTGATCAATTAATTGCAAGTTTGCGTTACACACTTTGTTCATTTTCAATACAAACCCACTTTGGTGTTATTTCCATAATACAATGATTCTGCCCCCTAAATTGCATATCAGCTATGGGTCCCACAACTGCATACACGTGGCTAGTTTCCAACTTCATCTTTCCACATTATCTTCATTATTCTTTTATTACAGCATATTTCAAAACCTTCCATTCTTTTCTTGTCTGAACTTTTTGTTGTCCACGTTTCGCTTTCGTATCAGTCTACTCGTCAAACCAACACATTCAGAAAAAAAAATTACTAATTGATGCCGTTATGGTACCTCTTTCCTAGAGAGACATGCAAACCAAAACATGCAAACGTAAATAGTAATTAACCCCTCACCAGGAAGCAGCAATTGTTGTGCGTGAAAAGCAGGAATCATGGAAGGACTGGTCAAGATGGTTTAATTAACCATAATTTATCATGACATTTTAATGACATACTTACTGTAAACTGATATAACTATACTGAATATTCAGGTGTTGTACAATTACTCTTTTGACAATGTCAATTATTAAACAAAAAAACAATTAGGTAATAGTTTAAACTAAAACACCAAAACAAATCCATACAAGGACCCGAAACTAGATACCCGTTTCCTATTGTTCGGAGCCACCTTTACCTTTAGGACATGGCCGCAGAACAAAATGAAAACATAAAATTGGGCACCCAACGAACATCAAAAAAATTACAATAGCTACAGCAGTTAACTCTCAAGCAGAACCTTAAGTCTACAGTAAAAAAACTATACAAGTGAATAACACAGTAAGGCTGAACTTAACGTTGGTCCACAAGCGTTCCTTCAACGGCCTGCCCTGGATACGATGACCGCTCCGACCAGTACAACCACCGGACCACACCCATGTAACGGCCCTGATCGGGTGGGGCAAAGGAGAGGCCAACTAGGACCACCACACAAACGCTTTCCAGAACAGCCACAAACCAAATTACAGTTCAACTTCATAACATACACACATCAACAGTTAGTTTCTATACGCATGAAAATAAGGATTATTCACAGTTCAGATGAAGCCACATTAAGAGACACACCACAACCTCCATATACACTCCTGGAAATGGAAAAAAGAACACATTGACACCGGTGTGTCAGACCCACCATACTTGCTCCGGACACTGCGAGAGCGCTGTACAAGCAATGATCACACGCACGGCACAGCGGACACACCAGGAACCGCGGTGTTGGCCGTCGAATGGCGCTAGCTGCGCAGCATTTGTGCACCGCCGCCGTCAGTGTCAGCCAGTTTGCCGTGGCATACGGAGCTCCATCGCAGTCTTTAACACTGGTAGCATGCCGCGACAGCGTGGACGTGAACCGTATGTGCAGTTGACGGACTTTGAGAGAGGGCGTATAGTGGGCATGCGGGAGGCCGGGTGGACGTACCGCCGAATTGCTCAACACGTGGGGCGTGAGGTCTCCACAGTACATCGATGTTGTCGCCAGTAGTCGGCGGAAGGTGCACGTGCCCGTCGACCTGGGACCGGACCGCAGCGACGCCGGATGCACGCCAAGACCGTAGGATCCTACGCAGTGCCGTAGGGGACCGCACCGCCACTTCCCAGCAAATTAGGGACACTGTTGCTCCTGGGGTATCGGCGAGGACCATTCGCAACCGTCTCCATGAAGCTGGGCTACGGTCCCGCACACCGTTAGGCCGTCTTCCGCTCACGCCACAACATCGTGCAGCCCGTCTCCAGTGGTGTCGCGACAGGCGTGAATGGAGGGACGAATGGAGACGTGTCGTCTTCAGCGATGAGAATCGCTTCTGCCTTGGTGCCAATGATGGTCGTATGCGTGTTTGGCGCCGTGCAGGTGAGCGCCACAATCAGGACTGCATACGACCGAGGCACACAGGGCCAACACCCGGCATCATGGTGTGGGGAGCGATCTCCTACACTGGCCGTACACCACTGGTGATCGTCGAGGGGACACTGAATAGTGCACGGTACATCCAAACCGTCATCGAACCCATCGTTCTACCATTCCTAGACCGGCAAGGGAACTTGCTGTTCCAACAGGACAATGCACGTCCGCATGTATCCCGTGCCACCCAACGTGCTCTAGAAGGTGTAAGTCAACTACCCTGGCCAGCAAGATCTCCGGATCTGTCCCCCATTGAGCATGTTTGGGACTGGATGAAGCGTCGTCTCACGCGGTCTGCACGTCCAGCACGAACGCTGGTCCAACTGAGGCGCCGGGTGGAAATGGCATGGCAAGCCGTTCCACAGGACTACATCCAGCATCTCTACGATCGTCTCCATGGGAGAATAGCAGCCTGCATTGCTGCGAAAGGTGGATATACACTGTACTAGTGCCGACATTGTGCATGCTCTGTTGCCTGTGTCTATGTGCCTGTGGTTCTGTCAGTGTGATCATGTGATGTATCTGACCCCAGGAATGTGTCAATAAAGTTTCCCCTTCCTGGGACAATGAATTCACGGTGTTCTTATTTCAATTTCCAGGAGTGTAAATAACCAATTCACACTTATTTTAAAACTATCAGTGATAATAACAATGAATATGCACAAGCAACTTTTAGACAGCAGAGACAATTTAAAACTCCAACGGCTCAGTGACTAAAACGAATTTCACATCACAGCTCAATTAAAAATAGGATAGCCTATAATACATAACGTTCCCCTTAAACACGACAGAAGAAGGACGACGCTTTGATAACAGGTAACAACTTGGAATTCAAACTTCACTAAAGTGAGTTAGCATTAACACTTAGAGGTTGAGCCCGTACTGGATCACCAAAGCGACAAGCCTGACGGAGAACAGATAACTAGTGAGCTTAATTGCTGATTGATTTCAAACAGTCATAATTGGCAAAGATGGTCGCAAGAAGCAATACAATACCAGCGAGCTGTTGCGGCCGCAAGCACTCAGTCAATATCTCGAGTTACAGCCTCGGGTCCACTGGCTGATAACAGCAGAAGACCACTTTGTGTTGAGTTCGGAATCCCCGCCGAGACGTGCAGAACCCCCTCCTCCACCTTAAGGCGCCGGCTAACGCCACACAGCCGCAACCCGGTTCGGAAAGCCAGCAAGTTTCCACGTGCGGAACTTAACGACCACCAAGTAGGTACACTCTTTACCCGCTCGCTGCCACAAACAGGCTCACTGGCCACCGCCCAAGCCTCGCCCCTCACTTCTTCCCTCACCGATTTCGAAACCAAATGCGGCCAAGGAGGCAAGACGTGAAGATAGGACAACACCAAAGATGTCAAAATAAGAATCGACCACAACAGGTGAGCTGCACCGGCTCACTAGCAGTTTTCATTCCATGGTAACACAGTTCTCTTTTTTTTTTTCAGAACAGCTTCATTTTAGATTTTACAGCCTCTTTAATTTTGCCGTCGATAGTTATTTTGGCCCTCAGAGGTTCATCACTTGTATTCTGCGTATGGGCTTCGCTAAACCAGTGTTCGTGATCTGTGGACTGGTAAGTGCGGCCAATCTTCTGTCACCGTAAGCAGGGAATGCTTCAGCACTACCGCGTGGAGTCACGGTGAAACACTGTGTGTCTCAGGGAACGGGGATCTTATCTTGAGTGCCCGGATCGCGAGGATGGTAAAAACCTCCATACAAAACCCATCTCAAGGTGTGCTGCGCGCCTGTGAGATGCAGTCGTGAGAAACAGTCGTTAGCGGGCAACCTCTGGGGAACCTGCTGCATCTTAGTTGTAAAAGGGGCGTTCAGAAGGAAACGAGTCAGAGGCATAATTACAGAAACCAGTACCTGTATGTTAGAAGCATTGACGCTGGCTGTTGAGACACTTGTCCCACTGTGACACAAGGTGGTGAATGGCTGTCTCATAAAATTCCCGGGGCTGCGATGTTAACCAGTTCCGCACGTACAGCTGGACGTTTCCGTCCACACGAGTGCAGGAAAGGTTATGCTGACGTTTTTCTTTGACCACGATCGCCCGCTTCTGATTCACTTCCTGAAGCACGGGACAACATTGAATGCTCAGCATTACTCGCAAACCTTGACCACTCTTCGCCAAGCGATCAAATCAAAACGACCAGGCAATCTCACCCGTGGGGTCATTCTGCTCCACGACAATACAAAGCCTCATACGGCCAACACAGTCGCGGCACTCCTGCACAAATTGAAATGGGAGGTTCTCGGCCAGCCTCCATACAGTCCGGACCTCTCTCCCTGTGATTACGCCATTCTCGGTCACCTTAAAAAGGCTCTGAGGGGCAAACGATTCACCTCGAACGACGACGTCCAGCTGTACGTGCGGAACTGGTTAACATCGCAGTCCCGGGCATTTTATGAGACACCCATTCACCTCCTTGTGTCACACAGGAATAAGTGTCTCAAAAGCCATGTTCAATACTTCTAACATAAAGGTACTGGTTTTTGTACTTATGCCTCCGGCTCGTTTCTTTCTGAGCGTCCCTTATATAAGGCTTACTTAGGCACGCCGGGCTCTGTCTGAGTGGACCCTTGTTTCGATAGCCGAAATGGAACCCCTGAAATCATATCCTTCTCCTCCCACTGGAAAGGGTACTAACAACCAATCTAACAAGCGGGCTTATGCAACCAGTCCTCCTGACTCACGGACTGTAAAGAGTTCTTTAGTATGTAGCAACAGAACTCATGTTACTGGTCAGAGTCTGTTTAGGAAATGGGGCAGCTTTGAGAAGGTTTCGCCTTTTTATATTCAGAAAAGTTTAGAAGGCATCAGTGGTATTCTGAAATCAGTCTAACGGTTGTGTAACAGAACACAGTATTCTGAAATCAGTCTAACGGTTGTGTAACAGAACACAGTTGATTGAGAAAACGGAGCTCCGCAACATCTTGTACCATAGCAAGTGTTGTGAGCTGTAGAGATCTGATCGACATTCCCAAGGTGGAATTGAATGATAAGTGGGATTAGGGTCGTTGATGTGCAAAATATATTGGAAAGGGTGGATGGGAATCTCACAAAATCTAATCCCTCCACCTTTACCTTCAGTAATACACAACTCCTACAGCATATAAAGGCAGTTTTCCTTCGTCTAAGCATACGCAAACATATGAACCCAACCCAGTGCACTGTTTTAAATGTCAGCGCTTTGGACGCACCACCTTTGGATGTAACGGCGAAGCCAGTTGCGGCAACTGTAGCAAGGCCGCCCATGTCAGAGTTGGTAGCTCCTCTCCTCCACAGTGTGTAATTTTCTCTGATGATCACCCTGACTGAAGTGGGGATTGCGGCGTCCTCCTTGAAGAAAGGAAGATACGGGAGACTGAGACTTTGGAACGTATCCCATATCGTGAGTCAGCAAGTTCTATAAGACCAAGCAGCCTCCCAAGTTCTCAACATCTTTTGCTTCGGCCCTTGAAAATTCTCTTTCGACAGCCAACGCTTCTATGCACACAAAGGTTGCTAGTGCCAGCATTAGGTTTTCTGTTTATGGTGGACATTGGAAGGTTACAAGCCGTTAGTCTTGTCTCCTTCCATTCATACCAAACGTATCCATCCCTTGTCACGGCTGGCGACAGGAATGGCACTTTAGCTGCATATACAGGGTTATTACAAATGATTGAAGCGATTTCACAGCTCTAGAATAACTTTATTATTTGAGATATTTTCACAATGCTTTGCACACACATACAAAAACTCAAAAAGTTTTTTTAGGCGCTCACAAATGTTCGATATGTGCCCCTTTACTGATTCGACAGACATCAAACCGATAATCAAGTTCCTCCCACACTCGGCGCAGCATGTCCCCATCAGTGAGTTCGAAAGCATCGTTGATGCGAGCTCGCAGTTCTGGAACGTTTCTTGGTAGAGGAGGTTTAAACACTGAATCTTTCACATAACCCCACAGAAAGAAATCGCATGGGGTTAAGTCGGGAGAGCGTGGAGGGCATGACATGAATTGCTGATCATGATCTCCACCACGACCGATCCATCGGTTTTCCAATATCCTGTTTAAGAAATGCCGAACATCGTGATGGAAGTGCGGTGGAGCACCATCCTGTTGAAAGATGAAGTCGGCGCTGTCGGTCTCCAGTTGTGGCATGAGCCAATTTTCCCTGCATGTCCAGATACACGTGTCCTGTAACGTTTTTTTCGCAGAAGAAAAAGGGGCCGTAAACTTTAAACCGTGAGATTGCAGAAAACACGTTAACTTTTGGTGAATTTCGAATTTGCTGCACGAATGCGTGAGGATTCTCTACCGCCCAGATTCGCACATTGTGTCTGTTCACTTCACCATTAAGAAAAAATGTTGCTTCATCACTGAAAACAAGTTTCGCACAGAACGCATCCTCTTCCATGAGCTGTTGCAACCGCGCCGAAAATTCAAAGCGTTGGCTTTGTCATCGGGTGTCAGGGCTTGTAGCAATTGTAAACGGTAAGGCTTCTGCTTTAGCCTTTTCCGTAAGATTTTCCAAACCGTCGGCTGTGGTACGTTTAGCTCCCTGCTTGCTTTATTCGTCGACTTCCGAGGGCTACGCGTGAAACTTGCCCGCACGCGTTCAACCGTTTCTTCGCTCACTGCAGGCCGATCCGTTGATTTCCCCTTACAGAGGCATCCAGAAGCTTTAAACTGCGCATACCATCGCCGAATGGAGTTAGCAGTTGGTGGATCTTTGTTGAACTTCGTCCTGAAGTGTCGTTGCACTGTTATGACTGACTGATGTGAGTGCATTTCAAGCACGACATACGCTTTCTCGGCTCCTGTCGCCATTTTGTCTCAATGCGCTCGCGAGCGCTCTGGCGGCAGAAACCTGAAGTGCGGCTTCAGCTGAACAAAACTTTATGAGTTTTTCTACGTATCTGTAGTGTGTTGTGACCATATGTCAATGAATGGAGCTACAGTGAATTTATGAAATCGCTTCAATCATTTGTAATAGCCCTGTACTTAAGTCTGATCACGTTGATTTATTGTGGGGAAATGCATTTTACAAAATTTCGGTCGTCATCAGAAAAATGACTAATAATTCCAGTCTGTCAAAATGTGAGAAATGCACAATTGGCGCACTGCTCTGAATGGGGCAGGTACGTCGTTGGCACTCAGAGCGTTGTGCTGGCTTGCATTTGTCAAGTGGCCAGCAACGGAAGCTGACGGAACCTGCTGGTCCTTGTCACTAAGGCGGTGTTAGCGGTCTGTGGCACGGCTCACCTCTTGAGACGTCCGAGGGCAAATTCAAACGCTTCTTGGACCACCACAATTTATGGCGAAAAAGTGCAAATCTTGGAATATAGTTTGGCCTCGCGAAATTGAGAAGTGTTAAAATTACTATCTTATTCACCCATCGCCAGCTGACATCGGACGGGAATTTCCACGACAAACTAACAAGGAAGATGTGCTGTGACTGGAAAGATACGCTTTTGGCGGAAAAGAGTAACGTTTTCCCCAATTGGCGTTTCCAGCCAGGTTTTTGGGAATATACAGCAGCGCAGCTCACTAGATGTGGTTTAATTTTACCTTTTCCATAGCTCCGCTAAACGCGATTCGTGCCTTAGTATCGTTTGAAATAATATTCAATGGACCACTGGATTTTGTTGGGTTGTATTGGCTTAATGATTTAATGTGCAGCTAGGATACGGTAGCCATCCCTCCGCTCGCCCATCCTGTTAGTTGTTGTCAGTAATTAACTTTGTTTTTTTGTATAATGTCAACATTTCTTCATTCGAATGTTTATTTGAAGAAGCACGTAGTTCCCTTCAATTCACTGATTTATTCTACTGATGAATGTATAATTATACAGTAGGGTTATTGCAATTTCCACCTTATAATTCTATGTTAGAGCATATCAAAGTAGCGATTTCATTGCGTAATTTGCAGTTAACATGGGGCCTTAACGGGAGTGTGACGGAGTCTAGTTAAGTCCATTACTCTAATATGGATATTGCAACATGTCAAGCTGCACTTATTTCAGAGCCCATAGTCCTCCCAATGACGTCAGATAAAGCAACGGTTACTACCACTATGGGCCTCCCAGTACCTCCAAAGGCAGAGTCAGGTAAAAAATCCGGCACTGCCTCCACCGCTGCTGCAGTAACTCCTACAAGGCCCTCGCAGACTAAAAAAGCAAATGGGAAGCTTCCACCACAGGCGAAGACAGGCAGTAAATCAAATCATGTCGATGTCATTAGACTTGATGGCTCTGCTGCTTCTGTTTGAGAGCCAAAAGACTGTGAAGTCTGTCCAGGGCAACTATCTTGCCCCAAGGCTGGAACTCCAGCCGTTGTGGGCTCCCCACCCTGGCAGAAAGCTAGGGTGAAAGTGTTACCCCCGTGAGAAATGGCTCCCATATTGTAGTGGAACTTCAGTGGGTTCAGCACGCATATGACGAAACAGCAATTCCTGGTATACGCACAGCCGCTGTGCTTATGTTTACAGGAAGCATTTCAAAGCTACTGATGCCCCTCCGCTCTGAGGCTGTACGCTCCACCGACAGGATGGCCTGAATGCGGAAAGAGCCAAGGGAAGGGTTGACACACCACTCCTATGCTATCTCCTTGATTACTGACTTACAAGCAGTAGCCGGTGTAGTCCATATTAGTAGGAAGGTCAAAGTCTGCTACCTGTACTTACCTCCACAGGATGCAATAGACTCAAAGGCTCTCACAGGCCTCATAGAAGAACTCCCTGTTTCTCCTAATGAACTATTTCAATGCCCATAACGTATTTTGGGGACTCAAACTATACTTGCCTCAGGGGTCAAGTCTTGGACAACTTCACGATGTCTCAGGACTTGTGCATCCTCAACATCGGCAGCCCCAATCAGTTCTCAGCTGCTACTGGGTCATTCTCAGCCATCGATCTCTCTTTCTGCTCTCCAGCCCTTCCAGTGGATCCACCTACTTGATGGAGGAATGACCGAAAAGTAGCCACCGTAATGCATGCTCAGCAGGGCTATCTGGACGCTGTTCAGTCAACTGGCTGTGTTTGGAAATCGTGACTGTATACAGGAATGGGTGCACCACATCACACCAGTGATCCATCATGCTGATGGCCTATCAATCCCAAAGTCCTCACGACATTTTAGGAGGCGACCTGAACCTTGATGGGCTTATGATACGTGGTACTTCCTGGAATTAAGGAAAAGCGTGGAAGGGAGGACTGACCAATATAATTTTCTTTTCACACAACCTGTTTATTTAACAATATATAAACTGTGTTTTACAGATAGTCGAAGCACAACCATAAAACTTTCTTTAACAAAATGAACAAATTTGCAGAATTCTTTTGATTTTAAAGCTTGATTAAGCTTTTAGTCTTTGCAAAAGAAATCTGAAATGCTGTATTGCAAAACAGCAAACAATATGGCATTGATTACAAGACGCCCGGACCTGCAGCCCGCCCGTTATCTGGTGAAACAGCGGTGTTTACTACCCCACTGCGCACAATCGGTCTTATTAAATGCCCTTCTGCAACACATGAAAACTATATAAGCACCATTGATGACAAGAGTGATTCAATTACTCAAAACAGATCACTTTTAAGTTGAAAGCTGAATGTCGAAAGGTTCGTGGTTAAGATCCACACCTGTGCTTAAAGGTTAAACAGAATAGGAAACAATATGACAATGATAAGGCTTACTTCAAAGCAATCAACCTCTTAATTTCAATCGGCAAACCAGGTGCGGCTGGATCCAAACCCGTCCCTTCTGACAGTTTTATTTTGACTAAAGCCCTGGTGACAGTTGGCTGTTAATATTTTCAAAGTTAAACTGATTGTCAGTTAATAAGATCGGTCTGAAGGAACGTCTCAAAACATTACTTGTGAACCTCTTAATTTCAATCGGCAAACCAGGTGCGGCTGGATCCAAACCCGTCCCTTCTGACAGTTTTATTTTGACTAAAGCCCTGGTGACAGTTGGCTGTTAATATTTTCAAAGTTAAACTGATTGTCAGTTAATAAGATCGGTCTGAAGGAACGTCTCAAAACATTACTTGTGAACACTTACTAGCCGGCCGGAGTGGCCGAGCGGTTCTAGGCGCTTCAGTCTGGAACCGCGCGACCGCTACGGTCACAGGTTAGAATCCTGCCTCGGGAATGGATGTGTGTGATGTCCTTAGGTTTAAGTAGTTCTGAATTCTAGGGGACTGATGACCTTAGGAGTTAAGTCCCATAGTGCTCAGAGCCATTTGAACCATTTGAACACTTACTACAAGGGAACTCACTCGGCGGAACCACAAGATCCAGCTAAAATACACCAATAATGACCCGGTCTTTCATACACAGGAACGAACAGCTTAGTACAACAGGTTGTTCAGATTATAAATGACTGAGAAATGTAATTACAATCAAAGAACTGAAGCGGTTAATCTAACCACAAGGTCCTTCTTTGTTTAACAGCAACTTGTGTCTTAGTACAATTGTTCCGGATGTATTTACGACCAATAGCTGATTAATTAACATTAATGATAGGGTACAAACCAGAAACGACGGGCAATATAATAGCGGAACAAATTTTCAAACGACAACTAGTGTCTTAGTACAATACTACGGCCTACATTTACGATCAAAGAGCCGACCGAGTAAAACTCTCAGGGTCGGGTACAAACCAGAAAATGATAAGGAGGGCAGGTAGGCAATGAAACAAATGACCACGAGGATTCCAGAATGTCACTCCCCTTTATCATCAAGCAGTTCCATGGATCCACGGTGCGTCGAAAGGGTTACTGAGTGGTGCCGATAAAAGCCAGGTAGGAGAGGGCAGCCAGGGAACGAGCGGTCGTCCGATACGAACGTTGCCAACCAACCGGCGGGATGTCGGCCTGCTGCTGGTAGTCGACGCTGACCCCGGTGAAGTACTCCGGTATCTCCGCTCTGCGCAGGCCCTCCTTGCACAGCTCGTGGCTTCGGCCGCTCGGACCTAGTGACCACTTCTTGTCGCAACGCTACGGCCAACTTCGTACCTCCCCTCGGGCCAGCGAACCCCGTATATACGTCGGCAAGCAAAGACCTTATAAGGACACAACGCACAGATACCAAATCTTCCTCATAGATATTGACATTGGGGTCACGAGAGGGGTAGTCGATACTACACCTGAGCCAGTGGCGCCAGACAGAACAGTCTAGTAACTCAATGGCGCCACGGCTCAAATACCATTCAGTAATCTGGAAAAAGCGCTTGGCTCTTCCACGGTGTAAATGCCACCTGACAGCAGACAACCTCACAGTCTTTCGATTCGAAGGAGTGAAGGCTCAAAACGTAACTAAGGAGAGCAAGAAAAGGTCACTGCAAATGTTTCTGAAGTCTACCGACTGCTCCGCTTGTTCTACCAAAGTATGGGAAGCCATCTGGAGGATTTCTATTAAACACAATCGGTTACCAATAGCAGCAGTTGTGAAACATGGGTGTCTCTAAAATGTCCAGAGACATCGCTCAGACATGGCACAGCATTTTGCAGCAAACACAGCCACTGCCAGCCAGGTTCCGGAGTGTTGTCGCTACCGTGCAACTGCAGAGGGGGACAAGTTGGACTTTAGATCCCACAATTCTGTCTTACAACTAACCTTTCTCCATGTGGAACCTGTAATCGGCACTATCTGAGATTCGTGATATTGCACCCTGCCACGAATGAATCCGTTACTGCATCCTTCGACAATTGCCAGCAGCGTCGAAGGAAATCCTCTTTGGAAGCTTTAATTTTATATGGCAGACAGGTCAGTTTCGAAACTCATGAAGACAAACAATTTTGATACCTCTCGACAAACAAGGAAACGACCGTGCATGTCCCAGTAGCTACTGGAGCATCGCTTTGATGAGCTGTGTAGGAAAGACCCTCGAGCACATGGTTGACCGTCATCTAGTCTGGTTGTTGGAGACCAGACAACTCCTCAGACACTCTGAGCGTGGATTCCGGTGAGTTCGGTCCACTATTAACAACCTGGCCCTACTCGAACCTGGTGTTCAGCAGGCTATCCTACAAAAAAATCACTGTCTCGGTATATGCTTCGATATTAGTAAGGTGCACTAGACTACTTGTAGACACAACATTCCCATACAGCTCCATAAAATGATACTTCCGTGGCCACTTCCCCATTTTCATACGGTCTGAGCCGTGGCCGGCTCGCGTTGATGCCGTTTGGCAGTTCGTCTCAATCGAGTGGCGTCTTATTTCTCCTTGAGTTACTACCATAACGATTTGATGACTTGCCTCCGTCAGTGGCAGCAGCAGCGCTTATCGATACTAGTACTGCTGTACCATCTTTGGTGTAACCACTATATTTCCATGTGGTGGTGGTGGTGGTGGTGTGTGTGTATGTGTGTGTGTGTGTGTGTGTGTGGAGTAACATTGGGACAGAGCAGCAAGGAAGTCTTCGAGGCGTAAGGTCAGGCCGGGAGCACTGGTAGCGTGCACGCGCGGTCGGATTGTGAGGCGCTAGCTGCGAGAGCTACAAAGGTCGTTGGCCATCGAGCCTGAAGTTGAGTGATCAGTTAACCTGTTATGACACCTCAACTGCAGTGACATCTCTTCGTTCATTGTCAGTTGTTGCTTCCTGGGCCGTTCTGGCTAGCAGCAACGTATCGTGTCTTGGAGTCGGCGAAATTTTGCAGCCCTCTTCATTTGTGGTCTTTCACTATTAAATTGGTTGTTACATATCAGTGAAGAGCACCAGCGGTATTTTCTGCCTTGGGGCCGTTAACGCCCCAGCTACCTGCCCTGGTCGCTAGCATAGTTTTCTGGCAGTGTGTTTTTCCTGTTGATGCTGTCTGGCACGGCATGTACGAGGGCAGTTCAATAAGTAATGCAACACATTTTTTTTTCTCGGCCAATTTTGGTTGAAAAAACCGGAAATTTCTTTTGGAATATTTTCAAACATTCCCGCTACGTCTCGTATAGTTTCATTGACTTCCGACAGGTGGCAGCGCTGTACGGAGCTGTTAAAATGGCGTCTGTAACGGATGTGCGTTGCAAACAACGGGCAGTGATCGAGTTTCTTTTGGCGGAAAACCAGGGCATCTCAGATATTCATAGGCGCTTGCAGAATGTCTACGGTGATCTGGCAGTGGACAAAAGCACGGTGAGTCGTTGGGCAAAGCGTGTGTCATCATCGCCGCAAGGTCAAGCAAGACTGTCTGATCTCCCGCGTGCGGGCCGGCCGCGCACAGCTGTGACTCCTGCAATGGCGGAGCGTGCGAACACACTCGTTCGAGATGATCGACGGATCACCATCAAACAACTCAGTGCTCAACTTGACATCTCTGTTGGTAGTGCTGTCACAATTGTTCACCAGTTGGGATATTCAAAGGTTTGTTCCCGCTGGGTCCCTCGTTGTCTAACCGAACACCATAAAGAGCAAAGGAGAACCATCTGTGCGGAATTGCTTGCTCGTCATGTGGCTGAGGGTGACAATTTCTTGTCAAAGATTGTTACAGGCGATGAAACATGGGTTCATCACTTCGAACCTGAAACAAAACGGCTATCAGTGGAGTGGCGCCACACCCACTCCCATACCAAGAAAAAGTTTAAAGCCATACCCTCAGCCGGTAAAGTCACGGTTACAGTCTTCTGGGACGCTGAAGGGGCTATTCTGTTCGATGTCCTTCCCCATGGTCAAACGATCAACTCTGAAGTGTATTGTGCTACTCTTCAGAAATTGAAGAAACGACTTCAGCGTGTTCGTAGGCACAAAAATCTGAACGAACTTCTCCTTCTTCATGACAACGCAAGACCTCACACAAGTCTTCGCACCCGAGAGGAGCTCACAAAACTTCAGTGGACTGTTCTTCCTCATGCACCCTACAGCCCCGACCTCGCACCGTCGGATTTCCATATGTTTGGCCCAATGAAGGACGCAATCCGTGGGAGGCACTACGCGGATGATGAAGAAGTTATTGATGCAGTACGACGTTGGCTCCGACATCGACCAGTGGAATGGTACCGTGCAGGCATACAGGCCCTCATTTCAAGGTGGCGTAAGGCCGTAGCATTGAATGGAGACTACGTTGAAAAATAGTGTTTTGTAGCTAAAAGATTGGGGAATAACCTGGTGTATTTCAATGCTGAATAAAACAACCCCTGTTTCAGAAAAAAAATGTGTTGCTTACTTATTGAACTGCCCTCGTAGCTCGACAACCTTTTTAGTTGTTTTTTTTTTTCTTAAAAAAGAGTGGTTATTGTGCCTTGGGTGTTTTTAGATGCCAATTTTGCAGACTTAGTGCGGCTGGTATCTTCGTCGTCAGCTGATATTTTTCGTTATCGTACTGTTGGTTGGCCAGAAGGGAATTGATTAGGTTGTTGGTCGGTCCTTGAGCCGCCCCTGGGTCGGGTAGCCACCCAATTATTCAACCTTACTCTTGGCCGCCTGTCTCACCCCACCTTACGTTAGAGCCACCTCCTCAAGCCGACCCTTGGAACTCTTCTGAGCACTACTGTTCTGTTGGATTTAGATTGTGATTTTCATTTTAAGATATGGCCTTCAGCCGACTTAAATTAAAGTTTGAAGAATGATTTGTTTAGTAACTAAAATTTTGAAAGTTTGTTCTATCTGAAGTTCTTGTTATCCAGGCCCTATGTGCTGAGTTGTTCAATGTCCAGTGTGTGCCCTTCAGCCGAGCTTTCATGTGAAATATTTTTTAAAATGAGGCCTTCAACGGCTTAAATTTAAGTTTGAAGATTGATTTGTTTGGTAACTAAAATTTTTAAAGTTTTTTCTCTCTGAAATTCTTGTTACCCGGGCCATAAATCCTGAGTTGTTCAATGTCCAGTGTGTGTCCAGTTGTGCTTTTACGTGAAATGTTTTTAAGATAATTCCTTCAGCCGACTTAAATTAAAATTTTGAAAACTGATTTCTTTAAAACTTTTTTTTTTTTTGTAAATTTGCTCTATCTGAAATTCTTGTTATCCAGGCCCTAAGCCCTGAGTTGTTCAATATCTTGTGTGTGGCCTTCAGCAGAGTATTTATGTGAAAGATTTTTTAAGTAAGACCTTCAGCCATGTGTATTCAAAAATGGCTCTGAGCACTATGGGACTTAACATCTATGGTCATCAGTCCCCTAGAACTTAGAACTACTTAAACCTAACTAACCTAAGGACAGCACACAACACCCAGCCATCACGAGCCAGAGAAAATCCATGACCCCGCCGGGAATCGAACCCGGGAACCCGGGCGTGGGAAGCGAGAACGCTACCGCACGACCACGAGATGCGGGCCATGTGTATTCCTTTAAAGCAATTGTTATAACTTGTGTTCAGGCCTTTATCCATTCTTGTTTTGGGTGCGGTTTGGGACCTTGAGCTCAGGAGGTATAGCAAGTTTTCTTAACTAGGCCTTCAGCCGTATTGTTTTAATTTGATCCTTTTAAGGCAATATGTGATTAAGTGGTTCTCAGGAAAATAAAAGTTTGTGTGTTTTGTGCAACTAATAGTAAGTGATTACGGCCCCCTCCAGAAGCATAACCTGATCCGTTCTGTCATGCGAAACCAGATTACATGGTCCTTCGTGTCCAAGCGCTTTCTTCCGTCACGAGTTCGTGACGCGCTGTGTGATCGTTTTAAGCAGGAGAATGATGTCCCTTAGGGGAGTGTTTTATGTAATATCGTCGTTGCCGTAGTCATAGACAGTTCACATCTATGGTAAGGAATCCTGTACAGTGCTCCTTATTTGTTGACAATTTTGCTTTCTACTGTTCCTTCTCTACTGTTGCAACAGTGACCCACTCCGGTTTAACAGTGCAGATGTTAGAGGACTCGGCTGCAAAGACGGGTTTTCAGTTTACTGCAGATAAGAGTGTGTGTTCATTTTTATAATTCTCGTCGTATTTTTGGTTTACCAGACTTGCATTTTAAAGACTCAGTGAGGTTTCTCAGTCTTATTTTTTACTCTAAATTACAGGGAGATGGGTGAAAGCCAGAACCGAGGATGCACTGAACTATCTAAGCCACATGTTTTGGGAAGCAGAAAGGGTGTGTCTGCTCTAGTTTTATAGGAGTAGGCTATGGACGCACTGTGTATGGGCCTGCGAGGCCTTTTTACCTGAAGATTATTGACGCTATCTACCATGAGTATTAGGCTGGAAACTGGTGCTTACAGGACAAGCCCCATACCCTAGCTCCGTGCTGAGGCTCATGGCAAGCCAGGCATGTAAGTTTCTCACATACTGTTGCTCGTCCATCTCTGGAAGAACTTTTCTCCGATTTTCCACAAGCAACAATTGGGACCTGCGTGTAGCATGTGTTGGAGTCACTTGGTGTAGAGCATATACAACCCAAAATCCAGGGTTTTAAGCGCCTGCCACCATGGTTTTTGCAGAAGCCCAGTGTAATTTCAGATTTAGTACAGTACAGGAGAAATTACACTCCTGCTTCTGCTTTTAATGCCACAGTTTCTGGTATTTTAAACGGACATCGCAACTGTGCAGCTGTCTTTAGAGACATGGTCTAAAAAGGTGGGCTCCTTTGGTTGCTCTGTTGTTTTCCCTGTTCGTGTCCTCAAGGACCACTTGCCTCCAGACTTTACTGTCTCCAATACTGAATTACACTCCTGGAAATTGAAATAAGAACACCGTGAATTCATTGTCCCAGGAAGGGGAAACTTTATTGACACATTCCTGGGGTCAGATACATCACATGATCACACTGACAGAACCATAGGCACATAGACACAGGCAACAGAGCATGCACAATGTCGGCACTAGTACAGTGTACATCCACCTTTCGCAGCAATGCAGGCTGCTATTCTCCCATGGAGACGATCGTAGAGATGCTGGATGTAGTCCTGTGGAACGGCTTGCCATGCCATTTCCACCTGGCGCCTCAGTTGGACCAGCGTTCGTGCTGGACGTGCAGACCGCGTGAGACGACGCTTCATCCAGTCCCAAACATGCTCAATGGGGGACAGATCCGGAGATCTTGCTGGCCAGGGTAGTTGACTTACACCTTCTAGAGCACGTTGGGTGGCACGGGATACATGCGGACGTGCATTGTCCTGTTGGAACAGCAAGTTCCCTTGCCGGTCTAGGAATGGTAGAACGATGGGTTCGATGACGGTTTGGATGTACCGTGCGCTATCGTCCCCTCGACGATCACCAGTGGTGTACGGCCAGTGTAGGAGATCGCTCCCCACACCATGATGCCGGGTGTTGGCCCTGTGTGCCTCGGTCGTATGCAGTCCTGATTGTGGCGCTCACCTGCACGGCGCCAAACACGCATACGACCATCATTGGCACCAAGGCAGAAGCGATTCTCATCGCTGAAGACGACACGTCTCCATTCGTCCCTCCATTCACGCCTGTCGCGACACCACTGGAGGCGGGCTGCACGATGTTGGGGCGTGAGCGGAAGACGGCCTAACGGTGTGCGGGACCGTAGCCCAGCTTCATGGAGGCGGTTGCGAATGGTCCTCGCCGATACCCCAGGAGCAACAGTGTCCCTAATTTGCTGGGAAGTGGCGGTGCGGTCCCCTACGGCACTGCGTAGGATCCTACGGTCTTGGCGTGCATCCGTGCGTCGCTGCGGTCCGGTCCCAGGTCGACGGGCACGTGCACCTTCCGCCGACCACTGGCGACAACATCGATGTACTGTGGAGACCTCACGCCCCACGTGTTGAGCAATTCGGCGGTACGTCCACCCGGCCTCCCGCATGCCCACTATACGCCCTCGCTCAAAGTCCGTCAACTGCACATACGGTTCACGTCCACGCTGTCGCGGCATGCTACCAGTGTTAAAGACTGCGATGGAGCTCCGTATGCCACGGCAAACTGGCTGACACTGACGGCGGCGGTGCACAAATGCTGCGCAGCTAGCGCCATTCGACGGCCTACACCGCGGTTCCTGGTGTGTCCGCTGTGCCGTGCGTGTGATCATTGCTTGTACAGCCCTCTCGCAGTGTCCGGAGCAAGTATGGTGGGTCTGACACACCGGTGTCAATGTGTTCTTTTTTCCATTTCCAGGAGTGTATATGCGATCTTGCACGCTCTGGAGCAGATGAATGCCAGTTCTGTTCCGATACTCTTAGTGCCCTTCACTCTCTATAACGCTTGTACCCAATAGATAAAGTAGTCCAGAAAACCTAAGACGCCCTCCTCCAGCTGCAACAGATGGATAAGGTGTCTTTCTGCTGCGTAACAGGGCACATGGGTATTGTGGAGAACGAAACGGAGGATCTGGTAGCCAAGGGGGAGTGCCACCCCACTCCATGCCATCACCTCCCTGTCGAGGTACAGTGTCTTGGGTCGAATGGCTGGAAGCGACAGATAATAAGCTCCGGCTAGTAAAGCCTGTAGCGTACCTCCTTCCAGTCTCGTCTTTGGGACGAGGTCCTCCTTACTCGACCTCGCATGCCCTATGCTGCATGACTTCTTGCTCTGAGAGAGGACTCTCTTGCGGAGCACAGATTACTGTACTCCATATTTTATTAGACTGTTTTATTTTCGAAACAGAGGGCAGCGACGGAATTGCCGATAGATCTGCCCTCTATTTTAAGTAATGTTCAAACGGAAGTGATGAGCGTTTGAAGGTTCTATTATTTGTTCAAGTAATTCCTAAAATTTTAGAGAGATGTTCTTAACGTGTTAACAGAGTGATTGACTCACCCAGTCTTTTTGTAAGTGGTCAGTGAGTCACATTGCCCTGTGCCTTTCTCTTTGTTCTTTCGTGGTGTTACTTCTGTTTCAGTCACATGTGTCGCACCTTTCACTCTTTCTTCGTTGGGTGATGGTGTGAGTGAATGCGAGTGAGGTGGGAGTGAATGAATGCTTGTCATTATACACTCCTGGAAATGGAAAAAAGAACACATTGACACCGGTGCGTCAGACCCACCATACTTGCTCCGGACACTGCGAGAGGGCTGTACAAGCAATGATCACACGCACGGCACAGCGGACACACCAGGAACCGCGGTGTTGGCCGTCGAATGGCGCTAGCTGCGCAGCATTTGTGCACCGCCGCCGTCAGTGTCAGCCAGTTTGCCGTGGCATACGGAGCTCCATCGCAGTCTTTAACACTGGTAGCATGCCGCGACAGCGTGGACGTGAACCGTATGTGCAGTTGACGGACTTTGAGCGAGGGCGTATAGTGGGCATGCGGGAGGCCGGGTGGACGTACCGCCGAATTGCTCAACACGTGGGGCGTGAGGTCTCCACAGTACATCGATGTTGTCGCCAGTGGTCGGCGGAAGGTGCACGTGCCCGTCGACCTGGGACTGGACCGCAGCGACGCACGGATGCACGCCAAGACCGTAGGATCCTACGCAGTGCCGTAGGGGACCGCACCGCCACTTCCCAGCAAATTAGGGACACTGTTGCTCCTGGGGTATCGGCGAGGACCATTCGCAACCGTCTCCATGAAGCTGGGCTACGGTCCCGCACACCGTTAGGCCGTCTTCCGCTCACGCCCCAACATCGTGCAGCCCGCCTCCAGTGGTGTCGCGACAGGCGTGAATGGAGGGACGAATGGAGACGTGTCGTCTTCAGCGATGAGAGTCGCTTCTGCCTTGGTGCCAATGATGGTCGTATGCGTGTTGGCGCCGTGCAGGTGAGCGCCACAATCAGGACTGCATACGACCGAGGCACACAGGGCCAACACCCGGCATCATGGTGTGGGGAGCGATCTCCTACACTGGCCGTACACCACTGGTGATCGTCGAGGGGACACTGAATAGTGCACGGTACATCCAAACCGTCATCGAACCCATCGTTCTACCATTCCTAGACCGGCAAGGGAACTTGCTGTTCCAACAGGACAATGCACGTCCGCATGTATCCCGTGCCACCCAACGTGCTCTAGAAGGTGTAAGTCAACTACCCTGGCCAGCAAGATCTCCGGGTCTGTCCCCCATTGAGCATGTTTGGGACTGGATGAAGCGTCGTCTCACGCGGTCTGCACGTCCGGCACGAACGCTGGTCCAACTGAGGCGCCAGGTGGACATGGCATGGCAAGCCGTTCCACAGGACTACATCCAGCATCTCTACGATCGTCTCCATGGGAGAATAGCAGCCTGCATTGCTGCGAAAGGTGGATATACACTGTACTAGTGCCGACATTGTGCATGCTCTGTTGCCTGTGTCTATGTGCCTGTGGTTCTGTCAGTGTGATCATGTGATGTATCTGACGCCAGGAATGTGTCAATGAAGTTTCCCCTTCCTGGGACAATGAATTCACGGTGTTCTTATTTCAATTTCCAGGAGTGTATATGCTTCCTCTTCACTATGTGAAGGCAATTTTAGTCGTTTTCTCCACATTAGTTTCTTTTAATATGTGTAAGGGCGCTAATTACTTCGATGCTGGGTGCTTCTAAGCTCCACACACACACCCACCCACCCACACACACACACACACACACACACACACACATGCATATACACACACATATACACAGTTATTTTGGTTCCTGAATAGAAAAAGTCACAATTGCTTTCACTGTTTTGTTTTCTAATCTGATTCTCTAAACATCATCTGGTTTAATCCGACTACATCTCATTAACTTGTTTCATTTTTGTTGGTGTTCATTTTACAATCTCTTTTCAAGACACTATCCATTGCTTTCACATGCTCTTCCAAGACCTTCGCCGTCTCTGAACGAATTACGTAGTCACTGACATGCCACAGAGTTTTAACTTCTTCTCCCTGAGCTTGCTTCCCCAAACTTCTGCTTGGTTTCCGTCACAGACTGCTTAATATAGAGATTTAATGACATTGGAGATAAGCTACAATTCTGTTTCACCCTCTTCTCAACTACTACTCCCCTATTCTCCTATCATTTACTTCAAATCTAATAAATGCTCTCCGGCTCCTGTACAAGTTGTAAATAACTTTTCGTTCCCTGTATTTTATCTTTGCTTCCTTCAGAATTTTATGGTGTATTGCAGTCAAAATTATTGAAATATTTTACAAAATGTACAAATGCTATAAATATAACTTTTCGTTTCTTCGCTCTGTCTTCAGTTCATATCCATCAAATTATGGCCAGGTTCCATATGCGCTCCAGGAGACGTTTCACAATTTAAAATCTGGTTTTGAAATCGATTTTCCGCAATTATATAGCTTAACTGAAACATTTTGATGTCTCCAGGTCATTTATATAAACTTCATTCATGACTTCTAGACTATGTGTTAGCCATTATAAAATTGTGTCCATTGCAAAATTCTCCTTTTACTCCCTTCCACGAGTACATGCTGTCCTACTATTTTTCCTTCTCTTACTATTTCTCCCATCAAATTCCAGTTCATTACCATGGTAAAAATTTGTCTCCTTTAACTGTCCGAATAATTTATTTTATCTACTCTTTTGTTTCAATCTCTTCAACATCTGTGGAGCTAGTAGTCACATAAACTTGCGCTACTGTCTTGGGTGTTGGCTTCGTATCCTTCTTGGCCACCATAATGTGTTTAATAAGCTGCTCACATCTGCATATTTATTATTAGAATTACTCCTGCATTGTCCCTACTTCATTTTGTGATGTTAACCGTGTACTGACCTGATGACAAGTCCTCTTATTCCTGCCATTGAAAATCAGTAATTCCTACTATAACTGCAAACTATTCATTTTATTTTTTAAATTCTCTAATCCATCCAACCAAATGATGGATCTAACATAAAAGGTCGTGATGTATAGAACGTATAGCGACACAGTTATAGCAAGACAGTCACATACACTTAAATGCAGTTAATGGCGAAACATAAAAGCGCAGCGTAAAGTTTAATTTTTAGTGTATTAGTTCCGCTGTGCTGAGCCCATAACCAGTAACATCATCTATTAGTAGTGTAGGGAACTGTCTGCATAAATATTGTCATTTATGTCTGAGCACTATAGTATTTGCAAAAAAATGGTTCAAATGGCTCTGAGCACTATGGGACTCAACTGCTGAGGTTATTAGTCCCCTAGAACTTAGAACTAGTTAAACCTAACTAACCTAAAGACATCACAAACATCTATGCCCGAGGCAGGATTCGAACCTGCGACCGTAGCGGTCTTGCGATTCCAGACTGCAGCGCCTTTAACCGCACGGCCACTTCGGCCGGCTATAGTATTTGCAAATAATATTATTTGTGTAATCAGTTATTTCGAAAGTGAAACTGTACTGAAATGTGGAATGTGTTTTAAACGAAACAAGGAACGTAAAACATTTATTGTTCTTGTAAGAGAAACTACGCTAGTTAGGCAGAGACTGTTTATCATAACAGCTTTGCGCGTAGTAGTTTGTGGCAGTCTATTCGTTTCGGTAATGGTGTATATTGTGTGTGCACCTGTGCGTATTCTGTTATGATCAATGAAATACATATGGAGGAATATTTACAACCTGGCTATGTACGGAGACACTGGAAGACTAAGTGAGCCACTATGTTATAATTAACGTAACACGGCAGGAAAGGAACGAGGAATGATATGGACATTATTTTCCTGGCACTGAACAGCAACATCACAACAACAATCCAGATAAGTGGTATTTACTGATAAAATGCAGTTTCTCACTAACGGTTTGTGTTCACATTCTGAAGCTGAGGAATTAAAAGCAGAGTAAACGACGGACTTCTTTTAACACCTATTTTCACAATCCTCCATTACATGTTATTCTAGCACTCAAGCAAAAACTTTCGTTACGATCGTGCTGTGTCCGCTATTACAGTAAATATTTCAGGTTAGTAACTGAATTTTATCATCAGTGTGGGCACTTATACTTCTTAGTCCATGAATAGTATTTTAATGTGCGTGCGTGGCGGTGTGAATGATTACAGTGGTCATTATATTGATAGATCATTATATGATCCAGTGAAGGATGAAATGTACATCGTTTTCTGCTCCAAATCGACCATCATTGGTCATGGTTGTTTTGTTTCATTTTAATAAAATTCTCAGTACGTGTACATAAAGTGGGATAATAATAACGCAGGTACTGAAATATCGTTATAACTGGGCCTCGGGTAGTCTGATGTCTTCACGGTTATATTTTCAATAAATTTACATCTTTCATTGTATGTTGAATCCCAACGGTTGCGTTAAAAACGGCACTTTCGTTTTTTGTGATGGCCATATCCTGAGTAACCTCCGCCAGGAGACACGAAAGCGTGACTATTTTACTTCTGGAATATTCTACTCAAGAGGACGCCTTTATTGTTAAGCCATACAACAGAGCTGCATGCCTTCGGTGCCCCTGCAGCCACTGGGAAGACTGATGGCCCTCTTCAGGAACCATATTTCAGTCTAGAGAATGGAGAAAAGAATATAAATCGATCGGGAAATCCGTCGTTTTATTACAGCAGATATAGATTTCAGCTATTACATCGTCATCTTCAGTGACATAACAGGTGACATCAAAGTGTAACGTGGTAAACAACATTGGTAGATCTAGAACATCAACTACTGTATGTTCTATATCAGCAAATACTGTTTACTACGTGACACTTACGACTAACATCACCTGTTGTGATGTGCATTGAAGACAACTATGCAACAGTTGAAATTTAGATCTGCTGCAATAAAACGACGGATTTTGCAAACGACTGCAGTTTGTTTCTCCATTGTCTGTTTTCAATGATCGCTGCTAACACGAGATCGTATGGAATCCAGTCTAATTAATATATCAGTCTGGCATCAGCTACTTTAGTGTGATTGCTCCTTGGTGCGCCTATCTGTATCTCTGAGGCACGCAAGCCACCGCACTGAGGCAAAGTTCATGGCTCATATGGTCAGTATTCCGTTGCATATTCGTACATTTCTCTAGAACCCAGAGAGATCTTTCTGTAGCTCGGCTTCTACCAGTTTTTCCCTTCTTCTGTGGATATTTTAAAACCACGACATGCTAAACTTGTAGCTCGGTAATACTCTGTTAAGACCTTTCTTCATTGGTGTTGGGATTATTACAGTCTTCTTGAAGTCGGGACTATTCTCGTGTCTCCTAGATCCCCATATACCAGGTGGAACAGTTTGGGCATTGTTGGGTATCGCAAGGTTTTTTATAATTCTGAAGAAATGTAGTCTACACCAGGTATCTTGCTTCAGTTTGAATGTTTCAGGACATTCAAAGCTCTACCCAGCTCATTCGTATCCACTTTTTCTTCTTTTTCCGTAACATTATTCTCAAGTTTCTTTCCTTTATACAGGGAGAAAAAATGCTACATATACATTTTGTATTGTTTACAGGAGATAGAAAGAAACACTTTTTTAAGTGACAAAAATCCACAGGTGGAGAAGCGTTTCCTCTGAAGTGATGTTCACAGACGGTGTTGTAACTGAGGTGTGATGGATATTGTTTCACACATGTTGCTGATAATGTCGCCGTTTACACTAGTGCGCAACTGGCATCTGTGTGCTAGTTATCGTCTAGCACGCTCAAAACAGCCAGGCGTTTCACGAATAATGGATACAAGTTCATCCAAACGGGTAACAAGCTCTTCTGGAGTGTCTTTCGGTGGTTCGTACACCAAATGTGGACTAGGAACGTCGTGGCCATGCTACTGACCCACCTAAACCAATTCAGCAACAGGGGAATTCACTGTCTAAATGTTCTCTGACGTCAATGGCGATGAGGGATGGCGCCCCATCATGCTGTAACCGTAATCGTCGCCTGGATGCCAGCGAGACATTCTCTAACATTTTTGCAAGTACTTCAAAGAGCGTATTACACAGAAGATACGACAGAGTCATGTGGTCGTGAGCAATACCGGCCCGCACATTTGTGTTAAATCTCTGTTGATGGTGGAACAAAGGAACTGCCTTTAACTTTTCGTGCCATTGTTTACCGGTTACGGAAACTTGTAACTAAGTATGGAATTTCCGCTATTTGAGCTATATTTTCAGAGTGTTTTTGACCAGTTTTTGGACTTTTTACTGAGTTGTGACTAGTTGTAAGTTGTATTAATGTTTTAATATTATTGCTTGAATTTATTTTTGATACTATTTGTGGTAGTTTTCGTGTTTTTATATCTATATCTCAGTTTACAAAAAACGCACTGCTACAATATTTTCTATGCACTCACCTTGTACCGATACACGGCACAAAATGTAGTGGAGTGACAAGGCAGCCAGTCCACAGTGACGGGTAGCCGAAAGGGCACACGTACACACACGCCGACTGGCGCGAAGTCTGGAACAGGATTCGTAATGAATGTGATAAAGAAAAGAACGTAGCTACTAGAACACTTAACTTTTATATCGTCCTTTGGTATACAGCATTCTTGATGATACAAGAGAGACTATCTTGAGATACATGCAATGGTACAAATGGCGCCTTGCTAGGTCGTAGCCATTAACTTAGCTGAAGGCTATTCTAACTGTCTCTCGGCAAAATGAGAGAAAGGCTTCGTCAGTGTAGTCGCTAGCAACGTCGTCGTACAACTGGGGCGAGTGCTAGTACGTCTCTCGAGACCTGCCGTGTGGTGGCGCTCGGTCTGCTATCACACAGTGGCGACCCGCGGGTCCGACATGTACTAATGGACCGCGGCCGATTTAAGCTACCACCTAGCAAGTGTGGTGTCTGGCGGTGACACCACACAAAATATTAAATCGTGCTATGACAAGTCAGACACAAAACAAAGTAAAATGAAAATTGTAAAACAAAAAAAAACTCTGAAAATGAGCGTGCAGTTAGGTGTTATAACGGTAATTTATAGTGAAATAAATTGATAATGGTACAAGCAGACTCTATAAGATAACTGAATAGGATCTTTGTGATAGTTAATTGTTCTTTAACTCGGTGACGAAAGAAACTAAAAAAAAAAGACCAGCATTATTACTCACTCTCTTTTTTTAGTCTCGAAGCTAACGCACGTTACGGCGGCCATTTCCCGTTGTAAGTTGTAAATTTTAAATAATATATGGTAATTTATGCTGATAGTGCATTTTTCTTTCATGTGCATAGTGACCTTCATACAGAAGTAAAAATATTATTTGTAAGGTTTTCAGCACGCAGGATAAACAACAACAACGGTCGATCAATCGACCATTCTTGGCAGACATCTTGCGTAGGAATAACTTCATTATAATTTCACTGCGTTCCGTCATCAAGGGACGCTGTAAAAGAGTCGCATCATAATTATTAAGGAAAAGAATGTGAGTATATAAATTTATGTCGTATTAAGGTAAAAACTAAGAACTTTCAGTTAAGTTCAGATATTGGCCACTTCTCGGCAAGACGAAGTTATTACGTTAAACAAAGGGGAAATACTTTCTTTCACTAAAAGATTTCTTTTAATTAAATTTCACTACAGTAGTGATATCCTGCAGCAATATTTTAATATGATAACACGAAATACAATTCCTGAGATTATGTCTACTTTTTTTGGTCAGTATGAACGCTCCATATAGACATTAGTTTTATCAAACTATAAAAGCGCCTCACGCAATCCTATACAAACAAGGCGGTGAGTCGCGCTCTGTCAAATAATCAGAGCTCAGAGAACTATTTTACGAAAGTATAGATACCGGTCCCCCATATTATCACGATTCTTTCTCGTGTCCGTTCCACCAGATGTCTGTTCATGATCTTTCCAGGCGTAAATATCAGTATGGTTAGGCGGTAATCTTCTTACACTCTTTTCATCACATTCGTTGAGTACACCTTGAGTGTACTTTAGACGGTATCCGGACTGGGGCGGCAGCGGTAAAAATGGCACCCAACGTGGGGCTTGACTAAATAAATATTGCTGTTCGGTCCCAACTTACAGATCAGAAATATTGCTGTAATGAGTACAATATTACTGAAAAATGAATAGTACCAGATTATGTTTATGTATGTATAATAACAATTTGGTACAGTTTGTAATTCTGTACTGGTTTGTTTCATTTACTAATAACAATTACAATCCATCACTCAGCACGGAAAATAAGTAACTCGAGCTGCTGGACTGGGACAGACTCCAGGTGCCATAAGATTATTGTACAAAATAGACGTCGGAACCTTGATGCGGAGCGACGAGCAACAGAGATTGCTTACCAAGCTAGTGATACGACTGCACGAGCTCCCAAGTTCAATACTAGAATCATTAGGTAACTGGGGGCCATGCCGAGTTCTTACAGATTAAATAAAGTGCGACATTCAGTACTTCGATTAGTGCAACCGGGTACATTAATTTGAAATGTGTGTTTGTTTCACTGCAGTGCTAAAGTTCAAGTGTAGCCACATTCTTTCAATTGACGTAGATACTTTGTGTGATAAGCTACACAATCAGCTGTGCGGCTACAGATTGTTTAAAAGATCCATTCAAGAGTAATTTTAATTTTTCATGCCAAGGTGCTACGACCAAGTTTTTCAGTGTTGTTTGATCAGGATATAGTGTATTATTGTGTGTACAATGTATTTGTTTGTTTTAGACTAAGTGGTGTATTTTTGTGTCTTTTGGGAGCAACAGTGTTAAGGGGCTCTGGAAAGGCTCAAAATCATGAAATGTTCAATTTTTACTTTTTTGCGTTTTCTGAATCTGCAGACTATTACCTTTTAATAGATATATAATTTATTCAATTCCGAAGACTACAACTATTTTTAAATTTTTTTTGAAATGTGTTCTACATGGGCGTGACCCACTGTGGCGCTGTTAAACTGCTGTCAAATGGTGTTATTATTAACGTCCGTGTTCATCAGGTACATTTTAGTGATGTGAGATAAAGTATGTGTTGTGGCTAACCTGTGATGGTTCAATATATATCGCTGGTGTGATTGTCGATTGTTTCATGTTTATTTACTCTGTCGTTATCTCGAAAATATTCGTAATTAATTCTGTTTCTTGAGTCTCTGTTTTGTTGAAGTATAATAATGAGTAAAAGTAAAGTTATTAGAAATCCTCTGAAGGCTTTTAAGAAAAGGAGAAATGTTGGAAAGCCAAAGGTATGTGTTATTACTGTAAACAATAAAGACGATAACCAAGTGAGTGAACCTAACCTCTCAAGTACACCTGCCCATAGCAGTCAAAGTGGGAAAGAAAATACTTCACAGAAGAAGCTTGGTTCAATGAGTGAATACTATGAATGTTTTATGGGCGAATCGGATGTGAATGAAATATTTGATATGTCGGTACTCAAAGGAATTTTTTTCAAACTGTGTAAGATGTATTCATTGTAGTGAAGTTGGTCTGGAACTCTCCATAATAAAGCACGTAGGACTTGCTAGTGAAATACAACTGAAATGTGATAAGTGTTCATACATGACCACCTTTTGGAACAGTGTTGCAGTAACTGCAACTGAAGAAAATGGTAGCAAAATCTACGAACACAACAACGAGCGATTCTTGCTTTAGACAAGGAACGCCTTCGGGCTGCAGACAGGGCTGTAAAGAGTCTAGAAATACAAGCAAGAGTAAACAGGAGGAGGAACAAGAGGAAGCTGGAGGAGGAGTTTGCAGAGGATGAAGATAATCCATCCTATGGACCTGGAATGCACTAAAAAAGTTAATCCAATCTTTGTCGCTCGATTCCCAAAACGTTTATTTTCTCATACTAATTACATGTTTTCTAAGGATCTTCCAAACATATTTGTTTCAAACTTTCAGTAAATGATAAACAGTACCTTCTGCATAATTTAACACAGCCTTTTTCCAAAAAACTGTATATTTTTGAATATATAAATAAAAAATTGCAAAAAAATGTTGTGAATTTTCATTACAATTGAAAAAAAAATCATCTTTAATAACTGAACTAAAATTTTGTAAAATCCCTGTGTTACGTTGTAGCCCATATTCCAATAAATAATCTGTAAAAAGTTCAACTTCCTACCTCAAATACTTTGTGAGGAAAGATGTAATTTATAAGCGTTATTTTAACATTGCTAGTATAGGGCGTTCCGGAGCCCCTTAATACAAGTATGGTTAAGACCAGCAAAGAGAGAAAACTAGGCATGGACGACACAACAGAGATCGATGACGAATCTGTTTCAGCAATCCACGATTTGGAAACTGAACAGAGCAATGTAGAGGAAATAGTGCCTGCTGCTAGCGGTCAACAGCTGGAACAGCAGACAGGCGTTAGCTCAGCTGACGACTCAAACAAAACAACATCATCTGTAGACACAGTTGATGTGCTGCCTAAACCAGCACCGACGATTGACTTTCTAGCCGTGTTGCTGGCAAATCTCGAATTGAGAGAACAGGAACGAGAGGAACGTGAAAAAGGGGAATGTTTAGAAAGAGAGAAACGCGAAAAACGGGGTTTAGAAAGAGAGAAACGCGAAAAATAGGAGCGTGCCGAAAGAGTAAAGTCTCTAATAGCTCAAGTGAAGATTGTATTTGAAGTAGAGCGTGCGGTAAACGAAAAATCGATAATTAATCAAGTTAAAACTATAGTAACCGCCGAACGCATGGAAAGGGAAAGGAAAGAAGTGGAACGTGATGAACGTTCAGTCAGTCGACTAAACCAGATTTTAGATGGACGAGATAAAGTCATCGTAGCACATCTTAAGGGAGAAATGGATGATCTGCAGGAACAAGTTTCCGGATTGGTTGGTTCAAATGGCTCTGAGCACTATGGGACTCAACTGCTGTGGTCATTAGTCCCCTAGAACCTAGAACTAGTTAAACCTAACTAACCTAAGGACATCACAAACATCCATGCCCGGGGCAGGATTCGAACCTGCGACCGTAGCGGTCTTGCGGTTCCAGACTGCAGCGCCTTTAACCTTACGGCCACTTCGGCCGGCTCCGGATTGGTAACACAAGGCGAAGGTATTCCAACGAAAGTCCAGAAACTTGACGAGAAGGTAACCGAACTCGACAGAGTGCAACAAGCACTGGGGGGTCAGGCGAAATTGCTAGCTAAAAATCTAGATCAAATGGTTCACAGTTTGGAAACAAAAATAAAACAAGAAGTAACGAATGCGTTGCTGAGATTAAATATAGGTGTTGAGTGTGATAGCCAGCGCTCAGACACGCAATTACGTCTTGTCCTACGTGAGCGACAGAAGCGAGCGACAGCACATGGCAGCTGCAGGCGACAAAACACCACCGCAGGTGTAGTTAACGGAAGTGTCCTACGTGAGCGACGTCTGTGTCGCTGCCTGTCTCCCGCTGCGACTGGCGACGTTTGAATTCAAACGTGTTTGAATCTTGTCGCTGCAGCACGCCCGACACAGGGCGACAGCCATGTGCCTTCTCGGCAAAGCAGTGGAGCGGACGCGACGGCAGCTATGAATTACTTAACATCCGATTTTAAGAAAACCACTCGGTGGAAAAATTTGGTTCTTCCGCAACATATAGCTCGATATCTTTAAACGATAAAGGTCTGAATTTATTTTCGTTATTCGTCATAGTTACTGTGCTGCACGAAACTGAGTACATGGCTGCACGAAATTTTTAAAAATTTGCAGAGATAATATCACATTGTGTAGACTTTCCGTATGGTTCATTTAAAGCGATTGGTTATTCCGTATGAAGTGTGACCAATATATATGAACTGTATTTAAAGTTGAGACCGGAATGATATCTCTTTTCATTCTTGAGATATTGGTTGTTATATTCGCGGACAGGTCGCTCGCGGCGCGTCCGAACCTTTCTTGCGCTGAGGGAATCAAGTGGTCGTAAAAATCGTCGTATCTCATAAAAGGTTCAAGATATCGAAACGACTAATTTTGGAATTGACAGCACGCAGAAAGGAATATTTTATCGTATGATTAACAGTCGATACGTTTTAGTAAACGCGATAGCAGAGCCAGAAACAAGGCTCCCTATAACTTACACAATGACGTTTGGTCCAAATTTTCATAGACAAACAAAGGGAGAGAAACAGGTAAAAGGGGTATCAAAGTGACCAGCATGACGTCAAGTTCGGTATGAAAATATTTAACTGCTTGAAAGTAATCAGGGTAATTAATGAAAACTTAATAATAAACTGAGGAAAAATTGAAATATTTCACGAAAAGCTGCTGTAAATGAAGTGTCAAAAACTTCATCTGTTCAAGACCTAGCTATTTTGCACATAAAAAGATACATTGGTGCGGTATTTACATGTCAAAAAGGCGTCCTTCGAATCAAGTACGTTCGGAGTGCAAACAAGGAGTCAGTAAGATCGTGTTTTCTGAATAAAACTTGAAATTTTAAAAAAATGAAAGAAATCAGTCAAATATTTTCGAAATCATGAACAGAAAATGAGGTGCACCAAACGTTTCCATAATATTTTTTTATTTCATGCACAAAACGCTATTTTCTGTTCAAAAATTTTTTAAGATTTACATTTACAGACTATTTAGAGTAACTGAAACGCTTGGCCTTAACAGTGACTGCTGATGAATTGCGTTCGCAACGTCAAATATCTGTAAAATCATGATTCATTGTAATTTATTAGGAATTAAAAGTGTGTGATATACTGGGATAGTTGTGAAGATTAAGTTTTTCGGCAAGACCTCAAAAATATACTTAGTGATGCAGTGTAAACAGTATACATAAAACTTAGTATACAGATTGTAACTGAGTAAGTAAAAATAGAAGAACGGCCTGGAATCTTTTTTTTTATATAAAAAAATTACTAAAGAAACAATGTTACACATTCCAAATATATATTAAGTACATATACTAACCATGTACACATGTTATACATAAAATGATTTAAACAAAAACACTTTGATCATTGCAATTATGCTGATGTTAAAGAAATACAACAGAAGATTGTGTTACTGACTAAATTACCAGAAAGAATTAAGTTATACATCAAGAAAAGTTTTTTTTAAGACATTCAAACTTCAACATTAAGAAATAAAATCTGCACTTTGAATTACATGTGCTCCAATCTTTACAGAAGCATAAAAAGCTCTTTATGAAGGATATCAGCAAGTTGGTGGGATAATTTTTAATATATTAATGAACCTACACAAGGAAATCGTCTCTGTGAGAGACAAGTTAAGGGTAGAAACTGATCTAAACTTCACCGCTTAGTCAGACTAGCTATGAGCATTTCATACAAATGTGTGGAAGTCACCAAATACAGAATATGGAAGATTTATGCCCATCGCACAAAAAAGCAATTTAATAGTCATTTTAGACAATTTCTGAAATACTTGAGAATGGCGGAAAGGAGATATTATAAAGCTGACTAGCCTTCCAACTACACTTTCTGGACATTGATTGAATGTTAAGTATCTGAAGTGATCAGACTTATATAATAAATCTTCCACTGCAAAACTGAGTTACACATCACAGTGCAGAAATGAACAGGGCAATGTACCAGCCATTGAATATTACATTTTATCAGATAGAATCTTATGGTTTTGACCAATCGCTATGGTCATTTCCATAAAAACTGTCAATTTCCAGATTTCTAATACTAAACAATAACGCAGCTTTCATGTTTTGTGCTTTGACAGTAAAGCTGACTGTCGCATAAGTTCTCTACATTAGCTTATAAAATTTAAAAAACTACTCTCTGAAGTAGAAAAAGTACACACCAAAAAATACAGTAAAATTTTAAATAATATCCTTAAGGTAGTAACAATACATCACTGTCAACACAGTCCTCTTTTTTATATTAAACAATGCCCATTCTTTCAAATATAATTTTTAACATATTTAACAACTTTTTCTTGCGATTCGAATCACACAGCATGTGTACCTTGAACTCTATGGTGCCGTCGGATCCTAATTTGTGAAGGACGTAATTAACAAAACTTCCCAGCAACCAGTACACAGCGTTATTTTTTGCCTCTGGGAAACACAGTGCTTCAGGCCTGTGTATCAATGACAGCGATATCTACTCAGGGGATTTCCTTGTAATCAGAGCTATTTACGCCTGTATCCACTTCCAACTATTCATGTGACCACTGCAAGTATATCTATGAATTATTGTGTCAACTAGATTGCATAGTTGATATAAATTTGTTTTACAGAGTCCGATTGCGTACAGTCTTTCATTCGTGCTAACTATGTAGTTAACTGTCTTGTACCATGGCATTTTTATATTAGACGTGAGTACATTAGAACTAATGTTTTTCCAAATCTCAGTCTACTTAATTTTTTGAAACTGTCGTTCTATTTTGTTTCTTCCTTTGATTTTCTCTCGTTCCCACATTATGGCTTTTGATGTTAAGTGTCGTGACTGCCTAAGTTCGACACATACATAACTAAACTCAACATAGAAAATCCTCACATGCTGTAAACGGCTGTTGATATATTTCACGTCAGTGGGGGGAAGCGGGCTTCGAGGTTTAATGATCTCGAAAAGTTGGCTGGTTATGCTTTCTCGCGAGTCTCTTATTAAATTAACTTGCCTTTTGATAAAAAGTGCAGAGGCTTTATCCGTTATATCAGCTAATCCAAGTCCACCATTTTTAGGATCTTAAATGGCTATTTTAGCAGGTACTCTGAACACTTCACCTCTCCACAAAAAGTTGGTGATCTTGGACATTATTCTCCTCGCTATCATTCTCGGTATTGGAAACAGCTGGGCAGTATAATAAGCTTTAGCAAGTATGCATGACTTCATATACTTTGTTCTTTGAACTTGGTTCATATATCGAGTTAAATTATCTATAATGGCTCCTTGCACTTTATCTTCTGCAGCTTTCCAATTTAAAACCGTCAGTTTCATGGGGCATGCTGTCAGGGTGATCCCCAATGTTTTATGTTGTCGGACTAATTTTGCCCACTCGACGTTGGTATTATCAAAACCTCTGAGATTTAACAGTTTGCTTTTTTTTCGTTTGCATTGGCTCCAGATGCTCTACAGTACGGATCAATCACTGCTGCTAGCGTGGTTACCTCGTCATTATTCCTTATAATGACCCCTATATCGTCAGAATAGACTCTTATAACTATGTTCGGATAATGTTAAGGCTTTTAATCTAGCATGGACATCTCCGAGAAAGGTTCCAGCGAAATGGCGAAGAGCGACATGGACAGACGACTTCCTTGTGGAACACCTTGTTGTATTTGCATCGGCCTGGAATGTTGACAATTCATCGCTATTTTAGCATTTATTCCAGTTGCTATGTTCTTAATCAACTGTTTGACCCTATCGTTCAAACCTATTTTCTTCAATGTCTGTAGAAGATATTCATGATTTACAACATCGAACGCTTCATAAAAATCTAAGAAAAATAAACTTTGTTTTTGTTACAGAAGCTATTACAATGATATCCCTGAACTCTGCTATATTTTGAAAAATGCTTCTACCTTGCGCGCAGTTCTGATGTTGACTAATAATTTCATCTCTAAGGCATGAAATTCTCTTGTTTACTATTCTAGCTTTTAATTTATAATCAGAATTCTGCAGTGAAATTGGACGAAACTTATTTATATCTTTGTTTCCATTATTTTTTGGCACCAGAACAGTTTTACTCAGCCGGAATCATTTTACCCTGAATAACCTCATTTACAATGTCCGTGATCTTCGCACCTATCTGGTAACGGATGCAAAACTCTGCTGGGGATTTTTTTGGTGGTGAGGCGCAGAGAGTCTCTTCACTGACAACCTCGAGAAAATTTTCGTTGTCATCTTCTGTCAGCTGTGGGGCTAGGACGTCAAGGAATTCTTCCCAGGAAGTATCACTAATTTGATGTACAGAATATAGCTCGCAATAATAGCGAAAAATCTCGTCCATGATACCCTCCTGGGTTCTGAGAATCGTACAGTGTTTTGTTCGAATTTCATCAATAAAATTCTTTCTCCCGTTTTTCGTATGCTTCACTAAATGATACAGGGAAGTAGTTTCATCTTATGACAACGAATTTGCCTTCGCTTTTATTTTCAACCCTTCCATTTGACTTCTCTAGATATTAAGTAACTTGGCTTTGACTTTTTTTATGTCTGGTATCCGAAGTGAGGAACCTGCTGAGACTTGATCATATAGATCTCTTAAAACGGAATAGTGATATTCTATAATGCATTTCATTTCTCTTGAGCGCTGGGCATTGAATTGAATGAGAACTTTCCTCAACTTTGGCTTCGCCATTTTAACCCTCCATTCGATTTCAGTGGCATATCTACTACGAGCACGCAGGCATATTGCCCATCTTTTTTTTTAATTCTTCTAAATCATGATTTACTAACAAGGAAATGTTCAAATTCCACTGATTCTTGAATCGGCGAACTGGCTGTCTTGTTAGATATATGCAAGCTAAGACACTTGAATGGTATGAAAAGTACGTAGGAATGGTTTCTACTTTTGTCACGTAAGTTTCAAGATTTTTAGAAATATATTATCTATCAATCCTGCTACATGATTTTCCCATATATCCTTTAATTCTAAACCACTAACTAGTTGAAACTTCCTGGCAGATTAAACCTGTGTGCCCGACCGAGACTCGAACTCGGGACCTTTGCCTTTCGCGGGCAAGTGCTCTACCATCTGAGCTACCGAAGCACGACTCACGCCCGGTACTCACAGCTTTACTTCTGCCAGTATCTCGTCTCCTACCTTCCAAACTTTACAGAAGCTCTCCTGCGAACCATGCAGAACTAGCACTCCTGAAAGAAAGGATATTGCGGAGACATGGCTTAGCCTCAGCCTGCAGAGTGAAAATCTCATTCTGGCACTAACTAGTTGTTTTATTTCACTTAAGAAATTAAAATTAGGTAACTGATCTTTTCGATTTAAAACACAATTAACCGTCTTGCAGTTTTCCCTAACAGCAGGTCATCTTTGAAGAAACGTGCCCTGTCACCTCGGTGATAACTTCCTGAAGGGGCACACAAGTTGATGATAGTCATATCATAGATATTTAGTCCTATTCCCCTTCCGGATTCCAGTCGTTCCACCTCGCTTACTGTAATCCCTTCCCTCACCAAAACAGCTGTTCCAACACTTGTTTCGGGAGACACATTTATGTAACTGACAAAAGCGGGAATTACTAAATCTGAAATTAGAACTTCTTGTAACTGGGAAATATCAGTCGCGGATTCGTACAAAAATTCCTTAAGGACGGATAATTTCAAACCGGACGTAATTTTATTTATGTTTACAGTGGTGACAGAATAAGATTGCACCATGGCGCTGTCACTATGTAGTTGTTTTGATGAACTAATTTAGTTTCCTGCGGTTCAGGGTTCAGTTAAGCTATAACAGTTTTCTCGGAAGGCTGAACATGGAATAACACTTCAGTCAGTTTATTAGTTACTGTCCCGTTTTTTTTTTCTACTTCTGATGTTTTCTCTTCTACCGCAAGCAGACTGATTCCGTAGTAAATTTTCTGATTTTTCCTCCAGTGATTTGTGTAGGACCATTTCGGACCGAACATTCTTTGGACTTGGGTCGCCCTCACCGGATTTTCCCTTCCCTTGGTTACGAGCTACATTCTCATTTGGTTGCGTCGGTATTTGACTTCGAGGCTTATCTGGAGCAGCAGCAGACGCTTTCGCAATTTATGTTGCTGGCACCTGCCCTGAGGTATTAACCGTGATTTCAGTTTGGCCACCATTTCCTCGTTATTCATTAATATCACTTACTTCCCGATCGAGGGAAACAAATGGAGACTGCAGTTTTGCAACCTCTCCCTGCATTTGTGTATTAACAGATAGCTGCTGATCTTTGCAATCGGCTACTGTACCTGTTGTTTCTAGCAAATTCTGATTACACCCCCTTCATTTTCTGGTATCGTACGTGTATTATCTTTCTGTTCATCAGTTTCCATTCGCACTTTGCCTTCCAGTTCCTCTGCCTCCTCATCGCACTGTTTCTGCTTGCGAAGTGAGGAAGTGGGACAGGACAACTCGTCCTCTGAACAACTATCATTTGTCTCCAGAGGTCGTATTTCAGTTTCACGAGGAATGGTAACAGTGTTTCCCTTTGTAGTTAACGGGGGAAAAATGGTTCAAATGGCTCTGAGCACTATGGGACTTAACATCTGAGGTCATCAGTCCCCTAGAACTTAGAACTACTTAAACCTAACTAACCTAAGGACATCACACACATCCATGCCCGAGGCAGGATTCAAACCTGCGACCGTAGCGGTCACGCGGTTCCAGACTGAATCGCCTAGAACCGCACGGCCACACTGGCCAGCTGACGCTGTATCAAATTACTATTAAGAACAACAGTTCGTCGCGGACATTCCTGTCTGCAGTGGCAGGTTTCGTTACATATATGACATGAAGCTTCCTGACCTGTATAAACAGTTTTTAACTTATACCCACAAACAGTTATGTGAGATGGAATATTCGTCTTACCGTCCATCTCTACACAGCGGACCCCGTTGAAACACTGCAGTTTAAAGCGAGGCGACCATCTTTCATTTGCAATTGATTTAACGTCCCCGTAGTTTGAAAGAGCTTCCTTAATCTTATCACTTCCAATTTCAATGGGAAGTTTCAAGACACGAACGGTTTTGTAACGAATCTTCGCTCCATAGGTGGAAACCTTACTTTTATAACTATTTGTATGCACAAAATCTACTTCATAGCCCCACTTCCGTAACACTTTATCAACAGCCATAGCACTGATTAACTTGACAAAAACACAGTATTTTTCCTGATCCAGTTGCCAGGTATATACCGTTACCTTTGTAATCCAATCATCTGTTTCCAGGGATGTCGGCTGAACAGGACGGGATTCCTTGTCAAAAGCAAGCCATGGTTAATCCAGCGACGCAATTTCGGATAAACAACCGAAATTCCAATTGGCAGCGGCAAGACCAGAAAGAGCGATCAGATCACAAGGAATATGAACGGACCCGGAGATTAACGGACGGACAGTACTCGGCGAAACACAAGTACAGCGATGTAAATACGGAAGTGCAACTCAGCAGTTAACACCGACCACTCGCTAGCGCGGCTGAAACGGAACTGGAATCGAACCCACGACCTCTTCCTTATACGTAATCACTAACTGTAAACGCTACCGCTGAACCACAGCTAACTTTTGTTTTACTGGTATTAATCTGTGTAGTTATCTTTGCATTTAGCATAGTTAGTCATTCTTCTGCATTTATTGGCTTTTAAAAGTTCTTGATCATGTAAAAAAAAACACTCGTATTTAATTTATTGATGTCTCCAGAGGTCGTTTTCTCGGTTGTATTTCAGTTTCACGAGGAATGGTAACAGTGTTTCCCTTTGTAGTTAATGCTCGTCTGCTAATTCACGTGTATTCGAAGAATTTGTCTGGTGATCTTCGTAGTAGATGATATTTATGAAATTCTCCATTGATATTCCTCCCTTCGTAAATTTCATGCACAGCATTCCTTTTCGCTTTATTTTCTTAAGTAAACCTAATTCTGTAGCCTTACTCTCCAGCTACAGCATTCTACAGGTTAGGGACCCCGTTTTATAGAAACAGCTGATAGGCTCTAAGCAGCCATCTTGTAGCGCGACATGGTCGCTCGCACGCAGGACACCCATGCTTTTCGCCAGATGCTGCCGATTGTCGCTGGAGTGTCGCGTATCCAGAAGTAGCTCGCTGTTGCTCGCTTCTGTCGCTCACGTAGGACACGGCCTTAGACCCGGAACTAAGTGAGATGCAGCAGCGCACACCCGCTTTGAAATGGTTGAAATGGCTCTGAGCACTATGGGACTTAACATCTATGGTCATGAGTCCCCTAGAACTTAGAACTACTTAAACCTAACTAACCTAAGGACAGCACACAACACCCAGCCATCACGAGGCAGAGAAAATCCCTGACCCCGCCGGGAATCGAACCCGGGAACGTGGGAAGCGAGAACGCTACCGCACGACCACGAGATGACACCCGCTTTAGAAAGGGAAAGTGGTAGTAGGGAACAAGAAAGCCCACCACACATTAGTACTCGGCACGGAAACGTACCTGTGAGTATGTCAAACAGTGATCACTTGGCTTGCAATAATGCCAAGCAGTATAGCTCGTGCAGTTACGGGAGTATTGTTGGTGCGACAGATGCGGGTGCAGTGAGAACTGTCACACAGGTAGAACATGAGGAGTTACTTTTAAGCACAGGCTGTTCCAAATATTCACTGACGAACGAAAGTCAATCCACCCTGTAATACTTATCAAGCTTTTTAAAAATGTTTTACCTCTTTCGTGGACAGACAGGGATGTAGCTCTCTGGGCAAAGGAGGCAGCAGAGAATTGTCAGGAATACTCAGACTTTGATGTTTTTAGCTCGCTTCTGGTCGTCATGTGTACAATAACGACTCAGAAAGCAGGTGTATAACCCCGAGCCGTTCAATCTCCAGCAAGGCAATCTTCGAAAATACTTCGAAAGATATTTAAACAAGACACGATACTGGGACGAATACGTGCTTCCGAGATATGTATTTGCGTATATTAAAGGGCAAGTTACCTATTAGGGAAAAGCCTGTTCATGTATCTGATACGGACCCCTTACAATTTATGGCCACATTGACTGGATTTGATACAAGAAGACGCCAGGCAACATGGATTTGGCTATGATGGGCCAGTATCGAACAGTAGCAACAATAAGCAAAGAAATCCGAATGGAAAAAGTCTCAGAAATGGTGGACAGAACAGAGAAAGTGATTACCACGGCCGGCCGAAGTGGCCGTGCGGTTAAAGGCGCTGCAGTCTGGAACCGCAAGACCGCTACGGTCGCAGGTTCGAATCCTGCCTCGGGCATGGATGTTTGTGATGTCCTTAGGTTAGTTAGGTTTAACTAGTTCTAAGTTCTAGGGGACTAATGACCTCAGCAGTTGAGTCCCATAGTGCTCAGAGCCATTTGAACCATTTTTGATTACCACGCTGACCACAGAAACAACAAACGAAATAATCACAGTGGTTCGGCTGGCTATCAATACAATGGAAATGTAACCGTTCCCCGAATATAAACGGAAACAGAAATCTTAATAGGAAACGGAGGAATGAAGGAGGTTTTAACATCTTCTTCGCTAACAAAAATTTGCGAACTGCAAATGAGCAGTAGATATTTTGTGTGAAAAGCTACAAAATCAGTTGTGTGGCTACAGGTCGTTTAAAAGTTACATTCAAGAGTAATTTTAATTTTTCTAGCCAGTGTGCTACGAACAAGTTTTTCATTGTGAGTGGGTTAGGATATAGTGTATTGCAAATGAGCAGTGGCACAAATCTGGCCCTGCAAATTGGCGGACACAGCACGCTTCCGATGACCGGAATATGCCAGTGAATAATGTAGATGTTATACCAATGCCGCCGCCAACTATGTAGCAGCAATGACACCGCAACTGCAATATGTCCCCAAACAGCAACAACAGAAACAAAATGAAACAGTACGCATTGTGGAAGTGGTTGAAGAGCCGCAGCACGTATGTTCGTGGGCGGTAAACTCCAACCGACCTATATAAGTCGGTATGGCACAGGGCGAAGGCAGGCAAAGCGTGCAAGCATTCATGCTGAGATATAATGAAGGTGAAATCCTCAGGGATGAATTAATTGCTGAACCGAGACACACAGCAACAAAAGGTTGAGTTAGTATAGACTGCTTTTAAGGTTCAGATAAATGGAATACCCAAAGGTAACTGTCATTATTGATACAGGAGCAAGTGCTTCAGTTATGAATCATAAATTTTATAAATGCGTAGACCAGGTTAAGAGATTTCCAATTTTACCAGTGCAAAACTGTAAAATTGTGGGGGGTATACGTGGCCGGGTGCAGATCAATAAAAATCAGGTACAGGACGTCCTAGATATATAAAAACAAGCGATGAAATGCTCCTTCTTGGTCGATAGGAAGTTAGCGGTATCCTGTATCCTGGTTTTGGATACGTTGGGTGATAGACCTCTCCCATGCGACATGCAACTTGAAAAACCACAATAAGTTATTGAACTGGCACTGATAAAGACTGCTGCCACATATGACAATTACTGTAGGGAGGTTCAGGTGGACGTCTCTGACCAAAGGTACTTCATGTAAAAAGTGACCGCTAAACGGGGTCTTACAATAAGATAGTCTATGATACTGAATTTGAAACAAAAGAAATAAGACAAGGTATTGAAGAAAAGGTGTCGGAATCGAGTTACCTCGGCCGTAACCAAAAGAATGAATCACCTGCTGGACAAGCATAGATATTCTCTGAGAAACCTGGTATAATAGGTGGATACACTTATGACATGTAAATTAAACTGCATGATACGTTTTGCCACGCCACGTATTCCGTGCCACGGGCTAAAAAGCAAGCCGTAACTAAAGAGATTCAACAAATGCTCAAATGGCAAATAATAGAATATTCATTGTCGCCATATAGCAGCATTCTGCTCGCAGTCGCGAGAGCAGATGGAAGTATGCGGTTAGTACTGGATGCCCGAGACAGTAACAAAATCATTAAGTCTGTAAGAACCCGACCTGAAATGGAGATCACGAAACAAAAGTAGTTACAGTAGTGTAAGAATTTTTAACATGTTGCAGCCCTGTCAGCAACTGTGATAAATTAATATCTCGAAAATCCGCCTCAGTTGCGAAATGTTACTGGTATTTACCCAGGTTTCAGCTAATCTAGCCTTCTTCAGAATCATAAAATAACACTCTAGCTGAAACCTGGGCGAAGAACAGTAACATTCTGCAACTGAGGCGGATTTTTGACATATTAATTTACAGTAGTGTAAAGTAATTTCATTAATTTTAGGTTCATTCTGCTATTTCTCTTGTGTGTGTGTATTGTAAATATGTGTCTAAATGTTTATGTATGTGTATATATATGTGTCTGTGTTTGAAAGCAGGATGTCTGTATGAATACGTTAGAGGGCATATGAACAATGGTAACAAAAAGTGAATTACTAATGAAGACAGTGCACTAACTTAGTGTAAATTTCACAAAATCACAATTTCAGTAAGGAAATTTAGGCAATTTCCATGGTCCCTAGGTGACTAATATGCGCCTGTAAATCATACATAAATATCAAAGAAATTTAGAATAACCATAATGACCAAACTGTCAACCATAAGTATGGAAAGTGAACGTCTATCACGATGGAACGTGTAAATCCTTCACACGTTAGATACATGGGAGTAATGTGCTCGGATCGTGTTGTCAGAAAGCAAACTAAACACTAGAGAATGAATCAGTGTTGAGAGCAAATATGATGGTTAAATATACTGAACTGAATAGTCCAGGTGACCAAATGGTCGAACTTTCTGCATGAGTTGACACTGGCTACATCAATCCCACCGAAATATAGAGACTTTTATTGTAAAACATGTACGATGTGTGCAACATAATATAAAAGTGAGAGTGCTTGTAATGAACTCTTCACACGCGCAATGTACAAACTGTGTGCGAAAAGTGCATTTTAAGTGTCGAACAATCTGGTCGCTAAAGTAGCGACAGTAGAAGGTCAAAACCTTTTAACAAACAGAAGACAAATCCGCGAACTGCGTAGGTGGAAAAAGTGGTGAGCAAAACCACAGCAAGGAAAAACTGTGATAGAAAAGACTGTGAGTCTGTAAATAGTATGTAAATTTATGGCCAAAGTCCGTTCAAAAATGGTTCAAATGGTTCTGAGCACTATGAGAGTTATCTTCTGAGGTCATCAATCGCCTAGAAGTTAGAACTACTTACACCTAATTAACCTAAGGACATCACACACATCCATGCCCGATGAAGGATTCGAACCTGCGACCGTAGCGGTGGCTCGGCTCCAGACGGTAGCGCCTAGAACCGCTCGGCCACGCCGGCCGGCGCCAAAGTCCGTAGCGTGTGGAAATATCTAAGAATTAATATGAAGTTTCAAGTACAAAATAGTTACATGCGGTGTACAAAACTGTTGAAATATCACATGCATAAAACTGTTAGATGTACTGTCAAACCGCGGAATCGGCATGCGGCAGTGAGTAACGTGAAAACACGGGACATCTGATCGCTTAAAGTGACAGTTGGTCTAACATACAACAGAAAACCCTAACGGAACACGACGAATGTACAGGGTGTTTCAAAAATGACCGGTATATTTGAAACGGCAATAAAAACTAAACGAGCAGCGATAGAAATACACCGTTTGTTGCAATATGCTTGGGACAACAGTACATTTTCAGGCAGACAAACTTTCGAAATTACAGTAGTTACAATTTTCAACAACAGATGGCGCTGCGGTCTGGGAAACTCTATAGTACGATATTTTCCACATATCCACCATGCGTAGCAATAATATGGCGTAGTCTCTGAATGAAATTACCCGAAACCTTTGACAACGTGTCTGGCGGAATGGCTTCACATGCAGATGAGATGTACTGCTTCAGCTGTTCAATTGTTTCTGGATTCTGGCGGTACACCTGGTCTTTCAAGTGTCCCCACAGAAAGAAGTCACAGGGGTTCATGTCTGGCGAATAGGGAGGCCAATCCACGCCGCCTCCTGTATGTTTCGGATAGCCCAAAGCAATCACACGATCATCGAAATATTCATTCAGGAAATTAAAGACGTCGGCCGTGCGATGTGGCCGGGCACCATCTTGCATAAACCACGAGGTGTTCGCAGTGTCGTCTAAGGCAGTTTGTACCGCCACAAATTCACGAAGAATGTCCAGATAGCGTAATGCAGTAATCGTTTCGGATCTGAAAAATGGGCCAATGATTCCTTTGGAAGACATGGCGGCCCAGACCAGTACTTTTCGAGGATGCAGGGACGATGGGACTGCAACATGGGGCTTTTCGGTTCCCCATATGCGCCAGTTCTGTTTATTGACGAAGCCGTCCAGGTAAAAATAAGCTTCGTCAGTAAACCAAATGCTGCCCACATGCATATCGCCGTCATCAATCCTGTGCACTATATCGTTAGCGAATGTCTCTCGTGCAGCAATGGTAGCGGCGCTGAGGGGTTGCCGCGTTTGAATTTTGTATGGATAGAGGTGTAAACTCTGGCGCATGAGACGATACGTGGACGTTGGCGTCATTTGGACCGCAGCTGCAACACGGCGAACGGAAACCCGAGGCCGCTGTCGGATCACCTGCTGCACTAGCTGCGCGATGCCCTCTGTGGTTGCCGTACGCGGTCGCCCTACCTTTCCAGCACGTTCATCCGTCACGTTCCCAGTCCGTTGAAATTTTTCAAACAGATCCTTTATTGTATCGCTTTTCGGTCCTTTGGTTACATTAAACCTCCGTTGAAAACTTCGTCTTGTTGCAACAACACTGTGTCCTAGGCGGTGGAATTCCAACACCAGAAAAATCCTCTGTTCTAAGGAATAAACCATGTTGTCTACAGCACACTTGCACGTTGTGAACAGCACACGCTTACAGCAGAAAGACGACGTACAGAATGGCGCACCCACAGACTGCGTTGCCTTCTATATCTTTCACATCACTTGCAGCGCCATCTGTTGTTGAAAATTGTAACTACTGTAATTTCGAAAGTTTGTCTGCCTGAAAATGTACTGTTGTCCCAAGCATATTGCAACAAACGGTGTATTTCTATCGCTGCTCGTTTAGTTTTTATTGCCGTTTCAAATATACCGGTCATTTTTGAAACACCCTGTATGAACGCTCCGGGACGTGAAAATGCACTGCGTTTGTGACGGGCGGTGTTGACAAGCTATGAGCTGTGCATTTTATTAACCAGTGAGATAGTAGGAGCCCAATCCTAAATGTTGTAACGTGCTGGACTTCAGATATTCAAAACAAAGTACATGCACAAACATCAAGACAGTGGCACATGTGGCTGAAGAGTGATTGTGAATTAATCAAAACATCTATTCAGCATGTATGTGCATATATCTTCATGATAAGAAAGCTGATGAGCAGTGGACTTGTTTCATGCTTGCTTCAGGGTGGCGCGATGACGGAGCCGACCTGCCGTCTAACAGCTGATCAGCGCGCGGTGGGCGGGACACGCTACTATGACAACGTCAACGTACACAACGATGCGCAGCTGTCCGGCGCTAAATGACCGGCGGCAGGAGTCGAGTTCCATATCGTCCGCCCAGTATTCCGACGGCACCGAACAAAACGTCAACCGGCGACAGCATTGTTATAATCCCTTACGAAAACTCTGTAATGTTCTGTAACTCCGAATTATTGATATGTTCTGCAGTATTGACTGCGAGAGACATGAACGAAAAGGTTTTTGTGTTGTATGTATCTCCTAAAAACTATTTTACATATGTATAGTCGATGTACATTGAAAGTTGATGCACTAGAAAAGTGAACGATCTTAGAAAAATTAACCATCAATTGCATATTTTCACACTGAATGCCCGATAAAATGAATCAGATATGTAACTTGTAAATCTTGTGTGAAACTGTTTGCTCTAAATATGATAGCCTACATTTCAAGATAATCAAATGATAACATCATTCACAACCAATACTTGATAGTAACGGGAGTGTGAACAGTTTGAAGACTCCGGGCGGGGTTTTTCAACCCGGTTTTTTCCCGTCGCCCGTAACCTGAATGGAGGAGTAAAGGTATTGTTTACCGGGGTTGTTCAATCATACCGAGCTGTTCTTACTCGTCGCGTAGTGTAAGGGTGAAAGATAGAGCAATGACCATAGTCGAAATAGATGAAACCTCGTAAGAAGGGAAAATGTTCTTTGTAACAAAATGAATGTAAATTATCAACCATTTTAAAGTGATATGTATTCTATATATACGCATATGTGTAAAAAAAACAAAAGAGACGTAAATTGACGTGTCCAAAAAACATGTCTGAGAAGCAACATGTGTTTTATAAAGGTGGTATGACTGTTCTTAAACCGTAAGTGTTTTTGGCCCAATCTTACCAGAGGGCTCTTGTACCGATACAGAGCACAAAATATTAAATCATGCGACGACAAGTCAGACACAAAACTAAGTAAAAAACCTCTGAAAATGCGCGTGCAATTAGCTGTCATAACTGAAATTTATAATGAAATGAAATAACAATGGCACAAACAGACTCTATAAGATAACTGTATAGGATCTTTGTGGTAATGAGGTGTTCGTTTACTCGCTGGCGAAAGATACTAAAAAAAAAGAGTTGAGCGTTATTACTCACTCTATTTTTTAATCTCGAAACTAACGCAAGCTATGGCGACCATTAAATTTTAAATCATATATGACAATTTATGCTGATTCTGCATTTTTCTTTCATGTGCATAGTGACCTTCACGCAGATGTAAAAATATAATTTGTAAGGTTTTCAGTACGCGGGATAAACATCAAGAACGGTCGAACAATCGACCATTCTTGGCAGACATCTTGCGTAGGAATAATTTCATTATAATTTCATTGGGTTCCATCATCAACGGACGCTGTAAAATACTCGCACCATAATTGTTAAGGAAAAGAAAGTGAATATATTAATTTATGTCGTATTAAGGTGAAAACTAAGAACATTCAGTTAAGTTCAGATATTGACCGCTTCACGGTAAGATGAAGTTATTACGTTAAACAGAAGAGAAATACTTTCATTAAAAGATTACTTTTAATTAAACTTTAATACAATAAAGATATCCTGCAGAAATGTTTTAATGTCATAACACGAAATACAGTTCCTGAGATTATGTCTATGCTGTTTTGTCAGTATGAACGCTCCACGAAGACATCAGTTTGTAAGTAGGCTGTTTAGATTTTTATGTTGGTAACGCCACGTAGCGCTCTGTATGAAAATCATTGACTGTGCTGTGTGCAGTCTGTGGCTGGTTGGTATTGTTGGAATATTCTATATTGTAGTGTTGGGGAGTTGGATGTGATCAGCGCGTAGCGTTGTGCAGTTGGAGGTGAGCCGCCAGCAGTGGTGGATGTGGAGAGAGATGCCAGAGTTTTGAGAGCGGACGATCTGGACGTGTGTCAGAAAGAGTAAATTTGTAAGACTGGATGTCATGAGCTGATGTATATATTATGACTTTTGAACACTATTAAGGTAAATACATTGTTTGTTCTCCACCAAAATCTTTCATTTGCTAACTATGCCTATCAGTAGTTAGTGCCTTCAGTAGTTAGAATCTTTTATTTAGCTGGCAGTACTGACGCTCGCTGTATTGCACTAGTTCGAGTAACGAAGATTTTTGTGAGGTAAGTGATTCACGAAAGGTGTAGGTTATTGTTAGTCAGGGCCATTCTTTTGTGGGGATTATTGAAAGTCGGATTGCGTTGCGCTAAAAATATTGTATGTCAGTTTAGTGTTGATCAGAATAAGTAAAGAGAGAAATGTCTGAGTACGTTCAGTTTTGCTCAGCTGTTTGAAAATCAAATAACGTAAGAGGTTTTCCAGCACTGTCAATTTTTAAATTTTTCTAAGGGGCCGTTTCAAGTATTGACAGATTCTAAAGGCACCTCACGTAATCCTATATTAACAAGGTGGTGAGTCGCGCGCTATTAAATCATCAGAGCTCAGAGAACTATTTTACGAAAGTATAGATTCCGCTCCCCCATATTATCATAATACTTTCTCGTGTCCGCTCCGCCAGATAAGTGCTCTGTTCACGCTCTTGCCGGGCGCAAATATCATTAAGGTTAGGCGGTAACATCTTCTTACACTTTTTTCATCACATTCGTTGAGCACACCGTAAGTATACTTGTGACGGTGTCCGGACCGTGGCGGTAGCAATACAACCTGTTCCATCATTTCTTTACTGTTTCAGACGGGCATCATGAAAAGTGTTTTTACAGCAGTGTATGTTGTATTTTTTTACCTTCGAACTGCGGTATTTGATCAGTTATGTAATGTTTTCATCTCTGCATCTACCTACTGTGGCGTGTCTGGCATAAATTTATTATCAATTATGTTCCACTTCTACTGATGTACACGCAAAGCCTTTGCGTAGTTCGTTGTTAAGTGTGATAACTGATTCATGGATTCCAAATTCATTTAATCATTTCTAAGCTTACTTCATCTGTTTTTATCTTTTGTTACACCTTAACATCAAGGCTGGGAGAGGGAAAGGGGATATGACGATGTCGTCCCTATACATAGTCACAGAGATTTCCGACAGCGAAATCTTGCCTGGGTTTTTCCATGAATGGTGTCTCTTTCTTGCAGAGTGAGGCTTATTATAGTGACGCTATTGTTGTGACTTGTTTAGAACTATAGCGGCAGTCTAATTCATAATTTTGGGTGCTAGTGCAAGTACTGGAACCACAGCGAACATGTCGTGAAGTATCGGGTGTGCAGCCACAAGAATTCTCCTTCTTCTTCTAATATTTCGGCTGTATAGCGTTCAGCCATCTTCAGAGTGAGCCGCAAGACTGCCGCTCCCGTTTCTTTTTATTGTCATTTTGATACCTTACAAACAAGGTAGGCCGGCAGCGCCCTATTTACGCCTCTCTTCGGTCATAGGAAAGACACACAGTATAACAGGAATACAGAAAAACAAACACACATGCAGGACAAAAACGGGAGACAAACATAGTAAAAATAAGCGGAGTCGTTCACCCACGTACTGCTCGGATAAAAGAAACGTTGGATACTGCACACAACGGCGAATACAGAATGTCACACTTGAACATAGGAGCTCGGACGGAGAGACACTGATGAACCGACGGGAGCAAATCATCTTTGACGGAGCCCACGAGTGCATCTGTCTTGGGTGGAGGACGAAAGATCACTTTTACTTTTTGACGTGAAGTGTATCGGAAGCCTACGCACACGGATTTGTATTTGCGTGCAAATGGCTGCCACAATCCTGCCAAGACGATGAGTGTTCTCCGAACTTTGACCCACAGAGCGCATATTATTTCTGACGAAAGCAGTCTGGAAGATGAACTTTCCCATTTACAAAGAGTGTTTAAAGACAATGTGTACTCCCCACAGCAAGTACAGAAGGCACAGAAAACGTAACCGAAAGAGGCCACAAAGAAAGCAAAAGAAGACGAAGAAAACTTTAAATCGATGGCCTTCCTGCCATATGTGGGTAGACTCTCATCAAAAATAGGACGGGTTCTCAGCAGACACAAGGTAAAAGTGATTTTTCGTCCTCCACCCAAGTCAGCTGCACTCGTGGGCTCCGTCGAAGATGATTTGGTGCTCCGAAAATCTGGAGTTTACAAAATTCCATGTTAATGTGGCCTTTCTTACATTGGACAAACAATTCGTACTGTCCAAGAAAGATGTACAGAACACTGGAGGTACACACGACTTTTACAACCTAATAAGTCGGCAGTGGCAGGGCACTGTATTGACACTGGTCACAGTATGTGTACGGCAACGTCGAAATTTTGGCAACAACATCATCTTTTTGGGACTCGATAGTGAAGGAGGCAATTGAAATTCGGTTGACGACGAATTTAAGTATAGAGATAGTGGTTTCAACCTTGATAAATCATGGAATCCGGCGCTTGCTGTAATAAACTCACAAAGATGTCGTCACAATGCAGCTCACAATCACATATCGGCATGCCAACACAGATGGACTGCGGAGTCATAGATGTAACTGGCCCATTGTGCACGTCTCTGCCGCCGACCAACATCTCTGGCGCATTTGCATCTATGGCCGCATGCGCAGTTGCGCGGTACACGAGTATAAAGGGACGAAGCGAGCACTGGAGCGGCAGTCTCGCGGCTCACTCTAAAGATGGCTGAACGTTATACAGCCGAAATATTGGAAGAAGAAGGAAAATTCTTGCTGCTGCTCACCCTAAACTTAATGGAACAGTCTTTGCGCCGCCAAAACCTGAAGATTCACATGTCGTGAAATGTGTACGACACAAAAGGATAATTCACAAGGAAACAGAGCTTTAAGCCAGTCACTTCTGAATCTATGTTTACAATCTGTTTGTGCATTCTAGTTTATGGCACTTGTCACAGACTGTCTGTTAACTTGATTAGTAGGCAACGTAAGAGACGCCCTTTCAAGACAATAAGGCTATTACCAGTATCGTCAGTGGTCGTTGAGAAATTATTATACGAAAATACCGTTACATAACTTGTTTAAATACAATAAAAATAATGAAGTGATAATATAATGACTATATAATACCATAACTAAAAAATTAAACAATTTTCTTATAGGGCTTTACCACGCAGCTATCCTGAAGCCAGTTTTGTTTTGTAGAGAAGTTGCAAACGATTAAAGTTGACAATCTTTCCGTGTCTATTGACGACGTACCTCCAACTCGTAAGCTATACATTCAGCGGCAGATGTGTGCCATACGGTTTGGAGAATGTTTGTGACGGAACATTTCTCTATACATTTGTTTGATTTCAGGCATCATTTCATCCCCATCCACGAGCAGGTCGCCGAAGTGGCGTCAAGTCGAAAGACTTGCACCCGGCGAACGGTCTACCTGACGAGAGGCCCTAGTCACACGACATTTACATTTTAGCATTACATTAATGAAGATTACATTTGCTGCAATATATGTTGAACGTTCCAATTTCGCCAACTACTTTTTTTTATATTTTCCAATCTCTGTCTTCCCCTACTGTGATTACCCGCTAGTACCATGAAATTTATTCCCTGATGCCTTATCTTTTGTCATCCTTCCCCTACTTCTGGTCAGTCTTTTCCATATATTACTTTCCTCGCCGATTCTGTGAAGAACCTCCTCCTTATTTATCAGCCCTCTTAATTTTCAGCATGCTTTTGTAACACCACATCTCAACAGTTCGATTCTTTCCTTGCCGATTTTCCCCTAGTCCGAGACTGCTTTCCATGCCATGCTGTGCTCCAACTGTACATTCTCTTGTTACTGATCTTCCTTTCTTTTTGATGTTTTCAAATTCTCCAATTGTCGCTGATAATATATAGGGTGTTAGGTTATAAACGCAGATATTTTTATTGGTGTCTGAGGACAGTATAATCAACAACATTACGTCAGAATTTACTTCTTTTCCAAACTAATAATATGGCTATTAGAGTAGTTTTTTCGTTGGGTAGTACCTCCAAGTGCATGTAGCAGCAGATCGGGTGTTGAAGTGTGAATGCATGGACGCAAAGCGGTTAGTTTATACTAAGAGGCGTAATGCAACTAGTAGTGCAGTTAGCTAAGTGGGTTCGTATTAAAGTACGAATAATCATAATACTTGCACTTATACCCGTAACTACACCACTGGCCATTAAAATTGCTACACCAAGAAGAAATGCAGATGATAAACGGGTATTCATTGGACTAATATATTATACTAGAACTGACATGTGATTACATTTTCACGATATTTGGGTGCATAGATCCTGAGAAATCAGTACCCAGAACAACCACCTCTGGCCGTAATAACGGCCTTGATACGCCTGGCCATTGGGTCAAACAGAGACTGGATGGCGTGTACAGGCACAGATGCCCACACAGCTTCAACACGATACCACAGTTCGTCAAGAGTAGTGACTGGCGTATTGTGACGAGCCAGTTGCTCGACAACCATTGACCAGACGTTTTCAGTTGGTCAGAGATCTGGAGAATGTGCTGGCCAGGGCAGCAGTCGAACATTTTCTGTATCCAGAAAGGCCCGCACAGGACCTGCAACATGCGGTCGTGCTTTCTTTCTTTCTTTTACTTGTACCGTTTTTCCCGCGGATACGCAGGATCGGCATGGTTAATTGGATGTGGCAATGTTAGTTGAAGGGGTGGCCGGATGCCCTTCCTGCCGCCACCCCACAACCCCCCAGGAAGGAATTAGTATAAGCAATGGAATAGTGCGTAAGTATTCATATGTCTCTGTGAGCCGTGTAACTGAGGTGGGACGTGGGGACCAGCCCGGTATTCACCTAGGGGGATGTGGAAAGCCGCCTAAAAACCCTATCCAGGCTGGCCGGCACACCGGCCCTCGTCGTTAATCCGCCGGGCGAAATCGATCCGGGGCCGGCGCCCCTCTCCGGGTGCAGGAAGCAGCGCGTTAGCACGCTCGGCTAACCCGGTGGGTAACATGCGGACGTGCATTATCCTGCTGAAATGTAGGGTTTTGCAGGAAACGAATGAAGGGTAGAGCCACGGGTCGTAACACATTTGAAATGTAACGTCCACTGTTCAAAGCGCCTTCCTTGCAAACAAGAGGTGACCGAGAGGAGTAACCAATGGCACACGATACCATCACGCCATGTGATACGCTAGTATGTCGATGACGAATACACGCTTCCAATATGCGTGCACCGCGATGTCGCCAAACACGGATGCGACTATCGTGATGCTGTAAACAGAACCTGGATTCATCCGAAAAAATGACGTTTTGCCATTCGTGCACCCAGGTTCGTCGTTGAGTACACCATCGCAGGCGCTCCTGTCTGTGATGCAGCGTCAAGGCTATCCGCAGCCATGGTCTCTGAGCTGATAGTCCATGCTGCTGCAGACGTCGTCGAACTATTCGTACAGATGGTTGTTGTCTTGCAAACGTCCCCATCTGTTGACTCAGGGATCGAGAAGTGGCTGTACGATACGCTACAGCCATGCGGATAAGATGCTTGTCATCTCGACTGCTAGTGATACGAGGCCTTTGGGATCCAGCACGGCGTTCCGTATTACCCTCCGGAACCCACCAATTCATATTCTGCTAACAGTCATTGGATCTCGACCAACGCGAGCAGCAATGTCGCGATACGATAAGCCGCAATCACGATAGGTTACAATCCGACCTTTATCAAAGTCAGAAACGTGATGATACGCATTTCTCCTCTTTACACGAGGCATCACAACAACGTTTCACCAGGCAGCGCCGGTCAACTGCTGTTTGTGTATGAGAAATCGGTTGGAAACGTTCCTTATGTCAGCACGTTGCAGGTGTCGCCACCGGCGCCAACCTTGTGTGAATGCTCTGAAAAGCTAATCAATTGTATATCACAACACCTTCTTCCTGTCGATTAAATTTCGCGTCTGTAGAACATCATCTTCGTGGTGTAGCAATTTAAATGGTCAGTAGTAAACATCATCAATATTTGCTGGTTAGCTTGTTGTAGCACTTGGTTTACATGTTGCTGGAAAGATATATTATATTTTGCCGTCTTTAATCAACCGACAAACGTTACAGAATCCGCTTTCTTATTTATTGTCTACATTGCCTGCTTCACTGATTTATATAAGTTCCTTTACGTGACGGTGTTAAAGGTAGTTCCCAGGACATCATAGAAGCTGGATGTAAACGTCTCTGGCGGCAGCTTCCCGCAGGAAATTCTGCCGCTAGCAAAAACCTGCCTGCAACGGAAAATTTAATGTGACCCCACCTTAATTTTCTTTACTGTGCAATTACGGCAGTGACTGTGAAATTCCACAAGAGCCACTTTTTAATTACACCTTCTCTCTCGCAGACGGAGCCAAGGAGGGTCTACGAAATGCCAGACGCAACTATTATTCGCTCGTCTGACAGGCACTCCCTTGGGTAGGTGGAAAGGGGGGGGGGGGAGGGGGAGAGGGCCATCAAGCAAACTGCTTCTCCCGTCCTGCGCCAGCGGAGACTGTGCAGCACAGACTGCTAGCAAAAAGATATTTGCAGAGGTAGAAAATGCAAAATTTTGAATAGTTGCTGGTACAGCATCATTGAATGAGGTGCACGTCTGAGGAGGCTTCTATCCATCATTTACGGTGGTTCCTTAAATTCTCCTAGCATTCTGGGTGGTGTAACGTGTTCAAGAAATCTGTCTTCGACAGTTACATACATAGATTTCAACTTTATCTACATTGATACGTTTTGTGCATATGATTTTTCTATTATTTCATATATTGCTGCATTCTGTGCATCTGAATATATTTCTTTCTTATCAACAGAGACATCTGTCGTCGGAGTGCTAGTATGTCTGTCGTTTGGATCAAATTTTTAAGCCAGAAAATGAGTCTTGCCACTCCGCCAGTAGAGAACTCAACTAGTGGTCGCCCGGTCGGGGCTGAGTTCCTGCATCTGAGTCTGCGCGTTAGGCCGCCAGTCTGCTCGAGTTGCTCAGGCAACGGTCATTGGCGGTTGGATCGGTCGGTCGGTCGGTCGCGCACTGAGACGCGAGATGACTTGTCCGCCTTGAGCGTCGGCCCATGTGAGGTCCCCACGTGAGTCCAGTGGGGAGCGCCGTATAGAGAGGGGTAGTGGCTTCGCGGTTCACAAGAGAGCAACAGGAGCGAAACCACAACATCGGGAGATCGGCGCGCCTTCCTGCGTCCGTTGAAGCGGCGGACGGTTCGGGAGAGCGTTGGGGATGCTGCGCCAGGTCTTAGTCAGAAATCGCAGTTTATTAGAAGTTAAATGATTGAAGATATGGTGTTTCATTTACTTATTAAATTCTACTTGTTTTCCTGGTGAGGTCACCAGCCGCTTTGTTTTGGGGTCGTCCGACCATTCTTCTCCGTTTACCCACCCGCGGGAAGGTGGTTATTGTGAACTGGGTGGTCCGTTTTTCCCTTGTAGAATTGGGGAGGTTTAGAGCAATCTGCGGTTCGGGTTGTTTAGTAACCCCCCCCCCCCCCCCTTGTCAATCTGCCATACTTTAATAGCTGCCTCTGTCATGTTTGTCGGATTCGGTGTTAACAAATTTATCGCTTAAAGGCCGAATTCTTGAAATATGTTTCTATCTTGCCTATCGCCGGAATCTGTGGCCAAGCTGTTCTAGACACTTCAGTCCGGAACCGCGCTGCTGCTACGTTCGCAGGTTCGAATCCTGCCTCGGGCATGGCTGTGTGTGATGTCCTTAGGTTAGTTCGGTTTAAGTAGTTCTAGGTCTAGGGGACTGATGCCCTCAGATGTTAAGTCCCATAGTGCTTAGAGCCACTTGAACCACTATCTTGCCTATCATCTTACGAGGTGGTATATGTGTAATGTAGATCATGTTGTACATTTTACGTCAGTCTCCATTTTATGGCTTTTATTTAAATAGTCATATAAGCTTGCCACCCTTCCACCGTAAGAGCCCTTTAAAAAATGCGCTTTCGGTGGCAAATAATTTGAGGGTTGTACCATTTCCATTCCTCTTACGGGGTGCATAATTTACATGTTTGTGTGAGTTGTTAATATTTTTTTTTGTTTAAAGTAATCTGGTGTCTTGCAGATTTGCACCAGTTTACTCTTTCAGAGGTTGTTGTGAGCGATCATGACTACGGCCGTGTTGAAAGGGAGCTGGCAAGCTTCTCAGCCCGAAGGCTCCTACTGTTAATATTGTTCTTTGCCTCTGAATAAAACTGGATATTTCGAGGGTGCTTTTCTGCTTATAATTTTAAATCTGTTTTGAAAAAGCTTTTAGGAATAAATTCACATTTGTTAAAAGTAATTTTCCATCAGTTACTTCCTGGCAACTACTTTCACGCTCACCTAGTGTGATTATATGTCAATGTTCTTGATGAATCGCCAGTAAATAAAGTAAATTCTTCAAGAAAAAAATTATGAAAATAAATTTATGGTTCAAAGAGTTTCTTCAGGTGATCCATATCAAACTGAAGCCACTCATTAACGTTTAGATCCCATACAGCAATCAAATTGCATCGACGTTAACTGCTACGTTTCACTTGCTGTTCCAAACAGTGCCAGACATTTAGTATGGGATTCAGATTTGGTGACTTAGCGGGTCAGTTGCGATGCAATAGAATGTCTTAGTGTTCGTCAATCAAGAAACGGTTACGGGCAACATTTTGAACATGACTGTTGTCATCTTGGAAAACGGAGTATACACGGCACACTCATCGTGAAAACATAGACGAAAGGGGCACAGTTTGGTCACAGATAATTTTGAAATACACATCATGGTCCATGTTCATGGAAACATGAACGAGTCGCGAGAATTATTTTTATACTACGACTCAATTCGTGGTACGGAAACACCATCAAAACATCACTGAAACATCTCCGGCCTGAACTACAGGTTAAATGCCACATTATTCCGTTGCCAAACTCTCTGTCTTGTGTCATTTGAAGTGAGACAAAGTCGCAACTCATCGGGCCAGACTACACGGCACTAGTCAATCATTATCTAATTTATTGTTTGCTTGAACGATACAGGACGCACAGCCAAAGTGAGCAATGGCCTTTTGGGAGATAACTGACACCGAATGTACACTGCATGCAGTTCCATTGGGAATATTTGCTCGGAAAGCAGTTGATGGAGCTGCTTCGATTGAGTTCACCATTTCCTGTCGAGTCTGTAACCGAATATCATTGACAACGCGTGACGCTCATCTCCAGTCTCAGTCAGTTACGCCGTGTTGTAGGTCTGCGAGTGGTACATCAATCCTTGTAGACATGTTGGACGGTCCACATCGATACATCAACAAACCAGGCAACAGCATTCAGAATGTCGCCGCAGGAACGTCCAGACACGATAGCTCGTTTCTGCCTTTCTGACACGTCTTCATGTACACTGCTGGCCACCGTAAATGCAACACCAAGAAAGACAAGAGGTAGCACAACAAAATTTATTTTGTAGATAACATGTTGACCAAGTATCAAATGATTACGTTTACAGACGTCTGTGACATGTGGTTCCTGCCAGAATCAGTAGCCAGAGTAGCCGCCATTGTTGGAGATCACCGCTGCCACACGTCTCGGTATTGAGTCAAAGAGACGTTGGATGTGTTCCTGGGGTACAGCAGCCCAAGCAGCTTCCACACGTTGCCAAAGATCATCTGGTGTGGCAGCTGGGGATGTAATCTGGGTCACTCGTTGAGCAACGATGGGCCACATGTTTTCTATCGGCGAAAGATCCGGAGAGCGAGCCGGCCAGGGAAGCAGTTTAATCTGGTTATTGACGAAGAACCTTTGGACAATGCGTGCCACGTGTGGTCGCGCATTATCCTGTTGAAATATGGCTGTGGCCGAGCCCTGAAGGTAAGGAAGGACAACTGGCTCCAGCACCTCGGATATGTAGCGCCGGCTATTTAAAGTACCGGCAATGCGTACTAGAGGCGTGCGAGAGTAATATCCAATACCGCCCCATACCATAATACCCGGTGCAAGACCAGTGTGGCGGTGCATAATGCAGCTGTCCAGCATCCTCTCTCCACGGTGTCTCCACACTCGAATCCGACCATCATGGTGCTGCAGACAGAAGCGTGCCTCGTCAGTAAAGACAACGTCATTCCATTCTGCCGTCCACATCCGTCTGTCATCACACCATTGGCGACGGAGACGTCTGTGGTTCTGCGTCAATGGTAGACGAAGCAATGGACGTCTTGCGGACAGACCACTCTGCGTAAACGGCGTCGAATGGTACGCGCAGACACTGGATGATGCGTTACAGACGCAATGTGCTGTGGTATGGTTCGGGATGTCACTGAGCGATCCGTCACTGCCATGCGCACAATTTTCCTATCAGCACGTGCAGTGGTGCACCGAGGTGAATGCGATCGACCACGTCGGTCCGTCGTACCCTCCTGCAACCAACGATCACATATCCGCATTACAGTTGTTTGGTTTCGTCCAACACGACTAGCGATTTCTCTGTATGATAATCCACAATCTCGGTAAGCCACTATCCTTCCTCTGTCGAACTCGGATACTTGATCAAACGATGTTCGCTGTTGTCTACGAGGCATAACTGATCGTCTTGTGAAACAACCACAAGGTAAACACACGTGCCGAACGTACACTCGTCCAAATCGCCAAGCCTTAAATGGCGCTATGAGGTGGCGCCACAGGCGCGTGTGATGTGCGTGTGCGCTGAAATTCTAATCAGTTGCATATCTCATCGCTGCAAACCCATGGTGTAAATTTCACTTGATTCGGATGCTTCCTTCAGGGTGTTGCATTTACGGTGGCCAGCAGTGTAGATCCATCGTACTGCACTGAACCCGTACCACCGGCTGGTATATACACACCCAATAATTCGGCCAGATACCAGTTCTACAAAATCTTGTCTCGTGATACTACGGTGTTCCATCTGCATATAGCGCGCAAGGTTTGTGAGGGATGGGGAAGACTCATTATGGTAGAATAGCTGCGTTATAAAGCAAGAAACTTTTTTGAGTAGTAAATGCCGAATGAAATAAGAAAGAGAGTAAATGTTCAATGAATTCGAAAGTTAAGTTTTATAAATCGATCTGAGCTAAAACCCAACGAAATATTGATCTTATGTCAGCCAGTGAATCAAAATCATCTATTCAAACTCGTAGTGACCATAGTGGTACTGAAACGAAAGATGACAAAGGTGATGCCAAAATACTGGGTTCACCCTTCCGAAGTTGTTTCAATAAACATTGCTTTGACCGTATCTTGAGTATTGTTCATCAGTCTGGGAACCTCATTGTGATGAAGTAGTCGCAGCAATAGACGATATACAGAGTATATGCTTTACGTTATCAAGCTAGGGGGCGATCTAGATTAATGTAGCAACAGAAGTAGAACTTTAAACATCCGGGGTGTGAAAGACACAGATTCCAAGATTACAAAAAAATGGTTCAAATGGCTCTGAGCACTATGGGACTCAACTGCTGCGGTCATTAGTCCCCTAGAACTGAGAACTAGTTAAACCTAACTAACCTAAGGACATCACAAACATCCATGCCCGAGGCAGGATTCGAACCTGCGACCGTAGCGGTCTTGCGGTTCCAGACTGCAGCGCCTTTAACCGCACGGCCACTTCGGCCGGCCCAAGATTACAGGAATCAATAGAGCAACTCTGCAACTTGCTATGTGATACAAAAAAAGTAAACTTGCTATGTAATATAGTCGTAATAGCTATACAAATAGGGCCATTTAGTTCGCACTACACAATTCACATTATGTTAAGCTACCAACTTGTAGCTCGAGGTTTAGACAATAAGTGTGAAACAGGAACGGACAGGAACAAAAGGAACGAATAGCAGAGTCTCAAAAAATTATCATGTCACAGTGTTTAATACTTCTATACATTTTGTAATTTAATACATATCAAAAACAAAATGTGGCAACCTAATAGTGTGTCACCCAGTGTCTAAGTGATACATAACGTAAGTGCGTAAAATTTATGTTCGAAGCCAAAGTATTAATGAATGTCGTCAAACCAAATGGAGAAACAGAGCCATTCTAATGCGGGTTTTCCACAATGCTAATACATGGGCGAAAGGAAATCAATATTGAAGAACAAGAAGACCACAACTTTAGTGAAATTATAGAAGTACATCATCTTGATAAGAGAAACTGCGTAAAAACAAATCACAAATAACCATGAAAAATAGTAAAAAATTCTCATCAAATTCTAATAGGTCATTCAATAAATTATTCGGAGATCTTTTCTTGTAACTATAGATTTGTCGATTTTCTAAGATATCTAATTTTTCCTTTTGGGAACTTTATTCAAGACTGTCAAGTTACGACAAATATCAGTAATGTTATGCTTCCTGTCTCTGAGATGATCTCCGAAAGTTGTTTTATTATGATTACCAATGTGTTCCTTAAATCTCGTAAATAATGACCTCCCCGTCTGTCCTACATAAAAACCATTGCACTCGACACAGTTTAATTTGTAAGCACTTGTTATATTACATTTGCCATCACTCATCTCAGATTTGTATCTTAACTTAGACTTTAGCGTATCGAAAGTTTTAAATGGAGAAATTACATTTGACTACTGTAAGTGCAGTTCAGTTTTGTCCGATAACTTCCCCCTGTATGTCATGGAAATATATTTTACTTTAGGTTTCAACTTTTTGCATTGACCATGAAGTAACAGTATCCTTCTTATCTTTACTTAACTTCTTTTCTAGTTTTCCATGAAGATGTACGACTAATCCATGAAAATAGCCTTTAGCTACCGCAAAATGTTTTAATGTTGCCTGTTCCCATTCCACACTTTTGACATCCAGTGGTAACGTTAGCATTCTGTGTAACACTGTGTTAAAATAAGCCGTCTTTTAATGCAATGGACTACGTGAGGAAGCGTTAATAATCATGTCAGTATTCGTCGGTTCCCGAAATATGCTGAAGGGTTGCTTACCATTCTGTTTCTTAATGGTGATATGCAAATAACTAATGGCATTATCTTTTTCCATTTCGAATGTAAATTGTATTTTATTATGCATTCTATTCAAAGCTGTTATATAATTTTGAATATCTACTTCACTACCCTTTATCAGGATGATAATGTCATGTACGTAACGTTTAAAGGATGTGTTTTTCCGACGAAAAAGTTATTTTCTAAGTTGTAGTTAAAGATGTCTGCCAAGATTCCAGCCAGGCTGTTACACACGGCCAATCCCTCATTTTGGTGGTAAAATTTATTTTTGATTTGGAAATAATTGTAAGACAGTGATAATACAAGCAGTTCAATCAGTTCAACAATTTCTCCATAATTTCACTTACAATGAGTTAATAATTTTTTTTATTATTTCAAGACACTGCCCAATTGGCATGTTAACACTGATTAACTGGGTATCTGGATGTCTTTCAGAAACTCCTGACGATTTTTTACATTTATGGGTTCCTCGAAACCAAACATCTGTTTTAATTTATTATTTAACCACTTATTTAGTTCATAATTTGGCGATGATATCTTATCTTACTTGAGCGTCACCGTCTTCAGTCTACTAATCTACAAACATGAGCTTCTATGGTCAGTGCAGTGTGGACGTCGGTTTACGTAATATTTATTTTATGCTTGACTTAGTGATATACTATTGTTCTCTTGTTCATGAGATATCGTTCAATGATGTGATACGGAACAATATGAATTTGATCAAGATTCAGTGAAATGTACTGCGGGGGGTATGTTATATTCCATGGTATTGTCCATGTTTATGTAAAATTGTATTACACCTTTTTATATCTGATCCCAGTATTCCTGAGTATGTTGATCTATGCTTTGCAGACCATATGACGGCAACGTAGTTTGTTGAAACTGGTAATCATAATAAATGCTGTACAATAGCTATCTTGGCTGTTTGAAGTTGTATTTCTGTCCCTACAACACAAAGAGAGTAAACAAGAGGTATGACCAAATCTTCAGGAACCATCGCTCACACTTAGAGGAATTAATTGAGTTATATGGGCATGGGTTCAATAAAACGCTCAGTTTCCATATTGATTATCCGTATTAATCGTGGGAAACATGCAGGAGAAGAACATATCGGTACAGTGTGAAAACCTTTCCTAAGTGAAAAGTTGAAAATGCTCTGAGTTAGCAAGAATACACGTGTCAACCGCCCATCGCATTGTAACCCTGATGCGCTGAGGTATCCCTGGAGAAATGCATATTATTTCTCAGCCTTCCGTAATACATGCACAAAGACCGTACATTTTGTACAGGCGTTCTGTACACAGGAGCTTTCGAATGCTCCCACAAATGTAAGTCTGGTGAATTTAGGTCCAGAGAGCGTGGACGCCAAGAAACTGATTCACCTCTATGTATCCATCCATCACAGAACCTGTTATGTAGAGGCTTACGAGCATCAACACTGAAATAAAGAGGAGCTCCACCATACACCAAGTAAACGTTTTGTCACATTCATAAAGGCACATGTTCTAGCAGAACATACAGAATATTCTCTAAGAAAGCATGGTAAGTTTCTTCGATGAGCCTGGATGAAAGGACATTAAACCCTAGCAAACAGTCACCAACAGTGCCTGTCCAAACGTTGACAGAAAATCTTTGTTGATGGCGTTTTTCCACAAATTCTTGAGGATTCTCGACAGCCAATACGTTCTGATCCTGAAAATTTGCAATGTGGTCACAGTGAAACGAAGCGTCATTCGTGAACTGTACATTTGCACTAAAGTGAGGGTTGATACGTTGTGGAATGGACCATTCGCAGAAGTGTAGCCGTGAAAGAAAATGAGTTACTGACAGTGTTGTGTTTCTGTGTGTTTCCCATAATAACGTGATTACGATGAAAACTAGAAATTGCGCTCTAACAAGCAAATAAAGGCTTTCGAGAGAGCGGACACGTTTCGTAGCAGGGTCCTATAATAAAGGCCAGATCGTTACGAAAATGTTCACTAAACTCAGGTGACTGACACCGATTAGAGAGTCGTTGTGCTAAGTAATAAAGAAGTGACATAGTCATGTCGGAGGCGAGCGATCATTCTAGTAAATATGCGTAGATCTGTAGTTAAGCTGGCTAGGTCGCTTAAAAATTATACAGCAGGTGAAGAATGATTTTATTGCTCACGAAATATGAATGACACGTTTCGGAATTATTTCCGTATTCAGAAATCCAAGTCAAAGGTAGCACAAGGACAAGAGCGTTATTAGCTGTGCACGTAACATGAGATGACAGACGACTTGCTCTTTATTGAAATTCAGATGGTGTGGTTCTTGAAGAGTCGGGCAACATTTTACTTCATTTCATATACTTTGCGTATAGATGTATAAGTAGATGAACATTGTCGCAGCGCTTTTACAAACACATAGATTAAATACTTTTGGTGTTGCGCTATGATTATTCGACCATATAAATACAAATGAAAACATCGGATTAGCCATGGACTATGAGGCATCAGCTGCCTTCTGTAGCTGGATTTGCACGTGTAGCTGAATATTGATAGGTTTACTAGTTAGCATGCCTACGTGAAGGTACTCACACAGAACTAAATTTTCCAGTGGCTAGATACCAATAACCAGGACATCAAATACTTACTACACTAGTACACAGAGCAAGAACTATATGCTCGTATAATGATGAACCTTCCAACAGAACTGGATTAGCACAAAGAGATCTTTGCTGTCTACAGGAGTAGGATGTCTATGGCGACTTCGGATGAAATTTTACCTTTGACCGTCGGGTAACTTATGTTTAGGGAGAGAGCAGGCGTAAAAGCATAATGTCTCCTTGCTTCACCCTTTCCCCCTAATAATAATAAAAGAATTACATATTTCCAATACAAGTATTAGTAGAAAAAACAACTGGGGTTGTTATCTGGCTAATATAGCATTTACTTTAGTTTCATAATTTTCGACTGCAGGCGTAGTTGAGGTTATGTTGCACTAGTCATACAAAAATCGAACCGTCACTCCTGAAGTTTGTAAAGAATTTTCGGGAAAGGTTAAGCACTTTTGTTGTATGAATTTAAAAATACGTTTCCAGCCTTATTACGGTTTTTAGTTATTTATTGTTGGGTAATATCACCTTTTTGGAGCTCAACTTCGACAAGGTTAAACTGCTGTTTAATACTATGTACGAATTTCTGGTATCTTTTTCTGAGTGTCGCCCTGGAATTGTACTCATCGTCCTGTGTACATCACGATGTCAGATTTTCAGTGTTTAAGAGTATATTTCATCTAAGCACAATATTTTCACGTTGCCTCTACAACCGTCCATAACTGCGAGAGTGTTGCAGGCGTATTATTTTGTTCACGAACTGACCTCTCGATTGTTGTTGTTGTTGTGGTCTTCAGTCCTGAGACTGGTTTGATGCAGCTCTCCATGCTACTCTATCCTGTGCAAGTTTCTTCATCTTCCAGTACCTACTGTAGCCTACATCCTTCTGAATATGCTTAGTGTATTCATCTCTTGGTCTCCCTCTACGATTTTTACCCTCCACGCTGCCCTCCAGTACTACATTGGTGATCCCTTGATGCCTCAGAACATGTCCTACCAACCGATCACTTCTTCTAGTCAAGTTGTGCCACAAACCCCTCTTCTCCCCAATTCTATTCAGTAGCTCCTCATTAGTTATGTGATCTACCCATCTAATCTTCTGTAGCACAACATTTCAAAAGCTTCTATTTTCTTCTTGTCCAAACTATTTATCGTTCATGTTTCACTTCCATACATGGCTACACTCCATACAAATACTTTCAGAAACGACTTCCTGAAACGTAAATCAATGATGTTAACAAATTTCTCTTCATCAGAAATACTTTCCTTGGCATTGCCACTCTGCATTTTATATCCTCTCTATTTTGACCATCATCAGTTATTTTGCTCTCCAAATAGCAAAACTCCTTTACTACTTTAAGTGTCTCATTTCCTAATCTAATTCCCTCAGCATCACCCGACTTAATTCGACTACATTCCATTATCCTCGTTTTGCCTTTGTTGATGTTCATCTTACACCCTCCTTTCAAGACACTGTCCATTCCGTTCAACTGCTCTTCCAAGTACTTTGCTGTCTCTGACAGAATTACAATGTCATCCGCGAACATCAAAGTTTTTATTTCTTCTCCATGGATTTTAATACCTAGACCGAACTTTTCTTTTGTTTCCTTTACTGCTTGCTGCGTGTACAGATTGAATAGCATCGGGGAATTATGTCCCATAAATGTTGGATGGGATTCATTTGGGCGATCGTGATGGCCAAATCAATCATTGGAATTGTCAGGAAAGTTCTTCAAACGGATTGCGAACAACTGTGGCCCGGTCACACGGTGCACTGTCACCCATCAAAATTCCTTTGTTGTTTGGGAACACGAAAAAAATGATTTCTGCAAAATGTCTCCAGCTAGTCGAACATAATCATTTACAGTCAATGATCGGTTCATTTGGACCAGAGCACCCAGTCCACTCATCGTAAGCACAGCCCACACCATTACGGCTCCACCATCAGCTTGCACAGTGTTTTGTTGATACCTTGCGTCCATGGTTTCGTGGGGCCTCCGCCACACTCGACCCCTCCCATCAATTCTTACCATATTGAATCGGGACTCATCTAACCAAGTCACGGTTTTATAGTTGCCTAGTGTTCAACCCAGGACAGGCTCTTGCAAACGATGTCGTGCTGTCAGCAAAGTCAGTCGCATCGGTCGTCTGCTGCCTTTAACGACAAATTTCGCCGCAGTGTCCTAACAGATACGTTTTTCGCATGTCTCACATTGATATCTTCCGTTGTTTCACGCAGTGATACTTTCCTGTTAGCTTTGATAACTCTACGCAAACGCGGCTTCGCTTGGTCGTTAAGTAAAGGCCGTCGGCCACTGCTTTATCCATGGTGAGAGGTAATGCCAGAAATTTTGTATTCTCGGCACACTCTTGACACTGTGGCTCTACGAATATAGAATTTCCAAACGACCTCCGAAATGTAATATCTCATGCTCTCAGCTCTACCATTCTCCGTTCAAAGTCTGTTGATTACCTATCGGACATCTCTTGACATGAATCACCTTAGTAGAAATAACAGCTCCGCCAATGCACTGCTATCTTATACCTTGTAAAAGCGATCCTAACGTCATCTGTATATGTGCATATCACTATCCCATAAAGTTTGTCACCTCAGTGTATGGTGTTCACCGAAGGTAGAATGACTAGTTTAGTTCATCCAGCTTCATACTTCAAATTCGTGTCTACCCTCCCCAGGTACACTGATTTGCTATCTTGACATTCTACCTGGTACATTCTGGCTTCTTGGTATTTCTCTAGTTTTTCGGTTAGTGTGTGTAACTGTCACTGAATATTGATTCTTTTTCTGTATGCGTCGTTTATCCTTGTTTCTTCAGAAAACGTGCTATCCTGTGTGTTGATTTGCTTGTGCATGTTACTGTATACCACTTATTTTTTATTAGCCATAAGTGTCAAAGTCGTTTTTTTTTCGACTGTCTGTTAATTATAAGTGTTGTAAGTGGTTTTGTTCTGTGTTTTTAGTCGTCAGCATCATAAGTGTTCTCGTTCTTTGAGTTTGTTTGTTTTGTAGTGTCACTACTGGTTGTTGAGGTTGTTTTCTCTGCTTGTTTTCACTTTTCCTTAGCTTCTTTTGATTTTGTTACTCTGTCTCTGAGTTGTAATCGTGTTATGTCCACTGTTTGTGGTTATGAACTGTAGTTTTCCAATCATTTTTCCTAATTTTCTTTGTTGAGTGGAATTTTATGCACTCTGTACATCAAGTTTTCAATAGCTGAGTATTTGCGCTTCTGTACATGAGTTGATGTGGCATGTATAATTGTGTCTGTCACTGTTGATTTTCTGTAAATATCAAGTTTGTTCTTGTTGTTTCCTCTCATAATTGTTGCAGCTAAGAAGTGTACTAGTTTTTGTGTTTTACCAAGGAAAATTGAAGATCCTTATGTATACTGTTTATGTCTGCATGAAATTTATTTCATTAGTTGGTTCATCTCTCATATGTATCATATAATCCACAAATCTTTACCAGTAACTAATTTCATACCTTTTCTTTGTGATTATTGTATCAAAGATTGCATTTTCTATGTAGTTATAATGTTCTAAATGTCCCAATTTGTAGGTCATCTTAGTTCCTTCCCAAATTGGGAATAATATTGATGTGTGATTACCCTTACAGCTTTGGTTATTTCTCTAACGTTATCTCTGGATAATTTGTTGTAAGCCAATAGTTTCTCTTCAACTAATTTCATTTTGTCATCAGTCGGTAATGAGATGTACATTTTCTCTGAGTAAAAAGTAGTGAGCTGTTTGTGGATTGTGTCAGTTTTTTATCTGTGTTTACGTTCGTTTGTGTTTTTCATTGTTCTGTTGTTTCTCTTTACATAGTTTCTGTTATGATTTTGTTCATGTATTTTACCACACAGCGTGTTACTGTATTCATAAAATTTATGACTCATCTTATGGTAGTCTTTGGTTGGTCTATTTTTAGTCGGCTTTGGACTGTTAGCACTTTTGGCTTCATTTTGTAATTCAGTGTTTCCTTTTGCCCGGAATATATGTTTCGTGTCCTTGATTTTGGTTTTTATATGTCTCTACAATCATACTGTTGGATCAGGCTTCAGTTTTGTGATTTTGTTAGTAGAGACAATTGCTTTTGTTTATTTTATATATTGTTCTTTGTTGCTCATTATCATGATGTTCCATTTATCGGTTTTGGTCACTATAATGTTACTGAAATGTAGTTTTTCTTTTAATTCCTTTATCATAGTGTTTATTGAAGTTTCCCATCCACTTGTTCCTTCTTCAGCAGTTCTCGTTTCAGCTCTACATTTACAGCGCTAATTTCTTGTTGATCTTCCTCTGTCAGGATATTTCTGTTTCTACAATCAGATTTTCTGTGTAATGGTGGCCTATGTAGGTGCTGATGCTGTGTTAAAACCCTTTTACAACTGCAGTGTTTGTTTCTCAACTAATTCCGTATCTGTGAGGCTTATTAGTCTTCACTAGAATGTGTGGATAAGTGTGTGAGTGTTGCTCGTTGTTAAGCTTATCTTTCCAGTTACGTTTAATACTGAGATTTATTTTGTTTGTATTCTGGGTCTATTTTGAGTGGTCTCGCTGTGATGTGTTCAGTTTCTGCACCAAGCTAATCATCACTATTGGATTATTAATAAACGCAGATCACTTGAGGTTTATATCAAAAAACATTTTCTGAAGTAGTATTACTAATTAGTTGTTTCTGACATTTACATTAATATAATGTGGACTTGCATTATTTATTTTGCAAGTCTGATTGAATGTAATGTTTTGGATTGTCTTGTTGAGTCTGAGATAAAAAACTGAAAACATTTGCCGAAAAGATTTCGTTAAAAAATAGTTTTATGTTAAGATCATGCTTAACAGAGTGTTGTGCGAAGTACACCTCGAGTTATCTGCATTTATCACTGATGATCTGCTTGGCGCAGAAAACTCACACATCACAGCATGAACAGTGAAATACTCAGAAAATGCATGAATGAGAACCAAAACATTCACAAGGAAACACAAGACAAAAGAAGCTCAAAAATGAACAATACAATAGCACAAAACATTCCACCAACAACTAATAAGTCTCACAGATGCAGAATTAATACTGAATGGGAATATGGGATAAGGTCTAACAGCACCTTCATTAGCATTAATGAAAACGGTGAAATCAAGTTTCTAGGCACAACCGCGAAGTTCGAGCTTTTTCCAAGTGCCGAAAGTATCGGGTTGGTAGATGTGACCACGGAGCTCCTAAAGGAAACTTCTTGCGGTGACGTTGCCGGCAGTCAGGCGTACTTATATGGCTTACTTGAGAAGGACTCCTCATGGACACAGCATGACTTGGCATAGGTTACGACATGGACGCGTTCCCAGGAAAGGGAAAGAATATTTTATGCAATTTATGTGTACAGATAACATAGTTATTTTGAAATTTCGTCCAGTTCACGGTAAGGAAAGCGAATCCTATCTCTCGCCAGAGCTAGGCTTTTCTTACGTGTGATGAGCTTCGTAGGACAGCCATTCAGAAAGAACCTATTCAAAGAAATAGAAACTTATTTCCGCAAGTGTACATTCCAAATGACAATGAAACTGTTTGTGTTTCGGTCTTACAGAAACACAGGTCATTGTATAGTTTCGAATATGATGTGAAAATGGGTGCCAGTGTCTGAAAGCCTTAACCACGAGATAATGAAACAGCGATTCACAGACGAGTGCATTTTCAGAGCGGGGAATGATTACGGTAAACGAATTAGACTCGACTACACAGTGTAAAGCGGCTTTCTGAGTATATATCTCAATGAAGATGTAGAAAAAACGTTTTACATGCCCTACTTCACATGAAGTGGTGTAGAGTGTTAAAGTGAAACAATTGAAAATGAGTGTCCAGTAAAATCTCAGCGATGCTGAGTGCAATCGAGATGTTCAAAACTTCTTACTCCCTTGCACTCGTATTTTAGTATGGCGCTATATGACAAGTGTAAGTACAGAATGCAGCATATTCTCAGACAAGATCTGTCAGAACCATATTTATAATATAAAATAAAAAACAAGAAACTCATTCAGCACAAGAACATTCATCAAGCTGTGCAATGCGACAAAGCGGGGAAAACGCTGATAAGGAAAGCAATGAAAGGGTGCTCCATTGGCCGGAAACACATTATGCGTGATTAAGTGCTGAAATAAAGCTGGGACAAAAGACTGCAGTCCCTTTTCCAGAGCGAACTGCTGACTCGAAATAAAGGGCTAGTGAAATGCAGAGAAGATTAAAGCAGCAGAAAAGCGAGCGAAATCGTTCACCGGATTCTGAAAGGTACTACTCTGAAATTACTGGTAATAGAAGTGCCTCTAAACCTAAAAAGTACTTGTAATGCTATACAGAAGAACGCATTCGCAAAACCCAGGGAGAACGTCGGAGAAAATATGGAAATTTTGTTACTTACGAATTAAAATGTTGCCATCATGACACTTGAATAAGGTAATTTGTACTAATAAAAAATTCAGAACTTTGTCTCAGTTTCCAGCATCTTCCTTTTTAGGCGGGTGGGTCTAGAAGATATGATCCAGCTATGATATTCAGAAATACAACATTCAAGAGCGCTTTCAAGTGTCTTAAAGTAGTGTTTCCATGTAAAACGATGGGGGTCATTAAGCATTATAGTTTGGCATGTGTGACTTCGGATTCGTTCGAATATTCTAGCATTTGCAAACAGTTCGTTTGTTGGCAGCTGCAATATTTATCAGTGAGTGTCACAAGTTTCGTATGAAAAAAATAACGAATCTCGTGCATTAATGAAAGTGTAGTCCACAGGAAATTTCAGGGGAATACTGCACTATCATTTTTACTGGATAATGTAGAAAGCTCGAGTAAAAATAGATGATCCACTGAGTACTCCTGGAATGTGATGGATTTGGGTGGGCACCAATATGGGTGTCACTGAGGTGCTCTTCCTATAGATGTATCAGTTAGAGTAAAACAACTTTTAAGCTATTGTTGACTATGTGCTTATTAAGCGCTGAGCGCCCAGTGCCTTGGAATGGCATCAATAGATTGATGCATTTCTGAAACGCACGTCTTTTTTTCGGATATCATCAGTCTTCTAGCTGGCCGCCATAATGTCCCCTGCTGCGCCAACCTCTTCATTTCTGAGTAGCACTTGAACTCTGCTGCTTGTTGGTTGTACTCCAATCTCAGCCTTTCCTTACAGTTTTACCATCTACAATTCCTTATAGTATCATGGGAGACATTTTCTGCTGTCTTAACCCAAGTCCTATCATCCTGCCTCTTTTCCTTGTCGATTTTTCACATGTTTTTTTTCCTCGACTATTCTGCGGAGAACCTCCATACCTTTTATCAGCCCACTTAATTTTCAAAATCCTTCTCCAACACCACATCTGTCACTTAGATTCTCTTCTTTTTTGATTTTCCCACAGCCCATGGTTCAGTTATCAGCTAAATTTATCACTGATAACTTTTCACCTTCAATTTTAAACCCAATCCGTAACCATTCTTTTACTTTCGTTATTGTTTCTTCGATGCAGAGATCGAACAGTAGGGGCAAAAACAGCATCCCCGTCTTATTCGCTTTCTAGTGGGAGCACTTCGTTCTTGGTCTTCTATTATTATGGTTCCTTCTTGTTTCTTATACATGTTGTATATTACCACAGTTTCCTATACTGTACACAAATTTTTCTGATAATTTCGAACATCTTGCACCATTTTACATTGTCGATGCTCTTTCAAGTTCTAAAAATCGCATGAACGTGTCTTGCTTCCATTATCAAGCGCGATGACAGGACTGCCTCTCGGGTGCCTTTACCTTTCCTGCAGACAAACCGATCGTCATTTAATAGATCCTCAATTATCTTTTCCATTCTTCTGTACATTATTCTTGTCTGCAATTTGGATGTATGAGCTGTTAAGTTGATTGTGCAATAGTTATCGCAATTATCTACCCTTGGTATCATCGGGATAGTGTCAATGATATTTTTCCGGAAGTCTGATGGTACGTCTACAGACTTATAGATTCCACGAACTAACTAGAGTAGGCGTTTATGTGTCATTTTCCCATTGATTTTAGAAATTGCAATGGAAAGTATTTTACGTCTTCCATCTTATTTGCTCGCAAGTCTCCCAGAGCTTTATTATACTCCGACTCTAGTATTAGAGACTCTTTGTCTTCCATACTGACTCCCACTTAATCTTGTGTTACGTCACTGAAATTTTTCTTCAGTTACCAAAATTAGTTCCTGTGTCTGTCTTGCAAGCCTCTGTGACTGACCTTTTTAGAGATGTCCAATGCTATTCAAGTGAATTCCCTATATTGGAGTCATTTTCACAGTATCTCCAGCCCTCCAGAACTTCAAACGCACCTCATCATTCCTTAGTAATTCCGCATCACACTTCTCTTAGTATTGATTCATCCGAACGATTCTCTTAAAATGGAGACTATTCAACATTACTAAAGTGTAGTACGAGTCTGAACTTCAAAGTACGACTAATGTTCTAATATCTGATTTCAGAATCTTCTTTTCTCGTTCCATGATGCAATCCAGCTGGATTATTCCGTGTCTCCGTTTCTTTTCTCAATGTCTTGTGAATTTTGAACAGCGTATTCGCTATTACTAGTTGAAATTTAGAGCATTACTCAGTCTTTCTTCTCTCTCATTCTTACTATCGAGGACATACTCTCCTATAACACTGGGAGCTGAAGATTAGGTGTGTACATCACCTAATTAATGAGGAGGTACTGAACAGAATTGGGGAGAAGAGAAATTTGGCCGGCCGGTGCGGCCAAGCGGTTTTAGGCACTTCAGTCTGGAACGCGCGACCGCGGCCATGGATGTGTGTGATGTCGTTAGGTTTAAGTAGTTCTAAGTTCTAGGGGACTGATGACCTCAGATGTTACGTCCCATAGTGCTCAGAGCCATTTTTTTAGAGTAATTTGCGGTACAGCCTTACTGTAAGAAGGAATCGGTTTGTAGGACACTTTCTGAGGCATCAAGGGATCACCGATTTAGTACTGGGGGGAAGTGTGGGGAGTAAAAATAGTAGATGGAGACCAAGAGATGAATACAGTAAGCAGATTCAGAAGGATGTAGGTTAAAGTAGTTACTTGGAGATGAAGAGCCTCGCACAGGATTCAGTAGCAAAGAGAGCTGCATCAAAACCACTGTCTTGTGCCCCATTATTTTCTACAGCATCCAGTCACCTTTGATTATTAGGTTTTCCTCTCCTTTTAAATAATGAATTACGCATTCAACTTTCTCATATACTTTGTCTCTTCCTCTTCTGCTTGTGACACAAACATTATATACCTTAACTGCTGTTGTTGGCCATGGTCTGCTGTCGATTCTGATCAGAATGACCCTATAACCGAACTTTCATAGCACGAATTCGCTCTCTGACAGACTACCCTATTCATGTCGAATAGTACTCGCTGTGCATAATTTTCTGCTGTTATAGGTATTACCCTATACTCGTCTCACCAGAGATCTCTGTCCATTTCCCTTCACTAACCTCCACAGTATCTAGACTGAGTCACTGCGTTTCCCTTTTCATGTTTTGCAGTTTCACTACCACATTCATACTCTCGGAATCGCAGATTATTCTTTTTCTTTCCTTGTTCTCATGGTCACCTCCTCATTGTTAGCCACCTCCCGGAAATTCGAATGGGCAACTAATCTGGTCCATGTTGCCAATGGAGAGATCGTCACACTTTTTCAGTTACTGGCCACATGTACTGTGGATGCACCTTACGTATCTTTAATGCAGTGGTTGCCATGCGTTCTGCACCCACATGCCGTCGATCATTGTCGCTTCTTCCAAGTTATAAAGCTAGTCACCACCCCAAACTTTTTCATATCATTCACCTCTTTGGTAAGAATGGTGGCTGAACAACTATGTCGCCTTATCCAGGGAGTATTCGGCTGCCATTGCTGATGAATTTAGTTCAAAATTTAAGAAATGACCGGATCGAACGCAGTATGCACGAGGTTTCATTTCTCAATCACAGACGCTAGATGATTATATCTGTCAATAAGAGCAGTAGCAGCATACATCCTGAGAAATCAGTACCCAAAACAACCACCTCTGGCCGTAATAACGGCCTTGATGCGCCTGGGCATTGAGTCAGAGCTTGGATGGCGTGTACAGGTACAGCTGCCCATGCAGCTTCAACACGATACCACAGTTCATCAAGAGCAGTGACTGGCGTATTGTGACGAGCCAGTTACTCGGTCACCATTGACCAGACGTTTTCAGTTGGTGAGAGATCTGGAGAATGTGCTGGCCAGGGAAGCAGTCGAACATTTGCTGTATCCAGTAAGGCACGTACAGGACCTGCAACATGCGGTCGTGCATTATCCTGCTGGAATGTAGGGTTTCGAAGGGATCGAATGAAGGGCAGAGCCACGGGTCGTAACACATCTGAAATGTAACGTCCACTGTTCAAAGTGCCGTCAATGCGAACAAGAGGTGACCGAGACGTGTAACCAATGGCACTCCATACCATCACGCCAGGTGATACGCCAGTATGGCGATGACGAATACACGCTTCAATGTGCATTGACTACGATGTCGCCAAACAAGGATGTGACCATCATGATGCTGTAAACAGAACCTGGACTGATCCGAAAAAATGATGTTTTGCCATTCGTACACCCAGGTTCGTCGTTAAGTACACCATCGCAGGCGCTCCTGTCTGTGATGCAGCGTCAAGGTAACCGTAGCCATGGTCTCCGAGCTGATAGTCCATGCTGCTGCAAACGTCAAACGTCGTCGAACTGTTCGCGCAGATGGTTGTTCTCTTGAAAACGCCCCATCTGTTGACTCAGGCATCGAGACGTGGCTGCACGATCCGTTACAGCCATGTGGATAAGATTGTCGACTGCTAGTGATACGAGGCCGTTGGGATCCAGCACGGCGTTCCGTATTACCCTCCTTAACCCATCGGTTCCATATTCTGCTAACAGTCATTGGATTTCGACCAACGCGAGCAGCAATGTCGCGATACGATAAACCGCAATCCGACCTTTATCAAAGTCGTAAACGTGATGGTTCGCATTTCTCCTCCTTACACGAGGCATAACAACAACGTTTCACCAGGCAACGCTGGTCAACTGTTCTTTGTGTATGAGAAATCGGTTGTAAACGTTCCTCAAGTCAGCACGTTGTAGGTGTCACTACCGGCGCCAACCTTGTGTGAATGCTCTGAAAAGCTAATCATTTTCATATCACAGCATCTTATTCCTGTCGGTTAAATTTCGCGTCTGTAGCACGTCATCTTAGTGGTGTAGCAATTTTAATGGCCAGTAGTGTAGATATGCAGTGACAAAAAAGAAACTTCTCCAGACCAAAAATTTAATATATTTCAATAGCTAACGTGACATTAGCCCTAATGAAAATTGTGAAAAGATTTTTCTCGTGCTTAGAGATACTAGTGAGAGCGATTTGTGACTTTAAAAGGTATAGCGTAGTTTTTAGGAGAAAGAGAATTTAAAGTTCGTATTTGATACAAATTAAATACTGGCACAATTCCATAAAAACCCCGTTTTCGAAAGCTTATATACTGAAAATTCTGTGCAGTACGCATGTTTAAGGGATTCGTTGACGAGCGAGGTGATCTTGTAATTAACAAACAAAAAATCATTACTGTAGTTCTCTAGTTTTCGAGGTACTGTGAATGATGTGAATGACGTGTTAAGTTCGAAGCTGGTCACGAAGAAGAAAATTGCATCCATCTAAGAAGCAAAAAACCAGAAGGTTGCGAGTTCTACTTGCGTTCCGAAGGCTCCATGCGAACTTAATTTTATATACACTGAAACGCCAAAGAAACTGGCACAGGCATGCGCATTCAAATACGGAGATATGCAAACATGCTAAATACGGCCCTGCAGTCGACATGCCTATGTAAGGCAACAAGTGTTTGTCGTGGTTGTTACTGCTGCTACAATGGCAGATTTTCAGGATTTAAGTGAGTGTGAACGTGGTGATATATTCGGCGCACGAGCGATGCGACACAGCATCTCCGAGGTGGCGATGAAGTGAGGATTTTCCCGTATGACCATTTCACGAGTGTACCGTGAATATCAGCAAACCTCCAACATCGCTGCAACCGGAAAAAGAACCTGCAAGAACGTCACCAACGACGACTGAAGAGAATCGTTCGTGTCAGAAGTGCAACCCTTTCGCAGATTGCTGCAAATTTCAGTGCTGAGCACCAACTAGTGTCAGCGTGCGAACCAGTCGACGAAACATCATCATATGGACTTTCGGAGCCGAAGGCCCACTCGTGTACCCTTGATGACTGCACGAAACAAATCTTTACGCCTCGCCTGGGCCCGTCAACACCGACATTGAACTGTTGATGACTGGAAACATTTGCCTGTTCGGACGAGTCTCGCTTGAAATTGTATCGAGCGGATAGAGTTGTACGGCTATGGAGACTACCTCATGAATCCATGGACCCTGCATGTCAGCAAGGACTGTTCAAGCTGGTGGAGGCTCTGTAATGGTGAGGGACGTGTGCAGTTGGAGTGATATGGGACCCCCTGATACGTCTAGATACGACTCCGACAGGTGACACGTAAGTAAGTATCCTCTCTGGTCACATGCATCCATTCGTGTTCCTTGTGCATTCCGACGGAGTTGGGCAATTCCAGTAGGACAATGCGACACCCCACACTTGCAGAATTGCTGCAGACTGGCTCCGGGAACACTCCTGTGAGTTTAAACGCTTCCGCTGCCCACCAAACTTCCTAGACATGAACATTATTGAGCATATCTGGGATCCCTTGCAACGTACTCTTATGGATTTATCGACAGCTCTGCAGGATTCATGGTGTCAGTTCCCTCCAGCACTACTGCAGACGTTTGTAGACTCCATGCCACGTCGTGTTGTGGCACTTCTTCGTGCTCGCAGGGGCCCTACGCTGTATTAAGCAGGTGTACCAGTTTCTTTGGGTTTTCAGTGTAATTGGCAGCTGCAGATGCTTTGTCTTCGTCATCGTTCATCCCTGTTGTGGTTACTGGTAGTGTTTGGATGAAGTCTTCAGAGAAGAAAATAGTAAAAATTATGGCTATTGTTGTTACGCAATTGTCCAGTTGTTCCCTGGATTGCTGCAACGGATATTTTATGGCATACGGATATTTTATGGCATATCTCAAACAATGGAAGTGGAATTCCCTTATTACTTCGCTTTGAAACATTGCAGTCGCTTACGTGTAGTAGGCAAAGACTGTCAGGGACTTTTTTATTTAGAATGAGCGGTTTATGTAGAATGAGCGGTAGTCGAGAGGCCTTAAGCCATCACGGCTAGATGGCAAAGGCATCGTATTCACAGCGGCAGAGGACTTCAGTTTATCGTAGCTCAGCCAATTAGCACGAAATATTTATAAATTATGTACACAAACCTTCTTCGCCAATCGCTTTACCTGTTACTAAAAACCAAATCCAAGTGCCTGATGTGGTTCCCGAGATTTTTGAGGGATTCGTAACGGCAAACAAATATTTAGTAATGTCATATAATTACAGATTAACAATATCGACTTTTTCCTTAACTTGTACCGTGAATCATTACTTCTTTCTAAATTTCATGATCATAAGTCGACTAGTTTTTGATGAGTGTACTCAAAAAATGTCTGTATCTGCATTCATTAAGAAGTTTAAATTTTTCACGCCGCCAATAGGCCACAGAGCTTACTACTTGACATAAGTTTCAACTTGATACATCTACCGGTTCGTGAAGAAAAAGAGATGTAAACACTTGGACACACAGATAGACAGATAGACAGACAAAAATGTGATCCCGTAAGAGCTCCGTTTTTATCGCCTGAAGTACGAAACCGTAAAAATTAACTTAACTCTAGCGGTAATTAAAATTAGAAACAGATTTTTGACATGCGTAAAGAGGCTACAGAGATCCGTGCCGTACGCCAATTTGAAGTTTGCACTTTTTTTATTGGAGACAGACGTTTAAAAAGGATTTTATGTTACCGTCGAGATCAACGTGCTGTGGCGGCAGCCTGCAAGAGGACGCAAAAAAAAAAAAAAAAAAAAAAAAAAAAATAGCAACTTCAGGCCTTAAACGTGAAAACCGAACGATCGTGTATAAAACAGCTTCAAACGACTGATCACATATGAGTTAATGTTTTACGCATTTGGCAATAAGCTTATACAACCAATCTGACTGAAGAATCAAAACAGTAGTTACCTGGGTTTTATTAGTTTCGAATTATCAGCCATAGATTGCTGGAAAATGAAAACTGGACACATTTGTCACAGGGCGTTATTCGCGATCTTTACGTATGCAAAATAGGTTGATTTTTCTGTCTGTCTATTGCTGTTTTCTTTCACTTTTTTTAGTTATAAAATGAGTCGATTCGGCCAATGTTCAAATCGTATGACGAAGTTCCAAAGGAACATTAACTAGTGCATATGATCTGAACATCGGCGAAATTGCCTGAAACTCGTGAATTAGGAAAAAAAAAAACGGCGAGTACAAAATTGTTAAGGCTTTTGTGGCCACTTGTTGACTAATTGCCTGTTGGTTTCTGTCTCGGTTCTTCAGTCGAAGTCTGACGATTTTTCTGACGTTTCGATAGCAAGAGTGGTTGGCATTGTCAAAGTTTCACCCTCCGTTGCTGGCGATGGACTGGAGTCGAGCTCGCAGCCACAGATTATACACTGAGGTGACAAAAGTCATGGGATTCCTCTCAATATCGTGTCGGATCCCTTTTGCCCAGCGTAGTGCAGCAACTAGACACCGCGTGTACTCAACAAGTTGCTGGAAGTCCTCTGCAGAAATACTGAGCCATGCCGCATCTATAGCCGTCGATAAACGCGAAAGTGCTGTTGGTGCAGGTATCTGTGGACGGAGTGACGTCTCTGTCATGTCCCATAAATGTTCCATGGGTGGCTAAATGATTCGAAATGTTCTTCAAACCAGTCGCGAACGATTGTGGCCCGATGTCCTGCATTGTCATCCATATGTAAGTAGGCTGTTTAGGTTTTTTTATTGGTAACGCCACCTCTGTATGAGAATCACTGGCTGTGCTGTGTGCAGTCTGTGGCTGCTTTGCATTGTTGTAATACTCGCCATTGTAGTGTTAGGCAGCTGGCTGTGAACAGCGCGTAGCGTTGCGCAGTTGGAGGTGAGCCGCCAGCAGTGGCGGATGTGGGGAGAGAGATGGCGGAGTTTTGAAATTTGTCATGAACTGCTATATATATTATGACTATTGAGGTAAATACATTGGTTGTTCTCTATCAAAATCTGTCATTTTCTAACTATCCCTATCAGTAGTTAGTGCTTTCCATAGTTTGAATCTTTTATTTAGCTGGCAGTAGTGGCGCCTGCTGTATTGCAGTAGCTTGAGTAGCGAAGATTTTTGTGAGGTAAGTGATTTGTGAAAGGTATAGGTTATTGTTAGTCAGGGCAATTCTTTTGCAGGGATTATTGAATGTCAGATTGCGTTGCGCTAACAAAATATTGTGTGTCAGTTTAAGGACAGTCAGGTATAATTTTTCAAAAGGGGAAGTTTCTTTTGAAAAATTATACCTGACAGTCCTTAAACTAACACATAATATTTTGTTAGCGCAACGCAATCTGACATTCAATAATCCCTACAAAAGAATGGGCCCTGACTAACATTAACCTATGCGTTTCACAAATCGCTTACCTCACAAAAACCTTGGTTACTCGAACTACTGCAATACAGCGAGCGCCACTACTGCCAGCTAAATAAAAGATTCAAACTATGGAAGGCACTAACTACTAATAGGTATAGTTAGCAAATGAAAGATATTAATAGAGAACAAACACTGTATTTACCTTAATAGTCATAATATATATAGCAGTTCATGACAAATTACAAAACTCCGCCATCTCTCTCCCCACATCCACCACTGCTGGCGGCTCACCTCCAACTGCGCAACGCTACGCGCTGTTCACAGCCAGCGGCCTAACACTACAATGGCGAGTATTACAGCAATGCAAAGCAGCCACAGACTGCACACAGCACAGCCAGTGATTCTCATACAGAGGTGGCGTTACCAATAAAAAAACCTAAACAGCCTACTTACACATAAAATGTCCATTGTTGTTTGGGGACATGAAGTCCATGAATGGCTGCAGATGGCCTCCAAGTATCCGATCACCGCAATTTCCCGTCAAAGATCGGTTCAGCTGCACCAGAAGACCCAGTCCATTCCATGTAAAGACATCCCACGTCATTATTGAGTCAGCACCACTTTGCACAGTGTCTTGTTGACAACTTGGGTCCATGGTTTTGTAGAGCCTGTGCCACACTTGAACCCCACCATCAGCTCTTACCATATGGAGTCGGGACTCATCTGACCACGAAAGAGCCTTCCAGTTGTCTAGGGCCCAACTGATAATGACGAGCCCAGGAGAGGAGCTGCAGGCGATATCGTGTTGTTAGCAAAGGTACTTGCATCGTCGTCTGCTGCCATAGCCCATTACCGCCAAATTTCGCCGCACTGTCCTAACTTAAACGTTCGCCGTACGTCCCACATCGATTTCCCCGGTTATTTCACACTGTGTTGCTTGTCAGTTAGGACTGATACCTCCATGCACACACCACCGATCCCTCCCTGGGGCTCTCTTTTGTCTTCTCTTCACGACTCGCGCTGAAGGCAAAACACGGTGCCCAACTCTGCCGCCTCAAATATCTCTGGAATAACAATAGATATTCAAAAATGGTTTTCACCAACATGAACTTACGGCAAGGGCTTAGGAAACCAAATAGTATGCGAAATTTTAAAACGTAAGCAAATACTACGAGGGCGGTTCAGAAAGTAACCTCCGATTGGTCACAGTGCGGGTTGTGTGGGGAGTAGCGACGCCATCTGTGCGTTCACGCACTCAACAGGTCAGTCGGCATCAAGCCGTGGTCGAGTGAACGTCGTACCTGCGCTAGTTTAGTTTTTGTGGCAGTTTGAAATGTGTGCTGCAATAGAAAACCCCGCCAAATGTGAAGTGCGTGCTGTCATAAGGTTTTTACAGCCAAAGGATATTCTGCAGCAGCTATTCATCGTGAGCTTTGTGCCGTGTATGGACCAAGAGTTATGAGTGAAGGAGTTGTCCGTGAATGGGTACGTTTATTTAAAAGTGGACGAGAAAACGTTCGTGATGAAGAGAGGAGTGGTAGACCATCATTGGTGACTGACGAACTCGTTCAGACAGTTGATGCAAAAGTTCGTGAAAATCGACGTTTCTCAATGTCGGAGTTGTCTACTGGTTTTCCACAGATTTCTAAGACTCTCTTGTACAAGATAGTGACAGCAAGATTGGGTTACCGTAAGTTCTGTGCACGATGGGTGCCCAAAATTCTTACCGACCACCATCACAATGGCCTCTGCATTAGACTTTCTGTCACGTTATGAGGACGAAGGATGGTTCAAATGGCTCTGAGCACTATGGGACTCAACTTCTGTGGTCATTAGTCCCCTAGAACTTAGAACTAGTTAAACCTAACTAACCTAAGGACATCACAAACATCCATGCCCGAGGCAGGATTCGAACCTGCGACCGTAGCGGTCTTGCGGTTCCAGACTGCAGCGCCTTTAACCGCACGGCCACTTCGGCCGGCTAGGACGAAGGAGAACCATTGTTAAACAGAATCGTGACCGGTGACGAAACCTGGATTAAGTACGTGAACCCTGAGACAAAAGAACAATCAAAGATGTGGGCACATTCAAATTCGCCTACCAAAGCCAGAAAAGCCTCGCAAGATTTTTCTGCCAGAAAACTGATGGCAACGGTGTTTTGGGATGCCAAAGGGGTGTTGTTGGTTGAATTCATGGAACGTGGTACGACCATTAATCAAGACGTGTACTGTGAAACAATAAAAAAGTTACGACGGGCTATACAGAACAAACGCCGTGGTATGCTGACTTCCGGTATCGTTTTTTTGCATGATAACGCCCGTCCTCACTCTGCTCGCAGAACAACGGCCCTTCTTGAGTCCTTCAAGTGGGACGTTATCAACCATCCACCTTACAGCCCAGACCTGGCGCCAAGTGATTATCACCTCTTCATGCATTTGAAGAAATGGCTCGGGTCACAGCGGTTTGATGACGACGAAGAGCTCAAAGATGCGGTCACAGGCTGGCTCCAGGCACAAGCGGGTGATTTTTATGCAGAAGGAATTTCAAAGCTTGTGAAACGATAAGTGCCTCAATCGCTATGGAGACTATGTAGAAAAATAGTGCAAAGATGTAGTTGTAAGATGTATATATTAAAATATTTTTATTTAACTTGGTGTATTTTTTTAAATCAACCGGAGGTTACTTTCTGAACGGCCCTCGTATTTTCAACACAAAAGTATGTACTTTTAAATGGATACCCCCTGTTATTTCGTATGCATGCAATAGCATGAAAAATCCCAAAACTAATGGCGTTAGTTGCATCGCAATACGTCAATTACATCCCGAGAAATTGCGAAGCGCAGTTAACGCTTCAAATAAATGAAGCGCACAGCTAGCGCGCGTCCTGAGACTCAAGCGTGCACCTCAGGCTGCCTGTGTCAGAGGCTCACACAATGGGAAGGCAGGCACAATCCACAAAAATAAACAAGTAACACGTCCAACACAAAGTTATGTTTTTCAAATTGTAAATGTATATTTATTCTAGCGAAATGACCACTAGAGCTATAATTACAGATAACACACTTGAATTCACTTTTCTGAACACATTTACTAGTGCCCTGTCGCCCACAGAAGCTGTATTGTTGTCCATTACATCCAGCACAGAAAATACACCCACATCTTGACCAATGAAATTGTGTCACGTCAACATATGTTCGAAGTGCCCTCCGTTTACATCAATATACGTTGCAGACGGGTAACGAAAGAGTGTTGCACAGACTGTAGAGTTTCTACCGATACTGATGCACACGCCGCAGTAATACGATGTTCCATATCCTCTACTGTCGTTGGGGGTTCCTGATACACCCTGTCTCTCACTGCGCCCCAGAGAAAGAAGTCTGATTGCTTCATGTCGGGGGACCCTGCTGGCCATCGCTCCCTGCCTCATCCACCTATTTGGAAATGTCGTATGTAGACCGTCTCTGGCAACTTGTGCACTGTGTTTGGGACATCCATCATGTTGGAACCACATTGATAGACCATACTCCAAGAGGAGGGCTAGTGTGTGTTGAAGAAATGATGCATATCGCTGTCCATTCAATGTTCCACGGAAAAAATAGGGACCTACAGTTCAGTTAGCAACGACATCGCAGCAAACATTGACACTCCACTGTCGTTGATGAGCAACTTGGTGAATCCAGTGGGGATTTTGCACGGACCAGTAGTGCATGTTCCACAGATTCACATTACCATGATTTGTAGATGAAGCCTCGTCTGTAAACAACGTATTGCTTAAGAATACTGGATTATCCTGCATCTGCTGAAGTGCAAAACGACAGAATGCAATGCGGGATTCAAAGTCATTCCCGTACAGTTCTTGGTGCAGTGAGATATCGAACAGATGAAACAGATGTCGATGCAGGATTCTGCACACACTGCTGTGGTTTATTCCTACACCTCGTGCTCTTTCTCGTACACCCACCTGAAGATTGTGCGCTACAGCAGCCACAACAGCTATTTCGTTCCCATTGCCAGTCGCTGGCGTTGTACGTCGACGTTTTGTGGGAGCCCAGCTTCCTGTTTCCGTGAGTGTCTTGCAGATTTTGCCAATGTTTCGACGTGACGACACCGCCGATCTGGGTAGCGTTCAGCGTACAGTGTCACAGCTGCGGTTGCATGCCATAAATTAAAATAACATCTAGTTTTTCTTCATTACTGAAGGCCGGCATATCGACTAGATGCCGGCAAATGTATGAAGCCACAAGAAAACATGTTTTAATGTGGCATCGTATGTGAATTACGCTACAGTATGAGAGCAGTTCAGGAGACCAGATTAGGAGAGACTTGTACACTGAAGGTAGAGCGTGCCGTGTTGATATTAGTATGTTTACGGCAGGATACATGCGTCAGGGCAGACAACCCCCACTCTAAGCACAGTACTACATGCGATGCATTACGTCAGACCGAGCGAGGTGGCGCACTGGTTAGCCCACTGGACTCGCATTCGGGAGGACGACGGTTCAATCCCGCGTCCGGCCATTCTGATTTAGGTTTTCCGTGATTTCCCTAAATCGCTCCAGGCAAATTCCGGGATGGTTCCTTTGAAAGGGCACGGCCGACTTTCTTCGCCGGCCGGCGTGGCCATGCGGTTCTAGGCGCTTCAGTCTGGAACCGCGTGACCGCTACGGTCGCAGTTCGAATCCTGCCTCGGGCATGGATGTGTGTGATGTCCTTAGGTTAGTTAGGTTTAAGTGGTTCTACGTTCTAGGGGACTGATGACCATAGATGTTAAGTCCCATAGTGCTCAGAGCCATTTGAACCATTTGAACTTCCTTCCCCGTCCTTCCAACATCCAATGAGACCTATGACCTAGCTGTTTGGTCTCTTCCCCCAAACAACCAACCAACCAGCCGGGAATCGAACCCGGGCACCCCTCCTACTAGGTACATTACGTCAGAAACTGTGACGCCGTTGCTATCCTTAACAAGTCACATATTTCAGAACTTACGACATTTAGAGACGTGAAACCAAGTCTGTTACCACTAATTGTAGCTCTAGTTGTCATTTTTCAACAATAAACATTATGCACAGGACATCTATCATTCTGATACCGCATTATTTGACACATTATAAGAGGTGGACCGGTTCAAGTAAGGTACAGCTCAAGAAGGGACTAAACTATCCCCCTTTAGGAATGCCATCAGTGAAACATGGGCGAATGATGTGTTGTCATACAATACGACGCCATACATTAGTACGTCAATGACATCGCGATTACCGGTAGCGTGAGGTGCAGGCTTGGGTCTCAGGACGTGCGCTAGCTGTGCGCTTCATTTATTTCAAGCGTCAACTTCGCTTCGCAATTTCTCGATGTAATTGACGTATTGCGATGCAACCAAAACCATTATTTTTGGGATTTTTCATGCTACTGATTGCATACGAAATAATAGGGGGTGTCTATTGAAAAATACACAAGTTTGTGTTGAATAAAGTATTTCTTTACGTTTTAAAATTGCGCATAGTAATTGGTTTCCTAAGCCACTGCCGTACAGTTTTTGAATATCTATTGTTGTTCCAGAGATATTTGAGGTGACAGAGTTAGGTGAGACACTCCGTACATGCAATATATATGCAGATGTAGATTACAGTATTTGAAATCGTAATTCTAGCCCTCAGGGGTGAAAGTAAGTGTGGTAAATCTTGGGCACCGTGTTTTGCCTTCAGCACGAGTCGTGAAGAGAAGGCAAAAGAGAGCCCTAGGGAGGGATCGGTGCTGTCGACGTCGCGCCCTCTGCTGATCGCGTGACTCACGCAGCTCTCCCTGTATGGGTGTATGTGTGAGTGAGTGTGTGTGTGTGAGTGAGTGCCGCGGCGCGGAGGACTATGCGGCATCTCAGGGGAGCCCACGTCAGCTGATGACTCAGTCTCCTCTTTGCCAGTCAAGTTGCGTTGCCACTGCAGCCGTTATCTATGCAGAGCTCGGGTTTTCTCCTTTCTTACTGAAGTTACTGGCTAATTACCGCACGATCAACAATGTTGCCAATCACCCTTGGGGATGCAGCACTATCATCGCTCACACGTTTGGTTTATTTTGCTATAGGTCTCCCAGATTTGTCATCTCCACTCCGTACCCTTAAGGGGTATCATACTGCCACATTATTTTCGAAGTGATATCGGGAGGTTATCATTAAACTATTGCTACTGACGAAGGCCCAGAGTGGGGTGTAATTATCTTGTAGCAGCGAAATTTCGTAGATATGGGCAAAAGCGTTAGTGCGGAACATATTTATGCTGGAAAAAATTAGTTTTGGCCAAGAGGTGTAAATATGACGCTGTACAGTATTTCGTCGGCGTCTCAGTATTCGTATTGAACAAATTGTGTACGCTGCAGTTAATAATAAAAATCAACACTATGGCTCTCTCTTTTGTTTGACTTTTTCTGCCCATGACCCGTTCCTAAGCCGTAATATATGAAAACATTTCTCTACGTCTTTCTTGCATTCACAGCGCCAGACTTGCATCTGGTGACTAAAATTGAAGCTAATTTTTTTTCCAGTGTAAATAGGTTCCACATTAACACATTAGAAAATGCATCAAATTTCGTTGCCACACGAGAAGTTCAACCAACATAGGATCCCTGTCAATAGCTGCACATCACTCATAATCACTTGGTATGTGTCTAAACATTGGTAAAAATTGCACAACATGTTCCACTAGTGGTGACGGATGCTCATAGACTTTTTTTTGTAAAGTTAGTGTATACGTGTTTGAATGCATTAGCTGCAAGCAGTACTTATTATTATGTCACCTTTTCTACCACATCAAGTTATTTTTTTCTATAAGTGATTGAGGTATCTCATATCCACACATGTACTACTTTTTCGAAATGATACCTGAATCAACAAATGAAATATCAAGAGTTCTACACAAGACTTATAAGCAGCAATGACCGTGTACAAGATCACGACAAGACACACAACCTACACCACGATGCGGTACACGAGATAACAGGGGTTCAGGCACTGATATGGAAACAGATGAACATAAAGACACAGATTATGACATGAACACAATAGTATCACCATATCCAGATACATATATCGAGTAGTAGGAGATCACATGACTACAACAACGTAGCAAGTAACATATACATTGAATTTAGAAATAAGTTAGTTATAAGACATAATTTACTTGTTTTTACAAAGTAAAAAAAAAATTTATTCTTCAGTTCGTTGGGTCATCATTTCCAAACAAGTAATTGTGAAATATGTAAGCTATATAAGATGGAAAATGTGAAACATGAGAACTTCATAATATCGTACATAAAAATACACATGCAGTGTAATAAAACACGACTACACAAACACGAATGCGCACATAGATAAGAAGTACCCTTCTGGCAGACGAGGCTCAATGTCACCCTTGTGAGACTCTTCTCAGGCTTATGTCATGGGCAAACCACTTATAGCTGATCTCACGACATACATACATATGGTAGCAACCGTTGTAAAACAGAATATGCTAAGTCAGATAGGAGAGGCCTGAAGCGGTTACCAAAGCCCCCCAACCTGAAATATCCTGATATAGAGAACTCTGCTATTACCTAAATCTTTCCTTTGGTCTGTTGTTTTCTTCTTAAGAATGTAGTAAAATTTTTCCTTTTCCAAAATGTACTTTATACATAACACGCTTTTTTAGTTAACGATGTAATTACGTAAAAGACAAGACAAATAGCAACATTGAGAGAAGCTGTAGAAAACGATGGAGAGTCTTGTCCTGAGCCAGTAGGGAGCCAGTGGGTGTGTTGGAACTTCCATCAAGCTACAGGCCCCCTTGAAGATGTCCTCCGCAGACGGGGACGAAACGTTGGGAATTGAAACAGAATTCATCAACCGACCACGGCATAACAGCCCGGATAATTATAATGAGCATGACATTTCCCGCAGTGAAAGTCTACAATTTAGATGGAGAGTCTGCTTCTGCAGTTTTTTACCAGTTTTTAAAAGCAAATCACCCACTGGAGTTAGCAAGATGATGGGTCACTCTGTAATTATAATAAACAAAACAAAAAAAATAAAGTCGGCAAAGACTGAAATTGCTACAGGCATTCCAGAATAATTTTGATTTTTACATTTCATCCCTTACTACAACTACCATTCCTCAGGATACGTTTATGCTGCAGCCTCACTGTTGGAACATCGCTGCTCGCCACTCGCTGGGAGTAATTAACCAGCAACTGTTCATACCCTTTGCAGAGTGCATTATTTGCAGTGGTGTGAAGCGCAAAACATGTCCCCTGCATCGTCTGACAGCAGTGATGGTGATTCGTTCGCCGCAAAAATGTGGTTATTGGCAACGAGACAGAAGAGGAAGTATGAACTGCATCCTACGAATACAGAACGTCAAAGGTACAGATACTTCCTCTGGGTCTATCAGCAACCCAAGAAATATGTAGAGCGCTTATTCAGAGAACTATGAACGTCGCAATATTTTCCAATATATTTTAAATGTTATCAAGCTAGGAATAACCAAACAGATGAAGATTTGAACCAGTATTGTTACTGCAATTCTTGTGGAGGAGCAACTGGTACTCACTTCAAGGTGACAGTTATATCTACTATATGTAGTGCATCCGTGCATCTGTCACTTGCGGGTGTTTGTCTTGGTAGGACAAATAATAACTTACAAAAACAGTGACACCAACATCAAACATTTTGCATCTAATGGTTAATGACATATTAAATTTGCGTTGAATGAGGTTTTCACTCTACAGTGGAGTGTGCGCTGATATCAAACTTCCTGGCAAATTAAAACTGTTTGCCGGGCCGAGACTCTAACTCGGGACCTTTGCCTTTCACGGGAAAGTGCTCTACCAACCGAACTACCCAAGCACGACTCACGGCCCGCGAAAGGCAAGATCCCGAGTTCGAGTCTCGTTCCGGCACACAGTTTTAATTTGCCAGGAAGTTTTAAATTTGGGTTTTTTATCTTAGAGAATGTTAAATTTCAAGATTTCCAAGAATTATATTCTAGCAACGAATAATCATAAAAATAAAAACCTTTCTCATAGCATTGTTTTACAATGAGCGGACAAAAGTCGTGGGAGACCTAATATTGTGTCGGAGCCGTTTTTGCCGGGCATGGTACAGCAACTCGGTGAGACATGGACTCAAGTCGTTGGAAGTCCCCTGCAGAATTACTGAGCATGCTGTCTTTATAGTTGTAGATAATTGCATAAGTGTTTCCGGTGCAGGATTTCGTGGAAGAACTGACCTGCAGATTATGTCTCATAAATGCTCAGTGAGTGGCCAAATAATTCGCTCGAATTGTTCAGAATATTCTTCAAACCAATCACGAAAAATTGTGGTCCGATGACATGGAGCATTGTCATCCAAAAAAAGTCCATCGTTGTCTGGAAACATCAAGTCCATGAATGGCTGCAAATAGTCTACAAGTTTCTGAACATAACCATTTCCAGTCAATGATCGGTTCAGTTGGACCAGAGGACCCAGCCCATTCAGTGCAAACACGGTTTACACCATTACGGAGTCACCACCAGTTTGCACAATGCTATGTTGACAACTTGGGTCCCTGGCTTCGTGGAGTCTGCTCCACACTGGAACCTGACCATCAGCTCTTACCAAATGAAACTGGGTCGTCTGGGTTTCAACCGATATGGTCACGACCCCAGGAGAGGAGCTGCAGGCGATATCATGCTGTTAGCAAGGCACTTGCATTAGTCGTCTGCTTCCATAACCTAGTAACACCAGTACCAACGGATACAGTCGTACGTCCCTCATTGATTTCTGTGGATCAGTCATGCAGTGTTGCTTGTCTGTTAGCACTGACAACTCTATGAAAATTCCGCTACTCTTTGTCGTTAAGGAAGGCTGCCAGCCACTGAATTGCCCGTGGTGAGAGGCAGTGCCTGAAATTTGGTATTCTCATTACTCTCTTCAGATTGGATCTCGGAATTTTGAATTTCCTAACGATATCCGAAGTGGAATGTCCTGTGGATCTAGCACTACCATTCCACGTTCCAAGTCTGTTGATTCCTGTCGTGTGGCAATAACAGCGAAACCTTTTCACATGAATTTCTTGAATACATCTAACCTCTCCGCCAATGTATTACACTTTTTTAGTTTGTGTTCGCCATAGTACCTTCATCTGTATATGAGCGAATCGCTATCCCACAGTTTTTGTCACCTCAGTGTAACACCATAAAGTGAATCAAAATTTTAAAAAACTTCATTTTGTACCATGTTTATGAACAGTTCTAATGCGGCTCTGTGATATTTACAGAAGTTTCTGCAGTCCTGTCTGGATGATCGTAGTCCCTAGGACCGGTTACTCCATGTATCTCACCTGGGTGTGAAGTCTGCACATCAAAAGCTCTACAATGTTGGTTACGAAGCGCTGTTTTTGGTTCAAAATCGCTATATCCTTGGTGACTATTAACGTTTAATGTAGACGTCAGTGGATAAATAACTGTACATCGTTGGTTACCTACATCATATCTTTTATAATTCGGCCGTTATGATTTATATTTCCAGTGATTTCCCTAAATGACTTCAGCTAAATACTGGCATGGTTCCTTTGAAAGAGCACGGCTGACTTCCTTCTCATCCTTCCCTAATTCGATGGAACCGATGAACTTGCTGTTTGGTCCCCTACTGCAAATCAACCACCCAACATTTATAATCCGGATCTCATGATCCGCGTATTCTTTCCATAACAAGATTCTCGTCAACTATTGTCAATGACATTTTATCGAAGGGAGTTATGCATCTCACGTGGGCAAGAAGACACATGGAGAAAGCAACATCTTCATCATTTGTGTGCAATAACTGTGACTCTTTTCTTTGCACATATGCAGTTTCTCCTTTTCTGTTTCTATTAACTGAATGGCAATTAGATATATAGGTCTTGCTCTCTTACCGCAGCCCAAACGTCTACCTGTTGTCGAGATAAGTGATGTCTTAGGGCAATCAGATGACAGTAGAGAAGATGGTGATGCTAAAGATGCTGTCACTTGGTTGTAAGCTTCGCAAAGTCAGAACTGTATTTGTTGATTTCTTCAACGTTATCACTGGTTTTCACCGGATTCAGGTCCCAACTAGTTGTTCTAGGTTCAAAATTATCTCTTAGAAACAACATAGGATCGAAATGCGGCCACTGCATTGGATCTGGGCGAGAAGCGAACCTGAAGCATATCTACGATGCTTGATCAAACTATTTTTGCTGTCGAATCCTTTTCCGTTGTTTCTTAACATCGCAGAAAGCTGGAATAAGCGCAAAAAAAAACAGTTGTAGAAACTTTTGTAACGGTATGAGCTGTAGCAGAACTCAACGCTCCAAAATCAGGCGAAAAGACATGCTTGGGCGTCAGAGTATGCTCATGTTCGCCACATCCTCAGTTGCCCACGCTTGTTTAAGTGTACATTAGCCACAACCAGCCATCGTCCTTGCTTGATCAGCACTATTCAGCAGCAGCAAGACTTCCATTAGTTGGGTTCGGCCTTCAATTGGCCACTCTGGCTTAGCCGACTTCTACATCGTCGATAAGCGCTGCCGATGAAGACAGACTCGAGCCATTACTGTTGAGACGTGCTGTCGGTGATGGCAGAACCAGGCATTACCGTGATCTGGATGGTTCACAGTACCCCTTCCACGAATTCGGCACCGAAAACCGATATTTACACGACAGTCCAGCCAAATATACACTCCTGGAAATGGAAAAAAGAACACATTGACACCGGTGTGTCAGACCCACCATACTTGCTCCGGACACTGCGAGAGGGCTGTACAAGCAATGATCACACGCACGGCACAGCGGACACACCAGGAACCGCGGTGTTGGCCGTCGAATGGCGCTAGCTGCGCAGCATTTGTGCACCGCCGCCGTCAGTGTCAGCCAATTTGCCGTGGCATACGGAGCTCCATCGCAGTCTTTAACACGGGTAGCATGCCGCGACAGCGTGGACGTGAACCGTATGTGCAGTTGACGGACTTTGAGCGAGGGCGTATAGTGGGCATGCGGGAGGCCGGGTGGACGTACCGCCGAATTGCTCAACACGTGGGGCGTGAGGTCTCCACAGTACATCGATGTTGTCGCCAGTGGTCGGCGGAAGGTGCACGTGCCCGTCGACCTGGGCCCGGACCGCAGCGACGCACGGATGCACGCCAAGACCGTAGGATCCTACGCAGTGCCGTAGGGGACCGCACCGCCACTTCCCAGCAAATTAGGGACACTGTTGCTCCTGGGGTATCGGCGAGGACCATTCGCAACCGTCTCCATGAAGCTGGACTACGGTCCCGCACACCGTTAGGCCGTCTTCCGCTCACGCCCCAACATCGTGCAGCCCGCCTCCAGTGGTGTCGCGACAGGCGTGAATGGAGGGACGAATGGAGACGTGTCGTCTTCAGCGATGAGAGTCGCTTCTGCCTTGGTGCCAATGATGGTCGTATGCGTGTTTGGCGCCGTGCAGGTGAGCGCCACAATCAGGACTGCATACGACCGAGGCACACAGGGCCAACACCCGGCATCATGGTGTGGGGAGCGATCTCCTACACTGGCCGTACACCACTGGTGATCGTCGAGGGGACACTGAATAGTGCACGGTACATCCAAACCGTCATCGAACCCATCGTTCTACCATTCCTAGACCGGCAAGGGAACTTGCTGTTCCAACAGGACAATGCACGTCCGCATGTATCCCGTGCCACCCAACGTGCTCTAGAAGGTGTAAGTCAACTACCCTGGCCAGCAAGAGCTCCGGATCTGTCCCCCATTGAGCATGTTTGGGACTGGATGAAGCGTCGTCTCACGCGGTCTGCACGTCCAGCACGAACGCTGGTCCAACTGAGGCGCCAGGTGGAAATGGCATGGCAAGCCGTTCCACAGGACTACATCCAGCATCTCTACGATCGTCTCCATGGGAGAATAGCAGCCTGCATTGCTGCGAAAGGTGGATATACACTGTACTAGTGCCGACATTGTGCATGCTCTGTTGCCTGTGTCTATGTGCCTGTGGTTCTGTCAGTGTGATCATGTGATGTATCTGACCCCAGGAATGTGTCAATAAAGTTTCCCCTTCCTGGGACAATGAATTCACGGTGTTCTTATTTCAATTTCCAGGAGTGTAGCATGTCTTGTCCATCACAGCATGTGATGGCCTTTGCTACGACTTCTAGACTTGCAGTCCTAGAGTCTTCGCCATAAACTTGTTGCCACTGGGCCACAACCCATGGACCTCTGTCTGATTGCCCTGCTCTGCAGCCAGCACTCTGATGTCACTTCCACGGGACCACTTGCCATCCCTGGAATCCGCCAGCAGATCACCACTGCTCTCCAACTCTGGACGCCACATGACCTCTTACTACATCTGTCACTTCCACTACCTCGCCTCACTCCACAGAGTCACGTGGGGATGTCCTGGGCTGTCCTAACCGAGTCAGTGTGCTGAGTCAGCATGCCGCTAAGTATGCAGCCTCATGTCCCTGCATCTCTGACTATGCTACACTTTTGCCTGGATATTACACGAAGACACAAACGCACTCAGATGACTACTGAGTTGGCGGACTAATAACTGAAGACTTGTTTGTGTTCATCATGATGCCTGACTCTCCTGACCAGTTACGTAGTGGAATCCAGGCTGTATAAATGAGTAAATAAATGGTAAATAAGTTATTGTATACTCCCCAAAACCTTCCTCTGCTGCTGCACATGTACATCCCATATCCGGCAGAGAACCACCACGCCCACAGCCAGCAAAACCACTTTTTCCTCTGACACTTTATATAAAAACCAATTCTATTAAGAAGACAAAGTATGTATACTGACAGTGAGAACCTAACAATGTTATTTCATTTTAATTTCAGATTCTTGGCAGCAGGGAACTCTTATGCAAGCCTAGCTGACGAATTTAGAGTATTCAGTAAACTGAAATTTCTCACATGTGGCATGATATGACACGCAGATTACTAGTAAGACCACCCCACCAATAATTCAGTCGCTGCTATGACTTTTTGACAACAAAAGGTCACGTGCTGAAGGGATTGATATGAGAACAGAATAGTTTAATTAGAAGATTGCCGGCCGAAGTGGCCGTGCGGTTCTGGGCGCTGCAGTTTGGAACCGTGATACCGCAACGGTCGCAGGTTCGAACTGAGTGGAAAGATCAACCACCGAACTTGAAAAATTTGGACACGTTGCCCAACGAGCCTCACTGGTCTCCTCCTGTCGGCATATTCGCCGGTCTCACTGTCAGCCCCAGTGATGATCTCGGATGTTCCGGCCCAGTTCCATTATATACGATACTTCTTTCTCGAACTCAGTTATCTACGCCTCACATTACCAGGACAGCTATTACTCAAGACAAAGGCAGTACACAATGTCCTTCAATTAGGTCGTCCATCTAACCCGATTGAACAAAAGTTCCCCCAGGTTGACTGGCGTCATATATGGCGCGCGGTGTTCGCCTCTTACCTTGACACGAATGTTCAATCTGTCTGGTACCTAAATGTCAATGGTAAGCAAATCAACCAATTTCGCCTTCATCGTATCCACCTCGCCCAATCACCTCTATGTTCCACGTGTGGAGTGCCAGACAATGATGAACATCGGTTTGTTTACGGACCGGCGGCGGAGGTTTGGCACTTTCTTCGTCGTATTGTGGCTTTTCTAACGCGGGACATTCCTGATCGGATTACACCCCTTTCATTATTATTTCCGGAACGTGACTATTTTCCTCGGATAAACACCAATGCTGTGAATTGGATTCGCGGACATGCCATTCAGTACCTATTTGGAGAAACTGTAGACTCTGTACTCGATTTTTGGACATACCTCAATGACCGTTATTATGTCGTTGTCCGTCATCCAAAATACAGACAATTTTTCTCGAACTTCATTGGGAGTGCTTTCCACGACCCGCCTCGCAGCTGGAATGTGTTAAGCCAAGGGAGAAGAAGGTGTCCTGTTTGAACCAATGAACATTTCTGAACAATTGAACGGAACAGATCAATTTCGAGAAGACGTGACTCAACATATTACCAGCGGGGCGCAGAAGGCCTCTGGTCAATTACACAACAAAGCTAACCAAAAGATAAATAAATAAATAAAATAAAAACAATAAAACTAAAAATAAAATTCAGAAAAGGAAGATTTTGTTTTGTTTGTAAGGATAGCCCTAACCTTGATTTCCCATATTTCCCCTGGTATATAGGTAGCTGTCTGGAGTAAAAGAAAAAAGTAAGCAAGAAGACCCGGGTTCGAGTCCCGACCTTGGTATTTCTTTTTTTTTAAAAAAAAAAAAGTGGCCGTGCGGTTCTGGGCGCTGCAGTTTGGAACCGCGAGACCGCTACGGTCGCAGGTTCGAATCCTGCCTCGGGCATGGATGTGTGTGATGTCCTTAGGTTAGTTAGGTTTAACTAATTCTAAGTTCTAGGGGACTAATGACCTCAGAAGTTGAGTCCCACAGTGCTCAGGGCCATTTTTTAGAAGATTAAAACATGAAGTGTTTGCTTTTATTAAGGTACCTTTTACACAAGTTACAAATGTCAGAGCCAGTGTGACTGGACGTGGACATGTCTCAGTTGCTAGGGAAAGGAGGAGGCGGAATGAATCGTCTCACCATACTTCGTAGTTTCGGCAGTCGCTGGGTCGTTACGGCGCGTCGCATCGTCACTGTGCGGCATGGGCTGACTGAAACGCCCTGCTAAACCCGCAGGCGAGGACAGGTGGTGTAAGTTGTGGAAAGGGGCCAAAACAAGCGGCTGTCAATTACACTCGAACATACAACCTTTTATTTGATCAAACATTACAAGAGCCAAGAAAATATTAAAAAAAACACAGCTTTAGTTTTGGAACTTAATTAGCGGCTGAATGCGCCGTGCAAATCTCATGCCTTAAGGGCGAGAACACTTTAATTTAAAAACGGCTGAAAGCCAATAACTTAAAGCTCAACCAAAATCAGAAATTTAAAAGGCATTGCCGTATCTTAAAACAGCTCCTTACTTAGGCTGAAGGCCCAAAGAATCTGAAACTTTATGAGCAAAACAACTTAAATTCAAAATCGGCTGACGGCCTAACACTTAACACTCAACAACATTAATTTTAAAAATGCCAAAGGCTTTACGTAAAACCGTTCTTAAATTAGGCTGAAGGCCCAAACCATGTGACGCCTTAAGGGCAAAACAACCTTAATCTAAAAATCGGCTAGAAGCCATTCAAGTACAAACAACAAGAGCAGAAGATCCGACGACAACCCTACCGACATACAGTCAACGGACCCACCGACAAGATAACCTCCACTTCACCCGACCAGCACACAACAGGGAGTTCAATGGAACAACGTACAAGGTATTGGCGCCCACAACCAATTATACATTGAGCTGTCAAACTACACACCGTGCTGGACAGCAACAACACGATGACGAAAATGCACTGCCTGAATTTACGTCAACGGCGAGGGCAGGTAACCGAAATATCAACGGCCACAAGGCAGAAGATTCCGCTGGTGCACTTCAATTCAAATAACCAAGTACAGTTAATCTCCACCTGAGGGTGGCTAAAATTTGCTAACTTGGAAACACACGTTGTTGCTCGCCGGAATACCCCAACAGCTGACAACGAACTCCAAACGAGACAATGTGAACAGTCGTGACTTGCTTGTGGATTAAGTCAAAACTCAACTTTCATGTCCAGGATCGGTGAGCCACGAACCTCGTAGCAATGGGAACAGCACCACACACTCAGACACTTCGTAGAGGCCACCAGTGGCCCGGCCAAACTACGCGTCGCGCAGATTTCCTCGCTGCTCCACGCCAACTGACCAAATGCCCAGGCCCAGAAACGGTGAAAGGACCAAATATACGTCGGCCGATGAGACGACCAACCGAACGACCATCCAACAGTCGTCCCGCTCCAATCTCCCCCCGTCGGACAATTCACCAGCGGTCGGCGAGCACTGGCTGTCGGCGCCTCACCGGCGCTCCGTCCCCGACTTCACTGCTGCTGCGTCCCGACTGCAATGCTGGTCCGTCTCCCACAGACTGCAGACACACGAGGACCCGGAAATACTGTCGGTCACTCCAGAGATGGTACGACAATGCAATTATTTATGCGCGCTGCACGGGCAAGTAAGCCAGGAAGTTAGTGACGCCAGTCAATTGAATAACAAAAACAGGCGGCAATACCGTAATAGAAGATGACAAACAATAAATGGATGAACGCGTGCCGGGCGCGGCTCACTGACAGTTCTCATCGGTGCTCTGTGGCTTCACAGTAAGAACCCCGGAACTATCTCTGTGCTGTTTGCCATGGGTTGTGACACCGAAGCAGCCTTATCACGATGTTGGGAGGTGGATGTTAGGCAAACAAACTGTAACGCTAAGTCGAGTGCTGCATCCCCAACCAATGGAGTCGTCCATTTACCGCGGAACAGGAAAACATAAATCACAAAGTGACGATGAACTTTGGAATGGGAGTAAGTGTCAGGTTCAAAATCAACAGAGTAAGTAGCTGATGGGTGGAAGAGCCTCCATTTACTCTCACTTTTGCACAGCCTCACCAATTGTCCGCTCACTTCTCGTGACTCTCCTTAGCTCACAGACTCCCAGAGTTTTTTTCAGCTTGGCGTTATCACTGAGGTACCAAATTTTAAATTTGCAGATACCTGCCAATGACTGATCGCCATTTCGTGACCATGGCTCCCAGTGCAGGGTAGTGATTTTCTATCTTCTGTCAGCTGGAGTGTGACTCAGGAACTGATGTCTTTCTCACGTGTTCGCTCTCAAGGCAGTTCACAGAGTTGATAGCACATCGTTAAGATGTTTTTTCCACATTCCTTAGTTGCTGAGGAAACAGCCACACAACACTTCTTTGTAACGGCTGTCTCTGCATGAGGCCTGGACAGACTTCGTTTGTGCTTTGTATAAGAATCTGATGGCGTTCATTATTTATAAGCAGCCTTCTTACTGTCTGGTGGTTCAAATGCCTCTGGGCACTATGGGACTTAACTTCTGAGGTCATCAGTCCCCTAGAACTACTTAAACCTAACTAACCTTAGGACATCAAATACATCCATGCCCCAGGCAGGATTCGAACCTGCGACCGTAGCGGTTGTGCGGTTCCAGATTGAAGGGCCTAGAACCGCTCGGCCACTGCGGCCGGCTCTTACCGTCTGACAAATTTCTTTCGAAAACTTTCAGGCTGATTCTTCTTCAGCAGTTCCATAGTTACAGCTGCCTCTCTGTGTGAATTCTTGGCATCTTTGGTCAATGCTCCATCTCAGTGACTGTATGGCGTCCATGAATTATCTACAAATCGCACATTTTTAAGGTAGGCCTTAGGAATTTCACATGCCTTCTCGTGTGCGTTCTTGACACTTACCCATCTATGCCTAGTGCCTGCAGGGGTCCACGAATTACTGCACGTTTCTCTCTGTCCGCCAGGCCCTTCTCAGGGTGTCTGTTCTCAAGTGAGCCGAGGGCATCTTCCTGTGTGACACAGAAGGCCCCAATGTCTGCATCTCTGTCAATCGCTGTATGAGGTCCAGTTTTTCCCTCTTCTAGGCCTCTGGCGCTGGGATTCGGTAAAAGGTTCCACCGGCGGAGGTATATCAAATAACAAGGTGTACCACAACTGATTTTCTCGGTGTTGTGGCACACCTTACAACCATTGCATATCAAGCCACCTTCGACAGAAGAATTAAAAGAAATAGCTGATATGTTCTACAAACGTCTCAGGATTCTAAGCCCTAAACGGTTTGACTCCCTGTTCTACTTTACAGTAGTTCTACAGACAGTATGTTATCAAAACTGTACTTTCACTTTTATTGATGTTGCAGATTTTTGTTTTGCTTTTTGAGTCATCACCAGACTGCTTTGATGCGACTCGCCACGAACTTCTCTCCTTTAACGTCTTCATCTCAGAGTACCACTTGCGACTTACGTCCTCAATTATCTACTCGATGTATTTCAATCTCTCTCTTATTCTACTGTTTCTGCCCTCTACAGCTGCCTCTAGTACCATGGAAGTCAGTCCCTCATGTCTTAACTGATGTCTTATCATCCTATCGCTTCTCCTTGTCAGTGATTTCCACATATTCCTTTCCTCTACGATTCTTCGTAGATCCTCCTAATTCCTTACCTTATAGTCTGCCTAATTTTCAACATTCGTCTGTAGCACCACATCTCAAATGCTTCCTCTGCTGTTCCGGTTTTCCCACAGTCCACGTTTCACTTCCATACAATGCTGTGCTCCAAACGTACATCCTCAGAAATTTCTTCCTCAAATTAAGGCCTAAGTTTAATACTAGTAGACTTCTCATGGCCAGCCATGCCCCTCTTGCCAGTGCTAGTCTGCTTTTCATGTCCTCCTTCCTCCGGGTGTCATTGGTTATTTTGCTACCTAGGTTGCAGAATTCCTTAACTTCATCTACTTTGTGACCCTCAATGCTTATGTTGCCTTTCTCGCTGTTCTCATTTCTGCTACTTCTCATTACTTTTGTGTTTCCCGGTCCATATTTTGTACTCATCAGGCTATTCATTCCATTCATTAGATCGTGTGCTTCTTCTTCACTTTCTCTCAGGATAGCAATACCATCAGCGAGTCGTATGATTGATGCCCTCTCACCTTGAATCTTAATTCCACTCCTGAGGCTTTCTTTTATTTCCATCATTGCTTCTTCGGTGTACAGATTGAACAGTAGGGCGAAAGACTACATACGTGTCTTACACCCTTTTTGATCCGTGCATTTCATTCTTCGTCGTCCACTCTTATTATTCACTTTTGGTTCTTGTACATATTGAATATTACCTGTGTTTCTGTATAGCTTAACTCTATTTTTCTCAGAATTTCGAACACCTGCACCGTTTTACACTATCGAACGCTTTTTCCAGGTCAACAAATCCTGTGAATGTGTCTTGACTTTTATTTAGTTTCGCTTCCATTATCAACCTCATCGTCAGAATTGCGTCTCTGGTGCGTTTACCACTCCTAAAATGAAACTAGTCGTCATCTAACACTTCCGCAACATTGTTTTCCAATCTTCTGTATGCTATTCATGTCAGCAACTTGTATGCATGAGCTGTTAAGCTGGTTGTGCGATAGTTCTCGCTCCTGTCAGCTTTTGCAGTCTTCGGAATTCTAAGGATGATATTTTTCTGAAAGACAGACGTTATATTGCCAGCCTCATACATACTACACACCAACGTGAATAGTGCTTTGTTGCCACTTCCCATAATGATTTTAGAAATTCAGAGGCAATGTTATTGATCCCTTATGCTTTAGTTGCTCTTAAATCCACCAAAGCTCTCTTAAATTCTTATTGTAATACTTGATGCGCTATCTCTTCTAAATCGACTCCTGTTTCTTCTTATGTCACATCGGATAAATCTTCCCCTCGTAGATGCCTTCTGTGTACTGTTTCCACCTATCTCCTCTCTCTCTTTTGCGTTTAACAAAGAAATTCCAGTCGCACTCTTAATGTAATGACCATTGCTTTTAATTTCACTGAAGGTTCTTTTGACTTTTCCATATGCTGAGTCAGTTTTTCCGACTGTCATTTCTTTTTCTGTTCCTTCACGTTTGTCATGCAGCCATTTCGTCTTACTTCCGTGCATTTCCTATTTATTTCATTTCTCAGTGACCTGTATTTCTATATTTCTGAAGTTTTGTGAACATTTTTGTTCTTCCTTCTTTCATCGGTCAAGAAGTATTTCTTCTGTTACCCACGGTTTCTTTAGACTTATCTTCTTTGTACCTATGTATCTCTTTCCACCTTCTGTGATTGCCCTTTTTAGAGATGTCCATTCCTCTTCAACTGTACTGTCCATTGGATTATTCTTTATTGCTGTACCTACAGCCTTAGAGAACTTCGAGCATATTTCGTCATTCCTTAGTTCTCTTGCCCAGTACTTAGTACTCCTTGGTACTTCCGTATTTCTTTGCGTATTGATTCTTCCTGACAAATCTCTTATGCTTCAACCTACTCTTCATATCTTTTGCATTGTAGTCGGAGTCTATATCTGCTCCTGGGTACGTCTTACAATCGAGAATCTGATTTCGGAGTCTCTGTCTGACCATGAAACCGCCATCTGAAATCTTCCCTAATCACTCGGCCTTTTTCAATTATACCGCCTGCTCTTGTGATTCTTGAACAGAGTATTCGCTATTTCTAGCTGAAATTTATGCCCAGACTCAGTCTTTCTCTTCGCTCATTCCTTGTCCCAAGCCCATATTCTCCTGTAACCATTTCTTCTACTCCTTTCTCTACAACTGCATTCCAATCCCCCATGATTATTAGATTTTCATCCCCCTTTCCGTACATATTACCCTTTCAATATCCTCATATATTTTCTCTATTTATTCATCTACAGCTTGCGACGTAGGCACGTATACCTGAACTATCGTTGTCTGTGTTGGTTTGCTATCGATTCTGTTCAGAACAACCGTATCACTGAACTGTTCACAGTAACACGCTCTCTGCTCTACCTTCCTCTCATAACGAATCCTACTCCCGTTACTCCATTTCCTGCTGCTGTTGATATTACCCTATACTCATCTCACCAGTATAAATTGCAGCATATGTGAAACAAACTGATGGTGGCGATTATACTAAGTCCGTGTTGTACGTTGAAACAGTAGAAGGTATGCTTCACATTCCTCAAGACGACTTCCTCCAAGGTAGTGCTATGAAAGCCTGCTTTGTCGTTATAGAAGATATAGCTTACAGCCTGCTCTGACACCTGATGAAGCCTTACGTCAGGAAAAGTAGTCATCACTTGATAGAAAGAATCAGCAAGCCCTTTTACAACTGTTCGATGTGCTTCTGGAATTGCAGCGTTCAAACTGGAGAGTACCGGAAAGAAATGACAGCACAACTGGCTGTAAAATCTGTCTGTGTTTTACATAACGTTATTATAGACAAAGGAAATACACTGAACATTACGGACTGCAGACAAATACTTCTTGGAGTTCACTTTACAAGAAGGAAGATACGGAAATAAGAGATCTGTTTCAATGTCACTTTAATGTAGAAAGTATTGTCTGATGAAATAAACAATATTCAAATGCAACTTACTTCTTCCACAATTTATTGCAACTTCTTTCTACAGTTTATTCGATGCGAAATGGTAATGGTATCCTGCATAGTTCTGGTCCCAGACGGCTTTCTGCCAAAAACAGCTGAAAGAAACCTATGCTTAAAATCCTCACTCATGGTTGTCCTTACTGAACTGTCTCCACAGTTTGCAACAAACAATACTGGCTGTTTATAGGCCCCAGGAAACCACGTGCAACGAGCAGTCAAACACGGCATTGCTGCTAGAGTGACCTTGACCTAGAAATTATCAGTCGCATCTTACATTTCAAGACTGATGGCGATGGTCGCATTGCGACACACAAACCATATTGAATGAAATTTTCACTCTGCAGCGGAGTGTGCGCTGATATGAAACTTCCTGGCAGGTTAAAACTGTGAGCCGGACCGAGTTCTGCAAGGTATGCAGGAGAGCTTCTGCGAAGTTTGCAAGGTAAGAAACGAGTTACTGGCGGAACCATTTGTAGAAATAACAGAATTTGTGGAGATAACAAGTTCAGAAAAGTACTATTATTTTCAGTTTATTCGTATTGTTCCAGCTTTACACTGATCGGCAAATAAAATATGCAAAATATTTGGCTTAACAGAGCGAAGTCATTTTCAAAAACTCTATGAGCTCTTGAAAGAAGGTACTTAAAAACATCATTTTTTACTTTTTGGTCAGTACTAGCAGTTTGACGAGAGTAAGGTATCAACATCTTTGGATGTAATCGAAATGGCTCTTCGCCTACAAAATCATGTCTCACAAATAAGTCCGAATTGGGAAATTTACTAGGTGGAGGAAACGTGTTACCAGTTGCAAATAATTTTCTGGCATAAGGTTCGTCAAAAATTTTTATGTCGCCTTCCTTCCCATACGATCCGACATCAATGAAAATGAATTTGTTGTTCGCCTCAGTCACGGCAAGAAGGACGGTAGAGATAAAATGTTTGTAATTGCATGTTTTCCATCGATGGCACAAACACAGTTAGGAAATTGGCTTTTCCTCAAATTCCTTCCATTTCAATTTTAACTGGTCAGATGAGATCGGTGGCAAAAGGATCGTCAGTATTTTATCATGTAGAACTAACAGCAGAACTTTAATGATTTTTCGAACGTAAAAACACATATTCTGAATAGAAACATTGCTTATCTGAATATATCTCCTGTTTCCATAAAACTAAAAACGAAATAAAAATAAGATATCTAGTAGTAAAAATGACTATTATTTTCACTACAGACTGAGAATACCACATGCGCAATTATTTGTCTGAATTGTGTGTTACAGTTAAAGATTACAAGAAAAGGTGGCGGAACATCAGCAACACACGTCAAACAATGCAGAGGAAAGGAAGAAGTTGCGAATGTTTTGCTTCCAGTACAGGGAATAAATGGGTGGTGCCTGAGATTTTAACATTTAAAAAAATCTGAATCACATGCGAGAGTAATTTACCACCCAATCTGCCTGTTTACCTAATTTTTTACTGTGTTAATTTTTTATACTTTAAATTAAATTATTTCAATTAAATTATTTTTATAACGTCTCATCCTTTTCTCTATCCTATTCTAAGTTTTCCTTTGTTGAAATGGTAACATAGGATAGTGGGTGGGGGGGTCGGGGGGGGGGGGGGAGGGAAGAACTCTTACCTGTAGTGAAGGAGACTCTCTTCGGGAGTAAACCCTGAGGAAATATCCCGGTCCTCCTGGTTGTGGATTTGGCGGGGGATAGGCATCCCACCGCGGTAGAAACAGGTATTGCGACATTTCTCCCAAAATAAAAAGCCTGGGAGGATCAAAGGCATCTGGTAAAAAATGTAATTGAGCATTTGGCGTCATTGGCCGGGAGGCCCCTGAAGTGGCAAGGCATCTGGTTAACGACAAGGACTCTGATTTATGGAACATGGAATGCACAGGAGTTCGCAGAAAAGATTGCGAATATAATTGAAGAAATGGAAGTACTGAAAATGGATATCCTGCTAATGACAGAAACGAAAAAGAAAGGCTTTGGACAAGAAGTAATTGGAAACTTTATTCTGTTTTGAAGTAGAAAAAACTGAAAGAGCAAAATTTGGAGTAGCAGTTCGTATAAAAAAGAAAATGGAAACAAGGAGTAACTAATTGGAAAGAAGAGAATGAAAATATAATCGGTGTAAAAATAAAATTTGATGTAATAAAACTGTAATTAACTGTACAGCCCTAACGAAGATGTGCCTGACGATGTAATACACAAGTAGGCCTGGGGCAATCTAGGAAGGAACCTAAAATCAGTTATAAACTATGTAGTAGTGCGGAGGCAGTGGATAATTAAGGTGCAAGATGCAAAGATAAAAAGAGGAATAGAGTGTGAATCCGATCGTGTTATAGTTACTTCAAAAATTGCTTTTCCAGTTAAGACCAAGATGAAACAGGAGGGAGGGGAAAGAGGAGAATGCTGGATGTAAAACTATAGAAGATCAAAAATATAGGATACACTTTCTGCAAGAAGAAAGCGTGAAAAATTTGTACCAGAAGAGATTAAATCTAATACTGGGTGCAGTGGAAGAGGACTGGAGTGCTAATGAGTGCTACAGATCCCTGAAACAGTCAGTTAAGTAAGCAGCGGAGGAGGCGTTAGGAAGGAAATGGCATAGCGGAATAAGAACTGAATGGATGACTATGGGATTGTTGCAGGTGGCTGAGGAAAAGAAGAAATTATATCATAAATGATGAAGCTCTGATAGTGAAGAGGACTGGAATTGGTACAAGGTGTATAAAAAGAGGGTTAATAAATTAACAAAAAAGTGTAAGGAAGAGGAATGTCAAAGAGTATGTGGGGAAATGGAGCATTCGTTTGGATACAGGAGATCAGCAGAGGCATGGAGGATGATAAAGAAGATGAGAGCGGCTATCAATCACGCACCCACAATAAATCCTTTATCTATTGGACTGTGGAAAAAGCACTTTGAAGAACTTCCACTAGAAAAAGGAGGAGACCACGTGATAGAATACAACAAAAGCAGTGCATTATGTAACACAGAATCTATACTAGAGGGAGAGGCACAAGAGGTGCTGAACAAGGCAATAAATGAAAAGGCAATTGAACTGGGAGGAGCTGTGATGCAATTACGAAAATATTGGTCCACTAAAAAAGTGAGAGTTACACCGATCAGCCAAAACACTATGACCACTGCCTACCGCGGCGTTGGATACCGGCGGGTGGCGTTGCTCGGCATATGACGCGGTAACAAAAGTATGTAAGTGGGGTTATCACCCTAGCGAAATATGGGCTGCAAATGAAGAAACCCATTGCGATACGTGGCTTTGACAAAGGGCAGGTTATTATTAAGCACAGCCTCGAAAACGACAAGCTGGTCGAACGTTGACGTGCCACATTCTTATCTTCGGAAAGAGGTAGAAGGACAGTGAAACTACCACTAGACGTCCTCGACTCTTCACACAACGTGGGGTTCTGAGGCTTGTCTGCTCTGTAAAGTAGGACAGATGGTGATCTGTGGCATCTCTGCCGAAAGAGCACAATGCTGGTGCACGCACAAGTGTTTCGGGGCACACAGTTTATCATATTTTGTTCAACATGGGCCCCCTCAGCAGACTACCCCTTTGTGTTCACAAGTTGACCCAACGACATCGTCCACTACTAATGTTGTGTCTAGTTCATACAGTCTGGACACAATGAGGTAGCTAGGTGCACGCTAAACTAACGCAGACGGGCTTGAAGTTCTGGAACATGAGACTTATTAATGAATAAGAAGAAAAGTACGTAGATATAGGTTACTTAACTTTTATTCTCTTGTTGGAATACATCTCTCTTGAATATTAGGAAGCTATAAGCACTGATACAAATGGCGCCTTGCTAGGTAGTAGCTAGGGACTAAGCTGAAGGCTATTCGATCTGTCTCTCGGCAATTGAGAGAAAGGCTTCGTACGTCTGGTCGCAAGCTATGTCGTCCGTACAACTGGGGCGAGGTCTATTCCGTGTCTTGTGACCTGCCATGTGGTGGCGCTAGGTTAGCGATTACACAGTGGCGACACGCGGGTCCGACATGTACTACAGGACCGCGGCCGATTTAAGTTACCACCTAGCAAGTGTGGTGTCTAGCGGTGACACCACAACTAGTTCAGTGGGAACAGGATCATTAGGCGTCGACCGTCGATAAATGGAAACGTGTCGGCTCTTCGCGTGAATCACATTTTTGCTACACTAGCTCGATGGTCATCTCCATAAGACTGTAACTCCTACGAGACACGTTTACGCCAACATTTCCAGGTTTTTCGCGTGATTGATGCAAACTTGTATAGAGCTTCTTCTCTTTCCTGCCTTTCGCCGCGCAAGTACGAGGGTTGACTGAAAAGTAATGTCTCCACCTTCGTGACTCTTCAACAGTTGGCAGCATTGATATGCGGCAGGTACTGTCTTGTTCCGTAGCCTCATCTCTACAGCTCCAGTTGGCGGGAAGCCATCGAACGGTTGTGTTGTTACAGTGTAAAGTATTGAACCCTGCGCAGGCCGTCGGTCAATGCGATTAAAGCAACGTGCAGTCATTGAATTCTTGGCAGCCGAAGATGTTACCCAAAAGGAGATTCATCAGAGAATGAAAGCAGTTTATGGTGATTGTTTTGATGTGAGTACTGTGCGTCGTTGGGCGAGTAAGTTTAAAGATGTTGAGGCGGGAACATCTGACCTGCGTGACAAACAGAGTCGGATGTCCTGTGACAGAAACCACCGAGTTTCACAAGCAAAATGTTGACAGATTGATTCCGGACGATCGTCGTATCACTCACAGAGAAACTGAAAGCACCATCGGCATTTGACAAGAACTTGTGGGTCACATTATTGATTTGCTTGGCTATCGGAAGATCTGTACACGATGGGTACCCGGATGCTGACTCCTGAAATGAAAGCGCGCAGACTAAAGATTTGACAGGAACTCCTCTCGCGTTACGAAAATGAAGATGACGCCTTTCTCCATTCAGTTGTGACAGGAGACGAAACGTGGGTACACCATTACGACCCGGAGACGAAACGTCAGTCTATGGAATACCCACACTAACACTCGCCCCAGAACAAGAAAGTCAATACGCAGCCCTCAGCTGGAAAAATCATGGCCACGGTGTTCCGGGGCGCAGGCGGTGTTATCCGTGTTTCCTTGATCGTGGAATAACAATAAATTCAGAGCGTAACATCACAACGCTGTCAACTCTGAAACGACGGCTAACAAGTGTCCGATAGGAAAAGGGAAATGTTTTCCTGCAGCATGACAATGCCACACCACACACTTCGCTTGCCACCGCAGCAGAACTTCAGACTGAATCTCGCTAACGTACGGCATCCTCCATACCGTCCAGATTTAACATCGTCTGATTTCCATCTGTTCCCAATAATGAAAGACGATCTGCGGCGATATCATCATGCTTCTGATGGAGACGTTGAGAGAACTGTGAGACTGTGGTTGCGGAAACAGTGTCGACTTCAGAAAAAATTGTTCATCGTTGGCAGAAATGTATCCAGTTGTCTGGTGATTATGTGGAAAAGTGAATATTGGCAATTAAAGATCACATTTTAAGGATTATTTCTGCGTTTGATTTATTAAAATATTCCCATTCAAACCCAATTAACGAAGGTAGAGGCATTACTTTTCATTCAACCCTCGTATCAGTTGTTGTGCCGACTTGCGCCTTTGCAAGAACCGGTCAGCTTTTCATCTGATGAAATGTCCAAACTTCTATCAACCTTTTACTATGACAGAACGCGGGTCATTGCGATTCGTTTAGAATTTTACTGTTGCCGTCCCAAATCCCACGTGTCAAGAGTGAAAGTAGATCAGGGACCCATGGTCTGCAGAGACTCGCAATAATGTAACTATGATTTACTCGGTTTGCTACCGCAGTCATCCTTGTTTCTGCGAAAATACCTTCACAACAGTAAAAAGGCCTTCAAAAAGGAATGACAAAACATACAACACACGACACGGAGTAACGTAACAGCCCTCAGACAACATGTTTGCTGTCACTGCTGGAACAGCTCAGTATAGCGTCCATTTGCCACTATTTCATTGCCTTCAGTGAACCCGTACACGAGGTGCATATTGACCGACTGTTCATCAGTAAACTGTCCACATTACTGCAGTGTACCACTGTTAATGCACGTCTAACACTGCATAAAAATAAAACCCTAGAGAGAACAGAGCCGTACTGAATGCAAACTTGAAGCCAAAGAGCTAAAGAGGCCATTACTTCTGTCAACAGTGGGTTCCTTCAGCAAGTGGAAACAAGACACACAGCACATACTGTCGTCATTTGCGATGTTGTGCATTGTTGATCAGCGCAGTACAGGTACAAAACTAAGCGGGGCAAGAAACCAAACGAAACGCGATAACAGTATAACGAGCCGCCGGAGATTGTGGATCACTTATGCCAAAGCACTTACAAGAGACCCCTGAACAACCTCTGTAAATTTGTCAGTGGAGGTCTGGTTCACCCTGTACACACAGCTCAGCCAGAACAATATGACCACAGATTTTCTATCGATGAAAAACCAAACCAGCAGATAGGAGCTTTACCTGACGAGGAATGACTGCAATCGAACACACACATGTGCGTGTAGTATCAGTGTGCGTGCTGTCTTTGAGTAGAATGGGGAAGCCGCTCGAGCTATCTGAGTTTGAGGGCAGATTGTGGTGGCCCGGAGGGTCGGCTCGAACAGTTCGTAAACTGCACTGCTTGTCGGATGTTCGAAGAGTGTTTTGGTGTCTTCAACACGTGACAAAACTATGGTGAAACCACGTCCAGACGTTGTGGGTTTGGGCAACCACCCCTCATTACAGAATGTCAAATCAAACACATGTCAGCTGTCTAAATGTCGGAAACTGGAAATTTGTGGTAAGTTCCTATGGGACCAAACTGCTGAGGTCATCGGTCCCTAGGCTTACACACTACTTAAACTAACGATAAGGACAACACACACACACCCGTGCCCTAAGGAGGACTCGAAGCCGCGCGGGATTAGCCGAGCGGTCTCAGGCGCTCAGTCATGGACTGTGCGGCTGGTCCCGGTGGAGGTTCGAGTCCTCCCTCGGGCATGGGTGTGTGTGTGCTTGTCCTTAGGATAATTTAGGTTAAGTAGTGTGTAAGCTTAGGGACTGATGACCTTAGCAGTTAAGTCCCATAAGACTTCACACACATTTGAACATTTTGGAGGACTCGAACCTAAGACGGGAGGAGTCCCGCGAACCGTTGCAAGGTGCCTGGCACCACAAGGCTAAATTTCGAAATTGTTATTTCGTTGAGCTAGCAGTTCGGTGATATATTACGTCATCTTCAGGGTTCCTGACTCACATGTAGGAAGATTCCCATCTTTGGTCCACTGGAAGTAGGCGCCAACATTCCGTAGATTTTTGAGACACTGATCATCTCAAACCTGCCTCATTGCAGACGTCGGACGTCGTAGGCTGGGCAGACTGGTAAAACACAGGCGGCGAACTGTGGCGGAACTACACTCCTGGAAATGGAAAAAAGAACACATTGACACCGGTGTGTCAGACCCACCATACTTGCTCCGGACACTGCGAGAGGGCTGTACAAGCAATGATCACACGCACGGCACAGCGGACACACCAGGAACCGCGGTGTTGGCCGTCGAATGGCGCTAGCTGCGCAGCATTTGTGCACCGCCGCCGTCAGTGTCAGCCAGTTTGCCGTGGCATACGGAGCTCCATCGCAGTCTTTAACACTGTTAGCATGCCGCGACAGCGTGGACGTGAACCGTATGTGCAGTTGACGGACTTTGAGCGAGGGCGTATAGTGGGCATGCGGGAGGCCGGGTGGACGTACCGCCGAATTGCTCAACACGTGGGGCGTGAGGTCTCCACAGTACATCGATGTTGTCGCCAGTGGTCGGCGGAAGGTGCACGTGCCCGTCGACCTGGGACCGGACCGCAGCGACGCACGGATGCACGCCAAGACCGTAGGATCCTACGCAGTGCCGTAGGGGACCGCACCGCCACTTCCCAGCAAATTAGGGACACTGTTGCTCCTGGGGTATCGGCGAGGACCATTCGCAACCGTCTCCATGAAGCTGGGCTACGGTCCCGCACACCGTTAGGCCGTCTTCCGCTCACGCCCCAACATCGTGCAGCCCGCCTCCAGTGGTGTCGCGACAGGCGTGGATGGAGGGACGAATGGAGACGTGTCGTCTTCAGCGATGAGAGTCGCTTCTGCCTTGGTGCCAATGATGGTCGTATGCGTGTTTGGCGCCGTGCAGGTGAGCGCCACAATCAGGACTGCATACGACTGAGGCACACAGGGCCAACACCCGGCATCATGGTGTGGGGAGCGATGTCCTACACTGGCCGTACACCACTGGTGATCGTCGAGGGGACACTGAATAGTGCACGGTACATCCAAACCGTCATCGAACCCATCGTTCTACCATTCCTAGCCCGGCAAGGGAACTTGCTGTTCCAACAGGACAATGCACGTCCGCATGTATCCCGTGCCACCCAACGTGCTCTAGAAGGTGTAAGTCAACTACCCTGGCCAGCAAGATCTCCGGATCTGTCCCCCATTGAGCATGTTTGGGACTGGATGAAGCGTCGTCTCACGCGGTCTGCACGTCCAGCACGAACGCTGGTCCAACTGAGACGCCAGGTGGAAATGGCATGGCAAGCCGTTCCACAGGACTACATCCAGCATCTCTACGATCGTCTCCATGGGAGAATAGCAGCCTGCATTGCTGCGAAAGGTGGATATACACTGTACTAGTGCCGACATTGTGCATGCTCTGTTGCCTGTGTCTGTGTGCCTGTGGTTCTGTCAGTGTGATCATGTGATGTATCTGACCCCAGGAATGTGTCAATAAAGTTTCCCCTTCCTGGGACAATGAATTCACGGTGTTCTTATTTCAATTTCCAGGAGTGTATTATCAGACTTTAATGCTGGCCAGAGGACAAGTGTGTCTGAATACACAGTGCACCGAACACCCCTACCGACGGACCTCTGCAGCCGACGACCCATGCAAGTGCCAATGTTAACACCACGACAATGGCAATTGTGTCTGAATTGTGCACGAGGCCTTCGGCACTGGGCGTCGACGCAGTAGCAGAGCGTTGCATCGTCTGATGAATCCCGATGCCTTATTCATCATACCGATGAGAGGACGCAAATCCGTCGTCGTCCAGTGGAACAGCTCCTTGACACCTATATGGCGGGACGGAGACAAGCTGGCGGCGGCTCCATATTATGCTCTGGGGAACATTCACGTGAGCATCCATGGGTCCAATGGAGCTCGTGCAACACACCATGACGCCTAAGGAATGCCGTACACTAGTCGCAGTCCTCGTACGCTCCTTCATGATGATCAAGTTTCCCGACGGCAGTGCCATTTTTCAGTAGGATAAGGCGCCATGATTGTGATGGAGTGGTTCGAGGAACACAGTGGCGAGGTCCAAATGATGTGCTGCTCACCCCCCCCCCACCCCCTGCCAGATCTGAAACCGATCGATTACATCTGGCCTACCAAGGCCTCATTGCTTCACGGTGCAACGCCACTGTTATCCATGCCAAAGATGGACATACCGGCTATTAGCTTTAAAAAAAAATTAAAAAAAAACTGCGACCGCACAGCCCATGAAGGCCCAAAGGTCCCGACTGACCGCTGTGTCATTCTCAACCCAGAAGCGTCACTGGATGCGGATATGGATCCGCATGTGGTCAGCACACCGCTCTCCTGGCCGTATGTCAGTTTCCGAGACCGAGGCCGCTACTTCTCAATCAAGTAGCTCTCAAGTCCTGAGTGCATCACCCATCCAAGTGCTAGCCCAGACCGACAGCGCTTAACTTCGGTGATCTGACGGGAACCGGTGTTACCACTGCGGCAAGGCCGTTGGCCACTCGCTATTAACTAGATGGTCATAATGTTCTGGCTGATCATTGTGCATAAATCAGGATTCTCCCTAAGACAGTTCGTATGCTCGGCTTCATTAACAATTTGCCCTTCTCCCCCCCCCCCCCCCCACACACACACTATCAAATGCAGATGTCTTATATTTGGCGCTTTTGGTGTTTTCTAGCATGGGAACGAAACAAGAGGAAAAAGAAAAGAAAAGGGCAAAATGTTGGGCTAGATGCCGAACAGACCACCAAAGCATGTGACGTCATTCCCATGGACTGCCCATGGCTTTCAGAAAGCTTTCGAGATCGTGATCTCCCATAGGAAGTTTTCTCTCAACAATGGCTCAGAAACTGGCAGCGTTATTTAGCACATCTTGTTTCCGGCAGGGAAACGATTCGCCGAAGTTCTTAACAGAAAAATGCTGCAGATTGTGACTGAATAAAAAGTCTCTCTAAGAAGCCGACAGATCACAATGCACAGCTATTTGCAGCATCCGTCCTCCACCGCCCGGAGTCCGGCACTAGAGGCAGAGGCAAACCACCAGGGATTGGAACGGTCTTCTTAGTCCATATCCAGTATGTGCGAAATAATGTCTACAAATATCTAGATGGACGAAAAGGAAGGAATTACGTACACAGTCACTGCTGTTGTGCCGCAATTGCAAATAAACGTGCATGCCCACATTCTCCTATACAAGGTGTCCACAATGAGACTCCAACATTTTAATATCCTATATCTTTCTCATATGAGATGGTGGACCTGTGAATCCTGAAGGGGCAGGCAGAGCAACTCAACAAGTTTGTGGTGTGTGCAAATTTGATACGCCAAATGGCCATAGTGGAGCTTCAATCAATTGTTTTAGCAAAATGGAGGATATGAAGGAGATTGCACAAGTGGTCTGGTGGTATGCAGAGACAAAATCGGAGACCCAAGTGCAAATAAACTTTCGTCGAGTTTACAACAAAGCGCCCCCGTCGTTCAAGACTATAAAGAAGTGGTGTGATCAGTTTTTGGCTACTGGGAGAGTTGCGAAAGGGCACGGTGGTGGTAAGCCTGGGATCAGCGAACATCATGTGGAACAAGTGCGGTGGTCATTCGAACAAAGTCCACAGAAGTCAGTGCGACAGGCAGCACGAGAACTTCGTATGAAACGTTCAACAGTGCACAAAGTGCTTCATCAGCGATTACGTTTGTACGCATATAAAGTGCAGGTTGTGCAAGAAATCAAGCCTGATGATCGACCAAAGCGAGAAGAATTTGCATGTGTCATGTTAGATCGCATTGCCGCGGACGAGACATTTTTATCACGCGTGATATTTACTGACGAGGCAACCTTTCACGTGTCAGGGGCTGTAAATCGCCACGATGTGCGGATCCGGCGGTCCGAAAATCCACATGCACCTAGGGGCCACATGCGCGACAGTCCGAAAGTTAATGTGTGGTGTGGTTTGATGATAATTTGCATTGTTTAGCCGTTTTTCTTTCAGGAGCCGACTGTGGATGGAGCCATCTACCTGGACATGTTGCAACAATTTGCCGTGCCACAGATAACATACCTGCAGCCAAATGTAATGTTCCAACAGGACGGTGCACCATCCTACTAGAGCCTTGAAGTCCGAAAATTTTTACATGACACATTCCCGCAACGATGGATTGGCCGTGGAGGTCCAATTCCTTGGCCGCCACGTTCGCCAGACATAGCCCCCTCGATTTTTTCTTGTGGGGTTATGTGAAAGACCGGGTATACGCTAAACCAGTAAAGGACCTGCAAGACTTGAAACAGCGGATAATAATTGTCATCAACTCTGTCACAGAACAGATGCCGGCCGGAGTGGCCGTGCGGTTCTAGGCGCTACAGTCTGGAACCGAGCGACCGCTACGGTCGTAGGTACGAATCCTGCCTCGGGCATGGATGTGTGTGATGCCCTTAGGTTAGTTAGGTTTAATTAGTTCCAAGTTCTAGGCGACTGATGACCTCAGAAGTTAAGTCGCAAAGCGCTCAGAGCCATTTTAACCGTTTGAACAGAACAGATGCTCCGCAACATATGCCACAAAATCGATTATAGACTTGATATTCTTCGCGCTACCCGTGGCGCCCATTGTTCAAAAAATGGGTTCAAATGGCTCTGAGCACTATGGGACTCAACATCTTAGGTCATAAGTCCCCTAGAACTTAAAACTACGTAAACCTAACTAACCTAAGGACATCACACACACCCATGCCCGAGGCAGGATTCGAACCTGCGACCGTAGCAGTCCCGCGGTTCCGGACTGCAGCGCCAGAACCGCTAGACCACCGCGGCCGGCCATTTGTTCAAGTGTACTGAACCGTCCACCTGTGTATGAAAACTTGATGAGGTGCTGTATGATTTCCCTATATTTGTTTGTCAATAAAGTGTGTTTCCTCTCAGATTTTAAGAGTTCAAATGTTGGAGTCTCATTGTGGACACCGTGTATTCCAATTGGATTCAGCTTCAATTGTAATTGATTTGCGTATCAAACAGGCTCCAGTTTTATTGACATCTTCAACTTTTGTAGTCCTGTCTTCCTCAGTTGCGTGTAATATTACGGTATATTGATAATTTTTACTTATGCACCGTCTGACAGCAACTGTTCAGTTGCTGTTCAGTTGCTGTCAGACGGTCCATAAGTAAAAATTATCAATATACCGTAATAGGCACTAGTTTGTATGTAAAATGCAGCCGATTTGCATAACAATATATTGCTGGAATGAGAAGATGTAAGACATTCTGCTTTGATGCTTATCAAACGAAGACAGAAAATGTACTAATTTGTATCAAATATAGTTATGCCTACAGGATCAGATGATTTATATCCAACGAAAATATCTAATTTATATGAAACCTGAAACATTCAGGGAACCAAGGGATTTTCAAGTCTGATTACCTCTTACATAGGTGTCGTCGACACTTTTTGTAACACGAGACATTGTGAATGGTGTTACGTGGGTGCTGTCCTTGCTTTTTATGGCAACAATGAGTTGGTGTTGTTGCTGGACGTAACACTATGCTTCGAATTTTGAACAGCTACTGGCTTATGACGTAGCAGATAATTTGAAGTCTAGTCTCAAACTTTGTGCACGTGATGCCCCAAAAAAAGCCTTTGTTGATGATAAGATTTCAGAGAAGCGCAAAAATTGGAAACTTGCTCTAAATATACTGTGAGTCAGAACTGGTATCAGTCAGTTGATACAAATTCCAAAGTGTAGCAATCGCTGGGGATGTGAAATGGAATTATCACACCGGCTCCGCGCGCCGGCCGGAGTGGCCGTGCGGTTCTGGGCGCTACAGTCTGGAACCGAGCGACCGCTACGGTCGCAGGTTCGAATCCCGCCTCGGGCATGGATGTGTGTGATGTCCTTAGGTTAGTTAGGTTTAATTAGTTCTAGGCGACTGATGACCTTCGAAGTTAAGTCGCATAGTGCTCAGAGCCACACCGGCTCCGTCATGGGTAAATAAGGTATCAGAGGTCTTTTCATTGCTAGGATACTGTGAAAAGGTAATAAATCTAGAAAGGAGATTGCTCACAAAATACTTGTACCATCCATTATAAAATATTTCTCACGCGCGTGAGTCTTCTGTCAGATAGGAAAACCGCAGTGAATAGGAAGAATGACAACAGGAATGGTTACAGATCACGGGAGATGGTGATTAAGATACTGGAAAACCTGATGGGACAGACACCTGAAGACAGAACTCATCTATCCCGGTAAAACTAACACAATAACTTACAAGAACCAGAGAAAGTGCACTCATATAGCACCGTCTTCAGGCCACGAGTGGCCCACCGGGACCATCCGACCGCCGTGTCATCCTCAGTTGAGGATGCGGATAGGAGGGGCGTGAGGTCAGCACACCGCTCTCCCGGTCGTTATGATGGTTTTCTGTGGCCGGAGCCGCTGCTATTCGGTCGAGTAGCTCCTCAATTGGCATCACGAGGCTGGCACTCATATCGCCTGTCCGAAATCTTATCTCTCCTGTGCCGACCTCTTCATCGTAGAGTGTCACTTGCAACCTACATCCTCAACTATTTGCTGGACGTAATCCAGTCTCTGTCTTCCTCTACAGTTCTTGCCCTCTACAGCTCCCTCTAGTACAGGGGTCTCCGAACTACGGCCCGCGGGATGAAACCGGCCCGCGAGAGCCGGCAAACCGGCCCGCGTTAGCTGGCTCGACATCCCCGGTATCCGGTCCGCCAAATATTTGAGGTGGTACCTATACTGTCAACAATTGAGTTTCGAGGCCTATCGCGACCAATACACCGCGACATTGTCGGAGCTCTATCTTTACAAAGCGGAAGGTCATGGTTAAACTTGTGGCTATCCGTGCGATAGTGAAGAAAAAAAAAAAAAGAACGGTTAATAGACTAGTTGGGCGAAAACATTTTAAGTAAAAAAATTCTTTGCATTTTATTCTACTCACGAGTCTGGTGCAAGTCTTTCAAATGGTCTCCACTTCGGCGACTAGCCTTAGTAATCAATCATTATGGAAGATGCTTCTTAAGTGAGGTTTCACTTTCTTTTGATTACGTTGTAAAATACATACAGAATGTGCAGTGACATACTTTTTTGTCGGTGAAATTCGCCAGAATAAAATACGCCAGAATTTCGGTCAGGTATGTCCACCAATCAAAATTATGTAATTAAATAAAAATCGTAGTTCGTTTCAGAGCTAGCTATTCCCACAACCTTAGATTTTTGCCATTTCATCTTTCCTTTAGCCTTACATTACGGTAATCACGGAGTGCTGGGGTGCTTTAATCCCACTAGGTAGATCTTGGCCCTTATGACTTCGTGGAGGAGTCAATGTGGCCCGCGGACTAAAAAGTTTGGAGACCCCTGCTCTGGTACCGTGGAGGTCATTCCCTGATGTCTTAACAGATGTCCTGTCACCCTGTACCTTCTCTTTGCCTGTGTTTTCCACGTATTCCTTTCCAATTCTGTGCAGAACATCCTGATTCATTACCTAATCAGTTTACTTAATTTTCAATATTCGTCTGTAGCCCCACATCTCAAATGCTTCGATTCTCTTCTCTTCGATTAACTCTCAATCCATATTCTGTGCTCAGCAGACTATTCACTCCGTTCAGCAGGTCCTGTAATTCTTCTTCACTTTCACTCAAGATAGCAATGTCATCATCGAATCGTATCATGGACATCCATTCACCATGAATGTCAATTCCACTCTTGAATCTTTCTTTTATTTCCGTTATTGCTTCCTTGATGTACGCATTGAACAATAGGGCTGAAAGACTGTCTTACACGCTTTATAATCAGAGTATTTCGTTCTTGGTTGTCCACTCTTATTATTCCCTCTTGGCTCTTGTAAGTATTCTATACTACCCGTCTTTCCCTACAGCTTACACTTTTTCTAAGAATTTCGAACATCATATGAACGTGTCTTTTCTTTCGTTTTGCTTCCAATATCAACCGCACCGTCAGAATTGCCTCTCTGGTGCCTTTACCTTTCCTTAAGCCAAACAGATCATCATCTAAGATATCCATTCTTCTGTATTTTATTCTTGTCACCACCTTTTAAGCACGAGCTGTTAAGCTGATTGTGCGATAATTCTCGCACTTGTCAGCTCTTGCAATCTTCAGAATTGTGTGGATAATATTTTTCCCAAAGTCGTAGGGTATGTCGCCAGAAAAAAATGGTTCAAATGGCTCTGAGCACTATGGGACTTAACATCTGTGGTCATCAGTCCCCTAGAACTTAGGACTACTTAAACCTAACTAACCTAAGGACATCACACACATCCATGCCCGAGGCAGGATTCGAACCTGCGACCGTAGCGGTCACGCGGTTCCGGACTGAAGCGCCTAGAACCGCACGGCCACACCGGCCGGCTATGTCGCCAGACTCATACATTCTACACACTAATATGAATAGTCGTTTTATTGCCACTTCCCCCAATGATTTTCGAAATTCTGATGGAATGTTCTATCCCTTATGCCTTATTTGATCTTAAGTCCTCAAAACTCTCTTAAATTCTGATTCTAATACAGGATCCCCTATCTCTTCTAAGTCAACTTCTGTTTCACATCAGATAAATCTTCTCCATCTATCTGCTCTGCACTGAACAGCGGAATTAAAGTTGCACTCTTACTGTTACCACCCTCGCTTTCAGTTTCACCAAAGATTGTTTTGATTTCAATATATGCTGAGTCAGTCCTTCCCACAATCATTTCTTTTCGAGTTCTTCACATTTTTCATGAAGCCACTTCGTTTCAATTTCCCTGCACTTCCTATTTATTTCATTACTCAGTGACATAATTCTATATTCCTGAATTTCGCTGAACATTTTTGTACTTTCTTTTTCATCGATCAACTAAAGTATTTCGTCTGGCACCCAAGTTTTCGTCGCTGTTACCTTCTTTGTACTGATGTTTTTCTTGCCAAGATACTTATCATCGCTTATTCCTCTTTACAAGCCGTTTTCCAACGGCATCACGTCCTTTATCTTCGCATACTAGAGCTCTATCTCTTTCCTGTCACACACACATTATCTCCACGGCTAACAACACGTACTGCTGTTGGCTAGCTTCGTAATTGGTACACCCAGAAGTACGCATTTATTGTTAATATACTGCAGTCCTTCATCTGAACAATGCAGCTAAAACTAACATGCTACCTATCACTACACTGTCCCGTCACATTAATGTGCCCACTTGTCAAAAGCCTATGAGCCGTGTATCGACTCGTGCTAGACTTTGTGTTTAGATTGCACTGGTTTTCCTTTTCTTCCTCTGACATGTTTGTTTGATATGTTGTCTGTCATTAAGTGGCTACTTGGTTGTCTTTTCCCTCTGCTATCGATATCTGCGTTTTTGCTTCCGGGAAACTGCTATGGAGGAAATGAGATCTTTGACCGGTTGTAACCTCGTTTAGTGGTGCGGAAGTAGGGGCGTTGCGCGCAGAGAGAGTGTGGTGGACACGGGAGGGCAGTGTGGCTCTCCAGCGAAAAGCAGGCGTGGTCGGTTGCACCGAGTCGCCACGTGATGTATGTCGGTGGTGTGTAACGAGCGGGTCGAGTTGACGGAATAGCTCTCCGCGTGTTGGTTGTATACAGAATCGCCCCACGAGTAGTTGCTGTTCATTTCGCCTTGGTGGGAGGTTAACAAGCTTCTTTAAATCCACCATTTCAACACTGGAGTTTAAAAGAAGACACCTAACATGAAGGAGCGGTCAGTACCCGTCAACGTTGCAGAGAAGACGTGAACTCCGGTGACAGAGCGTGTTGTCGCGTGACCGTGGCGTGTTCGGTACGCTGGCGACGCGTGAGCGGTCGGATGTGTGGATCCATGCCATCGGAGGTCGTGTACTGTCTGTTCGAGCATAACTGCAAGTTAAGTTCGTGGAAGGTTTAATCATTAAGTGATAATTTTGTGTAACCAGCGTCTCTTCTGCCTTATGGCCTCCGGCGACCGGGTTTCCTGTCCCTGGCACTGGTGTTATTGAAGACAGTGATCTTTCCTCTTCCTCTCGTTACTGTCCGATGGGAGGTGTAGTTTTGGCAATTTAATGGTTTCGCTATTCTGTCGTGGGTTATGAGTAAATTCATGCTTCTTGTTGGTTGATCATGTGGTCGCTCAGTCAGGACTGTGTGGTGTAATGTTTCCTTTAATTCTGTCAGCAAGTTAAGCCATCTTATAACAAGTTTTCGCTGGCTAAAAGTCGGTGCAGTGACCAGCCTGAGAGTGGAAATTGTGTTTACGGGCGTATTTAAATTGGTCAGTATTCTGTCTAGCCTGAGCATCCCTGAGTGGCTGATTTGTGGCCGTCTTACACTGGTCCGTCATATCTGTTATGTTCTAATGATATTCCAGGACACTTTGGCTTAAATTTTTTTTAAATTCCCCCAAGTTTGTAAATTCCTTTTATTGGCATTATTCGTGTGTTTGCTGAAACCTGTTTAATTTTTTTTTAATGGCGGTGTTGGTAGCTTCACTACCTCACCGTACCTTATTAACAAAGTTCTGTATTTACTTAAGTAGCCTGTTTACTAATGTTCTTTAAAATTTTTTTACTTGTTTTATTGCTAAAAATTACTTTGATTGGCGTTAGCGGCGTGTTTTAAAAGGTAGTTTATTGCCATACTGCTGGCTTTTGTGTTTTTTTTTTAATTTAAACTCCTGTATTGCTATAAATTACTTGATTGCCGTTAGCGGCGTGCTTTAAAAGGTTGTTTATTGCCGTACTGCTAGCTTCTGTAAGATACGAATAAAACATTTGTGAAAATCTCAACTCTACAGTAAACTACTAGAAATTTGGCCGCGTTTCCCAACTTGTGGTGTGGCTTGTAGTAACCGTAACCACTGTGTGTGTCAGCCTAAATAACCATGTTTTGCAGTGTGGACTGTCTGTATAGCGTGCGTGGAGAGGGTCAGTGATGCACTGTAATGTACCGACAGGGATGTGGAGCCATGGCGGTTCCAGTGACGTAGTCACCTACTCGAGTTTATTCGGTTTAGGATCCATGACACGAACACCCCGATCGATGTGGTCCCACAGTTTCCCATTAGGTTTAAATCTGGCGAATTTAGTGACCAGGGGAGTAAGTAAACTCATCCTGCTGCTCTTCGAACCAAGCACATACACCTTGATGTGTGTGACACGATCCATTGTCCTGCTGATAGGTGCCACCTTTCTGAGGAAAAACGAACTGCGTGTAGGGGTGGACGTGGATGCCACTGACAGGTGCATGCTTGTGTCGATCCGTTGTGCCTCCCACAATGAAGAGGTCACCCAGGGAATTCTCTCCAGCCAGGACGCGTCAAACGACTATTGCAGGGAGTTTGCTTTCAGACGGTCTAAGGCGTACACACCAGCGACCATCTGTCGGATGGGGCATAAAACGTGATTCATCTGAAAAGACCACTCGTCGCCACTGAGTGAAGGTCCAGTTGCGGTACTGTAATACGAGGGTAAGTCAAATCAAAACATTAAATAATTTTTTAAATATTATTTATTGTGCAGAAGTGGTACAAAGCTGTATCACATTCCAACATAATCTCCCCCACGCTCAATGCAAGTCCTCCAGCGCTTACGAAGTGCAGAAATTCCTTTAGAAAAAAATTCTTCTGGTAGTCCGCGCAACCACTCATGCACCCCGTAAGGTACCCCTTCATCAGAACGGAACTTCTTTCCTCCAATTGCGCCTTTGAGTGCTCCAAACATATGGAAATCACTTGGAGCAAGGTCTGGTGAGTATGGTGGATGAGGAAGTCACTCAAAATGCAGGTCTGTGATTGTTGCAACTGTTGTACGGGCAGTGTGGGGCCTTGCATTGTCATGTTGCAAAAGGACACCTGCTGACAGCAGTTCGCGTCGCTTTGATTTGATTGCAGACTGCCGATGATTTTTTAGGAGATCTGTGTATGATGCACTGGTGACAGCGGTCCCTCTAGGCATGTAATGCTCCAAAATAACGCCTATTTCGTCCCAAAAGAGAGTCAGCATAACTTTCCTTGTTGATTGTTCTGTTCGAAACTTCTTTGGTTTTGGTGATGAGGAATGGCGCCATTCCTTACTCGCTCTCTTCGTTTCCGGTTGGTGGAAGTGAATCCAGGTTTCGTCGCCAGTAACGATTCTTGCAAGGAAGCGATGAGCTTCTCGTTCAAAGCGCCGAAGAAGTTCTTCGCAAGCATCGACACGTGGTTCTCTCATTTCAGGAGTCAGTTGCCGTGGCACTCATCTTGTAGACACTTTGTGAAACTGGAGCAGATCATGCACAATGTGGTGTGCTGACCCATGACTAATCCGTAAACATGCTGCAGTGTCATTCAGTGTCACTCGGCGGCGTTCCTTCACTATGGCTTCAACTGCTGCATTGTTCTGTGGAGTCACATCTCGTTGTGCCTGACCTGGACGAGGAGCGTCTTCCACTGAAGTCACACCATTTGCGAACTTCCTACTCCATTCGGAGATTTTCTGCTGTGGCAAACATGCATCACCGTACTGAACCTTCGTTCGTCGATGAATTTCTATAGGTTTCACACCTTCACTACGCAAAACCCGAATAAGAGAACGTTGTTGTTCCATGGTGCAAGTCGCAAATGGGGCGGCCATCTTAATACTGATACTGCGACGGTATGTGTGCATCTGCACTAAGCTGCCACCTACAGACCATTCTGCACGCTGTTTATAACACGCTTACCAATTTACAGGATAACTGCGCGAAATTTCGGTTTGTTATTACAAATTTAAGGTTTTAATTTGACTCACCCTCGTACGTCCGACCACTGCCACTTACGCCAATTCGGTGCGAGTGGCCGAGGAGGAAATAGGAGCCGGACGCGCTGGGACGAGCCCTCGAGGAGAGGGTCACTCTGCAAGGCGACAGCGGAAAGGCGAACGGACGCCCTCGTCTCGCTCAAGCAGGGACGCGTTGCGAAGGGCCCGTATGACAACAAGAAGCGCACCAAGAACTGATGGACACCTGCAGCCATTAGGACGGAGCGACGAGAAAGTATGCGCGAAGCATCTGAGTTCTTTTGGCCTGGCTGCCAGTCATTTTGCAGGAATATGCTGACATTTCCATCACCCCATGGGCACAGCGAGGAGCGTACCCAAAGCGCAGGGAATTGGCGCAGGGAGGCGTCTGAAAGAAGTCTGCCTTCCTAAGATGATATTTTTCTCGACAATGAGGACACTCCTTATAGGCTAAATCACGGACGCTGGAAGGTTTTGAGACGGAGCCCAAACATGAGTCCAGGGCCCACGCAGATGGAGCAGTTATAAAGTAGTGTTGTGTAGCTTCTCTCCCAACAGCCTCGGAATGCAGGAAAACATCTCAAGAATATGAAACCGTGAGGAAGATGCCAATTCACGAGCCACACGTCAGTTCACGCCAGATAGGAAATTTCCACCACACACGGTGAGGCGTGGCTATAAAACGGCGATTTGCCTTTGGGCTGCATTGAAAATTTCGTCCGCCAATGACAACGCCGACAGGAGTTTCTGAGTGGTGTTGAGCTGAGAGATGGGTGAGAAGCGAGGTGGGAGCCGTGGAGACACCGAGGAAGCCAGAGGACATAGGCGCTCCTACACCCATCGCTAACATCCGCCTTCCGGCAATGTGACAGCACAGGTTGGGCCACGCCACCGACAACTGTCATACAACGCGGAGATCGTACCTGGGACCCGCCGCAAAGCCGCTACTGCTGATGAGGGCAGCCGACTAGCGCAGCACAGCTCTGAGGCGACGCGCCACACCGAGGCAGCGGCTGTCGCCGACAGCAGTACATGACGAGCAGTGAGGAAGAATGCTGTGACAGTTCGTCCCGTCATCCTTCCCCTTAATGACTGAGTCGTGTCCACGCCCAGTCAAAACTGACCTGAGATTTGTTTTGGTTCATGCAAACAGCAGGAAAATACACTACTGGCCATTAAAATTGCTGCACCACGAAGATGACGTGCTACAGACGCGATTAACCGATAGGAAGAAGACGCTGTGATATGCAAATGATTATCATTTCAGAGCATTCACACAAGGTTGGGGCCGGTGGCGTCACCTACAACGTGCTGACATGAGGAAAGTTTCAAACCCATTTCTCATACACAAACAGCAGTTGACCGTCGTTGCCTAAAATGGCTCTGAGCACTATGGGACTCAACTGCTGTGGTCATAAGTCCACTAGAACGTAGAACCACTTAAACCTAACTAACCTAAGGACATCACACACATCCATGCCCGCGGCAGGATTCGAACCTGCGACCGTAGCAGTCGCACGGTTCCGGACTGCGCGCCTAGAACCGCGAGACCACCGCGGCCGGCCGTCGTTGCCTGGTCAGACGTTGTTGTGAAGCCTCGTGTAAGGAGGACAAATGCGTTCCATCACGTTTCCGACTTTGATAAAGGTCGGATTGTAGCCCATCCCGATTGCGGTTTATCGTATCGTGACATTGCTGCTCGCTTTCGTCGAGATCGAATGACTGTTAGCAGAATATGGAATCCGTGGGTTCAGGAGGGTAATACGGAACGCCGTGCTGGATCCCAACGGCCTCGTATCACTAGCAGTCGAGATGACAGGCATCTTATCCGCATGGCTGTAACGGATCGTGCAGCCACGACTCGATCCCTGAGTCAACAGATGGGGACGTTTGCAAGACAACAACCATCTGCACGAACAGTTCGACGACGTTTGCAGCAGCATGGACTATCAGCTCGGAGACCGTGGCTGCGGTTACCCTTGACGCTGCATCACAGACAGGAGCGCCTGCGATGGTGTACTCAACGACGAACCTGGGTGCACGAATGGCAAAACGTAATTTTTTCGGATGAATCCAGGTTCTGTTTACAGAATCATCATGGTCGCATCCGTGTTTGGCGACATCGCGGTGAACGCACATTGGAAGCGTGTATTCGTCATCGCCATACTGGCCTATCAGCCGGCGTGATGGTATGGGGTGCCATTGGTTTCACGTCTCGGTCACCTCTTGTTCGCATTGACGACACATTGAACAGTGGACGTTACATTTCAGATGTGTTACGACCCGTGGTTCTACTCTTCATTCGATCCCTTCGAAACCCTACATTTCAGCAGGATAATGCACGACTGCATGTTGCAGGTCCTGTACGGGCCTTCCTGGATACAGAAAATGTTCGACTGCTGCCCTGGCCACCACATTCTCCAGATCTCTCACCAACTGAAAACGTCTGGCAATGGTGGCCGAGCAACTGGCTCGTCACAATACGCCTGCCATTACTCTTGATTAACTATGGTATCGTGTTGAAGCTGCATGGGCAGGTGTACCTGTACACGCCATCCAAACTCTGTCTGACTCAATGCCCAGGCGTATCAAGGCCGTTATTACGGCCAGAGGTGGTTGTTCTGGGTACTGATTTCTCAGGATCTATGCACCGAAATTGCGTGAAAATGTAATCACATGTCAGTTCTAGTTTAATATATTTGTCCAATGAATACCCGTTTATCATCTACATTTCTTCTAGGTGCAGCAATTTTAATGGCCAGTAGTGTAAACGCATTTCTTTCGTGATTTTATGATAAGCAATGTTTTACATTCATACATGAACACTTTAATTTCGTATCATTTGTGTTTGATCCCACTTAATTATTGATATCAATTAATTGTTGGCTCCTAACGTGGGATAATCTCATCAGTCGTCTGTTCGTCATTTCACGTCCGACGGCAGAGAGAAGAATTCACTGAGATCACTATATTACTTTCAGGCGAATTCCAGTCTTTGTCGCCGATGAAGAGCAGCCAGCAAGGTCGTATGATGCAGCAGCCGCTTGTTGCAGGGGACCCAGACACAGCAGAGTTCGCTGAAATGTCGTTGGTAGCCCGTTGCTTCAAATGGATGGTCTGTTCGCCACAACACAGTTACGCAGCCGCCATTCACCCCTGTCATCTATGGCCCGAAGCGCAGGACGATTGCCTCGGCGCCGGTTTTGGATAGCGCCATTTTGCCGTGCATTGCATACCATGGCGAGACAGACGAACAACTTGCAAACTTAGCCGTTACGGAAATTCTTCCATCCTTGGCCCGAAAACCAGTCAAATAAATCGCTCCGTTTCTGCATTGTTGTCTGTGTCACTCCCACATCTACATTTACATGGATGTAGATCCATTTCCGTAAGCCACGGTGTGTGGCGGAGGGTACCTTGAGTACCACTGTCGGTTCTCCCTTCTATTCCAGTCTCGTATTGTTCGTGGAAAGAAAGATTGTTGGGATGCCTTTGTATGGGCTTTAATCTCTCTGATTTTATCCTCACGGTCTCTTCGCGAGATATACGTAGGAGAGAGCAATATACTGCTTGACTCCTCTGTGAAGGTATGTTCTCGAAACTACAACAAAAGCCTATATCGAGCTACAGAGCGTCTCTCCTGCACAGCCTTCCACTGGAGTTTATCTATCATCTCCGTAACGCTTTCGCGATTACTTAATGATCCTGGAACGAAGCGCGTTGCTCTTCGTTGGATCTTCTCTATCTCTTCTATCAACCCTATCTGGTACGGATCCCACACTGGTGAGCAATATTCAAGCAATGGGAGAACAAGTGTACTTCCAATGAATCTCCGTCTGGCATCTGCTTTACCGACGATCGACTTTATATGATCATTCCATTTTAAATCACTCCTAATGCCTACTCCCAGATAATTTATGGAATTAACTGCTTTCAGTTACTGACTTGCTATATTGTAGCTAAATGATAAGGGATCTTCCTTTCTAAGTATTCGCAGCACATTACACTACATTGAGATTCAATTGCCATTCCCTGCACCATGCGTCAATTCGCTGCAGATCCTCCTGCATTTCAGTACAATTTTCCATTGTTACAACCTCTCGATATATCACAGCATCATCCGCGAAAAGCCTCAGTGAACTTCCGATGTTATCCACAAGGTCATTTATGTATATTGTGAATAGCAACGGTCCTATGACACTCCCCTGCGGCACACCTGAAATCACTCTTACTTCTGAAGACTTCTCTCCATTGAGAATGACATGCTGCGAACGTAAACGTAAAACCTGTAACAGTATAGTCTACATCTAAATCTACATGGATACTCTGCAAATCACATTTAAGTTCGTGGCAGAGGGTTTATCGAACTATCTTCACAATTCTCTACCCCGACACGCTTTGTGTCCCCTCCACTGCAAGTGCTGCCAACTGGTGTCTACAGATGGTTATTGTACTTTGACGTCGAACATAGGTGGTAGTCTCATAAATGTGGCTGTATAGTGTGTTTCTATTCCTAGATATTAAACAGGAACCGTTTCATTTTCAAACAAATACAACCACACTTCTTTCATGTTATGGCGAATCATTGGCCTATACGCTTCTCTGTAGAACACAGAAGTTGCTGCTTCACACGAAATCACGTTTAAAAGAGACACGTTCTTTACGATGACTTTCTTTTTTCTATGTCGACCGAAAGAAAATCCATCTAGAAAGCATAAGCAGAAATCCTTCTGTCTCACATCGAACTAAGATTTTGCTCTGTGTGTAGTAACCTCAGGCTTGACGAGATACTAGGCTTTCTCTGGTTACACTGACTAGTTTCACGTTCAACCCGTATAGTGCAGCCTCTACATCGCGTGCAGTAAAACGGAACCGGCAGCGAAAGACGACCTCTCCCGAGGGTCGGGGGCTGCAGTTGAACACCTGTCACGAACGCTGTAAAAGCTGAAAGGGGCGCGGACAGCCGCTTTCGTGAGAATGCTTGCGTGCATAGTCCCAACTCCCGCCCATGTACAACGGAACGAAAGAAATTCTATGCTTTACTATTAATAACAATTTCTTGACCAAACAAAAGGAAGCTGTTAAATGTATCACTGGGAAAGTCTGTAAACACCTTTAATTTTATCCCTGAATGATTTTTAAATCGAACGAGAAGCAACAAAATGTGTACGAGAGGCGACTTTTTCACAAAAAATGAAACAAATGCTTTTTTTGCTACAAATCATTTTATTGTTTCTCAAAATATTCCTCTTTCGAAATTTGTGCGCTTGTGTAATATGTCCGAAACAGTCCTGGAAACATTTTTTCCACTTTCATGTTGTTTACTTAAAAAACGGTTTTTCGAGGATCCAACAGCTTACGTGGAGAAATTTGCTGTTCACGTATTTTTTATTTGTTATAAACAAATGAAACGAAGGCTGACAGCGTCATGATAACGAAAGGTGCAAGGATTCAGGAGCTTTTGCTGGTTTCATTGATAAAAAATTTTTGAATGCCATTGTTGTATGTTCTTCGATCCTCTAAAGCAGTCGTTACCAACATGGGAGTAAGCACCCATGGACGGGTTAAATGTAACTAGGCTAAAAACAAAATGGCTCAGTTGAGTATCGGCCATGAAACTAAATCACTATTTCATAAATCGTAGCCTGATGCTGATTACATAAGTTAGCAATAATTTTTTTTTTCGAATACTAACACAGCATGGTGGAAGTAACAGCTAGTGAAACGAATGTATGAACAACATCTTCCTCACTCAGTACACCCTCTACACACATACGTTATTCTTTGTACCACGCATAAATGACAGTAAAACTGAGATATATTCATGACATATGCTTAAATACCTCATGAAAACGTTTCTCCGAGTTGCAGATAGTTCCCACAAAAGACTGGAAGCTGCTTCATTAATCGCTCCGCAACAATAAATGAACTAACGGGCAGCACAACACTACGGTAACTACGCATAATGGCGGTTGGCAGGCACTATTATACGAATAAAATTTCGACTAACACGGCGGTAGCGAAAATTGCGCTTTTTTTGTGTTCAATACGATAATAGCACTCGTCATATCTGGCGGCAGTTGGCATTGGAAAGGGTATCTAATTATTGTAGGCCTACCTTCGAATAATCAGAACAATTAAATTTGACACACGCAGCAATTTCGTATGTCACAAAATAATGACTAGTCTTGAGAGCGAATGAAATTCTAGCCTTTCAGGTAAGATCACGAAACGGGTTAAAGAATTTCACGTTAATCATCTTTTTTAGATTGCAATCCTTTTTCTCTTCCCCCATGAACCATGGACCTTGCCGTTGGTGGGGAGGCTTGCGTGCCTCAGCGATACAGATGGCCGTACCGTAGGTGCAACCACAACGGAGGGGTATCTGTTGAGAGGCCAGACAAACATGTGGTTCCTGAAGAGGGGCAGCAGCCTTTTCAGTAGTTGCAGGAGCAACAGTCTGGATGATTGACTGATCTGGCGTTGTAACATTAACCAAAACGGCCTTGCTGTGCTGGTACTGCGAACGGCTGAAAGCAAGGGGAAACTACAGCCGTAATTTTTCCCGAGGACATGCAGCTTTACTGTATGATTAAATGATGATGGCGTCCTCTTGGGTAAAATATTCCGAAGGTAAAATAGCCCCCCATTCGGATCTCCGGGCGGGGAATACTCAAGAGGAAGTCGTTATCAGGAGAAAGAAAACTGGCATTCTACGGATCGGAGCGTGGAATGTCAGATCCCTTAATCGGGCAGGTAGGTTAGAAAATTTAAAAAGGGAAATGGATAGGTTAAAGTTAGATATAGTGGGAATTAGTGAAGTTCGGTGGCAGGAGGAACAAGACTTTTGGTCAGGTGATTACAGGGTTATAAATACAAAATCAAATAGGGGTAATGCAGGAGTAGGTTTAATAATGAATAAAAAAATAGGAGTGCGGGTTAGCTACTACAAACAGCATAGTGAACGCATTATTGTGGCCAAGATAGACACAAAGCCCATGCCTACTACAGTAGTACAAGTTTATATGCCAACTAGCTCTGCAGATGATGAAGAAATTGATGAAATGTATGACGAGATAAAAGAAATTATTCAGGTAGTGAAGGGAGACGAAAATTTAATAGTCATGGGTGACTGGAATTCGTCAGTAGGAAAAGGGAGAGAAGGAAACATAGTAGGTGAATACGGATTGGGGGGAAGAAATGAAAGAGGAAGCCGCCTTGTAGAATTTTGCACGGAGCATAACTTAATCATAGCTAACACTTGGTTCAAGAATCATAAAAGAAGGTTGTATACCTGGAAGAATCCTGGAGATACTAATAGGTATCAGATAGATTATATAATGGTAAGACAGAGATTTAGGAACCAGGTTTTAAATTGTAAGACATTTCCAGGGGCAGATGTGGATTCTGACCACAATCTATTGGTTATGACCTGCAGATTGAAACTGAAGAAACTGCAAAAAGGTGGGAATTTAAGGAGATGGGACCTGGATAAACTGAAAGAACCAGAGGTTGTAGAGAGTTTCAGGGAGAGAATAAGGGAACAATTGACAGGAATGAGGAAAAAAATACAGTAGAAGAAGAATGGGTAGCTCTGAGGGATGAAGTAGTGAAGGCAGCAGAGGATCAAGTAGGTAAAAAGACGAGGGCTAATAGAAATCCTTGGGTAACAGAAGCAATATTGAATTTATTGATGAAAGGAGAAAATATAAAAATGCAGTAAATGAAGCAGGCAAAAGTGAATACAAACGTCTCAAAAATGAGATCGACAGAAAGTGCAAAATGGCTAAGCAGGGATGGCTAGAGGACAAATGTAAGGATGTAGAGGCTTGTCTCACTGGGGGTAAGATAGATACTGCCTACAGGAAAATTAAAGAGACCTTTGTAGAGAAGAGAACCACTTGTATGAATATCAAGAGCTCAGATGGCAACCCAGTTCTAAGCAAAGAAGGGAAGGCAGAAAGGTGGAAGGAGTATATAGAGGGTTTATACAAGGGCGATGTACTTGAGGACAATATTATGGAAATGGAAGAGGATGTAGATGAAGATGAAATGGGAGATAAGATACTGCGTGAAGAGTTTGACAGAGCACTGAAAGACCTGAGTCGAAACAAGGCCCCGGGAGTAGACAACATTCCATTAGAACTACTGATGGCCTTGGGAGAGCCAGTCATGACAAAACTCTACCATCTGGTGAGCAAGATGTATGAGACAGGCGAAATACCCACAGACTTCAAGAAGAATATAATAATTCCAATCCCAAAGAAAGTAGGTGTTGACAGATGTGAAAATTACCGAACTATCAGTTTAATAAGTCACAGCTGCAAAATACTAACGCGAATTCTTTACAGACGAATGGAAAAACTGGTAGAAGCGGTCCTCGGGGAAGATCAGTTTGGATTCCGTAGAAATGTTGGAACACGTGAGGCAATACTAACCTTACGACTTATCTTAGAAGAAAGATTAAGAAAAGGCAAACCTACGTTTCTAGCATTTGTAGACTTAGAGAAAGCTTTTGACAACGTTGACTGGAATACTCTCTTTCAAATTCTGAAGGTGGCAGGGGTAAAATACAGGGAGCGAAAGGCTATTTACAATTTGTACAGAAACCAGATGGCAGTTATAAGAGTCGAGGGGCATGAAAGGGAAGCAGTGGTTGGGAAAGGAGTGAGACAGGGTTGTAGCCTCTCCCCGATGTTATTCAATCTGTATATTGAGCAAGCAGTAAAGGAAACAAAAGAAAAATTCGGAGTAGGTATTGAAATTCATGGAGAAGAAGTAAAAACTTTGAGGTTCGCCGATGACATTGTAATTCTGTCAGAGACAGCAAAGGACTTGCAAGAGCAGTTGAACGGAATGGACAGTGTCTTGAAAGGAGGATATAAGATGAACATCAACAAAAGCAAAACGAGGATAATGGAATGTAGTCAAATTAAATCGGGTGATGCTGAGGGGATTAGATTAGGAAATGAGACACTTAAAGTAGTAAAGGAGTTTTGCTATTTAGGGAGTAAAATAACTGATGATAGTCGAAGTAGAGAGGATATAAAATGTAGACTGGCAATGGCAAGGAAATCGTTTCTGAAGAAGAGAAATTTGTTAACATCGAGTATAGAGTTAAGTGTCAGGAAGTCGTTTCTGAAAGTATTTGTATGGAGTGTAGCCATGTATGGAAGTGAAACATGGACGATAACCAGTTTGGACAAGAAGAGAATAGAAGCTTTCGAAATGTGGTGCTACAGAAGAATGCTGAAGATAAGGTGGGTAGAACACGTAACTAAAGAGGAGGTATTGAATAGGATTGGGGAGAAGAGAAGTTTGTGGCACAACTTGACTAGAAGGAGGGATCGGTTGGTAGGACATGTTTTGAGGCATCAAGGGATCACAAATTTAGCATCGGAGGGCAGCGTGGAGGGTAAAAATCGTAGAGGGAGACCAAGAGATCAATACACTAAGCAGATTCAGAAGGATGTAGGTTGCAGTAGGTACTGGGAGATGAAGAAGCTTGCACAGGATAGACTAGCATGGAGAGCTGCATCAAACCAGTCTCAGGACTGAAGACCACATTATTTTTTATCCTTTTTCTTTCTTAAATAATTCATATAGTTAACAGCAATTATCTATGCCTTTGTTCATAGCTACATCGCAATAATTAACTAAATTTTTGGCTTGAAATAATTCTGAAGACATGAATTATCTGATCGATTCAATAAGCTGAAGTAAGGCCGGAGCAAAATCTATCGCAGAAGTGAGCCCTAGGGCAGGAGTGAGCTCTATGCAGAAGTGGAATGAACGCAGAAATATGCCCCATATAGTGGTGGTTATGCCTTTTATATTTTCTGATACGAGCGATTAAAACGAAAATGACTACAGAGATATTTTAATTACGCACGCAAGCATTCTCGTATCTAACTCGACCGACACTCGAAGTCAGGGAAAATGAGTAAAAAAGGCTCATTACGTTCATGTGTTAGACGACTCTAATGGTAACAGACTTTATTTACAGAGAAACGAATGTATTGCCATTGTAGTTCTATTTGCGTTTCATTTATTTCATGCCATTGTTATTCGTATCATTTTGCTTATATCCACTATATTCCATTGGGATCTTTCACTTCGTTTATGATTTGCAATGTTTTTCTTTCTTTACACATGCGTGCTGCTAGAATTTACATTTGTTTCTGTAATATGCTGTAGATACAGAGGTAAATAGTTGACAATAAAGTTGTTACGCTGTTGCGTGACATTGTACTGTAGCGTAACAGCGAATAAAAAGATTTACATATTAATTTTTAACGATTTCATAATACGACAATACAGTATTTGCAGTTTGTTTTGACAATGCGTAGATTAGCGTGACAGCTGTCATTATTTTATTACTGTGAGGTTGGATTTTCTTTTCTTTTGGACAGAATTTATTATTTTAGCCCCTGTTTAGGCATGATCAGTGGGGATACCAGGGAAAACTATACGGGACTTTCAACGCGAACACCATGTGCTAATCGTAAAGTTAACGATTCAAGACAGCCGCGCGTGGTTAGCCGAGCGGTCTCAGGCGCTGCAGTCATGGACTGTGCGGCTGGTCCCGGCGGAGGTTCGAGTTTCCCTCGGGCATGGGGGCATGGGTGTATGTGTGTATTTTTGTCCTTAGGATAATTTAGGTTAAGTAGTGTGTAAGCTTAGGGACCGATGACCTTAGCAGTTAAGTCTCATAAGATTTCACAAACATTTGATTTGAACGATTCAAGACAGTTAACAGCATAGGGTTCGATTCTCTCTGACTGATACGCTACTTTTATCCTTTATGAGATTTGTTGTTTGTAATTATTATCGAAGGTCGGTGATATAAGCTATTATGCTGACATTTGTCTTTCTTGGCAAATATGGTAAGCAGCTACGTTTATAATTGTAGGAGATCGATGATTCAAAGATATTACACTGACTTGTAACTTGTATTTGAAATGTCGTGAGCAGCTATGCGTGTGACAGATGGTTCTTTGGTCGAGCCGGTATCGCCTAAGCCAAGGATACAACTCTTATGTCATTAGTTTATTGGATCCTCAATACAATCGGAAGTGCAACTTGCACAGCGCCACCCAGAAAGGGGTAGCAGACGCACAAGAAAACAATCGTACAAAAGTCTCGGAAGAAAAGTCGGATATATTACCAATTAGACTTTTGGGAACAGAGGTATGTCTCATAATAAAGAAAAGGTTTTACCACAACTAACAATCGTGTGAGTTAGGGAGGTGCTGTCGGAATGAAAGTTTATTTAATACCAGCAAAACACATTCGTCGTGGCAGTTTTCCACTGCCCACAAGTCTCTCTACTGTCGTCTAAGTCATTGAACTTTACGCTATTCATAAGTTAGAGTAACGTCTTAAGATGCCCCTTATATACAGTTTCTCACTCGTAACACTGGCGTGCGGGTTTAATTGTTGCGTACATGGCGGCAATTCATTCTCAACAGGCACACCCTAGAGTTTGCGTGGGAAATGCAGAGCGTCCGTTCACGGGACATTAGCATACACGTTCATGAATAGCAAAGTCCGCACTATGCACACACAGAGACACACATAAATTCACAGCTTCGAGACCTGGCAGCCGTGTGAAGGTAAGTGTTTTACACAGTTTTTCATTTACCTACAATGAAGCTGTCTTGCTCTCCCTTCATCACATTGCAATGCCACTTCACACGCTTCTGATTCGCTTACTTACTGCTTCAAATGTTCGTATTGTCAGTCTGCGAATGTAGACCTGTCTAAGTTATATAAAATCCTCGCAATTCAACGTGTTTGACTGCTGTTGCAAACCTTGACGATTATAATAGCTATGTGAATTAAAACTAATTACTTCAATGCAAATTATTCAAAAAAATCTGAAATATGGGATACCTACAGCCTGCATAGTGGCTCTTGTTATTTCATCGGCTGCCATTTCAACCTCAAGTGGTTCGTATAAACAGCAGCTGTCCAGGCAGGGTGTTGAATGTCTTGTAGATTCCCCGTTCCTTACAAAACTAATTTGCACCACGTTTATAAAAAGTGCAAGTAACAGCACATATAAGAGACACCAAATTCTAGCAAACTGTACAGTAATGTATGAAATTCTGAACCTAGGCTGAAATGTCGTCTTTGCTTAGATTACTCAGTCACAGTTTGCTTAAGCCTAAAGTTCAATTAACCTATGAAATAGTCTGTTCTACTTACGGCTGCAAGCAGCAGAATAATTCCATAGTCCACTTTGTGTTTCAGTACTAACTGTGTCAATTTAATTTGTGAATACTGATCACATAATAGCTCATTTACTAAACGCTTCTGTTAGTATTCTGTGATTGCAATACAGGCTTTTATTTTGACAAGAAACGATTGGGAGAAGTCGTCTAAACTACATCAGCTAATGCGGTATTGGTTCATTTAAATTTTCACTTGCCTTGTGATTATCATCTCTTTTATAGTCATAAGAGTTTACTGTCTTCACCTTGAGCCTATATACATAAGAGATAGGTACCTTGATTGCAGAAATACACTCTTACCTTACTAAATACCCATGTATGTACATATTGTGATCTTCTCTCACTGAAACGTTAAAGCATGTAGCACTCCCGCTTTATATACCCACATTTATGCATAGCCTTCTCTATACATGACTTATATATATATATATATATATATATATATATATGACTCGGTAGCTAACACCGGTGAGTGGTCAGGATGGATGGCTGCCATGCATAAGACCTGGGTTCGATTCCCAGTACAGAGAGCGGTGTGATGCCCACATGCCCCTCCATACTGCATGTGCATGTTGCAGTGAGGCAAGGGATGACAGGGCGGCTGGTAAACTTCCCTTGGCCCTTCATGGTCTGGGGAGGAGCTCTTTCATTCATTTGTAAATAGCTTGGTTCTTTCAACATAATTGTATGACAGTTAGTTATACTGCATGAATATAACAGATAGTAGTTAATTTCGCATACATTTAGCGATATCGAAGAATTATACCTCAAGAAATGAATTTAAGTCTACTTACAACTACATACAGGTATATAAGACACACACACACATACTCACACACACACACACACACACACACACACACACACACAGCTTCCTTCTTGTTGTTTTACTGACTTTAGAGATCCTTATTAGGATACAATCCTCTCACCTTGCAATTTCAGCATAACTTAATAAATACGCTACCACATTAGTATGCTGGTTGTTATGTAAGGACCAATGTACCAATGTACAGCATTTGCTAATTTTTATTTTCTATGTTGAAGAGAAGACTCGGGATGGTTTGTCAATAGTACCTTCTATCCTGTATCTTTGTAGCTTTCTTAGCCCTTTACAAGCTGTTTCTTCCTCCGGGCGGCTCTTCGAGTTAATGCTACAGTAGTTTACCTCACCTTTACTTCTCTGGGTATTTTACGTAAAGGATTAACCCATTCACTTTTAAGCACACTGTGTGCAGTAAATTTTTACTGCTAGTTAAAAATATCTTACCCATTTGGATTACTTGGTCGAACAGTATGTTCTAATGCAGGGGCTGCACCATACGACAATTACTGCTGTTATTTCTAAATAACAGCAGTAATTGTCGTATGGTGCAGCATTTGTGTGGCGTTCGTCTCTTCTTATAGACCGTGGGCTTTGTTGAAATAGTTTGGTGTACTTCAGCAAAATAGCTGACAAGCTCACGCCTTGGTCATGGTTTAAGTATGTAGGTTCTGTTATTTTCTCCTGTATAACGGTCACAGTATTTAATACCAGTAAGTGCTCATCTGCATAAGTATTACTGCTTATCATGCTGTCCCACAGGCAGTCAGTATTAACAAAGTTCTGCTTCAGACGTTAACAGGTCTGCCAGTACCCTGCTTCCGTTAATAATCATGTGCGACCTCCCCTTCAAAAGATACATTCTTGCATCCCTTCTTTAGAGAAATTCTGTGCCTAAGGTGCAGTCCACTGCTACAAAAATGCGTTGTGTGGGTACATTTTCTAACGTGATTGGTAGGCAGACCTGCCATCTTACATTATGTGACTGACAACCTGTAGTTCCAAGTATTTTATAGTTATTCGATGGGAACGCAGGTACGTGTATTTTCTCTTCATTCTTATACAAGCTACTCGAGATCACGTTTTCCACAGCTCGTGTGTCCAGAACAACCGTAGTCAGGATATTGCCTAGATACGCCTTGAATGTTGACTGTGACTCCGACACACATCGATTGTTACCCTTTTCGCTATCAGAACGCAACTCGTTCTTAATGTCATTACCATAATCATATCGCATCAGCTGGATACGGATCACTTCCTATTCAACAGCACCATTGCCACACAAGGACTTATTGTGGCCGTTGGTCGTTTTCCTGGTTCGATGTAGACGGGCGACTAACAGCATCTGTCACATCGTTAATCTGAATTGTGTTACACAAAATGTGAGTGACAGGATTATTTTGCATTTGTGGTTGTCACTAATTATTACCACTGACATTATCGCATGACGCCTTTGTTTGTATCTGTTCATGTGATTGTTGTAATTATTATGGTTGCTACTATGCCACCATTCTGTCAGTCATCTGACCCACTTTGTGATTTATATGACGCTTTTGTTCCGAATTCGCATTGTGTCCCTGCTTTGTTTGATAAATTTTTCTCGTATGTTCGGGGGTATCTTGGCCTTTAAAATCCGTAACACATCCCGATGTGTCATTGGATTGTCTCGATATTCTATTTTGTTAATACATTTCTCAAAGTTTTCTCGATTTATTTGTTCATTCTTTTCAGATAACTGAATATCGGTTTCTTCTAGCTGCCCTTGTTATTTAAATTCCTCTCTCGGCGATTTTTTTGTTTACCTCCATGTTATCCGCCCTCGTGGATAAATCGTGGACTGTCCCACGTAAGACAGATCAAGTTTCCTTAATTTCGTTACCCACGGTGGAGACCTTCACTACCGCTTTCGATAAATCACGCGCTGAAGCATTATCCTTTGCAGTGGTCCTTTCGATTTTGGATGCGATAGCATTCTGATTTTAAGTTATTTTTTCCTGATTTTGTGATAATTCTGTCACCTCAGACGACACAGTTTGTTGATTCTGTAAAAATGGTTGCTGATTCTGTAATATTGGCTGCTGACTCCGTGCGTTTCCCCACCGTGCCTTAGGCTGCCTCGAAACCTGACATAGTTGTTGACTACAATACTTGTCTTATTGCGTTACATGTTTAACGTAAGTTTATATCTCCTAATTAGTCGATTACGGCAAGATTTTAAATTTTTAAAATTATGTCAAATAATGGAAGACAAATTTTTTTTGTCCATAGGTGCAATCTGCTACTGGGACCAGGTGACCAGGTGATAAGACTGTCACATCTAAACTGCATCATGTGGTGGCAGTCCATAAAAGAGTGAAAGGCAACCTTTGTTATAACAGACTCATCGTCCAGGCCATGAAGGTCCAACGGGTGTCTGCTGGGTATTGTGTCGTCCTCTGCTTTGCAGCATAGCGTCATGCAGATGTTGCACAGATGGTAATGTGGTCAGCGCACCACTCTCCCGGCAGTTTTGCCAACTTTTCAAACCGTGGAGCCGCTACATCTCATTAAGGTAGCTCCTCTCACGAAGACAAAATCCTTGGAAGTAGCGGTAATCGAACCTGGGTTCTCTGCATGACAGCCATCTACACTGATCGCTTTTCTATATATATATATATATATATATATATATATATATATATATATATATATATATATATATATATTTCCAAAAAATACAGCAAACCAGCAGATAACGTGAGAAATGCAAATGAGAGATACAGAGACCATTCCTTGTAAGTGGATTAGAGAGGAGGGATGATGGGAGATGAGCATATTGGGGGCACCTCCGGCTCGGTGACAGGACAGGTGGCGGAGTGGGCAGGGGTCGACCACACATGGCCTGGCCATGGCATTCCCAACACTATCAACCATCTACAAGTCGACAAGAACAAACTGTCAGGGAAGGAGATACTCAGTTTTAATCACGAAATTGCAATGTGTGTCCAGGAGTGGTAGCTAGGGGAGATGGAAAATGGAAAACGGCAAACAGAGACATTTTGGAGTAAGGCAAGATGGTGTTATAAGTGCTCTCTACAGCAGTCAGGCCAACCAAGCCTGGCACATTCCAGCTGAGTGGGGGTCGTGCAAAACCTCATGGAACTAACTGACGAAGCATGTTCAGTAGCTGGATGTGGTCCAACCACTGCATGTGCATTATGTCGAAAGGTCCGAAGACTGAGCCCAATTTGATCCCCTCTCCATAAAGGTAGGCGACCGTCCAGGCGACTGTCCATCCTTTGAACCGGACTATCACATGGTCTTGGCTACAGAAAGACACATATCAGTGAATGTTAACAGACGGTTCAACCATGGATGGAGGGGAATGGGGGAAACATGCCATCATTTGTCACCCCATCATCCAGACATCACAAACGCCGGCGCAGGTCAGGCAATAGAAGTCATCGTCCACCGAGTGATGGGTGCAGTATGAAGGAGAGTCCATGAAACCAATTGCATATAATAGGTGGCGAATTTTCCACAGGCGATGTGATACCATGTCATTGAGACTAATATTGAGAGGTACAGTTAAAGAAAGCTGCACCATACCACCACCTCGTTAAAGGATACTAGATCTCAAAACTGTTGCAAGGTACACCATACAGTAATTGAACAAAGAAATTTTTCAGATGTGGGTATCTACGTTTGCGAGGTCAGCGACCGTATAGCTAAGGTTCACGAAAAATAGTTCCATGAATAGAGGTGCAATGTATCCTACCAATACCAGTGGCATCGGCGTTACAGGGCATTGGACGCTGGCGAGTCCAAGCCACGCAGTCTTCCAGGGGAGGGTGAGTTGCTACGAACTTGGTTCAAATGGCTCTGAGCACTATGGGACTCAACTGCTGTGGTTATCAGTCCCCTAGAACTTAGAACTACTTAAACCTAACTAACCTAAGGACATCACACACAACCATGCCCGAGGCAGGATTCGAACCTGCGACCGTAGCAGTCGCACGGTTCCGGACTGCGCGCCTAGAACCGCGAGACCACCGCGGCCGTGCTACGAACTGTCTGAGAGTAGCCATCATGGCCTGTAAGCTGCAGCCGGGACATCGGGGACAAAGGAAGGCGTTGTGCTGTATGCCCCAGTTTGGAAACTACATGGATGTTCAGATATTCCATACGTTGCAAGGGATCAAACAAATGGAGGTGATGTTCCTGAACAGTCACATGAGTGATTTGGAAGGCACACCGTTAGTTGACCACAGTGGTGTGGCAGACAGTGGATGCTGAGGTGATACCAAGGGAGTGGAACGTCTTCACACAAGGTAGAGGCGCTATTTCTTCTTTTGTGAATCCACAACCAGTGGCATCACAGTAGATTTGGCCACACTCAGAGCACTGCACGTCAGGACCCCATAAATGGAGATTAGATCGAATATACGCATGGTCTTTTCCCAAGACTGTACCAGCAGCACCAGATTATCTGCATAGGCACAACGGTGGAGTATGAGTCGCCACAGGGTGAATCGCAACAAGTGGGTTTTGTGACACTCCCGAAAAGTGGTGCCAAGGCGAGAGTGCAATGGAGCATCAGTACTGTAAGAAATGGTTGATTGGTACTGGACCATTGATATTGAGCCATGCTGCGGCTCGCTCCGGTGCCGTTGCTAGGTTGGCATCGTTTAGTTAGTATTGTTACGGTTGGCATCTTCTTGTTGTGTTCATTAGCGCCACTCCATTTGCAAGCGTTGTCTGTCCACTAGTGCCAGCAGTGGCGGTTATCGATATATAATAACAGTGGTACTATCTTTGGGGCGACTTTGTGGTGTTTCCGTGTGGTGTGAGTCGGCAGTTCGGTTGGGTACGGACGAGCAGCCAAGTCCGCGCAGCGCGAGAACACGCCGGGGCCACTGGCGGCACGTATGCACTGCCGGATGGAAGGGCTGTAGTCGCGAGGGGTACAGCCTCGTTGTCAACCGGACCCAGGAAGTTTAAGTTGAATGGATCTTAAATCACATAGTGAAACCTCCACCATTGTGAGGTCTCGCCATTTGCTTGCGTGTTGCAGTGTCGTCCAGGCGAAGAACAGCGAGTGGAGCGTTTGGGGAAGGCGAACCTAATTAGCCTTCCTCCACTTCTTATTATTAATTGTTCATTCTATATCTTATTATTTGTGAAGGTCAGTGGAATTTTTCCTGCCTAGTGACTGCTAACGCCCCAGTTACTTGCCCTGGAGCTTAGTGTATGTTACAGCTGTGTACTTTTTCTTGCCTTGCCGCTGCTGTCTGGTAAGGCGTGTAGTTCGACAGCTTCCTTGATTTGTGGGCCGGGTAGTAGCGGTTCCCTTGTGCTTCTGGATGCCCTAAACAGCGGAGTCTGAAGACGTAGTGCTGACTGCCGATTCCGGCTTGGATGTGTTATTCCGTCGTTGCATTGGTCATTGAACGTTAGGTAGATTCGGCAAATCATTATTGGTCATGCGTTTAAACTGCCACTAGTCTGAGTTACTATCTCCTTTCGTTTGGTCAGATTTGTGTTTTTTTAAAGAAAATTTTAGTAACTGTAATTTCAAGTCTGAAGATGTTCTTAAAGGATTGCTATTAGGGCCTTCAGCCATGAAACAGTTTTTAAATTATTACTATTGGGGCCTTCAGCCGAGAAATAGTTGAATTTGTTATCATTAAGACCTTCAGCGAAGAGTGTTACTTGTCTTAAAATTTTAATTTGGCAATTGTATTCTGTCAGTGAGACTTTGATGATTGTTCTTTTAGAAATATTTTATTAACTGTAATTGCAAGTTGAAGAAGTTATCTGGTTCTTAAAAGACTGATATTCAGGCCTTAAGCTGTGAAACAGTTTTTAAATTATTAGTATTGGGGCCTTCAGCCGAGACATAGTTTTGAATTCGTTGTCATTAAGGCCTTCAGTCATGGAATACTTCTTAACTTATTGTCACCTTTTATTGTTGTTGTTTCTGAATAAAGTGTATGTGATTGAAAAACAAATTAACCAACAGCAATTGATTATGGCCCCGTCCACAATTGTAACCCAATCCTGCCTTCCTTGGTACCAGGTCTCAGATATGATCATTAATGTGGACAAGGGAGTAGACACAGGTGTAGAGACAGCAAAGGAAGCCAGATAAGGGGGCTGAAAGCCCTGCACCTGACCAAAAGTGCTATCAAAATCGATGGCCACCATTCCACATGGAGAGTGCATGTAACCAATAGACTGATCATATGTCCACGTTCATCGGTGGCCATATAGGTATTCATGGGTCCACCCGGCTTTGATTGTTCATTGGATACTACTCAAAAGGACCCAATGGGAATGTGTCACCAATATACATGTAAATGTCTTATAGTTGGTACTGAGTGAGGCTAGGGCTGGTAATGGACAACCATAATCCCCTGCATTGGTATACATACTGGGATGATAATTTCTTTGACAAATGCCAGTGCAACCATGGTGGCTGATGTAAACAGTTCATGGAACAACGTGCCATCAAATCCTGGAATGCTCAGTAAAATTCCACATGGAGACCATCGACGCCAGCTGCCCTGTTTGAAGCACTCTTTCCATCACATTCTTGAGGTCGTCACAAGTATTGTCCTCTGTCACGGTTTCCACTTTGGCGTTGTAGGTGGTGCAAGTGATGACGGACAAAACCAGTTCCAAATCGTGAAATTCATGTTTCTCACAGTGGTAATAGCCCCACAAAGAGAGGTGTGATATCCGCCTGACTAATGGCCCAATGCCACCAGCCAGTGACGAGCTCCAAATCCATTTGTTGCCAGCAGTGCATCCTGTCATTCATGATGTGATGCATTGAAAGGTCGTCTTGCCATGCCATATCTTGATGGCATGTCCTACAGGTCCTCGCGACCACAGCCTGCAATCTGCGACAGACCAGCGCCACTATGAGAGCCTTGGGCCTGTTGCGATCCATCTGAATTGCTGGAGAAGGCAGTTGCATATCAAGGTCATGGAGCATAAAGAAGTAGCAGTATGCTGTCCATAAAGACACCTCCCTGCCAAAGTTCATCAAGAGTCACAGTGACAACGGCTTGGTGCACTCTAGCCACCAAGCCATTGCCATTGGATATGCTGGATGCTGGTGTTTGCTCACTATCCAAACTGCCACCACATACCACCAGCAACCAGGATTGGTAAGGTGTGTTGTGTTTAATTTTCAGGACACAAAACTGCGCCAACAACCTACTGTGGGGGAAGGATGGAGCTTGACATAGGGACAGGGGTTCTAGAATGCGAAGGGCCAATTCTGCATCTTGGATAGCACCGACGAGCCTCGGGAGGCATAAATCCTATCCATGTGACTCGCAGTGGCCTGTATGATATGTATAGCGTTGCACATTGCCATGCAGAATCTCCTAAGTGTCATATAGGGAAAGATCATGGACGATGAAACACAAAAATGAAATGGAATGAGAGTATGGCATTGTTGGCCGGGAGGCCCCATGCGGGGAACTCCGGCCGCCGTATTGCAAGTACTTTTCAGTTGACGCCACTTCGGCGACTTGCGAATCAATGATGATTCACCCAGTCATCACGAGGCAGAGAAATTCCCTGAACCCGCCGGCAATCGAACCCTGGACCCCGTGCTCGGGGAGCGAGAACGCTACCCCGAGACCACGAGCTGCGGACTGAGACACAGTTGCTGGCACAGTTTTAAGTGTGGTCATTGGTCCTTCTGATTTAAAACATAACTGAAGTCTCCACCAAGCAATCAATGTTCGTAGCAACTGAGGAAGAGGCGGGTGATGTCCTCAGAGTAAAACCGAGCTCTGTCCCTTCTCCAGACAGAACGAGATGGATTGTACCCATTTACAACAGTAAACTCAATTCCCCTTGCGAATGGCAGGTACGTTACATCCTCAGTTGATATGCCCTTAGGAACGTATGTGGCCGCTCTTCATCCAACGTCGTCACCAGAGGAGGCTTAAGACAGCCTGCAACATCCTGTACATTGAAAAAGTTTTTTACCTTTGTCTTTAAATTTTTTATTTTCTTTATTGTTTTGAAGATTTTATTTATTTCATTTAATCGGTGAAATGTTTTGAGAAAATTTAATAGAAGAGATAAACTTCTAGTTTTATGTTTTCAAAACGTATTCTTTTCCTAACCTTTTAGTTTTATTAGTTAGTTTCATTAATTAGTTTGTCTCACGCAATTTTAAAGTAAATATTTGTTGGGATTTGTCCCGCCAAGTGTCAGCCGTAAAGAAACGCAACAGTCTCAGAAGTTGGAGTTCCACCAAGATACTAACATTCTTGATGTTAATCATAGCCATACAGTACGTCTGAAGCTGCGGCTGGTGGAATGGTAGGGGGTGGTTGTGTGTTTCGCCAGAAGCCATGAGAACGGGGGCAGCCAGCCGCGCCGTGCGTCAGGTACACGTGGAGAACACCGCTGCTGGCTTCATTGCTCCGTCGCATGGTGTCCGGCGCACCTTCGCCGTCGCTCCATGCCGACGTCGTCGGCGCCTCAGATGTGCCCATATGATCCTCTGAAAACGTCGCCAATGGCACAGGTAGCGAATGTGTCAGTGCTGGTCTATCAGCCGAGGCAACATCGTTGCCCTCTTCAAAAATGGCTCTAAGCACTATGGGAATTAACATCTGAGGTCATCAATCCCCTAGACTTAAAACTACTTAAACTTGACTAAGGACATCACACACATCCATGCCCGAGGCAGGATTCGAACCTGCGACCGTAGCAGCAGCGCTGTTCCGGACTGAAGAGCCCTCTTCATTTCGAGAAATCACTGAAGTGTCATCAGTACGATCGATCACAGAATCCCTAATGGAAGTCGAGGCGTCTGGTCGAAGGTCGTGGGGCGCCTCTCCTTGAGCTTCTTGGGCAACCACTGCTTGTGTACCCGACGTTCAGTGTTGGAACATCAGAGGGTTACCCGAGTTCCGGCGCAATTGCCAATATCATGAGCGACGGAAGTTCGACCAAATCGTCTGGCAAGGCGTTGAAGGCGACTCCTCACTTGTGATGATGGCTCCGAGGCGAGGTGAGGGCCATCGCATAGGTGACAGGCAATACCGTTGGTCGAGTCTCTCTCGGAACCTTTGCGGGCATTCTTAATGGAACTGACTCTCCTTGCCACAACTAGAGCAGATTTTGGGTTGACCGTATGCGCTTTTGCAGGTGATGGAAGTGACTCTCCTTGCCACAGCTAGAGCAGATTTTGGGTTGACCCTCGCATATAACGATGGCGCGACACCTGCTGATGATTGAATTGGGTGGACATGACATTGAAGATCAAATGTGATCTGATGTATCCTGTTTAAAACAGGTTACATACTGAGCTGGGTCCATCGCTCTCTACGTGACTGCGAACCATGCCATAGGCTGGAAGGCCGCTATGGAGTCTTCCGCCTGTAGCTTGAAAGGCAGCTCAAACAAGCCCGATACGTGGGTATCGATTGGACCTGTCAATCGGCCGTGTAGCTTTATCGATGCGGCTAAAGTCAGAGGTCGTACTCGTTCGGAGCATAGTAAAAGCCCTCTGCCTGTGCCCTTGAGGAGTGAGCTGTGGCTGCCAATGGGAGACGTTCTGTGTAAGGAGGTTTGACGGAATCACGTGCCGTGGACGCTACCGCGCCTGGGCAGTCGGTGTTCTGCAGTTGTTTTGATGCGGGCCAGTGTGGTACCTGTGTGTGACGGAGTGCAGCATGTGTTTGATCCACCACATTAACTTTACATTGAGAGATTGCTGTGTTCGTGTGTTGAGGACTGTGGCGGGTGCTGACTTTCATACTGCAGTATGGATCAGCGTTTCTTTCTATCTGTGGTAGAAGCAGGGAAGTTTACATGTAAGCAACAAAACATTCTGAGTGTAGTGTTTGCTTAACGTTATCAGCTGATGGCTTGCGTTTACCGACGGCCGGTTTCTGTCCTGACAGCATAGACTAATTTTGATTCCCGAGTGCTGAAAAAGTGGCTGTCGGCACTTTTAAGTGATCACATATGCTTGTTTCATCATTTCTCTTGGACGACAAGTACGTAGATCTCAAACTGAAGTGGTTAAATTTTGAAAGGACAGAAGTTGATTCTCGTTTATGACAAAAACTCAAATGCCTAATTTAGGTGTCTTAAGGGAACCGACAGTTATCCTGTTGCTCAGGGTGATTATTGATTTCGAACTTAAATTATTTTCTTGTCACTTACGTAATATCGCATAAGGAAAATTGCCATATTAACCTGCAGTATGTCATTTACAATCCGCGTCAAAGGATGTGTGTTGTAAATAGTCTTGGTACAGTATTGGTCATGTGCGTTGTAATTTTAAAAGGATTAGATCCCAGGTCATTTAAGAAAATTTGCCAAATTTCAGATTTAAATTTTAGGTCGTTAATTCCAAAAGTGTAGTGCCCGTGTTCATGCAAGTTTCGTGTAAAAAATGTTTTTTGTCGTAAGCAAATTGTCTTTAAACGTCTTATACTTTACTGAAGTGGCTAGTGCTTATGTTTTGTAGTGCACAGACTTTGCTCAGTTAAATTACAAAATTTTAAAGGGGCTACTGTTTGGCGTTGTGCATGCATTGGTTCAAAATGGTTCAAATGGCTCTGAGCACTATGGGACTCAACTGCTGAGGTCATTAGTCCCCTAGAACTTAGAACTAGTTAAACCTAACTAACCTAAGGACATCACAAACATCCATGCCCGAGGCAGGATTCGAACCTGCGACCGTAGCGGTCTTGCGGTTCCAGACATGCATGCATTGTTGTGCATACTTATTATCTAGTCGCGTGCGCCAATCGCTGTTAGTTTTGTCTTAGGTTGAAGGTAATACTTCGGATGGCTTCTTAGGAGATTTGAAGCTGTACCCATTGACTTAAGTCAAGATATCATTGTGTATTGTTATTACCTTTTCTTTGTAAAATATGTGTGGAAGTAATCAAATAAATCTTTCTAGTTTTGTTGAGAACCGAAGTGGCTTACTGCCACCAATCAGTAATGTTAACTGTTTTTATTTATTTGGATAAAACGGTTCATGATCTGCAATCGCGATATTAGTAATCCTGTTGAAGGCTCCATGTACCAATGTATGTTCCTTGGAAGATGTTAATAAATGTTTTGTAAATCTGTTGTCCAATGGTTTTCCACTCAAGGATCTCTGTTTGCAAGCTACCCCGCTCCAAAAGTTTTAAAAGGGCAGTTAGTTCCAAAGTAATTCCATTTACCTTCGTCAATACTGAACCCCCCCTACCCCCTGCTATTAACGCGTATGGTACGAACGCCCAAGCGCGCATGTGCCACCATGACTACGCCATTGTGGCAAATCAGAGGCCATATTGAGCAGCCACATTGTCAACGACCTTATTCCCAGTATGTCCAATAGCGGTACCTTTGCTTCATCATGGAGAAAGCGTTCAACCTAGAGCACTTTTGGTCATGTCTGTTCACTGTTCAAGGCGAATTGAAGTGTTGCTTTTCTTAAGCGTTTGGCGATGTCCCTGTGCAGAATCAAGTGGAGCTTCAGTCCGCAAAGTAAACAAGACAGGATGCGCGCGTCAGAGGCACAAACTCAGGGCTCATCTGCACCACTCGGTTTCTAAAGCCAGACTCTCATCATTCAGCTGCGGACGACCTTTGTTATACCTTCAAAAAAATGTGGTCGAACAAATACGACCGAGAGCAATGGCGAAATTGCGTAAAGAAATGTAACTATTCTGCTCGTAGCTCTCCAAGCAGTCACTCCTCCAAGGACAAGATGTGTTTATTGAACTTTCAGTATCTTCTGAATAGTCTTTTGTGAGATTTATGCTGGCAATAAACCTCAGAATAAACATGTAAAAAGGTATTCTTGACATTTTATGGTATTGTTAACTACCGTCATGCAACAAACACATAACTTACCATGACGCTGCACGATTTTATTCGATCACAGAGTTCATTTATTTTATTGGACTGAATAACATTAGGCGATAGGGCGTACAGCATAGAGGCTACGTATAATTCTTGTACGTTTTGCTAATGCCGTATTATGCCTACAAAGAGGAAGGAAGTGTAATGATAGCTGCCATAATTGCGCGGATTTCCGTAAGCTGGGCATAGCATTTCCTCATTCTGGCTGCCGTTGGCACATTAATAGGGCCAATCAGTAGTCTCTCTAAAATCCAGGACACTTTTGAACATTGTGACAAGGAAGGTGAGCCGTGTTGCGGCTCGTGTTGGTGCTGTTTGTAGGTTTCCGCCCTCTGTTGGAGGCCAGACCGTATCCTTTGGTTGGCATGGTTGCAGTTGTTTTCTTCTCGTCTTGACTGGCACCACTCGTTTCGCAAGCGTTGTCTGTCAGTGGCAGCAGCGGCAGTTATCGATATGTAGGAACTGTTGCCCTATCTTTGGGGCGACGTGGCTGTTTTTTCATGTCCTGTGAGTGTGGCAGTTCGGTTGAGGACTCAGGAGGAGCCAGGTCCGCACAGTGCGAGAGCACCCCGGGACTGCTGGCGGCGCGTGTGGAATACCGGATGGAAGGGCTGTGGTCACGAGGATGCACGACCTCATCGTAAACCAGATCCTGCAGGCTGTAAGATGAGTGCATTTCAATTCAAGTAGGGGAACCTCCACCACTGCGACATCTCGCGATTCTCCAGTGACTTGGGTTCATGTTGCCACTCGTAGTGTCGCTAAAGTGAAGAGCAGCAAGTGGATTGCTTGGGGAAAGCGACTTCTTACAACGATTTACTGCGTTCGGCTTGTCACAATTTTTAAGTTCAACCAGTGGTATTTTTCCTGCCTTTTGGCCGCTAATGCCCCAGTTACCTGCCCTGGGGGGTTAGTGTATGTAACGGCAATGTACGTTTCCTCGCCTTGCCGCTGCTGTCCAGTAGGACGCGTAGTTTTCACGGCCTTCTTGATTGCAGGCCGTTTGTGATTCTTCTACTCTCGTGGTGGTAATTCCTTTCTCGTTCCGTGCGCTCTAAGCACAGTAGTCTGGGGGCGTAGTGCAGTTCGCCGTGTTGTTCCATTCTTGCATTTGGTTTATTGGACGTCAGGTAGCTTCAGCAAAATTATCATTAGCCATTCGTTAGACTGCCACTAGTCTGAGTTACCATCTTGTGAAGTGAATGCAACTCTTGGCTGCCTACCTCATCGCTCGCGAAAGTGTTTGTTGCTGGACCTTCTCAGAGGTCGATTCCTGGAGCAGAGTATGTCATTGGTCTTTGTGTTTTATTATTGTATTATTTATTACCATACCTTGTAATGCCTACGTTAAAGGTTATGTATGTCTAGTTAGTAGTTCCGGTCGCCTTCTGGAATAAATCTAGCAGTGTAAGGGTTGTGTTGCAAGGTTACCATCATCTTATTTCACCCGTTTGGTGGTCAGTTGCTTATGTCCTTTAATTAACCTTTGCTGTTCTACAGCAGGTTTCTAATTTTTTTATATATATTTGCCGTTCCTTGCATGTAAAGCATTCAGCTGTGATTATGGTCATTTGCTTCGGAAAAAAAATCGATATTTGTATTTGAGCAGTATGCCTTAAAACCTTATTTACTGCCATTCCTGGCGTCCGATACCTTTTGCTGTATTTGTGACTACTTACGTTTAATATTTCAATACCTGTAAGTTGTAATTGCAGCGAGTTCTTAAACATTCTTAATTTATTGCCATTCTTGGCGTGTAAGGCCTTCAGCCGTGATCACAGTGGCTGGTTTTTTGGACTTCTTTTTTAACATTATCTGTATCTGTATCTGTATTTTACGGTGATTTGCTAAATTGTAACGCACTGAAAATACTATTATTTACACAGTTGTTTATTCCTTCACTAATAACATGTGGTACTTTTTTATTTATCGTTGAGTCTGGAATTACTGTTTTTAAACTAACGGCCCCGTCGACAACCTTAACCGAATCCTGCCTTCCCTTGACCAAAGGTACGTAAGGCCTAGACCATCTGTCCGCTGACGAGAGGCTGAAGCAGTAATAAACTGACGAGATGCTGAAGCAGTAATAAACTCAAATCCGTCCTTTCCACAAAACGCAGTTGTACCAGAAGCGCTCGTTCCCAGATCCCTCTTCTGATGCTCCAGGACTCGATCTGTATCCCTTCTTTGCTCCACCTAATTGTGAGACTCTTTTTACACCTAAATTTGTCATCATGATGCTTGCAGTGATCGTACAAAACAGAGGACAACAAAATCCAAGCAGTTATGGTCCATTCAAAACACCGAGTCACTGATTTTCAAGGAGGAGGAGTAATGCTGTGTACCATACGTCATCTGCTATGATATAGACATATAGTCATGGCTTCTGACATGTGAATCTCTGGTTTGATTCCCATATCGTGCAGTTATATGTCATTGAAGATCTATAAATTGTTTATTGTTCTAAAACTTATTCATGACATATTGTAATTTATTGGAACATTCTGTCTGTGTATATAAATAGGACCATTCCCTGCTGGGGCAAGCAGTTATGTTCCATGTATCATTCATGTGTGCACTCAGTAAACATGATTTCTAACTAGTTCCTGTTTCCATATAGAATATGATACTGTCATGAGCATTAAGACAAGGCTCCAGATAGGTCTGGCCTACTATTTCTTGTCTGGCTCCGTTCTTGTAAGGTGGAATATTTGCTTCATTGTGGTAGTTTTGGGGTATCGTCTTCCTCTGCAAACAATTTTGGAAGTTCCTTTTGTATTACTTTTCCCTCAACTTTAACCGTTGTGATTCAGGTATACTATGACAGATCCACTGGCGGTTTGTTCTCTTGCCACACACATTAAACCCAAGTTTGTACGAAAGAGACGGGTCCAATAATTGGTGTTGCGCTAGTTCCACAACACATTCCTGTTCCGATATCACGTGAGGTCCTACACGTAACTGATGAGGGTTTCAATAATTGCAGAATCAGTTGTCCTGCGGGAAGAATAACTACATTTATATTATATGCTGACATGTATTTCAGGAAAGCTTTTGTTACTATTACCTGTCTCCATTTTCTGTCCTGGTTATCTCAGCCACTGTCAGTCACATTGCTGAACAAATAGCAAAGCTCATCTACTACTTTTAGTGGCTCATTTCCTAACGTAATCCACTCAGCGAAACCAGATTTAATTTTATTGCACCCCATTACCCTCGGTTTGCTTTAGTAGATATTCACCTTGCAGACTCTTTTTAAGACACTAACCATACCGTTCAACTGATTTTCGAAGACCTGTTGTAAGCGAATGGGAGAGGGTGGGGTTATTGTTCCTTCTGGTTTTGCTAATTGTACCCAATCACCTCGTAAACCCAATCGTCATTCGCTTCTTCCCTTGCAGTCTAGGAACAGCAGCTTTAGTATTGCTGTAATAAACGATAACTAACAAGGGGGACAAAGGAGTGCCAATTACCAAAATTCAAGTTTTAGCCTAGTTTAATCCATTGATGTATTTTTTAACACTTGCACTACACAGGGCGGCACTGTTACACTCTTCACAAAATAACATATGTTGACACACTGACACATACATTAACACTACACCACAATACATTATCCCACATTGCAATCCAGACGCGGCGTTCGTGGCAATATAGGTAATCCAAGTTTCATTTCCCGGTGCGGATGAGATATTCGCGGGCATCTAATCAAGTTCTCGCGATTGTTCTCATGGTTTTTGACTTCGCGAACCGCGGATTACGTCTCGTTGGGTACACGAATGATTACACTACATCAAACACCTTTATAGTCAAGAAATTTACTTGTTCTCTTAACCTGATTCCTTAATATCTTCACACCAAACACACGGTTAGAAAACCACCACGAGCCCGCATCTCGTGGTCGTGCGGTAGCGTTCTCGCTTCCCACGCCCGGGTTCCCGGGTTCGATTCCCGGCGGGGCAGGGATTTTCTCTGCCTTGTGATGGCTGGGTGTTGTGTGCTGTCCTTAGGTTAGTTAGGTTTAAGTAGTTCTAAGTTCTAGGGGACTGATGACCATCGATGTTAAGTCCCATAGTGCTCAGAGCCATTTGCACCAAACCACCACGTGACTCGCTCGCTCGTTCTGGCGCGAAAAACGAAATAAGCGACCATAGCGATGTTATCATAATCGATATCAGTGCTACTCGATACATCCTTACACTGTGCTGCGTCTAATGGAACTACAAGTCACGGGCGTTCGATAAAGTTTTTATTTTTCTTAATTCTGAACTTTAATTTCCTTACCAAATATATTTAATGGTCACGTACTTGGCATCATTGCAGTTGTAGCAAAACTGTCTCTTAGAAAAGAACGTATTTTCCAGGGACAACGAACATGTGGTAACAAGGTGCTTAATTCGCCAGTAGCACAACTGAAACCGTTGCCTCGACCGCAGCGCTATTACAATTACGTGTAATTCTCGTAGACCATAACAACAACCACAGCGCCGCTGCACTAAAAAGGAGTGAGAAAAAAAATCGTAATAAAGGCGGGCTTAGCGCGCAGCTAGAGGGATTCAGTTTGTTAATATCGTACGGTGCGCTTGCCGCCGTTACTGTCTTTGAAGTCTTAAATTATTCATTTATGACTCGCTCGCGGACAGGAGTTTTTTTTTCAGGAAAGAGTTTGCGTATGTGTGTGTGTGTGTGTGTGTGTGTGTGTGTATGTGTGTGTGAGTGAGTGCGAGCTTGTTCGCGAGCGCCCGCGCGCACGTGCCCGGCGCGCTCTCGCGTTTATTGAGTTTTACGAGACGCGTGCGTCGCACACAGAGCGGGCCGGCGCCACAAATAAACGACGCCCGCAGCCAGCTCGGCGGAAGGCAAACAAACCGCGCGGCGCGGCGCGGCGCCGTCGCTGTCGGCGTCGATGGCGACGGCGGCACGCGTGCGCGCGCTCTGCGTCCCACATTCGCCCCTGCGCAGCACTCCAGGGCGGCACATCTGGGACGGTTGCCTCGGCCGATAAAACTGAATGTTCCGCTCCGAATAATCGCGGTCCCGTATAGGCTTTTTCGGCACGCGCTCTCATAAAAGTTTAGCTCCCGAGAGATGAGAGAGACAGAGAGAGCACGCACGATTCCGCGGCGTGGCGTGCGCTTCCCCTACGTGAAGAGCACGGTATGTATTACACTGTGCGCGGAACAGGTGTCCTGATTTAGCGGCGGGTAGCTGCCGGCTGTTTGATCGGCGTGCTTAACGATTCTCGCTGCGCGGCTTCCGAATCGGGAACAGCGTAGCATGTGTGTGTGTGTGTGTGTGTGTGTGTGTGTGTGTGTGTGTGTGTGTGTTAAACCGCAGCGGGCGCGACGTCCACCGCATAATGATAACGGTGCTCGGTGTTGCCTCAGTCCTACGTGTCAGCCGTGTGGACGGGCGAGATAGACGGCAGTGTACCGGAGACCGGCGGGACGGATGAAGTAAGGCGAAAAAAGGCTGCAGCGCAAATAACAGATTTTGTGCTCTTTGACATCAGCTATCTGTTTCCCAATTCGCTTTATAAAGAATACTTTATAGCATTGGCCCCTTACTTAGATTGCAATTATCGCGAATCTCTCGCCCAGCGCAAAGTGCCAAGCTACTGGGAAAAAAAGTACGGCTGACTCCTGTGTATACGACAGGAAAAAGAACGGCCTCGCAAAAATTACAAGCCGATATCTTTAACATCGGTTTACTGCAGAATCCTTCAACATATTCTCAGTTCGAATATAATATACACTACTGGCCATTAAAATTGCTACACCAAGAAGAAATGCAGATGATAAATGGGTATTCGTGGGCAAATATATTATACTAGAACTCACATGTGTTTACATTTTCACGCAATTTGGGTGCATAGATCCTGAGAAATCAGTACCCAGAACAACCATCTCTGACCGTAATAACGGCCCTGATACGCCTGGGCATTGAGTCAAACACAGCTTGGATGGCGTGTACAGGTACAGCTGCCCATGCAGCTTCTTCAACACGATGCCACACTTCATCAAGAGTAGTGGCTGGCGTATTGTGACGAGCCAGTTGCTCGGCCACCATTGACCAGACGTTTTCGATTGGTGAGAGATCTGGAGAATGTGCTGGCCAGGGCAGCAGTCGAACATTTTCTGTATCCAGAGAGGCCCGTACAGGACCTACAACATGCGGTCGTGCATTATCCTGCTCAAATGTAGGGTTTCGCAGGGATCGAATGAAGGGTAGAGCCACGGCTCGTAACACATCTGAAATGTAACGTCCACTGTTCAATGTGCCGTCAATGCGAACAAGAGGTGACCGAGACGTGTAACCAATGGCACACCATACCATCACGCCGGCTGATACGCCAGTATGGCGATCACGAATACTCTAGCTCACAGTACAGCACTCGAATACCACAGTGCACATTAACTAAAATAATGCCTGAAACGTGTGAAACAATTTATAAAGCACTAAAGGATCAATATCTGAAGGTAAATAAATTTTCAATACGCTTCATGTGCATTAAGAACAATTTTTATTATAGATCCAAGAAGCAATTACATTTTGTCCCCACAACTACAAAATTAATAGAAATGTATGAATCTGATGAGCCGCTTTACAACGTGAGGCATCCTGAGTACAAAAATGGGTTAAGAAGACTGGAGAGCTCAGAAGAGGTATATACAGGGTGGTCCATTGATCGTGACGGGGCCGAATATCTCACGAAATAAGCGTCAAACGAAAAAACTACAAAGAACGAAACTTCTCTAACTTGAAGGGGGAAACCAGATGGCACTGTGGTTGGCCCGCTAGATAGCACTGCCATAGGGTCAAACGGATATAAATTGCGTTTTTTAAAAATAGGAACCCCCATTTTTTATTTCATACTCGTATAGTACGTAAAGAAATATGAATGTTTTAGATGGACCACTTTTTTCGCTTTGTGATAGATCGCACTGTAATAGTCATAAACATATGGCTCACAATTTTAGACGAACACTTGGTAACAGGAAGGTTTTTTTTTTAAATTAAAATACAGAACGTAGGTACGTTTGAATATTTAATTTCGGTTGTTGCATTGTGAAACATGTATCTTTGTGAACTTATTTCTGAGAACGCATGCTGTTACAGCGTGATTACCTGTAAATACCACATTAATGCAATAAATGCTCAAAATTATGTCCGTCAACCTCAATGCATTTGCCAATACGTGTAACGACATTCCTCTCAACAGCGAGTAGTTCGCCTTCCGTAATGTTCGCACATGCATTGACAACGCACTGACGCATGTTGTCAGGTGTTGTCGGCGGATCACGATAGCAAATATCCTTCAACTTTCCACACAGAAAGAAATCCGGGGACGTCAGATCCGGTGAACGTGCGGCGCATGGTACGGTGCTGCGACGACCAATCCACCTGTCATGAAATATGCAATTCAGTACCACTTGAACCGCACGCGAGCTATGTGCCGGACATCCATCATGTTGGAAGTACATCGCCATTCTATCATGCAGTGAAACATCTTGTAGTAACACCCGTAGAACATTACGTAGGAAATCAGCATACATTGCACCATTTTGACTGCTATCGATAAAATGGGGGCCAATTATTCTTCCTCCCATAATGCCGCAGCATACATTAACCCGCCAATGTCGCTGATGTTCCACTTGTCGCAGCCATCGTGGATTTTCCGTTGCCCAATAGTGCATATTATGCCGGTTTACGTTACCGCTGTTGGTGAATGACGCTTCGTCGCTAAATAGAACGCGTGTAAAAAATCTGTCATCGTCCCGTAATTTCTCTTGTGCCCAGTGGCAGAACTGTACACGACGTTCAAAGTCGTCGCCATGCAATTCGTCGTGCATAGAAATATGGTACGGGTGCAGTCGATGTTGATGTAGCATTCTCAACACCGACGTTTTTGAGATTCCCGATTCTCGCACAATTTGTCTGCTACTGATGTGCGGATTAGCCGCGACAGCAGCTAAAACACCTACTTGGGTATCATCATTTGTTGCAGGTCGTGGTTGCGTTTCACATGTGGCTGAACACTTCCTGTTTCCTTAAATAACGTAACTATCCGGCGAACGGTCCCGACACTTGGATGATGTCGTAAAGGATACCGAGCAGCATACATAGCACACGCCCGTTGGGCAGTTTGACCACAATGCCATACAACAACACGATATCGACCTTTTCCGCAGTTGGTAAAAGGTCCATTTTAACACAGGTAATGTATCACGAAGCAAATACCGTCCGCACTGGCGGAATGTTACGTGATACTACGTACTTATACGTTTGCGACTGTTACAGCGCCATCTATCACAAAACGTAAAAAGTGGTCAAACTAAAAGATTCATATTTCTTTACGTACTACACGAATATGTAATAAAAAATGGTGGTTCCTATTTTTAAAAAAACGCAGATGATATCCGTTTGACCTATGGCAGTGCCATCTAGCGAGCGAACCCTGGCGCCATCTGGTTTCCCCCTTCAAGATAGACGAGTTTCGTTCTCTGTAGTTTTTTCGTTAGACGCTTATTTCGTGAGATATTTGGCCCGGTCACAATCAAGGACTATATACTGGGTGAGTAACCTAACATTACCGCTGAATATATTTCGTAAACCACATCAAATACTGACGAATCAATTCCACAGACAGAACGTGAGGAGAGGGGCTAGTGTAATTGGTTAATACAAACCATAAAAAAATTCACGGAAGTATGTTTTTAACACAAACCTACGTTTTTTTTAAACGGAACCCCGTTAGTTTTGTTAGCACATCTGAACATATAAACAAATACGTAATCAGTGCCGTTTGTTGCCTTGTAAAATGTTAATTACATCCGGAGATATTGTAACCTAAAGTTGACGCTTGAGTACCACTCCTCCGTTGTTCGATCGTGTGTATCGGAGAGCACCGAATTACGTATGGATCCAAAGGGAACGGTGATGGACCTTAGGTACAGAAGAGACTGGAACAGCACATTACGTCCACATGCTCACACCTTTTTATTGGTCTTTTTCACTGACGCACATGTACATTACCATGAGGGGTGAGGTACACGTACACACGTGGTTTCCGTTTTCAATTACGGAGTGGAATAGAGTGTGTCCCGACATGTCAGGCCAATAGATGTTCAATGTGGTGGCCATCATCTGCTGCACACAATTGCAATCTCTGGCGTAATGAATGTCGTACACGCCGCAGTACATCTGGTGTAATGTCGCCGCAGGCTGCCACAATACGTTGTTTCATATCCTCTGGGGTTGTAGGCACATCACAGTACTCATTCTCCTTTAACGTACGCCACAGAAAGAAGTCCAGAGGTGTAAGATCAGGAGAACGGGCTGGCCAATGTATGCGTCCTCCACGTCCTATGAAACGCCCGTCGAACATTCTGTCAAGGGTCAGCCTAGTGTTAATTGCGGAATGTGCAGGTGCACCATCATGCTGATACCACATACGTCGACGCGTTTCCAGTGGGACATTTTCAAGCAACGTTGGCAGATCATTCTGTAGAAACGCGATGTATGTTGCAGCTGTTTGGGCCGCTGAAATGAAGTGAGAACCAATGAGGTGGTCGCCAATGATTCCCCACCATACATTTATAGTCCACGGTCACTGTCGCTCTACCTGTCTGAGCCAGCGAGGATTGTCCACGAACCAGTAATGCATGTTTCGTAGATTCACTGCCCCGTGGTTTGTGAAACCCGCTTCATCGGTAAACATGTAGAACTGCAACGCATTCTCTGTTAATGCCCATTGACAGAATTGCACTCGATGATTAAAGTCATCACCGTGTAATTGCTGATGTAGCGACACATGAAACGGGTGAAAGCGGTGACGATGCAGTATGCGCATGACAGTACTTTGACTCAGTCCACCGGCTCTCGCAATGTCCCGTGTACTCATGTGTGGGTTCTTGTCAACAGCAGCTAACACACCAACTGCACCCGCTTCTCCTGTGACGGGCCTTTTACGGACCCATTTGAGTGCTACGACCATACGTGTTGCATACAGTTGGCGGTAGATGTGTTGCAATGTGCGGCACGTTGGATGTTCTCTGTCCGGGTACCGTTCTGCATACACCCTGCAGGCTTCAGCTGCATTTCGTCGACACTCGCCATAGATGAGTATCATCTCCGCCTTTTCAGAGTTCGAATACACCATGGTCACAGTTCCTACAACAGTACACTATCACAGACGTCTGGTAACACGGTGTACTACAGTTGGTCTGCGTGCGGAGACGAATGCAGAATAACAATAGCAGCAAGCGCTACATGCGGACACTGCGACAGCTAGACCAAACCACAACAGTGCACTACAACCACACTTGTAAACACGGTCGTCATCGTAAACATGTCCCTGCAGATGCTGCTCGCCGACCGTGGCTCGTGTTTGTTACAACACGCAACTGAGAGTCGGAGGTTTCAAGCGTCAACTTTAGGTTACAATATCTCCGGATGTAACTAACATTTTACAATGCAACAAACGGCACTGATTACGTATTTGTTTATATGTTCAGACGTGCTAACAAAACTAACGGGGTTCCGTTTAAAAAAAACGTAGGTTTGTGTTAAAAAACACACTTCCGTGAATTTTTTTATGGTTTGTATTAAACAATTACACTAGCCCCTCTCCTCACGTTCGGTCTGTGGAATCGGTTCGTCGGTATTTGATGTGGTTTACGAAATATATCCAGCGGTAACGTTAGGTGTCTCACCCTATATATATACACTCCTGGAAATTGAAATAAGAACACCGTGAATTCATTGTCCCAGGAAGGGGAAACTTTATTGACACATTCCTGGGGTCAGATACATCACATGATCACACTGACAGAACCACAGGCACATAGACACAGGCAACAGAGCATGCACAATGTCGGCACTAGTACAGTGTATATCCACCTTTCGCAGCAATGCAGGCTGCTATTCTCCCATGGAGACGATCGTAGAGATGCTGGATGTAGTCCTGTGGAACGGCTTGCCATGCCATTTCCACCTGGCGCCTCAGTTGGACCAGCGTTCGTGCTGGACGTGCAGACCGCGTGAGACGACGCTTCATCCAGTCCCAAACATGCTCAATGGGGGACAGATCCGGAGATCTTGCTGGCCAGGGTAGTTGACTTACACCTTCTAGAGCACGTTGGGTGGCACGGGATACATGCGGACGTGCATTGTCCTGTTGGAACAGCAAGTTCCCTTGCCGGTCTAGGAATGGTAGAACGATGGGTTCGATGACGGTTTGGATGTACCGTGCACTATTCAGTGTCCCCTCGACGATCACCAGTGGTGTACGGCCAGTGTAGGAGATCGCTCCCCACACCATGATGCCGGGTGTTGGCCCTGTGTGCCTCGGTCGTATGCAGTCCTGATTGTGGCGCTCACCTGCACGGCGCCAAACACGCATACGACCATCATTGGCACCAAGGCAGAAGCGACTCTCATCGCTGAAGACGACACGTCTCCATTCGTCCCTCCATTCACGCCTGTCGCGACACCACTGGAGGCGGGCTGCACGATGTTGGGGCGTGAGCGGAAGACGGCCTAACGGTGTGCGGGACCGTAGCCCAGCTTCATGGAGACGGTTGCGAATGGTCCTCGCCGATACCCCAGGAGCAACAGTGTCCCTAATTTGCTGGGAAGTGGCGGTGCGGTCCCCTACGGCACTGTGTAGGATCCTACGGTCTTGGCGTGCATCCGTGCGTCGCTGCGGTCCGGTCCCAGGTCGACGGGCACGTGCACCTTCCGCCGACCACTGGCGACAACATCGATGTACTGTGGAGACCTCACGCCCCACGTGTAGAGCAATTCGGCGGTACGTCCACCCGGCCTCCCGCATGCCCACTATACGCCCTCGCTCAAAGTCCGTCAACTGCACATACGGTTCACGTCCACGCTGTCGCGGCATGCTACCAGTGTTAAAGACTGCGATGGAGCTCCGTATGCCACGGCAAACTGGCTGACACTGACGGCGGCTGTGCACAAATGCTGCGCAGCTAGCGCCATTCGACGGCCAACACCGCGGTTCCTGGTGTGTCCGCTGTGCCGTGCGTGTGATCGTTGCTTGTACAGCCCTCTCGCAGTGTCCGGAGCAAGTATGGTGGGTCTGACACACCGGTGTCAATGTGTTCTTTTTTCCATTTCCAGGAGTATATATATATATATATATATATATATATATATATATATATATATATATATATATATATATATATATAGTGTGTCCTCCTCCTGTACACCAGCTTGCTGGAAGGTAGCCTGGGTGTATCCAGAGGTGGATGGTTGTGGCTGTGGAATTGTAGCCTGCAGAAAATCCCATCTGTGCATCAAAATACGATCTAACCCATGCATAGTGCCCTTTGTGAATGCTTTACCATCCACATTTTCTATCTGCAGCAGTTCAGCTGCGATGTGGGCGGCAAGGGTCGCTATACCGATGTTCACGGGCATGCTGGGGCTGATTTTTGCTCATATCAGCTACAGACTTGATCGTTTCGGTGGACTCCACAAGAATGCCTGCTGTAACTTTGCTTCTCTTTGTGGGAGGCCGCTCATGATGCTGGGGCTGTGGCTGTGGCTCATCGGTCTCTTCTTGAGAAGAGGCTGTAAGTGAGGCTATATAAAATGTAGAAATAAAAGCCACTAGTTACATACTATCTTACACCTACATAAATCTTATTTACAGGTACCCACAAGCAGTGAAGAGTGGGAGCAAATTGCAAATGATTTCGAGGAGAAGCGGAACTGTTATCACTATAGGAGTAATGGACGGAATGCATATTCGCATTAAATGCCCACAAGCTAGTGGATCTCAGTTTTTCAATTATAAATTCTGTAACAGTATAATTTTATTTGCCGTTGTAGACGCTACCCACAAATTCTTTATGTTGATGTAGGAACTAATGGACGTGTTGGTGATACTGGAGTGTTTTCAAGAATGAAACTACGGGCGTGTCTCATTGATCGATCTATTCTGAACATTCCTGAATGCAGAGAGCTTGGGAACACAAACATTACAACTCCAATGGCTGTATTGGCAGAAGATGCTTTCCCTCTGAGTTACAACATTGTGAAGCCGTGCTCCATAAAGATAATCATTGTGTAATTGGGAACTTTGTCAAATCTCGCCTGTCGTCAAATAAATACGATCAAATCTGGGGCCTCGCTGTAGATTTGATCATAAAAGTTGCATATCTTCTATTCTCTGCAATGTGAAATGTTACCACTTGGAGACAGACTGTCGTGAGGAAGAAGACTAGTGGAAAGCACCTTTCGCATTCTTGCCAGCCGTTTCAGGACTTTTCTAAGTGCCATTAATCTGCCTCCATAAACAGTTACTACAATTACACTGGCAGCCTCCACACTGCATAACTCGTTAACTGAGACGAGGAAACACGTGTACGCTCGTCAGGAAACGGTGTCCGCCGTAGTGGGAGACTTCACTTACGTTGAGCCTCAAAGCACTGAGGATCTACAGCGAATTGAACCAATACTTTTAGTTTGCTAAGCTGCTTCTGGGCGTACAGTACATGGGAAAGCAGTCAGAGAATTCTTTAAAGGCCGACCGGTGTGGCCGTGTGGTTCTAGGCGCTTCAGTCAGGAACCGCGTGACCGCTACGGTCGCAGGTTCGAATCCTGCCTCGGGCATGGATGTGTGTGATGTCTTTAGGTTAGTTAGGTTTAAGTAGTTCTAAGTGCTAGGGGACTGATGACCTCAGATGTTGACTCCCATAGTGCTCAGAACCATTTGAACCATTTTTTTTTTTTTTTGAATTCTTTAAAACATTTTACAGTGGCGCTGGGAAAATGCCCTGGCAGGACAATCACATTTCGTAATGTTAAATGTAAACAAATATAACCTCAAACATTTCTTCGAACGTCCGTGTCCCACGTTCACTGCCACTTCCTGTGCCCTCTACATTACAGACACTTCCGTCCGCCTCTGTGGCCTGGTCCGGAAACTTAAACAAGTGGAACCAGTACACTAGTGGACCACAAACGGCCTGTACACTGACTCCACTTTTGCTTTTAAGCATCAGCAATAATACCCTCCTGGAAATGGAAAAAAGAACACATTGACACCGGTGTGTCAGACCCACCATACTTGCTCCGGACACTGCGAGAGGGCTGTAGAAGCAATGATCACACGCACGGCACAGCGGACACACCAGGAACCGCGGTGTTGGCCGTCGAATGGCGCTAGCTGCGCAGCATTTGTGCACCGCCGCCGTCAGTGTCAGCCAGTTTGCCGTGGCATACGGAGCTCCATCGCAGTCTTTAACACTGGTAGCATGCCGCGACAGCGTGGACGTGAACCGTATGTGCAGTTGACGGACTTTGAGCGAGGGCGTATAGTGGGCATGCGGGAGGCCGGGTGGACGTACCGCCGAATTGCTCAACACGTGGGGCGTGAGGTCTCCACAGTACATCGATGTTGTCGCCAGTGGTCGGCGGAAGGTGCACGTGCCCGTCGACCTGGGACCGGACCGCAGCGACGCACGGATGCACGCCAAGACCGTAGGATCCTACGCAGTGCCGTAGGGGACCGCACCGCCACTTCCCAGCAAATTAGGGACACTGTTGCTCCTGGGGTATCGGCGAGGACCATTCGCAACCGTCTCCATGAAGCTGGGCAACGGTCCCGCACACCGTTAGGCCGTCTTCCGCTCACGCCCCAACATCGTGCAGCCCGCCTCCAGTGGTGTCGCGACAGGCGTGAATGGAGGGACGAATGGAGACGTGTCGTCTTCAGCGATGAGAGTCGCTTCTGCCTTGGTGCCAATGATGGTCGTATGCGTGTTTGGCGCCGTGCAGGTGAGCGCCACAATCAGGACTGCATGCGACCGAGGCACACAGGGCCAACACCCGGCATCATGGTGTGGGGAGCGATCTCCTACACTGGCCGTACACCACTGGTGATCGTCGAGGGGACACTGAATAGTGCACGGTACATCCAAACCGTCATCGAACCCATCGTTCTACCATTCCTAGACCGGCAAGGGAACTTGCTGTTCCAACAGAACAATGCACGTCCGCATGTATCCCGTGCCACCCAACGTGCTCTAGAATGTGTAAGTCAACTACCCTAGCCAGCAAGATCTCCGGATCTGTCCCCCATTGAGCAGGTTTGGGACTGGATGAAGCGTCGTCTCACGCAGGCTGCACGTCCAGCACGAACGCTGGTCCAACTGAGGCGCCAGGTGGAAATGGCATGGCAAGCCGTTCCACAGGACTACATCCAGCATCTCTACGATCGTCTCCATGGGAGAATAGCAGCCTGCATTGCTGCGAAAGGTGGATATACACTGTACTAGTGCCGACATTGTGCATGCTCTGTTGCCTGTGTCTATGTGCCTGTGGTTCTGTCAGTGTGATCATGTGATGTATCTGACCCCAGGAATGTGTCAATAAAGTTTCCCCTTCCTGGGACAATGAATTCACGGTGTTCTTATTTCAATTTCCAGGAGTGATGTTATGTAAACATCATTGTGTGCTTTAAGTATCTGCAGTGAACAAAATTATGTAAATCATTTGTACGTCATGTGAACACTAATCGCATAAATAAAATGAAATAAGTAAGTCGATACGTACTTTTGCTTTCTCGTGAGAGTAGCTTGATTGGAGGACATTAATTTTCTTTTTTATACAGTCAGCCGTGCATGCGGGCCGTATCTCACGGTCAAGGGAGCTCCGCAGTTTTTTTGTAGCTCTCCAGTTTTCTTAATCTATTTTTGTACTCAGGGTACCTCACGTCGTAAAGCGCCTCAGCTTCATACATTTCCATTAATTTTGTAGTTGACAGCACACACCAATTAAATTTCGCATCCATGTTTACAAGCACACTACTGGTGGCAGAACGCTGCAGCGATGCTAGCGCTCCAAGCGGTAACATTTCACATTGCAGTGAACAGAAGAGAAGCTACTTTTATGATCAAATCTACAGCGAGGCCGCAGATTTGATCGTATTTATTTGACGACTGGCGAGATTTGACAGAGTTCCTGATTACACCATGAAATTGATTTGACATGTCAACTTTCATAAAGAAATATGATAGTATAGTACTGGCCTAAGCAGTGGTCTGTGGCTGCTGTTTCCGGATGATGCTGTGTTATATGGTATGGCGTCGTCGTTGAGTGGCTCTAGGAGAATATGGCGTGACTAAGGCAAAATTTGTTGTTGGTATTAAGAATGGCGTGTAGCTCTAAATGTAGATAAATAGAGTCAATGAGTAGGAAAATCAGATATGTAATGTTTGATTATACCGTTAGTAGCATCCTGCTTGACACATATAACGCCTCTTCTTCTTGATGATTTGGTTTGATTTGTACTTGGCCTCGGCTAAAACTCGGCGACAGTCGATAGAGTGTTGAGATTGTTATCCAGTTACGAAGACGACGTTACCCAAAATAACGGTGCTGAACCGAAATGTCGACGTGCGTGAGATATTTACTTCACCAAGAATCGTAATTAATCGTTCGTAATCGATGTTTAACTGATGATTAATGATGAAATATTAATGATAAAACCAATACAGTCACATCTACAACAAATTCCCTATCAGCTGGTCTTAATTTCAAGCATCTAAGAAGTCGTAACAGTGGGCTTGTTATTTGAGTCAAAGATTCTACACAAGCGCCGAGCGCTACAGTTAAATATTACCATTGCGCGTAATTATTACTCGGGAGTTTCATGTCAATAATTTGATAGAATTTTAAATCACAAATGCACGTCTTGGCACGAGAGGGTGTTTTATTGCACAATATCAGTCACTTCCTAACCGAGCCTTGAGAAGAAAACTTTCCCAGGTGTTGGGGGGATTTAAATCATATGCTTCGGACCTATCAGTGCAGTTCCATAAACCACTGGCTATTATGAATGAAAATTGTCTATCAGTGTTCGTTGTCAAAATAACTGTCTAAGCAATGTTTAGTTCAATTATCTAGTTAAAAGTTCACTTTATTCTAGTAGGTAAAAGTCCTCCGTTCGAATTCTAATGCCGTGATATTTGAAGTCAGAAGATCGTATTACTGCGTCATAATAGATCGCAATTATTCAATCTCAAAAACAATCTAAGCGCGCCTACATGTACGAGCATTCAAATATATGACCTGCTTCGGCTAACTCTCGTAACGTAGTGACAATGCATTGAATTATACTTAGTCATTACTCACGATTCCCAAAGAGTACTCACACGGAGTATTCTTTGGGATCGTTGGTTCTACTTTGCGAATGTTAATTTATGCTAATTTTGCGATTTATTATGATTTTGATTTTAATTTTACTGAAATTTAATCTATCTTTCGTAGATTGCTAAATTGTCAAGTCTTAGATTCCTGATTTAATTACTTGTTATTATCCTAATAATAGTGATAAATGGAACTTCGTTCGCTTATTCACTTTTCTGGGAATTTGGGAGTTGGGGGGAACTCTTTGGGGGTATTGGGAGCTAATTTTTTTTTTTTATTTCTCGTCCGAGGAAGTGGCATTACACATACACAGGGTCACGTTGCAAAGAAATATGAATTGGAACGACCATGTAAAGATACTAGTACGGAAGGTGAATGGTCGACATCGGTTTATTGGGAGTGTTTTAGGAAAGTGTGGTTCATCTGTCAAGGAGACCGCATATGGGACACTAGTGCGACCCATTGCTGACTACTGTTCGAACGTTTGGGATGCGCACCAGGTTGGATTAATGGAACACATCGAAGCAATTCAGAGACGGGCTGCTAGATTTGTTACCGGTAAGTTAGAACAACATGCAGGAACTACATGCATGCTTTTGGAACTGAAACGGCAATCCCTAGAGCTAAGTCACGCATGATTAGCCGAGCGGTCTGAGGCGCTGCAGTCATGGACTGTGCGGCTGGTCCCGGCGGAGCTTCGTGTCCTCCCTGGGGCATGGGTGTGTGTGTTTGTCCTTAGGATAATTTAGGTTACGTAGTGTGTAAGCTTAGGGACTGATGACCTTAGCAGTTAATTTTCACACACATTTGAACATTCGAACCCTAGAGCTAAGGCGACGTTCTTTTCGAGGAGCACTATTGAGAAGACATAGAGCTCCGGTATTTGAGGCTGACTGCAGGTCGCTTCTACTGCTGCCAATGTACATTTCGAGTAAGGTCCATGAAGATAAGAGTAGAGAGATTAGGGCTCATATGCAGGCATATAGACAGTCTTTCTTCCCTCGTCCTATTTTCGGGTAGAACAGAAAAGGAAATGGCCAGGGTAGCTGGCGTAGTATGAATATGTATGTAAATGTAGATGTGGACTTATGATTTAGTTTACTAAACGTGATATACAATCAAAATTGCAGAAAGAAAGATACAGCTCATACAAATAACACTGGCGGCCTTCGGTCTCTGAAGTTGGCTGTTGCACACGTTTCATTGTTGCATTTTTATATGAGACGCTTACAAGAGAGAAAATTCTTTATCACCTGGCCTCGCTTCCAGTCATTAGTTATGATGTAAATACTCCTAGAATTAATGATGTATGGAGGTCATAAAATTCATTTTGTTAAATCCACGTCACGATCCCGCGTTAACTTAGAGATACATTTATCACACAAAAATATCTGTAGCAAAGAGCATGTTACGATTTATCGACTGTCTAGAAAAACTATTATCATTATGTAATTAGCTACGTTCCTAGTAGAACTGAAAAGCATTTTGAAAAGTTTTGGACGTTCCTTTTAAAACAGTTGGCTGATTCAAATGATCATTTAGTGTTTCAACCATTACAGCGATAAAAATCAGTCCTCTGAAAACACATGGGTTTGATGATGATTCAGTTTCATTATGAACTTTTAAGGCCAGTTCGAGCCAGCAGCTGTATCCGAGCGGTTGTAGGCGCTTCAGTCCGGAACCGTGCTGCTGCTACAGTCGCAGGTTCGAATCCTGCCTCGGGCATGGATGTGTGTGATGTCCTAAGGTTAATTAGGTTTAAGTAGTTCTACGTTCTAGGGGACTGATGACCTCAGCAGTTAAGTCCCATAGTGCACAGAGCCATTTGAACCATTTTGTTCAGCTCTATTGACAATCTTACTCAGTTTTGTATGTGAACAGCTGAAGATTCACACTTCTTCACTCTGTACAAAGAGTATCTCACATCCTCGTCCACGATGATTCTCCACCAAAGAAAAGGCGCAGAAAGGAGAATAATGCGTTTTTAACTTCTCAGTGAAAGGATCTATCACTGTTTTTGAGATATCCACTTTAAATTCTCTCTTTAACTGTCAATTTCCAGTATTAATATTTTCTATAATATATAAAACTGGTAACGGTCTTCCCAGTATCTTTACAGCAAGCTCTCCTCATCAGAATGGTAGGACAAGTCTGTACTTTCTAAACTACACTCCTGGAAATGGAAAAAAGAACACATTGACACCGGTGTGTCAGACCCACCATACTTGCTCCGGACACTGCGAGAGGGCTGTACAAGCAGTGATCACACGCACGGCACAGCGGACACACCAGGAACCGCGGTGTTGGCCGTCGAATGGCGCTAGCTGCGCAGCATTTGTGCACCGCCGCCGTCAGTGTCAGCCAGTTTGCCGTGGCATACGGAGCTCCATCGCAGTCTTTAACACTGGTAGCATGCCGCGACAGCGTGGACGTGAACCGTATGTGCAGTTGACGGACTTTGAGCGAGGGCGTATAGTGGGCATGCGGGAGGCCGGGTGGACGTACCGCCGAATTGCGTGAGGTCTCCACAGTACATCGATGTTGTCGCCAGTGGTCGGCGGAAGCTGCACGTGCCCGTCGACCTGGGACCGGACCGCAGCGACGCACGGATGCACGCCAAGACCGTAGGATCCTACACAGTGCCGTATGGGACCGCACCGCCACTTCCCAGCAAATTAGGGACACTGTTGCTCCTGGGGTATCGGCGAGGACCATTCGCAACCGTCTCCATGAAGCTGGGCTACGGTCCCGCACACCGTTAGGCCGTCTTCCGCTCACGCCCCAACATCGTGCAGCCCGCCTCCAGTGGTGTCGCGACAGGCCTGAATGGAGGAACGAATGGAGACGTGTCGTCTTCAGCGATGAGAGTCGCTTCTGCCTTGGTGCCAATGATGGTCGTATGCGTGTTTGGCGCCGTGCAGGTGAGCGCCACAATCAGGACTGCATACGACCGAGGCACACAGGGCCAACACCCGGCATCATGGTGTGGGGAGCGATCTCCTACACTGGCCGTACACCACTGGTGATCGTCGAGGGGACACTGAATAGTGCACGGTACATCCAAACCGTCATCGAACCCATCGTTCTACCATTCCTAGACCGGCAAGGGAACTTGCTGTTCCAACAGGACAATGCACGTCCGCATGTATCCCGTGCCACCCAACGTGCTCTAGAAGGTGTAAGTCAACTACCCTGGCCAGCAAGATCTCCGGATCTGTCCCCCATTGAGCAGGTTTGGGACTGGATGAAGCGTCGTCTCACGCGGTCTGCACGTCCAGCACGAACGCTGGTCCAACTGAGGCGCCAGGTGGAAATGGCATGGCAAGCCGTTCCACAGGACTACATCCAGCATCTCTACGATCGTCTCCATGGGAGAATAGCAGCCTGCATTGCTGCGAAAGGTGGATATACACTGTACTAGTGCCGACATTGTGCATGCTCTGTTGCCTGTGTCTATGTGCCTGTGGTTCTGTCAGTGTGATCATGTGATGTATCTGACCCCAGGAATGTGTCAATAAAGTTTCCCCTTCCTGGGACAATGAATTCACGGTGTTCTTATTTCAATTTCCAGGAGTGTATATACACTGTTCCTTTTCACTTGCAATCCACATTCTACACATTATGTGAGAACCTAGTTCTCAGTGTCCGAACGTATCGGAAACAGCAACACATATAAACAGCAAGCCATATAATACCGCAGTATAAAGAGGCGAAACACTCAGTTACCTAGAAAAACCACAACTTTCCTAGACAAGGTTCATAGAAATAACCTTCTTACACGTTATAAACATTACGGCTATCGTAACAATAATCGCAACAGTCTAGCCACTTTTTGCAATGGTCATAATGTTGCCATTAAATCTACACTGAAATGACCAATGTCATGGGCTAGCTTAATGCACATGTACAAGTTGCAGTAGTACTGCGTACACGAGGTATAAAAGGGCAGTACATTGGCGGAGCTAACATTTGTACAGTGTCAAGACTGATGGAATATCAAATTTCAGGCACCATCGCTGGCCACGCACAATGCAGTGGCCGACGACCTTCACTTAACGACCGAAAACAGCTGCGTCTGCGTAGAGTTGTCAGTGTTAATAGATATGCAACACTGCGTGAAATAATCGCGGACTTACCTGTTAGGGCGGAAGAATTTGGAGTTAATGGGCTATGGCAGCAGACGACCGACGCGAGTACCTTTGCTTTTGCTAGCAGCTTGATATCGCCTGCAGCGCCTGTCCTGAGCCAATGACCATGTCGGTTGGACCCTCGAAGCCTGGAAAACCGTGGTCTGGTCACTATTTCTGTTGGTAATGCTAGGGTTCGAGTGTGGCACAGACCCCACGAAACCATGGACTCAAGCTGTCAACAAGGCACTGTGCAAGCCGATGGTGGCTCCGTAATGATGTGGGCTGTGCTTACACGGTATGGACTTCGTCCTCTGGTCCAACTGAACCAATAATTAACTGGAAATTTTTATGTTCAGCTACCTGTAGACCAGCTGCAGCCATTCATGGATTTCATGTTCCCAAACAATGTTGCCATGTCACCAGGCCACAGCTGTTCGCAATTGGTTTGGAGAAAGTGTGGACAGTTCGAGCGAATGATATGACTACCAAGATCATCTGACATTAATCCCATCTAACATTTAAGGGATGTAATCGAGAGATCAGTTAGTGCACAAAATCCTGCACCAGCAACACTTACTTTATCATGAACGGTTATAGAAGAAGTATGGCTTAATATTCCTCCAGGGGACTTCCAACGTTGATTCCTTTGCTGTACTATGCCAGTTAAAAGGCGATCCGACACGATTTTAGGAGTTATCACACAACATTTTTCTCCTCAGTGTATGTGTTTCCATCCATGCAGTGGGAGTTCATAGCCCTTGTGTTTCTGTAGTGTGTCAGTAAGACGTTACACTTCAGGTGGAGCAGTTGTGAACGTGTGGTGGCTATTCGGTCATTCTGCACAACGGATTAAGCTGAGATGTACCCTTTACCCTGTGGCTCCTGTAAGATGCAATTTCGAGCCCCACACTACTACAGAAGTCAGACAGACGCCCCTAACGTTCTAAAGAGAAATGCCTGAAAAACTTTCAGCAATAAATATCTTCTGGAGTACTCCGCTGTAAGGAAATGACACAAAATTTCTTACGTAACTAGTGGGATAATTGGGTACTGGAGTAGTGCTAGTAAGTGTAAGAAAAACATGAAACTAACAAAAATTATTATTTATTATGCGAAATCACAATGGCACTTTTAGTTATGAACTGAACAAGTTATTTCCGGGGTCTTTTCGAAATGTGAAGTTACCTCTCAAGGATAGCATTCGCTAATGAAATTTCTATACAAAGTTTAAGATTGTTATTGACTTGGCAGAATGGCTGAGAGCCGCGCCTACTTAACTTGAATAATTATCCTTTAGAATGTTGCTAGGTACGATCGAGGCTGTCGCATGTGAAATGCAGTTAAGTGTACTGTTGTGGAGGAAATATGGGGCTTGAAGAGCTGTAGCGCACAATACCGTAAGCTGCGATGACTGCTGTCTACGCCGCTCGCTGCTGACAAATAAGATAACTCTCGTTCTATCTGGATTGACCTTCGCCAATCAAACTCTCCCTACGCCTATATGAAGTCAAGGACTTCTTTTTGCCCCTAGTCTAACTATGGGCGTGGTACACCGGTCAGATAACCAGTCCACCGCGATGCCACTAAAAAATTCGCTTGCAGGCGTTTAAATGTAACTTTGTCCATTCACACCGCGCAATAAGTGTGGCGGCCAACACAGTGAACAATGCTTAATCACAAGGACTCAATATAGAGTCGCACTCTGATTCGCTCTCGACAGAGGTGCTCTCCCAGTGAAGTACTGAGGAGAGACTTGTTCCTCGCTCTTTGAGTACACGTACGAGCGCACACGCTCTCGTTACTACGTGTTCTCGCTCCAAGAGCGACAACGGAACGGCCCCTCTCCATACCAGACGTGGAGGGGCGTATCTTTTGGTCTCTTCCATTACTCCTTCAGCTCAAGGCGTCAGGAATATCGTCTGCCAATCAGCATTGCTCTTCTAAAACGGTAGAATGACGTTTCGTTTAAGGCAGCCAATCCGGAAATCTGTAGCATTGGTGTTTGGCGTTTGCTGTCTCCCTGTGAAAACCTCTCAAACTGCGTGCTATGTTTGTAAAGAATGCGTAGGCTGGGTGCTCTCACACAATGTAGCGGAATTTGCTTTTAAGCCGAACACGGGTTCGTTCTTCCTTTTACTGGGGCAAACGCTGTCCGCTCCATGGGCGGCCGCCGGCCGATGTAGATAGGTTGACTTGACTCATCCTCTGAAGGGACCGGCCTCCCGGTGTGCTGTCTGCCTCTCTCGAACTAAAAGCTCCTGTGACCGTCGTGTCTGCAATGTGTGCGTGTATGCCAGCATCGATTATTTAAATCTTGGTGCGCATTTGCGATTTACTACTTATTTGCATATCGTTTACATTAATTCATACAACATTGACTTTATCTTATCGAGTTTGGGTTTGAATGAAGCGTCTTGATGTGCGGAATCTGATTGTGAGGGTGGAATATGTAAGCAATGAAGGTCAGGAGACCACGACGCCTTACACAGTCATGGTCCACATTTCACGCAATCTTTTATCAGTGATGAAGCTGCTGTAAGCCAGTCACAGTCACAGACGAGTAAAACGGAAACGTAGTGGGTTTGTTGTGAAGCTGAGAATAAGTTGAAGGATGGAAAGTTGACGATCATTGTTTTCGAAAATTTTTTCAGCAAAGCTTCTTGTCTTCTTGACAGAGGAGGGGTTGTCCCACCCTAAATCCATGGCATGGCGCGTGTCTGAGACATTCTAAGAAAGTTTTTTTGCTGCTTTCAGTTTATTGTGTTGAGAACAGCTGTCCGGAAAGAATGGCAGCTGTGCCTATGGCGTTCATCATCACTATCAGCATTACATATACTTGTGTTGGATGTTTCAGGACAGACTTTGAGGAACTGTAGATCAGCAGGGGAAATTTTTGTGTTAAGGAATACACTTATCCTAATACATAATTTACGAGTAACGAGTTTTAATCTCTGGAATGCTCTTAGAATGAATAATATTAAAGATGAGTTTGGATAAATTTGTAGCAGAACACGAAACTGAATCATGTCATGTCCGACAGAGCTGACGAATCATTTCCTGTAATATATCAAGCACGTAATGAGGCAAAGAGAACAGTTAACACCTGTTGTAATTGACCTCACATCCAGAGGAGTCACTATGGCATCCTCGACTTCTGTCTTTATTTCCTGTGATCTCTCGGGAGAAACGTCTAATGCCAATTGGACATCTGTAGGTTTTGTGCACTTAGTATAATCACTTACTTGGTCTATTTTCCGCATACCACATCTGGTAGTACAGAACTTTTCATACACTATTCTATTTCCCAAATTACTTTACTCTCCTTTGTATTTCTTCCTGTGTTCGTCAGCTGTTCACTTTCCTATGATTCAATTACACAAATTCGTAGATTGTTTCAGTAACGTTACTGCTGACTCCTGATGACTTCACTCACTGAAAAGGAAGAAGATAAATGACACACACAGTGGTTACGGTTACTACAAGCCACACCACAAGTTGGGAAACGGGGCCAAATTTCTAGTAGTTTACTGTAAAGTTGAGATTTTCACAAATGTTTTATTCGTATCTTACAGAAACTAGCAGTACGGCAATAAACAGCCTTTGAAACACGCCGCTAACGGCAATAAGTAATTTATAGCAATACAACAATTTAAAATTTTTTTTAAAAAAGACACAGAAGCTAGCAGTAAGGCAATAAACAACCTTTAAAAACACGCCGCTAACGGCAATCAAGAAATTTATAGCAATACAACAATTATAACAAAAATTTAAAGAACATTAGTAAACAGGCTTCTAAAGTAAATACAGAACTTTGTTAATAAGGTACGGTGAGGTATTGAAGCTACCAACAGCGCCATTAAAAAAAATTAAACACACGATTAATGGCAGTAAAATGAATTTACAAACTTGGAGGAATTTAAAAAATTTTTAAACAAAAGTGTCCTGGAATGTCATTAGAACATAACAGATATGACGACCCCGTGTAAGGCGGCCACAAATCACCCACTCAGGGATGCTCAGGCTAGACAGAATACTGACCAATTTAAATGCGCCTTAAACACAATTGCCACTCTCAGGCTGGTGACTGCCAGCGAAAACTTGTTATAAGATAGCTTAACTTGCTGACAGAATTAGAGCTAACCTCGTGCAAGGAAACATTACACCACACAGTCCTGAATGAGCGACCACATGATCAACCAACAAGAAGCATGAATTTACTCATAACCCACGACAGAATAGCGAAACAATTAAACTGCCCAAAACTACACCTCCCATCGGACAGTAACGAAAGGAGGAGGAAAGATAAGTGTCTTCAAAAATGGTTCAAATGGCTCTGAGCACTATGGGACTTAATATCTGTGGTCATCAGTCCCCTAGAACTTAGAACTACTTAAATCTAACTAACCTAAGGACATCACACACATCCATGACCGAGGCAGGATTCGAACCTGCGACCGCAGCGGTCACGCGGTTCCAGACTGAAGCGCCTAGAACCGCACGGCCACACCGGCCGGCAAGTGTCTTCAATTAAACCGGTGCCAGGGACAGGAAACGACGTCCGATGGCAAGGATCCACACATCCGACCGCGCACGCGTCGCCAGCGTACCCAACACGCCACGGTCACGCGACAACACGCTCTGTCACCGGAGTTCACGTCTTCTCTGCAACGTTGACGGGTAGTGACCGCTCCTTCATCTTAGTGTTGAAACGGAGGATTTAAAGAAGCTTGTTAACGTCCCACCAAGGCGAAATGAACAGCAACTCCTCGTGGGGTGATTCTGTATACAACCAACACGGGGGAGCTCTTCCGTCTACTCGACCCGCTCGTTACACACAACCGACATACGTCACATGGCAACTCGGTACAACCGACCATGCATGCTCCGCGCTGGAGAGCCACACTGCCCTCCCGTGTCCACCACACTCTCTGCGCGCAACGCCCCTACTTCCGCACCACTACACGAGGTTACAACCGGTCAAAGATCTCACTTCCTCCATAGCAGTTTCCCGGAAGCAAAAACGCAGATATCGATAGCAGAGGGAAAAGACAACCAAGTGGCCACTTAATGACAGACAACATATCAAACAAACATGTCAGAGGAAGAAAAGGAAAACCAATGCAATCTAAAGGTGTAGCACGAGTCGATACACGGCTCAATAAATGTGTCGAAAAGTCATTACTTTTGTATCCCTCCTGTAATTAAGAATTAAGAGGGTAGGCTGAATGTAAGAAGGTAGGAGCAGCAGGTGAGGTTGAACTCTCGGTACTGCAATTAAAGTAAAAGTGGCTAAAATGGTTCAAATGGCTCTGAGCACTGTGGGACTTAACAGCTACGGTCATCAGTCCCCTAGGACTTAGAACTACTTAAACCTAACTAACCTAAGGACAGCACACAACACCCAGTCATCACGAGGCAGAGATAACCCCTGACCCCGCCGGGAATCGAACCCGGGAACCCGGGCGCGGGAAGCGAGAAAGCTACCGCACGACAAAGTAAAAGTGGTTTTACTATATCTCAACACAATAATAACGTCAATACTTAATCATGTGAATACATAACTTTGCACTGAGGAGCACGTAGGTGCAAAGCCGGATGTATCAAAGCTAACACAGGCAAAATCTGTAGTGGCTCGCCCACTATGAAAATGGAACAATGCTGGTTGGTCGTCTGCTCCTGCTCAAATGGACTGCAACTGGAGCGGCGCTCGTCGAGCTCCACAGCATCAGCTAGAGGGCACTGTGGTCAGCGTTGTTCATCAGCTTTTGTAGTGCCAACCTACGAGAGCAGACATACATTGTGGCAACGTAGCTATCGATACCACATCCCTCCCCCATGAAACGGCGCACCGTCGTTGAGTAGGGCTTCCGACACAAGGTGGTGGGACTAAGGGCCGGCGCAATTGAAGGGGCGGGCAGTGGAACTGCCGGCGCATGCTGCAACACCGACTCAAAGGAAGGCCTCGGCGCTTGTTGGTGACGTCACGTCAGCTACGCACGGTGAACGCCAGGTCTGTTGCAGGCAGAAACGCCTGGGCGTGCTTATCACTATAAATCTCTTGCTTTTGGACAAAATGTTTGGTATTGTTTTGGATTCTGCAGTTTTATTTAGATGAAAGATTTTCTTACTATCGTAAAGCTACAAATGAAGATCATAGTTCTGTATTACTGAATCCTGTCGAAACAAACGTAGATCAATATGACAAGACGCTTTGCCCCATTGCAAGCTTCGGAAATTTTACATTCAAGTAAGTATATTTACTTGATCCATTTTGTTATCGAAACTTACCCCAACCCCCTTACAATGAACTCGTTTCTTTTATTTATTTATTTATTTTCGTTTGACATCGTCACTGGAAATGTGAACTAATTTACATGTGTAAATGTCCAACTGTTGCCAGTCGTTAGATTACAGTCGTTTTCAACGAAAGGAATTCTAAACAGGAAACAAAATAGCTTCATACATCGAAAATACTGCTGAGCTTAAACTTTTTTAAACATGCACATTAGAAAAGATAAATATTCCCCTCTTGCAACTGAAAGGAGAAACTTCATAAGATAAAAAAAAATTATTTGATAAAGCAAGTATCTCTCTTTTGCCTCTTCTTCTGTCCCCCACCCCCTCCCCCAACGTGCTACGGTTGCAGGTTCGAATCCTGCCTCGGGCATGGATGTTTGTGATGTCCTTAGGTTAGTTAGGTTTACCTAGTTCTAAGTTCTAGGGGACTAATAACCTCAACAGTTGAGTCCCATAGTGCTCAGAGCCACTTGAACCATTTTTTGAACCCTGTCCGTTAATCATATGTCCAAAATACTGAATCTGTTTGAAAAAAATTGTAGTTGTCTCTGTTACCCTTTAGTCCTGTCTGAAAAAGTACAGTAAATAAGGCACGCAAATTCTGCACATGTTCATCAGGGATTTGACCCGACACAACTATATCGTGCAGATAATTTGAACAACCAGGGACAGTAGCACACAACTGCTGCAAGTATGACTGAAAAATAGCAGGAGCCGAAGCACTGCCGAACGGAAGTCGGCAAAACTTGAAAAAGCCAAGGTGGGTCTTAATCACAAAATAGCACTGCGAGTGTTCGGCGAGCGGAATTTGAAAGTATGCGTACCGCAAGTCAATTGTGGAAAAGAATTTTCCCGCACCAAGCTTATTAAAAATGTCTTCAGGACTCGGTAAAGGAAAGGTAGCGACTACTGTCTAGGGATTTACTGTAGACCTAAAGTCAGCACAAATACGGAGACGACCGTTTGGTTTTTTCACACACACTATAGGCGAAGCCCATGGTGAAGCAGAAACAGGCTCAATGACACCAGAGTCTTGCAAATGCTGAAGTTCAGCAGCTACAGTGTTGCGCAGTGCGTGCGGTAACTGGCGTGCACGCCTGAAAATAGGCATGGCATTGTCTTTAACTACCACATGCGCTGCAGATTCGGTGGCACAACCAAGGCCATCCGAAAACAACAAAATCACCGCATAGTGCGGCAACGCTGTATGCATGCAGAATGAGATTTTCACTCTGCAGCGGAGTGTGCGCTGATATGAAACTTCCTGGCAGATTAAAACTGTGTGCCCGACCGAGACCCGAACTCGGGACCTTTGCCTTTCGCGGGCAAGTGCTCTACCATCTGAACTACCGAAGCACGACTCACGCCCGCTACTCACAGCTTCACTTCTGCCAGTATCTCGTCTCCTGCCTTCCAAACTTTACAGAAGATCTCCTGCGAACCTTGCAGAACTAGCCATGTCTCCGCTCTATCCTTTCTTTCAGGAGTGCTAGTTCTGCAAGGTTCGCAGGAGAGCTTCTGTAAAGTTTGGGAGGTAGGAGACGAGATACTGGCAGAAGTAAAGCTGCGAGTACCGGGCGTGAGTCGTGCTTCGGTAGCTCAGATGGTAGAGCACTTGCCCGCGAAAGGCAAAGGTCCCGAGTTCGAGTCTCGGTGGGGCACACAGTTTTAATCTGCCAGGAAGTTTCACTGTATGCATGGTCACTAGCGTTGATGCAAAGTACATTGTCCTGAATTGCGAAGCCAAAATGTTCAAATGCATCCATGCCAAAAATGGTCAGAGCATCACTAGAGCCAGCCGGGGTGGCAGAGCGATTCTAGGCGCTACAATCTGGAACCGCGCAACCGCTACAGTCGCAGGTTCGAATCCTGCCTCGGCCATGGATGTATGTGCTGTCCTTAGGTTAGTTAGGTGTAAGTAGTTCTGTTCCACGGGACTGATGACCTCAGAAGTTAAATCCCATAGTGTTCAGAGCCATTTGAACCATCTCTAGAGCTGAACACATGAAAAGACACAGTTTCCTTCGTTGCACTATGCATGGCTTGCAAACTACATATGCCGAGCATTGAGATATCCTGTCCAGTAAATGCAGTCATTGTGGAAAGTGAATGACGAAGCGTGGGTGAACCAAGCAACTCATACGTTGACTTGTTCAGTAAAGAATCAGACGCACCAGTGTCCAGCTGAATGCGAACAGAACGTCCACAAATATTCAAAGTCACAAAAAGTTTCCTTGCATCGCGCTGAATGCAAGAGGAAGTGTCTGCAAAACTTGTTTATTCACACGGCGAGCTGTAGAAGCACGCCAAGCAGAAGGCCTTGAATAAATAGCGTTAACGTCCATAGGTTAATGTGAATCATGATCATGGTGGTTTATGTTGTGTGGGCATAAGAGCCAACACCGTTTTACTAGTGAAGGCCGAAATGCACGCGTTTTAGCTCACGCAGGTTGGCGTGAGGAGGGGAGAACTATACTGACGTGAGGTCTGGAACATGACAAGGAATTAGAATTCAGAAAGCGGACGTAATTAGTTTGATACTTAACTTTAATCCATTAATGATGAACGTCGCTCTTGACGGTACATGATTCACAATATTATCTGTTCAGAATACATTCATAGTAACTGAATATGGCGCCTTACTAGGTCGTAACAAATGACGTAGCTGAAGGCTATGCTAAACTGTCGTCTCTGCAAATGAGAGCGTATGTAGACAGTGAACCATCGCTAGCAAAGTCGGCTGTACAACTGGGGCGAGTGCTAGGGAGTCTCTCTACACTAGACCTTCCGTGTGGCGGCGCTTGGTCTGCAATCACTGACAGTGGCGACACGCGTGTCCGACGTATACTAACGGACCGCGGCCGATTTAAAGGCTACCACCTAGCAAGTGTGGTGTCTGGCGGTGACACCACAGTTTATGTTGCAGTGACCCCCACGCCGGCCGAAGTGGCCGTGCGGTTAAAGGCGCTGCGGTCTGGAACCGCAAGACCGCTACGGTCGCAGGTTCGAATCCTGCCTCGGGCATGGATGTTTGTAATGTCCTTAGGTTAGTTAGGTTTGACTAGTTCTAAGTTCTAGGGAACTAATGACCTCAGAAGTTGAGTCCCATAAGTGCTCAGAGCCATTTTTGACCCCCACGCGAGTCACAAGAACTGGAGACAAGTAGTGAATTATTCTCTTACTACACACAGCTTGCACATGTCCTTTCCTATTACAAAAATAACACTGTGCTTGATGGGATGGGCAACTATCCCGTGGGTGGGCACGAAAGCAGTTCCGACATGATTTCAGTTTCTTAGTGGGTGCCTGGCTTGAAACTTGTTTATTTGTGCACGAGCGGCGTGGCATGGCTCACTGTGCTGGGGCCGAGCAGGAGGGCACGTGTTGTGCCGCACTAACAGTACACACACCCGGGGTCACGTCGAACGCGGAAGTAGCCATGTCTGATGTATCTTGTCTGTCTAGCAAGTCCACTACTTCCTGCAAAGACTGGTTTTTGAATTTGAGGTCTGCCCCGGTAGCTGCGTGGTCAGCGCAACAGAGTGTCAATCCTAAGGGCCCGGATTCGATTCCCGGCTGGGTCGGAGATTTTCTCCGCTCAGGGAGTGGGTGTTGTTTTGTCCTAATCATCATCATTTCATCCCCATCGACGCGCAAGTAGCCGAAGTGGCGTCAAACCAAAAGACTTGCACCCGCCGAACGGTCTACCCGACGGGAGGCCCTAGTCACACATTTTTTTAAATTTGAGGATTTGCTTTCGGATGCGGTGAACCACCACATTCTGCGCAATGGCGTCTCTAATCATTATATCCGCATATGAGCAAACACTTGAGCAATTAAAGTCACAATCAGAAGTTAGTCCCTGATGTGTCGGCAGCTGAGCCAACACCTTGTAGTTAGAGGTGGCTTAGAAAGCACGCTAGACTAACGCAGACGGGCGTGAAGTACTGGAACAGGATACGTAATTAATGCTATGAAGAAAAGAACGGAGTTTCTCATATACTTATCTTTAATTTCTTCTTGTACATCTCTATGGTGAACACAAGTGAGACTCTAATTACAATCACTGTAAGGCTAATGGCGCCTTGCTAGTTCGTAGCCATTAGCTTAGCTGAAGGCTATTCTGTCTCTCGGCTAATGAGAGAGAAAGGCTTCGTACGTCTAGTCGCTAGCTCTGTCGTCCGTACAACTGGGCTGAGTTCGAGTCAGTCTCTCGAGACCTGCCTTGTGGTGGCGCTAGGTTTGCGATCACACAGTGGCGACACGCGGGTCCGACATGTACTACAGGACCGCGGCCGATTTAAGCTACCACCTAGCACGTGTGGTGTCTGGCTGTGACACCACAGTCCCTGAGGGTCCGCTAACAAAGATTTATTGAACTGAGTAAGGCCACGCCGGAGACGAAAGAATGTACAGCGTGCAGCTACCACATTTACGCTGTCACGGAAGTTGGAATTCAAAGTGTCAATCACTTCATCGTAAGTTTTAGTTTCTGGGTGGGTAGTCGGAAACAATTTTCGAGCACACCGTACAACACAACACCCGCGTTGGTAATGAAAATGGCAAGCCGCTCTGTACCTGGTATGCTGTAGCTGCGAAGTGTGCCTCGAGCTGGGCGATGTATTCTGGCCAGCATTCAACGTCAGGACTGACGGCACGAAATGGCGGCTTCGTCGGCGACGGCGTCGGTACAGGCGGTGGCGTCGGAGGCGCCGTAGTAGCTGCAGTTTGTATAGTGACAGTCCATTTACGGCAGCAAGCAGCTGGGTCATTTGCTGAGCTTGAAACGTACAAGATCGGACAGCGAAGCCTGTTCCTGTGACGAAGCCATAGTTGAAACAAATTAAGGGCTATGGGTGGAAGCACTCATACACGCAGTCACACTGGGCTAGCATGAAAAGAAGCATTACCGAGCAAAATAAAAAAAAAAGATTCGTCGCCACTCTTTTGTATCCAGCCTGGAAGGCGGCGCGTGGGTCTGCTCCTGTAATTAAGAGGGTAGGCCGAATGTAGGAAGCTAGGAGGAGCAGGTGAGGTTGAACTCTCGGTACTGCAATTAAAGTAAACCTGGTATTACTATATCTCAACATAATAATGACGTCAATACATAATAAAGAGAATACATAAATTTGCACTGAGGACCACGTAGGTGCGAAGCCGGATGTATCAAAGCTAACAGGGGCAAAATCTGTAGTAGCTCGCCCAATATGAAAATGAAACGATGTTGCTTCGTCGTCTTCTCTTGATCAAATGGGCTGACACGGGGGTGAAAGCTATATGGGAGAAGAGGCAACAAACCAGGTAGTTCCTTCCAGACCACTAGAGGCGCTATGGGCCAAACGAAGCTGCAATTGACCAATGAGAACTGTCCAATGGCGGTTATTGATATTATATCGTCTTGCTCTGTACTGAAGTCCACGGTTACAGTCGTCTTTGTGCATGTTTCATATTTACATACTACTCATCTTCATTATTAACAGGTTTATTACTTTAAATTTTATAAAGTTCACTGTGGAACTGAAGAGATTTCCTGCAGAAAAAATGTCAGCAATTAATCCTAAGGTAAGACATTTAATTTTCAGTAAATAATCTCGTAGTCTATAAATGAAATGTATTCTCTTCTGTCGTGAATGAAGCTGTGTGATTTCTGTTTGCTTACTTAAATAACTTTGATATGTCAGTAGTATTTTTATTAGATGAAGAACTTTATATTTTTCAGAAAATTCAACACAACAAATAGACGTAGAAATACTCCTGTAAATTCCCTGGCTGTTCATCTGGATATTACGTCGGTTCAACGGAGAAAGTTAGGAACAAACATTTCAACAGGTTTCCAAAACTACTTCCAGGACTGCTTCTGAAGCGGAAAAGTGTTTGTAAACTGTGACCTGATGTGAATTGTGCTACTTATTTTGTTTGTGAAGATCACTTTATCGAGGAAGATTTTATTAATAAAACTAGGCATAGGCTAAACAGGGGGGAGTTTTCAAAACATGTGGCAGGTGTTCCAAGTGAAATTGTTAATATCAGTAGTAAATCAGGTGAAACTGTTGCTCATAGTGAAATTTTTATTGTGTGCTTAACAAATAAAAAGTAAGTTTTGTTTTCATTTCACTGTTTTTATCCACCTTTCCTATTTTTGGTACTTAATATTGATGTCTTCTTTTTTGTGTTGAAGCGTTTACAGTTGTAAGATGTAGGAACTTTTTTAAGAAATTAATGGTCAGTAGTGCACGTTTCCTGGGCAATTACTCAGAAATTACAGTCCTGAAAAATAGTTGTAACAAATTTTAAAGTTCTTCATTCATTAACACTGTGACAAAGATTTCTTAATTGAACCTCTTTAACTGCCGATTATTCTCTTGATAATAGTTTTTTTCTTCCATTGACCCCACAGCTTATAAGATGTCAAAGTATGACATTATTCAGGAATATTTGTGGTCCAATTTATATGCAACAATTTTTATTTAGCTTGTGACAGTTATTTAAACTACAAGCTTGTTTCGACTTACTGTCAGTTTCAAGTGTTGCGTCTAGTTTTTGTAACGCACAAAACGTCATGGAGCTCTTATTTGTTGATAGAAATCAATATAAGTGTGTCAGTTTGCAAGTCTATTCTTGATGTTTGCGCCTGACAGTTGCTGCACAAGAAAAGATCATAGAAGCAGCGACTGTCAGACGCAAACATCAAGAATAGACTTGCAAACTGACACACTTATACTGATTTCTATCAACATATAAGAGCTCCAGGACGTTTTGTGCGTCATAAAAACTAGACACAACACTTGAAACTGACAGTAAGTCGAAACAAGCTTGTAGCTTAAATAGCTGAAGCTAAATAAAATTGTTGCAGCTAAATTGGACTAAAAATATTCGTGAATAATAGGTTGTCACTGCTGTATTGCAGTGTGCTATAGCTGTGTTTAAATTATTTTACTATGATGCTAGCCAAAATAATTACATAGCACGCCCAGAAAACTGAGATAAGAAAATTAAAAGAAAAATAAAACAGCATACGTAATGAGGGATGCAACCCCCAAAGTTCATCCTTTTTTAGTTCATCTCCATACCACTAGAGGCGCTGCTATCGGTCAGTGTTGCCCTCTTTTAACACGGGAGTTGCGCTTCTCTTTTGTTGTTGTTCTGTGTGGGCTGAATCTGGAGCGGCGCAACACAGCGTCGGCTAGAAGGGCGCTGTGGTCGGCGTTGTTCGACAGCTTTCGTAGTGCCATCCCACGAGAGCGCACCTACGTTGTGGTACCGTAGCTATCGGTACCACAGTTACAGGAGGACTTTCACGCTCAGATCGGAAGAGGATGGAGCAGAAAATCGACAGTGTGTTTTTCGGTAGAACTATCTTGAGATTCATCTTAAGCATCTTAGTTAAACTATGAAAACCTATTTCTGAATAGTTGTACAGAGATTTGAATAGCGCTCCTCCAGACTACGAGTCATTTGTTTTAACATCAACTCCAAACAGCTATGTGTACCCCACGAACGTAATGTTGAACATAGACGTTGCAATCCAATGATAACATTTTGCACTCGAGAAATACGCTCCATTGCTGACATCAGAAAACACTACAGTCCCTGTGCGAAAGGGAGAATCACGTTATCGACTTTTGTATGAATCACTATGAGTCATTTTCAGCAGTCTTAGACTTTGAAGTTATTAAAGTCTTAAGCTGTGAAGACATTTTATGGGCATGCTGTATATCGCTGACATTGTTTATGTGGGCACAGTACGCATGGTTCACACAGCCGCTGCCTACAGAATTCAATCATGTTCAACAATGGAGTTCTTGCAGCTACTTCGCTAGGGTATTGTAGGAACTCAAATGTCAGCGACTGGGTGTTTAGAAGAAAATATGCTGTTTGACCGAAGACTTCCGCTTTTTTTTTTGCCTATTTCTGCTGACTTTGGGACTTAACATCTGAGGACATCAGTCCCCTAGAACTTAGAACTAGTTAAACCTAACTAACCTAACGACATCACACACATCCATGTCCGAGGCAGGATTCGAACCTGCGACCGTAGCGGTAGCGCGGTTCCAGACTGAAGCGCCTACAACCGCTTGGCCACAACGGCCGGCGAGTATGTTAGAGCTAGAGTGCTTCAAGGTATGTGATAAACGGATAAGTGAAATGGAAAACATTTCACTTATTCATCCCACATCCAGGGTGCCCCAGGAACAGTGCTCAATTTTCTGAGGTATGACAGAACCGCCCATTCGATGCCAAAATTACAGTAAAAATAGGCTCTAAAACGCTCGCCTTAAGAGCACTACTTCATCTTCGATACAGTGAAACAAATCTCTTCTACTGCAAGCTATCTGCTTTCCACAATTTGGGAGGAGGATTTGCATGTCAGACAACAGGAATGCGAGGTGGTAGCTTATGCCTGTTCCGGCCACGTAGCTCGTGGCATAAAAGGCACTCTTCTCTTCTGTTTGGCTGGCCTTGGTCCAGAGTGGCTGGCGCAGTGACTCTTGTACGGTCGTCGGCTGCACCGCGCTATGTCAAGTATCTATCCAGACCTGTGCTAGTGAATAAGATGGGCACTTTTGAGAAGCACACAGCGAGGTAATATGGTGAGATGCACATCACTGCATTTTGTTTCATTTTCAAATGAACCTTACAGGATTGTCGAGTTTATAATTTTGGGTACTAAACGGGGGACTTTGTTCGATATAGCACTTGTTGCATAGCACGTGAGAGTCGGAATCCACTTCATTCAAAGGCATTCTAAACTCTAAATGACTTACATGTAGCTTATCTCATTGTAACGAAGGTATACAGGGTTCATTAGAAGCGTCCATACGGAACATTATTTTTTCGTGTGGATTTTCACGCACTGAGTAAAGGGCATTTGAAGTTAGTTCATTTCAGTATATAAATATGGTCACCAGAGCTGAATTGTGTACTTGATTGGGTTCTAAATTATAGCGTCAGTTAGATTTGGCTAAAATCAGCCATTCATGTTTGTCGCCCTTTTCCTGGTAGATAAACTTGCCATGTGTCATGGTGTCGTTTTTAGAATTCTAAATGAAACTGCTCCACGAGCCCATGCAATTCGTGGAGTCGGGAATATAAAGGACACATGGCACTAGCGTGCACCCTTTCCACTATCTTCCGTAAGAACTCTTCAGTTCGTAGTTTGACGCAGATGCAGGTTTTCTCCTTCGGCCAGTGGGGACAAACAATTAACACTTATTAATATTGGACAGACAGCAGAGTTTTACCAGTTGTTAAACAATGATCAGCCACCTATACAAATGCACTTTTTCAAGGTTACAGAACCTATTTAGGAGCTCACATTTAATAGTTCATATTTAATATTCAGTAGTCTACTTCCATAGCTGAGTGGTCATTGTAGCAAAATGCCATGCGAGGGGCCCGCGTTTCTATTCCTGGTCAAGACTGAAATTTTCTCCATCCATGAACTGGATCTTACCATCATTTCATCCTCATAGACAAGCAAGTCGCCGAGCTGGCCCCAACTAAAAAGACTTGAACAGGTGACCTATGTATCCTACGGTAGACCGTACCCACAAACACACCACAGTGTTCGACAAGGCACCACACTTTAAACGCTTTAGCCCCTGTAATTGTACTTCAGCATTAACTTGTTCTCCCTATTGCTACTCTCCTAAGACCGCGTTATCTTTCTTAAAAAAATTATTTTTGGTGGTATAACTCAGGGCATAAACAACTACTCTGAATTTGCATTGATATGGACGTTCCAGTTCAGAATACAGGGACTGCTTACACCACGAACTTGTACTTCTGAAATTTTATTATTTCTACCTCGTTTATTGTGATAACTTGTCCCCATCTCACACAACTAAGCATTCAGTTAGCTTGCACTTGTGCCTGCCATTTACGAATTCAATCTTTCTGTTTCGTAACAATGCTAGCAGCTATGAACTGTCTCTCGCTCTTCGAGGTCCGTCGTAGTCTCTTCCATTCCAGATTCTTCAATTTACATAGATGTACTCTGTTAACTGTACATTCCCTTCATCAATGTAGTTGTTCTCTTAAACTGCTTCATACTAGCATACAGTATTCAGTGCTACCAGTCACTGTTCACATTATTTCTTTCTTTCCCCTTCTTTTTTTTATTACGGTGAGGGGTTGCAGAGTTGAAAACCTTCGAGCTGCCTGAGGAGAGCTAACAGTTTTTTTTTAAAGGAACATTTTTTACCAGAAAATTTGTAAGAGTCCTAAGCTGAATTCAGCTCAGGTAGCCAACAATGCATTCATACACACACTGGGAAGTTGAAGGGGGCAGCTATCTACCAAAAAACAACATTGTCCAAATAATTCTTTTAGAAAGATAAAAATCTAAACAAGTATCCCTTTCCAGAAGCCAGCAAGAGAAATGCCATTGGTTCAGCAGCCACGATACAAAAGAACATTCCGTTCAAACTTTTTAGAAACAAGCATTCCTATTGGTTAGCAGTGCCATTTTCCATAGATTGCTCGCTTTCTCGTGTGTGCCTAAATGTGACCTTTCAGTAAGTCTGCTTCAGTATTGTATCGTGGAGTGAGAGAAATCTCCTTGTCTCCTTCCATTGCTGCAGCATTATTGGTTAATAATAACGAATTCCGCAAGAGGAGAAATCTGTTTAACCTTATTACTAAATTTCTGCTGGACAGAGCTTGCAGCGTCTGCTACTATTGGCCAGTGAGGTACCTGCTGTGACTTGGCAGCGAGGTTCCAGAGCATTAAGTTGGAGAGCACCTGCTAGTAGGCTATGGACGAGTAATAGCTTACCACTAAAAGATCACGGAGCAAACACTTGTTACTGTGCGACTGAAAAGACGAGCCTTGCTGACTTAGAAAAATATGACTCCTCTTTAGCACTGAGTGCAGAAGGTAACCAGAACTCAGAATCTCTAGCCGCTACGAGTGCTACCTACCACAATTACGCTACACAAGTCTGCTAAGATTAAGCCACAAAGTTAGTTAACACCCTTCAGGAGCCAACTGCATAGTTTTAACGTTTTGCAGTCAGCTAGTTTCTTTCATTATGCACTTTCGGTATGTTACTGGTGTTCCTATATATTTCCTTGTTCTTAATGTAATCCACCAACCACTCTAGCAATCATTGATCATATCTGTGAATTATTTTCGTAACTATATTTCCATCGTGCCAACCTACATATGCCACGGATAGATTTTAAGTTATAATCCCTTGTCCAGTTATTAAAGGCTTATTCAGTTATGTGAGTAGGTAATTCGTGTGTGTTTGCCTTTCTATAGTAAACTTGACTGTTATGGTGGCCACCTGTTTCTGTTAAGGGCAGACAATGCGACTTCTCAACAGTATATCTATGTCTGTGGTATGCTACCCATGTTTTCATGCCTAACACCCATTGATTATCACTTCAGTAAGAGATTTCTATTTATGGAACACTTTAATTTATTAAAAATTAATTTGCATTATCGTATGAGAGCTTCCCTTTTCTGTAGGTCAGCAGAGATCAGACTACAACACCATAGTGGTATGCTAAACATCACACCCCACATAATACACTATAGATGTTCACCGGTGTTTGATGTAAACGTCTTGACAGTTAAGAATCCAATCTATGTGATGGTGACGCTATTTGCTGATGACCAGATAGTTACTGCTAATAGTGAAAATGATCTACAAAGATTAGCTGAGCTTCATAAACTCTTCAGAAAACATATACAAAACAAAAATGGTGACATACTTCAGGAAAAGTAAAATTTAGCCTGAAGCTGCAATCAATAGAAAAATAATAGAGCAAGTAATAAATTTTGAATACGTAGAACGAAATATATGAAGATGAAACCGATTTTCAACATCAGATACAGACATTTAATCTATCGGGCGAACTTTAAACAGGAAGACAGTGGAAAGAAATACAGCTAAAATTTTAGAACACATTTTTAATACTGCTTGTACTGTATGAAAGCGAAATTTGGGTAAAAACAGGAAAGGATGAGCTAAGATCACGAGGGCAGAAACGAAGCAGGACAAATTAGAAGTTAAATACAGATACTAACAGAATCAGGACTCATGCTTCAAAAGAAAACATACAAGAATGCAGAAAGAAGTGGAAAGACCTGATGCGTATACGTGAGTGATACAAGGCCAAAAATATAAACATATGAAACAGCATAGGGAGACCCACCAGAATCAGATAGGATTTCTATACTGTGGAGGCTTTGTTATGTAAATCAGTGGAGGGAAGGAGACGCTCTAAAAATGGGCACTGGTCTCTACGATTAAAGAGCCAGTCTTCACCACAGACTTGGTTGCAAACGCTGCAGTTACACCTGGAAACAAATAAATCGTTGCGAAGCGGACGTGAATGTTCACAAACAAAGCAAGCGTAAACCGTAGCCTACAATAGCCCTTTTGTAAACCGCCTCTGATTTACAGTGTCTGCCGTGCCTGAAAGCACACATGACTAATGTGTTAACATCTCATTCCCAAACACAGACTTCCAACGTTTTGAGTGTCAAATGCCACCTCAAACAGCACAGATATGATATGGCTTCAACACAACAACTGCTACCACAAGTGTAATATGTACTATCTCTCTCAAGTACATAAAACACTCATAGCTACAGCGGTAACAGAGAATTTCGAAAATATATTTTTTGAAGCAACGATGTCCTGAATAAACATTGGGTCTGGTGTAATTCAGTTGAGTCCTGCACATAAATGTTGCGAAATTGAACTGTACCCACTTTTTGCGATGCTAGTATTCTGATTAATGATTGTATTAAATACTTACCTGACATCCAAACCAAATATCCATAAAACGGAAATTCTGTAAACACAAATATAAAATTATAATAAAATTACGTTGCAAATAGACTTAGAAACCAGTTTATTCATTCGCCACACCTTCAACCTATGTCCGACATTGGTAAAAGCAGCTACTGTGTGTCACAGATTTTAGATACTGGCAAAAATAAGTAGCTAAAGAAAAATACACAAATTAGGAATGTCGTATTAGCAAGGCGAAAATGATTTTGAATGGTACTTCACTTACTCACATTGCTTAGCGCTGTTGATTTGTGCCTGAAAGTATTTAGCAGTTGTATTAATCAAGATGATTTATTCAGGTACCGTAACATTTTCACATAGAGGCCTGTAACAGATAATCTTTATATCTCAGCTGCTGATGATGTGTTTCGAGAAGACTTCTTTCATCAAGTTGAAACGTCCCCTTTGGAAAATTAAGTATTACTGTGCTGGTAAGAAGTGGCCGTGCGGTTAAAGGCGCTGCAGTGTGGAACCGCAAGACAGCTACGGTCGCAGGTTCGAATCCTCCCTCGGGCATGGATGTTTGTGATGTCCTTAGGTTAGTTAGGTTTAACTAGTTCTAAGTTCTAGGGGACTAATGACCTCAGCAGTTGAGTCCCATAGTGCTCAGAGCCATTTGAACCATTTTGTGCTGGTAAACCGCTACGTTATTTGATTTTCAAACAGCTGAGCAAAACTGAACGTACTCAGACATTTTTCTCTTTACTTATTCTGATCATCACTAAACTGACACACAATATTTTTAGTGTAACGCAATCTGACTTTCAATAATCCCTACAAAAGAATGGCCCTGACTAACAATAACCTATACCTTTCATGAATCACTTACCTCTCAAAAATCTTCGTCACTCGAACTACTGTAATACAGCGAGCGCCAGTACTGCCAGCTAAATAAAAGATTCTAACTACTGAAGGCACTAACTACTGATAGGCATAGTTAACAAATGAAAGATTTTGGTAGAGAACAAACAATGTATTTACCTTAATAGTGTTCAAAAGTCATAATATATATAGGTTCATGACATGCAGTCTTACAAATTTACTCTTTCTGATGGACACACGTCCAGATCATCCGCTCTCAAAACTCCGCCATCTCTCTCCCCACATCCATCGCTGCTGGCGGCTCACCTACAACTGCACAACGCTACGTGCTGTTCACATCCAACTGCCCAACACTACAATAGCGAATATTCCAACAATGCCAACCAGCTACAGACTGCACACAGCACAGTCAGTGATTTTCATACAGATCGCTACTTGCTGTTACCAACATAAAAACCTAAACACCCCGCTTACAAAGTGAAAATAATCATTTTAAAATATGCGTTGCAGTCTGACAACATTCGTGTGGGCATGGAACTTCTAATTTCATTTTATTTGCATTGTTCTGAAAGCAAGAGTCATGAAACAATTATTCATTGTTCAAATTATAGTGAGATAATAAAATGAAAATTAAAAAAAATGGTTCAAATGGCTCTGAGCACTATGGGACTTAACATCTGTGGTCATCAGTCCCCTAGAACTTAGAACTACTTAAACCTAACTAACCTAAGGACATCACACACAACCATGCCCGAGGCAGGAATCGAACCTGCGACCGTAGCAGTCACGCGGTTCCGGACTGAGCGCCTAGAACCGATAGACCACCGCGGCCGGTTGAAAATTAAAACATTTGTTTACTGTGTAGCTGGGAAAATGGTCCCAGGACTCTACTTCTCCCTCTCCCCCTTTCCTGTCTGTCTCTCTCTCTCTCTCTCTCTCTCTCTCTCTCTCTCTCTCTCACACACACACACACACACACACATACACCTCGGCACGGGCTATTCGTAGTTCACAATTTTTTTTTATATCTGAAGGTGTGGAAACCCTCCTGGTTCTGGTAATAAAATATTAATCAAATCGCGGTTATTAATTTGCAGGGAAACTACATCTGCTAGTTTAAGGATGGGGTAAGCTCTACAGTTTACAAGTAAGTTGTTTACTGTAATAGTGTCGTTATTCAGCATAGCACTAACAAAAGACATTCTGGGATGTCTTTTAGTTCGTGTATTTTTTAGTTTGTGTCACAAATCCGTTTCATATTAAGAGTTACATTTTGCAAAATGAACTGAGAGCTTTTGACTCAGCAGTAAATTAACCATATCTGTAGTTAGTATAATTTATGCTTCTTCCGTCCACTGGACTATGTTTATGTCTGCTAAAATATCGAACTGTGCGAAGTTTATCTTGCTCTACGTGAACGTATTTTCAGTACTGATGACTTTTGAATATTACCAAACATTTTTCGAACAATTACAATTGACAGTGACCTATTTTTTTGGTCGGACGTGACGTAAGAAGGAGCACAAGGCAAATGATTTACAGAGTACGTGGTTGTATCGCTACTGAGTCTAAACATTATGATAGAGCTGTCTGCAAGATGCTTTTTACAAGGGTTGGAACTTTTATAGTGGCAACTATTTATTTACAGCTCGTACAAAATAGATACGTGTTTCAAAGTTTTACTGACCTTCAAAGTAGTCCCCAGCATTGTCAGTAACCCGTTGCCAGCGATGTGGAAGTCGTAGGATACTCTTAGCAGTGCCCGTTGTATTGATAGTTCGAGCGGCGCGGACGATTGCCCGACGAATTTGCAGCAGCTCTGAAGCGAATGCTGTAAAGTGTTTCTCTAGTACCTTCCGCCGCGGAAGTCGAAAACTCGGCAGAACAAATGGACGTGGTCAGCCCATAGAGGGCTCCGCCTCCGCGGCGGCTATTCCACGCAGCGGCTCTCGCGCAGCGAGGGCGCCACCGCTAAGCCACGTGCAGACAGCGGCCAATAGCCGCTCCCTCCAGTATATAGGGACCCGCTCTGCCCTAGTCCAGCCAGTCTGGTACTCGCTCTGGATTTTGTTTCTATCTCGGCGGTACTGCGTTCTGGTCGTTGCTAGTTGTTGACATTTGCCTGGCTCTGGTTCCGAGTGGATTTACGTTTGGTGTTTGGTGTTGTGGTTTCCACGAGCCTCCTTTATTTATCGCTTCCTTGTTGTGTCGCTCATAGTCGGTCGTGGTCGGTTGTTGTCAGTTGTCGTTGGTCTGTCGTCCGACTCGTCCTGTGTTTACCCAGTGGTGCATGCTCCACCGCCGGCAGCTTACCTGCCTGGCGGCTCCGATCCGCAGCCCAACGCGTCCCCGCTGTTGGTTGTGGTTACTACATTTGGCGACGAGGTAAACGGAACATAGGAGTATGGCAGAGAAATTACTCACTCTCTTAGAGCAACAGCAGCAGCTCATGCGACAGCAGCAGCAGCAGTTGGAGGTCTTACAGACCTCACTACAGTTGCTCTCGGACAGGGTCAATAAGCGGGATTCCCTCCCACCTCTTTCCCCAGGTGCCCCGCTTTCAGACACGTTCCCACGTCCGCCGTCGTTCCCACCGTTCAACGACGCAAAGGAGGATTGGGAAACGTACCTGCATCGTCTGAAGCAACATTTCACGGGCTTTCAGGTGGCGGATGACTCTCTGCAGCGGTCGTTGTTTTTGTCTTGGGCCACACCGGACACGTTTTTCTTGCTCCGCAAGTTGGCACCGTAGGCCGACCCCATGGCTCTCTCCTTTCACGAGATCTGTGTGTTGCTAACTATTACTCCCAGCGATACCACGTGGTTGCGTCTCGCTTGGAATTCCATCAATACCACAAGCAGCTGGGTCAGTCCTACCGTTCCTGGGTGACGGATTTGCATGGCCTCAGCCGCAAATGCAACTTCACGTGCACCAATCAGCAGTTCAAGGCCTCATATTCTGATTCGTTAATTCGGGATGTGGTCGTTCAACTGGCGCCCGATCCAGAGGTCCGCACTGCGGCGTTAAAGTTGGACAACCCCTCATTAGAAGACATTCTGCTTATAGCCCATTCCTTCGAAATTGCTGAAGCGGCGAACGAACGTCTCATGGCGCGGCCCCAGGTGGCAGCGGTCGAATCCTCTTCCCGCTCCACTCCTTCTCGCCGTCGACGGGGCGCAGTCTACAGAGGGCACTGCCGTCGAGATTCCTCGCTGTCTGACGTCTCTATGGCGTCCGAACCGCCGGTCGCCCCTCGACGTCGGCCGCGTGGCCCCCTGCTGTCGTGCCCCCAGTGCTTCTCGGTCCACACTCGAGCTGACTGTCCCCATCGCTGGAAGACCTGTTCGCTCTGTGAGAAAGAGGGCCACCTTCGATCTGTCTGTCGTAGCCGCTCGACCCGCCCCCGTCCCGCCCCTGCGGGCCAACAGGAGTCCGTCCATGCTTTACACGCAGTCGCCCGTCGGACCGACACATTGGCTCAAAAGTTATTCCTCACCCTACGCATCTTTAACGAGGCCGTCCGTTTCCAGGTCGATACGGGGACCACAGTTTCTTTGGTCAATCTGACGACGTATGCACATCTCGGGTCTCCAGAATTGTCCCCACCCTCTCGGAGGTTGGTCGCCTACGGCGACGGTTCCATCCCTCTCCGTGGGCAGTTTTCTGCCATGGTCATCTACAAAAACGTTCCCCGGCCCCTTACCGTACTTTTGGTGCACCACCCGTCGGCTTCGGACATTTCTGGTCTAGATGCGTTTACACGGTTTGGCTTTTCCATTCAAGACGAAGTTCAGTTCACTTCAACTACAGTTCCATTTCAGGACCTAGACGATCTGTGCGCGTCCTTTTGAAACGTCCCCTTAGAACAATTATACAAGACTGTGCTTAAACTGACACACAATATTTTTAGCGCAACGCAATCTGACTTTCAAAATTCCCTACAAAAGAATGGCCCTGACTAACATTAAACTATACCTTTCACAAATCACTTACCTCACAAAAATCTTGGTTACTCGAACTACTGCAATACAGCGAGCGCCACTACTGGCAGCTAAATAAAAGATTCAAACTACTGAAGGCACTAACTACTGATAGGCATAGTTAGCAAATGAAAGATTTTAATAGAGAACAAACAATGTATTTACCTTAATAATGTTGAAAACTCATAATATACATAACAGATCATTCTATATCTTACAAATTTCCAAACTCCGCCATCTCTCTCCCCACATCCACCACTGCTGGCGGCTCACCTCCAACTGCGCAACGCTACGCGCTGTTCACATCCAGCTGCCGCTGCCCAACACTACAATGGCAGACAACAATGCAAACTAGCCACAGACTGCACACAGCATAGCCAGTGATTTTCATACAGAGGTGGCGTTACCAATAAAAAAACCTAAACAGCCTACTTACATAGCCCCCATGCTCCCCACAAAAAGTTTTACAAATTGTTTTGGACAGTGGCCAATAATGATTTGATAAATTTTTTTTATAATTACAATAACAAAGATATCAATTGCACAAACTTATTGATACAATGTTGATCAAAAGCTAAACTTTCTCAGTCCATAAAGACAGTCCTAATCGTTCATCACAGTAAAATAGCAGTGTTTTTCTCAAAGTCTGAGCAGTAAAAGAAAATGCACACGGAAGTAGTGGATTTCCATGCAGTCTTGAAGAAGTAGTGTTGTCCTTCCAACGAAAAGACAGTGCTGACTCTTGACATGCAGACAGGTAATGGGCCACAACAGAGCAAACGCACAGCAGAGTCAGTCGAGGTTTTGAAGAATATTGGTAGGTAGGTCATCACAGAGTAGACCCACTGTAGTGCTGATAGAGAGTACAGTATTGGTGGGCCACCAGAGGCGCAGACCCACTGTAGTCCTGGTAGAGATTGTGGCATTGGTGGGCCACCAGATGTGCAGACTCACTGCAGTCCTTGTAGAAATAATGGCACTGGTGAGTCAGCAAAGGTGTAGACCCACTGTAGTCCTTGTAGAGATGGCCAGCAGCCATCTGTTGTGACTGTGCAGGTGCACAATCACCACTGAAGAGTCTTGCGGATAATATAGAAAGTCCATGAACCACCACTCGTGCGCTCACAAAAAAATTTTTTTTTTGAAATGTCCTTAGAACCAGGATTGCTGTTATCCAGTCCCTTGCTGAATTATTAACACACGTGCAAACACTATCAGTCCTTACTTCTCACATATTGTCCATATACTATGACCAACAGAAACGTGTGCAGTGAAATGTAACTTACAAGTTACTTAATTTGTTGAACTGGTGTCAATTACAATTTTATAACATAAGAATACAATAACGAAGGTACAAAATACATCATTAAAGAACATAACAATACAGATAAGATTTGTAGTAAAACAGGCTTTACAAAAGAATAGAAGTAAACATGTACATCAGTGTTACAGGAATTATGACATAAGTAAATACATAAAATAATGAGAATAGTTTTCGAAACATTAATTTCACACATGGGCATTTTAACAGAACAGAATAAATAATGTCTAAACATCTTTACAAAGAAAATAACATATTATCAGAAAAATTCAACAACATAACTCTTATTAGCTAAACACATTAAGATAGGAAAAACACAAATACACAAGAGTACACAAACACATACCAGAATAACACAGGAGGAAAGGACAGGGTTTGTTTTCAGTGTGACATTTGGTACTGCAGTCCACCCCAAAACTTCATTTCATATATCTTTCTTCTTATTTCAACATTTGTTTCCACCAAAAAAGTTCTATCCAAGCATGCTTTCTGTATTTATATGTTCACACATTTCTTACCTCATTATTTATTTTCCATTATCTTACCTCATCATTTATTTCCAAGAAAATCCTACCTAAACCTGTTGTCCCTAAACCCTATTTTTTTTGTTCATATCCTTTTTCAAAATACTTTTTTGGCCAAACCATTTTATTATAGCTTCTCAATGCATTTCTTCCAATTCATCACAACTTGTTCTCTTATATGGCCTACCCCAACTTAAGCTAACTTAAATCTACTGGACTCAGATGCTAAACTAAGGAACGAGGCAATGCAGCAGCACAAAACAATTAACACAAACAGCAATGATAAAAAATACAAATGCCAAAGCAAGCAGCATAAATTAGCAAAGCAAATGCAATATTACAACTAATATAACGCAATGCGCAGCGAACAAGAAAAATAAATCAGTAGCAAAACTAGATTAACAGAGTAATACAAAGTGAAATTTAATAACACTATGCCTGGCAAACAGTAGCAGAAAATGAAATAACTTATACCTAAACATGACATAGCTCAAGCAGAAAAAATATTACACTAAAGATAACAATGCATATAAGGGAAACGTCTATTCACATCTTAATGTCTATGTAATTAAAGTGGTGCACCATAAAAACTTATCCTATGAAATAAATTACCAAGTATTGTAAAGAAAATTATGTATGCAGTTCCTGTGAAGGGAAATGTCTTTTTGTGCTCCCTCATTTTTTTGGAAATATATCACAAAACTATTATTTACTGTATCTGTAGACAGAAAATATTTATATTAGTACATCTATAAAATTTTATTTTAACCAATGCTGCAGTGCAGCTAGAAACTAGATATTAAACAAAATAGGCAAAGCAAGGCGTGAAACGTCATTCATTAGCCATATGGCATTTCATAAGTTAGTAGAAATTCTCTCAATTCTCGTAGAAAGACACTTGTCATAATCAGGTGTGCAGATGTACAAATATTTCCCATCAGTTCATAAGCATTTCAGTAAGTAGCATAAAGTACGAGTAATCTTGTTTTCAAGTAATGAGCGTGTCATATTTGCGATGCTTTCTACAAAGGAACGTCAATAGCGAGGATAATGGCCCCTTTCTTTTTTTTTATCTCCACCTAATGGCTTTCTTTTGTCAGACGACTACCTTTCAGCTGGACGACCAAAACGCATTGTGTCAAGGTCACTTACCTTTCTTAACGAAATATTTATGACAGCAGTTTGCTACAGTGACAGTCTCACATAAAAATTTCACAGGTCGAGAATTTGCGTTACAAATGTGTAGAAACAAAATCTTATGAATATAACAGTGTCCAAAAAAATTTCGCCGGCATTGTGATACATTCACGCATTTACACACATTTCATAACTCTTAAAGTACGATTCTTGGTTTCCAACATCCTTTTTCACAAGTCAGAGTCCCTAACCACTACTCATTATTCCTTACCTCATTACACATGTACATATTCATCAACACGTCTTCAATATTTCATCATAATAAATACATAGCATAATCAGATTCCTCATATAGCATCATCTCATTGATAATAAACATACCTCAACAACATAATACACATTGTCGTCATAATAATAACATCATAAAACCTCAGTCACATCTCAAAAACGTCGTAGCTTTCTGCAATAATTTCAAAACCTAAAAAAAAATTCTCTGCTCATTTAAATAGTGTCATCTACCTCAAACGTACTTTAAAATCATGCTCCCTTACCAAATACATCATTCAAAGCTCTCATAGCATCACAATGATTCCGAAAAAATATGAACAGCTCACAAAGTACAGACAAAATACAGTTTCTTAAGTGTGAAGTTATCCAACTGTGTAATTACGTAAACATCTGTCACTGATGTAGTAAAATAAATGTTTGTCTCTCACAGTTAGATGATCAGATAGCTGTGTAATTTATGTGTTAGAGAAATATGGTACCGATGTGTAAAGTTGTATAAGCAAATACCATATTAGCTAGGGCTCCTTGTGCTTGCCAAACACATGGTACACAAAGTAAGCGTGTACCCCCCTGAGGATTAATGTAATTATACCCTCAGGTGTTACAGATTACAGCAATGGAATGAAATACATCACGGAAAACGCTTGTATCATTTTACTTCAAATATCTTTAAAAAAATAAATGTTTTAAGTGCGAAATTAATCACTCAAATACGTGTACTGTAGCGCTAAACTGTGCGTCATGTTGTAAGATAATCTCTGTGGAAGTCTCGTAGTTATCGTCCTCCGAAAGCTAAGTTCTGCAGAAGTCAATGTACTTACTCATGATAAACAAAAGTGAAATGCTTTGCGTATAGATATCGTAGTTATTATGCTTATTGGCGTCATGAAGAAAGTACTGTACAGTAACGTATTGTTGTGCCACGAAAAAGGCTGTCTCATTGTTGCTATACCACAAAAGTTACTACTAAAACATGTTTTACTTTCCAGAAGAATTCAGAAAAACTGTGCAGATATAAAACAGAAAAACTGCAAAAGCAACATTGTAAATTGTCACTCATTAGTAGCATCGTGATAAAATCGTGTAGCTGTCACATAAACTAACCACTGTGTCGTCTGTTCACAATAACAATGCATTCGTAATTTCTGTTTAAAAATGTTCCCTAGGTTATAGACTGGATAGTTAACTTCAAAACATTGTTGCATGTTAACAGTTTCTCAGTGTGACAAATTGTACAAGTAGCGTGAAGTGAAAAGTTTTATGGCAAAGACTAAGTTAAAAAACAGATTACCTTTCAATAAACGGTTTTACATGTGAAATGTGGTGCAATCCTTTACTCTTCATAGTACTCAGAGTTTCAATTTGAGCGCAATTATCATGCGGTAAACGTCGGTAAAGAATACCGGAATTTTTCTCAAGGCTAGCGTCTTATGTTATTTTTCTCGGAGCCAGCGGGAGCACGCGGCTGCCTGCTGTGCGAGTCATTGTCTGTCTCTTTGTTGGCGCGCGCCGTTATTGGGATTCGGAGACCGAACTTCTACAAATTCACCTTGACGAGAAGGCCCTGCCCTGTTTGAAGCTCGCCAGTTCTGATGAAATTCAGGTCTGTCGTTATGATTATCTCGTCTGTCGTCATGTCGGTAGATTTCATAATTTCTTTCTTGTCGGTTATGTGGTGGAGACTTTCTCCCTGAATTGTAACTGCGCGCTGGACCGTTGCGTCTAAAGTTATTCTGTCTCCCTTGATAATAATTATTTTGGTTCCCATATTGTCTGTTTCTATGGTAATCTCTGTCATATTCATTACTATGGAAATGCGATCTTTCTCTGTAACTATTATTACTCTGCCAGTGGTTGTCATATGGGTGGTGTCTGTTTTGGTCACGATTTGCGTTGTAAGAATAGCCTTGTCGTGTCCAGTTATTGTTTCTGTCATAATATACATAATATATATTATGTATACATAATATATATAATATATTATGTATACATAATATACATATCATGTATACATAATATACATAACAGATCATTGTATATCTTACAAATTTCCAAACTCCGCCATCTCTCTCCCCACATCCACCACTGCTGGCGGCTCACCTCCAACTGCGCAACGCTACGCGCTGTTTACATCCAGCTGCCGCTGCCCAACACTACAATGGCAGACAACAATGCAAACTAGCCACAGACTGCACACAGCACAGCCAGTGATTTTCATACAGAGGTGGCGTTACCAATAAAAAAACCTAAACAGCCTACTTACACTTTTCCTCCCTGTTTTCGGCTGCGCTTCCGAATTCCAGGCACACATCACTTTACTGCCGAACGCACGGCCTTGCTTTTGTCGGGCTCGGCCTATCCCGATAGCTTTGCGTGCGTCCGTCAAGCAGGAACTCGATCGGCTCCAGGCTGCGGGGGTTATCGAGCCAGTACAATCGAGTGCCTGGGCAACGCCCTTGGTGGTCATCAAGAAACCCAATGGATCGCTTTGTCTTTGTGGGGATTTTGGGGCTACGGTCAACGCTCAGTCTTTGGTCGAAACTTATCCCATTCCTCGACAGGGTGACCTTCTGGCTAAACTGGCAGGTGGCGAGTACTTTTCTAAGATTGATCTGGCAGAAGCCTATCACCAATTGCCGTTGGATGAGGAATCGCAGGCCATCGTCGTCATCAACACGCCTTTCGGTCTCTATAAATACAAGCGTCTTCCGTTTGGCATTTCCTCTGCCCCTGCGATTTTCCAGCGGTATCTCGAGCAACTTACCCAACCAATACCGGCTTGTATCAATTACCTCGATGATATCTTAGTCACGGGGCGCACGCGCCAGGAACATCTGGGCAACCTCAGTACCTTATTTCACGCCCTGCAGGCTGCGGGTTTACGTTGTCGACTGAAGAAGTGCAGTTTTTTTTCATCCGGAAGTGGAGTAATTAGGACATTGGCTCAGTAAAGATGGCATTCACCCTTCGGACCGCAATGTCGCAGCCATCGATGCCCTTCCCCCGTCCACAAAACGTATCCGAACTCCAGGTATTTTTGGGGAAAGTCAATTATTACTTAAAGTTCTTACCCCAAGCCACCCACGTCGCGCATCCCCTAAATCGCCTGCATCATAAAGGGGTACCTTACACGTGGACTTCTGCCTGCGATCAGGCTTTCACCCACCTGAAGACGATGCTGAAATCTGCCCCTTGCCTGACGCCTTTCTCTCCGGATCCTCCCTTGGTGGTGGCGGCCGATGCCTCAGCGTACTGGATTGGGGCAGTCCTGGCACACAGGAATGAGGATGGGTCGGAAAAACCTGTGGCATATGCATCCAAGACGTTAATCCCTGCGCAAAGGAATTACTCTCAGATCGAAAAGGAGGCTCTTGCCATTATTTTTGCAGTTCAGAAATTTCACATTTACCTGTTCGGGGCGCAGTTCACCTTCCTCATGGATCACAAGCCCTTAGTGTCGCTTTTCGGGCCCCATTCGCACCTCCCAGAACGGACGGCTCAGCGTCTTCAGCGCTGGCGTTGTTCTTGCATAATTACACTTACACCATCCGCTATAAGCCCACCAGTCAACACGCTAATGCAGATGCCTTGTCACGTCTCCCAGCAGGACCCGATCTGGCGTTCGACCAGCAGGAAGTCCTGTGCTTCCACATCGACTCTGCCCGCCGGGAGACTCTCGATGGATTTCCTCTGACAGCCACGCAAATCGCCGCTTCCACGAGCAGGGACCCCATTCTGCGGCAAGTCCTCCGCTATGTGACCCATGGTTGGCCTCCCTACCTTACCTGACGTTTGAAAACTGACATCAGCCCGTGGTGTCACGTCTCACACAGACTTTCGGTGATGGAGGACGTCCTCCTGTTGTCCACGGACTCGGACGCCCATCGGGGGATCATCCCTCCGGACTTACGCCACCGCGTCATGCACTTATTACACCGCGGACACTGGGGGGATGTCTCGCATGAAGGCATTGGCTCGACGTCTATTGGCCAGGGATCGATGGAGACATTGAGCAGCTGGTCTGTGGTTGCACAGTGTGTGCACGTCATCAGGCTAGTCCTCCACAATCTTTCGCGCCCTGGCCAACACCCAGCCAACCCTGGGACAGGATCTATCTCGATTTTGCTCGCCCCTTCTTAGGCTCCATGTGGCTCCTCATCATTGATGCCTATTCCAAATAACCATATGTGGTTCGCATGGCGTCCACCACCACTGCCGCCACCCTCACCGCCTTGGCCCAGGTGCTGGCAATTGAAGGCCTTCCTCAGACGTTGGTCACCGACAACGGGCCCCAATTCACGGCGTCCTCGTTCCAGACCTTCTGCTCCGCTAACCACCTCGGCCCTCACCTTGTTTCTAAGCACGTACCGCACTACACCGGTGACCGGTCATAGTCCTGCCGAACTCCTTCACGGGCGACAACCTCGGACCCTCCTCCACCTGCTGACACCATCCCCTTCTGGGCCCCGCTCTCGCTCCTCCCGGCGCTATGCCCCGGGCATGGCCATGTGGGCCCGCTCCTATGGCAGCACACCTGCATGGACGCCCGCTACGGTGACAGCGGCTCATGGGCGGCGAGCGACGACTGTACAGACACACAGAGGGCTCGAGCGTCGCCACCATAACCAACTCCGCCCTCGGGCCCCTGCCTTGATTCCTCCCCCACCGCCTTCTCTGCTTCCTGGTGCGGACACGACCCTCGAGGTGGAGCCCTTCCCTTCAACCTCCACCTCCTCGCTGGCTCTGCAGACACCCCTTCCGCCTCGCCGGGGTATAGAGACGCCCACTGACCCCCTGCCCTCTGGTGACACCTTGATGGATGCCGCAGACAGTCTGCCCTCCCCTTCCCCAGTGGTCCCACCGGACGTCTCACAACCCGTGCCCTCGTTCCGCCCGCCTCGGCATCGTCCGGGGCATTTCCGCCCCTATGCACCAATTTTGGGGGGGGGGGGGGAGGGGGTTCGAGATCTAGTACCTTCCGCCGCGGAAGTTGAAAACGTGGCAGAACAAATGGACGAGGTCAGCCCATAGAGCGCTCCGCCTCCGCGGCGGCTATTCCACGCAGCGGCTCTCGCGCAGCGAGGGCGCCACCGCTAAGCCACGTGCAGAAAGCGGCCAATAGCCGCTCCCTCCAGTATATAGGGACCCGCTCTGCCCTAGTCTAGCCAGTCTGGTACTCGCTCTGGATTTCGTTTCTATCTCGGCGATACTGCGTTCTGGTCGTTGCTCGTTGTTGTCATTTGCCTGGCTCTGGTTCCGAGTGGATTTACGTTTGGTGTTTGGTGTTGTGGTTTCCACGAGCCTCCGTTGTTTATCTCTTCCTTGTTGTGTCGCTCATAGTCGGTCGTGGTCGGTTGTTATCAGTTGTCGTTTGTCTGTCGTCCGACTCGTCCTGTGTTTACCCGGTGGTGCGTGCTCCACCGCCGGCGGCTTCCCCGCCTGGCGGCTCCGATCCGCAGCCCAAGGCGTCCCCGCTGTTGGTTGTGGCTACTGCAGTTTCCTTCAGTTCAGAAATCTTGTTCACGAGGGCTTAATTCGGGGGAGTGCAGTAGGTGGTATAGCAGTTAGCAGCCCCATCAGTCAAACAAATCAGTAACAGCTTGCACTGTACGTGCTTGAGCATTGTCCTGCAAAACGATGGTCAGGTCCTGCAGAAAGTGTCATCACTTCTGTCTCTAAGCTGGTCGTACGTTGTGTTCCAAAAATGAACAGCATAGAGGCAGAAGTAATGACACTTCCTGCAGGACCTGACCATCGTTTTGTAGGAGATGCTCAAGCACGTAGTGCAAGCTGTTACTGATTTGTTTGACAGATGGGGCTGCTAACTGCTATACCACCTATTGCACTCCCTTGACTTAAGCCCTCGTGAGATCAACTCGATTTCTAAACTGAAGGAAATACTTCATGGCACTCGCTTCAGAACTACTACAAATTCTTCGGGCAGTAGACCGGGCCGCTCGAACTGTCAACACAACTGGCACTGCTAAGAGTAACCTACGACTTCCACATCGCTGGCAACGGGTTATACACAATGCTGGTGACTACTTTCAAGGTCAGTAAAATATTGGAACACGTATCTATTTTGTACGAGCTGTAAATAAATAGTTGAGACTATTAAAGTTTCATCCCTCGTATAGTCACAGGTGTTATAACAAATGTGTTCAAGTTCCGTGTTCAGACATCTGTTATGGGCGTTACACCTGTACTTTGGGTTAAATCTGGGTTCTCTGATCACATGTTTGTGAAGTATTGCACTTAGTGTTTACACAGATTTGTCTGAAATAGATTTGATTTGTGGAAATTTTAGTTCAGTACGAGGTGCTGGTTTTTGTTCAAGTGTCCATTTGTATGTTACAAATAATAAACATTAAGTCGATAGTGAAATCAAAATTCGTGCACAAAACCCACTATCGTCCATCATAACATCAGTAAACAGTAGCAACAAGAGTTCTGATCAGGCTTTCATATGGGCTCCGTTAACAACTTCATTAAAATGAGACGTTCGTTTCATTGACAATGCTGCGCCCGATCTCCTCCCACGCATTTGTCCATCTGAACAAACACTCCACCTCGTATGATAACATAGCCTACGAAATATTAAATTTTAAACTTGTTTTCTTTTCAGACACTGGATATATCACTACTAGTTAACTGTTGACTAATCGCTCATATCGTGAAATCATTGAGAGTGCATTATGGGAAAGAAGGATTCAAGTTAAAGTCCTATACACAACAATATATTCAGACCGATTACAGGCGTAGTTCACCGAAGATGAGTGATGTGGGCACCATGGTCTGATTAAGTGAAGCATCCTAGCATTTATTTACTATCAAAAACAGTCTTGATCACAATTTGTTTATTACCGTGACCGGTTTCGACCTCTACTATGGTCATCTTCAGACCTACAAGTCGTATACAAAGCTTTAATTAGGGGACTACATACATTAAAGAAAATACATAAAGTTATAAAGCTATAAAACGATGAATTACCAATGAGTAAGAACCTCCTTCTGCTGAGGAATCACTACTGGAGAAACCAGTGCACGTCTTACTATAAATAATGGAGGCTTCACCTACGCTGACGGAATGATGTCATTACTAACCAATGGGTTATAGGTCGAATAACAATGTAAAATTTCTTAGTTAAAATTACATTGTCAAGAAAGGAAAGTAAACATACACTAAATTTAGCTTGCTTAACAGCAATTGTCAATTAAGAAGTGTTAAAAATATTTGAAACATATAGGATCAATGAACTTCGTTGTGACAGTACATGTGTTTCCCTCTCAAGGCCTGTTAGTGAACCATTTGGAACCACTGGTTGCCATGGCGAAACTGGACGCCGTTCCAAAGATGGGGCAGCAGGCTCCTTTCCACAGATGTTGTTGTAAAGTCGATAGGCAAACTAGTGGTTGCCATGGTGAGGATAAACGCCAGTGCATAGATGTGGCAGCAGGCTTCTTTCTAACGAAGTTGTTGCGAAAGTGGAATGGCAAAGACTGTCATGTCAGACGATGTACTATCGAGCAGCAACATGCCTTTATTGAAACGGTTTTCAATGAGTAGGCTGCAATAAAATGGAATCTACATATGAACTTAATAGACAATATTTCATAAATATGCACAACTACTGTGCCCTTTCGGCCGACAAGACTAATGTGTCCTGTGTCACAGAGGAATAGAATCCACTTTCACAGGTAGAATATAAAAACATATCAGCTGCCTTGGCATCATCTGCTAACACCGGAGATGGCGTGTCAGCAAGTTTAAGGTTTCGGCATAAGATGGCCAAACTAGGGCAGGGCTATAGGATGTGAGCCACCGTTAAAGGGGCACCGCACCAACAATGGAGTGGATACACACATCGGAGAATGTCGCTCTGTGTCAGCCAAGTGTGGCCAATGTGAAGACGGCAGAGAACAGTAGATTCCCTACGAGAAGCATGAAGGGAAAACTGCCACATTTGTGATAATCTCTTCGCTTCATGTTGTTGTTGTTGTGGTCTTCAGTCCAGAGACTGGTTTGATGCAGTTCTCCATGCTACTCTATCCTGTACAAGCTGCTTCATCTGCCGGTGCCTACTGCAACCTACATCCTTCTGAATCTGTTGGCGGGGGATGTATTCATCTCTTGGTCTCCCTCTCCACGCTGCCCTCCAATACTAAATTGGTGATTCCTTGACGCCTCAGAATATGCCCTACCAACTGATCACTTCGTCTAGTCTAAGTTGTGCCACAAATTTCTCTCCAATTCTATTCAATACCTCCTCATCAGTTATGTGATCTACCCATCTAAACTTCAGCATTCTTCTGTAGCACCGCATTACGAAAGCTTCTATTCTCTTCTTGTCTAAACTATTTATCGTCCACGTTTCACTCCCACACATGGCTACACTCCATACAAATACTTTAAGAAACGACTTCCTGACACTTAAATCTATACTCGATGTTAACAAATTTCTCTTCTTCAGAAACGCTTTCCTTTCCATTGCCAGTCTTCGTTTTCTATCCTCTCTACTTCGACCATTATCAGTTATTTTTCTCCCCAAATAACAACTCATTTACTACTTTAAGCTTCTCATTTCCTAATTCCCGCAGCATCACCGGATTTAATTCGACTACATTCTATTATCCACGTTTTGCTTCTGTTGATGTTAATCTTATGTCCTCCTTTCAAGACACTGTCCATTCCGTTCAGCTCCTCTTCCAGGTCCTTTACTGTCTGTAACAGAATTACAATGTCATCGCCGAACCTCAAAGTTTTTATTTCTTCTCGATGGGTTTTAATTCCTACTCCGAATTTTTTTTTTATGCTTGCTCAATATACAGATTGAATAACATCGGGGATAGGCTTTCGCTCCCTGTGGTTTACCCCTGCCACCTTCAGAATTTGAAAGAGAGTGTTCCAGCCAACATTGTTAAAAGCTTTCTATAAGTCTACAAATGCTAGAAATGTAGGTTTGCCTTTTCTTAATCTAGCTTCTAAGATAAGACGTACGGTGAGTATTGCCCACGTGTTCCAACATTTCTAGAGAATCCAAACCGATCTCCCCCGAGGTCGGCTTCTGCCAGTTTTTCCATTCGTCTGTAAAGAATTCGTGTTCGTATTTTGCAGCCGTGGCTTATTAAACCGATAGTTCGGTAATTACATCTGTTAACACCTGCTTTCTTTGGGATTGGAATTATTATATCCTTCTTGACGTCTGAGGGTATTTCGTCTCTCTCATACATCTTGCTCACTAGATGGTAGAGTTTTGTCAGGACTGGCTCTCCCAAGGCTGTAAGTAGTTCTAATGGAATGTTGTCTACTCCCGGGGCCTTGTTTCGACTTAGTTCTTTCAGTGCTCTGTCAAACTCTTCATGCAGTATCATATCTCCCATTTCATCTTCATCTACATCCTCTTCCATTTCCATAATATTGTCTGCAAGTACATCGCCATTGTATAGACCCTCTATATGCTCCTTCCACCTTTCTGCTTTCCCTTCTTTGCTTAGAACTGGGTTTCCATCTGAGCTCTTGATATTCATACAAGTGGTTCTCTTTTCTCCAAAGGTCTCTTTAATTTCCCTTTAGGCAGTATCTATCTTACACCTAGTGAGATAAGCCTCTACATCCTTACATTTGTCCTCTAGCCATCCCTGCTTAGCGATTTTGCACTTCCTGTCGATCTTATTTTTGAGACGACTGTATTCCGTTTTGCCTGCTTCATTTACTGCATTTTTATATTTTCTCCTTTCATCAATTAAATTCAATATCTCTTCTCTTACCAAAGGATGTCTATTATCCCACGTCTTTTTACCTACTTGATCCTCTGCTACCTTCACTATTTCATCTCTCAAAGCTACCCACTCTTCTTCTACTGTATTTCTTTCTCCCATTCTTGTCAAGCGTTCCATAATGCTCTCCCTGAAGCTCTCTGCAACCTCTGGTTCTTTCAGTTTATCCAGGTCCCATCTCCTCAAATTTCCACCTTTTTGCAGTTTTTTCAGTTTTAATCTAAAGTTCATAACCAATAGATTGTGGTCACAGTTCACATCTGCCCATGGAAATGTCTTACAATTTAAAACCTGGTTTCTGAATCTCTGTCTTACCATTATATAATCTATTTGAGACCTTCCAGGATCTCCAGGCTTCTTCCATTTATACAACCTTCTTCTATGATTCTGGAACCAAGTGTTAGCTATGATTAAGTTATGCTCTGTGCAAAACTCTACCAGGCGGCTTCCTCTTTCATTCCTTACTCCCATTCCATATTCACCAACTACGTTTCCATCTCTTCATTTTCGTACTATCGAGTTCCAGTCACCCATGACTATTAAATTTTCGTCTTCCTTCAGTATCTGAATAATTTCTTTTATCTCATCATACATTTCATCAATTTCTTCGTCATCTGTGGAACTAGTTGACATATGAACTTGTACTACTGTGGTAGGCGTGGGCTTCGTATCTATGTTGGCCACAATAATGCGTTCACTATGCTGTTTGTAGTAGCTTACTCGCATTTCTATTTTGCTATTCATTATTAAACCTACTCCTGCATTACCCCTATTTGATTTTGTATTTATAACCCTGTATTCACCTGACCAGAAGTCTTGTTCCTCTTCCCACCGAACTTCACTAATTCCAACTTTAACATATCCATTTCCCTTTTTAAATTTTCTAACCTACCTGCCCGATCAAGAGATATGACATTCCACGCTCCGATCCGTAGAACGCAAGTTTTCTTTCTCCTGATAACAACGTCTTCCTGTGTAGTCCCCGCCCGGAGATCCTAATGGGGGACTATTTCACCTCCGGAATATTTTACCCTAGAGGACGCCATCATCATCATTAAACCATACAATAAAGCTACATGCCCTCGGGAAAAACTACGGCTGTAGTTTCCCCTTCCTTTCAGCCGTTCGCAGTACCAGCACAGAAAGGCCCTTTTGGTTAGTGTTACAAGGGCAGATCGGTCAATCATCCAGACTGTTGCCCCTGCAACTACTGAAAAGGCTGCTGCCCCTCTTCTATGCTTCATAGCGTATCGTATTTAACGAGGCGGTACCCATCTGTGTTCCAAGCCTTCGCAGTTGACATAGTCGAGCGAAGTTCCAGTTCTAATATCCCCATCTCCAAATTCGGCATCCAGACAAAGATCACCGACCATCCAGCTTGGTGGAAGTCATAAAGGAGAATTCTGGATAAAAATCAGTCGCTGTTGAGGGTGCCACAGACGATAATCTGAAGAATAGTCAGGAAATCTGTCAGTTAAGAACGCCTCGACAGTGCGAGAATGAACATGATTGAGGGCTCGAGCGACGGCCACTAATTGTGCCATGAATACACTGCATCCGTTCAGCAGGGAGCGTAGTGCACTGCAGCCTGCAAGTCGGTAGGCGAGACCTGTTTGTATGTCGATCCAATAGCGTATACGTAAGTAGTCAGCAGTTATGTCGACTTTCGCCCAAAACTTGTATTGAGCTTTCTGAAACAACTATATTCCATTTCTAATGAAAATAACTTTCACATAGCTATACATATTTTATTCTTTTATCCATCGACGCCCGCAAAAGTCGTAGTGACTGATTTTTTGTGCTCCTCTCCAAAGAGTAGAGAGTGCGGATTGAGGTCTAGTCCGTTAAAGAATCATGGTTCTTACCAGGCAATTGTCCACGGAGGCTGGGATTGAGGCAGAGACAGTCTCAACTGATAATATTCGGGAAGGCGACTCGTACTCCTGGAGTTCATCTCATCACCTAGGAAAACCTCCCAAAAATCTTAGGCAGAGCTGGGTGATTGGAACTATTTCAATTTATTTCTTGGTCAATGTTCCCAATTGGGCGTGACAAAAATTAGAATTGTGTGATTTGTGTGTGTGAGAGTGAGTGAGTGAGTCTGAGCATGTGTAAATGGGGAGCCATGATTTGTATTGCATCTGCGATCACAAAGACATGTATCAGTCGAAGATGACACAGTGTTTATGAGTTGCTTCTGAGAAATTAACTGTGAACGAACGCCTCAGAATTTTATCTTGTGTGGCACCAATTATCGTTTTAATTTGATTTGAAGAAATTATTAAACAAATTGTTTCGGATGCTACTACAACCAAACAAGGTTTGTGTATAAAAATTCTCGGTTTACTCGCCACGTTAAATTCGTATATAATCTAAGCTTTCGATGATTTTCTCCGTCGTCGTCATCAGGAGCTAAAACTCACTGTCGTGATCCGGTGAGCCTCCAACTTTTACACCCAGAGTATGGCATGTGTTTGGCTGGATTACGTCATGATGACAACAAGGGAAAGATGCGTACTGAGGTGGTACCCTCTACGTCCATAGATTTTGTTTGCGCTCTCTATCCAGAGTTGCTTGCCGAGCTATCCATCGCATCAGGCAATTTATGACCTAGCTCCGGGGCCATACCTCCGCTTACCCCATACGTCACGCAAGCTCGACTGCAACACCCCACCCTATTCCCTTTAATTTGCAGTCCTGATAAGCTGACATGCTTAAACCAAGACATTCCACCGAGCACACATCTACATTTTCTCTGTATTCTCTCTCAGCTCAATTTCAGTAGGCTCCTGCTGCAGTAAAATGAATTTAACCCTCTTGCCAAACCTAATCCATTCCTCGGTATCTCTGCCGTAAATCAGAGCTTCCCTTATTTTCCATCTTACCATATCCACCCGGTATATATATTTTCCCTGCTGAGAACATCCTTTCCCAATACCAATCTTTTGTATTTAGTGCATCCTTAACATCGTAATCGGCTGAGCATTATCAGTTTTAATAAAGACGACTCTCTCTTCGTGGATTTTTAATGTCATCAATGATAAGAGTCCTTTTAATCAAGTGTTAAACGAAAAAAATTTTAAAAACTTTCTAAAAAATATTTTCTATAGCTCATCTTTTTTCACAAAGTGATCAGCAGTTTCGGTAGCTTAACTACCATCTTCAGATGTGAGGAGAGACAAACCAAAGGAAAAATGGTCTTAACTTACAGTGTAAAAATTGCTATTGGCTTACTTTTAACAACTTTACAGGGTATTAACATACAAGATGTAGTATTATACATGCATTAGCAAGGTACAACAGTACCCCACTGCATCGTTCATAACATTCTTATTTTAAAACTTCAGCTACAAAGTGCTATGTACAGTCTTAAACGAACTTTAGGGTAAATATAATACATAATGGTAAACAAATAAGAATTAAAAACGATTTATTTAAAAGAAAAATAGTTCGTTGAACGACCACGCTATCTATGACACCAACTGTAGCAATAGTTAGATTTCTTGGAGGAATTGGAACTTTGTAGTTGTAGGAAGAGCGCACCAGGTCCTATGCTAAATGAACAAACTGAATTTGATCAGGTTGTAATTTTATTATCCATTATGATGTACCCTAACTGGCGTGACTCAATACACGAGACGCAAGCCGACAGCGGCAGCCCGAAGATCGTAGGCTATATAATGCCTTTAACCTCCATCTAGAGGCGCCTGCAAACTCGACAACGTCTCTTTCTGCTGTCAGACGGAGCGTCGTCCTAATTAGTTGCATTTAATTTTAAAAATGCTTTATTAATTGTTCCCTGTTATCTATTGATTAAATTTACGAATTTATACGGTTTTGTTAATGATTGACGATTAATTATGTCGTGCAGTTTGTTTACTTGGTCTATTATAGTCACACGACATTTATATTTTGTTAAATCGCCAACTTTGGAATGTAATTTCATATTTTTTATCCTTCGCGATATGCCATAGCATAAGCTTAGTTGAATTACTTTATGTTTTTTAAAACAAGAAGGAAAATATTTTAGCACACGTATCTCTGATATACCAAATCACTGCACCCACTGCTGTACATATATCTTTATTGTTTAGTGTTAAGTCAAGTTACCCTGTGCGACGATGCTGTAATATATATTTTACGTTTTTCTTTTGACTTCAAGCAAAGCTTACACGGTATATTGCCTTACGAATATTTCACGGTTTTGAATAATTTTATTACTATCGTGCACTGGTCAGTAAAAAGCAAACATTTGTTATTTGTTGTTTCTTCTTTTTCACAGGCAAATCTGTGCTTGCATTTACTGGCTGTAACGAATACAATTGTGTGGACGTTTCAATGTATAAAAAATTTTTTACGGCGCTGTAGAGGCTCTTTGTTTCAGTTGCAGTCACAGATAGCGTGGTACATTCACCGAAGTAATCTTTCTTCTAAATAATTACTTCTTATTCTTATTTGTTTGCCAGTAAACAATATATTTGCACTTAGGTTCGTTTTAGGCTGCACATAACATATTTTACCTGAAGTTTTAAAATAACAATATTATGAAGATGCAACAGTGTTGTAAACTTTATTTATATATGATACTTAGTATGTTAATTCATTGCAAAATTTTTAAAAGTGACCCAATAGCAATTTTTACATAAATCTGTTACTTGAAACAATTTTTGTTTTGGTTTGTCTGTTCTTAGATCTGGAGATGGTAGGCAAGGTACCGGAACTGCTCATCACTTTGTAATAAAAAGATAAATTAAAATAAATAATTTTTTTAAAAGTTTTCAGGTACATTCAGACTTCCTTTCAGCAAGCTGAAAACTAGGGTAAATCATTCAGGATTACAAATATTTTATTTCGTCACTGTACTTTCGACTTTTGGCTGGAGAGCGGAATATTGTATTGGCACCAGCACGCCCTTACAGATGAGGGACGAGTGAATGAAATAACAATAAAGAAAGAAAGAGATCAATTGAAGTTACTTTAATTTTTGAGTGTTGAAAATATTTATAATATTGACATTGTTGATATTGTGACAACAATAATTATCTGATTTGATCCATTATAAATGGTTCTGAAAGTATTTATTCTAATTATGACATTTAGTCACAGTGAGGATACGTTATTCTGCACCTTGATATAAATTGATACCTGTGGTACCTGTAATTGTCAAATACTTACTCATCAGTCATTGCTCGAAAGCTTTGTCTTGGTCTTGATCTCTTTAGCAGTGCGTGGTTTGAGAATCTGAATATTTTACTGAATTCCATGGCACAAAAACAACAGACATTTACTTGTAGTAAATCATTAATTTATTCACTACGTAAATATTATGTTGTTGTTGTGGTCTTCAGTCCTGAGACTGATTTGATGCAGCTCTCCATGCTACTCTATCCTGTGCAAGCTTCTTCATCTCCCAGTACCTACTGCAACCTACATCCTTCTGAATCTGCTTAGTGTATTTAATCATACAGTAAAGCTGCATGTCCTCGGGAAAAATTACGGCTGTAGTTTCCCCTTGCTTTCAGCCGTTCGCAGTACCAGCACAGCAAGGCCGTTTTGGTTAATGTTACAAGGCCAGATCAGTCACTCATCCAGACTGTTGCCCCTGCAACTACTGAAAAGGCTGCTGCCCCTCTTCAGGAACCACATGTTTGTCTGGCCTCTCAACAGATATCCCTCCGTTGTGGTTGCACCTACGGTACGGCCATCTGTATCGCTGAGGCACGCAAGCCTACCCACCAACGGCAAGGTCCATGGTAAATATTATAAAAAACAAATTCAATGTTCCAAATCTTAAAGGTTTGACAAAGGTTTACTATTTGTTGCTATTGGCAGTGACATAAATAAGTATGATGCTAGCATTAATGCTAGAAAGAGTCTTTAAACCTACAGCAGAATGTGTGCTGTTCTGCAACTTCATGGCAGATTGAAATAGTGCCCCGTAGAATGACTCAGACGTAGCATAATGCCTTCCACGGTCGATGCGCTTGCCGACCGGTGCACCGAAACTTCCTGACAAAGAGGTGAAGACACAGAAGACGTGGGCAAATATCAGTGCAACTTCTTACAGAAAACGCAGTCATCGGGTGGGTAAATCAATAGACTTGCAACTATCTAAGGTAGGTAGAAAGGCCACCAGAGTGTTGTTACTAGGTCTGGGAGGGTGTATAAGGGGCGTGAATAGCGTCAGATGTTGAGTGACCACTGTGGTCTCGTGTGAGATAAGCGTTATCGGCACTTGACAGTTTGAAAGGGTCCTCATTCTGGGCCTCCATTTTACCCAGTGATCGAATCAGGCAATATCCAAATTTTGGGGGCATTGGGATGTGACGGTGGCTCGAAGTTGAACTCCATGGAAATGTGAGGTCAGGCATACTTGTGGTCAAATTTCCTGTCGACCACGTCTGTCAACAACCCGTGTTTTTTAATCTTATCTACAACGATGTAATTGATGGTTGTATGAAAATGGAGATTGTGAAGTCAGTGAGATGTAGAAGAATGGGATAGAATAAAAGAAAATCATAGCAACACATACTACGTCATCAGTTATTTGTATTGTATTGCATGTTAACCGGGGACCTAGAAACGACGGAGAGGCTCCGTCCCCACCGCAGCCGCAGTGGTCCACAACCCCCCGACGACTACCGCAGTACACTTCACCCCTCCGCCGACCGACATCTCTAGGGATGCTGAAAGACATCCTCCGACGCCAATGCCTCACCATAACTCCGGACATGCTTTACAGTGCTGTTCACAACATTATTCCTCGACTACAGCTATTGTTGAGGAATGATGGTGGATATAATGACCATTTCCTGTAAAGAACATCATCTTTGCTTTCTCTTTCTTTGTTATGCTAATTATTGCTATTCTGATCAGATGAAGCGCCATCTGTCGGATATTTATGAACTTTTGTATTTTTTTGGTTCTAATAAAACCCCATGTCATTCCAATCATGTGTGTCAATTTGTACCTCTCTATCTACGTTATTCCGTGATTTATTCAGTTTTCAAATTTATACTGACTTTTTGATCACCCGGTATTTTGATCTTCGTACATACATATTTAAATTGGATTATGGTGGGACACAGCTGGTATAATTTTTATTAAAAATGAAACTCCTCCAGCTGTACTTAAGATTTTATATTTATTTGGCTACTAGTTTCGACGTTGCGTCAACGCCATCTTCAGGCCTGTACACTTGGATGAAATCAGTTGTGAGTGGCTGGGTACTAGAAATCCGCGGTGAGACCAATACGTGCTCCACATGGATGGCGGGCATTAACTAGTGTGAAGTTTAAACCAGTTGGTCAAAGATAGTAGTCGAAACTAGTAGCCAAATAAATATAAAATCTTAAGTACAGCTGTAAGAGTTTCATTTTTAATAAAAATGAAACATTTTTTGTCATCCCGCACCAGTGGTGAAGGACCAGCAGCAGCCAGACGAGGGAATAGTAGGACTGGTGATATTTTGAGAAATACCAGGAATCCGATACATCGATATTTAAATTACCAACGAAGTTTCTCGATATATCGATAAAAGCTATCGATATATCAATAAATCGACGGAAAAGTATCAAGTACCTATCAATGCAAATATCGACTGCACATTGTAAATATAATGCCGGTTTTAGAGCTAAATGTTTAAGTATTGATGTATTATCAGATACTCTGTACGTCATCAAGATGGCAGACTGCCCATACCCCCTAGAGCAGGGCTTCACAACATACGTGCTCGCGGAGCAAGCTGTGAGCAGCAAGGCGCGAGCACGGAGCAGCGCGAGCACGCTACCCCCACTACCAGACCAGAGCGGAGAGTGGGGAGAGTCACGTGGGGTACACAAAAGCTGCCGCCAGTCAATGTAAATCCGCGGCCACCTGCAGGGATATCACTCACGAATTATTACTGCGACAAATGAAACAAATAAAGGAGAATGTACACGTGCCACATAATTTTACTAGCTTAGTGTATGCCTCTACCATCTGTAGACACTGAAACTAAAGAATTCCACGACAATCCTATATTTTCAACACTTTCTTCAACACTACTTAAAATATCACCTCCGGTTGTAGTGTTCTTCATGGCTACTACATCGAGGAGCTCCTCCCTCACCTGAAGATCTCTGTTAACACCTCTAATAAATATGGCAAGCTGCGCTGTTCCAGTGATATCAACACTTTCGTCCAGAGCTAGAGAATACGCCATAAAATCTTAACAGATATTTGCAAGCTGGCTCTGGACGTCGTCTGCCATGTCCTGTATGCGACGCATAATGGTCATGTTAGATAATGGCACAATCCGAAATTGTTCAACTTGAGATGGACACAAATGTTCCGCTGCAACTACCAAACATTCTTTTATTAAATCGCCATCAGTTAAGGGGCGCAGGGATTTTGCTGAAAGCAAAGCAATTTTGTAACCCACTCTGAGAGCTGCCTCAGTTGATTTTTCTTCGTCGTCCAGATCTTCTTCGGATAGCTTCCTTTTAAGTTTAATAACTTCCTGTGCACGATCTGGTCAATCACATTTTCCACGTCCGTAGTCTTTCGCGTGGTACGACATATAATGTCGCTGCAAATTAAATTTCGTAAAAGAATTCAGCGTTTTGTGACATACTAAACATTTTGCAATACACCATCTTTTTCAGTAAACAGATACAATTCCTCCCAATGGGGGTTGAACTGCGAAAGCATGGTTGGGGTTACACAACGGTGACTTCACATGATTCTTAACCAGCGAAGTGACTGTTAAGAGCTGATCGCAGTACTTTAAACGTTACACAGTCGGCGCGAATTCAATAGGCACGCTGCGGCCCTATTCAAACGTGCGCGCGCATTTCCCCTCCCTCCCCTCCCTCCGTACTCCGCGACCTTGAAGCTGCTCGCGAGCACGTCCCTGAGCAGACGCGAGTACTCGCGCTCAAAACCGGCCAGTTGTTAAGCCCTGCCCTAGAGCAAGAATTGAAAGGAATACAATGCACGTTTACGCTTGGCGATAACCAAGCTTGTTAACATAGTCACTGCAAGTAAGTGGCACAATAATAGGTGTCTGATGGGTCCTTCGTTTGGTTTCGTCACACATCGGATCTTTCCGGAACATTTCATGTCGACTGCCTTGTGTTTTCATTTCTGCCAACGCCAGGGATCTAGCATTTAAGTGTCAAGATTGCGTGATAAAGCTAAACGTTACAGTTTCTGTTTGCAGCACCGGGCACCGATCATGTCACCATTTCCCTCACACGTCTCTAGGTTTTTGCTCAACATTTTCAGCAACTGTTTTTGAAGAATACCGACGTCCAGAACTGGCACACCAGCTGCGTTAAAAATTGTTTTTAACACAACTGGTGTACTACTTCTTCACATCGAAAATCTTGTTATTCCATTGTCTACGCCGCCACCCCCACCCGCCGCACAATCAGACTTCTTCTTTTGTGCCACAAATATTCGCTTCACACAGTCACAGAGAAAGATAGGATGTGGCAAAAGCTCGAAAAGTAGTACGTCTCTTGCCGGCCGAAGTGGCCGTGCGGTTAAAGGCGCTGCAGTCTGGAACCGCAAGACCGCTACGGTCGCAGGTTCGAATCCTGCCTCGTGCATGGATGTTTGTGATGTCCTTAGGTTAGTTAGGTTTAACTAGTTCTAAGTTCTAGGGGACTAATGACCTCAGCAGTTGAGTCCCATAGTACTCAGAGCCATTTGAACCATTTAGTATGTCTCCTTCACATAGGAAACGAAAAATTATGTTCTTCACAAGAAGTTCAAATATTTACCGAAAGTTATGAAAAAACCACAGGATAAAATAAAAATATCTACACCCGATATCGCCGATTTGCTATAGATACATCGATGTATCGGAGGGAAACGTGTCATGTATGTATACCCATAATTTTTAATTTTAATTTTAAAAACTAGCAGCCTCAGTTGCAAAGTTTATCTAAATTTACCTACATTTCAGTCGGGATAACCTATGTAAATCTAGGTAAACTTTGCAACAGAGGCTGTTGGTTTTTAAAATTAAAATTAATATTTATACAGTTGCTGACAGGGTCGCGAAACGCTGAAAATATTTAAAATGTATGATTTTTGTTGTATATGTCTATATATCGATACATCGATATTTTATATATAGCTCTTGTTATAGTGGTGCTGCGACCGTAAAGTATGTAGTGCTAATGAATAGCGTCACATTGTGTTCAGCGACGAATCACGGTTCTACACTACGGCGGATGACTATTGTCAGCGAATATGGTGGCGACGGGAAAAGAGGTAACCTTCTTACAGTGTTTTGGAGTGGTACAGAGATGTTACTTCAGGTCACGCCTGGTAACGATCGAGGGAAGTCTGAGGGCATAAAGGTACTTCATGGGCATCATGCGTCCTCATGCGTTATCACTCAAGCGGCAGCATCTTGGTGCCATTTCTCAACGGGACAATGCCAGCACACACATGGAACATGTCCCCATGAAATGTCTGCTTGAAGCTGAGGTACTCCCAGCAGCAGCTTCCCCAGCTCTGCCCACGGAAGAAGATGTGAGGGGACCAGATCATGTATCAACTCTGTCCCAGTGCCAGTATGAGGATATCAAGAACCAATTACAACAGTTGTAGGCTAGCTTGCCTCTGGAGAGAATACAACTGCTGTGACACAAATCTCAATGAGTGCTTGCATCGAGGCTCATACCGCCACGTTTTTTGTATATTTAACTCGGGTCTGTATTCACTGAAATAACATCACATATCCTCTCACTCTGTAAAGTTTTAAATTCTGACTCATTTCCTGCCTCTCCCATTCCTGGATGCTTCACTTCTTTTGTCAGACAGTGTAGATACAACCCGCGATCCGATCTGGTTGATATAATCGGCCATGAAGTTTCAGAATAGCGTACATTCCGCTACGTAGTGAAATTTTATACAAGAAATCACCCTCTAGGAAGGAGCGTAGTCATTTCTCTTCGATGTCATTTCTTCCACGAGTGCTAGTCCAGCAACATGTCTACGAGATTTTTTATGATTACTGGAAAGTAGGAGAGAGATACGCGGGCAAAAGTAAATCTGTGAAAAGCTTGAGTCTTACTTAAGTATCAGAGCCGGTAAGAGCACTGCCCGCGAAAGGCAGGGCTCTGGGTTCGAGTCCCGGTCAGGCACACTGTTGCACTCTAAAAGGGAGTCCCCAAAACGAGTATTATTAGTAATACAACACTTGCCCTCCTTGTTGTAAGGAGGTCCGTGTGTCTCAACGATCCCCTGGGTTATTCTGGCGGGAGCGATGCTACTGATAAGGACACCCATTTCAGACTTATAAATAGAAATCAGACAAAGAGGCTTGCTCCTTGTGAGTGTATGGGCGTCAGGAATAGTCGCTTAGTTGTACCAGACATTATTTCCTCTTACTTGCGTCAAACATCTTCTGTTTTCTTTCCTGTAGGCCCGCCTTAGCCAACTGTCGCTTGTTCAGCCCATGATGGTATTAAGCTACGAGGGCCGAGGATGTCTTTCACCTTCATTCTCTAGTGAGGAGGATGCCAGCGGTTCAGATGTCGGAAGAAAATGTTATATGACATCCCAACGGTAAAGGAGGTGGGAGACATCTCTTTTTCAGGGCAGGCAGAGCTCGGAGCCTGCAAATGACAGCCTGCCTAGGAACGGCAATACGAAATAGTACGGCCTTGGGCTTGGAAGCTATGAAATGACAGTCCCAGCACCAAACTTGAGCTGTGCAACGCTGGTATTGCGGCCAGGGCACTTGGTACATACTAGGTCTCTTAATATACGCAGCCTCAAATGAAAAACGCTAGGTCATGGAGACGACCTAAGCAAGGTTAGGCCAAACGATTCGTTGTCGCATCCATACATACTACAAAAATGGATCTATGTGTAGATGTAAATATGTATGCATGTATGTATGTTCCACGTCTCCTCCTAAACCACTGGACCCATTTCAACGAAACTTGACACACTCATTACTTACAGCCTCGAAAGACTGTGGGAGTAAGAACCACCCATTTCATAAAGGGAAGATAGTGGAGACGAAAAAGACTGGAATTAATGCCGCGCAAATACCCACAGTTTGTTCATTCAGTATTTGGGAATGAGGACACTTAGTGACTTGCAACAAACTTCATACGTAATTTCTAACCTTCACGAAACTTTTTTTCACTGACAACCCTGCAAAAATAATGAAATGAGAAAAGTTTATCGCTTACTACGTTTGCACTGTTCACACAGTAAAATGGCTACATCAGGCATAACAAGTCACTACTAATTTTGCAGACATGATTCACATATGCCACTGAATGTACCATTCTACGACAGGTGATATGGTGTCATAAACAGTGAGATGCGTAAAAAACTGGCAGATCTTGCACGATATTTAAATTTATTCCATTTTTGTTAGGACCTCTAATTACATTTTTCGTAGACAGCATCCACATTTAATGCGTGTCAGATATGTTAAATATATAAGAAATATATTTGACATCGGCTTCCACAAGTAAAGACATAGTTAAAAACCTCGTCCTAAACCCCAGGTTCGATTTGAGCCAGATTTGCTATACATTTTACTTAATACCTGAAATGAAATATTGTGGGGATAAAAATCAGCACATGATGGATGAGGAAATGGACAGTGAGAGAGAGGAGGGGGCGGCAGATGGGATTAGGAGAAGACAGCTAGGCTTAGAGGACGAGGTGGAGAAGGACAGAGGGATCAGATAGGAAAGAGGGCAGAAAGAAGGAAGAAAGAGAGAGAAATAGAGAAAGGGGAGAAGATGGTTAGTGGAAGAAAGATAAGATGGAGAGGCAGAGAGGAGAAGAAGATGGGCAGACAGAAAGGGAGGAGGAGCTGGACAGAGAGGGGGAAGAAGGAAAAGGACAGATAAAGGTAAGACGTGAAGATGGAGAAGGAAAGGACAGAGAAAGGAATGAGGAAGAGATAGGTAGAGAGGAGGCAGAAGGAAATGGATAGAGAAAGAGAAGAGAGGGAATGGAGAGAAGGGGGAGGGGGAATTGGAGATGGTGAAACGTCCCCTTTTGAAAAATATACAAGACTGTACTTAAACTGACACACAATATTTTTGGCGCAACGCAATCTGACTTTCAAAAATCCCTACAAAAGAATGACCCTGACTAACATTAACCTACACCTTTCACAAATCACTTACCTCACAAAAATCTTCGTTACTCGAACTACTGCAATACAGCAAGCGCCACTACTGCCAGCTAAATAAAAGATTCTGACTACGGAAGGCACTAACTACTGACAGGCATAGTTAGCAAATGAAAGATTTTGATAGGGAACAAACAATGTATTTACCTTAATAGTGTTCAAAAGTCATTATATATATACACTCATGGAAATGAGAAGAAAATGCATAGGGAGAGGGGGAGGAGGAGACGGACAGAAAGAGGGGGAGGAGGAAATCGACAGAGAAAGGCAAGAGGAAGAGATGTAGAAGAGAAGAGAGAGGAAGTGACAGACAGTGAAAGGAAAGATGGGGAGATGGACAGAGCAAGGATGGATATGGGTAGGGAGAGGCAGAAGAGGAAATGGACAGAGGAAGGGAACATGAGGAGATGGAGAGGGAGAGGAGGGAGTAAGTGGTTGACAGAGAAAGGAAAGAGGAGTAGATGGATAGAGAGACAAGGGAGAAGGAAATGGATAGGGAGAGAGGAAGAAGGAGATAGACAGAGGGATAAGGAGGAGATGCACTAATAGGAGATTGAAATAAATACTTACCCAGGCAATGTAAGGCATTATATGTTAAAAAGAGCTACTGGGAACGTAAGAGGGTTTAGAAACAAGCACAATGAAATCATAAGAGAAACAAATTGGTATAGCTATTGAAAACAAAAACGAAGTGAAGCGTCACAGTAGATCGTCCTTCATATACAATGATTTACAGCGAAGACCTAAAAATACACGAGCGAGTTGTAGCGTGGCAATCCTGGTAAATAACTGGAATAACTGAAATATTCCTTTCTCAATGAAAAGATCCTTACATCGAAATTTAACACTGTCAGAAGATATTTAATCATTATAGGCGTACATGCACCTGAAGAAGGGAAGAAAGTAGAAACATAGCAGCTCTATGATGAACTACAAACGGTCCCAAGTAAAGTAAATAAAAATATCAGTTTCTTATCTGTGGAGATTTAAATGCTAGAGTACGCAACATACCTCTCTCAAGAATTGCAGGTACATTTGGAGAACAAGATGTAGACACAAACGGTGAAGAACTTAGTCAGATTGCAGCCTTCAAATAACTTAACATCAATAAGACACTTTTTACGAAATGATCTATACATAATATGGGGAGTTACAGCTTTTTAATAGACTACGAAATAGCAAATGACTGGATATGGAACCATGTTTAAAATGCACACGTACATCGAGGAAGTGATGTGTGTTCAGATCACTATCTAGTCATCGCAACAGGTACAATGATAGCTAAGTGGAAGACACTGATATCAAGAAGATAAAGTTTAAGACGTCTTGAAGACAAACGTTCTGGAACAAGAACGCCCTAGAAAGTTTTATCAAATTCGGGTTCAGAAATAGTGACTAGACACTCGAGCTGTTCAGGACGTTGAGATAAATGGTTCAAATGGCTCTGAGCACTATGGGACTTAACTTCTGAGGTCATCAGTCCCCTAGAACTTAGAACTACTTAAACCAAACTAACCTAAGGACATCACACACATCCATGCCCGAGGCAGGATTCGAACCTGCGACCACAGCAGCAGCTCGGTTCCGGACTGAAGCGCCTAGAACTGCTCGGCCACTCCGGCCGGCAGGTGGAGATAGAATAGCAAAATATTCAAGAACGCATAAAAAGAGCATCTTACGAGGCACTGGGGAAAAGAAGAATTTAAGGACAAAGACAGGATTAAGACCAATCAAAGTCTTCTGTGTATGTCACCGCATTGTGAATGTGTAAAATTCTTCGACGTTTCTGTCACTGTTGCAAATGTCCTCCCTCTGACAAGGGAAACTCCCCATCATATTCCCCTCAGATTTAGTGGTAACATGGCCCAGTGGATAGCCCATCAGAAACTGAACACAGATCAAGCATGAGAACAGGAAGAAGTTGTACTGAACTGTGAAAGAAGAAGCAAAATAGAAACATTGGAAGGTCCAATCTCAAGATGTGCAAAAACGAACGAAATTGAGTAGCCACAGCGTCACGATTATGTGGCCATGGTGCTGGACTACGAAGGGGGAGATGCGTGTTTGAATCTTTCTCGTGTTCCTTTATCTCACGAAATGATGGTCCGTCCGGCATTGACGTCTCTGTTCGCTGTGTTCAGATTTGTGTCTGTGTCGTGATGTAAGGTCCGTTTGCAACAACTAGGTGTAAGGAAGGTACCTCCAGACATGCATACATCGCCGGCCGGATTGGCCGAGCGGTTCTAGGCGCTTCAGTCTGGCACCGTGCGACCGCTAGGGTCGCAGGTTCGAATCCTGCCTCGGGTATGGGTGTGTGTGCTGACCTTAGGTTAGTTAGGTTTAAGTAGTTCTAAGTTCTAGGGGACTGATGACCTCAGAAGTTAAGTCCCATAGTGCTCAGAGCCATTTGAACCACACATACATCCTATTTTCTATACACAAGTAGCACCTGTTATGACTCTAGCGTTCCGTTTCAGAAATTTTGACTCTTGAATTAACTGGTTACATAGTTTACACCCGTTTAATTGTTTTATTCACTTCTAAGAGACGACTTGCCTGCTCTCATTGTTTATAGCATTTACTTGCGACGTTATTATATTCTTACCGCTTGACTCGTATTCTATAACCAGTATACAGGGTGAGTCACCTAAGATTACCGCTGGATATATTTCGTAAACCACATCAAATACTGACGAACCGATTCCACAGACCGAACGTGAGGAGAGGGGCTAGCGTAATTGTTTAATAAAAAACCATACAAAAATGCACGGAAGTACGTTTTTTAACACAAACCTACGTTTTTTTAAATGGAACCACGTTAGTTTTGTTAACACATCTGAATATATAAACAAATACGTAATCAGTGCCGTTTGTTGCATTGTAAAATGTTAATTACATCCGGAGATATTGTAACCTAAAGTTGACGCTTGAAACCTCCGACGTTCAGTTGCATGTTGTAACAAACACGGGCCACTGTCGGCGAGCAGCATCTGCAGGGACATGTTTACGATGACGACCGTGTTTACGAGTGTGGCTGTAGTGCCCTGTTAGGGTTTGGTCTAACTGTCGCAGTGTCCGCATGTAGCACTTGCTGCTATTGTTATTCTGCATTCGCCTCCGCACGCAGACCAACTGTAGTACACCGTGTTACCAGACGTCTGTGATAGTGTAGTGTTGTAGGAACTGTGACCATGGTGTATTCGAACTCTGAAATGGCGGAGATGATACTCATCTATGGCGAGTGTCGACGAAATGCAGCTGAAGCCTGCAGGGTGTATGCAGAACGGTACCCGGACAGAGAACATCCAACGTGCCGCACATTGCAACACATCTACCGCCAACTGTATGCAACAGGTATGGTCGTAGCACGCAAACGGGTCCGTAACAGGCCCGTCACAGGAGAAGCGAGTGCAGTTGGTGTGTTAGCTGCTGTTGTCATGAACCCACACATGAGTACACGGGACATTGCGAGAGCCGGTGGACTGAGTCAAAGTAGTGTCATGCGCATACTGCATCGTCACCGCTTTCACCCGTTTCATGTGTCGCTACATCAGCAATTACATGGTGATGACTTTAATCATCGAGTGCAATTCTGTCAATGGGCATTAACAGAGAATGCGTTGCAGTTCTACCTGTTTACCGATGAAGTGGGTTTCACAAACCGCGGGGCAGTGAATCTACGGAACATGTATTACTGGTCCGTGGACAATCCTCGCTGGCTCAGACAGGTAGAGCGACAGCGACCGTGGACTATAAATGTATGGTGCGGAATCATTGATGACCACCTCATTGGTCCTCACTTCATAGCAGGGGCCCAAACAGCTGCAACATACATCGCGTTTCTACAGAATGATCTGCCAACGTTGCTCGAAAATGTCCCACTGTAAACGCGTCGACGTATGTGGTATCAGCATGATGGGGCACCTGCACATTCCGCAATTAACACTAGTCTGACCCTTGACAGGATGTTCGACGGGTGTTTCATAGGACGTGGAGGACGCATAAATTGGCCAGCCCGTTCTCCTGATCTTACACCTCTGGACTTCTTTCTGTGGGGTACGTTAAAGGAGAATGTGTACCGTGATGTGCCTACAACCACAGAGGATATGACACAACGTATTGTAGCAGCCTGCGGCGACATTACACCAGATGTACTGCAGCGTGTACGACATTCATTACGCCAGAGATTGCAATTGTGTGCAGCAAATGATGGCCACCACATTGAACATCTATTGGCCTGACATGTCGGGACACACTCTATTCCACTCCGTAATTGAAAACGGAAACCACGTGTGTACGTGTACCTCACCCCTCATGGTAATGTACATGTGCGTCAGTGAAAAAGACCAATAAAAAGGTGTTAGCATGTGGTCGTAATGTGCTGTTCCAGTCTCTTATGTACCTAAGGTCCATCACCGTTCCCTTTGGATCTCTACGTAATTCGGTGCTCTCCGATACACACGATCGAACAGCGGATGAGTGGTACTCAAGCGTCAACTTTAGTTTACAATATCTCCGGATGTAATTAACATTTTACAATGCAACAAACTGCAGTGATTACGTATTTGTTTATATGTTCAGCTGTGCTAACAAAACTAACGGGGTTCCATTTTAAAAAACGTAGGTTTGTGTTAAAAAACATACTTCCTTGCATTTTTTTATGGTTTGTATTAACCAATTACACTAGCCCCTCTCCTCACGTTCGGTCTGTGGAAGCGAATCGTCAGTATTTGATGTGGTTTACGAAATATATCCAGCGGTAATCTTAGGTGACTCACCCTGTATAGTATGATATTTGCCAAGAATACAGCAGGAGAACAGACACCTCACCGAGCTGACGGAAAATTCGTAATGTTGTGAAAAAAGGGGTATTAGGGAGATTTGAACACGGACCTCCAGCTTTGCAGTCCAACACCGTCACCACACAACGACGACGCCGTCGTTCTTGGTACATGCTCGATGTCGCATATATTATACTTGGACCGGTCATTCTTTCTATTTTGCTTCTTTTTTCACAGTTCAGTATACCTTCTTCTTGTTCTTATTCCGTGTTCTGTTTTTGACGTTCTGTCCACTGGGCAGTTTTACCACTAGATATGAGGGGGGAGCGATAGGGAGTTTCCCTTGTAGATGTAGGCTAGACGGAATGTCCGATCAGCACACGGATATGGAAGAGATACCCGACTGAGACAACCCACCAATTTGGCGGTGGCAGAATGCCAGTATGAGTGCGGCAAACAGAATTTCGAGAAGCCTGCGTGCCGGAGAAACAGTCTCTTACGTTCAGGAGGAAGATTAGAGAGGCGATAGAAATAGCCGAGCGACCAACATGAACAGAGAGGACGGATGTCGACTTCCGGCGTCTTGGCTGCCAGCAGTAACAGCGCTATGGAACGGCAGCTCAGGCAGAGCAAGTGCTCAAGAGACCACCGCGGCCGCAGACACACGGAGTAATGCCACGTCTCCACCGGCACTAGGCAGCAAGGAAACAGCGCTACGTCACAGCTGCTGCCCATTTCTAATTCACCTACCTCCACCAGTGGCAAGCAATTAATTAAATTCGAGTCAAAAACGTCTGTTCCCACCAATGAAAAGAAATAATGCAATCACAAAAAAGGGCATCTAACACTATTGTTCCCATCCTCAATACCCTATTAGATTACGATAACCATCTAGTTCGCCAATATATAAGAATCAAAAGTTTTGTCATTCAACAGTTAGCAAAAAGCTACTAAAGAAGGCCATTTGCAACATTGCTGAAACATCCGAGAATTTTACACATTGTCACATACCCATTTTTATTGAAACTTCCTGGCAGATTAAAACTGTGTGCCGGACCGGGACCTTTGCCTTTCGCGGGCAAGTGCTCAGTGAAGACGGGGCGTGAGTCGTGCTTGGGTAGAGCACTTGCCTGCGAAAAGCAAAGGTCCCGAGTTCGTGTCTCGGTCCGACACACAGTTTTAATCTGCCAGGAAGTTTCATATCAGCGCATACTCCGCTGCAGAATGAAAATCTCATTCTGGAAACATCCCCCAGGCTGTGGCTAAGCCATGTTTCCGCAGTATCCTTTCTTTCAGGAGTGCTAGTTGTGCAAGGTTCGCAGGAGAGCTTCTGCAAAGTTTGGAAGGTAGGAGACGAGCTACTGGCAGAAGTAAAGCTGTGAAGACGGGGCGTGAGTCGTGCTTGGGTAGCTCAGTTGGTAGAGCACTTTCCAGCGAAAGGCAAAGTGTTGCGAATCTAGCTTAACAACAAGTATAAATTAACAGAAGTAAGAATAACTGAACTCTTAAAGCAACGAAGCCGCACGTTCCAGGACGGAAGCACTGCGGGCGTATTTGATGATAGCATTTACCCAAGCGACGTCACAGCGGCGCCAAGAGTCAAATATGTGACGATAACAGGGAACCAAATAGCTGTCACGCGTCTCGTGATGATGGAAACGTACCAGTAAGTGTGACCAGCCTCTGAGTCGGAGAAATAGGACCTTGCAGAACATTCTAGAAGCTTTCTGTGACGCACGAAGGTGGTATAGATAAGGGGTCAGGAGGACCATTCAAGGGAGTCGCAGTGAAGTCGAGACCCGCCGAATATACCGACACAGCCTCTTTGTCGTTCAGCGGCAGACGTGGGGACTTATAAACTAGGGAGATAGATTCCAGATTATGAATTTCTACTGATAGAAATTAAGGCAAGACAGTGCCAGTGGGGAATTTTCAATTATCAAAAGATAGAAATCTTGTGAATTCTGCCCTGCAAAAGTAACTACTCGTCACCGAGTTCCGTACCCTTCACCTTATCAATAGCTTGCTTCTTCTAGCTGTCGGAGTTGCAGAAGCTGCCCACGCCTACTTCTACTCTTCGAGAAGATCGAACGAGGTAAGACCCCTGATTATCATTCGTGTCATTCTCACTCCCTCTCGGGACACGCCAAAAGGTCCCGAATTCGAGTCTCGGTCCGGCACACAGTTTTAATCTGCCAGGAAGTTTCACATCGGCGCACACTCCGCTGCAGAGTGAAAATCTCATGCCAGTTTTATTGACTTTGACAACAACCGCGGAGGCCTAGGCTTCGAAAGAATTAAGGGTCTAAAACGAAAATATCGCAAAAGCCGTTCGAGGAAAGAGTATAGCTTGAGAGAATTCCCATACAATAAAAGATCTGAAACTGAAGAGGAGCATCAGAAAAAACGTAAAACAAATAACTAAGATTGCACACCAACAGTCATCGAGACGTTTTATAGCTAAAGTAGAACAGGACATAAATGGGAGGCAAACGTTTAGCTGTATACTAATGAATCACTTCAGCAGAGAAGCTGCTGTAGAACTAAACATAATTAACGAAGATCAGAGGACAGAATCTTGCAGAACGTTGTGGCAAGTACAAGATTCAGGATAAAAGGAAGAGGATAATTCATGATAATAGTAGTACCGTGGACTCAATCACTGTAGAAGTATAAGTAGTTGTAAGAAGCACAGAAAAATGGGAAAGCATATAGACGACATGGTATTAATGTGGAATTTCTAAAGTATACTGTCCGCCTGCTTACCCGAATCGTAACGTGCTTGCTTCCCATGCAGCGGGCCCGGGTTCGATTCCCGGTCGGGTTGGAGATTTACTCCGCTCGTGGATTGGATGTTCTGTTGTCTTCATCATCATTTCATCCTCATCACCAGCACTTAAGTCGACCAGTGTGGCGTCGACTGAAGTAAGACTTGCAATCGGCGGTCGAACTTCCCCAGATGGGGCCTCCCGGCCAACGATGCCATAGTCTCATTTAGTTTCTAAAATATGCTCGTCCCTTTTGTGATTTTACGTGCTTAGGTGTATTTGTTTAATGAATGTTGGCTGTTGTCCGGCTTCCCTCTGAGATGATTTATTAGCGGACTAAATACATGGAAGACGCGGGGCAACATGTAGGGCGGATGCCCAAGCTGCTCCCACTTGCTCTTGCCCATTACACATTGTGTGACCTTCGAGGCGTATGGACACACGTTATCGTGGAGCAGAATCACTCTGTCCGTGAGCAGCCGAGACTGTCTGCGTAAGCTACGGCAAGTCTTACAGTACACATCACTGTTCATGGCTTTTCCGTGCTCGAGGCATTCGGAGAGTATCGTACTTCGGAGTCTGTTTTTGTCCCTTGCTACGTCTTAAGAGTCCAATATCTTATTTCGGGATCTCTGTCTAACCATGAATACAGAAGCAATTAGCGTGACCTAGAGAGAACTTGAGGGTACGCTAGACGAAATTATGTAATCATACTTGCAGTATGTGACAATAGCAATGTTCGGCAACCAAAAACCAGACTTGCCAGAACTACACAAATGCAATTCCGATTTCACTGTGCTGGCAGGATACCGAAATGATGACAGATATTAGTTTGAATATGGATTCGCAGCACAATAACAGTTGCATTTCGTAACGAAGACGCGACACACACATCATGGACTTGAACGGGTCACATCACGAGGTGTATTTGGCACGATAGGGAAACAAGGAAGCAGGGGATTCGTGTTTGGCGTCCCGTCGATAACGTGGTCATTAGAAACGAATCTCAAGCCCGAGTTAGGGAAGGATAGGGAAGAAATCGGCCATACCCTTTCAGAGCAACCATCCCGGCATTTGCCTGAAGCGATTTAGGGAAATCACGGAAAACTTAAATGAGGATGGCCGGACGTGGGTTTGAACTGTCGTCCTCCCGAAGACGAGTCCAGCGTGCTAATCACTGCGCCACCTTGCTCGGTGCGGCAGAGAAACACGCGTCCGTGTGAGAAAAGGAACGAATTACTGTGAATGAAAGGGGAAAACGATACACCGAAGTCGCGGTCGAACACGAACGTTACGTCTCGCTCAACAAGCTCCAGCACTACACGGCAGACGGGAACAGTGTAAATCCCTGCCTATTTATAGAGCAGTTTGAGGAAGCCATACCCTCTTATTGTCCAATGCAAAAAAAGATTTTGTATGTTTGCACCTACAAGGTGTGATTACAGAGACGCGAAAAGTAGCAAAATCTCGCACGACACAGGACGAGTTTAAACAGGCGTTCTTGACTCGCTACTGGTCGCGAGTTACCCAAGAAGGAAAGAAACGCGAGCTTAAGATGCACTTAGATATGCAATCTTCTGGATTTAAAAGCCCGATAAATTTGTGCGATCGCATGTCGAAGAAGAATCAGTACCTGGGTGTACCATATAGTGACACAGAGATCATCCACATGTGCTTCACAAAGCTGCCCCTACTACATCAACAAGTATTGATAAGAACATGGGGACGACCTGGACGGATTCAGAGGAATTCTGTATGAGACAGACTTTGTGCGGAATGACGGCACGAGGCAAATTCTGATCAGACGTGAAATTAGAATAACCAGAGCAATTTTAAGACGTTAAACAGTTTGCAAGATAACGGGAGTAGGCCACGCCCTAGCATTCCACAATTCCGAAACCAGAACGACAATAGGCGGAATTGGAATGGGAGTTAAGGAAATAATAGATCGCATTTTCACTGTAACGGGCCTGCGCAAAATGAAACACAGCCGGGAGTTCAAATCGCAAAGGTTTGTCAACCGAACCCAGACCATTGGAGATAGGGAGAAGAAGGGCAGGTATGACTATAATGCGAAGCGTGCAAGACTGCAGGCAGATCGGCAGCAGAAATAGGATACAGTAATCTGAAATTGTTGGAATACGATGACACTTCATAAATATTAGTGTAGGAAGTTGCAACAAAGGGCAACTTGTACCCGATCATACAAATTCCGATGGGCGAGATAAAAATCTGGGCAATAGTGGCGATCAGCCGGTCTGTCTTCAAACAAATATGAACTTTCCATATTAAGGTTCCAGGTAGCATAATTATGCTTACTACCTGAGCCCCCATCTTGACTCTGTTACTCGCTCCTGTGAACGGGAACGCGTTATGCAGATCTTGGTGCCTCTCGCGTCCATCTAGAAAAAATAACCTGAAGATGCCTAAATAGGCGAAATGCGTCGTTGAAAAATAAAACACTGAAATTGCAACCAAGACTGTTTTAACCAATACTTAGTAGGTTGGTTAATTTGGGATAGGGTACCAGACAGCGAGGTCATCGGTCCCATCGAATTAGAGAAGGATGGGAAAGTAAGTCGGCTGTGCCCTTTCAAAGGTAATATCCCGGCATTTGCGTGAAGAGATTTAGGGAAATCACGGAAAACCTAAATCATTGTGACCGGACGCGGGTTTGAACCGTCGTCCTCCCGAATGCGAGTCCAGTGTGCTAACCACTGCGCCACCTCGCTCGGTATACAACAACAGGAAAACGCACAGACATTAGTAGACAAATCATGTTGGAATTCACGTGACAAGGGAACAGGTTAGCAGCAAACTTCTTCGTGGTGCCTCAGTTAGCCACAGGTATAACTATAGGAATTGGCTTCTTGGGTTACATGAGACACACAAATCTCACACTAGAAGAGAGGGATGACATCAGCATTCGCTTTCAGGAGCAAGCTACGAAGGAGCAGATTCCCTCGAGCTGTCTGAAACTGGAGATCGAGAACACGGTTAAAGACACGCCCGTTCAACATCTGAGGTATAATGGGCGGAAAGATGCGAGAGCCTGGGACAACATGACACTTTTAGAAACCCACCAGGAAACAGACGTGGAATTAGCAGGGCACACAGTAATCATAGAGACAGAGAAGCCGGAACTAGAAGTAGCACAACGCCGCAAACCGTAGAATGCTTGCCAAAACCTGCCTCTATCAAGGACATGCAGTACCTGTTTAATGTACACCTCATAAACCTCTCAAGAGTGCCGCCATACGCAATTTCATTAGCTTACAGAAGGAAGGTTTTTCTGGAGCTGCATAAAATAACAGATGATGGTGTAACTGAGCAAGCCACATCTGCAAATAATAATCCACTCCGAGTATAAAAGTTAAGGACGGAAACATCCGGTTAGTCCTTGACTACCGTCAAATTAATGCAACAATTGTTGAGGAAACGGATAGACCAGAAAAGCTTGAGGAACTTCTAAAAAAATTTCATGGAATATCAATCTTTTCTTGATCGACCTCAGATCAAGTTTCTGGCAGACAGAACTGGCACCGTAATGTCACAAACACACTGCCTTTATTACTTTTGGCTGGTGTTTCCAGATTCGGTATTAGTTTTTCCACAGCGGTATTTATTCGAGGCCTAGGCACAATACTAGACGAAAAACTGAAAGAAAGAATCACATGTTACGTGGATATCATTCTAGCTGGGAAGACTTCGTGGGAACAACGCAGTGAGGTGTTTGGTTCGCTGTTAGACAAACTGAGAGAGCACAGCCTCACAGCAAATAAATCTTTTGTGAGGACTAATAACCTCCACTTCCTTGGCCACGGTATGTCTGCAGATGGAATAACCCCCAACCGAGAAAAACGTGATGTCATAGCGCAATATGCAACGCCCCACACGATACGTAATTTGGCTAAATGGCTCTGAGCACTATGGGACTTAACAGCTATGGTCATCAGTCCCCTAGAACTTAGAACTACTTAAACCTAACTAACCTAAGGACATCACACAACACCCAGCCATCACGAGGCAGAGAAAATCCCTGACCCCGCCGGGAATCGAACCCGGGAACCCGGGCGTGGGAAGCGAGAACGCTACCGCACGACCACGAGATGCGGGCGATACGTAATTTCCTAGGAGTTGTAAACTGCTACAAACGTTTCATTTGCGTAGGCAACGCTGCCACCCCAAGACCCTGCACACTAACAGGGAAGAACACGCAATATTCGCAGCACCGATCCTGTCGCACTTAAACCTATCGGAATACTTTTGTATGGTTCCGTTTAGCGCTAAGACAGGTCTCTGCATGTTGGTGTTTCAAGAATATGAAGAGAATGGGCAAGTGACACGTAAAATAATCGCATTTTGGAATCGTGTCCTCACGAAGTGGGAGTAGAACTATTTGGTGGTCGAATTAGAAACACTGGGCAGCCGTCTGGGGCTTCCAGACGTTTAATTTACTTCCTCTACGGGTGCAAAACGAGAGTATACACAGATCACAAAGCGCTGGAGTTTCTCCTCATAACTAAACTGACACACGGGCAAGTGGAACGATGAGTTTCATTTGTACAGGTTCAAATGGCTCTGAGCACTATGGGACTTAACTTCTGAGGTCATCAGTCCCCTAGAACTTAGAACTACTTAAACCTAACTAACCTAAGGACATCACACACATCCATGCCCGAGGCAGGATTCGAACCTGTTCCGGTTCCAGACTGTATCATTTGTTCCGGAATACATTTTCATCTTTTGCGAAATAGCGACCTTTTTTTTAGAAGAAATGTGGTCAGCTCCCTATAGGTAGCGTGTGTCCCAAAACAGCTAATGAACAAAGTGATATGGTGCACACATCTTAACTGCGCACATTTTCGTAAGAAGAAGTGTTGCATAAAGTTAAAGAGTCTTTGTCACTTCTGCAATATACAGCCATGCATCCAAAAGGTACCAGCTGTCTGTAAGGACTGTCAAAGGACCAAAACGACAACAGAGCCCAGACATCCATGTGCTCTTTTGTGCCAACAAAACTGAGGCAAAGTGCCTCGTCTGAGCCGATGGGTTCCATGCTAAAAAATTTCAGGAGGGTTTAATTACATAATGGTAGTGGTCTAGTTAACCTTTAAGTAATTATCTGCACGCTACTGCGTAAGACAATGGGGCTGTCCATCACAAAAGCCCTGTGCAGAGGTTCCTCACCCTGGTGGGTGTACTTGATCGAATACTATAAGATAACGGACCACAATATACATCGCGGAAGTGGCAGGACACGTTCAGGAGCCATAGGACGAAACCCGTGTACATCTCACGGCACCACCCAAGCTCGAATCCAAGTTACTGCATTACTAAAAGTTTGGAGGATTTGTGCCGACTACATTGCGCAAAGAATGCGGAACTTGGAATGTGTCCTTGAGAGACTTTCAAAATTTAATAAATGAGCTTCCTCACAGTACTATACAACTCTCACGTATTACAGTGTTGAAAAACAAACGCCCGCCAGATCTGATCAGAGGCATAGTGGATTTCCCACGTAGAACTCGGCTGCAACATAAAGAAATTGTGAAGCAACATCCGTGCTGCAGGACAGAGACGAAAAGCAAGGGCGGACAAAGTGGCAACAGACAAGACATTCCACGTGGAACAAAAGGTTCTCCAGAAAGCCCACTTGTTGTCGAATAAGCAGAACAAGAGTTGCCAGACTTTTTCTCTGCATACCATGAACCTGTGCGAGGGTGTAGCGTTGCTCACGCGAACGCTGTCAACGTTGAGGGGATAAAATCTGGTAAATCGCTTGGTGTCCACCAGATGAGTCATCTCGAGGCGTTTTCAGAGTGATCCAAGGTGTCAAAGGGTATGCATGTAGAAATTATAAACAGGATATGAAACGTCCTCTTAGAAAAATTATAAATGACTGTGCTTAAACTGACACACAAGATTTTTAGCACAACGCAATCTGACTTTCAATAATCCCTACAAAAGAATGGCCCTGACTAACAATAACCTATACCTTTCATGAATCACTTACCTCACAAAAATCTTCGTTACTCGAACTACTCCAATACAGCGAGCGCCAATACTGCCTGCTAAATAAAAGATTCTAACTACAGAAGTCACTAACTGCTGATAGGCATAGTTAACAAATGAAAGATTTTGATAGAGAACAAACAATGTATTTACCTTAATAGTGTTCAAAAGTCATAATATATACATCAGTTCATGACATCCAGTCTTACAAATTTACTGTCTCTGATGGACACACGTCCAGATCATCCTCTCTCAAAACTCTGCCATCTCTCTTCCCACATCCACCACTACTGGCGGCTCACCTCCAATGCGCAATGCTACGCACTGTTCACATCCAGCTGCCCAACACTACAATAGCGAATATTGCAACAATGCCAACCAGCCACAGACTGCGCCCAGCACAGTCAGTGATTTTCATACAGATCGATACGTGGCGGTACCAACATAAAAACCTAAACAGCCCACTTACAACAGAACCACAAAAACAAACGGCATGAGCACGAGCCGCTCTTGGCTCAGCTAGAATGCAAAACATTAACCATAAAAGGTACGTAGCACGAGCTGTCTGATTTACTGAGTTACGTTAGGTCACCATCTCGTAAGTATGGCGTTTTCATATATTGTCATAAAATGCAGTTCGACGAAACATGTATAAGACTATATGGAATTAGCAGAAGATACCATGTGGGTGTATGGACAAATCTATTATCAAAAATAATTAACATTGTAAAACTTATTAACGTATTGAATCACAGACGGTATACGTCCTATACATGTGTTATGATAACTGTACTAATGAGCATTATTACCCTTGATTTTTGTATACACAGAGCCGGCATTGGTGGCCGAACGGTTGTAGGCGCTTCAGTCTGGAACCGCGCGACCGCTACGGTCGCAGGTCCGAATCCTGCCTCGGGCTCGGATGTGTGTGATGTCCTTAGGTTAGATAGGTCTAAGTAGTTCTAAGTTCTAGAGGACTGATGACCTCAGCTGTTAGGTCTCATAGTGCTCAAAGCCATTTGAACCATGCCGGCCGGAGTGGCCGTGCGGTTACAGGCGCTGCAGTCTGGAACCGCGAGACCGCTACGGTCGCAGGTTCGAATCCTGCCTCGGGCATGGATGTTTGTGATGTCCTTAGGTTAGTTAGGTTTAACTAGTTCTAAGTTCTAGGGGACTAATGACCTCAGCAGTTGAGTCCCATAGTGCTCAGAGCCATTTGCACCATTTGAACCATTTTTTGTATATACAGAGGAAACACTTTACACTCCATTTCTCTTGTCCGTCTTGTCTCCCTCTTTCTTGTTTTCTTGTCCTGGTAGATGTCATAACAGCTTTCGTAACCGTATCAGGTATGTAATCGATATGTCATGAATTAACTGATTAAATAGATAGCTCTTTAAAACTGGTTGCTTCATGTCTTTATTTCGTAGTTTTGTTTGTCCTGTGTCAAATATCTGCATTATTTCAACATTCATCGCAGGCCGACGGAAAAACAATCTGGCAACGCTTGATCGACCAGATCGCCGCCATTAAGCGGCAAAATTGAATTTAAACCTTTTCCCGTCCAGCGGCGCTCACATCAGCGCGCCAGATTACTAATACTTTCTTACACAGTAGTAGGCGGACCTAGCGCTGCGAACATTTTATATCTTTTTGCAAGTAGGTGGATTTAAATTAATTTTTTGTTTTTCTGGCCTGGCTACAATTAACGAAGAGCCATTACAGTTATGCTATCAGTTAAATAGTACGAAAACTTTGTGTTCTGTCTTACGGCAGGTCTCGTCATGGAGGAAGCCTCGTCAGAGAGGTCCACCGCATGAGCGTCTAGGGAAGTGATTCCGGTGACGGTTTCCCGTTGCCTTCCACTGATGATGATGATGAAAAGATAATGAGGAGAGCACAACACCCAGTCCCTGAGCGGAGAAAATCTCCAACCCAGCCGGGAATCGAATTCGAGCCCCTGGGAGTGACAGACCGCCGCACTGACCACTCAGCAATTTTTTTTTTTTTTGTTTCACCTTTACTATTTATTCAGAAACTTCTTATAATTTTGTTCTGCATAATAATTGGAAAGTAAGTTTCTGCATCAGAAAAATGTTCAAATAATGAAAATACATACAAAAATTACAACTAACACAGTATGAATATTTAAACTACTTGCTTTACAATATTCTCTGAACATTGAACACAATATTGAATGCTGGCACTGCGGATAGTGACGGTATGTTTACTCACGTCACTATGTGGACAAAATGTGACATACTTCCTTAAGCTTACTTCTTTCACTAAACTACACGAACTAGTAAAACAGTTACAAAAACAAATTTTCCTGATGAATGTGATCAAAACATGTTATTAACCTGTTTAATGACTTGCAGTTAAGAGCAAATGGACAGGCCTGTTAGTAAGTACTCATCACCAGGCACTCACGTGTAACAATTTAAACAAAAAAGTTTCAAAATGAGTGACAGTATTCTCATAGAATGTTTTGAAGCAATGACAAATGCATGAGCTCACGAAAATTTAAGAGCAAGTCCAGCAACTTAATGCTAAAATTATGTCAATAGCATTCAACAACTGTCCCCAGAATTTGGAATGTTAGATACTACAAACAGGAGCCACTGTCTGCAAATACCAATCAAGAGCTACTACAGATGGGGATTATCTACCAGTTGATGCTGTGAGAGCCTGAGCGCCTCGAGTAATAAGAACTGGCAGAGTTCACATAAGATGACCTCGACCGCTGGGGAGGAAAATCTGAACCTGAAATTCTGTCTTCCTGGATACGTGGGACACGAGAAAATGTCTTATCAAATTCTCTGTACTGTTGGGAACCCGACATTCTTGATCTACGTTCACCAGAGTTCAGAGGATCTCGTTCCACACATCTATATTCTCCGGATTGCATCTGATCTGACCCTCTAAACCTGGATTCCCGGAAAGGTGACTCATCCAGGTCTATAAATCTGGAGCCATGGGACGGTGGTTGATGAGTCTCTGAACCTCTGGTTTTCTGATTGACCTCTGTCTGGAATCACGTATGTGGAATCGAGCCTCATCCAAAGCTGCATACTTTGTTTCGTGAGGTAATAGCTCATCTGGAACAATAAGCCTCATCAAAAGGAGCTGGGGAGGATCTGTGACTCCATAACCTGTCTCACGAGGCTGTAGCTATGGGGGCGGACTTTGAATAGTCTGAGAGCAACTAAATAGCTGAAGTTAATGTAAACTGTCTGCTATTTAATTTTTGATGAGCGTTTTCACATGGAATTTTCTGTTATAATGCCTGTCTACGACGTAATGTGTCACGACTAGCCACAAATGTGTGTTATCCCCTGATTTTAAAACCACGCTCTTATGCTAGCTAAGGCAGAGAGTATTATTAACTGCATTAATTCAGTACAAGATTCATTGAAATAACCCTGTTACAAGTTACTAAACGGCACGTTACGTGTGTAGGTTCGAACCCAACTACAATACATGAGCCGCAATTTCTATTAACGGACTTTGAATACGGCAAACCTAAAAAGCTAAATAATTAGGAAAAGTATTCATTAAAATATTTTTCTCATTAACAATGACATTTTAGAGACATTACAGAAGAAAAAATGTGCTACACAGTGTGTGGGAAACATTACTACATGAAACGGCATATTCTGTCCTGTTCACAAATGGTAGCGCCAGCCGTTGTGAAGCAATTGAGAGAGCACGTCAAATAATAGGGACATAGCTTTAATAATTTAATAACTAATTTTAATATTGACATTATGGTCATTCTGGGTAGCAAAAAACGTTAGCTGCACGAACTGATAAACTGTACTAACCAACACAACATATATTCACCGCTCATGCCCATCTAACACAGTCAGAAATCCTTCAGTCACAATGTAACACATGTTAAATTTTATTGAAGTAGAGTAATAAAATCATTTTGAAATGTAATCTTTTGAAAGGTAAAGCCAATTAGATATGGGTGTATGTAGTCTTAAGTAATTTTGTGCCTTTAGGTTGGTAACTGAAATGTAAAGCCAATTAGTTATGCAAACATGTAGTGTTAAGCAATCTTGCACCTTTGATTCAGCGATTACGTAAGCATTTAGTGTTAAGCAATCTTGTACCGGATCAATGAGATATGCAGGCCATGCAACGGACTTGTGATGTCACACTAATCGAGTTACCCGCCACACTTCGCGAACGCTCGAGATCTTGCATGCATTTAAACGTGCAGTCAAGAATTACTAAGCTCGTCTGAAATAGTTACTCGCTCCGCACCGGAGATGGCTGCTAGCAAGTGGTGTGACGTACGCATCACGGGCTTTCTTTCTCGTCGGTCTTGTCCTGCACAGTGTTTGCAGGGTGTCGGATGGGGTGAGCAACTGTGACCACGTCTCACAAGGGAACCTCCCCATCGCACCCCCCTCAGATTTAGTTATAAGTTGGCACAGTGGATAGGCCTTGAAAAACTAAACACAGATCAATCGAGAAAAGAGGAAGAAGTTGTGTGGAACTATGAAAAAATAAGCAAAATATACAAACTGAGTAGTCCATGTACAAGATATGCAACATCAAGGAGAGTGTGAACTCAGGAGCGCCGTGGTCTCGTGGTTAGCGTGAGCAGCTGCGGAATGAGAGGTCCTTGGTTCAAGTCTACCCTCGGGAGAAAAGTTTACTTCCTTTATTTTCGCAAAGTTATGATCTGTCCGTTCGTTCGTTGAGGTCTCTTTTCGCTGTAACAAGTTTAGTGTCTGTGTTTTGCGACCGCACCGCAAAACCGTGCGATTAGTAGACGAAAGGACGTGCCTCTCCTATGGGAACCGAAAACATTTGATCGCAAGGTCATAGGTCAACCGAGTCCTCCACAGGAAAACACGTCTGATATATTCTATACGACACTGGTGACGGCATGTGCATCACATGACAGGAACATATTGTCGACCCACCTAACTTGTACACTTGGCGAATGGGTAAAAAGATTCTTCTACCTTGCCCGATTTAGGTTTTCTTGTGGATGTGACAATCACTCCAAAAAAGTGATGAAAACATAAGCGTTTGTCACATAAACTGAAAATAAAAAGTTAAACTTTTCACTCGAGGGAAGACTTGAACCAAGGACCTCTCATTCCGCAGCTGCTCACGCTAACCACGAGACCACGGCGCTCCTGAGCTCACACTCTCCTTGATGTTGCATATCTTGTACATGGACTACTCAGTTTGTATATTTTGCTTATTTTTTCATAGTTCCACACAACTTCTTCCTGTTTTCTCGATTGATCAGTTTTTCAAGGCCTATCCACTGTGCGAACTTATAACTAAATCTGAGGGGAGTGCGATGGGGAGGTTCCCTTGTCAGCAGAACACACATATCACGAAAGCAGAGGTTGCTAGGACAGGAAGCCAGACGTGGGCAGGTTGGACGGCTGAGGGCTGTTCAAAAAATGTTCAAATGCCTGTTAGCTCTATGGGACTTAACATCTGAGGTCATCAGTCCCCTAGACTTAGAACTACTTAAACCTAACTAACCTAAGGACATCACACACATCCATGCCCGAGGCAGGATTCGAACCTGCGACCGGAGCAGCAGCTCGGTTCCGGACTGAAGCTCCTAGAACTGCTCGGTCACAAAGGCCGGCTGAGGGCTGTAACGTAACTGGCCGGACGAGAAGGAAAGTGAGCCGGGGGCGGAAGGAGGCGACCCGCAGTGAACCCTAGGGCGCGCATTTGACAAGCAGCACGGCAATCTCTAGGCTTCAGAATGCGGCCTTGGCAGAACAGGCAGGTGGTGTCAGAATCCGATGCGGAGGACGCATTATTAAAGTCACAAAGAACCTGGTACCCTAGAAAGGGAGACTGGCAAAATTACGACGAAAATGTGGGGAGATAGACGCTGTCAGACTATCACTGTCCTCTTCAGTAATAGCAGGCTACTTAGATGGGTACAAGGCAATATAACGACGTGACATTGTCGAGAACGTTGAGCTGATTTCTTCTCAACTAGGTCTTGCTGCCAAACACAGCGGGGCAAGACGCAAAAACATCTCCACTTGGGAAGTGATTCTATTTATCATTTCACTACCATCATAAGCAGAGCCACCCTGAAACCAAACTTGATCCCAAAACAAGAAAGGACGGCTCAGAAGACTATAGGTAGGATGATTTGAAGGCAGGAGAGAAGAATAAATCCGAGAAAGCCCTTAAGACACAAGAAACAAAGAGCTCAAGTAAACGAAGACATCAAAATAAAGGGGCCTATTACGTGCGAGGAGAGGTGTATCACACATAACACTATGCAGTAATATCTTGTGAACGTAATAGCAGAGATCTGTAGAATGGACCGACAATTCCGAGATTCTTATTATACAAACAGTAGCGGTTAGTTTCGAAATATGAGGTAGTTCAGAAGCACAGTCATCATATATCTCCTTCGACCACAGTACCATGGGGTCTCGTCATAATGTTTTCCAAGTCTGAACACCGATGATCACCATGAAGTCGAGAATCTACAGGGCATTTCTGACAGTGCGATAGCTATGCCAGAAACTGATCAACTGCCATATCAGGGACTTTGACAGTTGGCAGGTACTTAAAATTAGTGCATTAGCTCCTCTCGAAATTGAGCGAATGCATGCACCATAGCGGCTTGGTAGTAAGAGAACTCCACACCCCGCCTGATCTTAGTAGGACGCCCCGCCAAACCAAAACAATTACCCCTTTCCCGTAAATATATCTTAGCGAGTGAGCATGAATATCTTGTACAACGAAAATAGTGTGTCAATTACCCACAACGTCAGCAACAAACAATAGCCTTCTGCAGATGCTAACCATGCTTTCTACTTGTCCATTTGTTTGTTCCGTTTTTATTGTATCAAAATGATTTTCTTGGAATAGTCATTTATTTTTATCCAATATGTTCAGTTTGAGCTGTTAGGCACACGTCCTGAGCTATAAGATCGAATATTGGCTGTAATAGTTGTCCAGCTGATCAACAGTACCTTCTAACAGATTATCATAGCTATGTTGTTTACATTCTAAAATGATGGAATGTTTGTCTTTTGATAAATACGAGGTGTGGCTAGAAAAAAACCGGACTACTACAGGTGAAACAATGAAACGAATGCAATAAGGCTGAAAGTCGCGTGGCCTGTCACGTGACTCTCGCTCCGCCTACTGCTCGAGTTTCATCTGCCTCCTGCACTCAGTCTGCCCGTGGCGTCTGTTTTAAGTAGTTGACGTTTTGTCTGTGCGTCGGAAAATGTTGAGTGTACAGACAGAACAGCGTGTTAACATCAAATTTTGTTTCAAACTAGGAAAATCTGCAAGTGAAACGTTTGTATTGTTACAACAAGTGTACGGCGATGATTGTTTATCGCGAACACAAGTGTTTGAGTGGTTTAAACGATTTAAAGATGGCCGCGAAGACACCAGTGATGACACTCGCACTGGCAGACCATTGTCAGCAAAAACTGATGCAAACATTGAAAAAATCGGTAAACTTGTTCGACAAGATCGCCGTTTAACAATCAGAGCAGTGTCTGAGTTAACAGGAGTTGACAAGGAAAGTGTTAGGCAGATTCTTCATGAAAGTTTCAACATGAACAAAGTGTGTTCAAAAATGGTTCCAAAGTGTCTCACAATTGAACAGAAGGAACGCCGAAGAATGATTTGTTCTGACATCCTGGAAAACATTGAAAGTGATCCCACCTTCTTACAAAATGTTATTACTTGCGACGAATCGTGGTTTTTTACTTACGATCCCGAAACTAAACGCCAATCGATGCATTGGAAAACTCCTGGTTCTCCACGACAAAAAAAAGCACGAATGTCAAAATCGAAATTCAAGGCAATGATTATTGTTTTTTTTTGACATCAAAGGGATTGTTCACATTGATTGGGTACCAGAGGGACAAACAGTGAATCAGCATTACTACATTAGCGTCCTGGCTACCCTACGTGAGCGAGTACGGAGAAAACGGAACGATTTGTGGAGAAAAAAGTCATGGATCCTTCACCAAGACAATGCCCCAGCTCACAGTGCGTTGTCAGTGAAGACGTTTTTGGCAAAACACAACATTCCCATCTTAGATCATCCACCCTACTCACCTGATTTGGCCCCCTGTTACTTTTTTCTTTTCCCTAAAGTCAAGTCAGCTTTGAAAGGAACTAGATTTGAGACTGTTGAAGCAGTAAGAGAAAAAGCGACGGAAGTAATGTATGGACTTACCGAAAATGATCTGCACCATTGCTATGAACAGTGGAAAATTCGTATGGAGCGGTGTAGAGACCGAGGAGGAGAGTAAATTGAAGGAGATAACATGAAATTGTAAATAAATGTTTTTTCCAGCATCAGTCCGGTTTTTTTCTAGCCGCACCTCATATGGCACTGTACAGCTATAATCGGTCGTACTTTAGTATTTGGAGACTGAATGCGTTAGGTCTTGAGGTTGAGTTGTATCAGCGCACTCATACGTAGGTTCGAGGCTGCCATTTACGGCAAGAAAAAAGGAATAAAAGTGAGATAGTGTTAATACTTTCATCCTTCTTTAGCTCCTCTGCATTACTGCAGATGACGTGTCACTGAGCACATTTTCACTGTGCATGCAGTACACGTGAGGTGCCTAGTTCTTTCCACTGCCCTGTGTGTAATACATAAGTTCTTGTACACTTCGCTAACCTGCTGTCTTCATAATGATGATGTCCCCAGGGCAGAAAACAGCACGCAGGTCGTGGATTTTTCTTGAGCCTGAAATTAACTTCGCAAGGGACTGCTGCTACGAATAAACTATAACTCATTTGGGATGCCACTCGCGTTTTTATTGATATAGACACGAGAAACTATTCTTGATCACAACGTATTGAACATATCTTTCCACAGTCATTATATCTGGCTAAAATAACATGAAATACATCCTGCCACAGACAACATGTCTGTCTACTGGAACCGTCAGAACTGGAGAATAAAATTACATGAATCAAATACTACTATTACAGACAACATGTCTGTATCTAGCTACGGTCGGAACTGTAGTAAATAAAATTGCATGAAACAAATACTGCTATAACAGACAACATGTCTGTCTACTGGAAAGGTCAGAACTGGAGAGCTGGACTGCCCGAGACACTTCGCGCGCCAAGCCAGCAAGGCGTGACCCGAACGCCACCGAAGCGTATCGGCAGTAATATCGTCAGTCTTTTGTTTTATTAATACATTGATTTTAATAATTTTGAAATGACTGATTGATAGCTGGCTGTTGAGAGATGTTTACTTAAAAAATGAAGTAATTTGGATGACAGGTTTAATTAATAATAGCAACTAAAGTTTAACGTTTTGGCGCCCTACCGCCGAACACAGCAGCCAATCACAGAGCAGCAGCATCATGCAGGCGGTCTTTCTCACGGGAATGGTACCGAATCTAACATCTGTCACCGGTACCTATCCCACATTGCGTCATCTCTATGCTTCTTGCATCTCCACTGCCCTGGGAATAGCTTCCTGGAGCCTAATATGATGGCTGAATAAGCCATAAATATTATACATTGCAAGAAGACACAGTGTAAAGTCTTTGTTAACATTGATTCTGATCCACTGGTAAACTTTGTTATGTCACAGGTCATTTTGCTATTGATTTGTACCTGCTGTGACGCAACCGAACATTCAACTGCAAGGTGTAACTGATGTCCAGTGGTTAATAAGTACAAAAATCAGTCTTCAAACTAGAAGTATGGTAGATATTGGTACAACAAGAAAGTTGCTTGTTCTCAAGGATAAATAGAAGATGTTCCGCGGAGACAATTTTCCGCTAGATCAAATAGCACCACAACTGTTTCGTCATCACAGCAGAAAATTAACTGATGAGGGGTCAGCAGTGTAAACTGGAAAGATTTTGCCACAGTACATTTAACATCATATTTACGATGCATAATCGGATTCATCAATTCATTGGCTGTTACTGACTAGCACCATGTACTAATAGCTTCCGTGCACGGAGTGTCTGGGGTGTAATTAGGGACGAGCAGTGACAGAAAGGGCCAAGTGACCTCACGTTTCCCAGAAGCTGCTATCGGCTAAGGAGAGACTGGGAAACATCGTATTCTGCATGGGTGGACAGTTACTGCCCTGAAAGAGAACAGTGCATGGTGGCGGTGGTTTATGATGCTAGAGGTGGCAGATCCCCCGTAGCCAGGACACATTGGTCGGGATGTGCTCCCTGACTAGACGAAAAATGTTCAGAATAGTGTGTGCCTGCAGAAAGAGCGTCATTGGTCGAAGAAAGCCAAAGGACATCATTTTAGTGCAAAGGAATGCGCGTGGTCACAAAGGATGCTCGGAAGCAACGCCGGAGCATGTTTCCATCTCAAAAAAGCGGGAACGCATTAAGAAGAGGAAAGGGAGCTTCCAAAAATTCTTCTAAGGGGGCAGGAGTTTCGGGTGATTTACTGCCAGATTCATAACCCATGTAATGGGAGATAATGTTTTTGTAACGGCCATTGGGTTTCGTCGCCTGGAGCCTAAACGCAGACGTGTGTCCACCTGGGTAGTGGCGTATGGTTGGAGAAAAGCAGCGCCAGCAACGATTGAGAACACTTGCCTCTGAAGATCGTTAGAAGGGATTTCGCCGGCTATAGCCATAGCGAAGCAGCTGTCGGTCAAATGTCAAGAGGTGGTACTTTGGACAAGGTGAGTGCATGAGTCATTTCTCTGAGACAGAGTTGTTATTCTGTTTACTGGAATGATGACTCTTTACCTGTCTGTGATGTCTGACACACACTGAAATGCTTCTTTACAGGAGAATATCAGAGTCGAATTTCTGTTCCTGGCTAGTGAGCGAACAGCAGTCTTAACTCGTGCTCAGTTTTGTACTAGGGTAATTTGAGACTTTGGGTTTTCGGTCGGCATACTACGTCCACTGTGTAGGCAAAGAACAGCAGGTACGCCACATACATCATCTGTACAGCGGCCAGCGCCCCAAAGAGCAGATCATGTGTGCAGTACAACTGCTGAACTGCTGTCCGTATTTCAAAAGGTGATATGCGCAATCCAGTTCGGTGGATAGGGAAGCAGTGTTGAGATCCGTTTTATTGTGCACTGACCTGATATCTGAAAGTGTCAGTCGGAGTGTAGGTCTTCCGTTTCTCACCACTACTCAGAGTCAGGCAACTTTGTGTCCATCAAACAACGGGTCTAAAAATAATTACATGTTCTGCCAATCTGGAAATTACATTTAGCGTGGAATTCCGTAATGTGTATTTCATATTTGCACAATTTTTGCATTCTAATGTTTTTTAAGAATAAACAAAATTGGAGAAACTGGTACACCCGCCTGCGTAGGGCCCCCGCAGCACGCAGAAGCGCCGCAACACGACGTGCCATGGCCTCGACTAATGTCTGAAGTAGTGCCGGAGGGAACTGACACGGTGATTCCTGCAGCGCTGTCCATAAATCTTTAAAGAGTACGAGGGGGTGGAGATCTCTGAACCGCACGTTGCAAGGCATCCCAGATATGCTCACTAATGTTCCTGTCTGAGGAGTCTGGTGTCCAACGGTAGTGTTTAAACTCAGAAGAGTGTCAATGGAGCCACTCTCTAGCAATTATGGACGCGTGGGGCGTCGCATTGTCCTGCTGGAATTGCCCAAGTCCGTCGGAAGGCACAATGGACATGAATGGATGAAGATGATCAGACAGGATGCTTACGTACGGGTGACCTATCAGAGCCGTATCTAGAGGTTTCAGGGGTCCCTTATAACTCCAACTACAAACGCCCCACCCCATTACAGAGCCTCTACCAGCTTGAACAGTCCCCTGCTGACATTCAGGGCCCATGGATTCATGAGGTTGCCTAAATATCCGTACACGTCCATCTGCTCGATACAATTTGAAACGAGGCTCGTCTGACCATGCAACATGTTTCCAGTCATCGAAAGGTCAATGTCAGCGTTGACGGGCCAAGGCGAGGCGTAAAGCTTTGTGTCGTGCAGTCATCAGGCTACACGAGTAGGCCTTCTGCTCCGATGATGTTTCGTTGAACAGTTCGCACGCTGACACTTGTTGATGACCGAAATTTCAAGTCTGCAGGAATTTGCGGAGGGTTTTCCCTTTTGTAACGTCGAACGATTCTCTTCAGTCGTCGTTGGTCCCCTTCTTGCAGGATCTTTTTCCGGCAGCAGCGATGTCGCAGATTTGATGTTTTACCGGATTCCTGATACTCACGGTACATTCCTGAAATGGTCGTAAGGGAAAATCCCCACTTCATCGCTACCTCGGAGATACTGTGTCTCCTGTGTCTCATCGCTCGTGCGCCGACTGTAACAACACCTTGAAACTCATTTAAATCTTGATAACCTACCGTTGTAGCAGCAGTAACCGATCTAACAACTGCGCCAGACACTTGTCTTATATAGGCGTTGGCGACCACAGCGTCGTATTCTACCTGTTTACGTATCTCAGTATTTGAACACGCATGCCTACACCAGTTTCTTTGGCGCTTCAGCGTAGTTAAAGTATCCCACTGTAATACATTCTAGTTTGTTTTTTTTGGTCATCAGTCTACTGACTGGTTTGACGCGGCCCGCCACGAATTCCTTTCCTGTGCTAACCTCTTCATCTCAGAGTAGCATTTGCAACCTACCTCCTCAATTATTTGCTTGACGTATTCCAATCTCTGTCTTCCTTTACAGTTTTTGCCCTCTACAGCTCCCTCTAGTACCATGGAAGTCATTCCCTCATGTCTTAGCAGATGTCCTATCATCCTGTCCCTTCTCCTTATCAGTGTTTTCCACATATTCCTTTCCTCTCCGATTCTGCGTAGAACCTCCTCATTCCTTACCTTATCAGTCCATCTAATTTTCAACATTCGTCTATAGCACCTCAACTCAAATGCTTCGATTCTCTTCTGTTCCGGCTTTCCCACAGTCCATGTTTCACTACCATACAATGCTGTACTCCAGACGTACATCCTCAGAAATTTCTTCCTCAAATTAAGGCCGGTATTTGATATTAGTAGACTTCTCTTGGCCAGAAATGCCTTTTTTGCCATAGCGAGTCTGCTTTTGATGTCCTCCTTGCTCCGTCGGTCATTGGTTATTTTACTGCCTAGGTAGCAGAATTCCTTAACTTCATTGACTTCGTGACCATCAATCCTGATTCTAGTAGCATCCCAATAAAAATAATTGGTCTGAAGTGTTAAATTGAAGTGAAGTAAAACCACAACAAAAGCAGTGATGAAGAAACATCGACTACATCCTTACCAAGAAAAGGCTACATAGCTCATGCTTGGAAGCAGCATCTGTAAGTCCGTAATATTTCGTGCGTTCGGGATGCTAAAGAACTTGTTAGACAATACTTTAAAGTACAACTTACTAAATTTATTGCCTCCGAAACAAGTTGTAAATGATTATTACGTCCATTTACTGTCGAACTAATTCTGACGTAAGTTAATGATCGTTTCTGCAACGAGTTCTCCTTGTGAAGACACCAAGAAGTTCACCAATCCGACCCAAATGATTTTAAAGTTATATACAGGCACTGACCCACACCTATGGGCGAGTTACTACATGAACTCGTTCAGAGGGCTTCTTAAAAGAATTTCGCGCCATAATGTCTCGATCTGTTCACGAAAAACGTCACGCGCACCATGAAGTGTGGCCAGAAAGTTCACACGCCAGTAACTTCGAAACTCAGAATTCTCAGATCTTAAATGTTCCACAATGTAGCCGCTTTATAATTACGACATGAGAACTGATAAAATGCGAGATTTCCTTTAGCTCAGCACAAATTTGTGTAGTGCAGTTTAACACTTATGTGTAATGTACGAAGTTTCCCGAGCGAGTCCTAGAGCTTCAGAACTGTATCACCAAGTGCGGGAACTGCTTAATCCCTACTGGCTGATGATTTAGGCAGCCAATCAGATAAGCTCAAGCACACTAATTTCTAAGTCATCCAATAGGATTACAGAAAGAAATTTATAAATGAAATTCTGTAATTTTCAAGATTCTTCTCTAGAGCTACATCGCAAAGGCTTCGATTCTCTTCAGTTCCGAATTTCCCGTAATTTATGTCTCATTACCATACACTGCTGTGCTCCAAACGTACTTTCTCATAAATTTAGTACTCAAGGTAAGATCTATGTTTCACTCTAGCTGACCTTTCTTGTCCAGGAATGCTTTTTCAACAGTTCTAGTCTGCTTATTACGTCCTCCTAGCTCCGTCTGTCATACATTATTTTGTTGCCTAGGCAGCAGAATTACTTAACTTCGACTACTTCGTGATCCCCGGTTCTGATGTTAAGTTTCTCTCTCTTCTCATTTCAGCTACATCTCATTACTTCCGTCTTTCTTCGATTTACTCTCAATAACTATTATGTACCCATTTTACTGTTCATTCCGTTCAACCCATCCTTCAGCCCTTTTGCGCTTTCACTGAGGATAGTAATGTCATCAGGGAATCACATCCTGCCACCATGGATTTTAATCCCATACTTGAACCTTTCTCTTACTTCCCTCATTGCTTCTTCGATTGAACAGCAGAGGCGAAAGACTACATCCCCTGTCTACACCCTTTTTAATCCACGCAATTCGTTCTTCGTCTTTGAGTCTCATTGTTCCATGTTGTTCGTGTACATACTGTTCATTGTCCGCCTTTCCCTATAGCTTACCCTCATGTTTCTCAGGACTCCAAACATCTTGCACCATTTTACATTGTCGAATTCTTATTCCAAGTCGACGAATACTACGAACGTGTCTTGTTTTTTCTTCAGTCTTGCTTCCATTATCAACCGCAGCATCAGAACCGTTTCCCTGGAGACTTTAGCTTTCCTAATGCCAAACTGATCATCATCTAACACAATCTTCTTTTTCAGTCTTCTGTATACACTACTGGCCATTAAAATTGCTACACCAAGAAGAAATGCAGATGATAAACGTGTATTCACTGGACAAATACATTATACTAGAACTGACATGTGATTACATTTTCATGCAATTTGGGTGCATAGGTCCTGAGAAATCAGTACCCAGAGTAACCACCTCTGGCCGTAATAACGGCCTTGATACGCCTGGGCATTGAGTCAAACAAGCTTGGATGGCGTGTACAGGTACAGCTGCCCATGCAGCTTCAACACGATACCACAGTTCATCAAGAGTAGTGACTCGCGTATTGTGACGAGCCAGTTGCTCGGCCACCATTGGCCAGACGTTTTCAATTGGTGAGATACCTGGAGAATGTGCTGGCCAGGGCAGCAGTCGAACATTTTCTGTATCCACTAAGGCCCGTACAGGATCTGCAACATGCGGTCGTGCATTATCCTGCTGAAAAGTAGGGTTTCGCAGGGATCGAATCAAGGGTAGAGCCACGGGTCGTAACACATCTGAAATGTAACATCCACTGTTCAATGTGCCGTCAATGCGAACAAGAGGTGACCTAGACGTGTAACCAATGGCACCCCATACCATCACGCCGGGTGATACGCAAGTATGGCGATGACGAATACACGCTTCCAATGTGTGTTCATCGCGATGTCGCCAAACACGGATGCGACCATCATGATGTTGTAAACAGAACCTGGATTCATCCGAAAAAATTACGTTTTGCCATTCGTGCACCCAGCTTCGTCGTTGAATGCACCATCGCAGGCGCTCCTGTCTGTGATGCAGCGTCAAGGATAACCGCAGACATGGTCTCCGAGCTGATAGTCCATGCTGCTAAAAACTTCGTCGAACTGTTCGTGCAGATAGTTGTTGTCTTGCAAACGGACCCCCATTTGTCGACTCAGGGATCGAGACGTGGCTGCACGATCCGTTACAGCCATGCGGATAAGATGCCTGTCATCTCGACTGCTAGCGATACGAGGCCGTTGGGATCCAGCACGGCGTTCCGTATTACCCTCCTGAACACACCGATTCCATATTCTGCTAACAGTCATTGGATCTCGACCAACGAGACCAGCAATGTCGCGATACGATAAACCGCAATCGCGATAGGCTACAATCCGACCTTTATCAAAGTCGGAAACGTGATGATACGCATTTCTACTCCTTACACGAGGCATCACATCAACGTTTCACCAGGCAACGCCAGTCAACTGCTATTTGTGTATAAGAAATCGGTTGGAATCTTTTCTCATGTCAGCACGTTGTAGGTGTCGCCACCGGCGCCAACCTTGTGTGAATGCTCTGAAAAGCTAATCATTTGCATATCACAGTATCTTCTTCCTGTCGGTTAAATTTCGCGTCTGTATCACGTCATCTTCGTGGTGTAGCGATTTTAATGGCCAGCAGTGTATTATTCTTGCCAGCAACTTGGACGCATGAGCTGTTAAGCTGATTGTGCGATAATTCCTGCACCTGTCGGCTGCTGCTCTCTTCGGAAATGTGTGGCTGATGTTTTCTCGAAAATCTCATACATTCTGCACCATCGGTAATAGTCGTACTGCTGCCATTCCCCCCCCCTCCCCCCTCCCCCTCACCGCCCGTGATTTCTAAAATTCCGATGGAGCGTTAGCCATCCCTTCCGCCTGATTTGATCTTAAGTCCTCCAAAGTTCCCTTAAATTCTGATTCTAAAACTGGATGCCGTATATCTTCCCTGTCTACTTCTATTTCTTCTTCTGTTACGTCGTCAGACAATCTTCCCCCTCGTAGAGGCCTTCAGTATACTCTTGCCACCTATTTGCTCTCTCCTCTGCATTAAACAGTGGAATTCCATAGCACTCTTTATTTTACCACACTTGCGTCTAATTTCACCGAAGGCTGTTTTGACTTTCCTATAAGCTGAGTCATTCCATCAGATAATCTTTTTTTTTCAATTTCTCCACATTTTTCTTGTAGCCACTTCGTCTTAGCTTCCCCGCACTTCCCACTTACTTCATTCCTCAGCGACTTGTATTTCTGTATTCCTGAATTTCCCTGAACATTTTTGTACTTCCTCTTCTCATAGATCAACTGAAGTATTTTTTCTGTTACCCATGGTTTCTTCGCAGTTACCTTCTTTGTACGTATGTTTTTCTTTCCAGCTTCTATGACTGCCATTTTTAGAGATGTCCATTCCTCTTCAATTGTACTGCCTACTCAGCTATTCCTTTTTGCTGCATTTATAGCCTTGGTAACATCAAGCGTATCTCGTCATTTCTTAGTACTTCCGCATTTCACTTCTTTGCGCATTGATTTTTCCTGCCTAATCTCTTCAGAATACTCTTCATCACTGTTACAATGTGATCTGAGTCTGTGTCTGCTCCCGGGTGCGAGTACAATCCAATATCTGATTTCGGAATGTATCTCTGACCACGATGTAATCTAACTGAAGTCTTTACGCATCACACGGCCTTATCGAAGTGCAGCTCCTCCTACTGTGATTCTTGAGTAGAGTACTCGCTATTACTAGCTGTCATTTATTACAGAACTCAATTAGTCTTTCTCCTCTCTCATTCCTTGTCCCAAGCCCATCTTCTCCTGTAATCTTTTTTTCCACTCTTTTACCCTACAACTGCATTCCAATCCCCCTTGAATATTAGATTTTCATCTCCCTTTACGTACTATATTATCTTTTCAGTGTCCTGATATACGAGTACTTTTTCTGTCTCTTAATTTTCAGCTTTCGACGTCGGTGTGTATACCTGAACTATCGTTGTCAGTGTTGGTTTGCTGTCGATTCCGATGAGAACAACCCTATCACAGTAACTCACCCTCTGCCTCACGTCCTATTGATAACCAATCCTATTCCTGGTGTACCATTTTCTACAACTGTTGATATTATCCTACACTCGTCTAACAAGAAATCCTTTCCATTTCACTTCACTGACCTCCAGTACGTTGAGATTATGCCTTTGCGTTTCCCTTTTTAGATTTTTTAGCTTCCCTACAACGTTCCACGCCACGACTCGTAGAACGTTATCCTTTTCTTGGCATTCAATTTTCTTCTCATGTTCACCTCCCCCTTGGCAGTCCTCTCCCGGGGATTCGAATGGGTTACTATTCCGGAATCTTTTGCCAGTGAAGAGATCATCGCGATACTTTTTGAATTACAGGCCACATGTCATGTGGATACACATTGTGTCTGTAATGCAGTGGTTTTCATTGCCTTCTGCATCTTCATGCCGTTGATCTTTGCTGATTCTTTCTCCTTTAGGGGCAGTTTCCCACACCAAGGACCAGAAAGTACCCTGAAACCCTATCCGCACGTCCTGTGCCTTTGACAAGGCCATTGGCTGAATGAAGAACGATTTCTTATCCGCCGGAAGTCTTCGGCCTCCATTGCTGGTTATTTTTATTCAAAATTTAAGCAGTGAAGGAGCTCGAACCTGGGACCGAGGACGTTTTGATTGCCAATCAAAGAAGCAACCCTAGCCCTTCGGTGTATTTGCGAAACAAAATATGAATTATCCCCAGAAATGAACTACTAATTGATTAAAAACCTAACATTTCTTCTGGCTACTTTAACACAAAAGAGTGCACACTAGGACGTACAGGTACGTTGCATGATTCGTGATTGCATACGAACATTCCACGCATGTATTTTACATAGTTTCTAATAAAATAAAAATCCAAACTTAACGTAAGTCCTCCATCCACTCTTGTACTCCTTCCACGTCACTCAAGCAACAAAACGTAATTAAATAATAATTTTAAAGTGATTACTGTTAGGTCAGCAAAAAATAGTTCAAATGGCTCTGAGCACTATGGGACTGAGGTCATCAGTCCCCTAGAACTTAGAACTACTTAAACCTAACTGACCTAAGGACATCACACACATCCATGCCCGAGGCAGGATTCGAACCTGCCACGGTAGTGGTCGCGCGGTTCCAGACTGAAGCGCCTAGAACCGCTCGGCCACTCCGGCCGGCCTTAGGTCAGCAAGCTATTGTAATGAAAGCAATGAAAATTCTGGAAAAACTATTTCTACTTATTGAATCTTTTTGTGTTTAGTTTCACCTGATTTTATAAAAGAATACATTACAATTCCTGCGCCATTTTCGTAACAACCTAAAAGTTATTATGGGTTTTAAGTAAAAGTTTATATCTGTAAACGTACTGAAGCTACCGAACTGAGATTTTTGTGGTAGGAACTGTGCATAACGAATCATACGCACGTGGTGGGCAAGCACTTTGCCACAACACCTAACGACAGTTGCGTTGATGTGGAAACGTACTCCACGGCAAGATGTAAACACTCCGAATAATTTCCTATATTACAAGAGAAACGTGAAGACGGGGCAAGCACAAGTACCTAATCCTTCAAGTGCAGAACAAGAAAAAGGAGAGGAACACAACATCTGCTCATGCATGAGACAAAATATTTCTTCAGTTTAGCGTCCAAATTGCATATTTGACACCCTAAAATAAAGAAGTAGCAACGCCTAGGAATTGAGTAGAAAGGAAAGTTATTGCCATTTGGAATGTCGCTGTTAACTCTCATGTAAGAGATATCTCAGACAGAATAACTTTCTCGACGCCAACCTGTATTGATTCCGAGAACTTTTTTTTGTGGGACGCGGATGAAGGCAGGCACGTTTATGTAGTATTTCTTGACTTCCGACTCCATATCAACGGTTAGAATCGAAATACGATCACATGAGGTGTCAAGCAAAATTTATTTTGTTGAGATTGCTAGGTAAGTGCAATACAGCAAATTATCTTCCATGGATAGCCATCGACAAATTTCGAAGTAATTTTAGGCATTTGTCAGTAAAGTGTGTTGGCACCCTTGGTATTCATTTTTAATAATCAGAATTTGTTAATAGTAACCTGAGGCTTTCCACCGATAATGCAGGTATGTATTAGATTGATGCATACGTTCGTAGCGTTTTTCCATACGCACATAACAGATACTTAAGTTATCAGTAATATATTCTCCTTCACTATTTACTACAGTCTGCCAGTGCTTGGGTAATTTTTCAATTCCACGACTACGACTGTAGAAATCACCTAGTTTTGAGCCGAAGAACTCGTCAAACCATGTTCCGAGCGCAGGTACAAATGGTTCAAATGGCTCTAAGCACTATGGGACAACATCTGAGGTCATCAGTCCCCTACACTTAGGACTACTTAAACCTAACTATGCCGGCCGCTGTGGCCGAGCGGTTCTAGGCGCTTGAGTTTGGAACCGCGCGACCGCTACGGTCGCAGGTTCGAATCCTGCCTCGGGCATGGATGTGTGTGATGTCCTTAGGTTGGTTAGGTTTAAGTAGTTGATGACCTCAGATGTTAAGTCCCATAGTGCTCAGAGCCATTTGAAACCTAAGGACGTCACACACATCCACGCCCGAGGCAGTATTCGAACCTGCGACCGTAGCAGCTGCGCGGTTTCGGACTGAAGCGCCTAGAATGGCTCTGCCACAGCGGCCGGCCGAGAGCAGGTCTTTGTATGGGAAATTGCTACTTCGTTTGGAGTCAACCATTCCTCTCTTTTCCTTATGGTAGCATAAAGACGCCATTTCTCGTCACCACTAACGACACATGATAGGAATTGTCGGTGTTGTTCGCGAGCCTATTGATGACGAGCAAGCAGATATGGCGACGTGCTGATTGTTGTGATTTTGGCTTGGAGCATGCAGTACTCATACACTCGATTTTTGAACCATGCGCATTGCACGAAAATGTCGCACAGCGATGGAATAATAACTGTTCATCTCATTTGCCAGTTCTCTAGTACACTCCAGTGGATCATTGCGGATTAATGGGTTCAAACTATCTTCGTCAAAGGTCTTTCTCAACATAGAGAGTACTTATGTCAAAACAATCCTACTTAAAAAGAGCAAAAAATTTTCTTGCCGTGTTCCGTCCAACGGCATTACTCCCTTAAACGGCGCAAATGTTTCTGGTTGCCTTCGAAGCTGTCGCCTCTCTAATGAACTGAAACAGAAGGAAATGTCGGAAATGCTTTTCCTCCAATTGGCACTCCATTTTCTATCGGCCACTGCTCCACTCACACTCTTCAAATGACAAAATGACAGCACACAGTGAACCACAAACAAAAAATGACAATCGATAAATATCCCAATATTCAAAACAAAAACCTTACCAACTTACGCACCAACGTAATATAATGAAGGACTGACTGAATAATGCTGCACAGACATTGAATCTTATATCTATAAAATTTCAGAGTGACGCGAGGGGAGTCTACTTGCTTGAACTAAACAGGAATGTTAAACTGTGCGCTTCTCAAAACGAAAAACACGTTGGTCCTACAATGCGGTATCAGTGAGTTACAACTAGAATCGATCGACACCTGCGGATACGTGGATATATCCATTTGTAGACTTATGAGCTGGAATGATCTCATAGGCCCAGTCGGAGGTAAATCAGTGGGCAGATCTAGGTTCATTGGTAAAATACTAGGGAAATTCAATCAATGTACGGAAAGCGTTGCTTATATAACACTCGTTCTATCCGTCCTAGAATATTCTTGAAGTGTGTGGGACTCGTACGTCTTATTCTACATGACTAGTCGGCAGTTCACGCTTAAGTATTTGGCAGTGGGTTAACCGGCGCACTTTCAGAATATTTCTCTATCGTTCCACTCGCCACTAGCACGTGGGAAAAATGAACATCTAAATTTTTCAGTGCGATCTCTGATTTATAATATTACAATGGTCATTTCTCGCTGTGTGGATTGGAGTCAATTAAATATTTTCGCATTCCCAGGAGAAGGTTGGTAATTTTGAATTCCGTAACAAGATCCCACCGCAACGAGAAACGTACTTGTTTTAATGATTGCCACCCCAACTCGCGTATCCTATCCATGACACTTCTGTTTCGCTATAAAACAAATCGAGTTGTCCTTTAAACTTTTTCGATGTGTTCCGTCAAGCTTATCTAATAAGGATACCATACCACACAGCAGGCGGCCAGAGTGGCCGAGCGGTTCTAGGCGCCTCAGTCTGGAACCGCGCGACCGCTACGGTCGCAAGTTCGAATCCTGCCTCGGGCATGGATGTGTGTGATGTCCTTAAGTTAGTTAGGTTTAAGTAGTTCTAAGTTCTAGGGGATTGATGATGACCTCAGATGTTAAGTCCCATAGTGCTCAGAGCCATTTGAGCCATCAAGAACAGGACGGAAAGCGTAGTGTTGACAGTCTCGGTAGCATATTTGTTGCATCTAAATGTTCTGCAAATAAAACGCTGTCTTTGGTTCGCCTTCCCCATAAGATTTACTGTACGATGGTTCCACTTTAAGGTGTTCATAATTGCGACCAGTAGGTATTTAGTTGAATCGACAACCTTCAAATCTGTGTGATTTATCGTGTTAACGGATTCTTTTTAGTCTCAGTGTGGAGGACCTCATAGTCTTTGTTGTTTAGGGTCAACTGCCACTTTTTGCACCATTCATACATCTTGTTGAAATCATTTCGTAATTCTTATTGATCTTCTGACGAGTTTAGTAGACGATAAACGACAGCATCGTCTGTAAATATCATAAGGCTGCTCCGATTGTTTCCTAAATCGTTTATATAGATTACGAACAGCAGCGCACCTGTAGCACTCCCTTTCAGAACGCCAGTTATCACTTCTGTTTCACACCATGATTTCCCCTCAGTTGCTATGAACTGTGACCTTCCTGACAGGCAATCAGGAATTCAATTGCTCAACTGCGACAATCCTTCATTCTACAGTTTAGTTACATGCTAAAGCTGGCGATAATGGGGGGGGGGGGGCACAAATGGGCGGCTAGGTACTATCTAATGTCTGATTGCACTCAGGGGAAACGGTGTAAGAAAGGTTGGAAACAGGTTGGGAACCGCTGGCCTAGAGCGTGCTCGCTAGCTTATCGCGTATGCGTAGTGAATTTTTCTAGCGCCGTACTGTCACTACTTCGACTCTAGCCTGTCGTCTCGTTTTGCCTACGCTCAGTCTCTAATGAGGAATACCCTTCTGGTGTGTTTATTTGTCGTCTACTTAATGCATTCATCTTGATATATATGTTATTCCGCTTGGTGGTTTATAAATTGAAGATGTGTTATTAATGGCCTTGCACTTAGCATTTGAATTTCACTACTTGCTTGTGACCGCTCGCGTGGGAACTGTTTATTAAGTAATTTCATGTAGCCATTACATACCTCGCGTAAGGGACGTTTTCTGTTTGTGATTTTATTTAGTATACATAACTGTTCCCTTTCCTTGAATCATCATTGGGAGAGATAGCTTCCTTTAATTAACACGGAGGGAAATGAATATGGATTATTGCCGATGCATGGTTGTGTGTAGCTTTTTTCTTGTTTTAAAATAATATTTTATGTGTGTTTTAGATGCAACTAATCTGAGTTGCGCTCGCAATCTACACTCCTGGAAATGGAAAAAAGAACACATTGACACCGGTGTGTCAGACCCACCATACTTGCTCCGGACACTGCGAGAGGGCTGTACAAGCAATGATCACACGCACGGCACAGCGGACACACCAGGAACCGCGGTGTTGGCCGTCGAATGGCGCTAGCTGCGCAGCATTTGTGCACCGCCGCCGTCAGTGTCAGCCAGTTTGCCGTGGCATACGGAGCTCCATCGCAGTCTTTAACACTGGTAGCATGCCGCGACAGCGTGGACGTGAACCGTATGTGCAGTTGACGGACTTTGAGCGAGGGCGTATAGTGGGCATGCGGGAGGCCGGGTTGACGTACCGCCGAATTGCTCAACACGTGGGGCGTGAGGTCTCCACAGTACATCGATGTTGTCGCCAGTGGTCGGCGGAAGGTGCACGTGCCCGTCGACCTGGGACCGGACCGCAGCGACGCACGGATGCACGCCAAGACCGTAGGATCCTACGCAGTGCCGTAGGGGACCGCACCGCCACTTCCCAGCAAATTAGGGACCCTGTTGCTCCTGGGGTATCGGCGAGGACCATTCGCAACCGTCTCCATGAAGCTGGGCTACGGTCCCGCACACCGTTAGGCCGTCTTACCCTCACGCCCCAACATCGTGCAGCCCGCCTCCAGTGGTGTCGCGACAGGCGTGAATGGAGGGACGAATGGAGACGTGTCGTCTTCAGCGATGAGAGTCGCTTCTGCCTTGGTGCCAATGATGGTCGTATGCGTGTTTGGCGCCGTGCAGGTGAGCGCCACAATCAGGACTGCATACGACCGAAGCACACAGGGCCAACACCCGGCATCATGGTGTGGGGAGCGATCTCCTACACTGGCCGTACACCACTGGTGATCGTCGAGGGGACACTGAATAGTGCACGGTACATCCAAACCGTCATCGAACCCATCGTTCTACCATTCCTAGACCGGCAAGGGAACTTGCTGTTCCAACAGGACAATGCACGTCCGCATGTATCCCGTGCCACCCAACGTGCTCTAGAAGGTGTAAGTCAACTACCCTGGCCAGCAAGATCTCCGGATCTGTCCCCCATTGAGCATGTTTGGGACTGGATGAAGCGTCGTCTCACGCGGTCTGCACGTCCAGCACGAACGCTGGTCCAACTGAGGCGCCAGGTGGAAATGGCATGGCAAGCCGTTCCACAGGACTACATCCAGCATCTCTACGATCGTCTCCATGGGAGAATAACAGCCTGCATTGCTGCGAAAGGTGGATATACACTGTACTAGTGCCGACATTGTGCATGCTCTGTTGCCTGTGTCTATGTGCCTGTGGTTCTGTCAGTGTGATCATGTGATGTATCTGACCCCAGGAATGTGTCAATAAAGTTTCCCCTTCCTGGGACAATGAATTCACGGTGTTCTTATTTCAATTTCCAGGAGTGTATTTTGAGACGCCCTGGTTCTCGCTGACGTCAGAGGCGATGTTGTTTAGCTCGTCTGCTTGCGGAGTTGCTCTGGAAATTTAATGCTCGAGTTTATGGCATCTACTGTGCTCGAGATTTGATGCCTTATTTGAAGTATTTACTGTTCTCGAGATTTGATGCCTTATTCAAAGTATTTATTATTAATTCCTGTTTCATCGTTTTGCGTTTTCCGTTGGTTACCTAGTTTATTATACAGGCTTTGCTTCTCTTGTGGTTTACTATTAAGTTTAAATGTAACTGGCTGCTCCTATAATCTTACTGTGTCTTAATTAATGTAGTTGTCCCCTTTAGACAACAAATTTAGTGCCTTGAATCTTATGTGTTTTTATGTTCTAAGTGTATCTGCATTTTTCAATGAATGCCATTCAGGGCTGTTTCTGTAACGAATCAGGTTGAATCCCCACTCGCCCTTCCTCATCCAAACTCACTAAGTGTGCAGTGGCATACAACGGTTGTGTTTAACAAGAACGCGTAAATATATCGTTTTCTTGTAGATATTTCATAAGCTTGATGTTCCAAAACTCTACATCAAATTGACGAATCTGGGACGAATGTTCACAGTTATTCATCGACCATGGGAGAGCGTCAGGGATGTGTATGCACTGAATTGTCAAACGCTTAAGGGGGGTAGGACGTCAAACGGGCCGACTTGGAGCAGGAGAGGCATCTCAGGACATTTTAATTTCCACTGTCTATTACAAATAAATTCATGAAACTTTGTCAGAATCACCAGGAAGGATTCAGGATTCACACCCATTCAGTGGAAGTTCGAAAACATAACAACATAAATTTTTTTACGTGCGAAATTTCATCATTTTTTCACTTACTAATGCCTGCATTTGTGGCTGTAGGTACACTTTTCTTCATAAGTTAGAGACATTCTTCAATAAAATTTGTACAGTATACAAACCATACTTACAGGTGTATGCAATTCTAGAATTTATTTAATTTATGTAAAAACGAATGAGCTGTTATATTTTAAACTTCATGTTTAGAAAAAACACAAATTTTCTAGTTAATTACCTCAATTTTTCCCACAGTTTTTAATAGATTTGTAAAATTCTAGAGTTTCATACACCTTTGAGTATGATTTGTAAGCTGTGCAAAATTCATTGAAGAATGTCTCTTACTTATGAAGAAAAGTGTACCTATAGCAACAAATGCTGCCATTAGTAAGTGAAAAAAAATGATGAAACTTCACATGTAAAAAAAATTTATTTTGTTATGTTTTCGAACTTCCACTGCTGTGAGTGTAAATTCTGAATCCTTCCTGGTCATGCTGACAAAGTTTTATGAATTTATTTGTAAAAGTATAGACAGTGGAAATTAAAATATCCTGTGATGCCTCTCCTGCTCCAAGTCGGCCCGTTTGACGTCCTACCCCCCCTTAAAGACAGATGCAAACTTTCCCTTGACGCTTACTTTCAATGTTTCAAGAAGCAGCTTGAAGTAACGAATCTAGGAATATATTACAGCTCCCTACATACTAGTCCTGTAGGAATAGCGAATAGAAAATTACAGCGGGTCCAGAGGAGACTAAGCGATCATCCTGCCGCGCTCTTTAAGTGAATGGAACGGGAAGAATCTAATAACTGGTACAATGGCAAGTGCTTTCTCCATTGCACTTCACAGGAGCTGGCAGAGTGTGGACGTAGATGTAGAAGTAGTTCATCTAGATGACAGCAAAAACTGCGACACATGGCAAGTATCAAATCACGCCCCGTAGTGCTAGAAACACTCCCTGCCTCTGAGGCTCCCTGGACAAAGCGTGCGTCTAGTGGGGACGTCGGCGGCTCGCGATCAAAAGCGCTGTAGCGGCGGCACTACAATTTGCATTTTATCTGCGGGGCCGCTGGGGAGTGCGTACTCCAGCAGCTGCGACAAAGGCGCCGGTCTGGAGAGCAGCTCAAACAGACGCCGCGCCACGCCGCCTCCATACGCCGCCTCCATACGCCGCCCCCAGACGCCGCCCCCAGAAGCCGACCCTCGTTGCAGCGACGTCGCGGCGGCAGACAATTACTGGCCCCCACACACTACGGCACGCATCTGTCTTCAGCCTTCTTCCGATGCATTCTCCGTTCCGTTATCTTCTTCCGTTGGCCATTAATCTCAGAGCGGAGAGATTATCCATGAAGACCTCGCGCTATGGCTTGTGTGGCTGTGTCGCTCTGCTCCCGTATACAAGGTGTTTAAAAAGAAGTGTTACATATTCTTACAGTAGACAGTACTGGTCAAACTAAAATCTTTCATACGTAAGTTCTTCGTACAACTCAGCTTGCATTAACAAGTTTCATTCAAAGTTGAAACTTACTGGCAGATTAAAACTGTGTACCAGATCGAGACTAGAACTCGGGACTTTTGCAAAAGTCCTGAGTACGAGTCTCGGTCCGGCACACAGTTTTAATCTGCCAGGAAGTTTCGTATCAGCGCACACTCCACTGCAGAGTGAAAATTTCATTCATTGAAAGTTTCTGACGCAGTGCACAGAAATTTTAACTGAGTAAGGTAGACTACGAACAGAAAACAGCACTGTCAAGTCCAGTGCACGTGACACACACAATAAGAAATAGATAATAAGCAGTAGGTAGTAAGAAACAACATAACGCAACATGGAAATACTATCTCCCCACAACAGTATATATAAATGCAGTAAATAAAGTAGACAAAATGGACCTTACGTCTAAAAAAATAAGGTTGCAGAAAGTGCAAAACAGCCAAACAGGAATGGCCAGAGGACAAACGTAAGGATGGTGAAGCATGCGGAGCTAAGGGATAGACAAATACTACCTGTCTGAATCAACATTCTTCTGACTGGTTTGATGCGGTATGCCACGAATTCCTCTCCCGTGCCAACCATCTCAGGGTAGCACTTGCAACCCACGTGCTTAATGATTTACTAGATGTATTCCAAACTCTGTCTTCCTCTACAGTTTATACGATATACAGCTCCCCCTAGTATCACAGAAGTTATTCCCCGATGTCTTAGCACATGTTCTACCATTCTGTCCCTTCTTTTTGTCAGTGTTTTCCATATATTCCTCCACATTTCTTATCTTACCAGTCTACCTAATTTTCAACATTCTTCTGTAGCACCACATCTCAGATGCTTCGATTTTCTTCTGTTACAGGTTTCACTCTCATAGAAGGCTGTGCTCCAGACGTACATTCTCAGAAGTTTCTTCCTCGAACTACCACCTACATTTGATACTAGCAGACTTCTCATGGCAAGGAATGCATTTTTCTCCAGTGATAGTCTGCTTTCTACGTCCTCTTTGCTCTATCCGTCGTAGGCTATTTTGTTGCCTAGGTACCAGAATTCCTTCACTTCGTCTGCTTCGTGATCCCCAATTGTAATGTTAAGTTTCTCGCTGTTCTCTTTTCTGCTACTTCTCATTACTTCGGTCTTTCTTCGATTTACTCTCAATCCACATTCTGTACTCATTAGACTCTTCATTCCATTCACAACATGCTGCAGTCATTCTTCACTTTCATTGAGGATAGCAATCTCATCAGCGAATCTCATCATTGACATCCTTTCAAGCTGAATTTTAATCCCACTCTTCAACCTTTCTTTTATTGCCGTCATTGCTTCTTCATTGTGTAGACGGAAGAGTAGGGGTGAAACACTATATCCCTGTCCTACTCCCCATAGAAATCTTAAAGAGACTTATAGAGAAAAGAGAAGTAGCTGTCTGTGTATCCAGAACTCGGATGGAAAATTAATACTGTGCAGAGAAGGAACTGCTGAAAGGTGGAAGTAATGTTTAGAGGAACTGTACAAGGGATTAGAAATTGAAGATAATATTATAAAAAACGGGAGAGAGATATCATGAAGGTGGTATGGGAGTATTAAACTTCAAGAAGAATTCGACAGTGGTTTGAAACAAGCTCTCTGGAGTACACTGCATTTTCTCAAAATTAAGGAGATCTTTGAGAGGACCAGCAATGACAAAGCAATTCCAACTGGTGTGCAAGACATATGATACAGGGGAAATACCATGAGAATTCAACAAGAATATAACAATTAAAATTCCAAAGGAAGCAGGTGCTGACAGATGTGACTGTTACCGAACTATCAGTTTAATTAGTCACGGCTGTAAAATATATACTTGAATTATTTACAAAATAATGGGAAAGCTGGTGGCAATCTACTTTGGGGAAGATCAGTTTGGGCCCCAGAGAAATGTAGGAACTTGTGAGCCAATACTGACCCAACGATTTAGCTTAGAAAACAGATGACAAAACTACGTTTACATCTTTCGTAGACTTTGAGAAGGGTTTGACAATGTTGACTGGAATATACGCTTTGAAATTCTGAAGGTAGCAGAGATAAAATACGGGGATCAAAACCTTGTGCAGCTTGTACAACTGCGATCTTACAGTCGTAAGAGTCGAAGCATATATTAAGAAAGCAGTATTTGAGAAGTGAAAGAATATTGTAGTCTACCCCTGATACTATTCAAATGGCTCTGAGCACTATGGGACTTAACATCTATGGTCATCAGTCCCCGCCGGCCGCTGGTGGCCGAGCGGTTCTGGCGCTACAGTCTGGAACCGCGCGACCGCTACGGTCGCAGGTTAGAATCCTGCCTCGGGGGTGTATGTGTGTGTTGTCCTTAGGTTAGTTAGGTTTAAGTAGTTCTAAGTTCTAGGGGACTTATGACCTCAGCAGTTGAGTCCCATAGTGCTCAGAGCCATTTTTTTTCATCAGTCCCCTAGAACTTAGAACTACTTAAACCTAACTAACATAAGGACATCACACAACACCCAGTCATCACGAGGCAGAGAAAATCCCTGACCCCGCCGGGAATCGAACCCGGGAACCCGGGCGTGGGCAGCGAGAACGCTACCACACGACCAATCTGTTCACTAAGCAAGTAGTGAAGAAAAATTTGGAGAATGAATTAAAGTTCGAGCAGAAGAAACAAAAACATTGAGGTTTGCCAGCGACTCTGTAATTCCAGAGAGAGCAAAGAACTTTGATAAGCTGTTGAATGTAATGGACAGTATACTGAACAGACATTATAAAAAGCACATAACAAAAGTAAAACAATAGTAATGGAATGTAGTCGAATTAAGGCAGACTATGCTAAGGAAATTACATTAGGAAATGGCACACTAACAGCCGTAGACGAGTTTATTATTTGGGCACCACAATAGCTCATGATAATGATGATGATGATGATGTTTGGTTTGTGCGGTGCTCAATTGCACGGTCATCAGGGCCCGCACAAATTCCCAATCAGTACACAGTCCAATCTAGCCACTTTCACGAATGATAAATGATGACGAAAACACAAACACTCAATCCTCGGGCAGAGAAAATCCCCAATCCAGCCGGGAATCGAACCCGGGACCCCGTGATCCAGAGGTACCAACTCTAGCCACTAGAGCACGAGCTGTGTACGCAATAGTTCATGATGCTCCAACTAGAAAGGATATACACTGAAGCGCCAAAACAACTGGTGTAGGCATGCGTATTCAGATACAGAGATATGTAGACAGGCAGAATACGGCGCTGCAGTCGGCAACGCCTATAAAAGACAACAAGTGTCTGGCGCAGTTGTCAGATCTGTTACTGCTGCCACAATGGCAGGCTGTCACGATTTAAGTGAGTTTGAACGTGGTGTTATAGGTGGCGCACGAGCAATGGGACGCAGCATCTCCGAGGTAACGATGTTGTGTGGATTTTCCCGTACTACCATTTCACGAACGAACCTTGAATATCAGTAATCCGGTAAAACATCATATCTCAGACATCACTGCGGCCGGAAAAGGTTCCTGCAAGAACGGGACCAACGACCACTGAAAAGAATCGTTCAGTGGCAGAAGTGCAATCCTTCCGCAAATTGCTGCAGATTTGAATGCTGGGCCATCAGTAAGTGTCAGCATGCGAACCATTCAACGAAACATTATCGATACATGCTTTCGGAGCCGAAGACCCACTCGTGTACCCTTCATCACTGGGCAAGAAAAAGTTTTACGCCTCACCTGGGCCTGTCAACATCGACGTTGGACTGCTGATGACTGGGAACATGTTGCCTCGTGGGGGTGACACGCAAGTAAGCATGTAAGCATCCTGTCTGATCACCTTTATCCGTTCATGTCCATTGTGCATTTCGGCGGACATGGGAAATTTCAGCAGGCCAACGCGACACCCCATATGTCCAGAATTGCTACAGAGAGGCTCCAGGAATACTCTTCTGTGCTTACACAATTACGCTGGCCACCAAAATCCCCAGACATTAAAGTATCTGGCATGGCTTGCAACGTGCTGTTCAGAACAGCTCTCTACCCTAGTACTCTTACGGATTTATGGACAGCCCTGCTGGATTCATGGTGTCAGTTCCCTCGAGCACTACTTCAGACATTAGTCGAGTCCATGCCGCGTCGTGTTACGGCGCTTCTGCGTGCTCGCGGGGGCCCTATACGATATTAGGCAAATGTACCTGTTTCTTTCGTGTATTCCTTTCATTATTAATCATACCTACCGACGATTTACTTAGAAAAGGAAAGGAGGGTGTAAACACTACGCTCGGGCGCACGATACTCCTTAAAGCCTGTCCTATAGTAAGTTGACGGGCTTCACCTTAAGAGAAAGGATTTTTGTATAGACATTGACTGCGTGTACCTGAATGGAGGCAAATCAGACTTACACCCACTCAGTAATAACAATGATACGTCAAGCAAGTCCGAAATGCAACTACACGTCAGGACGGACAAGAAACAACACGGAAGATGTTACCAATTTGTTAATAATACGGTCGCCAGCCTAATTAAGCATTTACTGAGTTTCTTCCCTGTACAAGTTGATGTACGTTCGAGCATAACAGCACGTAGTAACACTGCATAATAGGGTAAATTTTAGAACCAGAAAATCTACTGAACTGATAATTTCACTTTCTGTACCAATATGGATAAACCATAAATGCACAACATTACACTACAATGTTTACTACGAAACTTCGTAGTGTCTATTGATCTAATTAAAATCGGGCATAGGTTACCCTAGAAAAAGCACTTTCGAAACACACACACAATGTCAATTTTGATAAATGTAAAACAATGATAAATTTTGGTTTTTTGTATTGGCTTTAACTTTGCTGGTCTAATCAGTTTAGAACACTTCAGAATTCAAATGAATAAGAAAGAGGGGGGGGGGGGGCTGAAACTGTTATGATCACTGTATTGAAACTATTAACTATTGAAAGCATTAAGCACTCAAGATTTCCAATATATGAATTACTACTCTTTTTATCTTATTTCCTGCTCATTTAAAATACCATTATATCTGCCTCAAAATAATTAAACTTCATTACTAAACCAATTTCAAAATTATCTTCCCACTTTGTCAGACCTTTGTTATTTACCTATAGATTCATTAACAAAACAGTTCTTTAAACATCATTCTAACATAGCTAGGTCTGCAAGTAATTATTATTAACTTAAACTTTAAATCTTCATCTCGGGACATTCGGATTGCACAACATGTGGAAAGGACCCTGTCTAGGTTAGTAGTGAGGATAATTAAATGATAGGAGAGTTCTGGTAAAATTTAAGTTGTTATTGAACAGTATGGAACAAAGTAACACTGGTCCACACGAATACAGTACTAAAAGTTTCAACCTGTTCGTATCGATGTGGCGGTTGGCGGGCGGCGAGATGGCGAGGCACAGGGCACACATACAATCACAGCAATGGCTCTTGATGTATCGGCACTTTGCTTCTTCTTAGCGTCGCAATTCTTTTCCATTTAGTGCCTAAGGAATTTTGCCATGCTGTATAGGCGTCGGGACGGCACATCCGAGGCTCAATGAAACTACGTCTTCCAGGAGAGCCCCCTTGATCCACAACGTGTGGCTCAGACCAATGCCCAACTCGGACTACTACTGCTGAGCCAGTTATGCCATGCAGTGCCCGTGTGTATTTTCCCGCGCTCGCCTGCCATCCACCTTTTACCGCTCCCCTACAGACAGGGTATTCACCAGAGGTTTTGCATTCTACATATCCCAATACATTGCCTACGTATAGACCATACGCACAATTACAACTTTAACATCTTACAACAGATTCAATGTTTCTTACATTTCAATTCTTTTACAATATTGTTTGACATTTGACATAAACATTAATATTCACATCGAAATTTGTTTACAGTTTTCTTAACACAATGATATGAAAAGAAAAGAAACGAAATCAGAATATCGATTACACTAATTTATCGAAAAATCAGAAAAAAATTATTATATGTACAATAGTGCAGCGTTGTTGTTGTTACAAAGGCATTCCTAGTACCAGAATATAATCGGATACACGGAAAAAGATATAGAATAAAAAAGAAGCCACGCTCAAGAATCAAACACGGACCAGCAGTCTGCTAGTCCATTGCCTTGACTGTCGACCTCGCTTTGCTACTGACATTAAAGGACGGATACCCAAGCTTTAGCATAAAAACCCAAAAACGTTAATAACTCGAACATTATTAACATTGGAGCCTAAACTATACTGATAAAAAGTGTTTATCTTTAGGCGATTTTTCGGTGTATAGCTTTGAAAATACGTTTCTCCGTCATCAGATTTGACCTAGATTTTTTTTTCAAAAACTACTGAGTGTCTAGCAAAAGTCCGAAACACGTGTCCCTTTACTTTCAGTACAAAAAGGCATTGCGAAACTTGTCATACTCTGTGACCCATATGTCAAATCCTCCCCTTGCGCCCTTGCGAGTGTACCGGAACTGAGTTCTTTGACATATACTTAAGGGAAGTTATTCTCCTGCGTAGGCTGTTTTACTTTAAATACCTTACGTCAGGATTTAGGTACCTGTTACTTTTGACCCCTTGGGCATCTTCACGATATCTGGTAATAAAAAAATATACCACAAGTTACAGCAACTTCAAGCAGGAACACCAAATATAATCTAAAATATACATAAGTAAAAATTTACGCACCTGTCGTTACTGGCATCACGGTACAAAATTAGAAGTGCATAGCACTGTGTTGTGTATTTCACACATTGGTCTGGAAGAAGTGACACGGTGACGGCATCCTCGTCCTTAACAATGCCCACAACCATGGTTGTTACGGGCACGACTATCTCAGATGTGACGTCCGTATGAAAAAAGAAATCCATATGCGAGTTTTGCCACTATCCCAGAGTACAACGTCACAATAAGTCAGTGCAATATTAAGACGATTACCACGCCAAGTGTCGTTTCATTTTAAGTATCGCACTGAGTATTTCAATATGTCATACTTTGGCACAGTAACAGTGTCGCAATTTTCTCTTTTTACATACGGTCTGACACTCATCGTGATTTAATAGCCGCGTTATAAAGTTACTATGAAAACAAAGGGAGTTTCATCACCGGTTTAGGCGAAGTCAGCAAGTGGCTGACAAGGGAAAGCTAAACGAAGTGAAAATTATTGCAAGGAGAGCAATGAGAGATGCGTTCAATGAATTTAAAAGTAAATTTTTGCCAACGATGTGACTAAAAATCCTAAGTACGAGGGCAGTTCAATAAGTAATGCAACACATTTTTTTCTGAAACAGGGGTTGTTTTATTCAGCATTGAAATACACCAGGTTATTCCCCAATCTTTTAGCTACACAACACTATTTTTCAACGTAATCTCCATTCAATGCTACGGCCTTACGCCACCTTGAAATGAGGGCCTGTATGCCTGCACGGTACCATTCCACTGGTCGATGTCGGAGCCAGCGTCGTACTGCATCAATAACTTCTTCATCATCCGCGTAGTGCCTCCCACGGATTGCGTCCTTCATTGGGCCAAACATATGGAAATCCGACGGTGCGAGATCGGGGCTCTAGGGTGCATGAGGAAGAACAGTCCACTGAAGTTTTGTGAGCTCCTCTCGGGTGCGAAGACTTGTGTGAGGTCTTGCGTTGTCATGAAGAAGGAGAAGTTCGTTCAGATTTTTGTGCCTACGAACACGCTGAAGTCGTTTCTTCAATTTCTGAAGAGTAGCACAATACACTTCAGAGTTGATCGTTTGACCATGGGGAAGGACATCGAACAGAATAACCCCTTCAGCGTCCCAGAAGACTGTAACCATGACTTTACCGGCTGAGGGTATGGCTTTAAACTTTTTCTTGGTAGGGGAGTGGGTGTGGCGCCACTCCATTTATTGCCGTTTTGTTTCAGGTTCGAGGTGATGAACCCATGTTTCATCGCCTGTAACAATCTTTGACGAGAAATTGTCACCCTCAGCCACATGACGAGCAAGCAATTCCGCACAGATGGTTCTCCTTTGCTCTTTATGGTGTTCGGTTAGACAACGAGGGACCCAGCGGGAACAAACCTTTGAATATCCCAACTGGTGAACAATTGTGACAGCACTACCAACAGAGATGTCAAGTTGAGCACTGAGTTGTTTGATGGTGATCCGTCGATCATCTCGAACGAGTGTGTTCGCACGCTCCGCCATTGCAGGAGTCACAGCTGTGCATGGCCGGCCCGCACACGGGAGATCAGACAGTCTTGCTTGACCTTGCGGCGATGATGACACACGCTTTGCCCAACGACTCACCGTGCTTTTGTCCACTGCCAGATCACCGTAGACATTCTGCAAGCGCCTATGAATATCTGAGATACCCTGGTTTTCCGCCAAAAGAAACTCGATCACTGCCCGTTGTTTGCAACGTACATCCGTTACAGACGCCATTTTAACAGCTCCGTACAGGGCTGCCACCTGTCGGAAGTCAATGAAACTATACGAGACGAAGCGGGAATGTTTGAAAATATTCCACAAGAGATTTCCGGTTTTTTCAACCAAAATTGGCCGAGAAAAAAAATGTGTTGCATTACTTATTGAACTGCCCTCGTGGTTTCCGTCTTACGCGGAGTCAGTAAAATGATCGAAATCACCTGTTCAGTCGCCCAGTGGCCATACCAACCCCGAATCAGAAGATGACGGAAAGATAGTCGTGTGGTATCAACTTTCGATACCACACTTGTTAGAGGTTGCAGTTATCGACACAGTTTTAATCTGCCAGGAAGTTTCGTATTAGTATAGTTTGACACGCGAATCGCGACCAGCGCCGCTAGCACCGCTCCGCGGCTTGTATCAAGTTTCTAATGAGCTCTCGTCCACTCTTGCTCATGACGTCAAGCAGTAAAGTAGCATAGCCTTCAGGTGATAGGAAGCAACCTCTAACAAGGCGCTTAGTAACGTATGACCTAAGTGACGCCTCAATAGCTATATGTTTATAATTATATGTATGTCCTCAAGAAGAATGCTGTACAACCAGTTAATTACAACATATATTATTTTTTACCCACGACTTCTAATTATTTTGGTCGTTGCAGATCCAGACCATGCAGCCAGCACCTTATCGACGTTACTGACGAACCTGCTGTGATTTATATGCTTCTATTTAGAAATTGGCCACCAGCCAACATTGGCGATGACTCGCTCGTCGTCATCATAACAGGTCGAAATACTGAATTCGGTCTTCTCGTGTTCTGCGGAAGATCATAATAAGCTTTCACTTTTCAGTTGTCCGCCCCTGCTACCTGAGTGGTCAGCGCGACACAGTGTCATACCTAACGGCCCGGGCGCGATTCCCGGCTGCGTCGGAGATTTTCTCCGGTCAGGGTCTGGGTGTTGTGTTATCCTTATCATCATCATTTCGTCCCCCTCAACACGCAAGTCACCGAAGTGGCGTCAACTCGAAAGACTTGCACCAGGCGAACTGTTTGCCCTAGCAACAGGGCATTTACATTTTACTTTTCAGTTATCACACGGCCGCCGAAACGGCAGACATTAAGATTGTGGAACAGAAAACCAGCTATAATAGTGGAAAAACATCTAAACCGAATGATATCCCTCTGAGATTCTGCATATTATCCTCCACTTCTGTAGACATTTTATCGTAGGTCATTGGTGCAACGAAGCGCACCTTAGCGACTGGAGAAAAAGCACAGGGCATTCACCTTTCCAATAGGGGTCGTAGGACAGATGCACGTCACCTAGTTGTAGAACAATGGAAATTTTATTATGATGTTTTCGTAGGATGACATTTTTCTTCTCTATTAAAATGAGCATGAATTCAGCTAATAGAGATCTTGCGAAACTTAGATCGATCTCTCAGTCCTTGAGGTCCAGAGACATCGGCGCCCACGTCGCGTTCTGGAAGGCAATCAGTGCAGTTATGCAATGTTGTTTAGAGGGGAAAACATAAGCTTACCAGGTATCGGAGTATCGGGCCAGGTTTGCAACTTGATTTAAGGCTTTCCCTACAGATGTAATTCAACACGTCGCTCTCAACGGAATAAAATCGACGGATGTAAAGGTAGTTTCACGAGTGATAGGACTGCTACTGTTTGCAATATATACTGGCTGGAACAGGTATAAATGCAGACACTTTTACACACTGAGGTGACAAAAGTCGTGGGATAACGATATGCACATGTGCAGATGGCGGCAGTGTAAGGTACAAAAGGGCATCGCATTGGCGGAGCTGTCATTTGTACTCAGGTAATTCATGTGAAAAGATTTGCGAAGTGATTATGTCGCACTACGTGAATTGAAAGACATTAAACGCGGCATGGCAGTCGGAGCTAGACGCATTCCATTTCGGAAATCGTTCGGGAATTCAATACTCCGAGACCCACAGTGTCAAGAGTGTGCCGAGAACACCGAGTATCAGTCACTGCATCTCACCACGGACAACGCAGTGGCCGTCGGCCTTCACTTAACGACCGAAAGAAGCGGCGTTTGCGTAGAATTGTCTGTGCCAAAAGACAAGCAATATGTTGTTGTTGTGGTCTTCAGTCCTGAGACTGGTTTGATACAGCTCTCCATGCTACTCTATCCTGTGCAAGCTTCTTCATCTCCCAGTACCTACTACAACCTACATCTTTCTGAATCTGCTTAGTGTATTCATCTCTTGGTCTCCCTCTACGATTTTTACCCTCCACGCTGCCCTCCAATGCTAAATTTGTGATCCCTTGATGCCTCAGAATATGCCCTACCAACCGATCCCTTCTTCTAGTCAAGTTGTGCCACATACTTCTCTTCTCCCCAATCCTATTCAATACTTCCTCATTAGTTACGTGATCTACCCACCTTCAGCATTCTTCTGTAGCACCACATTTCGAAAGCTTCTATTCTCATCTTGTCCAAACTAGTTATTGTCCATGTTTCACTTCCATACATGGCTACACTCCATACAAATACTTTCAGAAACGACTTGCTGACACTTAAATCTATACTCGATGTTAACAAATTTCTCTTCTTGAGAAACGCTTTCCTTGCCATTGCCAGTCTACGTTTTATATCCTCTCTACTTCGACCATCATCAGTTATTTTATTCCCTAAATAGCAAAACTCCTTTACTACTTTAAGTGTCTCATTTCCTAATCTAATTCCCTCAGCATCACCCGATTTAATTTGACTACATTCCATTATCCTCGTTTTGCTTTTGTTGATGTTCATCTTATACCCCCCTTTCAAGACACCGTCCATTCCGTTCAACTGCTCTTCCAAGTCCTTTGCTGCCTCTGACAGAATTACAATGTCATCGGCGAACCTCAAAGTTTTTACTTGCTCTCCATGGATTTTAATACCTACTACGAATTTTTCTTTTGTTTCCTTTACTGCTTGCTCAATATACAGATTGAATAACATCGGGGAGAGACTACAACCCTGTCTCACTCCCTTCCCAACCACTGCTTCCCTTTCATGCCCCTCGACTCTTATAACTGCCATCTGGTTTCTGTACAAATAGTAAATAGCCTTTCGCTCCCTGTATTTTACCCCTGCCACCTTCAGAATTTGAAAGAGAGTATTCCAGTTAACATTGTCAAAAGCTTACTCTAAGTCTACAAATGCTAGAAACGTAGGTTTGCCTTTTCTTAATCTTTCTTCTAAGATAAGTCGTAAGGTTAGTATTGCCTCAGGTGTTCCAACATTTCTACGGAATCCAAACTGATCTTCCCCGAGGTCCGCTTCTACTAGTTTTTCCATTCGTCTGTAAAGAATTCGCGTTAGTATTTTCCAGCTGTGACTTATTAAACTGATAGTTCGGTAATTTTCACATCTGTCAACACGTGCTTTCTTTGGGGTTGGAATTATTATATTCTTCTTGAAGTCTGAGGGTATTTCGGCTGTCTCATACATCTTGCTCACCAGATGGTAGAGTTTTGTCATGACTGGCTCTCCCAAGGCCATCAGTAGTTCTAATGGAATGTTGTCTACTCGCGGGGCCTTGTGTCGACTCAGGTCTTTCAGTGCTCTGTGACAACCAATAATGACCGCAGAAATCAATGTGGCACGTACGATGAACGTATCCGTTAAGACAGTGCGGCGAAATTTGACGTTAATGCACTATGGCAGCAGACGACCGACCCGAGTGCCTTTGCTAACAGCACGACATCGCCTGCAGCGGCTCTTCTGGGCTCGTGACCATATCGGTTGGACCCTAGGCGGCTGGAAAACCGTGACCTGGTCAGAAGAGTGCCTTCGGTTGGCAAGAGCTGATGGTAGGGTTCGAGTGTGTCGCAGCCCCCACGAACCCATGGACCTAAGACACTATGCAGTCTGTTGGTGGATGCATAGTGGTGTGGGCTGTCATTACATGGAGAGGACCAGGTCCTGGTTATTTTCGGTTACTTAGAGACAATCTGCAGGGATTCGTGAACTTCGTCTTCCCAAACAGCAACGGCATTTTTGTGGATGACAATGCGCCATGTCACCGGGCCACAGTAGTTCGCGATTAGTTTGAAAAACATTCTGAACAGTTCGAGCGAAAGATTTGGCCACTCAGATCGCCTGACATGAATCCCATCTAACGTTTGTGGGACATAATCGAGGGGTCAATTCATGCCGCTGCACGGAGTGGCTGCGCGGTTTGAGGCGCCATGACACGGACTGCGCGGCCCCTCCCGCCTGAAGTTCGAGTCCTCCCTCGGTCATGGATGTGTGTGTTGTTCTTAGCATAAGTTTGTTTAAGTAGTGTGTAAGTCTAGGGAACGATGATCTCAGCAGTTTGATCCCTTAGGAATTCACACACATTTGAACATCAATTCGTGCTCAAACTCCTGCATTGGCAATACTTTCGCTGTTATGCACGGCTATAGAGACAACCTGGCTCAGTATTTTTGCACGGGTTTTCCAACGCCTTATTGAGTCCATGCCACGTCGAGTTGCTGCACCACGTCAGCAAAAGGAGGTCCGAAGCGACTAGGAGCAATCCTATGACTTTTGTCATCTCTGTACAGGGCTATTACAAATGATTGAAGCGATTTCATAAATTCACTGTAGCTCCATTCATTGACATATGGTCATGACACACTACAGATACGTAGAAAAACTCATACAGTTTTGTTCGGCTGAAGCCGCACTTCAGGTTTCTGCCGCCAGAGCGCTAGAGAGCGCAGTGAGACAAAATGGCGACAGGGGCCGAGAAAGCGAATGTCGTCCATGAAATGCACTCACATCAGTCAGTCATAACAGTGCAACGACACTTCAGGACGAAGTTCAACAAAGATCCACCAACTGCTAACTCCATTCGGCGATGGTATGCGCAGTTTAAAGCTTCTGGATGCCTCTGTAAGGGGAAATCTATGGGTCGGCCTGCAGTGAGCGAAGAGACGGTTGAACGCGTGCGGGCAAGTTTCATGCGTAGCACGCGGAAGTCGATGAATAAAGCAAGCAGCGAGCTAAACGTACCACAGCCGACGGTTTGGAAAATCTTACGGAAAAGGCTAAAGCAGAAGCCTTACCGTTTACAACTGCTGCAAGCCCTGACACCCGTTGACAAAGTCAAACGCTTTGAATTTTCGACGCGGTTGCAACAGCTCATGGAAGAGGATGCGTTCAGTGCGAAACTTGTTTTCAGTGATGAAGCAACATTTTTTCTTAATGGTGAAGTGAACAGACACAATGTGCGAATCTGGGCGGTAGAGAATACTCACGCATTCGTGCATCAAATTCGCAATTCACCAAAAGTTTACGTGTTTTGTGCAATCTCGCGGTTTAAAGTTTACGGCCCCTTTTTCTTCTGCGAAAAAAAACGTTACAGGACACGTGTATCTGGACATGCTGGAAAATTGGCTTATGCCACAACTGGAGACCGACAGCGCCGACTTCACCTTTCAACAGGATGGTGCTCCACCGCATTTCTTAAACAGGAGATTGGAAAACCGATGAATCGGTCGTGGTGGAGATCATTGGAGATCATGATCAGCAATTCATGTCATGGCCTCCACGCTCTCCCGACTTAACCCCATGCGATTTCTTTCTGTGGGGTTACGTGAAAGATTTAGTGTTTAAATCTCCTCTACCAAGAAACGTGCCAGAACTGCGAGCTCGCATCAACGATGCTTTCGAACTCATTGATGGGGACATGCTGCGCCGAGTGTGGGAGGAACTTGATTATCGGCTTGATGTTTGCCGAATCACTAAAGGGGCACATATCGAACATTTGTGAATGCCTAAAAAAACTTTTTGAGTTTTTGTATGTGTGTGCAATGCATTGTGAAAATATCTCAAATAATAAAGTTATTGTAGAGCTGTGAAATCGCTTCAATCATTTGTAATAACCCTGTACATGTGGTACCTTAATATGTGCACACATCAGTGTATTGGTTACTTTTTCTCTGTGGCAAACGGTCTTCCTGCAAACGTGTTAATTTCCTGTCTGATGTTTTCTGTACAGTCATAACTACATTACTCAGTACTGCACACCTATCAGTATAGATTAAGCACTTTTCATTCTTGTGTTCACACTTCAACACCTTACCTACTGGCCAGGGGAAAAAATAAGCATTAGTGGTTTACTCTTGCCACATGTATTTGAAGGTACTAACCAGCCTAAAAACATACAACTCGTGATAGCTACAATTATTATTCAGAAAATGACGTAAATGCTTGCGTAATGTAGTTCAGTACAGAGTCCTCAGTACCAATAGAAATATCTGTACTTTACCCCGTAACACGCTCCATAAATTACTTAGTGGGTGACGTCGGAAGCCCCATGCGACTGCTCACAGATATTGCGGTGAATGAAGAAGACCTGCAGAGGACTGATGGTGTTTGATGCAGGAATTCACTGTTGATCCTGAATGTAAATAAACGTAACGGACTGTGAAACAATAGGCGAAGAAATCCACTGCTCTGTGGTTACACTATTGGTAACAAATTGCTGAAAATAGTAACTACAATAGAATATATGAGAATGCAGGCCTTCTCGGTGAATCTTGATGATAAAATCTTCTCTGGTTGACAGCCGAGTCAATCTTCGCCTGAAGATGGCAAGTAAGAAACTTGCTGAAACGTTGCTGGAGAACAACGCATTGACTCGGCTATAAACCCGAGAACATTTTATCAACTACTTTAGAATACTTAGGAGTAACACTCCGGAGCGACCGAAAGTGTAACGACCACAAACAAGTTATAGGAGAAGCTGACGCCAGACGGAATAGTCTCAAGAAAATATAATTCTTCCACGAAAGTAGCGGCTTACGAAACACTTGTTCGTTAAGTTGTTGAGTATTACTCATCAGTCTGAGAATCAATAAAAGAGATAGACAAGATCCAAAGAAGAGCTACACGTTTCGTCACGGTATTGTTTAGTCAGCCCGAGACTATTACGGAAATGCTCAATGAAGTCCAACAGCAGACGCTACAAGAGAGCCGCTGTGCGTCAAGGAGAGGGTAGGTATGGAAGTTCCGACAGATTACGTTCTGGAAGAGACAGGCAAAATATTGCTTCCTCCCATATACGTCACCGAGAAACTGGTTTTAATAATACAAATAATTAGCCGTAGCTGCACAAATTGACTAGTTTCGGCTGTTGGTGCTACTCATCATACGTCTCGTTGTTTTATATCTTACTTATGATGAGAAGTTTTTTTATTATTTGTTTATTATCGACATATATTAGGATTTTTACGCTACTTTTAAGCTGCTCGACAGTACCGCGTAAAAATTCAAAGAAGGACTGCAACATCCAGAGTTTGCTTGATGATTGCTTTCCGATGTAAGCTTAATTGGGATCTTCTGAGGATGGTAAATTAATTCACCGAGACTGGTCAAGAAGTTTCTTTTATATATAAATTTGTGCAGCTGACGACTGATTATTTCTATTCTTAAAACGTGCTTCACAGTTGCTGATTGACAGACATGAAAAAATTGTAATTGGTTTTAATGTGGAAGTTTAGCGAAAATCATTATTCCCTGGCCCCATTCGCGAATGGAAAAGGGAAAGGAAACAGATAGTTGCTGTCCGAGTTATTTGAAGTTGCATTGGGATAGCATACGGAGAGCGTATAAGTGTAGAATGGGTGAGGTGCTATATGTAGTGGTATAGGTGTGATAGCATACCAGGATAGGGAATAGGAGAGGAAACAGCAAGACTGGTGGAATCGAGTTTGTTGATAGCGAGGGATGTACAGAGGTGTTCAGTGTGAGTGATGAGACGTTGGAATATTGATGGGATGGGAAAGCATCCGTGTGGTCTAAGGTGAATAGATTCAGAGGGCAGAGTGGGGTGCGATGTGTTCACAGAGTTGTTCATCAGATGAATTTTTTAAACGGTTACAGAAACGATTCCCAACCTGGGAGGGGCGTGGCCTTCCAGGGGCACGTGAGAACATCAAATGGGGGCACGAGCTTATTGAAAAGAAAAAAAACACGAGTTTATTGAAAAGAAAAAATATGAATTCGAAAACCGATTTATTTATTCAAAGATAAGCGAAACAAAAAAAATTCTGACATAATAAAAATTTAAAATTCACATTTGTACTTACAAAATGCGCTTATAAATAGGACAGTGTCAGTTCTTTGCAATATTAAATTAAAAGCAAGTGTTGTAATTATTAGTGACCCACTTGGTCCTGCCTTGTAGAGAAAATATTTTCTAAGGAAGATTCAATATTAAAAATAAACACCCAGTGTTCTTTTCTATGTATAGATGAGTTAGATATTTTGTCTTAAAAGTAGCCACCGCAAAAAAACTGGTTTCGCCAAGGTAGGATGTCGAAAATGGTAGTAATATACTTAATGCTGAGGTTTTTAATGCAGAAAACTCATCACTCTAACCTGCCTAAATTCGAAGACCGATTTATTACTAAACTCTCTTTTGGTTTCATCACTTCTCATGGAGCCTTCAGCAACTAAGAGTCCTTCGCGAGTATCTTCGGGTGCTGTCTGTAAACTAGGAAACAATAAAAGGGTATCGTTTCGGGTTTTTCCAGTGTAGCAGACTGGTGTTGCGAAATAGCAATTTGAGAAACATTGTATCTTTTTCTCTTTGCATTAGTTTTCTGACTGGCTTGATGTAGTCAGCCACGAATTCCTCTTCTGTACAACCTCTTCATCTCAGAGTAACACTTGCAACCTATGTCATCAGTTATTTACTGGATGTATTCAAATCTGTCTTAGTCTACAGTTTTTACCGTCTACAGCTCCCCCTAGTACCATGGAAGTTATTCCGAGATGTCTTGAAACAAGTGTTACTATCTTGTCCCTTCTTCTTATTATATATTTTCCTTTCTCGTTGATTCCTCGGAGAACCTCCTCGTCCCTTACCCTATCAACTAATTTTCAACATTCTTGTGTAGAATCACTTCTCAATTGTTTCAGTTCTGTTCTGTTCCAGTTTTTTACAGTTCATGTCGTACTACTATACAATTCTGTGCTCCAAACGTACAGTCTCAGAAATTAAGGACTATGTTTGATACTAGTAGACTTCTCTTGCCCAAGAACTCCCTTTTTGCCAGTGCTAGTATGCTCTTATGTCCTCCTTGCTCCATCCATCACGAGTTATTTTGCTTTGCTGTCTAGGTAGCAGAATTCCTTAACTTAATCTGCCTTATGATCACCAGCTATAATCTTAAATTTCTCGCTGTTCTCATTCCTGCTGCTTATCATTACTTTCGTCTTTTTTTCGAACTACTCTTAATTAGACTGTTCACTCCATTCAAAATATCCTGCAGTGCTTCTACACTTTCACCGATGATAGCAATGTTACCAGCGAATCTTATCTTTGATATCCTTTCATCCTGATTTTAACCCCACTCTTGAAACTACCGTTTGTTTTCCTCATTGCTTCTTAGATGTAGAGATTGAATAGTAAGGGGTGAAAAACTACATCCCTGTCTTACACCCTTTTTAGTCTAATTCGTTCTTCGTCTGCAAGTCTTATGGTTCCCTCTTGGTTCTTGTACATATTGTATATTAGCCGCCTTTCCCTATAGCTCACCCTTATTTTTTTTCAAAATTGCGAACATCTTTGGTCCCGGAGGAGGTTCGAGCCCTCCCTCGAGTATGGGTGTGTGTGTTTGTCCTTAGGATAATTTAGCACCATTTCACGTTATTTAACGCTTTTTCCAGGTCGATAGATTCTAAGAACGTGCCTTGCTTATTCTTCTGTCTTGCTTTTTCTTCTGTCTTGCTTCCATTATCAACGGCAACTTGAGGACTGCCTTTCTGGGGCCTTAAGCTTAGCTAAATCCAAACTGATTGTCATTTAAGACACCGTCAATTTTCTATTCCTGATTCTAACACTTGTCGGCTCTTGCTGTCTTCGGAATTATATAGATGATATTTTCCAGAAAGTCAAATGGTATATCGCCAGACTAACACATTTTACACACCAACGTGAATAGTTGTCTCAGTCTCTGTTGATCCATGACAGACAGGGGATATCAACTGGTCAAATAATTATCAATGAAATTCGCCAACATCCGTGTAACTGAGAAGCTATTTTATTTTATTTTGACTACGAGTTTCGGCATTCCACTATGCCATCTTCAGGCCCCATCTGCATCTCTCAAAAATAAACATTATTGTCAAACAGTGCCACATACTCCTTGATATCATGAATTCAAAACCGTATCCCAAGTGCTTCATTCGAAGACTCGATTTCTTCGCATTTTTCATACAGCCATTTCGCTTAGCTTCCATGCACTTCCGATTTATTTCATTTCTAAGTGACTTGTATTTCTGTATTCCTGAATTTTCTGGAATGTTTTTGTACTTCCTTCTTTCGGCAATGAACGGAGGTATTGTTATAATTGTAGTTTTAAATAATCACAGAGTTCTCCAGCAATCACCGTTAAAGTAACACCGTTGGTACATTTCGTAGCGTCTCTGGTTTGCACGCAGAGCCACCTGGCGCCGAGGGCAGCAGAGATTGCCGCGTTGCAACAGGCGTTGAGGAGTGGTGCCCGCCGTAAACACCGCACAGCAGTGCTCCCCCAGAGCCTATCAGGCGCCCAAGCCGTAACTCGGCTCGCTTAACAGCGCGGTGTTCGCGATTCGTATCGCGGCGGCGCGGCGGGCGCCATTACTCATTCTGCGCGCAGGCGCACGCGCCGGCAGTCGTGTTTTGTTTACGCTTCTAATTACACCGGCAGCTCCTTATGAAGTGGTGCGAATTTACGCCTGCAGCGCGCGTCGCCTGTTAACTGCTGCCCGCCACTCACCATCCGCCACCTGCAGGCACGCAACCTGCCGTACGCAATTATAGTCGCGACCGGGGAGGCACTAACCTGCACGTTGCGAACGTTTATCGGTCCACGCGGACGTAAAATCAAAACTGTTGGCTACTTGTATTAACACCGGAAGCTTTTGATGTTGGTCTTAAAGTTCAAGTAAAGGGGAAACGAGAAAGTGCAACTTCTCTCCTTAATACAGTACTGGCCGTTAAAATTGCTACACCAAGCAGAAATGCAGATGATAAACCTATTCATTGGACAAATATATTATACTAGAACTGACATGTGATTACATTTTCACGCAATTTGGATGCATAGAACCTGAGAAATCAGTACCCAGAACAACCACTTCTGCCCATAATAACGGCCTTGATACGCCTGGGCATTGGGTCAAACAGAGCTTGAATGGCGTGTACAGGTACAGCTGCCCATGCAGCTTCAACACGATATCACAGTTCATCAAGAGTAGTGGTTCAAATGGTTCTGAGCACTATCGGAGTTAACTTCGGAGGTCATCAGTACCATAGAACTACTTAAACCTAGCTAACCTAAGGACATCACACACACCCATGCCCGAAGCAGGATTCGAACCTGCGACCGTAGAGGTTGCGCGGTGCCAGACTGTAGCGCCTGGAACCGCTCGGCCACCTCGGGCGACTCAAGAGTAGTGACTGGCGTATTGTGACGAGCCAGTTTCTCGGCCACCATTGACCAGACGTTTTCAGTTGGTGAGAGATCAGGAGAATGTGCTGGCCGGGGCAGCAGTCGAACATTTTCAGTATCCAGAAAGGCCCGTACAGGACCTGCAACATGCGGTCGTGCATTATCCTGCTGAAATGTAGGGTTTCGCAGGGATCGAACGAAGGGTAGATCCACGGGTCGTAACACATCTGAAATGTAACGTCCACTGTTCAAAGTGCCGTCAATGCGAACAAGAGGTGACGAAACGTGTAACCAATGGCACCCCATACCATCACGCCGGGCAATACGCCAGTATGGCGATGACGAATACACGCTTCCAATGTGCGTTCACCGCGATGTCACCAAACGCGGATACAACCATCATGATGCTTTAAACAGAACCTGAATTCATCCGAAAAAATGACGTTTTGCCATTCGTGCACCCAGGTTCGTCGTTGAGTACACCATCGCAGGAGCTCCTGTCTGTGATGCAGCGTCAAGGGTAACCGCAGCCATGGTCTCCGAGCTGATAGTCCATGCTGCTGCAAACGTCGTCCAACTGTTCGTGCAGATGATTGTTGTCTTGCAAACGTCCCCATCTGTTGACTCGGGAATCGAGACGTAGCTGCACGATCCGTTACAGCCATGCGGATAAGATGCCTGTCATCTCGACTGCTAGTGATACGAGGCCTCCTGAATCCACCGATTCCATATTCTGCTAACAGTCATTGGATCTCGATCAACGCGAGCAGCAATGATACCATTAACTGCAATCGCGATGGGCTACAATCCGACCTTTATCAAAGTCGGAAACGTGATGGTATGCATTTCTCCTCCTTACACGAGGCATCACAACAACGTATCACCAGGCAACGCCGGTCAACTGCTGTTTGTGTATGAGAAATCGGTTGGGAACTTTCCTCGTGTCAGCACGCTGTAGGTGTCGCCATCGGCGCCAGCCTTGTGCGAATGCTCTGAAAAGCTAGCCATTTGCATCTTCTTCCTGTCGGTTAAATTTCGCGTCTGTAGCACGTCATCTTCGTGGTGTAGCAATTTTAATGGCCAGTAGTGTACGTTACCCATGCTTTTTCTTCTAACTTGCCAGGCTTGAACTTTTCTTAATCCTCAATCTTTCCCTAGACCTTCAAATATTACACCTCATTTGACTCTATGTAGAACGATTTTCCTGCCCCCCCCCCCCCCCCCCAATACATGCGTAAAATATAACAAGCAGGTAGAACAAGTTAACAGTATTAAATTCTTGAGGTTATAGCTCGATTCTACTTTCAGTTGGGAAGAACATAGAATTGGTGAGTGGGTTAAAAACTTTTATTTGCAGTAACGGCATTTTCAGATATAAGTGAAACAAAAATAAAGTAGTTAATGTACTTCAGGTGCTGTAATTCAATAACGTCATTGAGAAGCAATGCTCAAAGTGTGCTCTGCACAGCCCCGGGGCACCGCAAAGATTCTGCAAGGTCTCCACCATACAAAATCAAACCAAAAAACAAAACACGTGAATTCGTGCCACACATTGAAAAAAAAGAAACAACTCTTTTTAAATCTAACATCAATGCTGCATTATGGAAGTCATTTTTTCTCTCAGTGTCCGTCAGTGGGAAACGAGGCGATACACAGCATAATAAATGTACAATAATGCTACTACCAAAACTACGAAGAAAAGAATTTAGCTTACAAGAGTAGGTAGGGTTTTGTCACCTCCCTCTCTATGCTTCACAGGGTGGTCCATTGATCGTGACCGGGCCAAATATCTTACGAAATAAGCATCAAACGAAAAAACTACAAAGAACGAAGCTTGTCTAGCTTGAAGGGGGAAACGAGATGGCGCTATGGTTGGCCCGCTAGATGGCGCTGCCATACGTCAAACGGATATCAACTGCGTTTTTTTAAATAGGAAGCCCTATATTTTATTACATGCTACTCTTTTCGCCTTGTGATAGATGGAGCTGTAATAGTCACAAACATATGGCTTACAATTTTAGACGAACACTTGGTAACAGGTAGGTTTTTAAAATTAAAATACAGAACGTAGGTACGTTTGAACATTTTATTTCGGTTGTTCCAATGTGATACGTGTACCTTTGTGAACTTATCATTTATGAGAACTCTTGCTGTTACAGCGTGATTACCTCTAAATACCACATTAATGCAATAAATGATCAAAATGATGTCCGTCAACCTCAATGGATTTGGCAATACGCGTAACGACATTCCTCTCAACAGCGAGTAGTTCGCCTTCCGTAAAGTTCGCACATGCATTGACAATGCGCTGACGCATGTTGTCAGGCGTCGTCGGTGGATCACGAAAGCAAATATTCTTCGACGTTCCCCACAGAAAGAAATCTGGGGACGTCAGATCCGGTGCACGTGCGGGCCATGGTATGGTGCTTCGAAGACCAATCCACCTGTCATGAAATACGCTATTCAGTACCGCTTAAACCGCACGCGAGCTATGTGCCGGACATCCATCATGTTGGAAGTACATCGCGATTCTGTCAGGCAGTGAAACATATTGTAGTAACATCGGTAGAACATCACGTAGGGAATAAGCATACATTGGACCATTTTGACTGCCATCGATAAAATGAGGGCCAATTATCCTTCCTCCCATAATGCCGCACCATACATTAACCCACCAAGGTCACTGATGTTTTCCACTTGTAGCAGCCATCGTGGATTTTCCGTAGCCCAATTGTGCCTATTATGCCGGTTTACGTTACGGCTGTTGGTGAATGACGGTTCGTCGCTAAATAGAAAGCGTGCAAAAATGTCATCGTTCGGTAATTTCGCTTGAGCCCAGTGGCAGAACTGTAGACGACGTTGAAAGTCGTCTCCATGCAATTCCTGGTGCATAGAAATATGGTACGGGTGCAATCGATGTTGATGTAGCATTCTCAACACCGACGTTTTTGAGATTCCCGACTCTCGCACAATTTGTCTGTTACTGATGTGCGGATTAACCGCGACAGCAGCTAAAACACCTACTTGGGCATCATCATTTGTTGCAAGTCGTGGCTGACGTTTCACATGTGGCTCAACACTTCCTGTATCCTTAAATAACGTAGCTATCCGGCGAACGGTCCGGACACTTGGATGATGTCGTCCAGGATACCGAGCAGCATACATAGCACACACCCGTTGGACATTTTGATCATAATAGCCACACATCAACACGATGTCGACCTTTTCCGCAGTTGGTAAACGGTCCATTTTAACACGGGTAATGTATCACGAAGAAATACCGTCCTCACTGGCGGAATGTTGCGTGATACCACGTACTTACACGTTTGTGACTATTACAGCGCCATCTATCACAAAGCGAGAAAAGTGGTCCAACTAAAACACTCATATTTCTTTACGTACTACACAAATATGTAATAGAAAATGGGGGTTCCTATTTTAAGAAACGCAGTTGATATCCGTTTGACCTATGGCAGCGCATCTAGCGGGGCATCATAGCGTCTTCAAGCTAGACGAGTTTCGTTCTTTGTAGTTTTTTTCGTTCGATGCTTATTTCGTGAGATATTTGGCCCGGTTACTATCAGTGGACCGCCCTATATAAACCGGCGCCGATCACTACGGGCTACAGTTCCTCCTATCGTTAGTGACTGCAACGCACAGTCCAATTTGGCACTGCCAATCCACGCACTGCTGTCGGATATTAGATTCGTGTTAGTTATTGACTACACTTGTAAAATTCAGTATCTTGTGGCGATATTTCTCTGTACTTATCATGTTGTCAAATGAAACTGTCGGTTTTAAAAGATGCAGTGCACAAAAAAGTATCAAGTTTTCGAACCCCCGTAACTGTCTCCCATTGCGACGAAAAAGTTTGACATTTGGCTTAAAGATGCCTACAACCTTCCTCTGTCATGGTGAAAAAGTGTGGCGCCTTGTGACGCGTCCGCAGCTCGTGGTCGTGCGGTAGCGTTCTCGCTTCCCACGCCCGGGTTCCCGGGTTCGATTCCCGGCGGGGCCAGGGATTTTCTGTGCCTCGTGATGACTGGGTGTTGTGTGATGTCCTTAGGTTAGTTAGGTTTAAGTAGTTCTAAGTTCTAGGGGACTGATGACCATAGCTGTTAAGTCCATAGTGCTGACAGCCATTTGAACCGTTTTGAACCTTGTGACGTCACCCTCGAGCTCAGTAACTCTTCAAACAACAACGAGTCGACACTTGCGAAAAAAAAAAATGGTCACAGCTCAAAATTTCACCGGCCGCTGTGGCCGAGCGGTTCCAGGCGCTTCATTCTGGAACTGCGCGACCGCTACGGTCGCAGGTTCGAATCCTGCCTCGGGCATGGATGTTTGTGATGTCCTTAGGTTAGTTAGGTTTTAGTAGTTCTAAGTTCTAGGGGACTGATGACCTCAGATGTTAAGTCCCATAGTGCTCAGAGCCATTTGAACACCAAATTTCACCACAATTCTACCCAACATCACCGTGGACGTGTGAACCAATAGGAAGGTCATCATGCCCCCTCTTCCCTCTTGTCATATACTCACGAGTTAATAACCTGTACGTTGTTACACTTAAGACTGTTGGGCGCCATCAAGGGCACTCCAAAACAGGAAATCAGAGACGCAATCAAATAGCAGGCAAAAATGGTGGCGTTTAGGTTACGGGAGCTAAATAGTACCAATAGACTCCTGTGAACTGCACACGTTCTGGCCAGCTGTCCCAGGAGAGAACTTTCACTTCAGAGGATTAACTGGTGGCTCTATCCACCACCTAGACCCTGTTGTAAGGCATCACAGCAGAAGATGTCCACGAAAAGGCAGCAAGCTTGATACTTGCTCCTGAGTACTGCAACGTCAGTGCGTTTCCACAGGTTCTAGTGCTGCTATAGCAGTCCCCACTCACAAAAGGACTGAGGGCGAAGTCAAGTGACGTAAGACGCTGTTGTTGCTGGCCATAGTAGGAGTGTATGTAGATGGAAGGGGGATCAGTCTTGTCAGCAGCGGCGGGGCTTTAAGCGAAAATGTGTAGCTGAGCGGGATTCGAACTTGGGATCTCCTGCTTAGGCAGGTGCGGTAACCAATGCACCATCCAGGACACAGTGTTAGCCGCGCGGGATTAGCGGACCGATCTCAGGAGCTGCAGTCATGGACTGTGCGGCTGGTCCCGGAGGAGGTTCGAGTCCTCCCTTGGGCATGGGTGTGTGCGTGTTTGTCCTTATGATAATTTAGGTTATGTAGTGTGTAAGCTTAGGGACTGATGACCTTAGCAGTTGAGTCCCATAAGATTTGACACACATTTGAACTTTTTTTTTTTTTTTTTTTTTTTTTTTTTTTTTTTTTTTTTTTTGACACAGCGTTATCTCAACTGCACGGACTGTCTCTGTACTGCTCACGACCGATAGACACTCCTACTGAGCGCCACTAATCGGCAGTCCCTGTCCATTATACTCCCTTTCGCTACTCAGGCATTCCCACAGGAGGACGGGCGTCTTTCGTGCATTCGCAGCAGGAGTTGCACTGACGTTTAGCTTTCAGCCGAACGCTGTTGATACCAAACTTCGAGTCTGTTAATGTAAAATCCGTTAGCATCCTTACCTATCGAGTAGGAATAGGGACGGAATCTAAATGTAGTTGCGCAGAGGCGCCCTGGAGGTGCAGAACGATCACCAGATTGGCAGAAGATTGTTAAATGCCGGTGAATTGGTGGGTCGAGTATAGGAAGGGAGAAATGGTGCGCCTCCGAGATTCTTCAAAAGCCCATGTTTTTGTATTCAGAGAGAGTTGTCATTCAGTTTCAAATTAACAACAGCCTCAGTTGCAATGTTTACCCAGATTTTCCTAGGTTTCTGTTGGGATAACCCAACCTTCTTCAGAATAAAAGGAACTACGATTTGTCCACAATGGACAACGTCAAAAACTAAAAACTAGAATACAGTAATACATCGTCATATTGCAAATAACTTATCTGGGAAACAGCCTCGGCCCCACATTGCGACCGCAGTACGGCAGCAACGGATGTTGTACTGGAACTGGCTGTAGCCTCGAGAGCTCATGCGCGATAGTGTGTCATGTGTACTTGTTAACTCTGGTACCAACATTTACTCCTAAACTTAAAATTTTAAGAATAACTAGGTGCGGCTAACGAAACTGACGTATACGTTATCCTGTAAGGAACAAAGATATATCGACAGTTTACCATTCTCATTCAGTCCGCTGGGAACCCGACTACATGTCACTCGTGGCCAGTTTCGGTAAGCTCCGACATGTCTGTTTTTCTCACTTACAGCGCTGTCCTCATGTTATTACTTAATGTGCTACTAGCGTCCGCTACTTCTGTTAGCACCCACTCCATGGTTTCAGACACTGACTTGTGTTGTGCAACCAACTGCCTCCTTTGCTTTCTCTGATGTCTGGTAGCAAATAAATTGATTTAATCATACCCCTGAATTCCATGAGTCACCTGATGCAAGCATTCTGTCGATTACCGGAATCCGTGCTTCTCATACGTGCCCTGCGACATTGTTTTCCGCTGATGCAAGTCATCAACCTGCCTTCACTGGGAATTTGTCTCTCTGCATTTGGTCGTCACCTTTCGGAAATTGCAGATTGACCTCAAACCCTGCCTTCCCTCTATTCTGTGTCGGGACACGACACCTTGCTATTGGCGCCACTGCGATGGAGGTCAGAAACGCGATTCTCAGCGTTGAAATCACTCGGTTTTCTTATGTGTGGCCGAGGAAAACATTTCACACACACCGACTCTCAGAATCGACATGAAAAGTCCTCAGGAAGTGGCATAAAGGGTGTAAATGCAACAACTCCTTCCCTGTGGCCTGTGATTGCCACACATCTCGCAATCGAAAACGACAGTTCGCACTGCAATTAGCAACTGGGCGACGTTCTAGACAATCCAGTGAGTGTTCTACAGTGCGTGTTTTACAGTGAGTGTTCCGTGTTGTGTTTTTTTGGGACTTGTAGCGAACGGCCATCATACTGTCGCTGGGTGTGCCTTTTATCTCTTGCGAACAGAAACCAGACTGTCGCCATGTTTTTTTAATTGTGTGTCTACTATGTTACTTGTCTGATTCCTGTGTATTTTATCTACATTGCCAACCCCTTTTGCTTTCTGTTTTAACTTTCCGCAATTTTACGCCATTTTCCACTTTAAATCACCATTTTATGGCCTGTTTTTCCTTGTTTCTTTCTTCTTCCTTTATTTAAAAAAAGCCTGTAGGCTGTAGAGCAGCGTAGTAAGCTGCTGCCAGCACGCCCCCTTCGGGGGGAATTGAAAATCAATAAAGAAAAAAAAAGAAAAAAAAGTTCTAGACAACGTTCGACAAGGACGATTCAACTCTACTCTGAGAACAGGGTAGTACTGCAGCCCCACCGAACATTGTGGACTCCTATGAAGTATAGTGCGACCGCAGCTTTTACCCCAGATCACGTAAGAAACAGACTGTCCGATCGCTTGGTCTAGCAGGCAACCCTTGTCAGGAAACGGCCACCAGGCAGCGACAGCGTCACACCCTTACTTGTGGCACCAACCACTAGATGGCACTCCGTTCTGTGAAATATGTGGCAACATCGTCCGAACGCGTGCAGCTTTCCACCATTTGGCGTCTGTGAAGTACAGCTGTTTCTGACATACCGGTGGTAGTGGATCGAGACGTCATGCCGAGTGCCTGCGAGTATATCAACTGTGGAAGGAGTAGACAGACAAATCCTGAACTAAAAATGTTCAAATTTCCCATCAAAGATAAAGAAAGGTTACGGAAGTGGATTTTAAATCCAGGTAAATCCATGAATTAGTTACGAGTAAGAATAAATAAAGAGCCCTAAGCATTCGATCCTATCTAAATTTTGTTGATCTTATATTCTGATATAACGTGGCAGCCCTTCCTTTATTTTTTTCGAAGATATCGTTGTTAAGTGCGTACATGAAATTATATTCGTTTACAACTAACAGTAATCAAATGCAAAATGTAGTTATACTTAAGAACGCTTACAGAAATACTTAGAAAGGAAGCAAAATCTGTTTCTTAAACTTATTTACAGTCTCAATGTGAAAACTATATTGTCGTTATAACTCACCTAATCGCTATACATATTCTATGAAAAATAAATAATTCTGTCGGTAATGTCAGGACGCGAAACCCACTGCTCGGTGCAATATTTGTCAGTAAATTAACTGATTATATTTCAAAGACGTTGAAAAGATTTTGAAAGCTTTCTAGTGTTAAGCTGCACGTGGGGATCTTTTTTACCACATAATCCGTATCAGAAGAGCTGTATAACAAAGAGGAAATAGACGGCATGGAAGGCGAGTGTAAAACCTATGCGACTGCATTACAGTCTGCATTTCAACAGCACCTCGCGAGAAATGTTTTTGTGTTACTTTTCATTTATTTAATTTTGTATATGATTGTGAGAAGTATCCCTACAGTAGAAATAAACTTGGTTTGTAGAATTACAGGAGCTAATCTACACTCCTGGAAATTGAAATAAGAACACCGTGAATTCATTGTCCCAAGGGGAAACTTTATTGACACATTCCTGGGGTCAGATACATCACATGATCACACTGACAGAACCACAGGCACATAGACACAGGCAACAGAGCATGCACAATGTCGGCACTAGTACAGTGTATATCCACCTTTCGCAGCAATGCAGGCTGCTATTCTCCCATGGAGACGATCGTAGAGATGCTGGATGTAGTCCTGTGGAACGGCTTGCCATGCCATTTCCACCTGGCGCCTCAGTTGGACCAGCGTTCGTGCTGGATGTGCAGACCGCGTGCGACGACGATTCATCCAGTCCCAAACATGCTCAATGGGGGACAGATCCGGAGATCTTGCTGGCCAGGGTAGTTGACTTACACCTTCTAGAGCACGTTGGGTGGCACGGGATACATGCGGACGTGCATTGTCCTGTTGGAACAGCAAGTTCCCTTGCCGGTCTAGGAATGGTAGAACGATGGGTTCGATGACGGTTTGGATGTACCGTGCACTATTCAGTGTCCCCTCGACGATCACCAGTGGTGTACGGCCAGTGTAGGAGATCGCTCCCCACACCATGATGCCGGGTGTTGGCCCTGTGTGCCTCGGTCGTATGCAGTCCTGATTGTGGCGCTCACCTGCACGGCGCCAAACACGCATACGACCATCATTGGCACCAAGGCAGAAGCGACTCTCATCGCTGAAGACGACACGTCTCCATTCGTCCCTCCATTCACGCCTGTCGCGACACCACTGGAGGCGGGCTGCACGATGTTGGGGCGTGAGCGGAAGACGGCCTAACGGTGTGCGGGACCGTAGCCCAGCTTCATGGAGACGGTTGCGAATGGTCCTCGCCGATACCCCAGGAGCAACAGTGTCCCTAATTTGCTGGGAAGTGGCGGTGCGGTCCCCTACGGCACTGCGTAGGATCCTACGGTCTTGGCGTGCATCCGTGCGTCGCTGCGGTCCGGTCCCAGGTCGACGGGCACGTGCACCTTCCGCCGACCACTGGCGACAACATCGATGTACTGTGGAGACCTCACGCCCCACGTGTTGAGCAATTCGGCGGTACGTCCACCCGGCCTCCCGCATGCCCACTATACGCCCTCGCTCAAAGTCCGTCAACTGCACATACGGTTCACGTCCACGCTGTCGCGGCATGCTACCAGTGTTAAAGACTGCGATGGAGCTCCGTATGCGACGGCAAACTGGCTGACACTGACGGCGGCGGTGCACAAATGCTGCGCAGCTAGCGCCATTCGACGGCCAACACCGCGGTTCCTGGTGTGTCCGCTGTGCCGTGCGTGTGATCATTGCTTGTACAGCCCTCTCGCAGTGTCCGGAGCAAGTATGGTGGGTCTGACACACCGGTGTCAATGTGTTCTTTTTTCCATTTCCAGGAGTGTACATTCTTCGATCGAAAACACGGGTAAAACCACAGCCGATCATGAGCTACAGTCAGCTGTGTGACGAATGCATTTCGCGGGCAGCGCTCTAGACGAACACAAATCAGCGTCATTCACGTCACCGAAGATACAGCGTTGCCAGTTCCGCGACATGGACCGGTCGGTTAGCATTGTAGCGTTGCCTGCGACATCTGTTGACCGACGGGAAAACTATTTTTACGGTTGCCTGTTCCGCCGTAAGGACGGTCAATCTGTTTCTTACGTGATCTCGGCTTTTACTTTGCTATAGACTTTGTGACGAGCAGGCAACATTCAAAACCACTCGACAAAATTTGAACGTGGTCGGAAGCAGCAAACAGTGTTTATGGTTTGTCAGCCCTCCTTTTTCTTGACCACCTGAGACGGTGATCACGGAGAGTTGTAACATTGCCATGTGCATGAATAAAACAGCAACGTAAGTCCATGTGCTCATCTAGAGGGTTGGATCCCCTCCTTCGAAAGCGTCAGATTGCAAAGCCTGGGCTACTCTCAGGGTGGAATCTCCGTCTTCGAAGATTGTGTTTGTCTGTCTGTCTGTGTGCCCGCCGCTTGCTGCTGTCGCTGTTCGTTCGTTCGTCCGTCCGTCCGCCTGCCTGCTCGCTGTCCATCGCCGTCGTCGTAACCGCTGCCGCTGCCGCCGCCGCCTGCTGTTCGTCCGTCTGTTCGCCGTCGACCATCGCCGACGCCGACGCCGCCGCTGCCGCTGCCTGCTGCACGTCCATCTGTCCGTCGCCGTTCGTCTGCAATGAGTACTCCCACCTCCACCGTCATCTACACCTCCCCCTCCCCCTCTCCCACAGTCACTTCCTGGAGTGCCGCTCCTGGCCTCCCTCCTAACACCTCCCCTTCCCTTCCCCCACTTAACCATCCCCCTATCTCCTCCCCTGCTGTATACCCACACCTCTACACCCTTCCTCCAGCCTCCACACCCTCAACAACTCCCACTCCTACCCCCGCCCTCACGTACGCCTCTGTTGCCGCTTCTGCTGCCGCCCCTCAGGTGGTTGGCTTCCCCTCTCTCACCGACCCCGTTGCTTCGTCTTCTGCATCTCCCACACGCATCACGTCGCGCCGAGCCACCATCGCCACCACTGAACCAGCTGCTTCTCCCGGTGCCTCCACTACGTCACAGGGATCTGCCTCCCACCACCTCCCTCTCCTCCCCGTCCCCCTCCTCACAGCCTCCAGTCTCCAAAAAACCCCAAAAGCGCGTCCTTACCGACTCTGCTCCCACCACTTCCCACAAAAAATCAACACCACCTCCCCCTCCCCCTGCCGTCACCATGGACACCACCCCTCCTCCTGCCACCCATACCTTGGCCCCCACCCTCCACACCTTTGTCCTGTCACCTCCCGATCCTAAGTTTCTCAACGCTCGTACCCTCACCAAGGAAATACGAAAGTACTTACCTGGTGCTCCCATTTCCCAACTCATTCCCCGCAGGGACTCAGTCCTTATCAAGTCCCCGTCCCCATCCTTTCACACAGACCTCCTGCGAAAACTCCCACGAGTTATGTTTGGCCCCCACACCTCTCTGACACCCTTCCTTTCCGCTTCCACTCCCCCTCAGCCCCAGCCTCCCCGTCGCCCCCCCACCTACACCGCTGTGATCACCAAGCTCAGCCCGGTGATCACAGAGGATGAAGTGTTGGTAGAACTGAACTCCCACCCGGACTTGGAAATCCGCTCTGCCCGCCGTATCCACAATGCGTCTGGTCCCACCTACCTCATGCGGGTATTCTCTGAATCCGCCCCATCCATAGACCATCTCCTCACCCAGGGTGCCCTGATATACCACCATCGCCACCCTGTTGAACCCTCCAAATCCCCTCCCCAATCCTACCGTTGCCAGCGGTGCCTGATGTACAATGACCACCTGACTCCCACCTGCAAAAACCCCCCCACCTGTCCCCATTGCAAGGCCTCCCACTTTCTTAAGAACTGCCCCAACCTCGCTGCTCCTCCTTCCTGTAATACCTGCAATGGTCCCCATCCCACATACTCCCACAAGTGTAAAGCTAAACCCCCTCCAGCCACCCCTGAACTTATAGTCCCAGTTCGTCCCGTCGATCCCCCTGTCCACCCCAACAATTCCCTCCATCCACCCCCCACGGCCGAGGACATCATCCGGTTCATTACCGTTGTACTCCAAAACATTCACCCTTTTCAGGGCCCCCACACCTTCCAATAAATATCCCTTGCTGCTCGCTCTGTTTTCCACCTGAACGCCTTCGCCACTTACTCCCACAACCAAGCCCACTTCACCTTCACCCGCCTCGACACCCTAGTTTAAGTCTCTTCCCTTCCCTCTCTTCCCCCCCTCCTTCCCGTCATGGCGCGGCACGAGTCTCGCATCCTCTTCCAGAACATTCGCTCCTTCCGCTCCAACAAATACCTCCTCATGCACACCCTCTCCCACCACCAGGTCGACACCTTCCTCTTGAACGAAACCTTTCTCCAGCCCCACCATTCTATCCGCACCTCCCCCTATATCCTCCACCGCACTGACGCTCCTGGTCCTCGTGCGCAGGGTGGAGTTGCGATTGGCCACCTTAAGCATATCCCTGTCCGGCCACAACCTCTCCTCAATGACCCCACTGAACACCTTATCCTTAGCGTCTTCTTCCCCTCCCTCACCATTACCTGTGCCACCATCTATGTCCGCTCCACTGCTCCTCTTTCTTATGACTTCATCTCACACATTGACCACACCTTCTCCACCTATGTGATTGCCGCCGACCTCAATATCCATAGCCGCACTCCTGCTGCCCTTCGGCGGTGGCATCAGTTCCTCTCCACACTCCAAGGTGACCTTGTTCCTCTTCCTCAGCACACCCGACCTGAAAGTAACACCACCCCCGATGTTGTCATTGCCTCCGCCAACCTCCTTGGGCGTATCACTGTCGCCGTCCTTGACCCCACAGGTAGCGATCACCTCCCTGTCCTTCTCACCATAACGTCCTCAAACCGCCCCCCTCCAGCTCCGCACCCTGCACCCCCTCCCAGGGTCGTCCATGACTATCGCTGTGCCAACTGGGATGCCTACCGGGACTCCATCTCCACCCAGGTCGAAAGCCACCCTCTTACCTATCGCCATCCTGACGACATCAACCACGCCTCGTCCTTCCTTCAGCAGGTAATTACTGACGCCGTGGAGGCCCATGTTCCTACTAAAACCATCCACCCACACCGTCCCACTCTCCCTCCACGGACTGTCCTCCTCCGTGAATCCCGCCGCCTATATCGCTCCTTCCTGCGCACTCGTGACAGGGATACACTCCAACACCACTGGCAAATACAGCGACACGTACGGAACCTTATTACAGCAACGAAACGCCGAGACTGGCGCCAGACCTGCACACGACTCAACGCCACTCTCCCTATCAACTCCTCCAAGTACTGGTCCGCCTCCCATCGTCTTACTGGTTCCCTTTCTGCTCCCCACTACCCCCTTCTCCATAACGATCGCCCCCTTCCTGACAACCTCAGTAAGGCCAACCACTTCGCTTCCCACCTTTCTGAGGTCTTCTCCATCCCCGATGATCCCCACTTTGATTATTCTCTTTTCCCCACGGTCATGGAACGTGCCGATACCTCGGTCGCTCCACTTGCTCCTAGTCTCCAGTACTTGGGGCAGTTGCCCCCCTCCGACGTAAACACTCCCATCACAGCACAAGACATTAAACTTATCCTCCGGTCCAAACGCAACACGGCCCCTGGTCACGACTGTGTCACCTACCGTCACCTTCGCGAAAGCCCCTATTCCTTCCTGACTGTCCTCGCCCATCTCTATAATGTCATCCTCTCTACTGGCTTCTACCCTGACCTGTGGAAGACCTCCCGCATCCTCTTATTCCTCAAACCCAACAAACCCCCTTCTGCCGCCTCTTCCTATCGTCCCATCTGCCTCACCTCCATCTTCAGTAAGGTCTTTGGATCCATTCTCTCCTGCCGTATCCATCAGCACCTTGCTCAACACCACCTCCTCCCCCTTACCCAGTGTGGCTTCCGACCCTCCTTCTCTGCTGACGACCAACTCCTCAACCTTGTTCACCTTCTGTCCCTCCAGCTCAACTCCCGTCGCTCCGCCATTTTTGTTTCCCTTGACCTCCAAAATGCCTATGACCGTGTATGGCATCCCGGTCTCCTCTTTAAACTCCAAACCTATGCCCTGCCTATCAATTTTGTCCGTCTGGTCGCTTCCTTCCTCTCGCACCGTCCTTCCTATGTCACCCTCCACAACACCAACTCCCATATCTTTTATCCCACGGCTGGCGTCTCCCAAGTTTCTGTCCTCTCCCCTCTCCTTTATCTCTTGTATACAGCTGATATGCCCAAGCCACCCCCACCAGTCCACCTTCTCCAGTATGCTGATGACACCGCCTTCCTGGCTCTCTATCCTACCCTTCAATGGTCTCAACGTACCCTCCAAACCCACCTTAACCAGTTCACCACTTGGTGTAACCAGTGGTTCCTCCGTCTCAACCCCTCCAAAACCCAGGCAATCATCATAGGCTGCACCACTCGCTCCTTTCGCCTCCATGATTTCTACCTCACCCTTTATGGTCGTCCTATCGAACTCACCCCCACCCTGAAATACCTTGGCCTCACCCTTGACCGACACCTCACCTGGACCCCTCATCTCCTGACCATCCAGCAGAAAGCCCATTCCCGCCTCCGCCTTCTGAAACGCCTGTCTGGCCGGACATGGGGATTGCATCCTTCTACCATCCTTCACACCTACAAATCCCTCATCCGTCCTATCCTCTGTTATGCCAGCGTTGCCTGGATCTCCGCCCCTACCCGCTTTTACAAGGCCCTCCAAATCCTTGAACGCCATGCGCTCCGCCTTGCCTACCGTATCCGCCTTCCTTCCCCCACACGGCTCCTGTATGAACCGATCCCCTTCCCCCACCTCCTCCTGTTCCTCCAACATCTCCGCATCCTTTACATTGTTCGCAGGCTTGATCCCCCCCACCCTCTGGTTTCCTCCTTCCTCTCCACCCCCCGCCCGTTGCCGCACCTCTATCGCTGTATCCCTCCCTCTCTCCACCTCCACACCCTCCATCTCCTTCATCAGGGCAATTTCCAACGCCTCCCCCTCCCAGATGACGAACTTCGCCGTGACGTCTACCCTTCCTTCCAACTATAACCTGGCCTTGTTCCCCCCCCCCCTCTCCCCAGGGCCCCCTTTTCCTCTTTCCTCCTTCTCCCAGAGGGGATTTTCCTCCTTCCCCCCCTCCCCTGAGACCCTGCGCCCCATACTTGCCTCTCTCCTTCCCACATCCCTCCCTACCTGGCCCTCTTCCGCGCGCCCCCCGCTCACCTCCCCCATCTCTTCCCCTCCCTCCCTTCTTCAGGTCTCCCTCATCTCCTAGCACCTGGCAGATCCTCTGTATTTCTCTTCATCAGTGGGCCACATCAGTGTTGTTTAGTGCTGTTTCTCGTGTGCGTCAAGAGGTGTGCTTTTAATTGTGTCCTGCCTTGAGGTTCGCCGTCAGTGTTACGTTATGTGCTATGCCATCCGTCGCTACCTTTATGCTCCAGTCATATTGTGCCTTGTGTTCTTTTAACCGTCGCAGTGTGTGGCTTTTTGTGTGTGCTACTTTTAAACAGTTTTTTTTTATCTCCACTTTACAGTCAACCCGCTTTTTGTCTATTGTCTTCCATGATGTTCCCCTTTTTTTATATCTATGTTCACCTTATTCTCTCCTTTGCTGTTTTTAAATGTCTTCTATTGTTTTGTTCTATGTCTTTCGGCTGAAGAGCAGCGCCTATGCTGCTGCCAGCCCGCCCCGATGGGGAATTGAAATACAATAAGGAAAAAAAAAAAACATGTGCTTTCCTAGGTGGTGGCAAGTGAACATGTGACTAGCTCAAATATGTGTATGTAGTTCGTAATAAATCAGCACACGAGATTTAATGGCGTTATCTCGGAACGGCGACAAATTGTTTGTTATTAAATACGTCCATGTCACGGAACGTCACGTTACTCGTAATGGCTGTACAAGCGGTAATGACCGCTAAAAAGCGAAACCAACAGAGTAACAGCTGGCAGTGGGATATGATTTCAGTCAGCTTCTGTGACCTCTTTCATACAACGTGCTCTGCAGCTGCGGCAGATTTTACATTTCCTGGTGATTACCGGAAAGGTGAGCATTTCCAAATTCCTGTAGTTTTATTATCTGGAATTTTTTACAAACTATAGAGTTATAATTTAAATCTCTATCCATAAAATGCACATAATGCCATACAGAAAAGGGGGTTAAATTATTTCCATTTGTATACTAGTAACTTTTGCGACTTTTTTTGCATACGGTATGAGATAAGGTGACATATTAAATTTTGGTGAACTGGTCTCATCAGACTTACGTAAAAGTACATGGATAAAGGCATAAAAGCTTTGAAATTCCATGTACTTCATGATATCCTTTACTGCTTTATCAGAGATGAAGCACAGATAAAGAAAAGCCAGAGTTCTAAATGATGTAACCATAGTGATCTCTATTCTACCCGGAGGTAGAACTCTAGTCTTACAGAAACAGAAACGTAGAAATTGAAGGTGCCTGCAAATTCCTGTCATCAGCATCGCATGGGAAGTTGTTGATAGGCAAAATACTTCATTAACGGATTATTCATTAATTTCTAGTTACACTACTGGCCATTAAAATTGCTACACCAACAAGAAATGCAGATGATAAACGGGTATTAATTGGACAAATATATAATACTAAAACTGACAATTGATTACATTTTCACGCAATTTAGGTGCATAGATCCTGAGAAATCAGTACCCAGAACAATCACCTCTGGCCGTAATAACGGCCGTGATACGCCTGGGCATTGAGTCAAACAGAGCTTGGATGGCATGTACAGGTACAGCTGTTCACGCAGCTTCAACACGGTACCACAGTCAATCAAAAGTAGTGACTCGCGTATTGTGACGAGCCAGTTGCTCGGCCACCATTGACCAGACGTTTTCAGTTGGTGAGAGATCTGGAGAATGTGCTGGCCAGGGCAGCAGTCGAACATTTTCTGTATCCAGAAAGGCTCGTACAGGACCTGCAACATGCGGTCGTGCATTATCCTGCTGAAATGTAGGGTTTCGCATGGATCGAATGAATGGTAGAGCCACGGGTCGTAATACATCAGAAATCTAACGTTCACTGTTCAATGTCCCGTCAATGCGAACAAGAGGTGACTGAGACGTGTAACCAATGGCACCCCATACCATCACGCCGGGTTATACGCCAGTGTGGCGATGACGAATACACGCTTCGATTGTGCGTTCACCGTGATGTCACCAAACACAGATGCGACCATCTTGATGCTGTAAGCAGAACCTGGATTCATCCGAAAAAATGACGTTTTGCCATTCGTCCAGCCAGGTTCGTCGTTGAGTACACCATCGCAGGCGCTCCTGTCTGAGATGCAGCGTCAAGGGTAACCGCAGCCATGGTCTCCGAGCTGATAGTCCATGCTGTTGCAAACGTCGTCCAACTGTTCGTGCAGATGGTTGTTGTCTTGCAAACGTCCCCATCTGTTGACTCAGGGATCGAGACGTGGCTGCACGATCCGTTACAGCCATGCCTGTCATCTCGACTGCTAGTGATACGAGGCCGTTGGGATCCAGCACGGCGTTCCGTATTACATCCTGAACCCACCGATTCCATATTCCGCTAACAGTCATAGCATCTCGACCAACGCGAGCAGCAATGTCGCGATACGATAAACTGCAATCGCGGTTGGCTACAATCCGACCTTTATCAAAGTCGTAAACGTGATGGTACGCATTTCTCCTCCTTACACGAGGCATCACAACAACGTTTCACCAGGCAACGCCGGTCAACTGCTGTTTGTGTATGAGAAATCGGTTGGAAACTTCGCTCATGTCAGCACGCCGTAGGTGTCGCCACCGGTGCCAACCGTGTGAATGCTCTGAAAAGCTAATCATTTGCATATCACAGCATCTTCTTCCTGTCGGTTAAATTTCGCGTCCTTAGCACGTCATCTTCGTGGTGTAGCAATTTTAATGACCAGTAGTGTATATACCTAATGTATAAACCTTAGGTAATAGACTGCAACAGTTTGTAAAGCAATGCCATCAAATCTGCGCAAGATTCCAATTAAATATTATAAAGTACCAAAATAAGTGACATAATTCCTTCCTTCATACATGGTAGGCAAACGAAAACTGACCCAAAAAATACTTCGCAGACCTTGAAAATTGTCAGCTCCTTCTGCACTTTCATTTCTTCTCCTTCTGTTGTGTGTCTAGTAGGTAGCGACAATTATGTTTGCAATACTGCTACTAACAGTTTTGTTTAATCGATACGAGCACTGTAAAAGCCGGTTTGCCTGGACACAGATGCAATTTTACGTCTTTGGGGAGTCAGTCTGCTTTCGAGCAAAGAGAATCGCGCGGTGATTGCAGCCCACGTGGCCCTCGTTTGAAAGAAAATTCACCTTTACTGACTTAATTACTTTACAAGCGACCCTGTGTGCCGCTCGAAATCAGTTGGATTCTTATTGCTGGAGCAATTTGTTGAAGAGGAAAAAAATGGTTCAAATGGCTTTGAGCACTATGGGACTCAACTTCTGTGGTCATCTGTCGCCTAGAACTTAGAACTACTGAAACCTAAGTAACCTAAGGACATCACACACACCCATGCCCGGGGCAGGACTCGAACCTGCTACCGTAGCGGTGGCGCGGTTCCAGACTGAAGCGCCTAGAACCGCTCGGTCACTCCGGCCGGCGCTGTTGAAGAGGACACTGCCTTTGTCTGGTGGTGGACCACACTGATGTGCAGATCGCACAGTGAATTAAGACTTGCGTCAGACCATTCGGATTTACTTGCTATGGTGAACCTTAGTTGTTGCGGCGAGGTTAGATTAGCACTGCTTGGCTTCGATCACTGAGAGTGTGAAATGGACTGTGTGTTTATGCATAATAAAATGGAGGCTTGCAGGTTACTTAGTTCAATGGAAGCTGATTATAGCATTATACATTACTTTTCACTTCGCTGTGTTGAAAATTCAAAAATGCTACTCTCTCCAGAGGAATAAAATAGTCTTTTATTGAGTCAAGAAACGCGAGAGGAAATGAGATGCTCCTATGGCATGTCGTGAATTTTAATCTTGTAGGTTTCAGTGACCCTGAGATGATGTAAAACATTTCCTTTCCTCAGTTATAATATAGCTGTTTAGGAGTCAACTTCTTGCTGATTTAATGGAAACTATGAGTTATCATTCTCTGAATTAAATTATTGATGTGCAACACGTTGAATGGACGCCATTTTGTTTAAATCGGTATCGAAATACCATCCACAATCACTCAGGGTGTATCGGAAATCAACCACTGAATTCTTATCTCACAAGAGACTGAAATAACCGACTTCGCATTGCATGCTGTAAGTGTACAGGCCAACTCAAAGTAAGTAACAGGAGCTGTTACATCGAATGCTGTTGGTTATATATTGTGTGGTTAGATTTCGTAAACATTTATTTTTTCATTCGTGTGTGTGGCTGTCTGGGATGTCTACTTTCACACGTGTGTGTTTTATGAATCAAATATTAATAAGCGGAACCATGTGTGGAAATCAGCAGGCTTACTGCAGAAATTAATATTTGTGTCAGTCTGTACTGTACTCTTTCTTGGAGAACCATTTATTGTGACTTGTGATGTAGATGTGAGAAAATCCCCTCCTCCTCCACTTTGTGTTATCCCATGGTGAAGAGATGACTGATGAGACTTTTCTGGATGACTAAAGACTGTTAAAAGGGCTGAGCAGAATTAATTTACCCTATTTATTTATTTTTGTCTGGGAGAAAGTGTCTTGAGACAAGATAATTCTGTATTTTCCTCAGTATCTGAGGCAGTGTTAGGCATGCTGCAAGAGTTTTGACGTTCAGGTTTTGTGGACAGTCACATAGTGCTTTGAATGAATATTTAGCAGTATATTTTTAAATATTTCATTTCTGCTGTAGTATTTTATTCGGTTTTGACTACTTTTTCATATCATGTGCTCTTTGATTGAATTTCAGGTTTTGGTGCTAGTTTTGGTACTAAGAAGAATGTTCGAGTAGTAACGAAGTTTGAGTGGAGCTCATCCTTGTCTTGATAATTAAGAGCTTTGTAAAGAACTGAAGATTTAATGTGTGATTTTTCATTCTGAAGAGGGGCTCAACATGTAAAATTTTTTATTGGTTTTGAATACTGAGGTTACCCCAGAAGTTGTTGTATGACTGTGGGTGGTTATATTATTCAGTAAAGGATGGAGAAGCTTATAATCTTTCAGAGTAAGAAAAGGAGGGCACGTTTTGGAAAAATTCAAGAGAGAGGGAACAGATTAAGGCTATAGAACATGCTGCTGCAGCAACATAAAGACAACAAAATGTGTCTCATGGCGATTCAGTTAATATATCTGTCTGGTAGATAGAAACAGTTGGACAAAGTACTACAGTTTCCACACAGGTGGTCAATGATGTCATGAACGAGGAAGCAGTTGGACGTGGTGTGATTCCACCACTTGAGTCTATTAGTAGTTGTGATGGCTCGGCAGGCGCTTATTCAACTTGTGCTGCTTTTCATGAGCAGAATGAATCTCATTATCCTCCTTCACCATTAGTAAACATTTCTGATCAGAACATGAGTGGCTTATCATTGGAATTACTGAAAGAATTTAAGGATCGTAAGGGCAGTACAATAGAGCAGAATGATAACCTAGAAGAAAGGTTAGACGCTAGTATAAAGGAAAGAAACAAATGTCATAAAGAACTGAATATGAATTTGTATGAGAAAACAGAGACCATTGTGATGGTATTTGATGAGAAATTAGGGGACTCAGTAGATATCATTGCCACTGAATAGAAAGATAGATTGAGAGAACAGACTGAAAATATTTTTATGGAACAGCATTAACGTATACTGTGTCAGCTCCTTTCATGTAATATTGCTCTGGCATATATATCTGATGTCCAATTAATCTAGCAGGAGAATCTGGTGGTGGTCCTGTACACAAAATGAAAGCTGGGTGAAAGGCTGGCTGCAGAACCATTATACATTGATTTAATTTAATTAATTTCACCTCAGCATCCTACGCAATCCTATTCCTAATTTCCCCTCAAACATTAGCTCTATGTGTGACTGAGTGAGTAACTGGCCACTTACTGTTACTAGAGATTCAGTATATCTTCTCTTATTTCGTCTTTGTACAGGCTCTGTTATTTATGAACTGTTAAAGCGTTCGAATTGTTCAGAAGTACGCCAAATGTCATTCATCCTCATGTTTGGTTGGAGCAGTTCGATGTTTCACTCCCACCAACTTGCTGGTCATAAGATTGAATTCCTGTGAAGTTTATGTGAGTAGTTGATGCGGATGCATTGCTTGGTTAGGAAGCGTAAATGTTACGAGGAACTAAGGCATTCGTTCTCTTCTACATATTGATCTGAGGCAGCAGATTCAAACACGATATTCTGATGATACAAAATTTCAATCATTCTGTTTTGAACAATCCCACAAGATTCTTTGAACATACGTTGTTGAAAAAACAATGCTTCTACAGCCGCTGCCGTCCTACTGAGTTGATTCACATTTGCGACATGAAATATCCTATGTACATACATCGGATTATTCTATCTGGGCATGTTGAGAATGTTTTAGAAGGTTTTCACTGAAGTGATGCAGATTCAAATCTGTGCACTGTGGAGACGTGATTACATGATCCACAGAATAATATATGTGCACAATATAATTCTCAGCTGCTGCCAGTAGACGATTAAGGTACAACAGATTTAAAAACAAAAGCTATGAACAGGTGAAGATGTTGAATTTTTAAGGTATGGGGGAACCATTGTTTAGCACATTTTTTGGTGAGTCCAGTGCTTCAAATAGCTGCTTTGTCTCATGTTCTGGATATGAGTAGCCAGGTGTAGCTGTTGAGAGAGCCAGCAATTCAGAAGGGTGAAGGTGTAGGTTCATGGCCTACTTCCACAGTAGACTAAGGGGAAAGCGGCAATGAGAGTAAAAAGTGTTGAGGTAAAAATATTAGTAGCAGGTAGGTAACAGGTTTCCTATAGATTTGTTATTGGGGTGAGGCTGACGATTGATACAATTTTAGGGGTTTATTTTTTCCAACAGACAAAGCAGTGATGGACTCTGATGAACCGATATTGAACTATGATGCGTCTACTCTGAAGTTGCATTTCGATTAATGTGCTGTTAGGGAGGAGTGTTCTAATTATTGTATTACAGATCTGAGTTATTCTTTGAGGCTAAGCATTTGCAATTGAGGATAGTGCCAGTGCCATTCTATTACTAGGTTGCTAGGAAAGCGTTTCTACTACATAGGAAATGCAGAATCAAGTTGAATGTGTTGAAGAGGAAAATGGGGTAGTTGAAGGGAGTTTGCTTGGTGCAGTCCAACACAGTCATTCAGCATTTTCCGAACATTTTAGTACGATTAAGTAGCATAAGAAATTCTTTATCAGGTCATATCCCATACCACTGATTTATTTAGAGAGAGAGAGAGAGAGAGAGAGAGAGAGAGAGAGAGAGAGAGAGAGAGAGAGGAGGCTGAGACTGAGATGATGTTACAGTAAAGAATAACTAAACCTGCTGTCAGTTCATATTATAATCTGTAGTTAGTGGTGCCAAAAGTTGAGATGATATTAGGATGGTGTCGGATTCTAGACAGATTAATATAACTTTTTTACCAGAAACTGATAGACCATTGACATTAGATGAGCCTTTGAAAAAATTTCATGGTTTTACTGTCCTACCTTCTATTGAATTAAGACGGAGCTATTGGCAGATTGACTTACATCCTCCATGTCGAAAATTCACAACGTTCTTGCATTACAGGTCTAGCTATCAAATTACACTTTCGGTTGTATGTCGGTTTGGTTGCATTTATCAGAGGTTTTAATATCTGAGCAGAGGACTAAACATCTATGTTGATGATGTACTGTGTGCAGAAGATAGAAGGATAAATTTAATGATGATTTAGACAGGTTACTGAGTATTTTCAAAGAGTATGGCATGACTGTGAATTTAGAAATATCAGAGTTTGGAAGGAGACAGGACTGACATCAGCTATTTATTGTACCTGTTCCAGAGAAAACTGAGGCAATTAGAGAGTTTCCTGCTCCTAAAACAAGCAAACAGAGTTCTGCATTCCTAGGTTTAATTAACATTTATAAACTATTTATGAATTTAAATATTTCTGCTGCACCAGTTTTTTCACAACATTTACGAAATATGCTAGTTTTGAGTATGAAGAAAAACATTCACAAAGTCTTGACATCATGCTAGCCTTGTCAAAAGATGAATCCACCAACATTGCCTTATCATACAGATTCATTTCTTGATCATTCCATCATGATTAAGAATGTTTGGCTCTCTTTTGGGATCTGGTCAAAGCTACTCCAACATTTTTTTTTTTTTTTTTTTTTGCCGTTGAGTTGACTTCCATGTTCGTAGTTCGTATCACTCATGTCACTGAGGAGAGCTGACAGTCGATCCGTTGTATGAAAATTTCTAAACAGTCTCTACATAAGATCCGTCATGTTGATAAAGTAATATCAGACAATGGATCACAATTCAGGTTAGTCGTTTTGAAATGCGCTTTGCTAAGAGTATAAAGACAACACACATCCCATTGTATCACCCAGCTTTTAATCGCTTTGAGCACGTCAAGAAAGAGCTCAATAAACTATGTAGGCTGCATTATCAACTGTATCATACACCTGTATCTTCAGATTCCGATACACATTTGTTTGGAGAAGTCATAAACGAACTGCCAAATTATTTGATATATTTACAGCTAGTTTTGGGATTGAATTGATTGGCAGCTGATTAGCTACCAGTTGATAAGATATAGGAAAATGTAGCGTTACAACAGTCCTGTAGGTTGAGACATAGCGATGTAGTAACACTGCCTTTGAAAAACATATTGGAGGTCACTGAAAAGCGTCAGGATAAGCAGATGATGTCAGTAAAATCGTTCATGGTACCACATAAGGTGATTCTGAAGGTGCACAAACTGACCCACAGACGAAATTCGTTGACACACAAATTTTTCCTATTTACATTATTCCTTTTATGGCGCAACATATGGCACACCCAGATTCAGGAGATCTAGAAACTCTAGAAGCCAAAGAATAGGAAACATTAAATCATATTCCAAATGTAAAACTGATTCACGAATAGGTACATTGGCATGTACAATAAAGATGCTCCATATCATTCGAACTTCATAGTTTGATGTGCATTTATGTTTTTCTGTATAAGATATTAATATGTAACTAAATTTCAGGACATGAGAAGTTTTTCAAATACTTTTTCGCTATTCATGTGCTTCAAGTCCTTAAAATCGAAGGCGCTTGAATGGATAAACTCTGGAGCTGATACCTCTATATGAGTAAAGAGTAATAATACATTATGCTTCACATTTGTAATGACACTAGCGAAAAAAAGTTTCAGTGGTGAAGATTCGAGGTAAAAAATACTCCATGCACTGCTATGTATTGTAATGTACCCTGAAGAGCCAAAGAAACTAGTACACCTGCCTAATATCGTGTAGCCCTTGTGATGACCTGAACCCACAGGAAAAATAATTATCAAATCTGAACTGTGAAGTCATCCAAAATTCTAGTTGGAAAACCACACTCTTTGTTACACTTCTCAATTGGTCACGATCCCACTTTGTTTCTGAACTGAAAGCTCTAATATTCACGAGGAACTGCTCTGAAATTAACCTGAACCGACAAAATTGTGTATATATTCTCTGAAACTTCAAAGACATCCAAGACAATATCTGAAAGGAATTAGAAAAAGTGACAAAATTTCGTGAATCACACACAATACTGTTAATAATTGCATGAACACTGGGGGGGGGGGGGGGGGGTTCACCATACATCTACCCACTTTTCAGTATAACCAGTGTCTCTTAATACTACGACTCGTAGCAATACAATATCAAAAAGTTTTATTTCTGCGTAAACAGTCCCTACGTGATTTGACAGCTGACATTTATAATTCACGCTCACGTCAGGAAATGCATCAATACGGGAATAGCAGCTTTTACGTTATGGTCAGAACGCAAGCAATTATGGAGGTCGCCGTAATTTTCGCGCGAAGCCATATTTCGCGACAAAATTTATTAGTCACTGTCATATATCTAGTCTCATAACAATACATAAAACTACATAAAATAACTACAATAATTTTGACATGCAAGGAGAATTAGTACTAATGAGAGGAAGAAATTTATATTTACTGGCGTTTCAACAATGACAACCAGGCAACTTTTAATTCACTGATTGTAATTTTATTTTCGTTAGTAGAAAGCAAACATAAACAAAGAATTTATTTGAATAGAGTCTGTATTTCTTATACTTTTAATAGAGAAAGAAAGTTTCTAGGTCAGGTGATAGCGTTCAGCGAAATCTCTTAACTTTTTGTTGCATACGAAGCGTTGCGTTGGGCAGCACGATGTCGGTGGGTTACGATGATGAGAGCAGGATATAGACAGTTCCGCTGGTTAATCTTCTCCGGCGAAACGCAAATAAAGTTCCGGCACAGCTGTATCTTTAACCCCGTGGTGATTAACAAACCACAAGACGCCAGTATACGAACGTTGTTGACATGTCCTCTCTTTCGAAGCGCATTACGTAGACATCGCTCGCTTTTACACTTTATGCACTGTCCGTGACGCTATCGTCCATAATTACACAGTTCGTCACATTCATATAGTCTTAGCCACAAATACACAGTTCATAGAATTGTTCTTGTGTGTGAAGCACACCGTAAACAATGTCCACTCTGTTCTCGCATTTCAAACTTCGACAACGTCACTGAAAGTCATTTATATTGCACAGTTTATTAAAGTCTTCACTTTCACGGCTTGACAGAATATGACAGACAACAGTTCCACCACCCAAAACCAATACCAGCAAAGTTCATTTGCATAAAAGCACTGTTCGTGTCGGCCACAACAAAGTATTGTTAGCGGCACTTTCACAGTCCGGTTTATTTGCTCTTAAAGTTCGCTGCCGATGGCATTACATACCGCATTGGTAAAGAGAATTAACAGTCTGATAGTTCGGTATCACTGTCCATACAATTACGTATGCTTTTCATAAAACACAGTACTATTTTTCCGCGCACGCTTCACAGACACACCATCCACCATCCCCTCCATACTCTCTGACCTATCAGTTTCTCTCCTTACCACTTCGCTTAACATCCTGGTATCAATAACTAGTCTCACACTACCATCTTTCTTGCCCACAATGACCAGAGGTGAATTATATTCACTCTTCCCTCGCTCTGTAACACCACAATTCAACATCCTCGCAATTTCTTTATTTACCGCCTCCCTCTGTACAAATGATATGGAATAATGTTTTTTTCGAAAATGGTTCATGCGGTTTGATATCCAGCTTACATTCATAATTCTTTACTCTTCCTGGCCTGTCAGAAAAAACTTCCCTATTCACCCACAAAACTTATCTCAGTTCTTCTTTCTGGCATTCATTTAACCCTTCAACTTTAGACATTTGGTTCTTCAATTCGTCCATAAGTCCACTTGTATCCTCCTCTCTCCTATACTCCAATTTCAGCTTAACATCACCCAAATTAGTTACTACAGGCATCATTTTCACTTTTAAATACCCTTACAGTCGGTCCTTATCTATCACCAATCCATCAAACTTCACACTGATCCTTGACCCATCACCCTCAAAATTAACAAAACTCTCTCCACAATTTATCTCCGCCTTGCACTCTGTCAACCAATCCATACCCAATATAATATTCACTGTTAACCCAGGTACTACAAAAAATTATGCACTAAACCTATGCCCCCAATCTCAAATTCCAAAATTATTTGGTGTTTAATTACCTTGCTTAATTTCCCTTTAGCACCCACTATCTTCAAACCTACTACTGGTACATTCATCACTTCATTATGCTCCTTTATGTTATTAAATAAACTTTCAGCAATAGCACTAATTTCACTACCTGTATCCAAAAGAGCTTTTTCTTCCCTACCATACATTCCAATTCTCACAACAGGTTGCTTAATTCTGTCACCATCATCACTACTATCTTCACATAACAAATCCTGCTCAATTTCATTATGAGCCCAGTCATCACAATTCAACTTTGAACTTTCCTTCCCTTCTAAATATTTCTGAAGAGCACAAACACCTACTTCCTCCTCATCATCAGCTGCTATTCCTACATCTCTGTGAATAAAAAAAACATTGACATCTTCTTCGTTACTTACTTCCTCTTTATGGTTCAAGGCATGTGTATTCATCACCCCTCCATTGACCTCAGAAATTGACCTTTCTCTTAGCTTAGCATCTTTCCTTAAATCATCACATGCATGGAAAGCATCCCTTTCACTACTTTCTTTCTCTCCTCCCATACTGCAACCATTACTCATACTCTCCCTTTCACTGTCACCATTTGCATTTTGAAATATTTTCTTTTCATTTATCACTCCCTTTGGCTGCCTGTCATAGTCTTTGACTCCCTCGTACATCTGGGAAAATCTCTGCATACACGAGTTCCCTAATTCCTTACCACCTTCACCATTAACCTCAGGTCCAATTTCTTCCATCACCAGACCATAATGACTACACACTCTATCACCATAATCATTACTAATACTATTACCCATCACTGTATCCCTTACATTACCATGGTGATTTGAAAATTCAATAAGCCCTAACCTTTGACCCACCCCACCACGGGCCTTCACTGTAGCGGGGTTCCGTTTCCCTCTCGTGATTCCCCTACTGTCTGATAACCTTGGCTATTTCCTCTAAAACCTCCTCGGCCTCTCCCCCTACCTCTAACGTTTCATTCTCCCTACTCTATCCTGATTATCATAATGACCATCCACATGTCTATTTTCATTAAATGAACAGCCCATTTGCCATCTATCCACATCCCTCATTCTGTTCAGAAAGTCTTTGATAGCACTAAAATTTCCTATCAACCCACATCTTCTATTAGGAGGCTACTTCCCTATTAATACTTTTATAGTATCCTTGTCACTCCATGGCTGTCCAAATGTTTTAGTTTACTTATCCATTTCTCACCATATTCTCCCTACTCCTCTTATCATACCATGGGGCCTTCTTAAAAGCTTCTATGACATCACTTTGTTTTCCTTTCGACCAGTATTCTTTCAAAAACGCTGACACAAAATCCTCAACTGTTTCATATTTTTCTGGTGCATCAGCTCCCCAATCTAAACCTTCCCCTTTTAAACAAGCACTTGCCCTCCTTAGTTTGTCCTTTTCTGTCCAATCTGTAGTAAACTGACTTCTCAAACTATTCACAAAAGACACGGGATGTACATCTCCACTAGGATCAAAAACTATGTTATTGAAACTACTACCATCCCTTATCTGCACTATTACTGGTGATGCAGTAAACTGCTTACCCTGTACTGTCTTTTCTAAACTCCCTACCCCATTCTCAATCTTAGCAGTGGTCTCTTTAATATCTTCCACTTCTGCCTAGTCTTTTGTCTATATTCACGAAACATTCCTCAGCAATAATCTTTAATTTCATCCTTCTCCTTCATACATTCAGTAGCTTGGGTTTTAATGTTTTTATCCAAGCATTCTACACTTTCCTTTATGATGTTTTCAAACTTCTCCTGCTTCTTATTTAACTCAAACTCTGTCTCTTTAAAAGTCTCTTTAATGTCATCTTTTAACTTCTCAAAATCTTTATCAACCTCTGACTTAAAGCCCAAGATTTTATTTTCCAACCCATCTTCCAGTTCCTGTTTAAATCCCCTCAGAGGTTTTTCAGACTTTTCGTCTAGCTTTTTTATTTCTTCACCCATTTTTCCTGTGATTTCCTGACAGCTTCTAGCTTTCCACTCACTTCTGTTTTCATTCCTTCCATTTTCTTCAACAGCAATGCTAACATACTTTCCACTCCTCCCTTCTCATCTGCTTCTCTTCTGACACCTGGTTCCACTTTAATGTCTAATCCTTTATCTACCTTTTCCATAACAAACTCTTTTTCTTTATTTTTTTCTTGTTCACTTTCCTACACCTTGAAACTAGCTACACGCTCATCTTCTTTGATTGTCATTTTGTCTACAAAAGATAACCCACACAAAACAAAACATTACAATTTTCACTCTTCCAAAATTCAAACATTGATCCTAAAATTGACAGGTTCGAAAAGACAGTACTACTAAAACACTGTCCTGTCACAACATGGCGCCATATGTGATGACCTCAACCCACAGGAAAAATAATTATCAAAATCTGAACTGTGAAGTCATCCAAAATTCTAGTTGGAAAACCACACTTTTTGTTATACTTCTCAGTTGGTCACGATCCCACTTTGTTTATGAACTGAAAACTCTAATACTCATCAGAAACTGCTCTGAAATTAACCTGAACCGACAAAATTGTCTTAGATGTCTTTGAAGTTTCGGAGAATATATACACAATTTTGTCGGTTCAGGTTAATTTCAGAGCAGTTTCTCGTAAATATTCGAGTTTTCAGTTCATAAACAAAGTGGGATCGTGACCAATTGAGAAGTATAACAAAGAGTGTGGTTTTCCAACTAGAATTTTGGATGACTTCACAGTTCAGATTTGGATAATTATTTTTTCTGTGGGTTGAGGTCATCACACGCTCCCGCAAGCATGCAGAAATGCCGCAGCACGACGTGACATGGATTCGACTATTGTTTGAAGTAGTGCTGGAGGGAAATGGCACCATGAATCCTGCAGCACTGTCCATAAATCCGTAAAGAGTACGAGGGGGTGGAATCTCTGAACCGTTGCAAGGCACCCCAGATATCTCCAACATTGTTTATGTCTGGGGAGCCTGGTGGCCAACAGAAGTGTTTAAACTCAGAAGAGTGTAAATGGAGCCACTCTGCAGCAATTCTGGACGTGTGGGGCGTCGCATTGTCATGCTGGAACTGCCCAAATCCGTCGGAATGCATAATGGACTTGAATGGATGCAGGTGATCAGATAGGATGCTTAAGTACGTGTCAGCTTCAGAGTCGTATCTAGACTTATCGGGGCTCCCATATCACTCCAACTGCACACGCCCCACGCCATTACAGACTCTCCACCAGCTTGAACCGTCTCTTGCTGACATGCAGAGTCCATGGATTCATGAGGTTGTCTCCATACCCGTACACATCCATCCGCTCGATAGAATTTGAAACGAGGATCGTCAACCAGGCAACATGTTTCCAGTTGATGGACCCAACCGAGGCGTAAAGCTTTGTGTAGTGCAGTCATCAAGAGTACGCGAGGGGATTTCTGCTTTGGAAGCCCTATGGATGATGTTTCGTTGAATGGTTCGCACGCAGACATTTGTTGATGGCGCAGCATTGAAATCTGCAGCAATCTGAGAAACGGTTGCACTTCTGTCACTTTGAACGATTCTCTTCGGTCGTCGTTGGTCCCGTTCTGGAGGATCTTTTTCCGGCCGCAGCGGTGTCGGAGATTTGATGTTTTACCTGTTCCTGATATTCACGGTACACTCGTGAAATGATCGTATGGGAAAATTCCCATTTCATCGCTACCTCGGAGATGCTGTGTCCCATCGCTCTTGCGCCGACTATAACACCACGTCCAAACTCACGTAAATCATGATAACCTGCCATTGTAGCAGCATTAACCGATCTAAGAACTACGACAGACACTTGCTGTCTTATATAGGCGTTGCCGACTGCAGTGCAGTATTCTACCTGTTTATATGTCTCTGCATTAGAATACGCATGCCTTTTCCAGTTTCTTTAGTGCTTCAGTGTATGTGTTCCATCTTCTGTAATGCTCCTGGGATGAGTTGCATCACTTTAGGCAATATGAGTGCTGCAAAGGATGAAGCGCATCAGAGGCTGTGTGACACACAAGTGACGATGTTTTACCAATAGTTAAGTATCTTACATTTCTTTATCATTCATTACGCGTAAGTGTATTTCTCAGGAATTCTGCCAGGAGAACAGACGTGGAGTGTACATAAATTATTCTCTTTTCTTGCAGGAGGATAGTGGGTTGCTAATCTAGTAAATAAGACGTTGTAAGTTATCGCTGTCAGTCCCTCAACAGGACAGAATTGATCAGTTGAATGTCAATATTGTTTCGTTTTAAGATTTATTCACTCACTACATGGCTATATATTATGTAAATATTATTCTGCTACAACTCAGTTTATTACAAGATAAAATCTTCACACATTTCTGAGTATTCACTTTCATTTCTCCCCAATATATTTCGCTTCTGGTAGATAGCAATATTTATCTTTGAAATGCGAGTCTCCTGGAATCGTTTTCGTTTAATAGATACAAGCACTGTAGCAACCTTTTTGCTTGAATACTGAAGCAATTTTAGGTCTTTGAGGGGGCAGTGTGCTTTTCACCAATGAGACTGTTAGTGGGTTGCAGCCATTGCGGTTCTTTTCGTTTGGAGGAGATGGTGCCATTACGTTAAATTCGAGTCTGTGTTCTTGTTGGCAGCGACTGGAAGGGCCGTGTTTTGGAAAGAAAGCTGCCTTTGTCTGTTGACGTTTCATACTCTCGTGCGGAACTGGGTAAGACCATCTGAATTTACTTACCGTGGTGAAGTTCAATAATTGTGGCATAGCTTGGTTGTCATCATTTTGTAGTATGAATCAGACCGTGTGCTTGTGAATATGGAAACAAAACCTTATAGATAGCTCATATGTTGTTGATTATGTTGTTGTACAGTATTTTTTCACATCGTTATGCCGTAAATTCAAAGATGTTGCCCTCTCCTGACGTATAAAATAGTTTTTATTTGTCCAGAAAACGTATAATAAGATATGATGTTCCTATTGATTATTGCCAATCTTTATCTTGTAGGTCTGAATACCTTTTCAGGGATATAAACTCAGTTGCTTGTGTTCAGTTACAATATAATTGTTTGCTACTCACTTCTTGCAGAGCTATGAGAAACATATCATTATTTGTATTAAACCATTGGAGTGTGTCACGTTGCGTGTTATTGAACCTTGTGGCATGGCTTTACAACCCACAACCACTTAGGCTGTATCGGAAGTCAGTCACTGGATTCCGATCTCACAAGACATTAATAATAAGCATATTACCTTTGCATGCTATTAGCATCCAGGTTCAGTAAAGGCAGGTGAACGGGGGCTGTTTCGCCGATTGCTATTGGTTATATATGATTACCTTGCCGACATATGTCACACATATTGCCTTTACGCTGCCTGGAAGTGGCATTCGTCTATAACTTTTCTTGATATTCTCAGTCAATACTTACAAAACTGCCTAGACATACCTATCGCACCCCTGGACGCTATAAGTAGAAAGCCAACATATTTTCAGTTTAATTCACTGTCTTTTACAAACACTGCACACTGTGCGATATTCGATAATTTCCTTCGCACTGAATTAAGAGAACGTGAGTGTAGTGACCATTTCTATTTCAGATAAAGTTTCGAAATTGTTTTTTCTGGGGCACGAGAACTACGTATTTTGCATAGTTTGAAGGTTTCAGGGCTTGATGATCACTGCTTACGGAAGTAGTCTTAGTTCTTTATGATATACTCGTATTTCAACCTTTAAGTAGGCAATACAGCTTACATCATCTGCAACTGCAGCACATGATGTAAGTTGGGTTGCCTATATTAAGGTGCATGAAATATTTTCCAGTCATTTGTCCATCCTGTACAAGCTACAAATTTTGGAATCTTTTTTGTGGTTTTGTTCCTGCAAATAATAATAGAAAACTTGTGCTTAAAAATATTTTATGCGCTTTCCTGTCGATATCCTGCAGAAAATTGACAACATTTGCGATACTAGTCATAAAATCCATTGTAAGTCACCCTGTGCATGTACCTATCTTTGTTGTCAAAACACACTACATGTACCGCCCATAAATGAGAATAATGTAGCCGCAAACTCCACATTTAATATCCTCTTGATAAAATTCACTTTCTCGTTTGTAATTATGTACCTCTATGACACAGAGTGATAATGTAAGTGGTGGTAGGCACTGGATCACCATAGACACTTAATATACAAATATGTAGAGTGTTTTTGATTAAGACGTAGATGCATTGACAAATTTTAACGTCAGTTTGTAATTAATTAAGACTTTTTAGTTAATTTGTATTTTTTATCATTAGTAGTCCATTGTATGTCTAAGCAAATGACATTGAATTTGATCAGTATGAGTCTGAATGGTTACAAGACTTGACTTTAAAAATTATACTTACCTGCGGCTAAATTTTCAACTAACATGTGACGATTTATTGATTTATAGTGTATCTCACTGGGATCCGTTTTTTCTACTAACAGCCATGCACGAGCAAAACAAAGACGAGAAAAAAAGGAATCAATTTTCTGAACACCTGTCAATGTCCAAATCACGAGTTTTAAAGTGCAGAACCACCATCATTATTTGCACCAGTTTTGAAACAGTTCATTTAGTTCTTATCCAAAAATATAGAAATATTCTGTTTTGCACTCTAATGATACTTCGTAGCCGCCTTGTACCTAGGCAAGATACGGGACAGAAGGACCATCGTAGGACGCATTTAGACAGCGGCAGTTCGATATCCAGTTAAGGTAAATATTGTGAATAAAACACTATAAACAAATAAATATATTTCTGCAATTTCTGCATGTATGTTTACAATTGAAACTTCCCATTAGAACAATTATACACGACTGTGCTTAAACTGATACACAATATTTTTAGCGCAACGCAATCTGACTTTCAAAAAAATCCCTACAAAAGAATGGCCCTGACTATAACCTATACCTTTCACAAATCACTTACCTCACAAAAATCTTCGCTACTCAAGCTACTGCAATACAGCGAGCACCACTACTGCCAGCTAAATAAAAGATTCAAAGTACTGAAGGCACTAACTACTGATAGGCATAGTTAGCAAATGAAAGATTTTGATAGAGAACAAACAATGTATTTACCTTAATAGTCATAATATATATAGCAGTTCATGACAAATTTCAAAACTCCGCCATCTCTCTCCCCACATCCACCACTGCTGGCGGCTCACCTCCCACTGCGCAACGCTACGCGCTGTTCACAGCCAGCTGCCTAACACTACAATGGCAGACAACAATGCAAACCAGCCACAGACTGCACACAGCACAGCCAGTGATTCTCACACAGACCGCTACGTAACGTTGCCAATAAGAAAACATAAACAGCCTACTTACATAGCCCCCATGCTCCCCACAAAAAATTTTACAAATTGTTTTAGGCACTGGGCAATATATATTTGTTAAAATTTTTCATAATCGTAATTACAATAACAAAGAAATCAAATGCACACACTTATTGATACAATGTTGGTCAAAAGCTAAAATTTTCTCACAGTCCATAAAGATAGACCTGATCATTCATCATAATAGTAATTACAGTTTTTTATTTCATTTTTTTCTCACAAAGTCTCATTAGTAAAAGAAATTGCACACAGAAGTAGTGGATTTCCATGCAGTCTTGAACAAGTAGTGTTGTCCTTCCAACGGAAAGACAGTGCTGACTCTTGACATGCTGACAGGTAATGGGCGACAACAGAGCAAACCCACAGCAGAGTCAGTCGAAGTTTTGAAGAATATTGGTAGGTAGGTCATCACAGAGCAGACCCACAGTAGTCCTGGTAGAGATTACGGAATTGGTGGACCACCAGAGGCGCAGACCCACTGCAGTCCTTGTAGAAATAATGGTACTGGTGAGTCAGCAAAGACGCAGACCCACTGTAGTCCTTGCAGAAATAATGGTATTGGTGGGTCATGAAAGATGCAGACCCACTGTAGTCCTCGTAGAGATGGCCAGCAGCCATCTGTTGTGACTGTGCAGGTGCACAATCACCATTGAAGAGTCTTGCGGATAATATAGCAAGTCTATAACCACCACTTGTGCACTCACAAAGTTTTTGGAATTGTCCTTAGAACCAGCAATGCTGTTATCCAGTCCCTTGCTGAATTATTAACACACGTGCAAACACTATCAGTCCCTACTTCTCACATATTGTCCATATGCTATGACCAACAGAAACGTGTGCAGTGAAATGTAACTTACAAGTTACTTATTTCGATGACCTGGTGTCAATTACAATTTTATAACATAAGAATACAATTACAAAGGTACAAAATACATCATTAAAGAACATAACCATACAGATAACATTTGTAGTACAGGCTTTACAACAGAATAGAAATAAACATATACATCAATGTTACAGGAATTATGAGATAAGTAGATACATAAAAGATCAGAATAAATTTTGAAACATCAACTTCACACATGAGCATTAAAACAAAACAGAATAAATAATGTCTATGCATCTTCACAAAGTAAATAACATATTATCAATGCAAATTATATTTGAGGATAACAGTATTCCTCATCATAGTTCATGTAGCTGAGTATTAGAAACATTCTACAACATAAGTCTTATCAGATAAACATATAAATACAGGAAAAACATAAATACACAAGGGTACACAAGCATATAGCGGAATCCACCACTGTTGGCGGTTCACCTCCCACTGCGCAACGCTACGCGCTGTTCACAGCCAGCTGCCTAACACTACAATGGCAGACAACAATGCAAACCAGCCACAGACTGCACACAGCACAGCCAGTGATTCTCACACAGACCGCTACGTAACGTTGCCAATAAGAAAACATTAACAGCCTACTTACACAATGCGTTTTATATTGTATTATTTATACCCGTATCAATAACATGTTAGTATGAAAAAGTGCAAAAAGTTGTTATTTTATTAATAGTATGTGAGAAAGAGTTTAGTTTCGTATCTATAGGGAGCAATGTGACTCGATAACAATGCGAATACGTAGATGAAGAGACGTCATTCTTGCTCGTAAACAAGAGGCGGATATGTGTCTGCCAGCAGTTACAGTGTGAACTACAGGTATATCAGCATCAATGCGCTTCTTGTCATAAACTACAACAGTGGAGTGAATATTTTGTAAGTGGACTGTTTTCGATGCATAGCGCGAACTGTAAAGTAAACGTGTAAAACTACTGAAAAGCTTCTTGTCATAGACTACTAGCATCTCACAATGTACTAGGAAAGCTACGTCGTTTGGACAGTGGAGTGAAATGCTTACGATGTGGATTGATTTTGACACAGTACGTGCCGTCAAATTTTCGTTCATCTGTCTTGAAATGGATAGTCGGACAGCAGCTGATAAATATATGTGAAGCAATTAATTACACCGTCAATTGTGTGTCTGCATTCATTATATATTCAATTGTGACCGCTTTCGATGGTCCACTTCATCCTCATCAGCCCCCTCTATGGCAAATGGTGGTCGTATAATCGACTGTAATCAACACCATAAATCGGTTTATGCAGACCTGCTCATCTATGGTGCATCTAGTGCAGCCCATCAAACACCTCAATAAATTACATAAAAATAATAAAACAGACACACAGCTGACGTTGTTTACTGCAAGGAGTGCTTCTTCTTATAAACTAATAAATGAGAAAATAATTGAAAAGCTACAACATTTGAACATTGCAGATAAATATTTCTTAGGCATAATGAAGTCTGCGAATAGTACAAGCCCTGAGCGAAGCCCATCTGTTCTACATTGTCGACTTCTTCAACCAACAAAGAGATTTTAGAAATCACTTATAATACTGCATCGTGATATAAGTGTCAGTTTCAGGCGTACAACAGTTATGGCTGCAAATTTCAAATATGGACTGCACTGTTGTAATATGGTTCATGGGCTACCATAGTGGGATGATGATACGCCATTTTTCAGTGATAAGGATCGATGTATAAAGCAATGAATCTTGTACTTGCACAAAAAATGAATCTATCTGATCTCAGATATCTACGTTGTATAAACGTAAGTCGCGCGTTATTTCGCCATAATTTACTATCAACATCGACTGACAATTTTTTTTCATGAAGTTCAGTTTTGGTCATCAGTCCCCAAAGCTAGTGATATTGCAAAAGAAAAGATTTCGTTTTGCACAGATACAGGCTGAAAAAGTAAATAACCAACACGATTTTAACTAACAATGCCACGCCGCTAAAGTTCAAAATAATTCATAGTTCATATTAAATTTTTAATTATATTAATTTTATTATATTATTATTATATTATTATTATATCAATATTATTATATTAATTATATTAAATTTTTAATTATCAAGTGCGCACATGTGATTTAACTTGTATGACAAGGGTTCAGCAGAAATACTGAGACATGCAGGTCAATTAGCAAAAAGTCATGTTTCATTGGTAATAAAGTTATGTGGATGTGTTTTGGTGGCTAGACTATGGAATAAAAGGTCTGCATTCTATCGCAGTTCAGCAAGCCAGCCCTAGGCTTTTTTCGTCTTTCTCCTTTGTTAGTGTACTAAATGCCGACTTGCACTGTGTTTCGGAGGCTTCAATAAATTGGAGGTCTCCATATATCTGTATGAGTAGGTCTGATCAAATTCTGAGGAGGGAAAGGGTGTATCACCTCATAAGCATTGCACCCAGTAAGTCTGTGTGGTCATCAAACTGACCGTGTTGCCAGTTCTACCGAAGCAGAAAATGCAAATATATATCTCTGCCGCACTCTGCACTGATTGTCTCTTTAGCGTTCAGAAATGACGGCATTTAAACCTGCAAACTATTGAAACTTTAGCCCAAACAGAAAACCACCTAAGTTTGTGGCCAGCTATCTGTAATATTTATGTTTTCATCATGCTCACCCAGTAGCTGAAAGCCTCGCACAAATCCATGAGCGGCTACGGTTTCTGTTTGCACTTAAACAGGCTGCCTAATGGTCAACCCTAGGTGGTTTGAAATTATCGGTTGTCGAACAATGTATCCTCTGTGGTGGTGATTACACGTATTGAAAGTATAGCCCTGAAAACGCCTCTTGCTGTTTCTCTAGTATTCTGGGCCAGTGCCACTGTGGTGGGCACCCTTCTGTGTCCAAGAACCTTAAGCACTCAGTATCATATTGTCTCGTTTAATTTATGGATTTCTGACTACACTCCTGGAAATTGAAATAAGAACACCGTGAATTCATTGTCCCAGGAAGGGGAAACTTTATTGACACATTCCTGGGGTCAGATACATCACATGATCACACTGACAGAACCACAGGCACATAGACACAGGCAACAGAGCATGCACAATGTCGGCACTAGTACAGTGTATATCCACCTTTCGCAGCAATGCAGGCTGCTATTCTCCCATGGAGACGATCGTAGAGATGCTGGATGTAGTCCTGTGGAACGGCTTTCCATGCCATTTCCACCTGGCGCCTCAGTTGGACCAGCGTTCGTGCTGGACGTGCAGACCGCGTGAGACGACGCTTCATCCAGTCCCAAACATGCTCAATGGGGGACAGATCCGGAGATCTTGCTGGCCTGGGTAGTTGACTTACACCTTCTAGAGCACGTTGGGTGGCACGGGATACATGCGGACGTGCATTGTCCTGTTGGAACAGCAAGTTCCCTTGCCGGTCTAGGAATGGTAGAACGATGGGTTCGATGACGGTTTGGATGTACCGTGCACTATTCAGTGTCCCCTCGACGATCACCAGTGGTGTACGGCCAGTGTAGGAGATCGCTCCCCACACCATGATGCCGGGTGTTGGCCCTGTGTGCCTCGGTCGTATGCAGTCCTGATTGTGGCGCTCACCTGCACGGCGCCAAACACGTATACGACCATCATTGGCACCAAGGCAGAAGCGACTCTCATCGCTGAAGACGACACGTCTCCATTCGTCCCTCCATTCACGCCTGTCGCGACACCACTGGAGGCGGGCTGCACGATGTTGGGGCGTGAGCGGAAGACGGCCTAACGGTGTGCGGGACCGTAGCCCAGCTTCATGGAGACGGTTGCGAATGGTCCTCGCCGATACCCCAGGAGCAACAGTGTCCCTAATTTGCTGGGAAGTGGCGGTGCGGTCCCCTACGGCACTGCGTAGGATCCTACGGTCTTGGCGTGCATCCGTGCGTCGCTGCGGTCCGGTCCCAGGTCGACGGGCACGTGCACCTTCCGCCGACCACTGGCGACAACATCGATGTACTGTGGAGACCTCACGCCCCACGTGTTGAGCAATTCGGCGGTACGTCCACCCGGCCTCCCGCATGCCCACTATACGCCCTCGCTCAAAGTCCGTCAACTGCACATACGGTTCACGTCCACGCTGTCGCGGCATGCTACCAGTGTTAAAGACTGCGATGGAGCTCCGTATGCCACGGCAAACTGGCTGACACTGACGGCGGCGGTGCACAAATGCTGCGCAGCTAGCGCCATTCGACGGCCAACACCGCGGTTCCTGGTGTGTCCGCTGTGCCGTGCGTGTGATCATTGCTTGTACAGCCCTCTCGCAGTGTCCGGAGCAAGTATGGTGGGTCTGACACACCGGTGTCAATGTGTTCTTTTTTCCATTTCCAGGAGTGTATTTCGATGTCTTCTGGCTGTGTAGATCTTTCGATAAGAAGGTAGAAAAGTTGCTTCTTTTTATTTTTCTATACCTTTACAACAGAAACTGTCAATGATGAATACTCTGTATCTACGATGTATGACTAATATCAGTCATAATAGTGTTGACAGCTGGTTTAATGGATCGACACTGAATCTCGTTCATTTGATCCAAGTATAGTGTCATACAGACAGAAAATTTGTAGACTAGACTCGTCTTCTGATCTAAGACCAAAATCGACCTCCAGCTACTGACATTTGAATAATCGGCCCTAAACCAGACAGATATGTGTTGACAAGAGTTTGTTTACGTGTTATAAATTGTCATAATGCCATATTCCTGAGCCAGTCTTGGAACTTGTTTATCTTTTTTGGTGATTAGCAGAAATAGTATCAGTACAACTATGTGTGTGGTTACGTGAATTCTCGTAACTAGTCCAAGAGAGTAACTGCATACGATTCTTCTGAAAGAGAGTGAGATTGTAAAAAAATTAGAAAAATATATTTCTAAATTTGAGGGAATAACTGAATACTAGAAAGGTGATTTAAGAGAGATTTTGCTCTTGAGCGAAGAATTATTTTCAGACAGACCTGACAAAATTAAAAATCTGGTAAATCTGACGCCTTGGAAGTTAAGAATAGAACCAATAAAAGGTTTCGATGATACACTTTGTATTTGTATGTGCATTGTGTTTGTGTGTGTGTGTGTGTGTGTGTGTGTGTGTGTGTGTGTGTGTGTGTGTGTGTCAGTCTCCCGACAGGTGTGTTGCGACCTATCATGACTTCCGCTGCTGTGCCAATCTCTTCACCTCAGAGAACCACTTGCACCCAATGTCCTGATATCTGCTGGATGTATTCCAAACTCCGTCTTCTCCTACTGTTTTAAGCTCTGAAGCTCCCCCTAGTACCAAAGGAGGTATTCCTTGCTGCCTTAAAACATAACCTGTTATCCTGTCTTTTCTTCTTGTCAGTGTTTTCCATATTTTCTTCTCATCGTCCATTCTGCAGAGAACTTCCTCGTTCCGTTACTTATCAGTCCACCAAATTTTCAACATTCTTCTGTATCAGTACCACTGAAATACTTAAGTTCTCTGCAGTCCATGTTTCACTGACATACAACGCTGTACTCTGAACGGATATTCTCAGAAATATCTTCTCCATATTAAGGTTGATGTTTGATTGTAGTAGACTCCCTTCGCCAGAAATGTCGCCTTCACCTGTGCTAGACTGTTCTCCTTGCTTCATCTGTCATGTGTTACTTTGTCCAGGATAGTAGAATTAATTCATCTACTTTTGGTCTCCAATTTTGATGTTAACTTTATCGCTAGTCGTATTTCTGATACTCCCCAATACTTTCGTCTTTCTTTCGCTCATTCTCAATCCAAATTCTGTACTCGTTAGACTGTTCATCCATTTAACAGGTCTTATAATTCTTTGCAATTTCGCTGAGGATATTAATGTCAGCAGCAAATTTTATCGTTCATTTTCTTTCACCGCTGAATTTTAAAGCTAGTCCTTAATCTTTGTTTTATTTCCGTCATTACTTCTTCGACATGTAGGCTGAATTGCAGCGGTGAAAAACTACAACCCTACTGTGTACCCCCTTTTAATCCGAGTATTTCGTTCTTCGTCTTCCACTCTCATTGTTTCCTCTTGAATATTTTACATACTGTATATTACCCGCCTTTGCCTGCAGATTACACCTCTTGTAGATAATGAAGTGAAAAAATGAGAGACTGACTTGGTATCAAAGAATAGGAGTCACCTGGAATGGAAAGGTGTAAACAGCGGCTGCCACAATTTCATTCCTCGACAGTTACAGGTATCAGATTGCGGAATGCGGAACTGTTTCACTGAGCAAGCAGTGACACTATTCTACCGTGGTAGCCACGACAAGTTAACAGCTCGGAGTGTGATGTGTGGTCTTCCGCAGAGAGTACTACATGCATCTACTACTGAAATGGGATATACTGTAGGAAAATTGAAGTATAGAAATTTTACATTCAATTTTGTGAATAATTGAATGTGATTATCAACAATGAATGAGAGATAGATACCTAGTCAATTATGAGTACACTTTTCTGTAAGACATACAACAAGAAAAATCGCACAGCGACAACTGCGAGGATACAATACTACAACAGGATTAATCGCACTTAGTACAGTATTTCTCTTTTAATTTTTCATTGTTATTCTTCGATCATAAACGTATAAATTCTCAATGTTTTTATCAATAAGGATTAATTGAAATATTTGAAATGATATTCTTGCAAACTATTGAAAGTTAATTATAATTAGACACACTGACAATGCCAGGGACTTATCATTGTATATCATTCACAGATACGTGAAAGAGCGAGAGACGAATCGCAGGTTAACAGTGAAAGAGGTCGGACGCGTTGTGACTTCGACAGCACGTCCGTTAAGTGTTTACAGCTTTTATGAGAAAATGTATCGCAGGGAATTGTGGATGTGAGAGGCAGAGTGTTGAATGAGCCACGGTACTATGTTTATTTCAGATGACGTTGTAAGAGAATTATTGAAGGTGAGTACAGCAATGTCTAAGTATACAGAGACTTGCATCTATTTGGAGGTAGAACCGTCTGCCAAATAATTGTTGCTGACTAACCACTATGTTTCGCCAACATGAATCGCATCTCAAAGTAAAACTGTACCATTTCACACGTTTAGAAATGTTCTTATAAGAGTTATCACTGTCACAGAATCAATTTATTTCAATTACACAGTACTTGTGTGAAACTTCAGCCCGTAACCTGGATTATGATTTTCCTGCTTAATTAATCTAACAATTGGATCCTTTTTGTATCACTATAATTTCCGAGTGTCGTATTATTAAAAGAAAAGGAACTTTAATATGAAACTCTTGATCCAGAAACTTAAACTTAAATTTTACTCTTACAGTGAAAAAGTATGATTGAAAAGTGTTATTCAGTTATATGTATTTATTTATTTTCTTTGTCGACCTTGGCTTTAGTGTTTTCGGCCTTGCCTTTTCTGCTAATGAATTTTGGTCGTTTGGGAGAAGTAATTGGTAAAATATAGTGACAGTAACCGTTATAGAGAGGTCGCATTTCTCAAATATTACCGCGTTATGTTCTGCACTTAGTAAATTGGCCTTGTTTCAAATGATTCTAAAGTGCTCTTTTTAATGGTAATAAAGTTATCAAAATTGTACAGCCTCTTGCAAATTCAATTGCGCTAATGCGCTTGTAATTGTCGTTATCGCCCAAGTACGCTTCATTAATTGTTACGTAAGTTTCAATCCAACATGGCCATTATCACAGTTATTAATCGGTATGCCGAGAGTAGTATTTAATTTATTAAACACAGTTTCAGTAAATTTTAGTCTCATAATTCGTAGGATGTTCAGCAAATTAACGAACATAATTACACAGTTTCGTTTTCGGTTATTATTAGCGCATCTAATTTCTTTGTCGTTATAAAAGCTACTAGCGTACTTGTCCGCGTTCTTTCGATTCATATTCTTTGGAATTGACGCTTCATCCTAAATATAGGTACATTTAAATCATGGTCGATCGATTGCATACCTTATATTTGTAGTCGAAAGTGTGTGGCCAACCAGCAGTTAAGATTGAAGGTGCCAGGTGAACATTAATTAATTACATTGCCGCCCATTCTGTCGCGAAGCATTACCTAACATGATACTCTGGAAATAAGGATGTAACTTCCATATGCCCCCTCTGAGCCTGGAAAGGCTAGAAAGCTAGTTTATGAGAACAAACAAATATTTCAAAAACTGACCGGCTGCATTTCTTTCTATTTCTATTCAATACACAGTCACAAGATCTAGCAGGTCCATAATGGACAAGCTTAAACCAACAACAATTTTAGTAATTCACACAGTGTTGCATCAGCGACAACGATTTCGCTGGTTTCATTGTACTTATTATTTATTTAGCATATGGCTAATATAAACATATCATAAAATTAAATTACATATACATATGTACATATTGACACACAAGTTTGTCTTTACAACTGAATATCCAGTTCTTCAATGCAGCGCACTGCATCTGGAGTTGCTAGCAGGAAGTCCTCTTCGGCACCGTGATAGGCTCGAATCGTGCATTCACTGACAATGTGGTGAACAGTCTGGTATGGAGCCCCGCAGTCACAGGCTGGATCAGGCAGCTTCTTCCACTTAAAGAGAGCATCCCTGCATCGCCAATGGCCGGTTCAGATTCTGTTGAGAGTAGCCCACGTCTTGCGTGGTAGGTTGAATCCACTTGGAAGTTTAGCACCTGAGAAGATGTTATGCAGGCTAACAACAGTCACAGCTTCCCACCGACCTTTCCGTTCTTCAAGAGGTTTGAAATTCTTAGCAACCATGTTAGCCGCATCACATAGAGTTGGATGGCGTGATTTCAGTCTCTTACGATTTAAAAGTGGCAGGTCGCTATGCACGCGCAGGTTAGAATTCCTGGAGATCTTGTGGAATTATAAGGGCAGTACATCTGCATAGATCAGGAGGCATTATACCGGTTAACAGTGGAAGCCAATAAACTGGAGTAGATCTGACTGCGCCAGATATTATGCGCATTGTCGTATTCAGCTGGGCGTCAACAAGCCTTGTATGATGACTGTTCATCCAAACAGATGCACAATACTCAGCACTACACCAAGCCCAGCGCTGAAGATTACAGGGTGGTTGCTGAAGATCCCCAGGTAGATCCTCATTGCTTATGGAGGATGTTGTTTCGAGACCTCAGCTTTTGAGCTAAGTTAAGAAGGTGTTGTTTGAAGCATAGTGTACGGTCCAGGACGACACCAAGATATTTTGGGTTCCAATTATGACGAAGAATTCTGCCTGTGAAACTTACTTCCAGTTTTACGTTCGCCAACCCATAATTTAAATGGAAGAGTCAGACTACCCATAGGATCTGCTGGCAATGACATATCAACCAAATAGCTTAAACAGTTCTTTTCAGAGCACATTAACAAGAAATATTCATTGTCCTTAATGGCCTACATAAAATCTAATAAGCGATTAATGGGTTTCTGTGATCTGTTGTCTATTTAGAACTATAATATTGTTACCTATTACTCGTAATAACATGCTGAGGTGACAAATGTCGTGGGATAGCGATATGCACCTATACAGATGGCGGTAGTATCGCTTACACAAGAATAACAAAGTATTGTATTGTCGGAGCTGTCATTTGTATTCAGGTGATTCATGTGAAAAGGTTTCCGACGTGATTATGGTCGCACAACCGAAATTAACAGACCCTGAAACGCGGAATGTTAGTTGGAAGTGGACGCAAGGGACATTCCATTTCGGAAATCCTTAAGGGACTCCGGAACGCCCTATACTTGCAATGTTAAAATAACGCTTATAAATTACATCTTTCCTCACAAAATATTTGAGGTAGGAAGTTGAACTTTTTACAGATTATTTATTGGAATATGGGCTACAACTTAACACAGGGATTTTACAAAATTTTAGTTCAGTTATTAAAGATGATTTTTTTTCAATTGTAATGAAAATTCACAACATTTTTTTCAATTTTTTATTTATATATTCAAAAATATACAGTTTTTTGGAAAAAGGCTGTGTTAAATTATGCAGAAGGTACTGTGTAACATTTACTGAAAGTTTGAAACAAATATGTTTGGAAGATCCTTAGAAAACATGTAACTAGTATGAGAAAATAAAAGTTTTGGGAATCGAGCGACAAAGATTGGATTAACTTTTTAGTGCATTCCAGGTCCATAGGATGGATTATCTTCATCCTCTGCAAACTCCTCCTCCAGCTTCCTCTTGTTCCTCCTCCTGTTTACTCTTGCTTGTATTTCTAGACTCTTTACAGCCCTGTCTGCAGCCCGAAGGCGTTCCTTGTCTAAAGCAAGCATCGCTCGTACCATGTTAGAACCTATCTTCATTCCCATATTTCTAAATACCTTGCACCTTACAATGTTGTCATCATTGAAAGTCGCAACAGCATCATACACACCAAAGTGAAATGTTTCTATTCCAACAAATACAGTCTTGGGGATTCTCGACCATATAACACTATTTACACTTTCATTGGGGTTTTGAGTTTTTCCGTGAATACACTTTTTCAACAGTTCAGGTGCTGCTAAGACTCTGAAAATAGGTTTTATCACCTCCATTATTGCATGAGGCAGACTATGCTTATGAGTGTACACTTCACCAGTTAGCAATCCTTTGTTATATTTACACCAACTGTCTTCTTCTTTGGGACACAAGCTATGTTGGGGATTTTCATCTCCAACATCTCCAACATTTCTCCTTTTCTTAAAAGCCTTCAGAGGATTTCTAATAACTTTACTTTTACTCATTATTATACTTCAACAAAACAGAGACTCAAGAAACAGAATTAATTACGAATATTTTCGAGATAACGACAGAGTAAATAAACATGAAACAATCGACAATCACACCAGCGATATGTATTGAACCATCACTGGTTAGCCACAACGCTTACTTTATCTCACATCACTAAAATGTGTAAGTAGGCTGTTTAGGTTTTTTTATTGGTAACGCCACCTCTGTATGAAAATCACTGGCTGTGCTGTGTGCAGTCTGTGGCTGCTTTGCATTGTTGTAATACTCGCCATTGTAGTGTTAGGCAGCTGGCTGTGAACAGCGCGTAGCGTTGCTCAGTTGGAGGTGAGCCGCCAGCAGTGGTGGATGTGGGGAGAGAGATGGCGGAGTTTTGAAATTTGTCATGAACTGCTATATTTATATATGATGATATCAAGGTAAATACATTGTTTGTTCTCTATTAATATCTTTCATTTGCTAACTATCCCTATCAGTAGTTAGTGCCTTCTGTAGTTTGGATCTTTTACTTAGCTGGCAGTAGTGGCGCTCGCTGTATTGCAGTAGCTTGAGTAGCGAAGATTTTTGTGAGGTAAGTGATTTGTGAAAGGTATAGTTTAATGTTAGTCAGGGCCATTCTTTTGTAGAGATTTTTGAAAGTCAGATTGCGTTGCGCTAAAAAAATATTGTGTGTCAGTTTAAGCACAGACCTGTATAAATGTTCAAAAGGGGACGTTTCAAATGTACCTGATGAACACGGACGTTAATAATAACACCATTTGACAGCAGTTTAACAGCGTCACAGTGGGTCACGCCCATGTAGAACACATTTCAACAAAAATTTAAAAATAGTTGTAGTCTTCGGAATTGAATAAATTATATATCTATTAAAAGGTAATAGTCTGCAGATTCAGAAAACGCAAAAAAGTAAAAATTGAACTTTTCATGATTTTGAGCCTTTCCGGAGCCCCTTAAGCCATTCCATATGCCGAGATCCACAGTGCCAAACGCGTGCCGAGAACATCAAATTTCAGGCGTTACCTCTCAGCAGGGACAACGCAGTGACCGCCGGCCACCGTTTAAACGACCGAACGCAGCTGCATTTGCGAAGTTTTGCCATTGCCAACAGACAAGCAACACTTCGTGAAATAACCGCAGAAATCAATGTGGGACGTACTACGAACGTATCAGTTAGTACAGCGGGAAGAAAATAGGCGTTAATCGTTGCTGCAGCAGCATACGACAGACGTGAGTGCCTTTACTGACAGCAGACATCGCCTGCAGCGCCTCTCATTAGTTCGTGACCGTATCGATTGATTGTACCACAGACGTCAGGAAAATCCTGGCCTGGTCAGATTAGTTCCGATTGCAGCTGGTAAGATCTGATGGTAGGGTCGCAGGGATGGGCCCAAGTTTTGAGCAAAGCACTGTGCAAACTGGTGACGATACCATAATGGTGTGGGCTGTGTTTACATGGAACGTCCTTGGGCCTCTGATCCAAACGAATCGATCATTGACTGGAAATGGTTGTGGTTCGGCTACATGGAGACCTTATGCAGCCTGTCGTTGGCTTCACGTTCCCAGACATGTCACTGGGCCACAACTGTGCGCGACTAGTTTGAAGAACATTCTGGACAATTCGCTAGAATGATTTGGCTATACAGATCGCCCCACACGAATGCCTTCGAACCCAGGACATAATCGGGAGGTCAATTACTGCACAAAATCCAGCACCGGCAACACTTCCGAAATTATGGATGACTATAGAGACAGCATGGAAAATGGCCGTGCCACAGTGGATACACCGGTCCCCGTCAGATCACCTAAGTTAAGCGCTGTCCGGCGTGGCCGGCACTTGGATGGGTGACCATACGGGCCGCCATGACCTTTTGCCATTTTTCTGGGTGCACTCAACCTCGTGATGCCAGCTGAGGAGTTACTCGACCGAATAGTAGGGGCCACGGTCAAAAAAAAAAACATGGTAACGACGATCAGTTTGGCTTTCAGAAAAGTAAAGGGACGAGAGAGGCAATTCTGACATTTCGGCTAATAAAAGAAGCAAGGCTAAAGAAAACTCAAGACACTTTAATAGGATTTGTCGACCTGGAAAAAGCGTTCGACAATATAAAATGGTGCAAGCTGTTCGAGATTCTGAAAAAAGTAGGGGTAAGCTTTAGGGAGAGACGAGTCATATACAATATGTACAACAACCAAGAGGGAATAATAAGAGTGGACGATCAAGAACGAAGTGCTCGTATTAAGAAGGGTGTAAGACAAGGCTGTAGCCTTTCGCCCCTACTCTTCAATCTGTACATCGAGGAAGCAATGATGGAAATAAAAGAAAGCTTCAGGAGTGGAATTAAAATACAAGGTGAAAGGATATCAATGATACGATTCGCTGATGACATTGCTATCCTGAGTGAAAGCGAAGAAGAATTAAATGATCTGCTGAACGGAATGAACAGTCTAATGAGTACACAGTATGGTTTGAGAGTAAATCGGAGAAAGACGAAGGTAATGAGAAGTAGTAGAAATGAGAACAGCGAGAAACTTAACATCAGGATTGATGGTCACGAAGTCAATGAAGTTAAGGAATTCTGCTACCTAGGCAGTAAAATAACCAATGACGGACGGAGCAAGGAGGACATCAAAAGCAGACTCGCTATGGCAAAAAAGGCATTTTTGGCCAAGAGAAGTCTACTAATATCAAATACCGGCCTTAATTTGAGGAAGAAATTTCTGAGGATGTACGTCTGGAGTACAGCATTGTATGGTAGTGAAACATGGACTGTGGGAAAATCGAAGCATTTGAGATGTGGTGCTATAGACGAATGTTGAAAATTAGGTGGACTGATAAGGTAAGGAATGAGGAGGTTCCTACGCAGAATCGGAGAGGAAAGGAATATGTGGAAAACACTGATAAGGAGAAGGGACCGGATGATAGAACATCTGCTAAGACAGGAGGGAATGACTTCCATGGTACTAGAGGGAGCTGTAGAGGCAAAAACTGTATAGGAAGACAGAGATTGGAATACGTCAAGCAAATAATTCAGGACGTAGGTTGCAAGTGCTACTCTGAGATGAAGAGGTTAGCACAGGAAAGGAATTCGTGGCGGGCCGCATCAAACCAGTCAGTAGACTGATGACCAAAAAAAAAAAAACGACCGGGAGAGCGGCGCACAGACCACACACCCCTCCTATGCTCATTATCAGCTGAGGATGACACGGCGGTCGGATGGTGCCGGTGGGCCACTTGTGGCCTGAAGACGGAGTGCTTTTTTTATAGAGACAGCATAGCTCAGTATTTCTGCAGGGGACTGCAGGAGACTTCCAACTAGGACTGTTGACTAAATATCTATACATCTATAAATCGATACTTTTTCATATATATATATATATATATATATATATATATATATATATATATATATATATATTCTTCGATATATCGGTATCAAAACGGCAATGTCGTGGGTTGACATTTGTATTTTATATTGCATTTTATTACAATTTTCGGTAGATATTTGAAGTTGTTCTTTTGAAATTGTACAGTAATACGTGCTCAAATCGGCATATGTGTAATTCGGAAATCTGCCCAAACCGTACAAGTATTTCAGTCCCGACGCATTCAATGCACTTTTATCTGCGGATTTTTTGTACAAAGTGGAATGTGCCTAAAGCGGAAAAAGGAAACCAACTCTTAGAAAATAATAATTCATTGTATAATGCGGGAAAGAGCCTATACAGTAGTACTGTAACAGTTCATTAGTTATTCACGACTCTACGAGGATTTTACTTTTAACACCTCTGTCAAGCGGCGCAAAACCAGGAAAAGAAGTCCAGCGCAGCGCGGCGCTGCTCGTGTGGACCTAAAACCGCGCCGCTCTGTGCAACAACGAATAAGTTACGTTCAGTGTCGGTACAGTACATCAAAGGAACCGGTTCGCTCCTCAGCACTCTGCCACGTTTCCCATTTTCCTCATTATTGACGCACGCCGTCGCATGCAGGAACATTATAGCGAATCTACCAACACACTGCTGCAATGTGCACAGTGAAAGAAGAGGATATTGTTCAGTTAAACGGTAGTTTAATCCGGCAAGTTTCATTTGACTAGTACCGTTTTGAGAGATAGAGTAACATGATGTCGAACAAACGGTATGTGTCGTTAACACTTAACGAAAAGATTAATGTAATCGAGGCGAGTGAGAAAGACAAACTCTCTGTGCGCGAATTTATGTTGTGTTTCAAATGCGGTAAAACACAAATTTATGACACTTTAAGAAACAAAGATAAGATTCGGGACGAGTGGATGAAAGGGAACCGGCAGAAGAAAAGAAAGGCGAAGAAGACTGGAAGTGAAGAAATTAACGAAATAGTGTGTGTGGGAATGGTTCGTATATGCGTGGCCAAAAAACCTAACTATATGTGGACCCACGTTGCAGAGTAAGACTCTGAAAGTCGCTAAAGCTTGGAATTACGGAGTTTAAGCCATCCACAGGATGGCTGGACAGTTTCAAAGCTAGGCGCAACATCGTGTGGAATGAAGTGTGTGGGGAAGCTAGCTAAGGATGTGCAGGTAAGTGTAAAAACAGAATGGAAGGCAATACTGTCCAAGTGATTTGTGAATTATGATCCGAAAGACGTGTTCAGTGCCGATGGAACAGGACTATTTTATCGCACGCTGCCTTCAAAATCGCTAGCAATTCGAGCTGAAAAGTGCACCGGCGGAAAAAGGTCCAAGGAAAGACTCACTGTACTGTTATGTGTAAACATATTAGGTGAAATGTAGAAGCCACTGGTGATTGGTAAGTCGGCAAAATCTCGTTGTTTCAAAAACATAGACGTCAGTGAGCTTCCAGTCACATAGCGAACGAATAAACAGGCGTGGATGGTGAGTGGTCTTATGGAAGAATGTCTGGGCTCTTTCAGTACCAAACTGGAAAAAGGAAATTGCCAAGTTCTCCTTCTCCTAGACAATGCAACCTGTTACCCGAAAGTAACGTTATCAAACGTGAAATTGGTTTGGTTGCACCAGGTTCAACCAGCCTTACACAACCCATGGACCAGGGAGTTATTTACACATTCAAGTGTCATTATAGGCGATTATTGATGCAATCTCTTATTCTTAGTGTTGTAGAAGCCGTAAGTGCGCTTGCTCTTGCACGGCCAGTTTCTGACCTGGATGCAGTAAATTGGATTGGCTTGACAGTAAACGAAATAAAACCCGAATCTGTCACCAAGTGCTTCAACAAATCGGGCTTTGGGGGTCAAGAACAAGACGCTTCTGTAGCCATCGAAGTTCAAGAAAATGCAGCAGCAATGGGTGAATTAATGAAAATGCGAAACATTTCATGTAAAGTAGATGATTACATTCGAAGTCATGACTTTCTGTCAACTCACTCCACTTTCACTACAGGAACAGAATGAAAATAAATCCGCAACACAGAGGATGATGAAGAAGAAGAGCAAAATGATGTCCCTAGAAAAATTAATACGCCTGAAGAAGACATTGCATGCATAAACGATGTTGTACAATTTGCAGCACACACAAATTCTCCCAACTTGTTGAAACTATTGTACGGTGCAAAACAAATGCCTGAAAAAAAAAGAAAAACAATTTTGAATAGGAAATTAAAATAAGTTTTCCTCCTTAATATGTGGCGAAAAAAGTGAAATGTAAAGCAAATAAACATGGGAATAATATGTACGTACATACATTAATAATCGAGTAAAAATATAGAAATGTCGTGTTATTTATCAATTAGTGTAATAGTCCAGTGTTCTCTTGTCCAATATACAGTAAATGAACATCTACTGTGCTGCAGTGAAGGTACGTAAATACAGCATATGCATAATTAAAATTTTTATTGTACTTTTTTTGAATGATACCTGACAAATTTTACGTATCCCAGTGAGTTTTGTGTAATCCGGAAACTTGTCCAATTTGGAAAATTATTTTAGTCCCACGCGATTCCGTTTTGAGCAAGTTTTAGTGTAACAGAAGATAATTTTACGTTAATTGTGTGAAGGAGTACTTTTTTGGGGTGAAGAAGTAGCATACCAGCTGCCTTAAAAACAATTTTTAACGCAACTAGTCTGCTAATTCGTCGGCATTCTTCAAAAACAGTTGCTGAAAAAAATTAAATGAGCGTATGGCATCGGTGGCCGGGAGGCCCCGTCGGGGGAAGTTCGGCCGCCAAGTGTAAATCTCATTTCAGTCGACACCACATTGGACGACTTGTGCGCCGGTGACGAGGGCGAAAGGATGATGAGGACAACCCACTCCCCGAGCAGAGAAAATCTCCAACCCGGCCGGGAATCGAACCCGGGCCAGCTTGCGCGGGAGACGAGCACGTTACCACCCTGCTAACTGAACAACTGAACTAAAACCTCAAGACAAGACTTTTCTTTGCAGTGGGCGGAGGCATATGAGTGGAATTATGACGTAATCGGCGGTCGGCACTACTAGCGGAAACTGGAACGTTTAACTTCATCATGCAACTACTAGGTTGCTGGCGTTGGCAGAAATGAAAGAGAAGTCGACATTAAGTGTTCTGCGCATATCCGATATATGACGAAACCGAACGACGGACACATCGCACACCTTTTATTGCACCACTTACCTGCAGTTATCTTTGTTAACAAAGTGATTATCTCCAAGGGTGTACGTGCATTGTTTTTCTTTCAATTCGTGCTCTAGGGGTGACAGAAAGGCCGTTAGCTAGTTGATGTACTGAATATTTAATAGCATATCCAATCAGTATTTAAATACACAGCTCTAAAACCGGCAGTATATTTACAATTTGCAGCCGATATTTTTATTAGCCGTCTATATATTGATACCTTTCTTCAATACATCGAATGCCCACAACGATACATTTTAGATATCGATCAATCGTATTCCTGATTTTTTTTAAATATCTACAGTCCTACTCGACAATGTAAGACTTATTACTTTATTCTCATATGTTGTTGTGGTCTTCAGTCCTGAGACTGGTTTGATGCAGCTCTCCATGCTACTCTATCCTGTGCAAGCTTCTTCATCTCCCAGTACCTACTGCAACCTACATCCTTCTGAATCTGCTTAGTGTATTCATCTCTTGGTCTCCCTCTACGATTTTTACCCTCCACGCTGCCCTCCAATGATAAATTTGTGATCCCTTGATGCCTCAAAACATGGCCTACCAACTGATCCCTTCTTCTAGTCAAGTTGTGCCACAAACTTCTCCCCAATCCTATCCAATACCTCCTCATTAGTTACGTGATCTACCCACCTTATCTTCAGCATTCTTCTGTAGCACCACATTTCGAAAGCTTCTATTCTCTTCTTGTCCAAACTGGTTATCGTCCATGTTTCACTTCCATACATGGCTACACTCCATACAAATACTTTCAGAAACGACTTCCTGACACTTAAATCTATATTCGATGTTAACAAATTTCTCTTCTTCAGAAACGATTTCCTTGCCATTGCCAGTCTACATTTTATATCCTCTCTACTTCGACCATCATCAGTTATTTTACTCCCTAAATAGCAAAACTCCTTTACTACTTTAAGTGTCTCATTTCCTAATCTAATCCCCCCAGCATCACCCGATTTAATTTTACTACTACATTCTCATATAGAACACTAAAAATTATTACTGTGCTTCAGTATTTTCACAGGTGATTTTTATTTACTTTGATACATCAGGTGTTTTCAAAACGTAAGTTACTCATGTATATCACGCTCACACTATTCCGCAATGAGAGTGGAACTGTCAGGAGAGTGTATATGATTTGGAAGTTGAAGTATCCAGGACAGTGCGTCTAAGCTTCACGCAGATTCACCGCGAAATTCTGGCAATATGGACCAAATGTAATTCGCTGCCAATTTCAGTGAAACAGTGCCATCATTTTGACCAAGACCTCACAGACGCAGGTGATGCTGATGGGGAGGAAAGCCATGGACATCGAACCGGGCGACAATGATGCAATTGAGGAAGCGATTCGCAGCAGCTGCAGATTGTCTGACAATGAGGATATTCACACAGCTGTTCAGGCATGGCTCCTTTGCTAAGGAGCCGATTTCTGTTGTAGAGAATTGGAACGATTGGCACAGTGTTCTGACTGTTGTTTACAGAGACTTGGTGCCTATACTGGAACGTAGTGTCATATATCTGCGTCACTTTGAAGAGTAGTGCAGCATTTACAGAAAGCTACTTGGTCTGCCGTAATAATTTGTAATTTATTTTTTGAAATCCTCTAGTGGGTATTTGCAAAAAAATCAGTGACAAGGCAAACATTTTACAAAGTTCTCAATACTATAACCTCCTAAGTATCACTCCCAAATGGATCGTGAGGACAAGATTCGATTAATTACACGAGGCACAGAGGCATTTAAATAATGATTCGTTCCATGCTCCATACATGAATTCAAGGAACCCTAATAACACCTGCAATTGGTCGTGGTCTTTGCTATGTGCTTCACAGTGGTTTGCACATTATATACGTTGATGTATACACTGAATTGACAGAAGTCATGGGATACCTCCTAACAGCATGTCAGACGTCCTTTTGGCCGGTGTCGTGCTGCAGCTCGACATGGCATGGACTCAACAAATCGTTGGAAGTCCCCATTCAACCAATCGTTTACCCTCCAGAAATATTGAGCCATGCTGATTCTATAGCCCTCCATAATTGTGTAAGTGTTGCTCCTGCAGGATTTTGTGCACGAATTGACCTCTCGATTCTGTCTCTTGTCGGGCAATCTGGCTGCCCAAATCATTCTCTAGAATGTTCCTGTCACCACTCGTGAACAGTTGTGGTCCAGTTACATATTTGGATACATGAAGTGCATGAATAACTGCAGATCATCTCCAAGTAGACGAACATAACCATTTCCAGTCAATGACCTCTTTAACCAGACCAGGAGACCCAGTCCACTCCATGTAAACACAGCCTACACCGTTATGGAGCCACCACCAGCTTGCACACTGCCTTGTTGACAACAAGGGACCATAGTGTCATGTGGTATGCGGCACACTCGAGCACTACCATCAGCTCTTACCATCTGAAGTCGGGATTCATCTGATCAGGCCACGGTTTTCCAGTCGTCTAGAACCAAACCAATATGGTCTTGAGCCCAGGAGAGGCGCTGTTCGTGATATCGTGCTGTTAGCAAAGGCACTCGAGTGGGTTGCCTTCTGCCATAGCCCATTAACGCCATATTTCACTGCACTATCCTAACAGAAACATTCGCAGTGCGTCCTATATTGATTCCCACGGTTATCTAACGCAATGATGCTTCATCTGTTAGCTCTGACAGCTCTGTGCAAAAGTCGCTGCTCTCTATCGTTAAGTGAAGACCATCGGCCACTACGTTGTCTGTGGTCAGAGGTAATGCCCGAAAATCGGTGTTCTCAGTACGCTCCTGACACTGTGTATCTCGGAATATTCAGTTCCCCAATGATTTCCGTAATAGAATTCCCGTGTATCTATCTCCAACTACCATTCCGAGTTTAAAGTCTGTTAGTTGCAATCGTGCAGCCATAATCATGTCGGAGACCTTTTCACATGAATCACCTGGATACAAATGGCAGCTCCGTCAACCCACCGCCTTTTTATACACTGTGTACGTGAAACTATATGTGCACATTGCTGTCGAATGATATTTGTCATCTCCGTGTCCGATGTGCTGTCTGTCTGACAGTCCAGACTACACTCGCAGATCAAATTATGGAGACGAGACTGTAGTCAACGCAAAACTTGGCAGTAATTAGAGTTGACAGAGCGTTAAGACAAACAAGACGCCCGACCGCAAGCACGAAACGAGAGCGCCCCTGGGAGTGGAGGCAACCGGCCGCAACAAGTGGTTAGTTACCGAGGAGACGGGACACGGCGACCCGAGTAGCCTCGCCCACGCGGCAGCCAGGACAGCCAACACCCCGCCACCAGCGGGGATTACCCGCGGCGCATTGCTAATCGGGCCCGGCGCGGCGTCTTCCAGGCGGCCCCCATCAGCGCCAGCTGCGCCGCAAATTGCTAAATTACTCTTGCGGCGCGTAATTACGGAGGCGTAATCGAAACCTCATCAGCGGCGATCGCGGTCGCCGCCCGCCAATTCATTATGGGTTCCACGCTGATTGATGGTTTTAAACGAATAAAATGTAGCTCCCTGGACAGATGGAAATGGATCTTTTTCCGAAGTTTAATCACATTAGTTAGAGCTTACCTTCAGACTGCGCACGCCAATCACGCGCACTGATAAGCGTAAATGGATGGCTGTCCTAAATATAAATCCATTCTCTGACAAACTAAGTTTTAAACTATTCGGGCACATGTGGATGATGTTTATAAAATGCGGCCTATAACTGAGCACACATAGGCCCTAAAGCATATTAGTTAGGAATTTTTAAACAGTTGTCTCCTTACAAACTTACGAGATTTTTGTATAAATGAAACAGCACCCATCCGTGGAATACAAAACAATCCCAATGCTAAGTCATGTGCCGGCCGGTGTGGCCGAGCGGTTCTAGGCGCTTCAATCTGGAACCGCGCGACCGCTACGGTCGCAGATTCGAATCCTGCCTCGGGCATGGATGTGTGTGATGTCCTTAGGCTGGTTAGGTTTAAGTAGTTCTAAGTTCTAGGGGACTGATGACCTCAGATGTTAAGTCCCATAGTGCTCAGAGCCATTTGAACCGTTTTTTTTTTTTTTTTTTTTTTTTGCTAAGTCATGCGCTATTTGAGACGCAGTGGAAACAAAAGCTCAGGTAAACAATGTGGGACAGTCAATGAAATTCTCCTAGATATGTGACCGCATTGTAATTGTGAAAATTCTCTGACATTTCGGCCACTGCTGTAAGTGGCCTTCCTCGAGCTGTTTTTGCTAACATAAGAAGAACTTCAACGGCAGCGGAAGTCTACGTTTACAAATGTAGAATCAGTTTTGTTGCAAGCCGTGCTCACTCAGGTACGACCAGCCCTTAGCGGCTCGCAATCTTATCTTATTTACAACTTTTCATGACGTCGCCTTTCCGGCTTACATTTTTTTTTTTATAATGTGACTTGTAAGTACTGTCTGAATCTCTTTCGAGTCAGTGCACACTTTAGTTTATTAATGTCTTATATACCTATTATCTTTTAGAACAGTTAGTTTAATTCTGAAGACGACGCTCATAGTAGCGTCGAAACCTGGTCAATTTTGACTTAATATTTGTGACCGAGGGCTTATTTGTTCTAATATAAATGTACTGGGTGTTTCAAAAATGACCGGTATATTTGAAACGGCAATACAAACTAAACGAGCAGCGATAGAAATACACCGTTTGTTGCAATATGCTTGGGACAACAGTACATTTTCAGGCAGACAAACTTTCGAAATTACAGTAGTTACAATTTTCAACAACAGATGGCGCTGCGGTCTGGGAAACTCTATAGTACGATATTTTCCACATATCCACCATGCGTAGCAATAATATGGCGTAGTCTCTGAATGAAATTACCCGAAACCTTTGACAACGTGTCTGGCGGAATGGCTTCACATGCAGATGAGATGTACTGCTTCAGCTGTTCAATTGTTTCTGGATTCTGGCGGTACACCTGGTCTTTCAAGTGTCCCCACAGAAAGAAGTCACAGGGGTTCATGTCTGGCGAATAGGGAGGCCAATCCACGCCGCCTCCTGTATGTTTCGGATAGCCCAAAGCAATCACACGATCATCGAAATATTCATTCAGGAAATTAAAGACGTCGGCCGTGCGATGTGGCCGGGCACCATCTTGGATAAACCACGAGGTGTTCGCAGTGTCGTCTAAGGCAGTTTGTACCGCCTCAAATTCACGAAGAATGTCCAGATAGCGTGATGCAGTAATCGTTTCGGATCTGCAAAATGGGCCAATGATTCCTTTGGAAGAAATGGCGGCCCAGACCAGTACTTTTTGAGGATGCAGGGACGATGGGACTGCAACATGGGGCTTTTCGGTTCCCCATATGCGCCAGTTCTGTTTATTGACGGAGCCATCCAGGTAAAAATTAGCTTCTTCGGTAAAGCAAATGCTGCCCACATGCATATCGCCATCATCAATCCTGTGCACTATATCGTTAGCGAATGTCTCTCGTGCAGCAATGGTAGCGGCGCTGAGGGGTTGCCGCGTTTGAATTTTGTATGGATAGAGGTGTAAACTCTGGCGCATGAGACGATACGTGGACGTTGGCGTCATTTGGACCGCAGCTGCAACACGGCGAACGGAAACCCGAGGTCGCTGTTGGATCACCTGCTGCACTAGCTGCGCGTTGCCCTCTGTGGTTGCCGTACGCGGTCGCCCTACCTTTCCAGCACGTTCATCCGTCACGTTCCCAGTCCGTTGAAATTTTTCAAACAGATCCTTTATTGTATCGCTTTTCGGTCCTTTGGTTACATTAAACCTCCGTTGAAAACTTCGTCTTGTTGCAACAACACTGTGTCCTAGGCGGTGGAATTCCAACACCAGAAAAATCCTCTGTTCTACGGAATAAACCATGTTGTCCACAGCACACTTGCACGTTGTGAACAGCACACGCTTACAGCAGAAAGACGACGTACAGAATGGCGCACCCACACACTGCGTTGTCGTCTATATCTTTCACATGACTTGCAGCGCCATCTGTTGTTGAAAATTGTAACTACTGTAATTTCGAAAGTTTGTCCGCCTGAAAATGTACTGTTGTCCCAAGCATATTGCAACAAACGGTGTATTTGTATCGCTGCTCGTTTAGTTTTTATTGCCGTTTCAAATATACCGGTCATTTTTGAAACACCCTGTAGAATAGTATTATTGAACTATACATGAACTAAAATACTCCTTCGCTGGAGATCAGTTAATCACTACACTACAGTAGGTCGTGGAAGTTCATGATTATCACTGAATTCACACAAATCAGAACGTAGGCTGAAGGCGATAATGATGAAATATTAAGTTCCTGGTCATCTCCGATGCCAAGTCCCGTGAGGAGATCACGTTATGACACTGAAGTTGGCAATGCGAACCGATACCACAGACATTAGTGAGAGCTCCCTGCAGTCCACAACAACGTATGGGAGGCACGCCTCCCCTCGCAGTGTACCAGCGCCCTCAAGCTGAGTTCAGTATAGCGTCGAGCTAGCAAGAGCACTGCCCAGTTCATGACCTTTTGTGAAGGTGTCAACGACCAACGTGATGGACTTGTTGATTTAAATGTGAAACATTGTTCTGCGAGAAAACAGTTTGGTAATCTGTGCATTAAGTAAAATGTTTTATCCATTTATGTAATAAAGTTGACTACTGTTTCATCTGTTATAGTTAAAACTGAACCATCTTCCAGAGCACAGAAAGAACGCACAGCTGTAGCCGTACGAAAGTAGTTTCTCCCAGCCTGGGGCCTGATGGTGGAGGCAGCTCTCTCGGCGTATGGTGGCTGATGTGAGATGGTGTCGTACGTAGCAAAGCTGCCAGTCGAGACTCTGGTTGAAGAACTGCAGGTGCAGCCAGCACCAGGCGCAGAGCTCGACGAAAGGTGCCTGCGTACGGATTTGCGTATCCCCGAATATCCAGGCCACGCAGTGATACTAGAGAAATTACAGTCATGTTCAGAAAAAAACACAACAGAATGACTAGATACAGTACAAGGATATTCACGGCACATGTACATTAGTGTGCTCTGCAGAAATTATTATCGTTTCAGTCACCGCGGTTCAGTATGTGACTTGTTAGCTGGAGGGCACAGGGTGCGCCATATATCTGATAACTTGTTCCATTCATGAGAGCATCGATGCGTATAAGACGCGAATGCCGTCCTATGGTATAGCCATCTATGCCGCATTCACTTGGTTCTAAAATTCATCTGTGGTGGTTGGCACTGGGTCATAGCACTGCAGCCGCTGTTCCACCATGTCGCATACTTTTTCGATTGGCGGCAAGTGTGGTAATATGGCGGGTCAGGGCAAAAGGCTGACATCCTGTAACACCAAGAAGCCACCTGTTCGTGCAGAAACATGTGGTCGTGCATTGTCTTGCTAATAAATGGCTTCTGGAGTGTTCTGCAGAAAGGTTACGTCTATGGATCGGTGGATTCGCGTAGGTCACACTGGTCACAGTGCCCTGGACACACACCAACTGTGATGTGTGGTTATAGCCAATAGCAGCCCACACTACAAGGCCTTGAGCTGGCACTGTACATCTTGTGTTAATGCAGTCACTATGATGCCAATCTGCCTGTCTGCGATTGTTTTCAAACAAGTCGAACCTGGATTCGTCAGAAAACAAGACAGCACAACCGGGAGCACCTCCGAAGATGTGCAGCGTAGCTTTGGACGAAACGTAAGGGATAGAAGAGTTCCATGGACCACGGCCATACAACCCGAAAGAATTCTGAGCAGCTGAAACATCTGGTCGTGAAAGCGTACACTATCTGACCCATCCCTCTCCCCAGTGATGTCGTTCCGTACACCATTGGTGTCTAGCATATTTCCTCACATTAGTCAAAGTTAAGGCACAGGTCATCCCCGTTTTCAAGAAGGGACGTCGGAGAGATATCTCTAACGTCAATCAGTTGTAGAATTTTGGAACACGTATTATGTTCGAGTATGATGACTTTTCTGGAGACTAGAAATCTACTCTGTAGGAATCAGCATGGCTTTCGAAAAAGACGATCGTGTTAAACCCAGCTAGCGCTATTCGTCCACGAGGCTCAGAGGGCCATAGACACGGGTTCCCAGGTAGATGCCGAGTTTCTTGACTTCCGCAAGGCGTTTGATGCAGTTCCCCACAGTCGTTTAATGAACAAAGTAAGAGCATATGGACTATCAGACCAATTGTGTGATTGGATTGAAGAGTTCCTAGATAACAGAGCGCAGCATGTCATTCTCATTGGAGAGAAGTCTTCCGAAGTAAGAGTGATTTCAGGTGTGCCGCAGGGGAGTGTCGTAGGACCGTTGCTATTCACAATATATATAATATATATAAACATCGGAAGTTCACTGAGGCTTTTAGCGGATGATGGTGTAGTACATCGAGTGGTTGTAATAATGGAAAATTGTACTGAAATGCTGGAGGATCTGCAACGAATTGACGCATGGTGCAGAAAACGGCAACTGAATCTCAATGTAGACAAGTGTAATGTACTGCTAATACATAGAAAGAAAGATCCTTTATCATTTAGCTACAATATACCAGGTCAGCAACTGGAAGCAGTTAATTCCATAAATTATCTGGGAGCACACATTAGGAGTGATTTAGAATGGAATGACCATATAAAATTAATCGTCGGTAAAGCACATGCCAGACTGAGATTCATTGGAAGAATCCTAAGGAAATGCAGTCCGTAAACAAAGGAAGTAGATTACAGTACACTTGTTCGACCACTGCTTGAATACTGCTCACCGGTGTGGGATCCGTAGCAGATAGGGTTGATAGTAGAGATAGAGAAGATCCAACGGAGAGCAGCGCGCTTCGTTACAGGATCATCTAGTAATCGCGAAAGCGTTACGGAGATGAGAGATAAACTCCAGTGGAAGACTCCGCAAGAGAGACGCTCAGTAGCTCGGTACGGGCTTTTGTTGAAGTTTCGAGAACATACCTTCACCGAGGAGTCAAGCAGTATATTGCTCCCTCCTACGTAAATCTCGCGAAGAGACCATGATGATAAAATCAGAGAGATTAGAGCCCACACAGAGGCATACCGACAATCTTTCTTTCCACGAACAATACGAGACTGGAAAGAAGGGAAAACCGATAGAGGTACTCAAGGTACCCACCGCCACACACCGTCAGATGGCTTGCGGAGTATGAATGTAGATGTAGATACACACACAACCTGACAGCCACTTGCACGAAGACCTGAACGATACGCAACAGTAACTAAGGAGACAAGAAGACAAATCGGGAGTCGATGCACACACACACACACACACACACACACACACACACACACACAGAGCCGACTCATGAACGATCGGCGAGCCAAAACGCGTCGTCCGGTAGGACGACCGACTGACGATCCACCAAGACCGTGGCCCGGCTCAAGTGATGCGTGGCGGCAATGGTCGGGCGAGCCATGTCGAGGCCTACCTCACTGCTGCTCCAACCCGACTGCACTGGTGCAGCATTGCAACTCCCGACTGGCAGGTCCAGACCGTGCTCCAGATGCGTTCCAACTGACTGGCAGACCCAAACTCGCGACCCGAACTCCCTTACGACAACGACGGGGAAGTAAATAGCAGTCGAGTAAAAATACTACGAGAGAGGATATATCGATAATCGCTGCTAGCACCGGTCACGGTCTGGCAAAGCAGCAACTCAGTGACAGTAGTAATTTAAATTAACGTAGCGAGATGGAAGTACGTCATAAACAGGGTGTAAAATACATGATGGCGGGAACACGAGCCACGCACGGCTCAGGTTGCACATCTGTCACGTTGAGAGAATCTCTTCAGTCGTCGTTGGTCACGTTCTTGCAGGATCTTTTTTCCGGCCACAGCGATGTCGGAGATTTGGTGTTTTACCTGATTTCTGATATTCACGGTACACTCGTGAAATGGTCGTACGGAAAAATCTCCACTTCATCGCTACCCCAGAGATGCTGTGTCCCATCGCTCATGCGTCGACTGTAACACCACCTTCAAAGTCACTTAAATCTTAATAACCTGCCATTGTAGCAGCAGTAACCGATCTAACAACTGCGCCAGACACTTGTTGTCTTACATAGGCGTTGCCGACCGCAGTGCAGTATTGTGCCTGTTTACATATCTCTGTATCTGAATACGCATGTCTATGTTTCTTTGGTGCTTCAGTCTATAATGTTTCAGTATAATAACAATAAGATATACCAAGGTCTGTTGCCAGTCACTTTTTTGAATACACGTGTCTATACCTATTTTTTCGCACTTCATTTACCACAAAGTGCGATAACGCTCGCCCCCACACTGCCAGTCGGACTATGTATACACTTCACCGATCTGGTTTGCAACATCCTTCATACTGGCCAAATCATCCAACGAGTGATTTTCGGCGACCTGAAGAAGGAGAGGACGTCGGTTTCGGTGACGAGAGGACGTGAAAGTGTGGCTGCGTTTGTGGATGCGTCAGCGGCCGAGCACGTTCTACGAAACATGAGTTGATTGTCTCGTCTCCCAGTGGGACAAATGAGTATGAGGATTACTTTTTAATGGAACCATTTCATGGTCCCATTGTGACGGTTTTCATTTGACTGCCCCTTATAAACGAAAATAAAAATTTTTCCGACTCATTTGCAGTCACTGTTTGGAATGATTTTTCTCTTTTGGACAACTCTTCTTGCTTCCTGTAAAAATACCGTATAACAAAAATGTGATGAATTAGATGAATCGAATGTAAACTAGTCACGAAGTATCTTGAAAACTTTGAATATTTTTTTATGTGAACGGGATAAAATTCGAAACGTTCTTGAGACTGCGCCCATTGTTACAATCTATTAAATGAAGTAAATTATTATGGATAGTGATAATGATGGTTATTATTATAACTTTTATCATTGTTTAGTTTCTGAAATTCAATAATATGTATATTATTTAATATTTTTTGTTTACATTACGATGTACTCAGGCCATCTAAATTAAAATTACATAAAACTGAATTGCAAATTGCCACAAGTATAAAATCGCTCTAAACGAGTAGAGTTAAATCTTTTGAAGAGAAATATCTCTAATATTAGGAAGAATAGATGAGGAGATTTAGTGGTTGTTTGCCCCTAAATGGAACATGGACTGCGGGAAAACCGGATCAGAAGAGAATCGAAGCGTTTGAGATTGTGGTGCTACAGAAGAATGCTGAAAATTCGGTTGACTGATAAGAAAGGAGGAGATTCTCGGCAGAATCGGAGAGGAAAGGAATATATAGAAAACACTCACAATAAGAAGAGACAGGATGGTAGGATATCTGTTAAGGCATCACTTCCATGGCAGCGCTAGGGGGAGGTCCAAAGCGTAAAAACTGTACAGGAAGACAGAGATTGGAATATTTTCAGCAAATAATTGAGGACATATGTTGTAATTTATACTCTGAGATGAAGAGATTGATACAGGAGAGGAATTCGTAGTGGGCCATATAAATCCAGTCAGAAGACTGATGACGCAAAATAAAAAGAAAAGTCAACTCGGCTCTACCTGGAAAGAGCAGAGAAAGTAACGTAGGTTTCCAAGATCAGTGTTAGCCTCCACGAAATTGTTGCGAGTAGCAGACCGAATGTGAAAATAATCAAGCGAAATGGTCGACAGCCAATAAGAATTTTATAATAATCGTGGAATACATAGGTCTTGAGTTGCGAACATCGAATCGAGCCCCCCTCCCACCAAATGACTGTCCATTGTCTTAAGAACTCCAACTCAGAATGTTTTATTACGAGTTAAAATACTATAACCAGACTTATGAATCCGGTGCATTATCTTGAAATTTTTTATCAGGTAGCAGCTTCAGTTTGTCTTCACTGATTCACCTTCCTGTCGCTCCCTTGCCCTAGAAACTCCCCCTCCACCACCCCCACGGTTTTCAGGTTGAATACTCTCACGCTGTACGCTTTTGAGGATTAAAGGGCATCGTAGCAAAACAACTATTAACTACCCTCGGTTATTGCTCTCCTAAACGTCACAGTTTATAGCTGAGAATTCTCGTATCGACACATCAAATTAGATATTAACTTCGTGCCTTAACTTAATCTAGTCTGCACTAATTATAATACTCTGCAACATCGTTCAAGAGGATTATTAATCAATATTATATGGTGTCAATTAAAAGCAGTTTCGAAGTTCCCTGCCACAACAGGATTATTACGCAAGGCAGTTAAATAATTCTTCTGTTGATATCGTCAGCGTTTGCATAATTTAATATCCCACAAAGACAGAATTCATCAGTGGTGAATTTACCAAGTTTAAGCTCACTTTCGTCTGCCCCTGCTGTCGAGATAACTTGTGATTGCAGTGATACCTCGACCCGAGGATAGGTGGTCCAACCGAGAACAGACGGAGCACACAGTGTAGTTGGATAAGAGTGAGGCAGGAAAAAAACTTTTTTTTTCGGATAAATCACACAAGCATGCGGCTGAACCTATTTAGGGAAACCTCGCGAAGCCTACTGACACGAAGAGCCGAGTTTGGTAACTACTGTCTAACTACACTTTGAATAGTCGGTTTCAGTCATACTTATGGAATTTCATCATGATAATTTACTTCCACCATGAACCATGGACCTTGCCGTTGGTGGGGAGGCTTGCGTGCCTCAGCGATACAGATGGCCGTACTGTAGGTGCAACCACAACGGAGGGGTATCTGTTGTGAGGCCAGACAAACATGTGGTTCCTGAAGAGGGGCAGCAGCCTTTTCAGTAGTTGCAGGGGCAACAGTCTGGATGATTGACTCATCTGGCCTTGTAACATTAACCAAAACGGCCTTGCTGTGCTGGTACTGCGAACGGCTGAAAGCAAGGGGAAACTACAGCCGTAATTTTTCCCGAGGACATGCAGCTTTACTGTATGATTAAATGATGATGGCGTCTTCTTGGGTAAAATATTCCGGAGGTAAAATAGTCCCCCATTCGAATCTCCGGGTGGGGACTACTCAAGAGGACGTCGTTGTCAGGAGAAAGAAAACTGGCATTCTACGGATCGGAGCGTGGAATGTCAGATCCCTTAATCGGGCAGGTAGGTTAGAAAATTTAAAAAGGGAAATGGATAGGTTAAAGTTAGATATAGTGTGAATTAGTGTTCAGTGGCAGGAGGAACAAGACTTTTGGTCAGGTGATTACAGGGTTATAAATACAAAATCAAATAGGGGTAATGCAGGAGTAGGTTTAATAATGGATAAAAAAATAGGAGTGCGGGTTAGCTACTACAAACAGCATAGTGAACGCATTATTGTGGCCAAGATAGACACAAAGCCCATGCCTACTACAATAGTACAAGTTTGTATATGTCAACTAGCTCTGCAGATGATGAAGAAATTGATGAAATGTATGACGAGATAAAAGAAATTATTCAGGTAGTGAAGGGAGACGAAAATTTAATAGTCATGGGTGACTGGAATTCGTCAGTAGGAGAAGGGAGAGAAGGAAACATAGTAGGTGAATATGGATTGGGGGGAAGAAATGAAAGAGGAAGCCGCCTTGTAGAATTTTGCACAGAGCATAACTTAATCATAGCTAACACTTGGTTCAAGAATCATAAAAGAAGGTTGTATACCTGGAAGAATCCTGGAGATACTAAAAGGTATCAGATAGATTATATAATGGTAAGACAGAGATTTAGGAACCATGTTTTAAATTGTAAGACATTTCCAGGGGCAGATGTGGATTCTGACCACAATTTATTGGTTATGAACTGCAGATTGAAACTGAAGAAATTGCAAAAAGGTGGGAATTTAAGGAGATGGGACCTGGATAAACTGACGAAACCAGAGGTTTTAGAGAGTTTCAGGGAGAGCATAAGGGAACAATTGACAGGAATGGGGGAAAGAAATACAGTAGAAGAAGAATGGGTAGCTCTGAGGGATGAAGTAGTGAAGGCAGCAGAGTATCAAGTAGGTAAAAAGACGAGGGCTAATAAAAATTCCTTGGGTAACAGAAGAAATATTGAATTTAATTGATGAAAGGAGAAAATATAAGAATGCAGTAAATGAAGCAGGCAAAAATGAATACAAACGTCTCAAAAATGAGATCGACAGGAAGTGCAAAATGACTAAGCAGGGATGGCTAGAGGACAAATGTAAGGATGTAGAGGCTTGTCTCACTAGGGGTAAGATAGATACTGCCTACAGGAAAATTAAAGAGACCTTTCGAGAGAAGAGAACCACTTGTATGAATATCAAGAGCTCAGATGGCAACCCAGTTCTAAGCAAAGAAGGGAAGGCAGAAAGGTGGAAGGAGTATGTAGAGGGTTTATACAAGGGCGATGTACTTGAGGACAATATTATGGAAATGGAAGAGGATGTAGATGAAGATGAAGTGGGAGATAAGATACTGCGTGAAGAGTTTGACAGAGCACTGAAAGACCTGAGTCGAAACAAGGCCCCAGGAGTAGACAACATTCCATTAGAACTACTGATGGCCTTGGGAGAGCCAGTCATGACAAAACTCTACCATCTGGTGAGCAAGATGTATGAGACAGGCGAAATACCCAAAGACTTCAAGAAGAATATAATAATTCCAATCCCAAAGAAAGCAGGTGTTGACAGATGTGAAAATTACAGAACTATCAGTTTAATAAGTCACAGCTTAAAAATACTAACGCGAATTCTTTACAGACGAATGGAAAAACTGGTAGAAGCGGACCTCGGGGAAGATCAGTTTGGATTCCGTAGAAATGTTGGAACACGTGAGGCAATACTAACCTTACGACTTATCTTAGAAGAAAGATTAAGAAAAGGCAAATCTACGTTTCTAGCATTTGTAGACTTAGAGAAAGCTTTTGACAACGTTAACTGGAATACTCTCTTTCAAATTCTGAAGGTGGCAGGGGTAAAATACAAGGAGCGAAAAGCTATTTACAATTTGTACAGAAACCAGATGGTAGTTATAACAGTCGAGGGACATGAAAGGGAAACAGTGGTTGGGAAAGGAGTGAGACAGGGTTGTAGCCTCTCCCAGATGTTATTCAATATGTATATTGAGCAAGCAGTAAAGGAAACAAAAGAAAAATTCGGAGTAGGTATTAAAATTCATGGAGAAGAAGTAAAAACTTTGAGGTTCGCCGATGACATTGTAATTCTGTCAGAGACAGCAAAGGACTTGGAAGAGCAGTTGAATGGAATGGACAGTGTCTTGAAAGGAGTATATAAGATGAACATCAACAAAAGCAAAACGAGGATAATGGAATGTAGTCGAATTAAATCGGGTGATGCTGAGGAGATTAGATTAGGAAATGAGACACTTAAAGTAGTAAAGGAGTTTTGCTATTTAGGGAGTAAAATAACTGATGATGGTCGAAGTAGAGAGGATATAAAATGTAGACTGGCAATGGCAAGGAAATCGTTTCTCAAGAAGAGAAATTTGTTAACATCGAGTATAGATTTAAGTGTCAGGAAGTCGTTTCTGAAAGTATTTGTATGGAGTGTAGCCATGTATGGAAGTGAAACATGGACGATAAATAGTTTGGACAAGAAGAGAATAGAAGCTTCCGAAATGTGGTGCTACAGAAGAATGCTGAAGATAAGGTGGGTAGATCACGTAACTAATGAGCAGGTTTTGAATAGGATTGGGGAGAAGAGAAGTTTGTGGCACAACTTGCCTAGAAGAAGGGATCGGTTGGTAGGACATGTTTTTAGGTGTCAAGGGATCACAAATTTAGCATTGTAGGGCAGCGTGGAGGGTAAAAATCGTAGAGGGAGACCAAGAGATGAATACACTAAGCAGATTCAGAAGGATGTAGGTTGCAGTAGGTACTGGGAGATGAAGAAGCTTGCACAGGATAGAGTATCATGGAGAGCTGCATCAAACCAGTCTCAGGACTGAAGACCACAACAACAACAACAATTTGTGGTGGCAAGAGAGACATAGCTGTCATTACTGTGTGCCATATTCCTGAGCTAGACCATGATGTACGATGTTACCTAACTGCAGTGCAATAATTCAGAACACCTATGTGTATTCAGAGCTAATAATTAAACTAGCGTAATGATAGACATTACTCGTAATGACTGGCACATTACTACTTCAATGATATCCATTGTTACATAGATACTTCCTTGTTCAACAAACACTAACACACCTCCGTAGCTACCTTACATGAAAAGACCGCTGTAATTACTATTACTACAGTTTTCTAATTATTATTACACTATGTATCGTATTTTTACAGTAATATGAGTATGACTTTAGTGGAATATTTGAATCGATCATTTCAAAAACGTCATGAGTCACAAAAGTATTATTTTACTGTAGTAGGGAAAAACTTCATACAGCATAAACCGTTCGTGTAATTCTTATCAGTTAGATGCCATTAGTAGTACAGTTTAGCACCAAAGTAAATTTAAAAATTGCTGACTGATTACCTTTCTTGCAATGAACGTTTTATGTGTTACAATAAATGAAATCAGTACCTGCAAAAAGTGTCGATTTATTACAAAAATAAAGTACACTGCAAAATCATATATGACTATGACTACATTATTTACATTTTGTGCTACAGCTGTGTTTCTTATAACAATGTAGAAGTAGAACACATCAAAATAAGTTAATCTTCTTGATCATCGTCTTCATTGTTTGTTTCCCCCTCCGTTAGCCATTCTTTCAGTTGCTCACAAAATTTCATACGCTCAGGTGGAATGTACCTTTTCATTTTCAAAATATCTTGTATTATTTTGACGTTGGTGGGTACACTTTTTTCAGGATATATCAACTCACTTTTTTAAAGTAGACAGGCCACCATTTTTAAACGCTAATGCACCAACATCGTTGATAGTTTCGACTGAGAATTTACTTGATGGCTCTTTCATCAGTATGACATATTCTTCAGGTACATAGGTCGTGTCATGACGTCTTACCAGCTTCAAAGTGCAAAAATCTCTATCGTTTAGGACGAAATTATGCCCGCTTATAAAGAAGTAATGTTTCATCCTATTAAATCTCACATTTAATGCAAATATTATACGAAATAAAATTATTGTTTGATTTTTATTTTAACTGGTGCTTCTTGATATAATACTGTAGAAAATGGATAACATAATTTCCACCTTTCTTGGCTTCACCTTCATGAGACACATAAAAGTGTGACTGCCTGGTCATGATAATACGTACGCTGAGAACACGGAAACGTAGCTGTCTCCAATAAAAAATATCCTGAACAGGAACATTTGGTAACGATAAATTTTTCATGTATTCAAAATTCAGCCCACAGATATTATTTTTCTTTTCATCTTTTTCAGAAATTTCTTTAGTATTGCAAATTTTTTTGAACCTTCTGGCTCATTAATTTCGCAACCACACTTCACTTCGTAGATTCAGTAAGGTGACATTACGTATCTTAGGTGACACTTCTTCATACGCAGTACAAATATCGACGTTTGGGCGCCCAAATCTGAAGTCGAAATTTTCCTTGAATATTTGAAGTAAAATTTGAAAGATCAGTAAATAATAGTGGGAGCGCGTCATATTTAGTTAAAATAGGTTTTCTTGGTATATAAAAGATGAATACATGTTCTTGAGTCGTAATGATAGTGAAATCAAAGAGTATGGGTAATAAAACAATTGAATACTGAAATGACAAAATGTCAAACATATATGACTATTAATGTTAAATTTCTTCAATCTATAAATATCCTTGGGTTAGCACTGTGAACCATCATCTTTGTAGTATACATGTATACAACAATTCGTCAACAACTGCAAATGAAGCCACATTAAGTTGGATGAAGAACTAAAGTCTAAAAGGGAACAAAACGAGATAAAATTCAAAGACAGTTACCACCTCGAGTGTCGCTCAGCACAGACTACAGAAATATGTGGCTTATAAGGAGCTGCCCGACCATTGTCCTCCATTCTTGTTAACTCCCTACAATCTACTTACAGTCACTGGGCTAGCTGGTAGCTCTTTGGAGCTCACGAGGGATTTCTTCGACTGATTTCATGCATTTTTTTTTTAAACCACACTCCACAACGCTCGACGCTGCCTACCGATCAATAGAATATCTTAAGTTTATCTATTACGGATGTTTTAGAAACCATGATTATTTATTCAATGTAAATCCATAAAACTGCAACCAGTCACGTGTTTGAAACAATTATTTATCATTCCGTGAACTGGTTTTCGAATCTTTCCAGGCTCATCTTCAGATAGTTTTTCGGAAATTGCATATCTATTTCAAGCATGATGCTGGGTGCTAGCCTGTGACAATATGGGCGTCCTTTTTTTATAGTATTCACCTGTCTGCTTCGATTGTTATGGGCAGTCGTTGCCACACCACACACTTTGACACAATATGTATGCATCTACACTGTGACAGTGGAACTTTGGCTACATTCGGCATAAATATTTATTTCAAAAACGTGAGTGGCTGCAGTTTTATGTACTTACATAATATGAGATGTAGCTGGTCTCGGTTTGGCTGGGGTCTTTCCTTCGTGTTTTCACTTCACAGTCACAGCCGACTTGGGCAGCTTCAAAAGGATGGAAATGTCGCTGATGGATCCTATAACTGGTGAATGATCGAAGCCATTGAGCTCTCCTGCTTACCCCTTTCTGCTGTTACCGCTTGTCTGCTGACAAAACTCCCTGCTTCCTTTTGTAAATTCGGATCAATTTACTGCTCAATTCTGCATTACATAGTGGTGTACAGGCCATCTACAGAGCATAGCGTAGAAATGAGCTAGTCACATCCTAGAGGTTGTTTTCAGAATGAATCTCTTGCTCTGCAGTGGAGTGTCCGCTTCTGTGAAACTTCCTGTCAGATAAAACTCTATGCCGGCTAAAATTCTGACCGAGTTCGTGTCCTGTTCCTACACAACAGTTTTAATTCTTTTGGGTAAGAGTGCTTACATTTCAAAATTAATTGTTTCTATTCCAAGCAGAGTATCTGCTGCGATTGTACGTGGCAAGCAAAAATTGTGTTTCGACCAGGATTCGGAATGCCTACAGGCAGGGATCCGGGTTCGAATCCTGGTCCGACAAAGAGCTTCATCTCGTCGAGTACAATCGGTGTACCATATCTTCCACGGGAAGATGCTTGATAAGCAATAATAAGCCACACGTGAACAAAACAAAGGGTTTATTACGACCACAGTAGAGAGATTTGACAACAAAGGAAAAACTTTTCTCAATACTAATAATGTAACTTCTCATACAATACAGTTAGAGTCACGAACGATGGCTGTAGAATTTATGCTTGTTCTGTGCACCTACGTCACGCATCTGCGACAGCCAAGGAGCGTTCAGTAGTGTTCTGAGCGCCCTGCTGTGACTCCCGTAGCTAATTAAACGTAGCATTAAACGTGATCGTTGAGTTTTGGTTAGTGAATTTCTATTCCATTTGTTGCGAGTTGTCACCGCTGATGCTGACGGTAGATGAATTCAGCATAAGCAAGAGAGAGACATAATTTGCAAGATATACGCTCTCTTCAAGCGGGAAGCAAGCTAGTGCTCGTTAATTCCTTACATATGTTCGACACAAGAATCTCAAAGTTCTCTTAACTGACGTGTAATTTCAATATGATTAAATTAATAGTGCACTGTTTAAGAGGATCTTCCTCGTGAAATATACTTTCCTAGACAGTGGTAGTTGAAGACAGAAAATGCAGGGTAAGAACTTGAATTACTTTCTGATTACATTTATCTAGAAATGTATTTAAGCTTTAATTATGCTCCAGACTTGGAATCGGCAACAACACAATCCTCCTCCGTGCTTCGACATGCGCGAACCGCCGTCGTTCGTGGATCGGACTATAACAGGCATACGTCTGGAACACACAGTGGATAAAAGTAGTGCCACTGGTAATCCGTAACAACGGAGGTTGATCGTTCGGCTTAGTTGGCCGACAGGTACGTCTGGGGATATCGCTGGTAAATCATAGGTCCCACAACGGTGGTCTCCGACCGGGGGATGACTGATGGGCTGCTAAGAGCCGGCGCATGAATTGGCCAAGAGCTTCAGTGGAGCGAACTGCCGAGGAGTTGGCTTGCATCGCCCTATATAACCAGGACGGGAAGGAATTCGATCTTCTGCACACGTGACACGACGGAGAAAACAGGTCTCTGACACGTACCTTGGGGGCTCTTGTCCTGCCGTTTGTGGTTATTGTGATCGACGCATTCCGGGGAGGTAACGCCTTGTGCGTATGCAAGCCCGTGATGTTTTAGTGTTTGACGGGTTGCCGATCGCTGTAGGCGAACGTCGAGTACACGGCACGGTGTTTAACTTGAGTGACGTTCGAGTAAGCTTTGTCAGCGTTTCCTAACGCTGAATGCAACATGGCTTTATTTAGAGCCGAATGAGCAGCTGAAATGGTGACGAAGGTGAAGTGAACAAAAGACACCAAGAACAGTTCCACCTGAGGCTATAGTACTGGACATTGTCTTTGGGCATTATTGGGAGTGATAAAAATATAATAATTCTACAAGGTAGAGAAAAGTCTGTGGCCGGGCTGTCGGTCTGCCTCACTGAACGTAGAACACAGCATTTCTTAGCTGTGACACTAGGAGGAGGGGGGCAGGGGGTTGAGGAGTGCAGCGCCTCCGCCGTTTTCTGCCCCCAGGAAAGTTCCCCAGTACTTATCTAAAAGCAGACTGTCTACTTGACGTCATCGTGGAGGGACGAGCGAGATAAATGTAATTGTACAACTGTGGTTCCAAAAGATCTCCGCTTTATAAAAAAGTACAAAGCCCAGTGAAATGATAATTAAAATCGACACCCTAGCTGCAAACAGGCGTTGATACACATCATTGGGGACATGTTGAAAATGTGTGCCCCGACCGGGGCTTGAACCTGGGAACTCCTGCTTACAGAGCAGACGCTCTATCCACCTGAGCCACCAAGAGTACAAACTACATTGCGCCTGCAGGAACTTAAACCTTGCACGCTACCCATGAGACCCACATTCCCAACATGTCCACCCCGCTACATTCGTGGTGCGCCTAATAGATGTATGCCCATCACACTCATTATTCATGGCAGATTAATCTACCGTGCAGCTTCTCTAGAGAATCTGCACGGTCATTAATGGCATCTGTTCCTTTGGGAACAGATACTACCTTCATATATAGTTAAAATATGGCTACCCGGCCATTGACCTTCTTGTGCGAACGCACACGCTATACCCCAACTCGTACGGTACTTGGTATATTAATCTGCCACGAGTAATGAGTGTGATGGGCAAACATCTATTAGGATCACTACGAATGTAGTGGTGTGCACATGTTGGGAATGTGGGTCTAATGGGGAGCGTCCAAGGGATAAAGCCCTGCAGGCGCGCTATCCTCTGTCCCGTTGATGGATCAGCTGGATAGAGCGTCTGCCATGTAAGCAGAACATCCCAGGTTCGAGTCCCAGTCGGAGCACACATTTTCAACATGTCCCCAGTGATGTATATCAACGCCTGTTTGCAGCTAGGGTGTCGATTTTAATTATCATTTCACTGGGCTTTGTACTTTTTTATAAAGCGGAGATCTTTTGGAACCACAGTCGTACAATTACATATCTAGAGCATCACCTTCAAATCGGAGAAAGGCAATTGCAAATCACCTCTGCAGAAATGTTTCCAATAGAAGAGTGTGGGCTTTTCCGTACTTTCACAATGTAATGACTGTAAATATGAAACCATACAGATTAAGTTCATAAACATTAGAATGTTTGATAAAATCACTTTCACACATTTTCATCCATACAAACGCAACGAGCAGCACAGCGTACCGCTGGTCTCGCACTCTGAAGGATGGAAGTTCGAAACCCCATCGCGCCGTTCGTATTTCAGTTTCCCTGTGTTTCTCGAAACTTTTTCAAAGTTCGTGAATATTTCCTTAGAGAAGGATACGTCCGGTTTCTTTACCCATTCTACCCCGATGCTTCTAAGGACTTCGTTGTCGACGTGCCGTAAACTGTAATTATTTCCATTTTTCTCACTAGTACAATCCCATCTGCAAACGCGCAGTACTCCCCTTTCACTCTCAAATACGGCACAATTAGACACATTTCTAGTACTTAGCAAAGAGAATCATAATTCATTGTATTTCTGTTAGTAAGAATCAAATACGTAAAATCGCGGAAATCAAGAAATACCAGTTATAATCTGTCAGAATACTATAGAGGTATTATCCGAGTAACGAACACTGTGACGACAAGGATTGCTACTTGTGCACTGGAATAATAGTCCTAAAACACTAAAAGATGCTCGCCGAAAAATATAAAATCATTAGAATCCTGGGAATCACAGGCAACTGATCTTAAAATTTGTTTTCCGTCTTCCACTACGTGGAAATTCCTTCTACATAGGGCCACAGTGAGACGTAAGATGAAATAATGTTATTTATGTACAGTTATAGCACCTAAGCACGAGATTTACATGTCGAAACGCGATGTGGTTAATCAGTTTAAAAATAATCACGTTAATATTGAGGCTGTTTATTTAAATATATGAACTATAATTGTATTGCTTTTCCGTTCTGAATTATCTTCCTGCTCCACGCTGGCTGAGAAAAACGATGTGTCTTCATTTGCGTTTATTCAGTCTGTCACTTAAGCAAAAATATACTTCCGCTCAACGTGAATGATGTTTCATGTAGCCGCTGAACCTGTTCCAGACGTGATTCATCAAACTCTATATTATACCTATCCAGGCACAACGAAGTAGGAGCCAGAACCTCATATCCTCCTCCGAGTCGTTCTCAGAAGGCTGCACAAACACCGACTAATTAATGACTGACAGACATAATTAGATATTTGTCAAGTCTGGAGCATAATTAAAGCTAAAATACATTTCTAGATAAATGTAATCAGAAAGTAATTCAAGTTCTTACCCTGCATTTTCTGTCTTCAACTACCACTGTCTAGGAAAGTATATTTCACGAGGAAGATCCTCTTAAACAGTGCACTATTAATTTAATCATATTGAAATTACACGTCAGTTAAGAGAACTTTGAGATTCTTGTGTCGAATATATGTAAGGAATTAAAAACTGAACGAGGTGGGACAGTGGTTCAGAGAATGAGTTCGCGTTCGGGAGGACGTCGGTTCTAATCGCCTTCCGGACATTCAGGTTTAGTTTTTCCATAGTTTCCCCAAATCCGTTGTAGCAAATTCTACGTCTGTTTCTTCGAAACTATAACTGCCTTTTTCCTTCCACACCGTTCCGCAGAACAAAGTTGCACTCGTAGTCAGTGGTACCTGAAACCCGTATCTTACAGGTGTTCATAAATCAGTAACGCAAAAGTTGTCATCAGCTGTAAAAAAGAAAAAAAAAGTTAATAACTTACAGAGATGTTTAATGCTGCATCTAATACAGTATATATTCAAGTTTTATTTACAAATGTATAATGGGGCGACCTTTTGTAACACGACAAGTGTCCCGTCTGTAATCGACATAGCCGGCCGCGGTGGTCTCGCGGTTCTAGGCGCGCAGTCCGGAACCGTGCGACTGCTACGGTCGCAGGTTCGAATCCTGCCTCGGGCATGGATGTGTGTGATGTCCTTAGGTTAGTTAGGTTTAAGTAGTTCTAAGTTCTAGGGGACTGATGACCACAGCAGTTGAGTCCCATAGTGCTCAGAACCATTTTTTTTTGTAATCGACATAGAGACTGCAGACCGACGCTGACCCTGCGTCCTATATGATACTCAGCCAGTTTTGGTGAAACGGTTGTAGCAGTTTAATAACAGTTTGTATTTGAGGCAGTGGTTTGCGATATTTAGTACTGAACTATCTCTGAGCTGTGGTAGCGGATTTGAATGAAAACATAGACTCCGCACGCTCTGCAGCGTTATGTGACTCGATGATGATTAAAGTTAAAATCTTCTGGGGTGTTAGGCCGCGTCATATTTCATCTAAAATAATCGACGTTTCGACCCCTCTTCTGGGATTTTTTTTTTTCAGGATCTTCCGGTGTCCACTACTGCCAGAACATTGTCAGAGACCAGTGTCGCGTTCTATTATAAAGGCGAGTTTTCCCACGTTTGTGCTGGAGAAGTGGAAGTATTGGTTAAAATTCTTGTGGCTACCATTGGTGGGCCATCGTTATAGGCTAATATTCCCGCGCTGATGCAGAAGAAGGTGCTTATTGGCTAAACTCTTGCGGATACTACTGGTGGCCCATTAGACAGAAAGGTACTGTTCTACACTTACGCTGGAGAATGGTTGTTGGTTGAAATTCCTCCTGCTGCTGTTGGTTGGCCGCCATCAATGGCTAGATGTGAAACGGGCAGATCAAGAGAGGGTGAACGTTTACCCAAAATATTATTGTCCACCGAGGTGATTTGCAGCGCGTTGTTTATGATGTTCGCACACCGCAGCCGCATATTCGTTCATGGCTGGAAGCCACGATTCCGGATGCCTATAGCCGTTCTCGCCATTGAAATGCATTCTTGGAAACTTCAACCTCTTCTCGGACCTTTCTTGTATAAATTTTTGTTTCCTTAGCCAGCACACGTACGTTATTAAAATCGATATCATAGCCACAGTTCTCATGATGTTCCGCTGCTGCCGATTTTACACTTTGTTTTAGCCGCCTGTGCCGTTCGTGTTCCTTAATGCTTTCTTTAACAGTTCTTCCCGTTTCGCTTATATACACTTTGTCGCAGCCACATGTCACTTGATAGACGCCTGCATTGTGGAGGTAACCAGGTGCATCCGTTTTTCATTGGAAAATATCTTTTATTTTGTTTTGGCTAAAGGAATATGTCTGGGCACCATTTTTCTTTAGAACTCTGCCAATGCGGTCAATGACCCCAGAAACGAACGATAACAGCGGGAGAAGGCGGTTCCTCGTCATTCTTATTAGCGTGATTAATATGCCGCCTATAAGTCCTGTCGATTCAAAAACTATCATAAACCATTCGCCTTCAGTGTCCTCTTTAAAAAATTCAACTCCGATTCCAAGTTGTCGTCATCACTGATACGGAAGGCACGTGAAGACAGTGTTGAGCACTGCTTGCTTCTGGGCTGGGTGGTGGCGCGAAGTGGCATCTAAATACCTGTTTGTGTTAGTCGGATTTCTATACACTCTGTGACCTAGAGTGTTATGAGATATTCTATATACCAACATATTAGGAAAGGGAGACCCACCTCACTCTCAGTCTCCAAGGTGACAATGTTCTAACAATAGTGGACACCGGAAGATCCTGAAGGTATTCCCGCAGGGAGGTCGAAAAGTCGATTATTTTAGAGGAAATATGACGCGGTCTAACACCACAGAAGATTTTAACTTTAGTGACAACGGCCACGAAAGCCTGCAGACTTCCATGGTGACTAGCATTCGGTAGGACGACGGTACAATCCCGCGTCCGACCGTCCTGATTTAGGTTTTCCGTGATTTCCCTAAATCACTTCAGGCAAATGTCGGGATGGTTCCTTTAATAGTGCACGGTCGACTTCCTTTCCCCTCCTTATCTAATCCGATGACACTGATGACGTCGCTGTTCGGCCTCTTCCCCCCAAATCAGCCAACTTGCATGATGATTGTTGGAATAACTCGTTCGCGCATGTGACCTAACGAGAGCGTCAGGAGCTAACACTGTTAGGCAAGAATAAAACTTGTAAATACACTGATGAGCCAAAACATTATGACCACTCCCCACCGCGAGGTTGTATCTTGCCTGGAGGCGCTGAGGCCACGTGAGGTGGTAAGAGAAGTATAGGAGGGGAGCAGAGATGAATGAGAAATCATTCTAGAGACAACGGCCACGAAAGCCTGCAGACTTCCATGGTGACTAGCATTCGGTAGGACGACGGTACAATCCCGCGTCCGACCGTCCTGATTTAGGTTTTCCGTGATTTCCCTAAATCACTTCAGGCAAATGTCGGGATGGTTCCTTTAATAGTGCACGGTCGACTTCCTTTCCCCTCCTTATCTAATCCGATGACACTGATGACGTCGCGGTTGAGCAAAACGGTCGACTTCGGCAAAAGCTAGATTGCTGTGGCCCAGTTATAACACCTACACCCTAACAGAACAAATAGTCCTGTCACGGGAAAAACCACGTATAACACCTACTACGTTGCTTGTTTTACTGGCATGCAGTTTAACCAAGTGACGACAAGATTTATTTCTGTGACAAGGCAGCCACGTATAACACTACGGCCATAGTAAATTTGCCAAATATGGACTGCACTTGCAGTGGATGTCACCCTCTGAGAGGAATTTAGAAAATTGACCGAGTTTACCTAACGGAAAAATTGGTACCGAACCTTAATTTCGTAATAACAGCTGTAGGTAGACAGCAAAAAGAAATAATTTAGCAAGAAGTAACAGCAACTAATTACTGTTAATTGAAATAGTCATATGGACGCCAGTCTAATTAGGCATAATAATGTGAAAGCATTATTTATAAAAAAATCTATTTTTACTAATTCAAAACGAACTTCCATTAAATACTGTTTTGTGAAGTGCTATGAACACACCCAAATGGATAAATTACACAGTGGTTAGCAGCAGTTGTCACTTTAGCAGTTAAGCAGTCACAAGATTTGCAAATGAGCCTTTTCTCTTGTTTACTATAATCATTACTTTTGCCTTTAAGTTATATAGCTTACACTTGCCCTCCACTACCCACAGAAGATCAATTAGCACATCATAATAGTCGAGTACAATTAATACACCCGTTTACTATACAAAATCAATAAGGAAGCACAGTATACAAACCTGCCTTTACTTCTCAGTAATCACTCAAAGATTCATTAGCCAGAAACCTACTTATCTGATTTATCCTTCTTGTTATGACGGAAAAGAAATGTTCTCCCACAAACTATCCCTTTCTTTGTAACAACCAAACTATACACATTTTCAAAATTATGTAGAATTAAGGTGGAATTGGAATACTCTTTCATTTGAGACCATTAATTTTGTACTATTTTAACACTCTTTACCCTGACAATAACCTCTACAAAATCAAAGATAATCTCCAGTAAACTTTTCCTTCAAACCACCTCAAGACAAAGTGTTTTATGATACCACTTGTGAAGCAAGTAGCTTTTGGAAACAACTAAGTTCCAAATTAGACAAACATAAATAGTCTCTTTTACATATATGAAAAACAAGTAAATTTTACCCTGCACATTAAGAGTAATGGCAAAACTTTGCCACACATCAATAAAATGCACTGTAAAACTGTTAATGCTTTTTATACAAAGGACAGTCACAGATTTCATCACTGAAAGGAAAGGATCCTACTTGGATAAGTGCATAGGATGAACACGTTGTTCAAACACATTTTGAATATTAGGATTATATTTTCACAGAACCAAACACAACATTACTGGTTCATACAGATCTGACCTTTCGTATGTGTGACGAAGTGGTTGCGCAATCGTGGTGGCGAGCATGTGGCGGTTAGGTCGTCTTTCCATTGGCAGTAATTAGCTCTATTTATTTCTTCTTGGCGTCGTTATTATCATTTGTATAGCTTTTCCCAAATCGAGAGCACCATTTCACAGCCACATATTAAACCCGAGGCCATTCCATTCGCCGACCGGGGTGGCCGAGAAGTTCTAGGCGCTACAGTCCGGACCCGCGCTGCTGCTACGGTCGCAGGTTCGAATCCTGCCTCGGGCATTGATGTGTGTGATGTCCATAGGTTAGTTAGGTTTAAGTAGTTCTAAGTCTAGGTGACTGATGACCTCCGATGTGAAGTCCCATAGTGCTCAGAGTCATTTGAACCATTTTTGAGCCATTCCCTTCCACTCGTAAGCCTCACTCTGCATCTGTGCTGTTTACTCGTCAGTTACTTGCTGCCCACTGACACCTGTGCTCTCTCAATTGCCGCTCAGACTGAGCGCCACATCCATTTTTTCCTAGCGTGCCAACTCACTTCCGTTGCATATGGGAACTACTTTAGGTTTCTCTTTCTACAAAACAAAGTCCCTATGTATGAAGCAGTTATTACATAGTTTCCAGCAAACATATTTTAAAAAATCTCATTATTTAAAGATATTAAGAAGTCAATACAAATATACATAATTAAATACCACTTCCCTCCAAATAACATAAAGAACTTAACTTGCAAACAGTAAACATGTCACGCTACCTTTCAACTTCTTTACGGTAGATCAAAGACATCACATAGTAAAGAATATACACTTGACATTAATCCGTACAAGTTATTAACAATACTGATTGTAGTGTTACACAATGTCTGGGAGCGAGCATCTCGGTAACGGCGTAGCTGGTCTGGTGTTCGCGTGCTAATGTCGTGAGTATCTATGGAAAGTGGTTGAAGAATGATGAAAGCACGAGTAGGCGACAAGAAGTTGGACGTCCATATCTCATCACAGAACATACGGAGCGGAGGCTTGCCTTCTCTCTGCAGCAGGATAGGCGGCGATCTGTGGCACATATGACAACAGAGTACAGTACTGGCGCAGGCCTAAGTGTTGTTGAGCGCACCGTTCAGATCACAGTGCTGAACATGGCTCTCCACAGCAGAGGACCTTTCCGTGCTCCCATGTTGACTCGCCACCATCGTCAATTACGATTACAGTGGAACTGTGCTCATGGAGATTGGACGGCGGATCAATGAAATCGTGTCGCCTGGTAAGATGAATCCCGTTTATTATTAAGCCAGGTCGATAGTTGTGTCCAGATACGCGCATCCTCCAGGAGAACGGGTGATCGAAATATGCAGCGCATCACGGACGCAGGCCTTTAGGAGCGGCATTCTGTTATGGAAGACATTCACCTGGGCTTCCATGGGACCTGCGGTAGTAACCGAAGGCACCATGACAGCTGTGGGCTACGTGATTAGGGACCACCTGTAGCCCCTTCCGCTTTATGACTTTCCCAGCAGCGGTAGTATCTTCCAGCATGATAACTCCCTTTCAAACTGGCAGAATCGTGTTATAATGGTTTGAGGAGCATGACAGAGAAGTCACGTTGATGTCTTGGCCATCAAATTCGGCTTATCTGACTCCGATGAAGCCCAACTGGGAAGCTATCGGGCTCCGGCTCCAAGCCCACAAACCTACCGCCCGTAACTTACGGAAAGTGTTGACCTGTGCGTAGGTTATCTGGTACCACAAACCTCTGGAAACTTAGCAAGTGCTTGACGAATCCGTTTCACGCAGAATCAGTGCTGAATTCCGTTGCGAAAGTGGGCCAACACGCTCTTAAGTAGGTCTTGCGGTAGCGTTCTCGCTTCCCGTGCAAGGGGTCCCGGGTTCGATTCTCGGCGGAGTCAGGAATTTTCCCTGCCTCGAGATGACTGGGTGTTGTTGTTTCGTCTTCATCATCATCATTTATCCCCCTGTTCAAGAATCACAAGAGGAGGAGGTATACTTGGAAAAGGCAGGGAGATACGGGAAGATTTCAATTAGATTACATCATGGTCAGACAGAGATTCCGAAATCAGATACTGGATTGTAAGGCGTACCCAGGAGCAGATATAGACTCAGATCACAATATAGTAGTGATGAAGAGTAGGCTGAAGTTCAAGACATTAGTCAGGAAGAATCAATACGCAAAGAAGTGGGATACGGAAGTACTAAAGAATGACGAGATACGTTTGAGGTTCTCTAACGCTATAGATACAGCAATAAGGAATAGCGCAGTAGGCCGTACAGTTGAAGAGGAATGGCCACCTCTAAAAAGGGCCATCACAGAAGTTGGGAAGGAAAACATAGGTACAAAGAAGGTAGCTGCGAAGAAACCATGGGTAACAGAAGAAATACTTCAGTTGACTGATGAAAGGAGGAAGTACAAACATGTTCCGGGAAAATTAGGAATACAGAAATACAAGTCGCTGAGGAATGAAATAAATAGGAAGTGCAGGGAAGCTAAGACGAAATGGCTGCAGCAAAAATGTGAAGACATCGAAAAAGATATGATTGTCGGAAGGACAGACTCAGCATACAGGAAAGTCAAAACAACCTTTGGTGACATTAAAAGCAACCGTGGTAACATTAAGAGTGCAACGGGAATTCCACTGTTAAATGCAGAGGAGAGAGCCGATGGGTGGAAAGAATACATTGAAAGCCTCTATGAGGGTGAAGATTTGTCTGATGCGATAGAAGAAGAAACAGGAGTCGATTTAGAAGAGATAGGGGATCCAGTATTGGAATTTAAAAGAGCTTTGGAGGACTTACGGTCAAATAAGGCAGAAGGGATAGATAACATTCCATCAGAATTTCTAAAATCATCGGGGGAAGTGGCAACAAAACGACTATTCACGTAGGTGTATAGAATATATGAGTCTGGCGATATACCATCTGACTTTCGGAAAAGCATCATCCACACAATTCCGAAGACGGCAAGAGCTGACAAGTGCGAGAATTATCGCACAATCAGCTTAACAGCTCATGCATCGAAGCTGCTTACAAGAATAATATACAGAAGAATGGAAAAGAAAATTGAGGATGCGCTAGGTGACGATCAGTTTGGCTTTAGGAAAAGTAAGGGGACGAGAGAGGCAATTCTGACGTTACGGCTAATAATGGAAGCAAGGCTAAAGAAAAATCAAGACACTTTCATAGGATTTGTCGACCTGGAAAAAGTGTTCGACAATATAAAATGGTGCAAGCTGTTCGAGATTCTGAAAAAAGTAGGGGTAAACTATAGGGAGAGACGGGTCACATACAATATGTACAACAACCAAGAGGGAATAATAAGAGTGGACGATCAAGAACGAAGTGCTCGTATTAAGAAGGGTGTAAGGCAAGGCTGTAGCCTTTCGCCCCTACTCTTCAATCTGTACATCGAGAAAGCAATGATGGAAATAAAAGAAAGGTTCAGGAGTGGAATTAAAATACAAGGTGAAAGGATATCAATGATACGATTTGCTGATGATATTGCTATCCTGAGTGAAAGCGAAGAAGAATTAAATGATCTGCTGAACGGAATGAACAGTCTAATGAGTACACAGTATGGTTTGAGAGTAAATCGGAGAAAGACGAAGGTAATGAGAAGTAGTAGAAATGAGAACAGCGAGAAACTTAACATCAGGATTGATGGTCACGAAGTCAATGAAGTTAAGGAATTCTGCTACCTAGGCAGTAAAATAACCAATGACGGACGGAGCAAGGAGGACATCAAAAGCAGACTCGCTATGGCAAAAAAGGCATTTCTGGCCAAGAGAAGTCTACTAATATCAAATACCGGCCTTAATTTGAGGAAGAAATTTCTGAGGATGTACGTCTGGAGTACAGTATTGTATGGTAGTGAAACAAGGACTGTGGGGAAACCGGAACAAAAGAGAATCGAAGCATTTGAGATGTGGTGCTATAGACGAATTTTGAAAATTAGGTGGACTGATCAGGTAAGGAATGAGGAGGTTCTACGCACAATCGGAGAGGAAAGGAATATGTGGAAAACACTGATAAGGAGAAGGGACAGGATGATAGGACATCTGCTAAGACATGAGGGAATGACTTTCATGGTACTGGAGGGAGCTGTAGAGGGTGAAAACTGTAGTGGAAGACAGAGATTGGAATACGTCAAGCAAATAATTGAGGACGTAGGTTGCAAGTGCTACTCTGAGATGAAGAGGTTAGCACAGGAAAGGAATTCGCGGCGGGCCGCATCAAACCAGTCAGTAGACTGATGACCAAAAAAAAAAAAAAAAACGGTCGGGCGAAGGCAATGGCAAACCACCTCCCCTTGGACCTTGCCTAGTCAGAGGTGCGTGTCTCCCGTATCGTCCCCTACGCTCCTCGGAGTATAGGACCTCAGTCATATTTGACAATATTCTTCTCGGGTGTGCAGCCGGATCATAAAGTCATCTTGACACAATATTTCAGCTGTCCAACTGGCCGCAATCTTCAGGTGAGAGTGCTGGTACCACTCTCACCTGAAGATGGCGGCCAGTTGGACCGCTGAAATATTGTGTCAAGATGACGTTATGATCCGGCTGCACATCCGAGAAGAATATTATCAATTATTATGCCGCGAAAGCCTTCGTAATCACATCAGATGGTCATAATGTTTTGGCTGATCAGTGTATATCGCATTCAGTGCTCTATCAAACATTTCTGCGAGTTATTTACCTTCTTCGCAATTAAAGCTTACTTTTGTATAACTAATTTATAAACGCCCTGTACTTCTGTCTATAGAAGAACTGTCTTATCGAGTGTGAGACATAGGACCTACGAGGTCGAAATACTAGACACCTTATTTTAAATGTGAGTCTTAGGTGATAACATCGACACATCACCGATACAGAAGTTCCCTGGAACAGGTGGTATCGTTGAAGAGCACCGACACCGTATAACAAAGTTCGTACGTCCATAGCGCATCGGACACTGAATGATGCAGTTGGTTTGTTGTGTCATGGACAACGAACAGTCCACTACGAATTGTGAAAAGACTATTGACAGCGGCAACATCATTTATAATCCGAATTTGCTGAGCTGCTCCCGCGCCCTCAAAGCTCAACCATGCGACTTTTTTCTATGAGGTTTCATCAGTGATACGAGAAAGCAGAGCACAGCACCTATGAACTTGAATAATTTGAAATTTAGTATCTGCAGAACGAAAAATATAGTGAGAAGGATCTCTATGGAACTGCATCCTTCCTATAACTCCAAAGACGCCATCCACAGCATACATATTACACGATTAGAAAATTTGAGAACTAACGTCGATACATACTGAACATAAAGGAATGATACGTCAAAACATTTCAATATGCAGCTGAAACGGCGGCATTCATACAGATCGCCACAGCAACCAATGGCACATCAATGTCGAGGAATCTCGGAAAGACAATTTTAATGCCTTTTGACGGGGTCGGAAGGAGAAAAAGTCATCATCTAACATTGTAGTCAGCCTTAACTCTCGCAACTACTTATAAGATTTTTTGTTTGCTTTGTTTTTGTTACGCAAAGCAGCAGTTGCACGAGGACTCTGACATTTTTCCTACAAGTGTTCTTCCACGAAAGAGGTCAAATATCGGAAAGTGAGAAATGTTAATTGCAGAATGTGGTGCCACACAACGTGGTGCTACACAAAACTGCCGCTAATAGCATACGCACATAGCGAACACACACGACACAGATCTGTAAGTCCACGGTATTGGCGGCAAGTTAAGAAAACCATCCCGAAACACATGTGCTACAAAACGCTACTGTTTCCTGCGCATGTACCCTGACATCAATATGGGATATTATCACCATGCAGACGTACACAGGCCGCACAGCGGGTTGGCATACTCTCGATCAGTGGTCGAGCAGCTGCTGGGGTATAGCCTCACATTCTTGCACCAGTGCCTGTCGGAGCTCCTGAAGTGTCGTAGGGGTGTGAAGACGTGCAGCGATACGTCGACCGAGAGCATCCCAGACGTGCTCGATGGGGTTTAGGTCTGGAGAACAGGCAGGCCACTCCATTGGAATGATATATGCTGTTTCAAGATACTCCTCCACGATGACAGCTCGATGGGGCCGTGCGTCATCATCCATCAGGAGGGACCCACTGCGCTCCTGAAAAGGCGGACATACTGGTGCAAAATGACCTCCCGATACACCTGACCTGTTACAGTTCCTCTGTCAAAGACATACAGGGGTGTACGTGCACCAACCATAATCCCACCCCACACCATTAAACCACAACCTCCATTCAGGTCTCTTTCAAGGACATTAAGGGGTTGGTATCTGGTTCCTGGTTCACTGTGCAGACTATACCTAGACTCGTCGGTGAACATAACCTGGGACCACTGTTCCAATGACCACGTACTGTGTTCTTGACACCAGGCTTTACGAGTTGTCCTGTGGCCGGGAGTCAGTGGAATGCACCTTGCTGGTCTCCGGGTGGATAAACCACGTCTGTTCAGTTGACTGTAGACTGCGTGTCTGGAGACAATTGTTTAATTGGCTGCGGTAAGGTACCGAGCAATGCTACCTGCAGTACTCCGTGGCCGTCTGCGGGCACTGATGGTGAGATCTCGGTCTTCTTGTGGTGTTGTACACTGTGGACGTCCCGCACTGTAGCGCCTGGACACGTTTCCTGTCTGCTAGAATCGTTGCCATAATCTTGAGATCACACTTTGTGGCACACGGACGGCCCGTGCTACGACCTGCTGTGTTTGACCAGCCTCCAATCGCCCTAGTATCCTACCCCTCATACCGTCATCAAAATGTGTTCTTCGAGCCATTTACAACACACAGTCACCATTAGCAAGACTGAAAACGTCTGCATCGTACTCTGACTTGCACCAACACACCTCTGCGTAAGTGGACTGCTGCCAGCGCCACAGTGTGACGACCGCAGGTCAAATGCATCGCATGGTCATACCCCGAGGTGATTTAAACCCGCAAACCGACCACCAGAGCGTTGTTTCACCATGTATCAGCATTATCCTTAATTTATGAGCATGATTGTAGAAATCCATCACATTTTATAAAAAAAGTATTGTGTATATACCCTGTAGACAAAAAAATGCGAAGCAATTATCCGAATGGAACGGAAATCGGTGTATGTGATGTAGACGGGTGGCCAAAGAAATGTTTGTTGGATGTCCTCCTGAGGGATAGCGTGCCAAATTCTGTCCAATTGGCGCATTAGATCGCTAAAATTCTAATCTGGTTGAAGGGCCCTAATGCTCCAAACGTTCTCAGTTCGGGAGAGATAATGCGGCCATGCTCCCCAAAGCGGGGTTTGGAAATCAGGAAGAGAAGCAGTAGAAACTCTCGCTGTGTGTGGGCGGGCATTATATTGCTGAAATTTAAGCTCAGATTGTCTCACCATGAAGGGCAACAAAACGGAGCGTAGAATATTGTCGACGTACCGCTGTGCTGTATGAGTTCCACGTATGACGATCACAGGGGTAGCATTCCAGATCATAACTTCTGCTTGTGGGGCCGTATGGCGGGCGACGGTCGAGTTAGCATCCCACCGTTGTGCAGGGCCTCTCTAGATACATCATCGCTGGTCATCGGGGCTGGGTTCGAAGCGGGAGTCATCACTGAATTCTACTCCACTCAATGAGATTCCCGGCCGCATCAGGCGTGACGTTTTAATTTATTACTTGTTTACTACAAACTTATTCGCGACGCATATTGTAGATAGTGTTCGTATATACCACTGAATTTACCTGCAAAATTGTTTCTTTGTACGACATATAGCTCAGGAGATAAGGCGTCATGTACGGTGAGCTGCGGGAAAACAGAACTGCAGGGCGTAATCTGTTAGGTTGGTTCAAATGGTTCTGAGCACTATGGGACTTAACTGCTGTGGTCATCAGTCCCCTAGAACTTAGAACTACTTAAACCTAACTAACCTAAGGACATCACACACATCCATGCCCGAGGCAGGATTCGAACCTGCGACCGTAGCGGTCGTGCGGTTCCAGACTGTAGCGCCTAGAACCGCTCGGCCACACCGGCCGGCTGTAATCTGTTAGAGATTCAGGTGAAACGAGTGTACAAATATGAATGAATATATGTTAAATATATGTGCGTATGCGGCAAAGCCATGGGTAAAAATATCCTCCTAAATCGTTGGATCACATTTTACTTGCTATTTGGAAAGAGATACTGTTGAGGTAACAACCAGCGATACCCTGTTGGAATAGCGATGTTAATGTGATGAAATAAGGGGGGGGGGGGGGGGAGGGGTTTTATCAGACCGACAGACGAGAGAGGAACGAAGAGGTGGACACATATAGGAGGGAGAAGGAGATGGAGGGAGAGAGGGGGAAAGAGAAATGGTCAGAGAAAATGAAGAGGTGATGGACACAGGGAGGCAGTGGAAGAGATGTAGATGGAGAGTGGGGAGGCGAACAATGACATACAGTGGAGAGGATGAGTTACCCCAGAATATGATGCCATACGCAAGCAGAGAATGAAAATAGGCGTGGTAAGATAATTTACTGAGATGTATGTCGCCAAAATTTGCAATGACCCTAACAGCATAAGTAGCTGATCTCAAACGTTTCAGCAGATCTTCATTGTGTTTTTTCCAGTTCAACCCCTCATCAATGCATACACCTAGAAATTTTGAATATTCTACCTTAGCTACCGATTTCTGATCGAGGTCTATATTTATTAATGGTGTCATTCCATTTACTGTGTGGAACTGTATATACTGTGTTTTGTCAAAGTTTAATGAAAGCCCATTTGCAGAGAACCACTTAATGATTTTCTGAAAAACATCGTTTACAATTTCATCAGTTAATTCGTGTCTGTTGGGTGTGATAGCTATACTTGTATCATCGGCAAAACGTACCAGCTTTGCATCTTCGTGAATATAGAATGGCAAGTCATTGCCATATATTAAGAACAGAAGAGGACCCAAGACCGAACCTTGCAGCACTCCAGTTTGAGAAATCACCAGTTTTTTGCATATTATATGAACTTCTTATTTCAACTTTATGCGCTCTTCCAGTTAGGTATGATTTAAACTTGATGGACAGAGAAAGGGGAAATGCTGAGATGGACTATTAAAACATTGGCATAAATACATACCTGACCATCGCCGTCTACTCAGCTTGCAAGAATATAAATGACATTTGGGTCGTTTGAAGGAGAAAAGTATGCAACCTTTGCCAAAAACATCTGTTAGGATTTTTATTTTGGTTCTTAAAAAGCTCTACCATAATAGTTATTTGCATTACATGATTCATCTTTGTACTTCCGTATTTTCCGACTTTCAGTAAGGAAGGTTTAAATGGCTCTAAGCACTATGGGACTTAACATGTGAAGTCATCAGTCCCCTAGAGTTAGAATTACTTAAACCTAACTAACCTAAGGACATCATAAACATCCATGCCCGAGCCATGATTCAAACCTGCGACCATAGCAGCAGCGCAGTTCTTGACTGAAGCACCTAGAACCGCTCTTCCACATCGGCCGGCTAGTGAGGAAGGCCTAACCTCAATTTCGCCATTCTTTTGACGACGCCATTACTCTCCGTTACGTGAAGCTCCGTTGTGTGGTGTCACCGCCAGACACCACACTTGTTAGGTGGTAGCCTTTAAATCGGCCGCGGTCCGTTAGTATACGTCGGACCCGCGTGTCGCCACTATCAGAGATAGCAAACCGAGCGCCGCCACACGGCAGGTCTAGAGAGACTTCCTAGCACTCGCCCCAGTTGTACAACCGACTTTGCTAGCGATGGTTCACTGACAAAATACTCTCTCATTTGCCAAGACGATAGTTAGCATAGCCTTCAGCTATGTAATTTGCTACGACCTAGCAAGGCGCCATGTTCAGTTACTATTGATATTGTAAATAATGTACAGACAAGAGCTACGTTCAACATTAATGGATTAAAGTTAAGTATTCAAGCATCTCCGTACTTTATTTATTAGACTCAACTCCTTTAACTATTCCACAAGCTACATCCCTTTTTTCTAAAGTCTAAACTCCTTGTCCTGTTCCAGGCCTCACGCCAGCCTGCGTGAGCTAAACGCGTGCCTTTTGGCTTCCTCTAACATTCGTGGGCTGGCTCTCCTGCCAATCCACAACATTTTGGCGACGAGGCCATACCGCGTTCTTAAGTATACTGCCCTGATTTACTTGTGTAATGGCTTCGCCACCATCTCCAGATGTACTGTCCGAATTTTATCGCTTACAGCATCAGCAGACGCAGGCCTTACTGGATGGCCTTGGACAGCTCGTCCAGGGTCAACGTGCAATGCAAAACGATGCGGCAGCCGCCTCTCCACCGCTAATGCAGCCACAACAAGCAGTTGCACCAACTTTTCGACCTTTTGATGCTGCACTGGAAAGCTGGACGGAGTGGTCACGCTATTTTGGATTCCATCTCGCCGCCTACAGAATTCAAGGTAACGAGCAGCAGCCATTTTTGTTGTCTTCCGTCGGCGTCCAAACGTACCGTGTGATAGTCAAATTATTTCCCCAACGCGACGTCGCAACTCTGTCCTACGACGAAATTTTTGTCTGCATTAGATGCACATTTCAAAGACTCAGTCAATGTAGTTGCAAAAAGGTATACCTTCTTTCGTACAAAACGTACGGCAGGTCAGACTAATAGGGAGTGGGTTGCAACTTTGCAAGGCCTTACTAGGGATTGTGCTTTTGAGTGTCAATGTGGACTCCCTTATTCAGATACTTTGGTACGTGATGCAATTGCACATAACGTTTCTGATGTTCGTGTAAGGGAACAGATTTTGAAACTAGTCAATCCCTCCCTTCAACAAGTGATGGACATATTGGATCGGCAGGACACACTAGACTTTGCTCAGGAATCATTTGAAACTTCACCAGCCGTGTGTCACGTTAACCGGCCCGCCGAGCGAGGTGCACGGAGCAGTAAACAGCCCTTGCGCCCGGCCGCGCAACTGCCACCAGGCTCTCAGCCACGTGTGCCGCGCAGGCAAGCAAATGCAGTGCTAAAATCATGCCCGCGGTGTGCTACTAGACATTCGTGTGAGAATTGCCCGTCACGCCGAGCTAGTTGCTTTTTCTATAATCAAAAAGGACATGTTCAGAGTGTTTGCCAGAAAAAGCTCAGATCGGACACTCACAACCATTCCAGGCCCTTTGCTTCGCGCCGGAATCGGAATCGAACCTAGGATACTCAGGCTCGTGAAACTTCGCCCATGGAAATTCATGTACTTCATTCCACTCCGCCCAGTGCCACTCTCTCTAACAGTGACTGTGTTCGTCCCACGAATAGTGTGCGTCGCCATCGCCGGAAATCCCGTCATGTCGCAAGTGATTTTGTACCAGTGTCAGTTCACGTTGCACGAGACAGTCACTCTTGTCGTCAGCAGGACAATAAACTTTTTGTAGACTTTGACATTATCAGCAAAGTGATACCATTCCAGCTCGATACCGGAGCTGCAGTTTCACTGATAAATCAAGACACGTACAAACAGCTGGGCACACCTCTGTTGCGTGCCATAAATGTTAAGCTAACTACCTATTCAGGCCACGGGCTCCCTGTGTTAGGACAGTGCAGCCTTCTTGCAACATACAAGGGACAAACAAAACTTGTGTCATTGTACGTCCATCGTTCTTCTTCTGCAATAAACTTGTTTGGTTTCGATTTATTTCAGTTGTTTAACGTGTCTATAGTCAATCAGGTCCTATTAGTGAACCAGACTGTGCCTTCAGACAGTGTTTCTCGTCTATGTGAAGAATTTGCAGACATTTTTGCACCGGGCCTTGGTTGCGCTAAGAACTATAAAGAACATTTGGAACTGCAAGTAAACACGCAAACGAAATTTTTCAGAGCGCACAATGTTCCCCACGCATTGCGTGATGTGGTCGCAAAAGCATTACACAATTTGGAATCACAAGGTGTGATTGAACGTGTGCAGGCTTCTCTCTGGGCATCACCCTTAGTAATTATGCCAAAACCTTCTGGAAAATTGAGAATTTGTGTGGACTTCAAGGCAACAGTGAATCCACAACTGGTGATTGCAACTTTTCCTTTACCCCACCCGGAAGATCTTTTTGACAAACTGTGCCCGGGTAAATATTTTTCAAAGTTGGACCTAGCAGATACGTACTTGCAAATACCGGTGGATTAAGACTCCCAGCGCGTTTTGGTGGTTAACACGCATCTTGGTTTGTATCGATTCAAACGACTGCCATTCGGGTGTGCATCCGCCCCTGCATTGTTTCAGCAATATCTGCAAACTGTTTGTGCGTCGGTCCCTACTGCAGCAAACTATCTGGACGATATTGTGATCTCCGGAAAGACGGAAGAAGAACATTTAGCCAATCTCAGAACATTATTTCAGGTCTTGCGACAAAATGGTCTTCGCTTGTGGAAGGACAAATGTGTGTTTTTTGCTCGTGACTTACCCTACCTGGGACATGTACTCAATGCCCAAGGCATACATCCCAGTCCCGAACACCTCCGTGCCACACAAGACTTGCCTTCGCCGCAGAATTTGAAGCAGCTACAGAGTGTGCTGGGAAAAATTAATTATTATCATCGCTATGTTCCCCATGCCTCTTCCATTTCAGCTCCGCTTCATCGCTTACGTCGTAAAGGTGTTCCGTTCGTCTGGACGACGGAATGCGAACGCGCCTTTCGCCAGTTGAAATCGGCGTTGCTTTCCCATACTTGCCTTACGCCGTTCGATCCCCAGAAGCCCCTTTTGTTGATGGTGGATGCATCGGATTTCGGTATCGGTGCTGTGCTTGCGCACACAGATGGATCGCACGATCGCCCTATTGCATTTGAGTCCAAATTGCTCTCGTCTGCGCAAAGAAATTATTCACAGATCGAGAAAGAAGCATTGGCTCTCGTATTTGGTGTTACTAAGTTTCATGATTTCTTGTATGGTCGTCACTTTACCATCATCACAGACCACAAACCTTTGACATCGCTTTTTCATCCGAACAAGCCTGTCCCTCCACGTACAGCGCAGAAATTCATTCGCTGGTCTATTTTCCTTTCTCAGTACCGCTACGATATGTTGTATCGGTCCACTGCTAAGCACGGAAACGCCGATGCGTTGTCCCGTTTGCCTGTTGCTGAGGATAGAGCATTTGATTCCTCCGAACTTGCTTGCATGTTCATTGATGCGGAAACCGATGACGTGGTCGAATCGTTTTTTCGATTGATATTCGTCGTGTAGCTACAGCCACAGCTGCTGATCCTGTCCTTGCTACCGTTCTGCGTTTTGTTGCTACGCAATGGCCCTTGTCGAAGTCACGGATCGGGGATCCGTTGGTTCGCCGATTTTTTGCTCACAAGGAGAGACTTTTTGTACGACGTGGTGTTTTGCTGTTGCTTTCTGACAATGATCAGTCCAGGGTCGTGGTCCCACGTTCGTTACAGTCCTCTGTATTACGGCTTCTCCACCAAGGACATTGGGGTATAGTGCGATCGAAACAATTTGCTCATCAGCACTGTACTTGGTTCGGAATCGATGCTGCGATTACGAATATGTGCTCTTCTTGCATGGCGTGTGCCGAACAACGCACCACCGCGGAAATTTTTTGCATGGCCGAAAGCCACTTCCCCTTGGCAACGCTTACACATCGATTTTGCTGGTCCATTCTGGAATGCTCGATGGTTGGTTCTGGTCGATTCATTCAGTAATTTTCCTTTTGTTGTCCGGATGTCTTCCACGACGTCATCTGCCACCATCCAAGCGTTATCTGCCATCTTTTGCATTGAAGGTCTGCCACAGACTATTGTTTCCGACAACGGCCCACAATTCATGTCCGCCGAATTTCAGTTATTCTGCAAGGCCAATGGCATTCAACATCTGACGTCCGCGCCATTTTCGCCACAGTCAAACGGTGCCGCTGAACGATTGGTCAGGACTTTCAAGTCACAGGTGTTGAAAGAGTCGCATTCTCGGGAGGACGCGTTATTACTCTTTTTGTCCTCGTATCGCTCTCAGCCCCGAGATGGTCGCTCGCCGGCTGAGATGCTTCACGGTCGTCCTCATCGAACCTTGATGTCTTTGCTACATCCGCCGCATCAGGTTCCTGTGCAGCGGCAGACATCTGCTTTTGCTCCAGGCGACGTTGTCTACTATTGCCACTATCGAGGTTCACGGCGTTGGCTCAAAGGGCGCATTCTTCGCTGCCTCGGCCGCGCTATGTATCTGGTTTTGGGGGCCTCTGTTGAGGTGCGCCGGCATCTCAACCAGCCGCGCCTCTGTCGTCGCATGGGTTCTGCCGCTCCCCGTCTGCTTTCAGCGACGGTGCCGTCCGGTCAGCGCCCGGGGGACCCATCTAGTGGCTCGCCTCAGCCCCAGGTGTTACGGACGCTGCCTTCCATTTTGCCCCGTGGCGACGCGCCGCCGCCGCCGCCACCGCCACCGCCGCCGCCGCCTTTTCTCCCGCCGACGACGCCTGCAGTGGACGCGTCGCTGCAGCCGCCGGGCGCCTCCCTGGGTCACGCGCCGCCGATCGCTTCCCGTGCCCGGATGTCCTCCGACATGGAACTCTTGCCCGCTCCGGACCATATGTCGTCTTCGCCCGTCGGGTGCCCCGACCCGTTGGAGGTCGACCCTTCGTCCCCTCCTGTCTCTCTGCGGGCGCATACACCGCATGTTGGCGTGCACCCAGGAGCAGGTTTTCAGGCGTTTCCTAGCTCCCCGTGGACCGAATGGCAGGGTGCGGGTGGCACAGCCTCGCCTGTTGTTAGGCTCCCCACCTCGTCGCATACGTCAACATGGGGTCCTCCACACGGCGGGCGGAAGCCTTATAACACAACCGTACGCCGATTTGCGGGGGAGGAATGTGGTGTCACCGCCTGACACCACACTTGCTAGGTGGTAGCCTTTAAATCGGCCGCGGTCCGTTAGTATACGTCGGACCCGCGTGTCGCCACTATCAGAGATAGCAGACCGAGAGCCGCCACACGGCAGGTCTAGAGAGAGTTCCTAGCACTCGCCCCAGTTGTACAACCGACTTTGCAAGTGATAGTTCACTGACAAAATACGCTCTCATTTGCCGAGACGATAGCATAGCCTTCAGCTACGTAATTTGCTACGACCTAGCAAGGCGCCATGTTCAGTTACTATTGATATTGTAAATAATGTACAGACAAGAGCTACGTCCAAGATTAATAGATTAAAGTTAAGTATTCCACAAGTACATCCTTTTTTTCTAAAGTCTAAACTCCTTGTCCTGTTCCAGACCTCACGCCAGCCTGCGTGAGCTAAACGCGTGCCTTTCGGCTTCCTCTAACATTCGTGGGTTGGCTCTCCTGCCAATCCACAACACGTTGACTCCCACCGTGAACCGATTTTCATTCTTTCTAACTTTATCATTTTTGTTCTGTGGATTTATTTGCTTATCGGTAAAATAGTTTTATTTTTTCACCGAGGCTTCTGAATATTACTGTGTAATCTGAAACGTTCCTTACACGTTGTAGGCCCGTGGCGGTCTAGCAGGTGGCTCTGGACGTCAAGGGTTCAAACACGGATACCAGCGGCGAGTTTTCCTTGTTCCAGATCCTCCCCCTCCTAGTGCCGCGACGAATAGATAGGTTACACTGTAACTACACAAAGGTCGGCATCCCGGTCACGGGCTTGCGCCACAGTCATTTTCTTTGCGTTATATCTTGTACTCGCAGAGATCCTTCCTTCGTGCGACCGGAATACAATCGTTTCCGGCACGCGAGACCAATTACGTGGCGTATTGCTCCGATGGTTAGATAGCAAACGTTTACAGTCGAAGTTCTCCTCTGTTACTCTCACAGAATAGTCTTAACACGGATCGTCAGCCCCTCTTTCTCCGCCAAGGCAAAGTTAAACTTGTCAGTGCAACTAAACCGATGGTTAATGCCCTGTAGCTCTCTATTGTCTCCACAAAGATTTCGAGATCCGACCACCGCACTGCAATAAACCGCATTCTACAGGTTTCCAGCAGTTTCAGTTAATAGTATCCACAAAGACAACAGAATTGCAACTCAACGTCAATAAGTCAAAAACAACACACTTCAAGTTTCTACTGAAAAGAATTGTAATTTATTGATTCCAATTGGGCCTCGTCACGCCAATCAGCTTTATTAAACCACCTCAGCAATAGCCTCACTAACTACTAAAAGGGCTGCGCGTAATGAATACACGAGTAGTCAATAATATTTAACTCTCTCTAGAAGACCGGAAAATGACTATTCACAATTCCACACCGCTACACAAAGTGCCGCTGGTCGTCACTTCAGTAATGTTTAGCTCTAGTAAACAACATCTACAACAAAGACTGCATGTGACTTGTCTCTTACAACACTCAAGTAGGCTGCCACCCACTGCTCTGTCTTGTAAATTCACATTCAGGTCTTCCAGTCAGTCACACACAGCAGCAGAATGCAGGAAAGCATTTCTATGAGTCATTTCCTGCTCCCAGTAATAACACAGCTCTAGAAAGTGCTGTTTTCTTCGAGGATGTTCCGAAAGTCTGTTTCCAGCCGATGCTGGGAATATGCGTCGTGGGAATGTCACTAGCCTTCAGACCATCTTTGTAGGGTCCGACACAAATCTTTAATAGTGATTAAAAAAGACGGACGTACGGGCCGCGTACAAAACTAAGCTGGATGGAAGCTCTGGAGCTCGTAACAGCTAAGTGTGCTGATGCATACTCTAATTAACAGCGTGGCTTGTTTTAAAAAAGCCTTGTACTACCTCTTACATATTTAAGTTCACTTGTAATATGTTCAGTATGCATTTCTTCCGATATCACATTTGTAAAAGAAATCTTATTTTTTATTATTTTGAGCTTTCCCTCATAACAGAGACTTATCTCCAACATAATAATTTACTCGGAAATTACTATACAAAAATATTTCTCCAGGTGTTTCGATCTTGTGTGTCCTCTTCCTCTGCGCCCATTCTCCTCACTGTCTGCTGTACATTTTGGAGCCAGGTTGTCTTAGGCCGTCCTCCTCTTCTTCTCCCCTCCGGTTCCCACTCCAGTATCAATTTTGGTATTCTGGCTTCATTCGTCGTACATGCCCGTACCACTGTAATTTCCTCCTATCTATTACGTCATATATTCACTCTTTTATTTCCATTCTCCTTATTATTTCGGTGTTCCTTATCTTCTCTTTCCTGGAGATTCTTGCCGATCTTCTCCAGAAGTCCATCTCTAGACCTCGCAATTTTTTAATGTGCTTCAGGTTAATTGTCCAGGTCTCCGATCCATACAGAACCACACTCTCTAATATGGATTTGTATATTAATTTTTTAGTTCTGCTCATTACATTCCTGATCCATAAGACTGATTTAAGCATCCTAATGACCTTCCGTCCGCTACTAATTCTTTTATTGATTTCCGACTCTGTTTTTCACTCGATTTCTAACATGGATCCCAAATAACAGAAAGTGTTTATCTTTTTGATTTTCTTTCCTTCAATGTATAGCTCATCTGAATCATTGGTCAAGTATTCTGTTTTTTTGGTAATTAATCTTCAAACCCCAAGTTTTGTATGCTCCTGCTAGTTGACTGCACATATACACTCCTGGAAATGGAAAAAAGAACACATTGACACCGGTGTGTCAGACCCACCATACTTGCTCCGGACACTGCGAGAGGGCTGTACAAGCAATGATCACACGCACGGCACATCGGACAGACCAGGAACCGCGGTGTTGGCCGTCGAATGGCGCTAGCTGCGCAGCATTTGTGCACCGCCGCCGTCAGTGTCAGCCAGTTTGCCGTGGCATACGGAGCTCCATCGCAGTCTTTAACACTGGTAGCATGCCGCGACAGCGTGGACGTGAACCGTATGTGCAGTTGACGGACGTTGAGCGAGGGCGTATAGTGGGCATGCGGGAGGCCGGGTGGACGTACCGCCGAATTGCTCAACACGTGGGGCGTGAGGTCTCCACAGTACATCGATGTTGTCGCCAGTGGTCGGCGGAAGGTGCACGTGCCCGTCGACCTGGGACCGGACCGCAGCGACGCACGGATGCACGCCAAGACCGTAGGATCCTACGCAGTGCCGTAGGGGACCGCACCGCCACTTCCCAGCAAATTAGGGACACTGTTGCTCCTGGGGTATCGGCGAGGACCATTCGCAACCGTCTCCATGAAGCTGGGCTACGGTCCCGCACACCGTTAGGCCGTCTTCCGCTCACGCCCCAACATCGTGCAGCCCGCCTCCAGTGGTGTCGCGACAGGCGTGAATGGAGGGACGAATGGAGACGTGTCGTCTTCAGCGATGAGAGTCGCTTCTGCCTTGGTGCCAATGATGGTCGTATGCGTGTTTGGCGCCGTGCAGGTGAGCGCCACAATCAGGACTGCATACGACCGAGGCACACAGGGCCAACACCCGGCATCATGGTGTGGGGAGCGATCTCCTACACTGGCCGTACACCACTGGTGATCGTCGAGGGGACACTGAATAGTGCACGGTACATCCAAACCGTCATCGAACCCATCGTTCTACCATTCCTAGACCGGCAAGGGAACTTGCTGTTCCAACAGGAAAATGCACGTCCGCATGTATCCCGTGCCAGCCAACGTGCTCTAGAAGGTGTAAGTCAACTACCCTGGCCAGCAAGATCTCTGGATCTGTCCCCCATTGAGCATGTTTGGGACTGGATGAAGCGTCGTCTCACGCGGTCTGCACGTCCAGCACGAACGCTGGTCCAACTGAGGCGCCAGGTGGAAATGGCATGGCAAGCCGTTCCACAGGACTACATCCAGCATCTCTACGATCGTCTCCATGGGAAAATAGCAGCCTGCATTGCTGCGAAAGGTGGATATACACTGTACTAGTGCCGACATTGTGCATGCTCTGTTGCCTGTGTCTATGTGCCTGTGGTTCTGTCAGTGTGATCATGTGATGTATCTGACCCCAGGAATGTGTCAATAAAGTTTCCCCTTCCTGGGACAATGAATTCACGGTGTTCTTATTTCAATTTCCAGGAGTGTAGTTAGCATCCTTTCCATCTTGTGCTACGAGTCCTTGATCATCAGAAAACAATAGATGATGTAAGTAAACTCCATCTCTTATTTCTAATCCCATACTATTACATTTACGAGACCATGTTCTAAGGCTAATATCTATATAGATTTTAAATAATGAAAAATATATGTCTGAGAAAAAAAAATGTTAACCACCCAGAGGCCAGGTCGGATGTCAATGTAACTTCATACACTTGCACATCGTAGACGCGCACGTAAACGACTGAAATAGAAATTATCTGTGACAGATAGAACTACCACCAGAGTGTTCCTGTTTAGTTTGTCACCAGGCTTTGTGTTGACGGGAGATTTTGATACTGTGTCAGATGAATCATTGCAGATGATATTTGGAATATGTCCACTCGACCTCCAGATATGTAAAAAGCGGCGATGTACTGGCTGAAGAAAAAATAGCATCATGAAGTGCAGAATTTAACAGGTATACGGACCATAAGCAACCACCATTGCCGGCCGCTTTGGCCGAGCGGTTCTAGGCGCTTCAGTCCTGAACCGAGCTGCTGCTACGGTCGCAGGTTCGAATCCTGCTTTGGGTATGGATGTGTGTGATGTCCTTAGGTTAGTTATGTTTAAATAGTTCTAAGTCTAGGGGACTGATGACCTCAAGATGTTAAGTCCCATAGTACTCAGAGCCATTCGAACCAACTACCAGTTTCACAGCCAGATCCTTAACCTGCGACAGAAACGATGAGATGGTGGCCAAACAGTGAGGCGCACTTTGGTTAGCCGGGCGCGGTGGCCGTGCGGTTCTGGCGCTGCAGTCCGGAACCGCGGGACTGCTACGGTCGCAGGTTCGAATCCTGCCTCGGGCATGGGTGTGTGTGATGTCCTTAGGTTAGTTAGGTTTAAGTAGTTCTAAGTTCTAGGGGACTTATGACCTAAGATGTTGAGTCCCATAGTGCTCAGAGCCAGAGCACTTTGGTTATCTCCGAAATATAACACGCTGGGAATGAGGCATCTGAATCCTTCAAGATGTCTGACACACTGTTTGACGGGTCACGGGCCTTAGGCCGCCCACTGGCATCGAACTGGTCGAACGCAAACCTCGGAACCTGTCTGTGATGAAGACGGCATGCTAGAAGATGTCCGCTATGTGCCGTTGTTGCTGATACTGACTGGCAGCAAGTGAAATGGCATGGAGGACTCGATATCAAGAACATATTATCTCGCGAGAACGATTGGCAGATTCTGGGCAATATTACCGACACTATTTCAAGAAAGGCCTGGGTAGCCTGTCACCTCTGCAAATAAACTCGGTTTACTGTACTAAATGATGTTGCGACAGAATGTCGAGAATCAATGCAGCGAACACAGCAGACCATGCATGGCGACTGTGATAACAACACAATGGAAACTTAGCCGTTTGTAGTGTCTCGTCACCCAAGGCCCAAGAAACAGGGTGACGTAGGCCGGAATGTAAGTACACTCACCGGCAGTGGCGACGATCCCTCGGACCAGGGCTGCCGTCGCCTGCTACCCATAGAGCCGACAGGCAACGGAAGAGGCAGGGGAAACCTCAAAGCCAACCACAGCGCCCAAGGAACCGGCAAGGCATGACTACGACTGGGTAACGAGGGAGTGCATTGCAATGCGGCGTGTGACAGGCAAGAACTGATGATCTTCTAATGCCAGTACCAAGAAACCAAGGAACAGGTGCAGCAGGTGTGGGCTAGCTTCTCTCAGGAGAGGATACAGTGGCTGTATGACCCTTTCCAAGCCGGATCAGTGCATGCATCCAGGGCAGAGGATGTGCGACATCACACTGATAAGTGAACTCATACTGCTAAGTTCTTTGTAAACTTGATGCGATTTTGTAATCACTGTGATAAAGTCACACACCCTCTCAACCAACGATTTTTCACTTCGAGCCCTCCTCCTCTTCTGGGTGACTCACTTTTTATGTCGCGCAGTGTAATATTTTCATTGAAATGATTTCACCTCATTTATTTCAACAACATATTGTATAAATATCTTATCGGATAATCACGTTTACCACAATTTGCTGCACCTGTTCTGTAAACTGATTTCCTTTCCTTACTTAGTGCATGACGTGGAGTGGACCAATATCAAGGCGTCGCAGATATTGCCGCACATTGCTATATGCGCGGCCGGCCGGAGTGGCCGAGCGGTTCTAGACGCTTCAGTCTGGAACCGCGCGACCGCTACGACCGCAGGTTCGAATCTTGCCTCGGACTGGATGTGTGTGATGTCCTTAGGTTAGCTAAGTTTAAGTAGTTCTAAGTTCTAGGGGACTGATGACCTCCGATGTTAAGTCCCATAGTGCTCAGAGCCATTTGAGCCGTTTGCTATATGCGCAACGATCACACTGTATCACAGCAATGATCTAAAATATTCGAGTAGTGATGTGATTGTTTACATTTAATTACGTATGTCAGCTGTGACTCCATTTTCAAGTTTTCAACATTTTCACGTGATTTATTTGTTTGTCAGTTATATTCTAAAGTTCATCCATGTTTATATAACCGCTGTGTGTTTTGCAACCTCAAACTAAAGTGCTGAACGTAATTGCACCTACATATACACGCTACCACCCACTGTACAATGCGCGGAGAGCGTTCTATAAGCGAAGTCACCCTCTGCAGTATTTCATTTGCGAATGAAGCCAGAGAAAAATCACAGTATACAGCTGAAATCACCTTTATACCCCTTACTCTCAAGCTTCCTATACGACACATGCACCCAAAACAGCGTACCTAGTGCACAGTGTGTTTAGAATATCTTGTCTCTCTTACTCTCGAGGTTTCTATACAAGACATACATTGTAAACAGGAGAACTGATACACAGAGCATTTCGAATACATCATCTCGAAATTTACACAGAAGGGTCTATCAGGAAGAACAACACACTTCTTATACACTCCTGGAAATTGAAATAAGAACACCGTGAATTCATTGTCCCAGGAAGGGGAAACTTTATTGACACTTTCCTGGGGTCAGATACATCACATGATCACACTGACAGAACCACAGGCACATAGACACAGGCAACAGAGCATGCACAATGTCGGCACTAGTACAGTGTATATCCACCTTTCGCAGCAATGCAGGCTGCTATTCTCCCATGGAGACGATCGTAGAGATGCTGGATGTAGTCCTGTGGAACGGCTTGCCATGCCATTTCCACCTGGCGCCTCAGTTGGACCAGCGTTCGTGCTGGACGTGCAGACCGCGTGAGACGACGCTTCATCCAGTCCCAAACATGCTCAATGGGGGACAGATCCAGAGATCTTGCTGGCCAGGGTAGTTGACTTACACCTTCTAGAGCACGTTGGCTGGCACGGGATACATGCGGACGTGCATTTTCCTGTTGGAACAGCAAGTTCCCTTGCCGGTCTAGGAATGGTAGAACGATGGGTTCGATGACGGTTTGGATGTACCGTGCACTATTCAGTGTCCCCTCGACGATCACCAGTGGTGTACGGCCAGTGTAGGAGATCGCTCCCCACACCATGATGCCGGGTGTTGGCCCTGTGTGCCTCGGTCGTATGCAGTCCTGATTGTGGCGCTCACCTGCACGGCGCCAAACACGCATACGACCATCATTGGCACCAAGGCAGAAGCGACTCTCATCGCTGAAGACGACACGTCTCCATTCGTCCCTCCATTCACGCCTGTCGCGACACCACTGGAGGCGGGCTGCACGATGTTGGGGCGTGAGCGGAAGACGGCCTAACGGTGTGCGGGACCGTAGCCCAGCTTCATGGAGACGGTTGCGAATGGTCCTCGCCGATACCCCAGGAGCAATAGTGTCCCTAATTTGCTGGGAAGTGGCGGTGCGGTCCCCTACGGCACTGCGTAGGATCCTACGGTCTTGGCGTGCATCCGTGCGTCGCTGCGGTCCGGTCCCAGGTCGACGGGCACGTGCACCTTCCGCCGACCACTGGCGACAACATCTATGTACTGTGGAGACCTCACGCCCCACGTGTTGAGCAATTCGGCGGTACGTCCACCCGGCCTCCCGCATGCCCACTATACGCCCTCGCTCAAAGTCCGTCAACTGCACATACGGTTCACGTCCACGCTGTCGCGGCATGCTACCAGTGTTAAAGACTGCGATGGAGCTCCGTATGCCACGGCAAACTGGCTGACACTGACGGCGGCGGTGCACAAATGCTGCGCAGCTAGCGCCATTCGACGGCCAACACCGCGGTTCCTGGTGTGTCCGCTGTGCCGTGCGTGTGATCATTGCTTGTACAGCCCTCTCGCAGTGTCCGGAGCAAGTATGGTGGGTCTGACACACCGTTGTCAATGTGTTCTTTTTTCCATTTCCAGGAGTGTAATATTTTCGAAATCTGAGTTGTCTGTTAATCTCATATTTAGCTCGTCCCAATCGATAGCACAATAATTGTAACTTAGAAATCCCCTTAACTTATTACTTTCAATAAATAGCTTAGCGTATTGGAAACAATTTGTCTTTTCACACAGTAAATAAAAAATTAGTAACAAAATACTGATAATAATCTGTAAACAAAATTCACAAAAGATGCAAACAGCGTAGGTCACGACTGGGCTATAGACTTAACACCTGGAAAGTTAATAATTCATTACTACAGATTTACATCGACTTAAGAAGGTGTATCTTATTTTCTGCTTATAATCACGTACAGCCATCGGTTTAGTCTCTGAATGTACACAGTGTACTGAAAGTCTGCAGCCACCTACTAAATTATTCCTTGTTATCGTCAAATATGCATCACAGGATATGTAACAGAGACTTACGTGCAAGCAGTATTATAAGGTGTTATTGTGGATTCGAAATATCAGGAAAGCTCTAACTCGATCAGCGCTAGGATACACCTATAAAGTGACTGTTTGGGACAGCAGAATACTAACGTTCGCTATACGAACCCATCCTCAACCACCCCGCCCCCTCCCGCCTCATGCACAGAAGGAGATGTTGCAGTGACTGAGGCACTAAGCCGCATTCTGGAGTTCTGTGGTTCGAACCTCCGTCGGACCATTCAGATGTATTTGGTTTGGAAGATATTCACCTATTTCTCTCAATTACCTTGCTCAGTCACTCATCATCCACGGGACGTAAAACCCTAACCCTCTTTCCTTTCTTTCTTCCCGGATTTGTAGGATAATGTCACGCAGTGCGCATCCTTCAAACTTCCGGAGACTTTTGAGCACACTGTGCTTGTGTTGGCATCAAATACTCTCCTGCGCTTAGCGGTGCATTTTTTACTAGCGACATAGCACTGAATGAACGGTTTGACATTAAGTGCTTACTGTCTCCAAGCCTTCAGTTCCGTGTATTTGGTTTCGACGCACCAGACATCCAGAGTCTCAGGAATGCAATATCGTTCGTTTTAAATTAACTATGTGAATAATGCAACAACCCTCGATCGGAATTTTCGTAAAATTGCTGTCGCGGGTGCAGCGGTAATCCAAACGAATTGAGCTATATACCACGATACCTAGCAAAATTAGTTGATAGGTTCTTATACAGTCATTATTCATTCAACTCATTTGATGGTCTCCTTCATCTTTCCTTATCCTAGTAATTTTTATTTGGCTGGAGCCACAGTCATGCTAAGAAATTTTTGAATGATGCTGCCGCCATTCGATGTAATAACTTTCATTTTATTGTTATACGGTTCCGATTTCGGCGCTGGGTCATTTTCAAGTACCAAAAAATTATTTATGTGTCAAAAAACGACAGACTGGTGAGAAAAACAAGTCCTTGCTGAAAAATATATCTGGACATATAGGCCAGATCTGTCGTTAGTAAAAGTGAGAACGTCTTTGAAACGCCTTAATATATTGCCGACTTTCATTTCTGGACCCTATAGCATCGCTGTTAAATAAAACTGCTGGTTAACATGGGGACATATTAAAACTGAAAATTAGTTTTCAGCAGTAGTTCGGTGTGTAAGTGCTACGACTTGAAACGAAATTACGAATTTTTTTTTCTTTGTGCTGGACCAGAGACGAGCCTTTTCGTGGAGCGCTAGAGGAATTTGCAATCTTGTGCAAAGCAACTACGTGATCGAAATAATTATATCGTTTCAAGAAGGTCAAATACTGCGAAAGTGGAGATCCGAATTCCAACCCTAGTCCAGGAACGAAGTTTTCAACGTCTCAAGTTTGGATAACATAGGAACCTTGTGACCTTAAACAAGCATTTGTTCATTAAATTAAATAAAATTTGTAGTGTAAGAAAGCTTACTGGTGACAGAGTTTCTCCCTTTCGCTTCTTGGTAATGACTCAGCCTAAACCGGTTCTGCCCCAGTTGGTAGCGAAGAGATATGGCGTTTAATCGTGTTGTGCGTTCGCAAGTGTGAGAGCTTTCCCTAACTGCTACCGAATCCCGGTCGAATCACACGCAATACCGCTAACAGTAAGCGATAATACCGGAAATTACTAATAAGTATTCGACTAGTAAACAAGTTCATACGTATGATACCGGACTGACACACAATCCTCTCCCTTCCTTCATGCATTTATATTTCATCCACCGTAGTGCATAGTTCCATCCTTGTGACATGGATCGACGACGTAGCGAAACCTTAAAAGAAGGGCGATAAATTTGCATCAGCTTGTTTCGAAAAGATTTTTTTTAAGAAAATCAGAAAAACCACTAACAGACGTACCAGTACAGTGAAAACTCTTATATACAATTTTAATGAGAACAACACGTACGAAAACCAGTCATGAAGCGGTCCTCCTAAAGTTTTATCGGAGACAGAAAAACGACTGGTATCTAGGGAAGTCCAGAAACATTCAAACTAAGCACTCCAAAACTTGCTACTGCATTTACATGCCTACAGAACATTACGTTTCAGGAAACACTATAAGAAATGTGCTGTACGTAGTTGGGTATTGGGGGGGGGGACCATACATGAGTAAAATCAGTGGAAGGAAGCGAGTTGCATTTGCAAGAGAACATAAACCCAACGGGTCTGATTTGTGGAAGAAGCTTATATTTACTTATGAGAGTCGATATGAGCTGTTTAAGTCAAATGGGATAGTAACAGAGTGCAGGAAACATAATTGTGAACTTGATGAGGGGAATATAACAGCCTCAGATAATGAGAAAGTTCAGTACTTAACCTGGGCATGAGTGCAAATCGCGTCGGCGATTTGTTTTTTTATAGACGAATTTATCGACCGCAAAGATTACATCACCATACTAAAAACACCCGTATCCAAAAGTGTGAATAACATGACTCTTTTTGGGGATTGTATTTTCACACATGATAACGATCCGAAACATACAACTCTAGACGCGAGACTATGACACTCCGCGCTGGATGCCGACACTGCCGCAATCCCCTTACAGTAATTCAATGCCGGCCGGGATGGCCGAACAGTTCTAGGCGCTACAGTCTGGAACGGCGCGACCGCTACGGTCGCACGTTTGAATCCTGCCTCGGGCATGGATGTGTGTGATGTCCTTAGGTTAGTTAGGTTTAAGTAGTTCTAAGTTCTAGGGGACTGATGACCTCAGAAGTTAAGTCCCGTAGTGCTCAGAACCATTTGAGCCATTAATTCCATACAGAATTTGTGGAATGTACTCGACAAAAATATAAGGAATCATAAATCTAATAGAAATAACCTAAGGAACACTCTAATAGAGCAAAGGCGTAGAATTACAGTGCGAACAACAGGACTTCTGGTGAAATCTATGCCAAAGAGAATGCAAGAGATTATAAAGAGGAAAGGAGGGGTTAATGAATACAAACCATAACACTCCATGTTCAGAGTGTCGCTTTCAGTGCTGCAGACGAACACTTATTTCTCATCCTAAATTGCCTACTTTACTTTTGAATGTTTAACTATGTTTATCTAAATATAAATATGTGTTTGTTATTGTATTCTTCTTCTCACTGATTAATAAACGAGTCCATCTCCCTGCTGTACTTCATTTTCGCAATTTTCCACGATCTATACACGGTTAAACATAAAATCATGTATTAGATGAATACTTTTTGGAGTAATTGTTCAACTATGAGGCGCTGCGTAGTTCGCCTACTGTCGGGAATTTCCACCAGGCATCGGTTGTACAGAATCGACCCCTCTCTCTCTCTGTCTCTCTCTCTCTCTCTCTCTCTCACACCTCTCTCTCTCTGTCTCTCTCTCTCTCTCTCTCTCTCTCTCTCTCTCACACACACACACACACACTGCCTCCAGTTTTGCCTATATTAACGCTAATGTTTCAGTCTCTACGTAACTACATTTTAGCGAAACTATATCAAATTGCTGGGAAATGTGATGAAAGTGAAGATGACGCACTGAGTTCTGTAATAGCATAATGAACTGCAACTGGCAGGAGGGGAAGTTGAAGTACTACAATTAGCTACGTAATCTGGGTCAGCTAGACACTGTAGATAGTAATTAATAATCAGTACAGCACATGTCTTACGATAACAGACATGAATTTTGTCGCGTATCTAACACTCGTAAAACAAACTGTTTCAGAAACTATTATGATGGAAAAAAGTAGCACATCTATAGCAAAATCAGCCAGTACTTTCTCGTAATTTAGTTATAATCTAATCGCATCGAAAATCATAAATGATATGGTGAATGGAAGTGATGTATTATGATATTACATAAACGAATCATGCTTTGTGCTTTTCTGTCCTGTGCAAATCATTCAACAGGTCGTGTGCAAAAGAAAGTTGTTACAAAGTTTTGCATCTCTCGTCGCTTATGTGTGGTGGAGCAGCCTCGCTTAGAAGCGCCGGCTGCAGGTGATGTTTCAAAACACCACCCACCACCCTTTCCCTCTCATATAAATAAATTAAATCACCTCACGCCTTCAGTCCAATGAAACTTCTGAAAGAATGTCGGTCAAATTGTCTACACGGTATCAATGACTGGTGTATCAATAATTTACTAATACTGGTACCGTGTGGATGTTCTGGAATGCGTATTCCCTTTACGATACACTTTTCGTTTTATTCTTTTTAAACATAACCAAGGGTAGGATTTTCTCGTCATTTTTTTTCTTTTTTATATGAACGTGATGTCTAGCGTATTCACGTTTGAATTTTCCTCTTTGTCGTAGGAGTAAATAAAAAAATTAAAGGAACTCTGATGCCATAACACAGTGGTTCCCAACCTGGAGTGACTACGCCCTGAGGTATAAACTTCCTGAGGGGTAAAAACTGAACGATTCGATTCTGTTTCAGGCACGAAACTAAATTATTTTCAAAAGATCATTACTGTTATCACAATTTCGTAAGAGTCTAATACTGATTATGTAAGTTATCAATAATTACTTTTTCTTAATTAGTAGCAGTAATGCTGTGGAAGTTTCACGTTCCTCACATAGTCTACCCACTACACGTAAATGTTGTACTTTGTCCCGTACACCGCTGATGGTAAAAGTGAGACACAGACGTAAGAAATGCTAAATATGTCAAGAAACTGTCTTCTCCAAGTTGTAGATGGTACCTCCAGTATTCCAGAAATAGCTTTATTACTCGCTTCGAAACAGATAAATGAATTGACAGCACGACACAGCAGTAACTACATAAGGGCTACTACAGTAGTGTACACAGTATTATTATTATTATTATTATTATTATTATTAAAGTTATTATATCGGAGGCTGTGGTCAGGCACAAAGCAATTAACAGCATGAAGTCTTCCAGTTACTTCCAGTTCAGAAGTAAGCAGTGCAGCAATCAAGTGATTTACAAACAGTAAGTGTAGTGCACACATTTTAACTTGGTTGATTTTAAATGGGGTTGCAGCGTAAAGGCCAAGCAAGTGTTGCAACGGAGAGGAATAGTGCAGGGAAGTACGTTTTGTAACAAGTGTCTACCCTCACTGTGGATAGTTAGTTTTCTTATCCGTAAAGCAATTGTGGCTACCACTTGCGATACACCACGAATTCCTTCATCATTTAGTCTTAACACCTCCCCTTCCCCTCCCCCTTACACTTTTTCATCGTGCTTAAGTCATTAGCTTGGAACGGGTCTTGGTTGTGTTTTCTCTACTTCATCGCTAAAAAGCCTAACAAAAGCCGGGCACACCGGACTTTCATATATTTGGCCGGACACGACCGTAAAGAACCGGACACCTGGCAGCCCTAAACAAAGTACACAGGCAAACGCGGGACGAAATACGGCGAGGGGAGGGACTGTTCCTCCTCTCCCCGCCTCACCCCTAGCAGGCATACTTCACAGCTGCCTATTTTTTTTTGTGGCCTGAGAAACATAGGGCTATAGCGGGTAATATACAATATGTACAAGAGCCAAGCGGGAATAATAAGAGTGGACGACCAAGAAAGAAGTGCACAGATTGCAAAGGGTATAAGAGAGTGATGTAATCTTTCGCCCCTACTGTTCAACCTGTAAATCGAAGAAGCAATGATGGAAATGACAGGAGGTTCAGGAGTAGGATTAAAATTCAAGGCGGAAGGATATCAGCGATACGACTTGCTGATGACAGTGCCATCCTGCGCGAAAGTGAAAAACTATTACAAGATCTATTGAAAGGAATGAACAGTCTAATGAGTACAGAATATGGACTGAGAGTAAATCGAAGAAAGACGGAAGTAAGGAGAAGTAGCAGGAATAAGAACAGCGAGAAACTTATCAGCAGGATTGATGATCACGAAGTAGATGAAGTTACGGAATACAGTTAACAAGGCAGCAAAGTAACCCATGAAAGACAGAGCAAGGAGGACACAAAAGCAGACTAACACTGGCAAAAAGGGCGTTCCTGGCCATGAGAAGTCTACTTGAATCAAACGTAGGCCTCAATTTGGGGAAGAAATTTCTGAGAATGTACGTTTGGAGCACAGCATTGTATGGTAGTGAAACATGGACTGTGGGAAAACCCGAACAGAAGAGAATTCAAGCATTTAAGATGTGTTGCTATAGATGAATGTTGAAAAGCAGGTGGAGTCATAAGGTGTGGAATGAGGAGGTTCTGCGCAAAATCGGAAAGGAATGGAATATGAGGAAAACACTGACAAGGCCATAAACACAACTAAATATCTACGTATACAATTACGAACAACTTAAATTGGAGAGAAGACAGAAAATGTTATGGTGGAGGTGAACCAAAGACGGCGTTTTATTGGCAGGATACATAGAAGATGCAACAAATTTTCTGAAGAGACTGCCTACACTACGCTTGCCTGTCCTCCTTTACTGTTGCGCGATGTGGGATCCTCACGACATAGGGTTAACGGAGTACATCTAGAAAGTTCAAAGAAGGGTAGCACGTTCTGCATTATGGAGAAATAGGAGAGACAGCACCACGGACATGATACAGGATCCGGGTTGGACATCATTAAAACAAAGGCATTTCTCGTTGTGGTGAGATCTTCTCGCAAAATTTCAATCACCCACTTTCTCCTCTGAATGTGAAAATATTTTGCCCTTGCCGACCTACGTACGGAGAAACGGCCATCATAATAAAACAAGGGAAATCAAAGCAGGTACGAAAAAATATAGATGTTCGAGAGTGCACTGTTCGAGAGTGAAATAATAGTGAATTGTTGTGAATGTGATTCGGTGAACCCTCTGTCAGGCACTTCAGTGTGATTTGCAGAATATCCATGTAGATGTAGGATGTAGAGGAGGAGGGACAGGGTGATAGGACTGTGGTGTCACTGCCAGACACCACACTTGCTAGGCGGTAGCCTTTAAATCGGCCGCGGTCCGTTAGTATACGTCGGACCCGCGTGTCGCCACTGTCAGTGATTGCAGACCGAGCGCCACCACACGGCAGGTCTAGAGACACTTCCTAGCACTCGACCCAGTTGTACAGCCGACGTTCATAGGAATGGTTCACTGACAATCACGCTCTCATTTGCCGAGACGATAGTTAGCATAGCCTTCAGCTACGTCATTTGCTACGACCTAGCAAGGCGTCGTATTCAATAGATATATAACTTGTGATGCCTGTGCCGTCAGACCGATGTACACCACTTCTGGATTAAAGTTAAGTATTCTACCAGTTACCTTCTGTTTTGCTAGTCTTATTTCTCTGACCTTGTTCCAGACCTCACGCCAGTCTGCGTGTAATTAAACGCGTGCATTTCGGCCTCCTCTAGCAACACAGTGTTGGCTCTTCTGCCAACACTTCATATGGTGACGAAGATTTAACGGTCGTATTGCCCTAATTTACATGTGTCATGGCTTCGCCACAATCTCCAGATGTACTGTCCGAATTTTATCGCTTGCAGAATCAGCAGACGCAGGCGTTATTGGATGCCCTTGGACAGCTCGTCCAGGGTCAACGTGCAATGCAAAACGATGCGGCCGCCGCCGCTTCACCGCTACCGCAGCCACAACATGCAGTTGCACCACCTTTTCGTCCTTTTGATGCGGCACTGGAAAGCTGGACGGAGTGGTCACGCCAATTTGGATTCCATCTTGCCGCCTACAGATTTCAAGGTAACGAGCGGCAGCCTTTTTTGTTAGCATCCGTCGGGGTGCACACGTACCGAGTGATAGTGAAATTATTTCCCCGACGCGACATAGCAACTCTGTCCTACGACGAAATTTTGTCTGCATTAGATGCATATTTCAAAGAATCAGTCAATGTTGTTGCCAAAAGGTATACGTTCTTTCGTACAAAACGTACGGCCGGTCAAACTAATCGGGAGTGGGTTGCAACTTTGCAAGGCCTTACTAGGGATTGTGCTTTTGAGTGTGAATGTGAACTCTCTTATTCAGATACTATGGTACGTGATGCAATTGCACAGAAAGTTTCTGATGTTCGTATCAGGGAACAGATTTTGAAACTAGTCAATCCCTCCCTCCAACAAGTGATGGACATATTGTATCGGCAAGACACACCTGACTTTACTCAGGAATCATTTGCAACTTCGCCAGCCGTGTGTCACGTTAACCGGCCCACCGGGCACACTGCGCGGAACAGTCAACAGCCCTCGCGCCCATCCGCGCAGCTGCCGCCAAGCTCTCCGCTACGTTTGCCACGCCAGCAAGCAAATGCAGTGCTAAAGTAATGCCCGCGGTGTGCTACAAGACATTCACGTGAGAATTGCCCGTCACGCCAAGCTATTTGCTTTTTCTGTAATAAAAAAGGACATGTTCAGAGTGTTTGCCAGAAAAAGCTTAGATCGGACACTAACAACCATTCCAGGCCCTTTGCTTCGCGCCGGAATCGACCCAAGAATACTCGGGCTCGTGAGCCTTCGCCCATGGACATTCATGTAGTTCATTCCACTCCGCCCAGTGCCACTCTCTCTAACAGTGACTGTGTTCGTCCCACAAAAAGTATGCATCGACGTCGCCGGAATTCGCGTCAAGTCGCGAGTGCTTCTGCACCAGTGTCAGTTCACATTGCATGCGACAGTCGCTCTTGTCGTCAGCAGGACAATAAACTTTTTGTGGACTTGGATATTCATGGCACCGTGATACCATTCCAGCTCGATACCGGAGCTCCAGTTTCGCTGATCAATAAAGACACGTACAAGCAGCTGGGCATACCTCCGTTGCGTGCCGCAAATGTTCAGTTAACCAGCTATCCCGGTCAGAATATCCCTGTGTTCGGACAGTGCAGCCTTCTTGCAACATACAAGGGACAAACAAAACTTGTGTCATTTTATGTACCTCGTTCTTCTGCTGCAGTGAACTTGTTTGGTTTAGATTTATTTCAGTTGTTTAACTTGTCTGTAGTCAATCAGGTCCTATCAGTGAACCAGACTGTGCCTTCAGACAGTGTTTCTCGTCTATGTGAAGACTTTGCAGACATTTTTGCACCGGGCCTTGGTTGCGCTAAGAACTATGAAGCCCATTTGGAACTGAAAGTAAACGCGCAACCGAAATTTTTCCGAGCGCGCAATGTTCCACACGCATTGCGAGATTAGGTCGCAAGAACCTTACACGATTTGGAATCACAAGGTGTGATTGAACGTGTGCAGGCTTCTCTCTGGGCCTCACCCTTAGTAATATTGCCAAACCCTTCCGGAAAATTGAGACTTTGTGTGGACTTCAAGGCTACGGTGAATCCACAACTAGTGATTGCAACTTTTCCTTTACCCCGCCCGGAAGATCTTTTTGACAAACTGTGCCCGGGTACATATTTTTCGAAGTTGGACCTAGCAGATGCGTACTGGCAAATACCAGTGGACGACGAATCCCAGCGCGTCTTGGTGGTTAACACGCATCTTGGTTTGTATCGATTCAAAAGACTGCCATTCGGGTGTGCATCCGCCCCTGCATTGTTTCAGCAATATCTGCAAACTCTTTGTGCGTCGGTCCCTACAGCAGCAAACTATCTGGACGCTATTGTGATCTCCGGAAATACGGAAGAAGAACATTTAGCCAATCTCCAAATATTATTTCAGGTCTTGCGACAAAATGGTCTTCGCTTGCGGAAGGACAAATGTGTGTTTTTTGCTGTGATTTACCATATCTGGGACATGTAATCAATGCCCATGGCATACATCCCAGTCCAGAGCACCTCCGTGCCATACAAGACTTGCCATCGCCGCAGAATTTGAAGCAGCTACAGAGTGTGCTGGGAAAAATGAATTACTATAAGAACTATGTGCGCAACGCCTCTTCCATTTCAGCTCTGCTTCATCGCTTACGCCGTAAAGGTGTTCCGTTTGCCTGGACGACGGAATGCGAACGCGCCTTTCGCCAGTTGCAATCGGCGTTGCTTTCCAATACTTGCCTTACGCCATTCGATCCCCAGAAACCCCTTTTGTTGATGGTGGATGCATGTTCATTGATTCGGAAACCGATGACGTGGTCGAATCGTTTCCGATTGATTTTCGTCGTATAGCTACAGCCACGGCTGCTGACCCTGTCCTTGCAAGCTTTTTGGTTTTGTTGCTACGCAATGGCCCTTGTCAAAGTCACGGATCGAGGATCCGTTGGTTCGCCGATTTTTTGCTCACAAGGAGAGACTTTTTGTACGACGTGGTGTTTTGCTGTTGCGTTCTGATAATGATCAGTCCAGGGTCGTGGTCCCACGTTCGTTACAGTCCTCTGTCTTACGGCTTCTCCACCATGGACATTGGGGTATAGTGCGAACGAAACAACTTGCTCGTCAGCACTGTACTTGGTTCGGAATCGATGCTGCGATTACGAATATGTGCTCTTCTTGCATGGCGTGTGCCGAACAACAATCCGCACCACCGCAGAAATTCTTTGCATGGCCGAAAGCCACTTCCCCTTGGCAACGCTTGCACATCGATTTTGCTGGTCCATTCTGGAATGCTCGATGGTTGGTTGTGGTCGATTCCTTCAGTAATTTTCCTTTTGTTGTCCGGACGTCTTCCACGACGTCATCTGCCACCATCCAAGCGTTATCCGCTATCTTTTGCATTGAAGGTCTTCCACAGACTATTGTTTCCGACAATGGCCCACAATTCATGTCCGCAGAATTTCAGTCATTCTGCAAGGCCAATGGTATTCAACATCTGACATCCGCGCCGTTTTCGCCTCAGTCAAACGGTGCCGCTGAACGATTGGTCCGGACTTTCAAGTCACAGATGTTGAAGTTGAAAGAGTCGTATTCTCGGGAGGACGCGTTATTGCTCTTTTTGTCCTCGTATCGCTCTCAGCCCCGAGATGGTCGTTCGCCGGCTGAGTTGCTCCACGGTCGTCCTCCTCGAACCTTGATGTCTTTGCTACATCCGCCGCATCAGGTTCCTGTGCAGCGGCAGCCAACTGCTTTTGCTCCAGGCGACGTTGTCTACTATCGCAACTATCGAGGTTCACGGCGTTGGCTCGCAGGGCGCATTTTTCGCTGCCTTGGCCGCGCTATGTATCTGGTTTTGGGGGCCTTTGGTGAGGTGCGTCGGCATCTCAATCAGCTGCGCCTCTGTCGTCGCACGGGTTCTGCCGCTCCCCGCCTGCTTTCAGCGACGGTGCCGTCCGGTCAGCGCCCTGGGGACCCATCTACTGGCTCGCCTCATCCCCAGGTGTTACCGACGATGCCTTCCATTTTGCCCCATGGCGACGCGACGCCACCGCCGCCTGTTCTCCCGCCGGCGACGCCCGCAGTGGACGCGTCGCTGCAACCGCCGGGCGCCTCCCTGGGTCACGCGCCGCCGATCGCTTCCCGTGACCAGCTGTCCTCCGCCGTGGAACTCTTGCCCGCTCCGGACCAGATGTCGTCTTCGCCCGTCGGGTACCCCGACGCGATGGAGGTCGACCCTTCGGCCCCTCCTGTATCTCTAAGGGCGCATACACCGCATGTTGGCGTGCATCCTGGACTAGGTTTTCAGGCGTTTCCTCGCTCCCCTCGGACCGAATGGCCGGGTGCGGGTGGCACAGCCTCGCCTGTTGTTAGGCTCCCCACCTCGTCGCATACGTCAACATGGGGTCCTCCCCACGGCGGGCGGAAGCCTTATAACACAACCGTTCGCCGATTTGCGGGGGAGGAATGTGGTGTCACTGCCAGACACCACACTTGCTAGGTGGTAGCCTTTAAATCGGCCGCGGTCCGTTAGTATACGTCGGACCCGCGTGTCGCCACTGTCAGTGATTGCAGACCGAGCGCCACCACACGGCAGGTCTAGAGACACTTCCTAGCACTCGACCCAGTTGTACAGCCGACGTTCATAGGAATGGTTCACTGACAATCACGCTCTCATTTGCCGAGACGATAGTTAGCATAGCTTTCAGCTACGTCATTTGCTACGACCTAGCAAGGCGCCGTATTCAATAGATATATAACTTGTGATGCCTGTACCGTCAGACCGATGTACACCACTTCTGGATTAAAGTTAAGTATTCTACCAGTTACCTCCTGTTTTGCTAGTCTTATTTCTCTGACCTTGTTCCAGACCTCACGCCAGTCTGCGTGTAATTATAAGCGTGCATTTCGGCCTCCTCTAGCAATACGGTGTTGGCTCTTCTGCCAACACTTCAAGGACATCTGCTAAGACATCTGGGAATGACTTCCATGGTACTAGATGGAGCTGTAGAGGGCAAAAACTCTAGTAGAAGACAGAGAGTTCAATACAACCAGCCAATGATTGAGGATTTAGGTTGCAAATGCTACTCTGAGATGAAGAGGTTGGCACAGAACAGGAATTAGTGGTGGACCGCAGCTAACCTGTCAGAAGGCTGACGACTCAAAAGACACAGTGCCGTCGAAAAGGTCCTCGGCGGATAAAAACACTACACTATGGCTTTACTATGTTTGATACCGACGTTAGTGACAGATTGCGAGATTTTTTTTAAAAAAAAAGTAATCACCACATAGGAAATTAAAGCAATATCTGAATTTTGACAAGTCTGTGCGCAGCATAGTAGACTAACAATCAATCACCAGTGAATGCCGACTAGTTTTCTTGTTCCTGGTTGATTGGCCCCACTTCTTTCTTTTTCACAACGCAGTTACTTCCACAGATAAAACGTCTACTTACTGCCAGACACGGGTCTGTGCAGAAAATGGCTTTCTCTTTATCGTTCACCTGTTCTGTAAACAGCTAATAAATTACCCTGAACCCTTTTTTTTCAAAACGTAAGAATGTTGGAACAAACTGTAAGTATATAGTATTCTAAATCTCTGTAAATCAGAAATAGTTACACAATTAACATCTACATCTACATTTACATGGTTACTCTGCAATTCACACTTAGTCCCTGGCAGAGGGTTCATCGAACCATTTTCATACCACTTCTCTACCATTCCACTCTCGAATGGCGCGTGGGAAAAAGGAAAACCTAAATCTTTCCGTTCGAGCTCTGATTTCTCTTATTTTATTATGATGATCATTTCTCCCTACGTAAAGAGTCTACCCAACATCGCTAAGCCATTTTCTGTGGAAGAGCGTCCCTATGTGTTCGAGGGTGCAGTAAACCAGCAGTATCGTTGCTCACTGAGATCCGCCCCGGTCGGAGAAGTCTGACGTCACTGGCAGGCCGCAACGTCACCAGAAGTTACGCCCCGCTGTTCAGCAGACTGCCTGGCCGGTTGCTTGCAGCGCCTCGGTGCGCCTTTAGTTTCGCTTAAGCAGCTGCAAGACAGCTGCTTTCAAGCATTAAGAAACAGGCTGTAGTGGCCATGCGCAGCTACGATGACGTAGAAATCCGTGTTCGTTACGTTACGGCTTTTCGTCCCATTTCTGGTTAGATTCCCTCGCATACCAGTGGATAAACATATGACTTTCTTATCTTACAATGAAGTGTAAACGTGAAATGGCCGAAAGCGGGACCTGCAATAGCTTCGAAACGATTGAAAAACGTGCCACAAACAAAACTCGAGTCACGTGACGTGTACCCGCAATCTTAACACAGACAGCTATGCGAATGCGCGAATCTGGCAGCTTGGCAGCGTCAGAAAAACCATTCCTGGTAGATTGCGACTGATTGCTTTAACTGCTTATCCACCAAACAGCCAGGAACGGGAAGAGGCGCTGCTTATTCGCGATTTCAGCTGGCGATGAGCCTCAAAAAATGGTTCAAACGGCTCTGAGCACTATGGGACTCAACTGCTGTGGTCATCAGTCCCCTAGAACTTAGAACTACTTAAACCTAACCTAAGGACATCACACACACCCATGCCCGAGGCAGGATTCGAACTTGCGACCGTAGCAGCCCCGCGGTTCCGGACTGCAGCGCCTAGAACCGCTCGGCCACCGCGGCTGGCGATGAGCCTCAAGCTGTCTGGCAGCTGATTCAACGAACCTTATAGTAGTGTGTGTTTTGAGCTCTGGAAATAAATTTCGGGACTGAAAGCAATAGGTGACGATTTTATACAGGCGCTTATCGCAACTGCGTATTAACGTGGCTGGGATCAGAGTCTTGTAGGTCATCACAACTACTTCTCATTCAATAACAATGGGTGCATTGGTTCTTGAGAATTGGGTCAGCTGTTTCACCTGAAATTTTATTCGGTAGTTATGAGGACATACGTCTACATGTGGTAGATGTAGTAAATTAAAAAATTAACAAAATCTATGAATGGGGGCGTTGTATAAACGTTAAACTGCAGATTTTTCCTTTCAACTTGGACCAAATTTTACTGGTCAAATTCTGGGAGAGTAAATGAAGCTGTGTTGCGTTCTTTAGGTGAGCTAGCTACACTGATTTAGTTCTCCCAGATTTCAAGGTAATTAAATAGTACAGTGCGGCAAACATTTTTTCCAATATGTGAAGACGCTACTCCCACACTACCTGAGCGTGAATTCCTGCAGTAAAGGATAGTTTCTCTGTCAAAGTTACTCGCTTTGCAGCGCTCTGGTTGGTTAGCGCCCTCTATTTACGACGGCAGCGGCTCGCCAGAGGAGATTCGGTCGGGGCAGTGACAGAGGGAATACACTCCACGGAGCATCGCGATTAGTCAGTCGGTGCTTGGTGTACTGCGAGGGCCGGCCGGGGTGGCCGAGCGGTTCTAAGCGCTACAGTCTGGAACCGCGCGACCACTACGGTCGCAGGTTCGAATCCTGCCTCGGGCATGGATGTGTGTGATGTCCTTAGGTTAGTTAGGTTTAAGTAGTTCTAAGTTCTAGGGGACTGATGACCTTAGAAGTTAAGTCCCATAGTGTTCAGAGCCATTTGAACCATTTTGTACTGCGAGAACGCGCGCTGTTGACATTTCGGCACCTAGGTCTGATGGCGAGCGGAAATCTAGTGCGTTTTAACCGCATAGCTTTTAAAAATTGTTATTTTTCATATTCATAAGGCCTGATGATTTACTAGTGAGCTCAAATCTGTAGTTATCTTACAGTTATATTTGTGTAAAGTAATTATTTATTAGTGTAAAGTTGGGGCCATAAGGCTGTTTTTCTTTCAATTTTTTTAAAATTTTTCTCATTGATTTTATACAATTGAATAATCAATATGGATCACGGCAGTTTGCAAATACTAATTAATCATTGTGTTGTTACCAGTGCTGTTTTAACTAACGTGGTGAACATAAATTTTTGTGTCCTCAAAGGGGTGGCGGCCAGGGTGGCCGAGCGGTTCCAACCGCCACAGTCTGGAACCGAGCGATCGCTACGGTCGCAGGTTCGAATACTGCCTCGGGCATGAATGTGTGTCATGTCCTTAAGTTAGGTTTAAGTAGTTCTAAGTTCTAGGGTACTGATGACCTCAGAAGTTAAGTGCCATAGTGCTCAGAGTCATTTGAACCATTTGAACCTCAAATGGGGTCGGCATCCCACTCCGGCACCCCATGTGCCCTGCTTACCAATCCTATACCTTACCAATGGTAGCAGAGCGTGGTTACGATTATCTCGAGGGGGAGGGGAGGGGAGGGGAGGGGAGGGAAGTATACGAAGTAAAGTTCACTGGTAACAGCATTGTACGTAGTGTAATAGTTGTATTCATTTGGTCTCGCTTGTTCGTCGGATTGTGGCTGTTGTGCTGTTCATGGTGTTACAGTACGGATTCCACAAGAGCAAGGAAGGTCATCGGTATAACCAGTCTTAGAAAACGTTGCTGCAGTATGAATTGAGGATTCGAAAGCAAAGTGAGGAAGGAAGCGTAGCGGAGTAGTGGAACTTGCTCAACTTTTGGGGGTTGCCTTGACCTTGCCAGTACACATTAGACAGGAATCGGTGGGAGTTGAGTGAAGCCATGCATTTTCGTAGAAATTTGTTAGGTGATATTCAGTATGACGTGTGATACGTTTTGCAGTTGCCTCCCCGTCACGAAGGCAAATCTGCCGCGCACAGGCCCTACTAGACCATTTAGTTAATAGAATGCGCGATATGCGTGCTGTTAGTAAAGATCATCCTGTGTTGTCGGAGCTTCAAAGGTTGCAAGACGATGTTTTAGCCTTGCAGCAGCAAATGTTGTTTCAATTGGCGTGAGGCTGAGCAAAATATTGAGGTTAATGTTAGTCACGAAAGGTCAGTGTCAAGCAGTCATATTGCGTTCGCTAGATTATCTAAACGCATAATGGCAATTCTTAATGGGATATCAAAGTTGTCAGTGGAAAGTACTACAGAGTCATGTGAACTATTGTGGTTGTTAGCTAGTTTGCACGAGCAGGCCAACGTGTTGGGTGCCAAACATAGTGTAGTATTGAAACTTATTTATCCTTTAGCCGTGGGACGTTTAACCAGGATTATTGCTGAGAACTTAGAGAACCAAGAAACATTATGGGATTTCCGGAAAACGCTCTTAAATAAATGTTGGTACTCGTGAGAAGAAAGACATTATTGATAAATATCTTAATCAGGTACAAAGAAAGGATGAAACACTGTCCCATTACTTAACCAGGTCCGTCTTGCTATCTTAGCCTTGTGTGTTGAATACTCAGAGGCTGGAGCGGTCACGAATATTCTGCAAGGTATGCGGTCCGCCGATAGGAGTACAATTCTCTTTCGCGATAAACCATCTTCCTCTGCTGAATTGGACAAACTGCCAACTAAAACTGAAAATGTTCGTTATGGTGATGGCAAACGTGAAGAATCAGAAGCAGGCTGTAGTGGGGATAGAGTAAATACGAGGGTGAGTCAAATGAAAACCTTAAATTTGTAATAACAAATGGAAATTTCGCGCCGTTATCCTGTAAGTTGGTAAGCGTGCTACAAACAGCGTGCAGAATGGCCTGTAGGTGGCAGCGTAGTGCAGATGAACACATACCGTCGCAGTATCAGTATAAAGATGGCCGCCCCACTTGCGACTTGCACCAGGGAAGAACAGCGTTCTATTATTCGGTTTTTGCGTAGTGAAGGTGTGAAACCTATTGAAATTCATCGACGAATGAAGGTTCAGTATGGTGATACATGTTTGTCACAGCAGCAAGTCCACGAATGGAGTAGGAAGTTAGCAAATGGTGTGACTTTAGTGGAGCTCTCCTCGTCCAGGTCAGGCACAACGAGTTGTGACTCCACAGAACATAGCAGCAATTGAAGCCATAGTGAAGGAAAACCGCCGAGTGACACTAAATGACATTGCAGCATGTTTACAGATTAGTCATGGTTCAGCACACCACATTGTGCATGATGTACTCCAGTTTCACAAAATATGTGCAAGATGGGTGCCACGGCAGCTGACTCCTAAAAGGAGAGAACGACGTGTTGGTGTTTGTGAAGAACTTCTTCGGCGCTTTGAACGAGAAGGTGATGGCATCCTTGCAAGAATCGTTACTGGGGACGAAATCTGGGTTCACTTCCACCAACCGCAAACGAAGAGAGCGTGCAAGGAATGGCGCCATTCATCATCACAAAACCAAAGAAGTTTCGAACAGAACCATCAACAAGGAAAGTTATGCTGACTCTCTTTTGGGACGAAAAAGGCGAAATTTTGGAGCATTACATGCCTAGAGGGACCACTGTCACCAGTGCATCATACACAGATGTCCTAAAAAATCATCTGCGGCCTGCAATTAAATCAAAGCGACGTGGATTGCTGTCAGCAGGTGTCCTTTTGCAACATGACATTGCAAGGGCCCACACTGCCCGTACAACAGTTGCAACAATCACAGACCTGCATTTTGAGTGTCTTCCTCATCCACCATACTCACCAGACCTTGCCCCAAGTGATTTCCATATGTTTGGACCACTCAAAGACGCAATGGGAGGAAAGAAGTTCCGTTCTGATGAAGAGATACGCCACGCGGTGCATGATTGGTTGCGCGGACTACCAAAAGAAATTTTTCTAAGGGAATGTATGCACTTTGCAAGCGCTGGAGGACTTGCATTGAGCGTGTGGGAGATTATGTTGAAAAGTGATACAGCTTTGTACCACTTCTGCACAATAAATAATATTTTAAAAATGATTTTCATTGACTCGTCCACGTAGTACTGTTGTACAGCATTATCGGCAGGGTTCGACAGTTAAAGGCGTATCCTTTGTGGAGAAATAGGGTATTTCGTTAGATTGCCCGACCCTGAAAAGTAGGGAATAAATAGCTAGCGTCAGAAGAAAAAGGTTCTATCAGCTTTCCACAGAAAACGACCGGTGGGAGGTCGTAAAATATGTGCTGAAGACGGCGACCGCCTCCCTTACGTATGTGCGGTGGTCGGAACTAAACCTGTTTGTGCTCTAGTTGATTCAGGCAGTAGTGTTTCCCTCATTCATTATGAACAGTATCGCAGATACCGACGTATAACTAGATTACCGGCGTTGGGTCGAATTAATCATTCTTGTTGTTCTGTGGAAGGGCGGCCTCGTTAAGTAGGTCAGGACCGTTTAAAATTAACCATTCAAGGCCTTACATGGCTCTTGGAATGCCATGTTGTTAAAGGGTTGGCAGTCAAAGCCCTTTTCAATGTAATTTTTTGCGCTTAAAGCAATGTATAGTGGATTATGCGAGTGGTAGTTTTTCTTTTAAGTTTAGGTCAAGTGAAAATTTTTATTTGTCATAAGGATGGGGCGAAGGCTTGCAAGCTGTGTTCAGGTGAACAGAAAAGATGTGTCATCGGCCGGAAACTCAAGCAGCTGAGATCATTAAGTTGTTGGACGAATTTTCTGAAGTATAAACAGAACGGTTGGGCGTGACCGATAAAATAGAGTATAATATTCAACTCAAGGATCAGAACCCCGTACACCAAACACCGTTCTGATTCTCTTCTCCTAAAATGAAAAAACTACGGAAAATTGTAGATCACCTAATGGCGGATGGAGCAATTAGGCCTTCCGTCTCGCCGTATGCAGCCCCTATTTTATTAGTTCCCAAGCCTCATGGTGAAGGTTTTCGGCCGGTGGTTGACTACCAGGCCTTAAATCAGAATATTGTTTTGGAATCAGTTCAACTTTCAGAGCTTCAAAATTGCTTTATTTGGTTTGCTGGTGCTAAGGTTTTCACTGTCCTTGACCTGAACCAAGCATGAAACTACCTGGCAGATTAAAACTGTGTGCCGGACAGAGATTCGAACTCGGGACATTTGCCTTTCGCGATCAAATGCTCTTAACATCTGAGCTCCCCAAGCACGACTCACGACCCGTCCTCACAGCTTCAATTCTGCCAGTACCTCTTGAACCAAGAATATTATCAGATTCTCCTGGCTAGGAGTCTAAACGTATTACCACATTTTGTACTGTTTACAACTTATTCGAATTAAATAGAGTGCCTTTTGGGTTGGCTACTCATGCGACGGTTTTGTCGAGTCTGTTGGACTCGGTCTTGGGCGACCTATTTAGATGTGTTGATCTACAGCGCGAATTTCCAGGAACACTGCGAACATCTAAGGGAAGTTTCCCGCCGTCTCAAAGGAGCAGGACTCACCGTAAAACGTACTAAGGTAACCCTAGCTCGTGAGCAGATTTCCTTCTTGGGGCACATTTTCTCTCAAAGGGGAGTCGACGTGGACCAGACTCGCACTAAAGCCATCAATCAGTTCACCGTTCCGCGAGATAAAAGGACATAGCCAGATTTGTCGGCATGGTAATTTTTTTTTACAAATTTATTCCCAATTTAAATGGTTCACATGGCTCTGAGCACTATGCGACTTAAATTCTGAGGTCATCAGTCGCCTAGAACTTAGAACTACTTAAACCTAACTAACCTAAGGACATCACACACATCCATTCCCGAGGCAGGATTCGAACCTGCTACCGTAGCGGTCGCTCGGTTCCAGACTGTAGCGCCTAGAACCGCACGGCCACTCCGGCCGGCATTCCCAATTTAGCTCAGTTGGTGGCACCCCTTAATCAATTACGTACGAAGAGCGAAAAAGTTATCTCGGGAGAATCGCACCAAGGCGACTTTGAAGGATTGAAACAGGCGTTGATCACGACCCCGCTGTTAGGTACACCTGACTTCAATTTGCCCTTTGTAGTTGAAACGGATGCATCCAATGTGGGGGTGGCGGCGATTATGTTGCAAGAATAGAACGGGGAGAGACGCCCGCTAACCTTCACGTCTCGTGAATTGTCAGTGACTAAAGCTGACTCAAGCTAAGTATTCAGTAGTTTATGAACTAGAGGCATTAGCCGTCTTGTTTTCCTTAGAAAGATTCAAATTTTAGCTTGAGGATCGCAAATTCAGGCTTCAGACTGACAACCAAGCACTAAGCTGGGTTTCGGCTCGACCTCGCAAAACTAGGCGGATGGCCCGATGGGTGGTTAGGATATCGGTTTTACAGAGCGACTTTTGCCAAATGGGAGGGACAGAATCAAATTGCCGATGCTTTGAGTCGGATGTTCCATTAGCCTGAGGAGGAATGCAGCGGGGAGCGTGTGTCATGCCATGGGGGTCTTAACTGAAATTCCTTCATTATTTACTAATCTCAAGGCAGAACAACGACTGGACCCTGAGTTAGAATCTGTTTGGGTCAAATTAGAGGCTGGTGAACAGATGCCCGGATATTCCTTGCACAAAGACTTCGTGTGTTATCAGGCGCGTAGAAATGACCGGCCTAAATTCGCGTACCTAAGAGCATAATATCAAGGGTGCTTATTATTTTAACCAGTCCTTGTGAGATGATCATCTGGGATTTAATAAAACTTGGATCAAGGTCGGACAGCAACTGACCTGGAGGTGCATGGATAGGGATGTTCGCAGCATGGTTGCCCAGTGCGAGGGGTGTAAAGCCTCCAAGCCAGACACTGGGCCTAGGCGACATATATATCGATTACCTGGAACCCTTACCTCGCACCCAGAGGAACCGATTCGTGTTAGTAATTGTAGATGCTTTCACCAGGTTTGTCTGTCCCATCCCTAGTGCTAGTACCACAACAGCCGCAAGTATCAGGCATTTGAAGAGGATATTCGCCAGATTTGGATCGGCCAAGGCACTGGTGAGTGACAATGCTCAGGCTTTTGCTTCAAAAGAGTTTCGGAAGTTTTGTTTTGATCAGGTCGTAAAACATGTCACTGCAATGCCGTATTATCCGCAAGCCGCCTCCACCGAAATGATTAACCGTAACCGTGCATAGATGTGTGTGATGTTCTTAGGTTAGTTAGGCTTAAGTAGTTCTAAGTCTAGGGGACTGATGACCTCTGATGTTAAGTCCCATAGTGCTTGGAGCCATTTTTCAGTTCTGGAGGAAACATTACCCGTAATGTTTTTTCGTTCGAGGAGACACTAACGTCGGCATCATACTCATTGTTCACCTGAAATGCCAGCAAAGCACTTCATTACTACTTTTTATGAGTTCAAAGATCATAAAATATTACTAGACATAAGAATGGGATATTTATGAGTACATAAATCGTTAGGAACAGATGTCCATTAAATAATATTATACAAATAGGAATATCCGCAAGAGAAGTGGATGTATTTACATACTTCTTGAGGTATATCTGTCTACGTGACCAGGTAGGTTTCAGGAAACCATTGTTCATTGAACCAGGAGAGTAACGGCGGACGCAAAAACATTCACTTCGCGGCTACATGTGAACCACTGAGACTCTCTTGGTCTTTGAGGGTAATACAGGAGATTGCTCCGCTCCAGCGTCCACAAGTTGAATCTGCAACCGCCTGTGAGACGTGTGGTCCATGTTAAGGGTTAACATTGCCGTGAGTAAAAGAATTTAAGTATTTTAAACATAGCTGCGCTACAGCAACGGTTCCACGTCAAAAGATTAAAAAACAGCCGACCAGTTGCAAAGGATAAAGTAATCTTTACCTAGGTTTCAATAGATATAAATCTATCTTCTTCAGAAGACGGCCTGGGGACAATGAACATCATAATTTATATTCAAAGTAAGATACATGAGTCAAGAATAAAGTATAACATATATTAGGAGAATCTTGTATGCATTTAATATTGATACTTCACATCTTACTTCAGTACGCCAATCGGCAAATAGTTTGCGACCTGAGCGCCACCTGCCCTGGCCGCAGTGCTACTACGCTGGCCGATTTTACTCAGTCGCCCATGCGCTCTTCAACTACTATGTTCTTAATTTTTATATGTCTGACAAACCCTGTTCTCAGGGCTATGTTTTATTTGGATCAACTGAGTTATGTAAATGTTTGCAAAAATGACTAGGATACTTCACTCCATGTTACTGTAATATTGTAAGTATCAGCAATCCTTCTCACATGTTGTAATACAAGATTCTCCTAATATATGTTATACTTTATTCTTGACTCATACCCTGCACCCCATACTTGCCTCTCTCCTTCCCACATCCCTCCCTACCTGGCCCTCTTCAGCGCGCCCCCCGCTCACCTCCCCCATCTCTTCCCCTCCCTCCCTTCTCCAGGTCTCCCTCATCTCCTAGCGCCTGGCAGATCCTCTGTATTGCTCTTCATCAGTGTGCCACATCAGTGTTGTTTAGTGCTGTTTCTCGTGTGCGTCAAGAGGTGTGTTTTAATTATGTCCTGCCTTGAGGTTCGCCGCCAGTGTTACGTTATGTGCTCTGCCGTCCGTCGCTACCTTTATGCTCCAGTCTTACTGTGCCTTGTGTTCTTTTAACCGTCGCAGTGTGTGGCTTTTTATGTGTGCTACTTTTAAACAGTTTTTTCTCTCCATTTTACAGTCACCCCGTTTTTTGTCTATTGCCTTCCATGATGTTCCCCTTTTTTTATATCTATGTTCACCTTATTCTCTCCTTTGCTGTTTTTACATGTCTTCTATTGTTTTGTTCTATGTCTTTCGGCTGAAGAGCAGCGCCTATGCTGCTGCCAGCCCGCCCCGATGGGGAATTGAAATACAATAAAGGAAAAAAAACAAAAAAAAAAACTTGACTCATGTATCTTACTTTGAATATAAATTATGATGTTCATTGTCCCCAGGCCGTCTTCTGAAGAAGATAGATTTATATCTATTGAAACCTAGGTAAAGATTACTTTATCCTTTGCAACTGGTCGGCTGTTTTTTAATCTTTTAAAAGAATTTAGTTTCCTCTTAAGCAACAACGTTCTCAAATCCTCCGAATAAGAAAAGCTCGTTGTCCATGTAAAAAGTAATCTGAAAACACTCTGGGCCACGCCGATCTCTTCGTCTGATAGAACAATACAAGTATTTTGCCTAAGAGGTATCACAAGTTGTATTCCTGTAACTCTGGACGCCGAGTTTAATACTTAAGGGTACGATAATGCTAAAAATACAAAACGATTACCAACACGAGGCTGAGTTCATCCTCAAACTGAGGCGCGTTTATGAAACTAGTGGAGACCGTTTGTCCTTGATTTCCTCCAGCAAGCATTGAAAGCCATGTATCCGAATGTATACAATATAAAAAATACTTTGAACGACACGATTTTCACTGTCGTTCTAAACTAATAATTAATTTTTAGCAACGAAATACAGTTTGTAGAGGTGAAAGCATTCGATTGCAATAACGATAGATTACAAAATTATCGTTTTACCCACTAAGCTATTCTTCCACTTTTTCACAGTCATGTTACCGACTTGTTTGGTGTAATATGCGAGGTAATACATTAGACTAAACACATACAACAGCCGGAGCAACATGATGTGGATCAATACATAAATCTAAATTTTGACTTTGACATCTGAAAACGCGGTCATTTTTACTATATACACTCCTGGAAATTGAAACAAGAACACCGTGAATTCATTGTCCCAGGAAGGGGAAACTTTATTGACACATTCCTGGGGTCAGATACATCACATGATCACACTGACAGAACCACAGGCACATAGACACAGGCAACAGAGCATGCACAATGTCGGCACTAGTACAGTGTATATCCACCTTTCGCAGCAATGCAGGCTGCTATTCTCCCATGGAGACGATCGTAGAGATGCTGGATGTAGTCCTGTGGAACGGCTTGCCATGCCATTTCCACCTGGCGCCTCAGTTGGACCAGCGTTCGTGCTGGACGTGCAGACCGCGTGAGACGACGCTTCATCCAGTCCCAAACATGCTCAATGGGGGACAGATCCGGAGATCTTGCTGGCCAGGGTAGTTGACTTACACCTTCTAGAGCACGTTGGGTGGCACGGGATACATGCGGACGTGCATTGTCCTGTTGGAACAGCAAGTTCCCTTGCCGGTCTAGGAATGGTATAACGGTGGGTTCGATGACGGTTTGGATGTACCGTGCACTATTCAGTGTCCCCTCGACGATCACCAGTGGTGTACGGCCAGTGTAGGAGATCGCTCCCCACACCATGATGCCTCGGTCGTATGCAGTCCTGATTGTGGCGCTCACCTGCACGGCGCCAAACACGCATACGACCATCATTGGCACCAAGGCAGAAGCGACTCTCATCGCTGAAGACGACACGTCTCCATTCGTCCCTCCATTCACGCCTGTCGCGACACCACTGGAGGCGGGCTGCACGATGTTGGGGCGTGAGCGGAAGACGGCCTAACGGTGTGCGGGACCGTAGCCCAGCTTCATGGAGACGGTTGCGAATGGTCCTCGCCGATACCCCAGGAGCAACAGTGTCCCTAATTTGCTGGGAAGTGGCGGTGCGGTCCCCTACGGCACTGCGTAGGATCCTACGGTCTTGGCGTGCATCCGTGCGTCGCTGCGGTCCGGTCCCAGGTCGACGGGCACGTGCACCTTCCGCCGACCACTGGCGACAACATCGATGTACTGTGGAGACCTCACGCCCCACGTGTTGAGCAATTCGGCGGTACGTCCACCCGGCCTCCCGCATGCCCACTATACGCCCTCGCTCAAAGTCCGTCAACTGCACATACGGTTCACGTCCACGCTGTCGCGGCATGCTACCAGTGTTAAAGACTGCGATGGAGCTCCGTATGCCACGGCAAACTGGCTGACACTGACGGCGGCGGTGCACAAATGCTGCGCAGCTAGCGCCATTCGACGGCCAACACCGCGGTTCCTGGTGTGTCCGCTGTGCCGTGCGTGTGATCATTGCTTGTACAGCCCTCTCGCAGTGTCCGGAGCAAGTATGGTGGGTCTGACACACCGGTGTCAATGTGTTCTTTTTTACATTTCCAGGAGTGTATGATGTTTAGAGACAAAATACGACATTCGAAATAATACTTACGAGGAACTTATTTATGAAATCTTTATTTCCAACCATGTAGTCGGGAATGAATTTGTCATCTGAGACGTAGGAAGTGATCTCAACCTTTTATGGCACTGGTGTCTTTTTGCCTTGTCAGTAGATTCTTACTTGCGGTATGATACAGCTTAAGGAATTATTTTAAAGATCGTATTATTGCACACTGCATGGGCGACATTTTCTGTGTCCTTGGACACAGCAAACCTATGACATATTTCTGGGGGAAGAGGACGGCGGATGAATGCCACGTCAACCGTCACCGCCATGGGCGTCCACAGAGTATCAATCCAACGGTGTACTCCACTGCAGTGTTGAAGACCGTCCCAGAACCAGCAGAGAAGTAAGAAACATACTTCAGCTAAGCGTGAGCAGGCAAACCATGAGTCGCCTCGACGGAGAAGGGTATGGACGAATATCGGAGGTTAACGAAACATAAGGCTGCCAAATTAAACTTCGCACTGGTGCACAAGAAGAAACCGCTTTCATACTGGGAGCAAGTTCTATTTAAGGACGAGAGGGTGTCTGTCCACGCATATCATCTAACAAGGGAACCTCCCCATCGCACCCCCCTCAGATTTAGATATAAGTTGGCACACTGGATACGCCTTGAAAAACTGAACACAGATCAATCGAGAAAACAGGAAGAAGTTGTGTGGAACTATGAAAAAATAAGCAAAATATACAAACTGAGTAGTCCAAGTGTAAGATAGGCAATATCAAGGTTAACAGGGCCCAGGAGCGCCGTGGTCCCGTGGTTAGCGTGAGCAGCTGTGGAACGAGAGGTCCTTGGTTCAAGTCTTCCCTCCAGTAAAAAGTTTAATTTCTTTATTTTCGCAGAGTTATGGTCTGTCCGTTCATTGACGTCTCTGTTCACTGTAATAAGTTTAGTGTCTGTGTTTTGCGACCGCACCGGTAAACCGTGCGATTAGTAGACGAAAGGACGTGCCTCTCCTATGGGAACCGAAAACATTTGATGGCAAGGTCATAGGTCAACCGATTCCTCCACAGGAAAACGCGTCTGATATATTCTATACGACACTGGTGACGGCATATGCGTCACATGACAGGAATAAGTTGTCGACCCACCTAACTTGTACACTTGGCAAATGGGTAAAAAGATTCTTCTACCTTACCCGATTTCGGTTTTCTTGTGGATGTGATAATCACTCCCAAAAAAGTGATAAAACATAAGAGTATGTCACATAAACTGAAAATAAAAAAATTAAAAGTTTTCAGTCGAGGGAAGTCTTGAACCAAGGACCTCTCGTTCCGCAGCTGCTCACGTTAACCACGGGACCACGGCTCTTCTATGCTAAAATTAACCTTAATATTGCCTGTCTTACGCATGGACTACTCAGTTTGTATATTTTGCTTATTTTTTTGTAGTTGCACACAACTTCTTCCTGTTTTCTCGATTGATCTGTGTTCAGTTTTTCAAGGCCTATCCACTGTGCCAACTTATAACTAAATCTGAGGGGGGTGCGATGGGGAGGTTTCCTTGTAAGTAGAGCGAGATTCAACAACAAATGTGTCAATCTGTGGCAAAGGAGGGGCTGAAATTCTGCCAGAGTTGGGTATGGATATCGGCAGATGGTTGTGATGTGTTGTGGGAACTGGACCAACCGCTTTCTAGCCATTCCTGTTGCCAAATACTGAGGAACATACGATTTCCTTTCTTTCGCCAGACATTTTCGGAAACCAGAATAACCTTCCAACATGACCGTTCCCCAGTATACACAGCGAATTGGCTAAAACATTCGTTTTAAACGAACGGAGACGCTGATCTGTTGGACAGGTCTCCCAACGGTACGTACCTCTAACCTATAGAGCACTTACGGGCAGAAAAGAGAAATGTGTTGGGTGTAGAAGGGCCTGTCCGAAGTAGTTCACGAAATGAAGTTTGCGTGTGGCTAGGACCTCCCGTCGGATAGACCAGTTGCCTGTTGGAAGTCCTTTTAGTTGACGCCACTTCGGCGACTTGCTTGCCGATGAGGATGAAATGATTATGAGGACAACACAACACTGTGTCCTCAAGCAGAGTAAATCTCCGACCGCACCGGGAATCGAAACCGGTCCCCCTTGCACGGCGTGCTTCCACGCTGACAACGCAGGAAGGCGTACAAAGCAGTGCTTCACGCGTGGGAAGAAATGTCGCAGAATAAAACATCCATCCGGAAATTTATTGCCTCTCTTCCCCAGGGACTAAATGCTATTGTAGAGGAGCGAGGAAATTGGACACAGTACTGAATCTATTGTTCTATTAAGGAGAAAGTTCTGTTTATGACAAATGAACGTTTTGTTTTCCCTTCTACTACGTTTCGTGAGGATTTACATTACTACAGACAAAATAAAAAAATTTTGTGTTAACTCTTTTAAAAAATAAAGATGTGATACAACTAACAAATTTGCCTTAGTACTCTGGACAACAAATTTGAAGTGAAAGTGTGTAAATTGCATGACTCTGAGTTAGTTATATTTATTTCAGTTTAAAATGATAGAAAATCATCTTCATAAAAATTTAGGTCTAGTTTTTTAAAAAAAGTAATCTAAATTTTTGTACAAATAACTCACTGACTAAATATACATTCATGTTCCAAGATTCAACATAACAAATTTTAAGTTAATAATTACTAGAATTATGTTACGTGTTATGCATTGATAAATTTCAGTGCCATTTTGGAAGTACAAAAGTAAAATATTAAGAAAAAAATGAAGATAATATTACATGAATGTAAATACCTTGTGAGTCTACTGTCTACCAGAACTATATAAAGCACAAAAGCAAATACATAAATTAACTGGTCACACATGCATACAAAAGATAACAAATGTTAAATGTCCATATGTACAGTATATACAATTACTATTTTGTTCAGAAATAAATTCAGAAGATGACCGTTTTCGCTTGGCTTGACGTTTATACACATACTCGAGAACATTCCTTATGACAGTCCAGCAGTAATCTGCTAAAATAGTAGGGCTCCACTTTCCGGCATACCTCTTCTCAGATGTGGCAATATCCTGATGAAATCGCTCCCCATGTTCATCACTTACTGCGCCACAATCTTGGGGAAGAAGTCCAGATGACTGTGTAAGAAATGCATTTTCAATGACATGTTGCAACCAAGTTTTTCAGAAGATGGAAACATGTTATCTACAATCTTCTTATAATTTATTGCTCGTTTGTTCCCTAAGAACTGTAAAAAGACTGTCTTAAAACATTCCCATGCATGCTTCTCATCACCTTGTATGGTCTCCAAAAAGCTCTCGAATCTGTGGGCATACAAAGATGCCCTCCTTCACTTTGGCATCACTTAAGTAAGGGAATTTTTGCCTTAAGTACTTAAACGCGTCACCATCTTTGTTCATTTCCGTAACAAAGTTTTTCATGAGATCCAACTTGATGTGCAAGGGTGGAAGCAGAATCTTTTTAGGGTCTACTAGAGGTTCACTCTTAATGTTCTTTTTTTTTGCTTCCGATTTTGGCCGTCTAGGGACCGCGTTAAACAACTATTTTTCAATGTACATTTCTCCTATTGCGCTCTTCCTCTTTTCTCTTCTGCCAATATGTCTTCATCCTCTCTCTGTGCTGCTCCCTTCGGTCTTCTGTCCACACTGTTCCTCCAGTTCTTCTCTTCTTCACTTCAAATCCTTCAAAATGTTGAATTTTGTCTCTCATTAAGTCTCTGTTGGTTATATCATCTTCTCCTATACCCATCTCCTCTAAGTCTGCTTTGACTTCTTTCAACCAGGTAATTTGGGTTCTGGGGTTCTTGTCAAAAAACATGTATATTTTCTTTGTCAGCCTTTCATCATTCATTCTTTTCAAATGGGCGTAAAAGCTTACTCTTCTCTTCCTCATAGTATCTCCCACTTTCTCAATTTTGTCATACACTTCTCTATTACTTCTAAGCTTCCAAGTCCCATTCTCAAACCTCGGCCCAAGTACTCTTCTAATGATTTTTCGCTCCTTTTTTGCTATAGCTTCCATTTCCTTGTTAGTGTTCATTGCTAAACATTCAGATGCATACAGACACTCTGGCTTAATCACAGTGTTGTAGTGCCTTATTTTTGCGTTAATTGATACTGACTTCTTGTTGTACACATTCTTTGTTAGTTGGAATGCCATTTCCATTTTTCTTGTTCTTGTTTTATTTCCTTCTTTATCTGAAGCATTGGACTGGATGATTTCCCCTAAATATTTGAAATTAGAAATCTTCTTTATCTGGCCATACTTTGTAATCATATTGTTCGGTGCCTCTTTTACATTGTTTAGGTACTCTGCCTTTTCAAAGGAGATTTTCAGTCCTGCTTTTTCTGCTGTTTCATTCAGAATATTGATCTGTTTGACTGCTTCTTCCAAACTTCCTGCCAGAATCGCTAAGTCATCAGTAAAAGCGAGGCAATCTACTTCCATCCTTTATTCTTCCTAATCTGATTTTTTGTATTCCTTCTTCAGTCGTTTTCTTCCTCCACTCTCTAATAACTTTTTCTAACACACAGTTGAATAGGGTAGGTGACAACCCATCTCCTTGTCTTAATCAGCCGGCCGAAGTGGCTGTGCGGTTAAAGGCGCTGCAGTCTGGAACCGCAAGACCGCTACGGTCGCAGGTTCGAATCCTGCCTCGGGCATGGATGTTTGTGATGTCCTTAGGTTAGTTAGGTTTAACTAGTTCTAAGTTCTAGGGGACTAATGACCTCAGCAGTTGAGTCCCATAGTGCCCAGAGCCATTTGAACCATTTTTTGTCTTAATCCTGTTCTGATTTTGAATGGTCTGGATACCTCACCTGTTCTTTATACCTGGTTGAAGAGATTTTCTGGTGGGCCATTCATGTTTACTGTAATGAGATGCACGAGCTCGGCTATCCCATGCACAGAAAAAGCAGCAGTATTTAGTATACCCTAAAAGCATACCTAACAGCAGTCCAACCACATATCTGCCATTGAGATTCATTATACTTGTCATTTTTTTTGTATGTCTCTTACATATGCACACTATGCTCAACTCGAATAGAAGGAAGCTCATTACCAGTATGTAAAAGCACTGCTTTTAAGCTCAACTTTGACGAATCAATAAAGAGTCTCCACTCATCAGGGTTGTAATTAATGCTGAGAGCCTTCATTAGACCTTTTATGTCTACACATGCCACAAGACTAACTTGCACGTTAAGAAAGAGTGAATTGTTGTTCTCTTCTGCAGTAGAATGAAATATTTACATTTCTTTCCATAAAATTGCGCTGCTGCAATCTTGATGCTAAAATCTCAGCCTTAGCTTTAGAGAGCTCCTAATCTTTAATAAGATCACTTAACTCATTCAGAGACTATTTTTGTGGATCATCGGTTGATTATATATTTGGAAGAAACTCTGGATCTTGTGATGTACATGGTTCAGGACATTCAGAATCCCCAACAGAAGTAATCTCGTACTCTGTCGGTGGTTCAGGTATTGGCAATCCTTCCTCATGTAGTACTGGACGTATGGGAGATGGAATGTTAGGATAAATCACTATCCATTTCTTCTTCTTCTTCTTCGCCCTTCTTGATAGGAGGAACCATACAAAGTAGCAGTCATTGACATGATTAGTTGGCTCACACCAGATCATGGGCACTGCAAAGGGCATTGAATGTCCTTCCCCGTGCATCTAATTCCTGAGGTTGCCGGCACAAGTGTTGCAGATCACATGTGGAGCCCAGGGTTTATACTGATCAGCTATTTTGCGCCCAAAATAAAAACTGTAAGCTTTATTTAATCAATGGAGTTATTTGCTGTTTTTGTGAAGCAAATGTCACTTCTCCACACACACACACACAACAAAATGTGTCACCACTGTTAACACAAACTCCTGGCATTTTTGTTCGCTTCAATAGCAGGCAACTTGAACAACTTTTAATTAATCTGGAAACAAATGTGCAAAAATTATTACGCGCATTAATAAAGGCACTGAAGTTGAAGAGGAGGGAGACAGAAAGATCACTAAAATTGGTATCAGAATGTTTATATCCAAACTATTGCACACAAGTAAGACCAGGGACAATAATATAATTCATTGTTACTAGTTATTATGACTTTCACAAACCATTTGATTTTAAACTTAACATAAAAATCCGTATATAATTATCTCACCGTAATAAAACAGTGTAAAATGAAAACTAGAGCTAATTTTGAATTGCCTTTGTGATATCCGCGAGCAGCACATTAGAACTGATTGGAATTGGCTATTTTCATTCGATTTACACTTTCATTGTTGCACAGTGTTATCGAACCTGCAGCATAAATTATGTCACGGTAGGATTTTATACATCCAATGCTGCTTAATACTTTATTTTTGTAAATAAGCTTATTTCGGATTTATTGCCTTCATCAGCACATCTGCAAACAATCGCATTTATTTATATCTACATGATATAATACTCCAACTTTGAGTAAACTATTACTGCTGTCAGTATTGTTGGATGTAATATTTTTTCAGTAACGTTTTGAAATTGTTCGGTGATTTGATGTTGCACGTAGCCCTATATTACGAGGGTTGGAACTTTAATAATGGCAACTATTTATTTACAGCTCATACAAAATTGATACGTGTTTCAAAGTTTTACTGACCTTCAAAGTAGTGTATAACCCGTTGCCAGCGATGTGAAAGTCGTAGGATACTCTTAGCAGTGCTAACTGTGTTGACAGTTCGAGCGGCGCGATCTATTACCCGACGAATTTGTAGCAGTTCTGGAATGATTGCCGTGAAGTGTTTCCTTCAGTTTAGAAATCGCGTTGAACTGACGAGGGCTTAATTCAGGGGAGTGCAGTAGGTGGTATAGCACTTAGCAGTCTCATCAGTCAAACAAATCAGTAACAGCTCGCACTGTATGTGCTTGAGCATTCGCATGCAAAATGATGGTCAGGTCCTGCAGAAAGTGTCATCACTTCTGTCTCTAAGCTGGTTGTAGGTTGTGTTCCAAAAATGAATAGCATTGAGACAGAAGCGACGAGACTTTCTGCAGGACCTAACCATCATTCTGCAGGACAATGCACTCTCAAAAGCACAAAAGGAATTTCAACAGAAAAGAAGTAGTGAAAGTAGACACTTGTAGGCCATAGTGCTAAATAAAACAAACAGCACCAGTTCTTGCTCAATACCGGGTCCATAGCTTACGTCGGCACGACTCCGCAATTTAGGCAGCGGCGAGGCCCAGGAGAACGACAAACTGTGGCGCGTACGTCTCAGCTCGCATCGTTGTAGGTCTTACAAATACCAGCAGCCATCTCCGGAGAGGAGTGTTTGACTATTGCAGAAGACTTTAATAGTTCTTGACTGCGGATTAAAGTGCATGCGAGCTCTCCATAGTAAACGACGAAGATAAGACCTTTCATGGGTACCTTTTCAATTACAAATTGATTTCCCATGGGGCCTTCACGAAACGAACGTTCCCGAAGAATGGCTGACAAACCGACTAGTGTGACGTCCCAAGTTCGTTGCAGGCCCTGTACTTCTCGTGGGCCCCGGGCTGCAGTCTGATGACGTCAAGAGCCAAGCGTTGAGTGGGTGCATAAAAACCTGGGGGGGGGGGGGGGGGGGGTGTGAGTAACTACACTCCTGGAAATGGAAAAAAGAACACATTGACACCGGTGTGTGACACCCACCATACTTGCTCCGGACACTGCGAGAGGGCTGTACAAGCAATGATCACACGCACGGCACAGCGGACACACCAGGAACCGCGGTGTTGGCCGTCGAATGGCGCTAGCTGCGCAGCATTTGTGCACCGCCGCCGTCAGTGTCAGCCAGTTTGCCGTGGCATACGGAGCTCCATCGCAGTCTTTAACACTGGTAGCATGCCGCGACAGCGTGGACGTGAACCGTATGTGCAGTTGACGGACTTTGAGCGAAGTCGTATAGTGGGCATGCGGGAGGCCGGGTGGACGTACCGCCGAATTGCTCAACACGTGGGGCGTGAGGTCTCCACAGTACATCGATGTTGTCGCCAGTGGTCGGCGGAAGGTGCACGTGCCCGTCGACCTGGGATCGGACCGCAGCGACGCACGGATGCACGCCAAGACCGTAGGATCCTACGCAGTGCCGTAGGGGACCGCACCGCCACTTCCCAGCAAATTAGGGACACTGTTGCTCCTGGGGTATCGGCGAGGACCATTCGCAACCGTCTCCATGAAGCTGGGCTACGGTCCCGCACACCGTTAGGCCGTCTTCCGCTCACGCCCCAACATCGTGCAGCCCGCCTCCAGTGGTGTCGCGACAGGCGTGAATGGAGGGACGAATGGAGACGTGTCGTCTTCAGCGATGAGAGTCGCTTCTGCCTTGGTGCCAATGATGGTCGTATGCGTGTTTGGCGCCGTGCAGGTGAGCGCCACAATCAGGACTGCATACGACCGAGGCACACAGGGCCAACACCCGGCATCATGGTGTGGGGAGCGATCTCCTACACTGGCCGTACACCACTGGTGATCGTCGAGGGGACACTGAATAGTGCACGGTACATCCAAACCGTCATCGAACCCATCGTTCTACCATTCCTAGACCGGCAAGGGAACTTGCTGTTCCAACAGGACAATGCACGTCCGCATGTATCCCGTGCCACCCAACGTGCTCTAGAAGGTGTAAGTCAACTACCCTGGCCAGCAAGATCTCCGGATCTGTCCCCCATTGAGCATGTTTGGGACTGGATGAAGCGTCGTCTCACGCGGTCTGCACCTCCAGCACGAACGCTGGTCCAACTGAGGCGCCAGGTGGAAATGGCATGGCAAGCCGTTCCACAGGACTACATCCAGCATCTCTACGATCGTCTCCATGGGAGAATAGCAGCCTGCATTGCTGCGAAAGGTGGATATACACTGTACTAGTGCCGACATTGTGCATGCTCTGTTGCCTATGTCTATGTGTCTGTGGTTCTGTCAGTGTGACCATGTGATGTATCTGACCCCAGGAATGTGTCAATAGTTTCCCCTTCCTGGGACAATGAATTCACGGTGTTCTTATTTCAATTTCCAGGAGTGTATTTCAGACGAGTTTAATATTTCTTGACTGCATGTTTAAACGCATACAAGTTCTCGATGGCACACGATCATATTAAGACCTTTAGTCGGTAGCTTTATTCAGTTCCCGTGAGCCCTTCACAGAGTCGAGGAGCGTTCCCGAAGTGTGGCGAACAACCCTCCTAGTGCGACATCACAAGTTCGTTGCAGCGACCTCGTTGGCCCCGATATAAACAGTTCACATTGCTGAGCCTGTTTGAGTCTGTAAGTGATTTCTGGGTCGTTAAAGCCTCTGCTGATGTCTGCAGCAATGGACGACGAAGCGTTTGGGTAGAAAATTACGCTGTGGACTGCAGCCTTTTGCCCATGAATCGAAGATCAGATATAACTATATAGGAAACTGAAACTTCCTGGCAGAACTAGCACTCTTGCAAGAAAGGAATGCTAGTTCTGCAAGGTTCGCAGGAGAGCTTCTGTGAAGTTTGGAAGGTAGGAAACGAGGTACTGGCGGAATTGAAGCTGTGAGGAGGGGGCGTGAGTCGTGCTTGGGTAGCTCAGCTGGTAGAGCACTTGCCCGCGAAAGGCAAAGGTCCCGAGTTCGAGTCTCGGTGCGGCACACAGTTTTAATCTGCCAGGAAGTTTCATATCAGCGCACACTCTGCTGCAGAGCGAAAATTTCATTCTATATAGGAAACTGTTTTCTCTCAATAATCATTTTGTTTATGAGACTCTATGTATTTTAATGATCCATTTCCTACCACTAGGCTCTATCTTAATTACTGTAACATCTAGCTTCCAGCTGTTTACGGACGGTAGCCAGTTCCTCCTGAATCCGTACACAACAGGCGCAGTCCCTATCCATCCCTAACAATTTTTTTCATCTCACAAGCCGTTCAAAACAAACAGATGACTGGCGACTACGTGACTAAAAACCTAGGAATTACAGTTACGAGCAACTTAAATTGGGAAGACCACATAGATAATATTGTGGGGAAGGCGAAACAAAGACTGCGCTTTGATGGCAGAACACCTAGAAGATGCGACAAACCCGCTAAAGAGACAGCCTACATTACATTTGTCCGTCCTCTGCTGGAATACTGCTGCGCGGTATAGGATCCTTACCATGTAGGATTGACAGAGGAGATCGAAAAAGTGCAAATAAGGGCAGCTCGTTTCGTGTTATCGTGCAATAGGGGTGAGAGTGTCACTGATATGATATGATATGCGAGTTGGGGGTGGCAGTCACGGAAACAAAGGCCGTTTTCTTTGCGGCGAGATCTATTTACGAAATTTCAATCACCAACTTTCTCTTCCGAATGCGAAAATATTTTGTTGACACCCACCTACGTAGGGAGAAATGATCATCATAATAAAATAAGAGAAATCAGAGCTCGAACGGAAAGATTTAGGTGTTTCTTTTTCTCACGCGCCATTCGAGAGTGGAATGATAGAGAAGTAGTATGAAAATGGTTCGATGAACCCTCTGCCAGGCACTTAATTGTGAATTGCAGAGTAACCATGTAGATGTACTGGGTGATCAGAAAGTCAGTATAAATTTGAAAACTTAATAAACACAGAATAATGTAGATAGAGAGGTAAAAATTGGCACACATGCTTGGAATGACATGGGGTTTTATTAGAGCCAAAAAAAAAAAAAAAAAAAAAAAAAAAAACGTATTCCTAGACGCTTGAAAGATCTCTTGCGCGCGTCGTTTGGTGATGGTCGTGTGCTCAGTCGCCACTTTCGTCATGCTTGGCCTCCCAGGTCCCCAGACCACAGTCCGTGCGATTATTGGCTTTGGGGTTACCTGAAGTCGCAAGTGTATGGTGATCGACCGACATCTCTAGGGATACTGAAAGGCAACATCCGACGCCAATGCCTCACCATAACTCCGGACATGCTTTACAGTGCTGTTCACAACATTATTCCTCGACTACAGCCATTGTTGAGGAATGATGGTGGACATATCGAGCATTTCCTCTAAAGAACGTCATCTTTGCTTTGTCTTACTTTGTTATGCTAATTTTTGCTATTTTCATCAGTTGAAGCGCCATCTGTCGGACATTTTTTGAACTTTTGTATTTTTTTGGTTCTAATAAAACCTCATGTCATTCCAAGCATGTGTGTCAATTTGTACCTCTCTATCTACATTATTCTGTGATTTATTCAGTTTTCAAATTTATACTGATTTTTTGATCACCCGGTAGATGTAGATGTAGCTCGATGAAAGCAGCAGAGGACAAAAACAGTTGCACAGGAGGGCGAAATACTGACAACGAGCTCAAAAAGTTTACACACATCTGGACGTTTTTACCCTCCCTCCTGAAAGATCGAGCCACCTTTGAGCGCAGGTGCGCTACAGCTGGATTAGCTGTGTCTTAGGACGAGCGGCGAGCCTACAGCTGTCTGCCCGTAGCCGAGGCTGCGGTCCGAGACTCGGGCCAATCAGCGGGCAAGTTTTTCGGGCGGCGCCATCAGCGGCGGCCATCCAATCTGGCAGCGGCGCGGCTGAGTCAGCGGCTCTCGCTCTGATTGCCGGCGCCGGCGATGCCGCCACTTAGTAGCGCGGGGAGGAACGGCCCAGCAGCCGGTGCCTTGCCCGTATCGCTGTGCTCGCGCCGCCCGACACCTAGACGCGCTTTCCGCCGGCTAACCTGCCAACGAGTCGGGCAAACTCCTCTCCCTGCCATGAAAATGTAATGAAGACCCAAAACTCGTGGGACAGCAATGTGTATATACGCAGATGTGGTACTGATGATGATGATGATGTTTGGTATGTGGGGCGCTCAACTGCGCGGTTATCAGCGCCCGTAAAAATTCCCAACCATTGCTCAACCCAACTTCGCCACTTACATGAATGATGATGAAATGATGAGGACAACACAAACACCAAGTCATCTCGAGGCAGGGGAAAATCCCTGACCCCGCCGGGAATCGAACCCGGGACCCCGTGCTCGGGAAGTGAGAACGCGACCGCGAGCTGCGGTCAAATGTGGTACTCTCAAGGACACAAGGCATAAATGTGCATGGCGTTGGCGGAGCTGTCATTTGTACTTAGGTCTCCTTCTTCTTTCACTTGTGCCTTGTCGCGCAGTTTCGCAGGGTTGGCATGGTTACAATCGGATTTGGCAAGGTTAATATGAAGGGGTGGCCGGATTCCCTTCCTGCCGCCACCCCATACTCCCCGGGACGGAATCAGTGAACCCCAGCTGTCTGCGTCTAGTGTAAATCATGAAAAGATGCAAATGTGTTTCAAATGTCTGTGAGTCATGTAACTGTGGCGGGACGTGAGTTCAAAATGGTTCAAATGGCTCTAAGCACTATGGGACTTAACATCTGAGGTCATCAGTCCCCTAGACATAGAACTACTTAATCGTAACTAACCTAAGGACATCACACACATCCATGACTCTAAGCACTATGGGACTTAACATCTGAGGTCATCAGTCCCCTAGACATAGAACTACTTAATCCTAACTAACCTAAGGACATCACACACATCCATGCCCGAGGCAGGATTCGAACCTGCGACCGTAGCAGCAGCACGGTTCTGAAGCGCCTAGAACCGCTCGGCCACAGCGGCCGGCTAAGGCGTGGGGACCAGCCCGGTATTCACCCAGTGGGATGTGGAAAACCGCCTCAAAACAATACCATCCCTCGTCGTTAATCCACCGAGCGGATTCGATCTGGGGCCGGCGCGCCTACCTGAGCCCAGGAGGCAACGCATTAGCGCTCTCAGCTATCCTGGCGGGTCATCATTTGTACTTAGGTGATCCACGTGAAAAGGTTTCGTGCGTGATTATGACCGCACGGCGGCAATTAACAGACTTTCGATGTGGAATAGTTGTTGGAGCTACACGGAGGGACATTCCATTTCCGAAGTCATAGGGAATTCAATACTCCGAAATGCACAGTGTCAAGAGTGCCGAGAATGCCAAATTTCAGGCATTACCTCCTACCACAGGCAACGCAGTGTCCGACGGCGTTCACTTAACGACCGAAACCAGCGGCGATCACGTAGAGTTAACAGTGCTAACAGACAAGCAAGACTGCGTACAATTACCGCAGAAATCAATGTGCGACATAGGATGTACGTATTCGTTACCACAGTACGGCGAAATTTGGCGTTAATGGGCTATGGCAGAAGACGACCGACTCGAGTGCTTTTACTAGCAGCATGACATCGCCAGCAGCGACTCTCTTGGGCTCGTCACCTTACGTGTTGGACCCTAGACGACTGGAAAAGTGTCGCCATGTCAGATGAGTCCGATTTCAATTGGTAAGAGCTGATGCTAGGGTTTAGAGTGTAGTGCAGACCCTAAGGGCCCAACTCGTTCAAATGGTTCAAATGGCTCTGGGCACTATGGGACTTAACATCTGTGGTCATCAGTCCCCTAGAACTTAGAACTACTTAAACCTAACTAACCTAAGGACATCACACACATCCATGCCCGAGGCAGGATTCGAACCTGCGACCGTAGCAGCAGCACGGTTCTGAAGCGCCTAGAACCGCTCGGCCACAGCGGCCGGCTAAGGCGTGGGGACCAGCCCGGTATTCACCCAGTGGGATGTGGAAAACCGCCTCAAAACAATACCATCCCTCGTCGTTAATCCACCGAGCGGATTCGATCTGGGGCCGGCGCGCCTACCTGAGCCCAGGAGGCAACGCATTAGCGCTCTCAGCTATCCTGGCGGGTCATCATTTGTACTTAGGTGATCCACGTGAAAAGGTTTCGTGCGTGATTATGACCGCACGGCGGCAATTAACAGACTTTCGATGTGGAATAGTTGTTGGAGCTACACGGAGGGACATTCCATTTCCGAAGTCATAGGGAATTCAATACTCCGAAATGCACAGTGTCAAGAGTGCCGAGAATGCCAAATTTCAGGCATTACCTCCTACCACAGGCAACGCAGTGTCCGACGGCGTTCACTTAACGACCGAAACCAGCGGCGATCAAGTAGAGTTAACAGTGCTAACAGACAAGCAAGACTGCGTACAATTACCGCAGAAATCAATGTGCGACATAGGATGTACGTATTCGTTACCACAGTACGGCGAAATTTGGCGTTAATGGGCTATGGCAGAAGACGACCGACTCGAGTGCTTTTACTAGCAGCATGACATCGCCAGCAGCGACTCTCTTGGGCTCGTCACCTTACGTGTTGGACCCTAGACGACTGGAAAAGTGTCGCCATGTCAGATGAGTCCGATTTCAATTGGTAAGAGCTGATGCTAGGGTTTAGAGTGTAGTGCAGACCCTAAGGGCCCAACTCGTTCAAATGGTTCAAATGGCTCTGGGCACTATGGGACTTAACATCTGTGGTCATCAGTCCCCTAGAACTTAGAACTACTTAAACCTAACTAACCTAAGGACATCACACACATCCATGCCCGAGGCAGGATTCGAACCTGCGACCGTAGCAGCAGCACGGTTCTGAAGCGCCTAGAACCGCTCGGCCACAGCGGCCGGCTAAGGCGTGGGGACCAGCCCGGTATTCACCCAGTGGGATGTGGAAAACCGCCTCAAAACAATACCATCCCTCGTCGTTAATCCACCGAGCGGATTCGATCTGGGGCCGGCGCGCCTACCTGAGCCCAGGAGGCAACGCATTAGCGCTCTCAGCTACCCTGGCAGGTCATCATTTGTACTTAGGTGATCCACGTGAAAAGGTTTCGTGCGTGATTATGACCGCACGGCGGCAATTAACAGACTTTCGATGTGGAATAGTTGTTGGAGCTACATTGAGGGACATTCCATTTCCGAAGTCATAGGGAATTCAATACTCCGAAATGCACAGTGTCAAGAGTGCCGAGAATGCCAAATTTCAGGCATTACCTCCTACCACAGGCAACGCAGTGTCCGACGGCGTTCACTTAACGACCGAAACCAGCGGCGATCAAGTAGAGTTAACAGTGCTAACAGACAAGCAAGACTGCGTACAATTACCGCAGAAATCAATGTGCGACATAGGATGTACGTATTCGTTACCACAGTACGGCGAAATTTGGCGTTAATGGGCTATGGCAGAAGACGACCGACTCGAGTGCTTTTACTAGCAGCATGACATCGCCAGCAGCGACTCTCTTGGGCTCGTCACCTTACGTGTTGGACCCTAGACGACTGGAAAAGTGTCGCCATGTCAGATGAGTCCGATTTCAATTGGTAAGAGCTGATGCTAGGGTTTAGAGTGTAGTGCAGACCCTAAGGGCCCAACTCGTTCAAATGGTTCAAATGGCTCTGGGCACTATGGGACTTAACATCTGTGGTCATCAGTCCCCTAGAACTTAGAACTACTTAAACCTAACTAACCTAAGGACATCACACACATCCATGCCCGAGGCAGGATTCGAACCTGCGACCGTAGCAGCAGCACGGTTCTGAAGCGCCTAGAACCGCTCGGCCACAGCGGCCGGCTAAGGCGTGGGGACCAGCCCGGTATTCACCCAGTGGGATGTGGAAAACCGCCTCAAAACAATACCATCCCTCGTCGTTAATCCACCGAGCGGATTCGATCTGGGGCCGGCGCGCCTACCTGAGCCCAGGAGGCAACGCATTAGCGCTCTCAGCTACCCTGGCAGGTCATCATTTGTACTTAGGTGATCCACGTGAAAAGGTTTCGTGCGTGATTATGACCGCACGGCGGCAATTAACAGACTTTCGATGTGGAATAGTTGTTGGAGCTACATTGAGGGACATTCCATTTCCGAAGTCATAGGGAATTCAATACTCCGAAATGCACAGTGTCAAGAGTGCCGAGAATGCCAAATTTCAGGCATTACCTCCTACCACAGACAACGCAGTGGCCGACGGCGTTCACTTAACGACCGAAACCAGCGGCGATCACGTAGAGTTAACAGTGCTAACAGACAAGCAAGACTGCGTACAATTACCGCAGAAATCAATGTGCGACATAGGATGTACGTATTCGTTACCACAGTACGGCGAAATTTGGCGTTAATGGGCTATGGCAGAAGACGACCGACTCGAGTGCTTTTACTAGCAGCATGACATCGCCAGCAGCGACTCTCTTGGGCTCGTCACCTTACGTGTTGGACCCTAGACGACTGGAAAAGTGTCGCCATGTCAGATGAGTCCGATTTCAATTGGTAAGAGCTGATGCTAGGGTTTAGAGTGTAGTGCAGACCCTAAGGGCCCAACTCGTTCAAATGGTTCAAATGGCTCTGGGCACTATGGGACTTAACATCTGTGGTCATCAGTCCCCTAGAACTTAGAACTACTTAAACCTAACTAACCTAAGGACATCACACACATCCATGCCCGAGGCAGGATTCGAACCTGCGACCGTAGCAGCAGCACGGTTCTGAAGCGCCTAGAACCGCTCGGCCACAGCGGCCGGCTAAGGCGTGGGGACCAGCCCGGTATTCACCCAGTGGGATGTGGAAAACCGCCTCAAAACAATACCATCCCTCGTCGTTAATCCACCGAGCGGATTCGATCTGGGGCCGGCGCGCCTACCTGAGCCCAGGAGGCAACGCATTAGCGCTCTCAGCTATCCTGGCGGGTCATCATTTGTACTTAGGTGATCCACGTGAAAAGGTTTCGTGCGTGATTATGACCGCACGGCGGCAATTAACAGACTTTCGATGTGGAATAGTTGTTGGAGCTACATTGAGGGACATTCCATTTCCGAAGTCATAGGGAATTCAATACTCCGAAATGCACAGTGTCAAGAGTGCCGAGAATGCCAAATTTCAGGCATTACCTCCTACCACAGGCAACGCAGTGTCCGACGGCGTTCACTTAACGACCGAAACCAGCGGCGATCACGTAGAGTTAACAGTGCTAACAGACAAGCAAGACTGCGTACAATTACCGCAGAAATCAATGTGCGACATAGGATGTACGTATTCGTTACCACAGTACGGCGAAATTTGGCGTTAATGGGCTATGGCAGAAGACGACCGACTCGAGTGCTTTTACTAGCAGCATGACATCGCCAGCAGCGACTCTCTTGGGCTCGTCACCTTACGTGTTGGACCCTAGACGACTGGAAAAGTGTCGCCATGTCAGATGAGTCCGATTTCAATTGGTAAGAGCTGATGCTAGGGTTTAGAGTGTAGTGCAGACCCTAAGGGCCCAACTCGTTCAAATGGTTCAAATGGCTCTGGGCACTATGGGACTTAACATCTGTGGTCATCAGTCCCCTAGAACTTAGAACTACTTAAACCTAACTAACCTAAGGACATCACACACATCCATGCCCGAGGCAGGATTCGAACCTGCGACCGTAGCAGCAGCACGGTTCTGAAGCGCCTAGAACCGCTCGGCCACAGCGGCCGGCTAAGGCGTGGGGACCAGCCCGGTATTCACCCAGTGGGATGTGGAAAACCGCCTCAAAACAATACCATCCCTCGTCGTTAATCCACCGAGCGGATTCGATCTGGGGCCGGCGCGCCTACCTGAGCCCAGGAGGCAACGCATTAGCGCTCTCAGCTATCCTGGCGGGTCATCATTTGTACTTAGGTGATCCACGTGAAAAGGTTTCGTGCGTGATTATGACCGCACGGCGGCAATTAACAGACTTTCGATGTGGAATAGTTGTTGGAGCTACATTGAGGGACATTCCATTTCCGAAGTCATAGGGAATTCAATACTCCGAAATGCACAGTGTCAAGAGTGCCGAGAATGCCAAATTTCAGGCATTACCTCCTACCACAGGCAACGCAGTGTCCGACGGCGTTCACTTAACGACCGAAACCAGCGGCGATCACGTAGAGTTAACAGTGCTAACAGACAAGCAAGACTGCGTACAATTACCGCAGAAATCAATGTGCGACATAGGATGTACGTATTCGTTACCACAGTACGGCGAAATTTGGCGTTAATGGGCTATGGCAGAAGACGACCGACTCGAGTGCTTTTACTAGCAGCATGACATCGCCAGCAGCGACTCTCTTGGGCTCGTCACCTTACGTGTTGGACCCTAGACGACTGGAAAAGTGTCGCCATGTCAGATGAGTCCGATTTCAATTGGTAAGAGCTGATGCTAGGGTTTAGAGTGTAGTGCAGACCCTAAGGGCCCAACTCGTTCAAATGGTTCAAATGGCTCTGGGCACTATGGGACTTAACATCTGTGGTCATCAGTCCCCTAGAACTTAGAACTACTTAAACCTAACTAACCTAAGGACATCACACACATCCATGCCCGAGGCAGGATTCGAACCTGCGACCGTAGCAGCAGCACGGTTCTGAAGCGCCTAGAACCGCTCGGCCACAGCGGCCGGCTAAGGCGTGGGGACCAGCCCGGTATTCACCCAGTGGGATGTGGAAAACCGCCTCAAAACAATACCATCCCTCGTCGTTAATCCACCGAGCGGATTCGATCTGGGGCCGGCGCGCCTACCTGAGCCCAGGAGGCAACGCATTAGCGCTCTCAGCTATCCTGGCGGGTCATCATTTGTACTTAGGTGATCCACGTGAAAAGGTTTCGTGCGTGATCATGACCGCACGGCGGCAATTAACAGACTTTCGATGTGGAATAGTTGTTGGAGCTACACGGAGGGACATTCCATTTCCGAAGTCATAGGGAATTCAATACTCCGAAATGCACAGTGTCAAGAGTGCCGAGAATGCCAAATTTCAGGCATTACCTCCTACCACAGACAACGCAGTGGCCGACGGCGTTCACTTAACGACCGAAACCAGCGGCGATCACGTAGAGTTAACAGTGCTAACAGACAAGCAAGACTGCGTACAATTACCGCAGAAATCAATGTGCGACATAGGATGTACGTATTCGTTACCACAGTACGGCGAAATTTGGCGTTAATGGGCTATGGCAGAAGACGACCGACTCGAGTGCTTTTACTAGCAGCATGACATCGCCAGCAGCGACTCTCTTGGGCTCGTCACCTTACGTGTTGGACCCTAGACGACTGGAAAAGTGTCGCCATGTCAGATGAGTCCGATTTCAATTGGTAAGAGCTGATGCTAGGGTTTAGAGTGTAGTGCAGACCCTAAGGGCCCAACTCGTTCAAATGGTTCAAATGGCTCTGGGCACTATGGGACTTAACATCTGTGGTCATCAGTCCCCTAGAACTTAGAACTACTTAAACCTAACTAACCTAAGGACATCACACACATCCATGCCCGAGGCAGGATTCGAACCTGCGACCGTAGCAGCAGCACGGTTCTGAAGCGCCTAGAACCGCTCGGCCACAGCGGCCGGCTAAGGCGTGGGGACCAGCCCGGTATTCACCCAGTGGGATGTGGAAAACCGCCTCAAAACAATACCATCCCTCGTCGTTAATCCACCGAGCGGATTCGATCTGGGGCCGGCGCGCCTACCTGAGCCCAGGAGGCAACGCATTAGCGCTCTCAGCTATCCTGGCGGGTCATCATTTGTACTTAGGTGATCCACGTGAAAAGGTTTCGTGCGTGATTATGACCGCACGGCGGCAATTAACAGACTTTCGATGTGGAATAGTTGTTGGAGCTACACGGAGGGACATTCCATTTCCGAAGTCATAGGGAATTCAATACTCCGAAATGCACAGTGTCAAGAGTGCCGAGAATGCCAAATTTCAGGCATTACCTCCTACCACAGGCAACGCAGTGTCCGACGGCGTTCACTTAACGACCGAAACCAGCGGCGATCACGTAGAGTTAACAGTGCTAACAGACAAGCAAGACTGCGTACAATTACCGCAGAAATCAATGTGCGACATAGGATGTACGTATTCGTTACCACAGTACGGCGAAATTTGGCGTTAATGGGCTATGGCAGAAGACGACCGACTCGAGTGCTTTTACTAGCAGCATGACATCGCCAGCAGCGACTCTCTTGGGCTCGTGACCTTACGTGTTGGACCCTAGACGACTGGAAAAGTGTCGCCATGTCAGATGAGTCCGATTTCAATTGGTAAGAGCTGATGCTAGGGTTTAGAGTGTAGTGCAGACCCTAAGGGCCCAACTCGTTCAAATGGTTCAAATGGCTCTGGGCACTATGCGACTTAACATCTGTGGTCATCAGTCCCCTAGAACTTAGAACTACTTAAACCTAACTAACCTAAGGACATCACACACATCCATGCCCGAGGCAGGATTCGAACCTGCGACCGTAGCAGCAGCACGGTTCTGAAGCGCCTAGAACCGCTCGGCCACAGCGGCCGGCTAAGGCGTGGGGACCAGCCCGGTATTCACCTAGTGGGATGTGGAAAACCGCCTCAAAACAATACCATCCCTCGTCGTTAATCCACCGAGCGGATTCGATCTGGGGCCGGCGCGCCTACCTGAGCCCAGGAGGCAACGCATTAGCGCTCTCAGCTACCCTGGCGGGTCATCATTTGTACTTAGGTGATCCACGTGAAAAGGTTTCGTGCATGATCATGACCGCACGGCGGCAATTAACAGACTTTCGATGTGGAATAGTTGTTGGAGCTACATTGAGGGACATTCCATTTCCGAAGTCATAGGGAATTCAATACTCCGAAATGCACAGTGTCAAGAGTGCCGAGAATGCCAAATTTCAGGCATTACCTCCTACCACAGACAACGCAGTGGCCGACGGCGTTCACTTAACGACCGAAACCAGCGGCGATCAAGTAGAGTTAACAGTGCTAACAGACAAGCAACACTGCGTACAATTATCGCAGAAATCAATGTGCGACATAGGATGTACGTATTCGTTACCACAGTACGGCGAAATTTGGCGTTAATGGGCTATGGCAGAAGACGACCGACACGAGTGCTTTTACTAGCAGCATGACATCGCCAGCAGCGACTCTCTTGGGCTCGTGACCTTACGTGTTGGACCCTAGACGACTGGAAAAGTGTCGCCATGTCAGATGAGTCCGATTTCAATTGGTAAGAGCTGATGCTAGGGTTTAGAGTGTAGTGCAGACCCTAAGGGCCCAACTCGTTCAAATGGTTCAAATGGCTCTGGGCACTATGGGACTTAACATCTGTGGTCATCAGTCCCCTAGAACTTAGAACTACTTAAACCTAACTAACCTAAGGACATCACACACATCCATGCCCGAGGCAGGATTCGAACCTGCGACCGTAGCAGCAGCACGGTTCTGAAGCGCCTAGAACCGCTCGGCCACAGCGGCCGGCTAAGGCGTGGGGACCAGCCCGGTATTCACCCAGTGGGATGTGGAAAACCGCCTCAAAACAATACCATCCCTCGTCGTTAATCCACCGAGCGGATTCGATCTGGGGCCGGCGCGCCTACCTGAGCCCAGGAGGCAACGCATTAGCGCTCTCAGCTATCCTGGCGGGTCATCATTTGTACTTAGGTGATCCACGTGAAAAGGTTTCGTGCGTGATTATGACCGCACGGCGGCAATTAACAGACTTTCGATGTGGAATAGTTGTTGGAGCTACACGGAGGGACATTCCATTTCCGAAGTCATAGGGAATTCAATACTCCGAAATGCACAGTGTCAAGAGTGCCGAGAATGCCAAATTTCAGGCATTACCTCCTACCACAGACAACGCAGTGGCCGACGGCGTTCACTTAACGACCGAAACCAGCGGCGATCACGTAGAGTTAACAGTGCTAACAGACAAGCAAGACTGCGTACAATTACCGCAGAAATCAATGTGCGACATAGGATGTACGTATTCGTTACCACAGTACGGCGAAATTTGGCGTTAATGGGCTATGGCAGAAGACGACCGACTCGAGTGCTTTTACTAGCAGCATGACATCGCCAGCAGCGACTCTCTTGGGCTCGTCACCTTACGTGTTGGACCCTAGACGACTGGAAAAGTGTCGCCATGTCAGATGAGTCCGATTTCAATTGGTAAGAGCTGATGCTAGGGTTTAGAGTGTAGTGCAGACCCTAAGGGCCCAACTCGTTCAAATGGTTCAAATGGCTCTGGGCACTATGGGACTTAACATCTGTGGTCATCAGTCCCCTAGAACTTAGAACTACTTAAACCTAACTAACCTAAGGACATCACACACATCCATGCCCGAGGCAGGATTCGAACCTGCGACCGTAGCAGCAGCACGGTTCTGAAGCGCCTAGAACCGCTCGGCCACAGCGGCCGGCTAAGGCGTGGGGACCAGCCCGGTATTCACCCAGTGGGATGTGGAAAACCGCCTCAAAACAATACCATCCCTCGTCGTTAATCCACCGAGCGGATTCGATCTGGGGCCGGCGCGCCTACCTGAGCCCAGGAGGCAACGCATTAGCGCTCTCAGCTATCCTGGCGGGTCATCATTTGTACTTAGGTGATCCACGTGAAAAGGTTTCGTGCGTGATTATGACCGCACGGCGGCAATTAACAGACTTTCGATGTGGAATAGTTGTTGGAGCTACACGGAGGGACATTCCATTTCCGAAGTCATAGGGAATTCAATACTCCGAAATGCACAGTGTCAAGAGTGCCGAGAATGCCAAATTTCAGGCATTACCTCCTACCACAGACAACGCAGTGGCCGACGGCGTTCACTTAACGACCGAAACCAGCGGCGATCACGTAGAGTTAACAGTGCTAACAGACAAGCAAGACTGCGTACAATTACCGCAGAAATCAATGTGCGACATAGGATGTACGTATTCGTTACCACAGTACGGCGAAATTTGGCGTTAATGGGCTATGGCAGAAGACGACCGACTCGAGTGCTTTTACTAGCAGCATGACATCGCCAGCAGCGACTCTCTTGGGCTCGTGACCTTACGTGTTGGACCCTAGACGACTGGAAAAGTGTCGCCATGTCAGATGAGTCCCGAATTCAATTGGTAAGAGCTGATGCTAGGGTTAGAGTGTAGTGCAGACCCTAAGGGCCCAACTCGTTCAAATGGTTCAAATGGCTCTGAGCACTATGCGACTTAACATCTGTGGTCATCAGTCCCCTAGAACTTAGAACTACTTAAACCTAACTAACCTAAGGACATCACACACATCCATGCCCGAGGCAGGATTCGAACCTGCAACCGTAGCAGTCGGACTGAGCACCTAGAACCGATCGGCCACCGCGGCCGGCGCCCAACTCCTCAACAAGGCCCTGTGCAAGCTGGTGGTGGCTCCATAATGGTGTGGGCTGTGTTTACATGGAGTGGACTGGGTACTCTGGTCCAGCTGAACCGCTCACTGAGTGGAGATTGTTATGTTTGGCTACTTGAGGACGATTTGCAGCCATTCATGGACTTCATGTTCCCAGACAACGATATCTAGTCACCAAGCCAAAATCACAGTTGTTTGCAATTGGTCTGAAAAATATTCTGGACCGTGCATTTTCAACTTCGCGTGGCGTAACGAATAGTCCATTAAATTTCGGGCATGCAGCCGTGCAAATAAAATTTTCTCCACTGATATTTCCGCCGCGTATCGTCCGGCCAGCCTCAGAGTGAGTCACAAGACTGACGACAAGATGCCAAGCGCGGCCTTACATGCTCCACCGCGGCGGTACTGCGCATGCGGGTTACAGATGCTGGTCGGAGGCAAAGAAATACGCTTACACATGCGCCGCCTGTGACGAAGGCGTTCAGACATTCGATTCGGTTATCGATGTATGATCGGCAGCGGTGACACCATGACGACTTCGCTGCAGTTTAATTACCCCAAGAGCCGGATTCCATGCTTTGTCCAAATTAAAACCATTACCTCTATTTATTAAATTATTAGCTAATCTGATCTCTACAGCTTCCTTGAAGACAGACTCCTAAAAGGAAGAGGTGGATGTTAAAATCTTCACATCACTGCAATTCATGGAATACCCTGTATCAATACAATATTCAGCCACAGCTGACTTGTCTGGCTGTAATAAACATGTGTATCTTAGATGCTCCTCCTCTTCCTATACATTGTGGACCATTGGAGCGAATGATTTGGCTACCCAGGTGGGGCATAATCAACAGGGCACTTCACGCACAAAATCCTGTACCACCAACACCTTCGCTGTTATAGTCGGCTATCGAGGCAGCATAGCTCAATATTTTTGCAGATCACTTCCAACAACACGTTGAATTCACGCCACGTTCAGTTGCTGCTCTCCACTGCGCAGCACGAGGTCCTACACGATTTTAGGAGGTATCCAACGACTTATGTCACCCCAGTGTATTCGGTACCTCAACTTTCCAAAGTAAGTAAGTAATATTAAATTTCTATGTTATCTTCTGCTATAAGGGTCAAATGAAAACCGAACACACGCCGCAACCGAACCAAGGAATGGTTCTATTCAAAAATAATCACCACAAGTTTAAGACATTTATCCCAATGGGAAAAAGAGACCATCAATTCCTGTTTCGTAGAACCCAGTCTGCCACTGACGGAGCCATAACCACCCTAAATCTTGCACTTCTTCGACGGCTGAAACCGACATCCACACATTTCTTCAGGTCACTGAAGACGTGAAAATCACACGCTAGCAGATCCAGGCTGTACGGATAATGAGATGGGTGGGCGTCATCGTGCAACGAGTTGATTCCGTACGACAGCCTTCCTGGGCGTTCTGAATTCCAAGACGTGTCGCAGTTTATGCAAATTGTCTTCATAGCGCTGCGCACTGATAGTGATTCCGTACTCGAGGAACTCGATGAGCAGACAAGAATGTCGTCGTGACCTTACTAGAACTTCTGTGAGGAGCTTTGTATTTCTTTACCGGGGGGGGGGGGGGGATGTGGAAAATTTTTACCATTGTTGACTTCGCCGTTTGCCCTCAGACTGTCGGAATACTGTCGGACGGAATCATCCTGTTGCATTGCAACGCAACCTTCGTACTGGTGGTGGTATAGTTAAAGTTATAACTCGACCTGGTACGAAGATTACCGTCGCTTGTCGTGTCCTACAGCTCATGTAAGCTACTCTCTGTAGTAATGGTTCAAAACATTCGTGTGGTCCACGAAATTACAGGCCCCTGCGAGTTACTGTTGGGGGTGTAACCAACCGGTAAAAATTTGAACGCAACGGATGACGCAATATTTTTGGAACCAATACTGAAGGCACCTACGCAGGGCCTAATAGGGAGCATTGATCCATTATTTACTTTCATGACCAAGCATTCATCTGTGGTACTGACTTTCACCTATTCTTTATGATGAAGGGAGCAAATAATCAGACGAGGGTATAGGTTAACTGATATTTATTAAATACTAATGGCATTTCAATAACCAGCCGTGTGTCTGTTGGAATATACATCATCACGACTGGTCTCTCTAGTTAACATGATTCACTTTCTTCACGTAATTATGGAAAGGGAGAGGGGAGCGCAGACCTGGCTTCATTGTAATTTTATGCAGGCACACATTTATACCTAAACCCATACTTATTACAACCAATTACTAAAGGTCACGCAGAACAAGTTCGGCAAAGACACTACAAGCGAACTCGGTCAGGGCGGAAGAGTTTTTGCCTAAATATTTCAATTTTCGTTAAAACTTACGCTGAAGAAAGGGTACTAAGTGGTGCACGTAACTATGAATGAGAAACAGCACCACATTACTGAGCTGAGGGGAAGAACATTTCCTGTCATATGGCTGGAAAATTTTGCAAGTCTTTATTCTATCATTTAGAGAAACGAGTGAGAAATATTCAGCTTTAAGTAGTACATTATTTGACAGACTTGCAAGGTTAATGGGAAAACAAAAGATGCGGCATAGCATTTGGTCTTTATAATACCAGAATTTTACGGTGAATCTGTACACTTTTTCAAGAGTAGTTTAACGTAGCAAATTATTACCACATAACATTCTGTACAGTATAGCATGCAACCGTGTATCACGGTGGCTGCAGGATTTGCTCTCCGCTGTGACTCACAGTGCAGCTGATACTATCGGCCGTGAGAACGGTCTCCAGTAACATCTGAAACGTCCCCTTAGGAAAATTAGTGAATTACTGTGCTGGTAAACCACTTACGTTATTTGATTTTCAAACAGCTGAGCAAAACTGAACGTACTCAGACAATTCTCTCTTTACTTATTCTGATCATCACTAAACTGACACACAATATTTTTAGCGCAACGCGATCTGACTTTCAATAATTCCTACAAAAGAATGGCCTTGACATCTATACCTTTCATGAATCACTTACTTCACAAAAATCTTCGTTACTCGAACTACTGCAGTACAGCGAGCGCCAATACTGTCAGCTAAATAAAGGATTCTAACTACTGAAGGCACTAACTACTGATAGGCATAGTTAGCAAATGAAAGATTTTGATAGAGAACAAACAATGTACTTACCTTCATAATGTTCAAAAGTCATCATATATATATATATATATATATATATATATATATATATATATATATATATATATATATATATATATATATCAGTTCATGCTATCCAATATTACAAATTTACTCTTTCTGATGGACACACGTCCAGATCGTCCGCTCTCAAAATTCTGCCATTTCTCTCCCCACATCCACCACTGCTGGCGGCTCACCTCCAACTGCGCAACGCTACGCGATGTTCGCATCCAACTGCCCAACACTACAATGGCGAATATTACAACAATGCCAACCAGCCACAGACTGCACACATCACAGCCAGTGATTTTCATACAGAGCGCTAGGTGACGTTACCAACATAAAAACCTAAACAGCCTACTTACACATCTAGTACGAAAGTAAATTCATACCCCCTACGAATCTAAATAAACCATTGTAATTATCATCCGAGTTTTCTCAAACTTTTGTTATTAAGTAAAGGATCCTGTAAAAATTTCAGACTTTTATAGTTCCAGAGATTGAGAAAATTACTTAAACGTCGAAAAGCCGACACTTATGTTTCAAAACTCAGGAACATTTGCAGTTTGTCTTTTATTATCATCTAAAGTCATAACAAAGTTTTCAATACATAAAATTACTTACTTGGATTTTTTAAAACTTTAATTAGTCTGCATTTCGTAGTTTAAAAATTATTCAAAGTTATTATCTGCTTATTATTTTGTTGTGAGTATACATGGGAATAAGTAAGAGAGTGTCTCTGGGACATACGAAAAAACTTAATACTATTTTATGTAACAACTTATGAAACTGAACGTGGGAAAATTGTGGTGCAACCACGAAGCTGATGACGTATGCCGATTTGTGCTTCCTTTTGTAAGAAAGCAGCCGGAATAGAAGCCGGAAGTGGAATAGGCTTCTAAATTAATTTAAATTTTATTTTGTATTTCGGTCTATTTTATTAAATATTGCACTACAAATTGGCATTGGAATGACGTAAATGATTTCCTGATTAGTAATTGGCTCAGGCAGGTTTTGCTGCGAGAATGATCTAGAAGGATTATTCTGATTGGTCATTCAGACCATTAGCTAATCAGAATTAAGCTGTTACCGTGCGCAGAAAGTTAAATAGACAGAGAGTGGGGAGGCATCGAGAGAGTCGCTCGCCAACCTTCGTACGTATAACATCATGCTAAATAATTTGTAAAATGAAGAACTGTTGAGTTCATCGCTGTTAGGAAGTATCGTGACTTAGGCAGTTTAAGTTTCGAACATTTTGAGGACAATTTGATTAATTAATTGACGTGATATGAGCGTGTGATATTTCGGTCTTACAAAGGGAAGGCCTCAGACACGGCCAACCGATTCGGCTTAAATTTGGCAGGTCGCTTGAGTACAATCTAAAACTCTTAAGATATTTTGTGTCAACACCCCTGCAATTTTGAGAAAATCACCCCTAAGGGTTATGACGATCAATCGTCTCACAATTGGAGGAATCGATAGATAATAGTAAATAGTGCATTTTTCATCATCAGGTATGGGGTCCGCAAGCGCATACTTTTCCAGAAATCGAGGAAAGAAACTTTTACAACTGCCGCTTCTGTACCCACATGGTAAACGCTTCTCGCCGACAGCGCCGATAGCCTGCCGGCACGGTAGCTCAGCGTGTTGTGTCGGAGGGTTAGTTGTCCTCTGTAATAAAAAAAAACTGAGTTAATCAATCAACAACGAACTTAAACGGATGCCTTACGACGTCCGCCCCGAGCAGATGCAACGAACAAAAGAGAACAAAATGAGATTTTAAAAAAAAGTAGCACAACGGCTAAGGTAACTGGCGGGGAATCGGAAAACCCGGGTTCGAATCTCGTGGAAGCATAGCGGATGTTATTCTTTTCGTTTGTATTTTTCCATATCTCAATTGATAGGGACAGGAGGGTTAATAAGGTAAGTAAATCAATAAGGAATGATAATAATAAGGTAGGCAAACAAATTTCCCAAACGCCGTGAGTTAGTAAGGTATTAAACTTTTAAGCCTTGTCATATGAAAACAACTCCGAGTAGGAGTGCTGCGAATTCCTCACGAGGGATCACAGCCAACCGCGCGACGCTTGTTTACAACGAGGCACGGGACAGAATGCACGTGGGGAGACTTATGTCGTCCCGGTTGCCTCTTCGTCATATCATAGTTGTGAACCTGGAAGACTGAAGATGTCCAGCACGAGCCTTATAGAAGTCAATCTGAAAGAGTTGTTTTCCGTCAGTAGGCTGCCGCGAACCTCGCTAATAGATGTAGTGATTTTTCCATCGTTAATGCGCAGAATGAAATAAGTTTTGTGAATGAATACAGTGTTCTGCGTAAGTAACATATGACGAGGGTCAGCCGACGTGCGCAGTAAAAGTAATACCGCCAAACTGCACACCCGTGTGCCAGCCGTGTGATGTTTATTTCTATCGCCAGGTTATAAAACTTTATTTCCAGGCTTCAGAATTGCAGTGCGCTTCTGGAAACCCAGTCGGAATGGCACGGATGCAATAACTATTCACAGCTTAATTCATAACCAACTTTCAGCACCGATTTTTCAGGCAATGATATCGCGTGCGTGGTGCGCATCAAAATTAATTCCCGAAAAAGACATATTTTTAAATGAAAACCAAGTTTGTTTTCCGCCGACTCTTCGGAAGGAACAGTGTAGCTGTCGAAAGATTGCATTCATTATATGTTCTTGGTTCCGTGAGCATATTTGTTTCGAATGTTTATGTGACAAGTAACATCCATCTAGTTGTTCGAAGAAAAGTGAGGACACGTAACATGAAAGGAAGAGCCATTGTAAAGTGACCTGGAGTAACATTTTAGTTGTTTACTATCCCAAGAGGTTTGAGAAATTTATTTTTCTACCTTATTATTATCATTCCTTATTGATACATACCTTATTAAACCTCGTATCCCTATCAATTGAGATATGGAAAAATGCAAACGAAAAGAAGAAAATCCGCTAGGTTTCTTCGAGATTCTCCGACTCCCAGCTAGTTACCTTGGCCGTTGCGCTATCGCTTACAGGAACTGAGTCACGCGGCCTCTGTGTGGTAGGTGTTAGGTCGTGGTTTCATCAACACTGCTTTACACGGCCTAGTGAGTATCTACTACTGCAGAGTGAAGGGACGTCGTAAGGAAGCCGTACTGAGGTATGTGGACAATTAATGAGAGACTGTACGAATGAGCAACGACGACAAACCCCGCCCCGCCGCAAACTACAGCCCCGCGTACGTCAACTTCTGAAAACAAAAAAAAAAAAGAAAATAAGACGAAGGAAGCTGTCGAGAAAGCCGGACTATCGTAGGAATGAGTGAGAAATACTCAGTTCCAAGAAGTACATTACTTGAGAAAGTTTATGGTAAAATAAAAATCGCGACATTGCATTGGTTCCTTATACTGCATAAATTTTATCGTGAAGCTTTACGCTTTTCTCTCAAGAATGCTATTGCCCCGCGTACTTGAACTTTGCAGTAGGTTACCAGCTGTCACACCATTTCATTTGCACACTATGATCCCCATGTTAACAGCACCGCAGGAGAACGGTGTCTGCAGGGAACGTAGAATATGTACCCCGCTCTGACAATGCCCGCCATGGTCTTAAGAGTGTTACATGTGTATCTTCCTTCTGAAGTTCCCTCGTAAATCACCCAGTATTTAAAAATAAGAGCACTTGAGCGCCTTCCAAAAAACTTTGCACGTAATTTAAAATATTTTCCATAGTTCGTCTCGCTGATAACCCCACATATTAGTGAGACCAAATAAGTTTAACGCTTACCGTATTTTTATACAGTAAAACTTGAGCACCCCACATGACGTTTTAATCCACTATCCCTTTACTACCCAACTCTATTCGTAGCATGTTTTGCAGACAGCATCCTATCCGCATATACCACTGAACGTACAAGCAAAATTATGTCATTTTCTGACACACAGTTCACACGTCATAAACATTGAACTGTGTGTAAAACTAGCTTTTCTTAAAACGAAGCGCAAATTATCCAGACTATACTCATCCACACTCTGATAATGATTCCACTTAGAGACTTTCTCTCTCTCTCTCTCTCTCTCTCTCTCCCTCCCTCCCTCTCTCTCTCTCTCTCTCTCTCTCTTTTCATCTCAGAGTAGCACTTACGACCCACGTCCACAGTTGTTTACTGGATGTGTTCCAGTCCCTGTCATCCTCTACAGTTTTTATCCTCTGCAGCTCCCCCGAGTGCCTTGGAAGTTATTGCCTGACGTCTTAACAGATATCCTACCAACCTGTCCCTTCTTCTTGTCAGTGTCTCTCGTATATTCCTTTCCTCGCCGATTCCGCGGAGTACCTCCTCATTCCTTACCTTAGCAGTCCAGCACATCTCAAATGCTACTATTCTCTTTTTTCCGGTTTTCCCACAATCCACGTGTCAATACTGTGTTCCAATTTTACATTCTCAGAAATTTCTTCCCCAAATTAAGAAATTTGGAAATTTATGGTAGGACTATTGGAGCAAACTGCCGAGGTCATCGGTCCCTGGGATTATACACTACTTAATCTAAGGACGAGGGAGGATTCGAACCTTCGACGGGGATAGCCGCGCAAACCGTGACGAGGCGCCTTAGACCGCACGGCTACACCGCGCGGCTCCAAATTAAGACCTATGACTAATACTAGTAGACTTGTCTTGGCGAGGAAAGCCATTCTTGTCAGTTCTAGTCTGCTTTTTTATGTCCTCTTTGCTCCGTCCGTCATGGGTTATTTTGCCGCCTAGGAAGCAGAATTCCTTAACTTTATCCACTACGTGATCACAGATGACGATGTTAACTTTTTCGCTGTTCTCATTTCTGCTACTTCTCATTACTTTCATCTTTCTTCGATTTATTCTCAATCCATGTTCTGTGCTCATTAGACTGTTCATTCCGTTCTACGACTTTTGTAATTATTCTTCACATTCAATGAGGATAGCAATGTCATCAGCGAATCTTAACATAGGTATTCCTCCACTACAAATTTTAATCCCACTCTTGAACTTTCCATTTGCGCCATTGCTTCTTCATCGTGCTGATTGAACAGCAGGGCTGAAAGACTACATCCCTATGTTAGACAATTCACCCTCTTTAATCCGATCACTTTGTTCTTCGTCTTCCACTATCTTTGTTCGTCTTGGTTTTCGTACATATTGCATATTCCCGTTTCTGCCTATAGCTTACCCTTATTTTTCTCACAATTTCGAACATCTTGAACTATTTGACATTGTCGAACGCTTTTTGCAGGTCGACGTATCCTATTAACGTGGCTTGAGATTTCTTCAGTCTTGCTTCCATTATCAACAACAACGTCAGAATTACCTCTCTGGTGCTTTTACCTTTCCTAAAACCAAACCGATCGTCATCTATCAGATCTTCAATTTTTTTCCATTCTTCTGTATATCATTCTTGTTACCAACATGGGATGCATGATCTGTTAAGCTGATTGTACGATAATTCTAGCACTTGTCAGCTCTTGCAGTCTCCACAATTGCGTTGATGATGTATTTTCGGAAGTCGGACGGTATATCGCCAGTCTCATTACATTCTGCACAGCAAGATGAATAATCGATTTGTTGCCACTTTCCCCAATGATAATCTATTCCTTCTGCCTTATTTGATTTAAAACCTTTCACAATTCTTCTAAATTCTAATACTGGGTTTCCTATATCGACTCCTCTTTCTTCTTCCATCACTCCATCAGACTAAGCCCTCCCCCGCGTAGCGGCCCTCAACGTAGTCTTTACAGTTATCTGCTCTCTTCACTGCATTTAACAGTGCATTTCCCATTGTTGTGATCTGAGTCTATATCTGCCCGTGGGTACACTTTGCAATCTAACTCCATGCTTAACGTCAAATATTTAACATATTAACCGGGGAGGGGGGAGGAGGGGCGGTGATTATTGGTTAGCAGGTCTTTCATCGCAGTAGTGCAGTTACGTGGCAGAAAAGGATCGCGTGCGTCTTAATAGCCTGGTGCTCGCTTTCGTGACTCCGTGCAGCTAAGAAGAGATTGCGCTAGTACTCTCTCAACCCTTTTTCGTTGAGTGTTGGCCGTGAAAATATTGAGAATCACTTGTTTGTTTCTAACTTCATCCCAGAAAAAGATCCACCATGAAAATTAACTGATTAGTTCCTGGGAAGGAATGAAAAATTAGTGCCTTGTCATAATGTGAAGCAAGTTACGTGGGACTATCCTCAATGAAACAAAACAGATAACTACCTTTGAATAAGTGCATGGGGAAATTAAATGTACTGTTGCAGGTTCGAATCCTGCCTCGGGCATGGATGTGTGTGATGTCCTTAGGTTAGTTAGGTTTACTTAGTTCTAAGTTCTAGGCGACTGATGACCTCAGAAGTTAAGTCGCATAGTGCTCAGAGCCATTTGAACCATTTTTGAAATTAAATGGAAAGGATTCGTATGCTCCGTCAAAGATCGGATGACACAAATTAACATAAATAACATCACGATAATAGACCTGGATGAGGTCGAAATAACGCTGATTAGCTTGTGGACAGCTATAAAACGTCTGAGTACTATTCATTCGCTTTCACCTCTGCACATCTCTTGTATTTGAATCTAGTGCTTGGCCACTGTACACAACGGAAACTCATCACAATGAAGCAACAACCTAAAAATGCAGCTGGCTATATTTATTATTTAACGGTCGTCTAACCCTAGGGAAGTAGTTGTAAGTCAGAGACCTCAAAATGTGAGCTAAGACCTTGAATACAAAACTTTTATTTGCTCTAGTCAAGTGAATAATTGACAACAAATAGCACAGAACGATGTTCTCAAAAATGGAGTAACCTAAACAGAAATGACGCTAAACACTGTGTGAGGCCTGAATTTAATTAGAAGATTGCAAGAAGAAAAAGAAATAAAACTTCCGTAACCTGACAGATCAAAAAGTCAAGATAAGAAAGACAAATATTAAGAAAAAAGAATTGAGTTTAGGAGATGAGTAACAGAACTAGTTAACATGCAAGCTGATTAGAAGATGGATTGCGCTAAAGCTTGGGTGACACATTTTCCAAGTACAGCGAGTCGGCGGCAGTCGGGATGAGATGAGAGCCAGGAAGCGAAATGAATAGCAAATCCAAATGGCTCTGAGCACTATGGGACTTAACTGCTGAGGTCATCAGTCCCCTAGAACTTAGAACTACTTAAACCTAACTAACCTAACGACATCACACACATCCATGCCCGAGGCAGGATTCGAACCTGCGACCGTAGCGGTCGCGCGGTTCCAGACTGTAGCGCCGAGAACCGCTCGAGGAAATCCAAGTTCTTTCTCCAGAGCTGTCGACAGTTTCCAGTGTCCATTTGGTGGGATAACTGACTGCTGCTGCCAATGTGACAAATGAAACTGAAATTTACCCACATAGAAACGAGGGAAGGCAACTGAAAATTCCAGCTCCAGAGATACAAAAATGCATACTACATTTCATGAGGTTGGTACTCATACCAAACCATCTCTCTCCATTAATTATCATTGTTTCCCCCACTTCTGCCGGCGGGAGTGATACTTTGCACTGGAGGGTCTACAAGTTGGAGCGAAAGCAACGAACTTGCTCATGCTGCCAAGGTAGTGCCGGTAGCTGGCTCTTTAAGATGAGCTGACATGTCAGATTTCACGTGCCCACAGGGGAATACTGTGGTCGCTGGTAGCAACGGATCAGCGCTGGAAATTAGCCTCAATAACATTTCAAGAAACAGGACGTTTCCGAGAAAACTGGGCGCCTTCCAGAAAGAGTTCACACTCTGTTTTTCAGACACAGTGAAAGCCTTCTGCTGATCAAACAATACACTGTCGTGCACCTCAGAGTCTTTCCTGCAAGCGATCGAGTACTTACAAAAGTACCAAGCTCACACGAGAAATTATCAAGCAATCGTAACAGAGCTGAAACAAAATCGTGAAGCAATATGTGACAGTTGTTACAATTCTTCCTCCATCAGGATTCGAGCCAGCAGCCACGCAATTGAGCGTTAATACACAAGGATACGTTACTGGAACCATTTTTTTAAAATGAGGCCTATATCCAGCGATTGTAGCCTTGCCCTACGATCATCACTTTCGCCTTCATCGGCCTCCTTGTAAAATCCCAGAGATCTCACTATTTGTTGAAGTATGTATATCAGCAGCTGATAAACGGAAGCTGTTCAGCATACTTGTGGTAGCAGAGGAGCTTTTAAACTTAGCAGTTTTATTTCTAATTTATTTTATTAAAATTACCTGATATCAGCACGAATGGCATTAAGCATTATAGTATACAGTCACTTGCTTGTCTTTTGTGAATTTATACCTTAACTCAAGCTACTGACAGAAGAATGGAAAGATGGTAGATATTGACCCTGGGAGAGATCATTTTGGGTTCCGGAGAAATGTGGGAACATTTGGGGCAATACTGCCGCTAGAGCTTGTCTTAGAAAACGGACTGAATGAAGCCAAACTTAGATTTTTGCTACTGTTGCAATAATATATTTTGTGGTATAACATACGAGGAGCAAAAGTTTACCTACCCCTTGTACCTAAATTGTGGGACTCTTAACCTTATGAAACGGAAGCAGTAGTTGAGAGGGAGTGAGACAAATTTCTAGCCTATCCCCGACATTATTCAGTCGGTACACTGACCAAGCATTGACGTAGACCAAGTTGATATTTGGATAGGGAATTAAACTGTACAGAAACGAAACAGAAACTTTGAAGTTTGCCGATCACACTGTAATTTAGTTGTAGAAAGCACTTGGATAATCAGTTGAACGGGGTAGATACTGTGTTGGGAAGAGGTTAGAAGTTGAATAACTAAAGTAAAACAAGGTTATGTAATCTAGTCCATTTAAATCAGTGCTGATGTACCAGATCTATTAGATGAGTTTTTCTATTTGGGTTTGCTATTTGGGCAGTAAAATAATTGATGACAGCCTATGAAGAGAGGATATAAAATGGAGACTGCCAATAACAAGAATATTTTATGAAAAATAGATCTTAACTAACACTGAATATAAACAGAAATGACAGGGTCATTTCTGAAAGTATTTGTCTGTGATGTAGCCTTGCACGGTAGAGAAACAAGAACGACAATCAGTTCACACAAGACAATAGAAACTTTTGTAATGTAGTTCTAGAGAAAATGCTGGTACTGAATTGGATAGATTGGGTAACTAATGAACACACCGCGTCTTATACATGTCCACCGCGGCATTCGTAGTCACAGCACCAAGTTACGACAGCTGAAGATGGGCGTATGAAAGCCAGTGCGTTAAATAAAAAGAACCTTACAATTGTAGGCGAATCTTCAACCTCTGGAACTAATGAAGAGGTACTGGAATTGTAGAAAAAAGAAGTTTATGGTTTAAACTGGACTAACAGAAGAGTTCCTTGAGAAGTTAATATCTCTTCTTTGACTCTAAGGTGCGTTGGTGGTTAGCTGTGGGGACCCTTTGTTACTGCCGATATTTTGGGTAGCGTGTTAAAAATAACTGAGAAAGTATTTTGTGCTTCTATCTAAACTTCCGTTCGAATGCTGTACAATTCGCGAGTTCTTTTACTGTTGGGCTGTCGATCTTGAGCAAGTAATGGACAAAGTGATCTCGTGCTTGGTCGCGGTCTAAAGTTTCCTTTCCGGTTGCAGAATACGCTCTCTGTGGATAGTGTAAGTTGCCTAGTCTATAGAACGCGTCTGTTTTCTCGCAGTTATAGATTCAGTACTTGCGGAATATCTAAAAGTGACATATGAGAGGCGTTCAGAAAGTAATCCAACACATTTTTTTTTTCTGAAAGCAAGTTAGTTTTATTCAAGATTACGATACACCACATTATTCATCTCTCTTTTGGCTACAAAACCCAGTTTTTCTACATTATCTCCATTCAAAGGACGGCCTCTCGGCCTCAATGCACGCATTGTACCACTGCACTGGTCGACGTTGTGGCCAACGTCTTTCTGCAACAATAACCTCTCCATCATCCACATATTGCTTCTTACAGAGATGGAGGTCAGAAGATGCGAGATGTGGGCTGTATAGCGGATGAGGAAGAACCGTCCAATGACATTTTGTGAGCATCTCACGGGTGCACAGACTTCTGGAAAGCCTAGCGTTGGGGAAGTAGAAGTTCGTGTGCATTTTTGGGCGACGAATACATTGCAGGTGTCACAACTGGATGCGGCCGGTCGGCACTTGGGAAATCGGACAGGTTGGCGCGACCTCGTTGCGATGATGACAGACACCTCGCCCAATGACTCACCGTGCTTTTGTTCACTGCCAGGTCTCCGTACAGATTCTGCAAGTGCCTATGAATATCTGCGATGCTCTAGTTATCGGCCAAAAGAAATTCAATGATGGCTCTCTGCTTGGAACGCATCCTCGTAACAGAAGTCATTTTGAAGGCTTCGTCTAGCACTGCCACCTATCGGAATTTCATGAAACTATAAGGGCTGAAGCGGGAATATTCCACGACGTCCCACAACAAATTCTGCATTTTTATCAACCGAAACTTAACGAGAAAAAATTGTGTTGCGTTACTCATTGAAATCCCCTCGTAGTTTGAAATCAGACGTGTAATATTCGTCCCGAAACTTATGAAAGTCCAGTTCGCCGTACTGAATGACTTCACCAGGTGGAGTTCCACATTAAACGCCATTGCCTGGAGTTAATGGCTCTGCGAGCATTAACCTCTGAGCAACAGACGCAGTTAGCGACTGGAGCGAGCCGTTAAGTGATTGCTGTCACATACGCCAGGAGGTCGGAATTTAATCCGCTAATGGCTGACGCTAACTGTAAGCGCCGTCATGAAACGACGTAGCGCAAGTAGTTACGGCGTATGGCCGCAGCTTTCAAATGGTTCTCCTGTGGACTGTGCTGATGAAGCTGGCCTCACACAATGAAAGTTGTTTACCGTTTGCCTCTAATATTTTTCCCGGCTGTGAGGCTTATAATGTTACGTAGCCGAAAAAAATACATCACTTATTAAAAGAAAATTTAAAAAATGTAAGTAGTGTTGTTATTTAGCAGACGACATCCAATCCACAAATCTCACCCTGCACTACTTGGTTTCCTTTTTGCGTTTCTAAACTGAGACATCTCAACAAACCGAATACATTTCTTGTTCGATCGTTTTTTACATTAGAAGAGACGGGAACAACGACGAAACTGTCAATCGCGATTTTTCAGTACTATTCTGACACGTGATTCCATACCTAATGGTAAAGGGGATGACCCATGATATCCTGACAGATCTTAGATGGAATATTTTGTTCGAAACAGCCTGGTTTGAAACCGACCAGTAATATAGAAAGATGAAAAAGGCTCCGATTTCCGTAGCATTGAAGTCATCTTGACGTGTAACAACAAATCGAGCTAGAATTCAATCACTGAAAGAAAGGAGTTCTATGCCTCGTCAAAATCAGAAGGAGCTCAGATGTTTGTCATTAGTTTTGAAAAATGATTGTAACTGCATCTGCTTTTCTTTACACAACAAGTGAGATGTCACAATGATGAGATGATGGACTCGCATTCGGGAACACGTGGTACAAATCGCAGGTTATCCATCCAGATACATTGTTTCCTTCGTTTCTTTAAATTGCTTAACGCAAAAAATCCCAGGCTGGTTCCTTTGAAAAAGACACACGCGATTTTCGTCTCAATTATTGTCCAATCTGGAGTTGCGCTCCAGCTTTAATGACCTCACTGTCGTTGGGATTTTAAACTCTAATGTCTGTGCAGAAATTTTTGTAAAAGTGTGTTAAGGCTACAAAAGCACATGACCTGTTGGTATTCTGTCATCTCCCATTTTAGTGACATGGTTCTTCCAGTTGTCCCTGCATTTCTTAATCTGTATGATAAATGTTTATCTGCAACTATGGTGATGTATGGGACAATTTGTTACTGTTTTCTTTGAAGTTAATCCATAACTGTTGAAATTTGCAGCAATTTGAAACAAATTTGTTTGTTGCTTTTATATAAGTGGCAATGTAGAGAGCAATTTATTACAGTTTCGATTATATTAAACAACTCATACATTCAGTCATCATGGAAGTCATCATGATCAGTGTAATGGCAGTATCCATCATTACCCCAAGGTACCCAGAGTTCATTTGGGGTAATGGTGGTAGTCACCATGATCAGGATCGTTTCATTCATTATATCAGCTGACTCTCGTTACTCTAGAAGTATCCATCACGTGTTGAGGGTAACTGCAGTCACCATGTGAACTGACCCTCATTAACCCCACTGCATCTACCATCCATTTGTAAGAGGTAACAATAATCACCGTTATCATGGTAATAATTGTCATCATCTACTGTTCAGTTTGTTTTTCATGGAAGTGTCATGTAATCTGCACTGAGGAACAGTTTGTGTTACCATTATCAGCAGAATATGAGGAACATTTTGTACTGGAACATAAAGTTTCTGCCCTAGCATGGAGTTAGTATAATTTTTAATAGACTTTGAAAGGTAGCTGAAAATGAGTAGCTGAAAGCATGGCAACTCTTCTCTATCTATGTAAAGGTGTATTCTGATGTTAAAACAATTATCAGTATGCTGTTTCATTAAAATGTCATGTAGTTCACACTGTGTGACAGCACCAAGTATACCTTAACCAGCAAGTCACACCACTAGTGCTACTTGTGCTTGTACTGGTACAGAACAAATCTTCAAATATTTTTATAAATAGTACAAACAGCTTTCGCTTTCTTTAAAATATGTTAATGATTAAACTTATATTATCAACAAGAGCAGCTTAACTGCTAAGTCAGACCAGTGTTTTTAATGTCTTAGGACAAACCTATACATGTTTTGATAAATAATACAGACAATTCTTGATTTCTTTAAAGTGCATTACAGTTAATGTCCAAGTGCAGCTTAAAGTATAAGCTGGATCTGTAGTACCAATATGTTGTTGTAGAAAATTAACAAAGTAGTGCTAGTTGTGTGTTGCACTGCTACAGAAGAAATGGCTACGTCTTTTGGTAAATAATACACCCAATTTTATTTTGGAGCGAAGATTGAACTTTCTTTTGGGGCCAGACATCTGTGTGGAATCTTGTGCATCAATACCTTTAACTGAGCTGCGTTTACATATTATGTTTCATGTATTTCAAAGCTATACTTGTGTATTACGAAAACATGCAGTTTAAATGATACAACATATTTAATATATAGCCAAAACACACATTTTCTGGTATGCTTTGTTTTGCTAAAGTCTCAGAAAATGTGGCGTTGTTGGATAACCTTGCTAGTGAAGCTGTACCAAGCAATGAAAAAGTAATGTTAGCAAGTTAGTGATTTTATTATTTTTTTGTTGGTTCAACAGCTTCTATCCCCCTACAGTGATCCTCGAGCAGGTGATGAAAGTTGGGTTTTGTACCTTAGGCTCATTTAGGGCTAAGAGGGAGTATTACCTATTTCTCAATTTCCTGCTTAGCATGTGATTTTAGCTATATCCATTCTTTACTGGTATAAAACAACAATAAAGACAATTCAGACGTGGAAATAAGACTGTAGCACTTAAACTTAATGTTTTAGACATCAAATATCCCTTAAGCTGTAAGTTATACAATGATTGCACTCTTCCAATAATTGACACGTTATTTTAGCTAACATATGTTTTGTAGAGTTACAGAACAATAACACAAGTAATTTGGATGAAAGAATTTTTTATTTGAGGCTCCATTGTACCTTGTACCAACTATGATTTAATGATAGAACTTTAATCATTGGCAAATGCACATTACCCTGTAAGTTACACATTTATTTCATGCTTCCAAAGCTTATATTACGAGCATTTCAGATGTTGGAATGATGGTACACTCTTTACATATTTTTGATGTGGGAACGACACTGACATAAATATTGTGAGAGTGAGTGTGTTGCTGTTTGCTAAATAATAATGAGATTTTATACATGTAAATAATGTAAGTTAAATCCTTTATGCATATTTGATAAATAAATCAGGCCATTTAGATACTTTTGAACTTGGCCACAATTTATTAAAACTAATATCATTCAGTTATTTTTGAGGATGGTGCAAATTTAAACCAAATTCAGATCTGTCTGTACTTTTGGATGTTGCACAACCTTGAATTGTAGTGTCAGAGAGATTGAAAAGCTGAACTGGTTAGTTCTGGCATCTTGGATTTTTTTTAAAACTTCCCCTCATTTAAACGTAGCACAGTGAATAGTTCCTCCACCTTAGATATTAAAATTTCCTGTCACCTTCATCCTGGATTTTGACGTTTTGGGCTGTGAATCACATTCAAGATAAAGGCCAAAGTTACTGGTAACGTCATGTGTACAATGAAATAACCATCTGTGATGTCACCAGGGTTCAAAGTCTGTCAAAGTGTGCAAGAGTTGCCATAGCTATACTACTTATAGTATCCATTTCAGTATAATAGTTTTGACTGCAAAATTGTATTAATTTTTTGTGGTAATGTTATTATAATCTTGAAATAATCTGTCCAATAAGACTGGTTAGTAACATTAAATTTTATTACAAAAATTGTAATAAAAATATACCATGGATTCCTGATTTATGTGGTTTCCTCATTTGTGTACGTTGTCTCTTCTCTGCTGTATAATCCTGTATAATCATTTCTTGTGTCTCATATTGTAATATTGGAATTTGTGTTCTGTGAAAATTATGTTTCTGTTTTATAGCTCAGCTTGTCTACTATGTTTCGTTTGTGATCATTTCTGTGACAATTTGCTTGATGATGTTTATTTCTTGTGCATATCTATCTTTATCCATTGGAATTCTGCTCAGTCTATGTTGGAAAAACCTGAGGCTGGCATTTTTTGTGCTTTGGGATTGTCAGATCTGTTACGTATATCTAATGACTGTTGCACGTTTCTGGGCGTTGAGAACTGGTATTGGTGGGCTGGTGGTTCTTATTTTTCATTGTGACTTATAGGAAGAGTATGTCTGCTTAGGTTTCAGGTGTGAAGTGGGTGTATGAGTGGGCAGTGTTGAAGTCTATGGATAACTATAACACCTGGTCATATCTTTCATCTACAAGCAAATCTTGTTGTCAGTGTATCAGTATGAACATAATTACTTTGTACTGGTTAGGTTTAGGTTTTATTATTTCTTCACACATTTTTTACTCAAAAGAGTTAAGAAAGATATTGCCTAATAAGCCACTAAAGTGATCCCTTGGAGAATCCTTGCTGTTGGATGTAAAATTCACCCTTAAACTTGAAACATTTTGTCCTGCAACTACTTTCAGAAAGGCTGAGACTTTTGTGTCTGTGTTTCTGATATAAAGTTTGTCTGTCTTAGCTGTCATTCAAATACTTTGATTTTTTCTTTAGTTGTTGTGCAGGTGTACTTTGATGTCTAATGATAAAAATGTCGCTGCATCAGTGGTATTCATGTCTTTGATTTTATGGATTAGATCACTGGTGTTTTCTAAGCTTTTGTTCCTTGTGAATGTGTAGTAGTTTTGTGAAAAAGTGTCTAGTTGAATAACAAGCTGATGCAATTCTCAAATTCATCACTGGTCTGACTAGCACCTCAGGCTTGTAAAATTTTGATAATCTACTGGATGTGGATATTCTGGGGTATTTCTGTGTTCTTCCTTATTTGGCTTTGTGACAGAGTGAATTTGATGTTTTGATAGTTTTTCTATGTTCCTTGCAATCTTTTGGTGGGGTCACATTTTTGTCTTGTTATTTTGTTTTCTCCAAAGAAGTCCAAGGTTTTTCAGCATAGTCCCTGTCATACAACATGACTAATTCCCTTTTGTGTTCATTGTATTGTGTGTCTTCAGTTTAGTGTGTATGACTTTGGCTGTTGTTTCCCTGCGATGATTATCATTGGCAAACTTTCTGCTCTTTTTAATAATCCATCTGATTTCTTCTGCTGTCAGTTCTATGGCTAGCCCCGCATTGTAATTTCTTGCGTCTTTCCTTCCTTCGTATTTGATAATATATTAACTTTCACTAATAATGTTTTACATTGTACTCTGTGTGACATGTTTCTTTAAGTTATTTTTGGGTCATTTTTGAGTAGTTCTTGTGTTGAAAACTTTATTTCTGTTAAATTAGCAACTTTCTCATAAAATAGTTTTTTTTGTGCCCTGAAGCCTATTATCCTATTGTGTGGGATAGTGTTCTTCAGTTTCTTCTGTTTATGGTATTGCAACTGTTGCTTCTTTCTTAGTATCTTTGTGTGTGGGCTCTTACATGCTCAGTAATGTCATGAAGGATTGCAGATTCTTTAGTGTTATTGCTTACTTCTAAGTGTGCCTTGTATAGTGTGGTGTTAAGCAGCTATTTCTTTAACTACAAAGTTTGGATTTATTCTCTAACTCGTGCAAGTTCTCATTTTTGTCTGCTTATTGAGCGGCAGGTGAGATGTGGTTTACCTTGTTACAGAAATGACATAGAAAAACATAGTTCATTAAACATTTATTTAATATGGTTTGATGGATTTTCATTGTTATACTCCTGTTTTTACTGTAGTGCTTTGAGAGAAATCCCTGGCATGGGTCTTATACTATAATAATGAAATTTTAAGCTCTGGGTAAAAGAGGGTCTACCATCTGGCAAGAACACAATTTTTGTTTCGTTTAATCTGTAAAAACGTCTCATCACAGTTGTAGAATCTGTAGTGGGTTTTTCTTTTGTAGTTTCTGATGTACAGTTAGGAAAATATTAACATCAGATTTTTTTATATTACAATTACTTTTTCATTAATAAATTTGGCTTGCTATGGACTGCATACAACTTAAGACTTATGGTGTTTGTTTGTCTTCCTTTCTTCCCAGTACTTTCTTCATTTTCTCTCCAACTGCTCATCTCTGCTCCTCTGTCCACACTCTCTTGGGTTGAGGTTTTGGTTCATCTTCTTCACAGTTTGTGTTTTCTGTCTGTAGCCTGAAGTGACTCCTGTCACATATTATTTCTTCTGTAACATCTATTTTGTTGGGATCTTCCTTTACTGCTTCTATCCATCCTACAGTTTTTTCAGCTTAATAATATACTAAAAATTTTCTTTGTAATCCCCATTTCTTCCATTCTTTTTAAATGTCCATAAAATGTTAGCTGTCTCTTCCTGATTGTATCTGTGATCTATTCTGTATTTTTGTATAAATCTTCATTTCCCCTTTTAATCCACCTATTTTCATTGCTCTTCTCAGGACCTAGAATTTTTCTTAGTATTTTTCTCTCTCTTTTTTCTGGTTCTCTTAATTCGCCTTTCTTATTCAATGTTAGGCACTCCAATCCATATGTTGCGTGTGTCCTAATAACTGAATTATAATGTCTAATCTTTGCTTGTATGGATACTCATTTCTTATTGTAGTAGTTTTGTGTTAATTTATATGCATATTTTAACTTTTTTATTCTTTCTTTATTTGTTGTGTTACAGTCCATTGGCTTGGATGCACTCCCCCAGGTATTTGAATTTATCAACTCTTTTAATTTTTCCACACTTTGTTTTCATAAACTTTTCTGTATTATGTTTGTGTTCTATATACTAGGTTTTTTCATAGGCTATTTTTAGCCCAGTCTTTTCAGCAGTCTCGTGTAACTGATCAAGCATAACTGTTGCGTCTGTTCGGTTTTCAGTTCTTAATGCCATATCATCCGCAAAGGCTAACCTTTTCACTTCATATTTGTTCTGTCCTTGGCCCATGCTTATACCCTTTATGCTTCTGTTTTTAAATATGCTTTCCCATGTTTTTACTATTTTATCTAAAACCAAGTTAAAGAGAATTGGGGACAGTCCATCTCGTTTGGACATATTTTGTAGTTTACTTTTTTTAAGTTTTATCTACTCTGTGCCTGCAAGTAGAAATCAGCCACAAGTCTATATTTACAGCATGTCATCTGCATCACAGTGACGTTAGGCCAAACTCTGTATTGAATTATTGTTTAGAATATAACCTCTGAACTATGTATACCGGTAAAATGGTGACACATGCCTCTTTTTTAGGACCTACTATTGCTATGGCTGACCTGTCCAGAATTGTATCTCAGTATTATTTGCATGCTGAATGTGTTTTTGTTATTTTTATGTTTGAAGTGACCTGTGGCCATCTTTAAAATTTCGTGAGACTTTGTTTTAAAAACTATTTAGTCTGTGTACTGGTTGCCCCTGGCAGAACTATATTTATTCATATGGAATTACCAACAATGCTATGAATTGAGACTTTGATGATTCTTCAGAGATGTACATAAAAAAGCACAGAAAAAATTGTATTTAAAATAATATCGATTTATTGTGTGTCTTATTCTTTGTTCTATGTTAAAAATATTAATAGCTGTGAAACTGTTGAATGATTTTATGTAATTGTTTAAACTGGTCTTGATCTTGGATGAGGATAGAAGTGACATATAAGTGTAGTTACGTTGCATTTTGGTTAAACATGTGTGTTTATTTGCTCTTAAAACCTTTATTTATTTATCTTTAGCACCCTACATGTTAGGAGACTAATAACTAACTTTTAAAGGATATCAGAACGCGCAATACAGCGCGACCCTTTGACTGATAATTGTCGGCCATTTGTACGACCACAACGTTTTATTTGAATACTGCAAATATGAAACGGCATAGAGCCGCGGCAATAGCTTACAAAGTTTACAATTTAATTATACTGTTTATCTGCAGTGTCATTTACAAAGATTAAGAGTGGTTCTCATTAAATTCTTGTGTTTTGTTCAGAGACGAGATAGTACCGGGCTTCACACCGCTATTTACAGGTTTCGTAAGTTTTGTTGTCACCTTACTGTGTGTGGTGTCATTTGATGTGTAATTTTACATATCTACTAATCATACAGATTAATGAACTGCACATGTAAACACAATTAAAGCACACCATTTGACGTACAGAAAAGAACACAACATACGTATTAAAAAAGCAACATGTGTGGTTCGCTATTATTTTATAGATAGAGTTGCGGATGTATAACAGAATTACTTACTTCTTCCCGAAGTCATGCGCTAATTCTAGATATTATACATTGCTGTAGATTACACGCACTTTCCACTACACATTTACGTTTCAGATACGTTGTTGACATTCTTTTGTTCTATTGTTTGCTTCCAATTCGCAGCAGCGAAATTTGGACTTGTTCCGCTGTGTTTTCGTTATATTGGTGTGTGTGTGTGTGTGTGTGTGTGTGTGTGTGTGTGTGTGAGGGAGAGAGAGAGAGAGAGTAGTTTGATATTTCACTTAGAGTGTCGAACAGATTTCTGTTGCAGAGTACTGTTTACTAATTGACGGCTTTAGTACCCTGTACGATTGCTTTTTGGATGTGGTAATTTTTTTGTAAAATATTTTTCTATGGTGTATGCCATATGCATTCTGTTTTTTCACAACGTTCCGTATTCTGTGGGTTATCATTTTGCTACAGTTTAGGTTTCCTCATCTTGTGTGCTTTGTGTGTTCTCTGCCGTACGATCATTTTTGATGTGCTGTGCTGTTCTGTGGCAGTATGTACTTATTTTTTATTGTTCAGGTTTTACACTGTGTTTGGTTTGCAACCATTTTCTATGGCTGTCTGTCTGATTATGTTATTGAACGGCCAGCACTATACATACATGATTATTTTGCTTTTTCTGTCGCCTATATACAAACAGGATTGCACCTGTGACAATGAATATGGTGGGCGAATGAGTTCAGAACTCTGAAACAGGATTCTAGAAACAACTAGGTAAGCAAAGGCACGCTCTACCGGCCCTGCGGTCGCATCTGGATTCGAATAATGGCGAACGACATATGGGTCGACGAACACAGCACTCGTAGCGGGCCGTTCTATCGGACATGGGGCCTATTCGCGAGGGCAGATGACCAACGTCAATAACTGGCTAAGCCCGCGTGGGCGTTGTGGGTCATCAGCAGTACGGCTCTGGAACAGTTCCTGGACTCTGGGACGCGGCCTCCATTCGAGTCACGGATTCGCCACGATAAAGGAATAATTGACTTTCGCACCAGGATGCCAAGCCCATCACCATGTACAACAGATCCTGCCGCCCTCGCGTGAAGTCCCGCGGCAGTCATTACCGTATGCGTTAACGAGCGTCCGGGAGCAGTTGGCACGCTCCAGGAATATCCCCTCCAGCAGTGCAGTGTATCGCATTAGCTGTCATGAGCTGCCCGGCCGACATGTGCGCAACCGTTTTGACATTGTTGTGCCTCTACGTCACTACCAACCGCGCTGCCCTCGTATATTCTTAATCATCAAATTGCATGTATTACGTTATTAATAATTATATGAAGAAACGAAATAAATTATAAAAATTATTTCGGTAGTGAAATTACTGAGCTATTATTCACTGAATTTTTTTGTAAGGTGGTAAATTCGTTTCTTTAATGTGAATAACTTGCAGTGATTAATTTATGGGATGGGCCTAAAGTCTTTATTCAGTTATCAGTACTATTTGTGACAAATGAAAGAATAAATCACGATGTCGATAAATTTCAACTTGTGTGCAGTTTGTTGTGCGAAGAATAATTGATATTCGATTTCGCACCATTAGTTTGACATCAATTCTTTGTAAAATTAGAAGGAAGTTCAGCATTGGCCGTAATTTTGATGATTTATTAACAGCAAAATCGATTTTCGATCACATATGATCATCTTCAGTGCTGAAAGTTAAACATTTCACATAGCGATCAATGAACAAGAAACAAAAGATTACAGATATACCTGAGTATAAACCAACTGTTGCACATCTTGTCAACATACACTGCCGTGTTATTTTCAAAAAACTTAAAAAAGAAACATGCAAGAATAAAAATCAACAGGTAAATTATAAGGTGTCAGATTATAGGACTAGTAGAAAGAAAAATATACAAATAACATGACATCAAATATAACAGAATTTGTGGTAACACATCTGGCGTGGGAAGTCAGAGGTGCAAATTTCTAAGTTTACGTAAAATATTACTTTGAAACCAAGAAGTCAAATACATAAACAGTGGTGACTGTACAATATATGTCACAGTTTGACAGGTCAAAATGTCATGTATTTGACTTCTTCGTTTCACAGTAATATTTTACGTAAACTAAGAAATTTGCACCTCTGAATTCCGACGCCAGATGTGTTACCACAAATTCTGTTATATTTGATGTCATGTTATTTGTATATTTCTCTTTTTTACTAGTCCTGTAACCTGACAACCTATAATTTACCTGTTGATTTTTATTCTTGCATGTTTCTTCCTTAAGTTGTTTTGAAAATAACATGCCAGTGTACGTTCCTTTTTGCTATGCGTTTTTAATGTACAAAATGATCATTATGTGTTCGAAAATCTATTTTGCTGTTAATAAATCATCAAAATTACGGCCAAAACTGACCTTCCTTCTAATTTTATTTATCATATGGTCGTTGTGCACACAGCACTGTATGGAGTCGCCAATCAATAACATTCTTTGTGTAATACAAGCAACAGCGTCTGTTAACCTTCTCCTTAATGTACCCAGATCCAAGGGGAATCAAACTCGGGGGCTAGTGGGTTGGGGGGGGGGGGGGGCGCAAATCGTGATTCTTTGCAACTATCTACTTCTATTATTCTCTAAACTATTTTCAAAATGGTGTCATATAATTTACATTCTTGGTATGGCGAACATATCTATCGTTATGGCTCCAAATAACAACAGTTAAGATTTCCCTTTAGTCCCTACGTAAAAAAGAATTTAGGTCACACTACTGGCTAAGGGCATCATTTACTTTCAGTATCTACATTTACATCTACGTGATTACTCTGCTACTCACAATTAAGTCCCTGGCAGAGAGTTCAATGAACCACCTTCAAGCTGTCTCTCTACCGTTCCACTCTTGAACGGCGCGGGGGAAATACGAGCACTTAAATTTTTCTCTGCGAGCCGTGATTTCTCTTATTTTATCCTGATGATCATTTCTCCCTATGTAGGTGGGTGGCAACAGTATGTTTTCACAAACGGAGGAGAAAACTGGTGATTGAAATTTCATGGGAAGATTCCGTCGCAACGAAAAACGCCTTTGTTTTAATGATTGCCACTCCAATTCACGTATCATGTCAGTGGCACTATCTTCCCTATTTCGAGATAATACAAAACGAGCCGACCTTCTTTGAACTTTTTCGATATCATCCGTCAGTCCCACCTGATACGGACACCAAACCGCACAGCAACATTCCAGAAAAGGGCGGACAGGCGTGGTGTAAGCAGTCTCTACACCTTCTAAGTGTTCTGCCAATGACTCACAGTCTTTTGTTTGCTCTACCCACAATATTATTTATGTCATCGTTCCAATTTAGGTTATTTGTAATTGTTATCCCTAAGTATTTAGCTGAATTTACAGCCTTCAGATTTGTGTGACTTATCGCGTAACCGAAATTTAGCGGATTTCTTTTAGTACTCATGTGAATAACTTCACACTTTTCTTTATTCAGAGTCAATTACCACTTTTCGCACCACACAGATATCTTGTCTAAATCATTTTCCGATTCATTTTGGTCATATGATAACATTACACGACGGTAAATGACAGCGTCACATGCAAATAATCTGAGACGGCTACTCAGACTGTCTCCTATGTCGTTAATATAGATCAGGAACAATAGAGGGCCTATAACACTTTCTTGTGGAACGCCGGATATTACTTCTGTTTTACTCAATGACTTTCCGTCTATTAATACGAACTGTGACCTTTCCGACTGGAAATCACGAATCCAGTTGCACAACTGAGGCGATATTCCATAGGCACACAGTTTGGTTAGAAGACGCTTGCTGCAGTCATGGACTGTGCGGCTGGTCCTGGCGGATGTTCGAATCCTCCCTCGGGCATGGGTGTGTGTGTTTGTCCTTAGGATAATTTAGGTTAAGTAGTGTGTAAGCTTAGGGACTTATAACCTTAGCAATTAAGTTCAACTCATTCAAATGGCTCTGAGCACTATGGGACTTAACTTCTGAGGTCATCAGTCCCCTAGAACTTAGAACTACTTAAACCTAACTAACCTCAGGACATCACACACATCCATGCCCGAGGCAGGATTCGAACCTGCGACCGTAGCGGTCGCGCGATTCCGGACTGTAGCGTCTAGAACCGCTCGGCGACTCAACCCGGCAGCAATTAAGTCCCATTAGATTTCACACACTGTAACGCCACCGCCCTTAAACGGACGTGCGTTAGCTGTATAAAGCCTGTACTGTAATAACTTCACGGGCTTCACCTTATAAACAAGGATTTTAGTACATAAGTTGACCGCGTGTACCTAATAGAAGCAAGATCGGACTTGTAATCAGTCAATAACTACAGTGATGCATCAAGCAAATGTGAAGCATAATTGCTCGTTTGCATGGACAAGAAGTATACACAGTAGATGCTATCTATAATTAATGATTCGGTCGCCAGCCTACTTAGGCAATGAGTGAGCTTTTCCTTGTACAAGTGAGTGCATGTACAAGCATAGTAACACGTAGTAATGATGCGTTATATGGCAAAGTTTGGACCCGGAAAAATCCACTGAACTAAAGCTTTCTCTTTTTGTACTAATTTGGACGAGCTAAATTCACACAACACCACACAGCAATGATTATTACGAACTGCATTTCGTATATTGATCAGACTGAAATCGGGCATAGATTTTCCTAGAGTGCACAGTTTTGAAAACACACATACAATGTCACTATTGAAATTGGGAAAACAACACTAATACACTTAGGTTCAATAAAGGACTTAAATTTACTGGTCAAATATGATCAGCACATTTCAAGGTTTGAAAGAATGAACAAGAGAAGGGGGGGGGGGCCTGAAACTGTTATGGTCGTTATACTGAAACTGTTAAGTACTAAAAGGCAAATTAACACTCAAATTTATCAATCAATTGATAACTACTCTTTTGTCTTACTTCTGAATAATTTAACTGTCATTAGTTCTGTCTCAACTTAATTAAATAGCATCGCTAACTCAATTCAAAAAACTCTCTTTCAGTTTAGTCATACTTTTGTCCTTTCCCAACATTTGCAATAATTCACAGAACTTTTAAATTTCTTTATAGCAAAAGTTTGACTGCTGATAATTCTCATTTACACTAATTATAAACTTTCAGTTCAGGATACTCGGGTTGCACAATACGAGGTAAGGATCCTGTCTAGGTCAGTGATCAGGATAAGTCATGGCTAAGGCAATTCTGGTAAAAGTCACGTTATTATTGAACGGTTAGAAACATTTTCGACACTGGTCCACACAAATACACTTCTAAAGATGAAATAAATGTTTGACCTGTGCAAGTCGGTGCAGCGATTGGCGGGCAGCGAGATAGCGGGCAGCACGGCACACATACAAGCTCGGCTAAGGCTCACGCTACATAGGCACTTTCCATCTTCTTAGCGTCGTAATCTTTCCAATTTTGTGCCTCAGAATATAGCCATGCCAAGTAGTCGTCGGAATCGGTTCATCCGAGGCTCAATGGAATCCACTTTTCCTAGGCAGCCTCCTCGGTACAGTACGTGTTCCTCTGACCGATTCACAACTCCGACTCTTACTGATGCTCGCCTCCGACTGTCTACTGAGCCCGTTGTGCCGAACCGCGCTCAGTGTGCGTTTTCCCGCGCTCGCCTGCCTCCACCTTTTCCCGCTCCCCTACAGGTAGGGTATTCACCACAGGTTTTCTACTACACATATCCTAATGCATTACCTACGTATGGACCAAGTGTTTAAATTACAATTTCCACATTTTACAATAGTTTTAACATTAAGTACACTTTCTTTTGATTATCACATAATTTGAAATCTAACATAATTAATAATATTCATTTCAAAAGTTACTCACAGTTTCTTTAACATTACGAAAAGAGCAAGAAATTAAATCAACCATTTTTCACACTAATTTAGAGAAATTCATAAAGAAAAATTTATTATATGTACAGTTGTCGTTACACATGCCCCTGTTTCCAGAAAATTTTGCTTAAGTCCAAATTTTATGGGAACACTTAATCTTACAATTATACAGTGGTTCTGAATCTTTACTTAAATGTCCAAAAGGTTTACACTACATATGTCCTTCTACTCCCTGTATATAAGTTTACACTCTTTTAACACTTCAAGAATAATTATTTATCGTTTACTCAAGTGCCTTTTGCACAGTCCAACTTCTCATCATAACATTACTAAAATAGTAATTTAATTAATTCTTCTAATTTTCTCAAAGAAATAATTTAAATTTTGGAATACAGACATTTAACTACAAAAACAATTGCATATTTTGTACACACTATAAGATAATTTGTCGCTGCTTGCTTTGAATAGCAGACCATTTCCTTACTTACTAAACAAAATACACACACATATATTCAAAAAAATTAACTACACATATTTGCTGCCTATTGTGCGGATTTGGGCAGTCCTTTTCACTTCATATTATCACATCTCCTGGATCATATTTACAATTTTCCATCGACTATTTATCTGCCCTCATTGGTATTTGGCAGTCCTTCATATCATGGTTCATACACTGCCCATTTTCATTTTTGACAGTCCCATCTTTTATCTGGCTGATAGCATTTATCCTTTCATTTCAGTCCCTTTCTCCATATATTTTTACAGTTACAGTACAATTGGTAATCTGAAACTCACATAACTACATTAGCACACTTTCAAGGGTATACAGACATTTACAAAGATTAGTTATATTTAGAATAACTTGGGTTCAGCATAAGATACAGCACAATTACTCGTTTCTAGGAACATACAATTTCAGGTCCACAATATTTCTTACACCTAAAGGTCTTTTGGATTTTGGGTAGATCAGGTAGTAAGCATTGTCGTGTGGAATATTCTGTATTATATATGGTCCATTATAAATATATTTAAATTTGGAAATTTCATGGTTTAGTTCACTAGACTTTTCGTGGGTTTTTAAAAGAACATAATCTCCAATTTTAAATTTTGGAACTTTTAAATTTTTATTGTGTCTTTTAGATCTAGATTCAGCTTTTTGCTTTGCCCTTTTTATCACCAATTCTTTCTTTTGATCCAATTCCAAACCTGTACAAGGTGGAAACTCTAGTTTTTCTTCAATTAAACTTTTACTACTTCTGTCTAACAAAATTTCTTCCGGTGGAAATCCTGTAGTTTCATGATGTAATGTGTTCATGACATTCTCAAAATCCGATATAAATCTGCCCCAGGCTCTAAATCAACAAACCCAATAATTCACTTTCAGGTAACACTGAGATACAGTAATAATAAAGTCATGCCTAATACTAATATACAAATACAGTATCCTGCCCCCAGTCTCTTTATTAACAAGGCAGTCTTTTAGTGTTCATAAATTAGTCACTTAAGTCTGGTGGCTTTTTAGGCCTCCTATTTTCTACATCTTTCACTAAACCATTCAGATCTTGCCAACGTTTCGTTTCATCAGGTGGCTTTTTAGGTTTTGAAATTTCAAAGTCTTTAGCAAGGTACAACATTCCCTGTTCTGCCATCATTTTATCAGGTGGTTCTTTTTGTTCCTGTAATTCACACTCCTTCAAAACATCTATTAAGGCGTGCCCCAGTATAGTATCATCTGGAGGTTCCTGCAAATTATGCCCCTGTTTTACATTACTAAATAATTCATTCGGTTTTTGCCCACTTCTATTTACTGTATCTTGCTCTGGAAAATTTTCACTAATTTTCTCATACCCTCTTTCAGTAAAAGTATATTCACTTTCGTTTACACCTGCAAATTCATCGTCACTAGAGTCATCATTACTCTGTTCCTCACCATCAGATTCACTTAAGTACGCTACTTTTGCACAATAGGGAGAGTTAGTACATTCATTTTCGTCTGTATTTGCGTATCTTTCATCATCCGAACTATCGTCGGAATCCGACCATTCCGGATCGCTTTCAGGTTCTAACATAAAAGCTTTTCTGAGACAGGCACTAAGTTCCTCCTCTGTATTGTCGTCAGGCTTGGATTTCAATTCAATCTCCTCTTTTGGCAATACGGCCTCATCCTCAGCTTTATTCACTTCCACTGTGACTTCATATTCGGTGTAATCCTCGTGGACTTTGATTACTTTCAGGTAATCATCTGCCCCTTCTCCACGGTGCCTCTCGGTAGCAGCTTGTACCATTGGCGGACTGTTAGCAGAAGTTATTTCTTCGTCAATGCTGAGGATTTCATCCTCCAAATCCTTCCTATCCTTAATCTGCATCCTATTGGCGGCACGCGTACTTTGCGCGGCGCTATTTATTCTCTCCTCTTCCAATTCGGGCCACGTCACCTTATCGACGTCCCTATCATTTCCTTTCCTATTAACTACCTTCTTCGCCTCATACTCCTTAAAATCCTCCCACTCACATTGTTTTAGGCCTTTGTACAGATTATCGATCTGCACACGCCAATCAGTTACTTCTGCTAATTCATCCTCGCCATTAATTTCATTGCAAACACTGCTAACCGCATCTCTCTGTGTATTCACAGTTTCCTTTATCGTTTCCTTTGCCACGGAATTATTACTCGTAAAGTTTTGATTAGCTCTGACGGCTATATTCGTATCTACTGCTGCCGTATTTCTAGCGGCTTCTTTCTTAACAGATGTTCTGCTAGGCTGGGCCGTTGCCCTCTGATGCTCCACTCGCCTGTTAACCTGTAGCGTTCTGTGCGGCAGAAATGACTCATTCTGGCTCGCAGCTGACGCTTGTTTCGCCACCACACGCCGCGGCGTTCCATTCCTGTCCCTAGCCTGTCTCATTACATTACGGTCGGTCCAGTATCTTTTTTTCAAATCGGGACCGGTATGTATTGTCCGCTTCCGTTTGGCCCGCAACGTTCGCGGAAATTAGTTTCCCGTGTCGTTATTATTTTGCGCGGTATACTCTCTACCGTGACCTGAATAATTTCCTCTACCTCTTCCTCTGCCTCTTCCTCTCTGTATTATATTGACGCGAAATCCATCGCCGTCATTTCGTTCGTCATTATTACGATTATTACGATGACCAAAATTTTGATAATTGGCACGACTTTCGCGCCAATGGTCTTCGTCTTCGACCCTTTCTAGAAATGCTTGGAAGCTACGATGATTGCTTCCTACATACCTCTTTGAATCTTCTGGAAGCTTTTTATTTAATTCCCAGATAATTTCTGAATCTGATCTTCGGCCTCTTAAATGCGTCAATTTCCGGTACCAATGCTCGCAGAAATCTTTTAAATAATTCCTGCCCCTGTTATCATGCTGTTTGGCCATGATAAACTCCCGCCATAAATGGTCCTGCTTTTGTTCAGACCAATATTCTTCCATAAATCTTTGCCTAAATTCTTCGAACGTCATTCGTTCGGTATTTAAATTTATTCCCCAGCGCTTAGCATCACCTGCTAAGGCGCTAATTACAACATTTACCTTTTCCTGATCAGACAAGTGCTCAGGAAATACTCTCTCGCAATTTTTGATAAAATCTAACGGATGCCACCCGTTATGTTTCTTGGCTGGATCGAAGCGTTCCTCGCCTTCTAACAGCTTCGTAATTGGTGTGCCATTACAGGCAACACCAGGCCTATCTTTAATTTTGCTCTCCAGATCGAAAATTCTGCCTTGAATTTTCGTAGTATTTTGTTCACAGTTTTGAACACATCCGGTTACTTTTTTATCTAAATCCCTTTCAGTTTCTAAAACTACCTTTTCCAACCGTGATATTCCGTGTTGACATTCGTTTACGATCTCAGTTTTAAGACCGAAAACTTTTTCGTCTATCTTAGTTTCAACCAGAGGTTCTACTTTCTCTTGGATGTTGAGAATTTCAACATCGAATCTACTATTAATGTTTCCAATTTCCCCCTGCATAGTATCCATATTCTTGTTAATGGTATCAATTTCAAATTTCAGTGTATTTACCACAGAACTTAAATTACCCACTTTTTGCTCTACCTGTTCTATTTGTTTACTAATTTTAATTCCCTGTCCTTCGACCTGTGCTTTAATCTGATCACTCTGTATTTTGAGCTGCTCTGCAACATGTGTTTTAAGTTGATTAACCTGATTGCCGACTTGTTTTTGAAGTTGCTCATTTTGTGTTTTGAGCTGCTCATTCTGTGTTTTGAGCTGACGTCCCTGTGTTTTGAGTTGCTCGTCAACGTGTGTTTTAAGCTGTTCATTCTGTCCCGCAATTTGTTTGGTTAATTGTTCAAATAAGTCGTTCATACTTAAAATGTTCACACTATTTTGTTCTACGGAATCGGTATGTTCCGATCCTACTTCAAAAGTTTCTTTCGGTTCTTTCTTTATCTGTGGTGACTCAAACATGTCAGTGGATTCATTCACATACCCACTATCATCTACAAAGTCACCCTCTACTTCCTGTTTCATTCCTTGCTGCGTTCGAGGCGATCTCGCCATTTCAATCTGTTCGTTAACGTGTTCGTGGTATTGTATATACGCCAATTGTCTTCTGCTAATGCCATCTGTTATCTGGCCGCGTAAACTCCGGCTACTGCCAGCCGCATTCTCCATTTCGCTCGGCGCATCTACCCTGCCTACATTCCCGTCCATATCGAATGCCAACTACAACACACTGTCGTACTTGACGTTCAGTGCAGTTTACTTTACTGACTTTTATTGCTATTCGTGCCACTGAACATCCACTGTTCAATCTTTACGTTAATTTGTAATCGACAACAACTGGATGTCCTGTCACGGTCGCCAAGTGTAACGCCACCGCCCTTAAACGGACGTGCGTTAGCTGTATAAAGCCTGTACTGTAATAAGTTCACGGGCTTCACCTTATAAACAAGGATTTTAGTACATAAGTTGACCGCGTGTACCTAATAGAAGCAAGATCGGACTTGTAATCAGTCAATAACTACAGTGATGCATGGACAAGAAGTATACACAGTAGATGCTATCTATAATTAATGATTCGGTCGCCAGCCTACTTAGGCAATGAGTGAGCTTTTCCTTGTACAAGTGAGTGCATGTACAAGCATAGTAACACGTAGTAATGATGCGTTATATGGCAAAGTTTGGACCCGGAAAAATCCACTGAACTAAAGCTTTCTCTTTTTGTACTAATTTGGACGAGCTAAATTCACACAACACCACACAGCAATGATTATTACGAACTGCATTTCGTATATTGATCAGACTGAAATCGGGCATAGATTTTCCTAGAGTGCACAGTTTTGAAAACACACATACAATGTCACTATTGAAATTGGGAAAACAACACTAATACACTTAGGTTCAATAAAGGACTTAAATTTACTGGTCAAATATGATCAGCACATTTCAAGGTTTGAAAGAATGAACAAGAGAAGGGGGGGGGGGGGGCCTGAAACTGTTATGGTCGTTATACTGAAACTGTTAAGTACTAAAAGGCAAATTAACACTCAAATTTATCAATCAATTGATAACTACTCTTTTGTCTTACTTCTGAATAATTTAACTGTCATTAGTTCTGTCTCAACTTAATTAAATAGCATCGCTAACTCAATTCAAAAAACTCTCTTTCAGTTTAGTCATACTTTTGTCCTTTCCCAACATTTGCAATAATTCACAGAACTTTTAAATTTCTTTATAGCAAAAGTTTGACTGCTGATAATTCTCATTTACACTAATTATAAACTTTCAGTTCAGGATACTCGGGTTGCACAATACGAGGTAAGGATCCTGTCTAGGTCAGTGATCAGGATAAGTCATGGCTAAGGCAATTCTGGTAAAAGTCACGTTATTATTGAACGGTTAGAAACATTTTCGACAGTGGTCCACACAAATACACTTCTAAAGATGAAATAAATGTTTGACCTGTGCAAGTCGGTGCGGCGGTTGGCGGGCAGCGAGATAGCGGGCAGCACGGCACACATACAAGCTCGGCTAAGGCTCACGCTACATAGGCACTTTCCATCTTCTTAGCGTCGTAATCTTTCCAATTTTGTGCCTCAGAATATAGCCATGCCAAGTAGTCGTCGGAATCGGTTCATCCGAGGCTCAATGGAATCCACTTTTCCTAGGCAGCCTCCTCGGTACAGTACGTGTTCCTCTGACCGATTCACAACTCCGACTCTTACTGATGCTCGCCTCCGACTGTCTACTGAGCCCGTTGTGCCAAACCGCGCCCAGTGTGCGTTTTCCCGCGCTCGCCTGCCTCCACCTTTTCCCGCTCCCCTACAGGTAGGGTATTCACCACAGGTTTTCTACTACACATATCCTAATGCATTACCTACGTATGGACCAAGTGTTTAAATTACAATTTCCACATTTTACAATAGTTTTAACATTAAGTACACTTTCTTTTGATTATCACATAATTTGAAATCTAACATAATTAATAATATTCATTTCAAAAGTTACTCACAGTTTCTTTAACATTACGAAAAGAGCAAGAAATTAAATCAACCATTTTTCACACTAATTTAGAGAAATTCATAAAGAAAAATTTATTATATGTACAGTTGTCGTTACAACACATTTGAACATTTTAGAAGACGCTTGTGAGGAACGGTGTCGAAAGCCTTCTGAAAATCTAAAAATATGGAATCAATTTGATTTCCCCTGTCGATAGCACTCATTACTTCATGAGTATAAAGAGCTAGTTGTGTTCCGCAAGAACGATATTTTCTGAATTCGTGCTGACTATGTGTCAGTAAATCGTTTTCTTCGAGGTACTTAATAATGTTCGAAAATAGTATATGTTCCAAAATCGACGTTAGTGATATGAGCCTGTAATTCAGCGGATTACTATTTCCCTTTTTGGGTATTGGTGTTACTTGGGCAACTTTCCAGTTTCTAGTTACGGATCTTTCTGTGAGCGAGCGATTGTATACAACTGCTAAATATGGAGCTAAAGCATCTGGATGCTCTGAAAGGAACCTGGCTGGTATACCATCTGGACCGGGAGCCTTGCCTTTATTAAGTGATTTAAGCTGCTTTGCTACACCGAAGATATCTAGTTCTATATGCCTCATCTTCGCAGTTGTTCTTGATTGGAGTTCAGGAATATTTACCTCGTTTTCTTTGGTGAAGGAGTTTCGGAAAACCGTGTTCAATAACTCTGCTTTAGTGGCACTGCCATCAGTGACTTCACCGTTGTTATCGCCCAGTGAAGGAATTTATTGCGTCTTGCCACTGGTGTACTTTATATATGACCAGACTCTCTTTGGGTTTTCTGCCAGATTCCGAGACAGAGTTTCGCTGTGGAAATTATTAAAAGCATCTGGCATTGAAGCACGCGCTATGTTTAGAACTTCTGCAAAACTTTGCCATTTTTCGGGATTTTGCTTTCTTTTAAATTTGGCGTGTTTTTTTCGTTGCTTCTGCAACAGCGATCTGACCCGTTTTGTGTACCATAGGGGATCAGTACCATCACGTATTAATTTATGTGGTATATATCTTTCAATTGCCGTCGATACCATTTCTTTGAAATTACTCCACATCTTTTCTACGCTTACGTGATCAGATCGGAAGGAGTGGCGTTAAGAGCATTTTTATCAGTTTTTTTAAATAGATGTATTTTGCGTTTCTTTTTGATGGTTGTGGGTGTTACGGTATTTAGCCTAGCAGCAACTGCCTTGTGGTCGATTATCGCTGCATTCGTCATGATACTCCCTATTTGTACTGGATTATTTGTTGCTAAGAGGTCAGGTACGGTTTCGCAAACAATTACGCTTCGAGTAGGCTCATGAACTAATTGTCAAAATAATTTTCTGAGAAAGCTTACAGTACAATTTCGGATGACGTTTTATGCCTGCTGCCGGCTTTAAACGTATAATTTTTCCAGTTGAAATGAGACTCTTGTTGTCTTTGAACTATTCAGCAATCATATCTTCTGAGTCGTGGGGGGGGGGGGTCGGTAAAACGATCCAATTAATAGTTTAGTCAGATTGTCAACTATAATCTCTACCCAAACTATTTCGCAGAAACTATTTTGAAAAAATTTCGGCTGAACTTATTTCCGGCTTTAGCAAGCTTTCTGTACCTATAACTATTTGAGCTTCATTGCTTTCTATTAGGGCTTGGAGCTCTGGTTCTTTCCCGACACCACAATTTACAACTACAATACCGATCTTTTCTACAACTACCTTACTGTATTTTACTCGTTCCCTTTTAGACGGATGCCTTTTATGCGGTTTTCCTGAGATCCTCTAACCCAAAAAACCTCCCAGTCCCTTCCACACAGCCCCCGCTACCCGCGTAGCAGCTTCCTGGCTTCCTGTGTGTAGTGGACGCCTGACCTATTAAGCGGAACCCGGAACTCGATGGCGCAAGTCAAATGATCTGCAGCCAACACGGTCACAGAACCGCCTGAGCCTCTTATTCAGACCCTCCACTCGGCTCTGCACCAAAGGACCACAGTCGGTTCTGTCGACGATGCTGCAGATGGTGAGCTCCGCCTTAATCTCGGAAACAAGACTGGCAGTCTTTACCATTTCCGCTAGACACCCGAAACCAGAGAGAATTTCCTCGGATCCAAAGCGACACACGTCATTGGTACCGACATGGGCTACCACCTGCAGTTGACTGCACGCTGTACTCTTCATGGCATCTGGAAGTATCCTTTCCACATCCGGAATGACTTCCCCCGGTATGCACACGGAGTGCACACTGGCTTCCTTCCGACACCGACACCGACAGTATCGTGCAGTATATCATCAGCAAGCAATACAAGGGGGGGGGGGGGGGGGGCGTGGTTAATACGCACACTATTTGCGCCGGCTTTTACTATCAGAAAACGAAGCAAAACGGAGTTATCTGATGGAACTTACACAATTGAATGATACTCATATTACGTTTTTCGCCATCGTATCTGATATTATTCGGATAAAGAGAGAAGGATGGCTTGGTTCAATAAAATCGTAGCTCAAGTTCGAAATACGAATTACGTTAATGAATTTCGTTTTGGTTGCTCCTTATTTCATGCCAGGGGATTGAAACAAACTATTCGAACAAGCTTGAGGTGAGGTAAGATACACATGAGGGAACACGTGGAGTCCGTTGGTACTCACAAAGATAAGTAACATAAAATGTGGCTGAGCTCTATCAAAATCGTTATGTGGAACTGAAATAAGTCAAGCAACATTTGAATTACTCTCGGTTCACATACTACATGCACTATTGCTACAGAACATGGTCAGATATTACACAAAGAAACAAGTCAATGTCTATCGCCTTCAAAGAACGATAAACAGGAACGCTGCGCCGCCAGCGACGACGGTAACCACGTCGCCCAGGCATTGCTGTGGCACGTTAATACAGGTAAACGTAGCAAGCCAACGCCCAGCGAGACGCCCAGGGCTATGCGTCTGCACTCCTCGACGTTCGCAGAGCGAATGACGCTCCGTGCTGCGGCGCAGCTGCAGCCAGCAGTCCTTATCGTGACGTCAACGTCCGGTCTGCGCCAGCGCGCGTTATCAGTCGGTTGCGCAAGCGACCGGAGGTGAATTTTCCAGCAACACGCTCCTAGTAATACTAGGGAGCGTGTCCCCCCGATGTGAATGCGCGCCACGGTTCGAATTGCGCGCCACAGGCTGCTAGCCAATCAGAAGCGGCGCAGCGGCCAGCGCAGCGACTAAGTCCCGATGGCGGCGCAGCGTTCCTGTTTATCGTTCTTTGAAGGCGATAGACATTGATCTTGCTGGACAGTTTAATAAACAACAACTAATTGGAGGTCCAAACGTATTTCGTGGACTACGTTTGAATTTTACATGTGATGTACAAGCCGTGTTTGGAGGTAGTACATGGCTTACACTTGCAGTTGTGTGGGGCAACCATTGTGATTATGGTGGCCTTGAAGCATTTCCAGATGCAAATATTCTTACATGGAAGACGTGGAGTATAGCAGAGACAACAGGACTTTTGGCTAAACAGCCGTATGGTACACTTGTTCCAAGTATGCCATTTGTGTTGAGTACTAGATGGGGTCCTCGAATTTTTCCGAATTTCTTTTAGAAATCATTAGAACAACTTACAACACTCTGATGCCTTCCGGGCTTAGAACAGATTTAACACGCACACGTGGTGAAACATGTGACTCCAGTACAAGTCACAATGAAGGTTCCAATCCGGGTGTACAGTTGTAATCTCCTAGGAAGTTTCATTCAGATGGAAGTTTGCCTCATCAGACTCCACTAAAGTTTATGTGAATTTTATAATTTTTCTAGTGAACTGAGTGTACGAAGGAACTTCAGGTTTGGACTGTGCAACTGCCAGTAACCTTCAGGTGACCCATCGAAGATCGGAGAACACGTAGTCCGTTCAGTGCCTGCGTATAGATCAAGTTTACACTCGAACCACCCTATCCGGCAGCAGCGCTCTCGCTGGAGGAGGAATTGTGGAACTCATACGTCCTCAGCGTTGCCATTGGCGCAATCTGTCGTCTTCGATTTGAGTAAATCGTGTAAATGACTGGATTCCACGCATTATCCAGCTGGTAGCAGCTGTCAGGGTTCACCAGAGTTTGCGACATGCGCATTTCCACAGAACTCTTGACGAAGGAGTCCCAAAAAGGTGTAGCTGAGACCAAAATTATGGTTTTATCATACCACATTAAAGATCGGTGCGGATGCAGTGTTCAGCAATAGCGGAATTGCTTGGTTGTAAAAGTACGCCAAAGATGTGCTGTGTCTGAGACATCACACGCGATCGTGGTGGATCCTTCGGTTTCGACACTACATCAGAAACTAAGAGGCCTGCAGGCAGTTTGTCATGTTAAGTTGACGATATAAGCGTTATTGTTAAGTTCGAATAGTGAGGTTGAAGAAGTGCAACGTGGTTCACCAATAGTCGCGATCCTGTCGTGCAAAACTAAACCTACAAAAACCCGAAATAACGCGTCTTGGTCCTCACAACAGTGCAACAGATGTGCACTGACTAGATGTAACTGAAGAAAGGCTTTAACTAGGATTGTGTTTAAGAGAGAACTCCAGGCTCACGACTACAACCAACTGAGAGCGGAAACTTAATGTCATTAGGGCCTTGCTGAAGGAACATAATGTACGATCCTTATACCGTTCACAGAAAGCTCAGTTTATAAACACATAGCAAAATATATCGTGCCGGAGCAGTTTTTCCAATATCACTCATCCTCTCGCGAAAAATACTAGCCGCAGCGTTTTGGTACATGTGGAAACAAAATATTTTCAAAACATCCTTCCATGTGGTGACGATACAGAGACACAAAGGGGGACTAGGGATTAAAGAACTCAAATCTACGGGGGTTGCCCTGAAAGTAATGCACCACTTTTTTTTCTTCAACCGTTCTTTATTCAACATAATGAGAATTAGGCACACACGAGAGAACGGTATTTTATCCACACACTCTATTTTTCCACGTAATCTCCGTCCCGTTCTACGGCCTTCCTCCAGCGCAAAACAAGGGCGTGTATGGCCTGTCGGTACCAGTCCTTGTCCTGGTGGTGGAGCCAGTGCTTCACTGTGTGAATCACCTCCTCATCGTCCTCAGAATGTCTTCCACGCATGGCACCCTTTAATGGCGAAGACATCAGCGCGCTGCAGCATGTCAGTTGTGACAGCTGTGGATTAGAGTTGTGGCGATTCGTGAATGAGTCGTTCATTTGAACGACTCTAAATAAAGAACCGTAAGAAACGAATCGTGATACGGACGAATCGTCGTTCAACAGAATCGTAAGAACGATTGCGTGTTTCCAAGTCGTGACGATTCCAAGTTCCAACGATTCATCGATTCTTAGTTCGCTATGCTTCGAAAACAACTTCCGATGATGCTGAGTCGTGCCGAATAATTACGACCGCCAGATGCTTCTGCCACTACTACACTCCTGGAAATGGAAAAAAGAACACATTGACACCGGTGTGTCAGACCCACCATACTTGCTCCGGACACTGCGAGAGGGCTGTACAAGCAATGATCACACGCACGGCACAGCGGACACACCAGGAACCGCGGTGTTGGCCGTCGAATGGCGCTAGCTGCGCAGCATTTGTGCACCGCCGCCGTCAGTGTCAGCCAGTTTGCCGTGGCATACGGAGCTCCATCGCAGTCTTTAACACTGGTAGCATGCCGCGACAGCGTGGACGTGAACCGTATGTGCAGTTGACGAACTTGGAGCGAGGGCGTATAGTGGGCATGCGGGAGGCCGGGTGGACGTACCGCCGAATTGCTCAACACGTGGGGCGTGAGGTCTCCACAGTACATCGATGTTGTCGCCAGTGGTCGGCGGAAGGTGCACGTGCCCGTCGACCTGGGACCGGACCGCAGCGACGCACGGATGCACGCCAAGACCGTAGGATCCTACGCAGTGCCGTAGGGGACCGCACCGCCACTTCCCAGCAAATTAGGGACACTGTTGCTCCTGGGGTATCGGCGAGGACCATTCGCAACCGTCTCCATGAAGCTGGGCTACGGTCCCGCACACCGTTAGGCCGTCTTCCGCTCACGCCCCAACATCGTGCAGCCCGCCTCCAGTGGTGTCGCGACAGGCGTGAATGGAGGGACGAATGGAGACGTGTCGTCTTCAGCGATGAGAGTCGCTTCTGCCTTGGTGCCAATGATGGTCGTATGCGTGTTTGGCGCCGTGCAGGTGAGCGCCACAATCAGGACTGCATACGACCGAGGCACACAGGGCCAACACCCGGCATCATGGTGTGGGGAGCGATCTCCTACACTGGCCGTACACCACTGGTGATCGTCGAGGGGACACTGAATAGTGCACGGTACATCCAAACCGTCATCGAACCCATCGTTCTACCATTCCTAGACCGGCAAGGGAACTTGCTGTTCCAACAGGACAATGCACGTCCGCATGTATCCCGTGCCAGCCAACGTGCTCTAGAAGGTGTAAGTCAACTACCCTGGCCAGCAAGATCTCCGGATCTGTCCCCCATTGAGCATGTTTGGGACTGGATGAAGCGTCGTCTCACGCGGTCTGCACGTCCAGCACGAACGCTGGTCCAACTGAGGCGCCAGGTGGAAATGGCATGGCAAGCCGTTCCACAGGACTACATCCAGCATCTCTACGATCGTCTCCATGGGAGAATAGCAGCCTGCATTGCTGCGAAAGGTGGATATACACTGTACTAGTGTCGACATTGTGCATGCTCTGTTGCCTGTGTCTATGTGCCTGTGGTTCTGTCAGTGTGATCATGTGATGTATCTGACCCCAGGAATGTGTCAATAAAGTTTCCCCTTCCTGGGACAATGAATTCACGGTGTTCTTATTTCAATTTCCAGGAGTGTATTTATGTGAGAAGACGACATACTTCTAAAGTGTAGGATACACACGTATACAGCGACATGACTTCACTGCTAATTTGCTAATTCTGTTAGTTCCACCAGTGCTGCCACTAAATGGCTGTCGCACTAGACCAATATTACAGAGCCTATATAGAGAGAATATAGGCTCTCTAACCAACACCTTTCTTGGTGGATTGCCGTGTAATACCGTCGTTAAACAAAAGCTTTTTAATTAATAATTTCAAGTTCGAGTTTTCGAATGTTATCGTGTTCAGATTCATATTAAATTTTAGTGAAGTAATGTCGCTGTATACGATTGAATCCTACTGTTCAGAAGTATGTCGTCTTCTCACGTAAATAGTAGTGACAGCGGCAAGTTCTCGGACAAATTAAAAGCAAAATAGCTATGCTTTGTATTTAGAAGAAATGAAAGTTAAGCTAAATCTGCTGTGTGGGAGGGCTGTAAGCTGCGCTATGAATTACAAGGGTGATGTGGACTTGGAAAGACATCTTAGCACAGAAAAACATAGGATGATATGAGCCAAACCACGTCTGCCTCACTGCTAGATTTTGTTACTAAAAAACAGACGTCTGTAGTTAGACATGTTCAAGCCACACAACCAAACTGGCATACCACTTAATTTTGCACCACCTTTCGCACAAATCGACTCCTCTTTCCTGGTATACTGAAGTAAAACAACAGATGCAATCAAATCAAACGTGACCTTTCATCAATTAAGGCGCTACACGTATACATCGAGAATCACACTTGTAACGTCATATGCATGTTTACTCATAAATAAACTATTTCTGGCATATCTTATCATGACACAGTTCGATTCTAACCCCATTGACAATTTCAGACATGTCCTGCCATGTGTGAGTAAGATGTAGGACTTTTTGCATTCCGTAAGAATCGTGCCATCGCAGACTAGAATGAATCGTGAACGAATCGTAGGAATCGATTCGCAATGTGAGATTGAATCGTAGGCATCGAATCGGGAAAAAGAATCGTGTTGCCCAACTCTACTGTGGATGGTCTCTCCGACCGCTGCAAATCGTGGAGCTCCGCCGAACCGCCTTCTGATGACCTCACCCTCCGTGCCCAGCGACTAACTGTACTTCTGTCGACAGCGGATGCTCCATAGACTTTGCACAAGCGTTTGTGAATATTCCCCGCGGTCTATTTCTCTGCAGTGAGGAATTCAATAGCGGCACATTGCTTGTAACGTACATCACCTTGAGACGCCATTTTGAAACTGTCCTGCAGCTACGCTATCTGTCGGAAGTGACAGAAACTTGGCTCGCTCGATCAGAAGACTTCAAATAATACGTACCTAACGTTTCTGATTCGTAGCATTGTTTTCGGCTGAGAAATAAAAAAATCGATGCATTACTTTCTGGGCAAACCTTGTAGATCTGGCGCACTGTTTCTAGCTTGTGCTTTGAAAATAAAAGGCATACATTAACGAACTTTTATTCGTCTCGTTATACCCTGATCACAGCAACGCTCCCATTAATATAGCACACATTGATGCCAGCCCAGACAACGTCCGGAAGTACTATGAAGATTGGAGCTGTACAAAACGTGCCCCAGCGCAAACTAGCAGCAGAACCATCTATGATTTTATTACCAGAAATCATGCACTCAACCAGACAAAGATTAAATATCCTGTGACAAGCTGGATGAATATTCGGAAAATATCAACAACATCACTCTACCAACTAGAGTCAGCGCCGTCTTGTGTAATGTCGTAAACAAAACCATACCCACAGCGAAAGGATTACACAAAATTAAATTGCTAGCATTCTCATACTGCGACAAATGCCAGCTTGTAGAAACTGTAGCACTCGTGATTCTAAGTGAAAAGGAAATCAGAATTTAGAAGTGGGCCAGGAAGAAATTAGTGCCTCGTGATGACTGGGTGTTGTGTGCTGTCCTTAGGTTAGTTAGGTTTAAGTAGTTCTAAGTTCTAGGGGAGTGATGACCATAGCTGTTACGTCCCATAGTGCTCAGAGCCATTTGAACCATTTTGAAGAAATTAGCACTTATAAACGGAACTACAAAAAGTTATTTACCTACAACTGAAGCATTACAAGCCAACTGGAAATGGTACCCATTAGCAAAGGATAAGAGTTATTTATCATTTTGATTTGCAGCTTCTTGTATTGGCCGTGTTTGCAGTTAAAATTGTTGGATGTGAGATCCGACAGTTATGCAAAACACCCTTTCCCTCAGTACCCAAACATGTTTCGGCACCACACGTGATCCAGAAAATTCATGCACACCAAATGTAAAGAGTAAATAACAACAAAAGCCCACTGTTGATGGCACAGTGGTGCCGAAACATGTTTGGGTACTGAGAAAAACGGTGTTTTGCATGACTGGCGGACATCACATCCAACAATAATAATAGTTATTCATTGTTAATAGGACAGTTTGTATTATACGCGCGAACAAACAAAATGACGAATTTAGTAATAAATATAAGATTTAATTTGCTGAAAGACATTCAGTTTTCTTTGCAGGCACAGTGTTGCATAAAATGCAGTTGTTGAAACATTTTCAAATGAATCTATGTTCAATAACTTTATTCGTCACGATTTTAACTCTTTTGAGTTATGACAGTAGAAAGTATCCACTGGAAGTGGCAATCTCGTACTTATTTCATCTTGATTTACTGCTTCAGTTTGATCATACATCTTAAGACCTGTATGGAAACAAACATGTGAAAGTGCCTATCACATGTTTTGCCATTCACTGTCATGCACTGTGCAACTCGATAACTTGTTAAAGCAGTGTCTACATTCTTTTTAAATATCTGGTGTTAAATGGTTGTTAGATATATTGCATATGTCCCAGAATATATATTATGTATTACCATAGATTACCGTTTTCTTAAAAAGGAGCTAGACTCTTTTGAAAAATTATAATGCAAATGTCAGTTTAGAAACTATACGAGGTGTGGCTAGAAAAAAAACCGGACTAGTACTGGTGAAACAATAAAACGAATGCAATAAGGCTGAAAGTCGCGTGGCCTGTCACGTGACTCTCGCTCCGCCTACTGCTCGAGTTTCATCTGCCTCCTGCACTCAGTCTGCCCGTGGCGTCTGTTTTAAGTAGTTGACGTTTTGTCTGTGCGTCGGAAAATGTTGAGTGTACAGGAAGAACAGCGTGTTAACATCAAATTTTGTTTCAAACTAGGAAAATCTGCAAGTGAAACGTTTGTAATGTTACAACAAGTGTACGGCGATGATTGTTTATCGCGAACACAAGTGTTTGAGTGGTTTAAACGATTTAAAGATGGCCGCGAAGACACCAGTGATGACACTCGCACTGGCAGACCATTGTCAGCAGAAACTGATGCAAACATTGAAAAAATCGGTAAACTTGTTCGACAAGATCGCCATTTAACAATCAGAGCAGTGTCTGACTTAACAGGAGTTGACAAGGAAAGTGTCGAACAAGTTTACCAATTTTTTCAATGTTTGCATCAGTTTTTGCTGACAATGGTCTGCCAGTGCGAGTGTCATCACTGGTGTCTTCGCGGCCATCTTTAAATCGTTTAAACCACTCAAACACTTGTGTTCGCGATAAACTATCATCGCCGTACACTTGTTGTAACATTACAAACGTTTCACTTGCAGATTTTCCTAGTTTGAAACAAAATTTGATGTTAACACGCTGTTCTTTCTGTACACTCAACATTTTCCGACGCACAGACAAAACGTTAACTACTTAAAACAGACGCCACGGGCAGACTGAGTGCAGGAGGCAGATGAAACTCGAGCAGTAGGCGGAGCGAGAGTCACGTGACAGGCCACGCGACTTTCAGCCTTATTGCATTCGTTTTATTGTTTCACCAGTACTAGTCCGGTTTTTTTCTAGCCACACCTCGTACACATTTTGGACCGCTGAGCTGTATATGTCAAATTCCAATAATATCATTTTTCCTTACTACTTCCTTTTAAATGCGTTAATTTTTTTTGTAATCTGATGTATCATTTCTTATTTGCTTTTGTATATTACGGCTCCTGTACTAATTTTTTATCCCACCGAACGAGGTGGCGCAGTGGTTAGCACACTGGCCTCGCATTCGGGAGGACGAAGGTTCAAGCCCGCGTCCGGCCATTGTATTGTTTTGTATTGTATTGTATGTTAACTGGGGGCCTAGAAATGACGGAGAGGCTCCATCTCCGCCGCAGCCGCAGTGGTTCACAACCCCACGACGACTGCCACAGTCCACTTCGCCCCTCCGCCGCCCCACACCGAATCACTCTTTCAGGATTATTGTGCGGTGTGGCCCCCGGTGGATCCTCCCAGGAAACGTCTCACACCAGACGAGTGTAACCCCTATGTTTGTGTGGTAGAGTACGCGTACGTGGATAATTTGTTTGCGCAGCAATCGCCGACATAGTGTAGATGAGGCTGAAGAAGGGGAACCAGCCCGCATACGCCGAGGCAGATGGAAAACCGCCGGAAAACTATCCACAGACTGTCCAACTCACCGGTCCTCGACATAAGTCCGCCGGGCGGATTCGTGCCGGGGACCAGGGGCTCCTTCGCAGTCCAGAAAGCCGTGCGTTGGATTAAAAGGCTACCCCGGCGGGTTCTGCGTCCGGCCATACTGATTTAGGTTTTCCGTGATTTCCCTAAATCGCTTCAGGCAAATGCAGGGATCGTTCCTTAGAAAAGGCACGGCGATTTCCCTCCCCGTCCTTCTCTAATCCGGTGGACCGATGACCTCGCTGTTTGGTCTTTTGCCCAAATCAACCAACAAATTTTTTTTATGTAACTGATGTTAAATAATACGTCCTTCATGAACTTGTAATAAGCGTTAACATGTCAAAAATGGGTTTGTTGTCGTAGTCATTGTGATAGTGAGAGGCACCCACTTGCCTTTCTCATACTGTGGCATCAAGCAGTCAGGCCTGCAAGATGAGTGGATTGCCAAGCGAGTGGATTCTTCCTTAATTTATCGAGCAACATGAATTCTCGTATCTTACTATTTAGTTACAAATTATCCTCCTGCATGAATAATACGCAACGGAAACACGCATCTGACTATCAGTGATTTATAGAACTCTGACTGCACACAACGCACTGGCAATACCACATTTACTTTTTTGTCTTTGATTTAACGGCTTTTATATAAATTCGGGACATTATGACAACATACAATTTAATGAAAAAGGCCACCAATCTCTTTCTATTCACTATCTGATTTATTCCTAAACACACAAATTCTACAACCTACAACAAAATCACATGAGAAATTCCGCCCAGTGGGCATGGCTTTACGTTAGTGAATCTCTATACTATGGTCTCGTAATCTATTTACCGCAACAGTGCACTCCCTGGATCGGATGGTGGATCTTTTATTATACCTCACACTTCGCCTCTCACAATCATCCTCACGAAACTTTCCTCCAGATCGAGCGATACAGAAGGAACAGGCATACCCACAAATCTTTCGAAACTACCTTGCTACCCCCATGCAAAACACACATACCCAAATTACATGACATATACAACACAACAATATGAAATACAACACAAAGAACTGTTACAACATCATCACTTTCCGCTTTCCCACTTCAATCAATATCTATCCCAGTTTCACACGACACTGCCCCACTTTGTAATTCTACTTTCCTACTGTGAACTCTGGAGATAAACGCACGTCTTCCTGTGCAATGCAAGCCAAGTGGCGTTGCTGGAAAAACGGCCGACTCACCTTGATTCTCTCTCAGAGTTTAAATTTAGCGTCACACGGAATGATATTTCTTAAATACTTCAACTTATGATACACACGCTATTTCTTAAATATTTCAGCTTATTGTACACACGCTAGTATCTCAACTTATAACTACACGTGGGCTCATTGTGACCGTTGGTTTACTACAATCCCCTTAAAATTACCTGCCTCACTTTGTAATTTTCCCCACAAAAGTTCCTGGGAAAGAGAAATGATTAGTTCTAACTACTCTTAAATATTCCACATCCATACCATGCCTCCACACTTTCATTACGGAGCACAACAAAAAAACAGGTCTTTACAGCAGAAGGTTCAGCGCCAGAGTGCCGAAACATGGCCGTATTCCGGTCCTCTCGCACCTCTGTCGAAGTGGGAGAAGCACCTTGCTACCTTATTGGTCAGCCACCTTTCAGACGCTCAAAGCTCTGGTAACTTCCATCTCTTTGCTCCCACCAAAGGTAGCCAAAGGATCGACTCAAAGATGATCATATATTCCCATTCACTATCTGTGGTTAGCAGACGACCATACATTCATTCATTTCACAGATCTCACCAAACTGGATGTAGGGATTTATTTTGAGGGAGTGCAAATGTGATCAATTAAATAAATAAATTGTCATTCTTTCCCACACTGGTATCCGGCTTCGCTGTATTAATTGAAATTGAGTTACTTTTACACAAAAAATGTGTTGATCTGACAAGAATTTCGTACCTATTTTCAATGTTGGGCGGTACTGTACCCTTTCACCACCAGCTGCCCATGCAGAAAAAAATGGCACGGTACTATCCTTGCAATGCGAGGGTAGTTCCGAACATTTTTTTAAGAAAACTGTATTAAAACAAACGTAGCAATTCATCAAAATAACCAGGAGGAGACCTTAGCCCCTGGTGACCTCAAATAGACGACCAAATTATTGACAGTTGTTGCATTATTGTACTCTCCACAATCCGGAGCAACGTACACATACAAATATATAACAATCCACATGACAAATAAAACATCACATCATAGAAATGAAAAAATAATATTGAGATAAAAATTTGCTTTAGTTACTGGGATCTTCGTTATTTTTATGAGTAATCCAAATTTCAATAATTCTAAAACAAATAAAAAAAATACTAATTGTACTCATGAAATTTTAAATAGCTCACCGTCCAAACACAGAGCAAGTAATCTGACATTCATAAATTGCGCTGTAAAAACCCTTACACAGCAAAGTCTATATACAAAACAAAATCAACAAAAGAAAAAAAATTCGTACACTAGTTACACGTAGAATGTCAGGCTCCATACCATTACTCTAAAATATACCTCAAACCTACAGAGAAATCAAAACTGAGAAGAAAAACAATGAAATATACCACAAGTTACATACTGGTTACGTAATATAGTTCGTCTAAGACATCATGTCATACCTCATTAACTATCATCACCTAAACAATTGCCACAGCTACTCGACAGTGAGTTTAACCTTATCCTATATCCATCAGTACAAATACCTGCTGCTGAGCTAGTCAGTCCATCAACTTTGATCAATACTCGCAATAAATAGTTAGCAATAAGTGCTTGAATCTACCAGTAGCTCTCTTATCTTACTCTACTGTTCATTTCTCTGTTGTCACACATATAGACGACAAGAACTTGCATTTCGACTAGCCTTCGTTACACTTTAATGTGAAATATCACCACTGTGATAATAAAAATAAGTGGCTTCAGTCAAAACACCAACAAGATTATTACTATGCACGACATCAAAATACATCAGTTAATTCCGATATTTGTTGTGCAATGCAAACTCTTGTCCCCTGTGACAATCTTACTGATCAATGCTACATGAACCGCTACGTTAGTATTACGCCACTGGCTTATAATTAAAGCATCATTGTACCAAATATTCTAATAAACAAGCTACGTGAACTTGATAACCCAGAACAGACAAAAAACAAACACTAACTATTCTAAACACAAATATTAATAAAATACAATTACGCTTGCTGTCCCTTCAGGAATGACACATATATAAAAAAAACATTTACACAATTACAAATACATTATTCCCTATCTTGCGAGTCACACGGAAACATTTCATTCTGTGATTTTCTTGGGGTCAAAAAGTTGCTGATAGTTTTCCTAGAACCACTGTCTCGGTGTCAAAGCTCTCCCATGGTTACCCGGACGAAAGTCTTTGAGTCACTCAATTCGGCATTTTGAACACGCACTGAACAGTAAACTGTATCTCTCATTAAACACAAATGTCATAGTCACTCTCAGAGTACCATCCACACGAATCTGTTCGTCCAAAAAATGGCCCTACAACTACTATTACCCACGGTTCTGTCCTTTCAGTTCATGGTGTAATTAAAAGTCGTAAGTTTCAACAAACAGCACTTATTCCCGCGCCAATTCAAGAAATGTCTCCTACTACAGACGCAAATGTCAATGTCCCACTCTAGTTTCTTGCCTTCATACAATAATTGTTCACCATACGACAACTGTCCTCTAAGTATACCAAGTGTCCCACATGCAATTCACAAAGCACACTTAACAAGTCACTGTCAAAAGTTTATGGATCCCACCATTCAGTGGTCACGACAAAACAAAACGATCATCCTGTCTGCTAAAGACAAAATCTTTTCCACCACTCACAACGTGGAAACACCAGTCCTTCACTTTCCACATTATGGAAAGTCGCAGTCATCTTGTTTCACGGCTCCACAGTCCAGTACTAGGTATTAGCTGCTGGTAAAAAAAAATGCTCGCCAGGCTCTGCCGCGCCTCGTCCATTCTGCAGTAGCGCCGCTGCGCGCGCCGTTGAGCAGAAGAAACCACCCGCTGTTGCCTCCGCGGGATACCTTCCCCAGTCGTAAGGGTGGCGGAACTCATGAATGGCCAGTGATACGTGCGTGTCGCCCCAGGCCGTTGACCTGCTGTAGCGGGCGCGTGGAGTGTACCTCGTCCGACAGTGGAGTGGGGAGTGCCGCGGCTGTGTCGCCTGTCGCCATGGCGACGTCAGCTCGGCCCGTTAGCGTTATGGGCGTTACGACACCCAATTAGCCAGATCTTCCGTGCATCTCGCAACATTACAGACAAAAGGAAATTCTTACATTAAAATTATACACCCTAGTTTTCTACACATACAACATCAACATTTATCTCTTTTCTATAGACAGCCCACACTCATGCTATTCATTGTACCTGTCGTCCCTCATACAAAACATGAAAGTGTAAAAAAAAAAAAAAAAAGGAATAATAAACAATCTATACTGCTCATAATTACAATATCAAATAGTAGGTCACAGTGAAAGTGTTCGAAACTGTTTATTCTAAAACTACAATATACAATGAACTTTTGTGCTTGTGACAGACTGAAATTAATACCCCTTGAAAGTGCTCTAACAAAAAATAAGAATAATCCACAAGGCTCACAATTACCTACCACATGTTATTAAATAGTAAACTACTTTAACATCCTAACACAACAAACATTTTAGAAACTGATGACTCTAAATCTACAACATACAATGCACCTTTGTGCTTGTGACTGACTGAAATTAGTATCTTTCTATATATTTTACCTTTTTTTATTATATATAACAACATTTCTAGGACATGTATGAACCATCCACATGATGTCAGATCCTGACCTGCCATCGAGGTTCATCCCAATCAAACAATACATAATAATGTTCTAGTTACAGATCGGTAGCATCCCCTTTACAGGAGTGTGCGCATTGATCACACTACTCTACGACTCTCACTCACCAGACATCACATTTTCCCTCTCATTCAATCCATTAATACACTAACAGAATAGGTCTAGAAGTCAGCTAACCTTAACACCACCACACTCACGACAACATACCATACCTTTGCTCCCTTATACTCAACCACATAACACATGAAGCTGTTTCGGAGATAGCATTCCAGTCTCCGAATTCGTCCTTTCACTCTGGCACCTCTCTCCATCGGCTTACCTCTGCATTCACTTTATGCTAAATATCAACTTAGAATCGCGACATTTCATCTAAGAACAAAAATACACAAATTAATCAACCTGCAAAAATAACTGTACACATTCTTGGTACCGTTTTAATTAGTTATACTGGCACCAGGCTTCAACAACAACAAAAAATATTATTTTTGCAAAATAGCATATTTTATGGTAAGAATTAGATCTACACTTATATTACATCTTACGTCAGTGTTCCACAACGTTCACCATCTGGGTCTCATACTCCCTTTACGTCCTTTCACATTGTGCAGTTGTCCTCATCTCTTCATTCGTATTTCGGCTCTCCGTCCGTCCATTACTCCATCATTTCCTGGTCTTCCTTCACCATTGGCATCAATCTCTATCGCAGCATACACAGGCCTCTCTGTAACATACATCTAAGACATCTCCACATTATTCAATTCTACTCACCTTTATTTACCACTGTTTCATCACGTCGAATCTCTCTTTATTAATCACCTTGCTTCACGTCGCTTCTCCTCATATACCACCTTTATCCACTACTATTTATCACGTCGCTTCTCTATCTACCATCTTTATTCACTCATTAATCATCACGTCGTTTCTGCTTGATCCTCATTCATATGACAAAAAATACGTACATACACCACTCTGTCGACTCCTGTTCATGACTCATTTGACCAGTCTATTCCGTCATACTTCCTGACATCCCGCCTGAAAATTCTTACGTTCGATTTGACCCTGCACAACGTTACACACCACAAATAAATACACTGACTATTTACCATAAATCGCCTACTTTAGATCTATCCTTAACTTTTCCATAATTTGATGTTAGAAATGTGATGAAGCCCACACGATTGTTTTCCTTTGATCGTCTCAATCAATACAGCATTTTCATGGACAATCCGCCTCACTCTGAATGGTCCACTATACACAATAAAGAATTCGCTAGTTAGGAATATGTGCTTACACGAAAATTAAATGTGTGCAGAGAATATACAAGCTGGGAGAATTGGGCAGCCCAAGTGTTAGTAACTTTGGTGCTAGTGGCCTCTTTCACTAACACCAGATTCCGAACAACCATACACAGCACTTCATTATAGCTGTCACCACGACAATGACATACTATAGATCAGATGGCATCTAATTTAAAAACTTCGATCCCAATGTTTACTTCTTACATTACGTGTTTAGCACCTGCCATAGTCAAATCACACTAATTAAACTGGACTCATTGGCATTATTACATAACATTTCTTTTACTTTACTGTTCGAAATAAAAATTTGCAAATTTTACTGAGATACCAGCCTAACAGATTCCATTACTGCCCTTTTATTCTCTGATCAGAAGTATGGTATTTGCATTCCTACATATTAGTTGAGTTTGTCTGCTACATAGACAATTTTCAGTGCCAGCTGCATGTGTTTTAAGAGCAAGATATTAAGGGCTGATATGTTGGATTAGTTTCTCCTATTCTTGAATCCATTATGACAAGAATGAAATGCCTGGATTCCATGCTCTCCTGTCATTCTGACAGTTTCTGCCGTTCCTACTCTCGACACTAACTGACCTATGAGTCGTGTCTCCGTTCACGATATTGCTCTCATTACCCAAGTGTAGAAATGACGCGGAATCGTCTAAGCCTCTGCCTGCCATCACTATACCTCTGCGCAATTTCACTGGCAACTTCGTTATATGGATCCTAATGAACTCCGCTGGTTCGTATGTCACATCCAAGTACCTGTTTCGTCTGAACATCTCCTGATAGCACGACACTGAATCCCTTATGCCACCTTCGTTACGATTTTGCATCATCAATATCCTTAGCGTAACCTGGTCCTGCTTACTTTTCGGCCTGAATTCATTTAAATAGCTACTACAGTCTTTAAGGTCTTCCTGCATTTTCGCTCTAGCCTCGTCCCTCAAATAGTTATACACAAACTTCGTTTTGCGGAGCAGTCCCCTCGATGAAGGTAATGAATCTTGAAACTGAGACAGCCTTGGACTATACCCAGTTGGGTCTGCCACCTGTTTTATCTGACACAACCGTTCTTCTGACTCTCTGAATTCGTCTTCCTCTTTCTGCCTATTTTCGCCTTTTGAGTTTATCTCACTCTCCTCCTGCAATCTACCTGGTGGTGTTTCACCTTCGCTTCTGCACGCTAATTGCAACTGTGCTAGTTCTTCCCTATGTTTCCTATTTGTTTCTAATTGTGCCTCTTTAAACTGTAATGGTGGTCGTATCTCCTCCTGATCGGCACAAACCTCTCGCTGCGTACTGTTGAACCTGTCTCGCCTCTTGTACTGGTCTTTTCTGCATCTGCACTAATCGTATTCTTTCTGACCACTACCTCTTTGATTCGCTCACCTGGCAACACGTCCCTACGCTCAGTAGTATCACTCTCTATTGCAAATACTTGTACCTCCAAATTATTATCTTTTTCTTTCACTGCATCACCTACTTGCTTCAACGCACCCAGATTCTTCTCCCCCTCATCTAACCGATTATTAACTGCGGGCAGACGCTCATCGGTAACAGAGTGTACCTTCCTCATTGCCTCTTTATTTTCCTTAGCCAATGCCTCCATACTTTCCTCACTATCTTTACACATCGCGTCCATCATTTCCATCAACTCCCTATGTCTCTCCTTAGCCTCCCTATCTCTTTCCTTATTATCTCTATCTAATCTTTCGTTAATATCTCTATTGCTTCTAATCTTTCCTTATCCTCCCTATCTCTCTCCTCATTCTTCCTATCTCTCTCCTTATTATCTCTATCTAATCTTTCCTTATTCTCCCTATCTCTCTCCTCATTCTTCCTATCTCTCTCCTAATTATCTCTCACCAAACTCTGTAACAACTGTAGCATCATATCGTCATTTGCAACTTTCGACGCGCTCACCTCGTTCGCCTGTGACACCGTAGCCTCGCTAAGAGTAGCTACACTTTCACTGCATACCTGTCCTAATCTCGGCTCGCCCACGTCGTCGGGAAAGGCCCGCGTTCGTGGACAAAGCCCGCCGCATAAAGGATCACCCAGGAGCGGTCCAGTGAACAATTCAACCCCTTCCGAGTGTTTGTCTTTCTCGCTCGTTAACACATGGTCAACAGCTACTTCCTGCTGCACTGCTACGTTCACGCCAGAATCGCTATTCTCCATGGTGACTACACTTTTAGACTGCGACCTAGTTACTACGGACATTACGCAAAAAAAATTATACCACGATCTTCCAGCCTTGTACGATCTAGCAATTAAAAAAAATAAAAGATCCTCACCAATCCAGAAAGAAATTGCAAACAAAAAAAATTTTACTTCTTAGCGCTATCACAATATATTCCATCAAAAAAATAAAAAAAATCTTAACAGCAATAATCCTGGCAGGGTCGAAATTATGAGAGGCACCCACTTGCCTTTCTCATACTGTGGCATCAAGCAGTCAGGCCTGCAAGATGAGTGGATTGCCAAGCAAGTGGATTCTTCCTTAATTTATCGAGCAACATGAATTCTCGTATCTTACTATTTAGTTACAAATTATCCTCCTGCATGAATAATACGCAACGGAAACACGCATCTGACTATCAGTGATTTATAGAACTCTGACTGCACACAACGCACTGGCAATACCACATTTACTTTTTTGTCTTTGATTTAACGGCTTTTATATAAATTCGGGACATTATGACAACATACAATTTAATGAAAAAGGCCACCAATCTCTTTCTATTCACTATCTGATTTATTCCTAAACACACAAATTCTACAACCTACAACAAAATCACATGAGAAATTCCGCCCAGTGGGCATGGCTTTACGTTAGTGAATCTCTATACTATGGTCTCGTAATCTATTTACCGCAACAGTGCACTCCCTGGATCGGATGGTGGATCTTTTATTATACCTCACACTTCGCCTCTCACAATCATCCTCACGAAACTTTCCTCCAGATCGAGCGATACAGAAGGAACAGGCATACCCACAAATCTTTCGAAACTACCTTGCTACCCCCATGCAAAACACACACACCCAAATTACATGACATATACAACACAACAATATGAAATACAACACAAAGAACTGTTACAACATCATCACTTTCCGCTTTCCCACTTCAATCAATATCTATCCCAGTTTCACACGACACTGCCCCACTTTGTAATTCTACTTTCCTACTGTGAACTCTGGAGATAAACGCACGTCTTCCTGTGCAATGCAAGCCAAGTGGCGTTGCTGGAAAAACGGCCGACTCACCCTGATTCTCTCTCAGAGTTTAAATTTAGCGTCACACGGAATGATATTTCTTAAATACTTCAACTTATGATACACACGCTATTTCTTAAATATTTCAGCTTATTGTACACACGCTATTAATTCTTAAATATTTCAGCTTATTGTACACACGCTAGTATCTCAACTTATAACTACACGTGGGCTCATTGTGACCGTTGGTTTACTACAATCCCCTTAAAATTACCTGCCTCACTTTGTAATTTTCCCCACAAAAGTTCCTGGGAAAGAGAAATGATTAGTTCTAACTACTCTTAAATATTCCACATCCATACCATGCCTCCACACTTTCATTACGGAGCACAACAAAAAAACAGGTCTTTACAGCAGAAGGTTCAGCGCCAGAGTGCCGAAACATGGCCGTATTCCGGTTCTCTCGCACCTCTGTCGAAGTGGGAGAAGCACCTTGCTACCTTATTGGTCAGCCACCTTTCAGACGCTCAAAGCTCTGGTAACTTCCATCTCTTTGCTCCCACCAAAGGTAGCCAAAGGATCGACTCAAAGATGATCATATATTCCCATTTACTATCTGTGGTTAGCAGACGACCATACATTCATTCATTTCACAGATCTCACCAAACTGGATGTAGGGATTTATTTTGAGGGAGTGCAAATGTGATCAATTAAATAAATAAATTGTCATTCTTTCCCACACTGGTATCCGGCTTCGCTGTATTAATTGAAATTGAGTTACTTTTACACAAAAATGTGTTGTTCTGACAAGAATTTCGTACCTATTTTCAATGTTGGGCGGTACTGTACCCTTTCAATAGTAACGTCGCTTAGTTGCAAAGTATGTTCACCTTATAACATGCCCTACTGCCTGAGCCTGTTATGGGCACTGATATCGTAATGGAACGACTGTAAGTGACAAGATAGTGTGTATTGATGTCAAATTTATTTAACTCAGCTTCACTGCTTCATTGTAATGAATACATCCGTATATAGTCTTAGAGTGTAATCTTATACCATATATTTGATAGTGGTATATCCCGAAGCACCTCATGGTATGTTAAAATAAAGAAAACAAATTTCAGCCACGAAGACAGTATATAATTATTGGTGCCAACGTGGTCGAAGATACCCTCAAACGCTTCTTTTCTAAGGTACAGGCAACCTTCAATTACGTAACATATTTTATGGGTCAGTTTTATTTTGCACACCCTATAATACGCTTCAACGTAGTGACAAATGAGTCCTTGAACTCTGGAGCTATGTCATCATCATCAGTTATCTGCTATATTAGCAGGTCATTTGCCTCTCCATTTTCTGCGATCCATTGCTTCCTTCTTAAGGCTGCTGTATGTTGTACCGTCCATCATGTCATCCAGTATCTGGAATCTCTTCCTTCCTCGCTTCCTTTTCCCTTCTACATAACCTTCTAAAACTGTTTTTATCAGTCCGTCATTCTTTCTTAATATATGCCCAATCCAATTTCTTTTTCTTCTCTTTATTACATCTAGTGACTGTCTTTTCTCTCTCACTCTTCTCAGTACCTCTTCATTTTTTACTCTGTCCATCCAACTTATTCTTTCCATCTTCCGCCATGTCCAGATCTCAAAAGCCTCCAGCCTTTCTCTGTCTTTTTTCCTCATAGTCCATGTTTCAGCGTCATATAGAAGAACACTCCATACAAGACATTTTATGAGTCTCTTTCTGAGTTCTCTGTCCAGACCACTGCAGAAGATTCTCCTTTTCTTATAAAACGCCTCTTTTGCCATTGCTATTCTTGTTTTAATTTCTGTGGTGCACTTCCAGTCGGTGTCTATCCTGCTTCCAAGATACTTAAAATTTTGCACCTGTTCTAGTGTTTCTCCATTCAGCACAATTTTTATTTCCTTATTTCCTCCTATTGCCAATACTTTTGTTTTATTTGTGTTAATTTTCATTCCATATTTTTTTCCGTTAGTTGCAATGGTGTCCACCAAATCCTGTAATTCTTTTTCCCCTGTGGCTAGAAGGACCATGTCATCAGCAAATCTCAAGCATCCTACTCTTCTTCCTCCAATTTCTACTCCTTTTTCATCTAATGTACAGTGTATATTTATAAACCCAGAAGGAGGAACTTATTAACGCGATCTTACTCGAAAATAGGTATAAATAGTCACACGGCACACACTTTCATAAATACACTACAATGAAAACAAATGAGGGTCTACATTACTAACATGTATTAGTAGCACATAAATAAATAGGTTTGTGAGTGCTGTGTAGGTTACTTTGAACATGTGTTAGCTTTCCGCTTATAGCATCCAGCGATGAAATAAGGCTGTCTCCCTTGTTCTGTACACATAAATCCTGAATGAAATAAAAATCCATAGGAGCACTTGCAGCTCTAATTATTTTGGTGTATAACATGGCACTGATTGAGTGGGGCACCACAACACAATATGTCATGGCAGCCTGCACCAACCCAGCACACAACAACCTACATCTTTCATCAGCATGTGAAACCTAATTAGCGTGCACAAAATTTCTACTTGTCATTATTTACAATTCCCAGTACCCCTTTCAGTAGTTGAGTGGCGATTCAACAGAGTAAGTATGACTAGCGTATTGGACTTTCGTAACATGCCAAGATGACGAGCCACCAACGCGACACGTTCGAGTAGGTCAAGTACAAAGAAAGAGATGTTCCTGGCCGGGCTTGTGGCCGAGCGGTTCTAGGCGCTTCAGTCTGGAACCGCGCGACCGCTACGGTCGCAGGTTCGAATCCTGCCTCGGGCATGGATGTGTGTGATGTCCGTACGTTAGTTAGGTTTAAGTAGTTCACAGTTCTATGGGTGTGTACCCGTGGTCTAGGGGTACCGTCTTTGATTCATAATCAAAACGTGTTCGGTCCCGGGTTCGATCCCCGCCACTGCCTAAATTTTGATAAATAATCGGCATTGGCGGCCGAAGACTTCCGGCATAAGAAGTCAGCCTCATTCTGCCAACGGCCTTGTCAAAGAGGGCGGGGGAGCGATTAGAGGTTCAGGGCACTCTCTTGTCCTAGGGGTGGGAAATTGCCGCTAAAGGCGGAAGAATCAGCAACGATCAACGACATGAGTATCCAGAAGGCAATGGAAACCACTGCATTAAAGACACGTAACGTGTATCCACAGGACATGTGGCCTGTAATTGAAGAAGTGCCATGATGATCTCTCCATTGGCAAAAGATTCCGGAATAGTCCCCCATTCGGATCTCCGGGAGGGGACTGCCAAGGGGGATGTTACCATGAGAAAAAGATCGAATAATCATCGAAAGGATAACGTTCTACGAGTCGGGGCGTGGAATGTCAGAAGCTTGAACGTGGTAGGGAAACTAGAAAATCTGGAAAGGGAAATGCAAAGGTTCAATCTAGATATAGTAGGGGTCAGTGAAGTGAAGTGGAAGGAAGACAAGGATTTCTGGTCAGATGAGTATCGGGTAATATCAACAGCAGCAGAAAATCGTATAACAGGTGTACGATTCGTTAAGAATAGGAAGGTAGGGCTGAGGGTGTGTTACTGTGAACAGTTCAGTGACTGGGTTGTTCTAATCAGAATCGACAGCAGACCAACACCGACAACGATAGTTCAGGTATACATGCCGACGTCGCAAGCTGAAGATGAACAGATAGAGAAAGTGTATGAGAATATTGAAAGGGTAATGCAGTATGTAAAGAGGGACGAAAATCTAACAGTCATGGGCGACTGGAATGCAGTTGTAGGGGAAAGAGTGGAAGAAAAGGTTACAGGAGAATATGGGCTTGGGACAAGGAATGAAAGAGGAGAAAGACTAATTGAGTTCTGTAACAAGTTTCAGCTAGTAATAGCGAATACCCTGTTGAAGAATCACAAGAGGATGAGGTATACTTGGAAAAGGCCGGGAGATACGGGAAGATTTCAATTAGATAACATCATGGTCAGACAGAGATTCCGAAATCAGATACTGGATTGTAAGGCGTACCCAGGAGCAGATCTAGACTCAGATCACAATATAGTAGTGATGAAGAGTAGGCTGAAGTTCAAGACATTAGTCAGGAAGAATCAATACGCAAAGAAGTGGCATACGGAAGTACTAAGGAATGACGAGATACGTTTGAAGTTCTCTAACGCTATAGATACAGCAATAAGGAATAGCGCAGTAGGCAGTACAGTTGAAGAGGAATGGACATCTCTAAAAAGGGCCATCACAGAAGTTGGGAAGGAAAACATAGGTACAAAGAAGGTAGCTGCGAAGAAACCATGGGTAACAGAAGAAATACTTCAGTTGATTGATGAAAGGAGGAAGTACAAACATGTTCCGGGAAAATCAGCAATACAGAAATACAAGTCGCTGAGGAATGAAATAAATAGGAAGTGCAGGGAAGCTAAGACGAAAAGGCTGCAGGAAAAATGTGAAGACATCGAAAAAGATATGATTGTCGGAAGGACAGACTCAGCATACAGGAAAGTCAAAACAACCTTTGGTGACATTAAAAGCAACCGTGGTAACATTAAGAGTGCAACGGGAATTCCACTGTTAAATGCAGAGGAGAGAGCAGATAGGTGGAAAGAATACATTGGAAGCCTCTATGAGGGTGAAGATTTGTCTAATGTGATAGAAGAAGAAACAGGAGTCGATTTAGAAGAGATAGGGGATCCAGTATTAGAATCGGAATTTAAAAGAGCTTTGGAGGACTTACGGTCAAATAAGGCAGAAGGGATAGATAAAATTCCATTAGAATTTCTAAAATCATTGGGGGAAGTGGCAACAAAACGACTATTCACGTTGGTGTGTAGAATATATGAGTCTGGCGACATACCATCTGACTTTCGGAAAAGCATCATCCACACAATTCCGAAGACGGCAAGAGCTGACAAGTGCGAGAATTATCGCACAATCAGCTTAACAGCTCATGCATCGAAGCTGCTTACAAGAATAATATACAGAAGAATGGAAAAGAAAATTGTGAATGCGCTAGGTGACGATCAGTTTGGCTTTAGGAAAAGTAAAGGGACGAGAGAGGCAATTCTGACGTTACGGCTAATAATGGAAGCAAGGCTAAAGAAAAATCAAGACACTTTCATAGGATTTGTCAACCTGGAAAAAGCGTTCGACAATATAAAATGGTGCAAGCTGTTCGAGATTCTGATAAAAGTAGGGGTAAGCTATAGGGAGAGACGGGTCATATACAATATGTACAACAACCAAGAGGGAATAATAAGAGTGGACGATCAAGAACGAAGTGCCCGTATTAAGAAGGGTGTAAGACAAGGCTGTAGCCTTTCACCCCTACTCTTCAATCTGTACATCGAGGAAGCAATGATGGAAATAAAAGAAAGGTTCAGGAGTGGAATTAAAATACAAGGTGAAAGGATATCAATGATACGATTCGCTGATGACATTGCTATCCTGAGTGAAAGTGAAGAAGAATTAAATTATCTGCTGAACGGAATGAACAGTCTAATGAGTACACATTATGGGTTGAGAGTAAATCGGCGAAAGACGAAGGTAATGAGAAGCAGTAGAAATGAGAACAGCGAGAAACTTAACATCAGGATTGATGGTCACGAAGTCAATGAAGTTAAGGAATTCTGCTACCTAGGCAGTAAAATAACCAATGACGGACGGAGCAAGGAGGACATCAAAAGCAGACTCGCTGTGGCAAAAAAGGCATTTCTGGCCAAGAGAAGTCTACTAATATCAAATACCGGCCTTAATTTGAGGAAGAAATTTCTGAGGATGTACGTCTGGAGTACAGCATTGTATGGTAGTGAAACATGGACTGTGGGAAAACCGGAACAGAAGAGAATCGAAGCATTTGAGATGTGGTGCTATAGACGAATGTTGAAAATTATGTGGACTGATAAGGTAAGGAATGATGAGGTTCTACGCAGAATCGGAGAGGAAAGGAATATGTGGAAAACACTGATAAGGAGAAGGGACAGGATGATAGGACATCTGCTAAGACATGAGGGAATGACTTCCATGGTACTAGAGGGAGCTGTAGAGGGCAAAAACTGTAGAGGAAGACAGAGATTGGAATACGTCAAGCAAATAATTGAGGAGGTAGGTTGCAAGTGCTACTCTGAGATGTAGAGGTTAGCACAGGAAAGGAATTCGTGGCGGGCCGCATCAAACCAGTCAGCAGACTTATGACCAAAGAAAAAAAAAAGTTATATGGGACTGATGACCTCAGATGGTAAGTCACATGTAGTGCTCAGAGCCATTTGGGATATTCCAACCTACATTTCACTTTACCATCCACGGCAATATCTCTGAAATACCTAATACTGAGTGCTTAACCTAAAAGAATTAATCTTACACTCCAAAACAGCTAATATCTATGTAATTCAGAGAGTTCGGAATCGAATAACCAGCTTCCAAGCATTTCATGCTGCAACCTATGATTCCCTATTGCTCTGCGCAAAAATACGCGATCGGCTACTTACACTTACAAGCAAGCATTCCCAGACTAGCCTCGCCTCGTAAAGTTAACCTTCATCACAGGAAAATAAACTGATTTGGTACGTCGCAATTCTTACTTATATGCTGCGGTGTCCGCTCAAAGGCGTAGAGATCAGCCACAGCACAGCGGCTTACTTCTCAACATCAGATACACTGCGCAAAGTGCCTCTTCTCCTGTAAATACCGATTTCTGGCAAGAAATTACCACGAGTAAAGTCCGTGGCTCGTGGTCTTGCGGTAGCGTTCTCGCTTCCCGCGCACGGGGTCCCGGGTTCGATTCCCGGCGGGGTCAGGGATTTTCTCTGCCTCGAGATGACTGGGTGTTGTGTGCCTTTCATCATCATTTCGTCCTCAATCATTCGCAAGTCACCGTAGTGGCGTTAAGGAACTTGTGGAGGTTCGGCCGAACCGCCCCGCGATGGGTCTCCCGGCCAGAAATGCCATTAATTAACCACGAGTAAAAGCGAACTACTTTGAAACAAGGAAGACCACATCTTGCAAACTCGCAGACGAACACTACTGGTCGAGAGCAAACTGACTCGCCAAAGATATAGAGATGTAAGTTAGTGGTTCTTGCCCACCACATTTTACACATTACAATAACAGAAGTTTTTCTGTGGGACGGAAGGAGTTGTCAAGGAGAATTTTTTTCAGTTTGCTTTCAACTTTTACTTTCCTATCTGTCAGACATTTTATATAACTGGGTAAGTGATCAAAAATCTTCGTTGCAGCGTTGTGCACCCTTTGTGTGCTAAAAACAGTCTTAATGTGGGCTAATGAAAGTGCCGGCCGAAGTGGCCGCGCGGTTCTGGCGCTGCAGTCTGGAGCCGCGAGACCGCTACGGTCGCAGGTTCGAATCCTGCCTCGGGCATGGATGTGTGTGATGTCCTTAGGTTAGTTAGGTTTAACTATTTCTAAGTTCTAGGGGACTAATGACCTCAGCAGTTGAGTCCCATAGTGCTCAGAGCCATTTGAACCATTTGCTAATGAAAGTCATTTTTCTTCTAATATTGTAATTACGTACATCACTGTCCCTTTTGGAATGTATTGCACAATTTGTAACAAACTTCATGAGGGAATAAATATACTGTGAAGCAGTAGTCGCAATTTCCAACACCTTAAACAGATGTCTCCAAGATATTATTCTTACAGCACGTTTTTATGCAATGAAGACTTTCTTTCTTAAAGAACATTATCCCATATGACATTGCTGAATGAAAATGTGTAAAATACATCTCCGCAAGGTTTTCAATGATTCTAAGTGAAAATGTGGCTGAACTAAATTGTTTTACGAGTTCCAACATGTATTTTTTCCAGTTTAAATTCTCATCGATATGGACACCAGAGAATATTGAAGTTTCCATCATATTTATTATTTTCACCATGCTTATCATTGGTTCATTACCAGTATATGTGCAGATCTGTATATCTTGGTCCTTTTAAAATTGAGAATGAGACCATTCGGAGAAAACCAGGCAATGATACTTTCAAGAACACTGTTTACCATTTCTTTCACTACGATACTAGCGTCATTTGCAAAAGGAACTAATTCTGCGTGTTGTATATTAGACGAAAGTTCGTTTACATATATGAGGAACAATAGTGGAACCACATACACGATTTCTGCCCAGTCAGGATTACATCCCCAGACTATATAGGTTTAGTTACGAAGTACAACTTTCTGCTATCTTTCCGTTAGGCATGACATTACCCATTGGTTGGTTGTACCATCAATCCCTTAAAATTTCCATTTATCTAAGAGAATACTGTAATTCACGCAGACAGTTGTCTTAGATAGGTCGCAGAAAATACTAATAGGTGCTATTTTGGATATCTTCCAAAAACTTGTACGTGATTCTCCAACGGCTGTTATAAACTTTCTGTTCCCATCTTGTACAAAAAAAATGGTTCAAATGGCTCTGAGCACTATGGGACTCAACTGCTGCGGTCATAAGTCCCCTAGAACTTAGAACTACTTAAACCTAACTAACCTAAGGACAGCACACAACACCCAGCCATCACGAGGCAGAGAAAATCCCTGACCCCGCCGGGAATCGAACCCGGGAACCCGGGCGTGGGAAGCGAGAACGCTACCGCACGACCACGAGATGCGGGCTCCATTTTGTACAGATGATGATCATATTTATAAGTGGTTCCACACATGGGCTAATGGATTCATCTGTATGTCATATCTGTTGCGACATGTTGTATAGAGATTATCTGAATGTAAGTCACTGGACTGTATCTTACGTTAAATTGGTTATTCCGCCATTTGGTACGTTTTTATACAGGTTTTTACACAAGTTACATGTTTTTTCTTTCTATGTTTGGTACATTTTGTGGATTGACTGATAATGACTATAAACCTGAAACTGGCGAGCATGAAATAAAGTGACAGTTGTACAATTCACAATGGGCAAAGTTTTCCTTTGAACAACGTTAAACTAATGAGTATATCCTACGACGGATGTTTTGATTTAAGAGAGGGCATGAGGTCCTTAACATCCCCACATAAAACAAAAAAGTTACAGTACATTATTCATGGTGGATCTCGAGAGAGGCTTATTTGAGAACTAGTAATATGATCCACACTATCCTGAAGATAGCAATGGCAGATAATTGTGAAAACTGTCGCATAACCTGCTTAGCAGCTCTTGCATATACAGAAGAATGGAAAAGAGAACGAGGATCTGTTAGATGATGATCAGATTCAATGGGTTTTCCTGTTGTTGCGTGAAAGGTGAAAATACTTGTGAAGCTAATACACGTTAGAAAGTGCAACAAGATTTATCACACCGACTTTTTGTATTATATCTGGAGAACGAGTAGAATTCCCTTTCAATACTACTCTGAGGCTGTTGGGCTTCATTTTACAGTTGCAAGCTGCTGTCTTGATAGGACATTTGGTACACCGTATCCCCATAAGTGTGATGTTATTTTTTCTTACCGCAAAATGCTAGATTTATCTACAATGATTTTAGCTCCAGAACAGTAACCATATATTTCAATTACGTTCTGTATTTTCGTGATATCAGCTGAATTAGTCATGGACACTGCCAAGTCATCAGCATATCCTCTCCATACATATGCGTTGCCTCCAATTTCAATTCCAGGGAGATTGACAAAAAGTGATCGTAGAAGAGATGCAACTGAGAGCAGCAACATCGAGATGGGGGCAACTTTCTCACGTAGATGCTAGGTTTGTTATTCTCACTGTGCATTGTCTGTTGACAAGAATTCTTGTGATAATATTCACAAAAAGGCCTCATTTTCGTTTTCGATATAGCACTAGCAGGTAGTTATGACGGACCCTGTCCTATGCTTTGCCCATATCTAACATCTGCAGTTGGCTGCTGAAGCGACAGCTGTCACATGGCGGTATTCCCCCAGCACTTGCTGTGTTTCCTCCTGGAAACGGCGTACGTCCGACATCGAAAGATGAGGCGACCAGCAGTAGTGTTCCACCATTCAAGCAATACTTTGGCAACTAGCTTGCAAGCAGCGCTTAGAAGCGATATAGGACGCACATTTGGCGAGCCATTAGTGCAACCGTTTTTAGGAGCCAACACTATGAGCCCTTCTAAAAACTCACAGGGGTTGTGACAGGCGCACATATTTCATCGAGCACTGCGGTCGACGTAATGCGCGATTGAATTCCAGTATTTTAAGGAAAATTCTACTGGCAACCCATCGGGTCCAGGGGATTTGTTCCTCAGGCTTTCTTTTAAAGCTTCGGACAGATCCTCTTCAGTGATCTGAGTTTTAAGTTCTACATTTTCTTCATCCGTCACACTCGGATCAATACAATTTATCCTTTATTGTATGATATTATTATAGCGGAACAAACACTGGTAGCAGTTACTGCTGTAAAATATCTGGGAGTATGCGTAAGGAACGATTTGAAGTGGAATGATCATATAAAATTAATTGTTGGTAAGGCGGATGCCAGGATGAGATTCATTGGGAGAGTCCTTAGAAAATGTAGTCCATCAACAAAGGAGGTGGCTTACAAAACACTCGTTCGACCTGTACCTGAGTATTGCTCATCAGTGTGGGATCCGTACCAGGTCGGGTTGACAGACGAGATAGGATGAGGTGTCGAATATATTGCTTCCCCCTACTTATACCTCCCGAGGAGATCACGAATGTAAAATTAGAGAGATTAGAGTTCGCACGGAGGCTTTCCGGCAGTCGTTCTTCCCGCGAACCACACGCGACTGTTACAGGAAAGGGAGGTAATGACAGTGGCACGTAAAGTGCCCTCCGCCACACACCATTGGGTGGCTTGCGGAGTATAAATGTAGATGTAGATGTATAAAAATGCCTCGCACATGCTGCTGTCGCCAGTGGCCCCTTCGGCATACAGTCTTGAGAAGTAATCATGTGCAAACTTTATGACGTCCTGTTGGTGGATGCTGTCTCCCATCATCGTTTTGGAGAGAATGTACGAGTATTTGCAGGCGGCATCGTCTTTTGAATTCTGCCAAAAGATGGAAAAGCGCTGTTTTTTTCTTCCACGGTGCCCCTGTTGCCTCTATTAGCTGGCGTTTCAGAGCAGTTGTTTCGGCTTTGATCCGTTTTATTTTCGCGATGTGACGTGCATGTTGGCGGCATCTGCGTGTAGTTATCTTAGATGCTGTGAGTAAAACTCCACTGAATGTATTTCCCACCGTTCGTTTCAAAAAGCGTAGCTTTTTAGTAGAGATTGTATTTTGGGTTTTCTTGTTTTACACACAATTTCTGTTTCTTTCTGTAGCACCACATGTGCCTTAAGGAGGTTACCTTTCCGAACCTCGTTTTAACTCATGCTCAAGTTTACTGCAATATATTGAATTTTCACACTACCCCTAAATGTCCTTTGCCTTGGCATGTTAATATCAGCTACACCTGCCAAAAGGTCAGAAAAATTGACTGTAAAAGTTTCGGCGCTGAATACACTGTTTTTCGGGAGACTATAGAGGTAGATTCGTCTGTCCTACTCATGGAATGGCTAGTAACATAGCTGAACCCTGGATTCCCTCTTGGCTGTGTGAGACAAGTGACAACGATGCGCAATCCCTTCGCTGTGTCTCTCACTTCCAGGCATTTGTTAATACTGGGATTCTGGTCGGGACCGGAAAAAACAGTTGAAATCACCAGCATGAATGGTGCTCGCTTTCGTGGGATTGATTAATCAATTCTGCTTTCCTGGGCACAGGTAGCTCTGTCGAGCTTGGTTTTCGAACCGAATGGAACCTGCATATTAACGAGCTGAGCTTGTCTGTTTCCAGAGAAATTCCTCGCCCACTCGAAGATTTTTTAATACTTCTAGCTATAATTCCATCCTTCAATAACGTAGCGGTACCACTTTCTGGACCTCTGTTCGGGACAGCATTGTATCCTGCGTTTTGTTCTACCCTTTCTGTGCACACTTCTTACAACGTGACTATGTCTATATCAAATGCACATATACTCGTAAAATCTCGTAGGCATTTTATTTTAGTCACACTGATAATTCTGTTTATGTTGACGGTAGCTATACTATACGATTGTAAGTCAGTGCTAGTATTCATTTTGGTCAGTCTTCGATTCACTGCTACGTGTTAATAGAAGTTGTCTTCCATGTCTTCATCAGTCCTATGGAGCTTTCCTATATCACCTCCACTACTGTGTGTTGCAGGCGGATTACCCTCTTCCATTTCTCGATGCCGTGGTGTGTTGTCGGGTATTTGTACAGTCACGACCATGTCGTTAGGAGTGAAATTTTCTACGGCTAGCTCTGCGTTCTATGCCAACAATGGGTGACGCTATGGGGATTGTTAGGTATCCTTTCTCCTGACATGGTTGGTTTAGCGTATGCTTATTGATGAAGGGTTTCGTGTTTCAACGCTCTTTCCCTGACTCTTCCTGCCTCTTCTTCTGGCGTTGCCACATTTCTTGGTCTTGAACTCTTTCTTTCTTACCATTCGCCCTTGCCTGTGAGTGGCTGACATTCCGTGTTCCTTTTTTCCTGTTCGATGCTTCCATACGTTGGCAGTTCGTGTTTGCTGCACCTTTCTTTTACATTATGTAGCTTGTCTGGTTTGTGGGTAGACCAGTGTCACTGTTGCGGCACAATGTTCTGCTGCCTATCACCTTCCCCTATCAGACAGAAAGTTGCACTTACCTCTGATCTGCTGTCCCTGGACCGTAAAGGCGTCGAATCTCATCTCTCGGCAGAGGTTTCGTAGCCTAATTGAGATCATTTAATAACAATGGGGAGAGTTTCAGAACATGATAGGCTATAATGACATAAATTATGCGCATATTTTGCACTAAGGCACAGAAATGGAAGATAGCCCTGTTACAAGTTTTATAAAGCGCACTCTCCAATCTGAGAGATTTGGCACGAAGCCACCTTGCTGTAACACATGGAATAATACATGAAATCGCATAAAAGAGCACCATAACCTTATGGTAAACGATAATACGTCCATTCCCTAAAGGGAGGGAGGAATGGGTGAACGAAAGAATGAAAAGTTACGAAAACAGGTTCAGGGGCCGAAAGATAATGCTTACTTCTGTATCCCGCCTGGAAGGCGGCGCGTGGTTCTGCTCCTGTAAACTGAAGGGTAGGCCGAATGTAGAAATCGAGTAGGATCAGGTGAGGTAAAAATCTCGGTACTACCAGGAAAGTAAAAGTGGTTTTACTACACTCCTGGAAATTGAAATAAGAACACCGTGAATTCATTGTCCCAGGAAGGGGAAACTTTATTGACACATTCCTGGGGTCAGATACATCACATGATCACACTGACACATATATGTAAACGACACAGGCAACAGAGCATGCACAATGTCGGCACTAGTACAGTGTATATCCACCTTTCGCAGCAATGCAGGCTGCTATTCTCCCATGGAGACGATCGTAGAGATGCTGGATGTAGTCCTGTGGAACGGCTTGCCATGCCATTTCCACCTGGCGCCTCAGTTGGATCAGCGTTCGTGCTGGACGTGCAGACCGCGTGAGACGACGCTTCATCCAGTCCCAAACATGCTCAATGGGGGACAGATCCGGAGATCTTGCTGGCCAGGGTAGTTGACTTACACCTTCTAGAGCACGTTGGGTGGCACGGGATACATGCGGACGTGCATTGTCCTGTTGGAACAGCAAGTTCCCTTGCCGGTCTAGGAATGGTGGAACGATGGGTTCGATAACGGTTTGGATGTACCGTGCACTATTCAGTGTCCCCTCGACGATCACCAGTGGTGTACGGCCAGTGTAGGAGATCGCTCCCCACACCATGATGCCGGGTGTTGGCCCTGTGTGCCTCGGTCGTATGCAGTCCTGATTGTGGCGCTCACCTGCACGGCGCCAAACACGCATACGACCATCATTGGCACCAAGGCAGAAGCGACTCTCATCGCTGAAGACGACACGTCTCCATTCGTCCCTCCATTCACGCCTGTCGCAACACCACTGGAGACGGGCTGCACGATGTTGGGGCGTGAGCGGAAGACGGCCTAACGGTGTGCGGGACCGTAGCCCAGCTTCATGGAGACGGTTGCGAATGGTCCTCGCCGATACCCCAGGAGCAACAGTGTCCCTAATTTGCTGGGAAGTGGCGGTGCGGTCCCCTACGGCACTGCGTAGGATCCTACGGTCTTGGCGTGCATCCGTGCGTCGCTGCGGTCCGGTCCCAGGTCGACGGGCACGTGCACCTTCCGCCGACCACTGGCGACAACATCGATGTACTGTGGAGGCCTCACGCCCCACGTGTTGAGCAATTCGGCGGTACGTCCACCCGGCCTCCCGCATGCCCACTATACGCCCTCGCTCAAAGTCCGTCAACTGCACATACGGTTCACGTCCACGCTGTCGCGGCATGCTACCAGTGTTAAAGACTGCGATGGAGCTCCGTATGCCACGGCAAACTGGCTGACACTGACGGCGGCGGTGCACAAATGCTGCGCAGCTAGCGCCATTCGACGGCCAACACCGCGGTTCCTGGTGTGTCCGCTGTGCCGTGCGTGTGATCATTGCTTGTACAGCCCTCTCGCAGTGTCCGGAGCAAGTATGGTGGGTCTGACACACCGGTGTCAATGTGTTCTTTTTTCCATTTCCAGGAGTGTATTTCCCAACACAAGCATACACGTGAATACATAACTTTGCATTGAGGAGCACGTAGGTGCAAAGCCGGGTGTATCAAAGCTCATGAAGTTACAAAGACAGATCTGTAGTGGCTCGCCCACTATGAAAATGAAACGATGTTGGTCGGTCGTCTGCTCGTGATCAAATGGTTGAATCTGGAGCGGCGCTCGTAGAGCTGCACAGCGCCGGCTGCGGTCGGCTGTGGTCGGCGAAGATCTTCCGCTCTCGTAGTGACAACCTAAGAACGCGCACCTACGCTGTGCCATCGTAGCTATCGATACCACACCTACATACATTCTGTGAGGTCGCGATTCCGGTGCATGCCGTACAAACTGTGTAATTGCGCGGTAGCAACCAACGTGACTGCTGCAAGTTTCCGAACGCGAACTACGATAACCCACACGGACGGCCCTAACACAAGGCTGCTCGCAAGGTAATAATAAGAGACGTCACTTTCATGACAAAATGGCGGCAACTTCCGCAATACTATTGTCCGCGAAGTGAAGGCGTCGGAGATCAGTAACGTAAAGACCGCAGTGCGTGGCTGTCGGTCCTGTTTGTAAATTCGTTCACTGAACCGCACTGAGCGTCCTGAGTTCACTAGCAGGTTTCCGTTGCCAACGTGCCAGGAAGAGGGTCTCTTGGACTCTTAGGTTGGGACACCTGTTTGAGCGCTAATTCTCCAGCTGGGGAGAACTGGTAATCCAACGTCGCCGTGTGGCTTCAGCAAATATCCAAATGCAACAACCAAGAATTGTAAAGGAAATTCGTCGTTCTGAGCACTTTCTATATTCAACAAATAGAGAATGTGAATTTAGTCTGCCCCCTTCATTTGATTGTCCTCCATGTACGCAATTCCTCGGTAATACTGTCTGGGGAAAATAAATCTAGTGGCATAAAACTATTAATATACTTTGATGAGTTGTTTATTAATAATCCGACCGGTCTCGGGTTACATCGATGGTAATGTGACTCGGCGCTGCTAACACACAGCGCGTACATGTACCGTGGAGCCACATCCCACTCACATTCTCGGCTGCCCCTCATAAGCAGCAATAGATCTATACCCACTGACATTGATATATGATGGGGTATGCTTTATCATGGCGATCTTAATTTGCCTTATGCCATTTAAAACCGGGAATCTACACTCCTGGAAATTGAAATAAGTGTGGTGTCACTGCCGGACACCACACTTGCTAGGTGGTAGCTTAAATCGGCCGCGGTCCATTAGTACATGTCGGACCCGCGTGTCGCCACTGTGTGATCGCAGACCGAGCGCCACCACACGGCAGGTCGCGAGAGACGTACGAGAACTCGCCCAGTTGTTCGACGTTGCTAGCGACTATACTGACGAAGCCTTTGCTCTCATTTGCCGAGAGACAGAATAGCCTTCAGCAAAGTTAATGGCTACGACTTAGCAAGGCGCCAATTGTATCAGTGCATGTATCTTACGAGTCTCATTTGTATAGTCAAGAGAGATGTATCACAAGGATTGATTAAAAGTTAAGTATATTCCAAAGATACGTATTTTCTTTATAGTATTCAATACGTATCCTGTTCCAGACTTGACGCCAGTCGGCGTGTGTGTACGCGTGCCTTTCGGCTTCCTCCTCAGTGTGGCGTGACTAGCTTGTTACGCCACAACAATAAGAACACCGTGAATTCATTGTCCCAGGAAGGGGAAACTTTATTGACACATTCCTGCGGTCAGATACATCATATGATCACACTGACAGAACCACAGGCACATAGACACAGGCAACAGAGCATGCACAATGTCGGCACTAGTACAGTGTATATCCACCTTTCGCAGCAATGCAGGCTGCTATTCTCCCATGGAGACGATCGTAGAGATGCTGGATGTAGTCCTGTGGAACGGCTTGCCATGTCATTTCCACCTGGCGCCTCAGTTGGACCAGCGTTCGTGCTGGACGTGCAGACCGCGTGAGACGACGCTTCATCCAGTCCCAAACATGCTCAATGGGGGACAGATCCGGAGATCTTGCTGGCCAGGGTAGTTGACTTACACCTTCTAGAACACGTTGGGTGGCACGGGATACATGCGGACGTGCATTGTCCTGTTGGAACAGCAAGTTCCCTTGCCGGTCTAGGAATGGTAGAACGATGGGTTCGATGACGGTTTGGATGTACCGTGCACTATTCAGTGTCCCCTCGACGATCACCAGTGGTGTACGGCCAGTGTAGGAGATCGCTGCCCACACCATGATGCCGGGTGTTGGCCCTGTGTGCCTCGGTCGTATGCAGTCCTGATTGTGGCGCTCACCTGCACGGCGCCAAACACTCATACGACCATCATTGGCACCAAGGCAGAAGCGACTCTCATCGCTGAAGACGACACGTCTCCATTCGTCCCTCCATTCACGCCTGTCGCGACACCACTGGAGGCGGGCCGCACGATGTTGGGGCGTGAGCGGAAGACGGCCTAACGGTGTGCGGGACCGTAGCCCAGCTTCATGGAGACGGTTGCGAATGGTCCTCGCCGATACCCCAGGAGCAACAGTGTCCCTAATTTGCTGGGAAGTGGCGGTGCGGTCCCCTACGGCACTGCGTAGGATCCTACGGTCTTGGCGTGCATCCGTGCGTCGCTGCGGTCCGGTCCCAGGTCGACGGGCACGTGCACCTTCCGCCGACCACTGGCGACAACATCGATGTACTGTGGAGGCCTCACGCCCCACGTGTTGAGCAATTCGGCGGTACGTCCACCCGGCCTCCCGCATGCCCACTATACGCCCTCGCTCAAAGTCCGTCAACTGCACATACGGTTCACGTCCACGCTGTCGCGGCATGCTACCAGTGTTAAAGACTGCGATGGAGCTCCGTATGCCACGGCAAACTGGCTGACACTGACGGCGGCGGTGCACAAATGCTGCGCAGCTAGCGCCATTCGACGGCCAACACCGCGGTTCCTGGTGTGTCCGCTGTGCCGTGCGTGTGATCATTGCTTGTACAGCCCTCTCGCAGTGTCCGGAGCAAGTATGGTGGGTCTGACACACCGGTGTCAATGTGTTCTTTTTTCCATTTCCAGGAGTGTATGTAGAGTGGACCATTTCTCATCGGTGTTGCGTATAACGGTACCATCAGGTTTCAACATCGCACTAATTTCCTCTGAGGTTATTTCAAATGCCATTTCGAAAACTCGAATAGTTCCAAGTCCAGAATGAATAACTCTAACTTTGCGATATTGCCGTCAGGGTGTTCGAACTTTAAGTTGCTACCATATAATTCTACAATTTGGCGACATTTTTCAGGACTGCTTAAGAAACACAATATTATTACTGATCGATAAATGAATTCTATCTTCAGCTGTTAACTTGGCAATTTCTTCCATAAAGTCCTCTGCCTCAAACGATCTACGTCGGGCATAGTCACTGTTGAATATGAACATCAAAGTTCAAGTCTCGGACTGGCACACAGTTCTAATCTTCCAGAAAATTCCATACCAGAATACACTCCGCCGAAAAGTGAACATTGAATCCGGAAACATAACTCGCGCAGTGGCTAAGCCATATCTCCGCAATATTCTTTCTTCCAAGATTGCTAGTACCGCGGTGTGAAGTTTGGAATGTAGGAGATGAGGTAATGGCGGAAGTAAAGCTGTGAGGAAGTGTCGTGAGTCGTACTTGGGTAGCTCAGTTGGCTGTGAAAGGCAAAGGGTTCGAGTCTTGGTCGGGCACACAGTTTTAATCTCCCTGTAAGTTTCGTATCAGCGCACACTCCACTCACTCCACTACAGAGTGAAAATTCATTCTGGTATTAATGTTAATTTTCTACTAGAACATAATATTTGTTCAAAACTGTTGACAGAAATCATGTTCAGCGTTTGCGAATCATTTCTTATCAGTAGTAAAAAATGGTATTAATTTAGCATTTTCATGGCAACGACTTGCTTTCTACTTTTCGTAATTCTGATTGAATTTTCTCATTTTGAGAAATCGAAGGAGCGATATCTTTTACTTACTAAAAACATTCAATAGCCTAGATCACATAAATACATCTTTTCTTAAGACAACCGTTTTCGACAGTCTTCGCTGTCATCTTCAGCTCTTAAAAAGTCTTGTTGTTTTGGAACGTGTTCATTTTACTTAGGACCTCACACCAAGTTTTTATCCACATGTCAACTTCGTGTAACGTCCAACGTAAAATAAAAAAAAAGATTTTTTAATTCCTGAGGATGACAGAAAAACCTGTCGAAAGCCGTTGTATTAAAAAAAGAAATAACTGTGCCACCTAGGCTGTTGAATGTGTTTAGCTTTGTCATTTTAAAGTATCTCTCAAAAACACAACATTTACATTGTTTATAAGAGAAAGGAGTTTAAAGATATAAATATACAATACCAATAACGAAATATTTCACCAAATTAAACAGTTTCTTGTTGAAGTTATGACATAAATTGTATCACAACACTATAGAGAAGAAACCAACAAAATTCTTATATGCAACTGGAATATGAAATAGGTTCGAGAAAAACAAAACACGGCCATGGTTGTTTTTTAAACTGAAAGAGCGAAACAAATTTGTCAGAACACAAACTAGCAGAACTATTTTTTTATAGATACGTGACTATTTTTTGATTCGTTATATTGTTGATCTGGTTCAGTTGATGAAAGCTATTGAATGGCATGTGCATTACTTAGAAATCTTAGATGTTCGTTTGCAAATGATGTTTCCCTCTAGGGAAGATGTTTTTCATGTTGAACATGTGTTTTGACAAGTGATAAACACACATAATTAGTACAGGAGGCATTTGCGGAAAACTGATGGTACTGAAGTTCGTCGACTTATTGATAGATTTCGAGACACACGCTCAATGGTAGATGCCGAGCAAACTGAAAGACCATCTCAACTAAACGAACAGAAGTTACTGGAAATTTCTGACACTATCCAACAGAGACCAGCAAAATCAGTGCGAGAGCTGGCGGAAGAATAATACATCGGTGTTTTAACGGCGCATGAAGCGGTTAGGCAAACATTAAAATTGGTTCCGCATAAAGTGAAAGCAGTGCAAGAATTGAAAAACGCAGATCACGCAAAGTGAATCTGTTACTGCAGATTGTTTACATCTTTTATTGAGAGAACTACCGTTGATATTCTTGATGTCATCTTTACAGACGAGGCCTGGTTCCAGCTATCTGGTCATGTTTACACACATAACACACGACTGTGGTCAACGGAGAGTTCACGTGCTGTGGTTGAAAAGCCATTGCATGGTCAGAACATTGGAGACTTAATAACTAAAGGGAGACCTTTATTTTTTGGACAAACGCTTTACGTGGCCGTTATTGTTTAATGGTCCTCGATTTCATTGCCCAGCGAAAGGAAAACGAAATCAACTATTGACGGTTTCAACGAGATGGCGCTACTGCCGCAAACAGGTGGCAACGCTATGCGTCTTCTGGAAAAGTTTTTTGGGGAACATGTCATCTTAAAGAAACCAATTGGCCCCTTTCTTGTTGGATCTTACTCAATCAGAATTTTTTATCTGGAGAACTACAACATCTGAAGTGTATCACAGTCCCCCAAAAAAGCTTTGTGACTTAAAAGCTGAAATACTGAATACTTGAGAAATCATATCGGAATTAGATCCACAGGGTATTTCAATAAAATTAGGCATGTTCAGGCTTGAGTAGCCGCCCATAGACGTCATTTCCAATATATGTTGTAAATGCGTAACAACTTTCTCAACGCCATGTATATTAAACATAATTATGAATGAGAACGTTAGAAACGGAGTGAACATGTACAGATTAGGAAATAAAAATCCTAAAATAGAATAAATCGAGTGAACATATTAAAACAATGAATAGTAAAAACCGTCTCTCAATATCACAAACCATAAATATGGACAAGAGCGAACTTTAAGGAAGACCAAAGAAAATAACACTGGAGGCAAATGCCAAATACTTCAAGTATAAAAGGAGATTACATACTGTAGGGCATAAACAATCGATTGTGGTCCAAACACACTGTCAAAACTGCTATTATTTTCTTATTCGAGAAAAGCGTGTCAAATCAGATTTTCCATTGCCGAAGCAATATCATAAAGGTTTGCTGAAGAGCAATGCCTCCGAATTTTTATATGAAAACTCTTAAAGCTTTTTAGATAAAAATCTTTGTTAACATTCTGAATCTTTATTCTTCGTGTCTACATATTTGTTTCCCGACACAGTTACCCTGACGACGAACACCTGTCTCCCAACGGGAGACCAGTTTGTTGCTACCGTCAATGTAAAACGTTTGACTTTGTTGACGGAGCTCCATCGCTATCAAAGTGAAGGTCTTTAAATATGGGAAACGGATGAAAATAGGATGGGGCAAGTCCGGACTGTATGGAGGATAATCTATGACAGGGAGCACGAACAACCCAACGTAGCATGCCACTCACGCCGATACATCCGTCACTTTGCACAGCTTTCATCCTTCTATGGATTTCAGTTGGAGTCACGTTTTCTGCTGTTAGGAACTTGATTACAGCATCCTTTTTCTCACTCACCGGCATACACTCATAAATTAAGGATAACGTGGCATTACACGAAACTGGCGCTAATAGCATAGGCACACAGGGAACACACACGACACAGATCTATAAGTCCACGGTAATGGTGATAAGCTGAGAAAACCGTCCCGAAACACATGTGCTACAAAACGCCACTGTTTCCTGCGCATGTATCCCGACATCTGTATGGAATATGATCGGCATGCACAAATACACAGGTCACACAATGGGTTGGCATACTCTGGATCAGGTGGTCGAACAGCTGCTGGGATATAGCCTCCCATTCTTGCACCAGTGCCTGGCGGAGCTCCTGAAGTGTCGTGCTTTGTAGACGTGCAGCGATACGTCGACCGAGAGGATCCCAGACGTGCTCGATGCGGTTTAGGCCTGGAGAACAGGCAGGACACTCCATTCGCCTGATATCTTCTGTTTCAAGGTACACTTCCACGATGGCAGCTCGGTGGGGCCTTGCGTTATCATCCATCAGGAGGAAGGTGGGACCCACTCCTGAAAAGGAGGACAAACTGGTGCAAAATGACGTCCCGATACACCTCACCTGTTACAGTACCTCTGTCAATGACATACAGGAGTGTACGTGCACCAATCATCATCCCACCCCACACCATCAAACCACGACCTCCACACACGTCTCTGTCAAGGACATTAATGGGTTGGTATCTGGTTCTTGGTTCACGCCAGATGAAAACCCGGCGAGTATCACTGTTCAGACTATACCTGGACTCGCACGTGAACATAACCTGGGACCACTGTTGCAATGACCATGTGCTGCGTGTTCTTGGCACAAGGATTTACGGGCTCTCCTGTGACCAGGGGTCAGTGGAATGCACCTTGCAGCTCTCCGGGCGAATAAACCATGTCTGTTCAGTCGTCGGTAGACTGTGTGTCTGTAGACAACTGTTCCAGTGGCTGCGGTAAGGTCCTGAGTAAGGCTATCTGCAGTACTCCATGGCCGTCTGCGGGCACTAATGGTGAGATATCGGTCTTCTTGTGGTGTTGTAGACTGTGGACGTCCCATTTCCTGTCTGCTGGAATCGTTGCCATAATCTTGAGACCACACTTTGTGGCACACGGAGGGCCCGTGCTACAGCCTGCTGTGTTTGACCAGCCTCCAGTCGCTCTTGTATTCTGCCCCTCATAACCTCACCAGAATGTGTTCTTTGAGCCATTTTCAACACACAGTCACCATTAGCACGTCTGAAAACATCTGCAAACTTACTCGCTGCACCGTACTCTGACATGCACCAACAAACCTCTGCGTATGTGGATTGCTGCCAGCGCCACCATGCGACGACCGCAAGTCAAATGCACAGCATGGTCATACCCCGAGGTAATTTAAACCCTCAAACTGCCCAGCAGAGCGTTGTTTCACCAAGTATCAGCATAATCCTTAATTTATGAGCGTTAGTGCAGTTACGGTACACAGCGCCATGTTACACGCTACAATTCGGAGGCCTCTAGCGGCAGAGTGTTGCAACCTGCGTCGAACGAGGAATATGTGTAACAAGTAATACCAAAACTGATTTTTATAACATAATAAAAATTCGGAAGCATTACTTTTCAGCATGCTCTCGTAAATACTTTCTCTGAAAACTACCTAGATCGGGCGATTCGAAAGTCTAAGAATCGTAAAAATACATTAGAGTTAATGGCAACAAATGTACATTTTTAATTACGTCCACTTTGAAACTGGTATCAGTGATCATGGAGCAGCTGTAGCAACAGTGTTTACCAAAGTACGTAGAGCAACGAAGACAGGCAGACTGATTTATATGTTTTGCATACTAAATAAGCCGGCCGGTGTGGCCAAGCGGTTAAAGGCGCTTCAGTCTGGAACCGCGCGACCGCTACGGTCGCAGGTTCGAATCCTGCCTCGGGCATGGATGTGTGTGATGTATTTAGGTTAGTGAAGTTTAAGTAGTTCTAAGTTCTAGGGAACTGATGACCTGAGAAGTTAAGTCCCTTAGAGCTCAGAGCCATTTGAACCATACTAAATAAACCCAAAGTAGCGCCATAATAAAGATTTCACACATCTAACAGGTGCATGTGTGTTAACTTTGGCTCAAGTTTAGAAGAATACTTGACTAAGTACTGGAGGATATATTGGCGGTACCTACGAGAAGAGTTCATTCAAGAGGCTGCTCACAAAACACTCATGCCACCAATTTCAATTCCTCGTGAGTGTGTGTGATCCGTACCAAATAGAACTAACAGGGGATGCTGAACCTGCACATCGAATTACAGCAGAATGTCATGGAAATGCAGAGAAACCTCAAATGGCAGATACTTCAAGACAGGCTCGAACTATCCCGAGAAAGCCTACTACAAATTTTCTAGGACCCACACAAAAAAGGCACCTAGAAATATACCCAAACGACAGCCAACATTTAAAAATGCAGTATTTCACAGAATCATATAGACGGGGAGGAAAAATTGACACACGTGCTTGAAACAACATGGGATTTCACAGAAACCAAAGAAGTGTACGAAACGACCAACAGGTGGCGCTCCATATGGTGCAAAAGCAGCAATCAGCGTAACAACAGATTTTTAGCAAAGGCGATGTTCTTTATAACAAACGCTCAACATATCGGTCGTCATTCATCTACAATACCAGAGCCGAGGTACAACGCCATGAACAACACTGTACAGCCATGTCATTATGTATGGTGAGAAATTGCCGCCGGATGTTTGTCTTTTAGCATCCCGAATGAGGTCGGAAGATCGCGGAACACTTTCGACTTCAGGTAAGCCCACGCTCAATAATCACGCGGGCTCTAGTCTGATGACCTGGTAGCCCAAACATGACATAAATGGTAGCCCAGCATTCCATTCTCATTGTGCACAAGAGAGCTCTCCATGTGTAGCAACGTGGTGTGGTCTGCCATCCAGCATAAAAGTCGTACATGCCGGCAGGTGTTTGTCAGCCGCTTTAGGGATGATACGAACCTGTAACTTAACGGCAGTAACACGCACCCGTCACGCTCACTGTTTGAAAAGCAGCACTCCGCATTTGTTCGAAGAAAGAGGGTCCTATGACTGCTGATGTGGAAAATCCACACACACCGCGACTTTCTCGTCGTGTAGTGCGGTTTCCACGATATTTCTAGGATTTTAGATAGCCCAAATTCTGCGGCTGTGGGAGCTGACAGACCCTCTGAGTGTGAAATGGCCTTCATCGGTCCACAACACGTTAGAAAATCAATCCTGATCTTCCCCGATTTTTTGAAGTGTCCATTCCAAAAACGTTCTCTGCGTCACAAAGCGGTAGGGGTAGGCCTTAGTGCCCTCTAACAGTGTGACTTCACAGGCTCCATTTCCTCCTGAACTATCGGAGCAGCAGTATCACTTGGGTCTGACCGCCCACCAGGGGGGCGATCGTTTCAACAACCCGTGGTTTCGAGCTTCGTGATAATTTTCACCATGGCGACGCTTGTCACAGGGCCATTACCCGTTCGAATACCCTCATTATGGCGGTAAGACAATAAAGCTGCAATAGCGGATTCTCCTTTCTCATAGCAAAGCTTCACTAACAGTGCCTTTTCTAATACGGTCAATACCTCGCAACTGCTGGCGCATCTGACTCCCTGTCTCTATATATCTCATTTATACATGATTATCACGCGGCATCACTTACTGTCTAGCGCTGCACGTTGGCCACTTTTTGCACTCGTTTGCGGTTTCAATAATGTCATTTCAGGCACGTTTATCAATTTTTACCTCTCCACCTACATTAATCCGTGAATTTTTTGAAATGTTAACGGACTTTTGGGACACTCTGTACTACCGGCTCCTACGTCTCCTCACGCAGGGATTGTAGAGAACAGATTACACTACTTAAGCGTCCGTAGAGACTTTTAAACAGTAACCGTTCCCGTATTCCATGCGTTAATGGAACTGGAAGAAACCTTAATACGTGATACAGTGGGAAGTATCTGCTGCTATGCACTTCACGGAGTGTGAATATACAGGGTGGTCCATTGATAGTGACCGCGCCAAATATCTCACGAAATAAGCATCAAGCTAGCTTGAAGGGGGAAACCAAATGGCGCTATGGTTGGCCCGCTAGATGCCGCTGCCGTAGATAAACGGATATCAACTGCGGTTTTTTAAAAAATCAGGAACCCCCATTTTTTATTACTTACTCGTGTAGCACGTAAAGAAATATGAATGTTTTAGTGGGACCACTTTTTTCGCTTTATGACAGATGGCGCTGTAATAGTCACAAACGTATAAGTACGTGGTATCACGTAACATTCCGCCAGTGCGGACGGTATTTGCTTCGTGATACATTACCCGTGTTAAAATGGACCGTTTACCAATTGCGGAAAAGGTCGATATCGTGTTGATGTATGGCCACTGTGATCAAACTGCCCAATGGGCGTGTGCAATGTATGCTGCTCGGTATCCTGGACGACATCATCCAACTATCCCGACCGTTCGCCGAATAGTTACGTTATTGAAGGAAACATGAAGTGTTCAGCCACATGTGAAACGTCAACCACGACCCGCAACAAATGACGATGCCCAAGTAGGTGTTTCAGCTGCTGTCGCGGCTTATCCGCACATCAGTAGCAGACAAATAGCGCGAGAATCGGGAATCTCCAAACCGTCGGTGTTGAGAGTGCTACATCAACATCGATTGCACCCGTACCATATTTCTATGCACCAGGAATTGCATGGCGACGCCTTTGAACGTCGTGTACAGTTCTGCCACTGGGCACAAGAGAAATTACGGGACGATGACAGATTTTTTGCACGCGTTCTATTTAGCGACGAAGCGTCATTCACCAACAGCGGTAACGCAAACCGGCATAATATGCACTATTGGGCAACGGAAAATCCACGATGGCTGCGACAAGTGGAACATCAGCGACCTTGGCGGGTTAATGTATGCTGCGGCATTATGGGAGGAAGGATAATTGGCCCAATTTTATCGATGGCAATCTAAATGGTGCAGTGTATGCCGATTTCCTACCTAATGTTCTACCGATGTTACTACAAGATGTTTCACTGCATGACAGAATGGTGATGTACTTCCAACATGATGGACGTCCGGCACATAGCTCGCGTGCGGTTCAAGCGGTATTGAATAGCATATTTAATGACAGGTGGATTGATCGTCGAAGCACCATACCGTGGCCGGCACGTTCACCGGATCTGACGTCTCAGGATTTCTTTTTGTGGGGAAAGTTGAAGGATATTTGCTATCGTGATCCACCGACAACGCCTGACAACATGCGTCAGCGCACTGTCAATGCATGTGCGAACATTACCGAAGGCAAAGTACTCACTGTTGAGAGGGATGTCGTTACACGTATTGCCAAATGCATTGAGGTTGACGGACATCATTTTGAGCATTTATTGCATTAATGTAGTATTTACAGGTAATCACGCTGTAACAGCATGCGTTCTCAGAAATGATAAGTTCACAAAGATACATGAATCACATTGGAACAACCGAAATAAAATGTTCAAACGTACCTACGTTCTGTATTTTAATTTAAAAAACCTACCTGTTACCAACTGTTCGTCTAAAATTGTGAGCCATATGTTCGTGACTATTACAGCGCCATCTATCACAAAGCGATAAAATTGGTCCAACTAAAACACTCATATTTCTTTACGTACTACACGAATATGTAATAAAAATGGGGATTCCTATTTTAGAAAAACGCAGTTGATATCCGTCTATCGGGCCAACCATAGCGTCATCTGGTTTCCCCCTTCAAGCTAGACAAGTTTCGTTCTTCGCAGTTTTTTCGTTTGACGCTTATTTCTTGAGATATTTGGCCCGGTCACGATCAATGGACCACCCTGCAGATGTAGAGGCGCCGATGTCGATTTTATGCTTTTTGCGGTAATTTAGTATAACTAGGAAATAAGTAAGTTGTTACAAAATGTTTTTAACACTGATATTTTGCGTTGGTATTATCAACTTTATATTGAACTGCTCGCTCGCGCCGTGGCTTTTCAAAGTGGTGAGATCCTCTCGCATGTTGTCTCGCTCTAGAAGTACAGGCGAAGTTCACCCAGCGTCCAGAACACTATCACGGATCCACTATAGATGTAGTGGTGGAGGAAGTGGGAGGAGACAACGAGGTCATCAGAGACAAGGTCGGATTAGGGGAGGGTGGAGAAGGAAAGCGGCCATGCCCTTTCGGAGGAACCAGCTCAGCATTTGCCTCAAGCGCTTTAGGGAAACCAAGGAAAACCTGAATCAGTATGACCGGACTCGGGTTTGAACCATCGTCCTCCCGAATGCGAGTCCAGTGTAGGTGTAGTGGTATCAGTATTCGCGTAACTGGGCAACCTTTCCCAATAGCCTGCACGCCGAGATAAATGTTAATCCTCGAACTGGCTGGAAAACTGCGCTATTTATACGAACCTGAAAATAACCTACACTACTAGCCATTAAAATTGCAACACCTTGAAGATGACGTGCTCCAGACGCGAAATTTAATCGACAGGAAGAAGATGCTGTGATACGCAAATGATTAGATTTTCAGAGCATTCACACAAGGTTGGCGCCGGTGGCGACACCTACAACGTGCTGACATGAGAAAAGTTTCCAACCAGTTTCTCATACACAAACAGCAGTTGACCGGCGTTGCCTCGTGAAATGTTTGTGTGATGCCTCGTGTAAGGAGGAGAAATGCGTACCATCACGTTTACGACTTTGATAAAGACCGGATTGTAGCCTATCGTGATTGCGGTTTATCGTATCGTGACATTGTTGCTCGCCTTGGTCGAGATCCAATGACTGTTAGCAGAATATGGAATCGGTGGCTTCAGGAGGGTACTACGGAACGCCGTGCTGGATCCTAACGGCCTCGTGTATCACTAGCAGTCGGGATGACAGGCATCTTGTCCGCATGGTTGTAACGGAATGTGCAACCACGTCTCGATCCCTGTCAACAGATGGGGTCGTTAGCAAGACAACAACCATCTGCACGAACATTTCGACGACGTTTGCAGTAGCATGGACTATCAGCTCGGAGACCATGGTTGCGGTTACCCTTGACACAGCATCACAGAGAGGAGCGCCTGCGATGGTGTACTCAACGACAAACCTGGGATCACGAATGGCAAAACGTCATTTTTTCGGATGATGTTTACAGCACCATGATGGTTGCATCAGTGTTTGGCGACATCGCGGTGAACGCACATTGGAAGCGTGTATTAGTCATCACCATACTGGCGTAATACCGGCGTGATGGTATGGGGTGCCATTGGTTACACGTCTCGGTCACCTCTTAATCGCATTGACGGCACTTTGAACAGTGGACGTTCCATTTCAGATGTGTTACGACCCGTAGCTGTACCCTTCATTCGATCACTGCGAAATCCTACATTTCAGCAGGATAATGCACGACCGCATGTTGCAGGTCCTGTACGGGCCTTTCTGGATACAGAAAATGTTCGACTGCTGCCCTGGCCAGCACATTCTCCAAATCTCTTACCAATTGAAAACGTCTGGTCAATGGTGGCCGAGCAACTGGCTCGTCACAATACGCCAGTCACTACTCTTGATGAACTGTGGTATCGTGTTGAAGCTGCATGGGCAGCTGTATCTGTACACGCCATCCAAGCTCTGTTTGACTCAATGCCTAGGCGTATCAAGGCCGTTATTACGGCCAGAGGTGGTTGTTCTGGGTACTGATTTCTCAGGGTCTATGCAGCTAAATTGCGTGAAAATGTAATCACATGTCAGTTCTAGTATAATATATTTGTCCAACGAATACCCGTTTATCATCTGCATTTCTTCTTGGTGTAACAATTTTAATGGCCAGTAGTGTATATTACGTGTAGTAACCGGCTATTGATATGGAAGATAGCAAGTGATCTTAGTGGTCTATCCTTTCATTGTGGTTACCGTCGTCATCGTGCGATCAATTGTGACAGTACCAAAATGCTATTACTGCTTCAGGTGATGTGGCTATTTTTCGCTCACCTGGTACCTGTCACCGTGTGAACGACAGCGCCGCCCCCTCGCTGCCGGCATTAGGAAGATGGCAGTAGCAGGTGTGTGCTTCTGGGCCCCGGTCGCAGCGAGATCGCGTCGTTTATTAACAGCTGCCGGCCTAAGTAATTCAGGCGGGACGTGACCCGCGGCTCGGCGCGGCCTGACCCGGCCGGGCATCGATCGGCGGACCGCGCGTGGGCGCCGCTCCGTCAGCAACAGGCCGCCTGCTGCCGAATACGGGGCGCCGGGCCGCCTCCCAGAGGACGCCGGCACATCTCACCAGCTGAACAGGCAGTTTCACGCAACCTACTAGGAGCAGAAAGCTAGCTGAAGCCAGGTGTTAACAGCAATGAAATCCTATACTACTATTTGTAAAAAGTACGAGGGTCACTCCAAAAGAAATGCACACTATTTTTGAAAAAATACAGTTTTCATTCTGCTTGTGTGAAAGTTTTACAGTGTGTAGATACATCCTGCCCGCTTCCAGAATGAGATTTTCACTCTGCAGTGGAGTGTGCGCTGATATGAAACTTCCTGGCAGATTAAAACTGTGTGCCGGACCGAGACTCCAACTCGGGACCTTTGCCTTTCGCGGGCAAGTGCTCTACCAACTGAGCTGCCCAACCACGACTCACGACCCGTCCTCACAGATTCAATTCTGTCAGTACAGTCTCCTACCTTCCAAACTTCACAGAAGCTCTTCTGGGAACCTTGCAGAACTAGTACTCCTGGAAGAAAGGATATTTGCAGAGACATGGCTTAGCCACAGCCTGAGAGATGTTTCCAATACTGCACAACTGGAGCACAGTCATTTCAACGATGCAGTTCCAACTTTCTATTTGGCAGTTAATTGCAAATACACTGCTGGCCACCGTAAATGCAACACCAAGAAAGACAAGAGGTAGCACAACAAAATTTATTTTGTAGATAACATGTTGACCAAGTATCAAATGATTACGTTTACAGACGTCTGTGACATGTGGTTCCTGCCAGAATCAGTAGCCAGAGTAGCCGCCATTGTTGGAGATCACCGCTGCCACACGTCTCGGCATTGAGTCAAAGAGACGTTGGATGTGTTCCTGGGGTACAGCGGCCCAAGCAGCTCCCACACGTTGCCAAAGATCATCTGGTGTGGCAGCTGGGGATGTAATCTGGGTCACTCGTTGAGCAACCATGGACCACATGTTTTCTATCGGCGAAAGATCCGGAGAGCGAGCCGGCCAGGGAAGCAATTCAATCTGGTTATTGACGAAGAACCTTTGGACAATGCGTGCCACGTGTGGTCGTGCATTATCCTGTTGAAATATGGCTGTGGCCGAGCCCTGAAGGTAAGGAAGGACAACTGGCTCCAGCACCTCGGATATGTAGCGCCGGCTATTTAAAGTACCGGCAATGCGTACTAGAGGCGTGCGAGAGTAATATCCAATATCGCCCCATACCATAATACCCGGTGCAAGACCAGTGTACGCGGTGCATAATGCAGCTGTCCAGCATCCTCTCTCCACGGTGTCTCCACACTCGAACCCAACCATCGTGGTGCTGCAGACAGAAGCGTGCCTCGTCAGTAAAGACAATGTCATTCCATTCTGCCGTCCACATCCGTCTCTCATCACACCATGGGCGACGGAGACGTCTGTGGTTCTGCGTCAATGGTATACGAAGCAATGGACGTCTTGCGGACAGACCACTCTGCTGTAAGCGGCATCGAATGGTACGCCCAGACACTGGATGATGCGTTACAGACGCAATGTGCTGTGCTATGGTTCGGGATGTCACTGAGCGATCCGTCACTGCCATGCGCACAATTTGCCTATCAGCACGTGCAGTGGTGCACCGAGGTGAATGCGATCGACCACGTCGGTCCGTCGTACCCTCCTGCATCCAACGGTCACATATCCGCATTACAGTTTGGTTTCATCCAACACGACTAGCGATTTCTCTGTATGATAATCCACAATCTCGGTAAGCCACTATCCTTCCTCTGTCGAACTCGGATACTTGATCAAAAGATGTTCGCTGTTGTCTATGAGGCATAACTGATCGTCTTGTGAAACAACCACAAGGTAAACACATGTGCCGAACATACACTCGTCGAAATCGCCAAGCCTTAAATGGCGCTATGAGGTGGCGCCACAGGCGCGCGGGATGTGCGTCTGCGCTGAAATTCTAATCAGTTGCATATCTCATCGCTGCAAACTCATGGTGTAAATTTCACTCGATTCGGATGCTTCCTTCAGGGTGTTGCATTTACGGTGGCCAGCAGTGTATATTGAACTGACATTTAATTGGAACAACAGACATTTTTATAAATAAGCTTCATGTAACATAGTTTAGCAAGAATGCTAATTATTATTCAGAAAAAGTTTTTAAAATGATCTGAACATTCAGGTTGGAGAAAGTGCAGAACAACAGTTACTGGAAGAAAAAAAGGGGAATGGGCATTTAGAAGACAAACGGATTAATTTTATTAACATAATCATTGGTTGCACAGTATTGAGTCTTTTTCTCACAGTGGCTTACCTTTATCAGATTTGTATTTGTATTTGATGGAGGTACAGTACATTCTGATAGATATTGTGGGCCATTCAAAATGTATGAGGGGGCTTCTTCAAAAAGTAACTTACTAGTGTACTCAAAGGGGAGCTTCTGCAAAATTTGGAAGGTAGGAGACGAGGTACTGGCAGAAGTAAAGCTGTGAGGACGGGGCGTGAGTCGTGCTTGGTTAGATGGTAGAGCACTTGCCCGCGAAAGGCAAAGGTCCCGAGTTCGAGTCCTGGTCCGACACACAGCTTTAATCTGCCAGGAAGTTTCATCCTGCCTGCTTGTTTTTAAACTTAGTTCAACCTGTCCCCCTGAGTGGCGGCGTCACAGCATGTCTTCAAGATGGCTGCTACACTTGACGTTCGTTAGAAGCAACGTGCTATCATAGAATTCCTGTGTTGTGAAAACGAGAAAGTGGGAAACATCCGCAAGAGGTTGAAAAAGGTGTATGGAGATGCTGCTGTCGATCGCAGTACAGTTAGTCGGTGGGCAAGCAAGTTACGTGATGAAAGCGGGCACGGCAATATTAAGGATTGTCGTCGCAGTGGGAGGCCTCGTACTGCACACACTTCAGACAATGTGCAGAGAGTTAACGAATTGGTGACTGCTGGCAGACGCATCACAGTGAACGAAATGGCACGCTACGTTGGGATAGGGGAAGGAAGTGTTTGCAGAATACTGAAAAGTGTTGGCGTTAAAAAAGGTTTGTGCCAGGTGGGTTCCCAGGATGTTGACAGTGGCTCACAAAGAAACACGAAAAACGGTATGCAGCGAACTTTTGGAACAGTACAAGAATGGTGGAGATGAATTTCTTGGAAGAATTGTGATAGGTGATGAAACATCGCTCCATCATTTTTCACCAGAGACGAAGAGGCAATCGATGGAGTGGCATCATGCAAATTCACCCAAGAAAAAAAATTCAGAACCACAACTTCTGCTGGAAAAGTTGTGACTACGGTGTTTTTCGATTCCCAAGGACTCTTGCTTGTGGACATCAGGCCAAGTGGAACCACCATAAATTCTGATGCATATGTGACGACACTGGAGAAACTTCAAGCTCGACTGAGTCGTGTTCGACCACATCGGCAAAAGCAGGATGTATTGCTGTTGCACGACAATGCACGGCCACATGTCAGTCAAAAAACCATGGAAGCGATCACAAAACTCGGATCGACAACACTGAAACACCCGCCTTACACTTCTGACCTGGCTGCATGTGACCATCATCTCTTTCGAAAACTGAAGAGACTCTCTTCGTGGAACAAGGTTTGAAGATTATGACTCCCTTGTGCACGCTGCCAAACGGTGGCTCCAACAGGTTGGTGCGGAATTTTACCGTGCGTGTATACGGGCGCTGGTTGCAAGATGGCGTAAGGCAGTTGAGAGGGATGGAAATTATGTGGAGAAATGAAAATATTGTTCCTAAAGGATGTATCTACACACTGTAAAACTTTCAAACATGTAGAATAAAAGATGGATTAAAAAAAAAGTGTGAATTCCTTTTGGATTGACCTTCATAAAACAGTCAACAGAAAAGGTCTGCAACACGCCACGATAAGAGGACTTATAGAAGAGCGGAACCATAGTAAGTGATTTAAATGGCAGAGAGCTGGCGTGCACGTAAGTCCAACGGCGCCCTCTTTACCGTGACTGGACAGGTGTTACGCAACGTTCGGACAGTGCGGTGCCGCCATACGAAATAGAAATGTGTAACTTAGTGCCACTACGCCTCTCCGACATCTCAAGGTGGAATATTGGCATGCGTTCGAGCGGAGGGGGATCTCTTTACGGGCACGCTGATCCACCAGTGAGGCGTGTGTCGAACCACCGGAGAAAATGTAACGATTCATGTTGAATGTTACTTAAATTTCTTCTCCATGGTCCATTGATGAATAAATGGGAAATTTTCATGCTTCACAAAGTTTATTCATAGTAACTGACATTCGAACTGCACTCCGGTCATGTAAACAAAACACGGTCAGACTCCACTGATCTCTTTGACTTCCAAACGTAACTTTTAAAACTGACTGACAAAACAACAACTCAGCAACTAACTCGCAGCCTCGCTGCATCGCTTTATATAGAATTTTAACAATAACTTCCAAAATAAAGCATTATTAATTTTGTACAATTCTGATGTTACAATTAAAATTTACAAAACGTAAAGAAACTCATGTTACAGCCGGATAAGGTATAAAATACAATATTCAATGACAATCTTTAGTTTTCCATAAGAAAATCATTCCGGACTTTAATTAAAATAATGTCTCTCGTATCATTTTAGTTAAGTAATTAATTACAGTTTGGATTTGGTTCCTAACATTCTATGATATTAAAAATCTTGTTTTATCCGACTGCATACGAGAAAGTTACAAATAAGGCCTCGCATTCTGAAATTGGAAAACTATCAATATTAATTACAGAGGAAGACATAAAAATAAATAACAAATGAAAATACATCTCTTGGTAATAACTTCTAAGCTGTTTCTTAAGATAAATATGTTTTCTGTTACTGGATTTTTAGATTGCAATTTTGTTAATTAGAAGCATTGATTTTTCATGCTAACATATCTGCAGTCTCTAGTTATTTCTAAGGACGTACTACTTCAATTCTTGATTAGTTAATTTAGTATATCTACATAATTTTATCAATGACAACAATCTACCAATAATTACGACAACGCACGTCCTTTCAGAACATTCCACAAGCCTTCGTAATGAATATCAAGCTTTTTATCAAATAGGACAGAAAATATATTTTTTTATTTTTATTTATGAATTTGGCCAGCTATGGACCGCATGCAACTTAAGACTTATGGCGTTTCTTTTTCTTCCGTTCTTCCCAGTACTTCTTCATTTTCTCGCCAACTGCTCGTCTCTGCTCATCTGTCCACACTCCCTTGGGTCGAGGTTTTGGCGCATCTTCTTCATAGTTTGCGTTTTCTATAAGTAGCCTAAAGTTATTCCTGTCATGTATTATTTCTTCTGTAACACCTATTTTTTGGCGTCTTTCTTTACTGCTTCTATCCATCCTACAGTGTTTCTTTCAGCTTACAAACGTAATTAAAAATTTTCTTTGTAATCCGTGTTTCTTCCATTCTTTTTAAATGTCCATAAAATTTTAGCCGTCTCTTCCTCATTGTATCTGTGATCTTTTCTGTATTTTTGTATAGGTCTTCATTTCTCCTTTTAATCCACCTATTTTCCTTGTTTTTCTCAGGACCTAGAATTTTTCTTAATATTTTTCTCTCTCTTTTTTTCTAGTTCTCTTAATTCGCCTTTCTTATTCAATGTTAGGCACTCTGATCCATATGTTGCGTGTGTCCTAATAACTGAATTATAATGTTTAATCTTTGCTTCTATGGATATTGATTTCTTATTGTAGTAGTTTTGTGATAATATATATGCAAATTCCAACTTTTTTATTCTTTCTTTATTTGTTGTGTTATCCAGTCCATTGGCTTGGATCCAATCCCCCAGGTATTTGAATCTATCAACTCTTTTAATTTTTCCATACTTTGTTTTCATAAACTTTTCTGTATTATGTTTGTGTTCTATATACTCGGTTTTTTCGTAGGATATTTTTAGCCCAGTCTTTTCAGCAATCTCGTGTAACATATCAACCATAACTGTTGCGTCTGTTCGGTTTTCAGTTATCAATGCCATATCATCCGCAAAGGCTAAACATTTTACTTCAAATTTGTTCTTTCCTTGGCCCATGCTTACACCCTTTGTGCCTCTGTTTTTAATGTGTTTTCCCATGTTTTTACTACTTTTTCTAAAACCAAGTTAAAGAGAATTGGGGACAGTCCGTCACCTTGTCGAACTCCTGTTTTTATTTTGAATGGTTCAGAAATTTCGCCTTAAAACTTAATTCTTGATGTTGTACCTGTGAGCGTTTGTTCAACAAGCCTTTTGGTGTTTTCATCTATCCCTGATTCATAAAGTATCTGGAATAGTGTTTGTCTGTCAACTGAGTCGTAGGCCTTCTTGAAGTCTACGAAAGTAACTACTGTATTTTTATTTTGTATAGCTCTCACTCTCAAAATTGTTTTTAAATTAAGAATCTGTTCTGCACATGATCTACCTTTTCTAAATCCTGCTTGATAATCTCCTATATTAGGTCCTGCTTGTTCCTCTATTCTATTTAAAAGTGCTTTAGAAAGTATTTTGTATGTCACTGGTAACAAGGATATGCCCCTGTAGTTGTTGGTGTCTGTTTTATCCCTTTTTTTATGGAGAGGGTGGATCAATGCTTGTTTCCAGTCACTGGGTGTGATTCCTTTTGTCCAAATGTCTTTAATTACTTTGTAAATTTTCTGACATGCGGATAAGCCCCCTAGTTTCCACATTTCTGCCACTATCCCATCTGTGACTGGAATCCTGTTAAAACTTCTCTGAAAGTCTTATAGAAGTCTCTAGTGTTGTTCCTTTTGAAATCAGAATCCATTTCTTCTAATCTGTCTTTGTCATATTTTCTTTTCACTGAACTGATGATTTTTGCTCTCTTTTTCCTTTCTTCTTTAAACTCTTCCCAGTATTCGTGTTTCTTATTACTGTTCCATTTTTTCCATGCCTTTAGTCGATTGTCAATTGCTTCATCACACAGCTCGTTCCACCATCTGTGTTTTGGTATTCTTCGTGGCTGTCCCGTTTCAATAACTGACTCTATCATTGTTTCTTTAATTTCTTCCCAATTATCCATTTTTCTTGTGTTCAGTATATGACAGAATTTGTCCTGCTTTTGCAGGAGAAATTTAGTGTTTACTCTTGGAAATGTTCTTGGTTTTGGTTTAGGTCTGTTTGGTTGGAACATGGTCTTTATTTATGTCAGATAATGATCTGAGTCTATGTTTAGGCCCTTCCTCACTCTGACATCCAAGATTTCCTTGTAGTTGCGAGTCGTTATTGCCACATGGTCCAACTGATATTCACCTTGATTTGGATTAGGTGATACCCACATTTTTTTCTTTCTTGCAAGTTTCCTGAAACATGTCGACATTAATTTTAGATTAAACTGTCTACAAAAATCTATGAGTCTTTCCCCATTTCTGTTGGTTCTTGCATGTGCTGGATAATCTCCAACTACTGATTTAAATTTTATTTCTTTGCCAACTTGTGCATTAAAGTCTCCCACTAAAATTTTTATATGTTCTTTTGGTAATATGGATGTTTCGTGTTCAAGCATTTCCCAAAAATCTTCCACTTTGTCAACATTTGTTCTGTTATGTTGGTTAATAGGTGCATGTGCATTTATAATAGTGTAGCGTTTATTACCTGACTTGAACGTCAGAAATGAAATTCGTTCTGATGGGGAGCTAAAATTAGTTATTGATTCCGTAAGTTGCTGTTTGACCATAAATGCGGTCCCTAATATAGTCGTATTATTGGAATTTTTAATGGCTGGTTTTCCTTTGTAGATCCTGTATCCACCTGATTCAAATGCATTTTCATCCAGATACCTTGTTTCTTGAAGAGCTAATATAAGTATGTTGCGTTGATTGAGAGTGTCCGTTAGGTGTTTTAGTTTTCCAACTTTCGTAAGTGTGTTGATATTCAGAGTCCCCAGTAGATGTTTTTTCTTGGGTGTTGTCTTTGAAGAAGTACTAGGAAGCTCCGACTCTTCCTTACATGATGTTCTAGGCTCTCCAGAATCCAAAGGCGTAGTTGCACCGCCATGAATAGCGATGGAAGAGTGGTTACTGCCTGGAGTAGTTTTCATTTTGAAATTTACCATCATGTCTTAGGTTAAAGTTTGGTTTGGGGAAAGGTAGTTGAACCTTTCGATGATAAAAATTCAAGCGTTTAGCTTAGAATTATAAGTGAGGTCGCCACTAACATGTGGGACAGACGCCTTTTGCAGCCGCCCACTGTGGGAACAGACGCTACAGTCTGGTGCTTTTATACAAAAGCCTGCCTCTTCCGCCGGTTCACCCGTTCTGATGATCTTCATCGACGCCTTCACTGCCGTTGAGGTCTTCACCGTTTCCCTGGCAAGGGACCCTCACGAGGTACTATCACCCAGGCCAGGTGAACCAAGGTTTTTTAACGAGGTGTTACTCCTCCCCCTCCTCCTTTTCCAACTGGGTTTGGGACCGGCTTTGGCGGAGTTAGAATATATATATATATATATATATATATATATATATATATATATATATATATATATATATATATATATATATATATATCATTCTGTCCTATTTGATAAAAAAACTGTTTACAGCCCTCTTCTTATAACGGCACAGCCTTCCTCAGGACTCATATGAAATGTCCGATACCACTTTTTTTTCTATGCATCCGGATAGTTATCAGACAATTCAGTGCTTCCTAAGGCCTTGCATATATATATATATATATATATATATATATATATATATATATATATATATATATATATATACTCCTGGATATGGAAAAAAGAACACATTGACACCGGTGTGTCAGACCCACCATACTTGCTCCGGACACTGCGAGAGGGCTGTACAAGCAACGATCACACGCACGGCACAGCGGACACACCAGGAACCGCGGTGTTGGCCGTCGAATGGCGCTAGCTGCGCAGCATTTGTGCACCGCCGCCGTCAGTGTCAGCCAGTTTGCCGTGGCATACGGAGCTCCATCGCAGTCTTTAACACTGGTAGCATGCCGCGACAGCGTGGACGTGAACCGTATGTGCAGTTGACGGACTTTGAGCGAGGGCGTACAGTGGGCATGCGGGAGGCCGGGTGGACGTACCGCCGAATTGCTCAACACGTGGGGCGTGAGGTCTCCACAGTACATCGATGTTGTCGCCAGTGGTCGGCGGAAGGTGACGTGCCCGTCGACCTGGGACCGGACCGCAGCGACGCACGGATACACGCCAAGACCGTAGGATCCTACGCAGTGCCGTAGGGGACCGCACCGCCACTTCCCAGCAAATTAGGGACACTGTTGCTCCTGGGGTATCGGCGAGGACCATTCGCAACCGTCTCCATGAAGCTGGGCTGCGGTCCCGCACACCGTTAGGCCGTCTTCCGCTCACGCCCCAACATCGTGCAGCCCGCCTCCAGTGGTGTCGCGACAGGCGTGAATGGAGGGACGAATGGAGACGTGTCGTCTTCAGCGATGAGAGTCGCTTCTGCCTTGGTGCCAATGATGGTCGTATGCGTGTTTGGCGCCGTGCAGGTGAGCGCCACAATCAGGACTGCATACGACCGAGGCACACAGGGCCAACACCCGGCATCATGGTGTGGGCAGCGATCTCCTACACTGGCCGTACACCACTGGTGATCGTCGAGGGGACACTGAATAGTGCACGGTACATCCAAACCGTCATCGAACCCATCGTTCTACCATTCCTAGACCGGCAAGGGAACTTGCTGTTCCAACAGGACAATGCACGTCCGCATGTATCCCGTGCCACCCAACGTGCTCTAGAAGGTGTAAGTCAACTACCCTGGCCAGCAAGATCTCCGGATCTGTCCCCCATTGAGCATGTTTGGGACTGGATGAAGCGTCGTCTCACGCGGTCTGCACGTCCAGCACGAACGCTGGTCCAACTGAGGCGCCAGGTGGAAATGGCATGGCAAGCCGTTCCACAGGACTACATCCAGCATCTCTACGATCGTCTCTATGGGAGAATAGCAGCCTGCATTGCTGCGAAAGGTGGATATACACTGTACTAGTGCCGACATTGTGCATGCTCTGTTGCCTGTGTCTATGTGCCTGTGGTTCTGTCAGTGTGATCATGTGATGTATCTGACCCCAGGAATGTGTCAATAAAGTTTCCCCTTCCTGGGACAATGAATTCACGGTGTTCTTATTTCAATTTCCAGGAGTGTATATATATATATATATATGCAAGGCCTTAGGAAGCACTGAATATATATATATATATATATATATATATATATATATATATATATATATATATAATGTCCGATACCACTTTTTTTTCTATGCATCCGGATAGTTATATGCAAGGCCTTAGGAAGCACTGAATTGTCTGATAACTATCCGGATGCATAGAAAAAAAAGTGGTATCGGACATTTTATATGAGTCCTGGAGAAGGCTGTACCGTTATAAGAAGAGGGCCGTATACAGCTCCGACACGATACTGGATGACAAAATGTGACCACAGTGCGACATGACCACCATCTTGTCCGCTTGGTGCTAATGGATAGAACAGCATCGTCCACAGTGTTGGCGCGACGTTGAATCACTGCGACGGGTGTGAACATGTCTGCACCGACGGTTCAGTGCAGTCTTCTACGGGCTGGACTGGTGACATGCATGCCATTGCGCCACCGAGGACCTGCATGGGTACAGGAACGTCGGCACAGGCCTGTTGAATGCTAAAATGTAGTGTTTTCAAATAAGTCCCGCTTGTTTTTGCTACAGTGATGGCAGCATACGTCTTTGACTGCTACGAAGTAGGGCAGACTATATTGTTGAGCACCATAGCGGATAAACGCCAAGTGTGATGGTATGGCGATACCTTGCCAGTAACACACGATCTCGCCTCGTATGTCTTGAAGGGAATCTGAACAGCTACTGCTACGTCAGGGTGGTTTTGTAGCCTGAGGCACTCTCTCTCCTGCAGGTCGACCCACATGCTATATTTCAGCAGGACAACGCCTGTGGCGAGGAATGTGCAAGCCTTCTTCGAAGAATCACGAGTACCACTGCTTCCCTGGCCTGCCCGTTTGCCTGACATGTAACCCATCGAACTCATCTGGGACATGTTCCATAGGCAACTTGTTTGTTCAGGTCCCCCTGGATCCACTGTTGATGCTCACTGGACGCGCCTACAAATTGCGTGACAGAATATTTCAGAGCAGCATATTCAGGTGCACTTTGATTCCTTGCCACGACGTCTAGCGGCTGTGATTGGAGCACAAAGTGGCGCTGCTCCTTATTGAAGTGCATGTACAGGTCCGTAATGCTAACTGTTTGTGTAGTGTCATGTCCCGAATCAGGGGAATAAATTTAATTGTGATCATATCTCTAGGTGTTAGTGCTTCACTTTTTTCAAACAGTAGTGTAAATTCCGAGTGGAATGTACACTATCCGATCAAATGTTTCTGGACAGCTATTAAGCAGCACTCCGTCTTCAGGCCACAAGTGGCCCATCGGGAACATCCGACCGCCGTGTCATCTTCAGCTGAGGATGCGGATAGGAGGGGCGTGTGGTCAGCACACCGCTCTCCCGGTCGTTATGATGGTTTTCTGTGACTGGAGCCGCTACTATTCGGTCGAGTAGCTCCTCAATTGGCATCACGAGGCTGAGTGCACCCCGAAAAACTGCAATAGCGCATGGCGGCCCGCTTGGTCACCCATCCAAGTGCCGGCCACACCCGAAAGCGCTTAACTTCGGTGATCTGACGGGAACCGGTGTATCCACTGGGGCAAGGCCGTTGCCCTGGACAGCTATTAGTGTACATTAATAATGGGTGTGTCCACCTTTCGCCTTAATGATGGCCTGAACTTTGTTGTGGAGACTTTCAATGAAGTGTCTCAATATCAGGCCATTATTCCTCAAAAGTCGAAATCAGAGACGGTAGTGGTAATGAACGCTTGGGTGTGGAGTGAAGTCGACCTTCTAACTCATCCGAAGTGTCTTCCATTGTGTACAGGTCGGGGCTATGGGTAGTATACACCATTTAAGGAATTTTATTGTGTGCACAAACCAATGACGATGCTTCATGGTAGAATATACTGTCATGCTAAAACAATCGTCGTCTCTGTACACAGGACATAATGCTGCAAAATGAGTTTATATCCTTCCGCATTTAACGTTTTCTTAAGCGCAATATCAGGATCACTCCGTGATCGTGAAGACCACTCTCTTACTATAAAATCACCCTCTCTGTGCTTCACTATTTATACATGATGGCAGGCAACATTCTTCAGGCTTTTGTCAAATCTAAACTCTTCCACCGGATTGCGAAAGGATATAGCGTGTTCACAACACCAAATCACTCGTTTCCAGTCACTCCCTGTCCAGTGGCGTCGCTTTTTACACCACTTCGAATGTTGCTTACCACTGACCACAAAAATTTGTTGGTTATGAGAAGCTACTCGACCATTGTCCCCCATTCTCTATAGTTACTACACAGAATCATTGTGCCAACTGCACTGCTGTTAGCATTTGGAATTCACGAGTGATTTCTTTCGGTGAGTTCACGTGATTTTTTACAAACACCCTCCGCAATGTTCGACAGTCCCTGCCCGTTAATAGATGAGGTCCGTATGGTCTTGTTTTAGCTGTGTTTGTTCCTCCTCGTTTCCACTTCACACAACATCATCATTATCAATCGGATCAGTCTGTTTTAGTGGGCATGAAATGTATCTGATGGATTTGTTACCTAGGTGGCACCCAATGACTAGTCCACGTTCGAAGTCATTGAGCTATCCAAATAGATCCAGTCTGCTGTTACTGCTACTCTACTGACAACACAGTACTCCCCGCCTCCTTTTGTACTGGCGGGTCCGACTTTCGTGATATCTAGTAGAAATAAGTTTAATGGTATGAAACATAGGGCTCGATTTGAGGAAAAGTTTCTGTGAATGTTCGTTTTGAGTACAGCACTGTGTAGTAGTGAATCTTGACAGTGGGAAAATCGTAGCGTTTGCGACGTGGCACTACAGAAGAATGTTGAAAATCTGATGGACTGATAAGGAATGAGGCGGTTCTCTACAGAATCGGCGAGGCAAACAACGTGTGGAAAACAAGGACAAGGAGAAGAGACAGGATGACATGTGTTACGGCATCAGAGAATAACCTCCACGGTACTAAAGTAGGGGACCACTAAAGTAAAAATACGGGTCATTTCTGGAAGCCTGAAATGAAAAAACGGACAAAACGGGACACTAGTTACAAAGAAAATGTACTTCATATATGAAGGGTGAGGGGTTATTTCGATATTGGTACAAGTCCCATCACCTCCACTTTCATGCCTATAATGCTTCTGAAATTAATGATCCAAACTAACAGAAAGAAAGGTTCATCTCTAGCAAGAAGCCATATGCTTGAATATTTCTGTATCTCAACTGCAGATTTTTCAGCGCTTATTTAACTTTAGGACTCTGTATCTCAAAATGAACAAAAACAGACTTGTACCACTATTGAAATAAGCCCTTCATATGTCAGTACTGCTTTAATAAGCAAATGAAATCTAACGTTTATACACGCAAATAGATATTTATTTTAATAAAGTACTTAAAAAAACATACATCGTGACAATGAATTATATTATAGTACATCAAGTTTTTCCAATAATTATGAAGAATTTAAAATATAAAAAAGAAAACAGCACTGTTGACATCAAATATCCGCTAAACAAGGAAACTGACGTCACGAATAGAAAACTGGAAAAATTGGCACAGCCTTCCCAAATTCATTGTTTTTAAAACTTGATGGCTTAGAAAGAATGTATTATACCAAACACAGTACGCATTTGAATAACATGGGAAAACAATTTGTTTGTAACAAATAAAAAAATCGTTTGGAAATTTACTGAGAAGAGAGATGATCATCCTATTATACTAGAAATAGAAAAAGAAAGCCCAACAAAACACTAACTTGTGTACAGAAACCCACAGTACCTTGTCTAGCTTTGCAAGATGTATCGAAAAAGTATTCAAAGTGCGAAGACAAATTGTGTACTCCAGGAGCTTCAAGAACCAACGGAATAACAACTGCAGCACAGCTCACGTCTGTTGAAACAAGTACACAGAAGTCTGAAAGCAAGAGCAATAATTCAAGGAAACGTTCTACTAATACAAATAGTTGCAAGAATGACGAAAAACCAGTAGCACTGCAGCCTATAGTAGCAATTGACACACTAAAGAATGGAAAAATAAGCTTAAGACGAGCCGGTATTTCTTCTCCCCCAGGACAGGAAAGTTGTAGTATATTACTTTCAACAAATGTTAAGACAGCCTACCCCTTCAACGAAAAACTTGATAAAACAAGTTGTAAGTATAATTAAAACTAGGCTTCCCCGAAATTCGTTTCAAGTTATGAATCGAAATATTCAGTGTCTAAGGAATAAACACCCTGAATTAGAAGTTTCTTTTGAAAAGTTTAACTTCGATAGCTTGCGTCTTTCTGCTTTCTCCAAAATATCAGAGAAACTGATCAAATTGAGAGTCATTAGTTACCTTGACAACAACGAACTTCGGAATTGTAATCAAAACGGGTTTCGTGCAAAACATGGCACAGAATCTAAAGTCACAGACTACACCATAAAAAAACAAAAAATTTAAATCAAAACAAAAGTGTAGTAAGAATCAATTTATATCTGCCTAAAGGCTTCGATACTGTCTGCCATGAAATCCTACTTACTAAGGTGGAAGCTGGAAGCATTAGGTATCAGACATAAAATGTAATTTTAGTCGTATCTCAAAAATAGATCTCAGATTATGGAGCTCAGCAGTATTAATGCAAATCAAAAAAATAATATTAGTTTCAAAAGCAAAGAAGTTCCTTTAGGAGTACCGCAAGGCAGCATCTTAGGGCCCCTACTATTTCCCATGTACATGAATGGTTTACAGCTACATTATGATACAGCCAACATTTTATTAGATGCAGATGACATAAGTCCAATAGTGAACGGCTCTAAAATCTCACTACACTCCACTACTGATAAAATCCTTAAAGTTCAGTGCAAATAAACTTACACTTAATGTAAAGAAAACAATTTATACAGAGTTTGGTAAAATGGTAAGTATGAAGACACTAACCTAGAACTGGACAATAGACTAATAGAGAGAGAGCAGTTTGAAAAACTGTTAGGAATACTGGAAGGTTCCTTACAAACAGACTTAACTCAGCTTGCTTTTCACTGAGTTATCACAAATGTTTGCACTTTAGAAGGAATCATAATGGCATACGTTGGACGTTTTCATTCGGTTGCCTCCTATGGAATAGCATTCTGGGTCAGCTAAAAATCTAATTTGAAAGAAATTTTTATCTTACAAAAACAGGCTTTTGGAATAAGTAACAACAAGCTCATTGTAGACCTTTTTTCAGGAAATTAGGAATACTTACTCTGCCATCACTCTGTATATTTGTGTGTGTACTCTTAAACAAAAAAAATCCACACAAAATCCCACTGTCACAACTGTAACACAAGGAACAGGAACGATCTTCACATAGAGCAAATAAAAAGAGCACCAACTCAGAAGCATATAAGCTATACTGGTTTTAAGCTCTATAATGCATTGCCTCAGTACATTAAAGAATTAAAGTTTCATATAAATATTAAATTAGAACTTACACAATTTAATTGACTAATGTTGCTACTCAGTAGATGAGTATCTTGAAGATCAAGCAAATGATATTACATACTAATCTACAACGTATGTAATGCAGTTGTGCGAGAAATACTGTGTGAAATTTCTATCACTGTACGTTTCAGTTTATATTGCACTATTTTACTATCTATATTACTATTTATTCTATATGTAGTTATTAATGAGGAAAATTATTATACACCATTCATATACAAAGAAATTGTAAATTTACTAATATGTATAGTAGGCAGTTTCATTTTGTACATTCCATATTTTTAATTTCTATGTATTACAAGTCTAATACTGTTTGTACAATTGTGGACAGATGCTAAATAAATGAATAAACATGAACTTATTTCTTATTAACCTCCCGACTCAGCAGCATTAGTGGCAGAACAACTGAGAGAAAATTTGGAATACATTTCACATAAATTTTCTCAGCATGTTATAGTCTTAGGTGGAGATTTCAATTTACCAGATATAGACTGGGACACTCAGATGTTTAGGACAGGTGGTAGGGACAGAGCATCGAGTGACATTATACTGAGTGCACTATCCGAAAATTACCTCGAGCAATTAAACAGAGAACCGACTCGTGGAGATAACATCTTGGACCTACTGATAACGAACAGACCCGAACTTTACGACTCTGTATGTGCAGAACAGGGAATCAGTGATCATATGGCCGTTGCAGCATCCCTGAATATGGAAGTTAATAGGAATATAAAAAAAGGGAGGAAGGTTTATCTGTTTAGCAAGAGTAATAGAAGGCAGATTTCAGACTACCTAACAGATGAAAACGAAAATTTCTGTTCCGACACTGACAATATTGAGTGTTTATGGAAAAAGTTCAAGGCAATCGGAAAATGCGTTTTAGACAGGTACGTGCCGAGTAAAACTTTGAGGGACGGGAAAAACCCACCGTGGTACAACAACAAAGTTAGGAAACTACTGCGAAAGCAAAGAGAGCTTCACTCCAAGTTTAAACGCAGCCAAAACCTCTCAGACAAACAGAAGCCAAACGATGTCAAAGTTAGCGTAAGGAGGGCTATGCGTGAAGCGTTCAGTGAATTCGAAAGGAAAATTCTATGTACCGACTTGACAGAAAATCCTAGGAAGTTCTGGTCTTACGTTAAATCAGTAAGTGGCTCGAAACAGCATATCCAGACACTCCGGGATGATGATGGCATTGAAACAGAGGATGACACGCGTAAAGCTGAAATACTAAACACCTTTTTCCATAGCTGTTTCACAGAGGAAGACCGCACTGCAGTTCCTTCTCTAAATCCTCGCACAAACGAAAAAATGGCTGACATCGAAATAAGTGTCCAAGGAATAGAAAAGCAACTGGAATCACTCAACAGAGGAAAGTCCACTGGACCTGACGGAATACCAATTCGATTCTACACAGAGTACATGAAAGAACTTGCCCCCCTTCTAACAGCCGTGTACCGCAAGTCTCTAGAGGAAGGTTCCAAATGATTGGAAAAGAGCACAGGTAGTCCCAGTCTTCAGGAAGGGTCGTCGAGCAGATGCGCAAAACTATAGACCTATATCTCCGACGTCGATCTGTTGTAGAATTTTAGAACATGTTTTTTGCTCGAGTATCACGTCGTTTTTGGAAACCCAGAATCTACTATGTAGGAATCAACATGGATTCCGGAAACAGCGATCGTGTGAGATCCAACTCGCTATATTTGTTCATGAGACCCAGAATATATTAGATACAGGCTCCCAGGTAGATGCTATTTTTCTTGACTTCCGGAAGGCGTTCGATACAGTTCCGCACTGTCGCCTGATAAACAAAGTAAGAGCCTACGGAATATCAGACCAGCTGTGTGGCTGGATTGAAGAGTTTTTAGCAAACAGAACACAGCATGTTGTTATCAATGGAGAGACGTCTACAGACGTTAAAGTAACCTCTGGCGTGCGACAGGGGAGTGTTATGGGACCATTGCTTTTCATAATATATATAAATGACCTAGTAGATAGTGTCGGAAGTTCCATGCGGCTTTTCGCGGATGATGCTGTAGTATACAGAGAAGTTGCAGCATTAGAAATTTGTAGCGAAATGCAGGAAGATCTGCAGCGGATAGGCACTTGGTGCAGGGAGTGGCAACTGACCCTTAACATAGACAAATGTAATGTATCGCGAATACATAGAAAGAAGGATCCTTTATTGTATGATTATATGATAGCGGAACAAACACTGGTAGCAGTTACTTCTGTAAAATATCTGGGAGTATGCGTGCGGAACGATTTGAAGTGGAATGATCATATAAAATTAATTGTTGGTAAGGTGGGTACCAGGTTGAGATTCATTGGGAGAGTCCTTAGACAATGTAGTCCATCAACAAAGGAGGTGGCTTACAAAACACTCGTTCGACCTATACTTGAGTATTGCTCATCAGTATGGGATCCGTACCACATCGGGTTGACGGAGGAGATAGAGAAGATCCAAAGGAGAGCGGCGCGTTTCGTCACAGGGTTATTTGGTAACCGTGATAGCGTTACGGAGATGTTTAACAAACTCAAGTGGCAGGCTCTGCAAGAGAGGCGCTCTGCATCGCGGTGTAGCTTGCTCGTCAGGTTTCGAGAGGGTGCGTTTCTGGATGAGGTATCGAACATATTGCTTCCCCCTACTTATACCTCCCGAGGAGATCACGAATGTAAAATTAGAGAGATTAGAGCGCGCACGGAGGCTTTCAGGCAGTCGTTCTTCCCGCGAACCATACGCGACTGGAACAGGGAAGGGAGGTAATGACAGTGGCACGTAAAGTGCCCTCCGCCACACACCGTTGGGTGGCTTGCGGAGTATAAATGTAGATGTAAATGTAGATGTAGAAAATCACTATTAACTTAGTACATATCAGAAAACCCGATATCTTGCAAAATTTTTGGATTGCTCAATAGCAGGTTGTAGAATTCCTTACAGCTGACGTACTGAAAACGAATCTTAATAATTCCAATTGTTTCAATATTTTTGATAGTAAAAATACTTTTTTATCACTTCAAAGGAGGTTAACAATTTAAAAGCCTCTTTCCACAACAGCATTTGTGCCTGGGACAGCAACAAAAAATGGTTCAAATGACTCTAAGCACTATGAGACTTAACATCTGAGGTCATCAGTCCACTAGACATAGGACTACTTAAGCCTAACTAACCTAAGGTCATCACACACATTGTAAGTAGGCTGTTTATGTTTTCTTATTGGCAACGTTACGTAGCGCTTTGTGTGAGAATCACTGGCTGTGCTGTGTGCAGTCTGTGGCTGGTTTGCATTGTTGTCTGCCATTGTAGTGTTGGGCAGCGGCAGCTGGATGTGAACAGCGCGTAGCGTTGCGCAGTTGGAGGTGAGCCGCCAGCAGTGGTGGATGTGGGGAGAGAGATGGCGGAGTTTTGAAATTTTTAAAATTGGATGTCATGAACGGATATGTATATTGTGAGTTTTCAACATTATTAAGGTAAATACATTGTTTGTTCTCTATTAAAATCTTTCATTTGCTAACTATGCCTATCAGTAGTTAGTGCCTTCAGTAGTTTGAATCTTTTATTTAGCTGGCAGTAGTGGCGCTCGCTGTATTGCAGTAGTTCCAAATGGTTCAAATGGCTCTGAGCACTATGGGACTCAACTGCTGAGGTCATTAGTCCCCTAGAACTTAGAACTAGTTAAACCTAACTAACCTAAGGACATCACAAACAGCGATGCCCGAGGCAGGATTCGAACCTGCGACCGTAGCGGTCTTGCGGTTCCAGACTGCAGCGCCTTTAACCGCAAGGCCACTTCGGCCGGCGCAGTAGTTCCAGTAACGAAGATTTTTGTGAGGTAAGTGATTTGTGAAAGGTATTGGGTAATGTTAGCCAGGGCCATTCTTTTGTAGGGATTTTTGAAAGTCTGATTGCGTTGCGCTAAAAATATTGTGTGTCAGTTTAAGCACAGTCTTGTATAATTTTTCAAAGGGGACGTTTCATTTGTCGACCCTTAGCCGAGAATACCTCACTGGAATTTTCTGATTTTTTTCTTGTAGTTTGTGTAATTAGTGTAGCTTTTGTTTATTGCTAGCGCGTAATTATAGAGAGAATTTCCTTTGTAGTTGTAGTTTTTCATTGTTGTACACAGTTGTGGCATGCATGTAGATTTGCACCAAGTATTTCACAGCTGCGCTTGCAATTAACTAGGTATTATTTTCAATGCTATGTTAATGTGTTTTGTTATTTTGCTCTTCAAATTGCGCTGTTCTGTGTTATCGTGTGAAATATTTTGACAATAATGGCGTGTGAAAAAAGTAACACTAGGTTTCAAAGTAAACTGAGAAATAATAGTGACGACGAGCGTAGCTTATCAGCACCACTGTGTAGTGAATTAACAGACATTCGAAGTAGTAATTTGGTAATTGTGCATAGGGAAATGGAGCGGGCGGCAAATAATGGTGTAGACAGTGAAACAGGTAGTGAACAGGGAAGCATTATCGATCGATCGGTCGGCAACAGCTCGCCTCAGGAATCCGAAATGACAGGACACAATTTCGCAAATACTGTAGATTCAGGTTTTGGGTCCTCACCGTTTTCTCAAATGAGTCAAGACACATTTTCTGCTTGTCAAAATGTGAATGTTGCCGGTGAAAATGCACTGCCAAAAAGCATAGAGAAACAGATTCCAGACACTAATACATTATTATTGCAATTAATGCAACAAATGGAACAAAATCAGAGACAAATGGGACTAAGTCTTCAAAAGTTAGACACAATGGAACAAAATCAGAGACAAACAGAGCAAAAGCTTCAAAAGTTAGACACAATGGAACAAAATCAGAGACAAACACAGCAAAAGCTTCAAAAGTTAGACACCACGCTTGAACAAACACGTGAAGATTTAACTACTGAGTTACATAACATCGAATCGAAATGTCAAAAAGTCTGTAATGACGTAAAAACACAAATTTGTGATCATTTCCAACCTATTTTTTCGCGTCATGAAAATGCATTACAGAATCACGAAGCAGCCATAAGGGAACTGCAAACTATTGTTCATGAAAATCACGACACCTTGCAAGCTAAAATTGACTCAGTTGCATCTACCGATTCGGTTACGCAACTTGCAAAAACTCAAGAAAACTTAAAGGATTCAGTAGATACGATTTCAACACAAATGGACACTCTAAAACTTGGTTCAGAAAAACACACTGAGGAAATAAGTACACTATCGGAGAAAGTAGCCGAACTTTCAGATCAGTTCACTAACTTATCTACAAAGGTAGATGATGATCTGAATGACACAAGACCTGTAGCTTTCACGGACACTGAAGAGTATGAACAAATTAGAAAATTCAAACAAAATCAAAATCAAATCAATACACAGTACAAAAGAGAAATCCGGGAAGTACAAGATCAGCTGACACAGGTAATACCGGAAATTATGACTGAAATTGGCAAGGCACACCGAATTTTGAGATGGAACCGCCGAAACGACGTAATAATGACCGACATGCGACTCGCCGACATGATGATTTTGACTATAAGCTGTTCATTACTACACGTAAATTCAAAACATTTAAGAATTCCGGCAACGTCATTCATCCACAAGCGTGGCTTCATCAATTCTCTCATTGTTTTTCTCCCAACTGGTCATTAGACCACAGATTAGAATTTATGTGTGGCTACTTAGAGAATGAACCAGCTGTAAGAATGCGGTCGGTCATTCACGATTGCCACAGTGAAGGAGAGTTTTACCATGCCTTCCTCTCAGCATATTGGTCTCAAGCTACACAAGACCGAGTAAAACATAGCATCATAATGATGAAACATTTCGAACAATCTGAATTTTCCAGTCTTGTCAAATATTTTGAAGACATGTTGCACAAGAATCAGTACCTGTCAAACCCATATAGCCCCTCAGAACTCATCCGCATTTGCTTAATGAAATTGCCTGAACATTTAAGAAATATTATTTTGGCAGGACGTTGCAAAGACGACATTGAAGCTTTTCAGGGACTCCTACAAGAATTAGAAATTGACACAGACAGTCGCCGGATGCAAAAACAGGAAAACAATCACTACAGGTCACATACGTCACAATTCCGTGACGACAGAAACAATAACTGGACACGACAAGGCTATTCTCACACCGCAAATCGTGACCAAAACAGACACCACCCTTATGACAACCACTGGCAGAGTAATAATAGTTACAGAGAAAGATCGCATTTCCGTAGTAATGAATATGACAGAGACAATCATAGAAACATACAATATGGTAACCAGAACTATTATTATCAAGGGAGACAGAATACTTTCAGACGCAACAGTTCAGCGCGCAGGTACGATTCAGGAAGAAATTCTCCACCACATGACCGACAAGAAAGAAATTATGAAATCTACCGACATGACGACAGACGAGATAATCATAACGACAGACCTGAATTTCATCAGAACTGGCGGGATTCAAACAGAGCAGGGCACTTTCGACAACGTGAATTTGTAGAAGCTAGGTCTTCTAATCCCAATAACGACACGCGCCAACACAGGAACAGACAATGACTCGCACCGCAGGCAGCCACCTGCGCCAGCTGGCTCAGAGAAAAATAACATAGACGCTAACCTTGAGAAAAATTCCAGTATTCTTTACCGACGTATACCGCAGGATAATTGCATTCAAGTCCAAACTCTGAGTACTAGGAAGAGTAAAGGTTTACACCACATTTCGCATATAAAACCGTTTATTGAAAGATAATCTGCTTTTTAACTTTGTCTTTGCCATAAAATTTTTCACTTTACATTACTAGTATGCTTTGTTAGACTTAAGAAACTGTTAACATGCAACAATGTTTGAAGTTAAGTATCCAGTCTAGAACCTAGGGAACATTTTTAAACAGAAGTTACGAATGCATTGTTATAGTGAACAGACGACACAGTGTTGTATTTGTACATTCTTGCTTGTTAGTTGCATGATTACATAACGACTATCAGGCTTACATACTTAGGACACATACTGGTACTGCTAATGAGATTTTAATGCAACATTTTGGTTTACTTGAAAATACATTCTGGATTTAAAGTACTTTCCGTGAGATACCAGATGACACAGTGGTTAGTTTATGTGACAGCTACACGATTTTTATCATGACGCTACTAATGAGTGACAGTTTACAATGTTGCTTTTGCAGTGTTTCTGTTTTATATCTGCACAGTTTTCTGTTTTATTCTGGAAAGTAAAACATGTTTTAGTAGTAACTTTTGTGGTATAGCTACAATGAGACAGCCTTTTCCGTAGCACAACAATAGTTACAGTACAGTACTTTCTTCAACAATAAGCGTAATAACTACGATATCTATACACAAAGCATTTCACTTTTCTTTATCATGAGGTAAGTACATTGACTTCTGCAGAACTTAGCTTTCGGAGGATGATAACTACGAGACTTCCACAGAGATTATCTTACAACATGACGCAAAGTTTAGCGCTACAGTACACGTATTTGAGTGATTAATGTCGCACTTAAAACATTTATTTTTTTAAGATATTTGAAGTACAATGATACAAGGGTTTTCCATGATATATTTCATTCCATTGCTGTAATCTGTAACACCTGAGGGTATAATTACATTAATCCTCAGGGGGGTACACGCTTACTTTGTGTATCATGTGTTTGGCAAGCACAAGGAGCCCTAGCTAATATGGTATTTGCTTATACAACTTTACACATCGGTACCATATTTCTCTAACACAGAATTACACAGCTATCTGATCATTCAACTGAAAGAGACAAATATTTATTTTACTACATCAGTGACAGATGTTTACGTAATTACACAGTTGGATAATTTCACACTTATGAAATTGTATTTTGTCTGTACTTTGTGACCTGTTCATATTTTTTCGGAACCACTGTGATACTATGAGAGCTTTGAATGATGTATATGGTATGGGATCATGATTTTTAAAGTACGTTTGAGGTAGATGACACTACTGAAATGAGCAGAGAATTTTCTTTAGGTTTTGAAATTATTGTAGAAAGCTATGACGTTTTTGAGATTTGACTGAGGTGTTATGATGTTATTATTACGACGACGATGTGTATTATGCTGCTGAGGTATGTTTATGATTAATAAGCTGATGCTATATGAGTTATTTGATTATGCTACGTATCTGTTATGAGGAAATATTGAAGAAGTGTCGACGAATATGTATATGTGTAAAAAGGTAAGGAATAATGAGTAGTGGTTAGGGACTCTGGTTTGTGAAAAAGGTTGTTGGAAACCAAGAATCGTACTTTAAGAGTTATGAAATTATGTAAGTGCGCGAATGTATTACAATGCCGACGAAAATTTTTTGGACACTGTTATATTTATAGGATTTTGTTTCTACACATTTGTAACGCAAATTCTCGACCTTTGAAATTTTTATATGAGACTGTCACTGTAGCGGAAACTGCTGTCGTAAATATTTCGGTAAGAAAGCTAAGTGACCTTGATGTAATGCGTTGTGGCGCCCAACTGGGCCAGCCGCCTGGAGAAAAAGCCATTAGGTGGAGAAAAAAAGAGGCCATTAACCTCGCTTCTGACATTCCTTTGTAGAAAGCATCGCAAATACAAGACGCTCATTACTTGGAAACATATCGTACTTTCTGATATTTACTGAAATGCCTAATGAAATGACAAGAAATAGTTTGTTTACACATCTGATTATGACTACTGTCTTTCTAGATGAGATATTTTTTTTTACTACTTATGAAATGCCACATGGCTATTGAACGATGTTCTTATGTTTTGCTTTGTACGTAGTTGCTTATTTCATTTGATATCTAGTTTCTAGCTGCACTGCAGCATTGGTTAAAATAAAATTTTATAGATGTACTAATATAAATATTTTCTGTCTACAGATCGAGTAAATAATAATTTTTTTCAAAAAAATGAGGGAGCACAAAAAGACATTTACCTTCACAGGAACTGCATTCATAATTTTCTTTTCAAGTATTTGGTAATTTCTTTTGTAGAGTAAATTGTGATGCATCACTCTAGTGTTAAGATGTGACATAGGTATTAGACATGGCCATTTTTAGTGTAATATTTTTTCTGCTTGAACTTTGTCATGTTTAGGTATAAGTTATTTCATTTTATGCTGCTGTTTGCCAGGTGTAGTGCTACTAAATTTCACTTTGCATTACTCTGTTAAGCCAGTTTACTACTGATTTATTTTTCTTGTTTGCTGCTCATTGCCTTATATTAGTTGTCATTTATGCTGCTTGCTTTGCCTTTTGTATTTTTGGTCATTGATGTTTGTGTTAATTGTTTTGTGCTGCTGCATTGCCTCGTCCCTTAGTTTAGCATCTGAGCTCAGTAGATTTAAGTTAGCTTAAGAGGGGGTAGCCTATAAGAGAATGAGTTGCGATGAATTTGAAGAAATGCACTGAGAGGCTATATGAGAAAAGTACAGAAAGCAGGTATAGATAGGACTTTTTGGAAATAATGAAGAACGAAGGGAGATCTCCGAGAAGTAAAGAAAGTTTTGTTTGCAAAATACTGCGGTAAAACAAACCCTGTCCTTTTGTGCTATCCCCCTATGTGTTTGTGTACCCTTGTGTATTTGTTTTCGTCCTGTCTTTGTGTAGTTTCATAGAATTTTTTCTTCTTCTAATACTCAGCTACATGAACCATGATGAGGAATACTGTTATCCTCAAATATAATTTGCATTAATAATATGTTATTTACTTTGTAAAGATGTTTAGACATTATTTATCTGTTCTGTTTTGTTGTTCATGTGTGAAGTTGATGTTTCAAAAGTTATTCTGACCTTTTATGTATGTACTTTTGTCATAATTCCTTTTGTAAAGCCCGTATTACTACAAATGTTATCTGTATTATTATGTTTTTAATGATGTATTTTGTATCATTATTATTGTATTCTTATGTTATAAAATTGTAATTGACACCAGTTCATCAAATTAAGTAACTTGTAAGTTACATTTCACTGCACACGTTTCTGTTGGTCATAGTATATGGACAATATGTGACACGTAGGGACTGTTAGTATTTGCATGTGTGTTAATAATTCAGCAAGGGACTGGATAACAGCATTGCTGGTTCTAAGGACAATTCCAAAAACTTTGTGAGTGCACAAGTGGTGGTTATGAACTTGCTATATTATCTGCAAGACTCTTCAATGGTGATTGGGCACCCGCACAGTCACAACAGATGGCTGCTGGCCATCTCTACAAGGTCTATCGTGGGTCTGCATCTCTGATGGCCCACCAATATAATTATTTCTACAAGGACTGCAGTGGGTCTGCATCTCTGGTGGCCCGTCAATACCAGAATCTCTACCGGGACTACAGTGGGTCTGCTGTGTGATGACCTACCTACCAATCTTCTTCAAAACGTCGAATGACTCTGCTGTGGGTTTGCTCTGTTGTGGCCCATTACCTGTCAGCATGTCAAGAGTCAGCACTGTCTTTCCGTTGGAAGGACAACACTACTTCTTCAGGACTGCATGGAAATCCACTACTTCCGTGTGCATTGTCTTTTACTGCTCAGACTTTGAGAAAAGAAACGGCAGTTTTACTGTGATGGATGATCAGGACTGTCTTTATGGACTGTGAGAAAATTTTAGCTTTTGACCAACATTGTATCAAGAAGTGTGTGCATTTGATTTCTTTGTTATTGTAATTATGGAAAATTTTATCAAATCATTATTGGCCACTGCCCAAAACAATTTGTAAATTTTTTTGTGGGGAGTATGGGTGCTATGTAAGTAGGCTGTTTATGTTTTTTTATTGGCAACGTTACGTAGCGCTCTGTGTGAGAATCACTGGCTGTGCTGTGTGCAGTCTGTGGCTGGTTTGCATTGTTGTCTGCCATTGTAGTGTTGGGCAGCGGCAGCTGGATGTGAACAGCGCGTAGCGTTGCGCAGTTGGAGGTGAGCCGCCAGCAGTGGTGGATGTGGGGAGAGAGATGGCGGAGTTTTGAAATTTTTAAAACTGGATGTCATGAACGGATATGTATATTGTGAGTTTTCAACATTATTAAGGTAAATACATTGTTTGTTCTCTATTAAAATCTTTCATTTGCTAACTATGCCTGTCAGTAGTTAGTGCCTTCAGTAGTTTGAATCTTTTATTTAGCTTGCAGTAGTGGCGCTCGCTGTATTGCAGTAGTTCCAGTAACGAAGATTTTTGTGAGGTAAGTGATCTGTGAAAGGTATTGGTTAATGTTAGTCAGGGCCATTCTTTTGTAGGGATTTTTGAAAGTCAGATTGTGTTGCGCTAAAAATATTGTGTGTCAGTTTAAGCACAGTCTTGTATAATTTTTCAAAGGGGACGTTTCAACATCCATGCCTGAGGCAGGATTCGAACTTGCAACTACAGCTGCAGCGCGGTTCCGGATGGAAGCATCTAGAACTGCTCGGTCACAGAGGCCGGCAGGACAGCAACAGCAAAACTCACAAGCACTTCTATATTAATCTGTCAAATGTGTACTTTTTAAGTGTGTGGAATACATCACACCATCTCTTATCAGTATCCACATTATTTTTTCCCATTCAAGTTTTCTAGAAACAGTTTTGCTCACATGTCCCAACTCATTAAATATTTATTCTTCATTTACCTTAATTGCTGAACCTGAAACTACTGTCTTAATAATTTTCAGATTTTTTAAAACCTCTTTTTCCAATGTTTCCCACTGAAATGATTTCAGAGGCATGTATTTTTTTAAATATCTTACAGATGTTTATAAAATAAATTTATAATAATTTCATGTTTCAATTGAGTTAAAACATTAAAGCAATTAACATTGAAGAAATACCTGAAGTTTGAAACTTACTGTATGTCCCGTTATTGATTTTTGTCTGTATGCTGTTTTAGTTGCTCAGGTGATTAAGTAGCAGAAATTTTGGTGCTTTCCAACTTTTGAATCTAAAATCATTTTTTAGTTGGCTTTATGTGAAATGGATCCAACGAAATGACTGTGAGTTCTCAAAAAACTGTTTAGTCAATGTGCGACACCTATGCTGAGACATGAAATTAGACTTAATAGAAGTTCATACATATCAATAAGTTCTGTAACTCCTGGTAGCAGTGACATTCATTTCGAGCAAACACCACGAGAACCTGCTTATATTCAGTAGGAAAAAAATCACAAAATGATTTCAGTTCTTCCATAAGCGCGTTATAAGTATGAAAATATTGAAAAATTTTATTTACTACTGTTTCTAGGTCGACAGGAAGAATTTCTGCACTTGTTTGCACACCTTTTGTAGCACACGGACTACACAACCAACGCTTTGGATATTCATTTTGAGCACACTCTTCAGTTTGGAATAAACGTTGTTTGTCAGAGCTTTCTTGTACTCATCAGAATTAGTATACAGTTACCTGCGCAAAACTCGACGATCTTGCGAACTAAATTACGCTTTCTTAAGATGCCCAGGAAATAACTAACCAACAACATTGCTGTTTCTCCACCAATTTCGGGTAAAGAGATTATTTTGGACTGAACACCTTTGGTAGAGAGAAGTATGTAACTATAATAGGGACTAATTTTAGGCTTTTGTGATTTGATACATCAACCGTCACAGACGCGTACTTAGCGTTCTGATTGCACTTGATGCATTGCATATGGCGATAAAACGTTCACTAAAATCGACTCGCACTTTGTCCTGGAACAAGTGAGTTTCTTCTCAAAAAATTCTCTGGTGATAAGAGCCGTGCGGTCCATTGAACGGAATGAATGGCCATGTTTTGCCGCCTGAAACGCAGGAAGCCCTTCTTCAGCAGTGATACTTTTTTCTCGCTCAATTTGTAATCGATGTGTACTTCTAAAGGAAGTTATACTACTGGGAGTTCTCTCGAAAACTGCCAACCTGTGCTTCATCTTCTTAATGTGTTGTGTTAATATCGGCACGTCCTCCGTGTCCAGTGGAGAAAACTGAACGACATAAAATACAGTCTACGTTCATAGATGTTACGTTTTGCTTCAAGAAAGGAAACTCTACGAGTTTAGGAGAAAGTACTGTATGTTTTCTGTTCACCGTATTAACACTTACGTGTGTCTCTAACAAAAAGAACAACAAACAGTTGTACGCGCAGGCGCAAGCTCGCCGCTCTCCCATTGTTAAAAACTGTTCTCTACTTTTTTTGTATTTTTCGGTAGAAATCGGAAGACCGAGCAGCTTTCAGCCACTGCCAAATTATATCTAACAGTGTGTGGCTAATTCATATTCATTACTACAGATAAACACAATATTTCAATGTTAACGTCCCTATAACGAGACATAACAAAACCTTGTTACTATATACATAAAAAATGATAAATGCTAAGCTAGCGCCAGAGTTGCCAGCACTGAGCAAGATAGTGAAATGTCTTCACTCCGTGAAAAGTCTTCACTCCGTACCTCTGCTGTCACAGTGTACTTTCGCTCTCCGCTGTCGTCACGGCTCAAGGGCCAAGGAAACTTAATACATGAAACGTGACAGCTAGCGACTGCTTTCCCTTGAACATTCAAGTTGCGCTTGGGTCTCAGTAAAAAAGTATGAAAACCGTATGAGAGAAAACTGACGCATAAAACAAATAAAAACCCAGAGCGAACTAAATGAGTTATTGACAAGTAAGCGCCTACGGAAAAACGGGACGATTGGAGTCCCATTAAAATTTTTCAGTGATAATGGGACCCATAACGAAAAAAAGGGACAGTCCTGTTAAAATCTGGACGTCTGGTCACCCTTTACTAGAAGGGGGTAAAATCTATAGGGGAAGACAGAGACTGGAATACATCCAGCCAACAACTGAAGACGTAGTGCTAAAATACTACTCTGAAAAAGCGTTCCTAACGATTGGATAAAAGTACAGGTCATTCCCGTTATCAAGAAAGATCGTCGAAAAGACATACAGAACTATAGACCTATATACTGCATCTGTCGCCGGTCTGTTGTAGAATTTTGGAACTCGTTTTATGCTCGCTTATTGTAACATTTCTGGAGAACCAAAATCTGAAGGAATGAACATGGGTTTCGGAAACATCGATGATGAGAAACTAAGTTTGCTCCATCCGCCCAAGAGGCCCAGAAAGCAGAAGATACCGACGCTTAGATCGATTCGCAGTTCACTGACTTCCGAGAGGCGTTCGATACTACTCTGCTCTGACACCTACCAAACAAAGTACGAGCGTTACGGAATGGCATATACTGGACTGAAGAGTTTCTAGCAAAAAGAACACAGCTTGTAATTGTCAATGCACAGCAATCTCCAGAAGTAAAGGTATCTTCGAAAGTAGCGCAGCGGAGTATTATAGGTCTATTCAAATGGCTCTGAGCACTATGGGACTCAACATCTTAGGTTACAAGTCCACTGGAACTTAGAACTACTTAAACCTAACTAACCTAAGGACAGCACACACATCCAAGCCCGAGGCAGGATTCGAACCTGCGACCGTAGCAGTCCCGCGGTTCCGGACTGAAGCGCCTGGAACCGCACGGCTACCGCGGCCTGCATTATAGGTCTATTACGTTTCAGAATATACGTAAATGACCTAGTGGGCAAAGAAGGGAGTTCCATGAGTCTTTTCGTGGATGTTGCTGTTGTATACAGCAAAGTCACAACGCTACAAAATTATAGAGATTTGTAGGAAGACATGCAGAGGTTCGGCAGTTCGTGCACGGATCGACAATTGATCCTTAACATAAACAAATGTAATTTTCTGCTCATAAATAGGCATGTAGACAAGTTACTGTATGATTACACGACTGCAGACCGTTCACTGGCAGCAGTCAAACCTACCTAGGAGCGATTTAAAGTGGAAAGGCCAGGTAAGGCAAATGCCGGATTGAGATTCATTGGAAGAGTACTTACAAGGGAACCTCCCCATCGCACCCACCTCAGATTTAGTTATAAATTGGCACAGTGGATAGGCCTTGATAAACTGAACACAGATCAATTGAGAAAACAGGCAGAAGTTGTGTGGAACTGTGAAAAAATAAGCCAAATATACAAACTGAGTAGTCCATGGGCCACATAGGCAATATCATGGACAATGTGAGCTCAGGAGCGCCGTGGTCCCGTGGTAGCGTGAGCAGCTGTGGAACGAGAAGTCCTTGGTTCAAGTCTTCCCTCGGGTGAAAATTTTACTATCTTTATTTTTGCATAGTTATTATCTGTCCGTTCGTTCATTGACGTCTCTGTTCACTGTATAAGTTTAGTGTCTGTGTTTAGCGACCGCATCGCAAAACCGTGCGATTAGTAGACGAAAGGACGTGCCTCTCCAATGGGAACCGAAAACATTTCATCGCCAGGTCATAGGTCAACCGATTCCCCCACAGGAAAACACATCTGATATATTCTATACGACACTGGTGACGGCATGTGCGTCACATGACAGGAATATGTTGTCGACCCACCTAGCTTGTACACTTGGCGAATGGGTAAAAAGATTCTTCTACATTGCCCGATTTAGGTTTTCTTGTGGATCTGATAATCACTCCCAAAAAAGTGATGAAAACATAAGAGTTTGTCACATAAACTAAAAATTAAAAATTAAACTTTTTACTCGATGGAAGATTTGAACCAAGGACCTTTCGTTCCGCAGCTGCTGACGCTACCACGAGACCGCGGCGCTCCTGCGTTCCCAGTGTCCTTGATGTTGCTTATCGTCGCATGAACTATTCAGTTTGTATATTTTGCTTATTTTTTCACAGTTCCACACAACTTCTTCCTGTTTTCTCAATTGATCTGTGTTCAGTTTTTCAAAGCCTATCCACTGTGCCAACTTATAACTAAATCTGAGGGGGGTGCGATGGGGAGATTCCCTTGTTAGGAAGTGTAGTCCGTCTGTAAACGACTACTTCACAAAACGATTGTCCGGCCATTACTAGTCTTGGATCCGTACCCGAAAGGACTGATTGAGGAAATAGAGAAGATCCAAAGAAGAGCAGCGCTTTTCGGTACAAGTTCACTTAGTAAGCACGAGAACGTCACGCAAATTCTCAGTCCTGTGGCAGGCGCTATAAGTGAGGCACTTTGCATCACGGTGTGGTTTAGTGTTTAAGTTCTGACAGCTTCCTAGAAGAATTAGCCTACATATTGCTTCCCTTGGAGGTAAAATGAGAGAGAAAGAGAGAGAGAGAGAGAGAGCGTTCGTGCTGACACGGAGGTTTACCAGCTATCTTTCTCCCTTCGAACCATTCGCGAATGGAACAGGACGGGACGGAAGTGTGGCAGTAGCACCTACAGTACTCTCTTACCCACAACGCAAGTTAGACGTAGACGTAGATACAGAAATACTCGGTGTCGTCATATTTAATTATCATTTCGAAAAAGTCAAGATGCGATCATGATAATTGCTGATGGACTTAAGCCGTCCTCTCACGGGACGTGACAGTGCACGTGGACGGTTACCTGGTGACGTCACAGCGTGGTATTACGAGTTGCGGCCGGCTGCTGTTGCCGAGCAGTTCTGGTATCTTCAGTCCGGAACGGCGCGACTGCTACGGTCGCAGGTTCGAATCCTGCCTCGGGCATGGATGCGTGTGATGTCCTTAGGTTAGTTAGGTTTAAGTAGTTCTAGGGGACTGGTGACCTCAGATGTTAAGTCCCATAGTGCTTAGAGCCATTTGAACCATTACACTACAATGCGGAATGTGAAATGAAAAATCTCACATGCCAGATTTCTGCCTCGTGGAGAGGAACGGGGCCAATGTAATCATTTACGTCACAAACGGAATTTACGAGCCGTCCAATTCTACTGACTTAAACTACGTATTTGGTGCGTTTTCTTTATCACAGAGTACGTTGTTGGTGTTTCAAACCATCAGCATATCGTGGAGCTCAGGAAAACGCGTCTGTTTAGATACGATTTATTGTAAAAAAAATGACAGGAAGCTAGTATCGCCAGATAAAAGCTTCCTGCATCTGATGTTTTTGCTGTTGTAAGTGGTGCGTTATGAAAGTATACCGTGTAAGTGCTACGGCGCAATGATGATCTATCAGAAGTGCATCGTATTGAGCAATTTCTACTACTTAACAACCAAATAATGACATTTGCAGATACAGTCTTTAGTCTATGTATAACATTTTCATAAGCCAGGCTTCCGTGTTGGAAGCTGTGAAGTGTTGGGTAGCAAGATCTTTCCTTAAAACTTTTCTTTTTATATTTTGTTTTTTAATAGATTCTTGATCTTTCTTATTAATTTAATAGAAGCACTACCTGCAATACTCGACATTATTTATTATTATTATTATTATTATTATTATTATTATTTCCGCCCCGATAGCTGAATGGTCAGCGTGACGGACTGCCGTCCTCAGGGGCCCTGGTTCGGTTCCCCGCTGGGTCGGGGATTGTTTCCGCCCAGGAACTGGGTGTTGTGTTGTCTTCATCATCATTTCATCCCCATGCGGCGCGCAGGACGCCCAATGTGGCGTCGAATGTAATAAGACCTGCACCCAGGCCGCCGGACTTGCCCCGTAAGGGGCACCAATGACGCCAAACGATCATTTTATTTTTTTTTCGTTATTATAATGTATTTGCTGCAGTTCTCGTCGTTAAGACCAACGAGTGGAATCTTTCCCAGCAACCATAAATCTGAACGTATCTGCAAATCTATGTCAGAAAGTAAACACATATTACGGAATGAAAGTTTTTCCTCTTATAAAGCTTTCTGTAAAATATATATACCTATCTCTTGCTTTTATCCACTACCTCATCTTTGTATCACTTCTGGTGAGTAGCTTCGAAAAAATCTCCTCTTCCATTCATATGAAATTACGAAACGAATATAGATCCTGAAATCTGTGAGATGAAGTACACTATTTCAGAGTTATAGTAGCCAAGGCAACATGGAGAAATTATGAATGTGCAACTTTCTTTTGTGGCAGTTTACTAATACACAGCGTCGCCGGTTCAGATTCGGTCCAACTGTCTCGGTGGACAAGTGAGAGGAGACTCAAAGGAATGGCTGAATATCAGCCGAGCATAGCACGTTGAAGGTGTGGCGGTGGAACTTTAAGTTCCGTGCCACCCTCCGGCGGTGGAAGTACAGAGAATGTGCAAACTGACGTTAAAAACTATAACTATATTCAATTTACAACCGAAAAAGGGATGAAAACTCAATTGAGTTATCGAATTACTTTTACTAGCATGTACGTATGTCGTTGTACAACATTTTTCTCTATTCAAGCCATCGACAAGTCCAGAAACTTCTTTGCGATTCCTTCCGCTTTTCTCCGTCAATCGCTGACAGCGTTAAAATACGTTTTTTACGAACGTCCATTTTCGTAAAGATGTCGGAGACTACCGCTGAAGAGCGCTGACGCCGCAAATCACGATGAGGATCACGTTACGTTCCGTGAGAGGTAGCAGGCCGTTTCAGAGGGTGAAATAACCACGTCTGGCGTGCTTCGCGACGAGAAACACGTTCCTTTGTTAGGGCAGCTTTAGTCCTTCTCTACGTATTGTGGCAGGTCTGGGTGGTTAGTGATTAAGAAGACCTGCAATTTACCCGCCTAGCTGTGGTTGCAGCGGTGTGGTGGCCAGATACCAGGTGGATACGCGATGCGCCGTCATGAAAACACTATTTGCAAATTTAGTTGCATTGAGGGCAAGTAATGCGCAACACATGACTGCGGAAACACTTCGATCACCTGTGGGACATGCTGTTTCTCGATTTCAGCTTGTTGCAGGACAATGTACTTCGGCATGAAATAAAAGAATAAATAAAAATAGAGTTTTCATGACGGCGCATCGCGTATACACCTGGTGTCTGGCCACCACACCGCTGCAACCACAGCTAGGCGGGTAAATTGCAGGTCTTCTTAATCACTAACCACCCAGACCTGCCACAATACGTAGAGAAGGACTAAAGCTGCCCTAACAAAGGAACGTGTTTCTCGTCGCGAAGCACGCCAGACGCGGTTATTTCACCCTCTGAAACGACCTGCTACCTCTCACGGAACGTGACGTGATCCTCAGCGTGATTTGCGGCGTCAGCGCTCTTCAGCGGTAGTCTCCGACATCTTTACGAAAATGCACTACACGACTGCATACCACCATTCGTCTCCCCCTGCACTGCTGTGGCCACTGCTTCTACTGACGTGTTGTTATTTCTGCACCGTTTTGAAAGTTTAAAATGGTTCAAATGGCTCTGAACACTATGGGAACTCTGAGCACACTGAGGTCATCAGTCCCCTAGAACTTAGAACTACTTAAACCTAACTAACCTAAGGACATCACACACATCCATGTCCGAGGCAGGATTGGAACCTGCGACCGTAGCAGTCGCGCGGTTCCAGACTGTTGCGCCTAGAACCACTCTGCGACCCTGGACGGCTGAAAGCTTAATTATAATCACCCTGTATATGCAAGGCACGGCGAGAAAGGAAAGTGGCAAGAGTTGGCAGCTCCAGATGGCCAAGTGTTAATAACGCTTTTTGGCGCATATAGGGCGAGACGTCAGCCCTTTATGTTAACGTAGCTTCCAGACAGCGGACGCCTGAACGGTAGCTCAGTGTGTTCGGTCGGAGAGTTAGCTACCCTCTGTAATAAAAAAAACTGATCGAATGGATCAACGAAGAACCTGAACGGGTGTCATCGGACGTCCACCCCGAACAAATTCAACGAACAATACAGAACAAAACGAGACAAACCAAAAAAAAAAAACGAAAAAAGTAGAAATCCGAGGATCGTCGGATCAAATCCCTGTGTGAAAACTTTTTTATTCTCAATTTTATAAACCGAAATAATGTTCACTATGTCATATATATTAATATTTTCATAAAAAGTGAAGAGCAAAGACAAGGAAAAATGACTTAAAATAAATTTACAGGAAGGAATTACAAGGCGTGAGGAGTGCATTTATAAAATTAGATATTTCTGTTATTTACAGTTGATTTACGCGTACTGGAGCGATATTCATTGTAACTGAACAACCAGTAATTTTCTCGCCATATTGCTCACATTATAAACGCTGCATTTATTACAATTGCGTGCTTCTTTTAACGTTTTCACAGATAAAAGCAAACTTGGTTTACATTCATAAAATGTTCGCTCTCGTGGCTCGGTTTGGCGGTAAACGACTCGTCACGAGTCATTTCACCAAATATTGGCTAGGTTAACTAGTGACGTACAAGGATGTATTTTGATGCACTGATCTCAGTATATCTACATCTACATCCAGACTTCGAAAGCCACCCAACGGTGTGTGGCGGAGGGTACTTTGTATATCTCTATCGATTCTTCCTTCTATTCCAGTCTCGTATTGTTCGTGGAAAGAAAGATTGTCGTTATGCCTCTGTGTGGGCTCTAATCTCTCTGATTTTATCGTCATGGTCTCTTCGCGAGAGGGGTAGGAGGGAGCAATATACTGATTGACTCCTCGGTGAAGGTATGTTCTCGAAACTTCAACAAAAGCCCGTACCGAGCCACTGAGCGTCTCTCCCGCAAAGTCTTCGCACTGGAGTTTATCTATCATCTCCGTAACGCTTTCGCGGTTACTAAATGATCCCCTAACGAAGCGCGCTGCTCTCCGTTGGATCTTCTCTGTCTCTTCTATCAACCCTATATGGTACGGATCCCACACTGCTGAGCAATATTCAAGCACTGGGCGAACAAGTGTACTGTAACCTACTTCCTTTGTTTTCGGATTGCATTTCCTTAGGATTCTTCCAATGAATCTCAGTCTGGCATTTGCTTCACCGAGGATCAACTTTATATGATCATTCCATTTTAAATCACTCCTAATGCCTACTCCCAGATAATTTATGGAATTAACTGCTTCCAGTTGCTGACTTGCTATATTGTCGCTAAATAATAAAGGATCTTTCTTTCTATGTATTCGCAGCACATTACACTTGTCTACATTGAGATTCAATTGCCATTCCCTGCGCCATGCGTCAATTCGTTGCAGATCCTACTGCATTTCAGTACAATTTTCCATTGTTACAACCTCTCGATATACTACAGCATCATCCGCAAAAAGCCTCAGTGAACTTCCGATGTTATCCACAAGGTCATTTATGTATATTGTGAACAGCAACGGTCCTACGACACTCCCCTGTCGCACACCTGAAATCACTCTTACTTCGGAAGACTTCTCTCCATTGAGAATGACATGCTGCGTTCTGTTATCTAGGAACTCTTCAATCCAATCACACAACTGGTCTGATATTCCATATACTCTTACTCTGTTCATTAAACGAATGTGGGGAACTGTGTCAAACGCCTTGCGGAAGTCAAGAAACACGTCATCCACGTGGGAACCTGTGTCTATGGCCCTCTGAGTCTCGTGGATGAATAGCGCCAGCTGGGTTTCACACGATCGTCTTTTTCGAAATCCATGCTGATCCCTACAGAGTTAATTTCTAGCCTCCAGAAAAGTCATTATACTCGAACATAATACGTGTTCCAAAATTCTACAACTTATCGAAGTTAGAGATATAGGTCTATAGTTCTCCACATCTGTTCGACGTCCCTTCTTAAAAACAGGGATGACCTGTGCCATTTTCCAATCCTTTGGAGCGCTACGCTCTCTCGCGATGAGATAAGAGAAGCTTTCTGATTCAATTATCTACCTGATGGTAGAAACTTACATTACAGGGTTGCCTTAACAGAGTGTTTTTGCAGGGAATCACTTCAGTACTGGACGTTGGCTGTCTTTCATTTTGAAATACCTTCACCTGTAACTGTGAATTTGTTTGTTCTCCCCGCGAATCAGTTAACAGACAAAATTTGTTCTCTTGCTCATACGGCTTCATCACAACATTTTTGGACAAGGTGTTACAAAAAAATGGTTCAAATGGCTCTGAGCACTATGGGACTTAACATCTGAGGTCAACAGTCCCCTAAACTTAGAACTACTTAAACCTAACTAACCTAAGGACAACACACACTTCCATGCCCGAGGCAGGATTCGAACCTGCGACCGTACCGGTCTCGAGGTTCCAGACTGTAGCGCCTAGAACCGCTCGGCCACTCTGGCCGGCGGCTGTTACAAATTTCCCATATTTTGACTAAATAATGACGACATTCTCTGTAAACAGAGGATTTAAACTCCTTGCACAGTGCTTACCTGCTGCAGTTACTCCTTGAAAATAGCAGTGTGTGCTCCTGTCTAAACGACGACGTCACTTGGCTGCATTCCCATAAGCTATTTTAAGTTATTTAAACATTGTATGCGCTGGTAGAGGCTCAGGGCTCCGATGATAGTTGGTACTTGTTACGGCGTAAATTTAAGCGCCGGCACGCCAGTCGGAAACGACAGATAAGAGAAGGCTGTGAGAAGAAGTCAGCCAATCGCACACTGACCGGACCTCCAGGAAGATAACGCGATAGCAGCGGGCCTTATGCGAAGAGGACGTAAGCGCCGCGACGGACTGGTGATGGCCCGGTTCAATAGCAGTTTCAACATTAGACACTTGGATAGCTGCGTGAGCTCTAGTCACTTCGCTTGTACTTTCTATTTGGCACAGACTTGGGATTGTCTATACTGAAGACGACTGATTATTTTGTATGTCGCCCTTTGCTTTTGACACATCTGTGTAATAGCAAAAGTTAAGTATTGTAATTTTCTTATTGCAATAAAACTCATTAATACGACTACTTGATTTTTTGTCTAGCGAACCGACTATAGCCGGCCGCTGTGGCCGAGCGGTTCTAGGCGCTTCAGTCCGGAACCGCGCGACTGCTACGGTCGCAGGTTCGAATCCTGCCTCGGGCATGGATGTGTGTGATGTCCTTAGGTTAGTTAGGTTTAAGTAGTTCTAAGTTCTAGGAGACTGATGACCTCAAAAGTCCCATAGTGCTCAGAGCCATTTGAACCGACTATGCAGGCTTCCTAGACACTACAGTACTAAAATCGGTACAACTAATGCCAGGAGAGTATACTGGAAACTAATATCAAATGTATGAGTAGTTCAAGAAGTAGGGAGAAACAATACACTTACAGTTAGATTACGTGGATAGTGATGTGTGTGGTTGCAGGGGAACTACCTTGGATAAAAGAAATGGGTATAGACAGGAAAGGAATGGAGTGGAACAGGTGTCCTTCACTTTTGAGTAAGGGGTGTAGTTGAAGAGCAGGGAAGCAATGTTGACAGCTGATTGGTAAGCATGGACATCTTAAGTGTGTGGAAGACAATGTAGTACACTTTTAAAGGCAAAAAGCGTTCACAGCGGAATTACAAAACCGAAAGTATTCTCATTTCTATGTCAGTATTAAATAAGTACCAAAATTTGCATAAGACCTGTTGTATAACGATATAGAAGTCAGATACTATATTATACAGTTTAAAATTAGAAAATAAAACACTTACACCTAGAGTTGAGTATTCTAATCCAAAACTCTACTCATTGTTGTAATTGGGCAGAAGAACTACAGGATATTTAACGAAGAAACCACTTCGCTCATATCAAGCATACACTGACTCAAGCATATTTGATACTGCACTGCCTTACACTTTGTACATAAACAGCACAAGTGTAAATTCACACAATCAAGCAATGCATGTTGTTGTGGTCTTCAGTCCTGAGACTGGTTTGATGCAGCTCTCCATGCTACTCTATCCTGTGCAAGCTTCTTCATCTCCCAGTACCTACTGCAACCTACATCCTTCTGAATCTGTTTAGTGTATTCATCTCTTGGTCTCCCTCTACGATTTTTACCCTCCACGCTGCCCTCCAATGCTAAATTTGTGATCCCTTGATGCCTCAGAATATGTCCTACCAATCGATCCCTTCTTCTAGTCAAGTTGTGCCACAAACTTCTCTTCTCCCCAATCCTATTCAATACCTCCTCATTAGTTATGTGATCTACCCACCTTATCTTCAGCATTCTTCTGTAGCACCACATTTCGAAAGCTTCTATTCTCTTCTTGTCCAAACTAGTTATCGTCCATGTTTCACTTCCATACATGGCTACACTCCATACAAATACTTTCAGAAACGACTTCCTGACACTTAAATCTATACTTGATGTTAACAAATTTCTCTTCTTGAGAAACGCTTTCCTTGCCATTGCCAGTCTACATTTTATATCCTCTCTACTTCGACCATCATCGGTTATTTTACTCCCTAAATAGCAAAACTCCTTTACTACTTTAAGTGTCTCATTTCCAAACCTAATTCCCTCAGCATCACCCGACTTAATTTGACTACATTCCATTATCCTCGTCTTGCTTTTGTTGATGTTCATCTTATATCCTCCTTTCAAGACACTGTCCATTCCGTTCAACTGCTCTTCCAAGTCCTTTGCTGTCTCTGACAGAATTACAATGTCATCGGCAATGCATATAAAACATAAACCGGATGTAATAATCATAAAATGCGGCGAACTCTATTTAGTCAACGGCTGCGAGTATCTATGGCTCTGAATTTCTATTCATTATTATCTATATATAGACAGACGGGGAAGAAGTAGTAACACCAGAGAATTATTAATGTAGAGTAGTGAAATTTCGGGAATACGTTTGTCTAGGTAACATATTTAAGACATTAACATTGCAAGATCACAGGCTAATGCAAGAGCGAGAAAATCCATTGAAAATGTGAAGTTCTGGTACATTAATAACCAGAATGTTGAATGTAAGCACACAAACGTGCGTGCATTTTGTTGTACAGGTCCCGGATGTCAGTTTGTGGGATGGAGTTCCATTACTGTTGCACCAGTCGGTCAATACAGGGACAGTTAAACTTGGTTGTGGATGACGCTGGATTTGTCGTCCGATGACGTCCCATATGTGCTCCATTGAAGACAGATCTGGTGAACGAGCAGGCCGAGGCAACATAGCAGCATTCACTAAAGCATGTCGGGTTACAGCAGCGGTACGTGGGCGAGCGTTATCCTGTTGAAAAACATCCCTTGCAGTGCCTTTCAGGAATGGCAGCACAACAGGTCGAATCACCAGACTAATTTGCAGTCAGCGTGCGTGGGATAACCACAAGATTGCCCCAGACCATAATTCCGGAAGTAGGTCCAGTGTGTCTCACGCAGACAGTCTATTTGCAGGCCCTTAACGGTCCTCCTTCTAACCAACACCGGCTATTACTAGCACCGAGGCAGAAGCAGCTTTATCAGAAAACACAAGAGACCTCCACCAAATCCCCAATGCGCTCTCGCTTGAAACTACTGAAGTCGTAAATGACAGCGGTTTGGGGTCAGTGGAATGCACGCTACAGGGCTCCCGGCTCGGAGCTGTCCTTGATGTAAGCGATTTGTAACAGTACTTTGTGTCACTGTGGTGCCAACTGCTGCACAAGTTGCTGCTGCAGATGCAGTTCGATGCGCCAGAGCCATACTCCAAACACAGTGCTCTTCCCATGTCACGTGGCCATTCGAGCCGGTCTTCTTTCGACCGTACGTTCTCGTGACCACCTCTGACAGCAATCATACAGGGTGTTTCAAAAATGACCGGTATATTTGAAACGGCAATAAAAACTAAACGAGCAGCGATAGAAATTCACCGTTTGTTGCAATATGCTTGGGACAACAGTACATTTTCAGGCAGACAAACTTTCGAAATTACAGTAGTTACAATTTTCAACAACAGATGGCGCTGCGGTCTGGGAAACTCTATAGTACGATATTTTCCACATATCCACCATGCGTAGCAATAATATGGCGTAGTCTCTGAATGAAATTATCCGAAACCTTTGACAACGTGTCTGGCGGAATGGCTTCACATGCAGATGAGATGTACTGCTTCAGCTGTTCAATTGTTTCTGGATTCTGGCGGTACACCGGGTCTTTCAAGTGTCCCCACAGAAAGAAGTCACAGGGGTTCATGTCTGGCGAATGGGGAGGCCAATCCACGCCGCCTCCTGTATGTTTCGGATAGCCCAAAGCAATCACACGATCATCGAAATATTCATTCAGGAAATTAAAGACGTCGGCCGTGCGATGTGGCCGGGCACCATCTTGCATAAACCACGAGGTGTTCGCAGTGTCGTCTAAGGCAGTTCGTACCGCCACAAATTCACGAAGAATGTCCAGATAGCGTGATGCAGTAATCGTTTCGGATCTGAAAAATGGGCCAATGATTCCTTTGGAAGAAATGGCGGCCCAGACCAGTACTTTTTGAGGATGCAGGGACGATGGGACTGCAACATGGGGCTTTTCGGTTCCCCATATGCGGCAGTTCTGTTTATTGACGACGCCGTCCAGGTAAAAATAAGCTTCGTCAGTAAACCAAATGCTGCCCACATGCATATCGCCGTCATCAATCCTGTGCACTATATCGTTAGCGAATGTCTCTCGTGCAGCAATGGTAGCGGCGCTGAGGGGTTGCCGCGTTTGAATTTTGTATGGATAGAGGTGTAAACTCTGGCGCATGAGACGGTACGTTGACGTTGGCGTCATTTGGACCGCAGCTGCAACACGGCGAACGGAAACCCGAGGCCGCTGTTGGATCACCTGCTGCACTAGCTGCGCGTTGCCCTCTGTGGTTGCCGTACGCGGTCGCCCTACCTTTCCAGCACGTTCATCCGTCACGTTCCCAGTCCGTTGAAATTTTTCAAACAGATCCTTTATTGTATCGCTTTTCGGTCCTTTGGTTACATTAAACCTCCGTTGAAAACTTCGTCTTGTTGCAACAACACTGTGTTCTAGGCGGTGGAATTCCAACACCAGAAAAATCCTCTGTTCTAAGGAATAAACCATGTTGTCTACAGCACACTTGCACGTTGTGAACAGCACACGCTTACAGCAGAAAGACGACGTACAGAATGGCGCACCCACAGACTGCGTTGTCTCCTATATCTTTCACATCACTTGCAGCGTCATCTGTTGTTGAAAATTGTAACTACTGTAATTTCGAAAGTTTGTCCGCCTGAAAATGTACTGTTGTCCCAAGCATATTGCAACAAACGGTGTATTTCTATCGCTGCTCGTTTAGTTTTTATTGCTGTTTCAAACATACCTGTCATTTTTGAAACACCCTGTATACACTCTTTCTGCACTATCGCAGTAGGAACGTCCAACTTCTCGTATCCCTCTTACACGACCTCTTTCAGACACAGTGAGATATTGATAATGACCTCTTTGTCGCCTTGGAGGCATTCTTAACTTCACAACTCACCAAGTGTAATCTCAAAGGTAACTAGCGCTCCTGGCCGATACTGCGTGTACTTAAAGCAAACCTGATCCGCGTACCCATAGTGGCACTACTAGCTGCAGTCTTTTGCGACTGGTGCGATATTTTAATGGAGATCACCTTTCAGATGTAGACGCACGCCTTGCAGTTTTCGTTTATGTCGCACAACTCGTTCTTGGTGATGCGATTTATTGTTTCGGCAGTCTATAAAAAGCAATGTCGTGACTCATTTACTCATCATCGCCCAGCCCAAACCGCAAAGGACAGAATTTGGAGAGGGTATTGATCTTATACCGTTAGCAACGTTTAAGAAGCAATTTTTTGGGATTCCATCCCTAAGGATATGAAATAGACGATGCAAGGTTTTTAGAAAATACACTCCTGGAAATGGAAAAAAGAACACATTGACACCGGTGTGTCAGACCCACCATACTTGCTCCGGACACTGCGAGAGGGCTGTACAAGCAATGATCACACGCACGGCACAGCGGACACACCAGGAACCGCGGTGTTGGCCGTCGAATGGCGCTAGGTGCGCAGCATTTGTGCACCGCCGCCGTCAGTGTCAGCCAGTTTGCCGTGGCATACGGAGCTCCATCGCAGTCTTTAACACTGGTAGCATGCCGCGACAGCGTGGACGTGAACCGTATGTGCAGTTGACGGACTTTGAGCGAGGGCGTATAGTGGGCATGCGGGAGGCCGGGTGGACGTACCGCCGAATTGCTCAACACGTGGGGCGTGAGGTCTCCACAGTACATCGATGTTGTCGCCAGTGGTCGGCGGAAGGTGCACGTGCCCGTCGACCTGGGACCGGACCGCAGCGACGCACGGATGCACGCCAAGACCGTAGGATCCTACGCAGTGCCGTAGGGGACCGCACCGCCACTTCCCAGCAAATTAGGGACACTGTTGCTCCTGGGGTATCGGCGAGGACCATTCGCAACCGTCTCCATGAAGCTGGGCTACGGTCCCGCACACCGTTAGGCCGTCTTCCGCTCACGCCCCAACATCGTGCAGCCCGCCTCCAGTGGTGTCGCGACAGGCGTGAATGGAGGGACGAATGGAGACGTGTCGTCTTCAGCGATGAGAGTCGCTTCTGCCTTGGTGCCAATGATGGTCGTATGCGTGTTTGGCGCCGTGCAGGTGAGCGCCACAAACAGGACTGCATACGACCGAGGCACACAGGGCCAACACCCGGCATCATGGTGTGGGGAGCGATCTCCTACACTGGCCGTACACCACTGGTGATCGTCGAGGGGACACTGAATAGTGCACGGTACATCCAAACCGTCATCGAACCCATCGTTCTACCATTCCTAGACCGGCAAGGGAACTTGCTGTTCCAACAGGACAATGCACGTCCGCATGTATCCCGTGCCACCCAACGTGCTCTAGAAGGTGTAAGTCAACTACCCTGGCCAGCAAGATCTCCGGATCTGTCCCCCATTGAGCATGTTTGGGACTGGATGAAGCGTCGTCTCACGCGGTCTGCACGTCCAGCACGAACGCTGGTCCAACTGAGGCGCCAGGTGGAAATGGCATGGCAAGCCGTTCCACAGGACTACATCCAGCATCTCTACGATCGTCTCCATGGGAGAATAGCAGCTTGCATTGCTGCGAAAGGTGGATATACACTGTACTAGTGCCGACATTGTGCATGCTCTGTTGCCTGTGTCTATGTGCCTGTGGTTCTGTCAGTGTGATCACGTGATGTATCTGACCCCAGGAATGTGTCAATAAAGTTTCCCCTTCCTGGGACAATGAATTCACGGTGTTCTTATTTCAATTTCCAGGAGTGTATGTGGCTATTAACGCGATTTTGAAGGTAGACCTATGAAAATTGGCGTTTGGTTTCCCGATCATAAATAAAAAAATTCGAGTTTCAACAATTATGGAAATTCAACCCCTTACGGATTGAAATGTTGTATGGAAATGTTTCACTGAGAAAGTATTTTTAAAGCTAAACCTTTGAAAAGTGCTATTTGGCTTCTCAGTTAGAAGTGAGAAAATACGTGTTTCACAGTTTTCGGAAATTCGACTCCTAAGGGGGTGACATAAGGCCAGACCGATCCTCTGTCTCATCACCGCCCAGCCCAAACAGCAAAGACTAGAAACTTGAAATTCGGAGATTATGTGGATCTTATACCGTAGCCAAGAAGGGATTAATCGAAATTCCACTCATAAGGGGGTGAAATAGGGAAAAGGCATTTACAAAATATTTCACTGCTAAGGCAATTTTGAAGCTAGAACTACGAAAATTGATATAGGAGATAAAATAGCGATGGAAGTTTTTTTTAAATAAATCATTATTAAACAACTCCTAATCCATTTTAAAGCTACGTCTATGAAAATTGGCATTTGACTTCTCGATTAGAAGTAAAAAATTCATGTTTCAATGTTTTTGAAAGGTCGACACCCTAAGGGAGTGAAACAGGGAATGAAAAGTTTATTACATTATTCCATTATTATTTTCAGAGTTAAGGCTATGAAAATTTGTATTTGTGTTCTCTGTTAGAAATAAAAAACTATATATTTCACTATTTCTGAAAATTCAATCTCTGAGGGGGTAATATAGGGGATGAAAATTTTAAGAAAATATTTCGTTATATTAAAACATTTTGAAAGCTACATCTATGAATACAGATATTTCACTTTTCGGTTAGATATAAAGAAATACCTGTTAGGGAAATAAAAGTTTCCATGGAAATATCGCTACAAGAACGCAAAGGCATGATTAACAAAAGCCTACCAGAATCGCTTTTTGGTCGGACGTACATTCGGAAAAGACCATGGTTCTACGGTCTTAATTACCGTCAAAAGTTTAGAAGATGCTGCAATTTGTGAACAACATATGAATTCGATTAATGGAAAACAGAAAACAATATGTACTGACCATACAGTCCCCTTGAGTGAAGCATCATGTACCAAGCTAATAGTAAATAAGGAAACTGCCTAACATTTAAAATTACGTAACTTCAATTCGATTAATGGAAAGCAAATAAGCAATATGTACGGACCTTGCAGCCCATGTGAGCGAAGCGGCGTGCACCAAACAAGCACTAAATGAGAAAACCACCTAACATTTCAATTTAAGTAACTTCAAGTAGTAAAGAGGATAACTACTTAACATTTAAAAATACGTAGTGTCAAAATAAATACATCATACTCACGTCGCATCAATGTGCCGTGCATTCCGACGTCGCAACTCAAATAAATACATCCGATTCCCATCGCATCAACAAACCGTAAACACCAATTTCACAATTGACATACCTTTCACAGCAATATAAAACTGACTAGCCAGTTATTTACTGAAATGGTGCCGCGCATTCCGACGTCGCAACTCAAATAAATACATCACTGCATTCCGACGTCGCAACTCAAATAAATACATCACATTCACATCGCATCAATAAACCGTAAATACCAACTTCACAATTTACATTCCTTCCACAGCACTGTAAAACTGACTAGCCCGTTTTCTACTGAAATGGTATAGATCCAACTGCGAGCGAAACAACGTAATGTATGCACCGCAATATGTTAATTTATCTGTTACTGTTAATGTGTCTATATTTCACAATCTCTTGGAACTCCTTTTCTTTATTCATTGAACCTATTGGTTCAAGATGTTTCAATTTACTAAGTGAAATTGTCCTTGTAAGAATTATAATCTTCGTATCGTAGTGAAAAATCTATATTATTTGTTTATCGCCGGTAGCTCTGCTTTCGGTGTTCAGTACCGAAGTATGAAGGGTTCGTCATTTTTCCAAGTCCATTTATATCAGTTATTTGTTGATTTGCAAAATCCTATAGCAATACCTAATATTATTGCCACATTAAAAGAGGATATTGAATGACATAAGCACGACTGCATTGCTCACTGGATAAAAACCGAATGAAATCGTGCATTTGTTAACATTCTGACATACGGTTCAAGAAAATGGAAGTACCTGACCAGTCCGAATATTCTTATATTTTCCATCGTTTTCCTAAATCATTTCAGGTAAATTCCGGGATGGTTCCGTCAACAAAGCCACGGCTGACCACATGATCTGCCCTCGTTAAGCATATCTGTATACGCTCATATGTCTGTGTATGTGACGCAGTTTTTTCTTTTTCATATTAAGGCAACAAATGACACACTATTCTAAAAATGACACCTGGGTAGGCGATTCAAGAAGAAAGAACAGATTTCAATTGTTTATTGCAGACAAATTATAAAAAAAACACACACACACATTGCGCATTTCAATGAATAGCGGGAGGTTTAAAGGTTAGATACAGCTGCGCTGTTTGTAGCAAGATGGCGACTACACCACCAGAGAAATCATTCGGAGACCTCGAAAAGTCCACAAGACAGGCAGCCCAGGTGTGGCGTGTTCTGAAACAACGCCTGCATATGAAACCTTACAAGTCGCACTCACTGCAGCAATTGCAACTCGGCGGCCATAGCAGAAGGTATGAATTTTGCATTTCAATTCTCCAGGACATAGCAGAGGACACTTTTTTTTTAACGACTAATCTTTTCGGACGGATCTACGTTCCATACATCGGTATGTAAGAATTTGGGTGTGACAAAATCCTTGTGTTGTTGTTGAACAACGAAAGAGGCTCGCCGAAATTGAACGTATTTTGTGTCGTTTCTGTTCACAGAATTTATGGACCTTCCTTTATTGCTAAGAAAACTGTGACAGGAATCTCATATCTGGCCATGCTGTAAAGCTGGTTGTTTTCTCAGCGTCACGAAGATTCCAGCATTGATTTCATTTTTATGCATGACGGCGCCTCGCCTTACTTTCAACTTGAGGTGAGGCCATAACTTAACATCATCACACAACGTTCGATTGATATAGATGTTCATTGCTTTTGGTCTTGCAGATCAGCGGGCTCAACAGCTTGCGATTTTTTTTTCTGTGGGGTACACAAAATGTAGTCTTTGTCCGCCTTTGGCAGCTACTCTTCAGGGACTGAAAAATGGGATTGCTGAAGCTGTTGATTCGTGTGTGGATTAAACCTCGACTACCGTTTCGTTGTTTCTCCAGCAACGCCCGGTGCTCATGTTGAGTGTATGGTATAGTGTCTATGCGAACATAAAACTTTGAACCTTCCTCCACACAGTGAAATGCGCAATGAGTTTCTGTCTTCGATAGTTTGTAGTAAGCAAATAAAATCTTTTCTTGTTTTTTGAATCGCCGTGTATATATATTAAACATTTCTCTGACAAGACTGAGCTAAACGTACATATACAGAGGTTATCAGCATCTTGGGGTATCTTGACATGAAGATCAAAAATTTTTTATTAATGGTATATCTTTAACCATAGTAAACCTTCAGTAAAGTCTTGCTCCTGGTCTAGTACATTTCTGAAGTCAGGGAAGTGGCATCCACTTTTTACAGTCCGTAGATAAAAACACCTACACAAAAGGGGAATATTTGCAAGGTTTACGCGCAAGTCAACTAAAATCTGTTCTATGGGCTTTGATAAATTCCTGTATTTCCATTCGTGATACCGAATCGAAGCACTGAAATTTATACATGCCTACGGCAGGAATAAGTTCTTAGGTATGATCGAGATAAATAACAGCAACAGTCTTAAAGGAGGAATTTTTCAAGTTTGGTGGGTTCTCAATCGATGTGAAATCCTGCTACACCATAGTTTAACGAGGACCCCTAGCATAGCTGCAAGCTCTCACCGACACAAACTGTTTTACGATGCGTCGTGCGATTGTCAGCGAGTAGAAATACAACAAGAAGAAACAACAACTTTCGCCATTGACTATTTTGCTTATCTTGCCTCGTTGGTGCACGGAGAATTCACATTGCATGGCGAGTTGCTGAATACAACCGTATGACAATAGCGTCATTATAGCGTAGTGAAAAAGAGATCTGTTTCCATATCTCTCTGCAATTTCCTCCCTCCACAACTTCGTTTTTTTATTGGCCGCACACGGCGACAGCAGAGACTAGTGCGATGTCTGTATCTGGACAGCAATCAGGTCAGAAATGTGAGTGTAATCTAAAACCTCAGTATTCAGCTGCAGGCGATGTAAGAGAAATACGACTGCACTGACGTAAATCCGTCCATTGTTCGTGCTAGCGCTCTGTTGCTTCTCGTTTACCACTGCTTTTTGATGCACCTCTCTTTCCCCAGGTGTCATGTGCATTGAAGACCACGTCTCTTGTTGATTCTCGTTTAATTTCAACCTCTGTTGAAAGCCAGCATAATTCTTGTGGGTGGGGAACCGCGTGGCCACAATAAAATCCAGCATATCGGTTATCTTTGCAAGTAAATTGCAACGAAAGTGCTATATATGTCATAGAATTTACTAGGGTATAGGATAAGAAAGGATGGAAACGACTGAGTGAGTCACAGCCACCTTAACGCTGATCGGGTGTTGCCAACCTCGGCCATATTGCCGACCTCTGAAGAAGGTGTTGAGTTTTGTATGGTTTTATATCTTTGACTTTATCTTCGGTATACGGACAGTTCGACAGATGTAAGGCTTAATATGACTTGCTCAACATGTGGACTTAAAAATATGTGTGCAATATGAGATATTATTAAATACTTTTGTGTGATGACAAAACGTAAGTGTAAGGACTTACCATATTTCTTTGTGAACAATCATTCTAAATATCTGAAACGAGGAGTGGGACAGATAGTATTAGCTCTGTACGGGAAGAGTTTCATGGAGAGCATAAGGGAACACTTGACAGGACTGGGGGAAAGAAATACAGTAGAAGAAGAATGGGTAGCTCTGAGGGATGAAGTAGTGAAGGCAGCAGTGGATCAAGTAAGTAAAAAGACGAGGGCTAGTAGAAATCCTTGGGTTGAATTTAATTGATGAAAGGAGAAAATATAAAAATGCAGTAAATGAGGCAGGCAAAAAGGAATACAAACGTCTCAAAAGCGAGATCGACAGGAAATGCAAAATGGCTAAGCAGGGGTGGCTAGAGGACAAATGTAAGGATGTAGAGGCTTATCTCACTAGGGGTAAGATAGATACTGCCTACAGGAAAATTAAAGAGACCTTTGGAGAAAAGAGAACCACTTTTATGAACATCAAGAGCTCAGATGGAAACCCAGTTCTAAGCAAAGAAGGGAAAGCAGAAAGGTGGAAGGAGTATATAGAGGGTTTATACAAGGGCGATGTACTTGAGGACAATATTATGGAAATGGAAGAGGATGTAGATGAAGATGAAATGGGAGATAAGATACTGCGTGAAGACTTTGACAGAGCACTGAAAGACCTGAGTCGAAACAAGGCCCCCGGAGTAGACAACATTCCATTGGAACTACTGATGGCCTTGGGAGAGCCAGTCATGGCAAAACTCTACCATCTGGTGAGCAAGATGTATGAAACAGGTGAAATACCCTCAAACTTCAAGAAGAATATAATAATTCCAATCCCAAAGAAAGCAGGCGTTGACAGATGTGAAAATTACAGAACTATCAGTTTAATAAGTCACTGCTGCAAAATACTAACGCGAATTCTTTACAGACGACCTTGGGGAAGATCAGTTTGAATTCCGTAGAAATGTTGGAACACGTGAGGCAATACTGACCCTACGACTTATCTTAGAAGCTAGATTAAGGAAGGGCAAACCTACGTTTCTAGCATTTGTAGACTTAGTGAAAGTTTTTGACAATGTTGACTGGAATAATCTCTTTCAAATTCTGAAGGTGGTAGGGGTAAAATACAGGGACCGAAAGGCTATTTACAATTTGTACAGAAACCAGATGGCAGTTATAAGAGTCGAGGGACATGAAAGGGAAGCAGTGGTTGGGAAGGGAGTGAGACAGGGTTGTAGCCTCTCCCCGATGTTATTCAATCTGTATATTGAGCAAGCAGTGAAGGAAACAAAAGAAAAATTCGGAGTAGGTATTAAAATCCATGGAGAAGAAATAAAAACTTTGAGGTTCGCCGACGACATTGTAATTCTGTCAGTGTATGGAGTGTAGCTATGTATGGAAGTGAAACATGGACGATAAATAGTTTGGACAAGAAGAGAATAGAAGCTTTCGAAATGTGGTACTACAGAAGAATGCTGAAGATTAGATGGGTAGATCACATAACTAATGAGGAAGTTTTGAATAGGATTGGGGAGAAGAGAGGTTTGTGGCACAACTTGACCAGAAGAAGGGATTGGTTGGTAGGGCATGTTCTGAGGCATCAAGGGATCACCAATTCAGTATTGGAGGGCAGCGTGGAGGGTAAAAATCGTAGAGGGAGACCAAGAGATGAATACACTAAGCAGATTCAGAAGGATGTAGGTTGCAGTAGGTACTGAGAGATGAAGAAGCTTGCACAGGATAGAGTAGCATGGAGAGCTGCATCAAACCAGTCTCAGGACTGAAGACCACAACAACAACAACAACGGGAAGCATTGTTAATCGATGGAGTGCTCACTTGTATTCATATAAAATTTTCACCAGTCCCAAGTCGCATACGGCAGAAATAAGATCTGTACGTTGGTCGAGGTAGCTAATGCAAACTATTGCTGGATGAGACGTGGAGAAGGAGGGGGCTCAAACAGGAGGAAGGTAGAAGGAAGACTTTGCTCATTTATACGAAAGACGGCGACGACAAAACTTACTTAGCGTCAAAGTTCAACTTCAAAGGCAGATCACACTTTGTAATCGTATGCTTTCATAGGCCGCCTACCTCAGGAGCAGAAGTAGTTGCACGCCTCTGAGAGAATTTACAGTATTTCTTGAAATGGAAATGCCGTATGGCTAGGGCCTCCCGTCGGGTAGACCGTTCGCCTGGTGCAAGTCTTTCGAGTTGACGCCACTTCGGCAACTTGCGTGTCGATGGGGATGAAAATGATGAAAGACACACAACACCCAGTCATCACGAAGCAGAGAAAATCCCTGGCCCCGCCGGGAATCGAACCCGGGACCCCGTGCGCGGGAAGCGAGAACGCTACCGCAAGACCACGAGATGCGGATAGTATTTCTTGAATAACAATATATCTACAGAATCCTGAACTTTTAGAATCAGATAGTGCAGAGGAAGCCATCAGTGATCATAAGGCTGCGATAGCATCGACTACAGGTATTATGTGGACTGTTAAGAAAGGTAGGGGCCAGCCGGTGTGGCCGAGCGGTTCTAGGCGCTTCAGTCTGGAACCGCGCGTTGCTACGGTGGTAGGTTCGAATCCTGCCTCGGGCATGGATGTGTGTGATGTCCTTAGGTTAGGTTTAAGTAGTTCTAACTTCTAGGAGACTGATGACCTCAGATGTTGAGTCCCACAGTGCTCAGAGCCATTTGAACCATTTTTAAGAAAGGTAGGGAAATTTTTTGTTTAGTATGATTAGCAGGTTACAAACTGCTGAGTATATAAGCAGTCACCATCAAGTATTTAGTACTGAGGAAAATATGAAACACAAACGGGTAAAGTTCCAAAGCCCAATACGACCACGTTTTTCTGTCCCTTTTCGTACAGTCACTAGCAGTGGCCTGTTCCCGTCCAGCCACTTTTTTTCCTTCACCATAGAGTTGGCGTATTACTGCACCCCTCCTCTGTACTTCCACCGTCGGAGGGTGGCACGGAACTTAATGTTGCATCGTCACACCTTCAAAGTGCTGTGCTCGGCTATTTTTTAATCGTTACTTTGAATCTCCTCTCACTTGCCCACCGAGACAGATGGACCGGATCTGAACCGGTTGAACCGGTGACGCCGTGTAATAGTACACTGCAAAAAAAAAAAAAAATAGAAAAAAAAAGCACTCACGAAGAAGCGATAATCTACCACCTCCAGACGGCCATATGCAACAGCGCGCGGCGGCTCTATGAGAAAGTGGATGCCCTGCGGGACACTTTCCTCGCGTTACGCCACGCTGCGACCACGCCGCTGGCATCGACATCCGGTTCCCCCAACCATTCTAGAGTGTATCCTTCCCGCAGAATAGTATAAAAAATAATATTAATAAATATTAATATGAATAATGAATGTGATTCTAATTTAGTGTAACCTCAGAACAAAATTGGTTCCCATTTATAATCTCCGTGCAGAAATGCATTCACATTTAATGTACCCACAAAATTCTTTTCTCATTTAATGTAAGCTCGAAACAGAAAAATTCTTAAACCTCATAACAAAAAAATAATAAATTCAGTAACCTGGTAAATTTTGGACAACAGCAGTGCTGCGTCATGGCCCTGTAAGATCATTCTGAATGAAAAAAGCAAAAATTCTTACCTCAATAAAAACGGCGAATATATCTGCTCTTACCTAAAAAAAATTTTCGGCACAGCTCTGTGCAACGCTGGCCTATACATTTGTCATTTATGAAAGGAAGCAAACTGATTTTTCTTTTGCAACAATCGGAATGATCATGGATTGGAGAAATTAGTAAATTCTTTAAATTGAAATGAATGCTTGTAAAAAAATATTACTTTATACTACAAAAATTATTATTAGCACATTTTTAAAACATTTGGATGACAGTTCAGATACATTACTAGATATGTGCGAGGCTGCTTTTTACCTTATACAATAATACTCAGGCTCCAGACTCCCCACCAGAGCAGACTGCAGACAACCGCAGACTAGCGACAACTTACTGCTACAGCTACACAGTTCCTACTCGGTCAACACTGCTCTCTGGTCAGCGATTCTCTTACACCTTGCATATCGCAGGCAGCGCATACCTCTTACAAGAGGAATCGGATTCCGACCATGGCTGAATCCTTTGGTGGGGCTAGTCCCCTATTCGACGTCCAATACTCTCCCACCCCACCCGCCCATGTCAGGCTAAATTCTTCTGCCTGACTGACGTAGTACTGTACTAAAACAGCCTGAATAGGAGTAGTCCCATTTTAAAAATGCGGTAAAATATGACTACGCCTATTCAGGCTGTTTTAATTTTATTTCTAGACCATGCCCTCTTAGACAAATTATAGATTCAGGTATATCTTCTGAAGAAGGCTCAATTATTTGGGCTGAAACCTAGGTGAAGGTTGGTTTCATTACCGCAATCGAGGCTGATAGTTTCTTATATACTGAAAGAAGATAGTCGATCTTGGATATACAACGTAGGTCAGGGATCTGAAGAGTTTGTTGATAAATTTATTCACAAGCTTTGGTCAGCTGAAATACAAGTTAATGCAGAGGTGGATTTCGTTTAGATTCCGGTATAGAGTAGTGGATGTGTATCAGCACACTGAAGTAAAGATTTCAGCATTATTGATGAAGTTGCTAAGAGCAGTAATAAGATGTGGTTGGTGGAGGATTATGAAAGAATGAAAGTCTTCTGAGGAGAGTAGAGTGGACAGAATCACACTTAAACAACAATATATTGGTCACAACCGTGAGCCATAGTTGGTTCAAATAGAAATAAGTTCGTTCAAATAGAAACAACAGTAATGGCCGACGAGAAGGGTGTGGAAGAGGAGAATTTGAGGGACTAACTGTGGACGAAGCAAAGGAAAAACAGAGGAGGGTAAGAAATCAAAGCACAAACCACCAGGAAAAGTAAATGACGCATATGTGAAGGTCCGCACACATACGAAATAGCAGCCAGGGCCAACTAACTGATGCAAGCAGAAACGTAACCTTACCTATTACCTATACTCCAGCTGAAGACACTGATGTGAACACAATGAATGACCCGTGAGATGAAAGCGAAATCTGTTTATAAACATTTACGGCAACCCAGAATGACTAGAGGGGCAGGAAATGTGGCGACACTGTAGATGGACGAGATGATGTTACCAGCGGCGTGGGAGAGTAAGGGGGCGGGGGGGGGGGGGGGGAGAGTTGAATATGTATAGAGGGGAGAGTGAAACTAACAGGAGGAATCTGAAGCAACAATAGCATTAATAGAGAATGTGTAAGTTGAAGAACGAATGAGGAATTTTCAAACAGTTATGAAGTAACGCAAATGGGAACGATAACCTAATATTATTTGCTATATGATAGATAATATCACAAACTATTGATGAAGAAGAAGCTAAAGGAAAGATTGGGGATAGTTACTATCCAGACAAAGTACCAATGCATGTACCAAAATCAACGATCAAGAAACCACTGGACAAACAAAAGGAAACCGGCGACAAAGGGATACTAACAATAAGCGTGCTTTAAGTAATACAGGAATATTCATTAAGAGACATGCAAGGTGTGGGAAAAATTAACAGTTTTCACCCTTAATTGAGATTTAAGTTAAGCGGAATAGTGTGCAGCTCCTGTAGGCAGCGACAGTACAGTTACGGACATCTCAGTCGTGTTTTTCGGCACTTTGTTAAAAACCGTAAGATGGTGACGATACCAGGTCAAAATTTAAAACTGAAAGCGCGACAGGAACATTAACCAAACCATTAGCTAAGGCATTTTCTCTATCAACCTGGGAAACTTCAAAGTAGATCAACACATATATTCGAATGGTCACGACAAGCAAGCATAAAGTCAAAGTAAACTGTGGACAGAAGTATGACGAGTTTGTAAGAAATGGCAGAAACAAAAGAATCCCCTTTTACGAAATTATCTTGAATCCCAAAGCACAAATGTGTCAATTAAACCTCAGAGTTCGTGAGTGTAATGATTTTGGGGAACAAGAATCTTGCCACGACAGTAGGATAGCAACTGGGGGAGAAGGATCAGATAAGAGAAATGATGAACTGTATTGAAAACTGACCAACGAGAGATGTTGAAGCAGTTACTAATGAAATATAAACAGATATTTTCGGACCAACAAAGAATGATAAGTAACTATGAATATAAGCTTAAAATGAAACTTCACCGACCGTTTGTAGTAAAACTACTTGCGATACCTTTAGCCAAAAGACTAATGTAGAAGGAGAACTCAGAAAAATGAAGCAATGGGGTTTGATTAAAGGAGCTGATTCAGCATACTACAATCCTTTGGCTGTTGTAAAGAAACATGATGGTACTGTACAAGTTGTGTTTGATGGTCAGCATCCCAACAAGATCACAGAGAATGAAACTAATAGGCAAGAGAATATGTTAGAAATCTTAAGAATCAAGGAAGTTCGATACATCACGGGTTCCCATACGATAGTTTGAAGGGGGGCGCAATACCTGGGGTATGGAACATTTTCAATATTTTAGAAGACAAATGGCAACTTGTAAGTAGCAATAAACAAAGTTCCATTTCCAATTTGTTAAAAACCTGCGTAATACCGACCTTTAAGTCATTTTCTTGAAAGAAAAACATCCTTTCCCTGAGAGATAGGGTGGGGGGATCATGTCCCTTGGTGAAAGAAAATAGAAATACACGGCTTTTTTTTTTCAACAGGAAATGTTATCTATATAAAGGTGTTCCATTCGGAAACATTGTGTCTATGTTTTCATTTACAACAGCTTTGGATGAAGTTTTGGGAATCGGGATGAGTTGAAAATGAACAGTACATGTAGGTAACCTGTTAATAGCCAAAGGTCAATAGGAAGCCTACTGCAAGACACTAAAAGAATTATTCGTAGGATTCTTTCTAGCAGAAATGAGTATCGTGAAATCTGGATTCTTAAAGGAGAGTATCAAACCTTTAGAACAATATATATCACAGAAAAGAAATAAACTGAACCAGGAAGAAATTAAGAGCCATCAAGGAGTCGCCTCTTCCAAAAGACAAAAAGTAACTGAAATCACTGTGTGGGATGTACGAATTCTATCATAAATTCTTTCCTAATCAAGTGTTGAATGTTCCAAACTTGGGTAAGTTGTACTAGAAGAAATGCATCTGAATACAGACATCACAATTCCAATGAACATTTAAACTAATCAAGGAAATGTTAGCAATTCTCATAAGTTGTTCTATTCTGGTCTAAGTGTTCCCAGTTACCTAGGCTCTGATGCAAGTGACCATAGGATAATACGCCATCGACTTCAAGAAATGAAGGAGAAGGAAGAAAAGTAAGAAAAGACAGTAGCCTCCACCAGCTGCAGATTAACAAACTGTGAAAAGAATTACAGCATCCCTGAAAAGGAAGCTTTAACAGTTGTTTGGGGACTAAAATGTTTGTTTATTATCTTTGGGGCACCATAAAATAATCCTTAATGACCATAAACCTTTAATACATCGGAAGAATTGTAGACTGCTACATGGTAGATTCGTTCAGTGGTCGTTGTTTCTGCAGCAGTTTGTGATTGGGATGAAACATGTAAAAGCAGAATTTGGCACAAGACGCGCTATCCAGAATGCCCATAGGCACCAAACAGGAAGAAACCTTACTGGAATCAAAAGAAGCATACATATTTACCTACATGAAAGGTATTCCACAAGAAACTGAGACGAAAGATGTATGCAGATTACACCACTAATATGAGCTAAAGTTGAGCTAGAAGATCATAAATTACGAAGGCATTACGTTACTCACAAACGAATCTTGTTTAGGAGATGAAATGGAGAAGACTGGGACTGAAAAATTTGCTAGCCTGTTAATTTTATTGACAAATTGATTAACTACACAAATCTGAGTGATGATCACATTGCAACATGAAGATGTTTATAAAAGATGAGGGAAATGCTCATTTCCAAGTATATGAGGAGAAGAACAAATCAGCGCATTTGTACTAACGACAATTGTCAAAAGATGAAAAGTATGAATAAATCAGTAGAGGGGAACATACAAAACATTCTATAACAGAGGTATTAGAGCTAGTAGCCATGATTTGTTTGGCCCACTGTCCAGAACTATCAGAGGGTGCCACCCATTTTTATCACGTTTATGTATTTACTAAGAGATAAAATTACATCGAATTAATAGAGTGAACAACAAGCGAGTTGCAGCAGAGGTTGAGCCGCGCGGCATTAGCCGAGCGGTCTGAGGCGCTGCAGTCATGGACTGTGCGGCTGGTCCCGGCGGAGGTTCGAGTCCTCCCTCGGGCAAGGGTGTGTGTGTTTGTACTTAGGATAATTTAGGTTAAGTAGTATGTAAGCTTATGGACTGGTGACCTTAGCAGTTAAGTCCTACAAGATTTCACACGTATTTGAACATTTTTTTTGCAGCAGAGGTTGAAAAATATTCAGAAGAAGTGCTATATCGAAATGGCTAATTTCCTTCCCCATCCTTGAAACATTCCAAGCTAGTGTTCCGCCTCTGATGACCTCTATATCGACAGGACGTTAAACCCTAATCCTCCTTCCTTCCAACCTCTCTTCCTTCCTTCCTTTAGACAGCCATACTAATGGATAATGGTCCATAATTCAAATCCTGGGAGTGGAAGAATATATTATTAGCTCTTGGAATAAAAATATTACATACAACTACAAATCATTCGACAAGTAAGCCATGAGAACTTAGTATAACTACCACCCAAGACCTACTATTCGAATAAGAACACAGTTTGAGGAAAATATTGTACATTCAGCTATTCGAGAATGTTTTCGACTGCACAGTACACGAAAGTACAAGCCAAATACCGTATTCAGTAATGAAAGGAGAACCACCGTCCGATTTAATCAGAGAGAATGTGGAATTGCCAAACCAAAGAAGAACTGTAATTGAGAATTTAAGAGCAGCAATCAGGAGAGAGTGCGAAATGGAGGTGGCTTAGAGGAAAGGGCGACATAATGGAAAAAAGCATACAGAGCTCAGTACTAGAGACCGGATCCTAGTGAGAAATGATAAGAAATCCAGTGACAGGAGACAAAGAGAAATATGAGCCGTCCGCGGCTCGTGTTCATGCCTTATTGTTTGTCATCTTCTCTTACGGTACTGCCGCCTCGTTTTTTTATTCCATTTACTGGCGTCGCTAACTTCCTGCCTTACCTGCCCATGAGTGGCAGCAGCAGCGCTTATCGATAATTGCACTGTCGTACCATCTCTGGAGCGACCGGTAGTATTTCCGGGTCGTCGTGTGGCGGGAGTTCAGCTGCGGATGGACCAGCAGTGGAGTCAGTCGGGGAACGGACCAGGAGTAAAGTCGGGACACAGCAGCAGTTGAGTTGGCAACGGAGCTCCAGTGCGGTGCAGACAGCCAGTGGTCGCCGACCGCTGGCGACACACATGAACTGTCCGACGCAAGGGGACTGGTGCGGGATGACTGTTGGTTAGTCGTTCGGTTGGCCGTCTCATCGGGCGACGTCGTAGGTTGTGTTCCAAAAATGAACAGCATAGAGACAGAAGTGATGACACTTTCTGCAGGACCTGACCATCATTTTGTAGGACAATGATCAAGCATGTACAGTGCAAGCTGTTACTGATTCGTTTGAGTGGTGGGGCTGCTAAGTGCTATACCACCTACTGCACTCCTCTGACTTAAGCCCTCGTGAGTTCAACTCGATTTCTAAACTGAAGGAAATACCTCAGGGCATTCGCTTCAGCTGCTACAAATTCGTCGGGCAATAGACCGCACCGCTCGAACTGTCAACACAACTGGTACTGCTAAGAGTATCCTACGACTTCCACATCGCTAGCAACGGGTTATACACAATGCTGATGACTACTTTGGAGGTCAGTAAAACTTTGAAACACCTATTTTGTACGACCTGTAAATAAATAGTTGCGACTATTAAAGTTGCAATCCTCGTACAATTGCTTAGTATTGGGAAGGCATCTGAATTACATGAGATACATGTAAAATTCTACAGAGACTGTAAGAAATTAAGCAAAATAACTTGATACCCTTCTAGGAGCACTTTATCGTCGGTTCCTGAAACAACGGAGGGTACCTAGAGGCTCGAAAAAAGAGCAAGCCATTTCCTTTTCAAGAAGGGTCGTAGTACAGATGCTAATAATTATAGTCCTTTTTGTTGTAGAATTATTGAAAACGTTTCATGCTCACGTGCTATAATGTTTTTGGGCAAGGAAAAGATCCTCTATAAAAGCCAAGGCAGATTCCACAGAGATCTTGCAAAACCCAGCTCGCTCTGTTATTTCATCCCACTGCGCTATAGACATAGAAGCGCAGATGGACGCTGTGTTCCCTGCCTTAAGGAAGCCATTTGACATAGTCCAGCACTGTAATTTAGTTAAAAAAAAAGAAAGAAATTACCGAGTATCGGACCAGATTTGCGACTGGATCCAAGATCTCCTTGCGTATAGAACGCAACACGTGACTCTCAACGGAAAAAAGTCGACAGATATACGAGTAAATGGGTTCCAGAGGTACCCAAAGCAGGTGTGATAGGACCATTACCGTGTAAAATATACCGGGTGATCAAAAAGTCAGTATAAATTTGAAAACCTAATAAACCATGGAATAATGTAGATAGAGACGTAAAAATTGACACACATGCTTGGAGTGACATGGGGTTTTATTAGAACAAGGCGCTCCACCCCATATTACTAGACGCGTGAAAAATCTCTTGCGCGCGTCGTTTGGTGATGCTCGTCTGCTCAGCCACCACTTTCGTCATGCTTGGACTCTCAGGTCCCCAGGCCTCAGTCCTTGCGATTATTGGCTTTGGGGTATCGTGATCGACCGAAATCTCTAGCGATACTGAAAGACAACATCCGACGCCAATGCCTCACCGTAACTCCGGACATGCTTTACAGTGCTGTTCACAACATTACTCCTCGACTACAGCTATTGTTGAGGAATGATGGTGGACATATTGATCATTTCCTGTAAAGAACATCATCTTTGCTTTGCCTTACTTTGTTATGCTAATTATTGCTATTCTGATCAGATGAAGCACCGTCTGTCGGACATTTTTTGAACTTTTGTATTTTTTTTTTTGGTTCTAATAAAACCCCATATCATTCCAAGCATGTGTGTAATAAAGATTGGTCCGATAATGGTATCTCCAATAATCCCACACCAAACATTAACTTTCCACGGACGTTGATGCTCTACCTGACGGAGCCATTTTGGATTGTCTGCGGACCAATAATGCATATTCCTCATATTGACACATCTCCTTTGTTGGAGAATGATGCCTCGTCGGTTAAGAGAACATCTGCAAAAAAATTTATAGTATTTCCGTTTTTTTTTATTTCTTCATTGTAAATGGCGTTTTAAGTATCTTGTCGTATTGAGGAAGAACCGTGCCAGATGTGTACGTTGAATCACACTTCCACACACAGAACAGCTACACTTGTGCCTTGTTGTTTCGTAGCTTTCATAGTTGCTGGGGACTTAATTAATTAATTGTGTTAACGGAAATTTCGTTTCATTCTTTGTTGTTGTTCTATGCAGTCAGATAGCGTACTAATACTAGTCAGGGCCAACCGTTTACGAGACTTCGTAGCCGGACATGTTGTTGTTGTTGTGGTCTTCAGTCCTGAGACTGGTTTGATGCAGCTCTCCATGCTACTCTATCCTGTGCAAGCTTCTTCATCTCCCAGTACCTACTGCAACCTACATCCTTCTGAATCTGCTTAGTGTATTGATCTCTTGGTCTCCCTCTACGATTTTTACCCTCCACGCTACCCTCCAATACTAAATTGGTGATCCCTTGATGCCTCAGAACATGTCCTACCAACCGATCCCGTCTTCTGGTCAAGTTGTGCCACAAACTTCTCTCCTCCCCAATCCTATGCAGTACTTCCTCATTAGTTATGTGATATACCCATCTAATCTTCAGCATTCTTCTGTAGCACCACATTTCGAAAGCTTCTATTCTCTTCTTGTCCAAACTATTTATCGTGTCAACATTGTCAAAAGCTTTCTCTAAGTCTACAAATGCTAGAAACGTAGGTTTGCCTTTCCTTAATCTTTCTTCTAAGATAAGTCGTAAGGTCAGTATTGCCTCACGTGTTCCAGTGTTTCTACGGAATCCAAACTGATCTTCCCCGAAGTTGGCTTCTATTAGTTTTTCCATTCGTCTGTAAAGAATTCGTGTTAGTATTTTGCAGCTGTGACTTATTAAACTGCCGGACATACAACGACTAAAATTAAAAGTATTTGCATTCTTATTAATTAAGCCCCCATGCACGTGGCGACCCTGCCAGGGCCGTCCCTTGGAATTCTTTTGATAGTAAAAATAGCAGACAGTAGTATTGTTGTAGTAATTTGTAGGTTAGTAATTGTAGTCTATATTGCATGTGTAGATTTCGTAATTGAACATTTGTAGTTGTCTTGTCATTCTTCTAATGGTATTTTTGCAGAATTTAATTTTTGATGTCTTGTATACGCGTTTGACAATTTTGTGCAATTATGAAGATTTCAATTGTTCGTTAATCATGTTTGAGGGAAGCATTCCGTGTGAATGGTATTGTTGGTGATAAAGTGTTATATTGTGTGTAATTTTCGTATAGTGACGAGTTTTGTATGTTTTGTAAATGATTACGCGATCGACGAAAAAGGCAAAAATGATGAATAGTCAGAATGACGAAATTGTTGACATGGCGAACTCGCCAACACAGGAGAACAGTATGATGAATAATGAAGTTGAAAACAATTTAATAAGTCGGGAAAATAGGCCGGAACCAATTCAAAATTTTTCACAATCAAAACATTTTCAGAATACGAGATTAACGACAGAAGACTCGGGAATAGTATCGAACAATAGCTTTATGGCTATGCCGAAGGAAGTTACACTCCTGGAAATTGAAATAAGAACACCGTGAATTCATTGTCCCAGGAAGGCGAAACTTTATTGACACATTCCTGGGGTCAGATACATCACATGATCACACTGACAGAACCACAGGCACATAGACACAGGCAACAGAGCATGCACAATGTCGGCACTAGTACAGTGTATATCCACCTTTCGCAGCAATGCAGGCTGCTATTCTCCCATGGAGACGATCGTAGAGATGCTGGATGTAGTCCAGTGGAACGGCTTGCCATGCCATTTCCACCTGGCGCCTCAGTTGGACCAGCGTTCGTGCTGGACGTGCAGACCGCGTGAGACGACGCTTCATCCAGTCCCAAACATGCTCAATGGGGGACAGATCCGGAGATCTTGCTGGCCAGGGTAGTTGACTTACACCTTCTAGAGCACGTTGGGTGGCACGGGATACATGCGGACGTGCATTGTCCTGTTGGAACAGCAAGTTCCCTTGCCGGTCTAGGAATGGTAGAACGATGGGTTCAATGACGGTTTGGATGTACCGTGCACTATTCAGTGTCCCCTCGACGATCACCAGTGGTGTACGGCCAGTGTAGGAGATCGCTCCCCACACCATGATGCCGGGTCTTGGCCCTGTGTGCCTCGGTCGTATGCAGTCCTGATTGTGGCGCTCACCTGCACGGCGCCAAACACGCCTACGACCATCATTGGCACCAAGGCAAAAGCGACTCTCATGGCTGAAGACGACACGTCTCCATTCGTCCCTCCATTCACGCCTGTCGCGACACCACTGGAGGCGGGCTGCACGATGTTGGGGCGTGAGCGGAAGACGGCCTAACGGTGTGCGGGACCGTAGCCCAGCTTCATGGAGACGGTTGCGAATGGTCCTCGCCGATACCCCAGGAGCAACAGTGTCCCTAATTTGCTGGGAAGTGGCGGTGCGGTCCCCTACGGCACTGTGTAGGATCCTACGGTCTTGGCGTGCATCCGTGCGTCGCTGCGGTCCGGTCCCAGGTCGACGGGCACGTGCACCTTCCGCCGACCACTGGCGACAACATCGATGTACTGTGGAGACCTCACGCCCCACGTGTTGAGCAATTCGGCGGTACGTCCACCCGGCCTCCCGTATGTCCACTATACGCCCTCGCTCAAAGTCCGTCAACTGCACATACGGTTCACGTCCACGCTGTCGCGGCATGCTACCAGTGTTAAAGACTGCGATGGAGCTCCGTATGCCACGGCAAACTGGCTGACACTGACGGCGGCGGTGCACAAATGCTGCGCAGCTAGCTCCATTCGACGGCCAACACCGCGGTTCCTGGTGTGTCCGCTGTGCCGTTCGTGTGATCATTGCTTGTACAGCCCTCTCGCAGTGTCCGGAGCAAGTATGGTGGGTCTGACACACCGGTGTCAATGTGTTCTTTTTTCCATTTCCAGAAGTGTAGTTTTATGGGAAATGTTAGGAGCGAAAAGAATTTTGAACCAGTTAATATGGAGCAGTTGATGGGTGCAATATTAAATTTGGGATCAGGGTTAGACTCACAAATAGGAACAATTAAAACAGAGATGGGAACTTTGGCAACACGGTTAGAAACTGATATGGGAGCAATGGAAACACGGTTAGACTCACAAATAGGAACAATTAAAACAGATATGGAAACAATGGAAACACAGTTAGACTCACAAATAGGAACAATTAAAACAGAGATGGAAACAATGGAAACACGGTTAGATTCACGAATAGGGACATGTTTCAAAAACATGAAAGATGAATTAAAGAAAGAAATTAGAGAAGAAGTACAACCGATTTTGAATTCTCACAATAATAGATTAATTGCAGTAGAGAGTAGACAAAAGGAACAAGATAGAGAACAGGAAAAAGAGATCGCGTGATAGTACAAAAATTTTCAGAGTTAAATTTACAACGTGCACACGATAAGGAAGAAATATTTGAGAGAATCGAGGAATCCGTACCAAATGACAGAATAAATAACCTAACACAACAATATGAACAGTTAACTATTAAATGTGTTAATACTGAAACCCGAGTCGCGACACTTACGGAAGACGTAAATAAACAGGAAGAAAAAATAGGTGACTTATCGGAAAGAGTTGAGGAGATTTCAGATAAATTGACAAATCTTAGTGTAAATGGGGACAGAGATTCAGATGATACAGCTCCATTGCCATTTGCAGAAACCGAAGAGTACCAGAGCATAAATAAACATGTTGAAAATCAGGGAAAATTTAATGAACGCGTTAAAAGAGAATCTGAGGCGTTACGAAAGCAAGTCAAACAAATAGAAAGCGAAATCGTAGGAAAGGACAGTAGAAGAAATTTAGAATCACAGATAGCAGCGGGTTTTGAAGAAAATAAGTTGTTTCATTTAAGAGATGCAACAAGAGAGCGCCAGGCGCGCGAATTTGACAATAATCGACATTCGGACTGGGACAGACGCGGTAGGTCTTTGTCGCCACGAGGCGAAAACTTTGACTATAAACACTTTTTAACTGTTCGGAAATTTAAGATCTTTCGCAATTCTAAGAATGACATACATCCATGTTCATGGTTAGATCAATTTATGTACGCACTGCCACCAAATTGGCCACTAAGTTACAAGCTGGAATTTATGTGTGGATATTTAGAAAACGAACCGGCGACGCGGATGCGCGCACTTATTAGAGATTGTAATAATTTAAATGATTTTTATCATGCATTTCTATCGGCATATTGGTCCGAAAACACGCAAGACAGAGTCAAACATAGTCTTATTATGCAGCGTAATTTTAAACAGTCTGAGTTCCGCACGCCAGCAGAATACTTTGAAGACATGATTCGAAAGAATCAGTTCCTTTCCAGCCCTTATAGCCCGACTGAATTAATTCGCATTTGTTTAACTAAGCTGCCACAATCCATAAGACAAATTGCTTTAGCCGGAAGATGTAAAGACGACATTGAGACTTTTAAGACTTTGCTACAAGAACTTGAGTATGACAACGACGACGGGACTTTTTGTAATTTTTTCAGTAACGGTAATCACAATAGATTTTCAGAGAGAAGGGATAATGAACGGAACGGACGTTATATGGGTAACTTTGAGAATGACAGACGAAACAGACAGGACAATAGATACCAGCCTTATGACAATAACAGACGTTCTAACAGAAATTACACAGACAATTATAATATCGGAAATTCCTACCGGAATGATCAATCATATGGAAACAGTAATCGGTATCATCAAGACAGAAATTATTCATACAGTAATAGAACTTCTTACTACAGAAATAACCAGGGTAGTAGATACAACAATAATTTCAGAAGTGACAGCCGAAATTACACAAGAAGCAGTCATGCAGATAGACAGGAAAATAGAAATTTTAATAACAGACACAACCAAGAATTTGCATCTAACAGACAGGAGGGACCTAATTGGCATCCTCCACGTGACAGAACTTCAGAGAGACAAGTGCAAATCGTAGAAATTGATCCGCGAAATGACGCGAATAATAGTCCTCAGGGGATTCACTACACTAAGTGAATATGTGCCGTAGCGTGCACAGGGCCCCGAGCTGTAGTGGTGCTATTTCCCTTTTAGTTTTCTGCACCGCTGCCTACTCTTCTACTATTCTTTGTATCTATCAAAATAACTTTTCAACTATCAATCTATCTAGAGTCGGTAAAAAATAACCGATGACTAATTTACCCAAAAGAGGTTTCGGAAATTACCGTTTGGACTTACTGTATCTTCAGCAGCATTCATTCGTAGTTTAAACGAAATTTTACCTGTTTATCTTCGTGACAATATTACTTCATATGTTGACGATATTCTTATTGCTAAACGTTCTTGGAGTGAGCATAACAAAATTTTGAATTCATTATTAAGTATTTTTGCAAGAGTTGGCATTACAGTGAACTTGGAAAAATCTGAATTTGGTCGTTCTCAGGTGAAATTTCTTGGTCATATTATTTCTACAGAAGGTATTCTTCCTGATCCAGAGAAGCTAGACGCTATTCGTAATTATGCTGTTCCTACTACAAAACGTGATGTTCGTAGTTTCCTTGGTGTCTGTAATTTTCTTAGACGCTTTGTAACATTGGACAATTTGGCCACACCTCGTTTATGTGAACTATCTGGAAAGAATTCTAATTGGTGTTGGGATGAGGAAGCTCAGTCAGAATTTGAACAACTTCGTGATGCTTTAGTTGCTGCTCCACTTCTTTCACATCCGGATTTATCTAAAGATTTTTGTTTGGCGACGGACTCATCATACAAAGGCCTAGGTGCACATTTATTTCAAGAGATAGAAGATAACGGCGTTGTAGTACAGAAAACTATTGCCGATCTGTTCTTGCCAAATTCAAATTATGTCAAAAGGCTAAGCCGCCAACTATTCTCACACAGCACCGTTGTTTCCTATCATTCCAGCGAAATTAAAGGAGATGGCTGCAGTCGATTTGTTCGGTCCAGTGGTTCGTTCTACTAATGGTTTTGCGTACATTTTGGTAGTAGTGGAATTGACATCAAAATATGTGTGTTTTACACCTTTACGCAAAGCAACAGCTCGTTCAGTATCTAACGCTTTCATCAAACATTTTCTTAAAGAAGTCGGTCATGTTGATAAGGTTATATCAGATAAAGGATCACAGTTTCGCTCTAAAATTTGGCTTCGTACTCTATGGCGTCGTAAGATTAAACCAATTTTCATTTCACTTTTTCAGCCTCAATATAACGCTTCAGAGAGATGGATGAAGGAAATCAATAAATTGTGTCGACTTTATTGTCATCAGAGTCACAGAACGTGGGAACAGTATCTTCATACTTTTCAAAACATTCTGAATGAACTCCCTAATGATTCAACTTCTTTACCGCCTATATTGATATTAAAAAATAAAGCACCGACAAATCGCATTTCTGAAATCGTTCCTTTTCCGCCTACACGGAAACTGCGGCATTCTGAAGTTGTCAACCTGGCTCTACAAAATATTGCATCTGCGGCTGCTAGAAGAGAGAAATCAGCTAAACGTCCTGGTCGTTTAAAAACCTTGTCAGTTGGTCAAAAGGTGTTAATTAAGTCTCACCGTTTCTCTCACAAAGGAAAAGGATTGTGTCGCAAATTTTTTCTGCTTTATAACGGTCCATATAGAGTTCGCAAAATTATTCATGATAACACTGTTGAAGTAGAAACTCTTAAATCTCGACGCTCCAAGGGAGTACATCATATATCGCACGTTACAATTTTTGTGGAATGACATACTTTCGAGAAACCAACAGTTACACGTAAACATGCAGAGAATACAAGGATACCGCGCCGTGTTCCGGCGGCGGCACATACTCAAAGCAACAGTCAAGTCTGCGAGCCGCACAAGGCAGTCGTTGACCGCAAACAATTACTTCCTACGTCACGCGTACCTACAGCTGATCGAGCGCTCAGTGCGAATGCACTGACAGCCGTAAACAAATACACAGTCTAATTTCTCTGATTAAATTCAGTATAAAGCTATAGTGACTTGATAAATTATGTTATTAACGTTCAGTATTTTTCAGGATATTTAAGACCTTCAAGTAAATTCTGTGTGTGTCCCACGTTAAGAGGACTTGCTATCGAGAAATTTTCAGGAAGAATGTAATTTCGAAGAAGAAACTAATAAACCAAAAAGGTAACTATTAATTGAGTTTATTTTTCAGGTAACATATTTCCACTTGGTACGTACTTTAGACGTAATTTGCTGCTCGCGATTACATGATTCATACTTTGTGTTAACTGATATTGACAATGATTGATTAATGAACAGGGTTGTTACTTGTGTATATTATGCATCGCTTGGCTGCACTGCTTTTTCACTGATGTCATATTTTTCTATTATGTGCCTGCTGTGCTTATTTATTTAAATTATAATTGTCACCTGATTAATTGTGCTGATGTGGTTATGTATGTAAGTTATACTTTGTGATTTATCTGCTTGCGCCTTCATGTTTACTTATTAAGATCACATATGAACATTTATTTGCTTATGCTGATATGATGCTAATGACCTGTTTATTATGTAAGATATATATTTGCTGCTTTGCGTATGGATTGCATATTTACACATTTTTGTTTTGTTGTCATAACTACTCTTTAAGTTGGTATATAGAAATGCTGATATACTGGGTATGAACATGGAGTTTAGGTTACACTGTGGTATTAATTACAGATTGTTTGCTAGGCAGAGCCTCGTTGTAGGAATTGTGCTGCATCCACTTGTTGACATTCTGTTCTCTACTGGTATATTTACTCGCTGTTGCATGTTTTGCTTACGCTCAGTGCCTTATATTTTAAGATAAGAAAATGAACTGCTATAACTCTACGAACGACGTTGGTACAAGAAACTTCATTGAAGTCACATGAGCTGGAGGTTTTATGGAAGCTGTATAAATTTATGCTAATAGGAAGGAAGCTAACGACATGACATACCAACACTAGGTTTAGACCATTGACAGTTATTACACTGCATTCTTCGTGAGCAATTGAAATAGCAAGTGACACTTGACACAAGAAATACTCCACATGTTTGCTTCTGTTTTGCCACGATTCTTGAAGTGGTGTACACACTGTGAAATACTATGATCATTAACACTCTGTACTCATACTTACTTACTGAGAGTTATTCAAACTAAAGGCTGTTAGAGGTCATGTATGCATTTCTTTTATTTAATGATGGACAAGGTAACCAAAATGTATTTTACGATTCATAATGAGTAGAAGATTTGGATCAGATGGATTACACAGAGGTTGTGTGTGGACATTGTGTCTTCGGATTGTATGGGATGATGAAGTTTGCACTAGGATTTTATCTGTACTTGTTCAAGGATACTGACTAGAGGAAAGAGTTGTTATGGAAGCGAAATGGTATTGGCGATAGGGTTTATATGTATCGACGTATTGAAGAGGTATTATTGAGGTATTGAGATTATGTGAAGTTGATGATTATTGGAGTTTTGGTGGACAAGAGGTAAGGTAAATGATGTTGGTGATAAGGTTTATATGTTTAGACGTAAGAGGTATTATTGAAGTATTAAGATTATGTGATGCTGATGATTATTGGAGTTTTCGTGGATAAGAGGTGAAGTAAGTGAGGAGCATATTTTTTTTTGTTGGTTTATATGGAACAAGGAGGATGAAGATGGCAGACTAGAACACTCAAGTGGAAGGAAGTTTGTCTACACACACACTTTGTTAAATCACTAAGCAGTATATACTTTTTTTTGGAGAGAGGAAGCATTTGCATATCTTGGGACACTGACAGTTGTTCAGCAACCGTACATTTGATTTGGCTTGGCAAACATTGGTCTTGACATGATGACTATGACGTTGACTAATTATTATTGACTGTTATACACTGTTGCCACTACTACTTGATACACATGTTGAACATCAAACTTTGACAGAATTGCATTTACACAGTAACACTATTCAGTTACACAGTACTACTTAAATGTGGATGAAAGATGAGTGAGTGTGTTTTGTGTGTTTTCCTTTCCTAATCCCAGATAATTGGTACCGACCTATCTCCTAAATATTATTTTACTTGTTTGTGGTGGCTTGCACTGACACCCATAAATATTATAGGTTTACTGATATTTGTGTATTTGTAATAGTTAATATGACAATTATCTGATATCATTTGTGTGTTTATTATTATTTGTGTGTTTAGTGTAAGAGCATTGAAATAATTTTGTAAAAGCAATTGTGTGTGCATTCAAACTGTTGTTCATGCCTGCACTGGTTCAACATTGATGTGTGCCACTTGTAAATGTTTAATTTCTGCTAATGAACTCTGATGAACTGTCTAATTAGTGATAGTGAATATTATGGACTGTTACCTGCACTTGTTCTTCATGATGGGTGCCACTAGGACATGTTTAATTTCTGCCGATAAACTCTGATGAACTGTCTAATTAGTGATAGTGAATATTATGGACTGTTACCTGCACCTGTTCAACATTGCTGGGTGCCACTGATGGAACTGCTTCTACTGAAATGATGTCACTTGTTGGTGTCTGCACCTGTTCAAAATTGCTGGGTGCCACTGATGGAACTGCTTCTACTGAAATGATGTCACTTGTTGGTGTCTGCACCTGATCAACATTACTGGGTGCCACTGATGGAACTGCTTCTACTGAAATAATGTCACTTGTTTGCGTCTGCACCTGTTCAACATTGCTGGGTGCCACTGATGGTACTGCTTCTACTGACATAATGTCACTTGTTGGTGTCTGCACCTGTTCAACATTGCTGGATGCCACTGTTGGAACTGCTTCTACTGAAATGATGTCACTTGTTGGTGTCTGCACCTGCTCAACATTGCTGGGTGCCACTGATGGAACTGCTTCTACTGAAATGATGTCACTTGTTGGTGTCTGCACCAGTTCAACATTGCTGGGTGCCACTGATGGAACTGCTTCTACTGAGATAAGGTCACTTGTTGGTGTCTGCACCTGTTCAACATTGCTGGGTGCCACTGATGGAACTGCTTCTACTGAAATAATGTCACTTGTTGGTGTCTGCACCTGTCAACATTGCTGGGTGCCACTGATGGAACTGCTTCTACTGACATAATGTCACTTGTTGGTGTCTGCACCTGTTCAACATTGCTGGGTGCCACTGATGGAACTGCTTCTACTGAAATGATGTCACTTGTTGGTGTCTGCACCTGTTCATCATTACTGGGTGCCACTGATGGAACTGCCTCTACTGAAATGATGTCACTTGTTGGTGTCTGCACCTGTTCAACATTGCTGGGTGCCACTGTAGGAGCTGTTTAAATACTGTTGATGAAATGTTATGAGACTGCTATTTGCACCTGTTGACCATTGCTGGGTGCTACTGCTGGAACTGTCAACTACTCTGAGGAGCGCTACTTGTTTATTGAACTATTGACAAGATTTTATGTGAATATTTGTATAAACTGATTTTTTGTGTATTTACTGTTTATGAAATGTTATGAGACTCTTACCTACACCTATTAATCATTGCTGACGCTATTGATTGAATTGTTTAACCACATGATACTTGTGCAAACTATTATGTACAATCACATGTATGCAAGCATTTGTATTCCTTACTGTATTTTATATATTAGGTTATTGAAGGGTCAGTGCAAAGCCAAAATTTATTTTGTTATGTGATATTCACTTATTAATATTATCTTTTATTTTTGTCTGTATTTCTTTTGGACGAATTTGGTGGTATTTTCACCACCAATGCTGGCAAAAATACCATCAAATTCTAGCCCGTGGAGGAGGGGCATATGAAAGGTGGCTACACTGAGTCACAGCGCCAGAGATTGCGACAAAGAGTTTTATTCCGCCGCCTCCACTGGCAGTGCTTGTTGAGAAGTCGTCGTGGAGAGTGCTCGTTCAGAAGTTGTGGTGGTTAGTGCCTTGCTGAGAGGATGATGATAGCAGCACTATTTGAGGCCATGTTGTGTGCAGTTGTTTTGATGGGCTAGACACCAGATGTTGTTGGATTGGGGATGTTGTAATAATCAGAGTGTACTTTTCGTCAATATATATGAAGGTAAAGATAATTTTTTTATTTTCAAATGTCTTAAACAATAATGCCTCTTGGTCACAGGTTCAGTCAACAAAGCATCTGGCTTGTGTTCATGTATTAGAGTGTAATTCTGGTTTCTATGTGCAATTATAGTATTTCTGTTTTTTTTAATTTCTTCATTGTAAATGGCGTTTTACGTATCTTGTCGTATTGAGGAAGAAACGTGCCAGATGTGTACGTTGAATCACACTTCCACACCCAGAACAGCTACACTTGTGCCTTGTTGTTTCGTAGCTTTCATAGTTGCTGGGGACTTAATTAATTAATTGTGTTAACGGAAATTTCGTTTCATTCTTTGTTGTTGTTCTATGCAGTCAGATTGCGTACTAATACTAGTCAGGGCCAACCGTTTACGAGACTTCGTAGCCGGACATACAGCGACTAAAATTAAAAGTATTTGCATTCTTATTAATTAAGCCTCCATGCAAGGTATGTAAAGTAGGGTAGAAAACAGACATATTAACTTAATAATCATAATGTTCGCTAACAGTACTATCAACAAACAAGCAATCTCAAAACGTATTTCCCGTCAACGTACATTCTCCATAGATCAGCAGCATTTCTACCATATCTTCATGTGTGTACATTATACTGTACAGTATAAGTTCCACAACACAACGTTTATTCAGAATGTGTACTACCTCCGTGCCGTCAATAGATTACTCTGATGCACGACTACACTGGCAAGCGGTGTACTGCACGTCAAAGCAACAACAAATGGGAGGCTCGGAGGGTGGTGGAGTACAGGAGTTTGCATGGGTCGCAAGTTATAAACAAGGCGATGTGGTAACTGTGGCAGTAGTGGGAACTACGTTGAACACTTGACTAGGTTGAGCCAGGCCCTACGCGACAGGCACAATGGGTCATATAACGCATTAGATAAACCTTATTGTGGGTGTGCAGGATAAATAAGACAACCTGAAGGGTGTCCATCGATCGGTACTGGTTCATATTGTGTACGTAGATACGTAAAACGTGCAAGAGGGAAACCATTATGTGCTTATGAGAGTTGATGGCAGCAGACCGGATTATTCGTTTCGGACCTCTTGATAAGTATGGAGGTGTGATTACGCATGTCAATCACATCGCGATTACGGGCAGCATGGGGTTCACGCCTGAGCCTCAGGACGTGCGCTAGCAGCGCATGTCGGGTGTTTCAAGCGTCAACTTCGCGTCTCAATGTCTCGGGATTTAATGGGAATATTGCGATGCAATCAACGCCATTGTGTATGTGCTTTGTCATGCTATGGATTGCTGAAGAAAAAATATAGGAGGTCCATTTAAAAAAAACATAAGTTTGTGTTAGAAAACACATAAGCTTTCGTTTTAGAATGTTTCCAAATATGTACTTTCATGGGCCCCAGCACTACATTGATACCGGTAAAAGTCGTTTTCCAATAGCTGTTATTGTTCCAGAGATATTTTGGGTGAACAAGATAGCTCGGACACCCTGTATAAATGATCTATTAGAAAACATCGGAATGTTCATAAGGCTGTTAGTAAATGATGCCGCTTTCTATAAGAAAGCAGTAATGCCATAAGATCGTAGCGATTGTCAGGAACAGCTGATTATGACAATTGGTGGAAATGTAACTAACGTAAAATGTCTAGGAGTAACTATCCGGAGGGACCTTAAGTGGAATGAACACACAAGACAGATAGTAGGAAAAGGCACTGTAATGCAACCTCGAGAGAAGTGGCTTACGAAACAGTTGCTCGACCAGTTCTCGAGTACTACACATCAGACAGTGACCCTTACTGGTCTGGATTACTGGAAGAGACAGGGATTCCGAGAGAGTGCTTTCCGTGTAGAATCTGACAGCCTGTTACTTCCACATATGATTCGCGATATACCCACAAAGAGCAAATTTGATAAATTATAGTTAACACATAGTTTTACTGATAATCATTCTTCCAACAGAACTTTCGCAAAATGGAACAGGAACTAGGGGATCAGGTAGTGGTACCAAAAGTACCCTCTGCCACACACCATCGGGAGGCTTGCGGAGTGTAGGTGTAGATGTAGAAGCATAAAATACGTTGGCACTGTTTACGGCTGTTGCCAGTGTAACCTAACAATGTGCAATTACAGCTCGCATAAATTCAAACCAGAAGTAATCAGCGTAGATGATCTTACATTGAGTGTGTATAAGAAATGTTTTCCTCTTTTACCCAGAACCGTAACACTTTACCCCGTGCTGTTGTTATCATATGGCACTATATTTGTTATTGCACGTAATACTAAAATATAGAGGGCTCTTGCCCATAAAATTGTAAAGGCTAGATTTTCACCATGTCGCTGAATCCCTGAGTAAGAACAAATACCAGTGTCTGTCCCGAGGAGTCCTCTCAGCTGAAGTGCTTTCCTAGACAGAAGGCGTCCTGAGAAAGAACCACCTGTGGCACAGAAGAGTGCGACTACTTAAGGGCTGAGAGAAAGACGTCACCTGCTTCCAGCTCATGGGAAGCGAGAGGTACAGTCTGTGACAGAATTCGCGAGACCCCTCGCATTATCGCTGTGCTGAACTGCACAGCTCTACTCCCTGTTACGCAGCATAACGTGCAAAGAGACGAAGAGTTGCCAACATCCTGTCCACAGGCGTGAAGCATAAAAGCAATCCGAGCATTATCACACTGTTTTAGATCATGTGAGAGACCATATTGCTGCTGATTAATTTTTCTCTCATGTCCATCTGTTGTGTTCAAAATCTAATACAAAACAATATTTGGTCTGCAGTGTACTAATACGAATGAATTATAACTTATCAAGATAACGTTATGAAAGAAGTCTTTTAATAAAGCAAAGCATTCCAAACTGTCACGAATCAGCAGTTTAATACACTGTTTCGGCTTAGAAAATGCCTGAATCTATGATCAGTCCACAGTCGTACTGCTGTATCGTTACAGGAAGGACTACCACCAATTATTCAAAAGTAGCAACAGGGATGAATACATAGCGAAATGCATTCAAAAAATCATTCAGTCCCACAATTAAGTCAGTACAGTTGACTGAATCAGATAAAGAAGGCATTAACAAGTATACAATACTGCAACCTCTTAACCTTCAGATCTACAGGGTACAACATCAAGGTAGCGACAAAACATAAGAGGGAGAAGTTGCCTTAAGATTTCTTTACTGATTGTCGATCTGCCTGCTAATAGCTCTTTCATAAAAGAGGTAAAAAATAGTCTCCAGCGAGATCAGAAATGAAAACTGACGCAGTCTTTCCCGTAAAAGGCGAAAATCGTCACCGCGGAGCTAGGATAAAACTGTAGCAAGCAGTACTCCCTTGTAGTTTCATTGATGGCTAAGATGGAAAATTTGCTGCGGTTTCTGCAGGAACAAGCTTCCTGAACTTAGAAACATAAATTTGTTACCTTTCTCACATCTCTTAAGTGAGAGTCATTCAGAATATTTAATCCAGATGACAAAGAAATTTCGACTGAATTTACCAGGATAGTTCTGAATTACTCCAGGAAGTAAACTGTCGGTCACATAGTTGCCAAACGTTTTCCCCATTAGACTGGGGAATCTCATGCTTTGGCGACGTGTCAGCTACGGCTGCCATTGCTTTGACTGGGATCTGAAACACCTAACTTATAAGCCAATGAATCTTATCCTCTCCTCTGTAATTAGGAGTTGGGGACTAAAGCATAGTTACATATAATATACAGAAGCACTGGCTTCAACTTGAACGTCGTAAATAAAGAGTGGGAGAAATTATTTGAGCAGCTCTCCTCGTCAGTAGCTATCGTAGTTATTTTTGTTTTCCTGCCTTAAGCGAACTACAAACTGAAATACTCATTCACAGGAAACGATTCGGTTTTCTAGCACCACCAGATGATATTAACACAATGGGTAAGCAAAATTCATTTTAATGTTATATACTTTAAAACAGTTTTCCTTATGAATCCTTCCTCGTAACACTGACTACGAAACGCCAACATCCATAAAGAAATTTCATAAGCCGCGAATAAGAAAAAATTTCAAATCAGATAAGTAAACTGTGGGATATTAATAGATAGGTTTCACTGGGAGTCAGTCAAATAATCGTAACATTTTCAATACTCGATCGCAGGTTCGAATCCTGCCTCGGGCATGGATGTGTGTGATGTCCTTAGGTTAGTTAGGTTTAAGTAGTTCTAAGTTCTAGGGGACTGATGACCTCAGAAGTTAAGTCCCATAGTGCTCAGAGCCATTTGCCATTTTCAATACTCTTTTTTATTCCAATACTGGAATGGAGACAACCTGATACTTTAATTTTGTCATACATGGCACCCAATACATTCACGCTATTGTTGTCTTTATCCTGCTGTCTAGTATCTTTGAACTCTTCGTCAAATCTGGTAGGATTTCCGTATCAAATGTGGTAAGCAAATCTACAATGATGTCATGACAACTTGCTTTGGCATGTAGTTTTCCAACACAGAGTTCAATAAATGAGGCCTTCTCGCTTAAAAACTCAATTCTTACTATGGGAATGGTTGTGAAATCTTCTAGAATGAGAAACGTGTGTGAAAACATAATTTCCCTATTTTGTTCTCCAATAGAGCCCGGATTTTTAATGGTTTAGATGTGAGTACTAACTGATCCCACAGTCTTGCATCCAGTCACAGGAGGTGTTGGTATCCTTTGTTGCTCACCAATTCTGTTGAACAGTTCAGCAGATTCGACACTTTATTGCACATCTATGTCTACAATCATCTTTCTGGGTAATCCGTTAATTATGGATGTGACTTCTGTCTGCATCTCTTCTTCCGCGACTTTATGATATTGATAGTCAGAGTGCTCCTGGCAGAATTCGTCTCACTTGCTCGCCCCATTGTTGTGCCTCAATACATTTACTGAGTACTGCAACCCCTACCACTCATAGACCAGGCTAGTGGGGCACGTTCTGACGTCATCTAATTTCCGTACTTGCTGTGAGTCGGATCAGGGTGAACTTCCTTTATGCTCATGCCAAGCTCCCAACTTCTAATTAGATGTTCACGTCGGTTACCATATCAATGCTGCCACAGTCTGTTTGATGTGCGATAGAAGTAGTTGTCACTGCGTCTTTTATTACGATTGCTATTCTGAATATCGCTTCTCTTGCTTCGTGAGCTTTTGCTTCGTGAGCAAGAGCGATCATATGATCTGCGGCACTTTCTGCTGTGGCGACAGTTCTCATATTCTTTCTGAGAGTCCATTGTCTCATCTAAATGACCAGTTGTCATTCTCTTGTCTATGTGTTACTCTTGCATCTTCGTGTGTTAGATCACAGTGCTTTCTAACCTGTACTACTACAGAAAGAAAAGTTGTAGTTTACCGTTGTTATCAAAAATCTCAAAACTTCTTGACCGATTTACTTCAAAATTTTCAACGATACTCTAATAAACGTTCGGATGAACATAGGCTACACATTTATTTTTACTTACGTTGTATGTAACTGTATGTATATACAGGGTGTAAATTTTAAGTTGACAAACCAGAATAACTCGAAAAATAAGCTTCATACGAAAAAAATGTGTAGAATCCAAAGTTGATTATTTTCGAGGGGGACACCTGCTGGTGCTAAAATTAGCCCGGCACCCCAGCCCCCTGGGGGTGGGGCGGGAGTCAACTTTAAAATTTCAAATGGGAACCCCCCATTTTTTACTGCAGAATCAGATTGTACATAAAAAACTACGTTCATATTGTCTTAAAAATTTGTTTTGATTCTTTGTAGTTGGCACTGTAATTCAAGAAAATACATGTTCTAATTTTTGCGTGGAAAATGGTCACGGATAAATGAAAAATACTTATTTACTTCGTAAAATTTGATTCACTAAAACTAAAACTCTCACTCTCTCCCCATAGGGTGGGTTTTGAAAGTAATTCCTCATTCTCAAAACACACACTTTATAAATGTTGACCCAAATATTATTTTTTCCGCAGATTCGGATTGGGTCAACATTTGTAAAACTCTACTCCCTCTCTCTCAAAACCCACCATATGGGAAGAGAATGAGGGTTTTAGTTTTAACGAATCAAAATTTACGAAGTAAATAAGTATTTTTTATTTATCCGTAACCATTTACCACGCAAAAATTAGAACATGTATTTTCTTGAATTACTGCGCCAAGAACCAAAACAAATGTTTAAGACAAAATGTACGTACTTTTTTATGTAGAATCTGATCCTGCAATAATAAATGGGGGTTCCCAGTTGAAATTTTAAAGTTGACTCCCGCCCCACCCCCAGGGGGTTGGGGTGGTGGGCTACTTTTAGCAGCAGCAGATGTCCTCCTCGAAAATAATCAACTTTGGATTCTACACATTTTTTTGTGTCAAGCTTATTTTTCGATTTATTCTGATTTGTCAACTTAAAATTTACACCCTGTATATACTATATAAAAGGCAGAGTTGTTTAGCAAAGATCTTGGAAAGTTATTGACTAATTAACTTAAAAATTTTTACACTATAATAAACATTCGGATAGATATGCGAGGTCTGTTCAAAAAATTTCGGAACTTTGTCCACAAATTTTTTCTACGCTTGCCTTCATTTATTTTGCATGGTCTCCTTCGAAATGCTGTACTCCAAACTTGGTACCTCGCTCCCAACGCCGTTTCCACTTCCGGAAGCAGTCTCGGTACGCCTTTCGCTGGATTGCGCGAAGCGCTGTCTGCGAATTTTCTTTTATCTCGTCTATCGTTGCTAAATTTCGTCCTTTCAACAAGGTTTTCAACTCTGGAAGTAAAAAAAATTGTCCGAAGGGCCAGGTCTGGAGAGAACACAGGATGAGGCAGCACAGTTATTTCACAAGCGAAGGTCTTTCTGGTCTTGACTCACGAGCCGCGGTAGGAACTTGGCGGCAACACGATTTATTCCAAGATGCTGCGACCTCGTGACATGGTCCAACTGAAATGTCACATTCTCCTGCAATCTCTCAGACAGTCAGTCTTCGGTTGACACATTTTCGCCGTCGTTCCTGACCTGAGCGTCGTCGGTAGACGCGAAACGGGTCCTGAACGAGGGTCACTTTACGTTCCGTCTGGCCATTTTTAAACAGTGCGAACCATTCGTAACACAGAGTACGGCTTAAGCACTCATCACCGTAGACTGTCTGCACCATTTGGTGTGTCTCTGTAAACACGCGAAATTTAATGCAGAGGCGTTGCCCGTGCAACTCTGCTATCACGAAATTCGCAAATTGCAACGTTTCGCTCAATACAGCGCTGAACAATACCTAGCAGACATAAAACAATGAAACTTCCGACGGTTACACATTAAATGTAGCCGTGTGCTGGGATGCCGATCGATTTCACTCCAACAAACCACTGGCGCGAAATTACAAATGTTCCGGAATTTTTGAAACAGACCTTGTAGGCTTTTTTTTACGTATTAGTGTATAAATACGTGCTCCTTTATAAAGACAAGTTTGATTCAAAGTTGTACCAAAAATATCGAAAAGTTCTTCAACGATTTAGTTCAAATTTTTGAATGATGAATGTACCTTTGGATGGACATGCCTACATATTTCTTTAAGATATGTGGTACATAAATGCATATATAATACATAAAGGGGAAATGTTGTTAACAAAAAGCTCATAAAGTTCATGAGCGATTTACTTCGATATATATAGTTGACACGCCACTCACTGACTTTAACAACACTAACAGTCAGATTAATTATATATTTTAGGTCATGATCTTGTTGTTTGCCAGTACTACATTTGGTATGGGTGTTTTATGACTTTTTACATGAGTAAAGTGTGGGCAGATTGTTCACGTAACGGCAGAACTTGTACCCGAGGGACCATAGTGTAGGCAACGGAGAACAGGGAGAAAAATGAATTGCGTGCCATAAATGCTGTGTCCAGCGACCTGGCTGTGAGAGTAAATCTGCACTCTGTGAATTGTACCTGCAGAGGGACTTCAGGCTGTGGCACTCCCCTCTTCCCACACTGAGCAGGAGGGCGCTGGTTCAAAAAGCATTTTACCTGGGCCAGCCAACACACCATCGCGAAGGAAGCCAGTTGGCACGAAATGGGTGGAGGAAGCCATTTAAGAGAGGCTGCTGTAATCAGGGGCTTTGATGCAAACAGTGGGACGGTCATATAACTTCAAGCATTCTCATGTTAGAAGCTGGGATTATACGGAGAGAGTGGCTGGTGCGTGTGTTTAGTGGAGGCAAGACTGTAACTCCTCTGACACCAGGAATTCGCCATGTTCTTTTAGCGAGAGGCAAAAACATTTATTTCATGGACATGACTGTCTGGGAAGCTTAACAGCCCTCTTTCAGAAATTGGAAGTGGTCGGCCTGGAAAGATTAGATCTCTCCGTAAATGAGGGACTATGATCCCATCTAGGCATACGTTTTTTGCCGAAACATGGCCATGCGTACTGTGAGAATGACGCCTCCCTAGTCTAAAATCTTCCTTTTTCCAGACAAGAGAGATTCTGAGTCACTGATTGACATGTTTCAGGATATGCAGAGCAGAGTCTTGCTCCCCCAGCATATGTGAACTCTGGTGCTGAGTCTGGATTGGCTACCAGTCCAGCAGAACAGTCGGTTGTGATTCTTTGCCCTTCTTCTGGTCCTCCCCTGGTGGAGAAATTCAGGTCTTTTCCTAGTAGGCGAGACTTGTAGGCTGCAACTTGTGGTGGCCTAAGAGCCAGTGGCAGTTTCCAGCTGTACTGACAGTGAAAATGCGTATCAATCCGGTCATATCGTGTGTCATTAGAGTGAACTCATTTGTCCTGATGTAACGTCGCGAGTGAATACGCAGTAGCATTTATTGCACTACTTTGCAGTACGGCTCGTAGCTTTGGAGCCGTTGGCGGTGATAGAAACAGCTGCTTGTATCTTAGCGTGACTCATTCGCACCTGTCGCTAGCCTAGCCGTGGGAATTCGAGCGACAGAATATTCAAGCTCGTAAGAATCTAAATAAACTATATTAAATATTATTCAATTTAGTTAAAACTCAATATACTGCCCTTTGTTAGTAAAAAGAATATTGTGTAAAAATCTCAGTTTTCTAGCTGGCGTACTTTCAGAGTTAGGGATATTACCTAAAACACGCCAAACCGACACTTGTAAGATTAAAGTCAGTCAGAAATCATAAGAGTTTGTCTTTTAGTATCATTTGGAGTCATTACTGAAGTTCACAAAATGTGAGAACAATTTATTTAGATTTTCATAATTAAAAAACGTTAACTTCTTTTCATTTTTCATAATATAAAATTTAGAAAAGACTATTATTTAGTTAATATGCTGTTGTGTGAGTAAATGAGAATGAGTTTGTATGGGACATACCTAAAGATTCAATATTATGTAATGTGCAGCATTACGTAAATGTGTCATGGGAAAGCTGTGTTTTCCCCATCTTGCTGATGACGTATGTCCAAGGGTACTTGCTTTTGTAAGAAGGCAGCCAGAATAGTCATTTGTGGAGTAACAGTTTTCTAAAGTTATTTCAAGATCAGTTTTATTTTCGTTTGGTTTATTAATATTTACATGACGAGGTGACGTAAATGCATCTGTGAATAATGATTGGCGTAGGACAGATTTAGCGCGAAAATTATCTCGAAGGATTGTTTTGATTGGCTGGTCAGTTTGAACAACCAATCAGGGTTAAGCATTTCCCGCGCATTGGAAGTAGTTATAGGCTCTGGAAGAAACGGCGTGAGGAAGTCGCTGGTCAGCTATCGGACGTGCAGGTCATGTTGAATGCTTCCCTCTTTTTTATGTGTAAAATGAAGAAATAATTGGCTTCTCGCTTTCAGTTTGTGTGGCCGTAACAGCAGTTGCATTTACGGACAGTTTTTAAAGTTTGGAAGTTTTGGATTGTTTTGTTGGAAATAGAAACGTATGTGAACTTTCAGCCTCTGTAAAATTCCGAGTGACATGTTTCATATTCGTCTACGGAATATTTGGCGAGCAGTTTCTTTATTACATCTCCACTGAAAAAGGACCGAATGTGAAACTCGTATATCGTAGCAGAGTAATGACTGTAAATCGCGTGATAATTCGGGTTGGACTTAAGTATTCCTGGCTGCCTTGTAGGTGTACTGGGTTGTCTGAACTGTGAGCTGATGGCAGTGATATTATTCGTTAATTAAATACGAGCTGATGGCAAGTTTTATTTTGAACCTGAAGAAATTAAAGAACTTGTTACAGAATTTTGACATTTTTCTAAAGAGACGAATCAATCGCCCTCGACCCGAAAACTGTTATAAGACATTACAGGATAGCTTGCTACCAGAGTTTACGCGGACTTTGCAAACGTTAAGTATTGACGGTGCTTTTCTTCAACGCTGCTTTTAACGCCGTCTGAACAGTATCTACGTACGTATGCAGAGAAACTGGCTGGTGATCAGACGCCGTACTGAGGTAGGTGAAACTTGTGTAGTGCACAGTACGACGAGAGACAGTGATCAAACAATTAGGCCAAAATCCTAACACCGCCCCGCCGCACTGAGTCGGCCATCTGACATTTGACAATTCTAGCATGCACTGCCATGCTGAGAGTGAAATTTTTTGGCCCGACCAGCGAATGTGATTCGACCCACAATGAAATCTGCCAGGATTTGAGGAATTGATAGGGGAGTTTTCCACTTTCTAATAATCAGAATGCCAGTCCGCGTAGCTTTCAAATCTTCGTGGATGTGTCAGAACATAACAACTGCCTCAGCGCGCCGCTGCTCGCCCACAGCGAGCAGTTTTCTGCTGCCCCCTGAATCAAGCTGAAAGGGTAAAGTATTGCTGCACTGGCGTAGGATTGTTAAATGATATTCAAAAAATGGTTCAAATGGCTCTGAGCACTATGAGACTTAACTTCTGAGGTCATAAGTCCTAAATGATATTCACAGCTCCCTGTTCTCCGGCGAACCATAGTTTTGTGGTGTACTTGGTCGTAGCTGATTTCATCTGAATAATGGATTCTTATTAAAAAAGTCAAATTATGTTGTAAGAGGTATTATTTTTATTTTTATTTTACTTTATTGTGATGATACATGGATACACTAGCAATTCAAAATTCAATAAGTGTAAATTAGTTGAATTCTGAATTAATTTGAATCCTGAAAGTGACCGCAGACATAGGCAACAAAAGTACCATGAGTAAACTCACTAACTTCATATATAAAAATGAAGGGTGTAGCTCACGATGTGAAGGTTATCGAGAAGATAATACTTTTCATAATTATTATTTATTATTATTTAACATTACTTCGACATATATTTATGATTAAAGCAAGTGACGGCTTGCATAATATATAAATATATATGTAATACACAAAGGAAAAACCACGAAAAGTTCTTACCCAGGTTATTTCAAGTTTTTACACGATGTTCTAATGAAAAATTCGGACACACATAGGCTGTGTTTATTGTTTAGCAAAAATCTCGAAAATTTCTTGACCGATGTAGCTCAAATTCTTATTTGATACTCCAATATACTTTCGGATGGGCACAGGCTACATAGTTTTAATATATGTGGCATATAAATGTATACGTTACACCTAAAGAGGAATTGTTGTTAGCAAAAAACTCAAAAAGTTCTTCAAATTTTTATGTAATACTCTAATCAACGTTTGGACGAACATAGGCTAAATATTTTTGATACATAAAGATGTATGTAATACATAAATGGTTCTTAGTAAAAATCTGGAAATGTTCTTGAGCGATTTATCTCCTATTTTTACATGAGACTCTAATAAACTTTCGGATGGATATAAGTTACATATGTTTTAAATATAAATGAGACTTAAATATATATGTAATATATAAAGGGGAAACATTGTTAGCAAAAATCTCGAAAATTCTTGACTGTTTTACTTCAGATTGTTAAACGACACTCTATTAACATTCGGATGGACGTAGGTTACATATTTTTTAAACACCAATGTACAGATTTTCCGTTGAAAGTGATGAGAGAAAGAAAATGCTGTGCTGTGAAAATGTGGTTTCGTTTTCTTTCCCGTAGTCAGTTTTATGTTAGATATCAGGGCATTTAAACCACAAGACAACTTATTGTTTCTTCCACATACAGTCTTTCTCTTTATAATTTTAAACAGAAATTGTATACACAAACAATCTTCTGTTGATATACTTTCCGGGATGTGAGGCCGTGGTCCAAGAACTTTTCTGCTCCTTACGTTTCGTCCAGGACTGCGCTGGACTTCATCAGAGGCGCTGATCCGCTGAGTCTTGCCGACGAAACGTAAGGAGCAGAAAAGTTCTTGGACCACTACCTCACATCCCGGAAAGTATATCAACAGCCATGTCACCCGGTCGTGAAAGCCTTCATTCTACAAACAATCTTCTGTTTTCTTCCTCACAGTTAGTTTCAACAGGGAACAGGAAAGTTATTATTTTGGCTTTTCGACATATGATTAGAATACTGCTATGGAATCTGAAGCGTCCTAAACTTTTCAGTCCTACTAGTCCACAGACTGAAACCACCAGAAGTACTGTCATTGATGCTACTATCCTCGCAGATCCAGCAGCTAGAGAGATCTCTCCCATACCCTTATATTAATGTTCCCAACTGATTTATACGTTCATGTTAAGTGACTTAATTTCCCATTCAAGGTTGTATTTGAATTAATAATAAACAAGGTTCAAGGTCTGAGAAGGAGGAGAAGAGGATATGATGGAGAGAGTGATGAGGAGATGGAGAGAGAGTGGGAGAGGAGGTGGACAGTGAGAGGGAGGAGGAGGAGGAGATGGAGAAAGAGAGTGGGATGCAGAGGACACGGGGAAAGAGAGAAGAGGAGGAGATGGAGAGAGTGTGGGGAAAAGAAGGGGATTAAGACGTATATACAACTATCTAGTCCAAAACCCATCTCTGCTATGGGATTTTCGCATCTGGAATAATAGTAATCAGATGTACATTGTTCGATCGTATACTATTCCCATACATATTTAGCAACTGCAAAACATTTCCAGGTTCGCTAGCGCACACATAAAAGCATCAAGATCTTTATCTGCCGTATCTGTGAACTTTTCCCTCATCTGTATTGTATTCAAAATGTGAAGCACATCATTTGTAATTGTCTTTTACCAATACTTTGTGTTGTTAATGTATTTTCAACTTGTGGCACACAGGTAACACCACCTGTCTGATTTACCAAATGAGAAAACATTACAACTCAACACCGTAGGCTAGTAAATTGTGTTCTTCCACACTAACTTCTATCATCTACAAACCAATTAACAGTACATGCTTCATGATAACATCGGCCTCTCTTTATGGGCAATAGCCAGCACAGAGGCCGTACAAACATCAGCCACGTCGTTCAGGGGCGGCCAAGAAATTGAAACATCAGCAACAAGCTTTCTTGGCTATGGGCACCAATCACAAGTGTGATGGTAGCCATCAGTATCAGCGATACCGACTAAGTCGCCAAGCTGCCTCGATGTAGCGGGCGGTTTGCTGCAGGGAGAGCAAGGCGAAGTTGACCTTTCCAGTTTGCAGCCTCCATCCAGACCGCAGCTCTCGCGGTGTATCGGGCAAGCCGCAGCTACAACTACAGTCTGATTAAACTTACTTGATAGTTGACACTTCACGCGTTGGAGCTGGTTTCCTCCATTCAGAGGGCTCGACGTCACGCCTGAACCGTTCGTCATTGCCAAACTGCGACAACAATTGGTCACTTCACTTCCCATTCCCCGGCCGGCATTCTTTCTCGATGTATTTGGTTCGTAAACCATATTTTGTGTTTCATCATACACGATAACCACACACACAAACAAACACACGATTGTAATAAAATACACACGTTTTATACACACTGCTAACTAAACACTACTGGATACTTCCGCACAAGACCCGATTCAACGCCATATGTTCGGTTACCATAATCACAGAGATCTACTTACATTAGATAAGCTTCTCATGATACTGTATGAAAAAGAGTTTTTGAAGACTGCACTTCATCATTTCGACTGCGTCATCACATTCAAAAATATGACAGCACAATGGTTATGATGATAACCTGTTATGTTGATGGTCGTACGTTCAAATGTCGTCCGTGGTCGATAATTGTTTTTATTTCTACATCTAATCAAGAGTTTGACTATCATTTATACTCAGTTGATTGGTTTAAATATATTTTTTTTCTAATTCTTGGCCACGTCATTTTCATCATAGTATTCATTTTTTTATTTGCTCTTTGCTTTACCTATCATTCTTTTCTTGTCTCGAATCTGTCTGTGTCGTCTATAGGCTGCAACCAAGTGCCCACGAGAACTGCTCATCGGTTGGTAACGTGGCAGCTCGTGTAGTCAGAGATAGTTCCAAGTAAAAAGTGATAGCAAGAAATTACAGTTTCCTTTTCGCACTGAAACAGAACTTTTTCTGACTCAACTTTGCTCGTAGAGATCAACTGTAATAGTCGTGAACAAAGCTATTTTAGACCTGCCGTAGATTGTTGACCATCGCTTTCTGGGACACATTGCTCATCACCAGGTTGTGGTTAGCTTAGGACACGAATTTAAATTTATGGCTACAAAACGTGTCTCCTGCCACAGTTCAGCTGCCGACAGAGCATCTCCCATTTCAGACATACATCACGGCGGCCGCTTCCAGCATTGCTCCGCGTAGCACATTAACAGCATTTGTGAGGTGATTTGCCACATTTCTGTGGGATCCTAAAACCGAGCGGCAGGCGGCGGCCGATGTGGCAACGCTGTAGCGACAAGCAACAGACGTCAAGTATCAAGTCATTTTAAACGGACTGTAGATGGCGCCATAATCAGTGCTGCTCTCGGCGCCATATTGCAGCGAGTTGTGGAGAGGTGGGCGCGGGACTTCAAATTGCCGCAACTTGTGATAACTATAGCCGGCACAAGGTTAATTCAGTCAAAATTCATACATGCTTAAAAATGACTACCTGTTACACCTTTTCGCTCTGCATCTACCAACGTAGAATGTGCTCACTCACCATCAACTCAACAGACATATCAATATGTCAATAAGGTTGTGACGGCAATGCATGACAAGTAAACACCTCAAGGAGCAGTCACGTTGAAAAACTTTTAGCAGTTCCATCCAATGTCTTTTGAAGAACATATATTCAAATAAATGATTTTCAAAAGTTTGCTGTAAAGAAATCTACGTGTGTCGTTCCACAACAGTGGTTCCCAACTGGGGGGCAAATGTAATTTTCTGAGTGGTAAAAACTAAGCGATTCGATTCTGTTTCAGTTACTAAACTAAATTATTTTCAAAAAATCATTACTGTTATTACAATTTTGTAAGGCTCTAATATTGATTATATAAGTTATCAGTAACTACTTTTTCTCAGTTAGTAGCACTAACAGGGTTGAGGTTGCAGGTTCCTCACATAGTCTACCCACTAAACTCATATGTTGTGCTTTGTCCCGTACATCGCTGATGATAAAAGTGAGATGTATACGTAACAAATGCTAAATATCTCCAGAAAATGTCTTCTCAAAGTTGTAGATAGTATCTACAGTACTCCCGAAACTGCTTCATAACTCACTTCAAAATAGATAAGTGCATTAACTGACAGAATGACACAGCAGTAACTGCATAATGGCTACTATAGTGCTCTACACAGTATTATTATTATTGTTGCTATTGCTGTTAGTGGCTGTGGTCAGACAACACATTAACAGCGTGAAGTCCTCCAATTTCTGCCAGTTCCAAAGTGAGGATTGTAGCAATCAAGTGATTTACAGACAGTAACTATAGTGCACACATTTTAACATGGATGACTTTAAATGGATTCCCACTGTGCAGGTCAAGCAAGTGCCGCAATGGAGAGGAGTAATGCAGGGGAGGTGTGTTTCGTAACAAGTGTCTACACTCACTGTTGATAGTTAGCTTTCATATCTGAAAAGGAATTGCGGGTAGGACTCGCGATGCACCACCAATTCCTTCGTCGTTCATTTTCACAGCCAGTTCCCCGCCTCCCCACTCCCCCGCCCCCCCCCCCTCACACACACACATATAAACTAAATATCATTGATCTCTGATTACTGTAAAAATAAGTTATCCAAGAAAAGTCTTTCATTCTACAGTTTAGTTAGGTGCTGAAGTTGGTGATAACACGGTGGAGGAGGGGCCAATAGACACCAGGGTTGGGGGGAGGGGGGGTACCAGCCAATGTCTGATTGCACTCAAGGGTAATGGTCTAAGAAAGGTTGGGAACCACTGCTCTAGAAGATAAGAACTTTTGTTTCTTCAGACAAAAAATTCAAGGTAATGAAAGAAAACTGTTTTTATAACATACTTTGGTGTCAGAGCTATTTTAGTGTTGCGAATCTCAATCGATAAAAAATCGTTGTCTGTTTGTCTGTCTGTCTGTCCGACTGTTAAGACACCATTTTCTCAGGAATGGGTTGACGTATCAAGTCGAATCACACTCTAGCATAAAAACTTTATCCTTCGAGGTCAACACAGTCAAAAGATAAGGCCACTAATGTCACACATTTCGATACACCAAACATATTGATCAAAATCTATAGGATACTTCCCCTTGACATAGAATCATGAACTGTGGCAAGAAGCAAGGTTTCACAGTATAACTGAAATAAAAAATCCGTTAATTGGTCAACTACAATTATATAACATTAAGTTTTTTTTCTATTACCAACTTACATTGCATTCGTAATCTCTCAAAAATTTCGGGAACTACTATAGAGACTTTTTATCTGGTTTTCAGTAATACGCAGAGTGATTCACGAGGAAGGTTTGTGTCTATAATTTGCGAATAGTTCGTGCTAATTGGCTGAGCCACGATGTAATAAGTTTTCACAGCATTGTCCACATAATTGAACCGTCTGTGCTCGAATCCATGTGTGACCCATAGTCTTAATCTGCCAGGAACGTTCATTACAGAGTGCGTACACTCAACTACAAAATGAAATATCCATTCTGAAATATCTCATGTGATTCAAAATCTAACTCTAGAAATTTTCCATTGTTAACAATATACACATGACACCAAATATATAACTTTAAATAACTGTGGTTTTCCCCTTGTTAAGAACACATGTCATCTATGATCTCCATATAAGCATATGTAGATAATGCCGTACATTGTACAACATCTGTTTTGGGTTTTTCCTTTGCGCGATGGTCTAATAATATATTTCGTATAGAAGTAAAACCCGCCGCTCCTTTGCTCTTCTTTACGGTGTGAAGTGATTTCCATAGACGTCAGAAGCAAGCTGCAACATTAAACCAACTTATCCACTCAGCGGATGATCGAAAGTGCGAAAAAATTCCCAACTCGGGTATCAGCGCCTGGCCCTACTATCTGAGCGACACGGTAGCGGTTCCGCTGTTTAACTTTCGAGGTCATTTTTTCCCCAGATACAGTCACATGAAAATTAATTAGTCCTTCTGTTACAAAACTGTATTCGTTCAACGGTGGAACTTTTTAATGCAAAATTTCATTACGCTTGCTTTGGCTTAAAAAGGAAAACGAGATCTCTGCGGATCCTGTAACAACCCCCCGGAATTAAAGCGGTCAGCAAGAAACTTCACGGGCTGCCGCTAAGCAAACATAATTTCTGCCGTGGAACAGCGCAGGCCAGATAAAACTCCTTCGGTCCGCCTAACGACTTTTCTTTGCATTCACAAGCAAGATGTCGATCGGTTCCGCTTTCGTTGTCTCCACACAGCACCTTGTAGGCATCGGTTTAATGACGTAGACCACAGGCACTACTTTTCTCGTGTAAAAACATTCTGTTTGACTTGAATAACAGGATCCAGCAGAGATAGCTTTCAAATGAGTTAGGAGAGAGGGGTGGGTGAGAAAGAAGGGTAGAGATAGGAGGGGAAGATGGCCGAATAGCTTCCACGCTTTGTAAGGTAATAAAAACGGAACAACGAACAGAAAAATACCTTCGTTTCTTTGGGTTTGTGTATGTCGTGGTTACGTCCCGTTAACCAAAAGCGGAATCTGATAAGAACGGATGGCTGGGCTGCTTGATGCGGAAAAGTATAGAAAACTTTACGGCTCATTTGTGTAGAGCGTGTGCAGTAAAAATCCGTCAGCTCTGACTTATCTGTAAGCCGCCATCAGTCTAAACATGACAGTTCCGTCCAAAACACGTTAACCTGGACAACAAATCAAATCAACAGCACTCGAAACTGGAAACGCAGAAACTAGGTTTACTTTCAGAGTCAGTGTTTATGTTAAAAGAACTATACGAAATACTACGCCAACATGAAATAGAACTAAATCGGTGAAGAGTCCAGAACAATAGCGCCTCAACCTCTGATTATAGCTGCAAGGAGCCAGAAACTGGTGCAACAATATCAGATACGTACGCGGCTGCACCAACGATTTTGTCAACAGGCTTCACATGCCTGGAACTTACAGAGCCATCGAAGAATGCGGACAAGTGTACTGCATCTGCCTCCGTAGAAGAGGTCGCTAACGCGTGCCTATGTGGTAGATTTCGATTGGGAGTTAGGTGACTGAATCGTGGTGGTAGCAGAAGCGTTCATTCTTGATAGTCGTGTGAGCACCTTCGTTTCGCACTTACTACTGCGAATATACTAATGTGCAACTCGTATAAAGGCTTGATGTCGTACGAAAGAGATAAAAATGATGAACAGAAAGCTACTGCTCAGATAAGGACTTCCATGACTATCAGAACTGTATCCCCCCCCCCCAATGAACCATGGACCTTGCCGTTCGTGGGGAGGCTTGCGTGCCTCAGCGACACAGATAGCCGTACCGTAGGTGCAACCACAACGGAGGGGTATCTGTTGAGAGGCCAGACAAACGTGTGGTTCCTGAAGAGGGGCAGCAGCCTTTTCAGTAGTAGCAGGGGCAACAGTCTGGATGATTGACTGATCTGGCCTTGTAACACTAACCAAAACGGCCTTGCTGTGCTGGTACTGCGAACGGCTGAAAGCAAGGGGAAACTACAGCCGTAATTTTTCCCGAGGGCATGCAGCTTTACTATATGGTTACATGATGATGGCGTCCTCTTGGGTATCGGTTGATAGGACACATTCTGAGACATCATGGGATCACCAGTTCAGTATTGGAGGAAAGCAAAGGTGGTAAAAATCGTAGAGGGAGGCCAACAGGTGAATAAAGATTGATTCGGGGATGAAGAGACTCGCTCAGGATAGAGCAACTTGGAGAGCTGCATCAAAACCAGTCTTCGGACTGAAGACCACAACAAGAACAACATACAGTTATTCACTGCGACCAGCTGTGGTCAGCTGATACCTCTAAAGAGACCTGGATTAAATGGATCGGTCGCTTCCGCTTGTGTTATGGGCTATGTGCAGGTGTCGACTAAATTATTTTAAAAGTTTTTAAGTGTGACTTCTCTGTTAAAAAGCACAACGGCAGCATTTTCCTTGTTATAGCTGAAACGTCTGCAGAGCAAGTTACTCTTTACTTCTGAAACAGACATTTGGTGCGAATAAATGTTATGTTACTAATTCATTAAATTTTAGTGCCTATTTATAACCCGTAATTAGGAAACTCGAAATCCCGAAATAAGAAACTATATTTGCCGGAGGTAAAAATTACAAGATTTAATCCTTTGTTCTGCTATTACAGAATGTGAAAATATTCGGAAGATTTTTTGCAAGTGTCGTTGAGCCTTGTGCGGCTCGCGTTGATGCCATTCATAGCTTAGCATCTTGTAATAGCGATACTGGCGTCTCGTTTCCTTAGCGTGTTCACTGGTCCCACTACGTTTGCTCGCCTTGTCTGTCCATCAGAGGCAGCAGCAATGTTTATCGCTAGCGCGTAAGCGGTTCTAGGCGCTTCAGTCCGGAACCGCGCGACTGCTACGGTCGCAGGTTCGAATCCTGCCTCGGGCGTGGATGTGTGTGATGTCCTTAGGTTAGTTAGGTTTAAGTAGTTCTAAGTTCTAGGGGACTGATGACCTCAGATGTCAAGTCCCATAGTGCTCAGAGCCATTTGAACCATTTTTTGATAGCGCGTACTGTGGTACCATCTTTGGAGCGGCCTCTAGTATTTCCGGGTCGTCGTGTGTCGAGCTAGAATTGGGACGGAGCAGCAGTGAGGTCCGGACAGCCAGTACTCACCTAGCCGCTGGCGACACACGTGCACTGTCCGACGAAAGCACGTGGTCGCAAGAGTGCACGACCACGTCAAGGACTGGATTCAGCGAGTTTTAGTTGAATGGACTCCATTTTTGATAGCGCGTACTGTGGTACCATCTTTGGAGCGGCCTCTAGTATTTCCGGGTCGTCGTGTGTCGAGCTAGAATTGGGACGGAGCAGTAGTGAGGTCCGGACAGCCAGTACTCACCTAGCCGCTGGCGACACACGTGCACTATCCGACGAAAGCACGTGGTCGCAAGAGTGCACGACCACGTCAAGGACTGGATTCAGCGAGTTTTAGTTGAATGGACTCTGATAAACGAGTAGTGCAACTTTCACTTGTGTGTGTGTGTGTGTGTGTGTGTGTGTGTGTCCGCCGTTGAAGTGAGCTCTTGGCAATAAGTTGTCAGTCGACGATTTATTCTGGGATCTTTCCTGTGCCTGACTTCAGTGGGGACGACCGTTGGTTGGTCGTTCGGTCGGTCGTTGCAACGGACGACGTGCATTTGGTCTTCTGACCTCTTCTGGCTTCTCTGTGTTTGTGCCGACTTATTATTCGTCTGTGTTGTTTCACAGTGACTGGTTTTAGTAATGTGAGTTATTGGTGGAAATGTTTTCCCGGATACGTGTGTATCTTGTGGTTTTGAATGAGCCGTTATGTTAATGTTGTCTGCGTACTGGATTTGGTGGGGAGTTGCGAACGGAGGTCAGTTCGGTTGGGGCGCAGCAGCGAGCAGGTCTGTGCAGCGCGGGGGCAAGCTGGGGCCACTGGCGGGGTGCTGCCACTGGCGGATCCACGAGGGGTAACTGCACGCCGAACCCTGAATGTTTAAGTTGAGTGAAGAGTTAACAGTTAATGCAACCCCGACTACTATGAGATCTCGCCTTTGGTCCCAAGGCCGCTGAGCCTGGCGGAACGAGTGAAGCGTTTCGAGGTGGTGAAATATTGCAGCCGTCTTTCTCTATTTGTTATTCATCATTGAATTTAGTATTATTCTTATTAGTGAAGTGCAACCAGCGGTATTTTCTGCCTTGTGGCCCCAGTTACCTGCACTGGAGGTTAGCGTACTTTTCCGGCAGTGTACCTTTCCACGTCGTGTTGATGCTGTCCGACACAGCGTGTAGTTCGACAGCCTCTTGTATTGTACTGTGCATTTTTTTTTGGGGGGGGGGTGGGAGGTCTACCTTGGTTCTAGTGTTTCCTTCGTCCTTGAGTGTTTTCTGAAGACGTAGTGCTGTCTGTCTCCGCCCTTGTCTAAAAATATTCCATCGTTGTACTGGGATTGGACGTTAGGCGGATTGGTTAGTCGGTCGGTCGACGCTTAAGCTGCCCCTAGTTTGAATTGCCATCCTGTTACGTGAGTGCAACTCCTAGCTCTATGTCTCACCTTACCTTATGTTTGAGTTACCTTCCCAGACCGACCCTTGGAACACTTTCTGAGAACCACTTGTCCTGATTCCTTAGATTGTGATGTTTCTTTCAAGAATATTTGTAATTTGTTAATTATTGTTGGTGTGGCCTTCAGCCGAGTAATAATTTCACTTCTTTTACAGTAAGGCCTTCAGCCGTGTTACAATAATTTTTTTTAAAGCAAACTTGTTTTAAGGGGCTCCGGAACGCCCTATAATTGCAATGTTAAAATAACGCATATAAATTACATCTTTCCTCACAAAGTATTTGAGGTAGGAAGTTGAACTTTTTACAGATTATTTATTGGAATATGGGCTACAACTTAACACAGGGATTTTACAAAATTTGGTTCAGTTATTAAAGATGATTTTTCTTCAATTGTAATGAAAATTCACAACATTTTTTGCAATTTTTTATTTATATATTCAAAAATATACAGTTTTTTGGAAAAAGGCTGTGTTAAATTATGCAGAAGGTACTGTGTAACATTTACTGAAAGTTTGAAACAAATATGTTTGGAAGATCCAACATGTAATTAGTATGAGAAAATAAAAGTTTTGGGAATCGAGCGACAAAGATTGGATTAACTTTTTAGTGCATTCCAGGTCCATAGGATGGATTATCTTCATCCTCTGCAAACTCCTCCTCCAGCTTCCTCTTGTTCCTCCTCCTGTTTACTCTTGCTTGTATTTCTAGACTCTTTACAGCCCTGTCTGCAGCCCGAAGGCGTTCCTTGTCTAAAGCAAGCATCGCTCGTTGTTGTGTTCGTAGATTTTGCTACCATTTTCTTCAGTTGCAGTTACTGCAACACTGTTCCAAAAGGCGGTCATGTATGAACACTTATCACATTTCAGTTGTATTTCACTAGCAAGTCCTACGTGCTTTATTATGGAGAGTTCCATACCAACTTCACTACAATGAATACATCTTACACAGTTTGAAAAAATTCCTTTGAGAACCGACATATCAAATATTTCATTCACATCCGATTCGCCCATAAAACATTCATAGTTTTCACTCATTGAACCAAGCTTCTTCTGTGAAGTATTTTCTTTCCCACTTCGACTGCTATGGGCAGGTGTACTTGAGAGGTTAGGTTCACTCACTTGGTTATCGTCTTTATTGTTTACAGTAATAACACATACCTTTGGCTTTCCAACATTTCTCCTTTTCTTAAAAGCCTTCAGAGGATTTCTAATAACTTTACTTTTACTCATTATTATAGTTCAACAAAACAGAGACTCAAGAAACAGAATTAATTACGAATATTTTCGAGATAACGACAGAGTAAATAAACATGAAACAATCGACAATCACACCAGCGATATATATTGAACCATCACAGGTTAGCCACAACACATATTTTATCTCACATCACTAAAATGTACCTGATGAACACGGACGTTAATAATAACACCATTTGACAGCAGTTTAACAGCGCCACAGTGGGTCACGTCCATGTAGAACACATTTCAAAAAAAATTTAAAAATAGTTGTAGTCTTCGGAATTGAATAAATTATATATCTATTAAAAGGTAATAGTCTGCAGATTCAGAAAACGCAAAAAGTAAAAATTGAACTTTTCATGATTTTGAGCCTTTCCGGAGCCCCTTAAAGGCAAGGTATTTGTTGAGATGTGTGCTATTTGGAATTTGTTTCCTAACTTCTAATTCAGGCCTTCGGACGTTTGTTATCTGAAATTGCTTGTGGCCTTCAGACGAGTAATAATTTCACTTCTTTTATAATAAGGCCTTCAGCCGTGTTGCAGTTTGTTTTAAAACGAAGTATTTATCTTAATATGTGCTATTTGGAATTGTTCTTCTGACTTCTAATTTAGGCCTTCAGCCGTTTGTTGTTTGAGGTTATTGTTGGTGGCCTTCGGCCTTTAAATTGTGGAATTTCTCCTATGATAAGGCCTTCAGACGTCATACAGTCAACTGTGGTTTTTTTAAGAGATTGTTTTAAAATTTTAATTTCTTTAAATAAAGTTTACGTATTTGTTGTGCAACCGAGAGTAACTGATTACGGCGCTGTCCACAAACCTAACCTTATCTTGACCCATCCTGTAAAACCAGCTCTCACTCGTATTTAAATATTCCCATGTAATAGTATACTACATTTTACGTAATTTAAGGACTGCAACTCATGCAACTCCAGTGGCAGACACTATTGAATCATCGTATGGATTCATGTTAGTGTGCATTCCTAGAAGACATTCCCACATATCCTGAAGAGTCAAAACATTACGGTCACCCACTTAAAAGCGTTTTGGTCCGCCTCTGGAAAGCAATTCAGCAGTGATACTGCGTGCCGCGGATTCGACAAGTACTTGATAGGTTTACAGAGGTTTGTGGTACCAGATGACCGTAATTTAGGGGCGGTTGGTTGGTTCGTGGGAGCGGAACTGGCGCCCGATAGCGTATCAGTTGCGTTTCATAAGCCGAGTTTGATGGCCAAGTCGTCAAAATGAGTTCACTATCATGCTCCTCAAACCATTGCAGCACGTTTCTGGCAGTGTGACAGGGACAGTTATCCTGCAGGAAGCCGGCCGAAGTGGCCGAGCGGTTCTAGGCGCTACAGTCTGGAACCGCGCGACCGCTGCCTCGGGCATGGGTGTGTGTGATGTCCTTAGGTTAGCTAGGTTTAAGTAGTTCTAAGTTCTAGGGGACTAATGACCTCAGAAGTTAAGTCTCGTAGTGCTCAGAGCCATTTGAACCATTTTGAACCTGCAGGAAGGTGCCGCCCCTGCTAGGTAAGTCATCAAGCGTAAGGTGTTACCGGTGGTCCCTAATAAGGTTCACGTAGTACATAGCTGTAATCATGCCTTCGATTACTGCCGCAGGTCCCATGGAAGCCTAGGCGAATGCCCCCCATAACTTATACCGCTCGCACCGGCCCGTGTCGGTGGCGCACTGTATGTTTCGAGCAACCGTTCACCTGGATGACGGCACATCTGCACACGGCCATCGACCTGGGTTAACAGTAAACGGGATTCATCCGACCAGGCGACACGATTCCACTGATCCGCGGTCCAGTCTCGATGATCCTGTGCCCGCTGTAATCATAATTGACGACGATGTCGGCTCAACATGGGAACACTTACGGATCATCTGCTGCGGAACGCCATGTTCAACACTGTACGCTGAACGTTGTGCTCCAAAACACTTGTGCCTGCGCCAGCACTGTGTCGTCAGATCTGCCACAGATCGCCGCCTATCCTGCATTAGAGAGTCGGAAAGCCTCCGATCCCTATGTTCTGTGACGAAGTATGGACGTCCGACTTCTTGTCGCCTACTCGTGGTTTCACCATTCTTCAACCACTTTCCACAGATGCTCACGATAGTAGCACGCGAAGTCGACCAGCTTCGCCGTTTCCGAAATGCTCCCTCCCACGCGCTGGGCCACAACAATCTGGCTTTTGTCAAAGTCGGCGGATTTCCGCATTTGCGCCAGTCATCGTCGCTAGAATGATTAACTATTCGTCTCTCCTCCGCTGATATACATCTCTTACCGCGTTACGTGCCCTCAGCGTCTCCAGGCATCATGCAACCTCGTAGTGGGCAGTGGTCATAATGTTTTGGCTCATCAATGTATTGCTTCCTACTACTTCGCGAGAAGACCGTGAAATATAAAATTATACAGATTCAAGCTAACACGGAAACTTCCAAATAGGCGTTCTTCCTGCGCTCTTTTCGCTACTGGGACAGGAAATGGGGGAAAGAAAGTGGTGGTACAAAGTACCCTCTGCCACACACCACGAAGTGTCTTTCGGCGTATAGATATAGAGGTGGATTACGGGTGTAGCATGCTACTAGGCAGGCAACTCTGATTGCGTGAGTACATATGCAGCAACCATTTAGGTCACATCTGATGGTTGGTTGGTTGGTTTGGGGAAGGAGACCAGACAGCGAGGTCATCGGTCTCATCGGATTAGGGAAGGACGGGGAAGGAAGTCGGCCGTGCCCTTTGAAAAGAACCATCCCGGCATTTGCCTGGAGCTATTTAGGGAAATCACAGAAAACCTAAATCAGGATGGCCGGACGCGGGATTGAACCGTCGTCCTCCCGAATGCGAGTCCAGTGTCTAACCACTGTGCCACCTCGCTCGGTGGTCACATCTGACAATGGACTTATAATACATATATCAAAAACAGTATTGCATCACTTCGGTACCCAGAACTCCTGAAGGCAGACGTTGACTGTAGATATTGTAGCTCACGGTCCCTTTGACTGTTCAGAGACTTCACTAAACCTGCCCAAAGACGTGAACAACTGTGCATGAGCAGCGCATATTAGACGGAGGGGGTCTGACAGCCGATCACTTCCAGTCATTCCACGAGAAAGGAGGTACACAACTCGTTTTATCCGTATTTCAACCATGCCTAGACGGTCAATTCCGCCTTTCGATCGCGACCGCCAGGAAGGGCTCTCAACAAGGGAAGTGCCCAGGCGTCTCGGAGTGAACCAAAGCGACGTTGTCAGACAAGGAGGAGATATAGACAGACAGGAACTGTCGAACATGCCTCGCTGAGGCCGCCCAAGGGCTACTACTGCAGTGGATGACCGCTACTGCGGATCATGGCTCGGAGGAACGCTGACAGCATCGCTACCATGTTACATAATGCTTTCGTGCAGCCACAGGACGCCGTGTTAGGACTCAAACTGTGAGCAGTAGGCTGCCTGGTGCGCAGCTCCACTCCCGACGTCGATGGCGAGGTCCATCTTTGCAGCCACGACACCGTCTAGAGCGGTGCAGATGGTCCCAACAACATGCCGAATGGACCGCTCAGGATTGGCATTACGTTCTCTTCAACTATGAGTACCGCATATGCTTTCAACCAGACAATAGGCGGAGACGTGTTTGGAGGCAACCCGGTCAGGCCGAACGCTTTAGACATACTGTCCAGCGAGTGCAGCAAGGTAGAGGTTGCCTGATATTCCGGGGTGGCATTATGTGGGGCCGACGTACGCCGCTGGTGGTCATGGAAGGAGCCGTAACGGCTGTACGATACGAAAATGTCATCCTCCGACCGATAGTGCAACCATATCGGCAGCATATTGGCGAGGCACTCGTCTTCATGGACGACAATTCGCACCCCCATCGTCATTGACGACTTCCTTCAGGATAACGACATCGCTCGACTAGAGTGGCCATCATGTTCTCCAGACATGAAGCCTATCGAAAACGGCTGGGATAGATTGAAAAGGGCTGTTTATGAACGAGGTGACCCACCAACCACTCTGAGGGATCTACGCCGAATCGCCGTAGGACAATCTGGACCAACAGTGCCTTGATGAACTTGTAGATAGTATGCCACGACGAATACAGGCATGCATCAATGCAAGAGGACGTGCTACTGTGTATTAGAGATACCGGTGTATACAGCAATCGGGACCACCACCTCTGAAGGTCTCGCTGTATGGTGGTACAACATGCAATGTGTGGTTTTCATGAGCAATAAAAAGGGCGAAAATGATGTTTACGTTAATTTCTATTCCAATTTTCTGTACACGTTCCAGAACCGAGGTGATGCAAAACATTTTTTGATGTCTGTATTTATGAACAAAATGAAGAATGATTCCAGGAAAATGTAAAACTGCTGGAAGAGTGTTACAATTAGCCTTTTCATACCCAATGCATGACGTACTATTCTACCGCAAGCATATAACAGAAAGGGGCTGTAACTTTTATTTCATATCTCTCTCAATATGTGTGTACATTAGCCTTTATCGAGAATCGCAGATCTCTGAGCGCTTTTTATGGATACAGCCGACGTTATCTGCGCCATTGTGATGGAGTTTCGACGTTGTTGTCCGGGCGTGAACGAGTTAGCAGTATCTGTGACGTCGTTAATTTTGTATCATATTTTTCTCTCAGCATTTTACGTATAAAAATTTTTCAGTGGATTCTAGAACGTACTGTAAAATTTTCCCATTCGTCGTGAATCAACAAACGTGTTCATTCAAAAGCCAAAGCATCTTCTGCTACAGTGGTGTCCAAAATTAAAGCAACAAACGAAAATTTTGTAAGGTTGCTTTTATTGTGCCACAAAACGGTAAAGACAGGCGACAGTAAAGTAGACACAATGTAAGGAATACACAACTTTAACAATTGTAGCATGCATAACGGTATACAAAAATGATCTTCATTTATGAATGCATGGTTTCGCGGCGATATGAATTAATAAAATTTTCTTGGGCTTCCAGCCGCGTCAGGTGGTTAAAACCTCACAAACTTTCGGCCGAGCTCTCGCCAGTCATTGTCAAGTGGTAAGACATTGCTGTGTCGCCGTGGCCGCATCGTTACATAGCCGCACTGCTGGCTGTGACGTCACTAGTGCTCTCTTCCTCGCCATATATGGTAATGTTTTCATCCCGCGTCCGTCGCACCCGCTTTAACCTCGCGATGGCCGGACCCCAGGCTGTGCTGCGCTGCAAACTGCCGTCCTTGTAGATGGTGTTTTCAGACGTTTTTATTTGAATAGCTTGTTTTATGACGCCATTCCAAAACCCCTTCGTCCTCATAACGACAGATGTTTCGTCGAATAGAATTCGGTGTACATTTTCTGAGGCGTGTTCTGCCACGGCTGATTTTTCTGGATAGCATAGGCGTTGCTCCTCAGTGCGTTTGGTCGTCGTAGTAACAACCACACTGACATGGTATCATGTACACTCCAGGCGTTCTAAGCCCTAGATAGTCGTTCACAGGCCTCATGGGATGTCGAATTTTTGTTGGGGGCCTGAACACCGATGAAATGTTATATCTCTTCAGGAGCAGGCTAATCCTTCCCGACACTGTACCACGGAAAGGCAAAAAAACAATTTTCTTGCTTTCTTCTTCGGCTGTGTTCTCTCCTCTGTTGGTGTGTTTCTTGCGTGTCACACCAGATACAGCCTGTGACACCTGTCAGTGGCTGTACCCGTGTACCCGTTTTCCCGGAAGACTTTTCGGAGGTGACTCAGTTCTAGTGGCAGACTTTCAGCGTCTGAGACGACTTTAACACGATGGGCGAGGGTATTCAGAACGCCACGTTTTTGTGCCGGATGGTGGTGGCTGAGAGTGTGCAGACACCGGTCGGTTTCCTGTAGACACTGTGGCTGAGGTGCCCATTGGTTTTCTGTCGAACGAGGACGTCAAGGAAGGGCAATGCACCATCTGTCTCGACTTCCATCGTAAACTTTATGTGGCCGTGAATGCTGTTCAGGTGTTATAAGAACTCTCCCAGTTTTTTCACGACCATGGGGCCATATGATAAAAGTGTCATCGACGAACGATAAAAGCAACTTGGCTTAGATGGAGCCGTGTCCAAGGGGATGTCTTCAAATTTTTCCATAAAAAGGTTGGCTATGGATGGAGCTAATGGGCTTCCCATAGCCACGCCGTCCAACTGGTCGAAATACTGGCCGCCATGTAGTAAATACGCTAAAGGATCAAGTGCAGCCGCGCAGTCTAGGGCGTCTTGTCACGATCCGCGTGGTCTAAGGCGTCTTGTCACGGTCCGCGTGGTCTAAGGCGTCTTGTCACGGTCCGCGTGGTCTAAGGCGTCTTGTCACGGTCCGCGTGGTCTAAGGCGTCTTGTCACGATCCACGTGGTCTAAGGCGTCTTGTCACGGTCCGCGTGGTCTAAGGCATCTTGTCACGGTCCGCGTGGTCTAAGGCGTCTTATCACGATCCGTGTGGTCTAAGGCGTCTTGTCACGGTCCACGTGGTCTAAGGCGTCTTGTCACGGTCCGCGTTGTCTAAGGCGTCTTGTCACGATCCGCGCGGTCTAAGGCGTCTTGTCACGGTCCGCGTGGTCTTAGGCGTCCTGTCACGGTCCGCGCGGCTCCCCCCATCGGTGGTTCGAGCCCTCCCTCGGGCATGGGTGTATGTCTTGTCCTTAGCGTAAATTAGTTTAAGTTAGATTAAGTAGTGCGTAAGCTTAGGGGCCAATGACCTTAGCAGTTTGGTTCCATAAGACCTACCCAAAAAAAGAAAAAAGAAAAAAATCAAGTGCAGACCAATATACCAAGAGCGGAATTAAAATATGGGGTGAAGTCGAGAGCTACTTACTTTTTATTATAACTAGCATGTTTACAGCCCTTACTAATTACGTAAATTGCCAGGTCCACATCTCCTGTGCATTAACTTATCTTGTTTGCTGTCCAGGGTCACAAATCGACGACTTAATTTTTTCTTTTAGTCTATGTTTTAGATGATTTTTAACTTAATAAGTAGGAGCTATAAATGCTGGCTCGGTGCATGATATTAAACTATTGATCTCAATTTGTGCTACCTAGCACAGCGAGATATTAAGTATACTATTCCTGCAATACTGTTAGATTTGTCGTAACCGCGTCCTCTTATTACTAACAATCTGCATCAAATATTCAAAAGATTGGCTTAAAAAGACAATATTTACTGGAAGGTCCGAAGACCCCACAAAAATCAGCCATGGAAACAAGTTAACAATGGTCTCTATGAGAAGTTATACCGAAGTGAGGCCATAATCCTTGGTTCTATATATCTCCAGATGAGAATTCCTTTCAGTGCATTATTTAGGAAAACACATTCAGGATTTCTGTAAGTTCATAAAATCAGTTCCTCGAACAAAATGTTGCTTATATGTGGATCGTAAAGGTGTGGGGACCAGCAGCGAGTGCGTTAACTATAGTCTGATTAAAATTACTTGTTAGTTGACACTGCACCCATTGGAGCTGGTTTCCTACAATGAATTGTGTCACGGCCGAACTGTTCACTGTTGCCACACTGCCACAGCAAATGCTCACTTCACTTCTAGTTCCTTTTTGGCCTTCCTTTCTTGGTGTGTTCCGATTCCGAATCCTGAATCCTGAATCTGCCCCTTTTATTTCGCATTACATTAGACATATAACCACACGAAAACAACACACACACACAGACACCCACACAATGATGTTAACGACATACACACATTTCATAAACGGCACTGGAAAAATGCTACTGGATCCTTTCGCACAAGACGCTATTCGTTGCCACTTATTCCAGTATTATCATCATCGTTAGATACGCTTCATACGACATTGCATGAGGCCGAACTTTTTGAAGGCAGCAAATCATCGTTGCTACGGTTTCTGTAGAGGAATAATGTAATATAAACATATAACGTGAGATGGTGGCGTTGTGTAGAGGTTAAGATACAGTCTTTACGTTCAGAAGGTCGTGTGTTTGAATCCTGTCAGGTGATACATTTATTTTATTTTTAAATCTTTATCAAAATGACTTTGATTTCTGTTTTTATCCAGTTAATTGGTTTGAATAATTTTTTTATTTTTAATGCTTTCTCACATAATTGTCAACATCATACTGACTTTTTTTTGACCTTATATCCCTTGCTGTCATTCTTTTCTAATTTGAATCTGCCTGTGTTGCTTATGGGCTATAACCAAGTGCCAACCAGGACCGCTCAATGGTTGGTATTGCACCACCTCGTGTAACCTTTGTAAGGTAACCAATGAAAGTGAGGAATTACTTTTCGCATTTAGTGCTAGAACTGAAATTTTCCTGTCTTGACTTTTCTCATAGAGGTTAGCTTTTATAGTCGTGAACAAAGAAAGTGTAATTAATTAATAGTTCTGTCACGTGTCTCACACGCCCAATATACCCGATGGTAGCCACTTTCAGCATTTCTCCGTGTTACCTTGTACAGATTTTCAGCGCTTGTGAAATGACCCGCCTTTAACCAAGCAGCAGCCGATGTGGCAACACTGTAGCAGGAAGTGAGAGAGTCAACAAGCAATTTTAATCGGACTTCAAAAAATGGCTCTGAGCACTATGGGACTTAATATCTATGGTCATCAGTCCCCTAGAACTTAGAACTACTTAAACCTAACTAACCTAAGGACATCACACAACACCCAGTCATCACGAGGCAGAGAAAATCCCTGACCCCGCCGGGAATCGAACCCGGGAACCCGGGCGTGGGAAGCGAGAACGCTACCGCACGACCAGGAGCTGCGGACTTTAATCGGACTATAATGTAACAAAACTCTTTGGTCAGTGGCGCAGCTCTCTGCTGTAGGACTGTCTTTGGACAGTTCGGTCTGATCATTCACTGTAGGCACGCTCATAATTTCCATAGACTGCTACCAAGCAATAAAACTAATGTACTTCGCATTTTCTGTCTCAGTCATTCAACTGTGGGCATACTCTCTTGGGTCCTCTCCACATTGGTGATACCGCGGCCGACATTAGCACCTTTCATTGCAAGTCGGCAGGCCCTCTGTCCTTTTCATTTATTGAGGACCATCAAACCAACGCTCTTGCCGCAGTGGCAACACCGGTTCCCATCAGATCACCGAAGTTAAGCGCTATCGGGCTAGGCTAGCACTTGGATGGGTAACCATCCGGTCCGCCGAGCGCTGTTGGCAAGCGGCGTGCCCTCAGCCCTTGTGAGGCAATCTGAGGAGCTACTTGACTGAGAAGTAGCGGCTCCGGTCTGGTAAACTGACATACGGCCGGGAGAGTGGTGTGCTGTCCACATGCCCCTCCATATCCGCATCGAGTGACGCCTGTGGGCTGCGGATGACTCGGCGGCCGGCCGGTACCGTTGCGTATTCATGGCCTGTTCAGGAGGAGTTTAGTTTTAGTTTATTTTTATTAAGGACCATCAAACCGACATATCTCGCATTTCTAAAATCTGATTTTGAAAACATGCAAATTAATGTCATTGCCATATTGTGCCGTCATGCGAAGTAGGCAGTCAGATACAATGCACCGGCTTGTTTATGATCTGGAGTACGATGCATGCATATCAGAATTGTGCACCGGCTTGTTTGTGATCTGGAGTATGATGCATGCATATCAGAATTCTGTTCTTTTCATGCAGGAGATGAGCAGTAGCAGCACGACACCTTGTCCAGGCCAGCCGCTCAAAATAGCAGCCAATGGTCAGGAGGCAGGGAGGAACATCTGTTCACTGGAAGTAGTGGACTGAGTCCCAACTCGCCCGTGGCTGGCGGCTTTCTCTTTTGATGTCAGGTCTCAGGGCTGGGGCCATTTTTCTCGCGAAAGCCTCCCGCTTCGGGCAGGAACGTGCCAGCTCGGCGCCACGGCTGTGCTATGGCTTGTAACGCTTCGGAGAAATATTTTCCTAACTCTAAGAGATTGCCGATAGAATGGCGCCGCACGTAAAGTTCAGAAAGTAGCGAACGTTTTGACTTTAAAAAGAACTAAGTACAAGAAATAAATTTTATTATATACATGTGAAAGAGCGACTGGCGTACTACTTTTCTACATAGTCACGAAACATATTGAGGCACTTATCATAGCAGTAGATAAGCTTTGAAAGAACTTCGTCGTAAAATTCTGCCGCCTGAGACTTCAGCCAGTGAGTCACGCCCGCCTGGAGTTCCGCGTCGGGCTGCGTTGCAAGCCAGTTCTTCATCTTGGGAAACAAGTGGAAGTCGCTTGGTGCAAGATCGGGGCTGTAGGACGGATGAGGGAAAATTTCCCATTTGAATGAATTAAGGAGTTCTTTAGTGCGGTTTTCCGTGTGAGATCGGGCGCTGTCGTGCAAAACCAAAATTTTGGGCCTCAGCTTTCCTCGGCGTTTGGTTCAAATGGCTCTGAGCAGTATGGGACTTAAATGCTGAGGTCATCAGTCCCCTAGAACTAAGAACTACTTAAACCTAACTAACCTAAGGACATCACACACATCCATGCCCGCGGCAGGATTCGAACCTGCGACCGTAGCGGTCGCGCGGCTCCAGACTGTAGCGCCTAGAACCGCTCGGCCACTTCGGCCGGCCCCTAGGCTTTTGTTTTGCTCTTCTAAGGCTGTGCAAAGTTCGACAGTACCGTGTAGAATTTATGGTTGCTCCACATTCGAGAAAATCAATAAGAAGCACACCTCGCCTATCCTAAAACATTGTCGCCATCAACTTCCTTGGCAAACGTTTTCTTGGTTTTTGGGAGAAACTTTTGTGCTCCCACTCCATGGACTGTAATTTTGTCTCGCAATTGACGTGTTTCACCCAAGTCTCGTAAGCAGTTACGATTCGATCCAGTAATGAATCACCATGTTTTTGGTAGTCCTCCAGAAATGTGAACGTTGCCACCATTCGCTATTCTTTATGGTGCTCTGTAAGCATTTTGGTCCCCCATCGTGCACAAAATTTGTGGTAGCGTAGATTTTGAGTGACATTTTCAAACAACAAAGTCCCTGAAACTTGTGGAAAAGAAAGCAAAAACTCCGTTATTGTGAAGCGATGGTTTTCACGAATCGTTTCACCAACTTTAGCGACAATTCGTCAGTCACAGTGCTCGGGCGTCCATTCTTCTCTTCATCATGAACTTTGGTTCGGCAATTTTTAAACCGAATGCACCATTTCCGGACGGAACATTCACTCAATACATTGTTTCCGTACGCTTCTCACAGTTCACGATAAATTTCTATAGGTTTTAGGTTTTTTGCCAACAAAAACCGTATCACAGACAGCACCTCTTTCCATTGCGGCGCACATTTCAAATTCGAATATCGAAAAAAACAGACGCGCAGAGACGTTCCCGCTGTCACGGATGGATGTCGACTGAGTTGCCGAGCAAGCACATATCAAAATATACGCTATCAGCGAGCGCCTAGCGGCGTCAGGCGTAAACGTTTCCTACTTTCTGAATAGCCTTCGTATTCCACTGGCGCCCGTCACCAGAAAACTTCCCACACAAACTCCTGGCAGAGGCTATGACAGACTGCTCGGCTGTTACGTCACCGTCAGGATTTTCCGGGAAGGAATGATATTGGCGCGTAGGTTGCTGGAGTACTGTAGAGTACTGTAGTGGGAGTCTAAATTAATTTATTGTAAGGCCACAACTGGCGAAAGCTTTGACTATCGGCGACACCGGGCCAAGTTCTCGCTCAGTAGGAGCAGTCGCTCTCTGCATGTGAGGCTGAAGAGAACGAGGGAAGTTTGCTCCTGGCTGCGACCATAGGAGTCAACCGCCCTTGCTGCAGAGTAACTTCATTCGCAGTTTCACTTGTCTGGCTCTGAGCACTATGGGACTTAACAGCTACGGTTATCAGTCCCCTAGAACTTATAACTACGTAAACCTAACTAACCTAAGGACATCACACACATCCATGCCCGAGGCAGGATTCGAACCTGCGACCGTAGCAGTCGCGCGGTTCCGGACTGAGCGCCTAGAACCGCGAGACCACCGCGGCCGGCTCACTTGTCTGGCCACCCGGGCAAACACTTAGGTCTTTTTTTTCCTTTTTATTCTTTTTTCTTGCGCTCGCGCTTTGATCGGCCTCCAAGGCGGAGCCCATCTTCAAGCAGCGATGCCGACGACGAGCAGCACGTGTCATCAACACGCCAACTTTGCGTCATACTGTCGATAATACACGCAGATCTAGCCTGTAGGGTTTCAGTTGATTTTTCAGCCGCCCAGAATTCGAACTGAGGTTTCTCAGCGGTGGCATCCATAGAACCACTTTGCCTCCTTAGGTGATAGCGTGGCACTGCATCTGATTACCCACTTGTTTATCGGCATTATACATTTCACCTGTTCTCTCTGCTCCCGCTACTCGTAGCAGAGAGGCACACTACATTCCATGCAATGTCTTTTGTACTAGGTTCTTGCCAACATCTCTATCATGTGACAACTATTCATTTTTGCTTTACGTTAATATACATCATTATCCCTTGTACAAACTCGTGATCAATTTTTGTGTTCCAATTTAAAGAAAATAAATGTAATTTTAAATCTTTAGGACAGCATTTATCTATTACACAGTCACACTCACCAGTCTCCTTTCCTATCATCATTTTTAGAGGGGAACGTTGATGAATATTAGAGACTAGCCACCCTACATAGGATTTATATCACGGCCATTATGCGATAGCATTACACACTTTGTGCAGATTCAGTACAGACCAGCTAGGGTGTGATTTGCATAACATTGTGATCCTGCCCCCTAACTTGCATATCAGCTAAGGGTCCCACGAAAGCAAACACGCTGCTAGTCCCACTAGGAATTTTCCCACGTCCTTTGCGTCACCTCATCTGCGACAACCAAGGACTTATTTCGCAACCATACTGCCAGGGAACTAAGAGTACAAGACAGTGACCTCAGTTTAGTTCTTTGCATCAACTGGAACAACTTGTGCCCTTTGTGAAACTTTAAAGCGACGTTTTCTTGAGCGGTGCCAGTAATAATGACGACAGAGACCCCCGTCCATTCCACTATCCATCTCCTGCGAGAGTTCCGTAAGAAGATTGTTAATCATGACTGTACATTTAAAAATCCAAAAATTAAATGCTCATGGATCACGCATCTTTGTTTCAACGCTTGGAATCAACCCACGCACCGAGCAAGCACGCTACCACAATGCACACTACTTCTCGATAAATATTTGCCTTATTTAAAAAAGTAAAACGTAGTCAAAAACTTAGAAGTCGTTTTTGCCGAGAATTTTGTAGGGTCGCATCGAAACAATTTGATTCTGCTCCTGGTAAGTCTGATTCAGAAATTAATAAACTTTCACTCTTCAGCCGGCCGCGGTGGTCTCGCGGTTCTAGGCGCGCAGTCCGGAACCGTGGGACTGCTACAGTCGCAGGTTCGAATCCTGCCTCGGGCATGGATGTGTGTGATGTCCTTAGGTTAGTTAGGTTTAAGTAGTTCTAAGTTCTAGGGGACTGATAACCACAGCAGTTGAGTCCCATAGTGCTCAGAGCCATTTGAACCATTTTTCACTCTTCATCTGAAATACGGGGTACAGCATACGGTGCCTTGAACCTGTCTCAGTACATCGAAACACGCCGCCATTTTATGAGGGTAATCCCAAAAGTAAGGTCTTCTATTTTTTTATAAGTACATAGATCTGTTTATTTCTACAATGGTTTACATCAGTTTACAGCTTGAACATTTAGCTATTTTTCGACATAATCAACATTTCTGTAGATGCATTTTTGTAGACGCTGTGGCAGTTTTTGTATGCCCATGTCATATCAGCTCGCCGCCATGCTGTTCAGAAAGTTATGAACTTCTTCTTTCACCTCGTCGTCGGAGCTGAATCGCTTTCCGGCCAAATGCTCTTTTAACCTAGGGAACAGGTGATAGTCACTGGGCGCCAAGACAGGACTGTAGGGTGGGTGGGTGATTATGTTACACTGAAACTGTTGCAGGAGAGCAACGGTTTGCCGAGCGATGTGTGGGCCAGCGTTGTCATGGAGAATGTGTACGTCCCAGCTCAACATTCCTCTTCTGGTGTTCTGAATTGCCCGTTTGAGTTTTTTCAGAGTCTCACAATACCTGTCAGCGTTAATTGTGGTCCCAGCGATTCAGCTCCGACGATGAGGTGAAAGAAGAGGTTCATAACTTTCTGAACAGCATGGCGGCGAGTTGGTATGACATGGGCATACAAAAACTGCTACAGAGTCTACAAAAATACATCGACAGAAATGGTGACTATGTCGAAAAATAGCTAAATGTTCAAGCTGTAAACTGATGTAAACCATTGCAGAAATAAACAGGTCTATGTACTTATATCTGGAGAAAACTGGACGTGACCCTCGGATATATTTAACTGTGGTCAGCTCCCTCGATTAACTTTGATCGAGGTCGGTGCGCCGACTTTACCGCAGTTAACTTTTAATCGAGGCTGGTGCAATCGGCCAAGTGTGTGCTCTCTTTGCAGCCTACATGTAATTATGAAATGTAAATTTTTATCCCATCTGCCTTCAGCAGGGAGACCAGTCTTACCAAATTTTAATTATTGTAAATATTATATATATTATAAATATTATAATATAATTATTATACCAAATTATAATTATTATAAACAACATGTAGGTTTGTCGAAATTTTAATCAGTAGTATGTTTCGACTATTTCTTTGCATGCTTTACAGGTCAGAGAGCAAGTCATCATCCTGATATTGAAAGGGAGCTGGCGATCATCACCTTACTTACGATGTGATTGAAGTCTTTTTAGATTTCAGAGTTCGAAATAGGGAAAAGATCAACAGACTGAGCCACGCTTTCTCATAGCACTTATCCTGTTTACAAGGGTGGTTACGTACACGTTTTTCAAATCGGTTTGGTACTAGTTAGTGCAGTTACATAAATCATTCAAATGTTCGCCCATTCTCACTAATCGCTTTCGTTGCTCAGAGTGAGTTGTTCTTATCCCAAAATATGTTTTTTTGCCTTTTAAAGCTAGAAACTCATTTCATGGGCCTAAAACTCTGTGTAAAAGAGGGCATTTATTCAGGGCATTTTTCAGATTACATATTTGCATTTAATTTAAACAGATGGTAGGTAGAATATAAATGGAAGATAGAGAAATGTCCATAGTTCTGCGTAAGTTGTGTTCTGTAAAGATATTTTAACTTTCGAATTTCTCTTATAAATACACCAGAACAAGACAAATATTAATTTTTCCTTCACGTAAGATAAAGTACGAGAAAGAAAATCGTTACGGAAAAATTCTGTCACTTTCGGCGATATAAAGTGAAATAAGACGTCTTGGCTGCTTCTCTGCTTTAAATTCCAGGTCTAGTATCTTACTTCATCCTATTTTATTTTCTCCAATTGTATTACTACTCTCCCCTTTTTCTCGAACCTTTCACTTTTCGAGATATCTCCAGCCGCAATTATGAAAGAAAGGGAGTTAATTATTTAAATGAAAGTATATCATTCCCTTCGGTCAGAAATTTATTTTCATTAACGTACAAAGAAATTTCGAATGATGTGGTCTAATATTGAGGTGGGGCGGTACATCTACACAACGTACATTACCGGCGCATTGCCTTTGTCATTCTGTTTCGTGCATTTGATGTTACACCGTCTCTAGTAACGGCTTCGCTGGAGTTAAGTTAAATTCTGATCTTCCTTATTTTGTAGACCTACAAGTCGACAGCGTTGTTCCCTATACAGCTGTGAGAAAAGAGAAGTGATGGATATGCAGATCTCTGTTTTGTCATTATTCTGAAGCATTATAGCTGACATTTGAGGAAGAAATTTCTGAGGATGTACGTCTGGAGTACAGCATTGTATGGTAGTGAAACATGGACTGTGGGAAAACCGGAACAGAAGAGAATCGAAGCGTTTGAGATGTGGTGCTATAGACGAATGTTGAAAATTAGGTGGACTGATAAGGTAAGGAATGAGGAGGTTCTACGCAGAATCGGAGAGGAAAGGAATATGTGGAAAACACTGATAAGGAGAAGGGACAGGATGATAGGACATCTGCTAAGACATGAGGGAATGACTTCCATGGTACTAGAGGGAGCTGTAGAGGGCAAAAACTGTAGAGGAAGACAGAGATTGGAATACGTCAAGCAAATAATTGAGAACGTAGGTTGCAAGTGCTACTCTGAGATGAAGAGGTTAGCACAGGAAAGGAATTCGTGGCGGGCCGCATCAAACCAGTCAGTAGACTGATGACCAAAAAAGCTGACATCAGTATAGCTAGCTCTGTTGATGTAGCTGGGTGACAGAGCAATATTAGACTAAACTGAAGCCTACGAAACGTAGTTCGACAGAGTAAAGTGATTTAATACGTTTGTAATCCTCAGAAAAATTGGTACAAGCACAGGGAAAGGCGGGTGAGTTATAAAAATGTACGAGAAACAACAGGGAACAATGAGAATGAAACAGCAAGAGATAAGTGCTCGGATTACCCAATTGTAAAAAATTAAAAAGGAAGATGGACAATTGTTTTGCGAAATTACGTGTCTGAAAGTAAGATATAAATCAAATTAGAGAAGCATTTGATGCATATGTGAATGATGTTAGAATCATGTACTGCAAATGATTGCCAATTGAGAATTTAATATTCAATTTTCAATTTAGAATCTTACAATTTTAAAAAGTACCAGCGGACACTTGTGCTGTGGATTATGTATACCACCAGACCAATATCCTCCAGTACTCTTTAAAATTGTAATTTAAGCTTTGAACTTTAAATTCTCAATTAGTACTTCATTTGTAGCACATGGTTCTAACATCATTCATAGAAACGTCAAATACTTCTCTAATCTGTTTTATTTCTTACTTTAAGACAAATCATTCCACAGAACGTTTCATCTTTTTTCTTCTTTTTTTTAATTTTCAAGTTTTTTTCAGAAAGCATGAAATATTAATATTTATTATCATGATTACTTGTAAACAATTAAATATCTTTTTATAACAGTGCACTAGTCAGCTTGATACACCATTTGTCCCTATCCCACTTGTCGATTGGCAATGAAAACTCGGACAAAACCTCCTAGTGTAATTTCCGGAGTGTCTTGTTTTCACTCTGCTCAAACATTTGACCAAAAACGGATTAATATATGCAGTCTTTGTACAATATTGTACAACGATATATCGACGTAATGAAGGAAATAAACGAAAGATTCAGAAGAAATAAAATTCATTGTGAAAGGATATACGTATATTATTCCCTGATGATACTGTTTTCTCCTGTGAAAATGTGGAAGTATTGCAGGACCTGTTGAATGTGAATGAACAGCTAGCTGAATACAGAAAAATGAACTGAGAATGTAACAAAAGAAGTCGATTGTATTGAGGAGTAACAGAAATGAAATTAGAGACAATATGACGTCAAAATTGGGAACCATGTAATAGGCGAAGTGAATGAATTCTGCTACTTTGGAAGTTTCGGATTTCGTTATAAAAATCATTACACCTTACGGTCTCACATGTCTTCTACCTTACGATAGGGTCATGGATAGGAATTTTTAGTAGTCGAGCTATGACTATAAAGTTTAAACGATTGCCTTAAGCTTTTTTAGTAATAACCGTTCTCTGTAGCATACCTGATATTAACTGCAGAAAATTAAGTGAAACAGACACGCTTTCGTGCTCATTGACCTGTGGTTTACTCGTCTCTATATTCCCTACCTTGCTCTGACGTTATCATCACGCTTTGTTCTCCAACCTGTCAATAAGGTGCATTCAGAAAGAAAGGATGGCGGAGACCGTAAAATTAAAACTTCTGAAAGGATGGTGGAGACCGTAAAATTAAAACTTCTGAAAGGATGGCAACGTCATTGCCTGCAGTAGAAAGTGCTGTACACATCAGAGAACTGAGGTCGCAAACTTGCCACTGAATAGACACTGGTACACACTCACGTGAGGACAGAGCAAGCATGTGCACGCGTCAACTGCCACTCCACTCAATAGCGCTGAAAACAGAGGAATGCAGGCTTCAAGAGAAGAGCGGACGGTTGTAGAGCGTTTCCTGACAGCGAAAAGATTGTAGGTAACAGAAATTCATCGAAGACTGGAATAAAGGTATGGGGAGACCTACATGACCGTCATGGCGTGGCGGAATCGATTCAAGGAAGACCGGATGTCGTTAGCGGACGACGCACGATGTAGAACGCCATATCGAATAACCGAAACTATTCTCTAGCAGGTCGGCGCCACTGTTACTAAAAACCGCCCAGGTAACGCCGGGGCCACACGAGTGGTGTGTTTCCCCACGGGGGGGCCTTTTGCGGCTAGACGAAAAATCTGCAGCCATGCGGTTAGCTAAGGAACGAAGTGCGGAGGGTCAAATATCGAGTCATCCCCAGTGTCTCTAAAACAATTCTTGTGTGTAAAAGTAGCAAAGCTACATCCGTCTATGCAGTCAGTTGCTTATTAAATCTTTTACTTTGTGTGTAAAAAATTAAGAAGCAGTGTTTCCTGATTTCAGTGCGTTCTGCGCTATGAAATCGTTCTCGAACGATTGTGAGGAAGCTATGCGATAAAAAAATTCATTTTTGCACATCTTCTAGTCTGACTATACAGCTTGATAATGAACTGGATTTCTTTATGTTATTGCCCTTACTTATAGTAATATTTTGAACTAAAGTAAAACGCAGCACCTATACTGAAAAGTGTGCAATGAAAATTCTCATCGCTGGCCATTTGACGTTCGGTTCATTTTAGAAGATACGAGGCCTGTTCAGAAAGTAAGCTCCGATTGATTGCCAAATTGAAACCACAGTGAACATCAGAAATGTTTTACTTGTAACAATTAGCTACACCTTTCAGCTACTTCTCTACGTAGTCGCCGTTCTGACTTAAACTTTTGTCATAGCGTTGTACCAACTTTTCAATAGCCTCATCATAGAAGGCAGCCGCCAGTGCTTTCCGCCAATTCTCCACGCTGGCCTACACCTCGTTGTCTGTGTCAAAATGTTGTCTTCAAAGACAGCGGTTCATGTGACCAGAGATGAAATTCAGGGGGAGACAATTGCGGACTGTATTGTGGGTAATCTCACATTTCCATTTGAAAACGATGCAGGAGCATCTTCATTGCCCCTGCAGAATGCGGCTGAGAATTGTTTTGAAGAAGAAACAGCACGACAGTTATGTAATGTTAGCTGCATAGCTTCAGGCGAAATTTCTCACCAGGCCCTCGTACTTGGCGGCAGACACTATTTTCTAGACATCTTTACGCACTCACTGCGAGCTCAGAAATGAGAAGAGCGACGTGATGCTAACTGGGGTTATACTAGAGACACTACCCAACACATCTGTGCAAAGCTTTATCGGATTTTCATAGTCGTTTCCATTTCGCGACCGATCGGAGCTTACTTTCTGAACGCCCCTCGTATAATGCTGTGTACCAAATGTAGCTAACATACAGAAATCGATTTTAACGTCAGAATGAGATCCGCACCTCTTTCCAGTCGCGAGTAAATACGAGCGCAAATCAGAAAGTCTTTGTCCTTATGTTTTATTAGCCAAAGTAAGGCACATACAGGTAATGACAAATATACATCCAATTCCACCTACCTTATACTGTTTTTCCGCATAGTCGCCACACCGGTTCACACACTTGTCCCATCACAGCACTAAATTCGAGGTAATAAATTCGAGATGCCCCTGCGGTAGAATTCGTCCAGATGACTATGGAACCACCGTAGGTGAGCTGTGGTAAAAACTGCTGTTTTGAAGAGCGCGCCGCAGCGCGTAGTGTGAAGCAGTCGCCCTCAGTTTCTGGCGGTGGCGCCGCTGTGGCAATCGCAGCTTTGGTGTCTTCCTCTGGTGGGAAAGGGGAAGGGTTGCCTCTTCACGTGCATTTAAGGGGCGCTATGAGCTCGCCACTCGGTCAGTCTGGGTCAGTCTCTCGTCTCCAGCTTGCTAGTCTGTCTCTCGTCCGCATTTGTTTGTCTGTCTGTCGTTCGGGGTGCTAGTATGTCTGTCGTTCGTCGTTCGGATCAACCTTTAAAGCCGGCCAAATGAGAGTCTTTCCACTCTGCCAGTAAGAGAACTCAGCGAGTGGTCGCCCGGTCGGGGCTCAATTACTGCATCTGAGTCTGCGCGTTAGGCCGCCAGTCTGTTCGAGTTGGCTCAGGCAATGGTCATTGGCGATCGATCGGTTGGTCGGTCGCGCACTGAGACCCAAGATGACTCGTCCGTCTTGAGCGTCGGCGCTTGTGAGATCGCCACGAGAGTCCAGTAGGCCGCGGCGTATAGCGAGAGGTAGTGACTTCGCGGTCGACACGAGAGCAACACGAGTCAACCCACGACACCAGTCTGGTCGCTGCGAGCTGTGACGCCGTGAGACGGGAGATCGGCGCGCATTCCTGCGTCTGTTGACGCGGCTGGCAGCGGACGGTTCAGGAGAGCGATTTGGGGCTGCTGCGCCAGGTCTTCTCCAGAAATCGTTGTTTATTAGAAGTTAAGTGATTGGTGATATGCTGTTTGATTTACTCTTTTTTTTAACACTTTATTGATACAGCAACATTATTATAAACAATCGAAAAGAAGGTATTGTGATACAAATTGTTCATAAACAACAAACATTGTATTTTACACATTAACCCACCACCTTATCTAATTAGTGGGTCCAGTTATTATACTTGAAAACAAGCAGCTTATACTACTTAATTAATGGCACTTACTATGGACAGGGTTAATCTAACTACTTAACTAATCTGGTTATTCTAAATCTAGCTACTCTGCAGCGTTACAGGTGTGCCAGACGAAATACAAACCTACTAAAATGGCCTGCTCACTGAGCTAATCCCAGTGAGCGTGCCCCTGGCACTGGGCTGGCCTACTACTTTTAGAATCGCTGCAGTCCCTACCTATGTTAGTGATGTTAGTATTCTAATTTTACGTTATTCTAGTATAACTACTTCCTATCAAATCTTAGTGCATGTCAAGTCCGGGAATGGTGCTCCTGCTCCCCTGATCCGACAGCGCGGCGGATTCCAGTTGTGAAACAACCGGCCAGTACCGCGCTCGGCGGAAATTGCAGGTGCACCTCAGTCTTCATCGGGTTATTTTTTGATCTCTAACCGTGTTGGTTACTAATGAAATCCCTCAAGATCTTTTGGGATACTTCGTTTGCCAAATTGTTGAGGACATTTTAGGTCTCGGCACGTCGCAGTAGCGTGTATGTGTCTCTGTTTGGCAATTGATTCCTAAGTTCGAGCGCCACATCGTCATACAACGTGCAGTCATAGACGACATGTTCGGGTGTTCCATCCGGAGCACCACAGTCGCACGCTGGTGTCGCCCGTTTTCCAAATCGACATAGATATGTCGGATATGGCCCGTGACCCGTAAGAAAGTGCAGCAGACCTCTGCTCGGCTCAAAGTGGCTCATTTGAAGCCTTTCTCTGATGTTCGGTAGTAGCTGGAATACCCTTCTTCCCGTTTCCTCTGTTTCCCATTGCTGTTGCCATAACTCTTCGCCCCTTCTCTTTATTGCATATCTATCCCCAACTTGTACCCCAATGATTTCCCTGGTCTTTTCTATCTTTCCTTTAGAGACCCAGTACCACGCTCCCTGTTCTCTAATTTTTATGTCTAAGGGACATAATCCTATTATTGTCAGTAAGCCCCCCCCCCCCAGGTGTTGTTCGGTATGCCCCGACTGAACGCAACAGCATGTTCCGCTGCACCCTTCTCACGGTCACTGCGGGCACCACCCTCGTGAGCCTGTGTGCCCAAACCCCGCTCGCATATCCTACTAAGGATGTTAGGATACTATTGTGATAAAGTTTGATCAAGTTGGGAGGTAGGTGGAATCTTTTATGGCCTATGAAACACGTATGTATTCAGTGTATTCAGTAGCAGCGATGGCGAGGCATGACAGAATCTCTGACCAGAGAGTTATTTATCGTTGCTAGTCTGCGCTTGACCGCGCGAGAGTTCAGTTGTACGTAGCGAGTCGCGAGAGCATGTAGTAGCGCGCGAGAGACAGTCGCAGTTGTGTGTGAGGAGTCGGCGGGCGTCGACATGGCCCTCTGGTCAAGATTCAGGACGAGGTATATTTTTTAAATAAGGTAATGAAGCAGCATTGCGCACATCTGATAATGTAGTATACCTTAACTGTAATTAATTTGTTCAAGAATCGCCCCAATAATAATTTTGTTTTCAAACCAAGCATTTTAACAAAACAAACATTTTATTGAAAGAAAATTTCCCATGCATCTCCTTAAAGAAAAAATTTACTTAAGTTCAAAGAATTTTTGCGATGCATTTCCTCCAAGCTATGGCGAAAATAAGAGCAGATGCAGTTTTACTGAGGTAAGAATTTGAGTTTAATTAGGGCCTAAGATCGACATTTCGATCTATTTACGTTTTCATTGTCACTGAGATTTCATTATCATTGAATTGAGTTTCATTTTTTGTGGGGAGCTTACACTTGGGTCAGATTGCTACTTCTCATTTAATTGTCATTGTCGATAAATTATTTAAATTGCGGGGAGGTTACACTTGGCGACATCCGGCCAGGATCGTATTTCTTTGGGAATCTTCTAAGAAACAGTCAGATATCTGCTCTTATTTGCTTAAATATAATTAGCATTTGGCGCAACGTTTTTACTAATTTTATGACTTTCTTTCCTCAGATCATCGGCAATTCGTTGCTCTGTTGTATTTGTGTGTTGCTTTTGCATTGTGCTTATTTGTTTTGTGAATAATTTTGACTATTGTAAAAATGCCGCGAAAGACTGTGAATAGTGAATCGCGAGGTATTATGAATGAAATTACCGACTTAAACAACGTGACCGATAGTAATTGTGACACGCAGTGTAATGATGACAATCCTGCTTTCACTGACAATCAATGCGTTCCAACCACTAATGATGAGTTTTATCTTAATGATGAACAAATGAACTCAATTGTCTCCTCTGTTAATTTGACGACAATTGATGACGCGGGGTGCCCTATTGTAATGAGCGCTGCCCAGCTTAACACACCCGGTTTGGAAAGTTCAAGTAACGTACAGACAAATTTTTCTAATGAAAATGGACAGTGTACTGAAAGTACGACGGATTCATTTAATTCCGAAATAGTGACCGACAATGTACATTCGACTGGCAAACCTTTTTGTAAATTACAGAATGACCAAATGGTCACACAAAATGCGACAATTGTAGGTACACAATCAAACAGTACAGAGAATAGAGCCGGTAATATTGACTTTGAACAAATTATGGCAAGATTGCTACAACAACACAGTGAAAATCTCAAACAACAATTTAGTAAAGATTTCAAACAACTTAATGAAAAACAAGACAAACAGAGTGAAAAATTAGACAATAATAATGAAGATCTCAAACAACTTAGTGAACAGGTCAGACAACAGAGTGAAGATTTCAGACAACTTAGAGAACAGAACAAACAAGATAACGAAAATCTCAAACAACACTTAAATGAAAAATTAGACAACAATTCCAAACAGTTAAATGAAAAATTAGACAACAATTCCAGGCAGCTTAGTGAACAAATTAGAGCCGTTGCCGCACAGTGCCATGACACTAAGGAACAGTTACGCGAGGAAATTGAGGCTTGTTCAAAGAAAAGTAGCGAAGAAATTAGATCTGTTGCGCAAGAATTAAGGGAAATGCAAACAGCTACAACAGAAACACTTAGAAACGAAATTAGCGGAGTCGCTAAACAATGCTCTGAAAAGGCTACACAATTACGCGACGAGTTTAAAGCAATGACAGCAGAACTTTCACGCACAATGGATGAAAAGATTGACGCGAAATTCGACCAACAGAACACTCAAACTCACGAACGTTTTAATCTTCACATACAAAACAGTGATACGCGTTTCCGCAAATTTATTCAGGATCAAAATAAAGTAAAACGTCAAGTCATGGAAACAATCACTGCTCAGAGACAAGAAGACAAACGTAAAATGTTTGCGAAGGCAAAAACGTATGTAGACAACAATATTGCTACAGTGTCCGACGAAATTAATACCATCAAACAGTCAAACACAGAATTACGTGACGAAATTTCCAATCTTAAATCGAATACAGACACATACACAACAGATTTTCAAACAGTGACCGACAGACTCGAACAATTAGAACTAACACAGGATTCCGATGTCGTCAAAGCTGACGTTAAAAAATTGAACGAAACTACACGTAAATTGCAAAAACAGATTAATGCCTCTGATACTAAAACCGATGATCAGGTAAAAATACTGACTGAAAAATGTGATGAACTGGCCAGTCGTATTGACGTTATTGGAAGTAATAATGACAGCAAATCAGACGATACTTCACCGGTTTCATTTAACCAAACACCTGAATTTCAAAATTTACAGCAGACAATTAATGAGATCGATTCATCTAATAACACCTTGCGTAGAAAACTGTCATGTTTACAGCAAGAAGTAACAGAGATAAAAAATATTTCAGTTAATAACACATCACAACAGACGCCGCTTTGTGAACATTTGTCAGACTCACGCAGTGCGTATAATTTAGGTAATCAACAGAGAGTACGCGACTTAGATTCCGAACAGACACAGACAAATAGATTCTCTTACAATCATGAATCTGTCCCATCATACAGAGACGATAATTTTGATTACAAACATTTTCTATCAGTGAGAAAATTTAAAGTGTTTGAAAATGACAGAACACAGATTCATCCGCTAGATTGGATACAACAATTTAGCTTTGCTTTTCCACCGACTTGGCCTGTAACGCACAAACTTGAATTCATTTGCAGTTTTTTGGAAGGCGCACCGGCAACTCGTATGAGACCGATCGCGAGACAATGTTATTCAGTAGAAGAATTTCAGAATGCTTTTCTGTCAGCGTACTGGTCGAAGACGACACAGCGCGGAATTAAAGATCAACTTATTAGTTTGCCAAATTATGAGAACTCCAATTTTCCCAGTGTGACGCATTCTTTGAGCATATGGTCCAACAAAACCAGTATTTAAGTGAACCTTATAGTGAATCTGCATTTATACAATTATGCATTTCTAAGTTGCCACGATCATTAAGTGTGTCACTTTTAACAGGTCAGCAAAAAGAAAATATTTCGGCATTCAGGGATCTGCTGCAGCTTTTAGAAGTGCAGCAATCAGATTATTCTTTCGTAAACAAAAATTTTTCGTATAATAACCAAGGTCAACAAACATACAGCAATTATGATCAGACACGTAATTTCAATAGTAAAAGTAACAGACGCTTTAGGAATGACAACCAACAGAACTTTAATAACAAACTTCTAATTATCAATATCGTCAAAATTTTCAGCAACAGGAACCACATTTTAGTAACAATAGACGTTTTCCACCACAACAGCATGAAAGTCAGCCGGTTAGCATACCTAACCAACAATGTAATGCACAAGGTCAACCAGGCTTTAATGTTTCGCCGCGTGGACGTATAGTCCCTGGTACAATAAATAATAGTGCACGGCAGCAAGGAAATAACTACGTGCAGAAAACACAGTATTTCAATTCCTATCGCAATGCACCGTATAGCAATGACTATCACGACAGACGTAAAAATAATGAGGACAATTTTCAGCGTACATCTAACGACAGTCGGTCATACCAACAGCAAAATTATCCACAAGAACCTATTCTCATGAATGAACCCGACAGTAGGAATCATCCAGAGCGTAATACGTCTGGAAGAAGTAATAGAACAGTTCAAATTGTAGAAATGCCACAACATCCTCCAGAAAATAATAACACGTCAGATAGAATCTGACTAGATACTGTACAGGTCGCATCTTCCAGTAACACAAGCACTAGTTTTGACACGCAGAATGTTGTTCACGAAAATGTAATTACTTTTGACGATATCAGAGACACTCTTTTACAGGAAAGACCAGTTGTTCAGAAAACTATTTCACATCCTGTCATCGAAATTAAAATTGGTTCATCGAAATTTTCAGCGGTAATCGATTCCGGATCACCAATGTCAGTAATGAATGAAGAAACTTTTAACGAGTGTAACAAAGAGAATACCTATCTCACATTACCATTAGGCAAAACGAAAGTAAAAGGAGCAGTATCGAGTAAAGGAGTAGACGTTAAATTACAGACGCATTTATCATTTTGCATTGCAGGTCACACATTTCACTCAAATTTTTGGATTGTTCCTTTATTGACAACAGACGTTATTTTAGGTACTAATTTTCTCGTACAACACGACGCAGTGGTTGATTTTCAAATTCCTATTTAATGTTGAAGGATGAAAATGTGCAATTGGCTTTAGAATTTCAGCACTCATTATCTGCGGAAGAACAAACAATTAATCGCACAGAGGTCATTTCCGCAACACGTAACATAGATTGTAATTCCACATTGTTCACAGATACGTACGTACATAACTATAATACTCCAGACGAAGCTGACTACTACGTAATACAGATGATCTCTGATAAAGTTAAACAAAGCAGTGCAAATACAGACGACGAACGCACGCAACTACGCAAAATTCTTTTACAGCAAGCTCCAGTTTTTGACAACATTCCTGGTACTATGTCCGGATTTATGTATGAATTCCAAGTCAAACAGCACGATACATTTAAAGCTAAACAATATCCCATTCCATATATCCACCGAGGACAGGTTAAAAAAGAATTGCAGGATATGCTCGACCAAGGAATTATAGAACCGGCAGTTAGTCCGTACATAAACCCGCTACATATTGTTAAGAAAAAAGATGGCTCACTTCGCCTCGTACTTGACTCGCGTCACATTAATGACATTATTATTAATGAAACAGATCGACCACAGACATTAGAGGAACTGCTACAGAAATTTCACGGTACTGCTATTTATTCTACATTAGATCTAAAATCGGGATTTTGGCAAATTCAGCTTCATCCGAATTGCAGAAAGTACACAGCATTTCTCTGTTTTGGCGACTGTTATCAATTTTGTAAATTACCGCTCGGCTTAACTATCTCTTCTGCAGCTTTTATTCGCGGTTTGAACACAATACTTCCGACAGAACTTAAGGACAGAATTACGACGTACGTAAACGACATTCTTATCGCAGAAGGTAACTGGTCTGAACACAATCTGATTCTAGAACAACTGTTACAAACTTTTCATGCTCAAGGACTCACAGTTAATCTCAGTAAATCGCATTTTGGCAAAACTTCTATAAAATTTCTTGGACACGTAATTTCAGCAGAAGGCATTGCGCCTGATCCGGAAAAACTTCAAGCTCTACGTGACATTACCGTTCCTACGACGAAGAAGCAACTACGCAGTTTTTTGGGCTTAATTATCTTTTTCCGTAAATTTATTCATCACTCTGCTTTAGACACACCTAGATTATGCCAATTAACAGGTAAAAACACTATTTGGTCATGGGATAAGCAAGCACATTCTGAATTTATGAACCTGAAACATGCTTTGTTGAATGCACCACTTTTATCGCACCCAGATCTTACCAGAAATTTTTCTATTGCCACCGACAGTTCTAACACCGCTTTAGGCGTACATATTTTCCAGGAAATTGAAGAAGATGGCTCTACAGTAATTAAAAACATCGCATTTGCAAGCCGCATCTTGTCGCCTGCTGAACGAAATTATTCCGTTACAGAACTGGAAACATTATGTGTTGTATGGGCTTTTACGAGATTTCGGCACTTTCTTTATGGCAGACACCGTTTACACAGATCACAGAGCGATACAGTTTTTACTTTCGGCTAAATCCACTCACGACAGATTAAGCAGATGGAAATTTTATTTACAGGAATTTAATTTTACAATAGTTCACATTCCCGGCACACAAAGTGTTATAGCAGACGCACTTTCTCGTTCTCTCAGCAACAATCAGCATGACATCGCAACCAACTTCTGCAAAGCAAATTTCAGCGTTATGTACATTCAACAAGTTGCATTTGAAAATTTTATTTCGTCGTCATTACAGGACATAGCAAAAGAGCAAAATAAAGACAACGTGTGGAAAGAAATTAAACACCTTTGGCAAAATAAGAATAATGTTACGATTAGAAACCATTACACTGTACGCAATGACATTCTATTTCGCCGCTCTCATCCTGACAGCAACAATTGGTTATTATGCATTCCTGACGAACTGGTTAACAAATTAATATGGTATACTCATTTAAGTTATGCACATTACGGAGCCAGAAAATGTTTTCTTATACTGAGACAGAACTGTTATTTTGCCAACATGGAGAAACGTATACGACGAGTTTTAGCGTCATGTAAAATTTGCCAGAAAGCTAAGTCAGACACCACTTCACATATTCCTCCCTTATATCCCATTGTACCTGTTAAATTAAGACATATGGCCGCTGTAGACATTTTTGGTCCAATTCCGAGAACTAACAGAAGTTTTTGCTACATCTTTGTCGCTGTTGAACTCACTTCAAAATTTGTTACTTTCACTCCGTTACGCAAAGCTACTGCTAAAACTGTTTCGAAAGCATTTGTAAAACATTTTCTATTTCATGTAGGGCATGTGTTGAAAGTCATTTCTGATAATGGATCGCAATTTCGATCTGCTGTATGGACACGTATGTTACGAACTAGAAACATTTCTCCGATCTATATATCCAGGTACCATGCTTCTTCGAACCCTTGTGAACGATTAATGAAAGAAATTGGTAAACTGTGTAGAATATACTGCCACAAAAGACATATTGACTGGGGCACACACATATTCTCATTCCAAGATGTAATTAATTCCATACCAAATGAATCCACTATGCTATCTCCGTCTGTTATACTGAAAAATGCTGAACCACCTAACAAAATTAAAGAATTAGTACACTTTCCTACATCTCGTCGATTACGACACCATGAAATAATTAACATTGCGCTGGACAACATCAAACGTGCCGCAGAGCGCCGGAGAAGACAGCAAAAACAGGTTTGTACACGCCGTGACTTTCACATTGGACAGAAGATATTAGTACGTACACACTATTTATCTAGCAGAATAAAAGGTAAGTGCAGTAAATTTGAACTTCTATACGCAGGTCCATATCGGATTCGCAGCATTCCTCACCCCAATGTTGTACACGTCGAAACTTTGAGAACCAGGAAAAGTAAGGGCAACCACCATGTGTCGAACATTAAACCCTTTATTGAATGAAACCACTTTATGATTTAACGTGCTATGATGCCATTTACTAATTTTTATGACCACTTATACAATTATATTCACGTGGTTAATTATTGATGACCATCGTATTTTTTCTTGGCAAGTGCCCGGCAAGGTAAGGTTAGCAGGTCGCTCTTCTTGTCGTTACACATCAGACCGTGCATATTTTCCAGATGATCTTACACATTTTATGATCACTTATGCAATTATATTTATGTGACTACTTATTGATGACTATCGTATTCTTTTCTTGGCAAGTGCCCGGCAAGGTAAGATTAGCAGGTCGCTCTTCTTGTCGTTACACATCAGACCGTGCATATTTTTCCGGACAAACTTACGTATTTTATGAGTAATTATCCAATTCTATGTAGTGACGTATTAATTTTATCAAATTCTCTCTCCATTAAAGTCTTTAATTCTCGCCTCTATTAACTACACTACATACAAGCTGAACACAACGAACGTCACATTTTGTCTTTCTTATGTATGTACGATTGTTTTCATGTTTTGTTTGTATGCACTGTGAAATAGTTAAGGTAGAACACACACCAGTTGACTTTGACATTTTTTGCCCTATGATATCTCAACATCGTGACTGTTATACATTTTTTTTTTTTTTTTTTTTTTTTGCTGCTGCATTGTGATATTTTGTGTACATTTTTGCCTTTGAACACCGTCTATGCTTTTGACATATTACGTTTTGCGTCATGGTCTGCTGTATGCTCAAATTATGTTACTATAAACCAGTCATTATTTAGTGAGTATATGATGTAAATGCAAGACATTAATCTTTTTTTCATCATTTTCAGTAAGAAATAACGTGTAAAGGAAATAAATTAAACAGAAATGGGAATTTCACCTACGGAATAGACGAAAGAAGATACAAAAACCTTATCAGGAAGAGTAAATGGATCAGAATTAACAAGCTTTAACAAGAATATACTATACATCGTAGAATAGCAGTCTTAACTAATTTTTTCTTTCAGAATACAAGGCGATTGATGCAGGCTGTCAGACAGAACTACACATCTTAGTTTTAGTGATGAAATATACTAGAGATAAGGAATAGTTGTGTAATGAGTAATGAAGTGATTTTTTGCAGATGATAATGAATGCTGATGAAGAGTAATGATGAAGAATATGCTACTATGGATAATGAAGTTTTTCTTTACAGGTGATGATAATAATGAAGTTATGATAATATGGATAATGAAGTTTTTTCTTTACAGATGAGGATGATGTTGAAGTTTATGTAGTTATGCTATGTAGTTATTTAAGTATTTGTTGCAGTTTGTTTTGACAGTATGTTTTATATCGTATGGTATGATGACTGAAGGTTTTGGAAAGGACAGCTATGGAAAACATTTTTATACACATTTCACTACCTGTTAATTCGAAGTTCACTACTTTTCAGCATAGTATGCGTTTCTTCTTTCAGCTCAATAATCCATTTGTATTTTTTTTCCAGGAGAAGTTTTTCATGATACTTAGTAAACCTGTTACTTATTAAACCTGTACTAGTACTTGCATTTCTTTTACTCAGTTGTGTCTATCATTTATAAATGTGATTACATATACTTCCTTGTTTCATAACCTTGCTACAGCTGACTCATGACGAATGACGTTACACATTTTCATTTACAGGAACAACCCAGAAGCAATTTTTTTTTCTTTTTCTCTTCTTGCTTTCCCTTATAATTACCCAAAGCAATGCATTGCTAACAAAAAAAAATTGTATCACCAATTCCAAATAATGCTACCTATTTAAGAGAGTTCTGAATAATACTGAATGATGAACAATGTTTTGTACTATTCAATACTTGTTGGCCAATGAGTGCCAATAATTAGTATAACTAAATGAATTATGTTAATACTATGCCATTCATTAGCTCCTGTTTTCAATGATGACTTTTGATGTATTGTAACTGGCCACTGAGTGCCAACAATTAGTGTAACTAAATGAATTATGTTAATACTATACCATTCATTAGCTCCTGTTTTCAATGATGACTTTTGATGTTTTGTAACTGGCCAATGAGTGCCAATAATTAGTATAACTAAATGAATTATGTTAATGCTATGCCAATAATTGACTCTCCTTTTCAATGATGACTTCTGATGGTTTATAACCGGCCATAAGTGCCAATGTTCACTATAATCAGTTAATTTTATGAACATTATTCTGTCATACTAAATATGCTTTGTAACTGGCCAAGGAATGCCACTGTTTGTTGTAATATACCCATGATGCCAATAATTACTATATTCAGTTAATTTTATGAACATTATTCTGTAATACTAAATACATGGTACAGAAATGTTCAATAACTGGGCTATGAATGCCGCAAACTACTAATGTAATTCTCAATGAAGATTACTATGTGACTTAATGTCCTTCACCTTCTGACCTAACTACCTGAAATTACTGTAATATCCATTTGTCCTGTCTATCCTCATCATCATGGAGCACCATATTTGGTTTTTGCACTGATTCTACGTTGATGTGCCTTGTAAGAGCGTGGTGTTGACACGACATGCTGTCCACCACCGTGAGCGATGAAGACGTTATTATGGTTCCACTGTTTGGTGTACCTGATGTACTGCCAAAATGATAACATGGAATATTACTACGACATTACAGTGTCTTGGCTACGCTGGTAAATACTTCTGGGAAAAGAACTTCCATTTGTCTCACTTGGTGTTGTACTTCTGTGGAAAGATATGGACTTTCAGTGCAGATGCGTGCAACCTAAAGTGCTACAACCATGACGCAATCCTTCCTATTCATTTCCTAATTCTTGTAAAGTGAAAAAGTCATATACAGTGCGTGTGCGTTTCCTTTCATTTGTTAATAAGATCAGTTGTCCTGAAATTACTAAAGACTTCTATAGTGCATGTGCACTTTATTACACTCCTTGATTTGTTTGTTTGTCGTAAAAATATTAGAGAGTTTTACAGTGCGTGTGCACTTTATGCCATTTGTACTCGTTACGTATACATTTTGTGGTTTTCTGATATGTTCCGTATTACAGTGTGTGTGCACTTTTGTCATTTATTAATACATTTTGTGATTTGATGATATATTCTGTACTACAGTGCGTGTGCACCTTTGTCATTTATCAATATGATTTGTATTCATTGTATATACATTTTGTGATTTGCTGATATATTCTCAACTGCAGTGCATGTGCACTTACGTCACTTGTCAACATGATTTTTACCATTGCGTTTATTTGTTATGAAAATGCTAAAGAGTTTTTCAGTGCGTGTGCATTTTTGTCATTTTTGTAACATGATTTCTACCCATTCTATGTACATTTCTTTTGATTTGTTTTGAAGTACAGTATATGTGCACTCTTGTCATTTATATTGTATATACATTTTGTGATTTGATGATTTTTTGCTATGAAAACATTGAAGAATTCTTCAGTAACTGTGCACTTATGTCATATGTTCTGTACTCATTGTCATTATCTGAAATGTTTTGTACTCGTTGCTCATGGCAAGTCCAAATGACTCACCATCGCTGCCAAATTTTTGCCCCCCCCCCCCCCCCCCCCCAGTGGAGCGTTATGAAACACGTATGTATTCAGTGTATTCAGTAGCAGCGATGGCGAGGCATGACAGAATCTCTGACCAGAGAGTTATTTATCGTTACTAGTCTGCGCTTGACCGCGCGAGAGTTCAGTTGTACGTAGCGAGTCGCGAGAGCATGTAGTAACGCGCGAGAGACAGTCGCAGTTGTGTGTGAGGAGTCGGCGGGCGTCGACATGGCCCTCTGGTCAAGATTCAGGACGAGGTATATTTTTTAAATAAGGTAATGAAGCAGCATTGCGCACATCTGATAATGTAATATACCTTAACTGTAATTAATTTGTTCAAGAATCGCCCCAATAATAATTTTGTTTTCAAACCAAGCATTTTAACAAAACAAACATTTTATTGAAAGAAAATTTCCCATGCATCTCCATAAAGAAAAAATTTACTTAAGTTCAAAGAATTTTTGCGATGCATTTCCTCCAAGCTATGGCGAAAATAAGAGCAGATGCAGTTTTACTGAGGTAAGAATTTGAGTTTAATTAGGGCCTAAGATCGACATTTCGGTCTATTTGCGTTTTCATTGTCACTGAGATTTCATTATCATTGAATTGAGTTTTATTTTTTGTGGGGAGCTTACACTTGGGTCAGATAGCTATTTCTCATTTGTCATTGTCGATAAATTATTTAAATTGCGGGGTTACACCTATACTGATAAGATTATTTAAAATTTCTAATGCTCGCTGCGTAATGTTTTCTATATGAGTATTGTAATTCCATTTTTCATCTATTGTGACTCCTAGATATCTAGCCTCTCGACGCCGAAGAACTGGAGTTCCTTCAATTCTGACGGTTGGATTTCTGACAAGACTGCCTTTCATTAATAAATATGTGGATTTGTGCGGTGCAATTTTCATTTTTGCTTCTTGGCACCATTTCTGAAGTACTATCATAACTTGCTCTACCTTAGGCTCTAGTTCCTCTCGGCTGCGGCCGCCTACCAGCAGGAGGAGGTCGTCAGCATAAGCTATCACGTCTAGCACGTCCTCACTTAGTTGTAATTTCTCTAGGAGGGGTTCTATGTTTATATCCCAAAAGAGTGGCCCCAGAACTGATCCCTGAGGACACTCCTTCGTGATGGTCTTACTTGTTCTTCCGCTAGGCGACGATAGCCATACCTCCCTGTCCATGCAATAGCTCCTCAGACAGCCATAGAGGGGCCCTGGGCACTCCTTCTCACGCAAGCGGGAGAAGAGCGAGGGCCACCACAGGTTGTCGAAGGCGCCACTGATGTCCACCATGATGCCTACCACATACTTGTGCGGGGTTGAGCTGCAGACCTCAGCTGCCAGGGCAATTGCGTCAGACGCCGATCGCCCCGGCCTAAAGCCGAACTGCCTGTCGCTCATCCCGCACAGCATCCTGTGCACTGTCAGTCTGTCAGCCAGTAGCTTCTCCAACAGTTTTCCTAGATTATCCAAGAGACAGATTGGCCTATAAGATTTGGGTTCTATGGGGTCCTTGTCCTTCCCTTTTTTAATGATTATTACGTTGGCCCTTTTCCAGATTTTAGGGAAACTTCCTGTTCTTAGGCACTCATTGAACAGTCCCGTGAGAGACGCCACTAGCTGGGGGGCGAGGAACTGCACCACCTCCGCGATTATGCCGTCAGGCCCCGGTGCTTTACCCTTCTTTAGTGATTTGATTTTTGCAGCCACTTCTTCCTCTGAGAAGGGGTACACCATGGTGTTGTTGGTGTATTCATTTAAGTCCTACCTGCGAATTTGTTGTTGGAGGTCATCCTCCTCATTTGCCTCGTCATCTGGCAGCAGAGTGCGTAGGAGAACATCAGCGGTTTCCTGCCATGACTCTGTCATTCTGTCTCCGTCTCTGATTGTTGAGAGAACCGCAGGGGACCTGGTTTTTTCTCTGACCAGTTTATATGGTATTCCCCAGGGGTCTGTGGCTAGCTGGCTCAGAACATACCTCTCCCAACTTTCCATTCTTACTTGTTTTAATTCTCTTTGTAATCGTTCTTTTTCTTCCCTGTACTGCTGCAACCAGAACTGTTTATCTTGCCAGACGGCACTTCGCTGGTAGTACCTCCTCGCCCGTCTTACAGACTGACACATACGTTCAAGATTGGTAGACCATGGCGATGGGGAAGCCGCCACGGCTCTCCTCCTGGTTGGCACAGCGGCCTTGACCGCACTGACTATCGACCCTACCAGCTCTTCGGCGTACCTATCTATGTCCAGGTCACCTTCTGGCAATGGCGGAATGTCACACTCCCGAGCCAGGCAGTCCCAATCGGTTTTATTGTAATTTAGTTGGGTTTCCCATCCTAGGTCCCAGCAGCACCCTTCTTCTCTGAGGCAGAGGGTAATTAAGTTGTGATCACTTGTAGTGGCGTGTTCAATAACTTTCCAGCCTTCAATGATGCTGATGGCATTAGCAGTTGCCAGGGTGACATCGATGTTTGTTCCCTGCCCTCCACCTCCACTGTAGGTGGGGGGATTACCAGGTTTATTTGCCACTACAAGTTGGGAAGCCATGATTAATTCTTCAGCCTTCTCACCATCAGCATCCCTTGTGCCGCTGTACCACATAGGGGACTTGGCATTGATGTTTGCTGTAACAATAACTCTACGCCCGCGTAGTGTCGTAATGATTCTCGCAAGGTGGTCTGAGAAATCTTCAAAATTACCTCCATATTGGAAATACATGTTTACGAGGTGTATTAATCCTACTGGTGTTTGTAATTCGATTACATTGCAATGACTATTTGATAGCTGTGTTAGTGTAGTGGCCCTTAGGGCCTTGTTTGTGACTATTAAGACTGCCTTGGCTCTTCTCCAGTAGAGATAGTCTGCCAAGAGGTAGACATGAAGGAAATCTGCCCCGCCCTAGAGTATGGCTCCTGCAGACAGACTACATCCAGTCTCCTCTCCTCCACTACCTTCCGAAGCTCCTGCATGACCAGCCGACTGTTATGGGTGTTTAATTGTCCTATTACTATTTTAGATGTTATGGGAAGTAGGTGTGGAAATAGCAATCAGGCCATGGTTTGTTGTAATCCGAGGCAATTCGGCCATTCGCAAGTACAGATTGCACATAGATCTCTTGCATGTTGAATTCCTCACCTCTTCTCTCGAAAACCCTTCTGAGCAAGTCACGCAGAGCTCCGAAATCTGTGGGAAGATTCATTGACTTTAACTGTATTCTATCCACAGCCTCCACTGTCGAGAAGGTGACCTTTCTGCCATATTTATGCTCTATGCGTACGACGTGCCTGAGAGCTGTGGTAAGGACAGCCGGCTGCTCCAAGCGTGAAAGTTGCATCGCAAGCTCCAGGTTCGGGTAGATCCTTCTAGGATCCGGATCTGGGGCTCTCAGAACTACTTCCATATGCATTGTACTTGTGATGGTATTATCTTGTACAATAGTTTGGAGAGATCTTTCCTGAAGCGGGACAATGCTATTACTTTCTACTGGTCGCAGACTGTCTTCTATTTCCTCTTCTGGCTCCGTCTGTATGCATAGGTCGATCATGATTGCCTGTTTTGGGCTTGTTTTTTCATACTCGGTGATGAAGCTTTCTGCCTCTGGGTTTAGTGTCGAGTTGACACTCAGAAGACCCAGAGTCTTGGGCTCTATCAAAGTGTCTGAGTTAGCCGTTTCTTCTATTTTTTCTGTTTCTGATTTGGTTTGGGTGCTTGAATCAACCACATTTGTCTCCTTTTTCTTTGTCTCCTGGAGAGATTTCAGAAATTCTTTGAATTTCTCTGCTCTTTCTGCATCCCTTCTCTTCTTACTCGGAGACTTTCTTTTATTGGTTGATCTGGTTTTGTTGTTGTCATTAGCCATAATCCGTTCTGGAGATTAGGCGTTGTTCGAGTAGTTTATATGTTGGGCAATTCCTTCTGGTTGTTCCGCACGTCTTTTTGCCCCTTCGTATACATGGTAAGCATACAGCGGATTTCCTACAATCTTTTCTTACATGATCGTCCTCTCCGCATCTGGAGCAGGCCGGCTTCCTACTGCAATATTTATGAATATGGTCAATGTCCCCACAATTCTGACAACGGGGTACAATTAGGTAGTCTTTCACGTTTATGGCGTGAAAACCTATGTACACCCTGCCCATAGCTGTCAGTGTTCTCCATAGTTCCCCTGTAACTTCAGCAACATGGTGAACTACGTCTCTATCCCTAGGTCCTGTCTTGAATCTAAGTTTAAAGTCTTTTAGAAAGGTTTCCATACTTATATTTGAGTTGTCAAGGTTTTGTTGGTACAGTGTCTCACATAGGTCCTCGTCCGTCATTGATTTTGGGACGTCGTAGAGAAGGACCAGTGGATTCCGCTTTCGGGGGGGGGGGGTTCACATTTTACTGATTTACATAATTTTTGATCTTCTAAAAGCTTATTTTTATCTTCCTCTGAAGCTACATCTACAATGACTACATTTTTTGTTACCTTTACCTTATTTATCCTGATCTTTTCTCTTACGGGATTTACTGTGGTAGCAAAAACTTCCTGCACCTGGCCGGGTAATGGTCTTAGGAAGACTGCTGTATCTGGTCGCTTAGAGACCTTAGCAATGGTCTCTTTTGTTGTTTGGGCCTTTGGCGCAGCTTGTGCTGCAACGCCGGCCCATGTCTTCCCTGGTTGTTTTCTGAGCCGTTCGTTTTCCTTTTCCAACTCTTCAATTCTCCCCTCTAGTTTTGCGTTGGCTATCGCCCATGCCGCCAGTTCATTTTTAATTGCCTGCACTGCGGCCTGACTAATTTTCCCATTTTTAATGTTATGATCTATATGCTGTGTAATTCTCATATGTCTCTCGAGATTGCTTTCGTCAGTGGTCTGACCCAGGCCTTCTTGTGGCGAGGGATCAGAGAGCATCGAAGCCCTTATGGGCGCACTTAAGTCGCTTGTCTCTTCAGTGGCCATCATTGTTAGACAAGCGAAAAAAGGGTTGGAAGCCCGTCTCTTACCCTGGACCGGCTCCTCTGGCATGGGGGGGCGGGGGGGACTGAGATGCAGCTCGCCCACCAACCTCGTCCCTAGGTCAAAGGCATCCCTGAGCCGCCGAGTTCAGTACATCGTTGCCAGTGTCCTGGTCCCCTTCAGTGGCCTCGTCACCGACGATTTCTCCCAGCGTTTATCGGCAAGTGCACCCCGCACTCCGGAGAAGCGGATGCACTTCTCGTCCTTCGCCGCCTACTAGCCCGAGCTCCCACCTTTCAGGCCAGGGACCCGCTCCTACTCAGGTGGCGGGCCGGTCACCCTGTCGTTCGACGGTCTGGACCCAGCTAACCTGGCCCAGGCGATGTCACCACCCCCTGGGTTTGGCAGAACACGCCCCGGTTACCCACAGGCGCGGCGAAGCGCACTTGCCGACTCGCGCCGAGGTCCCACGTCGACAAACGAGGTCGCCAGCATGCAGAGCACCAGCTGGTATTGTGCCCTGCGAAAATAAAGGAGGGACAGATGGATAGTCCCTCAGACACAGCTCCCCCTGTGCCATGCACCCTTCGCTCTCGCCTTGGGTTGGGGGCATTTAACGTCCTACCTTGACGGGAGTTTAACGTCCTTCCTTGACACAACGACAACCCTCACCGTTCCACAGCCCGGAGGTGTTATGAGAGTGATGATGTGATATAAATGATGGTATGGCCCGGGTCTTATGTTGTGGAGTTTGACATCATCGAGACGGTGCGGCACTCAAACCCGAGTTCCCCGGAGGGCCTCCACACGTACTGGGGGATCATGGCTGACCATGTCTCACCCACCGCTTTTGATAATTCACGGTGGGCCAGTGCGGTTCAGTGAGGATTGCACCCAGTTAAGGGCTAGCCTTTTAACGTCACGCATGGATGGCGCTTCCCGTGTTAGCTTCACATCATCTACGGGGGTTACTGAGCGCCGGGGCCAAGTCAAGGCCACGGGATAGGACATTACGGTCCCCGCCCCACTCAGGTTCCTCTGAGCCACAGAGTACTTCAGACATTCTGAAGGTTTCCGGGAATCAGAGGGTCTCCTGGCGGTTTTAACCCAGTTTCGGAGGGCAACACACCCTCCCAAGGTGGCGCCACGCAGACCGCATTCCCGTTACTCTTGTTAAATTCTACTTGTTTTCTTGGTGAGGTCACCAGCCGTTTTGCTTTGGGCTCATCCCACCATTCTTCTCCATTTCCCTACCCGCGGGACGGTGGTTGTTTATAAATGGGGTGGTCCGTTTTTCCCTTGTGGATTAGAGGCGGGTTAGAGCAACCTGCGGTTCGGGTTGTTCGGTAATCTCCCCATCAATCTACTGTACGTTACTAGCTGCCTCTGTCATGTTTGTCGGATTTGGTGTGTTAATGAATTTATTACTTGGAGTTTAACGGCCTAATACCTGAAATATGTTTTGATCTTTGGAAAAAAATGGTTCAAATGGCTCTGAGCACTATGGGACTTAACAACTGAGGTCATCAGTCCCCTAGAACTTAGAACTACTTAAACCTAACTAACCTAAGGATATCACACACATGCATGCCCGAGGCAGGATTCGAACCTGCGACCGTAGCGGTCGCGTGGTTCCAGACTGAAGCGCCTAGAACCGCATGGCCACACCGGCCGGCTTTTGATCTTTGGAAACTTTGATATTATTGCCTATGATCTTGAGAGGCGGTATCTGTGTACTGTAGAGCATCTTAACTATTGTTTGGCCAACCTTGTAGAATTTAATATAAGATTGCATTTCATGAGATTTTATTTAAATGATCATTTTAGTAAATAAAGTTGCCACCCTTTCACCATAAGACTTTTCTTAGAAGTTAAAATCAAGTTGCACCTTCGGTGGCAAGGTTAATATTTTAATCCTTAGTGTCTTGTACCATTTCCATGTAAATTGTTAAAACTCTTAGTTTAAAGTTATCTGGTGTGTTGCAGATTTGCACCAGTGCAGTCTTTCAGAGGCTGTTGTGAGCGGTTGTAACTACGGCCGTGTCAAAACGGAGCGGCAAGGCTCTCTGCCTGAAAGCTCATACAGTCAAAAGTTGTTTCTTTCTGCCTCTGAATAAATTGTAACTTTGATACACTCCTGGAAATTGAAATAAGAACACCGTGAATTCATTGTCCCAGGAAGGGGAAACTTTATTGACACATTCCTGGGGTCAGATACATCACATGATCACACTGACAGAACCACAGGCACATAGACACAGGCAACAGAGCATGTACAATGTCTGCACTAGTACAGTGTATATCCACCTTTCGCAGCAATGCAGGCTGCTATTCTCCCATGGAGACGATCGTAGAGATGCTGGATGTAGTCCTGTGGAACGGCTTGCCATGCCATTTCCACCTGGCGCCTCAGTTGGACCAGCGTTCGTGCTGGACGTGCAGACCGCGTGAGACGACGCTTCATCCAGTCCCAAACATGCTCAATGGGGGACAGATCCGGAGATCTTGCTGGCCAGGGTAGTTGACTTACACCTTCTAGAGCACGTTGGGTGGCACGGGATACATGCGGACGTGCATTGTCCTGTTGGAACAGCAAGTTCCCTTGCTGGTCTAGGAATGGTAGAACGATGGGTTCGATGACGGTTTGGATGGCCGTGCACTATTCAGTGTCCCCTCGATGATCACCAGTGGTGTACGGCCAGTGTAGGAGATCGCTCCCCACACCATGATGCCAGGTGTTGGCCCTGTGTGCCTCGGTCGTATGCAGTCCTGATTGTGGCGCTCACCTGCACGGCGCCAAACACGCATACGACCATCATTGGCACCAAGGCAGAAGCGACTCTCATCGCTGAAGACGACACGTCTCCATTCGTCCCTCCATTCACGCCTGTCGCGACACCACTGGAGGCGGGCTGCACGATGTTGGGGCGTGAGCGGAAGACGGCCTAACGGTGTGCGGGACCGTAGCCCAGCTTCATGGAGACGGTTGCGAATGGTCCTCGCCGATACCCCAGGAGCAACAGTGTCCCTAATTTGCTGGGAAGTGGCGGTGCGGTCCCCTACGGCACTGCGTAGGATCCTACGGTCTTGGCGTGCATCCGTGCGTCGCTGCGGTCCGGTCCCAGGTCGACGGGCACGTGCACCTTCCGCCGACCACTGGCGACAACATCGATGTACTGTGGAGACCTCACGCCCCACGTGTTGAGCAATTCGGCGGTACGTCCAGCCGGCCTCCCGCATGCCCACTATACGCCCTCGCTCAAAGTCCGTCAACTGCACATACGGTTCACGTCCACGCTGTCGCGGCATGCTACCAGTGTTAAAGACTGCGGTGGAGCTCCGTATGCCACGGCAAACTGGCTGACACTGACGGCGGCGGTGCACAAATGCTGCGCAGCTAGCGCCATTCGACGGCCAACACCGCGGTTCCTGGTGTGTCCGCTGTGCCGTGCGTGTGATCATTGCTTGTACAGCCCTCTCGCAGTGTCCGGAGCAAGTATGGTGGGTCTGACACACCGGTGTCAATGTGTTCTTTTTTCCATTTCCAGGAGTGTATTTAGAGGGTGCTCTCTGATTATAATTTTAAATCTGTTTCTTTGAAAAAATGCTTTTAGGTACTATTAAAGTGAATACAGTTCCCATTTGTTAAAAGGAATTTGGTTATGATTTCATCAGTTACTCTCTGGCAACTATTTCCATGCTTACATAGTGTGATTAAATATGTTAATGTTCTTGATGAATCGCTAGTAAATAAAATAAATTCTTAACGATATTCTTCGAAAATAAATCACGGTTCAGTTGGACTGCTGTCTTGGCTTCATCATTACTTGTGAATCGCTGTCCTGCCGGAGCTTCTTTGGCAGTCCGAAAACGTGGAAGTTACTAGGGACGAGGTCTGGACTCTATAGTGGATAGTCCACAATCTCCCAGTGAAATGTCCGGAGCCTTTGGGCAGTTCTGATTACCACATGTGGTCTCGCATTGTTGTGTAGCAGAATCACATTGTCCATATCGAGAATCTGTCGGCGCCTTCGCCTAATAGCAGCCCTTACACGTGATGTGCACATGTCGATCTGCTTTCACCATAGCATCCACGGGGGAAATGTTGTCGCCAGTCAGCGACGAACGCCGCCTCCTCAGCCGCTCATTGGCAATGCAAGACTTCACGGCCTCTGCCGACCTCACAACACCACCACCTCACAGTTCTCAAAGCGAGGCGCTTTTCCCCGTATGTGGGCTACATTTCCCTGTAGATCTCGATGGGCGTTCGTCCCTTGCTCCATAAGAAACGAATCACACTTCGTTGCTGTAACGCCGTGGACGTATGAAGGACAACCGCCATCTTTAACAACTGACAGCAGCGCCGTGCGGTGGAGCTACTGGCAAGTAAGGCCGGGACGAACCAAGAAAGGTCTAACGCTGGGAATGGGTATGTTGATTTCGCATTTGCAGCCGTAAACTGGCTGAAAAAAATAGGGGCAAAGATTTCCTGAATTACCCTCGCCGCGACAGAGAAAGACGCGCCACACTCGATGCTGTGATCACTCGCTATGTCTCGTATTTCTCCTTCGTATGTCAGTTACAGTCACACTTTCAGTTAACATTACACGAAGAGTTATACTCATTTTAAAACTAGAAATAGACGTTCGGAGATCCAGGGGTAGCTTTATGTACATGCTGCAGCTTATGCTTTTCTTGTCTGCGTTGTTTTATGGACAAATCATTTAGTGACTGTTATTGTTAACAGATTTTTGAAAAAAGATATGTCGACATAGGTATCTCACCACTGTTTATGCTTCGTGTCTATCCATTCGTTTCTGTTTGCATTGTTTATTGGTATCATGATTATTATTGTTTGAGTAATAGCCCTAACTGTTACGAACTATAAGACAATCTTTAATCGCAAGTGATGGGATTTAGAGAGCATGCAGAAGGCAATTGATACTGTTAATAACAAGTAGATGGACTGGCAGTGTGATTCAGGAAAGCCGGCCGTTGTGGCCGAGCGGGTCTAGGCGCTACAGTCTGGAACAGCGCGACCGCTACGGTCGCAGGTTCGAATCCTGCCTCGGGCATGGATGTTTGTGATGTCCTTAGGTTAGTTAGGTTTAAGTAGTTCTAAGTTCTAGGGGACTGATGACCTCAGAAGTTAAGTCCCATAGTGCTCAGAGCCATATGAACCATTTGATTCAGGAATGTTTGGTCTTCCTCAAACTACTTTTAGAATGATTACTGGGCAACGGCAAGCAAACGGTAGAAGCTGGTAAGGGCTTATGTCGGTTTCACGAAACACTTTCAACAGAGCCAAAAATTGAGCTAGTACAGCACATTAAGAACTTTGAATCCAGTCTATTTGGAATTACACTGAATAGTATAAGGAAACTGACATTTGATTTAGCTCTGAGGAATGAAACTGGCAATCATGATAATATTGTTCTTTGTCTATATTGTCATAACTTATTTATTCACTCTAAACCAAAAGAGGTATGGACGAGGCGTGTCAAGTTCTCAACGTGGGCTCACAGTAAATGCGCAGGGTTTCACAAAGGACGAAGATATTTACATGTGATGTTTGCATTCAAAATTTCAAATTTAAATAAGACATATGACTATGTAATTTTTCCCAAAGGCCCTCATTATACGACATTGTGGAAGCTTTCTAATAATACATCTTAATAATGATTTAACGTATAAACCAGATTTCTTTCACGAATCACAGTGTAGCTAATAAGTTTTACTGTCAGCGTACAAAAAATATCGCTTATAATTGAAAACTTTGTTAACACAGCAGACTTTTTCCTTAATGGTATGTAATTTTACTGCTCCTTCTCCTAAATACCTTCTAACTATGTACGACTAAATAACGAAATGAATATTCTATTCCAGTCACCAAACTGCTGATAAGAGTTTCCTAAATAAATGACCTTCTCATGAAATTTAGCGGTCTTAACCCATGCATCTTCTCACTTTCTTGTTTGCAGCAAACATGCGGCATAGGTTGCGCAACATTATTCAAGTTTCGGGTAGAAAATAATGTGACTCTTTATTTTTTGGATAAATTAATTTCTATGCCGGGCTGAAATATAATTCTTAGCGTTTCACAGAACTCTCACAGAGCCGTTGTTTTACGCTGTGACGTCTGAGACTTCCAGCCAAGGAGATACTGCGGTCGCCGAGACTCCATTATTTCTTTCTAGAAATTACGTTACTTAAATGAAGTTCTTTGTTCTTTCATCTCTCGTTCCTATGGTTTAAATCTGAAAAAATATAATTTGCTTTGTATTTAGTGTTAAACTTATCAGAATGTCTGGAGTCAAACTTTGTGAATTATGCACAAAACGGCACTCACGTTCACTGCTTTGATGATTGAATTATACTTTGGACTTAACGAGTCTCTTTTCATTATAGATGCCTGGCCGAGACAACATTAATTGTAGGTCTCGTTTCTGAAGTTGTCTTTAGCCAGGACAAGCAGGCTGATACGGTGTTTCTACAATTCCAATAAGAATTCAATACAGTTTCACACTGTCACTTACAGAACAATGTACCATGTTAATGAATAACAGAGTTTTCACTCGAGTCATGACATCCTTGCAGGTACAGGAAGAGACTCGTTACTGCTTGGAAAGATAGAAATATCAGCCGAGTTGGAAGTGCGCAGTGATTGACTGTTCCCAACATAATCTATTGCCCGAAGCAATAACACAAATTTCAGAAATGACCAGTTCCGGCATAGCAAATTCATCCTCAGGTCAGTCAAGTACACAATCGCGGAATCCAAATGGTGAAAGTGGTTTTCTCAGTGGTGAAACTCAAATACCAGAAGCTTTTTATCCGAGGATGGCCGAAGTCATGGGAAACCGTTTGATTTGCTTGAAATTACTGTGACTGTACCAAAAAGGAACAAAAAAATTATTTAGGTCTATTACACTTCGAATTCACTGTTGGCGGAAAATCACTGGGCAAAGGAACACTCGTAAAATACGGAGGAGCGCTCTAGTTCGATCGTTTCCCGAATACCGCACGTAAGTCAGGAAGTGTTACCCAGTTAAAAGTAAGCCAGAATTTCACTGCTTGCGATGCTATGCTATACGACGCAGATTCCCCGAAACTATTCGGTGGGAAGCGATTCCCCAAAGCGACACAATGTGAAGCAGATTCACCAAATCGATGTGATGCGAAGCACATTCTCCAAAGCGATCCGACGTGACGGAGCGTTCACATTGCACACGATGCAACGCTGTCTGACCAACAGGTAGTAGTTGTTGATTAGCAGTCTTGGAACTATGTCGTTTTTCATGGACCAACTAAATTAATTTTTAGTGGAAAACTGTGTTGTCAGTATTCAAGTCAGTAGTAAGTGGGTCGATAAAATCGACAAGGGGAGGATGGCTATATGAAAATTCCGTCATTTGTACAGTTACTTGAGAAAAATGAACATGAATTTTTGACTTTCATCAGAATGAGTACACAGCCAATGCAGTGTCGTGTGTTTCAGATTAGATTTTTTAGATTAGATTAGTTTTTCGTTCCATAGATCCGTGCTGAGGAGATCCTCGTGGATATGGAACATGTCATTTTTTTTAAGCTGAAATAACGATACTCATAGTATGAGTATAAAAAATACGTCACTTTTTTTAAGCTGTGTAAGTAGGCTGTTTAGGTTTTTTTATTGGTAACGCCAGGTAGCGCTCTGTATGAAAATCACTGGCTGTGCTGTGTGCAGTCTGTGGCTGGTTTGCATTGTTGTTGGCTATTGTAGTGTTGGGCAGCTGGATGTTAACAGCGCGTAGCGTTGCGCAATTGGAAGTGAGCCGCCAGCAGTGGTGGATGTGGGGAAGTGAGATGGCGGATTTTTGAGAGCGGATGATCTGGACGTGTGTCCATCAGAAACAGTACTTTTGTAAGACTGGATGTCATGAACTGCTATATATATTATGACTTTTGAACACTATTAAGGTAAATACATTACTTGTTCTCTATCAAAATCTTTCATTTGCTAACTGTGCCTATCAGTAGTTAATGCCTTCAGTAGTTTGAATCTTTTATTTAGCTGGCAGTAGTGGCGCTCGCCGTATTGCAGTAGTTCGAGTAACGAAGATTTTGTGAGGTAAGTGATTTGTGAAAGGTATAGGTTAATGTAAGTCAGGGCCATTGTAGGGATTTTTGAAAGTCAGATTGCGTTGCGCTAAAAATATAGTGTGTCCGTTTAGTGTTGATCAGACTAAGTAAAGAGAGAAATGTCTGAGTACGTTCAGTTTTGCTCAGCTGTTTGAAAATCAAATAATGTAAGAGTTTTATCAGCACAGTAATTCTATAATTTTTCTAAGGGGACGTTTCAGCTGAAATAACAATACTAATAGTATGAGTATATGCAATACATCATTTGTTTCTATTAAAAAATTCGTCAATGGAGTAGAAGGAGTTGGCCATTAGTAAGTCTTTAAGGCTCCTTTTAAACTGATCTTTATTTGTAACAAAATTTTTTATGTTTGCTGGAAAATTATTGAAAATGAATGTTCCTGAGTAGTGGACCCCTTTTTGAACTAAAGTAAGTGTGCAGATCTTTTTTGTTCCTGGTATTGAATGTATGAACTGAGCTCTTTGTTGGAAAAAGAGATATATTATTTAGGACAAATTTCATTAAGGAGTAAATATACTGAGAGGCAATAGTTAGTATACCCAGTTCTTTGAAGAGGTTTCTACAGGACGTCCGTGAATTTACTCCACAAATAATACGTATTACACGCTTTTGGACTCTGAAAACTTTTGTTTGACTTGAAGAGTCAAGCAGATTATGAAGCAAAACACAAATTTCAGAACGGCTATTACCACTGAAGAGTAAATTATGGTCATTATCAGGTAAACACACATTACACAATTATACTTTTTACCATCACCAGTTTACATTTTTTGAGATATTCACCACAGTTCACAACTTAGAATTATAATTTCCATGAGCCTTGGAGCTTGGGTATTTTCAGGTCCATGACAAGGAAGAAAGTGAGATGGAAATGGTTGAAGAATGTTACACTCCCTCCAATACAATCTGCTGCGTTTTAATTCTAACTCTCAGCTGAACTTCAGGAGTTAGTTTCTACGTAATGGGCAGAAAACTCAGTACAAAATGATAACTGTCACTTTGTGCCTTTGACACTTGTTTCTCAAGGAGCTTCAGATTTTCTCTTCCTACACTCAGCAACTCAGTACTTCCACTTTTTCTTTTGGTGTTATTGCTGTCTGGATATGGGGAGAGTGACAGTCGAGACATCGCAATGCTACCGTCTGAATTTTTTGACAGCCTGGCTTTCTGACGAACTTACTTTATTCTCGTCATCTGAAGTACTCTGAGTATCAGTGGCATCAGCCATTGGCAGTTCTGTGTCGTCTTGCAGAGGCGGGTTTCTGTCTCGGTGAGCAATACAACCGTCTGTCTCCTGGAGTCATAATATCTTACTGAAACTCAGGACTTCCTACTCTTGCCAATTTGACTGAAACGCCGTTGAGCCACTTTCGATTCCGTCAGGTTCTAGACGAGTACTTTTTTTTGTTCTGTATTGACCAAATCTCTGTAATGCTCTCGTATCGAGGACTCATGAGCAATACCAAAAAATCGATTAGTCAAGTGTTCTGCAAGCCACTTCAGAACCATGTTTGCAAAATATTCTTCCAGTGAAAGTCAGCCTGCCTTATGCTTATCCTACACTTTGCCTTATGATGTTATTCAGCCTGATAACAGATGCCTTGCGTATATGTGACACTAGAAATTAAAGACAAAAAAGGAAAAAGTACGCTGTTCATTTTAGTACGATGAGAAATATTGTTAAAATGAAGATTATTCACTTCATAGCCACCAAGAGTCCGCTCACGTAGACTGCATTTTTTCCTTCTTTTTTCAGATGGTAGTCACGATGAATGCTGGACTCTGTGCAGTAGTGTTTTACGTAGGACCGACAGTTTTCAAATAGAGGAAAATACACCGAAAGTACTGGGTGCATCCAGTAGTGAGTTGTCGGTTACTACAAATAGCTTTTTACGTTTTGTTATTCGGACTATAGGAGGATGAATCGAAAATTTTCAAGACTATAAGATAAATTCTATTGTATTAGTGTTCTGTCTCAGCCAAATATAGTCTTAACTTAAACTAGAGTAAAACACTAAAGTCTATTGTTAACACCAAACTTGTTGAAAAAGATAATGATATGGCCAATACTAATAAGGTGAATTTCCTCTTCTTTACCAATATTAAAAGGAAATCTTACATGTAAGTCTTGTCTCTTTTGTGATAAGAATCATCAGTGTACTTAAAATGAAATTAACAGTACAAACATGCAAAAAGAGAACGGAATTAATTCTTTTTAATTCACTTTTCTGGAAATTCAGTTAACTCAAACTCAGAATCAACGCGTTATTGTGAAACGGAAGGCGACTGTTTTATAGACACCACAGTTGATAATGTTGACATTGCATGTGCTCTAATTGAGGACTGATTGTAAAGTATTTCCTGTTGTATGTAACATTGGGAAATGCCCTAGTTTTACTGTATGCATCGGTACATGTATAGATTGCTGACACGTTACTTAAAACCATGAAATGGTTGCGATTTTGCGTTCCAGATGCGCTGAAAAAGACGTCAAGCCCGTATACGGAATGCCAATTTCTGTTCCGTATCGAATTTGCGCAAAGGGAAGGAAGTGAAGAAAGAATTATCTTCGAACTCAGGGGAAGGAGAAGGAATTGAAGACCTATCTAGGAATTTCCATCATTTCGCTTCAAGGTCAGGTTTCACAACTCTATTATTCCTTTTTGTAAAGTTGAAGAGCCTACTTAAGTCTGCTCAGGTGTTAAAGCGGTACCTGATGTTGCTTGATTACCGATGTTGGCTTCTGCCAGAGAGAATTCCAAAAGCCGTACCTCGTCATTATTCGTTTTTCCTGTAGACTTGAAACTGAATCTCTTGCTTTTAAAAAAAGTGCCAGGAAGCCTAGCTAATCAGCATAAGAGAACTTCAATCTTTTCTCTGCTTCTGAACCGAGTGTCTTCATTTTCTTTGTATATTTCCGACAATAGTCCCTAACGTTTCGACATTTTTGTTGAGACTTCTAGCCTACAAGAGAAAAAAACGAAATGAAAATTAAAATCAACTTCGAGATCTTTAACGTCATTAAATAATCACTAAAGATTGACCATAAGTTTTTTTATTTATCTCTTTGGTTTTATTTATTTGACTACTTGTTACTTAGTTGACCTTTACTGTTCGTAGAGAACTGGCAGGTCTACAGCTAATGAAATAGCGAGGACAATGTACTGTGCTGTTTGAGGCTGCGTGCCTGAAAAGTGACTCAGCCGACAGAGGAGGAGTGGAAGAATATTGCAACTGGATTCCAAACCCGTGCGAATGTCCCGAACTACATATAGGCAATCGATGGTAAACACATACGCTCGATGAAGCCAAAGACGAGTTGGTCGCGTTTCAGCAGTTATAAAGAATCCTTTCTATTGTTCTTTAAACAGTGGCCGATACAGATTAGCGACTCGTCTTTGTCGACATTGTCTTGTTTCGAAAAGATCGAGAAGGCAAAGTTTTTTAAAAAAATTAACGTTGTGGAACCGCCTCTACGAAAAAGCGTTGTATATGTCAGAGCCCTCTGGCTTACCAAATGCCAGACAGATAGTTAAGCCGTATGTGTTAGTCGGTGAGGAAGCATTTGGGCTCTCGGAATACGTACTACGATCACATGGTGGTAGAACGTTGTCGCAAGAGAAAAGAATTTTCAGCTACCATTTGTTGGTGATTGCAGGCACACTCAATGTTCCTTCGCCATATTGTCAAGCAAATGGCGCGTGTTCCAACTATCAATCAACGTGAAATTCGATTTTGCTGTTGGCACAACAAAAGCACGTTACGTTCTGCAATATTATTTGTGCGAGAGAGATGGACACTATACTGAAGACACATTTGTTGCGGAAGGATTTCAGTTTGCCAAAAACTTGGATGACAGAAGAACAATTTGTGTCAGCAATAAGAAACGGAGATGTAATGGCGAATTATTTTGCAAGTAAGGCTGGCAAAGCGCATTGACAGGACAGCAAAATCTGAGAGAAAACGAGTAGCCACATGAATTTTTGTTCACACGTACAATTTTATCAGTTTTATTGTTATCATCGATAGCTGTATCTGTCAATTAGCGTGAGATATAATTAAAAAAACCAATGTGCAACTGATGGTTATTTCCACACCATCCAGAAGTCTGTTTTAAAGCAGTCCTTATTGGAATTGGAATGTTCTGTTTTTAATAATGTATCACTCTCTCCATTAGCGCAATAGTCCAAGTTGATCATGTCGCTTAATTCATCAGATACTGATTCTTCACGAACCGAGAGTAAGAACAGTATCATATGCCACACCTTCTAAGAAACTTTAATGCATACTGCCACCCTTGTCTCATTCTTATCGGTCATTCATTGCAATTGTAGTGAATGTTTATAATGAACTAATTAACAAATTACATATTTATCTTCATGCCGACAGTATGTGTATTAGTAATGTTCCCCGGTATCCAACCATCGATCAACACCTCAGAAATCACACCATTGTGAATTTCCGTAAATATTTGACCTGCGTTGCCCTCAGTTCCATACTTTCTATAAAAAAAGATCTCGTCATTGGATTCCAGCGTAATTGTAACTGAATTAGTATTTTTGATACATTGCATCAGAAGAACCAATATGTAAGAGAAATGTAGGTTATCAAAATTTGTCACCGTTGGCGATTTTCTAAATAAAAATAGGTAACCCCTTTGGGAAAGCTATATCACTAATTCTGTTGTAATTACATCCAGTAGATAGTGTCGGAAATTCCATGCGGCTTTTCGCGGATGATGCTGTAGTATACAGAGAAGTTGCAGCATTAGAAAATTGTAGCGAAATGCAGGAAGATCTGCAGCGGATAGGTACTTGGTGCAGGGAGTGGTAACTGACCCTTAACATAGACAAATGTATCGTATTGCGAATACATAGAAAGAAGGATCCTTTATTGTATGATTATATGATAGCGGAACAAACACTGGTAGCAGTTGCATCTGTAAAATATCTGGAAGTATGCGTGCGGAACGATTTGAAGTGGAATGATCATATAAAATTAATTGTTAGTAAGGCGGGTACCAGGTTGAGATTCATTGGGCGAGTCCTTAGAAAATGTAGTCCATCAACAAAGGAGGTGGCTTACAAAACACTCGTTCGACCTATACTTTATTGCTTATCAGTGTGGGATCCGTACCAGATCGGGTTGACAGAGGAGATAGAGAAGATCCAAAGAAGAGCGGCGCGTTTCGTCACATGGTTGTTTGGTAAGCGTGATAGCATTACGGAAATGTTTAGCAAACTCACGTGGCAGACTCTGCAAGAGAGGCGCTCTGCATCGCGTTGTAGCTTGCTGTCCAGGTTTCGAGAGGGTGCGTTTCTGGATGAGGCGTCGAATATATTGCTTCCCCCTACTTATACCTCCCGAGGAGATCACGAATGTAAAATTAGAGAGATTCGAGCGCGTACGGAGGCTTTCCGGCAGTCGTTCTCCCCGCGAACCATACGCGACTGGAACAGGAAAGGGAGGTAATGACACGTAAAGTGCCCTCCGCCACACACCTTTGGGTGGCTTGCGGAGTATAAATGTAGATGTAGACCTGACCTTGTAACCCACAGTATTATTACAAGAACAATGAGGTGAAATTAAATACCAAGAGATTCTCTCTCTCTCTCTCTCTCTCTCTCTCTTAACTTGGTTCTGCAAAATCTAAAAATAGATGATAGCAAATATAATACCATACCAATACCATATATTTGCTTTCTATCCTATTCATTGGTGCATATGTCCGAAGTACAAGGCGTGTTCTAGTCCTCCATCATTAAAATATCTGTGTCGATTTTCCCAGGATCTGCAGGGCACATTGTGGAAGACGCTTTGCAACCCTCCCCCCCCCCCCCCCCCCCCACACACACACACACCGCGGAGCACGCAGTACTGCCTGTTGTCTGTCAGCCGACCAATCCGCTCCGCACCCAGCGCCGTGCCCGTTGTTCGCTGGCAGCTATTCGCACACGTGCCCCACCGCCCGTGTGAAATGCCAAGTTCATTCTCCTGGTCCAAAGTACTGCGACTGCCGTCGCGCGATTTCCGCCTCGCTACTAGTGATGCGGCTGGCAAGTGGCGAACTTCCGCTGTCCCCGTGTGGACTGCCGCATCCACTCCGAGCGCCATAACGGTGCGTCCACTTCCGCCCAGCTGGCGTTCCGCACATTCCGCTCGTGTGAACGCAGTCGGGCGGGGTATTACACGATGATCCGCCAACTGAAACGGGTCTAGCGCGACAGCCATCTAGCGATAGAATGCATAGAACTAATTACTGTAGCATCTTTGGTTGACGGGTCGTGAAAATTCAGAGCTCTCGTAAAGATAAGTGTTTAATTGTGTAGTAACAATTAATTAAGACTATTATTTCATAAGTAAGTAAATTAGTACCTATTGTAGGCTACCTGTTGAAGGTTCCACTTACGAATTTTTCGGAAAAGGAAAACATTTCGTAGGCGTGAATTTTGTCCTAGTTTTGTTTACATTATCGTATGATTAAGTCACGTGATTATTTCTGTGAAGTACGGTTTGTGTATTCTTACACATCATCCATTTGACGCTCTAGTAAGAAGCCAAAGTGAAAAGTTCGTATAGTACAGGCTCAGTCCTTTGTTTACTTTTGTTCCCTCATGTAAACAATACAGATTTAATTGTTTCTATTTATCCGGAAGTTTTCAATTAGTATCTAAACTTTAGCCTAAGCTTTCTAAGAAATTTAATATATTAAATGAGTAGTCTAGGAAGTTATTCTTGTTTAATTTAGACTAAAACTTGAGCTTGTTTGCCATAAGTGACAAGTATAAGACGCGTCGTAGGATTTTAGTTCCGGGTTGTGGTGTGAGGGTTGTTGCAGTTTCTTACATGTGGGTGACTCTAGTGACGTGGGAATTGGTTTTGTGGGTTTTGCTGTAGAGATAGGAAGCTAGTGGGAGGATAACATTGCTGCCCTTCAGGTGTGTCTACATAAGGCTAAAGATCTGGACAGGTTAAGTGGGGACAAGGAAAAAGAGAATTTGAAGGTGGCCATAAGTTATAGAAGAAATAGGAATAGGGATTGCCCAGACAGTTTTGTTGTTACGGTGGAAAACAGGTTTGACTTGTTCTCATAGTTGGAAACTGATGAGCTACAAGTAGATGTATGAATAGACAGAGACAAAAAAGTTTCAAAAAGTGTTTGGCAAGTAAGAAGTCAGTTATTAGGTAGTTCACATGGTAGATGTATTGGCCAGCTGTTGCAGGGTGAAGTAGGGCCAGGTTAACAGGTCACGAGCTTTTTTTAAAATCTTGTGCAGGCCTGAGTCGGGTGATTGAGGATGTAAATTCATTTTTCAAAGATTTCGCGAAGGAAGATACCATGGGAATAGTGGGTGGGGCAGGCAACAACATAGACAGGTAAACTAATTATTCAGTTGAGTGTGACCTGGTAAAGATAACTGAAGCAGAGAGACCTATTGGTGTTGGGCTTGAGTCAGTTCTGAGGCGCCATGACCGGCCTCATTTAATATATGAAGATGGTATCGGTTACTGAAAGAACAGAAGCCATTGATGACCATGCAGCTTCTCTAGGATGAAATGATAATTAAATCGAAACCCTTAGCTGCCGACAGATGTTGTTGATATACATCAATGGGGACAGCTGAAAATGTGTGCACCGACCAGGATCCGAACGCAGGATGTCCTGCTTACATGGCAGATACTGTATCCATCTGAGCCGCCGAGGGCACACAAGATAGTGCGACTGCAGGGACTTATCCCTTGCACGCCTCCCGCGAGATCCACATTCCCAACTGTCCACAACCTGTATTCGTAATACTCCTAATAGATATCTGCTCATTCACTCATTACTCGAGCCACACTGACGGGTCCCGTAAGAGTTCGGGCAGATGCAAATGCACACATCTCTACTGTAGAACTGGGGAGAATTCCTGCTGATAAAACGTCCACAATTAATACTGAGTGACAGACCGCCACGCTGACCACTCAGCTACCGGGGCGGACATGCGACGTTTGGGCAGATCTAATGGTTCAAATGGCTCTGAGCACTATGGGACTTAACATCTATGGTCATTAGTCCCCTAGAACTTAGAACTACTTAAACCTAACTAACCTAAGGACATCACACAACACCCAGCCATCACGAGGCAGAGAAAATCCCTGACCCCGCCGGGAATCGAACCCGGGAACCCGGGCGTGGGAAGCGAGAACGCTACCGCACGACCACGAGCTGCGGGCGGCAGATCTAACAGAATGCGATTATCACGGACTTGTTCGGTCTCTACCTCGTCTGAAGTCCAGTACACAGGAACACTTTGCTCAGACTCCACTGGAACTGCTGCGAGCAACTGTTGATCACCTCGTTTAAAGGATGCAGCATCTCATCGACGTCTCCGGTGGTCATATTGAAGTGTGTAAATGACGATTTATAACAAAATCAACATTACGTCTTTCTCACTTGTTTGATCTTTCCTGTCGACGTCCTGTTCCTAACCCATTACATATGGAAACATTTCTACACGTCGTTCTTGCATTCACAGCGCCAGATTTGCACCTGGTGGCCAAAACTGAAACTAATTTTTTTTTCAGAATAAATCGGTTCCACATTAATGCATTAGAATACCTGTCAAGGTTCACTGCCGTATGATAATTACAGCCCTCGTTGTAGTCTGTCAGTGACTGCATTTCAATTGTAATCACACGGTACATAACGTTCCTACTGCTACATCAAATGCCCTCTGCCGCACATCTCACGGTAACTTCTAGAGAACAGATGCAGTAGCGGGCGACACGGTGAAGTCGACTTAACGCGCCTGCGCAGTCATGGCTGTGGAGTAGAGGATCGCGTGGTGGCGCCGACAGAGACGTTCGCTTATGTGCGGGGTGACGCGGTGCGATAGCCGCCCCTCGCCAGCACGGCACGCAATCTTTTAATTAGCCGGCGTCGGCCGCTCGTTAGGGCACGCTCTCGGTTCCCCCTGCACAGACCCAGCTGTCTCTCACGCTGCGTGACTTGGCGTCGAGATAGCGTTGCTTGGTGCGCCCCGGCAGGGAGCGGCTGGACGCATGCGCCCAAGAGGAGTACGTGTCGGTTATCCGCGCTCCTACGCCGTCTCTCATTTGTTGTAGAACACCACATTAACTCCTGCACAGAAGCGGTGTAAAGGCGTAGGCGAAGCTAGCAACCGTACACGGCCTCGCGGTCCGAGGGGCATTGCGCCTTCAAGCATCTGTCATTAACTCACGAAAAATATTCATGCCAAAGGGTTCATATGGCTCTGAGCACTATGGGACTTAACATCTGAGGTCATCAGCCCCCTAGAACTACTTAAACCTAACTACCCAAGGACATCACACACATCCATGCCCGAGGCAGGATTCGAACCTGCGACCATAGCGGTCGCGCGGTTCCAGACAGAAGCTCCTAGAACCGCTCGACCACAACAGCCGTCTATTCATGCCACTAAGTGTCCTTATTTAATATTTTATTTTGTAATTCTGACCAATTGGTATGTGAGAATGAGAGATTCATTGTTTAAAAACAGTAAATATTAAATAAATAGGCAGTGATTGGTGATCGGTGTCGTACATTGAACTTAAATAAGTAAAGAACTGTTTTATGTTTCCCAGAGATACAGTTGTAAGGTTCTTTTAACTAACACACGACCGGTTTCGGACTCTTATAGCCCCATCTTCAGGTGTCGTAATTAGTTCTGTGACCCCGAGCGCATCCTCTGCGCTCATTGGTCGCACACCGCGTCTTGTGCTCCTCCACCGCGGCGCTCGGTGTCACAGCACCAAGTTACGACACCTGAAGATGGGCGTATAAGAGCCCGAAACCGGTCGTGTGTTAAATAAAAGAACCTTACAACTGTAGCGGAATTTTCAACCTCTGGTGTAATGCTCAGTTGCGGATGTTCCTCCGACAGGGCTGTTTGTGTTTCATATTTATAACGTGTTTCGTTTAGACAGGATAATAACGGTGTACGTACTTCATTCATTCATTCATTCATATCATTTTTGCCCTTATGGACAGTGTTTGAAATCAAATATCTCATGATGACACAATTTTCACTTATTTCCTTTCTTCCTTTTCTCTTCTCAAAATCTCGTCATCCTTTGACTATGCTCTTGTTTCCTTTGTTCCGTCCATAATGCTCCCGTCTTCCTCTTCTCATATACCATAAATTTTGCGTTCCTAGTTTTGTTTCTGAATTCCTTTCTGTCTTTTATCATTTCTTTGTTGATCCCCAGCTGCCGCGTGTCTTCCTCTGTTTCAGGATACCAATTCGTTTAAAGGCTTGAATGTTTTACTACATCAAAGACACTCTTTGTAAGTCTGGTGTTATCCATTCTCTGTATGTGTCCGTAGAAATTTAGTCTGCGTTTCCTGATCATGTCTGTGAGTCTGTCAGTGTCATCTTTGTGTATTGGTCCGAATGTTTTCTTGAGAATTTTGCGTTCTGTTTTTTCTGTCTCTATAATGCAGTAAATGAAGCAGGCAAAAAGGAATACAAACGTCTCAAAAATGAAATCGACAGGAAGTGCAAAATGGCTAAGCAGGGATGGCTAGAGGACAAATGTAAGGATGTAGAGGCCTGTCTCACTAGGGGTAAGATAGATACTGCCTACAGGAAAATTAAAGAGACCTTTGGAGAGAAGAGAACCACTTGTATGAATATCAAGAGCTCAGATGGCAACCCAGTTCTAAGCAAAGAAGGGAAGGCAGAAAGGTGGAAGGAGTATATAGAGGGTTTATACAAGGGCGATGTACTTGAGGACAATATTATGGAAATGGAAGAGGATGTAGATGAAGACGAAATGGGAGATAAGATACTGCGTGAAGAGTTTGACAGCGCACTGAAAGACCTGAGTCGAAACAAGGCCCCGGGAGTAGACAACATTCCATTAGAACTACTGATGGCCTCGGGAGAGCCAGTCATGACAAAACTCTACCATCTGGTGAGCACGATGTATGAGACAGGCGAAATACCCTCAGACTTCAAGAAGAATATAATAATTCCAATCCCAAAGAAAGCAGGTGTTGACAGATGTGAAAATTACCGAACTATCAGTTTAATAAGTCACAGCTGCAAAATACTAACGCGAATTCTTTACAGACGAGTGGAAAAACTGGTAGAAGCCGACCTCGGGGAAGATCAGTTTGGATTCCGTAGAAATGTTGGAACACGTGAGGCAATACTGACCTTACGACTTATCTTGGAACAAAGATTAAGAAAAGGCAAACCTACGTTTCTAGCATTTGTAGACTTAGAGAAAGCTTTTGACAATATTGACTGGAATACTCTCTTTCAAATTCTAAAGGTGGCAGGGGTAAAATACAGGGAGCGAAAGGCTATTTACAATTTGTACAGAAACCAGATGGCAGTTATAAGAGTCGAGGGGCATGAAAGGGAAGCAGTGGTTGGGAATGGAGTGAGACAGGGTTGTAGCCTCTCCCCGATGTTATTCAATCTGTATATTGAGCAAGCAGTAAACGAAACAAAAGAAAAATTCGGAGTAGGTATTAAAATTCATGGAGAAGAAGTAAAAACTTTGAGGTTCGCCGATGACATTGTAATTCTGTCAGAGACAGCAAAGGACTTGGAAGAGCAGTTGAACGGAATGGACAGTGTCTTGAAAGGAGGATATAAGATGAACATCAACAAAAGCAAAACGAGGATAATGGAATGTAGTCAAATTAAGTCGGGTGATGCTGAGGGAATTAGATTAGGAAATGAGACACTTAAAGTAGTAAAGGAGTTTCGCTATTTAGGGAGTAAAATAACCGATGATGGTCGAAGTAGAGAGGATATAAAATGTAGACTGGCAATGGCAAGGAAAGCGTTTCTCAAGAAGAGAAATTTGTTAACATCGAGTATAGATTTAGGTGTCAGGAAGTCGTTTCTGAAAGTATTTGTATGGAGTGTAGCCATGTATGGAAGTGAGACATGGACGATAACTAGTTTGGATAAGAAGAGAATAGAAGCTTTCGAAATGTGGTGCTACAGAAGAATGCTGAAGATAAGGTGGGTAGATCACGTAACTAATGAGGAAGTATTGGATAGGATTGGGGAGAAGAGAAGTTTGTGGCACAACTTGACAAGAAGAAGGGATCGGTTGGTAGGACATGTTTTGAGGCATCAAGGGATAACAAATTTAGCATTGGAGGGCAGCGTGGAGGGTAAAAATCGTAGAGGGAGACCAAGAGATGAATACACTAAGCAGATTCAGAAGGATGTAGGTTGCAGTAGGTACTGGGAGATGAAGCTTGCACAGGATAGAGTAGCATGGAGAGCTGCATCAAACCAGTCTCAGGACTGAAGACCACAACAACAACAATAATGCCTGATGCTCCAATTGTGGTCGTTTCTGACGCATATAGTTGTGTCTAATTTTGGCCTGTCTTGATATGCTTTTCTTATTATAATGTGGCCATGTGAATTTGTATACTTTCTGGAGTCTTTTTGTTCGTTCTATGTCGGATGCCTTGTTTGATCCTCCTATTTGTATGTATTCCCCTAAATATTTAAATTTTTCTACTCTTTTTACGGATCCATACATCGTTTGCACGATGTGTACATTGTTGGTTTGCCGTTCCATGTATTGAGTCTTCTCATACTATATCTGTAGACCTGTTTTGGCACCTATTTCATGTAAGTGTTCCAGTGCTTCCTTTGCCTCCTGTGTGCTATTACTAAGTATGGATTTGTCATCTGCAAATGCCAGACATTTTATGATTGTTCTTGTTTCATGTGTTCTTCCTAGCTGTATTCCTTTAACTTGTTCTTCCCATTGTTTGACAATTTTGTCTAAGATTATGTTAAACAGGATTGGTAAAAGCCCATCTCCTTGCCGGACACCGGTGTGTCTGGAAGGGTCCGAAATTTCTCCCATGAACTTAATCTTCGAGGTGGTGTCTGTGACCGTCTGTTGTATAATTGCCCTGGTTCTTCTGTCGATACCATATTCTTCCAGAATGTTCTTGTACCCGTGGTCTAGGGATAGCGTCTTTGATTCATAATCAAAACGTCTTCGGTCCCGGGTTCGATCCCCGCCACTGCCTAAATTTTGATAAATAATCAGCATTGGCGGCCGAAGACTTCCGGCATAAGAAGTCAGCCTCATTCTGCCAACGGCCTTGTCAAAGAGGGCGGAGGAGCGGATAGAGTTTCAGGGCAGTCTCTTGTCCTAGGGGTGGGAAATTGCCCCTAAAGGCGGAAGAATCAGCAATGATCAACGACATGAGGATGCAGAAGGCAATGGAAAACCACTGCATTAAAGACACGTAACGTGTATCCACAGGACATGTGGCCTGTAATTGAAGAAGTGTCATGATGATCTCTGTGGTGTCACCGCCAGACACCACACTTGCTAGGTGGTAGCCTTTAAATCGGCCGCGGTCCGCTAGTATACGTCGGACCCGCGTGTCACCACTGTCAGTGATTGCAGACCGAGCGCCGCCACACGGCAGGTCTAGAGAGACGTCCTAGCAATCGCCCCAGTTGTACAGCAGACTTTGCCAGAGATGGATCAATGACAAATACGCTCTCATTTGCCGAGACGATAGCATAGCCTTCAGCTACGTCATTTGCTACGACCTAGCAAGGCGCCATTACCAGTTTATATTGAGATTGTAATTATGTATCTTCAAGAGCGATGTTCTCCAATTATGGATTAAAGTTATGTATTCCAAGAGCTTCTTACTTTATTTATTAGACTCAACTCCTTTAATTGTTCCAGACCTCACGCCAGTCTGCGTGAGCTTAAACGCGTGCATTTCGGCCTCCTCTAGCAACACGGTGTTGGCTCTTCTGCCAACACATCAATCTCTCCATTGGCAAAAGATTCCGGAATAGCCCCCATTCGGATCTCCGGGAGGGGACTGCCTAGGGGGAGGTTACCATGAGAAAAAGATTGAATCATCAACGAAAAGATAACGCTCTACGAGTCGGGGCGTGGAATGTCAGAAGCTTGAACGTGGTAGGGAAACAAGAAAATCTGAAAAGGAAAATGCAAAGGCTCAATCTAGATATAGTAGGGGTCAGTGAAGTGAAGTGGAAGGAAGACAAGGATTTCTGGTCAGATGAGTATCGGGTAATATCAACAGCAGCAGAAAATGGTATAACAGGTGTAGGGTTCGTTATGAATAGGAAGGTAGGGTAGAGGGTGTGTTACTGTGAACAGTTCAGTGACCGGGTTGTTCTAATCAGAATCGACAGCAGACCAACACCGACAACGGTAGTTCAGGTATACATGCCGACGTCGCAAGCTGAAGATGAACAGATAGAGAAAGTGTATGAGGATATTGAAAGGGTAATGCAGTATGTAAAGGGGGGGCGAAAATCTAATAGTCATGGGCGACTGGAATGCAGTTGTAGGGGAAGGAGTAGAAGTAAAGGTTACAGGAGAATGTTGGCTTGGGACAAGGAATGAAAGAGGAGAAAGACTAATTGAGTTCTGTAACAAGTTTCAGCTAGTAATAGCGAATACCCTGTTCAAGAATCACAAGAGGAGGAGGTATACTTGGAAAAGGCCGGGAGATACGGGAAGATTTCAATTAGATTACATCATGGTCAGACAGAGATTCCGAAATCAGATACTGGACTGTAAGGCGTACCCAGGAGCATATATAGACTCAGATCACAATATAGTAGTGATGAAGAGTAGGCTGAAGTTCAAGACATTAGTCAGGAAGAATCAATACGCAAAGAAGTGGGATACGGAAGTACTAAGGAATGACGAGATACGTTTGAAGTTCTCTAACGCTATAGATACAGCAATAAGGAATAGCGCAGTAGGCAGTACAGTTGAAGAGGAATGGACATCTCTAAAAAGGGCCATCACAGAAGTTGGGAAGGAAAACATAGGTACAAAGAAGGTAGCTGCGAAGAAACCATGGGTAACAGAAGAAATACTTCAGTTGATTGATGAAAGGAGGAAGTATAAACATGTTCCGGGAAAATCAGGAATACAGAAATACAAGTCGCTGAGGAATGAAATAAATAGGAAGTGCAGGGAAGCTAAGACGAAATGGCTGCAGGAAAAACGTGAAGACATCGAAAAATATATGATTGTCGGAAGGACAGACTCAGCATACAGGAAAGTCAAAACAACCTTTGGTGACATTAAAAGCAACGGTGGTAACATTAAGAGTGCAACGGGAATTCCACTGTTAAATGCAGAGCAGAGAGCAGTTAGGTGGAAAGAATACATTGAAAGCCTCTATGAGGGTGAAGGTTTGTCTGATGTGATAGAAGAAGAAACAGGAGTCGATTTAGAAGAGATAGGGGATCCAGTATTAGAATCGGAATTTAAAAGAGCTTTGGAGGACTTACGGTCAAATAAGGCATCAGAATTTCTAAAATCATTGGGGGAATTGGCCACAAAACGACTATTCACGTTGGTGTGTAGAATATATGAGTCTGGCGACATAGCATCTGACTTTCGGAAAAGCATCATCCACACAATTCCGAAGACGGCAGGATCTGACAAGTGCGAGAATTATCGCACAATCAGCTTAACAGCTCATGCATCGAAGCTGCTTACAAGAATAATATACAGAAGAATGGAAAAGAAAATTGAGAATGCGCTAGGTGACGATCAGTTTGGCTTTAGGAAAAGTAAAGGGACGAGAGAGGCAATTCTGACGTTACGGCTAATAATGGAAGCAAGGCTAAAGAAAAATCAAGACACTTTCATAGGATTTGTCGACCTGGAAAAAGCGTTCGACAATATAAAATTGTACAAGCTGTTCCAGATTCTGATAAAAGTAGGGGTAAGCTATAGGGAGAGATGGATCATATACAATATGTACAACAACCAAGAGGGAATAATAAGAGTGGACGATCAAGAACGAAGTGCTCGTATTAAGAAGGGTGTAAGACAAGGCTGTAGCCTTTCGCCCCTACTCTTCAATCTGTACATCGAGGAAGCAATGATGGAAATAAAAGAAAGGTTCAGGAGTGGAATTAAAATACAAGGTGAAAGGATATCAATGATACGATTCGCTGATGACATTGCTATCCTGAGTGAAAGTGAAGAAGAGTTAAATGATATGCTGAACGGAATGAACAGTCTAATGAGTACAGAGTATGGTTTGAGAGTAAATCGGAGAAAGACGAAGGTAATGAGAAGTAGTAGAAATGAGAACAGCGTGAAACTTAACATCAGGATTGATGGTCACGAAGTCAATGAAGTTAAGGAATTCTGCTACCTAGGCAGTAAAATAACCAATGACGGACGGAGCAAGGAGGACATCAAAAGCAGACTCGCTATGGCAAAAAAGGCATTTCTGGCCAAGAGAAGTCTACTAATATCAAATACCGGCCTTAATTTGAGGAAGAAATTTCTGAGGATGTACGTCTGGAGTACAGCATTGTATGGTAGTGAAACATGGACTGTGGGGAAACCGGAACAGAAGAGAATCGAAGCATTTGAGATGGGGTGCTATAGACGAATGTTGAAAATTAGGTGGACTGATAAGGTAAGGAATGAGGAGGTTCTACGCAGAATCGGAGAGGAAAGGAATATGTGGAAAATACTGATAAGGAGAAGGGACAGGATGATAGGACATCTGCTAAGACATGAGGGAATGATTTCCATGGTACTAGAGGGAGCTGTAGAGGGCAAAAACTGTAGAGGAAGACAGAGATTGGAATACGTCAAACAAATACACTCCTGGAAATTGAAATAAGAACACCGTGAATTCATTGTCCCAGGAAGGGGAAACTTTATTGACACATTCCTGGGGTCAGATACATCACATGATCACACTGACAGAACCACAGGGACATAGACACAGGCAACAGAGCATGCACAATGTCGGCACTAGTACGGTGTATATCCACCTTTCGCAGCAATGCAGGCTGCTATTCTCCCATGGAGACGATCGTAGAGATGCTGGATGTAGTCCTGTGGAACGGCTTGCCATGCCATTTCCACCTGGCGCCTCAGTTGGACCAGTGTTCGTGCTGGACGTGCCGACCGCGTGAGACGACGCTTCATCCAGTCCCAAACATGCTCAATGGGGGACAGATCCGGAGATCTTGCTGGCCAGGGTAGTTGACTTACACCTTCTAGAGCACGTTGGGTGGCACGGGATACATGCGGACGTGCATTGTCCTGTTGGAACAGCAAGTTCCCTTGCCGGTCTAGGAATGGTAGAACGATGGGTTCGATGACGGTTTGGATGTACCGTGCACTATTCAGTGTCCCCTCGACGATCACCAGTGGTGTACGGCCAGTGTAGGAGATCGCTCCCCACACCATGATGCCGGGTGTTGGCCCTGTGTGCCTCGGTCGTATGCAGTCCTGATTGTGGCGCTCACCTGCACGGCGCCAAACACGCATACGACCATCATTGGCACCAAAGCAGAAACGACTCTCATCGCTGAAGACGACACGTCTCCATTCGTCCCTCCATTCACGCCTGTCGCGACACCACTGGAGGCGGGCTGCACGATGTTGGGGCGTGAGCGGAAGACGGCCTCACGGTGTGCGGGACCGTAGCCCAGCTTCATGGAGACGGTTGCGAATGGTCCTCGCCGATACCCCAGGAGCAACAGTGTCCCTAATTTGCTGGGAAGTGGCGGTGCGGTCCCCTACGGCACTGCGTAGGATCCTACGGTCTTGGCGTGCATCCGTGCGTCGCTGCGGTCCGGTCCCAGGTCGGCGGGCACGTGCACCTTCCGCCGACCACTGGCGACAACATCGATGTACTGTGGAGACCTCACGCCCCACGTGTTGAGCAATTCGGCGGTACGTCCACCCGGCCTCCCGCATGCCCACTATACGCCCTCGCTCAAAGTCCGTCAACTGCACATACGGTTCACGTCCACGCTGTCGCGGCATGCTACCAGTGTTAAAGACTGCGATGGAGCTCCGTATGCCACGGCAAACTGGCTGACACTGACGGCGGCGGTGCACAAATGCTGCGCAGCTAGCGCCATTCGACGGCCAACACCGCGGTTCCTGGTGTGTCCGCTGTGCCGTGCGTGTGATCATTGCTTGTACAGCCCTCTCGCAGTGTCCGGAGCAAGTATGGTGGGTCTGACACACCGGTGTCAATGTGTTCTTTTTTCCATTTCCGGGAGTGTAATTGAGGACGTAGGTTGCAAGTGCTACTCTGAGATGAAGATGTTAGCACAGGAAAGGAATTCGTGGCAGGCCGCATCAGACCAGTCAGTAGACTGATGATCAAAAAAGAATGTCAAAGGGCGTTTGTCGGTCTATGGAGTCGTATGCTTTTTTAAAGTCAACAAAGGTAACTACAGTGTTTCTTGTCTGTCTGACATTCAAAAGTGTTCTCAAGTTCCAGATCTGTTCTATGCCTGATTTCCCTCTTCTGAAGCCTGCCTGTTATTCCCCTATTTGCGGATCTACTTGTGGTTCTAGTCTGTTGAATAACACCTTTGAGAGAATTTTGTATGTGACTGGTACTAGAGAAATACCTCTGTCATTCTTTGGATCTGACTTATCACCCTTTTTATCTAGCGGATGGATCAAAGCACATTTCTGTTCCTCTGGCAACTTCTCTGTGACCCAAATTTCTGAGATAATCTTACAAATTTTCTTGGTGATGTTTTCATCTTGGAGCTTCCAGATCTCGGCAATAATAACATCTTCTCCTGCTGCTCTTTAATTTTGCACTTGTTTGGATTCTATCTTTTCTATTGTGGGTGGATTAGAATCTGGGTTGGCTGTGGCCTTTTGGAAGGTTAATTTTTCTGTGGGTTTCTTGCAATTCAGAAGTTCATCAAAGTATTGTTTGAGGATTTTGCAATTTTCTTCCATGTTCTTTTCGAGGGAGCAGAGGCTAGGAGGTTGATAACCCTTCATATTTTCTTTGACTGTTCTGTAAAAATTATTTCTTGAGAATTCACACATGTATACTCACGAAGTGTTAGCAAAAGTTCTGCCATCCCTTACACCACCTGTAATGTACCCTGGGGTGACAAAAGTCATGGTATAGCGATATTCACATACAGGTATACAGATGGCGGCAGTATCGCGTACACAAGGTGTAAACAGACAGTGCATTGACGGAGCTGTCACTGTACTCAGGTGATTCGTGTGAAAAGGTTTCCGACGTGATTATGGCCTCACGACGAAAATTAACAAACTCTGAAAGCGGAATGGTAGTTGGAGCTAGGCGCATGTGACATTTCATTTTGGAAATCTTTAGGAAATTCGAGATCCACAGTGTCAGGAGCACGATGAGAATACCAAATTTCAGGCATTACCTCTCACCATGGACAAGGCAGTGGCCGATGTCCTTCACTTAACTACCGAGAGCACTTGTGTATAGCTGTCAGCGCTAGCAGACAAGCAGCCGCAGAAATCTATTTCGGACATACGACGAACATATCCCTGAGGTGAAGTTTGGTGATAATGGACGATGGCAGCAAACGACCGACGCGAGTGCGTTTGCCAACAGCACATTGCCTCCATCGTCTCTCCTGGGCTCGTGACTGTGTCAGTTGGACCCTAGACGACTGGAAAACGATGGCCTGGTCAGATGACTCCAGTTTTCAGTTGATAAGAGCTGATGATAGGATTCGAGTGTGGCGCAGATCCGGTGAAACCAACAAGGCACAGTGCGTTTGCCAACAGCACATTGCCTCCATCGTCTCTCCTGGGCTCGTGACTGTGTCAGTTGGACCCTAGACGACTGGAAAACGATGGCCTGGTCAGATGACTCCAGTTTTCAGTTGATAAGAGCTGATGATAGGATTCGAGTGTGGCGCAGATCCGGTGAAACCAACAAGGCACAGTGCGTTTGCCAACAGCACATTGCCTCCATCGTCTCTCCTAGGCTCGTGACTGTGTCAGTTGGACCCTAGACGACTGGAAAACGATGGCCTGGTCAGATGACTCCAGTTTTCAGTTGGTAAGAGCTGATGGTAGGATTCGAGTGTGGCGCAGATCCGGTGAAACCAACAAGGCACAGTGCGTTTGCCAACAGCACATTGCCTCCATCGTCTCTCCTAGGCTCGTGACTGTGTCAGTTGGACCCTAGACGACTGGAAAACGATGGCCTGGTCAGATGACTCCAGTTTTCAGTTGGTAAGAGCTGATGGTAGGATTCGAGTGTGGCGCAGATCCGGTGAAACCAACAAGGCACAGTGCGTTTGCCAACAGCACATTGCCTCCATCGTCTCTCCTAGGCTCGTGACTGTGTCAGTTGGACCCTAGACGACTGGAAAACGATGGCCTGGTCAGATGACTCCAGTTTTCAGTTGGTAAGAGCTGATGGTAGGATTCGAGTGTGGCGCAGATCCGGTGAAACCAACAAGGCACAGTGCGTTTGCCAACAGCACATTGCCTCCATCGTCTCTCCTAGGCTCGTGACTGTGTCAGTTGGACCCTAGACGACTGGAAAACGATGGCCTGGTCAGATGACTCCAGTTTTCAGTTGATAAGAGCTGATGATAGGATTCGAGTGTGGCGCAGATCCAGTGAAACCAACAAGGCACAGTGCGTTTGCCAACAGCACATTGCCTCCATCGTCTCTCCTAGGCTCGTGACTGTGTCAGTTGGACCCTAGACGACTGGAAAACGATGGCCTGGTCAGATGACTCCAGTTTTCAGTTGGTAAGAGCTGATGGTAGGATTCGAGTGTGGCGCAGATCCGGTGAAACAACAAGGCACAGTGCGTTTGCCAACAGCACATTGCCTCCATCGTCTCTCCTAGGCTCGTGACTGTGTCAGTTGGACCCTAGACGACTGGAAAACGATGGCCTGGTCAGATGACTCCAGTTTTCAGTTGGTAAGAGCTGATGGTAGGATTCGAGTGTGGCGCAGATCCGGTGAAACCAACAAGGCACAGTGCGTTTGCCAACAGCACATTGCCTCCATCGTCTCTCCTAGGCTCGTGACTGTGTCAGTTGGACCCTAGACGACTGGAAAACGATGGCCTGGTCAGATGACTCCAGTTTTCAGTTGGTAAGAGCTGATGGTAGGATTCGAGTGTGGCGCAGATCCGGTGAAACCAACAAGGCACAGTGCGTTTGCCAACAGCACATTGCCTCCATCGTCTCTCCTAGGCTCGTGACTGTGTCAGTTGGACCCTAGACGACTGGAAAACGATGGCCTGGTCAGATGACTCCAGTTTTCAGTTGATAAGAGCTGATGATAGGATTCGAGTGTGGCGCAGATCCGGTGAAACCAACAAGGCACAGTGCGTTTGCCAACAGCACATTGCCTCCATCGTCTCTCCTAGGCTCGTGACTGTGTCAGTTGGACCCTAGACGACTGGAAAACGATGGCCTGGTCAGATGACTCCAGTTTTCAGTTGGTAAGAGCTGATGGTAGGATTCGAGTGTGGCGCAGATCCGGTGAAACCAACAAGGCACAGTGCGTTTGCCAACAGCACATTGCCTCCATCGTCTCTCCTAGGCTCGTGACTGTGTCAGTTGGACCCTAGACGACTGGAAAACGATGGCCTGGTCAGATGACTCCAGTTTTCAGTTGGTAAGAGCTGGTGGTAGGATTCGAGTGTGGCGCAGATCCGGTGAAACCAACAAGGCACAGTGTGTTTGCCAACAGCACATTGCCTCCATCATCTCTCCTAGGCTCGTGACTGTGTCAGTTGGACCCTAGACGACTGGAAAACGATGGCCTGGTCAGATGACTCCCGTTTTCAGTTGGTAAGAGCTGATGTTAGGATTCGAGTGTGGCGCAGATCCGGTGAAACCAACAAGGCACAGTGCGTTTGCCAACAGCACATTGCCTCCATCGTCTCTCCTAGGCTCGTAACCTTGTCAGTTGGACCCTAGACGACTGGAAAACGATGGCCTGGTCAGATGACTCCAGTTTTCAGTTGATAAGAACTGATGATAGGATTCGAGTGTGGCGCAGATCCGGTGAAACCAACAAGGCACAGTGCGTTTGCCAACAGCACATTGCCTCCATCGTCTCTCCTAGGCTCGTGACTGTGTCAGTTGGACCCTAGACGACTGGAAAACGATGGCCTGGTCAGATGACTCCAGTTTTCAGTTGGTAAGAGCTGATGGTAGGATTCGAGTGTGGCGCAGATCCGGTGAAACCAACAAGGCACAGTGCGTTTGCCAACAGCACATTGCCTCCATCGTCTCTCCTAGGCTCGTGACTGTGTCAGTTGGACCCTAGACGACTGGAAAACGATGGCCTGGTCAGATGACTCCAGTTTTCAGTTGGTAAGAGCTGATGGTAGGATTCGAGTGTGGCGCAGATCCGGTGAAACCAACAAGGCACAGTGCGTTTGCCAACAGCACATTGCCTCCATCGTCTCTCCTAGGCTCGTGACTGTGTCAGTTGGACCCTAGACGACTGGAAAACGATGGCCTGGTCAGATGACTCCAGTTTTCAGTTGGTAAGAGCTGATGGTAGGATTCGAGTGTGGCGCAGATCCGGTGAAACCAACAAGGCACAGTGCGTTTGCCAACAGCACATTGCCTCCATCGTCTCTCCTAGGCTCGTGACTCTGTCAGTTGGACCCTAGACGACTGGAAAACGATGGCCTGGTCAGATGACTCCAGTTTTCAGTTGATAAGAGCTGATGATAGGATTCGAGTGTGGCGCAGATCCGGTGAAACCAACAAGGCACAGTGCGTTTGCCAACAGCACATTGCCTCCATCGTCTCTCCTAGGCTCGTGACTGTGTCAGTTGGACCCTAGACGACTGGAAAACGATGGCCTGGTCAGAAGACTCCAGTTTTCAGTTGATAAGATCTGTTGATAGGATTCGAGTGTGGCGCAGATCCGGTGAAACCAACAAGGCACAGTGCGTTTGCCAACAGCACATTGCCTCCATCGTCTCTCCTAGGCTCGTGACTGTGTCAGTTGCACCCTAGACGACTGGAAAACGATGGCCTGGTCAGATGACTCCAGTTTTCAGTTGATAAGAGCTGATGATAGGATTCGAGTGTGGCGCAGATCCGGTGAAACCAACAAGGCACAGTGCGTTTGCCAACAGCACATTGCCTCCATCGTCTCTCCTAGGCTCGTGACTGTGTCAGTTGGACCCTAGACGACTGGAAAACGATGGCCTGGTCAGAAGACTCCAGTTTTCAGTTGATAAGAGCTGTTGATAGGATTCGAGTGTGGCGCAGATCCGGTGAAACCAACAAGGCACAGTGCGTTTGCCAACAGCACATTGCCTCCATCGTCTCTCCTAGGCTCGTGACTGTGTCAGTTGGACCCTAGACGTCTGGAAAACGATGGCCTGGTTAGATGACTCCAGTTTTCAGTTGGTAAGAGCTGGTGGTAGGATTCGAGTGTGGCGCAGATCCGGTGAAACCAACAAGGCACAGTGTGTTTGCCAACAGCACATTGCCTCCATCATCTCTCCTAGGCTCGTGACTGTGTCAGTTGGACCCTAGACGACTGGAAAACGATGGCCTGGTCAGATGACTCCCGTTTTCAGTTGGTAAGAGCTGATGTTAGGATTCGAGTGTGGCGCAGATCCGGTGAAACCAACAAGGCACAGTGCGTTTGCCAAAAGGACATTGCCTCCATCGTCTCTCCTAGGCTCGTAACCTTGTCAGTTGGACCCTAGACGACTGGAAAACGATGGCCTGGTCAGATGACTCCAGTTTTCAGTTGATAAGAACTGATGATAGGATTCGAGTGTGGCGCAGATCCGGTGAAACCAACAAGGCACAGTGCGTTTGCCAACAGCACATTGCCTCCATCGTCTCTCCTAGGCTCGTGACTGTGTCAGTTGCACCCTAGACGACTGGAAAACGATGGCCTGGTCAGATGACTCCAGTTTTCAGTTGGTAAGAGCTGATGGTAGGATTCGAGTGTGGCGCAGATCCGGTGAAACCAACAAGGCACAGTGCGTTTGCCAACAGCACATTGCCTCCATCGTCTCTCCTAGGCTCGTGATTGTGTCAGTTGGACCCTAGACGACTGGAAAACGATGGCCTGGTCAGATGACTCCAGATTTCAGTTGGTAAGAGCTGATGGTAGGATTCGAGTGTGGCGCAGATCTGGTGAAACCAACAAGGCACAGTGCGTTTGCCAACAGCACATTGCCTCCATCGTCTCTCCTAGGCTCGTGACTGTGTCAGTTGGACCCTAGACGACTGGAAAACGATGGCCTGGTCAGATGACTCCAGTTTTCAGTTGGTAAGAGCTGATGGTAGGATTCGAGTGTGGCGCAGATCCGGTGAAACCAACAAGGCACAGTGCGTTTGCCAACAGCACATTGCCTCCATCGTCTCTCCTAGGCTCGTGACTGTGTCAGTTGGACCCTAGACGACTGGAAAACGATGGCCTGGTCAGATGACTCCAGTTTTCAGTTGGTAAGAGCTGATGGTAGGATTCGAGTGTGGCGCAGATCCGGTGAAACCAACAAGGCACAGTGCGTTTGCCAACAGCACATTGCCTCCATCGTCTCTCCTAGGCTCGTGACTGTGTCAGTTGGACCCTAGACGACTGGAAAACGTTGGCCTGGTCAGATGACTCCAGTTTTCAGTTGATAAGAGCTGATGATAGGATTCGAGTGTGGCGCAGATCCGGTGAAACCAACAAGGCACAGTGCGTTTGCCAACAGCACATTGCCTCCATCGTCTCTCCTAGGCTCGTGACTGTGTCAGTTGGACCCTAGACGACTGGAAAACGATGGCCTGGTCAGATGACTCCAGTTTTCAGTTGGTAAGAGCTGATGGTAGGATTCGAGTGTGGCGCAGATCCGGTGAAACCAACAAGGCACAGTGCGTTTGCCAACAGCACATTGCCTCCATCGTCTCTCCTAGGCTCGTGACTGTGTCAGTTGGACCCTAGACGACTGGAAAACGATGGCCTGGTCAGAAGACTCCAGTTTTCAGTTGATAAGAGCTGTTGATAGGATTCGAGTGTGGCGCAGATCCGGTGAAACCAACAAGGCACAGTGCGTTTGCCAACAGCACATTGCCTCCATCGTCTCTCCTAGGCTCGTGACTGTGTCAGTTGGACCCTAGACGACTGGAAAACGATGGCCTGGTCAGAAGACTCCAGTTTTCAGTTGATAAGAGCTGTTGATAGGATTCGAGTGTGGCGCAGATCCAGTGAAACCAACAAGGCACAGTGCGTTTGCCAACAGCACATTGCCTCCATCGTCTCTCCTAGGCTCGTGACTGTGTCAGTTGGACCCTAGACGACTGGAAAACGATGGCCTGGTCAGAAGACTCCAGTTTTCAGTTGATAAGAGCTGTTGATAGGATTCGAGTGTGGCGCAGATCCGGTGAAACCAACAAGGCACAGTGCGTTTGCCAACAGCACATTGCCTCCATCGTCTCTCCTAGGCTCGTGACTGTGTCAGTTGGACCCTAGACGACTGGAAAACGATGGCCTGGTCAGAAGACTCCAGTTTTCAGGTGATAAGAGCTGTTGATAGGATTCGAGTGTGGCGCAGATCCGGTGAAACCAACAAGGCACAGTGCGTTTGCCAACAGCACATTGCCTCCATCGTCTCTCCTAGGCTCGTGACTGTGTCAGTTGGACCCTAGACGACTGGAAAACGATGGCCTGGTCAGATGACTCCAGTTTTCAGTTGGTAAGAGCTGATGGTAGGATTCGAGTGTGGCGCAGATCCGGTGAAACCAACAAGGCACATAATGTGGACTGTGTTTGCATGCGATGGATCCTCTGGTCCAACTGAACCGATTATTGACTGGAAATGGTTATGTTCGGCTACCTGGAGACCATTTTCAGCTATTTACAGTCTTCATGTTCCCAAACAACGATGGAATTTTTATGGATGACAGTGGGCTATGTCATTGTACCACAGTTGTTAGCGACTGGGTTGAAAAACATTCTGAACAATTCGAGCGAATGATTTGACCACACAGATCGCCCGGCATGAATCCCATCGAACATTTATGAGACATAATCAAGAGAGCAGTCCATGCACAAAATCCTGAACTGGCACCACTTTCTCAATTATGGATGGCTATAGAAGCAGTTAGGCTAAGAATTTCCTCAGGGGGCTTCCAACGACTTGTTGATTTCATGCACTACGAGGGCGAAAGAAGGCCCGACACGACATTATGAGATATCCCATGACTTATGTCACCTCAGTGTAAGTGAAATACAGTCGGTCGCAAATTTGACTCTACGACCTTATGGAGCCACCCATTTGAATAGAGCCGTGCATAGCCCGGTTACCTAGGTACATCAATATGGAGGTAAAGTCGCAGAATGTATACTCACTATATACAACAGGAAATGGTAAATGTGATTACACTACTTTTTATGTTACGAATACTTATTTTATAATTCGTTGTTTCCATGACTTTGTTGTTGGTTGTCTTCGATTTGTCTTGCTGAATTCCGTTTTTTTCTTTACATGTTTATTTTTATTATGCATGTATAGGACACGACGTGTGATATTTCTGGTATACGTATACCCTTGTGGCGCCACATTTAACGACGTCCAATGCTCACAAATTATAACTGGAAGCACGCAATTTCGCAAGTTTCTTCCATTTTACAGGTGTTATGGGGAGGGCAAAATTTTATACTACTATTCAGTTGAGTAAAAAGTGTGAAATACGGCACCTTTCGTTTATTATGAAAATAAAGCGGCTCACCTCAGGGTCAAGCGGGGAAGGTTTGTCGGCCAAAGCTGGAAACCTACTGCTGTGCCCGCCTTGTATCGATCTGTAGTTATGGTATAAATTACATACGGAAGTAATAAGGATTCGTATAATTAGATTATAGGGAGAGTCAGATTCAAATGTGGAACAGTACCGTTTGATTACGGCCAAACTGCCGTATCATTTTTATAGGTCTGTAGCTACGATTCATGCATCGTGCAAGTTCTGAATTATTTTCTGCGCCGCAGTATGTCCACTGCTGGCCACCGTAAATGCAACACCCTGAAGGAAGCATCCGATTCGAGTGAAATTTACACCATGGGTTTGCAGCGATGAGATATGCAACTGATTAGAATTTCAGCGCAGACGCACATCACGCGCGCCTGTGGCGCCACCTCATAGCGCCATTTAAGGCTTGGCGATTTCGACGAGTGTATGTTCGGCACATGTGTTTACCTTGTGGTTGTTTCACAAGACGATCAGTTATGCCTCATAGACAACAGCGAACATCTTTTGATCAAGTATCCGAGTTCGACAGAGGAAGGATAGTGGCTTACCGAGATTGTGCATTATCATACAGAGAAATCGCTAGTCGTGTTGGATGAAACCAAACTGTAATGCGGATATGTGACCGTTGGATGCAGGAGGGTACGACGGACCGACGTGGTCGATCGCATTCACCTCGGTGCACCACTGCACGTGCTGATAGGCAAATTGTGCGCATGGCAGTGACGGATCGCTCAGTGACATCCCGAACCATAGCACAGCACATTGCGTCTGTAACGTATCATCCAGTGTCTGCGCGTACCATTCGATGCCGTTTACAGCAGAGTGGTCTGTCCGCAAGACGCCCATTGCTTCGTATACCATTGACGCAGAACCACAGACGTCTCCGTCGCCCATTGTGTGATGAGAGACGGATGTGGACGGCAGAATGGAATGACATTGTCTTTACTGACGAGGCACGCTTCTGTCTGCAGCACCACGATGGTCGGATTCGAGTGTGGAGACACCGTGGAGAGAGGATGCTGGACAGCTGCATTATGCACCGCCACACTGGTCTTGCACCGGGTATTATGGTATGGGGCGATACTGGATATTACTCTCGCACGCCTCTAGTACGCATTGCCGGTACTTTAAATAGCCGGCGCTACATATCCGAGGTGCTGGAGCCAGTTGTCCTTCCTTACCTTCAGGGCTCGGCCACAGCCATATTTCAACAGGATAATGCACGACCACACGTGGCACGCATTGTCCAAAGGTTCTTCGTCAATAACCAGATAGAATTGCTTCCCTGGCCGGCTCGCTCTCCGGATCTTTCGCCGATAGAAAACATGTGGTCCATGGTTGCTCAACGAGTGACCCAGATTACATGCCCAGCTGCCACACCAGATGATCTTTGGCAACGTGTGGGAGCTGCTTGGGCTGCTGTACCCCAGGAACACATCCAACGTCTCTTTGACTCAATGCCGAGACGTGTGGCAGCGGTGATCTCCAACAATGGCGGCTACTCTGGCTACTGATTCTGGCAGCAACCACATGTCACAGACGTCTGTAAACGTAATCATTTGATACTTGGTCAACATGTTATCTACAAAATAAATTTTGTTGTGCTACCTCTTGTCTTTCTTGGTGTTGCATTTACGGTGGCCAGCAGTGTATAACCCGCCTACGAGTCATCACAGAATTTATAGACGGATATTCACTCTTGGTCATTAACAGTCACGGTATAGTAATAATGCACTGCCCTCAGCTGCTAGATCGCATAGATTGACACGGTTCCGAAAAGGACGACTTCCGACTTCTACCGACAAACGACGCTCCCAGCATCTTCCGCGGAAAGAGGCCAAGTCCCCGCAATTGGAAAATGCACGTGGAAAGACGACGCCGATGATGGCAGATGCCACCGGGGGATGGGGGGGGGGGGGGGGTAGATATACTGGTAATGGTTTCAACATCGTCCGCCAACAGCGTAGTGACAAGGCTACCAGATCTCCATCTGTGTCCACCCTTTAGTGAGGAATGTTCACAGACAGAAGGCTCGCTGTGGTGCAAACGTGTGAAGCAAGCAGGCAACTGTACCACGGAGATGCACTCGTGCTTCGTACAGCCAACTGAGCGAAAGGGGTCAAATTGTGGCCTTCCGAGCCCTTTCGGGTTATTGCCACGTTTGTTGGGCGTGCTGCGTTTGTTGTGCAACGATGCCAATGTCAGTGGTCAGCCGGCCGAAGTGGCCGTGCGGTTAAAGGCGCTGCAGTCTGGAACCGCAAGACCGCTACGGTCGCAGGTTCGAATCCTGCCTCGGGCATGGATGTTTGTGATGTCCTTAGGTTAGTTAGGTTTAACTAGTTCTAAGTTCTAGGGGACTAATGACCTCAGCAGTTGAGTCCCATAGTGCTCAGAGCCATTTTTTTGTCAGTGGTCACGTGAACAATGTCACACCCGTAGACGACATTCTGGACATCCAAGTAAGCACAGACGCCCGCCAGGATCGTCGTATTTTAAAGACAGCAGTGACAGATCGTACAGCTACCACAACACAGATAAGTGTACTTGTGATTTCAGTTTTTTATTTATTTATTTATTTAGCGTATGATACATAACAATCGCAGTAACAGATAAAATACAGTACCACAGACACATTAAAATACAGTTTAGAACTTTATATCTAAGCCACTGATTCAATCCACCACTTCGGAAGTAACCAGGTTCGAATCGACTAGATTTCCGGGAAAGGCACGGAGGGGTCAGTCCTCTGCTATACGCTTCACTGTTTGTGGAACGTCAGCACAGTCACAGTATGTGGTGTCCACCCAACCCCATTTATGAAGAATTGAAGCACTTCTTCCCACACCACATCTGAAACGGTTAAGCCTGCTCCAAGCGTGTCTTGGCAAGCTGAAACCATTGAGTCTTACTATTGGTTCTTCAACTTTCAAGATGCCCTGTGGAGTAGAAGATGTCCATTCTTTCCGCCAGCTGTCTTTGGGGTCGAAATGGTTCCTTAACAATTCCATGACCGTTTTACATGCCGTAATGTTCCAGATGTGATACGCACAGTGTGACGAAGTTGAATGTCCACAAGGTGAGTTTGGCAGCTATTAAGCCATACTGCAGAGCAGTACTCCGCTGAGGAATAGACGAGTGGTAAAGCAGATGTTCTCAATGTGTTGGCGTCAGCTCCCCATGATGTACCAGCTAGACGCTGAAGATGGTTATTACTGCTCTTCAGTTTTGCAGCAGATTTGCGTATTAGGGCTTTATACACTCCTGGAAATTGAAATAAGAACACCGTGAATTCATTGTCCCAGGAAGGGGAAACTTTATTGACACATTCCTGGGGTCAGATACATCACATGATCACACTGACAGAACCACAGGCACATAGACACAGGCAACAGAGCATGCACAATGTCGGCACTAGTACAGTGTATATCCACCTTTCGCAGCAATGCAGGCTGCTATTCTCCCATGGAGACGATCGTAGAGATGCTGGATGTAGTCCTGTGGAACGGCTTGCCATGCCATTTCCACCTGGCGCCTCAGTTGGACCAGCGTTCGTGCTGAACGTGCAGACCGCGTGAGACGACGCTTCATCCAGTCCCAAACATGCTCAATGGGGGACAGATCCGGAGATCTTGCTGGCCAGGGTAGTTGACTTACACCTTCTAGAGCACGTTGGGTGGCACGGGATACATGCGGACGTGCATTGTCCTGTTGGAACAGCAAGTTCCCTTGCCGGTCTAGGAATGGTAGAACGATGGGTTCGATGACGGTTTGGATGTACCGTGCACTATTCAGTGTCCCCTCGACGATCACCAGTGGTGTACGGCCAGTGTAGGAGATCGCTCCCCACACCATGATGCCGGGTGTTGGCCCTGTGTGCCTCGGTCGTATGCAGTCCTGGCGACAACATCGATGTACTGTGGAGACCTCACGCCCCACGTGTTGAGCAATTCGGCGGTACGTCCACCCGGCCTCCCGCATGCCCACTATACGCCCTCGCTCAAAGTCCGTCAACTGCACATACGGTTCACGTCCACGCTGTCGCGGCATGCTACCAGTGTTAAAGACTGCGATGGAGCTCCGTATGCCACGGCAAAGTGGCTGACACTGACGGCGGCGGTGCACAAATGCTGCGCAGCTAGCGCCATTCGACGGCCAACACCGCGGTTCCTGGTGTGTCCGCTGTGCCGTGCGTGTGATCATTGCTTGTACAGCCCTCTCGCAGTGTCCGGAGCAAGTATGGTGGGTCTGACACACCGGTGTCAATGTGTTCTTTTTTCCATTTCCAGGAGTGTATCTTCACACAGGGGACCACCTTGATCATTTTTAATAACAGACCTTCCTTCCAAACGGTGTCGTCAGCTAGCGTGAGATCAAGGAAAAGAGAGACGCTCTTCAGCTTTTTCTCAAAACCAGCTTCCACAAAAGTGGTTAGTGAAAGGACTTGATCACTGCAGTCACGACCGGGGCGGAATCCCGCTTATTCAACTGGAATTAACTCTTCGATTGCAGGTGCTATTCTATTCAATATCAGCCTTTCCAAAAGCTTGTACGTGACAGAGAGCAAGGCTATTGATCGATAACTTTGAGATAAGTTTGGATCTTTTCCTGGCTTCAAAATTGCAATGATTTTGGTCTTCTTGAATATTGCAGGTAACTTCCCTGATTCCAATATGCTACTAAAAAACAATGCCAACTGTTGTTTTAGTTCAGGATAAATCCCGTGTAATCCTTCTGCTTTTCCATTCTGATTTCAGATGTGTCAACGTCAGCTGTTGCAAACCTGTTATTAGCGATGGGACTTCTGGCACGCACACCTGTAGCCCGTTTTCCTTTCACGTCAAATCATCGACGTTCACGGCTTGACATGTACCGTCAGAGGGTCACTTAGAATGGCGCGCTGTGATCTTCAGCGATTAAAACAGATTCTGCCTGCACACAAGTGATGGTCGTTTGCAGAATTGTTTCCTAGAGTGCATTCGTCCAAGACACACTAGCCTTATGGTCTGGGGTGTGATAAGCTACAACTCTCGTTCACCTTTGGTGTTTCTGGAGGAGACGGTGACCAGCGCTCGGTACGAGCAGAATGTTGTTAGACCCTTTATTTGTCGTCCTTGCAACAGAAAGGTGTTACGCATAATGCTCTTTCACACACTGCCCGTGATCGTCAACGTGCTCTCCAATACGTGCGGTAGCTTCCCTGGCCAGCACCATCTCCAGACTTGTCTCCATCGAGCACGTGTGGAATATCATGGGATAAGAAGTGGCTCGTGCGACCTGTCAATCAACAGCACTTACAGAAGTACGTGAACAGGTCGAACAGAGGTGGAATATCGTATCCCAGGACAGTATTCGGCATCTGTACGATAGACTGGATGCTTGAGTCAACACACGCATTGACACTTGTGGAGGCGACACCACATACTAATCATCTTGGGGTTGAAGCTCTTTTTTCTGTGTTTGCTTTAACAATATATTTGTTTTGGATAGGGTCCACCTTTAGCAAAACACAATTTTCTTTTTTAACCCAAACATGTTTCACTGCAGTTGCAGCATCTCCAGCAAACACAAACACACACACACACACACACACAGACACACACACACACACACACACACACACACACACAATATGTACAGACACCTCTGAAAGATTCAGAACAACCGCCAGGAACACCTTCAACTGTTCCACCGTCAGCCATCTCGTTTTCACACCTTCAACTGTTCCACTGTCCGCCATGTTTGTTTTTACAGCTAGTAAACTTTGAAACAGTGACAGTGACAGTGACAGCTCTATATACAGTGTTTGACGGTGATGAAGATAAGGAAAAAGAAAACGTAAGTGAAACATAATTGAAACAGACAGACACACACACATAGAATTAATTAATTTCAGGCATAGAAATAACATTTTTCAAATCGTAATTTTGGCTTAAACAGTTTATTTATTTTAAGGTGTAAGTGGCTGCAGATGACAAACTGTGAAACAAAACAGTCACTGTAGAAACACAATACATCAGAAAAACCACACCATGTGGTAAAAAGGTATGAATTCATAATTTTATGTGTTTTTTCAAATATCTGTAATTACGATTTAAAAGCTAATAGTTGCATGTATACAAACAGTAAAGAACATTCTTTATCTTTAACAGCCATAAAATAAAAGCCCACTGAAGATTCTGCAACTGCAGTGAAACATGTCTGGGTTAAAAAAGAAAATTGTGTTTTGCTGAAGGCGGACCCTATCCAAAAACATATGTACCATGTACTAATATGGCTGTTTCCGCATGGGTGGATACCTGGTACCTCAGAACCGCTTCTGCTATCGATCTGTGAATGTAATCGTTTCATTTACTCCACATGCAATGTTGCAACAATGAATCTTGAATGAATTGGAAACCTCTGAAAGGGTATGCTGTTTTTCAGGCAGTGCATATAGAGGATATGTGCCACAATTCGCACTTTTTACTCTACATCATAATCGTATGAGATTTTGCCGTCCCCATGCCATCAGTAAATGAAAGAACTCATGAAACTTGGTGTTTCGAGCCATAATTTGTGACCGTAGGACGCCGTTAATTGTGGAACTCATCTACCATAATTTCAACCCTATTGCTCTTGATTTCATAACTTGCGTCCATTTCTTACCTCACTAATTCATTGCGGAGATGAGTGATGTGTAGGATGTTTGATAATGTATGCAGTCTGTCGACGCAACAGCGTCGCTTTGCTCCCAATATGTATTCGACACATATCGGCACAAAAACAGCTGTTCGGCGAATGCGTGCTCGGTGAACCTATTCCTGGCCCATCGGGGTCAGATTCATTACTACAAATCAGTATCACATTTGAACGTAAGCCTACCGATAACACACTTTCACGAAACGTTGTTACTTCTGTGTGCCATTTCTCTCATTGTCGCTGATAGCTTCGTGGAACCTGAGTTGATAGCAGTGCAATGCAGAATTGAGAGAAACAAATCCCCTCCTCCCCACCCTCCACCGGCATTGTAGTGACCACCTTGTACTTCCTCTTCACCTCACCTCACGCAACACGGTTACGTGGAAGGGCTATAGGTAGTTATGCGAAGAAGTAAAAATGTCATTATTGTTTATAGGTTGCAAATACGATACACGACTTCCGTATCTTAAACATGTGAGGCCGAGGCCCCAACAGAGAGACTGCATCTGGAGTACTGGATCGTTTGAATCTATTACTTCGACTTTCAAAAACGAAATAGTCACGTACTTCAGATGCACAGATTAAGGAACCACAGAAGTCCAAAATAGACACAGAATCAAACTCCAGCCAATCAGTAACTGAAACCACTGTGCTGAACAGTGGAACTCACGAAGATCAACTGTGTTCTCTGACAGTTAGCAGGGATGTCAGAGATGAAGTTAAACAAGCATTTGTTCTTCCTGGCAGATTAAAACTGTGTGCCCGACCGAGACTCGAACTCGGGACCTTTGCCTTTCGCGGGCAAGTGCTCTACCAACTGAGCTACCGAAGCACGACTCACGCCCGGTACTCACAGCTTTACTTCTGCCAGTACCTCGTCTCCTACCTTCCAAACTTTACAGATGCTCTCCTGCGAACCTTGCAGAACTAGCACTCCTGAAAGAAAGGATATTGCGGAGACATGGCTTAGCCACAGCCAGCGCACACTCCGCTGCAGAGTGAAAATCTCATTCTGGAAACATCCCCCAGGCTGTGGCTAAGCCATGTCTCCGCAATATCCTTTCTTTCAGGAGTGCTAGTTCTGCAAGGTTCGCAGGAGAGCATCTGTAAAGTTTGGAAGGTAGGAGACGAGGTACTGGCAGAAGTAAAGCTGTGAGTACCGGGCGTGAGTCGTGCTTCGGTAGCTCAGTTGGTAGAGCAGTTGCCCGCGAAAGGCAAAGGTCCCGAGTTCGAGTCTCGGTCGGGCACACAGTTTTAATCTGCCAGGAAGTTTCATATCAGCGCACACTCCGCTGCAGAGTGAAAATCTCATTCAAGCATTTGTTCGTTCGGATCCGGAAATGTGGACGTTTGCCGTGACGGGGTTCTCAGCGTCATGATGTTGTTCAAAGCGGTGCGAAACAGCAGTTAAATAGCAGTGATGAACAGAATCCCAAAAACGAAGGTCATACCCAGTTCTTTAATTTCATTTCTCAAGAAAACTAAATAATAGTAAAACTCAACATCGTCGCTGATTTGTTTATTGAAATTCTCAAAATTAAAGCTTTCTGCTTTTCTCTTCCATGCAGACTATTTGGTATTTCGCAAACTCAGATGGTACAAGGCAGGTGCTGTGACTGAAAACACTTAAGCTGTATTTTACTAACAAAGAGTATATCAAAGAACGTATGGAATTCATGTTCCAAGAGATGACATTAGAGAAAGGAATAAAGCATGGAAAAACTATAGACCAAGAAAACGAAAGGCTAATTCCAAAAAACATTGGCACAATTTGTTTCTTAAGATAAAAGGGGCAAAATCTTATTCGATTTTGCTCGATTACACTAGAGATTGTAATCGAGTTGAACAAATGTCATTTGTCTTAAGATTCTGTAATGCATCAACTGGCACAACAGAAGAAATCTTTATCATATTTCTAGCCGTCACTGAGACGACTGGAAAATATCTTACTAATGCAATACTGGAAGAGCTAGGAAAAAAAAAAAACAGAGTAGATATTCAGAACTGTTGTGGCCCAGGATACGACAATGGAGCACATTTGGCCGGAATAACCAGTGGTGTTAAAACTCGAATATTAAATTTAAATCCCAGAGTATAGTTGGAATCTGCTACTGATAGACACAAAACAGTTTCTTTTGCGTTCTTCAGAAATTTCGTTTGCTATTTTCGAGATCCAGCAAACGCTGGAAGTTAATATCTATATTACTAAATGAAAATGAAAAGGCAGTTAACAACATGTTAAGAAGAACTGGACATCAGCTCTGAGGAACATGGAATGAAGATAAATCTAAGAACTATGGCAATGGCTTTGAAGTTGTCAAGAAAGATAAAAGTGAAAATTTGTGAAACAAGTTTATACCTTCACATACCTACGATCCAAACGAAATTTTTTATACAAGGAGTTTTTAATGTAGCCTATTGCATAAACAGTTAAAGGAAACATTAGTGAATGTTTTGTATGGAATGTTGCCCTGTATAATGCCGAAATGTGGATACTGCGACTGGGTACACGAGAAATACTTAGAGGCTTTCGAGACGTAGATTTGGAGAAGGGACGGTGTGAAACGTACAGATAAAATAAAGAATGAGATTCTGTTAGACAGGGTGAATGAGGAAAGAAAAATATTTGAAACGTTAGGTGCTGAAGAAATTGGTCACTGGATGAAAAGAGACTGCACTATAAAGCATGCACTAGAAGGAATGCCGACCGGTAAGAGAACCACAGGTGGAAGAAGAAATCAGTTAACTGACAGCGTCAAGAGTTATGCACGACACACAACTACCAAAAGGATGGTGGAAAATCAGGAGGGCCTGGGAAAACTAAGCTTGCAATGATGGAGCTGCCTGGTAGAATATATTATCATCATTAACGTAAAGCACTGAATAGACCAGGAGTTAAGATAAGATCTACGCTAGGTTTTACAAAAACAAAGAAAAATACAGAAACAGGACTGTGACACACCATTTGCTATTAAGGTCAGCTACACTGATATGGGAGTGTTGTGACCATATGGCAATAAACGAGGGTGCGAGATGAAAAACTTGCTGCAGCAGTGGAGTCTAAGAAATAGGAAACACAAGGGAAGCCAGCCAGACTGTCCTGACGAGGACATCCGATAAGCCGGTGGAAACAAGAGTCTCAAAGAACACCGCACTACCTGGAGACAACAGCTGAGCTCTTACCTTGTCGTGTCACCTGTAGAGGCCACGCCATGTCATAGAAAAGGCTGATGGTGGCGGTGACGGGGCTAATTCACAAGGAATTCATTTATCAGGGCATAAAATCGTGAAATGATTCGAATACGAAGGTAAATATCTCAACAAACAAACAATAAACTCAAGTATGAATAACTAGCTTAGCACCTGCTGCTTCGCACACGTAGACTGTGTGGCCTACAGAGACTTTCTTTTTTGTTTTTATTTTAATCGAATTTTCATGTGGCTCACAAATTGCAACACCTTCTAAGCTTTTCACGCTAATTAAGACCATGTAAGCATGATCCTTCCAGAATATAGTTCTGAGCAAAAAGCTATTCTGGTAGCCAGAGCCCAAAGTTTTTGTTAATCATGCCTTCTGTGTTCTTGTGGAGATATATTCATATCAACGTCCATCCCCTAAAATATATTTCGTTATATCTAACCGAGAAGTGAAATACCAATTTTCATTAATTTAGCTGCAAAATTTTTTTAATGTAACGAAATACTTTCTTAAAAATTGTCACCCCATCTTGCACTCCCTTAGGAACTGAACTCCCAGAAACAATGAAACACCTTTTTTTTTAATTTCTAACTGAGAAGACAAGCATCAATATTGTCATAGATGTATTCTTCAAAATCCCTTAGTAGTTCTTTCGTAATTATATATTTTCAAAAAACATTCACCCACCGTTTTACGCCCTTTGTGGTTGAATATCCAAAAACACAGAAACACTTTTTTTTGTATGTTACCGAGAAGTCAAATACCAGTGTTCATAGATGAAACTATAAAAATACATTAGTAGTTCTTTAATACTAATATATTTTCATAAAAAGCTTCCACCCACTCTTTCGCCCCATAGAGGTAATTTCCAGAAATGCTGAAACTTGTATTTCTTTAGTTCTGTCTGAGAAACCAAACATCAATTTCCCTAGGTCTAGCTTCAAACTTGTCTTAAGAGCGACATTTTTCGTAACACCCTTCATCCCCTATTTCACCCCCTTAGGGTTGGGATTTCGAAAAGTCGCTTCTTGTACGTCGCCTACAGCATAATATTTACACCTTCTCCAAATTTCAATTTTCTGTCCTTAGCGGTTTGGGCTGGGCGATGATTGAGTCAGGCAATGAGGACATTACCTTTTAAATGCAGATATTTAATACACGAATCTGAACTGAGACATGGTCAAGGCCATTACCAGCATGTGACAGAAATTTAAGTTTCACTCGGGAAACATACACCGCTGATCCGGTTTTGACCAATAAACACACTGATTCACGAGTGAAGTTTTTGTACATAATTTACTAAAATTTCGTACAAATTGAATTATTATGAATTAATATTAAGTCGTGAAAACGATGCCAATACCGCCTATAAAAGAGCTGCCATAAGTGGAAAGACAGCGCCTCGAAAACGCAACACGCGGGGTCCAATTCGTAGCCAGTGCGGTGGCCTGGCTGTAGAGCCGGAACCTGAAACGTTGTTGGGTCGAATTCCGGCTCGGTCACTTTTCTTCACTCTGCCTCTTAACCCAGCATTCGTAATGTAATCCAAGATGAAGCAATTTATTTGTGGTGTCAAAATCTAATGTTCGTGAAGCTGTAAAACTTGTTGGTGATTTGGCTGTAAATTATTATAAATGAAGAACTCTGATTCCCAATAAAAACTACACAATGATTCTACCAAAAGCCGAGAAGCCGTTCTTGATGTTGTAGCTCTCAGGGTCGCACTGGGATGCTCTCTGTGTGAGGCACTCCTGTGAATCATAGAATGGAGGCTTTCACGACCGGATGACGTAGCTGCTGGTAAACTTTTCAAGATGTGAGGTCTTGGTCTAAGAAACCCTTCCGTTCCTGACGTTTCTTCCAGAACTGCGCAGGACAGAGGCGCTCTTACGGTGAGTCTTGCCAACTGCCTGGTCGGACTTTTTTTTTCTTTATTGTTATTTTAAAACCTGTACAACAGGCAGGCTGTCAGCAGCATTCTACGCTGCTGTTCAGACACAGAATACACAATGAGAAAAAACAGAAAGAATACACATAAGTTACAGAACGGTGGGCAATAAAACAGTAGACACATAAAGACAAACACGGAGCCGTTCACACTCGACGATAATCCACACTGCAAACTGTTGACACGACGCACAAACACTGAAGATGGCGATGCCACAGGTGAACGATGGAGTGCGACGGTGAACACTGAACACTAAATACGACGGCACACACGAGACACTGATGGCGAAGATCTCCGGCGCGCGAAAGTCCACGTAGCGTGTGCGAGTCCGTGGACCTGGCAAGAGGGGAAGAAGGGTGAGGTGGGGTGGAGAGGGGAGAACAAAGATGCCAATGGCTGAGGAGATGGGAGGAGGAGTAGAGGGAGAGGGGAGGGGAAGCCCAGGGGAGGAGTGGGGAGAAATGGAGGAGGGAGGGAGGGTGCCCAAAGGAACAAACACAGGAAGAGGGAGGGAGGATCAAAGTTGGTAGGAGGGGTAGATGGAGGGGAGGAGGGCACCATCAGGGAGGGGGAGCTGGCGGAAGCCACCTGGTCGGACGTCCGAGAGCCACATATATACTGCGGGAAAGGGGGCATGGTCGAAGTAACATGTGATCAGCAGAGATAATCCCTGTCAAAGATAAAACTTAACTATCGATTGTCGTCTCGTCAAAGGTAAAACTGTCTAGCGATTCTGCAGAGCTACTGTCCATATGTCGCTAAGTTTCACTGCCTCCTCTTTTCTATTAAAATTATCCTGATGCTTATAAATTTCAATGGCTTCTCTACATAGTCATGGATAATAATTTGACGTCGTAGATAAAGTTTCTGTTTCAGAAAACTTCACTTCGTGGTATCCTGACTGAAGAGTATGCTCTGCTACAGCCGATTTCTCTGTTTTTCTTAGTCAGCAAAGACTTTTGTGCCCTTTTAGCCGTGTATTTACGCTTCTCTTGGTAGTTCCAATATAAACTTTACCACACTTACATGGAATTTTATATACACCACATGTCGACAGAGGAGAGCGTTTATCCTTCACAGCTCGGACGCAGTACTTGACTTATTTTCTTTGTTGGTCTAAAGACCGGTCTGATGTCATGTCTCTGTAAAATCTTACTGATCTGATCCGTTACTTTTTTAATAAAAGAGAGAGAAATTGTATTTTTCCGTCGTTGTGGTTCATCCTTGTCCTTCGGTCTTCTGTTCCTTGGTCGCAAAATAAACTGTACCTCTTTTCCTCAGTACCCATTTCTCTCGAAGGCCTGCTTTAAATGTTTTATTTCAGCCTCCAGGTGTTCCGATGTGCTTATCCACTCAGCACTATCGAAAAGACTTTTAATGACACATCTCTTTTGTTGTGGATGGTGATTAGAATTTTTATGCAAGTATCTGTCGGTATGTGTTACTTTCCGAAAAACTATATGTTCCAAACTTCCATCGGATCGTCCCATAACTAAAACATCCAAGAAAGATATTCTGTTATCATTTTCGATTTCCATGGTGAACTGGATTTTTGGATTAATTTTATTTAGATGATCAAAGAATTCGTCCAAAGTCTTTCTACCATGGAGCCAAACCACAAATGTGTCATCTACAAACCGATACCAGCGAGATGGTTTCTTATTTGCTTTGTCCAGAGCCGGTTGTTCGAATTTCTCCATATAGAAATTAGCGATCGCAGGACCTAATGGTTTATCCACCGCTAACACCGTCAAGTTGCTCATAAAATTCTTCGTCCTACCGGAACTGACTCGATTTAAGGCAATGTCTAATTAGAGCAGTCAAATCTCCCGGAAAAATTTCCGTTATGAAAATCATAACTTCGTTGACTGGAATCATAATGGATAAGGACACTATGTCAAAACTTAGAAGAATATCTTCAGGAGCTGTAATTATTCCTTCAAGTTTCTCAATAAAAAGAAGCGAGTCTTTTACATATGATTCAGTTTTCCCAATATATGGTTGTAAACGAGTTGCTTGATATCTCGCTATTTCGTACGTGGGAGAAATGATGGCACTAACTATGGGTCTCAAAGGAAAACCTATTTTATGAATTTTGGGTACACCATACGGTCTAGGACACCTAGCTTCACTCTTCAACACAGCTCCGCAGATATCCAGCGCAGTCCTGGATGAAACGTGAGGAACGGAAGAGTTTCTGGGACCACGACCTCACAACCCGAAAAGTTTACCAGCACTACTCCTGTGAATCTCTGTGAGTCCTTCCTGGCACAACACAACTTTATTGCCTCGCGCGGTTGTGCGGGTTGCCTATAAGGGGAGATATGCAAAGACTGGAAAGCTGCACTGGTCACAAACACCAATACTCAAGAAATACCGTACGAGTAATCCAGTAAATTACAGGCGCGTATCATTATCGTCGATATGCATCAGGATTTTGGAACATGTATTTTGTTCGAACATTACGAATAACCTCGAAGAGAACGGTCTATTGACACACCGTCAACACGGACTTAGTAAACATCGTTCTTGTGAAACACTAGCTCTTTACACACACGAAGTGTCGAGTGCTTTTGACAAAGGATTTCGTATAGATTCCGTATTTGTAGATTTCCAGAAGGCTTTTGACACTGTACCACAGAAGCGGCTTGTAGTGAAATTTCGTTCTTATGGAATATCGTCTCAGTTATGTGACTGCCTTCGTGATTTCCTGTCACAGAGGTCACAGTTTGTAGTAATTGACGGAAAGTCATCGATTAAAAGAGAAGCGATTTCTGGCGTTCCCCAAGGTAGTGTTATAGCCCTCTGCTGTTCATTATCTATATAAACGATTTAGGAGACAATCTGAGTCTTAGCTTGTTTGCAGATGATGCTGTCGTTTATCGTCTAGTAAACACATGAGAAGTTCAAAACAAATTGCAAAACGATTTAGGAAAAGAAATCTGAATGGTGCAAAAATTTGCAATTGACCGTAAATAAAGAAAAGTTTGAGGTCATCCACATGACTGATAAAAGGAATCCATCAAACTTCGGTCAAATCTAAACGCCGCAAATTCAAGCATGTACCTAGGAATTACAATCCGAACAACTTAAATTGGAAAGAACACACAGAAAATGTTGTGGATAGAAAATAACAAAAAACTGCGTTTTATTGGCAGGACGCTTGGAAAATGTAACAGATCTATTAAAGAGACTCCTACACTACGTTGCTCCGTCCTGTTTAGGAGTACTGCTGCGCGGTCTCGGATCCTTAGCAGCTAGGATTAACGGAGTACATTGAAAGAGTTCTAATAAGAGCAGCACGTTTGTATTATCGAGAAGTAGGGGAGAGTGTGTCTCTTACATGATAGAGGACCTTCGGCGGACATCATTAAAACAAAGGTGTTTTTAAAATTTTACAAAGCATTCTGCTATTTGAAGTGAATCAGCGATCGGTATAAAACGCTAAAAATTAAATAAAAATAGTCTTGATCGCGTTTTCAAATTTTTATTCATTAGCAACCAGCTTCGGCCCTTTCGTCAGACTGTCTTCAGTTTTCCCCCGCCATTATGACTGCTGGTGGCGGCAGACGGAGCGAGATACGTAGAAGAGCTGTGACATCCTTACTTCCACGGGCATCTTGTGTCACCTCAACCTGTGAGATATATTGATTCACTCTCACATGCATAAATACATACATACATGACTTGCATATGGTATTTATATTGGTTGGAAACAGATTATTTACACCACGATGTGCTTCCACCATTGCCATGAGATATGGTTCCAATTTCCGTTTCAGTATGGAACACACAACATTCATGTCTCCTTTCCTGCCGTGTGCCGGTTACGTCACGTAAGTTATGTGACAGTAACGATATTCAGTTACTTAGCGTTGTTCTCTGAAATTTTTCCATAAGTCTACGCAGTGGCCCATAAACAAAATACTCTGCGCCACACAAGTCGCCTGGCTGTAGATATTTAATGCTTCCTGTGGATAGCTGGACTGGATTGCTACTGCAGTATACTAAGAACAACATATTATTAAATACGTGGCTGATTTGGTAATGTACAGGGTGCAAAATTTAGTACACAGAGCCGCCAGCTATTGCAGCAATAGTGACATTCCATGGTGCTTCAACTCTCTGCTTCAGTACCAATCATAGTTGTGTTGTTATGTGATAGACAGTATTGGCGTTCCAGTCCCCCGGCAACCAAAGACCAAATATTTTCTGTGATAGAGAGATGTGGAGAACGTGCTGGCCAGGCCAACAGTCAAGTGCACTCGGTGTCGAGGTTGGTCAGGACAACATGGCCGATATGCGGTATTGCACTATCTTGTTGAAAGTTAACATCACATAATCTCGAAGATAGGGTGCAGCCGAGGCCATAATACATCAGAGACATAGCGCCTGGTGCTCAAATTACCGCCTATGGAAACATATGTGTTGTGTACCCAGTAGCAGAACGTACCGTCGCAGCAAGTGCTGGCCCTACACGATGACGGGTGCAATATCATTACTTTTCCTCAGAGCTTCCTCACGCGGATACGCTTATCGTTATGCTGTACGGAAATTCTGAGACAGACCTCGTAGTTTTAAAGTAAACTGTTTAGATACAGGTAGCCAGTGGTCTGATCAATAGAAGCAGTGACTTCCCTCTCAGTAAAGTGAGGAATCCAATCACTCGGCCAACCAAAGACGCAACGTCAGTGAAGAGTAACTTCCCACGCAACGGGGTTGCCAGAAGCTCCGCCTCCCGCAGTCGGAGGTTCGAGTCCTCCCTCGGGCATGGGTTCCAAGATGCTACTTCAGGCAGGTGTAAAATGAATGTGCGCAACGGAAAGTAATAAACGCTAACACGAAGATATGGCCTTGTCTGATTACCCCCTGAAGCAGATCTGAGGATCTCATAATTCTATAAATTACAATCTAAACATAAATGAATGATGAAGGCAACTACATGATAAACGTTGTTTCTTGTTAAACGTTTATTGCAGATTAAAACAACACCCTTTCTGGTAAATGCCTATATTTCCTAAATAAAACTATTCATCAATGGCCCAACTGTGCCCCCTTTTATGGCCAGACGATCTAACACAAATAACGTGAAATGACTGACATTATCTACGTACCAAATACTAGAAGACACTACTTTCAAAGATGACCTACAGTGGTGTGGAGCCTCAGTGGAATTAAACTAACGTGCTCACAGCTGTTTACCTTTATAGCCCTAATAAGCCGAAGCAACTTGCGATATCACCGTATGTACTGCATCTGGTGCGTCGGCGTGCTGGTTTTCGTACACGTCTGAATCGATGGAAGAACTCCGGCCACAAAATAAAACTCTTTCAAACACTAGGACGACAGAAGGCGGTCCTCTGTCTTCTCCTCTCTGTGGTGTTCTACAGATGAGAAACACGAACTCCCAGCCACAAGGACGGAGTTCTAATAACATTTCAACGTAAGTATTAGGCAGAAGAAGTGCTCTCAATCACTGAACACTGCGTACTCAAAGACGACTTGCAACCCGGAGACGAAGACCAGAATCGTATAAGTTCGCAACAGTACAGTGCCCAACTGTTCTAACTATAAACTCTCCTGAGAGCAAAGACAGCAAGTCCGTTTGTCTCAACAAAGCTGATCTCGAGCGATCGACACACACGGGCGCTCACAACGGAAGACCTCGTCTCTCCACTGACGTCTTCCCAGCAAGGATCGGCTCCCCACCATCGTAATTCCGAAAACGAATCATATTCCCGAAACCAAGGAATATTCTCCTACAGATTGTTCCGAACGCCGACCTACCATATTTTAGTCTTTTGTCGTCCAGCGCGGAAAGTTTGCGAGGAAAAACCAATACTTGTACAATGGTACGCTTCTGAGTAAAATTCCTTGGAAATAACCCAGACTGCGTGGTTTCCAAGGTGCCGCTTCTTCGTTCCTCTCACCTGCGTCCAAGATATCCGTAGTTTCCGAAGTGTAATCCTTCCGGTTCGGCTACAACACCGGCTGGTCGCGACTCTATTGTGCTCCAGCACTTAGGTGCTAAGACGTCCGTCTCCTGCTTCCTGTGTTTAAGCAGGACCAACACACCTGTGCCCGTCTTCCACCCAGGGCTTAAGTTCCGTCTGCCGTTTCATTTCCACTGTCGTTCCAACCACTACTAGTATGATAATACAGAGACTCCGTCACCTTTCATGCAATAAGCGTTAACAATTATTTACGAGGCGTACGTGACAATGTCGGTCTCCTTTAAATATTCATATAAACGATGTCCTATCTACCAAATTATACATAATGTGGTTGTAGATCACGGCAAAGTATGTGGATGAGTTCGTGTAAGGTGCGAAATTACAGCCACCTTAAAATACCCCCACCTAACGAACTATTTTGTACTAGGTATTATCTCATTCACTACAAAAACATATAACCATCTATTATCAGTACAATCGAACTAATAAGAATAAGAGGGCAGAGGAACACTTGAATCATGATATGTCCTTCTACAGGCATTCTCCATTCATTCATGGGTTTACTGCCATAAATTTACTTATTATGTGTTTATTATAATCTGTCTACCCTTTATGTTTGGGACATTTTTCCGAGACGTGACAATTGGAATATATAATATCAAAAGAAATTATTTAAAATTACAAAAATTTTTATGCTCTTTAAAAAATGGCAGTTCCTATCTTTCTTTAGACTTAAAGCCCACGCTCTTTGTCATTCATCCATCCCTAAGACATAGGCTGAGGCAAGAAATATTAAAGTATCCCAATATTCTCAAGGTGGTCGTCCAATAAATTACATGTGCTTCATTTAGCTATTAATATGCAAGACAAGAAGTTATGTCAATTATTCAAGAGGTTATCTATTGTTCATAATACAAATGTATAAAATTCTACGAAACATTCTGCGTAATTTTTGCTTGGTCATATTTATGCTCTTAGCCTACATCACAAAAAAACATCATTTCACAAACTGATTGACCAAGTCTAGTGTTACCCTAACGTGTTTACTTTTTAAACATTTCCAAAATCTTATTTCTAAAGCGTTCTTTGACAAACTGCATTTACATTTACTGTGAAAATTAATATTTGTAATAAGAGTTCGGATCGCCCACCAATTTTAACTAATGTGTTTGTTCACAGTGTGTAACATGTAATAAACAAACTTTAAAAACCCACAGTATCATTAGCAAAGAAAACGACAAACAATAATTTTACATAAATACATACACAAATAAAATTCTGGAAATACACAAATATATAAAAACAGTGAAGGACATCGCGTCATTATCAAAAACAATGTCAAACAATATTTTACATGAATACATACACAAATATTTTCTTAAGACTACCTTGAAAAATAAGTACAAAATGTTTACATAAATGATAGATATCAGAAACTGTTAGTTTGTGGCAGTAACTGTTCAGTGTTCACTACATTATGCACCTTTTTTTCCATACACCTGTAGCATTATACTCATCACCAGACCCAATGTTAATAACTGCAAACTACTTGGTAACTATTTGTTACACTACTGTTAACTACTGGCCAGTAGGATGTGTAAATAAGTCTAACTACCCCACTATTCATGGAAAACTACTCTGTCATCGTGTATCACATGATCGTCCGATCTCATGACTCTTTGTTTCGTCGTGGATGTCGTCGTGAATATCTGTGAACAATAAAGTGCACGTCTGCACACACAAACATAAACAAATGAATGATTAGGTGGGCCTCTTCTTCATTTCATGCTTCGGCTTGTTTCCTGTGGACAATTATAAACTACATAGCAAGTTTAGTATAAATTACTGCAAGCTTCTTTAGTTATTCTTTCACGTACCCCTCCTCGTGGTCTTACTCAGTACTACCTTCTCTGTCGCTGTCCCCCTTTTTCAGATTTGCTGCTGTTACCTTTCTCTAGTGGTCTCTTCTTTTCACCTTAATAAACTTACAATTTATTTTACTAGTGGTACCTGGAAATATAAAGATTTTAGTACATTATATAAAATCACTGCTCGTCAACACGACTGCCATGCCCTTATGTATTACCCTTTATGTCATGTGCTTTGAACATACAGCTTCGTATTTTCCTTTATTACATTTTACGTGTGTATCCCCTTATTACACTTCCATTTCATGTCGCTGTGACGCTTAAATAATATTTCGGTGCGCCACCATCTACACAATTATTCCGTGTCTTTGAACAGCATAAATACAACATTCCCATACAAATAACGGTGTGCTCTCGCGTAGACAAGTGGAGTTGGTCACCTATTGAACTTCCGTTTCTCTGAATGGAGACAAATCATACTTGGACGACACACCTGCATGTCACCGCAAACCCTATTAGCAAGTCAGTCATTTATGACCCCATTGCTAAATATGTAAAACAGACACTCATTTCATTCAGTAGTTCTAAAACTTTGCTAACACTGACGTTCTGCTAATACATTCCACAACAACTGGGTATCAATTTTATCTATTCACAAATTTACAACATTTTAGCGCCCCATACGTTTCTCAATTTCACTTTACTCCTTCATGGTCAGATATCACATCTTAAACTCTAAACACCTTCTAAAATTGTACGCTCAGTTTGCTGTGCACATAGTTATAACCCACACCAAGAAACATACCATAATTTTCTTACCCATGACATCCTGCCCTTTTGTGTACTTTATTACCTCTTTTAACATGATATATTATAAAAAATTTGGTAAATCTACAGATCCCCTGAGTATAATACTTAATTGCTAACTATATACAATACTATGCTGTTCCCATACAAGCTCCCTTCAATTCTCCATACTTATTCTATAAATGGCTTGAGGTGGCTCACATGATGGAGTCCCAAAGATTTTCCTGTTCTCACAGTCTCAATTCCAACCGCATTTGCGTGCGCTAGTCTTCTTATACGTACAGGGCCGCTGTATCTCTTGAAGAACTTTTGACACAGCTTCATTTGTTTGTTGGACAACCTATAAGACTTAACTAAGACCTTTTGTCCAACTTCAAATTCCCTTACATGCGCCTTTTGGTCTGCGGGCACCTTGCGCTTCTCACCAGCGACCCGAATAATGCGCAAAGCCTCCTCCACTATGACTTCATGCTATCGGCGCGTCCTTTGTGGAAAATCGATCAGTCCTCGAATTTTATCTGGAGGGTCCCTATTCTTCAGAACCATCATAGGTGGCATCAATGTAATACTGTGGAGAAGCTCGTTTATCGCATCCTGAAAATCTTTAAGAAACACATCCCAGCTAGCATGGTTCTTTCCACAGTATAATCTACATAAATTGCCCAAATCCTTCATCGTTCTCTCTGTGGGGTTCGAACTCGGGTGAAACCTATTAATAAATATGGGCTTTATCTTATACCTCCTTAGTGTTCTTTCCCATACCTCAGATTTACGTTGAGGTCCATTGTCTGAGATGATACAGTCTACAGTTCCCACTTGATTTATGAAGTCTCTACACAAGGCTCTACTTACAATTGCACCAGTCGCCCTTTTTAGTGGTGTCAACGTCACAAATTTGGATGTCGGATCCAATACTACCGCTATATATTGATGGCCCCTCGGTATCTTGGGTAATGGTCCCATTAAATCCGTCGCTGCTATATGTCTTAGCTTCTCAGGAATAATTGGGTAGAAAGGAGCCTGGTTTCCCCAAGTTATGGATTTCGCCTTTTGGCAGTTTTTACAGATGCCTAGTACTTTCCGTGTGCGCTTCTCCATGTTTTTAAAGTGGCAGACACTCCTGATTTTCATAAAACATTTTCGAGGACCGAAATGTGCGTAACTTAGGTGTGTGTGCCATCTAAGGTACATAGACCGTTGAAAAATGGTATTCCTGAAGTACAGTTACCCATCTCGCTAGTCTTCCATGCGGAAGTTTGGTGGTTAGGAGAAACTCTAGGGCCCTATGGTCGGTATAGACTTTTGTTTCTCTACCGAACAGAAAGTATCTGAATTTTTTAAATCTCCACACTATTGCCAGCCGCTGGTGGCCGAGCGGTTCTGGCGCTACAGTCTGGAACCGCGCGACCGCTACGGTCGCAGGTTCGAATCCTGCCTCGGGCATGCATGTGTGTGTTGTTCTTAGGTTAGTTAGGTTTAAGTAGTTCTAAGTTCTAGGGGACTTATGACCTCAGCAGTTGAGTCCCATAGTGCTCAGAGCCATTTTCTCCACACTATTGCAAGGGCTTCAAGTTCGGTAACAGAGTAATTTCTTTCACTTTTGGAGTAATTTCTTTCACTTTTTGTTCTGTGTACTAATTTGCCATCTTGTTCAAACCCTTGAAACACCAGAAATCCCAGACCGGTCTTCGCGCTGTCAGTGGCCATACAAAAATCTTGTGATAAGTCAGGATGTGATAAAATAGGAGCATTGACGAGTGCCGCCTTCAAATTATTGAATTCTCGGTCTGCACACTCATCCACACCCAGGGTGTTCCTTTTCCTGTCAATTGGCAGAGTCGAGGACTTGCTAATGTTACCACATAGATAAACTTCTTATAGAAATTTATTATTCCTAGAAACCCTCTCTGTTGTTTTCTGGTTGTAGGAATGGTAAACTTCGCAATTGCTACCATCCTCTCTGGGTCGGGACTAATCCCTTCTCCTGTCATCACGTGTCCCAGAAAGCTGACCTTGTGCTCCCAAAACAAGACTTCCCAATGTTTGGGGTCACCCCATATCTTTTCAAACTGCTTAACACTTCGTCTAAGAGTTTGTTATGTCTCTCCCAGGTCTTTTCTGCTATCAATATATCGCCTACATACCACGTGAGCTTCTCTTTTAACTCTTCACTCAATCTTTTGCTAAAACCCCTGATAAATGCAGCTGAAGATATATTCAATCCAAAAGGGAGCATTTTGAATTGAAAACACCTTCCGAAGGCAATAAAGGCCGTGTATTTTCGGCATCCAGGATCGAGCTCTATTTGCCAAAAGCTCGATGTCAAATCAGGTGAGGAAAACACCGAAACCCCGTGATATCTTTGAAGCAGCTCCTAAAGCCTTTCAGGGCGCTACCTCTCTGGCACAATAATGGTACTTATTTGCCGTGAGTCTAACACCAGTCGAATTCCACCGTCCTATTTGTCTACTACGCGTAGTGGACTATTGTACTCAGATCTCGCGGCCTCAGTTACACCTTCTTCCTCCATTCTTCGTAGTTCACTTAGAATCCTTTCCCGGTATGACGGTGGGATGGCGCAAGGAGGTACCGAAATGGTCTATGTTTCTTTACCTCAAATTTATATTGATACCCCTTAATGCATCCGGTTTTGGGCAGGAAGATCTCTGCGTTATTTTTGAGTGCAAGCTCCAACCCTTTTCTGTCCTTATTATCTATGTTATACAGATTCTCATGTTTCGATCATTCGTATTGTTAATTTCATTAATATGTTCACGTTTTGACTTGAAATCTGCTCTACTGTCATCACCTTTTTTACATTCTTCCCTCTGAACTGCATGTTGGAGCGTGAATTGTAGTTTTAAACAGCTCGCCGGAATTTAAGCATTTATTGCCTTCTCATCAAATCTGTTTTTTATTTTATTTTCTTTCCCTAAAGCTAACTTCCCTCTTCCCAGATCGACGATAGCTTTCTGCACTGAAAGAAAATCTACACCCATTATCATATCAGGTGTTAGTTTCGGTATTATGAGCAGATTTGTACTCATATGGTGTCCTTGGCAATCAAGTCTAGACGCGTTTGTTGCGATATTTCCATTCCCTTTCCAACTAACGCACCTCGTACCTTGGTTTTTTGTACTGTGAGCACAGGAGAATTAACTGACTCTTTGCATTTAGCGAAGAGCCTGTCTGAAATAGCTGAGAGTTCACTTACTCTATCTATTACAATAGCTCCCCTAATTCCTCCAATTTGTATTTTTACCACCAGATAGATGTCCTGTTTAGGTAACGTTTCCTTTTATTCAAGTAATATCTCAGTCATGTCCTCATATTCCATAATATTTATATTATTACTTCCGAGCCTAGTCATTGTTCATTTTCTATGTTATTTTGGCATACTCTCCCAGGGTTAGGTGGTCTAATTTCAATTGATTGTTCCCGATTCCTGTTGCTAATCATTCCACCCCATCCTTGATCAGACCATTGACGAGTTTCTCTATTGTCGCCCCATGATGCGCCATTATTTTGTGGCTCCCATCTCCGGTCATTTTGTTGCCTATATTCTCTGCCATAGTTCCTCCATTGTCCATTATTACCGATACGATCTCTCTGGTCCATGTTTTGGTGAGGCGAACGAATTACATTGTTTTGCCAATTATGGCCTCTATTATTCCCTCGGTTGTTCTCCCTTCTTTCACCTTGCACGTCTCTCTGTCTACGTTTTTCTCGCGCCTGCTGCTCGTTGAAAGCGAACTCTAACTCTCTTAGGATACCCTTCAATCCTTCTACATCACTTCCACATCGGCCGACGAGCGTTTGCTGGTAAGAAACTAACAACTTCATGTAACACAATCTTATGATCTCAGCCGGAGTGCATGGGTCGTCCAAATACAGATTCTTCTTGGTCAAGTTTTCGAAAAACGTCACCGGACTACGGAACCCTGAACTCTCCAAGTCTCTATTGATCATTATTTCCTGCTTGATCCTATCCTGTGTCTCCTTGGACCAGCATTTGTTTAAAAATGCGTCACGAAACTCTTCGTATGGCGTGCACGTTTCTTGCAATGTTCCGCATGCATTCGACCGTCGTTCCTTCGATATGTGAACATAGGAAGTCCAGTTTGTACATCAGCTGCCAGTGAGGAGGTAATGATAAATCAAATTGACCAATAAAGGTTTTCGGGTGTAAAATAGTTTGAACTGGCTCTTTCGGTTTCTATTGTTTCCAAATCGCCTACTACTTCTTTTCTGGAAGGTGAGTTTTGCTTTGATTGCGACCTGACTTCCTGAGATAATTGCTTAATTTCGCTTCCTATGTTCTGTTTAAATTGGGAGAGCTCCTCGGTCAATGCCTTATTTTGTGCAATTTCAGTCTTTTGCAGCTGCGTTATTTCTACTTGTTTCACACGCGTCTGCAACTTCGTTAATGCACCTCTACCTATCTTTGTCGCATTTTCCGTTTTCTCTAATGTTTCAATAGCAATACGCTTCACACCCTTCGCTAGTAATCGCGGCTCGCTCGCGGTTCTTCTGACCTCCGCAATTTCTCGTTCTAGTTTTGTTCGGAGCGTCACTACCTCATTTCTCACTTCCCTCGTCTCATGTTTTATTGACTGAATTTCGACACTAACGTTCTGAATTTTACTTCCCATTTGAGCACTAATTTTTTGAATTTTGCTTCCCATTTCAGAGCGTATTTCATGATTCCTACTTTTTATTTGATGTGCTAATTCAGCGCGTACTCCATCATTCCCTCTTCTTATTTTGTCTCCCAGTTCAGAACTGACCCCTTGAATTTTATTTCCCATTTCTTTTAGGTAAGCAAGGATGTCCAACACACCTACGTTATCTAAATCTTCTCTCGTATTGTGGCTTTCGCTTTCTCTACTCCTAGGTGATCATCTGCCCTTTTCCCTTTCCATTTCTTGGTATTCAAGAAATTCATAAGCGCGTGCCCTTGATATGCTGCCTCGTGACGAAGTGACTGACGGCGGTCTACCACAATTCTTAGCTGTTCTGCATTCACTTGGACTCCCTACATTATAGTCCCGTATCTTTACGATATTCGCTATCAGATTGCCCATCACGGGCTTGACTGTGTCTATCGTCCTCAAAAAATTCCTTTGAATCGGTATTCCCCTCACCAGTGCCTTGTGCTGTTAACATAGCTAACTCATTCTCATCCCATAGGCTTTCTCGACTACCCTGTGTATCTGCCATTTCTATATTGTTACAACTAGTGCTCTTTTGTGCTACTAAGCGCGCTTTCGCCCTAGTTAACAAGGACTGATCCCTGATTACAATTCGCTCTTAAAATACACTCAATTTACAATACTCACATTTATTATGTAATGGCACGTGAGATAAATATCTACAACAAAGAAGCTAAACTAATGGCAATGTCGTGAACGAGCAGTGTAGTTAGAATACAACAAAATACACTGACACTTTATGTAACATAAATCAATAAATTGCAGCCAGTGGGATGAAGCGCAACACCTCTGATAAGAAATACAATAAAATACACAAAGATAATTTTTAGTGTTATAGCATGACTTACCACTGCAAACTATACACGCAAGCTGGTGATCACTACCAATAACATCTAAACATTACATGGGAAAAATTTTTTTTTTTAAATTCCTGAGGTTTCAAACCACTTTATGACTATTATCAGAAGAGTCTAAGTAGGATCTTGGCAGGGTCGCCATATCCAAGATGCTACTCCAGTTGGGTGTAAAATGAATATGTGCAATGGAAAATAATAAACGCTAAAATGAATATTTGGCCCTGTCTGACTACCCCTTGAAGCAGATCTTAGGATATCTTAATTCTATAAATTACAATCTAAACATAAATAAATGATGAAGGCAACTAATACTGCTAAATGATAAATGTTGTTTCTTATTATACGTTTATTGAAGTATAAAAAAAACACCCAATCTGGTAAATGTCTATATTTCCTAAGTAAAACTATTAATCAGTTGCCCTCTCTGCCTCCTTTTATGGCCAGGCGATCTAACATAAATAATATGAAATGACTAACATTATCTGTGTACCAAACACTAGAAGACCCTACTTTCAAAGATGATCTACAGTGGTGTGGAACCTCAGTGGAAATAAACTAACGTGATCAAAGCTGTTTAGCTTTACAGCCTTAATAAGCCGAAGCAATTTGCGATATCACCGTATGTACTGCATCTGGTGGGCCGGCGTGCTGGTTCTCATACACATCTGCATCGATGGAAGGACTCCAATCACAAAATAAAACTCTTTCAAGCACTGCACTGTAGTTCCTTCTCTAGATTGTCGCACAGATGACGAAATGGTAGATACCGAAATAGATGACAGAGGGATAAAGAAACAATTAAAATCGCTCAGTAGAGGAAAGGCCGCTGGACCTGATGGGATACCAGTTCGATTTTACACAGAGTACAAGAAGGAAATTGCCCCCCTTCTTGCAGCGGTGTACCGTAGGTCTCTACAAGAGCATATCGTTCCAAAAGATTGGAAAAGGGCACAGGTCATTCCCGTTTTCAAGAAGGGACGTCGAACAGATGTGCAGAACTATAGACCTATATCTCTAACATCTATTAGTTGTGGAATTCTGGAACACGTATTATATTCGAGTATAATGACTTTTCTGGAGACTATAAATCTACTCTGTAGGAATCAGCATGGGTTTCGAAAAAGATGATCGTGTGAAACCCAGGTCGCGCTATTCGTCCACGAGACTCAAAGGACCGTTGACACGGGTTCCCATGTTCATGCCGTGTTTCTTGGCTTCCGCAAGGCGTTTGATACAGTTCTCCACGGTCGTTTAATGAACAAAGTAAGAGCATATGGACTATCAGGCCAATTGTGTGATTGGATTGAAGAGTTCCTAGATAACAGAACGCAGCATATCATTCTCAATGGAAAGAAGTCTTCCGAAGTAAGAGTGATTTCAGGTGTGCCGCAGGGGAGTGTCGTAGGACCGTTGCTATTCACAATACATATAAATGACCTTGTGGATAACATCGGAAGTTCACTGAGCCTTTTTGTGGATAATGCTGTAGTACATTGAGAGGTTGCAACGATAGAAAATTGTACTGAAATGCAGGAAGATCTGCAATGAATTGATGCATGGTGCAGGGAATGCCAATTAAATCTCAATGTAGACAAGTGTAATATGCTGCAAATACATAGAAAGAAAGATCCTTTATCATTGAGCCACAATATAGCAGGTCAGTAATTGGAAGCAGTTAAATCCATAAATTATCTGGGAGTAGGCATTAGGAGTGATTTAAAATGGAATGACCATATAAAATTAATCGTCGGTAAAGCAGGCGCCAGACTGAGATTCATTGTAAGAATCCTAAAGAAATGCAATCCGAAAACAAAGGAAGTAGGTTACAGTACACTTGTTCGCCCACTGTTTGAATACTGCTCACCGGTGTGGGATCCTTACCAGATAGGGTTGATAGAAGAGATAGGGAAGATCCAATGGAGAGCAGCGCGCATCGTTACAGGATCATTTAGTAATCGCGAAAGCGTTACAGAGATGATAGATTAACTCCAGTGGAAGACTCTGCAAGAGAGACACTCAGTAGCTCGGTACGGGCTTTTGTTGAAGTTTAGAGAACATACCTTCACCGAGGAGTCAAGCAGTATATCGCTCCCTCCTACGTATATCTCGCGAAGAGACCATGAGGATAAAATCAGAGAGATTAGAGTCCACACAGTGGCATACCGACGATCTTTCTTTCCACGAACAATACGAGACTGGAATAGAAGGGAGAACCGATAGAGGTGCTCAAGGTACCCTCCGACACACACCGTCAGGTGGCTTGCAGAGTATGGATGTAGATGTAGATGTAGGACGGCAGAAGTCAGTCCTCTGACTAATGCACTCTAATACTGTCTTCTCCTCTCTGTGTTCTACAGACGAGAAACGCGAACTTCCAGCCACAAGGACGTCTCAACGTCTAAGTATAGGCAGAAAAGTGCTCTCAATCACTGAACGCTGCGTACTCAACGACCACTTCCAATCCGGAGGTGAAGTCCAGAATCGTATAATTCCGCAACAGTATAATGCCTAACTGTTCTAACTATAAACTCTCCTGAGAGCAAAGACAGCAAGTCCGTTTGTCTCAACAAAGCTGATCTCGAGCGACCGACACACACGGGCGCTCACAACGGAAGACCTCGTCTCTCCACTGATGTCTTCCCAGCAAGGATCGGCTCCCCACCATCGTAATTCCGAAAACGAATCATATTCCCGAAACCAAGGAATATTCTCCTACAGATTGTTCCGAACGCCGACCAACCATATTTTAGTCTTTTGTCGTCCAGCGCGGAAAGTTTGCGAGGAAAAACCAATACTTGTACAATGGTACGCTTCTGAATAAAATTCCTTGGAAATAACCCAGCCTGCGTGGTTTCCAAGGTGCCTCTTCTTCGTTCCTCTCACCTGCGTCCAAGATTTCCGTAGTTTGCGAAGTATAATCCTTTCGGTTCGGCTACAACACCGGTTGGTCAATGAGTAAAATTGCATCGTCACTCAAGTTTGGTCCCATCACAGTCCAGTGTGGAGCACTTATCGCCATCCAGCACAGTTCACAGCAAGAGCTTCAAAGTAAGAATAAATATCATGGTTACCACAGGTTTGGTTAGGGGGATTACACAGAATGGTTAAAAACTGGTTTGCCTTCTGACATGACACGCACAGTAGCAAGGACAGCTGCGGGCTGAAGACAGCCACAACAACAATAATTTTTGACTCACAAGGGGGGCAACACAGCAGTCCGGTTTTTGTCATTTTTTTATATTCATTGTACGTGGAGTTCAGAACTCAGATTTCACTTTTTCAAAGCAGTTCGAAGCATCTCTCAAAACGTCTAAAAAAATAGACTTTGAAGTTTTCCCTGCCTGTTAAATAAGCTAAAAAAATAAATTTTCGGACACATAGTCTGGCTGTGTGGAAGAGTGTTTGGTTGCCATGTAGGGTCCCTGGGGTTCAATTCCTGGTAGAATCAGAGTTTTGAACAAAAATTCATGATCTACCAGCATTGCTCTGAAGGGTAGATTACATAAAGATATGAATAAAATCGGTACCACTTAAGACTGGTAATCACCGGACCGAATCTAAAAAAACTAAAAATGCTCCGAAAAAACGAAAGGATCACTCTAACTGAATAGGAAAGGACAACTAGTACATTATTGTCTCAGCAATGTTGTACCGATTGTTGTCATGTGTTTGTTGCCCCTTTTTGTCGCCACTGTTATTGAAATAGCTCTGATAGCTTTTCCCATATCCTATAATACCACAATATTCAAAGCAATGGAAATTTTACAAGTAAACTTTACTCCCTTTTTTAAAAAAAGTTTTATTTAAAAACAAAAAAAATTAGCACCAATCCTACGGCAAATTTATATACTGGTTTTTTACCTGCTTATTAGTAAAAAAGTAAAAAAAACTATTATAACCAAGACCAAACAAATACTAATACTAAAAAATACTGATTATTCTGGAGCAAAACACCGGTACCGGTTTAAAACGGTCGGTTTATCCAATCCTGTACTCTCCCCTACGTTTACCCTTAATGGGTCAGAATATTTAATACGTTGTTCATGGCACTCATTCCTACCATTGTACAAAATATGGTGACTAGAATTATTTACCTTTGTTGACTGGACCAGTACGCTCTTGGCGCATGTCCAGTCTTTATCTGCGTCTTCATTGGGATCACAGTGTAACACATATAGACACGGCACTATCTGGTTCAAATGGTTCAAATGGCTCTGAGCGCTATGGGACTTAACATCTGAGGTCATCAGTCCCCTTGAACTTAGAACTGCTTAAACCTAACTAACCTAAGGACATCACACACATCCATGCCCGAGGCAGGATCCGAACCTGCGACCGTAGCGGTCGCGCGGTTCCAGACAAGCGCCTAGAACCGCACGACCACTCCGGCCGGCCAGCGGTACTATCTGGTATGAAAGTTGTTACCATTTGACATCTGGAGCGGCAATAGCGCTCCAAGCGGTGAGAAAGCAGATCCTCAACAAGCGTCGTAAGGATAATATTGGCTTTTAGTTATTTTACACCTAAAAAACGAAGTTGTTGCTACATTTTTTCGCCTCGTGCGTTAGTAAATTACCAAGAGACATGAATTATCGTGAAATACACGTAAAAACAGTCGAATCACACTGATTCAATGACATAAGCTACAACTTATTAATGAAGAAATACTTCCCAATATGTACATATTTGCAGCTTGTTCTACTGCAAGCAAGAGAATATAAACATAAATTTCATGCATGAGAAGCGTATATTTATGTTAATATCCATATTATTATCATAGGCACTTTCCTTTACTCGAAAAATTTTTCTATGTTGTTTAATGATTTGTCCATTTTCGTACTTCACTGGATTTTCTGATACACGAATAATTATGTAAATGTGATTCCTTTAGTTCAAAAGTGAATGTATTGAAGATTCTTTCCGTTTGTAGTTCAGAATTAGCAACAATAGTACAATTGGTTTCTTATGTGTTGCGAAACAGTTTTATTGCTTTTGACGACTGATTATCACATCTTGTGTTGTCTTCTCTTAAGGTACAGTAATGATGGCTTATTTGGTACGTTAAATAACGTAGGTATTACATTACACACAGTGAAACGCGTACGTATTCATTACCAGCGATGGCGAGGCATGACAGAATCTCTGACCAGAGAGTTATTTATCGTTGCTAGTCTGCGCTTGACCGCGCGAGAGTACAGTAGTGTGTGTGGAGTCGGCAGAGCAAGTAGTGTGTGTGGAGTCGGCAGAGCAAGTAGTTCAGTTGCGAGTAGACTGTTGCGAATGGCAGTCTGTCGGCAGTAGTTTTAGCGAGTGGACGGTTGTACTGAGCGGGCGTCGACATGCGTCGGCGGCGTGCTCTCCTTCCATCTCTGGTCACGATTCAGGACGAGGTATATTGTTTTAGAAGGTAATGAAGCAGCATTGCGCTCAGCTAATAACATATGTTAATTGTAATTAATTTGCTCAAGAATTGCCCCAATAATAATTTTCTTATAAAGTAACTGTTTTAAACAAAAAGATTCATTTCAAGTCAAGTAATACTTCCTATGGATTCCCTTCAAGAATTAAAATTAAACATGGGCCAGCATTGCACGGAGCTGTGCCGAAAAATAAGAGCAGATATTGATGCAGTTTTGGCTGAGGTAAGAATTTGTCAGGTTTAATTATTTCACAGGGCCGAAGGTCAGCGTCGCTGCCCTTATAAGATTTATCAGGTTTAATTATTTCTGTTCAGATATTACATTCAGTTCATGCTTCATTATTTAATTTTATTGTGGGTTTAATGAGCAATCTTCATTAGTTAATGTTTGCAGGGAGGTCACACTTGGCGACATCCGGACCAGGATCGAATTTCTTTGAGAATCTTCTGATAAGTAGTCGCATATCTGCTCTTATTTAATTAATATAATTAGCATTTGGCGCAACGCTTTTACTAATTTTGTGACTTTCTCTCACAGATCATCGGCAATTCGTTGCCCTTTGTTGTATTTGTGTTTGTTGCATTTTGTATTGTCTTTGTTTCATTATTGAATAATTGTGATTTATGTAAAAAATGCCGCGAAAAACTGTTAATAGTACATCGCGAGGAATAATGAGTGAAATAGCCGAACTAAACAACTTGACCGATAGTATTTGCGACACGCAGAGTAATGATGACAATCTTTCAATTACGGACAATCAGTGTGTACCGACCACTAATGTTGTTTTTGATCCTAGTGATAAACAGACGAATTCAATTGTGTCCTCTGTTAATTTGACGACAATTGATGACGCGGGGAGTTCTGTTGCAATGAGCGCTGCCCAGCTTAACACAACTGGTTTGCAAAATTCACGTGACGAACAGACAAATTTTTCTAATGAAAATGAACAGTGTACTGAAAGTACGATAGATTTATTTAATTCCGGTGCAGTGACTAACAATGCACATCTGATTAGCACCCATTTTCAAGAATCACAAAATAACCAAATGGTTACAGAAAGCGTGACAATTGCAGGTACGCCATTAAACAACACAAAGAATACAGTAGCGAATTTTGACATGGATCGAATCATAGCATTAATGATACAACTTAACGAGAACAGTCTCAAACAGCTTAATGAAAAATTAGACAACAATTCCAAACAACTTAGTGAACAGAAGAAACAAAATAGTGAAAATTTCCAACAACTTAATGAAAATAATGAAAATCTCAAACAATACTTTAATGGAAAATTAGACAACAATTCCAGACAGTTAAATGAAAAATTAGACAACAATTCCAGACAGTTAAATGAAAAATTAGACAACAATTCCAGACAGCTTAGTGAACAGATTAGAGCCGTTGCCGCGCAGTGTCATGATACTAAGGAACAATTAAGCGAGGAAATTGAGGCTTGTGCTAGGAAAAGTAGCGAAGAAATTAGATTTGTTGCGCAAGAATTAAGCGATATGCAAACAGCTGCAACAGAGTCACTTAGAGGCGAAATTAATGCAGTCGGTAAACAATGCTCTGAAAAAGCAACACAGTTACGCGACGAGTTTAAATTAATGACAGCAGAACTTTCGCGCACAATGGATGCAAAGATAGACGCGAAATTCGACCAACAGAACACTCAAGTTGACGAACGTTTTAATCTTCACCTACAAAACAGTGATACGCGTTTCCGCAAATTTATACAGGATCAAAATAAAGTAAAACGTCAAGTCATGGAAACAATTACTGCACAGAGACAAGAAAATAAACGTAAATTATTCGCGAAAGCAAAAACATACGTAGACAACAATATTGCTACAATGTCTGACGAAATTAATACCATCAAACAGTTGAACACAGAATTACGTGATGAAATTTCTGATCTTAAATCAAAAACAGATACACACACAGTAGATATTCAAACAGTGACCGACAGACTCGAACAATTAGAACTAACACAGGATTCCGATGACATCAAAGCTGACGTTAAAAAACTGAACGAAACCACACGTAAAATACAAAAAACAGATTAATGCCTCTGACACTACAACTGACTGAAAAATATGACGAATTGGCCAGTCGTATTGACGTTATAGAAAATAATAATGACAGCAAATCAGACGATACTGCACCGATTTTGTTTAACCAAACACCTGAATTCCAAAATTTACAGCAGACAATCAGTGAGATATATTCGTCTGATAATACATTGCGTAGAAAGTTGTCAACCTTACAGCAAGAAGTAACAGAGATGAAAAATATTTCAACGTGTAACACGTCACAGCGTGCGGCACATTCTGAACGTTTGTCGCACTCACACAGCCAGTGTAACTTAAGCAATTTACAGAGACTACGCGACTTAAAATCCGAAAAGCTACGCGACTTAAAATCTGAAAAGCTACGCAACTTGAAATCCGAAATGACACAGACAAACAGATTCTCACACAAACCTGAACGTGTTCGCAAATTCAGAGAGGATAACGTTGGTTACGAGCAATTTTTATCCGTAAGAAAATTTAAAGTATTTAATAATGACAGAACACAGGTACACGCATTGAACTGGATACGACAATTTGCTCTTGAACTTTTACCAACATTTCGTGTAATGCAGAAACTACAATTAGCATGGATACAACAATTTGTTTTTGAATTTTCACCGGCATTGCCTGTAACGCAAAAGCTAAAATGTATTTGCAGCGCATAATGGACCTCAGGGGATTCATTACGCTTTAATGAATATGTGCCGTAGCGTGCATAGGGCCCCGAGCTGTAGTAGTGCTGTTTCATCTTTAGTTTTCTACACTGCTGCCTTCTCTTCTACTATCCTTTATATCTATCAAAACAGCTCTTTATCTATTGCCCTATCTAGGATTAAGAATGAGTCAAGAAAACCTGATACGACAAGTTATACCGAAAGTGACAATTTTTTATTAGACGCTCCAGAAATGACAAACACGAGAACTTTTGATATCAGATAAAATTTTTAATCATCAGTATGTGCAAAATTTTCAGCAGTAGCAAACACATTTTGGTAACAATAGAGGTTTTTCTCCGCAACAGCATCAAAGCCAGCCGGTTAGCATACCTAACCAACAATGCAGTCTACAAGGTCAACCAAACTTTAATGTTTCGCCGCGTGCACGTATAGTCTCAGCTCCAACAAATAGCAACGCACGGCAGCAAGGAAATAACTACGTGCAGAAAACACAGTACTTCAATTCCTATCGCAATGCGCCATACAGCAATGACTATCACGACAGACGTAACAACAATGAGCACAATTTTCAGCGTACATCTAATAACAGTCGGTCTTATCAACATCAAAATCATCCGCAAGAACATATTCTCATGAATGAACCAGATAGTAGATATCATCCAGAACGTAATACGTCTGGAAGAAATGACAGAACAGTTCAAATAGTGGAAATGCCACAGCATCCTCCAGAAAATAATAACACGTCAGATAGAATTTGACTAGATACAGTACAGGTCGCATCTTCCAATAACACAAGCACTACTTTAGACACGCAGAATGTTGTTCACAAAAATGTTATTACTTTTGACGACATCCGAGACACTCTTTTGCAGGAAAGACCAATTGTTCAAAAAACCATTTCACACCCTGTCATCGAAATTAAAATTGGATCATCGAAATTTTCGGCAGTAATCGATTCTGGATCACCTATGTCAGTTATAAATGAAGAAACTTTCAACGAGTGTAACAAAGAGAATACCTATCCTACATTACCATTAGGCAAAACTAAAGTAAAAGGAGCAGTATCGAGTAAAGGAATAGACGTTAAATTACAGACACATTTATCATTTTTGCATTGCAGGTCACGCATTTCACTCAAATTTTTGGATTGTTCCTTTATTGACAACAGACGTTATTGTAGGTACTAATTTTCTGGTACAACACGACGTAGTCATTGACTTTCAAAATTCATATTTAATGTTGAAGGATGAAAATGTACAATTGGCTTTAGAATTTCAGCACTCATTATCTGCAGAAGAACAAACAATTAACCGGACAGAGGTCATTTCTGCATCACGTAACATAGACTGTAATTCCACATTGTTCACAGATACGTACGTACATAACTATAATACTCCAGACGAAGCCGACTATGACGTAATGCAGATGATTTCTGATAAAGTTAAACAAAGCAGTGCAAATACAGACTACGAACGCACTCAACTACACAAAATTCTTTTACAGCAAGGTCCAGTTTTTGACAACGTTCCTGGTACTATGTCCGGTTTTATGTATGAATTTCAAGTTAAACAGCACGACACAATTAAAGCCAAACATTATCCTATTCCGTATATTCAGAGAGAGCAAGTTAAGAAAGAATTGCAAGATATGCTTGACCAAGGAATTATTGAACCGGCAGTTAGTCCGTACATAAACCCGCTTCATATTGTTAAGAAAAAGGATGGCTCACTTCGCCTCGTGCTTGATTCACGTCACATCAATGACATAATTATTAATGAAACAGATCGACCACAGACATTGGAGGAACTACTACAGAAATTTCGCGGTACTGCTATTTATTCTACATTAGATTTGAAATCGGGATTTTGGCAAATTCAGCTCCATCCCAACTGCATAAAGTACACAGCATTTCTCTGTTTTGGTGACTGTTATCAATTTTGTAAATTACCATTCGGTTTAACTATTTCTTCAGCAGCTTTTATTCGCGGTTTGAATACAATACTTCCGACTGAACTTAAAGACAGAATCACAACGTACGTAGACGACATTCTCATTGCAGAAGCTAATTGGTCTGAACACAATCTGATTCTAGAACAACTGTTGCAAACTTTTCGTGGACAAGGACTCACAGTTAATCTCAGTAAATAGCACTTTGGTAAAACTTCTATAAAATTTCTTGGACACGTAATTTCAGCAGAAGGCATTGCGCCTGATCCGGGAAAACTTCAAGCTTTACGTGACATTACTTTTCCTACGACGAAAAAACAACTACGCAGCTTTTTGTGTTTAATTAACCTTTTTCGTAAATTTATTCATTACTCTGCTTTAGATACCCCCAGATTATGTCAATTGACAGGTAAAAACACTATTTGGTCCTGGGAGAAGCAAGCACATTCTGAATTTGTGACCCTGAAAGAAGCCTTGTTGAATGCACCACTTTTATCGCATCCAGATCTTACCAGAAATTTTTCCATTGCCACCGACAGTTCTAACACCGCTTTAGGCGTATATATTTTTCAGGAAATTGAAGAAGATGGTTCTACAATAATTAAAAACATCGCATTTGCAAGTCGCATTTTGTCACCTGCTGAACGAAATTATTGCGCCTGATCCGGGAAAACTTCAAGCTTTACGTGACATTACTTTTCCTACGACGAAAAAACAACTACGCAGCTTTTTGTGTTTAATTAACCTTTTTCGTAAATTTATTCATTACCCTGCTTTAGATAGCCCCAGATTATGTCAATTGACAGGTAAAAACACTATTTGGTCCTGGGAGAAGCAAGCACATTCTGAATTTGTGAACCTGAAAGAAGCCTTGTTGAATGCACCACTTTTATCGCATCCAGATCTTACCAGAAATTTTTCCATTGCCACCGACAGTTCTAACACCGCTTTAGGCGTATATATTTTTCAGGAAATTGAAGAAGATGGTTCTACAATAATTAAAAACATCGCATTTGCAAGTCGCATTTTGTCACCTGCTGAACGAAATTATTCTGTTACAGACCTGGAAACATTATGTGTTGTTTGGGCTTTTTCGAGATTTAGGCATTTTCTTTATGGAAGACACACCACCGTTTACACAGACCACAGAGCAATACAATTTTTACTTTCGGCTAAATTCACACACGACAGATTAAGCAGATGGAAACTTTACTTGTAGGAATTTAATTTTACAATAGTTCACATTCCCGGCACACAAAATGTTGTAGCAGACGCACTGTCTCGTTCTCTTGGCAACAATCAGCAAGACATCGCAACCAACTTCTGCAAAGCACATTTCAGCGTCATGTACATTCAACAAGTTGCATTTGAAAATTTCATTTCGTCGTCATTACAAGACATAGCACAAGAGCAGAATAAAGGCAACGTATGGAAAGAGATTAAACACCTCTGGCAAGATAGGAATAATGTTACGATTAGAAACCATTACACTGTACGCAATGACATTCTGTTTCGCCGCTCTCATCCTGACAACAACAATTGGTTATTATGCATTCCTGACGAACTTGTTAACAAATTAATCTGGTATACTCATTTAAGTTACGCACATTACGGAGTTAGAAAATGTTTTCTTATATTGAGACAGAACTGTTATTTTGCCAACATGGAGAAACGTATACGACGAGTTTTCGCGTCATGTAAAATCTGCCAGAAAGCTAAATCAGATACGACTTCACATATTCCTCCATTATATCCCATTGTACCTGTTAAATTAAGACACATGGCTGCTGTAGACATTTTTGGTCCGATTCCCAGAACTAATACAGGTTTTTGCTACATCTTTGTCGCTGTTGAACTCACTTCAAAATTTGTTACCATCACTCCGTTACGCAAAGCTACTGCTAAAACTGTTTCGAAAGCATTTGTAAAACATTTTCTATTTCATGTAGGGCATGTGTTGAAAGTAATTTCTGACAATGGATCACAGTTTCGATCTGCTATATGGACACGTATGTTACGAGCTAGAAACATTTCTCCAATATATATATCCAGGTACCATGCTTCTTCGAACCCTTGTGAACGAATAATGAAAGAAATTGGTAAACTGTGTAGAATATACTGCCATAAAAGACATATTGATTGGGACACACACATACACTCATTCCAGGATGTAATTAATTCCATACCAAATGAATCCACTATGCTATCTCCGTCTGTTATACTGAAAAATGTTGAACCACCTAACAAAATTAAAGAATTAGTAACATTTCCTACATCTCGTCGACTACGACACCATGAAGTAATTGACATTGCGCTGAACAACATCAAACGTGCCGCAGAGCCCCGGAAAAGACAACAAAAACAGGTTTGTATACGCCGTGGCCTTCACGTTGGACAGAAGATATTAGTACGTACACACTATTTATCCAACAAAATAAAAGGTAGGTGCAGTAAATTTGAACTTCTATACGCAGGTCCATATCGGATTCGCAGCATTCCTCACCCCAATGTTGTTCACGTTGAAACTTTGAGAACCAGAAAATCGAAAGGAAACCACCACATATCAAATATTAAACCTTTTATTGAATGAAGATACTTTATGATTTAACATGCGTAATGCCATTTCCTAATTTTTTTATGACCACTTATGCAATTATATTCACATGAACACTTACTGATGACTGTCTTTTTTTTTTTTTTTTTTTTTTTTTTTTTTTTTTTTTTTTTTTGGCAAGTGCCCGGCAAGGTAAGGTTAGAAGGTCGCTTTTCTTGTCGTTACACATCAGACCGTGCATATTTTTCATGTATGTATGATTGTTTTCCTGTTTTGTTTGTATGTACTATGAAATATTTAAGATATAACAAACACCAGTTGACTTTGACATTTTTGCCCTATGATATCTCAACATCGTGACTGTTTTACATTTTTTGCTGGTGCTTTGTGATATTCTGTGTACATTTTTACATCTGAACACTGTCTATGTTTTTTTTGACATATTACGTTTTCTGTCATGCTATGCTGTATACTCAATTATGTTACTATAAACCAGTTTTTATTTAGTGGGTATATGAATTAAATGCAAGACATTAATCCTTGTTCATCATTTTCAGAAAGAAATAACGTGCAAACGAAATAAATAAAACAGAAATGGGAATTTCATCTTCGGAATGAACGAAACAGAATGCAATACTTCGTGATGAAGAGTAAATGGATCGGAATTAACAAGCATTAACAAGAATATACTATACACATCGTAGAATAGCAGTCTTAACTAATTTTTTCTTTCAGAATACGAAGCGATTGATGCAGGCTGTCAGACAGAACTTCACATCTTAGTTTTAGGGAGAAAATATGCTAGAAATAAGGAATAGTTGTGTAATGAATAATGAAGTTTTTTTTGCAGATGATAATGAATAGTGATGAATAATGATGAAGAATATGCTAATATGAATAATGAAGTTTTTCTTTACAGGTTATGATAATAATGGAGTTATGATAATGAAGTGATGGATAATGAAGTTTTTTCTTTACAGATGAGGATGATGTTGAAGTAAATGTTTTTATGCTCTGTAGTTATTTAAGTAGTTGTTGCAGTTCGTTTTGACAGTATGTGTTGTATTGCATAGTATGATGACTGAAGGTTTTGGAAAGGACAGCTAGGGAACACGTTTTATACACATTTCACTACCTGTTAATTCGAAGTTCACTACTTTTCAGCATAATATGCGTTTCTTCTTTCAGCTCAATAATCCATTTTGTATTTTTTCCAGGAGAAGCTTTTCATGATACTTACTAAACCTGTTACTTATTAAATCTGTACTAGTACTTGCATTTTTTTTATTTTACCCAGTTGTGTCTATCATTTATAAATGTGATCACATATAATGCCTTGTTTCATAACCTTGCTACAGCTGACACATGACAAATGACGTTTCACATCTTCATTTGCAGCAATAACTGAAAAGCAAACAAAATAATTACCAGTCCCAAATAATGCTACTAGTTTAAGAGAATTCTGAATAATACTGATCAGCTCTGAATAGTATGTCACTTCAATAATGACTTCTTAATAATACACAAAAAATTATGCTTTGTAACTGGCCAATGAATGCCACCATTTATTGTAATAAGATTACCCATCATGCCAATAATTACTATAATTAAGTGAATTAAGTTAATAATATGCCATTCATTAGGTTATGTTTTGAAAGATGACTTCTGATGTTTTGTAACTGGCTATTGAATGCCACTGTTTATTGTAATAAGATTACCTATGATGCCCATGATTACTATAATTAGACTAATTATGTATAAATGCTATGCCAATAATTAACTCATTTTCAATAATGACTTCTTAATAATACAAAAAAATTATGCTTTGTAACTAGCCAATAAATGCCACTGTTTATTGTAATAAGATTACCCATGATGCCAATAATTACTATAATTAAGTGAATTATGTTAATACTATGCCATTCATTAGCTTATGTTTTGAATGATGACTTTTGATGATTTGTAATTAGGAAATGAGTGCCAATGTTCTCTGTAAAACACCACACAAATATAATTATGTAATGACTTCTGATGATTTGTAATTAGGAAATGAGTGCCAATGTTCTCTGTAAAACACCATATGAATATTATTATATAATGACTTCTGATGATTTGTAATTAGGGAATGAGTGCCAATGTTTTCTGTAAAGCAACTTATGAACATTATTCTGTAATACTACATACATGGTACAGAAATGTTCAATAACTGGGCAATGAATGCCGCAAACTACTAATGTAATTCTCAGTGAAGACTAGTATGTGACTTACTGTCCTTCACCTTCTGGCCTAACTACCCTGAATTACTGCAATATCCGTTTGTCCTGTTTATCCTCATGATCATGGAGCACTATATTTGGTTTTTGCACTAATTCGACGTTGGTCTACTTTACAAGAACATGGTGTTGACACGACATGCTGTCCACCACTGTAAGCGATGGAGATGTTATTATGGTCCCACTGTTTGGTGTACCTAATGTACTGCCAAAATGATAACATGGAATATTACTACGACATTTCAGTGTCTTGGGTACACTGATAAATACTTCAAGGAAAAGAGCTTCAGATTGTCTCACTTGGTGTTGTGCTTCAGTAGAAAGATATAGACTTTCAGTGCAGCTGCGTGCAACCTAAAGTGCTACAACCATGACGCAATCCTTCCTATTCCTTTCCTAATTCTTGTAAAATGAAAAGTCATATACAGTGCGTGTGCACTTCCTTTCATTTGTTAATAAGATCAGTTGTCCTGAAATTACTAAAGACTTCTATATTGCATGTGCACTTTCTTTCACTCCTTGATACGTTTATTTGTTGTAGAAAAATACTAGAGAGTATTACAGTGCGTGTGCACTTTTGCCATGTGTTAATATGTTTTGTACTGAACTTCAGTGCGTATGCACTTTTGTCATTTATCAGTATGATTTGTATATACATTTTTTTGTGATTTGCTGATATGTTCTGTACTCATTGTACATATATATATATATATATATATATATATATATATATATATATATATATATATATATATATGTCATTGTCTGATATGTTGTGTACTCGGTGCATGTGCACTATATATTTACTTCATACTTATATTTTGTGTTTGTAAAGTCAATTAGTTAAGAAAAATTTGTTGCTCATGGCAAGTCCAAATGACTCACCATCGCTGCCAAATTTTTTGCCCCCCAGTGGAGGGTTATGAAACGCGTACGCATTCATTACCAGCGATGGCGAGGCATGACAGAATCTCTGACCAGAGAGTTATTTATCGTTGCTAGTCTGCGCTTGACTGCGCGAGAGTACAGTAGTGTGTGTGGAGTTGGCAGAGCAAGTAGTGTGTGTGGACTCGGCAGAGCAAGTTGTGTGTGTGGAGTCGGCAGAGAGAGTAGTTCAGTTGCGAGTAGGCTCTTGCGAATGGCACTCTGTCGGCAGTAGTTTTAGCGAGTGGACGGTTGTACTGAGCGGGCGTCGACATGCGTCGGCGGCGTGCTCTCCTTCCATCTCTGGTCACGATTCAGGATGAGGTATATTGTTTTAGAAGGTAATGAAGCAGCATTGCGCTCAGCTAATAACATATGTTAATTGTAATTAATTTGTTCAAGAACTGCCCCAATAATAATTTTCTTATAAAGTAACTGTTTTAAACAAAAAGATTCATTTCAAGTCAAGTAATACTTCCTATGCATTCCCTCCAAGAATTAAAATTAAACATGGGTCAGCATTGCACGGAGCTGTTCCGAAAAATAAGAGCAGATATTGATGCAGTTTTGGCTGAGGTAAGAATTTGTCAGGTTTAAATATTTCACAGGGCCGAAGGTCAGCGTCACAGCCCTTATAAGATTTATCAGGTTTAATTATTTCTGTTCAGATATTACATTCAGTTCATGCTTCATTATTTAATTAATTTTATTGTGGGTTTAATGAGCAATCTTCATTAGTTAATGTTTGCGGGGAGGTTACAACAGGTTTTCTACGTTCTGCTTTCGTTGATTTGGCTGAAGGTGTAGTGAACAAAACTCCGCTTCATCCGGTCGATGTACCACATATTTCTGCCAAAGGTAAGGTCTTCTGGTGTTTATCAGCAATTCTTTGTTATTAAAGGAAAGCGATATTATTCGATAAATGTCTGTGCGTTGCAAGAGAGTCGCGAATGAACTGTCCTGTATTGAACCGTTTCGTACCTTCCAGAGTCCTTAGGAAACTACACTGAAAAACCAAAGAAACTAGCACACCTACCTAATATCGTGTAGGGCCCCGTTGAAAGTGGCATGGACTCGACTCATGTCTGAAGCAGTGCTGGAGGCAACTGACACTATGAATCCAGCAGGGTTGTCCATAAATCCGTAAGAGTACGAGGGGATGGAGGTCTCTTCTCAACAGTACGTTGCAAGGCATCTCAGGTATGCGCTACAACGTTCATGTAGTAATTCTGGACGTGTGGGGTGTCACATTGTCCTGCTGGAATTGCCCAAGTCGGTCGGAATGCTCAATGGACAAGTATGGATGCAGGTGATCAGTCAGGATGCTTACGTGCGTGTCACCCATCAGAGTCGTATCGAGACGTATCAGGGGTCCCATATCACTCCAACTCCACATACCCCATACCATTACACAGCTTCCACCAGCTTGAACAGTCTCCTGTTGACATGCAGGGTCCGTATGTTCATGAGGTTGCCACCATACACGTACATGTCCATCTGCTCGATACAATTTGAAACGATACTCATCCAACCAAACAACATGTTTCCAGTCATCAATAGTCCAATGTCGGTGCTGATGGGCCCAGGCGAGGCGTAAAGCTTTGTGTCGTGCAGTCATCAAAGGTACACGAGTGGGCCTTCGGCTCCGAAAGCCCATATCGACAATGTTTCGTTGAATGATTCGCACGCTGACACTTGTTGATGGTCCAGCATTGGAATGTGGAGCAATTTTCAGAAGCATTGCACTTCTGTCACATTGAACTATTCCCTTCAGTCGTCGTTGCTTCCGTTCTTGTATGATCTTTTTCTGGCCGCAGAGATGTTGGAGATTTGACGTTTTACCGGATTCCTGATATTCACGGTACACTCGTGAAATGGTCGTACTGGAAAATCCCCACTTCGTCGTTACCTGTCCCGCCGCTCGTGCCCCAATTATAAAACCACGTTCCAACTCACTTACACTATGTGATCAAAAACATCTGGACACCCCCAAAACATACGTTTTTCATATTAGATGCATTGTGCTGCCATCTACTGCCAGGTACTCCATATCAGCGACCTCAGTTGTCATTAGACATCGTGAGACAGCAGAATGGGGCGCACCGCGGAACTCACGGACTTCGAACGTGATCAGGCGATTGGGTGTCACTTGTGTCATACGTCTGTACGCGAGATTTCCAGACTCTTAAACATCCCTAAGTCCACTGTTTCCGACGTGGTAGTGAAGTGGAAAAGTGAAGGCACACGTACAGCACAAAAGCGTACAGGCCGACCTCGTCTGTTGTTTGACAGAGACGGCCGACAACTGAAGCGGGTCGTACATCTACATATATACTCCGCTAGCCACCAAGCGGTGTCTGGCGGATGGCACAATTCGCGCCAAAGTCATATTTCGCCCCCTCTCTTCCACTTGCGGATCGCGCGAGGGAGAAACGACTGTCTGAACGCCTCAGTACGAGCTCTAATTTCCCTTATCTTTGAATGGTGATCATTGCGCGATTTGAAAGTTGGTAGTAATAATATATGCTCTACATCCTCGGCGAAGATCGGATTTCGGAATATAGTGAGCAGCCCCTTCCGCTTAGTGCGTCGCCTATCTGCAAGTGTGTCCCACTTCAAACTTTCTATGAGATTTGTAAGGGTCTCGCGATGGTTAAATGTACCAGTCACGAATATTGCCGCTCTTCTTTGGACCTTCCCAATCTCTTGAATCAGACCCAACTGGTACGGGTCCCATACAGACGAACAATACTTCAAGACTGGACGAACTAACGTATTGTAAGCAATTTCCTTTGTTGAAGGACTGCATCGCTTCAGGATTCTACCAATAAACCGCAATCTAGAGTTCGCCTTGCCCGTTACTTGTGTAATCTGATCATTCCATTTGAGATCATTTCGAATAGTCACACCCAGATACTTGACGGATGTTACCGCTTCCAAAGACTGGGCATTTATTTTGTACTCGTACATTAATGGGGATTTTCGCCTTGTTATACACAGTAGGTTACACTTACTAATATTGAGAGATAACTGCCAGTCATTAAACCATGCATTTATTTTCTGCAAATCCTCATTGATTTGTTCACAACTTTCGTGTGATACTACTTTCCTGTAGACTACAGCATCATCGGCAAACAGTCTAATTCCGCTGTCAATACCGTCAACCAGATCGTTTATGCAAATCGTAAAAAGCAGCGGACCTATTACGTTTTCCTGGGACACACTGAAGTTACGCTTGTTTCTGTTGAAGTCGCCCCATTCAGGACGACATACTGCTCTCTGCCTGTTAGAAAACTTTCTATCCAACCGCATATGTCATCGGACAGACCGTAAGCGCGCACTTTTTGGAGCAAGCGACAGTGCGGAAATGAGTCGAACGCCTTTCGAAAGTCGAGAAATATGGCATCAATCTGGGAGCCGGTAACTAGAGCTCGTTGTATGTCATGCACAAAGAGGGCCAGCTGAGTCTCGCATGACAGCTGTTTCCTAAAACCGTGCTGGTTTCTGCAGATGAGCTTCTCGGAGTCTAGAAAGGTTATTATGTCTGAACACAGAACATGTTCCATGATTCCACAACAAATCGATATCAATGAAATTGGCTGGCAATTATATACATCCTATTTTCTACCCTTTTTATAGATTCATCTACATCTACATTTATACTCCGCAAGCCACCCAACGGTGTGTGGCGGAGGGCACTTTACGTGCCACTGTCATTACCTCCCTTTTCTGTTCCAGTCGCGTATGGTTCGCGGGAAGAACGACTGTCTGCAAGCCTCCGTGCGCGCTATGACCTGGGCCTTCTTCCAGTCCCGTGGAACTTTACGCTGTTCCAATTATCTCTGATAGTTGATGGATAAGAATGGTGCTATATTTGTAGCATAATCAACATATAATCTTACGGGATACCGTCTGGACCAGGTGCCTTCTTGGCATCTAAGGATCTTAACTGTTTTACAATCCCAGATACACTAAACACTATGTCAGCCATCCTTGCGTTTGTTCCATGATTGAAAGGGGGAATGGTGCTACAGTCCTCTACCGTAAACGAGTTTTTGAAAGCTATGTGTAATAGGCAGACATCTACCCAGACCGTCACACAGGAACTCCAGACAGCATCAGAATCCGCTGCAAGTACTATTACTGTTAGGCGAGAGGTGATAAAACTTGGATTTCATGGTGGAGCGGCTGCTCGTAAGCCACACATCACTCCGGTAAATGCCAAACGACGACTCCCTTGGTGTAGAACCTGCAGAACGTCGTGAAGAAGTTTCGTGATCATACTATTGTAATAGGGGGAGACTTCAATCTACCAGGTATAGAATGGGATAGTCACACAATCAGAACTGGAGCCAGGGACAGAGACTCTTGTGACATTATCCTGACTGCCTTGTCCGAGAATTACTTCGAGCAGATAGTTAGAGAACCAACTCGTGAAGCTAACGTTTTAGACCTCATAGCAACAAATAGACCGGAACTTTTCGACTCCGTGAATGTAGAAGAGGGTATCAGTGATCATAAGTCAGTGGTTGCATCAATGACTACAAGTGTAATAAGAAATGCCAAGAAAGGAAGGAAAATATATTTGCTTAACAAGAGTGATAGGGCACAAATCGCAGAATATCTGAGTGACCACCATCAAACGTTCATTTCTGAGGAAGAGGATGTGGAACAAAAATGGAAAAAATTCAGAAACATCGTCCAGTACGCCTTAGATAAGTTCGTACCGACTAAGGTCCAAAGCGAGGGGAAAGATCCACCGTGGTATAACAATCATGTACGAAAGGTACTACGGAAACAAAGAAAGCTTCATCATAGGTTTAAGAGTAGTCGAATCATAGCTGATAAGGAAAAGCTGAACGAAGCGAAAAAGAGCGTAAAGAGAGCAATGAGAGAAGCATTCAACGAATTCGAACATAAAACATTGGCAAACAATCTAAACAAGAACCCTAAAAAGTTTTGGTCATATGTAAAATCGGTAAGCGGATCTAAATCCCCTATTCAGTCACTCGTTGACCACGATGGCACCGAAACAGAGGACGACCGAAGAAAGGCAGAAATACTGAATTCAGTGTTCCGAAACTGTTTCACTGCGGAAAATCGTAACACGGTCCCTGACTTCAGCCGTCGCACGGACGCCAAAATGGAAAATATTGAAATAAACGATATCGGAATTGAAAAACAACTGCTATCACTTAGTAGCGGAAAAGCATCCGGACCAGACGAGATACCCGTAAGATTCTACAGTGATTATGCTAAAGAACTTGCCCCCTTTCTATCAGCAATTTATCGTAGATCTCTGGAAGAACGTAAAGTACCTAGCGACTGGAAGAAAGCGCAGGTCGTTCCCATTTTCAAGAAGGGCCATAAATCAGATGCGAATAATTATAGGCCTATTTCGCTTACGTCAATCTGTTGTAGAATAATGGAACATGTTTTATGTTCTCGTATTATGACGTTCTTAGATAATACAAATCTCCTTCATCATAACCAACATGGATTCCGCAAACAGAGATCATGTGAAACTCAGCTCGCCCTATTTGTCCAAGAAATTCACAGTGCCGTAGACACTGGCGAGCAGATTGATGCCGTATTCCTGGACTTCAGGAAGGCATTTGATACGGTTCCGCACTTACGTTTAGTGAAAAAAATACGAGCTTACGGAATATCGGACCAGGTTTGTGATTGGATTCAGGATTTCCTAGAAGAAAGAACACAACATGTCATTCTTAACGGTTCAAAATCTGCAGATGTAGAGGTAATTTCGGGAGTACCGCAAGGAAGCGTGATAGGACCTTTATTGTTTACAATATACATAAATGACTTAGTTGACAACATCGGTAGCTCCGTGAGGCTATTTGCAGATGACACGGTTGTCTACAAGAAAGTAGCAACATCAGAAGACTCGTACGTACTCCAGGAAGACCTGCAGAGGATTAATGAATGGTGCGACAGCTGGCAGCTTTCCCTAAACGTAGATAAATGTAATATAATGCGCATACATAGGGGCAGAAATCCATTCCAGTACGATTATGCCATAGGTGGTAAATCATTGGAAGCGGTAACGACCGTAAAATACTTAGGAGTTACTATCCGGAGCGATCTGAAGTGGAATGATCACATAAAACAAATAGTGGGAAAAGCAGGCGCCAGGTTGAGATTCATAGGAAGAATTCTAAGAAAATGTGACTCATCGACGAAAGAAGTAGCTTACAAAACGCTTGTTCGTCCGATTCTTGAGTATTGCTCATCAGTATGGGACCCTTACCAGGTTGGATTAATAGAAGAGATAGACATGATCCAGCGAAAAGCAGCGCGATTCGTCATGGGGACATTTAGTCAGCGCGAGAGCGTTATGGAGATGCTGAACAAGCTCCAATGGCGGACACTTCAAGAAAGGCGTTACGCAATACGGAGAGGTTTATTATCGAAATTACGAGAGAGCACATTCCGGGAAGAGATGGGCAACATATTACTACCGCCCACATATATCTCGCGTAATGATCACAACGAAAAGATCCGAGAAATTAGAGCAAATACGGAGACTTACAAGCAGTCGTTCTTCCCACGCACAATTCGTGAATGGAACAGGGAAGGGGGGATCAGATAGTGGTACAATAAGTACCCTCCGCCACACACCGTAAGGTGGCTCGCGGAGTATAGATGTAGATGTAGATGTAGGGAGCGTAAACATTGGACGATTGAACAGTGGAAAAACGTTGTATGGAGTGACGAATCACGGCACAAAAGGTGGCTATTCAGTGGCGGAGTGTGCGCGTGGCGAGTGCCAGGTGAACGTCATCTGCCAGCGTCTGTAGTGCCAACAGTAAAATTCGGAGGCGGTGGTGTTATGGTGTGGTCGTTTCCTTCATGGTGGGGGCTTGCACGCCTTGTTACGTGGCATTATCACAGCACAGGCCTACATTTATGTTTTAAGCACCTTCTTGCTTCCCACTGTTGAAGAGCAATGTAATGGACTGGCCTGGACAGAGTCCTGACCTGAATCCTATAGAACACCTTTGGGATGTTTTGGAACGTCGACTTCGTGCCAGGCGTCACCGACCCACATCGATACCTCTCCTCAGTGCAGCACTCCGTGAATAACGGGCTGCCATTTCCCAGGAAACCTTCCGGCACCTGATTGAACGTATGCCTGCGACAGTGGACGCTGTCATCAAGGCTAAGGGTAGGCCAACACCATACTGAATTCCAGCATTACCGATGGAGGGCGCCACGAACTTTTAAGTCATTTTCAGCCAGGTGTCCGGATACTTTTGATCACATAGTGTAAATCTTGATTATCTGCCACTTTAGCTGCAGTAATCTAACTGCGCCAGACGTCTGATGTAGGCGTTGCCGACTGCAGACCCTTATTCTGCCTGTTTACATATCTCTGTATTTGAATACGCATGCCTATACCAGTTTCTTTGGCGCTTAAGTGTAAATAACGACAAATGTGTCGTCTATTGTCACTACATACAGTTCTGATGTAAAAATTACGATGCAAATTATTATATACACAGTATTCTCATTCATCCTGCGGCGGCGCGGTTCTTTCCGTCCCTTTACTACGGACCTGCACCTACTTGTGAACATTGTCTCAGCACATCATCAGTAGGAAAGCCGAGTGAAACCTACTGTACTTCGACGTGAACCAGGCTGCAATTTAAGTCACTAATCTACGTTTCGGGAGAGAGTTTTCACACAAATGAAAGTTTGGAAATTTTGTCCTCAATTAATATATTCTGAAACTTAGGTGAACAAATAGCACTGCCAAGCCCGTGCTAGTCTTAACACAGTCACTCACTATCCCTTTCACTCACGTTAGCAAGTTTATGGTGTTGCATTTCCCGAAAACGTAATACCTACAAAAATACTGATTGTTTTTGATTGATAATGCTCGCCAAATATTAAGTCTGTCGGTACCAAATGCAGTCACAGTTTTTAGCCACCGACCGGCTCAATACGCCACGCGGAATATATGTCTTTTTTCGTCACAAAATTCACTTAAAAATTCCGAAATTTCTACACTCCCGTCGGAATAATTATGCCGTCACTTTATCACACTTTTGATGTATGAAACACTGCTAGATCTGGCAACTTATCGTTTCCATCGGAACTACTACTACCTACGTCCGAACTGTTTCATGGCTAGGCTCCGACTCTTCTCTAGAATACTCTCAGTCTTCTTTACCAGCAGAGAAAGGCGCGCGAAGAATATTGCTTTACCATTGATCAGTTTACTCAACATCCAGTAGCAAAACAACGTTCTCCCGCTTCATTCCGCGCTTTTCATCAATAACCAATCGCAAAATAGTAAACCTAACGACTGCACTTTTTACCGACGTAATTATCTAATATGCTGAAGTTTTGCTTATGCATAAAGTTATTTACTATTGTTATATATACCTGAATTACCTTTCCCTTTACCATAAACTTACTTTACAAATATATTCTACAAAAATCCCCTTTGTCCATATCCATACGTCTTCGAAATGTTCCCACACTAAATCCTGCTACATAACCCGTTAAACAATTATCTTCATATTAACCTTAAACCACACACATGCATCATTCATACTGCTAAAACACATTTATAACATTTTACATACACAAAAAGACATAATAACACTTTATGAAAATACTAGGTTTATGAGAAACATTCTATTACTTTATTGCACTCTAGTGGGCACAATCGAAACTAAAATCACAGTCCCCCTATCGAATATTGTCCTCTATCGGCTGATACATAAACTACGTGCGCTTCCAGTCTCACATCACCATCTGTCACAAACAAGCTCTGAGACACATCTCCCACTTAACTGCCTCCAAGGCAGGATCGTTATACGGCGCTACGCCTTAATCCGATATGGTATTCAGAAGTGTCGCTTTCTGGCCGCTTGGGGCGCTGCTATCGCTGCGGATAAAAGAAAAGAGTTGGGGTATTGCGATTGTTAAGTTGGACTGTGGTGGGATAGTGAGAACGCCAAGAGTAGTGACGTCTACGATTGTCAACGATTCTTCAGCATGAGAAAGCTGTTTTTGCATTGAATGTATCAACGACACAGACGATGTTCGGAGTACAGCAACGAATGCCCCGGATTGCAAGACGACGAGGCGAGGAAGGGAGAGAGAGCTATCGCAGGCGATCTCACGAGCGCGGTCGCGCGCCTCATTGTTCGCGACCCCGGTTCGTGTCAGCAGCGCCACCTAAATTAATACTGCGCGCGCTTTTCAGCGCGGTCAACAGGCGTGAAAGCCGTGGCGCCCCGAACGCCTGCGCGAGCCGACCTGCCCTTCTTTTGTGCCGAGACGGCACTGCTAACAGGAGCACGCCTGCACGCCTCGCCCCCACAATGGCGCCGGGCCGGCCGAGGGCGGTTCCGGATTTACGCCGTCTGCCTGCCAACCGCTCCCCATTCCTCTCCCCACCCCCTCCTCCACCATCAGCGTCTAACAATCGGCTGCTAGGAGGCGCGCGCGGCTCATTGTCTCCGGCACGCGGACGCTATTACAATACGGGCGAATCCCGCGTAAATCTTGGACGCTCGTTCGCGGGGCCACTACTCGGCGGCTACCTGCGTAAATCTCTTACTGCTTCCGGCGTGTTTAGGAAAATTAAAAAATGAGGGGACGTTATGTAGGAGTTGATCTCAGGTAGAGAGACCGGAACGCCGCTGTGTGGCCGTTGTACATTCCTCTCCCGTGGAATGCTTTGTTGCCCGGGGGTCCGAGAATAGACGCTGTTCTCAGTGCTCGCACCATTGTTTCGCCCGGAAAACGAACAGCCCCGGTATGTTTGGAAATTTGCAGGACCGCTCTTTCTCTCTCGTCCATTATGCCTTCGCGGAGAATATGAGCAAAATTTCATGAAACAAAACGGGATTGTAAGACAGTAATAAATCCTATGACGCTTGTAATCTCTCAGCAAAAAGGCACGCGAAGTCCGTTATATTGAGCAGAAACAACAACACAAGATAGTTGCCATTTTAATACTGTCGATTTATCTACATCCGTATTTACAGCCACGCGGAGTGACCCCTCGGTTATAGGCGCAAATGTCACGGATTGCGTGGCCCCTCCAGCCGGAGATTCGACTCCTCCCTCGGGCATGGGTGTGTGTGTTATTATTAGCGTAAGTTATATTAAGTTAGTTTAAGTAGTGTGTAAGTCTAGGGACCGATGACCTCAGCAGTTTGGGCCCTTAGGAATTCACTCACATTTGAACACATTCGTATTTATACTACATAGTAAACTGTTTGCTATTTTTAAAAAAAAATGGTTCAAATGGCTCTGAGCACTATCGGACTTAACATCTTAGGTCATCAGTCCCCTAGAACTTAGAACTACTTAAACCTAACTAACCTAAGGACATCACACACATCCATGCCCGAGGCAGGACTCGAACCTGCGACCGTAGCAGTCCCGCGGTTCCGGACTGCAGCGCCTACAACCGCACGGCCACCACGGCCGGCTGCTATTTTTAGTACTCAAAATTTATCGGACTTATGGCATGTGTCGGAGACTACTTCTTGTACCACTATTTTCTACCATCCCTGCAAACTGTTACTATTACACTAGCCAACAGTGAAGATGCAACTGGGTGAAATAAATATTTGTTAACCCTTAGCTTCCCAGGTCATTCTTTTTTAAACATTGTGTCCCAGATGCGGTCTGACAGACAGCTATAATTAAAGAGCCATAAAAATTGCATTCAGCAATTTCAGCGAACAGTTCAGTTTTTATGTAAAAGGTTACACAAAAAATACATTCAAATAAACTTAAAAGTTTATTATTCAAATAAATTTAGAGTTTTTTTACAAAAACACGCATTTAAACAAAAAAACTGCACAAAATGAGCATGATATTTACATGATAACGTTAATGCTATAAACACTCACTACCCAGCACTCTAAATTTTACTATTTGCTGTATTTTTATTGTTTATTATACATGTAATAAAACACAAGCAACTCCCATCAAAAATTTAAAAGATCTAAATTACACATACTTTTCAGGTTATTGGTTTTGTTCTCAGAGGTTTTCTTTGCACTCACTGGATATTTTTCCAGAAAAATCAAGTTAGATTGGCTTCTTGCAACATTCACAAATATAAGGCGACTTCCTCTTCTTTCTCAGGTCACAGGTGGAGCATCTACATCTACGTCTACATGGATACTCTGCAAATCACATTCAAGTGCCTGGCAGAGGATTCATCGAACCACCTTCACAATTCTCTATTAGGCTTATTCCAATCTCGTATTGCGCGCGGAAAGAATGAACACCTATATCTTTCGGTACGAGCTCTGATTTCCCTTGTTTTATCGTGGTGATCGTTCCTCCCTATGTTTTGCGTTTTTCCAATCGTTTTACAGCGGCTCCTACTCTTGGTTCTGCTACACGCAAAGCACGGTGAATGGATGCACGTAGTTCACGGGGTATGTGGTAGTTGTTGACTCGCGTCTACGGTGTCACCAACGAGTTTGTAAACTTCTTCAAAAAATTAATGAGGTTCATCTGATTATCGTCTTTCTAGTAACTGTGAAGTACAAACGCAATCCGCTGTTTGTGTCCAACATGTGGAAAAATAACACCATTGACCATCGTTGGGAGACGCTTCGACTAAATGCATTTCCAGCAGAACCTCTGGCTAAAGATTCAGTCTACACTTCTGTCTGCATCATTTTGACCACTTGTTTCATCCAACGAATTCGCAAGTGTAAAAATTAATTTGTCTTCACTTTTGCTCTGTTTATTTACTGAATTATGTTCACTTCCAGTTTCGTTGTCACTATCTAATCCACCATCACTTCCCAAACCGTCCTCAAATCATTTTAAAACAGTAGCCTCAAAGTCAGGGTTGGTAACATAACATCAAACGAAGACCTGGCCACTGAAGCCTTGACTCAAAGTCCTGTCTGCGGTATCAGAGACCGCTAGCGTGAAAGACGCTGTAATAGAACAGCTTAATGTCGCATTCTAGTGGCTACTGACAAAGGAAACGTGGCAGCTTTGGGAAAGGACAACTAGACAATGTCGTAATCTACCACTGAAAGGGAGTGGAAGGACTGCAAGAATGCGTGTCAAAGAACTTACTTGGCAGGAGGTCTCGTGGTCGTGGGCTGCCTTCTGTGCACATGCTCCACTGAAAAGAGGACTGTAGGGTGAGTTAGAATACGGAACTCGGCCGGGATCTCAGGGTACACTGGATGCAATCATAAATGAGGATACGTACACTGGAAGTACCCCTGGCACATCCGTTTTAAGTCTACTAACTGCCTTCTTAGTAGTGTAACTTCTCATAGCTCCCTAAGTCCCAATATAGCAGAGGTGGGCACACCAGATGACTACATGGAAATGAGTCGAAGTCCCCTCATGGTTACGCAGCACTGCACTACAATCCCAAAGCATCATAACTCCAGCTAAACCATATCTGACAGACTGACCAGTTGCTCCATCACTGCCATCACTGCCTCAACACTACGGCGGCTAGCCGTTTTATAGGCGGTAGTGCACCCGGTACCACTTGTTCTAGAAGTTTCCAGTACTCTCGAGCATTGCGTGTGTGTCAGGCGGCAGCACGTGACGCCTACGTGACGAACAGGCCATACTCCGCTATGTTCGCTATGTCCAAGGGTTGTGGCTTGTAACGGCTCTCGAGCCTCGTGATGCGGCGTAGTCCGCTCTTGTTAGCAGAGTAAACATTACACATAAGCTAAGTCCGGTCGCGTCCGCCTCGCTGGTAGCAAGAACTTCCAAGCCTACATCTTATTTGATTGTTAACCCTAGCATTCGCGACACAAGCTGATAACGAAAACCACAGTAAGCTCCAAGTAACTCTCGGTTGAAAGTTAGAGAGGGATGCATTTAATTATAATTGTATTTTATTAGCACTCACTGTCAATCCCTTCCCAGACAATAGTTGTGTGTATTTTGTTGCTATTCTTAAACCGGGCTCGTAGCAACAGGGGGAAGGGGAAGAAGAAGGGAGAAGAGGAGCATATTTGACTTAAGAGTAGTTTCCGTCTCTTATAAGCTGCGTTCTGTTCGTGTGTTGGAAGAACGTGTTACTGGAGTGTAGTTAGAGCGTGTGTTTATTGTAATTCCTGTGATTCAATACCCCTCGCAAATGTGTAAACAGTGCTGACAGTTTTTGCTACATTTACGACAGCCTGCACTGAAACCGCAGAGGAAGCCAATAACGCCATATATTGGGAACGTGTATAGACTGAACTATGGCTGTAAAATCGAGGACCAGGACAAGACCTGGGCTCCTGACGTATGCTGCATATCTTGTGTCTCGAGTCTTCATTCGTGGATGAATTGCGCAAAACGGTACAAATGGCTCTAAGCACTATGAGACTTAACATCGGACGTCGTGAGTCCCCTAGACTTAGAACTTCTTAAACCTAGCTAACCTAAGTACATCACACACATCCCTGCCCGAGGCAGGATTCTAACCTGCGACCGTAGCAACAGCGCGGTTCCGGACTGAAGCGCCTAAAACCGCTCGGCCACAACGGCCGGCTTGATTTGCGCAACATCTTCCATCTGCTTTGCTGTATCCATTATCTGGTGAGTACCATCAAACCATACAAGTGTTTATTACTTTTGTATGAAAACTCCATTTGTTGTTGTTGTGGTCTTTAGTCCAGAGACTGGTTTCATGCAGCTCTCCATGCTACTCTATCCTGTGCAAGCTTCTTCATCTCCCGGTACCTACTGCAACCTATATCCTTTTGAATCTGTTTAGTGTATTCATCTCTTGGTCTCCCTCCACGATTTTTACCCTCTACGCTGCCCTCCAATACTAAATAGGTGATCAGTTGATGCCTCAGAATATGCCCTACCAACCGATCTCTTCTTCTAGTCAAGTTGTGCACAAATTTCTCTTCTCCCTATTCTATTCAATACCTCCTCATTAGTTATGTGATCTACTCATCTGATATTCAGCATTCTTCTGTAGCACCACATTTCGAAAGCTTCTATTCTCTTCTTGTCCAAACTATTTACCGTCCACTTTAACGTCCATACATGGCTACACTCCATACAAATACTTTCAGATACGACTTCCTGACACTTAAATCGTTAACAAATTTCTCTTCTTCAGAAACGCTTTCCTTGCCATTGCCAGTCAACATTTTATATCCTCTCTACTTCGACCATCATCAGTTATTTTGCTCCCCAAATAGCAAAACTCATTTACTACTTCAAGCGTCTCATTTCATAATCTAATTCCCGCAGCATCACCCGATTTTATTCGACTACATTCCATTTTCATTCCGTTCAGCTGCTCTGGAGAAGTCCTTTGCTGTCTCTGACAGGATTACAAGTCATCGGCGAACCTCGAAGTTTTTATTTCTTCTCCATGGATTTTAATCCATACTCCGAATTTTTCTTTGTTTCCTTTACTGCTTGCTCAATATACGGATAGAATAACATCGGGGATAGGCTACAACCCTGTCTCACTCCCTTCCCAAGCACTGCTTCCCTTTCATGCCCCTCGACTCTTATAACTGCCATCTGGTTTCTGTACAAATTGTAAATAACCTTTCGCTCGCTGTATTTTACTCCTGCCACCTTCAGAAACTTCCCCCATGAACCATGGACCTTGCCGTTGGTGGGGAGGCTTGCGTGCCTCAGCGATACAGATGGCCGTACCGTAGGTGCAACCACAACGGAGGGGTATCTGTTGAGAGGCCAGACAAACATGTGGTTCCTGAAGAGGGGCAGCAGCCTTTTCAGTAGTTGCAGTGGCAACAGTCTGGATGATTGACTGATCTGGCCTTGTAACATTAACCAAAACGGCCTTGCTGTGCTGGTACTGCGAACGGCTGAAAGCAAGGGGAAACTACAGCCGTAATTTTTCCCGAGGACATGCAGCTTTACTGTATGATTAAATGATGATGGCGTCCTCTTGGGTAAAATATTCCGGAGGTAAAATAGTCCCCCATTCGGATCTCCGGGCGAGGACTACTCAAGAGGACGTCGTTATCAGGAGAAAGAAAACTGGCATTCTACGGATCGGAGCGTGGAATGTCAGATCCCTTAATCGGGCAGGCAGGTTAGAAAATTTAAAAAGGGAAATGGATAGGTTAAAGTTAGATATAGTGGGAATTAGTGAAGTTCGGTGGCAGGAGGAACAAGACTTTTGGTCAGGTGATTACAGGGTTATAAATACAAAATCAAATAGGGGTAATGCAGGAGTAGGTTTAACAATGAATAAAAAAATAGGAGGGCGGGTTAGCTACTACAAACAGCATAGTGAACGCATTATTGTGGCCAAGATAGACACAAAGCCCATGCCTACTACAGTAGTACAAGTTTATATGCCAACTAGCTCTGCAGATGATGAAGAAATTGATGAAATGTATGACGAGCTAAAAGAAATTATTCAGGTAGTGAAGGGAGACGAAAATTTAATAGTCACGGGTGACTGGAATTCGTCAGTAGGAAAAGGGAGAGAAGGAAACATAGTAGGTGAATATGGATTGGGGGGAAGAAATGAAAGAGGAAGCCGCCTTGTAGAATTTTGCACAGAGCATAACTTAATCATAGCTAACAATTGGTTCAAGAATCATAAAAGAAGGTTGTATACCTGGAAGAATCCTGGAGATACTAATAGGTATCAGATAGATTATATAATGGTAAGACAGAGATTTAGGAACCAGGTTTTAAATTGTAAGACATTTCCAGGGGCAGATGTGGATTCTGACCACAATCTATTGGTTATGAACTGCAGATTGAAACTGAAGAAACTGCAAAAAAGTGGGAATTTGAGGAGATGGGACCTGGATAAACTGAAAGAACCAGAGGTTGTAGAGAGTTTCAGGGAGAGCATAAGGGAACAATTGACAGGAATGGGGGAAAGAAATACAGTAGAAGAAGAATGGGTAGCTCTGAGGGATGAAGTAGTGAAGACAGCAGAGGATCACGTAGGTAAAAAGACGAGGGCTAATAGGAATCCTTGGGTAACAGAAGAAATATTGAATTTAATTGATGAAAGGAGAAAATATAAAAATGCAGTAAATGAAGCAGGCAAAAGGGAATACAAACGTCTCAAAAATGAGATCGACAGAAAGTGCAAAATGGCTAAGCAGGGATGGCTAGAGGACAAATGTAAGGATGTAGAGGCTTGTCTCACTAGGGGTAAGATAGATACTGCCTACAGGAAAATTAAAGAGACCTTTGGAGAGAAGAGAACCACTTGTATGAATATCAAGAGCTCAGATGGCAACCCAGTTCTAAGCAAAGAAGGGAAGGCAGAAAGGTGGAAGGAGTATATAGAGGGTTTATACAAGGGCGATGTACTTGAGGACAGTATTATGGAAATGGAAGAGGAGGTAGATGAAGATGAAATGGGAGATAAGATACTGCGTGAAGAGTTTGACAGAGCACTGAAAGACCTGAGTCGAAACAAGGCCCCGGGAGTAGACAACATTCCATTAGAACTACTGATGGCCTTGGGAGAGCCAGTCATGACAAAACTCTACCATCTGGTGAGCAAGATGTATGAGACAGGCGAAATACCCACAGACTTCAAGAAGAATATAATAATTCCAATACCAAAGAAAGCAGGTGTTGACAGATGTGAAAATTACCGAACTATCAGTTTAATAAGTCACAGCTGCAAAATACTAACGCGAATTCTTTACAGACGAATGGAAAAACTGGTAGAAGCGGACCTCGGGGAAGATCAGTTTGGATTCAGTAGAAATGTTGGAACACCTGAGGCAATACTAACCTTACGACTTATCTTAGAAGAAAGATTAAGAAAAGGCAAACCTACGTTTCTAGCATTTGTAGACTTAGAGAAAGCTTTTGACAACGTTAACTGGAATACTCTCTTTCAAATTCTGAAGGTGGCAGGGGTAAAATACAGGGAGCGAAAGGCTATTTACAATTTGTACAGAAACCAGATGGCAGTTATAAGAGTCGAGGGGCATGAAAGGGAAGCAGTGGTTGGGAAAGGAGTGAGACAGGGTTGTGGCTTCTCCCCGATGTTATTCAACCTGTATATTGAGCAAGCAGTAAAGGAAACAAAAGAAAAATTCAGAGTAGGTATTAAAATTCATGGAGAGGAAGTAAAAACTTTGAGGTTCGCCGATGACATTGTAATTCTGTCAGAGACAGCAAAGGACTTGGAAGAGCAGTTGAGCGGAATGTACAGTGTCTTGAAAGGAGGATATAAGATGAACATCAACAAAAGCAAAACGAGGATAATGGAATGTAGTCAAATTAAATCGGGTGATGCTGAGGGGATTAGATTAGGAAATGAGACACTTAAAGTAGTAAAGGAGTTTTGCTATTTAGGGAGTAAAATAACTGATGATGGTCGAAGTAGAGAGGATATAAAGTGTAGACTGGCAATGGCAAGGAAGGCGTTTCTGAAGAAGAGAAATTTGTTAACATCGAGTATAGATTTAAGTGTCAGGAAGTCGTTTCTGAAAGTATTTGTATGGAGTGTAGCCATGCATGGAAGTGAAACATGGACGATAACCAGTTTGGACAAGAAGAGAATAGAAGCTTTCGAAATGTGGTGCTACAGAAGAATGCTGAAGATAAGGTGGGTAGATCAAGTAACTAATGAGGAGGTATTGAATAGGATTGGGGAAAAGAGAAGTTTGTGGCACAACTTGACTAGAAGAAGGGATCGGTTGGTAGGACATGTTTTGAGGCATCAAGGGATCACAAATTTAGCATTGGAGGGCAGTGTGGAGGGTAAAAATCGTAGAGGGAGACCAAGAGATCAATACACTAAGCAGATTCAGAAGGATGTAGGTTGCAGTAGGTACTGGGAGGTGAAGAAGCTTGCACAGGATAGAGTAGCATGGGGAGCTGCATCAATCCAGTCTCAGGACTGAAGACCACAACAACAACACCTTCAGAATTTGAAGTTCATTAACACATGGTATTTTCAATACGAAAACGTTTCCCTTCGCATATCCTAACATATCGTCGGCCGTGTGACAAGTGTCTCGCTGAGACGGACTGCCTGTTCCTCTCTCACCTAATTGTGATAGTAACGAGGACGGTAGTGAAATTAGTGCTGCACCGCCACCGTCAAAACCCAGTTCTTCCAAACATTCTGATTTTGTGAGTAACGATGAGTTTACAAATATTCACAAAATAACGAAGTGTGAACTAAATGATTCATGACCTAGTGAGAGATCTGGAATTGCCGCAAGGTAAAACTGAACTCTTGGCGTCAAGACTACAACCGTGGAATTGTCTTTATAAGACGGTTACATGTGACTGCGTTTCACAAATACCATACCCCATTACTTCCATTTTTTTAAACTGAAAAGAATTCGATATTCTGTAGTGACGTACAGGGATTAATGGCAGCTATGGACATTGACGATAAAAGTAATCAGTGGAAGTTGTTCATCTACTGTTCCATAGTAAGTTTCACGTGTGTGCTACTGCATATCGACAACGTGGTACCATCGATTCCGACTGAGTGTGCACCTTACATAAGAGAAACATACGATAACACGAAACAATTGTAATTGCGACTGAACTATGACAAGTTTAAATGGCAAATTTATGGGGATCTGAAAGTAATAGGCATATTACTTGTGTTGCAACACGGTTACACTAAATTATGTTTCTTGTGCGTCTGGGATAGCCACGCCAAAGCAGTTCATTTTAAAAAGAAAAACTGGGCTAAGCGTCAAATCACTTGAACCAGAATCTCGCAACGTTACGCACGAAGCAGTTGTCGAATCCAAGAACATAATTCTCCCTGCTCTTCACATAAAACTGGCCCTAATGGAATATTTCGTTAAGACCATGGACAAGATTAGGGAAGCATTTCTCCATTTGCACGAGAAATTTTCGCGTCTCAGTGAGGTGAAAGTAAAAGCGGGGATTTTCGTGGTTCCCAAATACGTAAACTGTACAAAGACGAGCATTTTAACGTCACTCAGACATGTGATGAAAAGTTAGTGCGGGATGCCTTTGTTCAAGTGTCAACAAACTTTCTAGGGAATAAAGTGCAGAAAACTATAAGGATCTTATGGTTAATCTTTTGCACTGCTGCTATAGACTTGGGTGCAATCTGTCCTTAAAATTACGTTTCCCAGGGTCCCACTTGGACTTCTTTCATAACTGCACGGAGAACGCTTCTACCAGCAAATTTCGGACATCGAAATGACGTTCCAGAGAAAGTGGAGTGCATCAGTGTTAGCCGATTATTGCTGGTCAGCCGGCCGGTGTGGCCGAGCGGTTCTAGGCACTTCAGTCTGGAACCGCGCGACCGCTACGGTCGCAGGTTCGAATCCTGCCTCGGGCATGGATGTGCGTGCTGTCCTTAGGTTAGTTAGGTTTAAGTAGTTCTAAGTTCTAATGGACTGATGACCTCCGATGTTAGGACCCATAGTGCTCAGAGCAATTTGAACCATTTGAACTGTTGGTCACTAATCAGGGAATCACCAGCAGAAAACTACAAACCCCAGGCAGAGCGGTTGCGCCTTCGATGACCTTCCTCTAGGGGATAAGACCAAGGTATGCATAAGATTACGTAGGCAGTAACGTAATCAGAACTTCAAAATGAGACATAATCTTGCATTTTTATTAACATTTTCGCTATCAGCACACCCGAAACATGAAGATAAAATGATTTCATGGCGATTACAGAAAAAAGTAAAATTTTGTTGGCTAGTGTTATTGATGTTTACCTACATCTACACTTATAAACCATAAGCCACCTTGTGGTATGTGGTGAAGACTGCTATTTCCATCCACGGATGGTGCATGGGAAGATCGACTATAGGTAACCACCCATAAAAGCAATAATTTCTCTGATTATCTCGTCATGGCCATTTCCAGAGACGTACGTGAAGGAAGTTGACTAACATACACTCTCAGAACTTTGAGGGTAAACCTCTCCGTGATGCACTATGCCTTTTTGTAGCGTCCTTCACTGGAGTCTGCTGAGCATCTCTGTAATGCTCTCCCATACATTATTCGATCCTGTGACTAAACGTGCCACTCTTCATTGAATATTCTCTGGCCCCTCTATTAACCCTTAAAAGGAATTATGCGCCTGAGGCACACACATGTTTTTTTTTTCTTTTTTTTCCTTTATTGGATTTAGTTTCCCCCGAAGGCACACGCATGCATTGTTATTTTGATAGACTGACAGTATTGTTCGCGCTACTGGTGGGAATGTGTGTGCAGCTTCGTACAATTCAGTCTTGTAGTGTGAGAAGAGTTTCCATCCGTCCCGATATGTCTGGACCTGCTTGTCCCGACATTCCGACAGGATCCAATTTGATCCCGATATTGCAAAACACTGAGCTTGGCTCAAGTACTGAAGTAACGCTATCTGTTAGTGCAACATGTAAATGCCACCTAATGCTATTTACGTATGTCAACAAGTTTATGTTGACAAGATCGTCTCACAGATGGCGTTGCATGTTGCGTGTCCTGTATCGACGATGCGCGCACCTTCTAGATCTAGGGCCATGATTCGAGAAAATACCAGACTTCTCCCAGTGCTACAGGGTTGGAACTACTTACGCAGCGCCTCGTGGAAGAACCGGGCAATTCTTATTTGAATAGCGACCTTTCTAAACCTAATTGGAACGTCGAGTGTAAGTAATGTTTGCGTCGTTTGCTGCGGGTATACAGGGCGTAAAGAGTGCAGCGATGTGTACATCGATGACTAAAGTTATATTGTCGCCTGTTTACCGTCTAATAAAGGAAGAACTGCTCGTTATTGCTGCAGAACCAACATCAGCTTATAAAGCTGTCAACATCATCAGTTTTTCAGTTACCTTGTATGTACCGTAAAACTGAACGCCGCAGTGTATCCCGACTCCAAAGTCGCCGCAAAGCAGTCTACAACCACGACCAAAGATACAGCGATTGTTAAAAAAATTCTCGCATCACACTCGCTGTCCGAATGCATAAAACAGTTGCAAGAAGTTTGATTTTACGGCACAGGCACCGACGCATCGAACCACAAGGCTGGAAAATGTGTCCTTTAGTTGGTCAATGCTTTACTGAAACTGACGGAATCCAACAGCAGTTGTTGAAAGCAGTTGTTGAAGTTTGATTCGCTGAGTAACGAACGTCGGAAACAATTCCAAAGTTTTGTCTAGACACTTTAAGACAACTGCAAATTCCTTTCGATAAATTAATCACTTTTGGGGGGGGGGGGCGGGGACACAGAACCAATACCAACTTTGGGGGGGGGGGGTGGCTTCTTGGATGCGGCCAGCGGAATGTGTATCGCCAAATTAAAGAACAACTAGGAAAACATTTAGAAGGAATTAGATGCCCTGTCCATATTCTCCACATTACTATATGAAGGGCTGCTGGAGTCTTAACTGTCGATTTTGAAATAATCGTCATGAAATTATTTAATTATTTTTCAATATACACGGTAAGGACAGAGGAACCGAAAGAATTCTACTTATACGTTGAAGTCAATCTACTGAGTTCTATCTTACTCTAAAACAAGATGGCTGTCGTTAATGGCCGATTATACCATACCATTTGATTACTTGCAGAAATGGACTATTTCTTTTACTAAGTATCAAGCCTTTCATTGGATGGCACTATTTGAAACTCCAGATTGGGTGATGATTGAAAACAGTATTACATGCCTGAGTAAAAATGGTGTGAAGATTTCAGGAAGTATCTGAAAAGCTTTTAAGAAACTAAGCGTGACGCGGAAGAAAGGGAATCTAAACACTACGTGGAAGAACGATGGATTTACTGTCTCAGAACACCGAAAATCCTGAACGCAAGTGTCAACTGCTAAAATTATGCGAGTATTTGTTTTCTATTCCCGACACAACGCCAGTGTGCAAAGAGTATTGTCGCTGATCGGCCGAGTAGACTGATGAAAAAAATCAACTGCTGTCTGGGACCGTGAAATCAATCCTACTGTGCTAGTTTAACTACAAGCTGACTTGCACGGAGTTTTACAAATACGTAAAATGAAAAAAAAATGCTTGCTGAAAAAGGTTAAATCTTCATAAAAACATGGTGTACCAACAACTTCTGCAACAAGTTCCATGTAACTGTGTTCTAAATAAAAAGTAATTATGTTAAATAATTTTTTTTTTCTTAATTTCTACACCCTCATCTGAGAGTGTCGCGAAACGTATATCCGAAAATGATATTTTTATTTCTGGTGAGTAGAACTAGACGCAAGTAACTGCCTTTTCTTTCAGACATTCTTTGAATTTACAAGACATAGCATTTTTAAAATATTTTTTTACAAATATGGAGCAGGTTCCATATACGTTACGAAACAGAAGACGAACCGAAGTATTAAAAGGGGATGATACAAATTTTGAAGAGAAGTAGATGGAGGGAAAATGGGTGTAGGGAATTCATTTTCTGTCTACTCCGATTGTATTCCTCCGTTTTCTTCTGGAAAAGCAACCTCTAGGTGATCCTCTGATGAACAAGATTCCATCGTAGATGCTGACTTTCTCTGCACAGGTGACAGAGGAAATAATGATATTTCAGTTCCTTTTATTTACAAATGGAAAATGGATTTTATTGGGAGTCAAAAGAACCAACTAAAGCTAGACGACTTTCTCGTGATAACATAATCCAGGGAGCATTGGATATAACAAGGGCTGTTAAAAACTTAGGTGATAATTCTAAAATGGTCTTTCATGTTTGATGATGAACTCTTAGAACTAATTGTGAAATGGACAAACGTCAAACTGAAACAGTATACCAACAGGACTGAAATACATCAGCAAAGTAACTACAAATCTGATGATCTGAATGAAACAAAAGAGGTAATGCAGCCTTCATACTTGCCAAAACAACAGGAACACTGCGTATAAGCGTCTGAATTGGGGTAATCTTGTATGCCTGGAATGTACCAGAAATATGTGTGTTAAGTGTTTAATACACAATTAACTAAAAGTATTTGTGACTTTGCAGCTTATCCTTGACATTAATTTTTTCTTCACACAATTCATGTATTTTTAGAGTGTTCCGTTAACAGAGTACTCAAGAAAGTTATACATAAAGGATTCTTTACTGAATGGGTATGTTTAGTGACTTATTGTTCACTTTGTTTATTGTACTAAAATATTAATGTACCACTTTGCCAGCAAAACAACATTTATTTGATTGTTATTGTGGTGTGCGTACCGTAAGACCTTCAGTACACACACCATCAGATTATTTGACTTATCGCTCTAACGAAGTAGGCGAGTGTCAGCAATATGTCTCGTGGTCTTAACGTGGCGTGTTTATCTTCTGCCATTAGGTCAGACGATAGAAATGCCACTCGCACGCTTAGAGTAGCAGATTGACGGTAACCAACTTTACAGAGAACTTGATTAATTTTCACACACATTTATTAAAATACTAAAAAGCATAAAAATTACTTAACTTGGTTCTGGATGCTATTTACAATTGACAATCTGAAGTTCCTTTGGTATTGGTACGTTAATCTTATTCTCACATATATCTCTGATACTTGACAAAAGTGTCTATACATTTATCTTCATGGCTATGTACAGAAATATGGCAATCTTATTACGGGCAGACTGAAACTTGACTATATGCTGGTACAGACTGGTGCAGACAAATGCAGACTGGTACAGAGTGGTGCAGACAAATGCAGACTGACTAATCGGAGGTCTGTACACTCGTTATAATACCTCGCGCGTTCATGTATCACTGCGTGAGTGTGATCCACGAGGAGAAAAGGTTCTACGTTAGCAGCAATCTCATTGGCTGCGTTACATATTAATACGCGGATCGGCGGAAGCAGAATTTGGTCCGTCTCTAAGGCAGCGCCATCTCGTAGTGCGGAGACGGACGAGCACTGTGCCTGCACTGTTGTGCTCAGAGAGGCGCGCTCTAGTGGGAAAGTTGTGTACGCGCTGACTGTGCAGAACTATGTACACAACAGTTACGTTACGGGATATTTCCTGGTAAGTAATAAAGATCATCCTCCTATCAAGAGTTAATCCCACCTCACAACGGTTCCACACTGAAGAGCAATACTCAAACATCAACTTAAAAACTCTTTTGTAAGGCAGTTAGTTGGTGGACGAATTACATTCTCTTCGGATACTGCAAATGATCCTCAGGCTGGCATCTGCTATTCCTGTAACTAGTTACATGCAGTCATACCACCCTAAGCGTTAGAGCCACGGATTATTTCGTTGGTTAAAACTGAGTTGAAATTATATTTTTCTTATACAATTGCATCAGGTAAACTGAAATATGTTTGTTTTTCATTTTAAAGTGTCATTAGGATATAAGCTGGTGGTTTCAGTGTGAAAACACTGTAGTGATACCAGCTTCAGCAGATCTGTACACAAAACTGCCACTTTTTTTATCACAAATAAACATTGTTATTTATATCAGACAAATGTTGAACAGAAGCATTATTTCTATATAAAGAGAACTGAGAATACAATTTCAGTATCATAATCCATGACATGCCAGTCTGCATTTGTCATGATTTCAAACATATAAAAAGTCCTTCCAGTTCTGAATGTTTAGTTCTCGCAAATGAAAGCACTACTTATGATGCAGTTGAAAGGACTCTCTCCCCTTCATCACGCACTATCCAACTTTGGACATGGAACACATCCATCTCGTTCATTTGATGTTTTGCTTCCTGCAAGATTAGGCACAGTGCTCACAAGTGCTGATCACAGGCATGCGTGCTGCTTTATCAGTACGCACTGCATTTGGGATGCAGAGCTTGGCATGATTTCTTGAACTATCTGAATCCTTCCTGCCCATATGGGGTGAAACATATGCCTCAGTAAGTTCCGTAACTGCCTCACACCTGAAAGATTTCAATAACTTGGCCAATTTTTTGGAAAGTTTATTTAAAATGTAATTGTTCACAGTATTAATATCAGTGAGGTGCCAGAGAATTCTGTGCCACCATTTTGTGCATTCGCGTTCAGTGGCATATGTTGCCCGCAACACGTTTGCTTTGTCAACGAATCCCATGTTTTATATTAAAGTTATTGACAGTTTTTGGGCAGTTTATTGTAGTTGTGCTCCCATCCGTCGCTTTTATTCACTGATTTCATGGAGTTGTCAAAGATCCACAACGTACATAACCGACAATATAATAGTTTGCATTCCTTAGTAAAACTTTATATATACATTTATACATATATATATATCTAACATTTTGAAACTGTCACTATTGCTGAGTATACAAATTAGAGAAAGTCTTACCTTAAGAACAAAACACACGATTATTGCGAAAACCAATAGACTGGAACACCATCAACTTCTCCTAATCTTCAATTTTTTTTTTTCAAGTAGCGCTGCATCCGCCTAGAACACGTACGATGGTTCCTGTTTTGCCGCAAGAGGACTGCAAGGATCAATGATACCATTGTGAGGCCAGTAAGAAACCACCATCATAGTAGCCAGAAAGTGAAAATATTATGGTACTTTCTCGAAGAAATCACAGGCTAAAAAGGGTTATGTCGATCAGAACTGTTTCTCCCAGGTGTCATTGTGATAGTTACTGTTTCCAGTCTTTTGTCACCAAGAATGTAATTGGACTGTACTGGATCTTCGCCTGTTGATGCACAATACATTATATTTAGTAGTCGCATTCAGGGTGAATTGCCAGTCACTGCACTAATCATGCCTCTGCATCTCTTCTAGCATTTCTTCTGGCGTCGCAACCTTTCTACACAGAGTGGTCGGAAATTCCCGTTACAAACTTCTAGGACATGTAAAGGGTAGTGAGTACATAACATTTTGAATAGGAACCCAAGTCCGGAATCGTATCGTTTCCGTTCTACGACAGTTTCAATTCAGATATGTACCTCGTCAACGTCTGCTTAGGGCAAGAGAAACGTCTCAGAGTTCCCTGTCCTGGTATGCAAGAGGGTGGACACGATGACGTGTACTAAGTCAAATGATCCCCATATGTCACCTATTGTCCGCTTTGCTGTGAGACCGAGTCAATACCTGTGCATCACCGATAGAGGAAACATGGTGCAGTACACGTTTTTGCGGAATACACAGACATGCTCCTTGTGTATGGCGAAGCTGGAGGTAACGGAAGAGCTGCTAGTCGGCTGTATCACGAACTTTTTCCACACTCCATCGCACGAACTGTTTGCCCAAGTTACACAACGGCTACGAGAAACGGGTACCTTCACCGTGAGGAGGCAAGACTGTGGTGCTCCAGAATTTGAAGAACATGTACTCCGTCGCACTGAAGATAGGCCGTCAACGAGTCCGCGAGCAATTGCGCGTGCAATGGCTGTTAGTCACAGTACCGTCTTGGTCGTCCTGCATGAGCAACAATTACATCCGTACCACTTACAAAGGGTATACGTTATGGGTCCAGCAGACTTTCCATAACGCGTCGCCTCCTGCACATGGTTCCTGCACCGTTGCATCGACGCGTCCCTGCTGCCACGTTGAGTTCTCTTCACAGATGAATGTAGGTTCACAAGGGATTGTGTTCTGAACGCTCGAAAGAGCCATGTCTGGGCGAACGAAAACCCTCATGCCACGCATGTTCAGGGATTTCAAGACAGGTTTGTAATTAATGTGTGGGCAGGTATTCTGGACGGTCATGTGATTGGACCATACCTCCTTCCATTGAAGCTCACGGGTCCCGCATACTTAGTCTTCATACGACACGTAATGGACCCGTTCTTGGAAGCTGCACCATTGAATATCCGTCAGGAAATGTGGCTTCGGCATGATGGAGCACCACCTCACTTTTCAATGGCTCTCCAGTTATGTAAAATGGTCACAAACTGGTATTGATATAGGTGTCGACAAAAATGCAAAATTGTAAATTTTGGTGGCCGATAGATGAAGGTGAACCACTGCAACGAAATTTTATCGTGCAGCTGCCACGGATAATAAACGAGGGATACGGCTTTGTGAATTTCATTCCTTGTACTCAGTTGGACAGTAACTACGTCTCGCAGAACAGGTGTTGAACGATATACGCAGATCTCAGCATTTGAGAATGGATGTGTAGTTGAGCTCAAAGAAGCTGGTTGGAGTCATCGGAAAATCACGCAAAATGTTAATAGGACTGATGTCACTATGCGACTTTGTTGGCATAGACGAACAAGGCGCCAAGAAGGAAGCGGTCGACCTAGAGGGACGACAGAACTCTAAGACAGAGCAATCGTCAAGAGAGGCACTCAGAGCCCCTGATTCATCGTTACCATCGATCCGACGTGCAACTGGATGACGATCTAACGCGCTAAATGGACAAAATTTGGCATGATGTCCCTCAGGAGGACACTCAACAACTCTGTTAATCAATGCCAAGCCGAATAAGTGCTTGCATAAGACGCAAAGGTGGACCATCGTGTTACTGACTTGCTTAATGTGTGAAGCTCTCTCTCCTGAACAAATCATGCAATTTTACTGAAATTGTAATCATTTCATATGTGATTGTCTATACACGTACGTTACATCTACCGATTTCCGTCCCATTCGATAATTCCTTCGTAGCGCTTCGTTTTTCGAATGTAGAAAGGCTGCGATATTATTATTATTTTTTTTATTAGAGTGTATTTGTATAGATAGGTACATTCAGTGGTGTACGTGAATACTGTCTGCAAAAAGGACTGAGAATAGAATTAGCAGAAAAAAAAGTGATGAATTTAAGCGCCATGCACAATGCGGCAGTTTGCGCGCATTTCAGTGGTTATGACGTCACATCTCCTGAACTATGTGTGGTACCGTGATGCACTTTTGTAGGTGCATTTAGCGCCATATGTCGACAGCGTCTGCGAAATTAATTGCGAATATAATCAGTAGCACTGAAGTAACACATTTAAACTTCATTTATGATCCGGCAGTTTTTCATGCACCTGCTTAACTATGTTAGGTACGTGGTTCTTACCCCCATAGCAGTTGTTGCCCGAGAGCACCCGCGCGTATAGGCCTATACATACATTTTAATTATATGTAAGGATTTGACATGTATCCAACAAGTTAGGATATAAGAGTAAAATATTTAGCAGATATTTTTATTTTTATAGCAACAACATTAAATTTATACTGAATGTAAAAAGTCTGAAATCGGAAATAATCAGAAATGAGAATACTGTCAGTTTTAAAAATAATAGTAACCAGTCATAAAGAGCCTTTCACTAATCTTCCTCGAAAGTGGTACTGCAGAGAACAAAGTTTGAGGCACAGCGAAGTGCACACTGTTCTACGCATGGCATTATGTGAAAGTGTGAAACCAAACAGTTGTCCATGAACCGCCTGGTGTAACTATTGCTGACTATGATAAGAAGACTGTAACGGGAATATGATTACACAAAAGTTGGGAAACGTCTGGAAGCCAACTTGACAACAATATTTCGAACCAGGCAATAAAGGAAATCTGTACAGCACACACGAGCGGCTTTTTCCGCCTTCTTTTGTTCCACAGTAAACCTAAGTGCTCATTGCTACGGAAGGTAGAGCGGCTTGCAAACGAATCAGGTCCGCACTCTGTAATGTAATGTCTGATGTTACATTTGCTACAGAGAAGTGTGCGAACGGCCACGTAATGCTACAATGGCTAAACGAGATATTTTAAGGAATCACGGAATTTACTTCTGGAAGTGTACGAGAATTCTTTGATGAACAAAAATTACGTACTCCAGATTCAAGGGTGGTGGGGGGGGGGGGGGGGGCGGGGGCAAGTGACACCTTTTGCCCCCGCCCCCACACGCTACGGGCGGCATGTTATGAATGCGGACACCATTATTTTCAAAACAACCAAGTAGTGTACGAGGACAGGTTCTGGGATAGGTAAACATCGGATGACTCATGATTTCCAGTGGTACAACGTCGTAACTGATAAGAAGTAGGTTATGAAAGCCACTTAAAGCTGAGATAACGATCTTAACTCAAGTTAACTGATAAGGACTTTTCCGTGTCAGGTTACACACTTGCCTGACAAGTGCAAGGACACCCCCATCCCCTCCCTGAGCCACTGATAATTGATAAAGGTCACCCAGGGAAATCCTCACCCTACTCACACACCTTAGGCAAATGGACTACTTTACATTCAAGGTCATGACGTAACTTGATAATGGTCACTTGATATAAAACTGGTGGGAAGCACTTGGACCAACGGGAGTACAATAAAATGTTCGGAAACCCAATAAACTAATAAGATTCAAACTCCCCCTTGGTTTCTTTTATACATAGCTCAGCTGTGCAGGCCTTGTCATCTGAGGTCTGAGCATCATGGGGAGAGATTCAGGTCTGTTATAAATCATAATCCCACAGTGAGATTTGGAAATAATCAGAGGGATATAAAAAATTAACTGATAGTTTTACTCCATCCAAATCTGGTCAACTATTGACTTTATAGAACGTAAGTCTTTTGCCTTTCTTTTCCTGATTTCCCAGAACTTCTTCACTCTTTCACTTCTTTTCTTCCTCTCCTCCTCACACATTAATGTGTGGACATCCTTATTACTGGCTTCCTTTCAAATGATTTTATGCTGTTGACATTGCTTCTCAGTTCTATGTTTTGGATCATCTCTAGAATAATACAAGTTTCTTGTGCATCTCTTTTGACCTTTCCTGCCCACTAGGAGGTGGACTTTGGTGACATGATGTACTTGAAAATCTTTTTGCTCAGTCAGTGTATATCCGTTCTTGGTAGGTGTCATTAAATTTCAACTGTCACTTCTGCATTGTGTCCATTAATTTATTTTTCGATTTACTTGCAGAGCTCCTCGTTTTTCCTAGTCTTCAAAGGTCCATCGGTAGTCTGAGTTCCCAGAATTTTCCTAAGAAAACACACACACACACACACACACACACACACACACACACACACACACACACACGAAACTGCGCCCTATCATTTTTTTTTTCTTTATGATTGGTTACATCATTTTATATGTACTATTAATATCTGAATCATTTCATTTCTATATACAAGACATGTGAGGGCGTGCTGAAGAGTAGGCCTCTATATTTTTTGTGTGAAAACTCTTAAAGATCTTTAAATAAAACAGGACCTAAGCTGTGAGAGGGTACTGATTGAAATCAATGGGCGAAATTGAAAATTTGTGTCCGACTAGGATTCAAACCAGGGTCTTGTGCTTCCTAGGCAGATATTCTGACCACTGAACCATCTGGACACAATGGCCATTGTAACTGCACAGACTACCCTAGTATACCTCCCGTCAGACCCAAATTCTCAACACACACTACAAATGTCATGTCCCTTGCCCATTATCCTTGTAACTTGTGGCATTTTGCCAATTCCCACATAAGTTCAAACTCTTATGACAAGGAGCACTACATTTGTACTGCGTGGATAAGTTAAGAATTTAGGTTTGGCGGCAGGTGTGCTATGGTAGTCTGTGTAGTTGCAATGACCATTGTGTCCAGATTTCTACCAACGAGAGACCAGTTTGTTGTTATGCCACTGTAGAATGTCTAGCTTTGCTGACAGAACCACAATCTGACCTCTGCTTGCACCATTTTATCATGATAAAAGTGAAGTCCTCGAAGGTGATCTACAAATACTGGAAATAAATGAAAATTGGATGGGGCCAAATTGGGACTGTATGGAGGATGATTGATGACAGTGAATCCAAAGCAAGGATTGTTGCTCATGTCACAGCAATAGGCGTGTGCTAGAATTAAGTACGTATTTCCATGATTAGGGACTGAAGGTTAATGTAAGCAAATCTCAATGCTAATATTTGCTGCTGGCAGCTTATACCACTCACACGTAATCAATGTGTGTGGGAGAATGGGACATGCAGCACACAGGTGTAAATTCCTCGGTGTCCATCTAGACTTAAACTTCGAACAGATAAACAATATTAATCTAGTATGTAATCAAGTAATAGCCTGTATCTTCTTAGCCAGCTGTCCAACATAGTGCCCATCTGCACCTTGAAAACTATGTATTACTGGGACAATCCATCCCTACCTTAACTACTGCACATAAATACAGGGTTGTGCAGCAGATTCACATAGTAATAAAGTACTGCTACTACAAGAAAAGTGTTAAGGATTATAAATGAACATTTGGAAAGCAATATTCATGGTTTCCAGATGGAAGCTATATCAAAAATTCTCCTCGTGTGGCCTAGCATGGCAGATGAGTGGAAGAGACCCAAGTGACCAATGAGAGTTCAGTTTTATGGATTTTTGTGAGGAAACCAATCAACAGATACTTGTATCTTTATGTTTTTTGACGCAATTACATGACCATTTCACAATGCCATTATGTTTCATCCAGCCAATGGTCGTACTCAGATCACTGGCCGTCCAAAGCTGGTAATGGCATCATGAAATACTCATGTGACTGAGCCAAAAAAACATAAAGACGAAAGAATGTAAGTAAATCACTTTATTTTCCAGTACAGTATGTTACCTCTTTCATGTAAACAGCAAGAAGACAAAAAGTGCACCAGCGTGTCAGAGCGTGTAGGGAGTGCAAGTGGTCATGATTAGTCTGGTATGGATGGCCTGAGGTGTATGGAGAGTGTGGTGAGAGGCTGTAGGGAGTAAGTGAGCAATCAGCACAAAAGAAGAGGTTGGAGGCTCTGCCTGGAGTGGCAGAAAGTGGGTACACACACGCTGCGGCATAAGGTAATGTGCTGTAGGAAACTCATGATAGTTAATTTAAGGGTGGGAAGGAGGATTTCTGACCAACAGAAAATTGGAGGATGAGTAGCTAGCTTCCAGAATGGACTCAGAGTTTCTAAGGGTATTACTGAGACCTTGGTAAGCCTTATAGTTCAAAGTGAGTGAAGGCATCAAGACAGGAACTACCAGATAATAAAGGAGGTGGCCATTTAATCTAAGAATGTAAACATGGTCAAAGTAGGCTGATTTCTTTTTGTTATCCAAGCAATTGGCTAATTTCAATTGTTGGTCATTTTCAACCACATCTTAAATGACCCACGGTTAATATTGGCCAATTGCACTGATGATAAAAAGAATACAGCTGACTTGGGCCATGTTTTCATTCTCAAAACACACTGAGGCTATGGACAACCCCAAAAATAAAATTTTAAAACCATTTAATTTATATTTGCATGTCCTTGGCAGTTAGTCTTTCCCTGTTTAAGAGTTTTCTGGTATTTTGTGTTGTCACTGTACTCCAGTGTGCACAGTAATCTGTGTGGATTGCAAAAGTAAGTGAAGGCAACAGATGTCTGTCTAATTTTATTTATTATTTTTTGTTTCCAGTACTAATATCCCTGCAGTTTGCTGATCCTGTCAATGCACACTGGGTTTTTCAGACAGTCAGAGAAGACTGATGCTTTGTATTTAGAAAAGTACTCTTTTCTTACCAAGTGAGCTTTTTACATTAAGGCTGGTGACCCATTTAATTTCTGCTAGCAGTACCGGTGCTTGGTGTTACAAGCATCTGACCATGAATATCTTTATTTAAGACACGGGGGAGGTATGTCACACATTGAGTACAAGGTCATTAGAGATGGAGCACAAACTCAAATTATGAAAGGATGGTGAAGGAAATCATCCATGGCATCTGAAGAAAACATCTGAGAATTTGCCATAAATGATTTGGGGAAATCTTGGAAAGGTTAAGTCCTGGCAGCTAGAGGGGCATTTGAACCATCTTCCTCCAAAATATAAGTTGAGTATTGTAACACTGCACTACCTCAGCAAGTGCTTACATTCTGTTTCTATTGGTTGTAAATGTGAAGACCAAGAAACCTGACGCATTTATTTTCATTTAATGTGTGAATAAATAATTTTGTTACATCCATATCACTGGCATTATTCATAACTGAAAAAAAGTTCTATAATATTGTCACATTGAAACTGCCATCAAGTCCAAATTTGAAGCAGGGTCTTCAATGAAATAAAAAACTCAGAACGGAAAGTACATTTATTACTGACACCAATGTATAGCCAGAACAGAACTGAACTGAACTGAAATCCTCAGTGGAGAGTGCAGCTATTTATATAAACCTCAAATACTGAAAAATGCTAGCATTTAAATATACATCAAATATTACAGATATACAGCCATAAGGTATTACAAGAACATTCCAGAAATGCCAAAAACAAAATAACAAGTATTTGCTAGTGAGGACCCCTAGCAGTCCAGCCAGTGATGCCAACCATTACACCATGCAGCATGTACTACAGCTTGCAACATTGCTCCATTTCCTGCAGAAACAGCCACCTGCTGTTTCAGAAGTCCTCACTGGAGACGACTACAGCACTGTAAAGCTAGATCTCATCATTGGTCCCGTGTGTTGCTGGAAGATACTTGAATTCCAATCATTTTGTTACATCTTCTGCTTCAGTAACTTTTCCAATACTCCCATTTTCCACCTAGGGGTAAAACTACATGCAAGTCTCCCAGGCTGTACCTCACCAGCCAGTTCTTCGTGTTATAGAACTCGGGGTCGTTCTTATGCATGCCAGCTATCTTGCTTCTTAAGTTCTGGTGATGAGGAATTTTATGTAGTCATCCTGAATATTGTCTGGTTGAAATGGTGACACTGTATCCATTGTCGTTTTGCTCTTGTGAGTGTGGAGCAGAACAAACAGTGTGAAGCTTGGGGTGTTGTGCTTCACTGTGTTGTATGCCAATGTCACAATAGGCAGAATTGTAACCTAATATCTCTATCAATGTACATCCAGACCATATCTGTTGACATCTTATGAAAGCATTCTGTGAAGCTATTTCTCTGTGGCAGGTAAGCAGTTATCATCCTGTGGATGGTGTTGCAATGTGAAATTACTTCTGATACTAGACTAGTAAACTTACCACTATTAGAGATCATCACACGGGATGCTTAATGCTTCAAAATGATGTCTTCTACAAGGAACTTCACAATTTGTGGAGCTTCAGCAGTGAGCACAGCTTTGCAGACAGCAAAGTGGGTGAGGCAGTCAGTGCAGACTATTATCCATCAATTCCCATTTCTTAACTTCAGTAACATCCCCCAAGAGGCTTATTCCAATTCTTTGGAATGATGTTATTGTAGGCAGGATTGGTACTAGATATCCCACAGGTAACTGCAGAATGTGCTTCCATAATTGGCATTCCTTACAGTCACTCACACATAGTGTCTAACAGATTGGTAGAGGCATGGCCAGTGGTAACTGTGTCCGATTGTATTTAGTGTCTTCACAAGTCGCAGGTTAACCAGATGTTCGAGCATTATGGAAATACTTCAGGATAGCTAGCCATATGTGAACTTGTATGACAAGCAACTATTTCTGCCCCACTGCATCATAGTTACACCTATATAATGGACTGTTTATTAATTGGAATTCAAGTAAGACCAGTTACTTCGCCTCTCAGGCTTCTATGGTTTTCAGCAGTGCTGGACCTTTCCTCTGCTCAAGGGCAAGTCATTGAATTTAGTGAAGACTGAAATTTTATCCATGCTGCTGTGATCCATGAAAGTATTCTTTTAAAGAGTCCATGTCATTGTGTAAGTGTCTGCTTATGCATGGTACCGTGATGTACTCCCAGTGCGTCAATGCCCATCTTCTCAGTCAGCCTGACATATCCTTCAGGCTTGTAAGGTGGCATAGAAAATGGGCACAGTCGCTGATAGTTATTCTTGCAATACACGTTCCTGCCAGGTGGACATATTTCCCATTTGTAACTTCTAACACAATCGCTTTAATATCATAGAACAACACCTACTGTCTCTCTTCTATGATCAGGCATTTGAGAGACATGAGCTCATGATGGTATTCCACAACTATCATAAGGACCACATTCAGCAGTGAGTCATACTTTTTTCATCTGATTCTTTTATGCTGCATTTCCTCACTTCACAGGCATCATGTGTTGAATTCCTCTGTTGCTGGGACATCCTTTACCAAATGTCTTCTGCCAGTATCTCATCAAGTGTGAGACTTTGTTGGCTTCTCTCATGTTTGGGTTCATGATGAGTCTTGGAACCAAAATATACTTTATGTTCAACTGAGTTATTTCCCCATGGTGTTGGCACCATTTTTCAGTTGTTCTCCAGCTAGAAAGACTTGCTGCTGATTCTCACCAGATATTTTCTTCAGTTCAGCCTGGTGCATCAGCAATTGAGATTCTCTTTGTTGTTCTTGAACAACTGCTGTGTTGTGCCAGCCATGTAAAGCTAAACATTTGCCAAACACATCATCATTCTACCTGTTATATTTGGTGACTCAGTTGAATCCTTTCAGCCATTTCACCAGATCCTGACCAGTGTGTCTGAACACAAAGTTCTGAGCAAAATGTTAAAGACATACAGAACCACAAAGGTGCAAACGTCGACTCGGATCACTATCTCGTCCACATAAAAGCAAAATTTGCCTCAAAAGAGCACACCTTCAGAAAATTGATAAAAAGAGATTCAATAAAATAATATAAAAAGAGGACGGAGGGGAAAAAAATGGAAGTCATCTGGGAACAGTTCCAAACCAAGATTATACAGAAATCCAAAAAGCTCGCCTGCAGAAGAACATGAAACAAAATACGAAGCAACCTTGATGGGACTAAGCAGTTGAAGACTGGAAGAACGAAAGAGAGCCTTCCACAAATTTAACACAAAAAATGACTAAACAACGCTTTTCCAAGATCAAAAAACATATGGTGATTTTAATTACACACACACACACACACACACACACACACACACACACACACAGATTGTGCAGAGCAACCACTTATCACCTGCAATGTTAAATGAAAATTTGTGCCATTTGACCAGTGGCATAATCATTTCATTTTGGAAGCATATTTTCTCAACACGACTGAGAATAAAGAAGTGGGCTACTGCCACTATTCTAATGAATTCTTGAAATATGGATTCATTCCCTTGCCTTTGAATGGGCAATTACTGCTGAGCTCATTTGTCTACAGGCAGTTTTAGTTGAAGCTATGAAGTCTTCCAGATTAAGTAACCACCTTGGAAAGCTGCGTTCTGACAAAGTGGGTAAGCCAATTTGATTTTCCAAGCTTTAAAATCAAAGTTTTAGAAATGCAATACTGTAATCAAGTTATTTGAAAATTCTTATCTCAGCATAGATGAAGACCTCCTGCCTATGAAGTCTCATTATTAATTGTGAACTGTGAGAAATCACGTAGCTTCAATGAACACTTGTAAAAACTGCTGTTAAAAAAAAAAGTCTGTAGAACACTGGCCAGATGCATGTGCCAAGATTAATTCAGTTCCTTAGAGAAATGAATCAGTTTTGAGGAGAATAGAAAGATGGCCTTTGATGCAGAAAAATAGTTATTGATTTTCTTGAAGAAAACAGAATCTGTGATGAAAATTAATGCATCAACAGCTGTAAACAATGAAATGTTGCTCAAGACCATTTCACTAATTGGAATGACAAGCTAACAGAGGAAGAGCCTTTTGATAGTAACTTGACAACACTAAAGGGTCCTCCATGTACAAAAAGGTGGAAGAAAAATATATTCCTTCAGAAAACATATTTGCCTGTGCAACTGATGGTGCAGCATCCATGGCTGGATATCATGAATTTATAGCCCCTTTTAAAAAACTCTGTAACTGATGTTACTGCAAGCCACTTCATAATTAATGGGCAGCACCTTATTGTTAAAATTTCATGATTCTCTGAGCTATGTCATTAATTATGTTAACAAAGTAAAAGTTCATACTATGGGTACTGCTCAAGTGTTTGGGACCTGTATGAGGTCAGACTGAAGGAAGACATCTAAGCAACTTAGAGGCAGGCACCTAGATTTCTTATCAGCAGGTTCAAGCAATACGGAAGTGCTACAGAGATGCTTTGGGAACTCAAATGGGAATCCCTGAAGGAAAGGTGACATTCATTTCAAGAAACACTTTTGCGAAAATTTAGAGACGCGGCATTTGAAGCTGACTTCTGACCAATTCTACTGGAACCAACATCCATTGCACATAAAGACCATGAAGATAAGATAAAAAACGTTACAGAAGCATATAGATAATTGTTTTTCCCTTGCTCTATTTGCAACTGGAACAGGAAAGGAAATGCAAGTAGTGAGTGGTACAGGGTACCCTCCAGCATGCATCATGCATCATGTGGTGGCTTGCAGAGTATTGATGTACATGTAAAATATTTGGATAAGCTTTGTCAACAAAATTACAACGAATTAAGAACCTCCTCCTACACACCAATGAGAGATGACTATCAACCGGAAGCCATTTGCAACATTTGTTTGAATTTTATGATGAAACAGATGAATTTTGTCAGTCAGTTGAAACAAGCCTCTGTCAGGTAATCAGAGTACAACATTTTCCCGTTGTCTATCTTGAAGATACATCTGACAAATTCATTGAGGTCAACAGAAAGCTGCTGGAAGATAAAATGCCAAAAGTTTAATATCTCCATTCATGGCTAAACTTCAGCTTCACACCTATAACTTGAGTTGACAGAAACTCAGTCACTTAATAACTATTCCAGAAATTTCCCACAAATGTTTAGGTGCCAAATTAGATGCTTTCGGATCACACAAACCAAAGAAGAGAATTAAAACAGATTTCAATTAACTTTCAATAGATACAAGAGAATGTCATCAGAGGTTGCAAGAGTATGAAATGTAATTGCCACAGTTTAACAGCATTGAAATATAAAATACTATGAATTAGTATAGCATCCAATACATGCATGTATTTTATTGATAGTCTGTCTTTTCAAGATATTTGCAGTTTCATATGGTTTGGAGTAGACAGTTCATACAACTTGGTCACTAATTAGAGGATTTTGCTTAACTTTGTAATGACATTTTGTAACTGGCAAAGTTGATAATGTTAAATAAAAACATGTAAATATGGGGTACTTCACAGTTTTCTTAATATAAACCAATAAATTTTATATAAAGTCTGTTTTGTCATAAAAATTAAAACTGACCATGAGTGAAGCAGCATGTTAAACTAAAAAATTAATGTGGGCAAATATTGAAGCGTACTGATAATAGAGTAATTACTGATATGCCAGGAAATGAAAACCAATGTACCAAATTTGAATTTTAAGCAGTATTACTGGAGACTGTAACAAAAAAATATGAACTTTCAAGAAAAAGTGATAAATCAGGCAAGGCACTGAATAATAAGCTGTGAAAATTATTGTAATTTGGTTATTTAATTGCAAGTTAACTAAACAACATTATGTTTGAAGCTGATTGTCATACTTTCATAAATATGAAAATGGCAGAGGCCATTTATTATCATTTTATTCTATGAAAGATCCAGAACTGTCACATCTCATTACCAAAGCTAAGTATTGAAGTTTCATGTTTAACATTTGCTGAGTCGAATGATGGAATATGGTGTTAAAATATATGGTTTTTGTACAATTACATTCACCTGCTAAATTGATTTAAAACAGGAGTAAGTTTGAATATATTTAGATGAGATAGTGATATTCGAAGCAGCTCATCAACTTACTTATAAAACAACTCTGTGTAGCCTAATGACTTTTTTTGGCAATTTGATGACAATATTTGATTAGATGTACTTTTCATTCAGTAGGTAGGAGGTCCTCAAAGATGTAGAACATGTCAGAATGATTCAAGTTGAAAATGAACCCTATCTTCTTTTTGGCAAGAAGGCAACGTGATCATTTTGGCTCATACATTGAAATACTTTGTGGAACGCCAGCTCAACATGGTGCAGCAGCTTCTTATGAAAGGAAGAAATCAAGTGGGATATGCAAACGGGGTGACCTGGGATTTCAGTTGATGAAGGCGGAACCAGATATCATGAACTGGCATCTGCTCCTCAGGCACTAGGGAGCCACTACTGATGTAGCTACAAGTAATTACTGTAACAAAGATTATCACGGCTACATTGATATAAAATTTCACTGTATTGAATTTTATATTAATCTTCCAACCATGAAAGATTATGTATAAATTCTATTTTCTTTGTAAATTCTGTATTTCACTCAATAGTAATTAAGTGTTAATTACTCCTTACTTCCAAAAACCCTTCCTCATAAGAAATTAATTATTATTCTATCCACACTCTACCTGTTTTATAGTCAGTTAATTAAAATGCCACTGTCATCATTTTCACACATAACACTAATGAAATATCAGTTTCATGAAATCTATGGTCTTGTTTTAAAAGTAAACTTTGCAAAATCTCAGACATTATTGAAAAGTATTTTTTGGACATGTGTAAATTCTACTGCACTGAGGTCACAAAAGTCATGGGATATGATAATAATATGCATCTACAGACGGCAGTAGTATGGTAAACACAAGGTATAAAAGGGTAGTGCATTGGTGGAGCTGTCATTTGTACTCAGGCGATTCATGTGAAATGGTTTCTGGCATGATTATGGCTGCCCAGTGGGAATTAACAGACTTTGAACATGGAATGGGAATTGGAGCTAGACACATGGGACATTCCATTTTAGAAATCATAAGGGAATTCAGTATTCTGAGAACCATAATGTTAAGAGTGTGCTGAGAATACCAGATTTCAAGCATTAACTCTTGCCAAGGACAATGCAGCAGTCGACAGCCTTTGCTTAATGACCGAGAGCAGCGACATTTGCGCAGAGTTTTCAGTGCCAACAGATAAACAACACTATGTGAAATTAGCACAGAAATCAATGTGGGACATACGATGAACGTATCCTTTAGGGTAGCGCAGCAAAATTTGGTGGTAGTGGGCTATGGTAGCTGATGACCAATGTGAGTGCCTTTGCTAATAGCCTGACACTGTTTGCAGCACCTCTCATGGTCTCATGACAATATCATTTGGACTGTAGATGACTAGAGAACCACAGGCTGATCACATAAGTCCTGATTTCAGTTGGTAAGAGTTGATGGTAGGGCTCAAGTGTGGCACAGACCCCAAAGCAATGCCTTGTCCACAAGGCACTGTGCAAGCTGCTAGAGGCACTATAATGGTTTGGGCTGTGTCTATATGGAATGGACTGGGGCCTCTGGTCGAACTGAATTAATCATTGACTGGAAATGGTTATATTTGACTACATGGCGACCATTTGCAGCCATTCATTGACTTCATGTTCTCAAACAGCGATGGGCTTTTTATGGATGACAATGTGCCATGTCAATCGGCCACAACTGTTCACAACTGGTTTGAAGAGCATTCTGGACAATTTGAGAAAATTATTTGGCCCCTAGATCACCCAACATGAATCCCATTGAACATTTATGAGACATAATTGAGATGCTAGTTTGCACACAAAATCCTTAACCAGCAACACTGCAATTATAGATGGCTATAAAGGTAGTATGGCTCAACATTTCTGCAAGGGACTTGTTCCACTATGCTGGGCAGGAGGTAGTCCAATATGATATTAAGAGACATCCCATGACTTTTGTCCCCTCAGTGTATAATGCGAAGTTATTATGTAATTTCTCCAACTACAAACATATCCTGCAAAATAGCTAGATACTGTCAACCATGGACCTTGCCGTTGGTGGGGAGGCTTGCGTGCCTCGGCGATACAGATGGCCGTACCGTAGGTGCAACCACAACGGAGGGGTATCTGTTGAGAGGCCAGACAAACGTGTGGTTCCTGAAGAGGGGCAGCAGCCTTTTCAGTAGTTGCAGGGGCAACAGTCTGGATGATTGACTGATCTGGCCTTTAACATTAACCAAAACGGCCTTGCTGTGCTGGTACTGTGAACGGCTGAAAGCAAGGGGAAACTACAGCCGTAATTTTTCCCGAGGACATGCAGCTTTACTGTATGATTAAATGATGATGGCGTCCTCTTGGCTAAAATATTCCGGAGGTAAAATAGTCCCCCATTCGGATCTCCGGGCGGGGACTACTCAAGAGGACGTCGTTATCAGGAGAAAGAAAACTGGCATTCTACGGATCGGAGCATGGAATGTCAGATCCCTTAATCGGGCAGGTAAGTTAGAAAATTTAAAAAGGGAAATGGATAGGTTAAAGTTAGATATAGTGGGAATTAGTGAAGTTCGGTGGCAGGAGGAACAAGACTTTTGGTCAGGTGATTACAGGGTTATAAATACAAAATCAAATAGGGGTAATGCAGGAGTAGGTTTAATAATGAATAAAAAAATAGGAGTGCGGGTAAGCTACTACAAACAGCATAGTGAACGTATTATAGTGGCCAAGATAGACACGAAGCCCATGCCTACTACAGTAGTACAAGTTTATATGCCAACTAGCTCTGCAGATGACGAAGAAATTGAAGAAATGTATGATCAGATAAAAGAAATTATCCAGGTAGTGAAGGGAGACGAAAATTTAATAATCATGGGTGACCGGAATTCGACAGTAGGAAAAGGGAGAGAAGGAAACATAGTAGGTGAATATGGATTAGGGGGAAGAAATGAAAGAGGAAGCCGCCTTGTAGAATTATGCACAGAGCATAACTTAATCATAGCTAACACTTGGTTCAAGAATCATAAAAGAAGGTTGTATACCTGGAAGAATCCTGGAGATACTAAAAGGTATCAGATAGATTATATAATGGTAAGACAGAGATTTAGGAACCAGGTTTTAAATTGTAAGACATTTCCAGGGGCAGATGTGGATTCTGACCACAATCTATTGGTTATAAACTGTAGATTAAAACTGAAGAAACTGTAAAAAGGTGGGCATTTAAGGAGATGGGACCTGGATAAACTGAAAGAACCAGAGGTTGTAGAGAGTTTCAGGGAGAGCATAAGGGAACAATTGACAGGAATGGGGGAAAAGAAATACAGTAGAAGAAGAATGGGTAGCTCTGAGGGATGAAGTAGTGAAGGCAGCAGAGGATCAAGTAGGTAAAAAGACGAGGGCTAATAGAAATCCTTGGGTAACAGAAGAAATATTGAATTTAATTGATGAAAGGAGAAAATATAAAAATGCAGTAAATGAAGCAAGCAAAGAGGAATACAAACGTCTCAAAAATGAGATCGACAGGAAGTGCAAAATGGCTAAGCAGGGATGGCTAGAGGACAAATGTAAGGATGTAGAGGCTTGTCGCACTAGGGGTAAGATAGATACTGCCTACAGGAAAATTAAAGAGACCTTTGGAGAAAAGAGAACCACTTGTATGAGTATCAAGAGCTCAGATGGAAACACAGTTCTAAGCAAAGAAGGGAAAGCAGAAAGGTGGAAGGAGTATATAGAGGGTTTATACAAGGGCGATATACTTGAGGACAATATTATGGAAATGGAAGAGGATGTAGATGAAGATGAAATGGGAGATAAGATACTGCGTGAAGAGTTTGATAGAGCACTGAAAGACCTGAGTCGAAACAAGGCCCCGGGAGTAGACAACATTCCAGTAGAACTACTGATTGCCTTGGGAGAGCCAGTCATGACAAAACTCTACCATCTGGTGAGCAAGATGTATGAGACAGGCGAAATACCCACAAACTTCAAGAAGAATATAATAATTCCAATCCCAAAGAAAGCAGGTGTTGACAGATGTGAAAATTACCGAACAAACAATTTAATAAGTCACAGCTGCAAAATACTAACGCGAATTCTTTACAGACGAATGGAAAAACTGGTAGAAGCGGACCTCGGGGAAGATCAGTTTGGATTCCGTAGAAATGTTGGAACACGCGAGGCAATACTAACCTTACAACTTATCTTAGAAGAAAGATTAAGAAAAGGCAAACCTACGTTTCTAGCATTTGTAGACTTAGAGAAAGCTTTTGACAACGTTAACTGGAATACTCTCTTTCAAATTCTGAAGGTGGCAGGGGTAAAATACAGGGAGCAAAAGGCTATTTACAATTTGTACAGAAACCAGATGGCAGTTATAAGAGTTGAGGGGCATGAAAGGGAAGCAGTGGTTGGGAAAGGAGTGAGACAGGGTTGTAGCCTCTCCCCGATGTTATTCAATCTGTATATTGAGCAAGCAGTAAAGGAAACAAAAGAAAAATTCGGAGTAGGTATTAAAATTCATGGAGAAGATGTAAAAACTTTGAGGTTCGCCGATGACATTGTAATTCTGTCAGAGACAGCAAAGGACTTGGAAGAGCAGTTGAACGGAATGGACAGTGTCTTGAAAGGAGGATATAAGATGAACATCAACAAAAGCAAAACGAGGATAATGGAATGTAGTCAAATTAAATCGGGTGATGCTGAGGGGATTAGATTAGGAAATGAGACACTTAAAGTAGTAAAGGAGTTTTGCTATTTAGGGAGTAAAATAACTGATGATGGTCGAAGTAGAGAGGATATAAAATGTAGACTGGCAATGGCAAGTAAATCGTTTCTGAAGAAGAGAAATTTGTTAACATCTAGTATAGATTTAAGTGTCAGGAAGTCGTTTCTGAAAGTATTTGTATGGAGTGTAGCCATGTATGGAAGTGAAACATGGACGATAACCAGTTTGGACAAGAAGAGAATAGAAGCTTTCGAAATGTGGTGCTACAGAAGAATGCTGAAGATAAGGTGGGTAGATCAAGTAACTAATGAGGAGGTATTGAATAGGATTGGGGAAAAGAGAAGTTTGTGGCACAACTTGACTAGAAGAAGGGATCGGTTGGTAGGACATGTTTTGAGGCATCAAGGGATCACAAATTTAGCATTGGAGGGCAGCGTGGAGGGTAAAAATCGTAGAGGGAGACCAAGAGATCAATACACTAAGCAGATTCAGAAGGATGTAGGTTGCAATAGGTACTGGGAGATGAAGAAGCTTGCACAGGATAGAGTAGCATGGAGAGCTGCATCAAACCAGTCTCAGGACTGAAGATCACAACAACAAGTGTCAAAGATAGGGCTAATTTAAGAACTCATGAAATTTTGGCTTGCTGATCATTTGTAACATATCCAGATAAACCCGCTACTCTGACAACACACTAAAATTTTTCTCCTCATAATGTAGGAAGTGGATCAGATAGTTCACAAAATCTGAAATATTGAACCACTTTACCTGATCATCTATTAAAATAGAGTGCAGATCATCTCGCAAACAAAACTTTGTCATTTGGTCTGAATACAAAAGTCAGACTGTGGCATACTGAGTTCAGTATGCCGAAGTAGGCTACTGCATGTGGTGTTCTCTCAGTAGAGAAAGAAATTTTGTGTCATTGAACTGTGTGCTGTGCAGACTAGTGAGAAGTGCTTTAGCTTACCTAAGTAGGTGTATGGATGCTTATCATAACCAATTAATTGTATTTAACAGCCACAGCTAATTGTCCATCACTTCCAGGCAAACTGCCTATTGGCTTCTGTCTCGGGTTCTTCGGCCAATGTTCATCTGATGATTTTACTGACGTTTCGCCAGCACAAGTGGCTGGCATTGTCAAAGCTTCACCCTCCATTGCCGATGGTGAACTGGTCCAGTTCACCACCAGCAATGGAGGGCGAAGCTTTGACAATGCCAGCCACTTGTGCTGGCAAAACGTCAGTAAAATCATTAGATGAACGTTGGCCGAAGAACCCGAGACAGAAGCCAATAGGCAGTTTGTCAACAAGTGGTCACGAAAGCCTTAACAATTTTGTACTTCCAGGCACTTTTCTTCCCTTTCATAATGAAGTCACAGCATCTAGTGTGACAACACATCGAGTCAGAATTTTTGACTCGAGTTTCCTTGGCTGGCTTATCTAACAGTCTGGTACCCAGAAGAATAAAACCTCCTTTCCTTGCCTTTTTACCCATAGAAGAGATTTCTGTATACACTTAAAGATGTTCAGATAGTAACAACAGACAAGAAATTTGTAGCAAAAATATATCTCATCTGTACTCTTGTCCTCAAGTTGACATGTAACCATTCATTCGATGACATGCTCAAGTAAAATCACAAGAGCAGTAAGAAACAATGCCCTTGTTCAGAACCTTCCAAGAAAACTGATACACAGAGAGGTCAGAAACAGTCTGAAAAGCTTCTAAGGGTGTTGCAAGGCTTGTTATGCTGAGAAAATAATTGTTAAGAAAAGAATTCAATACACTGCACAATTGCCAAGTTAATTAACACTGAATTTACCCAATCAGGCCACTGCACAAACAAATTCAAACACTTCACCAGAGAAGGTGTTGCCAACGTGTTCTTGATTTGGTTTCCTAAAACTGAACAAGCGAGCAATGATAATATCAGACATGGGACGGTAGTAAGGATCGAACCCAAACCAAAGGCTGAGCCGTCTCGTACACCTAAACTATGAGAAAAACTGACATTAATTTTATCCGGCAGGCCACTTCAGTTTGTGCGCACATTGGTCTGACTGGCGAACTTCAATGCTAATTAACTTGAGAACAGCTCACATATTGTATTTGTTTTTCTTAAGAATTATTTCTCAGCACAACCTACCCAGCAACACCCTTCAAGCTTTTCAGACCCTATCTGACCACACTGTACATTGTCATTATTGTCATTTAAAAATTTGACAAGATAATAAGTGAAAAATATATTCAGGTGTGTAGTTCCTCCTGCACCTCTGACATAATTAGGGCCTTTTCAGTATCCAAATTGTTAGTAGGTTGAACCTCGACACAGACTGGTATATGTGCTACACCAATTGCTGCTAGTTGTGCTTTGTTCAACTCCAAATTTCTTTGTTCATTGCCAATGGTTAATGAATACTGATCACATACCAAGGCAAACAGTGGTTGGATGTGCTCAATGTTCTGGCATGATGAACTTTGATGCCTTGTCTTTCAATCTTCTTACAGTGAGCCACAAGACGAAAGACACAGAGCCAAGAGCAGCCTAGTATGCTGCAGCGTGATGGCACTACGTATCCAAGTCAACACGACACATGCTGGTTGGTGGCAAAGACTTATACCTTGCAGATTCTTACTGCCTCTGGCAGCTGGAGAAAGTGCTCCAATATTCAAGTAGAGCCAGAGTGGAGCACATTTTCCCTGTCCGATTCCTGAGATCTTTGACTTCAAAAGATGACAACACACTGAAACAAAGAACCTCAGTTTGTGCTCCCTTGGCTGGCTCATCTAATTCAGTTTCATGAATTCCTCCATACTCTGGTATCAAGAAGAGTAACACCTCCTTTCCTACCCTTTTTCGCCACAAAATGTACTTGAAAAGGTGACCTAGCTCCTGACAATGTAGGAGAAGACAGATTGCTACTTATCATAAAGAAGACACATCATGTTACAGACAGGCAAAATTAAAAGACACTCACATATAACTTTTGGCCACAGCCTTTGTCATTAGAAAAGAGGGACACACACAACCAACTCCAGCATCCTGGGCTAGAATGCCCAAGATGCTGGGGTGGTGAGTAAAGAGAAAGAGAGAGAGAGAGAGAGAGAGAGAGAGAGAGAGAGAGTGTGTGTGTGTGTGTGTGTGTGTGTGTGTGTGTGTTTATTGATGAATGCTGTGGCCGAAAGCTATATGTGAGTGTCTTAATTGTGGCTGTCTGCAACTTGACGTATCTTCTTTGGGGTAAGTAGCAATCTGTCTTATCCTACATTGTTAACATTCTTACCTGGAGTTTACATTGTTTCACCTAGTGATTAAGCTACTTAGATATAACAGTGACAGCTTGGAATCACATCTGAGTATTTAAATTTAAAATAGCGTCCACATTTGCAATTAAGGTCAAACACAGTGACCCTCTATACAGTGTGATTCACCTAAAACTTGCACTGGAAATATTGCAGAAATGGAAAGGGCTACTGATGTGTGGTTTTTACAGAACAGATTGATTGGTAGTCAGTGGCTTATATTGTTAGCCAATAAATGGAGTGTAATAATACTTAGAAAGTGTATTTTTGTGCAAATATACAATTTTTAAATGTAACAATGCTTATTGAGATTAACAAAATAAAAGTATAGTAAATTAGAATTTCAGTGGTGTTTCTTGCAGGATACTACTACGAGTCATTTATGAGATATCGTATTTTGAAAAGTTTCCCCACTGATATTCACTTGTGCCACTCAACCTGCATAGATGCTACATTCAATGTTTTTATGTTTGCTTACAGTCTGTTTGTGTGTTCCTTGAGTGCACTGTGACTTGCTTTTCAGTTATTATGTGACAGTCTAAGCCGTAGTTCATGAGTGGACGAGGGGATTTACCAATGCAGAAAAAGCCATCAGGATCATGGTGTATGGAGGGTGTAGGAAGAATGCACTTCATCCTTGAATGTATGTGGCAAGATGTCTCAACGAATGTAGACAACTCTGCATTTTTTACCAGCCTCTTCAACCAGTTATGTGGAACTGGAAGTGTAACACTTAGACAGTGTAACAGAAGGAAAGAAGTGGTGACAGGAGAGGGGAAAAATGTTCCTGCCGCTGTTGCAGCTGATCCGCACATGAGCTCCCACGCAAACGCGTGATGAAGAGGCATGAGTCAAACAACTGTCCTGTTGTGGTCTTCAGTCCCGAGACTACTCTATCCTGTGCAAGCTGCTTCATCTCCCAGTACATACTGCAGCCTATGTAACTGTGAATCTGCTTAGGGTATTCATCTCTTGGTCTCCCTCTACGATTTTTACCCTCCACTCTGCCCTCCAATACTAAATTGGTGATCCCTTGATGCCTCAGAACATGTCCTACTGACCATTCCTTTCTTCTAGTAAAGTTGTGCCTCAAACTCCTCTTTTCCCCAATCCTATTCAGTATTTGCTCATTAGTTATGTGATCTACCCATCCAATCTTCAGCATTCTTCTGTAGCACCACATTTCGAAAGCTTCTACTATCTTCTTGTCCAAACTATTTATCGTCCATGTTTCACTTCCATACATGGCTACACTCCAAACAAATACTTTCAAAAACGACTTCCTGACACTTAAATCTATACTCGATGTTAACAAATTTCTCTTCTTCAGAAACGCTTTCCTTGCCATTGCCAGTCTACATTATGTATCCTCTCTACTTCGATCATCATCAGTTATTTTGCTCCCCAAAAAGCAAAACTCCTTTACTACTTTAAGTGTCTCATTTCCTAATCTAATTCATTCAGCATCACCCGAGTTAACTCGACACACTTCCATTATCCTCGTTTTGCTTTTGTTGATGTTCATCTTATGTCCTCCTTTCAAGACACTGTCCATTCCGTTCAACTGCTCTTCCAAGTCCTTTGCTGTCTCTGACAGAATTACAATGTCATCGGCGAACCTCAAAGTTTTTACATCTTCTCCATGAATTTTAATACCTACTCCGAATTTTTCTTTTGTTTCCTTTACTGCTTGCTCAATATACAGATTGAATAACATCGGGGAGAGGCTACAACCCTGTCTCACTCCTTTCCCAACCACTGCTTCCCTTTCATGCCCCTCAACTCTTATAACTGCCATCTGGTTTCTGTACAAATTGTAAATAGCCTTTCGCTCCCTGTATTTTACCCCTGCCATCTTCAGAATTTGAAAGAGAGTATTCCAGTCAACATTATTGAAAGCTTTGTCTAAGTCTACAAATTCTAGAAATGTAGGTTTGCCTTTTCTTAATCTAGCTTCTAAGATAAGTCGTAGGGTCGGTATTGCCTCACGTGTTCCAATATTTCTACGGAATCCAAACTGATCTTCCCCAACGTCTGCTTCTACCAGATTTTCCATTCGTCTGTAAATAATTCGCGTTAGTATTTTGCGGCCGTGGCTTCTTAAACTGACAGTTCGGTAATTTTCACATCTGTCAACACCTGCTTTCCTTTGGATTGGAATTATTATATTCTTCTTTAAGTCTGAGGGTATTTCACCTGTCTCATACATTTTGCTCACCTGATGGTAGAGTTTTGTCAGGACTGGCTCTTCCAAGGCTGTCAGTAGTTCTAATGGAATGTTGTCTACTCCCGGGGCCCTGTTTCGACTCAGGTCTTTCAGTGCTTTGTCAAACTCTTCACGCAGTATCGTATCTCCCATTTCATCTTCATCTACCTCCTCTTCCATTTCCATAATATTGTCCTCAAGAACATCGCCCCTGTATAGACCCACTATATACTCCTTCCACCTTTCTGCTTTCCCTTCTTTGCTTAGAACTGTGTTTCCATCTGAGCTCTTGATACTCATACAAGTGGTTCTCTTTTCTCCAAAGGTCTCTTTAATTTTCCTGTAGGCAGTATCTATCTTACCCATAGTGAGATAAGCCTCTACATCCTTACATTTGTCCTCTACCCATCCCTGCTTAGCCATTTTGCACTTCCTGTCGATCTCATTTTTGAGACATTTGTATTCCTTTTTGTCTCCTTCATTTACTGCATTTTTATATTTTCTCCTTTCATCAATCAAATTCAGTATCTCTTCTGTCACCCACGGATTTCTACTAGCCCTCATCTTTTTACCTACTTGATCCTCTGCTGCCTTCACTACTGCATTCCTCAAAGCTACCCATTCTTCTTCTACTGTATTTCTTTTCCCCCATTCCTGTCAATCGTTCCTAAGGCTCTCCCTGAAACTCTGTACAACCTCTGGTTCTTTCAGTTTATCCAGGTCCCATCTCCTTAAATGCCACCTTTTTACAGTTTCTTCAGTTTTAATCTACAGTTCATAACAAATTGATTGTGGCCGAAGCCCACATCGGCCCCTGGAAATGTCTTACAATTAAAAACCTAGTTCCTAAATCTCTGTCTTACCATTATATAATCTATCTGAAACCTGTCAGTGTCTCCAGGCTTCTTCCATTTATACAACCCGCTTTTATGATTCTTGAACCAAGTGTTAGCTATGATTAAGTTACGCTCTGGCAAAATTCTACCAGACGGCTTCCTCTTTTGTTTCTTCCCCCCAATCCATATTCACCTACTATGTTTCCTTCTCTTCCTTTTCCTACTATCGAATTCCAGTCACCCATGACTATTAAATTTTCGTCTCCCTTCACTAGCTGAATAATTTCTTTTATCTCATCATACATTTCTTCAATTTCTTCGTCATCTGCAGAGCTAGTTGGTAAATAAACTTGTACTACTGTAGTAGGTGTGGGCTTCATGTCTATCTTGGCCACAATAATGTGTTAACTATGCTGTTTGTAGTAGCTTTCCTGGACTCCTATTTTTTTTATTCATTGTTAAACCTACTCCTGCATTACCCCTAACTTTAACCCATCCATTTCCCTTTTTAAATTTTCTAACCTACCTGCCCGATTAAGGGATCTGACATTCCATGTTCCGATCCGTGAAACGCCCGTTTTCTTTCTCCTGATAACGACATCCTCCTGAGTAGTCCCTGCCCGGAGATCCAAATGGGGAACTATTTTACCTCCAGAATATTTTACCCAGGAGGACGCCAACATCATTTAATCATACAGTAAAGCTGGATGCCCTCGGGAAAAATTATGGTTGTAGTTTCCCCTTGCTTTCAGCCGTTCGCAGTACCAGCACAGCAAGGCCGTTTTGGTTAACGTTACAAGGCTAGATCAGTCAATCGTCCAGACTGTTGCCCCTGCAACTACTGAAAAGGCTGCTGCCCCTCTTCAGGAACCACACGTTTGTCTGGCCTCTCAACAGATACCCCTCCGTTGTGGTTGCACCTACGGTATGGCTATCTGTATCGCTGAGGCATGCAAGGCTCCCCACCAATGGCAAGGTCTATGGTTCATGGGGGGACAATTGTCCTAAGCATTCTAAATTGACATAGGCTACATCAGTATCACATCTCTCTCCATCATGAGCTGTTTGGAAATGATTATGGGAATTGTGCTAACTTCTGTACGTGGGTATTAAGACAGAATAGTCCAGATGTATCTTGTATCTTGTTTAGTGATAGAGTGACATTTACCAATTATGGCCAGCACCAAAACATGAACTACTGGTCTACTGACAATCCCCGTTGGCTTCATCAAGTGGAATGTTACTGTCCATGGATTGTAAACATGTGGTATTGGACAGTGAACCATCAGCCCATAGGATGTTTCTTAGACGGGACACTGAATGCTCTCAAGTACCGCAGCCTCTTAACAGACCATCTATCATGGATGGATCCTCAGCACACTAGGGGCAACCTGTTGTACCAATACGATGGCTGTCCAAGCCAATACTGCATGAAGTACTAAATTATGTCCTCACAAATTGTTGGATTGAACAGAGAGGACCTGTACCTTGGCTAGCCTGTTCCCCAGATTAGAAACTGCAGACTTTTTTCTGTGGGGAAAGCTGAAAGACACTGACTACGAGGACATTCCAACAGCACACAATTATATGCAATGATGTATTACTGCAGTCTGCTTGGACATCTCTGTTGAAATGCTAGTACATGTACAGCAGTTGCTCCATACCACACTGGAAGCGGGTACTGTCGCTGACGGTGGTCATTTTAAACACAACCTGTGGTGGGCAGTTGTCTCGTTACTTGTCAGAATCCGCACAACTAGTGTGTGTACTCGTATTGTTCTTTATTGTTTGCTACCACTGGTGCTGTAGAAGAGTGGGAACTTTAGAAAATATATATCATAAACAACTCACCCCTCCCCCATGAACCGTGGACCTTGCTGTTGGTGGGGAGACTTGCGTGCCTCAACAATACAGATAGCCGTACCGTAGGTGCAACTACAATGGAGGGGTATCTGTTGAGAGGCCAGACAAACGTGTGGTTCCTGAAGAGGGGCAGCAGCCTTTTCAGTAGTTGCAGTGGCAACAGTCTGGATGATTGTCTGATCTGGCCCTGCAACACTAACCAAAACGGCCTTGCTGTTTTGGTACTGCGAACGGCTGAAAGCAAGGGGAAACTACAGCCGTAATTTTTCCCGAGGGCATGCAGCTTTACTGTATGATTAAATGATGATGGCGTCCTCTAGGGTAAAATATTCCGGAGGTAAAATAGTCCCTCATTCGGATCCCCAAGTGGGGACTACTCATTAGGAAATCATTATTAGGAGAAAGAAAACTGGCATTCTACGGATCGGAGCATGGAATGTCAGGTCCCTTAATCGGGTAGGTAGGTTAGAAAATTTAAAAAGGGAAATGGATAGGTTAAAGTTAGATATAATCGGGAATTAGTGAAGTTCGGTGGCAGGATGAACAAGACTTTTGGTCAGGTGAATACAGGGTTATAAATACAAAATCAAATAGGGGTAATGCAGGAGTAGGTTTAATAATGAATAAAAATATAGGAGTGTGGGTAAGCTACTACTAACAGCATAGTTAACGCATTATGTGGCTAAGATAGACACGAAGCCCACGCGTACTACAGTAGTACAAGTTTATATGCCAACTAGCTCTGCAGATGATGAATAAGTTGATTAAATGTATGATGAGATAAAAGAAATTATTCAGGTAGTGAAGGGAGATGAAAATTTAATAGTGATGGATGACTGAAATTCGACAGTAGGAAAAGGAAGAGAAGGAAACGTAGTAGGTGAATATGGATTGGGGCTAAGAAATGAAAGAGGAAGCCGTCTGGTAGAATTTTGTACAGAGCATAACTTAATCATAGCTAACACTTGGTTCAAGAATCATGAAAGAAGGTTGTATACATGGAAGAACCCTGGAGATACTAAAAGGTTTCAGATTTAGAAACCAGATTTTAAATTGTAAGACATTTCCAGGGGCAGATGTGGGCTCTGACCACAATCTATTGGTTATGAACTGTAGATTAAAACTGAAGAAACTGCAAAAAGGTGGGCATTTAAGGAGATGGGACCTGGATAAACTGAAAGAACCAGAGATTGTACAGAGTTTCAGGGAGAGCATAAGGGGACAATTGACAGGAATGGGGAAAGAAATGCAGTAGAAGAAAGGGTAGCTTTGAGGAATGAAATAGTGAAGGCAGCAGTGGATCAAGTAGGTAAAAAGACGAGGGCTAGTAGAAATCCTTGGGTAACAGAACAGATACTGAATTTGATTGATGAAAGGAGAAAATACAAAAATGCAGTGAAGCAGGCGAACAGGAATACAAATGTCTCAAAAATGAGATCGACAGGAAGTGCAAAATGGCTAAGCAGGGATGGTTAGAGGACAAATGTAAGGATGTAGAGGCTTATCTCACTAGGGGTAAGATAGATACTGCCTACAGGAAAATTAAAGAGACCTTTGGAGAAAAGAGAACCACTTGCATGAATATCAAGAGCTCAGATGGAAACACAGTTCTAAGCAAAGAAGGGAAAGCAGAAATGTGGAAGGAGTATATAGTGGGTCTATACATGGGCGATGTTCTTGAGGACAATATTATGGAAATGGAAGAGGAGGTAGATGAAGATGAAATGGGAGATATGATACTGCGAGAAGAGTTTGACAGAGCACTGAAAGACCCAAGTCGAAACAAGGTCCCAGGAGTAGACAACATTCCATTAGAACTACTGACAGCCTTGGGTGGGCCAGTCCAGACAAAACTCTACCATCTGGTGAGCAAGATGTATGAGACAGGTGAAATTCCCTCAGACTTCAAGAGGAATATAATAATTCCAATCCCAAAGAAAGCAGGTGTTGACAGATGTGAAAATTACCAAACTATCAGTTTAATAAGTCACAGCTGCAAAATACTAACGCGAATTATTTACAGACGAATGGAAAAACTGGTAGAAACAGACCTCGGGGAAGATTTGTTTGGATTCCGTACAAATGTTCAAACACGTGAGGCAATACTGACCCCACGACTTATCTTAGAAGCTAGATTGAGGAAAGGCAAACCTATGTTTCTAGCATTTTTAGACTTACAGAAAGCTTTTGACAATGTTGACTGGAATACTCTCTTTCAAATTCTGAAGGTGGCAGGGGCAAAATACAGGGAGCAAAAGGCTATTAACAATTTGTACAGAAACCAGATGGCAGTTATAAGAGCCGAGGGGCATGAAAAGGAAGCAGTGGTTGGGAAGGGAGTGAGACAGCGTTGTAGCCTCTCCATGATGCTATTCAATCTGTATATTGAGCAAGCAGTAAAGGAAACAAAAGAAAATTTCGGAGTAGGTATTAAAATCCATGGAGAAGAAATAAAAACTTTGAGGTTCGCCGATGACATTGTAATTCTATCAGAGACAGCAAAGGACTAGGAAGAGCAGTTGAACGGAATGGACAGTCTTGAAAGGAGGATATAAGATGAACATCAACAAAAGCAAAATGAGGATAATGGAATGTAGTCGAATTAAGTCGGGTGATGCTGAGGGAATTAGATTAGGAAATGAGACACTTAAAGTAGTAAAGGAGTTTTGCTATTTGGGGAGCAAAATAACTGATGATGTTCGAAGTAGAGAAGATATAAAATGTGGACAGGCAATGGCAAGGAAAGCGTTTCTGAAGAAGAGAAATTTGTTAACATCGAGTATTGATTTAAGTGTCAGGAAGTCGTTTTTGAAAATATTTGTATGGAGTGTAGCCATGTATGGAAGTGAAACATGGACGATAAATAGTTTAGACAAGAAGAGAATAGAAGCTTTTGAAATGTGGTGCTACAGAAGAATGCTGAAGATTAGATAGGTAGATCACATAACTATTGAGGAGATACTGAATAGAATTGGGGAGAAGATGAGTTTGTGGCACAACTTGACTAGAAAAAGGGATCGGTTGGAAGGACATGTTCTGAGTCATCAAGGGTTCACCAATTTAGTATTGGAGGGCAGAGTGGAGGGTAAAAATCGTAGAGGGAGACCAAGAGATGTATACACTAAGCAGATTCAGAAGGATTTAGGCTGCAGTAGGTACTGGGAGATGAAGAGGCTTGCACAGGATAGATTAGCATGGTAAGCTGCATCGAACCAGTCTCAGAACTGAAGACCACAACAACAACAAACAACTCACATTAGAATCACTTTTGAAGTATTGTTACAATCTGTTTCATGGCTAGCAATACAAGCCACAAATCACCAATCAATCCTGTGGAAACCACGCTTCAATAGCACTTTCCATATCTGCAATAATTGTGGTGCAAGTTTTAGGCGATTCGCAATGTATAAACCTTAAAACTTGACTATTTGATTGTATCCTTCAATGTCTCAGCTACATCCATCATTGTTGCAGGACAGGAGTAATAAATGTAAAATGGTCTATAAATAAGCAGCACTACAATGGTCTCTCTAGCTTGGCTGTTATAGTATTCACTCTGACAGTGAAGAGGGTACTCTGCTGGACAATACAGTATCTAAAAATTTGTATGTTGTGGTTTAAAGAAGTCATACACTTTTCCAGTATGGAAAAACATTCACTGTTGGACACCTGCCACTAGTAAGGTTAGGTTTACAGAAGACCAATACCTTCTGAACCAGAAATGTGAGCGGATAAGGAGTTACTTTTTTTCCAGGATAGGCACAGGTATCAGCTGACCATTTGCTCCTCCTACACAGATTGTTAAGGAAATACTTCTGTAACTACTTGCACACACTTAATTCTTTCCTAGATCACAAAGGGGGTCAAAATTATCTCTCTAAGTTGGAAAGTTCTCCTAACTGAAACATTTTATCAAAAACTGTTTCATTTGTAAGCTGCCGCAACATACTGCACTGATATGTTCACGGCCGAGTGCAGCACCTCATGCCTCAAACAATGTTGGCCCTGAAATTTGAAAGGTAGGAGACGAAGTACTGGCAGAAGTAAAGCTGTGAGGACGGGGCATGAGACATGGTTGGGTAGCTCAGTTGGTAGAGCACTTGCCCGCAAAAGGCAAAGGTCCCGAGTTCGAGTCTCGGTCCGGCACACAGTTTTAATCTGCCAGGAAGTTTCAATGTTGGCCCTATCCCCCACCTGTAAGTGAGGCAATTTTAGTGCTAATTGTTTGTTGAACTGAAATTCAACCCTACCTTGTCCATGGTCACACAGTAGTGTTTGGAAAATGTTCTAAATTGTCTAGATGGTGTCTCCAGCTGTTATTAATACACGCCCCTAATGTAGAACAGCTGTTACTGGAGGCCTACTATATTTGCTAGAAATCCACAGACCAAAACACAGGTAGGTTTTCTTTGGTTGAAGTTTAAAATGTCACAGGTGCATGAGTCAGACCTGGATTGCAAGAGCAGTACTCACCACTCCAAGAACAGAGTTAACCTCTTAATAGGGTAGCACTCTTCGAATACATGAAAAATAGGTGATTTTCAGGATTTTTTTCCAAGTAAAATAAAAATTAATGCTACATATGATGACACAGTTTTATTCCTTATATTTTTGTATTTAAGAAATCAGTTTTGGGTCTACATCAGATGCTCCTTGTAATTGCTGCACCAGGTGGAAGGACCCCTTGCACTCAGAACACTGGCCGTTGTGGGAGTTTCTGAAGCCTCATATCGGACCTATAAAAAATTATTTTGCATAATTCATTTTCAATATATTTCCCATCACCAGACAGAGGATAACCGAGAACGATTAAGTTATAAGAAAATGATGATGTTTTGGAATGAATGTCAGTCTCTTCGCCCACAAAATCGAGACAAACGGTGCACTGAAAATAGACTTTTGAATATATCACAAGATGGCTAGGTATGCTGCACAAAATTCAGTGCAGAATCAAATTCCAATCAAAATCATATGTACCATTTTCTAGTTAGGTTCCCTGTCAATTTGAAAAATGCGTTTATAGCTTTGGATCAAATTTTATTTGCAGTTTATAGTCAGCAAGTGCTGGACCATGCAGCAATCCTTCCAGATCCAAAAGGAATTTCTCCTCTGACTTCTTTGTGACCGTGGCATTCCTGCTGCCCTCTATGGTAGCTTCTGTGATCTGCTGCTCTGCTCACTGAATAGGCTTTTCGTCTGCTTTCATGTGGAAGTTTAATAGAGGCAGAAGTTTAATAGAGACAGACTGTTTTGATCTCAAGTTCAAACACTTTCATACTTTCCGTAATGTCTGTTAGGCTGTCACTGAAATTGTATGTCAACTATTCCCCCCCCCCCCCCCCCCCCCCACTCCCGTGAATGTTTCAGCAACACTTTTCCACAAATCACTTTGTAACTCGAGAACAGTTTCCGGCAAACATAGGATGAACAATGCAGTAAGGTGGGTATCGTGGAAAACATTGAAATTGATGTTTTGAAATTTTCAGAGTACTACCCCCTTAAGATGGGCTAATCACTTTGAGATGGAGTAATCAGCTGCATAATACATCATGCTTGAAATGTCATTCCCTTAATCTTGCAGTCTGTCTTACTGGTGAAATAAAACTAACTGGCTGTACAGCTTCCAATCTGTTGTTCTTAGTTTGTTCCATCCGAGCAACTTCCTTTTGAGGACTATGCTGTTTGGTATATAGAGCCGATCTGCGAAGTGGTTACTGGAATAAAGATCACAGGTAACTTCCAAGCAGAATCTTTAAAGACTGCCGAGCAGAATGGGATGTATGTGACTAATGATCACTAAGTAGTAATGAAGTGGATGTTGTTACCAGTGTTAAGGATTCATAGATACTGAGAGAACTTCAAGTTCTCGTCAGCTCAATCTCCCGGGAAAGTATATTTTGAGCCTCTTAGCATTTGGTGTGTATGTTAAAAAGCCTCCCAGTTGGTTGGGTGAGTAGCACTATGAAATCTGTTAGAATATTTTAGTCCAGTGCTCCCTTGTGGTGTCCGATATAGGGGGCATACTGCTGCCTTACATTACATAAGGTGGAACTCATGTGGCACATAAAATTTCAACAGCAGATGTTCGAAGACATGCAACCAAGGGGCAGCAGTGAAATTAACTTTTCTCACATCCCTTCTGAGGTTGTCCTTGCCATGGAAGGCATTAACTCTGTGCCACAGAGGGCTTAGCAAGTTCAAAATGAGTTTCCTTAAACAGATGCACAGTTATCTTACCTGTGCCATGGGTTTCAGTTCCTCTAGGAGTACCACACTCAGTTAGGTTCCATTTTATCAGTCATATTTTGTTCCATCTTTTGCCCTTTCTCTTTACTAAGAAGGAAAGTTACCGATAGTTACTGGAGGGCAGGGAGACTTTTTGGATATCTTCAACAGATTTTGCTCTTCAAATTTTCCAACAATATGGCTAGTTGACTGTTTGGATTAAAAAATGAGTTTAATTAGTGCCATTAAAAAATTATCGGTCAACAAATGAGTCTCGAATTAATTAAATGTTTCGCTTGCAATATGTTGAAATGACAGTAGCAATCACGAGATAAAATACATCATCCTGTCATAAAAGAAAACTATTTCTCAGACATATGTTAATGATACAGGAAACAGCCAGCCAAAATTACACTCAGAGAAACTTTCATACGAATTTGTCTGCTTGTTGTAAATAGTCAAGTAGGCAGAGGTCACATTACAAATGCAGATTTATGTAGCCAAGTAGCAGATTCTGGAATTTTGAAGGGTCTATATTGGAAAACTGTATATATACTTACATGACACGAAGACAAGAGGAGCTGAGTAATTTGTGTTTTGACGATGGACTAATTGGAACTGCAGCTCCGTTCGTACAGTCGAGTAACTTTTGTTAGAATACAAAACTTTGTCCTGAACACCAACACTGTGTGAGAAAGCAAACTAACTTTGATCTGTTTACTTTCACAATTGAAGATGAATTCTTTATAAGTACCGTGAGCAACATTGTGTGGTACAATAAAATAACAAGGCTGTGGCTTTGTCCTCCACCAGAGATGTTACAAGGCATTTTCAAAAATTAAGTATATTGTTATGGCAGGCCAAGTACATTACTGAATGCTGCACTACACTTCAAAGTGACACACATGCATGACACTATTTTTCAACATATCCATCAAGTCTCTGTAAACAACTGTCAAAACCTTCTACCAATTACTCGGCTCCTTGATGATAGAAATAGGCTCCTTGAGCACAGTGCCCTTCCAGAAACATTCTGAAGGAAGGAAGGAAGGAAGGAAGGAAGGAAGGATGGATGACACTGAGGTCATTAGAGACAGAACAAAAGTTCAGAATGATTCAAGAATGGGGAATGAAATCGGCTGTGCCATTTCAAAGGAACCATTATGGCATTTGCCCAGAGTGATTTAGGAAGGTCACAGAAAACCTAAATCTAGATGGTAGGACACATATTTGAACCATCATTCTTCTGAATGTGAGTCCAGAACTGCTGTGAGAACATACGAATTCTTGGAAAAAATCTGCTTTTGCATAAAATCAGTTCCTCAACTGACTAGCGACTATCGTCTGTGGTCGATGTTGATGGTCTTCCTTTCCGATCAGCATCACCCATGTCTGTATGGCTTTGGTCAAATTACTAGCACCATTTCAGTGTAGCTGGACAGGACATCGCATTCGGTTGATATACTGCCACAACTTTGCACTGAATCTGTGCACAATTTAGCTGTTTTGCCCACACGAACCATACTGAGCCACATACTTCGACAACGGAGTATGTTTCCAATTGTTGCACAGTTTCACTTACGCACCATAATGCAGGCATTATCCATACCGCAACATGACTCTGTCTGCAGGAAACCCACAACATTCTGGCACAGCATCGCTTGTTGCGGAATGGTCTTAGTATGGGACTACACTACTAAGTTACTTTTTGAAGCCCCTTCATACGTTTTGAATGGCACACAATACCTATCGGAATGTACTGTACCTCCATCAAATACAAATACAATATGTAACACTGTTTATGAAATCGAATAAAGATAAGCCACTGTGAGACAAAGACTCAATATTGTGCAACCAACGATTATGTTAATAACATTAATCCATTTGTCTTCTAAATGCCCATTCCCTTTTTTTCTTCCAGTAACTGTTCTGCACTTTCTCCAACCTGAATGTTCAGATCATTGTAAAAACTTTTTCTGAATAATAATTAGCATTCTTGCTAAACTATGTTTCATGAAGCTTATTTATAAAAATGTCTGTTGTTCCCATAAAATATCAATTCAATATACTTGCAATTAACCATCAAATAGAAAGTTAGAACTGCATCATTTTGTGCTCCAGTTGTGCACTATTGGAAACATCCCCCAGCCTGTGGCTAAGCCATGTCTCCGCAATATCCTTTCTTCCAGGAGTGCTGTTCTGCAAGGCTCGCAGAAAAGCTTCTGTGAAGTTTGGAAGGTAGGAGATGAGGTACTGGCAGAACTGAAGCTGTGAGGACAGGTCGTGAGTCGTGCTTGGGTAGCTCAGTTGGTAGAGCACTTGCCCACAACAGGCAAAGGTCCCGAGTTCGAGTCTCGGTCCGACACACAGTTTTAATCTGACAGGAAGTTTCATTTTCTGTTATTTTACAAGGAACCTTCCTTCATTCATAATAAATCAAATTATAATTCAGTTGATATCACATTATTTGATAATCCTAATAATTTATGCATTCAAATGCCACAAAGCAATAACAGGAGCCAACATTGCATATTGGCCTGATTAAAATCCATAAATGCAATGACAAAATGTTTCTAAAAGTCAGCTTAATGTAATGAACTCAGTTTGACACTTGTTTTCTGCTCCATTGCCTCTTTATGTACCTACTTGATGTGACAATTTCTATGGATGATAGCTTTATGTAAATATTCATTCTTTTCAGTTGCAAACTTTATATTTGTACAGGTTTCTGATGGAGGTTTCCTTGAAACAGATCTATCAGGGAGTGTTCTATATACTCTCTTGGCTAAGGTGAATATGCAGAGGTGTACACTTTAAAACAAGATTATAAATTTCAAAACTAATCACACTGAAAGATTAGAGTGAATAAAGTACCTGTTGTATAGATATAAATGTCTTAAATGTTATACCACATTTTTCAGCTAAAGCTACATCTACATTAACATAGAGAAAACCAAGCTTTATTAGATGGTTGCTTACTGAATTCTATGAAATTTCTGCGAAAAGCTAGAGATGTACAAGTAGACTCGGGCAGAACCTCCATGTAACTGAGCATGCTTGATACAACTTGCTTAATCAATACTATTTTATAACAAATTGTATCTGTATACATTGCCTTGAAAAAAAGAAAGCACCTGGGAGGCGAGCAGGGAATTAAATGAAACTTCTCACGCAGAGGGTGTTGTTATTTCAGTGATTACAATATCACGTAAGTTTATGAACTTGGCATATTAGCCCACTTACCAGTATGACATTGTGCCCTTTCTGACCTGGCTGCACACACTGTTGAGTTGAGAAGTTGTCAAAGTTGCAGTATTCTGGGCAGCATCAATTTCGGCCACAACTGCCAATATCCTGGATACAGGCTGTGGGACGGAGCTGACATCCAAGCTGGCCCTACAAGTTGTATCAGGGACAGATCTGGTTATCTTGCTGGCTGAGCGAGTACCTCAGCATCACACAGACAGATCATAGATGCATGTGCCATGTGCTGATGAGCACTGCCTTTTGAAAAATGGCACCAAGATTGACACTTGAGAAGTAACACACAACAAAAGAAGCCCCTAACATATAGTTGTGCTGTCACAGAGTTCCATCACTAGTGCCAGCTGTGATCAGAAATCATATCTGATGGCTCTCCACACCATGATGCCATATGTAATACTGCTATGCCTCTGCACAATTTTGGAAGAATGTGACCTCTCCACAGCTTGCTGGCACTCTCACTAATGGTGGTCATCCATGGAACTGCAGAACCACAATTCATCGCTGAACACAATGTGACGGCATTCATCAGCTGTCCACACTTCCTGTCCATGACACCAATCCAAATGCAGCTATTTGTGTTGCAAAAATAAGAAGCACCCTACATATGGAATGGGTAAGTCTCTGGTTTGGCTGCTGCTAGTCTCTGACCAACGGTGCAGGATGATATAGAATGTTGCAGGATGTCCATTACTTCTTCCCAGATGGCAGTCACAGATGTGAAGGGTTTATGGAAGTGTTGGTACACAATACAGCAATTCTCCGTTGCAGTGGTCAGGCGTAGTCGACTGAAGCCTTGGTAAGAATGCCTGCCCTTAGTGTTAAACAGTGGGCCACTGTTCCATCCCAGTTCACCACAAATATGGATATGGTACAATTCAACCAGCCAGACAAATAAAACCTTTTTCAAACTGTCTGGTGTTGATAACAGTGTCTCACACAAGCATACAATTTTCATTCAACATCTGATTCTGTTCATACCCCTTACATACTAAATATGAACAAGACAGCTGCACCTGATAGCCGTTCTGTTTGTCAGTGAGAATTGCTACTCAATAATTTACAAACTCTCCAATGGTGTGTATGTGTAATTATGTCATCGGACTATGTCTTCTGAGTGCGTAATTTTTTTTTTAAATCGTGCAGTGTATTTTAGCCACGATAATTTCAAATAGTTTTATTTTCTGTAAATATTGACAAAAGAACCAATCATCAGTGCCACATTCGTAAAATAAATAACATGCAAGTGTGTGAACCAGAGATGAATGACACGAATGCAATGCTCTACCAGTAGGCTCAAAGTTATACTTTGGTGTCATTTGATGGGTGGGTGTTAAGTCTCTACAAGACATATGCAAGGTACGACTTGGTGGTGGTACCTAGCAATGTAGAACAAACAAAAGTGCACAATTCAGTTTGTATCTTATCTAGGGTGCCGATACTAATAGTATGAGATGCATGGCTATGAATGTTCAGTAAAGGGCTTAACAATGTTAGTTGAGATTTATATGCTGCTGTTTCAAAAAACCAGTTCTGTAGATTTTCTACCAGTTGAAATTGGTGGGAAAAGAAATATGTTAAGAAACTTTTGAAGTGAAGACTCACTATGCTTACTGGAGAGAAAATGCTACTACTTCTTGAAAGAAGCAATTATGACTCCAAAAGCTTAAATGGTGCAAAAAGAAGAAAACAATATAAAACTTATTTCAGAGAAAGAAGAGCTGAAATTTCTGTAAAAGCAAATCTCATACTCTAAGAGCTGGGAAATCTCATTAGGGATATAGGCTCTTCAATTCCTGAATGATGATCTACCTTGTGCAAGAAAGGTGCTTCTTGTACACAACAGATACCACACAATATTTGCAGCTCATAAGTAGAAAACTGAATGGCAGACTTTTCTTTTACCTGCTGTAAAGTAATTAAGTCTTGAATCTTGAAAGAGGAATTATCTAAATGACTGACATACATGGAAAATACGAATTTTTTGCACACACTACCCTACTTTTCAGACATGTACTATATAACAGTAATTGTCTTATATTGTCCCAGTTTTTCTTTAAATCAGTTTCCATAAATACGAGAAAGTCAGTAAAGAGTTATTCTTTAGTCTGCATTTCCTACCAATATGTGGTTTTTCACGATCTGCACTGCAGATCACCATGTAAGATCTGTAGAGTAATATGTTCTTGAAGTTCACAAAAAACATGTATTCCAGGTGTACGATTACTAATTGGTGCTCCCAATGTGTAGTCTATAAAATAAGTGGTTCACATTTCTATGTGTAAAAACATTTGCTCCTGCCAATCACAGTTTTTATTTACATTATATACGATTTCGTGAAATAATTCTCACTGTTAAGTACGCTTTCTTTTCCCAGGTATGCTTGAAGCTACTGGGTTGTTGTGGTCACTTTCAAGTACTATAAACACACACAAATTTTTGTTGTTATTGTTTTATCTTGATCTAGAGACTCTCACAAATGTAACTGTGATTACACAAACAAGATTTTGAAAGGCTTCTTACACAGGAAGTCTCAAATGCTACTCGCTACTTACACAGTTTACTTCAAAATTCTCCAAGTACAGAACAATACTTTCTTTTATCAGCAACAATGCATATAGTCAAAAATTAGTTGTAAAACGATGATTTTATTTTGTTTCTAAGACAGAGTGATTAAACAGTAATAGTTAATGGAACAACTGACAACTACAGGCTTCATCAAAATTAATTTCATACACTAGTAACTGGGGGAAATCAGATTATTTTACATTATCTAACTGATTAAAAGAATCCTAATAAAATTTATGCCAGTTTGACCATAAAGAGATTAATCACTCCCAAAATAGGTGCCAAGCTTTTGAAAATTCATAGGATCCATTCTCATACTGAGTGATTACAAATTCATTGTTTTCTAAAGCTCATTTATTCTCTTAACTTTTTTGGTCAATGACATATTTATTCTCTCATTCCATCTTACGTTTGGATTTACCAATATGCATGACATCTTTGTGAGATATGATACAAAATTTGATGTAGTTAAAAATGTCTTACAACACAACTAGCATCAGCTGTTCTGCATGATGTTTATGGTTCTGCAACATAGCAGAACTGCGGTGGAGGTCTATTAAGGCTTTTCAGTAGTCCCTCCTATCTCTTTACAGTTGAAATCACTTACGAATGGATTGGATTCAGCTACTTAGTAACTGTTATAATTACTCATGTAGGTTACAGAAACATTAGTTGTGATTATTACAACAACCCACCTGAACCATATTGCTGGTGTGAGAATTAGTAAAATCTATAGATGTATTTTAACAGCTGTGGTGACATGCATAAGTATAATTGAACTGATGGCTAGAATGTGCCCTTTAGGTTCCTAATGACTGTTTTGTCTCAATTGTATTCTAACCCATTCACACATAGTATACCTTGCCAATGAACAGAAATTTGCCCCATCCATAGGATCAGGACAATATAGTGGCAATCCCACTAAAGTGACCCACATCATCACACTGTGGTCACTGAAGCTTGTCCACAGGTTACCGTTACAAAGCACTGGTGACATTTCCAGTCTCCACCTCTGAACCAGGGATTCATCAAAACCACGTGTACCCAATAATGAGACATTTGAGATGCTCACTATTTAGCTGAATCCAGGGGGCACACATCACTTACTGAACACCCCACAAGGAGTGATAAATGTCCTCTTTGACATTCCAACACTGTAGTTTCTTAGTAAGATTCACCATGCTGTTTCCCTGCTCCAGCAAACAAGATATAGTTCTGGCCAAGCCTCTTCCAAAACGTTTTGAGCGTCTACCATTATTGTTCACACATTTAACAACAGTTGCTTTCAGCTCTGACTTCCTTGATGATCACCTTGCCCCAGTGTTCAAATGGGATTTCTCTTGACCTCTTCTCTGGAACATTTTTACCAAAGCACTCTTGAGGTCCTGTGGGGAACCACTACCTTCTTATGGCCATATCACTGCAGTTGTTTTACTTACTGGAGCTAACAGCTTGGAAAGTGTGTGTACTGCAGACAACTTTAGACAACTTTTAGATCCTACTTCATTCTTACACACACACACACACACACACACACACACACACACACACACACACACAGTGGGAAGGGTGGAAATGGTACATGAAGTATTTTTGTCTACCTTCAACTTAACTGCATTTTCCAATAATTTGCAGAATGCACTGGTAATCAATACACTGGAAAGATTGTTTTTAAGTGATCCTATCAAGTAATTACAAAATTTCAATATTTTGCAATACCCTCTTTCATACCCAGTAATATAACAGGTTCTGTAATCTCTTTGCCCACTGACGCTAAAAGAAAAGGTAGAGTACTACAGTCTAACATTTTATCAACGGCAAGGTCATTACAAACAGAATCCCAACTAACACTGGACAAATACATGACACAAAATCAGTCACTGGTTTTCCAAAGGAACATAATAGAATTTACATTGAGATTTGCAGACATAATGGAAAGCAGACAAATTTCCACATGTGCATTATAAAACTACTACAACTGAACTGGAGTTCATTGTGTCACTGAAGATTATGTCCCTCACTAACATCCTAATACAACCAGTGCATCTTTATTTGTTCTAGTTAACACATTTTCTTGAAGTAATGGTATGTTCCCAGCAAAACAATTCTTAACACATAATGCTGTTATGAAGCGAAAGGCAGTAATATAAACTAACTAGAGGGTCTGTTCTGAAAGGCTTACTAATTCCTGAAAATTATTATTTTTAATATATAATTTGTATTTATAAATACTTACCATAAACACACTTTGCATTCATATCACATTGTAATAGTTGCACATACTACAAACAACAAGGAGTTCATATCCAAAGACTACAAAATCACTTGTATAAAAGTGTTTTATTATGACAACAGGGCACATCCCACCGTAACATTTTCACACAACACATTCAACAACTTATTGTTCCATAAAATTATGGGATATTTGCAAGATAATCCTTAATAGTTGATGGATCAAGCCGCCTAAATCCCTCAGCGTCACAAATTCCAACTTCAATGTTATCAGCTGTCATCTGTCCTTCAAATCCTTCCTTCAGTGTTAATATAGCGGTGTGGACTGCATCATCAAGTTCGAGGTCTTCACTGTATCTAAAATACAAAATATGTTTTCACGTTTACTTCTTTCTAGAAAATTTTAGTAGTAAATACTATTGTGGAAAACCAATTGAGCAAAAGATTATAGAACCTACAACATAAAACTAAATGAATAGAAAATAACGTGACAGAGGTGGTGACCTTAATCTTCCAAATAACTGCTCCAATGAGAAAATACTGCCGAATGAATGAATTGCTGAATACAATGTGTAGCCCAGCATAACTTTCATAACTGTACTGATAAAAGTAAAATAGGAACTATCTCTTAATACAGCGATAATGAAAATTACAGACTGTGAAATACATGTCTGTCATATGTGCTACAAAGAGTTGTGACTCACAGTGCAAAGTTCTAGCTTTTAAGAGCAAACTTGCCAAATTGTGTTCCCATTTAGATGATGGCAGTCATTATGAATTGCATTTCTTTGTTACATTAGTAAAAAGCTTACCTTTTTTCAAGGAATGTTTTCCCATTAATAAAATTCTTTCCCATTGCTGTTGCTTTCCAAGCAAAATATGCTCCTGAGGGGTCACACTGGAAGAGGTACGGACGGTTTTCATCCCAGCCACAAATCAGAAGTGACACACCAAAAGGACGAACACCACTGAAAAATATAAATAGAATGAAGAATACAAAATATAACAGACATCAAAGACAAGACGAGTGACCTGGAGATAAATAGCTCTAACATCCTCCCTGCAGACAAAGGCTCCATTACTGTGGTATATGCTTGTGAGAATTATGTGGCAGAAGGGCATCATCAGCTCTTTGGCATCTTGTCACACAGTACCATTCTTAATCGTTTCAGACTCATTGGCTGCAATTGTGTACATTAATTTTTACTGTGTCTCAGCTGCAACAGAAGTATTTTTCCTACACACACACACACACACACACACACTTGTGAATGTTCAATGTCTTCACACTGTTGAAGTGCTGCCTACTACCATGCATTTAAAAACAAACAAACACACACACACACACACACACACACACACACACACAACTGAATGTAGCACTGTGCAGAAGCTTGTGACCATCAGAATACAGAAATGGTTGGTAAGTTATATTCCTCTATATAGTTGAATTTTGTTACTGTTATTTTGTTGGGACTTACTGACTTAAAAGTTTATTTACTGCAATAACAAACATTTCAAAATTAATTACTTAAGCACTTAAAAAGACATCACATTTTTCAGTGTTCACAATTGTAACCATGAGGTCTCACGCACAGTATATGATACGACCTAGAACTTTGTCCTTACTTTACTTGAAGTACCTTTTTTTTAACTTTCTTATCTAAACAATTTTTATGAGTTTTGATTGGGATTATTTCATAACAGACATGTCAGTTTTTATTACTAATCATTTTTATAATTAGTTGCAATTAGAAAAATTAGTATAGTATTCAAGATGCAGTTATCGACAATGTGGTTAAGCCTACTGTATAATATTATATACAGAAAAGTACTGCTACTAAGAAAATTATTTGTGACCTTTTGATTTTTAAGTTCTGTTCCTCAAGTCAAAGCAACAGTGTTTCAAATAAGCAAGATGCAGGCGCCATTTTAGACATGCTGATCAATGGGAAGATGTCAGATTCTGACTTATCGTAAGAGGGAGATTCAGTTTTGTATAGAATCCTCCTGTATTTTGAGAGAAAAAGTTGAGAGTGGGGGCTGATAAAGTAAACAGAGATGAAAGTTATGTGTGTAATGTCACTGGTGACAGCGCCAGCAATATTCAAGAAAGTAATATAGTTGTCAACAATGAAATTAATGATACAAAATACATTGTATTAGAAACAAAGGACATCAAGTGGCGCCATCGTCCAATATCTATAGTGGATTCATATTCTGAATGGAGTCAACATACTGAAGAGCAGGAGTTACTTTCTCTTTCAGCTTATTGAAGTAAGTACACTCCCAATGACCTCTCCAGCACCACGGTTGATACGGCAAACAAAGTGGTAAGATTAGCAATTTCAATCAAATGGCACTAGCTGAGCACACAACACTGTTTCCGCTTCATATAATTATGACAACTCCAAAATTTCTCAGAGTTTAAATGTACGGGGACATGACAATGAAACTGGAATTATTCTTAGATAGCACGTCAAGAGGCAGATTATTCCAACTCAGACCAAATTTGAACATTGACAACAACTTGGCTATACCAGCTGACAATAAAGACATGTTACACAGAGTTCGGCCCTACTACTCTTCATAACAGATGTCTGCAGTTACTTGTGGAGAAAGAATTAGCAGTTGATGAGGCAATGATCCCCTTTACAAGGCATCTCTCTCTGTGAAATGGAGCAAGGGGCCGGGGCAAGCAACTCCACGATGTATCACATGTACATGTTACGTGGTAACAGTGGACAAGCTTATAATTTTGTTCTTTTTCAGGAAACAACTGAATTTCAGGAATCTTCGCTGAAGGCACTTGGACAAGGACCAACAGCAGCTTTTCAGTTGGCCCAGAGAGTAAAAAGAGAAATACAGAATTTTGATACTTTTTCTTCATACAAGCTTCTCCGAGCACTGAAACAAGAAAACATTTATGCTGCTGGAACTGTCAGGGACAACTGTTTTGCTAACCCTCCTCTAATGTCAGACGAGGCGGCACTGAAAAAGGGAAGAGGATTTTCAGAAGAAATTTGCAGCATGAATGACATAACACTGACAAGATAGATTGACTGACAGTTGTTCGTGGTTTAAATTTTATTAGCAAAGGAGAAACTGAGAAAGTAAATGCTGGGATGGGACAAGAAACAAAATAAATATATAACTACTGTTAACCAGATATTGTAGCACATTATGAATATAATTTGTGGAATCATTTTGTTATTTACTAAAAACAGATAATTTTACATCTATTGTGTGTGTAGGAGTTCACATCTAGCTGCACTATGTAACTAAGTCTTTTGGTCTGAAGTGATTTCTGTGTTCATTGAGATCCAGTGCATGTATCTGAGAACAAAGCAGCATATTTAGAAAACTGGTGCATATTCACTATGTGATCAAAGGTATCCCGACACCTGGCTTGGCTGAAAATGACTTGCATGTTTGTGGCACCCTCCATTGGTAATGCTGGAATTCAATATGGTGTTAGCCCATGCTTGGCCTTGATGACAGCTTCCGCTCTCACAGGCATACATTCAGTCAGGTGCTGGAAGATTTCTTGGGGAATGACGGTCCATTCTTCACGGAGTGCTGCACTGAGGAGATGTATCGATGTCAGTCGGTGAGGCCTGGCACAAAGTCAGCATTCCAAAACATTCCAAAGGTGTTCTGTAGGATTCAGGTCAGGACTCTGTGCAGGTCAGTCCATTACAGGGATGTTACTGTCATGTAACCACTCCGCCACAGGCCGTGCATTATGAACACATGCTCTTTCATGTTGAAAGATGCAATCACCATCCCCGAGTTGCTCTTCAACAGTGGGAAGCAAGAAGGTGCTTAAAACATCACTGTAGGCATGTGGTGTGATAGTGCCACGCAAAACAACAAGGGGTGCAAGCCCCCTCCATGAAAAGGACGAGCACACCAAAACAACACCTCCTCCGAATTTTAGTGTTGGCACTACACACGCTGACAGATGACGTTTACTGGGCATTTGCCATACCCACACCCTACCATCGGATCGCCACATTATGTACCTTGATTCATTACTCCACGCAACATTTTTCCACTGTTCAATCGTCCAATGTTTACGCTCCTTACACCAAGCATGGTATCATTTGGCATTTACTGGCGTAATGTGTGGTTTATGAGCAGCCGCTCGACCATGAAATCTCAGTTTTATCACCTCCCGCCTAACTGTCATAGTATGTGTAGTGGATCTTGATGCAGTTTGGAATTCCTGTGTGATGGCCTGGGTAGATGTCTGCCTGTTACACATTACGATCCTCTTCAACTGTCGGCAGTCTTTGTCAATCAACAGATGAGGTCGGCCTGTACGTTTTTGTGCTGTATGTGTCCCTTTTCGTTTCCACTTCACTATCACATCGCAAACAGTGGACCTATGAATGTTCAGGAGTGTGAGTTCCGCGGAGTGCCCTATTCTGCTCTCTCACGATGTCAAATGATTACTGAGGTCGCTGATATGGAGTACCTGGCAAAAAAAGTTTCCCTACTACGGAAACAAAGCCTGAAAGAATTAATGACCACATTCCTTCCATCCAAAGTGATATGCATAAAATATTTAAAACCTTAAGGCCACACATAATACTCCCATAAAGCTCCTTACCCATTCTGATCCACAGACACTTACCTTATACCTCATTCCCCTAATACCTAAAAACAATGAAAGTCATTCGTTCACCCAAAATCTTATTGAATGCTGTCTCTGGAAATTATTTTGAACAATTAGCTCAGGGACCAACAAATTTGACCACAAGGTCATTGTAGCAAGACTGAATACCGTAACATTCAAACCCAGCAAAATTAAATGCAAAATATAGCTGTTTAAAAAAGCAGATAAAAATTCACTTTACCTCTTCCTGAGAGACAGTCTCCACCCTTTTCAATCTGGCTATGTAAGCGTAGACCGTATATGGCTTTAATTCAAAGAAACAATATTGACAGCCATTGAGAGACACATACCAAATTTATTAATAAGAGATGGCACTGATTGCCAATGGCACATAAAACAGGTCAGAACACTGTCGCAGAAACTACGACAAAAAAATGCTAAATTTAAAGGAACGCAAAATCCCCAAGTTTGGCAAAGTTTTACAGGAGCTCTAAATTCAGTGCAAACTTCCACACGACATGCTCTTAACAGTTTCCACAATGAAACTTTGTCTCAAAATATTGCAGAATATCCAAAGACAATCTGTAATATACACCAGTGGAAGGATACTCAATACCTTCACTGCACATTAGCAATAGTGATGGTACTGATGATAGTGCCGCTAAAGTAGGATTACTAAACAGTTTTCTGGAATTCCTCCACCAATGAACACAAAGTAAATATCACAGAATTCAGATCAAGAACAATTGCAAACTCATGAAACTTAGATGTAGATATACTTGGTGTAGTAAAGCACCTTAAATCACTTAATAAAGGCAAGGACTGACCCACACTGTACACCAGTTAGGTTCCTTTCAGAGTATGCTGATACAATAGCTCCATAGTTTGTCATCTTATACAACCACTCACTCATCAAAATATCCATATCTAAAGACTGGAAAGCCCCACAGGTCACACCAATACTCAAGGAAGAAAGCAGGATTAATCCAGATAATTACAGACCCATAACACTAATATTAATTTGCGGTAAGATTTTGGAAATAATACTGTGGTCTAACATTGTGAATTACCTTGGAGAAAATTATTTATTGACTAATAGTCGATAAGGGTTCAGAAAATATTGTTCTGTAAAATAGCTATTTACTTTCAAAAAGTAATGAGTGCTATCGGCAGGAGATGTCAAATCCATACTTATCATATTTTAGATTTCCACTTTTGACATTTCCTCACAATCATTTTCTAATCAAACTGCACGCCTACCAAGCATCATCTTAGTTGCGCATCTGGATTCATAATTTCCTGACAGAAAGATCACAGTTCATAATAATTGATTTAATATCATTGAGTAAAACAGAAGTGATATCTGGCATTCCCCAAGGAAGTGTTATAGGCCCTCTGTTTTTCCTCATATACATAAATGATTTATGAGCCAATCTGAGCAACCTCTTTGATTGTTTGGAGATGATGCTGTCATTTGCTGTGTAGTCAACAGATGATCAAAACAAATTATTGCCAAATGATTCACTCAAGGTATCTGTACGACACGAAAAGTGGCAATTGACTCTAAATAATGAAAGGTGTGAAGTCGTCCACGTGAGTATTAAAAAGAATCCGTTAAATTTCAGTAAGACGATAAATGACATCAATCTAAAGGCTCAGAATTCAGCTAATACTGAGGGATTATGATTATGACTAACTTAACTTGGAATGATAATATAGATAATGTTATGGAGAAAGCCAGAAGACTTTGAAATATGGAAATTGGGGTGGCAGTCATTACGACAAAGGCATTTTTCATTGCAACAGGACCTTCTCATGAAATTCCCACCACCAGCTTTCTCACCCAAACGTGAAAATATTTTTTTGGCACCACCTACATAGGGAGAGTTGATCATCATAGGAAAGTAAGAGAAATCAGAGTTTGGACAGAAAGACTGAAATGTTCATTCTTCCCACATGCTGATCCAGAGTGGTACAGTAGAGAAATAACTTGAAGGTGGTTCAATGAACCCTATGCCACGCACTTAACTGTGAACTGCAGAGTAATCATGTAGATATAAATTCCTGTAACCACCAGCTGCTGTATAAACTCTACTGAATGGTGCTTCTGGTTTTTGTCTATACTGACTACCTCCTGGCACTGGTCAAAAATTCATTATAGAACCTTGCTTTCTGATGTAGTACACATAGTTGCCTTACTGGCCTGATTAGGCAAACATCACTATTTATATTACATGTCACAAGGACAACCATCCCAGCAACCTCCACCAATGAATACAGCCACTGTTAATCAGTATTCATTCCATCCACAGGAAACAACAGATACTAAAAAATGGCTCTGAGCACTATGGGACTCAACTGCTGTGGTCATCAGTCCTCTAGAACTTAGAACTACTTAAACCTAACTAACCTAAGGACATCACACACACCCATGCCCGAGGCAGGATTCGAACCTGCGACCGTAGCAGCAGCGCGGCTCCGGACTGGAGCGCCTAGAACCGCACGGCCACCGCGGCCGGCAACAGATACTACTTCCCTGTATATCTCATTATCAATTCCAACCATCACATTTACATTTGCCTCTCACACTAGAATGCTACCTCTTCCAAAAGCCACCTGAAGGCCTTCCTTTAACTTAATTTACTGTCACTCTAGCCCATTTCAAACCGAACTATAACTAACCCCTTCACCTCTGAATGCAAAATGTGAATCAAGGAGACTACTACATGAACCAGAATGGCTTCATTATACATCAACCTTTTCAAGGGCTGAATGGAAGAGGCACTCCTGGAGACCCAGAAGTGTGGCAACTTGGCTTGGTACAGATTTATTGTAAACATGTTTGAGGTCAGGACTCATGGCGAAGAAGACCCGCTCTATACTTTCTGCAACTTCTTAATAACTTTTAGCAATGCAAAGTCACCTCATGCTTTCAAAATGCAAAGCTATCTTCCCTATTGTTGACCTCCACCTTACTAAAACCAACATCCAAGTCTCTACCCATACAAAACGAACCAAAAGGCAACAGTAACTATCGTTGAAGGACAATTAATTTTCCAGCTTGGCTGTTATGCAATCACTGTCACTTTCATCATGATCATTTGATTTCATCTGTTACCCATTTTCAAGTGAATACTCCTATATTCTTAAAAACCATGGGCAAGAAAAATGTTCTATATTTGTCAACATTTTTATAATAACTACTGACACAGAGGCAGCATACAAAATAAATAAATACATAAATTTCCACCACACCCCTCACACATACCATCCTTCCAGATTTAATTTGGCACTTGAAACATCTTCCTTGTCAACCACACTTTACATGCCTCAAAAACTACACAGCCAAGGCTATGATTTCCTCATATCAAACCCCAGCAAAGGGCCTATAACATTATCTTGGGGAATGCCAGAAATCACTTCTGTTTTACTCAATGACTTTCCGCCAATTACCACGACTGTGACCTCTCTGACAGGAAATCACAAATACAGTCACATAACTGAGACGATATTCCACAAGCACGCAATTTTACTACTAGCCGCTTGAGTGGTACAATGTCAAAAGCCTTCCGGAAATCCAGAAGTACGGATTCGATCTGAAATCCCTTGTCAATAGCACTCAGCACTTCATGCGAGTAGTTGTGTTTCACAAGAGCAGTGTTTTCTAAATGAATGTGTGTCAATAGACTGTTTTCTTCAAGGTAATTCATGTTTGTACACAATATATGTTCCAAAATCCTGCAGCATATCGACGTTAACGATATGGGACTGTAATTTGATGGATTACTCCGATTACCTTTCTTGAATATTGATGTGACCTGTGTAACTTTCCAGTCTTTGGGTAAGGATCTTTTGTTGAGTGAATGGCTGTATATGGTTGTTAAGTATGAAGCTATTGCATCAGCATGCTCTGAAAGGAAGATAATTAGTGTACAGTCTGGACCAGAAGACTTGCTTTTATTAAGTGATTTAAGTTACTTCACTTCTCAGAGGATATTTACTTCTATGTCACTCATATCGGCAGCTGTTCTTGACTCAAATTCTGTAATATTTACTTTGTCTTCTTTAGTGAAGGAATTTCAGAAAGTTGTGTTTAGTAACTCTACTTTGGCAGCACTGTCTTTGATAGTATCTCCATTGCTATTGCACAAAGAAGGCATTGGCTGTATCTTGCCGCTAGCATACTTCACATATGACCAGATCTCTTTCAATTTTCTGCCATGTTTCAAGACAAAGTTTCATTGTGGAAACTATTATAAGCATCTCACATTGAAGTACGCTAAATTTTGAGCTTCTGTTAAAGTTTGCCAATCTTAGGGATTTTGTGTCTGTTTAGATTTGGCATGTTTGTTTTGTTGTTTCTGCAACAATGTTCTGACACGTTTTGTGTACCAAGGAGGGTCAGCTCCGTCATTTGTTAATTTATTTGGTATAGATCTCTCAATTGCTGCCAATACTATTTCTTTGAATTCAAGTCACATCTGGTCTACACATACATTGTTAATTTGGAAGGAGTGGAGATTGTCTCTCAGGAAGATGTCAAATGTATTTTTATCTGCTTTTTTGCATATGAATATTTTTCGTTTATTTTGGAGGATTTGGGGTTAAAATATTCAATCTCACTACGAAAACTCTGTGTTCACTAATCCCTGTACCCATTTTGATACTCATTATTAACTCAGGATTCAGGCTGGCTATCACACTGACCATCATCATTAATCCGCTCGGCAGATTTGATCCGGGACCAGCGCACCTCCCCGAACAATATGCACAACTATCTGGGTGGATAACTGTCCTTTGGCATTGTATATTTTTTAATTGTGTAATTTTATATTTCTTACAATATCTTTTTTTTTTTTTTTTTTTTTCAAAGCCAATTTCATCTCTCCTCCCCCACTCCAAGCTAGTCTTTCACCCTAACCTACCCCTCGCACCATTCATATCATTTCTCGTACTCTTAGTTTGTTTTTACTTTTCACTGTCATCATCTCAGGACTGAATCTGACACAGTAGTTGCTGACCTCCTATCATCTCTCACCTTCCTCTTGATCTTTGTTTCCTCTCATCCTCACAACAAGTGGGCCCCTCTGATCCTGGTGTTTGCGTGGCCTGCATTTCTTTTTTAACTTTCCCCAAATAGTCCCCCTTTCTGCCATGAAGAAAGGATGAGTAGTTGCGGAAGCTAAGATAGTTTCTTGTACTTTTATCCCTATCATCGGAACTGTAAATTTTGCTCGTGAAGGGAGTACTGGCCAGCAATGAAGTTTCCTTCTGAAGCAAAGATGCAGGCTGTCCTCCTGATATCTCTCAATAATTCTAACTAATGTATATTATAAAGATGAACTAACATCCTACTGCCATTCTCAGCAGAGCACAAAAATTACATTAACTTTGTAAGCTTGCTGTCAGTTCAAGAATGTACTTTAGAAGTAATTGTCAGTATATCTTAATTTCATAAAGCAGGTGGAACAAAAACATTACTCAATATAACAGTAGAACAATTCTTTCTACAGATACTTTAAATTCCAATGTCTAAGGTTACAAATGACAACACACAAGGAATAAAGTGTTATTTACAAATGGTACAGAAAGCAAACTGCAGCAATAAGAATCAAAGGACACTACAGGGCGACAGTAACTGAGAGGAAAATGTGCGAGAGAGAGTAGTAGATTATCTTCCATGTTATTCTAACTGTCTGTTCCTGTTAACTACCTCTGAGGAATAAAATCTGGAAAGCTTAGCAATGATTTCAATTTTGTTTATGGAATGCCTCAGCTACTGTGCGTGTTATGACCTTCACTCCTTGCATTATTTGTTGTCCATCTAAAATTTCTAGAATTGAATTACTTTTTTGGCACAGATTACTTTGTATCACAGTTTATTATCTCTTAATGTTACATCTTTTTTTTGTTTCTGTATACATTTAACAGGTAGCAATACTTATTATTTTAGAACATGCTAAGATGTTTTACATGATTGAAAGAAAATTATGCAACTTACCCAGATTGTGTATACTCCTGCATGACCATAGCAACTCTCTGGACCAACTGTGCAGTTGGAATGGGTTCTTGATATATAAGCTGATACTGCTGAGCCATCTTTCTTGCACGTTTCACTAACAGTCGATAATCTGGACCCATACCTGACCAAGGGCATTCACAATTAAGAACAATCCATCAACAAAATATAGAAAGAAAAGGCAAACACTTCATAGTACTCAATATAATGTTATAGCTTCACACAATACAAAACCCTGCCATCTGCTTAGTGTAGTACATCACTTTTAGGAACATAAAATACGTGTGGCCATTCCAATATATTTCGAACAGAATAATTATATGACTAAATAATTTAATAGCATATTGTTCCAAGATTTCTACATCATTGCAAAACAAGGCCAATGCAAGTAACTGCAAGATTATCAAATTACAACCAATCGTAAGTTTCCAAGATAATAGCATCATATCTAATACAGCACTGGTGTGTGTAACAGGTTTCGGAATGTTGTCAACTTTATTTACTAACGTTCACAGAGTGAATAAGTGATGCTTATAAAGTAATCATCTTGACCACTCATTTAGCTGCTAGTACTACAAAAGCATGACCTGAATAGTGAAATGACTTTAGTCCAGCTGCTGATAACTGCTGGATATACACAGAACACTAAAATTTATTTTGATACTACAAATTCAAAGCTCCGTTATTCATTACCCATTTGGTTGTAGGAATCTTTCAGCTAATTGGCGATTCTTTCACCTCTTGCAATAACTTGCTAACAAGAAAAATGCCAAGTTATGCCAGGATTCAGAATCCACATTAAACTGTATTTCCCCCTACAACTGGTTGAATAATTCACCTTTACTGTTTTTATTTACAGTGACACTCATACTCAAACTACGGCTAGATTTTGCAGTCTGCTGCAATAGTTAGCCTTTCAGGAAATTCAAATAGAATGTTTTTAAATCATCAAAGCAAACAATGGTGACTTCACTACATCATGATCCTCTACATTTAATGAACAGTTTACTTAGTTTTCAGAAAACATTCAGTGGTCACAGGTTAGCTACATCTAATGTTACGTCACATCCTCATTTCTGTTGCTTATTAAGTGGCACAAATATATTTTTACTGTTACGGTGATTATTTTGTGAACTTTCAAACTGAGGTCAGGATTTGGTGCAATTATTTCAAGTTATTGCTATGGGCACATCTGCTCACTGCTCCCTTGTTGGCAAACTTATGACGAGCAGATGATGTGTCCTCCCCACTCCCCAAATCTTCATCACACCTCTGTACAACCTGAGCATACTAGTTTATTATCTGTGTATGATTACTGACCATGACACATATACGCTGCACTCTATCCGAATTTCCATCAACCTAAGACTTAACTACCCACCTCTGCAGCCGAGGTCACTAACGCAAGTCTGTGTGGTGGTACTCAACTTGGAGGTAAACCGGTTCGAATCTGGGTGATGGATGAAATTTTCACTGCCAGTATTTGGCCAGAAAGAGGAGGAGATGTGGTGGCATGATGTTTATTATCACTAGTTGTGTGCCAATGTCTTGGATTGAATAACAACCCTCTCTACAGTGTCTCATGAAGCAAGGACATTTGAAACTTGATGGTGATCCATCCGTCGGATGAAAATGTTAAGTTCAACGGCCCCCTTGGTGCCTTTTGTGAGGGGTAGGGCATCTGCAGGCACCATGTGTCACCCTCTCCCTTCCCTTCATCCATGACAACACAAACTCAACATTACTACACTGTAGATGCACTACTCATAGTCATCTGCAAGTCACAGATACCCACTGGATGATACACAGGATGCTTCATAATGGGTACATGAAGGCAACAGCAAACGACATCCTCTAGGATCTTTCCTTGGGTAGCAGTGCAAGATTCCTGCACCTGTTCCCCATCACTGATTCCCTGAGTATGGGCTATTTACTTAGTGCCTTATGTTGTTGACCACTTAACATCACAATTAAAAGTTTGGGTGTATGTGATTCATTATGTTCTTTCATGGTTAAATCTTGATACAGCTACTTCAAAGCCAATAAACTATCAGTGCTTCTAGGAAATAAAATACCTGATATGTAATGAAAAGACACTCTTTATTTTGCTATTACTATCTGGCAAAAAAATATCAAAAAATTATTATACACTGGCAAATACAACTATAAATATGTATCAATAGCCATTGTCATCTCCTTTAAATTATCTTTGACAATAACTTGGTAGCACCATATTTACACAATTAGGATGGAACAATTGCTCTGAGGTTTACAGGGAATTATGAGTCAGGACTGTGCTGTTAGTCACCCCAAACAGAGAACATACTTTGCTCAAGCTTCACACTTTGTGATATGGACTGTGATAAGCTCACACAACAGTGTTCATCTTCAGCAATAATAGCACAGAAAATGCCATAAATTCAGCTAAGTAGAAAATGCATGCATCTCCCATATTTATTTACTTGTGTAAGCTGACTTCCAAATTTTTCTTTGATACAATGAATGAACCAGATAGGTCCAAATCAAAATTCTAGATTCGAACAGTCTATTCTTCTTGTCAAGTTTGTATAATTTTTCAGAGAGAGTATCAAGCCTTGGATGTATTGTGATACATAAATTGTCAAATATGAGTGCTTCTGCTTTATACGTTCTTAACGGAACTATCCTCATTAACCCATAATTCAAGAAGTGTGGTCTCTCAGACTGCGCGAAAATTTTTGAACTCACTCTCCAAGACCAGTTGTGGTGGAATACTTCTAAACTCCCCCACCTACCTTAAATTGCCAACCCTACGATGTTTTGTTGTCAGTTACATTACTGCCTTCTGTGTTTATTGTTGACATCTACTACTTATAGGTGTTGGAGTTCCTAGACCGCACCTTGCCAACTACATACCTGTTTTCTCCAGTACGGTACCATATAGCTTAAAAAATGTTGGCATGAATGTGTCATTTTTAACTTTCTTGAGTTTGATGAAATTGTTAGTAAGTCTACAGAGGAATGTTTCAGTGATCTAGATCAACAAATAAATGGAAAAGATGACGATCTTACATTAGCCAATGATCACAGTTCTGCTACCAAACACGAGTGTCATTCAGTGGAAAAACTTAGGAATGTTGTGATGGGGCTCCGTCTGTTTCTTCAGTGTGTCTGTTAAAATCGAATGTGTTCTGAGTAGTTCCCAGCAATGAACACGAATTTGACAGACACCCTGGAATTTAATTTATTTGGAAATTTATTTGCTGCAGAGATTGTATAATTTTTCAGAATGTAAAATTCAGTACTCTCAAAGTCTATTTGTGTGTACTATTTAAAAGAACCACACGAAATGTGCTTTTGTGTGATAAAGAGTAAAATGCTGCCAGCTTTGTTTAGTGCAATAAAATAAACTAGAAGCATTTAAACAACACTTAAATGATTGTAAAAACAAATGTTATATAGCATAAATTAAAAATTTCAAACGATTTTTGGCCTTAATCTCTGTTTAAACATAGAGGTCTCAGAGGCCCCACCTTGTGATGTACATTACAGAAAAGTCACCTCGTGAGTTCAGGGTTAATAAAGGTTGGGGAGGAGAGTGGGGGGGTGTGGGGGAGGAGAGCGGGGGGTGGGGGAGGAGAGGTGGGGGCTTGGGAGGAGAGGTGGGGGCGGGGGAGGAGAGGTGGGGGTGGGGGAGGAGAGTGGGGGCGGGGGAGGAGAGTGGGGGCGGGGGAGGAGAGTGGGGGCGGGGGAGGAGAGTGGGGGCGGGGGAGGAGAGTGGGGGCGGGGGAGGAGAGTGGGGGCGGGGGAGGAGAGTGGGGGCGGGGGAGGAGAGTGGGGGCGGGGGAGGAGAGTGGGGGCGGGGGAGGAGAGTGGGGGCGGGGGAGGAGAGTGGGGGCGGGGGAGGGAGCAATTCATTCCAAATTTCAGTGTGTTTCTATGTGAATGGAAGTATATTTTTGAGAATTTTCAGGAGTTTTGCATGGTGTACATAACACATTTTGCAGTAAACTGGTGTCTATGATCTACGGTTAATGCAGCATTTACTTCATCATATTGTGTTACATTTACTAATCTCTTCTAACAAGAGTGTATATTGTCAGTATCACAAATTAACTCCATTTTTGAATTTTTTCATGACTGCAACCCTAAAAATGTGTCGAGGAATTGGTAAACTTTATCCGAAGTTGTAATATACTGAGAAGAATAGGGAAGGTTAAAATAAAAAGACCTGCCTTGCTAACAGAGTTTCAACATATGAGGGTTGACTGAAAAGTAATGCCTCCACCTTCATAACTCTTCAACAGTTAGCAGCATTGGTATGTGGCAGGTACTGGCTTGTTCCGTAGCCTCTTCTCTACAGCTCCAGTTGGCAGGAAGCATTAACTCTGAACAGTTGTGCTGTTACAGTGTACAGTATGGAGCCCTGTGCAGTCAGTCAGTCAATGCGATTTAAGCAATGTGCAGTCATAGAAATCTTGACAGCATAAGGTGTCACCCCAAAGCAGATTCATCAGAGAATGAAAGCAGTTTATGGTTATTGTGTTGATGTGAGTACTGTGCGTCACTGGGCGAGTAAGTTTAAAGCTGTTGAAGTGGAAACATCTGACCTGCGTGACACAGAGTTGGGCATCCTGTGACGGCCACCACAGAGTTTCAAAATGTTGACAGATTGATTATGGACGATCGTTGTGTCACTCAGAGAGAAATTGCAAGCACAATCGGCATTTCACAAGAATGTGTGGGTCACACTATTGCTTTGCTTGGCTTCGGAAGATTTGTGCACGAAGGGTACCCCAGATGCTGATTCCTGAAATGAAAGTGCACAGACTTGAAATTTGTCAGGAACTCCTCTCATGTTACGAGAATGAAGATGATGCCTTTCTCCATTCAGCTGTGACAGGAGACGGAACATGGGTACACATTATGACCCGGAGACGAAATGTCAATCTATGGAATATCGACACAAAGACTCATCCCAGAAAAAGAAATTCAAGACGCAGCCCTCAGCTGGAAAAATCACAGCCGCAGTATTCTGGGATGCAGATGGTGTTATGCGTGTATTTCCTTGATGATGGAACAACATTAAATTCGGTGTGTTACATCACAAAGCTGCGAACTCTGAAACAATGGCTAACAAGATCCAAAAGGAAAAAGGGAAATGTTTTGCTGCAGCATGACAACGCCAAACCACACACTTCACATGCCACCAAAGCTGAACTTCAGAGACTGAATCTGACCACCGAACCAGCATCATCCATGCAGTCCATATTTAGCAATGTCTGACTTCCATCTGTTCCCGACAATGAAAGATGATCTGCGGGGACATCCTTATGCTTTTGATGAAGACATTGAGAGAACTGTGAGACTGTGGTTGCGGAAACAGTGTCGACTACTGTGAGGGCTTCAGAAAACTTGTTCATTGTTGGCTGAAATGTATCCAATTGGCTGGTGATTATGAGGAAAAGTGAATATTGGGAATTAAAGATCACATTCTGAGGATTATTCCTGCATTTGATTTATTAAAATATTCCCATCCAAACCCAATTAACGAAGGTGGAGGCATTACTTTTCATTCAACCCTCGTAGCTAACTATCTACAGCACTGCCTCCAGGAGTGATCATGTCCTGGTTAAATGTTCTAAGACGCACTAGGCTGCAGCATCTAAGATTTGCTCTATAGGATTGAGAATTCTCCCCCTAAATATATCATGCACTGCTGCCCATGTAGCTGACTGTGTGTGAAATACATACAAGATGTGTGTCTCTTTTTTTATGTGATACTCAATCCAGTACCTGTTTGACAGCCAGAAGTAGCGGCACAAAATGCAAAGTAATGCGTCCTCTTCCTCCCACACAAAAGACAGTATTAATTCCTAATGGTTAGTTACAAAGCATTAGCAATATTGAAGTGCTAAAAAGGAATGGAGCTCTCAAATACTAGGTGCAGAAAGGTTGCTAAACCACAAATTGAGAGCAGTTAGATTCTTGAGGAAAATTTAAGCCTGTATCAAAAGGATAGGCTAATGTGAAATGGAGGCAGTGTAGGTACTTCTCCCAGTAGACAAGAAATCCTAATCCACCAATATAGAAATTGAAGCTATATGCTAGAGTTCCAGTATCTTGTGTGGGGACAAAATTATAACTGGAACCGTCTATTGACAAACATACTCACCCCCAGATGTAACCAAAAACTTCAGAGAAAAAAATCTCTGTTTGATAGTACATAACATCCCCAATCATACCATAATCAACAGACGAGATAATCATCCATCAGGTTGGAATTAGCACAGTTTTGTTAGTGGTGGATGTAACAAGACAACCTACAGAACATTACCATATGCTTTCTTCAAAAACTACCAAGAACACACAGTTCAGATGCCACTAATGATGGAAATATAGTGGATCTAATGGTAACAAATAAACCTGATCTCTCTGCAGATGTCCACATTGAAACTGGCATCAGTCGCCACCTGACAGCTGTGGCAGCAGTGAGTACCAAAGTCCAAAGTGCAACTAAAATGAGTAGAAAGATTTATACATTCAATAAACCAAATGAAGATGCAATAGTGTCATATCTCAATGAGGAACTTCTGGCATTTTGCTCTGGATAAGAGCACATTAAAGAACTATGACTCACATTTAAAATAGAACTGCACTGAACAAATATGTACTTCACGGAACAGTTATGACAGGAGGGACAGTCACTGTAATGAAACTTCCAAAGAAACAAAGTACTGCATAATAGGAACAAAAAAGTGTACAGCTATACAGGGATGAAAGAGATGCATTAGGCTGTCAAGAGGCCAATGTGTGAAGCCTTCAATGATGACCATAGAATAACATTATCCATAGATCTCCAAAGAAAAAGATCTAGTCATATGTAAAGTCTGTTAACATTAACAAAATTTCTGCCCAGAGATGAACTGGAATCAAGTGTAGCAAAGTAGCAACAGAAATGCTCAATTCCATTTCTGTATGATCTTTTACTAGGAAGAACATGGGAGTACTGTCCCAGTTTATTTCTCATATGGCAGCAAAATTTTCATAAAAGAGAAAAGCTGGCCCTCAGTTTTAAAGATTATAACACCAGATCTAATTCTGTGCTGAGTTTTATGGATGTAATTGATTTTCTAATTTATTTTGACTATTCCTAGTTAATATCTTCCATTATAGTGTGAAATCAGTAACTGTTTCATAACTTAAATTCTATTGTTGACTTATAAACAAATATAAATTCTGTAATAATTATAAACATTTGGAAGAACAACTACAGCAATCTTGAAGTATCTATTTAACTCTATGTTAGCAAAGTCCTTCCTTCATTAATTCCAAAGTAATTAACAGGTTTGTCAAAAGTATTGTTTGAGTAACTCTGTTAATTTCATGATTTTAACAAATAATATGGCTTAACCCTTATAGTAGAAGAAACTGTTAAAGAGAAGGAATTTTTCCATGTTTTCAGTTAATTGAATGAGGTATGTTTTAATTGTAACTTCTGTAAATTAAACATCGAACAATGTGTAGGGTGCCTATTATTGTGATAATATATAATGGCCCAATTTTTGGTCACGAGACATTCAGTCCACGTCCGAGTTTCAGACAAGAAACCTGTGTTGATTAGAACGATTAGAACAACAATGCATAAACTTAACAGTGAAATAAGTGTTACACCAATAGGCCATGTGCTAAAGCAATGACAGTGTCTGTTCAATTTATTTGAAAAACTGAATTTGTGGTTAGGTTTTTACTGCTCATAGATGTTCAACAGTGAACTATTATACCAGTATGTTGATATTTGCTTGCAACCTATTAATTAGACTTATCGAAAGTTAAACAATAGTGCACTGGTCCTGTAACTGTGAATTATTGGTGGGTTATGAACAGTGAAAGTAAAGAACTGTGAAGCACAAATGCGCACCTGTTGGCTACATCATTTAAAGTAGTTAGTGTTCAGCTTCCACCCCCATTTTTTCTGCCAGTGAAGCAATGCAGTACGTTGACACCGAGGACAATCGACGATGAAATAAAGCAGGCGAATATCACAAACACTGTAGATAACACTAACCAAACTGTGTACTCAACTGTTGGAGGAAAGCACAGGTCACTTCCATCTACCAAGAATGGCAGCACAAGTGATTCACAAAACTACCATCCAGTATCCTTGACATCTATTTGGAGCAAAATGTTAGAACATAATTTGAGCTTGAATGTGATGAGGTATCTCGAACGTAATGACCTCCTCCATGCAGACCAGCACAGATTTGGTCAACACTGATGTGTTACCCAACTCGCACTTTTCTTATGCAGTAGTACTTGATATCTGAAAAGCATTTGACTCATGAACACACAAATGCTTATTATTGAAAATACGATTGTATATGATATCAAGCAAAGTTTGTGACTGGATAGAGGCTTTCTTGGTAGGAAGGACAGCACGGTAACATGGATGGATAGTCCTTGACAGATGTACAAATAATTGGGTGCACTCCAGTGAAGTGTATTGAGACCCTTTCTGTTCATGTAATATATTGGTGACCTTGTAGACAATATTAATAGTAACCTCAATCTTTTTGTAAATGATGTAGTTTCCTATAATGGAATACTGTCTGAAGCAAAGTTGCGCAAATGTTTAGTCTGATTTGATAAGATTTCAAAATGATGCATGGTTTGGCGACTTGTTTTAAATGTTCAGAAGTATAAAGTTTTACTTTTCACAAAATGAAGAACCATAGTGTCCTATGACTACATGAATGAGTCACACTGAGTCAGTTATGGGTAAAACAGAATACTAGAGAAATGCAACCAGTTTACAAAAGAGATTGCTTAAGAAAGATTCATGTAACCTACCTTAGGAAATTTCTCTTTGCAGAGGATACTGGACGAAGGGCAACATAAATGGTCACAGGTTTGAGCCATAGGAGAGCATCGTGAAGATGCTGAAGAAACTGGACTGTCACATACTTGAATACACACACGTGATTGGACAGAGTTTCAATAGCTAACTGTAAACAATGAACATGGGAATATACTTTAACCCCCAATATATCCCTCCCATAGGGGCAGACAAGATTAACTAATTGCAGTTAGCACATTAATTAATAAATCATTCTTCATATGCTCCAAATGTGAAAGGCAGATAAGAAAGAAGCCCTAATAACTACTAGTACAATACTTACATACAGCAGAAGTTTTTTATTGTTTATTTATTGTAGGACCTGCAGCATATATTATGTCTCAATAGGACATTCTACAGAGAACTGGAATTTAAGGAGTAGTGTCATCTATACTGCCGTGTGTGTGTATACACTAGCCAGCAATTCTGTCCCGTATTTTATACTTTTCTTAAATAAAATTTCCCAAGCCTAAATTTTGATTCCTACAGCATTTACGTAAATCCTGCAGGGCCAATGGAATAACTGTCTTCTTTCATTTTCACTATTAAAAACTAACATTAATATTCAACATTCAGGATCACAAAACACACCCAACTTCTGAGAATTTTTCATAGACATACTCTGAGAACAAACAGGATACCTCCAACCTGTAAATTGCTAGCACACTTGAAAATTTACATATACCAGTTACCTTAAGAGGACTAAAACTGGAATAAAACTAAGTAGTCACGACAACACAATATGAGTAACACCAGTTACAATACATAGTGAATCAACAAAAAATTACACTTACCACTGTACACCATACCAATGTGCTTTGTTATGAGTTCAACCTTATTGACACTATGTTCCTCATAGAGAATTGACTTGTGCTTGTTCTCAGTAGCAAGAACAACTCCATTTGATGCTGTAATAAGGAAAATAAGTTACAGTTAATGATCACAAATATACAGCTAAAAAGAAGACATACTCCATGTCGACAATGATACAACAGCAAAATCTATTTACAATTCACTTGAGTCAGCAACTCCTTAAAGAGTAGTAGCTTTTTGGAAAGTGTTGAAGATGCACTGTATTCCTACAACCAATAATAATTTTGCCATGAACTGTGCCCCATGCAGCTAGGTGTAGCTGTTACTGTAGCTGGCTGGCATGCTATGGGTCACTAGTTTAAACCCAACCACCGGTAATTGTTTGTTCTTGTTATCTTTGTATAGATATCAGTACTCTCCGTACAGGAGTTCAGTTCTGTTCCAACTGTATGTTGGTGTTCAAAATACATGTGCTTTCATTACCAAGTGTTGTATTTTATTAACAACATTGCTTTTGGATGAGTACTTGATTGTGGGTATGATGTGACACTGGTGGAGATGCAGGGTACTTCAAAACATCTACATCTCGGTAGTTCCAATTGTGCTGTTGTTGTGGTCTTCCGACTGATATATTGTTCGATGCGACTCTCCATACTAGTCTATCCTATGCAAGTCTCTTTGTCTCTGCATAACTATTGCAACCTACACCCCATGAAGCTGCCTACTGTATTCAAGCCTTTCTCTTCCTCTAGAACTCCTACCCCCCTACCTCCAAACATCCTTCTATTACCAACTTGATGCCTAAGGACATGTCCCACTAACTGATCCTTCTTTCAACTGAGTTGTGCCACTAGTATCTTTTTTTCCCCCAACTCGATTCCACACCTCCACATTTCTTATTCAATCTACTCAGCTAATCTTTACTGTTATTCTATAGCACCACATTTCAAATGCTTCTTTCTTCTTGTCTGAATTTTCTGTTGTCCATATTTCACTTCCCCACAAGTGTACATTCTAAATACATACATTCAGTAAAAACTTCCTGGCACTTAAATCTACATTAATGTTAACAAATTCCTATTTTCAGAAAGCATTTTCTTGCTTTAGTCAGCCCACATTTTATATCCTCTATATTTGGATCATCATCCCTAATTATGCTGCCCAAATAGCAATACTCATCTGCTACTTTCAGTGTCTCAGTTCCTGATCTAGTTCTTCCTCAGTATAGCATGATTTGCTTTGACTAATTCCATTACCTCTTTTTTACGTTCACTGTTTTTTTTTCTTTTTATCTCTTTTCACAATGCTATCCACTTAGTCAACTGATCTTCCCAGTCCTTAGCTGTCTGACCATCACAATGTCATCAGCAAACCTCAAAGTTTCTATTTCTCCTCCCAGAACTTTTAATTCCCTTTCCAATTTTCTAGTTAGTTTCTTTCACACCTTGCTCAAGTACACAATGAAAAACAACAGGGTTACGCTACAGCCCTGTCTCACTTCCTTCTCAACTAAGACTTCCGTTACACGTCCTTTGCCTCTTATAATTGCAGTATGGCTTCTGTACAAGTTGTAAATAGCCTTTCCACCCTGTATTTTATCTCTGCTACCTTCAATGTTTTGAAGTGTAGTCCAGTCAATATAATCAAAAGCTTTCTCAAAATTCACCAATTCTGTAAACATAGGTTTATCTTTCTTTAACCTACCTTCTATAATATGTGGTAGGGACAGTACTGTTTTGTTCTGCTTCGCTTTAGGGCGCAAAAAACAACTGGGGTCATACGAGCCCAAGTCAAAACTATAGAAAACGAACACAGAGAGGAGTTAAACGACTATATGTCAGTCCCAATGGACAGAATAGCAGACAGCTAAAAACAAGCACATGGAAAATGGGCTAAAAAACACCATGCACAAACAGAGGTCCAAACTTAAAAATTAAATGACCTTCACCATATTGCTTCGGTGGATAAAAAGTAAAATGCAGTCGACAGCCCTTGCGTCACTCACTAAAACAGCTGATAAATCAGACGGCAAACCCGAGCTGTAACGTAAATGGTTTAATAAAAAAACGACTTCCAGCAGGAACTGGCGGACTGTTAAAATTTGGGTACAATGTGTACGAAGTAGTGGGATAGCACCACTTAGCAAATGACGATGCCTAAAAAGGCAGAGCCCAATATGCAGACAAGTTAAAATAATCTCCCCCAGCTGGAGGGCTGGGAGAGGCTTAATAAGCCGAAGCTCATTTCTGTGAAGGGAGGACCATTGGCGATGCCAAAGGGACACCACCACCTGACAGATGGAAATGCAGAGATCATCGGATGAAATAAAAGTACTTGTGGGCTGAGATATGAGGACTGCAGCCTTGGCAGCACCATCAGCAGCCTTGTTTCCTGGCAGACTGACATGAACAGGGGCCCACAGAAACATGACACTGGCTCCACCAAGAGCGAGCAAGTGACAATTTTCCTGGATCTGCTGCACTAAAGGATGAGTAGTGTACGCTGCACACAGACTTTGGAGGGCACTGAGTGAGTCTGAGCAGAAGACAATTGGAAAGGCTGTGTAGCCGTATGTACTCCATGGCCTTATACAAAGCAAAGAGCTCAGCTGTAAATACTGATGAGTGTCTTGGAAGCCAATATCAACAGACACAGGTGCCAATGACGAAGGCACATCCGACCCCACATTCAGTCAAAGCCATCAGTGTATACAAAGGAACTATCGTGAAGTTCCATGTGAAGGTCATGAAACTGGAGGCAATAGACCAAGGCTAAAGTAGTGTCCTTAGGAAGTAAATGAAGGCCAAGGTTAACACGGGCCACTTCATGAAGCCAAGGTGGTGAAGAGTTCACACCCACCGGGAAAGTTGCAGTTAGTGTGAAGTTAAGCTGCCAAAACAAGTGGCAAAAGCAGACTCCAGGAGGTAACAGCGAAGATGGATGTGCCCCATACTGGGGATCAAAGGAATCATCGAAGAAAGAGGCCACGCTTGGCAGACAAATGGCATGCATACCTGCTAAGGAGAAAGTCACAGCGGTAGGACAGTGGTAGTCCAGTAGCTTCATCATACAGACTCTCAGCCGGGCTGGTGTAAAAGGTGCCTGTGGCCAAACGGAAGCCATGATGGTGGATAGTGTTGAGATGGCATAAGAGGGATGGGTGTGCAGACACATAAACAAAGCACCCATAGTCAAGTTTCAAACAGCCAAGGGACCAGTACAAACGGAGGAGGGTGGATCAATTGGCACCCCCGGAAGTACCATTGAGGACACTTATGAGATTGACGGACCATGTACAGCGGGCTGCCAGGTAAGACACATGGGAACACCAAGCGAGTTTCCTATCAAGCATGAGCCCCAGAAATTTCGTAGTTTCAACCAATGGAAGGGCAGCAGGCCCAAGATGTAGAGATGGTGGGAGAAACCATATGCGCCGCCAGAAATTCGTACAGACGATTTTGTCAGTGGAAAAGTGAAAGCCATTGTCATTGCTCCAGGAGTAAAGATGATCTAGACAGTGCTGAAGACGCCGCTTGATGAGGCAGGCCCATTGAGAACTGCAATAGATGGCAAAATCGTCAACAAAAAGAGAGCCAGAGATGCCCAGTGGGAGACAGGCCACTATAGGGTTAATGGCAATAACAAAGAGAGTGACGCTCAGGACGGAGCCCTGAGGCACACCATTTTCCTGGACAAAGGTATCCAACAAGGCATAAACCACACGCACCTTGAAAACTCAGGTCTTGTAAAAATGCCCGAAGAAAACAGGGCAGGTGCCCACCGAAGTCCCACATGTAAAGAGTACAGAGTGTACCAGTTATCCAGCAGGTGTTGTAGGCCTTCTCCAAATCAAAAAACACAGCCACTGTCTGAGATTTCCACAGAAAACCATTTATGACACGGGTAGACAAAGTAACGAGATGGTCAACTGCAGAATGCCACGTTCGAAATCCACACTGTGCATTGGTTAGAAAATGGCGAGACTCGAGCCACCACACCAGCCGGGCATGAATCATACGTTCCATCACCTTGCAAATGCAGCTGGTGAGAGAGATGGGGCAGTAGCTAGAAGGAAGGTTTTTGTCCTTATCGGGCTTAGGTATGGGTATGACGGTGGCTTCACTCCAGTGTCCAGGAAATGTGCCCTCTGCTGCCCACACGCGGTTGTACGTGTTAAGCAGAAAGTGCTTGCCCCCAAAAGAAAGCTGCTACAACATCCAAATGTGGATGACATGTCAGGTCCTGGGACGGAGGATTGGGATGAACTGAGAGCATGATCTAGCTCCCTCATAGTAAAGTCAGCATTGTAGTACTCATGGTTTGGAGAAGAGAAGGGTATCGCCCGAGCTTCCTCCATTCAATTCCGATGGAGGAAGGAAGGGTGATAGTGGCAAGAGCTCGAAACTTCCGCAAAATGGCGCCCCAAGGTGTTGGAGATAGCAATAGGATGCACGGTGACATCGTCAGAGACTGTCAGGCCGGGAATTTGGGAATTGATCTTGGTTCCAGAGAGCCGTCGGAGGTTGGCCCACATGACAGAGGATGATGTGGAACTGTGAAAAGAACTAGTAAATGAAATCCAGCTAGCTCTTTTGCTATTCCGAAGAACACGACGACACTTTGCACGCATCTGTTCACAATGAATGCAGTTTGCCAGCATAGGGTGGTGGTTAAAAATGTGGAGAGCACGCCTATGTGCGCGAATTGCGTCGCAGCATGCCTCAGTCCACCAAGGGACTGGGACATGACATGGTAGAGAGGAAGTGCAGGGGATGAAACGTTCTGCAGCACTAAGGATAACGTTTGTGAGATATTTGACCTGGTCATCACAACTGGAAATCATCATCTTCGAAGGTCGCCAGGGAGGAGTAAAGCTGCCAGTCAGCCTTAGGAAGCTGCCATTTAGGTGTGCATGCAGATGGGGTAGGAGTCAGCAAACAGATAGCACACGGGAAACTGTTGCTCAAGTAGGTGTCAGGAAAAACGGACCATTCGAGGCGATGGGCAAGCTGGGCAGTGCAGGATAGGTCCGAAAGGGACTAGGTGTGCGAGGAGTCAGAAAGGAAAGTGGGTGCTCCAGTGTTAAGGCAGAAGAAGTTAAGTTGGTTAAGAAGGTCGGCTAAGAGGGCACCTCTCTGACAGGTCCTGGGAGAACCCAAAAGGGGATGATGCACATTAAAGTCAGCGAGTAGCAAAAATGGGGTAGGTAGCTGCCCAATAAGTTGAAGGAAGTCTGCCCTGGTGACAGCGAATGATGGAGGGACATATATGGTACAGAGGGAAAAAGTCAGGTGGGGAAGGAATCGAACTGCAACAACTTGAAGATTGGTAGTCAGGGAGATGGATTGATTATGAATGTCATCCCGTATGAGCAGCATGACGCCCCCACGAGAGGGAATGCCGATTTCAGGGGGAAGGTCAAAACAAATCGGTAAGAAATGTGAAAGCTCAAAGCAGTCGTGATGGCGCAATTTCGTTTCCTGAAGGCAGAATACAAAGGGACACTGTGCCGCTAAAAGCAGCCGTAAATCATCTTTGTGGGACCAAACGCCGTGGACGTTCCTTTGGAGGAGAGTCATGATGAGGAAGAGACGTAGGGGTGTCACCTCGGAGGCTGCTGAGTGACAGCTGGGGAAAAGGCACTACTACAGGGCACAGAAGCAGGAGGATCCTACTCCATGGGGTCCACAGAAGCATTAGCTTGCTTGTGCAGTCACTCCATGGAGGCTGGCCGGGTTAAGGTATCACGTGCAGACACTATCAAAGAGGATCTTCGAGTTGGTGAAGGACAAGACCGTTTGTCTTTGGTGGATTTCTTCGAGCCTTTCTGGTTAGATGAAGACTCAGGTGTTGTTTGGCTGGAGGGACGGAGGAAGTCTTCACAGGAGTGCTCCTTCTGTCCATTCTGGCTTAAAGGTTATGTAGCTGGTGGTTTCACCCCTTGAGGCGAGAGTTTGACGGCTTGCTGCACAGCTGGGCGGGGGATGGCGATGCTTCCTTGACACTGGGTGATTTCACAAACTCAGAGCTGAATTGGACGTCACACGTCTCCGTGGCCACGTCCTTCATGGAGCGAGGGGTAACAAGAACAGAACTATAGGTACCAGACGGGAGAATGCAGGCTTTGCAACAACTAGCCAGTAACTTGTGAGGGACTGGATAAGGCACCTTTTCCTTTACCTGGATCTCTTGAACAGCCCACTCATCAAGATACACTGGACACACCTGAGAGGAGGTGGCATGGCTGCCATTGCAGTTGATACAGTGGGGAGGAGGTGGTGGACAATCGCACTCATGTGCATCCCTACGACAGGTGTCACATTTGGTGGGGTGTCGACAAGACATTCTCGTGTGGCTGAAACAATGACACTGTTAGAAGTGCATCGGGTTCGGAATGTATGGCCATACAGTGATAATATCATAGCCTGCTTTGATCTTGGATGGAAGCACAACTCCACCAAAGGTGAGAAAGAGTGCAGGTGGGCACTAAGGAGGAATCTACATTTTTCATTACATGATGGACAGCAATGATACCCAGATCAGAGAGGTAAGATTGTATTTCGGCCTCTGTTAGCTCGTCAAGCCACCTGGTGTAAATTACACTACGGGAAGAATTCAAAGTTCTACGGGCATCGATGCAAACAGGGTAATTGTGGAGAAGCGAAGCAGCAAGAAGTTGTGCTTGAGAAAAAGTGGTCTCCGAAAGCAAAGTGCCATTCCGTAAACGAGAGCAGGATTTCACAGGACCAGCAATTGCATCTACACTTTTCTGAATAATAAACGGATTTACCCTAGCGAAGAACTGATTGTCTCCAGTACGTGAGACAAAGAGAAACAGTGGTGCAGCAGGAATTAGGAATCATTACCCCCATTATGTTTACGTTTTGTAGATGCGGAGTGGGAAGATAATTGACTCCTCGCGAGGAAAGCCCCCATGATTGCCAGCTTCTCTGATGTTGCCCTCTTTCCAATTGGGGGCCCCCTTCACAAGGAGGCACACCCGACTTAGGTGACTGTTCATACCTCAGGTCACACTTCCTGAACACCCGACGGAGAGACCAATCGGCAATTTGGGAAGGTTACAGCTCAGACAATCACCCCTCCCTGCACCTGGCCTGTACCAGGGGGTACGTGTGAACCCTACCTGTCAACCCAGGGCTGGGAATTATGCTTTACCCAGTCACTTGTTACATGTCAGACGCGTGGGCTGGCTTTCAGGAGTGCACAGGGAAGGGGGGCGGGGGGGGGGGGGGGAAGGGGGAGAGGGGGGAAAGGGAGAGAGGGGGAGGGGAGAGGGAGGAGGGGGAGAGGGGGAGGGGAGAGGGAGGAGGGGGAGAGGGGGGAGAGCGGAGGGAGAGAGGGGGGAGAGAGGGGGGAGAGAGAGGGGGGAGAGAGAGTGGGGAGAGAGAGTGGGAGAGAGAGGGAGAGAGAGGGAGAGAGAGAGAGAGAGAGAGAGAGAGAGAGAGAGAGAGAGAGAGAGAAGATCCTCAAACACGAAAGCAGAGGAACGAGGGGAGAAGGGAAACAGAGAAAGGAAAAGGGAACGAAAAACAAAGGGGAGACTGTTCACATGTCAGTGACAGAATGCAGAACATTACCAATAATACCCCAGACATGTTCCCCAAGGGAGGGGAAAAAGAATAGCGAGAGGACAGAAATGCAGCATGGAAGGAAAAAAATGCTGCAAACGCTGGAGACCTGCGGTAGCCAAGCACAAACCCACCAGAGTGGTGAGCGAACAGTACTGCTTATGTGTTCCTAGATTTTCACAAAAAACAGCCTCCACCACATTTTCCGTTCTTCTGTAAATAATTTGTGTCAATATTTTGCAACAGCGATGTATGAAACTGAGGATTTGACAGCAATCACATCAGTCAGCACCTGCTTTCTTTCAGACTGGTGTTATTGCAGTTTTCTTTAAGTCCAAGGGTATTTCGCTTGTCTCCTGGTTGGTTGGTTGTTTTGGGGAAGGAGACCAGACAGCGAGGTCATCGGTCTCATCGGATTAGGGAAGGACGGGGAAGGAAGTCGGCCGTGCCCTTTGAAAGGAACCATCCCGGCATTTGCCTGGAGCGATTTAGGGAAATCACGGAAAACCTAAATCAGGATCGCTGGACGCAGGATTGAACCGTCATCCTCCCGAATGCGAGTCCAGTGCTTGTCTCCTGTCTAGCACACCAGGTGGAATAATTTTATTATGGCTGGCTTCCCTGAAGATTTCAATAATTCTGAGGGAATGTCGTCTGTACGAGTGGTCTCTTTCCAACTATGTCTGCAGTAGAACCAAAACACTATGAAGAAGTGGAAAGATGATACAGTGTGATAACATCAGAAGTTTTAAGCTACATGGGGGTGCTGCCAATAGCCTGTACAGTTAGTTAACCTTCAAATGAAGGCCAACTGTGATTGTTAAATGGCAGTGTAAACAAAGACTGAAACCCATTACCAAAAACAAGTTTGTGTATTACTACTGTATAACATATTACGATCATAACACTTCATCTTCAGGTACACTCAGATTTGTGTCTTTATGGGTGGTATTACTATAAGTTTCACAGGAGGCACAAAGTACTGAACAACTACTGAATTGTTGAGCCATCAACAGTAACACTTTTTGCTTTCATTTTGTAATGCTAGTGCATCTTATCAAAATGCCTTGCCTTGTCACCATCACCCAGACATACACAAATCCTCATGCTTTATAGCAGTCAGGCCACTAAAAAGAGGTCCCTGATAGTTTATGCATGTGAAGCATAAAACCGGCAAACTTCTGGGACAGATTCGTGACTGAAAGTGGAGGGAAATAGATCCTATGAACATGTGTCTGGAAATGCACACCACGGTAGATGGCGCTGACGAATGACAGTTCCTCTGACCACATGCTGTGGGTTACAGGATATGTGACTGACGCAACAACTGTAAGCAGCAGAATGGTCCGGTATCCATGTCAGGAACAAGCCGGGATGGTGTTTGAGTACGAGCAAGCAGATGAAAACAGTTGAGAGGCAGCACAGCTATACCAAAACAAGTACCCTCACAAACACCAACTACATCACACAACATTTCAGGTGCTTTTTGGGCATTTGTCAAATCAAGAGTTCTTTCAAACAGATGAACATGCAGTGAGGCAGCAGATTGTGTGTACACCATATCTGGAGGACCAGGTTCTACAGGATACTGAAATGAACCCTAGTACAAGCTCCAAACAAGTGGCTCGCAAACATGATGTAAGCCAACCACATGTACCCTGTGTGGTAACCACTACTTTCTAAATCACCTGCAATGAGTGCAAGGATTGTCAGCAGGCGGACTTCCCTCTACAGGAAGGATTTTGTCAATAGTTTTTGTGCCAGAACATCACAAACCTCTTTACCAACAAAGTAACCTTTACCAGAAATGGCATTATCAATCTGCATAATCGGCATCTGTACCAGAAATGGCATTATCAATCTGCATAATCGGCATCTGTGGGCTACAGACAGTCTTCATCGAATGATTGAGGCATCTCATCAGCATTGATTTAGCATCAGTATGTGGGCAGGGACTCTTGGCAGTCACATACTTGAACTGATCATCATTCCACACTGCCTCAACGGAGGAACATACCTGGACTTCCAGCGGATTACTTAGCCTGGGCTGCTTGAGAATGTGCCTTTGGCAATATTACAGGTTGTGTGGTGTCTGCATGATGGAGCAACACCCCACTTCGGCATTACAGTTCGTCGACACTCGACGCCTTCTTCGCTGGACATTGGATAGAACATGGAGGCCCTGTAGCATGGCCTGCTAGATCATCAAACTTAAATCCCGTGGATTTTTACCTCTGAGGTGTCTGAGAAGTTCTGTGTATGCTGAACCAGTTCCTAATGTCCTGACCCCTCCAATAGTATGTTCCACAACACGTGACGCTATTGAGAGAAGGGCCAGAACGTGCAAAAGTGTGACAACCCATGATGTGACATGCGAACTGCATCCCATGGAGGCCACTTTGAACATCTGTTGTGACGTAGATTCGATGCAGCTCTGTGCTGTGTTCTGGGGCAATTTGTTGTTGAGGCATGCACACCACCCATTACCCAACAAGAGTTCATAGGACCTTTTTTCCTCCATTTCCTGTCAGGAATCTGTCCCTGCAGTTTGTTAGTTTTATTAATGTTCACCCTGTATATGTATATATTCCATGCTTTTTAATTTAAAATTTTTATTTCTATTAGCAACATATGATTTGACCTGAACCTACACAAGTTCAATTGCATTGAAAGGAATACACTGCAAGACAACTCTCCATTTTTTCGTACAATTTTGTCAGTGTCGTAAATGGTGTTACTTGATTCTGTTTCACGACTTCCAGTAGTTTTACAAGCTGTGACATTGTCACGAAAAAACACAGTGACCTGTATATGTAATGAGTTTCGCTTAATTTATGTCTATGGTCACAGTCTTTTTTGTTTAACAGATTACCGGTTTCGGTCTTTAATGACCATCATCAGATCTGCAGCAAAAATGGGAAAAATATAAATACACTCACAAACTGTATACAGCTTACGAACAATACATAGAGCATACTGAAAAGTAGTACTGACAAAATTTACATTTGTGCACCTTAAATATGAAGAGGCATACCTGTTTCATAAAAACAAAGTCCTAATGTATGGCAGCCATAGTGGCACCGTCAAATGTTCACTGCATTATCAGCACCAGCATCATCAAATACATATAAATCAAATCACATGCACGAGTCATGTTTTCAGTAAAACTACTGTTTAAAACAAGCTGCCGTACAGTAGCCATAAGATGTTTGTGTTGTAAGTTGACCAGATGTCGTTACTGACAACATGACTCGTGCATGTGATGTGATTTATATGTATTTGATGATGCTGGTGCTGATTCCGCATTGAACATTTGATGATGCCACTATGGCTGCAGTACATTAGGACTTTGTTTTTATGAAACAGGTATGCCTCCTCATATTTAAAGTGCACAAATGTAAATTTTGTCAGTACTACTTTTCGATATGCTCTATGTATTGTTCTTAAGCTGTATACAGTTTGCGAGTGTATTTACATTATTCCCATTTTTGCTGCAGATCTGATGATGGTCATTAAAGACCGAAACCGGTAATCTGTTAAACAAAAAAAGATTGTGACCATAGACATAAACTAAAGGAAACTTATTCCAGTAGTTTTGCCTCTTTCATCTCCCTATCAAATGATTCTATCCTGTTTTTCTCTAGCCAGTCCACTATGTCACTCTTTCTGAACAGAGAACAATGGTGGATTATCGAATGTTATAGTAGAGTTCTTTTATCTTTGGAAGCAATTAATGTATAAAACACTATTTCACCATCATCATCACCATCACCACTTCATCAAGGCAGCATTCAGATTTCTTAAATGTAAACAACATCAAGGCACTTGGAACAAACCCAGTGTTTACTCCAGCAAGTAAAAGAATGAGCTCTGCCTTTTCCAACTGAAGCTTTCATTTTTTCCTCACACAGTGTCATCAGTCCACATGGTGGGTCTGGAATGACTATCAATTACTCTCACTTCTTCCAACAAAACAATTTCAAGAGGTCTGTACATAATACACTTTCATCGAAAAACAGTACCTCCTGGAAATGATGTCCTCCTGTTCAAGCAAAACTCTTCTTCCAGAAATTTTTTTCCATTATCCTCTTTAGCACCACCAAAAGGTTATTTTTTGCTCTGAAGTACAACAAACTATCTTACAGTGAGAGAGCAGCTTCTTACAGGCGAGATTTTTCTTGCTCGATTATATACATGAACCAAGCTGCTACATGCAGCAGTAGAAAGTTACAATTGACTCAATAGAAAAAAAGACAGCATAGAAGCATGTGACAAGGAAATTGAAGGGGCAGAACTGGTGGAAATCATAAAACAGCATAAATCATACAACACTATTCACAACACTGACAAAATTTCTCGAGAAAATTGAGTCATGCCTGTCACCATATCATTGTCCTTTCAATGCAACATAACTCTTGTAGCTTCAGATTAAGTCATATGTCACACACAGAAATAAAAGTTTTTAACTAAGGACACTAAATTTTTAGTGCCTGAAGCTTTGGGCTGTACTACTCCCACAAAATTGAACAATATTATCATGGATGTGCAACATCTTGGAAGAGGCATGGCAACAAGAAGGTGCACTGAGACAAAGAGCGGAAGAGCTGATAATAAGATTAGGAGATGACAGCAGCAGCAGCAGCAGCGAAGATAATGACACAAAGTAAAATACATGTGTGTGGCAACAATACTACCTAACAGGACTGTGGAATCCACACTCTTCCATAAGATGCAGTTAAATGATATGTATTTAAGTACTGAAATATCATTTTTCTATATCTCAACATACAATCCCAAATCTTTCTTTTTTTAATTATGAAGGAAGGGTGTTTTGAAATTCTGAGGTTATTACCAGTTTTTTCATGATTCAATAGTACGGAATTGTAATGGCTCTAAAATTTTTGGGCACAATATTTGTAGCCAGGCAACCAACATAGTACAACAAAAAACAGCTGTGTAGCAGAACTGGCAACACAGCTGTAGGTTTTCATGAATGTTCTGTTAGCAGCCCATCTACAAAGGCATGCACCTGAAAACAGGCAACTGCATCTCAGAACCCGTCATGCAATATTAATTAACTAAACTATGCACAAAAAAATGAGACTATCTGATGACACAGATAGAACTGCTCTTTTAAAATTGACTGCAAAGTACATTTTTAGTGAGTAACAACACACAGTAGATACATAAAATCAGTAAGAACTGAAGTAAAGCGAGGTTATGTACTACAACCTTACTTGCTATTGACTATTATAGCAGCAGTTCTCATAATTCTTGCCAGCAATTAATCTATAAATATAAATTTATTCCACCTGCCAGACTATCTGTATATTCAGGATAATTTCAAGGATTACTGTAGGCCTAATGATAGCTAACACTTGGTTCAAGAATCATAAAAGAAGGTTGTATACCTGGAAGAATCCTGGAGATACTAAAAGATATCAGATAGATTATATAATGGTAAGACAGAGATTTAGGAACCAGGTTTTAAATTGTAAGACATTTCCAGGGGCAGATGTGGATTCTGACCACAATCTATTGCTTACGAACTGCAGATTGAAACTGAAGAAACTGCAAAAAGGTGGGAATTTAAGGAGATGGGACCTGGATAAACTGACTAAACCAGAGGTCGTACAGAGTTTCAGGGAGAGCATAAGGGAACAATTGACAGGAATAGGGGAAATAAATACAGTAGAAGAATAATGGGTAGCTCTGAGGGATGAAGTAGTGAAGGCAGCAGACGATCAAGTAGGTAAAAAGACGAGGGCTAATAGAAATCCTTGGGTAACAGAAGAAATATTGAATATAATTGATGAAAGGAGAAAATATAAAAATGCAGTAAATGAAGCAGGCAAAAAGGAATACAAACGTCTCAAAAATGAGATCGACAGGAAGTGCAAAATGGCTAAGCAGGGATGGCTAGAGGACAAATGTAAGGATGTAGAGGCTTGTCTCACTAGGGGTAAGATAGATACTGCCTACAGGAAAATTAAAGAGACCTTTGGAGAAAAGAGAACCACTTGTATGAATATCAAGAGCTCAGATTGCAACCCAGTTCTAAGCAAAGAAGGGAAGGCAGAAAGGTGGAAGGAGTATATAGAGGGTTTATACAAGGGTGATGTGCTTGAGGACAATATTATGGAAATGGAAGAGAAGGTAGATGAAGACGAAATGGGAGATACGATACTTCGTGAAGAGTTTGACAGAGCACTGAAAGACATGAGTCGAAACAAGGTCCCGGGAGTAGACAACATTCCATTAGAACTACTGATGGCCTTGGAAGATCCAGTCCTGGCAAAACTCTACCATCTGGTGAGCAAGATGTATGAGACAGGCGAAATACCCTCAGACTTCAAGAAGAATATATTACTTCCAATCCCAAAGAAAGCAGGTGTTGACATATGTGAAAATTACCGAACTATCAGTTTAATAAGTCACAGCTGCAAAATACTAACGCGAATTCTTTACAGACGAATGGAAAAACTGGTAGAAGTCGACCTCGGGGAAGATCAGTTTGGATTCCGTAGAAATGTTGGAACACGTGAGGCAATACTGACCTTACGGCTTATCTTAGAAGAAAGATTAAGGAAAGGCAAACCTACGTTTCTAGCATTTGTAGACTTAGAGAAAGCTTTTGACAATGTTGACTGGAATACTCTCTTTCAAATTCTAAAGGTGGCAGGGGTAAAATACAGGGAGCAAAAGGCTATTTACAATTTGTACAGCAACCAGATGGCAGTTATAAGAGTCGAGGGGCATGAAAGGGAAGCAGTGGTTGGGAAAGGAGTGAGACAGGGTTGTAGCCTCTCCCCGATGTTATTCAATCTGTGTATTGAGCAAGCAGTAAATGAAACAAAAGAAAAATTAGGAGTAGGTATTAAAATTCATGGAGAAGAAGTAAAAACTTTGAAGTTCGCCGATGACATTGTAATTCTGTCAGAGACAGCAAAGGACTTGGAAGAGCAGTTGAATGGAATGGACAGTGTCTTGAAAGGAGGATATAAGATGAACATCAACAAAAGCAAAACGAGGATAATGGAATGTAGTCAAATTAAATCGGGCGATGCTGAGGGAATTAGATTAGGAAATGAGACACTTAAAGTAGTACAGGAGTTTTGCTATTTAGGGAGTAAAATAACTGATGATGGTCGAAGTAGAGAGGATATAAAATGTAGACTGGCAATGGCAAGGAAATCGTTTCTGAAGAAGAGAAATTTGTTAACGTCGAGTATAGATTTAAGTGTCAGCAAGTCGTTTCTGAAAGTATTTGTATGGAGTGTAGCCATGTATGGAAGTGAAACATGGACAATAACCAGTTTGGACAAGAAGAGAATAGAAGCTTTCGAAATGTGGTGCTGCAGAAGAATGCTGAAGATAAGATGGGTAGATCACGTAACTAATGAGGAGGTATTGAATAGAATTGGGGAGAAGAGAAGTTTGTGGCACAACTTGACTAGAAGAAGGGATCGGTTGGTAGGACATGTTTTGAGGCATCAAGGGATCACAAATTTAGCATTGGAGGGCAGCGTGGAGGGTAAAAATCGTAGAGGGAGACCAAGAGATGAATACACTAAGCAGATTCAGAAGGATGTAGGTTGCAGTAGGTACTGGGAGATGAAGAAGCTTGCACAGGATAGAGCAGCATGGAGAGCTGCATCAAACCAGTCTCAGGACTGAAGACCACAACAACAACATAATGATATTGACATGATTTTCTTTAATACAGAGACTGATTTATGACAAAGGTTTGTGAAGATAATATATAAATATTTTATGCCCATCAGCTGAACTATGGTGAACTACAGCCAGTGAAATTGATGCTATCCATTCAGTGATGAATGTCAGGACTCCTTAGAAGCACAGCTCTGCATTGCACAACACAGCCCAAATCAACCTAAGCATGTTTGAACATTAGTACAAGAAGAACTTGTAGGTAAACATGTCAAGAGTATGTCATGTGTTGTTGGTAATCTGACAGAATTCAAAACTGAATTTTGAAGCACAGCATCTGACTATATATAAGAGTATCTTCAAAGAAACATTTTAAACATAGTATTCTTTTATTTTTGTACTCAGGTCATCAAACTCTTTGGTTTCATTCACTGAAGTGACAGGTACAGTTGTGATGAAAACAGCGATGAGCAGATAGGATTATTTGGGTCGATTGAAGCGTCCGATCCCACGCGTCAGCTTTGACCCATGACGTAAGGGTGTTGTGGTGTCACGTCATGAACTGAGTTTAGTTTGTGAGTGTGGCGTGTTTGTAGATATCGTCGTGTTATGGTTTGTAGTCCCCTCTGGTGGTATGTACAGGGTTTTCGTTTGTGTGGTGTAATGGGCTCAGTTTGCTCTTGCTCATTATCCAGAATTGTCCGAGGGTCGACTGTGTTTGGAGTGGAATTCGTTTCAGTGAGTTAACAATTTTGTGTGAAGGTTAATTTAGTGTCGTTCGCTGTACGTCGTGCAGTAATTTTAGTAAAATTAATCGGTTGTTGTTTTCGTTCAGGAATGGATATGACGGATAAAATTAACAGTGCGCAGGTCAAGGGAAGTGTTCGATCCCAATGTGTGGCTGTGTATGTTGGTATTGGTATCGGAAGATGATGTTGAGCTATATACGCCAAGGGAAGTGTTTGATCCTAATTTATGGGATCGAGAGCTGCTGTTGAGCTATATAGGTCAAGGGAAGTGCTCGATCCCAATTTATGAGATTTCAGATGATATTGTGTTTAGTGGTGTTTGGGGAGTTTTGTGATGTCGGTTTTTTTCGTTATTTTATGTGGTTTTGTATGGGGGTGGGTGTCTAAATTTGTTTATATTTAGTTTGTCCCCACCCAAAAACCCCCGATTCCCCGTGCTTGTCCCATTAGCGTCATTAGGCTTTTTGTGGACGGTGTGTGTGTGTGTGTGTGTGTGTGTGTGTGTGTGTGTGTGTTTTGATGTATTTCCGTCCTCAAAATGTGTATGTAACGACTTTATATGTGCCATACTGGAATCGTGGTTTATGGTCGTTTCCGCCATATTTGTGACGTCATGGGTCAGAGCAGACGGGCGGGATCGGACGCTTCCGTATTTCCGATTATTTTGTATGGCAAATGCACTGATAGTGGTGAAGCAAGCAATGCTGATCAGGGAAGGAAAAATATGTGTGTAAATTTTTATGCAAGCATCAAATACAACTTCGGTCAGCATGATTTCCCTCGTCTAAGCACTCCATCATTCTAATTTATCACAACAAATTATAAAGAAAGATCATTCTGTAAAATAAAAATAAATCCATAAACTGAAAAACAAAATGCTTTCTGTGTGGTCCACATCAAGGCAAGCACTAGAGTGGAGAATATGTGAACTTACTTTGAAGATTTGGTAAACAACAACCACCAGACAAATAAGAGCAAACACCTGGAAATGTGAACCAAACATGACAAAGCTGTTTTCTCATGTTCACCTGGAATTTACATGAAAGAATATGCTCTGTTCACAGCTGTTCATTTCTTTGTGCTTCCTCCAGTGAATATCTGGCTGTTATTTGACAGATGATTAGCTCATTCACATAAGTATATCGGACACTAAGGATGACTTGCATAAAAATACAGGCTGGTGAAATGATTTCAATAAACACTACTTTATTCATCTCTGAGATGTACTTTGCAGATATGTAGCTGTTCAAATATTGCTCCACCACCTTAATGGTCTTGTATGTATTTCTACAAGCCACAAACTAAATGACCTCTTATAGGAACATATAACGGACAATGGCCGTGCCTTGTGATGTAATGATGTGGTGTGTGACACCTCAAATGTGCAAACAGGAAGAGAACTAAACAATGACAATACTTTTTATGTCTATTTTAGTATTTTGGATTAAGTTGTTGAGACAGACTGATCTATCACATAGTCTGTGGTATATGTTAGGATGAAGGTGAAAAACTGGTTGTGAATTGATGAAATCCAATTAATGTGAATAAAAAATCTTAACGGTGATGAAATGCTGATCTGTGGCTTAGAGCAAGACCAAGGTTGGGTTGTACAGTGACACTTTGATTGTGATTTAGCAACGAGATATTGAAGCCTTCAGTTAACCCTGACATCTAGACATCTGTCCCATTCAAAATACCTGATGGAAACAAGCATGGGAGAGCAAGCGAGCAATGCTATGACGTGTCATGTATTACATTAAATTTGGTTTACGTAGTAAGAACAAGCTACAGCCCTAAGAATGAAACATCATGGATCAATAAAAACATCAAGGACTGAACCAAATACATCAAGAATAGCCTAAGACGTTATTTGTCAAGTAAGTGAAACTTCTCTCTGTTTGGGTCAGAACTTGTGAAGTTGTACATGACAGAATTATCTTCCCACCTTGCAGCATACGAAAAAGCAGAAATAAGACAGTGGTCGTGAAAGATACGTGTGGGTCGTTATAAAACCATACACTGCTTTTAATACAAGCAAGATTCATAAAATAAAGTCATAATCAAGCCTAAAATCTCGGGACCAACAAAAACACCATTCTATAAACATAAATACATTTACTATTACTCATGTGCTGTATGGTTTCAACAGGAGATTTATTCCTTGGCGTCAATGTACGAAAATGCACGTGGATCTCACTATTCCTGACAGGGTCACAATTTATTTCCAAAGCATTTCTTAAAATACGCCTTACCTTTAATTCCTACAGACGGAGCACCGGCTGCCACTGCCGCTAGGGCGTATTCGATCTGCACCAATTTGCCCGAAGGGCTGCAAAAACATAAATCTGAATAGTAACAAATGCAGTGTTTCCAAATTACAACCGAGGGCAGAGAACGTACATAGATTTGAAAACCATGGAACACAAATAATTGATCTATATCGTAATTTATGCACAGTATTTAGGCAGTTTAACCCCTCCAAACCAATTCTTTCTTTTTATTACCTGAAAGTTGTTAATGAGAAGCTGTACCGCTCTGATGCCATGATTACACTGCAACAAAGTTTCAAACATCGAATTACTTCAATATCGATAAGAATATCGACCTCGAGTAGCTACGAACGATTAACTCGTCAAATAACGAAGACATGCCGTTTAAAATCCACACCAAGGCTTTGACTTTGTGATACATCCTACAAAAAAATAAAGCTGTATTGGCAATAAGACTATTTATAAACACTCACTTAAATTTCTTACACTGCCCTATCACAATCTAGTGCAAGGTATACGCCCAATACTTTTGGATATGCCATCAACACAGATGGCTTTGGGGTGGATTTGGTCACTGGCTTTCATCTTCATTTGAACAACTTTGGTAATTAGGAACGTCAGGCAATTGTCTAAAATATGTAAACAAGTCATTGCGGTGTTGAGTGACATTTCAAGATTACTGTCGCAAGTCAGATTTGATAAGAGTGACACGACTAGAAACAAAGTATGTCGACGCTGACAGATTCAAGAAATTCGCCTCTGTCTGATGCAGGCTCCGAAAGTGGTTTTGGTACTCTAACAATGGGAGAAAAAGCACTCATCAAAAAAAGTAGCAGCAGTAAACAACATGAAAACAACTTGAGGTGTGATGATAAAACAGTTATTAAATCAGTTGTTTATTTCATCAGTGAAGTGTCTAACGTACTGTCAATTTCTTTTTTCAAGGGGCGGTTATAAGCCAGTACAAGAGCAAGCCGTCCCCAAAACCGGATTGCGAGGCCGGAAAACATATGCGTTTTGGACACTTGTTATACTCTTGTTCTTTTTGGCAATGGGGAACCTTTTGCTAACATTTGTCATTTTAGGTGTACTAAGGCTAGGCCAAGGTATGGAGAGTCTCGAACTAGTACCGGAACAAGGTTTAATAACTTTCTATGGCACTACCGACCTGGACAGAGTGTACAAGCCGGACGGGAAATTAGAGGGATTTGATGAATGGCCTGTTGAAATTGCCGGTGACAACAATTCAGTTTCATTAAGGATCGATGGAAAAGATGCAACTAAAATGTCAGAATTAAAAATGAGCCTAGACAATGTGACAGTTAATAATGTAAAATCCTTTGATGTACATGATCCAGGATCAGGAAAGCCTATATTTTCCACAGGATTTCCCAATTTTGGCCTACCACATGGAGTTGATAAACTTCAAATTAAAATAGCACAGACACGCAGGATAACAAGTTCTGTCAACAATAGCCTCTATCTACAGTCACGGACGTTTATACGTCTGAAAGGAAATGAAGGGACACGAATGGAAGGTAGGGAAATTGTATGGTCTGCGGATCAAGATATTTTTCTAAAAAGTGTTAATGGTAGTGTTACTCTGGATGGGCATGAAGGGATTTCAATTAATATGAAGGATATACCATCAGTGAATCACGATAGAGATTCATCAGTGCAATTGATAACACAGTACAAATTGTGTGTCTGCTGGCCAGGTGGTAAATTATACAGAGTGCCAGTTACTTTGGGAGAAAATGCACGTATAGCGTGTCACAATGTTGATTTCTCACCCTTGATGAATCCATGTATATGAAACATATACAGTAGCTGTTCACTAGTGAGCATGTACCATTGCAGGTAAGCCAGTGTAAATAAGCATTGAGAAAGGAAATGAACTGTGTATAACATCCTGATTTTTCATTTCTGTTATTAATAGCACAGCAGAGAAACAAGAGTTCTCAACTGGCAATAATGCATATTTCTTATTAAGTGTGCTGATGAGTTAAGAACAGTTGCTTAGTTTAGTTGTGTGTTTCGTGGATCATAGGTAGGATGCACTGAAATAGCACAGTTTAGAAACGTTGCAGGTGCTTCACCATTTTAATATGACTGCACACTTCAAATTTACTTGCCTGTACTAGTGACAATTAAAGAACTTAAGTTTAATGTCAAAAATAAGTATGTCTTGTAATACTTTTTTCACATACAGTAATGAAGTAAATGGGAAAGTCATCTATCAAAAAACTGGTAACATTCAGGTGTCAAGATTGTGTGTTAGCATGGTCTGAACACTTCAGTAGCTGAATATAAGTTGGGAAAAGGGTAACTTCTTCACTTCCTTGTACTTCGTATAAATTTAATGGTCCTGTTTTTCTTCCCGAAGTGAAATAACATGACTCATTGTGTTTACTGAACAACCACTCGTCAGTGTAAAATGGTACTTATACTGTTTCTTTCCAAGCCAAATAACTCACCAACGAGCTTCTCTGTATTTTTAAGTAACCCTCACCTGATGTGCTTCAAGAGTAAGTGCTTTGATGGAAGAAATATACTGCCAAAAAATTATAGAGTGCCATTGTTTTATATTTATCTAGTCATTAAACATTTTCCAAGTGTCGTGGAGTCATATTTCGTGCTGAGTCTAGTCATTGGTAGTATTAGCGCAATAGAAATAGTGCATAATTAATAGTTAATGTAAAACAGTTACTAGTTTTTGTAAAAAGGCAAATAGTGTTTTAAAATATGTAACAAAATTTTAATTAAGGAACTCGTGCTACTAGATGCCTTGCCTTAAAAGTCTGACTCATTGTAAATTATGGATCTATTTATTGTTGATTTAATTCAGCAAATACTCAGTATTACACAATATTCTGCAAAACTGTTGTGTAAGGTAATACGCTCAATATGTTTACATTAAAAAATTCTAATGGATGAAAAACCTAAGTGCAATATCCCTGTCTTTACATTAAATGTGCAAATAAAATAGCTTTTTTGAGAATTGATGTTGTTTTGGGATTCTTGGCACTACTATTGCTGTGATTGCCACCTGCTGCATTTCATGAGAAACTCAATGGAATATAGATTAATATCCCTTTATACACAGTTTTTAAATTACTGGTATATTAATATGATCTCAGCAGTGGAACAAGTAGGCCTTAAAGGCAAGGTAAGTACATGCCACAAGTGAATGGTAATTCATTTACACAAAGAAAAAAATATATATATAATGAAGGAATGATCCAGCCAACGGCAGGTACAAAGAGACTGGGGTGGGAGAAGATCAGGTAGTAAATTTTTTTCTCCAACTCACTAAAATATGATTGGTTGTCTTCATTAATTCTATGTATTTTAGATTATATTGTTGGAGTGACTACTCCTACCCACGTTGTTCAAAGGAACTACTGCCGGGGATGGGGATCTAAGTAACACTAGTACTGAAGTCATTACTGTTGTGTAAAACATCCTACGCACCCACCCACTTGCCTTACCACAGTGGAGTCACAAGCGTTTCATATACAGGGTTGTTACAAATGATTGAAGCGATTTCACAGCTCTACAATAACTTTATTATTTGAGATATTTTCACAATGCTTTGCACACACATACAAAAACTCAAAAAGTTTTTTTAGGCATTCACAAATGTTCGATATCTGCCCCTTTAGTGATTCAGCAGACATCAAGCCGATAATCAAGTTCCTCCCACACTCGGCGCAGCATGTCCCCATCAATGAGTTCGAAAGCATCGTTGATGCGAGCTCACAGTTCTGGCACGTTTCTTGGTAGAGGAGGTTTAAACACTGAATCTTTCACATAACCCCACAGAAAGAAATCGCATGGGGTTAAGTTGGGAGAGCGTGGAGGCCATGACATGAATTGCTGATCATGATCTCCACCATGACCAATCCATCGGTTTTCCAGTCTCCTGTTTAAGAAATGCCGAACATCATGATAGAAGTGCGGTGGAGCACCATCCTGTTGAAAGATGAAGTCGGCGCTGTCGGTCTCCAGTTGTGGCATGAGCCAATTTTCCAGCATGTCCAGATACACGTGTCCTGTAACGTTTTTTTCGCAGAAGAAAAAGGGGCCGTAAACTTGAAACTGTGAGATTGCACAAAACACGTTAACTTTTGGTGAATTGCGAATTTGCTGCACGAATGCGTGAGGATTCTCTACCGCCCAGATTCGCTCATTGTGTCTGTTCACTTCACCATTAAGAAAAAATGTTGCTTCATCACTGAAAACAAGTTTCGCACTGAATGCATCCTCTTCCATGAGCTGTTGCAACCGCGCCGAAAATTCAAAGCGTTTGACTTTGTCATCGGGTGTCAGGGCTTGTAGCAATTGTAAACGGTAAGGCTTCTGCTTTAGCCTTTTCCGTAAGATTTTCCAAACCGTCAGTTGTGGTACGTTTAGCTCCCTGCTTGCTTTATTCGTCGACTTCCGCGGGCTACGCATGAAACTTGCCCGCACGCGTTCAACCGCGTCTTCGCTCACTCCAGGCCGACCCATTGATTTCCCCTTACAGAGGCATCCAGAAGCTTTAAACTGCGCATACCATGGCCGAATGGAGTTAGCAGTTGGTGGATCTTTGTTGAACTTCGTCCTGAAGTGTCGTTGCACTGTTATGACTGACTGATGTGAGTGCATTTCAAGCACGACATACGCTTTCTCGGCTCCTGTCGCCATTTTGTCTCACTGCGCTCTGGCGGCAGAAACCTGAAGTGCGGCTTCAGCCGAACAAAACTTTATGAGTTTTTCTACGTATCTGTAGTGTGTCGTGACCATATGTCAATGAATGGGGCTACAGTGAATTTATGAAATCGCTTCAATCATTTGTAATAGCCCTGTACTATAAGAGGTAGAGCCTCTTGTGAAATCAGTGACATTTTATGATCCTTCCTTTGCTACTAGCTCTCCTCTGTTACATATGTGGCAAAAGAGTTCCTAAGGACCCACATCGCTCTGTTAGTGTGTGAACCACCCATTGTTGGATATGGCTCTATGGAAGCAGGACGACATGGAGTTACACATTATGGCCGACAGGCCATCTGGCGCTGACCAACCACCATTTCATCACCTACTGGGATAAATTGTAGAGGGGTAAGGGATTGGCACACTGATCTCCCAAAAACTGATGTTATTTCTCTGATCATTTAAGTGTGTGTACATACAAGCCATATTCATCTGCAGGTGTATGGTTACCTGTCTTCATTACTTCTTTCATTGCAAGTCAGCTAAGGAGCAAACTTAAAATGGTAAGTTAGCTTAGTGTGTTTTAATACTCTGTCTGTTTGCTTTTATTTCATCTTCTACTGTTTATTTTTTCCTCCACCTTCTTGCTACAGTTTTCTCTCAAACTATTTCACTTGTAAATTCTGTTTTTCTATTTGGCTCTTACTTCAATTTCTTAGGTACATATACCAGTTTCTTCTAAACTGTTACACATTTTCATAAGCCTGTTGTGTTTGCCTCTTAATTTTTCAAAATGTTCAACTTCCCTTGCCATTGCGATAGAACTTATTCTTTGGATGAACCCATATGCTATTTTTCCTCCCTGTTTGTGTACTTCTTAATTTAAAAATTTCCACTTATTCTTTATTTCTTAATAAATTTTCTACTACCTTTCCTTTCTTCTTTAATTCTGAATTTAGTATTTTCACTGTAGATATAAATTCGAGCTGAATTTTTGGCTTACATTATAGGTCTGCATCTGTCGGGGAAAATGATTTATAATGTTTGTTGCCCCTCTTTTGTAATCTTGCTCTAATAGGTTCCTGCTCTCCTCCATTAAGCTGGATAATTTCTCCTAAATATTAAATCAGTACGTTCCAGTTTTCCATACATAATTCTGATGATTTGGTCTTGTTTGTCACTAATTCTCCAATTTTCGAGTAAGATCTGTTGTCTCACAAAATATTACATCTATACTATCAGCAGTAATAAATCGTTTGCAAATGCTTAGCAATAAACTTTGAGAATACCCCTTTTCCAGCAAAGTTGTATGCCACTTTTCGTGTTAAATTGTACCAATGTCCTCAGTTTTCTTTACGGTTTTTCAAGTGAGCACTTAATCAAAGACTGATGACCATAGATGTTAAGTCCCATAGTGCTCAGAGCCATTTGAACTTAATCAAAATTAATCTCATATTGGTCTTGCATGACTTTCACTTCAGGTTTTGTCTTTGTTGGTGTTGCTCATTAAAGCTGTATTTTCTATTTTTTTTTTTTTTTTCCAAATTTTTCCAGTGCTGGGGGACGGGGGAGATTTGGCTGTGGTAATACGGTTTGCGTTCAGGACCTTACCATAGGTGGAACCATTTCGAAGGGTTGTCTGTCAAGATGCCAGATTTACATTAGGCAGTAAAAAGCAAAGGGGTGCAAGTGACAAAATCCCAATTCTGAGAAAAATAAGCAAAGTTTGTGACTAACTTAAAGCCCTATGTTCATTTGTTATATTGTTTACAGTAACCATCATATGCAGTGATTATTACTGAAGTACACATACAATACGAGTGAATTGAATTCTGAATGTTGTGCTCAGTGACGTTTTATCAATAATTTAGTTATCACTTACCCCACTGCCTCCAAGGATGTCACTTACATCCATTTGACACTCAAAATATCAGGTCTGGAATGATCCACAACGAAATAATACAATAGTTTGCCCCATTGTCACTCATTGCATTAATATTATTGATTATACATATAATAGCGGATGAGACAAATGAATAAACAATGTTACGTATAGAAACATGTTCTTAGCACATACACACAGAAATACTCCCATTTCTTTATATTGCAGGATATGTCAGTTCAGAACTCTTTCACCAGAATGCACCACATCATTAGCATGTTATGTTCTTGGTCCTCCATTTGCTAGTGATCACATATATGGTTAGAAACATGTTTTTGAGAAAGACATGTATGTGCACTTGCATCTCTCTGCATCCAAAGAGGAAACACTACTGCGAAGCATTTCAAATAGATCCGATACACCAATATACCTTTGCCACCAAATAGATTGGTTCTTCCATTGCAATGTGGTGCACATGTCACCAGATATTCAATTTTGTCACAACCCGTTGTTTTTAACTGTCTCATATGGTTCCTGAAGAAGGGCAGCAGCCTCTTCTGTAACTGCAGTATAACAATCTGAATGATAGACTTATCCGGCCATGTAACATCAGCCAGCATAGCCATACTTTGTTAGTAGATACAGAAAAATATCAGTTTAATTTATGGGCAAATCTAGTGTTTTTTGCTAAATTCAGTGTCTTCTCAAATTTATTATTCTTCTTTGCCAAATTTGGAGTTACTCTTTTTGCCAAATTCAGTTTTATTTCTTGCCAGTCAGTCACATCAAAGTTCATTACATGTGAAATGAACTACTCTCATTTTAAGATTATAAACAAGCCTCTTGGAGATTAGAAGTCAAAACACAATTTTAACATTCAGTAACTATCAGTTATGAATATTAATAAATTGCTGTCCTCGATTTACAACATGTGTATACAACAAAATTACAAATTTTGTGATATCTCATAACTGCCATTTCAGAGTTATTTAGCAAAAACACTAATTTTGAAAAAAATTTTCCTGTCCTCGTATGTTAGTACTGTAGCATAGAGAAACTACAGCCATCGTATTTCCTAACAACATGCAGCTCTTCTGTACAACGTAATGATTGCACCCCTCCTAGGTGAAATACTGTCGTTTTCATCTCAATGTGACATATGTTTTCATAAGAAGAAAAAAATATGGCATCCTATAGGTCAGGACGTCAAACAATAAAGCCCTTAATCACGTAGGTATGTTAGAGAACTTAAAAGAGAAAGGATGCAGATAAAGTTAGCTACAGTGGGAATCAGTGAAACATGGTGTGAGGTCAGGTGAGTACACTTTGCAATACAATATCAAGTAATCAATAATGCCGGGGACTATGAACAGAAGAGTGAATACATTGTTATAACTAAGATAGACACAAAGCCATAACTCATCACAGTACAACTGAATATCCCTACCAGCTTGTCAGATGATGATACATTAAATTATTCAATATAATGTATTTGGATAGGTAAAAAGTCTACTAACCAAGTGGTAGCAGACCACACACGTAAAAGATGTTATAATTAGGCAAGCTTTCGGGTTGAAGGGGAAGGAGGAGGGGTGAAAGTAAAGGAGTGAAGAGTCTAGGAAAAGGGGTAGATTTTGGAAAAGTCACCCAAAATCGCTGGTCAGGGGAGACTTGCCGCTTTCCCTCTCATCGTGTCCGGTAAGTCTCCCCTGAGTAGCAGTTTTGGGTAACTTATCTGAAATCTATGCCTTTTCCTTCTGCCTGAAGGAGGAGCCACTGGCTCTGAAAGCTTGGCTAATTATAACATCTTTTATGTGTGTGTTCTGCCTCTTCTTGGTGAGTAGATTTTGTATCTATCCAAATATATTATATTGTCAAAAATTGAGTTTGTTGTTAGATTAAATTATACAGTTATTTAAGGAAGAAAAACCTGTGATGGGGAAAAAGGAGACATAGCAGGAAAACATTGACTGGAGGAAAGGAATGTCATTTCAAGTAATTATTATCAAATCTTAATTTAACCCATCAGGAAAAATAAAAGTAATGCTTTCATTATTCACTGTTACAAAATTGTAGCAGTTAAATTTTGGCAACTACTTGCAATTCTGAAATTATGGGTAATTTAAAAAAAGAGTAGGAATAAAAGGTTATCCAAAATTTTAAGAGAATGCAAACTTCAGTTATCAGAGTCAAAGTATATAAAAGGCAGGGGCTGAGACAGTTTGCAGCCTACTCCCAATTTTATTCAGTCCGTACATTCAGCAGGCATTAAATAAAGCCAAGGAGAAATTTTTAAAATGATTTAAACCCCTGAGAGTAGGCACAAAAACTTGTTTGGCAATGGCACTGTAGTTTTGTCAGAGCGCAAAGACTTAGAAGATCAGTTGAACTGAAGAAATAGTCTCTCAAACAGGTTGTAAGATGAATATCAACAAAAGTATAATCTACACCTACATAAATACTCCGCAAACCAATGTATGGGGTGTGGCAGTGGGTACCCTGTACCACTACCAGGTATTTCCTTTCCTGTTACATTGGCAAATAGAGCAAGGAAAGACTTTTATATGCCTTCGTAAGAGCCTTAGTTTATTGTATCTCACTTTTGTCGCCCATACATGAAATGTATGTTGGCAGCAGTAGATATGTGTGGTGCAGTAAACTTAAAATGCTGATTCTCTAAGTTTTCTCAATAGTGTTCCTTGAACAGGTCACCTTCCCCTCCAGGGATTCCCATTTGAGTTCCCAAAGCACCTCCATAATACTTGGGTGTTGTCCAAACCTAATGGTAACAAATCTAGCACCTCACTTTTGAATTTCTTCCATGTCTTCCTTTAATCCGACCTGGCAGGGATCCAAAATGTTACAACAGCAGTCAAGAATAGGTCACTCCAGCTTCTTTACAGATGAACCACACTTTCCCAAAATTCTCCCAATAAACCAAAGTTGACCATTCACCTTCCCTATCACAATCCTCATATGCTCATTCCATTTCATATCACTTTGCATCATTACACCCAAAAACGATGTCACTGTGTCACACAGGACACTACTAATGCCATATTCAGACATTACAGGCGTGTTTTTTTAATTAGCTGCCATGTCATATCAACTAGAAATTTTTTCTGACAAGGGAACCTCCCCATCGCACCCCCCTCAGATTTAGTTATAAGTTGGCACAGTGGATAGGCCTTGATAAACTGAACACAGATCAATTGAGAAAACAGGAAGAAGTTGCATGGAACTGTGAAAAAATAAGCAAAATATACAAACTGAGTAGTCCATGGGCCACATAGGCAACATCATGGACAATGTGAGCTCAGGAGCGCCGTGGTAGCGTGAGCAGCTGCAGAACGAAAGGTCCTTGGTTCAAGTCTTCCCTCCAGTGAGAATTTTACTTTCTTTATTTTTACATCGTTATTATCTGTCCGTTCGTTCATGGACGTCTCTGTTCACTGTAATAAGTTTAGTGTCTGTGTCTTGCGACCGCATTGCAAAACCGTGCGATTAGTAGACGAAAGGACGTGCCTCTCCAATGGGAACCGAAAACATTTGATCGCAAGGTCATAGGTCAACCGATTCCTCCACAGGAAAACACATCTGATATATTCTATACGACACTGGTAACGGCACGTGTGTCACATGACAGGAATATGTTGTCGACCCACCCAACTTGTACACTTGGCGAATGGGTAAAAAGATTCTTCTACCTTGCCCGATTTAGGTTTTCTTGTGGATGTGATAATCACTCCCAAAAAAATGATGAAAAAACAATAGTTTGTCACATAAACTGAAAATAAAAAAATTAAACTTTTCACTCGATGGAGGATTTGAACCAAGGACCTCTCGTTCCGCAGCTGCTCACGTTACCACGAGACCACGGCGCTCCTGTGTTCTTAGAGTCCTTGATGTCGCCTATCTTCCCATGAACTACTCAGTTTGTACATTTTGCTTATTTTTTCACAGTTCCACACAACTTCTTCCTGTTTTCTCAATTGATCTGTGTTCAGATTTTCAAGGCCTATCCACTGTGCCAACTTAAAACTAAATCTGAGGGGGGTGCGATGGGGAGGTTCCCCTGTGAGTGACCTTGTATCCTCTTACAGTCACAACTTTGACACCTTCCTGTACACCTCAGCATCATCAAACTACTAATTTATATATATAAAAAATAATATTGGTCGTAGTACACTTCGCTGGGCGCTCCTGGTGATACCCTTATCGCTAATGAACACTTGCAGCTCAGGACGGAGTATTATGATCCATTACTTAAGTCCACTCATATCTAAGAATGTATTCTGTATTCTCGTATCTTCATTAGCAGTCTGCAGTGGGGCACCATGCCAAATGCTTTTCAAAATCTTGAATCTGCCTGTTGCCCATCATCCATAGTTTGCACTGTATCATGTGAGGAAAGGGCAAGCTGAGTTTCGTGCGAGTGATTTTTTTCTAAAACTGGGCAAATTCAGAGACAGAAGCTTTTCGCTCTCAAGGAAATTTATTATATTTGAACTCAGAATATATTCAAGAATTCTGCAGCAAACTGATGTTAACAATACTGGTCTAATTTTGCACGTACGTTCTCACACAGGAGTTATGTATTTTTTTTTTCCTCCAGTCACTTACGGCTTTGCACTAGGTGGATATTTACAATAAATGCAAGCTAAGTAAGGGGCCAATGCCATAGAGTATTCTTTCTAAAACCGAATTGGGATTCCATCCATATCTTGCGAGTTATTTGTTTTCAACTCTTTCAATTGCTTCTGTGTGCCAGGGTTGGGTGTTACTATGTCCTCCATACAGAAGTCTGTGCAACTGTGAAATGATGGTATGTTTGTATGATTCTCCTGCGTGAACAATTCCTTACACATGAAAAGCCTCATCAAGCGACCGGATGGAAACATTAGACCTGCTTTTACATATGACCAGAATTTTCTTGGGTTCTCGAGCAGATTTTTTGCTCAGACATGACAGTGATAGTTGTAGGATTTGCACATAACCCTTTTTGACACACAAATCTCTACTAACCTTAGGCTGTCATTTGCATGTTGTCTTCTGAATCTTGAATGCAACAGCCTTTGCTTCCTGAGAATTTTTTGAATTTCTTTGTTAAGCCACAGCTGGTCTTCAGTATCTGTTTAAACTTTTCCCATTATTTCTTTATGTGCATCATACTGGAACATTAGATAATGCTGATACATTGTCCAAGTGAGATGCTAACTAATGCTTATCTGCTCTTTCTAGCAAAAACACTTTCCTGGTCTTCTACACTGATTTACTCGTATTAACTTCGGTAAACATAGTCACTAAGATGACATGATCACTAATATCTGACACTATCAGTAAGATCAGGTTTCCATAGTGTGTGGGCTGCTGAATTAGCTGCTTGTGACTTTTCAGAAAAGTGTTCAAAAGTACTTCACAAGCCTGTCTGTATCCACAGCAATTGAATGGAATGAAGTCAAATCAAGTGATGCTGAGGGAATTGAGACATGGAACATAGAAATTGGAGAGTTCTGCCATTTGGGTAGTAAAGTGACTGATTTTGGCAGAAATAAAGAGGGTATAAAATGCTGATGGGTGACACCAAGAGAAACGTTAAGAGGAAGATGCATACTTGATGTGGTCTCAAATGGCCTGAAACAAGAGATCACACCGTTCTGATGGTGAAAGATGATAGTGATGCCCAATACAGAAAATATTTTCACACCTTTAGACAACTGACAACAGAAAATAACAGTTGTATCAAGACAGCAATGTTCTGTAAGTTGCTATCAAACAAACTGAAATTGCTGACTCAACTCTTCTAAAAACTATATGGTGGCTACTGATGTGTCTTATACTTTGAGCAACCATGTTGTCTTGACTACATAAAACATAAAAATTGCACTAAAAACCAAATTATTGCTCTTACTGAGATACATTAACACATTTACTGCCACAATACCGTCAGTGATCACAGCCAAGCCTCACACCTGATGCTGAGGCCTTACCTGGCAATAACACAGTGATACTTCGCGCAAGACAGTCAACAAGTTAAGTTATAACACATGTGCTGCTGCAAACTGGAGACAGGATATGTACTGTATCAGTACTATTTTCTACACTTTTCAATTTCACTCCCAGATGATGTTTGGGAAGAACTGCCCACTGGCCACAATGGAAGTCTGTGTGTTAGCTTCATGGCGATTATGTGGTCACTTTAAACATCTTTGAATTCTATACATAAGTTGTGCTCCCCAGTGGAGGTTAAGTTTTTCCTGACACACATTGATTAAAAAACCTATGAAACTGCACAATTCTTCTAACATACATCTCTCTTCCAGTAATGGAACTAACAGAATTGTCAAGAACCATACCAATTCATACAGAAACCACTGTTTTAGTTTGTCTTAATTTAACACAATGCACATCAAATTATAGTGTTAGAGCACACAATTCACTATTATGTAACAGTGAGAGCATTTATTTATTTATTTATTTTTGCAGACATGTTCTGTCATTAAAATTACATGCCCTTAGAGGTTGATGTCTCTCTCTTATAATTTATTTTTTCAGAATACAGGAAATACACATTAACGTTTCAGGGAATTTCAGTACCATTTAATCTGTGTGTCCCAGAGGACATGCTTGCCTCAACACATCAACAGTTTGGTTTGAGGAAGCAGGTTGCAGCAGTTATGCAGAGATAATGAGACTCCTATGAGATGGATTAATACAGTGAATGGCTGGATCAAACCAGATTGAAGATGACCACCATCTGAGACATGGTTGTAAATTTTTCATACAGGATGGGGTAGATAAGTAAACCTAACTTTTAATAAAGGTTAATAAAATTTTAGAACAAATTATTTTGGCATCAATAGGGTACAACTGGAAGTTAATTTCACAAGGTAATCAACATGTCTCGAAAGTGATGTCCCTCATTGTTAATGCATTGAACAGCCAGTTTTTGAAGTTCTGCATAACTTTGTGAAGCATCTGTTGTGGAATACAGTCCACTTCCATTTGTACTGAATGCTGTACATAGGGTTGTATTTATCCACCTCTCTTGATGTAAAAATAGCTGTACGGAGTTAAATTCAGTGAGCATACAGGCTATGAAATGTCACCATACCGGGAGATAAGTGCCTTCAAACAACAATCCATTTCCAGCATTATGAGCCACGAATCTATCCTGCCAGAACCACAGTAGTCCCAATCCATTTGTTGAAGTTGTGGTTTCAAAAACTGTTGGACCATGCTGATGTACCATTCAGAACTGACTGAACAGCTTTCTGGAATTTGACCAGGACACTGTGCTCCAGTTACCTTTTGTACAACACTACCACATGCACAGAACTTCTCCACCCATAAAACACTATTTCCAGTTAGTAATAGCATTTTGAGTAGGGGGATCTGATAAGTACACCTGCTCTGCAGCAATAGACTTTTGGTAAAGTAAGTTTCAATGGCAATAGCACAGTTTGTTCAACCAAACCATGTTTAAAATGGACAGTGGTACTAATGGAAACGCCCACTGCTTATGCATCATTAGAGTCCATCTCCACCCTTCCAACACCTCCACTCCATTCACGTCATTTGGAAGTAGGAATACTTCCCTTACCCAGCCGGAGAGTGCTTGGTGACAGGTGTAGTATTGTTCACGTAAGGTTCGGAGAGAAAGGAGTTACACTGTAACCGCGCTTTTATGGTCCTGGAATTAACGTCTTCCTGTCGTTTAAGACTTATCGCTCCTGTCAAATTTCCTATGTCGACAATGTTAATTCGCACCCAATTTTGTGTCAACGTATTTGTAATTTTCCCGTAATTTACGCTTTGTGAAAAAATGTTTGTGGTGAAAAAACTGATTTAAAATGACACTGCCATGCTGTTGGCTGTCAAATAGTGTTGACAAACATTACGTGGTTGGTGCTCTGCTCAGCGAATTTCAACTGGTGAATGTGTGAAAAATGGAACAGGTACAATTTGTGCCGTGCCTCCTAGCCCCCCCCCCCCCCCCCCCAAGCTCTACTCAGTGTGGTGGCTGATGGGAGTAACTAGGTTTGTTTGAATAAAGATATTATGACCAATCGCAACTGATTCCGAACTGTGTCTATTCCATGCACGCAGTTTTATGATGTGAGTGTGGTGACATCTTTGTCAAACTATATTAAGTGTGTTTCAGCATTTGGTCACTTGTGGCACTAGCTGATACTATCACTCACTCTGCGTTGCTCAAATATTTTTGGTTTAAATGCAGCACCACTTACGTATTTTTCATGCAGAGCAAAATGTGTTTCAAGAATTTATTCTCATTGTCACGTGCAGTATTTATGTATGTATTTTTTGTGGTATTACACAAATGAACAGAATATGTGTGCGCACGCGTGTGCATGTTTCTACATAACTGAAGAGGCACAGTACCTGATAATTTCAAGAAGACAACTACAATGCAAGAGATGCAGAAAAAACATGCAATTGGTGCAGTGTTTCATTATTTAAATAATCAATGACAGCTGCAGGCTTTCCAGAAACATCAATTATGACATACGAAATTTGAATCAAATGTTTCTACTTCCCCGACAGTATCCATTCCAGTTACTTCAGCAGTTTTAGTTAGATGATAAATCTTTACTAGGCAATAAACAAGTCACTGACAAGTATTTTATGGCTTTTATGTACACATACCTAAAGCGCAAAAATCCAAGGGGTATTATATATGTAACATTTACAGCTTAAAATGTTTTTGGAAAGTAATTTGATGTTGCACTGTATTTGTATTCTGGAAATAAATGCAAAATAGAACACTAACCTTTAGTAGTTCATATTATTCCATCCAGAGAGCTAATAAAGGAAAAGACTGTCCTGGATACCTAATATAATTATCAGGAGCACTGTTGTCCATTACCCATATACAGTACACTGTCGTCAGTTAACAGCTCAGTCCAATATCATACATTGAGAGTTACTTAATAGAGGAAAGGGCGTAAGTATAGAATAAGCATGTTTAGGTTCCATTGTTTATGAGTATAATGTACACACATCACAGTGAAAAGTCATGAAACATCAACTGTAACAGCTTGATGGAATGGTCCTGAAAGTTAATATTAAAACAAATATAATAAAAATCTTTAAACAATGCACACACACGGGGATTTAAATAAGGCCTGCATTAATTTTCTGCAGTTTCCATAGCTTCGTCACCACCACCATCAGCTTCCATATCATCTTCTTCACCTTCTTTCTTTTCCAGTGGTTTTTCATATGCCTTGTCCAATGGAGACACCACCACACCATCCCAGACAGACATGTCAGTTGCAATACCTGGATAAAATGAATTTTTATTTAGCAATTTGTGACAACATCATTAATGCTAATACTTTGGTTTAATAGAGATTCATACCTGCACTGCCCTCTAGACCCAATATGCGCTTGTAACCTCCATGTGCTAACACACGCAGTAATGTCTGTGCAGTAAGACACACCATATCTTGCTGCTCTAAAGTCATTGCTGTGTGAACCCGTATGTTACCTCCTTCACATGGATCTGAAATGCCTAAAAACAATATTTTAATAATTAGATCTCTTCAGAAACACCTACATGGTTTGAGCATCTTATTTGTTGGCATAGTAATACTAAAAGCAAAAATCTAAGAAGCAATGCAAAAAATTGTCATTTGAGTATGACATGGTAACACCATCTGCATTTTTATTTTAGTACATGTGGTTGTATTGTATTATTTGCAAGTTAGGAAGTGTAAATCCTAATAGTTAAGTGCCAAACATGAAAACGATACTGCCCTTTTCCCGTTTGTCACAGTTGCTATCTTAGACTGTAGACTTGTTTGTTGCAGCCTCCTGCACATCCAGCTTGTGCTTTTTTTCACATTTACATAACCCTGCACCCCACATCGGATTTGTACCTGCTTACTATATGCAAGTCTTTGTCTACCTCTACAGTATTTATTCCCACATTTACTCCCTTACTAAATTACCTGTTCCTTGACAGCTTGCACAAAATAAGATACCCATCCACAGAAACACATTTTTGCCCTGACAGCTGGGTGAGTCCACCCTGTTCTGAAGGGGCAGTGGCCTGGGCTGCCTGTTACGTGGTGATCTGTGCACTGTGTGCGCTCTTGTGGCAATCTCTGTACTACATTACATAGCATAGCAGCAGTCTTTACATTCCATAGATACAAAGAAAGTTCTTAATCACACATGTCCGATTACACACGTCATTTGATTTGGGTTTGAAGAGGCAAACAAGGGAACAAAATTTCATTAAAATCAGCATTTGAGTGGACTGCAGGAACCACTAGCTATTCCAACTGCACAATGAAGATAATAAAGGGGAGGCAGGGGGGGGGGGGGGCATAGCTGTAAGTACTTTCAAAGGCTCCAGTTCAGGAAAGATGTGGAAGAAGGAGAATAAAATTTTATTTGTAGGAACTGCCAGATGGGTTGGTAGGGAGCTGACAATTTTTCACAAGATGCCTTTATTTTACATTGTCAATTTAATGGGTGGCAATCTACACTACATATTTTGTGTGTTTTGTTTCATGTGATGTTGTTCTGGAAGTGTTTGATAATATTTTCTGCTTTGATACTCGGACTTTTCCAGTGAACCAGTAAGAAACTATAAGAGACTATGTACCTCTTATCTATCATTTTAGGTATTACACTAACCTTAAGCATTCTTCTGCAGAACAACATTTCATTTTATGTTGAGGCTACACTGCGAAAACTTACTTTCAGGAAAGATTTCTTAACACTAGGATCCGACTGTATAAAGCAACTGACCTTCGATTAGCACAGAAAATAACTTAGATAAAACCAAACGCCAAAGTCTGCATTGTATAACCATTGTCGGAAAGTGGGATCATTTATGACTGGCAAAATTTTGTTGAGAAAGGTAGGTTCAATTGCTATTATCAGTTCACAACCTAGAGGCATTACACCAAATTGTTTTGATTACTGCAAACACACATTAAGATGTAAATAATAAATAATTGGTACTAGAAAATTTTTTGAATAATTAATACTCCCTCTCACTCTGCTTAAGCTCAAAATACTTTTTTTTTAGATCTGTACAGTTAGATTATTAATTACTCAGCTATGTAAGCTATGAGTGTAGCTAACTGATGTAACAATCTTAGAAGACTACAATGTGATTAGTTAACAGCATTGTATAGATACTTAATGACGGTGTAAGAATCATAGATTCAAAATATTTGCAGTGAGAAGTTAAGTACACAGAGTTCAACAGTAGCCAATAAAAACTAAACAACCCTTACAACAATGCTCTATGCACCTGGTGACTCAGTGGGTGAGTCCCAGAGTGCAGTCCAGAAAACCCCAGGTTCAATATTGCATCAGTTCTATTTTTTTCTCGCCTTGCCATTTTTTCCACCTTGAACAATGTTTCTTAATGTGTAAAATGCTGAGCTATTGACTATAGGACTCAGAGTAAAACTAAATCACTTAACAGTTATTGCAGCATTTTACTTTAACAACGTAAAACATCAGTGCACCAGGTAAGAAGTCTAAAATGGATGACAATATTTGTTAGGAGAAGGAATTCCAGTTCTAACAGAGAAAACAACACTAACAGTCATAATGCAATGTGGACGACATTTAGTAACAATGTTATTTACATAAAACATTTACAAAATGTCAGTTTGAAATCTGGATTTCATTTATTTTAGTTCCAGTTCTTTAATTTCTTTTCCTTCTTTCCGTGTTACTTTCTCATTTCATGTTCCAAAGCAATAATTTACCTTTATTCTACACTATTATTCGAGGCATTGTTATCTCCTGTTGTAAAACTGGTACTTCTCATTGAGAACATTTTCTATTCTTTTTGTTTTTTGGACAAAATTCTGACACTAGATTCTGTAACAGAATCCTTACCTGTGTGTCAGAGGTTGTTTTTAGTTATAATTATCCTAAGCTTTGCTGTCAGTTACTTGACACTATTATTCTTACCAACTTTAGGTAAACACTATGTTCGAAACTTCCTGGCAGATGAAAACTGTGTGCCGGACCGAGACTCGAACTCGGGACCTTTGCCTTTCACAGCCAAGTGCTCTATCGATTGAGCTACCCATGCACGACTCTTGAGGCATCCAGCTTTGCTTCACCAGTACCTTGTCTCCTACCTTCCGAACTTCACACAAGCCCTCCTACGAAACATGCAGAATTAGCATTTCTGGAAGAAAGGACATGGCTCAGCTGCAGTCTGGGGAATGTTTCCAGAACAAAATTTTCACTCTGCCAGGAAGTTTCATATCAGTGCACACTCCACTGCAGAATCTTTTTGAAGGGTGGGGGGACTTTTCATGATAGGAACTTTCTCTACTTACTTTCCTCTGTCTTTATACTGCGGCACCTTTGGTAATAAATACTGTGTATCTACTAAGTAAAATTAATATCTGCTATCAAAGCACAATAATTATGTCACTCACCAATTTTAGCGACATTGTCAAGCGTGTTTCCTGCTAGTGTAGATGAGTACCGAACCTGTTCAGTGGATCCAAGTCTAGTGTTACACAATGGAGCGGAGTCCCGCAAAGTTCAATTTCTGAACTACCATCAACAGTGACCTCCCACAATTTCAAACCTCGCATTTAGGAAATCATTCATGCAGGAATGATCATACAAACATACCACTGTCTCACATCGCACATCCCCTAGTATGGAGGAAACAGTAATAGGCATCCCTTGTGTAGAGAAACAACTGTGAGTTAAAAACAAGGCCATTAGCTCCAGATCGAACCCCAGTCCAGTTTCACAGTGAGTATTCTACAATACTGGCTCCTTACTTAGCTTTCATTTATCACGGATCTCTCACCCAGCACAAAGTTGTGAGCAACTGGGAAAAAGTGCAGGTGAGTCATACACTTGGAAAATGGAAAAATGGTTCCGTACAATCATCAGCCAATACCTTTAACATTAGTCTGCTGCCAAGTTCTTGAACATATTCTCAGTTCAAATATAAACAATTTTTCTGAGACTTAAGAGCTTCTGTCCACAAATCAGCACAGATTTAGAAAGCATTGCTTGTGCAGAACTCAATTTGCCCTTTTCTCACACAGTATCCTGTAAACCACGGATCACGGGCAAACAGACTACTCCTTCCTGGATTTTCACAAAGCATTTGACGTGGTTGACTTAAAGGTCTAAGCATACAGAACAGGTTCCAGATATCCAAGTGGTTCGAAGACTAAGCAATAGAACACAATATGTTGTCCTCGACACTGGGTGTTCACTGGAAACAAGGGTATTATCAAGAGTACCCCAGTGAAGTGTGATAGGAACACTTATTGTCAACATACATAAATGATCCGACAGACTGAGCAGCAATCTGCACCTCCTGATAACACTGTAGTATACGGGAAGGTGTTGTCAACTGACTGTAAGATGACAAGATGACTGATGCAATTTTTTGTGACTATTGACAGCTTGTTTTAAATGTAGAAACACTTAAGTTACTAGAAGTGAGTAGACAAACCAACTCTGCAATTTTTGAATACAGCATTAGCAGTGTATCAGTTCACAGTCACATTGTTTCAACATCTAGTTGTAACTATTCAAGGCATATAATTGATAAAGACAGTAGGAGGGAAGGCAGACTTCGGTTTATTCAGAGAATTTTACGAAAGCATGGATTGTCTGTAAAGGACATCATGTTTAGAACATGAGTTCAACCCTTCTTTGAGTCCTGAAGTGTTTTGGATCCCACCAGGTTGAATTCAAGCAAGATATTGAAGCAATTCAAAAATGGGTTGCTAGATTTGTTACAGTTAGGTTTGATCAACAAGTGATTATTACAGAGATGCTTTGTGAGCTAAAGTGCCAATACCTGGAGTGAAGACCTTTTTTGTGAGACACAGAACAATTCTATTGCCACCAACATATATTTCATTTACGCACCATGAAACAATAACCAGAGAAATTAGGGCTCATACTGAGGCCTATAATAAGTCATTTTTCCTTTTTCTATTTGGGAATGGAACAAGAAATGAAATGACTAATAATGGTACAGGGTACCCTCCACCACATATCATACGAAGGCTTGTGGAGTACCTCTGATGAATGTATTTCTCTTGTAGGTGGTTCTATTTACATCTCTGGAAGCAAGTCAAACTAGGACTCGGGAGAGCCAATGAATTGTCATTGCAGTCTCTATAAAATGTGGAATGAGAAGCCTAACAGAGAGAGTCACTCGAGTATAACATGGTCATCTCACTGCAAACTACCCTGGATCAATAATTTAAAAAATAAATGTAACAACTCTACTGCAGGCAGTGAGTTGTTGGAAGGCACAAAAACTAGAGTGAGAACTTTGCCAGCTTTCCAACAAATCCTTTTGTCAGAGTTATAGCATACACATACAAAGTAACACTTGCACAGCAACATTGTCCTGACTTACTAGATAGTGCCGGGACAACAGCTCAACTGAGGCAAGAAGCCATGCTGGATGGAATGTGGAAAAGTAGCAGCAATCAGATGGGAGGGTTGTAGAAGGCTGGAAGACAGCTGACAAGGGAACCTCCCCATCGCACCCCCCTCAGATTTAGTTATAAATTGACACAGTGGATAGGCCTTGAAAAACTGAACACGGATCAATCGAGAAAACAGGAAGAAGTTGTGTGGAACTACGAAAAAATAAGCAAATTATACAAACTGAGTAGTCCAAGTGTAAGATATACAACATCAAGGACTGTGTAAGCTGAGGAGCGCCGTGGTCCCGTGGTTAGAGTGAGTAACTGCGCAACGAGAGGTCCTTGGTTCGAGTCCTCCCTCGAGTAAAAATTTTACTTACTTTATTTTCGCAAAGTTACGATCTGACCGTTCATTCATTGACGTCTCTGTTCACTGTAATAAGTTTAGTGTCTATGTTTTGCAACCGCACCGCAAAACCGTGCGATTAGTAGACGAAAGGACGTGCCTCTCCAATAGGAACCGAAAACATTTGATCGCAAATTCATAGGTCAACCGATTCCTCCACAGGAAAACACGTCTGAAGTATTCTATACGACACTGGTGACGGCATGTGCTTCACATTACAGGAATATGTTGTCGACCCACCAAACTTGCACACTTGACGAATGGGTAAAAAGTTTCTTCTACCTTGCCCGATTTAGATTTTCTTGTGGATGTGATAATCACTCCCAAAAAAGTGATGAAGACATAAGAGTTTGTCACAAACTGCAACAAATGAATGCAACTTTCACAGTCGCACAGTTTTCCCTGTGCTCTGTCAAAACATACGTTTTTAACGTTTTTAAGTTTTTCCGTGTGTAGACCGTCAAATCCTGCATGTGTCCAAGCAAATCTGAACATGTCCTGGAATTTTGGAGAGCGAAGTTGATCATGTCTGAGTGCATGAACTTTGATAATTGTCTGAAAATAAAAAATTAAAACTTTTCACTCGAGGAAGGATTGAACCAGGGACCTTCCGTTCCGTAGCTGCTCGCGGTAACCACGGGACCACGGTGCTCATCAGTGTACACGTACCTTGATGTGGCTTATCTTGGACACGGACTACTCAGTTTGTATATTTTGCTTATTTTTTTCATAGTTCCATACAACTTCTTCCTGTTTTCTTGATTGATCTGTGTTCAGTTTTTCATGGCCTATCCCTGTGCCAACTTATAACTAAATCTGAGGGGGGTGCGATGGGGAGGTTCCCTTGTGAGTAGGAGATGCTGTGGATGCACAGGCATGTGCCAGTAATGAGTTCATTCTAGCCACAGGCAGTTGTGCACAGTTAGGTGCAGTACTGAATAGAAGAGAATGTGAGCGAAAATGGGCAACTATGCCAACAGGATGAGTCACTATTGGTCCTGGAGCAGCACTGGAGATGGATGTGGGGCAGTGGTTGGTGGAGAAAGAGGGCGAAAGAATGATGAGACTTAATGTTTAATTTCAAAGACAACTTCCCTCTACATTCAGGGGAGAGAAAGAACTCTCTCTCTCTGTCTCTGTGTGTGTGTGTGTGTGTGTGTGTGTGTGTGTGTGTGTGTGTGTGTGTGTGTAGGCCTAGCAGCATGTTAGGTCTGTGGGTGGTCAACTCTGCTCTTAGCCACAGTTTGGCTGTGGCCATTCATTTTGGTTGGCAGCTGGTTGCATAAAATGCTGTGAAGAAATTACAGAAGGTATGGTTATGATATGACTGTTTTAACAGATAGTCTCGCCTCTGACAGGGTAAGCCTGTGAGAAGCCTTGAGGAGGCAATGCTGCGTTGGTGTACTGCACACGGTCTTACAACTGGGAATTCCACAGCACGACAATCAATGCAGGCCTTTGATACAGTTATTCCTACCAGTGATACCATGTTTAAGTAGGTAGTGATTAAAAAACTTCCAGAAAAACCACAACAGTTTGTTACCACCACCACCACCACTTGCCTAGTGCCTCAGTTCCGAGCAGCAGCCTCCACATAGCACTCACAAATTCAGACCACCACCTGCTTCTTCCCCACCTCCACCTGTACGTCCTGCAATTCTGGCGATAGTATTGCCATTTGGCTAAGAGCACTCAACTGTGGACTACTTTAGTGCCTGCAGCCAGCTCTGTACAGCTCCTGCCACTGCAGTAGAGAGTAAAGTTATACTACTTATGTTGTGAGGACAGTATTCCGACTTTGCAATTTATTTATGGAGGTCTAAGATGATATCAAGTGTCTACTAAATTAAATTCCATCATAGCAAAAGTATCATATTGCCAAAACACATTTTTAAAATATTGCTGTATCATATTCAGTTATATCTTATTGTGTCACTACATTTTGTTCTAGTGCCATCCTGTCAAGTTCAAGTTGATAGTTATAGTGTGCAATCTGGCACAGTTACAGAACTAGTGTAGTAAAACCACTTTTCTGCTAACATGGATGTTTGGGCTGAACTAATAGCAGCCTTACATTATAACATCCCAACAGATAATATCCAACTTTAGCACCAGACAGTTATTTATCTAATGTTGCGCACTGTCAATATTTAAATTATGTTGTACGTGTCACAAAGAAGTTCAACACAACAACACGCAGCTCACGATCAGGGGCATAGATCCTCATAACAATCAACATGGAAACAATCAAAATAAGAGAGGGTGCTGAAGTATTACGTACGCATATTACCTAACATTTATACACAAAATAAAGCTTTAAATTATGTAGAACAATACCTGCTGATCCTGGGAGAAACAAACCAGCTGCAAGCAACTGCAGAACCCTGCGATATGCCTGATTGATTGGCAATGCCTGGCGACTGGGATTATTCATAATTGAACTATGTGCCTGTGAAAGAAAAATATTTTTAATCTGAATTGCATTTCATTTTATACAAACCACACAAAGAAAATGGTACGACATACTGGTTGATCAGCGGACATAAATTTAGTAAATTTATGAAGAACATTAGTTATGCTTCAGTTGTCATAACCTAAAGTTGTATGTAAAATTTCATTTACCGATCTTTTTTCTTTTTCTTGAGATGCTGAAGACCACAGACAGCATGGTTATGAACATTTGTTATGCATCAACATAGAAACTAGTCATTTGCACAATCTGCTAATTGAATTAGCCTCACTTAGCATTAAACTTGTTAAAGAATTTCAACAAAATTAAGATCTATCTGAAAATAAATAAGCACCGTAAGTGTTAATTTAGAATGCGCCATCCATTGGGCATAATGGACTGATGCAGCAAGCTCAATCGGAATATTGGAAATGTGTATGTTGTCTAGATACATAATAACTTCCTATGTTTGCTGCATGTGATGCGTGGCTTAGAACATAGTAAGTCAACAAAGAGAACTGCAGAACTAGCAATCAGGCTAGAGACTTATCATTTAATGTTATCTTGAGAAGTCACTATAGTTGAAATATACTATGCAAATGAAAATAACTGGACACACCCAAAAACAGACATTTTCCATATGAGGTGCATTGTGCTGCCGCCTACTGCCAGGTACTCAATATCAGTGACCTCAGCTAGAGAGCAGAATGAGGTGCACCACAGAACTCATGGACTTCAAACATGGTCAGGTGATTGGGTGTCATTTGCGTCATACGTCTGTACGTGAGATTTCCACACTCCTAAACACCCCCAGGCCTACTGTTTCCAATGTGTTAGTGAAGTGGAAATGCAAAGGAACACGTACAGCACAAAAGCATACAGGCTGCCCTCGTGTGTTGGCTGACAGACCACCGACAGTCTAAGAGGTTCATAATGTGTAACAGGCACACATCTCTCCAGACCATCACACAGGAATTCCAAACTGCATCAGGATCCACTGCAAGTACTGTGACAGTTAGGCAGGAGGTAGGAAAACTTTGATTTCATGCTGTCTGCTCATATGCCACACATCACCATGGTGAATGTCTAATGACGCCTTGATTGGTGTAAGGAGCGTAAACATTGGATGTTGAACAGTGGAAAAACATTGTGTGGAGTGACTTATCACGGTACACAATGAGATGAGGCGATCTGATGGCATGGTGTGGGTATGACGAACGTCCGGTGAACGTAATCTGCCATCATGTGTAGTGCCAACAATAAAATTTGGAGGTGGCTGTGTTATGGTGTGGACGTGTTTTTCATGGAGGAGGCTTGCACCCATTGCTGTTTTGTGTAGCACTATCACAGCAAAGGCTTAAAATGTTTTAAGCACGTTCTTGCTTCCCACTGTTGAAGAGCAATTCAGGGATGGCGATTGCAACTTTCAATACAATCAAGCACCTGTTGATAATGCACGGCCTGTGACAGAGTGGTTACACGACAATAACATCCCTGTAATGGACTGGCCTGCACAGAAACTTTACCTGTATCCTATAGAACACCTTTGGGATGTTCTGAAACACTGACTTCGTGCTAGGCCTCACCAACCAACATCAATACTCTCTTCAGTGCAGCAGTCAGTGAAGAATGGGCTACCATTCCCCACGAAACCTCCCAGCACCTGATTGAACGTATGGCTGTGAGAGCAGAAGCTGTCATGAAAGTTAAGGGTTGTTTAACACCATACTGAATTCCAGCATTACCGATGAAGGGCACCACGAACTTTTAAATCATTTTCAGTGAGCTGTCCACGTACTTTTGATCCCGTAGTGTATATTATTCTGTAATACCAGGTAAACCATGAAATATGTGGCAATTACTTTTTGCATTACCATGCCTCTCAATCATTTTCCCTAATCAAGTATCACTTCTAATTCGTTCTATTTAATTATTATTTATCGCCCTACATGCTACTCATTTCGCCTATATCTCACCTTTCCCTTCCCAGAGGCAACTAATCATACATCTGACAAATGTTTCTCTGATTAATGAAGGTTAGAAATTTTTTATATTCATTAATTTCTAGAATATTCATGAAAACAGTCAGACATCATTAACAATTACACTTATCACATCAGCATGGGAGCCTAAAGCTTTTATTATGTGCATGGACTACTTATCAGTGTAACTTCAAGCTTAACACTCTGCCGTCTGCACGTCTTGTAAAAATTTATTTGCTTGGAGCTGGGAGTGCTAATTCAGATTACTTGGCTTGTCGCCGGCTTTTCTTGACATGATCGGGAGATTATAAATCTTAAGTTTAACTACTCTCATCATTAGTTCTCATACGTTCTCAGCCCTGTTCCCTTACTTTCATGAAATTTCAAAGCTGTACATATGCAAATAAATATGTCGCTTTATGTGACCAGAAAGTCTCAACCAGATCACGACCAGATGTACGCGATGTAGTGGCAACCTTAAAGTTTTGCTCAGAAGAAGGTACAATGTCTTATCCACAAATCAGATGCTTTCAATAAATTGTGAAAGCAGACCTTTGTGTTCTGTTTTGAAATATTGACACGTACGGAATGCATTAAATAATGTGCAATTAAAGAGTTACAAGCAAACCTTTTTATAATTTTTCTGTATACAGGGTAATAAATATTGGTCTGCCTGATCCCCTCCTTTCATGTATTTATTGTAGTCTAATGCACTTTCAGGTTTTTTTATTGTGTAATTCATTTTGCTACATTTTCTCTGAGTGTCAGTCAAAGTGGCATTATGTATTGTAGAGAACATTTTTATTGTTTTAGTTTTTCACAGCTCTTCATACCTGTGCGAGTACTTTACCTTCCCATTGATCACAAGCTTCAAACATTGATTTTTGCGCACTTTAATTTTTCCAGAAATTCTCTATTTTTCCGTATTGTTCCATGAACTCAAATTTTCTTTTCAAGTAACTTCTCTGCAAGTTCTACACTGTAATAATAATAATTATACATGTAGATGTGATGCCACTTTCCATAAGAAGGTATCAATAGTTCCATCACTGTTGCTGCTAAAGGCTGTCAAGCACCAGAATTTACCTTAAATGAGGAACTGTATCTTTTACTCTAATCACACAGCATCCATATGAGTATGCCGTACTTCTTAATTTTCGACAGATTGCAAACTCTAAAATTTAGCAGTCCTTAAACTTTTAGGAAAAATAATCAATTATGAATTCCACTTCAAAAAGCCGTGATCATGTGTAGTAAATAACGGCAGAGCAACTTGCTATCTTGTCCAAATTTTACACTACCACAGACTACACCATTGACTATCAGATTAAATCCTTGTAGATGTGACACGTGTTTATATTTGAGCCCTTGTACAAATCCTTTATGATTTTCTTGTAACAGCCAATGCTAATAGTTTTCCTTAAACACTTACCTATTTACACTGAACTATGACTTCCGCTGCCACCACGACAACCACCATCACCAATGAAGACACTCAAAGCTGCACATTACAGTTCAGCTTTCTGAGTGCTCATTAGTAATAGGCCTAAATGCAATGATTATGGAACATATTGCATATCAGCTGACATGTTAGACCTTACACTGTCATGCATGAATTCCTACCATCTTCACACTTACATACTTGATTTATAAATCTAATTTCAAAACTGAGAAATACTGATTTTGATATTTTTGTACAGAATAGATTATGACAACCCAACAAATATTTTGTGCACATTTATCAACTGTTTTTTAAAATTCCAATTATCCATTAAAATCAAGTACAATAAAAATGCCTGTCAGCTTACCAGCAAGTCTAGCATCCATGGAGAAAGAGGTTCAAAACCTTCAAATCTGTTTCTTAGATCTCTCAATAGGCGAATAAGAACTTTTATTGATGAATGGTGGGCATTTTCTTCAAACCAACGGCTGAAAAGTTAAGTTATCAAAATCATGTGTCAGATACTTCCCCATCAAATGTATTATGAATACGCAACCTACGACTACAATAGTAATTTACATTTTTTTTACAGCGATCATGTATGCCACAGATAACTGTTCAAAGCAGAGAAGTTTCACAACCGAGCACAAGAAATCTGTGGTGTACATATTGTGAAACTATAAATTAATCCCCAAAAATAGCAACAAGTAATTAAGACGAAAGAAATCTCAGGTGAACAGTCTGGTATGAGCGTGCATGTCCTATGCACACTCATATCAGGCTGTTCACCCGAGATTTATTTAGTCAAAATATGCCTGGAGAAATTGAAGAATCACAACAAGTAATTAGTATACCATTTATTTTGAAAATTATCTCCAATGCAAAATCAATTTTAACATGTCCACAGCACCACACTCCAATATAAATGCCAAACCACGTGCCAGCTAAAGTGTACAGCCTAAATAATGCCTCTTTACCATGATAATTCACCAGACTGTCAAACTAAACAGCATGACATTATGTTACAACTGATCATTTTCTTTGAAACGAGGATAATAACTGGTTACAGCTATCTCTTAGCCAATAAGCCAGAAACATTTAACATCTAATTTGATGACAATGTGTACCAAAATTGTTTCCCTGTATGTAGTAACAAATACAGATTTTGTAGCAGTAGAACTAGTGTGCCACTCAAGCTCTCAATCATGCATGTGTGTGCGTGTATTACCCATTGTACCATACATTTCATATTTCTTTCACAATTTATTCACAGGTCAATTTGAGTGCTGAATACCTCTTATTTGCTTTGAATGGTGATAAGCCTCATTTCTTTGTTTTGAAGGGTTACACTGTACAGATACTAAACATTCTTGGGTTGACCGAAGCGTCCGATCCCACCCGTCTGCTTTGACCTTTGACGTAAGGCTGTTGTGGTATGTGACGTCACGATGGCGCGGAATATAGTTTGTGAGAGTGGCGTGTTTGTAGGTGTCGTCTTGATGTGATCGGCAGTGCTTTCTGGTGGTGTGTTAGGTGATGTTTTTGGTTTAGTTTGCAAGTGTGACGTGTGTGAACTTTGGTAAATTGCTTTTTTTATGTCTTTTGTAGGTATGGATATGACTGACAGGGTCAACAGTTTTCAGTTGTTGGCTATGACGAGGGACAGTGCATTGTCTCTAATAAAATTTCTTCAACTGTTCAGATTTTTGGATTAAGTCCTGAAGTGTTCAGTAGGTCGTGAAGAAATGAAGCTTACTTAAAGTTCCAGAGTCTCAGACCATGGACGGCTGTATGTGGAGATGTCGTAAGGATAACAGGTCAAGGGAAGTGTTTGATCCTAATGTGTGGCTGTGAATGTTGGTATTGGTAGATGTTTTTGAGCTATATAGGGCAAGGGAAGTATTAGGTCCTAATTTATGGGATCGAGAGCTGCTGTTGAGCTATATAGGTCAGGGGAAGTGTTCGATCCCAATTTATGAGATCGGGAGCTGCTGTTGAGCTACATACGTCAAGGGAAGTGTCCGATTCCAGATGATATTGTGTTTAGTGGTATTTGGGGAGTTTTGTGATGTCGGTTTTGCATGGAGGTGGGTGTGTAAATTTGTTTATATTTAGTTTGTCCCCACCCAAAACCCCCCTATTTCCCACACTTGTCCTGTTAGTGTCACTAGGCTTCTTGTGGAACGTGTGTGTGTATGTGTGTGTGTGTGTGTGTGTGTGTGTTTTTCGATGTATTTTCGTCCTCAATGTGTACATAACGACTTTATATGCGCCATATTGGAATCGTGGTTTATGGTCGTTTCCGCCATATTTGTGACGTCACGGGCGGGATCGGACGCTTCCGTATTTCCACATTCTTTGGTTGTCCTAATTACAAGAAAAAATTGTGAATTATATTCGCAATTTACATGAATTTTTAATTTTAGGTCAATAATTTTCTTCTTGAAATTTTTTTACCCTGCGCACTATTTCCTTTTAGTGCTCAAATATCATCTAGTGTCTTATAGTTGTGTAACATATTTATCCTTTTATTGCTTTGCTATATTCCTATTCTTAGATCGTAGATCTATGGTCTAAGCCTTGTTTCATTAGTTGGTTACATTGGTTCACACTCTTGCTATGTGATTTTTGCAAGAGGGATCCATAATTAAGATTTAATGGTCTTACATTGTGGTGTGAAATTAAAGGTGGTAATAAGATCAATGAAGGTCTTCTCACAACATTCTTCCAATAGGTGCATGTGGAGATGCCCCCGCGATAATGTGTGGCACAGATCATCACTGGAAAGGTCAACATTGTTCTTGTGTTATAGGTCTGTTGATATACTATTTGCAATACTAGTCCTTTATCAGACATGACAAGCATCAAGCTGGTGGTACTGAACAGACAGCAACTGATTAATTTTCTTTCTGTAGAGAAGTTGTGCTGCATTCACTAAATAAAGGGGATCATTAGAGGGGTAGGGATGCTGTTTGGGGTTACAGTGAAAGCTGACAAGCTCTTTTGATAAGAGTGAAGTACATGTTGGTCTTTGGGGCTATTATTTCAGGTGGAGACTGATGCTAACAATCTCAGTAGGTACATGTGTTTTAGATTCACTAAGAGGAATATGTATCTAAATGATTTACTGTCACATGACTTCAGTTCATACAAAGGGTTGTGCAATAGGGGCCATAATCACCTCATTGTGAACCTTGATACTGGATTTGAAGATTGGGGCCTGCAAAAAATACTACTGAGGGGAACTGGAGGGGAGTGGGGGTTCCTGTCAGACCTGTTGTTGAAAAGGACGAAAGGCACTCTTCTGTCTTGCATGCTCGTGTTGAGCCCTGTTAGAACTGTTTTACAGCATTACTGTCATTTTTCATTATTGGCAACAAATATAGGCCCCTGCTCCTAAGCTAAGTGGGAGTCACTAGCAGTGTATTCTCTTCCATTATGGGCAGGGAGGGTGAGGTTGGCATTCAAGTTATTTCACGTACGTCATTTGTTTTTTAATTGAGGTATGTGTTACTGTCTCAGTTTTCTAAATTGTTTCTTGAATTGTGTTAAGCCTATTTTATTACTGTACACTATTTTTTCTTCATAAGTTTATTTCCTTTCATGAGTCTCCATCTCTAATATTAAATTTGGTGCCTGGATATTTTGTGTGGTTAATGTTTTTGTTGTGTAAGCTATCACCCATCGGTATCTGCATATTCAGTTGAGACATATAGGTTAACCAATGTTGCTGAAACCTCTTTCTATAATTTGTGGTTTTTCACTGTGTGTATTGCCACCATATTTTGTCATTTTGTACTGCTGTCTGATGTCAAATTTGCATATAACTGTGTCTTAAGTTCAACTATTATTATGAATTTGTGTTTATTTGGCGTTTATATTTCCACACCAGTGTAATATGAGGTGGTGTTGGCTGTCATTATCACTTCTTGTAGAGAACAGCGACCACTGAGCCATTAGAGATAAACTTCGAGGTTTTCAGAGGCAGTCAGTTTATGAAATAAATGAACACCATGAATACTACAAAGTTTAGAACATCAAATCTTCAGACTTCAATGACAACACACTCAATCCCTAATAACGTAAAGTGAACTATCCCTAACAGTAAGTAACAAGCTTTAACTTTAATTCATGCCTTCTACAGCAAACAAGCAACATCAGGAGCATTCTTCTGATAATGCCTCTTAAAAGTAGAACAGAGCAGACTGAAGCTTTTAGAAACAGATGACTCAGTTTATTAGTACAATGACACGTTTTCGAAGAGTAAATACTATGAACATGGGAAACATTCTCACCTGTGTCTGATTGCTGCTAAATGACTCTGCAAAATTTTCTGGTCTAAATGCAGTTCAGGGTCTAGTTTCCGAAGATTGTGATGGACAGTAGTCATTAAAACCCTCACAGTTGCTTCAGAACTACTGATCTCGAAGCCACGGTCATTTGTTAACATAGAGAGAACTGAAACATTTTTTACAAACTTTACATTATATTTGTCACACACACACACACACACACACACAAAACATTTTACATCTTATGTAAAACCTCTTTCCCCACTGTTTCTGCCAAAATATATTTTCTGAGTATGTTTACTACATAAGTATTCCCACAGAATAAGCCATTTCACATATTGCAATATTCCAATAACCAAAAAATTGCCAATTTAATACTACTACTGTAAAGACAATGTTTGACATTTTTTCAAGAAATGATTGAGTTACTCACTCTCTTGTGGATCTTGAGCTTTCAAATCTTCTTGCACCTTAACACCAAGTGCATCAACAGCTTCTCTCGTTGGCAAGGTTTTCAGTATGACAACAATGTCTGCCACATTATGTCCAGTCATCATAGTTCCCTTTTTAAAAGATCCAACTTGTCTAACTTCTTCCAACTGACAGGCATCAAAGCCACCTGGAGCAACAACCAAGTTGTCCATTACTGTCTGTATCTTTGTCACAAGATTTAGTACAGAAGTCTGCTCTTGAGGTGATGGTGACAGATCTGTATTTCTCTTCAGAAGTGCCTACAACGAAAATCAAAGTTTTTTTTTCCACAAGAATGCAGCACCACAGTAAAATATGATGAGAAAAACAAGCAATAATGATCTTAATTTTGTCAGCCTAATACAACTTCTACGAACAATAGTAGTCCTAAAGCATGAACTACCTACAAATTTAACCTTTTTAAAAACATGAAGGAACTGTCAGCCCTAGAAGGCAAATTCCAGGTAGACTAAGTACTAATGGTTCTTGTATAGAGGACCATGAGCAAACACCAAAACAATAATTACCCATGTGATCTATATAATCTATTAATAAAAACGATCTGCAGATGTGAAATGCATAGAAAAATATAGTGAAATAATGTTATAGAACTCCACAGTTATTCTTGTGTAAACAATTATGCACTCGTCTGCTACCAGCAGCCGAATATGCCATGCCACAAAACCGTGAAATTGTCAGACTAAGTCACTGTACGGAAAGATTTCTAGTAAACAAGAGGTACATAATAAATACATAAAAAACACTTAGTTAAAAAAACTGCTTTACAAGACCGCTAAGGTAAAACGTACAGATGGCCAGATTTACAGACATAAGCACCAGGAAGACATACTATTTCTATGTACTCAAACTATAGATATTAGCCTATTTTATTATTAATTAAGGTTAAATGTAACAGGAAAGTTTTACCTGCGTGAATGCAGTCTCATCAGGCAATGGCTTTACACGAGGAAACGCAGATTCACACAAAGTAAGATCGAAAGGGTGACGAGGGACAAAAGGCTTAACTTTGAATGGCCCTGGTCTGCCCATTCCTCTTCCCATTCCACCTCGACCTCTTCCTCTTACCATCTTCATCTTGTTACTGTTGTGCTGCAATTAAACATACAAACTTTTAAACGTCACCCTGGCTGTAGCTTAAACAAAGCTTTCTCTTAATCAGCTATTGAGCCACGAACGAGACAACACGCCGCGGGATTTCTTTAACATGGTAGAAGCAACTTCTCCTAAATGCAAACTTCTATTGAAATAACGTGAGAAACTTATTTCACAAGCATTCAGATGGACTTATTAAAAAAACGTACTTACGTTACAACTCGTTCAATACAATCACCACTCCGCGTCTTCTACAACAACAGCACAAAACCAGACGCCGGATCCAAAGACCGCAAACTATGCATCATCCTCAGATGACATTTGTGAGACATTACCAAAGATATCACTATCATTAGCTAAAAAATAGTGAATCAACGGAGAAAGAGAAAAATGATGCCTCCTGCATTGGTAATGTTATACACGGTTGAATTCCCAAAGGCGTTTGTAGGACATAAAAATATTACATTAGCATCTTCGCAAGCGATATGTACTTTAAGTTTGGTCAAACATATTCCACCAGCGTAAGGCTGATTCAGCTTGACGGAACGGGTCGTAGCGAAGCGTAATAAACAAAACATTCCACAGGATTTCAAATGGTCTGATTTACACAGGCGGTCAATGGGTAGAACGGAACGGGACCGACTGGAACGTTAAGGTCAGGTCAAGATACTCGGAATTAGCACTGTGACGTTGACGCTGGTGGCGAGAGGATGGCGTCAATTCTAGTATCCGATTCCACCCGTCGACTTTGACCAATAATGTAATGTATGACGTTGTTTTGTTTGTACCGCAAATTACTTACGTTAAATGGTTTCTCTGGATTTCCTCGTTACACGTATATTAAAAATTCTACATATATTGTTTTGTTTTCATATTGTAATTCGTTTTCGGCATCTTTTGTTGACGAAAGTAGTCGTGATTTATAAGATCTTGATTTCTCACACAACTGATTTTAATTATGGATGAGTCATTTGTATTTACAGTGAAAATTCTCCATGAGAAAATGATTGAGAGTAAGTCAGCTATAAGCTTTTTGAAATCATTTGGCGTTACTGCAGAATTTTGCAAGTGCAGTGTTTGTGGAAATTATATGAGTTTGACAAAGGTGGAGGTGCAGAAAAAATAATGTATGGAGATCTATACACAGGGGGACCTGGTTCGAAAGATCGAGGTTGAATTTAGAATTAAGTGTCATGTTAACCTACTATTTTTGCTATCAATATTCTTGTAGATCTGTCATGCATGAAGCAGGGGTTTCGTGTGGCACTTTAGTTAACTGGTTTCATTTTGTAGAGAAATCTGTGGGGAATTTATAGAGTATAGGGGACCATTGGGAGGGGGGGGGTTAGAGTTGACGTAGGCAAATCACATTTTGGAGAGAGAAAGTATAAAGGGGGCATGAGGTTGTTGGGCTTTGGATTTTTGGAGTATAGTTTCTGGAGGGGATCGTGATGTTGTATTTAGGGTTGTACAAAATCGTACAAAGGAAGTAGTGACATCTTTAATAGAAGAATATGTGGAAGGGGGTTCCATAGTGATGTCGGATGGGTTTGCTTCATACAAGCGCCTGGGTGAAAGGTGCCATCATCATTTGATTATGAATCACAATATTCAGTTTAAAGATTACAAGATGGGGGCATGTACCACTACTATTGAGGGGTATTGGAGGGCCATAAAATCTATTGTCAGGTGGCAAAATAGAAGCATTTCTGTGCTGTGAGGCCATTTGGATGAATACTGTTAGAGGAAGAGTATTCCTAAAGGTTATTGTGTATTTCTTGCATTTATGAAAATAGTCAGCAAAATGAACAAGCCTCGTTTTGTTTGTTTGGCGTTGGCGGGTCTGGTGCTTTTTCCTTGTTTTACGTTGCTTTTTTTCTGTTACTGTACTGTGGGTTTGCTACTTTTTTGGTTTCTCTGGGGACAGGTTTTTCTGTTGTTTTAATATCATTTGGTTACAATGGTGGGTGAGGAGAATTGCTGTGTCTTGTACCTGTGGGTTTACTTGACTGACTTGTGATATCATTCTTTTTATTATTTTAAAATTTTGCGTCTGGTTGAGGACAGGTGGTAGGGAACAACTGATTGGGTGGTGCCTCTTTTGTGCCTGGCAGTTTGTGTTATTAATTTTTTGACTAGTTATTCTCGATTTTGTGTATTTCGTTATAGTTTGACATCTTAACATTATTATTTCTTGTTATGTCCTTATTTTGTTCTTCTTGTCAGTCTCGATCCTTCACTCCTTTGGAAGTTCATATGTGGTAAGTTTCTTTTTGTGTAGCCACTTTTATGTTTTTCTCTTCGATGTTTTTGCTATACTTCTCTTAATTTTACTTTAATTCCTGATGTATCAATTTAACTGAATGTTATTTTGAGCTACTGTAGCTGGTGTTCCTTATTATAGTTATCGGTTCCAAAGTTTGATTATTTTTGCGTTTTGTTTTTTGATCGTGCAGTCATGTAAAGATTTTCATTTTTTGAAAGTCTGGTCATATTCTGTAGTTCACTAACAAGATCGTTTTCGAAGCAGGTTTCTCATATGTTACCATATTTTTGCACTTGTAATTGCTCTTTGTACTACCGCAAAACAGTAATATTGAAATCAGTAACTAGAAATGACCTGTTATATAGGTTACTTCTAGTTACCGATTCCAGTTACTCGATGGTTCATTACTTATATACGTCTGGAAAATACAATACAATATCAGCAATCGTAATTGCTCTCTGAAGTTTCGCAAAAAAGTTAGTAATATTGGAATCAGTAACTATAATTGACCTATATATGAGGTCAATTCTAGTTACCGATTCCAACTGGAAAGTTCATTAATTGGATCTTCATTTTTCCAGCAGCTATCTCAAATGTAATAACATTTTTCTGCTCGTAACTGCTCTCTGAATTACTGCAAAAAAGCTACAAGCATTGGAATCAGTAACTAGAATAGACCTCTTATGTATATCAATTCCTGTTACCGATTCCAACTATTCGATTGTTCATTCATTAAATCCTTTTTTCTATTCGATGGTTCATTAACTGGATCGTTTCTTTCTAGCAGGTGTCTCAAATGTAATAACATTTTTCTGCTCATAATTGTTCTCTGATTTACTGCGAAATAGCTACAAACATTGGAATCGATAACTAGTTTCCTATTCCACCTATTCGCTATTTCATTAATTAGATCTTTTTTCCAGGTCCTGTGTTACATGTAGTACTATTTCTGCAATCTTAGCTGCTCTCTGAACTTCTGCAGTAAAGTTAGTAATATTGGAATTGGTAACTAGATTTGACCTCTTATACAGGTCAATTCTAGTTACCGATTCCAATATTTGTTCATTTTTAATGGATTTCCTTTACGTCAGTTCCTGATTTGTTTAGGATTTCCAGTCGATGTTTCTCCATATTTTATGTTAGTAACTCGTATTTGTTATAATTCTCTTTATTTTTCCGTTGTTCTGTTCTAATTTAATTTATCCCTGCCCAAAACACCAACTTTCCTGCGCTTCTCCCATTTGAATGAATAATCAATAATAAAATTAACCTAATTTTGCAATAGGACGATTTCACCATGTGCTATACTGTATTACAGTTTATGGTTCTCTGTGCCCCTCCACTTGCATAAATTATGATAATAATTCTAGTTAGACACAAATTTTTTACACTCCTGTTCTTACTTATTTCGGTTATCTTCAACTCGTTTACATGTAATTCGTGTGTAAATAATAATCGCATTAAATTTATTATTTTATCGCATGCTATATTCGTTTGGTTATGAGTATGATCCATTCCCTTCATAGATTGCTGATATGCAGCATCTTTGCCTTACATATGACACCATTAGTCAAATCCGATGAGTGGAATCAGACACTAGAATTTATCCAGAGGATATCGTCATCTGTTAACATCAGAAGTTAACCTATTTTCGCCACACTCACTAACGTATGGTGTTCATATGTTTATATCTCTTTAGCCTTAATTTTTTATTTTGCTTTGTTTATGTGACACATTTCAAATATTACATAGTGACTTAGATATTTTTTCCATTGAATGTTTTCCAATAAGACAGGACAGATATCTAAAAGAGAAAAATGCTTTAGCTAATACAATAATGGAACAGCTGACACTTACTCTACATATACATAAGAATTTAAATGGATGAAGAAATATTCACGAAATATTCTAATTGAAAATGTCAACTATACTGAAAGGGATACATACAATAATTTGACATTATTCGAAGCACAGAAAAAACACAATAGATATGGTAAATTGATTTCCTTTATAAATATTGTCAACGCTTTTCCAGATGTTCCGCTTTTCAGTAGTGTGCTATACAAAATTAATCAAATTGTGGGAACAGGATAAACTGTGACTTTCCAATATTAGTGAGTTCTCTGAATTCTACTATCAGGTAACTGTTATTTTTAGTTGCAAATTGTCACAGTTTAAAATCCTATTTTACTGATTCAAAACTTATATCCCTTCTCACTCCATGACTCCACTAATATTAAAATGTTCCTTCTGTGAAGTATCACTGTAGATGTTACACTTTGGTTAGCACTAGCAAATATATCTGCTAATTGTTGTGTCTGTCCTGGTGAAATGGGTCAGTCGAGCCAACTGATATTTATGCTCTTGTCTGTAAATCAGTTACTTGTCAGGACATAAGGTTAACAGTAACCCAACTGCCAAAAAGTTACATGTGATGGTGTTTTCAATATTTTCAGCCATTCTTCCTCATTTTTTACATGATACACAATGTTTTGTTTGCTAAACATCTTCTTAATTACACCCAGTGCTGGTTGCCAGTCCTTGCTGAGATAATAACCACAACCCTGGTTGATGAGATCGCCCCACAAATTTCAATGGACTCTCTAACAACACTGATCCAGTGTATGGATGTATGTGCTAAAATCTTGGTATGTTCATGTTCCATTGCACGATCCTTGAACAAACGATGATCTGCAATTGCTGGGATTCATTAGTTGAGTGTACTGCTGGCGTACTCAGCATCAATCTTTGATGGTGTACGCTGTTCGTCCATTGTATATATCGCACACATTTGTGCCGAATTTGGTATATACTGTCTTCCATAAATGTATACTAAGGTCGTCTTTGATGCTCCCCAGCAACGATCGTGTTTTATTGCGTGAGAAAAGGACAGTTCTCACTAAGTGCTTTCTCAGTATGTGCCCAATTATTCCTGATAGTGCGCCTGTGTACAGTAAAAAGACTGTGGCTGCCTCTGTCTCCATGATTTCGTCCATCTTCACACAATGTACTGTAGTGGAAGGGCACAGAGCATTCGTAATCTAACATTCTGAATAGCCGTTTTCTGTAACACAGCTGTGAGGCGTTCTAGTTCCTGGGGAAGACACTCTACAGCTCAGATGGTGCATACCCTGTATACTAGAGGTTTCTCTTTGGCATCTGTGGTGGGCGCTGTGTCACCTCCTTGGGCACCAACAAGCGCCCTCAGATGGGAACTGCATACAGAAATGTACTATGTGATCAAAAGTATCTGGACACCCCCAAAAACATACGTTCTTCATATTATGTGCAGTGTGCTGCCACCTACTGGCAGGTACTCCATATCAGCGACCTCAGTAGTCATTGGAAATCGTGAGAGAGCAGAGTGGCGCGCTCCGCAGAACTCATGGACTTTGAACGTGGTCACGTGATTGAGTGTTATTTGTGTCATACGTCTGTACTCGAAATTTTCACACTCCTAAACATCCCTAGGTCCACTGTTTACGATGTGTTAGTGAAGTGGAAACGTGAAGGGACACATGCAGCACAAAAGAGTACAGGCTGACCTCGTCTGTTGGCTGACAGAGACCACCAACAGTTGAAGAGGGTTGTAATGTGTAACATGCAGATATCTCTCCAGACCACCACACAGGAATTCCAAACTGCATCAGGATCCACTGCAAGTACTATGACAGTTAGGTGGGAGATGATAAGGCTTTGATGTCATGGTCGATCGGCTGCTCATATGGCACTCATCACCCCGGTAAATGGCAAACGACACCTTGCTTGGTGTAAGGAGCGTAAACATTGGATCAGTGAACAGTGGAAAAACTGTTATGTGGAGTGACAAATCAAGGTACACAATATGGCGATCTGATGGCATGGTGTGGGTATCGCGAATGCCCAGTGAACGTCATCTGTCAGCTTGTGTAGTGCCAAAAGTAAAATTCAGGGGCTGTTGTGTTATGGTGTGGTCGTGTTTTTCATGGAGGGGGTTTGCACCCCTTGTTGTTTTGCGTGGCACTATCACAGCATAGGCCTACATTGATATTTAAAGCACCTTCTTGTTTCCCACTGTTGATGAGCAATTTGGGGATGGCGATTGCATCTTTCAGCATGGTCGAGCACCTGTTCATAATGCACGGCTGTGGCGGAGTGGTTACACGACAATAACATCCCTGTAATGGATTGGCCTGAACAGAGTTTTGACCTGAATCCTATAGAACACCTTTTGGACGTTTTGGAACACTGACTTCGTGCCAGGCCTCACTGACCAACATCAATCGAATCCTCTCGTTGGTGCAGCACTCCGTGAAGAATGGGCTGTAATTCCCCAAGAAACCTCCCAGCACCTGACTGAAAGTATGCCTGCGAGAGTGGAACTGTCATCAAGGCTAAGCGTGGGTCAACACCATTTGAATTCCAGCATAACCGATGGGGGCGCCACAAACCTGTAAGTCATTTTCAGCCAGGTGTCCAGATACTTTTGATCACATAGTATAAGTCAGCTGCATCCCCCAGGAGCTCAGTTCGTCAGCACACCTGTCTAGGCGAGATGTCTGATGGCCGAAATATTGTGACTGTTGCACAGTATGAACCTGCATTACACAGATGGACTGTTCAAGGAACAAATGCTTTGGTCACATTTCTGAGTAGGTATCGTGCTGAGTATGTTGTGCCAAACTGTGCTAAGGTGATGCATTGAAATCGATTCAGTGGCAGCCAGAAGAATCAAGAAGCAAGCCAGCTTTGTCTTGGTGCACGAGGTGATACTTTTTGCCCACTGGAGCCTGGAGAGCAGCTGCCAGGAACTATTTAAACTTTATTTACAACTGGCCAGACATTTTAATTCCTGGACCTGGGACTGGACTGATGGTTTTGCCTGGGTAGCAGCCAATTCTGCATTTAGGGAAAGTACAGGATATTAAGCATCAAAATTGGTACATCTCACTGACAAATCATCACTGGAAGCCCCCTTCAAGACTGTCATCAGTTAGACAGACATGAAGCTGAATGGAGACACTGTTTCAGTTCTGGAGATGGTACATAAATTTGCTCCAAACTCATAAGTTCACACCAGTTTGGACATTGTCAGAACAGTTGAACAAATCGTGGTGTGACTATGGCCTGATGCAGCAAAGAAATGTGTAGTGGAACTTGACGTGCTCTGACGAGAACTAAGCCTACCAAGTCAAACATTACCAGCAAAGAGAGGGCAGCCATTTGAGACCTCAGAGAGTGTCCAGAGATTGTTATATTACCTGCTGACAAAGGCAACGTCACTGTTGTTCTCTCCCAAAAGGATTACATTGAGAAGATGTATATCCTGCTAGATGAAGACTCCTACAGGAAGATCAATGTTGAGTGCATCGAAAAGGTGGAGAAAAAGACCAGCGCACTTCTCAAGGACTTGAACGTTTCGCAGTGGGTCAACAAGACATAGCTAACAAGAGGATCTGTACTGCCAAGATGATACGTACTTCCTAAGTTCCACAAATGTGTTTTCCAGTTACACTTAATTGTCAGCAACATCAGGGCTCCTACAGATTTGTTGGCAAAATATTGATGATCATAATGAAATACAAAACACTTATGTGGGGAAATGCCTGCATCATGTCCACAATTCAGTGGATTTTGTGAAATGCCTCAACTTCAGTCTGAAGGCCTCAGATATCCTGATGAGTATTGGCCGTCATTTCATCAGCATTCTCCTACGAGAATCACTTGAATTCAATGGTCAGAAATTTGATGGGAAGACCACCAACCTTCTCAGCCATATCCTGATTTCCACGTATTTTCTCATTAATGGAGATTACTATGAACAAGCAGAGGCCATACTCGCCTGTGGTTGCGAATTTCTATATGGAGCACTTCGAGGAAGAAGCCCTGAAAGCCAAATGAAAAAATGGTTCAAATGGCTCTGAGCACTCTGGGACTTTACATCTGAGGTCATCAGTCCCCTAGAACTTAGAACTACTTAAACCTAACTAACCTAAGGACATCACACACATCCATGCCCGAGGCAGGATTCGAACCTGAACCGTAGCGGTCACGCGGTTCCAGACTGAAGCGCCTAGAACCGCTTGGCCACACTGGCCAGCCCAAATGAAAACCCACTTGATTTTTCAATTATGTTGACGAAACGTTGCTCATCTGGCCCCATGGAAGGGACAAACTCCATGACTTCCTCCCACATCTAACCTTCATTCGTCCTTGAGCCATGGTAAAAATTGCTGTTTTGAAGAGCGCACCGCAGCACGTAGTGTGAAGCAGTCGCCCTCCATTTCTGGCGTTGGCGCCGCTGTGGCAGTCACAGATTGTGTCTCCCTCTGGTGGGAAAGGGGGAAAGTTGCCTGTTCATGTGCATTTAAGGGGCGCTATGCGCTATCCAGGGGTCAGTCTGGGTCAGTCTCTCGTCCCCAGCTAGGTAGTCTGTCTCTCATCCGCATTTGTGAGGCAGTTAGTGTCTGTCTGTCGTCCGGAGCCCTAGTATGTATTTCGTTCAGATCAACCTTTAAAGCTGGCAATATGAGAGTCTTACCACTCCGCCAGTAAGAGAACTCAGCGAGTGGTCGTTAGGTCGGGTCTTAGTTCCTGTATCTGAGTCTGCACGTTAGGCCGCCAGTCTGCTCCAGTTTGCTCAGGCAATGGTCATTGACGATTAGATCGATTGGTTGGTCAGTCGCGCACTGAGACACAAGATGACTTGTCCGTCTTGAGCGTCTGCGCATGTGAGGTCGCCATGTGAGTCCAGTGGGCCGTGCCGTATAGCGAGGGGTAGTGGCTTCGTGGTCGACACAAGACGAACAGGAGTCAACACACGACATTGGTCAGGCCAGTGCGAGCTGCGACGCCGTGAGATGGGAGATCAGTGCGCCTTCCTGCATCCGTTGAAGCGGCTGGCAGCAGACAGTTCGGGAGAGTGATTTTGGGGTGCTGTGCCAGGTCTTCTCGAGAAATCGCAGTTTATTAGAAGTTAAGTGATTGGTGATCTATTGTTTCATTTACTCTTGTTAAATTCTACTTGGTTTCTTGGTGAGGTCACCAGCCGTTTTGCTTTGGGGTCGTCCCACCATTCTTCTCCGTTTGCCCACCTGTGGGAAGGTGGTTGTTTATAAATTGGGTGGTCCGTTTTTCCCTTGTGGAGTAGGGTTGGGTTAGAGCAATCTCCCTATCAATCTACCATACGTTAGTAGCTGCCTCTATCATATTTGTCGTATTTGGTCTGTTAACGAATTTATTGCGTGGAGTGTAATGGCCTAATTCCTGAAATATGTTTTGATCTTGCCTATCATCTTGAGAGGTGGTATCTGTGTACTGTAGAGCATCGAAACTTGTTTGGCCATCTTGTAAAATTTTATATAAGATTGCATTTCATGGGCTTTTATTTAAATGATCATTTTAGTATATAAAGTTGCCACCCTTTCACCGTAAGACTTTTCTTAGAAGTTAAAATCAAGTTGCACCTCCGGTGGCAAAGTTAATATTTTAATTTTTAGTGTTTTGTACCATTTCCATCCCTCCTACGGGGGTGCATAGTTTGTGTGCTTCTGTAAATTGTTAAAACTGTTAGTTTTAAGTAATTTGGTGTGTTGCAGATTTGCACCAGTGTAGTCTTTCAGAGGCTGTTGTGATCAGTCTTAGCTATGGCTGTGTCAAAAGTGAGCGGCGAGGTTCTCTGCCCGAAAGCTCATACAGTCAAAACCTGTTTCTTTCTGCCTCTGAATAAATTGTAACTTGATATTTAGAGGGTGCTTTCCGATTATAATTTTAAATCTGTTTCTTTAAAAAAATGCTTTTAGGCACTATTAAAGTGAATAAAATTGCCATTTGCTAAAAGAAATTTGCTTATGATTTCATCAGTTACTCCCTGCAACTACTTCCATGCTTACATAGTGTGATTAAATGTGTTAATGTTCTTGATGAATCGCTAGTAAATAAAATAAATTCTTAAGAATATTCTTTGAAAATAAAACCACGGTTCAATCCTAACATCAAATTCCCTACAGAACCCAAGGCAGAAGAAAGATTGCTTTTCCTCGACCTAAGATTGGAAGAAGAGCTATGCATCAGAAAGTACACTGTCCTGTACTTACACACATACAGCTGCCACTGTCCTCTCACAGAAATGAGATACTGAAAACTTTAGTATATAAGGCATGTACCATGTCAGATGCAGAGAATGTTCCATGGAAATGGGAACACCACGGAACTAGGTTTCCAAAAAAAATTGCTGTAATGGCAGACTAGGCACGCTCTACACCCCCCCCCCCCTCCATTACAGTACAATCATTGATGACGGCCGAAGACATAAGGAAACAGGCAGCTACCATACTTTTACAGTACAACTGCGCTCTGTTTAGAAAGATCAGGAACATACTATACTGAAAAATTACAGAGTAGTAACTGTCTTTTGCCCACCCAATAAAACATGGCCATCATTGTCAAGCACTAAAGATGACCTCAGCTTACAGAAAGCTGGGGTATATCAGATTCCATACCAATGTGGCAAGACATATACCGTATAAACAGTGCGCACTGTCAGACATTAGAGCAAAGCATGCCAGTGACACATTCGATTAATGTATCCTAACAGTATGGCGGTCGCAGAGCAATGTTTGTCAGAGATTCTTACAATGGAACACCAATGTACCAGGATTTTAGCGCAAACTCCCAATATCTTGGAACAGCGTCATTGGAGCGGTCTCCAAAACGTGCACCAGGGATAATCTAACAAACCGGGGCCATTTTTATAATCCCAGTTAGGCTTGGAATCATCACTAGATTGCATTAAGAAGACATGGAGCAAACACAATGTTCTGGCAGCCAGGGCAGACAGAGTAACTACACCCATGTTACCACAACTGGATTGCCTTGCCAGGTGTCACCAGCCACAGATGGAGACATGATCACCAATTTGGCCAATGACATGCACCCTTGGGAGTAGATAGTGTAGAGAATGGCTTGGGGACAGAGGGGATAGAAATCGGCTGTGTGTCCACAGGAGGTCAGTTTGTCTATGAATGTGAGATTTGTGACATGTCTGATCAATGAGATATTATGCCTGTTGACCATTATGATCTCGCAGCATACCAGTGGCCTGTTCGATCAATAAATATACTGGGACAAACAGAAGAATTACAACAATAACAATATTTATGAATAGGCAAAGGAAAATTGGCAAGGGATATTTTTGATAAAATTTGTATTGTAATTGCTAAAAAGTGGAACTAAAGGAAAAGTGTCATCCAGGCATTTGCTAGAAAAAATAAATTAAACGATATTTGTAAGGTAATATAATGAATCTGTTTGCCTTAGTCACTGTGTATTTTTCTCTCTAAAAACCAAATTAAGTCAGAGCAGCTGCATTTTTTCTACTTCAATAGATCTGCTTTTACACTGTTAAAAAGATTATTTGATGAAAATTGTTTAATCAGTTTATGTTATTATTTATGTAAAATGTAGATGTTATGGGTAAAAAAGATTTGACATATTTTAGTTGTTGTCATAATAGTTCCGTCATCTTAACTTGTAGGCACAACAGCTCGATTTATGTTAACATGTCTTAGATATCATATGTCAATATAAGTATTTACTAATATATGATTGTTTGAAGTATGTTGTAGAGTACCAATGCAGAATCGATGGACTACAGCAATAGTCAATTGAGAAGTGAAGATGGTACCCAAATCGGTAACCAACAGCAATAGTGATTAAATTTTTGAAGGTGATGCTAGTGCTGTACATAGTTTGCTTATGTGGTTCCAAAATGGTTTAATTTATGCATGTAAAAACTACCTTTTTTCAGAAACTATCAGGAATAAAAATCTGAAAAAATATGACTTGCAGGTTATATATTTCTAACCACCCCAGCAGAGGAATTTCTAAAAATATTGATTAGTTTTAACAGAATAATTATTTTTTTTAAAGTGGAAATAAACATAAAAAATCTTTCTTCACTTTTGTATGTATGCAATGCTCTAACTTGTTTGAGATTTACAAAATAAGGAAGCCCTGTGTTAAAATATCTACAATACTCTAATGAATATACCAAGTAGTTTTGAACAAATTCTGGCAAGTAGAAGCTGAGAAAAAGTACACTTTGTACTTAATAAGAAAAACTTATGGGAAAAAGCGATAAAAGTTGTCAATGCTTTCCAGCACAGTATGATGGGTTGTCTGCATCCTCTTTCATCTCGTCTTGCAATTTCCTTTTTCCTGCTCATTATAGTGTCCCTTTTGAAATATTGAAGCTGATATATTTGAGGTAAATATTAAAAGGTCTGTGAATAATACTATATGGACGTAAACGACAAATTAATTATGAAAATGTATTAAATTAGCTTCAAAGAAATACTATATCGATTGCAATGTTATAAAAAGACATTATTTATATTAGATGAGATCGTGGTGCATAATGTTCTCGAAATGAACATTATTAACTTTGTCATTATATACAAGAGAAAAAAGATATTTAAAATCACTTTGAGTCAGATCATTTCTTCTGCTGTATGTAAGGTACACTTGCGCTAGCTTTTGTCTTTTTGTTCTCATATGTAGCGAATAATTCAAGTGTGTATTCTGTGCTTTGTGGAAATATATTTACAAAAAGTGGGGGCACTGTGTCACTTAAAGAACCCATGCAAATAATTCTTCCTGAATTAATAATTGCAAGAAGTTATGTAGCATTTTTTCAGACTCTACGAAGCGAGCAGCGGTGATCTTTGACTGGCAACAATTGGCCACCATTACATGGCATATTTAAATTTATTTTTCTGTGTCACATATCACCACAGCTGGAGCAGAAAGAATCATTTTGAGTTATTCAAATAACTAAAGTGCAAAGCTTCTCTAATTTTATTTCATGAAAAATGCATACTTTCAAAAATACGATTTATTCTAGCTCAGTGAACTTAGCCTGCATCACATTTCACCAAAAGCATTTGAAAGAATTTGTAGGGAGCCTGGCGCTCATTTGAAACATAATTTAATAATTATCTTTGGCCACCTACAAATATATATATATATATATATATATATATATATATATATCATACCTTTCTTGTGTTTCACTTAATAATAATAACAATTAATAACCACAGAAAGGAAGGGATAATATATCATATCATCTGTGTTGTCTTGCCCTTGTCTTTCTTTAACTAAATTGGGTTTCATTGTGGAACAAACAAGAGTTGGCAGCAATATTTTCAAGATTTCACACTTTGCAACATTTCCTTGACTGAATGTTGCCACTCTGTCAAAGACACCAAGATACAATTTACTGACTGATGCAATCACTGTTATGGGAATTTTGGCCCTTATTATGCTGCTGATACTATATCAATATATTACCTAATGGTCATGTGATAATAATGTTGAATTTTATCTATAACAGATTCTGTGAGTCGATCTTACCATGAAATCGTCTGTCATCTTCCAATTTCTTTCCACTGTATGTACTTCTCTGTTGCCACAGCCTCATACCCATCTGTGTTTGTACATCACCTGTTCACTCTGGTCGTATTTTTCCATATAGCTTCTCTTCCCCAGCTGCCAAGAAAGTTTTTGAACCCCATCTCCTAAATAATTGTCCTTGTAAGCAATTGATTCAAGAAATCAAATTTCAGTCTGAGAGCATACAAATGTACATGGTCACACATGCACAATGTTTTGTTTGAAAGAATGAATAAACTAATTAAGACAATACTATATGTGTGTTACATGTAACTAAAAAGAGGGAAAATTCTGTACATTAAGATCAACGAAAAAAAAACTAAAAACTTCGAGATTTCAACCTGACTGGAGCCCTAAAGCGGTTCCAGAATGGCTTAACATGGGTATTAGGGTGGATCACAGTGAAGCTATTGCATTGACATTCACAGTTTAACCACTGGATGGGTAGACAAAGTGGAGCAGTGCAGATTGCAGTAGTAATTGAATGCGGGTACTTACAAATCAGAATGATTACTGATCTCATGTAGTCAGAAGTATATTTGCAGGTATGGTAAGTGAACTACTACTACCATATGATTTGTTAAGCTATACAAGTTTTCTGCCGTTAAATATGGTCTAGTTGGTTTCTGTTGTCAGTAATTATATTGCTAGCATGGGAGGTCTTGCAAAATAATGGTGTACAGAGCAGGTGTATATAATGTGTTGGATGATTGCAACATTTCATTGGGAGAGCTATACTTGGATAAAGCATTTATTGGTTGTATGTGAATTGAGTTGTGGTCAGATACTGATCCAAATTGTTCTGTGTATTTTGATTTGTGCTCCTGTTTGGCATACTCCAAGGCCGTTGAGTGCTCACTGTTTTTTTGTAGGAAATTAGCAAACTCTGAGGTAACTGAATGCTTGGTGTGTTTATTTGGAGGACTGGAACACACTCAGATGATAGTGTGGTTGCTCTGTTTGCATATCGGATTGATATGGCGTAGCTGATTGATTTGTGGTTTGCTTTGAGCAGTAGTGACTCAATATGCAAAATATTTGATTAAACAGGCACTAGAAAATTTTGGGGCCGAACTCTACTTTCGTTGTACAGTGAGTGTTGCCCATAAATTGTCATGATCTTTCTCACAATAGTTAAATAGTACCCCATCGGAACCATTTATGCAAACATGTCAAAGTACTATCATTACTTTCAGTACTAAGATGATGAGTGACACTTCCATTAGGGAATGAAAGTGGGATGCGATTTGCCAACATTTTAAGAAACTTTATTTTGCTTGGATTGCTTAACTTCAGCACCCAAAAACAGAGTGGCTCTCTGGCTTTTTGTTTATAGAATTTTGACTTTTAGTCATTGTGCTTGGGGACAAAGTGTTACCAGTACCCATCCACTATCATTGATATTCTGTTGTACACATAAACATGGAATAAAGTTTTGGTACAAAAAAGGAAATAAAATACTTCCTGAGTGTTTGGTTGAAGTAGATGAAATAATCTTCAAAATAAGCTTGAGTCCCAGGAAGAAAAGGAATAATAAATAAATAAGTGAAAGAAAATAAAGTAAGGGGGAGAGAGGCTAGAAAATCTAAGATACTGGTATCTTACTGTTTGTAGTATTATAGAGAAAAGCTCAGAATATAATTTATTATTTATGTGTCTAATTTTACGATATTATTTCAGCAGATTTTTGTGGATAAAAATGAACCATGAAGCTGATATTGTGTCACTATAAGTGCTACAGTTAGTAGAGGTAGTTCATGGTAAATTTTTTGGGAAAGAAAAGGAAAGAAAGCGAGTTCTATATTTTACACTGGAAAGAAAACAGAGATAATACAGTGTTGACTAAGATTATATCGCTGACTGGATGTTAAATAAGCTTTTTGTGTTAAGTGAGCGATAGTAATTGACAAACTAAGCAAAAGCTGTCGCTATTGTGTATTGTAGAAGAATGTAAGTAGCAGATATTCGCAAAATGGTAGGTCTGTCCTGAATTACGTTACTTTTCTCGATTTAAAGATGGTATTTATATCGTATATAGGGAGAGTAATCATTACTTGATTGTGTCACTCACAACTGTCAGGGGGTAATCATGGTTGAACTGCACCTCATGATATGCTATATCATTCCTACCTGGACCTAAATACCAACTGATACATATCATGCATCTGATCATCATTAAATATAAATAAAATAGTGCTGCATTTATATAAAGTCAACAGGAATAATTAACAAGTAATCAATTGAGGTCAGTTCTAATTATTAATATGGAGTATGTAGATCGCTTAGTCAAGGATTTGTGGATAAACAAGGATAATCTTAAGCTTATAAGCTTCCATGACTTCAGATAAAATTATTTTCGGTACTGGGCCACATCATTGTAAACAACTAAATTGCCGACATTTCGACCAACTTGCTGTGGTCCTCTTCAGGGCAGTTCACTGCTGTATACTGGTGAATATCTTCCTTTATATACTGTCATTTTAGATTATCTCGTGGCTCGCGACGTCACATATCTGAGATATCATTGGACAATTTGAAGAGGTTGTTATGGAGGGAGTGGCTGCATGGTACACTATTGCCTGTGCTGCACTAGTGGTTTGTTGGGAGGCAACTCTAGTAAGTGACTGGTAGAAGGTAACGTATTGACGGTTTGTTGCCTGTGCCACTCTGGTATGTGATTAGTAGGCGTGGTGAACACATGTGTCCACTGAAAAATGTAGGTCTGATATCTGCTCAGTGCATATTTTGCTAACACAGTCGCTGAGGCCTCTTGCATAAGGTATACAAGCAACAGGAAGAGTAGCTTCTGTACTTTTGTCTGTTTTGTCTTTGACATATCACATGTCTGTATTGTTGTATACATTCACACAGCATGTTGCCTTGAACATGTTTAGCTCCACATCAACGGAGAAATAGAAACTATGAGATGCACCAAAGACAAAACAGATAAAGGTTCGGAAGCTGTTCTTCCTGCTGCTCACATTCATCATGTGAGAGGTATCAGTAACGATCTAGGCAAGGTTCTACATTACATAGGTATCATATATCGGAGTTGCCATAAGATCTGAGATTTGTTGAGGTGCACTAAGCATCCTATGAATGCTCTCCACACTGCAGGGGTCTAGAAACTTCAGCTTGAATGCGGCGAAGTGTATGTTGGTGAAACCAGGGGACTCAACAGTACTCGCATTTTGGAGAATGAACATTACTGACAACTTTGACATAAGAACAATACCGTAAATTATTTAATCCGAAACGACACTGGCTGTGGAAGCCTACGAACTTATATTAGTGACCTGTATGGGTAGAATGTTTATGGTCCCATTCGAAAGTTGGAACAACTGAAGAAGACAAAGAAGAAGCTGCTCAATGGTTTCACCATCATGAAGAGATGCCGAGATCACGACATTATACTAAGTTTCCTTTGGGTTCAAAAATGGTTCAAATGGCTCTGAGCACTATGGGACTTAACATCTGTGGTCATCAGTCCCCTAGAACTTAGAACTACTTAAACCTAACTAACCTAAGGACATCACACAACACCCAGCCATCACGAGGCAGAGAAAATCCCTGACCCCGCCGGGAATCGAACCCGGGAACCCGGGCGTGGGAAGCGAGAACGCTACCGCACGACCACGAGATGCGGGCTTTCCTTTGGGTGCAACCACATTTCGAAACGAGAAAAGCAAGTAATATTTTCAAACGTGTTAGCCATTCGCGATTTAGGGAAAGAATCCATCATCTTTGTTCCATGCTGGATTTTAACAACAGGTAGTTATTGGAGAACTATTTATGGTTGACAGCCAAGTTAACGGAAACTGACTGAGAAAAGGACGACAAAATAACGTACAGGCAAGCCTACATGTTGAGTGAAGGAGTAAAGGGTCGCCAGCAGAGGAAATTTATGGAGCTCGTACAGATGAAACAGAGTGTTCAACCGAAGCTGCACATGTCTCGCACTGTGGTGAACCTATCAACACATACTTTCAGCAAGGCAGCTACAGATGTGCTGTCTAAGGGTTTAAACTTTTTTGTGATGCCCCAGTGCATATTGACATAGGACATTACACAAGCCGTTGAAGCCTCTTTCTGGAAATCGCCTCAGGTAGAAGCAGAGAAGATACTCAAGAAATAACTAGAATCCTGCAGCATGCAAAATCTCCACAGTAGAATATCTCACTTGGACAACGAGTAGCTCTAAGTGGACTATGGAACAACAAATAAATTGTAATTTTACGCTCAGGCAAAGCCAATAAAACAGTAATATTGGACACTACATTATATGAAGCCAAAAGGAGCGAACTGTTGGATGACCTCATGTGTAAAGAACTGACAAGTCATACCACATCGAAGATAGTGAGGCAGATGCAAGCCATGCTTGAGGGTTCTAGAATCAATCGACATACCTGGGGGGCTTATGTCGAACGTTTCAGTGCCACCAAGAATATATCGAGTACCTACGGTCCAGAAGGAAAGCTATCCTTTAAGACTGGTTGTCAGTGCGATCAAGTGTCCACATATTATATAGCAAAATATGTGGTCCACAAATTACGCAGCCTGTTTGACCATATATACTCTCATGTTAAGGAATCTATGCATTTCATCCAGCTTATATGGGAACAGCAACTAGTAGCTACGGATCTTACAGTTAGCTTTGACATAAAGTATGTGGTATGCAGATAGAATAGCTAAGTCTCAGGATAAAATTAAAACCATATGGTCAGTCATAAAGGAAGTGGCTGGTCTGCAGAGACAGGTTGAGGATCTAGAATCAGTCCGTAGTGGGAATGTCCATGTTACTGATAAGTCGCATATATGTACAGTATTTAATAATGACTTTCTGAATATAGCAGGTGAACTAAATAGAAACCTAGTCCCAACAGGGAATCATATAGCGCTCGTAGAAAAAAGTGTTAGGAGACTGTTACCTGAAATGCTCCTCCATGATACTGACAAGAGGGAGATTGAGTTAATAATTAAATCACTAAAGACCAAGAACTCTCATGGATATGACGGGGTATCTAGCAGAATACTGAAGTATTGTGCTATGTATGTTAGACCAGTACTTAGCCATATCTGTAACTTTTCCTTTTGGAGTGGTCGGTTTCCTGACCGATTAAAGTACTCGGTACTGAAGCCACTTTATAAAAGGGAGACAGGGATAATGCTAACAATTATAGACCTATTTCTATGCCATCGGTGTTTGCTAAAGTTATCGAGAGGGTTGCATATACAAGGTTACTGGAGCATTTAAATTCACATAATTTGCTGTCAAATGTACAGTTTGGTTTTCGAAATGGTTTAACAACTGAAAATGCTATATTCTCTTTTCTCTGTGAGGTTTTGGACGGATTAAATAAAAGGTTGCGAACGCTAGATGTTTTCTTTGATTTATCGAAGGCTTTTGACTGTGTTGACCACAAAATATTCCTGCAGAAGCTGGACCATTGTGGAGTAAGGGGAGTAGCTTACAATTGGTTCGCTTCTTACTTTAAGAACAGAAAGCAGAAGGTAATTCTCGGCAATATTGAGAGTGGTAGTGATGTTCAGTCCCAATGGGGCACTGTTAAGTGGGGCGATCCCCAAGGGTCGATGCTGGGGCCACTGCTGTTTCTTATTTATATAAATGATATGCCTTCTACTATTACAGGCGATTCAAATATATTTCTGTTTGCTGATGACACCAGCTTGGTAGTGAAGGATCTTGTGTGTAATATTGAAACAGTATCAAATAATGTAGTTGATGAAATAAGTTCGTGGCTGGTGGAAAATAATTTGATGCTAAATCACAGTAAGACTCAGTTTTTACAGTTTCTAAGTCATAATTCAACAATAACCGATATTTTGATCAGACAGAATGGGCATATTATAAGCGAGACGGAACAGTTCAAGTTCCTAGGCGTTGACATAGATAGTAAGCTGTTGTGGAAAGCCCATGTTCAGGATCTTGTTCAGAACCTAAATGCTGCTTTATTTACCATTAGAACAGTATCTGAAATAAGTGACAGTTCAACACGAAAAGTAGTCTACGTCACATATTTTCATACGCTTATGTCATATGGTATTATTTTTTGAGATAATTCTTCTGATTCATAAAGGGTATTTTTGGCTCAAAAACAGGCTGTTCAAGCTATGTGTGGTGTAAGTTCGAGAACCTCTTGTCGACCCCTATTCAATAGTCTGGGAATTCTGACACTGCCCTCACAGTATACATTTTCTTTAATGTCATTTGCTGTTAGCAATATTAGCTTATTCCCAAGAGTTAGCAGCTTTCACTCAGTTAATACTAGGCAGAAAACAAATCTGCATGTGGAATGCACTCCCTTGACTCTTGTGCAGAAAGGAGTGCAGTATTCTGCTGTATCCATTTTCAATAAGCTACCACAAGAACTCAAAAATCTTAGCAGTAGCCCAAACACTTTTAAGTCTAAACTGAAGAGTTCCCTCATGGCTCACTCCTTCTATTCTGTCGAGGAGCTCCTGGAAGAGCTGAAAAATTAACCAAATTCCAGTGTTACATTGTTGATTTTCTTTATTTAAACTTACGAACTGTCACCTGAATATGTTTCTTATATTTCATTTTACCTGTTTCTACTATCATGTTATAACTTCATGTATTGACTCGTTTTATGACCATGGAGACTTCTCCTTAATTTGGTCCCACGGAACAATAAATAAATAAATAAATAAATAAAATCATTGTTAACTAACGTGCCTATAGCCGAAACCATCAACATCCTACAGGAGCAAATACCGCTAGACATCTGTGTCCTAGTACAGCTGTGCTTGTCATCAACATATATTAGTTGGCAGGGCAAATTTTAAGAACAAACAGACGGAATGGCTATGGGCTCCACCCTCTCACCTGAACCAGCTGACATATCATGGAAGCCTTCGAACAAACAGCTCTAAATTCCAGGCCATTGTACCCACATTGCCAGCTGAGAGACGGGGACGACACGCTCGTCATACGACCGCTTGAGGAAGCAGAACTATGCAAATTTTATGGGAGCCTCAACAGCTAACACAAGAACATACAATTCAAGCTAGAAGTGGAAAACAATAGGGCAATTGCTTTCCTGGATATGGAGGCCATATAGAACATCTACTGGCAGACAGGCCATAAAGTCTACAGGAAACCGAAGCACACCAGCAGATACATACACGCGGATTTGCATCATCATCTAGCATGAAAGAAAGCTGTGTTACGTATACTGACTGCTTCAGCTCAACGGAGTACTGAAGCCAACTATGTACAACAGGAACTGAACGAGCTCAAGACAACGTCCCACACGAACAGATACAAGAACAGAGACATACAACGAGCGGTGAGATGCAGTGAAGAAAAAACAGATCAAAGACAAGAAACATACTCTTCCTGTTACTCACATACTTCTATGTGAGAGGCAACAGCGAACGTGTAGGCAATGTTCTATGCTCCAGAGTTATCATAACTACATTTCAGAGTGCCAGCAAGATCGAAGATTTGGTGAGGCCTGCTAAGGATCCCATGAATGCTCTCCACATAGCAGGTGTCTACAAACTTCAGTGTTAATGTGGCATAGTCTGTGTTGATGGAACTGGGAGACCCATTAGCTCTCGCGTCTCGGTGCATGAACGTTATGTTCGACTGGAACAGAACATGTCAGTTGTAGATAAACACCATCAGAAATGTGCCTGTCCTATCAATTTTCAAGAACCTCATGTGCCTGTTTGGCAGCTGTGGATGCAGCAATGGAAAATAAGAGGGGCTATTGAAATAATCAAAGGCCCTAACAATATGAACAGGGAGTATAAACAGTGGTTGCAAGAGAATTGCCATGTGGCCTCACTGCAGAGAAACACCATCCCCTGGATACAAGATGTCAATTTGTTATTTATTGCCTTCCAATCACCAATGAAGGACTGCCTAAATGACACAGGCAACAGCAGCCCATATGCTACCTGCTATCAGTCATCTACTACAGTTGCCTTCCAGTAAACCACTGGGGTAGCACAGGTAACAACATGCAGTACAGCCACCCATTCCATAACAGCGTCTTCAAATTGTGCAATGACATCTCAGATAAGTGGCGTCAGGAGCTACCAAATAACTCAAAATGAAAGTATACGAGTACATAGGAAGCCATTCACTAGTATACAACAGTGAACAGCCTTGAAGCGAACTACAGCAAGTCAGTTGAAACATTACCAATTTTGTTATTTTAGCAGTTTACAGTGATGCAGCCCAATACCCTAAATTATTTTATCCAAAAACAACAGTCTTGATTTTAGTTACATGAAGTTGTATTGAATGATAGTTACCAGTTATTTAAAATTTCAGCAACATACTAGCAACTACTTAATGACACCTGGTTATATTCATGTATGTAATTAGTTCATCTGCAGTCTTGTCCGCAGTTGCTAGTACATATTAACATAAATAAAATTTAACCTTGTACTGGAACTGGGTAATATCGGCTCTATGAGCAGCAAAAATGGCAAAATGAACGTTTTTTGTTTTTTTTTCATTATATAATTATTTGGAGTTTTCTGATTAAAACAAATCAAGTTTCACTCTTCTAAATGAATTCTACGTGTGTTTTTTATCGTTTTAAAGTTGATGCTCCGCGCCGCGTAAATGGCTATAGACAATTGGTGTGTTATCTCTGACGGCACCACTCGCTGTCTTTAGGCAGCGTTTCTTGGCGGCATTCGCCAGTATTTTGTATTTTACGTTGTGGGCCTTGATCTCTGTGACAATTGAATGTTCTTATCCATAAACATAAATGGCACATGGTTTATGTTGACTTGTGAAATATTCTGTGTGTCTGTTGTTTGGCTCAACAATTTTGCGTATTTAACGAATTTTCCTCGTATCTGTTTTATGTATTTGGTTTGTGGATATAAATATGCCCCGTTTCAGCAATCGAGTGTGTAAGAAAAGACGAAATGAGTGGAAGAAGAAATCCTTTGCTGTTTCGAAGAGAAATGCTGTTCCATCTGCTTCACCAACCACTCCAAGTCTGTTTGAGAAAACTTCTTCCAGCAAGAAACTTATTGACAACAAAGGAAAATTTGAAAACTATGAAAGTGACAGTGATGATGTGAATGAAATAATTAACATTTCCTTGCTGTCTAATATTTTAAAACATAATGTATTATGCCAAGTTTGCAAAGAGAGAGGACTCGAATTGAAAATAATTTCACACATTGGTTTTGCATGTAAAATGTTATTGAAATGTGACAAATGTGGTGGAGAGGTTTCGTTTTATAATTCTTGTAGTGGTAATAGTGGAAAGAAGGTGTATGACATAAATGTTTCACGTCTCTCTGGAAAAAAAAAAAACTATATCTGTTGCCGACTGCCCTTTCGTTAATTGTTGCTTTTATAAAAATTGTTTTTGCTCCTTCTGGTTTATTTAATTATTTTTAATTATTATTGGCGTAACAACGCATATATGGAAAGAGTGACGTGAAATTCTTTTAACAATGCTGTGCTTTTAATTGCTTTATCATCGTTACCCTTTTTTAGCAAAATAAAATGATGGAAGTATTATTGTTCTGAATCTGGCCTACAATTTAAAGAACGATTTTTTAGTAACTGCAACTCATGCTAAGTATCAATATATCTTTCCTACTTCGTAATTATTCAAAGTTGAAATTAATGTCCTATGATCACTGATGTTACAGTTCGTACGATCGTTCACAAATACAAGTTTGCAGTGGATTTTATTTCTTACTAAAATGCTATTTCATACCACGGCTAGCCCAAGAACATGAGACTCTCATTAAAGAAAATTACGTATTCACTATAAAATTTAGCCGTGGTCAGAACGGAGCACAGCAAGTTTCCTATCAGATTCTTTAGGTACATAAAATTATTTGCACTGAAAATTATATCCTATCAGCAGCCCGCGTCAACCTGCAACACATCATAAAATCTGCTGATCTTCACTGCCAGCCTGGGAGCTAAAAGAAATAATATTATTTTTTACTATTATTTTACCGCTTCCTTGCGGTATACTCGACTATATTGTAAGTCGTTTAAATATGCCGCGGCAGCGGCTCTTCTTTCTCCACACAGCTCAGCTCCACAGATAATATTTTTATATGGCTGAAAAATATCTTAACAGGATGGGATAATAGGCAGGCACACTTTAACATTTAAGTAATACAAGTTTTCATTTAAACAACTCTATTTAAACATTTAAATATCTTAATAATTACAGACCTGTGTACATTCACGCGCAATGGCGTCCAATTCACAATCTCGACAAAAGAATGCTACCTTCGCGCTCTCTACGACAATAACAGGAGATCTTTCTCTCACAGCTTTCAGATTAAGAAGACAAAGACATTGCTTTACATCATGCCTTATATACAAATTCATTTGGTGATCTTTGTACAACATTTATCTTCTGTGTCGGTCTTATTACTCGCCGACACAGACGTTCTCAAAAATAAAAAATAAAGAAAATAATACATAATTTTACATAATGACACAATATGACACCTCTAATATTTTAATTATTACATAATATATTGCCTTTGTTTATTACAAGACGTTACACTGCCCCCTGGCAGCATTTGACTAACGATGAAAATGTTCGGCAATATGCTGCCACTAACGTCTGTCTTGTTTATGGTTTATTACTTTGGTTGGAACATTCACTTTACACTACTCAGTTCTTTTACACTGTAGGTTTAATTACACTTCGTATACTGTTCTTACACTTTGCGAGGTGACCGTCAACCTAGTCCCAGGGTCATTACATTTATTTGGCTCCCCCATTCGGGCTACGTGCGATCAGAAAACCTGGGAAAACTGCGCCGGAGCCATGGTCATCTCACGAAAAGTTTAGACTCTATTCAATGTCCACATATAACAAAGGCTATTTGTGATAGCATGCTACACTTTTAGTCTCTTTGTTATCAATATACTACTTGTATTCTGGATTGTTATGAAAGTCACTTATTACACATTTTTACAATAGTATAATGAACCGTCTTTGCACTTACTCGCGACAGTTGGTTTAAAATGTCTAGCATTCGTGCGAGTATCGTTCATTAACATGACGCAAACATATTAGATCGATACATCACTAAATCCATGAATATTGTGAGTTCGTGTTGGATAACAACAAAAAAAATGTTTATCACGTCATTGCGTGTCCATTAAACACCATTCATGTTAGCACATTATACATATAGTTAATAGTTCATTTGAATGACAACAATGTGGTATGGAGCTGGCGGCGCGAAGCAATTGTTGAGTAGCGTCGTCTGGAACGCCGCGTACCGACGGCCGCTGGGTTCGACGACCGGCTCTCAATAACAGTGAGGTCGTGCTAGCGTGGCGCCCAAGCAGTCGCGAACCGCGCTGAACCATTCGCTGTTGTCGGCGAGTGGCAGTGGTTTACCGCAACCGGCTGGATGGCGGCACGGCACTCGTCTCTGCTTCTCCGCATGGCTCCCCGTCGTGGCGCATGAAACAAACATTCCACAACGGTGTACTGTCTTTAAGGACACAGATTACTAGCTGTGGAAGAAGAGGCAATTTGTTAAAAGCGTTTATTGTTCAGTAAGCCGTCGCTTCACTGGTATGCACAGGATGTTTTGGCGTGATAACAGGTTTTTTTGTGGCATCGTGACACTGGTATTCAGAGTTCGTCACACGCACATTGTACTACACGTTTTCACTCACTTCCACGGTTGATGCACTGCCAGAGCGTCTTTCAACACGCGAAAATGGTTCGTTACACTCATACTACATGTCTCCGTTGAGCGATGTTTGTGTAAATCGTCTCCGAACGGATCAATAACTACTGTTTTTATACACTGTCTATTGTTCGTTGAGCGCTGCACTAGGACAGTCTATCACTCAACACTAGATTTATCGACGTATATATTGGTGCAGATACAACAGTCATTTTCTGTCCCTACTACACACAATATTCCGTCCTGTCCTTAAGTGTTTATGCACACAGTTTATTTTTTTAACACCTTTTAACTGTCCTTTGCATAGTCACTCTGATTTACATAGCATTTATTTGTTTTCACTTTATCACAACATACTCTTCATATTGTTGCTAGGCGTATTTGGCCCTTTTGTAAATTTTTTTTTAACGGTGTGTGAATTTTTTTTTTTTTTTTTTATACATATTTTTTTTTTTTTCTTAGTGTAGCTTGCCTGATTATCACCCATCTATCAAACAGATTTTACCATGTGCATGACAGCTTGACTCGGGCATATTGTTCAATAAATACTTCGTTCAGCAATAACATTATTTTTAATGATTTTTCCTATATGACTACAGTGTAGGTTCTGCATTGTCTGACTTAACTCGCGTATCGCGTAATGAATATTCAAGGTCGTGTACCAAGTACACAGGCTTCAATTGAAGCATTGCTACATACAGAACGGAGTTTCCACGGAACAGGCTCGTTTTTAATTAGGTTCTGCTCCAGTGTCGTTCTCAAATCACTACTGGCAGCCAACATCACATTACATCATTGTTGCATATTGCAAAGTCAATGTCTGGCTAGTAAAGACTCTCTCTCTCAGGGTTTCTTATCCTAATACAATTACAGCAATTCCCTTACTCTATAAGATTGCATCATTGATTGCACTTACACACTACACATAGAAAATGGTTCAAGAAATTAATCCTTTATACAACAAGAAAATTGTTCATTTTTTTTAATAAGCACATAATATCTTAATGACTAATTGTCTGTAAACAAAATCTGTCCTGTGTAAGCTATTGCTCACTTTCTGATTCCACTTCCTCCCAACTTCATTACACACAAATTTCTTTCTAAATACTAACACACTTATATTCTAAAACACAATTAAAATCTTTTTACACCTATTACTCTTTATATATTATGTGTCACTGAATAAATAACTTCACGTCTTTACGTGGATATAATCCTTTGATCTTCTTTCGAATTTCCTTAGCTACTAATTCCCTCCTCGACCAAGGGATGGAGTAGGTTGCGCGACAGTATGTATTATGGGGTATCACCTCTATGTGATAGTGGTACCCTTTGACTATTCCTGGACGGTCGGTAAATACCATAGTATATTCCGATAGCAGCTGCGTCAACTGTTGCTTTTGCGTATCATTTAAACCTTCCGATTCGTGCACTTTAGTCTGAAATGCCTCAACATTTGTTTCGAAATTTTGATCCTCTAAATTCGGGTAATAGAGGTCTGTTGCATGTGAAAAATCATCGATGTGTAGTACCCAAGGGTTCCTACCTTTGATATCGATTCGATTACAGTACGGCACAAGTACCTCCTTCGATTTCCTCATAGATAATTCAATCCTTCTACCCCTATTAATTATGCTTAGTTTCCCCACGGAGAGGTCGATCAATGCGTCCCTCACACGGAGAAAATCTACTCCCAGAATGCAGGCCACCTTCAATCCTTTAACCACGAGGAACGAGCTCACTATGGCTTCGCCCTCCTTATAAATCTCCACCTGCACCTGGTACTTAACTGATTGGCTCTGTGCACTAATGGCTCCAGACACCTTACAATTATTAACCGGGAAGGTCGGAATACTATGTCCCTTTCCCAGTGCTTTAAATAGCTCCATACTCATCACACTTACTGAGGCACCTGTGTCGATAATTATGTTTACTGCAACATCATTGATTCTAGCTTCAATAATAGCTTGCACATTTTCGTTATTATCCTTCTTACATTCGTGCGGTTCGTTCAGCAGATCTTTATCCATACTGACACCTTCGTTGTATCGCAGCATGCGTATCCCAGGTCTATTACTGTTATTACTCGAGTTGCTCTCACTCCATCCCTCGGCCGTCGATGGAGAGCATATCGAGGCCGATTCTAGTTTGTTGGATTAGTTACTTGGGAGGTACTTGGACGGCTATTGTCCGCGACCTCCACTATATGTACGTTCTGATTTGTAGGCCGCCACGGCTGCGCAATAGGCGCGTTTTGCGGTGGTGGTCTATTGTTGTCATACCGGTCACTAGCCTGTCGCTCTGGGCTTCTACACTGATTCTGTTGCCAATTTCGATTACTATCATTATAATTACTCTGCCACTGACCTCGCGCATTTTTCCAGCGGTTGGTCCCTGACATTCCGGATTCGTATCTGTCGTCAAATCGACGCTTTTTGTTATAATTTGGTTGTCCATACCCGTTTTGGCCTCTACCGTTACTACCATTTTGCGATTGTTCTTGTCGCTTGCTACCACCCCCACCATTTCTATGGTTGTGGTTCTGTGCACTACTGTTTCTGTCGTGATTACATCCCGACCCATTATTCCGCAAATGGTCGCACGCCGATTTTACATCTTCCTGTATCAAATCTATGGAATCTAGGACCGACAGGAAGTTTTCCATGTCGCTTTCTGGTACATGTATTAACTTCTCCTTGATCTGAATTGGTAAATGGGATTTGAGTAGTCTTATTATGTCTCTCGGTGATATAGGCTCGTCCCAGTAGCGTGTTTTGTTTATATATTTTTCAAAGTACCGCCTCAAATTCCCAAGACGGGGTGAGTACGGTTCGGGATTATATACCTCTTTTCTTAGTCGCTCTTGTATACACGGCGACCAATATTTCGATAAAAATGCCCTTTCAAACTGTTCGTATGTCTTGCAGCTGTCTGCTACTTCTGTAGCCCACAGTGCTGCGTCACCTTGAATGTACGACATTACGTATTGTATTTTCTGTGTTTCGTTCCACACACTGGGTAAGATATTTTTAAAGCTTTTTATAAATACCACTGGGTGTACTGATTTCCTTTCAGTAGTAAATGTTTGAAATTGTCTATTTTTAATTAAACTTTCTTCCACTAATATTTTTGAACTACATGGGTTCGCTGCTGGGACATATGCTGTGTGCTCCGAACCGGAGCTACAGCTCTTCGCATTATCGACTACAGATTCCCCATTGTTGTATCGCATATAAGTTTGTGCGTTGCCAAAACCATGGGCTGTTGGCGACAGAGGTTCCTGTTCCACTTGTTTCCTGCTTTGTGCTAAACCCTTCTCCAGATCGGATATCCGTTTGTTAACATTCACTTGCCACTGCGGAATATCCTCACTGAGTATTTGTTTAATGGTTTGCACATCGTTCTGTACCTGACTATTTACGGCGGTACTGAACGATTCTGAATCTCTATTTGCTATTGCTGCTTCTACTTTAGAATTAATATTCGTGTCAATCTCAGTCTCCTTCACTTCTAGCCATGAGTTAAATTCTGTTTCAATTTTATTTGCCTGTTCATTCCACTTCTGCTCTACAAGCTGTGTGGAATCTATTTCTAGCTTTTCTACTCTGTTGGCTAAGACACCTATTTCATCTACCATGTTAGTGTTTGCTACTTGCAGGTGGGTGACCTGTTCAGTCAGCTCCTGCACGGCCTTAGGTATCGACTCGTAATTCTTTTTCATATCTGCTATCTCTTTTTTCATATTTTCTAACGATTGCACAAGTTGCTGGTCCCGCTCGGCTTGCTGGCGATCTCGCTCGGCTTGCTGGGCAAGTAAATTTTCTGCTAGCTTACGATCTCGCTCAGCTTGCCGGCGATCTCGCTCAACTTGCTGTTGCGCAAATTTTGCCTGGTAATCTAGCACACGCTCTAATATAGTCTGAATTGAATACCCACCAGGCAGATTACCACTCTCTGGTTCCTGCTTTTCTGGTGGTGGTACAATTTCTTTATCTACATCAACTTGATGACTAGTGGGCGGTGGCACTACTTCCTGTGGCCCTGCCCCCACATTTTCGCCAGTTATATCTTCAAAGAGAATACTAGTACTACTTGAGGCACCCGGTTCCACATTTCCTTCACTAGCTAATTGTTGTTCTTCAGTATCCATATTACTTGGACGTTGACTACGCAACTTAACCATATTCCTAAATTGCTTACTAAAACACAAAATCTAACAGTTTTTCCCCTTGCACACAAAATACATCACTTTATATACCCTACACTGCACACTAAAAATTACTATCTACATCAACTTTGTCCTGTCACAAATACTAACATCAAACTACGTACAGTATGCACACCACTAGCGATATGAGATTACTTCACTGGAGCTCAACTTCTACAAACAGGACAACTACACTGTAGTCTTACCTTTAGTTTCTATTATCTCGGGGTCCGGCTGCCCCCGGATTACGTAGTCGTTAGAGCTTCTCAGTACAATCAGGATCGTCTTCTCAAACTCGCTTGCAGTAGTACGTTTTGTCATGTAAGAGTGTTTGAACATTCATTAATACATAGCATAGATCATGATATACATACATTTAACACTAAATACATATACATATACACCTACATAACAATAGACACTGAAAGAAAATACATAAAATTTTATAATTGTGGCCACTGCAAATTCGGGCCCCACGTTGGGCGCCAGTTTCACGTCTCTCTGGAAAAAAAAAAAACTATATCTGTTGCCGACTGCCCTTTCGTTAATTGTTGCTTTTATAAAAATTGTTTTTGCTCCTTCTGGTTTATTTAATTATTTTTAATTATTATTGGCGTAACAACGCATATATGGAAAGAGTGACGTGAAATTCTTTTAACAATGCTGTGCTTTTAATTGCTTTATCATCGTTACCCTTTTTTAGCAAAATAAAATGATGGAAGTATTATTGTTCTGAATCTGGCCTACAATTTAAAGAACGATTTTTTAGTAACTGCAACTCATGCTAAGTATCAATATATCTTTCCTACTTCGTAATTATTCAAAGTTGAAATTAATGTCCTATGATCACTGATGTTACAGTTCGTACGATCGTTCACAAATACAAGTTTGCAGTGGATTTTATTTCTTACTAAAATGCTATTTCATACCACGGCTAGCCCAAGAACATGAGACTCTCATTAAAGAAAATTACGTATTCACTATAAAATTTAGCCGTGGTCAGAACGGAGCACAGCAAGTTTCCTATCAGATTCTTTAGGTACATAAAATTATTTGCACTGAAAATTATATCCTATCAGCAGCCCGCGTCAACCTGCAACACATCATAAAATCTGCTGATCTTCACTGCCAGCCTGGGAGCTAAAAGAAATAATATTATTTTTTACTATTATTTTACCGCTTCCTTGCGGTATACTCGACTATATTGTAAGTCGTTTAAATATGCCGCGGCAGCGGCTCTTCTTTCTCCACACAGCTCAGCTCCACAGATAATATTTTTATATGGCTGAAAAATATCTTAACAGGATGGGATAATAGGCAGGCACACTTTAACATTTAAGTAATACAAGTTTTCATTTAAACAACTCTATTTAAACATTTAAATATCTTAATAATTACAGACCTGTGTACATTCACGCGCAATGGCGTCCAATTCACAATCTCGACAAAAGAATGCTACCTTCGCGCTCTCTACGACAATAACAGGAGATCTTTCTCTCACAGCTTTCAGATTAAGAAGACAAAGACATTGCTTTACATCATGCCTTATATACAAATTCATTTGGTGATCTTTGTACAACATTTATCTTCTGTGTCGGTCTTATTACTCGCCGACACAGACGTTCTCAAAAATAAAAAATAAAGAAAATAATACATAATTTTACATAATGACACAATATGACACCTCTAATATTTTAATTATTACATAATATATTGCCTTTGTTTATTACAAGACGTTACAAATGTTAGGCTAGTGCAGGGCTTGTGTTGTATAGGAAAGGGCAGTGTTGCAGGAAAAGTGTTATGTGGAATTATGGAATTGCCAAAACCACCAACCAAGTTTGGATTTTATAATGATTAGGTGGAATCTTCTGCTGAAGATGTTGCACAAGCAACAACGAAAAAAGCAGTTGAAAAGGCTGTGTGTGATAATGGAAATTGTAGAGATTTAACTGTTGCTTTAGATGGATCAGGGCAACGTAGAGGTCATAAATCTCTAAATGGAGTTGTGACACCTACCAGTGGAGACGTTGCTAAGTTATTGATGTTGCTATTCTCTCCATACGATGTAGGTGTACAGGAAATACCAAGGAGGAACATAATGAAAGTTGTGTAGCAAATTTTTGTGACAAAAGTGGAGTGATGGACATAGAGGGAATGATAAGAATTTGTTCCAGATCAGAAGGGTGGTATCATGTACGATATGCTAACTACATATGAGATGGTGATTCTAAGGGATATAAAACTGTAGAGGAACTCTGATCTTATGGCATTGAAATTCACACTAAAAAACAGGAATCCATTGGAAATGTGCAGATGCGCATGGGGGATCGCTTGTGCACACTGAAAGCAGAGATCCCAGACGCTTAGGGATGGTAAGACCATTGCAGGAAGAGGGCTGACGGATTGCAGAGGTATTATGGCTGTGCAATTAGGCAAAATACAGGAAGCGCTGAGCATATGAGAAAAGCAGTATGGGCATTATTTTCTCATACTGCATCAACAAATGAGCACCCACAACAAGCAATATGTCCCACAGGTGATGACTCATGGTGTATATATCAGTCAAGAAAAGAACGTTGTTGTTGTTGTTGTGGTGGTCTTCAGTCCAGAGACTGGTTTGATGCAGTTCACCATGCTACTCTATCCTGTGCAAAATCTCCGAGTAACTACTGCAGCCTACATCCTTCTGAATCTGCTTAGTGTATTCATCTCTTGGTTTCCCTCTGTGATTTTTACCCTCCACGCTGCCCTCCAGTAGTAAATCGGTGATCCCTTGATACCTCAGAAAATGTCCTACCAACAGATCCCTCCTTCTAGGCAAGTTGTACCAGAAATTCCTCTTCTCCCCAATTCTGTTCATTACCACCTCATTACTTACATGAACTACCCATCTAATCGTCAACATTCGTTTGTAACACCACATTTAGAAAGATTCTATTGTCTTCTTGTCTAAACTATTTATTGTCCATGTTTCACTTCCATACATGACTACACTCCATGCAAATACTTTCAAAAAAGGCTTCCTGACACTTAAATCTATACTAGATGTTAACAAACTTCTCTTCTCCAGAAACGCTTTCCTTGCCGTTGCCAGTTTACATTTTATATCCTCTCTACATTGACCATCATCAGTTATTATTTTGCTCCATAAATAGCAAAACTTATTTACTACTTTAAGTGTCTCATTTCCTAAACTAATTCCCTCAGCATCACCTGACTTAATTCGAATACATTCCATTATCCTCGTTTTGCTTTTGTTGATGTTCATCTTATATCCTCCTTTCAAGACACTGTCCATTCCGTTCATCAGCTCTTCCAGGTCCTTTGCTATCTCTGACAGAATTACAATGTCAACGGCAAACCTCAAAGTTTTTGTTTCTTATCCACAGAGTTTAATTCCAAATTTTTTTGTTTCCTTTACTGCTTGCTGAATACCACAGGGATAGGCTACAACCTTGTCTCACTCCCTTCCCAACTACTGTTTCCCTTTCATGCCCCTCAACTCTTATAGCTGCCATCTGGTTTCTGTACAAATTGTAAAAAGCCTTTCACTCCCTGTATTTTACCCCTCCCACCTTCAGAATTTGAAAGAGAGTATTCCAGTCAGCATTGTCAAAAGCTTTCTCTACATCTACATATGCTACAAATGCAGGGTTTGCCTTTCTTTAATCTATCTTCCACGATAATTCGAAGGGTCAGTATTGTCTGACATCTTCCAACATTTCTACGGAATCAAAAACTGATCTTCCTCAACCTCGGCTTCTGTCAGTTTTTCCATTCTGCTGTAAAGAATTTGTGTTAATAATTTGCTGCCATGATCTATTAAACTGATAGTTTGGTAATTTTCACACCTGTCAACATCTGCTTTCCTTGGGTTTGGAATTATGATATTCTACTTGAAGTCTGAGTATATTTCTCCTGTCTCATACATATTGCTCACCAGATGGTAGAGGTTTGTCAGGGCTGGCTCTTCCAAGGCTAGTTCCAGTACCTTTTTTCAACTTAGGTCTTTCAGTGCCCTGTCAAATTCTTCATGCAGTATCATATCTTCCATTTCATCTTTATCTACATCTTCTTCCATTTCCATAACATTGCCCTCAAGTACACCGCCCTTGTATCCTTCCACCTGTCTGCTTTCCCTTCTTTGCTTATAACTGGTTTCCCATCTGAGCATCTCTTTTCTCCAAAGGTCTCTTTAATTTCCCTGTAGGCAGTATCTCTCTTACCCCTAGTGATATATGCCTCTATATCCTTACATTTGTCCTCTAGCCATCCCTGCTTAGCCATTTTGCGCTTCGTATCGATCTCATTTTTGAGACGTTTGTATTAATTTTTGCCTGCTTCACTTACTGCATTTTTATATTTTCCCCTTTCAGCATTACATTCAATAGCTCTTCTGTTACCCAAGGATTTCTACTAGCCCTCGTCTTTTTACCTACTTGATCCTTTGCCTCCTTCCGTATTCCATCTCTCAAAGCTACCCATTCCTCTTCTACTGTATTTCTTTCCCCCGTTCTTGTCAATCGTTCCCTAATGCTCTGTCTGAAACTCTCTATAACCTCTGGTTCTTTCAGTTCATCCAGGTCCCATCTCCTTAAATTCCCACCTTCTTGCAGTTTCTTCAGTTTTAATCTACAGCTCATAACCAATAGATTGTGGTCAGAGTTCACATCTGCCCCTGGAAATGTCTTACAATTTAAAAATCTCTGTCTTACAATTATATAGTCTATCTGAAACCTTCCTGTGACCCCAGGCGTCTTCCACGTGTACAACCTTCTTTCATGACTCATAAACCAAGTGTTAGCTATGATTAAGTTATACCCTGTGCAAAATTCTACCAGGTGGCTTCCTCTTTCATTCCTTACCACTATTCCATATTCACCTACTACCTTTCCTTCTCTTCCTACTATAGAATTCCAGTGCCCCATGACTATCACATTTTCGTCTCCCTTCACTATCTGAATAATTTCTTTTATCTCATCACATTTCTTCAATCTCTTTGTCATCTGCGGAGCTAGTTGGCATATAAACTTGTAATACTGTGGTATTGTGCGGGCTTCTTGCCTATCTTGGCTACAATAATGCGGTCACTATGCTGTTTGTAGTAGCTTACCTGTGCTCCTATTTTTTCTATTAGTTATTAAACCTATTCCTGCATTATCCCTATTTGATTTTGTATTTATAACCCTGTATTCACCTGACCAGAAGTCTTGTTCCTTCTGCCACTGAACTTCACTAACTCCCACTATATCTAACTTTAACCTATCCGTTTCCCTTTTTAAATTTTCTAACTTACCTACCTGATAAGGGATCTGACATTCCACGCTCCGATCCATAGAACACCAGTTTTGTTTCTCCTGACAATGACGTCCTCCTGAGTAGTCCCCAACGAGACTATTTTACCTCTGGATCATTTAACCATACAGTAAAGCTGATTGCACTTGGGAAAAATTATGGCTGTAGTTTCCCCTTGCTTTCAGCCATTCAAAGTACCAGCACAGCAAAGCTGCTTTAGTTAATGTTACAAGGCCAGATCAGTCAATCACCCAGACTGTTGCCCCTGCAACTACTGAAAAGACTGCTGCCCCTCTTCAGGAACCACACGTTTGTCTGGCCTCTCAACAGATACCCCTGAGCTGTAGTTGCACCTACAGTATGGCTATCTGCATCACTGAGGCACAAAAGCCTCCCCACCAATGGCAAGGTCTATGGTTCATAGAGGGGCAGGAAAGAATTATGACCATAAAAACAGTTTGCCAAATGCTGTGCTGATATAATTAAGGCCATATTCAGAGATTTATCAGTGCCAAATTTGTTGGAAAAGTGCCTACATGGGAAACACAAAATCCAAATGGAAGTGTGAACAGTTTAATTTGGTTTAGGATTCCAAAAACAATGTTTGAGCAGCTAAAAACATTGCACTTTGGAGTGTATGATGCAATTTCAACATACAATCTTGGAAACTTTATAAAATGTGATGTGCCAAAAGGTTTTGGTTTCCAACCACGGTGCAACACATTTCCACAGTGCGCATAATTAAGACTAAGAGATACAGCAAGAAGAGATAAAACTCTACAACATGCAGCAAAAGGGACGAAGAGACCTGTGTAAAGAAAACTAACACTAGAAAAAGAAGAGGATGCTGATGATCCATCATATGGAACAGGAGTGTATTAAAAAACTTAGGAAGCCATTTCCTGCAAGTTTCAAATTTCGTATTTAAGGAAGATTTTCTCAAAAACTACCAACAGTAGATGAACCAAAATTATAGACAATATTCTTTATTTCATTTCCTTCATAGTCATCACAAATTGTAAAAAAATATTGTATAATTAAGGGGTTATAGAAGAGCAGATGCAAAATTATAGAGAAAACATTGGCAACTTATAAAAAAAATTGTAAAACAAAAACCAATAAATATTTCTTAACATGGCATTATAACTTTGTAGAGAAATACTCATTGAAAATATTGTCCAAATTTCAGAGGCATATGTTTAAAGGTTTAAGAATAAAATGTTGCTTGTATTTGTTGAAATTAGCATGGAGGAGATAGAACATTCTGGCTCCCCTTAAGCATTTTGTTCCTGTTCTCCTCATGAAGTGTTGGCGGCTGCTAGGATTAGCTTGTTACCAATGCATGAAGTGACTGATGACTGCTGTTAGGATGTTACCTAAAGTACTCAATGCGTGAAGTAGCGTCTGTAGTCAGGAATAAATTTTAGACATAAATACATGGATATTATTCTGACACAGCACATAAGATTTTTCTCTGTCCAGGTGCTGTGAAACCTAAACTATTTCCCCTTTCAGGTATCTGGCCCTCTTGCAGAAGAACATTTTTATCATGATAATAAAGCAAAATAATAAAATAAAGACTATAAAGACACAAAAATATGAAATCTACTATAGTGAGATGTGTAAACAAGGAGAAAAAGAGTTAACTTATGATGTTAGTAGACAAAGACACCATCCCTCCCAGCAATATCAGGTCAAAACTTAGTTCCCGGCAAGATGTTGTAACATTAGCATTTTTTAAGGGTGCTATTTGTCCGCCTCTGTAGCTGAGTGATCAGTGTAGATGGCTGCCATGCGGCAGACCCGGTTTCGATTCCTGGTACTGCCAAGGATTTTTCCTTGGTTGGAGGACTGGTATGGGGTGCCCTTAGCTTCGTGGTGCCAATTATTGAGCACCTAATTGACCGAGCAGTAACGGTTCCACTGTCTGGAAAGCCTGCAAAACGGCCGGGAGAACAGTGTGCTGACCACATGCCCCTCCATACCGCAACCGCACGATGCCCAATGGCAAAAAATGGCTCTGAGCACTATGGGACTCAACTGCTGAGGTCATTAGTCCCCTAGAACTTAGAACTAGTTAAACCTAACTAACCTAAGGACATCACAAACATCCATGCCCGAGGCAGGATTCGAACCTGCGACCGTAGCGGTCTTGCGGTTCCAGACTGCAGCGCCTTTAACCGCACGGCCACTTCGGCCGGCGCCCAATGGCAGAGGATGACACGGCGGCTGGCAGACATCCCTTGGCCCTTCACTGCGTGTAGAGGAGCTCGTTATGGGTGCTATTTATATGTGGTCAAAGTTCTCATTATCGATGTACGGATAACCCAGTTTCCTGCGTCACTTGTAAATCTGTGAGGGAGAAACGTTTGGCATAACTCGAGAACGAAGTAAGTTATACTGAAATGAAAAGCACCATTATTTATCTCGTGTTGTTTTCTATCAGTCTGATATCACATGACCCACTTCCTATTTGAAAATTACCAACTGCATGCGAAACGGTGAATTCCACAACGGCCGCCGTGTTGGTAACATAGCCTCACAGACTCTGCCGCCCCTACTACGTCTTACTAATTGAGTTAAGATTTCTGTTTATCCACCCATGTTTTAGAAGGGTAGATCCACACTTACGAACTACCTCGCACATCAAGCTGAGTTGAAATGAAAAGATAAAATCTAATATGTTAGGTCGTATCATTCACCTGTCTCTTTCTTTCTACTAAGCCGACGTTTCGAACCCTCTGCTGTCATCTTCGTCAGAATTTTGTGGTGTTCAGCTAACCGTGAATACAACATCCTGAAGAGTAACTTCCCATAGTCGGTGTTCACAGTCATGCAGAATTTTTTGAAGGACATCATATTCGTCGTTGACTGTAGAAATTATTTGTTTCACAATTACAATTTCGGCCTTTGAGCCATCTTTAAGTGGTGCTGCAAAATATTTTGCTGCAGCACATGTTACAGTTCAATGTACAGATATCAGAGAACTTTTAAAGTCTGACATATGCTGAAGCAAAATCTTTTTCTGTACGACTTGAAAATGGCCCATTTGTGAAATAAATAATTTCTGCAATCAACGGGGTGTATGATGAACTTAGAAAACAAAACAAATCCTGAAGGAGATGCCAGCAGAGGGTGCGAAACGTCGATCGAGAAGAAGAAAGTGAAGAGGAAAATGACGCTCCCTTACATCTTAGAAGATTTACCTTCTAAGCCAGTAGACTTACATAATGGTCAAGATGCGATTAAATCGAATTTGGGTGTGAGATGGGTACCAGACACATGATCATACTACCTATGTTTACTTGTAAGTGAGTTCTTCCACTTCCTTTTATTTAAATTTGCGATCGATAATGTCCACAGAAATATACACTGACGAAAAAAAAAATCCCAGCACCAAGAAGTAGTTAATATAGAGCAATGCAAGATCACAGGTTAAGGTAAGCGCGATAAAAGCCATTGCAAATGTGAAACTGTAGTACATCAATAACCGGTGTAACGGCCAGAATGTTGAATGCAAGCATGCAAGCGTGCATACATTGTGTCGTACAGATGTCGGGTGTCAGTTTCTGGGATGGATTTGCATGCCTTTTGTACTTGAACAGTCAATACAGTGATGGTTAATGCTGATTGTGAATGATGCTGGAGCTATTGCCCGATTATGTCCAATATGTGCTCGGTTGGAGACAGATCTAGTGATCGAGCACACCAAGGTAATACATCGAAACTCTGTAGAGCACGTTGCGTTACAAGGACGGCTTACGAGCGAGCGTTGTTCTGTTGGGAAACACCCTGAGACCTGATAGTCAAGGGAAGGCCGGATTCGATTACGATTGTGGACGGGGCCGTAATCAGTTACTATTGGTTGCCTTTTACAATCACACACAATTTATTTTAAACTAGTAATTCCAGACTCAACAATAAATAAAATACCACACGTTATTAATGAAGGAATAAACAACTGTGCAAATAATAGTGTTTTCAGTGAGCTACAATTTAGCAAAACGGCATTAAATACAGATACAACAAATTATGTTTTGAAAACAAGCCACTGTGATCTGGGCAGAAGGCCTTACACGCCACGAATGGCAATAAATTAGGAATCGTTTACAACTCGCTGCAACTTACAAATTACAGGTATTGGAAATATTAAAGGTAAGTCACCACAAGCACAGCAGAAGGCATCAGACGCCAGGAATAGCAGTAAATAAGATTTTAGTGTTTACTGCTAAAATACAAAGAGCAAATTTAAATTTTTAATGGAAATGACCACAATCATGACTGAAGGCCTTACATGCCAGGAATGGAAATAATATAAAAAATTTAGAAACCTGCTGTAAAACAGCAAATACAATCGGAAAGGTTAATAAAACAACAAGCAACTGATCACCAAACGGGTGAAATAAGATGATGGTAAACTTTGTAACTCAAGGGGCCACAGACGGTGCTCCAGGAATCGACCTCTGAGAAGGTCTGGGAACAAACTTTTTCTCGAGCGATGAGATAGGCAGCCAAGAGTTGCATTCACTTCACAAAATGGTAACTCAGACTAGTGGCAGTCTAACGAATGACCAATGATAATCTTGCTGAAGCTACCTGACGTCCGATAAACAAAATGCAACGACGGAACAATACGCCAAAGCCGGAACCGGTGGTCTGCACTACGTCCCCAGCATACTGTGTTTAGAGCGCCAGAACGGGAAAGGAATCACTACCATCGCCTTCCCCAAGCACTCCACTCGCTGCTCTTCGCCTCGGCGACGCTACGAGCAGCATCACGAACCCAAGTCACTGCAGAATCGCGAGATATCGCAATGGTGGAGGTTTCTCTACTTGGATTGAAATGCACTCATCTTAAAGCTTGCTGGATCCGGTTTACGACGAGGTCGTGCACCCTAGTGAACAAAGCCCTTCCATCCGGCAGTCCATGTGTGCCACCAGCGATCCCGGCATGTTCTCGCACTGCGCGGACCTCGCTCCTCTTGAGTCCCCAACCGAACTCGTTCACTCACACGACCTGGAAAAACAACGACATCGCCCCCAAAGAGAGGGCGACAGTTACTACATATAGATAACCGCCGCTGCTGCCACTAGCGGACAGGAAACGCTTGCGAAACTGAGTGGTGCCCGTCAACACGAGAGCAAGACAAACAACCACAACCATGCCAACTAAACGTCTGGCTTCCAACAGAGGAAACCTACAAACGGCACCAATACGAGCCACAGCACGGCCCACACCCTGGAATACTGTTCGTGAATGGCAGCACAAGTCGAATCACCAGACAGACGTACATTTTATAACCACGAAAATGCTGCTTCTGTCATACGAAATCGCAATCGAGATCTTAAGTGCAGGTGTAGGTCCAGTGTGTCTAGCACACGTAGGTTGGTTGCAGGCCCACAACCGGCCTCCCTCTTACCAATACATGGCCATCACTGGCACCAAGGCAGAAACAGCCTTAATCAGAAAACACAACAGACCTCCACTCTATTTTCCAATGAGCTCTCGCTTGCTATCACTGAAGCCGCAAAAGGTGGTGACCTGGAGTCAGTGGAATGGACACTACAGGACATCTGGCTCGGAGCTGTCACTGAAGTAGCCAATTTGTAACAGTTCGTTGTGCGACTGTGGTGCCAACTGCTGAGCAAATTGCTGCTGCAGATGCAGTATGATTCGCTAGGGCCATACGCCAAACACGATGGTCTTCCCTCTCGGTAGCGCAACGTGGCCGTCCTGAGTCCGGTGTTCTTGCGACTGTACGTTCTCGTGATCACCGCTGTTAGCAGTCGTTTATAGCGGCTACATTGCTGCCAAGTGTTTCCGCTATTACACCTCCTCGTTCAAACTCAGTGAAGTACTGATAATAGCGTCTTTGTCGCCTTAGAGGCACTCATGACTTACTTCTGCTGACCATGTTCAGTCTCAAAGGTAACTAAGGCACACGACCATTGTAGAGTGTATTTAAAGCAAACCCGATATGCGTCAGTATAGTGGCATTACCAGCACCACTCTTGTGTAAACTTGTTGTAGCTGGGATTCAGAGTCATAAAACGTTTTTTAATGGACATCATCTTTACCCCAGAGACTGTTATAAGTTTTTATTCTACTATTGCAGTTTCGGCCTTAGGCCATTATCAACGTAATGTAAGCTCACACATTTGTATATCTTTTCTTTTCTTTATTGAATTTAGATTCCCCCGAAGGGAATGGGTTGCCAGCAGCTTAGTACGCTGCTCTTCAGCTTATAGAATTTTTAAAACATAAGAAGAAGATAAGAAAGAACAAAAGCAGCCGATAAAATGGTGACTTAAATTGTAAAACGGCGGAAAATTGTAGAAAGTTAAAAAATAAAACAAAGGGTGGGTAATGCTAATAAAATACATAGTAAGCAGACAGATACAATAGCAGACAGACAATTAAAAAACACGGCGACAGTCTGGTTCCTTTTCGCAAGAAATATAAAAATCACACCCAGTGACAGTATGCTGTCCGTTTGGAACACTGCGGAAAAGATGCACAGCAATCACTGGAAACACTGCACTAAAAAGTCGGCATGAAGATGACACACCACAGCCAAGGGCAGATGGGGAGGGGGGAGGGCTGGACAGATGAGGGGAAAAAGGGGGGAGGAGAAGAAAAACGAACGAGGAGGGACCGACGGAGGGAGACGACTCATAGGCGGGGGGGGGGGGGGGGCAGGGCAGATGCGTGAGGGGAAAGGCAGAGGAGGGAAATGCAAAAGAACTCGGGGGAGAGAAGGGAGGCAGAGAGAGGGTAGCCAGGGAAAAAAACAGGATGGAACGGGGGGAGAGGGTGCCCAGGAAAAGGCCAGAGGAAGGGAGGGGGAGGTGAGGATCAGAGTTGACAAGAGGGATAAATGGAGGGAGAGAGGACATCATCTGGGATGGGGAGTTGACGGAAGCGACCTTGGAGAAGGAGATGAAGAGTGTAAAGATGGAGGGTAAGGGGGACACAACAGTAAAGGCGCGGCAGAGGGCCAGGATTGGAGAGGAGCAACCAGAGGATGAGGGGGATCAAGGCAGCTGGAAGTGTAGAGTATGCGGATATGTTCGAGGAATAGGAGCAGATGAGGGAAAGGAATCAGGTCGTAGAGGATCTGCGTGGGGGACAGGAGGCGTATACGGAAGGCGAGGCAGAGTGCATAGTGCTCGAGGATCTGGAGGGACTTACAGAATTTTTTGGGGGGGGGGCGGATATCCAAGCGGGACTGGCTTAACAGAGGATGGGACGGATTGAGGATTTGTAGGTGAGGAGGACGGTAGAGGGGTTCAACCCCTATGTCCGGCCAGAGAGGAGTTTGAGGAGTCGGAGGCGGTTGTGGGCTTTGGATTGGATAGAGTGGAGATGAGGGATCCAGGTGGGGTGACGGTCAATGGTGATGCCAAGGTAGGTGAGGGTGGGGGAGAGGCGGACAGGATGGGTGCAGATGGTAATTTGTATGTCTTTTCTTCTTTTTTCCTTTATTGTATTTCAATTCCCATAAGGTTGGGTGAGCAGCAGAAGAAAAAGCACTAAACACAGCACTGACGTGGCACACTGTCGATTGTCAAAACGGAGGATCTGCCAGGCGCAAGGAGATGAGGGTGAACAGAAGAAGGGAGGGTGGGGAAGAGAGGGGGGAGATGGGTGGGGGGCGAGCTGAAGGGAGGGAAAGAGGCAAGGATGGGGTGCAGGGTCTCGGGGGGGGGGGAGGAAGGCGGAAAATCCGTTCTGGGAGAAGGAGGGGAGAGGAAAAAGGGGGCCCAGGGGAGGGGGGAAACAAGGCGAGATTATAGTTGGAAGGAAGGGTATATGTCATGGCGAAGTTCATCACCCGGGAGGGGGAGGCACTGGAAATTGCCCTGATGAAGGAGATGGAGGGTGTGGAGGTGGAGAGAGGGACGGATACAGCGTTAGAGCGTGGCAACAGCTGGAGGCTGGAGAGGAAGGAGGTAACCAGAGGGTGGGGGGGATCAAGCCTGCGGACAATGTAAAGCATGCGGAGACGTTGGAGGAACAGGAGGAGGTGGGGGAAGGGAATGAGTTCATACAGGAGCCGTGTGGGGGAAGGAAGGCGAATACGGAAGGCAAGGCAGAGCACATGGCGTTCGAGGATTTGGAGGGCCTTGTAAAAGCAGGTGGGTGCGGAGATCCAGGCAACGTTGGCATAACAGAGGATAGGACAGATGAGGGATTTGTAGGTGTGGAGGATGGTGTAAGGATGCAATCCCCATGTCCGGCCAGACAGGAGTTTCAGGAGGCAGAGGTGGGAGTGGGCTTTCTGCTGGATGGTCTGGAGGTGAGGGGTCCAGGTGAGGTGATGAGGCCAAGGTACCTCAGGGTGGGGGTGAGCTGGATGGGACGACCATAAAGGGTGAGGTAGAAATCATGGAGACGAAAGGAGCGGGTGGTGCGGCCTATGATCATTGCCTGGGTTTTGGAGGGGTTGAGACGGAGGAACCACTGGTTTTTGTATGTCGTTGTCAATAGTGTTAAATACACTTGTGACATTATTACACAGGGCGAGCACACGTATTCAAACATCATAAAACAACATAATCTGTAAGTGCACATGTTCGTTAACCCATAAATGATCACGAATGCATTAGACCACAGGTGCACACTACTTTTTGCAGGCTACTAATACGTGTGCTCGCACTGTGTGAATGTCACGAATGTATTTAACACTACTGACAACGACATACGAATTTGTAAGCTTACATTACTTTGACATGGCTTGAAGCCATACGATCAGTACTTGATAATGGCCTAAGGCCGAAATTGCAGTAGTAACTTATAACAGTCACTGGCGTAAAGATGATGTTCTTCAAAAAAACTGGCTCGAAATTTGGGTAGACTTCATCTTTCAGATGTAGAAACACGCCTCTCAATTTTCGTTTATCTCGCACAAATCTTTATGGTCCTGAGAGTTTTCGTTTTGGCTTCCGTTTAGAACGAGTGGGGAGCGGAAGCTTACTCGGTGCGTAGTTGAGCGTTCTGTGAAGGAAAGCGTCCGCTTTTTCTGGAGTACCGAGAATCCTCGGAGACTCCCACGGCGACGGAGCACTAAATCACGCCGGCACCAAAACAGTGATTTGCGGGTCAGATGTAGATAGCGCTCGCGTGACCGGCCGCCGTGGAGCGCACAGTGGCGGGGGCAGCGCCACCCACGGCTGCGCGCTGGACCCGCTCTCTCGCTCTCCGCTGCGAAACGTCGCCCGTAATTAGCCGCTCGCAGCCGTGTTGGCCCTCCGCGCGTCCCTCTTATCTGCGATGTCCCCCCTGGGTGGGACGTGCTCCTGGCGGCCGATATATTTTATCCCTCCGCTTCTGAGCGCCCAGCGCACGTAGGACCGCAGCGAACAGGCGATCGGCACAGATAGCGGCTCCAAATGACTGCACGCCTCTCTGTGAGATACCGCTTAGACCGGGCACGATGTAGAGTAATGAATTTTGCTGTCGACATTCCCAATAGGAGCCGTTTCGTAAATTGGAGATTTGCATAGTACATTAACGTTCTTATTTACTGCTTGCAGCGGTGGGTGCGAGAAGTAAAGATTCGAACCGCATTCCGCAGTAAAATGTGAATGAGACCGTTGCGGAAAAGGCGGCGAGTACTGCCAAAAAATAAATCGATCACGCTTCTTTCGTAGTGTGGGACAACTGTACCGGTTAAAGCCCGCACCGCGTAGTCTGTTCCCAATGTCGTAGCAGCAGTACTCGTTCGGCTGTAGCATGAAACAGATACATACAGATATTATACTCAGAGTCCAGGTCTACACGATTGCGAATTTGATATAAGAACGTAGGCTTCCGCGGCCGGTGTCATAGTGATTGAAATTCTTCTGGGCTGCTAAAAACTAACAACAATAATAACAACTAGTTTATTATGCCGCGTAATTGCTAAAATATAACAACAATAATAATAACTAGTTTATTATTCCATAATGAGATTTTCACTCTGCAGCGGAGTGTGCGCTGATATGAAACTTCCTGGCAGATTAAAACTGTGTGCCCGACCGAGACTCGAACTCGGGACCTTTGCTTTTCGCGGGCAAGTGTTCTACCAGTGGTAGAGCACTTGCCCGCGAAAGGCAAAGGTCCCGAGTTCGAGTCTCGGTCGGGCACACAGTTTTAATCTGCCAGGAAGTAGTTTATTATTGTTGTTAGTTTTTAGCAATGACGCGGCATAATACCCAGAAGAATTTCAGTCACGATTGCGAATTTCTCACCCTTAAATTGAAGTTAAATTATCATGACGGAATAATATCTAATAATTTGAACGGAAACTTTCGGGCGGGAGTGACGCTTACCCAGTATTTTTACGCAATTATCTCTCACACTTCCAGGTATAAAATTAATTATTAGTTGGATTCTCAAATGTATAAAACAAAATGATTAGAAGTCACGGTTCATAATATACTTTGTCTGACGCTCGTTGGTGATGTTAGTTCCTGGAACAAAACGCTGTGGCCGAGCGGTTCTAGGCGCTTCAGTTTGGAACTGCCCGATCGCTACGGTCGTAGGTTCGAATCCTGGCTCAGGCATGGATGTGTGTGATGTCCTTAGGTTAGTTAGGTTTAATTAGTTCTATGTTCTAGGGCACCGATGACCGCAGATGTTAAGTATCATAGTGCTCAGAGCCATTTGAACCATTTGGAATAAAATCTCGTACCTTTTCTGCTCTTGAAATTATATTTTTACATAAATGATCCTCCCAGCTGCATTCCAGTATACATCATCCTCTTGTAAGAGATGAAATGTTACTACAACTATTCAGATTTCATTCGATATTCAAGACGGCAGGTTTCAAAAATGCCGCCAATTACAGCTGCACTGCGATCCTACTCTCCACGATTCTCAATCCGATGTAGTCAGTCCACTGTACACATAATGTTCCACATTATCAGGTTACCTTCCATTTGGAAAGTGGATGCACTCAGCGACTGTATGTGACTTATAAATTATAGAGCATTCAAAGAACTGTGACTGACGCTCGAACAACAGGGACTTACATGAATTGAGAATAAAAAATAGCGCAAAGAGAATGGTGGGCGACATTCAGGTTGGTATCCTATTACTGGAGTAGGGTTGTCTTCAGTGATGAGTCCCGCTTCGAAATGAGCCCCAATGACCGGCGAAGAAAAGTGTAGGGACGACCCGGAGAGCGGTCGAAACGGAACTTACCACTAAAGACAATTCTACTCCAGTCAGTCAACGCCTATGACGTATCTGGAGTAGCCCCGGGGCTGCAGTGGGACACCAGTATGTCTCTTGCCACACGGCCTGACAAGCAGGACTGATGGTCTAGGGTGCTATTTCTTTTCTTAACAGGACCTTTACAGCACAGCGGTACGTTGGCGATATTTTACGCCTCGTTTTGTTGCCTGCATGGCGAGCCACCCTTGGCTTCTATTTCAGCAAGATACTGCCCGCCCGCATACGGCGAGAGTTTCCACTGCTTGTCTTCGTGCTTGCCGGATCCTACCTTGGTCTGCAAGGTCGACAGATCTCTCCCCAATTGAGAATGTTTGGAGCATTATGGGCAGGGACATGCAGCCGTCTCGGGATTTTGACTAGCTAAAGCGGCAGTAGGACAGAATTTGACATAATATCCCTCAGAACGACATCCAACAAATCAGTCAATGAATGTCAAGCCGAATAACTGCTTGTATAAGGGCCAGAGGTCGACCAATGCGCTATTGACTTGCTAAATACGTGAAGCTCTTCCTGTTGAATAAATCATCCAGATTTTATGACAGTAATCATTTGTTTGTCTGTACATGTACATCACATCTACTGATTCCCGTCCCATTCAGGTAATTTCGTCGTGGTGTGTTCTTTTTTTTTGTCTCAGAGTGTATATACAGGGTGGTCCATTGATCGTGACCGGGCCAAATATCTCTCGAAATAGGCGTCAAACGAAAAAACTACAAAGAACGAAACTTGTCTAGCTTGAAGGGGGAAACCAGATGGCGCTATGGTTGGCCCGCTAGATGGCGCTGCCATAGGTCAAACGGATATCAACTCCTTTTTTTAAAATAGGAACCCACATTTTTTATTACATACTCGTGTAGTACGTAAAGAAATATGAATGTTTTAGTTGGACCACTTTTTTCGTTTTGTGATAGGTGGCGCTGTAATAGTCACAAACATATGGCTCACAATTTTAGACGAACAGTTGGTAACAGGTAGGTTTTTAAATTAAAATACAGAACGTAGGTACGTTTGAACATTTTATTTCGGTTGTTCCAATGTGATACATGTAGCTCTGTGAACTTATCATTTCTGAGAATGCATGCTGTTACAGTGTGATTGCCTGTAAATACCCCATTAATGCAATAAATGCTCAAATTTGATGTCCGTCAACCTCAATGCATTTGGCAATACGTGTAACGACATTCCTCTCAACAGCGAGTAGTTCGCCTTCCGTAATGTTCGTACATGTGAGAGGTGGCAGAAGCCCCCTCTCATATTTCTATCTTACTCTGAGTAATTCGATTTTCCTCTCTAATTGCATGCGGTGAAAAGTTGATGTTCCTTCCCACGCGGACTTCCCACGCAGCGTCTCTCGTCACCCGGGTGGTCCGGTGACAGGTGGGCACTGCTGATCTTGAAAGGGTTAAACCAACGGGTGTGAGGGAGTCGAGTGAATGCTTTCCAGACGCCGACATTGGCATAATAGCGGCGGAGACACGCCCGCAAGGGCCTGAAGGAGCGGCTGGGCTAGAGGTTCCGTTACTTCGCAGAAACTTAGCGAAAACACTTTCTGGCGGGCTACCAGCGAGGCGTGGGAATGACATGTGTACCCAGACAGTCTTGGCGGGCAAATTCCCGCGTTTTCTGCAAAATCGTAACTGTGATTGGCTTGCTCAGGGTATAGCTCCGTGACGTAGCAAAATCGGCGCAGAAATTGGCGCCAAGAATCTCCATTGGTAGTGCTTCGGCAATAGCGTGGAATTTTCCGCCGGTTTTCGAGTTGCTGATTGGAACGTTTAACCATGGCCACTGTCATGGGGGCGGGAATGTTCTGTGTTCGGTTTGTACGGGTGCTCTTGTGTTAGTCGGCTCTCGCCTTTCGGTCGGAGTAGGTTACAAGACTGAGCTCTCGCTGCTCTGGACAGCCTGGCTTCCGTTGGCTGTCTAATATACTTTTATTTGATTGTAACTGTTTAACGAAGTTGCTGAGGTTTCGACTTCAACGTAACTTTCCGAGTACAGTTAGCAATTGAGCGTTCTGCGTACAAGCGGCCTATGTCGTCTGTCTTGGGCAGTTTTGGCTGACTGTATCGGAGTTACTGTGTGACTTCGCTTGTTAAAATCAATCACTGTACCGTCAGTGATTGTGTGGCGAGCCCTCTTCGTCTCCCTCAGAGGCGCATTTGTATTGATAGGAAGTCTTTAGTCTGGAACAACCAGACCAGGACAATTTGTTTCGGGCTATACTCGCGACATTATCATCACCACGACGGGACGTCGAAGCAACCAGCCATCGCTTCCGGTACGCCAGATCGTGTCCTTGCACTTAGAAGACAGCTTGGTAATGTATGTCCACAGCACCGGCAGATTAGGGAATTTGCACTGTGATAATCAGAGCTCAGCAGTGCGCGCCTGTTCGTCTTTTTCTAACTTTGTTCTGTCTTGGGTGTTCATTGTCTGAGTTCTCACTACTGTAGCAGCAATTAATGTTGGGTTGGTTGTGTGTTTCTCTTAAGATTTGAGTTGCAAGGTTTTGGCTCCACATACCACTTCGTCATAAATGTCACAATCTAGTTTATGGACAACTTCACCTTCACAGCATTTATTTGAGTATCCAATTTCATCCATTTTGATGTATTGTAAATGTTTCATGTGTTCTGTTGATGATTTTGGGTTTAGTCATAATAAATCAAATTGTTATTTTGGACAGAACTTTCATTCTGTTAATCGGTAGAGCAACCCTTTCATTTCTCACTACGTTACTGAAACTTTCCTTTCTTTACTTAATGCCTATCAAATTAAATTATTGCAGGTGCCAAAGTCTTTTCTACTCCACTTGCAGGGTCGATTACAGTCAGTTCGCGTTTCTTCTTAATCCATGTGCAACAGCAAAAGTAGGAGTTAGAAAAGGGGGGGCTTAGAGCATCATTTCCATATGAAGATTCGAGAATAACTGCTAGCCCCGGCACCTCGCACATGCATTCAGAAAGCGCTGACGCATGTTGTCAGTCGTTGTCGGTGGATCACGATAGCAAATACACTTCAACTTTCCCCACAGAAACAAATCCGGGGACGTCAGATCCGGTGAACGTGCTTCGACGACCAGTCCACCTGTCATGAAACATGCTATTCAATACCGCTTCAACCCCACGCGAGTTATGTGCCGGACATCCATCATGTTGGAAGTACATCGATATTCTGTCATGCAGTGAAACATCTTGTAGTAACATCGGCAGAACATTACGTAGGAAATCAGCATACATTGCACTATTTAGATTGCCATCGATAAAATGGGGGCCAATTATCGTTCCTCCCATAATGCCCCACCATACATTAACCCGTCAAGATCGCTGATGTTCCACTTGTCGCAGACATCGTCGATTTTCCGTTGCCCAATAGTGCATATTATGCCGGTTTACGTAACCGCTGTTGGTGAATGACGCTCCGTCGCTAAATAGAACGCGTGCACAAAATCTGTCATCGTCCCGTAATTTCTCTTGTGCCCAGTGGCAGAACTGTACACGACGTTCAAAGTCGTCGCCATGCAATTCCTGGTATATAGACATAAGGTACGAGTGCAATCGATGTTGATGTAGCATTCTCAACATCGACGTTTTAGAGATTCCCGATTCTCGCTTAATTTGTCTGCTACTGATGTGCGGATTAGCCACGACAGCAACTAAAACACCGACTTGGGCATCATCATTTGTTGCAGGTCGTGGTTAAAGTTTTACATGTGGCTGAACACTTCCTGTTTCCTTAAATAACGTAACTATCCGGCGAACAGTCCGGACACATGGATGATGTCCTCCAGGATACCGAGCAGCGTACATAGCACACGCTCGTTGGGCATTTTCATCACAGCAGCCATACATCAACGCGATAGCGACCTTTTCGCAATTGGTAAACGGTCCATTTTAACACGGGTAATGCATCACGAAGCAAATAGCTTCCGCATTGACGGAATGTTACGTGATACCACGTACTTATACGTTTGTGACTATTACAGCACCATCTATCACAAAACTAAAAAAAGTGGTCCAACTAAAACATTCTTATTTCTTTACGTACTACACGAATATGTAATAAAGAATGGGGGTTCCTATTAAAAAAACGCAGTTGATATCCGTTTGACCTATGGCAGCGCCATCTAGCGGGCCAACCATAGCGCCACCTGGTTTCCCCCTTCAAGGTAGACGAGTTTCGTTCTTTGTAGTTTTTTCGTTTGATGCTTATTTCGTGAGATATTTGGCCCGGTCACTATCAATGGACCACCCTGTAGAGTCTCCGAAAGAACTAGCAGTTATATCACCAGTGAACCGTAACTTAATATCATCCATTTTAATTATGTGAGGCAACGATAATTATTTTCTAACGGAATTAACTGGTAGCATTCAACCGTTTATTGTCCTACACCCAGTTCAACAACGCGTCCTGAGAGACCAATGCACTCATCGTCAAGTTTCAAAACTTAGCTCATGAGGTGAAAAGACTTAAATGTCCAGCAGCACGTTAGTGGCTTTCATAAAATGAAATAGAACAAAAACACCTCGGATTGTGGTTCCTCGTCTTACATTAAACTAGTCTATTTCTGTCTATAGTCGGCCCATCTGACGCTGCGCCACACAACGTTCCTCTGATATGTTTTGTGTGTGTGTGTGGCATAACGCGGCCTGGTACATTGTGGAATGGGACAACTGCTAACAGGAGTCGATGATTTCAGTGTAATACGAGCACACACAATCCGGGTACTTTTTATTCTATTTCATTTTATGAACGCCACAAATCTGTTGGCAGACTTCTCGTGTTTTAACCTAATGAGCCAAGTTTACTACCGAAAAATGAGGGCACTGTCTCTCGAAAAGCGTTGTTGTGTGTAGGACAGAAAATGGTTGAATTCTACAAGTTATGGAATGCACATCCCTGGAGGAGAGAAGTGTTGTTAATGATTGAAAAAAAGCGCTGATTATTTCCTCTTTCAAAAAGGGTCGTGCAACAGATACACAAAACTGTAGCCCACAGGAAACAGAAAGCAGTAGATACCGGCGCCCAAATTTACGCTGCATTCCTTGGCTTCCTAACGACATACGATACAGGCACACACTACTGCCTAATGAACAAAATACGAGCGTACTTTGTTACAGAGGCTGCAATCTAACATGGATCGTACCACGCAGCCACAGTTAAAGTATACATGGTTTCCTCCTAGAAGGTGGTACTGTCCCTCGTACATCGTGCCCGTGTGTTGTGTCCGATTTGCTTCTGTTACTTACTCATCTTGTAGTTGGTGTCATACAACGTTGTACACAGCGGTTCCGCATTCCAGTTGAGAGCTTGCCGACATGGTATTTACTTACGGAAAGACAAACAGCAACGGGTGGCGGGCAGCAAGGCTGTATCAGGAGACCTATCCACACCGACAACAACAACAGCATTCAATGCTTGCGACAGTGTTTCGCCGTTTGTCTGAGACAGGGCCGTTTCAGGTAACAGGAAATCATGAAGAACATACCTGAAATGTTTAGACACCAGATGTGGACACTGTGGAAGGCGACCACCGTGTCAGTACCAGGCAGTTGGTGCGCCAATGTAGGGTAAACCAGACGAACGTGTGGAATATTCTACGTGACAATTGGTACTACCCTTATCGCTTAGAGCTTGTGCAAATCTTAACAGCGGCAGACTTTCCACATCGGGAGTAGTTTTGTCACTGGTTTCTTTAACAGGCAACCACGATCCAGGGATTTGTGTCATCCATCCTATTCACTGATTCACCTTTCCGCGGAATGGTAGCTTCAACTTTCATAACAATCATCTGTGAGATAGTATGCAGAACCCTTATGATAAGGTGACAGCGAATTGTCAACATCGGTGCAGCTGGAAAGTGTGGGCCGGGATAATTGGCGACCGTATTTTCGAACCAGTTTGCAGGTGACTTTACCTCCCATGCTGGAAGATGTGCCATTGATGATTCGAAGTGTTATGTGGCTGCTACATGATGGTGATTCGACCCACTTCGCCGCCAACGTCCGGACGCATCTGATTCATGGATCGGACGAGGGCTCCAGTTGCACGGCCTACTCATTCACTGGATCTAAACCCGTGCGATATCTGGTTATGAGGCCATCTCAAAAGTATTGTGTATGCAGAGCCTATTCCAGATATGGAGACACTGTAGCAGCGTACTCATGCTGCCTTTGCTCGGATGCAGCCTGGCCGATGTTAACGTGTGGGACGGAATATGCTGCGGTGCGTACACGCATGCGTTGAGGCACGTGAACCCATTTTCAACATTTGCCGTAACTGCGACTGCATGGTACAGTGCGTGTTAGATCTCAGTCTGTGAAACAATGTGTGAATGAATAAATGGCCTCTAGCATGGAAGCCATGCATTTTCGTACATAAGTTCATTGGACCTTTTTTGTTCCGTATCCTCTCATCGATCATTCCCTAGAGTTTGTTCAAAATGTTCAAATGTGTGTGAAATCTTATGCGACTTAACTGCCAAGGTCGTCAGTCCCTAAGCTTACACACTACTTAACCCAAATTATCCTAAGGACAAATACACACACCCATGCCCGAGGGAGGACTCGAACCTCCGCCGAGACCAGCCACACAGTCTATGACTGCAGCGCCCGAGACCGCTCGGCTACTCCCGCGCGGCCCTATAGTTTGTACGTGGTGGAAAAAATCGCTCTATATGTACAGGGTGTAACAAAAATGTACGGCACAAATTGTAGAACACACTCCTCACACGTAGACGAAGAAATTAAGTCATGTGATCATGGGTCTGGAAACGCTTTGTTTCCATGTTAAAGCTCATTTTTTTCCAACTCATTAACCATGGCAAACACACAAGGACAGACCGTTAGAATCATGTGGAACACGCACATGTCTGGTTACGTTGTGCACCGCCAGTGTTTTATTTTACATCTCCCTTTGCCATGCGACGTATGTCATTGCTTGTTTACAGCGATCAGTACGACCGTTGAAAGCATACGGGTTACTACGTAAAGTTAATCCACAGACTTGGCTCGTGCAAATATGGAGATGGCCCCTTGACTGCAATGGCACTCGCGCTCAGTATTTGTAGCGGGTAGATTTCCAGGACGTATGTGCCTCGACCTCCTGACCTAAGCCCACTGGACCTCTATTTGTGCGGGCATTTGAAAGCTCTTCTGGATGGAACCCCAGTAAAAGATGTTCAGAATCCCCGTGCCCGAATCATGGAAGGCTGCGAAACCACATGCAATACTGCCGGCCGCGGTGGTCTAGCGGTTCTGGCGCTGCAGTCCGGAACCGCGGGACTGCTACGGTCGCAGGTTCGAATCCTGCCTCGGGCATGGGTGTGTGTGGTGTCCTTAGGTTAGTTAGGTTTAAGTAGTTCTAAGTTCTAGGGGACTTATGACCTAAGATGTTGAGTCCCATAGTGCTCAGAGCCATTTTTGAACATGCAATACTCGGAGGACATACTGATTGTCTCCTGTGAGAAAGAGTTGCATGCGGTACGCTGGTGCTTTCGGTTCGTGTGTGTTTCCCATGATTAATGAGTTGGAGGAAATGAGTTATAACATGGAAACAAAGCGTTTACAGACGCATGTTCGTATAACATAATTTTTTCGTCTACGTGTGAGGAATGTGTCCTGCACGTTGTGCTGTAAATTTTTGTTACATCCTGTGTATAAGGTAATGCAACTAAGACAGGCCACTTCAGATACATCCAGAATTAATAAATATATATCGAGGTGCGGTTGTCGGCAAGTTATATTAGAGAATATGGCGAATTACCTGAATCCCGCAAGTAATATTAATAGTTTATGGATTCTGAATTGCGATACCGACTTCCTTTTTTTCTGTGGCATTTGAGACCTTTAATACACATATGGAACTTGATGAAATACTATCTAGGTAACACCACCGGCATACCACTGTACCGACGTTGGTACACAAACGTTCCACAAACGTCTGCCCTGTTATACCAATTCACGGCCGTCATGCCAGGTACTCAAATTGTTGACCTTAAGCATTGCTACACGGTATAAAGTGATTCTGGAGAAATAATACTGTAGGTTGAATTTCTTGTGGACTAACGGCAGCAAAGGAATAGACCTCTTGTTGTAATTTTCGCCACAGAGGACAGTTTGGTGAGTGTGCACACTATTTTGCGTTTACTGAACGATAGTTCCAATGCTTTCCAAACGTACTCTTTAGAGGGTCTGTCATTTAAACGCGTGAAACGGAGGGAATTCATCGTATTGGTACCACATTGCCTTATGTCTTCCAATAACTGCAGGAGCACCATCTCTTAGGAACCCGAAATACTTGAGTGAACTTACAATCCCGTCAATAAAAAGGGAATAATGATGCGGGTATTAAAAAACAAGCACCAAACGTCGATAGAGAAGAGTATTGTTTTTATCCTCTTCTCTGAGTCAGCCTCGATTTTCAGTTGACGATTAGTGCATATTGCGAAGATTGACTTGATCTTGGGTTATAACCAACGCTTCTTCCTTGAACAAAACTTTCCGTAGATACGCCGCATTACTTTGCACTTTTGGTAGGTAACATGCGGAGAACTGTAACCAATTTTGAAAGTAATTGCCATGAAGCCGAAGGTGCAACGAAATGTGAAGAGGATGAGATACCGATGGAACGCAGTGTTCGCAGAAATCTCGTTTTGTTGATCCATCTAGTACTTCCGAGTTGCCTCTTAGTGACTTTTGCGTTGTGAGTTACTGCTGCTAAAATGTTAGTTTCTTTCCTTCGTCAGTTGATTTTTTTCCCCTTGGTGTATTTAATTCTTCACACTTCCAGTTTGCAAAGATAGATCGTGGGTTTCGGCACGATCTGCACGCTCTTCAGCATACAACCGGACGGCTGTTCTAGTAGTGTGGCGACATTCGCCACAAACAATATCACTTTTTCCACTGTCGTACGCATTACGAATGTCTCAATAGCTTTACGAGCAGGCAGTTGGCGGAGTTGGTGAAGGCGGAAAGCCTCTCTCGCGGGGTGGAGTCTGAGCTAACTATTTTTGTGTCGTTCCCAGAACCGATCGCGGTCCTCTGGATTGGAGCCGAGTGGAAGGCTTAAACCAGAGGCTCATACGATTCTGCGGAGATCTGGGATGCAAATTTCAAATTTCTCGGCCTCCGCTATCGGGTGGAGAAATGTAGGGTCCCCCTGAATAGGTCAGGCGTGCACTACACGCAAGAAGCAGCTACAAGGGTGGCGGAGTAGGTATGGAGTGCACATGTGGGTTTTTTAAGTTAGAGAATTCCCTCCCTAGGTCCGACAAGACGCCTCCTGAGACGCGACAAGGCAGCAATAGGCAAAACGCAACAGGGAAAGACAATATTAATGATGTTGTTGGGGTTTTCAGTCCTGAGACTGGTTTGATGCAGCTCTCCATGCTAATCTATCCTGTGCAAGCTCCTTCATCTCCCAGTACCTACTGCAACCTACATCCTTCTGAATCTGCTTAGTGTATTCATCTCTTGGTCTCCCTCTACGATTTTTACCCTCCACGCTGCCCTCCAATGCTAAATTTGTGATCCCTTGATGCCTCAGGACATGTCCTACCAACCAATCCCTTCTTCTAGTCAAGTTGTGCCACAAACTTCTCTTCTCCCCAATCCTATTCAATACCTCCTCATTAGTTACGTGATCGACCCACCTAATTTCAACATTCTTCTGTAACACCACATTTCGAAACCTTCTATTCTCTTCTTGTCCAAACTATTTATTGTCCATGTTTCACTTCCGTACATGGCTACACTCCATACAAATACTTTCAGAAACGGCTTCCTGACACTTAAATCTATGCTCGATGTTAACAAATTTCTCTTCTTCAGAAACACTTTCCTTGCCATTGCCAGTCTACATTTTATATCCTCTCTACTTCGACCATCATCAGTTATTTTACTCCCCCAATAGCAAAACTCCTTTACTACTTTAAATGTCTCATTTCCTAATCTAATCCCATCAGTATCACCCGACTTAATTCGACTACATTCCATTATCCTCGTTTTACTTTTGTTGATGTTCATCTTATACTCTCCTTTCAAGACACTGTCCATTCCGTTCAACTGCTCTTCCACGTTCTTTGCTGTCTCTGACAGAATTACAATGTTATCGGCGAACCTCAAAGTTTTTATTTCTTCTCCCTGGATTTTAATACCTACTCCGAATTTTTCTTTTGTTTCTTTTACTGCTTGCTCTATATACAGATTGAATAACATCGGGGAGAGGCTACAACCCTGTCTCACTCCCTTCCCAACCACTGCTTCCCTTTCATGCCCCTCGACTCTTATAACTGTCATCTGGTTTCTGTACAATTTGTAAATAGCCTTTTGCTCCCTGTATTTTACCCCTGCCACCTTTAGAATTTGAAAGAGAGTATTCCAGTCAACATTGTCAAAAGCTTTCTGTAAGTCTACAAATGCTAGAAACGTAGGTTTGCCTTTCCTTAATCTTTCTTCTAAGATAAGTCGTAAGGTCAGTATTGCCTCACGTGTTCCAACATTTCTACGGAATCCAAATTGATCTTCCCCGAGGTCGGCTTCTACCAGTTTTTCCATTCGTCTGTAAATAATTCGCGTTAGTAGTTAGCATCTGTGGCTTATTAAACTGATTGTTCGGTAATTTTCACATCTGTCAACACCTGCTTTCTTTGGGATTGGAATTATTATATTCTTCTTGAAGTCTGAGGGTATTTCGCCTGTCTCGTACATCTTGCTCACCAGATGGTAGAGTTTTGTCAGGACTGGCTCTCCCAAGGCCGTCAGTAGTTCTAATGGAATGTTGTCTACTCCCGGGGCCTTGTTTCGACTCAGGTCTTTCAGTGCTCTGTCAAACTCTTCACGCAGTATCGTATCTCCCATTTCATCTCAAGCTACATCCTCTAATATTAATATGGTAATACTAAACTGCAGGAGCCACTACAGAAAGGACTCAGAACTGCTCTCATTAATAAACGGTCACAATGCCCACACAGTTCTAGGAACGGCAAGTTGGCTGAAACTAGAGGTAAACAGTAATGAAATTCTAAACTCAGATTGGAATCTATACCGCAGAGACAGGTTGGACAGTGAAGGGGGAGGCGTGTTTATAGCGACAAAAAGTGCGATAGTATCGAAGGAAATTGACGGAGATCCGAAATGTGAAATAATTTGGGTGAAGGTCACGGTTAAAGCAGGCTCAGACGTGGTAATTGGATGTCTCTATAGGCCCCATGGCTCAGCAGCTGTTGTGGAAGAACACCTGAAGGAAAATTTGGAAAATATTTGAAGTAGATTTCCCGACCATGTTATAGTTTTGGGTGGAGATTTTAATTTACTAGATATAGACTGGGAGACTCAAACGTTTATAACGGGTGGCAGGGACAAAGAATCCAGTGAAATTTTTTTAAGTACTTCATCTGAAAACTACCTTGAGCAGTTAAATATAGAACCGATTCGTGGCGATAGCATATTAGACCTTCTGGTGACAAACAGACCCGAACTATTTGAACAGTTAACGCAGAACAGGGAATCAGCGATCATAATGCGGTTAAAGCATCGGTGATTTCAGCCGTAAGTATAAATATTAAAAAAGGTAGGAAGATGTTTCTGTTTAGCAAAAGTGACAAAAAACAGGTTTCAGAGTACTTGACGGCTCAACACAAAAATTTTATCTCAAGTACAGATAGTGTTGAGGGTCAGTGGACAAAGTTCAAAACCATCGTACAATATACATTAGATGAGTATGTGCCAAGCAAGATCGTAAGAGACACCGTGGTACAACAACCGAGTTAGAAAACTGCTTCGGAAGCAAAGGGGACTAAACAGCAAGCATAAAAATAGCCAAAGCCTTGCAGACAAAAAAAAAAAAAATTACACGAAGTGAAATTTAGCGTGAGGAGGGCTATGCGAGAGGCGTGCAACGAATTCGAAAGTAAAGTTCTATGTACTGACTTGGCAGAAAATCCTAAGAAATTTTGGTTCAAATGGTTCACATGGCTCTGAGCACTATGGGACTCAACTGCTGAGGTCATTAGTCCCCTAGAACTTAGAACTAGTTAAACCTAACTAACCTAAGGACATCACAAACATCCATGCCCGAGGCAGGATTCGAACCTGCGACCGTAGCGGTCTTGCGGTTCCAGACTGCAGCGCATTTAACCGCACGGCCACTTCGGCCGGCAAGAAATTTTGGTCTTATGTTAAAGCAGTAGGTGGATCAAAACAGATAGAAGAAGACTGCACTGTAGTTTCTTCTCTAGATTGTCACACAGATGACAAAATGGTAGATATCGAAATAGATGACAGAGGGATAGAAAAACAAAAATCGCTCAAAAGAGGAAAGGCCGCTGGACCTGATGGGATACCAGTTCGATTTTATACAGAGTACGCGAAGGAACGTGCTCCCCTTCAAGCAGGGGGGGGTCTCTAGAAGAGCATAGCGTTCCAAAAGATTGGAAAAGGGCACAGGTCATCCCCGTTTTCAAGAAGGGACGTCGAACAGATGTGCAGAACTATAGATCTCTATCTCTAACATCGATCAGTTGTAGAATTTTGGAACACGTATTATGTTCGAGTATAATGACTTTTCTGAAAACTAGAATCAGCAGAAACAGACATCGTGTGAAACCCAGCTCGCGCTATTCGTCCACGAGACTCAGAGGGACACGGGTTCCCAGGTAAATGCCGTGTTTCTTGACTTCCGCACGGTGTCTGATACAGCTCCCCACAGTTGTTTAATGAACAAAGTAAGAGCATATGGACTATCAGACCAATTGTGTGATTGGATTGAAGAGTTCCTAGATAACAGAACGCAGCATGTCATTCTCAATGGAGAGAAGTCTTCCGAAGTAAGAGTGATTTCAGGTGTGCCGCAGGAGAGTGTCATAGGACCGTTGCTATCCACAATATACATAAATGACCTTGTGGATGACATCGGAAATTCAACTGAGGCTTTTTGCAGATGATGCTGTGGTGTATCGAGAGGTTGTAACAATGGAAAATTGTACTGAAATGCAGGAGGATCTGCAGCGAATTGACGCATGGTGCAGGGAATGGCAATTGAATATCAATGTAGACTAGTGTAATGTGCTGCGAATACATACATTTAGCTACAAAATAGTAGGTCAGCAACTGGAAGCGGTTAATTCCATAAATTATCTGGGAGTAGCATTAGGAGTGATTTAAAATGGAATGACCATATAAAATTAATCGTCGGTAAAGCAGATGCCAGACTGAGATTCATTGGAAGAATCCTAAGGAAATACAATCCGAAAACAAAGGAAGTAGGTTACAGTATGCTTGTTCGCCCACTGCTTGAATACTGCTCAGCAGTGTGGGATCCGTACCAGATAGGGTTGATAGAAGAGATAGAGAAGATCCAACGGAGAGCAGCGCGCTTCGTTACAGGATCATTTAGTAATCGCGAAAGCGTTACGGAGATGATAGATAAACTCCAGTGGAAGACTCTGCAGGAGAGACGCTCAGTAGCTCGGTACGGGCTTTTGTTGAAGTTTCGAGAACATACCTTCACCGAGGAGTCAAGCAGTATATTGCTCCCTCCTACGTATATCTCGCGAAGAGACCATAAGGATAAAATCAGAGAGATTAGAGCCCACACAGAAGATTACCGACCGTCCTTCTTTCCACGAACAATACGAGACTGGAATAGAAGGGAGAACCGATAGAGGTACTCAGGGTACCCTCCGCCACACACCGTCAGGTGGCTTGCGGAGTATGGATGTAGATGTATATGTAGAGTTGGCCGGCCGGGGTGTGGCTGAGCGGTTCTAGGCGCTTCAATCTGGAACCGCGCGACCGCTACGCTCGCAGGTTCGAATGCTGCCTCGGGCATGGACGGTTGTGATGTTCTTAGGTTAGTTAGGCTTAAGTAGTTCTAAGTTCTAGGGGACTGATGACCTCATAAGTTAAGTCCCATAGTGCTCAGAGCCATTTTGAACCACACTTGAGTTACGTATTTGCTTGTATTTGGTATAAGAGGTCAGGCGTTTGTGGAATTTCTTCTGCGGCGCTATTATCTTGGTACTAGTCGATTAAGTTCCAAACATTTTATGTCTTTGAAGTGCGCTTGGAAGGGCCTTTAAATGCCACAGAAGAAAGTATATAATTCCAACAGAAAAAAAGAACAGAGTCGTTCCCGTAATTCGGTGACTATAAACAATAAAGATTACTCGCGAAATTAAGAGGCTATAACATGGCACAACCATACCTCGACATATTTATTCATTCTGGATATGTTTGATGTGGCCTTCATTAGCCGCGTCACATTGTGTGTGTGTGTGTGTGTGTGTGTGTGTGAGAGAGAGAGAGAGAGAGAGAGAGAGAGACTTTAACAATGAAGGTAGAAGAGGGAATAATCTTCAGAGAGAAACGTATATCAAATTAAAATTATTTTCAGCAAACTGACTGCAGAAGCGAAGAAACTTAGAAACCAGATATTTATTTAAAACAGAGCTGAAAAATCTAATTGCTTTGCAGAATACTTACGATATACGCATTAGAAGGGTTTGAGACTTTGTTCTACAGTATGTGTGGTGTGCTCATTACGTTTTTAACATAGAGAGTATTTCTGCAGTAGCTTTTCTGAATTAATTGTTATATGCATTTGGGTAGCCAGCAAGCTGTCGATGTGAACCTGATGAATAACAATGATGTTTGTGTGACGGAAGTTGAGTATGGCAAGGTTTATGCTTGTAGAAATGACCTTCGGAAACTTTGGGCTCAACAGGCAGTCCCACTTGGATATGAGAACAGAACAAGTAGCCGTGGGCGACACTTCCTAGCTTGTGCTGATAGTGCGCGGCGGATGTGTACAAGGAAAAGTGTGCTGCCTCTCCTCGAATGGACCAAGTGGCTCTGCTGGCTACGCCCGAAGGAACTACGTTTTTCCTAATTGTTTTGCTTAGTGAGAACTGAAACTTCTCATGTACTTTGCTTCGTTTATATGAAGCAACGCCACATTTTTTTTTATAATGTGATCATGTTTATATTTCTAAACGGCCAAAAGATTGCAGACTGCCTATCTAACGCGTTCCATGTTGAACATAAATTTGATTTATAGTATTCCATATAATTAAGGGCCGGATATAAAATTTAAAAATTTTTCATAATCTGCTCATTAAAGAAGTACAACCTTACATTAAGGGTTTATCACAAAATTCAAATATCAAAGTTACAAATTCTGTATAAGTCTTGAAGCAACGTACTAACTCACATCGCACAAATTCTCAGAATTTGGGAACGAAAACACATAATTTTAAAGCTTTTAGAAAAATATTCGCTGACCTCTCCCCGCCCGCTCCATCAGTTCATAAAAGGAAAAAAAAGACTATCACGTACTACTTTTTCGCTTTTTATACAGTAAAACATCAGGCTTGGGCACGACGTTCTTCTCTACTGACTCTACTCGCAACATTTGCAGAAATTATCCACATACGCCACAGAATCTACCTCAGTATAACATGTTAGCTTTTGAATCAGGAGTCACAGGATGCAGGCTGTGATGTTGTCGATGCGTCAAGATTATTCCTTAACATGGTCCATCAGGAGATAGAAAGTGGACGAAAGCGATCGAAAGGTAGCGGTTGGAAGGGCAGAGGGAAAAAAGTGCCAAGGCAAGCGCCAAGGGAAAAAAACCTCTACTACAGTAGGACGGGTAGTAAGGGCAGTAGAGGTTTGCTATCTGTGACAGTGCCTGCAAGGTGTGGTTATGTTAGTGCGAGTTATCGTGCATCGTTAGCTTTGTCGTTGCGGTAGCTCGTTGTGGGGCCTGCTGCAGTTGCTGCGTCCCTGTAAGTTCAAGGTCGTCATACATTAGTGGGCGATCGGTCATAGGTCGGCTCACAGACAGTGTAGGGTGTGTGTGTGGCTGGTTTGCGTGCTGTGTACAGTACGGTTTCCCTGCGGTTGCCTGTTTTTCGGCGGGTCGAGCATCTGGGGTTACCAGTAGCAGCTGTGTTGCAGGGGCTCGCCAGTACTGTCGTGTTAGCGTGCTGTGGACCATAGATGTTTAGTTCCTTGCCAATAGTGTCTTTGCTCTATTATGTTTCCATCTATGGTTGTGGTTGTAATTACCCAGAGAAGGGATAAAAGGGTTGCGCGAGTGTCTAGTGTTATTGTACAGTCGTGTGGAGAGTTTTTGGAATACCTGCAAGATGGTATCTAGCCGATATTCCCGGTGAAGGTCCGCGGTGTGTGTGTAGCGCGGAGCGTTGCTTATGATTCTGAGTACTTTGTTCTGTATGAGCTGCAGACGGCGCAGGCGTGTGGGCGCAGCGTATTCCCAGACAGGGGGCCACAAACGCCGTCATCGAGACGAACGGCGGCTCGAAACGTGCGGCGCGCCACGGACGCAGGCTGGTGGGAGCAGTATTATGCCATGAGAGACATTCTTCAATACTTGCATGGAACCTGTGGTAGTACGAGGTGCATTCAAGTTCTAAGGCCTCCGATTTTTTTCCTAATTAACTACTCACCCGAAATCGATGAAACTGGCGTTACTTCTCGATGTAGTCGCCCTGCAGACGTACACATTTTTCACAACGCTGACGCCATGATTCCATGGCAGCCGCGAAGGCTTCTTTAGGAGTCCGTTTTGACCACTGGAAAATCGCTGAGGCAATAGCAGCACAGCTGGTGAATGTGCGGCCACGGAGAGTGTCTTTCATTGTTGGAAAAAGCCAAAAGTCACTAGGAGCCAGGTCAGGTGAGTAGGGAGCATAGATAGGAATCACTTCAAAGTTGTTATCACGAAGAAACTGTTGCGCAACGTTAGCTCGATGTGCGGGTGCGTTGTCTTGGTGAAACAGCACACGCACAGCCCTTCCCGGACGTTTTTGTTGCAGTGCAGGAAGAAATTTGTTCTTCAAAACATTTTCGTAGGATTCAACTGTTACCGTAGTGCCCTTTGGAACGCAATGGGTAATGATTACGCTTTCGCTGTCCCAGAACATAGACACCCGAAATTTTTTTGGTGGCGGTGAATCTGTGTGCTTCCATTGAGCTGACTGGCGCTTTGTTTCTGGATTGAAAAATGGCATCCACGTCTCATCCATTGTCACAACCGACGAATAGAAAGTCCCATTCATGCTGTCGTTGCACGTCAACATTGCTTCGCAACATGCCACACGGGCAGCCATGTGGTCGTCCGTCAGCATTTGTGGCACCCACCTGGATGACACTTTTCGCATTTTCAGGTCGTTATGCAGGATTGTGTGCACAGAACCCACAGAAATGCCAACTCTGGAGGCGATCTGTTCAACAGTCATTCGGCGATCCCCCAAAACAATTCTCTCCACTTTCTCGATCATGTTGTCAGACCGGCTTGTGCGAGCCCGAGGTTGTTTCGGTTTGTTGTCATACAATGTTCTACTGTCGCACCCACGAACGCACTTTTGACACATCCATAACTCCATCACCACATGTCTCCTTCAACTGTCGATGAATTTCAATTGGTTTCACACCACGCAAATTCAGAAAACGAATGATTGCACGCTGTTCAAGTAAGGAAAACGCCGCCATTTTAAGTATTTAAAAGAGTTCTCATTCTCGCCGCTGGCAGTAAAATTCCATCTCCCGTACGGTGCTGCCATCTCTGGGACGTATTGACAATGAACACGGCCTCATTTTAAAACAGTGCGCATGTTTCTATCTCTTTCCAGTCCGGAGAAAAAAAATCGGAGGCCTTAGAACTTGAATGCACCTAGTAATCGAAGACACGCTGGCAGCCGCAAACCACTTGCATCCCTTTCTGTTCAGCACTGCAGTAAAATGCCACGTATAGGCCTGAAACACTTTGATAGAGTCAGCATAGTGGCTTTACTTTTAGCAGGTCATACACAGCAATGTGTTGCCGTTTCGTCACATGTCACTCAAAGTGGTGTGTCTAAGGCGTGGAGAAAGTACAGAGAGATGGGAAATGTGAACGATAGACCTCGCAGTGGTCGTCCTCGTATGACAACGCCAATGCAAAATCGTTTCCTCCAACCGTCGGCTCCCAAGCGCGCAACATCAGCTGCCAGAAGTATTGGAAATCTCCCGGGCAACAGGAATTCGTATCTCAGACCAAACAGTGTCTAGAAGATTGCATCAGGGTGGTCTTCATTCCAGCAAACCAATGGGAAGTTTTGTACTGAACCAACGGAACCGACATAATAAAAGGACCTGGGCTCTTGCGCATCAACATTGGACCATTGCAGAATTGAGTAATGCTTCCTTTACTTTACATCTACGGTCACAATGTTTTTGTCATCAGACTACCTGCAGTCTGATGACAAAAAAATTGTGACGATGGACGTGAAGTAAAGGAAATTTATTCCATGTTCGCGTCACTGCTCAATTCGCGACAATGTCGCAGCTTGATGGAGTAATTGTTGCTGAGGAGACCAGGATTGGTTCACGACCGGACACTAGACAACGACGATATTTCAGGAAGTCTATCGGCTTGTACGTGGAAGTGTAATGTTCTGGGCGGAAATAATGATGGGGCGGCGGACCCCTCTAATTCCAGTCAACGGCAATGTGACTGGACACCGACATCTCCAAAAGGTCCTACAAACGATTGTAAGGTCCTTCAGAGGTGAACTGGGTGACAACTTCATCCTATTCGATGACAATGCAAGGCCGCATAGCACCTTAGCAGCATCTCGGTATCTTCAACGATGCAACGTCAACCGAGTGCATTGGCCAGCACAGTTCCCAGACATGAATGAAATTGACCATGTATGGGACATGTTGTTGGTGGCCATTGCACACTGTCCGAATCTACCAGACAATCTTCAGAATTTCACTGAAGCTGCCATTGAGAAGTGGGACTTCACATTCAAAGACAAACTTGATGGTCTCATCCAGAGCATGCCTCGCAGAGTAGAATTCGTCCGTGTACTGGGAGGACATACTCACTACTACAGGGTGTTTCAAAAATGACCGGTATATTTGAAACGGCAATAAAAAACTAAACGAGCAGCGATAGAAATACACCGTTTGTTGCAATATGCTTGGGACAACAGTACATTTCCAGGCGGACAAACTTTCGAAATTACAGTAGTTACAATTTTCAACAACAGATGGCGCTGCAAGTTATGTGAAAGATATAGAAAACAACGCAGTCTGTGGGTGCGCCATTCTGTACGTCGTCTTTCTGCTGTAAGCGTGTGCTGTTCACAACGTGCAAGTGTGCTGTAGACAACATGGTTTATTTCTTAGAACAGAGGATTTTTCTGGTGTTGGAATTCCACCGCCTAGAACACAGTGTTGTTGCAACAAGACGAAGTTTTCAACGGAGGTTTAATGTAACCAAAGGACCGAAAAGCGATACAATAAAGGATCTGTTTGAAAAATTTCAACGGACTGGGAACGTGACGGATGAACGTGCTGGAAAGGTAGGGCGACCGCGTACGGCAACCACAGAGGGCAACGCGCAGCTAGTGCAGCAGGTGATCCAACAGCGGCCTCGGGTTTCCGTTCACCGTGTTGCAGCTGCGGTCCAAATGACGCCAACGTCCACGTATCGTCTCATGCGCCAGAGTTTACACCTCTATCCATACAAAATTCAAATGCGGCAACCCCTCAGCGCCGCTGCCATTGCTGCACGAGAGACATTCGCTAACGATATAGTGCACAGGATTGATGACGGCGATATGCATGTGGGCAGCATTTGGTTTACTGACGAAGCTTATTTTTACCTGGACGGCTTCGTCAATAAACAGAACTGGCGCATATGGGGAACCGAAAAGCCCCATGTTGCAGTCCCATCGTCCCTGCATCCTCAAAAAGTACTGGTCTGGGCCGCCATTTCTTCCAAAGGAATCATTGGCCCATTTTTCAGATCCGAAACGATTACTGCATCACGCTATCTGGACATTCTTCGTGAATTTGTGGCGGTACAAACTGCCTTAGACGACACTGCGAACACCTCGTGGTTTATGCAAGATGGTGCCCGGCCACATCGCACGGCCAACGTCTTTAATTTCCTGAATGAATATTTCTATGATCGTGTGATTGCTTTGGGCTATCCGAAACATACAGGAGGCGGCGTGGATTGGCCTCCCTATTCGCCAGACATGAACCCCTGTGACTTCTTTCTGTGGGGACACTTGAAAGACCAGGTGTACCGCCAGAATCCAGAAACAATTGAACAGCTGAAGCAGTACATCTCATCTGCATGTGAAGCCATTCCGCCAGACACGTTGTCAAAGGTTTCGGGTAATTTCATTCAGAGACTACGCCATATTATTGCTACGCATGGTGGATATGTGGAAAATATCGTACTATAGAGTTTCCCAGACCGCAGCGCCATCTGTTGTTGAAAATTGTAACTACTGTAATTTCGAAAGTTTGTCTGCCTGAAAATGTACTGTTGTCCCAAGCATATTGCAACAAATAGTGTATTTCTATCGCTGCTCGTTTAGTTTTTATTGCCGTTTCAAATATACCGGTCATTTTTGAAACACCCTGTAAGTACTGGTAACCGTCATCATGAGTTGAACATTTTTACTGTTTTTGTTTTCAAGATGTACATTTAGGAGAGAGCCCTCTTTGTTTTATAATGATTTTTTGTAACTAACCAAAATCGTTTTTGTTTTCAGAATGAATTATGTTTATTTTGTTTAATAAGATAGTGCACAAAGCTCAATGGATGTACTATGAGAAGTCATCGAAATCTACGATGTTACAAACTTTTTCGAGGTGTGTATGTATGGATTAACGAGGCGCGTTTTTTTTAAGTAAGTACCGTTTTGAAATTTAAAAAAGACGTGCTACGATATCTCAATAATTTTATTTTTACATGAAAGCCTGTACCTTAATCTACGCATTGACGCCATTACAGTCTGATTCTTCCTTGTTTCCGTTGTGTACTCAGTGTTTAAGATGCCTCCGATAATCGTGAGTCCCGCCGACTGTCAAGTACGGGCTGTTGTAAGATTTCTTAGTGCTAAAGGCCTAAAAGCGATAGATATTCATCGTGAGATCTGTGCAGTTTACGGAGAAAACATTATGAGTAATGGAATGGTAAGAAAGTGTGTTAGAGCATTTAAAGATGGCCGCAGAAATGTGCACGATGAACAACGGAGTGGGCGTCCTTCGATCGTTAATGAAAGTTTGGTGCAGGAAGTGGACAATAAGGTGAGAGAAAACAGACGCTTTACCATTTCCTCGTTGTGAATGACTTTCCTAATGTTTCTCGTAGTGTTTTGTATGGCACTGTGAACGAACACTTGAATTACCGAAAAATGTGCGCACGTTGGGCACCGAAAATGTTGACGGATGTGCACAAAACCAAACGTTTAGACAGTGCATTGACTTTCCTTGAGCGGTACCATAACGACGGTGATGATTTCTTAAGCCAAATTGTTACGGGCGATGAAACATGGGTGGCCTACGTCACACTAGAATCAAAGCAACAGTCCATGGAATGGCGGCATTCAGATTCACCCAGAAAAGTGAAGTTTAAGCAAACAATTTCTGCTCGGAAAATCATGTGCACAGTTTTTTGGGACAGAAAAGGAGTTTTGCTTGTGGAATTTCTGCCTCGTAATGAGACAATCAATGCAGCAGCTTACTGTAAGACGTTGCACAATCTGCGCGTTCAATTCAGAACAAAAAACGTGGCAAGTTGAGCAAGGGCATCGTTTTGCTGCAAGACAATGCACGTCCGCATGTGGCGAATCAGACCAAAGATCTCATCACATCTTTTCGATGGGAAACTCTAGATCATCCTCCGTACAGCCCCGATCTTGCGCCCAGTGACTACCATCTGTCCCTGCACTGGGCGGTCAGCGTCTTCAAGACGATGACGAAGTCAAAACAGTGGTGATGCAGTGGTTAACAAGTCGGGCGGCAGACTTCTATGAGGAGGGTATTCAAAAACTGGTACAACGTTATGACAAGTGCCTCAATATTGACGGAAATTATGTATAAAAGTAGATTAAGGTACGGGCTTTCATGTAAAAATAAAAGTATTGAGATATCTTAGCACGTCTTTTTTTTAATTTCAGAACGGTACTTACTTAAAAAAAACACGCCTCGTATCACCTCCATTCTGCGTGGCAATCTGTTTACCTGTTTAGGAAATAACTTTTCTACATCGTTGAACAGATAATATTATTATTGTCATCGTTTACAGTTCAGTGTTGAAAATCTTGGAACACAATTTTCATGCGATGTTCATCATAATGATTCTAAGAATATTATAATCAGTTGAACCGGTTCTGTTACTCCTGTGTCAGATTAGTACGCAGTTTTTAAAGGTGTCAGATTCAGGTAGTTCACAGGCTGGCGCCGGTGTACACAGTTCAGCTCTGCACAGCCTCGCGTCAGGACTCCCGGTCATAGCGTAAGTGAAGCGTGTTTCCAACTGCTGTGCGAGAGCGACGAGAGAATCGTGGTGAGACTGCATCAGTTGCGACGTGCTCCATTAACGACCCGTCACAAGCCCCGGCGAACCGGAAGTCGTTTTTTCGATCGGCGGAGCCGATACTGGCCCAAGATCATTTAGGACGGTGATACAGCAGTTACAGGTACCAAGCGATAATCCCAGTTACCTACAACGGAAGCCTACGAGTAACGCTCCTGTGATTATCTCACGAACTGATACAAACACGGCTCTCTGTTGTAAGGGGAGAATTTCACTTATAGTTATTCACAAATAGTAAAGTATGTTCTTACACGCAACGCCACAGCGACGCGAGGAACGAAAATGGTAGTATGAATTTCGTTCGTTTTGTCAAGAAATATCTCCGTACAGAAAACAGTTCTGGTGAAGGGTTCGACGTGGTAGTAGTTTGCGTATCCAACAATTACGGACTAAAACTTGTCATCAACGTTGAAGATACGAAAGGGTGCTGAAAAGTAATGCCTCCAAATGTTTTATGTAAAAACTCTTAATCTTTTTAAATAAAACAAATTTTCTTAATATTATAATCTTTATTCTTTATTCTTTGTGTCTAGAAATTTATGTCTCAACATGGTCACCGTGACTAGAAACATTCCCCAAAACGAGAGTTAGCTGATACCATCATTATAGAATGCTTGTCCTCGTTGACGGAGCCACAATCTCACCTCTGCTTGCACCTCTTCGTCACTATCGAAGGCGATCTTAAAGTTTTGGAAACACATGAAAATCGGATGGGGGCAAGTCGAACCCCAGGTGTCGCTGCACTCGTGTATGGTCTGGCATTATTACGCTGAAGGACAGGGTGCTTTCAGTTTCCTGAGGGTCTCGCAGTACCTTTCAGAGTTTAGGATGGTGGCTTTAGGCGTGAATTCCAAATGCATCACACCTTGAACATCCCAGAACACTGTGAGCATGATTTTTCCTGCTAATAGTATGGTCTTGAACTTTTTTGTCTTCGGTGATCCTCTGTCAGTTTTCGTGACCTTGATTCGCTACTACTCTGTCGAGTAGGCCCTCTATCGACATCACAAGGCTGAGTGCACCCCTGTAGGTCAACAGCACATGGAGTAGAACAACAAAGGAAATTACCAATGGAACCCTCCTCCTTGCACCGTGAGGTGGCTTGTGGAGTATGTTCTTAGATGTAGATGTAGAAGACAGAATCGCTCACAGCATACTTATCATTAAAATGTTGAAGAAGGGGAAACTTCTCATAACCTAAAATGTGCATGAGTGGGCCCAAGTCAGAGCAGAAAAACACCCCCAAAACATCGCAGATCCACTTCCAGCCAGAACTACAGCCACCATACACTGCGCATTAAACTCTTCATTGGCCCATCGGTGCACTCGACGACTTGCATCATTTTAAAAGAGACATAGTCGTGACCCCATTGAATAACTCCAATTTCTGTGTTTCTTTGACCCATTGAAGACCTGCAGCCGGTCGACTGATAACCTCAGATGTTAAGTCCCATAGTGCTCAGAGCCATTTGAACCATTTTGAAGACCTGCAACTGTATGTACCGCAGTGAGCAATGGCGTTCTACGAATCAGCCGATTCCAAATGTTGGTCGCATGCAATTCCCTTTGTAACCTGGACCTGCACTTACTGACAGCGACACTTCCTTTAGGGTTTGAAACGGAGTGCCACTGATAGTGCGTGACGCTTGGCACCGGGCTCTGTCGGTCACCAGTGTTGTCACGGCGTGTTAAGTGGTTGCAAGTGGTACAGCTGTCCTCGGAGACACGATAGGCAGTCCACTCTTACAGTGTGATGGTAAGAACGACGGCAAAATCAAGTACGCTGGCAGACGGAAATAACGAGTAGTACATCCTGTGGATGTAAGCAGAGTTTTGGCTGAATTTATTTTGAGGTACCAAAGATGACAGCAGCGGGCTAAGTTATTTAGGTGGATCTCGAGGGACACTGGGACAGCTTGGAGGGCTGGGTGGAGGGTAAGAAAGATGGAGCCGTCAGCTACATTTACGTAGATACTCGGCAAGCCACCGTACGGTGTGTGCCGGAGTGTACCCCATATCACTACTAGTCATTTCCTTCCCTGTTCCGCTGGCAAATAGAGCGAGGGAAAAACGACTGTCTGTATGTCTCCGTATGAGCCCTAACTTATCATATCTTATCTGCGTTATCCTTACACGCAATGTTTGTTGGCGGGATTAGAATCGTTCGGTAGTCAGTTTCGAATTCCGATTCTATAAATTTTCTCAGTAGTATTTCTCGAAAACAACGTCGCATTCCCTCCAGACATTGCTATTTGAGTACCAGAAGCATCTCCGTAACAATTACATGTTGTTCGAATCTACCGGTAACAAATCTAGCAGCCCGCCTCTGAATTGCTGCTATATCTTCCTTCAATTCGACCTGGTACGGGTCCCAAACACTCTAGCAGTACTCAAGAATAGGTTCCACCAGCGTCATATATGCTGTCTCCTTTATAGGTGAACCATTCTTTCTTAAAATTCTTACAATAAACCGAAGTCGACCATTCGCCTTCCCTCCCACAGTTCTCATATGTTTGTTACATCTCATATCGCTTTGCAACGTTACGCCTAGATATTTAAACGACTTCACTGTGTCAAGCAGGACACTAGGAATACTGTACCCGAACATTACATGTTTGTTTTACCTACTCATCTGCATTAACTTACACTACTGGCCATTAAAATTGTTACACCAAGAAGAAATGCATATGACAAACGGATCTTTCATTCGACAAATAAATTATACTAGAACTGATATGTGATTACATTTTCACGCAATTTGGGTGCATAGATCCTGAGAAATCAGTACCCAGAACAACCACCTCTGGCGGTAATAACGGCCATGATACGCCGGGGCATTGAGTCAAACAGAGTTTGGATGGCATGTACAGGTAAAGCTACCCATGCAGCTTCAACACGATACCACAGTTCATCAATAGTAGTGACTGGCGAATTGTGACAAGCCAGATGCTCGGCCACCATTGACCAGACGTTTTCAATTGGTGAGAGATCTGGAGAATGTGCTGGCCAGGGCAGCAGTCGAACATTTTCTGTATCCAGAAAGGCCCGTACAGGACCTGCAACATGCGGTCGTGCATTATCCTGCTGAAATGTAGGGTTTCGCAGGGATCGGAAGAAGGGTAGAGCCACGGGTCGTAACATATCTGAAATGTAACGTCCACTGTTCAAAGTGCCGTCAATGCGAACAAGAGGTGACCGAGACGTGTAACCAATGGCATCCCATACCATCACGCCGGGTGATACGCCAGTATGGCGATGACGAATATACGCTTCCAATGTGCGTTCACAGCGATGTCGCCAAACACGGATGCGACCATCATGATGCTGTAAACAGAACCTGGATTCATCCGAAAAAATGACGTTTTCCCATTCGTGCCCCCAGGTTCGACGTTGAGTACACCATCGCAGGCGCTCCTGTCTGTGATGCAGCGTCAAGGGTACCCGCAGCCACGGTCTCCGAGCTGATAGTCCATGCTGCTGCAAACGTCATCGAACTGTTCATGCAGGTGGTTGTTGTCTTGCAAACGTCCCCATCTGTTGACTCAGGGATCGAGACCTGGCTGCACGTCCTTTTACAGCCATGCAGGTAAGATGCCTGTCATCTCGCCTGCTAGTGATACGAGGCCGTTGGGACCCAGCCGCGTTCCGTATTACCCTCCTGAACCCACCGATTCCCTATTCCGCTAACAGTCATTGGATCTCGACCAACGAGAGCAGCAATGTCGCGATACGATAAACCGCAATCGCGATAGGCTACAATCCGACCTTTATCAAAGTCGGAAACGTGATGGTACGCATTTCTCCTCCTTACGCAAGGCTTCACAAGAACGTTTCACCAGGCAACGCAGGTCAACTGCTGTTTGTGTATGAGAAATCGGTTGGAAACTGTCCTCATGTCAGCACGTTGAAGGTGTCGCCACCGACGCCAACCTTGTGTGAATGCTCTGAAAAGCTAATCATTTGCATATCACAGCATCTTCTTCCTGTCGGTTAAATTTCGCGTCTGTAGCACGTCATCTTCGTGGTGTAGCAATTTTAATGGCCAGTAGTGTAGAAGGGCTAGCTGCCATTCAACATACCAACTGGAAATCTTGTTTTAAATCGTCTTGTATCTTTAAACAGTCACTCAACTTCAACACCTTACCGTATACCACGGCATCATCAGGAAACAACCGCAGGTTGCTGCCCACACTGCCAGCCAAATCATTAATGTGTATAGAGAACAACAGTTATCCTATCACACTTCCTTGAGGCACTCCTAACGATACCCTTGTCTCTGATGAACACTCGTCGTCGAGGACAACGTACAAGGTTCTATAATTTAAGAAGTCTTCTAGTAACTTACATATCTGTGAACTTATTCCATCTGATCGTACCTTCATTAACAGCCTGCAATTCTTTCCGGAAATTTAGAAATATTGAACATGCCTGTTGCCCTTCATCCACCGTTCTTACAAGGGAACCTCCCCATCGCACCCCCCTCAGATTTAGTTATAAGTTGGCATAGTGGATAGGCCTTGAAAAACTGAACACAGATCAATTGAGAAAACAGGAAGAATTTTTGTGGAACTGTGAATAAATAAGCAAAATATACAAACTGAGTAGTTCATGGGAAGATAGGCAACATCAAGGACACTGGGAACGCAGGAGCGCCGTGGTCTCGTGGTAACGTGAGCAGCTGCGGAACGAAAGGTCGCTGGTTCAAATCCCAGTCCGCTGTTAGCAGCGGTGGGGCAAGGTCGTCGTGCCTGTGTCCCTCTGTTAGCGCACCGCGCGCGCGAGTGTTTACTGTTTACCTTCCGCTGCGGCGAGTGTCACGCGTCTGTGTCTCGGTAGGGCCATGGCGCACTCGTATGGCAAGTCCACCACTAAGATCACATTTCAAGCGGACTATGCAAGACCTCGAGCACTTGACATTGAACGTTTCATCCGGGAAGAACTTCATAATGCACCTCAAGACATCATTGGGATCCACTTTTCTATAACACAAAGTGTCATCTACATAAAAATGATCAATGAACAGGCGTGCACTGATGTTGTGTGTCGACACGCTCATGGACTTAAATTCAAGCATTCTGATGGTCACATAGGAACTGTCACGATCGACCACGCTGGATTAGGCCTTCGCACTCTGAGGGTCTTCGAGCTGCCATTCGAAGTCCCGCCAGATGTTGTGGTGACAGCTTTCAAACCATACGGCAACGTGCTAAGCCACTTGGCTGAAAAATGGCAAACGTTTGAAACGTACCCCGTCTTAAATGGAGTGCGACAAATTAAGATTGAACTGGCGAAGCATGTGCCATCCTATTTAGTAATTGGCGGCTGCAGAGCCATTGTCATGTACGACGGACAACCGCGTACTTGCGCCGGCTGTGGCCAGGAAGGACATGTTCGATCGGCCTGCATTCAACGCCGACTGACTCAGACACCGGTTGGTGAAGTTCCATCCCCGGCGACGCCCACTTCACTCCCCATCACTTATGCAGCGGCTGCAACCGCAACAGCTGTTCCTGCCCAGGATCGTAACACCTTATTGCAGTCGGTGGTCGATGACAGTGTGGCGGACAGCATATCCCCCTCTACGACGTCATCGGCAGACTTGCCTCCAGACGGTGATCAATTGTGCCTCCAAGACGAGCCTAAAGAGAAGATGGAAGTAGAAACTGAAATTGTCCCGACCTCTGCCTTCCTACCCATGGAGACCGCATCAGATGATTGTCGCCCGCACTCTGACACAGAACAACATGTCCGGAAACAACGGTCCCCTCGAAAACGCAAGCAACGGCGCCATACGCCATCCGATGATTGCCTGCTTCGGATGTGTGACTCGGACGAACATCCGGCGTCGGACGACAATCAGGACTCTACCACCACAACTCACCCTTCCCGTCCCGATGCTACGGCGGATACAATTTCTGAGCCTCAGTCTGACACCATCACTTCTGCTACTGAACATGCGCGCGAGTGCTCTACTGACAGCACTCATCTACAGTTACCAATTGCTGCATCTGATTCTTGGGCGGATGCTGTCGAGGATGAGCCACAGCACCAGGAGGATGCCGAAGGCAGAGATGCTCCCGCGGCTGTACCCAGCAACGACCTACAACAGTGACTACGGCTGTATCGTCAGCCTCTGTGGGGCCGCCCCTGCCGCCCACACCTGGCCTCCTACACAACCCAGTTGCCGACCTGGCTGACCAAACGTACCGTCTAGCGACGATTAACATCAACAACGTACGTGCCCGACATAAACTAAAGATGCTACAGGACCTGCTCAACGCAGCAGACATTGACATTGCGCTCCTTCAAGAGGTGTATGTCACAGACCTCAAGGGACCCTATGGCTACAAGGCTTGGGTCTCACATGCGCCTGCAAATGGCAGTGGTGTGGCGATCCTCCTCCGCGAAGGTATATCCGCAGACGACGTCGAGTATCTCCCTGACGCCAGAGGCATGGCTCTTACTATCCAAGGAGTCAAACTTATTAACATCTATTCACCGTCAGGATCTGGTCGGCGTCGGGAACGATCCACCTTTTTCGCTCATACAATCACGCCCCTCTTTATGGGCCGTCAGGACGCCTTGATAATGGGAGGGGACTTTAACTGTAGCCAAGCACCTAAGGATCGGTTACCACATCATTCTCCCTGCGCAGAACTTACAACTATTATAAATAATCTTCAATTGGTGGACTCGTGGGAACATGTTTGTGGTGATCGGCCCGGATTTACTCACTACACCAGCCATTCCTCCAGCCGCATCGACCGGATTTACATTTCGCGCTCCATAGCGGTGGGGACAAGAGCTGCCGAAGTTTGGCCCACAGCTTTTTCTGACCACGAGGCCTACATCTGCGCTATTACCCTCGGCCGCCAGAAGGTATGGCACAGCCGTGGTCCTTGGAAGTTGAACGCCGCCCACCTCGCTTCTCAGGAATGCCGCCGCCTTATAGAGAACACGTGGGACTCTTGTAGCCGCCGGCGTGGTACCTACCGGTCTACACTGTCGTGGTGGTTACTCTGCGCCAAACCAGCCCTCCAGAAGACCTTGATAGGCTACGGCCGAGATGTTGCAGCATGGAAGAGACATACCATGGACTTTTACTACAGCATCTTAAGGGAATGTACAACAATGCCGTACTCACCTGCACGGCAGATGACGGTGAACCGTGCCAAGGCACAGATCATCAGATTAACACGTTGCCACCTTGAGGGTGCGATCGTCAGAGCACGCACTCAAGACAGAGTGGCCCAGGAGGAACCGTCTATGTACCACATCATTGCAGAACGACGGCGCCGACGCAGGACACTGATCCACGCTATCACGACGGAAGACGGACGACGCCTTGATACCCAGCGCGACATAGGAAACGCCCTTCATGCTCACTACACTAGGCTGTACTCGGAACATCGACATCCCCCAGAGGTGATCGCCGAAGTCTCTCAACTCACTTATGGCTCGATCTCTCCGACAGCGGCGGCGGATTTGACTGCAGATGTAACGGAAGAGGAAATCATTGAAGCAATACAGGCTGGGGCTGCTCATAAGTCCCCGGGACCTGATGGCCTTCCTCTGGAATTTTACCGGACGTATCAACAATTGCTGGCACCAGCATGGACTGATATTTGCCGCGATCTTATGTCTCCCACGACGCAGATACCTGGGGCCTTCCTAGAAGGACTGATTGTGCCTATACACAAACCACGAGGCGGATCCAGGATCAGTGACTATCGGCCCTTGACCTTACTCAACAGTGACTTGAAGATTTTCACCCGGCTTCTGGCGGCACGCCTAAAGCGGTCAGTACGATGTGTTGTGTCGCAGGACCAGGCATCGTTAGGTGGTGACCATAATATTCGCACTGCATTGTGCCGATATAGAGATATGATCGCGCTAGCCAAAGCTCGCCAACTGCCAGGAGTTTTGGCCTCACTCGACTTTAGCCAGGCCTTTGACAGAGTCGACCACACATTTTTGATGGAGGTACTGCGACACATGGGGTATCCGGACGTCATAGTTAATGTACTGATGCGTCTCCTACGCGGCGTGACGTCCAAGGTGTTATATAATGGCCGTCTTACGCCGCCGATACAGATCCAGCGTTCGGTACGACAAGGCTGCCCTCTTTCGGCGATATTGTACGCCCTCGTCTTGGAACCGCTCCTCTGCGGCCTCCGACAACGCCTGACTGGAATATCCCTTGGTGGACACACTTTTTGCTGCACTGCCTATCCGGATGATCTGGTACTCCTTCTTCGCAATAATGACGAAGTTCGTGCAGCACTGGCGTGGGTGGCGACCTACGGCGCGGCATCGGGGAGCCATCTCAATCTCCACAAATCACACGCCCTGTCTATAGGCAGAGGCCTACCCGACGAGAGTGTCGCACCGCTAAGAATCAGTGACACAATCCGCTGTCTTGGCGTTGATTTCACATCTGACATGAAGCGTTCAACAGCCCTTAACTACAGCCGTTTATTGAATCAGATGAGAGCAGGAATAAGTGACCACCGTCTGCGACATCTAGACCTCCTGCAGCGGACACGATATGCTAACGTCTATTTGGCGTCACGTATCCCCCATTTTGCACAGATACTCCCCGTACCACCTACCCTGGCTCACCGCATGTTGGCGGTTTTGGGATCCTTTGTTAATACGGGCATGTTATTTAAGATTCGTTACGAGTCCCTAACCCTCCCGAGGAGCAGAGGGGGTTTAGGCCTTTGTCATGTTCAGAACAGAGCGAAGGCCCTGTTCGTCAGCTGTCACCTGCAACTGTGGCGACGAAGTCCGACGTGCCTCACAAGTCTCTTACTGGAAGCCTTACGACCAATCTCACTCGCACCCCCTGTGATGATATCGGACATCCCAGCACCTTTCTTCTACATTAGCCAGTTCTTCCTTGAATTAAGCTACATCCGCACCGCACTACTACCCACACGCTTGATGATGACGAGGGCGGTATATGCTGCCATGCAAAAGAACAGGATGCCGAATGTGATTGAAAGCAAACACCCCAACACCAAGTGGCGCGCGGTGTGGCAGGCAGTGAATGCCACCACCCTTGATACTGACGTGCAATCTGCATGGTACGTAACTGTTAATGGGAAACAGTTGTGCCAGTCCCGCCTACATCACATCCACCTAGCTGATTCACCCTTGTGTGCCACATGCCAAGTGATTGACACGGATGAATATCGTTTCGAATGCGGGTCGGCAAAGGACGTTTGGTATTTGGTGCGTCAGATATTGGCTTTTCTCACACGCACGACTCCCGACAGGATAACTACCCGATCACTTCTTTTCCCTGATAAGATTTATTTCCCAAGAGCAAAAACGAACTCTGTGACGTGGATCAGCGGCCACGCTGTTCACTACCTCTTCGGTAATGGTGAAAAGACAGTACCCGATTTTTGGTATTACCTCAACGAACGACATTGTGCGATCGTCAAGAACCCTAAATATAGGCAATATTTTTCTAATTTTCTTTGGAGCGCATTACATAATCCGCCTCGCAGCTGGATTATCGATGGCATGAGAAGATAACCATAGCACCTCTTCCCAGTTCCTTTTTTTTTATGAGATTGAACAAACAACGGAAACAACACAGCAACGAGAAGACAGTCATCGAAAAATTCGCAGCGGGCTATAGTATGGAGCATCCTTTGTCGTAACGGGACGACTTCCTATTATTCTGTTTATGTAGCCGAAGAGGAACGGCCTTCCTTTTATCCATTTGTATAAAAAAAAGGGTAGGAAAAAAAATCTCCCATCGAGTGAAAAGTTTAATTTTTTATTTTCAGTTTATGTGACAAACTCTTATGTTTTCATCACTTTTTTGGGAGTGATTATCACATCCACAAGAAAACCTAAATCGGGCAAGGTAGAAGAATCTTTTTACCCATTCGCCAAGAGTACAAGTTAGGTGGGTCGACAACATATTCCTGTCATGTGACGCATATGCCGTCACCAGTGTCGTATAGAATATATCAGACGTGTTTTCCTGTGGAGGAATCGGTTGACCTATGACCTTGCGATCAAATGTTTTCGGTTCCCATTGGAGAGGCACGTCCTTTCGTCTACTAATCGCACGGTTTTGGGATGCGGTCGCACACAGACACTAAACTTATTACAGTGAACAGAGACGTCAATGAACCAACGGACAGATAATAACTATGCAAAAATAAAGAACGTAAAATTTTCACTCGAGTGAAGACTTGAACCAAGGACCTATCGTTCTGCAACTGCTCACGCTACCACGGAACCACGGCGCTACTCTGCTCACATTGTCCATGATGTTGCCTATGTGGCCCATGGACTACTCAGTTTGTATATTTTGCTTATTTTTTCACAGTTCCACACAACTTCTTCCTGTTTTCTCAGTTGATCTGTGTTCAGTTTATCAAGGCCTGTCCACTGTGCCAACTTATAACTTAATCTGAGGGGGGTGCGATGGGGAGGTTCCCTTGTTAGTATATCATGTGAGAAAAGGGCAAGCTGAGTTTCGCACGAGCGATGCTTTCTGAAACCATGCTGATTCGTGGACATAAGGTTCTCTGTCTCAAGAAAGGTTATTGTATTCGGACTGAGAATATGTTCAAGTTAGGGACATTGGTCTGTAATACTGCGGGTCCGTTCTTATACCTTTCTTATCTATTGGAGACACCTGCGCTTTTCTCCAGTCGCTTGGGACTTCGCGCTGGGCGAGGGATTCACGTTAAATGCAAGATAGGTCAGGGGCCAATGCCATAGAGTACTCTTCGTAATACCGAACTGGGATTCTATCCGGACCTGGTGATTTGTTTGTTTTCAAATCCTTCAGTTGTTTCTCTACGCCAGGTATGCTTATTACTATGTCGTCCACATGGGAGTCTGTCCGATGGTCAGATGACGATACGTTTGTGCGACCCTCCTGTGTGAACCATTTCTTGAACGTGAAATATAAAACTTCCGCTTTAGTTTTGCTATCTTCAACTGCCATATGAGAGTGGTCAACAGGGGACTGAATGGAAGCCTTAGACCAGCTTAGTGATTTTACATACGACCATAATTTTCTCGGGTTCACTGCCAGATCTTTTTCTAACAAGGGAACTTCCCCATCGCACCCCCCTCAGATTTAGTTATAAGTTGGCACAGTGTGGATAGGCCTTGATAAACTGAACACAGATCAGTTGAGAAAACAGGAAGAAGTTGTGTGGAACTGTGAAAAAATATACAAACTGAGTAGTCCATGAGCGACATAAGCAACATCATGGACAATGTGAGCTCAGGAGCGCCGTGGTCCCGTGGTAGCGTGAGCAGCTGCAGAACGACAGGTCCTTGTTTCGAGTCTTCCCTCGAGTGAAAATTTTACTTTCTTTATTTTTGCATAGTTATTATCTGTCCGTTCGTTCATTGACGTCTCTGTTCACTGTAATAAGTTTAGTGTCTGTGTTTTGCGACCGCATCGCAAAACCGTGCGATTAGTAGACGAAAGGACGTGCCTCTCCAATGGGAACAGAAAACATTTGATCGCAAGGTCATAGGTCAACCGATTCCTCCACAGGAAAACACATCTGATACATTCTATACGACACTGGTGACGGCATGTGCGTCACATGACAGGAATATGTTGTCGACCCACCTAACTTGTACACTTGGCGAATGGGTAAAAAGATTCTTCTACCTTGCCCAATTTAGGTTTTCTTGTGGATGTGATAATCACTCCCAAAAAAGTGATGAAAACATAAGAGTTTGTCACACAAACTGAAAATAAAAAAATTAAACTTTTCACTCGATGGAAGATTTAAACCAAGGACCTTTCGTTCCGCAGCTGTTCACGTTACCACGAGACCACGGCGCTCGTGCGTCCCTATTATCCTTAATGTTGCGTATCTTCCCATGAACTACTCAGTTTGTATATTTTGCTTATTTATTCACAGTTCCACACAACTTCTTCTTGTTTTCTCAATTGATCTGTGTTCAGTTTTTCAAGGCCTATCCACTGTGCCAACTTATAACTAAATCTGAGGGGGGGTGCGATGGGGAGGTTCCCTTGTAAGATGTGACGGTGGTATGTGTCGTATGCTTCGCGCATAGACCTTTTCACAGAACAACGAACCTCTACTAACCTTCGCTAGTGGTCATTTATTCGTTCTCTTTTGAACCGAGAGTGCAACAGCCTCTGCTTCCTCTGCATCCGCCGAATTTCGTTATTAAACCATGGTGCGTCTTTTCCATCCTTTATCCACTTACTAGGCACATAACTCTCCAGGCAACGATTTACAATTCGCTTAAACTTTGCCCGTAATTCCTCTACACCCATCTTTCTGAAACTAAATGATGCCAATTCACTGTCTAAGGTATTAATAATTGCTTTTCATCTCTATCTAGCAGAAACACTCTCCTAGCCTTCTTGACTGATTTATAAACTTAAGTAATAATAGTAGCTATAATGACATCATGATCGCTAATCCCAGTTTCTACCGAGCGAGGTAGCGCAGTCGTTAGCACACTGGACTCGCATTCGGGAGGACGATGGTTCAATCCCGCGTCCGGCCATTCTGACTTAGGTTTTCCGTGATTTCCCTAAATCCCTCAAGGCAAATGCCGGGATGGTTCCTCTGAAAGGGCACGGCCGACTTCCTTCCCCGTCCTTCCCTAATCCGATGAGATCGATGACCTCGCTGTCTGGTCTCTTCCCTCAAACAACCCAACCCCGCAACCTAGTTTCTATACCAACATTATCGATAAATTCCGGCCTATCTGTAGCTGCGAAGTTTCAGATACTTCCATTGCGTGGGCTGCAGAGCTAGCTGCTCAAGAGAATTTTCAGAAAACGTGTTCAAACGTACTTCACGTGACTGTCTGTCTGTAGCCCCGCAATGAATCCACAGACATCCCAGTGTATACTCGGCAGGTTAAAATCGCTTCCAACTAGTACTGCATGATCTGGGTATTTACACGTTATTGACCGTAGACTTTCTTCAAATGACCCTCTAGAACTGTCACAACGGAATCGGGTTGCCGATAAAAACATGCAGAAATTAACTTGGGTTTCACCTGCACCAGCTATACGCGACCAGATAACTTTACTATCGCACTGAACTTCGCCCCCAATAGAGACAATGTTTTTTGTGTCAACTGCAATGACACTCTCCCTCCTATGACCTCTAATATGTCTGCGGTACACGTTGCAAGACTCGCTAAATATCTCAAAGCTTTCTAGCTCGGGTTTCAGTCAGCTCTCGGTCGCAAGAGTAATTTGAGCGCGAGAACTGGGAGGGCAGTAAATTCGGGAACTTTATGACGAATACTTCGACAGTTTACTGATAAAATTTTGACAGTCGAAGTGTTTTTATTTTGAACGCCGTCTGACCTACCCTGCTGTGTATCGACAGGCGAGTGTTCATCAGAGCACCTCAAACTACCGATAGCCTAAAAAACCTTCATGTGTACTCCACAAGTACTCTACTACCCGAGCAGCTGCTTCGTGTGTGCAGTGCACCCCTGATATATCAAGGGGAGTCCTACAATTCCCTACATGCTAACGCAGTTCTAAAAATCTGCAGCGAAGACCATCATAAAGTCGGCGAAGCCTTCGGATGAGACCCTCCAGTCGCCTTCATACCTAAGGACCCCAATCAACTCTGGGAACGACGCTGGAAATTGCGAGCTCTTGCACCCCACGGGCGAGGCAAGCAATCTTTTCACCACCTCCACCAGCCGCCTGTACGAACTGAGGATCGCCTCAGAACCCATGCGATACGTGTCATTGGTGCCGACGTGAGTCACAACATGCTGCAGACTCGATAGCCACTGGCAAGGCCGCCCTCGGACTATCGCTCTCTCCACGATTGATCCTTACCCGAAGACTGGAAAGTTGCTCAAGTCACAACAATATTCAAGGAAGGAAATAGGAGTATCCACTGAATTACAATCCATATTACTGGCGTCGATTTTGAGTGTTATTTTGGAACATACGCTGCCTTCGAAAATTATGAATTACCCGAAGGGAAAAATTTATTGACAAATAGCACAAATTCAGAAAACATAGTTCTTGCGAAAACAAATAGCTCTTTATTCACACGAAGTAATGACTGCTATCGAAAGGGGTTCCCAAACTTATTCCATATTTCTAGATTTCCAGAAGGTTTTTGACACCGTTCCTCATAAGCGACTTCTAATTATGTTGCATGCTCACGAAGTACCATCTCAGTTGTGCGACTGGATTCGTGGTTTCCTGTCAGAAAGAGCACAGTTTGTAGTAAATGAGTCATAGACTTATCGAGTCAAACAGAATTGATATCAGGCGTTCCCCAAGGAAGTGTTATAGGTCCTCTACTTTTCCTAATCCACAGGGTGAGTCACTAACTACCGCCACCTAGACTAACTCCGAAAGTATGATTAGATGATGATGATGTTTGGATTGTGGGGCGCTCAACTGCGCGGTTATCAGTGCCTGTACGAAGTCCCAACGTTTGCTCAGTCCAGTCTCGCCACTTGCATGAATAATGATGAAATGATGAGGACAACACAAGCACCCAGTCGTCTCGAGGCAGGTGAAAATCCCTGACCCCGCCGGCAATCGAACACGGGACCCTGTGCTCGGGAAACGAGAACGCGACCGTAAGACCACGAGCTGCGGACAGTATGATAAGAGCTGAAAAGTTTGTGGGACAAATGTTGCGTGGGACAACGGGGGACATAATATGCCGTTGGTTTCTTTGTTGCTAGGTGGGGTCGCGCCAGAGACATGAAGGCCAACTTTGTTTTTTTTAAAATGGGATGCTATAGTTTGGTACTTATTTTCTGACAGGGGCTATCGAGACGAATCCAATGATGTGTAACAGTAAGGTCTTCTTTGAAGGTCAAAGATGGTGAAAGAAGGTGGCATGAACGTCTAGTTACAGAAGGTGTTCGAAATGATGACTACTGGTATCAATGAAGTGCTACAATCTACTTATCACTATGACACTTATCGGAGCACATGCTCTGACAATTCTCCCTCGTATATCGTACAAATAGTAAATATTCGCCGAATATGGTGTATCCATCTAACGTGCCGTTGACATGTAAACACCATTCGACGGTTTCGGAATACAACACAAACAGGAACGATAAGACTAGTATCGTCGAATCAAGCGAATGTGAATGGTGTATTCCTTCGAAGAACAGGTCGATATGCTTCTTTTACTGAGAATGCCGACGAAATTCAGTGAGAATTAGAGACTTATACGCTGAAAAATATCCTTAACGAACTTACCCTACAAATGGTTCAAATGGCTCTGAGCTCTATGGGACTCAACTGCTGAGGTCATTAGTCCCCTAGAACTTAGAACTAGTTAAACCTAACTAACCTAAGGACATCACAAACATCCATGCCCGAGGCAGGATTCGAACCTGCGACCGTAGCGGTCTTGCGGTTCCAGACTGCAGCGCCTTTAACCGCACGGCCACTTCGGCCGGCTCACCCTACACGTCGTACATTTAAACATGTGTATGATTAACTGAGAACAACTGGATCTTTAACGCATCGGAAACATATCCGGCAAAGGAAAGTTATTAACTAGGGAACGGAAATTGGTACTCTTGCCACTGTGGTTCGAGATCCTTGTGTTAGTTCGCGCCAAATCGCAAGGGAATCTGGCATGAGCTGTAGTGTTGTTGTTTATGTTCTGCACCGCTATAAATATCATCCTTACCATATCAGTATCCGCCAAGAATTAACTGGTACGAATTGTATGCGTCGCATTGAATTCTGCCGATGGGCTCAGCTTCAGGGTCAGAGGGATGACACATTTATTAGTTTGATTTTATTTACTAACGAGAGTACATTTGCGAACCATGGAAACGTTAATTTGAATAACTTGCATTATTGGGCAACTGAAAATCCATGGCCGGCCGGGGTGGCCGAGCGGTTCTAGGCGCTACAGTCTGGAACCGCGCGACCGCTACGGTTCAGGTTCGAATCCTGCCTCGGGCATGGATGTGTGTGATGTCCTTAGGTTAGTTAGGTTTAAGTAGTTCTAAGTTTTAGGGGACTGATGACCTCAGAAGTTAAGTCCCATAGTGCTCAGAACCATTTGAACCATTTGAAAATCCATGTTGGCTGCGGCACGTTGCACACCAAAAACCGTGATCGGTGACTATGATGTAGGATTCTGGAGGACAGAATTATAGGCACCTATTTCATCGAAGAAAACCTTAATGGTAGGAAATACACCACATTCCAGCAAGAAACATTACGTCTGTTATTCGAAGAAATACCTTTAGGAATAAGGAATAAAATGTGGTATCAACACGATGGGCGTCCGACACATTTTTCACCGACGGCTAGAAATGAGTTGCAGAGACAATTCCAAAATCATTGGATTGGCCGCGGAGGAGATGTGTAGTGGCCGGTTCATTCGCCAGACTTGACGCTTCTGGATTTTTTCTTGTGGGAATTCATAAAAGACATTGTTTATAAAGACGCTCAAATTACACCTGAATATATGCAAGAGAGAGTTGTCAGAGCATGTGCTTCGACAAGTGCCGCAGTGATAACGAATACCACTCAGTCCATGATAAGTAGATTGCAGCACTGCATTGATACGAATGGTCGTCACTTCGAGCACCTTTTGTAAATGGACGTTCATGCCACCTTTTTGACTCTCGTTGACTTTCAAAGCCGCTATCTGAAAATAAGTACCACACTATAGCATCCCATTGAAAAAAAACAAAGTTGACCTTCATATCTCTGAAGCGACCCCCAGCTAGCAACAAAAAACCAACGTCATATTATCTCCCCCGTCGTCCCATGCAACTTTTGTCCCACAAAGTTTTCAGCTCCTATCATACTTTCGGAGTTATTCTTGGTGGTAATATTTAGTGACTCACCCTGTGTATAAAACATTTAGGAAACAATCCCAGTAGGAATTGTTTGTGTATGTTGCTGTCATTTACCAACTGGAAAATAATTTAGAAAAGATATCTGCATGATGCGAAAAGTGGCAGTTGAGTCTAAATAATGAAAACCGTGAATCGGTCCACTTGAGTGCTAAAAGGAACCTGCTAAATTTCGGTTACACGATAAATCATATTAATAAAAAGGATATGAATTCCATTAAATACTTAGTGATTACAATTATGAATAAGCGAATTTAGACTTCAACGGCATATCTCGATATGACGTCTTCTCGGGTTATCAAAGGAGTAAAGGCGTCGTTCTGAGGTAACGTTTCAGGGAGTTTCCTTCTTGTCATCTTCACCTGAAGACGACAAATAGGAAACAAGTTGAAACGTTGCAGAACGACTCCTTCACTCGGCTCATAACCCGAGAAGACTTAATCATCAGTTATGAATAACTTAAACTGGAAGGATCAAATAGATAATCTGTGGGGAAGTAACCAAAGGCTGTGATTTAGTGGCAGAACATTTAGAAGATGTAACAGGTCTTCTAAAGAGAGGGCTTGTCCGCCTTGGTCTAGAGTACAGCTGCGAGCTGTGGGCTCCGCATCAGATAGGATTGACGGAGGACATCAGAAAAGTTCAAAGATGGACAGCTCGTTCTGTATTACCGTATAACAGGGTAGATAATGTCATGGATATGATACATAGTTGCGGTGGCAATCATTAAACCCAAGGCCCTTTTTGTTGAGCCAGGATCTTTTCGTGAAATTTCAGTCACTAATTTTCTCTTCCGAATGCGAAAATATTTTTTGGTGCCCACCTAAATATGAAGAAATTATCAATGTAATAAAATAAAAGAAATCAGAGCTCAGATGCAAAAATTCAAGTTAGGGAGTGGAACGATAAGGAAATAGTTTGAAGGTGGTTCGATGAACCCTCTGCCAGGCTCTTAATTGTGGACTAAGTAGTAAACATGTAGATGTACAAGGTGGAGATGCCAAAGTTCGAGGCGGACGTTAGTGGTTTAAATGTATAGTGTAGTTGGTCAGGGAAGAGATGTGGCTGGGCAGAGCTGTAGGTGAACATTCTTTTTGAACCTATTTAAATTCATTAAAATTTCATACTAAAAAAGCAACACCAAGGATGAGAAGGCAATAATAAATTTGACTTACTGAGGATCACGGATGGAATTTTATCACTGACTGCTGAAGATTCATATGACAATATTACTTCTCCGAAAATCATTTAAACATTAACTGATTTAAGGGCACATCCTCTACATTTCCATTACAATTTGAGTAAAACACATTTAACCCTAACAGTCATCAGCTGACCTGCGATGAGTTAAATAGAATAATTCATGCTAGAAGCGGCGTCGCAACAACATTAATTCTATCAATTTCGCAAATCAGACGGATCAGAACTAGGACTTAAATTTCGAAATAATCGGTTGCATTAACAGCGATTATGGTTATTTCAAATTGTGACACCGGAGTAATAGATAAAATTGTAATATCAATAGGGCTACACATTCACTTATTGGCGATATTCATGCATACATTTAACAACGTACATAGACTGTAAGCCTTCGCTACAACTAGACATTAGACGTACAGGGCTACGAAATACTTCCTACAGTTGTCAGTAACACAGTCATATTCCAGTATATTTAACAAACTAAATTACAGATTCCATAACTGCAGAAAATGTTATATTCTGAGTTCACGTCCGAAAAATGATACCACATGAAAATATGTCGTATCGCAGTAAGTCCTCAAAAAACGCAACCATCACTCAGTCACTCAAATAAAGCTTCTCCAACCACAGTTTTCTCGCATTAGTTAAATTATCGCTGGATACACTAGTGAACACTTTGCCGCAGTCACAGATCAGAATCATCGACTTAGCACTATCAGCACAGAGCAACTGTGCAAAATTCTCTGCGTAGCCACCGCAGTGATAGATAAAAACAACATCACTTCCTATTCTGAGGCTCGAGCTATAGCTGCATTCAATGCAGATACACTACCTAGTAATCTTAAACGTTACATACAAAAATTTTTCGGTTAACCAACAGAGTTCATAATATTCGGCCGTTTGTGAGATACACCGACCATATGAGATGTCCATACAGTGCAGTAACGTCCAGTCCAAGCTACCAGCCTCCTACAGGCTGTCATCTCATCGTGACTATCGAACCATCATTTCCAATGGGTGCAGCTGACAATCCATAAACAATGCTCGTGTTGTTGTTGTTGTTGTGGTCTTCAGTCCTGAGACTGGTTTGATGCAGCTCTCCATGCTACTCTATCCTGTGCAAGCTTCTTCATCTCCCAGTACCTACTGCAACCTACATCCTTCTGAATCTGCTTAGTGTATTCATCTCTTGGTCTCCCCCTACGATTTTTACCCTCCACGCTGCCCTCCAATACTAAATTGGTGATCCCTTGATGCCTCAGAACATGTCCTACCAACCGATCCCTTCTTCTGGTCAAGTTGTGCCACAAACTTCTCTTCTCCCCAATCCTATTCAATACCTCCTCATTAGTTACGTGATCTACCCATCTAATCTTGAGCATTCTTCTGTAGCACCACATTTCGAAAGCTTCTATTCTCTTCTTGTCCAAACTATTTACCGTCCATGTTTCACTTCCATACATGGCTACACTCCATACAAATACTTTCAGAAATGACTTCCTGACACTTAAATCTATACTCGATGTCAACAAATTTCTCTTCTTCAGAAACGCTTTCCTTGCCATTGCCAGTCTACATTTTATATCCTCTCTACTTCGACCATCATCAGTTATTTTACTCCCCAAATAGCAAAACTCCTTTACTACTTTAAGTGTCTCATTTCCTAATCTAATACCCTCAACATCACCCGACTTAATTCGGCTACATTCCATTATCCTCGTTTTGCTTTTGTTGATGTTCATCTTATATCCTCCCTTCAAGACACTGTCCATTCCGTTCAACTGCTCTTCCAAGTCCTTTGCTGTCTCTGACAGAATTACAATGTCATCGGCGAACCTCAAAGTTTTTATTTCTTCTCCATGGATTTTAATACCTACTCCGAATTTTTCTTTTGTTTCCTTTACTGCTTGCTCAATATACAGATTGAAAAACATCGGGGAGAGGCTACAACCCTGTCTCACTCCTTTCCCAACCACTGCTTCCCTTTCATGCCCCTCGACTCTTATAACTGCCATCCGGTTTCTGTACAAATTGTAAATAGCCTTTCGCTCCCTGTATTTTACCCCTGCCACCTTCAGAATTTGAAAGAGAGTATTCCAGTTAACGTTGTCAAAAGCTTTCTCTAAGTCTACAAATGCTAGAAACGTAGGTTTGCCTTTCCTTAATCTTTCTTCTAAGATAAGTCGTAAGGTCAGTATTGCCTCACGTGTTCCAGTATTTCTACGGAATCCAAACTGATATTCCCCGAGGCCAGCTTCTACTAGTTTTCCCATTCGTCTGTAAAGAATTCGTGTTAGTATTTTGCAGCTGTGGCTTATTAAACTGATTGTCCGGTAATTTTCACATCTGTCAACACCTGCTTTCTTTGGGATTGGAATTATTATATTCTTCTTGAAGTCTGAGGGTATTTCACCTGTTTCATACATCTTGCTCACCAGATGGTAGAGTTTTGTCAGGACTGGCTCTCCCAAGGCCGTCAGTAGTTCCAATGGAATGTTGTCTACTCCCGGGGCCTTGTTTCGACACAGGTCTTTCAGTGCTCTGTCAACTCTTCACGCAGTATCGTATCTCCCATTTCATCTTCATCTACATCCTCTTCCATTTCCATAATATTGTCTTCAAGTACATCGCCCTTGTATAGACCCTCTATATACTCCTTCCACCTTTCTGCTTTCCCTTCTTTGCTTAGAACTGGGTTTCCATCTGAGCTCTTGATGTTCATACAAGTGGTTCTCTTATCTCCAAAGGTCTCTTTAATTTTCCTGTAGGCAATATCTATCTTACCCCTAGTGAGAAAAGCCTCTACATTCTTACATTTGTCCTCTAGCCATCCCTGCTTAGCCATTTTGCACTTCCTGTCGATCTCATTTTTGAGACGTTTGTATTCCTTTTTGCCTGCTTCATTTACTGCATTTTTATATTTTCTCCTTTCATCAATTAAATTCAATATTTCTTCTGTTACCCAAGGATTTCTACTAGCCCTCGTCTTTTTACCTATTTGATCCTCTGCTGCTTTCACTACTTGATCCCTCAAAGCTACCCATTCCTCTCCTACTGTATTTCTTTCCCCCATTCCTGTCAATTGTTCCCTTATGCTCTCCCTGAAACTCTGTACAACCTCTGGTTCTTTCAGTTTATCCAGGTCCCATCTCCTTAAATTCCCACCTTTTTGCAGTTTCTTCAGTTTTAATCTACAGGTCATAACCAATAGATTGTGGTCAGAGTCCACATCTGCCCCTGGAAATGTCTTACAATTTAAAACCTGGTTCCTAAATCTCTGTCTTACCATTATATAATCTATCTGATACCTTTTAGTATCTCCAGGGTTCTTCCATGTATACAACCTTCTATCATGTGCTCGTAACACAAAGAAAAGCCCCCTCTTTCAGAGCACACCCTCTATCAATGTCGCCGCCAGAGGCCATGCTCAGTCACATATTTCACTGACATCGTGAGCGCATCGTCTTAGCACGGCATTTAAATCGCAGTGGATATGTGACCTCTAATGAAATCTCATCCACCCGCCCACACGATCCAATGATCCTGCTTGAAGAATCAGGCTGAAACATTGCAACGGATCATTACAAATCACACATGTCATATACACTGAGATGACAAGAGTCATGGGATACGTCTTAAAAGCTTGTCGGTCATCCTTTTGGCTGGCATAGTGCAACGACTCGACGTAGCATGGACTCAACAAGTCAACAAGTCGTTGAAAGTCCTCTGCAGAAATATTGGTCCATGCAACTCTCTGACCGTCAATTACCGCGAAAGTGTTGCTGGTGCTGGATTTTGTGCAGCAACGGACCTCTTTATTATGTCCCATAAGTGTTCGACGGGGTTCATGTCGGACGCTGCGGGTGGCCAAATTAGTAGCTCAAACTGTCCAGAATGTTCTTAAAAACAATCGCAAACAATTGTGGCCCAGTGGCAAGTTGGGGAACATGAGGTCCACGAATGGCTGAAAATGGTTTCCAAGTATCCAAACATAACCATTTCCAGTAAATGATCAGTTCAGTTGGACCACAGGACACAGTCTACTCCACGTAAACCCAGCCCTCACCGCTGTGCAACCAGGAACAGCTTGCACAGTGCCTTGTTGACGGCTTGGGTCCAAGGCTTCGTGAAGTCTGCGCCACGCTCGAACCCTACCATCAGCTCTTAGCAAATGAAATTGGGACTTATATGAACAGGCTATGGTTTTACAGTCGTCTAGGGTACAGTCGATATGGTCACGAGCCCAAGAGAGGCTCTGCAGGCGATCTTAGCACAGGTTCAAATGGCTCCAAGCACAATGGGACAACATCTGAGGTCATCAGTCCCCTAAACTTAGAACTACGTAAACCTAACTAACCTAAGGGCATCACACACATCCATGCCCAAGGCAGGATTCGAACCTGCGACCGCAGCAGCAGCGCGGTTCCGGACTGAAGCGCCTAAAACCGCTCGGCCACAGCGGCCGGCCTTAGCACAGGCACTTGCGTCGGTCGCCTGCTGCCATAGCCCATTAACACCAAATTTCTCCGTGCTGTCCCAAGGGATAAGTTCGTCGTACGTCCCACATTTATTTCTGCGGTTAGTTCATGAAGTGTTGATTGTCTGTTAGCACAGATAACCTACGCAAACGTAGCTGCTCTCGGTCGTGAAGTGAAGGCCGTCGGCCACTGCGTTGTCCTTGATGAGAGGTGATTCCCGAAATTTGGTACTCTCTACACACTCTTGACACTGGTTCTCGGAATACTGAATTTCCTAACGATTTCCGAAATGGAATGTCCGATGCGTCTAGCTCCAACTACCATTCCGCGTTCAAAGTCTGTTAACCCCTGTCGTGCGGCCTTAAGGGGCTCCGGAACGCCCTATACTTGCAATGTTAAAATAACGCTTATAAATTACATCTGTCCTCACAAAGTATTTGAGGTAGGAAGTTGAACTTTTTACAGATTATTTATTGGGATATGGGCTACAACTTAACACAGGGATTTTACAAAATTTTAGTTCAGTTATTAAAGATGATTTTTTTTCAATTGTAATGAAAATTCACAACATTTTTTTGCAATTTTTTATTTATATATTCAAAAATATACAGTTTTTTGGAAAAAGGCTGTGTTAAATTATGCAGAAGGTACTGTGTAACATTTACTGAAAGTTTGAAACAAATATGTTTGGAAGATCCTTAGAAAACATGTAATTAGTATGAAAAATAAAAGTTTTGGGAATCGAGCGACAAAGATTGGATTAACTTTTTAGTGCATTCCAGGTCCATAGGATGGATTATCTTCATCCTCTGCAAACTCCTCCTCCAGCTTCCTCTTGTTCCTCCTCCTGTTTACTCTTGCTTGTATTTCTAGACTCTTTACAGCCCTGCTTGCAGCCCGAAGGCGTTCCTTGTCCAAAGCAAGCATCGCTCGTACCATGTTAGAACCTATCTTCATTCCCATATTTCTAAATACCTTGCACCTTTAACTTTCCAACATTTCTCCTTTTCTTAAAAGCCTTCAGAGGATTTCTAATAACTTTACTTTTACTCATTATTATACTTCAACAAAACAGAGACTCGAGAAACAGAATTGATTACGAATATTTTCGAGATAACGACAGAGTAAATAAACATGAAACAATCGACAATCACACCAGCGATATATATTGAACCATCACAGGTTAGCCACAACACATACTTTATCTCACATCACTAAAATGTACCTGATGAACACGGACGTTAATAATAACACCATTTGACAGCAGTTCAACAGCGCCACAGTGGGTCACGCCCATGTAGAACACATTTCAAAAAAAATTTAAAAATAGTTGTAGTCTTCGGAATTGAATAAATTATATATCTATTAAAAGGTAATAGTTTGCAGATTCAGAAAACGCAAAAAAGTAAAAATTGAACTTTTCATGATTTTGAGCCTTTCCGGAGCCCCTTAATCACATCGGAAACCTTTTCACATGAATCACCTGAGTATATATATATATCAGCTCCGCCAATGCACGGCTATTTTATACCTCATGTATGCAATACTGCCGCCACCTGCATATGTGCATATCGCCATCTCATGACTTGATCACCTCAGTGTAGTTCACAGAAAAGATGTAAAATTTGGACCAACACAATTCAAATCATGAATATGTAAACGTAGGCGGTAATTTGCTTGCCTTGGTTCTTTATAGCAATCATCGTATTTGATAACAGTTGGAGAAGTGCCTTTACTACTGTCACAGCATTCAAGATGACAATATCGTAATGCTCCTGGTTTATATAATTTGCGAAATTAATGCTACTGTAGATCAATGCTGTCTGCTGATTAATGCGGCATAATTAACAAGTGTGTATTATCACCAAATGGAATTCATTATATTATGAGTCCTGATTTTAAACAAAATTATTCCATCAAATTCAAGGATAAAATGAAAAACGTTCTAGGAACTGGACCTCTGCAGCATTCAACAAGAATTGGCCCACTCTTGTTATCAACCACACTTAGTAGTAATAAATTACACTGTTGTTGTTGTTGTGGTCTTCAGTCCTGAGACTGGTTTGATGCAGCTCTCCATGCTAATCTATCCTGTGCAAGCTTCTTCATCTCCCAGTACCTACTGCAACCTACATCCTTCTGAATCTGCTTAGTGTATTGATCTCTTGGTCTCCCTCTACGATTTTTACCCTCCACGCTGCCCTCCAATGCTAAATTTGTGATCCCTTGATGCCTCAAAACATGTCCTACCAACCGATCCCTTCTTCTAGTCAAGTTGTGCCACAAACTTCTCTTCTCCCCAATCCTATTCAATACCTCCTCATTAGTTACGTGATCTACCCACCTTATCTTCAGCATTCTTCTGTAGCACCACATTTCGAAAGCTTCTATTCTCTTCTTGTCCAAACTGATTTTCGTCCATTTTTCACTTCCATACATGACTACACTCCATACAAATTCTTTCAGAAACGACTTGCTGACACTTAAATCTATACTCGATGTTAACAAATTTCTCTTCTTCAGAAACGATTTCCTTGCCATTGCCAATCTACATTTTATATCCTCTCTACTTCGACCATCATCAGTTATTTTACTCCATAAATAGCAAAACTCCTTTACTACTTTAAGTGTCTCATTTCCTAATCTAATCCCCTCAGCATCACCCGATTTAATTTGACTACATTCCATTATCCTCGTTTTGCTTTTGTTGATGTTCATCTTACATCCTCCTTTCAAGACACTGTCCATTCCGTTCAACTGCTCTTCCAAGTCCTTTGCTGTCTCTGACAGAATTACAATGTCATCGGCGAACCTCAAAGTTTTTACTTCTTCTCCATGAATTTTAATACCTACTCCGAATTTTTCTTTTGTTTCCTTTACTGCTTGCTCAATATACAGATTGAATAACATCGGGGAGAGGTTACAACCCTGTCTCACTCCTTTCCCAACCACTGCTTCCCTTTCATGCCCCTCGACTCTTATAACTGCCATCTGGTTTCTGTACAAATTGTAAATAGCCTTTCGCTCCCTGTATTTTACCCCTGCCACCTTCAGAATTTGAAAGAGAGTATTCCAGTTAACGTTGTCAAAAGCTTTCTCTAAGTCTACAAATGCTAGAAACGTAGGTTTGCCTTTCCTTAATCTTTCTTCTAAGATAAGTCGTAAGGTTAGTATTGCCTCACGTATTCCAACATTTGTACGGAATTACACTGTAACCACATTATAATTTCATGCGGGTGAAGCCTCCCCTAAGTATGGTTTGGTATGGCAGGGATATACCCTAAAGATTCGCTTCTTCTGTTGGCCGCTTACCGAGAAGGTGACTGCAGTGATAAATCGATCTGAGCTGTGTGTATGTGGCGTGGCATCTACCCTCTTACTTAGGGCACCAAATGTTTTTTTTATAAATTCCTGGTCACCTGGTTTCGGTGATATTGGTCATCTCACAACCTCGTACTGCTTTGCTACTTTTTCACGACTCGTTTTAGGATCCCTCTTTGTTCGCTTACACATCTCACAGAGTCGTGCGTCCGCCTCGATAGCTGAGTGGTCAGCGTGACGGATTGCCGTCCTACGGGCCCGGGTTCGATTCCCGGCTGGGTCGGAGATTTTTCCCCGCTGGGGGACTGGGTGTTGTGTTGTCCTCATCATCATTTCATTCCCATCCGGCGCGCAGGTCGCCCAATGTGTTGTCGAATGTAACAAGGCGTGCACCAAGGCGGTCGGACCTGGCGTAAGGGCCCTCCCGGCCAATGACACCAAACGCTAATTTCCATTTTACAGATTCGTGTAGTGTCGATCTGTTCTAGTATGTCCGATGTTCGTTTGGGGGTCGTAGGTTTTAGAGTGGGGAGAGGGGTTTAAACGAAAACATCAAGTTTTATGGACTATTTTTGTGTGCCTCATGACCAGCCTTGTTAAATGTGTAGCTCAGCCATGAAAGCGAAATGTACCATTGAGCGTGATCATGGTGGTGAAACGCAGTGCTGCTGCATGTACGTTCGTATTCATTTGGACTGAAAATGAAGGATTTAGGTAATATGGAGTTTGATGGAACGTTGATGGAAACAAAAATACCTAAAGGCAAGTGATGTCAACGCCGTAGCATTAGCTGGTACTAGGGTTCTACATGATGCAAAGGTACCAAAAATTCCCTATAAATACTTAATAGTCACCGATGCAATGACTTTCCTATTGCGGTTAATCAACAAGGACGTGTACATGCATCCATGCAAACTAGTGCAAATTGGTTCTTCTCTCTCGTCTGTGGAAAAGAACCGATGTAATCAATATACGTTTACTGCATCAACAAGTGTCTGAGATCCGAAGACAGCAATCCTTGGCGGGGTTTGAGTGCTGACTGACTTAGACAACACACCTTACATGACATTACCAACTTCCTAATTTCCAAATAAAATTTTTACGAATCTTCATTCTTCTTTTGTATCTGCCCAAATGGCCCACTATGGATGTCTCATGATAGTATTTGAACAGAGAGGGAACCAGTTCAGTCTATACCTACCCGACGTCCCCGAGCTGGGCAGCAAAATATTTCCACTTGAAACATCTTTCCTTTCTTCAACTGCTCCTTAACTGAGTCCGCATTTTGTCATCTCTTACCAGATCACGTACGGCCCTAAGCTACGATATCCACTGTTCTGGTTGTACAAAATTCCCTGGCGGAGCATTAAATATTATTGGTGTCCCATCAACTGGGTACATTCCTTCCGATATGCTGCTGACAATCTTCTTTTGAAAATGAAAGAGACATGCACTGAGCGCCGTTTTTTAATTCTATTAACATAGTGCTCCAATAATTTTCCTGAACACTGCATCCCAAAATACACCTTTTCTTCTAATTCATGTCATACTTTGTTAGACAGATGTTTGTTCCAAACTAGCTCATTAAGCTGCACAAAAGGCAATGTTTTCTCTACAGCCTCCCTCAAAATCTTCTCTAAACAACATAAAACTATTGCAACTGACAACTGATAATGCTGAAAAATTGTTAATCCAAACATCTCTCCCTTACCTTGCAATTTAAGGAGAAAAGGGAGTGTAAGTTCAAAGTCATCGCTACTCCTAACTGACATATCCTTCATGTGACAATCATGCCAAGCAATTAGGCGTCTTAGTGAAGATTTTGGACATATCCTCAGGGGATCTTGAAACCACTGCTTTATTATCGTAGTTCGATCCCAGATTTCCTGTTTTTGTAATACGTTTCCTTATGCTACTCTGAAGTATCTAAATGGTTCAAATGGCTCTGAACACTATGGGACTTAACATCTGTGGTCATCAGTCCCCTAGAACTTAGAACTACTTAAACCTAACTAACCTAAGGACATCACACACATCCATGCCCGAGGCAGGATTCGAACCTGCGACCGTATCAGTCGCACGGTTCCGGACTGAGCGCCTAGAACCGCTAGACCACCGCGGCCGGCAGAAGTATCTGGTTCCGCTTTTACTACCCCCTTATTTGGTCCTGCAGTGAGGCTGTGAGTTTCTGACATTCTTCTGTTCCTTTGATGCTGTGAAAATCGTGAAACGTGTTCACATTATGCAAGGCTTGTGCCCAAACTCTACTGATCTGTGAACACAATTGTCCACTGTCTTCTAACGCAGCAATTGCAGGGAACAATTATTTTAACGCTACCTGTACGAGGGAAATGGCCACACTTTGCCTGCTGCACTTCCGGTGCCACCACAGCACGGTCGACTTACTTGTGCAGCAGCTGCACCACCTCGGATACCCTTCGCCCGGTAGTGGCATTACGAATTTCTTCATTGTAGTTCAATTCATTTCTCAGACCCATAAGCCCAGTCACCTCCCTACCGGTCATAACGAAAGAGAAACCGCGAGATACGTAGGGCGTGAACATCTCCAACGGCGACCTCACCCTGCACACTTGCTCTAGCACAAATAGAGAGACTGTTACCGGTGCTGCCAACGCAAGGGAAGTGTTGTAACCATCACAGTGGTGTTACATAAAAACGTCACTACTGCCCATGCGCCGGCACGAATTACAAGCCAAGCTCTAGGCAGATACACTGTCCAGTAATCTTCACCATTACATACAAACGTTTTTTCAGGCAGCCAACAGAGTGCAAAGTTGTTCCGCCAACTGTGAAATATACCGACCGTGTAAAATGGTATCAAGACAGTGCAATAATCCACGGTCCAAGAGATCAGCTTCCTACAGGTTGTCGACATCTCTCTGTGACCTTCAAAGGCCGAACCAGCGATCTCCGTCGAGCGCCGCTGACGACCACGCAGAATACGCGTCGTGTAAAGAAAAACCCCGTTTTTCGCAGAGCACTCCCAGAGACGAGCTTTTATCAACGCCCCGTCAGGCATACGTCACTGCCGAGGTGCGCATATCGCCTTGGCGCGGCTTTTAATGGGTGACGTCTCCTACGGCACATATAAGTTTAGTTGTAGTGAGACGAGCTGCTCCTTTCGTTCGTAACTCGCCGCCTTATACTTCAAACAGGCCCCATTTCTCACCCTGCAATTGCTATATTTTTGGAGGCTATAAGAAATAAAATTGCGGCCCCCTATTCGCTTCGGACGAAACGGTGCACGCCTCGGCACACAGTTCCATAGGCAACCACAAACATTCTTACGTGAGGGTAGTCACCGTCTTCTCTCATGATGTGAATGTACTGACTGTTATGGCGATTACTTTTGAAATGATAAACCGGTTACTTAATGTTTTTTAATTCGTTTCGTTTTCATTTGAGTGCCCCTTATAGCTAGCTGCCTGGGCGCCTGGCGCACCGCACCACTAGGACCGACCTTATCCTTGGACGACGGGCGCGCGTTTTTGCCGGACTCGTCCGCAAGTCCGGAGCTTTCAGCGCTCTCGACAACTTGTTGCTGATGTCATCAGTCAGCACAGTGAGTGAGGGAGACGACAGCCCGCCTGCGTCAGCTCGGAGCACGTCGCCACTACATTCTCGCCGACTTCCTGCATGCACTCTGGACACTGTTTTGATTGGGTTTGTTTGGGATTCCTCCAGGGGCACCAAATATTTGCCCCAACGATACGCAGTCCACGCTCTCTTTACAGCTTTCAGCAAATACACGAAGGTCGTTCTGATGTACACTGAGACGTAATAAAACTACGCATGACAATCTGACGTGTGGCGAAACCCTATTGACATTTGGTGCGTAGGTATCCTAGAGTTTTCGACAGTCCTAGATGTAAATAATTTTGCCCCCGCGCTGTTCTTCTAAGAATCTAAGGCAAAGGCGACGTGGAGTTTCTGGCGTTGGGAACTTGCTTAATCTGTACAAGAAATGTGATGCTGTAACTGTTGGTTGGTAATATTTACTGACAGAATGCAACCTAACGCTAGATTGCGTACTTATGGCTATCCTGTATGGCCGTTTTTTAGTACGACTTAAAAAGAGAGAGAGATTGTTAATTGATCACCGATGTGTCGGTTCTCGATTGTGTTCAGGAGGCGTACGGATTGATTACGCGAAGGGGTTTTCTTAATTGACATTTTGACCCGGACTGCCTTCACGCAATCACAATCTTCGATGAAAATACCTAAGGGACCTATTTGAATAAAATAACGGAAATGAAAGCAATTTAGTGGAATTTCGTAAGAGAAATATTAACAGACCGGAAGTTGAACACATTAGCGGTCTCCCAAATACAATTGAGACACCGCGATAAAGAGCGACCCTGTAACAAAGCTCATACACAATTTGAACATCATTTTTGGTTAGTGAAAGAAAAGAATAAGAGGAAACTTACTGCATCGTAAAATAATATATTTTGAACAAATTGGCTTTAAACTTCTAAACATTGACAAATACACAATAAATGCATGCCTCACATCTGACATTTCTTTTGTAAATGGCGCAGTCCAATAATCGCTGCTTTGTCAGTCCGTTCCTTCTTAAAATTAAATATCCTTGCGTGTGCGTAAGTACACTGTATCCTCACCCGAGTTACCGAAATGTTTGTTCGTCGTTTCCCATAGTTTTTACACAAAATAAAAATACAACTTGTAGCAATGCTATATAGCACGCCTTAACATGTCGGCGACCAAAAGAACAAAAAAATAATGAAGTCTCTAGAATATTTCTTAACACAAGATAGATCGTTCTTTCTTCTGTATCGCAGCTTCTTGCTATCAAGCGCTGCGGCAATGATTTTAAATGTCTACGCCCAGCGTGTCATAGTGTTTATTTACAGTATTTAAACGCTGGACGCGCGTCTTGGTATAGGTGCAGTTTAAAAAAAAAAAATGTTTCATCTCTTTACTCTCTTGCTGTGATGCTTAGCATCTTTACGAACTACAGCTCGTTGGCTGTCCTTTCCTTTTCGACAAATATCTCATATACAAAGTATCTGAAATCCAACAATATTACAAGTGTCACAATGAAGTACGTAGATTATCTGGAAACGGAATGCATTAAGATGCGTTTACAAGGGCAGTGTTTCATGGCAGTGGGTGGCCACACTGACGTTACAGTAAGCATTACTGCAATGTACAGGGTGTCTAGCGAACAAGTCCCTAGCTTCAAAATAAAAAATCTCTCGAAAACTAAGACCGATAGACGAATGCAACAAATGGTATGTTTATTGTAAAAGCTGTAAGAATTGCATGCGGAAGTTCTATAGAAGTTTCGAAATACACTCCTGGAAATGGAAAAAAGAACACATTGACACCGGTGTGTCAGACCCACCATACTTGCTCCGGACACTGCGAGAGGGCTGTACAAGCAATGATCACACGCACGGCACAGCGGACACACCAGGAACCGCGGTGTTGGCCGTCGAATGGCGCTAGCTGCGCAGCATTTGTGCACCGCCGCCGTCAGTGTCAGCCAGTTTGCCGTGGCATACGGAGCTCCATCGCAGTCTTTAACACTGGTAGCATGCCGCGACAGCGTGGACGTGAACCGTATGTGCAGTTGACGGACTTTGAGCGAGGGCATGCGGGAGGCCGGGTGGACGTACCGCCGAATTGCTCAACACGTGGGGCGTGAGGTCTCCACAGTACATCGATGTTGTCGCCAGTGGTCGGCGGAAGGTGCACGTGCCCGTCGACCTGGGACCGGACCGCAGCGACGCACGGATGCACGCCAAGACCGTAGGATCCTACGCAGTGCCGTAGGGGACCGCACCGCCACTTCCCAGCAAATTAGGGACACTGTTGCTCCTGGGGTATCGGCGAGGACCATTCGCAACCGTCTCCATGAAGCTGGGCTACGGTCCCGCACACCGTTAGGCCGTCTTCCGCTCACGCCCCAACATCGTGCAGCCCGCCTCCAGTGGTGTCGCGACAGGCGTGAATGGAGGGACGAATGGAGACGTGTCGTCTTCAGCGATGAGAGTCGCTTCTGCCTTGGTGCCAATGATGGTCGTATGCGTGTTTGGCGCCGTGCAGGTGAGCGCCACAATCAGGACTGCATACGACCGAGGCACACAGGGCCAACACCCGGCATCATGGTGTGGGGAGCGATCTCCTACACTGGCCGTACACCACTGGTGATCGTCGAGGGGACACTGAATAGCGCACGGTACATCCAAACCGTCATCGAACCCATCGTTCTACCATTCCTAGACCGGCAAGGGAACTTGCTGTTCCAACAGGACAATGCACGTCCGCATGTATCCCGTGCCACCCAACGTGCTCTAGAAGGTGTAAGTCAACTACCCTGGCCAGCAAGATCTCCGGATCTGTCCCCCATTGAGCATGTTTGGGACTGGATGAAGCGTCGTCTCACGCGGTTTGCACGTCCAGCACGAACGCTGGTCCAACTGAGGCGCCAGGTGGAAATGGCATGGCAAGCCGTTCCACAGGACTACATCCAGCATCTCTAAGATCGTCTCCATGGGAGAATAGCAGCCTGCATTGCTGCGAAAGGTGGATATACACTGTACTAGTGCCGACATTGTGCATGCTCTGTGCCTGTGGTTCTGTCAGTGTGATCATGTGATGTGTCTGACCCCAGGAATGTGTCAATAAAGTTTCCCCTTCCTGGGACAATGAATTCACGGTGTTCTTATTTCAATTTCCAGGAGTGTAGTTCGAAAAGCTGTTCACGGATTGCACTGTAATCGCAATACGTAGTGCCTGAAAACAGAGCGCCGAAGCCCAGAGCGATCACTTGCACTGTTGAACGTGAAAGCAGTTTAGCGTAGCGAAGGAAGAGGTTGAAATCATGTATTCCATTCAACAATCTGTTTGTCTGGTACTGGAGTACCACAGGCTAGAACACACACCTACAGCAACAAGGAGCAGTTTTCAAATACGATTTAATGTTCCAAAAGGACCCGATGCGAAAACCATTCACAAGTTCTTCGCCGAATTTCAAGGGACAGGCACCGTAGCTAGTGACCTAGGGGGGAATCTTAGCCGCAGGCAAATAGTACTTATTCCTGAAAATTGTCACCACTGTTTCTGGAATTATTCAGCAAAATCCGAGGAAATCGGCACGAAGAATTGCAGCAGAGAATGGTTTGAAATGTTTCAGAGCGCGGAAATTACTGAGACAGAGGCTACCAAGGTTCCGATTTAAAATCCGAGGCCACGAGCCATACTTGTTCGACTGTTCGATAGAGGGCTCACTTTACGTACCAGATTTTCCAATAACTGATAAGAAATAGTTTGACGTTGCCAGCATGCGGTAAAGTACACTTCCACGTGAATGGAGACGTGAATAAACAAAACTGGCGATTTTGAGGTTCCGAAAAATCAACGTTTTTATATAAAAAATACTGTTTGGCCTGTGGTGTATGCATCAGAAGGATGATGATGATGATGTATGGTTTGTGAGGCGCTCAACTGCGAGGCCATTAACACCCTTACTAAGTCCCAATTTTCTCACACTCTGATGTTTTACGCAGTCTAATCTAGCCACTATCACTTATGATGATGATGATGATGATGAAATGATGAGGACAACCCAAACCCCCAGTCCCCGGGAGAGAAAATCCACAACACGACCGGAAATCGAACCCGGGACCCCGTGATCCAGAGGCAGCAATAGCCACTAGACCACGATCTGCGGACAGTAAAAGAATGATTGGCCATTTTTTCCTGCGAGCAACGGTCACTAGTGAACGATCGTTACTTTGCAATTTCAGAACAACTTGTCGCCACACAGTTAGCGTCGGTGAATCGACCAGGCACCGAGTGGTTGATGCAAGATGGAATGGTTCAATTGGCTCTGAGCACTATGGGACTCAACATCTGTGGTCTTAAGTCCCCTAGAACTTAGAACTACTTAAACTAACTAACCTAAGGACATCACACACATCCATGCCCGAGGCAGGATTCGAACCTGCGACCGTAGCAGTCGCGCGGTTCCTGACTGAGCGCCTAGAACCGCTAGACCACCGCGGCCGGCATGCAAGATGGAAGCAGACCACATCGCAGCGAACACGTGTTTCGCTTTCTTGATTGATGCTTCGCGAATAGTCTTTACACTGGATTTTTGCATGTTTACTGGCGCAGGGATGGATTGGCCTCTGTGTTCGCCCGATATGATTCTTTGTGACTACTTTTGTGGGGCACATTGAAAGACAATGTTTGCCAGAACCATCCCGCCATGCTGGACGAGTTTGAAAGGACGGTCTGTGTGACATCTGAATCCATTTCCGTTGAGACACTACAGGCTGTTAAAACAACCGTTGCGTGTACACGGCAGAAATTAGGAACAAGAAGCAACAGTAAACAGTAGTGGTCTGCTTATGTTTTGGAGCATCATAGTGGCGCTGACCTCAAAGCCACGTACACTATGACGGCAAATTTCATTGTTCGTTTTCACCACCTGTCTACTGCGAGAGCTGGACATTTCAAAAAGATTGTGATGTGACTGCAAAGACTGCTTGCAAACTGCAGAGAACGAGTACAGCTATGCACGCTGACACTGTACGAGCTGAACAGCATACATCACCATCTGGAATCAGTTTTACGAACTATTCCGAAACTTGTGGATGACTTCTGTATAAAATTCTTACAGCTTTCAAAATAAATATACCTTTTATTACACTCACCTGCCGATCGTAGTTTTCGAGATACTTAATTTTGAGGTCAGTGACTCCTTGACTGGAAACCCCGTAGTTGTAACTCATGGCAATATGCTGAATGCCCCTGTGGTGTCACCGCCAGACACCACACTTGCTAGGTGGTAGCCTTTAAATCGGCCGCGGTCCGTTAGTATACGTCGGACCCGCGTGTCGCCACTATCAGTGATTGCAGACCGAGCGCCGCCACACGGCAGGTCTAGTCTAGAGAGACTCCCTAGCACTCGCCCGAGTCGTACAGCCGACTTTGCTAGCGATGGTTCACTGACTACATACGCTCTCCTTTGCAGAGACGACAGTTTAGCATAGCCTTCAACTACGTCATTTGCTACGACCTAGCAAGGCGCCATATTCAGTCACTACGAATGTATTCTGAACAGATGATATTGTTAATCATATACCGTCAAGAGCGACGTTCATCATTATTGATTAAAGTTAAATATCAAACTAATGCTTTCTGAATTCTAATTCCTTGTCATGTTCCAGACCTCACGTCAGAATAGTCCTTCCCTCTTCACGCCAGCCTACGTGAGCTAAAACGCGTGCATTTCGGCCTCCACTAGTAACACGGTGTTGGCTCTTTGCCAACACAACAGCCCCGGCTTGAAAAAGCCGTGGGACCTTCACACCTTCCTACAGCATACGTGAGGGTGAGAGGCGCCATCCGATGCCTGTTCCGTGAATAGTTCATTTCTGGCGGTACTGTAGATACAGCAGATAGTTGCTCTTAGCTGCCCCGGTGATACTGGTGTTATATACCGAAGGTGGAGAAAATTTCGTATTGTATGTATACGCTTTTCTCTGTCCCTGTCTCTCTCTCTCTCTCTATCTCTCTCTCTCTCTCTCTCCTAGCTTCCTCTTTTTCACGTCAACACCGCTGGACTGCCAAGTCACGTAGCCTGAGCGGTGAAACAATATTATTTCCTTTGAGTCTGAAAAGCTGTTGCACTTGGTCAGAGGCAATCAATCTGTGAGTTGTCTACAAGAACGTAGAAGTGGGCGAACAAGCATGGAGAGATAAAGGGAGATGGCGGCAAGGTCTTAAGCTGTTCGTGGCTTTGAAGCTAGCATCGTTATGTTACATACCTCAAAACATTAACAGATTACTGTTTACCATTGCTTCTTATTCTTAATTTCTATCGAGTGCCCGCAACAGATATTTTAAGCAGAAAATGTTACAGTGCTTTCGGGAATAACGCAACGTCAGGAAGGCTTTTTTGGATGTTTTTCTGCTCTTAAACGCATATCTCATGCAGGAATACGACCCATTTCGCCTCGTTAATGAAACTTACTTTTCGTTATACGTTTCAAATAAACACCAAGAGAACTATGTGTTATGAAAAGGCATTCGTTATCGACCACTTCTCTTAATAGAGACTGACAAAACCGTTTTTCAGTCTATGTCCTCTTTCCGAAAATGCTGACATCATGTTTTGTTATATTTGGTCGGTTTCCAGTCTCTTCTTCTCACAACGTCCACCCAGACAGCTCTTCGAGTTGAGATAATAAGAAACCTAATGTCAAATTACGGGAATAAAACCTCTACAGTACAAGAAAACCGTGCAACCAAAAGTTCAAATGTGTAAAAGAAAATATCGGCTGAACGAATCTACCCACGAATGAGATGTGATTCTTTTACACTTTACATTATAATCTAAATGCTTGACACTCCAGAAAATGATGAAAGCTGACTTTTTTTGTCAAGTCACTTCCACCAGAAGCTAACGTCTGGGGCAACTGACATGGAGAAAATCGGCTTGACGTTTGTCTCATCATGAGAACTCTCATTCTTATGCCTCCATGAAAATAAGTTTGATATGTACATCTATGGTCAGAGGTAAAGAATGAAGAAATTAATACATACGAAGAATATGGATGTCCTCGCTGCTACCGCGGTAGTATAAGATCTGCAACAGCGAGCCATAATTTTATTTTACATAGGCAAATCTTATAAACTTTTTTAAGCTTCATAATGTATTTTTCATGTTCATTGACAGCAACTTGTCAAGTGTCTTTCCCTCTTTTTAATTGTTCAAATGTTCAAATGTGTGTGAAATCTTATGGGACTTAACTGCTAAGGTCATCAGTCCCTAAGCTTACACACTACTTAACCTAAATTATCCTAAGGACAAAAACAAACACCCATGCCCGAGGGAGGACTCGAACCTCCGCCGGGGTCAGCCGCACAGTCCATGACTGCAGCGCCTCTTTTTAATTATTGTTTATGTATACATTACTGTTCACGTTCTGTAACACTAGTCATAGATAAATTGCATTTACGGGGTTTATAGTTCTCTCATTGCACTGCTGACCGACAAAATAATTACGAAAAAATTGATTTATCAAGTCCTTCTGCTAAAGCGATGCCAAATCTAGTATCAAAAGGGATAGCAGTGAGAACTGTACTTTCAAGAGGCACATCAAAATTGTGTATGAAGTAATCAGCAGGGGAAAAAAATACGAAGGATGTTAGTAAGTCACGTTGTCAGCTGGTACACAGTCTTTCATATCGATTTCGCTCTTTGCAGTTCTTGCACCAGTTACTCCCATAGTAAATTTAAATCGTGTTGCAATATTCTCGAAGAAGTGTGTGCCCAGCGTCAACTGTACCGTGGAATTAGTATTTCCGAAGCACTTCGCATACTTAAAAAAGAACGCATCCATAAAGCACGATTTATCTTAATCTTGCTGACTTTTCTCCGTATGGAATATGACCTGAAGCTTACCATGGATGCACAAGAGGCAGCTATCATGTGCTTCTTACATTCAGCAAAGCCTTTGATGCTGTCGACTTCGGCATGTTACTTGCCAAACTTAGCAGCCTTATTTTCTCGCAAAGTGCAGTAGAACGGTTTCTCTCATACGTCTCGCCAGCAATGTGCCGTGTTCAACAACAGAAAGTCAGAATGGAGGAAGGCAGTATTAGATTTACACCAGGTTTTGGTATTATGTCCTACATTCTTTCCACTGTATGTCGATGAAGTATCAGGAGTTTTGTCCTACTGCAAACACCGCATGTGTACTGATGCCCTCCAGCTGTATCTAAAAACCAATAAACCTGGAGACAACTATCGAGAATCTCAATGACGATCTATGTGCACTATCAAAATTGGCACAGTATAGAGGGTTAAAGCCCAACTTATCCAAAATCCAAGCGGTACTGGTTGGTCAGTCTAGGCTCATTAGACCGAAATACCGGGATCCCTATCATCTTTAATTCTAAATGTGAGATAGGTCAACTTCCTCCCTCAGGAAAAAGTCTTAAGAGTAATTGTAGATGAAAATATAATTTGGACTGAGCACGTAACTGCAGTGTGCAAGAAGGCAACATCTCTCCAAGCCTCTTGACCTGAAAAATAAACTTGTACAAACACTTAACACTTCCAATTATTGAATACAGTGATGTTATCCTGCAAGGTCTTTCTTAGGAACGCTCACGTCGCCTGGGACTGCCTATGGACGCCAGTGTTCGATATATCTATGACGTTCGACTCTGATCATATTTCATCATCATATGCAAAGTATCCTTGAAACGTCTCCTTAGAAAAATTATGAATGACTGTGCTAATAAACTTCTACGTTGTTTGATTTTCAAACAGCCGAGCAAACCTCAACGTACTCAAACAGTTCTCTCGTTACTTATTCTGATCATCACTAAATTGACACACAATAGTTTTAGCGCAATGCAATCTGACTTTCAAAAATCCTTACAAAAGAATGGCCCTGACTAACAATAACCTATACCTATCATGAATCACTTACCTCACAAAAATATTCGTTACTAGAACTACTGCAATACATCGAGCGCCAATACTGCCAGCTAAATAAAAGATTCTAACTACTGAAGGCACTAACTACTGATAGGCATAATTAGCAAGTGAAAGATTTTGATAGAGAGCAAACAATGTATTTACCTTAATAATGTTCAAAAGTCATCATATATATATTTATCAATTCATAACATCCATCTTTACAAATTTCCTTCTTCTGGCGGACACACGTGCAGATCGTCCGCTTATAGCAACCTCTCAGAACTCTGGCATCTCTCTTTCCACATCCACCACTGCTGGCGGCTCACCTCCAACTGCCCAACGCTACGTGCTTTTCACATCCAACACTCCAATAGCAAATATTCCAACAATGAGTCCAACCAGCCACAGGCTGCACACAGCGCAGTCAGTGATTTTCATACAGACTCGTATCTCACGTCGAGCTTAACGCTTTTGACGTAAAGGTCTTCTGTGTGTCGTACCACGTCATAAAGTAAAAAAACTGTACTGGCGAAACCAACGTTTCGGCCACGGTTGCTGTGGCCTTCTTCTGGGATCAGTAGACCAAGAAGAAGGCCACTGTAACCGTGGACAAAACGTTCGTTTCTCCAGTTCAGTTTTTACTTTACGACGCGGTAGGATACTCAGAAAACTTTTGTTAATTGACCCTGGCCGCAGAAGCCTATGCAGTTATCTTGACGCTATTGTCTGAACAATACGGCAGAAATACCCTGTTGCTATTAGGGCAAAATCCCTCCATATCTCGTCCACTTTCTCGAAATCCTCCTCAATAGCAGGAACAACCTACCTCGTTATATTAGACACATGAGTAACATCTCCAACTTCAGAAGACAGTTAATGATGTCTGGTCGGACTGGAGGTGGATACCAAAGAGTTGGTGGTTTCGAGACAGAAAGGAAAAATAATGCGATGTACGCGTATTACTTGAGTAATTCCGTTTACTTTACTTGAGTAACAGCAAGTTCAGAATACAATCAAAACAGATCCGTGAGAGAGGTAGGTTCGTCATACACAATAATGACAGAGGCAATGATAACGCTCCAAGCTCACAGGCAGAACTCAACGAACAGACTGGCCAGCGGTCGGTGTGGCCTTTTCTTAAGTCGGTCCTGTGGTGGAGCTGGTCGCGCGTACTGCGGAGGATGTGTCTCGGATCCGCCCGCACATTGGCGGAGCAGTCACATGGGCTACTGCCAGCTTCTCGACTTGGACTGCACGCCGTGGTATCGAAAGCGCACGATAGCACAGATGATATATATACTGAAGCAACAATAATCACTCCCATTTTCCCTGTATGCGCTCGTTATCCCTTTACATGCTTCTTTCAACCAAATCTCCCTCATTTCCCAGTTTTCCCAGCTGGTGCAGTCTTCTTAAGTCTCCTTTCCCCAGAACTGATTGTATCACAAAATATCAACTTGTATGTTTATAGATTCTTTTTATGTCTGCCACTGTCATTAATGTTATTATAGACATTATTGTTGTCGTTGTTATTGTCATTATTATTATTATTATCATTATTATTATTATTATCAAATTATTGTAATTATCATAAGTAGTGGCAGCAGCAGTAGTACAAGTACTGTATATGTTAACTTTATTAGTACACTACTGGCCATTAAAATTGCTACACTAAGAAGAAATGCAGACGATAAACGGGTATTCATTGGACAAATATAATATACTAGAACTGACATGTAATTACATTTTCACGCAATTTGGGTGCATAGATCCTGAGAAATCAGTACCCAGAACAACCACCTCTGGCCGTAATAATGGCCTTGATACGCCTAGGCCTTGAGTCAGAGCTTGGATGGCGTATACAGGTACAGCTGCCCATGCAGCTTCAACACGATACCACAGTTCATCAAGAGTAGTGACTGGCGTATTGAGACGAGCCAGTTGCTCGGCCACCATTGACCAGACGTTTTCAATTGGTGAGAGATATGGAGAATGTGCTGGCCAGTGTAGCAGTCGAACATTTTCCGTATCCAGAAAGGCCCGTACAGGACCTGCAACATGCGGTCGTGCATTATCCTGCTGAAATGTAGGGTTTCGCAGGGATCGAATGAAGGGTAGAGCGCCGGCCGCGGTGGTCTCGCGGTTCTAGGCGCGCAGTCCGGAACCGTGCGACTGCTACGGTCGCAAGTTCGAATCTTGCCTCGGGCATGGATGTGTGTGATGTCCTTAGGTTAGTTAGGTTTAAGTAGTTCTAAGTTCTAGGGGACTGATGACCACAGCAGTTGAGTCCCATAGTGCTCAGAGCCATTTGAACCATTTTTGAAGGGTAGAGCCACGGGTCGTAACACATCTGAAATCTAACGTCCACTGTTCAAAGTGCCGTCATTGCGAACAAGAGCTGACCGACACGTGTAACCAATGGCATCCCTTACCATTACACCAGGTGATACGCCAGTATGGCGATGACGAATGCACGCTTCCAATGTGCGTTCACCGCGGTGTCGCCAAACATGGATGTGACCATCATGATGCTGTAAACAGAACCTAGATTCATCCGAAAAAATGACGTTCTGCCATTCGTGCACCCAGGTTCGTCGTTGAGTACACCATCGCAGTGCTCCTGTCCGTGATGCAGCGTCAAGGGTACCCGCAGCCATGGTCTCCGAGCTGATAGTCCATGCTGCTGCAAACGTCGTCTAACTGTTCGTGCGGATCGTTGTTGTCTTGCAAACGTCTCCATCTGTTGACTCAGGGATCGAGACCTGGCTGCACGATCCGTTACAGCCATGCGGATAAGATGCCTGTCATCTCGACTGCTAGTGATACGAAGCCGTTGGGATACAGCACGGCGTTCCGTATTACAGTCCTGAACCCACCGGTTCCATATTCTGCTAACAGTCATTGGATCTCGACCATCGCGAGCAGCAATGTCGCGATACGATAAACCGCAATCGCGATAGGCTACAATCCGACCTTTATCAAAGTCGGAAACGTGGTGGTATGCATTTCTCCTCCTTACACGAGGCATCACAACAACGTTTCACCCGGCAAAGCCGGTGAACTGCTGTTTGTGTCTGAGAAATAGGTTGGAAACTTTCCTCATGTCAGCACGTTGTAGGTGTCGCCACCGACGCCACCCTTGTGTGAATGCCAAGCCAAAGATTTGCATATCACAGCAACTTCTTCCTGTCGGTTAAATTTCGCGTCTGTAGCACGTCATCTTCGTGGTGTAGCAATTTTAATGGTCATTAGTGTATTACTTACATTATCTCTATAGATATTCATATCATTTTAATTGTATTTGTCTAATTAAAATATTTTTTACGTAACAGTGATGTAAAGGAGGTACCATACGCGTGAAGCCCTCGTCTGATGTAAGAGAATGGCTTATGACGCTAATCAGAACAGGAAACATAAACAAATGCAGGAGAGCTCTACTCACTTCCAGTAGCCTGCTTTCATCTATTTACCCCCCCAGGGGCTCAGCATTCATTTGCTGAGTACGGGCTTGGCGACCCCGGGGTCCTGAGCTGGGGACTGGTCAGCGCCGCCAGTCTCCTGTCACCGTAACCCCCGGACATGCTTCAGCGACCACCGTATGGCGCGGCGGTGGAATGTTGTGTGCTGCGGGGAATGGTAATCTTGGCTTGACCGCCTGGATTGCGAGGAAGGACAACCTCTATAAAAACCCCTCAATCTTCCGGTGTGCTCCGCGCCTATGAGATGCATGGCTGTTGGGGTGGAACAGTCGCAAGCGGGCAACCTCTGGGGCACCTGCCGCACCCCAGTTGTATAAGGCTTACTCAGGCACGCGGGGCTCTGTCTGAGCGGACCCCTAGCTGCTCGTGGGACGCACATGGCAACCACGTATTTCCCTTCACCAACTTCGCAATCAGTCAAGCGCATGAGGGAGGCTAGTCCTCCAGATGTGCAGATAGAAAAGAGTAACAGGGCTCATGGAGTCATAAATGAGAATGTTTTCATCGTGATTAAGAGGAAGGAGGGCTCATTTGAAAAAGTGTCTCCTTTCTACATACATAAAGGTTTAGAAGGACTCGCAGGTACACTGAAATCTATCAAACGCCTGAGGAATGGTACCCTGTTAGTTGAGACTACTAGGGCAAAGCAAGTGGAGCTGCTTCGAAAGTCAACCAAGTTAGGCGAGTATGATATTACTGTCGAGTTGCACAATTCCCTCAACTCCAGTAAAGGCGTTGTCACTTGCCGTGATTTAATGGATATCTATGTCGACGAGCTGAAGCAAGAATGGGCAACACAGGGGATTGTAGACGTGGAACAAAGGACACGTAGGAATAATGGAGTTATTGAGAAATCTGCCACCTTCATTGTGACTTTCAATTCGCCTGTCTTACCTGAATACGTTCTGGCTGGTTTCCTCCGACTTAGGGTTCGGCCTTATATACCTAACCCTATGCGATGTTTCAAATGTCAGCGATTTGGCCATACGACAATGAGTTGTGGGGGTGAACTAACCTGCGGTATATGTGGCAAGGCAGCTCATGAAGCTGGGACCAACTGCACATCTCTAGCGCTGTGTATCAACTGCTCTGGGAGCCATCCCTTCTGGAGCAGAGACTGCCCAGTCTTTGCGGAAGAACGAAAAATTCAGGAGATCAAGGTGACAAAGAGGCTACCTTATGTGGAAGCCAAAAAAGAGTATAGGGCTACAAAACCCCCTGTCTTTGCCACATCCTATGCCTCCTTGGTTCACAACCGTGCGTCGCAAGTAGACGCTTCGACGCAGACCATGTCCAGCGTAGCAGTATCCTCCACCAATACCTGTACCTGCGTTTATACCTGCCAGAGCACTCCCAATAACGATATGGCTATTCAGGCTGCTCCATCTGCATCAACCGCTATTGCAGAGAAAGCTACAGTGAAGCCTTCGAAGGCCCTCCAGAAACAGAGTGCCTCTCCACTTCCCCCATCCCCGACTTCCACAAAGAAAACGGGACCAGGGAAAGGGGCACGGCGTTTGACGTCAAACCTGCCAAAGGCACCATCGGATGTCGTCATGGCATCCCTCACTGATGAGGAAATCGTCATGGATTTTGATACCTCTTCCCCAGAACCTGGCAGCCCCTCTGCTGCCACTCGCTCTACAAGTGCCTCACCAGCGCGGCGCAAAGACATGGGGAAATCTAAACCGAAACGCTGATATGGCTCCCATACTTCAGTGGAATCTGAATGGAGTCAGACCTCGCTTTGCAGAATTGCGGCTGTTAGTACAGGAAAACCCCTTTTGCATCTCTTTGCAAGAGACACATTTGAAAGAGACTGACACGCCTGTACTTACAGGATATCACATGTACAGGAAAGACGACCTGACTGGTAATAGGGCTCAGGGTGGGGTGGCAGTGTTCATTAAGGACACATTCCACTCCTCACCTGTGACCTTAACCACAACGCTACAAGCGGTTGCAGCTCGGATCCTGGCCCAGGTTAATGTCACAGTGTGCTCCTTGTATTTACCACCCGCTGAGCTCATTGACAGTGAAGCCCTCGCACGGCTCATTGATCAGCTACCCCGTTCCTTTCTCATTTTAGGAGACTTTAATGCTCATAATGCATTATGGGGTTCCAAAAAAACCTGCCCCAGAGGCCAGATGATTGAGCAGTTGATCAGGACTTCCGACATCATACTGCTGAACACAGGTCAGGCCACGCATTTTAGCACCGCTTCAGGTTCGTCTTCTGCCATAGACCTCTCTATTTGTTCGCCTGTGCTTGCGGACATTGCTCAGTGGGTCGTAGACGACGACCTTCATGGCGGCGACCATTATCCTATCTGGCTCCATCTGCCAGTTGAAATGGGTCGTGTCGCACAGCCGCCGAAATGGTTGTTCCGGAAGGGAAACTGGACGCTCTACCGGCAGTTGGCTGTTTTTGAACGGTGTGAAGGCGTCCAGGATTGGGTGGATCACATTACGGCGGTGATGCACCATGCTGCTGATGCATCCATACCAAAGTCAAAGGGAACACCTGTGAGGCAGCCTGTCCCTTGGTGGAATGACGACTGTCGTACCGCCATGAGAGACAGGCGGGCGGCTTTGAGAAGATTCCGTCGGTGCCCCACTGCTGCGCATCTGACAACTTTCCGAATAGCACGGGCGCGGGCGAGAAAAATCGTTAGGGAGAGTAAACGGAGGTCTTGGCGTGAGTTCCTGAACTCCATCAATAGGTCCACATCTTCAAGCAAAGTATGGGAAGCCATTAGGAGGATCTCAAGGCGATACTCTCGACCGCCACTAGCAGCTATACGCGAGCGGGGGTGTCTCCTAACATCTCCAAGAGACATCGCCCGGGCGTTGGCAGAATCTTTTCAAACTATTACGGCCGATTCGAGCCAGGACCCAGAATTTCTGCGCTATCGGGGTACACAGGAGAGGGCTGGTTTTGATTTCCGTTCAAAGAACGCTGAGGAATACAACCAGCCTTTCTCTTTGTGGGAGTTGGACTCTGCACTGTCCGTATCTCGGGATACCGCACCTGGTCCAGACCTGATATCGTATAGCATGCTGCAGCAGTTGGATCTGCGGTCAAAGGAAGTCCTCCTTCAACTTTTTAATGAAATTTGGAAGACAGGCGACTTTCCTAGTTCGTGGAAAGAATCGATTTTAATTCCCCTTTTAAAACCAGGGAAGGATCGGACCGAACCCAGTAGCTACCGTAGCATTAGTCTCACGAGCTGCGGCGGAAAGACATTTGAGCGTATGGTAAATAGGCGCCTGGTGTGGGTTCTCGAATCCAGATCCTTACTTACCCGCTGCCAGTGTGGGTTCAGGAGGTATCATTCCACCCTAGATAACCTGATCCTACTCGAAACAGCGATACAAGATGCTTTCCTACGTAAGCAACACCTTATCGGGGTTTTCTTCGACCTGGAGAAGGCGTACGATACTACCTGGAGGCATACCATTTTGCGGCAGCTTTATGAGTGGGGTTTCCGTGGGCGTTTACCCACACTCATCAGATCCTTTCTGTCGGACAGGTATTTTAAGTATAAGGTTGGGAATGTCCTGTCTGACCGTTTTAAGCAGGAGAACGGTGTCCCTCAAGGAAGTGTCCTCAGTGTGACAGCTTTTGCAATTGCCATCAATAGTATTGCGTCCACAGTACGACGGCCCGTGCAGTGCTCCTTGTTTGTGGACGATTTCTCCATTTTCTGTGCGTCTTCCTCCCTCACAGCTGCTACACGCCAATTACAGCTGACACTCGTGCGATTGGAGGAATGGTCTAAGACCACGGGCTTTAAATTCTCTTTGGAGAAGACCGTTTGTGTAGATTTTAACCGTTCCCGTTCTCTTTTTAATCTCCCTGATTTAAAACTAGGAGACACTGTTCTCCCCTTTATGGAAAAAGTGAAATATCTCGGGCTTATTTTTGATGAGAAGCTCACATGGTTGCCACACTTAAAGGATCTAAAAGTCCGCTGTTTCAAGGCTTTAAACGTCCTTAAATGCGTCAGTCATAGATCCTGGGGCGCTGACAGGGCACGTCTGCTCCAACTTTATAAGGCCTTTGTGCGACCTCGACTGGAATACGGATGTCAAGCTTATGGCTCTGCAAGACCTTCCTACCTCAAAATGTTGGATGTGATTCACCATGAGGGTATTAGGCTTTCAACGGGGGATTACCGCACGAGTCCAGTTGCTAGTCTGTGTGTCGAGGCGGGAGAGCCTCCGCTGTCCATTCGGCGTCTTCTCCTCGTGGTACGGCACGCGTACAGGGCCAAGTCCACTCCTCTTTCATTGGCGTCCAACACTTTTTCCCAGCCGGCACTGGCACGTCTCTTCCGCCACCGTCCGGCGGCAACAAAGCCGTTTGGCATCCGTGCAAAGGAGAGTCAGTACACCTGGAGGGCATTAAGGTACTCCACCAGGGATGGAGTAGGGGATCTCCCTGGCGACTACAAAGGCCAAGATTAATTCTTGATCTGGCTGCTTACAGGAAGTATTGTACCCCGGACCACCTTTTTAAAATTAAACTTACTGAGATTTTAGAACGTCATTCCGATTTTATTACTGTTTACACGGATGGGTCTGAACAGGGGGATTTTATGGGCTGCTCTGTTGTGTTTCCCGATACTGTCCATCGGATAGGGCTCCCAGAGCAGTTCTCAGTTTACTATGCAGAACTGTTTGCCATTCTGCAAGCATTAGAGCATATGCGCCGACATCATGGCACGAAATTCATCATCTGCTCCGATTCCCAAAGTGCTCTACACGCTCTTGAACAGATGTACCCAGCAGATCGGATGGTGCAAGAGGTGCAGGACGCACTCCTGCTCTTGCGACAGCAGGGTAAGAATGTAATTTTCTGCTGGGTTCCAGGGCACATAGGGGTTCCTGGAAATGAACTTGCAGATGCGGCTGCCAAGGAGGCTTGCTCCATCCCACCTCCTGCTCGCTGTTCCGTCCCCCTGCAGGCCATTACGCCTTTCGTGACTCGGAAGGTCATGCGTTGGTGGGAGGCTCAGTGGCTGGACGTGAGGGATAATAAGTTGCGAGCGGTGAAGGATTCTGTCCGACCGTGGCTCACCTCCTTCCGACAACGACGCGCTGAGGAAGTAGCCCTTACACGGCTTAGAATAGGACATTGTCCTTTGACACATGGTTTTCTGTTACGTCGTGAGGAGCCACCAACATGTCAGACATGTGGGACACAGCTGTCGATACGACATATTTTAACTGAGTGTGTTTTATATGCGGGTTTGAGGGAAGATTTCAGTTTCCCACCAGACCTACCCTCTCTTTTAACTAATAATGAGGCGAGTGTCGCTAGAGTTTTACGTTTTTGTGTGTCTGGCCTTCTTCCCAAAATATTGGGATTGAAGTCTTAATGTGCTGTCCAGTGGTTTGGTCACCCATTATTTGTAAGTGGTCACTCAGCCACCGTTAATTATTTTTACCTGTTTGTACTGCTATTTTATTTTTAGTTTTATCTCCCTGTTTTGATGTGCTGTGTCCAATCTTGCAATTTGAACAATACCCATTCTCTCACAATTCGGCTCTGAATTGAACTTTGGGAACGGGCGCTGATAACCTCGCTGTTGTGCGCCCTAAAACACTAATAATAATAATAATCATCATCATCTATTTACTGTGGTCCGCGCAAACACTTGTGGCTCGGAAATGTATTGCGGCAAACATTGTCGGGCAACACTGACCGACAAGTGGCTGAAATTTGAGTGGGAGTTGGGGGGGGGGGGGGGGACAGTGTTGCTGGGCAAAATTGCTGCAATATATTGTGAGCAAAATAGGATCTCTTTTGTTCGAGTAAACGTACCTTAGCGCATAGAAAAATTTCTGGAACAACATATTTTCTTATTGACTTTGTATACGTGGTGAACTTAGCTTTATGGTCCTTTTACACGCGGTAGCCATCGATGCAAACACTAAGACATTGTAGGTTAAAGCCGTTACATTCCAGTCAGCCTGCTCTCTCAACGACTTTGTAACCACCACCTAGAATTCGTTCTACTTTGGAAAACAGTGGAAATTTTGGGGTCTGGATCGTCGACGAATGTGCCAAAACTTGCCAGGCTACGACACTTCCTGTGGTAACGGGCAGTGTTCCGCTGGGACTTATCGTGCTGTAAATGAATTTCCTCTTTGAGGAAGGAAGGAAGGTCTAATCGACGCTGAGAAGGGATGTTACTAGAGATGGAGCCAAGAGGGCCCATATGATAGTTTATACAGGGTGTTACAAAAAGGTACGGCCAAACTTTCAGGAAACATTCCTCACACACAAATAAAGAAAAGATATTATGTGAACATGTGTCCGGAAACGCTTAATTTCCATGTTAGAGCTCATTTTAGTTTCGTCAGTATGTACTGTACTTCCTCGATTCATAGCCAGTTGGCCCAATTGAAGAAAGGTAATGTTGACTTCGGTGCTTGTGTTGACATGCGACTCATTGCTCTACAGTACTAGCATCAAGCACATCAGTACGTAGCATCAACAGGTTAGTGTTCATCACGAACGTGGTTTTGCAAATTCAAAATGGTTCAAATGGCTCTGAGCACTATGGGACTTAACATCTTAGGTCATCAGTGCCCTAGAACTTAGAACTAGTTAAACCTAACTAACCTAAGGACATCACACACATCCATGCCCGAGGCAGGATTCGAACCTGCGACCGTAGCAGTCGCGCGGTTCCGGACTGCGCGCCTAGAACCGCGAGACCACCGCGGCCGGCCGTGGTTTTGCAATCAGTGTAATGTTTACAAATGCGGAGTTGGCAGATGCCCATTTGATGTATGGATTAGCACGGGGCAATAGCCGTGGCGCGGTACGTTTGTATCGAGACAGATTTCCAGAACGAAGGTGTCCCGACAGGAAGACGTACGAAGCAATTGATCGGCGTCTTAGGGAGCACGGAACATTCCAGCCTATGACTCGCGACTGGGGAAGACCTAGAACGACGAGGACACCTGCAATGGACGAGGCAATTCTTCGTGCAGTTGACGATAATCCTAATGTCAGCGTCAGAGAATTTGCTGCTGTACGAGGTAACGTTGACCACGTCACTGTATGGAGAGTGCTACGGGAGAACCAGTTGTTTCCGTACCATGTACAGCGTGTGCAGGCACTATCAGCAACTGATTGGCCTCCATGGGTACACTTCTGCGAATGGTTCATCCAACAATGTGTCAATCCTCGTTTCAGTGCAAACTTTCTCTTTACGGATGAGGCTTCATTCCAACGTGATCAAATTGTAAATTTTCACAATCAACATGTGTGGGCTGACGAGAATCCGCACGCAATTGTGCAATCACGTCATCAACACAGATTTTCTGTGAACGTTTGGGTAGGCATTGTTGGTGATGTCTTGATTGCGCCCCATGTTCTTCCACCTACACTCAATGGAGCACGTTATCATGATTTCATACTGGATACTCTACCTGTGCTGCTAGACATGTGCCTTTACAAGTACGACACAACATGTGGTTCATGCACGATGGAGCTCCTGCACATTTCAGTCGAAGTGTTCGTACGCTTCTCAACAACAGATTCGGTGACCGATGGATTGGTAGAGGCGGACCAATTCCATGGCCTCCACGCTCTCCTGACCTCAACCCTCTTGACTTTCATTCATGGGGGCATTTGAAAGCTCTTGTCTACGCAACCCCGGTACCAAATGTAGAGAATCTTCGTGCTCGTATTGTGGACGGCTGTGATACAATACGCCATTCTCCAGGGCTGCATCAGCACATCAGGGACTCCATGCGACGGAGGGTGGATGCATGTATCCTCGCTAACGGAGGACATTTTGAACATTTCCTGTAACAAAATGTTTGAAGTTACGTTGGTACGTTCAGTTGCTGTGTGTTTCCATTCCATGATTAATGTGATTTGAAGAGAAATAATAAAATGAGCTCTAACATGGAAAGTAAGCGTTTCCGGACACATGTCCACATAACATATTTTCTTTCTTTGTGTGTGAGGAATGTTTCCTGAAAGTTTGGCCGTACCTTTTTGTAACACCATGTATAAAGGGGTAGAGGTAAGACCTTGGGGTATGGAGTATTTGCAATAATTTTGAAGATGAGTGACGACTTTAAGTACCCATAAAAAAGTTCAGTTCCGACCCTGTTATAAACCTGTGTAGTACCGGCTTTTAAACTATTGTCTTCAAATAAGTTGGGGGGGGGAGGGGTGGAGGGAAGGGGGTGTGGGAGGGTGGAGGGAGGGGGGGGTGGGAGGGAACGCAAGTGTAACGAGTCGGTCGTGTCCTTCACAAAGGAACCAGCCTTGAACGGTTCAGGAAAAGCAGGGAAACCTAATCAGAATGACTAGGCGGTGGTCTGAAGTTCGGTCCTCCAAAATTGATGTTCAGTGCTTTAATCACTCGGCAGTTCCTGCTACAAAATCCCTCACTATTAATTACGGTTGGCCCTACGCAAGATTTGTTACACAAAGTAAAAATTAAAGCTATACTCCGATTAAAATTACTTTATGATCGACGTTTCAGCTGTTGACTTGTGCCGGCCAACCGCCTGCCAATCGCAGTTCCTTCTCTGTCGCCACGTGCCCGCTGTGTTGTAGGGACGAGCAGCGCCTTGTGAAGTGTGGCTGGATGCACGCGGTCAACACTGCCCCCCACCACTGCAGTCTGTCAACAAATGGTTCAAATGACACTGAGCACTATGGGACTTAACAGCTGAGGTCATCAGTCACCTAGAACTTAGGACTACTTAAACCTAACTAACCTAAGAACAGCACACACATCCACGCCCGAGGCAGGATTCGAACCTGCGACCGTAGCGGTCGCGCGGTTCCAGACAAGCGCCTAGAACTGTTAGGAGGCTCCGGCCGGCGCAGTCTGTCAATCACAAAGTAATGTTAATGGGGGTGTACCGTGACCTGGAGACAAAAATTCAATCGGAATTATTTCGCATGTCTGTCTGAGACGAAAGTGAGTGTGACGGCGAAAACGCGAGCAAGTTACGTCGCTTATTGTGGTACGTAGAGTAAGCTACGATGGTCATTGCACACACCGTATCATTCTCTCTCTGCATTGGTACTACGCAAAACTTCGGGCTCCATACGATTGTATAATGAGGCTCAGACGAACTGCAACACATGCTGAATACAAAAGAGGCATCACCTACCGGAAAAAGATAAGAATGGCTGTTATTAGACCATGTCTGCTAGTTAGGAAGGAGTGCCAAAGCCAGAATTGGTGGAGGATGACACAGCCGTCAGTCGGGGCCGATGGGCCTGTGGACGGAGTTTACGTTTATATAGTATTACTGCATTTTCCGTCATAAGATGATGTAAGATGGCACAAATAATGCAGAAATACTGATTTCTGCTTTTCTCAATAGTACTACGACTGTTCCGTTTAATTGTTGTATGATCGTTGAAATGGCCAATATTGAGATAAATGATCATGGAACAGAAAGAAAAACATAAAAACCACGCAACAGAGATGTCCGAGGGTAGTCCCAAAAGTAAGGTCTCCTACTTTTTTGTAAGTACATAGACCAGTTTATTTCCACAATGGTCTACACCAGTTTACAGCTTGAACATTCAGCTATTCTTCGGTACAATCACCATTTCTGTCGATGCATTTTTGTAGACGCTGTGGCAGTTTTTGTTTGCCCATGTCATACAAGCTCGCCGCCGTGCTGTTCAGAAAGTTATGAACCTTTTCTTTCAACTCGTCGTCGGAGCTGAATACCTTTCCGGCCAGTTGTTCTTTTAACCTAGGGAACAGGTGATAGTCACTGGGCACCAAGTCCGGTCTATAGGGTGGGCGGGTGACTATGATCCACTGAAGCTGTTGTAGGAGAACAACGGTTTGCCGAGCGATGTGTGGGCGAGCGTTGTCATGGAGAATGTGTACGCCCTTGCTCAACATTCCTCTTCTCAGGTTCTAAATGGCCCGTTTGAGTTTTTTCTGTTTCACAGTACCTGCCATCGTTAATTGTGATGCCAGTGGGCATAAAGTCGACCAACAATACCCTTCCCGATCCCAAAAACGGTTGTCATGACTTTACCGGCAGACTTATTGTTTGAATTTCCGCGGCTTTAGCGAAGAAGGATGCCGCCACTAGCGTGATTGTTGCTTGGTCTCAGGTGTAAAGTGGTATGCCCAGGTTTCGTCACCCGTGACAACTGAGTCCAGAAAGTTGTCCCGTTCGGGTGCAAGGCGGTGAAGAAATGCGCGGGAAGCATCAACTCGTTGCCGCATGTGGTCCGCAGTCCGCATGCGTGGCACCCATCTTGCGCACACCTTCCGGTAGTTCAATATTCCCGTTAAAATTCTGTGAGCGGTGCTTCGGGAAACCTCAGGAACCAACGTGCAGAGATCATCCAGGGTGATCCGCCGATCTTCACGCATGCTTTGCTGAACCTTCAAGACTGTCTCCTCAGAAATTGACGGTCTCTCGCTCCTTTGTTCGTCGAGAATTTCGGTCCGACCGGCTGCAAACTCTACACCATTTACGAACATATTTGACGTCCATGCGCGACTCACCATACACTTCCGTCAATTGGCGATGGATTTCAACCGGCGTAGTGCCCCTTGCGTTCAAAAACCGAATAACTGCGCGCAATTCTCACTTGGCGATAACATCGAACGGGAGCTCCATTCTCAACGGCTGCCAAGCCAAGATTGAGCGCCTCAGCGCGGCGCAGGCACGTTTACACACAGCGCGTGAAGCACTCTTCACAACAGTGTGACCAACTGCCACACAAACAGAGTTCTGTACTTATAAAAAAATAGGAGACCTTACTTTTGGGATTACCCTCGTAGATGGAGTGACTGTGAGGGATGATGGTGGATCGGGGTGCATCAGAAGCCCTTAAAAACAGTACAGTGTTTATATTACTCCAATAATTCATATTACAAGCTGGGTCTCACAACAGGTGGCGTTTGACCCACGGACGCTGTGGTGGAGCGTTGTAATAAGTCGCCAGCAGACATTTTTTCTTGGTGGAAGGACTGGAACGGGATGAACTCAGTGAAGCCCACTCGTGGAAAGATATTGCAAAGCTAACGGGCCAGCTAAGTCAAGGGTGCTCCGATAAGCTAACATGGCCCGCCCGAGTACGAGATGGTTAACTAGTGATGACTGTTGCTGGCAGGTGACCCATTAGGTCGGTGGCTAGGAGGGCCGCAGTTCGACCCTTGCCCATTAGGCAGCTGATGGATGGGTGATCCAATCGAGATCAAGGTGGAATGGAGCAGCCTAGTGATGGAAGCCCCACTGTGCCAGAACCCGACTCTATAACTCATCGATTCGATGACCTTCCTGGGCGGGCAGGCAAAGCGGGTCTGTTCAAGTGTTTCTGCAGCAGATGCAATGTACACCGCGTGCCGAAGTGTCCCTGGTTTCTGTGACCAGGCGCGCACCGATTAGCACAAAGGGAGCAGTGTTCAGCAGTTGCCGTGGCGGAACGCTGTGCAACCATATTGCTACAAATGGCCCTCTTTACGGCGTTGAGCCCTATTGCCGTTATGGGGGAAAGGCGCCTACATCTAATAGTTTACATGTGCTATGTGACAAAGCGAAAGACTGTTCCTCTTTCAGTAGTGTAATGTCCGTTGATGGAGCAAATAAAACGTTCCTAGTGACTGGGAAAAAGTGCAGGTCATTCCCATTTTGAAGAACAGTCGTTGGAAAATCTCGGATAGTTAAGGGTCTACATCGCTGCCTTCAGACAATTACAGAAGCAGGGAGCATGCTGCAACCCCGAACGGTGAAATCTGTGACTACAACAGTAGTCAGAATCAGGGTTGACCAAAGCGGAAGCAGAGGTGGATGGAGAGAGCATATGACAAGTGATCTACCCGAGACGTTCACGATGGTGGCACGAGATGGACAAATGAACGAAACAGAAACAAATTTCAAAGAGTGACCAAGCAAAAAACCGATACGATATGATAACACAGTAGAGACAATCTGGAGTCAGGAGTGATGACGGATCACATGCATTCGATGCGACTGATTTTCATGGAGTTGTTTTTGGAGTTCGCAACTTATAAATGTCTTTCTTTCTACTCTTTGTTGATTATTAATGTGCATCAGTTATGATTGTTCTCGTGTTTATGCAATAGTCTAGTATCAGTAGCAGTTACATTTGCAGCGAACTGCTGTGGCCGTCTTGTATGGACCCTACGCTGAATGTTTCTGCCTCATTCCTGAATTTTCATGTTGTGCGACAGCCACGTTTTCTTGTAGATGATGTCAGCGGCTCATGGTCTCGTGATTAGCGTTCCTGACGTAATCGGTTGGCCTTGGGATCGATTCCCTACCTGGTCGGGAATTTTCTCCACACGGGACTTTGTATGTTTGTGTCGTCCTCATAATCATTCCATGACCATCATCGACACGCAAGTTGCCGAAGTGGCGTAAAATAAAATAACTTGCACGAGGTGCTCCCCTCCCCCCCCCCCCCCTGTCCCTTGCAGAAGGGGATTCCCTGTAAGATATGCCAACTGCGCATTCCATTTTTGTGGAAGATGCGAGCAGCCATTATAAAACTGTCCCTTAGACATGCGAGCTAAGCCCTTTCCAAGCTGTCGGAGAGGTCGTTGGTACTCGGAGACCCAAACGCAGTACGCAATTCCGTACTCTTTCTAGCGTCTGTATGTGTCTTTTGGCGGCTTAGTTCCTGACGACGGCGGAATATTCCATTACAGGGCGAAGCAGTACCTTTTAAAATGTGATACCAAGCTGTGGCAGCCGCGTTGGAGATGGATTCGGCAGTGCGTACTATGAAACGTCCCCTTAGAAAAATTAATTAATTACTGTGCTGATAAACCTCTTACATTATTTGATTTTCAAACAGCTGAGCAAAACTGAACGTACTCAGACATTTCGCTCTTTACCTATTCTGATCAACACTAAACTGACACACAATATTTTTTTAGCGCAACGCAATCTGACTTTCAGTAATCCCTACAAGAGAATGGCCCTGACCAAATTAACCTATACGTTTCACAAATCACTTACCTCACAAAAATCTTCGTTACTCGAACTACTGCAATACAGCGAGCGCCACTACTGCCAGATAAATAAAAGATTCAAACTACTGAAGGCACTAACTACTGATAGGCATGGTTAGCAAATGAAAGATTTTAATAGAGAACAAACAATGTATTTACCTTAGTAGTCATAATATATATATAGCAGTTCATGACATCCATTCTTACAAATGTACTGTTTCTGATGGACACACCTCCAGATTATCCATTCTCAAAAATCCGCCATCTCACTTCCCCACATCCACCACTGCTGGCGGCTCGCCTCCAACTGCGCAACGCTACGTGCTGTTAACATCCAGCTGCCCAACACTACAATGGCAGACAACAATGCAAACTAGCCACAGACTGCACACAGCAGAGCCAGTTATTTTCATACAGAGCGCTATGTGGCGTTACCAATAAGAACACCTAAATAGCCTACTTACATAGCCCCCATGTTCCCCACAAAAAATTTTACAAATTGTTTTGGGCACTGGACAATACATATTTGTTAAAATTTTTTCACAATTACAGTAACAAAGAAATCAAATGCACACACGTATTGATACAATGTTCGTCAAAAGCTAAAATTTTCTCACAGTCCATAAAGACAGTCCTGATCGTTCATCACAGCAGTGTTTTTCTCAAAGTCTGAGCAGTAAAAGAAAATGCACGTAGTGGATTTCCATGCAGTCTTGAAGAAGTAGTGTTGTCCTTCCAACGGAAAGACAGTGCTGACTCTCGACATGCAGACAGGTAATGGGCCACAACAGAGCAAACCCACAGCGGAGTCAGTCGAAGTTTTGAAGAATATTGGTAGGTAGGTCATCACAGAGGAGACCCACTGTAGTCCTTGTAGAGATGGCCAGCAGCCATCTGCTGCGACTGTGCAGGTGCACAATCACCATCGAAGAGTCTTGCGGACAATATAGCAAGTCCATAAACCACCACTTGTGCACTCACAAAGTTTCTGGATTTGTCCTTAGAACTAGCAATGCTGTTAATCAGTCCATTGCTGAATTATTAACACACGTCCAAACACTAACAGTCCCAACTTCTCACATATTTTGCATATACTATGATCATCAGAAATTTGATGAACTGGTGTCAATTACAATTTTGTAACATGAGAATACAATAACAAAGGTACAAAATACATTATTAAAGAACATAACAATACAGATAAATTTGTAGTAGTACAGGCTTTACAAAAGAATAGAAATAAACAGATACATCAGTGTTACAGGAATTATGACATAAGTGAATATATAAAATAATGAGAATAGTTTTCGAAAAATTAATATCACACATGAGCATTAAAACAGAACAGAATAAATAATGTCTAAACATCTTTACAAAGAAAATAACATTGTATATGAAAAATTCTACAACATAAATCTTATTAGCTAAACACATAAAGACAGGAAAAAGACAAATACACAAGGATACAAAAACACATAGCGGAATAATACAAAAGGAAAAACAGGGTTCATTTTCAGGGTAACATTTGGTACTGCAGTCCAACCCAAAACTTCATTCCATAGATCTTTCGTCTTATTTCAACATTTGTTTCCACCAAAAAATCCAGTCCAAGCTTGCTTTCTGTATTTATATGTTCACATATTTCTTACCTCATTATTTATTTTCCATTATCTTACCTCATCATTTATTTCCAAGAAAATCCTACCTAAACCTGTTGTCCCTAAACCCTACTTTTTTGTTCATATCCTCTTTCAAAATACTTTTTTGGCCAAACCATTTTCTTATAGCTTCTCAATGCATTTCTTCCAATTCATCACAACTTGTTCTCTTATATAGCCTACCCCATCTTAAGCTAACTTAAATCTACTGAGCTCAGATGCTAAACTAAGGGACGAGGCAATGCAGCAGCACAAAACAATTAATACAAACAGCAATGAAAAAAATGGAAATTGTCAAAGCAAGCAGCAGCAAATCTAAATTAACACAGCAAATGCAACATTACAACTAATATGAGCCAATGTGCAGCAACAAGAAAAGTAAATCAGTAGTAAAACTGGCTTAATAGAGTAATACAAAGTGACATTCAGTAGCACTATGCATGGCAAGCAGCAGCAGCAAATGCTATAACTTATACTTAAACATGGCAAAGCTCAAGCAGAAAAAATATTACACTAAAGACAACAATGCAGATAAGGGAAATGTCTATTCACATCTTAATATCTATGTAATTAAAGTGGTGCACCACAACTTATTCTACAAGAAATATTACCAAGTAGTCGGAAAGAAAATTATGTATGCAAGTCCTCTGAAGGGAAATGTCTTTTTATACTCCTTCGTTTTTTTAAAGTAGATCATAAAGTTATTATTTACTGGATCTGTAGGCATAAAATATCTATATTAGTACATCCAATACATTTTATTGTAACCAATGCTGCAGTGCAGCTAGAAACTAGATATTAAACAAAATAGGCAAAGCAAGGCGTGAAACGTCATTCACTAGCCATATGGCATTTCATAATGCAGTAAACAATCTTTCAACTAGCAAGACAATAGATTTGAAATGTTTCTCACCATTTCATTTCAGTAAATATCATAAATTAAGAGCTCCACAGTGTAATCATATGTTTTCAAGTTTGAGCGTGTCGTATTTTCGATGCTTTCTACAAAGGAATGTCAATAGCGAGGTTAATGGTCTCTTTTTTTTTCTCCACCTAATGGCTTTTTCTCCAGGCGACTCGCACAGCTGGTCGCCCATAACGCATTACGTCAAGGTCACTTAGCTTTCTTACCGAAATATTTACGACACCAGTTTGCACTACAGTGACAGTCTCATATAAAAAAATTTCACAGGTCGAGAATTTGCGTTGCAAATGTGTAGAAACAAAATCCTATGAATATAACAGGGTCCATAAAATTTTCGCCGGCATTGTGATACATTCACGCCTTTACACAGATTTCATAACTCTTAAAGTACGATTCTTGGTTTCCAACATCCTTTTTCACAAGTCAGAGTCCCAAACCACTACTCATTATTCCTTACCTTATTACACATATACATATTCGTCGACACTTCTTCAATATTTCATCATAATAAATACCTAGTATAATCAAATTCCTCATATAGCATCAGCTTATTCATTATAAACATACCTCAACAGCATAATACACATAGTCGTCGTAACAATAACATCATAGCACCTCAATCAAATCTCAAAAATGTCATAGCTTTCTGCAATAATGTCAAAACCTAAAAAAAATTCTCTGCTCATTTCAATAGTGTCATTTACCTCAATTGTACTTTAAAATCATAATCCCATACCAAACACATAATTCAAAGCTCTCATAGTATCACAATGGTTCCGAAAAGATATGAACAGTTCACAAAGTACAGACAAAATACAATTTCATAAGTGTGAAGTTATTCACCTGTGTAATTGTGTAAACATGTATCACTGATGTAGTAAAAAAAATTTTTGTCTCTCAGTTAAATGATCAGATAGCTGTGTAATTTATGTGTTAGAGAAATGTGGTACCGATGTGTAAAGTTCTATAAGCAAATACCATATTAGCTAGGGCTCCTTGTGCTTGCCAAACACACGGTACACAAAGTAAGCGTGTACCCACCTGAGGATTAATGTAATTATACCCTCAGGTGTTACAGATTACAGCAATGGAATGAAATGTATCACAGAAAACTTTCTTTGTAATTCAAAAATCTTTAAAAATAAATGTTTTAAGTACAAAATAAATCACTGAAATACGTGTACTGCAGCGCTAAACTGTGTGTCTTGTTGTAAGATAATCTCTGTCACCACTTAATGGTAAAAATGTACTAAGTGTAATTATCGTCATCTGTAAGCAAAGTTCTGTAGAAGTCAATGTACTTACCTCATAATAAACAAAAGTGAAATGCTATGTTATAGAATTCGTAATTATTACGTACAGTACTGTGATCAAGAAAGTACTATAATGTAACGTATTGTTGTGCTATGAGAAAAGGCTGTCTCATTGTAGCTATACCACAAAAGTTACTACTAAAACATGTTTTACTTTCCAGAATAATACTTAAAAACTGTGCAGATATAAAACAGAAACACTGAAAAAGCAACATTGTAAATTGTCACTCATTAGTTGGGTGGCTTGCGGAGTATGAATGTAGATGTAGATGTAGTAGCGTCGTGATAAAGTCGTGTAGCTGTCACATAAACTAACCACTGTGTCACCTGGTATCTCACAGAAAGTACTTTAAATCCAGAATGTATTTTCAAGTAAACCAAAATGTTGCATTAAAATCTCATTAGCAGTACCAGTATATGTTCTAAATATGTAAGCCTGATAGTCGTTACGTAATCGTGCACCTAACAAGGAAGAGTGTACAAATAACAACACTGTGTCGTCTGTTCACTATAACAATGCATTCGTAATTTCTGTTTAAAAATGTTCCCTAGGTTCTAGGCTGAATAGTTAACTTCAAAACATTGTTGCATGTTAACAGTTTCTCAGTGTGACAAATTGTACTAGTAGTGGGAAGTGAAAAGTTTTATGGCAAAGACTAAGTTAAAAGGCAGATTATCTCTCAATAAACGGTTTTACATGTGAAATGTGGTGCAATCTTTTACTCTTCCTAGTACGCAGAGTTTCAGTTTCAACGCAATTATCATGTGGTTACGTCGGTAAGGAACACTGGAATTTTTCTTAAGGTTAGCTTATGCTATTTTTCTCAAGCCCAGCCGGCGCACGTGGCTGCCTGCCGGTGCGAGTCATTGTCTGTTTCTATGTTGGCGTGCGTCGTTATAGGGATTAGGAGACCTAACTTCTACAAATTCACCTTGTCGAGAGGGCCCTGCTCTGTTTGAACCCCGCCAGTTCTGATGCAATTCAGGTCTTCGTTACGATCATATCGTCTGTCGTCATGTCGGTAGATTCCATAGTTACTTTCTTGTCGGTCACGTGGTGGAGAATTTCTCCCTGAATCGTAACTGCGCGCTGGACCGTTGCGTCTAAAGTTATTGTGTCGCCCTTGATAATAATTATTTTGGTTCCCAAATTGTCTGTTTCTCTGATTGTCTCTGTGATAGTCACTACCGCGGAGAGGTGATCTTTCTCTGTACTTATTACTACTCTGCCAACGGTTCTCATACGGGTGGTGTCTGTTTTGGTCACGATTTGTGTTGTGAGAATAGCCTTGTCGTGTCCAGTTATTATTTCTTTCACCGCGGAATTGCGACGGATGTGACCTGTAATTGTTGTGTTCCTGTTTTCGCGTTCCGCGATTATCAGTGTCAGTTTTTAATTCTTGTAACAGTCCCTGAAAAGCTTCAATGTCGTCTTTGCAACGTCCTGCCAAAATAATATGTCGTAAATGTTCAGGTAATTTGATTAAGCAAATGCGGATGAGTTCTGAGGGGCTGTATGGGTTTGACAGGTACTGATTCTTGTGCAACATGTCTTCAAAATATTTCACAAGCCTGGAGAATTCAGATTGTTCGAAATGTTTCATCATTATGATGATATGTTTTACTCAGTCTTGTGTAGCTTGAGACCAATATGCTGAGAGGAAGGCATGATAAAATTCTCCTTCACTGTGACAATCGTGAATGACCGATCGCATTCTTACAGCTGGTTCATTCTCTAAGTAGCCACACATGAATTCTAATCTGTGCTGCAATGACCAGTTGGGAGGAAAACAATGAGAGAATTGATGAAGCCATGCTCGTGGATGAATTTCGTTGCCAGAATTCTTAAATGTTTTGAATTTACGTGTAGTAATGAACAGCTTATAGTCAAAATCATCGTGTCGGCGGGTCGAACATCGCTCATTGTTACTTCGTTTCGGCGGTTCCATCTGAAAATTCAATGCACCTTGCCAATTTCTTTCATAATTTCCGAAGTATCCTGTGTTATTATTCTGTGGTTGCTCCGTATTTCTATGTCCCTCTTCCCGTACTAGAGCGCGAGTGTCCTCTGAAACATGTAATTCTTGTATTACTTGTGCCATCTGATCTTGTACTTCACGGATTTCTCTTTTGTACTGTGTATTGGTTTGATTTTGATTTTGTTTGAATTTTCTAATTTGTTCATACTCTTCAGTGTCAGTGAAAGCTACAGGTCTTGTGTCATTCAGATCATCATCTACCTTTGTAGATAAGTTAGTGAACTGATCTGAAAGTTCGGCTACTTCATCCGATAGTGAAATTATTTCCTCAGCGTGTTTTTCTGAACCAAGTTTCAGAGTGTCCATTTGTGTTGAAATCGTATCTACTGTGTCCTTTAAGTTTTCCTGAGTTTTTGCAAGTTGCGTAACCGAATCTGTAGATGCAACTGAGTCAATTTTAGCTTGCAAGGTGTCGTGATTTTCATGAACAATAGTTTGCAGTTCTTTATGGCTGCTTCGTGACTCTGTAATGCATTTTCATGACGCGAAAAAATAGGTTGGAAATGCTCACAAATTTCTGTTTTTACGTCATTACAGACTTTTTAACATTTCGATTCAATGTTATGCCTCAGTAGTTAAATCTTCACGTGGTTGTTCAAGTGTTGTGTCTAACTTTTGTAGCCTTTGTCCCATTTGTTGCATTAACTGTAATAACAGTGCACTGGTGTCTGAAACATGTTCCTCAGTGCTATTCGGCAGTGCATTCGAACCTGCAATATTCGCATTTTGAAAAGCAGAAAATGTGTCTTGATTTATTTGAGAAAACGGTGAGGACACAAAACCTGAGTCTACAGTATTTGCAAGATTATGTCCTGTCATTTCAGAATCCTGAGGCGAGCTGTTGCCGACCGATCGATCGATAATGCTTCCCTGTTCACTAATTGTTTCACTGCCTACACCATTATTTGCAGCGCGCTCCATTTCCCTATGCATAATTACCAAATTACTACTTTGAACATTAGTTAATTCATTACATGGTGGCGCTAACACACTGCTTTCGTCTTCACTGTCATTTCTCAGTTTACTTTGGAACCTAGTACTACGTTTTTCACACGCCATTATTGTCACAATATTTCACACGACAACACAGAAAAACACAATTTGAAGAGCAAAAATAAGAGAACACATTAACATACCACTGAAAATAATGTCTAGTTAATTGCAAGTGCAGCTGCGAAATACTTGGTGCAAATCTACATGTATGTCACAACTGTTTTACTGTACAACAATGAAAAACTACAATTACAAAGGAAATTCTCTCTATGATTACGCGCTAGCAATAAACAAAGGCTACACTAATTACACAAACTACAAGAAAAAAATCAGAAGATTCCAGTGAGGTATCCTCGGCTAAGTGTCGACATATGAAACGTCCCCTTAGAAAAATTATACATGACTGTGCTTAAACAGACACACAATATTTTTTAGCGCAACGCAATCTGACTTTCAATAATCCCTACAAAAGAATGGCCCTGACTAACATTAACCTATACCTTACACAAATCACTTACCACACAAAAATCTTCATTACTCGAACTACTGCAATACAGCGAGCGCCACTATTGCCAGCTAAATAAAAGATTCAAACTACGGAAGGCACTAACTACTGATAGGCATAGTTAGCAAATGAAAGATTTTAATAGAGAACAAACAGTGTATTTACCTTACTAGTGTTGAAAAATCATAATATACCTAGCAGTTCATGACATCCAGTCTTACAAATTTCCAAACTCCGCCATCTCTCTCCCCACATCCACCACTGCTGGCGGCTCATCTCCAACTGCGCAACGCTACGCGCTGTTCACATCGATCTGCCAAACACTACAATGGCGAACAACAATGCAACCAACCACAGACTGCACACAGCACAGCCAGTGATTTTCATACAGAGCGCTAGGTGACGTTACTAACATAAAAACCTAAACAGCCTACTTACACTGTTGACTCAGGGATCGAGACGTGGCTGCACGATCCGTTACAGTCATGCGGATAAGATGCCTGTCATCTCCACTGCTTGTGATACGAGGCCGTTGGGATCCAGCACGGCGTTCCGTATTACCCTCCTGAACCCACCGATTCCATATTCTGCTAACAATCATTGGATCTCGACCAACGCGAGCAGCAGTGTCGCGATACGATAAACGGCAATCGCGATAGGCTACAATCCGACCTTTATCAAAGTCGGAAACGTGATGGTACGCATTTCTCCTCCTTACACGAGGCATCACAACAACGTTTCACCAGGCAACGCCGGTCAACTGCTGTTTGTGTATGAGAAATCGGTAGGAAATTTTCCTCATGTCAGCACGTTGTAGGTGTCGCCACCCGCGCCAACCTTGTGTGAATACTCTGAAAAGCTAATCATTTGCATACCACAGATACACCGCAAAAGCAACAGTGTAAATTGTGTCACACATTAGTAGCGTCGCGATATAATCGTGTAGCTGTCAAAGAAACCAAATACTAAGTCATCTCACAGGAAGTACTTCAAATAAAGAATGTCTTTTCAAGTAAACCAAAATGTTGCATTAAAATCTCATTAGCAGTATATGTTCTAAGTATGTAAGCCTTATAGTCGTTACGTAATCGTGCAATTAACAAGCAATAATGTACACACACAATAACACCGTGTCCTCTGTCGTTGCCAGAATTCTTAAATGTTTTGAATTTACGTGTAGTAATGAACAGCTTATAGTCAAAATCATCGTGTCGGCGAGTGGAACATCGCTCATTGTTACTTCGTTTCGGCGGTTCCATCTCAAAATTCGGTGCACCTTGCCAATTTCTTTCATAATTTCCGAAATGCCCTGTGTTATTATTTTGTAGCTTTTCCGTATTTCTAAGTCCCTCTTCCCCTACTAGAGCGTGAGTGTCCTCTGAAATATGTAATTCTTGTGTTACTTGTGCCAACTGTTCTTGTACTTCCCGGATTTCTCTTTGGTGTTGCGTGTTAATTTGATTCTAATTTTGTCTGAATTTCTTAATTTGTTCATACTGTGTCAGTGATGGCTACAGGTCTTGTGTCATCATCTACCTTTGCAGATAAGTTAGTGAACTGATCCGAAAGTTCGGCTACTTTCTCCGATTGTGTACTTATTTCCTCAGTGTGTTTTTCTGAACCAAGTTTCAGAGTGTCCATTTGTGTTGAAATCGTATCTACTGTGTCCTTTAAGTTTTCCTGAGTTTTTGCAAGTTGCGTAACCGAATCGGTAGTTGCAACTGAGTCAATTTTAGCTTGCAAGGTGTCGTGATTTTCATGTACAATAGTTTGCAGTTCTTTATGGCTGCTTCGTGACTCTGTAATGCATTTTCATGACGCGAAAAAATAGGTTGGAAATGCTCACAAATTTCTGTTTTTACGTCATTACAGACTGTTTGACATTTCGATTCGATTTTATGTAACTCAGTAGTTAAATCTTCACGTGTCTGTTCAAGCGTATGTTCCACTGAGTCTAACTTTTGAAGCTTTTGTTCCATTGTGTCTAACTTTTGAAGCTTTTGCCGTGTTTGTCTCTGATTTTGTTCCATTTTGTCTAACTGTTGCTGTGTTTGTCTCTGATTTTGTTTCATTTGTTGCATTAATTGCAATAATAATTTATTAGTGTCTTGAATCTGTTCCTCTATGCTTTTCGGCAGTGCATTTGCACCGGCAACATTCACATTTTGACAAGCAGAAAATGTGTCTTGACTTATTTAGAAAACGGTGAGGACGCAAAAACTGAATCTACAGTATTTGCAAGATTGTGTCCCGTCATTTCGGATTCCTGAGGCGAGCTGTTGCCGACCGATCGATCGATAATGCTTCCCTGTTCACTAATTGTTTCACTGCCTACACCATTATTTGCAGCGCGCTCCATTTCCCTATGCATAATTACCAAATTACTACTTTGAACATTAGTTAATTCATTACTCGGTGGCGCTAACACACTGCTTTCGTTTTCACATTATTGTCACAATATTTAACACGACAACACAGAAAACCACAATTTGAAGAGCAAAATAAGAAAACACATTAACATACCACTGAAACTAATATCTCGTTAATTGTAAGAGCAGCTGCGAAATACTTGGTGCAAATCTACATACATCCACAACTGTTTTACTGTACAAGATTGAAAAACTAGAACTACAAGGGAAATTCTCTCTACAATTACGCGCTAGCAATAAACAAAGGCTACACTAATTACATAAACTACAAGAAAAAATCAGAAGATTCCAGTGAGGTATCCTCGGCTAAGGGGCGACATATGAAACGTCCCCTTTGAAAAATTATACATGACTGTGCTTAAACAGACACACAATATTTTTAGCGCATCGCAATCTGACTTTCAGTAATCCCTACAAGAGAATGGCCCTGACTAAATTAACCTATACGTTTCACAAATCACTTACCTCACAAAAATCTTCGTTACTCGAACTACTGCAATACAGCGAGCGCCACTACTGCCAGATAAATAAAATATTCAAACTACTGATGGCACTAACTACTGATAGGCATAGTTAGCAAATGAAAGATTTTAATAGAGAACAAACAATGTATTTACCTTAATAGTCATCATATATATAGCAGTTCATGACATCCATTCTCACAAATGTACTATTTCTGATGGACACACCTCCAGATTATCCATTCTCAAAAATCCGCCATCTCACTTCCCCACATCCACCACTGCTGGCGGCTCGCCTCGAACTGCGCAACGCTACGTGCTGTTAACATCCAGCTGCCCAACACTACAATGGCAGACAACAATGCAAACTAGCCACAGACTGCACACAGCAGAGCCAGTGATTTTCATACAGAGCGCTATGTGGTGTTACCAATAAGAAAACCTAAATAGCCTACTTACAGTACATTTTACTGAGTGAACCGTTGGCTTTGTTCCTGAGGTCTCGGATATGCCAAGTTAGAAAGCGGTCTAGCGTGACACCAGAATTTCACCCAGCGACATTACATGGAACAGGGTTGTGTACTGTGTCTGTCAGTGTAGCACTCCTGGGATGGTGCAACGAGTGGCTATCAAGGACTGCATCTAAATGATGTTCATCATATGTCATGAAACATACAAACAAAGAAACAAGTCTTCAGTACATGAGGAACACAACAGAATAATAAACACTGTTTGACTGACGCCACCTATTTCAGATTTGTTGATTTCAGGTGTTGCCCATTTTCAAGTTAAATGATTGATGCACTAAGGCAGGGCTTAACAACTGGCCGGTTTTGAGCGCGAGTACTCGCGTCTGCTCAGGCGCGTGCTCGCGAGCAGGTGCAAGGTCGCGGAGTAGTGAGGGAGGGGAGGGAGGGGAAATGCGCGCGCAAGTTTGAATAGGGCCGCTGCGTGCCTATTGAATTCGCGCCGACTGTGTAACGTTTAAAGTACTACGATCAGCTCTAACAGTCACTTCGCTTGTTAAGAATCATGTCAAGTCGCCGTTGTGTAACCCCAACCATGCTTTCGCAGTTCAGCCCCCATTGGGAAGAATTTTATCTGTTTACAGAAAAAGATGGTGTTGCAAAATGTTTAGTATGTCACAAAACGCTGAATTCTTTTACGAAATTTAATTTGCAGCGACATTATATGTCGTACCACGCGAAAGACTACGGATGTGGAAAATGTGGTGGACCAGATCGTGCACAGGAAGTTATTAAACTTTAAAGGAAGCTATCCGAAGAAGATCTGGACGACGAAGAAAAATCAACAGGTAGTTCTCAGAGTGAGTTACAAAATTGCTTTGCTCTTAGCAAAATCCCTGCGCCCCTTCACTGATGGCGATTTAATAAAATAATATTTGGTGGTTGCAGCGGAACATTTGTGTCCATCTCAAGTTGAACAGTTTCGGATTGTGCCATTATCTAACATGACCATTATGCGTCGCATACAGGACATGACAGACGACGTCAAGAGCCAGCTTGCAAATATCTGTAAAGATTTTATGGCGTATTCTCTAGCTCTGGACGAAAGTGTTGATATCACTGGAACAGCGCAGCTTGCCATATTTATTAGAGGTGTTAATACAGATCTTCAGGTGAGGGAGGAGCTCCTCGATGTGGTAGCCATGAAGAACACTACAACCGGAGGTGATATTTTAAGTAGTGTTGAAGAAAGTGTTGAAAATATAGGATTGTCGTGGAATTCTTTAGTTTCAGTGTCTACAGATGGTAGAGGCATACACTAAGCTAATAAAATTATGTGGCACGTGTACATTGTCCTTTATTTGTTTCATTTGTCGCAGTAATAATTCGTGAGTGATATCCCTGCAGGTAGCCGCGGATTTACATTGACTGGCGGCAGCTGTTGTGTACCCCAAATGACTCTCTCCACTCTCCGCTCTGGTCCGGTAGTGGTGGTAGCGTGCTCGCGCTGCTCCTTGCTCGCGCCTTGCTGCTCACAGCTTGCTCCGTGAGCACGTATGTTGTGAAGCCCTGCACTAAGGTAACGAATTGCTATACGCACGTGTTGCGCCCGCTAAACCCGCAGGGCAGAACATGTGATTAGGATTGTGGAAAGGGCCAAATAAGGTGTCGGTCAAGTTCACTCAAAACTGTAATTTATTGTAATTTAATAACACATTTAAACCAAAATGGCACATAGCCGAACCTTTAGAACCACAAGTTTCAAAAAGGCAATTATTTCACGGCTGAAGGCCTCCAAACAAAAAATCTTAAATCGCAATTAAAATGCAGTTTAAATAGCAAATAAAATAATTAAAATGTATATGGTATCACAGTTAGGCTGGTAAGCCTCAAGGCAAAAGTAGATAGAACAAACATATGCAGGGTGCAATACAAGCGGCTGACAGCCACAATTAAATCTGAAATTTTTAAAATATATTACCATAATCTTTTAAGGCAGAAGGCCCCAATGTTTTTGCTTAAAGGGTAATGTCAAGAATAATATTTTAAGCGGCTAAGGCCCACAATTGATTTTCCAAAATTCAGAAAATCATGAAGTCCAGTAAAAACAAGGATTTTTAAATCATTGGCTATGATAGATTATAAACAGACAAATAAGCACCGGTGAAAAGGACAATAAAGGAAATGGCACTCAGAAGCCTCCAGGGAGGTCGGTCTGCCCTTCTTCACTTAGGTGAGACAAGTGGTGAGCCCAACTACACTTGATACGACGGGACGCAACCAGGGGACGCCACGGACCGACCGACACAACGACTTGCTTGCCACCAATCAGTACCTGAGAACTCAAACACAAAAGGTTACGAACGTGATTATCCACAATAGAGTACGTATTGTCAAAACTACACACCGTGTTGAACAGCGACAACAGGCGGGGAAAGGACGCTGCCTGAAATTACGTTAGTGGCCCGAGAAGGTAAGCGGAACACTAAGGCAGAAAATTCCGATGGTGCACTCGAATTGTTAATTTCACCGCATGGCGGCTAAATTTCAGCGATAGAAACACTAGATGTTGCTCACAGGACAACCTCCCCAACAGCGAAGCACCTAAATGAACCACACAACATGAATGGACGTGGGTTGGATAGTTGAAACCCCTACCCAACTTTGACGTCCTGGGTCGGTGAACCAAGAAACTCGTAGCGATCGGACAGCTCCACACACGCTCCTACACTGCGCAGGGACCGCCAGCGGACCCATCCGCCTGCACCGTGCGGAGATAACTTTCCTGGTCCGCAGCAACCGACCGACTCTGCAGAAGGCCGACAACATCTAAAATCGTCGTCACTGGAAATAACGCCAACTACACACACAACCTGACAACCTTGCACGAAGACCTGAACGATACTCAACAGTAACCAAGCACAAACGAACACAATCGGGAGTCGATGCACACACACAGCAGACTCATGAACGATCGGAGAGCCAAAACACGTCGTCTGGTAGGACGACCGACCGACGATCCACCAAGACCGTGGCCCGGCTCAAGTGATGGGTGGCGGTAATGGGCGGGCGAGCCATGTCGACGCAGACCTCACTGCTGCTCCATCCCGACTGCTCTAGTGCCGCATTACAACTCCGACTGGCAGGTCCGGACTGCACTCCAGACGCGTTCCAACTGACTGGCAGCCCGAACTCGCCACCCGAACTGGCTTACGACAGACAACGACCAGGAAGTAATAACAGTAGATCAAAGATACTACGAGAGGGGATATATTGATAGGCGCTGCTAGCGCCTCTCACGGTCAGGCAAAGCAGCAACTCAGTGACACCAGTAATTTAAATTAACGTAGTGAGGTGGAAGCAGTGTGCGATTTGCAGGGTGGGGATTTCCCCCCCTCTGCATCAGCCCATCCCCTCCTCTGGTTTTAGTTTATGCACCCCAACCTGGGATGTTTATTTCCCACGCACTGGAGTAAAACTTTACATATAATTTAAATTTGTGGAGCCGAACATTGAAAGTTTTTAATAAGTCTTACTATTAATGCTATTAATATGTTTCAGTTTTCTATCATCAGAATAAGTACAGCTTTTCACAAATGTGCCTCTACTTTTTGAATTCCCCTCGTATACCTGTACGTAGATGATTTTGTAAATAAGCTTTACCTGTAATGCACTTTTAAAGATATAACAAGGTATGGCTTTTCTGATAGTGCATACGCATGAATAGTCAGTTTCGGCATTAACATCTATTTATAAATAGTGGTTTAACCATGCGTAACGCCACGGTCCAAGCTAGTAACATGTACAGGGCTATTACAAATGATTGAAGCGATTTCATAAATTCACTGTAGCTCCATTCATTGACATATGGTCACGACACACTACAGATACGTAGAAAAACTCATAAAGTTTTTTTCAGCTGAAGCCGCACTTCACGTTTCTGCCGCCAGAGCGCTCGAGAGCGCAGTGAGACAAAATGGCGACAGGAGCCGAGAAAGCGTATGTCGTGCTTGAAATGCACTCATATCAGTCAGTCATAACAGTGCGACGACACTTCAGGACGAAGTTCAACAAAGATCCACCAACTGCCAACTACATTCGGCGATGGTATGCGCTGTTTAAAGCTTTTGGATGCCTCTGTAAGGGGAAATCAACGGGTCGGCCTGCAGTGAGCGAAGAAACGGTTGAACGCGTGCGGGCAAGTTTCACGCGTAGCCCGCGGACATGCTGGAAAATTGGCTCATGCCACAACTGGAGACCGACAGCGCCGACTTCATCTTTCAACAGGATGGTGCTCCACTGCACTTCCGTCATTATGTTCGGCATTTCTTAAACAGGAGATTGGAAAACCGATTGATCGGTCGTGGTGGAGATCATGATCATGATCAGTAATTCATGTCATGGCCTCCACGCTCTCCCGACTTAACCCCATGCGATTTCTTTCTGTGGGGTTATGTGAAAGATTCAGTGTTTAAACCTCCTCTACCAAGAAACGTGCGAGAACTGCGAGCTCGCATCAACGATGCTTTCGAACTCATTGATGGGGACATGCTGCGCCGAGTGTGGGAGGAACTTGATTATCGGCTTGATGTCTGCCGAATCACTAAAGGGGCACATACTGAATATTTGTGAATGCCTAAAAAAACTTTTTGAGTTTTTGTATGTGTGTGCAAAGCATTGTGAATATATCTCAAATAATAAAGTTATTGTAGAGCTGTGAAATCGCTTCAATCATTTGTAATAACCCTGTATAATACAAATAACCCCCTAAGACATCCCCCCTCCCCCTGGTAAAAGCACAAATCGCACCCTGGGTAGAAGTATGTTAAAAACAGGGTGTAAAATACATGATGGGCGGGAACATGAGCCACGCGCGGCTCATATACAAACATAGAAACCCATCTTCGGTACATGAAGAACACAACAGAATAATAAACACTGTTTGACTGACCCCATCCATTTCAGATTTGCTGCTTTCAGGTGTTGTCCATTTTCAAGTTAAATGAGTCATGCACTGAGGTAATGAACTGCGATACTCTCGTATAGATGGCGCCAGTATCGCGTGCGCAAGGTATAAAAGGGGAGTGCTTTGGAGGAGGTGTCGCACCCTCCCTCCCTTCTCTCCCTTTTTCCCTCCCTCCTCCTTTTCTCTCCCCTCCTCCCCCGGGCCTCCCCTCCCCTGTCCCTCTCCTTCCTGCCCCCGTCCCCTCCGCCATTGGCATCCTTTTCTCCCCTCTCCCCCACCTCACCCCTGTTCCCCTCTTGGCAGGTCCCCGGACTCGCACACGCTACGTGGACTTTCGCGCGCCGGAGATCGCCGCCATCAGTGTCTTGTGTGTGCCGTCGTGTTTAGTGTTCAGTGTTCACCGTCACACTCCGTTGTTCACCAGTGCCATCGTCTTCTTCAGTGTTTGTGCGTCGTCTCAACAGTTTGCAGTGTGGTTTATCGTCGAGTGTGAACGGCTCCGTGTTTGTCTCTCTGTGTCTCCTGTTTTATCGCCCACCATTTTGTGACTTTTATGTTTTTCTCCTGTTTTTTATGCTTATGTCTTCTTTGGCTGAAGAGCAGCGTAGTGTGCTGCTGCCAGCCTGCCTATTGTATAGGTTTTAAAATGACAATAAAGTAAAAAAAAAAAAAAAAAAGAGGAGGTGTCATTTGTACTCAGGTGACTCATATGAAAAGGTTTCCCAAGTATTTATGGCCGCACGACGGGAATTAATTAACAGACTTTGAACGGGGAATGGTAGTTGGAGCTAGACACATGGGACATTCCATTTTCGAAATCTTTAGGAAATTCAGTACTCCGAGAGCCACAGTGTCAAGAGTGCTCTGAGTACCAAATATCAGGCGCGACCTCTCAGCACGGACAACGCAGTGGACGACAACCTTTACTTCACAACAGAGAGCAGCGGCGTTTGCGTACAGTAGTCGCTGCTAACAGACAAACAACACAGCGTGACACAACCGCAGAAATCAGCGTGGGACGTACGACGAACGCATCCGTTACGACAGTGTGGCGAAATGTGGCGTTAATGGGCTATGGCAGCAGACGATGGACATCACCTGGAGCGCCTCTTCTGGGCTCATGACCATATCGATTGGCACTAGACGACCGGAAAACCGTGGCCTCGTCAGATGAGTCCTGATTTCAGCTGGTAAGCGCTGATGATAGGTGAGCCGTGGCTGGCTCGTGCTATGCACTGGATTAAACCTTGGTTGCTATTCTGTGTTTTGTCTCCCGCGGTTATCGCGATTATGCTGTTATTATCTCTTTCCGCGGGTGGCAGCAGCAGTGTGTATCGATATTCGCACCTTGTACTATCCTTGGCCTGGCGCTTATAGTTTCCGGCTGGGCTGTGTGCGGGCAGTTGGTCGGTTGGCATGGAGCAGTGAGGAAATCTCCGAGGCGCGTGGTTTGGCCTGGCCTGCTGGCGACCACTATGCGGTGACGGAGTGTGTGGCGCTGTTCCCATTGCTACGAGGTTCGTGGCTCACCGCTCCTGGACATGAAAGTTAAGTTTTGACTTAATCTACCAGCAAGTCGCGACTGCTCACATTGTGTCGTTTGGAGTTCGTTGTCGCCTATTGGGATATTTCCGCGAGCAACGAAGTGTGTTTTCAAGTTGGCAAATTTTAGCCACCATCCGGTGGAGTTTAACTGTACTTGGTTATTTGAATAAAGTGCACCAGCGGAATCTTCTGCATTGTGGGCGTTAACGTTCCTGTTACTTGCCCTGGCCGTTGACGTAAATTCACGCAGTGTACTTTCCTCATCGTGTTGTCGCTGTCCAGCACGGTGTGTAGTTTGACAGCTCAATGTATAATTGGTTGTGGGTGCCAATGCTTTCTACGTAATTCCGTTGAACTCCCTGTTGTGTGCTGGCCGGGTGAAGCGGAGGTTATCTTGTCGGTGGGTCCGTCGACTGTCTGTCGCTTGAGATGTTGTCGGATCGATAATGAATCCCACCTAAGCGAGCGTTAGTGTTTGAATTCCAGGCCGACCCTCGGAACTTCTGAGCGTCCTTGGATGTACTGCCTTTCCTTGTTGTTTGTACTTGCATGGCATCTAGCCGATTTTTAGATTAAGGTTATTTTGCCCTTAAGGCGTCAGATGGTTTGGGCCTTCAGCCTAATTTAAGAATTGTTTTACGTAAAGACTTTGGCATTTTTAAAATCAATGTTATTGAGTCTTAAGTGTCGGGCCTTCAGCCGATTTTAAATTTAAGTTGTTTGCTCTTAAAGTGTGAGATTCATAAGGTTTTGCGTTTTAAATTTATGATTTTGGTTGAGCTCTAAGTTATTGGCTTTCAGCCGTTAAATTAAAGTGGTCTTGCCCTTAAAGCATGAGATTGTACTGCGCATTCAGCCGCTAATGAAGTTCCAAAACTAAAGCTTCTTTTAAAAAAACAAAAAAAAAAGAATTTTCTTGGCTCTTGTAATGTTTGATCAAATAAAAGTTTGTATGTTCGAGCGTAACTGACACCCGCTTATTTTGGCTCCTTTCCACAACTTAAACTACCTGTCCTGTCCTGCGGGTTTAGTAGAGCGTCTCAGTAGGGTTCGAGTGTGTCGTAGACTCTACGAAGCAATGGTTCCAAGTTGTCAACAAAGTACTGTGCAGGCTGGTGGTGGTTCACAATGATATATGCTACTGTTACATGGAATGGATCGTCTGGTCCAGAAGAACCGACCACTGACTAGATTATGTTCGGCTACTCGGAGATCATTTGCTGCCATACATGCACTTCTTTTTCCCAAACGACGATCGAATGTTTATCGATGACAGTGCGCCGTGTAACCGGGCCACAGTTGTTTGCGATTGGTTTGAAGAACATTCAGACAGTTCGAGAGAATGATTTGGCTTCCCAGATCTCCCGGCATGAATCCCATCGAACATATATGGGGCGTGTTCGAGAGGTCAGTCCGTTTAGAAAACCCTGCACCGGAATCACTTTCACCGTTATGGTCGAAAATAGAGACAGCATGGAGCATTTCTGCAGGAGACTTCCAACGACTTGTGGAGTACATACCATGTCGAGTTGCTGCACTACGCTGGGTAAAAAGAGGTCCGACACGGTATTTTAAGGTATTCCATGACTTCTGACGCCTCAGTGTACACACGTTATGCGTAAGCCTCCTACAGCTACTCTTCTGATTTGTCGATATAATGTCTTGATCCGGTGGTGTAATGTTCTTCTAACCAAACTGAATGACGTACGATAATGGACTGCCAGACGACAACAGTATTGACAACATTTGGTCTTAAATGGCGTATACATATTTTTATGAGTCCTACTGCACTAGGAGATAGGCGACTTCTCAAACCGCCAGTGAATTGAAACAAATCTTGTGCAGAAATATTGTGTTAAACCGCTTTTAAAGTAATACAGAGGAAGAACAAAATATTTTTTCATTAGTTATTGTTACATAATAGCTTAATAATATGTTTTGGGATCGATGTCTAATCTCAGTTCTGTCCGTCACGTACAGTTTTCTCAGACCTCGATTTTCTTGTAAACTAGAAAATTAGTAAAGCACTTGGGCACTTGTAATTGGGATGAAAAATAAATTACTTTTTCTTTATGAACACAGGTTATATTGTAGTATAAAGCTGAAGAAAAATCACAGGAATTATTTTCTCTTCTCCTTAAATTATCTGCCGGCCACGGTGGCCGAGCGGTTCTAAGCGCTTCAGTCCGGAACCACTCGGCTGCTACGGTCGCAGGTTCGAATCCTGCCTCGGGGATGGATGTGTGTGATGTCCTTAGGTTAGTTAGGTTTAATTAGTTCTAAGTTTAGAGGACTGATGACCTCACATGTCAAGTCCCGTAGTGCCTAGAGACTTTTGAACCATTTAAATTATCTAATACAGTTTTTTCTGAGATGAATTCGTCTCACCGCAGTCGCCAATAGTAGCACCTGATCATACGTGTGTTCCAGCGGCCATGATGCATTTTCATGTCTTGATGAAAGTGTCGACACTGTTTGTCACAAACGCTCAAGGAAATAATCGTGAAACAGTTCAGGAACAGATTCTTGAGGCTCATCAGACAAACTACTTCGTCAGCACAATGGCTACAATATAAACATAATGTCAGTCTTTTTTGTTACTAAGAACTTTATAATAACAAGGCTTCCCTCCCACACACAATCAAGTTTGTTTCAGAGTTGATATCGAACATCATTTAGTCTTTATCACAAATTTATTTCTAAAGTATGACAAGTATACTTTCTTTACGAAATTAGTACTATTCCACTGATGTTCCTCTATAACAAACTCGCCACATAAAAATTGTTCAAATGGCTCTGAGCACTATGGGACTTTCTGAGGTCATCAGTCCACTACAACTTATAACTACTTAAACCTAACTAGGATTCGAACCTGCGACCGTAGCGGTCGCGCGGTTCCAGACTGAAGCGCCTAGAACCGCTCGGCCACACCGGCCGGCACAAAATGTTCAGGCAAGTCTGTCACACAGTTTGTGGATCATTACTAACGGTTCTCGTAGCAATCCCCGCTAGCCCGCGCTAATACTCCGCGAATACTTTCCACTAATGTCTAGCCGATGCTGGCAGGAGCGACGCTTATATTCACTTCGGCTAGATGCCGCTCCTATCGTGGTGACATCCTGGTCAGCGCACCATTGGCCGACGTCGTTTCACCGCCTTGTCTGGTCTTGCGTTCTTCTTCTTTCGTTCCGGCGCTTCTGGTTAAGCCAGAACAAAAATAACGAAAGGAAAAAAAATGTAGCTTACCCATTTTCGACTTCCGTGCAGCGAAAATTCACTGTAGAGCATGACGTTCTATTCGATTCTTTACTGCTAACTCTATTCGCAAGACATTTCGCAGGCAGGATCCGCATATACCACTGAACGTACCTGCAAAATTACTAGGGCTTCCGAATTTCGCATGTGAAAGCTCTTAAAATTTTCTAATGTAAACAAGTGTTATTAACATTCTGTATCTTTATTCTTCGTACCTACACACCTATTTCTCAGCACAGTCACCCTGGTGACGAAAACATTTCTCTCGACGAGAGGCCAATTTGTTGATACCATCACTGTAGAATGTTTGAGTTTGTTGACGGAGCCACAACCTCGCCTCTGTTTGCACCATTTTATCACTGACAGAGTGAAGTCCTCGTAGGTGTTCAAAATGGTTCAAATGGCTCTGAGCACTATGGGACTCGACTGCTGAGGTCATAAGTCCCCTAGAACTTAGAACTACTTAAACCTAACTAACCTAAGGACAACACACACATCCATGCCCGAGGCAGGATTCGAACCTGCGACCGTAGCGGTCGCGCGGTTCCAGACTGTAGCGCCAGAACCGCTCGGCCACCAGCGGCCGGCCTCGTAGGTGTTCTTTAAGTTTTGAAACAGAAGAAAAAAATCGGATGGGACGAAATCGGTGCTTATGGCGCACGGTCTATGAATGTGAACACACGGCATTGGATTATTACATATGTCGCAGCGCTGGCATTGTCATGCTGGAGAGGATGCTCAGTGTGTGGACGAACTCTTCGAATTCGAAACTCGATTACAGCACGCTGTTTCTCTCGCACTGTCCGAGACCTACGAGAAAGACAGGTCGCGGCACGTGCGCCACGAAGGTAGGCCTGCACTCGCTCGCTCGTTCAACTCAGTAGACAAACTACGTTTCTCCCCCTATTAACCCGTCACTAGTACTGTACGTACAAACGATAATTGCATCTTCTATTGAAATCCGCTGTTAAGGAATCTTACTGTTATTAGTCCTACAGCGTTCGGAAGTCCATAGGCCTACTTATAATTTGTTGCGGCTGTACTGGGTACAATAAAATTAAAATCATGCCATAATGATTATCACTTGCAATGAGGCACCACTGAGCCGTATGCGGCTCGCGTTCATGCCGTTTGTTCTTCGGCATTACTGGCGTAACGAAGTTGCTGGCTTTCCTCCCTGGGTGCCAGCAGCAGCCCTTATCGCCCTAGTACTGTCGTACTATCTTTATTTCCGGGTGGCGGTGGTGGTGGTGTGTGGCAGTCAGTCGGTTGGGACGCAGCACCGAGGAACTCACCGCCGTGCGAGACCAGTCCAGGACCGCTGGCGGCGTGCACGCACTGTCAGATCGTGATGCGCTAGCTGCAAGAGCGACAAAGTTCGTTGCCCAACGAACCAGGACGCTAAAGTTGAGTGATCAGTTAACCTGTTATGAAGTCTCAACTATTGTATCTCTTCGTTCATTTGCGGGTTGTTGCTCCCTGGGCCGTTCGGGATAGCAGCAACGTATGATGTGTTGGGATCAGAGAAATCTTGGAGCCGTCTTCCTATACTGCCATTAATTTTTAAATTGACTGTTACTTACCAGTGAAGTGCACCACCGGTATTTTCTGCCCTGTGGCCATTAACGCCCCAGTTACCTGCCACAGTCGTTAGCGTACTTTTCCGGCAGTGTGCCTTTCCTCGTCGTGTTGATGCTGTCCGGCACGGCGTGTAGTTCGACAGCTTTTTAAGTTGTCTGGTTCATACTTGCTTAGAGTGGTTATTGTTCCCTTGGCTGTTTTTAAACGCCAACTTCTGAAGACGTAGTGCTGTTCGTATCCTCGTCCTCGGCCAATATTTGCCATTGTTGTGCCGTTGGTCGGACGGAAGGGAATTGGTTAAATTGTTGGTCGGTCCTTTGGCCGGCCCTAGTTTGGGTTGCCATCTGATTATTTAATTTCAACTCTTGGCTGCCTGTCTCACCTCACCTTACGTTTGAGCTACCTTCTCAAGCCGACCCATGGAACACGTCTGAGCACCACTTGTTCTGTTTGTTTCAGATTGTGACTCTCATTTTGGTTTGAAGTATTGTGTGAGACCTTTGGCCATGTATTAATTTAGTTCTTTTTTTTTTAATTTTACGTAAAGGCCTTCAGCAGTGTTAAATTAAAATTTTGAAGATTGATTTTATTATAAAAAAAAATTTTCCTTAAAGTTAGTTCTATCTGTAATTGATTGTAATCCAGGCCCTATGTGTTATGTGTTGGCTTGAACCAAGTATTTACGTGAACCCCTTTTAATGAGGCCTTCGCCGTGTGTATTCGTTAAAGGAAATTTTTTTATAAGAAGCAATGGGTTTATTTTAAATTGTTTGCCTGATTTGATGTTTAGGCCTTCCGCTATTACTTCAGATTTGTTTGTGGCCTTCAGCTGTGCAATAAGTTAATATTTCTTTAATTAGGCTTTCAGCTGTTCTGTTGTAAGTTTAAAAAGAAATTTCTTGGTTAGAAAATTTGTTTATTAGTGTATTTTAATTATAGTTGTCCTTCAGACGTGTAGTGTAGGCCTTCAGCCACTAATTGTTTTCAATTGCATGTTCTTTTTAAAAAGAAAAAAATTTACCTTCTGTTTTTAACTGCTTTTGGTTTCTAAGCCAGGCCTTCAGCCGTTCTCGTTTTTGGTATCATCATAAATCATCTCAAGTTCTTTAACTAGGACTTCAGCCGCATTGTTTAATTGTGATCTTTTAAAGCAATGTGTAAATGAGTGGTTCTTAGAAAAATAAAGTTGTGTGTTCGATTGCGCAACTCACAGTAACTGTTTACGGCCCCATCCACAATCATAACCTTACCCTGTGCGCTCTCTGAGTACCTACCAACCAGGTTTCAACCACTTCTTGTATGAAATAAGGACTGTTAAGCAGAAGAGATTAAATGCTATAAACAAGACGTTATACCATTTATATCGAGTACTGATATTACATTAAATTTTTCTGTAGTACTATTAATCAGTAAGACTTCGTAATAGAAGATGCAATTCTCGTTAGTAAGTACACGCCCAGCTGCGAGTTAACAGGTGTAGAAACGCATTTTGCCTGCTGAGCTGAGCGAGCGAGCGAGTTCAGGCCTACCTTCGTGACGTACGCGCCTCTCGCCCACTATCATATGACGTCATGCACTGCCATGTTAGACGCTACTATTCAGAGACCACTAGCAAATACCCTGTAGATATGAAGAATAACAACACAGAATCTCAATAACATTTATTTTATTTGAAAAGCTTTATGAGTTTTCACATAAAAACGTGGAGGCCTTACTTTACAGCGCGCCCTCGTATATAGTTCAGTAGATATAGCGTCATAAACATTGAGTTGTGTGAAAAATGACTTGCGTCAATAGCTAACTTTTCTGAAAACGAATGCTAACTATCCAGACTACACTCACCCTGTTTCGATTTTGAGTTTCTCGGTAGTCTTATGAGGGAGTATTCCGGAACTGATAAGAGTGACGTAGCTAGAGTTTTACGTTTTCAACAAGAAAGCTTTTACTTGCTAAATGTCAAATATTTAATGCATTAAATCATTTGTTAAGTAATCAGGCATCTGAATTTGTTTTATACATGGGAGTTCGTTTACATAAAGAATCAGGTGCGTGTTTGAGTGTCTGTGGTGCATGGGAGGGTTGATAGGTTATTCGTTATCTCTCTGTTAGCTAGTTTGTCTTTACGCGATTAGCATATTGTTATCCTCATCAACGCAGAAGAAAGAGCTCTTGAGCGGTTGCTTGCAAGGGCGTGTAAACAACGTTCACCTGTACTCTACTTCAAAAAAAGAGTACTGCAGTTCCACTAGCCTGACTAATTTCTATCAGTCGGTTAGGAGAACCAACCGACAAGAGAGCGAGAAAGGGATGGGGGAAGAGAGTTCGTCGCTGTCATGCCTGGAAAAGGTAGCACAGAGCGGAGGAAGATTACTACTGCGCGGATGACGTATGTTCCTTAATTTCTGCGGGGCCATTAAGAGCTGACGCACACCTTTAACAGATGACATGTCATTTCTGCTGGCTTGCTCTGAAGGAGCGCCACGAAAAAGAAGGGTACGAAACTTTTCACGAGATGTAAAGCGCCGACGAGAGCGAGGTCATTAGTGTCCGAGATGTTAGTCGTATCTGGCGAGGACAAGAGACGTAGGGCGGTGTGACCTTGTGCTTGGGAGTCACGGGATGGTCATCAGCGAGAGGTAGCATCACTGTACCAAGTTTCGCACAACGGGGCACTTTTTCTCACAGTCGACGAAGATGAAGGCAAGGGAAAGTCTCGGAAGATTAGTTTGTACTTTTTATACTTATTGATTCTCCAACGTCTATTTTTACTTAATAAATTCATGGGTATTGGTCGAATACGTAAAACAATCTTATCCATTTTCTCATGAATTTTGTGCAAGAATGCAGATCATAAATGACCAATGTCATAAGCAACGTGTCGTTTACTTCATGTATTGCAGAAGTTAACAGGAAACTCAAATGGTTCAAATGGCTCTGAGCACTATGGGACTTAACTTCTGAGGTCATCAGTCCCCTAGAACTTAGAACTACTTAAGACTAACTAACTTAAGGACATCACTCACATCCATACCTGAGGCAGCATTCGAACCTGAGACCGTAGCGGTCGCGCGGTTCTAGACTGTAGCGCCTAGAACCGCTCGGCCACATCGGCCGGCCAGGACTCTCAAAACCTTTCCTCTTGTCATTTATAAAAAGTGATATTGGGTAAGAACTTTTTTTATCGACGTAACATAAACAGTATGCTGTTAAATTTTCAGTCCCAATAACTGCACGTTATTTTCATGGCTCTGATATTTTTTTTTTATTTCGCAGTTTTATTTCTGTAGCCAATTTCTTTTCTTGTAGCTACGAATAACTTATAGATCACCTATACTACCACATAAAGACAATTCGTTGTTTAACGTTGTTGCCAAAAATCTCGGAAAGTACTTGAATCTGTTTGATTCACGCTTTTGCACGATACTGTAATAAACGTGCAGTGTGCAACCTGTTAGCTTACCTGGATCAATTTGGAAGACGACGAGTATTTTGGGGTCGCACATAATATACTTAACGCTAATGATAACCGATGACAAAAAAAGAGAGACGGGGGACTATCGCAAGTATAAAGTTAACATAGGTAAGTAATTTAGTATTTATCAATTTATGATTCTCTATTCTAAGAAAGCATGACGGAATTAATCTGACATTTTGTGTATGAAATTTCATTAATAATTTCATACATAATTAATGTGACATTCGATTTTGAATTTTAATATTATGTTCGATCGAAGGGGTTACAGTTCTCAGGGTGGTACCAAATGAGATTTTTGTTCTAGTTTCACTTTTTGTGTGCTTTACTGTTGAAAATAACTGTTCACAAATGAACCGGCTTGCAAACAGAGATGATATATACGACTATACCCGTGACTGTGAGGTAAGGGATATTTGTCTATGGGCAAGTATGATTTTCAAAAGTCCAACAAACATACATGATTAAATTTTTCCTTTAGCTGGATGCCAGACTACAACTCTATGCATTCTATCTGAAAGTCTTCTGGCAACGCATCTGTACTGCTTGTATGGCTGCGTATTTCGTCCCATCTTTAGAATTATATTACAATTTATCATAACATTATATGAACGGAATTTTGTGGAATTTCGTTTTTTTTACCGTTTGTGTGATAGAGAGTCGTTTCTTATATCTGTACTGCTTCTATTGCTGTGAATTTCATCCCATCATTAGAATTAAATTACAGTTTGTCATAACTTAACATAAACGGAACTCTGATATTCCCACTTTAAAGCCGTACTTGTGGTGCTACTATCTTCCACCGCAGTTTGGGGTTTCGTACGGTCTGCGTTGCGGGAACCCTTGGAGATGTGCGTGGTTGCAATGCTTGCAGTTATAATTTCATCAGATATTTCTCCTAAAGAATAATATGCAGGGTTTCTGTTAAGCACGACTGCGAGAAAGAAAATGCCGTGCTGTGCTCTATTGTGAATATGTGCGGTTATGTTTCCTCTATTACGGTAGTAGGCCATTTAAACATTAGAGATATTGTCTCCCAAATGCATTCTTCCTCATCGTATACATTTTTAGACAAACATTACGTGCACAATAATGTGCTGTTTTGTTCTCTTCCTAGCAGTCGTTTTTAACAGAAAACAGGAAAGCTGTATTTATGGCTTATCTACTTTTGGCTAAAATACTACCGCAGTCTCTGAATAGTCCGAAACATTGTAATCCTACCGATTCACAGATCTACGTGCCTCACTGACAACTTATCGGTCTTCACACTCTGTCGTCTCTCTAGGTTCGTGCTAGCATCGTCGAATATTCAAATGTGGAGCAATTCGGCAATTACTCCAACCGGCTTCTTTGAGTCTACCTGCTCGTCCTCTCACAAACGCTGACATTTGTGTATTTTGTTCGCGCGCCTTTCCGCGAGACATAGTTAGCGTCCAACCGTGCACTTGGAACGAAATTCGCAAAGACTTTATGCACTATTATCGACATGTCCCTTGTTTACTATCGCCGCCAGCTGTGCGGAGAAATTGCTCTGCAACGCCATACATGCATCCATCGGACGCGAAACTTTACAACTTTGCCTGCATGAATATCAGTTTGTGAATAGTTTGCTTAATCTTTCGTGGTGCGTCACTTTTCTTTTGCTTAGACCAGGGCTTAACAACTGGCCGGTTTTGAGCGCGAATACTCGCGTCTGCTCAGGCACGTGCTCGCGAGCAGGTTCAAGGTCGCGGAGTAGGGAGGGAGGGGAAATGCGCACGCACGTTTTAATGTGATCTCGCGTTCTTAGCAGATTTAACTAACCATGTGAATGCTTTGAACATTTTACTACAAGGTAAAGATCTGCTAATTACTCATTTCATAGATCGAATACGAGTTTTTAAAATGAAATTGACACTTTGGGTGAGTCAGCTGGAAACAGGAAACCTAGCTCATTTTCCTAAATTATCATCCATGCAAGATGTTCACAAAGACTGTGAACGTTATTCACATAGTTTAGTTGATCAGCGCTTTCAAGATCTGACAGCACTAGACAGTGATTTTGATCTGTTCTCTCCATATTCAGCGAATATTTAAGAGATTCGTCCTGAGCTGCAGCAAGAAATTATTGACGTGCAGTGTGACAGAGAATACAGAGACAAATTTCAGAACAAGAAAAATATTTTGGAATTCTACAGACACTTCCCTCAGGATAGATTTCCTCGTTTCCACAACCTGGCGGCTACAATAATATCAATGTTCGGTTCCACGTATGTTTGTGAACAACTGTTCTCTGCAATGAAATGTAACAAGCCGCGCCTGAGAAAAGCATTGTCTGATCGAAATTTAAACTGCACGCTGCGCCTAAAATGCACAAGAACAATTACTCCGAACACAGACGCAATTGTAAAGGGCAAAAAGTACCAGTTAACCGAGAATCCCACACTTCAGTGACACCTTTTATTGTGTAACAGTTCACAAATTAATGCGAATGTAAAGGCATACACTAAGCTAATAAAATTATGTGGCACGTGTACATTCTCCTTTATTTGTTTCATTTGTCGCAGTAATAATTCGTGAGTGATATCCCTGCAGGTGGCCGCGGATTTACATTGACTGGCGGCAGCTGTTGTGTGCCCCACGTGACTTTCCCCACTCTCCGCTCTGGTCCGGTAGTGGGGGTAGCGTGCTCGCGCTGCTCCGTGCTCGCGCCTTGCTGCTCACAGCTTGCTCCGCGAGCACGTATGTTGTGAAGCCCTGTCTTAGACTGTATAATGGCTCCTGTCAAAACAGTCGGGTATCCTAACCAGCGATGATAGTGTTATGTACCCAGTAGCACCGCATATCATCATGCCAGAGGTTAGGCCATTATGACGATTACGGATGTAATCTGGCCTTCAGCACGGATACGTCCATAGGTGCGCAGAATTGGGACTCGTTCGGGAAGAGGACTTGGTACCACTCCTGTGTGCAATGTTCTCTGCTGCTCAAGGGAAGCTGCAACAACGTTCGCTTTTCTAGTGCTGCAGATGTCATCGCGCTATCCTTGCCTTTTTTGAAACAGGCCATTTTCTTAGCTCATGGTGAGTGAGGTGTCTGTGCGATCCTGCAAGACCGAATGAACAAAATTTCTATCCTTTCAAATGTTAGTAGCACGATCCTTTCAGACCGTGATTGACGTTGACAATGGCCCTCCGGAAACAATGAAATCCGTATTGGCGTGTCAGTCGTCGGAACGCAACCAATGCGAGCAACAATGTTTCGTAACGATAAACCACAGTCTCGTTTCGGTAGGCCACGACATGCCGCTGTCGAATGCTAGCACGTGCTAGTAAAACGAGGTTTCTCCTTCTTACACGAGACAGGACACTGTGCTTAGCCGTGCGGTCTGGGGCGCTGCAGTCATGGACTGTGCGGCTGATCCGGGCGGAGTTTCGAGTCCTCCCTCGGGCATGGGTGTGTGTGTTTGTCCTTAGGATAATTTAGGTTAGGTAGTGTGTAATCTTAGAGACTGATGACCTTAGCAGTTAAGTACCATAAGATTTCATACACATTTGAACATTTTTTGAACTATGTGCTTAGAAACAAAGAAACATTCAAGTGAAATTTTTGAATGAGAAGCATGTTTCGTGATCTTCCCTTATATACAGAGTGTACACTCATGATCATAAATTAAGGATAATTGCAGAATGTGGTGCCACACAACGTGGCACTACATAAAACTGTCGCTAACAGCATAGGCACATAGGGAACACACACGACATAGATCAGTAAGTCCACGATATTGGTGACAAGTTGAGAAAACCGTCCCGAAACACATGCACTACAAAACGCCACTGTTTCCTGCGCATGTACCCCGACATCAATGTGGGCTATGATCACCATGCACACGTACACAGGCCGCACAAAGGGTTGGCATACTCTGGAGCAGGTGGTCGAACAACTGCTGGGGTATAGCCTCCCATTCTTGCACCAGTGCCTATCGGAGCTCCTGAAGTGTCGTAGGGGTTTGAAAACGTGCAGCGTTACGTCGACCGAGAGCATCCCAGACGTGCTCGATGGGGTTTAGGTCTAGAGACCAGGCAGGCCACTCCATTCGCCTGATATCTTCTATTTCAAGGTACTCCTCCACGATGGCACCTCCGTGGGGCCGTGCGTTATCATCCATGAGGAGGAAGGTGGGACCCACTGCACCCCTGAAAAGGCGGACATGCTGATGCAAAATGACATCCCGATACGCCTGACCTGTCACAGTTCCTCTGTCAAAGACAAGCAGGGGTGTACGTGCACCAATCATAATCCCACCCCACACCATCAAACCACGATCTCCATTCAGGTCCCTTTCAAGGACATTAAGGGATTGGTATCAGGTTCCTGGTCCACGCCAGATGAAAACCCGGTGGGAATCACTGTTCAGACTACACCTGGACTCGTCCGTGAACATAACCTGGGAGCACTTTTCCAATGACCATGTACTGTGTTCTTGATACCAGACTTTACGGGCTCTCCTATGATCAGGGGTCAGTGGAATGCACCTTGCAGGTCTCCGGGTGAATAAACCATGTCGTTTCACTCGTCTGTAGACTGTGTGTCTGGAGACAACTGTTCCAGTGGCTGCAGTAAGGTCCCGAGCAAGACTACCTGCAGTACTCCGTGGCCGTCTGCGGGCACTGATGGTGAGATATCGGTCTTCTTGTAGTGTTGTACACTTTGGACGTTCCGTAATGTAGCGCCTGGACACGTTTCCTGTCTGCTGGAATCGTTGCCATACTCTTGAGAGCACACTTTGTGGCACACGGAGGGCCAGTGCTACGACCTGCTATGTTTGACCAGCCTCCAGCCGCCCTAGTATTCTACCACTCATAACGTCATCAACATGTGTTCTTTGAGCCATTTGCAACACTTAGTCAGCATTAGCACGTCTGAAAACGTCTGCACACTTACTCGCTGCACCGTACTCTGATATGCACCAACACACCTCTGCGTATGTGGACTGCTGCCAGCGCCACCGTGCGATGACCGCAGGTCAAATGCACCGCATGGTCATACCCCGAGGTGATTTAAACCCGCAGACCGCCCACCAGAGCGTTGTTTCACCATGTATCAGCTTTATACTTAATTTATGAGCATGAGTGTAGATCATTGGTTCCCAACCTTTCTCAGAGCTTTATCCATGAGTGTGAAAAGTGACAGTTCAGCTTAAATGATGAAACGTATGAGTGTGTCAACAAGACTGCTGAATAAATGATGAAACGTATGAGTGTGTCAACAAGACTGCTGAATCTGTCAATGTTCGGTTACACGATAAATCACACAAATCATAAAAGTCTGTAAATTCAGCTAAATACCTAGAGATAAAAATTAGGAACGACTTAAATTGGAACGATCACACAGCTAAATACGATATTGCAGTGCCTGTGTTTGAAAGAAGTGCGATGCAATGTTCCTTCGTACACGCACGGTTTTCAGGAACAGCATCGTAGTTCTTACAAACACAGGCACTGCAATATCGTATTTATCCGCCGGCACCAGGCTAGCGACTTTGGATTAAACGTCTCAACTGTACGGGAACCACAGGAAGTGTAAGAGTGCAGGTTAGTAGAAGCATGGAAGACGACATGTGGAAGTTCGATTCCGACCGTGAAGCGTGCACGTATAGCCGAAATGGTGAAGCAGACCGCTCGCAAGAAAAGGGCAATCCGGATTAGAGTCTCAGCCCGGCGATGATTTTCAGTGACGCCATTCCGTTTTACAGTTGTAGGTTTCTCGTATCCGCAGCTGCGTATACATTTCCCGCAACACAAAGATAATGTTGTGGGGAAGGCGACACAAGGACAACCTTTTATTGACAGATCACTTAGAAAGTGCAACAAATCCAGGAAAGAGACTGCCTACACTACTGTCGTCCATCCTCTGCTACAGTATTGCTGTGCGCTATGGGATCCTTACCAGATAAGACTGACGAAGGACATCGAATATGTTCAAAGAAGAGTAGGTCGTTTTGTACTATCGCGAAATAGGGGATAGAGTGTCACGGATATGGTGCGCGAGATGTGGTGGCAACCATCAAAACAAAGGCATTCTTCGATGCGGCGAGATCTCCGATGTTCTCCACCGAATGCGAAAATATTTTGTGGACATCCACATACGTAAGGAGAAATGATCATAATAATAAAATATGAGAAATCAGAACTCGCGCAGAAAGATTTAAGTGTTCGTTTCTTCGCACTCACTGTTCGAGATCGGAACTGTAGAGAAATAGTGTGAAACTGGTTCGATGAACCCTCTGACAGACACATTTTAGTGTGAGTTACAGAGTATTCATGTAGATGTTGATGCAATTAGATATTAGAGAGGACCGCCCCCTTCCCCCCTCCCCCTGCCCCCCTCCGGCCTGCGTTACCACAACTTTACCGCCTAACTACAGAATGAGAAAGGATGTCTTTGAACACTTTTATTTTTAAAATGACGAAAGGTAAATGATAATTATTTGTTGGCGTTTTATTAAACCGCAAACTAATAAGTTAATGAGATAATTGGTTCTTCTCATTTCTGACAGTCCTTTTTTAGAATGAGGAAGCAGTTGTCAGTGCAGCGCGAGTGCTACTTAAAAGTCTTTTCTTTTCAGAAAAAAAACTAACTACCCATATTGAGAACAGAGACTTGCTTCTAATCATTCTGCCTCTGCACCACTCCTTTCGCTAGCGTGACGGTCTTTGCCCAAGTTAAAATGTCTGCACTATTCTTACTGTTGGTGGATCACTTGACTGCTGACTCCTTACTCCTAGTGGCGGATATTGGGACACTGCAGTCTGGCAATGCTTTGTGTCTGGCCACTATGAAAACACTATGTAGGCCCTTCATTGTTTTAGTAGCAATTGCATAACTTTTCTGTCACTTATTTCGATTAACTGTTGCCAAGTGAATAATGAAGAAATTTCTGATTAATTGTGGGAACTATCCACAACTTGGAGAAGACTTTTTCATGACATGCAGTATTTACGCATTTATCATGTGAGTGTCTCAGTTTTACTGTCTTAGATGCTTGGTGCAAACTACGAAGTATGTTTGTAGTGATTCGACTGTGTGTGGAAGATGTTGTTAACACATTTGTTTCACAAGCAGTAACCTCCACCACATTATGTCACGTGGTAATTGTACAACGTCCACTCACATTAATGTAACCACCTACCACAAGCCTGAGTAACGACATATTGCAGCATCGACCGCTGCGAGACGAGCGGGAAGAAAGAGGTTCTGGAATATAGCGAGACGGATGCGATCCGTGACATGATCAGCTGTGCTTGGTTTCTCGGTTGACGTTCCATCGTGCAAGAAGCCCGATGGAGGCGGTCCCAGAGATTTTTGATTGCACTTTAATCTGGGGAGCTTGGTGACCAAGGGAGTACGGTAAACTGATCTCGGCCGGCCGCTGTGACCGAGTAGCTCTACGCGCTTCAGTGAGGAACCGCGCTGCTGCTACGGTTGCAGGTTCGAATCCTGCCTCGGGCATGGGTGTGTGTGATACCCTTAGGTTAGTTACGTCTAAGTAGTTCTAAGTCTAGGGGACTGATGAGCTCAGATGTTAAGTCTCATATAGCTCAGAGCCGTTTGAACCATTTGAAACTGATCCTGGTGGTCTTCGAACCAGGTGCATACACTACAGGCTGTGTGCCACGTTGCACTGTCCTGCTCGTGTACGCCGTCGCGCAGAGGAAAAAAAAACTGCATGTATGCGTGAACAGATGCATACTTGTCTTGATGCACTGTCCGCTCTAGAATGATGAGACCACCCGTAGAATGCCAGAAAACATTCCGCGGGCCATAATGCATGCCGGTTGTTTGCTTTCAGACGTTTCACACCGTACGTGCCAACGCCGCATGTCTGATGGAGCATAGCACGTGATGAATCCTAAAAGGCCACCTGTCGGCTGTCAGTGGACTTGCAGCTGCGGTGTTGGCGTGCAAATTGCAGCCTGCCTTGCCGATGAGCAGCAGTCAGCGTGGCTGTAGGAACGAAGCGCCTGCTGCGAAGGCCCACAGGCAGCAACGTTCGTTGAACGATCGTTACGGAGAAACTATTGGTAGCCCCTTGATTCATCTGGATGGTCAACTGCTCAACAGTTGCACGTCTATTTATACATAAACATCTCAGCAGTCGTCGTCCATCTGTGTCACAATGGCCTCTGGTGCATCAGAGTTGCTACGGCGCCGGTTTTGGTTCAAAAATGGTCCAAATGGCTCTGAGCACTAAGGGACTTAACAGCTGAGGTCATCAGTCCCCTAGAACTTAGAACTACTTAAACCTAACTAACCTAAGGACATCACACACATTCATGAGGCAGGATTCGAGCCTGCGACCGTAGCGGTCGCGCGGTTCCAGGCTGGAGCGCCTAGAACCGCTCGGCCACACCGGCCGGTGCCGGTTTTGGACAGTGCCATTTTGCCATACACACTATACTGCAACCGCGGGAACTGTTTACAAGCTTAGCCATTTTGGAAATGCTTACACGATTGGGGGAGGAAGCTAATGATCATGCCCTCTTGGACTTCAGATGAACCGCTCCATTTCCGCATTACAAAAACGACCGCACTGTTTTACTCGCCCCCCCAACACACGTTATATACTCTACACCGCTAGTGCTGCCATCTGCCGTCTGTGAGTGATTATTGTACTTTGACGTCGAAGATTAACAGTGTGACTGGGCCGTGCAGAACTTGGTAGCTTATGTAACCAGTATTACAGTCTTACAAAATAATGATAACAGCAGTCATGGACCTGAGGATGCGGACCTGGCCACAATGCTCCCGGCCAGTTGCCTCCCCTGTGAGCAGAAGCAGGCACCGACAAACAGAAGAGCCTCCCCCCTTCCCCCACCCACCCCGAGGGTGTCCAAGCAGCCACCGTTCCCTATCCATTTTCGTACGCCTGATATGTGTACAAGAGCCTCTTTATCCGATGAAGGATTAGAGGGCAATTGGATGCCTTTACGGGACGTTAGATGCCGATGAGAGATGGACGATAAGAAGTTTACTAAGGGAAAGAACGCTTGGTATGAGCGCATTTTAGCGTCTACGCGTATCGTCCTGCCGAGAGATGTATGGAAAAGATCGCACTGGAGTGGAAGGAGGTGACAAATGGACCGAACGCAAGATATCTATCCTTAACTTTCGGCATGGATCTTGCACAGTGAATGAATTCCACCCGAAACAGGTCTGCGTGTGGTAGTCGATCCGCTTGAGTAGCACGTGATTCAGAACATTTGACAAAGATGATGAACAATAATTTTAATAATTTTTTCATAACGCGGGGCCACAGTCATAACATATTTCTTTAAAGTCAGTACCGCCATTAGACTGTTGATTATTTACAGTGTTAAATTTACACTTACACAGTGTGTCTAATAGTGTATTTTAATACGACACTATGCCATCTTAGGAAATTTACAACACTTAAAACACTTGATAATGGCACTTTGAAGCCGAAATCATGATTGTGTAAGCGTAAATGTAACACTGTAAATAAACAAGTCAAATGGTGGTACTGACTTTAAAGAGACAATAATTTTGATTGGTTGGAAGAAGAATATAAACTAGGTAAACTAGACCATCGGGTGTATGCCCACGTCCACTGAAAAATGGGCGTCTTGGAATGTTGTCACGGTCCCTCAAGTGCAGTGCAAAATGTTGAGATTAACTTTTATTTAATACTAGCTGAAAAACCTAACTTTGCCAAAGTATTCATATTGCCAATTTTCTATTACGAACTAAAACAAAAAATTGATGGTATCTGTAGTGTAATACCCAAAAAAGTTTCATTTCTATGTATTCGTGAAAACACATTTGAAATTATGAAACAATTTCAGTTCGCTGGATGCAGTTTCTTCGCGTGTCAGCAACGTGAGCCGCGCGGGGTAGCCGTGTGGTCTATGGCGCCTCGTTCCGGTTCGCGCGGCTGACCCCGTCGGAGGTTCGAGTCCTCCCTCTGGCACGGGTGTGTCTGTTGTCCTCAGTGTGAGTTAGGTTAAGTAGTGCGTAAGCCTAGGGACCGATGACCTCAGCAGTTTGGTCTCATAGAACTTACCACAAATTTCCAAAATTTTGTCAACAACGTGATTTTCTAAACTTCAGTGTGGCAAGACGGCTATTGTTTTTGCCTACAGCCGTTTGCGCTTCGCAGTTGAAAACTGTCAAAATCACTGCCAGCTGTCAGGGCTTTCCTTAAGTTGACTCAATTGTAGGACTGTCTTAGCAGTAAAGTATAAATGTATTAAAACTTCATGCATGATACGGCTTTTTCCCGTACTATCTCAGAGTTAATGACGTCATGTCTCTTGAACTATGTGTCGTATAATGGTATATTTGTGTAGGTACAGCCAGCGGCGATGGGGATACCGTCTCCGAAATATGCTGCGAATAGACTTACTACCAAAGAAGTAATAAATTTATACCTCATGCACAATACGGAAGTTTTTCACGCATCTCAGTGTTTATGGCGCCATGTCTCCTAAATTATGATAGGTAGGTATATCCTACCCCCACACGATTGTTGCCTGACAGTAAGGGAAATGTGTACCACCGTTAATTGAAATCGGACCAGTGGTTTAGGAAGAGATGTGGAACGTGCACACAGCCACTTTTATAATAATCGTATGTATGGATGAACATCAAGAGCTCAGATGGAAACCCAGTTCTAAGCAAAGAAGGGAAAGCAGAAAGGAGGAAGGAGTATACAGAGGGTCTATACAAGGGCGATGTACTTGAGGACAATATTATGGAAATGGAAGAGGATGTAGATGAAGATGAAATGGGAGATACGATACTGCGTGAAGAGTTTGACAGAGCACTGAAAGACCTGAGTCGAAACAAGGCCCCCGGAGTGGACAACACTCCATTGGAACTACTGACGGCCTTGGGAGAGCCAGTCCTGACAAAACTCTACCATCTGGTGAGCAAGATGTATGAAACAGGCGAAATACCCTCAGACTTCAAGAAGAATATAATAATTCCAGTCCCAAAGAAAGCAGGTGTTGACAGATGTGAGAATTACCTAACAATCAGTTTAATAAGCCACAGCTGCAAAATACTAACACGAATTCTTTACAGACGAATGGAAAAACTAGTAGAAGCCGACCTCGGGGAAGATCAGTTTCGATTCCGTAGAAATACTGGAACACGTGAGGCAATACTGACCTTACGACTTATCATAGAAGAAAGATTAAGGAAAGGCAAATCTACGTTTCTAGCATTTGTAGATTTAGAGAAAGCTTTTGACAATGTTGACTGGAATACTCTCTTTCAAATTCTAAAGGTGGCTGGGGTAAAATACAGGGAGAGAAAGGCCATTTACAATTTGTACAGAAACCAGATGGCAGTTATAAGAGTCGAGGGACATGAAAGGGAAGCAGTGGTTGGGAAGGGAGTAAGACAGGGTTGTAGCCTCTCCCCGATGTTATTCAATCTGTATATTGAGCAAGCAGTAAAGGAAACAAAAGAAAAATTCGGAATAGGTATTAAAATCCATGGAGAAGAAATAAAAACCTTGAGGTTCGCCGATGACATTGTAATTCTGTCAGAGACAGCAAAGGACTTGGAAGAGCAGTTGAACGGAATGGATGGTGTCTTCAAGGGAGGATATAAGATGAACATCAACAAAAGCAAAACGAGGATAATGGAATGTAGTCGAATTAAGTCGGGTGATGCTGATGGAATTAGATTAGGAAATGAGACACTTAAAGTAGTAAAGGAGTTTTCTTATTTGGGGAGCAAAATAACTGATGATGGTAGAAGTAGAGATATAAAATGTAGACTGGCAATGGCAAGGAAAGCGTTTCTGAAGAAGAGAAATTTGTTAACATCGACTATACACTCCTGGAAATGGAAAAAAGAACACATTGACACCGGTGTGTCAGACCCACCATACTTGCTCCGGACACTGCGAGAGGGCTGTACAAGCAATGATCACACGCACGGCACAGCGGACACACCAGAAACCGCGGTGTTGGCCGTCGAATGGCGCTAGCTGCGCAGCATTTGTGCACCGCCGCCGTCAGTGTCAGCCAGTTTGCCGTGGCATACGGAGCTCCATCGCAGTCTTTAACACTGGTAGCATGCCGCGACAGCGTGGACGTGAACCGTATGTGCAGTTGACGGACTTTGAGCGAGGGCGTATAGTGGGCATGCGGGAGGCCGGGTGGACGTACCGCCGAATTGCTCAACACGTGGGGCGTGAGGTCTCCACAGTACATCGATGTTGTCGCCAGTGGTCGGCGGAAGGTGCACGTGCCCGTCGACCTGGGACCAGACCGGAGCGACGCACGGATGCACGCCAAGACCGTAGGATCCTACGCAGTGCCGTAGGGGACCGCACCGCCACTTCCCAGCAAATTAGGGACACTGTTGCTCCTGGGGTATCGGCGAGGACCATTCGCAACCATCTCCATGAAGCTGGGCTACGGTCCCGCACACCGTTAGGCCGTCTTCCGCTCACGCCCCAACATCGTGCAGCCCGCCTCCAGTGGTGTCGCGACAGGCGTGAATGGAGGGACGAATGGAGACGTGTCGTCTTCAGCGATGAGAGTCGCTTCTGCCTTGGTGCCAATGATGGTCGTATGCGTGTTTGGCGCCGTGCTGGTGAGCGCCACAATCAGGACTGCTTACGACCGAGGCACACAGGGCCAACACCCGGCATCATGGTGTGGGGAGCGATCTCCTACACTGGCCGTACACCACTGGTGATCGTCGAGGGGACACTGAATAGTGCACGGTACATCCAAACCGTCATCGAACCCATCGTTCTACCATTCCTAGACCGGCAAGGGAACTTGCTGTTCCAATAGGACAATGCACGTCCGCATGTATCCCGTGCCACCCAACGTGCTCTAGAAGGTGTAAGTCAACTACCCTGGCCAGCAAGATCTCCGGATCTGTCCCCCATTGAGCATGTTTGGGACTGAATGAAGCGTCGTCTCACGCGGTCTGCACGTCCAGCACGAACGCTGGTCCAACTGAGGCGCCAGGTGGAAATGGCATGGCAAGCCGTTCCACAGGACTACATCCAGCATCTCTACGATCGTCTCCATGGGAGAATAGCAGCCTGCATTGCTGCGAAAGGTGGATATACACTGTACTAGTGCCGACATTGTGCATGCTCTGTTGCCTGTGTCTATGTGCCTGTGGTTCTGTCAGTGTGATCATGTGATGTATCTGACCCCAGGAATGTGTCAATAAAGTTTCCCCTTCCTGGGACAATGAATTCACGGTGTTCTTATTTCAATTTCCAGGAGTGTAGATTTAAGTGTCAGGAAGTCATTTCTGAAAGTATTTGTATGGAGTGTAGCCATGTATGGAAGTGAAACATGGACGGTAAATAGTTTGGACAAGAAGAGAATAGAAGCTTTCGAAATGTGGTGCTACAGACGAATGCTGAAGATTAGATGGGTAGATCACATAACTAATGAGGAGGTACTGCATAGGATTGGGGAGAAGAGGAGTTTGTGGCACAACTTGACCAGATGAAGGGATCGGTTGGTAGGACATGTTCTGAGGCATCAAGGAATCACCAATTTAGTATTGGAGGGCAGCGTGGAGGGTAAAAATCGTAGGGGGAGACCAAGAGATGAATACACTAAGCAGATTCAGAAGGATGTAGGTTGCAGTAGGTACTGGGAGATGAAGGAGCTTGCACAGGATAGAGTAGCATGGAGAGCTGCATCAAACCAGTCTCAGGACTGAAGACCACAACAACAACAACATGGATGCAAATGCTGCATTCAGCAGAAGTTCAAAGGATTATGAGTTCTTTGATTGAGTAGATGCTACACTGAAGTGCAGTTTAATAACATTGAGCCGTGGCTCGCTCAAGTTATGCGTTGGATTAAACCTTGGTTGCTATTCTGTGTTTAGTCTCCCGCGGTTATCGCGATTGTGCTGTTATCCTCTCTCTCTCTCCGCGAGTGGCAGCAGCGGTGTGTATCGATATTCGCACCTTCTACTATCTTTGGCCTGGCTCTCACAGTCTAATATATACAGTCGCGACACTCACTGCTGTGAAAGTTGTTACCATTTGACAGTTCAAATGACACTAGCGCCCCTAGCGGCCAGAAAGCTCGCCTTCCTCTGACGGCAGATGCGACGTAAAATAATGTTTGTTTTTAATTCGTTTTGTATGTAATTTACAAAATAGTTAGTATATTTTTGCGTCACAAGTGTTAGGAGAACAGCGAGAGACATAAATGATCGTGAAATATAAGTAAACAGAGCACGAACTATTGAATGAAGTGACATAAGCTGCAACATATTCTTGAAGAAATACTTAAGAAGTAGCATACAATCGCACTTATTCCACTGTAAGTAAGAGAATACACACTGTATATCCCACATATGAAGTATATAGATGCTCTTCCTTGTGTAAAAATGAAGCAACACATCACTTTTCATTACGTTCTGCTTTGCAGGAAGCCTGCTTCTAAAAATACAATTTCCATCTTATTCTTTGTGTTATCAGGTTATCTCAATAAAAAGCATGACTGTTTTAAAACTTTATTATATCCCATTGATACATTTACCGAAAATAAAATCAAACGAATGTCAGTCCAAACCAATCTCTGTGAGTTTTTTGACAACTTCAGAAAATATGTGCGTCAGATGGGTGTCTCCTACTGGTCCTTTGGAGAAATAATATACTAACTGCTGTTTAAAATTTGAGAAGATGTCGTTAATCATTATAACTAATGCAGTATTGGCAACCACAGATGTACGTATGAAACACATGTCTTCAAATCCAATAACACGATCCCTAGAGCTGTCATATATCAAATTTTCCATTAGTGACATCTCATCCATAGACAAATTAACAATTACATCAGCTTCTGGTAATTGCTGCACTTTCTGCTTTAAGAAATGAAATATGTTGTTATTTATCCCACAGTTTAATTGTGTATCTTCCACATACCTTTGTAAGGTACGTACTGATGGAAGGCTAAAGCAGTGTGATAAAAAACTGTATGCCTGAGTACTACAATACAACAAATGAAATATGTTATTATTTATCCCACAGTTTAATTGTGTATCTTCCACATACCTTTGTAAGGTACGTACTGATGGAAGGCTAAAGCAGTGTGATAAAAAACTGTATGCCTGAGTACTACAATACAACAAATTAAGTGCAAATAACTTAGTTTGATCTTTCCATCTCGCATCACGTTTTCCATTCAGTGGTATACTGATTTGGCTTATCAATAAATCGAGAGCATCTTTTTTCAAGTACTTGGAACCAATACTTTTTAAAATCACCTTGTCCTTTTGTACTTGTGCCCTGATACGTTGTGGTTGCAGTTTATTCTTACGATGGACACTTTCCTTGTCACGTAGTAATTTTGTACGAAGTCTAATGATCTGCACGTCTTTACATTTCACACGATTTTCAAACACGCGAATAATTTCATGTAATCTAAGCATTTCATCTTCAAAAGATGTCTGTGTTGCAGATTCCGTTGGTAGTGATTTTATATATGTCTCTCGTGTAGGAGCACTTGTGGTAGCTGTTTCTTCTGTGTCAGGAGACAGTTTTATTGTTTTTTTGCAGTAACACTTTCACGTTTGTATGGCAATTTTCTCTTCATTGTCACTAGTTGTGGCTTATTCGGCACGTCAAATAACGTAGGAACTGCATTCCATACCAATCTCTTCTTTTCCGCGCTCATGAACTGGTTTGACTCGAAATGTAATGCACAAAACTTCACGTTATTGTGCAAATAAGTATTTATTAACCAGTATTAACTGGTTAATAACTATTTATTAACCAGTTTTTGCTCCTAAAAAAGAAAAACAAATTCAGTAATTCAATACAGTTTACAAAAAAATCGTAAATAAATAGCGCTCTAATGTGATGTTTCATACCTCTCAGGGTCCTTAGGAAACCTGAAGAATGACAAATGTGGTATCTTCTTCCAATTATTACTGCAATTGATTGCGCTACATACGCTGCCTTTCGTAAAAACCATGTTAAAAATGAATATAAACGATACTGGTTACATTTACTGAATACCGTATTCAGCAGCGTAGCCTCTCCACCGCTTGGGGCGCTGTTGTCGCGGTGTATAACAAAAATCAGCGAGAGTGTCGCGACTGTATATATTAGACTGTGTGGCGCTTATAGTTCCGGCTGTGCGGTGTGCGATCAGTTGGTCGGTTGGCGTGGAGCAGCGAGGAAATCGTGGCGCGTCGTTTGACCAAGGCCGCTGGCGGCGTCCACGTGTACTGGTCCGTGACTGGCAGTACCCAAGATCGATTGACAACGACAAGGGATCGTACTGTACCAACGTCTCTATGCCGTTACTGCAGAGTATCCTGTTGCGCAAAGTACTTAGGCCACCAGTCGACCACCACACCTTTAATTAGGTACAGTTTCTTATTTTTAACTAGATGTTAAGACTGCAGAACGCTATCTAATTGCAGAAGATTCCAGTTGGAGAGGAGCCTCTGATGTCGACAAGAATCTAGCCAGCGCCAGGAGGCTCGGGTTCGATTCCCAGTACCGGAAAAATCTGTGCTGTGTAAAAACGCACGGGGTACGTTCGCCCTTACTGGAGCTGAGCGTCCTGCGTGATAAACCAATGATAACACCTGGTGGTCAAGATAATATACGTGTATGATGTGGTAAAACCAAAATCAGATTGTGTTCTAGATGATATGAGAGCGTCTATCACATGCGAGCATGCGCGACTGCAGCGATATACCATATCGTCCTCGCTGCGTCCAGAGATGGTGCCTGAGCGACGCGCAGCAGCCGGCCGCTATTGCGAAGAATAGACAGCATCGATGATTATTACATTAATTGTTAAAAGCTGGCGTGGCATTGCGTGTTTGTTCGTTTTAAATGGTTCCTATTGTACAGCGAAAAGGGTTAGTGAGTTCCCGGATAGACCTCTCACCGACCAAGTGGTGGTAGTGGTGTATATCAGGTCTGATCTTATAGCGTTTCACTGCGTGGTGTATGAGGCTACTCAGTTGACACCTAAGTGTTGGGAGAGTGCACGGAATTTTGTCGATTATAGCTGTGGGAACAGTTCCGTTCGTAAAATTTGCTGGGGTGAGTCCCGCGTGAGCCTGATTAAATTGAGAGATTGCTTTGTTAGGTGCTGAGTTTTGTGGAATCGGTGTGTCCGATATCCCGTCTGCATTGTATGTTGAGTGGTCGTGACGCGCCCAGAGGTAATTGGGTTGCTTGTCGTTTTTATTGAGGTGGTTTGGGTATTGTGAGTGTGTGTATCGAGAAGGGAAGGCCTGGAACACGTGTTGGTAGTTGTATTTTCAAGACCACTAGCTTGCAGCAGACAGCGAATTGGCTCATAGAACGACGAACTGTTTCACTATACGGTGATGGTGTGCACGTATCACTGAGTAGACAAGCGATAGTAAATTGAAGGAACCATTTAACGAGCTACACGTAGCTAAACCAAAACTTGATTCATCAAAGTGACGAGTGGCCGATTTAAATGTTAGGGAACTTAGCGGGTCGCGTGTGTTCAACGCTGGAATAGGTCAAGATTTGCTTTTAAATTGTAACTTAAGGCCGGCCGAAGTGGCCGCGCGGTTCTGGCGCTGCAGTCTGGAACCGCGAGACCGCTACGGTCGCAGGTTCCAATCCTGCCTCGGGCATGGATGTGTGTGATGTCCTTAGGTTAGTTAGGTTTAACTAGTTCTAAGTTCTAGGGGACTAATGACCTCAGCAGTTGAGTCCCATAGTGCTCAGAGCCATTTGAACCATTTTTTTGTAACTTAAGGTTAGTTGAAAAGTGGTGGTGACATTTAGGATTTTTGTTTGATTTTTTTTTATTACTTGTTTCCGTATTGTGGGGACTGATAATATATTTGCTGGCACTCGTTCACTGGTGATAACCAACGTGTATTGAGATAACTAGAAGGAAAATAAATCCAATTTTATTGGGGTTAAAGGAAACTTCCCAGTCTATTCAATTGGTATCTAGTGTGAATATATCTATATCATTTTCGGAAGTATAAAAGAGTGTAATTTAGAGATATTGATACAGTGGAGTCGATATCACGTATAATGTGGTGTTTTTTAATGTGTTTGGTAAAGGTTCTTGAACGAATAGCTACTGAAAATAGGTCTTCTCAATATTATGGGAGCCTTTATATTTTATGAAGTAACAGCTTTTTCATGAGATGAGAAAACATTTTATTTTCTAAGCACAGATAAAAAACTAACAAGAATAAACAACTCGTAACCAAGCCGACTACGGCAAAGATAAATATCTATCAGCTGCAGCTTTCACCCGCTGTTTTTGGCGCAGTGGATAAATGACGTCGCCACATCAGCCCCCCTCCTTTTGAAACCGGGTGCACCAGGTATGTGGGGAAACTTGCACTTGATTTTTCTACCAGCTCTCGTGAAAACATCTGGTGCAGGCAATGGCTGCTCCTGTTCTGCACTTGCTGCTTCGTTGTCCTCTTCTGAAACCGAGGGCTCGGCGAGACTCTCTGCTGTTTCTTTGGCCTCCACGTTTGAGGGTGATTTTGCAGACCGAGGAAGGAGTGTACCCTCTTCGGTGTAAGCAGGTTTAAGCCGCTCAATTGAGACTGTCTCTTCTTTACCATCCTTATCGATTTTGAAGCTGTGGCTTCCTCTTGTGATTACCCTGTATGGTCCAGAGTAAGGCGAAACAAGCGGCGGGAGCACCGTATCATCCCTAAGCCACACGTGGGACGTTGCTTGCAGGTCTTTATGTACAAACACTCTCTGGTCTCCATGTCTGACAGGGTTAGTGGGTTTGATGTTTCTCATTCTAACGCTGAGTTGTCTCGCGAATTGCGTGCATAGCTCAGGGGCGAACGGCTGTGTAGATGCTGGAACAATAAATTCTCCAGGAACCCTCAATTGCTCGCCATAAACCAATTCTGCGGAAGAGCATTGTAAGTCCTCCTTCACGGCCGTTCTCAATCCGAGTAGGACCAGCGGTAGTGCTTCAGGCCATGAAGTGGAACTACACATTAATGCAGCTTTGAGCGTGCGGTGTAGTCGTTCCACCATTCCATTACTAGATGAATGATAGCTTGTGGTGCGTAGGTGGTTGCACCCGCACAGTAGTAAAAGTTCATTGAAAAGTTGGCTTTCAAACTGCCTTCCGCGATCTGTTGTTATGTTTTGCGGAACGCCAAATCTGGAGAACCATGAATGCAACAGTGCTTTTGCAACCGACTCCGCAGAAATGTCTTGTATTACAACTACTTCTGGCCACCTGGTAAAACGATCAATGATTGTGAGCAAATAGCGTTGTTCTGAAGAGCATGATAGCGGGCCCACAATGTCCACATGTATATGTGAAAATCTTGCAGATGGCGTCGGGAAGTCAGCAATAGGTGCAAAGACATGTCTGCTGATTTTATTACGCTGGCATGTTAGGCATGCACGCGCCCATGCACGACAATCTTTTTGTATTCCAGGCCACACTACTTTGGAGGAAACTAACTTGGATGTAGCTCGTACTCCTGGATGTGATAGGTTATGTAGTGCACTATAAATCTCCCGACGATATTGTTCTGGTATGTAAGGTCGCTCCTTTCCTTTTGCTACATCACACCAAATTCCGTCTGGAACATTTGGGGCCCGCATCTCGTGGTCGTGCGGTAGCGTTCTCGCTTCCCACGCCCGGGTTCCCGGGTTCGATTCCCGGCGGGGTCAGGGATTTTCTCTGCCTTGTTATGGCTGGGTGTTGTGTGCTGTCCTTAGGTTAGTTAGGTTTAAGTAGTTCTAAGTTCTAGGGGACTGATGACCATAGATGTTAAGTCCCATAGTGCTCAGAGCCAGTTGAACCATTTGAACATTTGGGACACACACACGTCTGAGCCGCAGCGCAGTCCTCTGTTCCTCTATTAGACGGCGCAAGAAAGGATCTTCTCGTTGTTTAGACGCTAACTCGGTCCAACGAATTGAATTTAAAGTGGCACAATTCCTAGACAGGCAATCTGCGACCAGGTTGTCTTTTCCTGAAACGTGACGCACGTCAGTTGTGAATGTGCAATGTACTCGACTTGCCTGCACTGACGTGGTGAATTGAGCTCTGTGTCTCGTTGAAATACAGCTACCAACGGCTTGTGATCGGTAAAAATTGCAAAGTGCCTCCCTTCGACAGACGTGCGAAAATGCTTTATGGCTAAGTAAATAGCAAGCAACTCACGGTCAATAGCACTGCATTTTTGCTGCTGTCGAGTCAGGTTTTTAGAGAAAAATGCGAGCGGCTGCCATCTGCCATCAACTTCTTGCTGTAGCGCTGCACCCACTGCTGTTTGGCTCGCATCAACCATGAGCGCTAAAGGAGCGCTCGGATGTCCCAATAGTGTTGCCCGAGAAAGACATTTCCTTAAGTCATGGAAAGCTGCTTCAGCATCTGGACTCCATGGAATTTTACGATTTCCTGTTGTATTTTTACCTGCAAGTAACGTTGTGAGTGGCTCTTGGGCGGCAGCTAATTTAGGTAAGTGACGTCTGTAATAGTTGAGCATGCCTAAAAATCTGCGAAGTCCTTTGTAAGTTGTGGGAAGGGGCATCTGTTGTACTGCTTCAACCCGCTCAGGCAAAGGTGACAGGCCTGCTGCTGAAACCAAATATCCCAGGAACTTAACCTCGCGTTTTCCAAACGTGCACTTTGTTTCGTTAATAATTATGCCATACTCTGTGAGACGGCGGAAAAGCTGCCGCAGATGTTCGACATGCTGATATACAGAACCAGAGAATACTAAAATGTCGCCCATATAACAAAATACGAATGGTAATTCTCGAAGCACCTCATGCATGAATCTTTGCCATGTTTGGGCAGCGTTTCTGAGGCCAAATGGCATAAAATTGTACTCAAACAAACCGAATGGTGTGATAACTGCTGTTTTTTTTTAATGTCAGATGGGGCCATGGGAATCTGGGAAAATGCTTTGGCGCAATCAATCACACTAAATATTTTGGCACTGCTAATCGTACTGTTAAAATCAGTCACATTGGGTACTGGGTAGCGGTCGGGAATTGTGCGGGCATTGAGCGCCCTGTAGTCTCCACATACTCTACATGAACTGTCTTTTTTACGGACCATGTGAATTGGAGGTGCCCATGAACTATCAGACCTACTTACAATACCTGTTTTTAGACACCGAGCGAGGTGGCGCAGTGGTTAGACACTGGACTCGCATTCGGGAGGGCGACGGTTCAATCCCGCGTCCGGCCATCCTGATTTAGGTTTTCCGTGATTTCCCTAAGTCAGTCCAGGCAAATGCCGGGATGGTTCCTCTGAAAGGGCACGGCCGACTTCCTTCCCCATCCTTCCCTAATCCGATGAGACCGATGACCACGCAGTCTGGTCTCCTTCCCCAAACCAACCAACCAACCTGTTTTTAGAAGTCTGTCGAACTCAGCTCGCGCCGCGAGCAGCTTCTCTGGAGGCAGACGCCGTGGGCGGAAGGCAACGGGTTGACCTTGTGTCGTGCTGATGTGGTGTTGAGTATTGTGTCTGCATTTCCTGGTTGCGTTGACGGGTTCGGTAAGTGTTGGAAAGTCTTGAAGCAGTTTACGAAAAAGTGATTCCTCCGACAGTGCTCTGATATTGCCTACAGTATACGAATCGTTACGACTGTCGGGTGTCTTCTTGCGTGACGCACACGTGTGCGCCCCGCTTAGTTGCGGGTAGGACATCGTATCACAATATCCTGACGCGGATGACGCGGTAGAGGAGCCGGAAATCTTCGTGCGGAAAGACACGGGCACATCGCACTGCACTTGAACCGACGCGGAAGACGCAGTAGGCAATATCCCTTCTGTGGGAACTGTCACCAAACGACGGTTAACCAGGTCGGGCATAAGTCGGTAGTTCCGTAAAAAATCCGCTCCAATTATAGGACTCGGCACATCAGCAACCACAAAAGTCCATTTTGGATGGAAGTTGGAATTCAGATGTAATGCCAACTGTTTCTCACCATAGGTAGATATTCTGGAATTGTTTGCCGCAGTCAGCACATGTTGCGTTGTTGTCGTGAGTATATCACCTCTCTTTCTTGGATACACACAGACCTCTGAACCCGTGTCAATCAGAAACTTCTCACCTGAAGAGAGGTCCAACACGAACAATCGGTGTGATTGGTTGACTGCAGATACCGTGGCGTTTTTACCTCTTTGAATCACGCTATGACTCGGGCGCTTATGTTGCTGTTGACGAACGTTAGCGCCCTTTAACGCCCGCCTTTTAAGTTTGGGTAGCTGCAGGGTTGACTACATTGACGGGCAGTGTTACCGAAGCGTCTGTGGTACCAGCACCATTGATCTGTCAAACCCTGTTGGATAGCATTTCTTCGTCTTTTCCAACTGCGACTTCGCAGCTGCTGGTGGAGTGAAGTTACTTGCACGTTGAGTTTTGCCACTTGTGCTGCCAGTTGCTGTATGGTGGGTTCGGTCGACGAGCACTGCTGTTGGGAAGTATTATTGCACGTTCCTGGCTCACTGACGTCAGATTCCATCACACTACACGTTCTTGGGCCTCTATCCTGGCTGTAGTTGAATTCGTAACACGCAGAAACTTCGGTTAAGGTGTTTGAGATGGTGTCTGCCTTTTTTGCTAAGACTTGCAATGGTAAGTCTGTTTCTGCTGCAATGACGGCACGGATGTTGGCAGGAAGTTTACGAAGCCATATTAGACGTAAAGACTCTTCAGGTAGGAGTTCCGGGCCGGCTAATGTACGTAAGGCTTTGAGTACTTGTGACGGAGTCTTGTCGCCCAAATCTTCTTATGCGAAAATTTTTTGTAGTCGCAAATCTGGTGACAACGTATAATGCTGTATGAGAGCTTCCTTTAGCACAAAGTAATTTTGTTGCGACAAGGTTTCTTCTACTTGCTCTATCACTTCTAAATTCAGATGTGAAACCACTATATTAAATTTGTCAATGTTGTTAGACACCCCACGCTGCCGAAATATGCATTCAGCCTGCGTAAAACAAAGCAGGGGGCGCGTCGGCCAGAACGCGGAAAGCTTAACATTTCCGTGTCGCGCGTAGGTACTCCCATCTTTTGCGTTAACATCTGTCGTTCCGTTTTGTGGCGAATCAAAGGGCATGGACCGCGATCCTTGGTCGAACAGTCTATAGTCTTCAATCTTGATTCCACTGCCCCATGCTTTTGTCTCTGAATTCATTATTCTCGTCGGTATATATATTTTCTTTATGCTTCTGCTACGATTTTTCGGGGTCACCACTATGGGAGCCTTTATATTTTATGAAGTAACAGCTTTTTCATGAGATGAGAAAAGATTTTATTTTCCAAGCACAGATCAAAAACTAACAAGATAAACAACTCGTAACCAAGCCGACTACGGCAAAGATAAATATCAATCAGCTGCAGCTTTCACCCGCTGTTTTTGGCGCAGTGGATAAATGACGTCGCCACATCATTAAAGAAAAGATTTCAATTAAGGGAAAAAGTTTTCTAAATGATGAATAAGTTTAACTGAAGTAATTGAATTATTTACGGAAAGGCCAAAGATTTTGCTACTAACAAAGATTCGTTATTCTGTGACGCATGCGAAGTCTCTTCACTTACATATTATCGCTGCGTCGAGTTGGAAAAACATTTAAGGGAGAAATAAAAATGTTTTAATTCCTAACAGTAGTGATGTAAGTGTCCATAAACAGAATAATCATTTCAAGACGGTAGACAGATTGGTATTTTAGTACAAATCAAATAGTTCCGAGTTTATGTCAGAGAGTACGTACTGCGTCAAAAGCTCGTTGCGAAAGATAACAATTGGTAGTTGGATGTCGCTTTTATCATCACGCAAGATTATCAGGTACTGAAATTAAAGTAATTTGTTGCTCTGACGAGATCAGTATCGCAGACAACGAGAGTGGTTCTTTAAATAGGCCCATTTATTCACTACTGCTTAACTTCAGTAATTATTGTCGTGTGAATATTGTTAAGTGATTATTCGCAGTTCTGATATCAAATTAACTAAATTGATCAAGTAACTACTCCCATCTCCTACTAATCACATGAGTTTTCCCCAGCTGGCACGTGTCCCTTCCCCCAGCACTTCTTGGAAAATACTCCCCACTCTGTGATGTCACCCACCTCCACCATCCCACTGCGTTTGGAAATGGCGAAAAAACTCGCTCAGTCTGTGTTGGGGTGATGGACTGAAGGACGTCATGACGGTAGGCTAATATAGCGTGCATAAGGCCTTGTTTAAACAATTTATTTAACAGTATTATTTACTTTTTTCTGAAATCACAAGACACCTCGAATTTGACGCCGGTGTTTAAACAGAGGACATGAGGAATATTGTTTATTTATTTATACAATCACAATACACCTCAAAATTGACCCTAGTGTTGGAATATTGTTGTTTACATACAGTGCAGAATACTGTTTAAACAATTTAGACAATGTTAAACAATGGCAGAACTTTCTTTTATTCTGAGAGCGAAAGGAACCATGTATTTACACTGTCACACATCACACTAACCTTAACTGAAAAACCATCTCATGCACACTCTGTCCACCAGAGTCACAGTTCCTAGAATGAGCCATGTGCTGGCCTCGTGGTACTGGCCAGGGTCCTAGATGCGGAAACTGCAGGGCTGTGCTGATCACTTCCTGTTGTCCAGGTATACCCCAGCCTTCCCCTGCGGTATGCTAGTGCATGCGAGAATTCCTTCCAAGGCAAATGCCTGACTGGGAATCAATCCAGAAATACTGCTGAAGTCAATAAACTGATTAACTAATTAATTTCCAGTCACGTGATCGCGATTTAAGGAATATAAGATGGACGCAGTAGCACACTGGTCCCAGCACCAGTCAGACTCTGGAAGAAGAAGAACCATGAAGTATCAACAGCAGCAGTCAAAATTTTCGTTTAAGTCTCCATTTCAGAAGCGTAAAAGTAAATCCTCATTTCATGTCTTTGCTAGTATTACCATATGTAGTGGTTACTCCTCCTCCCCTTCTTAGTCATATTCCCTTTCTTTGTTCAATTCCATGTCATTGTCTGTCAATGTATATTGTTTCCTCTTTCACTTTGTTCGGTGGCCTCTGATGAGTCTGGACCAGCATGACATCCAGTGTGTCTGGGCCAGCAGCAGCCACCATTGGCTTGCCAGTACTGTAGCAAATTTTGGCTTGTCAGGACCAGCACTGGTACCAGCAGCGTGGGATCCTGTTTCACGCTTCACCAGGACAACGAGCTGCTATTATCTATCCCACTCATTCATTTAGACACATAGCAAGTCCCTGACTCTCAGAAGATCTGTGCTGAGGGTATGTGGTGGATGAGAAGCTTCTGATGCCTCCCAATACTACACTGCTTTTCACTTCAATTTATAATTTGACAGATAGCGGTTTAAAGCGCTTAAATATTGGTGTAGAAGCATGAGCGGTCAGTGACTGGAGTGTTGTGTTCAAATGGTTCAAATGGCTCTGAGCACTATGGGACTTAACTTCTGAGGTCATCAGTCCCCTAGAACTTAGAACTACTTAAACCTAACTAACCTAAGGACATCACACACATCTATGGCCGAGGCAGGATTCGAACCTGCGACCATAGCGGTCTCGCGGTTCCAGACTGAAGCGCCTAGATCCGCTCGGCCACTGCCGCCAGCTGTTGTGTTAGAGATTGAAAATGCACTGAGAAATGTTAAAATGTGGCTTAAGAAGTTGGAATGGGAGAGTGTGGAACTGTGAATTTAGGTGTTGTTAGGGGACCAGGAACCCACTAGATGATGTATGTTAAGAAAAGTACAAATAACATCTACTCTTTTGATCAATCTGGAGTCTTGTTGCTGCCAGAAGAGATACAACGATACCTCACCAACAGAAGACGAGTGTTCTACAATTTTCATTCCTATCAAAACTTCAATACCTACTTATGCGGGCATCTGTGTCCCTCCTAACATTAATTAAGAAAATGGTTCAAATGGCTCTGAGCACTATGGGACTCAACTGCTGTGGTCATAAGTCCCCTAGAACTTAGAACTACTTAAACCGAACTAACCTAAGGACAGCACACAACACCCAGCCATCACGAGGCAGAGAAAATCCCTGACCCCGCCGGGAATCGAACCCGGGAACCCGGCATTCATTAAGAAGCATATATGAAAGGAGATGCATTAAGCATCCACCTGTCAGTCAAGGTTCACATGCAATGTTCTATAACTTTAGAACAACGATAGTTAATATTACCTGCAATTGAATGTTACAGTCAGTGTGGCCAACATTTATGGTTTTTGACCGCTGACACAGACGGTTTTGTCTACCCTAGCATTGCTCTGACGGTTAATGAAGCCAGCAATAGTGTCATCGTCGGTAATTTTGCTGAGAGTTCATCTAGAGATTCAGTAACTAGTTTCAACTTTTCACACAGTGTCTGCTCTCCATTCAAATGTCCCAACCTTAGCAACTGTAATTTCTCTGGAGCTACCTTCCGTTCAGTGATGACCTTGCTATATCGTAAGCGAGCTGCTTCACAGGCTGCACCTTATATACATTTCGCTCAACTTTTACAGTTATGTCATGTACTTTCTTCTCAGTTCCATCAACCTTTACCACTAAGTTGTCTACTTTCTTTCTCAGAATGTTGCAGGTGTATGTCTCTAGATCCTTAGCTCTAGCATCTAATTTGTTGATAAGTCTTGGAAGGGTCTGGGCATACTTCTCTTGCTCCTTAACTTTATGTTCGAGAGACTGAATTTTTCCATCTACGTACAGACGCATTCTCTGCCTATGCACCCCTATCCTCTCGGCTGAGTGCCTGACACACATGCGATCTTGGTCACTGTGTGATGTATACTGATATATACTCATCCCATATTTGATAGCTCTCTCTCTCTCTCTCTCATCGATGAGTATGCCAGTACAAATCGCACTGTGACCAAGATCGCATATACAGGGTGGTCCATTGATAGTGACCAGGCCAAATATCTCACGAACTAAGCATCAAACGAAAAAACTACAAAGAACGAAACTCGTCTAGCTTCAAGGGGGAAACCAGTTGACGCTATGGTTGGCCCGATAGATGGCGCTGCCATAGGTCAAACGGATATCAATTGCCTTTTTTTAAATAGGAACCCCCATTTCTTATAACATATTCGTGTAGTACGTAAAGAAATATGAATGTTTTAGTTGGACCACTTTTTTCGCTTTGTGATAGATCCCAATGCTCCCGACTTCTTCCTATTCCCTCGACTCAGACTCGTATTGATAGGAAAGAGGTCTGACGATATTCCTGACACCCTAGGATACGTGACGTGGCTTTTGAACACCATCCCAAAGGATGAGTATCTCGAGGGACAGTAAGGTAACTGTAATTCATAGTTCATCTACGTTGATGTTACAGGGCTATTCACCGAACTTTGTCAGGGGTTGTATATGTAGCCACTATAGTACAGTCATCTTACCGACTGACCTGCAATGGCCACACTTTAATTACATAACGATGGGGTAGTTAAATAAGAAACATAACAAAGATTTGCGGTTATATATAATTTATTTACATTTCTGCAATGATACATAAAGTGCATTAGATCAGCAACAAAACCAACTGATTCATTTTTACAGTATTTCCCAGATAACTGTTTCTTGTAGGCACTAAATTCTGCATGTATTTCTCTCAAACTGATGGGTTCCCTTTAGCTTCTTCTTTTGACATCATACTGATAAACTGTTCTAAATTCTCTGCTTGCACACTATACATATAGACACGTGACAGCCCACAGTTTCGTCTTTCCAGCACAAGGGATACCACTGTATGTAGGACAAACAAGTTTGTGACAGTGGAGTGTTGCAGATCGACCTCCAGAACCCACTATGAGTGTCGTACCATCATACTATCATACAATAATGTTATAGATAGTATCAGACCAGCACAGTATATGTCCAGAGATGGAGAATACTCAGAGGTCATCTGTTGTTGATTTGGTGTTCAGCACGACACAGTTCATCCCATACCAACTCTGTAAACCACAGCTTAACGCTTCTCAATGCATTTTCAATCTCTAACACAACACACCAGCCACTATCCACTCATGCTTCTATACAAATATTTAAGCACTTTGAACTGCTAGCTGTTAAATTATAAGTTGAAGTGAAAAGCAGTAGAGCATTGGGAGGCCTCAGCAGCTTCTCATCCACCACATCCCCTCAGCACAGATCTTCTGAGTTAGGGACTTGCTAGGCGTCTGGATGAATGAGTAGGATAGATAATATCAGCTCTTTGTCCTGCTCCAACACGCTGGTCAGGTGCGTAACAGGAACCCATGGAGCTGCTACCAGTGCTGGTCCTGACAACCCAAGTTCACTATAGGCTCCAATGAGCCAGTGGCTGCTGCTGGCCGAGACCTGCCAGAGGCCAATGAACAAACTAATAGAAGAAAAAAATAAGCATTCATGGATAATGACATGGAATTGAACAAAGAAAGAGAACTTGACAAGAAGAGAAGGAGGAGGAACAGATACATGTGGTAATACTAGCAGTGACATGTAGTGAGCTTTTACAGATCTGTGATGAAGAGGCAGATGAGTATCTCAACTGCTGCTGTTGATGCTTCACAGTTCTTATTCTTCCGGAGATTGACTGCGACTGGGACTGGTGAGCTACTGTGTCCACCTTACATTACTTAAATCAGAATCACATGACTGAATATTAATTAGTCAACCAATTTATTGACTTTGGCAGTGTTTCTGGATCGATTAGCAGTTAGGCATTCGCCTTGGGAGGAGTTCAACACCCCAACACACACTGAGAGAGTTTTCCTGCCATTTCCAGGTGCAGGGGGCTGATTGGTGACATCATATGATTGAGGGAGGGGGGGTATTTTCCAGAGGAGTGGTTGGTGGGGGAAGGGACATATGCTGGCTGGGAGAACCCCCTACATCATCAGGGGTTTCTGCCAGAAAGTTTTAGAAATTTGAAGTCGACAATATATCAGCCCCTGACTTAAAGGAGTTGTTTGGTAGGACACTTCCTGAGGTATCAAGCAATTGTCAGTTTGCTAATGGAAGGAAATGTGGAGCGGGGTAAAAGTTGAGGAGGGACAAGAAGACTCGACAACAATAACTAGGTTCAAATGAATGTAGGCTGCGGTAGTAATGCAGAACGATGGGTATTGCACTGGACACACTAGCGTGAAGAGCTGCGTCAAACCATTCGGCTTGCAGACAACAACGACATGTGTCAATCATTTTGGCATGTATAATATAGTGATATTTTGTTTGTTGTTTCCATTTTTTTTTTCTTTGTTCATTGCTAAGATGGACGCATGGGCTCTTTGACGTACAGTTCATTGTAGTGACTGGTATTTTCAGCCAAATGCCAGACAAATTTGTTCTGGAGCAAAATGGATATTTGGGCAATGATTTCCGTTTCTATTATTTGCTTTACAGCCAATACAGATCACTAGTCGGAATTGATGGATTGGAGCAACTATTGTTTTGCCTGCGGGTAATGCCGGCCGATGACTTGCCATTTTGTGTTGCAATGTGGTTCGCAGTCGAATTACCTCTACGTCCATACGCCGGAAACCACTGCTAAGTGCTGGGGGAGGGTTATGAAAATTGTACTGCAAATTAGGGACGTTCCCTCCCATGGAGCGCGGGAAGAATGGCTGCTTAAATGACTCTCGTTTTAGCGTACCCTGGAGTATATTCCTCAGATAATACTGGTTCTCGCAATTTTTAAAGGAGAGCTTCCGGTATAGTTGACGTCTGTCAATTCAGGCTATTCAGCATTCCTGTGATACTCTCGTGCGAAACAATCCAACATTACTGCTGCCCTTCTACACCGAAGCGTCAAAGAAACTGGTATAGGCATGCGTATTCAAACACAGATATATATAAAACAGGCAGAATACGCCGCTGCGGTCGGCAACGCCTATATAAGACAACACGTGTCTGGCGCAGTTGTTAGATCGGTTTCTGCTGCTACAATGGCAGGTTATCAAGATTTAAGTGAGTTTGAATATGGTGTTACAGCCCGCACGCGAGAGATGAGACACAGCATCACCGAGGTAGCAATGAAGTGGGGATTCTCCCGTACGACCATTTCACGAGTGGACCGTAAGTATCAGGAATCCGGTGAAACATCAAATCTCCGACATCGCTGCGGCCGGGAAAAGATCCTGCAAGAAGGGGACAAACGACGACTGAGGAGAATCTTTCAACGTGACAGAAGTGCAACCCTTCCGCAGATTACTGCAGATTTCAGTGCATGGCCATCAACAAGTGTCAGTGTGTGAACCATTCAACGGAAAGTCATTGATATGGGCTTTCGGAGCCGAAGTGATGACTGCGCGACACAAAACTTTACGCCTCGCCTGTGCCCATCAACAACGACACTGGACTGTTGATTATGGGAAACATGCTCCCTTGTTGGACGAGTCTTGTTTCAAAATGTATCGAGCGGATGGACGTGTACGGGTATGGAGACAACCTCATGAATCCTTAGATGCTGCATGTCAGCAGGGGACTGTTCAAACTGGTGCAGCTCTGTAATGGTGTGGAGTTGTGCAGTTTGAGTGATATGGGACCCCTGATACGTCTAGATACTACTATGACGGGTGACACGTTCATAAGCATTCTGTCTGACCACCTGCATCCATCCATGCGCATTGTGCGTGCCTACAGATTTGGGCAATTCCAGCAGGACAATGCGACACCCCACACGTCTAGAATTGGCTTTCCAGAAATGAACATTATTGAGCATATCTGACATGCCTTCCAACGTGATGTTCAGAAGAGATCTCCACTCCCTCGTACTCTTACGGATTTATGGACAGCCCTGCAGGATTCATGGTGTCAATTCCCTCCAGCACTTCTTTAGACATTCGTCGAGTCCATACCACGTCGTATTGCGGCCCATCTCCGTCCTCGCGGGAGCCCTACACGATATTAGGCAGGTGAACCAGTTTCTTCGGTTCTTCAGTGTATGTACACGTCCAATATCCGCTGTTAGTCCTTCGAGATATTGGGCCTACACCCATGAGAAACAATGGAGTACTGGTCTGTCTCCATTGCAGTCTATTTTCCCAGTATCCTATCAAGGAACTGAAGTCTGCAACATTTTCTTATCCATGACCGAACCTTTGTGCTCTTTCAATTTCATAACCCCACAAATTGTTGTATCGAGGCATTTGTGTAACACCCAGGCATTTGTATGCCCCAGTGTGGCTCACTGATATTGTGGTCAGAGGATAATAGGTTTCTGCGTTTTGTGAAGTGCGCATTTCTATGTCTATGAGCAATTATTGCAAGTTAACAGCTTTCGCATAACTCTGAATCTTATTTAAGTACGAATGGACATTTGTGCAGCTTTTTTCGTATGTTACTACATTATACTCTGCAAGAAGAAAAGATGTCACACGTTGAAGGTCATTTTATTAAGTGAAGTGACAGGTAGATCATAATTGTAGGCGTATATAATAACAAATTCAGTCCAAATTGAACATACATGTCACAGTGCAGGGTGTTCAAACAGTGGCATCAATACACAGTTTATCCCCCTCTGGCCGTAAGGCAGGCGTGTGTGGTCACATGCAATCGATCATAAACAGCTGAATGGCATCCTGAGACAGATTGTCCCGAGCATTTTGCGCCTTTTGCTGCAATTCGGCGATGGTTCTTGCCGGCCCTGGAGAACGAGTAAGTTCCCGCTTCATCACGCCCCATACGTGAAACTTCCTAGCAGATTAAAACTGTGTGCCGGACCAAGACTCGAACTCGGGACCTTAGCCTATCGCGGGCAAGTGCTCTATCACTGAGCTGTTCGGTCAGAGGGTTAGCTGCCCCCTATAATAAAAAAAACCTGAGTTAATCGATCAACAAAGAACTTAAAACGGGTGTCTTACGACGTCCACCCCGAGCAGATGCAACAAACGAAAGCGAACAAAATGAGATTAAAAAAAAAAATGGTAGAGGACTTGCCCACGAAAGGCAAAGGTCCCGAGTTCGAGTCTCGGTCCGGCGCACAGTTTTAATCTGACAGGAAGTTTCGTATCAGTGCACACTCCGTTGCAGAGTGAAAATCTCATTCATGTCCCATACGTGTTTAATTGGCGAGAGATGTGATGATCTTACTGGCCACTTGTTGTGCACCAGTAACAGCTAGTCGCGTTTATGGTATAATGCAACTCCTGTTTAAGGAATTATATTTGACCATGACTGTGTAGTAACGGTTAAGGTATCGGATTAATTTTAGTTTCTCTAAAGATTTCTATTGAAAGCAAGCACTAGCACATAAACGGGAATCAGACCACTGTTCTATTATACTAAAGTAAATAGTAATTACGTAAAACGAAATGTTCACCAGTCTTATTAGGCAAAGTTGTTCCAAGTACTTGCATTGTTCACAAAATTAGTTTGGTATTTATTGCGTATTATTCACGATGAACAGGATGAAAACTCTCAACAAGACATTTTCACCGTTGAATATCGCTATTAGAGACGCTAGAACCTACTGTTAGTTATTGTTTATAGACGATGATGAGACGCCATAGAAAAGAAAGGCATCCTCACGCCATTTCTCCAAATAAATTGCAAATATAGTATTATTTTATGTTATTGCAATTATCGTTATTATTTTTATGTTATAGGACATGTGACTTTTTATACAGGGAGTTACAAAAAGGTACGGCCAAACTTTCAGGAAACATTCCTCACACACAAATAAAGAAAAGATGTTATATGGACATGTGTCCGGAAACGCTTAATTTCCATGTTAGAGCTCATTTTAGTTTCGTCAGTATGTACTGTACTTCCTCGATTCACCGCCAGTTCGCTCAATTGAAGGAAGGTAATGTGGACTTCGGTGCTTGTGTTGACATGCGACTCATTGCTAATAGCTCCTGCACATTTCAGTCGAAGTGTACGTACGCTTCTCAACAACAGATTCGGTGACCGATGGATTGGTAGAGGCGGACCAATTCCATGGCCTCCACGCTCTCCTGACCTCAACCCTCTTGACTTTCATTTATGGGGGCATTTGAAAGCTCTTGTCTACGCAACCCCGGTACCAAATGTAGAGACTGTTCGTGCTCGTGTTCTGGACGGCTGTGATACAGTACGCCATTCTCCAGGGCTGCATCAGCGCATCAGAGATTCCATGCGACGGAGGGTGGATGCATGTATCCTCGCTAACGGACATTTTGAACATTTCCTGTAACAAAGTGTTTGAAGTCACGCTGGTACGTTCTGTTGCTGTGTGTTTCCATTCCATGATTAATGTGATTTGAAGAGAAGTAATAAAATGAGCTCTAACATGGAAAGTAAGCGTTTCCGGACACATGTCCACATAACATATTTTCTTTCTTTGTGTGTGAGGAATGTTTCCTGAAAGTTTGGCCGTACCTTTTTGTAACACCCTGTATAATATCATGATTGTTTTGATGTTTTCTATAAGTGGTTGGATAATTTTCGGGTTATGTGTATCATATTAGAACTGATCTCATTATGACTTTGTATCTCAGAAAAGTGGCGTCATACCGTAAATCTAGTTGCATTTGTGGATTAAGCATTCCACAATTTTGTAAATTCAGAGGTAGAGAAAAAATGTGCAAATATGTTGACCTGTGTTAGCAGCCGTGGCTTGGAAGAAGCTTTAGCTCTTAATCTAGACGCACGAAAAATTGCATTTCCGTCAGACTATCATTAACGTTGATGTATAGAACTCATTTTTAAAAGTTCCTCGAGGCATGAATTTCCGATGTCTTGGCGAACCGCGAACCCGTTACTACCCCGGCGCTGACTTCGTTGCTCCCCGGGCTCTTAAAAGCCATGAATGATGCTTAACTGACACTAAGCAGCGGGCAACTTCCCCGCAGAGGCCCGTTAATTATTTAAAACAAGTCCGCTTCGCGACCGTATTTGGTCTCCCAACGCCGGAGGCAGCCCTTTTTCGCGGCGGCCGATCGCCATATGGTTTAATCAGCCCGACGGCACCGGCCGATGCAGTTTTTGACGGCTGCAATCTAAATTACTATCGATACGTCGCAGCGAAAAGAACAAAGAAAAATCAATTTCGTCTTGCAAGCGTGATAGTGAAACAGAAACAAATAGGCGACGAACATCTTAACCGGTTACCGTAACGGGTTGTGGACCACCGAATACCTTTTGTTCCACCGGCAGCGCTCGATTTGGTCCTGCTGCTCAGCCGTCTTCTTCCTTTTTCCCGCGCGTCGGTCGATTTTTGTCTGCCGCGCCGCCGCAGGTTGCACTATAGGTCAGTGACTAGCAGGTTAACGCGCGGCCCGTCCAGATGGCAGCACCGACGGGGGCCCGTGAGCGCGGCGACAGGCAGAGGTCTCTACTAGTAGTAGTACACCGCCGTTGACAGAAGTCCGTTGGCTTGTGTGCGGGATGTTCGTCTGCTAGCGCGCGGCCCGGCTATCTCCGAGGATGTTCGCTAATCAGGTGAGGCAACACAGCGGAGGGAACAGCTGCAGACTCGTCGGCTGCTGTCTGGCCGACGCACCGGCAGCAGATGCGCCGCTTCGCGGCACAAACACGAAAATCTGTTTTGTTTTAGTTTACGCTCGCAGCGTCGATTCCGCTTATCTCTGTCGTGTCGCACGGGTGAAACGAATAAAACGAGCACCGTACGAGTCTGACTCCCAAGTGTAAGTGACGCGACGCGTGCGCCGACGTACTATAGAAAGGACTTTGAGCTGTGTCAAGATTTCAAACGTTTAAAGAGTGTCCCAAAATAATGAAGTTGGGTAACGGTCTACCCGTATAAGCAGCTGCGGAGCTCAGCTGAGCGACTTTCGTCAGGTCAGAGAGCTGTAAACACAGAGCGTAGAAAGCCAGCTGTTAATTGCATGTTTGAAAGTACCGCCGAACGTGCTATCCACTGTTACGTAGTTTCAACTAAATGAAGCGTCCATGCTGCAATATGAACACCGCGATGATTATAAGCAAGCATTTACATTCTTGAACAGACACAGTAGTGCAATAAATTCATAAGTGAATTATAGGAAAAACCGAACTGTGGTAATATTTGTCATAATTTTTAATTGAGAGTTGTCGGTCAACCGCTATATATGTACCGCTTGTATGAAATTTAAATTCGCATGATATCGTGATATGGCCAGTATTAAGTTATGCGGGAGTCCAAAATTTCTGCTCATGAAAAAAATGTTTATTACACAATTAAAGAGGATCCCCTATGTTGAACCAACGTTTTTAACCACACTCATTTTCTTAGTATTATGAAGGTTTCGAACATGAAAAACTACATCGTGTATAATAAAATTTGCAAAACATGGGCAAAAGTGTATATTTCGTAAAACGTTTACAATATTGTGAAACATGTGCAATGTTTCTTCAATAACCAGCGGGATATATATTCATTATTATTTAATTTTTAAACTTTATTTTACATATATGGGTGTAGTTTTATATAATATAGGAAAAGAATTGTTCGTTTCTATGTTATCATGTTTGCTCTAGCATATCTTATTAAACAACAGACAATACTATTTTCAGGTTTTGTGTCTTTATTCTGATCTTGGAACGGTGTAATAAACGAAATAAGCTATCGTTTAAACAAATGACGTCCACCACTAATTCCTCTACGAGAGTATTTTACAACAGTCGCGTCTTTGAGTAGCCTCTGCGTCATTGCGTGGCGGATGGTCGAGACTATGATTTCCACATTTTCTTTGCGCTCTTTGTGCAGCCAAATTTGTCGTCCACGCAGCAGTAAATCATGATTCTGAAAGGAACTTTGTTTATACGCCGAAGACTTGATTTATTCCCAATACAACGTCTCAACCTTCTTCGGAATACCACCCAATGTACATTTCAGCTGTTATTAAACAAATACCTGCCCAGCCCACTTTCGGCTCCCGAAAAGAAGAGCTATAACTGTTCATCACTAAAAAGGAAAATCAAATATATAAAAATGAGAAATACGTTGAAACAAGAATCTATTTTAAGTAGCATAAAAAATAGGAATTTTTGAAATGCCCAACTACTTACAGCGTAAAAATAAAAGCTCTCGGGTAACTGTCAGTGCAAGTCGTGTTGCAATTTAACATCTAGTTTCTTGTCAAATGCACTTTTGCTTCCGATCACAGTTTTATCCACTGATGATACTTCCCCAATAAAGGTGAATCTTTTTTCAGACAGCATTAAGTGTGTCTGTATCGAAGTTTTAATCGAATGAGAAGTCACGGTCGTGAAGAATATGAGAAGCGCTACAATAAACAGCGTAATTATGTCATAGTATTGCATTATATTATTTTGAGCTTCCGTCTGTGTGCAAATGAATGAACGCGTTTTATATTGTTTCATCGTATAAATTTCGCCTCAGTTTATTACAAAGTATCTTACGAGCAGCTCAGGATATGCAGGGTGACAGCATTAAAAATGTCATGTTTTCGTAGTTTAAAAGTAATCACCAGCGCAGTTATAAGCTCTAAAACGCAATATTAAATTTAATGGGCAGTGAACATAGACAGCATGATGCTTCAACAAACATTTAAACAGCTTATAATTTTCGTTTACTTCTTCACACAGTAACTTTTTTGTGAAACGCTCATAACAGGATTCAGCCACATTGGCCATCGTCAGATGCTCAGAACGGAATTTAGTTTAACACATGGATATTTTGAGGCGTTGAGAGCAACTATAAGGACCCAAAGCACGCCGTCATCAATTTTGAGATTGCAGTATATGTGCATGCTCCTGACATCTTTTAAGTGAACCAGTTCTATTTATATGTTACCCCACGCTATACATACGAACATTCACGAAAAGCTGTCTCACCAATTTCTCGGATATGCAGTTCCATAACGACCCCAAGTACAAAGCATACTTTTGTTGCTCTGCACTGCTCAATTTCTGCCTAGGGTTGACAACATAATTTAGTGTCTACGTGATTCACATAGTAGTAATACTCAATAATCGGAGGTGTATCTGCTGTTTTATCTGAAACTCAGGCTCACAGATGTGCTTAATGAGGACTATGAAGTGCTGAATAGGTCATAAGTGCGTGTGTGGTGAATTTTGTATCTGGTCTTTATGTTGTGAGTCTAGTTTCACATTAATTACAAACTTAACAATTATCAAAAGGCAATATTTTCACTAGCCTATATAAGGAAATTCTGTGAATTAACATTAACAATTAATATAATATTAATTAATATTTATTAGCATAATATGGGTACATAATTTTTTGGTAGGAAGTACAGGATATTGAGACTTGGTTAAAAAACAATTCAGGCCTATGACACTAGTGGTTTCTCTGTAAATATGCTTTTCACAAACATCTAATTTCCTCAGAACTTTGTTCTGTGCTTCGGACCCTTATGGGTCTCAGTGCCTCATTCATTCACTAACCGCTGCTCCTAGCATCTGACGATGGCCAATGTGACTGAAACCGATCGTGGCTGTGTCATGAGAAAATGAATGAGTCAACAAATAAAAATTATGAGAAGTCCATCATTGTTTCCGTAAACGAATTTTTACTTTTTCTTTTTTTTTTCTTTTAAGTTTAAATAGCTTGACAGACGATGTAAACAGGCATTGTGTTTCATACCGATGATTCGTGAGCTTATGGTGGTTAGCTTATTTTATTTTTTTATTGATTGATTTGCTTAACCTGCAAGATTGGGATCATTAGGTTCTCTGTTACAACTAACCAATCTTTGTGCATACGTTACATTATGTTCTTTATGAGATGCATTTTAGTGTCTCCACCATAAAGTACAGTACACAGTACTTTCTAGTGAATTTGATAATGAACTGAAATGATCTTGTTTTTTGTATAATGTGAGCATAGTAAGTAAATCTTTGCAGCTGAGATTAGTCATAATTATCTGCCCGTTGAATACGCTACGGAATACAGTGATTTCTTTCTGGCCTCTGCATTTTTCCTTCCTTATCTTTGAGACACTCAAAGCTAGCTTCGCCTTTCCTGTAGTTTATTGCAAAGATACCCTCCTTAACGATTGCAGGTCATCTGACGCCTAAGACTTCAGGTCACTGGGAACTACTATGGCCTGGGGGACTCGTAAAACGTTCGTGCACCCGGTAGTAATGCGCAGTAATTCTGAGAAGAGCAGTAAACACACACCAGCTTTCGGGCTGTCCTGGCTGGTTTAGACTTTTAGCGATTAAGTCGTTTCAGTGTGTACATTTTTTGATCAGCTGTAAGATTTTTTTGTAGGCTGGTATTTCAAAATTTGAATGACGTTCTCTAAAATTCTACTGTTTTCGCCTATCAGTTCAAACTCGTTATAGAAGATGACACGTCGAAAATGTGCGTAGCGTTTCTCTGTGGCGATAAAGTCGTCATTCGCGTGAAATCTTGACCGGTACTTGTGTAGACAATATATTCCACCAATATCCCCTAAACAATAATAATCTAAGGTCTTTGAGGTCTAGACATTTGAGTGAAGAGAAACGACAAATCAAGCATCGGGAAAGATTACACTGAGTAATAATTTATACAGTCAGACAAGATGTCAAAAGTATTTCACAGAAATATTCTATATCAATAGAACTCACGCGATTATAACAATCTAGCTACAAATAGATAGTCGACAATTTACTGGCTGTGCAGTATGGGCATCGATTCCAACTAGATGTAAGTATATATACAGACTGACCTTTATGTACTACTTTTATAAACGTAAGTAGACTCACCAAATGTTAACATCTACAGGTTTATTTGACAATGGCGACATAGCCGAAACAAGCTTGTAGTGAAGAAGAAACGTTAGTACTGCAGCTTACTTGGAATTATTCATTATAAAATGAAACAATGGAAATATATTTTCAGGAAATGAAGCCCCACAGCTCTTGTATATATGAAAATGTCACATTATCTCCCTGAGCTGCCGATAAAACACATTATTTATAGTCAGTTTCAGCCGTCTGACCGTCATCAGGTTCATAAAAGTTTTCACAGCATCACGGTAGGCGAAATATAAAATAGTCATTGTCAGATGAGAAAACCATGAGTAATACAGTCTCATCATACTGTAATGGCATGATAATGCTAGCAACAGTGACAGTGTATCAATCATGGTCTTATCACCTGACGATAACGATTTTGGATTTCGGCTAACGTGCTGCTATGAATACGTTTTATGAACTTATTGATGGTCAGATGACTGAAATTGACTGTATAAATGAAGCATTTTATCGGCAGCCCAAGGTGGAAATATGACATTTTTCAGAAATAGTTGAAGTTCTATATAAAGACTCTCACTAATACGCCACAGCAAAGAGCCCCATAGTAATACGGGCAGTATCGATAATTTTATCTCGAGGTAGCATAGCCTACGTTTAATGTTTGTACTACGAATATAAAGAAGCAGCGATTTCTACTTCTCTCTCGCTTTATTTTGTTTGAATGCAGTATGATTCTCAATGCTCGGTGAATGCGTTACTTTAATATTTTGAAACTATGTCTTACTATTATTTGGTGACTATTAACTCGTATGGCTAGCAAGCTGCTTGATACTCTTATAACTTCGTTCCCGTCAGTAGACGGTTGCATTTTCGATGTGCGACTAATACACATTGCGGTTTGGTGCCGACTAAACGTTCATTGCATTCTGACTAACATCTACAGTCGCGCCACTAACTGCAGTAAAAGTTGTTAGAATGTGACAATTGGAGATCCCCTAGCTCCGCTAGCGTCGAGAAAGACATTCATCAGCTATCGTTCGTATCACGCTCCGACAAGGAAAGTAGTGCAACTCGAAAAACGGCAATTTTAGTTAATGTCATTGAAAAATGTGTGTTGTTTTCACAAACGTGCACAAAAAATGTAATGGAACTTACTGCCAACAATACTTGCTTTTGAAATTTGAAGGAAGCTTATGCTGTTTCAGTATAAGTTTTATAGAATTAATTCTTCAAATCGTGTTTCCTCAAGTATTGCATTTTTGAGGTGTTTCATTGTTCTTGCCGGGTGCGATATACGCCGTAAGATTAATATTTGTTTTTAATTTTTATCAACTTATTTTTACAAAATTGTTATTATATTTTTGCGACACAAGCGTTAGTAAAATATCAAGAGACCTGAATGATTGTGAAACAAACGTAAACAGAGCCTAAACTCATGAATGAAATGACGTAAGTTGCAATGTTTTCATAGACAAATGCTCTCGAAATTGTTTACAGTTGTAGCTTATCCCCTGAGAGTAAAAGAATAAAAAGCGATATTTCACATAACAAGTTTTAATAACAAGCATTTATTTCTGTTTTTGACTGTGCAAGTGATAGGTACCTTTTTTGACACGCAACGATTTTACACGGAATCCAAAAGGCTGCACGTTCTTGCACTTTCCTCGGCTTCTCAATCCACAAATGTCTCTTTAATGTAATTACGTCTTCTTCAAGAGATGACCTTGTTGAAGTTTCTGATGTTTGTAGCCCCGGCGTAGCAACGCTTGCGAATTTCTTTCTGTTCTTTCTTTGAGTCGGCAAATTGTCTTATTGCTTTGTCGTTTTATTATCTCGTCTGTGCGGTAGTTTACAGTTACAGTTACGCTGTTTTACGTAGGATGTTACATGATTCCATACTAGTTTCCAATTAATGTATTCATAAAGTGCTTTAGATCAATTTTGTAATGAACGTTGCTGTGTAGATGTGCCACGTCTATCTGCCATAAGTCATGTTATCTGTACTGTCAATTTCATGTACTTAAAAAAGAAATGGTATTCTTCAGTAAAATATCAGTCGGTTACGAAAAAGTCCTACTAAACAACCCTCTAACGTGATGTTTCATAACTCTTGTGGTCTTTAGGGAGCCTACAGAACAACAAATTTGGTGTCTTCTTTTCATCATTCTTGCAATTTATTGCGTTATGTACGCTCCCTTTTGTGCAAACCACGTTACAAAACAATATTATCTGCATTCATTGGATATCGTTTTCAACTTAATGCTCGTTCGGCGCGCTGCTGTCGCCGCGTATAACAAACGTGATCAGGGTTTCGTGACTGCATGTGTGAGAACGGCATCAGTAAAGATGTCGTTCGGTTTTGATATTCGAAAGTAATTTGTTCTCACTAACGTAGTCAACCCATAATGGGTGCATTTTACAGAAAGAATGGAAGAAGACAGCAATCTTTTCATGAATACTTTATTGTATCTTGAAATGTCCTTTAATACTTAGTATATTTCGTTCGCGTTTGAACCAATACCGGAAGCAATTTTACATTTTCATCTTGCTATCTGAGAAACAATATCAGCTTCCAGCGGTGGTGAAAATCGCTGGCTGTACATTGTTTGTTTTACTTAAAGGAATAATAAAGCAGACTTTAGGCGATAAATCAGGTGAATATGGGCATTGAGGCGTTAACTGCATGTTTTCTTCGTCAAATAATCAAATGATACGCTGCGTGATGGTTGGCATTGTCATGACGAAGAATGATGAACTTTTTCGCAGTTTTTCTTGACTTTATTGACGACCTGTGTACAAGTTAGGATTAACTGTACTTCGATGATCCAGAGCAATGGTCACGACGTATCCAGTACAATCGCAGAAAGTAAAGGCCGTTCTCTTTGACGAGATTTCCCCATGAAATGATTTTGTTGGTTTCGTTCGGCTCATCTAGGAATTGTTGACGGCTGCTTGGTTTCCCATTTCGTACGATTATATCTGAGCTTCGTCTCCTGTTATGATACCGCGTACCGGTTATGCGTTTCCTCGATCTAATTTTTAGAGTATAATATTCATTCGCAGTTTTCTTCTTGCCTCTGTATTAACGTGTTTTCTTTTGGTACTTTCTTTACCTTATTTGTCGCCAGTAATTAAACAGATATATACCGTGTAATTTCTGACTTGGAGTTATGAATACTGTAACAAAGTATTATGTTGGTCCTCTGTGGGTATGGTTCTGGGGACATAAAATTCCGTTGTATTAACACGCTCTAGGGGGAAAAAACCACCCTCCCCGAAGAAATTATCCGAATGGGAGCCAAAGGGGGCTTGCTGTGAAATTAATTGGTACCCCAAATCATCATTTCTGGTTGCCGTGTCGTATGGCCAGCCACACTCAGGTTGGTATCCCACCCCTGTCTGGGGCGTCACCAGACATGTCTTCTCTGGTCGAAGGGTGTCATTTCGAAGCGGGACTCATCTCTGAAGACAACTCTACCCCAGTCAATGAGATGGAAGCAGTTAATTCCATAACTTATCTGGGAGTACGCATTAGGAGTGATTTAAAATGGAATGATCATATAAAGTTGATCGTCGGTAAAGCGGATGCCAGACTGAGATTCATTGGAAGAATCCTAAGGAAATGAAATCCGAAAACAAAGGAAGTAGGTTACAGTACACTTGTTCGCCCACTGCTTGAATACTGCTCAGCAGTGTGGGATCCGTATCAGATAGGGTTGATAGAAGAGATAGAGAAGACCCAACGGAGAGCAGCGCGCTTCGTTACAGGATCATTTAGTAATCGCGAAAGCGTTACGGAGATGATAAACTCCAGCGGAAGACTCTGCAGGAGAGACGCTAAGTAGCTCGGTACGGGCTTTTGTTGAAGTTTCGAGAACATACCTTCACCGAGGAGTCAAGCAGTATATTGCTCCCTCCTACGTGTATCTCGCGAAGAGACCATGAGGATAAAATCAGAGAGATTAGAGCCCACACAGAGGCATACCGACAATCCTTCTTTCCACGAACAATACTAGACTGGAATAGAAGGGAGAACCGATAGAGGTACTCGAGGTACCCTCCGCCACACACCGTCAGGTGGCTTGCGGAGTATGGATGTAGATGTATATGAAAGGCCAAAGAGGTGTCTGGAGAAACCTCAGACAGCTGTGGGATACAAACACACAGGAGTGGGGTGCCATTTCTCTCCATAGCAGGACCCCTTTGGTTGTCATTCACGGCACCCTTACAACACAGCTGTACGTCGACGATACTCTACGCCTTGTTTTGCTGTCCTTCATGGCAAGTCAACCTGGGCTTACATCTCAGGAAGATAATGCCCTCCCGCACACTGTTTCTACTGTTTGTCTTCGTGCTTGCCATAGCTTACGGATCTCACCCCAGTTGAGAACATTTGGAGCATTAGGGGCAGGGCCGTCCAAACAGCTTAGGATTTTGACGATCTAACGCCCCAGCTGGGTAGAATTTTGCACTATATCTTTCGCATTATATCTCTCAGGAGGACATCCAAGAACTCTGGCAATCAGGGTTTGTATAAGGACCAAAGGTGAACCAACACTTCTCTGACTTGCTCAATTTGTGAAACTCTTTCTCTTGAATAAATCATCCAAATTTTCTGAAATTATAATCATTTATTGGTCTGTACATGTACATCACATCCATCGATTTCCCTTCCATTCGAATAATTCCTTCGTGATGTGCCGCCTTTTTTCCTTTTTTTTTGCGTAGCGTGTAATGCACAGAAGACACAGTAATGACGTTTCAAATTACCTTAGCATTTTATTCCCATACGCACAAAATTCATCGGAGTAAGCACTTGCAAATATAGATTATATTTCTTCTTTCATAATGATGTTAAGTACAACACATTATACATTGGTGTGCAAATCTTAACAATGACACAAACTTTCACGTAATATGTCATTGCCATTTAACATAGCTCGACGAACAGAAATGACACTTATTGAAAGACGACAGTGAAACTGAAGTCACTGCGCTTCATGATGATCTCCTGAACAGTACAAACGACGGGACGTGGTTGTTAATAGGGTGTGTTATCACCACGAACGCCGACGCGTGCTCTGCTACGTGCGCGGTTGACAAGTGCTAGATGGTCTTTAGTCCATGTCGATGCACTACAATACGTCTCCCCAAGGCATTCCAAGTGTGTTGGATGGGATTTATGTTGCGGGAACGGACAGGTCAATCCATTCGCTGAATATCGTCTCAGGAAGGCTTCCATATGCGCTGTTGGATACTGTCGCGCATTGTCCCCAGTGAAAATGAAGCAAGGGCCAAATGCACCAGTGAAAGTACGCTCCTGGGGAACGAGTACAATCTCACAATAACGTTGACTCGTGAGTGTACCATGTTCAGAGATTTGGAGGAGAATACGCCCATGCAACATTATGTCTCCCCACACCCTAACACCTTGCCCACCGAAACGATTGTGTTCGATAATGTTTCTAGGCGCATTACGTGTTCCCACCTTTCGCCATGTGAGTGTACGCAAAGCATTATTAAAAACAATGTCAGGCCGTTTGTAACATCCAGGGGCAATCATGAATCGCGGTACGTCAGTGTTATTTAACTTTTCATAGCTGGGATTCACCGTCATGTAAAATTATTGTCTTTGAATGAAGATGTCATTTCTGTGCATCTCATTGTCAATTTCTTTCAGTTACCTTAAGTGCTATACTATAGCAGTTCTTTCTGTGTGTATGGTCCAAATTTCATCGAGCTATGTTATTTGTAAGGGACACATCATGCCAAAGTTTCTTTCGTTCTTTAGTTTTACATACCATTATAGTAATGTTAATTACGCCGCATTCTAAAGGAGAATATCTGATAATATTGGACCAATTGACAGGAAACGTTTCTCTTTCTGTGACGAACGAGAGCCAAATAATCTGGCACCGTCTCCGTTTCCGCAAAGAGGGAGGCAAAAGACTGTTTAGAGGGAAACGGGAAGTTTTGACCTATTTCATCGTAGGTGGCAAAATCCGTTTCATTTTTGGATATATACGACTTGCTGCTACACTGGGAGCAAAAAAAACCTGTCGGTAAGAGCCTGCTTTTGAGTTATGGTGAAATTGAGCGGAATCCAAAGGGAACAGAGCTTTTGATCCCTCGGTATGCCTGACAGCTCTGTCTCGCTGTAGCTTACACGTCGACCCTCTTCAATCGTTATACGCACACCATCAAACGTTTCTCAGAACGATAATCGATTTTGGTCGACCTACACGAAATTCATCGCTGATAGAAGCACGACCATGAAGTTCTGGAAACCAGTCGCAAACAGCCTTTTCTGACAACTGTTGATTACGTAAAGTTCAACGGAGCTATTCGAGGGGTTGTTCAGTTGAACCGGTACGAAAATAGTACAAAATCATGCAACGAAATCCTTCACTTGAAATTTCCATTTTTCGTTCTACGTTCTTTGAAAGTAAACTACTCGGTCAATTTCTTGGCAGCCATTGTTTCAACAATAAGAAATGACAAATATTAAAACAACAGCAATAGCGCCGTTTAATAGTCGTTTTTAAAGCCTTAAAAAGCGAGCCTGATATGTCAGGTAATGATAACCTAATACAGAGCGTGAATGTGTTTGTATCTTCACTGTTCTCTATGTAATACAGGCGTACATCTGCGACCAAACAAAAATATTTCTTTCACTGACAGTCGCAATTTGGCGAGCAACCTTGAGTAATCAAATACGGGTACAGGGTGAAACAAAATTTGCGCAATCGGACGCCACTGTGCGATTTCTTGTATACTAACAGCACAACAAAGTTCCTAACAAAATTCAGTCCCGTGCATATTTTCGGAAGGAAACGGACATCAAAGAAAGGCAATTCGTCGACACTGGAACCACGTGCACGAAAAATATTTTCATTCAGCACACTATCGCTCATTGTTGCGTTGGTGCTTGGGCTAGAGTTTTGGGTTAGAATGCCCAAGTTCGAGAGTATGATACCAGACAAGCTGAATTTTTCTTATTTTTTAATTTTAGGTTGCCTGATATCGCTTCTTAATCATTATACGGCAATTACTGCAGTTCTTCTACCGAACACGAACAGATATTTAATGCTAACACAGAAATGAGACTGAGATGTTTTTATTATTCCACTTTTAAAAACTTATTTTTTCTTTAAACGCTTTATCTTCCATGCACCAAACTTCTCCGTGTTTTCTGCTCTATTACAAGAAAAATACTGTAGTCAAGGACTGTGCGGCTGGTCCCGGAGGAGGTTCGAGTCCTCCCTCGGGCATGGGTGTGTGTGTGTGTCCTTACGATAATTTAGGTTAAGTAGTGTGTAAGCTTAGGGAGTGATGACCTTAGCAGTTAAGTACCATAAGATTTCACACACACACAAGAAAAATACACTCTAAGGCGAAAAAAGACGCAGCACGAAGGAATTATCCGAATGGGGTGGAAACCGGTAGATGTGATGTACCTGTCCAGACAAAAAAATGATAGCAGTTTCAGATAAACTGGATGATTTATTCAAGAGAGAGAGCTTCACAAGTTGTTGGGTCACCTTTGGTCCTTGTGCAAGCAGTTATTCGGCTTGGCATTGACTTGACAGTGTTGTTGGATTCCCCCCTCCTTGGAGATTCTGTCCATTAGGCACGATGGATCGTCAAAACCCAGAGATGGTTCGAGTGCTCTGTCCATAATGCTCCAAACGATTTCAACTGCGGACAGGTCCGACGACCTGCTGGCCAAGGTAGGGTTTGGCAAGCACGAAGCAGCAGAAACTCTCGCCGTCTGCAAGAGAGCATTATGTTGCTGAAATGTATGCCCAGGTTGGCTTACCACGAAGGGCAACGAAACGGGTACAGAATATCGTCGACGAACAGCTGTGCTGTAATGGTGCCACGGATGATAACCGCAGCTCAATAAAAACAATACCAGTTGCCATTGTATAGGTTTATTTCTAGGCAACCAGTTTCGACGTTACACTACATCATCTTCAGGCATAAACAGCTCCAATACAGTAACCTTCGTGTTACAAATATAGCAATGCCTTTAACTGGTTGCATTCGGGAGGATGACGGTTCAATTCCGCCGCCGGCCATGCTGATTTAGGTTTACCGTGATTTCCCTAAATCACTCTAGGAAAATGCCTGGTTGGTTCCTTTGAAAGGGCACGGCCGACTTCCTTCCCTAATCCGATGAGACCGATGACCTCGCTGTTTGGTCTCTGCCCTAAACAATCCAATCCAATCCAATCCTAATAACTACTACGAGAGCAGTTAAAGGCATTGCTATATATTTTATATTACGAGACCAGTTAAAGTCACTGCTATATTTATAACACGGAGTTTACTGGATTGGAGCAGTTTAGGCCTGAAGATGACGTAGTGTGACGTCGCACAAACTGGTTGCCTAGAAATAAACCTATACAACGGCGAGTGGTATCGTTTTTGCTGAACACTGAACAGCCGTAGTCCCATACTGCATCAGAAGATTCATTGAATAGACAACCACAGTGGTACTGCTACGAAATGAAATGGCACCCCGACCATCACTCCTGCTTGGCAGCCCATACGGCGGGCGACAGAGTGGTTTCTCACCACTGTCTTGTGGCGTCTCCAGACAAGGAATGTTGATGTAAACGTAGGATACCGCGGCTGTTGTCACTGTCAGTAAAATTCTTCTGGGTTTGAGGCCGCATTGTCGGCTATAAAAGTCCGACGTTTCGGTGACTATTGCAAGACGCCCTCCTTTGGGTGTACTGCTAACTGATAACAGACAATGGGGCCTCAAACCAGAATTGTATTGATTAGGAATGTTGATTTTGTAAAAATATCGGGAATCCACTATATCGATATTTTAAACACGTCGTTGTCGTCCCGTGATATATCGACATAAATTGATACATCGATAGAAAAAACATTGACCTATCGGCTTATAATAATATCGGCTGCACGTTGTAAATATACTGCCGGTTTTAGAGTTGCTTAAATATTGATTTATTATTAGATATTATGTACATCAGCAAGTTAGCAACCTGCCTATGCCTCTTAGAGCAAGAACTGAAAGAAAAACACTTAATTTGAAACTTTTGTAAGTTAACAATGGGACTTTGTGCAGATGAAAACCTTGTATTACAATACTTTTTTTGGCTGACTATTGTGTCTTTAGCTAACAACTGTGTACATAGTGCATTGTCATGCACTATTTAATTCTCACACCTTCTTTTCTTAATTTGTCACTGGCTTCATGTTGAAATAAACTTTTTTTCACGCTGATGTAGGAAAATTGCCTCGTGAAGCTAAACGTTGAAGTTTCTGGCGGTAGCGTCGACCGACGATTACGTCGCCATTTCCCCTCGTTAGATTTTTGTTCATGATTTTCAGCAACTGTTTTTCAAGAATTCCAATGCGGAGAAATAGCACACTAGTTACCTATATATATATATATATATATATATATATATATATATATATATATATATTTTTAGCGCGACTGGCGTGCTGTTTCTTCACATCGGAAATCTTGTTATTCCATTGGCAATGCGAACACCCAGTGCAATCGCCAACCGCTGCAAAGACCAGTATCGTCATTTAGATTTTTGTTCATGATTTTCAGTAACTGTTTCTGAAGAATGCCGATGCGGAGAAATAGCACACTAGTTGTCTTAATTTTTTTTTTTTTTTTACGCGACTGGTGTGCTGTTTCCTCACATCGGAATTCTTGTTATTCGATTCACAATGCAATCGGACTACTCCTTTTGTGCCACCTATACCTGCTTCACAAAGTCAATCATAAAGACTGGACGTAATGAAACCTCAAAAAGTAGTAAGACTCCTTCACACAGTGAAAGTAAAATTATGTCCTACTACATTTTCAAAAGAAATTTCAAATATTTACTGAAAACTGCGAAAAAATATAGTATAAAATAAAAATATCGGCACTCGATATTGTCAATTTGGTAACGACATAGCGATATACAGACGTTAACTCGTCTATATATCACAATACTAACCGGGGGTAATATCGATGTATGGGTATATCGATATTTTATCAGTAGGCCTACTCCAGACACGTTTCCGCTCGTCCTCGGTGTTCAGTTCGAAGCGGAACTCTTCATAATGACAATTCTGCTCCAATAAATGATATTCCAGGCCGAAGACGTGTCTGGAGACTCCTCGGATGTCAGTATTTAAAAGAAAAAGTAAAGCTGTAGCTGGGTATTCTAAAACAAAATGCTGGCCACTGCACCACTGAGCAGAGTAGCTTCATAGTCTAGAATCAAGATAATTGTCATACATGTCATTAGAGTGCCAGGTTACCTTTCTTTACAGTCCATTTTCTGCCATAAATATGCATGGTAAGAAATTTTGTTACAAATGTATACAAAATCTTCGTTGTGGTCTTTTTATATTACAGTGGTATTACTTTTTTTGTGGCCTTTCTATGAGGTACTTTCAGAGACGGGAAAGTATACAGTTCGTTTCGGAGCTTGGAGTCGGTCTGTATTGAACTTTTTCCATCCTAGGAGCGAACTCCACACTTTCTTAGTTTCATACGACGCGAAACAACACATCTGACTCTCTTCAACCGTTAGGATGCGATCAAAAGGTCACAAGTGGGCGCAGCGATTTTAACATTCCACGATGACGCCTTTCACTTTTGACGCAGCTTTTTGTACATGAAGGTGCGAAGTCATGATGTACCGACTGGGTCAGGGGGTTCAAAGGCTGAAGGAAGAAGAGAGTCTAGCAGCTGCAATAGCTCTTCACGGAATAAAATCATGTTGTATTTACAGCAGTTCTTTGGTTAAGGAACACATCACCTTTTAACAACCAGAATACTAACACACACTGTACAGGGCGATTCAAAAGGTTGCGCATAAATTGAGCTGAGAGAGGAGTCGAAATACAACTTTGGAATAGGAACTAATGGTCTTGAACGAAAGAATGAGATTGCCGTTATCACTGACTACTGCGTTGTTTTCCATAACTGAAAGAACACCAGTATAATGTTAAAGCTAGACGAAAGAACACAGAAGACAATCAAATGAATGAGAATGTGAGCAGAATGGTACACTAAAAGATATACTACAGTGTCCTCTACATAGTGATAACAGGGATAACAACGTTGTAGATATGTAATTTCACTCTGTATAAAGAAGTATTGATTTCTGGCCATCTGTAAACAAAACTGAGAACGAAATTTACCAAAGAGATCTACGGTGATTCAGATCTCAAAGATATACAAATAAATGTTAAGCTCTTCCTGGATTGCTTCAGTTATACAGGGTGCATGCATGTGTGAATGGCGTTGTAATGTGAAGACACAACAGTGTTTAGTTACAGACGTTACAGCCATAGCCTCGACGGGCTAAAATGACGATATTGGCTGTTCCTCTGCGGGAATCAACAGTGTGCGAGCGTAAGCGTTGTGGACTCGCGCGACATAGAAGTTTGGACCAATCCTAGAGGCGTGCTCGGATAACCGAAACGCTTTGGCCGTCGAAGTTTAGATTTTCGGCGGTTTTTCTAACTCGCAAATGCGAAAACATATCCACAACTCCCGAGGTCGGGACACTTGAGATAAGCCGAGATGTAGACTAACCAAAACGGAAGATAGCTTCCGAATAAAAATGTTAAGTGCATAACCAAATTGTGTTTAATACCTGCATTACAAAGCAAAAATTTTGAGTGACTTAAAAATACATCCATTATAGTCTACGGATGAATCCCCTTGTTGTTACCGAACAATGCTTACTTGTTTGCAATTCCGTGCTGGCATACCAGCAACAATTCTGTCCGAAAGAACAGATGCCATTGGTGACCGTGCAGCTCTCTAGAATGAAATTACAATTAAATCAATACCATTAGCTGCTGACAGGCGTTGAAATACATCAACGGGACAGTTGAAAATGTGTGGCCCGACCGGGACTCGAACCCGGGATTTCCCGCTTACATGGCAGAAGCTCTATCCATCTTTTTTTTTTGGATCTCATTTTGTTCGTTTTCGTTCGTTGTATCTGCTCGGGGCGGACGTCGCAAGAGACACGTTTCATTTCGTCGTTGATCCATTAACTCAGTTTTTCATTAGAGGGCAGCTAACCCTCTGACCGAACACGCTGAGTTACCGTGCTGGCATCCATCTGAGCCCCCGAGGGCACAGAGGATAGTGCGAGTGCAGGGATTTATCTCCGGCACGCTCCCCATCAGACCCACACTCTCAACATATAATCCAAACATTACATTCGTAGTGCCCCTGCCATTATACCCATTACTCACGGCAGACAATCCACCGAGTCCGGTAAGAGTTCAGGCAATTCGTGTGCATCCGCACTGAAGGTCATCAGCCGGTTAGCTTTAACGATATGAAGATGGCATCTGTTCTTTCGGATATGTCCGAAAGAACAGATGCCATCTTCATATGGGATATGTCCGAAAGAACAGATGCCATATTCATATCGTTAAAGCTAACCGGCTGATGAACTTCTTCAGTGTGGATGCACACGAATTGCCTGAACTCTTGCCAGATTTTGCACAGTGCATTTACGAGGGCAGTTCAATAAGTAATGCAACACATTTTTTTTCTCGGCCAATTTTGGTTGAAAAAACCGGAAATTTCTTGTGGAATATTTTCAAACATTCCCGCTTCGTCTCGTATAGTTTCATTGACTTCCGACAGGTGGCAGCGCTGTACGGAGCTGTTAAAATGGCGTCTGTAACGGATGTGCGTTGCAAACAACGGGCAGTGATCGAGTTTCTTTTGGCGGAAAACCAGGGCATCTCAGATATTCATAGGCGCTTGCAGAATGCCTACGGTGATCTGGCAGTGGACAAAAGCACGGTGAGTCGTTGGGCAAAGCGTGTGTCATCATCGCCGCAAGGTCAAGCAAGACTGTCTGATCTCCCGCGTGCGGGCCGGCCGTGCACAGCTGTGACTCCTGCAATGGCGGAGCGTGCGAACACACTCGTTCGAGACGATCGACGGATCACCATCAAACAACTCAGTGCTCAACTTGACATCTCTGTTGGTAGTGCTGTCACAATTGTTCACCAGTTGGGATATTCAAAGGTTTGTTCCCGCTGGGTCCCTCGTTGTCTAACCGAACACCATAAAGAGCAAAGGAGAACCATCTGTGCGGAATTGCTTGCTCGTCATGTGGCTGAGGGTGACAATTTCTTGTCAAAGATTGTTACAGGCGATGAAACATGGGTTCATCACTTCGAACCTGAAACAAAACGGCAATCAATGGAGTGGCGCCACACCCACTCCCCTACCAAGAAAAAGTTTAAAGCCATACCCTCAGCCGGTAAAGTCATGGTTACAGTCTTCTGGGACGCTGAAGGGGTTATTCTGTTCGATGTCCTTCCCCATGGTCAAACGATCAACTCTGAAGTGTGTTGTGCTACTCTTCAGAAATTGAAGAAACGACTTCAGCGTGTTCGTAGGCACAAAAATCAGAACGAACTTCTCCTTCTTCATGACAACGCAAGACCTCACACAAGTCTTCGCACCCGAGAGGAGCTCACAAAACTTCAGTGGACTGTTCTTCCTCATGCACCCTACAGCCCCGATCTCGCACCGTCGGATTTCCATATGTTTGGCCCAATGAAGGACGCAATCCGTGGGACGCACTACGCAGATGATGAAGTTATTGATGCAGTACGACGTTGGCTCCGACATCGACCAGTGGAATGGTACCGTGCAGGCATACAGGCCCTCATTTCAAGGTGGCGTAAGGCCGTAGCATTGAATGGAGATTACGTTGAAAAATAGTGTTGTGTAGCTAAAAGATTGGGGAATAACCTGGTGTATTTCAATGCTGCATAAAACAACCCCTGTTTCAGAAAAAAAAATGTGTTGCATTACTTATTGAACTGCCCTCGTACATACACTGACGAATGTCCTTGCAAAACTACATCATTGTGTGACACACAGTTCAGAAAATACGGCTTAATAAACATTGAGATGCGTGAAAAACTAGCTTTTCTTGCAATGGAGTCTGTTTAGCCATAAAGAACAGATACCATTGTGAAGCTGCAGTCATTATGAAACAAAACACAAAGGAATTAAAGACCTTAGCTGCCATTGGGCACTGATTTACACCGACGATGCCGGTCGGAGACAAATTTTCAACTTACCCCATTGATATAAATCAATGCGCAATGGCGGCTAATGTCTTTAATTCCTTTGTACGAGCATATAGATTATGGCTGCAAAGGATTTCTTGATTGTGAAAGTAGAAGTTACAGCGTGTTGAATGGAACCGCTCGCCGACCGAAATATAGGCAGATGTATACTCCCGATGAAATAGTTCAAGAAAATATTCGACCAGTGTACAAATTTCTGTCCAGTAAGGATTTGCTTAAAAAATGCACTGGTGCCAATACACAAAATCGTAACGACAGCTTCAACGCATGCCTCTGCAAACTGGTACCAAAATATCTTCATTGTGGGGCAAAAACTGTTGAAGTAGCAGCATCTATAGCTGCAGGTATATTTAACGAAGGTTATTCATCTATTCTGAAGACTATGAACGTGTTAGTGATCGTCATAGCGACGAACAGCAAAAATACCGCAGAGTCATCTGACAGGAAACGCGTAGCGGCGGAGAACAAGGAATGGCTGTTAAGAGTGGTGGTGGTTAGTGTTTAACGTCCCGTCTGTTAAGAGTCCGGACCGAAAAAAATACAGCACAAATTCAGAACCAGAGCACGTCTAAGGAAGAGAAAGGATGTCTCAATGTACCTGGCCCCGCCTGTTTGCTGTGAGTTTTGAAATAACTGTTTTTTGTTGCTCTGAACTTTAAATGAGTTTTTCTCGCAACAACATTTTTCGGCGCGTAAGCTTTCTGGAACCCCACGGGTTAAACGATTCGTTTGATTAAAAAAAAAAAAACTGAAGGTAGTTAAATTTAGAGAGCTATTTAATTCGAATTTTAAATATTTTTTCACACATTTGGACTTGGAAAAACATGCGAAAAAATTGGCATGTTTTTCAAATAGATGCCATTTTTTTTCGAGGATTTTTCAAAACCACATCGTGATGAGGCCTCCACAAATTCATTCTAAATATAGAATTTTCAATTTTTATGGTTTTGACGAATAACGACGAGTGTGTACAACGCTTCACGCAAACCAGCACACATTGCGAGGCGTGTACTTTGACAAGGGCTGCAGCCGACGTGTTTATTATATGAAAAAATGTTTTCATGCACGAAAGTACACTACGTGATAAAAAGTATCCGGACACCCCCCAAAACATACGTTTTTCGTATTAGATGCATTATGCTGCCATCTGCTGCCAGGTACTCCATATCAGCGACCTCAGTAGTCATTAGACATCTAGAGAGAGCAGAATGGGGCGCTCCGCGAAAATCACGGACTCCGGATGTGGTCAGGTGACTGGGTGTCACTAGGGTCATACGTCTGTACGCGAGATTTCAACACTCCTAAACATCCCTAGGTCCACTGTTTCCGATGTTTTTAGTGAAGTGGAAACGTGAAGGGATACATGCAGCACAAAAGCGTACAGGCCGACCTCGTCTGTTGACTGACAGAGACTGCCGACAGTTGAAGAGGGTCGTAATGTGCAGTAGGCATACATCTATCCAAACCATCACACAGGAATTCCAAACTGCATCAGGATCCACTGCGAGTACTATGACAGTTAGGCAGGAGGTGAGAAAACTTGGATTTCATGCTCGAGCGGCTGCTCATAAGCCACACATCACGCCGGTAAATGCCAAACGACGCCTCGCTTGGTGTACGAAGCGTATATTGGACGATTGAACAGTGGAAAAATGTTATGTGGAGTGACGAATCACGGTACACAATGTGGCGATCCGATGGCAGGGTGTGGGTATGGCGAATGCCCGGTGAACGTCACCTGCCACCGTGTGTAGTGCCAACAGTAAAATTCAGAGGCGTTGGTGTTATGGTGTGGTCGTGTTTTTCATGTTTTTGTTTTGCGTGGCACTATCACAGCACAGCCCTACATTGATGTTTTAAGCACCTTCTTGCTTCCCACTGTTGAAGAGGAATTCGGGGATGGAGAGTGCATCTTTCAACACGATAGAGCACCTGTTCATAATGCACGGCCTGTGGCGGTGTGGTTACACGACAATAACATACCTGTAATGGACTGGCCTGCACAGAGCCCTGACCTGAATCCTATAGAACACCTTTGGGATGGTTGGGAACGCCTACTTCGCGCCAGGCCTCACCGACCGACATCGATACCTCTCCTCAGTGTAGCACCTCGCGAAGAACGGGCTGCCATTCCGCAAGAAACCTTCCAGCACCTGACTGAACGTTTGCCTGCATGAGTGGAAGCTGCCATCAAGACTAAGGGTGGGCCAACACCATATTGAACTCCAGCATTACCGATGGAGGGAGCTACGAACTTGTAAGTCAGTTTCAGCCAGGTGTCCGGATACTTTTGATCACATAGTGTATGTATCATAAATTTATAGTATCCCCATTTTAAGAAAAACAATCCTGGTCTTGCGGTAGCGTTCTCGCTTCTCGCGCACGGGGTCCCGGGTTCGATTCCCGGCGGGGTCAGGGATTTTTCTCTGCCTCGTGATGACTGGGTGTTGTGTGTTCATCATCATTGACTCACAAGTCGCCGAAGTGACAGTCTGCTTTCGGCTGCGGTGGGGCGAGGACGTCCGCTGCGCCCCGCCGTGCGCGACCGTGAGCGCTTGCTTGTGTTTACCTTCTCGCGGCGCGAGTTGTATTTGTTCCAAGTTCAGTGCGATTATGGCACACACATGGCGCCACGATACGATCAAAATTACTTTCCAATCAGATCACGCGCGTCCTCGAGCCTGTGAAATAGAACAGTTCATACGCGACGATCTACGTTTAGATCCCGCGACTGTCGTCGGAATACATTTTTCTATAACGGCGAGCGTGGTTTATGTTAAAATGACCAGTGCAGAGGTCTGCGCGACAGTGGTTTCTAAATACTCGAACTCTCTCAGATTCAAACATTCTGACGGGCATATCGGTGCAGTGATGGTGGATCATGCAGGCATGGGCCTAAGGACTGTAAGGGTTTTTGAGCTCCCCTTCGAGGTCCCAGAGGAAGTTGTCAAGGACGCCTTCCGACCATATGGCAATGTTATCAGCCACGTTGCAGAAAAGTGGCAAACTTTCTCGACGTATAAGGTCTACAATGGTGTGCGCCAAATTAAACTTGAGCTCAAGAAACATGTGCCGTCCTATTTGAACATCGGTGGCTGTCGTGCAATCATCATGTACGACGGTCAACCGCGTACCTGTTCCGGATGTGGGCAGGAAGGCCATGTTCGATCGAGCTGCTTACAACGTAGAATTACGCAGATACCAGTGGGAGACTCCGTTTCCCCGACGGCGACGACAATCCTGCCCCTCACGTACGCTCAGACGACGATGCGCACCATAGTTGAGGACGAAACGGGCGATCAGACACATCCATCGACGCCAGAAGTACCAAGGGAGGAAGAGGAAGGACCCTCGGTGCCAACCCATATGTCGCCCCCTCCACAGCAACAACAGCAGCAACAGTTCCACGGACTCCAGACGCGACATAACATTCAGAACGCGATGGACGTGGACGCGAACATTGTCCCGACCGCGGCTTTCCTAGCGGAAGGTGATACGACGCTGGATTGCCTCCCACATTCGGATACGGAAGTCCACGTTCGAAAGAAACGTTCGCCTCGACGACGCAAGCGACGTCGGCGGACCCCTTCTGACGATTGCCTCCTACACACGGCCGGTCAAGAAGGTGACATCTCATCAGACAGCATGGATGCTGCGCCTACTGAGGATCTAAGTGGTATAGACGGTTCACTTGCCCATACTACGAGTTCCCAGTTACTTCTTGCACCACAAACGCGGCAGGTCGCGTCGATGGATGGCGCTCCGTCCACCTCTACCAAAGACGACGTACGTGAGAGAGATTTAGGTGCCGATCAGCTACACAGCATCGGTTGCACCCACTGTGGTCGGACGATGTTGAGGAACTTCCTGAAGAGGGCACGGGTGACAGGGGAGGGGGCGGCATTGGGGATGCCACTCCTAGCGTGAAAGACTCATAATTTGTAACGGGTTTGGTGGGTCCGGCATCTCTTGCGGTTAGCTTTTATTGCCATGGCGTCTACCCTAGGTGAAGAGGCTAGGCAGCACACCTTTCGCCTTGCCACAATCAATATCAACGCGATAAGGGCACCACACAGACAATGCTACAACGCATGCTTGATGCGGCGGACATCGACGTGGCCCTCTTACAGGAAGTATGTGTCGCTAGTTTCCCTGACTTCTACGGATATACCGCCCACATCTCCCACGCCTCTTCTACCGATTGTGGTGTGGCTGTTCTGCTACGGGACGGTTTGGCGGCTACGGACGTACTGTACTTACCGAGTGCAAGAGCCATGGCAGTAACTGTCAACGGTGTACGACTCATCAATGTATATGCCCCTTCACGATCAGGGAGACGGAGAGATCGGGCCCGCTTTTTTTCGGAAGATATTACGCGTCTATTTATGGGGCGCATAGACGATATGGTGATCGGAGGAGATTTTAACTGTACACTATCTCCATCTGATCAGCAGCCACATCACGTCCCGTGTGCGGAATTGGAAATTCTAGTGCGTGACCTCCACCTGATTGACACGTGGCGCCACATCCATGGCCCAGCTCCTGGTTACACCCATTATACAAGCCATTCATCAAGTCGGTTGGACAGGATTTACGTCACAAGCACCCTTTCGACGGCGACGAGAGGAGCAGAGCTCTGGCCCACTGCATTCACCGACCACACAGCCTATATTTGCACCATTGCCCTCCAATCTGCACGTGTGTGGCGCAGTAGGCCCCCCTGGAAACTGAACGTCGCCCATCTGGACGAGCCGGCATGTAAAGGTGCTGTCGAAGAGTCGTGCAACGCGTCCTTACGGCGTCGGGGTCGTTACCGATCGACCATCAGTTGGTGGATTGAATGTGCGAAGCCTGCTCTTAGACGCACCTTCATGGCTTACGGCCGGGAAGCAGCGGCATGGAGGAGGAGCACGGAAAACTTTTATTACACCGTCCTACGGGAATGTCTTGCTATGGAGCCCTCACCTGACAGGCAGATCACAGTCAATCGCGCGAAAGCGCAGCTCGTCTCCTTAGCACGCCATCATTTACAAGGCGCTGTTATACGGTCGCGTGCTCCAGACATGATACAATCAGAAAGGCCATCTATGCACCTCGTGCTCATAGAACGCAGGAGGCGCCGTGGGGCACTGGTAACCGACATGATAACCGACGACGGTCGACATGTGGTAGAACAAGCAGATATAGCAGAAGCCTTCTATGGGCATCACGCTCAACTTGATTCAGCAGTGCTCCCTGATATGGCGACGGTAGACACCGTTTCAGCACATGTCCACGGTACAGTTCCACCAGACATGGTACCGACAGAAGAGGAAGTGCTCGACGCCACTGGTAAAGGTGCTCCCCACAAATCACCAGGAATCGATGGGTTACCATTAGAGTTCTATCGAGCTTTTAAACAACTGTTGCTACCGTGTTTGATTGAAATTTGCCAGGAATTGATGTCCCCGGGTATACCATTGCCTGCACCATTCTTGGAAGGTCTGATTGTCCCCATCCATAAGCCGAACGGACGGAATCATGTCCGCGACTATCGTCCCTTAACGTTATTGAACAGCGACTTCAAGATCTTTTCGAGGCTGCTATCAGAACGTATTCGCGGCACACTATTGTACGTCTTGTCCGCCGATCAGACGTCCTTGGGGGGACCCAACAACATCAGAACTGCGTTATGTCGTTACAGAGATCTCATCTCCCTTGCACGGGTGAGACGTTTGCCGGCAGCCCTCGCGTCTATCGACTTTAGCCAGGCTTTTGACCGTGTGGGCCACACTTTCCTCACGGCCGTTCTACGGCGCATGGAATACCCCTACCCCTTTATCACAGTGTTGACACGCCTACTACATGGTGCAACTTCTCGAGTTCTTGTCAATGGAAGACTGACGGCACCCATGCCGATCCACCGATCAGTACGACAGGAATGTCCATTATCAACATTGTTATTTGCATTGGCCTTAGAACCTTTGTTGTGTGGTCTCCGAGACAGGCTCACTGGGATACAGTTCGGCGGCTCCATCTATCGCTGCACCGCATATGCGGATGATTTGATAATCGTCATACGTGGAGCTGACGACATGGCCGCGACTTTGGACTGGATTGCAACCTACGGTACAGCTTCTGGTAGCCAAATCAACGTTGACAAGTCCGTCGCCTTGAGCATCGGGATTGGGCTACCGCAGGAACACATTGCCCCCTTACGCTTCAGTGATACTGTACGCTGCTTGGGCTTAGATTTCATGAACGACATGCGACGCGCGACGACGCTCAATTATCGACGCCTTCCTAACCAAATTAGGGCCGGAATTGCAAATCAGCGCTTGCGATCCCTCAACATCGTTCAGCGGGCGTATTATGCCAATGTATACCTTGCGTCCCGCATACCGCATGTCGCCCAAACGCTACCCATTCCGAAGCCCTTGGCTCGTAGCATTATGGGAGCGCTGGGATACTTCGTCACCGCTGGTATGTTACTGAAGATCAGGTACGTATATCTTACCCTCCCCAAGGAAAAAGGTGGTCTCGGCCTAGTTAACGTCCATGATAGGGCCATTGCCCTCTATGTTAGCTCACATTTATGTCTGCTGCGCCGTTGTCCTACGACCCTCACGAGTCTGCGTCTGACGGCGCTACGACCTGCTTCACTAAGAGCGCCGGTGCCACTACAAGACATCCCAGCGCCCCTCTTTTATATAGGACGTTTCTATTTAGAACAAAAGTTATTGCAGTGTCGCGCTCACGACACCACAAATGGCCACAACTCGACGCCTATATCATGACATGCTGCAACGCCGCCCCCTAAATTTGGTCGAACTAAAATATCCTGACGTACGGTGGCGCGTGGTGTGGAAGACTGTACACGATGCCATGCTTGATTCCGATGTTGTTTCTCAATGGTACGTAGTCGTTAATGGGAAGCTCGTGACGCAAGAACGTTTCTACAATATTCACATGGCGGAATCTCCCAATTGTGTGGGTTGTAATACAGTAGATTCTGACGAGCACCGCCTCGGCTGTGGAGAGGCGGAACCGGTTTGGCACCTAGTGCGGCAGATGCTGGCTTATCTCTTGCGAGTTAGGCCTGAGCATATATCTGCACGCACGTTATTGTTTCCGAATGAGACATTTTACCCCAAGACTCGAACCAACTCTGTCACCTGGATACGTGGACATGCAGTCCATTACCTCTGTCGTGACGGACACAAGAATTTCTTTGACTTCTGGCTCTATTTGCAAGAAAGACATCATGCTATTTCCGGGCATACCAGATATCGACAGTGCTTCGCAAACTACCTATGGAGTGCCTTTCACAGCCCGCCGTGTAGCTGGAATGTTCCAGGCAGTGGCAGATGAGGTCAGAACGCACTGCAAACGACCATATATTGAACAATCTTTATCAGTGGGCGCAGTCGCTGGGAAGCCTCACTACGACGTGGTAGCTTTCTTTTCATGTTATTTATGTTTCACATCTTCGATGGCGTCTTCATTCTGTTTTACTTTTCCAGGCTTGATTAACTATGACTGTTCGCACATTGATATCTATATAATAATAATAATAAAAAAAAGATTAAAAAAGTGGGCAGGAGACCTGCGTTCGAATCCAAATAAATACACAAGAACAAAATAAGAACAAAATGAACAACAAATAAAATATAATAAAGTATTATACCCTTTCCTTTCTCCTTTTATTTTTTTTATACAAAGTTCAGAGGCATATTTAATTTTTGTTCGTTGGCGGAACCTGAAGTGGTGGCGAACGGCCGTCCTAGTTAGCTTTAGGATGAAAGTGGCGGTGGCACTAGCTTTGTTTTTGTTTTTAGGCTAGATAGGTTTTTGGGGGTAGTATGGGTGATAGGGGCCAACGCCTGAAGTGGAAGAGGTAATTTTCTTTCTTTATTTAAAAAAAAGAAAAAAAAGAAAAAAAGGGGGGTATGATTCCTGCTTTGGGTGCAGGAGGTCCCGGGTTCAAATCCCGGCTGAGCCCTTCCATTTTATCCCCAGAAGGTGAAAATACGAATACATTTCGAATTCCCTAAGCATTCTCACGTAAGAGTCCATTAATGAAAGCAAGCTCATAATCTCGCGAAAAAAATACTATTAGAAATCCCTTCGAGTAATATTACTGGACGGATTTCTTTATTCATGCAGGCTGTTCTTCAGACTTGCCACTTTCAACAGGAATCTTGTTACTGAGGAACTCTTATTTTTTCCCAAAGTAGATAACTATCAGGCAATGAGGGCGCATCAGCCTCCAAATTCAGTCCTTCCGGTCGCCTTTCACGGACTGCAGTCCGCCTCCGTAGCGCAGCGCTAGCGTTACCGCCTACCACGCAAGGGGCCCGGGTTCGATTCCCGCCAGGGAACTGGGTGTTGTGTGTCCATCATCATTTTCATAATCATTGACACGCAAGTCGCCGAAGTGGCGTCAACTAAAAAGGACTTGCAATACGGCGGCCGAACTTCCCCGCATGGGGCCTCCCGGCCAACAATGCCATACGATCATTTCATTTTGTATATAAAAGTGTTGGACCTCCACCCATTTTCCGTGCGTCTATATAACCTTTCCTTAAAGGCACAGTTGGTAATCCGCTACACGGGTCCGATCTGTGTATGACTCATCTCCCTGTCTCACAAACTAGCGCGCTGCGCGTTGCGCTGTACTGGAGGTCCACTTTCTTCCGTTTAATATAACCATACAAGGTGATGAAGCTGGCGCTTACCGATGTCGTTTTATGCAAACCGCAATGTTACACCTGGTCTTAAAAAACTATGTGTGAGATTTTCATATTATCTCGCTCGCTGCACGCCAGTGAAAGTGAACGGACCCTTCTGTAGGAAATTTTATGTGGTTAAAATTTGTATTGGGACACGTTTTCGCTAGAGGCCGAAGTTTTCTAGTTATTCAAGAGAAACCTACAGAAGTGTCGTTCAAAGGCAGCCCCCACTGGTCAGGATTTCTTGTATGTCGTTCATGGCACTCCCTCCTACAACAGTACAAAAATCTTCGATTGCACGAATTATTTCCCCCATATTCGACGTTTTTTTGTCTTCATTGACTGACCTTATTACACCACCGGCCTAGTCAAGCACTTACAAATTATAAAACTGACGTTTGTGTGAAGTTTACCTAACAATTTTGAATTTTACCTAACAATTTTTTGAAGTTTAACCACATAAAATGAACAATTACATTGTTATATTCATCAGTCCTTCTGACTACGAAACTACTTTGCTTGTAAAGGTTAACTTTGGATTGAATTCTCAACGTATTTAGTTTTGGCATAACGTTTACAAAAGCCATTTTTCTTTCATAACCCTCACGGGCTCGTTTAAATCAGTAATGATAATGAAACAGCTGACTATGCTGTTGGTGTAATAACCCAATGAATAAAGACCAAAAAAGGTCGAATGGGAATGGTTTGTGTAATCGGAAAGTTTTGTGCAGTGGTATAACGGAGGTCCACGAACAACATACTAGAAATCCTTACTGGTGACTGATTAGTGTGGGGTAGAGGTGCGTTTGGAAGTCACTTTTGTACTTTTGTCTTGAATAACTCGAAAAGTATGGCCTCCAGCGGAAAAGTATCCCCGTACAAAAAAGGTCCTGTTAATTTTCCTATAAGGCTAATAGTTTGCTGTTAGTGAGCGAGAGAAAATGAAAATTTCGCGCGTGGCTCTTCAAGTCTAGATTTAACAATGCGGGCTGCATAAAACGACATCGGCAGGGGCAGCTGAATCACTGCTGATTTTTTACTTGGCACTGAAAGAACACCGAAGCAGAATTTCAACGACTTAACATGTGAGAAACTGATCAATAGCAACAGAATAACAGCGTTGCAAATCGCTGCCTCGCCGTCACAAAATACGTGACATACTGTACCAAGTGTACGCACACATTTAACTCAATTACAGTTCATGTGTTCATTATTAAAGACTCAAAATGTCGACCCTGAGCATTGATACACAGTAGAAAGCGATTCTGGCAAATCACTACTGCGCGCTGAATTTCATTTACACTTTTTGCAGCACAGGCACGTGTTATACTGTAGTTCAAAATCTTTGGCGGTCGTCAAAGTTTCCTTGTAGACCACTTCGTTTAATTTTCCTCACAGATAGAAGTCCGCCGGCCGGTGTGGCCGTGCGGTTCTAGGCGCTTCAGTCTGGAACCGCGTGACCGCTACGGTCGCAGGTTCGAATCCTGCCTCGGGCATGGATGTGTGTGATGTCCTTAGGTTAGTTAGGTTTAAGTAGTTCTAAGTTCTAGGGGACTGATGACCACAGATGTTAAGTCCCATAGTGCTCAGAGCCATTTGAACCATTTTTTGATAGAAGTCCATACGTGTTAAGTCTGGTGAGCGTGCAGGCTATTTTGTGTTCCCCGAACGGTCGGGTAAATGAGCTCTGTTTTGTGGTTCTTGGGTGGATGAGGAGAGGGTGATAGGAGGGTGAGCGGTTGCCTTACAACACAAAATATACATGTGGTTAAAATACACTTTATTACAGGAAGCAATTGAGTATTGCAATGATGTCCCGGCTGAAGTTTTGTGGTTAACATCAATCAAATAATATGTCCCAATTCTTGAATCTTGTCCGTGTCCGTATCACAACTATATGCAATGGCTAACGTTCCTTGACAACTAGCTAAGGCGCGAAGCGACGACTATCACTGTGGAAGACTAGAGCACAGGGTGACGTATTGAGGTGCAATGTTAACTGAGCCCCGATGCGACGTACTAAGGCACTGAGATTGAGATATTGACACAACTCTGTCGGCGGCTGCTGTCTATATTCACGCTGCCCAGGGGGCGTATCGGCGCGTAGCCTGGGGGCGTGGCTTGGTCTTCTCTTTGTCATAGACGCGCCTAGTTCAGCGCCCGCTATACAATGTTTCCCAGTGCCGACCGGTGTGCTGGCGAAGGCATACGCCAGCACACGCTCCACATGTTTTTTTTCTCAAAAAGTCTGTAATTATCTGTGCTGAACGCGCGTACTTTAGTCATGTTGGTAATACGTGGTTTGCTTTATGTCCAATGGCATTTCTACCGACCCTAGTGTATCTGTTGGGAACTGCAGATACTTGTAGCTATTTAGAGTCTCGTCAATAAAAATAGGGACCAGTGATGCGTTTCTTGAAAATCCCACACCGCACGCTGTCAGAGCAAGAACGTTGTCTATCCATTTCTCTCAGCCAGCGTGGATTTTCAGTTGACCAGTAGCGCATAGTGTTAAAGGTTTATTTGCCATGGTTTGTAAACGACGATTCATCCGTAAAGAAGATTTTTCGTAGAAAAACCGGTTTACTGCGCAGTTTTCGCCCCATTCGGAGAACTGTAACCGATTCTAAAGTCATTACCAAGGAACTATTGAAGGAGAGAAATGCGTTGGAATGTAATATTCGCATAACACTCCTGGCTGATCCCACTTGTACGTTCATGCTGCCCCGTAGTGACATGTGGACTATGTTTGCCACTGCTGTATTTCTCTCATTGGTTGCTGTTCTTCATACTTTCAATTTATTGATTTTTTGTTGTTCTTTGCAAAGACAGGTATTAGGAGCTTGGTACTATCATGATACAGTACGTCCTGAAAGTCGCTGTTCACTGGCTTACGAAATATCGATGTTTACGTTGGACATTCGAAACAGAGTTGGTAGAACACAAGTTGGCAGAACTGTTCTTTCATGGATATGCTATTGCTTTTTAAATCGTTCCATTGTTGCGTAACATTTAACAGTCCGATTCCACTGATGAAAGCTATTGAATTCGATGTGTTTTGTTTAGAGGTTCAATTTGTTTTTAAATTATGGTGCTTTCAACTGAGGGACGTATTTTTCTTGTTGAACATACGTTTCGATAAGGCGATTAACTGTCGGAAACAGCTGTACCTCATCGTAATGCGGTTCCTAAAGTTACTGAGAAATTAGGAGAGACAGGTTTAGTGTTAGATGCTGAATGAACTGGAAGTCCCCATAAACTAAACGCGCAGAAGTTGTTGCATGTTTATAACTCTATGCAGCAAATCATTGGGCTAGTTGGACAAGAAAAAGATAACAGGTTTACAACCGCGCTAAAGCGGGGAGGGAAGCATTTAAATTTTTCGCTCATAAGGTGACACCAGTGCAAGATTTAAAAGGTGAATATCATGAAAATGTAATACATTACTGCAAAAACTTTACATCTTTTGTTCTAAAGAATATCAGTGATGTTATTGATGTCAGCATGTATACAGACAATGCATGTTCCCGCCTCTCTGGCCATGTTAACACCCAAAACACACAAGTACAGCCAACGGAGAACACTAGTGTAGAAAACTCGCGTGTGTGTTGCAGCCGGCCGGTGTGGCCGAGCGGTTCTAGGCGCTTCAGTCTGGAACCGCACGACCGCAACGGTCGCAGGTTCGAATCCTGCCTCGGGCATGGATGTGTGTGATGTGCTTAGGTTAGTTAGGTTTAAGTAGTTCTAAGTTATAGGGGACTGATGACCTCAGATGTTACGTCCCATAGTGCTCAGAGCCATTTGAACCATTTGTATGTAGCAATATCGAGACGGCAGACTACTGGACTTTAATTTTTTTGTAAAAACTTTGAACAGTGAACGTTGTTGTTAAATGATCTACGACATCTTTGGCCAACTGTAGGTGGTGCTGCTGCGCACACTGCTAACACCTCTATTCGTCTCCTAGAAGAGTTCTTTGGGAACGTGTTATCTCAAGAAAGCCTATGGCCTCCTCTCTTGTTGGACTTTGCTCCGTCAGACTGTTTTCTTTGGGGAGCAACAGAACCTACGGTGTATCACAGTCGTCCATCCAAGCTTTGTGTCTTAAAATCTGAAATAACCTCGAACGTGAGAAGCAAATCACAATTACATGGGCAGAAAGTGTTTTCCACTAAAATTAAGCAGGTCCAGACTTGCGTAGCCGCCCTTGGACGTGATTTCCACCATATATCGTAACTCCTGAGCAACTTTCCGAACAGCCTGTACCTGCAGCGTAGAACCACAGCACTGCTCTAACAGTCCGGCAACCTTGGCCATAAACGAAAGTCAGATCCACTTTTTTCAACTGTGGCACTCATTGTGAAGGTTTGGTTGGCTTCACGTGTTGTCTGTTCGCTACAACAACGAACAATGCACAGACGGACTTACAGTGCGCATGTAAACAGACGAACCGTATCTGAGTTATATATTTGCTTGTATTTCGTACAGTAGGATAGACGTTTGAGGGACCTCTTCTCCTGACGCCTGGGCACTTGTTTAAGGCGCTATTATCTTCTTACTGTTTGAACACGTCCCGCAGATATTATCTCATGAAGAGGCTCTTCGAAGGCTATGCCATAATACGGCAGCTGTAAACTGACCATTGCACTGTTTCGATATGAAACCCAAATCGCGATATAGCCTCTTTGCCCGTAGCTAAGCAACCCCCTCTTTCGCGTCCCGACAGGGGCCAGGCGCTACGCCTGCTACGCCGACTTAACGGCGATCTGCATGAGGTCTGTATGAATCGTTGACCACTGGTAACTGGAGGATGGCCATCGAAGGACAAGTATGGGGAGATATGTGGGGCATGGAGGCTACGAGCACCTGTCGAAACTGAATATACCATTTCTAACGACAATGTGTGTTGTTATTACGTCAGCTTAAATGCCTGAGAAAGATGTCGCTCGGATTTGGTGGAAGTCGGCCTTTCTACTTCGCCTATTATTTCATATATACAGGAATCACGGGCAAAGTGGGATGCTGAGCGTTTGATGCACGCGTTTGGTGAGGACCTAAAGGTGTAGATGGTAAGAGCTGCTGTTCGGTGTAGTCTGCTATGCCTTAGGGTTCTTTAATACCATGTACTTTAGGCTTGAGCTAACTCAGATGTCATGTGAAGCGTTTCAGGTTTGACTAACTTTTATTAGTAAAATTCTTTATATAGCAGTTACTTCTTTTTATCAGCTTTGGGTACTGTCGATAATTTACGAATATTGTTTGAGCTTAACCTATAATTTATTATGTACTTGGAATTAATGTAAGTTTACTGTCTGCTGTTCTAGTTGAAGCTATGTGGGCGTCATTGTTCGAGTTGTTCTTTTATAAGACTAACCTGAATAAGCTCAATTTCAATTCAAGCTACGTACAGTGTTGATAATTCCCGTCCGTCTTTCTGTTGCTTAAATTTTATTTATGCGATGTCTTAAAGAACTAGCCTGAGTCGTTTGCATTCTTCTAAAAGAGTTCAAGTAATATTTGTCAGGTCTAGGTAAATCCGATTCCTCAGATGATTTTGTAATGGTCTATAGGTTGTTCTGAATTGCTGTTCTTAGGAAGTATCAATCCACACCTTGATTAAAAGTTTATTGCTGTTCCTTCATTGGAACAACGATTAGGTGAAATTTTTCATTTGTCTTTTGTAGTAGTGTTTTAATCTCACATTGTTTGTTAATGAAGTAACTGAAAACGTTGTTTTGTCTGTTGTAGAATTTCATCTAGCGTTTTATTGAGATTATTTGACAGAAGCTCTGCGCGATCTCACGTTTTCAAACATCAACCGAAAATTTCTCAGTTTTCAAATATTAAATATTTTGAAACTTCCTGGCAGATTAAAACTGGGTGCCCGACCGAGACTCGAACTCGGCACCTTTGCCTTTCGCGGGCAAGTGCTCTACCATCTGAGCTACCGAAGCACGACTCACGCCCGGTACTCACAGCTTTACTTCTGCCAGTATCTCGTCTCCTACCTTCGAAACTTTACAGAAGCTCTCCTGCGAACCTGCAGAACTAGCACTCCTGAAAGAAAGGATATAGCGGAGATATGGCTTAGCCACAGCCTGGGGGATGTTTCCAGAATGAGATTTTCACTCTGCAGCGGTGTGTGCGCTGATATGAAAGCTGCGAGTACCGGGCGTGAGTCGTGCTCCTGAGCTCACATTATTCTTGATGTTGCTTATCTTGCGCATGGACTACTCAGTTTGTATATTTTGCTTATTTTTTTCATAGTTCCAAACAACTTCTTCCTGTTTTCTCGATTGATCTGTGTTCAGTTTTTCAAGGCCTATCCACTGTGCCAACTTATAACTAAATCTGTGAGGGGTGCGATGGGGAGGTTCCCTTGTAAGTAGTGAGAGCGCCACTAGGAGTAATACAGGACACACTGTGAAGTGTTAAGACTACGAGCTTAATAGGGTATGAGTTCCGTTCTTCTTGCTAAGCTGCTTGCGGCGCGCTTTGAGCCTGGAGCGGAACACTGCGAATAAAACACGATGCTGGAGCGTTACTAAGTTATTCGTCTTCGTCACGAGTATCACCTGTCTTGTCTTGGTAGACTAGCATACAAAACATAAAACGTTTGCAGCCAAGATAAGCATCGTCAAAACTTGTAAAACATAATAAAACTGTGTGGGAAACAAACACCGTAACCCGCAGTTTAGGGTCACCGACAACAGCTCCTAGTGACGTTACACTACGGATCACGTACGTCTGTTTACCGCACAGTTTTACTGTATCTAACAAATTTGACGATGCTTATGTTGCCTACAAGTCTTTCGGTGTTTTATGCTCTAATCTGACGAGACAGGTACACTACTGGCCATTAAAATTGCTACACCAAGAAGAAATGCAGATGATAAACAGGTATTCATTGGACAAATACACTCCTGGAAATGGAAAAAAGAACACATTGACACCGGTGTGTCAGACCCACCATACTTGCTCCGGACACTGCGAGAGGGCTGTACAAGCAATGATCACACGCACGGCACAGCGGACACACCAGGAACCGCGGTGTTGGCCGTCGAATGGCGCTAGCTGCGCAGCATTTGTGCACCGCCGCCGTCAGTGTCAGCCAGTTTGCCGTGGCATACGGAGCTCCATCGCAGTCTTTAACACTGGTAGCATGCCGCGACAGCGTGGACGTGAACCGTATGTGCAGTTGACGGACTTTGAGCGAGGGCGTATAGTGGGCATGCGGGAGGCCGGGTGGACGTACCGCCGAATTGCTCAACACGTGGGGCGTGAGGTCTCCACAGTACATCGATGTTGTCGCCAGTGGTCGGCGGAAGGTGCACGTGCCCGTCGACCTGGGACCGGACCGCAGCGACGCACGGATGCGCGCCAAGACCGTAGGATCCTACGCAGTGCCGTAGGGGACCGCACCGCCACTTCCCAGCAAATTAGGGACACTGTTGCTCCTGGGGTATCGGCGAGGACCATTCGCAACCGTCTCCATGCAGCTGGGCTACGGTCCCGCACACCGTTAGGCCGTCTTCCGCTCACGCCCCAACATCGTGCAGCCCGCCTCCAGTGGTGTCGCGACAGGCGTGAATGGAGGGACGAATGGAGACGTGTCGTCTTCAGCGATGAGAGTCGCTTCTGCCTTGGTGCCAATGATGGTCGTATGCGTGTTTGGCGCCGTGCAGGTGAGCGCCACAATCAGGACTGCATACGGCCGAGGCACACAGGGCCAACACCCGGCATCATGGTGTGGGGAGCGATCTCCTACACTGGCCGTACACCACTGGTGGTCGTTGAGGGGACACTGAATAGTGCACGGTACATCCAAACCGTCATGGAACCCATTGTTCTACCATTCCTAGACCGGCAAGGGAACTTGCTGTTCCAACAGGACAATGCACGTCCGCATGTATCCCGTGCCACCCAACGTGCTCTAGAAGGTGTAAGTCAACTACCCTGGCCAGCAAGATCTCCGGATCTGTCCCCCATTGAGCATGTTTGGGACTGGATGAAGCGTCGTCTCACGCGGTCTGCACGTCCAACACGAACGCTGGTCCAACTGAGGCGCCAGGTGGAAATGGCATGGCAAGCCGTTCCACAGGACTACATCCAGCATCTCTACGATCGTCTCCATGGGAGAATAGCAGCCTGCATTGCTGCGAAAGGTGGATATACACTGTACTAGTGCCGACATTGTGCATGCTCTGTTGCCTGTGTCTATGTGCCTGTGGTTCTGTCAGTGTGATCATGTGATGTATCTGACCCCAGGAATGTGTCAATAAAGTTTCCCCTTCCTGGGACAATGAATTCACGGTGTTCTTATTTCAATTTCCAGGAGTGTATATTATACTAGAACTGACATGTGATTACATTTTCACGTAATCTGGGTGCATAGATACTGAGAAATCAGTACCCAGAATAACCACCTCTGGCCGTAATAACGGCCTTGACACGCCTGGGCATTGAGCCCAGCATGCAGCTTCAACACGATACCACAGTTCTTCAAGAGTAGTGACTATCGTATTGTGACGAGCCACCATTGACCAGACGTTTTCAATTGCTGAGAGATCTGGAGAATGTGCTGGTAGGGGCAGCAGTCCGACATTTTCTGTATCCAGAAAGGCCATTACAGGACCTGCAACATGCGGTCGTGCATTATCCTGCTGAAATGTAGGGTTTCGCAGGGATCGAATGAAGGGTAGAGCCACGGGTCGTAACACATTTGAAATGTGACTTCCACTGTTCAAAGTGCCGTCAATGCGAACGAAAGGTGACCGAGACGTGTAACCAATGGCACTCCATACCATCACGCCGGGTGACACGCCAGTATGGCGATGACAAATATACACTTCCAATGTGCGTTCACCGTGATGTCGCCAAACACGGATGCGACCATCCAGAACCTGGATTCATCCGAAAAAATGACGTTTTGCCATTCGGGCACCCAGGTTCGTCGTTGAGTACACTACCGCAGGCGCTCCTGTCTGTGATGCAGCGTCATAGTCCATGCTGCTGCAAACGTCGTCGAACTGTTCGTGCAGATGGTTGTTGTCTTGAAAACGTCCCCATCTGTTGACTCAGGGATCGAGACGTGGCTGCACGATCCGTTACAGCCATGCGGATAAGATGCCTGTCATCTCCACTGCTAGTGATACGAGGCCATTGGGATCCAGCACGGCGTTCCGTATTACCCTCCTGAACCCACCGACTCCATATTCTGCTAACAGTCGTTGGATCTCGACCAACGGGAGCAGCAGTGTCGCGATACGATAAACCGCATTCGCGATAGGCTACAATCCGACCTTTATCACAGTCGGGAACGTGATGGTACGCATTTCTTCTCCTTACACGAGGCATCACAACAACGTTTCACCAGGCAACGCCGGTCAACTGCTGTTTGTGTATGAGAAATCGGTAGGAAACTTTCCTCATGTCGGCACGTTGTAGGTGTCGCCACCGGCGCCAACCTTGTGTGAATACTCTGAAAAACCAATTCATTTGCATACCACAGCATCTCCTTCCTGTCGGTTAAATTTCGCGTCTGTAGCACGTCATCTTGGTGGTGTAGCAATGTTAATGGCCAATAGTGTATATCTCATGATGATCATAAATATAGAAGTCAGTTGTAAAACAAAAGCAAAAGAATTGTGGTCGAAGACTGCTTTATATTCCGCAAATTTTGAACACTAGATCGCTGCGTCCTTCGGCCTCATCATGTCACACTTTATCAAGATCTGAACTAAATAGAAATTTTACAACGTTTTTTAACAACGCAGCAAGCAGGAGCAGGACTGTGACTCTTGGTTAAAGAACAAGCTTCTTACACACATTTAACTGAACATCAGCTACATTATTCACGTCTGATTTGAATTTCCATGAGTGGTTCGGACATATGTATGCTAATGTGGTCCTGTCAGCAGCAGCTCAGTGGCGATGCGTTACCGTCGCCCGTGTGCTGTGTATGTTGCGGTCGGCGCCTTTAATCCTCGAAAAATTGATCAGACCCACACACATTCATCAGTCGTAGGCGTGATTACTATAAGCTCGGACATGATTTGCACACCAATGGACGAAACTAGTAGGCTCACCGCAGGTCCGTATCTGGTCCAGTTACAAACGCCCGGTGTCGCCTGAAAATCGGAGGGGGACTCGATACAGTGCTGTGTTCTGCTTCCCGAGAAGTAATCAATATCGTCACAAAGCAGCGGAGATGTGCAAATGTATCATAATATTAATACGTGAACACGAAAATCGAAGTACCGATTTTTAATATTCATTGTACTAGGAGGCCAATGGTCCTTATATAATTCGAATGGTACTTTGTCATAGACTTCTAATCAAGCTACGGGCCTATGGGGTATCGTCTCAGTTGTGCGACTGGATTCGTGATTTTCTGTCAGGAAGGTCGCAGTTCGTAGTAATAGACGGCAAATCATCGAGTAAAACTGAAGCTATATCAGGTGTTCCCCAGGGAAGCGTCGTGGGACCTCTGCTGTTCCTGATCTATATAAATGACCTAGGTGACAATCTGAGCAATTTTCTAACGTTGTTCGCAGATGATGCTGTAATTTACCGTGTAGTAAGGTCATCCGAAGACCAGTATCAGTTGCAAAGCGATTTAGAAAAGATTGCTGTATGGTGTGGCAGGTGGCAGTTGACGCTAAATAACGAAAAGTGTGGAGTGATCCACATGAGTTCCAAAAGAAATCCGTTGGAATTCGATTACTCGATAAATAGTACAATTCTCAAGGCTGTCAATTCAACTAAGTACCTGGGTGTAAAAATTACGAACAACTTCAGTTGGAAAGGCCACATAGACAATATTGTGGGGAAGGCGAGCCAGAGGTTGCGTCTCATTGGCAGGACACATAGAAGATGCAACAAGTCCACTAAAGAGAGAGCTTACACTACACTCGTTCGTCCTCTGTTAGAATATTGCTGCGCGGTGTGGGATACTTACCAGGTGGGATTGACGGAGGACATAGAAAGGCTGCAAAAAAGGGCAGCTCGTTTTGTATTACCACGTAATAGGGGAGAGAGTGTGGCAGATATGATACGCGAGTTGGGATGGAAGTCATTACAGCAAAGACGTTTTTCGTCGCGGCGAGATCTACACTCCTGGAAATTGAAATAAGAACACCGTGAATTCATTGTCCCAGGAAGGGGAAACTTTATTGACACATTCCTGGGGTCAGATACATCACATGATCACACTGACAGAACCACAGGCACATAGACACAGGCATCAGAGCATGCACAATGTCGGCACTAGTACAGTGTATATCCACCTTTCGCAGCAATGCAGGCTGCTATTCTCCCATGGAGACGATCGTAGAGATGCTGGATGTAGTCCTGTGGAACGGCTTGCCATGCCATTTCCACCTGGCGCCTCAGTTGGACCAGCGTTCGTGCTGGACGTGCAGACCGCGTGAGACGACGCTTCATCCAGTCCCAAACATGCTCAATGGGGGACAGATCCGGAGATCTTGCTGGCCAGGGTAGTTGACTTACACCTTCTAGAGCACGTTGAGTGGCACAGGATACATGCGGACGTGCATTGTCCTGTTGGAACAGCAAGTTCCCTTGCCGGTCTAGGAATGGTAGAACGATGGGTTCGATGACGGTTTGGATGTACCGTGCACTATTCAGTGTCCCCTCGACGATCACCAGTGGTGTACGGCCAGTGTAGGAGATCGCTCCCCACACCATGATGCCGGGTGTTGGCCCTGTGTGCCTCGGTCGTATGCAGTCCTGATTGTGGCGCTCACCTGCACGGCGCCAAACACGCATACGACCATCATTGGCACCAAGGCAGAAGCGACTCTCATCGCTGAAGACGACACGTCTCCATTCGTCCCTCCATTCACGCCTGTCGCGACACCACTGGAGGCGGGCTGCACGATGTTGGGGCGTGAGCGGAAGACGGCCTAACGGTGTGCGGGACCGTAGCCCAGCTTCATGGAGACGGTTGCGAATGGTCCTCGCCGATACCCCAGGAGCAACAGTGTCCCTAATTTGCTGGGAAGTGGCGGTGCGGTCCCTTACGGCACTGTGTAGGATCCTACGGTCTTGGCGTGCATCCGTGCGTCGCTGCGGTCCGGTCCCAGGTCGACGGGCACGTGCAGCTTCCGCCGACCACTGGCGACAACATCGATGTACTGTGGAGACCTCACGCCCCACGTTTGAGCAATTCGGCGGTACGTCCACCCAGCCTCCCGCATGTCCACTATACGCCCTCGCTCAAAGTCCGTCAACTGCACATACGGTTCACGTCCACGCTGTCGCGGCATGCTACCAGTGTTAAAGACTGCGATGGAGCTCCGTATGCCACAGCAAACTGGCTGACACTGACGGCGGCGGTGCACAAATGCTGCGCAACTAGCGCCATTCGACGGCCAACACCGCGGTTCCTGGTGTGTCCGCTGTGCCGTGCGTGTGATCATTGCTTGTACAGCCCTCTCGCAGTGTCCGGAGCAAGTATGGTGGGTCTGACACACCGGTGTCAATGTGTTCTTTTTTCCATTTCCAGGAGTGTATTTACGAAATTTCAGTCATCAACTTTCTCTTCCGAATGCGAAAATATTTTGTTGAGCCCAACCTACATAGGTAGCAATGATCATCAAAATAAAATAAAAGAAAACGGAGCTCGAACGGAAAGGTTTAGGTGTTCGTTTTTCCCGCACGCTGTTCGGGAGTGGAATGGTAGAGAGATAGTATGATTGTGGTTCGAAGAACCCTCTGCCAAGCACTTAAAGTGAATTGCAGAGTAATCATGTAGATGTAGACGTACAAAGAAAAAAAATGTACGAGGCGTGTTTTTTAAGTAAGTACCGTTTTGAAATTAAAAAAGACGTGCTAAGATATCTGAATAATTTTATTTTTACATGAAAGCCTGTACCTTAATCTACCTTTCCACATAGTTTCCGTCAATATTTAGGCACTTGTCATAACGTTGGACCAGTTTTTGAATAACCTCCTCATAGAAGTCTGCCGCCTGACCTGTTAACCAATGCATCACTTCTGTTTTGACTTCGTCATCGCCTTGAAGACGCTGACCGCCCAGGTGTTTCTTCTAGTGCAGGAACAGATGGTAGTGACTGGGCGCAAGATCGTGGCTGTACGCAGGATGATCTAGAGTCTCCCATCGAAAAGATGTGATGAGATCTTTGGTCTTATTCGCCATATGCGAAGGGGCATTGTCTTGCAGCAAAACGATGCCCTTGCTTAACTTACATAGACTGTTGCTTTGATTCTGGTGTGACGTAGGCCACCCATATTTCATCGCCCGTAACGATTTGGCTTAAGAAATCATCACCGTGGTTGTGGAAAGGCAATGCACTGTCTAAACGTTTGGTTTTGTGCACATCCGTCAACATTTTTGGTGCCCAACGTGCGCACAATTTTCGGTAATTCAAGTGCTCGGTCACAATGCCATAACACTATGAGAAACATTAGGAAAGTCAACCCGCAAGGAGGAAATCGTAAAGCGTCTGTTTTCTCTCACCTTATTGTCCACTTCCTGCACCAAACTTTCATTAACGACCGAAGGACGCCCACTCCGTTGTTCATCATGCCCATTTGTGCGGCCATCTTTAAATGCTTTCAACCACTTTCTTACCATTCCATCACTCATAATGTTTTCTCCGTAAACTGCACAGATCTCACGATGAAGATAGATCGCTTTTAGGCATTTAGCACTAAGAAATCTTATAACAGCCCGTACTTCACAGTCGGCGGGACTCAAGACTATCGGAGGCACCTTAAAACACTCAGTACACAACGTAAACAAGGAATAATCAGACTGTAATGGCGTCAGTGCGTAGATTAAGGTACAGGCTTTCATGTGAAAATAAAATTATTGAGATGTTAGAACGTCTTTTTTAATTTCAAAACGGTACTTACTTAAAAAAAAACACGTTTCATATGTAGCCTTTAAGAATGGTAAAAGGAAGTAGAAGCTTTCACGTTCACAACTCTTTCATTCTCTTTCACACATTAAAACCTCCAATACTTGAACATCGAAAATTGAAGAGCTACCAACCTCTGTCCTGCGCACCGATCAAATGCTATGGTAGAAGTGACGCACGAAAGTGACAACATTTCGTGAAATCGCATTCTAGGGGCCTTCATGTTTACATAGTTCATTTGCAGTATAACTTGCATACCGGGCAGCAACATTGCGACAATTCAAATGGTTCAAATGGCTCTGAGCACTATGGGACTCAACATCTTAGGTCATCAGTCCCCTAGACTTAGAACTACTTAAACCTAAGGACATCACACACAGCCATGCCCGAGGCAGGATTCGAACCTGCGACCGTAGCAGCAGCGCGGTTGCGGACTGGAGCGCCTAGAACCGCTCGACCACCGCGGCCGGCATTGCGACAGTTGCTAGGTCGATAATGTCAGCAGTGAAAATCAACATATCGTAGTAACGAAGTCTGTAAATAACTCTGTATATTGGAGTCGTTATTTCGCTTACTTTTCTGTAAGAGTAACTGTGAGGTTATTTGCTGCATTACCAGCCATTTTGAAGTAAGTTCCTAATTTTTAAATTCTTCGTTTATTATGTGGAAACTATATACTTTCAGTGTATACCTAGAAGGAGAATGCCAAAGAGTCAGAGAGAGAGAGAGAGAGAGAGAGAGAGAGAGAGAGAGAGAGAGACGAAGAGCTAGGTAGACAATTTTTGCGTAGGGAAAGTAATGGCAATGTGGATAAAATAATGATAATGCATCTTTTTTATGATGATAATACGTCAGCATCGAAAACTGAAGTGCTGATTTTTAAAATGAATTATACAAGGTGGCCAATAAAACTCACATAATTCGAAAGGAACTTAGCCATGGATGAGCAATAAAGAAAAAAAAATGTTTTCATAGCCAATAGGAAGGTAAAAGGAAGTAGACACACACATGAGAAAAGTTTCCCTTTGTCTCTGACATTGTTAGCAACTTCCACCAGGCGTAACGATCGGATGCTACGGTAGAAACGACACACGGAAGTAATAACATTTCGTGAAGTTACATTCTAGGGACGTTCATGCTGCAGATAGTTCATTTGCAGTAAACACGCATTCCGGGCACCTACAATGCCGCAACTTCTACGACGTTGATGGTGTCTACAGTGGAAAACGAAACATAGTAACGAAGCCATGGGGCACAACAAACGTTGTTTATTAGTGTCGTTTTGCACTTAATTTGGTCTAAGAGTAAACGGAACCAACCCTGTGTTCGTTTGCCGCCGTCACCACAAAATTTAATGTGTTCCTAATTTTCAGTATCTTCATTTTGATCAGCTACAACGTCCCTTGTTATAAGGAAACTATATTTATTTTAGGTTATGCCTCAAAGAAGAACGTTAACGGGTCGTACTGAAAGAACAAGAGCTGGAGAGAGACACTTTTTGTTTAGGGAACGTAATAGAAATAATGCAGATGTTAATAACGATAATTCTATTGTCGTTCTGAAAGATATGTTTAAATGTATCCAAATAATTTTTAGAACTGTAGTTGCGGTTTGATTAATTTACAATGCAGATTTTGTAATCCAAATCATTTCCCGTCTGAGGTGACTTTACGTGATACAGCGACATTCACATTGTGTTGTCCTTAAGATACATGACGTCTGATATGATAGATCAGGTCCACTGAAACAACTGGTCGAATTTAGACCACAGGCGATACTAGTTTTAATTATTAGCCTTCTACTCGGGCGACGTTATTAATAGCACGTTTTGAAAGTGTGCAAACGCAAGTCGCGCTTGTCGTTGGACATCAAGAGTGAAGAGCGTGATTTGAGTTGTACATAACGGGAATCCGTGTTGATTGCCATGATAAAATCATTTTATTCCAAGTGGGATATTACGCCTAAACTAAGAGTATGTCCCAGAATTTTGCAGCAAATGGAAGTACAAGATGTAAGACGGCAACTTCCTTGGAGTTATATTGTTTCTTGTGGTTTCCCATAATTTATGGAAACAAGTGCGTAATATGAGCATCACCATCACATTTCTCTGGAGCAAACTGCAGGGCAACTGCAGCGCTATCCTTGTCAAGAAGCCACTAATCTAGACCGGGTAAATACCCCACAGGCGGATGTTTTAGATGAATCGTTCGTAAATTACAAGACTGAAAGTTTCACTGTGCTGTAGTGGTAAGATTAAGAAGGTAGTAACTTGTGTTAACTGGTTCTTCTATCAGTTCTTGGTAGAAGAATGTTATAGCACTGCAGTTATACTATAGAACATCTACAATTTTGTGCTTTTCATTGATAATTTAGAAGACAGTGAATATTTATTATGTAGAAGTTTTCCTTTAGCTGACAGCCTTTCTCTATGGTAGCTGACCTGTTTTCCGTAGAAAGCAAACAGTCGACACTCATTCTCTTGCAAGAAATTGAATGGTTCACCATGTACTTTCCATGGTTGGCTATTGTGTAGTTTACCGTATCGAAATTATCTGGAACTCTCTGATGTGGAGACCAGGGCTAGTAGGCAAGAGGTTGGGTTTTGAGTTTTCTGTTTTGTGCAACACCTGGAGAGATTCTTGCGAATGCGGCGGATAGCTTAACTATTTGATCACAAAATCATGTAGGAACGATTAATGGACTATGTGTCTAGGTAACCGGAAATACACTTTTCGTAAAAGCTTGAAATACCCCAGGTGCGAGGTAAGGTGGCGTTCCCCTAGGGGCGAGTTGGCATAGGCTGAAACGCATAGGGATATTTCATTTTATCAAAACTTGCCATGATCTCCTTTTCAAATTATAAACTGTTAAAAAAGTAAATTCCTGGTGAAGAAACAAAACTCCAACAAAAATAAATTCTGCTTGGTTGCGCGAATAACAGTATTAACTTGAACGCGTGAACAAACAATGAATTCATCAACAACAATAAATTCTGCTTGATATATAGCTACTTGTAGTTTTTCAAATAGATTAACTCAATATTTTAAATCAACAACAAATACAGGAGAATATAGGAGTTGGGTCCTTATTTATTTGAACAGATGGTTCCAATTTCCGCACAATTTAACATTGGTCGTATCTACAGCTACATCGATACTTCGTAAGCCACCGTACGGTGCGTGGCGGAGGGTACTGTGTAAAATTACTATTCTTTTCCCTTCCTACTTCACTCGCAAATAGAGCAAGAGAAAAACGACTATCTATATGGCCCCTTATGAGCCCTAATTTCTCACATCTTATATTCGTGGTTCTTACGCGCAATGTACTGTTGTTGGCGGCAGTAGAATCGTTTGGCAGTCAGCTTCGGACGCCGATTCTCTAAATTTTCTCAAAAGTGTTTCTCGAAAAGAATGTCGCTTTCCGTCCAGCTATTCCCATTTGAGTTCCCGAAGCATCACCGTAACACTTACGTGTTGTTCGAACCTAAAACTAAACCCAGCCCGAACAGGCGATGAAGGCTCAAAGGTACCGACCGGCCGCCGTGACATCCTCAGCCCACGGGCGTCACTGGATGCGGATACGGAGCGGCATGTGGTCACCACACCGTTCTCCCGGCCGTATGTCAGTTTACGAAACCGGAGCCGCTACTTCTCGATCAAGTAGCTCCTCTGTTTGCCTCACAAGGGCTGAGTGCACCCTGTCTGCCAACAGCGCTCGGCAGACCGATAACAAATCTAGCAGCCTGCCTCTGAACTGCTTCGTTGTCTTTCTTCAGTCTGACCTGGTACGGATCCCAAACACTCGAGCAGTACTTGAGAATAGGTCGTACCAGCGTCCTATATGCTATCTCCTTTTACAGGTGGACCATTCTTTCCAAAAATTCTCCCAATAAACCGAAGTAGTCCATAGCCTTCCCTACCACAATTTTCGCATGCTCGTTCCATCTCATAGCGCTTTGCAACGTTACGCCCAGATATTTAAATGATTTGACTGTGTCTAGCTGGACACTAGTAATACTGTAACCGAACATTACAGATTTGTTCTTCCTATTCATCTGCATTAACTTACATTTTTGCACATTTACAGTTACCTGCCGTTCATCATATAAACTGGAAATTTTGTTTACGTCGTCTTGTATCTTCCTACAGTCACTCGACACCCTACCATACACTACACTACAGCATTATCAGCAAACAACCGCAGATTGCTGCCCACTCTGTCCGACAAATTATATATATATATATATATATATATATATATATATATATATATATATAGGGTGTTTCAAAAATGACCGGTATATTTGAAACGGCAATAAAAACTAAACGAGCAGCGATAGAAATACACCGTTTGTTGCAATATGCTTGGGACAACAGTACATTTTCAGGCGGACAAACTTTCGAAATTACAGTAGTTACAATTTTCAACAACAGATGGCGCTGCAAGTGATGTGAAAGATATAGAAGACAACGCAGTCTGTCGGTGCGCCATTCTGTACGTCGTCTTTCTGCTGTAAGCGTGTGCTGTTCACAATGTGCAAGAGTGCTGTAGAGAACATGGTTTATTCCTTACAACAGAGGAATTCCACCGCCTAGAACACAGTGTTGTTGCAACAAGACGAAGTTTTCAACGGAGGTTTAATGTAACCAAAGGACCGAAAAGCGATTCAATAAAGGATCTGTTTGAAAAATTTCAACGGACTGGGAACGTGACGGATGAACGTGCTGGAAAGGTAGGGCGACCGCGTACGGCAACCACAGAGGGCAACGCGCAGCTAGTGCAGCAGGTGATCCAACAGCGGCCTCGGGTTTCCGTTCGCCGTGTTGCAGCTGCGGTCCAAATGACGCCAACGTCCACGTATCGTCTCATGCGCCAGAGTTTACACCTCTATCCATACAAAATTCAAACGCGGCAACCCCTCAGCGCCGCTACCATTGCTGCACGAGAGACATTCGCTAACGATATAGTGCACAGGATTGATGACGGCGATATGTATGTGGGCAGCATTTGGTTTACTGACGAAGCTTATTTTTACCTGGACGGCTTCGTCAATAAACAGAACTGGCGCATATGGGGAACCGAAAAGCCCCATGTTGCAGTCCCATCGTCCCTGCATCCTCAAAAAGTACTGGTCTGGGCCGCCATTTCTTCCAAAGGAATCATTGGCCCATTTTTCAGATCCGAAACGATTACTGCATCACGCTATCTGGACATTCTTCGTGAATTTGTGGCGGTACAAACTGCCTTAGACGACATTGCGAACACCTCGTGGTTTATGCCGACGTCTTTAATTTCTTGAATGAATATTTCGATGATCGTGTGATTGCTTTGGGCTATCCGAAACATACAGGAGGCGGCGTGGATTGGCCTCCCTATTCGCCAGACATGAACCCCTGTGACTTCTCTCTGTGGGGACACTTGAAAGACCAGGTGTACCGCCAGAATCCAGAAACAATTGAACAGCTGAAGCAGTACATCTCATCTGCATGTGAGCCATTCCGCCAGACACGTTGTCAAAGGTTTCGGGTAATTTCATTCAGAGACTACGCCATATTATTGCTACGCATGTTGGATATGTGGAAAATATCGTACTACAGAGTTTCCCAGGCCGCAGCGCCATCTGTTGTTGAAAATTGTAACTACTGTAATTTCGAAAGTTTGTCTGCCTGAAAATGTACTGTTGTCCCAAGCATATTGCAACAAACGGTGTATTTCTATCGCTGCTCGTTTAGTTTTTATTGCCGTTTCAAATATACCGGTCATTTTTGAAACAACCTATATATATATATATATATATATATATATATATATATATATATATATATATATATAGGACAACGTACTGTGTTGTACTACTTAAGAAGTATCCTGCAATGGGGCACCGTATTAAATTCTTTCCGTAAATCTAGAAGTATGCAATCCGCCTGTTGCCCTCATCCATAGTAAGCAGTATAGAGCGTGGCAAAAAGGGAAGCTGAACTTTGGACGAGCGATGCGTTTTAAAACCATGTTGATTCGTGGACATAAACTTCTCAGTCCCTAGAGCGTTTAATAAATTAAAACTGAGAATATGTTCAAGAATTCTGCAGCCAACAGAAGTTACTGATATTGGTCTGTAGTTTTGCGGATCAGTCCTACTGAATCATTCTCTTCCGGCCGCCTGACCATGGTGCACACGCGACTCTCATTGCCATCGGTTTCGACAGTTCTCTCAGAAAGGAAGCAAGATTTAACTTTAACATTCCGTCGAAATTGAGGTCATAAAAGACGGAGCACAAGCTCGAAATGTTAAAGGATGGGGAAGGAAATCAGCTTTGCCCTTTCAAAGTCATGGAAAATTTAAATGTGTATGGCCGGACGCGGGTTTCTACATCTGTATCTACATCTACATGATTACTCTGCTATTGACAATAAAGTACTTCGCAAAGGGTTCAGTGAATCACCTTCAAGCTGTCTACCGTTCCACTCTCGAACGGCGCACGGGGAAAACGAGCACTTAAATTTTTCTGTGCGAGCCCTGATTTCTCTTGTTTTATTGTGATGACAATTTCTCCATATGTAAGTCGGTGCCAACAGAATATTTTCGCAATCGGAGGAGAGAACTGGTGATTAAATTTCATAAGATCCCGTCACAACGAAAATCGCCTTTGTTTCAATTCACGTATCATGTCTGTGGTACTATCTCCCCTATTTCGCGATATTACTAAGCGAGCCGCCCCTCTTTGTACTTTTTCGATGTCATCCGTCAGTCCCACCTGATGCGGATCCCACACCGCACAGCAATACTGTAGAATAGGGCGGACAAGCGTGGTGTAAGCAGTCTCTTTAGTAGACCTGTTGCACCTTCTAAGTGCTCTGCCAATGAATCGCAGTCTTTGGTTTGCTCTACCCACAACATTATCTATGTGATCGTTCCAATTTAGATTATTTGTAATGGTAATCCCTAAGTATTTAGTTGAATTTACTGCCTTCAGATTTGTGTGACTTATCGCGTAATCGAAATTTAGCGGATTTCTTTTAGTACTCATGTGAATAACTTCACACTTTTTTTATTCAGGGTCAGGTGCCACTTTTCGCACCATACAGATATCTATATAATTTTGCAATTCGTTTTGGTCATCTGATGACTTTACAAGACGGTAAATGAGAGCATCATCTGCAAACAATCTACGACGGCTACTAATATTGTCTCCTATGTCGTTAATATAGATCAGGAACAATGGAGGGCCTATAAAACTTCCTTGGGGAACGCCGGATATTACTTCTGTTTTACTCGATGACTTTCCGTTTATTACTACGAACTGTGACCTTTGTGACCGGAAATCACGAATCCAGTCGCACAACTGAGGCGATATTCCATAGGGGCGTAGTTTGGTTAGAAGACGCTTATGAGTTAGTGTCGAAAGCCGTCTGGATTCTAAAAACATGGAATCAATTTGACATTCCCTGTCGATAGAACTCATTATTTCATGAATATAAAGAGCTAGTTGTGTTTCGCAAGAACGATATTTTCTGAATCCGTGCCGACTACGTGTCAAAAAGTCGTTTTCTTCGAGGTACTTCATAATGTTGCAGTATATGCCAAAACCCTACTGCAAATCGACGTTAGTGATATGGGCCTGTAATTCAACGGATTACTCCTACTTCCCTTTTTGGGTATTGGTGTGACTTGAGCAACTTTCCAGTCTTTAGGTACGGATCTTTCTGTAAGCGAGCGGTTGTATATAATTGCTAAATATGGAGCTATTTTATCACAATACTCTGAGAGGAACCTGACTGGTATACAATCTGGACCGGAGGCCTTGCCTTTATTAAGTGATTTAAGCTGCTTTGCAACACCGGGGATATCTACTTCTACGTTTCTCTTCTTGGCAGTTGTTCTTGATTGGAATTCAGGAATATTTACTTCGTCTTCTTTGGTGAAGGGGTTTCGGGAAACCGTGTTTAAAAACTCTGCTTTAGTGGCACTGTCATCAGTGACTTCACAGTTGTTATCGCGCAGCGAAGGTATTGACTGCGTCTTGCCATTGGTGTGCTTTATGTACGACCAGAATCTCAGATTTCGAGACACAGTATCGTTATGGAAATTATTAAAAGAATCTCGAATTGAAGTACGCGCTATATTTCGAACGTCTGTAAAACGTTGCCAGTCTTGGAGATTTTGCGTTCTTTTAAATTTGAATTGCTATTTTCGCTGCTTTTGCTACAGCGATCTGACACGTTTTGTGTACCATGAGGTATCAGTACTATAACTTATTAATTTATGTGGTATGTATCTCTCAATTGCTCTCGATACAGTCTCTTGGAAATCATTCGACAACTTTTCTACGCTTACAAGATCAGATCGGAAGGAGTGAAGACTGTCTCTTAAAACGGCGTTAAGGGCATTTTTATCAGCTTTTTTAAATAGATATACTTTGCGTTTCGTTTTGATGGTAGGTGTTACGGCATTCAGCCTAACAGCAACTGCCTTGTGGTCGCTAATCGTCGGCCGGCCGAAGTGGCCGAGCGGTTCTAGGCGCTACAGTTTGGAACCGCGAGACCGCTACGGTCGCAGGTTCGAATCCTGCCTCGGGCATGGATGTGTGTGATGTCCTTAGGTTAGTTAGGTTTACGTAGTTCTAAGTTCTAGGGGGCTGATGACCTCAGCAGTTAAGGCCATTTGAACCATTTGAACCTGTAATCTGCACGATACTCACTATTTGTCCAGGATTATTTATTGCTAAGAGGTCAAGTATGCTTTCGCAACGATTTACGCTTCGAGTGGCTCATGAATTAATTGTTCCAAAATAATTTTCTGAGAAAGCATTCAGTACAATTTCGGATGACGTTTTATGCCTGCCGCCAGCTTTAAACGTATAATTTTTCCAGCATATCGAGGGTAGACTGAAGTCACCACCGACTATAGCTGTATGAGTGGGGTACCTATTTGAAATGAGACTCAAGTTTTCTTTGAACTATTCAGCAACTGTATGTTCTGGGTCGTGGGAGGGGGGGCGGTGAAACGATCCAATTAGTAGTTTAGTCCGACTGTCAAGTATAACCTCCACCTATACTATTTCGCAGGAACTATCTACTTCAATTTCACTACAAGGCAAACTACTTCTGACTGCAATAAATACTCCACCAACAACTTTATTTAATCTATCGATTCTGAGCACGCTTTCTATTAGGGATTGTAGGTCTGGTTCTTTCCCAACACGGCTACGACAATTTACAGCTACAATACCGATCGTTTCTACAGCTAACATACTGTGTTTTACCTGCCCCCTTTTAGACGGATGCCCTTTCCGTGCTTCCCTGAGACCCTCTAACCTAAAAAACCTCCCAGTCCCTTTCACACAGCCCCCGCTAGCCGTGTAGCCGCTTCCTGTGTGTAGTGGACTCTTGACCTATTAAGCCGAACCCGGAAACCTACCAGCCGAGGGCGCAACTCAAGGAATCTGCGTCCTACACGGTCACAGAACCGTCTAAGCTTCTGATTCAGACCCTCCACTCGGCTCTGCACCAAAGGACCACAGTCGGTTCTAGCGACGATGGTGCAAATGGTGAGCTCCGCCATAATCTCGCAAGCAAGACTGGCCGCTAGCCGCCCGGAACCAGAGAGAATCTCCTCCGATACAAAGCGACACACGTCACTGGTACCGACATGGGCTATCACCTGCAGTTGGGTGCACCCTGTACTCTTCATGGCATCCGGAAGTACCCTTTCCACATCCGGAATGACTCCCCCCGGTATGCATACGGAGTGCACACTGGCTTCCTTCCCCTCTTTGGCGGCCATGTTTCTAAGGGGCCCCATTACGCTCCTAACGTCGGAGCTTCCAACTACCAGCAAACCCATCCTCTGTGAATGCCCAGACCTTGCGGGCCGAGACGATTCCTCTGGAACAGGGTGGAAGACTGCATACGGCTCGGAGACGTCGTCAGACACAGATAACGCCCGAAACCTTTTCGTCAAACGAACCGGGGTGGCCCTACGATCGGCCCTCGGAAAGTTTTTCGCAGCCTGCCAGACTTTGGAATGATCTCCCACTCGACCACGGGTGAGGGGTCAACCTCAGTGCAGGCAATATCCGGGGCGGCCACCATCGTTCTCCCGAATGTAAGTCCATTGCATCAGCCACTTCACCACTTCGCTCGGTAATCTTCCCAGGGTACTGGCAGAGCAGCAGCAGAGTAGTGTTTAACGTCCCGTCGACAACGAGGTCATTAGAGACGCAGCGCAAGCTCGGGGGAGGGAAGGATGGGGAAGGAAATCGGCCGTGCCCTTTCAAAGGAACCATCCCAGCATTTGCCTGATGCGATTTAGGGAAATCACGGAAAACCTAAATCAGGATGGCCGGAGACGGGATTGAACCGTCGTCCTCCCGAATGCGAGTCCAGTGTGCTAACCACTGCGCCACCTCGCTCGGTCAGGGTACTGGCGGTGACGGTACTTCATCGAAACCTTTCCGTGAAATTCAAGGTGATTAGGGGGCCATAGAGACTGTGGGGGATTCGTTGTTGGTCTCGTCCGATGTGATCTGTTGGCATCTTTCCGGAGTTCCCCAGGATTCGTGGGAACTGTAGAATGAGAACCCTCACCATCGTTAGGCTGTAGGTTGAGAATGGAAGCCCTTCACAGTGGAGAGGTTCTTCAGCCTCTGGACTATCATTAAGAAAGGCCAAGCTGTCGTTTTTGAGTTGTCAGACATTTTTATACGTATTGGATCTTTTTTAATGAACTGTAGTGGAGGGGTTAGTTGGCACAGATGTGGGGCGAGTTGGCACAGTCACGAAAACTTACTCAATACCTAACTATACCAACAAGCTCCATGGGGATATCAAAACCGAAATGTATTCCACACAAGTCCAGAAATCAGAAACAAAAAGTTATCATATATGCGTGCAACCACAGTTAACCACTCTTTCGAGATCCGCCCTCAGTAGCGCCTCAATTCGATCTAAAGGTTCACCAGGACAAAAAAATTTACAACGAAAAAATTTACTCAGCTGTCAAAAGCACGATGAAACAAGAGTTCTTCCTTCGTGACGCTTTCAGGCAGGCAGAACATACACTCCCCACTAGCACGATGCCAGTACTCTGACCCCATGGTAGCAAGAAATAGACGCTGTGTGCCAACTAGCGCCATATACCAGCTTACTCTAGCCTACCCTTCGTAGAAGGATAATGCCACGGTATGTTGAAAAATATTGTATATAGTTGTTTTAAACACTGTTTGACAAATTTTGTCGAAGCCGGTAAAGGTAATAAAAATTTATTTGCAACTGATGACTGTAATTTATCTTGAAAAAATATTATTTCAGTTGCTGAAAATTATAGCCACGAATAAAATAATAAACATAATTCTATAGCGATTAGGTAGTGTAAAAAAATTAAGCTTCTAAGTCATTGAAATCAAAAGATATGGACATTTATGTCCTATTTTTGTAGTCTGAAAGTCACTCATTAAAACTTATAGGGTAGTCAACCTAGTCCCTAGACCCACTTCCATGGTGGGCGGTAGGCGGTAGAGGTTTTAAACACATTTTCGTTGGCTTTTCATAAAATTTTGACAAATATTTGGTAATTAACTACTATTATGTGCTTTAGGTTGTTGTAACTTTCCTTTATAAATTTTATGAAATAAAGTTACTTCCCTTCTTTACAAATCACCGTTAGTATGAAAGTGGAGGGCAGTTAGAAAATTAAAATTTGAAACATTCTCGGAAGTCTTAGAATTCCCGTGATCGATATCTTGCCATTATCGGTGTCAATGACAGGCAAAAACCTTCGAAGTTCTCGATTCTCAGAGTGGGAATAATATATACATAATTAAGTATGTACAGAACCCCCAGAGCCGGAATGCTACTCCAACCTGGCCAAATTTCCTTACGGCGTTTGTGCACACAGCTGTAGGAGATACTGCCGACTCTTCGAGAAATGGATCTCGGGGGTAGAATAAATAGAGTAGGGTTTATCGTCCCGTCTACGATTAGGTCGGTCATCAAAGACGGGGCACAAGACGGTACTGGGGAAGCATAAGGCACGAAATCGGCCTTGCCTTTTTCGAAGGAACCATCGCTCCATATGCCTTAGACGGTTAAGGGATAAAGGTGGAAAACCTAAATGTGGATAGCCGGATGGGGATTCTAACTGCCGCCGTCCGGAATGTGAGTGCTTAGCGACATCGCCTGCACTTCGAAGATTAAAGAAAGACATAATAGAAAATGTTGAACATGGCAATAGGACTTTGAGAAAAAAAAACAAAACAAAAAGGAGCGGCTGCTAAGACCCAACAATAAGAACTCTGAGACCGGGATAAGAAGAGTGAAAAACCAGCCTGTGTGGGTGCAAAACATGGACAAAAGAGAAAAAAAAACTAATGAAACGATCAAGACTTTCAAATGCGAGAGACTGTTCAAGATAATACAGACTAGTAAAGTAAGGACCGAGGGATGACCTGCAGCGAGTCAGTAAGGAGCAAATGCGTAATAAAGGACACAGTAATTGGAGAGCTGCGATGGTTAGGCACACATTACGACACAGGACGTTGCTGAAAACTGCAGCAGAGGGAATGTGCAAGTCTAGTTGAAGATATACAATACAGCAGTTAGGCAGAGATGAACAGTAACGAAGAACTGCTCCAAATCAACCCTAGGATGTATGACCGTAACAAGTTTTGATAGCTGTTGTGTGCCAATTTGTAGCGGTCAGCTTTACAGCATTAGTAATCAAGTAGCGCCAGCACTCGTTAAATAGACGTCAGTGAGGCCACATAGGCTTTTGTTTTGTTTTTCCTTATGATTTTTAAGTCTCAGTCAACTCTTTCATCACCTTGGTATTCCTACAAAAAGGGAAGTTGTAACAATAACCAGAATGTACTACTTCGTCTGCCTAGCATGCGGTAGCATGAAATCCTAATTTAAATACAACAGTAGCCGCTGGCTAAACATTCCCAGATCGAACTATTTTCAGGTTTTTGTCTACTATTGTTGTCTGTCAAAATATTTTCAGCTGAATCTCCATTCTTTTTTTTTAATTATTATTAAAATGCGGTACTGTTCTACTCATAAAAGTTCTACACTCAAACAGTGATTATTATTACTTTCTATGGCGGTACTGGGCAGTGGGCTAGAAGGCTGGAGCCGAGTAATTGTGTTACAAATTACAGAAGTTTGTTCATTCATTTAAATTACATCTTTTGAAATGCACACAAATAATAATAATTTAAACAGATAGGTCCTTGAAGCATCTCAGGAAAATTTAACTTGAGCTCAAGTAACTAACATCATAAACAACTGAAGTTACTTCACAAAATGTCTCGTAAACAGAAACAACACCAAACACATTAACAACTTCAAAAATAAGGCTCACAAGCAATTTAAATGAACATCTTAAGAATTAAAACACCATTATGAAAAGCCAGATCATTTTTAACTACATCAAAATGATAGCAAAATCAAGATTTATAACATAACTTCACGGTGATTACAGAAGCAGACAGTTACATAGCACAATTTCAATATCAAATACTTAAGAAAGGCAGCTTCACTTCGTTAGTGAACTTCGATGGAGCAAGGTTTGTATCCCAGTCAGTCTTGGTCAAACCTAGTTTCTGTTAAACTTCCATCTGGTTCCATTACACTTGCAAACTGGTTACATTATAGTTTTAGTTGAACAATCAATCGTCATCTTTGCATATACTTTACATCAAAATTAGCCATTACTCAAATGTTTCAGGCTTTAGACATGAGACACAACGACACGTCAACAGCACCAATTTAACATATGCCTCTCCTGTATCGCTAACAGCTTAAATGTTTCAGAATCGTCTTCCAGAACCATAAGGTTTATAACAGCACGTTTTAAATGCAAATCAGTACTCACTGGTCACAGCGTACACACTCATCAATCAGTTAAAACAATAATTGATTCTGAATACTTGTACCTATTAATATGCAGCTAAAACTTCATTCACTGCCGCATGTAACCATTTCATCTACAAGTGTTTCCAGCGAACTAACAGTTCAGTCACACTGGCTAAGAGAGGGCAGAATCAGCAAAAAAAAAAAAAAAACAGCTTACAATGCCTGATCGAGAATATCTTTCAAGGTACATGATAAGCAAATTTACTTGCGGTTCACTCATTGACGTACCATGTGTAAAACGTCAGAATTCTCAGCCACGTCTGCCGAACGCCAGGTGTGTACTCTGCCCGGTAACACACGGCGCTCACCCCACTGTTGAAGCCCTTCGCTTCGCGCACCGCGCAATCAGCAGCACTGAATGGTTCAAGTGGCTCTGAGCACCATGGGACTTAACATTTGAGGTCATTAGTCCCCTAGAACTTAGAACTATTTACCCCTAACTAACCTAAGGACATAACACACATCCATGCCCGAGGCAGGATTCGAACAAGCGACCGTAGCGGTCGCGTGGTTCCAGACTGAAGCACCTAGAACCGCTCGGTCACAGCGGCCGGCAGCAGCACGTAACTCGGCTCACAGCGAGCTTCCCTGATATCCATGGAACACCAGATCATAAAGACTTGCAATGCCCATGTTAAAGTACTGAAACTGAACGACAGCAGCACTGCTAATGGCCTGACAGGGAACTTCGAGTACGGGACAGTGTGACGCAGAAATCCGTACTCTTGCTGTGCGAAGCGCGAGTATTACGTGATAAAGTGTTTCATTTACACTTTGTGCATAGGATGCGTAGTCTGGGTGTATTTCGAGACGTTTTTGTAACCTTAAAAAGTAATATATTCGAGAAATCTCATTCAAAAACTGATATTAACTGCTAGTAAATGAGATTTACAGTCATGTGAAATTTTGTATATGACATCGCAATCGCTTTTTGACTGTAAAATTATTGATTTGTGAAACCTAAAACCGAATATTGCCGTTTCGAACGGATGGCCGTTGTCAAGTGTAAATAACTGCGCTTTAGTTCTTGTCAAAACCTAAAAAACTACCTAACATGACATGTCACAGAAGCTGTTTTCATCGCACTCAGTTCCTGATTAACACTTTCTTGTGTATATTGCACTGTTTCAACTGCATTGGAAATGTAGTTTCCGCTCGCATCCGCATACAATACTGGCTGCGGTAAATGATTCCATATTTGTTTTTGTTTCATATGAAACACAAAAATGGCTCTGAGCACTATGGGACTTAACATCTGAGGTTATCAGTACCCTAGAACTTAGAACTACTTAAACCTAACTAACCTAAGGACATCACACACATCCCTGCCCGAGGCAGGATTCGAACCTGCGACCGTAGAGATCGCGCGGTTGCAGATTGATGCATCTAGAACCGCTCGTCCACACTGGCCGGCTTTCATATGAAACAGAAACTGATTTTGTCGCATTGTACTCTGTGGCCTCCATCTACTCGTTACTGCTTAAGAATATGCGTGTGAACTGCTCGATTTAAATGGCAGTTCGTATTTTACGTTATCTTTGTTTGTTCCCGTTTTTGTTACTTTTTGGCGTATAACAGAGGCCCCCTGAACTTTTCAGTGGCGTGAGAGGATGATTCTAGTACGTCGATTTCTGCTAAAATGTAATGTTGCAGTACCTGCTAATAGCGTGTGAACACGTTTGCATAACTGCTGTTGCATTTTTAACATTTTCAAGGAAGAATGCTCCAGTCACCAAGACTACAAAGCATACTCTTCTACGTGTACATCCATACTCTGCAAATCGCTGTGAAATGAAATGTATGGCATTCATTGGCATCAGGCGAAACTTTTCAAAGCGAAATTACATCCTCATTTCGCGACAAGACCTAATAAAGTTGAATATCAATTGTGTCAAAATATGCTTGCATGGAGTTCTCCATTAAATGCGAGGAAGTGCGGAAAATGGATGCTAACATAGAGTTTTGAAATCGAGCAGTTGAGGCCCGGATTCGTAAGCAGTAACGAATATTCACAAGTCCACACAACACCATGCGACGAAACCAGCCTCTGTTTCTTATGAAATAATAACGAATGTGGAATCATTTACTCTGCCCAGTATTATGGATGCGAGCAGAAATAAAGTAGAATAGGTGTAACCTATCTGCAATGCAATTTAGAGAGCAATTCGATGAAACCAGCTTTGTTTACTGCAAAACAAAAACAAATGTGGAAGACTTTAAATCTCGTAATAAGGGAACGAGATGATGGACTGATGAAGTTGCAGTGCTCTAAATCGTCTGATCGCGAACCAACGTCCTGTTGCCGGAAGTGGTGCCAACCTTATTGCATAAATAAAAAAATATTGCCAGCATTGGCACAACCTCACAGCACGCGCAATTGTCTCACAAACTATAACAACTGTCTTCTCTTTTTACGAGACTAACTAATTTCCCATTTAGTATGCATTATGAGGGGGAAAAAAGATTAAAAATTGTCTCACAAACTAAAAGAATTGTCTTCTCTTTTTACCAGACTAACAAATTTTCCATAGTATGCTTTATGAGGAAAAAAAGATTAAAATCTTTTCGTACTCTAAAAGGGACCAATGTTATCGGTTATAATCACGCAGTTTATCATGTTTGGCTCATTAATGTTTCTGAAAGTAATCAAAAAGAAAACTCGTGATAAATCCATAATTTCAATTAAAACTTTTAAATTTCATGCAAACTGAAACTCATCGAGCTGGAACTGCGCAGATTCACATGTAAATTATGTCCACCGTAGATGAATTCAAAAATATTTTCGCTCTTCCCGGGTACTAAAAATTATTCATCGCATTTCTTCACATAAAAATGTAATTGAGATCCACTATACAGCGTTTTACTACGAAATAACCACTATCGTGCGTTACATTACATTACCACTAACCGGTTTCAGAACATTACGTGAACCGCTAGTTACATGTTATTACGACAATGTCAAAAACAAACGGAAGAAAACAGTGATCATAAATGTGGTAGTTTTCGTAGTTACAGTAGAGAGCTTCTTCCAGTATATTTTACAATTAAACTTTTTTTCAATAACTGTTCCTCGCATGCAGAATTAACGTCTCTTTGTGGAGTAAGTTCTCATTGTTCCACATCCACACCGTTACTTATGAGTGTGTCCAACTCTCTCATGTGTGATTCTGCACAAAAATAAAAGTAGTAAGAGGTTCAAATGGCTCTGAGCACTATGGGACTTAACATCTCAGGTCATCAGTCCCCTAGAACTTAGAACTACTTAAACCTAACTAACCTAAGGACATCTCACACATCCATGCCCGAGGCAGTATTCGAACCTGCGACCGTAGCGGTCGCGCGGTTCCAGACTGAAGCGCCTAGAACCGCTCGGCCACACCGGCCGGCAATAGTAAGAGAGTTTCAGCACCATGTCATCTTACATACTATACTGTACTTAATAACGCAGAAAACAAAGTATTTAAAAATTGGTAGGCTGCTTAGTTCTCTTGCTTTTCTTCTGGGTTTCCTTTTTTTTTTTTTTTTTTTTTTTTTTCCACCTGACTGGTTTGATGCGGCCCGCCACGATTTCGTCTCCTGTGCCAACTTCTTCATTTCAGAGCAGCACTTCTGGTCACGTTCTCACTTGGATACACTCCAATATCGGTCTTCCCCAATAGCTTTTGCCATCTATTCTTAATGTAGTGCCATGGAAGCTATTCCCTGATCTCTTAACACGTGTCCTATCTTCGTGCCCCTTCTTCTCCTCGTTGTTTCCCATGTATTCCTATACACATATTTGAAATTTTAAACATTTTTATCAACTGAGATCAAGCAACCGTACGTTAAATGATTTACTTACAGGATGTATGTATTGCCGAGGTGGCTATACATACATCCTGTAATTAAATCAATACACACATTTCTTATCAATTCTCCTAATTTTCGGCATTCTTCTACAGCATCATGCTCATAATGCTTCGATTTTCTTCTTCTCAAATCCCCCCCCCCCCCCCCCCCCCCGCTTTCGGTCCATAATTCATTGACATACAACGTTGTGCTCCAAATGTACATTCTCAGAAATTTCTTCCACAGCTTAAGACATGCCCCCCTTGCTATCTCAACCTTGTGTTATTTTGCTTCCACTGTAGCAGAATGCCGGCCGTTGTGGCCGAGCGGGTCTAGGCGTTTCAGTCCGGAACCAAAAAAATGGTTCAAATGGCTCTGAGCACTATGGGACTTAACATCTATGGTCATCAGTCCCCTAGAACTTAGAACTACTTAAACCTAACTGACCTAAGGATATCACACAACACCCAGCCATCACGAGGCAGAGAAAATCCCTGACCCCGCCGGGAATCGAACCCGGGAACCCGGGCGTGGGAAGCGAGAACGCTACCGCACGACCACGAGATGCGGGCAGTCCGGAACCGCGCTGTTAATACGGTCGCAGGTTCGAATCTTGCCTCGGGCCTGGAAGTGTTTGATGTCCTTAGGTTAGTCAGGTTTAAGTAGTTCTAAGTCTAGGGGACTGATGACCTCAGATGTTAAGTCCCTTAGTCCTTGGAGCCATCTGAATTTTTGTAGCAGAATTACTTAACTTAGTATACCTCGTGGTCCCCACTTTTCCCGTTAAGTTTATCGTTAGTTAGCTTTTGCTACTCTTAATTATTTTTGTCTTTCTTTCCTATCCTTTCACCATGAATTTTAATCCCACTCCTAACCTTATCTTTTATTTCTGTCATTGCTTCTTCAATGGACAGATTGTACAGTAGTGGTGAAAGCCTGCATCCCAGTCTCACACTGCTTTTGTTTACTCTGTGTCTACATCTACATGAATACTTTGCAGTTCACACTTAAGTGCCTGGCAGAAGGTTCATTGAACCAGTTTCACGCTATTTCTCTAACGTTCCGCTCTCTTAACAGCGCGAGGGAAAAACGAACATTTAAATCTTTCCGTGGGAGCTCTGATATTTTATTTTATTGCAATGATCGTTTCTTCCTATGTAGGTGGGTGTCAACAAAAAGTTTTCCGTTTCTCGCCGCAACGTAAAATGCCTTTTGTTTTGATAATTGCCAACCTAACTGGCGTACATATCCGTGACACTATATCCCCTATTTCACGATAACACAAAACGAGCTGTCCTTGTTTGAACTTTCTCGATATCCTCCACGAATCACATCTGGTGAGGATCCCATAGCGCACAGCACTTCTCTAGCATAGGACGGGCAAGTATAGTGTAGGCAGAGTCTTTAGCAGACCTGTTGCATCAACTAAGTGCTCTGCCAATCCGAGTACTTCGTTCTCGGTATTCTATTCTTGTTGTTCCTTTCTTGTTCGTACATATATTATACGCAAATTATCCGTCTTCTTTTGTAGATGAGACTTAGTTTTTTCGATCATCTTGCACCATTTTACGTTGTCGAACGGTTTTTACTACGAAGATGTCTTCATTTTTCTTATGCCGCCTTCATTTCCAAGGGCAACATCCGAACTATCTCACTGGCGCCCTTTACCTTTCCGAAAGACAAATTGCTCGTCATCTAACCGATTCTCAGTTTTCATTTCCATTCTTCTGTATACTACTGTTGACAGCAACTTTGATGCAGAATCTCTTAACCTAATTGTACCATAGTTTTCGCACTGACCTGCTCTTGCTGTCTTCGGGATGGGTCGATGATATTTTTCCGAAAGTCTGAGGGTCCGCTCTGTTGCTACATTTATCTTATTACTGATGAGCCGACAACAATTTTTCGTACCAAACTCACATAAGGGCTGGCCGGAGTGGCCGTGCGGTTCTAGGCGCTACAGTCTGGAACCGAGAGACCGCTACGGTCGCAGGTTCGAATCCTGCCTCGGGCATGTATGTGTCTGATGTCCTTAGGTTAGTTAGGTTTAATTAGTTCTAAGTTCTAGGCGACTAATGACCTCAGAAGTTAAGTCGCATAGTGCTCAGAGCCATTTGAACTCACATAAGGGAGTGGAACCTTACGTGGCGTTGTGTCCTAACCCAGTGACAGCACATTTAGAGCTCACGCACACATCCGAGACGGGAACTCGCGACCTCAACTTAATACGACGCGGCGACGGCGACTAGCGCTCGTGGAGGCCGACTAGAGAAGTATTATCTGTAGACGCCACACGCACCGGCGATTAATGGAGCTGACTGAGGCTACGCCGTGTTCACCTCAGCACCGCCGTCCTTGCGCGCGCCACACACAGACATCCAGCGACACACTTCCCGACTCCTGAAAGGTCACTTCCAGCGACGATAAGAGAAGGGAGCTCAGTGGTGCAGCACCAGTACGCTTCCGGCTTTCCTGCTCTCGGCTAACGCCAGTAGAGCCACCGGCGCTCCTCCATGCTATGTGGAGCGAAGCGCCTCTCGTTTGGACTCAACTTGACCTTTCGATACCACGCGTTGGCTTTGAGCCGTGACGTATTGCTCTTGTGGTGGGTGACATCATCCTGTAGTCAGAGATTGAACATTATCTTTGGTTATCCTAATAACTAGCAAAGACACCGATTGCAATTTACGTAAACGTGCAACTGCTTATGGACAGATTTACCTTACGAATATAAAATTATTGCTTGGCGTGCTGCTTGCTTTGAGAGATCGATTATCTTTTATAAGCCCCGCATCACCGATGCGTTAAAGAATCGAACTCCAATGTGTAAAACAGCTTCAGACGTCTGATTGCGTTGCAAATGAAGTTTTAAATATTTGACCTAAGCATGTTTCTAGCATTTGTAGACTTAGAGAAAGCGTTCGACAATGTTGACTGGAATACTCTCTTTCAAATTCTTAAGGTGGCAGGGGCAAAATACAGGGAGCGAAAGGCTGTTTACAATTTGTACAGAAACCAGATGGCAGTTATAAGAGTCGAGGGGCATCAAAGGGAAGCAGTGGTTGGGAAGGGAATATGACAGAGTTGTAGCCTATCCACGATGTTATTCAATCTGTATATTGAGCAAGCAGTAAAGGAAAAAATATTCGGAGTAGGAATTAAAATCCACGGAGGAGTAATAAAAACTTTGAGGTTCGCCGATGATATTGTAATTCTCTCATATACAGTATAGGACCTGGAAGAGCAGTTGAACGGAATGGACAGTGTCTTGAAAGGAGGATATAAGATGAACATCAACAAAATCAAAACGAGGATAATGGAATGTATTCCAATTAAGTGGGGTGATGCTGAGGGAATTAGATTAGGAAATGAGACACTTAAAGTAGTAAAGGAGTTTTGCTATTTGGGGAACAAAATAACTGATGATGGTCGAAGTAGAGAGGATACAAAATGTAGACTGGCAATGGCAAGGAAATCGTTTCTGAGGAAGAGAAATTTGTTAACATCGAGTATAGATTTAAGTGTCAGGAACTCGTTTCTGAAAGTATTTGTAAGGAGTGTAGCCATGTATGGAAGTGAAACATGGACGATAAATAGTTTGGACAAGAAGTGAATAGAAGCTTTCGAAATGTGGTGCTATAGAAGAATGCTGAAGATTAGATGGGTAGATCTCATAACTAATGAGGAGGTACTGAATAGGATTGGGGAGAAGAGGAGTTTGTGGCACAACTTGACCAGAAGAAGGGATCGGTTGGTAGGACATGTTCTGAGGCATCAAGGGATCACCAATTTAGTATTGGAGGGCAGCGTGGAGGGTAAAAATCGTAGGGGGAGACCAAGAGATCAATACACTAAGCAGATTAAGAAGGATCTAGGTTGCAGTAGGTACTGGGAGATGAAGAAGCTTGCACAGGATAGAGTAGCATGGAGAGCTGCATCGAACCAGTCCCACGACTGAAGACCACAACAACAACAACAACAACAACATGTAAGCGAAAAAAAGTTGAGGTAAGTTGTGAAGTTATGGGAGGGCTATTCGGAAAGTAAGTTCCGATAGGTCACGAAATGAAACCACTGTGAAAATCCGACGGAGTTTTGCACACGTGTGTTGGGCAGTGTTTCTAGTATGCTCTTCGATCGCGTCGCGTTGCTTTTTTTCAGTTCTGAGCACACGGTAAGCACGAAAAGATGCCTAGAAAACAGGGTCTCCAGCCAAGTGTGAGGACCTGGCGAGAGATTTCGCTTGATGCCATGCAGCCCACATAATACAGCTGTCGTACGGTTCCTTCGCTACAGTTCACGGCCACACTCTGGAAGGGTAATGAGGATGCCCCTCCAGCGTTTTCGATGGTAAGTGTTTCATCGCCCGCAGTACCGCCCCTAATTGCCTTTCCTGAGTTTCATCTCTGCCCACATAAACTGCTGGCTTTGAAGACAACGTTTTGGCACAGACAACGAGCTGTTGATCAGCGTAGAAAATTGGTGGAAAGCCCAGGCGGATGCATGCTATGACGAGGATATTGGAAAGTTCGTACAACCCCACGACAAATGTCTAATTCGGAGCGGTGACTGTGTAGAGAAATGCCTGGCAGGCGTAGCTAACTATTGGAAATAAGACATTTTTGCTTTTAACAATAGTTTCCATTTCGTGACCGATCTCGTATTTTAAGGTTTGAGGAAAGTCGCTAGCTGTTCTAATGTATCAAACATTAAATTAATGTAACCTGGATGATCTGCACACTCTATAAAGAAAAACTAGTTTTTCACGCATTCCAATGCTTACGTCGTCTTATCTGCTGAACTGAGCGACGCACAATTGTATAATTTTGCACGTACATTCAGTGCTACATGTGAATACTGTCTGCAAATGTCTTTTAAACAGAGTTGGTTGTAAAGAAGTAAAAAATTGGAACGTCATGCCTCATGCTGAAGATTTGCTCCGTGAATAGTAAAATGGAACAAGCGATAAACTCTTGTCGTTTCATATTTTGCGAGGGGGGTCAGAAAGACAATTTGAAAAAAAAAAAAGGTTTGAAATTATGTGTAAAGTTTACTGAAATGCATTCTCAAATACTATATGGGTAATCTCCACGCCACGAGTTACGCTGCCTCAGACTTAGACACACTTTCTGTGGTCCATGTTTTACTGTGTTAAACCTTTAACATGCGATCATAACTCTTAATGAGTAGATTATGATAGCATTTTAAATTCGGTTAGTTCATTATATGAAATATAGAAAAACTAATTTTGTTGCCCCTAGAAGCCGTTAGATAGGCAACGTGCAACTTGAACCTTGCCAGGGGTTAGCCGTTTAGTAACATAGAGTCTGATTCCGCGTTTCATTGATTGCAGTGATTTTTGGTTACGTGTATTAGTATCGATTTTTGTGCAACTATCGGTTTTTTGGCTGTTTGTTTTGGTATTGGCGTTTCATGTTGAGCTACATATTAGCAGTGAAGAATTCCACACCAGAAACGCTAACGATAAACAAAACGTAGCGATTTCGACAGGAACATGAGCTCAGTTTTCGTAAGTGCAGCACATGTGAGGAAAAGGAAATTTGACAGAGCACACTATTAAGTATTAGCAACATACCAGTAGACCCCCATCACCGATTTCTTAAAGAATCCAACTCCCACGCATAAAACAATTTAAAACTTCAGAATACAGTCTGGGAATTCGCGCTTTGATTTAAGAAAAGTTAGCTTTTTACGCATCTCAAAGTTATATACTTTTCCAGGTACATTCAGTAGTAGATGTAGATACTATTTGTAAAATGTTTTAGAAATATAATTAGTAGTAAAGAACTAAAACATTAAAATATCATGCCAGGTGCTTAAGTTTCACTGCGTGAACAGCGAAAATTTAGTAAGCGATAAACGTTTTTTCTTTCATTATTTTGTGGAGGTTGTCAATGAGAAAGAGGCTCGAAAACTTTTGAATTTGTGTGTAACTTCTGTGTCACATTCGTTGAAAGTCGGTAAGTGCCCTCACTCTCAAATATTGGATTAATTTAATCTGAGTGATTTTCTTGTTGTGAGTTATGCCGTTTCGAAACATATGCACACGCAGTTACTAACTGTACTATCTGACTTATTGTGTTAAACGTTTAACGTGATATTACACCTGTTACTGAGTAGAGTTTGGGAATTCTTCCACATTTTGCACTTCAGTGCTGCATTGAACTTTGCGTTTCCACTGACAACTTCAAATGGTAGTGCAGGTTGCCTACATGCAGGGGCAAAGAATGTCTTCATAAGACACGCCTCCCTTGTCAGTAACATCATCATCTTCACGTGACAATACGACCACACTCCTCCCTCACCTCTCTCCCCTCCTGCACCCCTCGAAAGCTAATAACAACGTAATATTCAAACAAAACAGCCGATCAGAGTGTAGCAGTTAAGAGACGATTAAAATGAAATAGACATTTGCAATTCAGTCCCAGAGCAGCCATCTTGACCGTGTTCAAATGTATCCCACGAGTTGAATTTTTTGTCTTGTTCAAAAGGATTTATACAAATAGCTATGTAAAGGATATCTTGCAGTATTTCCACATGTACAATACATAATGTATAAAAACACACACAAACACACAGTTATTTGTTAAGCAGAACTCGTTGATAACCAGAGTTCGGTTACTGCACACACACTTAACAAGCACAATAGAGGGAAAAAAAGGATCAAGTTTTAACAAGTTTATTGACAGCGAAATACGTCTGCTTCGGCGATAAGAGCAAAAGGAACAGAACACGGTGTCTTCACTAGATACACTACTAGCCGTTAAAATTGCTGCACCACAAAGATGACGTGCTACAGACGCGAAATTTAACCGACAGGAAGAAGATGCTGTGATATGCAAGTGATTAGCTTTTCACAGCATTCACACAAGGTTGGCGCCGGGAGCGACACAAACAGCAGTTGACCGGCGTTGCCTGGTGAAACGTTGTTGTGATGCCTCGTGTAAGGAGGAGAAATGCGTACCGTCACGTTTCCGACTTTGATAAAGGTCGGATTGTAGCCTGTGGCGATTGCGGTTTATCGTATCGCGACATTTCTGCTCGCGTTGTTCGAGATCCAATGACTGTTAGCAGAATATGGAATCGGTGGGTTCAGGAGGGTAATACGGAACGCCGTGCTGCATTCCAACGGCCTCATATCACTATCAGTCGAGATGACAGGCATCTTATCCGCATGGCTGTAACGGATCGTGCAGCCACGTCTCGATCCCTGAGTCAACAGATAGGGACGTTTGCAAGACAACAACGACCTGCACGAACAGTTCGACGACGTTTGCTGCAGCATGGACTATCAGCTCGGAGACCATGGCTGCGGTTACCCTTGACGCTGCATCACAGGCAGGAGCGCCTGCGATGGTGTACTCGACGACGAACCTGGGTCCACGAATGGCAAAACGACATTTTTTCGGATGAATCCAGGTTCTGTTTACAGCATCATGATGGTCGCATCCGTGTTTGGCGACATCTCCGTGAACGCACATTGGAAGCGTGTATTCGTCATCGCCATACTGGCGTATCAGCCGACGTGATAGTATGGGGTGGCATTGGTTACACGTCTCGGTCACCTCTTGTTCGCATTGACGGCACTTTGAACAATGGACGCAAAAGTTCAGATGTGTTACGACCCGTGGCTCTACCCTTCATTCGATCCCTGCGAATTCAGCAGGATAATGCAAGACCGCATGTTGTAGGTCTTGTACGGGCGTTTCTGGATAAAGAAAATGTTCGACTTCTGCCCTGACTAGCACATTCTCCAGACCTCTCACCAATTGAAAACGTCCGACCAATGGTGGCCGAGCAACTGGCTCGTCACAATACTCTGTCACTACTCTTGATGAACTGTGGTATGGTGTTGAAGCTGCATGGGCAGCTGTACCTGTACACGCCAACCAAGCTCTGATTGACTCAATGCCCAGGCGTATCAAGGCCGTTATTACGGCCAGAGGGGGTTGTTCTGGGTACTGCTTTCTCAGGATCTATGCACCCAAACTGGGTGAAAATGCAATCACATGTCAGTTCTAGTACAATATATTTGTCCAATGAATACCCGTTTATCATCTGCATTTCTTCTTGGTGTAGCAATTTTAATGGGCAGTAGTGTAATCGTACAGAGGCTCTGACATAGCTGTTGCCTGACTATTAATGGTATGTAGCAACACCACTAGCCGTTTCGTAGGAAAATACACTTTCAGGGAAATAATCCTATTCCTTAGAATGCTGTCCCGATTAGGTTGAACATAGGCACAGAAAAAGTCTATCCTTACCACAATTCAAGTCCACAGAGTAGGCAACGATGAAAGCTGAAGCGAGTGGCGTCGTTCGCCATGATGGGATTCGAAAGCGTCCGAGACAATAAGGCAAGGAGAGGCCGTCAGAGCCAGTTCGTTTACCTCTTGCGCCGGCCTTTATAGTTGCCGGCGGTGGAGTGCTCGTGATACTATTTTCCTGTCACGCGTTGTACGGTTTCGAATAGGTACCTCGAAAGTTGCGGCTTCCGCCAGCGCTGGTACCTCCGCGCCGCCTGATGTCTAGTCGTGGCTGCGACGTGGAGAGCTCGCGATACTGAGACGTGCAGGGGCAATATAGGCTGCACGCGTGCCCGAGGTTCCCGAGGGGTTGCCGCTCCCTTTTGCGTAGATCTCCGGTATACCCCAATGCTTCACCAAATGAAACATTTCTAGACGTAAATTTTCTGTATTATTTATTAAAGTACACACGACTCATCTATTAGCACTAGTGAAATGAATTATAGATTAGTAGATGGGCATAGTTCGATCTGTGCATCGTGTATTAAGTTCTTCAAAATAAACATTGCAAAATACACATGAAGAATACTGCTGGCCTAAGTTACAGCTTGAAGTGCACTTTCTGGCTAGAATCACCGAGTAAAACATATTGTATACAACGAATGTGTTCGCAATTGCCAATATGAATAGCTATCAGCTGTGTAATGGGATGACGACAATGAAAACTTGTAAGAGGGTGAGTACAATCAAAACCTTAAATTTGTAATAACAAATCGAAATTTCGCGCCGTTATCCTGTAAGTTGGTGAGCGTTCTACAAACAGCGTGTAGAATGGCCTGTAGGTGGCAGCATAGTGCAGATGCACACACACACACACACACACAGTCGCAGTATCAGTATAAAGATGGCCGCCTCACTTGCGACTTGCACCAGGGAAGAACAGCGTTCTGTTTTCAGTTTTTGGGTAGTGAAGGTGTGAAACCTATTGAAACTCATCGACGAATGAAGGTTCAGTACGGTGATGCATGTTTGTCACAGCAGCAAGTCTACGAATGGAGTAGGAAGTTCACAAATAGTGTGACTTCAGTGAAAGATGCTCCTCGTCCAGGTCAGGCACAACGAGTTGTGACTCCACAGAACATTGCAGCAGTTGAAGCCATAGTGAAGGAAAACCGCCGAGTGACTCTGAATGACATTGCAGCATATTTACAGATTAGTCATGGGTCGGCACACCACATTGTGCATGATGTGCTCCAGTTTCACAAAGTGTCTACGAGATGGGTGCCACGGCAGCTGACTCCTGAAATGAGAGAAAGACGTGTTGATGCTTGTGAAGAACTTCTTCGGCGCTTTGAACGAAAAGGTGACGGCTTCCTTGCAAGAATCGTTACTGGGGACGAAACCTGGGTTCACTTCCACCAACCGGAAATGAAGAGAGCGACCAAGGAATGGCGCCATTCCTCATCACCAAAACCAAAGAAGTTTCCAACAGAACCATCAACAGGGAAGGCTATGCTGACTCTCTTTTGGGACGAAAAAGGCGTCATTTTGGAGCATTAAATGCCTAGAAGGACCACTGTCAACAGCGCATCATACACAGTTCTCCTAAAAAATCATCTGCTGCCTGAAATCGAGTCAAAGCGACGTGGATTGCTGTCAGCAGGTGTCCTTTTGCAACATGACAAGGCAAGGCCCCACACTGCCCGTACAACACTTGCAAGAATCACAAACCTGCATTTTGAGTGTCGTTCTCATCCACAATACTCACCAGACCTTGCCCCCAAGTGATTTCCGCATGTTTGGATCACTCAAAGACGCAATGGGAGGAAGGAAGTTCCGTTCTGATGAAGAGGTACGCCAGGCGATGCATGAGTGGTTGCGCGAACTACCAGAAGATTTTTTTTCTAAAGGAATTTATGCACTTTGTAAGCGCTGGAGGACTTACATTGAGCGTGGAGGAGATTATGTTGAAAAGTGATACAGCTTTGTACCACTTCTGCACAATAAGTAATATATAAAAAATATTTCAGGTTTTCATTTGACTCACCCTTGTATGAAGACGTCCGAAAGAACCGATACCATCTTCATGTAGTTAAGGCTAACCGGCCATTGACCTTCTTCTTCAGTGTTGGATGCACACGCATTGCCCGAACTCTTACGGGCCTCGGTAAGATTTAAGGTTTTCTGGTGCTATTAATTAGTGTAATGGACATTAAGCTGCGAATTTGGGTTTCACGGGGAGCGTGCAAGGGATAAATTCCTACAGTCGCACTATCCTCTGTGCCCTCGGTGGCGCCGGCCGCGGTGGTCTAGCGGTTCTGGCGCTGCAGTCCGGAACCGCGGGACTGCTACGGTCGCAGGTTCGAATCCTGCCTCGGGCATGGGTGTGTGTGATGTCCTTAGGTTAGTTAGGTTTAAGTAGTTCTAAGTTCTAGGGGACTTATGACCTAAGATGTTGAGTCCCATAGTGCTCAGAGCCATTTTGAGCCCTCGGTGGCTCAGATGGATAGAGCGACTGCCTTGTAAGCAGGAGATCCCGGGTTCGAGTTCCGGACGGCGCACACATTTTCAACAGTCCCCGTTGTTGTATCAACGCCTTTCGATAGCTTAGGGTCTTGATTTAATTATCATTTCATGAAAATTTGTGCCGCACCGGGACTAGAACCAGGATTTCCCGCTTATCGGTCGCCTTACCATTTGGCTACCTGAGTAAGACTCACAGCCACACCCAAACTTACATATGTCGTCAACTACAAATTTACAACCTGTACTCGTGCATACATTATGTACGAGGGTTGACTAGAAAGTAATGCGTCCACCTTCGCAACTCAACAGTTGGCAGCACTGGTATGCGGCAGGTACTGTTCCATAGCCTCTTCACTACAGCTCCAGTTAGCGAGAAGCCTTAGAATTGAACGGTTGTGTTGTTACAGTGTAAAGTATGGAAACCTGCGCAGACGGTCGGTCAATGCGATTTGAGCAACGTGCAGTCATTGAATTCTTGACAGCAGGAGGTGTCACCCCAAAGGAGATTCATCAGAGAATGAAAGCAGTTTGTAGTGATTGTGTTAATGTGAGTACTGTGCGTCGTTGGACGAGTAAGTTAAAAGATGTTGAGGCGGGAACATCTGACCTGCCTGACAAAGAGTTGGACGCCCTGTGATAGCAACCGCCGAGTTTCACAAGCAAAATGTTGACAGATTGATTCAGGACGATCGTCGTATCACTCAGAGAGAAATTGCAAGCACAATCGGCATTTCACAAGAACGTGTGGGTCACATTATTGCTTTGCTTGGCTATCGGAAGATCTGTGCACGATATAACTTCAGAGACTGTATCTCAGCACCGTAGGGCATCCTCCATAGAGTCCAGATTTAGCATCGTCTGACTTCCGTTTCTTCCCGATTGTCGACTTCATCCGTGACGGCTTCAGAAAACGTTCATCGTTGGCCAAAATGTATCCAACTGGTTGGTGATTATGTGGAAAAGTGAATATTGCTAATCAAAGATCACATTTTAAAGATTATTTCTGCGTTTGATGTATTAAAATATTCCCATGTAAACCCAATTAAGGAAGGTGGAGACATCACTTTTCTTTCAACCCTCTTACATACCTGTACAAGGGAGACATTTTATTTCTAAGTTGTTTGCGTGGTGTCGGCGGAAAAATACATGGTTGGCGACATACGGAAGTTTGGGTTGGGGCGTGAGCCATGCTCGAGTAGCGAAATGGTAAGACGACCGCTCGCGATAACCGGGAAATTGTGGTTCGATCCCGGTCCAGCACAAATTTTCACTACCGTCATTCCAATATACAGCTGGTAGTTGTCCATATTCGCTATTGCGAATACATTTCTATGTTTCAGAATGGTTTCATCCTGTTGTTGTTTTTGTTGTGGTCTTCAGTCCTGAGACTGGTTTGATGCAGCTCTCCATGCTAACTCTATCCTGTGCAAGCTTCTTCATCTCCCAGTACCTACTTCAACCTACATCCTCCTGAATCTGCTTAGTGTATTGATCTCTTGGTCTCCCTCTACGATTTTTACCCTCCACGCTGCCCTCCAATGCTAAATTTGTGATCCCTTGATGCCTCAAAACATGTCCTACCAACCGATCCCTTCTTCTAGTCAAGTTGTGCCACAAACTTCCCTTCTCCCCAATTCTATTCAATACCTCCTCATTAGTTACTTAATCTACCCACCTTATCTTCAGCATTCTTCTGTAGCACCACATTTCGAAAGCTTCTATTCTCTTCTTGTTCAAACTGGTTATCGTCCATGTTTCACTTCCATACATGGCTACACTCCATACAAATACTTTCAGAAACGACTTCCTGACACTTAAATCTATACTCGATGTTAACAAATTTCTCTTCTTCAGAAACGATTTCCTTGCCATTGCCAGTCTACATTTTATATCCTCTCTACTTCAACCATCATCAGTTATTTTGCTCCCCAAATAGCAAAACTCCTTTACTACTTTAAGAGTCTCATTTCCTAATCTAATTCCCTCAGCATCACCCGACTTAATTCGACTACATTCCATTATCCTTGTTTTGCTTTTGTTGATGTTCATCGTATATCCTCCTTTCAAGACACTGTCCATTCCGTTCAACTGCTCTTCCAAGTCCTTTGCTGTCTCTGACAGAATTACAATGTCATTGGCGAACCTCAAAGTTTTTATTTCTTCTCCATGAATTTTAATACCTACTCCGAATTTTTCTTTTGTTTCCTTTACTGCTTGCTCAATATACAGATTGAACAACATCTGGGAGAGGCTACAACCATGTCTTACTCCCTTCCCAACCACTGCTACCCTTTCATGTCCCTCGACTCTTATAACTGCCATCTTTTTTCTGTACAAATTGTAAATAGCCTTTCGCTCCCTGTATTTTACCCCTGCCACCTTCAGAATTTGAAAGAGAGTATTCCAGTTAACGTTGTCAAAAGCTTTCTCTAAGTCTACAAATGCTAGAAACGTAGGTTTGCCTTTTCTTAATCTTTCTTCTAAGATAAGTCGTAAGGTTAGTATTGCCTCACGTGTTCCAACATTTCTACGGAATCCAAACCGATCTTCCCCGAGGTCCGCTTCTACAAGTTTTTCCATTCGTCTGTAAAGAATTCGCGTTAGTATTTTGCAGCTGATAGTTCGGTAATTTTCACATCTGTCAACACCTGCTTTCTTTGGGATTGGAATTATTATATTCTTCTTGAAGTGTGAGGGTATTTCGCCTGTCTCATACATCTTGCTCACCAGACGGTAGAGTTTTGTCATGACTGGCTCTCCCAAGGCCATCAGTAGTTCTAATGGAATGTTGTCTACTCCCGGGGCCTTGTTTCGACTCAGGTCTTTCAGTGCCCTGTGAAACTCTTCACGCAGTATCTTATCTCCCATTTCATCTTCATCTACATCCTCTTCCATTTCCATAATATTGTCCTCAAGTACATCGCCCTTGTATAAACCCTCTATATACTCCTTCCACCTTTCTGCCTTCCCTTCTTTGCTTAGAACTGGGTTGCCGTCTGAGCTCTTGATATTCATACAAGTGGTTCTCTTCTCTCCAAAGGTCTCTTTAATTTTCCTGTAGGCAGTATCTATCTTACCCCTAGTGAGACAAGCCTCTACATCCTTACATTTGTCCTCTAGCCATCCCTGCTTAGCCATTTTGCACTTCCTGTCGATCTCATTTTTGAGACGTTTGTATTCCTTTTTGCCTGCTTCATTTACTGCATTTTTATATTTTCTCCTTTCATCAATTAAATTCAATATTTCTTCTGTTACCCAAGGATTTCTATTAGCCCTCGTCTTTTTACCTACTTGATCCTCTTCTGCCTTCACTACTTCATCCCTCAAAGCTACCCATTCTTCTTCTACTGTATTTCTTTCCCCCATTCCTGTCAATTGTTCCCTTATGCTCTCCCTGAAACTCTCTACAACCTCTGGTTCTTTCAGTTTATCCAGGTCCCATCTCCTTAAATTCCCACCTTTTTGCAGTTTCTTCAGTTTCAATCTGCAGTTCATAACCAATAGATTGTGGTCAGAATCCACATCTGCTCCTGGAAATGTCTTACAATTTAAAACCTGGTTCCTAAATCTCTGTGTTACCATTATATAATCTATCTGATACCTTTTAGTATCTCCAGGATTCTTCCAGGTATACAACCTTCTTTTATGATTCTTGAACCAAGTGTTAGCTATGATTAAGTTATGCTCTGTGCAAAATTCTACCAGACGGCTTCCTCTTTCATTTCTTTCCCCCAATCCATATTCACCTACTATGTTTCCTTCTCTCCCTTTTCCTACTGACGAATTCCAGTCACCCATGACTATTAAATTTTCGTCTCCCTTCACTATCTGAATAATTTCTTTTATTTCATCATACATTTCTTCAATTTCTTCGTCATCTGCAGAGCTAGTTGGCATATAAACTTGTACTACTGTAGTAGACATGGGCATCGTGTCTATCTTGGCCACAATAATGCGTTCACTATGCTGTTTGTAGTAGCTAACCCGCACTCCTATTTTTTTATTCATTATTAAACCTACTCCTGCATTACCCCTATTTTATTTTGTATTTATAACCCTGTAATCACCTGACCAAAAGTCTTGTTCCTCCTGCCACCGAACTTCACTAATTCCCACTATATCCAACTTTAACCTATCCATTTCCCTTTTTAAATTTTCTAACTTACCTGCCCGATTAAGGGATCTGACATTCCACGCTCCGATCCGTAGAATGCCAGTTTTCTTTCTCCTGATATCAGGAGAAAGAAAAAGGTTTCATCCTAATTCTAAATAATACAGGCACTGCAGTATTGTAAACAACAGTAGTCTTACATTTAAATTCTTTACCACGTCGTTTCTGAAGGCGGTGTAAAGGCAGCCAAACATTACAGCGACCAATTCTAGATTATAAACTTCATCCTTCAGTTCAAAACGTTGCCATCTCCTGCTATCAACAGCAATAACAACATGTCACTCCCATAAAGTAGCACACTGACTAGTAGTAACACAAATTCGTATAGGTAAGAAACAAGGGTTGCTATACTTTCAAAGTTACCTGAACGCTACAGCGATTGCATGCTAGGGTATTAACTTTATCTTGTAACAAAAAACTTTGCCATCTTCTGCTGATAAGCCAAACATAATACGGGGGTTGTTCAAAAAGTAAGGTGACTTTTCAACTCGGGCGGGCAACGTATATTCGATTATCGATCTATTTTTTGTTATGTTGTACACATGTCCCGAACATATGTTGACAGTTTTGTTTGTTTTTGACGGATAGAACGGTTAGACATGTTTTAGTGTGCTCGGCGATTTTCGGTACTTATAAAAAATGGAGCAAAGAATTTTGTGTGAAAAATAGAATCAAGTGCTCTAAAACACTTGAAATGTTGACAGTGGCATACGGTGGGTCTACTGTAAGTCAAAAAAAGTTTGCAGGTGGTACAAGCTCTTCCAAGATGGCCGAGAAGATGCTAATGACGAACCTCGCTCTGGACGCCCCAGCACACCAACAGCAGATGATAACGTCGAAACTGTGAAGAAAGCTGTTTTGGAAAATTGTCGAATTACCGTAAGAGAAGTTGCTGAGGATGTTGGCATATCGGTCGGCTCGTGTCATGCAATTTTTTCGGATGTTTTGGGTATGATACGTGTGTCAGTGAAGTTTGTTCCAAAACTTCTCAATTTTGATCAGAAGAGCCGTCGCATGAGTATCGCTCAGGAACTCTTGAATGACGTCAATGATCGTCCTGATTTGCTCAAAAGGATCACAACTGGCAACAAAACGTGGGTTTATGTTTATGACGTCGAAACAAAAGTCCAATCGTCCCAATGGAAGCGCCCCGGAGAGACAAGACCAAAAAAAGCACGGCAAGTTAGATCAAATGTCAAAGTTTTGCTCACTGTTTATTTTTTTTTCAATTATCGGGGCGTAGTGCACCATGAAGTGTTGCCTCAAGGTCGTACGGTCAATAAGGCGTATTACTTTGAGTTTATGCGCCGTTTGCGAGAAGCAGTACTCAAAAAACGTCCGGAACTGTGGAAAAACAATTCATGGCTTTTGCATGACGACAATGCACATGCTCGTCCATCGTCGCTTGTGAGAGATTTTATGCCCAAAAACAACACAACAGTTATGCCTCCGCCACCATATTCATCGGATTTGGCTCTATGCGACTTTTTCCTGTTCCAAAAACTGAAGAGACCTATGAAAGGACGAAGATTTTCAACGACGGAAGAAATGAAAGCAGCATCGCTGGATGTACTCAAGGCTGTACAAAAAATGCTTATGAGAAGTGCTTCGAGGATTGAAAGAAGCGTTGGCACAATTGTATTGTATTTGAGGGGTATTACTTTGAAGGGACATCATGAATAATGATGGCTAAATAAATATTTTTTCATAAAAATATAAAGTCACCTTACTTTGTGAACACACCTCGTAGTAATCCTCACGCTAGGATGTTAACTTTGTCATGCCCTACAAAATATTATCATATTCAGTTGATAATATTAGCATGTGCTCTCACGCAGTGGAGATTACATGACACTTCAATGAAATGACGTACTGAACGGTAGTAATACACAATGTAATGTCCTAACACAGGATATAGGGAAGTCAGAGGGTTACAGGTCAGTCTAGAATTTCCGGGCTGTTAGGAGCAAATGAAAAGAAAAACAACTAGTGAAGGAAGGTTGATCGTCTGCCGTAGCGCCAAGCATTGTCACAAGGCACTTACGAGAGGCGCGGCTGTTAAGACTCAACAGAATGCCCGCATCGGGAGGCTAAAGTATACTCGGGGGTCTGACTACCACTGTTTCTTTACAATCACGCTAACTACTAGACTGATGGCTAATTCTGAACAACATTAGAGAAAGCAAAGGATGCAACTGGTTGCCATACAGAAGTCAGCGCTTGAGCCTCTGGGCTGGGTGCTAACAGCATTTTAGATACAAACTTGGAGAGCTGCAAACCAAGTGAGAGAACCAGACTTGTCGGAGCTTACTGAGGCTGGCAGTGAGCGACACGGAGTTAGCGTTCCCAGTGATCTGACTGGGAACTCTGAATACAAAAACATGGGTTTTTAGAAGATTGTGGAGGAGCACTATTTCTCACTTTTTATAATCGGTACGGCAATCCATTGTGTGAGGTAACGGCCGAACCGTGGCGCCCTGAAAATATTCTAAGTTCAGAGTTGGCGGCCGCACAGAACGCTCGTCAAAGCCGCGGCCCGGCAGCGACCACGTGGCGCTGGACGTTAGCTTAGCAAGCGCGTGATGCCGCACAACGGCCGGTCCAGCCGCGTGGCTGGGAATTCCTTGATGACGCTGTGCGCCGGTAGGGCCAAAGATGGCGGACTTTGTGATACCTTAATGGCAGACATTTCACAGTTCGTATAGAAATTAATACGAGGCCTGTTCAGAAAGTAAGCTCCGATTGATTGCCAAATTGAAACCACAGTGAACATCAGAAATGTTTTACTTGTAACAATTAGCTACACCTTTCAGCTACTTCTCTACGTAGTCGCCGTTCTGACTTAGACTTTTGTCATAGCGTTGTACCAACTTTTCAATAGCCTCATCATAGAAGGCAGCCGCCAGTGCTTTCCGCCAATTCTCCACGCTGGCCTACACCTCGTTGTCTGTGTCAAAATGTTGTCTTCAAAGACAGCGGTTCATGTGACCAGAGATGAAACTCAGGGGGAGACAATTGCGGACTGTATTGTGGGTAATCTAACATTTCCATTTGAAAACGATGCAGGAGCCTCGTCATTGCCCCTGCAGAATGCAGCTGAGAATTGTCTTGAAGAAGAAACAGCACGACAGTTATGTAATGTTAGCTGCATAGCTTCAGGCGAAATTTCTCACCAGGCCCTCGTACTTGGCGGCAGACACTATTTTCTAGACATCATTACGCACTCACTGCGAGCTCAGAAATGAGAAGAGCGACTTGATGCTAACTGGGGTTATACTAGAGACACTACCCAACACATCTGTGCAAAGCTTTATCGGATTTTCATAGTCGTTTCCATTTCGCGACCGATCGGAGCTTACTTTCTGAACGCCCCTCGTAGTAGTCACATGAATCATGATACCTCAAAAAGAAACATGTACATTACTATTACTTGCACGACGATTCTGATGGTGTAATCAGATTTTCAATATCTTTATTAGCTTAAGTATAGTATCTGACTGTAAATTAGACAAGTAACACCCAGTAACGAATTTCCAAAATGTAAACGCTTCATCCGATTTCGTCGATCGACGTGTCTTTAGACAGCTATTAGTGTAAACCTAAATTGGTATAAATTACAGGCATGTAACTTGAATAGTACATGAGTTATTGGAGGTCAAAGGGGCCGATTACTATCTATCACGTCAGGCCATAAGTACTCCACACTTACACGAAAAAACGGTAGCAGCATGCTTATCAACATATTTATTCATCTATGTCTTTGCTCATGTCCGATATATACTATTCATGAAGAAATTGGTTAAATATTTACTGTGGTATAGAAAGCACAGAGACATTAGGCTACTGACCTACCTTTTGCTCTATTCCATTGATATATGTTTATTTAATTTGTTTATTTATCTAATGATGTGTGTTAGAGCGTGTTTATGGTCCAGCCATAGGAATATTTATTTAATTTCAAATTATTTAAATTAAAATGCAGTACTTCGAAAGTGTTTTATGTTTGTGAGTGTACGTTAGCTCGGAGACGTGGAGGGAGCGCTCTAGCCAATCACATCGCTCGTTACTAAGGGAGGCGACTGGCGAAGTTCTGGCAGGGCGGCAGTGCTGGGGGTTCGGCACTGGTCACGGGAGTGAGTGCTGGAGGCGGAGAGTACGGCGCGACGGACGCACGGTCGGCGGAAAGACTTGGACAGTGGAGCAGTTTGCGCGTGGTCGCAGAAGATAGAAATATTTCGAGTGCCGACTTGTGCTCTTGTGTGATTCCCGTGGCTTCTGCAGTGAAGACGGACTATGCGTTTAGAAGTGAATGTCTCGCAAGCTATGTTGTCGTTCATAACTAATTACGTGCAGTAGGAATCTATTGTTTCCGTGTGCTGAGGCAGGGGAACCGCTGCTCGCCATCCGGCGGAAAGTCCTCATGGTGCGACGGGTGTGTCAATTCCTTGCCTGTCCTACCTCCCCAGCGTACCCTACTGTTGCCCGACCGCCTATGGAACGTCTCTTTTCCAGTCGTCCAAGGGCAACGAGACCATTTGGGATTCGTGCCAAGCATTTGATTGAGTCCCTTGGTGTGGAGCGTGTGGCACCCCAACTCCAGGGCTTTACCCGCCTGCCTCCCTGGTTGCTCCAGAGGCCCAGCGTCCCTTTAGACTTGTCAGAGTACCGGAGCAGCTGCACTCCTGCGTTTGTTTTTACCTCCTTATTTTACGATATTTTAAACCAGCATCCCGACCATGTACCAGTATTTACGGATGGCTCTAAACAGGGGGACTCTGTTGGTTGTGCTGTTGTTTTCCCTGATCGAGTCGTCAAGTTACGGCTTCCTGCGGCGTTTACCATCTTTGATGCCGAATTGTTTGCGATCTTGCGGGAATTGGAGCAGATGAGATGTGTTCCCAGTCTTAAGTTTTTCATCTGTTCTGACTCCCTGAGTGCCCTTCAGACCATGCAACACTTGTACCCAGCGGATACGGTCGTCCAGAACATCCATGATGCCCTCCTCCACCTGCAACGGCAGGGGAAGGAGGTTTCCTTCTGCTGGGTGCCGGGGCACGTGGGTATTAGGGGAAACGAACTGGCGGATGTGGCTGCCAAAGATGCATGTTCCCTCCCTCAAGTTGTTGAATGTGCCGTCCCCCTCCATGCTGTTAACTCCCTTTTGCGTTTTCGTGTTATGCGTCAGTGGGAAGAGGAGTGGCTGGCAGTTGGTGAAAATAAGCTGCGTTTGGTCAAGGCCACCACGCGGCCATGGCGTACGTCCTACCAGTCGTGCAGGCGGGATGAGGTTCTACTCACTCGCCTCCGCATCGGGCACAGTCCCTTAACGCATGGGTTTTTACTCCGGCGGGAGGACCCCCCAATCTGCAGTGCTTGTAGCGTCCAGATTACTGTCCGCCACATTTTACTTGACTGTCCTTTATTCTCTGACCAGAGGGCGGTGGTTTCCTTGCCACAGGATTTGCCCTCTATTTTGCAAGACGACGCAACGACTGCGGTTAAGGTCTTACGGTTTTGTGTCCTGTCCAATTTGTTGCCTCGGATTTTAGGGAGAGGATTTTAATGTGCTGCTGTGTGACTGGCTCACCCAGGCTTTAGGTAAGAGGTCCGCCAGTCACGATTACCTACTTGTTTCACTTCGATTTCTGTTCTCTTTTCCTTGTGTTTCCTTTCCTTTTTTAGTGCGTTTCTTCCCCTCTTGTTTTGCCTCTGTATGTGAGGATTTGGAACTGCGTCAGGCCTGTGTCTTTTAGCCGTTTTCCTTGTTCGCTGTCCGTCTTCGTCCCTTCACCGTTCCTGTTTCTATGCATTTGGGCGCTGATGACCACGCTGTTTAGCGCCGGGAAACCTCAAACCACACACACCTGTTATTCAACTCATATTTTATTTAATTGGTGGACCATCGACACCAATAAGTATTTTTCAGAAATATACCGCATTCTCAAAAGTACTTATACTATCGTACTCATCATTTAAAGTCGTTAAGATAGTACCTGCAGATTTTATTTAATTGCAATCTTTCATTTATAAATTTATATGTTACTTTCATAATTCGCAACTGCCGAGTCAGAGAAACCTTCGACCATTCGATTCATATGTGTGTATATAGACTCAGCAGTATTTGGCCTGTAATGCGGCAACTACGTATCGCAGCCCCTAGATAACGAAACCAGCCAAAACTTTTAATTTTTCAACTATAAGTCAGAGGGTACGTAGTTGAGGGCCACCTCACATCTATTCATTTTCTGTAGTTGAAAGCCTGCAACTGGTACTTCAGCAAATCTGACGAGTGGCTCTGCACTTCCAGATCGCCTCTGGCCAATCATATTCAGATTCCTCCTACTTCTCGTATTTGGTGGGTAGGGATGTTCCTGGACATTACATTAACAAACTCCAAGTGTGGCAGCAACAGCGGTCAGCTGAAAACTAAACGTCACTGCCCTTCCAGTTGTAGCCGGCATCTACAGTGTTTTACGTCACCTGGTCCCTGCCAGAGGCCTTTCGAGATTGGGGACCGCTGATGTAGCACTCTGACCAGTGTTAACTCACTGCCGTTGCGGTTCTCAGCACAAGTATCAAGCCTGCTCCGTCTGCTAAGACGTCCGTTTTTGTGACCGTCTTCTACTGTGACGCCTTACACCAACTTCAAGGCGGTGATTGGAGTTATCAGTTAGTTTTCTGAACTGGAACTTCTCCCTTGGGACAGCTGCCCAGAGCGTGTGCAATTTTTAGGGCTCTAGCATACTGTTGACCTCTGTTAACCTAAACACTACCACTTTTACTTGCTCTCTGAATTTTGTCTCTTATTTCCTATCTTGCCCTTGTTAACTTCTAACAGCCTTAAGCCTAACAGTGTAAAGTCATTACATCGTATGATGTATGTGACAACATTCGTGTAGGTAGAAAGCGACGGATGCTATGCTTTCAACTACCCACTTTCAAATTTACCCAAACATTATAGCGATTCCATGCAAGGGTATTAATTTTATCTTGCAGTGAATAACGTTTATTATCTTCTACCGATAATGCTAACCAGGCAAGACAGTAATAGTTGACACAAACAAATAGGCATTCAGAACTGAAATAATATTCTAAAACTAGAAGCTGGCAGTGTATGTGCCATAACTTGATGGCAGGTGTCAACTACTAGATCTTAGTGGTGTAACAATGGTAGTTGAGATTGTACCTGTGCAGTGGGTATCAAATACTTGGGTATCAGCTACTGAGATATGTCAGCTACTGGAGTTGCCCTCCATATTACAGCAAAAACTGTAAGTTTCCCCTCTGTGTTACACCAAAACTGTAGCAAGTTACCCCATGTTGTACTATTTTCCAATATAACCGTATTCCAGTCTTCTATCTCCCAGTGCAACCGTTTTAGATACTACTGGATGGGGCAATGATGGTCAATTGACAAGATGGCGATCATAACATCAGACATACATTTATCGTGATTCGTCAAAATATAACATGCTTGGATATTGCGCCATTGTGCATGTACAGACGTCACGAAGTCTAGTCACGATATCGACCAAGTATGTTGACACTTGTTCTGTCAAAACATCTACTCCCTTCCTTCCTAAAATAATGTTTCGTCCGTTCGTTAGTCTGTGGCTACCTCGTGTGCTTTTTGCGTGTCGTATTCTGGAGCATTATGATTACATTTTTGGTATTATTTAGCAGTTGATTAAGAGGAATACGGTGCGAACGGTTTAGACAACCTTGGCAACGTAACTATAATTGATAATTATTTTGGTACATAATTGTGAGTAGACCTGAATAATTTGTAACAAAAAGCAACAATGGTCCATCAGTATCATCGATTACATGTTTCTAGTGTAGAATATGATGCATTACTTTCTGCCCCATGAAATTGTGTTCACTAAGGTGGAACGTTACTCAAAAATTTGTAAAGACGTCACGTGATGGCAGTTCGATCTATGAAACACCAATAACGTAGCCTCGGACTGAAATCCGAAAACCGGTTATGTATCTGAGACACTGAAATACGATTGTAACACTTCACAAACTTCATAGAACAATTTAGGTGTGAAAATTTTTAATTTTCGAGTTCATTGTACCTTACACCAAGTGTAGGCCTAAAAATGGAATTAATTACATTCTTCCAGCACTGCCAGTATTCAAGGCTTCCTATTTGTTTGTGTGCTCGCCTGCTTAACATATTATGTTAGCCAATATGTATCTCCTGCAGTTATAAGCTTGGTCATGTTAGATTTGCTACATTGCTTCATTTTAGACCTAACATTAAATGTCAGTTGCGTGTTTGGCAGTTTGTACGTAGTCACATGTGTTTTGCAAGTATTTTGGCGTGAAAATAGCTTTGTAGCCCTTGATTCCAGAGTTGACAATCGTTTTTTTAGGTAGCACCAATTTTACAAATATCTGCACGTGTGTGTGTGTGTGTGTGTGTGTGTGTATTGCTGACATATTTTAGATGTGGAAATTCTGTGAGATACAGCCTTTAAGTAATTTTTGAATGAAAACTTTTGAACATGACACAAAAAATTTAGTTTGTTCGGATACTTCCGAGCACGGCCGAGGTAGCTGCTCCGGTGCTACATTGTGACCGGCTGTTTCACTGTAATGGTTGCTAAAGTACTACGTTGGAACTGGCAATTTCGTTTTAATACTACGCTGTCAGTGTCCAAAAAGGGGAGAGGGTGGCTTGTCACTTGATGATGATGATGATGATGATGATGATGATGATGATGATCATGATGATGTCATCACTGATAAGGCTCATGGCGTCATGCATTTGCTCCTAAATTTCGGAAACTTGCACTAACAATTTCACTTGCAGTCAGTGGTACCGCATTTAAATGCAAAGGTCTCGCTTTAAATTTTCAAATTCGGTTAATAATTATTTTTATGTTACACCTAGAAGCCTATAGATAGGTAATCTGTAACTGGGATGGTGTAACTGTTTTAGTCATTTGGTAATGTGAATTCGAATCTCTAAGGATCACTTGTAAGAGCAAACCTGTATTACTGCGGAAAAATTCACTGCAGATTTCTTTAACGTATAAGGCGAAGTGCAACTGGAATGTAACTAAATATTGCTGCAAGAATATATATATATATATATATATATATATATATAGCACTTGCAACCTACGTCCTCAATTATTTGCTTGACGTATTCCAATCTCTGTCTTCCTCTACAGTTTTTGCCCTCTACAGCTCCCTCTAATACCATGGAAGTCATTCCCTCATGTCTTAGCAGATGTCCTATCATCCTGTCCCTTCTCCTTACAAGCGTTTTTCACATATTCCTTTCCTCTCCGATTCTGCGTAGAACCTCCTCATTCCTTACCTTATCAGTCCACCTAATTTTCAACATTCGTCTATAGCACCACATCTCAAATGCTTCGATTCTCTTCTGTTCCGGTTTTCCCACAGTCCATGTTTCACTACCATACAATGCTGTACTCCAGACGTACATCCTCAGAAATGTCTTACTCAAATTAAGGCCGGTATTTGATATTAGTAGACTTCTCTTGGCCAGAAATGCCTTTTTTGCCATAGCGAGTCTGCTTTTGATGTCCTCCTTGCTCCGTCCGTCATTGGTTATTTTACTGCCTAGGTAGCAGAATTCCTTAACTTCATTGACTTCGTGACCATCAATCCTGATGTTAAGTTTCTCGCTGTTCTTATTTCTACTACTTCTCGTTACCTTCGTCTTTCTCCGATTTACTCTCAAACCATACTGTGTACTCATTAGACTGTTCATTCCGTTCAGCAAATCATTTAATTCTTCTTCACTTTCACTCAGGATAGCAATGTCATCAGCGAATCGTATCATTGATATGCTTTCACCTTGTATTTTAATTCCACTCCTGAACCTTTCTTTTATTTCCATCATTGCTTCCTCGATGTACAGATTGAAGAGTAGGGGCGAAAGGCTACAGCCTTGTCTTACACCCTTCTTAATACGAGCACTTCGTTCTTGATCGTCCACTCTTATTAATCCCTCTTGGTTGTTGTACATATTGTATATGACCCGTCTCTCCCTATAGCTTACCACTACTTTTTTCAGAATCTCGAACAGCTTGCACCATTTTATATTGTCGAGCGCTTTTTCCAGGTCGACAAATCCTGTGAAAGTGTCTTGATTTTTCTTTAGCCTTGCTTCCATTATTAGCCGTAACGTCAGAATTGCCTCTCTCGTCCCTTTACTTTTCCTAAAGCCAAACTGATCGTCACCTAGCGCCTTCTCAATTTTCTTTTCCATTCTTCTGTATATTATTCTTGTAAGCAGCTTCGATGCATGAGCTGTTAAGCTGATTGTGCGATAATTCTCGCACTTGTCAGCTCTTGCCGTCTTCGGAATTGTGTGGATGATGCTTTTCCGAAAGTCAGACTCATATATTCTACACACCAACGTGAATAGTCGTTTTGTTGCCACTTTCCCCAATGATTTTAGAAATTCTGATGGAATGTTATCTATCCCTTCTGCCTTATTTGACCGTAAGTCCTCTAAAGCTCTTTTAAATTCCGATTCTAATACTGGATCCCCTATCTCTTGCCGGCCGCGGTGGTCTAGCGGTTCTAAGCGCTCAGTCCGGAACCGCGCGACTGCTACGGTCGCAGGTTAGAATCCTGCCTCGGGCATGGATGTGTGTGATGTCCTTAGGTTAGTTAGGTTTAAGTAGTTCTAAGTTCTAGGGGACTGATGACCACAGATGTTTAGTCCCATAGTACTCAGAGCCATTTGAACCCTATCTCTTCTAAATCGACTCCTGTTTCTTCTTCTATCACATCAGACAAATCTTCACCCTCATAGAGGCTTTCAATGTATTATTTCCACCTATCTGCTCTCTCCTCTGCATTTAACAGTGGAATTCCCGTTGCACTCTTAATGTTACCACCGTTGCTTTTAATGTCACCAAAGGTTGTTTTGACTTTCCTGTATGCTGAGTCTGTCCTGCCGACAATCATATCTTTTTCGATGTCTTCACATTTTTCCTGCAGCCATTTCGTCTTAGCTTCCCTGAACTTCCTATTTGTTTCATTCCTCAGCGACTTGTATTTCTGTATTCCTGATTTTCCCGGAACATGTTTGTACTTCCTCCTTTCATCAATCAACTGAAGTATTTCTTCTGTTACCCATGGTTTCTTAGCAGCTACCTTCTTTGTACCTATGTTTTCCTTCCCAACTTCTGTGATGGCTCTTTTTAGAGATGTCCATTCCTCTTCAACTGTACTGCCTACTGCGCTATTCCTTATTGCTGTATCTATAGCGTTAGAGAACTTCAAACGTATCTCGTCATTCCTTAGTACTTCCGTATCCCACTTCTTTGCGTATTGATTCTTCCTGACTAATGTCTTGAACTTCAGCCTACTCTTAATCACTACTCTATTGTGATCTGAGTCTATATCTGCTCCTGGGTACGCCTTACAATCCAGTATCTGATTTCGGAATCTCTGTCTGACCATGATGTAATCTAATTGAAATCTTCCCGTATCTCCCGGCCTTTTCCAAGTATACCTCCTCCTCTTGTGATTCTTGAACAGGGTATTCGCTATTACTAGCTGAAACTTGTTACAGAACTCAATTAGTCTTTCTCCTCTTTCATTCCTCGTCCCAAGCCCATATTCTCCTGTAACCTTTTCTTCTACTCCTTCCCCTACAACTGCATTCCAGTCGCCCATGACTATTAGATTTTCGTCCCCCTTTACGTACTGCATTACCCTTTCAATATCCTCATACACTTTCTCTATCAGTTCATCTTCAGCTTGCGACGTCGGCATGTATACCTGAACTATCGTTGTCGGTGTTGGTCTGCTGTTGATTCTGATTAGAACAACCCGGTCACTGAACTGTTCACAGTAACACACCCTCTGCCCTACCTTCCTATTCGTAACGAATCGTACACCTGTTGTACCATTTTCTGCTGCTGTTGATATTACCCGATAGTCATCTGACCAGAAATCCTTGTCTTCCTTCCACTTCACTTCACTGACCCCTACTATATCTAGATTGAGCCTTTGCATTTCCCTTTGCAAAATAAATATTTTTTTGCTGTCCTACAGCTACAAATCATGTGGCAGTTCCGAGATGTTGCTTGAAGAGAGGTCCGCAACTGACCCCACAGGAAGCTCCTTAAGCTGGAAGACATTTTCTGTGCATTAGTGAATTCAGCGCACCACTCACTATTCTGCAGACATCGTGCATATTTGTAGAATGGTTCTACGTGGAGAGGGATTGGGGTTACTGTTTCTCCCGGTGAATATATGACCTCAGAAGTTTCGAAGGATTTTCCGACACCATAGTTTTATCTGCCATCAGAAAACTCTTCGGAAATGGGCACACGAAAAAATCTTTCACAGTGAATCGTCTACCGTTGCATGATTTCACTTCCAAAATGCTGTGATTATAAATTGGTCTGCTCATAATTTGAGTTTAGGGCGAGTGATTGATAGGACGGCAACGGAAGTGCGGTTTCTGTAATGGAGTTGAAGATGGCTGATCGAATAATTTGGATCTTTTACTGTGTTTACAGATTAAATTGTGAATATTCTTTGATTCTTTCGGTTGGAAGTAAACACAAACCACAGCCCGCCCGGTTGGCCGTGCGATCTAACGCACTGCTTTCCGGGCGGGAAGGAGCGCCTGGTCCCCGGCACGAATCCGCCCGGCGGATTTGTGTCGAGGTCCGGTGAACCGGCCAGTCTGTGGATGGTTTTTAGGCGGTTTTCCATCTGCCTCGACTATTGCGGGCTGGTTCCCCTTATTCCGCTACACTATGTCGGTGATTGCTGCGCAAACAAGTTCTCCACGTACACATACACCACCATTACTCTAACACACAAACATAGGGGTTACACTCGTCTGGTGTGAGACGTTCCCTGGGGGGTCCACCGTGGGCCGAATCGCACAATAACCCTGGGTTCGGTGTGGGGCGGTGGAGGGTTGGAGTGGACTGCGGTAGTCGTCGTGGGGTTGTGGACCACTGCGGCTGCGGCGGGGACGGAGCCTCTCCGTCTTTTCTAGGTCCCCGGTTAACATAGCATAACATAACATAAACACAAACCAAAGTCATACTCAGGACAGTACAAGCATAGCGAAGAAAGTAGACAGAGATGGTTAGTGAAACGTTCTGCAATGAATTGCCAACATTTTTAACGTATCTAGGTACTTGTCTGTGGTTGTGTTTTCTAAAACATGTGACATTGGTGATTAATAGTTCTGCAGCAGAATTCTGACTAATCCTCAATTGGCAACCACTGCAGATAAAAGGTTTACTTAAGTAAAATTGTGATGTCCGACGATCGCGGTCGTACGTCATCTGTAAGAAAACAATTTTCTGGCAACATCTGAAACAGTCCAGTTTTCTTTATTTTAACTTTTTTTATTTTCCACGACTTCGACACGCATTCCAGGGATATTTTGTCATTAGGAAATTGGTGGGGATGAATGAGAACGAAATGCAGGTATAGAGTACATCCTCAGTATACATCATTGCAAATGATCCCGTTTGCCACTTCCTCTAAGATGCATTTGGTTTGTCTGTGGCCGTGATCTATGATTTTTCTGTTTATGAGGGCGTGCTGAAAAGTTATGCCTCCGAATTTTTTTTGTGAAACCTCCTGAACCTTTATAAATAATACAGACATTATTAGCACTCTACATCTTAATTCTTGATGTCTAAATGTTTATTTTTCAAAATAGTCAGCCTGGCAGCGAACACATTTCTCCCAGTCCCAACGACGGGCCAGTTTTTTGATGACATCATTGTGGGATGTTTGTTGCCATTATCACAACCTCACCTCTGCTTGCACTGCTTCCATAGTGAAGTCCTCGAAGGTGTTCTTTATGTTTTAGAAACACAGGAAAACCAGATATGGTTAAGCCGGTACTGTATGATGGGTTACAGTGAATCGAAGGCGTGGGACTGCTGCAGATGAGACATCGTTCGTGTGTGGTCTGCCATTTTCAAAATGAAGGCGAGTGTTTTCCATGTACGGACGAACCCTTCGAATACATGCTTTTATTTTTCTGAGGGTCTGTCACGCTCCTACATAGTTACGTTACACGCCGCCACGTTAAACGCTGCAATTCAGAGTCCTCTACCGGCAGAAGGTTGTAACTTGCGTCAACGAAGCGGGAAAGTCTACTGAGTAATATGCGTGATATGTAATACCTAAACTGATACTGATAACAGGAAAAAATTTCGGAGGCAATAATTTTCAGCGCGCCCTCGCACTTAACCAAGGAAAATTCCAGCCTCTAACAATCGAAAACAGACCTTGTTACAGCTTTAGTACCTTTTTCTTTGTTCCTGTGCGGAAGCGACAGATGAGACGGTAATTGTGTGCTAATGAACGACATGGAGGCGTTTCTTCATTGTTATTGCTGAGCAAGCGCAAAGTCTAAACAGTACTGCGAATCTTTCGGCACTTCTTTCTCATGTCAGTTCCCGGTAGCGCTGCCTTTATCCGTTTAACGATTTCTACGAATCGTTCGTAGTTAATCGTTAGTTTTGGGTGCGCCACTGAATCGAAATGATCGACGACAAATCCTGTGAGGAACAGCTGCCGCTGTAACTTTCAAGCGTGCGACGATCATCACGTCTACTCAAATAATTTACGGGTTTGCTGCCGGGTGACGTCGTCGACCAGCGCCGATATTTCAACAGGAGCACACTCTGCCATTCTCAAGGCACAACTGCAATGAGGAAGCAGTCTGCAAGTGAATTTAATACCTCTTTTCACCGAGGAGAAACAAGGAAGATACCACACACGGAACAAGTAACCGCGGAGTCAACACACAACCAAAGATAACCAACATCAGAAATATCGATAGTGATTATTAATCAACAGGTGAGGTAGCACTAATTCTCTCCCTCTGTTTTTTGATGAGAGACAGAGCCGGATTCCAAGCAGCATTTAAACAAAATCCACCATCTCTGTTTATAAGGTATATTGATAGTTTGATTTCAACAGCTTCCTTAATGACACTATCCCAATAGCTGGACGTGCAAGCCAGAATCTCCGTGTTGTTGTATTCCATAGGATGAACGGTGTCAAGGCAATGTTCTGCAATAGCGGATTTGCTCCGCTGTTGTAAGCGTGTGTGATGCTTATGTTCAATACACCGATCTTCCACAGTCCTGATTGTCTGACCAATATATGACATGCCACTACTGCAAGGAATACGATAGACACCAGCCTTACGCAAACCAAGATAATCTTTTACGGACGCCAACAGGGCCTTAATCTTAGAAGGTGGTCGAAAAACACATTTCACACCATATTTCCCCAAAATACGGCCAGTTCTGTTGGAAATGCTTCCTGCGTAAGGCAAAAAGGCCGTAAACTTAGGTGCCACTTCGTTGCTATCGTCACTCACCTGTTGCACAGAAGGCTGATAGTGCAACGCACCTTTGATCTACCTCTCACTATAACCATTCCGACGAAAGGTGACTTCGAGATGTGATAGCTCAGCTGCCAAACTTTCTGGGTGTCAGATAACGTGGGCCCTGTGAACCAAGGTACGAAGTACTCCTTCACGCTGAGCTGGATGGTGACAACTATCAGCTCGCAGATAAAAGTCAGTGTGAGAAGGCTTCCGATAAACAGAATGTCCCAACGTACCATCAGTCTTCCTTCTGACCAACACATAAAGGAAGGGAAGGCATCCATTCATTTGCACTTCCATAGTGAACTGAATATTCGGGTGGATTGAATTCAGGTGTTCCAAAAACCGGTTTAAATTCTCACTACCATGAGGCCAGACAATAAAAGTATCGTCTACATATCTGTAAAAACATGCACGTTTCAAGGTCGGTGACTCCAATGCACGTTCCTCAAAGTCCTCCATAAACAAACTGGCCACAATAGGTGACAACGGGCTTCCCATTGCAACTCCATCAGTCTGTTCGTAGTACTGACCATTGAATAAAAAGTAAGTGGAAGTCAGCACATGTCGAAACAAATTTGTTAACTCCACACCAAACTTAACCTCAGTTAGCTGCAACGAATCAGAGAGAGGAACGCTAGTGAAAAGAGAAACTACATCAAAACTGACTAAAATGTCATAATCATTCAAACATAATCCCTGCAATCGACGTAAGAATCTCACACCTACCTACTAGTGGGCTCAGCAAACTAGCAAGATGTTTAACTACACGATATGTCGGAGCACCAATATTAGAAACAAAAGGCCTCAACGGGACAGCCTCTTTATGGACCTTAGGGAGGCCATGTAATCTAGGTGGTACAGCACAGTAAGAATTAATACTCTTGATAGTCTCCTGTGACAAAGAACGTTTCTCCAGGAGGTTCTTAGTCTTTCTTTCAACACTCTTAGTAGGGTCAGCACCAATTTTGCAATTCGCCGAATCAGAAAGTAGACACTGGATCTTTTGAATGTAATCGTGCTGTTCAACAAAACCGTGGCATTTCCCTTGTCCGCAGGTAAAGTAACAATATCAGGATCCATTCTGAGTGAACGTAAAGCAGCCGCCTCAGCTGCTGTAAATGTTACACTTGGGTGGACGGGCCCCAGTCAACACACGACAAGCTTCCCTCCTAACCTCTTCCGCAGCCTCGGAAGGTAGTGCTACCTCACCTGTTGATTAATAGTCACTATCAATATTTCTGATGTTGGTTATTTTTGGTTGTGTGTTGACTCTGCGGTTACTTGTTCTGTGTGTGGTATCTTCCTTGTTTCTCCTCTGTGAACCGAGGTATTAAATTCCCTTGCACATTGCTTCCTCATTGCAGTTGTGCCTTGAGAATGGCAGGGTGTGTTCCTGTCGAAATATCGGCGGAGGTCGACGACGTCACCCGGCAGCAAACCCGTAAATTATTTGAACATTCAATTCGCCGGGAAACGTTAAGGTCTCACATCACGTCTACTATTATACAGAGAGAGACCACTTAAGGACTGAAAACTCTTATTGTACGAGAGACGTTCCAGTACACCATATTACTCCCCTCTCTTTTGGCTAGAAAATCCTATTGTTTAACATAAATCCCGTTCACTGCGATTGCCTTACGCCACCGTACTGGGAGGACCTATATGTCCGCATGACCACCCTATAGGTTGACGTCTGAGCCAACATCTTGCTGCATCAATAACTTCACCACCAACCACGTACTTCTTCCCGCGGAGTGCGTCATTCACTGGGCCATACAGACGTAAGTTGGAAGGTGAGAGATCCGAGCTGTAGGGTGGATGAAGAAGAACAGTCAAGTGACGTTTTTTGAAGTTCATTTGCATTATTGTGGCGATGAACATGCTGAAGTCGTTTCTTCAATGCCCTGAGGGTAGGACAATACACTTGCGAGTTCGTCGTTGCGCCATGAAGGAGGACATCAAACAGAATAATCCCTTCAGTCGCCATGATTTACCAGCTGAGAGTACAGCTTTGAACTTTTTCTTCGGAGGAGAGAGAGTGTGGCGCCACACCGTGGTTTGCGTCTTGTTTCCGGTTCGAAGTTCAAAATGGTTCAAATGGCTCTGAGCACTATGGGACTTAACATCTGTGGTCATCAGTCCCCTAGAACTTAGAACTACTTAAACCTAACTAACCTAAGGACATCACACACATCCATGCCCGAGGCAGGATTCGAACCTGCGACCGTAGCAGTCCCGCGGTTCCGGACTGAGCGCCTAGAACCGCGAGACCACCGCGGCCGTCCGGTTCGAAGTGAAACCATGTTTCATAGCTTGTGACGATGTTCGACAGAAAATTATCGTGATTAGCCTCGTAATGCGCAAGAAATTCCGCACATAATCATAACATGTAAGCTTTCACGGCCGGCGTTTTCATTAATTAAAACTTCCGGGCTGAATTGCTGAGGTCCATATATAAAACACTTCTTCTCCTTGCTGACGTTTCGTTGCCTACTGCGGGCAACATCTTCTGAGGTGAGTCGGCGACTGGCTGCTAGGCGCTGGAAGTCCCGCTTATATAGAGCGCTTACCACTCATCACGTACTTTCGACTTTAAAACTACCCCTGGCTAGTGCCATCTCTCTCGATTACAGGTAATCGACTGTCACTTCGTTGGTACAAAGTCGACCGCCATATTTTGTCTAGTTTTAATCCTTCTTTCTTTTATTACAATTATTTTCGTGCTTGTAGATCTCTGTAGCTTCTCTATACATGCGGGTATAATGATGTGAGATCCTAGCTATCACGTTTGTCTCGCTAAATTTTATTTCGTGATCACCTAATCTATTTATGGAATTTTTCGAACAACAAGTGCCGCAGTCGGCTAAAAAAAAAAAAGCCCTTTCAAATGGTATCGATACGTGGATGACACCTTTTTACTATGGAATCATGCTGAAGAGGAACTGATTGATTTTTTCGTGCACATAAACAGTTTCAATCCAAAGATACAATTCACCACGGAGAAAGAGAGTAATGGGCAACAAAATTTTTTGAATGTGTTGGTTATTAAACGGGCAGATGGGACTTTAGGGCACAAGTTATATAGGAAAGACACATACACGGATCGTTACCTACATAAGGATTCGAATCATCATCCTAGGCAGAGGAGAGGAGTCATAAAAACTTTAGTGGACAGGGCTAATAACATCTGTGAGCCAGTTTATTTGCAAGATGAATTAAGCCATTTGCGAACGGCTTTCAAGAGAAATGGGTACACTGACAACGAAATAGATCGAGCACTCCACCCTAGAAGAAAAGTGTCCGAAAATACACGACAACAACAACCGTCTGCTGGAAAGGTTTTTCTTCCATTTATTCATAACCTCACGAACCGTATTGGAAAAGTTTTGGCCAAGTTTCAAGTGGAGACAATCTTTCGACCTCCCAAGAAAATTAGTGAAAGTTTAAGGTCGGTGAAAGACGCACGACACCCGTTAGCTACCCCCGTTGTGCATAAAATTCCGTGTAGCTGTGGCATGGTTTATATTGGAACAACTGAAAGGAGTGTTAATACCTGCCTAACGGAACACAAAAGGAGCTGTAGATTGGGAGAAATTGACAATCAGCTGTAGCGGAACACGTTTTCAAAGACGGTGATCACGAAATAAAATTTAGTGAGACAAACGTGATAGCTAGGACCTCACATTATTATACCCGCACGTATAGAGAAGTTATAGAGATCTACAAGCACGAAAATAATTTTAATAAAAAAGAAGGATTAAAACTAGACAAGATATGGCGGTCGACTTTGTAGCAACGAAGTGACAATCGATTACCTGTAATCGAGAGAGATGGCACTAGCCAGAGATAGTTTTAAAGTCGAAAGCACGTGATGAGTGGTGGCGCCATCTAAGCGCTCTATATAAGCAGGACCTCCAGCGTTTAGCAGCCAGTGGCCGGCCGAAGTGGCCGTGCGGTTAAAGGCGCTGCAGTCTGGAACCGCAAGACCGCTACGGTCGCAGGTTCGAATCCTGCCTCGGGCATGGATGTTTGTGATGTCCTTAGGTTAGTTAGGTTTAACTAGTTCTAAGTTCTAGGGGACTAATAACCTCAGCAGTTGAGTCCCATAGTGCTCAGAGCCATTTGAACCATTTTTTTTTAGCAGCCAGTGGCCAACTCACCTCAGAAGATGTTGCCCGCAGTAGGCAACGAAACGTCAGGAAGGAGAAAAAGTTTTATATATGGACCACGGCAATTCAGCCCAGAAGTTTTAATTAATAAATTCCGCACAGTTGGTCCTTCATTGCTCTCTGTGGTCCCCTGTTAGGCGTCGCGGAACCAAGCGGGCACTTACCTTTGAGTACCCCAACAGGTGGACGAGAGTGTCAACACTATCAACAGAGACGACCGGTTGATAAGCGGGGTTATTGATTGTGGTCCGTCGATCACCTCAAATGAGAGTGTCCGCACGTTCTGACATTGCAGGAGCCACAGCTGCCTGCAGCTAGCCGGCACGCGGGAAATCGGGCAGGTTTGCGCGACCTTGTAGCGATGATGACAGACGCCTCGCCCAACGACTCTCCGTGCTTTTGTTAGCTTCCAGGTCCCTGTAGACATTTTACAAGCGCCTATGAATATGCTCGATGCTCTGGTTTCCACCAAAAGAAACACAATAACAGCTTGCTTGGAACGCACCTTCGTTAAAGACGCCATTTTGAAGGCTACGTATAGTGCCGCCATCCATCGGAACTTTATAAAACTACAGGGGCTGAAGCGAGAGTATTCCACGATGTCCAACAACAAATTCCACATTTTTCAACCGAGATTGGTAGAGGAAAGAAGTGTGGCGTTACTTATCGAACAAGTTCGAGAAAAGTATTAAGCTATTTCTTTAGCGATGAAAGGAACAAATGCTATACTGGTTGGAAACATTGGAGAGTACGTGGTGTCCATTTAAGGGTATGTCGGTCAACATCTATTGACTGTAAAGGGTACGAAATGCCACTGATGTGTTTTCCCGTTCACTGGCTCGTCAGCTGATCGGTTTCAGTAGTGTTGTGACCGCAGAAAATTTTAATTTTAATTCTTGCTTTTGTGACCATAATAATAGTCCAGGCTCCATAGGCAAACAGCCAGCCGACATTAAGAAATAATCCACCAGGACGCCTTGCCGGCCGGTGTGGACGAGCGGTTCCAGGCGCTTCAGTCTGGAACCGCGCGACCGCTACGGTCGCAGGTTCGAATCCTGCCTCGGGCATGGATGTGTGTGATGTCCTTAGTTAGGTTTAAGTAGTTCTAAGTTCTAGGGGACTGATGACCTCCGATGTTAAGTGCCATAGTGCTCAGAGCCATTTGAACCATTTTTCCACCAGGACTTAGGGACAAGATAAGCGGCGGAGGCTGCCAAGTATGGCTTATTGATCAAATAACTTAGTGTTTGACTTCCTGCCAGAGGAAGCAGCATGAATCAAACTTGCACAAAGGAAGACGCAAACACCAGGGCGATAATACAGCAAGAGAGAGTGTCAGTCACGTGCGGAAAAGACTCGTGTGGAACCCAAAGTTGTGGGCGCCTAGAAACGAAAGTGTCATGTGGAACCGAAGGCATTCTTGCGCAAGCCGACCAATTAGAAACGAGAGTGTAGTGTGGAACCATAGGCATTCTTGTGCAATCCGATCACTTAGAAATGAAAGGGTCGTGTGAAACAAATTAACTCGTGTGCACCCAAGTACATGAGCAACGAAATAAAAGGCCAGGCAGCGGAATAGCTAGAAGCGGAGCTTCAGATGCAGATTCAGAGCCAGTGCCGGCAGTTTGGAGATTCCGCAGCGAGACGCCAGCGTGGCCGAGTAGCCCATAGCAGCCGATACAGCTGATAAAGACTTCAGCTACGAGAAGACGGTGATACTCTGGTGGGCACTCAGGAACTGCAGGTCAAGTAGGATTTTTAGAGTTTCGTTGGGATAGTGTTGAACAGAGATTTCAGTGCTAACCAAGAACAAGTGATTGCTTTGTACTTGTTTCTTATATGAACCGGCAATTAGCTTTGAAGTAGCAAGTCCGAATCAATAGACTGAATCTTGCTAAGGAGTTTATGGTCCAACACCTCACATAAGTACGAGTATATGTGAGAATAAACTTGCTAGAAACTAACCAATCTTTTCTGCCTATTGCAATTCTATAACCTATTTTCAGGAAACTTATTGGCTTCAAACCAAGGAGATTCTCTCCCTCTCATCTTTGATATAAAGGCTGACAGCAATTTATAACTAACCCATTGTCGTTAACGTCCCGATTGCGCTACGCAGTTCCCACTTACTTCATTCTGGTATAGTGAGGCTGTGCCGGGACGCGACAATAGGCATACACCGAACGTTGCGGGATGGGAAGCGAAAGACAAACAAAATCGTCAGCAATGAACTAACACAGAGAGCGCAGCAGACGACGTTTCTGGGCTGCTGTATGTCATCCGATGACTTTAGTACATCCATGACTGTCACAGGTAATTTACGGCCCGAGTAAAGCTTGGCCTCGTTCTTAAATCAGTTTCCATTACCGCGCTGCCGGCGTCACACAATGCTGATTGCCTTCATTGCCTTCAAAGGTAAACAGAGAGGTCACGAGGAGTCGACCGTAAATCCCTCGCTGTTGCAGTTGGAGGTAAACACAGGTGTCGCTATCGCATCTGAATGCTCTGCCACCTGATACAGAGCGGGTTAGCGTAATGGCTAAGAGACTGGATTCACGTTCTGGGGGATTGTGGTTCAGATCACTGCCCGGCCATTCATTGTTAAGGTTTCTGTGATTTCGCTTCATTGAATGAAGTTTCTTCTACTCGAAAAAGAAATGTCTGACACTAAGTAGAAACAATTTACTTGACATACCACAGTTCTGATTCCAGAAGGAATGCTCGACTGAGAATACTATTTATACATTCGCTCGTCAGTACTACAAGCCGTAGATAATAAAATATCTCGAGCTGGTATTTTTTGTGGTCTTTCCAAGGCGGTTGATGGTGTGGATCATGGTGTGAATCAAGTTTTATTGATACTTTTAGACACAGTTGGTTTGAATCCTACTTAACAAACAGAATGCAAAACGTTTTGCTGGTTAATTCATACAATGTTGGAAGGGTAGTAAATTTTAGTGACTGGGCAGAAATCACAAACGGTGTCCCAAAAGTTTTTTTTTTTTGTGTGCACTTCAGTTCCTTATACGAGGGTTATCCCGAAAGTAAGGTCTCCTATTTTTTTATAAGTACATAGACCTGTTTGTTTCTACAATGGTGTACAGGTACATCAGTCATTTAGCTATTTTTCGACATGCTGTTTAGAAAGTTATGAGCCTCTCCTTTCACCTCGTTGTCGGAGCTGAATCGCTGGGACCACAATTAACGCTAGCAGGTACTGTGAGGCTCTGAAGAAACTCAAACGGGGAATTCAGAACGGGAGGAGAGGAATGTTGAGCAAGAGCGTACACAATCTCCATGACAACGCTCGCCCCACATCGCTCAGCAAACCATTGCTCTCCTGAAACAGTTTCAGTGGAACATAATCACCCACCCACCCTATAGTTCTGACTAGGCGCCCAGTGACTATCACCTGTTCCCTAGGTTAAAGGAACATTTGGCCGGAAAGCGATTCAGATCCGACGACGAGGTGAAAGAAAAGGTTCATAGCTTTCTGAACAGCATTGCGGCGAGCTGATATGACATGGGCATACAAAAACTGCCACAGCGTCTACAAAAACGCATCGACAGGAATGTTGATTATGTCGAAAAATAGCTAAATGTTCAAGCTGTAAACTGATGTAAACCATTGTAGAAATTATCAGGTCTGTGTACTTATAACAAAATAGGAGATCTTACTTTTGGGATTACCCTAGTATATGTGAGTGACCTTCCACTTAACATTCAACAAGCAGAACGATACTAAAGTTATAAGAAGCAACAGTTTTCCAAAGTATTATGAAGTGATTTTCAGAAAATGGACTCTCCTTAAACTTAGAAGATTTGGTTCAAATGGCTCTGAGCACTATGGGACTTAACATCTGAGGTCATCAGTCCCCTAGAACTTAGAACTATTTAAACCTAACTAACCTAAGGACATCACACACATCCATGCCCAAGGCAGGATTCGAACCTGCGACCGTAGCGGTCTCGCGGTTCCAGACTGACGCACCTATAACCGCTCGGTCACAACGGCCGGCAAACTTTGAAGAAAACAAGTAGTCATACCAGCAACTAATGCGACACATGTGCAGGAGTCAGTAAGCAAGGTAGAACGTCCCAAATTTTTTGGTGTATATATTGATGAAAACTTGAACTGGAAGAAACACATTACTGAGCATGTCAAACAATTAAGCTCAACAACTTTAGGCCTTTGTATAATTGCTAATCTTGGAAACAAATGGACTAAACTCCTGATATATTCTGCATATTTCCACTCAATCATGTCTTTTAGAACAATGTTCTGGTGTAACTCGTCAGTTAGGAAGAAAGTATTGATTATACAAAAGCGAGGAATAAGAATACTGTGTGGTGTTCACCCACAGACGTCGTGTAGGCACCTCTTCAAACAGCTAGGTGTTTTAATTGCTCTGTCACCACGCAGGTGTTTTTTAATGATGTTCTTCATAAATAATTCATCACAATTTGAGAAGAACAGTGATGTCCATACCCACAACACACAAGGGAAAATGACCTTTAGTACCAATTATTAAAGGTCTCAGTGGTCCAGAAAAGAGCACAGTTTGCAGCAACAAAAATTTGCAAACATTTGTCCAATACCATAAAATGTTGTAAATGTTCATTTCTTCTGAACTACTACTTCTATTCCACTGACAAAGTTCTACTTAAAAACTGGCAGCCAGTAAAAAAAATCTTGTTTTTAAATGTAGCTGCTTAAGGAGGACTAAAAGAAATACGTTTTCATTAATGTTAACACTAATCATGTATTAATATCACGCAGACTGACTCGTTCCACATCATTTCGATGAACGAATCGTTCAAATGATCTGCAGAAGACGTACCTAAGCAGCTAAATCCTGTAAGTAGCCACGACATACTTCCTTTCCTTGGCTTATCTTGTAAGGGCTTTCCTTCCTTCCTTCCTTCTTTCCTTCCTTCCTTCTACCACAGTCATCTGATTCTGGAAATCGTTTGTCAGACTTGTAGGTCCACGATTTACTGTCAGCATCACATAGTGAATATAAACCGAACCGGGTGCTAATTAAACTGAAACTTGAGCGCTCTGATAAATACAATATGCACATTAAGAAAAGAAAATCATCGTAATGGTGTACTTACAGGGTGGACACGCAGCGTTGGCTAGTAAGGCATAAAAGACTTTGGAAGAGGGTGACTAAATTTTGTTATCTTTGAAGCTGAATAAAGCGCATTAGCAAGGACTGAGTTAGTTAGTCGGAATTAATACAAAACGAAAAGGTTGCCAACATTGAAAAATATAAACCTTGAGACCAGAGAGAGACCAGTGATACGCCATGTTCGGAATGTAGCTCTGTATGGGTGTGAAAACGGACAGTGCGAAAGAGAGAAATGAAATGATTAGAAGCTTTTGAAATGTAATTTTACAGGAGACGCTTAAAGATAGGTAAGTGAATGAAGACGCCCTTGCACCCAGTCTATAAGGAAAACAAGGACTACTCAAGAACACAATGAATGGAAGAAGTAGCGTAGTTGGTCGCATATCAAGACGTAACCCACTACTGACAACTATAGTTGAAGGCATGATGGAAGAAAAGAATCAAAGAAACAAGGCTGTACATTCAGTTATTAGAGGTTAGGAAGTAGGTTACAGTATACTTGTTCGCCCACTGCTTGATTACTGCTCACCAGTGTGGGATCCGTACCAGATAGGGTTGATAGAAGAGATAGAGCAGATCCAACGGAGAGCAGCGCGCTTCGATACAGGATCCTTTAGTAATCGCGAAGACTTTGCAGGAGAGAAGCTCAGTAGCTCGGTACGGGCTTTTGTTGAAGTTTCGAGAACATCCCTTCACCGAGGAGTCAAGCAGTATATTGCTCCCTCCTACGTATATCTCGCGAAGAGACCGTGAGGATAAAATCAGAGAGATTAGAGCCCACACAGAGGCATACCGACAATACTTCTTTCCACGAACAATACGAGACTGGAATAGAAGGGAGAACCGATAGAGGTACTCAAGGTACCCTCCGTCACACACCGCCAGGTGGCTTTCGGAGTATGGATGTAGATGTAGATGTTTACAGTGTGTTACAAGACAGTACAGACACATTTTGTCTTGAGGAATAAATTGGGGATAGGAGCCTACATCCGGAAATGTCATCCAAAAAAGCTATAGAACATACGCTACAAGCGGTGACTATTGGGACGGTGGAGGTATAAATGCTTCTGTGTCAGGAAGCACTCTCCCAGTTCGCTCCTTTTCACTTTCCCTCGGAAGGATTGTGACGATCTGTTGTCCCCGGCAGGCTAGGTGAAAGAAGTTTCAGTATTAGTTATGTATTTCTGTAAGTTACAAGCAGTGTCTTGGCTCGCTGCTGTTGGCATCGGCTGTCGATACCCGTCGAAGAATCACGTCATAAGTGGCCTTCAGTCCGCTCAAGGTAGGTTACGCAGCACGACCATTTCTTCCCGGCTGCTGCTTTGCTGGTTGTTGCCCACGGTGGCTTCGGCACTCGCAGTACTGCTATCCCGCGGCAGTCCATTGAGGCGGCGCGTGTTTCTGGGATGTGCTCTGTCCCCTCCCGGTCACCGCCGTTATTCTTCATCTGCTGAACCGCGACGACGGTTGTCTGCATCTGCGTCTACATTTACACTCCGCAAGCCACCCAACGGTGTGTGGCGGAGGGCACTTTACGTGCCAGTATCATTACCTCCCTTTCCTGTTCCAGTCGCGTATGGTTCGGGGGAAGAACGACTGCTGGAGAGCCTCTTTAATTTTACATTCGTGGCCTCCTTGGGAGGTATAAGTAGGAGGAAGCAATATATTCCATACCTCATTCAGAAACGCACCCTCTCGAAACCTGGACAGCAAGCTACACCGCGATGCAGAGCGCCTCTCTTGCAGAGTCTGCCACTTGAGTTTGCTAAATATCTTTGCAATGCTATCACGCTTACCAAATAACCCTGTGACGAAACGCGCCGCTCTTCTTTGGATCTTCTCTATCTCCTCTGTCAACCCGACCTGGTACGGATTCCACACTGATGAGCAATTCTCAACTATAGGTCGAACGACTGTTTTGATGGACTACATTTTCTATGGACTCTCGCAATGAATCTCAACCTGGCACCCGCCTTACCAACAATTAATTTTATATGATCATTCCACTTCAAATCGTTCCGTACGCATACTCCCAGATATTTTACAGGAGTAACTGCTACCAGTGTTCCGCTATCATATAATCATACAATAAAGGATCGTTCTTTCTATGTATTCGCAATACATTACATTTGTCTATGTTATGGATCAGTTGCCACTCCCTGCACCATGTTATCGCGTAGCCGTGTAGTACGATGATCTTGGCTTGCCAGTTAGGTAGGCCCTGGACCGTCCGTAAACGATCATGAACGCTGGTGTCCTGAAGCAAGATGATAAGGAAGATCCACCCTTCTGCGACAGCGGCAGACTGTGGCGTTGAACTCTGCGACTGGTGGTTATGGTTTGGTAGCCCTGTCTCTCCGTAGCGGCTGCCGTTGCTGAATAGCGTGTAGGAATTCTACAACAGATTTGTGAGAGACGTCGCCTTACTGCAGTCAAGCAACTGAATGAGAAACTTACGTACGCCATCGATCCGCCTGACGGACTGCCTTACGAGCTAAATTGCTGGGTTATTTATTGGCCGAAGAACGTTTACTCGCCGTCGCTTGTCATGACCGCATTACAAAGGCGTCAGCGGTCCTCGCTCTGCCGTGCTTGCTTAATGAGTTTATTATAGTGTAGGACTGGTTCGTAAAAGCCTTTGGCACGCGTCGTTGCATTAGCAGTAGCGTATTTTTTCATCACGGAACGAGGGTGACGTGATACTGTCTAGTTACCCTGCCTGTTGCATTTCTGCTTGAGTCTGGCCTGCCAGAAGCGCCGATATTGTGTTTTTTCCTGACCCAATGTCGGTGATGAAATACACTACTGGACATTAAAATTGCTACACCGAGAAGAAATGCAGATAATAAACGGGTATTCATTGGACAAATACATTATACTACAACTGACATGTGATTACATTCTCACGCAATTTGAGTGCATAGATCCTGAGAAATCAGTACCCAGAACAACCACTTCTGGCCGTAATAACGGCCTTGATACGCCTGGGCATTGAGTCAAACAGAGCTTGGATCGCGTATACAGGTACAGCTGCTCATGCAGCTTCAACACGATACCACAGTCCATCAAGAGTAGTGACTGGCGTATTGTGACGAGCCAGTTGCTCGGCCACCATTGACCAGACGTTTTCAATTGGTGAGAGATATGGAGAATGTGCTGGCCAGGGCAGCAGTCGAACATTTTCTGTATCCAGAAAGGCCCGTACAGGATCTACAACATGCGGTCGAGCATTATCCTGCTGAAATATAGGGTTTCGCAGGGATCGAATGAAAGGTAGAGCCGCGGGTCGTAATACATCTGAAATGTAACGTCCACTGTTCAAGGTACCGTCAATGCGAACAAGAGGTGACCGAGACATGTAACCAATGGCACTCCATACTATCACGCCGGGTGATACGCCAGTATGGCGATGACGAATACACGCTTCCAATGTGCGTTCACCGCGATGTCGCCAAACACGGCTGCGACCATAATGATGCTGTAAACAGAACCTCGATTCATCCCAAAAAAATGACGTTTTTCCATTCGTGCACCCAGGTTCGTCGTTGAGTACACCATCGCAGGCACTCCTGTCTGTGATGCAGCGTCAAGGGTAACCTCAGCCATGGTCTCCGAGCTGATCTGCCATGCTGCTGCAAACGTCGTCGAACTGATCGTGCAGATGGTTGTCGTCTTGCAAACGTCCCCATGTTTTGACTCATGGATCGAGACGTGGCTGCACGTTCCGTTACAGCCATGCGGATAAGATGCCTGTCATCTCGACTGCTAGTGATAAGAGGCCGTTGGGATCCAGCACGGCGTTCCGTATTACCCACCTGAACCCACCGATTCCATATTCTGCTAACAGTCATTGGATCTCGACCAACGCGAGCGGCAATGTCGCTATACGATAAACCGCAATCGCGATGGGCTACAATCCGACCTTTATCAAAGTCGGAAACGTGATGGTACGCGTTTCTCCTCCTTACACGAGGCATCACAATAACGTTTCACCAGGCAACGCCGGTCAACTGCTGTTTGTCTATGAGAAATCGGTTGGAAAGGTTCCTCATGTCAACACGTTGAAGGTGTCGCCACCGGCGCCAACCTTGTACGAATGCTCTGAGAAGCTAATCATTTGCATATCACAGCGTCTGCTGCCTGTCGGTTGAATTTCGCGTCCGTAGCACGTCTTCTTCGTGGTGTAGCAATTTTATGGCCAGTAGTGTATTATTCTTAGCGCCGTAATGTAAGCGAGGTAGCTTCGGGCTGGGGCTTAGAAAATTTTAATTGTTTGCTGCCTTGCACAAGGTTGACATGTAACAGGGCTAACACCCGCCACTAAGCGTCCCCATCGGCACCTAACCTGAGTTTTGTACTTGTAAAAATGCAATGCATGTGGTCTTTCCACATCGTGGAACCAGATTCTTTTCAGTACCTCATACGACAAGAGCAATAAAAGCCATTCAATGAGCGCTGGACTGTTCGAGGAGGACCAGTAATATGGCCACCACCTTCACCCGACCTTCATCCGTTTCATTTCTGGTTGTTACATTTTGAAGGCATTCGTGAATTGCACAGACATCGACGAAGTCCACTCGTTACAGGATCGGGTGACCCATTTATGTCATCAAGTTACAGTGTACACATGTTTTTACTGGTCTACAGAATGCATAAGAATGAGTGCCGTCCATGTTGACCAAATCCTGTAGTGCCAACAGACAGACTGCTATCACAGCGCACAGTGGCACACTTGTCAATAAGTACTGTTCCACGGACATCGACTGCCTGACCAAAATAGTGAATCGTCCAGAAGACTTGGTGGGATGTCAATGTAATTTCGTACCCGTACATATGACGGCTTGTATGTAAATGATTATAGTTACAGTTATATGCGATGGCTAGAACGGCCGCGGACTGCAATGGTATCTCGCATGTTCGGTGTCGTTGCCAGTCCTGGTAGGGATTGCAAGGGGCGTGGACAGCGTCAGATGTTGAGTGATCATTGTAATGGTGACGTAGACTCTACGTACATATGTGAAACATCGTTATCAGCACCAAACAGAGTTTGAAAAGGGCCTCATTGTCTGTCACCATTTGACCAGGTGGTCGAATCGTGCAATATCCAGATTTGTTGGGCATTCGGATGTGACATTGGCCCGATGGCGGACTGCATGAGATCGTGACAGCAGGAATACTCGTCATCAGCGTTTTGGTCGACCACAACTGACCACCACAAGGGAGGATCTCCGCATTCTGCTCGATGCACATCGTAACCTCTTCACAACCTTGCCTGCCACCCGAGAAGAAGTAATGGACTCGCGCAGCTTTCTACGTAATCTCACCGCTGGTCAGAGTCTAATGGCAGCCGGACTGTGGGATGTAGGCTCCTGTTAACTCCAGAATACAAACGACTGGTTTTGGAATTGGACCATGACAAGGAAGCATGAACTGTCAATGATTGGTGACACATTGTGTTCAGCGATGAATCGCGGTTTTGCAGTACCCCAGATGACCATCATCGGCGAGTATGTCGGCGACCTGGAGAGAGATAGAGAGAGAGAGAGAGAGAGAGAGAGAGAGAGAGAGAGAGAGATCCCATTTTTCCAATGGTTTCGAGAGGCACAGTGCCCTTACTCCTGACCTCACTGTAAGGCGAGTCAAGGGGTACAATTTTCGGTCACGACTATTAGTGAGGGGGCAACTATTGACAGCGCAACAGTACGTGATGGACATCCCGCGTCCTCATTTGTTACCTCTCATGCGACAGTATGGTGGTGCTATTTTTGAACAGGATAATGCTAGGCCACAAATAGCTCGTATATCTATGAACGATGTGCGTGATGTGGATGTTCTGCTGTGGCCAGTAATGCCCCTTGATCTATCCACGGTGTGTGGGACCAATTCGGACTTAAAGTCCATCCCAGTGCCTGTATGCAGGTCATCGATAACCACTTTTAACAGCTGTGGGCCATGTTGCCTTGGGAGAGGATACAAAGGCTTTTGGACATCCTTCCCAGTCGAATCATTGCGTGCGCCCGGCCAAAGGGGCTGCACGTCATAGTGATAAGTGACGTGACTGTAAGGTGATGGTAATTGTCGTTGAAAGATACAGTTTATTACGGGACTTTGCCCAATTCTCAGAGGCGAACAAAATGTAAAGAATACAGTCGCTGAGGGCGCCCCACATCTACACCCAAACGGCCAAACGGCCTTGCAATTTACTATGCACGGGATTGGGAGGAAAACATGTTGCTTCCAGGAGTAAAGTGCTTCTCACACGTAACGTTCATCGCTGAACATAGACAAATGTAATGTATTTCGAATACATAGAAAGAAGGATCCTTTATTGTATGATTACATGATAACAGAACAAACACTGGTAAAATATCTGGAAGTATGCGTGCGGAACGATTTGAAGTGGAATGATCATATAAAATTAACTGTTGGTAAGACGGGTACCAGGTTCAGATTCATTGGGAGAGTCCTTAGAAAATGTAGTCCATCAACAAAGGAGGTGGCTTACAAAACAATCGTTCGACCTATACTTGAGTATTGCTCATCAGTGTGGGATCCGTACCAGGTCGGGTTGACGGAGGAGATAGAGAAGATCCAAAGAAGAGCGGCGCGTTTCGTCACAGGGTTATTTGGTAAGGGTGATAGCGTTACGGAGATGTTTAGCAAACTCAAGTGGCAGATTCTGCAAGAGAGGCGCTCTGCATCGCGGTGTAGCTTGCTGTCCAGGTTTCGAGAGGGTGCGTTTCTGGATGAGGTATCGAATATATTGCTTCCCCCTACTTATACCTCCTGAGGAGATCACGAATGTAAAATTAGAGAGATTCGAGCGCGCACGGGGGCTTTCCGGTAGTTGTTCTTCCCGCGAACCATACGCGACTGAAACTGGAAAGGAAGGTAATGACAGTGGCATGTAAGGTGCTCTCCGCCACGCACCGTTGGGTGGCTTACGGGGTGTAGATGTAGAAGAACTTGCATACGGATGCCACCCATACATTGGTTACTGGGTACCTTTTATAATCCTTATGCGCACAACATGACTACTGGGGATCTGAATAGAGTTGGCCGGCCTTTGTGACCGAGCGGTTCTAGGCCCTTCAGTCTGGAACCGCGCGACCGCTACGGCCGCAGGTTCAAATCCTGCCTCGGGCATGGATGTGTGTGATGTCCTTAGATTACTTAGGTTTACGTAGTTCTAAGTTTTAGGGGACTGATGACGTCGGATGTTAAGTCCCGTAGTCCTCAGAGCCATTTGAACCATTTGAAATAGATTTGGTGGGAATAATTGGTATGTATTCACACGCATAGCTTGGCGTAATGTTCTTCAAGAACGATAAATAGTCGTTGATTGTGCAGCCAACACCGTGTGGGGCACTGGAAAACAATCGCGAAAGTGTGTACTCACCATGCTGGATCGTCCTAGGATTATTAGCAAAAGTAGACATGTAACACGCAAATCCTTTCCTTAGCTAACTTAGGGAGGAGATGGTCCTTTCTCTGTAAAATTATGATCTCATGGAAGCATTGAGACAAAGACTAGGTAAGATAAAAAAAATAATATCAAATATTTCCATTTGCGAGAATGCTTAAAATTGCACACTATCATTCGATTATAAGTTTGAGCTGAAACAAATGGATGAAAGTGCGTATTCGCTCTCACAACTGTTACGACCACATGGATGACTCATAGACAATGGCTAAGCACCATATCACAAGGAAAAAACGATAAAGAACCTAGAAAAATATAACGCAAATGAATAAACGAAGGCTCACTGCAACGTAAACGTGTCAAATATTGGCTCTGAGCACTATGAGACTTAATATCTGAGGTCATCAGTCTCCTAGAACTTAGAACTACTTAAACCTAACTAACCTAAGGACATCACACACATCCATGCCCGAGGCAGGATTCGAACCTGCGACCGTAGCGGTCGCGTGGTTCCAGACTGTAGCGCCTAGAACCGCTCGGCCACAGCGGCCGGCCTGTCAAATATTAAATGCGCTGAAGGCACCACTTGAGTAACTGCATTCCGGTGGATCGAAATGAGCACAATGTGTTCGTTAGAGAGCAAAGCCTTAGTCACTGAATTTGCTCGAAAATTTATAAAAAAGTTTGTCACAACATAATCTTAACTATGACGGTCCTGAAAAAGAACGGAGTAATTATTTTAAATACGGTATACCTCATATTCTGAATTTACCAATGAAGCTGAAGGACACATGCACAAGGTCCATGCATCCTGTAAGCCAGCTGTAAAATGGCCGGCCTGAAAATGGCGGAGCACCGGCTAACGGTCACTCTGCTCGTCCAGGAGGGGTGTGGCGGTGGCTCTACCAACCCGGAAGAACTATACCGCAATAGGTGAATCTATGAATGTTCACTGCAAGTATTAAGTTGGCAGCAAAATCCAAGTCCTACAGCTGCTCTACTCATGTAAATACAACCAAATCACCCACTCACTTCGTAACTGATAGCAACACATACGGGGTAGGGAAGACGGATGTGCATCATAAGATAAACAAACACGGTTGTGTGTATCCCTTCGCAGAAGGCTGTCGGCACTTAATGTACCATTAATAATAACGAATACAGGGTACCTCAAGGGAACGTAATGGGGCGGAACTGAGTAATGTCAATGTCTGATTCACCACTCCATGCTTGTCTATCATAGACAAAGCTCTTGATCTCTGCACAACTGCTGCAACTTACATCCATTTCAAGTGGATTACTTTACTGAAACCTAGGTCTCAGTCTACAATTTTTAACCGATACATTTCCCTCCATTACCAGAGTGACGAATTCTTGATGCTTCATTATGTGTCCTGCCAAACGGTTATTTTCTTTCACCAAGTTGTGCCATGAATTTATTTATTTATTTATTTTTTACGAGCTGCATGCAATCATTCCGCGTTTCTTATCCGATCAATGCATGCAATATTCAGCGCACTGCTGTAGTCGGATATTTAGAAAGTTTTTATTGTTTTCTTGTGTGAAATGTTTATCATCCACCTTCCGTAGAAGGTCACATGCTATAAAAAAATTCCTTCGGAAAAGAATTCCTAAGATTTAAATTTATATGCGATGTTAAGATGTTTCACTTTGTCAGGAAAACATTTTTATGGCTATTGCGCGTCTGAATCTTATATCGCCGCTAATTCAGCCATCGACCCTTATAAAATACCTTCATCTAATACTTTGAGAATTAATTCTCTCTGTGCCACCTGATTTAATTCGATTACGTTCCATAAGCCATGTTTTAACTGCATTTACGTACTGAATTAATAAAATATTTACAGAACCCTTCACATTATCTTCGTAGGCACTACGTATGAAGAATCTTACTTACTAATTGGTGTTGCGTCTTGGCCTGGAGTGGCTACCCTGGCAGTGTGTATAAGGAGTGTTGTATTTACAGTTGTAAGTGCGCATACGAGGTGCATATTTAAACTGCAAACACAGAAAGACACAGATGCTTGAGTAACATCGACACAGTTTTATTCACAACGTATAGACATAGCATAGCTGGTGACGCTTGACTCTGTTGGCGGTATTTACAGTGGTTCGTCTAATAAAATATTGTCCTTGCTCGTGACAAGTAGCTTCTGGTAACTGGTGATTGTGGTGCAGGCGTCAGTGGCAGGCTTCCAGGCATTGGCGTGTCTTCGTTGTGTCTTCTCTCGAGTACTTCCGCGCACGAATTAATAAAAGAGGACGGCGACCTCTGTCTTCCCATGAGCGGCCCCCGCCAGTCTTGGGGTGAAAGGCGGAGAATTCGGAGCAAGCGCGGATCCCGCTGTTGGCCAGTCTGCACCTCCATACTCGGCTGGATTCGCAGCGACGTGCTGGCAGTGACGTGTGTGGTCCCACACGGAGGGCGAGTCCCATAGTCAGGGCCGCATTGAGAACATTTTTTCCACACACGCAACTTACAATTTCACCCGAGTCAGTTTTCGCTGCGAATTGTGATACGCACTGTATACAGAGTTTGCACTTGCGCAGACCTGCTGGGGCCGGAAGGCTGCTGGTCCAGGAGGAGTCGGTGGCCGCCTCTGTGTCGGGCGACAGCACTGCTGCGTAGTCCGCCTGCTTAGCTGAGTGGTAACATGCTTGCCTACCATGCAGAAGGCCCGGGTTCGATTCTCGGTTGAGTTGGAGATATTCTCCGCCCGTGGACTGGGTGTTGCATGGTCCTCTTCATCAAGCCACCCAACGTGGCGTCACTTGAAATAAGACCTGCACTCGGCGGCCGAACTTCCCCCAGACGGGGTCTCCAGGGCAACAACGTCACAGGATCATTTTTACTGCCGTGTATGTATCGGTGACGTCACAGCTGCGTCCGGATGTGGGCTCCCCGGTATGCAGCTGTGGCGTTACGGGCGAGCGATCCCCGGGGCGCCCCGTAGGGCCCGGTGACCGTGGCGGCGAGGTAGACTGCGGTGGCTGCCCTGGGCAGCGGCGGCGCGTCTTCAGGCAGCTGCAGACCCCGCGGGCAGGGAGCAGCCGAGACCTCAGCTCCCTGCGACGCCATCCGGGCGGCGTGCTGCCCGTGGCCACGCTCCCTGCCCTCGTCACGCTCCTCCTGCAGCCAGTACAGCTCCCACGCCTTGCGCTGCAACTTTCTGCAAAAATAATTGCACGCCGGTTTTACGGCGTGCCAGTAAACTTCTCCATAGAGCATATTTCTCAAAAACTCCAACATATCTGAACCGATCTCTTCGGAAGACGATCAGAAAGTGGAACCAAGTTTCCACGGAAACCAATCGAGTCGTAATTGTCAGTGTTGTCGGTGGCATCCCGCATCTTCTCTGATTGTTACTGTTTTTCGTTTCGTTTCTAGGATTTTACCATTCTTTGTTATATTGATACTGCTCTTGCTGGCAGATTAAAATTATGAGTCGCGCCAAGGCTTAATCGCGGAACACTGCTTTTGGCGGGCAATTCCGTTACGGACTGAGATCTCAAAGTACCTTTGACGACAAACGCTCATGCACTTTCGCCAATACGACTCTCCTACCTTTCTAATGTCAAACGAGTCCCAGAAAGTGCCCGCCCGATTGGTCGTGCGGTCTAACGCACTGCTTTCCGGGCCGGAAGGAGCGCCTGGTCCCCGACGCGAATCCGCCCGGCGGATTCGTGTCGAGGTCCGGTGAACCGGCCAGTCTGTGGATGGTTTTTATGCGGTTTTCCATCTGCCTCGGCGAATGCGGGATGGTTCTCCTTATTTCCTTATTCCGCCTCAGTTACACTATGTCGCCGATTGCTGCGCAAACAAGTTCTACACGCACACGTACACCACCATTACTCTACCACGCAAACATAGGGGTTACACTCCTCTAGTGTGAGACGTTCCCTGGGGGAGGGGGGGGGGGTCCCACCGGGGGCCGAACCGCACAATAACCCTGGGTTCGGTGTGGGGTGGCGGAGGGGTGTAGTGGACTGCGGTAGTAAAAAAAAAATGGTTCAAATGGCTCTGAGCACTATGGGACTTAACTTCTGAGGTCATCAGGCCCCTAGAACTTAGAACTACTTAAACCTAACTAACCTAAGGACATCACACACATCCATGCCCGAGGCAGTATTCGAAGCTGCGACTGTGGTGGTCGCGCGGTTCCAGACTGTAGCGCCTAGAACCGCTCGACCACTTCGGCCGGCTTGCGGTAGTCGTTGTGGGGTTGTGGACCACTGCGGCTGCGACAGGGACGGAGCCTCTCCGTCGTTTCTAGGTCCCCGGTTAACATAAATACAATACAATGCTTAGACAGTTGCATAACAGCTCACATTCCGCTGCATAATGTGGACTCATTCTAGAAACAACCCCTTTGACTATGCCTTGGCCGTTTCATCCTAATATCTTTTCTTTTAGGAGTGTTAGTCCCGAAAGGTATGTGAGAATTTTGCCAGGATAGCTCAAAAGGGGCCACATCTATCCGTGGTAATCGATTTCGTTCAAATTTATGACACTTGCAGCGCTTGGCTAGAATTTAAACTCACAGAAGTGGGAGGTCCTTTTGGCCACGCGTTTAGAAGAAATACACTCCTGGAAATTGAAATAAGAACACCGTGAATTCATTGTCCCAGGAAGGGGAAACTTATTGACACATTCCTGGGGTCAGATACATCACATGATCACACTGACAGAACCACAGGCACATAGACACAGGCAACAGAGCATGCACTATGTCGGCACTAGTACAGTGTATATCCACCTTTCGCAGCAATGCAGGCTGCTATTCTCCCATGGAGACGATCGTAGAGATGCTGGATGTAGTCCTGTGGAACGGCTTGCCATGCCATTTCCACCTGGCGCCTCAGTTGGACCAGCGTTCGTGCTGGACGTGCAGACCGCGTGAGACGACGCTTCATCCAGTCCCAAACATGCTCAATGGGGGACAGATCCGGAGATCTTGCTGGCCAGGGTAGTTGACTTACACCTTCTAGAGCACGTTGGGTGGCACGGGATACATGCGGACGTGCATTGTCCTGTTGGAACAGCAAGTTCCCTTGCCGGTCTAGGAATGGTAGAACGATGGGTTCGATGACGGTTTGGATGTACCGTGCACTATTCAGTGTCCCCTCGACGATCACCAGTGATGTACGGCCAGTGTAGGAGATCGCTCCCCACACCATGATGCCGGGTGTTGGCCCTGTGTGCCTCGGTCGTATGCAGTCCTGATTGTGGCGCTCACCTGCACGGCGCCAAACACGCATACGACCATCATTGGCACCAAGGCAGAAGCGACTCTCATCGCTGAAGACGACACGTCTCCATTCGTCCCTCCATTCACGCCTGTCGCGACACCACTGGAGGCGGGCTGCACGATGTTGGGGCGTGAGCGGAAGACGGCCTAACGGTGTGCGGGACCGTAGCCCAGCTTCATGGAGACGGTTGCGAATGGTCCTCGCCGATACCCCAGGAGCAACAGTGTCCCTAATTTGCTGGGAAGTGGCGGTGCGGTCCCCTACGGCACTGCGTAGGATCCTACGGTCTTGGCGTGCATCCGTGCGTCGCTGCGGTCCGGTCCCAGGTCGACGGGCACGTGCACCTTCCGCCGACCACTGGCGACAACATCGATGTACTGTGGAGACCTCACGCCCCACGTGTTGAGCAATTCGGCGGTACGTCCACCCGGCCTCCCGCATGCCCACTATACGCCCTCGTTCAAAGTCCGTCAACTGCACATACGGTTCACGTCCACGCTGTCGCGGCATGCTACCAGTGTTAAAGACTGCGATGGAGCTCCGTATGCCACGGCAAACTGGCTGACACTGACGGCGGCGGTGCACAAATGCTGCGCAGCTAGCGCCATTCGACGGCCAACACCGCGGGTCCTGGTGTGTCCGCTGTGCCGTGCGTGTGATCATTGCTTGTACAGCCCTCTCGCAGTGTCCGGAGCAAGTATGGTGGGTCTGACACACCGGTGTCAATGTGTTCTTTTTTCCATTTCCAGGAGTGTATAACGCAAATGAATAAACGAAGGCTCACTGCAACGTAAACGTGTCAAATATGGCTCTGAGCACTATGAGACTTAACATCTGAGGTCATCAGTCCCCTAGAACTTAGAACTACTTAAACCTAACTAACCTAAGGACATCACACACATCCATGCCCGAGGCAGGATTCGAACCTGCGACCGTAGCGGTCGCGTGGTTCCAGACTGTAGCGCCTAGAACCGCTCGGCCACAGCGGCCGGCCTGTCAAATATTAAATGCGCTGAAGGCACCACTTGAGTAACTGCATTCCGGTGGATCGAAATGAGCACAATGTGTTCGTTAGAGACCGAAGCCTTAGTCACTGAATTTGCTCGAAAATTTATAAAAACGGTTGTCACAACATAATCTTAACTATGACGGTCCTGAAAAAGAACGGAGTAATTATTTTAAATACGGTATACCTCATATTCTGAATTTACCAATGAAGCTGAAGGACACATGCACAAGGTCCGTGCATCCTGTAAGCCAGTTGGAAAATGGCCGGCCTGAAAATGGCGGAGCACCGGCTAACGGTCACTCTGCTCGTCCAGGAGGGGTGTGGCGGTGGCTCTACCAACCCGGAAGAACTATACCGCAATAGGTGAATCTATGAATGTTCACTGCAAGTATTAAGTTAGCAGCGAAATCCAAGTCCTACAGCTGCTCTACTCATGTAAATACAACCAAATCACCCACTCACTTCGTAAGTGATAGCAACATACGGGGTAGGGAAGGCGGATGTGCATCATAAGATAAATAAACACGGTTGTGTGTATCCCTCCGCAGAAGGCTGTCGGCACCTAATGTACCATTAATAACAACGAATACAGGGTACCTCAAGGGAACGTAATGGGGCGGAACTGAGTAATCTCAATGTCTGATTCACCACTCCATGCTAGTCTATCATAGACAAAGCTCTTGATCTCTGCACAACTGCTGCAACTTACATCCATTTCAAGTGGATTACTTTACTGAAACCTAGGTCTCAGTCTACAATTTTTAACCGATACATTTCCTCCATTACCAGAGTGACGAATTCTTGATGCTTCATTATGTGTCCTGCCAAACGGTTATTTTCTTTCACCAAAAAGTTGTGGCATGAATTTATTTATTTATTTATTTTTTGCGAGCTGCATGCAATCATTCCGCGTTTCTTATCCGATCAATGCATGTAATATTCAGCACACTGCTGTAGTCCGATATTTAGAAAGTTTTTATTGTTTTCTTGTGTGAAATGTTTATCATACACCTTCCGTAGAAGGTTACATGCCATAAAAAAATTCCTTCGGAAAAGAATTCCTAACATTTAAATTTATATGCGATGTTAAGATGTTTCACTTAATCAGGAAAACATTTTTATTGCTATTGCGCGTCTGAATCTTATATCGTCGCTAATTCAGCCATCGACCCTTATAAAATATCATCATCTAATACTTTGAGAATTAATTCTCTCTGTGCCACCTGATTTAATTCGATTACGTTCCATAAGCCATGTTTTAACTGCATTTACGTACTGAATTAATAAAATATTTACAGTACCCCTCACATTATCTTCGTAGGCACTACGTATGAAGAATCTTACTAATTGGTGTTGCGTCTTGGCCTGGAGTGGCTACCATGGCAGTGTGTATAAGGAGTGTTGTATTTACAGTTGTAAGTGGTGCATACGAGGTGCATATTTAAACTGCAAACACAGAAAGACACAGGTGCTTGAGTAACATCGACACAGTTTTATTCACAACGTATAGACATAGCATAGCTGGTGACGCTTGACTTTGTTGGCGGTGTTTACAGTGGTTCGTCTAATAAAATATTGTCCTTGCTCGTGACAAGTAGCTTCTGGTAACTGGTGATTGTGGCGCAGGCGTCAGTGGCAGGCTTCCAGGCATTGGCGTGTCTTCGTTGTGTCTTCTCCCGAAGACTTCCGCGCACGAATTAATAAAAGAGGACGGCGACCTCTGTCTTCCCATGAGCGGCCCCCGCCAGTCTTGGGGTGAAAGGCGGAGGATTCGGAGCAAGCGCGGATCCCGCTGTTGGCCAGTCTGCACCTCCATACTCGGCTGGATTCGCAGCGACGTGCTGGCAGTGACGTGTGTGGTCCCACACGGAGGGCGAGTCCCATAGTCAGGGCCGCATTGAGAACATTTTTTCCACACACGCAACTTACAATTTCACCCGAGTCAGTTTTCGCTGCGAATTGTGATACGCACTGTATACAGAGTTTGCACTTGCGCAGACCTGCTGGGGCCGGAAGGCTGCTGGTCCAGGAGGAGTCGGTGGCCGCCTCTGTGTCGGGCGACAGCACTGCTGCGTAGTCCGCCTGCTTAGCTGAGTGGTAACATGCTTGCCTACCATGCAGAAGGCCCGGGTTCGATTCTCGGTTGAGTTGGAGATATTCTCCGCCCGTGGACTGGGTGTTGCACGGTCCTCTTCATCAAGCCACCCAACGTGGCGTCACTTGAAATAAGACCTGCACTCGGCGGCCGAACTTCCCCCAGACGGGGTCTCCAGGGCAACAACGTCACAGGATCATTTTTACTGCCGTGTATGTATCGGTGACGTCACAGCTGCGTCCGGATGTGGGCTCCCCGGTATGCAGCTGTGGCGTTACGGGCGAGCGATCCCCGGGGCGCCCCGTAGGGCCCGGTGACCGTGGCGGCGAGGTAGACTGCGGTGGCTGCCCTGGGCAGCGGCGGCGCGTCTTCAGGCAGCTGCAGACCCCGCGGGCAGGGAGCAGCCGAGACCTCAGCTCCCTGCGACGCCATCCGGGCGGCGTGCTGCCCGTGGCCACGCTCCCTGCCCTCGTCACGCTCCTCCTGCAGCCAGTACAGCTCCCACGCCTTGCGCTGCAACTTTCTGCAAAAATAATTGCGCGCCGGTTTTACGGCGTGCCAGTAAACTTCTCCATAGAGCATATTTCTCAAAAACTCCAACATATCTGAACCGATCTCTTCGGAAGACGATCAGAAAGTGGAACCAAGTTTCCACGGAAACCAATCGAGTCGTAATTGTCAGTGTTGTCGGTGGCATCCCGCATCTTCTCTGATTGTTACTGTTTTTCGTTTCGTTTCTAGGATTTTACCATTCTTTGTTATATTGATACTGCTCTTGCTGGCAGATTAAAATTATGAGTCGCGCCAAGGCTTAATCGCGGAACACTGCTTTTGGCGGGCAATTCCGTTACGGACTGAGATCTCAAAGTACCTTTGACGACAAACGCTCATGCACTTTCGCCAATACGGCCTAACGGTGTGCGGGACCGTAGCCCAGCTTCATGAAGACGGTTGCGAATGGTCCTCGCCGATACCCCAGGAGCAACAGTGTCCCTAATTTGCTGGGAAGTAGCGGTGCGGTCCCCTACGGCACTGCGTAGGATCCTATGGTCTTGGCGTGCATCCGTGCGTCGCTGCGGTCCGGTCCCAGGTCGTCGGGCACGTGCACCTTCCGCCGACCACTGGCGACAACATCGATGTACTGTGGAGACCTCACGCCCCACGTGTTGAGCAATTCGGCGGTACGTCCACCCGGCCTCCCACATGCCCACTATACGCCCTCGCTCAAAGTCCGTCAACTGCACATACGGTTCACGTCCACGCTGTCGCGGCATGCTACCAGTGTTAAAGACTGCGATGGAGCTCCGTATGCCACGGCAAACTGGCTGACACTGACGGCGGCGGTGCACAAATGCTGCGCAGCTAGCGCCATTCGACGGCCAACACCGCGGTTCCTGGTGTGTCCGCTGTGCCGTGCGTGTGATCATTGCTTGTACAGCCCTCTCGCAGTGTCCGGAGCAAGTATGGTGGGTCTGACACACCGGTGTCAATGTGTTCTTTTTTCCATTTCCAGGAGTGTAGAATTTTTGACGCAGGTCGGGCTAGGCGTGAGTACTTTATGTTAGCGTAGTTGACAGACAACGGCGGAGAGAGTACAGAGTAGTAATCCTGGGGGTGTGGGTTCGTGTCTGTATACAGAAACACTTTTTTTTTTACTTACTCTGCACATCAACCGAAATAATGCTCAATAAATTCTATTTATCATATTCATAAAAATGTTAAGCAATGGTAAAAAATTTGAGATTGCATATAAATTTACAGAAAGGGATTAGTAAGCATAGACGAGAACTTCATATACACTGAGGACCCAAGAAACTTGTAGACCTGACTAATAACTTGTAGGGCTCCCGCGAGCACGCAGAAGTGCCGCAACATGACGTGACATCCACTCGATTAATGTCTGCAGTAGTCCTGGAGGAATGTACACCATGAATCCTGCAGGGCTGTCCATAAATCCTTAAGAGTAGGAGGGTGGTGAAGATCTATTCTGAACAACACATTGCAAGGCATTCCAAATATGCTCAATAATGTTCTTGCTTGGGGAGTGTTTGAACTCAGAAGAGTGTTCCTGGGGCCACCCTGTACGAATTCTGGACATGTGGAGTGTCGCATTGTCATGCTGGAATTGCCCAAGTCCGTCGGAATGCACAATGGGCGTGAAGAGATGCAGGTGATCAGACAGGATGCTTACGTACGTGTCAGAGTCGTATCTAGAAGTATCAGGGGTACCATATCACTCCAACCGCACACGACCCACACCATTACAGAGCGTCCACCAGTTGAACAGTCGCCTGCTGATATGCAGGATCCATGGATTCATGAGGCTGTCTCCATACCCCTCCATGTCCATCCGCTCGATACAATTGGAAACGAGACTTGTCCGACCAGGCAACTTGTTTACAGTCATGAAAAGTCCAATGTCGGTGTTGACGGGCCCAGGCGAGGCTAAAGCTTCGTCTCGTGTAGTCATTAAGAGTACACGAGTGGGCCTTCGGCTCCGAAAGCCCATATCAAAGATGTTTAATTGAATGGTTCGAACGCTGACACTTGTTGACGGCCCAGCATTGAAATCTGCAGTAATTTGTGGAAGGGTTGCACTGTCACGTTGCACGTCGAACGATTCTCTTCAGTCGCCTTTGGTCCCATTCTTGCAGGATCTTTTTCTGAATCTTTTTCTGGCCGCAGCGATGTCGGAGATTTGATGTTTTACCTGATTCCTGATGTTCACGGTACACTCGTGAAATGGTCGTATGGGAAAAATCCCCACTTCATCGCTACCTCGTAGATACTGCGTCCCATCGCTCGTGCGCCGACTGTAACATCACATTCAAACTCACTTTAATCTTGACAGCATGCCATCGTAGCAGCAGTAACCGATCTAACAAGTGCGCCACACTGTTGTCATACACGTATATAGGCGTTGTCGACCGCAGCGCCGTATTCTGCCTGTTTACATATCTCTGTATTTGAATACGCATGCCTATACCAGTTTCTTTGGCGCTTCTGCTAGATTATATTCGGTGATTTACACGTGGTGGGATGGTACTGGCTCTGAGCACTATGGGACTTAACATCTATGGTCATCAGTCCCCTAGAACTTAGAACTACTTAAACCTAACTAACCTAAGGACATCACAGAACACCCAGTCATCACGAGGCAGAGAAAATCCCTGACCCCGCCGGGAATCGAACCCGGGAACCCGGGCGCGGGAAGCGAGAACGCTACCGCACGACCACGAGATGTGGACGGTGGGATGGTATTCATCGTAAAAACAGGGAAGCAGTAATTTTGTCAAGGTCTTCCACATGTTGTAAACACCGCGTTTTTATAGTTACGTGACTGTTTAAAGTTTCCATGGAAAGTGAATTTCGTTTACATTAATAAAAGGTTTTCTCTCATCGCACTGTTTGGCAGCAAATTCGCCAAATATTGGCGATGACAACTGGTGATGTACGATCGTATGTATGTTGATGCAGTCTTCCCGGGATGTGATTTCTGTTTGTGTCCGGTGGGTCGTTTTTACCTGCACCGCAAACCTATTGTCGGGTGCAGCTGGCGACATCTGCTTTAAGGTCCATCGGAATACGAAGTCCTGTATTCTATAATTAGAGCCCCTTCTTGGAAATACAATCCTTTCTTGGAAATTTGTTTGCAGTCCCAACATTTTCCTACGCCTTTGTTCTAATGACGTTAATTAAAATATTAATAAAAACAATATATTGGGCATTATTTCAGTTTTTTGCAGTGTGAGTAATGTAAAAATTGAAAATAAAATATACGAAATTAGTTTTCGGATAGGGGCTCGAATCCACAACCTTCGGATTACTACTCTGTACTCTTTTCGCTGCGACATCCATCGTCCGTCAACTACGCAAAGAACTCATGCCTCGCCCGACACGCTTCAAAAATGCTAATTTTTTTCTAATCGCGTGTCCATTTGGAGCTGCCACTTTTTTTCGGTTTCAGTTCTGGCCAAATCCTGCGTTTACCGTAGATTTTGATGAAATCAGCGGCGACGGTTAGCCGCAGTGCCTTTGTCAGTCGGTTGGACCATCTACATTACTAAACTGTTAATTCAGAACAGGGTCCTATTTGCATTTCGGCCTACCTAACGGTTTGCAGAGCCAACAGAAATTTCATTTTCAGAATTTCCTATAGTTACAGACCGAATTTAACCATTTGAAATACAGACGTAATCAACTCATTACGAATTATAATCTGGTACTAAAGATGTAACACAATAAGTCCAGTAAGTCAAGTACTGGAGCTAGAATCTGTGGATAACTCGTGACGCAGCCTGACCCTTGCCGGACGAGTTACCAAGACTTTATTCCTCTTAGTATTTGACAATGAGAGCACTTAGTGACATGCAACAAACTCTACTCATAATGTCAAACCATTAAGTAACTCTTTTTCGCTGACAAACACCACAAAATGAAGAGCGAAAAAAGTCCATCGTTTACTACATTTTTGCCGTTCATGCAATAAAACATCAGTGTCAGGTATCACATTTTAATTATCGTTTTATCTCTGTACTACCAACTCTATTCGCAATACATTTTACAGACCGTATCCGCATGTATCAAATTTATATCACTGTACGACACACAACTCAGGAGATACGACTTCGTCAACATTGACATGTGTGAGAAGCTAGCTTTTACTTAAAACGGAACGCAAATTACCCAGACAATACTTATCAAGTGCTGGATAGTGAAAACACTTTGCGACTTCCAACTAACTTCAAACGTAATTTCAGAAGTTTTCCATAATTCTTCCCTCTTATAAACGTAATGTAAAATATTCAACGCATTAACTGTTTTGCAAAGTAATAAAAAAATTTGAAGCCGTTTCATGCATGCCAATTCGATTGTTTAAAGAATAACGGCTGGAGAGCTTACTGGTTTCACACAAAAGGCAATGTTTCGGATTAGAATCCCGGTACGGCACACAATTTCACTCATCTAGGAAGTTTCAGAGCCGATCTACGGACGATGCTATTTCAACAGTTTTTTTTTTTAATTTTCATTGTGCCTGGCTGTACAACACTAGACCAGTTGTTCCCCGTGCTGATACTTTCCCGTTTATGTCCATGTTTTTTCAGTTCTTAGAATCGTCTTTTCTTGGAAACCGAGGTACTTTTGAAGCATCTTGTTGAGTGGAGTTGGTGTTCCGTGTATCCTTGTCTGTGGTCGCCCCATCTTGTAGGGTTTTTTTCACATCGGTGAATCCCACATCTTTGGAATTTTTTATAGTTGAGAAGTAGTGAAAAATTCGGCTACTCAACCTTTCTAGACACTTAGGAACCCTGGCTGAGCGGTCTAAAAGGAAAAGAAAAGTTTCTGGACTCCTACAAGCAGTACGGCCATAGACGAAAGTCCTCCTCCTACGAATGGTGTCTATGAACTACTCTAAACGTTTGCTGAGGTCACGTTTAAGCCGTCCTCCGGATTCAACATATTCTTTCACTGTAAGTAGGATTTTCTTAAAGATCTGTCCTCCTCTCATATCTGACATCTCAATTAGCAATTCGTAGCAATGTATTCTGTGCCGTATAGTGCCTCTGGCCTTATTACTGTGCAATAATGTATTGTCTCTGCATTAGAGGATACATGTTACTTCTTGCAGTTACTTTTGGTTGCTTGATATTCTGCTTCTATTTTCTGATCTTTGATGAAATTTCGTCGGTCTTGGACTAGACCCATTCACCTGGTTATTTGCACTGCGCCGTTAGTTGACTTCCCTTTCTTACACCCCCTATTGCAGTCGCCATCCCCGAATTGCTCTTCTACAGTAGGAATCAAGTAGGTTTTTTCACAATAAAGGATGACAGCCAAAAACAGTTGCAGGATATTTTACATAAATGTCTTTAATTGGCCTGATACGTTTTATTTATTAAGACAGAGTTTGAATTAACACAACCTTTAATAATTTTTCATGCGCTTATGTATGTATTTATGGATTCAATATGCGCGAGTCTGGCACATGTAAGTGCCCTCTCTCGGCGAAACAATCTGCCTTAGTGCTTTCACACTCGTGTCTCAATAGTTCATAGGCGAAGTAACGGTGTTAAACTGTTCGCTTTGATCCTGTGCCCATTACACATGTTGTACAAATGGAGATGATGTTTTAATTACTGACGACGCCTTTGGCATAATTGTTTTATTATTCTCCATTGCATGATGTAATTTTAGTAAGTACTAAAGATTTTGTGCCTGTATTACTTTAGTAATTTCACCGTTACTTAAGCTTCTGTTTCTCACTTTCGTTGATATGGCTTTTCTAATGAATGTGTCTTTCTGTTCAGGAGGTTTTACTTCTGATGAAGGTATATTTATATGTACCGAAACCTTGGTCAAGAATTTTAATAAAAAATTCTATCCTGCAACTGTTTTTGGCTGTTATCCTTTATTGTGAAGAATTTTAACAGTTGCTGCTGCAGCCATGTTTAAAATCTTGAATCAAGTAGGTGCTTAAAACATCAATGTAGGCCTGTGCTGTGACAGTGCCACGCTAAACAACAAGAAGTGCAAGCCACCTCCATGAATGCACGACCGCACCATCACACCACCGCCTCCGAATTTTACTGGTGGCACTACACACGGTGGAAGATAACGTTCACCGGGCATTCGCCATACCCAAACCCTGCCACCGGATCGCCACATTATGTATCGTGATTCATCACTCCACACAACGTTTTTCCACTGTTCAATCGTCGACTGTTTACGTTCCTTACACCAAGCGAGGTGTCGTTTGGCATTTACCGGAGTGATATGTGGCTTATGAGCAGCCGCTCGCCCATGAAATCCAAGTTTCCTCACGTCCCTTCTGTCATATTACTTGCTGTGGGTCCTGATGCAGTTTGGAATTCCTGTGTGACGGTCTGAATAGATGTCTGCCTATTTCAAAAATGGGTCAAATGGCTCTGAGCACTATAGCACCTAACTTCTGAGGTCATCAGTCCTCTAAAACTTAGAACTACTTAAACCTAACTAACCTAAGGACATCACACACATCCATGCCCGAGGCAGGATTCGAACCTGCAACCGTAGCGGTCGCGCGGTTCCAGACTGTACCGCCTAGAACCGCTCGGGCAACCCGGCCGGCTTGCCTATTCCACATTACGACCCTCTTCAACTGTTGGCGGTCTCTATCAGTTAACGGACGAGGTCGGCCTGTACGCTTTTGTGCTGTACGTGTCCCTTCACGTTTCAACTTCACTATTACATCGGAAATAGTGGACCTAGGGATGTTTAGGAGTCAGGATTTTAAACATGACTGAAACAGCAACTGTTAAAATTCTTCACAGTAAATGATGAGAGCTAAAACAGTTGCAGGATAAAGATTTATTAAAATTCTTGACCAAGGTTTCGGTATATATAAATATACCTTCATCAGAAGTAAAATATCTAAAATTACATCCTGCAATGGAGATTAATAAAACAATTGTGCCAAAGGCGTCGTCAGTAGTAAGACATCATCTCCATTTATACAACATGATTATGGACACAGGGTCAATCTGCCTTATGGCTTTCACACTCTCGTCACGATATCTCATAGGCGAGGTACTGATGCCAAACTGTGTTCGCATTGACCCTGTGTCCATAATCATGTTGTATAAATGGAGATGATGTCTTAACTACTGAAGACGCCTTTGGCACAATTGTTTTATTAATCACCATTGCAGGATGTAATTTTCGATATTTTACTTCTGATGAAGGTATATTTATATGTACCGAAACCTTGGTCAAGAATTTTGATAAATCTTTATCCTACAACTGTTTTGGCTGTCATCATTTACCGTGAAAAAAAATATTTAGGAGTGTGGAAATCTCGCGTACAGACGTAAGACACAAGTGACACCCAATCACCTGACCACGTTCGAAGTCAGTGAGTTCCGCGGAGCGCCCCATTCCGCTCTCTCACGATGTCTAAAATGACTACTGAGGTCGTTAATACGGCGTACCTGGCAGTGGGTGGCAGCACAATGTACCTAAGATGAAAAACTTATGTTTTTGGGGTGTCCGGATACTTTTGATCACATAGCGTATTTTGTTATCAAACGTTCTTTTTGTCGTATGAAATAATTTGAAGTAATAACTACGCACGTTGCGTCTTGACTTTTGAATTTACGATACTGGTTACTCTCGTACGTTAACGTTAGTGTCCTCTACTGGCCTCAGCTATTCCTATAAATGCTGGACGCATCCTGGTCATTAGCAGTAGTTGCTGTTCACCTAGGTATACACAATGGCACTGATACTGATATATCAGAATATTTTAATAGTATGTACGGCTCCTGTGCATGGCCGTTAACCGTGTTAGAATTTTTATTTTTCTTATGTATCCCTAGGCCTGTCATAAAAACTGCATCAGTAACTGAACTTAGGTTGTGACACCACTGTTTTTCTGTTTGTTAAGAGATACGAAGACGGCATTGACGGAAAATGCTAATTGAGAAATGTACAATTTATGTGATGAAGACGGCCCTTTCAAATAATCTGCGATACTATATTCACGGACTCGTTTACAGACTGTGTCTCCAATTGATAAATTGAAACTGTGACTTTTTGTGGGCTTTGATCTCAAAACGATCTGATGCAGTTCCCATTGCAGGCATCTCCTGGGCAGATCTGCTGCTCTTTACACAACTGCTGTAACGTACATACATTTCAGCTAGGTTTCTGTACTCAGGCCATGGTCTCAGAGTTTTTACTTCTTACATTTCCCTCCACTACTAAACTGACGACTTCTTGATGCTTGTGATATGGCCTTTAACGCCAGATTAACGATCCGTCGTAAGATCTACGACTGCAGTTGGTGCCAATTTGTTGTTCCTGTCAACCTGTTGTCAGTATAGGATGTAAAACGGAATTTTGTTCTTATTTGGTAAGTGACACATCATTTTAGATCTAGTAAGTGTACACTACTGGCCATTTAAGTTGCTACACCATGAAGATGACGTGCTACAGACGCGAAATTTAACCGACAAGAAGATGTGATATGCAAATGATTAGCTTTTCAGAGCATTCAGACAAGGTTGGCGCCCGTGGCGACACCTACAACGGGCTGACATGAGGAAAGTTTCCAACCGCTTTCTCATACACCAACAGCAGTTGACCTGCGTTGCCTGGTGAAACGTTGTTGTGATGCCTCGTGTAAGGAGGAGAAATGCGTACCATCAGATTTCCGACTTTGATAAAGTTCGGATTGTAGCCTATCGCGATTGCGGTTTATCGTATAGCGACATTGGTCGAGATATAATGACTGTTAGCAGAATATGCAATCGGTGTGTTCAGGAGGGTAATACGGAACGCCGTGCTGGATCCCAACGGCCTCGTATCGCTAGCAGTCGAGATGACAGGCATCTTATCCGCATGGCTGTAACGGATCGTGCAGTCACGTCTCGCCGGCCGCGGTGGTCTAGCGGTTCAGGTGCTCAGTCCGGAACCGCGCGACTGCTACGGTCGCAGGTTCGAATCCTGCCTCGGGCATGGATGTGTGTGATGTCCTTAGGTTAGTTAGGTTTAAGTAGTTCTAAGTTCTAGGGGACTGATGACCTCAGATGTTAAGTCCCATAGTGCTCAGAGCTATTTGAGCCATCTGAGTCACGTCTCGATCCCTGAGTCAACAGATGGGGACGTTTGCAAGACAACCACCATCTGCACGAACAGTTCGACGACGTTTGCAGCAGACCATGGCTGCGGTTACCCTCGACGCTGCATCACAGACAGGAGCGCCTGCGATGGTGTACTCAACGACGAACCTGGGTGCACGAATGGCAAAACGTCATTTTTTCGGATGAATCCAGGTTTGTTTACAGCATCATGATGGTCGCATCAGTGTTTGGTGACATCGTGGGGAACTCACATTGGAGGCGTGTATTCGTCATTGCCATACTGGCGTATCACCCGGCGTGATGGTATGGGGTGCCGTTGGTTACACGACTCGGTCACCTCTTGTTCGCATTGACGCCACTTTGAACAGTGGACGTTACATTTCAGATGTGCTACGACCCATGGCTCTACCCTTCATTCGATCCCTGCGAAACCCTACATTTCAGCAGGATAATGCACGACCGCATGTTGCAGGTCCTGTACGGGCCTTTCTGGATACAGAAAATGTTCGACTGCTGCCCTGGCCAGCACATTCTCCAGATCTCTCACCAATTGAAAATGTCTGATCAATGGTGGCCGAGCAACTGGCTCGTCACAATAAACCAGTCACTGCTCTTGATGAACTGTGGTATCGTGTTGAAGGTGCATGGGCTGCTGTACCTGTACACGCCATCCAAGCTGTGTTTGACTCAATGCCCATGCGCATTAAGGCCGTTATTACGACCAGAGGCGGTTGTTCTGGGTACTGATTTCTCAGGATCTAAGCACCCAAATTGCGTGAAAATATAATCACATGTCAGTTCTAGTATACTATATTTGTCCAATGAATACCCGTTTATCATCTGCATTTCTTCTTGGTGTAGCAATTTTAATGGCCTGTGGAGTAGATTTAATCTGCCAGGAAGTTGGATAAATTACTCATGCCTCAAACGACAAACGTCAAAGACGTTATTTTTAGTAAACCCGTGGCCATCTGAAGCTCCCAATTGTGCCGCTTTTATTTCTGGCCAAGACCCGCATATTCCATAAATTTGGACGAAATCGGTGATCACGTGTAGGCGCTGTCCCCTTGTGAGTTATCCAGACACTCCTCATGCAGACCTTTCGGGACTAGCACTCTTGGAAGGAAGGATCTTAGGAAGAAATGGCCGTAATGATTGTTTTCGGAATGACTATTTCACTGGGCAGCGGAATGTGAGCTGTTCTGTAACTTCTTGACCGTATTGCCTCCTGTTGGATGTTTGGAAGGTAGGACAGGCGTATTGGAGGAAGTGAATCATTGACAGTGGGGCGTGAATCATGCTTGGAGACCTCAGTCCATAAAGGAACTTCCCACGAAAGGCTATGCTCCGGCATCAAATCCTGGCCCGACACAGTTTTTACCTGAAAGCAAGAATCGTACAAGACCAGACTCAATAAAAGAAAGTATTGTCGATAGAAGAGCAGTTCACACATCAGTCCTACAAACGACAAACAGTGACAATCTAGAAATACACGTGAGGCCACCAACAACAATGAAGATTCCGATTCGACTGGTTTCTGTGGAAACATGGGTCCACTTACTGATCGTCTTTGAAGAAGACAATTTCGAACAGGTTCGTTTGGAATTTGTGTTTTGGAGAAGCCTACCTGCACGCTGTCAAGCCGGCGTGCAGATATATCAGTGCCAAACTGCAGCGCAAGGCGTGGGAGCTGTACTGGCAGCAGGATGAGCGTGACGAGGGCAGGGAGCGCGCCACGGGCAGCACGCCGCCCGGATTTCGCGGAGGTCTCGGTGGCTCCCTGCCGCCACAGACATCGGGCCCTACGGGGAGCCGCGGGGATCGCTCGCCCGTAACACCACAGCTGCATACCGGCGAGTCCACATCCGGACGCAGCTGTGACGTCACCGATACATACGCAGCAGTAAAAATGATCCTGTGACGTTGTCGCCCGGGAGGCCGCGTCCGGGGAAGTTCGGCCGCCGAGTGCAGGTCTTATTAAGTGACGCCACATTGGGTGACTTGTGCGTCAGTGGTGATGTGGACAACACAGCACACAGTCCACGGGCGGAGAATATCTCCAACCCGGCCGGGAATCGAACACGGGCCCTCTGCAGGGTTGGCAAGCAGCCGAACAACACAGCAGTGGTGTCACCCGACGCAGAGACCGCCGCCAACTTCGCCTAGGCCAAAAGTCTTCCAAACCCAGTAGGCACGGCCACAACCGGTTTGAGAACCACCGCCGTCCGGGGAGCCGAGCGTAGAGGGGCGCCACAGCTGTAAGGTTTCTTAACACGACGTATCATTGTTAGTAGCAACCACTTGCAGCGCTAAGGTGAGAGCCAGGTGTGTGCAAGTGCTGGATTTGTATACAGTGGGTATCAGAATTCGTAGCGAAAACTGACGCGGGTGAAAGCGAAGTCGCGTGTGTGGGGAAAAATGTTATCGATGCGGCCCTCAGTATGGGACTCGCCTCCCTGTGAGACAACACACGACACTCCCAGCTCGCTGCAGTGAACCCAGCCGGATATGGAAGTGCAAGTTGGGCAACAGCGGGATCCGCACTTGCTCCGAATTTTCGGTAATTTCCAAGAATGATTTCCTATCGTAGTCGCGGTGCCCAAACGATACATATCGAACGTGCGATCGTAAATAGATCATGCGACTCTGGTGGCGTGCGTGGTTAGTATGTTTACGGTGGTTGCTACAGCAACGACAAAAAAAGAGCGTTACAAAAATACTTGTAATTGCAAAGGAGACGACTTACCTTACTTGTCATCGGTGTTGTCATCATGTGAAAGTCCATTACGGTGGTCTGGATGGATAATTTGGAAGAGTCGAACCATGTATTCTTCCTGATATTCGTTAGTTTTCTGCACTGTCCGCAATGAAATTGTAAACGTATTTCAGTATCGAAACTGTTCTTACGACGTTTTACACACTCCGCACCATCACAGTCTACATAGTCCCTTCTTTCCTCGTCCGGTGGTACTCCACATTTGCGACAAAATGTCGAACAGTTTTCTATGCCAGGGGAACGACGGAAAACAGATAAAAATGACGATCACAAACAGCTGATCACAACGCCCGCCACCACAGTCGTATGATCGATTTACGATCGCACGTTTGGGCACCGCGACTTCGTTAGGCGGTCATTCTTGGAAATTACCTGGTGCAAGCTGGTCAAGTGTAGACAGAGGTCGCCGCCGTCTTTATGAGTCGGTGTACAAAAGTATCCGGGACAAGACACAGAGAAGACACGGTGAAGAGACGCGGAAGACACGCCTGCGACGCCCCCCTGCAGGCTTACCGCCGATGCCTCCGCCACGATCGCCAGTTACTAGAATTGACTTGTCAGAACCAAGAGTGCTCTTCTCCTAGACGAAGCATTCATTGTTAATACCACCAAGGAAGTTCAGTGTCACCAGCTGTGCTATGTCTATGTATTGTGAATAAAAACATGTTAATTTTTGCCAATCATCTGTGTCTTTTTGTGTTTCTGGTCTAAATATGTGCCTCTTATCCACCGCCTACAACTACACTCGCAACACTCCCTGTGAACAGTCAGGATGGGTGCTGCGCACGATTATACGACACCAACTAATAAGAAACATCTTCAAGCGGACTGTCTATGAAAATAATGTTAAGGATTCGATAAATATTTCACAAATGTAGGAAGTAAAGTCAAAAAACGGCACTGAAATGTAGTCGAATTAAACCAGATGATCTGAGCGCATTAGATTACGAATTCAGATTCTAACATTAGTGGAAGAATTCCCTTTATAAGTGTCGATGTGTGAATTGGAGAGGATATAAAATTCACATCCACAATAGCAATAAAAATTGTTTCCGAAAAACAGAAATACTGCAACACTGAATAAATGTAAATGTTAGGAAATCTTTTCCGAAAGGATCTCTATGGCATGTACCCTTGTACATAAGACAGACGATAAACAACTCACAAACGAATAAAAGCTTTCTAAAGCTCATACTACAGGTGACTGCAGAAGATGCACAACTGAGTTAACTAGTATGGGATGACTCCATGCAGCTGGGTTAAAAAATACAGGGCTATTACAAATGATTGAAGCGATTTCATAAATTCACTGTAGCTCCATTCATTGACATATGGTCACGACACACTACAAATACGTAGAAAAACTCATAAAGTTTTGTTCGGCTGCAGCCGCACTTTAGGTTCCTGCCGCCAGAGCGCTCGAGAGCGCAGTGAGACAAAATGGCGACAGGAGCCGAGAAACCGTATGTCGTGCTTGAAATGCACTCACATCAGTCAGTCATAACAGTGCAACGACACTTCAGGACGAAGTTCAACAAAGATCCACCAACTGCTAACTCCATTCGGCGATGGTATGCGCAGTTTAAAGCTTCTGGATGCCTCTGTAAGGAGAAATCAACGGGTCGGCCTGCAGTGAGCGAAGAAACGGTGGAACGCGTGCGGGCAAGTTTCACGCGTAGCCCGCGGAAGTCGACGAATAAAGCAAGCAGGGAGCTAAACGGACCACAGCCGACGGTTGGGAAAATCTTACGGAAAAGGCTAAAGCAGAAGCATTTCTTAAACAGGAGATTGGAAAACCGATGGATCGGTCGTGGTGGAGATCATGATCAACAATTCATGTCATGGCCTGCACGCTCTCCCGACTTAACCCCATGCGATTTCTTTCTGTGGGGTTATGTGAAAGATTCAGTGTTTAAACCTCCTCTAGCAAGAAACGTGCCAGAACTGCGAGCTCGAATCAACGATGCTTTCGAACTCATTGATGGGGACATGCTGCGCCGAGTGTGGGAGGAACTTGATTATCGGCTTGATGTCTGCCGAATGACTAAAGGGGCACATATCGAACATTTGTGAATGCCTAAAAAAACTTTTTGAGTTTTTGTATGTGTGTGCATAGTATTGTGAAAATATCTCAAATAATAAAGTTATTGTAGAGCTGTGAAATCGCTTCAATCATTTTTAATAACCCTGTAAATTTGTCACAACTTGATTAACCTTACTATACTAGAAAGGGGAAATGTTACATTGTTACTATACCATTGTACATTTTACTACATATTTTATTCAAAGGAAGTCATAATTTCTAGTTTATGTACAAATTAATTACACTACTGGCCATTAAAATTGCTACACCAAAAAGAAATGCAGATGATAAACGGGCATTCATTGGACAAATACATTATACTAGAACTGACATGTGATTACATTTTCACGCAATTTGGGTGCATAGATCCTGAGAAATCAGTACCCAGAACAACACCCTCCAGCCGCAATAACGGCCTTAATGTGCCTGGGCTTTGAGTCAAACACAGCTTGGATGGCGTGTACAGGTACAGCAGCCCATGCAGCTTCAACACGATACCACAGTTCATCAAGAGTAGTGACTTGCGTATTGTGACGAGCAAGTTGCTCAGCCACCATTGACCAGACGTTTTCAGTTGGTGAGAAATCTGGAGAATGTGCTGGCCAGGGCAGCCGTCGAACATTTTCTGTATCCAGAAAGGCCCGTACAGGACCTACGACATGCGGTCGTGCATTATCCTGCTGAAATGTAGGGTTTCGCCGGGATCGAATGAAGGGTAGAGCCACGGGTTGTAGCACATCTGAAATGTAACGCCCACTGTTCACAGTGCCGTCAATGCGAACAAGAGGTGACCCAGACGTGTAACCAATGGCACCCCATACCATCACGCCGGATGATACGCCAGTAAGGCGATGATGAACACAAGCTTCCAATGTGCGTTCACCGCGATGTCACCAAACACTGATGCGACCATCATGATGCTGTAAACAGAACCTGGATTCATCCGAAAAAATGACGTTTTGCCATTCGTGCACCCAGGTTCGTCGTTGATTACACCATCGCAGGCGCTCCTGTCTGTGATGCAGCGTCGAGGGTAACCGCAGCCATGGTCTCCGAGCTGGTAGTCCATGCTGCTGCAAACGTCGTCGATCTGTTCGTGCAGATGGTTGTTGTCTTGCAAACGTTCCCGTCTGTTGACTCAGGGATCGAGACGTGGCTGCACGATCCGTTACAGCCATGCAGATAAGATGCCTGTCATCTCGACTGCTAGTGATACGAGGCCGTTGGGATCGAGCACGGCGTTCCGTGTTACCCTCCTGAACCCTTCGTTCCATATTCAGCTAACAGTCAGTGGATCTCGACCAACGCGAGCAGCAATGTCGCGATACGATAAACCGCAATCGCGATAGGCTACAATCCGACCTTTCTCATAGTCGGAAATGTGATGGTACGCATTTCTCCTCCTTACACGAGGCCTCACAACAACGTTTGACCAGGCAGTGGCGGTCAACTGCTGTTTGTGTATGAGAAATCGGTTGGAAACTTTCCTCATGTCAGCCGGCCGCGGTGGTCTCGCGGTTCTAGGCGCGCAGTCAGGAACCGTGCGACTGCTACGGTCGCAGGTTCGAATCCTGCATCGGGCATGGATGTGTGTGATGTCCTTAGGTTAGTTAGGTTTAAGTAGTTCTAAGTTCTAGGGGACTGATGACCACAGCAGTTGAGTCCCATAGTGCTCAGAGCCATTTGAACCATTTCCTCATGTCAGCACGTTGTAGGTGTCGCCACCGGCGCCAACGTAGTGTGAATGCTTTGAAAAGCTAATCATTTGCATATCACAGCATCTTATTCCTGTCGGTTAAATGTCGTGTCTGTAGCAAGTCATCTTCGTGGTGTAGCAATTTTAATGGCCAATAGTGTATTTGCCGGACATAAACTCAAACTCGGGACCTTTGTGTTTGGCGGGCGAGTGCTCTCCGAATGGCTCTGAGCACTTTAGCATTTAACAGCTGAGATCATGTCCCGTAGAACTTAGAACTGCTTAAACCTAACTAACCTAAGGGCATCACACACATCCATGCCCTTGGTAGGATTCGAACCTACGACCGTAGCAGCAGCGCGGTTCCAGCCCGAAGCGCCTACAACCGAGTGTTCTTCAACTGTGCTATCAAGTACGACTCATCACCCATCCTCTCAGCTCTACTTCTGCCAGTACCTCGTCTTCTACCTTCCAAACGTCACAGAAATTCTTCCGCGAAACTAGCAGTACTAAGACTCCTGGAAGAAAAGATAATGCGGACATATGGCCTACCCACATGGTCGGGTACCTCAATTGGTAGAGCACTTGCCCGCGAAAGTGAAAGGTTCCGAGTTCGAGTCTCTATTCGGCACACAGTTTTAATCACCCAGGAAGTTCCATTCAGCGCAACGCTCCGCTGCAGAACAAAAATTCCATTCTGAATTACACATGTGTCTTCCGTCTGACTTGTTACGACGGCAAGTACGATTCAAACCACACATGCTTCAACTGCTACAGGCTGTTCATGATGGTGAGAGAACCAACTCGCAGGGGTTTGTGAATAAACCATGGCCATCGAGAAGGACGATAACAATTTACTTTCATGTTCGATGTTCAGTCGTGAGACTACGTTCCATTTAAACGAACAAGTGAATCGCCACAACGTAAGAATATGGTAAACGCAGCAGCTAGATACCGTAGTTATAAAAATACACTCCAGAACTTCATCCCTTTTTTGTGAGTTCTCTGAAAGATTCCGTCTATGTACATCACCTTCCAGTAATTTTGAGTGAACTACATCATACAGCAAAATTAGTAAGTGCAGTAACTCCAGACATGGTCGCAAAAGTATAGGACGTGTTTAACTATCGCCTAGATATTTGTCTAGAGACAGTTAGAGGGTACATTCAACCATTGTGAAAGACTGGTACTAAACGTAGCTGTAAAAATTACCCAAAAGTTGTATGTTTGTGTATGTAAATTGTATTATCCTGTAACATCAACATCAGACATTTCTTATGGAAGGAAAAACTTTGTGATGTTTTTTTAAGGGTCCTCAAGCCTTCATTTCGCAGTACCACTTGCACCCATCGTCCTCCGTTTTTTTTTTGATATATTCCAATCTCCGTCTCCCCCTATAGTTTTACGCTACACAGGTCCACATAGCATCATGACCGTTATCCCCTGATGTTTTAATACGCCATATCATCCACTCGCTTCTTCACATCAGTTTACCACAATTTTCTTCCTCTTCGAACCTACGGAAAACCTCATTTCTTGTCTCATAACTTCAGCTAATTTTCAACATCCTCCTATATCACCAAATCACTGACACTTCGATTATCTTTTCCGGTTTTCCTACAGTCCAAGATTCACTGAAAATACAATATTGTGTTGCGGAGATTCATTCATACAAATTTCTTTCCCAAATTAAGGACGATGTTTCATATTAATAGGCTTCTCTTCGCCAAGAAAGCCTTCTTTACCTGTGATAATCGGATTTTTTTTCTCACTGTAGCAAAATTGCTTCAGTTCGTCTACTCCTTGGTACCCGATTTTGATGCCAAGTTTCTTACAAATCTTATTTCTGCTACTCCTCGTTACTTTCATCTTTCTTCAGTTTACTCTGTCTGTACTCGTTAATCAGCTACGTCAGTAGTTTGTTCATTCCATTCAGTATGTCTTGTAATTGTTCGTTCCTTTCACTGAGGATATCTATGTCTGCACCGAATCTTATCATTGATATTCTTTCACCCTGAGTTTTAATCCTGCTTCTGATCCTGTCTTTAACTGTCTTCGATGTACTTATTGACCAGTAGAAAAAGAGAAGTTGATGCCTGTCTTATACCATTTCAGTTCGAGCAATTCGTTTCTTGGTCTTCCATTCTTATTGTTCCCTCTTGGTTCTTATACGTATTGTACGTTAACCATCTTTCACATATAGATTAGCGGTATCTTTCTCAGAATTTCTAACATATTGCACCATTTGACGTTGTCGAACGCTTTTTTCAGGTCGACAAATCCTATGAATGCGTCTTGATTTTTCTTCACTGTCACTTCCGTTATCAACCGCAGCATCAGAACTACCTCTTTGGTGCTTTTACCTTTCCTAAAGACAAACTCATCGTCATCTAACAGATCTTCAATTTTCTTTTCCATTCCTCTATTTGATATCTTGATGGCACGATAATTCTCGCACTTATCTGCACTTACTATGTTCGTAATTGTGTGGGTGATATTTTCCCGAAAGTCTGACTGGAATGTCTCCAGTCTCGTAGATTCTACACAGCATCTTGAATAGTCATTTCTCCAATGATTGTAGGAATGTACTACTATGCGTAACCTAAAATTAACCCCAAGTTTTTATCTTCATTCGTGTAGGATATGTAGTCTTGTGAAAATAAACAGCCGGAAGCTCTCGCGATGAGTTGCTGCTTTTCATAATGAAGAACGACGTGAGTGATGGAATCAATTTTCCGGCCCGTTTCTCTGGGCCGCAGAGAGGTGTTTCCGCTGTGTCGGGTGTGTGGCTGGCCGGGCGCGCTTCAATTTGCGTTCCCCACGTGAGGAGTGGCCCGAATTACGCCGGCCGTCACACACGCTCGTGTGACAGTAACGAAGCGTCGCGGACGTCTGCTCTTTGTGGCCGGTCTCATTACAGAGATTTCCGTGGCCGTCGCTGGCGACAGCGGCGGACACGTAATTGCACTGCGAGCCGTGGTAATCTCCACGCTCTCCGCCGTCTGCTGGCTGACTTGACACGACTGTTCCCTTGCTCTGCAGCTGACAATTACAAACTGACGTGGAACGACTTACTGGCCTAGCCGTTTGTCATCCCAAACTCGTCGCGAAGGAGGAAAATACAGAGTGGTTATAATTAAACTTTCGCCACTTCGGCCACAGTAGATGGAAAACTATTAGACGTGTGGATGGCCAACTTCATAGGAATGCAAACATCTCTTAAGGCGACAGTCTACAGCATGAATATATTTAGAAAATTCGTGTTAACTTTCCTGTATCGAATGTGTAAATTTCAACACTTCAAAGTTAACATACATTTTCTAAAATATGTAGGCGTTCCCGACATTGTCCAGATATGTGTTCATTCCTGCTTCCCCCACTGAATCCATCTCCTTCACCCCATCTGTCTATCCACTACTCCTACCCCTCTCTGTCAATATTGTCCTGTCTCTCCCTCTGTCAATCATCTCCTGCCCCTCTATCCGTCTGTTCCTTCCCCTATTATCCATCTCCTCCTCTCTTCTGTAAGTCCACTTCTTATTCCCGTCTCTTCTTGTCCATCTACTCCTCTCCCCTCTCACTATCCATCTCTTGCCTCCCCTCTATCCATCTCCTGCACCACTTCCTCTGTTTCCACTTACTTCACCCAATCCCAGTCCACCTCCTCCTGCCCCTCTACCCTCTCCTGCCCTCCTCTGTGCATCTCCTGCTGCCCCCTCCCCCTCTGCCCAATCTCCTCCTGCACCTCTGTCCATCCCCCCCCCTCTGTCAATCTGCTCCCCCCTCTGTCCATCTGTCCATCTGTCTTTTGCCCCATCTAAGACCATCCCCTCCTCCTCTCTCTTTGCCTCCCCCCCTCCTATCTGTGCCCATTTCCTTCTTCTCCCTCTCTATCCGTCTACCCTCCCCCCTTCCCTCTCCACTTCATTACCCCCACACCGGTAGGAAGTTGTTGGCTTTTACCCCTACGGTATTTCTTTTCAGACAGTAAGTAATATGAACCCCAAGTTTAGTTTAAATGGATCCAGCGGCTGAGGAATAGCTTCTCTAATCTAAATTCAGCCTGTAGTTCCGTTTTCACGCTGCTAAATGGTTATGACGGCATATTTCCTTAATTGTGTGTTGTGCAGTGATATAATCTTGCTGTTACATCCAGTGGTATATAAGTAAATACTATCTGCAAAATGTGATGCGAATAGAGTTGGTAGTAAAGATGTAATAAATTAAAACGTCATGCATAGTGTGGCAGTTTTTCATACATCTCAGTATTTACGACGTCATATCTCCTGAAATGCGTGTCGTACAATGATATTCAGCGCCGTATGTGGATACTGCCTGTTAAATGTGTTGCAAATAGAGTCAATAGTAAACAACTAATTGATTGAACTCATGCATGATGCGGCGGTTTTCACGCATCTCAGTAATTAACGTCATATCTCCTGAACTGTGTGTCGTAGAGTGGTATATACACTGAGGAGCCAAAGAAACCGGTGTTGTTGTTGTGGTCTTCAGTCCAGAGACTGGTTTGACGGAGCTCTCCATGCTACTGTATCCTGTGCAAGCTTCTTCATCTCCAAGTAACTACTGCAATCTACATCCTTCACAATCCGCTTATTGTATTCATCTGTTGGTCTACATAAACTATTTTTACCCTCCACGATACCCTCCAATACTAAATTGGTGATCCCTTGATGCCTCAGAACGTGTCTTTTAGTCATGACAAAACTCGAAGTTTTTATTTCATCTCCGTGGATTTTAATTCCTGTTCCAAATTTTTCGTTTGTTGCCTCAGTGCTTGCTCAATATACAGATAGAATATCATCAAGGATAGACTCCAACCCTGTCTCACTCCCTTCTCAACCACTGCTTCCCTTTCATGCCTTTCTATTCTTATAAATGCTATCTGGTTTCTGTATAAATTGTAAATGGCCTTTCGCTCCCTGTATTTTACCCCTGCCACCTTCAGAATTTGAAAGAGAGTATTCCAGTCGACATAGTCAAAAGCAAGAAACTGGTACACCTGCCTTGTAGGGCCCACGCGAGCACGCAGAAGTGCCGCAAGACGACGTGGCGTGGGCTCGACTAATGTCTGAAATAGTGCTAGAGGGAGCTGACATCACGAATCCTGCAGGACTGTCCATAAATCCGTAAGGCTACGAGTGGGTGGAGATCTCTTATAAACAGCACGTTGCCGGGCACCCCAGATATGCTCAATGGTGTTCACGTCTGGGGAGTTCGATAGCCAACGTAAGTGTTTAAACTGAGAAGAGTGTTCCTGGAGCCACTCTGTAGCAATTCTGGACGTGTGGGTTGTCTCATTGTCCTGCTGGAATTGCCCAAGTCCGTCGGAATGCACAATGGACATGAATGTATTCAGGTGATCAAACAGGATGCTTAGGTGCGTGATACCTGACAGAGTCGTTATCTGACGTATCAGTGGTCCTATATCACTCCAACTGCAAACGCCCCACGTCATTACAAAGCCTCCACCAGCTTGAACAGTCCCCTGCTGGCATGCAGGGTCCATGGATTTATGAGGCTGTCTCCATACCCGTACATGTCCATCGTCTCGATACAATTTGAAGTGAGACTCATCCACCAGGCAACATGTTTCCAGTCATCAACAGTCCATTGTCGGTATTTATGGGCACAGACGAGGCATAAAGCTTTGTGTTGTGCAGTTATCAAGAGTACACGAGTGGACCTTCGGCTCGGAAAGCCCATCGGTGATGTTTAGTTGAATGGTTTGCACCGTTACGTTCATGGCCCAACATTGAAATCTCCGACAATTTGCGGAAGAGTTGCCCTTCTGTCACGTTGAACGGTTCTCTTCAGTCGTCTTTGGTCACGTTCTTGCAGGATCTTTTTTCCGGCCACAGCTTTGTCGGAGATTTGATGTTTTAGCGGATTCCTGATGTTCACGGTACACTCGTGAAATGGTTTTACAGGAAAATCCCCACTTCATTGCTACCTCGGAGATGCTGTTCCCATCGCCCGTGCGCTGACTATAACACCACGTTCAGACTCACTCAAATCTTAACAACCTGCCATTGCAGCAGCAGTAACAGATCTAATAACTGCGCCAGAAATCCCACGCCGCGTTCCCGGGTTCGATTCCCGGCGGGGTCAGGGATTTTCTCTGCATCGTGATGACTGGGTGTTGTGTGCCGTCCTTAGGTTAGTTAGGTTTAAGTAGTTCTAAGTTCTAGGGGACTGATGACCATAGATAGTAGTAGTAGAGGGGTTTTGTGGGCGCACAACAGCAAGGTCTTCAGCGCCCGTTCAGTATCATAGTGAGACGGGTGTCAAGAAAAAAAAAAACTCAGAACATTTACATAAAACGGAACATAAAACACGGGGAACAATCATTGAAAAATATGTGCTCACCCACACCGAAGCGTGGGACGAAGCAGGGCGTCAGCAGTAAAACATGGACAACACAGGAAGAAAATGGTAGAGGGAGCTAAAACAATGTAGCAGATGGAAGTGGCTGGCTGACCGCAAGGAAAAAAGGGAGGAGTCAGCCACTCTGCAATACACTAAAACCTCCAGCCTAATAGTTTAGGCCAGAGTCCAGACACATCACAAAACTTAAAAACCCTAGACACACACGTCTCATCGTTAGCTAAAACACAAGGCAGATCCCCATCAACTTGTGCTTCTGCCCTTGCATCACGGTATAAAATGCAGTCTGTTAAAATGTGCTGGACAGAGATGTGCACACCACAAGCATCACAAAACGGAGGATCCTCCCGCCGTAATAAATAGCTATGCGTCAGAGGACTGTGCCCGATCCGAAGACGTGTGAGCAACCGGCAGGAGGAACGCCACGGCCGAGTGGTTGACTTTACCGACCGCAGTTTATTGGCCGTCACCGCCAGCCATTCGTCCTCCCACAACTCCATGCACTTCCTGTGGAGTGCAGCGATGACTGACTGACTGCAAGGGGATAGGACACTGGACCACATCCTGCTCTCTGCAGGCCTCTTTGGCAGCCCGATCAGCCTGTTCATTGCCCCATATGCCGACATGACCGGGCACCCAGCAGAAGGATATCTCTTTACCCCGCTGTTGGAGCAAGTACAGTTGGTCATGTATCAGCTGGACCATCTCCCCAGTCGGGTATAGGTTCTGCAGTGATTATAAGGCACTAAGAGAATCGGAGCAGAGAAGAAATCGATCGCCCCGAACACGATTCATCTGCTCCAGTGCCTTCAGGATCGCGTGGAGCTCCGCTACGAAAACGGTATATTCATCAGGGAGGCGAATCCGGGTAACATGATCAGGGAACACCACAGAACAGCCAAGGAAAGTCTCCTGTTTGGAGCCATCAGTATAAACGACAGTGAAACCGTGATGCACATCTAAAATGTTAAAAAACAGAGATTGAAACGTAAAATCTGGTGTGCCATCGTTCTTAAAATTAGTCAAATCTAAAATAAGTTTGGGTCTCCGGAGGAGCCAAGGTGGAGATCTGCTCCAACCGCGACGTAAAACACGAAGACCAGCCATAGACATCGCACCGAGGCAATCCTGTGCGCGAATCCCATAGTGCTCAGAGCCATTTGAACCATTTTTTTTGCGCCAGACACTTGTTGTCTTATATAGGCGTTCATGACCGCAGCGCCGTATTCTGCCTGTTTACATATCTCTGCATTTGAATGCGCATGCCTGTACTAGTTTGTTTGGCGCTTCAGTGTATTTTGCAGGCACATTCAGTGGGCTATGTAGATATTGTCTGCAAAATGTGTAGCGATTAGAATTAGTAGCTAATATGCAATAAATTTAAACGTCATGACGACACGGCAATTTTTCATGCACCTCGGTGTTTGTCAGCATATATCCTGAACTATGCGTCGTACAGTGATATAATTGGACTAGTGCATTCAATGGTATATGTGAATGCTGTATGCAAAATGTGTTGTGAGAAAAGGTAGTAGTAAAGAACTGATAAATTAAAACATGTCTGGTGTGGTAGCTTTACTGCATCAACAGCGAAAACATAGTAAGCAATAAAATTCTTCATTTTGCGGGAGTTGTCAGCGATAAAAAGTTTCATAAACGTTTGAAATGATGTGTAAATTTTGTTGCAATTCACTTAGTGCTCTCATTCTGGCTATTTGCGCTTATGAACTAGGCTCCTTTTTCAGCCCGTCCGCCGTCCCTTTGACAGGAGGTGGTTCTTACCCTACTGCTATTGTTACCAGGCAGTAAGTGATCTGAATCATAAGAATTACGGTCATACAGAGCATTTTCAGCAAAAGTGGAATTTCTTTTTCAGTCTTCAATTCCTTTCATGCTCAGGCATTCTGGTAATTATACCCCTACCTGACTGACCTGCATAACATTTACCACACAGATTGCAGAACATCCTGTATACTTCTGTTCGTTCTTACGATATTAAATGTAATGTTCTCCATATAGGAAATAGAGGCAGGAAACTAACATTACTCAAAATTCTGTCCATTAATAAAAAACGGTCAAAGAATCCTGAACTGGTTCTTAATGCCCAAACACAATTCCATTATTCATCATCACTAAAGTAGCGGCAGCTATAAGATAATGCTTGTTTTAACTGTTCCGTACTCACATTCCATGGACTACTGTCTGCCATCTGTCCGCCCCCCCCCTTTTTTTTTTGGCTTGTTCGTCATATTCACCCATTTGTCCACATAACATACAGTCTGCGCCTTTACTCACTTACACAACGTACTTGGCTTACATACTCCTCTAGTTTTAATCTTTTAATATAGCGTAATACACTGAGATGACAAAAGTCATGGAACAGTAATATGTACGTGTGCAGATGGTGGTAGTATCGCGTGCAGAAGATATAAAATGGCAGTGCATTGGAGGAACTGTCATTTGAAATCTGGTGATTTATAGATCTTAAATTTAATTTTCCCTGAGACATTTAAGTCTCTAATTTATCTACGATGACTTTGGAAGCTGAAGAAGTGAATTGAAACTTGTGCTGCTGCCGGGACTCGAAGCCAGGTCTTCTTCGTTAGTGGCCAGATATGCTGACCATTACACCACCACAGCATTATGATCAACATAGCTGCACGAACTATCCAAGTCAAATACTTTCCCTAACAGGAACTCCAATTCACATTTCCCCTTATATTGTCACTATTAAGTTACGTTGTGCAAGACGCGACAGTTGGCTGCGACTGCGACGCTGCCCCCTCCTCTTTTCCCACCCTGGCAGACGGCGACACGGCCGCAACACGACTGGAGTCGTCGCCGGTTCCCCAGCTGCGGTCGGCGGCGGCGGATTCAAATACATAAGAAAAATAAGAATTCCGATTTTCTTGCTGTAAAAAATACTGTATGTTAATGCAACAAAGTTGCATCGGCTCCCAGAGTTAGTTTTTCGATACAGATTCTCCTTTCACTTTAAAAAATTGAAAAGTATCTCTTCCGGTTTTGCGTGTTTTTTTCGCTGTATATTACTTCTCTATCAATTGTGAGGAAAGTAAAAGGCACAAAAAATTGATGTTTGCGTATCTTACAGTTTCACATCACAGCTTGATAATGAGGTGTCTATTTTTCCGATATTCGTCACAGTTATTCCGATACTTAATTTACAAGTAACCTACTGCATAAAATTTGAATTGTGTACAGTGAAAAATGTGGTCGCTGGCTACTTTACGTATGGTTCACGTTAGGTCATACATCGTTGCCGATGAAAAGAAGCTAACATATCGAAAATATTTTTAAAGTTGAGATCAGAATGATATCGATCTCCGTTTCCGAGATTTGGGCTCATATACCTCCGGGAGCTTCGCGACTAGCCGCCAGTTCTGTCGACGCGCAACGAGAATCGTGTGGTCATCACACGATAGAGAATGCATTTGTTTTGTTTCGCTGACACATTTGGACCTAATGAAACCATTTTATGTCATATATTTCTCCGGTATGAGTTACTAATATTTCTCCATATGCTCTTGACAGCCGGCCGAAGTGGCCGTGCGGTTAAAGGCGCTGCAGTCTGGAACCGCAAGACCGCTACGGTCGCAGGTTCGAATCCTGCCTCGGGCATGGATATTTGTGATGTCCTTAGGTTAGTTCGGTTTAACTAGTTCTAAGTTCTAGGGGACTAATGGCCTCAGCAGTTGAGTCCCATAGTGCTCAGAGCCATTTTTTTTGCTCTTGACAATTTCATTTAAAATGCCACGAAATGTACGTTTCTTAAAGCCAAGTGATCAAGCAGAACCCATTTTCTTGGTTTTGCTGAGGCATCTGAACCTGTTCCAAGCTTTCTTTCTCGTTTATTTCTCTGATACGAGTCCCGAATATTCCTCCATCTGTTTTTGCACATTTCACCTAAAATTCCAATGAAAGATAAGTTTATTAACAATAAGCGCACGATAGCGTCATTGCATTGTTTCAAGTTCTTGACAACAAGATAGGGTTACACCTTAAACATGTCTAGAATTTTCATTCTGAACGTCTACAGTATACACTGGCAGAAATGTGGAAGAAATAATGTCCGTGCTTGTTCACAAAATTTCCCCAAATTATACTTGTCAGTTTCTCCCATGCAGAAACTTTTGGAACAAGCTAAGGCAACTTTCATAGCCGACTGACTCTTTATTCCCATCCAAATGAACTTCCATATTCTTATATTCTGACAGCATACATCGTTATGGATGACATGAACATTTAATCTTGCCAAGCTGCACTCAAAAGATGACTCCAGGATTTACAAAAGACGAATTTCAATTGTGAACTGTGTCAGACCAGAAGGGCCTTGTAAAACAGTAGTGCACTTTTGGCACAAGTTTTTTGAGCACCATCTTCTACCAATGAATTGAAGTGAACGTGACAAATTACTTATTGCAGCATACTGTTTGCGCAATCTGTTGAGAAACGCCTTCCTCAAAAACGAACATTTATTGACTACAGAAAGCTGTACAACAATCTGGTGGTGGTTTTTCACAACTAGAAGGTATCGTCAAGGCACCAATCTACCGTTTACTTTCAAAGTGAAGGTATTGTAAAATGTAACTTTCTCGTTGTACTTTACATTGTTCATTTTATAATGAACTTGCCGTTTTCAATTTTTATCGTCACAAAAAAGAGTAATGCGAAAATTGACCTTCAAGTTCATTTTCATCATTCTAATTCTACATCTGCATGGATTATACTGGTTTTCATAACAGGCCTGAAAAATTTGCATTAATGGGAAAATATTATATATTTCACTCACCTGCCAGTTTCAACTGTGCACCAATTTCTTCCCAAATTCTGTCTCTGAACATAGTGTCTCTATATTTAGGGTTCTTCAAATCGTAAAGGCAAGGATGTTGCGAGACCAGCTCACAGAGCATCACATCCTGTGAGTGGCTCATTTCAGTTTTCCTTGACTGGCTCGACATCTTTCTGGCAGCCGTACGTCTTTGTGTCGTCCGACTTCCGTCGCAACACTGCTTACCAGGGCTCTCCGACATTGGAATAGCACCCCAGCATTGGACGTAACGGGGAAGTGCTGTATTACATGTGATCGTATAGATCTTAAGTTAAATTTTCCCTGAGACATTTAAGTCTAATTTATCTACGATAACGTTTTATTGCATGTTAACAGTGATTTTTTGCTATCATGAAAATGGTTTACAATGTTTTTTTTTTTTTTTAATGTGGTTTACTGTCATCTGTTTCATGTAATTCAAAACTAATTTTACGTATGTGTAACCTACGTCTGAAAGTGGTTTTTGTTCGGGCAGACTGTAAAGCACCATGGCTGAGATTGTTGGTCAACTTACTTTTATCATGACAGAAAACATACATCATATAAGCAAGGTATTAAATAGATACTTTCAGTCTGGTACTATAAGCATTACCAGCTCTCTACTAACAGATGTTAAAAGTAACACGCATTTTAAATGCTGTGAGGCCAAAATTTAGTCTCCTCACAGGCTTCGTAGGTAGCTGCCACCAGTTCTAGGGAGCATGTAGTTGTACACATTCGCAGAGTGTGGAGTCACAAGAAAATCCCTTTTTCTTCACGTTGGTCTTACAGCTGCTGACTTCAGATTGTAGTCTGTTGAGCGTTTTCCATGTCGACCAGCTTTCCTCATGGTCACAAGGTAAATTCTCACATGGTGTCATCCATTCTGTGATGTTTCGGTCTCAGTTAGGCCAGGAATTTAGTCTGAGTGCTGAACGTTATTCAATTAGGACTTCTATAGTACGGTGGAAACTTCATCGTGATTTGAGTAACGGAGTTGGTGGGTCTCTAGTTTTTTTGTTTGGTCGGCTGTTCACTTGGTACTGTCATAAGCATCTATGGAAAGTGTCTGAAAAACGGTGAAGCCATGAGATGTTCGTTGTTCACGACTCGTCAGAGAGGGTGGAGGCAAAGCAAGACAGGAAGTGATCTGTGGCAGATCTGACGTGTTCCCATGTTGACCCAATGACATTGTCAGTTAGAATCGCAGTGAGTACTAGATCATCGTAACCACACGATGGGCTGATGGAAACACAATTCCAGGTCGGATGTAGCTTATTTTTCTTTACCAGGTCGAAATGGGCAGTCTATGATCACCTGTGGGCCTTATTGGCATACTTACTTAAGCTCGTGGGCCTCGAACTCCTAGCATATAAAGTCGTAACTAGTGTTCGGATCGATATGCACTTAAAACCCACGAAATATGCGCCAAAACTCCTCGGAATATACAGTTAAAATATGCTCTTACTACCAGCATAAGCCTTTAAATATGCATCTAAAATACTTTAATTTTCCATTTCTTTTAGATAAATTCTTTAAAATATGCATCTTACTTGGAAAACTTAATGAATAACCATCAAATATTTTAAATAATGGATATAGTTCAATGTATAAAATGAAGTATAACATAGGTACTTACACGATAAGTTTGGTAAATTATAAAAATTAAAGTTTGTTTGAACTACCAACATATTTTCCGTATTCTCTATATGAAAATTTTTCCCGTGGTCACATAATAACATTTTCTATCTTGAAAATGATCGTTCAACGTCACGTGATACTACAGGTAAAAATTTAAGAGCAGCGACATCAGACGACGTGAAATGATCTATGTTGTGTCGATTCCCTAAGGTCTCGACACAATGAGTGGCTAGGTGCACGCGAAACTAACGCAGACGGGCGTAAATTCTGAAACAGGAGACTGGATGAAAAACTATAAAGAAAAGAACGTATTGGGTAGATTACTTAACTTTTAATGATGTTCTTCTTGTTGAAATACATCTCGTGAGTAGTAGTAAGCGATTAGCACAGATACACATGGCGCCTTGCTAGGTAGTAGCGATGGACTAGCTGAAGGCTATTTAATCTGTCTCTCGGCAAATGAGAGGATGACTTGATACGTCAGGTCGCAAGCTATGTCGTCCGTACAACTGGGGCGAGGTCATGTCCGTGTCTTGTGACCTGCCATGTGGTGGCGCTAGGATTGCGAGTACACAGTGGCGACACGCGGGTCCGACATGTACTACAGGACCGCGGCCGATTTAAGTTACCACCTAGCAAGTGTGGTGTCTAGCGGTGACACCACATTCCTCCCCCGCAAATCGGCGAACGGTCGTGAGATAAGGCTTCCGCCCGCCGTGGGGAGGACCCCATGTTGACGTATGCGATGAGGTGGGGAGCCTAACAACAGGCGAGGCTGTGCCACCCGCACCCGGCCATTCGGTCCGAGGGGAGCTAGGAAACGCCTGCAAACCTAGTCCAGGGTGCACGTCAACATGAGGTGTATGCGCACGTAAGGAGACAGAAGGGTCGACCTCCATGTGGTCGGAGCACCCGACGGGCGAAGACGACATCTGGTCCGGAGCGGGCAAGAGGTCCATGGCGGAGGACGGCTGGTCACGGGAAGCGAGCGGCGGCGCGTGACCCAGGGAGGCGCCATGCGGTTGCAGCGAAGCGTCCGCTGCGGGCGGCGCCGGCGGCGGCTGCGGCGGCGCGACGCCATGAGGCAAAATGGAAGGCATCGTCGGTAACACCTGGGGATGAGGCGAGCCAGTAGATGGGTCCCCAAGGCGCTGACCGGACGGCTCCGTCGCTGAAAGCAGACGGGGAGCGGCAGAACCCAGGCGACGACAGAGGCGCAGCTGATTGAGATGCCGACGCACCTCACCAGAGGCCCCCAAAACCAAATACATCGCGCGGCCGAGGCAGCGAAGAATGCGCCCTGCGAGCCAACGCTGTGAACCGCGATAGTTGCGATAATAGACAACGTCGCCAGGAGCAAAAGCAGGAGTCTGCCGCTGCACAGGAACCTGATGTGGCGGATGCAGCAAAGACATCAGAGTTCGATGAGTGCGACCATGGAGCAACTCAGCCGGCGAGCGACCATCGCGGGGCTGAGAGCGATATGAGGACAAAAAGAGCAACAAAGCGTCCTCCCGAGAATGCGACTCTTTCAACTTCAACATCTGTGACTTGAAAGTCCGGACCAATCGTTCAGCGGCACCGTTTGACTGAGGCGAAAACGGCGCGGATGTCAGATGTTGAATACCATTGGCCTTGCAGAATGACTGAAATTCTGCGGACATGAATTGTGGGCCATTGTCGGAAACAATAGTCTGCGGAAGACCCTCAATGCAAAAGATAGCAGACAAGGCTTGGATTGTGGCAGAAGACGTCGTGGAAGACATCCGGACAACAAAAGGAAAATTACTGAAAGCATCGACCACAACCAACCATCGAGCATTCCAGAACGGACCAGCAAAATCGATGTGCAAGCGTTGCCAAGGGGAAGTGGCTTTCGGCCATGCAAAGAATTTCCGCGGCGGTGCGGATTGTTGTTCGGCACACGCCACACAAGAGGAGCACATATTCGTAATCGCAGCATCGATTCCGAACCAAGTACAGTGCGGTCGAGCAAGTTGTTTCGTTCGCACGATACCCCAATGTCCTTGGTGAAGAAGCTTTAAGACAGAGGACTGTAACGAACGTGGGACTACGACTCGGGACTGATCATTATCGGAACGCAACAACAAAACACCACGTCGTACAAAAAGTCTCTCCTTGTGAGCAAAAAAACGGCGAACCAAAGGATCCTCGATCCGTGACTTTGACAAGGGCCATTGCGTAGCAACAAAACGCAAAACAGTAGCAAGGACAGGGTCAGCAGCTGTGGCAGTAGCTACACGACGAAAATCAATCGGAAACGACGCGACCACGTCATCGGCTTCCGAATCAATGAACATGCAAGCAAGTTCGGAAGAATCGAATGCTTTATCCTCAGCAACAGGCAAACGGGACAACGCATCAGCGTTGCCGTGCTTAGCAGTGGACCGATACAAGATATCGTAGCGGTACTGCGAGAGAAAAAGTGACCAGCGAATGAATTTCTGCGCTGTACGTGGAGGGACAGGCTTGTTCGGATGAAAAAGTGATGTCAACGGTTTGTGGTCCGTGATGATGGTAAAGTGACGACCATACAAGAAGTCATGGAACTTGGTAACACCAAACACGAGAGCTAAAGCTTCTTTCTCTATTTGTGAATAATTTCTTTGCGCAGATGAGAGCAATTTGGACGCAAAGGCAATAGGGCGATCATGCGAGCCATCCTTGTGCGCAAGCACAGCACCGATCCCGAAATCCGATGCATCGACCATCAACAAAAGGGGTTTTCGGGGATCGAATGGCGTAAGGCAAGTATTGGAAAGTAACGCCGATTTCAACTGGCGAAAGGCGCGTTCGCATTCCGTCGTCCAGACGAACGGAACACCTTTACGGCGTAAGCGATGAAGCGGAGCTGAAATGGAAGAAGCATTGCGCACAAACTGTGAATAATAATTTACCTTACCCAGCACACTCTGTAGCTGTTTTAAGTTCTGCGGTGACGGCAAGTCCTGAATGGCACGAAGGTGCTCTGGACTCGGATGTATACCTTGGGCATTTATGACATGCCCCAGGTACGGTAAGTCACGAGCAAAAAACACACATTTGTCCTTCCTCAAGCGAAGACCATTCTGACGCAATACCTGAAATAACGTCCGGAGATTCTGCAAATGTTCGGCTTCTGTCTTTCCTGAGATCACAATATCGTCCAGATAGTTCGCAGCAGTAGGGACCGACGCACAAATAGTTTGTAATTATTGCTGAAACAAAACAGGGGCGGATGCACACCCGAATGGCAGTCTTTTGAAGCGATACAAGCCAAGATGCGTGTTTACCACTAAGACGCGCTGGGAGTCTTCGTCCACAGGTATCTGCAAGTACGCATCTGCTAGGTCCAATTTTGAAAAATATTTTCCCGGGCACAGTTTGTCAAAAAGATCTTCCGGGCGGGGCAAAGGAAAAGTAGCAGTCACAAGTTGCGGATTCACAGTTGCCTTGAAGTCCACACAAAGTCTCAATTTTCCGGAAGGTTTTGGCAAAATTACTAAGGGTGAGGCCCAGAGAGAAGCCTGCACACGTTCAATGACACCTTGAGATTCTAATTCGGCTAACGTTCTTGCGACCTCATCACGCAATGCGTGGGGAACATTGCGCGCTCTGAAAAATTTCGGTTGCGCGTTGTCTTTCAGTTCCAAATGCGCTTCATAGTTCTTAGCGCAACCAAGGCCCGGTGCAAAAATGTCTGCAAATTCTTCACAAAGACTAGAAACACTGGCGGAAGGCACAGTCTGATTCACTGATAGGACCCGATTTACTATAGACAAATTAAACAATTGAAACAAATCTAATCCAAACAAGTTCACTGCACTAGAGGAACGAAGAACATAAAATGACACAAGTTTTGTCTGTCCCTTGTATGTGGCAAGAAGGCTGCACTGTCCTAACACAGGTATATGCTGTCCTGAGTAACTAGTTAACGTAACATTTGCGGCACGCAATGGCGGGGCGCCCAGTTGTTTGTACGTGTCGTGATTGAGCAATGAAACAGCAGCTCCGGTATCGAGCTGGAATGGGATCACTTGTCCTGCAAAGTCTAAGTCCACAAAAAGTTTATTGTCTTGTTGACGACAAGAGCGACTGTCTCGTGCAATTTGAACGGAGACAGGTACAGAAGCACTTGCGACTTTACGGGAGTTCCGGCGACGTCGACGCACACTTTGGGTGGGACGAACACAGTCACTGTTAGCTAATGTGTCACTGGACGGGTGGGAATGAACCACATGAATGTCCATGGGCGAAGGTCCACGAGCCTGATTGTCCTGGGTTCGATTCCGGCGCGAAGCAAAAGGCCTGGAATTTGTGTGATTGTCTGATCTTAACTTTTTCTGGCAAACACTTTGTACATGTCCTTTCTTGTGACAGTAACAGCAAATAGCTTGGCGTGACGGGCAATTTTCACGCGAATGTCTAGTTGCACACCGCGGGCAAGATTTCACTGCATTTGCTTGCTTACGCGGCGCACGTGGTTGCAAGCTAGGCGGCCGCAGCGAAGTCGGGCGCGAGGGCCGCTTAGCGTCCCGTGCAGCAGGCCGGGCGGGCCGATTAATGTGACACACTGCTGGCGAAGTTTCAAATGATGCCTGAGCAAAGTCAAGTTTGTCTTGCCTGTCCAATATGTCGATCACTTGTTGCAGGGAGGGATTAACTAGTTTCAAAATCTGTTCCCGTATGCGAACATCAGAAACGTTCTGTGCTATTGCATCACGCACCATTGTATCGGAATATGGGAGGCCACATTCACAGGCAAACGCGCAGTCTCTAGTAAGGCCTTGCAAAGTTGCTACCCACTCCCTATTAGTCTGACCGGCCGTACGTTTTGTACGAAAGAACGTATACCGTTTTGCAACAACATTAACTGTTTCTTTGAAATAGGCATCTAAAGCCGACAAAATTTCCTCGTAGGTCAGAGTTGCTACGTCGCGTCGGGGAAACAATTTCACTATCACACGGTAGGTAGACACACCGACACAAGAAAGCAAAAACGGCTGCCGCTCTTTACCTTGAATTCCATAAGCAGTGAGGTGGAAGTTGAACTGATCGGCCCACTCAGTCCAGCTTTCGGTTGTGGCCTCAAAGGGCCTAAATGGCGGTGCGACAGCGTTGTGTGGCTGCGGTAGCGATGAAGCGGCGGGTGCCGCATCGGTTTGCAGCGCACGTTGACCCTGGACGAGCTGTCCAAGGGCTTCCAATAACGCCTGCGTCTGCTGATTCTGCAAGCGAAAAAATTCGGACAGTACATCTGGAGAATGCGGCGAAGCCATGACACAAGCAAATTAGAGCAAATATAACACAAAGACTGCAACGTGGGCGCGGCACCACTCCTCGGCGCCAAAATATTGTTGTGTCGATTCCCTAAGGTCTCGACACAATGAGTGGCTAGGTGCACGCGAAACTAACGCAGACGGGCGTAAATTCTGAAACAGGAGACTGGATGAAAAACTATAAAGAAAAGAACGTATTGGGTAGATTACTTAACTTTTAATGATGTTCTTCTTGTTGAAATACATCTCGTGAGTAGTAGTAAGCGATTAGCACAGATACACATGGCGCCTTGCTAGGTAGTAGCGATGGACTAGCTGAAGGCTATTTAATCTGTCTCTCGGCAAATGAGAGGATGACTTGATACGTCAGGTCGCAAGCTATGTCGTCCGTACAACTGGGGCGAGGTCATGTCCGTGTCTTGTGACCTGCCATGTGGTGGCGCTAGGATTGCGAGTACACAGTGGCGACACGCGGGTCCGACATGTACTACAGGACCGCGGCCGATTTAAGTTACCACCTAGCAAGTGTGGTGTCTAGCGGTGACACCACAATCTAAATTCTCGGAGCGTTTCTCTCCTTTCAGTAATTGAGCGATCTTCCGAATCGTAGGCCAACCACGATTTCTATGAAGAACTGCATCTAATTTGCTTCTAAGTCTCTCACCGATCGGACCTGGCCAACTCTTGCTCTGTGTCCTGAGTCCTTCGATAGGAGCCACTGCCTTCGTAACTTCCATGTTACGAGTCTCAAATTTCTCTATTAGTTCTGGAAGGCCACCCAAGTGCGCTCGGATGAAAGATAGGCTGTGTAACACGGGTGGAATTCTTGAGGGCGTCCTTGGCTTTTGGTTAAATTTTCGCTACGTTCGAAGCCCTTTAAGACCTGGAACAAGAAAGTAGTAATCTAATGAATGAATGTTGGTTTCAAACTTAAAATTGCTGTACAGAGAAATAATCTTAATAATGGAATTTATGTTGTGTTCGTTTTCTTTGCTTATTCAATTTATCCAGAGCTACCCCATACGCATCCATATCTCTTCAACTTTCCTGTGGTTGTCTGCATAATAGTCTGCAGCTGAAATCCACGTTCCCCACCTCGTCAAGACTGGTTTAGGTGACAGAGGACAGTCAGGGTAAGCAGTCTTGAAAGTTCTCACTCGGTGCGGTGATGAAAACCTTCTTTGCCGAAGATATAAGGCTGTTGACCTCTGGCAATGTGGCTCTGACCTCTTCAGCGACTCGCTGGATGCCATGAGCCAGACACGTAAGGTGAATAATTTTGTGGTAAAACACCCGGAGGCTCTCTGCTGCATTCAGCATATATGCGGCACAATCCTTCACAATGGCCAAAACCTTGTTCTCACCACGTTTATGATCTTCACTTCTCCACAGTATGCCTGAAAGAAAATCAAAGGATTTTACAAATTTTATTATTGGCTCGGGACGTCATGTGAAAAACTAATTATTGGCTCGGGATATGATGTGAAAAGCTGCACTCTTATATTTCCTGTGATTTATTTTAAACTATTCAATATTGGAGAAACTCAAACAATATGCGTGCAATCGTGGCGTGTGTCGTTCGTTCCACTTCTTTGCACAGTCTGAGGTATCCTCGTCCAGCCTTGTCAGCAGAGAGTTTTCGGACTATGACATACACCGTATATCGACCGCAAGAATCAGTGGCTTCCTCAACGGATAGCCAGATTGGAGAATCGCCAATGTCTTTTCTAATATTCTCCAATGTCTGCAAGAGAGAAAATACATTAAAAAATACACATAACCATTTGGACATTACGTAGGAGACATTCACATGTTCAAATGTGTGTGAAATCTTATGGGACTTAACTGCTAAGGTCATAAGGTCATCAGTCCCTAAACTTACACACTATTTAACCTAAATTATCCTAAGGACAAACACACACACCCATGCCTGAGGGAGGACTCGAACCTCCGCCGGCACCAGCCGTACAGGCCAAGGCTCCAGCGCCTTAGACCGCTCGGCTAATCCCGCGCGGCACATACACATGAAAACAAACTATATCCGTTTTAGCACTTACCTATATTTTGACTATTTTCGTATGTATATACATTGACCAAAATAATAGTTTCATTCGCACAAAAAATTATATTCTTTAAAAATAAATTTACTTTCTTTTTTGCATTGAACGTTTCGAGACAGACTGTCTCCTTCTCAAATCCTTTCTTCATTTGTCTTTTTCTTTCTTGAAAAACTTCACTCACTTTAAATTTAGTTTTCTTTACGTTCAAGTAACAATGTTCGTTTTACAAAAATAAACATTCAAACCTAAGTTAAATTTATTTTTCGAGTTTAAACTAAACGACTATTATTTTGGCCCATGTATATACCTAATTATATCAATTGACTTTCACATACCTACGTTCATAAAAATTACCGAAAAACCCTACCTTCTCATACAGTGGATCCTTACAGTTCTTTCTGAGCGTTGACTCGTGAGGAATATCTTTTCCTGTACATTATTTCACGATGGTCCTTGATCCTTCATTATTCAGATTACTCAAGGGGATGTTTCCAGAATGAGATTATCCATACCAGATATGGTTGATAGAAGAGATAGAGAAGATCCAACGGAGAGCAGCGCGCTTCGCTACAGAATCATTTAGTAATCGCGAAAGCGTTACGGAGATGATAGATAAACTCCAGTGGAAGACTCTGCAGGAGAGACGCTCAGTAGCTCGGTACGGGCTTTTGTTGACTTTTCGAGAACATACCTTCAGCGAGGAGTCAAGCAGTATATTGCTCCCTCCTACGTATACCTCGCGAAGAGACCATGAGGACAAAATCAGAGAGATTAGAGCCCACACAGAGGCATACCGACAATCTTTCTTTCCACGAACAGTACGAGACTGGAATAGAAGGGAGAACCGATAGAGGTACTCAAGGTACCCTCCGTCACACACCGTCAGGTGGCTTGCGGAATATGGATGTGGATGTAGATGTAGAAACTTGAAGACCAACGCACTCTACCTATCCACCTATCACAGAGGTTCGCAACTCTAATGATATTGATACTCTTCGATGGTGTAAGAATGTACGAAGTTTTATTCATATCCGATCACGAGTTCTGGACGCTCTAACGTTTTTGCAAGGCAGTGTATTTAAAGAACTGGTATCCGGCAAAAACTGGGACAGAACGACAGCCTCCGGCATATTTTTCGCCTACTGGTTATTGGAATAATATAAGAGGCGTTTGGAAGGTTCCAGAGCCTCGAAGTTATTGTTCATTCGCTCCACCAGCAAGCGGACTAGCACAGAAAAAGACTAAAATCTATACGAGGGAACAGGACAGACAGAAGCTAATGTCACCACAACTACCCTCCGCCATGTGTTGTTCAGTGGTTTGCGGAGTGTAAATGTTGATCTACAGTGGACATGAAAAGCTAATCTTATCTAGTTCGCAAACCTAAATCAAGATGGCGAGACGTCTTTTTGAATCTAGCACCTCTCGAATACAATTTTAACACATTAACACTAGACGTCAACAACTGTATCTTTGCATCTGTATGAATAAAAATTTTGACTGAAACTAAACGTTTGTAATTTTAATGACAGAATCATTATATTCTGTTTTACCTGCTTGCCTTTCATGCGACCACGGCAACAAAATACGGTAAAATTTGGAAATTTGCGGTGAGGTCTTATGGGTCCAAACTGCTGAGGTCATCGGTCCCTACGGTCGCTACGCTTACACACTATTTAATCTAACTTTAACTTACGCCAAGGACGACACACACACACACACCCATGCCTGAGGGAGGACTCGAACCTTCGACGGGGGGAGCCGCGCGGACCGTGACAAGACGCCCAAGACAGCGCGGCTACCCCGCGCTGCACAAAATATGGAAATGAGGGCACAACACTGGTATGTTTTGGATGTTTGAATATTTTACGTCCCTATATTTTGCAAAATGAATAAAAATGGCTCAGAACAGAAAAAAATGGAGTTCGGCATTTAACAAGTTGCAGGACGATGAGTACGGAAAGAAAATGCTCTTCCCATAGCGCATTAGTTTGTATTCGCAGAGACTTCAGTAATTAGAAACAAAATTCATTTTTTGCTTCTGATAGGCACACCGTACTTTCCTTGGATCATACGCAGTTGGTCGTTGAAGATTCCGCTAGCATTACGTAACGAGTAATAATGCGGTCTTGTTTCTGCCAACACTGTAGTTATCTCGTAGCGGCGGCTGAGTCAGGCGGCTAGAAGTGAGAAACCGATTAGGTAACGTGAAAATAGCCGTAATTGATATGATTTATAAGCCCTCATGTCCTACTTACCCACTTATGAGAAAAAAAGTACAGACCTGCACCAACTCCATTTTCGGACTGAGTCGATTATAATATCGAGAGCGTGTCGACCTTACCAGGTGAGAAGTTATTAGGACGTCAGGAAAATTGGTCTCGCAATTCTTCTTTCGGGTACCCAGGTCAGGGCTCCGGAGAGCGCTGTAACTATGCAGGTGTTCTAGTAACACCGTCATAGGTACGCAGGGAAAACTTCAGTCGTATTTCCAGAAATTTTTGGTGTATTAAGTTTGAGAAATCGTGAGCCAAGACAGCGGAATCTGAAACTACAAGCAATTTGAGCTAGTGCTGCTGACATCAACAGCTTTCTCGGACATTTTCTCAAGGCCGCTCAACTAACCGCTGTCTTCGTTGAAACCGATATGCCACTTGCTTCACTGGCCGAGCGACGGGCTGATCATCATGCGGATTAGCAGTCTGCTTACGGACACATTATCAACATTCCGTAATGTGTACATAACACGAGAAACTGTGGAAAAGTTGATGACTTACCTCGCACAATCTCGTAACAAGGAGCTAGAAACCATCTCCAACGAACGAGGTGGCGCAGTGGTTAGCACGCTGGACTCGCTGGCGGGGGGGAGGGGGGGGGTCGACATTTCAAATCCGTTTCCGGCCATCCAGATTTAAGTTTTCTGTGATTTCCCTGAATCGCTTCACGCAAATGCCGGGACGGTTCTTTTGAAAGGGCACGGACGACTTCCTTCCCCACCCTTCCCTAATCCAATGGGGCCGGTGACCTTGCTGTATGGTCCCCTCCACCCAACGAACTAAACCATCTCCGGTTAAATGATCATTCAAATTCAGACGACGAAAATTCTTTTCACCAGATGGAGTCAAACAGTTGACTCTTGTATGGAACGGTTTCACACTATAATCATATAGCGATTACTGAAGTGGTCCACAAGCCTATTAATATTGAAAGTACTGTAAAACAAAGGAGAATAGTTCTTATGCTTATAAATAGGGGATAGTAAAGAAAAACTTTGCAGCCGAGGAGGTCTTTTCATACTGGATTTCAAGCATCATTGCTTAGAGTCTTCTGGGTCACACGGAAGAAGGCCAAATGATATACGGGCCAAATATCAGTGGACGATGTGGAGTTACCTGTAGACAGGAAAATTACTAAATTCCTTACGCTGAGAAAGCAAAGAAGCTTTACCATAATTTGTTTGCTTATTATGTCCTATACATGAAAATTCCAATCGTGTATTACCAGAGGTACTGACGAGTAATCCATTATACTGCAGCTAGGAAGTGTAATTTTCACGATTTTTAACTTCTAAAGTCTCAGACCGTTCGGTTCTGGCTGAAGCAGCCCACTTTTACCAATCGACTGGAGAGTTAAAAGAACCATTAGGGAACTAGAAACTCAAAGTGTGACCCGCGCATAAGAGACCCTTTCTGTATATGACTTACAATTCCCAACAACTCTTTTTATGTACTTAATTGACCCCTTTAAATTGCTCCGAATTTATACCCCATAAATATTTGTCAGTTTCGAGTGATGTCAGTGATTTAATAGACGAGGGAATAATATCAGTATTCAGTCCTCATTCACAGAGCAAACTAAGTTTATACATTGCCAGCTCTCAGTCTTTTAAATCAGCTTTGATCATCCATAGGTCATTTGTGTCAGCCACAACAATTTCGTAACGGTCGTTAACTGGATGTATCATCCCGACATGCTCCACAAACATTCTCAGAATGCTGCCGATCTTATCTATTACTTCAATTATGTCCTACTTAATGCATCTAACTAAACTGATCCAGATCTGTAAACAAGATTCCTACATTTTATGGTACCGAATGGCGAGTAGGTCGCTGTATTCCCTTTCCGCCTTAACTGTTCCATCCACTCAACTAAACCACTAAATTACCTGTGATCAACATTCGATACAAAACTATCTGTGATCTCCACCTACTGACCACCAAACAGAATCTACGCAATAGACTAATATGAGTAACTGGCCGAATAGACTGACTAACTAACGACGACCAACATCCAAACCGACACAGTCTGATCAAATGTTTATGGACACGTCTCAGTGGACGTTAATATCGGTTGTATCGAACCTTCGGCTTGACTTCTGCTAGGGGCCTGCCAGTGATGTGTCGGAATATTCTTGGAGGAATAGCAGTCGATTCTGCCTCAAGAGCGGAGACCAGAGAAAGTAGTGATATTGGACGCCGCGGTGTTGAGCAAAGTCGCTGTTCCAACTCTTCCCAAAAGTGTTCCGTTGGGTTCAGGTCGGCACTTTGGACAGGGCAGTCCATTTTGGGAATGTTATTTATTGTACACAAACCACTGATTTACAGACGCTGGTTTATGACAGGGTGAATACTCAGGCAGATACAACCACAGTCTCCGAACTGTTCCTCTACTATACGCGGTACACAGTGTTTCAAAACACTTTCATATCCTTTCGCACTTGGCGTTTTCGTAAGCACAATAGGGGGACCACACCATAACCACAAAAAACACCTCCGTACCGTAAGACCACCTCCTCGGTGCTCCACTGCTGGTACTACGCTTGATGGCAGGGAACGTTCTCCAGGCATTCGTCAGTCCAAGCCCTTCCATCGGATTGCTACAGTGTATTACGTGATTCATGACTCGTCATCAAGTGCCTCAGTGCCGTCGCTCTTTACGCCAACTTTATAGTGGCTTAACACTTCCTAGCCGGCCGAAGTGGCCGTGCGGTTAAAGGCGCTGCAGTCTGGAACCGCAAGACCGCTACGGTCGCAGGTTCGAATCCTGCCTCGGGCATGGATGTTTGTGATGTCCTTAGGTTAGTTAGGTTTAACTAGTTCTAAGTTCTAGGGGACTAATGACCTCAGAAGTTGAGTCCCATTGTGCTCAGAGCCATTTGAACCTTTAACACTTCCTACAAACATGTGCGGCTTATGAAGAGCTGCTCGAACATTTTATCCCATACTTTTTAAATCTCTTCTTACAGTCACTGTGCTAGTTGGACTGCTAGTGGCTCCTTGGAACCCACGAGTGGTTCCTTCCGCTGATACTAGACACTCACTAACCGTCAGTACAAGAGGCCTGCCATGGTTTAAATGTGGTTGGTTGTTTCTTCCCATTTCCGCTTTACAGTCACATCGGCAACAGCTGACTTGGGCACCTTTAGAAAGGATGAAATGTCCCTGATTGACGGTGACGTCCAATGACTAGACCACGTTCTAACTCACTGATCTCTCCAAACCGATCCATACTTCTGTTACTGGATCTTTAGTGACAACACAGTACTCCCTACCTCCTTTTATACTGGCGAGTTGCCTCCAGCAATATCTAGTGGTCAGTTCTGTATTACTTAGTGGTATCTGGATGCTCTTGATCATACAGTAAATAAAATCCTCATCCGCGTCTGTGTAAATATTCTGTGGATTTCCGGTCCTCCCACGTCTTAGCGCTCCTTGCAAATCGTTGAATCAAGAACAACTGCAAACATGAGTTACGTAGAAGTAGATATCCTCAGAGTAGTGAAGCAACTTAAACCATTTAATAAAAGCAAGTCTTCTGGTCCAGACTGTACACCAATTAAGTTACTTTCAAAGTATGCTGATGCAATAGCTCCATATTTAACAACCATATACAGTCGTTCACTCGACGAAAGATCCATATCCAACGACTGAAAAGTTGCACAGGTCACACCAATATTCAAGAAAGGTGGTAGTGTAAGTAAACTGTTTACGTTTTTATGTTGGTAATGCCATGTAGCGCTCTGTATGAAAATCACTGACTGTGCTGTGTGCAGTCTGTGGCTGGTTTGCATTGTTGGAATTTTTGCTATTGTAGTGTTGGGCAGTTGGATGTGAACAGCGCGTAGCGTTGCGCAGGTGGAGGTGAGCCGCCAGCAGTGGTGGATGTGGGGGGAGAGATGGCAGAATTTTGAGAGCGGACGATCTGGACGTGTGTCCATCAAAAAGAGTAAATTTGTAATACTGTATATCATGAACTGATATATATATATATATATATATATATATATATATATATATATATATATACTCCTGGAAATGGAAAAAAGAACACATTGACACCGGTGTGTCAGACCCACCATACTTGCTCCGGACACTGCGAGAGGGCTGTACAAGCAATGATCACACGCACGGCACAGCGGACACACCAGGAACCGCGGTGTTGGCCGTCGAATGGCGCTAGCTGCGCAGCATTTGTGCACCGCCGCCGTCAGTGTCAGCCAGTTTGCCGTGGCATACGGAGCTCCATCGCAGTCTTTAACACTGGTAGCATGCCGCGACAGCGTGGACGTGAACCGTATGTGCAGCGAGGGCGTATAGTGGGCATGCGGGAGGCCGGGTGGACGTACCGCCGAATTGCTCAACACGTGGGGCGTGAGGTCTCCACAGTACATCGATGTTGTCGCCAGTGGTCGGCGGAAGGTGCACGTGCCCGTCGACCTGGGACCGGACCGCAGCGACGCACGGATGCACGCCAAGACCGTAGGATCCTACGCAGTGCCGTAGGGGACCGCACCGCCACTTCCCAGCAAATTAGGGACACTGTTGCTCCTGGGGTATCGGCGAGGACCATTCGCAACCGTCTCCATGAAGCTGGGCTACGGTCCCGCACACCGTTAGGCCGTCTTCCGCTCACGCCCCAACATCGTGCAGCCCGCCTCCAGTAGTGTCGCGACAGGCGTGAATGGAGGGACGAATGGAGACGTGTCGTCTTCAGCGATGAGAGTCGCTTCTGCCTTGGTGCCAATGATGGTCGTATGCGTGTTTGGCGCCGTGCAGGTGAGCGCCACAATCAGGACTGCATACGACCGAGGCACACAGGGCCAACAGCCGGCATCATGGTGTGGGGAGCGATCTCCTACACTGGCCGTACACCACTGGTGATCGTCGAGGGGACACTGAATAGTGCACGGTACATCCAAACCGTCATCGAACCCATCGTTCTACCATTCCTAGACCGGCAAGGGAACTTGCTGTTCCAACAGGACAATGCACGTCCGCATGTATCCCGTGCCACCCAACGTGCTCTAGAAGGTGTAAGTCAACTACCCTGGCCAGCAAGATGTCCGGATCTGTCCCCCATTGAGCATGTTTGGGACTGGATGAAGCGTCGTCTCACGCGGTCTGCACGTCCAGCACGAACGCTGGTCCAACTGAGGCGCCAGGTGGAAATGGCATGGCAAGCCGTTCCACAGGACTACATCCAGCATCTCTACGATCGTCTCCATGGGAGAATAGCAGCCTGCATTGCTGCGAAAGGTGGATATACACTGTACTAGTGCCGACATTGTGCATGCTCTGTTGCCTGTGTCTATGTGCCTGTGGTTCTGTCAGTGTGATCATGTGATGTATCTGACCCCAGGAATGTGTCAATAGTTTCCCCTTCCTGGGACAATGAATTCACGGTGTTCTTATTTCAATTTCCAGGAGTATATATATATATATGGTGATGACTTTTGAATATTATTAAGGTTGTTTGTTCTCTATCAAAATCTTTCATTTGATAACTATGCCTGTCAGTAGTTAGTGCCTTCAGTAGTTAGAAACTTTTATTCAGCTGGCAGTATTGGCGCACGCTGTATTGCAGTAGTTCGAGTAACGAAGATTTTTGTGAGGTAAGTGATTCATGAAAGGTATAGGTTATTGTTAGTCAGGGCCATTCTTTTGTAGGGATTATTGAAAGTCAGATTGCGTTGCGCTAAAAATATTGTGTTTCAGTTTAGTGTTGATCAGAATAGGTAAAGAGAGAAATGTCTTGAGTACGTTCAGTTCTGCTCAGTTGTATGAAAATCAAATAACGTAAGAGATTTATGAGCACAGTAATTCACAAATTTTTCTTAGGGGATGTATCAGTAGGAACAATCCACTAAATTACAGGCTCGTATCAAATGGCTGGTTCAAATGGCTCTGAGCACTATGGGACTTAACATCTGTGGTCATCAGTCCACTAGAACTTAGAACTACTTAAACCTAACTAACCTAAGGACATCACATACATCCATGCCCGAGGCAGGATTCGAACCTGCGACCGTAGCAGTCACGCGGTTCCAGACTGAAGCACCTATAACGGCACGGCCACACCGGCCGGCGCTCGTATCATTAACGTCGATATACAACAGGATTTTGGAATATATGTTGTGTTCGAACATTATGAATTACCTAAAGAATACGGTCTATTGACTAACAATTAATACGGATTTAGAAAACAGCGTTTTTGTGAAACATAACTAGCTCTTTATTCGCATGAAGTGTTGCATGCTGTTGACAGGGGATTTCAAATGGATTCCATATTTCTGGATTTCCGGAAGGCTTTTGACACTGTACCACACAAGCAGTTTGTAGTGAAACTGTGTGCTTATGGAATATTGTCTCAGTAAGATGTAAATGTCGTGTGACTAGGGCCTCCCGTCGGGTGGATCGTTCGCCGGGTGCAAGTCTTTTGATTCGAAGTCACTTCGGCGACTTGCGCGTCGATGAGGATGAAATGATGATGATTAGGACAACACAACACCCAGCCCCAAAGCGGGGAAAATCTCCGACCCAGACGGGAATCGAACCAATTGACATTCTGTCGCGCTGACCACTCAGCTACCGGGGGCATTGTTTCAGTTATGTGTCTAGATTCGTGATTTTCTCTCAGAAATGCCACCGTTCGTAATAACTGACGGAAAGACATCGAGTAAAACAGAAGTAATTTCTAGCGTTCGCCAAGGTAGTGTTATAGGCCCTTTGTTGTTCCGTACCTATATAAATGATTCGGGAGACAGTCTGAGCAGCCGTCCTAGGATGTCTGCAGATGACGCTGTCGTTTATCAACTAGTAAAGTCATCAGAAGATGAAAACAAATTTGCAAAACGATTTAGAAAAGATATCTGTATGGTGCGAAAATTGGAAATTGACACTAAATAATGAAACGTGCGAGGTCATCCACATGAGTGCTAAAGGGAATCCGTTAAACTTCGGTTACAAGATAAATCAGTCAAATCTGAAGGTCGTAAATTGAACTAAATACCTAGGAATTACTGCCGTATCCTGTTCACTCGTCTAATATAGGCTGCCTAGGAAACTGTTTTCTCGGAGAGCTAGGCAACAATTCAAGCAAATCTTATTAATGGAGTTTATTACAATAAGTTACGTTGACGGTACTTAACTTCGCGTTTTCACTAAGAGGTCTCGCAAGCAATTGGCGACGTGCAAATAATCAATGTCCTTTGGTATATACAGTTTAAATGCAAGCAAAACACAACAGGTAACAAGTCACGGCAAAAGCGTTTGGATGACGGTTCGTCTTCGTGTCGGCTAGGCGGAGCGGCGCTTATATTCTCTTCGTATAGGGGCCGCACACGTCGTGGTGTCGTCCTAGTGAGCGTACTATTGGCTGACATCCCACAGCCCTCTGTGCTGTACCGGCCGGAGTGGCCGAGCGGTTCTGGGCGCTTCAGTCTGGAACAGCGCGACCGCCACGGTTGCAGGATCGAATCCTGACTCGGGCATGGATCTGTGTGATGTCCTTAGGTTAGTTAGGTTTAGGTAGTTCTGTTCTAGGGGACTGATGACCTCTGCTGTTAAGTCCCATAGTGCTCAGAGCCATTTGAACCATTCGAACCTCTCTGCTGTAACGTTCCAGGGCTTGACATTACGCCGGAACAATTACCATTACGAACAAATTAAATTGAAAGGAACACATAGAAAAGGTTGTGGGGAAGGCTAATCAAAGACTGCGTTTTATTGGCAGCTCTGCTAAGGATGCTGCCTATACTACGCATGTCCGCCGTTCCTTGAATACTGCCGCGCGGTGTTGGGTCCTTACCAGATAGGACTGGCGGAGTACATAGAAAAAGTTCAAAGGAGGGAAACAAGTTTTGTACTATCGAGAAACGGGGAAAGAGTGTCACTGAAATGATACCTGATTTCGGGTGGACATCATTAAAATAAAGGCATTTCTCGTTGCGGAGGAATCTTCTCACGAAATTCCAAACTTTCTCCTCCGAGTGCGAAAATATTTTGTTGACGCCGAGCTTCTTAGGGAGAGACGATCACCATGATAAAGTAAGGGAAATCAGAGCTCGTACGTAAAGACATAGGTGTTCGTTCTTTCCGCGCGCTATACGAGATTGGAATAATAGAGAATTGTGAAGGTGGTTCGATGAACCCTCAGCCAGTCACTTAAATGTGATTTGCAGAGTATCCATGTAGATCTTGAAGGACATGCGCTGCATTTCCTCTCCCTCAATGCCTCCTTCCCTCTGTACCTGTGTGGCTTCTGCCACCTCTGTCCTACACCAGCTCACACATTTACCACACTTCCTCGATCGCCTATAGCACCTCATCGTGCTCTACATCTCAAGTAAACTTTAATTCCAACACCTCACTGTATCCCCCATCCTTCATAACCCACCTTGCTGCTGCTCCTACTCAACGCATCCCATGTTCCTTCCATCTCCAGTTAACATTCTTCCCGGAGGTAATTTTAATTGCCTTTGCCTCTCTGACCCATTTCATACCTAACTCCAGTCGAAATTATCTTATGAAACCGACGTCCAACATACATATCGGATCCACAAATATCACGTCCGTTTTCATGTATAGTCTGTCTGTAAACTGAAGAGCGAGCAGGGCTTTTGGTGGGGGAAGTGGCCTTTCCCGGAAGAACGCTGCCACCGGCCTACAGGGCACCCAAAAGCTGTTACCCGTTACCTGTCTCGAGGTGAAGATCGGCGTGCAGTGATATACGTCGTTTCTGTTCGTATTATCTTAGTTGCCAGTGTCAGTTAACTTTGTATACTTACTGATATACTTCGATATCCGGAAGTGGTGGATAATCGTCTAGTATTGCAAGAAAAATGTGCAGAATACGAGGAAGAGGAGGTATTTGGGCAGTAACGAGCGTTCGATCATCACTAATGTTATTACATCGTGTATTAAAGAGGCGACCCAAAAAGAACTGTCGGCTAATATTACCAGTCCCAATCAAAGGGCTGCAGTTTATACAAACGTCAGCCTCGTCCAATAGGACGCATAAGATAGGAACGCGAAAGTAAGCCGCGTGGTTTAGTCGAATTGCCACGAAGGAAAACTAATAATCTTGGGAGGAAACCGTAGACAGTTTCTAAATCACGTAAAACCTTGATGCTTATGGAACACTAAATCTCTATCTCGGTCACTCTTCACCTGATTCTGAGACATTTTGCTTGAAATTTGTGCGCAATAGCTACTCTAAACACTGCTGAAGTTTTCTTCGAAACATGTACGTGGATTCTGGACTTCTAAGCAAAAAGCTTGACATACGAGATGCGTTCACGTATTAATTTTTATTTTTTGGTAAGAACTTTATTTGTTAATCTACAGCAATGTTATTCCTCATTACATACTATACACTTGTGCCATTGTTTTTTCCAATTTCCGAAATTCTTTAGGAACTGTTTCTTCGGGGTAGTTTATAGGTCTCTTAACTGTGCATTTTTAAACCTCATTCATACTTGTAAAACTGCTGCCCTCTAAGGACTGCTTTGAAATGTTTATCCACTTGTATACCCTTGGTTCACTTATAACAGGCTCACCAAGCTCACCAAAAGCAATATTTAACATTTCTAAAAATTTCATACACTTCATTCCATTCCTGTAACAAAATTCAATACAGATTCTTTATTCTATTTTTATAAAAAACAAATAATCGTTGATGCTACCAATTGACATGTAACCTTTTTGACAGCTGACAACAGAGTTAATACCCAATGTGCATAACATTGTACACATACTTTTGAGACATATTTACGAAGACAGTGACAGAAAGTAGTGCAAATCGGACTAATACAACACGCAAAATTATAAATTTCTTTTTACTTTTCAAACACTCTTCGTGTTGCAAAAGTTGTTAAGTTTCAATGCAGTCCTTCAAAGAAAACTTCTACCTTTTAGTAGAAACGCAAAGTAAGAACAAGCATCAAATTCTACAGATTGATTGCATTATATGGGGTTCGTTTTACGAATAGAAATAGAGGAACATACAATACATTCACATAAACAGGCAATCGGTTCTATGTTTGTAGTATAATCCTGACTTCCATTCTTATCTTAATCTTATTTACTCTATAATATTGTGTTCCGGAAGAAGGTATTGTTTTTTTATTCCTTATGGTCTTAATACATTTGTCTAAAAATTAACGCAGCCGAGACGTATCTGTACACGGCGTCCCCACAGATTTAAAGCGCGCGCCGCGGCAGGGGCGGTACTACTTTGTGAAACAGCCTGTAGAAGAGCCTTGTGACGTAGCTGACTTGGGAGAGTGGGGACTCGCTCGCTCGCTCTTCAGTTTACCGACGGACTATAGCACCGTCTCCAGTCAGTAGCGTGTTGTGTGTGTGACCCTGTTCCCGATTTTTAATAATAAAATAATATTTTACCAGGTATTCATCTCTGGATTTCATGATACCAATTCAAAATGCACATGCTTGCTTCTATTCACATCTACTCGTCGTATCATGCACCGCCACACCGTTTCAACCACCATTGGACGATGTCGAAAGGTTTCCCAGCCCTCCATGCCACGGCAGTGGAGCGTCTCTGGATTAATAATAGCTGTGGCATAACCCAGTTATTTTAGGTGAACCTGTGGATGACAGCTCAGTGGACTGAAGTAGATTTTGGGACTGGTCGTTCTAAACCATTTTTTTTTCGTTATTCTGACTGGTTTGATGCGGCCCGAAACGAATTCTGCTCCTGTGCCAAACTTTTCGTCTCAGAGTAGCAACTGCCACCAACCTCCTCCGTTATTTGTTGGATTTATTCCAGTCTCTGTCTTCCTCTACAGTTATTACCCTTTAGTTATCCCCTGCTGTCTTAACAGATGTCCAATAATTCTCTCCCTTCTTGCCAGTGTTTACCATATACACTCCTGGAAATGGAAAAAAGAACACATTGACACCGGTGTGTCAGACCCACCATACTTGCTCCGGACACTGCGAGAGGGCTGTACAAGCAATGATCACACGCACGACACAGCGGACACACCAGGAACCGCGGTGTTGGCCGTCGAATGGCGCTAGCTGCGCAGCATTTGTGCACCGCCGCCGTCAGTGTCAGCCAGTTTGCCGTGGCATACGGAGCTCCATCGCAGTCTTCAACACTGGTAGCATGCCGCGACAGCGTGGACGTGAACCATATGTGCAGTTGACGGACTTTGAGCGAGGGCGTATAGTGGGCATGCGGGAGGCCGGGTGGACGTACCGCCGAATTGCTCAACACGTGGGGCGTGAGGTCTCCACAGTACATCGATGTTGTCGCCAGTGGTCGGCGGAAGGTGCACGTGCCCGTCGACCTGGGACCGGACCGCAGCGACGCACGGATGCACGCCAAGACCGTAGGATCCTACGCAGTGCCGTAGGGGACCGCACCGCCACTTCCCAGCAAATTAGGGACACTGTTGCTCCTGGGGTATCGGCGAGGACCATTCGCAACCGTCTCCATGTAGCTGGGCTACGGTCCCGCACACCGTTAGGCCGTCTTCCGCTCACGCCCCAACATCGTGCAGCCCGCCTCCAGTGGTGTCGCGACAGGCGTGAATGGAGGGACGAATGGAGACGTGTCGTCTTCAGCGATGAGAGTCGCTTCTGCCTTGGTGCCAATGATGGTCGTATGCGTGTTTGGCGCCGTGCAGGTGAGCGCCACAATCAGGACTGCATACGACCGAGGCACACAGGGCCAACAGCCGGCATCATGGTGTGGGGAGCGATCTCCTACACTGGCCGTACACCACTGGTGATCGTCGAGGGGACACTGAATAGTGCACGGTACATCCAAACCGTCATCGAACCCATCGTTCTACCATTCCTAGACCGGCAAGGGAACTTGCTGTTCCAACAGGACAATGCACGTCCGCATGTATCCCGTGCCACCCAACGTGCTCTAGAAGGTGTAAGTCAACTACCCTAGCCAGCAAGATCTCCGGATCTGTCCCCCATTGAGCATGTTTGGGACTGGATGAAGCGTCGTCTCACGCGGTCTGCACGTCCAGCACGAACGCTGGTCCAACTGAGGCGCCAGGTGGAAATGGCATGGCAAGCCGTTCCACAGGAGTACATCCAGCATCTCTACGATCGTCTCCATGGGAGAATAGCAGCCTGCATTGCTGCGAAAGGTGGATATACACTGTACTAGTGCCGACATTGTGCATGCTCTGTTGCCTGTGTCTATGTGCCTGTGGTTCTGTCAGTGTGATCATGTGATGTATCTGACCCCAGGAATGTGTCAATAAAGTTTCCCCTTTCTGGGACAATGAATTCACGGTGTTCTTATTTCAATTTCCAGGAGTGTATTTCTTTCCTCGTGCCTTACTTTATCAGTCCTAATTTTCAACATTCATCTTTAACACCACATCTCAAATGCTTCGATTCTCTTCTGTTTCGGTTTTCAAATGGTTCAAATGGCTCTAAGCACTAAGAACATCTGAGGTCATCAGTCCCCTAGACTTAGAACTACTCAAACCTAACCAACCTAAGGACATCACACACATCCATGCCCGAGGCAGGACTCGAACCTGCGACCGTAGCAGCAGCGCGGTTCCGGACTGAAGCGCCTAGAACCGCTCGGCCACAACGACCGGCTTTCGCTTTTCCCACAGTCCATCTTTCTCTATCGTACTTTACTGTGCTCCAGATGTACGCTCCCAGAAATCTCTTAGTCAAATTAAGGCCCATGATACTAGTGGACTTCTCTTGGCCAGAAAGGCCCTTTTTGCTGCAGCTAGTCTGCTATTCATGTCCTCCTTGACCCGTCCATTGTGGGTTATTTTCCTGCCTAGGTAGCAGAATTTCGTAACTTCTCGTACTTGGTGATCCCCAATCCTGACGTTTAGTTTGTCGTTGTTCTTATTTGTGCTACTTCACATTACTTTCGTCTTTGTTCGATTTACTCTCTGTCCATATCCTGTACTCATTAGACGGTTCATTCTATTCAACAGATCCTGTAACTCTCCTTCACTTCCACTTGCGGATAGCAATGCAGCCGTATCAATGATATCTTTTCACCCTGAATTTTAATCCCACTCTTGAACTTTTCTTTTATTTCAGTCATTGCTTCTTTGATGTACAGACACAGACAGAACGGTAGGAGCGAAAGACTACACACCTGTTTCACACCTTTTTCAATCCGGGCACTTCGTTCTTGCTCTTCCAGTCTTGTTATGCCTTGATTGTTGTACATATTTTACATTACGCGTCATTCCCTATAGCTTACCCCTATTTTGCTCAGAATTTTCACATCTTCTACCATTTGACTGTATCGAGCGGTTTTTCCAGATCAACAAGTCTTATGAGCGAGTCTTGATTTTTTTTTTCCCCAACATTAACCGCATCGTTGGAACTACCTCTCTGGTGCCTTTACTTTTCCTAACATCAAACTGATCGTCATTAACAGGTCCTCAATTTTCTTTTCCATTCTTCTGCATATTATTCTTGAGAGCTACTTGGATGCAAGTGATGTTAAACGGTCATGCGATAATTCCCGCACCTGTGGGCTCTTGTAAAGTTGTGAATTGTGTGGATGACATTTTACTGAGTCGGATGGTATATCGCCAGATTCACACATTCTACACACCAACATGATTAATCGTTTGGTTGCCAGTTTCCCCAATAATTTTAGAAATTGCTATGGAACTTTAGCTCTGTCGTCTGCCTTATTTGATCTTAAGTCGTCCAAAGCTCTTTTAAATTCTGATTATAATAGTGGATCACGTATCTGTTCACTACCGACTGCTGTTTTTTCTTTCGTCACATCATCAGACAAGTCCTCCCCCCATAGAGGCTATCGATGCATTATTTCCACCTATCCACTCTCTCCTCTGCATTTAACAACGGAATTCCCACTGCACTCTTGATGTTACCGCCACTGCTTTTAGCCAGCCGCTGTGACAGAGCGGTTCTAGGCGCTTCAGTCCGGAACCGCGCTGCTGCTGCGGTCGCGGGTTCGAATCGTGCCTCGGGCATGGATGTGTGTGATGTCCTTAGATTAGTTACGTTTAAGTAATTCTAAGTCTAGGGGAGTGATGACCACAGATGTCAAGTCCCATAGTGCTTAGAGCCATTTGAACCAATCTGAGCCACTGCTTTTTTTTTTCACCCAGGGTTGTTTTGACTTCCCTGTATGCTGAGTCGGTCTTCCGACAATCATTTCTTTTTTGGTGTCTGCGCATTTTTCATGCAGTCATTCGTCTTAGTTTCTCTTCGCTTCCCCACGTTTTTCATTCCTAAGCGACTTGTATTTTTGTATTCCTGAATTTCGCTGAAGATTTTTGTCCTTCACTCTTTCGTCGATGAACTGAAGTATTTCTTCTGTTACTCAGTTACTTCGTAGGTACCTATATTGTATTGTATTAAACTGGGGACCTAGAAACGACGGAGAGGCTTCGTCTCCGCCGTAGCCCGCAGTGGTACAGAGCCCCACAACAGGCTACAGCAGTCCACTCACCCCATGGTCACCCCCAACCGAACCTAGGGTTATTGTGCGGTTCGGCCCCCCAGTGCCCCCCCCCCCTCCCCCCCCCCCCTCCCCCGGAACGTCTCACACCAGACGAGTGTAGCCCCAACGTTTACGCGGTAGAGTAATTATGGTGTACGCGTACGTGGTGAAAGTGTTTGCGCATCAATCGCCGACATTGTGCAACTGAGGCGGAATAAGGGGAACCAGCCCGCATTCGCCGAGGCAGATGGAAAACCACCTTAAAAACCATCCACAGACTGGCCGACATACCGGACCTCGACACTAATCCGCCCGGAAAACAGTGCGTTAGACCGCACGGCAAACCGGGCGGGCACAGTTACCTGACTTATATACCTAGGTTTTTCTTTCCAACTTCTGCGATTGTCTTTCCTAGATATGTCCATTCCTCTTCAACTGAACTTCCCAACCCATCCACCTTTAATCGTACATGTCGAATATTGTGACTGTTTATGCTGGGCCACACGATGCTAAAATTTCTCGCTACATTTTATTCAATTGGAAGCGTCTAAACCGACAGCGTAACAAAATGGCTCTGAGCGCTATGGGACTTAACATCTGAGGTCATCAGTCCCCTAGAACTACTTAAACCTAACTAATCTAAGGCCATCACACAAATCCATGCCCGAGGCAGGGTTCGAACCTGCGACCGTAGCGGTGCGCGGCTCCACACTGAAGCGCCTAGAACCGCTCAACCACACCGGCCGGCTGGTAGCGTAACAATGCCAGTCAAAGACGAAAGAATGTCGAATGTGTGAAATAGTTCGTTCAGTCGCAAATACTTCTACAGTGGTAGGAGGGATTGCCAGGAACAACGGACTAGACACCCTGACCAGTGGGGGCTGAGTGTGGGAGTGGGGATGCATTTGAAGGTCACTTTTGTGCGTTAATTTTGAAAAACAGTAAAACTACGGCGTCAAGCGAAAACTTATGCCAGTACAAGATTTAACTACATTAAAATTCCTACAAAAAAGTCTTGCTCATTACTTCTGTAGGATTAACATTTTTCGCGTAGCGAGAGGGAGAATATGGAAATCTCGCACGTTCTTTATGAATGCCAGCTTACATTGCGGGTTGCATAAAACGACAGCGGTAGGAGCATCTGAATCACCATGTTTAGTTATTGCTAGTTGCACCATGTTAATTAATTAAAGCGCCTTCGTTTCTTTGTTCTGTCCTATAAGAACTGTCTATTAAAGTTTGACTCTGTAAATGTACTTTGCGGTTCTATCTGCACAACGGATATGATTTTTGTTTGATGTAATCTGTCTGCAAAAGGAAATGATAATAAAAGAGAGTGTTAGATGAAATATCTATACTTCCTCAGTCTTTATTGAAAAGTATGTTGTGACCCGTTTTCTTCGCTTAAAAAGATGGGATTCTGGCGTATGCCGAAAATGTGCTCTGTATTTACCTTGAAGATACCAGTGAGCCCTGGTTAAGGGTGTCCTTCCATACGTTGAGACTTTATGTGCGAAGATGGTTAAATGAAAGAAGCCACCCACTATAATTCGTTTTAGTTGTAAATTATTATTTTTCACTCTCTTTCACGGCACCACCTTTCAATGTACACTGATTCACAAAACAGTGAGGCACCCAAGAAGGAAGTGGGGAAACAACATGAAAGTTTATTGGTTGCGAGGGTATATGATGACAAATTTACACTACTGGCCATTAAAATTGCTATATCACGAAGATGACGTGCTACAGACGCGAAATTTAACCGACAGGAATAAGATGCTGTGATATGCAAATGATTAGCTCTTCAGAGCATTCACACAAGGTTTGCGCCGGTGGCGACACCTACAACGTGCTGACATGAGGAACGTTTCCAACCGATTTTCAACAGCAGTTGCCGGCGTAGCCTGGTGAAACGTTGTGATGCCTCGTTTAACGAGGAGAAATGCGTACCATCACGTTTCGAACTTTGATAAAGGCCGGATTGTAGCCTATCGCGATTGCGGTTTATCGTATCTCGACATTGCTGCTCGTGTTGATCGAGATACAATGACTGTTAGCAGGATGTGGAATCGGTGGGTTCAGGAGGGTAATACGGAACGCCGTACTGGATCCCAACGGCCTCGTATCACTAGCAGTCGAGATGACAGGCATCTTATCCGCATGGGTCTAACGGATAGTCTCGATCCCTGAGTCAACAACCATCTGCACGAACAGTTCGACGACGTTTGCAGCAGCATGGACTATCAGCTCGGAGACCAAGGCTGAGGTTACCCTTGACGCTGCATCACAGACAGGAGCACCTGCGATGGTGTACTCAAAGACGAATCTGGGTGCACGAATGGCAAAACGTCATTTTTTCGGATGAATCCAGGTTCTGTTTATAGCATCATGATGGTCGCATCCGTGTTTGGTGACATTGCGGTGAACGCGCATTGGAAGTGTTTATTCGTCAGCGTCATACTGGCGTATCACCCGGCGTGATGGTATGGGGTGCCATTGGTTACACATCTCGGTCACCTCTTGTTCGCATTGACGGCAATCTGAACAGTGGACGTTAGATTTCAGATGTGTTACGACCCGTGGCTCTACCCTTCAATCGATCCCTGCGAAACCCTACATTTCAGCAGGATAATGCACGACCGCATGTTGCAGGTCCTGTACGGGCCTTTCTAGATACAGAAAATGTTCGACTGCTGCCCTGGCCAGCACGCTCTCCAGATCTGTCACCAACTGAAAACGTCTGGTCAAAGGTGGCCGAGCAACTGGCTCGTCACAATACGCCAGTCACTACTCTTGATGAACTGTGGTGTCGTGTTGAAGCTGAAGGGCAGCTGTACCTGTACACGCGATCCAAGTTCTGTTTGACTCAATGCCCAGGCGTATCAAGGACGTTATTACAGCCAGAGGTGGTTGTTCCGGATACTGATTTCTCAGGATCTATGCACCCAAATTGCGTGAAAATGTAACCACATGTCAATTCTAGTATAATATATTTGTCCAATGAATACCTGCGTTTCTTCTTGGTTTATCAGTTTTAATGGACAGTAGTGTACATAGGACTGAGCTGTACGATCCCACTTGCCAGTACGATGCTGCACTGTCTCTGACCTGGGTGCGTGCCGTGATGCGGTTGGTGAGGGTACCATAAGGCCCTTGTATCGTCTCCTGATGCTTATTGGCCACTACTGTTGATATCCTGGGTACTGGTACTGGAATGGAGTTGAAGGCCCAGCTGGTCCTACACATGCTCCATTGGGGACGAATCTGTCTGCCCATAGGAGCGTCCCAATGTCGCACACACAGTCCGTAGAGGCAGGTGGCAGGTGCGGACGAGGATTGTTCTGTTGAAAACTGGCACCACTATACCATCGCATGAGATAGAACAAATGATGGCGCAGGATGTCCGTGACGTACCCCTGTGCCACCAGAGTTGCCTCACTTGCTACCAGCTGTGTTCCGAAGTCTCCGCATTACGACACCAGGACCGACACACCGTTGTGCCTCTCCAAAACATCAGAAGAACGAGACATTTCCCCAGGTTGGTGATGGTCATCTAGGGTAGTGCAAAACCACGATTCGCACGGAACACAATGCGACGCCTTTCATTAACAGCCATACTTTCCAATCGCGGCACAACTCCATTTGTGTTGTGCTGTTAAGAGCAGCCTACGCATAATACGGCAATTCCCAAGTCCGCCTGCTTCAAGTCTCCAAACAATGCGGCAGGACGACACAGAATACTGCCGGGGGTCCATTAATTGTCCTCGGATGACTGGTCCAGGTGTGAAGGACATACGATGTCCTTCATGCGCAATGTGGTTGTCCCCCATTGTGGTGAGCAGAGGTGGTCGACCAGAATTTTGTCAACAAGTATGCCTGGCCTCACCTGTGGCCATATGCAGTCCAACACCGGGCCACCATCCGAATATCCCACAAATTTGGATATTGCACGGTTCGACCAGCCGGTCAAATGGAGACCTGCAAAGAGGGCAGATGCTGATGACGCTGTCTCACAAGAATACGCGGCATTCCCATGACATTCACAGTGATCTTTCAGCATCTGACCATGTTCACGTCCATTATATAGGTCTGGTAACAACACTAAATACGAGCAACACTAACGCACTCTGGTGGACATTCTACCTGTCTCGGACAATTGCAACTCTAATCATTTACACAGGGCGATTCCGTGATGATGTTACAAAGTTTAAGGAAAGACTGAGAGGTGTGAACATACCATTTTGGTACGTACTTCTACCTGTGTAAGATGCGTACCCTGTATTCTTAGCAACTACAGTAATGATATTCCACTGTCAGAGATATGAGGGAAATTTTCGCTTATAACTTTCGAGTCGGTGGTTTCCGGTACAGGGTTCCTTCCCTTATAAGATAATTAAATCGACTCCCCAGTTGCAAACAGGCGATGATATACATCATTGGGGACATGTTGAAAATGTGTGCCCCGACCGGGACTCAAACCCGGGATCTCCTGCTTACATGGCAGACGCTCTATCCATCTGAGCCACCGAGAGCACAGAGGATAGTGCGCCTGCAGGGATTTATCCCTTGCACGTTGAAGAATACACTAAAAATAGCAACATGGAATGTAAGAACACTCCTCCAATGCGGGAAATTAGAGAACCTCAAACTAGAGATGGACAGAATGGGAACAGACATAATAGGAATATCTGAGATGCGATGGCCTGAACCAGGAGACTTCAGATCAGGAAATTATCGTATCATTCATACAGGTACTAACCAAGGAACAACTGGAATCGGTGGAGTTGGAATAATTCTAAAAGGAAAACTCGGGAATCTAGTCACAGGATATGTGCAATTTAACTCTAGGATAATACTAGTCAAAATTGGAACCAAACCAAAGAACACGGTAATAGTACAAGTCTATATGCCGACATCGGCAGAAGAAGACGATGTAATAGAAACAGTGTATGAAGACATCAACAAAGTTATAAATTATGTTAAAGGTGAAGAGAACTTAATTATAATGGGAGATTGGAATGCTAGTGTTGGAGAAGAGAAAGTTGACGGAATTGTAGGGAAATATGGTCTAGGAGATAGGAACGAAAGAGGAAGCCGGCTAATTGAATTTTGTGCCAAAAACAAGTTGGTCATAGCGAACTCCCTTTTCAACCACCATAAAAGAAGAAGGTACACGTGGAAAGCCCCAGGAGATACTAGAAGACACCAAATCGACTATATATTAGTAAAATCGCGTTTTAAAAACCAAATCAAGGATTGCAGAAGCTACCCGTCTGCGGATATTAATAGTGATCACAACCTTGTAATGATGAAATGCTTACTCAAACTCAAGCGATTAGAGAGAAAAACGAACAAAGTATGGAACAGAGATAACCTAAAGTCTGAAGAACTAGTGATCCCTTATGCACGGAAAACTGATGAGATGGCATCAAACATTATTCCCGGGAGTACTAACGAGGAGTGGAAACAAATCAAAGAAGGCATACATAAAGCAGCAGAAGAATTTATTGGGAAAGCCAAACCTGTAAACAGGAAAGAGTGGATAACACCTGAAATAATTTGTCTAATGGAAGAAAGAAGACTATACAAAAATGCCTCTGACGAGCAAAGCGAAAACAAATATAGAAAGCTTAGAAACCAAATAAACAGAGAATCTAGGAAAGCAAAAGAAAATTACCTCAACAGCATTTGTAAAGAGGTGGAGGAAAACATGGTTAAAGGAAAAACTGACTTGGCCTACAGAACAATAAAACAAAACTTTGCTAAACGGAAAGTAAAATCTTCAGGAACTATAAAGAACAAAGAGGGCAAGGTACTATTTGGATATGACACGCTGAAGAGATGGCAAGAATACATTGAAGAGCTATATCAAGGAGACCCTCTAACAGATAATATGATAGAATTAAGCGAAGAAGTAGAGAAAGAAGAACTAGGGGACACAATTCTGAAAGATGAATTTGAAAAAGCACTAAAAGAACTACCAGATAAGAAAGCGGCAGGTGTTGATGATATACCTTCTGAACTAATTAAGAAATCAGGAGACAAAATGAAAGCTACATTACTGCAACTCATACAGAAAATATACAAAACAGGTGAAGTTCCTGAAGACTATCAGAAATGCATCATATTCCCCATACCTAAGAAAGCATCTACTATGGACTGTGAAAACCATCGAACACTCAGTCTTCTTTCACACGCATCAAAAATTCTAATAAGAATAATTTTGAAAAGAGTTGAAAACCAATTGAATAGCACTCTAAGTGAAGACCAATTCGGTTTTAGAAGCGGTGTAGGGACGAGGGAAGCAATCTTATCTTTAAGACTAATAATTGAGAAACAAATTTCCAAAAACAAACAAGTATTTATAGCCTTCGTAGACCTCGAAAAGGCATTTGACAATGTTGTATGGCCAGAAATGTTTAGAATTCTGAAGAAGGCTGGTCTGAAATATAATGACAGAAGGATAATCTTTAAAATATACCAAAATGAAACAGCCTTAGTTAAGAAGGAAAACAAAGAAGAAACAGCAAGAATAAGGAAAGGAGTGAGACAGGGATGCCCACTATCTCCAGTAATTTTCAACGCATATATCCAAGAAGCAATAGATAAAATAAGAGAGAATATTGAAGTAGGAATAAAACTTAACGGAATGAAAATAGATATGTTGCGATATGCAGATGATATCGCCATAATTACAGAAAGGAAAGAAGATTTAGAAGCCGCACTCAATGAAATGGAAAACACCTTAAAAGAACAGTATGGAATGAAAATAAATAAGAAAAAGACTAAAGTAATGGTGAGTGGCGCCCTGAACTACAATGAACCCATACGAATAACAATAAAGGGAGAGAAACTAGGGCAGGTTACAGAATTTAACTACTTAGGTAGCAAAATAACAGCAGATGGAAGGAGCAAAAGTGACATTAAAAACAGAATACAACTTGCCAAAATAGCATTCAATGGAAAAAGAAACTTACTGACGAGTAGAAATGTTAGTTTAGACGTAAGAAAGAGAGTCATGAAAACCTATGTGTGGAGTACAGCCCTTTACGGATGTGAAACTTGGACTAGTGGAAAAGAAGAAAAGAGAAGATTAGAGGCATTCGAAATGTGGTGCTACCGGAGAATGGAAAAAATCAGCTGGCGAGACAAGGCTACAAACGAAGATGTCCTCAGAAGAGTGAAAGAAAACAGATCTCTTTGGCGAAATATACAGAAAAGAAGAATAACCTTCATAGGTCACATTTTACGGCATAACAATTTCATTAAGAGAATATTAGAAGGAATCATTGAAGGAAGAACTCGCCGAGGACGACCTAGATTAAGCTACATTCAACAAGTAATAAATGACATCGGGTGCCAGACCTATGCAGATATGAAGAAGAAAGTTGACAAAAGAACGGAATGGCGTGCTGCTGCCAACCAACCTGTGGGTTGATAACCGAAGAAGAAGACGCTCCCCTTGAGACCCACATTCCCAACATGTCCACACCACTACATTCGTAGTGCGCCTAATAGATGGTTGCCCATCACACTCTTAACTCGTGGCAGATTAATCTACCAAGTCCCGTACGAGTTGGGGCATAATGTGTGCGTTCACACAAGGTCAATGGCGGGGTATCCATATTTTAACAGATATATACAATGGATAGAGCGTCTGCCATGTAAGCAGGAGATCCCGGGTTTGAGTCCAGGTCGGGGCACACATTTTCAACATGTCCTCAAGTCCCCAATGATGTATATCAACGCCTGTTTGCAGCTAGGGTGTCAATTTAATTATCATCTCATTCTAGAGAAGCTGCACGGTCATCAATGGTATCTGTTCTTTCGGAAAGGGTAAATTTACCCTTCTCAGTCATCCCTGAAAGTTTGCAACATCATCATGGAATCGCTCTGTATACCCACTGATGGTGTGTACGTGGACGAAGATACATTGATTTCCGACCATGTCTTCTTGGTGCTTCACTTTTTCATCAGGCAGCTTACTTCTCTTTGCTTTTTTACATCTCTCTGGTCAATGTGCAAAGACAGAGGTTGGAGGATTTCACACTGGGATCCATAAAATTGCTTGAGACGTATTCCGGACTACCTGAATGATTCCTGCTCCATCTTCGTCCAAATTCCGTTAATTTTATTTAACAATTTTATTTAGCTACCATTTTTGGTGCCTCACTGACACCATATTCTGGCTCCTATCACGAAACTAGTTCAATCATGCAGTTGTTTGTGCTAATGTGGGGATCACTTCCAAAAGCTTTGCGGTGGACGTGGACACTTCACACTTGCTACAACTGTCTGAAGTCCACGGAAACCAGTTGGATATTGTGGTCCATACAGCAGCACAGTATGTAGGGGCCGGAAGATGGCGCCAGTGAGGCATTGAAACTGGTAGCTAAATACAATGATCAGACACAACATTATGACCACCAGCCACTATCGATATAAAACAGCCCAGGCAGCCGCGCAATCTGATGCGCCTTGCCACGGTTCGCGCAGCTACCCCCGTTGGAGGTTGGAGTCCTCCCTCGGGCATGTGTGTGTGTGTGTGTGTGTGTGTGTGTGTGTGTGTGTGTGTGTGTAGCGTAATTTAGATTAAGTAGTGTGTAAACCTAGGGACCGATGACCTCAGCAGTCTGTTCCCATAGGAACTTACCACAAAATTTTTTACCTCCCGTGAAGGCGATGACAGCGCATCCATACTCCGCAATCCACCTGACGGTGTGTGGCGGAGGGTCCCTTGAGTATCTCTATCGGTTCTCCTTTCTATTCCAGTCTCGTATTGTTCGTGGAAAGAAAGATTGTTTGTATGCCTGCGTGGGTTCTAATCTCTCTGATTTTATCCTCATGGTCTCTTCGCTAGATATACGTAGGAGAGAACAATATACTGCTTGACTCCTCGGTGAAGGTATGTTCTTGAAACTTCAATAAAAGCCCGTACCGAGCCACTGAGCGTCTCTCTTGCAGAGTCTTCCACTCCAGTTTATCTATCATGTCCGTAATACTTTCGCGATTACTAAATGATCCTGTAACGAAGCGCGCTGCTCTCCGTTGGATCTTCTCTCTCTCTCTTCTATCAACCCTATCTGGTACCGATCCCACACCGATGAGCAGTATTCAAGCAGTGGGAGAACAAGCGTACTGTAACCTACTTCCTTTGTTTTCGGAATGCATTTCCTTAGGATTCTTCCAATGAATCTGTCTGGCATCTGCTTACCGACGATTAATTTTATATGGTCACTTCATTTTAGATCATAATTTATGGAATTAACTGCTTCGCGCTACTGACCTGCTTTATTGTAGCTAAATGATAAAGGATCTTTCTTTCTATGTATTCGCAGCACATTACACTTTACATTGAGATTCAATTGCCATTCCATGCACCATGCGTCAATTCATTGCAGATCCTCCTGCGTTACAGTACAATTCTCCATTGGTACAACCTCTCGATCTCCATTGGTACAACCTCTCGATCTCCATTGGTACAACCTCTACAGCATCATCCGCAAAAATACTGCGACAGATGAGTCCTAGTCAACACACGCATGGTGCATTTAGTATTAGCGAGCGTGTTGTCAGTGTGTAGAATGGGGAAGACGTGCGATCTCTGAGTCCGACCGAGGGCAGATTACAAATTGCACGACTTGTTGGGTGTTCGTGGATTGCTTTGGCGAGTGTCTTCAACACTTGGCGAAACCACGTCCGGAAGTCTACGGGCTGTGCAACCACCCCTCATTACAGACGTCGGACGTCGTAGATTGGGCGGACTGGTAAAACAGGACAGGCGGCGAACTAACACCAGACTATAATGCTGGGCATAGTTAAGTGTGTCTGAACACACAGTGCACCGAAGACCCCTACGATGCGCCACCGTAGGCAACGACCCATGCATGTGTCAGTGTTAACTGCACGACATGAGCAACTACGATGAAATGGGTAGCTGACCATCAGCACTGGACGTTAAAGCAGTGGCAGAGCGTTTCATGGTGAGAGGAATCCCGATACGTTCTACATCATGTCGGTCGGAGGGCGCGAATCTGTCGTCTTCCAGGGGAACAGCTTCTTGACAACTGTATTGTAGGTAGAAAACAAGCTGGCGGGGACTCCATTATGCTCTGAGGAACATTCATGTGGGCAGCCATGGGTCCAGTGGAGCTCGTACAAGGCACAATGACGGCCAAGGAGTATAGCACACTGGTTGCAGACCACGTACACCTCTTCATGACGATTTCCCGACGGAAGTGACATTTTTCAGCAAGATAATGCGCCATGTCACAAGGCCAGGAGTGTGATGGAGTGGTTCGAGAAACAATGTGAGTTCCAATCGATGTGCTGGCCCCCAAACTCGCCAGTTCGAAAGCGATCGAACTCATATGGAATGTGATTGAATGTGGCGTCAAAGCTCATTGCTCCCCTCCCCGGAATTTACGGGAATTAGGTGACTTGGGTGTGCAGACGTGATTCCAATCCTTGCCACAACGCGTCACCGCTGTTATCCGTGCCGAAGGTGGACATACCGGCTACTAAAAAGGTGGTCGTAATGTTCTAGCTGATCAGTGTAAAACTGTTAAATACACTCCTGGAAATTGAAATAAGAACACCGTGAATTCATTGTCCCAGGAAGGGGAAACTTTATTGACACATTCCTGGGGTCAGATACATAACATGATCACACTGACAGAACCACAGGCACATAGACACAGGCAACAGAGCATGCACAATGTCGGCACTAGTACAGTGTATATCCACCTTTCGCAGCAATGCAGGCTGCTATTCTCCCATGGAGACGATCGTAGAGATGCTGGATGTAGTCCTGTGGAACGGCTTGCCATGCCATTTCCACCTGGCGCCTCAGTTGGACCAGCGTTCGTGCTGGACGTGCAGACCGCGTGAGACGACGCTTCATCCAGTCCCAAACATGCTCAATGGGGGACAGATCCGGAGATCTTGCTGGCCAGGGTAGTTGACTTACACCTTCTAGAGCACGTTGGGTGGCACGGGATACATGCGGACGTGCATTGTCCTGTTGGAACAGCAAGTTCCCTTGCCGGTCTAGGAATGGTAGAACGATGCGTTCGATGACGGTTTGGATGTACCGTGCACTATTCAGTGTCCCCTCGACGATCACCAGTGGTGTACGGCCAGTGTAGGAGATCGCTCCCCACACCATGATGCCGGGTGTTGGCCCTGTGTGCCTCGGTCGTATGCAGTCCTGATTGTGGCACTCACCTGCACGGCGCCAGACACGCATACGACCATCATTGGCACCAAGGCAGAAGCGACTCTCATCGCTGAAGACGACACGTCTCCATTCGTCCCTCCATTCACGCCTGTCGCGACACCACTGGAGGCGGGCTGCACGATGTTGGGGCGTGAGCGGAAGACGGCCTAACGGTGTGCGGGACCGTAGCCCAGCTTCATGGAGACGGTTGCGAATGGTCCTCGCCGATACCCCAGGAGCAACAGTGTCCCTAATTTGCTGGGAAGTGGCGGTGCGGTCCCCTACGGCACTGCGTAGGATCCTACGGTCTTGGCGTGCATCCGTGCGTCGCTGCGGTCCGGTCCCAGGTCGACGGGCACGTGCACCTTCCGCCGACCACTGGCGACAACATCGATGTACTGTGGAGACCTCACGCCCCACGTGTTGAGCAATTCGGCGGTACGTCCACCCGACCTCCCGCATGCCCACTATACGCCCTCGCTGAAAGTCCGTCAACTGCACATACGGTTCACGTCCACGCTGTCGCGGCATGCTACCAGTGTTAAAGACTGCGATGGAGCTCCGTATGCCACGGCAAACTGGCTGCCACTGACGGCGGCGGTGCACAAATGCTGCGCAGCTAGCGCCATTCGACGGCCAACACCGCGGTTCCTGGTGTGTCCGCTGTGCCGTGCGTGTGATCATTGCTTGTACAGCCCTCTCGCAGTGTCCGGAGCAAGTATGGTGGGTCTGACACACCGGTGTCAATGTGTTCTTTTTTCCATTTCCAGGAGTGTAGAATTAAGGCCGTTGATATCTACGAGGGTCACTCCAAAAGGAATGCACACTATTTTTGTAGAAATACAGTTTTCATTGTGCATGTGTGAAAGTTTTACAGTGTGTAGATACATTGTTCCCGTTTGTTTTCAAACTTATTTCAACCTGTTCTCCTGAGTGGCGCCGTCACATCATGTCTTCAAGATGGCTGCTACATTTGACGTTCGTCAGAAGCAACATGCTGTCATAGAATTCCTGTGCTGCGGAAAAGGGACAGTGGGAAACATCCACAAGAGGTCGATCGCAGTACAGTTAGTCGGTGGGCAAGCAGGTTACGTGATGAAAGCGGGCACGGCAATATTGAGGATTGTCCTATCAGCGGCAGGCCTCGTACTGTACACACTCCAGACAATGTGCAGAGAGTTAACGAATTGGTGACTGCTCACAGACGCATCACAGTGAACGAATTGTCACGCTACGTTGGGATAGGGGAGGGAAGTGTTTCAGTATTCTGCAAAGTGTAGGCGTTAAAAAAGGTTTGTGCCAGGTGTGTTCCCAGGATATTGATAGTGGCTCACAAAGAAACAAGAAAAACGGTATGCAGCGAACTTTTGGAACAGTACAAGAATGGTGGAGATGAACTTCTTGGAAGAATTGTGACAGGTGATGAAACATGGCTCCATTTTTCACCAGAGACGAAGAGGCAATAAATGGAGTGGCATCATGCAAATTCACCCAAGAAAAAAAAAATTCAAAACCACACCTTCTGCTGGAAAACTTATGGCTGCGGTGTTTTTCGATTCCGAAGGACTCCTGCTTGTGGACATGATGCCAAGTGGAACCACCATAAATTCTGATCAATATGTGACGACACTGAATAAACTTCAAGCTCGACTAAGTCGTGTTCGACCACACCGGCAAAAGCAGGATGTTTTGCTGTTGCACGACAATGCATGACCACATGTCAGTCGAAAAACCATGGAAGCGATCACAGAACTCGGATGGACAACACTGAAACACCCACCTTACAGTTCCTGTCTCCATGTGACTATCATCTCTTTGGGAAACTGAAAGACTCTCTTTGTGGAACAAGGTTTGAAGATGATGACTCCCTTGTGCACGCTGCCAAACAGTGGCTCCAACAGGTTGGTCCAGAATTTTACCGTGCGGGTGTACAGGCGCTGGTTCCAGGATGGTGTAAGGCAGTTGAGAGGGATGGAAATTACGTGGAGAAATGAGAAAATATTGTTCCTAAAGGATGTATCTACACACTGTAAAACTTTCAAACATGTAGAATAAAAGATGGATTTTTAAAAAATAGTGTGCATTTCTTTTGGAGTGACCCTCGTTTATTTCCTTCAGGGCTTCCATCAGCCGCGGTTCCATTCCGTTTACACAAGGTGGAATTACAGAAACTTCGTCCTTACCAGTTAATGCTAACGAACCGGCCATCGGTGGGATGGAAAAAAACTAACCTTTCCTGGTTACTGTTCCGAACTTCTGTTTTGTCCCATATTCCTTAGGGAAGCCATGTATTTTATTTAGTAGCTTAGTCTTGAGACTGGAAGACACATGCTGTAGTGAGTGGAAGCGGACGTAAGCGCACAGGTGGTTGGTTAGCGCGGCACCTTGCAGCTGGGGAGTTTTATAGCCTTGGGTGGTCCCGGCTGAGCAAAATAACAAATGCGCCGTAACGCGCGGCCACGGATGGTCCCAAGAAGCGTGAAATCGGGAAAGATGTTGGCCGTCTGCCCGCTCGCCGTGAGGTAACCAGTCGTTCGCTCGTGCGCCTCTTTTTACGTCCCTCGTTCAGCTTTGCTGACATAATTATCGTCCATTGTTAGCGTTGGGAATTTACTGCTCTGAGTTCCTCGCTGTCAAATAAATCACGCCGCCTGTCGACAGTGCTGCCGTCAAGCGGAAGTTCTCGCCCTCACCGGGACCGGAATACAATCCAGATAAAAGGAAGGTTCCGACCAGGAACTGTCTGATAAAAGTAAACTCAAATAAAAGTAAACTCCAAGCCCTAGGCGCGCAGTCTGGAACCGCGCGACTGCTACGGTCGCAGGTTCGAATCCTGCCTCGGGCATGGATGTGTGTGATGTCCTTAGGTTAGTTAGGTTTAAGGGGCTCCGAAACGCCCTATACTTGCAATGTTAAAATAACGCTTATAAATTACATCTTTCCTCACAAAGTATTTGAGGTAGGAAGTTGAACTTTTTACAGATTATTTATTGGAATATGGGCTACAACTTAACACAGGGATTTTACAAAATTTTAGTTCAGTTATTAAAGATGACTTTTTCAATTGTAATGAAAATTCACAACATTTTTGCAATTTTTTATTTATATATTCAAAAATATACAGTTTTTTTGGAAAAAGGCTGTGTTAAATTATGCAGAAGGTACTGTGTAACATTTACTGAAAGTTTGAAACAAATATGTTTGGAAGATCCTTAGAAAACATGTAATTAGTATGAGAAAATAAAAGTTTTGGGAATCGAGCGACAAAGATTGGATTAACTTTTTAGTGCATTCCAGGTCCATAGGATGGATTATCTTCATCCTCTGCAAACTCCTCCTCCAGCTTCCTCTTGTTCCTCCTCCTGTTTACTCTTGCTTGTATTTCTAGACTCTTTACAGCCCTGTCTGCAGCCCGAAGGCGTTCCTTGTCTAAAGCAAGCATCGCTCGTACCATGTTAGAACCTATCTTCATTCCCATATTTCTAAATACCTTGCACCTTACAATGTTGCCATCATTGAAAGTCGCAACAGCATCATACACACCAAAGTGAAGTGTTTCTATTCCAACAAATACAGTCTTGGGGATTCTCTACCATATAACACTATTTACACTTTCATTGGGGTTTTGAGTTTTCCCGTGAATACACTTTTTCAACAGTTCAGGTGCTGCTAAGTCTCTGAAAATAGGTTTTATCACCTCCATTATTGCATAATATTGCATAATAACACCATTTGACAGCAGTTTAACAGCGCCACAGTGAGTCACGCCCGTGTAGAACATATTTCAAAAAAAATTTAAAAATAGTTGTAGTCTTCGGAATTGAATAAATTATATATCTATTAAAAGGTAATAGTCTGCAGATTCAGAAAACGCAAAAAAGTAAAAATTGAACTTTTCATGATTTTGAGCCTTTCCGGAGCCCCTTAAGTAGTTCTAAGTTCTAGGGGACTGATGACCACAGATGTCAAGTCCCATAGTGCTCAGAGCCATTTGAAACTCCAAGCCAGGTTTCTGTTTGACTTCTAAGGTAGTCTATTAGCGTAAGATTGTTAAAATTTATTGTTCGGGTGACAGTGAACGAAATGCTGCATTTTTGGCTTCTTGGCATTTTGCCGCTATGCTTTTCCTGCAGTTCATTCTGAAGTGTTCCTAACATGTATATGTGGCAAGAGTCAAAGATTTCTGGAGCTTCTAGCCTTTCTCTTCACATTAAGTGTTATGCAGAAATTTTTCAAACGAAGATAATAATGCTAGCAAATTTCATTAACTGCGTCATCACTCCTAAGTGCCATGAGAAGAGATGGATCATATTCGAGAATGCTTTATGTGTCCCCTCCTCTGGCCATATACAGTGTGTCCCAATCCTGTTTCTATGAAAAATAAGTCATGGATTCTGTCCACAAAATCACAGTATTTATCCAAAATACACTACTGGCCATTAAAATTGCTACACCACGAACATTACGAGCTACAGACGTCAAATTTAACCGACAGGAAGAAGATGTGTGAATGCTCTGAAAAGCAAACCATTTGCATATCACAACAAGGTTGGACACCTACAACGTGCTGACATAAGGAAAGTTTCCAATCTCCCACCGATTTCTCATACACAAACAGAAATTGACCGGCGTTGCCTGGTGAAACGTTGTTGTGATTCCTCGTGTAAGGAGGAGAAACGCGTATCATCACGTTTCCGACTTTGATAAAGGTCGGATTGTAGCCTATAGCGATTGCGGTTTATCGTATCGCGACGTTGATGCTCGCGTTGGTCGAGATCCAATGACTGTTGGCAGAATATGGAATGGGTGGGATCAGGAGGGTAATACGGAACGCCATGCTGGATCCCAACGGCCTCGTATCACTAGCAGTCGAGATGACAGGCATCTTATCCGCATGGCTGTAACGGGTCGTGCAACCACGTCTCGATCCCTGAGTCAACACATGGGATCGTTAGCAAGACAACAATCATCTGCACGAACAATTCGACGACGTTTGCACCAGCATCGACTATCAGCTCGGAGACCATGGCTGCGGTTACCCTTGACGCTGCATCACAGACAGGAGCGCCTGCGATGGTGTACTCAACGACGAACCTGGGTGCACGAATGGGAAAACATTTTCTCGGATGAATCCAGGTTCTGTTTACAGCATCATGATGGAAGCATCCGTGTTTGGCGACATCGTGGTGAACGCACATTGGAAGCGTGTATTCGTCATCGCCATACTGGCGTATCACCCGGCGTGATGGTATTGGGTGCCATTGGTTACACGTCTCGGTCATCTCTTGTTCGGATTGACGGCACTTTGAACAGTGGACGTTATATTTCAGATGTGTTACGAACCGTGGCACTACCCTTCATTCGATCTCTTCGAAACCCTACATTTCAGCAGGATAATGCACGACCGCATGTTGCAAGTCCTGTACGGGCCTTTCTGGATACAGAAAATGTTCGACTGCTGCCCTGACCAGCAGATTCTCCAGATCTCTCACCAATTGAAAACGTCTGGTCAATGGTGGCCGAGCAACTGGCTCGTCACAATACGCCAGTATCTACTCTTGATGAACTGTGGTATCGTGTTGAAGCTGCATGGGCAGCTGTACCTGTACACGCCATCCAAGCTCTGTTTGACTCAATGCCCAGGCGTATCAAGGCCGTTATTGCGGTCAGAGGTGGTTGTTCTGGGTACTGATTTCTCAGGATCTATGCACCCAAATTGCGTGAAAATATAATCACATGTCAGTTCTAGTATAATATGTTTGTCCAATGAATACCCGTTTATCATCTGCATTTCTTCTTGGTGTAGCAATTTTAACGGCCATGAATCATTACGCAGCTGAAATCGATTTAAAAACGTTTTGAAACAGTCGTCGTACTCCTTTTTTAGAGTTGCGTTTAGTACTGCAGTACAGTTTTTTCTTGGATGCCCTTAAATGCATCCTAACAGTGTCCATTCATTCCCACCTTCAGTTTGGGGAAAAATCAGTAGTCGACTGGGACCAAATCTAGCAAATACGTTGCGTGATCCAGGACTGGCATCCATTTGTTAACCAAACACTCTCTCGCGATCTTCGCTCTGTAGGATGAGGTGTTGTCGTTCAGAAGCGACTAGGACCCTGCCTCTCTGTATTCGGGTCGAATATAGCGAATTCACTGTCCGATGTGCCTGACCTAACACAAAACGTCATGTTGCCTCATTGTTCCTCCGCCATTTTCCGACGTTGGACACAAAATGTTATATTCGCAGCCAGGACGCCTTCTGCAGCGAGCTAGAGCTTTGCCCATGTCCAAAGGTGTTGCTGAAGGATTGTAACGCCGCATCTCTGCACAAGATAGCGTTGCAGTTTGGAATTTCACGCAAGCTATCCTAACAGAGGGCAACGGACTTGCCGCAGTGGATACAGCGGTTCCCGTGAGATCACCGAAGTTCAGCGCTGTCGGGCGTGAAGGCACTTGGTAGGGGAACCATCCAGGCCGCCATCCGCTGTTGCAATTTTTCAGGGTGCACTCAGCCTCTTGATGCCAATTGGGGAGCTACTCGACCGAATAGTAGCGGCTTCGGTCAAGAATACCATCATAACGACCGTGGGAGCGGTGTGCTGACCCCACGCCCCTGCTATCCGCATCCTCCACTGAGGATGACACGGCGGTCGGGTGGTTCCGGTAGGCTACACGTGGACTGAAGACGGAGTGCTTTTTTTTTATCCTAACAGAGCTGGGACACACTGTGTATCATCGACACATCACACGTTCCTTCCATCTCCACTTAACATTCTTCCCCCAGGTAATTTTAATTGCTTATGCCCCCCAGACCCTCTTCATACCTAGCTACAACAGAGAGAGTCTTCTTACATCGACATCCACCGCACACGTCAGGTCCACGCATATCAGGTCCGTTTACATGTAGCAACTTTTCCCATCAGTTCTGATGTGTTGATACAGGGGCAGTAGCAAGCTAGGGTTACAAAGGATATCGAACACGATTGTTTTGGTGGTACAGGTGTTACGGTGGGGGGAGGCAATGTTGCATAGGCGTATTGATATCCAAATCTTTGAACACGACACTCTAACCGGCCAAGATTCTCGTAACAACGTACTCATTCCTCATGTGCGTTCATTCGGCCCTGAGTCAGTTTTTATGGATAATAATGTGCGACTGCATTGGACAGCGCAGGTGGAGGGGGTCTCAGAACAATAGCATGCTCGGCGAAAGGACTGGCCTGCCCGTTTCCCATACCTCGACTTAAATCCTTCGAGCACGTCATGGGATGCGTTGGGGAGACGTGTTTCAGAGGGTTCAAATACAACAGCGACCATCCAGCACTTGTGGCCGCACTAGTGGAGGAATGGAATGCCCTACCACAAGAATTACTTACCAACCTAGTGGCAAGCGTGGAAGCACGTTGATGGGCATACAGTGCCGTCGATGGTGTTCGCACACCGTATTACGAACCATGTCCCGCCGTTTGTAATGTCCAGTGGACCACCATGAATCACGGTGGCCTGAGTACGAGGGTTGTAACTTTTTATTTATTTATATATATGTTTATTTATTTATTTACAGCTCTTACAAAATAGATACGTGTTTCAAAGTTTTACTGACCTTCAAAGTAGTCGCCAGCATTGTGTATAACCCGTTGCCAACGATGTGAAAGTCGTAGATACTCTTAGCAGTGCCAGCTGTGTTGACAGTTCGAGAGGCGCAGTGTATTGCCCGAAGAATTTGTAGCAGTTCTGAAGCGAACGTCGTGAAGTCTTTCCTTCAGTTTAGAAATCGTGTTGAACTTACGAGGGCTCAAGTCAGGGGAGTACAGTAGGTGGTATAGCACTTAGCAGCCACATCAGTCAAACAAATCAGTAACAGCCTGCACTGTACGTGCTTGAGGATCTTCCTGCAAAATAATGGTCAGGTCCTGCACAAAGTGTCATCACCTCTGTCTCTAAGCTGGTCGTAGGTTGTGTTCCAAAAATGAACCCAGTCATCAGCCAGTGGCCAATACACCTGCTCTAAATTAAAAGTGTTTTTTTTTCGTTTATTACTGCTGTTTATGTGAACAAAAACTGAATACAGATGACAAGAAGGTATTTGGAGGATTTCAGTCACTTTTACCTCGAAGAAATTTACGACCATCTACTGTCGTTGGAGATAAGATCATTCGGCACGACAGTTAAGGACCTGTCATGCGTAGCAGTTGACCTGTCATATAGGAGAGGTGACGTTGTGGCTCCGTCAACGAAGTCAGACCTTCTACAGTGACTGTATCAACAAAGTGGTCTCTCGTTGGGAGATTTTTGTTCCTTGGCACAGTGTCTATCTAGAAAAAATGAATATGTAGACATGAAGAATAAAAGTGTAGAATGTCATAAAGTTTGTTTTGTTTAAAAAGCTTTAACTGTTAGCACATGAAAAAATTCGGAGGCATTACTTTTGAGCACGCCTTCGTCGATCGGTTGGAACTGCGCTAAAAAATATCGAGAAAATATAGGGTGGCCGTTATATCTGCACTTCCCTGGTAACCAAAGAAACTTAGCTCACAAGGTAACATAGTTCAAATGGTTCAAATGGCTCTGAGCACTGTGGGACTAAGGACATAACACACTTCCATGCCAGTGGCAGGATTCGAACCTGCGACCGTAGCAGTCACGCGGTTCCAGACTGAAGCGCCTAGAACCGCACCGCCACACCGGCCGGCTAAGGTACCATGAATCAAACAACAAATATAACATAAAAAGAACATCCGCGTAGAGGCTGCTGGAAGAGGGTGGTACTCGGGAATACGACTGTTTACTTTTAGAAATATCGGGAATTGGATGTATCGATTTTTTAAAAAGTAGCACTATTGGCCCTAGATGTATCGGAACAATGTATCGGTATATCGAAGGAAGAAACATCGTCGGAAAAAAAAAGCACTCCGGCTTCAGGCCACGAGTGGCCTACCTGGACCATCCGACCGCCGTGTCATCCTCAGTGGAGGATGCGGATAGGAGGAGCGTTGGGTCAGCACACCGCTCTCCCGGCCGTTATGATGGTATTCTTGACCGAAGCCGCTACTATTCGTTCGAGTAGCTCCTCAATTGGCATCACGAGGCTGAGTGCACCCCGAAAAATGGCAACAGCGCATGACTGCCTGGATGGTCAGCCAGGTAAGTGCCGACCACGCCCGACAAGAAACATCGTCGTACCGGCCAATAAAAATATTTAAACTTTGTTGATCCATTATGGACCATGGGACAACCGATGGCAGGTATTTCTTGATGCAATAATTTACCAACAGCCATATGTACTGTAGAAATTTATTTTATGAACTTCTTATGTGCTGGCAGTTTCGGCATTACATTGATGCCATCTTCAGGCCCAGGCTGTGTCACCTGGTCACCAAGAGCCGTTGCATAACGATTTGATTCACGGATCCAGTTATATGGCTCCTTCCGTGTATAGCAATTTCACGAATATGACGTCTGGGGCCTGAAGATGGCATCAATGTAATGCCGAAACTGATAGTACATAAGAAGTTCATAAAATAAATTTCTACAATACATACGGCTGTTGGTAAGTTATTGCATCAAAAAATAAAAATATTGGCTTCACATTGTAAATATACTTCTGATTTTAGAGCTGCCTATTTAATCATTGATTTATTATTAGATATTTTGTAAATCAACAAGGTAGCGTGCGTGCGTTCGTGTGTGTGTGTGTGTGTGTGTGTGTGTGTGTGTGTGTGTGTGTGAAATCTTATGGGACTTAACTGCTAAGGTCATCAGTCCCAAAGCTTACACACTACTTAACCTAAATTATCCTAAGGACAAACACACACACCCATGCCCGAGGGAGGACTCGAACCTCCGCCGGGACCCGCCGCACAGTCCATGACTGCAGCGCCTCTGACCGCTCGACTAATCCCGCGCGTCAACAAGGTAGCAGCCTGCTTATCTCCCTTAGAGCAACAACTGAAAGGAAAACAATGGTAACTGCACTTAAGTGGCACAATAAAAGGTGTCCGAGGGCTCCGTCGTTCGGTTTCGTCACATATCGGGTTTGTTCGGAATACTTTATGTCGACTTTCCCGTTTTCTCATTTCTGCGAACGCCAGCGACGTACCAGTTGTAGTGTAAAAATTACGCCGTGAAGTCAAACGTTGCAGTTTCTGTTCGTAACGCCGAGCGGCGACTATTTTAGCCTTTCTCCCCCCCCCCCCCCCCGCCCCCTCCCCGAGCGTTTCCTCCCACCGAACAGACCACTCTTGCCATTTAGAATTTTGTTCATTTTCAGCAACTGTTCTTGAAGACTGCCGATGTGAAGAAACAGCACACTAGTTGCAACAATTTTTTTTTTAGCACAAGTGGTGTGCTATTTCTTCTCATTGGAAATCTTTTTATTTCATTCACACTGGCATCCTTCAGTGTAATCGCACTTCTTCTTTGTGCCACCTGTACTTGCTTCACACAGAAAGAAAAGCTGAAAAAGTAGTAAGGCTCCTTCACATAGTGAACGTAAAATTTCGGAAGAACAGATTCAAATATTAACCGAAAATTGTGATAAAGATATACACTACTGTCCGTTAAAATTGCTACACCACTAAGATGACGTGCTACAGACGCCAAATTTAGCCGACAGGAAGAAGATGCTGTAATATGCAAATGATTAGATTTTCAGAGCATTCAAACAAGGTTGGCGCCTGTGGCGACACCTACAACGTGCTGACATGAGGGACGTTTCCAACCGATTTCTCATACACAAACAGCAGTTGACCGGTTGGCGTGGTGAAACGTTGTTGTGATGCCACGTGTAAGGAGGAGAAATGCGTACCATCACGTTTCCGACTTTGATAAAGGTCGGATTGTAGCCCATCGCGATTGCGGTTTATCGTATCGCGATATTGCTGCTCGCGTTGGTCGAGATCCAATGACTGTTAGCAGAATATGGAATGGGTGGGTTCAGGAGGGTAATACGGAACGCCGTGCTGGATCCCAACGGCATCGTATCACTAGCAGTCGAGATGACAGGCATCTTATCCGCATGGCTGTAACGGATCGTGCAGCCACGTCTCGATCCCTGAGTCAACAGATGGGGACGTTTTCAAGACAACAACCATCTGCACGAACAGTTCGACGACGTTTACAGCAGCACGGACTATCAGCTCGGCGACCATGGCTGCCGTTCCCCTAGACGCTGCATCACAGACAGGAGCGCCTGCGATGGTGTACTCAACGACGAACCTGGGTGCACGAATGGCGAAATGTCATTTTTTTTTTTTGATGAATCCAGGTTCTGTTATAGCATCATGATGGTCGCATCCGTGTTTGGCGACATCGCGGTGAACGCACATTGGAAGCGTGTATTCGTCATCGCCATACTGGCGTGTCACCCGGCGTGATGGTATGGGGTGCCATTGGTTACACGTATCGGTCACCTCTTGTTCGCATTGACGGCACTTTGAACAGTGGACGTTAGATTTCAGATGTGTTACGACCCGTGGCTCTACCCTTCATTCGATCTCTGCGAAAACCTACATTTCAGCAGGATAGTGCGCGAGCGCATGTTGCATGTCTTGCACGGGCCTTTCTGGATACAGAAAATGTTCGACTGCTGCCTTGGCCTGAACATTCTCCAGATCTCTCACCAACTGAAAAGTGTGGTGGCTGAGCAACTGGCTCGTCACAATACGCCAGTCACTACTCTTACGGCCAGAGGTGGTTGTTCTGGGTACCGATTTCTCAGCATCTGTGCACCCAAATTGCGTGAAAATGTAATCACATATCAGTTCTAGTATAATATATTTGTCCAATGAATGCCCGTTCATCATCTACATTTCTTCTTGGTGTAGCAAATTTAATGGCCAGTAGTGTATTATAAAATAAAAATATCGGCACTCGATATTGCCCTCTCGGCGTCGATATATCGATGTATCGGGGGAAGTATGTCGACGATATATATATATATTGATATTTCTTGGAGAAAATATCGGTATATCGATATTTTATCAGCAGCCCTTCACTGGAAAGGTTGCTACTCCAGAGCGTGAACCTGTTGTGTCCCGTTGGCACACGCACTGCCGGTTCGTAGGACGGCCGGCGCGTGGGCGCTGTTTTCTTCGTCACGAGCACACCAAACTAAACAGAGCTGATAGACCTATGACTATATTAATACCAAGTGACACTTTAGCGCTTAATTCATCCGTCAGTTTTAATTAAAACTCGTACAGGATTTTTATATAAGGCGAAATTTCGTGGGGCAACAGTTTTTTAACAGATTCCCGAGTGGCGAGTTTGATTTCATTTTCATTAAGTACCGAGCCCGGCGCCGTGTCACTTTTTTTTTTTTTTTCGCCCTGCGGCCGATTAACAGAGCACATAATAATAAGATACGGAGCCACCGTTTGACAGGCGCCCGAATATTTATCGCCGTAATGCGGCCACAAATCCGACGGTGGAAAAATCTGTAATGAGGGATTATGAATGTCACCGCGGCCGGCGTATTAGAATTACAAAACGGGCGCCGCAGTAACTCGGGCGGCCGTCCTGGGCTTAATGGACGGGCGCGGCGTTCCGGGGACAGGTTAGCGGCGGCCGCGCCACGCGTCTCCCGCCAACAGCAGGTAGCCGGCGGGAGGTCCGCAGCAGCAGCAGCAGCAGCAGCAACGCGTCACAACTACTGCCGGGCAGGGGGACGTGTTTACAAAGGCGTGCGGAAGAGCAGCGTGTGCGTCGCTCTCCTCCAACACGGTTGCGGTAGATTTTCTTTCCTTTTCTTTTTTTTTTTTCTTTATTGAATTTCGATTCCCCCCGAAAGGGGGAGGGCTGGCAGCAGCTTAGTATGCCGCTCTTCAGCCTACAGACTTTGTTAGAATGATGAAGAGAATAAATAATAAAAACAGGCGATAAAATCGGAGACTTAAATAGTAACATGGCGAAAAAACCGTGGAACTTAAAACATAGAACAAAAGGGATGATGATACTATAAAATACATACGAAGCAGACAGGTAAATTAATAGACAGACAAAAAACACGGCGACAGTTTGGTTTCTGTTCGCAAAAGACATAAAATTCACACCCAGCGACAGCATGGTTTCTGTTCGCAACACTAGAAAGGCGAACAACACTGAACACTCACTCGAACACTGCACTAAAAAGTTTGCAAATGTGACACACCACAGCCGAGAGCACGTGGGGGGAAACTGGACAGATGATGGCAAAATAAAAAAAAAGGGGGTGGAAGGAGAGAAAAGCGAAGGGGGGGAGGGGTGAAAGGAGCCAATGGAGGATGAGGATCCATAAGAGGGGTGGGGGGTGCTGGGCAGACGCGACAGGGAATGGGGAAGGCAGAGGAGGGGAATACAAAAGGACTCGGGAGGGGGGGGGGAGAAGGGAGGTAGGGAGAGGTTTGGCAGGGAGAAAACAGGATGGAAGGGGGGGAGGGAACCAAGGAGGGGGGTGAGTATCAGAGTCTATTTGAGGGATAGATGGAGGGAGAGAGGGCATCATCCGGGAGGGAGAGTTGAGGGAAGCCACCTTGGGAAACGAGATGAAGGGTGTAGAGATGGAGGGTAGGGGGGACACAAAAGTGAAGGCGTGGCAAGGGGGGGTGGGGGGAGCAACCAGTGAATGAGGGGGATCAAGGCGGCGGGAGGTGTAGAGTATGGGGATATGTTCGAGGAATAGGAGCAGATAGGGGAAAGGTATGAGGTTATAGAGGATCTGCGTGGGGGACGGGAACGTACGGTTCCGGTAGACAATGTCATCCAATATGCCCCTCAAAAGTAGTAAGAATGAATAAGATCGAGTGGTTATGAATGCCAGTCCATTCCTGTGGCAGAAAGTTTGCAATAATCCAACGCAATGACTCTATTCCCGAAGATATACAGGGTGGTCCATTGAAAGTGACCGGGCCAAATATCTCACGAAATAAGCATCAAATGAAAAAACTACTAAGAACGAAACTCGTCTAGCTTCAAGGGGGAAACCAGATGGCGCTATGGTTGGCCCGCTAGATGGCGCTGACACAGGTCAAACGGATATCAATTGGGTTTTTTTAAATAGGAACCCCCATTTTTTATTACATATTCGAGTAGTACGTAAAGAAATATGAATATGAATAGTCACAAACGTATAAGAACGTGGTAACACGTAACATTCCGCCAGTGCGGACGGTATTTGCTTCGTGATAAATTACTCGTATTAAAATGGACCGTTTACCAATTCCGGAAAAGGTCGATATCGTGTTGATGTATGGCTATTGTGATCAAAATGCCCAAGGGCGTGTGCTATGTATGCTGCTCGATATCCTGGACGAAACCATCCAAGTGTCTGGACCGTTCGCCGGATAGTTACATTATTTACGGAAACAGGAAGTGTTCAGCCACATGTGAAACGTCAGCCACGACCTGCAACAAATTATGATGACCAAGTAGGTGTTTTAGCTGCTGTCGCGGCTAATCTGCACATCAGTAGCAGGCAAATTGCGCGAGAATCGGGAATCTCAAAAACATCGGTGTTGAGAATGCTACATCAACATCGGTTGCACCCGTACCATATTTCTATGCACCACTAATTGCATAGCGACGACTTTGAACGTAGTGTACAGTTCTGCCACTGAGCACAAGACAAATTACGGGACGATGACAGATTTTTTGCACGCGTTCTATTTAGCGACGAAGCGTCATTCACCAACAACGCTAACGTAAACCGGTATAATATGCACTATTGGACACGGTAAATCCACGATGGCTGCGAGAAGTGGAACATCAGCGACCTTGGCGGGTGAATGAATGGTGCGGCCTTATGGGAGGAAGGATAATTGTCCCCCATTTTATCGATGGCAATCTAAATGGTGCAATGTAGGCTGATTTCCTACGTAATGTTCTACCGATGTTACTACAAGATGTTTGACTGCATGACAGAATGGCGATGTACTTCCAACATAATGGATGTCCGGCATATTGCTCGCGTGCGGTTGAAGCGGTATTGAATAGCATATTTCATGACAGGTGGATTGGTCGTCGAAGCACCATACCATGGCCCGCACGTTCACCGGATCTGACTTCCCCGGATTTCTTTCTGTGGGGAAAGTTGAAGGATATTTGCTATCATGATCCACCGACAACGCCTGACAAGATGCGTCAGCGCATTGTCAATGCATGTGCGAACATTACGGAAGGCGAACTACTCGCTGTTGAGATGAATGTCGTTACACGTATTGCCAAATGCATTGAGGTTGACGGGCATAATTTTGAGCATTTTTTGCATTAATGTGGTGTTCACAGGTAATCACGCTGTAACAGCATGCGTTCTCAGAAATGATATGTTCACAAAGGTACATGTATCACAGTGGAACAACCGAAATAAAATGTTCAAACGAACATTTTTTTAATTTAAAAAACCTACCTGTTACCAACTGTTCGTCTAAAATTGTGAACCATATGTTTGTGACTATTACAGCGCCATCTATCACAAAGCGAAAAAAGTGGTCCACCTGAAACATTCATATTTCTTTACGTACTACACGAATATGTAATAAAATGGGGTTCATATTTTGAAAAACGCATTTGATATCCGTTTGACGTATGGCAGCGCCATCTAGTGGGCCAACCATAGCGCCATCTGGTTTCCCCCTTCTAGCTAGACGAGTTTCGTTCTTTGTAGTTTTTTCGTTTGATGCTTATTTCGTGAGATGTTTGGCCCGGTCACGATCAACGGACCACCCTGTATATTCCGCACATTGTCAGTCTGGGGGCGATCGGCAATGTACAGGATGATTCCTAAAGAATACCACAGCTTTGAAAATCGGTATTTAATCGAGGGATTACGATGGAACTTTGGGTAATTAATCATTGTGAATATTACTTAACAAAGTTTTTTCAGGAGAAAAAAAGTTCATAAATGCGCAGTTTGACCCCTTCCAGACACTCGAGCGACATCAACCAGATACTCGAAGTCGTTCCGCACTCCGGCGTAACAGTTTGGGTAACTGCAGTTATTCCTTCTTCAGTTCCTCAATGTTTTATAGTAGAGGTGGTCGAATCACCATATCTTTAACATGCCCCATAGAAAACATCACGGGAGCTGAAGTCAGGGCTTCTTGAAGGCTAGCGATGAAGCGCTCTGTCTTGATCTGGCTGGCGTCCAGTGCAATGCTATGGTTACCTCTCGTTCAGATGGTCATAGACAGATACGTGCCAATGGGATTGCGCCCCATCCGGCTGAAATGTGAGCTGCCGTGCTGCTTCATCGAGTTGAGGGAACAACCAATTCGCAACATTTTCAGATAGGTTTGTCCAGTTACAATTGCATCTTAAAAAAAAAAAGGACCAAAAACATTATCATCAACTTATATGGATATGGTGTCTGTTCTTTCGGACATGTCCGAAAGAACAGACACCATTAATGACCTGCCGTCCGCCCCGATAGCTGAATGGTCAGCGTGACGGACTGCCGCCCTGAGGGGCCCGGGTTCGAGTCCCGGCTGGGTCGGGGATTTTCTCCGCTCAGGGTCTGGGTGTTGTGTTATCTTCATCATCATTTCATGCTGGCACTGTAGCTCAGCGTGTGCGGTCAGAGGGTTAGCTGCCCTCCGTAATAATAATAATAATAAAAAACTGATCTAACCGGTCAACGACGAATTTGAACGAATGACTTACGACGTCCGCCCCGAGCAAATGCAACGAAAAAAAAAAAAAATGGATAGAGCATCTGCCATGAAAGCAGGAGATCCCGGGTTCGAGTCCCGGTCGGGACACACATTTTCACCTGTCCCCGTTGATATATATCAACGCCCGTCAGCAGCTGACGGTATTAATATAATTCTAATTTCTAAAAACTTTATTGGCTGAAATGGCACAGCAAATGTTCACCTTTGGTGAACCACTTTGTAACCTTCCCGTATAAATAAAAAATATATAAAATAATGTTATGTAACCATCCTGAACATAAAATAAAAAAATAAAAGAAGTAAATTTGGATAATTAAATTCTGACGTACGAAAACTGATAAATCTTAACTCATGAAAAACTGATAAATTTTGACGTAAGCAGCGCTACGCCATGGCCCTGTGAAATCAAACTGAATCTGTCCGTGAGAAATAAAGTGAAAAATTATCACCTCGTGATGGTGTCGCCGGATAACGCTGTCTATATATCTGCTCGTAAATGGCACAGCTTAGTGCAATGCTGGCCTATCTACTAATACTGGATAACCTCTGTCTGAGATCTGAATTACTAGAAAAACTGACTTTACTTAGTGAAACAGCTGCACAGCTGGTCGTCTGATTACTAAAGAACACATGACTATGATCTGACAAAAATTCAGGAATACTTTAATTTAGATAAATGATTGGATCGGGACTGGCAATGACTTAAGGGGAAATTATACTTTTATAGTTGAATGGTAAAAACAATTATATTCTGAAAATTTTTTACGTTATTGTTAAAGATTTACAATCGATTACACGGGAAAATTGAATATATTACAAATCTTGGTCAACTGGTGTTGCAAATCACAAAAGAAAAGATTGAAACTGTTGTGTCCAGGTCCTACCGTCCAGACACAACGAGGTAGCTAGGTGCACGCTAAACTAACGCAGACGGGCTTGAAGTTCTGGAACATGAGACTTATTAATGAATAAGAAGAAAAGTACATATAGGTTTGTTACTTAACTTTAATGAATCCTTGGAATACATCTCTCTTGAATATTAGTACGCTATAAGCACTGATACAAATGGCGCCTTGCTAGGTAGTAGCTATGGACTAAGCTGAAGGCTATACAATCTGTCTCTCGGCAAATGAGAGGAAAGCTTCGTACGTCTGGTCGCAAGCTATGTAGTCCGTACAACTGGGGCGAGGTCTAGTCCGTGTCTTGTGACCTGCCATGTGGTGGCGCTAGGATTGCGATTACACAGTGGCGACACGCGGGTCCGACATGTACTATAGGACCGCGGCCGATTTAAGTTACCACCTAGCAAGTGTGGTGTCTGGCGGTGACACCACAGAAACTAATTCATATTAACATCTCAGACAAGTGGCTTAACTACGTGCATGCCAGTAAAAATAATAAATTTTACCTTACAATAGATGGTTGACTTAATTACACTGTTGATTTTTCATTATATTAACAATTATTCATCATCTCATTCCATGGTATCATTAAGCTCTGCGGATGATCACAATTGTTACTCAGTTCGATATAATAAAACTTTACAATTTGTTCTGCTGTGTGACTTCAACAACTACTAACAGTAAACTACGGTGTACCAGCGACATACTACAACTACACTGTAGCAGAGAGCGACTGCAACTGCGGCACAGACTACTCTGACCTGCGACTCTATTGCAGCTCTCTTTTGACGGGGGCAAAGATATTTTACGTCTCAGGCAGCACCTGTGACTTGTCGATCTAGCAAGTGAGCAATACATCGAGATTACATTTGCTCCAGCAGGGTGGTGAACCCCTTACAACGTTCATGGTGAATTGTTTCCCGCTGCTTCTCAGCGACCCAAATACGGACCCTGTGCCAATTGACTTTCCCTGTCGCGTGAAATTTTGCTTCATCGCTAAACAGTAGCTTCGAAATGAACGGGTCACCTGTTTCCATTTAGTCAAGGACAAACTCACAGACGTTTTTACTTATAATCCGTCATGATTGCAAAATGTTTATTCATATAACCGGTTTCGGTTCGTCTAGAACCATCTTCAAATCTGATCTACATCCACATCTACATCTACATGACTACTCTGCAATTCACATTTAAGTGCTTGGCAGAGGGTTCGTCGAACCACAATCATATTATCTCTCTACCATTCCACTCCCGAACAGCGCGCGGGAAAAACGAACACCTAAACCTTTCTGTTCGAGCTCTGATTTCTCTTATTTTATTTGGATGATCATTCCTACCTATGTAGGTTGGGCTCAACAAAATATTTTCGCATTCGGAAGAGAAAGTTGGTGACTGAAATTACGTAGAATAGATCTCGCCGCGACGAAAAACGTCTTTGCTGTAATGACTTCCATCCCAATTCGCGTATCATATCTGCCACACTCTCTCCCCTACTACGTGATAATACAAAACGAGCTGCCCTTTTTTGCACCCTTTCGATGTCCTCCGTCAATCCCACCTGGTAAGTATCCCACACCGCGCAGCAATATTCTAACACAGGACGAACGAGTGTAGTGTAAGCTGTCTCTTTAGTGGACTTGTTGCATCTTCTAAGTGTCCTGCCAATGAGACGCAACCTCTGGCTCGCCTTCCCCACAATATTGTGTATGTGGCCTTTCCAACTGAAGTTGTTCGTAATTTTAACACCCAGGTACTCAGTTGAATTGACAGCCTTGAGAATTGTACTATTTATCGAGTAATCGAATTCCAACGGATTTCTTTTGGAACTCATGTGGATCACCTCACGCTTTTCGTTATTTAGCGTCAACTGCCACCTGCCACACCATACAGCAATCTTTACTAAATCGCTTTGCAACTGATACTGGTCTTCGGATGACCTTACTAGACGGTAAATTACAGCATCATCTGCGAACAACCTAAGACAACTGCTCAGATTGTCACCCACGTCATTTATATAGATCAGGAACAGCAGAGGTCCCAGGACGCTTCCCTGGGGAACACCTGATATCACTTCAGTTTTACTCGATGATTTACCGTCTATTACTACGAACTGCGACCTTCCTGACAGGAAATCACGAATCCAGTCGCACAACTGAGACGATACCCCATAGGCTCGCAGCTTGATTAGAAGTCGCTTGTGAGGAACGGTGTCAAAAGCTTTCCGGAAATCTAGAAATACGGAATCAACTTGAGATCCCCTGTCGATAGCGGCCATTACTTCGTGCGAATAAAGAGCTAGCTGCGTTGCACAAGAACGATGTTTTCTGACACCATGCTGATTACGTATCAATAGATCGTTCCCTTCGAGGTGATTCATAATGTTTGAACACAGTATATGCTCCAAAACCCTACTGCAAACCGACGTCAATGATGTAGGTCTGTAGTTAGATGGATTACTCCTACTACCCTTCTTAAACACTGGTGCGACCTGTGCAATTTTCCAATCTGCAGGTACAGATCCATCGGTGAGCGAGCGGTTGTATATGACTGCTAAGTAGGGAGCTATTGTATCAGCGTAATCTGAAAGGAACCTAATCGGTATACAATCAGGACCTGAAGACTTGCCCGTATCAAGCGATTTGAGTTGCTTCGCAACCCCTAAGGTATCTACTTCTAAAAAACTCATGCTAGCAGCTGTTCGTGTTTCAAATTCTGGAATATTCCATTCGTCTTCCCTGGTGAAGGAATTTCGGAAAACTGCGTTCAAAAACTCCGCTTTAGGGGCACAGTCGTCGGTAACAGTACCATCGGCACTGCGCACCGAAGGTATTGACTGCGTCTTGCCGCTTGTGTACTTTACATACGACCAGAATTTCTTCGGATTTTCTACCAAATTTCGAGACAATGTTTCGTTGTGGAACCTATTAAAGGCATCTCGCATTCAAGTCCGTGTCAAATTTCGCGCGTCTGTAAATTTTAGCCAATCTTCGGGATTTCGCGTTCTTCTGAACTTCGCATGCTTTTTCCGTTGCCTCTGCAACAGAGTTCGGACCTGTTTTGTGTACCACGGGGGATCAGTTCCATCTCTTACCAATTTATGAGGTATGAATCTCTCAATTGCTGTTGCTACTATATCTTTGAATTTGAGCTACATCTCGTCTACATTGGCATAGTCAGTTCGGAAAGAATGGAGATTGTCTCTTACGAAGGCTTCTAGTGACACTTTATCCGCTTTTTTAAATAAAATTATTTTGCGTTTGTTTCGGTTACAGGCGTAACCCGTCCAAGCATGTGAAAGTTGCTGTGCTTGGACGGGTTACTCCTGTAACCGAAATATCAGATCTGAAGATGGTTCTAGAGGAACCGAAACCGATCATATGAATAAAAATTTTTCAATCAAGACGGATTGTAAGTAACATTGTAAAATCACTGATTGCGACTATCTTATCAGGCAATATGTCAGTTTTTGCAAACTCACAGACCTCGATTCTTTTCACATTATCAGCTTCGGAAAGGGCTACAACCGACTGCAGACGATAAGGTTTCATTAGTAGCCCTTTTCTTTGGAGTCTCCAAATGGCCGGTTGCGGAATTTGCTAGCTCGGCATCGACTGCGTGCAAATGCTTCCTGAATGCGGCCAACATTTTCTTCACTCGTGCGTGGCCGTCTGGAACTTTGCCTTTGCACAAACACCCTTTCTTTCTGAATTGTTTATACCAACGTACAATACACGACCTACCAGGATGCTTAACACCATACTTGGTTCGAAACGCACGCTGAACTACTCTCGTAGATTCACTTCTGCCGTACTTGTTAACGCAAAAAGCTTTTTGTTGAGCATTCGCCATTGTTGCTAAATTTTGGGTTTCTCGTTCTGAACGGTGCTCTTACCAGCCATGTTTGCACTAACAACAGAAACGAACGTTACGTGGTCTACAGCACTCCTAGCACCCAAATGAGTAACCAAATGAGCTTCCTTCAATTGACTACAGAAAGAGCATAACTCTCCTTTTCTTCTTAGCAGAGTTCTCGATTTTCAGAGTTATGGTACTCTTTTTTTTAATCATCCTGTATAATAACCGAAGAGATCTTTCCAAGTCAGATTATATAAAAATGCATCTTGTATTGGATGACGTATGCCGACAGAGCTATGCTGTCACCATCGGATCATAAGCTTTAAAATTGTTAGAACATATTGTCCTTCAGTGTAGCAAGTCGCTCCATATTATACAGGGTGATTCAAAAAGAATACCACAACTTTAGGAATTTAAAACTCTGCAACGACAAAAGGCAGAGCTAAGCACTATCTGTCGGCGAATTAAGGGAGCTATAAAGTTTCATTTAGTTGTACATTTGTTCGCTTGAGGCGCTGTTGACGAGGCGTCAGCGTCAGTTGATGCTACGATGGCGACCGCTCAACAGAAAGCTTTTTGTATTATTGAGTACGGCAGAAGTGAATCGACGACAGTTGTTCAGCGTGCATTTCGAACGAAGTATGGTGTTAAACCTCCTGATAGGTGGTGTATTAAACGTTGGTATAAACAGTTTACAGAGGACGGGTGTTTGTGCAAAGGGAAAAGTTCTGGACGGCCGAGAACGAGTGATGAAAATGTAGCACGCATCCAGCAAGCATTTGTTCGCAGCCCAGGAAAATCGACTCGCAGAGCTAGCAGAGAGCTGCAAATTCCACAATCAACTGTATGGAGAGTCCTACGAAAAAGGTTAGTTATGAAACCTTATCGTCTGAAATTGGTTCAAGCACTGTCTGCAGCTGATAAGATTAAAAGAATCGATTTCTGTGATTTTATCCTTGCTCAAATGGAAACAGATGAATCTTTCGTTTCAAAGATTGTGTTTAGTGATGAAGCAACTTTCCACACTAACGGGAAAGTCAACCGTCACAATGTCTGTATATGGGGCACTGAGAATCCGCGGGAAACAACTCAGTATGAACGTGACTCCCCTAAGGTGAACGTTTTCTGTGCCATTTGAGCCAATAAAGTTTTTGGTCCCTTTTTCTTCGAAGGTGCTACTGTAACTAGACTACTTCCCTCAGCTCGAACAAGAAGCACAACAATTCATATTTCAGCAGGATGGAGCGCCACCACATTGGCACTTATCTGTCCGTAACTGCCTGAACGTCAACTACCCGAGGCGATGGATCGGCCGCCAGGCAGCCCGTGACAGAGCACTTCATCACTGGCCTCCAAGAAGCCCTGATCTTACCCCCCTGCGAATTTTTCTTATGGGGGTATGTTAAGGATACGGTGTTTCGGCCACCTCTCTTAGCAACCATTGATGATTTGAAACGAGAAATAACAGCAGCTATCCAAACTGTTACGCCTGATATGCTACAGAGAGTGTGGAACGAGTTGGAGTATCGGGTTGATATTGCTCGAGTGTCTGGAGGGGGCCATATTGAACATCTCTGAACTTGTTTTTGAGTGAAAAAAAAAACCTTTTTAAATACTCTTTGTAATGATGTATAACAGGTTATATTATGTTTCTTTCATTAAATACACATTTTTAAAGTTGTGGTATTCTTTTTGAATCACCCTGTATATAGCGCCGATTACGAGTGTTCATGTTCATCTTGCAACACTGATGGACGATATGTTACAGTAATTTTAAAGCATGCTGGCAGCACAGCTGTGTCGAAACCGGTCATCCCATAAAATGCTTTTTCGACGGTCTTGGCCTGTGAGGTTCTTTTTCGGTTATCAAATTCCCAAAGTATTCAGGGAAAGCGTAACACCTGTTCGGTGCAATGTGGTCTGGCTCCATCCTGCAAGAAACACTCGGTGCCTGATCGAGTTTGCAGCGCTAGCCATGTGGCGACCAACTGTATCAAAATTGCCACATAACTCTCACTAGTGATCGTTTCTCGCATGAGGAAAGGCCCAACAGTGCCTCTGCTGCATACAGCCGCCCAAAGAGTAACTTTGGGAGAATAAATTCACACGAATGGCGATTTTCGGAGCCCCAAAATCATCAGTTTGGTTTAATCATTACTTCTTGGTGGAAATGAGCTTCCATCTGTGAACCAGATGCAGCAACATCAAATCCTTTATTATCAAATGGTTCAAATGGCTCTGAGCACTATGGGACTTAACTTCTCAGGTCATCAGTACCCTACAACTTAGAACTACTTAAACCTAACTAACCTAAAGATATCACACACATCCATGTCCGAGACAGGATTCTAACCTGTGACCGTAGCGGTTGCGAGGTTCCAGACTGTAGCGTCTAGAACCGCTCGGCCACTAAGGCTGGACTTTATTACCAGTCACTGTGACAATCTGGTAAGCAAAGTCAGCCCAGCTGGTAGACATATGGCGTTGTAGCTTTGGATTATGAATGGAGAGATGTGTAGGCTCCGTCTCAGTATTTTCGCTTCAAACCAATTTCTGCTGCAATTTCATTCTACACTCCTGGAAATTGAAATAACAACACCGTGAATTCATTGTCCCAGGAAGGGGAAACTTTATTGACACATTCCTGGGGCCAGATACATCACATGATCACACTGACAGAACCACAGGCACATAGACACAGGCAACAGAGCATGCACAATGTCGGCACTAGTACAGTGTATATCCACCTTTCGCAGCAATGCAGGCTGCTATTCTCCCATGGAGACGATCGTAGAGATGCTGGATGTAGTCCTGTGGAACGGCTTGCCATGCCATTTCCACCTGGCGCCTCAGTTGGACCAGCGTTCGTGCTGGACGTGCAGACCGCGTGAGACGACGCTTCATCCAGTCCCAAACATGCTCAATGGGGTACAGATCCGGAGACCTTGCTGGCCAGGGTAGTTGACTTACACCTTCTAGAGCACGTTGGGTGGCACGGGATACATGCGGACGTGCATTGTCCTGTTGGAACAGCATGTTCCCTTGCCGGTCTAGGAATGGTAGAACGATGGGTTCGATGACGGTTTGGATGTACCGTGCACTATTCAGTGTCCCCTCGACGATCACCAGTGGTGTACGGCCAGTGTAGGAGATCGCTCCCCACACCATGATGCCGGGTGTTGGCCCTGTGTGCCTCGGTCGTATGCAGTCCTGATTGTGGCGCTCACCTGCACGGCGCCAAACACGCATACGACCATCATTGGCACCAAGGTAGAAGCGACTCTCATCGCTGAAGACGACACGTCTCCATTCGTCCCTCCATTCACGCCTGTCGCGACACCACTGGAGGCGGGCTGCACGATGTTGGGGCGTGAGCGGAAGACGGCCTAACGGTGTGCGGGACCGTAGCCCAGCTTCATGGAGACGGTTGCGAATGGTCCTCGCCGATACCCCAGGAGCAACAGTGTCCCTAATTTGCTGGGAAGTGGCGGTGCGGTCCCCTACGGCACTGCGTAGGATCCTGCGGTCTTGGCGTGCATCCGTGCGTCGCTGCGGTCCGGTCCCAGGTCGACGGGCACGTGCACCTTCCGCCGACCACTGGCGACAACATCGATGTACTGTGGAGACCTCACGCCCCACGTGCTGAGCAATTCGGCGGTACGTCCACCCGGCCTCCCGCATGCCCACTATACGCCCTCGCTCAAAGTCCGTCAACTGCACATACGGTTCACGTCCACGCTGTCGCGGCATGCTACCAGTGTTAAAAGACTGCGATGGAGCTCCGTATGCCACGGCAAACTGGCTGACACTGACGGCGGCGGTGCACAAATACTGCGCAGCTAGCGCCATTCGACGGCCAACACCGCGGTTCCTGGTGTGTCCGCTGTTCCGTGCGTGTGATCATTGCTTGTACAGCCCTCTCGCAGTGTCCGGAGCAAGTATGGTGGGTCTGACACACCGGTGTCAATGTGTTCTTTTTTCCATTTTCAGGAGTGTATTTCGCTGGATAACTCGAGAAACCTTGGCATTATTTTCGGTAGTAACTACAGTTTCTCTGGAGCCAACATTGCCTGCTAGATCATCATCCACATTGCGTGTACATTGCAATTGGGCTAAGAGCGTGCAAATGGTTTTCGCATCATGTCCCTCTGGAGCATTAAATGGTGCCTTGTTGCCTTAGGACTGGTCTATAACCTGTGGTATTCCAGTAGCAGAAAAAAACGCGTTCTTCAATGGATTACATGGTTTTAAACTCTCCCTTCAGTGCGCTAACCCCCTTTCGTTTCAACGGTGGCTGACCACTCCGAGCTGCGGTGCACTGTTTGTAGCAGTCCGTCTTCAGGCCACAAGTGGCCCATCGGTACCATCCGACCGCCGTGTCATCCTCAACTGAGGATGCAGATAGGAGGGGCGTGTGGTCAGCACACCGCTCTCCCGGTTGTTATGATGGTTTTCTGTGACCGGAGCCGCTACTATTCGGTCGAGTAGCTCCTCAATTGGCATCACGAGGCTGAGTGCACCCCGAAAAATGGCAACAGCGCATGGCGGCGGGATGGTCACACGTCCAAGTGCCAGCCACGCCTGACAGCGCTTAACTTCGGTGATCTGACGGGAACCGCTGTATCCACTGCGGCAAGAACTTTGCCTGCACTGTTTATAGGTACTACGCATTGCTATTATATCGCCATCTTTTACCAGTTTTTCCAAATATTTCGAAACGTCTACGTAACTTCTGTAAAAATTCTTACAGCTTTCACAACAAGCGTACCGTTGCACAGGTCGTAGTGTTAGAGGTATTTAATTTTGACATCAGGAACGCCCTCGTTGGGAACCCTGTATATTGTAGAGTACAAAATACTAACATCAACAATTACGTCATAAATCAATAATCTCTCACGCATTCAAAAATGGTTCAAATGGCTCTGAGCACTATGGGACTTAACTTCTGAGGTCATCAGTCCCCTAGAACTTAGAACTACTTAAACCTAACTAACCTAAGGACATCACACATATCCATGCCCGAGGCAGGATTCGAACCTGCGACCGTTAGCAGTCTCGCGGTTCCAGACTGTAGCGCCTAGAACCGCACGGCCACTCCGGCCCGCTCACGCATTCACTCAGCGGTGTAATCACTAACTTTGTCAGTGATCGGGTAGCAGCAGCTGCCCCCCACCCCCCTTTTCCTTGTCTGCTCCCTCCATCGGCTCCTCTCCTTCTTCCTTTTCCTGTCCTACCCCCTACCTCCCCCCTCATCGGTTGGGATCCTCCTCCCCTCCCTCCGCCCCCGTGCCGCCTCTATAGTGCTGTTTTAAGTGAATGATGTTGTTGTGCGCCCCCTGTTGAGTGTTGCGGACCAATCACCATACTGTCGCTAGGTATGTTTGTAACTGTTCCGAACAGAAACCAGAACGTCGCCGTGTTTAATTGTGCCTGTCTACTTCCTATGAGCTTTAATCAGCATCACCGACCTTTTGTTTTTAGATTTTCTTCGCAACTTTTTCACCTTGTTTCAGTTTTTAACAGTCACTGTTTTATCGCCTGCTGCTGCCAGCCCGCTCCCTCACTGGGGGGGGAATCGAAATCCAATAAAGAGGGGGGAGGGGGCAGAATTCAGGTATGAGCTCTGTGCATGTCCTGTAGACACGTTGTGGTTCGAGGCAAGAAATCTATGAACGAGTTTCTGACAGAAGCTTCTTCATGAAACTCTTGTCCCTGGATGGTGTTAGAGAGAGAGAGAGAGAGAGAGAGAGAGAGAGAGAGAGAGCAGAAAAGGTGATAGAAAACTGGTGAATGTGGAGGATTAGGAACTGGTTCCCAACCCAGTTCGGCAGTGGCATCTGTAACAGTGTTCCGAGGGAATAGCTTGTACACACTCCAAGCGGAACGGTAACTGATCAACAAAGACGACCATAGGGTGTCGTTTAACACTCGCGGTACCCACGTACCCAAGAATTTGCCGTTACTCATTGAAAGAAATTTGTGTATAATGGTTGTTTGATCACTTTCCATAATCTGTGCCAATTTTCGCCTCGTTTGGCGAAGATTGTTGTTAACCAAATTATTTATATCAGTTTCATTAATAAGACAAGGTCTTCCACAATGCAGTTCATCACCTGAATTATCCTTCTCGGAAACGAGAAAACCATTTCCGTGCTATTCTGTCTCCAAATGTTCTCCTCCCGTACACATTACAAATCCTTCTCGTGGATTCTGCAGCACTAGATCCTCGATTACAATCGAGAAGTAAAATGGCTCAAAATCGTTAATTTTTCTCTACTTGATAGACCTTGAAAGTGGCCAAAACGAGCAATTAACAACAAATAGCTCCTGTTTGGAAGAATCAAACTACAAACTGAGGAAAAACAATCGAATAACGAAACAGCAAAGGCTTCACTATGTATTAGTCCCAATACACACATTACAATAATTATTTGGACAAAAATCAGATTTTTTAAAAGTGCAATTATTTTATCCATGACAGACGGACGCACCGATTACACCTCTGCATATTCTTTGTGGAGTTTAATACCACTCTGGTGTGTACTTGACACTAGATTAATGAATATCCTACCGACGACTTAGTAGTGAATCAGATATCCAGAGAGTCTTATTTTCTGCCGGTACTATTATTGCCTCGTTTACATGACTACGAAAATACTGTGGACGGCAACATCAGACGGTTGCTGTGCCCTTACCTTCCTTCGTCTATTACCGTGACTCGGCATGTGGCCTTACGCCTCTTACAACTCACCAGTCCCAAATCCGGCAATGTGCAATCACGGTGATCCCACCTAGTCAGCGCCGTAGCATCAGGATGCTTGCCCCGCGCTAAAACGACCTCTGGTGCTGGTGGAGAAGACGGCGAATATCGTTGCATCCCGATCTCTGGTCACGTTCCTAATTTCACACTCTGTGCCTTCGAATGCAAATGGAATTCATTTATGCATGGCGCATCAGATGAGGAAAAAAAGGGGGGGGGGAGAGAAGAGTGAAGACGAAGTTCTCTAATTTGCCTTCACAGATGGAGTGCCCTCCACCCTGCCGTATAACGAGTACTGGCGGTGCCGCTCTTATCGTAACTAGAAGGTACTTTTCCCGCTCGCCAGAGGATGCCATCACCTCTGACGTTACCGTAAGCCGCAGGCTGCGTCGCTGATTGAAAGGCAGGGCTGGAGTTCGGGAGGAGCGGTGATGAAGTACCCTGTTTTGAGCTTTGCTTACGTTCATCAAAAAGCTTCAGCTTCAACAACACCAGAATGGATTCCATATTCTATATTTTCCAAAAACAGTAGCTTTTGGAATCACCTGTTTTTCCGAGTGACGTACATCTACATCTGCACAGGACATATAAAGACACGTGCCAGAAACTTTAGGAATTTCTTCTTGTCTTCAGAGCATTACAATAAGTTCGTATGAACATAGGTCCGAAAATCCTTCGTTAGAGACTTATGAGCGGATTTATTACTCGCGGCACAAAAACGATACATGTACCAAACATGTTTAAATTTACAAAAATTGCTCGAAGTGATCATCCCCTACTTGCCTGCATCCCCCGAGCCCGTGTTCCATACTTTGGCGCACGCTGTGGAAAATTCCTGGTGTGCCCCATATTTGGTCAAGCACGATTTGACCAAGCTTCATCAGAGCATAGACACTGGGTACAGGGACTGAGTATACCAAGGATTTTAAATGCCCTCAACGGAAAAACAAATCCGTTGGACTAAAATCGAGCGATCACACAGGCCATTCAGTAGATCCCCTTCAACCAGATTATCTGTTCGGAAACTGGTTATAGACGTACTGGCAAAATATCCGTCTTAAAGGAGATGCAGTACCTTCGTGCATAAATCACATTCGTTGGATGACATCTAGAGGTACATCATCAAGTAAATGAAGCAACTGTAGAATGTTCATCCCGTGGGATGTAGGAAAATGAGGGGCCAATGAGATGACCATAACTCCACCATACATTGAGTTTGAGACTCTGTCCACCCATCTGGGTAGCCATGCGTGTTATTGCGACCTCTTCCAGGACGGAGAGGTGCGTCAGTTCCGGATCGAATCCGCCTGACGACTAAACGACGAGGCGTCTGTGTAACGGCCAGCCTGCGTACGGTTTTAGGCGATTTCCCGCATCCCACTACGTAAATACCCGGTTGGTTCCCGTGTTCCGCCTCAGATACGCGTTACGCAAACGTTTGAAACACTTCCTCGCACAAAGAATTTACGCTGTATGTGGAGAGCCTGGGTACACTGCTTCTGTCCTGAGGCGTGAATGGGAGACTGACGCCTTCCGCTGTTTTGTCTCCTTAGTCGCTTACTCACCGTCAAATGGCTCTGAGCACTGTGCGACTTAACTTCTGAGGTCATCAGTCGCCTAGAACTTAGAACTAACTAAACCTAACTAACCTAAGGACATCACACACATCCATGCCCGAGGCAGGATTCGAACCTGCGACCGTAGCAGTCACGCGTTTCCAGACTGAAGCGCCTAGAACCGCACGGCCACACCGGCCGGCTACTCACCGTCAGCAACGTGTGTTGATATGACTTGTCGCAGTTCATGAGGAGTTTCACAAGTGCAGGCGTGATTATTATGATAACTGAATATCTCATCACGTCAAGAGTCAGCTGCAACATTGAAAGACTGCCGTAAGGTGTCACGGAAATATACGAAGACAGTAACTTGTTCTCGAAAGAACAGTTACTGTTGATGACCGTGCAGCTTTTCCCTGGAATAAACAATGACTAACTGAAACCCTTCGTATATATAGTTAAAGGCTACCCAGCCATTGACCTTAGTCTGTGCGAATGCGCACAGGTTGCCCAAACTCTTACGGGAATCGCCAAAGCGCGCGCGAGTAATGAGTGGTTGGGCAAATGTCTATAAGGTACAATACATATATAGAATTGTGGACGGTTGGGAATGTGAGTCTCACGGGAAGCGTGCAAGGGAGAAGTCCCTGCAGTCGCGCTATTCGTGTGTGTCCTCGGTGGCTCAGATGGATAGAGCGTCTGCCATGTAAGCAATGTAGATCCCGGGTTCGAGTCCCGGTCGGGGCACACATTTTCAGCTGTCCACATCGAGGTATATCAACAACACCTGTCGGCGGCTGAGGTTGTCAGTTAGCCAGTGTCACGGAAAGTTATTCTTGGCTGAAAGATAGCCTCATTTAACCCTTACACCTGTAGACGGAGGTACGGGCACAGAAGATGGTCATGCTGAATGTTCCACATCGTCATGTTGTTATGCCTTCCCTTCTCTGAAACTGTCTTAGATCAGCCTGTGTCTCGCAAGTGTTAGTGGAGTCGCACAAACGTTCTTGCATAATGAGGCGCGCTCCGGCTCGCGTTTGTGCCGTTGACAGGTTGGCGTCCTGTATAGGGATTGTGACCTCTCGTTTTCCTAGTGCGATAACTGGCGTAACTATGGTTGCTCGCTTTGTCTGTCCGTGAGTGGCAGCAGCGGCGTTTAACTATAGCGAGTACTGCGGTACTATCTTTCGAGTGACCTCTAGTGTTTTCGGGTCGGAGTTCAGTTCAGTGGGGGACGGAGCAGCAGTGAACTCCGACAGCGTCAGTACTGGCCGAGGGAGCTGGCGATATACGCACTGCCCGATGGAAGGATGTGGTCGCGAGAGTGCACGACCACGCCGAGGTTCGGATGCAGAGGGTTCAAGTTGTCTGGATCGTTACATTCGAGTAGTGCACCTTTCACTTGTGTATGTGTGTCCGTCCGCCGAAGTGACCTCATGCCAACAAGCTGTCAGTTGGCGGTTTTATACTCCGACGTTTCCCTTCCCTTACTTGATTGGCAACGACCGATGGTTGGTCGTTCGGTCGGTCGCCTCAGTGGACGACGTGTATCTGGTCTTTCGGCCGTTTCTGTGTTCTTAGCGTTCATGTCTACGTGCAATTCGTCTTGTTGCTGTATAGTGACTGTTTTAGCATTGTTTGAGTTGTCATTTGCGGTTCCATGCGCATCTAGTCAGACTCTGAATAGCCAGTTTGGTCTTAACCCAGCCTGGGTTCTGTGATAGGGTGGAGCCAACTTGTGTAATTAAATGCTTGTCATTTGACGATGCCAACTGTTATTCTATCGTCGTATTGGTTATCACATCTTAGGTGGATTTTTCGAGTATGCTGGTCGGCGTTTAAGCTGTCCCTAGATTAAGTTGCTATCCCGTTAAGTGAGCATAACTCTGGCTGCCTGTCTCATACAGCTGTAGGGACTTTTCTCAGGTCGATTCTTGGAGCACAGTCTGTGAATGACTCCCTTCTTTATTTTGTCTGATTGTGTCAAGTGTTTAATAATAATATTTTGTTTAAATTATTCCTATTGCTTGTGGCCTTCAGCCGACAAATAATTTTGAATTCTTTCGTGATAATGCCTTCAGCCGTCATTGCAGCTTGTGTTACCGTCAATTTTTCTTAAATGATTGGTTTTTAAAAAAAAATTATTTCCTTAAATAAAGTGTACGTGTTTACTGTGCAACCAACGGCAACTGATTAGGCCCGTCCACACCTTTACCTGCCTTCCACAAGTCCCACGCATCATATGAGGTAATTGCCTCTAAGGGTAACGCTTAGCATAACGTTTACGTGCTGCGTCTGCATCTTCCATCTGCAGGTAGTCCGTCTTTCCACACACTGAATAAGTCGTGATGCGAGTTACTTTGAAACAGAGCAAACGACAGTTTAACGAAACAAAGCAAATGTCACGATCAATGGTAAACAAGGAAAAAGTAAAAATGACAAGTGAGGTAAATTACGAAGCCAGGGCTCGCTACGGGGGATTCCTTTAACACCTCCCTAACGAAGGATTTTCAGTTCTGTTCTCAAATGAACTTTATGTAATATTTTGATGTCTAGAATATAGCGCTTAAATGTCTGACATATTTTTTACACAGCCTGTATGTACAGTGTGAGGAAGCTAAGACATCCCAAATGGTTCAAATGGCTCTAAGCATTATGGGACTTAACATCTGAGGTCATCAGTCCCCTAGACTTAGAGCTACTTAAACCTAACTAACCTAAGGACATCACACACATCCATGTCCGAGGCAGGATTCGAACCTGCGACCATAGCAGCAGCGCGGTTCCAGACTGAAGCGCCTAGAACCGCTCGGCCACACCGACCGGCAAGACATCCCATACTAAATGGAGTGTGTTCAACCGATTTCCTAACTTCACATCTTATAATACACTAGTTGAGTACCTGTCGTTGACCTGATATGTCCTCCTTCACCCTCTCTTTTTCCATCTTCTCATCTCCCTTCTCTGTCCACCTACTTCATCCGCAATCTCTGTCCACCTCCTCCTCCCCCATCTTTCTGTCCAGCTCCTGTTCCCCCCTCTCACTGCATGTCATCCACTCTGTCTTTCTCTTCCTTTCGCTTCACCCTGCACGTCCCCTCCTACCCCTCTATCTCCTGCTCCCCCCTCTTTCCGTCCGTCTCTTCCACCCTCTGTCTATCTCCTGCTCTTCGCTTCCTTCGTCCATTTCTCTGTCTCCCTCTCTCTGTCCATCTCCTCCATTCCATAATATGTGTCCATCTCGTCCTTTTCCATCTCTGTCTGTCCATCTCCGCCTCTGCCTTCTCTCACCCCATTATTCCCCTTACCCCAGTAGGTTGCTAGTTCTTTTCTTCTTTTTTCTTTTTTTTTTGATTCATCAGTCTTTTGACTGTATTGATGCGGCCCATCACGAATTCCTCTCCTGTGCCGACCTCATCATCACAGAGTAGCGCGTGCAACCTACATCCTCAGTTATTTGCTCGATGTCTTCCAGTCTCTGTCTTCCTCTACAGTTTTTTCTTTATACATCAATGAAGTCATTCCCTGATGCCTTAACAGATGTCCTATCATCCTGTCTCTTCTCAGTGTTTTCCACATACTCCTATCCTCTCCAATTCTGCGGAGAACCTCATCATCCCTCATCTTATCAGTCCACCCAATTTTCAACATCCTTCTACAGTACCACATCTCATATGCTTCGATTCTCTTCTGTTCTGGTATTCCCGCAGTCCATGTTTCACTACCATACAATGTTGTGATCCAAACGTACATTCTCAGAGGTTTCTTCCTCATTTTAAGGGCTTTCAGTCTTTCTTCGATTTACTGTCAATCCATATTCTCTACTCATTAGGCTGTACTCATTAGACTGTTCGTTCCATTTAGCAGATCATGTAATACTTCGTAACTTTCACTCAGATAGCAATGTCATCAGCGAATCACATCGTTGATATCGTCTGACCTTGAAATTTAATTCCACTCCTGAATCTTTCTTATTTCTGTCATTGCTTCTTCGATGTACCCCGTAGTATTTCTTTCCAGATAGTAGCATATGCACCAAATTTGGTTGAAACTGATCCAGGGGCTTAAGAGGAGCTTCTTACCCACGGATATTCCCACGTACCCAATTTTCACGCGTATTTCACAAATATTTAACATTCATCACCGAACACGACACGATCCAGAAAATCTTCATCGACATATAGCAACATTTTGTTTGCAAAGTTGGCAAGAAAACCGTAGTCTGTAGGCTTTAGAATTTGTAACAACTGGAAACGATAAGGATGTAGTTTTAAATATCTCCTTAAAAGTTGAATTGGTAATTCACGACTACCCTTCCGAACTGATTTGTTTTGGTTACGCGTAAAAGACTCTCTCACTCGCTCAACACGTTCTTCAGTCACTCTTGATGGTCCAGTACTCCTCCCTTTGCAAGGATATTACCATCTATAGGTGTTATTATCACTTGGGGAATTACAGTGGAAGTTAATAGGAACGCACGTTGCACTGTAACAACAGATGCAGTCCTTGCAAACTGTAAAACACGAAAAGTTTCCAGTTCACTAGTCGCCATCTTTGCTACTAGCGCTTTGTAATGGAAGGCATAGGAAACAGTGAAGTGCATGCCTACGGGTATACGAACAAAACTCTTCGAGTTGCAATTCGTCTGATGTATTGTTTATAATTGTAAGTTGAATTTTGGAACACTCGGTGTATATTGATTTCTTTAACTGTGAAAAGCCCCTTCGAAGAGGACGTAACGGTCGCGGGGTTGCTGCTTACGCAAACGCGGCGGGACCGAACGGGAGCGGCCCGCGAACAAACAATACGGACGAACGGGAATGGACGGACAAGTACGACGACGGACAACCGAGCAAGACACCTAGATCAATAACGAAGTATTAAAAAACAGGGTCACAATATAGAAACTCACGAAATCAAACCAACGTCCACTCGTAAATGGGAAGTTAGCACACGCAACTTAAACACGATGTCTGTAAGCGAGACGTCAACTGACGTAACGCAAATACCAGACTGCCTCGCTGAGTGAGAGGCAACCGTCTAAATACACGACAGGGTATGTCGTTATTGGCCGGCCCGGTGGCCGAGCGGTTCTAGGCGCTTCAGTCCGGAACCGCGCGACTCTTACGGTCGCAGGTTCGAATCCTGCCTCGAGCATGGATGTGTGTGTTGTCCTTAGGTTGGTTAGGTTTAAGTAGTTCTAAGTTCTAGGGGACTGATGACCTCAGATGTTAAGTCCCATAGTGCTCAGAGCCATTTAAACTACGTTTGTATGTCGTTATTGACCGCTGGGACCACATGATCCACAGTGGCGCCCTCACGTTAGACTCGGGGCCAGGAGCGAGCGCAGCCACGTCATACGGCATGACTGCTGCAGAGACCTTTAGTGGTCATCGAGTTCCATGCCATCTGTCGCGGATTCGAAACCCGCGGAGCTCGGTACCAGAGTAACGAGTGTAGAACTAGGCAATAGTGTCGCAAACCAGTGCCAGGAGAAGTTGTAAATCATAGGCATTTCATGAACAGACACAGTACATGGCAAAGCCGCTCAGACTGTCCTTTCCGTTTACAGCTGAAAACCCAATTACAGATTCGTAATGCTGAAGAGACGAAAACTTTATTGGTATCCAGTACAGGACTATTACTTGTATAGTCAAAAAACTAATGAAATTAATCACTTTGTGTATCAACACTAATTGTCTCTGTCCAACAAACACCACCGATGTCATTCCTGCATGGCGGAGTATCTGCTGGAGAGAGCTGATAATTTCTCCCATTTACCATTCAATTTATACTAAAATCGCTCAAGATGGCGAGTTTTCTTAAAGCTGGAGCCGTTACTTTCAAACGTGGTGGGAGGGCACACTGGCGTAATTGTCCACGAATGCAGATAACTGACGCTCAAACAGGCCTTGTAGCATTAACTTCGAATGGCCGAGTCGTTCCGCCGCTTTGGGGCTACGGGAATTGTAAGCGCATCCTTCCCGAGTTATGTTGGAATCGTGCACCTACTCGCCTCCCGTGGAAGTATACTGTGGGGTGGCATCCGAAGTGCCAAAAGCATGGAGAACCGATCTAGGTGTATCAGTCTTATGCAGTCGCTTCAAGATTTAGGAGGCGTCTGTATGTGTGTAGCAGTAGCGTGGAAGTTACCGCCATCGCTGAACACGACTGCTTCCCCATCAACGTGTATGCAGCAGCTAGCAGTCACGTAACCGCATAGGCGCCCGGTAGCTTGCAACAACTATGGTAGCTGATATCGAGCAGTCCCATCAACGGCGCGACTTGCATTCAGCACTGCGAGTCCGTCAGCAATAGTGTAGTGAGCTAAACGTGTCGCCAATGTTTCTGCTCTCTCTCTCGATTCCCGAGGCTTTCATTTCACATTTTCGAGGTTAAACTCTCTCCATTATTTCTTGCTCCCCCCTCCCTCCATCCCTCCCTCCCCCCTCTCTCTCCCCCCTCTCCCCTCTCTCTCTTTCCCTCTCTCTCTAACTACGTTAATTTGTGTTCCTTTTTCGTTTACAATATAATAAGCGCTGATATTTTTATTGGTGAGTGAGGGAAGTGTACTGAGCAACATTACGTCAGCATTCACTTCATTTGGAGACTCAATAATTATAGCTATTCTATTGTGAGTAGTACGTTTGTGGTGGTAAGGGCAAGCCATTATTGTTTAATTATCTTGAGGAGCAGGTCAGGTGTTGAAGTGTGGTCGCCTTAGTCTATACTAATAGGCGTAATCCACTAAGTGGTGCAGCTATTGTGCATAAAACATACATAGTAAAGTATTTGAGTCTTTACTGGCTGACTATTAGATGCTGAGAAGAAATACGACGAACATACTTCTCATTTATACACCATACCCCCCATGAACCATGGACCTTGCCGTTGGTGGGGAGGCTTGCGTGCCTCAGCGATACAGATGGCCATACCGTAGGTGCAACCACAACGGAGGGGCATCTGTTGAGAGGCCAGACAAACATGTGGTTCCTGAAGAGGGGCAGCAGCCTTTTCAGTAGTTGCAGGGGCAACAGTCTGGATGATTGACTGATCTGGCCTTGTAACATTAACCAAAACGGCCTTGCTGTGCTGGTACTGCGAACGGCTGAAAGCAAGGGGAAACTACAGCCGTAATTTTTCCCGAGGACATGCAGCTCTACTGTATGATTAAATGATGATGGCGTCCTCTTGGGTAAAATATTCCGGAGGTAAAATAGTCCCCCATTCGGATCTCCGGGCGGGGACTACTCAAGAGGACGTTGTTATCAGGAGAAAGAAAACTGGCGTTCTACGGATCGGAGCGTGGAATGTCAGATCACTTAATCGGGCAGGTAGGTTAGAAAATTTAAAAAGGGAAATGGATAGGTTAAAGTTAGATATAGTGGGAATTAGTGAAGTTCGGTGGCAGGAGGAACAAGACTTTTGGTCAGGTGATTACAGGGTTATAAATACAAAATCAAATAGGGGTAATGCAGGAGTAGGTTTAATAATGAATAAAAGAATAGGAGTGCGGGTTAGCTACTACAAACAGCATAGTGAACGCATTATTGTGGCCAAGATAGACACGAAGCCCATGCCTACTACAGTAGTACAAGTTTATATGCCAACTAGCTCTGCAGATGATGAAGAAATAGATGAAATGTATGACGAGATAAAAGAAATTATTCAGGTAGTGAAGGGAGACGAAAATTTAATAGTCATGGGCGACTGGAATTCGTCAGTAGGAAAAGGGAGAGAAGGAAACATAGTAGGTGAATATGGATTGGGGGGAAGGAATGAAAGAGGAAGCCGCCTTGTAGAATTTTGCACAGAGCATAACTTAATCATAGCTAACACTTGGTTCAAGAATCATGAAAGGAGGCTGTATACATGGAAGAAGCCTGGAGATACTGACAGGTTTCAGATAGATTATATAATGGTAAGACAGAGATTTAGGAACCAGGTTTTAAATTGTAAGACATTTCCAGGGGCAGATGTGGATTCTGACCACAATCTATTGGTTATGAACTGCAGATTGAAACTGAAGAAACTGCAAAAAGGTGGGAATTTAAGGAGATGGGATCTGGATAAACTGAAAGAACCAGAGGTTGTAGAGAGTTTCAGGGAGAGCATAAGGGGACTATTGACAGGAATGGGGGAAAGAAATACAGTAGAAGAAGAATGGGTAGCTCTGAGGGATGAAGTGGTGAAGGCAGCAGACGATCAAGTAGGTAAAAAGACGAGGGCTAATAGAAATCCTTGGGTAACAGAAGAAATATTGAATTTAATTGATGAAAGGAGAAAATATAAAAATGCAGTAAATGAAGCAGGCAAAAAGGAATACAAACGTCTCAAAAATGAAATCGACAGGAAGTGCAAAATGGCTAAGCAGGGATGGCTAGAGGACAAATGTAAGGATGTAGAGGCTTGTCTCACTAGGGGTAAGATAGATACTGCCTACAGGAAAATTAAAGAGACCTTTGGAGAGAAGAGAACCACTTGTATGAATATCAAGAGCTCATATGGAAACCCAGTTCTAAACAAAGAAGGGAAGGCAGAAAGGTGGAAGGAGTATATAGAGGGTTTATACAAGGGAGATGTACTTGAGGAAAATATTATGGAAATGGAAGAGGATGTAAATGAAGATGAAATGGGAGATAAGATACTGCGTGAAGAGTTTGACAGAGCACTGAAAGACCTGAGTCGAAACAAGGCCCCGGGAGTAGACAACATTCCATTAGAACTACTGATGGCCTCGGGAGAGCCAGTCCTGACAAAACTCTACCATCTGGTGAGCAAGATGTATGAGACAGGCGAAATACCCTCAGACTTCAAGAAGAATATAATAATTCCAATCCCAAAGAAAGCAGGTGTTGACAGATGTGAAAATTACCGAACTATCAGTTTAATAAGTCACAGCTGCAAAATACTAACGCGAATTCTTTACAGACGAATGGAAAAACTGGTAGAAGCCGACCTCGGGGATGATCAGTTTGGATTCCGTAGAAATGTTGGAACACGCGAGGCAATACTGACCTTACGACTTATCTTGGAAGAAAGATTAAGAAAAGGCAAACCTACGTTTCTGGCATTTGTAGACTTAGAGAAAGCTTTCGACAATGTTGACTGGAATACTCTCTTTCAAATTCTGAAGGTGGCAGGGGTAAAATACAGGGAACGAAAGGCTATTTACAATTTGTACAGAAACCAGATGGCAGTTATTAGAGTCGAGGGGCATGAAAGGGAAGCAGTGGTTGGGAAGGGAGTGAGACAGGGTTGTAGCCTCTCCCCGATGTTATTCAATCTGTATATTGAGCAAGCAGTAAAGGAAACAAAAGAAAAATTCGGAGTAGGTATTAAAATTCATGGAGAAGAAGTAAAAACTTTGAGGTTCGCCGATGACATTGTAATTCTGTCAGAGACAGCAAAGGACTTGGAAGAGCAGTTGAACGGAATGGACAGTGTCTTGAAAGGAGGATATAAGATGAACATCAACAAAAGCAAAACGAGGATAATGGAATGTAGTCAAATTAAGTCTGGTGATGCTGAGGGAATTAGATTAGGAAATGAGACACTTAAAGTAGTAAAGGAGTTTTGCTATTTAGGGAGTAAAATAACCGATGATGGTCGAAGTAGAGAGGATATAAAATGTAGACTGGCAATGGCAAGGAAAGCGTTTCTGAAGAAGAGAAATTTGTTAACATCGAGTATAGATTTAGGTGTCAGGAAGTCGTTTCTGAAAGTATTTGTATGGAGTGTAGCCATGTATGGAAGTGAAACATGGACGATAACCAGTTTGGACAAGAATCGAATAGAAGCTTTCGAAATGTGGTGCTACAGAAGAATGCTGAAGATAAGGTGGGTAGATCACGTAACTAATGAGGAGGTATTGAATAGGATTGGGGAGAAGAGAAGTTTGTGGCACAACTTGACTAGAAGAAGGGATCGGTTGGTAGGACATGTTTTGAGGCATCAAGGGATCACAAATTTAGCATTGGAGGGCAGCGTGGAGGGTAAAAATCGTAGAGGGAGACCAAGAGATCAATACACTAAGCAGATTCAGAAGGATGTAGGTTGCAGTAGGTACTGGGAGATGAAGAAGCTTGCACAGGATAGAGTAGCATGGAGAGCTGCATCAAACCAGTCTCAGGACTGAAGACCACAACAACAACAACCCCTAACCACACATATAGGGGTATATGGTGATTCAGTAGCCCCTACCCGGGAGGCTTTATGCAATCCGCAATGCCTCAAAATGCCACATCCAAGATTTACATATTTTCTCGCTTATTACACGCAAACTGTAAGTCCTATAGAAAAAAAGAAACAAAAAAAAAACCGGGACCTTTCTGTAGGAAATTTACCGTTAAAATTGAAATTGAAACATATGAGCCCTTAGTCACAACTTTTTAGACATTTAATGTGATCTATAACATAATTACAAATTTATAGGAAAAAAATTGTATAAAAATTGTAAATACTAACAATAAAAGAGAGAGACAGTACTTACATGCCACGTATAAATAAATAAGAGGCCAGAAGGGCTCTAGTCACAAAATATTTAAAAGGAATGTGTGAAGGCTAGCCTCTAAGGACTGCTCGCACCTGTACAGCCACAGGTTCCAAAGTACTGAGGCGCCTGCGTTAACAAGTGCGGCAGGTGAATGTGACATTGCAGCGAGAGCGCCATGTAGTAGCCGTTGTTAAATTTCGCGCTGGGGTACGTTAAAGAATTATTCAAGAAGCATATACAAAAGTGACTCTCAAGCTTCTTGCATAGGTCGAAAACTGAGACCTCCAGCGAAAACTTATCCCAGTAGAAACTTCAATTACACTTAAATTTCCTACAAAAAGATCCTGTTCATTTTTTCTGTTGTGTGTAACGAGCGAGAGAATGTGAAAGTCTTGTGTGTGGTCTGTGAAGGGGTTGTGGATTGCATAAAACGTATTGGTAAGGGCAGATGAAATGTATCTAGTTCTCGATCTGTATTCTCGATCTGTAAAAAAAATGTTTCTGGTATCGTGACATACTGGTGAGAGGGGACGATAGTATTTGAAATTTAGACTTCTTAAAATATTACTTTTAACGATTTTCTGATCACAATTTTAAAATGAATACAAGATTTGCTTTACTTCGCTTCAACCGCAGCTAAAGTTCAGTCATACCACATCTTAAAACCTGCAGTTCTCATTTTTCCGTTAGAGGTACCAGTACGCGGTACCGGTGCATATTGTCATAAATCAAACTAAAGGAGCGGGAAGAGACAATAAAACAAGCAAATAGCTGTAATGAACATAAGTTCAGAAACCAATTGTTTCCCCAGTATGTTGTTCTATGACCGAGAGTAAATGAACACCTATTGGCGTCGCAGCACTAGGTGGAGGAGGGTGGCGTGTTCATCGCCCCGGCCGCCGTTTTGTCACTGGAAACATCCCCGGTATTCATTTGATATCAGGCTGAGTGAACCTGGGGCCATTCTGGAGAGGAAATATTCCGACCGGCTCTCCACAGTAGACCACCATAGCCAAATATAAACACTTTATTCGTTTCACGGTAATGATGATGGCACATCAAATTACGCACCCACCGAAGTATCGAGATATACTGAACGAATGGCAGTCTCAAAGATATGGTATCGATAGTTTAACTCACAGAGAGTAAAAAACGAAACTGTGTGCCAAGTAGGACAAAGGAAATAGTTTTCTTCTTAACAAAATATTTTTTTCACCTAGCTAACGTTAGCACTTTCGTGCAAAACTGTTTCAGCCATGCTGCCAAACCTCCCTTCTTTACAATCAGCCTCTTATGTAAATAATAGTTGGACGGAATATTTGCAGGTATAGTTTTTCTTTATAATGTCCCAAGAAATCGCATATTTCCTACAACGTGCACAGACAACCGAAGTACGTTGGAGGAGGAAATTTGTAATATCTGTTTTTGGACAGTTTTCAATTTTGTAACGTTCAGAGTAGCAGTAAGCAGCTTACACACGCTCACTAAGCTGCCATTTGTGGCTGCGTCGTCTTGTTTTTATTCGCTTTGTGAAACGTCTGCAGCTTATAACGTAGCGCCCTTACGAGGGTTCCCGTGCTTTGTGAAGGAATTTGCATTTGCGGGCATACGGCTTAGTGGCTAATCCAGTTTTGGCAAGCAATTTGTCTTTCTTTATAATGTCGAGGGGACGACCAAATTAGCACAGAGTTTTTCATATGTCTTTCAAAGTAAATCTTCCACTCTGTGCTAAGGCCCTTTGTATAGGTTTTCTCCCTCATTTCAGTATGGGACGAGTTGATCCGGTCGCCGGCCGTCAACCCTTTAGATTTCTACCTGTAGGGGTACCTGAAATAAATCGTGTATGAGCAGCACATTTGGGACCTGCAGACACTAGAACTTGGCATTCCATCTGCCTCTGATCCATTCGGTTGCAGGATAGCACATATGAACATGTGCATCACTTAATAATCCGTTCCCTCAGTTCAATAATTACGACGATCATTAAATAAAGACAATTAGGTTTCAAGATTTCTGTCAGCACCAAGTAATATAGAGTATATATATTATTTTTAAGTAGGAAAATAGCATTGTACATAGGCTTATCCTAAGTTGATTGTGGCAATAATTAGCAGTCAGTGAAAATACTCACCTTAATATCTCGTATAAATTGTTGGCTCGGCTCGTTAGTGTAAATTTCGTATTACGATGCCTTCAGAGGCTCTGGGCTTGACACTTTTACGAAAAGGAAATTAACCTGCTAACATGGAATGATTATAGTATATTCTTGGTTTCAGATTTGACAGTAACATGGTTCTTTTCAGTTACTTAGTGACATTGGTTAAGAGTGATGACTTTCCAGTTAAACGCTGTTTTTAAGAATCGCAGGTTTTATATTTCCTGCTGTCACTGATGTGGTATAAATACACTCTAAGGCAAAAAAAAAAGAACAAAAAAAACGAAGAAAACAACAAAACACGACGCATCACCAAGGAATTACCTGAATGCGACGAAAACCGTTAGATGTGATGTACGTGTACAGACAAACAAATAATTACAATCTCAGAAAACTTGTGTGATTTATTCGTGGGAAAGAGCTTTACGAAATGAGCTTCCTCTCCCGCAGTCTTCTGACTGGTTTGGTGGTGGTGGTGGTTGTTAGTGTTTAACGTCCCGTCGACAACGAGGTCATTAGAGACGGAGCGCAAGCTCGGGTTAGGGAAGGATTGGGAAGGAAATCGGCCGTGCCTTTTCAAAGGAACCATCCCGGCATTTGCCTGAAACGAGTTAGGGAAATCACGGAAAACCTAAATCAGGATGGCTGGAGACGGGATTGAACCGTCGTCCTCCCGAATGCGAGTCCAGTGTGCTAACCACTGCGCCACCTCGCTCGGTTTCTGACTGGTTTGATGCGGCCCGCCACGAGTTCCTCTCCTGTGCCAACCACTTTATCTCAGGGCAGCAATTGCAACCTACGTCTTCAATTATTTGCTGGATGTATTCCAATATCTGTCTTTTTACAGTTTTTCCCTCTACAACTTCCATGGTATTAGAGGAAGTTATTCCATGATGTTTAACAGATGTCCTACCATAGTGTCTCTTCTTCATGTCAGTGTTTCCCATATATTCCTTTCCCTGCCGATTCTACAGATAACCTCCTCATTTCATCTTATCAGTGCACCTACTTTTCACATTATTCTGTAGCACCACATCTCAAATGCTTCGATTCTCTTCTTTTCTGGTTTTCCCACATTCCATGTTCACTACCATACAATGCTGTACTCCAAAGACACATTCTAAGAAATTTCATTCTCAAATTAAGTCCTATGTTTGATACTAGTAGACCTCTCTTGACCAGGAATGCCTTTTTTGTCAGTGCTAGTTTGCTTTCTGTGTCCTCCTTGCTCCGTCCGTCATGGGTTAGTTAGCTGGGTAGGTAGCAGAATTCCTCAACGTGACCACCAATCCTGATATTAATTTTCCCGCTGTTCTCATTTCTGCTACCTCTCATTACTTTCGTCTTTCTTCGATTTACTGTCGATCCATATTCTGTGCTCATTAGACTGTTCATTCCATTCAGCAGATCCTGCAATTCATCTTCACTTTACTTAGGATGGCATGTCATCAGCGAATCGTTTCACTGATATCCTTTAACCTTGAATTTTAATCCCGCTCTTGAACCTTTCTTTAATTTTAGTTCAAAATGGCTCTGAGCACTATGCGACTTAATTTCGGAGGTCATCAGTCGCCTAGAACTTAGAACAAATTAAACCTAACTAACCTAAGGACATCACACACATCCATGCCCGAGGCAGGATTCGAACCTGCGACTGTAGCCGTCGCTCGGCTCCAGACTGTAGCGCCTAGAACCGCACGGCCACTCCGGTCGGCTTTAATTTTAGTCATTGCTAGTTCGATGTGTAGATTGAACAGTAGCGGCAAAGGACTGCATCCCTCTCTTACTGCCTTTTTAATCTGAGCACCTCGTTCTTCGTCTCCAACTCCTACTAGTGTCTCTTGATTCTTGTACATATTGTATATTTACATCTCTTTCCCTCTGGCCACTATGGAAATAGTTATTCGGCTTCCCGTTGATTGGCAGTGTTCTTGGGTGTGCCCATGAGGGATATCGTGCCGAATTCTGTCCAATAAACGCGTTACACTGTCAAACCCACGAGCTGGTTGGAGGGTTCTGCCCATAATGCTTCAAATTGGGGACACATCCGTTGTTGTGGGTATGTTTCCTTGCAGTTGGAGGTTTCTTTCTATGATGTTGATGGTTTCTTCTATTGGGATGTGTGTGTACATTGAAATTATTACAATGAAACCAATGTTGCTGTGTTTGGTATGTTTTCATTTCTTATGTTTTCTATTAAGTCACTTGAGTTCTTTAGACTTCTGTTGTCAGTGTATTTGTACATTGTCTGTAGCAGAGTACTCAATGAATACACATCACTGTGCAACAATAGAAGAACTATACAAGTAACACCCACACCACAAAAGAAAGAACTCTCTCTCTCTTTCTTTCTTTCTTTCCGTCTCTCTCTCTCTCTCTCTCTCTCTGCCCCAGTACTCAACACACACACATCACACACAAGTAAATCCACAGAAACCACAAACCACTAACGCCAAATACAATTCAAACTCGCGCGCCTCACCCAGCAGAACACGTTACGAAAATGAACGCCACACAGCCACAACAACACGTAATGGCAGCGAAAACTCCGCCTATGTTTTGGGTAATCGGAAAAAGTGCATTGCCACGCGAACACAGACAAATAAGTTAGCCTATTTACTTCGCCAACAACATAGGAGAACGCACCACAACTTCAAAACTGTAAGTTACAGAAATAAAGTTAAAGACCATACTGGAAGACGGCTGCAAAATTTCGCCGACTCCAACACACCATATGTTGCTGCTAACCGGAACAGTCCAGGAAGCAACAACCGGCAATAAACGAAGAGATGTGAGGTTTCATAACAGGTTAACTGATCACTCAACTGCAGTGTCCAGGTTCGGTGGGCAACGAACTTTGTAGCTCTTGCAGCTAGCACCTTACAATCTGACTGCGTGTGCACGCTGCCAGTGGTCCCGGCCTGACCCTGCGCCGTGGAGACTTCCTCACTGCTGGGTAACAACCGACCGATCGCCACACACACACACACACACACACACACACACACACACACACACACACACACACACACACACCACCACCACCACCACATGGAAATATAGCGGTCACACCAAAGATGGTACAGCAGTGCTAGTATCGATAAGCGCTGCTGCTGCCACTGATGGAGGCAAGTCAGCAACTCGTTATGGTAGTAACTCAGGGAGGAATAAGACGCCACTAGGTTGCGACAAAATGCCAAAGAACAAACTGCATCCACACAAGCTGGGCACGGGAATGTTGCAGGACCCGTTTTTTTCACAATATACGGGAACTTGCACTGAGAACTAAGCGGGTTAAGTTTAGCACAGGAACTTAAGTCCAGAAACGTACCGTTTTCCCGCTACACGCAAAATACTGCTACACACTTTCAAATCTCCTGCAACTTCGGCCTCAGTAAGGTGTTACGTACATCATTCATTGATCAGCTGATGTCCCATGCCCACTACAGGTTTGTTTACATCCCATTCAGATGAGTACCCGCTGTTGCACTTGTGGTCTTTGTTCATATTGCGTTAGTGTACAGTTGTAATCATTGACTACAGTACAGAATGCAATCTCATTTTTTGATGTGTCGACAGAAGTGTCGACACAGTGTGATTTGAGGGGACCGCAATGCACGCTATAAACACACGAAGGATGGCGTGAGGTCTGAAACAGGATACGTAATGAATGCTATAAAGAAAAGTACGTAGCTTTTGGAATACTTAACTTTAATCCATCCTTGTTGTATACATCGTTCTTGATGAGACATGCTTTATACGATAAGTATCAATTGCTATGTAAGGCTAATGGCGCCTTGCTAGGTCGTAGCCATGGACTTAGCTGAAGGCTATTCTAACTATCTGCTCGGCAAAGGAGCGCGGCTTCGTCAGTGTAGTCGCTAGCAAAGTCGTCCGTACAACTGGGGCGAGTGCTAGTCAGTCTCTGGAGACCTGCCGTGTGGTGGCGCTCGGTCTGCGATTACTGACAGTGGCGACACGCGGGTCCGACATGTACTAATGGACCGCGGCCGATTTAAAGCTACTACCTAGCACGTGTGGTGTCTGGCGGTGACACCATATTTTTAGTGTTTGCTGTTGACCATAGTTAACAACATATTTGTAGAATACGCCGACGTGTTGTATAAGTTGAACAGAGAAGCTCGGTGTGTTGGGAAGGCTGGTCGTCAATTGTATGCGGAGCGTTTTCCATACTGCCAGACACCTTAGCACCCGCTCTTTGCTACGGTGTACCAAGGGGCCTCAGAGAAGGCTACATTCACCACCACCAGCGCCGACTGTGCTGCTCCACGGCGGTGGCGCACTCTCGAGTTTGAAGAGGCTGCATTCAATACAGTGGAAGAGGACACGACGACGAGGACCAGAAACGTAGCTGGTACACTGAATGTCGATCACCAAACTGTCTGGCGTGTTCCGCATGAGCAGCAGCTACCATCCGTACCACCTCCAGAATGTACAGGCAGAGCAGGCACAGGATTTTGCGGTCACTAGCGCACTTCTGCAGGTCGTCCTTGCAGCTCTGTGTGTATGAGTCCGACCTCCCACGGCGGATACTTTTCATGTATGAAGCCAAGTTCACCAAGGAAGGTGTTCTCATTTCCCACAACAGTCATGTAGGGGCTGATGAAAACCTGCATGCTAAACGCCCCACGTGGGTTTGAGAAACAATATTGTCTGAACACTTGGCCTGTATTTCTCGATGGACGTGTAATAGGACCATACCTCCTTCCACCACATCTCACGGGTGTCAAGTGCTCGCGATTCCTTGATGACGTACTGAATGGGCTCTTGGAAGACGTGCCACAGCATGTGCGTCGAAACATGTGCTACCAATAAGATGGCGCACCACCTAATTTTTCACGTGCTTCTCGACCAACGATTTTGGCAACGGTGGGTAGATCTTGGTGGCTTGCACGTTTCCTGCGTTTGAATCCGCTAGACTACTGCCTGTGGGGCACATGAAATTCTTTAACAGATCCCTGTGGCATCCGAGGAAGGCATACTGTCGCTGGTTGTGTCTGCAGCGGATGCTGAAGGACCAGAAACTCGTGATTGTGTGTAGCGAAACAGAGTAGGAAAGTACCGTATTTGTATTGACGCCAATGGTCATCATATCGAGCCCTACTTGTAAGTGGACCCAGACGAGAAGCAGCAGGAGTCAGCAACGTGCATTGTGGTATTTGGCTTGTAGCGGGAGAACCATGCGTTTCCAAGCAGGAGTCCCTATACTAAATGGCTCTGAGGATTACGGGACTTAACTTCTGAGGTCATCCGTCCCCTAGAACCGGTCGCGCGGTTCCAGACTGTAGCGCCTAGAACCGCTCGGCCACCCGGGCCGGCCCCTATACTAAACTCAGCCGCCTTGGACTCCACTAAAAGCTCTTAAATTCTGTAGAATATGAACTGAGAGTAAACCGGAGAGAGATCAAAGTAATGAGAAGTAGCAGAAATGAGAACAGCGTGAAACGTAACATCAAAATTTGCTACCTAGGCAGCAAAATAGCCCAAGGAGGAAGTACGATTGAGCAGTTAGGACATAAAAAGCAGACAAGCATTGGAAAAAGGACATTCACCACCGAGAGAAATCTACTATTATCAAAAAGAGGCCTTAATTTATGGAAGAAATTGATGAGAATGTAGCACTGCATCCTATGGCAAAAAGACATTGACTATGGGAAAGATGGAACAGACGAGAATCGAAGCATCTGAGATGTAGTGCTACAGAGAAATGTTGAAAATTAGGTGGCTTGATAAGGTAAGTAATGAGGAGGTTCTCCGCTGAATCGACGAGGAAAGGTATGATTGGAAAACACTGACGGGAGGAAGGGGTGGGACGATAGGACATCTCTTTAAACATCAGAGAATAAGTTTCATGGTACAAGAGGGAGCTGTAGAGGGTAAAAAGTGTATAGGAAGGTATAGATCGGAATAGATGCAGCAAATAATTGAGTACGTAGGATGCAATTGCTGCTCTGAGATGAAAAGGTTGGGACGCGAGAGGAATTCGTGGCTGGCCGCATCAAACCAGTCAGAAGACTGATGACTCAAAAACAAAACAAAAAAAGGCGAAAGACCTGTTACTGTATGACTACACGATTGCTGACTAATGTCTGGAAGCAATCACATTAATTAAATGTATGAGAGTATGCGTATGGAGTGATTTAAATGCAACGACAGCATAAAATTAATAGTAGGAACGGCATATGCCAGACTGAGATTTATGGTAAAAATCCTCAGAAAGTACTAGTATATTCCACCCACGAAGGAGGTAGCTTATAAAAGTTTCGTTCGAGCAATACTTTGATATTGACCGTCGCTTTGGGAGAGATGATAAAGGAATCAGGAACAATTCAAAGAAGAGCTGAGCCTTTAGTGACAGGTTTGTTGAGTAAGCTAGAATGCATTACGGAAATGCAAAGACAACTCAAACGGCAGACCCTATAAGAAAGGCGTCGTGCTTGAGGTTGTGGTTTGCTACTGAAATTCCGACAGATACATTCCTAAGAAGAGTCAGTACATTGCTTCATCTGACGTGCATCTCACGAAAATACCTTGAAGGCAAAGTCAGTAAGATTCTAGCTCACACAGAGGATTACCAATAATCGTTCTTCCAGCGGAACGTTCGTGAGACAAAGGAAAAGATGCTTTTGACAGTACATGGGGTGGCCGAAACGTACACGTACCCCCCTAGAAATGAAAACTGATTTGAATTGTTCTAGCAATAGGACTTACTTAGGTATCATACTGTAAAAACATTTTCATACGCCCTCTTGTCTTCCTTTGACACATTTTGGAGGGCGAAATGTATCCTCAACAGCACTGCGCAGATCTTGTTTTGTAGCATAATGACTCCTCATGACGAGTTGTCAGGTGTGCTCAGGTCAGAACTTCTTGGTGGTCATTTCAAGGGATCTGGTGTTGCTGATGAACCATAACCTGCCCATCGACGAGGGAGCTGTTCATTTAGGAACTCCCGCACAGCAAGAGCTTCATTACGTGAGGCACATTTCTTTCTATTCCGAATGCGTAAAGAGGATTCTCTTTGGCCTAAGCGGCAATATTTGTAGCACTTGATCTGCGATAAATGGCACATTTACCTGAAATGCTGACTTAATCGACGCTCGCTGCTACCAACTGAAACTGGTACGGTTCACTGGATTTGGAAATTGGGTTAACAAATCACTGCGTGCTCAAACCTGCTCATTCAGGTCTGTATCCGATAAGATCTGACCTTAAGGTCTTTTTTCACGCGATCTCGCTTTGTCGTCTTCGGCATACCGAGTTCCGAAGCACATTTACGTGTCGACTTCGCAGGAGATTGTTCAGTCCAAGCAGACTCCAGCACCTGTTTCTTCTTCTTTTGTCTTCTTCCTTCCACTCGCGCCCTGTCTTTAACACCAACAAAAGCAGAAACACGTTTCCCAGTCCAGAAGCGTTGTCTTTAACGGTGGAGCCTTATTAAATCTGTCCTGGAATGCTCCCATAACCTCTATCTCAATGTCCGCATTGTGCTTTGTCGTTCGTGCACCTACACACTTTTCGCTAAGCGCCCCTCAATGGTGTAACAATGACGCTCACATCTGCCATGGCCACAAATTAAAATTCGACGGTGGCAGTAACTGCGAAAACTTTTAAACTTGTGTAAGGTGGCTATAATTTCGAACTTTACAAGAACCCATCCACATACTTTGCCGTGATCTACAAATACAATTAGGTATTATGTGATCGGTTGCACATCGTATGTATAAATATATAAAGGAGACTGACACTGTCACGTACGCCTTGTAAATAATTGTTAACACTTATTGTATGAAAGGTGATGGAATGTCTTTATTATCAGAACGGCGTAATGAATGATTGCCTATATTAGTAGAGGTTGGGACGACAGTGGAAATGAAATGGCACACGGAACTCAAGCCCTGGGTGGAAGGCACACGTAAGTGTGGTGATTCAGCTCCACACAGGAAGTACCGAGACGGGCAGTCTGGACGCCTGAGCGCGAAGACACAATACAGGGGCGACCGGCCGCTATCGGCCGCCATTGTAGTAGGGCCGGAAGGATAACCGGATAATACTTCCAAAATTTGCAAATCTTGGATGCAGGTGAGAGGAACGAAGAAGCGGCACCTCGGAAACCATGCAGGCTGGGTTATTTCCAAGGATTTTTACTCAGAAGCGTACCATTGTACGAGTATAGGTTTCTCCTCGCAAACTTTCCGCTATGAACGACAAAAGGCTAAAATATGGTTGGTCGGCGTTCAGAAGAATCTGTAGAGAGGGAGAATATTCCGTGGTTTCGGGAGTATGATTTGTTTTCGGAATTACGAGGGTGGGTAGCCGAGCCTTGCTGGGAGGCCAGCAGTGGAGAGACGAGGTCTTATGTTGTGAGCACCCGTGTGTGATGGTCGCTCGATATCAGCTGTCTTTGCTCTCAGGAGAGTTTGTAGTTAGAACAGTTAGGCATTGTACTCTTGCGAACCTATACGATTCTGGACTTCAGGTTGGAAATCGTCGTTGAGTCCGCAGCGTTTAGTAATTGAGAGCACTTCCTCTGCCTATACTTACATAGTTATCTAAACTCCGTCATTGTGGCTGGGAGTTCGCTTTTCTCGTCTAAAGAACACAGAGAGGAAAAGACAGTATTAGAGTATATTAGTCAGAGGACCGCCTTGTGCCGTACTAGTGTTTGAAACAGTTTATTTGTGGCTGGGGTTCTTCCATCGTCGCAGACGAGTACGAGAACCATCACTTCGACGCACCGGACGCAGTACATATGGTGATATCGAAAATTGCTTCGGATTATTAGGGCTATCAAAGCTAAACAGCTGTGATCACGTTAGTTTATTTCCACTGAGGTTCCACACCACCGTAGATCATCTTTGAAAGTAGTGTCTTCTAGTGTTTGGTACGTAGATGATGTCAGTCATTTTGGATTATTGATATTAGACCGCGCGGTCATAATAAGGGGCAGAGTTGCGCAATTGATTAGTAATTTTACTTAGGAAATGTAAACTTTGTAATATAAATGTTTTTTTTTAAATCTACAATAAATATATAAGCAGGAACAACGTTTATCATTTAGTAGGATCAGTTGCCTTCATCATTCATTTATGATTAGATTGAAATTTATAGAATTAAGAGATCCTAAGATCTGCTTCAGGGGGTAGTCAGACAGGGCCAGATCTTCATTTTAGCGTTTATTATTTTCCGTTGCACACATTCATTTTCACCCGCCTGGAGTGCACCTTGGACATGAATTCCTACAACTGATTGAAACAACTGTTAAGAGGTTTGTGTCCGACTTCTTGGACACTGAGGTGGCTAGTAAAAACGAAACATCTTTGCTCGCCAGGCTCGGCTGTAGCTGTGTGTGAACTTGGACTTACGGTTCAGAATACACTAAATGAGCCACGATTACTGTGTTGGGAATCGGCACAAGTCCAGAATGGGCGTACTATGGCTTCTCTACTGTCACTAGAAAACACAAGTTCGTAGACACGTGTTGACACTGTTCGTTGGCGCGTAGACACAGGTCAGGGGATGGAAGTCTCTACAGTCCCCGACCGTTGACACGAGCTGTGCCGCGGCAGCACAACGATGCTACTCCGACAGGAACTTCTTGCAGGTGGTCAGGATCCGACTTCGAACAGAACTGCCCTGCTGGTCCCTGACGAAGCTGCTTAAGGGCAGAGGCGCGGCGGTGGCACTGCTTGTTCCCAGCGTCTCAATGAGGACTGTTAATATCTTTAAAAATATCGGGTATCTGACATATGGATATTTAAAAAGAAATATCGCTATCGGTCCTTGATATATCGAAAAAAGTACAGGTATGACGAAGAAAATAATATCGACGTACTGGCCTGTAAAAATATCGGCTGCACATTGTAAATAAAATGCTAGTTTCAGAGCTTTATCAATACTTAAAGTATGGATTTATTATTAGATATCCTGTACATCAACAAGCCCCCCTTACAGCAAGAATTGAAAGAAAAACTGTGCGCGTTCACAATTGGTGATAACGACTTTGTTAACAATAGTAACTGCACGTAAGTGGCACAATACAAAGTCCTTCGTTAGGCTTCGTCACATATCGGATTTGTGTGGAACAGTTAATATCGACTTCCATGTTTTTCCATGTCTGCAAACGCCAGCGACCTAGCAGTTGTACTGTTACAATCGCGTGGTGCGGTTAAACGCTGCCGCTTCCGTTGGTAGCAGCGAGCACCGATTACGTCAACGTCTCGCAAGTCTCCACGCACCGCAAAAACCAATCGTGCCATTTAGAGTTTTGCTCATCATTTTCATCTATTGTTTTTGAAATAGCACACTAGTCGTGTTAAAAATCGTTTTCTTAACGCAACTGGTGTGCTGTTTCTTCACATCGAGAATCATGTTATTCCATTGACACCGCCACCCCCCTGTACATTCGAATTCCTTGTGCCACCTATACCTGACTTCACACTGTCAGAGAGAGACAGAGAGAGAGAGAGAGAGAGAGAGAGAGAGTGAGCGAGAGAGAGAGAGAGAGAGAATGCTTCAATGGCTCTAAGCACTATGCGACTTAACATCAGTCCCCTAGACTAAGAACTACTTAAATCTAACATCACACACATCCATGCCCGAGGCAGGATTCGAACCTGCGACTGTAGCAGCAGCGCAGTTCCGAACTGAAGCTCCTAGAACCACTCGGCCACAGCGGCCGGCCAGAGAGAGGGAGGAAGGGGGAGAGAAAGAGAGAAAGAGAGAGAGAGAGAAAGAGAGAAAGAGAGAGAGACTGGATACGATGGAAGCTCAAAAAGTAGTAAGACTCCTTCACACACTGACCACATGTTCTAGTATAATTTCAAAAGAACTATATGAAAAAATACCGGAAATTGCAACAAAAAAAATGAAATAAAGATGTCGCCCCTCGATATCATCGCTTCGATATATACTTTCTGGAAAAAGATACCGGTATAGTTCGGCCGGTGTGGCCGTGCGGTTCTAGGAGCTTCAGTCTGGAACCGCGTGACCGCTACGGTAGCAGGTTAGAATCCTGCCTCGGGCATGGATGTGTGTGATGTCCTTAGTTAGGTTTAAGTAGTTCTAAGTTCTAGGGGACTGATGACCTCCGATGTTAAGTCCCATAGTGCTCAGAGCCATATGAACAATTTGAACCATACCGGTATATCGATATTTTGTCAACTGCACTAATCTCTATGGCACTTCGTATGCCGTTTCGTTGTGCAGTATCTCCGATGTGGTCGACACTTCTTGCGCCCTCTCGATAGTCGACGACACTGCAAGAAGTAAAATAGCTACCAACCTACATAATAAGATTTGACACTAAACGGTGGACTAAACGGGGACTTCTCCCTCATCCTGTAGATGGAGCTGTAGAATTTGCGTTCAGTTTCTCTCTTTGCCCTCGGTCCTTCCACCTTTGTCTGTCTTCCCCACCCTCTTCTCTCTCTCTTGCCGGCCGGTGTGGCCGAGTGGTTCTAGGCGTTTCAGTCGCGAAGCGCGCGACCGCTACGGTCGCAGGTTCGAATCCTGCCTCGGGTATGTATGTGTGTGATGTCCTTAGGTTAGTTACGTTTGAGAAGTTCTAAGTTCTAGGGGACTGATGACCTCAGATGTTAAGTCCCACAGTGCTCAGAGCCAAACGGGGACTTCTGCCTCATCCTGTAGATGGAGCTGTAGAATTTGCGTTCAGTTTCTCTCTTTTTCCTGTGCCCTCGCTCCTTCCACCCCTGTGTCTGTCTTCCCCACCCTACCCTCTCCTCTCTCTCTCTCTCTCTCTCTCTCTTCCCTCTCGGCGTCTCCCCGCAACTGCCGAAAACGAGAATCTTCTGACTTGAGTCACGAGGCGACTTACGGCGCCGCCTGTTACCGCAGTTTGTACCTAGTAACTCTTCGAGGCCGGTTCGCAGTAAATCTCAGAAGTTGACGAACTTCAACGCTGATTCGCCGCTCAGCGCACGGTTGAGGAGTCTCTCGGGTTGCCTGGCTTTCACGACTCTGACGAACGGCATCATCGCCGGCTCTGGACACTCTTTACTGCCCAATAACTCTCCGACCAAGAAAACCGCCGTCTGGTGGGCGGAGCGGCTAATTTTAAAAAGAATGTGTGTGTGTGTGTGTGTGTGTGTGTGTGTGTGTGTGTGTGTGTGTGTGTGTGTGAGCGCAGGCGGTATCGGCGCCGATACCCGAGAACAGCCGGCGGCGGCGGCGGCGGCGGCGGCGGCGGCGCGCGCAGTTCGCCGGGAAACAAACTTCGTAAACAAAGACGGCTCGCGGCCGGCGGCTAGGCTGTGACGGGTGCGGTGTTTATTTTCCGGGCCGCTAAATCCGGCCCCCGCCGCGGCTGACGGACGCCGGCGCAGCACGTGTCGCGGGCGGGCCGCTTCCCCGCGCCGGGCCCCCGCTCACGTGACACCGGCGACCGGCCGCCGCCGTCGCAGTCGCCGCCGCTGCTGGTGAGGTCACCCGCCACCCGCTTCGCAGACACCGCTACCCTAGGTCGCCGTGCCGCACTCGCTCTGTAAAGTACGCACACCGACGTCCAGGGCGGCACAGAGAAACGGGGACATCGGATGACGGCAGTCTGCAGATGTTCAGTAGGTCTGATAATAATCTACAATAAGAAGATCTCCCTGATGCAATAATTTACCAACAGCCGTATGTATTGTAGAAATTTATTTTATTTTATGAACTTGTATGTGCTACCAGTTTCGGCATTACATTGATGCCATCTTCAGGCCCCACTCGTCATAGTCGTAAAATCGCTGTACACGGATGGAGCCATATAACTGGATCTGTGAATCAATCGTCCCGCAACAGCTCTTGGTGGCCAGGGGATTGATTCACGGATCCAGTTATATGGCTCCTTCCGTGTATAGCGATTTTACAACTATGACGAGTGGGGCCTAAAGGTGGCATCAATGTAATGCCGAAACTGGTAGCACATAGTTCATAAAATAAAATAAATTTCTACAATACGGCTGTTGGTAAATTATTGCATTAAGAAGTTCATGCCATCCGTCGTCCCACGATCCATAATGGATCAACGAAGATTCAATAAGAAAATTCCAAACGACAAAATAGATTCACAATGGAAACTCGGCTCCAGTCCACGCGCCAACGTTTATTTATTTGTTTATTTATCATAATCTGATTCGTCTCTAGTAATCCATCAAGTTGGACGCCATCGGCGCACGTAATGCTTGAATAGCGATGACGAAACCAGCGGCTGTATTTGAATCTAACGTCGCTTATTCTTTCTAAAACATGCTACTAATTTCATCACCTGGTTTCATCTAGAGGCCCAGAACGTAACCTGTTGTCCACAACCCTATTATGTGCAAATCGTATGCAGGTAGCCAAAATTAACTGGATTCCGCACCTTCCGTGGCAATAACAAGACCAGTATGGTCAGACGACGCTCTCGACGCCCCCCCCCCCCCCCCCCTCCGTCACTCCACCCGCTGACATCTGAGACTCCGCGCTACATTTCTATTTCGTATCCCTCAGCGGAGTAGGCTAATGCACACAGACCCCTTTCTTTTATGCACTGTATCAGAGCACGCTGGTCATTCCCCAAATCTACTGTCTCCTCCTGTCGGGCGTTTCATACTGGTGGTGGTGCCGTAGACACCCTGACCAGGCGTCACATGTTACCACTCACTACTCACCCCGCCTCCACGCCCCATCTACCGAGCAGAGAGATGCCTGCAACTCTTATCATACACCCGCACCTTCTTCCCTCTTTGTCTGCGGCCTCACATCTCTTACCTTACTTTCAGTAATATTGTTATTATTTTTTTCTTCACACCTTGTTAGAAAGACTTCAGCAGAGGTTGAAAATACCGCTTGTAAATTACTTTATTTTCACACGGCAGGTTTGGGACTGTTATTAGCCCATCCTCAGGTGTCGTACTGGAAATAGCAAAAGACGGGAGATAATTTTCACACGCCGCAACATATATCAAAAACAAAAAACAAATTATTCCTAAAAAGTTTTAAAAACTTTTAAAACATTTCGAAACCGCCGGTCGGGCTAGGTGCTGTGAAACCTATGTCAGTGCGCAAGTGGCACCAGACACTACTACGGACAACAGCCTGGGTAGGGAATATATATATATATATATATATATATATATATATATATATATATATATATATATATATACTCCGCAATCCACCATACGGTGCATGGTGAAGGGTACCTCGTACCACAACTAGCATCTTCTCTCCCTGTTCCACTCCCAAACAGAACGAGGGAAAAATGACTGCTTATATGCCTCTGTACGAGCCCTAATCTCTCTTATCTTTGTGGTCTTTCCGCGAAATGTAAGTTGGCGGCAGTAAAATTGTACTGCAGTCAGCCTCAAATGCTGGTTCTCTAAATTTCCTCAGTAGCGATTCACGAAAAGAACGCCTCCTTACCAGACTCCCACCGAGTTCCTGAAGCATTTCCGTAACACTCGCGTGATGATCAAACCTAGCAGTAACAAATCTAGCAGCCCGCCTCTGAATTGCTTCTATGTCCTCCCTCAATCTGACCTGATAGGGATCCCAAACGCTCGAAAAGTACTCAATAATAGGTCATATTAGTGTTTTATAAGCGGTCTCCTTTACAGATGAACCACATGTACCCAAAATTCTATCAATGAACCGAAGACGACTATCCGCCTTTCCCACAACTGCCATTACATGCTTGTCCCACTTCGTATCGTTCTGCAATGTTACGCCCAAATATTTAATCGACGTGACTGTGTCAAGAGCTACACTACTAAAGGAGTATTCAAACATTACGGGATTCTTTTTCCTATTCATCTGCATTAATTTACATTTATCTATATTTAGAATTAGCTGCCAACTTTACAGCAATCACAAATCCTGTCCAAGTCATCTTGTATCCTCCTACAGTCACTCAACGACGACACCTTCCCGTACACCACAGCATCATCAGCAAATAGCCGCACATTGCTATCCACCCTATCCAAAAGGTCATTACGCTGCTCTGTGCTGTGGTCCACGAGCGCAGCGTGTACCAGGCGCGGTGTGCTGCCGATGAGCGGATGCGAACGAGGAGGCAAATTGGTAAACCAGAGTGGCACAAGTGCTGCCATCTGTTGACGGGGAGAAAAACACGGGGCCACTTGCCCGGCCGTTCACAATTAGAATTTAGTGGTTTACATTTAAAATGAAGAAAAAAAAAACAAAAAAATTACATAAAAAATAGACGATATAAGTTGAAAGTGCATTATGCACAGTAAAGAAGTTTATTGAACAGGTCGGTCCAGAACTGTGGTAAAACTGAGTGGAAGGTGCAATATAAAATTATTATATAAACTGTAAAGCGCAAAGAAACTTTCCTTTTACATGAGTGGCAAACAAGTTTTAAATTTAGTCGGGATATATAAGTGGCAACGTGGAACAACGCGCCACAATCATCAGTTAAAAGAACATGCACATGTAACACTCGTATTTACAAGCTTCCGTTACTGATCAACAAGGAAAGCAGCGAAACCTAACAGTCTATACTGTCAGAAAGTAATATGCCAATTAATAGCTAGCAGCAATAGCATTAAAAGGATACATTAAAAGTGGGGTCAATTTAAAACTGCTAACCAACCGTCGACAACTAATCGAGGCTGACATTAGATAAGACCTGAGACGCACTTTATATCATAAAAGCCAGGTAAACTTTTAATTAGTGAGGGCGCAAATAATGCCACAGTACTATAATGCGCCATAGTCGTAGGATAAAATGAAAACATGGAGCTGTTATTAAGAGAGGACAATTTTAGAGATACGTAAAATGAACTGGGTGGACCTTGCGTAGGAAACAGGCATATGCCGTACATTCGTTAAGCCCATTGAAGGCCACAAGAAACACTGACCCGATAAAAAATAGTACACATGTATGGCGTACAGTAATCAGGGACCAGAAAGAGAAGGAAATGAGGCTGGACGCTGCTTGTTAGAGTGTAATGTCTCAAGTTGGTGTCGCCGGAATGGGATGGCCACTCTGTTGTATTTATCTACATCTACATGGATACTCTGCAAATCACATTTAAGTGCTTCGCAGAGGGTTCATCGAGCCACCTTCACAATTCTCTATTATTCCAATCTCGCATAGCCCGCGGAAAAAAACCAATACCTATATCTTTCAGTGCGATCTCTGATTTCTCTTATTTTATTATGATGATCGTTTCTCCCTATGTTGGTAGCCGTCAATAAAATATTTTCGCATTCGGAGGAGAAAATTGGTGATTGAAATTTCGCGAGAAGATTCTACCGCAACACCAAATCCTGTATCATTTCAGTGACACTCTCTCCCCTTTTTCTCCATTATACAAATCGTGCTGCATTTCTTTGAACTTTTTCGATGTACTCGATCAATCCTGTCTGGTAAGGATCCCACACCGCCCAGCAGTATTCTAAAAGAGGACGGACAAGTTTAGTATAGGCAGTCTCCTTAGTAGATCTGTTAAATTTTCTGAGTGTCCTGTCAAAAAAACGCACTCTTTGGTTAGCCTTCTCCACAACATTTTCTATGTCATGCTTCGAATTAAAGTTGTTCATGGTTGTAATCCCTACGTATTTAATTGAATTTACGACCTTTAGATTTGACTGATTTATCGTGTAACGGAAGTTTAACGGATTCCTTTTAGCACTCATGTGAACGACTCTCACTTTTCATTATTTGGGGTCAACTGCCAATTTTTGTGCCATACAGTTATCTTTTTAAAATCGTTTTGCATTTTGTTTCGATCTTCTGATGACTTTACTAGTCGATAAACGACAGCATTATGTGCAAACAACCTAAGACGGCTCCTAAATCATTTATACGGATAAGGAACAGCAAAGGGCCTATAACAATACCTTGGGGATCACCAGAAATCACATCTGTTTCACTCGATGACTTCCCGTCAGTTTCTAAGAACTGTGATCTCTGTACAGGAAATCACTAATCCAGTCACATAACTGAGATGATGTTCCATAAGCATGCAGTTTCACTACAAGCCGCTTGTGTGGTACAGTGTCAAAACCTTCTGGAAATCTAGAAATACGGAATCAATCTGAAATCCCTTGTCAGTAGCACTCAATACTTCATGTGAATAAAGAGCTAGTTCTGTTTCACAGTCCGTGTTGACTGTATGTCAATAGACCGTTCTCTTTGAGGTAATTCATAATGTTCGAACACAATATATGTTCCAAAATCCTGTTGCATGTCGACGTTAATGATACGGACCTGTAGTTTCGTGTATTACTCCTACTACCTTCCTTTAAGATTGGTGCGACCTGTGCAAATTTCCAGTCTTTGGGTACGGATGCTTGTACAAATGAAAATGTTTTTTTTACTTAACTAGTTACCTGCTTAAAAAAGCAAATAATAATAATAATAAATATGGCTTTTGGAACAGACAAATGTAAGAAAAATATTATAGTCAAGGGAAAACACACTAAACATGAAGATTACATAATGGATAACCACAGCGACTGCATAGAAGCAATGGAAAAAACAGATGCCTATAAATATCTAGGATACAGACAAAAAATAGGAATAGATAATACAAATATTAAAGAAGAACTAAAAGAAAAATATAGACAAAGACTAACAAAAATACTGAAAACCGAATTGACAGCAAGAAACAAGACAAAAGCTATAAATACTTACGCTATACCAATATTGACCTACTCATTTGGAGTAGTGAAATGGAGTAACACAGACCTAGAAGCACTCAATACACTTACACGATCACAATGCCACAAATATAAAATACATCACATACATTCAGCAACAGAAAGATTCACATTAAGCAGAAAGGAAGGATGAAGGGGATTTATCGACATAAAAAACCTACATTATGGACAGGTAGACAATTTAAGAAAATTCCTTCTAGAACGCGCAGAAACTAGCAAAATACACAAAGCAATCACTCATATACTGTAAATACATCGGCTACACCACTGCAATTTCATAACCACTTCTACAACCCTTTAGATCACATAACATCAACAGATACGAAGAAAGTAAATTGGAAAAAGAAAACACTACATGGCAAGCACCCGTATCATCTAACACAGCCACACATCGATCAAGACGCATCCAACACATGGCTAAGAAAAGGCAATATATACAGTGAGACGGAAGGATTCATGATTGCAGTACAGGATCAAACAATAAACACCAGATATTACAGCAAGCATATTATTAAAGATCCCAATACCACACAGATAAATGCAGACTTTGCAAACAAGAAATAGAAACAATAGATCACATAACAAGCGGATGTACAATACTAGCAAATACAGAATACCCCAGAAGACATGACAATGTAGCAAAAATAATACATCAACAGCTTGCCTTACAACATAAACTTATAAAACAACACGTTCCCACATACAAGTATGTACCACAAAATGTACTGGAGGATGATGAATACAAATTATACTGGAACAGAACCATTATAACAGATAAAACAACACCACATAACATACCTGACATCATAATCACCAATAAAAAGAAGAAATTAACACAACTAATCGAAATATCCATACCCAATACAACAAATATACAAAAGAAAACAGGAGAAAAAATTGAAAATACATCCAACTGGCTGAGGAAGTCAAGGACATGTGGCATCAGGATAAAGTTGACATTATACCAATTATACTATCAACTACAGGAGTCATACCACACAATATCCACCATTACATCAATGCAATACAGCTACATCCAAACTTGTATATACAACTACAGACAGAAATCTGTAATTATTATACATGTTCAATTACCCGAAAGTTCCTAAATGCAGTATAACACATACCGTACAGTTAAAAGGAAGTGACGCTTGATCAAGGTCCGCGTCACTTTCCATTTTTAACCAGACTTAACGTCTGAGAAAGTAAAGAAATAATAATAATAATAAAAAGACAACTACAGGGGAGCGGTTCAGAGACGGGAAGGGGGAGGCATCGTGGCCAGGTCTCGGGTTTCGACCCCTGTCCGCCCTGTCACTACCGCCTCAAAACTGAGTCCTGAGCCCTCTACTTCCTGATAAAATTAAGAAAAAAGTGGTTAGCGTTAGCACTTTGCAAGATGAAAGCCGGCCGGAGTGGCCGAGCGGTTCTAGGCGCTACAGTCTGGAACCGCGTGACCGCTACGGTCGCAGGTTCGAATCCTGCCTCGGGCATGGATGTGTGTGATGTCCTTAGGTTAGTTAGGTTTAAGTAGTTCTACGTTCTAGGGGACTGATGACCTCATAAGTTAAGTCCCATAGTGCTCAGAGCCAAGATGAAAGTGTGGGAAGCGACGGTTCGACTCCCACCCACACTTAATTGTTAATCTATATTTTCTTCCTCATTGGTCATGTTATTTAATTTATATGACATTTAAGGAGTAATATAATCAACAAAAACTTGTATTTGCATGAAGTTTTAATGAATTTGATGTTATCTGACTACTTACTGTTTGTAATGAAATTTAATTACTAGAACAAACATATTTATCACTATCGACAAGTAAATGAAGAAACACAGGGAGTTTTACTGAAAATGTACGGCTGTCGTTATTTGCAAAATCCTTTCTACATGCAGTCTGGTAAGGTCCCCGGAACTGCTTTGCAAAATATTCAAATGGCTCTGAGCACTATGGGACTTAACTTCTGAGGTCATCAGTCCCGTAGAACTTAGAACTACTTAAACGTAACTAACCGAAGGACATCACACACATCCATGTCCGAGGCAGGATTCGAACCTGCGACCGTAGCGGTGGCGCGGTTCCAGACTGTAGCGCCCAGAACCGCTCGGCCACCCTGGCCGGCAACTGTTTTGCATCTCGACTCTTCGGGCTGCAGACACAATTTGGCAGTTAACCTGAGTAGCGATGAGACGTCGCTAATGTAGCAAGAACGAATAGTGTAGATAGAATTTTTTTGAATATTACAGAATTGGTCACTTTTACTACAAAAATGAAGGTTTGAGCGGGAGTCAAACCATCGCTGCACACACGTTCGTCTTACGTAGTTCAAAAGCCAACCATTTGACCACGAGGAACTCTAATGTCTGCCACCTATGCACAAATACATGAGTTCTACAGGGTGGTCCATTGATAGTGACCGGGCCAAATATGCCACGAAATAAGCATCGAATGAAAAAACTACAAAGAACGAAACTCGTCTAGCTTGAAAGGAGAAACCAGATGGCGCTATGGTTGGCCCGCTAGATGGCGCTGCCATAGGTCAAACGGATATTAAGTGCGTTTTTTAAGTAAGAATCCCCATTTTTATTACATATTCGTGTAGTACGTAAAAAAATATGAATGTTTTAGTTGGACCACTTTTTTCGCTTTGTCATAGATGGCGCTGTAGTAGTCACAAACGTATAAGTACGTGGTATCACGTAACATTCCGCCAGTGCGGATGGTGTTTGCTTCGTGATACATTACCCGTGTTAAAATTGACCGTCTACCAATTGCGGAAAACGTCGATATCGTTTTGATGTATGGCTATTGTGATCAAAATGCCCAACGGGATCGGTATCCTGGACGAAACCATCCAAGTGTCCGGACCGTTCGCCGGATAGTTACATTATTTACGGAAACAGGAAGTGTTCAGCCACATGTGAAACGTCAACCACGACCTGCAACACATGATGATGCCCAAGTAGGTGTTTTAGCTGCTGTCGCGGCTAATCCGAACATCAGTAGCAGACAAATTGCGTGAGAATCGAGAATCCCAAGAAGGTCAGTGTTGAGAATGCTACATCAACATCGATTGCACCCGTACCATATTTCTATGCACCAGGAATTGCATGGCGAAGACTTTCAACGTCTTGTACAGTTCTGCCACTGGCCACAAGCAAAATTACAGGACAAAAAAATGGTTCAAATGGCTCTGAGCACTATGCGACTTAACTTCTTAGGTCATCAGTCGCCTAGAACTTAGAACTAATTAAACCTAACTAACCTAAGAACATCACACATATCCATGCCCGAGGCAAGATTCGAACCTGCGACCGTAGCGGTCGCTCGGTTCCAGACTGTAGCGCCCAGAACCGCACGGCCACTCCGGCCGGCCAATTACAGGACAATCACAGACTTTTTGCACGCGTTCTATTTAGCGAAGAAGCGTCATTCACCAACAGCGGTAACGTAAACCGGCATAATATGCACTATTGGGCAATGGAGAATCCACGATGGCTGCGACAAGTGGAACATCAGCGACTTTGGCGGGTTAATGTATGGTGCGGCATTATGGGAGGAAGGCCCCCATTTCATCGATGGCAATCTAAATGGTGCAGTGTATGCTGATTTCCTACGTAATTTTCTACCTATGTTACTGCAAGATGTTTCACTGCATGACAGAATGGCGATGTACTTCCAACATGATGACTGTCCGCGGTTGAAGCGGTATTGAATAGCATATTTCATGACAAGTGGATTGGTCGTCGAAGCACCATGTCATGGCCCGTACGTTCACCGGATCTGACGTCCCCGGATTTCTTTCTGTGGGGAAAGTTGAAAGATATTTTCTATCGTGATGCACCGACAACACCTGACAACATGCGTCAGCGCATTGTCAATGCATGTGCGAACATTACGGAAGGCGAACTACTCGCTGTTGAAAGGAATGTCGTTACCAGTATTGCCAAATGCATTGAGGTTGACGAACATCATTTTGAGCATTTATTGCATTAATGTGGTGTTTGCAGGTAATCACGCTGTAACAGCAAGCGTTCTCAAAAATGGTAAGTTCTCAAAAATACATCTATCACACTGGAACAACCGAAATAAAATGTTCAAACGTACCTATGTTTTGTATTTTAATTTAAAAAACTTACCTGTTACCAAATGTTGGTCTAAAATTGTGAGCCATATGTTTGTGACTGTTACAACGCTATCTATCTCAAAAAGCGGAAAACGTGGTCCATCTAAAACATTCATATTTCTGTACGTACTACACGAATACGTAATAAAAAATGGGGGTTCCTATTTTTAAAAACGCAGTTGATTTCCGTTTGACCTATGGCAGCGCCATCTAACGGGCCAAACATGCGCCATCTAGTTTCCCCTTTCAAGTTAGCAAGTTTCATTCTTTGTAGTTTTTTTCGTTTGACGCATATTTCGTGAGATATTTGGCCCGGTCACGATAAACGGACCACCCTGTATAATAGACGCGTTAGACTTCTCTTACGTTTTTCTCTGAATTGTCACAGTAGTGCACCTCATTACTTACGCATTATGTAGCTTTAATGGCCTACTGAATGTATACAAAATTTGAAGTGAGTCCGTGGTCCCAACGTCCTGGGTTCCCCTTGTCAGTTTATTATTACAGAGGGCAGTTAACCCTGTGACTGGAAACGCTGAGCTACCGTGCCAGCGTCAGCCACAACACCGTGGCTCTTCCACTTCACCCGATGTTTTACGTGTTTCTGTTTTCCTTTTTTCTTTCGCAGTTCATTGCACATTCTTCCTGACTTCATTTTTCATCTGTGTTCAGTTTTTGACGGACTATCCACTGGGTCATCTTGCCACTAAATCTGAGGGGGGTGCGGTGGGGAGTTTCCGATGTAAGGTCAGTGATGATGCTAATTTCCCTGAAAATTTATCTCAGGTTCAAATGGTTCAAATGGCTCTGAGCACTATGGGACTCAACTGCCGAGGTCATTAGTCCCCTAGAACTTAGAACTAGTTAAACCTAACTAACCTAAGGACATCACAAACATCCATGCCCGAGGCAGGATTCGAACCTGCGACCGTAGCGGTCTTGCGGTTCCAGACTGCAGCGCCTGTAACCGCACGGCCACTTCGGCCGGCTTTTATCTCAGATGAAGCCCATTTTTCAGTTACGTGGATTTGTGAATTAGTGGAACATTTGTTACTGGCTGAAGCAAATTGTGGTTCACCAGCGCCAGTTACACGGTGCTAAAGTTACTGCACCGTGTGCAGCACAGTGTGGTAGGGAACTATCAAGAATGGGGTTCCACAAGGGTCAGTCTTGGGTCCTTTGTTGTTCTTATTATATATTAATGACTTGCCATTCTATATTCATGAAGAGGCAAAGTTAGTTCTCTTTGCTGATGATACAAGTATAGTAATCACACCTGACAAACAAGAATTAACTGATGAAATTGTCAATACTGTCTTTCAGAAAATTACTAAGTGGTTCCTTGTAAACGGACTCTCACTGAATTTTGATAAGACACAGTACATACAGTTCCGTACAGTGAATGGTATGACGCCATTAATAAATATAGACCTTAATCAGAAGCATATAGCTAAGGTAGAATATTGCAAATTTTTAGGTGTGTCCATTGATGAGAGATTAAATTGGAAGAAACACATTGATGATCTGCTGAAACGTTTGAGTTCAGCTACTTATGCAATAAGGGTCATTGCAAATTTTGGTGATAAACATCTTAGTAAATTAGCTTACTACGCCTATTTTCACTCATTGCTTTCATATGGCATCATATTTTGGGGTAATTCATCACTGAGGAATAAACTATTTATTGCACAAAAGCGTGTAATCAGAATAATAGCTGGAGTCCACCCAAGATCATCCTGCAGACATTTATTTAAGGATCTAGGGATATTCACAGTAGCTTCTCAGTATATATACTCTCTTATGAAATTTGTTATTAACAACCAAACCCAATTCAAAAGTAATAGCAGTGTGCATAACTACAATACTAGGAGAAAGGATGATCTTCACTATTCAAGATTAAATCTAACTTTGGCACAGAAAGGGGTGAATTATACTGGCACTAAAGTCTTTGGTCCCTTACCAAATAGTATCAAAAGTCTGACAGATAACCAACAAGTATTTAAGAAGAAATTAAAAGAATTTCTGAATGACAACTCCTTCTACTCCATAGAGGAATTTTTAGATATAAATTAAGAAAAAAAAATGAAAAAAAATAAAAAAAAATAAAAATAAAAATAAAGAAAAACAAAAAAAACACAATAAAATAAAGTTGTTATATTAACTTAAGTATGTTGTTAAATTAACCTAATTATGTCATGTATTGGAAAATTCGACTCGTTCCACATCATTACGAAATATCGTATTCATGATCCATGGAACTAGTATTAATCTAATCTAATCTAATAGAGTCTTATTTCTTCGAAGGTGTAGGAGGCTGCGGTGTTAGTGTGACATCATAACGTTATGTCAACATGAGACAGCCATATTTGCTTTCAAGGCTCCATTCCCTTTCAAATCTTCACGTTAATTACCTTTGGTTTCAACAGGACGAAGCTACCACACACACTGCGAGGCTGTCGCACAACCATACAGTTATGTCTGAATCATTTTGCAATTGCTTTCCAACTTCTAATGACTTTACTAGACGGTAAACGAGGCCATTATCTCCAGACAATTTACGAGGGCTCTCCCAGATTGTCTCCTAAGTCGTTTATGCAGATTATAAACAGCAGAGAGCCTCTAAACATTTTTCTGGGGAACGCCAGATATCATTTCTGTTTTACCCTATGACTTGCCGTAAATTTCTGCGAAGTGGTATCTTTCTGACAGGAAGTCACGAATCCAGTCGCACAAGTGGGACGCCACTCCATAGGACCGCAATTCGAAGTGGCTTGTGGGAAAATGAGTAAAAAGCCTTCTGGAAGCCTCAAAATATGAATCAATTTGATATCCCCTGTTGACAGCATTCATTACTTCGTGTGAATAAAGCACCAGTTGTGTTTCACACAAACAATGTTTTCTAAATCTATGCTGTGTGTGAGCAGATCGTTTTGTTCGAGGTAATTCATAATGTTCGAACACATCAAATGTTCCAAAATCCTGCTGCAGTCGACGTTAGTGACATGGGTCTCCAAATCACCAGGTTAATTCTGTTGAAATTCTCGTTTATTGCTGTAAAGTATGCAATTTTCTAGTCCTTAGGTACGGATCTCTTGTCGAGTGAGCTGTTGCATTTTATTGTTAAGTATCTACATCTACATCTACATCTATTGTATATGTATATGCTATTGCATCTGTATACTCCGAAAGAACGTAACTGGTATACAATGTTGACCAAGGATTTACCTTCATGAAGTGATTTAAGTTGCTAGACTACAGCAAGGGTGTCTGCTTCTACGTTACTCATGTTGGCAGTTGTTCTTGAATCGGATATGGGATATTTAAGGCGTCTTCTTTGACGAAGAAATTTGGGAGAACTGTACTTAGTAACTTCACGCCGGCCGTTGTGACAGAGCGGTTCTAGGCGCTTCAGTCCGGAACTGCGCAGGTTCGAATGTTTCCTCGGGCATTAATGTGTGTGATGTCCTTAGGTTAGTTAGGTTTAAGTAGTTCTAAGTCTAGGGGACTGATGACCTCCGATGTTAAGTCCCATAGTGCTTAGAGACATATGCATTTGCAGTAACTTCACTTTAATGGTGCTGTTATCGGTAATTGCATCTTCCGCCAGGTTTCGAGATGGGCGTTTTGTTAGGCAGTCAAGGTGTCTGGGGAAAACTTGGCACACACTCTTCTCTCCTTCAAAACATTTTGGAGGCTGTCTTGACACTTGACATAGAGATGTTGCTACATTGCGACTTGTGACACAACATCGTTGATACTTCATGGCAGCACGTCCAGTAGTTAGCAGTGCCGGTTCACAACTGAGCCGTTGTTTACAGTTCTTAGTTCAAGATGCCACCGTAGTTACTACGCTGACTTTGCTTATACGCCAGGAATAAAATGAGTCCCGGAAGCTTTAGGACCGACTGTGTATATTCTGGGCGCTTTCCCACCCATTGTTCGTAAAGTTACCCTTCTATCTCCGCATCAACAACACAGCAGTAATCTTGTAGTGTATATAATGCAGAAAGAAAAAAAAAGTGTAACGACAAAACCGTCTGATTCTCATTGGGGGATTTTCACAGCACTCCTGACCAACGCCAGCCAGAGTGGCCGAACGGTTCTAGGCGCTAGAGTCTGGAACCGCGTGACCGCTACGGTCGCAAGTTCGAATCCTTCCTCGGGCATGGATGTTTGTGATGTCCTTCGGTTAGTTAGGTTTAAGTAGTTCTAAGGCTAGGGGACTGATGACCTCTGAAGTTAAGTCCCTTAGTGCTCAGAGCCTTTTGAACCATTTTGAACCAGATCAACGTCAATACATGATGTGATGTCCCCTTGCTTGGATGCAAGCTTCAGTCCGTCGTAGCATGTCGTTGTTGTTGCGGTCTTCAGTCCTGAGACTGGTTTGATGCAGCTCTCCATGCTACTCTATCCTGTGCAAGCTTCTTCATCTCCGAGTACCTACTGCAACCTACATCCTTCTGAATCTGCTTAGTGTATTCATCTCTTGGTCTCCCTCTATGATTTTTAACCTCCACGCCGCTCTCCAATGCTAAATTTGTGATCCCTTGATGCCTCAAAACATGTCCTACTAACCGATCCCTTCTTCTAGTCAAGTTGTGCCACAAACTTCTCTTCTCCCCAATCCTAATCAATACATCCTCATTAGTTACGTGATCTACCCACCTTATCTTCAGCATTCTTCTGTAGCACCACATTTCGAAAGCTTCTATTCTTGTCCACACTAGTTATCGTCCATGTTTCACTTCCATACATGGCTACACTCCATACAAATACTTTCAGAAACGACTTCCTGACACTTAAATCTATACTCGATGTTAACAAATTTCTCTTCTTCAGAAACGTCGTAGCATATCACAGTTAAAATCATCGAACTAGCCGTGATCCTAGCTGTCCCACTCTTCAGTGGCGACTCGGTGTAAGTCGCGCAGAGTATGCAGTCGTTGTTCACCTCAAAAATAGCTCTTTTCCATCTGTCCGTGAACCAGGCAAGTGGTCCTACGAGGAGCATAAGTAATGCAACATATTCTCTGCCAATTTCGGTTGAAAAATGCAGGATTTGTTGTGGTACGCCATGGAATATTCCTGCTTCAGCGCCCACTGTTTCCTGAAGTTCTGGTAGGTGCGGCGCTTCAAAAAAATTGTTCAAATGGCTCTGAGCACTATGGGACCCAACATCTGTGGTCATCAGTCCCCTAGAACGTAGAAGTACTTAAACCTAACTAACCTAATGACATCACACACATCCATGCCCGAGGCAGGATTCGAACCTGCGACCGTAGCGGTCACGCGGTTCCAGACTGACGCGCCTAGAACCGCACGGCCACACCGGCCGGCGCGGCGCTTCAAAATGGCGTTTTCAGTGGAGGTGCGTTTCAAGCAGAGAGCTGTCATTGAGTTTCTTTTGGCAGAGAACCAATGAAGGGTTCACACTACGGGAAGCAGTGCGTGGGTTTTGGGGACATTATTGATGCAGCAAAACGTTGGTTCCTACGTCGAGCAGTAGAGTGGTACCATGCGGGCATATACGCGATCCCAGTAAAGTGGCGTAAGGCTGCCGTATTGAACGGATATTATATTGAAAAATAGGATTTTGTAGTCAAAATATGGTATACTGGAATCCTAAATAAAACCAGCCTGCGTTCAGAAAAAAATGTGTTGCATTACTTATTGAACGCCCCTCACAGCATGCTGAAGAAATGCGTTCACGAGAACAGCACGATGAGCACGCAAATTATCATTCATCACGATGAAACTGTCACCAAATGTTGATGATATGGTGCCACTATTGACTACAGTATCTTGTCAGCAGAGAGATTGCCCTCAGCAGCCACGAGAAGAGTACGGTGGCTCCATGTAATGCCTCCCAAGAATATCACCCCAGCATCAATTTGTTGCACAGTTGAGACACAGTACTGGAGATGTTCGACATTACCGGACTGTCTCCAAACACGTTGTCCGTGATTATCGAGGCACAAACAGAACCGAGTTTCGTCTGCAAACAACAACCGATGCCAATCTTACGACGTCGATTCTGTAACAGAGTCCATGGTCTTCTGGTGTACGACGTAGTGCCCGCTATGATCGTCGGGAATCGAGATTGGCATCATTCAGTCATCTCTCAAGAGTATGTTGCGATGTATGATGTCCTGTAGTCTCTTTCAACGCAGAATTCTGTTCTGAAGTACTCAGCCCACTGCTCCTGTAACTCAAAAGCCTGAGATAATGATCACTGTCTACACCTGTGAAATGCGTACGTCCTGTGCGGTTGAGTGCTCTACAATGCCTGTCAATGGGAACCAGTTCAAAGTCCGCACATTACTTTGACTCCAGTGCACAGATCGATCAACTTCTTAGTTGAAAAGTCTTCTGTGATGATGCAGACCCAATCTTACGTCGCGATTGTCCTTAGTGGCATGATGAATGCTCACTCTACTATTCCACAAACGTCTTTAATGCGTCTGATGCTTTACTTTCAACTGAAATGATCCGTTCAAGTGCTGCGATCTACCCGTCGGTAGCGCTTATGATAACTGTTTGTATGTTTATAGACAATATCAGAGCTGACTTTCCGATCGGTACAGGAACAGTCACAGTAGCAACACACCTGCACGACATGACCATGCAACCAGAGATAGACTCAACTTACATTTACCAAGAAAAAATAAACATAAAACTCAAAACATCATTTTCTACCAAGGAATAAAACTGTTCAATAAATAACCAAAAGAGATTAAAGAAATTGCAAAAACACTTATTTAAAAAGGCAGCTAAAAAGTACCTGTTATGCAATACATTTTATGCATTAAAAGATTACTTAGTTAAAACAGAGTAGGGGTTTGATAAAAAATGTTGTACAAATAAATGATAATAATAATAGTAATAATAATAATAATAATAATAATAATAATGATTATAAAACATCCAACATTCCACATAACGCCTTCACTTCATGTTTTTTCCTTCATTTTTCCTTTCTAGAAATACTTACTCCCAGACTATGCATAGCTCAATACTAACACCTCTTCCTCTTTCTGAGATCAACAACTCACTCATTATGGAGGGATGCTGACCCAGTTTTTCAGGATAGTAAATGGGAAGTTGCAACACAGAAAATGGCCCAGAGATCACCAGTGTGTGTGTGTGTGTGTGTGTGTTATTTTTTTCCTTTCTAGAAATACTTACCCCAAAGCAATGCATAGCACAATGCTAACACCTCTTTCTGAGCTCAACATCTCACTCATTCTGGAGAGATGCTGACCAAGTTTTTCAGGATAGCGAATGGGAAGTTGTGGTACAGAAAATGGGCCAGAGATCACCAGTGTGTGTGTGGGTGTGTGCAGTGACTGATAGTGAGATATGAGTGAATGGTGTGGCATTACATTATTTTAATAAGTTATTTGTAAAAAAAGTGTTGTATACCAGGAGTAAATCTAATGATTATATCTAAATAGAAGTCTGTAAATATATGTGTATACGAATTAGCTTATTTTAAATTGGTCTAAACTTGTAAATATTTTGACATGTCCTATATCCTTGTAAAAAGAGATCTACGGATGAATAAAGCAACTACTACTACTACTAATAATAATAATAATAATAATACATACATACTGGGACGATGCAAAACTTCCTTTAATGTGTGTATATTAACCGGTAAGTGAAGCTTCGTGAAAGCCAAGCGTCGGTTAGTAAACATAAGGGAAAGAGTGTAAAGTACGATATATGTGGAGTAAAACAATTTGGCAGCTACTTTTGACGTCCATTTGTAGAGGAGTTTTTTTGTTTCGTGTGTAGCCCGTGAAATTCAGATGTGTTCTTCGCTAAGTTATAAGCTGCAACGCTGGGAAATTATCCCAGAAATTACCGGTCACTTTATGGCCTGTCAAACTATGCTTGCCAAATAGAAATGAAATCAGATAACACGTTGCAAATGGTTTTCCCCGAGTCTTTTCTTACCGGTCTGGAGTGGCGGCGCGTTTAATGCGGTTCCCGTTTTGTTGCGGGTTTCGAAACGACATTTCGGTTATTCTTGCCCGTCATCCTCTTCAGGCAAATGGGAGGCTATCTTCCTTCCGAATACGGCGATGACGGAGCACGTAACAGGAACGCCGCGAGAGATCCCTCTGCGATGGAAGCAGCGAAACGAAGCGGAAGCGATAGAGGTTTCACGTCACGTCGCTGATATCGGCTGCAGTGTTTTGCATTTAAATCTAAGTGGCAAGTTGAGACCCCGCATCAGTACCGCGATTCGGCCTACACTACCGTGCAGGGAAGTGGGCGCACGCGACACAAGGGTGAATTGCGTGTAGCGTGTACATTCACGCTGAAACGGACGACCATTACGGACTAGTCACAAATCAGGATTTACAGGATTTAAAGAAATGTGACACAGATAATTCTTTTTTATTGTTGTTGTGGTTCTCTGTCCTGAGACTGGTTTGATACAGCTCTCCATGCTACTCTATCCTGTGCAAGCCTCTTCATCTCCCAGTACCTACTGCAGCCTACATCCTTCTGAATCTGCTTAGTGTATTCATCTCTTGGTCTCCCCCTACGATTTTTACCCTCCACGCTGCCCTCCAGTACTAAATCGGTGATCCCTCTAAGCCTCAGAACATGTCCTACCAACCGATCCCTTCTTCTGGTCAAGTTGTGCCACAAACTCCTCTTCTCTAATTCTATTCAATACCTCCCCATTAGTTATGTGATCTACCCATCTAATCTTCAGCATTCTTCTGTAGCTCCACATTTCGAAAGCTTATATTCTCTTCTTGTCTAAACTATTTATCATCCATGTTTCACTTTCAGAAACGATTTCCTGACACTTAAATCTATACTCGATGTTAACAAATTTCTCTTCTTCAGAAACGCTTTCCTTGCCATTGCCAGTCTACATTTTATATCCTCTCTACTTCGGCCATCATCAGTTATTTTGCTCCCCAAATAGCAAAACTCCTTTACTACTTTAGGTGTCTCATTTCCTAATGTAATACCCTCAGCATCACTCAATTCGACTACATTCCATTATCCTCGTTTTCCTTTTGTTGATGTTCATCTTATATCCTCCTTTCAAGACACTGTCCATTCCGTTCAACTGCTCTTCCAAGTCCTTTGCTGTCTCTGACAGAATTACGATGTCATCGGCGAACCTCAAAGTTTTTATTTCTTCTCCATGGATTTTAATACCTACTCCGAATTTTTCTTTTGTTTCCTTTACTGCTTGCTCAATATATAGATTGAACAACATCGGGGAGAGGCTACAACCTTGTATCACTCTCTTCCCAACCACTGCTTCCCTTTCATGTCCCTCCACTCTTATAACTGTCATCTGAAATTGTAAATAGCCTTTTGCTCCCAATATTTTACCCCTGCCACCTTTAGAATTTGAAAGAGAGTTTTCCAGTCAACATTGTCAAAAGCTTTCTGTAAGTCTACAAATGCTAGAAACGTAGGTTTGCCTTTACGTAATCTAGCTTCTAAGCTTCTTAGAAGCTAGAATCTGTTTTAAAGAGCAATAATTTTCAATATCAAAGTGATTTATGAAACGCTACACCAGTTCATTAAGAACCCAAATAACACAAACAGCGGAACAAGTTACCAATTAGTAATATTCATTCCCAAGCAAATTCTAAAAACATTTTTTCTAAATCCACATAAAACACGCTTAAGTTTACCAAACGGGCAGTGACGCCAGGCTGCCCTGGGCAAAAGGTGACTTAACTTAAAATGCCGGAAGCAGCAGACCAGCCGTCCGACAGAACACGTAAACGCCGGAGCCCAACCGGGAGTCACGTCAGAGATTCTGTGCACCGAAGCGAAACGTGGCGCTGCTCCCACAAACCCCAACTCGCAGAAAACTGGAACACAAACAGACCGCAGAAGACACGGCAAACACCAACCAAACATCAGTTAATATGAGTTAAGAGATCAATAAATAACAATATAAATGAAGAAGCAATTGCTCTAATACTGAGTGAGTGCATTCAAATAAATGCACGTATATAAAGGAACTACGTATAAATGACCAGCTTTAGAAAAGACGAGTCTTCACTACTGAGTGAGTGCTTTCAAATAAATGTTCGTATATATGACCCATATTTTACAGCAATATACAAGGGAAGTCGACTTGATGGAAAACATCACACAGACAATACATAAACTTCTGGATACTGTCCCAAAAAAAAAAAACAAAAAATATAACACACACACCTTCGTGCTAATCAGCTTCGTAATAGTAATCCAACCAGCGGATTTTTAGAAGGAAGTAGTAACTGCTGGTCTTCATGCGGTCACACACTTTGCCGCCTTCTCTTACTTCAACAACGCGTACATTAGGGCAACCAAGCAACAAGTATACTCGCTGGAACGCCAGTGGTTCAACAAAACGAAGGCACCAAAATCACTTACACCTTCGATGGAGAGCGTTGTTCGAGATGGTCTCCAGGGATGGGTCTCTCCGAGAAAACAGGCACCAAGGCAATGCGACGAACAGCGCCCGGAGTTGATATCAGGCAGGTATACCACAAACTCGCGACCGTCTTACGAGGCACGCCCGGCATGCCGCTGCTGGTCGAGCAAGCGTGGTTTCGTCTTTCGTCCACTCAAGCACGTCCTTCCACCCAAGCACGTCCTTCCACCCCGTAGCGAGTCCAACACCAACTGCCGCGAGCGCGAAACACCCGCGAGATCACAACAGGGGCCAAGATCCTAGTACAGCCGGGTAATCGATAGTGTCGTGCCAAAGATCTGGTGTCCAGAAAAGGCGCACCACGGCTCAATCAGGAATTCGGTAAAATATTAAATCTCCGACATCGCTACAGCCGGGAAAAGATCTTCCAAGAACGGGACCAACGACGGCTGAAGAGAATCGTTCTACGTGACAGAAGTGCAACCCTTCCGCAAATTGCTGCTGATCTCAGCGCGATCATCAAATGGCAGCGTGCGAACCATTCAATGAAACATCATCGATGTAGGCTTTCGGAGCCGAAGGCCCACTTGTGTACCCTTGATGACTGCACGACACAAAGCTTCACGCCTCGCCTGGGTCCGTCAACACCGGCATTGGACGGTTGATGACTGGAAGCATGTTGCCTGGTCGGACGAGTCTTGTTTCAGACTGTATCGAGCGGATGGACGTTTACGGGTACGGAGACAACCTCATGAATCCATGGACCCTGTATGTCAGCAGGGAATTGTTCAAGCTCGTAGGGGCTCTGTAATGGTGTGGGATGTGTGCAATTGAAGTGGCACTGGACCCCTGATACGTCTAGATATGACTGTGACAGGTGACACATACGTAAGCGTCCTGTCTGATCACCTGCATCCATTCATGTCCATTGTGCATTCCGACGGACTTGGGCAATTCCAGCAGGACAATGCGACACCCCATGCGTCCAGAATTCCTACAGAGTGGTTCCAGGAACACTCTTCTGACTTTAAACACTTCCTCTGGCCACCAGACTCCGCAGGCACGAACATTATTGAGCATATCTGGGATGCCTTGCAACGTGCCATTTAGAAGAGATCTCCACCCACTGCCCCCTCCCCCGTACTCTTACGGATTTATGGTCAGCCCTGCAGGTTTCATGGTGTCAGTTCTCTCCAGCACTACTTCAGACATCAGTCGAACTCCATGCCACGTCGTGTTGCAGTACTTCTGCGTTATCGTGGGAACCCTACACGGTATTAGGCCTGTGTGCCAGTTTATTTGCCTCTTCAGTGTAGCTGGCGCTGCAAAGTGCGTTCATTTCTCAACACCAGTCCCTGCACACACTAGCAAACTAGCGACGTAAAAGCACGCTGCTGGAGGAGGTAATTTGATTAGTTAATAACTAGTTTGTTTTTCTTTTCAGGTAAATCCGTCACACGTGCACATCCATTAAGGCAGCCTGTCAGTCAAGTGCCCTTCCGTGCTGGTGAGTAGTCCTTATCAGTCACGCACATCTTACAGCGGCAACGAATGCGGACAACGTGTACTTCTTCATTATAATTATTCATAAGTCACCTTCGTGACAGGAGCTGCAGAAGAGCCTACGACTCAATTTGAAGATCAGGAGAAACGGTCGAGCTATAACCGGTCTTCAGAATTCTCGAGAGCAGCGTGGGGGTCCCACATGCGTCAGGGCGACAACCTGCCGTTGTGGCTGTCCTCTGCAATCTGCGCCTCTTATCTCGTCCGCAGAAGCGTGGGAACGCCTACGCGTTCGTCTCTCTTTGTACCCTGCCCTATCTTTCTTCCCCTCTCTTTGCCACCTGCACGGTAAATAACAGCAACATGAAAGAGAGTTCCGTGCCGTCGTGCCTCGCAAATGCAATACTCGCCAGCTTTGTGTCCGCAGCTATTGTCGCCATTTCGCAGCGGAAGCCATGGCGACAAAGAGACGAGTGCGCCACTGGAAAATGCTTTTCACAGAGCGGCGAGAACGTCGGTGAAGTTAGTTGTCTTTACGCGAGATTTCCTTTAGGAGCGCTTGGCTTCTCTTTGCTTCATATTTCTTTTTGCTTACTCCACCTCGTCCCTCATTTCACCTCCTCCTTCCTTCTCCATTTAGCTAAGCAACTGAATATCCGTATCTGGGTCCATTTAGCTTTCATAGTTACTGTGTAAATTTGTGGGTCTATCATCGCATTATCAGTGTGTGAAGCTTCCGACTTTTCGGCCATTATTGCAAGTGGCCTTCCTCAGGGTGTTTTCTTACAGCAAAAAAAAAGGGGGGGGGGCACCCTGAGGAAGGCCACTTGCAATAGTGGCCGAAAAGTCGGAAGCTTCACACACTGATAATGCGATCTCAGACCCAAAAGAATTTTACTGGCTGTGACAATGGCCGCGGGAGCGTAGGCTTACAATCATTATTGATGTTTGTGTTTACTTCTGTCTTTTCAGAACATCTGTAATCCTCTTTGCTTCAGTTACTTCTTTCAGGATATTAATGTGGTACATTCCAGGTTGAAATTGCTCTTTCATCATCATCCAGTTTTCATTGCAAAAATGAATTCTGAATTAGTGATCTTTCATAAACGGTTGTTTAAATAAAAAAGCGACAAATTAAGTTTTTTTATCCTTACGTATTGCATGCTTCACGCAAATGCTATGTTCATCTTACAAGGAGCAGCGGGAATGTTTGTAATTTTTTATGTTTGTGTTATTGGAAGTTCAGAAATCAAATGTTAATCACCGTCTCGAGAAAATTCACTTTGAAGCTTTCCGGCTGTCTTTAATAGCCTAAAGTGAAGTCGAATTTCTCGAGGGCAGCGTGGTTTCGTGGTAAAATTCTCGCCTGCTACGTAGAGGCCTTGTGTTTAATTGTCAGCGACTGCAAAGTTTTAAACAGAGGTACATGTGATAATGACATTCCCATGAAGCATACAATACGTAGTGTGTCTCATTTTGGGCACTATTGTTTTCGGTTACAAATTAAGTTTATTTTATTCTTGCGTATTTTATGCTTTACGCAAATGTTCATGGAACTTTCACCTTTGTTTAAAAGTTTACTACAGTCGGAAACCGAACCCAGGCCGCTCATGTGGTAAGCGAGCATTCTACCACAGAACCACGCGGCCCATCAGAAACGCAATCTTCTTCCTTTAGGGTATTAAAAGTCGCGCGGCAAAACTTCAGAGTCGAATTTATCGAGAATTTTTTAGAGTTGTGTGGTAATGCTTCGGTGGATTGATATTTCAGCTCTAAACTTCACGTACCATAAATATTAAAAAATACAAAAATACGATCGCCGTGTGGCTTCCTCGTTAGCGCCATTTATTAGCGGTTTGAGCAAGGTCTTTGTATTTAGACATTAGTTACTGCCCGCCTTCCATGTGGAGCACGTGTTTGTCTCACAGCGGACTTCTAGACTGAGCCACATTCAACTGATTTCATCAAAGTGTGAGTGCCTGAAGAAGGCGTTGACACAACGTCGAAACTAGTAGTGAAGTAAATATAAAATCTTAAGTGCAACTGGAGGAATTTCATTTTTAATAGAAAAGTATACCAGCTGTGTCCCACCTTCATCCAGTTTAAATATGGATGTACGAAGATTTGTATTTAGAATCTTACACCACTCCTTTACAGTAATAGCAATAACAATAACAATAGCAATAATAATAATAATAATAATAATAATAATAATAATAATAACTGTTATTACTATTATTACTGTTCTAATGGTAGCGAGTGGGACGGTGCAGTGATTAAGACACTGGACGTTTTCGAGTGGGTGCCATCCACATGTAGATTTTCTGTATTTTTCCTGAACCTTTCAAGTCAAGTATTGAGACACTCCCTTTGTAAAACAGTGTGGCGAATTTGCTGCCCTTTCCTTTTCAGTCCAACCGCGTTCTTTGTCTGTAATGCCCTCGCCGTCAAACGGATGTTAAACTCTAATCTTCATTTCTCCTTTTTGCTGTGATATTGTGTCCTGTCACGGTCAGCACGTTGTAAGTTTTCAACCTGTCCAATCTACGTTTACAAAGTTGTTTATAAATACCTCCCGCGTTTCAGAAGAGAGATGCGTGAATACTGCAAGACATATAGGAAAATGACATATAGCAGGAGATGGGGCATCTCTCCGAGTTTCGATTGATAACATGCGTCATGGTGCGGTTGCTTTAGGCGTCAGGCATGTCAGAACATGTAGACAAATCGTCCACTCAGCATTGTCGCATCAAACTAATTCGTGCGTGGAGATAGCGCACTGAACAGATTTCCAAAGGAAGGTTCCTGTTGTCCTTTCCCAGTCATAAGTGTTCGCGACCTCAGTGGTTCAAATGGTTCAAATGGCTCTGAGCACTATGGGACTCAACTGCTGAGGTCATTAGTCCCCTAGAACTTAGAAGTAGTTAAACCTAACTAACCTAAGGACATCACAAACATCCATGCCCGAGGCAGGATTCGAACCTGCGACCGTAGCGGTCCTGCGGTTCCAGACTGCAGCGCCTTTAACCGCACGGCCACTTCGGCCGGCCGACCTCAGTGGTATGGTGACGTTTGCCGACCCATAAATCATGTCCATATTTAGCATCTGAAATGTGAGTTAAAACTGATACCAGCCTATTTCCTGCGTGTTTTTGCGTTTTTCCTTGCAGTTGTCTTCTGGAACACTGCTGGTACTTATGAGTAACCTTATCTTTCGGTTTTCGTCGTTCTGGTTATTCATGCCATTGACTTCCCCCAGCTTACTTGTCTACACTGATTCCTAGTTCTTCTGTACCTCATATAGCGTACATATGACACGATGGCCAACACTTGGCTCCCGAAATGTATCAGCCTGGTTATCGTTGCTACAATGAAGAGTCAAAGAAAATGGTACACGTGCCTCGTATATTGTTGGGCCCCCGCGAGCACGCTGAAGTGCTGCCACACAACGTGGCACGGACTCGACTAACGTGACTGCTGGAGGGAATTGACACCATGAATCCTGCAGGGCTGTCCATAAATCCGTAAGAGCAACAGCATTTTGCAAGGCATCTCAGATACGCTCAATACCGTTCATGCCTGCGAAGTTTCGCGGCCCACATCGGTGATGTTTCGTTGGATGGTTCGCACGTTGATACTTGTTGATGGCCCAGCATTGACATCTGCAGCAATTTTCGGAAGGGTTGCACTTCTGCCACGCTGAACGATTCCCTTCAGTTGTCGTTGGTCCCGTTCTTGCAGGATCTTTTTCCGGCCCCAGCATGTCGGAGATTTGATGTTTTACCGGATTCCTGATATTCACGGTACACTCGTGAAATGGTCATATGGGAAAATCCCCATTTCATCGCTACCTCGGAGATGCTGTGTCCTTCGCTCGTGCGCTGGCTATAACAACACGTTCAAACTCACTTAAATCTTGATAACCTGCCACTGTAGCAGCAGTAACCGATCTAGCAACTGTGCCAGACAATTGTCTTATATAGGCGTTGCCGACCGCAGCGTCGTATTCTGTCCGTCTACATATCTTATTTGAATATGTATGCCTTTACCAGTTGCTTTGGCGCTCAGTGTGTATCGGGTTGTCGCCGGTAATATCTACTGCGTCCCTCATTAAACATCCCACTCTTATATATATATTGCCAACGTAATGACAAGGTCCTTAAGCTGTATTTCCGCTGAATTGAAATGCTTGTCGGGTGAACCAGATTTACGAAGGCGTGCCGAAAAATAGTCCCTCCAAATTTTTTATTCTGTTTTCAATATCGGCTGAGGTATTACATCTCATACTGAAAGTTACCAATTTAAATTTATTTTACTGAAAGCGGATCTGTAATTTTGATCGAGTTTTTAACGTTCAGTTGTCTGTTCGATGAAAACTTTAGGCTTCCTGTTTTCAATGGGTCGCAAATCAGACGATAAAGCTGCATACCAGACCATAAACCTGATAGCTTCCGTAACGCCAACTGTTGGTGACAAGATTCAGCTGCGGAAATGCATAGAGAAATGTGAGAATTCTAAGAAACTTGTATCACGTCTGAAACTTATTGTTATCACACAATCTGACTATGAACTTCGATGAAAAACTGATTTTCTTATGAAAAACTGATGAATATAAAATTGGTTCCTGTCAAAATTAAGTAGAGTAGAATCTGTTTTCTACACTATTTTGCTTACCTATGTCACACTGGATAGCATCGTGCAATCTGCTCTCGTAGCTGTAGCACATCTCGATAACAAAGCTGCAAAATCTAACTACTGAGATATGCAAAAGTGCGTTGAGTTCTCTAAAACCATTGCCGCCTTTCTTCATAATTTTCGATAATGGTTTTAAATAAGTCGAAAACTGACTCTTGGAAAGTGGACAAAGACTCTGAATTAAATGAACTCAATAGTAATGTCATATCATTTGTTATCTCTCAAATCTTACCTTCGTGGTTCAGTGGCCTTCCCTCTGTTGAACGACTACAGTTGATTTTATATCCCTTGATCGATTGTTTTGATGTCAGCTACTTTGTCGTTCGTGCGACGATTTAAAGAATACTCCAACGCGATCTTCTCCTGTGAAACAATTTTGGAAAAAGACGTTTAGTATTTCGGCCTTTTCTGTTTCATGTCTTCAGTAAATCTTATAGATTCTATTCTCTTTCCGCCAATACATATTCCTCTTTTTCCCATCTAAGCCTTTCGCAATAATCACTTCAAGGTGTGCGTTAAACAACAGTGGGCAAATGCAACAACCTTGTCTAACACCTCGTCCAATGCTGCTTCCTTCTGACATTTCGTTTCCAATCCTTACCCTTACTTTTTGGTGTAAATATAGATTCTACATCAGTCGTCTCTCCAATTTACTCCTTTCCTCTTCAAAATATCCATCAGCTTATTCCACTGAACTCTGTCAAAAGCCTTTTCTAAATCTATAAAAACAGCAAAGATTTCTCTACCTTTAAAAAAAAAATGGTTCAAATGGCTCTGAGCACTATGGGACTCAACTGCTGAGGTCCTAAGTCCCCTAGAACTTAGAACTACTTAAACCTAACTAACCTAAGAACATCACACACATCCATGCCCGAGGCAGGATTCGAACCTGCTACCGTAGCGGTCACGCGGTCCCAAACTGAAGCGCTTAGAACCGCACGGCCACACCGGCCGGCTACCTCGAAGAGATTATTGCGGGAGGCTTAGATGAGAAAATAGGAACATGTATTGGTGGAAAGAGAACAGAATCTATAACATTTGCCGATGACACGGTGTTAGTGGCAGAAAGTGAGCGGACAGTGAATAACATGCTGAAAGATCTGAATGAAGCTTGTGTGGAATATGGGATGCTAATAAACACACACAAACAAAGAGTATGGTCATCAGTACTAGAGGCACAATAACTGAAGACTTGAGATGTCACCAGGAGGTGAAAACTCGAATTGCCGTAGCGAAGGAGGCATTCGACAGAATGAGGAGACTCTTATGTGGTAAATTAGATAAAGGTGTAAGGAAAAGGCTTGGCAAATGTTTCGTCTGGAGTGTGGCACTGTATGGGGCAGAAACGTAAACGCTGAGACGAGAGGATGAAAAAAGATTAGAAGTATTTGAGATGTGGATATGGAGAAGAATGGAGATAAGCTGGATGGAAAGAGTAATGAAAGAGTATTGGAAAGGGTTGATGAGAGCAGATGTCTGCTGAAGGTTGTAAGAGGAAGGAAAAATAACTGGTTGGGACATTCATTGAGAAAGCAGTGCTTGCTAGCAGATGCTTTGGAAGGATTGGTTTATGGGAGAAGACTGAGAGGAAGAAGGAGATACGAGATGATAGACGACATAACGGGAGGAGGAAATTATGCAGACCTGAAGAGGATGGCTGAAGACCGGACAGCCTGGAGAACTACCATGTGAAAACCTGCCTTTTGGCAGAATGATGATGATGATGATCTGTGTCATCCTCTGTCATAGATTGTCGTTAACGTTACGGAGCACACCTTTTAATTATTTTAGACCTGGTATGTGTGGAACTGCAGCGATTTCTATACCTCGGTGATAGAAAAAAGTAATGTGTCACGACATAATACCTCCAATAAAATGATCTGATTAACCCAGCCATCACAAACAAACTTTGTTATGTTTGGTTCCAAAGGAAGGCAATCCAGATCGATGCATCGGGAGGCCGTTACTGTCAAAATCAGTAATACACGAGGCAGAGATCGGCACAAAGAAAGAAAGAAAACGGATGTCGCTTATCTGCCCTGTGAGCGGCCCATTCATCGAGAAACTGTGTATAATTCTACGAAAGCACAGAATTCATCGCATTTTACTCTCACCAAAAAGGTCTGCGTTCTAAAGCACAGTCTCAGCCGCGTTCATTTAATATTAATTATGTTAGCGGTTTTGGACAGCATCATCAGACCACAAGACAGCAGAGCCGAGGGCTTCAACGTAATACCGAATGGTATGAGGCACATGAGCCAATGGCCTTGCCGCAGAGGTAACACCGGTTCCCGTCAGATCACCGAAGTTAAGCGTTGTCGGGCTGGGCTAGTACTTGGATGGGTGACCATCCGGTCTGCCGAGCGCTGTTGGCGAGCGGGGTGCACTCAGCCCTTGTGAGGCAAACTGAGCTACTTGATTGAGAAGTAGCGGCTCCGGTCTCTCAAACTGACATACGGCCGTTAGAGCGGTGTGCTGACTACATGCCCCTCCATATCCGCATCCAGTGACGCCTGTGCTCTGAGGATGACACGGCGACCGGTCGGTACCGTTGGGTCTTCAGGCCTGTTGGGGAGGAGTTAGTCCTTTTGTGAGGCACATGCCGAGCAGAGGACTACGGCTACTCCCGTAAATGATGATGGTCTGTTTACCGGAAGCGATAACAATATTAATTTCTATTATTACAACGCTATGCCCGGGATTTAAATTCTGCCATAATCTTCCCATTAAGGACTCTAATCTGATAGTAAAAATTTACCACAATAAGACAAGTATTACAGGTAGAAACTGTGTGTTTTTCTCGTGAAGCCGGCCGAAGTGGCCGTGCGGTTAAAGGCGCTGCAGTCTGGAACTGCAAGACCGCTACGGTCGCAGGTTCGAATCCTGCATCGGGCATGGATGTTTGTGATGTCCTTAGGTTAGTTACGTTTAACTAGTTCTAAGTTCTAGGGGACTAATGACCTCAGAAGTTGAGTCCCATAGTGCTAAGAGCCATTTGAACAATTTTTTTCTCGTGACTGACGGCGCTCAAAAACACGGATTTCATTTATCCAGTATTTGCGAACGTTAGCACCTAGTGACTTGCAACAAATTTTAAACATAATTTCAAACCACTGACATGCTCATGCTGCCAAACTATAGCATGAAGCATTACGTTCTAATTTATTACTGCTTTGGTACGAATTCTTCTATCATCACATTTTACAGGCAATCTCCACATACAGTGAGGTGACAAAAGTAATGGCATACCTTCTAAAGTCGAGTCGCGCCTCCTTTTGCCCGGCATAGTGCAGCATCTCGACGTGGCAGGGACTCAACAAGTCCTTGGAAGTCCCCTGCAGAAATACTGAGCCACACTGCCTTTTAGCCGTTCATAACTGCGAAGGTGTTGCCGGTGCAGGATTTTTTTGCCCGGACTTCTCGGTTATGTGCGCTAAATGTTCGATAGGATTCATGTCGGGCGATCTGTGTGGCCAGATCATGCGCTAGAATTGTCCAGAACGTTCTTCAAACTAATCGGGAACAACTGTAGCCCGGTGACATGGCTTATTGTCATCCGTAAAAATTCCATATTTTTTTAGGAACATGATATCCATGAATGGCAGCAAATAGTCTCCAAACAGCCGAACATAATCAGGACCCAGTGTATTTAACGTAGACACAGCCCACACCACTGTGGAGCCTCCACCAACTTGCACAGTGCTTCGTTGACAACTTAGTCGAAGGACTTCGTGGGGTCTGCGCCACACCAACACCGACTCAAAGGAAGGCCTCGGCGTTTGTTCGCGATGTCACGTCAGCTAGGCACGGCGAACGCCAGGTCTGTTGCAGGCATACTCATAATGGTGGTGTCTCCCTCCCTGACACAGGAAAATGTGAAACTATTGGCGGTAGTCGACCAACACACATTGTTCTGAGAGATTTCTGCAATCAATTAATTGTGCAATACATTACACTTCTTAACAAATAGTGTACTACTGAACTTAAATTTCCACCTGTTTTAAGGATTGACATACAAAAACAACTTCATGGTCCAGCAGCAACAGAATTCGTGCTTCTTTACCTTATTTGTAAATCTGAGGAAGTTACGTTTGTATTGGGCTGCTTTTACAAGAAACTGTGAACATCTTGGTGCTCTTCTTTAGGTATCTTGGTTGACTATGGGGTGAGGAGCACTGAATGTTAATGAAATATCTTGCGATTTTACACGTTGGGGGAGGGGGTGGGGGACAGAAGAAGAGGCAAAAGAGAGATACTTGTTTTATCAAATAAAATTTTTTTATCTTATAAAGTTTCTCCTTTCAGTTGCAAGAGGGGAATATTTATCTTTTCTAATATGCATGTTCAAAAAAGGTTAAGCTCAGCAGTATTTTCGATTTATGAAGCTATTTTGTTTCCTGTTTAGAATTCCTTTCGTTGAAAACGACTGTAATCTAATGATTGGCAACAGTTGGACATTTACACATGTAAATTAGTTCACATTTCCAGTGACGGTGTCAAACGAAAATAAATAAATAAATAAATGAAAGAAACGAGTTCATTGTAAGGGGGTTGGGGTAAGTTTCGATAGCAAAATGGATCAAGTAAATATAGTTACTTGAATGTAAAATTTCCGAAGCTTGCAATGGGGCAAAGCGTCTTCTCATATTGATCTAAGTTTGTTTCGACAGGATTCAGTAATACAGAACTATGATCTTCATTTGTAGCTTTACGATAGTGAGAAAATCTTTCATCTAAATAAAACTGCAGACTCCAAAACTATACCAAACATTTTGTCCAAGAATAAGAGATTTATAGTGATAAGCACGCCCAGGCGTTTCTGCCTGCAACAGACCTGGCGTTCGTCGTGCCTAGCTGACGTGACGTGACCAACAAGCGCCGAGGCCTTCCTTTGAGTCGGTATTGGCCACACTCGAATCCTACCATCAGCTCTTACCACCTGAAATCGAGATTCATCTGACCAGCTCTGTGGTCCCAATTGGTACGGTCACCAGTCCAGGAGAGGCGGTGCAAGCGATGTCGTACTGTCAGCACTCGCGCTGGTCGTCTGCTACCATAGCCCATTAACGCCAAATATCGCCTCACTAGCCTCGCGTTTACGTTCTTCGTGCGTCCCACATTGATTTCCGCGGTTCTTTTCGCACTGTTACTTGTCTGTTAGCACTGACACCTCTTCGCAACCGCCGCGGCTCTCACTCGTTAAGTGAAACCCGTTGGCTACTGCGTTGTCCGTGGTGGGAGGCAACGCCCGAAATTGGGGACTCGTAGCATACTCTTAACGCTGTGAGTTACAGAATACTGAATTCCATAACGATTTCTGAAATTGAATGCTTCGTGGGCCCAGCTCTAAAATTCTGCATTCAAAGTCTCTTAATTCCCGTTCTGCTGCCATAATCACGTCGGAAATCTTTTTACATGAATCACCTGAGTACAAATGACAACTGCGCCAATGCATTGCCTTTTTGTACCTTGTGCGTGCGATACTACCATCATCTGTACATGTACATGTGGCTTTCCTATGACTTCTGTCACCTCAGTTTATACCATTTAAAGTACCTTGAAAACTATATATTACTGTACGACACAGTTGAGATGAGGGAATATAAAGTTTAGATGTGAGAAAAACTAGGTTTCTCTTAAAATGGCGTGCAGTAAAACATCAAAATCAAACAGGACTTTTTAATTTATCACCTCTTTGCTACTAACTCTACTCACTACTCACTTTCCGTACAGTATATACATATGTCAGTGAATGTACTTCCAAAATTATTCCATTGTACGACACACAATTCAGGAGATAAGACGTCATAAACGTTTACATGCTCAAAAAAGTAGCTTTTGTTTAAAATGGAGCGCAAATTCTCAGGCTATGTACACTGCTGGCCACCGTAAATGCAACACCAAGAAAGACAAGAGGTAGCACAACAAGATTTATTTTGTAGATAACATGTTGACCAAGTATCAAATGATTACGTTTACAGACGTCTGTGACATGTGGTTCCTGCCAGAATCAGTAGCCAGAGTAGCCGCCATTGTTGGAGATCACCGCTGCCACACGTCTCGGCATTGAGTCAAAGAGACGTTGGATGTGTTCCTGGGGTACAGCAGCCCAAGCAGCTTCCACACGTTGCCAAAGATCATCTGGTGTGGCAGCTGGGGATGTAATCTGGGTCACTCGTTGAGCAACCATGGACCACATGTTTTCTATCGGCGAAAGATCCGGAGAGCGAGCCGGCCAGGGAAGCAATTCAATCTGGTTATTGACGAAGAACCTTTGGACAAAGCGTGCCACGTGTGGTCGCGCATTATCCTGTTGAAATATGGCTGTGGCCGAGCCCTGAAGGTAAGGAAGGACAACTGGCTCCAGCACCTCGGTTATGTAGCGCCGGCTATTTAAAGTACCGGCAATGCGTACTAGAGGCGTGCGAGAGTAATATCCAATACCGCCCCATACCATAATACCCGGTGCAAGACCAGTATGGCGGTGCATAATGCAGCTGTCCAGCATCCTCTCTCCACGGTGTCTCCACACTCGAATCCGACCATCGTGGTGCTGCAGACAGAAGCGTGCCTCGTCAGTAAAGACAACGTCATTCCATTCTGCCGTCCACATCCGTCTGTCATCACACCATTGGCGACGGAGACGTCTGTGGTTCTGCGTCAATGGTAGACGAAGCAATGGACGTCTTGCGGACAGACCACTCTGCTGTAAACGGCGTCGAATGGTACACGCAGACACTGGATGATGCGTTACAGACGCAATGTGCTGTGCTATGGTTCGGGATGTCACTGAGCGATCCGTCACTGCCATGCGCACAATTTGCCTATCAGCACGTGCAGTGGTGCACCGAGGTGAATGCGATCGACCACATCGGTCCGTCGTACCCTCCTGCATCCAACGGTCACATATCCGCATTACAGTTGTTTGGTTTCGTCCAACACGACTAGCGATTTCTCTGTATGATAATCCACAATCTCGGTAAGCCACTATCCTTCCTCTGTCGAACTCGGATACTTGATCAAACGATGTTCGCTGTAGTCTACGAGGCATAACTGATCGTCTTGTGAAACAACCACAAGGTAAACACACCTGCCGAACGTACACTCGTCGAAATCGCCAAGCTTTAAATGGCGCTAGGAGGTGGCGCCACAGGCGCGTGTGCTGTGCGTCTGCGCTGAAATTCTAATCAGTTGCATATCTCATCGCTGCAAACCCATGGTGTAAATTTCACTTGATTCGGATGCTTCCTTCAGGGTGTTGTATTTACGGTGGCCAGCAGTGTACATCCTGTGTCATAACGTGAGCACTTACCGACTTCCAACAAACTTTTACGTGTCGCAGTTTCATTCTTTAAAGAGTCTGTGGTTTACTGGTATTAAATGAACGCGACAGACTCTGCCTTGCAGTACAGACCTTTAGGTGGGAGTAAAATTCATTGACTGCAGTGTTTCCGTGGAAGTAGACACAGTTTGTCGTAGACTGGCCCATCGTAGGACAGATGAGCGACACCCGTTCTTTCTATTTCTTTGTGTCCATTTCTGCTACAAGTATTACTGATCTTGACAGGAACCAGATACAACAGCATTTGTTTGTGATGACTGAATGATGATAGTCCAAGGTGCTCTTAGTAGGTCAGAGCACGCGCGCGCGCATGCGCTCATGTGTGTGTGTGTGTGTGTGTGTGTGTGTGTGTGTGTTGTGGATTTTTACGCACCTTGGCGAAGGAATGCAACTTCACTTAGATTTCAGTGGCGAGGTTGTGATCACGTATTAATTGGTCGATAAAAGAGTCAGACCATTTTATTGGAGTTATGTCGTAGCACTGTCGTCTTGTTGATATTCGGAACAAGTATTGTTCATAGACATTTGTATTCATAAGAATATGAGAACCATAATTGTCCACTGTATTACGTAAGGCCTCTGGTCATGCACATAGAGTATAAATATGTACAGAGTGAGCATCTTCTCGCCGCGCGGGATTAGCCGAGCGGTCAGGGGCGCTGCAGTCATGGACTGTGTGCCTGGTCCCGGCGGAGGTTAGAGTCCTCCCTCGGGCATGGGTGTGTGTGTTTGTCCTTAGGATAATTTAGGTTAAGTAGTGTGTAAAATTAGGGACTGATGACCTTAGCGGTTAAGTCCCATAAGATTTCACACACATTTGAACATTTTGAGCATGTTCTCAACATCAAACCAGGCTATTCACGTGGTAATGGGACGTCGCTCCTGGTCTGCAACTTGTGGTAACAGCGAAACTTTAATATTACACCTATTCACATGTTTTTACATACGTTTCTGCACGTTTTAGTAGTATTAACAGCCATGGTGCAGTATTGTTGTTGCTGCAGATGTAAAGAGAAATATGTGAAAGGAGGACCAGTTACTTTTCATAGGTACGTACAGGAAATCTCTAATAGTGAATATAATATTGAAGTGAGGCGCTTTATATGTTTAAAAATATCGAGACGCGATATTATGATGTCTATTGTAGAGCAAATTTCTGCGATTTTTTTGCCCCTGTGTTTACGAGAGAAATGCTACATAAATTTGCAAGTGCGTTTAAGCTACGTTTAAGCTACCAGTCAGTGTTTACGTATTCGTGCTTTGTTCATCTGCAGATAAAATTTATATAGTACTGTATGATTAATTTCCTGCAATTTATTCAGGTCCTCAAACCACTATGTGTATCTAAGTACTTCTGCACGAGACAGTTTCCTACATTATATAATTTTTGTATTCTAGGTTGCCGAAAGATGAACAGAGAGTCAAAATATGGCTCCACAAAATAAAAAGAAAGAATTTCGTCCCTACAAAATGTTCAAATGTGTGGTCTTAACACTTCGCAGAAGAATAGGGCTATGATACTGTGGCGAAAAAGCGCAATTCCCTTGCTCTTCACAGCTTTAAGACTATTTCAGTTCCAGGTATAAAATTGTTAAGATGTCTGTCAAACGCATATACAAAGTTTCTGAGGGTGATCTAACTGCTCTAGCGAAGTAATAACACTCAAAATACGCTAAGCGCTATACGGACTAACCTGTGCCGTCCCAATACCACGTGACTTGAGCAACAGGAGGTGTTGCGGACAGATTTCTCGTTCTGCGCATCCGAATGCTCACTCCATAGATATTTATACTCTACGGTCATGCAGTGAGCCTAAAAGTAGGCGTTATAATCTGAAACATCTCACATGATGGGACTGATAATCTTGCAATTTTGTCCCTTTAATCTACAAACTAACCAACAAGTTCACATGGGAAGGCGAGATGAAATGACTTTTCTGCTTCGTATATCCATTTCATTAACTTATCGTGATATTTTATACTGATTATTTGGACATTTAACGATTAATTGTGGTAATGACATATAATAAGGGATTTTAAAAAAAAAAAACAGTTTATTCCATGCAGCTACCGAGTTTAGCCATTGTTGTGACTCAGTTACAGCTGAAGCAAATTAAAGTGGTTGCAAATACACAAGAAATAACAATTATGGCTGTACTCCAACAACGTCATTGAATAATGCGAGTATTAGTGTTCATACCTAGGTGCTGTTCGTGTGTGGCGCCTGTGGCGAAGACAATAACGTTGACGCTTGATTGAGAATAGACGACTGTTATACCGTCCGAATCATTAAAAGAAGTACAGAACGGTAAAGGAGAATTGGGAGTACGGAAGTGAAGACAGGAGGTACTGCTACTTGTATGATATGATGCTTCCGGATGCCGTAAATGGTCGTTATAAACTCGCGGACCCATTGTGTACCATTGAGCCAAGCGTGACGTAATAAAATCCACGAACTATTCTCTCACACATGTCTCGCATCGTGCTTACGGTTTATATCAGCTTCCTGTGACAAAATGACCGTGGACAAAACTTCCTTTAAGTGCATGAGTGTAATTTAGAACTCTTAAGACCAATCGAAATCAATGCAAGTCTAATCGCTGATATTTTGTCCATTCATCTGAGTTGTCGTTCAGAGACTGCCTGTTTTTCCCCATCACATTTCTCCTTAACTTCATGGAGTATACTGTTGCGTTACGAGACACCATCACTTACACTTTTTTTTTTTTTTTTTTTTTTTTACAGAACCACGACCGCATGCTTTATCTTGAAGATGAGAAACTGCTTTAAATAAGAAGTACCGGCTATAGTTAGCTCCTCTTTCGGGAGCAGTATCACGAGCACAAGAACGACCAGAACCGTAATTGGCTATTACATTACGGGGATATTTTAGATGGAGGAAGTAGAAGCGGTCGCAGCCTGGCCCAGTGTCCTAGCTACATCTGCACTCTGCTAGCAATTGTGCAGTGCATGGCATTACCATGTGTCACGTATAAGGGTTTCTTCCAGTTCCATTCGTGTATGGAGCGCGGGAGGAATGTTTCAAATACAGGGCACGCGTTGTAATTAATCTAATACTCTCTCGGAAGTCCTTACTGTAGCGATACGTATTGTGGGTCAAACAAACATATTGCCATTTGCCCTACCATTCTTTGTATACTTCCAGTATCCCCAGTTGGCCTTGTTAGGTATGTTTCCCACACACTTGATCAGTGTTCCACAAAGAAATTGGGAAGCAAAATTATAAGCCGTCTCCATTACACACGGCATTTTCCTAGTAGCCTAACAATGAACCAGTCTGCCTCTTGCTTTATGTACGATTGAGCCTACGTGAGCAATCCTTTCGATAACCTCACAGATTGCATTTTTATTTGTATTTGTTTATTGATTCTAATTATGACTCATTGACACGGTAATCATAGAATATTATTTTTCAGCGTTTAGAGACGCATACTATTTTACATTTCCTGGCAACTGGATGCATCAGTCATGTTTGCACTGATATAATTGAGTTATACGTTTGTCTGGACCGCATACATTTTGTTAATCTCCTAATCTGTTTCGGCCACTGATATTGTTCGAAATATCATGAAATAGACTGATAGCAGTTCGCAATTACGATCTGTTAGGCAAACAGAGACTAGAAATTAATAATATATTTGTGATTAATACAACATGTTTTTATATTTCATATTTCAGTACGCTTAAAGTAAGTTGTCGGTGTTTGAACCATTTTAAAATCCTGTCAATATCTGCATGGTTTTTCAAGATAGTACAGTACAGATACCTGCATCATCTGCAAGAATCTGAGCTCGCTACGACTATTTATATTGTCTGCTTGCTCATGAAAATACTATATGGACAACAAGGATTCCATTACATTTCCCTGGAGCGCGCCTGAATTCACCTCTTTCTGTCGATGACTCCTCATCGAAGAAAATATGCTGCGTCATCTCTATCGATAAATCCTCAATACAGTCACGAAGTGCTCCCCGTACGATCGTACTTTCGTCAGTAAGCGTTGTTGCCGATGATTTTGTTGGGTTACCGCTTGTTCACGCGCGCGTAGAAATTTGATGCTGTTACATTTTGAACTATATTATGCGGATTTTATTGAAGGAAAGTATGTGTTTTAAAATCGCAGTTTTAAAAAAATTGTAGAAATATATATAATCTGATTGTGAAAATTCTTTATGTTTCGAATCCCCTACGTGCTGAATTACATCTAAATATCACGGCAAGAAATGAGAGACGACCTCAGTGTATTCCTGGAGGATTTGATTCCGCGCCCTTTTAATGCGACTCTTCAAAGATTTTGAATATGGCTGCGTCCCAGCAACTATGCATGCAAGAACCGCAATGGATTGAGAACGACAGCCAACCAGTTGCAAAATAGATTCATTAAACCTTGATCAAGTTTTCGAAAGTTTTAAAACTGTCTTCCTCAGAAGATATTGTACGTAGACTCACTTTATTTACACTACTGGCCATTAAAATTGCTACACCAAGAAGAAATGCAGGTGATGAACGGGTATTCATTGGACTAATATATTATACTAGAACTGACATGTGTTTAATTTTCAGGCAATTTGGGTGCTTAGATCCTGAGAAATCAGTACCCAGGACAACCACCTCCTGCCGTAATAACGGCCCTGATACGCCTGGGTATTGAGACAAACAGAGCTTGGGTTTTGCAGGGATCGAATGAAGGGTAGAGCCACGGGTCGTAACACATCTGAAATGTAACGTCCACTGTTCAAAGTGCCGTCAGTACGAACAAGAGGTGACCGAGACGTGTAACCAATGGCACCCAATACCATCACGCCGGGTGATACGCCAGTATGGCGATGACGAATACACGCTTCCAATGTGCGTTCACCGCGATGTCGCCAAACACGGATGCGACCATCATGATGCTATAAACAGAACCTGGATTCATCCGAAAAAATGATGTTTTGCCACTCGTGCACCCAGGTTCGTCGTTGAGTACACGATCGCAGGCGCTCCTGTCTGTGATGCAGCGTCAAGGGTAACCGCAGCCATGGTCTCCGAGCTGATAGTCGATGCTGGTGCAAACGTCGTCGAATTGTTCGTGCAGATGATTGTTGTCTTGCTAACGATCCCATGTGTTGACTCAGGGATAGTGACGTGGCTGCACGACCCGTTACAGCCATGCGGATAAGATGACTGTCATCTCGACTGCTAGTGATACGATGCCGTTGGGCTCCAGCACGGCGTTCCTTATTACTCTCCTGAACCCACCGATTCCATATTCTGCTAACAGTCGTTGGATCTCCACCAACGCGTGCAGCAATGTCGCGATACGGTAAGCCGCTATCGCGATAGGCTACAATCCGACCTTTATCGAAGTCGGAAACGTGATGGTACGCATTTCTCCTCCTTACACGAGGCATCTCAACAACGTTTCACCTGGCAACGCCGGTCAACTGCTGTTTGTGTATGAGAAATCGGTTGGAAACTTTCCTTATGTCAGCATGTTGTAGGTGTCGCCACCGGCGGCAACCTTGTGTTAATGCTCTGAAAAGCTAATCATTTGCATATCACAGCATCTTCTTCCTGTCGGTTAGATTTCGCGTATGTAGCACGTCATCTTCGTGGTGTAGAAATTTTAATGGCCAGTGGTGTATATCCTTTGTGGGAGTTGTTGATTCTATCTAGTACATGTACTTGTCATGCACTTAATCACCATTTAAAATACATGATCTAATACTTTTAAATCATGTCTTTTTAATTGTGATTAAGTGGATGACACGTACATATACTACACAGAGTCAACGACTCCCACACTGGATACAGATATTGTGATTCTACGTACAATTCCTTCTGAAGAAGCCGTAGTCCACGTTTAATAAACTTGTATTTTGCAACCAGTTGGCTCTTACTCCCAGTCCATTGAAACTCTTCACAGAATCAACAGTAGTTTCTACGAGAGATGTAACTTAAATAGTGGCAACTAATAATTCACAAGCGATGCAAAAGGGTTACATGTTTGCACCTGTTACTGTCCTTCAAAGTAGCCATCAGCGTTGTGTAGAACCTGTTGCCAGCGACGTGGAAGGCGTAGTATACCATTAGCAGAGCCTGTTTTATTGGTGGTGGGAATAGAGCGGTATAAAGTTATGGTGATTCTCGTGTACGACTGTGTTGGTGTTATCGTAACGCATTACGTTCCTCCACGGCAGACCGTCAATGCACAGTATTACTGTTCGTTTTTGGAGCATCACCTGCAACCAGCTTTCCGAAAGAAGCGGCGGCTCTTACTGCACAACCCACCCATCACAATGCGGGGGCGCATACAGCGCAAGCTGTGGCTGCTCTGTTCGGTCGATGGGACTGGAAAGTACTGTACCATCCACCATACTCCTTATCACTTTGATTTGATTCCGAAGATGAAGGAACAACTTCGTGCCATTTGCTTCAGAACTGTTCCAGAGATTCTAGAGGCACCAGACCGCTCCATTCGCACTTCGAGGTATTTTTCAAAACCCCTTCGTGTTGATCCCCGAATTCATTCTAATTTAAAATTTTCTATTTTTATGGGTTCAGAAATAGCCACGAGTCTTTGCTTCGCGCATACCAGGATACAACGAGAGGTGCAGTCTTTGACAAGGGCTGCAGCCGCAATTTTGAATTTGTTATGACATAAAAAAACCGGAATAGAAGAGAATCGAAGCATTTGAGTTGTGGTGCTGCAGAAGTGTGTTGAAAATTAGGTGGATTGATAAGGTAAGGAATGAGGAGGTTCTCCGCAGAATCGGCGAGGAAAGGAACATGTGGAAAACATTTACAAAACGAAGGTACAGGATGATAGGACATCTCTTAAGGCATCGGGGAATAACATCCATGGTGCTAGAGGGAGCTGTAGAGGGTAAAAAACTAGAAGAGAAGACAGAGATTGGAATACACCCAGCAAATAATAGAGGACGTAAGTTGCCAGTTTTACCCTGACATGAAAAGGTTGTTGGCACTGGAGAGGATTTCGTGGCTTGACGCATAAGCCACTTAGGGGGGGGGGGGGGGGGACAAGAAAATATTTTTTTTTCATACACGGATATACACTACTGGACATAAAAATTGCTACACCACGAAGACGACGTGCTACAGACCCGAAATTTAACCGGCAGGAAGAAGATGCTGTGATATGCAAATGATTAGCTTTTCAGAGCATTAACACAAGATTGGCGCCGGTGGCGACACCTACAACGTGCTGACATGAGGAAAGTTTCCAACCGATTTCTCATACACAAACAGCAGTTGACCGGCGTTGCCTGGTGAAACGTTGTTGAGATGCCTCGTGTAAGGAGGAGAAATGCGTACCATCACGTTTCCGACTTTGATAAAGGTCGGATTGTAGCCCATCGCGATTGCGGTTTATCGTATCGCGACATTGCTGCTCGCGTTGATCGAGATGCAATGAGTGTTAGCAGAATATGGAATCGGTGGGTTCAGGAGGGTAATACGAAACGCCGTGCTGGATCCCAACGGCCTCGTAACACTAGCAGTCGAGATGAGAGGCATCTTATCCGCATGGCTGTAACGGATCGTGCAGCACGTCTCGACCCCTGAGTCAACAGATGGGGACGTTTGCAAGACAACAACCATCTGCACGAACAGTTCGACGACGTTTGCAGCAGCATGGACTATCAGCTCGGAGACCATAGCTGCGGTTACCCTTGACGCTGCATCACAGACAGGAGCGCCTGCAATCGTGTACTCAACGACGAACCTGGGTGCACGAATGGCAAAACATCATTTTTTCGGATGAATCCAGGTTCTGTTTACAGCATCATGATGGTCGCATCCGTGTTTGGCGACATCGCGGTGAACGCACACTGGAAGCGTGTATTCGTCATCGCCAGTATTCGTCACCCGGCGTGATGGTGTGGGGTGCCATTGCTTACAAGTCTCGGTGACCTCTTGTTCGCATTGACGGCACTTTGAACAGTGGACGCTATATTTCAGATGTGTTACGACCTGTGGCTCTACCCTTCATTCGATCCCTGCGAAACCCTACATTTCAGCAGGCTAATGCACGACCGTATGTTGCAGGTCCTGTACGGGCCTTTCTGGACACAGAAAATGTTCGACTGCTGCCCTGGCCAGTACATTCTCCAGATCTCTCACCAACTGAAAACGACTGGTCAATGGTGCCCGAGCAGCTGGCTCGTCACAATACGCCAGTCACTACTTGATGAACTGTGGTATCGTGCTGAACCTGCATGGTCCTGCGTACCTGCACACGCCATCCAAGTTCTGATTGACTCAATGCCCAGGCGTATCAAGGCCGTTATTACGGCCAGAGGTGGTTGTTATGGGTACTGGTTTCTCAGGATCTATGCACCCAAATTGCGTGAAAATGTAATCACATGTCAGTTCTCGTATATTTGTCGAAAGAATACCCGTTTATCATCTGCCTTTCTTCTTGGTGTAGCAAATTTAATGGGCAGTAGTGTATGTATAATAAAGTGGTAAAACCTCGATTTTAATAAAAACAATACTTGCATAAAAGAAATTCCGAAATAATTCTAAACTTGACCTCCCCTGAAACTGGCCAAGCCGGATACAGCCGTTGGCACAACAAAGGTTTGTGCTGAGTACAACCGGCACAGCCTCCTTTAAGCTTCGTAGACGAACACACACAGCGGATAATAATTACATGTAACCTGGCAGCAACAAGCTTCTTGGATCCGAGAAGTACATCTCCATCTGCTACTCTGGACCGGAACCGATGGCCCGAGTTGAAAGCAAGTCACCGCAAGCCCAGACGCCAGATCCCACCTAAGCGCCTCCGCCACTACGCTACATGAACTTCTGCTCCCCCTCGACGGGCTCGCCGCCCTCTTAGATCGCGGCTAGCTGGAATGCCTTCTCGCTGGTCTTCCTCATACCACCAGCTGTCCGCTGAGGCCCCACGTGGCTCCCGCGTGGTGGCGCTCACCATGAGCCGCCGCATTGCAGTCGACCTCTGCGCGACCCAATGACAGGTCACGCACCACCACCTGGTGTGAAAACAAATGTGCCGTAGTTCACGGCACACTGGCAACGGATCACTCTGCCCCGTCCGAACTCACTCGCATGCTGATATTGTGTCCTTTGCGGTCGACGAGTCATAGTAGTACTTAGTATCACTTTTCCATTTGTTTTAACGGCAGTTCATCGACCGAGGTTTGTCAACAGTAACCTGTCATACGTCATCACTCTGTAGTCACTTATTACTGGTATACTATTCCACAAATACACCGAGTATGGATGCATTCGAGCCATTCCTTCTGGGTTCTATATTGTCCCTTCCTTTCTGTGGTTATTAATTATTATTATGATTAAATGAAACACAAGAAAGGGATAATACAAGAAATATATATATTGATCAGTAGGCGTCCAAAGATAAATATGAAATTATGTTTGAAATGAGCGCCAGGTTCCCTACAAATTATTTCAAATGCTTTCGGCGAAATGTAATGCAGGCTAAGTTCACTGATCTAGAATAAATCGTATCTTTGAAAGTATGCATTTTTTGACGACATAAAATTAGCGAAACTTTGCAATTTAGTTAATTGAATAAGTTGAAATGATTCTTTCTGCTCCGGCTGTGGTAATGTGTTACACAAAAAAATAAATTTAGATACGCCGCGTAATGGCGGCCAATTGTTGCCAGTCAAAGACCACCGCTGCTCGCTTCGCAAAGACTGAAAAAATGCTACATAACTTCTTGCAAAAAATGGTTCAAATGGGTCTGAGCACTATGGGACTCAACTGCTGAGGTCATTAGTCCCCTAGAACTTAGAACTAGTTAAACCTAACTAACCTAAGGACATCACAAACATCCATGCCCGAGGCAGGATTCGAACCTGCGACCGTAGCGGTCTTGCGGTTCCAGACTGCAGCGCCTTTAACCGCACGGCCACTTCGGCCGGCCACTTGCAATTATTAATTCAGGAAGAATTGTTTGTATGTTTAAGTAACATAATGCACTCACTTTTCGTAAATACATTCCCACTAAGTTCAGAATACACACTTGAATTATTCGCTACGTACGAGAACAAATAGAACACAAGCTACCGCTTTACAATAGCAAGCGTACCTTACATACAGCAGAAGAAATGATCTGACTCGAAGTGATTGTATATAATGACAAAGATATTAATGTTACGTTCGAGAACGTTATGCACTACGATCTCATCTAATATAAATAATGTCTTTTTATTGCATTGAAATCGATATAGTCTTTCTTTAAAGCTAATTTAATACATTTTCATAATTAAATTTTTGTTTATGTCCATATAATGTTGTTCAGAGTCCTTTTATTATTTACGTCAAATATATTGGCTTGACTGTTTCGAAAGGGACACTATAGTTCCTACAGTTTTTACAAAGATTTATTTATTAGTCATATAAGCAGGTTCGTTTTGTAGTATTTTGGTGGAACCAATACCAAATTGTAGCCATAATTCAGTATGATACTTCAGTTATTATCTACGTATTAAATTAAGTTCTAAGTAGTGACTCACGCCTGCTAGCGTAGATCTCTTCAAAAAGTATCGTTTCCCTAATAACAGCGGAACATAATACCTCTGAGCTTTCCCAGAGAGAGCATTGTTCCTTAGAATATTCATACATTTGGATTCTGACTGATTACCAGTTTGTTTCAATGATGCCACTTGGGCGTCTTGCATATGAGATGCCTTGAATGTACCAATGTTGTGTAGAACATTTTAATAAATGTGTAGAGAGCGTAGCGTCAACTTCATTTTGTTGTTGATTGTGCTTAACCCTTTCGAGGTTGATGGGATACAAATGTCCCACTAAAGTAATACGCAGTTTTCAGCTTTGGGACGACAATATCTCATTTCACTGTAGTGCTAGCATGTAGCATTATGCTTTCGTACCTAATAGAAAAATACCACGGAATATGTGGATATATAGAAGGCTGTGAGCGTTCGAATGGGGCAGCCTGTTTTTATAGGTGGCGCAGAGCGCCTGTTTCACGAAAAATAGATCAGATCACCATATTCTCCATACTAAGGATGTCTGAAGTAACTGATTGGGTTTTCTTGTATAGTAGACATTGTTTTCAAACATTGCTACACACTCTTGTAATTCTTCTGGTTTGTACATAATTGGCATGTAGTCGGACCTATAAACACCAGAAAACTTCATAGAATGTAGAGATATTGGTGCGTGATATGTCAACCCATCTTCAAGGCTTATGTTGAAAGCTTGTGTGTGACGAGTCATATTTTTCGTCAGTAGGATAAATCTGTTTTGGTATTTATTTGTTATTCTTTTCTCCATATTTGCTATCCTGGTGACATCATTTTAAAACTAACAATTTAAACCTGAAACTCCTAGGTTCACATGATAATATGGATCTGCAGACATGCGTCTCTCCACCAGTTTTCAAAAACAGTCAGATCAAAATGTTTTGGTAGTGCAAGTCTGTTATTTATCACAAAGGAAGACACATTTTGACCTTTTATATTTCAGATATACGCAGAATAAATATTAACCATGAAAGCATTAATGACTGCATTGATGGAAGGAACGCATGAAACTCGAATCTCATTGTTAACGTTTAGCCCTCTTCTCCTGAAAAGTACCAAGGTAACCTCGTAGCTTAATGTCCCCATATGAAGGACGGATCATCAACAGTTGCACATGCCCTCGCTTCGCAAGACGCCAGGGTTTAATTCACGACACTGGTGGAAAGTTTGGAGAGCAGGAAACGACCGCCAACAACTTCCTACTATGTCCAAGTAATGGTGGTTAATATGTGCTAGCAGTCAGAACTGTATCGAAGTTTATAGGCAATTCCACACTGATGTGAGACCATCATTTCGTACGGTATCAAGTGATAAGTTAAAGTGTTCAGCGGCAATAACAGGATTGCTAGAAGCCACTGGAGTGTTGAAGCGCATGTCTCAAGTCTTTCTTCATCCAGCATACATAACATAATACAGCACATATTTCTTGTGAACACAGTCACAGAACACCTTCGTAGACGGGACAAGTTTTGGTCAACTTTAGAAACCTTGAGTCTTAAGTGGCATAAGCTCAATAGTTTTATACTGTAACCAAGTTGAAAAGATCCTAAGCTGGCCCGAAACGGTCGAAATAACATTTATTTGTGCAGGTTATCGCAGTGCAATACAATCTCAAAGACAATTGGGGTCAACTATGAAGCAACTTTTTCCGTGAATATGTAGTATAATAACGCCTTCAGCCAGATATAGTCCTATTTCATTCCATTACACAACGCCTTTAGCCAGTGTGCATCGTTCATGGAGAGTGGATTAATTTTAGTAGCGAAATGTACCTGATAATACCCTTACAGAGATCGGGATGCATTGTATGGCACATTAAAGCATGTTTATTGGTGGTGGAAATCTTTGTATTTTATTGTTCTTGTATTGGTATAACAGGAGTACGATTCGTTATGAATAGGAATGTAGGGCAGAGAGTGTGTTTCTTATCAGAATCGACAGCAAACCAACACAGACAACGATAGTTCAGGTATACATGCCGACGTCGCAAGGTGAAGATAAGGAGATAGAGAAAGTGTAGGAGGATGTTGAAAGGGTAACAGAGTATGTAAAGGGGGATGAAAATCTAATAGTCATGGGGGACTGGAATGCAGTTGTAGGGGAAGGAGTAGAAGAAAAGATTACAGGAGAATATGGGATTGGGACAAAGAATGAGAGAGGAGAACGGTTAATTGAGTTCTGTTACAAGTTTCAGCTAGTAATAGCGAGTACCCTGTTCAAGATATACAAGAGGAGGTATACTTGGAAAAGGCCGGGAGATACGGGAAGATTTCAATTAGATTACATCATGGACAGACAGAGATTTCGAAGTCAGATACTGGATTGTAAGGCGTACCCAGGGGCATATATAGACTCAGTTCACAATATAGTAGTGATGAAGAGTTGGCTGAAGTTTAAGACATTAGTCAGGAAGAATCAATACACAAAGAAGTGGGATACGGAAGTACTAAGGAATGACGAGATACGTTTGAAGTTCTCTAACGCTATAGATAAAGCAATAAGGAATAGCTCAGCAGGCAGTACAGCTGAAGAGGAATGGACATCTCCAAAAAGAGCCGTCACAGAAGATGGGGAGGAAAACATAGGTACAAAGAAGGTAACTGCGAAGAAACCATGGGTAACAGAAGAAATACTTCAGTTCATCGATGAAAGGAGAAAGCACAAAAATGTTCCGGGAAACTCAGGAATACAGAAATAGAAGTCGCTGAGGAATTAATTAAATAGGAAGTGCAGTGATGCTAAGACAAAATGGCTGCAGGAAAAATGTGAAGACACCGAAAAAGAAATGATTGTCGGAAGGACAGACACAGCATACAGGAAAGTCAAAACAACCTTCGGTGACATTAAAAGCAAGGGTGGTTTAACATTAAGAGTGCAACGGGAATTCCACTGTTAAATGCAGAGCATAGAGCGGATAGGTGGAAAGAATACATTAAAAGCCTCTACGAGGGGGAGGATTTGTCTGGTGTGATAGAAGAAGAAACAGGAGTCGATTTAGAAGAGATAGGGGACCCAGTATTAGAATCAGAATTTAAAAGAATTTTGGAGGACTTAAGGTCAAATAAGGCAGAAGGGATAAATAACATTCCATTAAAATTTCTAAAATCATTGGGGGAAGTGGCAACAACGACTGTTCACGTTGGTGTGAAGAATGTACGAGTCTGGCGACATGCCATCGACTTTTGTAAAAGCGTCATCCACACATTTCCGAAGACGACAAGAGGTGACAAGTGCGAGAATTATCGCACAATCAGCTTAACAGCTCATGCAACCAAGTTGCTTACAAGAATAATATATATAAGAATGGAAAAGAAAAGTGGGGATGCACTAGACGACGATCAGTTAGGCTTTAGGAAAAGTAAAGGGACGAGAGAGGCAATTCTGACGTTGCGGTTAATAATGGAAGCAAGACTAAAGAAAAATAAAGACACTTTCATAGGATTTGTCGACCTGGAAAAAGCGTTGCAAGATGGTCGAAATTCTGAAAAAAGTAGGGGTAAACTATAGGGAGAGACGGGTGATGTACAATATGTACAACAGCCAAGACAGAATAATAAGAGTGGACGACCAAGAAAGAAGTGCTCGTATTAAAAAGGGTGTAAGACAAGGATTTAGCCTTTATCCCCTGCTGTACAATCTGTACATCGAGGAAGCAATGATGGAAATGAAATAAAAGTTCAGGAGTAGAATTAAAATTCAAGGTGAAGGGTTATCAATGATACGATTCGCTTATGACATTGCTATTCTGAGTGAAAGTGAAGAAGAATTGAATGATCTGCTGAACGGAATGAACAGTCTAGTGATTACAGAGTATGGACTGAGAGTAAATCGAAGAAAGACGAAGGTAATGAGAAGTAGTAGAAATGAGAACAGCGAGAGACTCAACATCAGGATTGATGGTCACGAAGTAGATGAAGTTAAGGAATTCTGATACCTAGGTAGTAAAATAACCAATGACGGACGGAGCAAGGAAGACATCAAAAGCAGACTAGCTATGGCAAAAACGGCATTCCTGACCAAGAGAAGTCTACTAATATCAAATATCGGCCTTAATTTCAGGAAGAAATTTCTGATGATGTAGGTCTGGAGTACAGCATTGCATGGTAGTGAAACATGGACTGTGGAAAAACCGGAACAGAAGAGAATCGAAGCATTTGAGATGTGGTGCTACAGACGAATTTTGAAAATTAGGTGGACTGCTGAGGTAACGAATGAGGAGGTTCTGTGAAGAATCGGGTAGGAAAGGCATCCATAGTACTAGAGGGAGCCGTAGAGGGCAAAAACTGTAGAGGAAGACATCCAGCAAATAATTGAGGACATAGGTTCCAAATGCTCCTCTGAAATGAAGTGGTTAGCACAGGAGAGGAATTCGGGGAGGGCCGCATCAAACTAGTCAGATGACCAAAAAACAAAACAAACAAAAAATATTCTCTGTAGGCACGCATGTCACTCTGTCACGATCCCCTGGAGACCATGGAACCCTTGCATCAAACCAATCAGGAACCAATACAGATGAAGCTTTGAGTATGTAATTGTAGTGTAGCCACTTTATCACTGTACAGTATAGGAGACGTCATGAACAATGAACTACGGATATTACGTGCACGAGGTAGTAGTGTGTCCGCACGAGATGGACGAAGAGACACGGAAGAAAACGTCTCATCAGACAGTGATGCCCCAAAGGGTCCTCCACTGGGAGTGTTGTTCTAGGCAAAGGTTGGCTTTCTGCCTCCACTGTGCTCGTCAGTAACAATAACCCTTACTGGATGAGCCTGAGAACAAGATGATTTAACAGTCAACAGGACACAGAGGTTGCAGATTCTGAGAAATATACAGTCAAGTCACATAAATACGACAGCTGCCTATGTTTGACGCCAACCTACAGTAACCACTCATAGACACCAGGTGGCAGCACTAGCAGTGGTGCGTATATAAAGCTGTTGATGCCGAAAACAGTGCACGTGGAAACGGAACGATTTATCACATGTCCAAATGGGTTCATAACATTGGCTTTCGAGCCAAGGGTGGAAATATTTCCGACACGGGTAAGTTCGTAAACTGATCACGTGCCGGCTTGGTTAAAGTGTACCGTGCGTGGTAGAATGACGCTATCCTATAGCGGCGCCGAGGCAACCATGTTGCACCAAAGGCCCTAGATGACAGTCTTGGATGACGACTGCGGAAATGTGTACGGGCGAACAGAAGGGCAAGATGAAGCAAGGGTCTCCTCAACGACCGTTCAGTAAACGTTGCTGCGTATGGGGCTCTGCAGAAGGCGCCTGGTACATGTAGCCAGGCTGACTGCTGTTCATGGGCGCCGAAAGCTAGAATCTGCACGCCAATGTCGCAACTGGAGGTCCACTGAGTGGCAATAGGTGGCCTTTTCAGATGAACCACTTTTTATGCTCCATCACAGAGATGCTCATTGGCGTTTACAGCCTGAAATGTGTGAATGTATAACGCCCTGCAAATGGTGGGGGGGGAGGGTTATGTTCTAGGGCAGGCTGTTCCAGGTCGTCGGCTCCGTTGTGAGCCCTGGAGCGCTCCCTGCTCCACGGAGCCGTGTCGCTCGCTGTGACCATTCAAGTGGGCCGGCACGCCGGCACGTGGCACGGCTGGCTGAGGCAGGCGGCAAGGCAAGCGTTTTGATGTGACAGCCAAAGACCTTGTAAAAAATAACTAGACTCACTGATGGCGCTGCAGTCGCGGGATAATTTGAACCTTCGGCTAGACGCCATTATAGTGGTTGTAGTCTGATGTGTTGTGTAGTATTGTTGTTTATGAAGACCCAGATTCAACGTTGTATATTTGTTGGGGCGTACATACAGTATTTGTTACTCGTAATTCTACTGTCTGTACGTTCCAATCAAAAGAAGTACAATGGCGAGGAGTTGTGCAGCGATTAATTGTACAAATAAATTCGAGAAAGGAACGAATATTAAATTTCACAGGTATGTGAATATTTTAAGTTGTTTTGTATGTCAGTGCACTTGCTTAATAAATGTTTTTGTAACACGGTATTAGCATAATGTCTGTGCATCTATTTACAGGTTTCGTTTCTCAAAACCACAGCTGTTACAAAAATGGTTACACGCTGTCAGGAGGCAAGATTTCCGACCGACAGAATACCATTTTATATGTTCTGATCATTTTGAAGAAAGTTGGCTGATCGGTAGTGTTTCCATGGTCTAGATTAGGTTGAAACTTGATAATTTGGTCGTGAGTTGCCAAAGCACTATGCCATATAAAACGCGCTTCTCGTCATAAAATCTAAAGCAAGGTAGAGTCAGAAAATATCTATTAATATAGTGGACAAATCTTCGAGTATTTTGATGCATTTTGCGTACATCTATCGTAAATGAACTACGAAAAATGTTAGGGGTCCAGGACATAGCTTTTAGCTACGGCAGATTCCATGTAGTACGTAAGATAAATTCATAAACAGTGACTAGCTGCTGTTTGTTCGTAAATTAAAAAGTATATTGTAGTAAAGTATTTAAATGAGGCATTATGTTTGTGACTTAACTCAAGGGAAGGCATTTTATAACCAAAAGCGATGTATAAACATTTGAACTCCGCGCGTCAGTTTACCACTCTAATGGCCGCCGCCCAGCTATTCAATTTGTCCGCTCTTCACAGTCGACCACTCGTGCGGTTGTGGGGGCCTGGTGACAGCTGCGCCTTACAAGATCGACAACCTCATACTCTTAGATGCTAAGACGTGGTGACATCCTACACCAGGAAATACGATGTTCAGGAAATAAATAAGAAACAACTGTTTTACAAGAAATTGCATACTAAATTTTTTGGATCTCTGTAGCTTGACTTTTTTTTTTCATTACAAGATCGGAAAATCCGGCGTCAAAGTGTTCGCAGCGTTAATGCAGAGGATGGCCTTCATTGTTGCATCCTGAAGAAACGATCGTTCCTTGCTTTTTACTCTTTTCATTGCTGAGAAAAGCTGCTCACAACAATACGTAGATCCAAACATGCACATGATCTGAGCGGCATTGTTGTGAAGCTTGGGAAATTTTTTTGCTGTAATGAACGATACCATCGTGACAAATCCAACGTGTTGTAGTACCTCTCTTTCAACAAAGTTGAATTTTGCAAATCAATAATCTCCAATTGAAGTGACGATGACAAGTCATCGGGGGAAACTGAAAAAGGAGTGCTGAACACCTTAAGGTCCATTTCCAAACTAGTGAGGTCTCGGAATCGTGTTTCAAACGAAGTCATGAGCTGCTTTAACTTTGCTTGGTAATCGCCGAAAGTAGTACCTTCAGGTAGTTTTAAAGAAGCAAGACGATTGAAGAACGTTAAATGTCCGTTACTCATCTGCCTCTCAAATAAACGTAACTTTTCCATGAACGCTTTGATCTGGTCGTGCATGTCAACGATTAGGTGCCCTTTGCCCTGCAATGACAGACTTAAATTATTCAGATGCATAGTTATGTCAGCTAGGAACGCCACATCTGATATCCATTTTATATCTTTCAGAAAACGCATTTGTTCCCCTTTCATTTCGAGAAAAAGGGATATTTCCTCACAAATGGCAAAGAATACATCAAGAACTTTTCCCCGACTCAGCCAACGAACTGTACTGTGGTAAGGTATATCCCTATACTTTCAGGAATCCTTTGAGTTGGCGATGACTCATACCGTGGCGCCGCACAAAATTCACACACTTCACGACATCTTTCATTACGCCACCTAGCTCTACTGTTTGAGTACACAGTGCCTGTTGGTGAATAAAACAATGAAGATTCAAAATGTCTTTCTCGAATTCGTCCCTGAGTTTATTTTTCAAACGAGAAGCAAAACATTGGTGACGCCCGATCATTTCTGGTGCACTGTCTGTCGCTACAGAGTGGAGCTTATCCCACGGCAAATTCATATTGTCCACTGATTCACAAACAGTTTCAAAAATGTCACATCCTGTTGCGGTGTAATTTAGTGGTACCACATCTAAGAGTTCTTCAGTTACTTGCAGCTCCATGTCGACACCACGCACAAAGACTGCAAGCTGAGCACAGTCCGATATGTCGGTGCTTTCGTCAAGCGCTAGTGAAAATGCAACAAAGCTCTCCGCCTTTTTCCTGAGCTGTGTTTCTAAATCCGCTACCATGTCCAGGATTCGACTAGACATTATTTGCTTCGACAGGCAAACCCCTTCAATGGCCTGCACCTCCCTTGGAAACAAACATTCTGCAAGTGCTACCATGCACGATTTTACGAGTGGTCCCACCGAAAACGGCAATGACATGAGCGACCCTGTAGCTTGCTCGAATTGCAGATTCGGTAGTGTTTTCTCCGCTCTCATTCACCTGAAAATATAAACGCATTGCAGAACACGAACTACGAGGTGCATTCAAGTTCTAAGGCCTCCGATTTTTTTTCTAATTAACTACTCACCCGAAATCGATGAAACTGGCGTTACTTCTCGACGTAATCGCCCTGCAGACGTACGCATTTTTCACAACGCCGACGCCATGATTCCATGGCAGCAGCGAAGGCTTCTTTAGGAGTCTGTTTTGACCACTGGAAAATCGCTGAGGCAATAGCAGCACGGCTGGTGAATTTGCGGCCACGGAGAGTGTCTTTCATTGTTGGAAAAAGCCAAAAGTCACTAGGAGCCAGGTCAGGTGAGTAGGGAGCATGAGGAATCATTTCAAAGTTGTTATCACGAAGAAACTGTTGCGTAACGTTAGCTCGATGTGCGGGTGCGTTGTCTTGGTGAAACAGCACACGCGCAGCCCTTCCCGGACGTTTTTGTTGCAGTGCAGGAAGGAATTTGTTCTTCAAAACATTTTCGTAGGATGCACCTGTTACCGTAGTGCCCTTTGGAACGCAGTGGGTAAGGATTACGCCCTCGCTGTCCCAGAACATGGACACCATCATTTTTTCAGCACTGGCGGTGACCCGAAATTTTTTTTGTGGCGGTGAATCTGTGTGCTTCCATTGCGCTGACTGGCGCTTTGTTTCTGGATTGAAAAATGGCATCCACGTCTCATCCATTGTCACAACCGGCGAAAAGAAAGTCCCATTCATGCTGTCGTTGCGCGCCAAGATTGCTTGGCAACATGCCACACGGGCAGCCATGTGGTCGTCCGTCAGCATTCGTGGCACCCACCTGGATGACACTTTTCGCATTTTCAGGTCGTCATGCAGGATTGTGTGCACAGAACCCACAGAAATGCCAACTCTGGAGGCGATTTGTTCAACAGTCATTCGGCGATCCCCCAAAACAATTCTCTCCACTTTCTCGATCATGCCGTCAGACCGGCTTGTGCGAGCCCGAGGTTGTTTCGGTTTGCTGTCACACGATGTTCTGCCTTCATTAAACTGTCGCACCCACGAACGCACTTTTGACACATCCATAACTCCATCACCACATGTCTCCTTCAACTGTCGATGAATTTCAATTGGTTTCACACCATGCAAATTCAGAAAACGAATGACTGCACGCTGTTCAAGTAAGGAAAAGGTCGCCATTTTAAGTATTTAAAACAGTTCTCATTCTCGCCGTTGGCGGTAAAATTCCATCTGCCGTACGGTGCTGCCATCTCCGGGACGTATTGACAATCAACGCGGCCTCATTTTAAAACAATGCTCATGTTTCTATCTCTTACCAGTCCGGAGAAAAAAAATCGGAGGCCTTAGAACTTGAATGCACTTTGTATGTTGCATGTTTTGATACTCTTCGTATTAAGAAACCGTTTTTAAACTTACGTCTGCTGGTATGTCGTTCTTAAGCCTGGCTACCAGTTCTCTGCGTGCAACGCCTTCTACCTGATCGTAGTGCACTGCGTGAAGACGTGTATAATGTCGTATATTGTACCTCTTCGCATAATTAAATACTTTATGACATACAAGACACTGCGGAAGACCATCCCTCTCAATGAATAGAAAAGTATCCTCCAATAGAGGTACAGGGCTCCCGCGACTAGTCATAGCTGTCATTGAACATGGATTATTGCGTCAGTTGCGGCTGCATGCGGCCAGGGGGCAGTGAGTTCGCTTTCCCCATCCACGCGAGCTCCGAGCTGCGGCAGTGAGCGCTCCGGCTCCCTGGAGCTCGGTTGGAACAGCCTGTTCTAGGGCATGTTTTCGTGGCTTTCTCTGGGTGATTTCGTCGGTCTGGAAGGCGCAGTGCATCAACACATGTATAACTCTATCCTTGGGGGCTATGTCCACGCCTAAGTGCAGCTGGTTCGTCCTCGCCACGATGGCATCTAGCAGCAGGACAACGCAACGTGTCACACAGCTCCCAGTGTATGTGCGTCGTTCTAAGAGCACCAAGTTGAGTGTACACGGCTAAAAGTTTATGGGAAACTTACGGATTTTGTTCAATAAAGAAGAAGTTCAAGAAGCCCGAGAACAACAAAGGGTTTGCACTTGAAGGAAAACGCAAAGCCGATGGCATTACTTCCGCTGACAGAGGAGTTCTGACCATATTCGGAGTATGTGTTTGCACTGGCCGCTTTACCTATTTAGGTTGGTAAAAGTAAGATTTAACAAAAATGCATATACACTCCTGGAAATTGAAATAAGAACACCGTGAATTCATTGTCCCAGGAAGGGGAAACTTTATTGACACATTCCTGGGGTCAGATACATCACATGATCACACTGACAGAACCACAGGCACATAGACACAGGCAACAGAGCATGCACAATGTCGGCACTAGTACAGTGTATATCCACCTTTCGCAGCAATGCAGGCTGCTATTCTCCCATGGAGACGATCGTAGAGATGCTGGATGTAGTCCTGTGGAACGGCTTGCCATGCCATTTCCACCTGGCGCCTCAGTTGGACCAGCGTTCGTGCTGGACGTGCAGACCGCGTGAGACGACGCTTCATCCAGTCCCAAACATGCTCAATGGGGGACAGATCCGGAGATCTTGCTGGCCAGGGTAGTTGACTTACACCTTCTAGAGCACGTTGGGTGGCACGGGATACATGCGGACGTGCATTGTCCTGTTGGAACAGCAAGTTCCCTTGCCGGTCTAGGAATGGTAGAACGATGGGTTCGATGACGGTTTGGATGTACCGTGCACTATTCAGTGTCCCCTCGACGATCACCAGTGGTGTACGGCCAGTGTAGGAGATCGCTCCCCACACCATGATGCCGAGTGTTGGCCCTGTGTGCCTCGGTCGTATGCAGTCCTGATTGTGGCGCTCACCTGCACGGCGCCAAACACGCATACGACCATCATTGGCACCAAGGCAGAAGCGACTCTCATCGCTGAAGACGACACGTCTCCATTCGTCCCTCCATTCACGCCTGTCGCGACACCACTGGAGGCGGGCTGCACGATGTTGGGGCGTGAGCGGAAGACGGCCTAACGGTGTGCGGGACCGTAGCCCAGCTTCATGGAGACGGTTGCGAATGGTCCTCGCCGATACCCCAGGAGCAACAGTGTCCCTAATTTGCTGGGAAGTGGCGGTGCGGTCCCCTACGGCACTGCGTAGGATCCTACGGTCTTGGCGTGCATCCGTGCGTAGCTGCGGTCCGGTCCCAGCTCGACGGGCACGTGCACCTTCCGCCGACCACTGGAGACAACATCGATGTACTGTGGAGACCTCACGCCCCACGTGTTGAGCAATTCGGCGGTACGTCCACCCGGCCTCCCGCATGCCCACTATACGCCCTCGCTCAAAGTCCGTCAACTGCACATACGGTTCACGTCCACGCTGTCGCGGCATGCTGCCAGTGTTAAAGACTGCGATGGAGCTCCGTATGCCACGGCAAACTGGCTGACACTGACGGCGGCGATGCACAAATGCTGCGCAGCTAGCGCCATTCGACGGCCAACACCGCGGTTCCTGGTGTGTCCGCTGTGCCGTGCGTGTGATCATTGCTTGTACAGCCCTCTCGCAGTGTCCGGAGCAAGTATGGTGGGTCTGACACACCGGTGTCAATGTGTTTTTTTTTCCATTTCCAGGAGTGTAGGTCTTACCCGTTACAAATTTTTGTACATGCAAATATTTGCTGTGATTCCTTATGATACGTAATTCCAAATATGTAAGCTTCTATCAGTTACCATGGTTTGCTCAAAATTTGATTTCCGTCAGAATGACTACTTTACCCATCTTCACATAAGTGCAGTCAGTTTAATTGTGATCAGAAATACATAGGTTTTGTCGCAATAAAGGGAAGTATACTGTATTTTACGTTACTGTAGCTCATACCTTCCCCTAACTGCACTAAGTTTAGTTGCAGTCAGATATACCCCAATTTTGTGGCAATTGTAAATATAACATGTAAATGCTCTTTTGATACACATACACACACATTTTAATTATGGATGAGACAATGGGCAACATCAGAAACAGCTCCAATGCCCCAGTCCCGACCAAGTTCTCAGGAATATTTTCCGCGCTTATCAGGTTAATGCTGGAACTAGAAAGCGGCTCCAAAATTGTCTTTGCACTGCTCCAAGCCTACCGGAATATTTGGGTTAGAGAACGAAGTTCTGTAAAAGCTGATACTTCCCCCATGTATGTGCCGGAAAACTTCTACGTTATTTGATACAGAAGCAGCTGAGTAAAACTGAACGTACTCAGACAGTTCTCTCTTTACTTATTCTGATCATCACTAAACTGAAACACAATATTTTTAGCGCAACGCAATCTGACTTTCAATAATCCCTACAAAAGAATGGCCCTGACTAACAGTAACCTATACCTTTCATGAATCACTTACCTCACAAAAATGACTCCGAGCGCAATGCCGTAGTCATCAAAGACAGCAAAAAAAAGCTTGTTGGGCCTCTTTCACCAGCTCCTTTAACAGTTTTACTTCCTCTACTGTCGTCTGGGGTGGCCTGCGCCGGCTGTCGGGCATTAAGGCCCACTCCTCGGTACCTGGCCTGACTTCAGGTAATGAGGTCCTTGTTGATCCTGTGGATGTCTCCAACGCCTTCGGCCGCTTTTTCGCGGAGATTTCAAGCTCCGCCCATTACCACCCTGCCTTCCTTCCCAGGAAAGAGGCAGAAGAGGCTCGGCGACCTTCCTTCCACTCGCTGAATCTGGAAAATTATAATGCCCCCTTTACTATGCGGGAACTCGAACGTGCACTTGCACTGTCCCGGTCCTCTGCTCCGGGGCCAGATGCCATTCACGTTCAGATGCTGGCACACCTTCCTCCGGCAGGCAAGAGCTTCCTTCTTCGTACCTACAATCGCGTCTGGACCGAAGGTCAAGTCCCCATGCGTTGGCGTGACGCCGTCGTTGTTCCTACACCCAAACCCGGGAAGGATAGACACCTTCCTTCTAGTTACCGCCCCATTTCTCTTACAAGCTGTGTCTGTAAGGTGATGGAGCGCATGGTTAACGCTCGGTTAGTTTGGATTCTAGAATCTCGACGGCTACTTACCAATGTTCAATGCGGCTTTCGTCGCCGCCGCTCCGCTGTTGTCCACCTTGTGACCTTGTCGACATTCATCATGAACAACTTTTTGCGAAAGCGCCAAACGGTAGCCGTGTTCTTCGATTTGGAGAAGGCTTATGATACCTGTTGGAGAGGAGGTATCCTCCGCACTATGCACAGGTGGGGTCTACGCGGTCGCCTGCCCCTTTTTATTGATTCCTTTTTAACGGATCGAAAGTTTAGGGTACGTGTGGGTTCCGTATTGTCCGACGTCTTCCTCCAGGAGAACGGAGTGCCTCAGGGCTCCGTCTTGAGCGTAGCCCTTTTTGCCATAGCGATCAATCCAATTATGGATTGCATTCCACCTAATGTCTCGGGCTCTCTTTTTGTCGATGACTTCGCGATCTACTGCAGTGCCCAGAGAACATGCCTCCTGGAGCGCTGCCTTCAGCGTTGTCTAGACAGCCTATACTCGTGGAGTGTGGCAAATGGCTTCCGGTTCTCTGAAGAGAAGACGGTTTGCATCAACTTTTGGCGATATAAATCGTTCCTTCCGCCATCCCTACATCTCGGTCCCGTTGTTCTCCCCTTCGTGGAAACAACTAAGTTTCTAGGGCTCACGCTGGACAGGAAACTTTGTTGGTCTCCGCACGTCTCTTATTTGGCTGCCCGTTGTACAAGTTCCCTTAATGTCCTCAGAGTTCTTAGTGGTTCATCTTGGGGAGCGGATCGCACTGTCCTGCTTCGCTTGTATCGGTCCATAGTCCGATCAAAGCTGGATTATGGGAGCCTCGTCTATTCGTCTGCTCGGCCATCCCTCTTACGCCGTCTCAACTCCATCCACCATAGGGGATTAGGACTTGCGACCGGAGCATTCTACACTAGTCCCGTCGAGAGTCTTTATGCCGAAGCTGCCGAATTACCATTGAACTACCGGCGTGACGTACTGCTTTGTCGGTATGCCTGTCGGCTGTTGTCTATGCCCGACCACCCCTCTTACCAGTCCTCCTTCGCCGATTCTCTCGACCGTCAGTACGGGTTGTATGTGTCTGCCCTGCTGCCCCCCGGAGTCCGCTTTCGTCGCCTGCTTCGACAATTGGATTTTGCCCTCCCTACCACCTTCAGAGAGGGTGAGAGCCCCACACCACCTTGGCTCCAGGCTCCGGTTCATATTTATCTCAACCTCAGCTCACTCCCGAAGGAGGGTACTCCGGCTGCAGTATATTGCTCACGGTTTGTCGAACAACGTGCGCGACTTGCCAGTCACACCTTTATTTACACTGATGGCTCCAGAACTGACGATGGTGTCGGCTGTGCCTTTGTCGTCGGGGCCGTCGCCTTTAAATACCGGCTCCTCGACCAATGTTCCAGCTTTACGGCCAAGCTTTTTGCTCTACATCAGGCCGTTCAGTATGCCCGCCGCCACCGCCATTCATCGTATGTACTCTGCTCTGATTCACTCAGTGCTCTTCAGAGCCTTGGAGCTCCATATCCGGTCCATCCCTTGGTGCAACGGATCCAGCAGTCCCTCCATTCTTTTGCTGCAGATGGTTCTCCTGTCAGCTTTCTGTGGGTTCCTGGCCATGTAGGAGTGCCTGGGAATGAGGCTGCTGATGCTGCAGCCAAGGCTGCAGTCCTCCTGTCTCGACCAGCCTCCCATTGTGTCCCGTCATCTGACGTTAGTGGGGTTGTTTGTAAGAGGCTTGTGTCGTTGTGATGGGATACTTGGTCATCACTTCACGGAAACAAGCTCAGGGCAGTAAAACCGTTCCCAACTGCTTGGACAACCTCCTCCCGACCATCTCGGCGAGAAGAGGTCCTTCTGACCAGGTTGCGGATTGGGCATTGCCGGTTTAGCCACCGCTACCTGCTCTCCGGTGACCCAGCCCCGCAGTGCCCTTGTGGTCATGCATTAACAGTGCGCCATGTTTTACTGTCGTGTCCCCGTTTTAGTCAATCTCGTGTTGTCCTGTCTCTGTCATCTACTTTACAGGATATTTTAGCTGATGACGCTCAAGCAGCTGCTCGTGTTCTTCGTTTCATTACTTTGACTGGCTTGTCCAAAGACATCTAACTCTTTCACTTATTTTATCTTCATCTTTGTAAGAACTTTCTGGTGTGTCCACCCCCCCCCCCCCCTGAGTTTTACTAGATTCTATGTGCTCTAACAATTGTGACTGGGCGCTAATGACCTCAGTAGTTGAGCGCCCTTAAACCCCCCCCCCCAAAAAAAAAAAAAAACCCTCACAAAAATCTTCGTTACTCGAACTACTTCAATACAGCGAGCGCCAATACTGCCAACTAAATAAAAGATTCTAACTACTGAAGGCACTTGCACTAAGTACTGATAGGCATAGTTAGCAAATGAAAGATTTCTGTAGAGAATAAACAATGTATTTACCTTAATAGTTTTCACACACACACACACACACACACACATATATATATATATATATATATATATATATATATATATATATATATAAGTTCTTGACATCCAGTCTTACAAATTTCCTTTTTCTAATGGATACACATCCAGATCGTCCGCTCATAGTAACCTCTCAAAATTCTGGCATCTCTCTCCCCACGTCCACCACTGCTGGCGGCTCACCTCCAACTGCCCAACGCTACACTAGCGAATATTCCAACAATGAGTCCAACTAACCACAGACTGCACACGGCGCAGTCAGCGATATTTATACGTGGCGTTACCAACATAAAAACCTAAAGAGCCTACTCACAAAGCCATTCCGGTATTACGAATAGGGAATAAAATGCGTTAAAAATTAAGAATATTTGTAATTAATCATCTCATGAAAGCGTAATAAGTTAGCTTCTCAAAAATGCGCTTAATGAAATTCTCTGCGAGATGATCACAATCATATGATTCAACAGCAAACATTTTTCGGGATCTAATGCCTACTACTAAGAGAGAAAAGCTAAGTCTCTACGTTCCCACGCAATCACTTTCGTTTGCAAACTCTTACGGAACGTTAGCCGCTTCTTCAAGAGAAAGTTCTGACACCATTTTCGAGCAGGTTTCACACGAGGTTAGAATGCCGAAAAGTACTAACGCTTGCAAAAAAGATGAACTGCTGCCATGGGCTCCATTTATGGTCACTAAATGAGCGCGCCTAAAACCACCAATACAACAACTAAACGCGAAGGAAAATTGTTAGTGTCAAAACGTCCGCGGCGTTCGCGAAATTATGCTCTGCCACACCGCGTGTCGAACCCAGAGGTTACTGCCGCGGCGGGTGGGTTTTGTGTGTGTGTGTGTGTGTGTGTGTGTGTGAGCGCTAGCCGGCGTGAGGACCTCGTTACTGCCCCTGGACGTCGGCATGTGTTTGGTAAATTACGGTGCGCACCAACTCGGGCAAGAAATACGCTCAGAGCCCGCTGTCGGCGCAGACCATAAATACGGGGTTTTGCCCCGAGGAGGCCGGCCGAAAATTTTGTTTTTCGCAGTTGCGGTGTTGCGCGCGCGCGCCTCTTTCTAATTAGGATGTAGCCTCCATCTCTTTCTCCTGTAGAAGCCGCCGAATATATATTTTTTTATTTACGATCACCATCCGATACTTATGTTCCACTGGGTTCCGCGAACCAATCCGTAATTGGCAACTTTGTGCGCACATCGAAGTGGCACGTCTCGGCCTTTATCCTGTCCCTTGCGGGGAGGAAAGCCACAGTGTGTGTACCTCTCATTAATTACTCACGTCCTGACAAAGCAAGTAAAAAATTAAAAGTTTAGGTTTGCGTTGCGGCGTCCTAGGCCGAAGTGAGACGGTGACTGTGCTCCATCAACGTGCTTGACCTCTACTACACATAGGAGGCCTGATCGTCTCGGATGTTACCTCTCTCGGACACATGTTCTCCCACTGGTGTTGCGATATCCGCTCTCCCCCCCTCCCCTCCATCTACCTCCTCCTCTATTCCCCCCGTCTCCACTTAAACGAGCGTCAAAAAATAGCTTCACGTTTTCTCTAAATCATATCATTTATATTATTTACGAAAGTAGTTCAATAAATAACGCCCCACAATTATTTTTTCTTGGAGTAAGTTCATTCTTAACACGTGTCAGTGATAGTCGACATTCCGTACACAAGTACTATTTTCCTAAGTACTCCCCATCACGTTCAGTAGCCTCACGGTAGCTTTGTGTAAGAGCGTGTATTTACTGTTGGAAAAAGCCCTTGTCCAGTGCTCCTAACAAATTAACTGCATGACTTACGCGGTCGTCGTGTGTGTCCCACGTAGTAATACGGTTCGAGCAAATGTGCAGTGGGCAGGACATTTAGAAATGGGCATTTGTCCGGTAATTTGCCAACAAACCACTAACGACACGACGACCAAAATTTAAATACATCTATCCAGAGCGTACAGTAGCCCAAACACCTCCAAAATATTCCCCGACCTAGCACCAACAATGACACAACTGACTCATCCTGAAACAACCCCATCTCACCTAGACGAGAGACCATAACAAAAGCCCACGACATAAAATATAACGCACCAAAACCCATATCCAAAACACCGCAACGGCTCCACACTGCACAGAACACACAAGTATCACACAGAAAAGCACAACATCAACACACACAAAACACGAAAAAAGAGAACAAAAACAATCATAGACTGAGGAAAATATTGTAATACCCAACTCCGAGTACTGTAGTAACAGGAAAGGAGAACCTGTGACGCAGAAGTAAGCGAAAACACAAAAGCACGAACACCACAACACATAATACTCCTGCACAAGATAGCAGGGAAAAAAACGAAAAACATTGTAAACCATTACTCAGTGATACATCACGTATCTATTTTTACTTATATTTCAATTATTTTTACTTATATTTCAATTATTTTAATTTATAATGTTATCAATCACTCATTTATATGTTAATATACAAAAAAACCAATATTATGTATAGCATGTATTCAAAAATATAATTTATGTACAATAAATAAAATAAATACGTAAACCTCTGGCTGATGAAGGGCACTGAGATAAGCCTTAAAACAGCCCGCCCTCTCCCCTCAGGAGAAGGAATGAAACGTGCTAAAAAAAATAAAAAAACCAAAGCAGTTCTAAATGCCCTAGACCTAGGTATTTCTAAAAAAGTAATCTTTAAAGTGTTTACTGCCAGAATGCAAAATTCACCAGTCGAAATAAGGGATGGGACGACATTCCCGATATTAAAAGTTGATAATTGTTTACACTTAAACGGACATATATCATTAATTGCCTTTATTACCAAGTACGAAAGGGAAGGAGAGAGAAGCATGGATTTTTTTCCTCTTTTTTTTAACTAGCATTCCAACTTGCTGTACCAAGGAAGGGGGCGTGTTACTGAGAGTCGCCTGTCTTTTTTTTACCGGTTATGATCTGTCTCTCTCTCGCACTCGTACGTCTCTCTCTCTCTCTCTCTCTCTCTCTCTCTCTCTCTCTCTCACACACACACACACACACACACACACACACACACACACACATCCACACACACACACACACACACACACACACACACACACACACACACACACACACACACAAACCACATTGAACAGCTGCGTAACGATAGCCGGGATATATATATTGCCATTGCATGTTGTACCACCATACAGCGAGACCGTCAGAGGTGATGCTCCAGATTGCTGTACACACCGGTACCTCTAATACCATGTAACACGTCCTCTTGCTCTGAATGTATAAAATATCACACTTTGTTCAGCTGGGGTTTCTCCTGAGCTCTCCTAACGCGAACAAAAATTTCACGAATTCTACAGTTTGAGTCCATATCAGCTACACTGACAACGCAGAACACGAATTTTCTTCTTGCTATCTCACCCTTCGTAAGGCAAACGCCCATCGCACCGCCCTCCCCCTCCCCTCCTCCCTTCAGATTTAGTGGGAAGATGGCCCAGTGACAAAATCGGAACACAGATCATGCACGAAAACAAGAAAAACAGAAAAAAAGTGTACTGAGCAGTGAAAAAAGAAAGAAACAGTGAACAGTCCAAGCTCAAGATGTGAACATCGATCGAACTACAAGGACCATGCCATCGTGGTTGTATTGTTACGCTGTTGGACTACAAAGCGGGAGATACGTCCAGTGATTGTCGTGTCTGGTCGCAGTATTCTTATTTTCTTTCTGTGTGATGGTGAAACGTCCGTTGCAACAGTGAACTGTAAAGAAGGGACTTCAGACGTTCTTACCTCCTATTTGTTCTGCACAAGTACCACATGTAAAGACTCTTGCATTCCGTTTTCAAAGTTTTGACTGCTGCTACAATGGCAAGATTTAAGAGAGTTTGTGTTGTGGCGTAACACGCGAGCTACGCCACACTGAGAAGGAAGCCGAAAGGCACGCGTACACACACGCCGACTGGCGTCAAGTCTGGAGCAGGATACGTTATGACTGCTATAAAGAAAATACGTATCTTTGGAATATACTTAACTTTTAATCACTCCTTGTGATACATCTCTCTTGACTATACAAATGAGACTCGTAAGATACATGCACTGATACAATTGGCGCCTTGCTAGGTTGTAGCCATTAACTTAGCTGAAGGCTATTCTAACTGTCTCTCGGCAAATGAGAGGAAGGCTTCGTCCGTATAGTCGCTAGCAACGTCGTCGTACAACTGGGGCGAGTTCTCGTACGTCTCTCGAGACCTGCCGTGTGGTGGCGCTCGGTCTGCGATCACACAGTGGCGACACGCGGGTCCGACATGTACTAATGGACCGCGGCCGATTTAAGCTACCACCTAGCAAGTGTGGTGTCTGGCGGTGACACCACAGTTTGAAAGTAGTGTTATAGTCGGCGCACGAGCGATGGGTTATAGCATCGCCGAGGTAGCGATGAAGTGGGACTTTGCCGTACGACAATTTCACGAGTGAACCGTGAATATCAGGAAACCGGTAAAACATCAAATCTCCGACGCTGCTGCGGCCGGAAAAAGATCCTCCGGGACCGACGACGACTGAAGAGAATCGTTCAGCGTGAGACAAGTGCAACCCTTCCGCAAATTGCTGCAGATCTCAGTGCTTCGCGATCAACAGATGTCAGCATGCGAACCATTCAATGAAACATCATCGATATGGGCTTTTGGAGCCGAAGGCTCACTCGTATACCCTTGATGATTGCACGACACAAAGCTTTACGCCTCGCTTGGGCCCGTCAACACCGACATTGGACTGTTAATGACTGGAAGCATGTTGCCTGGTCGGACGAGTCTTGTTTGTTGTATCGAGCGGATGGACGTGTACGGGTATGGAGACAACCTCATGAATCCATGGACTCTGCATGTCAGCAGGGGACTGTTAAAGCCGATGGAGGCTCTGTAATCGTGTGGAGCGTGTGCAGGTGGAGTAATATGGGACTCCTGATGCGTCTAGATACGACCCTGACACGTGACACGTACGTAACCATCCTGTCTGATCACCAACATCCATTCATCATTCATGTCCATTTTGGCTTCTGACGGTGTGGTAGTGGTGATCTGAAGTGATATCAGTTACCATCGATGGCATAGCTGTGTGAGTTGACGTGAAGTACAGTGCTAGACAGTGTTTTGGCAGCGACTACATTCTTCACGGCAAACTTTCCAAAATGAGTGCGGAGTTAATTTACTGCCAAGTATCACAAGAACTACGGCCATCCACAGGCGATCATGGAACCTTGCAGTTACTGGTACTGGAAGAATTAGGGCCGTGAGGACGGGGTGTGAGTCGTGCTTGGGTAGCTCAGATGGTAGACCACTTGCCCGCGAAAGGCAAAGGTCCCGAGTTCGAGTTTGGGTCCGGTACACAGTTTTAATCTGCCAGGAAGTTTCAAAAAACAGACTGCATGTAAGAATGGACATGGTCCCCAAAGATAGATCCTTTGTGCCTTCCAGAATGACGAGATCACACAGGGGATCCCACGAAAACATTCCCGAATCATAACACTCCCTCCTCCGGCCTGCACCCTCCCCACTTTTGTTACGCTGTTGTCGAGGTACGCATGGTGTGGCAGGAACATAGGCAGGGCAGCGGAATGGCTGGATTTGTAAGCGCACAAAGGCCATCTGTCCCATGGACCATAAAACGTGATTCGTATGAATAGGCCAGTTGTCGCCATTCAGTTTATGTCCAGTTGCGGTATTGACGTGCAAATTACAGCCTTTGTCACCAATGAACAATAGTCAGCACGGGTGCATGACTCCAAGTGTCTGCTGCAGAGGCCCACACGCAGCAACGTTTGCTGAACGGTCGTTGAGTAGACAATGTTGGTAGCCCCTTGGTTCATCAACGGGTCAGTTTCTCAGCAGCTGCACGTCTACTCGCCTGGACACATCTCCGCAGCTGTCGTTCTCCCCTGTCATCTATAGTCTGTGGTGCACCACCGTTGCCTTGGCCCTGATTTTGGACAGAGCCATTTTGTCATGCACAGTGTACTTTAACCACGGTGGCACGCGAACAGTTCACAAACCTTATCCACTTCGAAAATGCTTCCACCCTTGGCCTGAAAGCCAATGATCAAGCCCTTTTGGACGTCAGATAAATGGCTTCGTGACCACAAACCTAAATCTGCATGACCGGACGCGGGTTTGAACCGTCGTCCTCCAGAATCCGAGTCCAGTGTGCTAACCACTGCGTTGCGCTGTTGTAGAGGTACGCTTGGTGTGGCAGGAACATAGGCAGTGCAGCGGAGTGGCTGAGTTTGTAAGCGCACAAATATATTTGAATAGTCACTCGCCGTTAGTTAAATTTCTTATAGCAACAGTGGAAGGAAGAAAAATGGTTCAAATGGCTCTGAACACTATGGGACTTAACAGCTATGGTCATCAGTCCCCTAGAACTTAGAACTACTTAAACCTAACTAACCTAAGGACATCACACAACACCCAGTCATCACGAGGCAGAGAAAATCCCTGACCCCGCCGGGAATCGAACCCGGGAACCTGGGCGCGGGAAGCGGGAACGCTACCGCACAACCACGAGCTGCGGACTAGAAGGAAGAAAGGAAGGAAGGAAGTTCCAATTCTGACCCTAGACGAACCTGCCCAAACTCCATGTCATCCTCTGCCAGTGGTGTCACTGGATCCGGTATGAGCCAAGCATGTTAAGTAAAGCAATCCCAAAACGATTATATAAAATGACTACAATAATCGCAGTAACCTTAACTGGCTCATTTGAAAACCAGTAGTGCAAAAATAATCTGCGAATGCAATGTCCATACGAGTAGCTCAAGTGACAGGAGAATGAAATCACCCTTCAAACGGACATTACAAAATTGCGTAATCCATAACTCAGTTCTGACGCGAAATTCTCGAAATCCTCAGTTTGACACCAAATAAAAATGGTAACACTGTAATCATAACTTCAGATGCACAACATTGCCTCACTTTAACAACGAAGTTATACTGTATAAATTAAGTTCAAATGGCTCTGAGCACTATGGGACTTAACATCTGAGGTCATCAGCCCCCTAGAACTTAGAACTACTTAAATCTCACCAACCTAAGGACATCACACACATCCATGCCCGAGGCAGGATTCGAACCTGCGACCGTAGCAGTCGCGCGGTTCCGCACTGGAGCGCCTAGAACCGCTCGGCCCCAGCGGCCGGCTATAAATTAACTCCAGGATGCAAGAGTATAACGAGGTATATGTACAAAACTGGTTCGACGCGATAAGTCTCACGAGAAAGGAAATTCTTTTGCGTTGCACTCTCATGTATCAACTAACATTATGGGATAATGTCAAGCAAGAAGCTTGCAACATGAAGCTAAAACAACCAAACAAGAAATCAGCAAAGACAGTGCAACCTTTACCGCTAAGAATTTAGCAGTGTAGTATACAATGTTTTACTACTGAAAAAATTATTCTGACACATGTGTTCCAAAGAGCTACCAGCAGTCAGAATGACTTTATGTGGGAAGTTAAAAGACTCGGATACAACGGTCGAAGAATTCCTCATAAGCCACACATTTCTGTGTGGGTGTAAAGATGGGCGCCACTGGAGAATGGATGGCTGGAAACGAATGATTTGTGGTGATGAATCACGCCACACCCGATGGCATTTCGATGGTAGGGTTTGGGTTTGACGAATACCTGGTGAACTTTACCTGCCGTCATGTGTAATGCTGACAGTGAAGTATTGAGGATGCGGTGCTAACACATGGCCTCGGTCCGACACATCGTTTTAATATGCCAGGAAGTTTCATATCAGCGCACACTCCGCTGCAGAATAAAAATTTCATTCTGGAAACATCCCCCCCAGGCTGTGGTTAAGCCACATCTCCGCAGTATCCTTTCTTCCAGGAGTGCTAGTTCTGCAAGGTCTTCAGGAGAGCTTCTGTGAAGTTTGAAAGGTATGAGACGAGGTACTGGCAGAATTAAAGCTGTGAGAAGGGGTCGTCAGTCGTGCTTGGGTAGCTCAGATGGTAGAACACTTGATCGCGAAAGGCAAAGGTTCCGAGTTGGAGTCTCGGTACAGCACACAGTTTTAATTTGCCAGGAAGTTTCATATCAGCGCACACTCCGCTGCAGAGTGAAAATTTCATTCTGAAGGTGTCAGATAATTTTGCTCAGATAGTGTAACTGAAGTCAGATCTTCCATATGTTGATATTTATCTGCACTCGAGACAAACTGTATTATGTTGACAGAAAAACGAGTGTGTTCAGAAGTCCCACTAACACATATTCCTCCCTTTTTTCGTTGTGTAGAGATGAGACATAAACGTATCTTACAAAAAGTTAAAAGATATGCAGGGTACGCGAGAATTAACTCTCCATTAAATATTGTTTACAACTTATTTTTTGAGCCGCCGCAGTGGCCGAGCGGTTTTAGGCACTTCAGTCCGGAGCCGCGCTGCTGCTACGGTCGCAAGTTAATCCTGCCTCGGGCATGGATGTGTGTGATGTCCTTAGGTTAGTTAGGTTTAAGTAGTTGTAAGTTCTAGGGGAGTGATGACCTCAGATGGTAAGTCCGTGCTTAGAGCCATTTGAACCATTTTACAACTTTTTACTTGGCCAATTTTTAAGAAACAAAAAAACATGTTTCTTACAATGACATTGTTATGCATTGCTAAAATTAAGCATAATCACCACCATTATCTACCAATATCCGTAAACGGTTGTGGAAGTTTGCGCCAGACGTCTGCAGATAATCCAGCAGTGAACTTCTAACAACTTGGCGAATTCACTACTCCAATTCATCAAGAGCTTTTTGGTTTAGTGTGATTAGCGTCACCTTTCGCCCACCTCCAGAGGAAGAAATCGCAGGGCGCTAGGTCAGGACTCCTTCCTGGCCATTCAAGGGGGCCACGGCGTCCCAACCAGTGTCCTGGAAAATGAGTGTCGAGCCGCACACGGACAGGACGTGCGAAGTGAGACGGGCCCCCATCTTACACAAAGATTAGGTCATTGTTATTATCCCATGTGGAAACGGTGTCTTGAACATAATAAGATGGACCCACAACTTCCGTAATTATCAATGAAATTCTCCAACAGTCGGGTAATTGAAGTATTGCTATCTTCAGTCAAAATAAAATAAAGTAGCATGTCAGATACACGGCTGTGGCGAATTTCATTGATAATTACTTGATGAGCAGATGTCGCACCTCCATGATGGATCAACAGAGACACAACTTTTGTGGTTGTCACACTGTGACTTTCGAGCGATGTTGGCTTTGTTCAACAATCACCTTCGGATCCTCTGTTGCCCAATAATAACAATAGTGTTGGTTACCAAACTCCCAGCAAGAAACATGGTTTTATCTCACTACAGTATCGGACCAGTCTTCATACCAAGCAAGTATCATCCCTCCCGTATTCCAGCCAACGATCACAGTCTTCCAGCGATAATTCCTGGCAGTAATGTGGTTTCCATGGATGAAAATTCAACTCTTTCTTCAGAACAATTTGGATTGTGCGTCGAGTTAAAGTACTTTTGCGAGAGGCCTTTGTGATTTGTGAGGCCTTCGGGTGAACATTTCCTGAACCACTTGTACAATTTTCTTCTTCCAGTATGTTGAGGGTTGACTGCTTCTCCTAACATCTGGTACAGAAACTGTGTCCGTTAGCCTCGAGTGTCAATTCATTTTGGTCTTCGCGTATACCGAGGCATGTGGTCCATTTGCATTTCGCTACAGTCTCTGTACTCATGCCATGAATCGCCATATTTCATGCCGGGATGCCAGCTGAGACGGCACATGCTAGGATAGTCTGCCATTGGTATCAGCAAATCTGCAAAGACGTAAGTGAGAGATAATGTAATAGATCCCGCCACGGTAAGGAAAAACATGTTTTCTGCTTCATGAACATTGGTTATGTATTGAAAAAGTTAAGAACAATTTTCAGTAGGGAGTTAGTTCTCGCCCACCCTGAAGGTGGTGTACTACTTTTTGTTTGGAAAGAGCTCAAGGAGCTGCTAAAGTGCACTATACTCACCATTGGGCTATATGGACGTTGCTACTCCTGCTGTAAAGAGGAAATAGTGCCTCCCAGCACAAAATAAAAATATTGCCACGCCGTCCGTCGTGGGCGTAAAAGCTCACTGGGTGGCTCGCCTGAAGCGTAAATTTGGCAGTTCCCTGCCCAGCCGTCCAATTACGGCCGCGGGCCATAAAACGTTTTTAAGTGGTGACGTGCGTGGGAGGGGGCGGGGGCCGCATCAGCGCAGATTAAGTAACAACCAGACCGGCCGGCCCAACCCACGAGTTGGCCCTAACGAGGTTCGCTGGCCGTACTGTACGCAATCTGCTCTGACGTTCGGGACATTACTGTCTGCAAGCCGGCAGCGCCAGTTTCTCTCTCCGGCGTCTCTGACGCACGTCGGCCTAAATACGAAAGTGAGAGACGATACGGCATCCGTAAGCAACACAGATTGCTGTCTAAAAAAGAGATACGCAATCTCGCAACCAGTCTGCGAGTGAATCCTTGTTGACTTCCAGACAAATGACCCATTGGAGGCTGTCTCCAGCTGTCCTACTGCGCTCGCGAGGTACGTGAGATACTTTCTCAGCCTTGGGGAAGAGTTTGCACTGGTCGCCACTCAGGGGGCTTGCGTGTTCAATTTGTAAGATTTATCACTGTACCCTCATGAACAATTGAATGTGAGAGACGTACGCAGTGGACTGCAGCGACTGTTTGTTCTCTGGTGGCGATGGCATGTCGCCGGGGAGAAAACCTGATCCACGTCCGTTCTACATCTACATCTACATTTATACTCCGCAAGCAACCCAACGGTGTGTGGCGGAGGGCACTTTACGTGCCACTATCATTACCTCCCTTTCCTGTTCCAGTCGCGTATGGTTCGCGGGAAGAACGACTGCCGGAAAGCCTCCGTGCGCGCTCTAATCTCTCTAATTTTTGATTCGTGATCTCCTCGGGAGGTATAAGTAACGGGAAGCAATATATTCCATACCTATCCAGAAACGCACCCTCTCGAAACCTGGACAGCAAGCTACACCACGATGCAGAGCGCCTCTCTTGCAGAGTCTGCCACTTGAGTTTGCTAAACATCTCCGTAACGCTATCACGCTTACCAAATAACCCTGTGACGAAACGCGCCGCTCTTCTTTGGATCTTCTCTATCTCCTCTGTCAACCCGACCTGGTACGGATCCCACACTGATGAGCAATACTCAAGTATATGTCGAACGAGTGTTTTGTCAGCCACCTCCTTTCTTGATGGATTACAGTTTCTAAAGACTCTCCCAATAAATCTCAACCTGGCACCCTCCTTACCAACAATTAATTTTATATGATCATCCCACTTAAAATCGTTACATACGCATACTCCAAGATTTTTACAGAAGTAACTGCTACCATTGTTTGTTCTGTTATCATATAATCATACAATAAAGGATCCTTCTTGCTATGTATTCGCAATACATTACATTTGTATATGTTAAGGGTCAGTCGCCACTTCCTGCACCAAGTGCCTATCCGCTGCAGATCTTCCTGCACTTCGCTGCAATTTTCTAATGCTGCAACTTCACTGTATACTACAGCATCATCCGCGAAAAGCCGCATGGAACTTCCGACACTATCTACTAGGTCATTTATATACAGGGTGATTCAAAAAGAATACCACAACTTTAAAAATGTGTATTTAATGAAAGAAACATAATATAACCTTCTGTTATACATCATTACAAAGAGTATTTAAAAAGGTTTTTTTTCACTCAAAAACAAGTTCAGAGATCTTCAATATGGCCCCTTCCAGACACTCGAGCAATATCAACCCGATACTCCAACTCGTTCCACACTCTCTGTAGCATATCAGGCGTAACAGTTTGGATAGCTGCTGTTATTTCTCGTTTCAAATCATCAATGGTGGCTGGGAGAGGTGGCCGAAACACCATATCCTTAACATACCCCCATAAGAAAAAATCGCAGGGGGTAAGATCAGGGCTTCTTGGAGGCCAGTGATGAAGTGCTCTGTCACGGGCTGCCTGGCGGCCGATCCATCGCCTCGGGTAGTGGACGTTCAGGTAGTTATGGACAGATAAGTGTCAATGTGGTGGCGCTCCATCCTGCTGAAATATGAATTGTTGTGCTTCTTGTTAGAGCTGAGGGAACAGCCAATTCTCTAACATCTCCGGATACTGTAGTCCAGTCACTGCTTGCTGGATGCGTGCTACATTTTCATCACTCGTTCTCGGCCGTCCAGAACTTTTCCCTTTGCACAAACACCCATTCTCTGTAAACTGTTTATACAAACGTTTAATACACCACCTATCAGGAGGTTTAACACCATACTTCGTTCGAAATGCACGCTGAACAACTGTCGTCGATTCACTTCTGCCGTACTCAATAACACAAAAAGCTTTCTGTTGAGCAGTCGCCATCTTAGCATCAACTGAAGCTGACGCCTAGTCAACAGCGCCTCAAGCGAACAAATGTACAACTAAATGAAACTTTATAGCTCCCTTAATTCGCCGACAGATAGTGCTTAGCTCTGCCTTTTGTCGTTGCAGAGTTTAAATTCCTAAAGTTGTGGTATTCTTTTTGAATCACCCTGTATATTGTGGAAAGCAATGGTCCCATAATACTCCCCTGTGGCACGCCAGAGGTTACTTTAACGTCTGTAGACGTCTCTCCATTGAGAATAACATGCAGTGTTCTGTTTGCTAAAGACTCATCAATCCAGCCACACAGCTGGTCTGATATTCCGTGGGCTATTACTTTGTTTATCAGGCGACAGTGCGGAACTGTATCGAACGTCTTCCGGAAGTCAAGGAAAATGGCATGTACCTGGGAGCCTGTATGTTATATTTTCTGGGTCTCATGAACAAATAAAGCCGTTCAACTGCCTCCCTCAACTCAGAAGATGGTTGGTTGGAGCCGCACCGCTCGCCCGACACCATCGCGGATGTCCTCAGACTGACAGAATGTGACTTTGGCAGAGGCAAGGGGGGTAGTTGGTCTCACAAGCACGCTAGTGAAATACTGCTCAACCCATTGTAACCCAGTTCGGCAATGATGAAGGTACAGTTCGCTAGCAGGGTGGTGCAGGTGAACAAAAGCACGTAGATCACTGGACAGCACTTTGCTGTAGCATGTGTAACACACATACCCGAAAGTCATGAGGAGGCTGGTTGGTAGGGTCATCAGTCTCTTTTTTCCTCATGCAAACAAGTCTCAAGGTAAAACAACTCCCAAAATTAGTTTGGGAAAGTAAAAGGGCGTGGATTTTACGAGAGATATTAATGCACAGCTGTTGCTACTTGCTTCATCTAGCGTACAGGAGTGTCAACAACGCCCCACACGGCTACATCAAGTTAAGATCGGATGAATTGTAGTGGTCAGGACATGGTCGTGAATTCACTGGAGTCTTCATCAAGCCACCTGCGGGCGACTAAAAACTGGTGACATGTCGTATTTTCCCCTCTCATTCAGAGTATCTTATGGCAGGAAAAATACAGATCATATGCATGAATGTCCCCATAACGTCACTGGTCCCTACAGCGGAGCAATGCAGTTTAACTGAGACCGGTCCACACCGTGACAGAGCTACCGCCTGCCTGAGCGAAGGCTTGTTGATGCGCAAGATCTTTGGAGCTTCGTGGTAGATACGTCACACTCCCACGCGCGTTCATCAGCTCAAATTAAACTGGGATTCATTGAACCACACTACACGGCGCCATTTTTCCATGGTCCAGTGATGACGTTCACAGACCCATGCGCAGTCATCAGACCCACTGTCCTACTGGGCTGCTATGTCCGCCATCACTTAGGCGGGGAGCACGATAGGAGGATAGTTTCCTATGCGCATGCGCAACGCAAGTACCGAAATGGCTCTGAGCACTATGGGGCTTAACATCGGAGGTCATGAGTCCCCTAGAACTTAGAACTACTTAATCGTAACTAACCTAAGGACATCACACACATCCATGCCCGAGGCAGGATTCGAACCTGCGACAGTAGCAGTCGCGCGGTTCCAGACTGAAGCGCCTAGAACCGCTCGGCCACCGCGGCCGGCGGATCTGAATTCTTGTGTAATTTCCGATATGATGGTTTTTAAGATTTAAGATTACTTCTTACAGTGTCAGTGATGAAACGTGCCTACATCTGCGACAGGTTTTAAACTTTTGCTTTACCTCGATGTTTCTCACACATGTAGAGAGGACTCTGCGACCTTGCAAAGAAACAGTACCCAATTATTCGGCTAATTTGCAGGTTATTTTTAATTTAACTTTCGTTACTTCAGCCAGTGTAGTGGGAAAACAATTTCCCCTCTACGTACTAAACTCAATAGGAGTAATGTTCACACTGTGCGCTGCAGGATTTGCATTGTTAATAGTGGTAGTGCCATGACGTGCCGTTAGGCGCCGCTCGTAGACTGTGACCCAGGGTTGAAACACAAGCATCAGTATGCATTACACTTGCAGACAAAAAATGGTTCAAATGGCTCTGAGCACTATGGGACTCAACTGCTGTGGTCATAAGTCCCCGAGAACTTAGAACTACTTAAACCTAACTAACCTAAGGACAGCACGCAACACCCAGCCATCACGAGGCTGAGAAAATCCCTGACCCCGCCGGGAATCGAACCCGGGAACCCGGGCGTGGGAAGCGAGAACGCTACCGCACGACCACGAGATGCGGGCACTTGCAGACAGTGAGCATTGGTTTGGACAAGGCGAGGACGGCTTCACTCGTAAGGCAGTAGTGCTGCCCCTATTCGCGAGTATTAACGCATTAAAGGAATACGAAGTCCTCATTCTGCATCGGTGTGGAAGAACATGATTAGAAACCTCGATTTGACTGGCGATCTGCGAATTGCTTCTGGGAGAGTCCGACGGCCAATTGACCCACAATTTGTTCAAGAAGCTACCGTTGCCATGGCTGAGAATGCTGGACGCAACTTGCGTTCTTTAAGCGGCGCGCGAGCTGTGTCACGACACGCAACATTCCATGGTCCACCGTCAGTAAAGTGCTGCGAATAGTTGTTAAATGGTACCCGTACAAACTTTCGGGCTGTCGTTGATGTAGGTACTCGTCACATTGAGTAACATTTGTAACCTGTAACGTAAATATGGTGCGCAGTTAACAAACTTTACCACCTCAGGTGTAAATTAAAATGTGTTTCTTTATTTGTGTTTCGTTATTTTTGTTCCGCATCTCTTTGCAAGTGTTTCCGCAAAATTTCATTGTCATACGATCGCCTGTAAAGTCCAGTGACATACACAAGAGGCAATTACGTCCGATGACCGCAATCACGAGCCAGCTCCGTGCATATTTGGCTCTGAGCACTATGGGACCCAACAGCTATGGTCATCAGTCCCCTAGAACTTAGAACTACTTAAACCTAACTAACCTAAGGACATTACACAACACCCAGCCATCACGAGGCAGAGAAAATCCCTGACCCCACCGGGAATCGAACCCGGGAACCCGGGCGTGGGAAGCGAGAACGCTACCGCACGACCACGAGATGCGGGCTCCGTGCATATTTAGTAAGTCGGGAAAATCTAATACGCACATTTCCACTATAGTATCAGTTTTGCTAAGTGGTAAGGATCTGCCCATATGTTGTTGAAGTAAAGAATCATGACATGGTAAGAGCAAAATAATTTTAATATCCGCCTTGTATTTTGTTTACAAGAAGCCGAAACGGAAAAAAAAATGGTTCAAATGGCTCTGAGTACTGTGGGACTCAACATGTGAGGTCATCAGTCCCCTAGAACTTAGAACTACTTAAAACTAACTAACCTACGGACATCACACACATCCATGCCCGAGGCAGGATTCGAACCTGTGATCATAGTGGTCGCGCGGTTCCAGACTGAAGCGCCTATAACCGCTCGGTCACACCTGCCGGCCCGACAAGAAAGAAAAGAGGCGTATAGTTCATATGAAATTCGTGCCCACGCTGTAATGAACGGAGACCTTTTCTTTGCGGGGATGCCCTAGCGGCGCCACCTAGGAATTGCCAACCTGAGAGCCAGGAAGTCCCCCCACTCTACCGCCTAAAAGCATCAAGTGAGATCAGATCAGCCTCCCCAGTAAGATTTGCTGCAGGAACTACCTTGTTACAGGGGGATACGGCTCTGTGAAAATCAAATTAAGAGAGATACTCACTCCATCCCACTCTGACGCAGATTCTCGTCGGTGCTATTTGGTATGGTTTTTAGATCGTTCATAAGAACTATTGCAGAATTTGGCGCCATCTTTTTCTTAGTACGTACTGCTCCCCATCACTCTGAAGCACGGTTTAAGCTCGAAAATAAAATAATGTCGCAAAAATGCACAATTCAGAATTTACATTTGTGCAAAATACACTATGTGACCAAAAGTATCTGGACACCTGACTGAAAATGACTTACAACTTCGTGGCGCCCTCCATCGGTAATGCTGGAACTCAATATGGTGTTGGCCCATCCTTAGCCTTGATGACAGCTTGCACTCTCGCAGGCATACGTTCAATCAGGTGCTGGAAGGTTTCTTGTCGAATGGCAGCCCATTGTTCACGGAGTGCTGCGCTGAGGAGAGGTATCGATGTCGGTCGGTGAGGCCTGGCACGAAATCGGCGTTCCAAAACATTCCAAACATGTTCTATAGGATTCAGGTCAGGACTCCGTGCAGGCCAGTCCATTACAGGGATGTTATTGTCGTGTAACCACTCCCACACAGGCCGTGCATTATGAACAGGTGCTCGATCGTGTTGAAAGATGCAGTCGCCATCCTTGAATTACTCTTCAACAGTCGAAAGCAAGAGGGTGCTTGAAACGTCAGTGTAGGCCTGTGCTGTGATAGTGCCACGCAAAACACGACCACACCATAACACCACGGCCTCCGAATTTTACTGTTGGCACGACACACACTGGCAGATGACGTCCACCGAGCATTTCCCGTACCCACACCCTGCCGTCCGATCACCACATTTTGTACCGTGATTCGTCACTTCACACAACATTTTTCCACTGTTCAGTCGTCCAAAGGTTACGCTCTTTACACCAAGCGAGGCGTCGTTTGGCATTTACCGGCGTGATGTGTGCCTTATGAGCAGCCTCTCGACCATGAAATCCAAGTTTTCTCACCTCCCGCCTGTCATGGTACTAGCAGTGGGTCGTGATGCAGTTTGGAATTCCTGTGTGATGATCTGGAGAGATGACTGCCTATTACACATTACAACCCTTTTCAACTGTCGGCGGTCTCTGTCAGTCAACAGACGAGGTCGTTCAGTACGCTTTTGTGCTGTTTGTGTCCCTTCATGTTTCCACTTCACTGTATATAGGAAACAGTGGATCTAGGGATGTTTAGGAGTGTGGAAATCTCGCATACAGACGTATGATACAAGTGGCACCACGTTCGAAGTCCGTGAGTTCCGCGGAGTGCCCCATTCTGCTCTCTCACGATGTCTAATGACTACTGAGGTAGCTGATATGGGGTACCTGGCAGTAGGTGGCAGCACAATGCACCTAATATGAAAAAGTCTGTTTTTGAGGGTGTCCGAATACTTTTAATCACATAGTGTATGAAAAATGTATGCAAAATTCTGCTAGTCGAAAATTTTATAATACAGGGTGATTCATAAAGAATACCACAACTTTAGGAATTTAAAACTCTGCAACGACAAAAGGCAGAGCTAAGCACTATTTGTCGGCGAATTAAGGGAGCTATAAAGTTTCATTTAGTTGTACATTTGTTCGCTTGAGGCGCTGTTGACTAGGCGTCAGCGTCAGTTGATGCTAAGATGGCGACTGCTCAACAGAAAGCTTTTTGTGTTATTGAGTACGGCAGAAGTGAATCGACGACAGTTGTTCAGCGTGCATTTCGAACGAAGTATGGTGTTAAACCTCCTGATAGGTGGTGTATTAAACGTTTGTATAAACAGTTTACAGAGAATGGGTGTTTGTGCAAAGGGAAAAGTTGACGGCCGAGAACGAGTGATGAAAATGTAGCACGCGTCCAGCAAGCATTTGTTCGCAGCCCAGGAAAATCGACTCGCAGAGCTAGCAGAGAGCTGCAAATTCCACAATCAACTGTATGGAGAGTCCTACGAAAAATGTTAGTTATGAAACGTCAACTACCCGAGGCGATGGATCGGCCGCCAGGCAGCCCATGACAGAGCACTTCATCACTGGCCTCCAAGAAGCCCTGATCTTACCCCCTGCGATTTTTTCTTATGGGGGTATGTTAAGGATATGGTGTTTCGGCCACCTCTCCCAGCCACCATTGATGATTTGAAACGAGAAATAACAGCAGCTATCCAAGCTGTTACGCCTGATATGCTACAGAGAGTGCGGAACGAGTTGGAGTATCGGGTTGATATTGCTCGTGTGTCTGGAGGGGGCCATATTGAACATCTCTGAATTTGTTTTTGAGTGAAAAAAAACCTTTTTAAATACTCTTTGTAATGATGTATAACAGAAGGTTATATTATGTTTCTTTCATTAAATACACATTTTTAAAGTTGTGGTATTCTTTTTGAATCACCCTGTATTACTGAAGGTTTTAAAAGTGAAATATGTGTATATTGAATTGAAGTTAATATTATTCTTCTAAATGAAATTTTATTATTATTTTTTTTAAATTAACTTTTGCACACATTTTTCCCTCATTCTATGTCATATTTACACGACACTAAACTTTCACTATTGAGTTGCGCGTATTTTGCATTACATTCTATCATGTCACATTAGAGTACGTTGGTATGCGCCTGCTTTGCTGAGTGGTAACGTGCTAGCCTCCGTTGCAATGAGTCGGGGTTCGATTCCCTGCCGGGTTGGAGATGTTCTCCGCTCGTGGACTGGGTTTTGTGTTGTCCTCATCATCATTTCATCCTCATCACAGGCACGCAAGTCGCCCAGTGTGGCGTCGGCTGAAATAAGACTTGCGGTCAGCGGCCGAACTTCCCCAGATGGGGCCTCCCGGCCAACAATACCATACGCTCATTTCAATCAGAGTACGTTGGTTTTTATGCGTACCCCACACAATAAAAATATAGTCATTGTGAGATGCCCGTTCGATATTAATCATCGGAAGTTTACTCTTTCCACAGAAAGACGATTTCTGGTCTCTGTTTCTATATTGTTAGTGCGTCTAAATCCCTGCTCGCAGCAACTACGCGCAGGGCAATAGTAGTGGCGTATTATAAAATTAAATCAATAAGTGGGAATTGTTCATCGATCTTATTACCTTAAATTAACTTCGACAACTCTTTAAAATTGATTCCACTCCAACTGCTGTTAAACATGTTCTTAAACACAGGCCCTTTCTAGTAACAGAGCAGTTACATTTATAATGGCAGAATTGGTTAGTGCACACACGTGTGTTTGTGTGTGTGTGTGTGTGTGACTTGCTTATTGCCATACTTGTCATCATTTCTGTAGTTTTTAAGATACAATATATTTAATACTCCTATCTTGTCTAAATCCCATAGTCTCCCATTTAAATTTATAAGCACGTTATCTAAGAATTTGCGAATCATGTAATTAATTACACTTCTGTGCTGCAATGAACGTTATATTATGGCTCTACGAAACGCGAACTCATGTTTTTAAATTCTGAAGATATTTTATCAAGAATAGAACTGTAATTTGGACCAGCAATCAATTAGAGCTCCTCAAACCCTTGTATGTATGAGTTCACGCAAATCTACATGCACCCGGGATCTAAATTTGACTTTTCAAAAGTGAAATACAATTTGTTAACGAGAAATACACCTTTCACGAAGGACAATATTGACAAAAATTGTATACGCTTTACAGTTTTTGGTAAACCAGCAGCTTATCTTTTATCTTTTTCCAGCACGGATACCTCAGAATTCCAATTTACATATTGTGTATTTACCGCCTCTCTCAATGAGAACCAGCGGATGGCAAAAGTTTTAAGAAATTTTTTCCTTGGCTCATTAAGTATTTCTGGCATATGTTTTAATGCTATGGGATTCTTTGGTGAATGTTCATAGTAGCTAAAAATTATGTTTAAAATATCTTGAAACTTTACAAGCTCCTAATTGTCTTTAGCTGCTTGCCACTGTAAGAGCTAGCCGAATAGTCAGGTAATATATGGGGGTAGTTTTTTTTTTAAAGAGTTGCCACCCGATATCGAACTCCTGCTGTAACAGATGTAACACCAGTAGTAATTGAGGATATTTGCTTTTTATCAATGCCATGTCCACCCAAAATTCCTTGAACACACGAATATACAGGGTGTATCAAAAAGAATCGCCGGCCGCTGGTGGCCGAGCGGTTCTGGCGCTACAGTCTGGAACCACGCGGCCGCTACGGTCGCAGGTTCGAATCCTGCCTCGGGCTTGGATGTGTGTGTTGTCCTTAGGTTAGTTAGGTTTAAGTAGTTCTAAGTTCTAGGGGACTTATGACCTCAGCAGTTGAGTCCCATAGTGCTCAGAGCCAGCCAAAAAGAATCGTCCGATTTTGCACGTCTATATTCCTGAAACTAATGAACATACACTCCTGGAAATGGAAAAAAGAACACATTGACACCGGTGTGTCAGACCCACCATACTTGCTCCGGACACTGCGAGAGGGCTGTACAAGCAATGATCACACGCACGGCACAGCGGACACACCAGGAACCGCGGTGTTGGCCGTCGAATGGCGCTAGCTGCGCAGCATTTGTGCACCGCCGCCGTCAGTGTCAGCCAGTTTGCCGTGGCATACGGAGCTCCATCGCAGTCTTTAACACTGGTAGCATGCCGCGACAGCGTGGACGTGAACCGTATGTGCAGTTGACGGACTTTGAGCGAGGGCGTATAGTGGGCATGCGGGAGGCCGGGTGGACGTACCGCCGAATTGCTCAACACGTGGGGCGTGAGGTCTCCACAGTACATCGATGTTGTCGCCAGTGGTCGGCGGAAGGTGCACGTGCCCGTCGACCTGGGACCGGACCGCAGCGACGCACGGATGCACGCCAAGACCGTAGGATCCTACGCAGTGCCGTAGGGGACCGCACCGCCACTTCCCAGCAAATTAGGGACACTGTTGCTCCTGGGGTATCGGCGAGGAGCATTCGCAACCGTCTCCATGAAGCTGGGCTACGGTCCCGCACACCGTTAGGCCGTCTTCCGCTCACGCCCCAACATCGTGCAGCCCGCCTCCAGTGGTGTCGCGACAGGCGTGAATGGAGGGACGAATAGAGACGTGTCGTCTTCAGCGATGAGAGTCGCTTATGCCTTGGTGCCAATGATGGTCGTATGCGTGTTTGGCGCCGTGCAGGTGAGCGCCACAATCAGGACTGCATACGACCGAGGCACACAGGGCCAACACCCGGCATCATGGTGTGGGGAGCGATCTCCTACACTGGCCGTACACCACTGGTGATCGTCGAGGGGACACTGAATAGTGCACGGTACATCCAAACCGTCATCGAACCCATCGTTCTACCATTCCTAGACCGGCAAGGGAACTCGCTGTTCCAACAGGACAATGCACGTCCGCATGTATCCGGTGCCACCCAACGTGCTGTAGAAGATGTAAGTCAACTACCCTGGCCAGCAAGTTCTCCGGATCTGTCCCACATTGAGCATGTTTGGGACTGGCTGAAGCGTCGTCTCACGCGGTCTGCACGTCCAGCACGAACGCTGGTCCAACTGAGGCGCCAGGTGGAAATGGCATGGCAAGCCGTTCCACAGGACTACATCCAGCATCTCTACGATCGTCTCCATGGGAGAATAGCAGCCTGCGTTGCTGCGAAAGGTGGATATACACTGTACTAGTGCCGACATTGTGCATGCTCTGTTGCCTGTGTCTATGTGCCTGTGGTTCTGTCAGTGTGATCATGTGATGTATCTGACCCCAGGAATGTGTCAATAAAGTTTCCCCTTCCTGGGACAATGAATTCACGGTGTTCTTATTTCAATTTCCAGGAGTGTATACAATGAATCTTGTTTTTTAATGAACAGGCAACTCCTCAATGCACTATTTTCTATTGTCCATACATGTTAAGTCCCTGTCGTTCGGGCGTCAGTCACAGTCGCAGTTCTTTGAATACTCAAAATAATGCATTGAGAATGGGTAGCTACTAGCCGAAATCTGGATTTACGGAATAAAATCTAAAAATCGACGACTGATTGCAGCACTCCAGAATTTGTAAGTCACATAACAGTCTCTGAGTGCACCCACTTTCCGAATGGAAGATAACCTGATGAAGACTTATCATAGGTGTTCAACATGCCCCCCTTGAGATGGACGGCAAATGCCAATGCGATATTCAACTTGTCCCACACTGCAGCGAGCATGTCTTGGGTTACAGCTTCCACAGCTGCTGTTATGCGATGTTGTTGATGGTAGCGGCGGCACATAAACAAAATATTCTATAAACCGCCACAAGCAATAATCACATACAGACAGGCCCGGTGACCTTGGAGGCCAATAATTAAGGCTGAATCATCTGTTCCAGTGCGACCGATCCATCGTTTAGTAATCCTTTGATTTAAAAATTCTCTCACTTCCAGGTGCCAGTGCGGCAGTGTCATGTAAGACTCAAGAGATGCCCACTCACAAGCTCAAATAAAATAATAGCTACTGTAAGCGGACACAGTGTTGAGTAGTGTTTTTTTTTGTGGGGTTTAAGGGCGCTCAACTACTGAGGTCATTAGCGCCCAGTCACTGTTGTTAGAGCACATGGAATCTAGTAAAACTCAAGGGGAGGGGGGGACACTAGAAAGACCTAACAAAGATGTAGATAAAATAAGTAAAAAGGTTAGATGTCTTTGGACAAGCCAGTCAAAGTTATAAAACGCAGAACAAGAGCAGCTGCTCGAGCGTCATCAGCTAAAATATCCGGTAAAGTAGATGGCAGGGACAGGACAGCACGAGATTGACTAAAGCGGGGACACGACAATAAAACATGGCGCACTGTTAATGCCTGACCACAAGGGCACTGCGGGGCTGGGTCACCGGAGAGCAGGTAGCGGTGGCTAAACGGGCAATGCCCAATCCGCAACCTGGTCAGAAGGACCTCTTCTCGCCGAGATGGTCGGGAGGAGGTTGTCCAAGCAGTTGGGAGCGGTTTTACTGCCCAGAGCTTGTTTCCTTGGAGGGATGACCAAGCATCCCACCACAACGACACAAGCCTTTTACAAACATCCCCACGAACGTCAGATGACGGGAAACAATGGGAGGCTGGCCGAGGCAGGAGGACTGCAGCCTTGGCTGCATCATCTGCAGCCTCATTCCCAGGCACTCCTACATGTCCAGGAACCCACAGAAAGCTGACAGGAGAACCATTATCAGCGAAAGAATGGAGGGACTGCTGTATCCGTTGAACTAAGGGATGGACCGGATAGGGAGCTCCAAGGCTCTGAAGAGCACTGAGTGAGTCAGAGCACAGTACATACAATGAATGGCGGTGGCGGCGGGCATACTGAACGGCCTGATAGAGAGCAAAAAGCTCGGCCGTAAAGCTGGAACATTGGTCGAGGAGCCGGTATTTAAAGGTGGCGGCCCCGATGACAAAGGCACAGCCGACACCATCGTCAGTTTTGGAACCATCGGTGTAAATAAAGGTGTGACCGGCAAGTCGAGCACGAAGTTCGACAAACCGTGAGCAATATACTGCAGCTGGAGTACCCTCCTTCGGGAGTGAGCTGAGGTCGAGATAAATATGAACCAGAGCCTGGAGCCAAGGTGGTGTTGGGCTCTCACCCTCTCTGAAGGTGGTAGGGAGGGCAAAATCCAATTGTCGAAGCAGGCGACGGAATCGGACTCCGGGGGGCAGCAGGGCAGACACATACAACCCGTACTGACGGTCGAGAGAATCGGCGAAGAAGGACTGGTAAGAGGGGTGGTCGGGCATAGACAACAGCCGGCAGGCATACCGACACAGCAGTACGTCGCGCCGGTAGGTCAATGGTAATTCGGCAGCTTCAGCATAAAGACTCGCGACAGTACTAGTGTAGAATGCTCCGGTCACAAGACGTAACCCCCGATGGTGGATGGAGTTGAGACGGCGTAAGAGGGATGGCCGAGCAGACGAGTAGACGAAGCTCCCATAATCCAGCTTCGATCGGACTATGGACCGATACAAGCGAAGCAGGACAGTGCGATCCGCTCCCCAAGATGAACCACTAAGAACTCTGAGGACATTAAGGGAACGTGTACAACGGGCCGCGAAATAAGAGACATACGGAGACCAACACAGTTTCCTGTCCAACGTGAGCCCTAGAAACTTAGTTGTTTCCACGAATGGGAGAACTACGGGACCGAGATGTAAGGATGGCGGAAGGAACGCTTTATATCGCCAAAAGTTGATACAAACCGTCTTCTCTTCAGAGAACTGGAAGCCATTTGCCACGTTCCACGAGTATAGGCTGTCTAGACAACACTGAAGGCAGCACTCCAGGAGGCATGTTCTCTGGGCACTGCAGTAGATCGCGAAGTCATCGACAAAAAGAGAGCCCGAGACATTAGGTGGAATGCAATCCATAATTGGATTGATCGCTATGGCAAAAAGGACTATGCTCGAGACGGAGCCCTGAGGCACTCCGTTCTCCTGGAGGAAGACGTCGGACAATACGGAACCCACACGTACCCTAAACTTTCGATCTGTTAAAAAGGAATCAATAAAAAGGGGCAGGCGACCGCGTAGGCCCCACCTGTGCATTGTGCGGAGGATACCTCGTCTCCAACAGGTATCATAAGCCTTCTCCAAATCGAAGAACACGGCTACTGTTTGGCGCCTTCGCAAAAAGTTGTTCATGATGAATGTCGACGAGGTCACAAGGTGGTCAACAGCAGAGCGGCGGCGACGAAACCCGCATTGGACATTGGTAAGTAGCCGTCGAGATTCAAGAATCCAAACTAACCGAGCATGAACCATGTGCTCCATCACCTTACAGACACAGCTTGTAAGAGAAATGGGGCGGTAACTAGAAGGAAGGTGTCTATCCTTCCCAGGTTTGGGTATAGGAACAACGACGGCGTCACGCCAACGTATGGGGACCTGACCTTCGGTCCAGACGCGATTGTAGGTACGAAGAAGGAAGCTTTTGCTCGCCGGAGAAAGGTGTGCCAGCATCTGAACATGAATGGCATCTGGCCACGATGCAGAGGACCGGGACAGTGCAAGCGCACGTTCGAGTTCCCGCATAGTAAAGGGGGCATTATAAGTTTCCAGATTCAGCGAGTGGATTGAAGGTCGCCGAGCCTCTTCTGCCTCTTTCCTGGGAAGGAAGGCAGGGTGGTAATGGGCGGAGCTTGAAACCTCCGCGAAAAACCGGCCGAAGGCGTTGGAGACAGCCACAGGATCAACGAGGACCTCATTAACTGAAGTCAGGCCAGGTACCGAGGAGTGGGCCTTAATGCCCGACAGCCGGCGCAGGCCACCCCATACGACAGAAGAGGGAGTAAAACTGTTAAAGGAGCTGGTGAAAGAGGTCTAAGAAGCTTTTTTGCTGTCTTTGATGACTCTACGGCATTGCGCTCGGAGCCGTTTGTATCCAATACAATGCGCCAACGTAGGATGGCGGCGAAAGGTGCGTAAAGCACGTCGTCGAGCACGGATAGCGTCTCTACAAGCCTCGTTCCACCAGGGGACGGAAACGCGACGTGAAGAAGAGGTAGTACGAGGAATGGAACGTTCGGCAGCATTGTTGATAACAGCCGTGAGGTATTCGACCTGACTGTCACAACTGAGAAAATCGTGGTCCGGAAAGGTCGCCAGGGAGGAGTAAAGTCCCCAGTCAGCTTTCGGTATGTTTCATCTCGAAGGACGTGGGGATGGGGTGTGGTGCAGGAGACAAACGACACAGGGGAAGTGGTCGCTCGAATAGGTGTCAGAAAGGACATACCACTCGAACCGACGGGCAAGAGTGGTAGAACGGATCGAGAGGTCCAAGTGGGAGTAGGTATGAGTAGAGTCCAAGAGGAAAGTCGTGGCGCCAGTATTGAGGCAGACAAGATTGAGATGGTTGAAGACATCCGCCAAGAGTGAGCCTCTTTGACAGGATGCAGGAGAGCCCCAAAGGGGATGATGGGCATTGAAGTCGCCAAACAATAGAAACGGTGGGGGAAGCTGAACAATCAGGTGCATCATGTCAGCCCGACTAACAGCGGATAACGATGGAGTGTAGATGGTACAAACTGAAAAAGTAAAAGCAGAAAGAGTAATACGGACAGCTATTGCTTGGAGTGGGGTGGTCAATGGGATGGGATGGTAATAGACATCGTCCCGAACGAGCAACATGACCCCACCATGAGCTGAGATACCGTCCACAGGGGTGAGGTCATACCGCTCCGAGGTATAGTGGGTAAAGGCAATACGGTCAGTCAGGCGCAACTTGGTTTCCTGGAGACCAAGGACGAGCGGACAGTGCAGGCGGAGGAGCAGTTGTAATTCCTCCCGATTAGATCGAATACCTCTTATGTTCCAATGTAACAAGGCCATCGCTAGTCAAAAAAGAGGGGGAACGAGACGGGGAAGAGCTGGTCACCTCGACGGCCGCGGAGGGCCAGGTTTCGAGGTAACAACGCTACAACCGGCGGGAGGCGGATCCTGTTCCATCGAGTCGTCGCCAGCTGCGGCCGCTGCCCCTGGTGGTGTAGGAGGGGCATCATCATTTGCCGACGAGAGGCCAGCTGAGCGCCTGGCAGCAGAGCGTCCCGGCGAAACTGAGGACGGCCGGGAGCAGCGACTCACGGATGGAGCATCAGACGAAACGCGCCGGGGTGGAGAGGGGGATAGAGACTTCTTCTTGGGGGCCTTCTTGGAAGTCCGAGGAGGCACAGGGGTGGTGGGCTGGACCCGAAGAAGGTCCTCACGCGCGGGGTCCGTTTTGGAACGCCGGACCTCGGAAGCTGGGGTCGGGAACGTTGCCCCGATGGACGCCTGAGAAGAGGATCACTTCTCAGGCAGTGGGGGGGGGGGAGGAGGAGGAGGAAGGGTGGCCCCTGGGGCAGAGGGGGCGGGGGCCACGGGGGAGGAGGATTTGGAAGGGAGGGATTTGGGAGGCGGAGGCATAGACTCCGGATGGGGGGAGGAGATGGAGGGGGGAAAGGATAGGGGTGAGGATACCGCGGAAGGAGGGACATAACTGAGGCAAACGAAGTGGTCAACGGCACGGGATGGAGGCGGTCATACTTCTTCCTGGCCTCAGAATAAGAGAGAGGATCCAAAGTTTTGAGTTATTGTATCTTATTCTCCTTCTGGTATGCGGGGCAGTCTGAGGATCTAGGCGAGTGGATGCCAGGACAATTAACGCACCGAGGTGGTGGGGTGCATGTATGTTCCTCACGAAGAGGACGTCCACAATCGCCACAAAGGGGCTCAGCCTCACACCGTGACGACATGTGCCCAAAGCGCAAACACCGAAAACAGCGCATAGGAGGCGGGACGTAAGGTCGCACGTCGCACCGGTAGCACATCACCTTTACCTTCTCTGGGAGAACGTCCCCCTCGAAGGCGAGGGTAAAGGCCCCGGTGTCGATGCGACGGTCTTTGGGGCCGCGCTGGACTCGCCGGACGAAATGCACGCCTCGGCGCTCCAGGTTGGCCCTGAGCTCCTCATCGGATTGCAGCAGGAGATCCCGATGAAAAATAACCCCCTGCGTTCTATTCAGTGCCAGATGCGGGACAATGGACACTGGGATGTCCCCTAGTTGGTCGCACGCCTGGAGCGCCGCCGACTGTGTGGCGGAGGTGGTCTTTATAAGAACGGACCCAGAACGCATTTTACTAAGAGCCTCGATTTCCCCGAAGATGTCCTCAATGTGCTGAACAAAGAACATGGGCTTGGAGGTGGCGAACGTCCACCTATCGGTTCGATGACCAAATAGCGGGGGAAGTACTTCGCCCCAAGCCGGCGGGCCTGTCCCTCCTCCCAGAGAGTGGCCAAGGGGGAAAGGGCAGGAGAACCAGGACAGTACCTTTCCGTTTGAAAGACTCGGCCGCAGAGCGACCTGATACGTGTTGACGTTTAATCTGCGAAACGTCCGCCCCGATACCACCCACTCCGACCAGGGGCTCTCCCCACGGGCGCCACCCAGCCTCAGCAAGGGCCACCTGGCAGGATGACCGTTGCCGGGAGTCCTGATGCCCCAAGGAGACAGGCATCTACTCCTTGGCCGACATGGGGAGGGTGCAGCTCAGGTATCGGCAGTACAATCCCTGTGTTGTCAGGGGGCTACAACCTAGAGGGTACATGACGACCCCACCACAACGGGCTGGCTACCGTGCTGGATTTCTGGTGCCATGGAAAGTCCATCATGATCGTAGGTGCAGATGGGGACGCACTATGGGCGTAACTTGTACAACCCATCAGGCGTTTAGGCCCAATTTGAGGAATAGTGGGTATGGTTACAACGCCGGTACAATGCTGAGTGCCAAGGACTTAGTGCACTGAGGACCAGTGGTACACCACGTAAGGCGTCCTTCCCCAAAAGGCTCGTACTTACGTAGAATTTTGAAAAATGGAGGTCAAACCCCAAGGGGGACCATCACATGAAAGGCCGAAACGGTTGAAACTCCTTTTAGTCGCCTCTTACGACAGGCAGGAATACCTCGGGCTTATTCTTACCCCGGACCCGCAGGGGGAGTTGAGTAGTGTGTGTACATTTGTCGCCTTCTGCACTGTTTTCACATTTATAATTACAGTGTCTGTATGAGTAATGTCAGCAGAGTCGTCTATGACAATTGAATGTCACCTGGTTGACTGTATTTCCGATAAAATATCAAAAAATGGCTCTGAGCACTATGGGACTTAACTGCTGAGGTCATCAGTCCCCTTGAACTTAGAACTACTTAAACCTAACTAACCTAAGGACACCACACACATCCATGCCCGAGGCAGGATTCGAACCTGCGACCGTAGCGTCGCGCGGTTCCAGACTGTAGCGCCTAGAACCGCTCGGCCACCCGGCCGGCGATAAAATATCACCAATAATTATTTTATACATCAGCATCATGAATACTACCATAACTTTCATGATTTGGGTTGCCACTGATAGTTAATTTGGGCAAAGAGAGATATCCTAAGTCTATACAGAGTTCTTCTACTACGGAAAAATTTCTTGTAGCAATATTTTCCTTCGTTATTGCCTAGATGATTCTCATAGCGGTTGCTACACTTTCCTGAGTGTTTTTACAGGATGCAGCCAAGGCTTTGACAAAATCTGTTGCCTCTAACGACTCTCGAACGGAAGTCTTACAGTCCGCCGAGATTTCGTGCCTCCTCAGTGTATCGGCTTTGAAAAAACGACATCCTGCATGTACATGAGAAATAAAGAACTTTCATTGGTCCCGGATTTACTTGCATATGGCTAGAAATAAGATGTACTTGGAATATATGGAATTCAAATTATTTACTAACACGGGAATAATTTATAACTGTAATAACAAATTAATTATGTCGACATTTATAATTTGAATTAGGAGCAGTTTTTTCAGGGGAAACTAATTTGATTTAGATATAGAGAATAATTTTATAATCATCTTTCACGTTGCTGTCTTTATTAAAAAACTGGTGTAGGCTGGTAAGTTCTCCCGTTCTTTGTGAATGTTAATTAATACTACAGCTCATACTACAGGATTCTTCTTTTTCGTGTTCTCGCACGAACTATCTCCCCCATGAACCATGGACCTTGCCACTGGTGAGGAGGCTTGCGTGCCTCAGCGATACAGATAGCCGTACCGTAGGTGCAACCACAACGGAGGGGTATCTGTTGAGAGGCCAGACAAACATGTGGTTCCTGAAGAGGGGCAGCAGCCTTTTCAGTAGTTGCAGGAGCAACAGTCTGGATGATTGACTGATCTGGCCCTGTACACTAACGAAAACAGCCTTGTTGTTGTGGTACTGCGAACGGCTGAAAGCAAGTGGAAGCTACAGCCGTAATTTTTCCCGAGGGCATGCAGCTTTACTGTATGATTAAATGATGATGGCGTCCTCTTGGGTAAAATATTCCGGAGGTAAAATAGTCCCCCATTCGGATCTCCGGGTGGGGACTACTCGAGAGGGTGTCGTTATCAGGAGAAAGAAAACTGGTGTTCTATGGGTCGGAGCTTGGAATGTCAGATCCCTTAATCGGGCAGGTAGGTTAGAAAATTTAAAAAGGGAAATGGATAGGTTAAAGTTAGATATAGTGGGAATTAGTGAAGTTCGTTGGCAGGATGAACAAGACTTCTGGTCAGGTGAATACAGGGTCATAAATACAAAATCAAATAGGGGTAATGCAGGAGTAGGTTTAATAATGAATAAAAAAAAGGAGTGCGGGTAAGCTACTACATACAGCATAGTGAACGCATTATTGTGGCCAAGATAGACACGAAGCCCATGCCTACTACAGTAGTACAAGTTTATATGCCAACTGGGTCTGCAGATGATGAAGAAATTGATGAAATGTATGATGAGATGAAAGAAATTATTCAGGTAGTGAAGTGAGACGAAAATTCAATAGTCATGGGTGACTGGAATTCGAGAGTAGGAAAAGGGAGAGAAGGAAACATAGTGGGTGAATATGGATTGGGGGAGAGAAATGAAAGAGGAAGCTGTCTGGTAGAATTTTGCACAGAGCATAACTTAATCATAGCTAACACTTGGTTCAAGAATCATAAAAGAAGGTTGTATACATGGAAGAATCTTGGAGATACTAGAAGGTATCAGATAGATTATATAATGGTAAGGCAGAGATTTAGGAACAAGATTTTAAATTGTAAGACATTTCCAGGAGCAGATGTGGACTCCGACCACAATCTATTGGTTATGACCTGTAGATTAAAACTGAAGAAACTGCAAAAAGGTGGGAATTTAAGGAGATGGGACCTGGATAAACTGAAAGAACCAGAGGTTGTAGAGAGTTTCAGGGAGAGCATAAGGGAACAATTGACAAGAATGGGGGAAAGAATGGGTAGCTTTGAGGAATGAAATAGTGAAGGCAGCAGAGGATCAAGTAGGTAAAAAGACGAGGGCTAGTAGAAATCCTTGGGTAACAGAAGAGATATTGAATTTAATTGAGGAAAGGAGAAAATACAAAAATGCAGTAAGTGAAGCAGGTAAAAAGGAATACAAAAATGAGATCGACAGGAAGTGCAAAATGGCTAAGCAGGGATGGCTAGAGGACAAATGTAAGGATGTAGAGGCTTATCTCACTAGGGGTAAGATAGATACTGCCTACAGAAAAATTAAAGAGACCTTTGGAGAAAAGAGAACCACTTGCATGAATATCAAGAGCTCAGATGGAAACCCAGTTCTAAGCAAAGAAGGGAAAGCAGAAAGGTGGAAGGAGTATATAGAGGGTATATACAGGGGCGATATTCTTGAGGGCAATATTATGGAAATGGAAGAGGAGGTAGATGAAGATGAAATGGGAGATACGATACTGCGTGAAGAGTTTGACAGAGCTCTGAAAGACGAAACAAATAGGAGATATGATACTGCGTGAAGAGTTTGATAGAGCACTGAAAGAACTACTGATGGCCTTGGGAAACTCTACCATCTGGTGAGCAAAATGTATGAGACAGGCGAAATACCCTCAGACTTCAAGAAGAATATAATAATTTCAATCCCAAAGAAAGCAGGCGTTAACAGATGTGAAAATTACCGAACTATCAGTTTAATAAGCCACAGCTGCAAAATACTAACACGAATTCTTTACAGACGAATGGAAAAACTGGTAGAAGCCGACCTCGGGGAATTTCAATTTGGATTCCGTAGAAATATGGGAACACGTGAGGCAATACTGACCCTACGACTTATTTTAGAAACTATATTAAGAAAAGGCAAACCTACATTTCTAGCATTTGTAGACTTAGAGAAAGCTTTTGACAATGTTGACTGGAATACTCTCTTTCAAATTCTGAAGGTGGCTGGAGTAAAATACAGGGAGCGAAACGATATTTACAATTTGTACAGTAATCAGATGGCAGTTATAAGAGTCGAGGGACATGAAAGGGAAGCAGTAGTTGGGAAGGGAGTGAGACAGGGTTGTAGCCTCTCCCCGATGCTATTCAATCTGTATATTGAGCAAGCAGTAAAGGAAACAAAAGAAAAGTTAGGAGTAGGTATTAAAATCCATGGAGAAGAAATAAAAACTTTGAGGTTCGCCGATGACATTGTAATTCTGTCAGAGACAGCAAAGGACTTGGAAGAGCAGTTGAACGGAATGGACAATGTCTTGAAAGGAGGGTGTAAACTGAACATCAACAAAAGCAAAACGAGGATAATGGAATGTAGTCGAATTAAGTCAGGTGATGCTGAGGGAATTAGATTAGGAAATGAGACACTTAAAGTAGTAAAGGAGTTTTGCTATTTGGGGAGCAAAATAACTGATGATGGCCGAAGTAGAGAGGATATAAAATGTAGACTGGCAATGGCAAGGAAAGTGTTTCTGAAGAGGAGAAATTTGTTAACATCGAGTATTGATTTAAGTGTCAGGAAGTCGTTTCTGAAAGTATTTGTATGGAGTGTATCCATGTATTGAAGTGAAACATTGACGATAAATAGTTTAGACAAGAAGAGAATAGAAGCTTTCGAAATGTGGTGCTACAGAAGAATGCTGAAGATTAGATGGGTAGATCACATAACTAATGGGGAGGTATTGAATAGAATTGGGAGAAGAGGAGTTTGTGGCATAACTTGACTAGAAGAAGGGGTCGGTTGGTAGGACATGTTCTGAGGCATCGAGGGATCACCGATTTAGTATTGGAGGGCAGCGTGGAGGGTAAAAATCGTAGAGGGAGACCAAGAGGTGAATACACTAAACAGATTCAGAAGGATGTAGGCTGCAGTAGGTACTGGGAGATGAAGAAGCTTGCACAGGATAGAGTAGCATGGAGAGCTGCATCAAACCTGTTGTGGCGTTGCAAGACAGCCACGCCACTCAGAGGTAGCCGAAAGGCTCGCGTTTAAATACACGCAGACCGGCTTGTGGTCTGGAACAGGACAATGTCTTTAGAATTGCAATAAAGTACGAAAATCTTGTAATACTTAACTTTAATCCATAATCGGTGTACATCGCTCTTGTACAGATATAATCTCCATTTTTATATACACGTAATGGCGCCTTGCTAGGTCGTAGCCAATGACTTAGCTGAAGGCTATGCTAACTATTGTCTCGGCAAATGAGAGCGTATTGGTCAGTGAACTGTTGCTAGCTACGTCGACTGTACAACTGGGGCGAGTGCTAGTAAGTCTCTCTAGACCTGCCGTGTTGTGGCGCTCGGTCTGCTATCACTGACAGTGGCGACACGCGGGTCCGACGTATACTAGCGGACCGCGGCCGATTTAAAGGCTACCACCTAGCAAGTGTGGTGTCTGGCGGTGACACCACATTCCTCCTCCGCCCGCCGTGGAGAGGACCCCATGTTGACGTATGCGACGAGGTGGGGAGCCCAACAACAGGCGAGGCTGTGCCACCCGCACCATGCCATTCGGTCCGAGGGGAGGTAGGAAACGCCTGAAAACCTAGTCCAGGGTGCACGCCAACATGCGATGTATGCGCCCGTAGAGAGACAGGAGGGGCCGAAGGGTCTACCTCCATGCGTCGGGGTACCCGACGGGCGAGGACGTCATCTGGTCTGGAGCGGGTAAGAGTTCCGTGTCGGAGGACAGCTGGTCACGGGAAGCGATCGGCGGCGCGTGACCCAGGGAGGCGACCGGCGGCAGTAGCGAAGCGTCCACTGCGGGCAGCGCCGGCGGGAGGACCGGCGTCGGCGGCGGCGGCGGCGGCGCGTCGCCATGGGGCAAAAATGGAAGGCATCGTCGGTAACACCTGGGGATGAGGCGAGCCAGTAGATGGGTCCCCAGGGCGCTGACCGGACGGCACCGTCGCTGAAAGCAGACGGGGAGCGGCAGAACCCGTGCGACGACAGAGGCGCAGCTGATTGAGATGCCGACGCACCTCACCAGAGGCCCCCAAAACCAGATACATAGTGGGGCCGAGGCAGCGCAGAATGCGCCCTGCGAGCCAACGCCGTGAACCTCGATAGTTGCGATAGTATACAACGTCGCCTGGAGCAAAACCAGGTGGCTGCCGCTGCACAGGAACCTGATGCGGCGGATGTAGCAAAGACATCAAGGTTCGATGAGGACGACCGTGGAGCAACTCAGCCGGCGAGCGACCATCTCGGGGCTGAGAGCGATATGAAGACAAAAAGAGCAACAACGCGTCCTCCCGAGAATGCGACTCTTTCAACTTCAACATCTGTGACTTGAAAGTCCGGACCAAACGTTCAGCGGCATCGTTTGACTGAGGCGAAAACGGCGCGGACGTCAGATGTTGAGTACCATTGGCCGTGCAGAATGACTGAAATTCTGCGGACATGAATTGTGGGCCATTGTCGGAAACAATAGTCTGTGGAAGACCTTCTATGTAAAAGATAGCGGATGACGCTTGGATGGTGGCAGATGACGTTGTGGAAGACATCCGTACAACAAAAGGAAAATTACTGAAGGAATCGACCACAACCAACCATCGAGCATTCCAGAATGGACCAGCAAAATCGATGTGCAAGCGTTGCCAAGGGGAAGTGGCTTTCGGCCATGCAAAGAATTTCCGCGGTGGTGCGAATTGTTGTTCGGCACACGCCATGCAAGAAGAGCACATAGTCGTAATCGCAGCATCGATTCCGAACCAAGTACAGTGCTGACGAGCAAGTTGTTTCGTTCGCACTATACCCCAATGTCCCCGGTGGAGAAGCCGTAAGACAGAGGACTGTAACGAACGTGGGACCACGACCCTGGACTGATCATTATCAGAACGCAACAGCAAAACATCACGTCGTACAAAAAGTCTCTCCTTGTGAGCAAAAAATCGGCGAACCAACGGATCCTCGATGCGTGACTGACAAGGGCCATTGAGTAGCAACAAAACGCAAAACAGTAGCAAGGACAGGGTCAGCAGCTGTGGCTGTAGCTACACGACGAAAATCAGTCGGAAACGATTCGACCACGTCATCGGTTTCCGCATCAATGAACATGCAAGCAAGTTCGGAAGAATCGAATGCTCTATCCTCAGCAACAGGCAAACGGGACAACGCATCAGCGTTTCCGTGCTTAGCAGTGGACCGATACAAGATATCGTAGCGGTACTGTGAGAGGAAAATAGACCAGCGAATGAGTTTCTTCGCTGTACGTGGAGGTACAGGCTTGTTTGGATGAAAAAGCGATGTCAAAGGTTTGTGGTCTGTGATGATGGTAAAGTGACGACCATACAAGAAATCATGAAACTTAGTAACACCAAACACGAGAGCCAAAGCTTCGTTCTCGATCTGAGAATAATTTCTTTGCGCAGAAGAGAGCAATTTGGACGCAAAGGCAATAGGGCGATCATGCGATCCATCTTTGTGCGTAAGCACAGCACCGATCCTGAAATCCGATGCATCTACCATCAACAAAAGGGGTTTCTGGGGATCGAATGGCGTAAGGCAAGTATTGGAAAGCAACGCCGGTTTCAACTGGCGAAAGGCGCGTTCGCATTCCGTCGTCCAGATGAACGGAACACCTTTACGGCGTAAGCGATGAAGCGGAGCTGAAATGGAAGAGGCATGGGGAACATATTTATGGTAATAATTAATCTTTCCCAGCACACTCTGTAGCTGCTTCAAATTCTGCAGCGAAGGCAAGTCTTGTATGGCACGGAGGTGCTCGGGACTGGGATGTATGCCATGGGCACTAAGTACATGTCCCAGATATGGTAAATCACGAGCAAAAAACACACATTTGTCCTTCCGTAAGCGAAGACCATTTTGTCGCAAGACCGGAAATAATGTTCTGAGATTGGCTAAATGTTCTTATTCTGTCTTTCCGGAGATCACAATATCGTCCAGATAGTTTGCTGCAGTAGGAACCGACGCACAAACAGTTTGCAGATATTGCTGAAACAATGCAGGGGCGGATGCACACCCGAATGGCAGTCTTTTGAATAGATACAAACCAAGATGCGTGTTAACCACCAAGACGCGCTGGGATTCGTCGTCCACTGGTATTTGCAAGTACGCATCTGCGAGGTCCAACTTCGAAAAATATTTACCCGGGCACAGTTTGTCAAAAAGATCTTCCGGGCGGGGTAAAGGAAAAGTTGCAATCACTAGTTGTGGATTCACTGTTGCCTTGAAGTCCACACAAAGTCTCAATTTTCCGGAAGGTTTTGGCAAAATAACTAAGGGTGAGGCCCAGAGAGAAGCCTGCACACGTTCAATTACACCTTGTGATTCCAAATCTTGTAATGTTCTTACCTCATCACGCAATGCGTGGGGAACATTGCGCGCTCTGAAAAATTCCGGTTGCGCGTTTACTTTCAGTTCCAAATGTGCTTTATAGTTCTTAGCGCAACCAAGGCCCGGTGCAAAAATGTCTGCAAATTCTTCACATAGACGAGAAACACTAGCTGAAGGCACAGTCTGGTTCACTGATAGGACCTGATTGACTATTGACAAGTTAAACAATTGAAATAAATCTAAACCAAACAAGTTCACTGCAGAAGAAGAACGAAGGACGTAAAATGACACAAGTTTTGTTTGTCCCTTGTATGTTGCAAGAAGGCTGCACTGTCCTAACACAGGGATATTCTGACCTGAATATGTAGTTAGCGTAACATTTGCGGCACGCAATGGAGGTGTACCCAGTTGCTTGTACGTGTCTTTATTGATTAATGAAACTGCAGCTCCGGTATCGAGCTGGAACGGTATTACGTGGCCATGAATGTCCAAGTCTTCAAAAAGTTTATTGTCCTGCTGACGACAAGAGCGACTGTCTCGTGCAACGTGAACAGACACTGGTACAGAATAACTTGCTAATTGACGTGATTTCCGGCGACGTCGACGCACACTTTTTGTGGGACGAACACAGACACTGTTAGAGAGAGTGGCACTGGGCGGAGTGGAATTAACTACATGAATTTCCATAGGCGAAGATTCACGAGCCCGAGTATTCTTGGTTCGATTCCGATTCCGGCGCGAAGCAAAGGGCCTGGAATGGTTGAGTGTCCGATCTGAGCTTTTTCTGGCAAAAACTTTGAACATGTCCTTTTTTATTACAGAAAAAGCAAATTGCTTGGTGTGACGGGCAATTCTCACGCGAATGTCTAGTAGCACACCGCGGGCATGACTTTACTGCATTTGCTTGCTTGCGTGGCAAACGTAGTGGAGGGCTTGGCTGCAGCTGCACGGACGAGCGCGAGGGCTGTTTACTGTTCGGTGCAGCGCGCCCGGCGGGCCGGTTAATGTGACACACTGCTGGCGAAGTTGCAAATGATTCCTGAGCAAAGTCAAGTGTGTCTTGCCTATCCGATATGTCTATCAATTGTTGAAGGGAGGGATTGACTAGTTTCAAAATTTGCTCCCGTATACCAACATCAGAAACGTTCTGTGCAATTGCATCACGTACCATTGTATCTGAATAAGGAAGTCCACATTCACACTCAAAAGCACAATCCCTAGTAAGGCCTTGCAAAGTTGCAACCCACTCCCTATTAGTCTGACCGGCCGTACGTTTGGTACGAAAGAAAGTATACATTTTTGCAACCACATTGACTGATTCTTTGAAATATGCATCTAATGCCGACAAAATTTCGTCATAGGACAGAGTTGCTACGTCGCGTCGGGGAAACAATTTCACTATCACTCGGTACGTGTGCACCCCGACGGATGCTAACAAAAAAGGCTGCCGCTCGTTACCTTGAATGCTGTAGGCGGCGAGATGGAATCCATATTGGCGTGACCACTCCGTCCAGCTTTCCAGTGCCGCATCAAATTGACGCAAAGGTGGTGCAACTGCGTGTTGTAGCTGCGGTAGCGGAGGAGCGGCGGCTGCCGCATCGTTTTGCATTGCACGTTGACCCTGGACGAGCTGTCCAAGGGCATCCAATAACGCCTGCGTCTGCTGATTCTGCAAGCGATAAAATTCGGACAGTACATCTGGAGATTGTGGCGAAGCCATGACACAAGTAATGTAAGCAAGTATATAGTTAGGAACCAATTATCCTCGGCGCCAACTGTTGTGGCGTAGCAAGACAGCCACGCCACTCGGAGGTAGCCGAAAGGCACGCGTTTAAATACACGCAGACCGGCTTGTGGTCTGGAACAGGACAATGTCTTTAGAATTGCAATAAAGTACGAAAATCTTGTAATTCTTAACTTTAATCCATAATCGGTGTACATCGCTCTTGTACAGATATAATCTCCATTTTCATATACACTGGTAATGGCGCCTTGCTAGGTCGTAGCCAATGACTTAGCTGAAGGCTATGCTAACTATCGTCTCGGCAAATGAGAGCGTATTGGTCAGTGAACTGTTGCTAGCTACGTCGACTGTACAACTGGGGCGAGTGCTAGTAAGTCTCTCTAGACCTGCCGTGTGGTGGCGCTCGGTCTGCTATCACTGACAGTGGCGACACGCGGGTCCGACGTATACTAGCGGACCGCGGCCGATTTAAAGGCTACCACCTAGCAAGTGTGGTGTCTGGCGGTGACACCACAAAACCAGTCTCAGGACTGAAGACCACAACAACAACAACAACACGAACTATACAAAATAAAGGAATTTATCTGGAATTCTGCACTTTATCCACCATTTATACGACAATTTCCACTTTACCACTTATTATTTGGTACTTCTGTTGTAGTATGAGGTTTTATTTATTTTGTATGCCCATTTTTAGTTTCAATGGGACTGAAGCTTAGTTAATTTTTCTTCCTTAAAACAAATTTATCCTCCACTTCTTAGAATGCGCAGACATACACAGTGTGCACTTGACAAGAATAAGTGAACCACACAGACCCGATCAGTAATGAGAACCACTAGCTGGAAGGGAAAGCGGCACATCATTTGTTTGAGTGACGTATTGTTACGGCCTGTTGTAACCTGGCAGATTGTGTTTTTAGCCTCTGTTGTTTGGCTCTGTGGCAGATTTTTCTCGTGTTTTGGAAGGGAAGGCGGCAATTCATTTGTTTCTGTAACTGACCGTTAAAGCTTGTTTGTTTTTATAGCTTAATTGGGGCTACCCTGCTCCAGATACAACTTTCGCAATGCCCAAAAGAATAAATTTTTACATGTGCCGCTCTCTCCTCTTGGAAAGTGAAAGAAATGTGAGATGAAAAACGAATTGTGTGTTTCTGTGGCAGAATACTGTTGCATTTTTGCGAATGCTACTTTAAAGTTCGTCGCAGTCTTCGACGTGGAGTAGAAGAAAAAGCGACAAAAGCAACTGTGACCTCAGCCATGCTTTGGAGCAAGTTGTGTTGATAGTCATATAGATAGGAGTCTGGTCGCGCCGTGAGATAATACATAGGACTATCGCGATTGCCCAAATTACACGCACGCCGTCTGCGAGCTGATTGCACACCACACGCCGGTGCTACTTGAGTAAGAGTTGCTTGCTACGCGTGCCACCCTTTGCATTCAAATCTAGTCTCACTCGTGTTCAACAGTATCTCCCGTGAAACGGAAGCTAATACAAAGTTGACATTTCATATAAGGATGATCACTACATGGTCAGATGTTGCATATGATCTGCTTGACATGTGGTTCAGCAACCAATGTGGCGAATTAACGCAGGATAATAAAAAAGTCACATGGCGAAAATGTTATCACTTCAGAAAGTGTAGGCTTGTGTTCATTATAGTAATGCCTACAACTGTATTACATTGTCACGAAGTTTGCTATATTTATCTTAGAATTACTTTGTGATTCCGTTTCAGCGTTGGTTGGCGACTGGCCTCTAATAATAGGAGCCAGTCGCCATCCAATGATGGTTCTATCTGGAGCACCACGTGATCGCTGTGTTGCCTGTTTTGTCGGTCCATGCAGAGTCTTGTCAGGCTTGACTTGATCCTTGCCATTGCAATCTGTCGGTCACAATTTTATGCTATCTCCAGGGTGTTTCAGATAACGTTTTGTCTTGTATAGCATGCAGAATTATAAGCCAAACGAATTTTTATTTAGATAGATAAACGTAAGTGACAGTACTCTTTCTATTGAGCTATGAACATAGTTCATTTAGTGAGTTATGTGAATTAAAACAACAGGTTACAATTTTTTAAACAGAACGTTTCTGTTTTCTGTCATGTAGCAGTTCGGTTTAAATCGAATTTCTACGAATTTCAGTTAGTGAGCTAGAACGGTCAAAGTTTTAGCGGTGGATAATGTGTTGAGTTCAGATGGATGATATGATGGCGGGAAGTTCATTTCAGTGAGGTGTCCAAACAAGTCCCTGTTTTTACTAGATACGCACCTCGATTCGTCTTCTAAGCGACCTGTGGACGAGATTTAAAGTTGCTCTCGTCAGGAGCGAGAAGCTTTTTGGTGCAGTGCAACAAGTCATCGCACTCGTTGGATGTGCATGCCATGTGTATTCCAATCCATTTCCGTAGTAGACCGAAAGTTGTGTACAACGTCAAACCAAAAACACCTTCAGCCGTCTGCATTTCAAATTTTATTCCACTTATGCGACGAGTTTCGTCGTTATACTACGCCATCTTAAGGCCCCCGTGTAAAGACGACACTAATAACAGTGAGAATTAGAAAACAAAAGTGGCGGAGGAGCATGTACACTACTGGCCATTAAAATTGCTACACCAAAAAGAAATGCAGATGATAAACGGGTATTCATTGGAAAAATATATTATACTAGAACTGACATGTGATTACATTTTCACGCAATTTGGGTGCATAGATCCTGAGAAATCAGTACCCAGAACAACCACCTCTGTCCGTAATAACGGCTTTGATACGCCTGGGCATTGAGTCAAACAGAGCTTGGATGACGTGTACAGGAACAGCTGCCCATGCAGCTTCAACACGATACCACAGTTCATCAAGAGTAGTGACTGGCGTATTGTGATGACCCAGTTGCTCGGCCACCATTCACCAGACGTTTTCAGTTGGTGAGAGATATGGAGAATGTGCTGGCCAGGGCAGCCGTCGAACATTTTCTGTATCCAGAAAGGCGCGTACAGGACCAGCAACAAGAGATCGTGCATTATCCTGCTGAAATGTAGGGTTTCGCGGGGATCGAATGAAGGGTGGAACCACGGGTCGTAACACATCTGAAATATAACGTCCACTGTTCAAAGTGCCGTCAATCCGAACAAGAGGTGACCGAGATGTGTAACCAATGGCACCCCATACCATCACGCCGGGTGATACGCCAGTATGGCGATGACGAATACACACTTCCAATGTGCTTTCACCGCGATGTCCCCAAACACGGATGCGACGATCATGATGCTGTAAACAGAAGCTGGATTCATCCGAAAAAATGACGTTTTGCCATTCGTGCACCCCGGTTCGTTGTTGAGTACACCATCGCAGGCGCTCGCTCCTGTCTGTGATGCAGCGTCAAGGGTAACCGCAGCCATGGTCTCCGAGCTGATAGTCCATGCTGCTGCAAACGTCGTCGAACTGCTCGCGCAGATGGTTTTTGTCTTGCAAACGTCCTCGTCTGTTGACTCAGGGATCGAGACGTGGCTGCACAATCCGTTACAGCCATGTGGATAAGATGCCTGTCATCTCGAGCGCTAGTGATACGAGGCCGTTGGGATCCTGCACTTTGTTCCGTATTACCCTCCTGAACCCACCGATTCCATATTCTGCTAACAGTCATTGGATCTCGACCAACGCGAGCAGCTATGTCGCGATACGATAAACCGCAATTGCGATAGGCTACAATCAGACCTTTATCATAGTGGGAAACGTGATGGTACGCATTTCTCCTCCTTACACGAGGCATCGCAACAACGTTTCACCAGGCACCGCAGGTCAACTGCTGTTTGTGTATGAGGAATCGGTTGGAAACTTACCTCATGTCAGCACGTTGTAGGTGTCACCACCGGCGCCAACCTTGTGTGAATGCTCTGAAAAGCTAATCATTTGCATATCACAGCATTTTCTTCCTGTCGGTTAAATTTGGCGTCTGTAGCACGTCATCTTCGTGGTGTAGCAATTTTAATGGGCAGTAGTGTTTGTGGTCCATTTCTTAAATTTCACACCGCCCCTTTTGTTACGTTGTTTACATTGTTGTCTTTAAACAGGGATCTGAAGATGGCGGAGTGTAACGCTGAAGTGTGAAAAAAATGGCTCTGAGCTTTATGGGACTTAACAGCTGAGGTCATCAGTCCTGTAGACTTAGAACTATCTCGACTGAAGCGCCTAGAACCGCTCGGCCACGGCGGTCGCCCCCACAGTCCATGAATCACTACCATACAGTGGTGTGCTCCAAAGTACATTTTCCTTCTTCCTCAAATTAATACCTGTGTCTGATATTGGTAGACTCCTCTTGGCCAGGAAGGCCCTTTTTCCCGGTGCTCGTCTAATTTTCATGTCCTTGCTCCTTCCATCGTGGGTTAGTTTTCTGCCTAGGTAGTAGAATTCCTTAACTTCACCTACTTCGAGATCTACAATTCCGATATTAAGCTTCTCGCTGTTTCATTTCTGCTACTTCTCGTTACTTTCCTCTTTCTTCGTTTTACTGTCAGTCCGTTTTCTGTTCTCATTTAACTGTTGACTCCATTCAAAAGATCCTGTAATTCTTCTGTGGATAGCAATGTCATCAGTGAACGATATGACTCATATCCTTTCACCTTAAGTTTTAATCTAGTTCTTTAACCTTTCGTTTACTTCCGTCACTGCTTCTTCGACGTGGGAATTGAACAGCAGGTGTGAGAGACTACATCCCTGTCTCACTTCTTTCTTGGTCTTCCATTCTTATTGTTTCCTCTTTGTTCTTGTACATATTGTATATTACCCGTCTTTCCCTAGAGGGGTTACCCTTATTTTTCTCGGAATTTTTAACATCTTGCATTATTTGACATTGTCGAAGGCGTTTTCCACATCGTCAGATCCCATAAACTAGTCTTAATTTTTCTTCAGTCTTCCTTCCATTACCAACCACAACATCAGAAGTGCCTTTCTGAAGCCTTTACCTCTCCTAAAGCCAAACTGATCGTTGCGTAAATTTTCTTTTCCATTATTCTGTACATTATTCTTGTCAGCAATTTGATCATGAGCTATTAAGCTGATTGTGCAATAATTGTCACACTGTAGCGGTCTTCCAAGTTATGCAGGTATGTTTTTCCAAAAGTCCGATGTATGAGCTGCTATCCGAAATTTTCGGGACTGGTGCTGTCATCTGCTGAAAACCTTACCTTTGGCCTAAAGGTCACCATCACCCTCGAAATAGTTCCCATCCGCACGCACACACCGGTCCCAACGCTTCTGCCAGTGGTCAAACGTTTTCTGGAAGTCCTGTTCTTTGCGGGTGTTTATCACTGCCAGCGACGCTTCTTGAATCCTCTCTAGAGTGTCGAACCGACGGCCTTTCAACTTGAGTTTCAGTTCCGGGAATAGCGCGAAGTCGCAAGATGCCAAATCTGGCGAGTACGGTGGGTGGGGTACAAGCGCCATGTTGTGTTTTGCCAAAAAGGTCCTGGTGAGCAAGGACGTGTGACAGGGCGCGTTGTCGTGATGCAGCAGCCAGTTCCCTTGACGCGAAACTTCGGGCCATCGTCGCCACACGTTTTCACGGAGCCGTAGTACGCAGAATTCACTGTTTGGTTGGGTGGGACAAATTCTTTGCCCACAATTCCCTTGGTATCAAAGAACACGATGATCATGCTCCTCACTTTGCTCTTCACCTGTCTCGCTTTTTTTGGGTCTTGGAGAGCCCGGGCTCTTCCACTGGGACGATTGTTGCTTTGTCTCCGCGTCATGACCGTAAATCCAGCTCTCGTCGCCGGTGATAACCCGTGACAAGTAGGTTGGATTATCAGATGCGGTCTGAAGACGGTCCGTGCACACTTCAACACGCTGTGCCTTCTGATCGGCAGTCAAGATCCTTGGCACAAATTTTGCGGCGACACGATGCATGCCAGATTCATCAGTCAACATTCCTTCACATGTCCCATAACCAATACTCACTTCATCCGCAAGGTCTAGAACGGTTCGACGTCGATCCGCACGAACCAATTGTTGAAGTTTGGCAACAATGTCTGGCGTTGTGGGCCTTCCAGTGCGAGCATTATCTTCGACGTCTTTACGGCCGGCCCTGAACCGAGCATGCCACCCAAACATACGCGTGCGGCTCATCCTCCGTCCCCTAAACACTTGTTGAATCATTGCAAGGGTATCTGTAGCACTTTTCCCGAGATTGGCACAGAATTTTATACACAGGCGTTGTTCTGTTGGCGGGATCCATCGTAAAATCGCCACACAGCAAACACAGAGTATTACGGAAATCACTGTGCACACGCAACACGTCCTCCCAGTTGAATGCCACTCCGCACACTGACTCATCACATATGCAGCTCTCGCCACTTAGCGGTACAAAGATCTACTACTCCTACTTTCCCGATGGCAGGACCAGTCCCGAAAATTTTGGATTCCACTTCTTAGTACCTACAACTCGTAGACGTCATGCATGTGCCCGAATTTTGCTGTCATAGATGGATTGTGCAAAGTATGTGTGTAGTGTGTGGACTATGTGAAGACTTTGATATTCATACATTCGTTTCGCAAGCTCTAACCACGACCACATTGTCTCACGCATTAAAGGTAGTGTTTGGAAAAAAAAAGAAAGAAATATAGTTGTTAGCAACATACGTAACCAGGATTGCAGTCTTACCAAATGGTGAAAATAGTATTGATGTTTTAAAAATATACAGTTTTGTGGCCAAAACAAAATTGCACTCTTACGTTTTTATTCCTCAGAAAGTTACATTTTTCCCCTCATGGGGTAATTACCCGCAGGTTACGAACCACTGTTGCTTCGTGACATCAGTAACTTTATATCTCGTACGGAGGTCGTTTAGAAGGTGCATTGAGTTGTATATTCAGTAACGTAGGCACTCGTATGAACACCTCAAATGACATTCCGACATCAGAACATCCATCTGAACACAGGCGATTATTTACAACATGTCGCATACACCCAATAACCTGTGAACGGTTCTAGCTCCCTAACAAAAATTGACAGAAACTTGATTTCCAGTGATTTCCTACACAAGTGGTTTAAATACATCAGCTATGTGGCAGAAAATAATGTTTTATTTTAAAAATTACAGCTTGCTGCTACACACGATTCTTAAAGTCTTCCCGGCGTAAAGAGTATTCAGTGAAGTTCCGGGCTTGCAGCCGGATTACGTATAATTCTTTCCACAATATTTCGGCTGACAACGATTCAGACATCTTCAGGTGAGTGTATTGCACTGGAGATTTGCTAGATGTCAAAATTAATAAAATCAGCTGTCATGAGACGTGTCTTTAGTCTTAAAACGTTTAAGGAAGAAGAAACGTGAGCACTCACGAAAGGAGAAGGAGTGGTTCAAGTCCAGTGCAATATGTACGTTGCCAATATTTCGTCGAAATTGGGCGGAATCTTAAGGAAACATTATGTCAAAGTAATCTTCCACCCACCGACAAGGACAGGTGCTCTTCACGGTTCGGCAAAGGACGATCTGGGATTCGGGAGGGCTGGAATCTACTGACCATTGGTCAAACAATGCGCACAGTGGTTCAAATGGCTCTGAGCACTGTGGGACTTAACTACTGAGGTCATCAGTCCCCTAGAACTTAGAACTACTTAAACCTAACTAACCTAAGGACATCACACACATCCATGCCCGAGGCAGGTTCGAACCTGCGACCGTAGCGGTCACGCGGTTCCAAACTGAAGCGCTTAGAACCGCACGGCCACACCGGCCGGCGACATGCGCACAGTGCTTGGGAGATGTGTTGCACGTGATCACCACACTTACCTTTCGCAGCCCAGTAAGTCAGTCACAGCCGAGCATTGTATCTCTAAAGGACATTCCATGGATTATTCTGCCACGGAAATCATGGCATCACCGAGATCTTTCTGGGATTTAGTTATTAAGGAGTCGATGGAAATACGTTTTCGCGGAAGACTGTTAAGGCACCCCGTATTCGCAGATAAGAGTGCATTTTGTTTTGTTTCCAGTTTCGCTGTTTCACATACGTGGAGTGATGTATCAGCTCTGCAGTGCGTACGGAGTACAGAGCGAACAGTAGGTTGGCACGCTGGCTGGCTAGCAGAGACGGTTGGCCGTTGGGCGCTTTCAAACCCAGTGGGATGACTTGGTGACGTCAGCAAAGAGATACGTTATTCTGGCGAGAATCAAGTAATTGTTATTAATAAGTATTTGCTAACGTAAGTTGCCTTTTGCCACTCAGACATTCGGAGGAGTCTACGGATCATAAATACTATCTTTTAGTAATTTTACATTTCCGGGAAACGTTGATATTAATAAACAAATGAATAAGTGTGGCATAGCCGAAGGTGTACGATCTTATACGAACCATACCTATTCTACCCTCAAGTTACAGGCAGGGCGCCATAGTCGGCAGTCGTCGGTAGGAGTCATGCTCTCATACTGTTAATAGTTAGCTTATTATCAGTGTGAAAAAGTTCGTTTTACGGTGTTTCACAAATAAACGCACCATAATGGCACCCTGCGTAAAACTTATTTGCACAAGAAACTTCTTCCCGCTTCATTACGTAAAACTTGTACTTTCAGAATCCGACGGCGCTGTTACGGCTCTGCAAGGGGATATAAAGCTACGAGAGCATCTCCATATAACAGGTAGGAAGAATTCCTAAGCGGTGGCTCACCAAGTCGTCTGAAGGACGGCCTGGCTTAATTATCCCAAAACTCGGGTGGAAAAGCGTGGCCAATTACATCCTACACCCGTTATACCACTATCTACGGACTAACCGCAAATCTGAGACATATCTGGTTGTTTAGTACGAGTGGGGGGGGGGGGGTTTCTTGTAAGATCCTACTAATCGTGATGATGGCTTTCAACTCGATAAGGCTTAGGACTCGGCGATTCCTTTAACTTTTTCAGAGAGAAAACAGTTTATGACTGGCGACACGTGTAGCGACTGTTAATTTTATTACTTTTCACTTATGAATTTTACCTCTGCGAGCTAGAATTGCGACAGAGAGCACGCATGTACGAGGGTCACTCCAAAAGAAATGCACACTATTTTTTTTTAAATCCATGTTTTATTCTACAGGTTTGAAAGTTTTACAGTGTGTAGATACATCCTTTAGGAACAATATTTTCGTTTCTCCATATAATTTCCATCGCTCTCAACTGCCTTACGCCACCTTGTAACCAGCGCCTGTATATCCGCACGGTAAAATTCTGGTCCAACCTGTCGGAGCCATTGTTTGGCAGCGTACACAAGGGAGTCATCATCTTCAAACCTTGTTCCACGAAGAGAGTCTTTCAGTTTCCCAAAGAGATGATAGTCACATGGAGCCAGGTCAGGACTGTATACCGTTTTTCATGATTGTGAGCCACTGTCAACATCCTGGGAACCCACCTGGCACAAACCTTTTTTAACGCCAACACTTTCAGTATTCTGCAAACACTTCCTTCCGCTATCCCAACGTAGAGTGACAATTCGTTCACTGTGATGCGTCTGTCAGCAGTCCCCAATTCGTTAAATCTCTGCACATTGTCTGGAGTGTGTGCAGTACGAGGCCTGCCGCTGATAGGACAATCCTCAATACAGGGTGATTCAAAAAGAATACCACAACTTTAAAAATGTGTATTTAATGAAAGAAACATAATATAACCTTCTGTTATACATCATTACAAAGAGTATTTAAAAAGATTTTTTTTTTCACTCAAAAACAAGTTCAGAGATGTTCAATATGGCCCCCTCCAGACACTCGAGCAATATCAACCCGATACTCCAACTCGTTCCACACTCTCTGTAGCATATCAGGCGTAACAGTTTGGACAGCTGCTGTTATTTCTCGTTTCAAATCATCAATGGTGGCTGGGAGAGGTGGCCGAAACACCATATCCTTAACATACCCCCATAAGAAAAAATCGCAGGGGGTAAGATCAGGGCTTCTTGGAGGCCAATGATGAAGTGCTCTGTCACGGGCTGCCTGGCGGCCGATCCATCGCCTCGGGTAGTTGACGTTCAGGTAGTTACGGACAGATAAGTGCCAATGTGGTGGCGCTCCATCCTGCTGAAATACGAATTGTTGTGCTTCTTGTTCGAGCTGAGGGAACAGCCAATTCTCTAACATCTCCAGATACTGTAGTCCAGTTACAGTAGCACCTTCGAAGAAAAAGGGACCAAAAACTTTATAGGCTGAAATGGCACAGGAAACGTTCACCTTAGGCGAGTCACGTTCATACTGTTTCCCGCGGATTCTCAGTGCCCCATATACAGACATTGTGACGGTTGACTTTCCCGTTAGTGTGGAAAGTTGCTTCATCACTAAACACAATCTTTGAAACGAAAGATTCATCTGTTTCCATTCGAGCAAGGATAAAATCACAGAAATCGATTCTTTTAATCTTATCAGCTGCAGACAGTGCTTGAACCAATTTCAGACGATAAGGTTTCATAACTAACCTTTTTCGTAGGACTCTCCATACAGTTGATTGTGGAATTTGCAGCTCTCCGCTAGCTCTGCGAGTCGATTTTCCTGGGCTGCGAACAAATGCTTGCTGGATGCGTGCTACATTTTCATCACTCGTTCTCGGCCGTCCAGAACTTTTCCCTTTGCACAAACACCCATTCTCTGTAAACTGTTTATACCAACGTTTAATACACCACCTATCAGGAGGGTTAACACCATACTTCGTTCGAAATGCACGCCGAACAATTGTCGTCGATTCACTTCTGCCGTACTCAATAACACAAAAAGCTTTCTGTTGAGCGGTCGCCATCTTAGCATCAACTGACGCTGACGCCTAGTCAACAGCGCCTCAAGCGAACAAATGTACAACTAAACGAAACTTTATAGCTCCCTTAATTCGCCGACAGATAGTGCTTAGCTTTGCCTTTTGTCGTTGCAGAGTTTTAAATTCCTAAAGTTGTGGTATTCTTTTTGAATCACCCTGTATTGCCGTGCCCGCTTTCATCACGTAACCTGCTTGCCCACCGACTAACTGTACTGCGATCGACAGCAGCATCTCAATACACCTTTTACAACCTCTTGTGGATGTTTCCCATTGTCTCGTTTTCACAGATCAGGAAGTCTATTGACAATATGTTGCTTCTGACGAACGTCAAGTGTAGCTGCCATCTTGAGGACATGCTGTGACGGCGCCATTCACGGGAACTGGTTGAACTGATTTTGAAAACAAGCGGGAAGGATATATCTACACACTGTAAAACTTTCACAGATGCAGAATGAAAACTGTATTTTTACAAAAATAGTGTGCATTTCTTTTGGACTGACCCTCGTAGTATCGCTATTACGCACGCCCTTGCCCGCGCCATAGTTGGAGCAGTATTCAGTGAATGCGCGAAATTCGACATGTCGCTCATTTAGTGCCTGTCTTTGCGCTGGCGTCTAGCAATCTCCAGTACAAAACACACAACTGAAGAAGGCTGAATGTCTGTCAGTCGAAATACCGTGACGAGAAATCGACGTAATCCAGCTGCAATTCCGAAATTTCATGGAATAGTTGCTGTTTGCCTCTGGGAAAAACGAAATAAAAATACGTTCATAACAGAGCAGAATGAGTAAGGGTTCTTAGGTTTGCCTACCGAAATAAATATCCCTTTCACTAACTATTTTGTAAATTACGGAGAGAAAGACATCTGAAACACACTGTATTTGGGTTTGCAATGGATTGGGGTACTTAGTTGAATGTTACGAATGTGTATACGCTTACGAGTTTCGCCGTAAAGGTTTCGCTTGCCAGTTGACAAAACATACGCTCGAACGAAGCAACAGCTGCTCAATAATTAGCGTGCACTCGCCGCTAAGAGCCGTTGCGATGGGATTATTCTCGCCAGTGAGCGCACCTTGGCCTTGCTCACGTGGACAGAGGTTGCGCGGAGGGAGCGGGAGAGGGAAACAGAGGTGGCACGCTTTCGGCGAGTTCAAGGTTTGTTTACGCGCAGCCCGCTACTTTGCGCCGCTGCTCGGCTGTGAAGCGAGGCCGCGCTAGACCGCGGGCAGACGCCGACGCCGGCTTACTGTGAGCGTGTTGGCTAGGAGTTGGTGGGGGGGGGGGGGGGGGCGCAGACGCTGTTGGCCCGACGCCAGCCGGAAGCCGTCGGCGCAAGCCGAGCCCTCAGCTGGCCACCACTTCTTACCACATATCCGCGACATGTGCGCAAGCGCTGCACAGGGGTCGGGGCCCAAGTGCTCCTGACCGGGGCATATGAGGCGCTTTGGTTCACTGCCATTAGCGGTGGGTTACACTGTGACTTTCCGATAACGGTGGTTTCTGTTAACGTTACTTTTCGGTGACTGTTATTTTTAGTCGTAACTTGTCACAGTTTTAAACAACGTTTTACGAAATGATAATCCTTACGCCGATGTTACACTATCAATTTGTCTTTGACAAACAAAAAAGTTCTTTGATCATAGAATGAAGGCTTTCACGGCGGGTGTTGTCATCACTTAATACTTCCGGGCTGAGATGCTGTGGTCCATACATAAAATTCTCCCTTGACGTTTCGCCTTCGACTGCGGAAAAATTGGAAAAATTTTAAGCAACTACGATGTGGAAACTGTTTTCAGACCCACCAGGAAAATAAAAGAATTTTTAAGATCCGCAAAAGATAAATGACATCCTCTAGCTACACCAGGTGTCTATAAAATTCCGTGCAGTTGTGGAAAGGTCTATATAGGCACAACAAAAAGAAGCCTAAACACCCGTCTGGGTGAACATAAAAGGAACTGTCGCCTTGGACATATTGATAAATCGGAACATGTGTTGCAGGAAGGGTATCATGAAATAAAATTTAGTGAGACGACCGTCATAGCAAAGACGTCGCATTATTATGCGCGAATGTACAGAGAGGCCATTGAGATTGGCAAACACTGCAATAATTTTAATAGAAATATGAAGGCATTAAGCTAGATAAGATATGGATGTGAACATTGCAGCAACAGCGTGACAATCGATTAATTTCAATTGAGGAAGTTGGCAATATCAGAGATCATAGCACAGCCGACGTCACGTGATTGACAGCGGCGCCCTCTGGGATCGCTTATGTATACGGCGCTCACTCGCGCTCTCGTTGCAGTTCGTCGATTGTCCTCGGAGGATGCCTTCCGCAGTCGAAGGCGAAACGTCAGGGGAGAATTTTATGTATGGACCACGGCATCTCAGCCCAGAAGTGTTAAGTGATGAAAAAAGTTCTTTGTCATATAAAGGATGATAGTAAAGTTAGGCTGTGGTTAATATAAAGGATGATAGTAAAGTTAGGCTGTGGTTAAATTTTCTTTGATCAGATCTAGCGCCTCGCCTTAGATCTGATCAAAGAAAGCGTTTGTCTTCTATTTACTGTATGGATAAATGTAACCGCGTGGAGCGCCGCAGTTGTCTGACATCTTGTCAACATGGGGCGTCGCATCTGCAACGAAACTATTAGAAATGTACGAGGCAGATAAAGCACTGTATAACTTGCGACATCCCGAATACAACAAGAGAAAAAGAAGATGCGAGAGCTATAAAAGAAGTTGTGGAGGCCATTAGTCGTCCCAGGATGTAACCCCGAGGATGTAGAGGAGAAAATCTACAACTTTAATAGAAATAAAAATATTTCCCTATGGTTGTAATATGTACTAAACAGTTATTTGCCTTGAGGTATTCTTCGTCCATTTCTTTGTAAATAGCTTCACACGTTTCTGGTATTATTTTCGTCAATGTTCACTGCAAAGTTCTAGTGTTACACTAGAGCACGTTTCCAGAATGAGATTTTCACTCTGCAGCGTAGTGTGCACTGATGTGAAACTTCCTGGCAGATTAAAACTGTGTGCCGGACCGAGACACGAACTCGGGACCTTTTGTCTTTCGCGGGCAAGTGCTCTAGCATCTGAACTGCCAATGCATGACTCACGCCCCGTCCTCACAGCTTTACTTCTGCCAGTACCTCGTCTCCTACCTTCGAAATTTTACAGAAGCTCTCCTGCGAACCTTGCAGAACTAGCACTCCTGAAAGAAAGGATATTGCGGAGACATGGCTTAGCCACAGCCTGGGGGAAGTTTCCAGAATTAGATTTTGACTCTGCAGCGGAGTGTGCGCTGATTTGGAACTTCCTGGCAGATTAAAACTGTGTGCCGGACCGAGACTCGAACTCGGGATCTTTTGCCTTTAGCGGGCAAGTGCTCTACTATCTGAGATACCCAAGCACGACTCACACCCCGTCCTCACAGCTTTACTTCTACCAGTACGTTTCTCCTGTTGAAATAAATCGCAGTGTTACGATAAGTCTGTCTTTTGCACATGTAGCATTTGTGAGGTGAGTGTTCTGCGTCGTAATTTGAGGAACCACTTTCTTGAGCACATATTAAAATGTACTCTCATCCATTCGCAACTAATTTTCGTATGACTTAACGTCCTCGATTTTCAGCTCCCATAAGAGATTTTGTTGGACGCTTTGAGCATCTCGCTGTGGAACCCACAATTTCACCCAAGTACATTTTCTTTCTTTTCTTCTGCTCCTTTTCCAAATTTAAATACAGCGCAGTTGTAGAGGATACTGCAGAGCAGTCTTCGTCGTCCATTCTGAAGGAACTGTGACTCAAAAGATCTTTGTCAAAGAAAAATTGATGACGTTGTAATACTCCTATTTGCGCCACGTCAAATGCCTTTGTCAAAGAAACTATGGCGAATATTTGAGACTTTTTTTTGTCAAAATAAATTCGATAGTGTAATACTGGCCTTAACGGCCATACACACACACAAGCGACGGTTCGCAGCAATGCGTCATTTGGGCATCCAGTCACCTCGTAGATTGCACGTGAGTGGACAAATCGCATGGAAATCTCGGACACTGTGATCGATCGCATAGGGTTAGTAGTCGTATTATGACTGCCTGCTTAGTTAAGAGCGACGGATGGCAAATTGCTTCAGTTGTTAGAGCGCGGCTGTGTAGTTTTCTCTTGCTTCAGTTTGCCCACGTGGGGTAAGAATTCTACGTTATATTTGTTCAGCGACCATGAATCATTCTGAAAAGTGAAGTTGAAGTCGGAGTTGCCTTTTATATTAAGAAGTAATACAAAATGCACCCTTCCGATTCTGATGTCTTTTGCATTTTGAAGATTATGTTGTAAAAGAAGAGCTCACAAATTTAAGGACGCCGGAATAAACATGCAGTAGAATGGGAAAGAAGATTGAGGATGTGCTGGATGACGATCAGTTTGGCTTTAGGAAAGGTAAAGGCATCACAGAGGCAATTCTGACGTTGTGGTTGATAATGGAGGCAAGATTAAAGAAAAATCAGGACACATTCATAGGATGTGTCTACCTGGAGAAAGTGTTCGACAAAATAAAATGGTGCAAGATGTTCGAATTCTGAGAAAAATAGATATACACTATGTACAAGGGCCAAGAGAAAATACGAGTCGACGACCAAGAACGTAAAGGTGTAAGACAGGGATGTAATCTTCGCCCCTATTGTTCAGCCTCCTCGTCGAAAAAACAACGACGTAAATGAGAGAAATGTTAAAGAGTGAGATTACAGTTCATGGAGAAAGTGCTTCAATGAAAAGATTCGCTGATAACATTGCTATCCTCAGTGAAAGTGAAAAAGAATTATCCGGTCTGTTGATTGGAAATGAAAAGTCTAATGAGTATGGAATAGGAACTGAGAGTGAACCGGAGAAAAACGTAAGTAATGAGAAGTAGCAGAAATGAGAACAGGGTGAAACTCAACATCAGAATTGGGGAACACGAAGGAGATGAAGTTAAACAATTCTGCTATCTAGGTGGCAAAAAAGCCCATGACGGGAGCAGCAAGGAGGACATAAAAAGGCAGACTAGCACTGGCAAAAATGGTACTTGGGCATTCCTGGCCAAGTGGAGACTGCTAGTATCAAACGTAGACCTTAATTTGAGGAAGAAATTTCTGGGTATTTACGTTTGGAGCATAGCATTGTATGGTAGTGAAACATGGAATGTGGGAAAACCGGAACAGAAGAGAATTTGAGATGTGGTGCTATAGAAGAAATTTACGTGGACTGGTAAGGCAAGGAATGAGGAGGTTCTGTGCAGAGTCGGTGAGGAAAGGAATATATGGAAAACACTGAACAGATGAAAGGACACGATGATAAGACATCTGTTAAGACATCAAGCAATAATCCACATGGTACTAGAGGGGCTCCCACACATGAACGACGTATCTCAGCGAACCATCGAACAGGTGTCCAGTCGCTTAGTAGCTCGCACGTCAGTGGACAAATCGCAGCGATCGGCCGCTGATCGGTGATCGCGTGCGATTCGTGCATGAATATACACTCCTGGAAATGGAAAAAAGAACACATTGACACCGGTGTGTCAGACCCACCATACTTGCTCCGGACACTGCGAGAGGGCTGTACAAGCAATGATCACACGCACGGCACAGCGGACACACCAGGAACCGCGGTGTTGGCCGTCGAATGGCGCTAGCTGCGCAGCATTTGTGCACCGCCGCCGTCAGTGTCAGCCAGTTTGCCGTGGCATACGGAGCTCCATCGCAGTCTTTAACACTGGTAGCATGCCGCGACAGCGTGGACGTGAACCGTATGTGCAGTTGACGGACTTTGAGCGAGGGCGTATAGTGGGCATGCGGGAGGCCGGGTGGACGTACCGCCGAATTGCTCAACACGTGGGGCGTGAGGTCTCCACAGTAATGGCTCTGAGCACTATGGGACTCAACTGCTGAGGTCATTAGTCCCCTAGAACTTAGAACTAGTTAAACCTAACTAACCTAAGGACATCACAAACATCCATGCCCGAGGCAGGATTCGAACCTGCGACCGTAGCGGTCTTGCGGTTCCAGACTGCAGCGCCTTTAACCGCACGGCCACTTCGGCCGGCTCCACAGTACATCGATGTTGTCGCCAGTGGTCGGCGGAAGGTGCACGTGCCCGTCGACCTGGGACCGGACCGCAGCGACGCACGGATGCACGCCAAGACCGTAGGATCCTACGCAGTGCCGTAGGGGACCGCACCGCCACTTCCCAGCAAATTAGGGACACTGTTGCTCCTGGGGTATCGGCGAGGACCATTCGCAACCGTCTCCATGAAGCTGGGCTACGGTCCCACACACCGTTAGGCCGTCTTCCGCTCACGCCCCAACATCGTGCAGCCCGCCTCCAGTGGTGTCGCGACAGGCGTGAATGGAGGGACGAATGGAGATGTGTCGTCTTCAGCGATGAGAGTCGCTTCTGCCTTGGTGCCAATGATGGTCGTATGCGTGTTTGGCGCCGTGCAGGTGAGCGCCACAATCAGGACTGCATACGACCGAGGCACACAGGGCCAACACCCGGCATCATGGTGTGGGGAGCGATCTCCTACACTGGCCGTACACCACTGGTGATCGTCGAGGGTACACTGAATAGTGCACGGTACATCCAAACCGTCATCGAACCCATCGTTGTACCATTCCTAGACCGGCAAGGGAACTTGCTGTTCCAACAGGACAATGCACGTCCGCATGTATCCCGTGCCACCCAACGTGCTCTAGAAGGTGTAAGTCAACTACCCTGGCCAGCAAGATCTCCGGATCTGTCCCCCATTGAGCATGTTTGGGACTGGATGAAGCGTCGTCTCACGCGGTCTGCACGTCCAGCACGAACGCTGGTCCAACTGAGGCGCCAGGTGGAAATGGCATGGCAAGCCGTTCCACAGGACTACATCCAGCATCTCTACGATCGTCTCCATGGGAGAATAGCAGCCTGCATTGCTGCGAAAGGTGGATATACACTGTACTAGTGCCGACATTGTGCATGCTCTGTTGCCTGTGTCTATGTGCCTGTGGTTCTGTCAGTGTGATCATGTGATGTATCTGACCCCAGGAATGTGTCAATAAAGTTTCCCCTTCCTGGGACAATGAATTCACGGTGTTCTTATTTCAATTTCCAGGAGTGTAGTTGCCTTGCTGGTTAGCAGCAGTATATGGCTATGTGGCTGAAGTTTATATCTATTGTTATTAAGTGTGGTGTAAGTAGGCTGTTTAGGTTTTTTTATTGGTAACGCCACCTCTGTATGAAAATCACTGGCAGTGCTGTGTGCAGTCTGTGGCTGCTTTGCATTGTTGTAATACTCGCCATTGTAGTGTTAGGCAGCTGGCTGTGAACAGCGCGTAGCGTTGCGCAGTTGGAGGTGAGCCGCCAGCAGTGGTGGATGTGGGGAGAGAGATGGCGGAGTTTGGAAATTTGTAAGATATACAATGATCTGTTATGTATATTATGAGTTTTCAACATTATTAAGGTAAATACATTGTTTGTTCTCTATTAAAATCTTTCATTTGCTAACTATGCCTATCAGTAGTTAGTGCCTTCAGTAGTTTGAATCTTTTATTTAGCTGGCAGTAGTGGCGCTTGTTTTATTGCAGTAGCTCGAGTAACCAAGATTTTTGTGAGGTAAGTGATTTGTGAAACGTATAGGTTAATGTTAGTCAGGGCCATTCTTTTGTAGGGATTTTTGAAAGTCAGATTGCGTTGCGCTAAAAAATATTGTATGTCAGTTTAAGCACAGTCTTGTATAATTGTTAATAAGGTGATGTTTCATATGTCGACCCTTAGCCGAGGATACCTCACTGGAATCTTCTAATTTTTTCTTGTAGTTTGTGTAATTAGTGTAGCTATTGTTTATTGCTAGCGCGTAATTATAGAGAGAATTTCCTTTGTAGTTGTAGTTTTTCATTGTTGTACACAGTTGTGGCATGCATTTAGATTTGCTCCAAGTATTTCGCAGCTGCGCTTGCAATTAACTAGATTTTATTTTCAGTGTTATGTTAATGTGTTCTCTTATTTTTGCTCTTCAAATTGTGCTTGTCTGTGTTATCGTGTGAAATATTGTGACAATAATGGCGTGTGAAAAACGTAACACTAGGCTCCAAAGTAAACTGAGAAATAATAGTGACGACGAGCGTAGCTTGCCAGCACCACTGTGTAATGAATTAACAGACGTTCAAAGTAGTAATTTGGTAATTGTGCATAGGGAAATCGAGCGGGCGGCAAACAATGGCGTGGACAGTGAAACAATTAGTGAAGAGGGAAGCATTATCGATCGATCGGTCGGCAACAGCTCGCCTCAGGAATCGGGAATGACAGGACACAATTTTGCAAATATTGTAGACCCAGGTTTTGGGTTCTCACCGTTTTCTCAAATGAGTCAAGACACATTTTCCACTTGTCAAAATGTGAATGTTGCCGGTGCAAATTCACTGCCGAAAAGCACTGAGGAACATGTTTCAGACACCAGTGCATTGTTATTACAATTAATGCAACAAATGGGACAAAAGCTTGAAAAATTAGACACAATGGAACAAAATCAGAGACAAACACAGCAAAAGCTTCAAAAATTAGACACAATGGAACAACACCAGAGACAAACACAGCAACAGTTAGTCATAATGGAACAAAATCTTCAAAAGTTAGACACAATGGAACAAAATCAGAGACAAACACAGCAAAAGCTTCAAAAGTTACACACCACACTTGAACAAACACGTGAAGATTTAACTACTGAGTTACATAAAATCGAATCGAAATGTCAAAAAGTCTGTAATGACGTAAAAACACAAATTTGTGAGCAATTCCAACCTATTTTTTGGCGTCATGAAAATGCATTACAGAATCATGAAGCAGCCATAAAAGAACTGCAAACTATTGTTCATGAAAATCACGACACCCTGCAAGCTAAAATTGACTCAGTTGCATCTACCGATTCGGTTATGCAACTTGCAAAAACTCAGGAAAACTTAAAGGACACAGTAGATACGATTTCAACACAAATGGACACTCTAAAACTTGGTTCAGAAAAACATACAGAGGAAATAATTTCACTATCGGATAAAGTAGCCGAACTTTCAGATCAGTTCACTAACTTGTCTACAAAGGTAGATGATGATCTGAATGACAAAACACCTGTAGCCTTCACTGACACTGAAGAGTATGAAGAAATTAGAAAATTCAAAGAAAATCAAAATCAAATCAATACACAATACAAAAGAGAAATCCGGGAAGTGCAAGATCAGTTGGCACAAGTAGTACAAGAATTACGTATTTCAGAGGACACTCGCGCCCCAATACGGGAAGAGGGACATAGAAATACGGAACAGCCACAAAATAATAACACAGCGCATTTCGGAAATTATGAAAGAAATTGGTAATGTGCACCGAATTTTGAGATGGAACCGCCGACACGACGTAACAATGACCGACATGCGACTCGCCGACACGATGATTTTGACTATAAGCTGTTCATTACTACACGTAAATTCAAAACGTTTAAGAATTCTGGCAACGACATTCATCCACAAGCGTGGCTTCATCAATTCTCTCATTGTTTTCCTCCCAACTGGTCATTAGAGCACAGATTAGAATTTATGTGTGGCTACTTAGAGAATGAACCAGCTGTAAGAATGCGGTCGATCATTCACGATTGCCACAGTGAAGGAGAGTTTTACCATGCCTTCCTCTCAGCATATTGGTCTCAAGCCACACAAGACCGAGTAAAACATAGCATCATAATGATGAAACATTTCGAACAATCGGAATTTTCCAGTCTTGTGAAATATTTTGAAGACATGTTGCACAAGAATCAGTACCTTTCAAACCCATACAGCCCCTCAGAACTCATCCGCATTTGCTTAATGAAATTGCCTGAACATTTAAGAAATATTATTTTGGCAGGACGTTGCAAAGACGACATTGAAGCTTTTCAGGGACTCCTACAAGAATTAGAAATTGACACAGAGAGTCGCAGGATGCGAAGACAGGAAAACAATCACTACAGGTCACATACGTCACAATTCCGTGACGACAGAAATAATAACTGGACACGACAAGGCTATTCTTACAACGGAAATCGTGAACAAAACAGACATCACCCATATGACAACCACTGGCAGAGTAACAATAGTTACATAGAAAGGTCGCATTTCCGTAGTAATGAATATGACAGAGATAACCATAGAAACAGACAATATGGGAACCAAAATAATTATTATCAAAGGAGACAGAATAACTTCAGACGCAACAGACCAGCGCGCAGTTACGATTCAGGGAGAAGTTCTCCACCACGTGACCGACAAGAAAGTAACTATGGAATCCACCGACATGACGACAGACGATATAATCATAACGACAGACGTCAATTTCATCAGAACTGGCGGGATTCTAACACGGCTGGGCCCTCTCGGCAAGGTGAATTTGTGGAAGTTAGGTCTCCAAATCCCAATAACGACGCGCGCCAACAAAGAAACAGACAATGACTCGCACCGCAGGCAGCCGCGTTTGCCGGCTGGCTCAGAGAAAAATAACATAGGCGCTAACCTTGAGAAAAATTCCAGTATTCTTTACCGACGTATACCACATGATAATTGCGTTGAAGTTGAAACTCTGCGTACTAGAAAGGGTAAAGGATCGAACCACATTTCACATGTAAAATCGTTTATTGAGAGAGGATCTGCCTTTTAACTTAGTCTTTGCCATATAAGTTTTCACTGTACATTGCTAGTAGGCTTTGTCAGACTTAGAAACTGTTACCATGCAACAATGTTTGAAGTTAAATATCCAGTCAAGAACCAAGAGAACTTATTTAAACAGAAATTACGAATGCATTGTTATTGTGAACAGACGACACAGTGTTATTGTGTGCGTGCATTCTTGCTTGTCTGTTGCACGATTACGTAACGACTATAAGGCTTACATACTTAGGACACATACTGGTACTGCTAACGAGATTTTAATGCAACATTTTGGTTTACTTGAAGATACATTCTGGATTTAAAGTACTTTCTGTGAGATACCAGATGACACAGTGGTTAGTTTATGTGACAGCTACACGATTTTATCACGACGCTACTAATGACTGACAATTTACAATGTTGCTTTTGCGGTGTTTCTGTTTTATATCTGCACAGTTTTTCTGCATTATTCTGGAAAGTAAAACAAGTTTTAGTAGCAACTTTTGTGGTATAGCAACAATGAGACAGCCTTTTTCGTGGCACAACAATACGTTACTGTACAGTGCTTTCTTGATCACGGTAAGGTACGTAATAACTACAGTATCCATACACAAAGCATTTCACTTTTGTTTGTGATAAGGTAAGTACATTGACTTCTGCAGAACTTAGCTTTCGGAGGACGATAACTACGAGACTTCCACAGAGATTATCTTACAACATGACGCACAGTTTAGCGCTACACTACACGTATTTGAGTGATTAATTTCGCACTTAAAACATTTTTTTTAAGATATTTGAAGTGCAATGATACAAGGGTTTTCCGTGATACATTTCATTCCATTGCTGTAATCTGTAACACCTGAGGGTATAATTACATTAATCCTCGGGGGGGTACACGCCTACTTTGTCTACCATGTGTTTGGCAAGCACAAGGAGCCCTATCTAATATGGTATTTGCTTATACACATCGGTACCATATTTCTGTAACACACAAATTACACAGCTATCTGATTATTTAACACAGAAATAAACATTTATTTTACTGCATCAGTGACAGATGTTTATGTAATTACACGGATAACTTCACACTTATGAAATTGTATTTTGTCTGTACTTTCTGAATTGTTCATATTTTTTCGGAACCATTGTGATACTATGAGAGCTTTGAATGTCGTATTTCTTATGGGATCATGATTTTTAAGGTACGTTTGAGGTAGATGACACTATTGAAATGAGCAGAGAATATTTTTTTAGGATTTGAAATTATTGCAGAAAGATACGACGATTTTGAGAGTTGACTGAGGTGTTATGATGTTATTTTTATGACGACGATGTGTATTATGCTGCTGAGGTATGTTTGTGATCAATAAGCTGATGCTATATGAGGAATTTGATTATGCTATGTATTAATTATGATGAAATATTGAAGTGTCGTCGCAAGATTGACGTGTCGACGAATATATATATATGTGTAATAAGGTAAGGAGAAATGAGTAGTGGTTAGGGACTCTGACTTGTGAAGAAGTATGTTGGAAACCAAGAATCCTACTTTGAGAGTTATGAAATGTGTGTAAATGCGTGACTGTATCACAATGCTGACGAATATTTTTTTTGGACACTTACATTTATAGGATTTTGTTTCTACAGATTTGCAACGCTAATTCTTGACCTGTGAAATATTTTTTTATGAGACTGTCACTGTAGCGGAAACTGCTGTCGTAAATATTTCCGTAAGAAAGTTAAGTGACCACCTGCACGTAATGCGTCGTGGGCACCCAGATGGGCGACAGTCGCCTGGAAAGAAGTCATTAGTGTGTGCCAGAGGCGCAGGTGGAGTAGGAAAAAAAAAAGGGAGGCCATTATCCTCGCTATTGACGTTCCTTTGTAGAGAGCATCGCAAAAACGACACGGTCGAACTTGAAAACATATGATTACACTGTGTGGCTCTTAATTTATGATATTTACTAAAATGCCTAATGAAACGATGAGTTACATTTCACGGCTATTGTCTTGCTAATTGAGAGAAATGCCATATGGCTTGCTTTATGTATTTATTAACTCATTTTGTTTAATATCTAGTTTCTAGCTGCACTGCAGCATTGGTAAAAATAAAATTTTATAGATGTATTAATATAAATATTTTCTGTCTACAGATCGAGTAAATAATAATTTTTTTCAAAAAAATGAGGGAGCACAAAAAGACATTTACCTTCACAGGAACTGCATTCATAATTTTCTTTTCAAGTACTTGGTAATTTCTTTTCTAGAATAAATTATGATGCATCACTCTAGTGTTAAGATGTGACATAGGTATTAGACATGGCCATTTTTAGTGTAATATTTTTTTCTGCTTGAGGTCTAGGTTTAAATTTTATTTGCTTCTGCTGTTTGCCAGGCATAGTGCTACTAAATTTCACTTTGTATTATTCTTTTAAGCCGGTTTTACTACTGATTTATTTTTCTTGTTTGCTGCTCATTGCCTTATATTAGTTGTAATTTATGCTGCTTGCTTTGCCTTTTGTATTTTTTATCATTGCTGTTTGTGTTAGTTGTTTTGTGCTGCTGCATTGCCTCGTTCCTTAGTTTAGCATCTGAGCTCAGTAGATTTAAGTTAGCTTAAGATGGGGTAGGCTATATAAGACAACGAGTTGTGATGAATTGGAAGAAATGCATTGAGAAGTTATATGACAAAGATTTGGGCCAGAATGAGTATTGTACAATGAGAAATAATTATTTTGAAAGAAATATGAATAGAATACAGAAAGGAGGTATAGGTAGGACTTTTTGGGAATAATGAAGAATGAAGGGAGATCTCCGAGAAGTAAAGAAAGTTTTGTTTGCAAAATACTGCAGTAACAGAAACCCTGTCCTTTCCTTGTGTTATCCCACTATGTGCTTGTGTTCCCTTGTGTATTTGTCTTTTTCCTGTCTTTATGTGTTTAGCTAATAAGATTTATGTTGTAGAATTTTTCAAATACTATCTTATTTTCTTTGTAAATATGTTTAGACATTATTTATTCTGTTCTGTTTTAATGCTCATGTGTGAAGTTGATGTTTCGAAAGTTATTCTAATCTTTTATGTATGTACTCATGTCATAATTCCTGTAACACTGACATATATGTTATTTCGATTCTTTTGTAAAGCCTGTATTACAAATGTTCTCTGTATTGTTATGTTCTTTAATGATGTATTTTGTACCTTTGTAATTGTATTCTTATGTTATAAAATTGTAATTGACACCAGGTCATCAAATTACTAACTTGTAAGTTCCATTTCACTGCACACGTTTCTGTTGGTCATAGTATATGGACAATATGTGAGAAGTAGGAACTGTTAGTGTTTGCGCTTGTGTTAATAATTCAGCAAGGGACTGGATAACAGCATTGCTGGTTCTAAGGACATTTCAAAAAAAAAAAAATTGTGAGGGCACAAGTGGTGGTTTATGGACTTGCTATATTGTCCGCAAGACTCTTCGATGGTGGTTGTGCACCTGCACAGTCGCAACAGATGGCTGCCTGCCATCTCTACAAGGACTACAGTGGGTCTGCATCTTTGATGACCCACCAGTACCATTATTTCTACAAGGACTGCAGTGGGTCTGCACCTCTGGTGGCCCACCAATACCGTAATCTCTACCAGGACTGCAGTGGGTCTGCTCTGTGATGACCTACCAAACGATATTCTTCAAAACTTCGATTGACTCTGCTGTGGGTTTGCTCTGTTGTGGCCCATTACCTGTCAGCATGTCAAGAGTCAGCACTGTCTTTCCGTTGGAAGGACAACACTACTTCTTCAAGATTGCATGGAAATCCACTACTTCTGTGTGCAATTTCTTTTACTAATGAGACTTTGTGAAAAAAACTGTAATTACTATTATGATGAATGATCAGAACTATCTTTATGGACTGTGAGAAAATTTTAGCTTTTGAACAACATTGTATCAATAAGTGTGTGCATTTGATTTCTTTGTTATTGTAATTACGATTATGAAAAATTTTAACAAATATGTATTGCCCAGTGCCCAAAACAATTTGTAAAATTTTTTGTGGGTAGCATGGGGGCTATGTAAGTAGGCTGTTTAGGTTTTTTTATTGGTAACGCCACCTCTGTATGAAAATCACTGGCTGTGCTGTGTGCAGTCTGTGGCTGCTTTGCATTGTTGTAATACTCGCCATTGTAGTGTTAGGCAGCTGGCTGTGAACAGCGCGTAGTGTTGCACAGTTTGAGGTGAGCCGCCAGCAGTGGTGGATGTGGGGAGAGAGATGGCGGAGTTTGGAAATTTGTAAGATATACAATGATCTGTTATGTATATTATGAGTTTTCAACATTATTAAGGTAAATACATTGTTTGTTCTCTATTAAAATCTTTCATTTGCTAACTATGCCTATCAGTAGTTAGTGCCTTCAGTAGTTTGAATCTTTTATTTAGCTGGCAGTAGTGGCGCTTGTTTTATTGCAGTAGCTCGAGTAACCAAGATTTTTGTGAGGTAAGTGATTTGTGAAACGTATAGGTTAATGTTAGTCAGGGCCATTCTTTTGTAGGGATTTTTGAAAGTCAGATTGCGTTGCGCTAAAAAAATATTGTGTGTCAGTTTAAGCACATTCTTGTAAAATTGTTCAAAGGGGACGTTTCAGTGGTAATGCAGTTTTCTTTCGTTTTGTTTTGCCGACGATGAGTAAAATATTATTTCATAATTCAAATTTATTCAGTACCACGGATCACTCTGAAAAGTGAAGTTGAGACTGCAGTTGCCGTTTATATTAAGAACTTGTAATGTCTCTTGCAGCGGTCTCTCCGCGATATTTTCAAAAATTTTATAAATTATATAACTCAGTACATATCTCGAAATATCTCTTCTTATCTTACCGATTCCTAAACTTTAATATACGATGATTATCAATGCAAAGTAGTTTCAAGCCCCATTATTCCTTGGAGCGTCCATTTACTTCATGGAATAGCTTCTCTGCTATCTATGTTTTCTCTTATGAAAAGGAGTGCTTGCCGATTAGCCGTGAAAGAACGTAGATGTATATGTATATATTGTTGAGCTAGTCGCCATCTTGATGAGATTCTGTATGAGAAGGAATTTAAATACATGAACTAAACAAAAGTGTGTTCGCGTATTATTTAACTGATTATTATTGACAGTGTCTGCTTACTACGCTGTGTTGCACGGGATCAGTGGGGAGTGTCTGATTTACACTGGACGAACCTGCCGTTTTGTATGCTCAAGATATCCAGTTTATTACTTCAAATAAATAGGCTAACACGGTCTTACCAGCAGATCTCCGGTCTTCCCCACGTGATCACCGAAAGTTAATAATAATTACAAATGTTTTCAGGAGATCGACTGACAATTTTCGTCGCACCGATACTTCGGAATTGCTTCACTGCCTTATGGAATTTAAGTTAAGCTCAATTTAATCAGGATAGAACAGTATTGAACTGTGTGAATGTTATAAGCCTGCTTTGTAAATGAAAATTCCCTTAATATACGCATGTTTTTACTATCCTGATCAGTGAAGCTAAATCAGGCCGGTGTGAGAGAGGTTTTTTAAATTTTAGATCCCACAAAAAAAAAATTAAAAACTAATACAAAATACGTCCTCCGATTTTGCAGTTATCTGCGTTTTGAAGATTGTGCTGAAGAAGCAGAATTGACGGGAAGTTGAGTAGAAATGATACAATAGGCTTTATTTGCATCTGATGGTTTTGAGTGGTTTATGAAACAATTATACACGTTATTTAAGTTTCTAACTTCTAAACGAAATGACGTACCATAATATTATGTACATTTTTTAATTTAAATGTTCAGGCAAATCTATTACACAGTTATTCCCAAATCCCTTGTGACTTCAGATCCTCAAGAGACGTTAAATCAAACTTTTAATGAAAAAATTGGAAAACTGGTAATATTTCTATTTTTAGCATCACTAAAAGCCAATAATTTGTAAAAAAATATCAGTTTATACATGACCTACAGGTCATGTATCATATGTGATACAGCAGGTCTGTATCAAGCTGCAGTAACTGTAGCCCATGTATCAAATGTGATACATCAGATCTCTAGGAAACTAAAGTAGTCAAATGTATAGAATGTTTATTTATTGCTGTTTATTGGAGTTTTAAGAAATTTTCTGTCAGTAAACATAAATTAACAGAAATCAGAGCTTTTATACACTATTTATTTAAACATTTTTGGAAGGTGACTATCAGCAGCTGTCAAGTAATGTATAAAACGCATGTCTGACTATCAGCTGCTTTTATTTTAAACCCAAATATCGACTGGTTTCCTTCATGGACCATCTTCACGGATAAGGGTTAAAATAGTTTAAGCCTCAACATTACATTTGTGATTACTTAAATAATTTTTAGAGCATGTCATGAATATCAATTCACAACACAGGACATCCAGAAGCAAACATACTAATACCAAGTGGACAGAGAACAGTACTAAGAGAAGATAGTTCAAATGGAATATTCCCTGTTCGGAGCGGTCTTTCTTTTAGTGAATACTATCTTTCTTTAACTACTCGCTTCCCCAACCTACCCAAGTGAGAACACGCATCCACGAGTTCCTCTCCCTTTACTCTGAGTATAGCGCACTTCCAGGACATAAAACGCCCATAGTTCTTAACGCTTAAATGTGTTTGATCCGAAGATCGAACCGTTCCGTTAGTTCAGCACAGGTTCCAGTTTCTATCTCCCCTCCCTTGACCCTCCTTTACACTTGCTACATGTATTTTTTGTTTACCCTATATCTAAATATTTCTTTCTCATCTTAGGAACTGATTTGTGTTCACTATTTTCCGGACCCTGCAGATAAGAAAAGGCAGATAAACGCTTTTCGTGACATTGAGAATAAATCACGGTATTTTTCTTGTAATGAACGTTATTACTTATTTGTGTTTGAGGTTTATTACTTTTGCTAGGCTTTCACAAGCTTGGGAGAAAGAAATCGGCCGTGTCCTTTTCGAAGGGACCATATGGTATTTGCCATTCCGTTCCAGGAAAAATATAGGAAACCTAGATCTGAATTAGCGAATCTATATTTGAAGCGCCCTCCTCCTAAATGTGAATCGAGTGTCTTCTTAACCACTGCCCCATCTCGCTCGGTGGTTTTCAGCCTGCGCATCCACGTCCCTCGTGCCTAAATACTAACGCCATCTACCCACCTTCCATAAGGTCGTCGTCTCGGTAATCCCTTGCACTAGTCTACAACCACTTTGCATTTACATGTATTGTTGGTTGTAAAATAAAAATGTGTCCTTCAAAATGTAGTATCATCTAAGGTTGTCGTCGTATTTGAAATTACATTTATTTTTTAAATATTCAGTCGATTTTGTTATTTATATAGGCTATATTTTTATTTGCCGTCATACATTAGAAATAAGAATTCTGTGTGTGTGTGTGCAAAGATTTCAGTAATTTGGTGCAAGATTAGGGGGTTCAGCATAACCCTCAAGATTGGCGATTATTTTTGCTGATGTGTCTAGAAATGACTTGAAAGCAGTGTATTGCATAACGCCAGTAAAGTTTCACCAGCACTTTTGGTTCATTCAAAGATAAGAAGCAAAAACATTAATACATGATCCTGCTACTGGAGACCCTTAAATATCAAGGACATGAGTATATGTTCGTGGTTATTTAATAGTCGTTGCGCTGCTTACAGTTTTACAATCTGGTCTCATAAAATAATGTTTTTTCCCGGGTGCATGGAACCATAATGCCAAAGAATGTGATATGAGACAAGTGTTTTTGCAGGAATGGATACTGTTAAGAAAAAAAGCCATAAAACTGCGCTCCATATCACGTTAGGCCTGATGAACAACTTTTCAAGGCTCTTGATAAATTGGGTGAGACTTTTAATCGATGGAATACTTTTTCTCAAGATAAGCGAGGCCATGTTGAGAGAAGGCGTTTCCTACATTTCGCCAAAGAAATAGTAGATCATTAAACAGTAACGTTCACTGTTCACAGTTTCTTCAAAAAATAAAGATCTAATAATCCGCCGTACGGTTATTACAACCCACACGCCAATTTTCTGACCCTGCAGTGGGGTTTCAAGCACAGAACGAGGGTTTTCCGTTGACCATAACAGTGTGTTTTGTGTGTTAACATGACTGAAGAGGCCGAACAATGCCTAGAAGCTGGCGTAAAGAACACCACTGGTATTCCTCTCAGTGAAAAATGTAAAACATTTGTAGTAACGGATTCACTTTTCATGATCGCGTCTTTCAATTCTTCCACTCCTGTCACTTTGTAAAGAAAGAATTTCAATGTTTGACAAAGCGCTTTATGCGTGGTTGCAGGCCCCATATCTTTTTCTTATGCCGCCTTGCGCAATGATTTTGTTGGGTTACGCTGAGTAGTCAGTAATATCCAACAACTTAGTTTAGTTTAGGAGGTCTCCCAGTGAAGTCGGCACCTAACACTAAGCCTGTCTCTCGAAATTTCTTAATAAGGTGGACGACGAACCGCTTTACGATGAGGCAGAGCGGTTTACAGGGATCTTTTCCTTTTTTTTTCTTCTAGCAGATTTCTCTTGAACTAAATCAGTGTATTTAAATAACTTTCATCAGCGCAACCAAACAATTAATTGTTACGCAATAGTACAACGAAATAAAAAAACTCGCGTATCTATTAAAAAACGGTTCTGCCAACTTGTATTCTCCCAAATTTATTTCGAACTTCTAACGTAATCTACATACGTCGCACGTAGCCACTTTTCGAACGCACTGTATCTCCATGTCTAAAGCCAACTTGTTTTTGTCTCGTGTAAAGTTTGTTAATTTCACGGACGAATATGTAATTCGTCGTGTACAGATTGATTTCAGTCGTGAAAGATCTGCTGCAGCGAGTCACTATTTAAGTTCCGAAATTTATCTTTGATCGGTTTCGTATTTTCAAAAGGTGCAAATTTAGTTTAACACTCGATAAAAACATCTTTTTGCTGATCAGGAAGGAGTGCCAACCTGGACATGGACAACCCGTCGCCCGAATCCTTCTTCTATGTCAAATATAGGATTCTTGCACAGGAAATTTGAATAATGTGTTCAGTCACAAAAAAATCGTCTGTTATGAAATTACATGATGCACTGCGGATCCTGTTGGTCTACCATCACGTTATCGTTTAATATATTGCGTACGTCTACTCTCGAGAGGAGTGATGCGCAATGTTCGTTCCTGTTGTGTGAAGGTTAGTGGTTAAATTTCAAAATTCGCAAGTTTAAACAGGGAAAGCAAAGATGAGAAAGAACGAAAAACCTACCAAAAGATCCGGGGAGAACTGTTTTAGTGCTGTGCTGTCAGGAAACGTTTATTATCCACTCCATAATTAGCGCACGACGTCACTCAATGCGCACATTTTTTTGTACACTTCAAAACACTTCAGAGAGACAGTATAATATGAGACGACGAAAGATGAAGCTTATCATCTAGTGTCAGATACCAGTGTTTAAAATAATTGGACATATTTGAGGTTGTTGTTGTTGTGGTCTTCAGTCCAGAGACTGGTTTGATGCAGCTCTCCATGCTACTCTATCCTGTGCAAGCTTCTTCATCTCCCGTAGCTACTGCAACCTACATCCTTCTGAATCTGTTTAGTGTACTCATCCCTTGGTCTCCCTCTACGATTTTTACCCTCCACGCTGCCCTCCAATACTAAATTGGTGATCCCTTGATGCCTCAGAATATGCCCTACCAACCGATCCCTTCTTCTAGTCAAGTTGTGCCACAAATTTCTCTTCTCTCCAATTATATTCAATACCTCCTCATTAGTTATGTGATCTACCCATCTAACCTTCAGCATTCTTCTGTAGCACCACATTTCGAAAACTTTTATTCTCTTCTTATCTAAACTATTTATCGTCCACTTTTCACTTCCATACATGGCTACACTCCATACAAATACTTTCAGAAACGACTTCCTCACATTTAAATCTAAACTCGATGTTAACAAATTTCTTTTCTTGAGAAACGCTTTCCTTGCCATTGCCATTCTACATGTTATACCCTCTCTACTTCGCCATCATCAGTTACTTTGCTCCCCAAATAGCAAAACTCCTTTACTACTTTAAGTGTCTCATTTCCTAATCTAATTCCGGCAGCATCACCCGATTTAATTCGACTACCTTCCATTATCCTCGTTTTGCTTTTGTTGATGTTCATCTTATATCCTGCTTTCAAATCGTTGTCCATTCCGTTCAACTGTTCTTCCAGGTCCTTTGCTGTCTCTGGGGTACTAAATTTAAAATAATATACAGGGTGACTATAATCAAAATTTTCGCTTCTTGGGTCAGCGCAGACGACAGACTATTTACCGTTTGGGTACCCAACTTCATAGGAATTATGTTCAGACTGTGTGCTGCAGGATTCGTGTCGTTGTAGTGTTAGTGTCATGACTTGCTACTAGGCGCCGGTACTGGTACGGTGGCGTGGGCTTGAAACACAAACATCAGTGTGCATTACAATTGCAGTCAGCATGGGTCTAGACAAGGGCCGCGCGGAATTAGCCGAGCGATCTAAAGCGCTGCGGTTATGGACTGTGCGGCTGGTCCCGGCGGAGGTTCGAGTCCTCCCTCGGGCATGGGTGCGTGTGTTTCTCCTTAGGATAATTTAGGTTAAGTACTGTGTAAGCTTAGGGACTGATGACCTCAGCAGTTAAGCCCCTTAAGATTTCACACACATTTGTACATTTTCTAGACAATGTGTGCAGAGTTTTATTTGTAAAGCTGTCTTATCAAAACGGAAGCAATAGAGCTGCTGCTCTTCCCGAATTTTTTTTTTTTTTTTTGGTCATCAGTCTACTGACTGGTTTGATGCGGCCCGCCACGAATTATTTTCCTGTGCTAACCTCTTCATCTCAGAGTAGCACTTGCAACCTACGTCCTCAATTATTTGCTTGACGTATTCCAATCTCTGTCTTCCTCTACAGTTTTTGCCATCTACAGCACCTCTAGTACCATGGAAGTCATCCCCTCATGTCTTAGCAGATGTCCTATCATCCTGTCCCTTCTCCTTATCAGTGTTTTCCACATATTCCTTTCCTCTCCGATTCTGCGTAGAACCTCCTCATACCTTATCAGTCCACCTAGTTTTCAACATTCGTCTATAGCACCACATCTCAAATGCTTAGATTCTCTTCTGTTCCGGTTTTCCCACAGTCCATGTTTCACTACCATACAATGCTGTACTCCAGACGTACATCCTCAGAAATTTCTTCCTCAAATTAAGGCCGGTATTTGATATTAGTAGACTTCTCTTGGCCAGAAATGCCTTTTTCGCCATAGCGAGTCTGCTTTTGATGTCCTCCTTGCTCCGTCCGTCATTGGTTATTTTACTGCCTAGGTAGCAGAATTTCTTAGCTTCATTGACTTCGTGACCATCAATCCTGATGTTAAGTTTCTCGCTGTTCTCATTTCTACTACTTCTCATTACCTTCCTCTTTCTCCGATTTACTCTCAAACCATACTGTGTACTCATTAGACTGTTCATTCCGTTCAGCAGATCATTTAATTCTTCTTCACTTTCACTCAGGATAGCAATGTCATCAGCGAATCGTATCACTGATATCCTTTCACCTTGTATTTTAATTCCACTCCTGAACCTTTCTTTTATTTCCATCATTGCTTCCTCGATGTACAGATTGAAGAGTAGGGGCGAAAGGCTACAGCCTTGTCTTACACCCTTCTTAATACGAGCACTTCGTTCTTGATCGTCCACTCTTATTATTCCCTCTTGGTTGTTGTACATATTGTATATGACCCGTCTCTCCCTATAGCTTACCCCTACTTTTTTCAGAATCTCGAACAGCTTGCACCATTTTATATTGTCGAACGCGTTTTCCAGGTCGGCAAATCCTATGAAAGTGTCTTGATTTTTCTTTAGCCTTGCTTCCATTATTAGCCGTAACGTCACAATTGCCTCTCTCGTCCCTTTACTTTTCCTAAATCCAAACTGCTCGTCACCTAGCGCATTCTCAATTTTCTTTTCCATTCTTCTGTATATTATTCTTGTAAGCAGCTTCGATGCATGAGCTGTTAAGCTGATTGTGCGATAATTCTCGCACTTGTCAGCTCTTGGCGTCTTCGGAATTGTGTGGATGATGCTTATCCGAAAGTCAGATGGTATGTCGCCAGAGTCATATATTTTACTCACCAACGTGAATAGTCGTTTTGTTGCCACTTCCCCCAATGATTTTAGAAACTCTGATGGAATGTTATCTATCCCTTCTGTCTTATTTGACCGTAAGTCCTCCAAAGCTCTTTTAAATTCCGATTCTAATACTGGATCCCCTATCTCTTCTAAATCGACTCCTGTTTCTTCTTCTATCACATCAGACAAATCTTCACCCTCATAGAGGCTTTCAATGTATTCTTTCCACCTATCTGCTCTCTCGTCTGCATTTAACAGTGGAATTCCCGTTGCAGTCTTAATGTTACCACCGTTGCTTTTAATGTCACCAAAGGTTGTTTCGACTTTCCTGTATGTTGAGTCGGTCCTTCGACAATCATATCTTTTTCGATGTCTTCACATTTTTCATGCAGCCATTTCGTCTTAGCTTCCCTGCACTTCCTATTTATTTCATTCCTCAGCGACTTATATTTCTGTATTCCTGATTTTCCCGGAACATGTTTGTACTTCCTCCTTTCATCAATCAACTGAAGTATTTCTTCTGTTACCCATGGTTTCTTCGCAGCTAACTTCTTTGTACCTATGTTTTCCTTCCCAACTTCTGTGATGGCCCTTTTTAGAGATGTCCATTCCTCTTCAACTGCACTGCGTACTGCGCTATTCCTTATTGCTGTATCTATAGCTTTAGAGAACTTCAAACGTATCTCGTCATTCCTTAGTACTTCCGTACCCCACTTCTTTGCGTATTGATTCTTCCTGTATTAAACTTCAGCCTACTCTTCATCACTACTATATTGTGATCTGAGTCTATATCTGCTCCTGGGTACGCCTTACAATCCAGTATCTGATTTCGGAATCTCTGTCTGACCATGATGTAATCTAATTGAAATCTTCCCGTATCTCCCGGCCTTTTCCAAGTATACCTCCTCAAAATGGTTCAAATGGTTCTGAGCACTATGGGACTCAACTGCTGAGGTTATTAGTCCCCTAGAACTTAGAACTAGTTAAACCTAACTAACCTAAGGACATCACAAACATCCATGCCCGAGGCAGGATTCGAACCTGCGTCCGTAGCGGTCTTGCGGTTCCAGACTGCAGCGCCTTTAACCGCACGGCCACTTCGGCCGGCCTATACCTCCTCCTCTTGTGATTCTTGAACAGGGTATTCGCTATTACTAGCTGAAACTTGTTACAGAACTCAATTAGTTTTTCTCCTCTTTCATTCCTTGTCCCAAGCCCATATTCTCCTGTAACCTTTTGTTCTACTCCTTCCCCTACAACTGCATTCCAGTCGCCCATGACAATTAGATTTTCGTCCCCCTTTACATACTGCATTACCCTTTCAATATCCTCATACACTTTCTCTATCTGTTCATCTTCAGCTTGCGACGTCGGCATGTATACCTGAACTATCGTTGTCGGTGTTGGTCTGCTGTCGATTCTCATTAGAACAACCCGGTCACTGAACTGTTCACAGTAACACACCCTCTGTCCTACCTTCCTATTCATAACGAATCCTACACCTGTTATACCATTTTCTACTGCTGTTGATATTATCCGATACTCATCTGACCAGAAATCCTTGTCTTCCTTCCACTTCACTTCACTGACCCCTACTATATCTAGATTGAGCCTTTGCATTTCCCGTTTCAGATTTTCTAGTTTCCCTACCACGTTCAAGCTTCTGACATTCCACGCTCCGACTCGTAGAACGTTATCCTTTCGTTGATTATTCAATCTTTTTCTCATGGTAACCTCCCCCTTGGCAGTCCCCTCCCGGAGATCCGAATGGGGGCTATTCCGGAATCTTTTGCCAATGGAGAGATCATCATGATACTTCTTCAATTACAGGCCACATGTCCTGTGGATACACGTTACGTGTCTTTAATGCAGTGTTTTCCATTGCCTTCTGCATCCTCATGTCGTTGATCATTGCTGATTCTTCCGCCTTTAGGGGCAATTTCCCACCCATAGGACAAGAGAGTGACCTGAACCTCTATCCGCTCCTCCGCCCTCTTTGAGAAGGCCGTTGGCAGAATGAGGCTGACTTCTTATGCCGGAAGTCTTCGGCCGCCAATGCTGATTATTTATCAAAATTTAGGCAGTGGCGGGGATCGAACCCGGGGCCGAAGACGTTTTTGATTATGAATCAAAGACTCTACCGCTTGACCTTTTTTTTTGTGCATAGACGCGAACTACCGCCCCAACACTTTTTTTTTAACAGCTGTCCTAGCTACTTTTTTTTGTTGAACAAAAATGAAAAAAGGAAAAAGAAAATGATTTCGGAAGGTTTGTTTTTCTTTTATTTTTATTTTATTTTATTTTTATACAAATGGATAAAAGGAAGGCCGTTCTTCTTCGGCTACATAAACAGAATAATAGGAAGTCGTCCCGTTACGACAAAGGATGCTCCATACTATAGCCCGCTGCGAATTTTGCGATGACTGTCTTCTCGTTGCTGTGCTGTTTCCGTTGTTTGTTCAATCTCATAAAAAAAAGGAACTGGGAAGAGGTGCTATGGTTATCTTCTCATGTCATCGATAATCCAGCTGCGAGGCGGATTATGGAATGCGCTCCAAAGAAAATTAGAAAAATATTGCCTATATTTAGGGTTCTTGACGATCGCACAACGTCGTTCGTTGAGGTAATACAAAAAATCGGGTACTGTCTTGTCGCCATTACCGAAGAGGTAGTGAACAGCGTGGCCGCTGATCCACGTCACAGAGTTCGTTTTTGCTCTTGGGAAATAAATCTGATCGGGGAAAAGAAGTGATCGGGTAGTTATCCTGTCGGGGGTCGTGCGTGTGAGAAAAGCCAATATCTGACGCACCAAATACCAAACGTCCTTTGCCGACCCGCATTCGAAACGATGTTCATCCGTGTCAATCACTTGGCATGTGGCGCACAAGGGTGAATCAGCTAGGTGGATGTGATGTACGCGGGACTGGCACAACTGTTTCCCATTAACAGTTACGTACCATGCAGATTGCACGTTAGTATCAAGGGTGGTGGCATTCACTGCCTGCCACACCGCGCGCCACTTTGTGTTGGGGTGTTTGCTTTCAATCACATTCGGCGTCCTGTTCATTTGCATGGCAGCATATACCGCCCTCGTCATCATCAAGCGTGTGGGTAGTAGTGCGGTGCGGATGTAGCTTAATTCAAGGAAGAACTGGCTAATGTAGAAGAAAGGTGCTGGGATGTCCGATATCATCACAGGGGGTGCGAGTGAGATTGGTCGTAAGGCTTCCAGTAAGAGACTTGTGAGGCACGTCGGACTTCGTCGCCACAGTTGCAGGTCACAGCTGACGAACAGGGCCTTCGCTCTGTTCTGAACATGACAAAGGCCTAAACCCCCTCTGCTCCTCGGGAGGGTTAGGGACTCGTAACGAATCTTAAATAACATGCCCGTATTAACAAAGGATCCCAAAACCGCCAACATGCGGTGAGCCAGGGTAGGTGGTACGGGGAGTATCTGTGCAAAATGGGGGATACGTGACGCCAAATAGACGTTAGCATATCGTGTCCGTTGCAGGAGGTCTAGATGTCGCAGACGGTGGTCACTTATTCCTGCTCTCATCTGATTCAATAAACGCCTGTAGTTAAGGGCTGTTGAACGCTTCATGTCAGATGTGAAATCAATGCCAAGACAGCGGATTGTGTCACTGATTCTTAGCGGTGCGACACTCTCGTCGGGTAGGCCTCTGCCTATAGACAGGGCGTGTGATTTGTGGAGATTGAGATGGCTCCCCGATGCCGCGCCGTAGGTCGCCACCCACGCCAGTGCTGCACGAACTTCGTCATTATTGCGAAGAAGGAGTACCAGATCATCCGCATAGGCAGTGCAGCAAAAAGTGTGTCCACCAAGGGATATTCCAGTCAGGCGTTGTCGGAGGCCGCAGAGGCGTGGTTCCAAGACGAGGGCGTACAATATCGCCGAAAGAGGGCAGCCTTGTCGCACCGATCGCTGGATCTGTATCGGCGGCGTAAGACGGCCATTATATAACACCTTGGACGTCACGCCGCGTAGGAGACGCATCAGTACATTAACTATGACGTCCGGATACCCCATGTGTCGCAGTACCTCCATCAAAAATGTGTGGTCGACTCTGTCAAAGGCCTGGCTAAAGTCGAGTGAGGCCAAAACTCCTGGCAGTTGGCGAGCTGTGGCTAGCGCGATCATATCTCTATATCGGCACAATGCAGAGCGAATATTATGGTCACCACCTAACGATGCCTGGTCCTGCGACACAACACATCGTACTGATCGCTTTAGGCGTGCCGCCAGAAGCCGGGTGAAAATCTTCAAGTAACTGTTGAGTAAGGTCAAGGGCCGATAGTCACTGATCCTGGATCCGCTTCGTGGTTTGTGTATAGGCACAATCAGTCCTTCTAGGAAGGCCCCAGGTATCTGCGTCGTGGGAGACATAAGATCGCGGCAAATATCAGTCCATGCTGGTGCCAGCAATTGTTGATACGTCCGGTAAAATTCCAGAGGAAGGCCATCAGGTCCCGGGGACTTATGAGCAGCCCCAGCCTGTATTGCTTCAATGATTTCCTCTTCCGTTACATCTGCAGTCAAATCCGCCGCCGCTGTCGGAGAGATCGAGCCATAAGTGAGTTGAGAGACTTCGGCGATCACCTCTGGGGGATGTCGATGTTCCGAGTACAGCCTAGTGTAGTGAGCATGAAGGGCGTTTCCTATGTCGCGCTGGGTATCAAGGCGTCGTCCGTCTTCCGTCGTGATAGCTTGGATCAGTGTCCTGCGTCGGCGCCGTCGTTCTGCAATGACGTGGTACATAGACGGTTCCTCCTGGGCCACTCTGTCTTGAGTGCGCACTCTGACGATCGCACCTTCAAGGTGGCAACGTGTTAATCTGATGATCTGTGCCTTGGCACGGTTCACCGTCACCTGCCGTGCAGGCGAGTACGGCAGTGTTGTACATTCCCTTAAGATGCTGTAGTAAAAGTCCATGGTATGTCTCTTCCATGCTGCAACATCTCGGCCGTAACCTATCAAGGTCTTCCGGAGGGCTGGTTTGGCGCAGAGTAACCACCACGACAGTGTAGACCGGTAGGTACCACGCCGGCGGCTACAAGAGTCCCACGTGGTCTCTATAAGGCGGCGGCATTCCTGAGAAGCGAGGTGGGCGACGTTCAACTTCCAAAGACCACGGCTGTGCCACACCTTCTGGCGGCCGAGGGTAATAGCGCAGATGTAGGCCTCGTGGTCAGAAAAAGCTGTGGGCCAAACTTCGGCAGCTCTTGTCCCCACAGCTATGGAGCGCGAGATGTAAATCCGGTCGATGCGGCTGGAGGAATGGCTGGTGTAGTGAGTAAATCCGGGCCGATCGCCACAAACATGTTCCCACGAGTCCACCAATTGAAGATTATTTATAATTGTCGTAAGTTCTGCGCAGGGAGAATGATGTGGTAACTGATCCTTGGGTGCTTGGCTACAGTTAAAGTCCCCTCCCATTATCAAGGCGTCCTGACGGCCCATAAAGAGGGGCGTGATTGTATGAGCGAAAAAGGTGGATCGTTCGCGACGCCGACCAGATCCTGACGGTGCATAGATGTTAATAAGTTTGACTCCTTGGATAGTAAGAGCCATGCCTCTGGCGTCAGGGAGATATTCGACGTCTTCTGCGGATATACCTTCGCGGAGGAGGATCGCCACACCATTGCCATTGGCAGACGCATGTGAGACCCAAGTCGTGTAGCCATAGGGTCCCTTGAAGTCTGTGACATACACCTCTTGAAGGAGCGCAATGTCGATGTCTGCTGCGTTGAGCAGGTCCTGTAGCATCTTTAGTTTATGTCGGGCACGTATGTTGTTGATGTTAATCGTCGCTAGACGGTACGTTTGGTCAGCCAGGTCGGCAACTGGGTTGTGTATGAGGCCAGGGCGGCAGGGGCGGCCCCACAGAGGCTGACGATACAGCCGTAGTCACTGTTGTTGGTCGGTGCTGGGCACAGCCGCGGGAGCATCTCTGCCTTCGGCATCCTCCTGGTGCTGTGGCTCATCCTCGACATCATCCGCCCAAGAATCAGATGCAGCAATTGGTAACTGTTGATGAGTGCTGTCAGTAGAGCGCTCTCGCGCATGTTCAGTAGCAGAAGTGATGTTGTCAGACTGAGGCTCAGAAATTGTATCAGCCGTAGCATCGTGACGGGAAGGGTGAGTTGTGTTGGTAGAGTCCTGATTGTCGTCCGACGCCGGATGTTCGTCCGGGTCACACATCCGAAGCAGGCAATCATCGGATGGCGTATGGCGCCGTTTCTTGCGTTTTCGAGGGGACCGTTGTTTCCGGACATGTTGTTCTGAGTCAGAATGCGGGCGACAATCGTCTGATGCGGTCTCCATTGGTAGGAAGGCAGAGGTCGGGACAATTTCCGTTTCTACTTCCATCTTCTCTTTAGGCTCGTCGTGGTGGCACAATTGATCACCGTCTTGAGGCAAGTCTGCCGATGACGTCGTAGAGGGGGATATGCTGTCCGCCACACTGTCATCGACCACTGACTGCAATAAGGTGTTTCGATCCTGGGCAGGAACAGCTGTTGCGGTTGCAGCCGCTGCATACGTGATGGGGAGTGAAATAGGCGTCGCCGGGGAGGGAACTTCACCAACCGGTGTCTGAGTCAGTCGGCGTTGAATGCAGGCCGATCTGACATGTCCTTCCTGGCCACAGCCGGCGCAAGTACGCGGTTGTCCGTCGTACATGACAATGGCTCTGCAGCCGCCAATTACTAAATAGGATGGCACATGCTTCGCCAGTTCAATCTTAATTTGGCGCACTCCATTTAAGACGGGGTACGTTTCAAACGTTTGCCATTTTTCAGCCAAGTGGCTTAGCACGTTGCCGTACGGTTTGAAAGCTGTCATCACAACATCTGGCGGGACTTCGAATGGCAGCTCGAAGACCCTCAGAGTGCGAAGGCCTAATCCAGCGTGGTCGATCGTGACAGTTCCTATGTGACCATCAGAATGCTTGAATTTAAGTCCATGAGCGTGTCGACACACAACATCAGTGCACGCCTTTTCATTGATCATTTTTATGTAGACGACACTTTGTGTTGTAGAAAAGTGGATCCCAATGATGTCTTGAGGTGCAATATGAAGTTCTTCCCGGATGAAACGTTCAGTGTCAAGTGCTCGAGGTCTTGCATAGTCCGCTTGAAATGTGATCTTAATGGTGGACTTGCGATACGAGTGCGCCATGGCACTACCGAGACACGGACGCGTGACACTCGCCGCAGCGGAAGGTAAACAGTAAACACTCACGCGCGCGGTGCGCTAGCAGGGGGACACAGGGACGACGACATTGCCCCACCGCTGCTAACAGCGGACTGTCCGACCCCTAGACCACGGGTCGACGCACTAAAGGAAAACGGAGACGTCCTCTCCTCGCACCGGGATAGAATTAACTGGCAGTTTGGGAATTACTCCTGGGAGAGACCGACACTCAATAGTGACACAATTTGTTGAGTAGTTACTGTGGCTGTGGCTGAGAATGCTGGACACAATGTGTGATCCTCAAGCAGTGCACGAGTTGTAACGCGAACAGCTGAACATGCCACGGTTAACCGTTCGAAAAGTGCTGCGAAACAGCTGTGAAATGGTATCCAGGTTGTCGTTTATGCAGACAGTCGTCATCTGGAATGTAAACACGGTATGCAATTAAAAAAATGTTATCACCTCATGTGGAAATTAAAATGTATTTCTTTCAATGGTTTGTTCGTTATTTTTCTTCCGCATTTCCTTAAGAATATTTCCACAAAGTTTCATTGTCGTACGATGACTCGTTTCGCATGGCGGTCCCCTCAAGTAGCGGAAGTTTAATTGTAACCATTTCTCATTACGTTGTTCAAGGGTAGATGTAAAAAAAATGTAATGAAACGATTTTCGCCTGACAATGGACCCACAGGGTTCGAAATGCATCGCGTGGTTTAAGATATTATTGCGTCCACAACTCCAAAATATGGATAAAATAGGACATTTCAAAACAATGAAGTAGGCTACCGATCCGGGTGTTGACCACAACTGGGGATACACCAAGTCGTATCAGTCGATCTGGCTAGTGGACGTTAGTTGGACCAAGCAAGGTCTTTGATATGGGTGAGGACATAATGGCCTCTTGGTAGGGAGCACTAAAAGAATATTGAACAAGCAGTATTTGTGTATATACTGTAGGTAAAGACCATAGTAGGGGAGATCTTAATACCGTACCGAGCAGGGTAGCGCAGCGGCTAGCGCACTAGAGTCGCATTCGGGAGGACGACGGTTCAAACTAGCGTCCAGCCTATGCTGATTTAGGTTTTTCCTGATTTCCCTGAATCGCTTGAGACATACGCCAGGATGGTTCCTTCAAAAGGGCACGGCCGAGCTTGTGCTCCGTCTCTGATGACCTCGGGACGTTAAATACCAATCTCCTCCTCCTCCTCCTCCTCCTCCTCCGCCTCCTCCTGTATACCAAGTGACTGGTGTCATGTTTATGACTTTGGTGAGGATTTTGACCCTGTCCTCTTAATGGTTGACTTTCTACGATTCAGTCAGTGCTGGTCCAGCCGGCTTCTTAAGGCGCATCACAGCTGGGCTCTTTCCTCCTCTTCCTCATCATCATCTTCCTTTCTAGAATTAGGTTGTTGGCTGTTCCGAACTCACAAACAAAATTATTCCCATCTCTTTCTGGGTCTTCCAGTACCTCTTTTCACATTCGGCTTGTAGTTCAAGATCTTCTGAGGGCTTCTGTGACGTGGCATTCTCATGAGCTGTTGTCTCCAACCTTCACGATATTTTTGAATTTTTTCATTCATATTGTAAAATTTAATCCTGTTCCAATACCTTCGTTTCTAATCATATCTCGTCTTGTACAGCCCTTGGCTTTCATAGGAAACTCATCTCTGCTGTATGATATTTTTTTTTATTTTTTTGTGGTAACCCAGCTTTCGCTTCGATAGGGTAACACAGGAACCGCCATTAGTTTATAGAATTACCTGATGGTTTCTTTTTGTACTCTATGGCCCAATGTTATGCTTATGGTGCCACAGACAGCTTGGAATTTGTGTATTTTGTTTTCAACATCAGAATCAAAATCGAAACTTACAGCGCAGCCTAAATAAGAGAACTGAGATACTTGTTCTCAAAATGAATGATCCAAAACAATTTTTGATCTGACTGGATACTTTCCTTGGAATGCCATTACTTTTGTTTTGTTGCAAGAAATTTTAAAATTTTTTCATAACGCGGGACCGCAGTCACAATATATTTATTTAAAGTCAGTACCGCCATTAGACTGTTGTTTATGTACGGTGCTACATTTATACTTACACAATCATGATTTCGGCTTCAAAGTGCCATTATCAAGTGTTTTAAGTGTTAGGCAATTTATAACACTTAAAACACTTTAAAGCCGAAATTATGATTGTGTAAGTGTAAATGTAACACTGTAAATAAACAAGTCTAATGGCGGTACTGACTTCAAAGAAAGAAATTTTGAAGATGTACTTCAAAAATGGTTCAAATGGCTCTGAGCAATATGGGACTTAACTTCTGAGGTGAAGATGTACTTCTTGCATTTTCCGTTCAGCTGGTATACCGATCTTTGGGGGTCATCTTCATTCTGTTGAAGAATAACGATGTCATCAGCAAGCAAAAGTACATTCAGGTATCCCTTATTCGCTATCTTAACTTCTTTGTTTACTTTACATTGAAGTCATCGTAATACTAAAACTGGTAGATGGCAGCCCACACCCTTGCTAAACACATCGATTAATAATTATTTCTTCTAATCGACTCCTACTTGTGTTTATTACAATGCGTGTAATTTTTTAAAGACTTTTCAAAATGGTTCAAATGGCTTTAGAGGTCATCAGTCCCCTAGACTTAGAACTACTTAAACCTAACTAACCTAAGGACATCACACACATCCATACCCGAGGCAGTATTCGAACCTGCGACCGTAGCAGCAGCGCGGTACCGGACTGAAGCGCCTAGAACCGCTCGGCCACAGCGGCCGGCTAATGACTTTTCACTACCTTTTCTATATTCAGACATAATCTTCCATAGACTATCACGGCTCACATGGTCAAAATCCATATGTGCTTCTGTATTAAATTCTCCTGTTTTTCTATAACTTTTTAAATTAGAAACACATTGTTTGTGCATGAATGACGTGATCTAACCCTCGCGAGACCTAGAGGGTGGTTTTCTAAGCCGTACAAAAGGATTTCAGCACTGGTGGTGTGTGAAACGCAGCACAGAGCTGAGAGAGGCTCTGTGCCTGTGGCATAGAACAGTCATTGACTGCAGTGGCCTTGCATCAGCGTCTCGCTCCAGTTGCAGTGCCTGCCACGTGCACGTGTTTACAACAGCTGCTAGGTGCTCGCTTCGCGCGTTGCACATACGTCTGCAGTGGCAGCGTGCTGAGCACGTGGCGCCGTTTCCTGCCGCCAACAGGTTACTGCTTTGAATGAGATCGCGTCTGCAGCGCGTGCAACTGTAAGTGCCCTGCAAGCCGATCGCTTCGTCTTTCTACGCATCTCGTCAACGTTTGTATGTGTGTGCTACAGTGTGCGATTTTTGCTTTTACCAGTGGGGGGGGGGGATGCCTTAGGGGTTAGTATAATTATATATGTTACTAGCTTGGACCGTGGCGTTACCCATGGTTAAACAGTTATTTATAAATAGATGTTAACGGCGAAACTCACTATTCACGCGTATGCACTATCTGAAGCCGGCCGCGGTGGTCTCGCGGTTCTAGGCGCGCAGTCCGGAACCGTGCGACTGCTACGGTCGCAGGTTCGAATCCTGCCTCGGGCATGGATGTGTGTGATGTCCTTAGCTTAGTTAGGTTTAAGTAGTTCTAAGTTCTAGGGGACTAATGACCACAGCAGTTGAGTCCCATAGTGCTCAGAGCCATTTGAACCATTTTGAACCACTATCTGAAAAGCCATTCCTTGTTATATCTTTAAAAGTACATTATAGGTAAAGCTTATTTACAAAATCGTCTACATACAGGTATAGGAGGGGAATTCAAAAAGTAAAGGCACATTTGTCAAAAGCTGTACTTATTCTGATGACAGAAAACAGAAACATGCGTTATTTTTGTACGTAACCTCCTTGGACTTCAATGCAGTTTTACGAGTTTCTTTTTATTTCATCAGGAAATACGTTTATCGGTTGTATCTGTAACCAATTTTGCACCGCAGCAATGACGTCTTCATCCCTTTCAAATCTTCTTCCCTGTAGCGCTTCCGTTAAGGGTCCAAACATGTGAAAATCGCTTGGAGCCAGGTCTGGACTGTATGGTGGATGTTCCAGCACCTCGAATCTCAACTCTTTTATTGCGTCGGCTGTCCGTTTGGCAGAATGTGGGCGAGCGTTATCTTGCTGCAGGATGACACCTCTTCACAGTTTTCCACTACGTTTGGATCTGATTACAGGTTTTAGTTTCGTACGCAACACATCACATTCACCATACAATACAGACCTGGCTCTAAAACCTCGTTTACGCTGGGGCGACGTCATGCAACATTGTGGCATGCTACGGAAATGTAGCGTGCGTCGTCTTGTCATTTAGTTCTAAATGTTTTGAATGCTTAACTACTACTACATAACACTTTTTCAGAATTAATAAGAAACTATTAATAGTAAACTTTCAGTGTTCGGCTCCACAAATTTAAATAATATGTAAAGTTTTACTCCAGTGCGTGGGAAATAAACATCCCAGGTTGGGATGCATAAACTAAAACCAGAGGAGGGGATGGTTTGATGCAGAGGGGGGGGGGGAGGGAGGAAATTCCCCCATCCCCCCCCCCCCCCCCTGCAAATCGCACACTGGTGTGCTAGCGGCACATACCACCATCGCTCGGATTTGGTGACTGGTAGACCTAGGGGGGCGGGGGAGCGTTATCCTCTGAAGCCTGTCAGCGTGAAAACCAACTGTCGCTCTGAGTAATTATGCTAAATGCCCAGTGAAAAGTTTGGAACAAGCTCTGAAACGGAGATTTTAATGTCGACGGTAGTGCTTTCGCAATCACGACGGGAAATTCATTGAAAAGTTTATGAAGCAAATAGAGACGAAAGGCTTCAAACTTAATATTCTTGAAACGTTAGAAATTATCAAGCAACTTTCTTTTAAAGACGGTTCCATTTTTAATGAACAGTTGCAGTTACACAAACTTTTTTTAATGACATAACGCCGTCACTTAGAAATGCTGAAAGTTGACTCTTATTTTTCCTCAGAGTAGGCTCTAGAATATCGTTTTCTTCTCCTCTCTTTTTCATTTATTACGTTGTAATTGTTTCGTACAAAAATGTACCTAATACTTTTTGTTGCATTGTTCTACATAATTTTTAATTTTGCATAATACAAGCTACTGATATATTAGATTATCGCTTATGTGTTATTTAAAATATTTTTTTGTAAATTAAGCAACTGGTATCTTCGACTGTTACTGATGGCGCGACTTGGTTTGTGTCCTCGTTATGGCAATTTCGGACTGTGAGCCTCTTCGTCTGATGCCACCTCCATTGACTGTTTCCTCTTGCAGCCCTTAGCTGCGTGTACCGTGCTACGCCATACAGCTATAGTCTTACTAGCTGTATGACAGTTTCAGTGTCTTTAATTTTATGTGGTTTTAATATTTTCTTAATGAATTATTATAAGAGAGCATTATTGCTCTTAAATTTGTTCTTCATTTACTACATGTGAGTACAGTCTTCTTATAAGTCTGTTCGGAATAAAAACTGTCTGTTGCTCAGTTCTTTCTATGTTACTAGTTATTCACAATTTTTTTAGGTAATTGTGGATTTTCTGGCGAAGACACCAGTAGTCAGTGTCGAAACCTGGCAAGAGTGAAATTTTGTTGCAACCAGGTGGCTTCGTTTTACCTGTTGAATTCTTGTACTGTTGCTGTCTCGCAGCCATATTTAAAACTGTAAGATTAATAAGCTTTAACCAAGAATACAGGCGCATTAACGTGTAATGAGTCTCATTGTAGACGAGCCTTCATTATTTCTTTCTTTTTAGTTTCTAAACCATCACTTGCTTCACACCTGCAGCGAGAGGTGTATTACTGAGTAGTGTGTCGTCGCCCCCGAGGCATAGCAGAGTGTGCCTCGGTTTTTTATTTTCGGTTTACGGCAATACTTCTTGCTACAAACAGCACCCTGCTTTACGTGCTGCGTCGACACTAGCGGATGGCAGCATTCTTGGAGAGGAAAAGGAAGGGCTATAGGGGAGGAAGGAGGCCCAATTATTTAAAAAAAAATGAGGTTTATCCGAGGTGCGATTATTGCTAGTTGAAAACTTTTACCAATACCCCGCCTAGTGGACGTGAAATACCGTCCGCTACGGCAATTTTTGCACACTCCTCCGGGAGTATAAAATTATTTAAAAAAAAAAATCTTCTGGAAGGCGGTGTATTTGTCATCCGTAGAATCTGAGACTAAGCATCCAAGACAAGAATTTCCAAATCCTAACAAAAAGTGACGGAATTTATGTTGATAAGCTGATATGACAACCTTGCTGCTCCGAACTGCGCGAGTCATCAAACTGCGTCACCTCGATTTACCTGTTAGCTGTAAATGTTATGAAACATTGAGTGAGTGTGCGGCGAAGTAAAGCAAACGCATTTCTTATCGAAGCGAAACAGTGACAACACCTCATGTAACATGAGGAAACCCATTACTGCAGCAAACATGTAAAGCCACTTGGCTGTAAGCACAAACAAAAGAAATCTTTTAATGCACTGAACAGACGAACGCGAATTGCGGTAGGAAGATGTTCTAATGTTTCAAAAGATTATCTACAGGATAGACAATCTCATGTGAGCGATTGCAATTCATCCAAAAACTGCAGAATACTCGTCTGTGGTGTAGTTAACATGAATAAAAAATAATGCAGTGGAAGCTTTCTTCCTACTTTAAGTCGACAGAGAGACATAAGGAGTTTCAGTGGTACCAGTGTTCCCGCGTGGGTTAATCGTAACTGGATATCGTCATCAGATCGCCAACGTGGCGCTGAACTGATCAAAGGAATACTGCTTTCGTTATGCACTGCCGGAAATGAAAATTAGTACTCTCTTTTAGAGGTTTCAAGTTCACTCAAGATATATTGTTGCAACAGTGCATATGGAGTAGATGAAATGATTACTTTTACATATCAATAGCACAGGCGGTTCTGAGGTACCAGCTACCGACCCATGCTGAAACACCAATATTCGTGATGTAGCCTGCGCCGGCGGAAGTGCAGTCAATCGTACAGATGGCGAATATTGTCCTGGCGCATTTAATGCCACACCTGCTCGACTAACTCACGTAGCTCTGTAAGAGTTGTTGGTTAACGACTCGGACGAGTCACTTCTCGTCCCATCATGTCCCACAAGTGCTCGGTTGGAGACGAGTCCGTAGATCATGCCAGCCAGAGAAATTGCTGCATGTCTTGCAGGCCGCGTTAAGTTTCATGGGCAGTGTGTGGGGAAGCATTATCCTGTTGGAACAACACATTACCTTCCAGTCGCAAAAACGCCAAAACAACGGGTGTAACAACATTCTGCACGTACCGAGTACTGGCTGGCGTACCCTCCAGGAACGCTAAAAGCGAACGAGAACTGTAGCTGATTGCACTCCACAACATAAGCCGTGGATTGGGACAAGTGTGTCTCGGACGAATGCACTCGAGACAGCGCTCATCAGGTCTACATCGCACCCACAAACTACCTGCGTGCTGGCAGAAACTTCTTTGATCGCTGGAGACCATGACGCTCCATTCCAAGTGATCCTCTGACGTCACCGGTTGATACACGAACGTCGATGCTATGGCGTGAGTGGAAGAGGGGCTAGAGGTAGCTTGTAGTGAGGTTGATGGCCGACAGTTTCGGTACATTTTGTAAGATACGGTACAAATTGTACGTTCATTGTCGTAGCAATGGAATTCGCAGTTAACTAACGTAAATAAAAAAAGTACACAGTAATGTGATTTTATCCCTATTACCTCCTTAAGCTGGCTTCTGCGACCCCAGGTTCCCTACCTCAAATTGTTCGTTGGAGCATCCTCCATACCCTGTTAAATTTTTGCACGCTCTTGGAAACACCCCATATATATAAAGGGTGAAACGAAAACCGCGCACTCAGGCTTCGCGCACATGCCGGCGAAAAAAAAATCTCAGTCACAAAATTTCGAATGGCGTGTACATTCGGCAGAAACAGGACGTTAAAGAGTGGCAATCTGGCAACACTGTAACCACATGTATACACTGTAACCACATGTATACACGTAAGGTTGTGCTCTACATTTGGTGCAGTGGATGGAGTTTTTGGTTAGCATGCAGGAGGTCGAGGGTTCGATCTTGGGTTCAAAAATGTTTTCTATTTGGTAAACGTAGTCCAAGTGGTACGGTATCTGGTATCTTAATCGTCAACAGCGATTACAGTGCGTCCTCTGGAAAACATTTGCACTTACATACGACAATCGTAGAAACGGAACAGTGGTCAGCTTGGAAAGATGCACTTCCCACATCGTGGGCTCGAATTTATTGGCACCACTTCCTCTACTAGAAGCGAAACCTGCTTTCTTTGTACCCTCCTCTGATGGTCACATAGATTAGTACGATGTATTATTCTTGCCTCGTTCAGGTCCATTACATTTCGTTAGAACATTACGTTACCAGTAGGACTAGAAACGTTGAAAGGTCTCTGTTGGATTCCTTTCATGTTAATTTCTTAAATCTGTTGACATTTACGGCATAAATTCCTCTTCTAAATTTACTGTGGTATTTCTGACTATCTGGGAGGAGACTGAGCAGTGGAACGTGTTACTTTTACACATAAACAAGAACGATCTGTCACACTACTACACTTTAAAACACAGTTTATATGTAATTTATGTCACACAGTCTCATACGGAACCTACATCCGCTTTCTTTTATATACTGTATATGATAAGATACTGTCATCCCCCTTCCCTTCTGTGTGAGAGGATGAATGAGCAAATGTGTTTCTAGTTGCATGCTTGAGGGTAGCAGACAAGCCTGTCTGCTAGAGAACAGTAGGACCAACGTCGGAACAGGTAGCTACGCTTGCTAAAAGCAGAGAGGTTTCCATTCTTAGCATGTTTCTGTCCGTCCCTTGTCATGTTAGCATAGGAAGCTGTCTCTCTGGTCACTTCCGTTTGTATCTGGGAAGCACGCTCGGTAGGAGCGCAGGTCAGTCTGTCCGTGGCGAGCGTCTGAAGTGGTAAGATCTCCGGCTAAGCGCGTGTCTGCTAAGTCCGTAGGACAATGGATTTCTTAAGTTTAGCCTAACTGAAAATTTAATCACCTTTATTTCACGTTTAGCTCTAAAATATCTAATGTTATCTTAACTTGCAACGCAGTGTAATTCGGGTATGAAGTTCAGAATATCTTCCGGTAGTTGATTTGTCACTACTTTGTGAGTAAAGTGGAACCACGTGTTGATCAGTAACTAAGATCATCAATCTTAAATGCGAATGCTCGTGTGATTATAACGTCTCGTCTTGACAATATTTTTTTTATATAGCAACTTTTCTTTATGTTCAACCCACGTGGGGTATACTTTATGAGACCAGTACCACGTGCTTATACAACTGTTTGACCCATCAGGTCAATAGTAAGACGATAGTAAGCAGTTCGAGGTTTTTCTTTAGTTCAAATGGTTCAAATGGCTCTGAGCACTATGGGACTCAACTGCTGAGGTCATTAGTCCCCTAGAACTTAGAACCAGTTAAACCTAACTAACCTAAGGACATCATAAACATCCATGCCCGAGGCAGGATTCGAACCTGCGACCGTAGCGGTCTTGCGGTTCCAGACTGCAGCGCCTTTAACCGCACGGCCACTTCGGCCGATTTCTTTAGTAAATTGCGTTTCGATGTAATTTATTTTAATTATCAAAATTATTGTGGAGTTACACTCTTTGTGTAAACCAAGTTGACCACGTGAAGCATGTGGTGAAGGCATCAAAGTAGCCCTCAGCTATTCTTTTCGGGAAGATTTCACAGAGAGTTAGTATGAATTTAGTGTACCAGTGTGTGGTAATTACATGACGGACACTCGATTGCACTACGAACGTAACTTCTTTGGGTGAAAATTGAATCGGTTGGTTGTGGTTAATTTCCTCTTGCATATGTTTCAACGTTCTTTGTGTGTTATTTTATGAATGCAGTGTTGTATGTAGTCTCCCAATCTTGGCTCCCTATTTGATGTGTTCCGTAAGATTACAAACTCGCATTTTCACAATCCTAAATAAGGCACCACCTTAGTAATGAATCAAGTTTAATATGCTGAAATTTCAATGATCAATGTTAAAATAAATTTCCAAATATAAACTGATTTATTTCTTTTTATTTAAATTCTCTTTTATATATATATATATATTACCGGTTGTCGTATGACTATTAAAAGATTATAATTAATGTTAGGCTGGTTGGGAATTTGGTAAGCTAGACTAGATACCTGGTGAAACAGTTGCGCAGTAATGCACGGTTAACTTCCCCAGACAGCTCACAGCTTTTAAACCGCTTTTATTGTTTATCAGTACCGCTTTCATAGAAAATTAAAGTAACAACGTTACAACGTGCTTTGCAAATAATGTCCAAAGTCGGTTACTATTTGTATGTGTTATCATCTTGGTCCCATTAATTGTTTCAACTGTCTATTTCTTATTTACAAAATTGTTGAGGCTTTCGTGGCCACTTGTTGACAAACTGCCTATTGGCTTCTGTCTCGGTTTCTTCGGCCGACGTTCATCTAATGATTTTTCTGACGTTTCGCCAGCACGAGTGGCTGGCATTGTCAAAGCTTCACCCTCCATTGCCGGTGAAGCAATGGAGGGTGAAGCTTTGACAATGCCAGCCACTCGTGCTGGCGAAACGTCAGAAAAATCATTAGATGAACGTCGGCCGAAGAACGCGAGACAGAAGCCAATAGACTATTTCTTATTTGTCTAACCACGTATTTGTTGTGTTCAGCGTTACAAAATGTTGTAAATTTAGGGTACATGTGACACAAGAAACGGTGTATATTACAGTATGAAATGTCAGAATGAAATTAGCAAATAAAAAAAATGCACCCCAACCCAGGATGGAACCCTCGACCTACTGCATGCTAACCCAAAACTCTGTCAACTGCGCCAATGGTGCAGCACGATTAAAAATGTGATGTCAGAGGTACTTGCCATACATGTTGTTACAGTGTTGCCAAACTGCCACTCTTTAACGTCCTTTTTCTGCCGAATATACACGCCAGAAAATTTTGTGAAAGAGATTTTTTTATCGCTGGCATGTGAGGAGTCGCGCTGCGAAGCCCGAGTGCTCGAATTTCGCTTCACCCTGTTCAATGTGCCCTCCATCAGCAACACGAACATCACATCGGTACTGAAACTCCTCCCATACTCGGACAAGCTTGTCCATGGTCACTGATTTTATGGCATTACGGATCCGGTTCTTCAATTCTTCCAGGTTCTTTGGGAGTGGTGGTACATAAACGTTGTCTGTAACGAAACCCCACAGGAAGAAGTCAGAGGGTGTCAAATCCGGTGACCGTGGGGCCCAGCTGAGACCTGCTAAGTCGCCAGCTCCTTGACGACCAATCGAATGGTTCGGTAGAGTTTGGCTGGCTCTGAGCACTATGGGACTCAACTGCTGTGGTCATCAGTCCCCTAGAACTTAGAACTACTTAAACCTAACTAACCTAAGGACAGCACACAACACCCAGCCATCACGAGGCAGAGAAAATCCCTGACCCCGCCGGGAATCGAACCCGGGAACCCGGGCGTGGGAAGCGAGAACGCTACCGCACGACCACGAGATGCGGGCTCGGTAGAGTTTCATTCAGATATTCACGCACTTGGAGTCTCCAGTGAGGGGCTGCCCCGTCTTGTTGGAAAATGAAGTTGTCTTCGTGCAGCCTCGGAAACAACCAGTTTTGTAACATAGCGAGATACTGCTGACTGTTAACCGTGTTTCCATCAAAGAAGAATGGGCCTTAAACAGAGGATCGGGATATCGCACAAAAAACATTGACTTTAGGTGAATCTTGTACATGTTCAGTGGCTGCATGTGGGTTCTGTAGGCCCAAAATTCGAACATTGTGTTTGTTTTCCTGACCACTAACATGAAACCTCGCTTCACCACTGAATACGATACGTTGTGCGAAAGTGCTATCATTGTCAATAGCATCAAGAATCTCGTTACAAAATGCCACACGTTTGCGTTTGTCATCAGGACACCGAGCTTGTAATAGCTGTAACTTTTACGGCTTCATAACCAACCGGCGTCTCAAAATACGTCTAGTTGTTGTTGTAGACAATTGTAACTTCCTACCGGCACGACGAGTTGATTTTGAAGGAGTATGTTGGAAAGCAGTTTCAATTCGTGCAACATTTTCTTCAGGAACACGAGGGTGGCCAGGACTCTTTCCTTAACATACACATCCTGTATCTAGAAAATGTCGATACCATCTGCGAATGTACCACGCATTCGGAGGTTCAATTTGGTACCTCAACCTGAAACGTCTTTGCAATATAATCAGGGAACTGCAATTCGTAAACTCGAGAACACAAAATGATTTCTGCTGCGGAGTAGCCATTTTAAACATATGACGGTTACTAAGCAAAACAGAAGACAACTGACATCTAGCGGCTATTAATATAAACTAGACTGTGTATTCGTTTCTCCAATAGCCGAGCCGAGGCGCAGTGATCTATGGTCTGGACATAATATATATATATATATAATGTGTGTGTGTGTGTGTGTGTATATTACAAATGTAATCCAACGATATATTAATACAGCATGTCTAGGAAGAACTGTGAAGTAAAAGTGTATTTACAATTAGATGTTCCTGTCGGTGTTGTAGTGGGCTGAATACGCACCACCTACATTTTTATTATATTTCCCTCAACAATAAAATTATTCTCCAAAATTGGAGATAGTCGATTAACTGTGCGTCGTCCTTCTAGAGATATGAGTGAAGTACAGTGGAAACAATGCATGGATCGGGCGGATATGTTTCTACATATAATGAAGTTTAATTACAGGAAATGTACTCGTAATTGCGAAAATGGGCCACCTTCGGTTGTATATCGGAATGACGATAATACAGGTCTGCAAAAAAATATTTTTTGAAAGTTGTTTGAAATTTGATAACAGACTTTTATGTACTTTTCAGCGCTGATTTCAAAATTGCAATCCATTTTTTTCTATCACGTCAGGTTTTCTCACAAAAAAATTTAAGCCATTTATCACATTTTTTCCAAATTAAAAAAATTTATTTTATTTATAAATCATGTTCTAAACTACATTTCTAGTACACTTCCATTTCTCTTTAAGCTCTTCTTATAATAACGCTTTCGCTTTCTGTCGAAGCTTCTTTTATCGCTTTTCCGGCTGTGGACTCCTTGCGGATCATCTCTTTTTATCATCCAGCAGTAGTCCGTTATCATGTTGACGTTCCATCTTGCTTCATATCTTCTTTCCATTTCTTTGATGTTTTGGTGGAATCTTTCGCCGTGCTCTTCACTTACATCACCAAGGTTTGCAGGGAAGTAATCAAGATGTGAGGAGCATATTCTATTTTGAAATGTGCCGTAACTCCAGGAACATCACTGCAAAACACGAGGTCACCTTCTTGAGAGGCGAAAGATTCAAATTCCTTTTCCATCGATCGATACCAAGAAAAGGATGTACCCGGAGCCAACATATGTTAATCATTCAATCTAGATCCTAAAACCCCTGCCGATTCTTCAGAAAGGCCTAGGTCTCTAACTAAATCGTTCAGTTCAGATTGTGAGAATGGATTGGGATCGGTTGTGCTAGGATCGTAGCAATCTTTGTCTTCTTCACTATCCCCTTGCTGAGCGAATGGCTCGTAATCATCTATATCATCCGAAGAATATGGAGGAGAGGGTATTGGTACTTCAGGAACAGGGCGAATGGCTGATTGAAAAACAAAAAGGATATATCTTACCCTAACATTCAAATTGAAACCTAGTACGTCGCAAGAACAAAAATAGCAGTCATCACTATAATTTTTGGGCTCCCTCCAAACCATTGGTACTCCCTAATGTAAGGACTGCTTTTTACCTTGAAACCATTGTCTCAGTTCTTCGGCATACACTAAACAAAATTTGTGTGGAGCCCAAGGCCTATCTTGATCGCCTATCTTTGTACCAAAATAGGCGAAATATACTTTTTCAACAAAATCGGAAATGTTTGTTTGTTGCTTTTTAACGGTATAGTTACAACAAACGTAGCAGAAGCAATCAGGCGAGTTTATACATCCTCTGGTAGCAACAGTCTGACACAAGAAAACAGTCACTACTTTCAAGCACTAGTAACAACAACCCGTGAACAGCACAGAGTGAAGAGGTACTGTGAAGGACAATAGCACAAGTTCACTGCTTGGTGATGGCGGGGGAAGGGGCAGCGCGACCGGCAGGCACTGACACGAAAATACTGCTGGTTTCTCCTAATTACTCTTTATTTTACGTATATCTAGTATAAAAACGGCTAAATAACAGTTTATGGAGATTCTAAAAACCAAAATTCACTCACTAGAGTGCTGAAATATCGAAAAAAGCTAAAACTAGACTAACAGTTTGTGAAATAACTGTACGTGATAGAAATTTTTCACTATTTTTCGCGAAATCAGCGTTGAAAACGCTATAAAAATCACTTAATAAATTTGAATCAATTTTTATGTCACAGACCTGTGTAATCAAAATTTGGGCCGGACCGAGATCCGAACTTGGATTTCTCGCTTTATGCGAGTTGTCACCGTAACTACTGTGGGCGTCTGCACACGACCACAGCCTGCCCCAAAATTCCGTGTGACGTCGTCCATGTGACGACCTGCACCTGTACGTTACGTATATTCCCACCGACAAGAACATATTTATTGAGAGTCGAGGGGGGCTCGTACTAGCGAATAAATACGAAATAGCAGTACCTGTGTTATTAAGAAGTACGATGCAATATTCCTTCGGAGATGCATTTTTTAAGGCGACTTCTCGCCTAAAGCGGGAAATCCGGGTTCAAGTCCCGTCTGGCACAAATTTTCATTGTCGTCATTCCAATATACTGCCGAAGATGGCTCATTTACGCATCTGCTAATACATTTTCTGCATTTCTTGACGGCTGTAGCCGCTACACTGTCTGTAGCGTCGTGTTATGACATCTTTTGCACGCTGTGTAATTTTTTAATGGATACAGGAGCGAGGAACAGATGCCGTTCATGAACAGAGAATTCAGATATTAACTGATCCTGCATCTAATACCAAATAGTAAGAATAGTACATAGCTCTGTTGCTGAAGTGGCAGCGTCAGTCGCTAACAGTAGATCTGAATGTAGTAATATGTACAGATACAGAAGTTTTATAAATCTGTGACAGTTCAATACAATGTCATTCTCAATGGAGAAAAGTCTTCCGAACTAAGAGTGATTTCAGGTGTACCGCAGGGGAGTGTCGTAGGACCGTTGCTATTCACAATATATATAAATGACCTTGTGGATAACATCGGAAGTTCACTGAGGCTTTTTGCGGATGATGCTGTAGTACATCGAGAGGTTGTAATAATGGAAAATTGTACTGAAATGCAGGAGGATCAGCAACGAATTGGCGCATGGTGCAGGGAATGGCAATTGAATCTGACTGTAGACAAGTGTAATATGCTGCGAATACATAGAAAGAAAGATACTTCATCATTTAGCTACAATATAGCAGTCCAGCAACTGGAAGCAATTAATTCCATAAGATATCTGGGAGTAGGTATTAGGAGTGATTTAAAATGGAATGACCGTATAAAATTAATCGTCGGTAAAGCAGATGCCAGACTGGGATTCATTGGAACAATCCTAAGGAAATGCAGTCCGAAAACAAAGGAAGTAGGTTACAGTACACTTGTTCGCCCACTGATTGAATACTGCTCACCAGCGTGGGATCTGTACTAGATCGGGTTGACAGAAGAGATAGAGAAGATCCAACGGAGAGCAGCGCGCTTCGTTACAGGATCATTTAGTAATCGCGAAAGCGTTACGAAGATGATAAACTCCAGTGGAAGACTCTGCAAGAGAGACGCTCGGTAGCACGGTACGGACTTTTGTTGAAATTTCGAGAACATACCTTCACCGAGGAGTCAAGCAGTATATTGCTCCCTCCTACGTATATCTCGCGAAGAGACCATGAGGATAAAATCAGAGAGTAGAGCCCATACAGAGGCATACCGACAACCTTTCTTTTCACGAACAATACGAGACTGCAATAGAAGGGAGAACCGATAGAGGTACTCAAGGTACCCTCCGCCACACACCGTCAGGTTGCTTGCGGAGCATGGATGTAGATGTAGATGTAGATTGTCTATTGAGAAGATATCGAGCATTGACCACAATGGAAGTCTGTAAGTATTGCTCAAGTGGCAAGCACACAAAATGAGGTCAGTGCATGAGTTTGCGAACTTACGTACACCCGCCGCTGTGGCTCCGGCGAGGGGATGCTTGCATCTCATTCATTGGCAGCTTCTTAATCGTTCGTGGCAGCGCGCTCGTGCCACGGTGGCGGCCGTAGGAAACGCGGCGGAGTAACTGGCGACGCGTGTATTTGAAAGTGCGGACGACCGCACAGCAGCCGTCACACTTCGGACATACAAGGTGCATCGTAATTCTTAATAACACAGGCAGGCACTGCTATTTCGTATTCGATGTTTATCTATTTCACACTGCAAACGATCCTGTTGGGGGAACATCCGCAACTGAGCGTCATACCAGAGGTTTTAAATACCACTCCAGTTGTGAAGTTCTTTTATTATTACACGACTGGCTTCGGGCTCTCATAAGACCATCTTCAGGTGTCGAATAGAAATAGCAAGAGACTGGAGATAATTTTTACACGCAGCGATATACATAATCAACAAAAAAGTTCATAAAATATTTTAAAAACATTTCAAAACCGCCGGTCGGGCTAGGTGCTGTGAAACCTAACTCGTGCTATGGACGACTGCCTCGGTAGGGAAGTAAACAAATAATACAAGGACACTCTCACTTACTGCTGTGGCACCATTACAGTTATTGTAATGAATGAACACACACCCTAATTACTACCGGTTTCGATCAGCGCAGCAGATTGTCTGCAGATATCTCGCTGAAAAATGCAGTTTGTCAACAGTAGTATCAGTGGGATAAAACTAACGTTAGTTACTTGATGGTGCCACTGAAAAGGCGCAATAGCAAAACAGTTGTCAGGTAAAAAATTATCAGCTGTGAGAGCTTTTTTGAGGTTTACTCGTTGTCGCTGGGTTTCCATTAAAAATTCCAGAATTCATTTCCTCAATTTTTGACGAGCTTCCAGAAAGTGTAAGTTTCACCATTCTATTTGCCCTTATCGGTTTATCTAAACGCGTTTCACCCTAAATTGATCAGATGTAAAATTTCTAAAAAAAATTATCAAATAAAAACGTTTAACGCGAGGCGAGTTTAATTTTTTATTTTCATCCTAACACCAATTTTAATAACTATATAAGATGGTTGATGTGTCTCCTTCTATATCTGTTTGCAAGCGAAGCATGCTAACCAACAACTATAGGTCAAAAACTTCCAGACAGTTCGTAGAAGTTTACTAGATTTATAATAGTTGGGAGAAGACCGTAAAAAATAACAGAAAAGGGTGGGTTGATCAGGTATCGATCGCAGAAAAGCAGAAGGATAAATCCCTCAGAAAAATTGAAGATTGATAGGAGAGGGCACAATGAGGAAAGATGAAAGAATCAAGTCATTACACACAGGAGTGATAAGTATATAGCAGTTAGATGGTAGATTAGGAACAGAACAACCAACCTAGACGACACAGTCGGCCATTGCAGAACTAATTACGAAACAGGTAACCATGTCATTGTAAAACTGACCTTTACAAAACTTTTCTTTGGAGGGATTTTGTGTAAACGGCGAAGAAATGTCCGTAAGAGGTTCGTATTATTTACAGTTCATCATAAGGAGTCGCCGGCCGGCCGAAGTGGCCGTGCGGTTCTAGGCGCTGCAGTCTGGAACCGCGAGACCGCTACGGTCGCAGGTTCGAATCCTGCCTCGGGCATGGATGTGTGTGATGTACTTAGGTTAGTTAGGTTTAACTAGTTCTAAGTTCTAGGGGACTAATGACCTCAGAAGTTGAGTCCTATAGTGCTCAGAGCCATTTGAACCATAAGGAGTCGCCGTTTCGTTTTGCTGGTTTTCTTCCTTGATATATCGACTTTTTTTTACCGGTAACAGCTAGTACAAACATTATCCAGTAAAGACCCTCAGGGGAGCAATTCCGTCGACAGAGGAACCGCTGTCTGCTGTATGTGGACGAGCTCTTAGAAATTACTCTTCTTTAAGCACTCCATTGGGAATACATCTCTCACTCCGTCTCTCCTTCTTCAGCGCGCGCGGTTAGAGACAGAGAAAGAGTGTGTGAGAGAGAGAGAGGGGAGGGGGGGGGGGGGGCTGGCTGAGTGTGATACGGTTCTGCTGACGAGTTGCATCGAATTCCTACAGACGTAATGGCAATCTGCCCTCAGTGGAAAACAAAGCAGATAAAGAAATTAAATAATTTCTTCATGTTTTTAATAAAACGGCTGCCCTGTGGAAGATTCACCTCCCAGCTAAGCACATAGTACACTGAGGTGACAGAAGTCATGAGATAGTGATATGCGCACATACAGATGAGGGAAGTATCGCGTAGACAGATTTGAAAGGGCAATGCATTGGCGGAGCTGTCACTTGTATTCAGGTGATTTAGGTGAAAAGATGGCCGACGAGATTGTTGCCGCACGATGGAATTTAACAGACTTCGAACGCGGAATGATAGTTGGAGCGAGACACATTCCATTTTGGAATCGTTAGGGAATCCAATATTGCGAAATCCACAGCGCGAAGAGTGTGCCGAGAATGCCAATTTTCAGGCATTACCTCTCACCACAGAAAACACAGTGGCAGACGGGCTTCACTTAACGACCGAGAACAGCGACGTTTCCGTGAAGTTGTCGGTGCTAACAGACAAGCAACACTGTGTCAAATGACAGTGCCTTTGTTAACAGCACGATATCTCCTGCAGCGCTTCTCCTGGGCTCGTGACCACATCTGTTGGACCCTCTACGACTGGAAACCTATGGCACTGTCAAATGTAGCCCGATTTCAGTTGGTAACAGCTGATGGTAGTCTTCAAGTGTGGTGCCCGCCTCAAGAAGTCATGAACACAAGTTGTCAACAGGGCACTGTGCTAGTTGGTGGTGGGTCCATAATGGTGTGGGCTGTTTTTACGTGGAATGAACTGGGTGCTCTGGATCAACTGAACCTATCATTGGCTGGAAGTGCTTATGTTCAGCTTCTTGGAGCTATCATGGACGGACAGTTCACGCGAATTTGGCCACCCAGATTTCTCGACATGAATGCCACCGAGCATTTATGAGACATAATCGGGAGGTCAGTTCGTACACAAAATCCTACACCATCAACACTTTCGCAATTAAGGATGGCTGTAGAGGCAGCATAAAAAAAAATGGCTCTGAGCACTATGGGACTTAACATCTATGGTCATCAGTCCCCTAGAACTTAGAACTAGTTAAACCTAACTAACCTAAGGACATCACACAACACCCAGCCATCACGAGGCAGAGAAAATCCCTGACCCCGCCGGGAATCGAACCCGGGAACCCGGGCGTGGGAAGCGAGAACGAGGCAGCATCGGTAAACATTTCTGCAGAGAACTTCCAGCGACTTGTTGTCCTTGCCAAGTCGAACTGCCGCTCTACGCCGAGTTCAATGAGGTCTGACACGTGTTAGGAGATAGCCCATGATTTTTTTTTATCTCAGTGTATGTCTTCACGAGCTTTATTCGACTTGTTGAAACGAGCCAGAGCTGCTCAAGACTGTCAAGTAGGAGTTCCTGATGTCACATTGATACGGTAGGTCGCAATAAAGGCCTAAACTTGCTATCCCTTGTAAAAATGCAGTGAGGTTTGTTTTTTAAACAGAGGTTTAGGAGATATTCGTATTACGTTCGTAAAACTCTTGAGATCTGCATGAGCAATTAATTCACTCTACTAAATGAATTTAGAGAAGTACTGCGCACAGACAGCCCATCGGTCTACTTTATGGTTACACGTTTAAGTTGGAGCTGGTGTGACAGTGTCTAAGAGAACAGTGTGATGTAACCGAACAGCGCAAGCGACAGAGGCTACCCATGACACCCAGCAATTGTCACGTGCAGCAAGTGTATGGCTGTCGTCCATCTGGTTGAAAAATCCGTATGCGGTGCGTGACTCATCGTTTAAGAATGCACTTGTGGGAACCTGATATTGCCGTCTCGTTCGCCCTCAAAGTGACCAACAAGCACGGTCCGGAGGAAACGGCTCATATTTCGGTACGCTCCGCTTCCCGTGCTGCTTAATCAACCGCGGCGAAATCCCTAGGCGTGCAGACATTTTCCAATGGACGTCATGCTGCCCGCGCTCTGGCTAAGAAAGATCCGTGTGACGGTCCATTCATATACCGTCGTGCTTTGGTATTCCGGGAAATACTAGAGTTTCATTTCTATTATAGCGAAGTCAGTAAAACGCTCGCTACGAAATGAGACTGGGTAAAAATTGTAGTTTCCAACAGAAGTAACGCCTCACCCTCTTAAACATTACATTTGGCGGTACAGAAATGCAATTAATTGTAGTTTGGTTTTTGATGCTCTATCCGCACCGTGTTGGCAGAACAAATTATCAATATTGCGTTTCTCCAAACCTTAGAGTCGTCTTATGACTACTTTTCTATGCGACATACGTTCCATTGGTTTTCCAAAATACTAATTGGATGTAGACTCACCTAAAATGGATAAATTGTTATCAAACAAAATATCGTGGCAAAGTGTTGACGTCTTCCGGCTGAAAGCCCAAAACCTTCGCGAATCATATGCTATAGATATTTTTTGAGAGCCTTGAGAGTTTAGATCATTAAGATCAGTAAATTCCGGGCGGGAAGGAGCGCCTGGTCCCCGGCACAAATCCGCCCGGCGTATTTGTGTCGAGGTCCGGTGAACCGGCCAGTCTGTGGATGGTTTTTAGGCGGTTTTCCATCTGCCTCGGCGAATGCGGGCTGGTTCCTCTTATTCCGCCTCAGTTACGCTATGTCGGCGATTACTGCGCAGACAAGTTCTCCACGTACGCGTACACCACCATTACTCTACATCGCAAACATAGTTACACTCGTCCGGTGTGAGACGTTCCCTGGGGGGGTCCACCGGGGGCCAAACCGCGCAATAACCCTGGGTTCGGTGTGTGGCGGCGGAGGGGTGGAGTGGACTGCGGTAGTCGTCGTGGGGTTGTGGACCACTGCGGCTGCCGCGGGGACGGAGCCTGTCCGTTGTTTCTAGGTCCCCGGTTAACATACAATGCAATACAAGATCAGTAAATGAAAGTTAGTTTTTGTGCACCAGTAGAACATAACTACAGGTACGCCCAAGATCAAAAGTCATGAAAAAAATGTCTGTGTTAAGGTGCGTTTACACTGCGATTTGTATCGGCACATGTATGAGATACATGTATATGCGACTTTGCGACATGTATCGCGACTTGTATGAGTTGACAAGTATCAACCTCATACATGTATGAGCGTGCGTTTACACTGGTTGATACGTATCACTGTGCGATAGCTTCCGACGACGATTTGGAAGATTTGACATTTTTATGTGCTGATACACTTGCTCTTTTGGAAGATGATAGGAAGAAAAGGCGGAGGAAGCGTAGATGGTGGCACAGAGAGTTTCTCGTGAATTAACGCTAGAGGATGGTGCATATTTTAGAAATTATGTTAGGATGAGTATGGAGGATTTCCGCGGTTTGTTATCACTTGTGGCTCCTCTTGTGTCCAAAACCAACACAAACTTTCGGGAAGCGATTCCACCAGAGGATCAGTTGGCAGTAACACTCCGTTTTTTAGCCACTGGGGATTCCTCGTAAAACGAAGATTTCATGACAAAACATTTGCATTGTCGCGCGATTGCTAATGCCAACGTCTCACACACGATTGTCGGCATCCGTTGTCAACATTATCACGCGAGGCCGCCGGAATAATAGCAAAACATTGAAATACGTGCCAGATGCATGAAAAAATTATATAATGTATTACATACTCTGATATATATATATTTAAAACTTTTACCTTCACTTCTTGGGATAAACTTGCACAATGGCCTCGCAAACACGAAGAATAATGTTGCATATGGCACTTTTTGATATTGTATGCAGATACATTAACGTCGAAACGACAGTCGGCACCTTCAAAACTCAAACAGCCGCCAAAGAGCTTGGTACTACCCATGCGCTAATCGTCGAAATAAGCGGCAGTCGACAAGACGACAGGAAATGATAGTATTGCGCATGCGCGAGTTCAAATGTCGCTCATACATGTCGCGTATATGGCCAAAAAGCGATATACAAAATGTATACGCGACATGTATGAGCTCGAGGGCCGCATACAAGTTCCGTGAATTTTTGTATGAGGTGATGTATCGCGACATGTCAAATTGACATGTCGCTCATACATATCGCGATACATGTATCCCAGTGTAAACGTACCTTTAGGTAGTCAATAACTCAGTTACATTTTTCTAGTGTAGAACATGATACATAATCTTTCCTGCAATCTAAAATGGTGCTTGGTAAGCTGATGAAAGTTCGTTTGTGTTCCACCAGTAACACAGACTGCTTTAGGCTTAAACTATCATCTGTGACTGACTGCCTGCTTAGCGTGTTGCATCAGCCACTTGTGTTTTGTGTTGTTATAGAACAAGACTACAGACAATTTAAACATGGAAACAACATTGTGACACTTAATTTGAAAATACGCTCTGACATTTTGGGTGTGAAGAGTATCTTAGCATGTAAGTTACACAATAATTGAATCCTTCCAGTAACTGACACCCACTGTCACTTGTTCAAACAAGTGTCGGGCTTGAGCCAGTCGTCGTTCAATACAACCCACGATATTTCAACTGGGCGCCTTTCATTCATCCTCACGTGAGCCATCGAAGTCTGAGGAAGACGTCCGCCTATTAGCGCATGCGCCAAAATCAAGTTGACAGACGGACCACACTTCCCAGTCGCAGCGCCCTCTCTGGTGGAACCGCAGAACTTAGCTGCCCTGTGCGTTACTTCTCGCCGCGACCGTCGGCGCACGCTGTCTTTCTCGATTGGAGCAAACTGTGGAGCCACTGTCCATCTAGTAGCCGCTATCATGGATCATCAGATTTTCCTCCAGGCTTACTTCCACAGATTCTTTAATAATGGTGTCCCAAAAATATGTTGCAGTGTTCAGGAACATTGTTTTATCATATTCCATTGAATGTCTAATGGACGTCCAATGCTCGACAACAAAGGACTTCCTTGATTCCTTGACAGCAAAAGGCGAGTGCGGCGTTGGTGTTCAGTGCAGCGTTTTTTTCAGCGTGTGATCTGACCTATATAAGCCAACCACATTGGCAAGCTAGCCTGTAAATTTCGGCCTGTCGTAATAACAGTCGTCCTTCACTGACCCCAGGGGGTTTGCAATCGTAGATGGTGGGCGGAAAACCACTTTCACCTGTGGATGTTCTACATCTGCATCGATACTCTGCAAATCACACTTAAGTGCCTGGCAGAGGGTTCATCGAACCACCTTTACAATTCTCTGTTATCCACTAATAGCGCGCGGAGAGAATGAACGCCTATATCTTTCCGTACGAGCTCTGATTTCTCTTATTTTATCGTGGTAATCGTTACTCCCTATGTAGGTCGGTGTCAACAAAATATTTTCGCATTCGGAGGAGAAAATTGGTGATAGGTATTTCGTGAGAGGTTTCCGTCGCAACGAAAAACGTCTTTCTTTTAATGATGTCCAGCCCAAATCCTGTATCACTTCTGTGACACTCTCTCCCATATTTCGCGATAATACAAAACGTTGTGCCTTTCTTTGAACTTTTTCGATGTACTCCGTCAGTCCTATACGGTAAGGATCCCACACAGCGCAGCAGTATTCTAAAAGAGGACGGACAAGAGTAGTGTAGGCAGTCTCCTTAGTAGATCTATTACATTTTCTAAGTGTCCTGCCAATAAAACGCAGTCTTCGTTTAGCCTTCCCCACAACATTTTCTTTGTGTTCCTTCCAATTTAAGTTGTTCGTATTGTAATTCCTAGGTATTTAGTTGAATTTACCGCTTTTAGATTAGGCTGATTTATCGTGTAACCGAAGTTTAAACGAGTTCGTTTTAGCACACATGTGGATGACTCTCACGTTTCGTTATTTAGGGTCAACTGCCACTTTTCGCACCATTCAGATATCTTTTATAAATCGCTTTGCAATTTATTTTGATCTTCTGATGGCTTTATTAGTCGATAAACGACAGCGTCATCTGTAAACAACCGAAGACGACTGCTCAGATAGTCTCCCAAATCTTTTATATAGATAAGGAACAGCAAATGGCCTGTAACACTACCCACAAAAGGGACAAAGACTAAAGATTTTGCCGGTATATACTCTTCTTTATCCACTAATGATGATGGTTTTTAGTTTGTGGGGCGCTCAACGGCGTGGTTATCAGCGCCGGTACTAATTCACAATCTTTAAACTTTCCACTCTCGCCAATTCCTGAGTGATGTTGAAATAATGAGATGAACACAAACACCCAGACCTCTGGTGGAAAAATCCCTTACCTGGTCGGGAATCGAACCTGGGACCCTGTGATCAGAGGTGGCAACCTGACCTCTAGACCACGAGCTGTGGACTGCTCTTTATCCACTTCTTGGTTCTTGGTTTTAACTGTTACTTCGCTGAACAGAATATCCGTTATTGCAAAATATTTTTAGGTGCATGAGCTCTTTCGGCAAACCATCCAGATCTGAGACTGTGTGAGCTCTCTGTGCAAGTGTTTTAAGCATGCTCATAGTTCATGACAGGCGATGACAAATCGATGCTTCTAAATACAAATCAGTATGAGGGGGCTTAAAATTCACACGCACTCTTGGGTTATGGTACACCTACAGCGTCAGCTTCTGACAGTTTAGATGTGTAAATACTATAAGTATTGCCAACATCTTTATGTATTTTTGACGCTGTTTGTGCATGTGCGTGCGCACGCGCGCGCGCGCGCATGTGTGTGTGTGTGTGTGTGTGTGTGTGTGTGTGTCTGTAATAGTGACAAGTTTTATTAATCATTTAGTAGCTACAACTGGCTGATGAATCTAACACAAAAATGACAAACACACAGCAGAAAAGGAATGATGTTTGATTGCCAAAGAACACATCAGGGTGGAAGCTATACAAATTATCCCGTGAACTAATAATCCCTTTTACAACGCAATCTGGCTTTGTTTACATAAATCCACTGTGATTACAAATTTTGTTCAAATGCAATCAACTACGACCAAGTACACCACAAATTTTAAGCACGCCCCTGTCTCTCTTGTCCCGGGCAGCACATCAGAGCAGAAGTGAGTCAACTCTTGTCTTACGTTTGTTATCGGCCCATTCGTCCAGCAACGTGCCATACGGTGGCAAGATTGTAGCAAGCTCGTCCAATCTGACATCAGTTACATGACTGGAAACTGTGAAAATGTTGAAGTTATGTAAAATTATATCCTTTTCGCTCTGTATTTTGCTTTCGCGCTTGTTGTGGAAAATGTGCACTGGTTCTCCCTTTTTACCTCAACGGAACACGTGGTTATCGGCATCTGTTTCTTAGTTAACAATCTGTATATTCTAGTGACTCACACACTCTCTCACTTGCATTTCTATACCTCAACAATTTATAAATTAACATTTATGTGATTTATAAATTTATGTTTATACATTTATATTACAGGTGCTAATTTTACGAATGTTTTCATCTATATCTGTTGATTTTTATACCAGTTCTGTGCTTGCATTATGCTGGATACCATACGTTCCCGCTTCAAAAATTCATTATCTTGTACATGAAATTTATTTGCAGTTGAAATACGAACAAGCATCAGCTCTGTTAAGGAATGAGGAAAATGAAAATTTGTGCCGGACCGGTATAAAAACATTATTTGGAAATATTTGAATGTTTTACTAAATAACTACTGTACGTTTAAAAATTCTGCTGATGTTCCTAACAGTTCATACTCACGAAAATAACACATACTGTTAAGACGTCAAAATCTCTATTTAGAAATGTGTTAGCCATCCTGTACATGCTGTGCACGACATTAATCGCAGTTATTCGTTCTCAATTGTTCTTACCTCATTTCCATATAAACAACTATGTGTTTTGATGGTAACTACCCTCGTACGAGTTTCAAGTAAAAAAATCACCAGTTTTACGAGCCACAAAATTCTTATGGTGTTGGCTGCTTTATATTACTATCGCCGCTTGACGATGACGTCACGATACGGTTGTTTGGCCTTGTCTCTAGGTGTTGTTGATGGCGTAAGGGCGCACGATGTATGAAAGCAGATCGCGAGAAAGCGACCGCCTTTCACATTTTCTTCCTCTCCTTGCTAATGACAAAAAGTCAATTTCCTCCATCAGGTATATTGGAACTACGAGCGTAATCCCAAAAGTGAAGTCTCCTATTTTTTTGTAAGTACAGGACTCTGTTTGTGTGGCAGTTGGTCACACTGTTATGAAGAGTGCTTGACGCGCTGTGTGTAAACATGCGTACGCCGCGGTGACGCGCTCGGTCTTGGCTTCGCAGCCGTTGACAATGGAAATCCCGTTGGATGTTACCGCCCAGTTTGAATTGCACGCAGTTATTCAGTTTCTGAACGCATAGGGCACTGCGCCGATTGAAATCCATCGCCAATTGAAGGAAGTGTATGGTGAGTCGTGCATGGATGTCAAAAATGTTCGTAAGTGGTGTAGAGAGTTTGAAGCTGGTCGGACCGAAATTCACGACGAACAAAGGAGCGGGAGACCGTCAATTTCTGAGGAGACAGTGTTGAAGGTTGAGCAAAGCATGCGTGAAGATCGGCGGATCACCCTGGATGATCTCTGCACGTTGGTTCCTGAGGTTTCCCGAAGCACCGCTCACAGAATTTTAACGGAAACATTGAACTACCGGAAGGTGTGCTCAAGATGGGTGCCAGGCATGCTGACTGACGACCACATGCGGCAACTAGTTGATGCCTCCCGCCAATTTCTTCACTGCCTTGCAGCCGAACAGGGCAACTTTCTTGACTCAGTTGTGACGGGTGACGGAACCTGGGCATACCACTTTACAGCTGAGACCAAGCAACAATCCCGCCAGTTCATAACTTTCTGAACAGCATGGCGGCGAGCTGGTATGACATGGGCATACAAAAACTGCCACAGCGTCTACAAAAATGCACCGACAGAAATGGTGATTATGTCGAAAAATAGCTAAATGTTCAAGTTGTAAACTGATGTAAGCCATTGTAGAAATAAACAGGTCTATGTACTTGTAGTGTCTTGAAAGGAGGATATAAGATGAACATCAACAAAAGCAAAACGAGGATAATGGAATGTAGTCGAATTAAGTCGGGTGATGCCGAGGGAATTAGATTAGGAAATGAGACACTTAAAGTAGTAAAGGAGTTTTGCTATTAGGGGAGCAAAATAACTGATGATGGTCGACGTAGAGAGGATATCAAATGTAGCCTGGCAATGGCAAGGAAAGCGTTTCTGAAGAAGAGAAATTTGTTAACATCGAGCATAGATTTAAGTGTCAGGAAGTCGTTTCTGAAAGTATTTGTATGGAGTGTAGCCATGTATGGAAGTGAAACATGGACGATAAATAGTTTAGACAAGAAGAGAATAGAAGCTTTCGAAATGTGGTACTACAGAAGAATGCTGCAGATTAGAAGGGTAGATCACATAACTAATGAGGAGGTATTGAATAGGATTGGGTAGAAGAGAAGTTTGTGGCACAACTTGACTGGAAGAAGGGACCGGTTGGTAGGACATTTTCTGAGATATCTAGGGATCACCAATTTAGTATTGGAGGGCAGCGTGGACGGTAAAAATCGTAGAGGGAGATCAAGAGATGAATACACTAAACAGATTCAGAAGGATGTGGGTTGCAGTAGGTACTAGGAGACGAAGAAGTTTGCACAGGATAGAGTAGCATGGAGAGCTGCATCAAACCAGTCTCAGGACTGAAGACCACAACAACAAGTATTTACAAAAAAATAGGAGCCCTATGTTTTGGGATTAACCTCGTATTAAGCACGCCATTCGCGCCTGTTACCTGCCGAGAGACTTATTTGTTTTTAATATTTTAGGAGCCTTCCCATTTACTGACTAAGGTGCGTTACTCACTCCGAAAGTTTGTGCACTTGACGTACTAACAGCGGAGACGGTGGCGCTGCGGATGAGTTACAGCATAACAGTGGCACAGGACGGGGGATTTATACCGTCATTTGCCAGAGCACTGCCCGTTCTCGAACAGCTGGAGCCGTCGCCGGCGAGTGATAAACGTCCGAAGCGGCAGTGGCGGGCGCGGCCGCCCGTCCCGCGTGGCCAGCGGCCGGCGCTTCGAACTCCGGAAATAGAAAATGTGTCGCCGCCGCCGGACAGCCAGTGGCAGCAGATTAATGGCCGCGCTTTTCCTGGAGCCGCGCACTATTTTAGAGCTTCGCCGCTATCAGCGACCAGCACCGGCACCTGCATCCCAGTCACATCACGGTAGCGCTGCAGGCTCTATTTTGAGACACCTGTTGTCAGAGCGACACAGTCAAAACGTATTACTGTACGTATTAAAGTAGGTATGTGTTGTTTTGACTCTAGCTGTCGAAGCACCGCACTTTGGGCTAACAGAGTACCCTACAAAATGCGATATACAGGGTGGTCCATTGATAGTCACCGGGCCAAATATCTCACGAAATAAGCGTCAAACGAAAAAACTACAAAGAACGAATCTCGTCTAGCTTGAAGGGGGAAACCAGAGGGCGCAATGGTTGGCCCGTGAAATGGCGCTGCCATAGGTCAAACGGATATCAACTGCGTTTTTTAAAATATGAACCCCAATTTTTATTACGTATTCATGTAGTACGTAAAGAAATATGAGTGTTTCAGTTGGACCACTTTTTTCGCTTTGTGATAGATGGTGCTGTAATACAAACGTATACGTACGTGGTATCACGTAACATTCCGCCACTGCGGACGGTATTTGCTTCGTGATACATTACCCGTGTTAAAATCAACAGTTTACCAATTGCGGAAAAGGTCGATATCGTGTTGATGTATGGCTATTGTGATCAAAATGCCCAACTGGCGTGTTCTACGTATACTGCTCAGTATCCTGGACGACATCATCCAAGTGTCCGGACCGTTCGCCGGATAGTTACGTTATTTAAGGAAACAGGAAGTGTTCAGCTACGTGTGAAACGTCAACCACGACCTGCAACAAATGATGATGCCCAAGTAGGTGTTTTAGCTGCTGTCGCGGCTAATCCGCACATCAGTAGCAGACAAATTAAGCGAGAATCGGGAATCTCAAAAACGTCGGTGATGAGAATGCTACATCAACATCGATTGCACCCGTACCATATTTCTATGCTCCACGAATTGCATGGCGACGACTTTGAACGTCCTGTATAGTTCTGCCATTGGGCACAAGAGAAATTACGGGACAATTACAGATTTTTTGCAGGCGTTCTATTTAGCGACGAAGCGTCATTCATCAACAGCGGTAACGTAAACCGGCATAATATGCACTATTGGGCAACGGAAAATCCACGATGGCTGCGACAAGTGGAACATCAGCGACCTTGGCAGGTTAATGCATGGTGCGGAATTATGGGGGAAGCATAATTGGCCCCCATTTTTTTCGATGGCAATCTAAATGGTGCAATGTATGCTGATTTCCTACGTAATGTTCTACCGATGTTACTACAAGATGTTTCATTGCATGACAGAATCGCGATGTACTTCCAATATAATGGATGTCCGGCACATAGCTCGCGTGCGCTTGTAGCGGTATTGAATAGCATATTTCATGACAGGTGGATTGGTCGTCGAAGCACCATACCATGGCCCGCACGTTGACCGGATCTGACGTCCCCGGATTTCTTTCTGTGGGGAAAGTTGAAGTATATTTGCCATCGTGATCCACCGACAACGCCTGACAACATGCGTCAGCGCACTGTCAATGCATGTGCGAACATTACGGAAGGCGAACTACACGCTGTTGAGAGGAATGTCGTTACACGTATTGCCAAATGCATTGAGGTTGACGGACATCATTTTGAGCATTTATTGCATTAATGTGGTATTTACAGGTAATCACGCTGTAACAGCATGCGTTCTCAGAAATGATAAGTTCACAAAGGTACATGTATCACACTGGAACAACCGAAATAAAATGTTCAAACGTACCTATGTTCTGTATTTTAATTTAAAAAACCTACCTGTTACCAACTGTTCGTCTAAAATTGTGAGCCATATGTTTGTGACTATTACATCGACATCTATCACAAAGGGAAAAACGTGGTCCAACTAAAACATTCATATTTCTTTATGTACTACACGAATATGTAATAAAAAATGGAGGTTCTTATTTTTAAAAAAAACGCAGTTGATATCCGTTTGACCTATGGCAGCGCCATCGTTCTTTGTAGTTTTTTAGTTTGACACTTATTTCGTGAGATATTTCGCCCGGTCACGATCAATGGACCACCCTGTATTTACTGTTGGATCAAAGAGCAAGGAAGTATGTGGCTGCGCATTTTCGAAGCTTGCAAGGCGCCATGGACAGAAAATTTTAGCTTGTGGTATCGTCCAAAGATCGGGGCGCGACACCAAAGCCGGCAACGCTCATCGATACCAAAAAAATTGGCGATGTCTCGCTGCAATCCTCAACGGCGAATGGGAGAGGCTCCCTCAGCACAGCAGCGCCGCCGCACGGAGGTCATTATGGAGACAAGCATGGAAGTGCCCTGACCCAGTTCGTGACCTCAGTTGAAGCAGTCAGCATCGCCAAGTAGGGCTAAAGTGTTATTCAAGTCTCAGATGGAAATGTAATTTTCTAAATTCTGAACGTTGTACTTCAAGAAAACAATTTGTTAATCAATGCAGCAAGCGATGATATAATTGTTGATGACAGTTGTAAATTATCAAGAAATGCTGTGGCGAGGGATCTTATCAAGTAAATCTTTTATTCATTCATGGGCCGGCCGTTGTGACCGAGCGGTTCTAGGCGCATCAGTCCGGAACTGAGCTGCTGCTACGGTCGCAGGTTCGAATCCTGCGTCGGACATGGATGTGTGTGACGTCCATAGGTTTGTTAGGTTTAAGTAATTCTAAGTCTAGGGGACTGATGATCTCAGATGTTAAGTCCAATAGTGCTCAGAGCCATTTGAACCATTTGAACCATTCATTAATGTAATAAAGTGAACTATGATTTAAAATGTTGTAGTTCAGACTTGCCATCGCCCAGAACAATCAAAGAACCCACAGCTATGACTGAAAGATTGTAGTTTCGTCTCGTCATAAAATAGCATCGATCTGAGATCACAATAATGAAAACTGAACTTACTGCCATTCTAAAGGTGCTACAGTGTGCTTCCTACAAGGGACAAAACGTGTCATCGCTCTCTCTGATTCAAGATTAGCTCTAAGAAAGTGGACCCAAATCTACATACATATTAGCAAGCCGCAAGCGTTACATCAGGTGATGCTGAGGGAATTAGATTAGGAAATGAAACAGTTAAAGTAGTAGATGAGTTTTGCTATTTGGGGGACAAAATAACTGATGATGGCCGAGTATATTAACTGTAGACTGGCAATGGCAAGGAAAGCGTTTCTGAAGAAGAGAAATTTATTAACATCGAGTATAGATTTAAGTGCCAGGAAGTCTTTTCTGAAAGCATTTGTATGGAGTGTAGCCATGTATGAAAGTGAAACATAGACGATAAATAGTTCAGACAAGAAGAAAAAAATGGTTCAAATGGCTCTGAGCACTGTGAGACTCAACTGCTGTGGTTATCAGTCCCCTAGAACTTAGAACTACTTAAACCTAACTAACCTAAGGACATCACACACATCCATGCCCGAGGCAGGATTCGAACCTGCGACCGTAGCAGTCCCACGGTTCCGGACTGCGCGCCTAGAACCGCGAGACCACCGCGGCCGGCTCAGACAAGAAGAGAATAGAAGCTTTCGAAGTGTGGTGCTACAGAAGAATGCTGAAGATTGGATGGGTAGATCACATAACTAATGAGGAGGTATTGAATAGAATTGGAGAGAAGAGAAATTTGTGGCACAACTTAACTAGAAGAAGGGATCGGTTGGTAGGACGTGTTCTGAGGCATCAAGGGATCATCAACTTAGTGTTTGAGGGAAGCACGGAGGGTAAAAATCGTAGAGGGAGACGACGGCATGAATACTCTAAATACATTCAGATGGATGTTGGTTGCAGTAGGTACTGGGAGATGAAGAACCTTGCACAGGATAGAGTAGCATGGAGAGCTGCATCAAACCAGTCTCAGGACTGAAGACCACGACAACAACAGCATGGTATTTTAGCTACCGATTATTTCTTCTTCTGCTGATGTTAGGCATCTTGTTACACTGCAACAGTGTTTAGTAGTGGGCATTGATAGCTTCCTGTCTAGTAATTACCGACACATCAGCTAATCATCTGTGTCATAATTATCCGAATAACGTTGCTCTTTCATCCTATAGACACAGAATAACAGAACACTTTGTTTTATATGCCGGTTACTGCAGCGAATAAACTGTATGATTCGTTTTAATTCAAATTGAGTGGTATTCTGTCACAACTGTAATCCTTCAAAGTACACAGGGGAATTATAGACACCTAAACAGATGGCTCTGTGGTTAAGGCACTGGATTCATATTCGGAAGGAATGAGTTTCAGGCGTGTCCCATCATCTAGATTTAGAGTTTCCGAAATCCATCGAAGCGGACATAGTTTCTTTCAAATGGGCCCAACCGATTTCCTTTTCCCTTATCGTTCTATTTGAGCTTGGTAGGGTGTAACGAAGTCGTCGTCGACGGAACGTTAAACACCCATCGCTCTTCCTTTTTAGTTATATTCTAAATAACCTGTACGTAGTCAGAATGTTAGAGCACAAAAATACTTGTCGAACCAAAGATTAACAATTGCATTAGATACAGTTACCCGATACTACGGCAGTGGAAATCAGTGTAAAGGCATGGATGATTGCGCGAAAATTAACATTGTCTGTTGGAATGTTTGTGTACAATATATATGCAGTAGTACGAAATCTGTGCGGTGTTAGTGTGTGCTTACGTGTCTTTGCTGCAGACAGGAAACAAAAGTCATTAGTGACAGTGTATGTTGTGTACATAAACAACGAGTGTGACAATGCCACAAGGAAAACAGTTATCATGTGATGAAAACGCAAAAATGGGTACGTACAAGGAAATGGTACTCTCTAATTGTCAAATTACTGGGAAGAAATGTTCAAGTACAGTGACTGATAATTCGTTAGACTGAGCAGAAGATGTGGATAGAACGGAAAATATGGGCAATTAGGAAATTATCTGAAGCATAGAAAGGGTACTTTTGCGCAAAGCAACGGCCACAAACCGTTGTTCTTCTCACTTTGTTGCTGATTTACAGTTTCCAGTAACTGCCAGACGAGTACGACAAATTTTGTCGCAAGTCAAACATCTTGATTTCAAGAAACAACTGCAAAAACCCGCATTAACATCCAAACATAAAGAGGCTGGATTGGAGTTTACTGAAAAACATATGTCATGGACCTCAGAATGAGATAAAGTGATCTTCAGTTACGAGAAAAAGTTTGATTTAGATAAGTAGCATGTAGTTCAATATTACTGATTTGGTCTGAGAACAGAGCAGCAGGTCAGCAAGAGGAGAGATTTTGGTGCTGGAAGTGTTACGTTTTGGGCAGCCTTCTGTGCTGTAGGTAAATCACACATTGCTTGGATGAATACTAGAATGAACTCGAACGTGTACAGTGAGATGTCAAAAACAGGACTGATTAGAAAGCGTGAGGACCGATGACTAAAGCCTAATGTTTCAACAACATAATGCATCTGTGTATGGTTCTGCTAGTTTGAAGATAAAGATTTCGATGTCTTGCCCTGGCCTGCGTGTAGTGCGGACATGAACCCCGTGGAAAACATTCGTGAAATATTTGCAAGGCGTGTTTATGGCAACGGAAGACAATTTAAGGGAGTATGTGAGCTGAAAAGAGGGATAGGAGAAGAATGGGCGACAGTTTTATTGTAGGAACTACAAACCCTAACAATATCAATGCCGAAGAGAGTTTTTGGTGTTATTAGGAAGAACGGAGATTGGACAAAATAATAATAATGCAGTAACACAACGGGACAGTGAGTGTCTTTATACCGGTTTCAATATAGGAAATACAAACGTCTTACTTTGTTACTCGTCTTACGAAAGAAATTTCGTCATAATTGTTTATGTCTCATATTTATCTACTCTTTTTTTGGTGAATTCGATACATGTATGCTCCAGATATTGAACGTTACTTTCGTGGAACCCTGCCTTTATACTGATTAACACTACTGTAGCAACTGAGAATGTTTGGTTGCGAAGAGTTGAACGCTTACATTCGGTGAAGACCAAGGAAACATCCTGAGGCCCAACGGCTACCTTCCACGCACCAACGAGCCGGCAAGAAAAATAGGCTGCGTCAGGCGCACATAATTCTTTCCTCCGAGCGTGCGAGAGCCAGATGTTGGGGCTGCCGCTGTAAGTTTAGACTTTTCCCTCCTGATGACGTATCACAGCGTAACGAAACGACGCGGAGAGTCGGCCAGTTTTAAACCTGGAGTCTTATTCAAAGATGCTAAATGTTGCAACGAATTTGCATTTAAGAACATTAGCGTATGTAAAACAAGAAACAAATGTTTGACCTATCCTTTCATGTACGCGCCGATAAATGGCTCGGAGGAGGGATAAATCTTTTGGTTTTCATTACGTCAACTAATTGGTGGTAACAGTAGTTTTCTAAGGCGAATGGGAAGTATTGTAAGATGACATGTCACAGACGTAGTGGAAGGCGAGGTAAAGTGGGCATGGTGGGTAACGTGGTTATTCTATATTTTTTGCCCTAAACAGTGCCACCACCTGCCGAGAAGTGGTCATACTAGGTATAATATACAGCATAATTGCTGTCAGTGAATCTGACAGAGGAAGCTTGTTTAGTGAAAACGTTTCTGATTTTCAGTCGTGTGATGTGAGGTAAGTCACATATTATTCTTGTTACCTCACTTATACGTTGAGTAATACTTCTTTACAATATCTATGACTAAACAACATGTTTTGGCTTAAAAATGTAGTTCCTTCTTGTTTCTTTTGGTCTGATAGTTTCATCTATGGATCGCTAATGCAGACAAGGCATCCTGTCGGGAAAATTGACTACACTACTCGTCAGGAAAAGTGGCTACCTTGGCCAGTTAATTTTTAATCTGTTTACCCTAATGAGACTTTGTTACTTCCATATATCGTGCATTATATACACGTTGCCTTCTAAATCCTTTTATATACGAAGATATAGTCCGTCATTCCATATCTTTGTGACGATTTTGAACTAATTAAGGACTCTAGTCTCAAAGGATGCAAGCCGAACACAGGAAGAACCTAGATACAGGAACCATCGGTGTAACTGTTGTAAATTGCCGTAGCTGTGTTCGGGAAAGTACCAGAGATCCAAGCGCTAATAGAAAGCACTGATGCCCAAATCGTTATAGGCACTGAAAGCTGGCTGAAGCCGGGGATAAGATCAGCAGAATTTTTTTTTTCGAAAGATCTAACAGGGTTCCGAAAGGATAGGCTGAACACAGTAGGCGGAGGCGTGTTTGTTGCTGATAGAAGTAGTGTATCTTGTCGCGAAATTGAAGTAGACAGTTCATATGAGTTAGTATTAGCAGAGGTCATTGTTGGCAACGGAATAAAATAATAATTGGCTCCTTTTACCGGTCTCCCAATTCAGATGATACAATTGCTGAAAGGTTCAAAGAAAACTTGAGTTTCAAGCACTTACCCGACCCATACAATTATTGTTCGCGGTGACTTTAATTTGCCTTCGATATGTTGGCAAAAATACATGTTTAAATCCGGAGGTACGCGTAGAACATCATCCGAAATTGTGCTAAATGCATTCTCTGAAAATTATTTCGAGCAGATAGTTCATGAGTCCACGAGAATGCTAAACGGTTGTGACAACACACTTGACATCCTAGCAAAAAATAATCCTGAGCTAATAACAAGCATCAAAACGGATAGGCCTACATGGATTAATTACCACAGGACTGTCGTAACGAGATTGAATATTGTAGCCCCCAAATCCTCCACGAATAAACGAAAACTATACCTATTCAAAAAAGCAGATACAAATTCTCCTCATGCCTTCCAGAGAGTCAAGCCCCTCTCCTTGCAAATTAACAATGTAAGTGTAGACCAGTTGTGGCTTGATCCCCAGTCCTACTCAAAACGGGGCGGATCACTGTTGGAAACAACGAAAAAGTATACCAAATTTAAACGAACGCAAAATTGCCAATTTTTTTACAGAAGCTTGAAATCTAGCGCGTATTTCAATGAGAGATGCTTATAACGGTTTCCACAACGAAACTGGAAAATCCAAAGAGCTTCTGGTCGTATGTGAATTACACTAACGTTAAGATACAATCAATGCTTTCTCTGCGCGATAGCAGTGGAAATATTACAGACGACAGTCTCGCCGGAGCAGAGTTATTAAGTACATCCTTCCGAAATTCATTCACCAAAGAAGACGACGTAAATATTCCAGAATTCGAATCAGAAACGGGTGCCAACAAGAGTAACGTAGAAGAAGATACCCTCGGAGCAGTGAAGCAACTTAAATCTAACAAAAGCAAGTCTTCCGGTCCAGACTGTATACCAGTTAGGTTAGAGTACGTTGGTACAATAACTTCATACTTAACAATCGTATACAACCGTTCGATCGACGAAAGATCCGTACCCAGAGACGGAAGTTACACAGGTCACACCACTATTTAAGAAAGGTAGTAGGAGTATACCACTAAATTACAGGCCCATATCATTAACGTCGATATATGCAAGGATTTTGCAACATATATTGTGTTCGAACGTCATGAGTTACTTCGAAGAGAACGGTCAATTTAGTCAACATGGATTTAGAAAACATCGATATTGTGAAACACAACTAGCTCTTTACTCACATAAAGTGTTGAGAGCTGTTGACAAGGGATTTTCAAATTGATTCCGTTTTTCTAGGATTCCAGAAGGCTTTTGACACTGTATCATACAAGCGGCTTGTGGTGAAATTGCTTTCTTGTGGAATACCGTCTCGGTTATGTGACTGGATTTGTGATTTCATGTCAGAGAGGAAACAGTTCGTAGTAACTGACGGACAGTCATATAGTTAAAAATGGTTCAAATGGCTCTGAGCACTATGGGACTTAACTTCTGAGGTCATCAGCCCCCTAGAACTTAGAACTACTTAAACCTAACTAACTTAAGGACATCACTCACATCCCTGCCCGAGGCAGGTTTCGAACCTGCGACCGTAGCAGTCGCGCAGCTCCAGACTGCAGCGCCCAGAACCGGTCGGCCACCCCGGCCGGCCTGTCATATAGTTAACACAGATCTGATTTCAGGGGCTTCCCAAGATAGTGTTAAAGGTCCTTTCTGTTCCTTATCTGTATAAACGATTTAGGAGACAATCTGAGCAGCCGTCTTAGGATGTTTGCAGATGATCCTGTCGTTTATTGACTACTAAAGTCATCGGAAGACCAAAACAATTTGCAAAACGATTTAGAAAATGTATCTGTATGGTGCAAAAATTGGCAATTAATCCTAAAGAACGAAAAGTGTGAGGTCGTCCACATAAGTGCTTTAAGCAACCCGTTAAACTTCGGGTACATGATAAATCAGTCAAATCTAAAGACCGTAAATTCATCTAAATAACTAGGAATTACAATTACGAACAACTTAAATTGGAAATAGAAAATGTTGTGGGAAAGGCTAACGAAAGACTGTTTTTTTTGGCAGGACACTTAGAAAATGTAACAGGTCTACTAAGGAGACTGCCTACGCTACGCTTTTCCGTTCTCTTTTAGAATACTGCTGCGCTGTGTGGGATCCTTACGAGATAGGACTGACGGAGTACGTGAACAAAGTTGAAAGAAGGGTGGCACGTTTTGTATTATGGTGAAATATGGGAGAGAGTGTCACTCAAACGATACTGTATTTGGAGTGGACATCATTAAAACAAAGCCTTTTTTCTTGCGACGGAATCTTCTCACGAAATTTCAATCACCAATTTTCTCCTCCGAATGCGAAAATATTTTGTTGACGCCGACCTACATAGGGAGAAAAGGTCATCAAAATAAAATAAGGGAAATCAGAACTCGCACGGAAAGATACAGGTGTTCATTCTTTCCGCGCGCTATACGAGATTGAAATAATAGAGGATTGTGCAGGTGGTTCGATGAACCCTCTGCCAGAAACTGAAATGTGATTTGCACAGTATCCATGTAGACGTAGGATTAATTTTATTAAAGCTGTCTGTGTTCTGTTATAGTTGGTGTAGTACAAAAGCACAACTGAGAACGGTCTCCTACAGCCACTTGGTATTGTTTAAGATCCTTTGGCATTACGAAACTTTGTAAATATGTCCAGAAATCAGAGAAACAAACATGGGATCCTGTCACAATGGAAAATGCGACTTCGGCAGTAGAAAGTGATAACATGCCTTTTTCTATAGCGCCAAAGCAATTTAATATTCCACATAACACACCAAAAAGTAGAGTCTTACAAAAATGTAGAGATGCATTACATGGTTAAAGATTATGGGTAGCATGCAAATAAATACTTTGACGTACTCTGTGAAGCAGCATACAGGAGAAATCTAGAATGAAACAACAATTCTGCGTTACAATTGAAGAAAGAATTGTATCAGTGCCTCTGCAATATTATTGCAAATTCTAGCTTTAATTCTGAAAGTGGTCCTGATTCCGCAGTAAAGTTATCCTACACTTATTCTACAGGGTGATTCAAAAAGAATACCACAACTTTAGGAATTTAAAACTCTGCAACGACAAAAGGCAGAGCTAAGCACTATCTGTCGGCGAATTAAGGGAGCTATAAAGTTTCATTTAGTTGTACATTTGTTCGCTTGAGGCGCTGTTGACTAGGCGTCAGCGTCAGTTGATGCTAAGATGGCGACCGCTCAACAGAAAGCTTTTTGTGTTATTGAGTATGGCAGAAGTGAATCGACGACAGTTGTTCAGCGTGCATTTCGAACGAAGTATGGTGTTAAACCTCCTGATAGGTGGTGTATTAAACGTTGGTATAAACAGTTTACAGAGAATGGGTGTTTGTGCAAAGGGAAAAGTTCTGGACGGCCGAGAACGAGTAATGAAAATGTAGCACGCATCCAGCAAGCATTTGTTCGCAGCCCAGGAAAATCGACTCGCAGAGCTAGCAGAGAGCTGCAAATTCCACAATCAACTGTATGGAGAGTCCTACGAAAAAGGTTAGTTATGAAACCTGAACGTCAACTACCCGAGGCGATGGATCAGCCGCCAGGCAGCCCGTGACAGAGCACTTCATCACTGGCCTCCAAGAAGCCCTGATCTTACCCCCTGCGATTTTTTCTTATGGGGGTATGTTAAGGGTATGGTGTTTCGGCCACCTCTCCCAGCCACCATTGATGATTTGAAACGAGAAATAACAGCAGATATCCAAACTGTTACGCCTGATATGCTACAGAGAGTGTGGAACGAGTTGGAGTATCGGGTTGATATTGCTCGTGTGTCTGGAGGGGGCCATATTGAACATCTCTGAACTTGTTTTTGAGTGAAAAAAAAACCCTTTTAAATACTCTTTGTAATGATGTATAACAGAAGGTTATATTATGTTTCTTTCATTAAATACACATTTTTAAAGTTGTGGTATTCTTTTTGAATCACCCTGTATTATGCGACTAAGGTGGCAGATCGTACGCTACAGCGCAAAAACTTAAAACTATCGCTCACATTCTTTGCATATTTTCAGTTGTATCTTTCGAGAATGGAAAAAAAATTGCTGAACGCAGGAGCTATTTTTACCAACAACATCGGTTCAGCAATAAGCCAACTTAAAGAAGCAGGAGATATAAAGGATGAGGAAATGCATGATAAATCTTAGCGATTGGCCAGAATATGTGATAACTGATGAAGGGCAGATATAAAGAGTCAGAAAGTTCAGGTAACGTAGAGAGGTAATGCAACAGAGCCCATCAGTGAATACTCTGCCTCCGGAACATCCATCCGAGCACAGCCAGTTATGTAGAGCATGTTGCGTCCACCCTTAAAACTATGAGCGTTTATAAGTCCCTAACGTAGATAGAAATTTCGTTTAAATCAATTAGTACACAGTTGTTTTAATACATGAGGTACATGATATAATAAACTAATGTTTCTTTTAGGGTACTGCAGCTCGCTGCTGTAACTCCATGGAAAATAAATAAACTTTATTCATAATGTTTGTTACTTTTAGATATATTTACTACTCATTTCACTTGTTATTTTGTAAGTTATCTGAAAACACCTTTTATATTACAAAATGAAGAAGCATTGAGTTATTTAACAGTTGTTAAGATTTTCAGGGAAAACAAGTGAAAGCTATCTCCTAGCTTTTCTTTGTACCTTTGTTCTGGATCTGCTCTGGGTTGGCGTAGTTATTAAAATGCTACTACCAAACAGTAGAAATATAAATTTTACGTGATCTATAAAAATACGTATCTCGCAAAGATTACTAACAAGAAGGGATATCAGCAATATATTCTATCTAGCACTAATCGAAAACCATTCTTTTGCGTTCTCGTAAAACAAAATACAGACGAAGCCCTATAGCTCCCACAGCGAAGTCGTTCTCAGTGTAGCTCCTGAACAGATTGTGTGCCATTTTTTTAATGTATTGGTCACAGAAGAAAACTTTTAACCGCACCAGAGAAGTTATAAGTGACTGTAGTGGTTCGGTTTATAGATAGACATCTTGCACTGTTCTTCAGGGGTCTACCTTCCGCTTGCACTAGCCAACAAGGTCAAGTTCTAAGAGTGGGCGTGGCGCCAGCTTGGCACTCGTTTCTAAGACACTGACACCATAGCGTACTAGCCATTCGCACTTGCAGTCAGCTAGGATGCCAGCAGCCACCGAATTACCTCTCCTATACAGCGATGAACTTGGAATATGCATCACGAATAGCCATCAGAAAGGAACGTACCTCTTTTTATGTTGCAGAGCTACAGTCATACAATATTTTTTAAGTGAACACACTGTCACTTGACTGCATTGTTGTTTATTTAACTACTATCCAGGTTTCGGCCTTTTATGGGACATGAAACTCAATAAATTGGCAATAAATTAAGATTGCAGAGCGGATATTTTTCTTAATTTATGGCCAAATTTGAGCTTGATGTCGTGCAAAATACGTTACTGACATAAACTCAGTCACTTGAAAATGGCATAAAAGGCTGAAACCTTGGTCGAAATTAAATGAACAATACATTCAAATGGCAGTGTGTTTACTTAATAACATACTGGGTCGAAGTTAAATGAACAAAACATTCAAATGGCGGTGTGTTCACTTAAGAACATGTCTTCTTTGCACATTTTATTTAGTGCCACAAGTAAACGATTGCAGTTGCAGATTATCGCAGAAGGCAACTGTATGATGTGACGCCTCCTAAAGCTGCAGTATAAGGAGCAATCAAAGAGTTTCCGCTTGATGGTGATGACGCAGCGTATATGCAACATAGCGCGACTTCTGTGCGGGTATGTAAGCTCCGACATCTAGGCAAGCAATTAGTATGGCTCCAGAATGAGATTTTCACTCTGCAGCGGAGTGTGCGCTGATATGAAACTTCCTGGCAGATTAAAAACTGTGTGCCGGGCCGAGACTCGAAGTCGGGACCTATGCCTTTCGCGGGCAAGTGCTCTACCAACTGAGCTACCCAAGCACGACTCACTACCCGTCCTCACAGCTTTACTCCTGCCAGTATTTCGTCTCCTACCTTCCCAACGTTACAGAAGCTCTCCTTCGAACGTTGCAGAACTAGTACTCCTGAAAGAAAGGATATTGCGGAGTCCCGAGTTCGAGTCTCGGTCCGGCACACAGTTTTAATTTGCCAGGAAGTTTCAATTAGTATGGCATTCGTGTCTTTCTGACGTGCTTGCAGTAAACACAGAAACGTTAACTTTGACGACGTTATTACCAGATCTGCCGAAACAGGACCAACGCGCTGTTATTCTTTCCTTAACTGCAGACGTTGAGTGCTGCTCGTCCTTGATGCACGTTCCCATATCACAGACGTTGTAACGCAGAAGTTACAACGAATCGAGAGTGAGAAACACTCGAGCACCCGCCATATAGTCCTGATTTCTCCCCATGCGATTGTGACGCCTTCTGTCCCTTAAAAAAGCCTTGAAGGGTCTAGGATTCCTGTCGGAGGGTGACATGCAGCAAGCAGTTGAGGACTTCTTCACGCAGACTTCTTCACGCAGCTGGAAACCGTGTTTAACCTTACGGGTGTCTTTATACTGGTGCGTAGACGGGACGATTGCGTCAGTGCTTAAGTTATCAAGAAATTCATGCTCATAATTTAGAATTGGCAATATCGGAATTTAACCGGCTGAGCAAGAATCATTGTTAATGAACAAGAACTGGCCATGGATTTTCCTATTGAAAAGATTGTCAGCTCTTGACATGTAATAAGCAGCCGTAGTTCTCAGTTTAGAGCATTTACTTTAATCGACTGGGGCTTTTCTCGATGCTGTGTGAGAGTGAACAGTGCCTGCTTTTTTCTGTTCAGCAGCCCTTTCAAATATCTTTACTGTTTGCGTACTATTCGATCGTTACCTCATGCGTCAGATCTTAATATAATGCACCCCACTTTAGCTACAGTTGCCGTATCTTTATATTATCAGATCAGAGAGATTTTCGTCATTTAAATTTTTTCCTGATTGGTTGTATCTGGTTGTGAAATGTGCTTTAGGAACTGTTGTTGTCGTGTGTTTGTGCATGGGCAGTTGGCTCCGGTTGACAGTCAACGCTCCTGTCTTGCTCTGAGTCACAGTGGTAATTCTTGCCGACTGCTGTGACAACTCTCACGTCTGAAATGTGCGACGGCGCTATAACTTTCAGTGTCCTCGATGTGGCTATTTTTTCGCGACGCAGCGGTGAATGGTGGACTCTAGCAGAGTGGCAGAGTGACAGATGTCTACGCGAAGTACGAATGTGGGTGTTGGCCACATGTGCCTTCACAATAGGTATGAGATGTATACCAGTACTGAAAATTACAACTGAGGAGGCCACTTCGTATGTTGGGGCTGGGTCGGAAAGCCGTCTTCGATACTTGCACAGATGTAGGAGTTGTTTATTGTTGTCAACTGTAACTGTCGTCAATTGTAACGCAAGGTGGTTGACGTAGCTCGTCACGGTCGAGGAGAAAGTCCAGTATGGATAATAGAGGTCTTGGGCGAGATATGGAGAAGATCTGGCGGCGGCCTTTGAACCCACTGGTATCAGCCTGTTGCGAAACGTGAGTCATGTCAGCACCCATACTACCTTTCGCCAGACTCGTTTCGGCTGCTGGTTGGAGTGATGAAGGCCACTGGTCCCTCTCACGAAGTGAAAGCACTGTTCCCGATGATCCCCAAAACGAATGACTCCCTCTTCGTTGGAGCCAGGTGAAAGGCTTAAACGCCGGACGCGGTGGCCGAGCGGTTCTAGGCGCTTCAGTCCGGAACCGCGCTGCTGCTACGGTCGGAGGTTCGAATCATGCATCGGGCATGGATGTATGTGATGTCCTTAGGATAGGTTTAAGTAGTTCTAAGTCTAGGGGACTGATGACCTCAGATGTTAAGTGCCATAGTGCTCAGAGCTATTTGAACCAAAGGCTTAAACAAGAGGTTCCGTTGATTGTGCGGTGATCTTGTGTGCAGATTTCTTGACCTGCGCTGTCGGGTGGAGAAGTGTACGTTACTCGTTAATAGAACAGCCGTGCAGCATCACCAGCAAGCAGGTACTTGGTTAGAAGAGTGAGAGCTTTCTAGGCTAGAGAAAGCCCTCTGTGTTACTAGGTGGGCAGCTATGTGTAGTACTGTAGGGATACATGAGCGCTGTGGGGGTTCATGTAGAGGTGAATCCACATCATTAAGGGCCAGGAATACAAAATACACGGTCCGGTCACATTCATGTGAAGTGCTGTTTGAGGCTTTCCCGGCGCTGCACCTGCTTGATAGGTTCCCGGGGATTACGCCGGATAATATTGTAAAAACCGCACAATATTTCAGCGAGACAACTGCCCGCCATCTTCAGGTGCTACTGTCGCGTCGCTGAGAAGCTCGCCAACTTATATGTTGCCTTTCTAGAACAGCGCAGGCGCCAGCGGGGGCATAACGTCATTGAAGGCCAATCGTGGACGGCGTCGAATACGGGAGCCCACTCCTGAGAAACGGGTCGCGGTCTGCGGAAGCGCGCCGCGGCGCGGGAAAATGCGGCCGGGAGCGACGGACCCCGTTCGCGCGCTCGAGGTGTTGGCGCGCGATTTAAGCATCTGCGCTAAGGCTTCCCATCTGCGTTGACTCGGTGCAGTTGCTAATCTGCGGCTGACGATTCCTTAGTGCCGCCAAGGCTGGCTCCCAGGCTTTTCTCAGGTGAAACTCCGTGTCTCTGTTTATTAGGTCACTGCTTATACGTATTTCGACCGCCTCTTTGATGATGGAGTCAAAGTATGTGGAAGCATGCGAGAGGATCTTGGTTTCTTCATAGTTCACGCCGTGTCCCGTGTCAAGGCAGTGTTCAGCAACCCGTAGATTTCTCTGGCTGACCCAACCTCGTGTGACGTTTATGTTCGTCGCATCTGTCTTTAACCGTACAACACGTCTGGTCAATATGAGACTTCCCACAATGGCACGGGATTTTATATATTCCTGGTCTCCTCAGGCCGGGGTTGTCTTTAACACAGCCCAGCATTGATTGCACTCGTGCTGCAGGGGGGAAAACACATTTAATCCGGTATTTCTTGAAAATTCTGCCCATCTTAAAAGACACGCCACCGACATACGGTATTAAAACCAACCCCGTGGTGTTCTCTGCTTCTTCAGGCTGTTCTTGAGGTTTGGAACGTGCTGGTCGAAATGCATTCCGGATCTGCTTCTCGGAGTAACCGTTCTGGGCAAACACAGAGCGGAGATGGCTAAGCTCTGTCGATAAGCTGTCCTGATCAGAGATGGCTCTAGCCCTATGCTCTAGCGTCCGTAATACACCGCTGCGCTGTGAAGGATGATGACAGCTCGTAGCTTGTAAATACAAGTCTGTGTGCGTAGGCTTCCGGAACACACTGTGACCCAAGAAGCCGTCTCCTTTGCTACGAACCGAAACATCCAGAAACGGGAGCTCACCATCTTTCTCTACCTTCATAGTGAAACAGATGCTTGGATGGAGGGAGTTCAGATGTTCCAGAAAAGAAGGAAGCGTTGCTGTCCCATGCGGCCATACCACAAACGTATCATCTACATATTTCCAAAAACATTTCGGTTTCAAAACCGCCGTCTGAAGTCCTTTGTCCTCGAAATCTTCCATAAAAAGATTAGCTACTATGGGAGACAGACCGCGACCTATTTCTCCAGCAGAGGGCTCTGGTATTCGACGCCGCCCACGGTTGGTCTTCGATGACGTTATTCCCCCGCTGGCGCCTGCGCTGTTCTAGAAAGCCAACAGCTTCTCAGCGACGCGACAGTTGCACCTGAAGATGGCGGGGCAGTTGTCTCGCTGAAATATATTATCCGGCGTAATTCCCTGGAACCTATCAAGCACATTAAAGTGGCCGCCGCTCCTGTTCAGCGTCAGCGTGCAATAACCACTGACAGACAGTAATTCGCAACACTAACGGTAGGGAATGTATAAAGTTTGCGGGGGATGTGGAAAACAGTACAGTCGTTGTTATAATGCCGCGACGGAGGGATTTATGTGCCTCCAGAATGGCATGATTATTGATTTTCGGGCCGTGGGTGGAAGCAGTTCCAAAATATTTGCGCGCCGCTTTCGTTAAATTATACCGTGCATGGAAAACTGGGTCTATCCAAAACCGGCGCCGCGGTAACTGTGGTGTACCACAGGCCGTAGATGACAGGGGTGAATGACGGCTACAGAGATGTGAATGGGTGAACAGACGTACAACTGTTGAACAACTGACCACCCAGATAAACCAAGGGGCTACCAACAATGTCTTCCCAACGACCGTTCAGCGAACGTTGCTGCATATGGACTTCTGCAGCAGGCGCCTTTTTCATGCATCCATGCTGACTGCTGTCAGTGCCGCAATGGGACGTCCAACGAGTGGCGACGGGTAGCCTTCTCAGGCGAATCACGTTTGTGGCTCCGTCGATGTAGAGAGTGAAACGCCTGAAACGAAAACATCCTGTAACAATCGTCGGAAGCATACCGGCCGGAGGAGGAAGCTACATGGTCTGGGGATGTTTTCGTGGCATTCTCTGGACGATCTCGGCATTCTAGAAGGCACAGTGCATCAACACAAGTACGTATCTATCCTTGGGGGCCATGTCCATCCCTCAATGTAGTCAGCACGATGGTATCTACCGGCACTCCTGACACCTGGCAACGCTTTTGACACCTTTCAGCTGCGAAGCACAAATGGTTCAAGGCGAAAACAGTAACCATCTATAGAGCTATCCGCCGTTGTAGACATGCGTAGCAGCTGCACCTTGTGTACAGAAACTATCCGGGAACATCTCACACCGAGTCTACTGCAGGAGTGCATATATGGTTTCGTTTCTAACAGAAAATTTTCATAATTAATATCTGGCCATTATCAGTTCTCCAGAATGAGATTTTCACTCTGCAGCGGAGTGTGCGCTGATATGAAACTTCCTGGTAGATTAAAACTGTGTGCCGGACCGAGACTCGAACTCAGGACCTTTGCCTTTCGTGGGCAAGTGCTCTACCATCTGAGCTACCCAAACACGACTCACGCCTCGTCATCACAGCTTTATTTCTGCCAGTACCTCGTCTCCTACTTTTCAGACTTAACAGAAGATCTCCTGCGAACCTTGCAGAACTAGCAGTTCCTGCCAGGAAGTTTCATTATTGGGTTTGTCAGCTAGTGGAAAAATAAAATACGGCGATGAAGACTTTTTGGCCACATGCTAGTCATTAGAGTGCAGTTTAGTCTGTTCATATGCGTAAACACTATTCGCAAGTATTTTTTAAAAATATATGCCCAAAAATATTTGTGATGGTTGATCGCATACAAATGGATTGTTTATGTAACACTAAACAAACCTCTCATTTGTTTGCTTATTTTAAAAAGTTTAACAGTCTAGATCACCTGAACTTAGCATGCATCCGCTGTATTGTACTGAAGGCAAACTGGAATAATCCGTCAACCGAATGACGAATATCCGAAAATGCGTCACGGCTGGAGCTCCAGTTCAAAGTTAATCACTAAAAATCTTTACTAATGGAACTGATGACAGCAGCATAATTATAAGAAAGGCGAGACGTGCTGATAAAGAAAATGAAATGAATAAAGGTTTTGCTTCAAAATAGTCGTAGCTGGTTTGCATGGTCAGTCATTAATTGACTTTTTTGTTTTGTTTCTTTTGATTCACCAGTCTACTGACTGGTTTGATGCGGCCCGCCACGAATTCTTTTCCTGTGCTAATCTCTTCATCTCAGAGTAGCACTTGCAACCTACGTCCTAAATTATTTGCTTGACGTATTCCAATCCCTGTCTTCCTCTACAGTTTTTGCCCTCTACAGCTCCCTCTAGTACCATGGAAGTCATTCCCTGATGTCTTAACAGATGTCCTGTCATCGTGTTCCTTTTCCTTGTCAGTGTTTTCCACACATTCCTTTCCTCTCCGATTCTACGCAAAACCTTGTCATTCCTTACCTTATCAATCCACCCAATTTTCAACATCTGTCTGTAGCACAAAATCTCGCTCAAATGCTTCGATTCTTTTCTGTTCCGATTTACCCACAATCCATTTTTCGCTATCATACAATGCGCTGCTCCAAACGTACATTCTCATAAATTTCTTCATCAAATTAAGACCTGTGTTTGATTCAAGTAGACCTCTCTTGGCCAGGAATGCCCTTTTTGCTAGTGCTAGTCTGCGTTTGATGTTCTCCTTACTCTGTCCGTCAGTGGTTATTTTGCTGCTTTGGTATCAGAATTCCTTAACTTCATCTGCTTCGTGACCATCAAGCTTGATGTTAAGCTTCTCGCTGTTCTCATCACTGCTACTTCTCATTTCTTTTGTCTTTCATCGATTTACTCTCAATTCATGTTCTGTACTGATTGGATTGTTCATTCAATTCAGTAGAACATGTAGTTCTTCTTCACTTTCACTCATGATAGCAATGTCATCAGCGAATCGTATGACTGATATCATTTCACCTTGAATTTTAAGCCGGCCGGGGTGGCCGAGCAGTTCTAGGCGCTACAGTCTGGAACCGCGCACCCGCTACGGTCGTAGGTTCGAATCCTGCCTCGGGCATGGATGTTTGTGATGTCTTTAGGTTAGTTAGGTTTAAGTAAGTCTAAGTTCTACGGGACTGATGAAATCAGAAGTTAAGTCCCATAGTGCTCAGAGCCATTTGAACCATTTTTTGAATTTTAATTCCACTCTTGAACCTCTCTTTTATTTCCATCATTGCTTCTACGATGAGCAGTAAGGGCGAAAGACCACATCCTTGTCTTAATGCAGTCGTTTCCATTGCCTTCGGCATCCTCATGCCGTTGATCATTGCTGATTCTTCCGCCTCTAGGGGCAGTTTCCCACCCCAAGGACAAGAGAACGCACTGAACATCTGTCCGCTCCTCCGCCCTCTTTGACATGGCCGTTGGCAGAATGATGGTGACTGTGGTGTCACCGCCAGACACCACACTTGCTAGGTGGTAGCCTTTAAATCGGCCGCGGTCCGTTAGTATAAGTCGGACGAGCGTGTCGCCACTATCAGTGATTGCAGACCGAGCGCCGTCACACGGCAGGTCTAGTCTAGAGAGACTCCCTAGCACTCGCCCCAGCTGTACAGCCGACTTTGCTAGCGATGGTTCACTGACTACGTACGCTCTCATTTGCAGAGACGACCCTTTAGCATAGCCTTCAGGTACGTCATTTGCTACGACCTAGCAAGGCGTCATATTCATTTACTACGAATGTATTTTGAGCAGATAATATTGTGAATCATGTACCGTCAAGAGCGACGTTCATCATTAATGGATTAAAGTTAAGTATCAAACTAATTACGTCCGCTTTCTGAATTCTCATTCCTTGTCATGTTCCAGACCTCACGTCAGTATAGTTCTTCCCTCCTCACGCTAGCCAGCTTGAGCTAAAACACGTGCATTTCGGCCTCCACTCGTAACACGGTGTTGGCTCTACTGCTAACACAAAAGTGACTTCTTATGCTGGAAGTCTCCGGCCGCCAATGCTGATTATTAATCAAGATTTAAGCTGTGGCGTGCTTCGAAACCGGGATCGAAGACGTTTTATCGCTACCTCTAGAGCACGGGTGCCCCTCACTGTGCCAAGATCTGTCGCTAGGGACCAAGATCCCTCGCTAAAGGAACTAGAATCATTTCTTTCAACTGAGATTAGTTCACATTTGAAGTGTCACAGATTACTTTTAAATAATTTTCTTACTACGTCGCGTCGTTCCATCTGAGGAGGGGACGATTATCCAATTAATGTAACACCCTCGCTCCCTCACCCACGAACTACACTCCTGGAAATGGAAAAAAGAACACATTGACACCGGTGTGTCAGACCCACCATACTTGCTCCGGACACTGCGAGAGGGCTGTACAAGCAATGATCACACGCACGGCACAGCGGACACACCAGGAACCGCGGTGTTGGCCGTCGAATGGCGCTAGCTGCGCAGCATTTGTGCACCGCCGCCGTCAGTGTCAGCCAGTTTGCCGTGGCATACGGAGCTCCATCGCAGTCTTTAACACTGGTAGCATGCCGCGACAGCGTGGACGTGAACCGTATGTGCAGTTGACGGACTTTGAGCGAGGGCGTATAGTGGGCATGCGGGAGGCCGGGTGGACGTACCGCCGAATTGCTCAACACGTGGGGCGTGAGGTCTCCACAGTACATCGATGTTGTCGCCAGTGGTCGGCGGAAGGTGCACGTGCCCGTCGACCTGGGACCGGACCGCAGCGACGCACGGATGCACGCCAAGACCGTAGGATCCTACGCAGTGCCGTAGGGGAGCGCACCGCCACTTCCCAGCAAATTAGGGACACTGTTGCTCCTGGGGTATCGGCGAGGACCATTCGCAACCGTCTCCATGAAGCTGGGCTACGGTCCCGCACACCGTTAGGCCGTCTTCCGCTCACGCCCCAACATCGTGCAGCCCGCCTCCAGTGGTGTCGCGACAGGCGTGAATGGAGGGACGAATGGAGACGTGCCGTCTTCAGCGATGAGAGTCGCTTCTGCCTTGGTGCCAATGATGGTCGTATGCGTGTTTGGCGCCGTGCAGGTGAGCGCCACAATCAGGACTGCATACGACCGAGGCACACAGGGCCAACACCCGGCATCATGGTGTGGGGAGCGATCTCCTACACTGGCCGTACACCACTGGTGATCGTCGAGGGGACACTGAATAGTGCACGGTACATCCAAACCGTCATCGAACCCATCTTTCTACCATTCCTAGACCGGCAAGGGAACTTGCTGTTCCAACAGGACAATGCACGTCCGCATGTATCCCGTGCCACCCAACGTGCTCTAGAAGGTGTAAGTCAACTACCCTGGCCAGCAAGATCTCCGGATCTGTCCCCCATTGAGCATGTTTGGGACTGGATGAAGCGTCGTCTCACGCGGTCTGCACGTCCAGCACGAACGCTGGTCCAACTGAGGCGCCAGGTGGAAATGGCATGGCAAGCCGTTCCACAGGACTACATCCAGCATCTCTACGATCGTCTCCATGGGAGAATAGCAGCCTGCATTGCTGCGAAAGGTGGATATACACTGTACTAGTGCCGACATTGTGCATGCTCTGTTGCCTGTGTCTATGTGCCTGTGGTTCTGTCAGTGTGATCATGTGATGTATCTGACCACAGGAATGTGTCAATAAAGTTTCCCCTTCCTGGGACAATGAATTCACGGTGTTCTTATTTCAATTTCCAGGAGTGTAGTTTGGCGGGCCGGATTGAAACCAATGTCGGGCAGAATCTGATCCGCGGGAAGCCGATTGTCCACCCGTGCACTGCCACGGAGTTCAATGAATCTTGTCACATGTTAAGAACAAAGATCAAGCTTTCGCCTCTATGAAATACTGCCTCAGTAACGGGTGAAATCCAGTTTCTTTTGTGACGTGGCAGTAAACCTGGCGTCTTTTTGACTGGCTCGACTATGAACTGAATTCGACTGTGGCCCAACAGCCCGCCGCCTCATCAGCCCTCGTCCGCGCCCAGAACGATGTTTACGGCGGCCCGCTATTCACGTCCGCTCGTCCATCTTCTCGGCTAAACGCGTATTAGCATAACAAGAGCGCGACTAAGTGCGCTGATCTAATCACGGCGAGTTACAAGTCCCCCGCTCGGCTCGGAGCGCGGCCCACCTGCTGCCGGGCCCCGTAATTACCTCCTAAAAAAGCACACAGTGTGCGCAAAGTATCGGCAAATATACTGCCGAAATATGCTGAACGTCGCCGCGGCTCTTTTCTTGTCCGAGCAACGGCCCGTCACGACGTTTGCCCACACACGCGAACACAAACAACAGCTGCCGTGCCTAACGAACGGGCTTTCAGCAAACACCGCCGCACTTCCGAGGAGAAACGGACGGCGACCGCACAAAAGCCAGCATCGGCCAGCGCCGTCTGTCGTGTATCTGCTTAGCGGCAATTACAGAAACGTTAGCTCAGCCGGCGCCGTGTCCGCGGGCGTCCTGCGAGGGAGGGCCTGCGTAATGGAAGTGGAGCGGGCGGTGGTAGAGGCATAGAAGCGGGGCAGAGCCGCGAGCACAGTGCGTGAGCAGACCCGTTAAGAGTTATTAGGCACGCCCGCCGACCGCCATTAGCCGATGTCTGCCGTTCTGCGCTAGCACGCGGCTCCTCCCTGCCCGCCGGACACGGGATAACAATCGCGCCTGTTGTCGGTCCCAGTGTCGTTAGCGCGGTCTCGTCTCTGGCAATCAGTGCAGGTCGGATTGCGCTGTCATTTCCAGCACTCAGTGATCGGTTCCAGACACGATCAGCCGTGTGAAAAGGAAATGACGAGCTAGCCCCGTCATCGAAAACAAAAAAAGGGCGAACAGGGGAGAATTGTACAGTTGAAAGTAGGCTGTTTACGTTTTTATGTTATAGTTCAATTCTTTTATCTTGGCGGCTCGCGCATGCCCGCCCAGACGCGGGAGATTGCTGCGTTGCCAGTTGCAAACGACGCACGCGCCAAGAGAAGCAGCGCCATAGTATAATATAGTATAGTTCGCAAAATTACGTTTAGGGGGGAGCGCGCAGTTTATGAAGTAAAGCCATCACGGCCGCATTAACCCTTTCGCTGCTACAGAGACGTGCTCCCCGCATTCCGCGCTGTGCGCGATTTTCTCATCACTGCACTGCTCGCCTGTGCTGACACATCTAAGCAGACACATCTACATCTACATGTTTACTCTGTAATTCACATTTAAGTGCTTGGCAGAGGGTTCATCGAACCACAATCATACTATCTCCCTACCATTCCACTCCCGAACAGCGCGGGGGAAAAACGAACATCTAAACCTTTCCGTTCGAGCTCTGATTTCTCTTATTTTATTTTGATGATCATTCCTACCTATGTAGGTTGGGCTCAACAAAATAATTTCGCATTCGGAAGGGAAAGTTGGTGACTGAAATTTCGTAAATAGATCTCGCCGCGACGAAAAACGTCTTTGCTTTAATGACTTCCATCCCAACTCGCGTATCATATCTGCCACACTCTCTCCCCTATTACGTGATAATACAAAACGAGCTGCCCTTTTTTGTGCACCCTTTCGATGTCCTCCGTCAATCTCACCTGGTAAGTATCCCACACCGCGCAGCAATATTCTAACAGAGGACGAACGAGTGTAGTGTAAGCTGTCTCTTTAGTGGACTTGTTGCATCTTCTAAGTGTCGTGCCAATGAAACGCACATGGTGTTCCGACTGCTTTGACACACTTATCATTCGATTTCACAAAAACTACTTGGCCCAAAAATTTCATTTTTACACATCTACTTGACTGATACCTTCCCCCCGTAAATGACTTAATTTTGTTTCGATGTTCTATGTAGTTATTGTGCAGCATTAAATGTAGTAAACCATCGCACGAAATTTTGAAGAGTTTGCAGAGGTACAAGTCCATAACGTATACTTTCTTTCGTATGGTCGATTTTAGCTGCCACAATGTTGGGAATGAAATGTGGACAAGATACATAAATTTCATATAAAATTTACTATATAACAATATCTCATTTAATTTTAAGTACCAGATAGGTATCGTATGTAATATTGAGAAATATTCCGTCTTTCGCGACTGTAATAAAAGTTTTATTTACACGGGGCGCGTTAGGCTTTATTTTAAAGCACTTCAATCAATGAAAAGGAAGTAGACAAAATACATTAAACAGAACTGTGGACTTACAAAAACATTAGGACTTGAATATACTGTGTATCAGTGAAGTGCCCTGAGCTATGTCAAATATAATTTTTGTGTGTGGCACACACAAACAGCATTTATTCGCTAAAACACTGATCAGCCGACACAAACGTTGAATATTTTGTTACCGCAGCACAAAACTACGAAAGGTTACTTGACAATGGAGGAGACAAAATACTGTCCTCTGAAGATACTTCAACAGAGAAAAACGCGTCTGGTCTAAATAAGACGCTTATTAGAGTTGTAGAAGAGGAATATATTTCAAATTCTGCTCTAAATAATACTTTTAATACTGTCGCAATAGAACATATCTCAATATGAATAGTAAAACAGCGACTGCGGAAGAGAAGATATACAAACACAACGGGTAACATGACTATTGTATGTGTGCCTTTCCATTGTTGTTAATTGCTGTGAAAAGAAAAATTGGAGGAAAAAATTAGAAAAACCGAAAACCTGTTATGGTTATAATGAAGAGACAAAGCACTGGAAATTTCAAAAAATTACATTCAAACGAATAAAATTCATGAAGTAAGGCACTTAGACAATGTTTTTAAATAAAGAAATTTTACACTACACAAGGTTTGAACTCAGAACTTTTTGCTTAGCTGCCAAACACCTTAACCATTACGCTAGCGCATCTCGTCATTCAGTAGAATTCTTGGAGGACTCTAACATATCTCACAATATACCGACAAACACTGTTGATATGACTATGAATTACTCACGTTTCGTCGAAGTACAATAGGAAATAAACAATTACCGCTGTTGTTTATTGTGAAAAAGCGGTTCGTAAGAATGATACAAACACCTTCCCTTGCTATCGCCTGAATTAGGAGGCTTATTGCTTGTTTGTTTTAATTAATTAATACAATATGAAGCAATTGGTATAAAGAACGTTTTTTCCAAACTTTCAATAAAAGGAAGTCTGCTATCAAGACATTGCTTTTGTTCTATTACTTCATTTATGACTGAACGTTTCTAGAACTGAAGACACTCGCCCGTGCTCTGCACTGCAGTCGAGCTCTGCCAACGTCGTTCTCTATTCATTGGCTAACTGTATTTTGTGACGTCAGATGCGCGGAACGAACCTAAACTCGGCCGCTGTCGTAAATGACGCGCACTTTAGTAACGCCACGTAGCGCTCTGTATGAAAATCACTGGCTGTGCTGTGTGCAGTCTGGCGCTGGTTTGCATTGTTGGGATATTTGCTATTGTGGTGTAGGGCAGTTGGATGTCAACAGCGCATAGCGTTGCGCAGTTGGTATGTCAGTTTAGTGATGCTCAGAATAAGTAAAGAGAGAAATGTCTGAGTGCGTTCAGTTTTGTTCAGCTGTTTGAAAATCAAATAACGTTGAGAATGCGGGTTTCGTGGGAGGCATACAGCCGGCATGGTAGCTCAGCGTGTTCGGTGAGAGGGTTTAGCTACCCTCTATAATAAAAAAACTGAGTGACCGGATCAACGAACAACCTGAACAAGTGTCATCGGACGTCCGCCACGTAGAAACTGAACGAGCAAATATTTAAAAAAAAAATGGATAGAGCGTCTGTCATGTAACCAGGAGATCCCGGGTTCGAGTCCCGGTCGGGGCACACATTTTCATCTGTCCCCGTTGACGTATGTCAACGCCTGTAAGCAGCTAAGGGTGTTCATTTCATTGTAATTTCATTCTAGCGAGAAGCATGGTCAGCAATGGTATCTGTTCTTTCGGACATGTCTTAAAGAACAGATACCGTCGTAGTATAAATAACGTAGAGGTTTTCCAGCACTGTCATTTCTCAATTTACTTTGCAGCCTAGTGTTACGTTTTTCACACGCCATAATAGTCAAAATATTTCACACGATAACACAGAAAAGCACAATTTGAAGAGCAAAATAAGAAAACACATTAAAATAGCACTGAAAATAATATCCAATTAATTGGAAGCGCGGCTGCGAAATACTTGGTGCAAATCTACATGCATGCCACAACTGTATTACAGTACAACAATGAAAAACTACAACTACAAACAAGATTCTCCCTACGATTACGTTCTAGCAATAAAAAATAACTACACTAATTACACAAACTACAAGAAAAAAATCAGAAGATTCCAGTGAGGTAAGGGTCGCCATATGAAACGTCGCCTTAGAAATATTTATAAACGACAGTGCTGAAAAACCTCTACGTTATTTGATTTTCAAACAGCTGAGCAAAACTGAACGTACTCAGACATTTCTCTCTTTACTTATTCTGAGCATTACTAAACTGACACACAATATTTTTTTATCGCAACAATCCCTACAAAAGAATGCCACTGACTAACAATAACCTATACCTTTCATAAATCACTTACCTCACAAAAATCTTCGTTACTCAAACTACTGCAATACAGCGAGCGCCAATACTGCCAGCTAAATGAAAGATTCTAATTAGTAAAGGCACTAACTACTGATAGGCATAGTTAGCAAATGAAAGATTTTGATGGAGAACAAACAATGTATTTACCTTAATAGTGTTCAAAAGTCATAATATATATAGCAGTTCATGACATCCAGACTTATAAATTTCTTTTTTCTGACGGACACACGTCCAGATCGTCCGCTCTGAAAACTCCGCCATCTCTTTCCCCACATCCACCACTGCTGGCGGCTCACCTCCAACTGCGCAAGGCTACGCGCTGTTCACATCAAGCTGCCCAACACTACAATAGAGAATATTCTCAACAATGCAAACCAGCGACAGACTGCACACAGTACAGTGAGTGATTTTCATACAGAGCGCTATGTGCCGTTACCAACATAAAAACCTAAACAGCCTACTTACACAGTGATAGGAATATCATGAACAACATACTAAAAATCCCAACCTTTCTTGAATTACTCTAAAACCGTGTAATCTCCCCTTCATATTTGTTTCTGTCTGACATTTAGCCCAACTTTACCTCCCACTCCATAAAATCTAAAAATCTACGTATTAACAAAAAAGTGTACCCACGAACTATTATCCAATTATATCCATATTCTTACCTTTGACTAAACAGAACCTAATGTGAACTGAACTGTAAGTGATCTGAATCCAACTTGTCTTACATTAAACGCGCAACTGAAGTAAAACAACTATCTGGCCCTAATCAAAATTTCCAGTCTTGACAACGTTATTGCAGCACAGTAGCAAACATTAAGCAGACAGCGGCTAAGCTAGATTTCTATTTCTAAATAAAATTTCCAAACTATACTTAAACTGTTTCATAGCATATGGTGCAATGTGGTAATGCATAATGATAAACAGTAGGACTGGGACAGTAACTCGTCCCAGAAATGATGTTCCAAGACAACTACACTGAAGTGGCCAAGAAACTGCTACAGGTAGGCGTATTCAAATGGTTCAAATGGCTCTGAGCACTATGTGACTTAACATCTGAGGTCATCAGTCCCCTAGAACTTAGAACTACTTAAACCTAACTAACATAAGGACATCACACACAAGCATGCCCGAGGCAGGATTCGAACCTGCGACCGTAGGGGTCGCGCGGTTCCAGACTGAAGTGCCTAGAACCGCCGGCCATTCGTATTCAAATGCAGAGATATGTACACAGGCAGAATACGGCGCTGCGGTCGGCAGCGCTTATATAAGACAACAAGTGTCTGGCGTAGTTATTAGATTGGTTACTGCTGCTACAATGGCAGGTTATCAAGATTTAAGTGAATCCATGGAGAAGAAATAAAAACTTTGAGGTTCGCCGATGACATTGTAATTCTGTAAAAGACAGTAAAGGACTTGGAAGAGCACTTGAACGGAATGGTCAGTGTCTTGAAAGGAGGGTATAAGATGAACATCAACAAAAGCAAAACGAGGATAATGGAATGTCGTCGAATTAAGTCGGGTGATGCTGAGGGAATTAGATTAGGAAATGAGACAAAGTAGTAACGGAGTTTTACTATTAGGGGAGCAAAATAACTGATGATGGTAGAGGTAGAGAGGATATAAAATGTAGACTGGCAATGGCAAGGAAGGCGTTTCTGAAGAAGAGAAATTTGTTAACATCGAGTATAGATTTAAGTGTCAGGAAGTCGTTTCTGAAAGTATTTGTATGGAGTGTAGCCATGTATGGAAGTGAAACATGGACGATAAATAGTTTAGACAAGAAGAGAATAGAAGCTTTCGAAATGTGGTGCTACAGAAGAATTCTGAAGATTAGATGGTTAGATCACATAACTAATGAGGAGGTATTGAATAGAATTGGGGAGAAGAGAAGTTTGTGGCACAACTTGGCAAGAAGAAGGGACCGGTTGGTAGGACATGTTCTGAGGCATCAAAGGATCAGAAATTTAGTACTGGAGGGCAGCGTGGAGGGTAAAAATCGTAGAGGGAGACCAAGAGGTGAATACACTAAACAGATTCAGAAGGATGTAGGTTGCAGTAGGTACTGGGAGATGAGGAGGCTTGCGCAGGATAGAGTAGCATGGAGAGCTGCATCCAGGACTGAAGACCACAACAGCAAGAAGTGAATTTGAACGTGGTGTTATAATCGGCACACGAGCGTTGGGACAAAGCATCTTAGAGGTAGCGATGAGGTGGGGAATTTCCCGTACGACCATTTCACGAGTGTACCGTGAATATCAGGAATCTGATAAAACATCAGATCCCTGATATCGCTGCGGAGGGAAAGAGATCCTGCAAGAACGGGATCAACGACGACTGAAAAGAATCGTTCAGCGTTACAGAAGTGCAACACTTCCGCAACTTGCTGCAGATTTCAATGCTGGGCCATCAACAAGAGTCAGAGCGCGAACCGTTCAACGAAACATTATCGACATAGGCTTTCGGAGACGAAGGCCCACGCGTGTAACCTTAATGAGCCGGTCAACTCCGACATTGGACTGTTGATGACTGGAAACATGTTGCCTGGACGGACGAGGCTGGTTTCAAATTGTATTGAGCGGATGGACGTGTACGGGTATTGAGAGAAACTCATGAATCCATGGACCCCATAGGGCGTGTGTAGTTGGAGTGATATGGGACCCCTGATACGAGCCTGTCAAGTGACACGTACGTAAGTATCATGTCTGATCACCTGCATCCATTCATGTCCATTGTGCATTCCGATTGACTTTGGCAATTCCAGCAGGATAGTGTGACACCCCATATGTCTAGAATTCCTACAGAGGGGCTCCACGAACACTCTTCTGAGTTTAAACACTTCCGCTGACCACCAAACTCTCCACACATGAACATTATTGAGCATTTGGTTCAAATGGCTCTGAGCACTATGTGACTAAACAACTGAGGTCATCAGTCCCCTAGAGAATTTAGAACTACTTAAACCTAACTAACCTAAGGACATCACACACATCCATGCCCGAGGCAGGATTCGAACCTGCGACCGTAGCGGTGGTGCGGTTCCAGACTGAAGCGCCTAGGACCGCTCGGCCACTCCGGCCGGCTATTGAGCATATCTGGGATGCCTCGCAACGTGCTGTTCGGAAGAGATCTGTAGCCCCTTTTACTCTTACCGATTTATGGACAGCCCTGCAGGATTCATCGCACCAATTCCCTCCAGCATTGCTTCAGACGTTAGTCGAGTCCATGCCAAGTCATGTTGCGGCACTTCTGCGTGCTCGCAGGGGCTCTACACGATATTAGGCAGGTGTACCAGTTTCTTTGGCTCTTCGGTGTATTTTAAAATGAAGTATATATTCAAAAAGACACAGTAAAACTTCGCGTGATCTTCACACATAACGTAGGTTTGAATAACGCTATGCTTAACAAAGTGAACACTGATTTAAAAAGGGTACAATATTAACAGAGAATTTCTATAAAAACCAAACAGCTTAATTAATTAATTTGTTAATGCATAACTCAGGAAAGTGCGGTGGTCTTTCTCTCATTTCTGAGCACGTTAACTAGCTAAAAATAATTATTGTAATTAGTCTGAGAAACTAGCTGCTCAGTACTCCAGTCTTAAACTTCTTCTCTTCAAATATAATGACATTATTCAAAATATATATTCTCTTCGCTTTCTAATATATACATCTTATTCATCCTTGCTGTCCTTTGCTATAAGTCTTTCTTCATATAGCAGATACAATCACAGGTCCACACAGCACTACTAAATACATCCATCACATATCACACTTCAACTAAGGATGTATCAGACCGAGCGGAGATAAAGGCTGCCACGACGAGACCAAAGATTGTTTAAGAGTAACGTAACTTGCCCCCTCTCTCTCTGACGTGCACATCATAACATACGAAAACCAAATGACATGACCATTTTACAACCGCTCCTCATAAAGAAAATGTTTCCTAGTACAAAATTAAACTACATTAAATTTCCTATAAAAATGACCCTATACATTTTTTCTCCAGAACGTAAAGTTTCTGCGTTGCATGGGCTCTAAAAATCGCAAATTATAAAAAAATAGCATTCTGACGGTTCAGAATTAATGTTTATTTTTAAATGGTTTAAGACTTCTTATTAAATGACTGAACCTTATCTAAGTACAGTAGAGCCTCATTAATGGATAAATTGTGTTCTGGGAATGTGGCTGGTGGCAGTGATAACGGGGATGGAGGGTAGAAATGAGAGCGAAGGCAAGTTGCTCGGATAAGGTCACTTACTTCCCTCATTTGTGTGTCTGCAGAAAGAAGAGCGAACAGGTGTATTCCCCACTCCTTCTTCACCAATACGTCGCAGGACACAGCTGTATGCTGTTTCACAACCATACCGACCCTTCTGCAGCACATCTTGTAAATCACTTGAATCACTGGTGACACAGTAATTTCCCATCTTTTCTCAAATAACTAGCATTTACCAATCCACATATTACTTTCTCACCATGTGATGTAACAAGTGCGTAAGTTTACCTCACAAATATTTTTCTATTACTAATATTTCGTTATGTATGTAAAAATAGTTTACTACCGTTTATATACATTTTTGGCGCCCACTCCTTGTGAAGAAGATATTTTTACAAATATCGAAACCTAGAACAAGGGTTAATTAAACCTGTGGTTTGTAATTGGTTGGCAGAGTTTCTGAGTATCTGTTGAATCACAGCCATGTTTCTAAGATTTTGACTTAATAAAAATGCTACTATACTATTGCTAATCAATGCATCTAGTAAGCAAAGTTACTGAAGGAGTTGCAACTGGTTCGGAGCCCGGATTTAATTCCGTGAAATAGGCACAGCAGCCAAGGGCGCCCGTATGATAGTTTGTAGAGAGCGCGCGGCGGGGGCTGCGTAATTCCAACTTTTAAACAATTTTCTTGGAAGAACACGCAAGACTACACTATATTTTTACCTTTCCCTGAGAGGTAGGGGGGCGCTATGGCCCCTCTCCTCCCTTGCCCCCCAGCGCGCCCTTGACAGTAACCTGACTATGACCACAGCTGCAGTGCGACTGGAAAGAACACCCAAGAAACCTACAGATCTGAGCAAGTGCTGATAAATGAACCAGCGGTGGCTATCTTCCAACTGAACTACCATACTCTTTGTTTCCCTAATATACCGGAACTGTAAGCGGTGCGTACGATAATCTCCACTCAGCTGCGAGCACAGTGGAGACATAACGACACTACAACTTGAGAACGCAGCTACAATCTAGCCTCTGTCTCCTGCCTTTGGTTGTATCAGTATCTGTGTTATCTGTGTCTTGTAATCATTCTTGTCATTCACACCCCGATTACCACCTATGTCCATGTCTCCCTAACGATTCCTATTCCACGTATCTAAAAACGAAGCTTGCTACTGTCTTCCCGTCAACATATGCATCCAAAATCCTCTAAAAATCTGCCTGCTCTGCCCAATGGCGTAAGTGTTTCACAGGCAAGATGTCGTGCTCAAAGACGGCGATACGCCGATAAGGCAATGAATCACATTTATTCCCCTCTTTTTTTAAGAAACCTTGCTGCCGAATCTTACTTACTTATGATTTCAGAACTATCACCCCAATCGGTGCTCATTCTGCCGTTCGCTAGCGTGGCATTACAGTCCCGAAAAACATAAATCACCTTTCTACGAGGCTAGTAGGCAACTCTGTTCCAGCGTCCATACATACACTGTTTAATCAAAAGTATCCGGAAACCCCCACAAAAATACGTTTTTCATATTAGGTGCATTGTGCTGGCATCTACTTCCAAGTACTCCGTATCAGCGACCTCAGTAGTTATTAGACATCGCAAGAGAGCAGAATGGGACACTCCACGGAACTCACGGACTTCGAACGTGGTCAGGTGATTTGGTGTCACTGCCATACGTCTGCACACGAGATATCCACACTCCTAAACATTCCTAGATCCCTGTTTCCGATGTGATAGTCAAGTGGAAACTAGAGGGACACGTACAACACAAAAGCGTACAGGCCGACCTCGTCTGTTGACTGACAGAGACCGCCGGCAGTTGAAGAGGGTCGTAATGTGTAACAGGCAGACTTCTATCCAGACCATCACACAGATACTGCAAACTGCATCACGATCCACTGCAAGTACTATGGCAGTCAAGCGGGAGGTGAGAAAACTTGGATTTTAGGGTCGAGCAGCTGCTCATAGGCCACACATCACGCCGGTAAATGGCAAACGACGCCTCCCTTGGTGTAAGGAGCATAAACATTGGACGATTGAACAGTGGAAAAACGTTGTGTGGAGTGACGAATCATGGTACACAATATGGCGATCCGATGGCAGGGTGTGGGTACGGCGAATGCCTGGTGAACGTCATCTGCCAGCGTGTGTTGTGCCAGCAGTAAAATTCGGAGGCGGTGGTGTTACGGTGTAGTCGTGTTTTTCATGGAGGGGGTTTGCACTCCTTGTTGTTTTGCGTGGCACTATCAGAACACAGGCCTACATTGATGTTTTAAGCACCTTTTTGCTTCCCACTGTTGAAGAACAATCCGGGGATGGCGATTGCATCTTTCAACACGATCGAGCTTCTGTTCATAATGCACGACTTGTGGCGGAGTGCTTACACGACAATAACATCCCTGTAACAGACTGGCCTGCACAGAATCCTGACCTGAATCCTACAGAACATCTTTAGGATGTTTTGGAAAGCCGACTTCGTGCTAGGCCTCACCGACCGACATCGATACCTCTCCTCAGTGCAGCACTCCGTGAAGAATGGGCTGCCATTCCTCAAGAAACCTTCCCACACTTGGTTGAACGTATGCCTGCGAGAATGGAAGCTAAGTGTGGACCAACACTATATTGAATTCCAGCATTACCGATGGAGAGCGCGACGAACTTGTAAATCATTTTCAAACAGGTGTCCGGATACTTTTGATCACATAGTGTAAAGCAGGTCAGAGCTGTTTTCCAGTTTTTTCTTAGGGAAGCCAGGCTATCGCTCGCTGACACAGTTCCGTGTTTCGGAACGAAAGCCTTTTTATCTCGGCCACTCTGCAACCATCACATAAATGGACAATGGCTTATACATTTGCACTCCGTGCTAGGAACTTCCATCCGCTGGGCAGGAGGCGAGCGCCGCACCTGCTGTTTCTTCGCTGTTTCTGCGCAGGTCGTAGGTCGGCTTGCCTCGGCACACACCATCATTGTGGAAATACGTATCATGTCAAGCTATAATTCAACTTCTTTCCATTTGCATAATTAAAGGCGATCGAAGAATGAAAATAGGGTAGCCGAGGAGCTTTCCGTGTTTCATGATAAACTTAACATCAAAATTGGGGACAACAAGGTAGATAAAACAAAGTAAATCTGATACCTCTGAAGCAAAACAACATACAGCGGTTGAAGCTTGGACAAAACAGTAGAACTGCACGGGCAAAGAAGGCATTCCATTAATATGAGGAAGAAATTTCTGAGAAACTACGATTTGAAGACAGAGTTGTATGGTAGCAACTGTGGAGAAACTGTAGTAGTAGTGAAAGAAAGCGTTTGAGATGTGTGCTGTGGCAGGATGTTTAAAGTTAGGTAGACTGACAAGATAATGAGTGATGAGGTCCTTCATACAATCGACGAAGAGCCCATATCGAAATAACGGACAGCATGAGAGGATATGTGTCAAGACGTCAAGGAATGATTTCCATGGTACTAGAGAAGGCTGTAGAGGGTAAAAACTGTAGAGGAAGGCAGAGATTGTAATACGTCCAACAGGTATGCGAGGACTTAAAACAGTTCAAATGGTATGCTAAGGTTAGGAGGTTAGCACAAGAGAAGAATTTGTGGCGGGCCGCTTTGAAACAAACAGAACACTGATGACGAAAAAAAAAAAAAAGAAAAAGAAGTGGAGGACTGCATCAAACCAATCGAAAGACTGGTGACTGGAAGAAATGTCTGTTTGGTTACTTTTTTTAAATGTATCTCTTCAATTTCAGAGTTGTTGGATATAGTTATATGCCAAATTTGTTTAAGGTTTGTCTCGTGTCGGATTCGTTTTGATAACGACCTCTCATTTCTTAATTGCGCTTTCGCGGAGTAACTCAGAGCTTTTGCTGAGTGTCCGTGAGAAACACAGTTTACTTCTTGTCCTACAATCCGCGTGCCTTAACCAAGTGGTATAATGACAAAACATTGGACACACATTTGGATGGGACGTAGTTCAAATCTCTGCCCAACCAGTTGGATTCAGTTGTTCTGTAGTTCAACTAAATTGAGTAACACGAATACCAAAATTGTTCCCATGATAAAGACACAGCTGATTTCCTTCTCCATCCCAGACCAACGTGTAGGCTTTGTAGTTTCCACAGTTCCTTCTTCGTCGACGAGACGTTAAACCGCAATTGTCCGGAAACATTTGGCTCTTCTGGTCTCCTTTCGTCTGCCACTACAGCATCGAACCTAACATGACACATTTGCTGCCAAAAAAGTGACATATTTTTCAGATTAAGATGGTGTACTAGGGCACTCTTTAAACTGTTGGAGATACCAAAGATACCTTTCGCAAAACTCGTACACAAAGAGAGAAATAGGTTTTAAGGAAAGCGAATGAAGTAACCGAGGAAAAAATCTTTTAGGTAAGAGAGTGTCTTCGAAAACTTTTCCTTTGTTGGCACTGTGGGGCTGGCGTTATAAGCATTTACCATAATTTTCTTCCTCTTAGGAGGTACTCGCTCGTGTCTGTCCTTCCTTGTACCTGCTCGATTCGACCGTAGAAGATGGAAAATATGACGAGTTCCACTGGGACCGTTATCTAAATGAGCTCAGAGATATCTCATAATTCCGGGAAGCATTGATGTCTTGCTGGGAGGTTAATGCTGGAGGCAAAGGCCTCAGTTTTGTTGTGTGTGTGTGTGTGTGTGTGCGGGTGCGTGCATGTGTGTGTGCGTATGCTTGTGCGAGCCTGTGTGAGATTGTGTGTGTGCGTGCATGTGCGTGTTTTGTTTAGGGCCGCTGAAGGGCGGTGTTGTTACCGGTATACATGACGTGTTTGTTAACAAAAAAAGGTACTGTGTGCTCGTTTCGTTACTCTGTGCATTCTACTAACGGAAGAATCGGAAGCACGTATTATCACATATGAATGATCATGTGTTGTAGCTTAGAAATGAGATACTTGCCTTGAGTATTACGATGTGTCTTTCGTGATATGAACTATCCTTGAAATATTAACATTAATACATTAGCGGTTATAAGGTACCCCATATTTGCGGACAAGAGCCCATTTTACTTTTTTTCCAGTTTTGCTATTTCACGTACGCGAAGTGAATGTGTCAGTGCTGGAGTACGTATGGTAGTTTCCACGCTGGCTATCTTGCTCTTTCATAGCCAGTGGGATGAGGTACCGATGTAGAAATCGCTCGTGACGTCAGCGAGGAGATACGTAGGGAAAGTACATTTATTCTGGCGGGAATCAAGTAATTTTTTTTCTAACAAAAATTGCCTTTTGCCATTCAGACATTAGGAGCGGTCTATGAGCCTCAAATGCCATCTTCCAGTAATCTTACAATGCCAGGAAACGATATAAATAAATAAATAACTTTGGCACAACGGAGGATTTACGATCTTATAGAAACGACGCCAACTGTGCGCTCAAGTAACAGACTGTGCCCCATAGTCGGCAGTCCGCGATAGGATGTATTTCGATCTAGTCATACGGTAGACCACGCTCTAGTACAGTTAATAGTTAACTTATTATCAGTGTGAAAAAGTTCATTTTACGGTGTTTCACAAATGAACGATCCATAATGGGACCCTGTGTAAAAATTATTTGCACAAAAATCTTCTTAGCTCTTCATTACGTTAAACGTCAAAAGTAGTATTGCGCTTCAGAATCCGTCGGCGCTGCTAGGGCTCTGCCAGGGGATATAAAATTACGAGAGCATCTCCACATAACAGGCAGAAAGAATTCCTACACGGCGCCTCACTAAGTTAGTTCAAGGTCGGACTGGCTTAATTATCGCAAAAATCGTGTGGGAAAGTGTGGTGTCACTGCCAGACACCACACTTGCTAGGTGGTAGCTTAAATCGGCCGCGGTCCATTAGTACATGTCGGACTCGCGTGTCGCCACTGTGTGATCGCAGACCGAGCGCCACCACACGGCAGGTCTCGAGAGACGTACGAGAACTCGCCCCAGTTGTACGACGACGTTGCTAGCAACTATACGGACGAAGCCTTTGCTCTCATTTGCCGAGAGACAGAATAGCCTTCAGCTAAGTTCATGGCTACGACTTAGCAAGGTGCCATTAGCCTTACATAGTTTGATAGTTATCGTATGAAATGTCTCATGAAGAATGCTGTATTCACAACAAGGATAAATAAAAGTTAAGTATTCGAGGAGCTGCATACTTTTCTTATTAGAATTCACTACTTATCCTGTTCCACAATTCACGCCCGTCTGCGTTAGATAGCGTACATTTTCGGCCTCCTCTATCTACAAGGTGTTGGCACATTCACCAACACATCAGAAAGCATGGAAAGTTATTCTGTGCGGCCCTTACACCACCATCTACGGACTCATTTCTGAAGGTTTATTACGAGTGGTGGGTTCTTGCACGGTGTATGTTTTTGTATTGTACTGCGGAAAATAACCTTAGCTATTTTCGTTGGTTTTTATTTCTCTGAAAAAAGTAGCAGTACAGTGTTTATAAACCTGTCAGTAGTTACGATTAGGTGGAAAACGATGAGTCCATTAATTCCAGTTCCACTAATTGCAGACCGCACTCCTGTTTTCACGTCATGCAGTGGCGCTTGATGGAACTGTTGCGAATTTTCAGAACCCCTACGTCGATTATTCTGTAATTTCACGTACCCGGATACGTGCAGTCATGCTTCATCGAACAACAGCATTCCAGAATGAGCCTCTCCATCATGCAGAGAATGCAACAGCCAGCTGCAGTACAGACGTCAAGCAACGGTATCTGAATTGGCTAGTCGACATGCGTGCAAGACTCCTGGTGAATTTTGTGCACACCTCTGTGAGCAAATACACTCCTGGAAATTGAAATAAGAACACCGTGAATTCATTGTCCCAGGAAGGGGAAACTTTATTGACACATTCCTGGGGTCAGATACATCACATGATCACACTGAGAGAACCACAGGCACATAGACACAGGCAACAGAGCATGCACAATGTCGGCACTAGTACAGTGTATATCCACCTTTCGCAGCAATGCAGGCTGCTATTCTCCCATGGAGACGATCGTAGAGATGCTGGATGTAGTCCTGTGGAACGGCTTGCCATGCCATTTCCACCTGGCGCCTCCGTTGGACCAGCGTTCGTGCTGGACGTGCAGACCGCGTGAGACGACGCTTCATCCAGTCCCAAACATGCTCAATGGGGGACAGATCCGGAGATCTTGCTGGCCAGGGTAGTTGACTTACACCTTCTAGAGCACGTTGGGTGGCACGGGATACATGCGGACGTGCATTGTCCTGTTGGAACAGCAAGTTCCCTTGCCGGTCTAGGAATGGTAGAACGATGGGTTCGATGACGGTTTGGATGTACCGTGCACAATTCAGTGTCCCCTCGACGATCACCAGTGGTGTACGGCCAGTGTAGGAGATCGCTCCCCACACCATGATGCCGGGTGTTGGCCCTGTGTGCCTCGGTCGTATGCAGTCCTGATTGTGGCGCTCACCTGCACGGCGCCAAACACGCATACGACCATCATTGGCACCAAGGCAGAAGCGACTCTCATCGCTGAAGACGACACGTCTCCATTCGTCCCTCCATTCACGCCTGTCGCGACACCACTGGAGGCGGGCTGCACGATGTTGGGGCGTGAGCGGAAGACGGCCTAACGGTGTGCGGGACCGTAGCCCAGCTTCATGGAGACGGTTGCGAATGGTCCTCGCCGATACCCCAGGAGCAACAGTGTCCCTAATTTGCTGGGAAGTGGAGGTGCGGTCCCCTACGGCACTGCGTAGGATCCTACGGTCTTGGCGTGCATCCGTGCGTCGCTGCGGTCCGGTCCCAGGTCGACGGGCACGTGCATCTTCCGCCGACCACTGGCGACAACATCGATGTACTGTGGAGACGTCACGCCCCACGTGTTGAGCAATTCGGCGGTACGTCCACCCGGCCTCCCGCATGCCCACTATACGCCCTCGCTCAAAGTCCGTCAACTGCACATACGGTTCACGTCCACGCTGTCGCGGCATGCTACCAGTGTTAAAGACTGCGATGGAGCTCCGTATGCCACGGCAAACTGGCTGACACTGACGGCGGCGGTGCACAAATGCTGCGCAGCTAGCGCCATTCGACGGCCAGCACCGCGGTTCCTGGTGTGTCCGCTGTGCCGTGCGTGTGATCATTGCTTGTACAGCCCTCTCGCAGTGTCCGGAGCAAGTATGGTGGGTCTGACACACCGGTGTCAATGTGTTCTTTTTTCCATTTCCAGGAGTGTATTACTGGCACACCAGCGAAATGGCGCAGCGATTTCCTCGGTTTTCCGAGGCCACAGCCAACTCTCCCAGTTCGGCTAACGCCTATAGGCCCAGATAGGCCCAGTCGCCGAAGTCCGCGGAACGGGTGACCGCTTATTCGTCGTTCGGAAGGGAACTGCCCAGTATTGGTTACCGCGCAATGCCGGATACGGCTCCTCCGTCGTACTTGAAACACGTTCTTTGGCAGCAGAAATTATAACCTTCATTCAACGACATCCTCGTAGCAAATTCCTTTTATTGGCAGTAGGAACACCTTAGTTACAGCTAATTGTGGTATAGTAACTTCCATACATTGAAATGAAAGCTAAAGAAGTGTGAGGCGGTGCGTGTTTGAGTCCAGCGCAGTCAATTTAATTTGGAATTTCAAGGCTTTCGCAAACCACTGTAATCTCTAAGTTCTATTGTGGGACTAAGATTGAGACCTTCCCAATTTTTTCTACAGTATTTATCTTTTAAAATCTGATAAATTAGTTGAATTAGATGCTCGTAAATCTTCTAGGTTGTATAGTCTGGTCCGTTTGTATAGTGTGGTCCGTTTCTAACGTTTCGTCCAGAACTGCGCTGGACATCTGCAGAGGTGCTCGCGGTTCTATTGAGTCCTCTCCACGGACGGGTCTGGCGTCTGAGAGCGGCATAAATACTGTGAAAAAGGTCGTGGTAGTAGTTTACACGTAGCAGGGTTATTTAATCCTTGTCAGAGAAAAAACTTAAGCATCTAACTGTTATTTGTCAAAGATAAAACTTATCTCTGGACTCTGTAGAGCTGTTGGCCATTTTCTTTTCTGTTGTCCCCCATGTTCGTATATTTCGATGTCTTCTGTATCTTATTTTTCTTCTGCCTTCGTCAAGCATTGACGCAGGGTTGGCATGCTTATGAACGGATTTGTCAAGTGTAGTTGAGGAGGCGGGCGGATGTCCTTCGTGTCGCTACCCCATTACATTCCAGGACGGACCGTGTGTACCCCAACTGTCTGTGTGTCTTGTTATTTATGTGAAAGTGAGCAAAAGTTTTCTAAGTGTTTGCTAATCTTCTAATTAAGGCGGGAATGTGGGAAACCGCATAAATACCACATCCAGGCTGGCCAGCACACCCTCCCTCGCCGTTAATCCACTGGGCAGATTCGATCTTGAACCTGGCACCTCCTCATACTGGAAGCGGCGCTTCTACATGCACGGCTGTCCAGGCGGGTTCTATGACCTCTGTATACAGGATGGTCAGAAACCGTCTGAAAAACTTGCAAGGATGTTGCAGGGTAGCTTGTGCTGAGAAATAATTGTTAATAAAAAATTCGATACGTTACTCTTTTCAGAGTTAATTAGCATTGCGCGAAAATTCAAGCGGTGCGCCAGATACGGTGTCGCCGGATGTGTTCTTCGTTTGATTTCCTAAAATCGAGCAAGAGGGTGATACAGAAATTGGATATTGGACTGCAATAAGGATCAAGCCGCGCGGCATTAGCCGAGCGGTCTATGGAGCTGCAGTCATGGACTGTGCGGCTGGTCCCGGCGGAGGTTAGAGTCCTCCTTCGGGCATGGGTGTGTGTGTTTTGTCCTTAGGATAATTTAGGTTAAGTAGTGTGTAAGCTTAGGGACTGATGACCTTAGCAGTTAAGTCCCATAACATTTCACACACATTTGAAGAATAAGGATCGAACCCGAGCCAAAGGCTGAGCAGTTACGTGCGTTATCATCAACGCTAAGAGAACAACAGACAATAATATTGTATCTGCCGGGCCGCTTGAACTTGGGCGCGCAACGGCCCGTTTGGTTAACTTCAATGCTGATTAAATCGGAAACGATGCAACGTATCGATTTCTTTTTATTAACAGTACTGTCTCGACACAACCTACCTGCAAACCCTCACGAGTTTTTCAGACTGTTCCTATCACTATTTACACTTGTGAATAATATCATCTGGGATATTACGAAACCGCTTCGGCTGTATTTAGTCCTTTATTATTGGACCACTACCGGTTTCGTAGCACCAAAACTACATCTTCAAGTGAACATTTAACCAAAACATTCGGAAAATCTGGGAATTTTGTACTCAACATTCGTTGTCTGTCAGAAAAAAGCACCGCTAAAAGACGGTATGTCATAGAATAAAACAGCCGGTTTCCGATACAGTAGATGGGTCTGCTTCTTCGATCTATACGCAGTCGCGAACAGGGGACGATTGTCCATAGATCGGAGAAACGGAGCAAGGATGATCCGCTGTCATTTTCTATCTCCATGGAAAACTCTATCTTTAGTGTCATATTATTTAGATAACAAAAGAATTCTAAAAATTTGTCACCATGTGACCCAATACAAACGTATCATCCACGAACCGACAGCATCTAGGTGGTTTCTTTTCGGTTTTTCTATAGCTGATTCTTCAATTTTTCATAACAAAGATAGCGATCTCAGGACCCAGTGGATTCTCATTGCAGTGCCATCAACTTGCTCGTGAATGTATGTATGTGTGTACGTACGTATGTTCAACATGTCCTCCAAAACCACAAGAACGATTTCAATAAAACGTGCTACACGTATCACTTACTGCCTGGAAAGAATCGTTAAGACGAAATACGAGTAGACAGAGATTAATTTGTGACAATTACGTGATAATGACCTAATTGGTTCAGAATGGTTCAAATGGCTCTGAGCACTATGGGACTCAACATCTTAGGTCATAAGTCCCCTAGAACTTAGAACTACTTAAACCTAACTAACCTAAGGACATCACACACACCCATGCCCGAGGCAGGATTCTAACCTGCGACCGTAGCAGTCCCGCGGTTCCGGACTGCAGCACCAGAACCGCACGGCCACCGCGGCCGGCTAATGACCTAATTAAAGATTAAATTAGTCGTTAAATCGCTGACAGTCTGTATGGACACAAATTTTTCGAGTATCAAAATCAGAGATAATTTACCGAGTAGATGGTACTCTATTAATTCATATAGTACAATTACTGACTGCAAATTGATTATTGTGTTAATTGAAAACGTTTTTCCATTAAGAAATTTAGAATATTCCCAATTCCTAGTTCTGACGAAGGTTATCATAATGTTTCCTTTGTTTATTAGGTGAATAACTTGCTAGGATTTGGCTGAAGAAAGGATAGTTCAATAACACGTAGTCATTTAGGGAATCATCGATCGATTTACTAACGGACTATTTGCTATCTTCACAGAAAATTGTATCGATTTACTTTCCGCTCCTTCTCCATTTTAGGAAGGAACAAATTAAAAAACACATTCACTTCAGTACATAAAAGAGAGAATCTACAGAGTGTATTTTAAAAGCTAACTAAAAGAAATATGTCAAGTTGGAAATAAATAAATAAAATTCGTATTTAATTTATACTTGTCTATATCACTGCGTGACGAAATCTCGTGCTACCTAGTACCAATAGACTGTAGCTGATGAATAAGTGTGAAATACACTGAAGCGGCAAAGCACCTGGTGTAGGCATGCGTATTCAAATACAGTGATATGTAAACATGCAGAATATTGCGCTGCGGTCGGCATCGCCTATGTAAGACAATAAGTCTCTGGCACAGTTGTTAGATTGGTTACTACTACTACAATGGCGGCTTTTCAAGATTTAAGTGAGTTTGAACGTGATGTTATAGTCGGCGCATGAGCGATGGTAAGTTGACACTTAGTAATTTTGCAGTGATCACAGGCTGCTAATCTGTTGTGGCCGTGCAGATGTGAATCTGTAGGTCTCCGCTTTTCGCTACCGGGACGAAGAGCTTGTGCACCTGTGATGGAGAGCGGTCACCAATACTGAAACACACCTGGAACTTCACACCATCGTGTTCGATGGTTAATAGTCACAGCTCTTTCGCTTTGACAGCTGACGGCTTGCTTATCTGCTTTATTCCCATGTGTTCCCAAGAGACCAAGCAACGTAAAATCTGAGGTGGTCATTGGGAATCGAACCCAAATTCTCCGGGAAAATAGCCAGTGACATTGAAAACATCATGCAGGGAACTAATGGGTTGAATGACGCCAGTCTCTAGTCTCTTGTAAATCCGCTGAAATTCAATTAACTGCACGTCGACAGTATCCTGTCATATCTATACTCTTCATTAATCCACTACGACGCAGAAAACCAGACACTCACTCTTTCAGTGAGCTGGATAAATGAGTTGTAGCATTAGGTTTTCATAGTCAGTGTTCCTCCACAGAGTGGACCCTTGAATTTAATTTTAGAAATGCGGAAGCTTGGAAGCGTTCAAGTTTTTACAATGTGTACTGTCTATATAACCAGTAACCTACCCCCCATCCCCAAACCCTCACCCCACCAATCACACACAGCCTACCTCCGATTCATTAAAGAGGCGTACTCCTGCGCAAAAAACAATTTCAAACTAACTAGTTTCGAAATGAGTTAATGAAACATCTGACATTAACCGTGTAAAATCTTTGTGGTTGAAGACGCTCCATTTTCATGAATATCGTTGTTTATGACGTATACCTCCTTCGAAAAAGCCGAGAGGTACGGGAAGGTTTCAGATTACATCATCATCAATCGGAGTTTCCGAAATCAGGTACTGGATTGTAAGGCATGCCAAGGAGTAGATGTAGACCCAGATCACAATGCAGTAGTGAAGAAGAGTAGGCTAAACAGAGCTGTCAGGAAGAATCAATGCGTAAAGAAGTGGAATGCGGAAGTACTATGGAATGGAGGGATACGCTTGCAGTTCTTTTACGCTGTAGATAGTGCAGTAAGGACTAGTTCATTCGACAGTTCAGTTCGAGAGGAATGGAAATCTCTAAAAACGGCAGTCACAGAAGTTGGACAGAAAAACTAACAAAGAAAGTAACTACGAAGAAACGATGGTTAATAGAAAAGAAACTTCAGCTGTTCGATGAAGGAACGAAATACAGAAATGTTCAGGGGAATTCAGGAACACAAAAATAAAAACCGCTTAAGAATAACTTAAATTGGAGGCGCAGGAAAACTAAGGCGAAATGACTGCATAAAAAACTGAAGGAATTGAAAAGAAATGAATGTTCGGAAGGACTGACTCAGCATGTAGAAAAGTCAGAACAACCTTTGATGAAATTCAAAGTAAGGATTGTAACGTTAAGAGTGCAATGGGAATCCCAGTGTTAGATGGAGGGGAGAAAGCGGATGAGTGGGAAGAGTACAATGATGAGGGCTGCGAGGGGGAAGACGTGTCTGAAGGCATGATATAAGAAGAGAGGGGTGTCTATATTGTAGAGGTAGGGGATGCAGTATTAGAATTATAATTTAAAAGAGCTTTGGAAGACTTAAGATCAAGCAAGACAGAAGAGACAGATAACATTTCAGCGAAATTTCTAAAATGACTGGGGGAAGTGGCAACAAAACGACGATTCACGCTGGTGTGTAGAATGCATGAGACTGGCTACATACCATCTGAGTTACGGACAAACATCATCCACAGAATTTCGAGGACAGCAAGAGCCCACAAGTGCGAGAACTATCGCACAGTCAGTTTAATAATTCCTGCATCCAAGTTGCTGACGAGAATAATATAAAGAAAAATGAAAAAGAAAATTGAGGCTGTATTAGGTGACGATCAGTTTGGCTTTAGGAAAAGAAAATTCACCAGATAGACAGTTCTGATGTTGCGTTTGATAAAGGTAGCAGAACTAAAGAAAAAAAAAGACACGTTCATAGGGTTTGTCGACCTATTAAAAGTGTTCGACAATATACAATGGAGCAAGATGTTAGAAATGCCGAGAAAAATAGGCATAAGTTACAGGGAAATGTTTTATTGGTGAATTTAGTGAGACACTGATCGCATACGCAAACAAAGCTATCGAAATGAGTTAACGCCCGATAGGTATGCAACACACTTAACGTACAGGTAACGCAGTTACGATCTTAACTGAGCAAAGCTACTGGGAAAACTGCCATAGTCTACAGTTACTTAAGATGGTCTACGGTAGCAGTCGGTAGTCTTACAACTTCGTTTATACCCCACTGTCGTGCCTTTTGTTGTTGTACGAGTACGGCCTACATCCCTATAGACGAGCGGCCAGTGGCGTCCGGGCGGCTGTGACGCGATTCGCTGCGGACGTTACGCGAGAATAGAGGCGGTTCAGCGGGGGCCGGCCCGGCTGTTTACCATTGAAGAGGCGTGGGCGTGAGGCTGCGGTCCGTCTGATTTATGTGGCGCGCCATTATCTCGCCTCACACGCCGTGACAGCGTCCCAGCCCTCGGTCCGGGCTCCAATGCTGCTCCCGTCCCTCACTCCTAACTCTATTGCATACCTCCGCATCCAAGCCACACGAGCATAGTTGTGTAAACAAAGGAGAACTGTACTTTATGCAGCTGCCTGGGGTTGTGACCTGTACTTTTGCACAACTAGTAGGCATAATTTTTTGTTCGAGGGATCTAAGACAGACTCTGGTTAAAACAGGAGCTAATTCAGTTGCAAATTCGGTATCGAATCTGATAGGGATTTCATCGTTCTCTGAAGCTGTTTTAGCAATTTCAGGTGTCTCTCAACATGATTTGGCATGTCACGTGACTGAGTTGTCAGACCTTGCACTGGCCATCGTCATGACTGTCAAGTGCGGGACGGACCAGACGTTCGACACCGTGATAACCTCGCAGGTTCTCGGTGCATGACACTCCACCTCCGCCGTCGTGCACACTGAACCTTTCTCGGGTGTACCGAAAGTGTCTCGGTTCGGATGAAATCACCGCCTGTCCACCGTTGAGTTATATCAGCGGTTAAGCGGCCTACAGTGCAGGAAAAATTCGCCATTTCAACTGTGGAGAGTAACAATTAGTGAGCAGCCATACCACACAGAACCACCTCTTCGCTGTGGGCTACAGAAATCACTGCTCCACGTGTGTAACTTGTAACAGCCATGAATATTGTACTGGAGTATCTGATACACAGCTTATGATATATTACTCGATACATTTTACAGGGTATTGTCCTATCTTACGACCACATTTCTCTATTATTATTCTAGTGCGGGACGGACCAGATGTTCGACACCGTGATAACCTCGCAGGTTCTCGGTGCTTGACACTACATCTCCAATGTCGTGCACACTGAACCCTTCTCGGGTGCACCGAAATGTTGGAGCACGTGAGGCAATACTGACCCTACGACTTATATTAGAAAATAGATTAAGGAAAGGTAAACCTACGTTTCTAGCATTTGTAGACTTAGAGAAAGCTTTTGACAGTGTTGACTGGAATACTCTCTTTCTAATTCTGAAGGTGGCAGGCGTAAAATACAGGGAGCGATAGGCTATTTACAATTTGTACTTAAACCAGATGGCAGTTAAAGAGTCGAGGGGCATGAAAGGGTAGCAGTGATTGGGAAGGGAGTGGGACAGGGTTATAGCCTATCCCAGATGTTATTCAATATGTGTATTGAGCAAGCAGTAAAGGAAACAAAAGAGAAATTCGGAGTAGGAATTAAAATCCATGGAGAAGAAATAAAAACTTTTAGGTTCGCCGATGACATTGTAATTCTGTCGGAGACAGGAAAGGACCTGGAAGAGCAGCTGAAGAGAATGGACAGTGTCTTGAAAGGAAGATATAAGATGAACATCACCAAAAGCAAAACGAGGACAATGGAATGTAATCGAATTAAGTCGGGTGATGCTGAGGGTATTAGATTAGGAAATGAGACGCTTAAAGTAGTAACTGAGTTTTGCTATTTGGGGAGCAAAATAATTCAGGATGGTCGAAGTAGAGAGGATATGAAATGTAGACTGGCAATGGCAAGGAAGGCGTTTCTGAAGAAGAGAAATTTGTTAATATCGAGTATAGATTTATGTGGCAGGAAGTCTTTTCTGAAAGTATTTGTATGGAGTGTAGCCATGCATGGCAGTGACAAAAAGAGAATAGAAGCTTTCGAAACGTGGTGCTACAGAAGCTTGCTGAAGATTAGATGGGTAGATCACATAACTAATGAGGAGGTATTGAATAGAATTGGGGAGAAAAGAAATTTGTGTCACAAGTTGACTAGAAGAAGGGATCGGTTGGTAGGACATATTCTGAGGCGTCAAGGGATCACCAATTTAGTACTGGAGGGCAGCGTGTTGGGTAAAAATCGAAGCGGGAGACCAAGAGATGAATACACTGAGCACATTCAGAAGGATGTAGATTGCAGTAGGTACTGGGAGATGAAGAAGCTTGCACAGGATAGAGTAGCATGAAGAGCTGCATCAAACCACTCTCTGGACTGAAGACCACAGCCGGCCTGAGTGGCCGAGCGGTTCTAGGCGCTACAGTCTGGAACCGAGCGACTGCTGCGGTCGCCGGTTCGAATCCTACCTCGGGCATGGATGTGTGTGATGTCCTTAGGATAGTTAGGTTTAAGTAGTTCTAAGTTCTAGGGGACTGATGACCTCAGAAGTTAAATCCCATAGTGCTCAGAGCCATTTGAACCATTTGAAGACCACAACAACAACATTAGTTATTTTTTTAAAAAAATGGTTCAAATGTCTCTGAGCACTATGGGACTTAACATTTGAGGTCATCAGTCCACTACTTAAACCTAACCTAACCTAAGGACATCACACACATGCCCGAGGCAGGATTCGAACCTGCGACCGTAGCGGTCGTGCAATTCCAGACTGAAGCTCCTGGAACCGCTCGGCCACTGCGCCCGGTCGTTATTTAAAGTTCTGTGGGCGAATTGTAAATTATATACATATTTATGATAAACGTACCTTGTCACGAAAAAACTCACAAATTTCTTAATTAAAAGAAAAAAAAAACAAAATTGTCAGAGTTAAAGGACTATTAATTTGTTAATTCTGTTTTGTAAGGCAGTTATTTACATGTGCAGGTATTGTTTTGAAAGTTCAGGAATATCAGCAAAGAAATATCAAGGCAGTTCAGTAATGTAAGTTTATAACATAAAAAGTAATTTGGAGAACTAAGAATCTGTTTCTGAACTGAGAACTTATGTAAATAATAGTAATCGAAATAATTATGTTATTTATTACAAAATTAGAGTTATTTTAGAACTAATTGTACATAGTTCACATTTTACAAAATATAATATCTGAAGACTGTATTTTACGAAACTCTTTATTTGCAATATGTCCATGTTTTGTGCAGATCATCTGTCATGCACTGATAGTTTTGTGTAAGTATTCATCCACTGTAAATTACACAAAATATTAATTATAATACTGTAAGTTCCAGATATTACATAAGTAACCCAAGCTGTGGCCACAGGGCAGTGACAGTTGGTTGTTATTAATGATAATCAAAGAAAGCATTCCAAAACTATACTATTTGTATAAGTTTGTTAATTGCAGTAGGCTAGATTAAATAAATCAAGAAGTTGTCACATGAGTGGTGTGGTTTTTTTATTTTTTATTGTTATTTTTTGGCTGCAGCATTTTCTGAAAGCGATGACAAAAGTATATACCAATAACCAATTCTACTAGCTAATTATGTATCTTAAAAGTAATTTCTTTCTTTTCTAAGAATTGTATTCCCTGAAAAATACTTCAAATGGTAGATGAAGCACATGCAACCTAAAATAAGAATTTTAGGATTTAATTTTTGTCAGGTCTTGCATGAGAACAGGAATGTTACAGCCTCTACTCTATAAAGACGGCACGAAGACTCGGGAAATTAATTTTTAAGTTTCGGTACCTCAATCGGTAAAACCGGAAACGTTATAGGATTTCTTTATGGTCGGACTGTCTGTCTGTTAAGGCGCCTTTTCCTTGAGAACGGGTAGAGGTATCAAGCTAAAATTTAAGACACATACTAAGGTCTACGGTCGCTTGTGGGTGTAAAAAGTTTCAGCTTTTTAGTTGATGGAATCGAAAGATACGGCCACATATGTCATACATTTTGATGTTCGCAAGCTCATTCATCGAAAGCTGTAGAAGAACTTTTACGAATGGAATGACCCAATTTCAGAGACTTTACCGGTTTCATATAGATATGACTTTATGTATATAGACTGATATGGCGAATGAAAACTTGTACCATGGGTGAAAGTCGAAAACGGGTCCCTTCCTGCTTCCTAGGCAGATGCATTAGCCACTAAGCCACACTGACACAGCGGTTCTTACAACTGTACTGATCACCCTGCCACACTTGTCTCCCCAATAAAAATTCTCACTCCCGACCAGATTCACTGTAAATTTGACCGAGGCTCTTCATGTTCTGCAAGAGCACCTCAGCAGTGAACGTAAATGGGGCATCCAGCCTGAACCCCAGGTGCAGATAGTTATACAAATGAAATGACACAATTGCAGAGACTTTATTGGTCTCATACTAGTGTGATTTTATGTATACAGGGTGTTACAAAAAGGTACGGCCAAACTTTCAGGAAACATTTCTCACACACAAATAAAGAAAACATGTTATGTGGACATGTGTCCCGAAACGGTTAATTTCCATGTTAGAGCTCATTTTAGTTTCTTCCACCTACGCTCAATGGAGCACGTTATCATGATTTCATACGGGATACTCTACCTGTGCTGCTAGAACATGTGCCTTTACAAGTACGACACAACATGTGGTTCATGCACGATGGAGCTCCTGCACATTTCAGTCGAAGTGTTCGTACGCTTCTCAACAACAGATACGGTGACCGATGGATTGGTAGAGGCGGACCAATTCCATGGCCTCCACGCTCTCCTGACCTCAACCCTCTTGACTTTCGTTTATGGGGCCATTTGAAAGCTCTTGTCTACGCAACCCCGGTACCAAATGTAGAGACTCTTCTTCGTGCTCACATTGTGGACGGCTGTGATACAATACGCCATTCTCCAGGGCTGCATCAGCGCATCAGTGATTCCGTGCGACGGAGGGTGGATGCATGTATCCTCGCTAACGGAGGACATTTTGAACATTTCCTGTAACAAAATGTTTGAAGTCACGCTGGTACGTTCTGTTGCTGTGTCTTTCTATTCCAGGATTAATGTGGTTTGAAGAGAAGTAATAAAATGAGCTCTGACATGGAAAGTAAGCGTTTCCGGACACATGTCCACATAACATACTTTCTTTCTTTGAGTGTGAGGAATGTTTCCTGAAAGTTTGGCCGTACACACCTTGTATAGACCGAAGCGGGGAATAAAAACTTGTACCAAGGCTACTAAGCCACATGAAACTATTGTTATTGTCGTGTGTATACATAATTAAGTTTGTAAGGAACTGCACCTGTCTGTTTTTTTTAATAATTTATTTATTCTATATCGCGCCCATTGCCTAGTATTTAACTCAGTCCTTATTTAATGTGTGTGATTATATTTCCTACAATCATTTTACATTAAATAGAAACGACGCTGCATTGACAAATAAATAAACATAGTTTTTTACTGTTATTATTATTTTATTATTGCTGTTGCTGCTACTACTACTACTAGTGTTAATACTGCCACCTCCAACATCGCAACTACCTCTCTTGTACATGATTACGGACCTTATGGCGGTGGGGTGGCTTACGGGACTCTTCTACATCTACATCTACTTCTACATTTACATCGATACTCTGTAATTCACATGTAAGTGCCTGGCAGAGGGTTCATCGAACCACCTTCACAATTCTCTATTATTCCAATCTCGCATAGCGCGCGGAAAGAATGAACACCTGTATCTTTCCGTACGAGCTCTGATTTCCCTTATTTTATGTTGGTGATCGTTCCTCCCTACGTAGGTCGGTGTCAACAAAATATTTTCGCATTAGGAGGAAAAAGTTGGTCATTGGAATTTCGTGAGAAGATTCAGTCGCAACGGAAAGCGCCTTTCTTTTAATGGTGTCCAGCCCAAATCCTGTATCATTTCTGTGACACTCTCTCCCATATTTCAGGATAATACAAAACGCGCTGCCTTTCTTTGAACTTTTTCGATGTACTCCGGCAGTCCTATCTGGTAAGGATCCCACACAGCGCAGAAGTATTCTAAAAGAGGACGGACAAGCGTATTGTAGACATTGTCCTTAGTAGGTCTGTTACATTTCCTAAGTGTCCTGCCAATAAAACGGAGTCTTTGGTTAGCCTTCCCCACAACATTTTCTATGTGTTCCTTCCAATTTAAGTTGTTCGTAATTGTAATACCTAGGTATTTATTTGAATTTACGGCCCACCTATGAACCATGGACCTTGCCGTTCATGGGGAAGCTTGCGTGCTTCAGCGATACAGATAGCCGTACCGTAGGTGCAACCGCAACGGAGGGGTATCTGTTGAGAGGCCAGACAAACGTGTGGTTCCTGAAGAGGGGCAGCAGCCTTTTCAGTAGTTGCAGGGGCAACAGTCTGGATGATTGACTGATCTGGCCTTGTAACACTAACCAAAACGGCGTTGCTGTGCTGGTACTGCGAACGGTTGAAAGCAAGGGGAAACTACAGCCGTAATTTTTCCCGAGGGTATGCAGCTTTACTGTATGGTTAAATGATGATGGCGTCATCTTGGGTAAAATATTCCGGAGGTAAAATAGTCCCCCATTCGGATCTCCGGGCGGGGAATACTGATGAGGACGTCGTTATCAGGAGGAAGAAAACTGGCGTTCTACGGATCGGAGCGTGGAATGTCAGATCCCTTAATCGGGCAGGTAGGTTAGAAAATTTAAAAAGGGAAATGGATAGGTTAAAGTTAGATATAGTGGGAATTAGTGAAGTTCGGTGGCGGGAGGAACAAGACTTTTGGTCAGGTAAATACAGGGTTATAAATACAAAATCAAATAGGGGTAATGCAGGAGTAGGTTTAATAATGATTAAAAAAATACGCATGCGGGTAAGCTACTACAAACCGCATAGTGAACGCATTATTGTGGCCAAGATAGACACGAAGCCCATGCCTACTACAGAAGTACAAGTTTATATGCCAACTAGCTCTGCCGATGACGTAGAAATTGAAAAAATGTGTGATGAAATAAAAGAAATTATTCAGATAGTGAAGGGAGACGAAAATTTAATAGTCATGGGTGACTGGAATTCGGTAGTAGGAAAAGGGAGAGAAGAAAACGTAGTAGGTGACTATGGATTGGGGGTAAGAAATGAAAGAGGAAGCCGCCTGGTAGAACTTTGCACAGAGCACAACTTAATCATAGCCAACACTTGGTTCAAGAATCATAAAAGAAGGTTGTATACATGGAAGAAGCCTGGAGATACTGACAGGTTTCAGATAGATTATATAATAGTAAGACAGAGATTTAGGAACCAGGTTTTAAATTGTAAGACATTTCCAGGGGCAGATGTGGACTCTGACCACAATCTATTAGTTATGAGCTGTGGATTAAAACTGAAGAAACTGCAAAAAGGTGGGAATTTGAGGAGATGGGACCTGGATGAACTGAGTGAACCAGAGGTTGTACAGAGTTTCAGGGAGAGCATAAGGGAACGATTGACAGGAATGGGGGAAAGAAATACAGTAGAAGAATAATGGGTATCTTTGAGGAATGAAATAGTGAAGGCAGCAGAGGATCAAGTAGGTAAAAAGACGAGGGCTAGTAGAAATCCTTGGGTAACAGAAGAAATATTGAATTTAATTGATGAAAGGAGAAAATATAAAAATGCAGTAAATGAAGCAGGCAAAATGGAATACAAACGTCTCAAAAATGAGATCGACAGGAAGTCCAAAATGGCTAAGCAGGGATGGCTAGAGGACAAATGTAAGGATGTAGAGGCTGATCTCACTGGGGTTAAGATACATACTGCCTACAGGAAAATTAAAGAGACCTTTGGAGAAAAGAGAACCATTTGTATGAATATCAAGAGCTCAGATGGAAACCTAGTTCTAAGCAAAGAAGGGAAATCAGAAAGGTGGAAGGAGTATATAGAGGGTCTATACAAGGGCGATGTACTTGAGGACAATATTATGGAAATGGAAGAGGATGTAGATGAAGATGAAATAGGAGATATGATTCTGCATGAAGAGTTTGACAGAGCACTGAAAGACCTGAGTCTAAACAAGGCTCCGGGAGTAGACAACATTCCATTAGAACTACTGACAGCCTTGGGAGAGCCAGTCCTGACAAAACTCTACCATCTGGTGAGCAAGATGTATGAGACAGGTGAAATACCCTCAGACTTCAAGCAGAATGTAATAATTCCAATCCCAAAAAAAGCAGGTGTTGACAGATGTGAAAATTACCGAACTATCAGTTTAATAAGTCACTGCTGCAAAATACTAACGCGAATTCTTTACAGACGAATGGAAAAACTGATAGAAGCCGACCTCGGGGAAGATCAGTTTGGATTCCGTAAAAATATTGGAATACGTGATGCAATACTGGCCCTACGACTTATCTTAGAAGCTAGATTAAGGAAAGGCAAACCTACGTTTCTAGCATTTGTAGACGTAGAGAAAGCTTTTGACAATGTTGACTGGAATACTCTCTTTCAACTCTTTCAAATTCTGAAGGCGGCAGGGGTAAAATATAGGGAGCGAATTTGTACAGAAACCAGATGGCAGTTATAAGAGTCGAGGGACATGAAAGGGAAGCAGTGGTTGGGAAGGGAGTGAGACAGGGTTGTAGCCTCTCCCCGATGTTATTCAATCTGTATATTGAGCAAGCAGTGAAGGAAACAAAAGAAAAATTCGGAGTAGGAATTAAAATCTTCTTGACCAGAAGAAGGGATCGGTTGGTACGACATGTTCTGAGGCATCAAGGGATCACCAATTTAGTATTGGAGGGTAGCGTGGAGGGTAAAAATCGTAGAGGGAGACCAAGAGATGAATACACCAAGCAGATTCAGAAGGATGTAGATTGGAGTAGGTACTGGGAGATGAAGAAGCTTGCACAGGATAGAGCAGTATGGAGAGCTGCATCAAACCAGTCTCAGGACTGAAGACCACAACAACAACAACGGCTTTTAGATTAGACTGATTTGTCGTGTAACCGAAGTTTAACGAGTTACTCTTAGCACTCATGTGGATGACCTCACACTTTTCGTTATTTAGGGTCAACTCCCACTTTTCGCTCCATTCAGATATCTTTTCTAAATCGTTTTGCAGTTTTTTTGGTCTTCTGATGACTTTATTAGTCGATAAACGACAGCGTCATCTGCAAGCAACCGAAGACGGCTGCTCAGATTGTCTCCAAAATCGTTTATATAGATAAGGAACAGCAAAGGGCCTATAACACTACCTTGGGGTACGCCTCAAAATAATTTATAGCCGTGCCATAGGTGCAAACGCAGTGATGTGGTATACGTAGACAGATCAAGCTAAGATGTAATTCATCAAGGTAGGCAGCAGTCTCCTCAGTAGCTCTAAGGGCAACGGTCGTACAAACGACTGATCTGGCGTCAAACATTATTCAACATGCTTTTGCTATATTATTGCTGGTGCAAGGCTTCCCATTGACATGCAGATCTCTTGCATGGTTTATTGACAATGGCATCCTCTTGGCTGAACATCACAACAACAACGCCTGCCTCTGCTACCATTATTTCTCTTACTTTTATGATGTATAATCACACGAGCTCCTATACCCACTGTATTGAACTGATTAGTATTAGCCATTGAACAGTTTCTCGCATGCTATTCGTCATAGTCACTCAGGGGCACTCATAGGCGCTCTTCGAGGTATGTTCCTTGTGCTGTTTTTTTACCAGTAGCAGCGCATGGGTCCAGAATCTTGCTCAACAATTCATACCAGCAGTTGTGATAGCGCCAAGATAGAATCACATTGTCTGTATCGACAGACTATAATCGCTTGTGGAAATTTTTATTATTTGTCACATTAATTTTCTACTTCGCTTACGCTCTTCTTCCGTATGAACGCTCAAGCCGAATGTCTCGTCGTGATGACAAGTAAACATAAAGGTTTCAGTTTCCTCTTTGTGGAGTGTTAAGTCGACTTAGTAGTTCTATTAACAGATTAAGTTTTCACAAAATTCATGTCCCTGGGACGCTACTGATAACATTGTTAGTATCAATCTGACAGCATCGCCACTGGACTTTCGAAGAAGCTTTCGATACCAAAGTTCAGCGTGTTTCAAGAAGAATATTCGTAGTACTTATTAAACTGTAGTAAATACAACTACAGAACTTGGGACACATATTTACGAATCTCTCAAGTTCAGATTATAGATGTTCAGTATGTTCTCCACCAGCGACACAAACAACGTCACATCGATACTCGAATTCTTGTCACGCTCGGGTAAGCATGTCCATTGTCACTGATGTTATGGCAGTACATATCCGGATCTTCAACTCTTCAAGCTACTGTGGTAGCGTTGGTGCATAAACGTTGTCCTTAACGAAACTACACAGAAAGAAGGCCTAGGGCGTCAAATCTGGTGACCGTGAAGGCCAGCTGAGAAGTGCTAAGTCCCGAGCTGTTTGACGACCAATCCAGCGGCTCGGTAGAGTTTCATTCAGATATTCACGCACTTGGCGACTGTAGTGAAGGGTCTTGATAAAAAATTAAGTTGCCCTCGTTCAGCCACGGAAACAACCAGGCTTGTAACTTAGCAAGATACTACTGATTGTCAACTGTGCTCCATCAAAGAAGAACGGGCCGTAAACAAATGAATGGGACATCGCACAAAACACATTGACGTTGGATGTATATCTTACATGTTAGTCTCTTCGTCTCTGAAAACGAAGCGTTGTGCGATGGTATTATTATTGTTAATAGCATTCTGAAGCTCGCCAGAAAATGCCACGTATTTGTGTCGGACGTCATGACGACCTGTCAAGCTGTAACTCCTACGGCTTCAAAACCAACCGACATCTCAGCGCACGCCTAATTGTTGTTCTAGGCACCTGTAGTTCCCGAACGTTACGACAAGTTGGCTTTGTAGGACTATACTGGAGCCGGCCGCTGTGGCTGTGCGGTTCTAGGCGCTTCAGTCTGGAACCGCGTGACCCCTACGGTCGCAGGTTCGAATCCTGCCTCGGGCATGGATGTTTGTGATGTCCTTAGGTTAGTTAGGTTTAAGTAGTTCTAAGTTCTAGGGGACTGATGACCACAGATGTTAAGTCCCATAGTGCTCAGAGCCATTTGAACCATTTTTTTTGACTATACTGGAAAGCAGTTTGAATCCTTGCAACATTTTCTTCGGAATAAAATTTTTACCCATTGTGGATGACGAACACTGCGACTGTGATGAATAAAGGTTTCTTGAAATTACTGCAACCAATCGCCATTTTGTTTGTTCTTCAATTTTTTATCATCCTATTACAGGTTTCGAAGCGCCTAGCGTTTCATCATCAGATAGTGCACATATATTAATTGTCTGCAGCTGCTTGGAAGTCATGTAGCTATGGCAAGATGTATTAACGAAATATGTAAGCACTGAGTGTGGCGAGAATTATTCACATTATGAGATAGATTCACTGTAAGTAAAGCAACAAAATCTATCTCATAATGTGAATAATTCTGGCCACACTGAGTGCTTACATGTTTCGTTTACAAATCTTGCCACAGCTACATGAGACACACACTGCAGCAGACAATATATCTAGCATCTGATGATGAGCCGCTAGGCGCTTCGAAACCGGTAATGGGATAATAAAAAATTGAAGAACGAAGCCGAGCGGTCTAAGGCGCTGCAGTCATGGACTGTGCGGCTGATCCCTGCGGAGGTTCTAGTCCTCCCTCGAGTATGGGTGTGTGTGTTTGTCCTTAGGATAATTTAGGTTAAGTAGTGTGTAAGCTTGGGGACTGATGACCTTAAACGTTAAGTCCCATAAAATTTCACACTCATTTGAACATTTGAAGAACAAAACAAAAGGCGGACTGGTTGCAGGAATTTCAAGAAACCTTTATTTTCGTCGGAAACAAGAGGGCGACCAGGACTCTTTCTTTACATACACGCAGAATACTTGTGATAGGTATATTCTTTTTGAAACACCCTGTATATTTCCAGTTCGTCAGTGGACTAGTTAGGTTGCTACAGTTCAGTTGACTTTCGAGTCTGGGCGTGGTCGTTCATACGAAGTCATTCTTCCCGCCAGCGGAAAGAAACGCTAGCATGTGATGACATACTAAGTACTCCCTGCCATAAACTTCACAGTGGCTTGCTTAATGTGTATTTAGGTGTGAGTGAAAGATAATTGTTATATCTTCGTCTGTCTGAGCCATTTAGTGTTGCTAGTCCATATACCGGGTGATCAAAAAGTCAGTATAAATTTGAAAACTTAATAAACCACGGAGTAATGTAGATAGAGAGGTAAAAATTGACACACATGCTTGGAATGACATGGGTTCATTAGAACCAAAAAAAAAAACAAAAACAAAAACCCCATATTGCTAGACGCGTGAAAGATTTCAGCGCGCGTCGTTTGGTCAGCCGCCACTTTTGTCATGCTTGGCCTCCCAGGTCCCCAGACCTCAGTCCGTGCGATTATTAGCTTTGGGGTTACCTGAAGTCGCAAGTGTATCGTGATCGACCGACATCACTAGGGATGCTGAAAAACAACATCCGACGCCAATGCCTCACCATAACTCCGGACATTCTTTACAGTGCTGTTCACAACATTATTCCTCGACTACAGCTATTGTTGAGGAATGATGGGCATATTGAGCATTTCCTGTAAAGAACATCATCTTTGCTTTGTCTTACTTTGTTATGCTAATTATTGCTATTCTGATCAGATGAAGCGCCATCTGTCGGATATTTTTTGAACGTTTGTATTTTTTTGGTTCTAATAAAACCCCATGTCATTCCAAGCATGTGTCAATTTGTACCTCTCTATCTACATTATTCCGTGATTTATTAAGTTTTCAAATTTATACTGACTTTCTGATCACACGGTACATTTTATAAAATTAAATCCTATCGGTTTGCTTTGCACAGTGACGGAATGAGGTATCCAGGCGGGGCTCACTGCATGCAGTAGTCAGGACTCCAGTCTGGAGTCCCGGTACAGCAGGAAATTTCAAAATCAGTTTTACGTGCGAGTCCTTGTGAGGTACGCCGATTACACACGTGTTTATTTTCAGCTGATGACAAATTTTAAGTCGGCGTGGAGGCCCTTAAAAGTGTTCTTATCACAAACTGCATGTCGTTTCTCCTTAGACTGATTGCGTGACACAGAAATGCAATTAGCTTTTTATCGAACACCGCGGGAGGTCGCCGAGCTAGCGATGTTCTCCGCAACGTAAGCCCCGCCCTCTTTTGTCAACATCCTGCACCAGGCCAAACTCGCTCTGAATCCCACGCGATGTGTGGTGGTAAATCCCTCTTCCTCTATCGTCTTCCGATGACTCCTCCCTCCCCCTCCCCCGTCCCAGTAAAGACCTCAACTACGTTTCTGTCGCACATATTGCACAGGGCCCCTTTAATATACATCGCCGCTAAGATCTCCTGTTTCATGTGCTGATATGGATTTATTTATCGCAGGCTTTATCTGAAGCCACCTACGAACATTCACATCTGTGACACCGAATTTCCTCGTTGTCACACTGATGTTTGTAGCCTCTATTTCATTAACCAAGAAGAAGTGGCTAAGTGAGTATATGGCAGGCTACCGATCCAAAAGTTCGAGAATCGATACACAGAAGATCGAAGCGTTTTTTCTGTTACTTCTCACTTAATTCATTTTCAGAGCGGTAGACTGTCAGTTCCTCTCGGCATTTTGTTGTGGTGACAGACCAATCAGTAGCATAGCTGCAAGTATAGCTTAGACTGGGAAATTAAATGTAGTTGTCAGTGGCGAGACGAATGAATCGGTATTCGAAATAAAGGTTGTGGTAATAGACCGATATGTAGTGTGATTTGAGGTCTACGTTTTCTGCATATTAACGTACTTTTAATTATTAACAACAAAATCAACACGACAAATGTAGGAAAGCTCCGTTAGGCAATAGACAAATCTCTGACGAGCACTCTGGTACATAAGATGTCCATATATCCCACATCAACTGTAAGAAATGCGAGGTTGCCCCTTCAGTCTTTGGGAAATGAGAGGTAGAGGTGAGCTGGAAATGGTAAGGAGCTGAACTCAATATACCCAGAGAGAATAAAGATTTATTCGAATAATACTGATAATATTGTATCAAAAAGTTTTCATTCCAGGGCATTGCTGCAGTATATACGCAACGTAGCGCAACTGCGATGCAGTTATACAAGCACGAACTTTTAGGCAAGGGATTAGAGCAGCACTCGTGTCTTTGCGACGTTAATGTGGTGAATGCAGAAACGTGACCTATGGCAAAATTATTACCAAATGCGTCCAAATAGGACCAGCGTGCTATTATTGTATTATTCTTTTCTTGGCTACCAAAAGACAAACATCGGTAGACATTCGTCGGAGAGTGACGAATGTGTATGGCCATCGAAAAGCATCGGTGTGGAAGGTAAAACAACTGAATTCCAGAGAAAAACTTTTAAGTAAACACAGAATTATTTCACCTTCTTTCAGAACAGGTATTATAGCAGCCTCCATTAAACTACACTCCTGGAAATTGAAATAAGAACACCGTGATTTCATTGTCCCAGGAAGGGGAAACTTTAGTGACACATTCCTGGGGTCAGATACATCACATGATCACACTGACAGAACCACAGGCACATAGACACAGGCAACAGAGCATGCACAATGTCGGCACTAGTACAGTGTATATCCACCTTTCGCAGCAATGCAGGCTGCTATTCTCCCATGGAGACGATCGTAGAGATGCTGGATGTAGTCCTGTGGAACGGCTTGCCATGCCATTTCCACCTGGCGCCTCAGTTGGACCAGCGTTCGTACTGGACGTGCAGACCGCGTGAGACGACGCTTCATCCAGTCCCAAACATGCTCAATGGGGGACAGATCCGGAGATCTTGCTGGCCAGGGTAGTTGACTTACACCTTCTAGAGCACGTTGGGTGGCACGCGATACATGCGGACGTGCATTGTCCTGTTGGAACAGCAAGTTCCCTTGCCGGTCTAGGAATGGTAGAACGATGGGTTCGATGACGGTTTGGATGTACCGTGCACTATTCAGTGTCCCCTCGACGATCACCAGTGGTGTACGGCCAGTGTAGGAGATCGCTCCCCACACCATGATGCCGGGTGTTGGCCCTGTGTGCCTCGGTCGTATGCAGTCCTGATTGTGGCGCTCACCTGCACGGCGCCAAACACGCATACGACCATCATTGGCACCAAGACAGAAGCGACTCTCATCGCTGAAGACGACACGTCTCCATTCGTCCCTCCATTCACGCCTGTCGCGACACCACTGGAGGCGGGCTGCACGATGTTAGGGCGTGAGCGGAAGACGGCCTAACGGTGTGCGGGACCGTAGCCCAGCTTCATGGAGACGGTTGCGAATGGTCCTCGCCGATACCCCAGGAGCAACAGTGTCCCTAATTTGCTGGGAAGTGGCGGTGCGGTCCCCTACGGCACTGCGTAGGATCCTACGGTCTTGGCGTGCATCCGTGCGTCGCTGCGGTCCGGTCCCAGGTCGACGGGCACGTGCACCTTCCGCCGACCACTGGCGACAACATCGATGTACTGTGGAGACCTCCCGCCCCACGTGTTGAGCAATTCGGCGGTACGTCCACCCGGCCTCCCGCATGCCCACTATACGCCCTCGCTCAAAGTCCGTCAACTGCACATACGGTTCACGTCCACGCTGTCGCGGCATGCTACCAGTGTTAAAGACTGCGATGGAGCTCCGTATGCCACGGCAAACTGGCTGACACTGACGGCGGCGGTGCACAAATTCTGCGCAGCTAGCGCCATTCGACGGCCAACACCGCGGTTCCTGGTGTGTCCGCTGTGCCGTGCGTGTGATCATTGCTTGTACAGCCCTCTCGCAGTGTCCGGAGCAAGTATGGTGGGTCTGACACACCGGTGTCAATGTGTTCTTTTTTCCATTTCCAGGAGTGTATTAATATACACATAATCTGTACTACACTTCAAGTTATTCTTTTAAACCATTAAGGAAAAGTTTAAAAATATTCCACATCTGAGATTCAAATCCCATAAACAATGAGAGAATCAATATTAACGGAACTTAACAAGTTTCAAAACAGTTTTCCGTTATTAAATAGATGAGTTAATAGACTACCCTTTTCATAAGTAAATAAATGTGTGGATAAAAATCCTAGGTCAGGTTCGCTAAAGTTCCTTCATTGATTACTAGTTTCAGCTCATTGACGAGCCATCTTTAGATAAAAACAGAAACACACTGAATTAAGTAATAGGTTACACATCGTCATAATCTGCTGAGCTGAGGATGACAATGTGTGACACACACTGAATTAAGTAATTATAGTTATTAATCTGTAGATGGCTTGTCAGTGTGCTTAAACTAGTAATAAACAAATGAATTTTAGCGATCTTGACCTAGGATTTTTATCCACACATTTTGATATCACAGATAGGCTGTCTTCTGATTTGCCAATGTCAAATAAAGTTACACGTAAACAACGAAAGCACGAACAGTATTAAATCCCAAAGAGATGAAAACAAATACATTTATTTTATAATAGGGTGACGTTATCAGGTGACCAATTTGGGCTTAGCCAAGACACCACTCGGTGCCGTCTTTCACCACAGATTACGTACTCTAAACATATTCAGGATGAAATTTTTTCCACACGCTTACAAAGTTACAACAACAGAATTCAATTACAAACTCCCGGGGAAAAATGTCGTAAGGCTCCTCCAGGCCTTAACCACCGATCGTAGTGACGCAGTGCTTAGCACACTGGACTCGCATTCGGGAAGACGACGGTTCAATCCCGCGTCCGGCCATCCTGATTTCGGTTTTCCGTGATTTCCCTAAATCGCTCCAGGCAAATGCCGGGATGGTTCCTTCGAGAGGGCACGGACGACTTCCTTGCCTATCCTTCCCTAATCCGATGAGACCGATGACCTCGCTGTTTGGTCTCCTCCCACAAACTACCCTACCCAGGCCTTAACTGTGAACACCTTAAGTTTCTATATTACGGCTCAGTAATCTCGAATTTGAAAAAAGGTGACATTTTAACATGTGAGTGATTAAAAGTGAACAAACAATTCAAAAGAGTAATCGTTCATTACAGTTTAAACACATGGGCATTTAAAGGGAGCCGTGCGGTTAAAGGCGCTGCAGTCTGGAACCGCAAGACCGCTACGGTCGCAGGTTCGAATCCTGCCTCGGGCATGGATGTTTGTGTTGTCCTTAGGTTAGTTAGGTTTAACTAGTTCTAAGTTCTAGGGGACTAATGACCACGGCAGTTGAGTCCCATAGTGCTCAGAGCCATTTGCACCATTTAAAGGGAAACATACGAATAAAACACACAGCACCAGCAGTGGAGGGTATATAAAACGTGCCAGGGGGATGCGGAAAACAGTGCAGTCGTTGTAGTAAGTGGAAACGGAGCGATTTATCTGACGTCCAAACAGGCATGATCATTGGCTTTCCAGCCAAGGGTGGAAACATTTCCGAAACGACTGAGTTTTTAAACTCTTCGAGTGCCGCCGTGGATAAAGTGTACCGTGCATAGCAAAATGGTGCTATCAAAAAACGGCGCCAAGGCAACTGTGGCGCCGTAGATGGCAATGGTGAATGATAGCTGTGGATATCTATACGGGTGTCCGCCAACGGAGCTGAGTAGTTTATTTAAAATTTTACTGTATATTTTTGGCGTGTGATTTTTCTACTTCAGAGAGTAGTTTTTGAAATTTTATAATCTAATGTACAGAACTTATGTGACAGTTAGATTGTGTGTCTCATAGTGTCAAAACACAAAACATTAAAGCTGCATTATTGGTTAATATTATAAATCTGGAAATTAACAGTTTTTATGGAAATGTCCTTATCGATTGGTTAAAGCCATAAGATTCTATCTGATATAATGTAATATTCAGTGGCTGGCACATTGCCCTGTTCATTTTTGCACTGTGCTGTGTAAGTCAGTTTTGCAATGAAAGACTTATTAAATAGATCCGATCACTTCAGATACTTAACATTCAGTTAATGCCCAGAAAGTGTAGTTGGAAGGCTAGTTTATAATATCTCCTTTCCGCCATTCTCAAGTATTTCAGAAATTGTCTAATATGATTATTAAATTGTTTTTAAATGCGATGGGCATAAATCTGCCATATTCTGTATTTGGTGACTTCCATACATTTGTGTGAAATGCTCATAGCTATCCTGACTAAGCTGAGAAGGTTAAACATCAGTTTCTACCCTTAACGTGTCTCTCACAGAGACGATTTCCTTGTGTACATTAGTATAATAAAATTTATCCCACCAACTTGCTGATATCATTCATAAGGAGCTGTTTATGTTTCTGTAAAGATTGGATCACATGTAATTCAAAGTGCAGATTTTATTTCTTCATGTTTAAGTTTGAATGTCCGCAGCTCGTGGTCGTGCGGTAGCGTTCTCGCTTCCCGCGCCCGGGTTCCCGGGTTCGTTTCCCGACGGGGTAGGGATTTTCTCTGCCTCGTGATGACTGGGTGTTGTGTGTTGTCCTTAGGTTAGTTAAGTTCAAAATGGTTCAAATGGCTCTGAGCACTATGGGACTTAACATCTATGGTCATCAGTCCCCTAGAACTTAGAACTACTTAAACCTAACTAACCTAAGGACAGCACACAACACCCAGCCATCACGAGGCAGAGAAAATCCCAGACCCCGCCGGGAATCGAACCCGGGAACCCGGGCGTGGGAAGCGAGAACGCTACCGCACGACCACGAGATGCGGGCGGTTAGTTAGGTTTAAGTAGTTCTAAGTTCTAGGGGACTGATGACCAAAGATGTTAAGTCCCATAGTGCTCAGAGCCATTTGAACCATTTTTTTTAAAGTCTGAATGTCTTCAAAAACAACTTTTCTTGATAGTTAACTTAATTCTTTCTGGTAATTTAGTCAGTAACACAATCTTCTGTTGTACTCTTTAACATCAGCAGAAATGCAATGATCAAACTGTTTTTGTTTAAATCATTTCATGTATAACATGTGTACGTTGTTAGTATGTGTACTTAGTATGTATTTGGAATGTGTAACAGTGTTTCTTCAATAAATGTTTTTATAAAAAAAAGTGGTCATTGCGACAGGATGTCAATCCTAAGGGCCCGGGTTCGATTCCCGGGTGGGTCGGAGATTTTCTCCGCTCAGGTACTGGGTGTTGTGTTGTCCTAAGCATCATAATTTCATTCCCATTGCTGAACAAGTCGCCGAAGTGGCGTCAAATCAAAGACTTGCATCCGGCGAACGGTCTACCCGACGGGAGGCCCTAGTCACACGAAATTTACATTTTTAGATCTATGCGGGTGAACAGACGTGCAACTGTTGACCAGCTGACCGCCCAGATGAACCAAGAGACTACCAACAATCTTCCCTCAACGACTATTCAGCGTAGGTTGCTATTATGGGCCTCCACAGCAGGCGCCTGACTGCTGTTCATCGGCAAAGAAGTATGGAATTTGCACGCCAGTGCCGCAACTGGACGTCAATTGAGTGGCGACAGGTGGCCTGTTCAGATGAATCTCTTTTTGGGCTCCATCGGACAGATGGCCGTTGGCATGTACGGCGTGAAACGTGTGAAAGCAAATGCCATGCGGGCGTTACGGTCTAGGGAATGTTTTCGTGGCGGTCCCTGGGTGACCTCGTCTTTCCGGAAGGCACAGTGGCGTCTATCCTTGGGGATCATGTCCATCCCTACTTGCAGTTTGTCTCTCCTCGGCACGATCGCAACTACCAGCAGGACAATGCAACTTGTCACATAGCTCGCAGTGTACGTGCGTGGCCCGAAGAACACCATGATAAGTTTACCGTACTCCACTGGCCATCAAACTCACCGGATTTAAACCTAGTCAAGAATCTGTAGGACCACCTCGATCAGGATGATCGCGCCACTGATCCTCAACCGAGAAACCGAGCGCAGCTAGTCACGGCGCTGGAGTGGTCGCGGCTTCGCACCTGTGTCGGTACCATCTGGAACCTCAGTACTTTCTTCCTGTTCGTCTCCCACTGCAAAATGTGGTTATTCAGGCTTTTAACAGGTGGTCACATTAATGTGACTAGACACTGTAGTACCAGATAGTGTGAGAGCTTAAGTTTGATGAAGTATTCCTACACTACTGGCCATTAAAATTGCTACACCAAGAAGAAAGGCAGATAATAAACGAGTATTCATTGGACAAATATATTATACTATAACTGACATGTGATTACATTTTCATGCAATTTGGGTGCATAATCCTGAGAAATAAGTACTCAGAACAACCACCTCTGACCGTAATAACGGCCTTGATACGCCTGGGCATTTAGTCAAACAGAGCTTAGATGGCGTGTACAGGTACAGCTGCCCATGCAGCTTCAACACGATACCACAGTTCATCAAGAGTAGTAACTGGCGTATTGTGACGAGCTACTTGCTCGGCCACCATTGACCAGACGTTTTCAGTTTGTGAGAGATCTGGCGAATGTACTGGCCAGGGCAGCAGTCGAACATTTTCTGTATCCAGAAAGGCCTGTACAGGACCTGCAACATGCGATCGTGCATTATCCTGCTGAAATGTTGGGTTTCGCAGGGATCGAATGAAGGATAGAGCCACGGGTCGTACAGATCTGAAATGTAACGTTCACTGTTCAAAGTGCCGTCAATGCGAACAAGAGGTGACCGAGACGTGTAATCGATGGCACCCCATACCATCATGCCGGGTGATACGCCAGTATAGCGATGACGAATACACGCTTCCAATGTGCGTTCACCGCGATGTCGCCAAACACGGATACGACCATTACGATGCTGTAAACAGAACCTGGATTCATCCGAAAAAATGTCGTTTTGCCATTCGTGCACCCGGGTTCGTCGTTTAGTACACCATCGCAGGCGCTCCTGTCTGTGATGCTGCGTCAGGGGTAACCGCTGCCATGGCCTCCGAGCTGATAGTCCATGCTGCTGCAAACGTCGTCGAACTGTTCGAGCAGACGGTTGTCGTCTTGCAAAAGTCCCCATCCGTTGACTCAGGGAAAGAGACGTGGATGCACGATCCGTTACAGCCATGCCGATAAGATGCCTGTCATCTCCACTGATAGTGATACGAGGCCGTTGGGATCCAGCACGGTGTTCCGTATAACCCTCCTGAACCCACCGCTTCCATATTCAGGCCTCATATGCACCTCTAAAAATAATCGATAGTGTCGTACTGGGCCATATGTTTCTGGACGTCGTGAATTCTCGACTGCTTCGAAGACTTGGCTGTAAGATTCCAAAGAAACACTTGAGAATTCACGATGTCCAAAAATATATGGCCCCAGTATGACTTCTCAATTGCACGGCTGTTTGGTGAATTTCATTTTTAAGAAATTATGGACCATGTCCTCGCTGATACACATACGTCAGTAGTGTCAAAACTATGATTTACATCCAGAATGAAATTTTCACTCTGCAGCGGAGTGTGTGCTGAAAGGAAACTTCCTTTGCAAAGTTTGAGTCTCGGTCCGGCACACAGTTTTAATCTGCCAGGAAGTTTATGATTTACATCATTGCTGATCATTAAAACTTACCACCCTCAGGTCTTTGATAATGAAAGCAAAATTAACGTAGCTGTAACTTTTACATGAATGTGACTGTGGGAAATCCAGTAGTATACAATGGCGAGAAACTTAACCAAATTTCTGTTTAGACAATAACAACAGGTAATTTCGGTATAAGTTGCTATAAAGAAGTATGTACACTGACGTCCGGTACATACTGTCCATCTACTCCTTCACCTATCTCTGTCCATCTACTCCACCCCCTGTGTCTGACACCCTCTCCATATTCAACCTATCTGCGTCTATTTGCTACTCCCCTCCGCCTATGTCCACCTGCTGCTTCCCCTTCTGTCCATCTCCCACCCTCTAATTCCATCTCTTGCTCCCCCTCTCTTTATCCAACAACTCCTCTCTGTGTTTATCTCTTCCTCTTCGCTTTCTCTGTTCATTTCCTCCTTCACCTATCTGTTCATCTCCTCCTGCTGTATTCGTCCTCTGCTCATATCCGCCTCTTTTCTTTCTCTGTCCACCTCCTCCTATCCACTGTCTGTGTCCATCTCTCCCTCCCCATCCACTCCTTCCTCCTCGCTGTTTCTCTCCACCTCACCGTGTTCACGCCAATAGGAGGATCGTGGTTGTTACTCCCACTGTATTTCTTTCAAAAATGTTCAAATGTGTGTGAATTTCTAAGGGATCTAACTGCTGAGGTCATCCGCCCCTAGAGTTACACACTACTTAAACTAACTTATGATAAGAACAACACACACACCCATGCCTGAGGGAAGACTGCCGGCCGCGGTGGTCTCGCGGGTCTAGGCGCGCAGTCCGGAACCGCGCGACTGCTACGGTCGCAGGTTCGAATCCTGCCTCGGGCATGGATGTGTGTGATGTGCTTAGGTTAGTTAGGTTTAAGTAGTTCTAAGTTCTAGGGGACTGATGACCACAGCTGTTAAGTCCCATAGTGCTCAGAGCCATTTGAACCATTTTGAGGGAAGACTCGAACCTCTGGCGGGAGGGGCCGCGCAGTCAGTGACATGGCACCTCCTTACGCGCGGCTACTCCGGGCGACAGTGTTTCTTTCTATACGATAAGTAATATGAGTACTAAATTTGGTTGAAATCGTTCCACGGTCTTAGGACGAGCTTCTTATCCGTGGCTTTGCCCACGTAGGCACAAACCACGTATATTTAACATATTTCACACGTATTGTACACATATTTCGCCTGTATCTCTAGCAAATTTCGCCCTGCAGTTTCATTTTCACGCAGCTCAATGTTTATGAAGTCGTATCTCCTGAACTGTCTTTGTTGATCCCTTATGGACTGTGGGACAACGGCTGCCAATAATTTACCAACAAGCGTATGTATTGTAGAAATTTATTTTATGAACTTCTTATGTACTACTAGTTCCGGCATTACATTGATGCCATCTTCAGGCCCCACACGTCATAATCGTAAAATCGCTATACACGGAAGGAGCCATATAACTGGACCCGTGAATCAAATCGCTATGCAACAGCTCTTGGTGGCCAGGTGACACAGACTCTGAACTGTGGCTGTACAATGACATAATTTTGTAGGTATATCTTGTGGTATATGTGGCTACTGTCTTCAGAATGTGTTGTGAACAGAGTTGGTAGTAGAGAAATAATAAACTAAAGCGTCACGCATGATGCGGTATTTTTTTACGCATCTTAGTGTTTATGACGTCATTTCTGCTGAACTAAGTACAATGATGTAATTTTGCTGGTATATTCCGTGGTACTGTATATGTGAATAATGTCTGCAAACTGTGTCGCAAATGTAGTTAGTAGTAAAGAAGTAATAATTTATAGCATCTTGCTTCATGTGGTAGGTTTACTATACGAACTTCCAAAATGTAAGCGATAAACTTTTTTTCTTTCATCATTTTGTGAGGATTTTTAGCGAGAAAAAAGTTTTTTTAAAGCTATGACATTATGTGTAATGTTTTCTGCAAGACACTAATTGCTCTAATTCTGAAATATTGTGTGTCTAAAGTATGGGTTTTCGCTCGTGGTGGGCTACATTACTTTTTCACACCCATCCCTAACCCTTTGATAGGTAGGTGGTTCTTACCCCACAGCAATGATTTCCAGACAATGATATGTGCACCAAGTGTGGTTGAAGAAGATTCGGAACATACATAAATACATACATACTTATATACATACATCCATTTTTATAGTATGCATGGATGTATCCATTTGCTGAGAACGCATTTCGAGATTTACTCGAGTAATATTTTCGCATTTAGCAGTGACGTGCATCTCGTTGAAAAACAAAAGAAATAACGGCAAAAATTTTTGAAATACATAAATTAAGGCTTAAGATACTCACACATTAGTTTTCGGGATCAGCGGCTGTTAGTGTCCGGAAGAGGAGCGATTCTATTCTGGAACTCTAACTGCGGCCTTGCATGTGTTCTTCGTGGCCGCTGAAGGACTTGGGAAGCCGTAACCTCGAGCTTATTTCGGCTCAAAGCAGAGCGAGCGCCTTGTGTATACAACTGATGCTGGCGCCGCTGTTGTTCCGCCTGTCAAACTCCTGGCTTCTCTCCGTGAACTTGACTCGTTCCTAGCACCGGCGCGTGGTTACGGAATGTGCAAACAAATAACGCGTGTCAGTCCTGATCTTTGAGGAAACCGATGTGTTCTACAGAGAATCGTTTGGCAGAGAGAAGCCACCCAGAAGCGAACTACGTTCTTCGACGCTATCAGTATGTTATGTTACAAAAGGAAAAAGAGGAAGAAATTTTATCTTTTTAATTATACACTGACGGAAAAAAATCACAACATCAATAAAGAGTTCAGCGACATGAACAAAAGTTAGTACGCCTGTTTCCACATCTGAAAGATGATGTCTATTCAAATTTCACGCCAGTCCCATAAGAGGATGCAAATCAGGTATGCTTTAAACACACGCTGTGACGGCAGTGTAAGTTACCTTTGAGGTTGGAGGTGGTGAGTTGGTGTTAGTCAAGCATGCGTTTAAGGCTACGAAGGCGCTATCGTCAGCACAACATTGAGCTTGATCGTGCTCGTCTAATAGAGCTACAAGAAGCTGGATGTTCCTTCTGCGATGTCGTAGAAGGACTTCGCAGGAACGTAGCCACTGTGCATGGCTGTTGGCAACGGAGTTCACGAGAAAGTACGGTAGCAAGAAGACGGGGCTCCAGATGGTCACATGGCACTGCCGAGAGGGAAGACGTGTTTGCCATATGGCTTTGGCGCATTGTACTCTATATGCAGCAGCAATTTGAGCAGCAGTAATTTGAGCAGCAGTTGGGATCACAGACACAAAGAGCTGTTACCAATCGGTTGCTTCAAGGGCAGTTCCGAGACAGCCAGATGTCCTGTAGCGTGCGTTCCACTGACCCGAAACCCCAGCGACTTCAGTGGTGTCAAGCGAGAGCTCTTCAGAAGGCAGCGTGGAAGTCTGTTGATTTTTCTATTCGAAGCTGGCTCTGGCTCGGTGCTAGTAGTGATGGCCGCATGTTGGTTAGAAGGTTGGCAGTTGAGAGGCTGCGACCAACTTCTCCCCTTGCTAGACAGACGCGATCTGCACCTGGATTTACGGCCTGGGGTGCGATATCGTATGACATGAGGGGCAGTCTCGTGGTTATCCCGAGCACCCTGTCTGCCAATTTTTACGTCAGTCTGTAATTCGCTCTATCGTGCTGACATTCTTGAACTGGATTCTAGGGGGTGTTTTCCAACAAGTAACTGTTGCCAAATGCCGCTTTTGTAATCAGCATGATCTAAAGCCTTGGCCTAATTCGCGGAAAGACTGTGTGACCATTACGCTACCTGCCACCATCCTATAGGGGGTACACAAACATATGAAGACACTAAAAACAACAAATTACCATGCCTAATACGGAGTAGGAAAACTGTTTGCATTCAGAACGGCTTCCAATCGTCTCGGAATGGAGGAATGCACGTCCCGTATGGTTTTCTAGCAAATCTTATACTATTATTCCTGCAAAATAGTGGCAAGTTCAGGTACTGATAGTGGAGGTGATCAGCGATCACGCACCCTTCTCTCGAGACTAGACCACAAAGGCTCAATACTATTCCGATCTGGTGACTGTGGTGGCCAGGGGAGATGCTATAATCCATGCTGGTGCTCGCAGAACCAGTCTAGGAAGCTGCGAGCTGTGTGAACGAGGCCCCTGGCCTCTTGGAACACAGCGTCACCGTTGGGAAAGAAGAATTGTCCAGGGAGTGTACCTGATCATTCAGAATGGGACATAATCCGTGACAGCAATGTGACCCCGTAGAATACGCATGGAGCCAAAGGAATTCCACAATATAGCTGCCCAAATCATCACGGAACCCCCGCCATGTGTCACTCTTGAGACGTAAGCTGAGCCAGAAGTCGGAAACAGTGTGAAAGAAGACTCGTCCCAACTGATCGCTTTCTTTCATTGCTTCATAGTCCAGGATTTATGGGTTCAGTACCGTTTTATAGGCATTTGCATCACTGACAAGTGGTTTTGGAATTCCAGCTCGCCATGCAGTTCCCTGGTTTTAGAGCTCACTTATTATTGTTTTGGTACTGACTTTCAGTTCTGCAGTGACTTCTGCACCTAATTTTTCGTCATAATCCTCTCTGCTCACCATCTTCCACCATCACCCAAGTCGCGCTTTTGTCCGCATTGTGACTTACAGGGGGACCATCAGATTTGTTAATAAAATGTTTTGATGAGTTTTAGGTCTGCTTTAGAGGGAGCACTACTGAGTATCTGCCCAGTGGCTTTACAAGCGATAGTCCCTAGTTTCCGAGAAAATCGATGTTGCCTTTTTAACGCACCTCTATATTTGTAACGTTAAATGCGCCCAGAACGCGTGAGGGTAGTGCAGGGACTAAGTTTCACCACTACCACGTTGCCGGGACGGATTCAGACCCTGCTCAAATTCAAATGGCTCCGAACACTATGGGACTTAACATGTGAGATCTTCAGTCCCTTAGACCTTAGAACTACTTAAACCTAACTAACCTAAGGACATCACACACATCCATGCCCAAGGCAGGATTCGAACCTGTGACCGTAGCGGTAGCGCGGTTCCAAACTGAAGCGCCTAGAACCGCTCGGCCACTGACGCCGGCCCAACCCTGCTCCTGTACCTTCTTTTTATTTGTCAGCTTAATCGTACAGAAAATCATTAAATAATACCTGTCATGGAGAATTATTCATCAGTCATTTTCGTCGTAGTAATTGCCTTAATACACTGAAGAGACAAAGAAATTGGTACACCTGCCTGATACCGTGTGGAAGACGCAGAAGCGCCGCAACACAATGTGTCGTGGACTCGACTAATGTCTGAAGTAGCTCTGGAAGGAATAGACACCATGAATCCTGCAGGGCTGTTTGTAAATCACGAGGGGGTGGAGATCTCTTCTGAACGGAGCGTTGCAAGGCATACCAGATATGCTCAATAATATTCATGTCTGGCGAGTTTGATGGCGAGCAGATGTGTTTACATTCATAAGATTGTTACTGGAGCCACTCTGTACCAATTCTGGACGTGTTGGGTACCGCATTATTCTGCTGGAAATTGCTCAAGTCCTTCGGAACCCACAATGGACATGAATGGATGCAGGTGGTCAGTCCGGATGCTTACGTACGTGTCACCTGTCGGAGTCGTATCTAGACGTATCAGAGGCCTCATATTACCCCACCTCCACACGCCCCACACCATTAAAGAGCCTCCACCAGCATGAACAGCCCATGCTATGCTGGGTCCATGGATTCATGAGGTTGTCTCCATACCCGTACACGTCCATCCACTCGACACAATTTGAAACGAGACTCGTCCGGCCAGGCAAAATGCTTCAAAAAAATGGTTCAAATGGCTCTGAGCACTATGGGACTCAACTGCTGTGGTCATCAGTCCCCTAGAACTTAGAACTGCTTAAACCTAACTAACCTAAGGACATCACACACATCCATGCCCGAGGCAGGATTCGAACCTGCGACCGTAGCAGTCGCACGGTTCCGGACTGCGCGCCTAGAACCGCGAGACCACCGCGGCCGGCAAAATGCTTCCAGTCATCAACAGTGTCGGTGTTAACAGAACCAGGTGAGGCGTAAAGCTTTGTGTCGTGCAGTCATCAACGATACACGAGTGGGCCTTCGGCTCCAAATGCCCATATCGATGATGTTTAGTTGAATGGATCGCACACTGACACTCTTTCATGGCTCAGCATTGAAATCTGCAGCAATTTGCGATTGCACCTCTGTCACGATGAAGGATTCTCTTTAGTTGTAGTCGGTCCCGTTCTTGCAGGATCTTTTTCCGGCCGCAGTGATGTCGGAGATTTGATGTTTCACCGGACTGCTGACACGATACTCTCGTGAAATGGTCCTACAGGAAAATTCCCAGTTCATCGCTACATCATAGATGCTGTGTCCCACGTTCGTGCGACGACTATAACACCACGTTCAAAGTCACTTAACTCTTGATAACTTGCCATCGCAGCAGCAGTAACCGATCTAACAACTGCGCCCGACACTGTTGTCCTAATAGGCGTTGTCGACCGCAGTGCCGTACTCTGCTTGTTTACATATCTCTATGTTTGAATACGCATGGCTGTACCAGTTTCTTTGGCGCTTCAGTGTATATCACTAGATACAAGACACTTTTTTCTCATGTATATTCTGTTTGCGGTTCGTAGTTAATATTCCATAGATCTGGACAGTTCCAGAGAGTTCTCAAACATTGTCAAAGCACTGGAATCTGTGGAAGAATTTCAGATACAGACGAAAGTACTAATCCATAATTTTAAGTTCGACGATGTAATTAATGCCAATCAATCCGGCCGCCAGTACCAATCGACGTACAATAGATCCCTTGCGAAACAAGGCGGGAAAACAGATTTGAACAGCACAGTATAGTATTATTGAGTCAGGAAAGATATTCCCTAAAGTTTTCTTATGCGAGCAAAACCATCCGTGACATTTGGTCGGATTATTCAAAAAAGAGTTGACGACTTGATCCTCTCAACTTGCTAAAACGCTAAGAGGGAAATCGCTTGGAAGGAAGAAGCTAGAAAAGTACATTCTTTAAATCTGCTTCACGTTGCTGCACCTGTTTTCATAGGAATCATTTAAAATACGCGTGATTCGCGTCGATGTTGATCGACTAAGAAACAATCTTTTTCAGTCCAACCGAACTGTAATACCAATACAGATTCTGAAAAATCCATGTGCCTGCAAGGCAGTACCTTTCATTTCAATGTGCTTGGTTCTCTATGAATTTGTACTTTGGTTCTACGACATATGCCGTTAGGAATTCCGTTTTAACACGGAGAGCGATATAAGCGATAGCTCGTTAGACGACTGTGTAATCTATTGCTGTAAGAAACTGACTACGCATTTGAAGAATTTTTGCTGTAAGGATTGATTTATTAAAGAAATTACTACGACGAAAACTAATTTTGGGTAGTTTTGCATGACATATACTGTTGTTGTTGTGGTCTTATCCTCATTTTGCTTTTGTTGATGTTCATCTTATATCCTCCTTTCAAGACACTGTCCATTCCGTTCAGCTGCTCTTCCAGGTCCTTTGCTGTCTCTGAACAGAATTACAATGTCATCGGCGAACCTCAAAGTTGTTTCATTCCATGTAGTTGTTATTTCTTCTCCATGGATTTTAATTCCCACTCCGAATTTTTCTTTTGTATCCTTTACTGCTTGCTCAATATACAGATTGAACAACATCGGGGATAGGCTACAACCCTGTCTCTCTCCCTTCGCAATAACTGCTTCCCTTTCATGCCCCTCGACTCTTATAACTGCAATCTGGTTTCTGTACAAATTGTAAATAGCCTTTCGCTCCCTGTATTTTACCCCTGCCACCTTCAGAATTTGAAAGAGAGTATTCCAGTCAACATTGTCAAAAGCTTTCTCTAAGTCTACAAATGCTAGAAACGTAGGTTTGCCTTTCCGTAATCTATTTTCTAAGATAATATACTATTTAATGGTATTCTGTGTAATGAAACTGAAGAGAAAAAAAAGAAGGGGCAGGCGCATGGTGTGAGCACCTTAGCTTCTGATGAACTAAGTTCGATTGGTCGAAACACGTTTAACGTTACTGATATTGGAAGCAATTAATGTAAATGAAATTTCGGGAATACATTTATACGGATAACATATTTATGTGATTAACATTGCAAGATCAATGGTTAATGTAAGTGGGAAATAACCCATTGAAAATGTGAAATGCTGGTACATTAATTACTGGTGTAGCCGGCAGTATGTTGAAGACAAGCGTGCAAACGTGCATGCACTGTGCTATACAATTGCCAGATAACAGTTTGTGGGATGGAGTTCCATACATATGTTAGTTGGTGTTTCAGTACAGGGATGGTAATGATGTTTGTGGATGTAGCTGGAGTTGCCTCCGCTGATACCCCTTATTTACTCGATTAGATACTAAAGTGGTTATCGAGCAGACCAAGGCAACTCGAAACTCTTTAGAGCATGTTGGGTTACAACGGCAGTATGTGGGCGAGCGTGATCCTGTTGGAGAACTCTCCCTGGAATGCTGTTCATGAAAGGCAGCACAACAGGTGGAATCACCAGACCGACATACAGTTTTGCAGTTGGGGTGCGTGGGATAACCACGAGAGTGCTCCTGCTGTCATACGAAATCACACCCCAGGCAGTAACTCCATGTGTAGGTCCAGTGTCTCTAGCATGTAGAAAGGTTAGTTGCAGGCCCACAAGTGGCTTCCTTCTAACCAACACACGGCCACAACCTGCTCTCATCAAACGGACCTCCACCCTGCCCTCCAATGATTTCTCGCTTGAGACCACTGATGTTGCAAATGGCAGTGCTTTGGAGTCAGTAGGATGCGCGCTATGGGCGTCTGGCTGGGAGCTGTCCTTGAATTAACCGATTTGTAGCAGTTCGATGTGCCACTGTGGTGATTCCTCCTGCTCAGATTGGTGGTGCAGATGCAGAACGATGCGCCGAAGTCATACGCTGTACACGATGTTCTTCCCTCTGAGAAGTGTACTCTTCCCTCTCAGTAGTGCCACATGGCCGTCCGCAGCCCGCTCGTCTTGAGTCCGTGCCAGCAGTCATGTACAGTGGCTGCCTTGCTGCCAAGTCTTTCTGCAGTATAGCAGAAGGAGGTCCAGCGTCTCGTAGCCCTATTACCTCGGTCAAACTCAGTGAGGTGTCTTTGTCGCTTTAACGACGTTCTCGACAACCCCAACTCACCACGTTGTCTCAAAAGTAACTAACGCTCCCTACCATTACAGCGTGTATTTAAAGCAAACCTCTCTTTCTGAAAGTGTCTTATAGTCAGGAGATTCTCGGATTATCTGACTGCCAGTATGTGCTAGTTCATTTAGCGTTACCCAGAGTGCACGTGTAGTGTTATACTACGGACGCGAACTAGCTGTACAGCTCCATCAAAAAACTAAAGAATGGCTTACCACAAGGATCAGTGCTCGCACCACTGCTATTTAGCCCCTATAGTGCAGATCTGCCGGAAACACAATCAAGAAAGTTCGGGTATGCTGACGAGTGGGTCCTCGCTACAGGATATAGCACAATTCATGCATCTGAGGACATCCTAAGGAAAGACTTGAAGATAATGGGTGAATATTTCCGTAAGTGGAGACTTCAACCAAATGCTTCCAAAACAGAGGTTAGTTGCTTCCATCTCAACAACAAACTCTCTGGAAAGGAACTCAACATTCGATTTCAAAACGCCACTTTCAGGCACAATAAAACTCCGAAGTACTCGGGCATGACGCTGGACAGAACACTTATCATTTAAAGAAAATCTAACAAAGACTACCGAAAAATTAAAGATAAGAAACAACATTATTCAAAAGCTCTGTGGTACTACATGGGGAGCAACGGCACCTCTGCTTTATCAATTGTATTCTCCACTGCCGAATACTGTGCTCCGATTTGGTTAAACAGCCCACGTGTAAAAAAAAGGTGGATATCCAGTTGCATAACACTCTAAGGATGATTTCTAGAGTAAGAAACCCACTCCAACGCAATGGCTTCCAATATTAAGCCACATCCCGCCGCCACACCTGCGACGTACTGACGCCCTTGTATGTGAAAACAAAAACATCATGGGAAATCGAATCCTGCTAATCCACCAAGACAGTAGTGTCATCTGCAGGCTCGCCTAGCATGTGCTTTAGTTAGTTAGTTAGTTACAATTCCCATAGACCGTTTGCATGATGACTGATAATGATGTGGATCGAGTGATTCCACATACGAGTACACATTGGAAATTAATGTTCAAGCAGGTATTTCTCGTGGTGTTTCCATATCTTTGTCCATCCTCCATTCATCTCTTAAAGATATTATGAGAATAAGAGAGCGATGGACGCTCATGGACAGTCGCTCTTCCCCCGCTCAGTACACGAATGGAATTGGGAAGAAACTCGATAATATCTCTGTGATGTACTCTAAGCCATGCACTGACAGTGGCCTGCGAAGTATTTATGTACCTGTAGATATTTAGGTTATGGTGAAATTTTCTCAAATTGTCAGGCGAGTAGCGCCTTTGAATTTCAACGTTTCGACGAGTTTCGTGCTCTCCGCCTTCAGGCGAAAACTGTACCTGAAGATGGCAAGTAGGAAATTTGTCGAAACGCTGCGACAACATGACATCACTTTTCGGCTGATAACTCGAGAAGATGGCAACAGAGACATTTGCAGAAAAAGTGTATATATTCTTATTTAGCCTGGGCATGGAACTCCGGATTTACACTACTGACCATTAAAATTGCTACACCACAGAGATGACGTTCCACAGACGCGAAATGTAACCGACAGGTAGAGGATGTTGTGATATGCAAATGATTAGCTATTAAGAGCATTCACACAATGTTGGCGCCGGTGGCAACACCTACAACGTGCTGACATGAGGAAAGTTTCCAACCGGTTTCTCATACACAAACAGCAGTTGACCGTCGTTTCCTGGTGAAACGTTGTTGTGATGCCTCGTGTAAGGAGGAGAAATGCGTTCCATCACGCTTCCGACTTTGATAAACGTCGGATTGTAGCCTGTCGCGATTGCGGTTTATCGTATCGCGACATTGCTTCTCGCGTTGGTCGGGATCCAATGACTGTTAGCAGAATATGGAATCGGTGGGTTCAGGAGGGTAATACGGAACGCCGTGCTGCATCCCAACGGCCTCGTATCACTAGCAGTCGAGATAACAGGCACCTTATCAGCATGGCTGTAACGGATCGTGCAGCCACCTCTCGATCCCTGAGTCAACAGATGGGGACGTTTGCAAGACAACAACCATCTGCACGAATAGTTTGACGACGTTTGCAGCAGCATGGACTATCAGCTCGGAGACCATGGCTGCGTTTACCCTTGATGCTGCATCACAGAGAGGAGCGCTTGTGATTGTGTACACAACGACGAACCTGGGTGCACGAATGGCAAAACGTTATTTTTTCGGATGAACCAAGGTTCTGTTTACAGCATCATGATGGTCGCATCCGTGTTTGGCGAAATCGCGGTGAACGCACACTGGAAGCGTGTATTCGTCATCGCAATACTGGCGTATCACCAGGCGTGATGGTACGGGGTGCCATTGGTTACACGTCTCGGTCACCTCTTGTTCGCATCGACTGCATTTTGAACAGTGGGCGTTACATTTCAGATGCGTTACGACCCGTGGCTCTACTCCTCATTCGATCCCTCTAAAACCCTACATTTCAGTAGGATATTGCACGACCGCATGTTGCAGGTCCTGTACGGGCCTTTCTGGATACAGAAAACGTTCGACTGCTGCCCTGGCCAGCACATTCTCCAGATCTCTCATCAGTTCACTACACTCAGCTGGAGGCTACACGGGTAGCGGAGGCTGTGTGGCGTGGACTGGCCGGTTTTTTAGGTTAGAAGGCCTCGGGAAAGTACGGGGTGGGCTGCAATCTCAAAGCGTGCATGGCAAATACAAGACGTGCTTGGATCATGGAACAGTAGGAATTGTAGTTGTAAATTGTTGTAGTTGTGTTGGGAAAGTCTCTGAGCTTCAAGCGCTAATAGAAAGCACAGAAGCTGAAATCGTTATAGGTACATGAAGCTGGCTAATGCCTGAAATAAGTTCTGCAGAAATTTTTACGAAGTCTCAGACGGTGTTCAGGAAAATAGATTAGGCAGAATTGGTGGTGGAGTGTTTGTGTCTGTCAGTAGTGGTTTATCTTGTAGTGAAGTCGAAGTAGATACTCCGTGCGAATTGGTATGGGTGGAGGTTATACCTAACAGCCGAACTAAGTTAATAATTGGCTCCTTCTACCGACTCCCAGACTCCGGTGATATAGTTGCTGAACAGTTCAGAGAAAATTTGAGTCTCGTAACAATTAAATACCCCACTCATACGGTTATAGTTGGTGGGGACTTCAACCATCCCTCGCTATGTTGGCAGAAATACTTGTTCAAAACTGGTGGTAGGCAGAAAACATCTTCCGAGATTGTCCTAAATGCTTTCTCCGAAAATTATATCGAGCCGTTAGTCCACAGACCCACGCGAATTGTAAATGGTTGCGAAAACACACTTGACCTCCTAGCCACAAACAATTCAGAGCTAATAGAGAGCATCATGACTGATACAGGGATTAGTGATCACAAGGTCGTTGTAGCTAGGCTCAATACCGTTTCTTCCAAATCCACCTGAAACAAACGCAAAATAATTTTATTTAAAAAAGCGGATAAAGTGTCACTAGAAGCCTTCCTAAGAGACAATCTCCATTCCTTCCGAACTGATTATGCAAATGTAGACGAGATGTGGCTCAAAGATATAGTAGCAACAGCAATTGAGAGATTCATACCTCATAAATTGGTAAGAGATGGAACTGATCCCCCATGGTACACAAAACAGGTCCGAACACTGTTGCAGAGGCAACGGAAAAAGCATGCGAAGTACAGAAGAACGCGAAATCCCGAAGATTGGCTAAAATTTACAGACGCGCGAAATTTGGCACGGACTTGAATGCGAGATGCCTTTAATAGGTTCCACAACGAAACATTGTCTCGACATTTGGTAGAAAATCCGAAGAAATTCTGGTCGTATGTAAAGTACACAAGCGGCAAGACGCAGTCAATACCTTCGCTACGCAGTGCCGATGGTACTGTTACCGACGACTGTGCCGCTAAAGCGGAGTTATTGAACGCAGTTTTCCGAAATTCCCTTACCAGGGAAGACGAATGGAATATTCCAGAATTTGAAACACGAACAGCTGCTAGCATGAGTTTCTTAGAAGTAGATACCTTAGGGGTTGCGAAGCAACTCAAATCGCTTGATACGGGCAAGTCTTCAGGTCCTGATTGTATACCGATTAGGTTCCTTTCAGATTACGCTGATACAATAGCTCCCTACTTAGGAATCATATACAACCGCTCGCTCACCGATAGATCTGTACCTACAGATTGGAAAATTGCGCAGGTCGCACCAGTGTTTAAGAAGGGTAGTAGGAGTAATCCATCGAATTACAGACCTATATCATTAACGTCGGTTTGCAGCAGGGTTCTGGAGCATATACTGCATTCAAACATTATGAATCACCTCAAAGGGAACGATCTATTGATACGTAATCAGCATGGTTTCAGAAAACATCGTTCTTGTGCAACGCAGCTAGCTCTTTATTCGCACGAAGGAATGGCCGGTATCGACAGGGGATCTCAAGTAGATTCCGTATTTCTAGATTTCCGGAAAGCTTTTGACACCGTTCCTCACAAGCGACTTCTAATCAGGCTGCGGGCCTATGGGGTATCGTCTCAGTTGTGCGACTGGATTCGTGATTTCCTGTCAGGAAGGTCGCAGTTCGTAGTAATAGACGGCAAATCATCCAGTAAAACTGAAGTGATATCAAGTTTCCCCAGGGAAGCGTCCTGGGACCTCTGCTGTTCCCGATCTATATAAATGACCTGGGTGACAATCTGAGCAGTTGTCTTAGGTTGTTCGCAGATGATGCTGTAATTTACCGTCTAGTAAGGTCATCCGAAGACCAGTATCAGTTGCAAAGCGATTTAGAAAAGAATGCTGTATGGTGTGGCAGGTGGCAGTTGACACTAAATAATGAAAAGTGTGAGATGATCGACATGAGATCCAAAAGAAATCCGTTGGAATTCGATTACTCGATAGATAGTACAATTCTCAAGGCTGTCAATTCAACTAAGTACCAGGGTGTTAAATAACGAACAACTTCAGTTGGAAAGACCACATAGATAATATTGTGGGGAAGGCGAGCCAAAGGCGTTTCCTTGGCAGGACAGTTAGAAGATGCAACAAGTCCACTAAAGTGACAGCTTACACTACACTCGTTCGTCCTCTGCTAGAATATTGCTGCGCGCTGTGGGATGCATACCCGATTGACGGACATCGAAAGGGTGCAAAAAAGGGCAGCTCGTTTTGTATTATCACGTAATAGGGGAGAGAGTGTGGCAGATATGATACGCAAGTTGGAATGGAAGTCATTAAAGCAAAGACGTTTCTCGTCGCGGCGAGATCTATTTACGAAGTTTCAGTCACCAACTTTCTCTTCCGAATGTGAAAATATTTTGTTGAGCCCAATCTACATAGGTAGGAATGATCATCAAAATAAAATAAGAGAAATGAGAGCTCGAACAGAAAGGTTTAGGTGTTCGTTTTTCCCGCGCGCTGTTCGGGAGTGGAATGGTAGAGAGATAGTATGATTGTGGTTCTATGAAGCCTCTGCCAAGCACTTAAATGTGAATTGCAGAGTAATCATGTAGATGAAGACATGTAGATGTAGATGAATTGAAAACGTCTGGTCAATGGTGGCTAGTCACTACTCTTCATGAACTGTGATATCATGTTGAGGCTGCATGGGCAATTGTATCTGTACACGCCATCCAAGCTCTATTTGACTCAATGCCCAGGCGTATCAAGGTCGTTATTACGACCAGAGGCGGTTATTCTGGGTACTGATTTCTCAGGATCTATGCACCCAAATTACGTGAAAATGTAATGGCATGTCGGTTCTAGTATAATATATTTGTCCAATGAATACCCTTTATCATCTGCATTTCTTCATGGTGTAGCAGTTTTAATGCCCAGTAGTGTATTATTCACACCAGATGATGCACGACGTATCTCAAGAACACTACGTTACAGGTGACAACATATCTTTCCTGAAACGGTGCTAACACTGCAGCCCAGAGGATTCTGAAAGCGTCAGTCGAACACGAGAGGAAGAGCGATCAACTTGAGAGGTGGCCGCCTCTAGCAGGACCGGCACGGATCCGGATGCGACGGCGTGGAGCGGCGCGGCGCCCATACCGTGTGTTGCTGGCTCGCTGGCTGGTGGGCGTGAGGCGGCCGCCCTTTGTCTGAGCAGCCGCCCACGTGCCTCCGCCTCTGCCGAGGCGTGTGGTGGCCTGTCCTGTCGCTGCTGCCCCAAAATCATGCTCCGTGTTGGGCAGCTTAGCGATGTAAACTCAGTCAGCGGCGGGCTCAGCTGCGCAAAGGAGGTACACTACTGCCTATTAAAATTACTACGCCAAGAACAAATGCAGATGATAAATAGGCATTCATTGGACAAATACATTATAGTAGAACTGACATGTGATTACATTTTCACGCAATTTGGGTGCATAGATCTTGAGAAATCAGTACCCAGAACAACCACCACTGGCCGTAATAACGGCCATGATACGCCTGGGCATTGAGTCAAACAGAGGTTGGATGGCGTGTACAGGTACAGCTGCCCATGCAGCTCCAACACGATACCACAATTCATTAAGAGTAGTAACTGGCGTATTGTGACGAGCCAGTTGCTCGGCCACCATTGACCAGACGTTTTCAATTGGTGAGAGAGCTGGAGAATGTGCTGGCCAGGGCAGCAGTCGAACATTTTCTGTATCCAGAAAGGCCCGTACAGGACCTGCAGCATGCGGTTGTGCATTATCCTACTGAAATGTAGGGTTTTGGAGGGATCGAATGAAGGGTAGAGCCACGGGTCGTAACACATCTGAAATGTAGCGTCCACTGTCCGTCAGTGCGAAAAAGATGTGACCGAGATGTGTAACCAATGGCACCCCATACCATCACGCCTGGTGATACGCCAGTATTGCGATGACGAATACACGCTTCCAATGTGCGTTCACCGCGATGTCGCCAAACACGGATGCGACCATCATGATGCTGTAAACAGACAGATTCATCCGAAAAAATGACGTTTTGCCGTTCATGCACCCAGGTTCGTCGTTGAGTACAGCATCGGAGGCGCTCCTGTCTGTGATGCAGCGTCAAGGGTAACCGCAGCCATGGTCTCCGAGCTGATAGTCCATGCTGCTGCAAACGTCGTCAAGCTATTCGTGCAGGTGGTTGTTGTCTTGCAATCGTCCCCATCTGTTGACTCAGGGATCGAGACGAGGCTGCACGATCCGTTACAGCCATGCGGATAAGATGCCTGTCATCTCGACTGCTAGTGATACGAGGCCGTTGGGATGCAGCACGGCGTTCCGTATTACCCTCCTGAACCCACCGATTCCATATTCTGCTAACAGTCATTGGATCTCGACCAACGCGAGCAGCAATGTCGCGATACGATAAACCGCAATCGCGATGGGCTAAATCCGACCTTTGTCAAAGTCGGAAACTTGATGGTACGCATTTCTCCTCCTTACACGAGGCATCACAACAACGTTTCACCAGGCAACGCCGGTCAACTGCTGTTTGTGTATGAGAAATCGGTTGGAAACTTTCCTCATGTCAGCACGTTGTAGGTGTCGCCACTGGCGCTAAACTTGCGTGAGTGCTCTGAAAAGCTAATCATTTGCATATCACAGCATCTTATTCCTGTCGTTTAAATTTCGCGTCTGTAGCAGGTCATCCTCGTGGTGTAGCAATTTTAGTGGTGGCCATCACTGTAATTACAAACCTGGTATTTCGACTGGAACTTCAGCAGTCGGCTTTGCTTACACCCGTTGACACTAGCAGAAAACGGAAAAGGTAACTAACTACCTGCCGCAGTGATCCAACATGGCCAAAGATTTGTCACACATTAGACTGACAGCGCAATATAGGACACTATTCTTCACAAGTGGCGTCTAATCATATTGCTTGCGTATAGAGTACCGCCAGACTTCTCCAACTCGGTTATCGATTTTATGTTCGTAGCAGCTAATGGAAGGGCATCACGTAAAACAATTAATATCTGGTGTTCCTCAAGGAAGCGTTATAGGACCTCTGCTATGCCTACTAGACATAAACGACTTACAAGGAGAACACGGGAAGTGCCATAATCGAATTTCCCAGGAATTTAAGTGAATGGTGGTGGGGTCGAAATAAGCGAACTTGTGTCTCGGTTTAATCGTAGACACTCGACCGTTTATGAATAACCGAAGGTCGATGTTTTCTAGATACTTTATGTGCCTCTCATCGAGAAAACAGTCCAACCGAAATGATGGCACAGTGGCTATTGTGCTTGGAACCCGATTATTACTTTTATTATTTTTTTTTTTTTTATTTACCTAGCCATGTCTGTAGAAGGCAACTACACGAATGTTTTGCAAGGTGTACTGAAATAACGTTGTCCTTGTTCGTCTACTAACTGTATGTCTGATGAATAAATTTAAAAGAAGCAATAAATGACTGGATCAATTACTTAAAAAAAGTTTCGGTGAAATACCTTTAGTGTATCTTGATGCATAATCATTTGCGTCAGTTTTAGAAAAAGTGACTCCTTATGCGTGGTTTGCCACGAAATTATTGCCAATGCGTGAAATCTTCTACATTATTAATTACATTAATTTCCTGAATCAGATGCATACGAAGAAATACCACTGTGCCAAAGCTGCCTTCGCACGGTGCTCGTGGTGCTTCGAATTTCTGTTTTGAACGTTTCTACGGTCGGTATCCTCCAAGGGAATCCACCAAATATTTATTAAGAATAAACCTAAGAATAAAATACAACAATTAAAAACTGATTTAAGAATGAAACATAAGAATATGAGAGTTGAAAATGTCTGTAACCCCTGAAAATACCATACACTCATATATTTTATAATAAATGTATGGCATTGTGAAACCCATTTGTCATTTTACAATTAATATAACTCGTCGATCTCGTGTGCAATATGTATGAGACATGCGAAATACCCTCGGACTTCAAGAAGAATGTAGTAATTCGATTTCAAAAGAAATAATTTGCTGACAGGTGTGAAAATTAGCGAGCTATCAGTTTAATAAGCAATGCTTGCAAAATACTAAATTCTTTACAGAAGAATATAAAAACTTGTAGAAGCTCACCTCGAGGAAGATCAGTTTGGTTTCAGGAGAAAAGGGGGGACACTTGAGACAATACTGCCCTTACTACTCATCTAAGACGAGAGGTCAAGGAAAGAAAAACCTACATTTATAGCATTTGTAGAGTTCAAGAAAGCTTTTGACAATTGTGAGGGTGGCCGGGGTAAAATACAGGGAGCGAAAGACTATTTGCAATCTGTACATAAACCAAACGGCAGTTATAAGAGTCGAGGGGTATGAAAGGGAAGCAGTGGTTGACAAGTGAGTGAGACACGGTTGTAGCCTATCTCAGATGTTATTCAATCTGTACATTAAACAAGCAGTAAAAGAAACCAAAGAAAAGTTTGGAGTAGGAATTAAAGTTCATTGAGAAGAAATAAAAACGTTAAGGTTTGCCGAAGACGATGTAATTCTGTCAGACAGTAAAAGGACTTGGTAGAGCATTTTAACGGAATGGACAGTGTCTTTAAAGGAAAATATAAAGTGAAGAGCCAAAGAAACTGGTACACCTGCCTAATATTGTGTAGGGCCCCCGCGAGCACGCAGAAGTGCCACATGACGTGACATGGACTCGACTAAAGTCTGAAGTAGTGCTGAACGGAATTGACCTCATGAATCCTGCAGGACTTTCCTTAATCCGTAAGAGTACGAGGGCGTCGAAATTTCTTCCCAACATCACGTTGCAAAGCATCCTAGATATGCTGAATAATGTTGTCTGGGGAGTTTGGTGGCCAACGGAAGTGTTTAAACTGAGAAGAGTGTTGACGGAGCCATTCTGTAGCAGTTCTCGACGTGTGCGGTGTCGCATTGTTCTTCTGGAATTGCCCAACTCCGTGGGAATGCACACTGAACATGAATGTATGCAGGTGATCAGACAGGATGCTTATGTATGTGTCTCCTGTCAGAGTCGTATCTAGATGTATCAGGGGTTCCATGTCACTCGAACTGCATACACCCCATGCCATTACAGAGCCTCCACCAGCTTGAACAGTCCCCTGCTGATATGCAAGGGCCATGGATGCATCAGGTTGTCTTCGTCCATCCGCTAGATACAATTTGAAATGAGACTCGTCCGACCAGGCAACATGCTTCAGTCATCAACAGTCCAATGTCGGTGTTCAGGGGCCCAGGCGAGGCGTAAAGCTTTGTGTCATGCAGTCACCAAGGGTACAAGAGTGCGCCTTCGGCTCTAATAGCCCACGTCGATGATGTTCCGTTGAATGGTTCGCACGCTGACACTTGTTGAAGCCCAGCACGGTAATCTGCAGCAATTTGAGGAAGAATTGCACTTCAGTCACGTTGAACGATTCTCTTCAGTCGTCACTTTGCAGGATCTTTTTCCGGACGCATAGATGTCGGGGATTTGATGTTTTACCGGATTCCTGATATTCACGGTACATTCGTGAAATAGTCGTGCCGTAAACTCATCATTTCATCGCTACCTCAGAGATGCTGTGTCCCATCGATCGTGCACCGACTTTAACACCACCTTCAAACTCACTTAAATCTTGATAACCTGCCATTGTAGCAGCAGTAACCGATCTAACGACTACGCCAGACTTGTCTTATACAGGCATTGCAGACTGTACCGCCGTATTCCACCTGTTTACAAATCTCTGTATTTGAATAAGCATGCCTATACAAGTTTCTTTGGCTCTTCACTGTAAGATGAACGTCAACAAAAGCAAAACAAATGTAATGGAATGTAGTCGAATTAAATCAGGTGATGCTAAGGGAAGTAGGAAACGAGACACTTAAAAGTAGTAAGCGAGTTTTGCTATAAGGGCATGAAAGTATCTGATGATAATAACCGATGATAGCCGAAGTGGAGAAGATATAAAATCTAGACTGGCAACGATAAGAAAATCATTTCTGGAGAAGAGAAATCTGTTAACATCTAATGTAGATTTAAGTATTGAGTAGTGTTTTCTGAAGGTTTTTGTATGGAGTGTGGAAGTGAAACATGGATGATAAACAGTTTAGAGAGAAAGAGGATACAAGCTTTCGAAGTGTGGTGCTAAAGAAGTATGTTGAAGATTACATGTGTCGATCACGTAACTAGTGAGGAGGTACTGAATAGGATCGGGGAGACAAGTTTGTGATGTCTGAAGATGGATGTAATGCTGAAACGCGTAACATGTTCTAATAAAAAGAGTCAATTGAACATCTCAGGACTTTATTGCCATTGTACAGCATTGGTTGCCAATTACTAATTCACCCCTGGCCCTCGTGCAAGCAGTTATTCCGCTTGGCATTGATTGCATGTTCTCTGAGGGATATCGTGCCAAATTCTGTCCAACTGGCGCGTTTCAAAATCCCGAGCTGTTTGTAGGTCCCAGCTCATAATCCTGTAAACGATCGCAGTTGGGGAGAGACCCTGCGACTTCTCGGGCCAAGACAGCGTTTAGCAAACACGAAGACAAAGCAGCAGAAACTTTCACCCTGTGCGGTCGGACATTGTCTTTCTGAAACCTAGGCCGAGGATGACTTGCTAAGAAGAGAAACAAAACGGGGCGTAGAATACCGTCGACGTACCACCGTGCTGAATATCAGCTGAAGACCAAAGGGGTCCTGCTATGAAATGAAGTGACACCCTAGACGTATGGCGGACGACACCCCCCCCCCCCCCCCCATGTTGGTATCCAACCACCGTCCGCAGAGTCTTCAGACACGTCTTTGCTGGTCGTCGGGGCTCATTTCGAAGCGAGACTCATCATGAAGGCAATTATAGTACAGTCAATGAGGTTAGACGGCGAATGTGCCCTACACCACTGCACCTTCGTGGTCAGTGAAGCACCAGTTGGGACGTCGGATCGATGATAAAGATGAATCCGGAGCTCTGTGTGTCTCTCTGTCGACTGTTCGGTCCTCACGTTTTGTCATCTGTCCAGGTCGACCGACTCCTTCTTGACGCTGTGATTGGCCACGGTTCACATAGTCGAATAGTGACTTAGCTGCTATTTACATGTCAAGCGATTCGCCAATTACTCCAACCGGCTTCTTTGACCCCAACTACACGTCCCCTCTCAAATGCTGACATCTGCATGAATTGCTCACGCGCATTTCTATGAGGCGTGGTTACTGTCCGACTGCGTACACGGTATGAAATTCGCAGAGACATTAAGCCCCGGATTTCGACGTGTCTCATATTCACTGTCCTTGGCAGCTGCTCCGTGAAACTGCGCTTCAGCGTCACACATTCATCCATCGGCCACCAAAGTTTACAATTTTGGATTTTCCGTTGACACCCGTGTGAACATCAGTTTGTGACCAATTTACATAATCCTTCTTAGTGCGATTTTTTTGTCTTAGATTTAATTCAGTAGCCTGTGAAAAGAATCTGCGACGAGTTTTTGGGATGGTCGAGCATGAGTATCAGAAATTAGGAGAATTCTAGGTACTGAAGAGGAAAGTATAATGTAGCTTTCATCTGGAAACGAGAGGTGGGTTAGTACGGATAATAGCCGAGACTCATTTTAGACGCGATTGTTTCTAGATGGAATGGAGGTCGGATGTTCTGATCTAGACTCAGCAGCAGGCAAGATATCCAAGGATGATGAACTCAAGTGTACAGGAGATGTAGGACAGGGGAAGAATTTCAAGATGCTTCAGGAGATACGGGACTAACTGGATACGGTGGTTTGCATGTCGCTAAAAGATTTGAAGAATATGGAAAACGTTGGGAGAATCGGAGGTCTATGTAGCGTCTGCAAAGGTCAGGCGCAACTGTAGGTTTTGTTTGTGTGGGTAATCAGTACGATATTCAGTCCCAATATTTTGCGTAATGTTAGTAGTTCCAGGTGTTTAAAGAAGTGTGAGAATTTCGTATGCTGGTGTTGAGAGCTAGATAGAAGAAACTAGAAGTATATGGAAAGCGAATTGGTTTCCTTGACATTAAAAGATTTGGAAATGGTGGAAAACTTGGGAAAGGGTGGAAAACTTGGGAGGAAGGGAGATCTGTGTGACATTTGCGTGGTTGAGGTTAGGTGTGGATGACGATTTTCTGTGTTTGGATAATGGTTTTTAGTCCTTATATTCTACCAGATTGTGGTTTCATTGTAATGTGGGCATGACTTCTGATGATTAGAAAGAGGGGATTGCAATTAAGTTTTTGATCGAATATTACGTCCGGCTGTTGTACTGATATGTATGGAACGGTTGTCAATAACAGTTACGTTGATCTCGGGAGTGGAAAAGAAAGGGTAGGCGGGGGGGGGGGGGGGGTGAATCAAATGTTCGGTTGTTTTCGTCTGTGGTTATTGCCTTGATATTTGTAGGGTTGGAAAACAAATCCCACTGATGACACAAAACGATTAAATTGTTCACGTCGAATTGAAGTGGTCGCTAGTACGAATGGAGGGTAAGATAAACAGCGAGAAATCCGACAGTGTCAGACAATTGGAGCTGGCACAAAGCAGGAGATGCTTTTGGGACAACAGCTGTTTTACCGCACGTTTCTATACTCTTAAAAGAGATACGCTGATAAAAAAAGTATCAGCTATAGGGGGTAGACACACAAGTATTTGTAGATTTTTGCAAGTGAAACTTGACCCAAATAGAACTACGAAAAAAACACCAAACAGAAAAAAGAATGACGAACAGACTGGCTGGTTTACTGTGTACATGTTAGCAAAGCGTATGGTGAACAGGAGCGCTAAAATGTTTTAAGTGACATACCGTGTAAGGACGAGGCAGCGGCGAACCGGCTTTGCGTCTTTGCTGTATTTACGGAGGCAAGTCAATAAACAGTGAGCGTGACTTTTTTTTCTCTTCAGCAGTGCACACGTGGCAGCGAAAAAATATTTCATGAGAACAACTGGTAGGGTGGAGCTATCGATACTGACATGATAAATAAGTGCGCGCTTTCACTTAACACGCGCGGCATAGCAAACGAAGATTGATAAACAGCCGCCCGCGGATAATGGATTTTGCCTGCACCGTCAACAGATTTGAAATATAACTATTAATAGTAGGAATCCACTAACGAAATTCATTAAATTTTGCAACTGGCATAAAGTGGAGACGTAACTTTAAACTAGTTACATTTCAGGCCTTCATTTTCGCCTCCAGTTTTGCCTTCTAAACTGGTCGGTTTAACAATGGAATTCCGCGATAGGTCGCTCTTTGATATAGTCGAAACGTCGCTTGGTGAAAGAAGGGTGAAAATAAAGAAACACCTATTTTCACTTAGGTGTCGCTACTCAATAGTTTTCGAAAAAATGGTTAGACTTTCGATGTGACTTCATCAGTCCATTCGCGCATAGTACAACTGAGTTGATAGAAGAAATGGCTGAAGTGCACAGTTCCGTAATTTCGCGCCCCGTGTTTAAATTCAGTATCATGTGTCGGTTTTCTTTTCATGTCGCGGAAGGATGTTGCATTACAAAAAATTTGTGACTTTGTAAAATACAATGGAATTATTGACAAAAAAAAAGCGCTTCAAATTTTATTAAAAATATATTGTATCATCACACATCTCGTATAATATTCCATAACCGATAGTAACTGAAGAGTAAAAAGCAAAAAATTTCTGGTATTTCAATTTTTGCTTCACATTTTACTTTTGTGCTTCAACAGAACCAGCGCGTTCATAAACACATTCAGAGCATAAAAATCCGGAGCACCGCGAACAACATACGAAGGTACTTCTACCACCGTCACATTTTTTGTGTGTAAATATTATTAGGAAAACAACCTCGCGATCTGGCGATAGTTTCGCGATAAGCTACGCATATCGAGGCATCTTCTCGAAAGCTGGGGCCTGCAGCTGATTATGGATGAAGGTGTGCGTTTTATTCGCATCGCTTCTACTTATATTTTCCATTTGCTGCGCGATGAACATAGGACACTTCTGTAACCGGCGAAAGTAATTCGTCACCTGTCAGTAGGACTACACGTCATAGGGTTTATACAATGGAATACACATTGGCGGAATTACTTTTTAATGAGCACGTCGGTATCCCGATTTCATCAGCAAACAGTCAAAATATAAGAACGGATCGTTTTGCCCATTCCACGAGCCAATAATTTACAGAAATTGCTCAGTTTTTACGTAAGTTTGAAAAGCTTTGTCCAGCAACTGAAGTTAGGTTTCTTTTGTGAACTTTCCTGATTTTGTGGCTGTTGCGAGGACATTCTGATGTCATTACATTAATTGGTTTACATGTCGAGGCGCTGGATTACCAAACTAACTTCTTGGATAAACACGAAAATCGTTGAAAGGTGTTAGTCCGTGTCAGTTGTGATCATAAAATCTATTTTTGATAAGATTTGAAATCTTAATTTATTTTGCCATTAATTCCATTGTATTTCATGTTATCATGAAAAATGTGGTGTCTCATACTTTAGCAACAAAAATATTGCGTAAGAATGGATTTGAACACTTTCGAAGCTCTGCTCCTAGCCAATGCGCTACCAACGCACTTGGTTTTACGCCCCGCGAGTAGCCTGGTGAAGGTACATCGAAACTTTAACCATCACTTTCTCGTAAGCTATTACGTGCTCGTATATAAGCCAAAATCAGTGCCCGTTTGTTTTCATCCATCTTGCACCCTGCCAAGTTTCGACTGTATCACACAGCAATCCATGGCGGGTTCAAATTGTAAGTGATGCTCCCTCTCTGAAATCATTATGGTTGTGACCAACACATGTAGTTGTAGATTCTTTGTGTATCGACCCTGCATATGTGGAATGTAAATGGTACTTTCTGCAGGTGGCATACAATTTCTTGCTAACGAAATTAAGTGTACAACTTTGTTTCCGCCGTTTCGCAGTAGATGGCTGTAGTGCCAAGTGGTGGTGCAGGTGGTAGTTCGTAAGTGTTCTCGTTGTGAAATAAGCCAAAATGGGTGTCCGTTTGTTTTCATTCATCTTTCACCCTGCCAAATTTTGACTGTTTCAGACTGCGACCTGTGGCGGGTTCCCCTTGTAATTGATGCATCCGCAAAAATGAAAATAATTGTGACCAACAAAATAATAATGATTTTAGAAAGTATAATGTTACTTAAAATCCGTCTTGATTGCAAATTTTTTATTCATATGATCGGTTTCGGTTCATTGAGAACCATCTTCAGATCTGATATTTCAGTTACAGGAGTAACCCGTCCAAATAACTGAAATATCAGATCTGAAGATAGTTCTGAATGAACCGAAACCGGTCATATGAATAAAAAATTTGCAATCAAGACGGATTTTATTATAAAATCACTGATTGCTGTTATCCCATAAGACATTATGTCTGTTTTTGCAAAGTTTAGAAAGTATGTCATTATATATTCCTCGGGTATCGACTCTGCAGATGAGGAATCGATATTTCACACTTTCTGTCTTACGCAGCCAAATTATATGGTATCTATTGTTTAACCTTCACCCAAATAGTGAACAAGTCAGACTAAAATAATACGAATCAAGTGGAATAGCTTACTTACCTGAGAAGAGACGTTTCCCAAATGTGTTATTCATCCCAAATAGCATTTTATCAGCTTCAAACCATTTTGTCAATGATGATAGTGTCTCGCACTGGCTGTCGTTAGTTGGATTAAAATACCATTTTATTTTGCAGTTTCCATCACTGCTGTCTAAAGGTTCGTGTGGTTATTCGTTGTTAAAATGTTGTGGGCCAGTCGTAAAATTTGATATCCACTACACAGTAATAATGTGTGACAAGGTGAATATTAGACTGTAACTTAAATATGTGTGTTGGGCGAGTTATACTACACTCACTCGGCTACACAGCCGATACTGTGCAAAAATGGTGAACCAGTGTTTTAATCCAAATAAACATATGTCCAGTATGAAAGAGTGCTGTCCGAAAATTCATTTTGAACGCAGATCCAATTGTAATCTTGTCACGTAGAGATCACAATCAAGTCCAAATCCGAATGCAGGGTCTTCAGTGAAGTACAAAATTTAGAACTGAAAGCATGTTTATTGCTGACACCAATGTACAGCAAGAACAGCACTGACCTCCTAGAAGAAGAGTGCTGCTATTTATACAACTATCGAAATTCAGAATGCTGGCATATTTTATAATATACAAACATTAGAAACATAAGGTATTTCAAGAAATTTCTGGAATCGGTAAATACTAAATAACAACGGTTGACGATTCGGCTTGAAATAGGTAGTTGCAGCCAGCGACACGAACCGCTGTGGTACATTACATGCGGCGCAGTTTGTAGCAATATACCTAAAAGTTTGCTTTATATGTTTATTTCCAATAGAAAGTCGCACTGGTCACCATTAAAGCAAGAGAAAAAGTTCAACGTTTAAGCTGTACGCATACCAAATTTGTATTTCATGTGCTTCGAACTTTTCCATACGGAATTCCTAAAAAACGAGGTTCAGTCAAAAAGTAATTCTTGCCATCTTTTTTACATGTCAGGAATTTCAAATACAACTACATACGTTAAAAACCACAACATTGACTATTAATTTATGAATTTTAATATAGTGCCTGTAGATTTTCACAGTTTCGGTCCATATTTTAACAAGGGTGATAAAATGCGCGATCCTGCTTTCAAAGCCATTGACGGGCGGACGTTTCCATGGCCTCCTCAGCTTCAAAGTGAACCCTACTATGAGCTTCTTTTAGCGGTCCGCACAGATGGAAGTTTGATGGTGCCATGTCATGGTGGGCGGTATGGGTGATTAGGCAAGACTTCCGATCCAATTTTCACAACTTCTTCAATTTATTGTGAATCCCTGCTCCAAAACATCAACCATAATCACACGCACTGCATTCAGCTGCCAGCCTCTCCGCGTTTCGTCATCTTCGTCATAATAACGATCACCGTACACATTCAGTCTCTTATGAATGCGAGTGCGTGTTTCACCTTCTGCATCAAGAATTCTACCACGGAGCGCTGTCTAATATGAAGATCGATGTCAGCCATTTTGCAAGCGACTGCAGCACTGTCATCTATTGACACAGTAAGTTACTACTGCAGTGGATTGAAGAAGTAGTATTACGCAGTAGCACCGAATTCAAAAGTTTCACTTAAAAAACATTATGTAAAGAGAAAAAGCAGCAGGAATTACTTTTTGACTGACCCCCGTACTTAGCTGCAGTCGAATTTTGTTAACGATGATTGATAAACTGTACTCCTAAATTTGTAGTGCTAGTTTGCATCATGTTGCGCGTTAATATTGTTTTTCTTTCATTGTTTGGTTTCGATCCATCTAGTTAGTCTGGTACATGTGATTCAAATAATTTTAATATTTGGCAAAATGAACCCACAAGTTACGAATAAGGTAAACAGTAATTTAATTTTGTATTAGTATGTTTTATAACTGTTGCACACTAAAAAGGCGTTCTGCTAACTAATGCCCTCGAATACTGTATCAATACAGACCACAATGGCAGCTCGGCGTAATCGTGTTATAATACGGTGATGTCCGAGTCACATATTTTCTAAAATTGGTCATTGACTAACGCAACCACACAAAATTGCAATAGAAACTACCATTTTCGCCATCTGAAAGTTATACAGAACAAGCAGCCATCAAGCATGATTATTGCTGTAGAAGCCACATTGTCAAAGCCAGTTGGCTAGGTGACCTAAAGGTTATCTATGACAGCTAAAACCAGTAACTTTTGTTTAATTTTATGCGAATGTGCCAAGCGAATAAACAAATGTATGAAAGATTTTCATCGTTTTCAAAATGAAAAACACATTCATTTTCTACGCGTTTTTTTGCTTTTTTATTTTCATTTTCCCGCGATCGGCAATCGGCTTATAGCCGATTTTGATCTCTTGTCGGTAGTATAAATGCACATCCGTCAATAAATACAGAATAAATGGGAAAGGAATGCATCTATTAAAAAAAACTGGCTGTTAAATCAAAAATGCTAAACCAATCACAGACTGATATTGAGTACGACAGAAAATATACTGTTAAAGAAGAATGGTTGAATAGTAACTGTCCAACGACGACATAGACATTAGAGATGGAACAAAAATTCAGACTGAGCAAAGAAATTGGTCATGACATTTAAGCAACCATCCTGGCGTTTGTCGTTTGGGAAATCGCGGAAAACGTAAATCCGTACGGCCAGATGGAGATCTGAACCAGCATCCTGTCGGATGCGAATCCAGAGTGATCTACATCTACATTACATCCCACAAGCCACATAACGGTAAGTGGCTGAGGGTACTTCTAGTATCTCTATTTAATACCCCCTCCCCGTCCCACTCGCTAATGGTGCGTGGGAAGAATGATTGCAAGTCTCTGCATTATCTCCAATTTTCTCCTCGTGGTCATTACACGAGACGTATGTGGTAGGAAGTAATGCGTTGTCCCACTCTTCCTCGAAATTTCAATAGTAAAACTCCCCCTGATGCACAGAGTCTCTCTTCTAACGTCTTCCACTGGAGTTTTGGACATCTCTGTATTGATCTCGAGCCGACTAAGCCATCCTGTGACGCACCGCGCCGCTTTTCGTTGGAACTTCTCTATCTCTTCTATCAGTCCTATCTGGTAAGGGTCCAATACTGATGTGCAATACTCACGAATTGGTCAAACAGACGGTCTATATTTCCATCAATTCTCCCTATGAATCTCAGGTCCGACATCCTCTTTTCCTTCTATTTGTTTTATGTGATCACTCCACTTAAAGTCGCTCCGGGTAGTTCCTCCTACATATTTTACGGTAGATGCTGTCTCCAGCAATTTGAATCAATAGTTCTACGGCAGCGGTTTTCTTTCGCTATGTATGCGCAGTATTTTTCATTTATTTACGTTTACCGTCAACTGCCAGTAACTGCACCTTTAGTCAATCCTCTGTGCTACCACAGTGACATCACATTCGGTGGGGAATACCATTCTTACAATATTTCTGGCATAGGTAGTGGTAACACGAATGGTATTGCTGATATTACGTTACCTTTTGCGTTGCAGCTTGGCAGTATTAGAGTTGCTGAAGATTTCTGTGTACCTATTTTGCAGTACGTTCGAGCAGAGTGTGATGGGCGTAACTTAACGTGAAGTGTGCTTAACTTTAATTGAACCATCGCGAAAACTTATAGATAACGCGACAAGATGACAAGAAGTAGTAAAGTATGTAAGTGATCATGCAGACGATAAATGTGCACCTCTGAAATATTGCCTGTAAATTAATACACACTGCCGACCGCGGTGGCCACGCGGTTCTAGGCGCTGCAGTTCGGAACCGCGTGACTGCTACGGTCGCAGGTTTGATCCTGCCTCGGGCATGGATGTGTGTGATGTCCTTAGGTTAGTTAGGTTTAAGTAGTTCTAAGTTCTAGGGGACTGATGACCTCAGATGTTAAGTCCCATAGTGCTCAGAGCCATTTGAACCAATTAATCCACACTGTTGCCGCCGTTGTTTGAGAATATGGTCACATGGCATGCAGCACACTTACAGAGTTGTTCGTTTATCATTCCACATGCTCGCTTGCATATCAAAAGCGACTGTGCGCGACGTGTAGTGAAATTGTTATGACTGCAATAGAAGCAGGTAGTTTGAAAAATTTCTCGCACGTATGGCGAATCTCATATTTTCTATTCTTGCTGGTAATGAAAATTGTCTTCATTATTGTTCTTCTTTCGTTCTCAGTTCTTAGCTTGGTCGGTAGCATGTATCGTACTTCGTTTTCTCTTTCTCTTCCGTTAAGTTCAAATGGTTCAAATGGCTCTGAGCACTATGGGACTTAACATCTGTGGTCATCAGTCCCCTAGAACTTAGAACTACTTAAACCTGACTAACCTAAGGACATCACACACATCCATGCCCGAGGCAGGATTCGAACCTGCGACCGTAGCAGTCGCGCGGCTCCGGAATGAGCGCCTAGAACCACGAGACCACCGCGGCCGGCTTTCCGTTAAGTCTCTTCAGCTCAAAGTAGGTTGCTAATCACAAGCTGCGACAGAGCCACGAATGGGACAGTGACCCGAATACAGAATAAATTTCCTTTACTTTGCGTCTATGGTAACAATTTTTTTGTAATCAAACTACCGGTTTCGGTCTATATGACCATCTTCAGATATGTTTTATGAAAACATGCCCTTATATACTGGAGCCATAGTGGCATCGTCAAGTGCTAATCATAAAATCAGCGCCAATATCGTCAAATGTGTATAAATAATGGTATATACAGAGTCATTTTGTTAGCACCACTACTGTTCAAAGCAAAGGTTGTTAATTTCAGATTGTGAACAATCTGCGTGGTGTACGAAGCTTCGGTCTTCATCGTAGATTCTTTACTGACATTTTTCCAGCTATGATTATCACTATAAAAGGTAAAAGTGTCATAAACTAGATGGTTTGTTTAAATATATATTGTGTTTTACTGGACGCGATCCTATTGGACGTAGTATTATTCCTATGAAAGTAATTGTACTGCAGAGATATCCAATCTATTGGTTCTTCAATGTTTGGTCTTTCACAACGGTAGTTTCTCTCCCATGTTCTTACCTACCATACTTTTTTCGTGATTCATTCCGGGGTGAGCCCCAATCAAAACTCTCATTCGTGTATGCAACCAATCTGACATGCGTGATTCCAGCTCTACGTACACTCTGTAAGGTGCTGTATTTTGGGGTTTACTTATTCTAGGATTGAAGACAACTGTGTAAGTTGAAATGACATGTTTAACGTCGCAATATTAGCACAAAAATACACGCTTTTACACAGTTTTCAATGTGACAAAAAAAAGACAGTTGTCAGGATAACGCATCTCATCAACATCAAAAAGTAAAATAATCATAAACACAACAATATTAAATATTAACTTTCAGAAGATTAAATTATCCGAAACACGACAATATTAAAGCTTAACTAGACGTTTCTTTACAAAATTGTTCCTACACTTACGTTATGAGTTGGTCAGTACTACCAAAATCATCCAATTCTGGTTCAAAGTTCGGTACTATTTTTAGGATGACAATCAGGTGTATGGTGGATGGTTAGTTATGTGACAAATTGAGCAAAATATTACCCAAGGTCGCTCGAGTTTACAGTGGACGCAAACTGGTGAACAAACGAGTTTACGCCTCTGCACACGGTATTTACCTTAAGCTGCGATGAGCTAACGTCTGCTAGGCCACTCTCTTCAGCTGAAATTCCTATAAAACTAATTACACCTTTGATTAACTTTTCAGCAGAACTTTTCGTTATGCGAGAGAACATGTACTCATCCCTGGTCTTTGACTGTGGCGATATACACTCCTGGAAATGGAAAAAAGAACACATTGACACCGGTGTGTCAGACCCACCATACTTGCTCCGGACACTGCGAGAGGGCTGTACAAGCAATGATCACACGCACGGCACAGCGGACACACCAGGAACCGCGGTGTTGGCCGTCGAATGGCGCTAGCTGCGCAGCATTTGTGCACCGCCGCCGTCAGAGTCAGCCAGTTTGCCGTGGCATACGGAGCTCCATCGCAGTCTTTAACACTGGTAGCATGCCGCGACAGCGTGGACGTGAACCGTATGTGCAGTTGACGGACTTTGAGCGAGGGCGTATAGTGGGCATGCGGGAGGCCGGGTGGACGTACCGCCGAATTGCTCAACACGTGGGGCGTGAGGTCTCCACAGTACATCGATGTTGTCGCCAGTGGTCGGCGGAAGGTGCACGTGCCCGTCGACCTGGGACCGGACCGCAGCGACGCACGGATGCACGCCAAGACCGTAGGATCCTACGCAGTGCCGTAGGGGACCGCACCGCCACTTCCCAGCAAATTAGGGACACTGTTGCTCCTGGGGTATCGGCGAGGACCATTCGCAACCGTCTCCATGAAGCTGGGCTACGGCATGAAGCTGGGCTACGGTCCCGCACACCGTTAGGCCGTCTTCCGCTCACGCCCCAACATCGTGCAGCCCGCCTCCAGTGGTGTCGCGACAGGCGTGAATGGAGGGACGAATGGAGACGTGTCGTCTTCAGCGATGAGAGTCGCTTCTGCCTTGGTGCCAATGATGGTCGTATGCGTGTTTGGCGCCGTGCAGGTGAGCGCCACAATCAGGACTGCATACGACCGAGGCACACAGGGCCAACACCCGGCATCATGGTGTGGGGAGCGATCGCCTACACTGGCCGTACACCACTGGTGATCGTCGAGGGGACACTGAATAGTGCACGGTACATCCAAACCGTCATCGAACCCATCGTTCTACCATTCCTAGACCGGCAAGGGAACTTGCTGTTCCAACAGGACAATGCACGTCCGCATGTATCCCGTGCCACCCAACGTGCTCTAGAAGGTGTAAGTCAACTACCCTGGCCAGCAAGATCTCCGGATCTGTCCCCCATTGAGCATGTTTGGGACTGGATGAAGCGTCGTCTCACGCGGTCTGCACGTCCAGCACGAACGCTGGTCCAACTGAGGCGCCAGGAGGAAATGGCATGGCAAGCCGTTCCACAGGACTACATCCAGCATCTCTACGATCGTCTCCATGGGAGAATAGCAGCCTGCATTGCTGCGAAAGGTGGATATACACTGTACTAGTGCCGACATTGTGCATGCTCTGTTGCCTGTGTCTATGTGCCTGTGGTTCTGTCAGTGTGATCATGTGATGTATCTGACCCCAGGAATGTGTCAATAAAGTTTCCCCTTCCTGGGACAATGAATTCACGGTGTTCTTATTTCAATTTCCAGGAGTGTACACACGCATGGTTGGAGCAGCGTGCATATTATAATGCCCTCTCAGTTCTCGCAAGAACAATTAACTAATTGGCTGGTTAGTTTCTCCACAGTTGAAGCTAAACGATGCTACAGCTAATTTCTAGCTGGATATCAGCCGCTGTGAATGCAGTGTTCACGCAAATCACTCCTCTGCGTCTTACAGAGCGTTATGCGCTCCGTTCTGCACTTGACGCCAGTTCAGAGAAGAATCCGCGAAAATTTGTGTCTTGTCTTACTCATAGCCGAACTGTCTCCCCACCTGGGTTCTTTCATTCTTCACGTCACGCTTTTTTTTGACCAATAGGAGCGTTCCTCTTTTGTGGAAACTCTCTCTACCAATCACAAGGTCCCTACCATTAAATTGCGTCGAAACTTTGGCTCTTTTCTCCTTCCTACTGCGTGTCCGCCAATTGGACGTTTTGTGCCTGTTCCAGACGCCTAAATGTGTACAGTGACTCTCTCATGTATGTAGCACTCACTGGACACGTGATGGGAAATGCGTCACTGGTCTTGTTTCGTATCCGTTTGGAATTCCGAAACGCAGTTTTTTACAAGCTTTCTTTCCTGTCTTCCCTCAGATGGGCTGTTATACTCGCTCTCCCTGTCTGAGTCACCTGGTCGATCGTTGCCTTTCCGCCTGGGACACCCCTTGAAGTGGTTTCCTTGGTACCCCCTGTAGTGCGGCCTTGCCTCTGCATCGTCCCCCTGAATTCCAAACTAAAACGCCTCTCGCTGCTTGTTTCACCTTCCACTCATACAAGCACTGTAGGAACGGTGTGTTAATTACCGTCGATTGAATGTCATCCCATTTTGCACTACATACTGCTAGGCAAATTTGCTCATTACCGCTGAAATACGTTAGGTGCCATATTCACCTTGCCGTTGCGGTGTATAAAGCCCTCATGTCAAGTGCAAATCTGACCTTCATTTATTCTGCCACCTTACAACTCTAAGCACAAAAATGACGATGGAGCAGGAAGAAATTATCCGAATGGAACAGACATCGGAAGACGTGATGTACATGGACAAACAAATGACCACAATTTCAGAAAAACTGGATGATTTATTTAAGAGAAAGAGCTTCGCAAATTGAGCAAGTAAAAACTTGTTGGTCCACCTCTGGCCCTTATTCGAGCAGTTATTCGGCTTGGCAGTGATTGATAGAGATACTGGATATGCTCCTGAGGGATATTGTGCCAAATTCTCTACAATTGTCGCGTTAGATCGTCAAAATCCAGAGCTAATTGCAAAACCCTGCCCATAAACCGAGCGAGGTGGCGCAGTGGTTAGACACTGGACTCGCATTCGGGAGGACGACGGTTCAATCCCGCGTCCGGCCATCCTGATTTAGGTTTTCCGTGATTTCCCTAAATCACTCCAGGCAAATGCCGGGATGGTTCCTCTGAAAGGGCACGGCCGACTTCCTGCCCCATCCTTCCCTAATCCGATGAGACCGATGACCACGCTGTCTGGTCTCCTTCCCCAAACCAACCAACCAACCCTGCCCATAATGCTCCAAACGTTCTCGGATGGGGAGATATCCAGCGACTTCGCTGGCCAAAATAGGGTTTGGCAAGCACGAAGACTCGCCGTGTGCCGGTGGGCTGCTGAAATGTAAGCCAGGGTGGTTTACCACGAAGGCCAACGAAACGGGGCGTACAATATCGTCGACGTATCGCTGTCCTGTGAGGGGTGCCGCGGGTCCTGGTATGAAAAGAAACGGCGGTATGGTTGGCAACAGTCAGGTTGGTATCCCACCTCTGTCTGAGGCGGCTCTAGATACGTCTTCGGCCTGGAATCTCATTTACTGGGGTCGAATTGTCTTCAGTAATGAGTAGCACTACGAAGAGGCCCGATGGCCCTTCCTTGGCCAGCAATGTCCCAAAGAGCTTTCCCAGACGGAGAATGTTTGGAGCATTATGGGCAGGACCCTCCAACCATCTCGGGATTCTGACGACCTAACGCTCCTGTTGGATGGAATTTGACACGATATCCCTCAGCAGGACATCCAACAACTCTACTAATCATTACCAAGCCGAATAACTGCTTGCTTAACGGCAAAAAGTAGACCAACGCGTTATTAACTTGCACAATTTGCGATGCTCTTCCTCTTGAATAAATCATCCAAGTTTTCTGAAGTTGTTATCGTTTGAAATTTCCTGGCAGATTAAAATTGTGTACCTGACCGAGAGTCGAACGCGGGACCTTTGTATTTCGCGGATAAGGAAGTTTCATATCAGCGCACACTCCGCTCCAGAGTGAAAAAATCTCATTCTGGAAACATCGCCCAGGCTGTGGCTAAGCCATGCCTCCGCAATATCCTTTCTTTCAGGAGTGCTAGTTCTGCAAGGTTCGCAGGAGAGCTTCTGTGAAGTTTGGAAGGTAGGAGACGAGATACTGGCAGAAGTAAAGCTGTGAGGACGGGGCGTGAGTCGTGCTTGGGTAGCTCATATGGTAGGGCATTTTCCCGCGAAAGGCAGAGGTCCCGAGATCGAGCTCGGTCCGCCACACAGTTTTAATCTCCCAGGAAGTTTCATATCAGCGCACAGTCCGCTGCAGAGTGAAAATCTCATTCTGTTTGTTATCATTTGTTTGTTCATGTGCATCATGTCTACAGACTTGCGTCCCATTCGCACATTTCCTTCCTGGTGCTTTTTTTCATTTTTTCTTTTTCTCTTTCTTTTCTTTCTTAGAGTGTGTTTGAACCTAAGAAAGCCACACGAACGTTTCTGCATCAAAACGTAGAGATTGTATTTCAATATAAAAGACGGCCACGTACCGATCTTGATGTTTTATTTATGAAGGTCTGTCTTGATCACAAAACTCTTTTTTCCAGTCCACTATTACCGGTTTCGGCTACTGCCATCTTCAGGTTCCTTACAAATAAAAAAAGAGAGGCGTAACCAATAAAGTTCAGTTAGCTGAACCATGTTCGGCTAGGAGCTTCCCACTCACACCTTATATGCGGACTTTAAGTGTAGGTCTAATTCCGCATTTTGTATGTCATTTCATTTCATGAAACGACTCACAGCTTCAATTCCGCCAGTACCTCATCTCGTACCTTGCAAACTTCACGGAAGCTCTTCTGCAAACCATACAGAACTAGCACTCCTGGAAGAAAGGATATTGCTTCGACATGACTTAGCCACAGCCTGGGGGATGTTTCCAGAATGAGATTTTCACTCTGCAGCGGAGTGTGCGCTGATATGAAACTTCCTGGCAGATTAGCCGGCCAGAGTGGCCGAGCGGTTCTAGGCGCTACAGTCTGGAACCGCGTGACCGCTACGGTCGCAGGTTCGAATCCTGCCTCGGGCATGGATGTGTGTGATGTCCTTAGGTTAGTTAGGTTTAAGTAGTTCTAAGTTCTAGGGAACTCATGACCTGAGAAGTTAAGTCCCATAGTGCTCAGAGCCATTTGAACCATTTTGAACCTGGCAGATTAAAACTGTGTGCCGGGCCGAGCTGTGAGGACGGGTCGTGAGTCGTGCTTGGGTAGCTCAGATGGCAGAGCACTTGCCCGCGAAAGACAAAGGTCCCGAGTTCGAGTTTTGGTTCGGCACACAGTTTTAATCTACCAGGCAGTTTCATATCAGCGCACACTCCGCTGCAGAGTGAAAATCTCATTCTGGATTTTATTTCATTGTTAGACGCTCATTTTGCCATGTGGAGTAATTTTAATTAATGATTACTCATACTGCATATTAACTATAGAATTTACGATACTGGTTACTCAAATATTTTTGCTAGTTTGCTCTCTGCAGGTTTCAGTTACTTGTATCAATACCAGACGCATCCAGACCATCACCAGCACTTACTATGTATCTACATGTATAGATTTTGACGTTGACACCTACATAAGAATATTTTTAGATATGTATGGCTCGTATCCATGGCTGTTAAACATATAAATAATTTTTATTTTTCTTATGCGTCACCAGGACTGTTACACATGTTGCTTCAGCTAACTGAACTTAGTTGGTTACACCACTCTTTTTTTATTTATATCAAATCTGATCATGGCGGTAGCCGAACCCGGTAAGAGTGAATTGTAAAAAAAAATGTTGTGTGATCAAGACGGGCCTTTACAAATAAAGTGCCATAGTATGATCGTGGACTCATTTACAGACTTTATTTCCTCCGCTGGTAGGTCTTGATGCTGTTGTATCATTCAAAACATACTGAGAAAGCAGAGTTCACTCTTTCTAATAAATATGGTAAATGAATGGATACACTGAATCTTGGCCCAATGTCCATAAGATATGTTCGCGGACGGTTCTTAAAGAGCAGAGTCTGTTCGAACATTCGTTGAGGAAAAGAAGATTCTCTTGAAGGACAACAGCCAGTTAATGAAACGTAATATTATTCGCTATACGTATTCCAAATATTAGCTAGTGTCAAAAAGCTAAGCAAAATCAGAACACAGATGAAAATAATTGGAGAAAAACAGAGATGCCACGGTAAACTGCCTTCATTGTATTCGGAAACGAGCACTACTTGCTTAGAATAGGAACATGTTCACTAGATCGTGACATATTGGTAAGAGATTCGTAGTGGAGGTAAACAGTGCAACTCTTCTGATTCCCCCATCCTTTACCTTTTGTAGCGATAAGAGAAACAAGAAGCCAAAAATATAAGGTCGCATACAGCCACATATCGATACCCATTTCCCTTCTCATTCAATTCCTCTTCGCACCACTACGAAAGTAAGACAACAGTCAGTGACTAATACGGGCGCGAAGTGTCTTCTGCCATGCAATCTACAGTTACCAGCTGAACATCTGTAAAGACGCTCAGAAAGTATGGAACAATAAACTGTAGCTTGATAATGATAATAAAAACTGCTAAGACTGACCATATTGTATGCAGACGCATTGTTCCTGTACAGTCTAACGTATACCTTACTTTTGTTTCCTTCTGTTTTAGGTAAACCATCATGAATGATCATCATCATACTGTAATACGCCAACATGCAGTTAGGGGAATTCCTCATCTAACTCGAGCGTAGCTCAACAGTACCGGTTCATGGTAAGTTCTCGTCAAGCTATGGAGAAAACATAGTCAATCGAAGTGTGCTGCAGCAATTGTATACCTCATCTAAACTGACACGTTACTAGGAATGCAGATAAAGGAGCACATTCAAGCATGGAAAAAATAATCTATATTGACATTATTAGAAGGATTGGGATGTTAGGAAAACTTTGCACGCTGTTTGTCTCAGATCTTAAGAAGAGAAGTTGTCCAAATTAGGAAGAAAATTACTGTAGTAACTGGAGTCATCAATAGAGGTATTTTGGATCTTCACGTCGAAAAAAACCACATCAGACAGTTCTAATACGACGGTTCCCTTGTTGTTTTTGTGAAATGACCAGCGCCTAAGGCTTTACGAACCCTCCTTCATGTCATGCAAACAGATTGATGAAGGGTGGTGAGAAAATAAATTCTATACGTAAGCTTTGATTTCTTCACTGTGTTCTTTGCGTCATTAGATACGGATATACAACGTCGGATCTAAAATATCTCCTATGTAAAGTGTTAAAAAAACGCCGGAACCAAGGTAGCCCCTGAGGGTTGGCAACCCATATTACACCACAGAGGATGGGGTTGTCTATGTCCGAGGCGTACCAAAAGCACCATGGTAAACACCGGCTATTTACATACAAGATAATGGAAACAGACGTTCCGAGCACTACTTCCTGCAGGAGGATCTCGAGCGACGGCCTGAAGGAAGTATCACTACGACAAAACCTGATTGGCTGGAGACAGCTATTTAGTGGCTAGAACCAGCCAATGCCGATGCCGACCTCGTGGACTTCGACCGCTGAAGATTACGTCTTCGTCTCTGAATTTGACTTTTTCTAGTGTGTGTGTGTGTGTGTATCTTACCACGAACATTTGTGGAAAATTAGAAGTGAACCTTGTAAACTTATATAAATGAAAGTTGTATTTGTTAAAAATTGCGAATTATCAGTCATAACATAAAGCAGTCTTTACCACTGAATGTCGCGAGAGGGCACGCAGGTATATAAAAAAAAAGAGGCAGGAAGTATTGTGTAGTTAGTAGAGAAGCAGTAATAGCAGAATGGATCGGTCACGAGAGATTATTAACGTCGAACGTAGACTAAACATTGGATGTCAAGTGAGTAACCAATCATCATGGAGACTTCAACCGCTCTGAAGCTGTCGAACTGACCGCTAGTGATGTGACTGTGGAACAGAAACGCGGAGGTAAACCACGTTCTGTACTGATGGACAATGACCATCGAGCATAGCCGAAGGTAGTTGTAAAAAATTAGCGGAACGAATTATTCCACATTTCCGAACTGTTACCAGCAGTTCAGCTAGCACAATGGCTGTGCGTCTTTTTTTCGGAATCATCAGTTTTCCGACTTGTTTGATTCGACTCGTCACGAATTCATCTCGTGTGCCAGTCCCTTCATCTCAGAGAGTAGCACTTGCAACCTACCTTATTTGCTGTATATATTCCAGTCTCTGTCTTCGTCTACAGTTTTTGCCCTCTGCAACTCCCTCTAGTACCATGGGAGTTATTACCTGATGTCTTCACAGATGTCCTATAATCCTGTCCCTTCTCCTCGTCAGTGTTTTCCACATACTCCTTTCCACTCCGATTCGCCACAGAAGCTCCTCATTCGTTACCTTATCAATCCACATAATTTTGAACGTTCGTCTGTAGCACCACATCTCAAGTCCTTCGATTTTCTTCTGTAGCGGTTTTCCCATAGTCCACGTTTCACTGCGATAAAGCTCTGTGCTCCAAACGTATATTCTCAGAAATTTCTTCCTCAAATTAAGGAGTTTGTTTGATACTAGTAGACTTTTCTTGGCCAGGAATGCCCTTTCTGCCAGTGATTTTGATGTCCTCTTTGCTCCATCCGTCATTGGTCACTCTGCTGCCTAGGTAGCAGAATTCCTTAACTTCATCTACTTCGTGACCATCAATCCTGATACGCAGTTTCTCACTGCTCTCATTTCTGCTACTTCTCATTACTTTCGTCTTTCTTCGGTTTACTCTTATTCCATATTCTGTACTAATTAGATTGCTCATTCCATTCAGCAGATCGTGTAATTCTTCTTCACTTTCAGTCAGGATAGCAATGTCATCAGCGAATCGTATCGTTGATATCCTTTCACCCTGAATTTTAATTCCACTCTTGAACCTTTCTTTTATTTCCATCATTGCTTCTTCGATGACCTGATGATTGTCTATTCATTTTTCCTGCGTTCTTCGCTTTTCAGCAGTGCATCCAGTGCGAACTTTGCTTTGGTCGTCAACAATTTATTTATTTTATTTTACACGTCTAGTTGCGTAGGACCAAATTGAGGAGCAAACCTCCAAGGTCATTGAACGTGTCAAATTTGAAATTACAACATAAAAGTAATAACAGATAAAATGAAATGTTTATGAACCCAAAAAGACAAGCCATAAGTAAACGCAATCAACAGTGCAACACAGCAATCAACTTAATTTCCCAAGGAACTCCTCCACAGAATAGGAGTGGCCCATCAGAAAACTCTTCAGTTTAGATTTGAAAGCGCGTGGGTTACTGCTAAGATTTTTGAATTCTTGAGGTAGCTTTTTGTAAATGGATGCAGCAGTTTACTGCACACCTTTATGCACGAGAGCCAAGGGCGTGCGATCTAAATGCAGGTTGGATTTCTGCCTAACATTAACTGAATGAAAACTGCTAATTCTTCAGCATAAGATGGTATTGTCAATAACAAACAACAATAAAGAGGCCAATGTCAGAATACCCAGACTAATGAACAGGGGTCGACAAGATGTTCGCGAAATTACACCACTTTTTGCCCGAACCGGCCTTTTCTGAACCAAAAATATCCTTGAAAATGGGAAGGATTATCCCAATATATAATACCATACGTCGTAAGGGAATGAAAATAAGTAGACTACTTTTCGTGTCGAAATATCACTTACTTCAGGTACCGTTCCAATTGTAAAAATGGCAGCATTAAGTCTTTGAACAAGATTCTGAATGTGAGCTTTCCATGACAGTTTACTATCTAGAACTATCTGAACACCTAGCAATTTGAACCATTCAGTTTTACTAATCATATATCCATTCTGTAACATGAAAACGTAGAATTTTGTTGAATTGTGTGTCAGAAACTGTAAAAAATTAGTCATATTGTGATTTAGCGTTAGTTTATTTTCTACACGTCATGAACTTATGTCATGAACTGCACTATTTGCAACCGAGCCAATGTTGCACACAACATCGTTTACTACCGACATAGTATTTTCAGCAAAATGAAATACTAAGGGGCATATCATTTACATAAATAAGCAATAGGAGTGGCCCCAGCACTGATCCCTGGGGCACCCCCCTTTCTCCCTCCTCCATTCCTCCCTTCCCCCATTTAGCCGTGCCTCACTGAGACCCTACATCATAGCAGTTCTCAACACTGTGGACAATATGTTGCTGTCTGTGGTTACAGTAAGACCTGTACCAATTGTGAGCCACTCCCCGTATTCCATAATGGTCCAACTTCTGGAGCAATATTTTGTTATCAACACCATCTAATGCCTTAGTTAAATAAAAAACCTTTTGTTTATCCATCCAGTATCTCACAGAGAAAAGAGAATATAGCATTTTCAGTTGTTAAATCACTTCTGAAACCGAACTGTACATTTGATAACAAATTATCTGAAATAAAATGATCAATTAGCCTTACATATACAGCCTTTTCGAATACTTTAACAATGATGGCTTAGAAATACGTCTAAAACTGTGTACATTATCACTTTCTTCCTTTTTATAAAGCGGCATTACTACTGAGTACTTTAATCGTTCAGGAAGCTGACCATTCTTAAAGGAAAAATTACAAATATAGCTAAGTACAATAAGTATTATTACTGCCCTGTCCTTAATTCTGTTACGACAGGGCGATCCAAATAAACCCGAACTACTTCAATGGCTCAAAGGTTCTCTCATAAAGCTCGTAGAAATAGGAAAGTTATTTTAATGATGTCGGTATCTCTGCCCGTTGATTGTTGTTTCAGCGCATGAGGCCCTTTGTCCGTTATAATGCCGCGCTTGCTCGTATCGTGTTAGCTGGTTCGTAGCCTCGTCGGTCGCGGTTTGTGAAGTCTCTGAGTGTGTAGTTCGGACCGAGTGACAGTAAAGAGCAAATTTGCGATTCCTTCGCAGTCTTTAGCTGGCAAGAACGTGCAGTACACATTTCGAGAGATGATTTTTATCGTGTGGAAGGCAGATTCACTGGTTACAATGCAACGTGCATTCGTGCGAGAATTGAATGTGCGCGATGTTCCAACAAAGGTAACAGTTTTATCGACTGTAAGAAAGCTGGAGACCTCTGGTATACCAAACAGTGAAAGTGGTAAACGTAGACCATAACTGAGCGCAGAGATTACTGATAATTGAAACCCAGAACAAGGATCGGGATTAATTGATGGAAAACACGTGGAAGGGTGGCTCAACTTGATGCTTTATTTATCATTCCCAAACAGATATTTTTATTTAATAACAAGTTTATCTTGAGTCAAATTACAGTTACCAAGATCCTTGCGAAACACGTACAAATAATTAGTAGTTTTGAATTAAATTCACAATATATAAGAACATTTGAATTGTTCATAAAAATACAAACAGTACTCAAAAAATGTCAACTGTGCAACACAGTGGTAGCCCGATTACAAACAGTTCATTAATGTAATAAATCTGCGACCGCGCTCTTTCCCCGCAAGTAGATCGCAATTGTGGGCTAATCCCACAACAGGACTTCAATATAAATTCAACAAACATTAAATAAAAAAACATTAAAATGCATCTCCATTGGTTATACAAGATACGGTCACGCTGCCCACAGGCTATCCACATGTAAGACCGAAGCAACAGTACTTCACTGATTGTCGCAAGCCTGTTCCACACAAAATCACATAACGTACTCGAACTACGGGGCCTCTAAAATACGATTAAAATGATAATAACAATTAAACCCTTAACCTTTTAAATAAATCAAGAAACCCAGTGCTCAGTTTGCCAAAAGACTTTCATGACACGCTCAAAAGGGCCATACAATAACAGAAATACTGAGTCAATTACTTCCTATATATGAAGACAGTAACTGTTTTCGAAATAACAGATACCACTGATGATCGTGCAGCTCCTCTAGAACAAATGATAATCAATTGAAACCTTCAGCTGGCGACTGGTGTTGTTGACATACCTCAATGGGGGCAGCTGAAAATGTGTGTCCCCACCGGGACTCGAACCCGAACTGTGGGCAGCTGAGGGTTTCAATTAATCATCATTTAATTACTTCCTAATTCGGCGACATCCCCGCCGTGGCACGATACCGAAAGAATAACAACAAACTAATCATCTTGAGGTTGGAACCAGAGAGCCGCAGAACCGTATGTGACCTGCCAACACTTAGGCCTCGTGCGGTGACGGGAAGGCAGCCGAAGGAGAAGGAAATACGTCCCTGCCCAGAACCAGCAGAACAGGAACGCGTGAACCGCTGCCGATAGAAGGCTGCCGGCCGGGGTGGCCGAGCGGTTCTAGGCGCTGCAGTCTGGAACCGCGCGACCGCTACGGTCGCAGGTTCGAATCCTACCTTGGGCATGGATGTGTGTGATGACCTTAGGTTAGTTAGGTTTAAGTAGTTCTAAGTTCTAGGGGACTGATGACCTCAGAAGTTAAGTCCCATAGTGCTACGTTCTTTGTACCTATGTTTCCCTTCCCAACTTCTGTGATGGCCTTTTTTAGAGATGTCCATTCCTCTTCAACTGTACTGCTTACTGCGCTATTCCTTATTGCTTTATCTATAGCGTTAGAGAACTTCAAACTTCCGTACCCCACTTCTTTGCGTATTGATTCTTCCTGACTAATGTCTTGAACTTCAGCCTACTCTTCATCACTACTATATTGTGATCTGAGTCTATATCTGCTCCTGGGTACGCCTTACAATCCAGTATCTGATTTAGGAATCTCTGTCTGACCATGATGTAATCTAATTGAAATCTTCCCGTATCTCCCGGCCTTTTCCAAGTATACTTCCTCCTCTTGTGATTCTTGAACAGGGTATTCGCTATTACTAGCTGAAACTTGTTAGACAACTCAATTAGTCTTTCTCCTCTATCATTCCTTGTCCCAAGCCCATATTCTCCTGTAACCTTTTCTTCTACTCCTTCCCCTACAACTGCATTCCAGTCGCCAATGACTATTAGATTTTCGTCCCCCTTTACATACTGCATTACCCTTTCAATATCCTCATACACTTATTCTATCTGTTCATCTTCAGCTTGCGACGTCGGCATGTATACCTGAACTATCGTTGTCGTTGTTGGTCTGCTGTCGATTCTGATTAGAACAACCCGGTCACTGAACTGTTCACAGTAACACACCCTCTGCCCTACCTTCCTATTCATAACGAATCCTACACCTGTTATACCATTTTCTGCTGCTGTTGATATTAACCGATACTCATCTGAACAGAAATCCTTGTCTTCCTTATTCTATCTGTTCATCTTCAGCTTGCGACGTCGGCATGTATACCTGAACTATCGTTGTCGTTGTTGGTCTGCTGTCGATTCTGATTAGAACAACCCGGTCACTGAACTGTTCACAGTAACACACCCTCTGCCCTACCTTCCTATTCATAACGAATCCTACACCTGTTATACCATTTTCTGCTGCTGTTGATATTAACCGATACTCATCTGAACAGAAATCCTTGTCTTCCTCGTCATACTTCACTGACCCCTGCTATATCTAGATTGAGCCTTTGCAGTTCCCTTTTCAGATTTTCTAGTTTCCCTACCACGTTCAAGCTTCTGACATTCCACGCCCCGACTCGTAGAACGTTATCCTTTCGTTGATTATTCAATCTTTTTCTCATGGTAACCTCCCCCTTGGCAGTCCCCTCCCGGAGATCCGAATGGGGGACTATTCCGGAATGTTTTGCCAATGGAGAGATCATCATGATACTTCTTCAGTTACAGGCCACATGTCCTGTGGATACACGTTACGTGTCTTTAATGCAGTGGTTTCCATTGCCTTCTGCATCCTCATGTCGTTGATCATTGCTGATTCTTCCGCTTTTAGGGGCAGTTTCCCACCCCTAGGACAAGAGAGTGCCCTGAACCTCTATCCGCTCCTCCACCCTCTTTGACATGGCCTTTGGCAGAATGAGGCTGACTTCTTATGCCGGAAGTGTTCGGCCGCCAATGCTGATTATTTATCAAAATTTAGGCAGTGGCGGGGATCGAACCCGGGACCGAAGACGTTTTGATTATGAATCAAAGACGCTACCCCTAGACCACTGGGTCCAGGACAAACATTACGACCATGCAAAATCGATGAGACGCCCTGCTAAACCCGCAGGAAAGGACGGTTAGTTTAAATTCTGGAAAGGGGCCACAATAAGCGGCTGTCAGTTACGCTCGAACATACAACTTCATCATTTGACCAATCATTAGAAGAGCCAAGAAAAACACAGCATTAATTTTTGGAACTTAATTAGCGGCTGAATGCGCCATACAATCTCATGCCTTAAGGGCTAGACCGCTTCAATTTAAAATCGGCTGAAAGCCAATAAGACTCAAACCAAAATCAGAAATCTAAAAGGCAAAAGGCCTTATCTTAAAACAGTTCTTTAAATTAGGCTGAAGGCCCAAACAATCTTACGCCTTAAGGCAAAACAACCTTAATCTAAAAATCGGCTAGAAGCCATACAAATACAAATAACAAGAACAAATAAGAAAAGGCAGTACATCCAACGCCGCTCAGAAGTTTCCGAGGGTCGGCCTGGAATTCAAACACTAACGCTCGCCTAGTTGAGACAGGCAGTCGGTCCCACCATTCTCGATCCGACGACAACCCAACCGACGGACAGTCAACGGACCCACCGACAATTCCGCTCCACCCGACCAGCACACAACAGGGAGTTCAATGGAACAATGTAGAAGGTATTGGTGCCCACAACCAATTATACATTGTGCGGTCAAACTACACACCGTGCTGGACAGCGACAACATTATGAGGAAAATACACTGCCTGAATTTACAACGGCCAGGGCAGGTAACTGGAACGTCAACGGCCTCAAGGCAGAAGATTCCGCTGGTGCACTTCAAAAGTTAAACTCCACCGGAGGGTGGCTAAAATTTGCCAACCTGAAAACAGACGTTGTTGCTCGTTGGAATGTCCCAACAGCCGACAACGAAATCCAGCCGACGCAATGTGAACAGGATCAGTGAGCCACGGACCTCGTAACAATGTGAACAGCACCACAGATACCGCGCGTGGACGCCGCCAGCGGCCTCGGCCAAACTACGCGCCACGGAGATTTCCTCGCTGCTCCTCGCCAACCGACCAACTGCCCCGGCCAGGAAACGGTGAAAGGACCAAATATACGTCGGCCGATGACATGACCAACCGAACGATCAACCAACGGTCGTCCAGCTCCAATCTCCCGCCGTCGGACAGTTCATGTATGTCACCAGCCGTCGGCGAGCACTGGTTGTCGGTGCCTCACCGGCGCTCCGTCCCCGACTTCACTGCTGCTGCGTCCCGACTGCACTGCTGGTCCGTCTCCAACTGACTGCCAGACACGCGACGACCCGGAAATACTATCGGTCGCTCCAGAGATGGTACGACAGTTCATTGGTCAATACGCGCTGCTGCCAGACACGCGACGACCCGGAAATACTATCGGTCGCTCCAGAGATGGTACGACAGTTCATTGATCAATACGCGCTGCTGCTGCCGCTCACGGGCAAGTTAGGCAGGAAGTTAGTGACGCCAGTAAATGGAATAAGAAAACGAGGTGGCAGTACAGTAATAGAAGACGACAATAAATGGCATGAGTATGACCCGTGCATGGCTCAGTCGACATGACGCATTTCAAGAAATACACTCCTGGAAATGGAAAAAGGAACACATTGACACCGGTGTGTCAGACCCACCATACTTGCTCCGGACACTGCGAGAGGGCTGTACAAGCAATGATCACACGCACGGCACAGCGGACACACCAGGAACCGCGGTGTTGGCCGTCGAATGGCGCTAGCTGCGCAGCATTTGTGCACCGCCGCCGTCAGTGTCAGCCAGTTTTCCGTGGCATACGGAGCTCCATCGCAGTCTTTAACACTGGTAGCATGCCGCGACAGCGTGGACGTGAACCGTATGTGCAGTTGACGGACTTTGAGCGAGGGCGTATAGTGGGCATGCGGGAGGCCGGGTGGACGTACCGCCGAATTGCTCAACACGTGGGGCGTGAGGTCTCCACAGTACATCGATGTTGTCGCCAGTGGTCGGCGGAAGGTGCACGTGCCCGTCGACCTGGGACCGGACCGCAGCGACGCACGGATGCACGCCAAGACCGTAGGATCCTACGCAGTGCCGTAGGGGACCGCACCGCCACTTCCCAGCAAATTAGGGACACTGTTGCTCCTGGGGTATCGGCGAGGACCATTCGCAACCGTCTCCATGAAGTTGGGCTACGGTCCCGCACACTGTTAGGCCGTCTTCCGCTCACGCCCCAACATCGTGCAGCCCGCCTCCAGTGGTGTCGCGACAGGCGTGAATGGAGGGACGAATGGAGACGTGTCGTCTTCAGCGATGAGAGTCGCTTCTGCCTTGGTGCCAATGATGGTCGTATGCGTGTTTGGCGCCGTGCAGGTGAGCGCCACAATCAGGACTGCATACGACCGAGGCACACAGGGCCAACACCCGGCATCATGGTGTGGGGAGCGATCTCCTACACTGGCCGTACACCACTGGTGATCGTCGAGGGGACACTGAATAGTGCACGGTACATCCAAACCGTCATCGAACCCATCGTTCTACCATTCCTAGACCGGCAAGGGAACTTGCTGTTCCAACAGGACAATGCACGTCCGCATGTATCCCGTGCCATCCAACGTGCTCTAGAAGGTGTAAGTCAACTACCCTGGCCAGCAAGATCTCCGGATCTGTCCCCCATTGAGCATGTTTGGGACTGGATGAAGCGTCGTCTCACGCGGTCTGCACGTCCAGCACGAACGCTGGTCCAACTGAGGCGCCAGGTGGAAATGGCATGGCAAGCCGTTCCACAGGACTACATCCAGCATCTCTACGATCGTCTCCATGGGAGAATAGCAGCCTGCATTGCTGCGAAAGGTGGATATACACTGTACTAGTGCCGACATTGTGCATGCTCTGTTGCCTGTGTCTATGTGCCTGTGGTTCTGTCAGTGTGATCATGTGATGTATCTGACCCCAGGAATGTGTCAATAAAGTTTCCCCTTCCTGGGACAATGAATTCACGGTGTTCTTATTTCAATTTCCAGGAGCGTAGATCATAAGAAACGATTGCATTACTATCGATGGTTTCAAGGGTTTCTTTTTCAACGTCTAGACAGCTGACAGCTGTCCAAGGAGCGCACATGCCAGTGGGAAAAAATCTTCTGAGACCAGGTGATAGCGATGCATTGGTTTGTAACACGAGGGTTACTGGATATACGCAGGCCTGAAGATGACATAACTTAATGTCGAAATTGGTTGCCTAATCAATAAAAACAAAATAATGGCTGTTGGTATTGTAATATTGGAAAACGACCAGCCGAAGCCCTGCGCTCCAGCCATAGGAAGGAGTTACATTTTTTTTTAAAACTATTACGTTTAAAAAGCAAAGCTGCAGACAGGGAAACCACGGAAGGGCAGCTACGGTAGGCGAGGTCTGAATAAGATGGAAGGATAACGGGCACAAATGGGTACATTAACGCCCGACTGCTACGAGAGAGAAAATGAACTAATGAGGGATGCCGTAGCAAGGTAGGAGGCCGTAACGCCTCGGCCGGCCGCGGTGGTCTAGCGGTTCTAGGCGCGCAGTCCGGAACCGCGCGACTGCTACGGTCGCAGGTTCGAATCCTGCCTCGGGCATGGATGTGTGTGATGTCCTTAGGTTAGTTAGGTTTAAGTAGTTCTAAGTTCTAGGGGACTGATGACCACAGATGTTAAGTCCCATAGTGCTCAGAACCATTTGAACCATTTTTTTTCGTAACGCCTCAAAGGTTACGGTGATACGGGAAGCGGCGCGCCGCCCGCGTGTACGTACACAGCCGATGCGCACAGGCTACGCCCAGTGGACCGGCGGGTAACAAGAAAGATCCAGGAGCAGAGCGTCCAAACCTCTGAACGGCTCGGAAGGCCGTGAGAAAACAAGCAGACATGTAAATCATACGTAATAGTCATGGAACATATGATAATCCTCAGACCAAAAGCTCAATGTGGACGTGGCCCCAAGTCGCGACCAAACCTTTCGTGTAGCAAACAGAATTTTACCAAGAGTTATTAATGATTAACCAGTTAATCTTACAATAAAATACAACAATTTAATGTAATAATGAGACACAACCATCAGTCAAATTAACTGCCTTAGAAGGTAACAGGCGAATCTTGAGTGCTAGCACTCAAACAGCTAAAATCGTAATCTTATTTGAAACAAAAGTTCATTTTCCAGAAAGGGTAAACCTCACCAGAGTAAAGGAACCTGATTCACTGGCCGCTAGCGTTTGCTTACCACAGCTGTAGGCGATCTTGTAGGCGCAACAACTTCCATCACAAATCAGACTGAATTTCGACCTCAGTGGTCACTAACACACACATGGCGGCCTAGAATATTTGTTGTCTTCAGTCCTGAGACTGATTTGATGCAGCTCTGCATGCTACTCTGTCCTGTGCAAGCTTCTTCATCTCCCAGTACCTACTGCAATCTACATCCTTCTGAATCTGCTTAGTGTATTCATATCTTGATCTCCCTCTTTTAGCCCGCATCTCGTGGTCGTGCGGTAGCGTTCTCGCTTCCCACGCCCGGGTTCCCGGGTTCGATTCCCGGCGGGGTCAGGGATTTTCTCTGCCTCGTGATGGCTGGGTGTTGTGTGCTGTCCTTAGGTTAGTTAGGTTTAAGTAGTTCTAAGTTCTAGGGGACTGATGACCATAGATGTTAAGTCCCATAGTGCTCAGAGCCATTTGAACCATTTTTTTCTCCCTCTTTTACCCCCCACGCTGCCCTCCAATACTAAATTGGTGATCCCTTGATGCCTCAGAACATGTCCTACCAACCGATACCTTCTTCTAGTCAAGTTGTACCACAGACTCTTCTTCTCCCCAATTCTATTCAATACCTCCTCATTAGTTACGTGATCTACCCATCTAATCTTCAGCATTCTTCTGTCACACCACATTTCGAAAGCTTCTATTCTCTTCTTGTCCAAACTATTTATTGTCCATGTTTCACTTCCATACATGGCTACATTGGTGGTCAGTCGGTCATAGGCAGGGAAGAGAGAACATATGACAATTAATTTCAGACGCAGCTGACGGAAAAGCAGACATTGAACAAATTACAATTAAAGGACATTATAAAACACAAAAATGTAACACTCAAATCATGTCAAACAGAGGTACCAGACGGTAAATTCAGTTGTTGGGATAGAGTGGTGGAGAAACACAGGCAATACAGCGTAGTGGGAGCAACACGGTAGCACATGTGGCAATGAAGTAACGAGTACCTTACACGCAAGGGCAGACCAGACGGCGCTAGAAAATGAACAACACTTCACAACGCCCGCATCAGCAGCTATGGCTCATTAATGCAGGGTAGATCGGCTGCGTCGACCTTATACCCAAGTATTGCCGACCAACACGACTTTAGCGACGACAGGCTGTTTAGACAAATCGTGCGCCCGTTATCTCCATGCACAGCCCGCCGTACGTCACATGTGCCTCTCTCTCTCTCTCTCTCTGTCTCTCCCCCCTGACTATGACCGACTGACCACCAATGTCGTGAACAAGCCGCCCAAGGAACTCCAACCAAAGATTCTTCTAAGGGACCACCAAGGCACCACAGGAGCGGACCGCGCCAGTTGGCAAGGGTGTCAAACTTAGAAAGAGCCAACGCGGCTCAATAACCTCTTTCACCGTCCACGTGCCACATTGCACAAAAGACCTCTCACAGCAGAGGCAGTTTTGTCGTCGACGCGTGAACAAAAGTGAGAAAGCATTACAGGGGAGTCCCACAGTAGGAGGCTCACTTTCTACTACAATCCAATTATTCAAAAACAGTGTTAAGCGCATTTATTATTATTATTATTATACCGCCAACCGGTTTCAACCCGACGTAGGGGTCATCTTCCGGGCGTTAACACCATTAGTCACCTGCTGGTGGTGTCACGCCTGTCTACATTATGCAAGAAACTATGCGAGACAAACCCTTTGTATAGGTTAAAATAGCGTGCTGAGATCATGTGAATAGACGGCAACAACCCCAGCGGCGATAAACGGTATTTAATACAGTTTATTATATGTAATTACTAGACATATTGGTTTAACATAAATAAGTGACAGTAAACAACAGAAAACGGAACCATTCCATTTAAAAAGAGTTACAATTATAGTGTTAATTATAAAATAATTCTGTAGTCAACTCGTAAAATTCGTAGAAGTATATTACATTATGTGGCATAATATAAAGTAAAACAATTTGTGACACACACAAACGGGTGTCGTCTTGTATTATAATATATCTATTCGTATCCAGAATGAGATTTTCACTCTGCAGCGGAGTGTGCGCTGATATGCAAGGTTCGCAGGAGAGCTTCTGTAAAGTTTGGAAGGTAGGAGACGAGGTACTGGCAGAAGTAAAGCTGTGAGTACCGGGCGTGAGTCGTGCTTCGGTAGCTCAGTTGGTAGAGCACTTGCCCGCGAAAGGCAAAGGTCCCGAGTTCGAGTCTCGGTCGGGCACACAGTTTTAATCTGCCAGGAAGTTTCATATCTATTCGTATATTTACGTAAAAAACATTGGGTCCCTTTACTAAAACGGCTAACATGAGAGGACTACAAAGCCCTCTACTCTTTGTGGCGGGGACGCCGTTGCCATGGATTATAAAGCGTAGAGAAGTTGTCACGTAATTCTCTGTGGATGAAGAACCATGACATACCGCTACCACGGCAACGGACGCCGTGGCCAGGGCAAAGATAACACCGTACGAACACACCAGCTGCTACCATGACGACGGCGTCCCCGCTACACAGACTAGAGGGCCTGATACACGCTTTATAATCCATTTGTTATTATTTTATAATTAACACTATAATTGTAACTCTTTTTAAATGGAATGGTTCCGTTTTCTGTTATTTACTGTCACTTAAATTTATGTTAAACCAAGGTGACTAGTAATTACATATAATAAACTGTATTAAATGCCGTTTATCGCCGCTGGGGGTGTTGCCGTCTGTTCACGTGATCTCAGCACGCTGTTTAAGCCCATACGAAGGGTTTGTCTCGCATAGTTTCCTGCCGTTATGTAGACGGGAGTGACACCACCAGCAGTCGACGAATGGTGTAAACGCCCAGAAGATGACCCTTACGTCGGGTTGAAACCGGTTGGCGGTATAATAATAATAAATGCGATTAAGACTCTTTTTGAATAATTGATTAATCATACTAATCGCTGCTTCATCTCCACAACCATTTTGTCCAAAAATTCTACGACTAGTCTCTTGATACAGGGAAGGGCTTTAAGACAGTCTGCACCGACTAGCCGCAGAACGACTAGGCTCTTTCCTGCCCCCCGCGCCACCTTCTGCCACTTCCCTCGCTTGCGCAATCCTCGCCCGCGGCGAAGTGTCAACAAACAGGACGGGATGTCAGCTGTCGGCACGTGACGCAGTCCCTCTCTCCCTGGAGCGGCGGCGACGCCTGCGACGACCACCGCCTGTCAGCGGGGCGCCCTCGTGGCGCTGACGCCGCACGTTACCAGAGGAAGTGCCGGCGCTACCTGTTCCAGCTCCTACTGGCTGGCGCTGGCGCCCGCATTACGCAACCCGGCGAGCCGCGTTATCTGCCCCACAGCGGCACGCCGGCGGCCGTTGAACTCTCTGCCGTCCCATCCCATGCCAACCAGCTGTGCGGATTCGCCACACTGCGCTACTCGTCGCTTCTCGCAATCAGGCACGCTTCAAGTGTCTGGCACCACCACTCTGGCTCCAGATATGACGTATTTTGAATGCTGGAGGGGTTCTGAGTTTATAATAAGTGTTACTACCACTTGCCGGTATTCGAGGTGCGGCCCGTGATGTCAGGTGTTACGTATGAGGCGGAACTATGGGCCTCATGGAAAAAGGGTGACCCGGCTGGGTCACTAAGTTTGACTCTTAGTCTGATCACGAGGTGTGGCCGTTAATTGCAAGTGTTTATCACGTAGGCTGACGTGAGGAGCACTGGACTATATTAGGTGATTAGAAAGTTAGTAGACAGCATACAATTAAATACTTAGCTTTAATTCAACATCAGCGGTGAACGTCGATCTTGACTTTGTACAATAATATTTACAAGTGCAGTTATAGACTGAACTGCGAATACTTCTTTGCCGGCCGCTGGTGGCCGAGCGGTTCTGGCGCTACAGTCTGGAACCGCGCGACCGCTACGGTCGCAGGTTCGAATCCTGCCTCGGGCATGGATGTGTGTGTTGTCCTTAGGTTAGTTAGGTTTAAGTAGTTCTAAGTTCTAGGGGACTTATGACCTCAGCAGTTGAGTCCCATAGTGCTCAGAGCCATTTGAACCAATACTTCTTTACACTTCTGATTGGTTCACACGTATGGATCAATTGGCAATGCATAAACTGTATGTGGCGCCTGGCTAGGTCGTAGCTACTGACTTAGCTGAAGGCTATGCTAACTAGCGTCGCTGCACATGAGATCTCTGAAGCTATAACAAGTGAACCATTCCTATTAAAGTCGGCTGTAGAACTGGTCATTGCCGCGCGGGATTAGCCGAGCGGACTTGGGCGCTGCAGTCATGGACTGTGCGGATGGTCCCGGCGTAGGTTCGAGTCCTCCTTCGGGCATGGGTGTGTGTGTTTGTCCTTAGGATAGTTTAGGTTAAGTAGTGTGTAGGCTTAGGGACTGATGACCTTAGCAGTTAAGTCCCTTAAGATTTCACACACATTTGAACATTTTTTGAACTGGTCATTGCGCTAGCTTGTCTCGTAAGACCAGCCGAGTGGCGGCGCTCGGTCTGCTAGCGTCGACAGTGGCGACTCGCGGGTCCGATGTGTACTGACGGACCGCAGCCGATTTGAAGCCTACAACATAGCAAGTGTGGTGGTGCCTTGCGGTGACACCACACAAGGATCAGCGTGGTCACTACAATTGGGGACACAACACAATGGCCGGCCGTAGTGGCCGTGCGGTTAAAGACGCTGCAGCCTAGAACCGCAAGACCGCTACGGTCGCAGGTTCGAATCCTGCCTCGGGCATGGATGTTTGTGATGTCCTTAGGTTAGTTAGGTTTAACTAGTTCTAAGTTCTAGGGGACTAATGACCTCAGCAGTTGAGTCCCATAGTGCTCAGAGCAATTTGAACCATTTGAACAACACAATGGGTTACAACAGTCACTTTACAACGGCTACATACGCAAGGTATAGTTCGCGCAGGTACAGTGACCAAAGCGCAGTGACCAGTTTTCGTCAAAGCGCTGGGTGAGTTCATTCGTTTGTTTGTAAGTGGAGGCCGCTAAGTGTTTTCCATCTTTCGGCCGGCGAGCAATGACAGAATCGAGGCGCGCTCCCTGCAATTGTTTCTCAAACGATTTTACACAAACTATTTGGTAAAAATTTTCATTTTTGCTTTACTTATATCTTTATATATCAGGTTCGTGATTATGTGCCCATCATTTCGTGAGTGGTCATAGTTATTGTGATATTCACGTGAAAGTAAGACACTGCACAAAATTCGGAAAAATGTGCAATGAAAGATAGAGGTTGCAATGATTATTTAGCTAGCACACTGAATTTTTCTTTACACTTGGGTAGGCACCTGTCTGTCGCCAATCTCGAGAAAATTGATCTCATGTAGCACACTCACATGCGATCGCGCCACGCCAGCGATAAAGACAGAGTGAAATATCTGCAACATTCCTCATGTTTCATAAACCGGTTTCAGATATCGAAATGAGATTTTGAGAAATCATAATACGCAAAGAGGAGAGTAATTTACCATATCGTTGTTATGTAAAACTTCATTATCTACTGTGTTATTCCAATAACTACAGAATGTTTCGGTGAAAGAATATAATTTTTAAGGGCCATCGATAGCTGGTGAAATGGGAAATGCTATGGCTTTTGAAACAACATACGAGGTGCGACAAAAAAGTAATGAGACTCATCTTCTTTGCAAGATGTGGCAACCCTGCAGGCTTGTTTAGGCATAATATCTTTGACCTTGGTCTATAAGCTGCTTCTAGTCCAAGTGGCACATCGATGCAACTGATAAGTCGTGAGTTGTGCTGTAATAACATGTGTTTGTGTGTCTCGTCACGGAAATGGAACCGCATAATATTGCGCAACGGTATGCCATTTCTTTTTGCGTTAAATTGGGTGAAAACGCGACGACAACTTACAGTAAGCTTCAGAAGGCTTTTGGAGAGGAGGTTATGTCAAGAGCTCAAATTTTTCGTTGACATAAAATGTTTAGTGAAGGCAGAACGAATGTTGAAGACCGCAGTGGATGACCATCAACCTCATGGACAGATGTCAACTTGGCCAGGGTGCGTGAACTCGTACGATCTTATCGAAGATTATCTGTGAAAATGATTGGAGAAGAACTGAACATCAATAGAGAAACGGTTCGTCTAATAATAAATGAAGATTTTGGTATGAGAAAGATTTGTGAAAAAATGGTCCCCAAAAATCTCACACCACAACAGCGAGGAACACGGAAAAATGTGGCAGCCGATCTGTTAGAGCAAACGGAAATGAATCCAGGATTGTTGAGCCGTGTTATCACTGGTGATGAAAGTTTTCTTTTTCCAGTACGATCCAGAGACAAAACGCCAAAGCTCGCAATGGTGCTCAAAGGGATCACCAAAAACAGCTCGCATGTCAAAGTCAAAAGTTAAATGCATGCTTGTGTGCTTCTTTGATTGCAAAGGAATTGTTCATAATGAGTGGGTGTCTCCTGGACAAAAAGTTAACCAATATTACTACAAAGAAATTTTAGAAAGTCTTCGTGAAAGAGTTCTTTATGTCCGTGCCAACATTGCTGATAATTGTATTCTGCATCACAGTAATGCTCCATCCCATACTGCTCTGTCAGTACAGCAATTTTTAACCTCAAAGCCAATTTCAATACTACCACAGCCACCTTATTCATCAGATATCTCTCCGTGCGACTTTTTTCTATTTCCAAGAGTCAAAACGGCGCCAAGGGACACCATTTTCAAACAACACAAGATGTCCAAACAGGTGTGACGAGGGTCTTGGAAGTTATTACAGAAGATGAGTTCCAGAAATGTTACCGTCAATGGCAGAAGCGCTGGAAGAAGTGTGTGCAACCAGAAGGGAACTACTTTGAAGGAGACAACACTAAACTTGACTAAAACAGAAAGCAACATTTTTTTTCACATCAGTCTTATTACGTTATAGTTGCACCTCATATGTGAAGACATTACACGGTTCTTGTACCGAGGATGTGCTTTTCATAAGCATTTCCTCAGTTCCTCATTTAATAAACCACTGTTTCAGAATTCTCTCGCAATTGTGTCAGCACAAAATGTTACTGAGATGGGACAGTATACACTACTCTCTGTTCTGGGAAAAGAAGCAAATTTTGACATGGTAACGAGACATGTGTAGGTTTTACTCAAAATTCGCCACTGATGACGCTTCTCTGATAGTTACAAATTGTTAACAAGCCAGGCGAAAGTAAATCGATGCATTTTCGGTGGAATTCTTTTCAGATACTAACGAAAGCACAGGTGACAGTAAATCTTTTTGATAATCACCAAGCAAGTGTGGGCGTGGAGGGGCCCTGCTTACTATATACAAAAAATGTGAGTGTAGCATTCAGTTTAGAACGGCATTTCCCCTTCAGCACTCGGAATTCCCCCGACAGTGCTCTGAGGAACCCCCCACCATTGCCCCTCCCCCCAGGCTTCCCCAGCCGACTGCGCGTCTAGCGGCCAAGGCATTTTGCACGCACTATAGTGTATAGATTGCCGAGATTGGCAGTGGCCGCACAAAGAATATGAGCAGCCCGAAATCAACCAACTTCTACCGACTTCCGCCGAGTCAGAACAAAGCAGCCCTCTTTCTTCTCTTCTAGAACATACAACACACGTTGCTCATGTCTTTACCATCCACAACATCGGTTAGCATCGTGTCGTTCTCCGAACACAAAATAATTTGGCGCCAAATTCTGTACGACAGTTTTTCACAGCATCGATGGAGCAACACATGCCTCCCGTCAGCTTCATCAACCTTTACACGCCATTGTTGTGCAACAATGGTCTTGATGAAACCACCAATTGTTACATGTGGGCCGGCCGAAGTGGCCGTGCGGTTAAAGGCGCTGCAGTCTAGAACCGCAAGACCGCTACGGTCGCAGGTTCGAATCCTGCCTCGGGCATGGATGTTTGTGATGTCCTTAGGTTTAACTAGTTCTAAGTTCTAGGGGACTAATGACCTCAGCAGTTGAGTCCCATAGTGCTCAGAGCCATTTGTTACATGTGAGGTCGCGGCTGAACGATGGCCAGAGAAGTGCAGGTGATTATGCTGATTATCCACGGCCAGTTCAGGATTCTAGGACGAGTCAGATATTGCCGCAATGAAATGGGGAAGCGCACCATCTTGCTCAAGCCACTGGTTTCCTCTTATTCCTTGGTCTTCCAGCATGGGTATGATCCAAGTCCTCAGCTTCTGAAGATACTGACATTCGTTAAGGTTACCATAAAAAAATGGACCGTATATAGGTGTACTATCCAAGCAAGCACATAGTATAACGGGGAGAGTTGTTCTCTACTTCCTCGTAAAAATATGTCCTCTCCTTCGATCACATGAGAGCGTTCCATGATGGTGATCTCCTATAAATCGTTCCTTTGTCATCAATCAATGTCCGACAATTCCTGAATACACGTTAGTCAATATGCGCATAACTTAAAAGTCCTCTGCCATGTGCTTGCGCAATGCTCACCGGACGGTACTCATTTCCGCTGATCTTCTCCACGTAGATTTCATTGGTGACTTTTCCACGGATGCTGCATTGTTCCTGTCTTGTTGGTGGCCATCTATTTCCCAGTTTATCCTTTATACTGCCGATAGTAAAGACTGAAGGTGGCTCACGACCGAATCGCATCTGGAGGTTCCTGCCACTGCCCAGTTGTTCCCATTTCATGGACATAGGTGTTTTTCATTGGTGTAGTCAGTGGTATTCGTAGTTGTTTACGTAATCTGTAACAGACGACAACAACTGTGTCGGGTCAACACATTGAAAGTTTGCTATGTCCGTTTTTCGACGGGGTGATGGGACTTTGGGCCCACGCTGTAAACCTCACAAGCCAATTTCGGTGTATGGTGGACGGCCCTTCTGGTATCACTATCTTTTCCTCATCGCTCCTTCCACTTCACAAACGGTATGTGGAAAAGGCGACAGCCAATAAAACTTCGTACGAATTCGACTCTCCGAATTTCTTGTCATTGACATTTTGCGAGATGTATGCGGGCAGAACCTATCTGTTGTCTGTCTGTTCATGAAACGTACGGTCTCAGCAGTAAGCATTTCCGTGATCCCGAAAATCTCTCGTGTAATGCCTGCTTCTGCAGTTCGAAGAGGTTTACTGTAACATTCTCCTGCTTACTAAATGGATAGCGAAACATGCTACTCTTCACAGGAGCTTCTTGATTTTCTGTGTTCATACATGATGTCCCAGCCTGGCTAGCAATGAGAAACAGTCGGACGAGGATTTTTTAGGGTATATTTTACGTAAGTGAATTACTGTCTCGTTAGCGCAGTGGATAAGTGTCAGGGTATAAACCCAAAGGTCAAGGTGTCAGTTCCCTGCAGAAGCGAAAACGGTTCGTACCTCGCCGAGAAATACAATGAACCTTTCGTTTAGCATTCGGAAGTAGATTAGCTTTTAAGAGGCCCGAGCATTATTTTAGCAACTCCATTCTTTAAGGACGCTTCTGCAGTAGAATTATCTTGGTTTGAAATGTATAGAGAATTTACATTTTTTTCTATGTATTTATTGGTTACTAGTTTTCTACCAATATAGCCATCAACACACACGTTTTAATCTAATCTTACAATGTCTTAACATGTTTTTAGCTGGTTTAATTAGGTCGGATACATCTTTTTTGCGGTACATTACAAGCTATGACTAGTGAGAAATGAAGGTTCAGAATTGTACAGTATGTGGTGTGCGTTAGGTCAGTTAAGAAGTAGAGAGTAAAACAGAAAGATATAAACCGTCATGGAAAGAACACACCACATAACTATGTAACGAATAGGCCTTCGTTACTGATAGAAGTAACACAAATATAATTGCTACACATATCCTAGAAGAGTCAGCTACAGGTTAGTTTATTAAATCATCGAGATTATCTGGCAAATTCAAATTTACAAGTTCCTTCTATCTCATTTGAATAGTAATTCTTCTGCTTGCCTATATCTATATTACATATTTGATTTTTTTTCCACACTAGAGGAGAACGAGTTCCTCGTATTTGTGTCGCGAGAGCGTCAGCACACCTAATGGAAGATGCGATTCTAACTTCCACCACGCGCATCTCCAAACAAGAAGCGGTCCACATACTCTTTCATTCCACACACGCAGAGCGGTGACTCAACAGCACGAATGCGGCGTAGATGAAGCTCAAAGTTCTCATATCAGCTTTTCTTGTAACAAGCTTAGCTTACTGTTGCTGTGGTAATAACAGTAAACGTTATTTCGTGTAGCTCAATAGCCAGCTGCAAGTCTTTCAATTGGACGCCATTTTAGCGACCTATCAGTGTTATCCAACATGAACAAAGTGGACCTACAGTTCATCAAGGAATCCGATCCACATGTCGTTTCTGGCGATTCGCTACATCGTTGCGAAGTGAAGGCCAAGTTAAAATATAGACTGAAAAATGCTAGGTCCTTCCAGGATTCGATCCGACGACCGCTTTATCGCTAGACCGCCAAGAATGGCTATTGCTTTCGTATTGTAGTACTGTACAAATTGACCACGTGCGACCAGGACTCACGCACTGAGGGTACCGTGCAAACTTATAATCTAAATGATTTTTGCCTGTTTTCGATATGGATCTGGTAAGATATCGGTCCCGGGAATTCAAAGATCGTATCAGAATCTCCGCACTTGTTTCTCAGACTAGCCTCGACAGACAAAAATAATCAAATAGGGGACTTCAGTTTATATATGTAGGTAAAGAAGATTGAATAAAAAAAAAGCTTTTATCCGTTTTGGATACGGATCACTGCATCTGTGATGAATAATGGTTTCTTGAATTACTGCAACCAGTAGCCTATTGTTTTGTTCTTCAATTTTTATTATATAATTATCGGTATCGAACCGCCTAGCGATTATTCATCAGATCGTACATATTTACTGATTGTCTGCAGCAGTGTGGTAGTCGTGTAAAGTTATTAGTATCCGTTGGTTCGTTGTTGGTACACACAATATTGTGGAAAATATAATGAATGTTTTCCAGTGACATTTATTTTTCCTGCACTTCACACAGTTAGCCACAGGTAACACTTCCTTTGTGGTTTACAAAACGTAAATAAACCATGGAATACAGCTAAAGTTACAACAAAATAAAATATAATAAAAATTGAAGAACAAAACAAAAAACGACTGATTGCCGTAATTTCAAGAAACCTTCACTGGACACACATTGTCATTTACTTACTAAAACATGACTATAACTTACATTTTATGTTTGCTTGCAGTAATGTTCGTCTATTATGCTTTTGACGGATGATGAATGCAATGTATGTTCTAATGGCAAAAAGATATTTTTTATGTGATATAATTACAATTTAACAATTTTCGTATGTTTTTTTAATTTACTTGTACTGTGAAACCTTGCTTCTACCCAAATTTTAATGACTCTGAATCAACGGGAAGTACCGCAAAGGTTTCGATGAGTGAGTTTTCGAGTATCGAAATATGTAACGTAAATGACCGTATCTTTTGACTGAACTGGTTTAGAAGCTTAAAATTTTTACACTGCCAAGGGACTATAGAACTTAATACGTCTTAACAGTTGGACAGACAGACAAACAGACAGACAAATGGTTCAAATGGTTCTAAGCACTATGGGACTTAACATCTGAGGTCATCAGTCCCCTAGACTTAGAACTACTTAAACCTAACTAACCTAAGGACATCACACACATCCATGCCCGAGGCAGGATTCGAATCTGCGACCATAGCAGCAGCGCGGCTCCAGACTGAAGCTCCTAGAACCGCTCGTCCACAGCGGCCGGCCTAGTTTTTGGAGAAAAAGTAGCTTTACTTAATATACTTTAGAATTCTCCAAAACAAACGGTCCTGTTTCTTTAGTAGTAGGAGGATTCAGCAGTTCAGTATAGAGACTCTTCAGTTATTTTTATCCTCTCTTCTGTTTTAATTTTCCAGTTAATTAAAAATGGTTTAACGTTCAAAATTAAATAGCGTAAGTAAATAGTTCGCACAGATTGTTTCAGTGGCAGAAAAAGTCGACACGGATTAAGGCAGTTCTGGAAAAAAAGTCTTCAGTTAGTACTAAAAGTTTTCCCTGTAACTTCTCTCCTTTTACGTCTGACAATAATCTGTGTTTGTGAAAAAATATGCTGAGCTGTCTTTTTGTTCGGATTCCACTTTAATCTTCAGGTGGTGTGATGCTCAAACCAACGTTCAGGATGAGGACAGTTTAGTCTTTCAGTCCTGTTCCTAAAACTACTTTTATGTAGCCCTTTCATGTTAGATCGCTCTGGAAGAGCGTTCCCAGATGTTTTAACGTTGCGACAATTTCCAGTGATTTATCGGTAATAGTGAAACTGAAAAAAGTGAGTCTTTCCGCCTATTAATGAGCAGTCTGTTACATTTATCTCTGTTAACGGCCAACTGATTGCTTCTGCATCGAGCGTCGATTCTCTGCACGTCGTCCTGCCCTTAACAACTGAGCTAGCAACGCTGTTTTGAATTCTTTCGATGTGTTTCATTACAACGTTTATTTGATGAAGAATATACCACAGGTTACACTAGCGTCTCGTATGCAGTTTCCTTCACAAACACATCACACTTTGACGCAAACCTCGCAAGAGATCCAATTCAGTTGATTATCGATTATCCAAATACCGATCAACATCGGTTAACCGAAAACATTCCAGTCAGCAAATTTGCGCTCGCCCCATGGGGAAGTTCCTCTGGCGATGGAGTAACCAGTTCTGCGGTTCCCCCCTCCCTTCAAACAGCCATTGTTGCTTCTCTGTGTTAACATCTTCGCAATGAGGACTAAACGCAAACGAGTTATTTTTAGTGCATCCCATAAATTTAAATTAATACACCAGCTGTTGAAGAAAGGAAGTTGGAAATACCAGCCGGCCGGAGTGACCGTGCGGTTCTGGGCGCTACAGTCTGGAACCGAGCGACCGCTACGATCGCAGGTTCGAATCCTGCCTCGGGCATGGATGTGTGTGATGTCCTTAGGTTAGTTAGGTTTAATTAGTTCTAAGTTCTAGGCGACTAATGACCTCAGAAGTGCTCAGAGCCATTTGAACCATTTTTTTGGAAATACCAATGTACACGAAAGTGAGAATAGTGACGCTGTTACAAAATTTGCAGCCGGCCGGAGTGGCCGAGCGGTTCTAGAACCATTTTGAACAAAATTGGCGAATGAAGATGGAAGCCTTCGCAAAGAAGCAAATGGCAGAAAACTAGGGCTTAGACACTACACACAGCTTGGAACGGACTCCGTCCTTCAGATGTGTCTTGCATTTTAACAGCCATCAAACAGCCAATTTGCATTCGAACTGGCTGAGTTGATTAAAGAACCTTCGGTATTTGAAGAATGCCATCAGGAAAATATTCAAAACTGACTCGAATTTAATGTCAATGACTCTCGCTGTCAAGTGTTATCGACTAAGCGATATCGTGGACTTAACACACATAATGTCCGCCCCCAGCAGCTGAGTGGTCAGCGCGACATAATTTCAAACCTAAGGGCCCAGGTTCAATTCCCGGCTGGGTCGGAGATTTTCTCCGCTCAGGGACTGGGTGCTGTGTTGTCCTAATCATCATCATTTCATCCCCATCGACGCGCAAGTCGAAAGACTTGCACCTGGCGAACGGTCTACCCGACAAGAGGCCCTAGTCACAAAAAAAAAAAGGGAAGCGGCTATACGTTAGTGAAGGGAACACCCCAGGGTTCGCCTGGAATGGGTTACGAAAAACATGCAAAATTTGATTCCTGATTCTACAAACCAAAGGTCCTAGAACCTTCCTTTCTGTAAGAAGGAAGGGAAACAAATCCTGCCCTATGTAAAGCAGATAAAGCCGGAAAGGTTGGTTTGGAGATTCGAGAAGTCAGATGTTTTACGATCTCATTGCATGAGTGGTTGCCATGTCCTATTTATCAATTCATGCATCACTGTACTCTACTGGCATTAATTGTCTTCGTTGCTTTGTCTTAGCGTCCACGAGATAATTACATGAGTGATATTTCTGTGGTTAACGAGTTACTAGGCATAAACACCTTTGTAACACCTGTTCACAAGAGAACGCAATGAGATTTAAATACCCATAATCTATTTATGTTGCTGACTGATAGCACTTCCGCAGCCTTCTTCAGCCTGTTACTTACATACTCATGCGTCGCTTTTATCATTACAAGAGAATCTCTGCCACTTTATTGACTGAGAGTTATCGCAGAGTGGTAAAGTGCCTTTCCGGATATGTTCTTATCTTGGTCTTGTCACAGAGCGAACTGTTACCCACCACAAAACTGAGACAGTCAGTACAGCCTGTTGCAGGGAAACATTGTTACGTTACTACCCTCTTGATGAAAGCAACTTACAAAATTTTGCCAAATTTACAATGATGAGGTGAAGCCACTGAAATGATCAAGTATGCATAGCACCTCGAACGGCGAATGTTTATCAATCTCTGATCTATAACCATACGGCCAAGGCCACAGTTTTCGTATTCGCTCACGGATGCCGCACTGCGATTTGAGGTTGCTTATTGACAGCTTTTATATAATGTATTTACAACAAATATGCATGGAGTTCAATTATTAAGACATGGAGTGTCTATTCGTAACATTCCCTTAAGTAAATTCGTGTGTCAGTTAGAGGCAGGTGGCAAGTGGCAGAAAGCTCTGCAAATTACGTTCCTAAACAAATAGGCACAATCATTTTCTATGATGACTTGTTTCTTCTGCATGTGCATGCACACTCATAAGTCTGTGCAATGTATAGAAATACTGTGCTAATCCTTTCGCACATCGATCTAAGGCAAAACTGGTTTATTTCCTACAATGTGCGCCCTAATCTCGCTTAACGTGGAAACATGCTTCTTACACGGAATATACTGTGAATGCAATATAATTTATGCACAAGCTTCCTCGGATACCGATACTAACTCTCATTAACATATGTATATTAGACATGTTTCTAGTTATAGAGAACACCGACTCGCATGGAAGCGAATCTCACCGAGGCTGCGTCTAAACCAGTGAATACGTTAAAGTTTTAGAAAAATGAGCCTAATTCCTTCGGAGCATTAAACAGATAATGATGACGTTTCTCCCGGAAATAGCCAGCCTGTCGCAACAACACGAGAGAGCCTCCGCCGTCTTGAGAAAGGCAGGAGAGTAATGCGTGGTGGATTAGAGTTCTCAGTTGGTCCCCAAGGCGTGCCTGAATTACACAAGTAGTACAGCACTATCCAGGACAGGCAGTGGCCAGGGCTCAAGTCCCGTCTCGGCACACAATTGTAACTTTAATGCCAGGTACTTCTTAAATTTAAACTGGTCTGATAAGGTCATATGGTGTAGGAGTGTAGCCTGTTCCTTTAACCTAGCAAGGTGGCGCAGTTGTAAGACCTCGCTTCCTGGAGGACGGCGATTCGAATCCCCATGTGGCCAAGAAAACAAATTTTCCGTAGTTTCCCTACATCAGTTAAGCCAAATATCGGTATGGCCGATTTCCATCCTTATCGAATCCGAGCTGATGCTCCGTCCCTAATAACCACATCGTTGACGGGATGTTCTGTTCTAATTTTGCCTTCTTTGCCATTAAACTGGTTTCAAATAACTGTACTCGTGAAACATTGTGAAAAATCTTCAATATGAGGACTGCAGTCGCCGCGGAATAGTACGATCAGCTACTGTACGCAAAAGGGCAAGATGCTGTACTTGATGAATTTGCTAACAGAAAAAAAATATGTAAGACATTCAAGAGAAACATGAATTCGTATAGCTGAAGTCTATAATGCGTAGCCATGGCTGTCGGTGTCATTGTGCATATTATGATATTGTGAACAAAAACGCGTTTCTAAATTTTACTTAGCGTTTTATAATCGGTTTCATGCAAGTTCGGCAGATAAATCTGGTTACCCAATGATTTTGGAACTCAGTTATTATACTCCAAACGAATAAAAAGAGGCAGTTTAAATGGCATTTGGTGGCGTTCACAACATGGTAATAACACAGTGGCTCCGCGCTCTGGCTCCCCATTTGGACTTGAAATGCTTCTTATGATGGTTGCTAGGAGCCAGTCAAATTAGAACTAACGGGACTTTACTTTTAATTCACAATTATTTTCTGGGTAAAGAATTCTTTACCTAGGTTTCAACAAATTTAAATTTGTCTTCTTCAGAAGGTGACAATTTTACATTAGTATGGACTGACGTATCATCGCCGTTTTTACAAATGTCTGCATAGATCCATTTGTCAAAATTAAAATATAGCCCTAAAAATAGGGTTTGTTACGTAAATATAAATTAGTACATGGATGTTGCAGAGCTCACAACAAAACCGGCGATGATACATCAGTCCATACTAATGTAAAATTGCCACCTTCTGAAGAAGACAAATTTAAATTTGTTGAAACGTAGGTAAAGAATTCTTTACCCATTGCAACTGGTCGGCTGTTTATAATTTTATTACGTGGAACCGTTGCTGTTGTGCAGCTATGTTTAAAATACTGAATTATTTTCTGTTTTGTTTTTGTGCGTATCTCATATCTGCGGTGGTGGACCGTATCGTGGTTTTACTTCTGAGAAGGGAGATCGAATATTTTGCCACATTGTAGCCGCAGTTAGCGTTCGATGATTTAAAATTTATTATTGTTGTGCATATTTTATAACAATACTAATCAGACAGTGGCACAGCTTTAGCTTCAATGGGATATAAACGGTCACAGGAATATGTTATGGCCGCGCAGTTTGAGGCGCCATGTCACGGACTGCGCGGCTCCTCCCCCCTCGAGCGTGTGTGTGTGTGTGTGTGTGTGTGTGTGTGTGTGTGTGTGTGTGTGTGTGTGTGTGTGTGTGTGTTGTTCTTAGCATAAGTTAGTTTAAGTAGTGTGTAAGTCTAGGGGCCGATGACATGAGCAGTTTGGTCCCTTAGGAATTTACACACGTTTCGACATTTGACTATGTTATGACGCCAAGAAAAGCGTGTGTAAGTTGGAACTTGTACACTCTTGGGAAACGAGGTATTATGTTTAAATAATGACATCGTACCCACCAGGTTGGCTGGCCGGAGTGGCCGAGCGGTTCTAGGCGCTACAGTCTGGAGCCGCGCGACCGCTGCGGTCGCAGGTTCGAATCCTGCCTCGGGCATGGATGTGTGTGATGTCTTTTGGTTAGTTAGGTTTAAGTAGTTCTAAGTTCTAGGGGACTGATGACCTCAGAAGTTAAGTCCCATAGTTCTCAGAGCCATTTGAACCATTTGCCCACCAGGTTGTAATTTTCAAGTCTATAATAGATGTGCACACATCATATACACACGTATCGGAACTGAAAGCAGTTGTCTGAGCGTGGTTTGTAATACCTGTTCCGAGGTCGCCTACTCTCACGATTGTCCGATGGGCATAGTTTGTGATTTCTGTTTTATACGATGTAGGACGTCTGTGGTTGCTCCGCCAGACACCACACTTGCTAGGTGGTAGCCTTTAAATCGGCCGCGGTCCGTTAGTATATGTCGGACCCTCGTGTCGCCACTGTCAGTGATTGCAGACCGAGCGCCGCCACACGGCAGGTCTAGAGAGACTTCCTAGCACTCGCCCAGTTGTACAGCCGACTTTGCTAGCAATGGTTCACTGACAAATTACGCTCTCATTTGCCGAGACGATAGTTAGCATAGCCTTCAGCTACGTCATTTGCTACGACCTAGCAAGGCGCCATTATCATTTGTTATTTATCTTGGGCTCAAATGGCTCTGAGCACTATGGGACTTAACATCTATGGTCATCGGTCCCCTAGAACTTAGAACTACTTAAACCTAACTAAGGACATCACACAACACCCAGCCATCACGAGGCAGAGAAAATCCCTGACCCCGCCGGGAATCGAACCCGGGAACCCGGGCGTGGGAAGCGAGAACGCTACCGCACGACCACGAGATACGATTTATCTTGGGATGCATGTACAGTCAGACCGATGTTCACCAATTATGGATTAAAGTTAAGTATTTCACCATCTGCGTCCGTTTTTCTAAGTTCTAAATTCCTTGCATTTTCCAGACCTCACGCCAGCCTGCGTGAGCTTAAACGCGTGCCTTTCGGCTTCCTCCAAACGCCGTGAATTGGCTCCTGCCAATTCACAACAACGTCCGCCTCCGTACCAAAGTGGCCAGAATGTCTGACTGCCATTCGGAAGGCGCGGCTTCAGTTCGCGGCACTGCCAAGGAAAAGTTTTCCCTGGTTTGAGGTCTGGAAAGGGTTCCTCTAAGTCTAAGGCCGATTGAGGAGATGCCTGAATGAAAAGGAACGGCTCCAAAGGTGTGAAAGACCGAAACCGGCCTGGAGTGTGGCGGGTATGCGGAACCCATGCGCCTTCATGTCGCATCCTCATGACACCGTATTGCAGAGAATGACACGACGGCCCGTCGGTAGCGCATGGTTGTGCGGAACTGATAGCGAAGTTAACTCCTATTTATTCCTTAAGAGGGTGAGTCACCTTTATTGTGCACACTTAGAAACTTGCTGGTAATGCTAAATAGCTACATCTACATCCATACTGTGCAAACAACTGTACACACTATACCATTCTTCTCGGAAAATGGTGACAACTTCAGGTAACGGCGATCACTCACCCTTCTCTCCAAAGCAGACCACAAAGGCTCAATAATATTGAGATCTGGTGACTTTAATGGCCAGGAGAGATACGTCTCTCGATCATCGTTCTAACAAGGGAACCTCCCCATCGCACCCCCCTCAGATTTAGTTATAAGTTGGCACAGAGATAGGCCTTGAAAAACTGAACACAGATCAATCGAGAAAACAGGAAGAAGTTGTGTGGAACTATGAAAAAAATAAGCAAAATATACAAACTGAGTAGGCCATGCGCAAGGTAGGCAACATCTAGGATTGTGTTACCTTGCGGGCGCCATGGTCCCGTGGTTAGCGTGAGCAACTGCGGAACGAGAGGTCTTTGGTTCAAATCTTCTCTCGAGTGAAAAGTTTAATTTTTTATTTTTAGACAATTATTAAAATTCAGGCACTCACACATAATCAACTTCGCTCTCCAAAATTCCAGGACATGTTTAGATTTGCTTGGATATATGCTGGATTTGATGGTCTACACACGGAAACATTTGAAAACGTAAAAAACATATGTTTTGACAGAGCACAGGGAAAACTGTACGACTGTGAAACTGTTGCATTCATTTGTTGCAGTTTATGTGACAAACTCTTATGTTTTCATCACTTTTTTGGGAATGATTATCACATCCACAAGAAAACCTAAATTGGGCAAGGTAGAAGAATCTTTTTACCCATTCGCCAAGTGTGCAAGTTAGGTAGGTCGACAACATACTCCTGTCATGTGACGCACATGTCGTCACCGGTGTCGTATATATCAGACGTGTTTTCCTGTGGAGGAATCGGTTGACCTATGACCTTGCGATCAAATGTTTTCGGTTCCTATTGGAGAGGCACGTCCTTTCGTCTACTAATCGCACGGTTTTGCGGTGCGGTCGCAAAACACAGACACTAAACTTATTACAGTGAACAGAGACGTCAATGAATGAACGGACACATCATAACTTAGCGAAAATAAAGAAAGTAAAATTTTCGCTCGAGGAAGGATTCGAACCAAGGACCTCTTGTTCCGCATATGCATACTCTAACCACGGGACCACGGCGCTCCTCTGCTCACATTGTCCTTGATGTTGCCTATCTTGCACATGGACTACTCAGTTTGTATATTTTGCTTATTTTTTCATAGTTTCACACAACTTCTTCCTGTTTTCTCGATTGATCTGTGTTCAGTTTTTCAAGGCCTATCCACTGCGTTAATTTATAACTAAATCTGAGGGGGGTGCGATGGGGAGGTTCCCTTGTAAGAAAACAAGTCCAGAACGGTTCGTGCTGTGTGAACAAGTGCTCTCTCGTTTGGGAACTCGGCATCACCTTTTGGGAACAAACACTGTACCACGGGATGCACCTGATCAGCCATACTGGCGACATAATCCTTGACAGTAATGCAACTTCGCTGAAAAACCACGGGGCGTATGGGATACCACGATAAGGATGCCCAAATCATCACCAAACCCCCGCCATGTTTCGCTCTTGGCAGCAAGCAGTCTGCATCGTTGGCGTGGGAGGGCGCACGACGGACCTAAATTCGGCCAGAAGCGACAAACAGTGTGAAACAAGAGTCATCCAATCAAACGACTTCCTTCCATTGCTCCATAGTCCAGGTTTTATGGCTTCGGCACTACGTTATCCTGTCACAGCGTCTCCTAAGTCGCGAGGACCCATCTCAGTGCCGCTGTGGTTCACGTTTGACAGTCGTTCACATCTTTTTGGGCTGTCCATATTAAGCCGGCCGCTGTGGCCGAGTGGTTCTACGCACTTCAGTCTGGAACCGCGCTGCTGCTACGGTCGCAGGTTCGAATCCTGCTTCGGGCAAGGATGTGTGTGTTGTCCTTAGATTAGTTAGGTTTAGGTAGTTCTAAGTCTAGGGGACTGATGACTTCAGATGTTCAGTCCCATAGTGCTTAGAGCCATTTGAGCAATTTCAGCTGTTCAGATTTAGCCGCCCTGAGGTGGACTTTTAACCTTACTGACGAACTACCTACGGTTGTTAGGAGACGATCCCTCAATTGCTGATCTATTTTTAAGTTTTATTCAATCTAAGGGTGCGCGTGTGGCCTATTTTCCCAGGCCTTCGCCCTGTCTCCACTTTAACTGTTCCTTGCTCCCTCGGGTGCTCTCTGTTCTACTTTGTGTTCGTCTTTTGACCATCTGTGTTTCTTTTGCCTTGTGGTTTTAGGCTGGAGATTTTAGTGTGTTGCAGAGTGGCTGGCTCTTCCTTTTTTATTCTTGTGATCAGCCAGCCCAGGCCATCTACTATATCGTTTTAACACCTTCTATCGTTTTTTTCATTATAATTGATGTTTCCAATTTTGGCTTCCTACTTTCGTTTTTTTCTTCAGTGTGGTTACACACTTATTTGTTCCTTTCCCGCATAACAGGCGATAGGATTCTTTTGGGGTATGGTTTTCCATCTAGTGAGCAAGATGTATGAGACAGGCGAAATACCCTCAGACTTCAAGAAGAATATAACAATTCCAATCCCAAAGAAAGCAGGTGTTGGCAGACGTGAAAATTACCGAACTATACAGCTGCAAAATACTAACGCGAATTCTTTGCAGACGAATGGAAAAACTGGTAGAAGCTGAACTCGGGGAAGATTAGTTTGGATTCCGTAGAAATGTTGGAACACGTGAGTGAATACTGACCCTAAGTCTTATCTTAGAAGATAGATTAACGAAAGGCAAACCTACATTTGTAGCATTTGTAGACTTAGAGAAAGCTTTTGACAATGTTGACTGGAATACTCTCTTTCAAATTTTTAAGGGAGCAGGGGGAAAATACAGGGAGCGAAAGGCTATTTACAATTTGTACAGAAACCAGATGGCAGTTATAAGAGTCGAGGGACATGAAAGGGAAGCAGTGGTTGGGAAGGGAGTGAGACAGGGTTGTAGCCTCTCCCCGATGCTATTCAATCTGTATATTGAGCAAGAAGTAAAGGAAACAAAAGAAAAGTTCGGAGTAGGTATTAAAATCCATGGAGAAGAAATAAAAACTTGGAGGTTCGCCGATGACATTGTAATTCTGTCAGAGACAGCAAAGGACTTGGAAGAGCAGTTGAACGGAATGGACAGTGTCTTCAAAGTATAAGATGGGCATTAACAAAAGCAAAACGAGGGTAATGGAATGTAGGCGAATTAAATCGGGTGATGCTGCGGGAATTAGGTTAGGAAATGAGACGCTTAAAGTAGTAAAGGAGTTTTGCTATTTGGGGAGCAAAATAACTGATTATGGTCAAAGTAGAGAGGATATAAAATATAGACCGGCAATGGCAAGGAAAGCATTTCTGAAGAAGAGAAATTTTTTAACATCGAGTATAGATTTGAGTGTCCGCCCCTCGTGGTCTCGCGGTAGCGTTCTCGCTTCCCGAGCACGGGGTCCCGGGTTCGATTCCCGGCGGGGTCAGGAATTTTTCCTGCCTCGAGATGACTGGGTGTTGTTGTGTCGTCTTCATCATCATCATTCATCCCCATTACGGTCGGAGGAAGGCAACGGCAAACCACCTCCATTAGGACCTTGCCTAGTAAGGCGGTGCGGGTCTCCCGCATCGTTCCCCTACGCACTGTAAAGAAGCATGGGACTTCATTTCCATTTCATAGATTTGAGCGTCAGGAAGTCGTTTCTGAAAGTATTTGTATGGAGTGTAGGCATGTATGGAAGTGAAACGTGGACGAAAAATAGTTTAGACAAGAAGAGAATATGAGCTTTCGAAATGTGGTGCTAGAGAAGATTAGACAGGTAGATCGCATAACAAATGAGGAGGTATTGAATAGGATAGTGGAGAAGAGAAGTTTGTGGCACAACTTGACGAGAAGAAGGAATCGGTTGGTAGGACATGTTCTGAGGCATCGAGGGATCACCAATTTAGTATTGGAGGGCAGCGTGGAGGGTAAAAATCGTAGAGGGAGACCAAGAGATGAATACACTAAACAGATTCAGAAGGATGTAGGTTGCAGTAGGTACTGGGAGATGAAGAAGCTTGCACAGGATAGAGTAGCATGGAGAACGGCATCAAACCAGTCTCTGGACTGAAGACCACAACAACAACAAGATGGTTTTAATCCGAGACCCGTTTAATAAGGAAAAACGGACTGATAACCATGCCGGTTAGTGCCTTTTCTCTACAAACAGAGTAACCAACCAACCTGTTACGTCCATTTGCACAACTAATCTATGGATCTGGAATTCTAGATCGCCACGCATTTACCTGCAGCTCCCTTCGTGCTGTTTTGGTACTGTCAGGGTTCGCGACAACGACATTCAGTTCTGCCGTGATTTTTACAACTGTTGTCCTCCTATTGTTCGTCACAATCCTCTTCGGTGACCGTCTGTCAGGAACACTCAACACACAATCGTCCACATTGTGACTTACTGGATGGTGTATTTTCCTCTTTCGCTGTGTGCGGTATAAACTTTTGACACTGTCCTTCTCCTTTTTCCAAAGCTGTTTCACAGAGGAAGACCGCACTGCAGTTCCTTCTCTAAATCCTAGCACGAATGAAAAAATGGCTGACATCGAAATAAGTGTCCAAGGAATAGAAAAGCAACTGAAATCACTCAACAGAGGAAAGTCCACTGGACCTGACGGGATACCAATTCGATTCTACACAGAGTTCGCGAAAGAACTTGCCCCCTTTCTAACAGCCGTGTACCGCAAGTCTCTAGAGGAACGGAAGGTTCCAAATGATTGGAAAAGAGCACACGTAGTCCCAGTCTTCAAGAAGGGTCGTCGAGCAGATGCGCAAAGCTATAGGCCTATATCTCTGACATAGATCTGTTGTAGAATTTTAGAACACGTTTTTTGCTCGCGTATCATGTCATTTCTGGAAACCCAGAAACTACTCTGTAGGAATCAACATGGATTCCGGAAACAGCGATCGTGTTAGACCCAACTCGCTTTATTTGTTCATGAGACCCAGAAAATATTAGGTACAGGCTCCCAGGTAGAAGGCGTTCGGTACAGTTCCGCACTGTCGCCAGATAAACAAAGTAAGAGCCTACGGAATATCAGACCAGCTGTGTGGCTGGATTGAGGAGTTTTTTGCAAACAGAACACAGCATGTTGTTCTCAATGGAGAGACGTCTATAGACGTTAAAGTAACCTCTGGCGTGCCACAGGGGAGTGTTATGGAACCATGGCTTTTCACAATATATCTAAATGACCTAGTAGATAGTACAAAATTGTTGAGGCTTTCGTGGCCACTTGTTGACAAACTGCCTATTGGCTTCTGTCTCGCGTTCTTCGGCCGACGTTCATCTAATGATTTTTCTGACGTTTCGCCAGCCACTCGTGCTGGCGAAACGTCAGAAAAATCATTAGATGAACGTCGGCCGAAGAACCCGAGACAGAAGCCAATAGGCAGTTTGTCTAGTAGATAGTGTCGGAAGTTCCATGCGGCTTTTCGCGGCTGATGCTGTAGTATACAGAGAAGTTGCAGCATTAGAAAATTGCAGGGAAATGCAGGAAGATCTGCAGCGGATAGGCACCTGGTGCAGGGAGTGGCAACTTACCCTTAACATAGACAAATGTAATGTATAGCGAATACATAGAAAGAAGGATCCTTTATTGTATGATTATATGATAGCGGAACAAACACTGGTAGCAGTTACTTCTGTAAAGTATCTGGGAGTATGCGTACGGAACGATTTGAAGTGGAATGATCATATAAAATTAATTGTTGGTAAGGCGGGTGCCAGGTTGAGATTCATTGGGAGAGTCCTTAGAAAATGTAGTCCATCAACAAAGGAGGTGGCTTACAAAACACTCGTTCGACCTATAGTTGAGTATTGCTCATCAGTGTGGGATCCGTACCAGGTCGGGTTGACAGAGGAGATAGAGAATATCCAAAGAAGAGCGGCGCGTTTCGTCACAGGGTTATTTGTTAAGCGTGATAGCGTTACGGAGATGTTTAGCAAACTCAAGTGGCAGACTCTGCAAGAGAGGCGCTCTGCATCGCGGTGTAGCTTGCTGTCCAGGTTTCGAGAGGGTGCGTTTCTGGATGAGGTATCGAATATATTGCTTCCCCGTACTTACACCTCCCGAGGAGATCACGAATGTAAAATTAGAGAGATTCGAGCGCGCACGGAGGCTTCCCGGCGGACGTTCTTCCCGCGAACCATACGCGACTGGAACAGGAAAGGGAGGTAATGACAGTGGCACGTAAAGTGCCCTCCGCCACACACCGTTGGGTGGCTTGCGGAGTATAAATGTAGATGTAGATGTAAACGAATGACCAGAAACTTCGGCTTCAATGGTTACGGAAGCACCCGCGATCGGAATCACTTGACTCCGAAATAATGCACTCGCAACTACACATAAAACTGTTCTGACCGCGACTGACTCTTGCAGTGTATTAAGGACGTTGCACGGATGCATACAACAACGCAACCTGCACGTTTGTCTACCACCTGCATTTATGCTCAGGCGTGCATTCTTCTCGGTATATCCACTGTTTTGTGTACAGGTGCTGTAGTTTAAGAAGAGATCACATAGGCCTCTTTGCTTCCGCGTCTCGCGAGGCGAGAGAAAGTTGTAAACACAATTAGAATCTCGCTTCTAAAAATGTTTGTGCGTTCGCGTTTGGAGTGCGAGGCGACATAGAGAGTCATAGATGAGGCTCGAAGACGTCTTTCAGCTGGAGGGAGCAGCGGCGGCCGTGGCTGAAGACGCGGGCCCGGCAAGACGAGCGCAGCGCTCGTGACGTAATCGGCGCCAAGCCGCCCCGTAAACACAGACACAGGCGCAGCAGGGCCGGTCGTAAAGCACCGCCGAAATAGCGGCCTGCGCCTTCAGTACGCACTCGCAGAACGCTAGGGGCTTAGTAGCAGTTTAGCGTTCCAGCTGTGCGCATTAAACATGTGCGTTTCCCTCAGGCATCAAGGAACGCTAGTCACCACTAACACCCCAGCCTCCCCCCCCCCCCCTTACAAACACCACCGACTTTTTGTAGAATTTAACGCCCACGTGTAAAACAGATTCAGACCTCTGTATGTCCATCTTTTTAGAGATGGTTGCGGGAACAGCCTGTTCTATAGAGGATGTCACATTCAGTACCTTTCAGCCGTCAATTTTCCACCGTATTTTATTTGGCAACCAGTTTCAGCGTTTTACTACGCCATCTTCAGGCCAATGACCGACGTGTAGGAAGAATGTAACTCGGCTGCGATCAAACCAGGGACCAGTAATACTGGTTCAAATGGTTCAAATGGCTCTGAGCACTACGCGACTTAACTTCTGAGGTCGCCTAGAACTTAGAACTAATTAAACCTAACTAACCTAAGGACATCACACACATTCATGCCCGAGGCAGGATTCGAACCTGCGACCGTAGCGGTCGCTCGACTCCAGACTGCAGCGCCTAGAACCGCACGGCCACTCCGGCCGGCAGCAATACTGGTATTAGAAGATATTTACTACAGTGAGTCGGCAGGTGATGATTGAAGTGTTGTTCACTGCAGCAGCAAAAAAAAAAAAAAAAAAAGGTTCCAATGGCTCTGAGAGCTATGGGATTCAACATCTGAGGTCATCAGTCCCCTAGAACTTAGAACTACTTAAACCTAACTAACCTAAGGACATCACACACATCCATGCCCGAGGCAGGATTCGAACCTGCTACCGTAGCGGTCGCGCGGTTCCAGACTGTAGCGCCTAGAACCGGTCGGCTCACTGCAGCAGATATCTACTAATACCAGTACTGCTGGCCCCTGGTTTGATCGCAGCCGAGGTAGATTCGTCCTACAGGTCGGTCAGCGGCCTGAAGATGGCGTAATAAAACGCTGTAACTGGTTGCCAAATAAAATTAGGCTATAATTAACGGGTGTAAGGTATTTAATTTGCTAGCCTCACTCTTTAAACTTCTGATTGCTTTACAAGTGACTTAACGCGGTAAATATTTAATGTTAGGCAAAAGGGGTAGCGAATACTGTGAGTGGTAAAGAAATAATGAAACGTCATGTTTAATTCTGATGTTTTACCGCATGAACAGGTTAGTAAACTGTTTATGTTTTACTTTCATTATTTCGGGGGGCTGTAAGGCAGAAAAAACTTGCAATAGTTTTGAAATATTGTTTGTCGGAAATCGCTAAATGGTCTCAGTATCGGACATTGGATGAGTAACGTCCGAGTAATTTGCGCTACGTTTTAAGAGGAGATAGTTTCCTACGCATCTAAATGTTTGTCACGTGGTATCTCCTTAACTGCGTCTCTTACTGAGAGGTGGTTGTTTGTTTCGTTACCATTTAGAACTTTCTGTGGATAGCCGTTATGATTATTCCAACAAGTGTCGTAAGTCACAGATTCAAGGAAGTGGCCGGCCGTGGTGGTCAAGCGGTTCTGGGCGCTTCAGTCCGGAATCGCATGACTGCTACGGTTGCAGGTTCGAATCTTGCCTAGTGGCATGGATGTGTGTGATGTCCTTAGGTTAGTTAGGTTTAAGTAGTCCTGAGTTCTAGGGGACTGATGACCTCAGATGTTAAGTCCCGTAGCGCTCAGAGCCATTTTTCAAGGTTGTGCGTTAATATTTCTGAAATTGCTTACGACGACACTATTTTTTGTGATTCAATGTTGAATAAGAAGCAACAATGGTCGACTCGAATAGTTCTTGAATGAATTGAATACTTCGGCCACGTACTGAAGTTCCTAGCACAAAGGACAGGACAAAAAAGGAGGGGGGGGGGCAACAAAAGAAAATAACTTCTGGTGAGCGACTCCCGCTCGGTATGACATGAACGCTATCCACACAGTGTAATACAGTAATATACAGGGTGATTCAAAAAGAATACCACAACTTTAAAAATGTGTATTTAATGAAAGAAACATAATATAACCTTCTGTTATACATCATTACAAAGAGTATTTAAAAAGGTTTTTTTTTCACTCAAAAACAAGTTCAGAGATGTTCAATATGCCCCCCTCCAGACACACGAGCAATATCAACCCGATACTCCAACTCGTTCCACACTGTCTGTAGCATATCAGGCGTAACAGTTTGGATAGCTGCTGTTATTTCTCGTTTCAAATCATCAATGGTGGCTGGGAGAGGTGGCCGAAACACCATATCCTTAACATACCCCCATAAGAAAAAATCGCAGCGGGTAAGATCAGGGCTTCTTGGAGGCCAGTGATGAAGTGCTCTGTCACGGGCTGCCTGGAGGCCGATCCATCGCCTCGGGTAGTTGACGTTCAGGTTTCATAACTAACCTTTTTCGTAGGACTCTCCATACAGTTGACTGTGGAATTTGCAGCTCTCTGCTAGCTCTGCGAGTCGATTTTCCTGGGCTGCGAACAAATGCTTGCTGGATGCGTGCTACATTTTCATCACTCGCTCTCGGCCGTCCAGAACTTTTCCCTTTGCACAAACACCCATTCTCTGTAAACTGTTTATACCAACGTTTAATACACCACCTATCAGGAGGTTTAACACCATACTTCGTTCGAAATGCACGCTGAACAACTGTCGTCGATTCACTTCTGTCGTACTCAATAACACAAAAAGCTTTCTGTTGAGCGGTCGCCATCTTAGCATCAACTGACGCTGACGCCTAGTCAACAGCGCTTCAAGCGAACAAATGTACAACTAAATGAAACTTTATAGCTCCCTTAATTCGCCGACAGATAGTGCTTAGCTCTGCCTTTTGTCGTTGCAGAGTTTTAAATTCCTAAAGTTGTGGTATTCTTTTTGAATCACCCTGTATTATGCAAACAAGATAACTTGGAGCCATTAAAATAACCAGCGTAAACAACGGATTGACGGTATACCTGATTCAAATACACAATTTACTAGAGGTCACTGTCCAAGTGTGGGATAAGGATAAAACGTATTTCAGGCGCTGAGGGTATTCAAATCCTATACCGGAATGGTCTCGTAGCATTTATTAAATTTACTGTGCACGGGATGGATACTGGTAATAGGAACACCCGTTGCCAGTGGGGTTAAAATACTTCGTATATTGTCTTAATACTCATGACTAACAGACACACTGTTGTGTTTGCCTTCCCTTTCGAGTATGTGCACCAAGTGAATACTGGGGCCGAGATCAAAAGCACATCCTAACGAAATTCTAGAAGAATGATCTGGGCTCATTGAATGTGCAGCCAACACCACGTGGGTGAATGGAAATCAATAGGAAATTATTTGTACTCACCACAGGCGATCGTTCTACGATCCTTATCAAAGAGTTCCTACGTACCACATAAGAAACTTAATACTGAAATCTGCAAGAACGTCCTGGTTTCATTAACTGTGCAGCCAACACCAAATGGGTGAATTATGACCTTATTGTAAAGTTGTTTTTGTAATACCCCTTCGATCATTATCAAAGACTTCCTACGTACCACATAAAAAACCTAATTCTGAAATCTGCAAGAATGTCCTGGTCTAATTGACTGTGCAGCCAACACCAAATGGGTGAAGTGTGACCTTATTGTAAAGTTGTTTTTGTAATGCCATTTAGCCTGAAGATGTGGTATAATCTCGAAACATGTCGCTAAATAAATAAGTAATACAATAGTTGACAATGTTTGTGACTGGTGGCAGTAATTTAAAGAAACCTTTACATATTTCTTGAGACAGTCACGGTCAAAAAACAGTCAAAATGGCTTGAAATTCTATTCCCTTCTTCCCCTCCCCACCACCCCAAGTCTTCACCAACTTGCTGCTTCCTTCCTTTATATCCATGGATTTCCATGTATCCTCCCTTCCATCCTACCCCTCCCCACCCACACCTACTAGATCGCCTTTAAACTATTATGCACATTATGGACATTATTTAGCATCCATAGAAATAATCTATGTTGTTCCCCTGTATAACATGTCATTTATTACCACCCAAAACACAATAAGAATAATTTTTTCTTATTTTGCTACTGAGTTGTATCTTCAGAAATATATGTCTTTAGCCTGGTTATATTAAAAGTTTTTTGGATGTTGTTGTACTATAATTAACTCTGGAATATTGTTCCCATATTTTTAGCCTGGTTTTCTAAAATAATGAATTAATTACTTCTGTATAGTCTTTATTTAATAAACAATGGTTTTCCTTTATAATTTGTGTTTAAAACTTATCGTTCGTCTAAATTACTATATTTATAAATGAAGAATTTTCCCATACAATTGTTACTATGCCAAAATTTGTGGGAATATTTTTAAGGTCCTGATGAAGATATAATAAGGCAGCTGGCGTCCGACTTTTTGATATTCGCATTTTTTGTGCACCGATAAGAGCATTTTTCCCTCCGGTTAGATCGTAAAGGCGCTTCACCTCATGCCTATCGAACAGTATAAGAGCAGAGGTGACGTATGGCTCAGAAAAGTGGACAATAACGGTAGCAGAAGACGAGTTAGCCGGCCGGAGTGGCCGAGCGGTTCTAGGCGCTACAGTCTGGAACCGCGCGACCGCTACGGTCGCAGTTTCGAATCCTGCCTCGGGCATGGATGTGTGTGATGTCCTAAGTAGTTCTAAGTTCTAGGGGACTGATGACCTCAGAAGTTAAGTCCCATAGTGCTCAGAGCCATTTGAACCATTTGAAGACGAGTTCCTGGGAAGACGGGAGAGGAAAATATTAAGAAAGGTTGTCGAAGGTATAAGTGACGCAGGGCAATGGAGAATACGGAAAACCTAGGTATCGGAAGAACTATGCTAATTAGTTTCGGAAATCGAGAACAACGGAAAATATTCAAGAGTGAGCTACGAGCCTCAAAGAATCCAAGGCCCTGCATGAGCTGTAGCTCCATGGAATAAGTAAGTTAGCTGTAAATGTAAATTCTCGTATATAGAACAGAGCACCAACAACAAGTGGTTCACATACGCCTATCTCCGTTACTGTAAATCCGTCAATAGAAATTGAACGGTCAATATAGCAGTCATTACGCCTCCTGAACGTCAGTAGAGGACAACATTAACATGTATGTGATTTTATCGAGAGTGTGAATCACACTATTAGTTCTGGGTGGAATCCGGATTATATTAACATTCTCTTCGTTGTCCTCCTAACGACAGACGTTTCGTTACGTCCAAGCAAAGAGTCCAACAAGAACAATGAGTTATTCTCTGCAAGAGGAAAGAATCCGTTTAGTATACAGGGTGAGTCACGTAACATTACCGCTGGATATATTTCGTAAACCACATCAAATACTGACGAATCGATTCCACAGACCGAACGTGAGGAGAGGGGCTAGTGTAATTGGTTAATATAAACCATAAAAAAATGCACGGAAGTATGATTTTTAACACAAACCTACGTTTTTTAAAATGGAAACCCGTTAGTTTTGTTAGCCCATCTGAACATATAAACAAATACGTAATCAGTGCCTTTTGTTGCATTGTAAAATGTTAATTACATACGGAGATATTGTAACCTAAAGTTGACGCTTGAGTACCATTCCTCCGCTGTTCGATCGTGTGTATCGGAGAGCACCGAATTACGTAGGGAAACAAAGGGAACGGTGATGGACCTTAGGTACAGAAGAGACTGGAACAGCACATTACGTCCACATGCTAACACCTTTTTATTGGTCTTTTTCACTGACGCACATGTACATTACCACGAGGGGTGAGGTACACGTACACACGTGGTTTCCGTTTTCAATTACGGAGTGGAATAGAGTGTGTCCCGACATGTCAGGCCAACAGATGTTCAATGTGGTGGCCATCATTTGCTGCACACAATTGCAATCTCTGGCGTAATGAATGTCGTACACGCCGCAGTACATCTGGTGTAATGTCGCCGCAGACTGCCACAATACGTTGTTTCATATCCTCTGGGGTTGTAGGCACATCACGGTACACATTCTCCTTTAACGTACCCCACAGAAAGAAGTCCAGAGGTGTAAGATCAGGAGAACGGGCTGGCCAATTTATGCGTCCTCCACGTCCTATGAAACGCCCGTGGCCCGTGTTTGTTACAACAGGCAACTGAACGTCGGAGGGTTCAAGCGTCAACTTTAGGTTACAATATCTCCGGATGTAATTAACATTTTACAATGCAACAAACGGCACTGATTACGTATTTGTTTATATGTTCAAATGTGCTAACAAAACTAACGTGGTTCCATTAAAAAAAACGTAGGTTTGTGTTAAAAAACATACTTCCGTGCATTTTTGTATGGTTTGTATTAAACAATTACACTAGTCCCTCTCCTCACGTTCGGTCTGTGGAATCGGTTCGTCAGTATTTCATGTGGTTTACGAATTATATCCAGCGGTAACGTTAGGTGACTCACCCTGTATATCATTGAAAATTCTTCTCTAGCATTTTTCCGGATTTTGCTATTTTGATTACAAGACTTTTGCAAATAAACAGTCCTGTTCTTTAATTTTTGGTCCTAATTTCCCTTGACGTTCCTAAAAACTGAGATAAAGTTGGTGAAATAGTAATCCATTATACTTATCACTGGGATTTCTCTGTACGATTGTGTCATACCTTTCATTGACTGCACATGCGGCTCTGTCTTTTTTTCGTTCGGACCGATAAAGTGTGGTTTGCAGGAAAATTCACTGGTTCGCTTTATACGCAGTTTTTAGGGGATAACAAGAAACTTCGTCAGCTATGAATTTCTCTGTAGTATTACCTATAAATATTCATCTCATCTATACATTTACTTGAGGTAAACTTCGTAATGTTGCGACTTCCTTGTCCGTCTAATTTCCTGAATATGTTTAACCAGGTCGAAGAAGCCTTGAAATCAGTATTGTTCATTCACTTACAATCCAGAGCGCCTTGTCTCTTAGAGCTCCCTCAGCAATTGTTCATTGATTCTGAAGAGAAGTTGTAAATCTTACAAATAGTTTTTCTTTCACACTTCCGTGATCATTTTGGCACGTATTTTGTACTGGGTATTAATATTTATTCCATTTATACAATTCATGTTCAGATTTTACGAAACGAAAACACTTTTCGACATTGCTGTAATTTGAGCGGTTTCTTCATTTAATAAAATAATTTACAGCCTTTTCTTTGTCACTGATAGTTGTTATAGTACATATTTTTTTGGGTTTGCAAGGTACTCTATTTTCGGTGTGGACTTCGTAATATATTTAAAAATGAAAATAATAAACATAACTGTACTGATTATGAAAAATGTAGTTGCTTGCGTAAATGTCTGTCTTGTGCTTAACTTAATTTCGTTTCGGACTTCGACCTAGTTGAAGATGTAGGCAGCAGAGGACTCCTTGGGCACTGGCACTTCTTGTAATTACAAAAAAATTCACTTCACATACTTCAATAAATAAAAATGCTTAATACTGCTCTTCAAAATTGTATTATCGACTCATACAATAGAAGACATCGCTATCACAGAACGTCGTCCTGCTACATACTCGAAAGTCTGATTCTCTCTCTTAAAAACAAAAAACAGCTATACAAAAAATTGAATGATAAAATGTTTTCTTCTGTCTGCACCTTACCGCGCATTCCTAATTAATGTCTTTGATAATGCGTCTGTTCGATCGGTATATCATTTTTGCTTTGTTCTTAAATAAATATTTAGGAGCATCCTGAGGGAAGGGGCGTCTTTTATCATGTTCCTGTACAATTTAGCACAGCAATCTTCGTTCGACCCACAGTTAACGGAATTGTCAGAGTTATTTCCTATTTCATCTAATGTTTCCTAAATTGCATTGGAATAAATGTCCAAGAAGTTAATTAGTAAACAAGACATATGTAGGTCTTTAGGGGAGGTAGGTGATATCGGTTGCATATCACGCTATTCATATTTTATCTTTGCAAAGCTGGAAACATTAACTGGTCTCCACATTACTGTGAAACACTTGAACCTGCACAAAGACAAATGCTATTAGCATGACTATGAGAAGGAATCGCAAAGAAAATTAATTCAGTTTGATATCCATTGTTGAAATTTGAGGAACCTGCAAAGGCAACTGCTAATTATTGTGGATATTAAATGAGTTGCAAATTCGAGCACATTGTAATTGTGAACAATTGTGTCAAAGAAAAATCAGCTGAAATTCAAATTCGCTTTACAAATTACGATCGCATCGTGCCATGTTATATGTTTACTAACGTGCCGTCAATCAGGGATACGTGCCCATAGTATCGCACATGCGCTGTGCGCTATAACTACGGCAGGGGTGTACACTTCTCCAGCTGGGAGGTGAGTTATGAATTTGGCAAACTTCAACATAACAAAAATGCTTGCAGTGTGTCTTAGCAGCTAAACTTTTGACATTGTGTTTCTTCCAGTGTATTCTTCCTGCATAAAAAATTTCAGGGAGGGTTTCGGTATGTCGGAGTGGACAGTTCTCTTGTAATGTTAATGGTTCTCGGAGCGAATCGGTATTACATGAGATGTACTACATACAGATATCGTGCCAGATTCTGTTCAGCTGACAGAACAGCTGACAACTTGAGTAACGTAGAAGTAAATACCCTCGGAGTAGTGAAGCAACTTAAATAACTTAATAAAAGCAACTCTACTGGTCCAGACTGTATACCAATTAGGTACCTTTCGGAGTATGCTGATGCATTACCTCCATACCTAACAATCCTCGACGAAAGGTACGTACCCAATGACTGGAAAGTGGCACAGGTCACACCAATATTCAAGAAAGGAAGTAGGAGTAATTCACTAAATTACAGGCCCATATCGTTAACGTCGATATGCAGCAGAATTTTTAAACATACACTCCTGGAAATTGAAATAAGAACACCGTGAATTCATTGTCCCAGGAAGGGGAAACTTTATTGACACATTCCTGGGGTCAGATACATCACATGATCACACTGACAGAACCACAGGCACATACACACAGGCAACAGAGCATGCACAATGTCGGCACTAGTACAGTGTATATCCACCTTTCGCAGCAATGCAGGCTGCTATTCTCCCATGGAGACGATCGTAGAGATGCTGGATGTAGTCCTGTGGAACGGCTTGCCATGCCATTTCCACCTGGCGCCTCAGTTGGACCAGCGTTCGTGCTGGACGTGCAGACCGCGTGAGACGACGCTTCATCCAGTCCCAAACATGCTCAATGGGGGACAGATCCGGAGATCTTGCTGGCCAGGGTAGTTGACTTACACCTTCTAGAGCACGTTGGGTGGCACGGGATACATGCGGACGTGCATTGTCCTGTTGGAACAGCAAGTTCCCTTGCCGGTCTAGGAATGGTAGAACGATGGGTTCGATGACGGTTTGGATGTACCGTGCACTATTCAGTGTCCCCTCGACGATCACCAGTGGTGTACGGCCAGTGTAGGAGATCGCTCCCCACACCATGATGCCGGGTGTTGGCCCTGTGTGCCTCGGTCGTATGCAGTCCTGATTGTGGCGCTCACCTGCACGGCGCCAAACACGCATACGACCATCATTGGCACCAAGGCAGAAGCGACTCTCATCACTGAAGACGACACGTCTCCATTCGTCCCTCCATTCACGCCTGTCGCGACACCACTGGAGGCGGGCTGCACGATGTTGGGGCGTGAGTGGAAGACGGCCTAACGGTGTGCGGGACCGTAGCCCAGCTTCATGGAGACGGTTGCGAATGGTCCTCGCCGATACCCCAGGAGCAACAGTGTCCCTAATTTGCTGGGAAGTGGCGGTGCGGTCCCCTACGGCACTGCGTAGGATCCTACGGTCTTGGCGTGCATCCGTGCGTCGCTGCGGTCTGGTCCCAGGTCGACGGGCACGTGCACCTTCCGCCGACCACTGGCGACAACATCGATGTACTGTGGAGACCTCACGCCCCACGTGTTGAGCAATTCGGCGGTATGTCCACCCGGCCTCCCGCGTGCCCACTATACGCCCTTGCTCAAAGTCCATCAACTGCACATACGGTCCACGTCCACGCTGTCGCGGCATGCTACCAGTGTTAAAGACTGCGATGGAGCTGCGTATGCCACGGCAAACTGGCTGACACTGACGGCGGCGGTGCACAAATGCTGCGCAGCTAGCGCCATTAGACGGCCAACACCGCGGGTCCTGGTGTGTCCGCTGTGCCGTGCGTGTGATCATTGCTTGTACAGCCCTCTCGCAGTGTCCGGAGCAAGTATGGTGGGTCTGACACACCGGTGTCAATGTGTTCTTTTTTCCATTTCCAGGAGTGTATATTGTGTTCAAACAATTTAAATTACCTCGAAGAAAACTGTATATTGACACACAGTCAACATGGGTTTAGAAAACATCGTTCCTGTGAAACACAACTAGCTCTTTATTCACATGAAGTGCTGAGTGCTATTGACAAGGGATTTCAGATCGATTCCGTATTTCTTGATTTCCGGAAGGCTTTTGACACTGTACCACACAAGCGGCTCGTAGTGAAATTGCCTGCTTATGGAATATCGTCTCAGTTATGTGACGGATTTGTGATTTCCTGCCGGCCGAAGTGGCCGAGCGGTTCTAGTCGCTACAGTCTGGAACCGCGTGACCGTTACGGTCGCAGGTTCGAATCCTGCCTCGGGCATGGATGTGTGTGATGTCCTTAGGTTAGTTAGGTTTAAGTAGTTATAAATTCTAGGGGACTGATGACCTCAGCAGTTAAGTCCCATAGTGCTCAGAGCCATTTGAACCATTTGTGAGTTCCTGTCAGAGAGGTCACAATTAGTAGTTATTGACGGACAGTCATCGAGTGATTTCTGGCGGTCCCCATGGTAGTGTTATAGGCCCTTTGCTGTTCCTTATCTATATAAGCGAGTTGGGAGACAATCTCAGTAGCCGTCTCAGGTTGTTGGCAGATGACGCTGTCGTTTATCGACTAATGAAGTCATCAGAAGATAAAAACAAATTGCAAAACGATTTAGAAAAGATGCGAAAATTGGCAGTTGACCCTAAATAACGACAAGTGTGAGGTCATATACATGAGTGATAAAAGGAATTCGTTAAACTTCGGTTACACGATAAATCAGTCTAATCTAAAAGCCGTAAATTCAACTAAATACCTAGGTATTACAATTACGAACAACTTAAATTGGAAGGAACACATAGAAAATGTTGTGGGGAAGGCTAACCAAAGACTGCGTTTTATTGGCAGGACACTTAGAAAATGTAACAGATCTATTAAGGAGACTGCCTACACTACGCTTTCCGTCCTCTTTTAGAATACTGCTGCGCGGTGCGGGATTCTTACCAGATAGGACTGAAGGAGTACATCGAAAAAGTTCAAAGAAAGGCAGCACGTTTTGTATTATCGCGAAATAGGGGAGAGAGTGTCACAGAAATGATACAGGATTTGGGCTGGACATCATTAAAAGAAAGGCGTTCTTCGTTGCGACGGAATCTTCTTACGAAATTCCAATCACCAACTTTCTCCCCCGAATGCGAAAATATTTTGTTGACACCGACCTACATAGGGAGAAACGATCACCACGATTAAATAAGGGAAATCAGAGCTCGTACGGAAATATATAGGTGTTCATTCTTTCCGCGCGCTACACGAGATTGGAATAATAGAGAATTGTGAAGGTGGTTAGATGAACCCTCTGCCAGGCACTTAAATGTGATTTGCAGAGTCTCCATGTAGGTGTAGAACTCATGTCCATTATAATTATCCGGGCTGTTATGCCGTGGTGGTTTGATGAATTCTGTGTCAATTCCCAATGTTTCGTCTCCGACAGCGGGAGACATCTTCAAGTGAGTCCGTAGCTCGGTGGAAGGTCCAACACACTCACTGGCTCGCTACTGGGTGTGTTGGACCTTCCATCGAGCTACGGACCCACTTGAAGATGTCTCCCGCAGTCGGAGACGAAGCGTTGGGAATTGACACAGAATTCATCAACCGACCACGGCATAACAGCCCGGATAATTATAATGGACATGATATTTCCGGCCGTGAAAGTCTACATTTTAGTATCAGGTGTAGGACTGGCGCGTTAGACCGTCAAAATCCCGAGCTGGTCGGAGGGGCCTTGCCACAATGCGCAAAACATCCTTAATTGTGGAGAGATCCCGCGACCTTGCTGGCGAAAGTAGGGTTTGGCAAGTACGAAGACAAGCAATAGAAACTCTCGCCGTGTGTGGGAGGTCATTATCTTGCCCAAATGTAAGCCCAGGTAGGACACGAAGGGCAACAAAACGGAGCGTAGAATGTCGTCGACAAACAGCTGGGCTGTAAGGGTGCTGCGGAAGACAACCAAACGAGTCCTGCTATAAAATGAATTGGCACTCCATCACTCCTACTTTTCGGGCAGTAAGGCTCGCGACAGTCTGGTTGGTATCCGACAGGAGGGCGGGGCATCTCCAGACACGTCGTCGTTGTTCATTGGGGTTCAAGTACGGGTTGTTCAAAACATCTCTCCACAGTGCTGTATGATTGTTACCCGCGCGTGCCGTATGATTGTTGGACTGCCTGGGTTACTTCCCTTCAAGTGGACTCTCCCAACATTCCACTGTTTCGTTTATCTCAGCCAGCGTCAGTAGTATCGTTGGTGTGTGTCCTTACGTGTTGACGTGAACGTTTAAGTTTAGTTCCTTTGTTCGTTTGTTTCGTTTTTGTCAATGTTAAAATGCTAACCATTGAGAACGTGCGTAGACAATCGAACAAGTGTTCAAAGCTGGCGGTAAATACACAGTTTCAGTTCGTCAAACATTTAATTCAGTTTTCCCGGAGACAGCACTCCCACATGGCAATACTGTGCGAGATTTGATTAACAAATTTCGAAGAAAGGGTTCAGTGACAGATGCACCGAGAAGTGGTCGTCCTAGCGTTTTGTCTGATGATAAACTACTCGATATTTCCGATAAAATGTCCATGAGTCCGAACAAATCAGTAAGAAAACTCGCCCAGGAAATCGATGTTAGTGTCAGAACGGCCCAGACAGCTGTAAAGAGAAAATTAGAACTTTTCCCTTACAAAGTGACAGTAGTGCAAGAACTGAAAAATACTGATCATGGAAAGAGACTGCATTATTGTCAATGGTTCAAAAATTTCGTTCAACAAAATGGAAGGGATATTCTTAATGAAGCGGTTTTCACTGATGAGGCGTGGTTTCATTTATCCGGGTACATGAACTCGCAAAATTCTCCTATGTGGAGTACTGCAAATCACTTGTGTATACATGAGAACCCATTCTGTGAAAATAGGAGTTTGGATTGCAATTTCTAGATGTCGGATTGTGGGTCCCATATTTTTCAACAAAACAATAAACGCACAACGATACTGTAGTGATATTCTGTACCCATTCATAGGATAACTTGTTTTAAGTGAAATACTGAACGGTTATTTTCAACAAGATGGTGCAACCGCGCACACAACTCGCGTTTCAATATCACTGCTTGCTGATGTTTTTGGTGATCGCATAATTTCACAGGGACTTTGGTCTCCACAATCACCTGACCCAACACCACCTGACTTTTTCTGCTGGTGTGCAGCGAAAGCAACTGTCTATAAGAACCGTACAAAATCCATCGATGAATTGAAAACTGTAATATCCACTTTCACTGCTTCTGTTACGGAAGAAATGTTACAGCCTATGTTTGGAAACATGATTAGACGAATTGAATTGTGTATTCAACAACAGGGGGGCACTATCAACATTTAATGTGAAAATTTGTAAGTAAAAATCAATATTCAATAAATTAATAACTTGTATTTCACTGAGTTTCATTTCGATATATTCACTACGGCATACGGCACGCGCGGCTAGCAATCATACAGCACTGCGAAGAGACTTTTTGAACACCCTATATAAAAGGGACTCACCACTGAAGACAACTGTACTGCAGCCAGTGGGACTCCAGGCCGAAGACGTTCCTGGAGACGAACGATATGCCCAACAACTCTGTCAGTCCATAACAAGCCGTGTACCTACTTGCATAGTCGCCTGAGGTGGACCAACGCATTACTGACTTGCTCAAGTTGTGAAGCTCTTTCTGTTGAGTAAATCATACAATTTTTCTTAAATTGTAATCATTTGTTTGTCTGAACATGTACATCACATCTACTGATTTCCATTCGCCGGCCGCGGTGGTCTAGCGGTTCTAGGCGCTCAGTCCGGGGCTGCGCGACTGCTACGTTCGCAGGTTCGAATCCTGCCTCGGGCATGGATGTGTGTGATGTCCTTAGGTTAGTTAGGTTTAAGTAGTTCTAAGTTCTAGGGGACTTATGACCTAAGATGTTGAGTCCCATAGTGCTCAGAGCCATTTGAACCATTTTTTTGTTAGGCTTTACAGTGACTGTTATTGACATTAAATGAAACAACAAGTCTACTGTTACCAGTCACTGTTTAGTTATCTCCAAAATGTTCGAATGTGTGTGAAATCTTATGGGACTTAACTGCTAAGGTCATCAGTCCCGGGGATTACACACTAGTTAACCTAAATTATCCTAAGGACAAACACACACACCCATGCCGGAGGGAGGACTCGAACCTCCGCCGGGACCAGCCGCACAGTCCATGACTGCTGCGCCGTAGACAGCTCGACTAATCCCGCTCTGCTATCTCCACGACTCGTTTCAAAGGCTTAAACCTGCATCATAAGGTGGATTTACATTTGTTAGTACGACATTTTTGTGTATATTGTGTTACGATTTTTTTGAGGAACTTGTGGCACTGTCTAGTGGAGAAACAAAACACTAAACCTTTGAAACGCGTCGTGGAGGAGAAACAAAACACTATTTCAGAACATGATGATGGGGGATTGAACCTTTGAAACGCGTCGTGGAGATAAATAAACAGTGACTGGTAACAGTAAACTTTTTGTTTCATTTAAAAGTAAATTGTTCTTTATTTGAAAAGTAATAGCTATAATTCTTAATATATTTATCCCACTGTGAGACAGGATGGTCACTGCCTTCACGGAAAGATGATGGCGGTTACGTGCGGAACCATGATTCTACTTAAGCATGCACCTCTTGGTCCGAAGCAAACGGCGGCCACGAATGTATTTCTTAAGGGCTCCAGAAATGTGGGAACTGCAGGGAGAGAGATTGGGACTGTATGAAGGATTTGTAGGGGTTTTCCAGTGGAACTTCTGTAGCGTACTCAAAACAGCCCCGGCAACCCATGGACCAGCCCGCCCTGAGCAAAAAATGGCTCTGAGCACCATGGGACTCAACATCTGAGGTCGTCAGCGCCCTAGAACTTAGAATTACTTAAACCTAACTAAGGACATCACACACATCCTTGCCCGAGACAGTGTTCGAACCTGCGACCGTAGCAGTCGCGCAAAGACATTCGGGCTGTTGTTTGCTTTTAACAAAGCGGTGCACGCTTGGATACAGTCATGGTTCCATAGGCAACCGCCAACAATTTCCCATGAAGACACTGAGCATCTTGTCTCACAGTGGGGTATATGCATTAACAGTTATGGCGATTACTTTTGAAAGAATGAATAGTTTACTTACCTTTTTCCTTTTGTTTCATTTTCATTTGGCTGTCCTTCACGGGAAACTTAAAATCTTCAGAAATATATGTCGTACAGTTACATCATTTTGCAGGTACTCTCGATGGTGTAGTGGATACTGTTTGCAAGCTGTGTTGCCTACAGAGTTGGTAGTAAAGAATTAATGAATTAAAATCTCGAAACTTCCTGGCTGATTAAAACTGTGTGCCGGACCGAGACTCTAACTCGAGACCTTTGCCTTTCGTGGGCAAGTACTCTACCATCTGAGCTACCCAATCACGACCCACGCCCCGTCCTCACAGCTTTACTTCTGCCAGTACCTCGTCTCCTACCTTCCCAACTTTACAGAAGCTCTCCTGCGAACCCTGCAGAAGAAGCACTCCTGAAACAAAGGATATTGCGGAGACATGCCTGGGTGATATTTCCAGAATGAGATTTTCGCTCTGCAGCGGAGTGTGCGCTGATATGAAGTTTCATATCAGCGCACACTCCGCTGAAGAGTAAAAATCTCATTCTGGAATTAAAACCTCGTTCCTGATGCTGACGTTTCATTGCATGAACAGCGAAAATTTAGCACTCGATATTTCCCCTTTCATTATTTTGTGGTTGGTGGCAGTGAGAAGAAGTTTGGAGAAGGTTTGAAATAAGGTCTAAAGTTTGTCGGAAGTCGCTAAGTACTCTCATTTTCAAATACTGGATCAATATAGTCTGGTTTATTTGCACGCAACAGCGAGTTATCCTGCCCCAAGACATACGCACGGTTTGTAACTTTAATACTTGATTTGTTGTGTTAAACCCTTAATACAGGATCGTCCCTATTAATCTGGTCAATGTCTGTGTGAAACACAGAAAATAAAATTTGTGTTACCCCTAGGGAAGCCGTTAGGAAAGGCTACCTGCAAATGGAACCTACTCCGGATTAGATGTTTAGTAATGTGCATTACTTGCGTCTATATTTTGATGACATTCTTCTCAGTATTTCGAATGTTATATTTCACATTTCACTCGCGATGGTTTTCTCTTAGTCCACAAAAGGCATGAAACCGTAATGTATTCTGGAGGAAATAGAAACGCTCTGTAAAAATTGAAAGGTCCTTTTGGTGAAGCTGCTCACTGTGTATCTTTTAATAATCTGTTCAAAACGTGGTTAGTTTGTGAACGCAAGTCGGACGTTCTTTCTAGTACAAACGATCCGCATGTGGAGTTTTATCCAGAAATCGCCGCATAAAATAAACTTAGTGAATTTATCTGGAGAATGTTTGCTTTGCTTGTAGTTACTTGCATAAACAAGACATTTAAAGTAACTGTCAGTCTCACTGCGGGACCCTTACGCATGTGCTAAAAGTAGGGTCGTGACTCATCGCTAGAACTATGAGACTCTCAGCCATTGCGGTAAACGATATCGTAGAACGTCCACCGGGAGACCCTGACACAGCACTTTTGATAGCGTAAAGCGGTTTCCGCCGTTCAGAAAGACTTTCTTCATGTTTCCAGAATGAGATTTTCACTCTGCAGCGGAGTGTGCGCTGATATGAAACTTCCTGGCAGATTAAAACTGTGTGCCCGACCGAGACTCGAACTCGGGACCTTTGGCTTTCGCGGGCAAGTGCTCTACCAACTGAGCTACCGAAGCACGACTCACGCCCGGCCCTCACAGCTTTACTTCTGCCAGTATCTCGTCTCCTACCTCCCAAACTTTACAGAAGCTCTCCTGCGAACCTTGCAGAACTAGCACTCCTGAAAGAAAGGATATTGCGGAGACACGGCTTAGCCACAGCCTGGGGGATGTTTCCAGAATGAGATTTTCACTCTGCAGCGGAGTGTGCGCTGATATGAAACTTCCTGGCAGATTAAAACTGTGTGCCCGACCGAGACTCGAACTCGGGACCTTTGGCTTTCGCGGGCAAGTGCTCTACCAACTGAGCTACCGAAGCACGACTCACGCCCGGCCCTCACAGCTTTACTTCTGCCAGTATCTCGTCTCCTACCTTCCAAACTTTACAGAAGCTCTCCTGCGAACCTTGCAGAACTAGCACTCCTGAAAGAAAGGATATTGCGGAGACACGGCTTAGCCACAGCCTGGGGGATGTTTCCAGAATTAGATTTTCACTCTGCAGCGGAGTGTGCGCTGATATGAAACTTGAGTCGTGCTTCGGTAGCTCAGTTGGTAGAGCACTTGCCCGCGAAAGGCAAAGGTCCCGAGTTCGAGTCTCGGTCGGGCACACAGTTTTAATCTGCCAGGAAGTTTCATATCAGCGCACACTCCGCTGCAGAGTGAAAATCTCATTCTGGAAACATCCCCCAGGCTGTGGCTAAGCCGTGTCTCCGCAATATCCTTTCTTTCAGGAGTGCTAGTTCTGCAAGGTTCGCAGGAGAGCTTCTGTAAAGTTTGGAAGGTAGGAGACGAGATACTGGCAGAAGTAAAGCTGTGAGGGCCGGGCGTGAGTCGTGCTTCGGTAGCTCAGTTGGTAGAGCACTTGCCCGCGAAAGGCAAGGGTCCCGATTTCGAGTCTCGGTCGGGCACACAGTTTTAATCTGCCAGGAAGTTTCATATCAGCGCACACTCCGCTGCAGAGTGAAAATCTCATTCTGGAAACATCCCCCAGGCTGTGGCTAAGCCGTGTCTCCGCAATATCCTTTCTTTCAGGAGTGCTAGTTCTGCAAGGTTCGCAGGAGAGCTACTGTAAAGTTTGGAAGGTTGGAGACGAGATACTGGCAGAAGTAAAGATGTGTGGGCCGGGCGTGAGTCGTGCTTCGGTAGCTCAGTTGGTAGAGCACTTGCCCGCGAAAGCCAAAGGTCCCGAGTTCGAGTCTCGGTCGGGCACACAGTTTTAATCTGCCAGGAAGTTTCATATCAGCGCACACTCCGCTGCAGAGTGAAAATCTCATTCTGGAAACATCCCCCAAGCTGTGGCTAAGCCGTGTCTCCGCAATATCCTTTCTTTCAGGAGTGCTAATTCTGCAAGGTTCGCAGGAGAGCTTCTGTAAAGTTTGGAAGGTAGGAGACGAGATACTGGCAGAAGTAAAGCTGTGAGGGCCGGGCGTGAGTCGTGCTTCGGTAGCTCAGTTGGTAGACCACTTGCCCGCGAAAGGCAAAGGTCCCGAGTTCGAGTCTCGGTCGGGCACACAGTTTTAATCTGCCAGGAAGTTTCTTCATGTTGTTACACTGTTAGTCGTTCGATTTCTTTACGAGTTCGGGTGTCAACAAGAGTAGTGGAGATCAAAGCTCTGGGTTCTATTTTCGGCGACTTGTGCGTGTGTGTTTATGCGAGCGCGCTAACCATCTCTTGCCTTTTGCTTGGTTCGAAGAAAAGGTGTACCTCATAGTACAGCAACTAGTATAATGATAATAATTGGAAAAAAGATTACACGACTTATATAGTAAGCGTCAATCACCTCGGCTCATTCTCAAGATGGCTGGACGGTATTCAGCCGAAACATTAGAAGAAGTAGTTGATTTATGCGGCTGCACGTCCAAAATTTTATGGATCATAAAAGTTTTGCATAACAGAAAGAAAATGTTCGCTTTTTGTCATTATGACCACGTTCCAACAGCACTCGATATACGTTCAGTTTCCGCTGCACAGTCAGGCGACAAAAGCCTAATATCGTGTCGGTCCTCCTTTTGACCGGTGTAGTGCAGCACCTCGACGTGGCGTGCACGCAACAAGTAGTTGGAAATCCCCTGCAGAAATACTGAGCCATCCTGCCTCTGCAGCCGGTCATAATTGCGAAAGTGTTACCAGTGCGAGATTTTGCGCACGATCTGACTTCTCGATTATACAGGGTGGTCCATTGACCGTGACCGGGTCAAATATTTCACGAGAAAAGCGCCAAACGAAAAAGCTACAAAGAATGAAACTTGTCTAGCTTGTAGGGGGGGACCATATGGCGCTATGGTTGGCCAGCTACATTGCGCTGCCATAGGTCGAACGGATATCAACTGCGTTTTTTTTAAATAGGAACCCCCATTTTCTTACATATTCGTGTAGTACGTAAAGAAATATGAATGTTTTAGTTGGGCCACTTTTTTCGCTTTGAAGTAGATGGCGCTGTAATAGTCACAAACATATGGCTCACAATTTTAGACGAACTGTTGGTAACAGGTAGGTTTTTTAAATTAAAATACAGAACGTAGGTACGTTTGAAAATTTTATTTCGATTGTTCCAATGTGATACGTGTACCTTTGTGAACTTATCATTTCTGAGAACGCATGCTGTTACAGCATGATTACCTGTAAATACCACAGTAATGCAATAAATGCTCAAAATGATGTCCGTCAACCTCGGTGCATTTGGCAATACGTGTAACGACATTCGTCTCAACAGCGAGTAGTTCGCCTTCCGTAATGTTCGCACATGCATTGACAATGCGCTGACGCATGTTGTCAGGCGTTGTCGGTGGATCACGATAGCAAATATCCTTCAACTTTCCCCACAGAAAGAAATCCGGAGACGTCAGCTCCGGTGAACGTGCGGGCCATGGTATGGTGCTTCGACGACCAATCCACCTGTCATGAAATATGCTATTCCATACCGCTTCAACCGCACGCGAGCTATGTGCCGGACATCCATCGTGTTGGAACTTCATCGCCATTCTGTCATACAGTGAAACATCTTGTAGTAACATCGGTAGAAAATTACGTAGGAAACCGGCATACAGTGCACCATTTAGATTGCCATCGATAAAATGGGGGCCAATTATCCTTCCTCTCATAATACCGCACCATACATTAACGCGCAAAGGTCGCTGATGTTCCACTTGTCGCAGCCATCATGGATTTTCCATTGCCCAATAGTACATATTATGCCGGTTTACGTTACCGCTGTTGGTGAATGACGCTTCGTCGCCAAATAGAACGCGTGGTTCAAAAATGGTTCAAATGGCTCTGAGCACTATGGGACTTAACTTCTACGGTCATCAGTCCCCTACAACTTACAACTACTTAAACCTAACTAACCTAAGGACATCACACAACACCCAGTCATCACGAGGCATAGAACGCGTGCAAAAAAATCTGCCATCGTCCCGTAATTTCTCTTGTGCCCAGTGGCAGAACTGTACACGACGTTCAAAGTCGTCCTGGTGCATAGAAATATGGTACAGGTGCAATCGATGTTGATGTAGCATTCTCAACACCGACGTTTTTGAGATTCCCGATTCTCGCGCAATTTGTCTGCTACTGATGTGCGGGCTAGCCGCGACAGCAGCTAAAACACCTACCTGGGCATCATCATTCGTTGCAGGTCGTGGTTGACGTTTCACATGTGGCTGAATACTTCCTGTTTCCTTAAATAACGTAACTACCCGGCGAACGGTCCGGACACTTTGATGATGTCGTCCAGGATACCGAGCAGCATACATAGCACACGCCCGTTGGGCATTTTGATCACAATAGCCATACATCAACAAGATATCGACCTTTTCCGCAATTGGTAAACGGTCCATTTTAACACGGGTAATGAATGTATCACGAAGCAAATACCGTCGTCACTGGCGGAATATTACGTGATACCACGTACTTATATGTTTGTGACTATTACAGCACCATCTACGAAAAAAGTGGTCCAACTAAAACATTTATATTTCTGTACGTACTACACGAATATGTATTAAAAATGGGGGTTCCAATTTAAAAAACCGCAGTTGATATCCGTTTGGCCTATGGTAGCGCCATCTAGCGAGCCAACCATTGCGCCAAATGGTTTCCCCCTTCAAGCAAGACGACTTTCGTTCTTTGTAGTTTTTTCCTTTGATGCTTATTTCGTGAGATATTTGGCCCGCTCACTATCAATGGACCACCCTGTATACCATAAATGTACGATGGGATTTACGTCGGGCGGTCTGGTTAGCCAGATCATTCGTTCGAACTGTCCAAAATGTTCTAACATGGTGTATTGTTATCGATAAAAATTCCATCTTTGTTTGGGAACTTGAGGTCCATGAATGGCAGCAAATGGTCTCCAAGTAGTCGAACATAACGATTTCCGGTCAATGATCAGTTTAGTTAGGCTACAGGACACAGTCCATTCCATGTAAACACAGTCGACATCATTATGGAGCCACCACCATCTTGAACAGTGCCTTGTTGTAAATTTGGTCAATGGCTTCGTGAAGTCTGTGCCACACTCGAATCCGAGCATCAGGTCTTACCAACTGACATCAGCACGCATCCGACGAAGCTACAGTTTTCTGGTCGTCTGGTCTATGGATAGCGTCCTTGATTAGTAGTTAAAACGTCGTCGGTCCAGGGTTCGAACCCCATCACAACTTAAGTTTTGAATAAAAATCATCAGTAATGGAGGCCAAAAACTTCCGGCATTCTGTCAACGGACAACGGCCTTGTCAAAGAGGGCGGCGGAGCGAATATGTGGTTCATGGCACTCTCTTAACATTGGGGTGGGAAAGTGCCCCCAAATGCGGATGAAACAACGGTTCTCAACGGCTTGAGGATGCAGAAGACAAAGCCATGTAATGTGTCTCCACAGGACATGTGATCTATAACTGAAAAGTGTCATGATGATCTCTCCATTGGCAGAAGATTCCGGAATAGTCCCCCATTCGGATTTCTGGGAGTGATCTGTTATGGGGGATGTGACCATGAGAAAAAAACTGAATAGCAAATTAAAGGACAACGTTCTACAAGTCGAGGCATGGAATGTCAGAAGCTTAAACGTGGTAGGGAAACTAGATAATCTGAAAACCAAAATTCTAAAGCGCAGTCTAGATACAGTGAGTATCAGTGAAGTCAAATGGAAAGAAGCAAGGATCTCTGGTCAGATGAGTCTAGGATGATATCAACAGCAGCAGAAAATGGTGTAACGGAAATAGGATTCGTTATGAATAGGAAGGTAGTGTAGAGGGTGAGATACTACGAACAGTTCAGTAATAGGGTAGTTCTCGTCAGAATCGACAGCAAACCAACATCGACAACGATATTTCAAGTATACATGCCGACGTCGCAAGCGGCAGATGACGAGATAAAGTATATGAGGATAGTCAACGGGTAGTTCAGTACGTAGAGAGAGATGAAACCTAATAGCCATGGGGGCTGGAATGCGGTTGTAGGGGAAGGGGCAGAAGAAAACGTTACGGGAGAATATGGACTTGGTAGTGGGAATGAAAGAGGAGAAAGACTAACTGAGTTCTGTAATAAATTTCATCTAGTAAAAGCGAACACTCTGTTCAAGAATCACAAGAGGAGGAGGCATACGTGGAAAAGGCCGGGAGATATGGGAAGATTTGAGTGAGGTTACATCATGGTCAGGCAGAGATTCCGAAATCGGATACCGGATTGTAAGGCGTATACAGGAGCACCTATGAATTCATATCACAACTTAGTGGTGATGAAGAGAAGGTTGAAGTTTAGAAACTAGTCGGGATGAATCAGTACGCAAATAAGTAATAAGGAATGGAAAGATACGCTTGAAGTTGTCTAAGGCTATAGATACAGCAGTAAGGAAGAGTTCGATAGGCAGTACAGTTGAAGAGGAATGGACATCTGTAAAAAGGTCAATCAAAGAAGTTGGAAAGAAAAACGTTAACTACAAAGATGGTAACTACGAAGAAACCATGGCTAACAGAATTAATACTTCAGATGATCGATGAAAGAAGGAAGTACAAAAATATTCAGGGAAATTCAGGAATACAGAAGTATTTTTCGCTTAGGAATGATATAAATAGAAAGTGCAGGGACGCTAAGGTGAAATGACGGTATGAAAAATGTGAAGAAATCGAAAAAGTAAAGATTGTCTGAAAGACTGACTCTACATACAGTAAAGTCAAAACAGTATTTGGTGGAATTAAAACCAAGGGTGGTAACATTAAAAGTGCATCGGAAATCCTACTATTAACTGCAGACGATATAGTGTATAGGTGGAAAGTGTACATTGAAGGCCTATATGACTATGAGAGGGAAGACTTCTCTAAGAAACAGGAACCGATGTAGAAGAGATAGGGGATCCAGTGTTAGAATTCAAAAGAGAGTTTGTAAAATGATTGGGGCTTGTGGCAACAAAACGACTGTTCACATTGGTATATAGAAAATATCACACTGGCGATACACCATTTGACTTTCGGGGGAAAAAAAAAAATCCACACATTTCCAAAGACTAGTGCGAGAATTATCGCGCATCAGCTTTGAAGGTCATGCATCCAAACTACTGACAAAAATAGTATATAGATGAATGAAAAAAATTGAGGATGTGTTAGATGACGATCAGTTTGGCTTTAGGAAAGGTAAATGCACCAGAGAGGCAGTTATGACGTTATACCTAAAAACGGAAGCAACACTAAAGAAAGATCAAGGCACGTTCATATGATTTGTTGATCTGGAAAAAGAGTTCGAAAGTGTCAGATGGCAAGGTGTTTAAATTATGAGGCAAACAGATTAAGCTATAGGGACAGATGGGTAATATACAACACGTAAAAGAGACAAGAGGCAATCAGAAGAGTGGATGACCAAGAAAGAAGTGCTCGAATTAAAAAATGGTGTGAGACGGGGATGTAGTCTTTCGTCCCTATTGTTCAATCTGTGCGTCGAAGAAGCAATGATGGGAATAAAAGAAAGGTTCAGGAATGGTATAAAAAATCAAGGTGAAAAGATATCAGCGATACTATTCGCTGATGACATTGCTATCCTGATTGAAAGTGAAGAAGAATTACATGCTCTGTTGAATGGAATGAACGGTCTAATGAGTTTAGAATATGAACTGGGAGGAAATCGAAGAAAGACGAAAGTACTGAGCAGTAGCAGAAATGAGAACAGCGAGAAAACATCAGAATTGGTGGTCACGAAGTAGATGAAGGAATTCTACTAGCTAGGCAGAAAAGTAACCAGTGACAGACGGAGCAAAGAGGACATCAAAACCAGACTAGCACTGGCAAAAAGGCCATTCCTGGCCAAGAGAAGCCTATAAGTATCAAAGATAGGCCTTAATTTGATGAAGAAATTTCTGAGAATGTACGTTTGGAGCGCAGCATTGTACGGTAGTGAAACATGTACCTTGGAAAATCGGAACAGAACACAATAGAAGAATCCGCGCTGTAGTGCTACAGATCGATGCTGAAAATTAGGTAGACTGATAAGGTAAGGAATGAAGAGGTACTCCAGAGAATCGGCGAGGAAAGAAATATATGGAAAACACTGACAAGAAGAAGGGGAAAGATGATAGGGCATGTTGAGGCACACCGCACTGTCATAACGGATACGCTCGTCATACGTCCCACACAAATTCCTGCGGTTACTCTACGCAGTGTTGATTGTCTGTTAGCACTGACAATTCTACGCAACGTAGCTTCTCTCGGACGTTACGTGAAGGCCGTCGGCCACTGCGTTGTCAGTGGTGAGAGGTAATGTCTGAAATCTGGTATTCTCGGCACACACTTGTGGCACTGTGCGTCTCGAACTACTGAATTCCCAAACGGTTTCCGAAATGGAGTGACCCATATGTCTAGCTCGATTTACCATTCACGGTTCGAAATCTGGTAATTCCCGTCGCGCTGCCATAATATCGTCGCAAACCGTTTCACATGGATCACCTGAGTGCAAATGACAACTCCACCAATGCATTGTCCTTTTATACCTTGTGTACGCGATTCTACCGTACAGCATATCGCTATCCCATGATATGTCACCTCAGTGTATATACCGTACGTATAGTGCTTTACATTATCGTTTTTCTTCTTTTTTAAGTCATCAGTCTGGTTTGATGCGTCCCACCATGAATTCCTCTCCTGTGGCAACCTCTTCATCCAAGAATAGTCCTTGCAACCTACGTGCTCAATTATTTGCTGGATGTATTCCAATCCCTGTCTTCGTCTACATCTTTTACCCTCTACAGCTCCCTCTAGTATCATGCAACTTATTCCCTCATGTCTTAACAGATGTCCTATCGACCTGTCCCTTCTTCTTGTCAATGTTTTCCACATATTTCTTTCCACTCCGATACTGCGCAGAACCTCCTCACTCCTTACCTTCCTTACCTTTTAAGTCCACCAAATTCTCAACATTCGTCTGTAGCGCCACATCTCAATGCTTCGATTCTCTTCTGTTCCGGTTTTCCCACAGTCCATGTTTAACTACCACACAATGCTGTTTGTATCTCAGACGTTCATGCACAGAAATTTCTTCCTCAAATTGAGGCCTATGTTTGATACTAGTAGACTTCAATTGGCCAGAAATGCCCCTTTTGCCTCTGATCGTCTTCTTTTGATGTCCGTCCTTCATCCTGATTTTAAGTTTCTCACCTTTCTCATTTCTGCTGCTACTAATTACTTTCTTCTTTCGTCAATTTACTGTCATTCCATATTCTATATTCATTAGACTGTGTGGTGTCACCGCCAGACACCACACTTGCTAGGTGGTAGCTTAAATCGGCCGCGGTCCATTAGTACATGTCGGACCCGCGTGTCGACACTGTGTGATCGCAGACCGAGCGCCACCACACGGCAGGTCTCGAGAGACGTACTAGCACTCGTCCCAGTTGTACGACGACGTTGCTAGCGACTACACTGACGAAGCCTTTCTCTCATTTGCCGAGAGACAGTTAGAATAGCCTTCATCTAAGTTAATGGCTACGACCTAGCAAGGCGCCATTTGTACCATTACATGTATCTTAATGAGTCTCACTTGTATCATCAAGATGGCTGTATACCAAAGGATGCCATAAAAGTTAAGTGTTCTAGTAGCAACGTTCTCTTCTTTATCACATTCATAACTTATCCTGTTCCAGACTTCACGCCAGACGGCGTGAGTTGACGCGTGCCCCTTTCGGCTACTTCACTGTGGACTGGCTGCCTTGTCAGTCCACTACAGACTGTTCATTCCATTCACTAGATGATGTGATTATTCTTCACTTTCACCCAGGATAGCAATGTCATCAGCGAAGCCGACCGGATTGGCCGTGCGGTTCTAGGCGCTAAAGTATGGAGCCGAGCGACCGCTACGGTCGCAGGTTTGAATCCTGCCTCGGGCATGGATGTGTGTGATGTCCTTAGGTTAGATAGGTTTAATTAGTTCTAAGTTCTAGGGGACTGAGGACCTCATAAGTTAAGTCGCATAGTGCTCAGAGCCAATCATCAGCGAATAGTACCTTTGATTATCGTTAGAGTGTTGAAAACTTTTTCTCCAAAACGAGGACCCCTTTTTACCGAGGGGCATTGAGCTGAAGGCCAACAGAAACTCGATGAGAGTGCCAAGCATATTCTAGAAGTAAGCGGGCCCCTTCGAAGGTGGTCTAAAATTTAAAAATGAAAGAACCAGCGTTGCGAAATTTACAGCTAATCAATATTCCAAACCGCTTGCGAAAATTATCCTAAAACAACCGCAACTAGAATTAAGAGATAAAATAGCCGACATTACGCAGGTTTGCAGAGCGCCTGATTACGCATTCTGCCGGCGCCTGGTGACAAATTCCGGCGCGTTCGATTTTATGTGTGACCGCATGATTGGCATATTAAAATACTGGTCTCGCGCCATAATTGTAGAGCCGCCGGCGTTCGTAATCAGTCAAACCCACGCGGAAGGTCGGCCCAGTTAATCGCATTTCTCCTCCCGTTTCTCGTAGTACCAGGAAGGGGGGGGGAGGGGGAGAGGGGATGAAGAATGGCACAGTTACTCACCGGCTCCCAGGTCGCGAATGACATCGGACAATCAATAAACGCCGTCAGAAGTCCCCGCCCAGGAAGGAGGCGTTCGCGAGACGGCGGAGGTGACGCGAACGTCCGCTGGCGCTAACCGCCCAACGCCGAGACAATGCTCCGTCTGGCGCCGGCGGAGATCGCCCCGCGCGACATATATGGCGGACAATTGCCGGCCTACGGTTGCGCGCTGACCTCAGAGCCTCGAGAGGCGGCGCTGCGCTCGCATTACCGCCTCAGTCCGTGCCTCTAACGACCGCGCGATGAAACTGAAGTATGAGGGACGCCGGGAGCATTCAAATTATACTACTGGCCATTAAAATTGCTACACAAGGAAGATGTCGTGCTACAGACGCGGAATTTAACCGACAGGAAGATAATGTTCTGATATGCAAATGATTACCTTTTCAGATCATTCACACAAGGCTGGCGCCGGTGGCGACACCTACAACGTGCTGACATGAGGAAAGTTTCCAACCGATTTCTCATACACAAAAAGCAGTTGACCGGGTTGCCTGGTGAAACGTTGTTGTGATGCCTCGTGTAAGGAGGAGAAATGCATACCGTCACGTTTCCGACTTTGATAAAGGTCGGATTGTAGCCTGTCGCGATTGCGGTTTATCGTAACGCGACACTGCTGCTCGCGTTGGTCGAGATCCAATGACTGTTAGCAGAATATGGAATCGGTGGGTTCACGAGGGTAATACGGAACGCCGTGCTGGATCCCAACGGCCTCGTATCACTAGCAGTCTAGATGACAGGCATCTTATCCGCATGGCTGTAACGGATCGTGCAGCCTCGTCTCGATCCCTGAGTCAAAAGATGGGGACGTTTGCAAGACAACAACCATCTGCACGAACAGTTCAACGACGTTTGCAGCAGCATGGACTATCAGCTGGGAGACCATGGCTGCGGTTACCCTTGACGCTGCATCATAGACAGGAGCGCCTGCGATGGTGTACTCAAAGACGAACCTGGTTGCACGAATGGCAAAATGTCATTTTTTCGGATGAATCCAGGTTCTCTTTACAGCATCGTGATGGTCGCATCCGTGTTTGGCGACATCGCGGTGAACGCACATTGGAAGCGTGTATTCGTCATCGCCATACTGGCGTATCACCTGGCGTGATGGTACGGGGTGCCATTGGTTACACGTCTCGGTCGCCTCTTGTTCGTACTGTCGGCACTCTGAACAGTGGATGTTATATTTCAGATGTGTTACGACCCGTGGCTCTACCCTTCTTCGATCCCTGCGTAACCCTACATTTGAGCAGGATAATGCTCGACCGCATGTTGCAGGTCCTATACGGGCCTTTCTGGATACACAAAATGTTCGACTGCTGTCCTGGCTAGCACATTCTCCAGATCTCTCACCAACTGAAAACGTCTGGTCAATGGTGGCCGTGCAACTGGCTCGTCACAATACGCCAGTCACTATTCTTGATGAACTGTGGTATCGTGTTAAAGCTGCATGGTCCTGTGTACCTGTACACGCCATCCAAGTTCTGTTTGACTCAATGCTCAGGCGTATCAAGGCCTTTATTACGGCCAGAGGTGGTTGTTCTGGGTCTATGCACCGAAATTGCGTGAAAATGTAATCACATGTCAGTTCCAGTATATTTGTCCAATGAATACCCGTTTATCATCTTCATTCCTTGTGTAGCAATTTTAATGGCTAGTAGTGTACGTCCCACATTGATTTCTGCGATTATTTCACGCAGTACTGCTTATCTGTTAGCACTGACCACAGCCTCTGTTGGTCTTTCTGTGAAGGCTGTAACCACTCAACTGACAGTGGTGAGAGATAATGCCTCAAATTTGGTATTCCCGGTCTTGACACTGCAGATCTCGGAATATTGTATTCCCTAACGATTTCCGAAATGAAATATCCATGTTTCCAGCTCTGACTAGCATTCCGCGTTCACAGTCTGTTAATTTCCGTCGTGCGGCAATATAATTACGTTGGAAACCTTTACTTAAATTACAGCTCCGCCAATGGACTGCCTTTTATATCTTGTGCGCGTGAGACTTCCCCCATTTGTACATGTGCATATCACTATCCCACGACATTTGTCACCTCAGAGTACTGGGACCTGAGGAGTGCCAAATGGTTCTGAATAGGAGTACTGGGTTTCAGCTGCAGCGCTCGATCTGTCCTTCCCGACCTCTTTGTCCAAGGTCAGCTCTGGCTCTCGTTTCGACACTGCCGCAGGCCAAAAGAGAGGAATTCGCGTCACCTTGGACGCACCACACATGTGGCCCGTTAGAGGTGCGTGTACCGTGCGAGGGGACGCGGCGAGGGCGTGAAGGAGCGTGGCAGGCAGCGAGCCCCTACTGGAGCGTGGCGCGCCGGTGAGCGCGTGCGCGGGGACGACTCCGCCGGATGGTCAGGTGGCGTGGGCCGCGGCGATGTGTCAAGGCTGGCTGTCTCTCTGCAGATCTAGGGCGCGACTCGGCGGCACGCTACAGCCGCATTTCGGCAGGCCGCAGGCCCGCCCATCGATTCCCGCCAACGCAGGCTCCTATCTGCGATGGCCTCTTTCCCCGCCCGTCTCTTGCGGCAAACTCAGCCGCGGCCAGAATAGATGCGGCACGCGAGCACATTCGAAATGGGACAACTCCGTTGCTAACACAGCTTCTGCCGAATATAAACCTCCGCAATGTTTGCAGTACCATTTCCGTCTCGATCGTCATCAGTATCCCGATTCTTTAAGGAGAGACGGAAGGCAATTCTTATCCCTACTCTGCCAATGCTATTTTACCCTTTGAATAGGTACACATTTCAAAAGAACTATAAGTAATAAAATAATGAAATTTTTACTGCATATACAGGGTGTTACAAAAAGGTACGGCCAAACTTTCAGGGAACATTCCTCACACACAAATAAAGAAAAGATGTTATGTGGACATGTGTCCGGAAACGCTTAATTTCCATGTTAGAGCTCATTTTAGTTTCGTCAGTATGTTCTTCCACCTACGCTCAATGGAGCACGTTATCATGATTTCACACGGGATACTCTACCTGTACTGCTAGAACATGTGCCTTTACAAGTACGACACAACATGTGGTTCATGCGCGATGGAGCACCTGCACATTTCAGTCGAAGTGTTCGTACGCTTCTCAACAACAGATTCGGTAACCGATGGATTGGTAGAGGCGGACCAATTCCATGGCCTCCACGCTCTCCTGACCTCAACCCTCTTGACTTTCATTTATGGGGGCATTTGAAAGCTCTTGTCTACGCAACCCCGGTACCAAATGTAGAGACTCTTGGTGCTCGTATTGTGGACGGCTGTGATACAATGCGCAATTCTCCAGGGCTGCATCAGCGCATCAGGGATTCCATGCGACGGAGGGTGGATGCATGTATCCTCGTTAACGGAGGACATTTTGAACATTTCCTGTAACAAAGTGTTTGAAGTCACACTGGTACGTTCTCTTGCTGTGTGTTTCCATTCCATGATTAATGTGATTTGAAGAGAAGTAATAAAATGAGATCTAACATGGAAAGTAAGCGTTTCCGGACACATGTCCACATAACATATTTTCTTTCTTTGTGTGTGAGAAATGTTTCCTGAAAGTTTGGCCGTACCTTTTTGTAACACCCCGTATATAACATACACTACTAGCCATTAAAATTGCTACACCACGAAGATCACGTGCTACAGACGTGAAATTTAACCGACAGGAAGAAGATGCTGTGATATGCAAATGTTCAGCTTATCAAAGCATTCACACAAGGTTGGCGCCGGTGCCGACACCTAGAACGTACTGACATGAGGAAAGTTTCCAACCGATTTCTCATACACAAACAGCAGGTGACCGGCGTTGCTTGGCGAAACGTCGTTGTGATACCTCGTGTAAGGAGGAGAAATGCGTACCATCACGTTTCCGACTTTGATAAAGGTCGGATTGTAGCCTATCACGATTGCGGTTTATCGTATCGCGCCATTGCTGCTCGCGTTGGTCGAGATCCAGTGACTGTAAGCAGAATATGGAATCGGTGGGTTCAGGAGGGTAATACGGAACGCCGTGCTGGATCCCAACGGCCTCGTATCACTAGCAGTCGAGATGACAGGCATCGAGACGTGGCTGCACGATCCGTCACAGCCATGCGGATAAGATAGATGCCTGGGTCAACAGATGGAGACGTTTGCAAGACAACAACCATTTGCACGAACAGTTCGACGACGTTTGCAGGAGCATGGACTATCAGCTCGGAGACCACGGCTGCGGTTACCCTTGACGCTATGTCACAGAGAGGAGCGCCTGCGATGGTGTACTCAACGACGAAGATGGGTGCACGAATGACAAAACGTCATTTTTTCGGATGAATCCAGGTTCTGTTTACAGCATCATGATGGTCGCATCCGTGTTTGGCGACATAACGGTGAACGCACATTGGAAGCGTGTATTCGTCATCGCCACACTGGCGTATCACCCGGAGTGATGGTCGTGGTCGTGCGGTAGCGTTCTCGCTTCTCACGCCCGGGTTCCCGGGTTCGATTCCCGGCGGGGTCAGGGATTTTCTCTGCCTCGTGATGGCTGGGTGTTTTGTGCTGTCCTTAGGTTAGTTAGGTTTAAGCAGTTCTAAGTTCTAGGGGACTGATGACCATCGATGTTAAGTCCCATAGTGCTCAGAGCCGGAGTGATGGTATAGGGTGCCATTTGTTACACGTCTCGGTCACCTCTTGTTCGCATTGACGACACTTTGAACAGTGGACGTTACATTTCAGATGTGTTACGACCCGTGGCTCTACCCTTCATTCGATCCCTGCGAAACCCTACATTTGAGCAGGATAACGCACGACCGCATGTTACAGGTACTGTACAGGCCTTTCTGGATACAGAAATTGTTCGACTGCTGCCCTGGCCAGCACATTCTCCAGATCTCTCACCAATTGAAAACGTTTGGTCAATGGTGGCCGAACAACTGACTCGCCACAATACGCCAGTCACTACTCTTGATGAACTGTGATATCGTGTTGAAGCTGCATGGTCCTGTGTATCTGTACACGCCATCCAAGCTCTGTTTGACTCAGTGCCCAGGCGTATCAAGGCCGTTATTACTGGCAGAGGTGGTTGTTCTTCGTACTGATTTCTCAGTATCTATGCACCCCAGTTGCGTGAAAATGTAATCACACGTCAGTTCTAGTATAATATATTTGTCCAAAGAATACCCGTGTATCATCTGCATTTCTTCTTGGTGTAGCAATTTAAATGGCCAGTAGTGTACTTCTTTATGATGAGGTACTGAAAAGTAATATCTCCGAATTTTTGATGAGAAAACTCTTGAAGCTTTTCAAATGAAACAGACGTTGTTAACATTTTACATCTTTATTCTTCATATCTATACAGGGTGTTACAAAAAAGGTACGGCCAAACTTTCAGGAAACATTCCTCACACACAAAGAAAGAAAATATGATAGGTGGACATGTGTCCGGAAACGCTTACTTTCCATGTTAGATCTCATTTTATTACTTCTCTTCAAATCACATTAATCATGGAATTGAAACACACAGCAACAGAACGTACCAGCGTGACTTCAAACACTTTGTTACAGGAAATGTTCAAAATGTCCTCCGTTAACGGGGATACATGCATCCACCCTCCGTCGCATGGAATCCCTGATGCGCTGATGCAGCCCTGGAGAATGGCGCATAGTATCACAGCCGTCCACAATACGAGCACGAAGAGTCTCTACATTTGGTACCGGGGTTGCGTAGACAAGAGCTTTCAAATGCCCGCATAAATGAAAGTCAAGGGGATTGAGGTCAGGAGAGCGTGGAGGCCATGGAATTGGTCCGCCTCTACCAATCCATCGGTTACCGAATCTGTTGTTGAGAAGCGTACGAACACTTCGATTGAAATGTGCAGGAGCTCCATCGCGCATGAACCACATGTTGTGTCGTACTTGTAAAGGCACATGTTCTCGCAGCACAGGTAGAGTATCCCGTATGAAATCATGATAACGTGCTCCATTGAGCGTAGGTGGAAGAACATACTGACGAAACTAAAATGATCTCTAACATGGAAATTAAGCGTTTACGGACGCTTGTCCACATAACATGTTTTCTTTATTTGTGTGTGATAAATGTTTCCTGAAAGTTTGGCCGTACGTTTTTGTAACACCCTGTATATTTGCAGCCATCTGCTGCAAGTAGGCTCCGAATTGTGGGGAGTAACAGGCAGCGTGTTACGTCACTATGTCTGTGCGTGTGAAACGACGTGCTGTAATAGAGTTTCGAATTAGAAGAACTCGTCAACACATAGAGCACTCTCTCATTCAGCACCACAATGCCAGACCACACACGAGCGCTGTGACATATGCAACAATCCGACGTCTTGAGTCACAGACATCGGTCATTCTCGAGGACTTCAGCCTGATACTGATGAATCGGTGCAAGCAGAGGTGAGGTTGCGGCTCCGTCAACAAAGTGAAACATTCTGTAGTGACGATATCAAAGAACTGGTCTCTGGTTGGGTGAAATGTGTTCGTCGCCAGGGTGACTACGTTGAGAAGTAAATATGTAGAGGTGTAGACTAAAGATGTAGAATGTTAGTAACGTTTGTTTTATATAAAAAAAACTTCTTTTTCAGCACACCCTCATACATCGACCATGGCCTCAGATCCCAGAAGTTTTATCTGAAGTAACCACCAGCCTTTAAAACTCCCATTTTATAATTGCGTGATCTCTTAGGCAAACAGGAGAAGATCTTCTTGTTAGGATGAAATCAAAAGAAATCTCTTATGCAACGTGAGAATCGTTAATAGAAGTTAAGGGTTCTGAGTAAACCATGTTTGAATATGCAAAATTGAAGAGAACTATTCGGAAATGTCACACAGACAAGTTTACCAATCACATAATCGGACTTGAACAGAGTGAAAACAAGTTTTAAGGTGAACACCAACAAAAGTAAAACTAGAGTAATGAAGTGCAGCCAAATTAAATCAAGTGATGATGAGGGAATGAGATTAAAGTATGGGACGCTAAAAATAGTAAATAAGTTTCGTTATGTGGCCAATAAAATAACTCACAATTGCAGAAGTGAACAGGGCATAAAATGCGTATTAGTTGTAACGAGAAGAGCGTTTCCCAAAAATACAAATATGTTCAGGTGTTGAGTATAACTGGAGAGAAAAGAGTTCTGTGCCACTAATTGTCTAAAAGAAAGAATAGGTTTGTGGGACACATGCTGAGCATCGAGGAACAGTTAATTTCGTAGTGGTGGGAAGTGTGTTCAAAAATGTTTCAAATGGCTCTGAGCACTATGGGACTTAACATCTGTGGTCATCAGTCCCCTAGAACTTAGAACTACTTAAACCTAACTAACCTAAGGACATCACACACATCCATGCCCGAGGCAGGATTCGAACGTGCGACCGTAGCGATCACGCGGTTCCAAACTGAAGCGCCTAGAACCGCACGGCCACACCGGCCGGCTATGAAGTGTGTGTCGGTGTCTGTGGGAGGTGGGGTGCGGGGGTGGGTGTATGGGGTAGAATGGTATATGGAGACCAAGAGTTGACTACAGTAAGCAGGGTGAAATGGGTGTTGTTGTGTACGATTTGGTACACAGTAGTAAGGAGAGAAGGAGACGTGGGCTACAGACTGGAGTAGAAACTTTCACGGTAGGAAAGCAGGAAACGAAAAGAAATCATTAGCGAACAGGTTAACACAATAAAAAGAAGATTTACTTAACTTTTATTTCTCAAAGCGAACGAAGACTCATCACAAATGTTGCAGCAGGAAATGAAGTCCATCTCTCAATGTCAAGAAGGAAGATGCTCGCTGTACCAAGCACGAATGATGGTTTCATGGTGAAGAGGCTCCAACTGCAAGTGAGTTGAGTGGCTGCCACCGGCTGTCTTATATCGCGGCAGGAGAGGGCGCTCATGGTATGGACCTCTGGGGGTGTGGCATGCACCATTCGATCCGCCAGATCGCACGCTTTGCTATCAGCGTCAGACGGAAACTTGCAGTTCCGTTACCAACTTCACGTGCCCGTGGGATGGTATCCATACCGCAGAGACAGGCTGGACAGTGAAGGGGGATAGCGATAAAAATTGTAACAGTATCGAAGGAAATTGACGGAGATCCGAAGTGTGAAATAATTTGGATGAAGGTCACGGTTAAAGCAGGTTCAAACATGGTAATTCGATGTCTCTATATGCCCCCTGGCTCAGCAGCTGTTGCGGCAGAGCACCTGAAGGAATATTTCGAAAATATTTCGAGTAGATTTCCCGACCATGTTACAGTTCTGATGGAGATATTAATTTGCCGGATATAGATTGGGAGACTCAAACGTTTATAACGTGTGGCAGGGACAAAGAATCCAGTGAATTTTTTTTTTAAGTGCATTATCTGAAAACTACCTTGAGCAGTTAAACAGAGAACCGACTCGTGGCGATTACATATTAGACCTTCTGGTGACAAACAGACCCGAACTATTTGAAACAGTTAACGCAGAACAGGGAATCAGCGATCATGAAGCGGTTACTGAATCGATGATTTCAGCCGTAAATAGAAATATTAAAAAAGGTAGGAAGATTTTTCTGTTTGACAAAAGTGACAAAAAGCAGATTTCAGAGTGCTTGACGGCTCAACACAAAAATTTTGTCTCAAGTACAGATAGTGTTGAGGATCAGCGGACAAATTTCAAAACCATCGCACAATATGCATTAGATGAGTATGTGCCAAGCAAGATCGTAAGAGATGGAAAAGAGCCACCGTGGTACCACAACCGAGTTAGGAAACTGCTGCGGAAGCAAAGGGAACTTCACAGCAAACATAAACATAGCCTAAGCCTTGCAGACAAACAAAAATTACGCGAAGCGAAATGTAGTGTGTGGAGGACTATGCGAGAGACGTTCAGTGAATTCGAAAGTACAGTTCTATGTACTGACTCGGCTGAAAATCCTAAGAAATTTTGGTCTTATGTCAAAGCGGTAGGTGGATCAAAACAGAATGTCCAGACACTCTGTGACCAAAATGGTACTGAAACAGAGGATGACAGACTAAAGGCCGAAATACTAAATGTCTTTGTCCAAAGCTGTTTCACAGAGGAAGACTGCACTGTACTTCCTTCTCTAGATTGTCGCACAGATGACAAAATGGCAGATATCGAAATAGATGACACAGGGATAGGAAAACAATACAATCGCTCAAAAGAGGAAAGGCCGCTGGACCTGATGGGATACCAGTTCAATTTTACACTGAGTACGCGAAGGAACTTGCCCCCCTTCTTACAGCGGAGTACTGTAGGTCGCTAGAAGAGCGTAGCCTTCCAAAGGATTGGAAAAGGGCACAGGTCATCCCCGTTTTCAAGAAGGGACGTCGAACAGATGTGCGGAACTATAGACCTATATCTCTAACGGCGATCAGTTGTAGAATTGTGGAACACGTATTATGTTCGAGTATAGTGACTTCTCTGGAGACTAGAAATCTACTCTGTAGGAATCAGCATGGGTCTCGAAAAAGACGATCGTGTGAAACTCAGCTCGCGCTATTCGTCCACGAGACTCAGAGGGCCATAGACACGGGTTCCCAGGTAAATGCCGTGTTTCTTGACTTCCGCAAGGCGTTCGATACAGTTCCCCACAGTCGTTTAATGAACAAAGTAAGAGCATATGGACTGTCAGACCAATTGTGTGATTGGATTGAAGGGTTCCTAGGTAACAGAACGCAGCATGTCATTCTCAATGGAGACAAGTCTTCCGAAGTAAGAGTGATTTCAGGTGTGCCGCAGGGTAGTGTCGTAAGACCGTTGCGATTCACAATACATATAAATGACCTTGTGGATAACATCGGATGTTCACTGAGGCTTTTTGCGGATGATGCTGTAGTATATCGAGAGGTTGTAACAATGGAAAATTGTACTGAAATGCAGGAGGATCTGCAACGAATTGGCGCATGGTGCAGGGAATGGCAATTGAATATCAATGTAGGCATGTGTAATGTGCTGCGAATACATAGAAAGAAAGATCCTTTATCGTTTAGCTACAATGTAGCAGGTCAGCAACTGGAAGCAGTTAATTCCTTAAATTATTTGGGAGTACGCATTAGGAGTGATTTAAAATGGAATGATCATATAAAGTTGATCGTCGGTAAAGCAGATGCCAGACTGAGATTCATTGGAAGAATCCTAAGGAAATGTAGTCAGAAAACAAAGGAAGTAGATTACAGTACACTTGTTCGCCCACTGCTTGAATATTGCTCACCAGTGTGGGATCCGTACCAGATAGGGTTGATAGAAGAGATAGAGAAGATCCAACGGAGAGCAGCGCGGTTCGTTACAGGAACATTTAGTAATCGCGAAAGCACTACGGAGATGATAGATAAACTCTAGTGGAAGACTCTGCAGGAGAGACGCTCAGTAGCTCGGTACGGGATTTTGTTGAAGTTTCGATAACATGCCTTCACCGAGGAGTGAAGCAGTATATTGCTCCCTCCTACTTATATCTGGCGAAGAGACCATGAGGATAAAATCAGTGAGATTAGTGCCCACACAAAGGCATACCGACAATCTTTCTTTCCACGAACAATACGAGACCGGAATAGAAGGGAGAACCGCTAGAGGTACTCAAAGTACCCTCCACCACACACCATCAGGTGGCTTGCGGAGTATGGATGTAGATGTAGATGTAGATACGACAGATGTAGAGATGAACAGACTTCTGCAGGGTGGACTGTTGTGGAGAGCTGCATGAAGTCAGTCTTCGTCTGAAGGCCACATCAACAGCACCAACAACAGCAACGACAACAATATAAACTCAGACAATATATTAGACAGTAAAATTTCATAGGATGATCCACCTAAAACAACAACAGTACAATGCAAACAAGTTAATGTCAGGTACAAACCAGTTAGGTAAACTGTAAATGTCGTGTGGCATCATTGATATTGGATATCCAATGAAAGTGGGTTCAGCATCCTGTATGAAAGCACGTTCTTCCTCCATGTACACTGACCCCTCTCCTTGGGAAGATACACTGGGGTGACAAAAGTCACGGGGTGCCTCGCAACACCATGTGGGACCTTCTTTTACTTGTAGTGCAGCAACTCGAGCTGGCATGGACTCAACAAGTCTTTGGAAGACCCCTGCAGATATATTGAGCCGTGCTGCCTCTACAGCCATATTCCCAGTGAACGCTCGATTACGTCCCATAAGTGTTCGGTGGGATTCACGCCCAAAATGTTCTTCAAACAAACCGCCAACAGGTGTGACCCAGTGACATGCCCCATTATCATCCATACAAATTCAATCGTATTTTGGAAACATGAAGTCTACGAATGTCTGCAACTGGTCTACAATTCTGGTGGACCAAAAGACCCAGTAAACACAGCCCACTCCTTTATGGAGCCATCACCAGCTTGCACAGTGCCTTGTTGGTAACTTTGGTCCATGGCTTCGTGGAATCCGCGCCACTCTCGAACCCTACCATCAGCTCTTACCAACTGAAATCAGGAGTCATCTCACCAGGCCATGGTTTTCCAGTCCTCTAGGGTCAAAACGATATGGTCACGAGCCCAGGAGACGCGTTGCAAGCGATGTCGTGTTGTTTGCAAAGACACTCGCGTCGGTCGTCAGCTGCCATAGCGCATTAACGCCAAATTTCGCCGCACTGTCCTAAGGAACACGTTCCTCGTACGCCGCACGTTAATTTCTGCGGATGGATTTCTGTGGATCCCGGAATATTGAATTCCCTAAGGATTTCCGAAGTGAAATGTCCCAAGCGTCTAGATCCAACTACCATTCGCCGTTCAAACTCTGTTAATTGCAGTCGTGTGGCCATAATCACGTTGGATACTATTTCAAGTGAATCACCTGATTACAAAAGACAGCTCCGACAGTGCACTGCCCATTTATACTTTGTGTACTCCGTAGTACTGCCATCTTTAAACGTGCATACCACCGTCCCATTACTTTTGTCACCTCAGTGTAATTATGATACTATTGCCGTTTGTGTGTTCGTAGAGTGTAGTGTTATGTCAGAGCTCTAAGATTATGGTCCTGAGAAAAGCGACAGGATGCACTCTGGAATAACACCAACAAAACCGCCGAACTTAACGTCCCCATCCGACTGACGGATTACCATCAGCAAACAGTGTATGAAACGTCCCCTTTGAAGAATTATACATGAGTGTCCTTAAACAGATACACAATATTTTTTTAGCGCAACGCAATCTGACTTTCAAAAATCCCTACAAAAAAAAATGGCCCTGACTAACATTAACCTATGCGTTTCACAAATCGCTTACCTCGCAAAAATCTTGGTTACTCGAACTACTGCAATACAGCAAGCGCCACTACTGCCAGCTAAATAAAAGATTCAAACTATGGAAGGCACTAACTACTGATAGGGATAGTTAGCAAATGAAAGATATTAATAGAGAACAAACAATGTATTTACCTTAATATCATCATATATATATATATATATATATATATATATATATATATATATATATATATATATATATATATATATATATATATATAGCAGTTCATGACAAATTTCAAAACTCCGCCATCTCTCTCCCCACATCCACCACTGCTGGCGGCTCACCTCCAACTGCGCAACGCTACGCGCTGTTAACAGCCCAGCTGCCCAACACTACAATGGCGAGTATTACAACCATGCACAGCAGCCACAGACTGCACACAGCACAGCCAGTGATTCTCACACAGAGCGCTACGTAACGTTGCCAATAAGAAAACATAAACAGCCTACTTACAAGTGTTACGGGCCCCGTTTCAGGAGACATTGCAGAGAGGTCCGGAAGTTAATCCTGCACATTGACCCAAAGACTGCTGATAAGGAATTTGATGCCACCACCCCTCCTGCCTATGACGACCAAATACTAGCTGGGAAAATTTCGACTCCAACCGGCTTACATCGGAGTCTAGCACCACGGCACGAGGGTGGATTAGGAACCTCAGCCACGGAGGCTGATAAACACCACGTATCATCAACTGAAAGAGCACACAGCACTAAACTAACAACAGAGAGAAACCCGTGTGTGTATTCGACGATTTCTTTAAATATACAGGTCAAGTGTGGCTCGGTGGCTAAGTGAGTGTCAAATCGGGCTCGTGAAGTCAGTTCAAATATCGGAAGAAGTAAAAGGCAGTCCTCAGAACCATTTTCAAATGTTTTTCCAGAATGTGCAAACAAAACATCAATGGCATTTACTAGTATCTAAGACAAAATTAAACTAACCTACACAGATGCTGAACGGTACATTGTGTGCTCATCTCTGAAGTCAAGTACTTGTTCAAATGGCTCTGACCACTATGGGACTCAACTTCTGAGGTCATTAGTCCCCTAGAACTTAGAACTAGTTAAACTTAACTAACCTAAGGACGTCACACACATCCATGCCCGAGGCAGGATTCGAACCTGCGACCGTAGCGGTCTCGCGGTTCCAGACTGCAGCGCCTAGAACCGCACGGCCACTTCGGCCGGCTCAAGTAGTTAAGTAACTGCTTAAAAGAAGAGAGAAACTATCTCTCAGTATGGAAGAGCAACACGATCTAAATTACATTGTGTAGTAGCTTACATATATGTAGTTCATTCCTAATTGTGAATCTGTGAGCTAGAGTTTTTATTTCCTAAATCTTAAAAACCTTTGTTACATAACAAATTTATTTGTTATAAAACTCTATAGACTACATCAACATTAGTCGACCATATGCCACTCCATTCTTACGGTGACACAGTTTCCAGTATAATGGCTGGAACTCTTTACAGCGTATTGTCTGCTCTGACAAAAGTTACCACTGTGCTGTAGGGAATGACGGAGAAGCTGAGACCAATGAAATAAATCATCTAAGATTGCGTACTATTCATTCAGATGAAATCAATCTTGATATTGATGCCGGCCAACATATTGCACTTTGAACACCGCTGTTTTGCAGTGCAGGCTTATGCGTCAGTGCCGCGGGACTTACAAATGATCTACATCGCCTCATAAATTGTCAACTGCGTCTCTATCTTTATTGCCGGTAGGTCATTATTGGTTTATCAAAGCAAGAGAGAGCATGTACTCGGTTTCTGCACGTAATTACAGGACACCAAATAAGGATGTAATATCAATTTTCCAATAGTCACGATGTCGGGAGGACATGATTGGTGCTTATAACAGGCGCGAGAGCACGATAGAGCACCGTTACGTTAAGTGCTATGGAGATCTATTCTCCCGTGCGTTTGGTCATTCGTAGTAGAAGATCGGAAAGTAGTAGTAGAGAGCTCTTGACACATACGAAGAAAAATACGCTGATAGCCGTTTGAACTAGGGGCATCTACCTAATAGATTATGTGTCCCAGTCCAGTTGATAACTTGAAAAACTATTCAGAATAATAGAACAGGAAACTGAATATCTATTAGATGACGATCATTTTGGCCTTAGGAAAAGTAAAGGCACCAGAGAGGCAGCTCTGACGTTGCACTCGATAATGGAGGCAACACTGAAGACAAATGAAGACTTTTTCTTACCATTTGTCGACCTAGAAATAGTTTTTAATACGTGAAAATGATGTGTGTTCGGCACTCTCAGGGAAAATGGCTCTGAGCACTATGGGACTCAACTGCTGAGGTCATTAGTCCCCTAGAACTTAGAACTAGTTAAACCTAACTAACCTAAGGACATCACAAACATCCATGCCCGAGGCAGGATTCGAACCTGCGACCGTAGCGGTCTTGCGGTTCCAGACTGCAGCGCCTTTAACCGCACGGCCACTTCGGCCGGCACTCTCAGGGAAAAGGTATAAGCTGTAGTGAAGGGTAATATACAATGTACGTCTGCATCATACTCCCTAAGACACCTAATGGTGTGTGGCGGAGGGTGGTTCCGGTACCACTAACTGATTCCGCGTTTCCTGTTCCATTCGCTAAGGGCGCGTGGGAAGAATGATGGTCGTTAAGGCCTTTCATTTCTCGCATTTTCTCGTCATGGTCATTTCGTGAGATGTATGTGGGAGTTACGTTATCAGAGTCTTCCCGGTAAGACCTCACTCGAAATTTCAATGGCAGACCTTGCGAGGTGCCATGGTGGAGAAGAGTTTGAACCTCTTTAATTCTGACGAATTTCGCATGAGAACGAGACATGCACTCGACCCCCTCCTTATCTACCACCTAATTAATTATGCGCACAACGGTAACGGAATTTAATAAAAATCGTAATCTACTCAGATAAAAAAGAGAACTTTATCATAATAAACAACAGGAAATGGGATTCTGCATATATCTACGAAATGATATGCTGATTAAATATTACAATTAGATTTATTATACATCGGAACATAAAGGTACATGATTATCGACACAAACAGTAGGTTAAAGGGTAGGGTGTAATGAACTGAGAATAAGAGTTGGCTCGAGAACAAGGGGCTCCTACTCTCTGTGATCCAATAGCTTGACGATAATGACTGGAGGTCCTAATCAATCAAAAATTACTCTCCCGACTATATTGCAGTATCACGATTATTAATTAGAGCTCAAATGGGATCACATGGAGAAACAAGCAAGGTGGAGTTGTAGCAAAGAGAGCGCGCGTGCTGCTGAAGGATTCAGTATCCAAAGATAGGTCATACAATGCCGGAGCCGCAAAATACTTTACCAGTCCTAAAATCTGTCGCAGGTCGTCGGTAGGCAGCGTCCTGATGATGTAGGTGCTGCCTTCTGCTGTACAGCAACTCTGTTTCAACCCCTGGCCTCGAAGGCTGTCCGAGAATTCTAACTTCTGCTGAAAAAGTGCGACTAAGACGCAAGACCGCCCGACTCCCACTAAGATCAGTTCCAGAATCCCCTGCGCCCGCGCAACGCAAGAGAGAAGCTAACATTGCTCAACTGCCTACTCTCCTCAGCATTCAGTGCTTATTCCAAAATTCGCCCACACTGTCTCACAACATCATTCGCGCCAATAGCGACCGTTCCCTCCAATTTCGAGCAGGGCTTTATTACGTCAACTAGCCTCAGTTTAAGTTGACCAATCATAACCCTGCTATTCAACTGAGGGCGCTTAACTTGGCGTTTGACCGGTTACGAAAACAACCTGCCTAGCCCACTGGCTATCCGGCGCTAGACAGTCGCACCCAGCAGGGCACAGTCCACAAGTATTCTCAGAATCAAGAGGTCACTGCAGTCAGTCGGTGCCAGGAGTCTTCGTTCCGGACGCGAACGGTAAACACATAAACTGCGGCGACACTCAGACGTCTCGCAGGTCATTTCGCCCTTCGTACAATAGGCGAAACTCGACCGACGTCAGTCGTTCCACCAGGCGCTTAAACCCATTATACGAAACCCTCAGAATTCGGGGAAGTGTAGCGCCCAACCGGAAATGCAGTGTGCCGCGTCCTCCGATGCTCACCGAGCGAGGTGGCGCAGTGGTTAGACACTGGACTCGCATTCGGGAGGACGACGGTTCAATCCCGCGTCCGGCCATCCTGATTTAGGTTTTCCGTGATTTCCCTAAATCGCTCCAGGCAAATGCCGGGATGGTTCCTTTCAAAGGGCACGGCCGACTTCCTTCACCGTCCTTCCCTAAACCGATGAGACTGACGACCTCGCTGTCTGGTCTCCTTCCCCAAAACCAACCAACCTCCGATGCTCGCCTCGCACAGGCCACGCAGGGAAGTAGCCCAACATGCATAGCAATCAAGTGAAAAGTATTTTTGAGCTCTCAGTACACATACTCTCATTACCCGCCAGCAGAGCCGAGAGCGCTAACGCGCTGCTTCCTGGACTCGGGTAGGCGCGCCGGCCCCGGATCGAATCCGCCCGGCGGATTAACAACGAGGGCCGATGTGCCGGCCAGCCTGGATGTGGTTTTTAGGCGGTTTTCCACATCCCACTAGGTGAATACCGGGCTGGTCCCTACGTTCCGGCCGGCCGCGGTGGCCGTGCGGTTCTGGCGCTGCAGTCCGGAACCGCGGGTCTGCTACGGTCGCAGGTTCGAATCCTGCCTCGGGCATGGGTGTGTGTGATGTCCTTAGGTTAGTTAGGTTTAAGTAGTTCTAAGTTCTAGGGGACATATGACCTAAGATGTTGAGTCCCATAGTGCTCAGAGCCATTTGAACCATTTGAACCTACGTTCCGCCACAGTTACACGGCTCGCAGACATCTGAACACTTTCGCACTATTCCATGGATTACATTCGACGCAGACAGTAGGGGTACACTGATTCCACAATTCTACAACAGGCTATAATCAACGATATAGTTATGTTCACCTGTCCTAAGACCCTTCTTGAAAACAGGAATGACCTGCTCTTTTTTTTTACTCGCTAGGAAATCTCCGTCGCTCCTGCGATCTACGATCAAGTGCTGCTACAAGGGGAGCAAGTTCGTCACATAATGATTGTAGAATCTTATACCTATCTCATCTGGTCCTGATTTATTTCCACTACTAAGCAATTGTAGTTGCTTTTATAATCCGCAATCGGTTATCTCAATACGTGCGATTTCGACTTTCGTATGATGGTTGGAACGAGGGACCGTCTTAGGATCTTCTGCGTGAAACAATTCCGGAGGAGCGAATTCAGTATTCAGCTTTTGTTTGTCAGCTAGCTTTTCACCTCTCTTGAATCTGAGATGTTCTCTTTGTTTACATAGCACGATTACTTTGAATTTTTTCGATTTGTTTTCCACGTCATCGTACTGAGCGCGGACTATTTGATAGTGACTAATCAGACACTCTTCAATTTGTATCCTGTCACTCTTGCCAAGCAGAAACATTTTTCTACCTTCCTTAACATTTCGTGTAATATTAACATTTGTTGTCACAGCGTTATGATCATTGGTACCCCTTCCTGTACGTTAACTGATTCGATAAATCCAGGTCTAAGAGTTCTTTACAAGTCTGGGAGTTCTTCTCTAATTATCTGTTCGAGATAAGTTTCAGTGAAGGCAATTAGAATAATGTCACACGAATATCGTTTCTGCCACGAGTTTTGATACCATGACTCTCCCGAACTACAGGTGGCAAGTTGAAGTCACTCCTTATTACCTCTCCGAAGTGGTCTCCCACTTTGTACAAGAGCCCAGAGGGGCATAAAGCAAAGCTGCATTATTTCTACTCTACTGTTCATGGTGTACGTTGATGACATAATGTAGGAATAATTGAAGGGAACAAGACTAGGACTAGACTTTAGGACGAAGAATAATAAGTGATAAGATTTGCTTAAGACATTTGTATCCTCTGTGAACCTGAGAAACACTTACAGGACCGGCTGAATAGAATAAAAGGTCGAATGAGCAAACACTATGGATTGCATATAAACGAAACGAAGACGAAAGTAGTGAAGAGTAGGAAAATGTGATTAGCGATAAACTTAAATGTGGGGACCACAAAGGAAGAAACGGATTTCTGCCGCCGACTGCTGTGACCGAGCGGTTCTAGGCGCTTCAGTCCGGAACCGCGCAACTGCTATAGTCACAGGTTAGAATCCTGCCTCGGGCATGGATATGTGTGATGTTGTTAGGTTAGTTAGGTTTAAGTAGTTCTAAGTTCTAGGGGACTGTCCCATAGTGCTCAGAGCCATTTTTTTTTTAATTTCTGCTACCTGCTACCTCGGATAGCAAACATCGAATGATGTGCAGAGCAAAAAGGATATCGGAAATGGACTGGTACAGACAAATAGGGGTTTCCTGATCAAAAGAAATGTGCTAGTATCATATAGGCTGGAAATGAACGCCTGGATCACATCATTGTGTGGAATTGAATCATGGACTGTGTGAAAACCGGAAAAAAAGAGAATCGAAGCGTTGAAGATGTGGTGTTACACAAGATTGCAAAAAATTAATTGGACTGATAAAATTCTGAGGTACTGCGCAGAACTGCTTAAGAAAGGAATGTATGGAAAAAACTGACAAGAAGTACGAACAGTATAAGACATCTATTAATAGGATTGTTAGACATATATTAAGATATAAAGGAGTAATTTGTGTAGTACTGGGGGGAGGTGAAGAGGGCGAGAATATTAGGACAAGTGACAGATTGGAATACATCGAACATGTAATTGAGGATGATTATTGTAGGTGCTATTCTGAGATAGAGAGGTTGTTACAGCGGTAGAAATCATTGCGGGTTGCATCAGACTACTCAGACGACTCACGGTTCAAATTAAAAACGATATCTGGACTTACAGTCTAACAGAACGACTGTGGTGTGTTACTTATGCTCTGCACATTCAATTCACTGGGTGGTTACAATTAAACTTCCACTACTTGAGAGGACCCCCATGAAAAATGAGTGATCGTAGGACAATGAAACTTTGTGAAAAATCTGTAAGAACATTCGGAAAAGTAATAATGAATAAGTATTTGAAAGAACACACATTTTACTTTCCAGATGAGAGGATAACATTTGTTAACTGCGTACCATGTTTAAGATCTAGGTTACAAACGCTGCTCAATGTGACGGCCATCTGCATCCAGATCAGTCCGAAACTGCCCTAGTGATTGCTCTATTGATGCCCGAAACATCTCAAGTGGGAAGTTGGCTACCTCCCTCGCAATGCTCATCTTCACACTCGCACGTGTGGTTGCGTCCCGGTGATAAATCCTGTCCTTTAGGTAACCCCAGTAACCCCATAGCCAGAAATTACACGGGTTCAAATCTGGTGATCTTGGATCCACGCACTTTGGAAAGAAAGACTATTTATTCAGTTTTCTCCAGACGTGCTTCGGAGTTACCGAAGACCTCCCGAGCAACGTGAGGTGGAATTCCATCGTCCATTAAAGCAGCCGAAGCCAATGCGCTTATCTACCGTAGAGCAGGAATCACATGTTGGCGAAGCAGATCACAGTAACTTGTGCCGTTCAGGCTACATATCCTTGGTCCTTGGGGTCAGTATTCCTCTTACGTCGCCGTAACCACTACCGGCGCATAACAGCAAGTCATGACACTAATGCTCCTAACAATGCAAATCCTGCAGTACGCAGTCTTAACACCATTCCCATGACGCTGGGTACCAAGAACGTAAATATTTTTCCGTCTACATTGGCTCAAGTAACTAAACTTTAATTATAACCACCCTGTGCTAGCTGATCCCTGTGTAGCTCACTCGAGAATTATTCGTGATTGAAATAACCTTCAAACAATATGACGGGTCGCTGATACGCATCTTGGGAATGTGATGGTAAGTTACAGTGACGCGGGCAGAATCTTGTTTTGGGCATTGCGCATTATGCGTAGCCTGCCCCGTGTCCAAGCAGCGAGTCCGCAGCTCGTGGTCTTGCGATAGCGTTCTCGCTTCCCACGCACGGGGTCCCGGGTTCGATTCCCGGCGGGGCCAGGGATTTTCTCTGCCTCGTGATGACTGGGTGTTGTGTGTCTGTCATCATCATTTCATCCCAATCGACACGCAAGTCACCGAAGTGGCGTCAACTTGAAAGACTTGCACCAGGCGAACGGTCTACCCGGCGGGAGGCCCTAGCCACACGGCAGCGAACCTCAATCTCTGTGCAGGAGTAAGCTACAGATTATTGTACTGGCGGCCTCTCTCTGCCGCCATATTTCTGTCCACTCTTCCTCCCGTGCGCTTAAAGTTCAGGTTTGTGGATGGAAGTACCTTAGGCGCGGATAAGTAAGTGCCCACTACGCGTTACATCCTCTGCGAGAAGGTTCACCAGTTCATTATGTTACAGGCCTTGGTGCGATGGTACCAGCGAAGGTCGCCCGAAGTTCCGTACCACTGCAGCTAAACCGCAATCTCCGTTACGTTCATACGTCGAACGATGTTGTCTCTCCGTACTATCAGGGTGGTGAAAGCCGATTACTGGGGAAGAGTTATGGACGAACTGATGTTTTACGTTGAGTTGCGGACAACTTTCAGAAAGCGCAGACGGAAAAGCGGAAGAAGGATACTACACTACTGGCCATTAAAATTGCTACACCAAGAAGAAATGCAGATGATAAACGGGTATTCATTGGACAAATATACACTCCTGGAAATGGAAAAAAGAACACATTGACGCCGGTGTGTCAGACCCACCATACTTGCTCCGGACACTGCGAAAGGGCTGTACAAGCAATGATCACACGCACGGCACAGCGGACACACCAGGACCCGCGGTGTTGGCCGTCGAATGGCGCTGGCTGCGCAGCATTTGTGCACCGCCGCCGTCAGTGTCAGCCAGTTTGCCGTGGCATACGGAGCTCCATCGCAGTCTTTAACACTGGTAGCATGCCGCGACAGCGTGGACGTGAACCGTATGTGCAGTTGACGGACTTTGAGCGAGGGCATATAGTGGGCATGCGGGAGGCCGGGTGGACATACCGCCGAATTGCTCAACACGTGGGGCGTGAGGTCTCCACAGTACATCGATGTTGTCACCAGTGGTCGGCGGAAGGTGCACGTGCCCGTCGACCTGGGACCGGACCGCAGCGACGCACGGATGCACGCCAAGACCGTAGGATCATACGCAGTGCCGTAGGGGACCGCACCGCCACTTCCCAGCAAATTAGGGACACTGTTGCTCCTGGGGTATCGGCGAGGACCATTTGCAACCGTCTCCATTAAGCTGGGCTACGGTCCCGCACACCGTTAGGCCGTCTTCCGCTCACGCCCCAACATCGTGCAGCCCGCCTCCAGTGGTGTCGCGACAGGCGTGAATGGAGGGACGAATGGAGACGTGTCGTCTTCAGCGATGAGAGTCGCTTCTGCCTTGGTGCCAATGGTGGTCGTATGCGTGTTTGGCGCCGTGCAGGTGAGCGCCACAATCAGGACTGCATACGACCGAGGCACACAGGGCCAACACCCGGCATCATGGTGTGGGGAGCGATCTCCTACACTGGCCGTACACCACTGGTGATCGTCGAGGGGACACTGAATAGTGCACGGTACATCCAAACCGTCATCGAACCCATCGTTCTACCATTCCTAGACCGGCAAGGGAACTTGCTGTTCCAACAGGACAATGCACGTCCGCATGTATCCCGTGCCACCCAACGTGCTCTAGAAGGTGTAAGTCAACTACCCTGGCCAGCAAGATCTCCGGATCTGTCCCCCATTGAGCATGTTTGGGACTGGATGAAGCGTCGTCTCACGCGGTCTGCACGTCCAGCACGAACGCTGGTCCAACTGAGGCGCCAGGTGGAAATGGCATGGCAAGCCGTTCCACAGGACTACATCCAGCATCTCTACGATCGTCTCCATGGGAGAATAGCAGCCTGCATTGCTGCGAAAGGTGGATATACACTGTACTAGTGCCGACATTGTGCATGCTCTGTTGCCTGTGTCTATGTGCCTGTGGTTCTGTCAGTGTGATCATGTGATGTATCTGACCCCAGGAATGTGTCAATAAAGTTTCCCCTTCCTGGGACAATGAATTCACGGTGTTCTTATTTCAATTTCCAGGAGTGTATTATACTAGAACTGACATGTGATTACATTTTCACGCAATTTGGGTGCATAGATCCTGAGAAATCAGTACCCAGAACAACCACCTCTGCCAGTAATAACTGCCTTGATACGCCTGGGCATTGAGTCAAACACGACACCACAGTTCATCAAGAGTAGTGAGTGGCGTATTGTGGCGAGTCAGTTGTTCGGCCACCATTGACCAAACGTTTTCAATTGGTGAGAGATCTGAAGAATGTGCTGGCCAGGGCAGCAGTCGAACATTTTCTGTATCCAGAAAGGCCCGTACAGGACCTGCAGCATGCGGTCGTGCATTATCCTGCTGAAATGTAGGGTTTCGCAGGGATCGAAGAAGGGTAGAGCCACGGGTCGTAACACATCTGAAATGTAACGTCCACTGTTCAAAGTGCCGTCAATGCGAACAAGAGGTGACCAAGACGTGTAACCAAGGGCACCCCATACCATCACGCCGGGTAATACGTCAGTATGGTGATGACGAATACACGCTTCCAATGTACGTTCACCGCGATGTCGCCAAACACGGATGCGACCATCATGATGCTGTAAACAGAACCTGGATTCATCCGAAAATTGGAGGTTTTGCCATTCGTGCACCCAGGTTCGTCTTTGAGTACACCATCGCAGGCGCTCCTGTCTGTGATGCAGCGTCAAGGGTGACTGCAGCCATGGTCTCCGAGCTGATAGTCCATGCTGCTGCAAACGTCGTCGAACTGTTCGTGCAGATGGTTGTTGTCTTGCAAACGTCCCCATCTCTCGACTCAGGGATCGAGATGTGGTTGCACGATCCGTTACAGCCATGCGGATAAGATGCCTGTCATCTCGACTGCTAGGGATACGAGGCCGTTGGGATCCAGCACGGCGTTCCGTATTACCTTCCTGAACCCACCGATTCCATATTCTGCTAACAGTCATTGCATCTCGACCAACGCGAGCAGCAATGTCGCGATACGATAAATCGCAATCGCGATATGCTACAATCCGACCTTTATCAAAGTGGGAAACGTGATGGTACGCATTTCCCCTCCTTACACGAGGCATCAGAACAAAGTTTGACCAGGAAACGCCGGTCAACTGCTGTTTGTGTATGAGAAATCGGTTGGAAACTTTCCTCATGTCACCACGTTGTAGGTGTCGCCACCGGCGCCAAACTTGTGTGAATGCTCTGGAAAGCTAATCATTTGCATATCACAGCATCTTCTCCCTGTCGGTTAATTTTCGCGTCTGTAGCACGTCATCTTCGTGGTGTAGCAATTTTAATGGCCAGTAGTGTATTTCAAACCTCCGTGTGACACATGATCATAAAGGTTCATCGTCGAGAACACTAACTGTAGTATCACAGGTTCATTCCGTCTCCTATTATAGTCTCCCAGTAGGTGAAGTTTCAACAATGAGAGGTGAGACGAAGCAGTGACAAGGAGGCTCCCTGTACTATGATGTGCAACCTGCCAAGAAGTGGCGTTTTTCAGACTGAACATGCGACAGACAAGAACGTCAGTAAAGCGTTTCAGCCACAGAAACCTATTTATCACCACACATTATTCAAGCCTTATCACAGAGATCGTGTCGTTTAAAGTACCTGCTCTTTTCGTATGTCTGGTATCGCTATCATTTAGATACTTTGTACAAGAAACTAAGAAAATTGAAACACGAGGTCCTACTAATATTAACACTACTATCACATAATCAGAAAATTCAAAAAATAATCATGGACTTTCTAAAAGATGGTAGCCAACACATGAAATATATTAAAAAAGTGTCTCTTATTCTGACAGGAGATTGTACTGGTCAAAACTGGAAAAGAAATCCTGTAGACTTACGTCCGGAACAAGTTCTTGAGCAATGGGCCACTTCTCCCTGTGTGAAGAATACTCTGTACTCGGGGTTTTGAGCCGTCGTTCCGCGTTGTATTTGTCTTTTTGCTTGGTCCTTCTGTCAGAAATAGCTTTTATATTATTGTCTCCAAGACAGCCATCTTGTAACTACTGTTTGTACTGGTTTCAGGGTAAGATTACAGATTCCGTGGAGTGTGTACAACGTAAAAATTGTAACTGGAAATGAGAAATGTGGCAGTTTGCTCTGGTTTAACCAGCGGCATTAATCGACAGTCACGTGTCATGTACGCCGAACGACATCCCCAGACCCTCCAACGATTCAGCATATAGTTCTAATGGCCTGCAGTTACGAAATAATTCCCAAGGAAGGATTGCCGTAAACATGCACAGCTCGCACGTCGTATATCGAGGAGCGAGCGTTGGGACGAGTAGAGGACGTTCAAACAAGTGTACAAAGAAGTTGAGCTGCAGGAAGCATACAATAGGCGCCTGTGTGGCCAGTTCTGATTTAGAAAATAGTTTGTCCACCAATAGAACCGCACGTGTCGTTGTTTAACGAATCGAACTCCCATGTATAAAACAGCTTAATTGTTTTGTAAGGTTGTAAGCGAGAAGAAACCTACAATAAATTTGAAATTACGTCTGAAAGTTGGTGGAAAGTACTGCTCTCATTATCAAACACTGTACGAAAGTAGTCTGGGTAATTTTCGCTAAGCTTTGAGATAAATTACTTTTTCACACATCTTGTGTCGTGCAATGATATAATTTTGCAGGTACATTTAGTGGTGTATGCGGATTTTACCTGCAAAACTGTTGTGAATAGAGTTAGTAGTGAAGAAGTAATAAATAAAAACGTTATGCCTTCTGAAATTCAACTGCGTGAACAACGAAAATGTAACAATCTATAACGTTTTCCCTTCTTTCATTTGGGAGGGGGATGTAAGCGAGAAAAGTTTCGAAAAGGTTTGGAATTGTGTTAATGTTTGTTGGAATTCGCTAAGTGGTCTCAGTCTCAAATCCTGAATATAGTCTGGATAATTTGTGCGTCATGAATTACGCTGCCTCAGTACGCATTTACAGTTTCTAATATTAATACTTGACTTACTGTGTTAAGTGTTTAACAATCGCTTATACTTCTTAAAGAGTAGTTTAAGAAACAAGTCCAAATTTTTACATTCGGTCAATACGTATACGAAATACTGAAAATTAAATTTTTACAGCCCCTTCAAGCTGTTACATAGGCAATCTGCAATTGAGATTAGGTGGCTGAGTGATCATTTTCGAGTCGGATCCATGAGCAATGGCCGTTGGCGCTGTTCGAGACAAGGACAGGGATTGCATTGTTGCCGGTTCCGAGCGACAGATGTGGTACACGCGCATACATACGCTTTGCGCTTGGCGATGTAAGCGTGTATCACGGAAATTATGTCTCTCGCTTGCTAGTGTAGAATTTCTCATTTAGAGCCACCTTCAGTCCTAACAACCCGCATCAACCTGAATAAAAATTCACTACGTAACTCGCTTCAGTCACGTTATACAGTCGCACTGCATACACATTCACAGCACAGCGGTCACAACACTGCTGTTCGCTCATTGGCTGTCGGAGAATGCCTGACACAGGTGCGCACAACGACCCTAGGCTTGACCGCCATCATTCGTGATTCCTACTAGGGTAAGTCAGGGTGATATGGTGAAACGGGTGAAATGGTGAATTGCTTTAATTCTGTACTGGTTAATCAGAAGTGTCTGTATGTCTGCATGCCAACAGTTTCTGATCACCTGTGCAGTGTGCACGTGTTGAAAACCAGCTCCGTTTTAAAAACCGTAAGTACTTTGTACAAAACTGTTTTCGATGCCAAATAATTTTTATATGCTGCATGCATTTTTAGATGTTACTTCAGGTAGCGTAGTCCACGGGGTATATTGATGTATTCTGCCTTCTTATACTGCCTATGTACTACATAACCTAGAAATCGTTGCGTCTAGTGTTTTGAACTTCTTGCCGTGCTATTCACCGTTTCACCCATAGCAAATGGGAGAAATGGTGAACTCGGGCAGGGGTGATGCGGTGAAGGACTTTTCTTATGTGTAAAGTGTAAAGCTTTTATTTAGGTACATCCCAACCAGGGTTTTTGACAAGTCATGAAATGTTAGCGTTTCCTATCCCATGCGAGAGTTATATTCTATTTTATCCGACGTCTCAGTACAATCGTTAATTTAAAAATTAGTTTTTATCTATTTTTTTGCGAGTACAGTTTGGTTTGTAAGTGATCAGAAAGGAAACGTTCTAACTACCGCCATTGCTCCAGACAAAGATGCCTACATTTTACAAACGACAAAAAGAATCCAGCCGTGCTGATTGATCAGAGGAGCAACTTAACGATGCCGTGAAAGCGGTGCAAAATGGAATGAGCCTGAATGAAGCCTCAAAGGAGTTTCACGTTCCATGGTAAACGCTGAAGAGACAATTAGCAAACGGGTGCTTTACGAAAAGGCCTTTGGGTGGGCCGCCTGTACTAACACAAGAATGCGAGAAAAAGTTGGTAAAACATATCATAAAATTACAAAACTTCGGATTTGCACCGACAAGGACAGACGTACGTACCATGGCATATAAACTAGCTGAGAAATATAACCAACATCACAAATTTAACCGAGAAAAGGAAATTACGGGAATGGACTGGCTACATTTATTCTTAAAAAGAAATCCGGAACTCTCAATCCGCAAATCGGAAGGAGTTTCACAAGCACGGCAGGGGGTTTAAGTACGAAAAACGTTTCAGACTATTTTTCATTGCTGCAGAACATCTTGGTAGAGAACAACCTCCTTGATAAAGCAGGAAATATATTCAACGTAGATGAGTCTGTACTACAGCAGAATAATAGACCAGGTTACGTGTTGGCAGCAAAGGGGTCCAAGAGCGTTCCAGCGATAACGTCTGCTGAAAAGGGTGAAACCATATATGTAATCGCTTGCTGCAATGGAGAGGGCATGCTTTTACCCCCAGCTTGTGTTTTGAAGGGAAAAAATGAAAATCGCGAGTACGAGGACGGTATGCCGCCGGGTTCCACGATTTTCATGTCTCAAAAGTCGGCGTACGTAACAACTGATATTTTTCTTCTGTGGCTAAGGAACCATTTTGCACCGAGGGAGCCTGAGGGAACAGTCGTGCTTATTTTGGATGGACATAGCTCTCATTGCAGCAGCGTGGACACATTAGAGTTTGCAGAAGAAAAAAAACATAATTTTGCTCTGTCTACCCAGCCACACCACACACTATCAGCAGCCGCTACACAGAGCATTTTTTAAAGCTCCGAAATCTTATTATTACAATGCTTGCAATTGATACATAAAAATGAATCCAAATAGAAAAATTTCCAGACTAGTGTTCGGAGGACTGCTTACAAAGGCATGGGTACAAGCAGCTACGACAGAGAATGCAATATTGGGGTTCAGAAGCACAGGAATCATCCCGTTTAAACCTGATGTCGTCCCCGAATTCGCGTTTTTAACATCAGCTTCTGACCAACATCAGGAAAACAACGAACGACATGAAAACAGACCTACTTCACCTTGACCAAGTTGTTCGCACTGACAGGAGATACCCAATCCCTCGGAAGAAGCAACTGCAGACGTAGATAACGATCAGGGACTTGAACACATACAAGCTTCACCACAACTGGACTGTTCGCAACGGGCGCAAGATCCCCAGGAAAACATGCAGTCTTCATCAGAAGCAACAGATATGACCTCGACAGTGGCAACAGAAGAATCTCAAATAATACCTGGCAAACTCTTGGACCATATTTCGCCGATACATATCCTAGATAAAGCTGCATCTGCAAGAAAGAAGTCCAGAATTTTAGCTGAGGTTTTAACTTCTCCAGAAAACATCGACAACCTGCGAAACAGAAAACGACAAAATGAGTCAGTGAAGAGTAGAGCAAATGCTAAAAAGAAGACCAAAGGAGAAACCGTAACCAAAGGAAAAACCGTAACCAAAGAGACTACCAAAGGAATTATCAAAAAGAAGGAGCCTAAGAAACGAAAAGCGTCTACCACTGACACCGTATCCGACTCGTCGCTGGATATCCAATTGAAAGACGATGATGACGACGCGGATGATGGAGAGTGTTGTTGTGTATGGTGCGGTGAACTGTTCAGTTGCACTAAAAGGGATGTGGATTGGATCAAATGTATTAGCTGCCAACGTTGGCTGCATGAAGACTGTTCAAAATATGAATCTATGTGTGACGTATGTGGCAAAAAGCAGGGGAAATAAGTTCACCTTGTACCCAAAGGGCACTCGCCATTTCACCTATATACATGGGTGAAATTGTGAAATTGATAAAAATAAGTTTAAAAAAAAGCTTTTGCAGTGCCTTAAAAAGGATGTGGTACAGTTAATGTGTTACTTATGTATTTTGTGAAAGGAGAGTGTTTATATTTTGTTTAAATAAACAATTTATTGTCTTCCACGAGGCCCAATTTTTTTGTTCACCATATCACCCTGATTTACTCTATAGTTGTTTAATAATACAGATATCGCACTATTTGCTAGTTCAGGCGACACGACCATACAGCCAGAATACCGTTCCACCAATGCATTCTAATACGGCGCGCTGAAAATCCACAATCTGCAGCTTGGATTTCATTTACGGCTGAAGCAGGAGATAACAATTTACCACAATAAGCACACGTGGGCAAACTCAAATCCTGAATTATGGAAACTAACCAACAAGTTCGCTTTAGTGACAATTTGTGAGGAGCAAATAAGGATGAGGGATCATAATACCATTCACCTTGCTAGACATATGATTTTATCATTAATTTCCGCGCGGTATATTACCCATGCTTTGGAGCTCCGTATGCTTGCAGAAGGACAGTGGATGCAGTTTCTGCACACCGGATCGCCACCCCATTGACTACGACCCGTACGACTGTATCTAATACAAATTTTTAATAAATGGTGTTTTGGTCGAGGAGGTCTGGTGCCATGGCCACAAATTCATCTGACCATGTCAGATTTATGGCTGTGGGTACGGTTATAAACATTGTGTACTCTGCATTCATACACCTCGCACACAGTTTAGAGGAACGCGTGTCCCATGCAAGTGAACAAGTCCAAGGGAAAACCAAGTGTGTTAGTATGAGTTTGTAAGTTTTTGAGAAGGGGGCTGAATGATGTTTGAGATTGAGTGGTAACCACACTGAAAACGTGTTGCAGTATCGAGACACACATAGCTGCCAAAAGAGAGAGTGGTCCATACCTCAGAAAGTCTTATTTTCTGAGCATTTCAAAGATTGTTTTTTTAGTTTTGATCAGTACTATTACCTGTAAGAATGTAGACCACTTTTTGTAAAACGTCATGTATAATTATCAGCTACTGTGTGCTTTGTATACCTTATTATAAATTTGTTATATTCATCAGATGTACTACCGTAGTAATACTTCAGGGTAGCGTAATATGTAGATGAATGGCAATAAAACTAAATGAAAATATAGACATATTGAAACTTAAAAACATAAAAAATATAAGCTTACAGTTACGTGAAGGTCTTAGTGACTTGCAGTATGTTATAGGAATTTGAAGTGGAATGGTCTCAAAAATATTCGAACAAAGTAAACCAATGAAATCAATCGTAACATCAGGTTCAACAACATGCGTCACAGAAAACGTTGTCCCAAAATACATTACTGTTAGATGTAACTACCAAACAAGCACAGAGAGCCAGGAAAGATGTTAAATCATCTGGCTATAATCTGAAATCAGAAACCACTATAAAATGAGATACCTGTTAAATAGACAGCTTTACAGTTCGTAGTGTGAACTATCTTAATGTAATTGAAATTAATAACGTAATGAAACTTCGTAATATAGTCAATGCATGGGTGAATGAGGGAAAATTATATATTATAACTAAGTACAACAGAAAGGTCTCAGGTCACATATCATGCAATAAAAGGAACAATTTTTCAATAAGATATAAATTCTAAAATTCTGTGTGATAATTATGAATAACAATGATGTAACTTTGAATAATAAAGATGTCAGATAACTAAACAAACCCAACAGAATAAATAAAGGCCTTAAGCGCAACTTAACTTCAAAATGAAGATAATGTCAGACATGTGATCATTAGCACTTAAATGGCCTGCACCACAGACAAAATTTGGCAAAATACACAGAGTGCTGTACCACATAAAGTTTATGAAATTATAAAGAAAAATATCAAAGAATGTAGGAGTTCAGAACCAGTCCACAAAGAACAATTAACACTCACACACATAAATGGGAAGCTTATGAACTGTGATGCTCTCTTAATAAAAGAAGATAAAATTAACACACCTGCAATCACATATCAAAGAGACTGCAGTTCAAAACTTTGATTTGTTGCGACTACCAACACCAAACAACGAGAACCTGATTTTATTCGAAAATTTAAAAATTAAATTAAAAAGTCTCTAAAAACTTCAACTCTCTACTGAATAACAGTGTTCTGAAATGATGTGTTGGTATCAATCCATGTGCTCCCAAGTTCAGAACACAATTAAAATTCACAATGCTAGTAGCTACATACAGCCCACTGTTAATTCCAATAACAGCACAAGTTATATTATAACAAGAAAACTGTATGATATACTTCAGATGAGTTATACACCTGTGAGAACTATTCAGTTAACTGCAGTTACTGTTTAATCAGCAACATTAAAGAGCTGACAGAGCCCAATGCAGCCATTTGGGCGTCCCTTGAGATTTTGAAGCTTTATAAAAACATGCACTGGAAAGGTACACTCCCATTAATGCAAAGTATACAATTCATAAGTAAAAAATGTATAAAGTTATCATGTTACTAGAGTTAATGGTTTCACACAATTATTTCTCATTCATTGGCAGGGTTTATATACAAAAATCTACATCTAAATAACTATGTATTTGATTTATTTATATATTTAACCTTATCTGATTAGGGCCATCAGTCTCTCTCTTACATCAGACCTGGGCTGCACAGGGTTTACAGACTTTTTTGCATCATAGTTTCCTAAGAAATAACTGTTGTAATACGACAGCAGTATTAAAATGAAATGAGTGTCTGTAGTGACAATGTGAGTTAATAATACTGACTATTAACTAATAAAGTTAATACTTGGCGGTATTACTACTGCTATTACAGCCACTGATAATAATAATAACAGTAATGATAGTGGCAGCTATAAGGAGAATTTATAGGCATACAAAATAGATGTTTTCTCATATATCGAGTTCTGAGGAAAAGAAATGTAAGAGACCGCATCTACCAAGAATACTTGGAACTGAGGAAGATCAGATTAGAAAGAGGGATGTACAAGGTTACGATTGCATACAGGGACAGTGGTAATCCTTACCACTGCTTAAGGATATATGTCATTAACTGTGTTCTGAAGCTAGAGATGTTATTCAGTGCTCTAATATAGTTCAAATGGCTCTGAGCACTATGGGCTTCACATCTGTGGTGATCAGTCCCCTAGAACGTAGAACTACTTAAACCTAACTAACCTAAGGACATCACACACATTCATGCCCGAGGCAGGATTCGAACCTGCGACCGTGGCGGTCACACGGTTCCGGACTGAAGCGCCTAGAACCGCACGGCCACACCTTCCGGCTCTGATATAGTGAGGGACGTTATTCGAAAATCGGGTTTCTACTACTGAGGAAAACTTCGAGAAAGTGGGTGAACGATGGGGTGGGACAGAAAGAATTTTACTCTGATGGAACTGGTGTTTCTGCCACTTTCTTCAGACAAGAGCGTTAAAGTTGAGGAGAGATGTCAGGGACAGTGTTAACTGATAAGAGAGTAGAGAAGAAAGAGGGTATGGAAACCACTGCGCCTGTGTGCACTCAGCCAGGATAGCTGCTCATATGATGGTGAATTGTATCAAAGAGTCGAACATCACAGATGTAGCGAACACAGCCCAGTTCCAGGCGCCGCATACTACCCTCAGAATGATCTTCCAGGAGAACGTCTCTATAATCAATAATTGGAAGTATGTTTATATAAGTTTCTTTTTCAGGTCAAGAGGGAAGAGCTTTTTTAAACTTTTGTAGTGCATGGAGAGACGCTGATGTCTTCTTACACGCTGCAGTTACGTGTTCAGTCGAGTTTATATTTTCGTCTGTTATCACTCCTAGACTCTCTTCTGAGGGATAGAAATTGATATTTGTCCCATTCAGGGTTAAAGATGGCAGGAACTCCTGACATTTGAGACTAATGGCCCTAGAATGACCAACCAGTACCGGTTGGATTTTTGATGGGTTGAGCTTTAACTCTTTCTCCTGCGCCCATTTTGGTAGTGTGTACAAGTCATTACTGAGATCCTCGATAGCTGTCTTCGGGTTTATTGGTTTTGCCCTTAGATACTGGGAGTCATCAGAGTAGATGTGGTATTTTCTGGAAGGCAAAACTGATGACATGATAAGAGTATAGGACCTAATACCGAACCACAACTACTCTGCAATTCACACTTAAGTGTTCTTCAGAGGGTGAATAGAACCTTTTTCAGACTGTGTCTCGACTGCTGTATTCTTCTCTAATGGCACGGTGAAAAAACTGAACATTTAAACCTTTGTTTTCGATCTCTGATTTCTCTTATTACGAAAGTCATTTCTCCCTCTGTAGGTAGGAGTCAACAAAATATATTCATATGCAACTAAGTACGAGTATAGAGTCAGTCATTTGTAACATACAAACATCCCATATGTGCTACAAATGCATTTTTAGAGCCTGATCCCTGCTGTATCAACTCATAACTATTTAGCTCTTAATTAATATTACATTTGTTAATGCCTGTAGCGTGTTATGATAAGTCCATGGTTATAACTCGCGGCCTTCTCTCCTTAGCATAAACATAGTTATAGAAACTAAATGAATGTTACCAGTGCTCTCTCTCTCTCTTTCTATCTGAAAAGCAAGTGGAAATGGACTGAGACATTTCAAAAATGAGATTGGCAGAAAATGTGAAGAGGATAAGCAGGAATAACTAAAAGGTATATGCAAGGGTGTAGAAATATGTATAACTAGGAGAAAATACATACCGGATGTAGGACGATTAAATAGACCTATGGGGAAAAGAGAATCAATTGTATGAATGTTAAGAGCTCAGATGGTATGCCAGTACTAAACCGAGAAGGGATGGTAGAAATGTGTAAGCAATATATAGAAGGGCCTTACATGGAAATGACCTTTGAGACAATTTTATACGAGGGCGGTTCAGAAAGTAACCTCCGATTGGTCACAGTGCGGGTTGTGGGGGGAGTAGCGACGCCATCTGTGCGTTCACGCTCTCAACAGGTCAGTCGGCATCAAGCCGTGGTCGAGTGAACGTCGTACCTGCGCTAGTTTAGTTTTTGTGGCAGTTTGAAATGTGTGCTGCAATAGAAAACCCCGCCAAATGTGAAGTGCGTGCTGTCATAAGGTTTTTTACAGCCAAAGGATATTCTGCAGCAGCTATTCATCGTGAGCTTTGTCCGTGTACGGACCAAGAGTTATGAGTGAAGGAGTTGTCCGTGAATGGGTACGTTTATTTAAAAGTGGACGAGAAAACGTTCATGATGAAGAGAGGAGTGGTAGACCATCATTGGTGACTGACGAACTCGTTCAGACAGTTGATGCAAAAGTTCGTGAAAATCGACGTTTCTCAATGTCGGAGTTGTCTACTGGTTTTCCACAGATTTCTAAGACTCCCTTGTACGAGATAGTGACAGCAAGATTGGGTTACCGTAAGTTCTGTGCACGATGGGTGCCCAAAATTCTTACCGACCACCACAAAACTCAAAGAATGGCCTCTGCATTAGACTTTCTGTCACGTTATGAGGACGAAGGAGAACCACTGTTAAACAGAATCGTGACCGGTGACGAAACCTGGATTAAGTACGTGAACCCTGAGACAAAAGAACAATCAAAGATGTGGGCACATTCAAATTCGCCTACCAAACCAAGAAAAGCCTCGCAAGATTTTTCTGCCAGAAAGCTGATGGCAACGGTGTTTTGGGATGCCAAAGGGGTGTTGTTGGTTGAATTCATGGAACGTGGTACGACCATTAATCAAGACGTGTACTGTGAAACAATAAAAAAGTTACGACGGGCTATACAGAACAAACGCCGTGGTATGCTGACTTCCGGTATCGTTTTTTTGCACGATAACGCCCGTCCTCACTCTGCTCGCAGAACAACGGCCCTTCTTGAGTCCTTCAAGTGGGACGTTGTCAACCATCCACCTTACAGCCCAGACCTGGCGCCAAGTGATTATCACCTCTTCATGCATTTGAAGAAATGGCTCGGGTCGCAGCGGTTTGATGACGACGAAGAACTCAAAGATGCGGTCACAGGCTGGCTCCAGGCACAAGCGGGTGATTTTTATGCAGAAGGAATTTCAAAGCTTGTGAAGAGATACGATAAGTGCCTCAATCGCTATGGAGACTATGTAGAAAAATAGTGCAAAGATGTAGTTGTAAGATGTATGTATTAAAATATTTTTATTTAACTTGGTGTATTTTTTTAAATCAACCGGAGGTTACTTTCTGAACGGCCCTCGTAGAACGAGAAGAGGAAATAAATGAAGATGAGATGGGATGCATAATACTGCGAGAGGAATTTCACAGAGACCTGTAAGTTCTAAATCGAGTGTCAGTTAGACCGTCAGCGAGAGCGCATCGCTAGCTCCTGCTACTACTAAGGCGAGTACACCGTTTGCTTCTTACATATTTTACAAACAGCAGCGACTTATTTTCAGTTATCTGTGTAATTACTAGTTTATTTTTGTAATTTCTTGCGTGTTCGAGTGCTTACTAGGTAGAACCTTTTATTTCAATAACAGTGTTTTTGTACTTATTTGCTGCGCTTAGCTTTTAAATAGTTTTTCTGGGAAAACCTAGCGTAGTTTTCGCGTCTCGTATTTCAGTGAGTGTTTCTTGATTATCAGAGTAGCTCATCAGAAGATTATCTTGGGAATTTGTCACCGTATAGAGTAGGGTAAACATAGTCATGTGTAGGGACTGTGGTTGTTGTGAGCGGACGCAAGGAGAATTGGCCACTCTTCGGGGACAGGTGGAGGCTTTGTCTGTTAGGCTCATCGAGCTCGAGGCGCAGGCGTCGGCTCGTAGTGGCGTTGGGGCAACTGTGGTGAGACCTATGCCTACTTCGGTGGCCTTGGAATCACATGGAACCCCTGATGTCGCTGCGTCTTCCGGCAGTGAGCATCTTACCGGTCAGCCATCACTCCAGGGTGAATGGCGGACAGTGGTGGGCTCGCGCGTGCCTGGCCGAAAGGCGAAGGTGGGATCTGGCCGCGTGGCGGCTGCCTTACCCCTTTCCAACAGGTACGGGGTGCTTCCTAGTGGTGATGACATCGTTTCCGAGCCACCACAGGATGCCTCGCCTGTTGGGCCAGTGGCCGATTCTCCGGCAAGGTCCCGACAGTCACAGAGGGCGGGCCTATTAGTTATAGGGAGCTCCAACGTTAGGCGGGTTATGGAGCCCCTCAGGAAAATAGCGGGTAGGTCGGGGAAGAATGCCAGTGTGCACTCGGTGTGCTTGCCGGGGGGTCTCGTCCGTAATGTGGAGGAGGCCCTTCCGGCAGCTATTGAACGCACTGGGTGTGACCGGCTGCAGATAGTAGCACATGTCGGAACGAATGACGCCTGCCGCTTGGGTTCTGAGGCCATCCTTGGTTCCTTCCGGCGGCTGGCTGATTTGGTGAAGACAACCAGCATCGCACGCGGAGTGCAAGCTGAGCTTAATATCTGCAGCATAGTGCCCAGAGTCGATCGCGGTACTCTGGTTTGGAGCCGTGTGGAGGGTCTAAACCAGAGGCTCAGACGACTCTGCGACTATAATGGTTGCAAATTCATCGACCTCCGTTATTGGGTGGAGAACTGTAGGGCCCCCCTAGACAGGTCAGGCGTGCACTACACACCGGAAGCAGCTACTAGGGTAGCAGAGTACGTGTGGCGTGCACACGGGGGTTTTTTAGGTTAGAGGGACCCCCCCTTGGGCGAAACGATAAAATACCTGACGGCTTACCAGAGAGAACATTATCATCGTTGATAAAGAACGTCCGTCCTCAGAGACCAAAAACAGGAAAAGTTAACGTAATATTGGTAAACTGCAGGAGTATCCAGGGCAAGGTTCCTGAATTAGTATCTCTTATTGAAGGAAATAGTGCGCATATAGTATTAGGAACGGAAAGTTGGTTAAAACCGGAAGTGAACAGTAACGAAATCCTAGACACAGAATGGAATATATACCGCAAGGATAGGATAAACGCCAATGGTGGAGGAGTATTTATAGCAGTAAAAAATTCAATAATATCCAGTGAAGTTATTAGCGAATGCGAATGTGAAATAATCTGGGTTAAGTTAAGTATCAAAGGTGGGTCAGATATGATAGTCGGATGCTTCTATAGGCCACCTGCATCAGCAACCGTAGTAGTTGAGCGCCTCAGAGAGAACCTGCAGAACGTCGTGAAGAAGTTTCGTGATCATACTATTGTAATAGGGGGTGACTTCAATCTACCAGGTATAGAATGGGATAGTCACACAATCAGAACTGGAGCCAGGGACAGAGACTCTTGTGACATTATCCTGACTGCCTTGTCCGAGAATTACTTCGAGCAGATAGTTAGAGAACCAACTCGTGAAGCTAACGTTTTAGACCTCATAGCAACAAATAGACCGGAACTTTTCGACTCCGTGAATGTAGAAGAGGGTATCAGTGATCATAAGTCAGTGGTTGCATCAATGACTACAAGTGTAATAAGAAATGCCAAGAAAGGAAGGAAAATCTATTTGCTTAACAAGAGTGATAGGGCACAAATCGCAGAATATCTGAGTGACCACCATCAAACGTTCATTTCTGAGGAAGAGGATGTGGAACAAAAATGGAAAAAATTCAGAAACATCGTCCAGTACGCCTTAGATAAGTTCGTACCGACTAAGGTCCAAAGCGAGGGGAAAGATCCACCGTGGTATAACAATCATGTACGAAAGGTACTACGGAAACAAAGAAAGCTTCACCATAGGTTTAAGAGTAGTCGAATCATAGCTGATAAGGAAAAGCTGAACGAAGCGAAAAAGAGCGTAAAGAGAGCAATGAGAGAAGCATTCAACGAATTCGAACATAAAACATTGGCAAACAATCTAAACAAGAACCCTAAAAAGTTTTGGTCATATGTAAAATCGGTAAGCGGATCTAAATCCCCTATTCAGTCACTCGTTGACCACGATGGCACCGAAACAGAGGACGACCGAAGAAAGGCAGAAATACTGAATTCAGTGTTCCGAAACTGTTTCACTGCGGAAAATCGTAACACGGTCCCTGACTTCAGCCGTCGCACGGACGCCAAAATGGAAAATATTGAAATAAACGATATCGGAATTGAAAAACAACTGCTATCACTTAGTAGCGGAAAAGCATCCGGACCAGACGAGATACCCTTAAGATTCTACAGTGATTATGCTAAAGAACTTGCCCCCTTTCTATCAGCAATTTATCGTAGATCTCTGGAAGAACGTAAAGTACCTAGCGACTGGAAGAAAGCGCAGGTCGTTCCCATTTTCAAGAAGGGTCATAAATCAGATGCGAATAATTATAGGCCTATTTCGCTTACGTCAATCTGTTGTAGAATAATGGAACATGTTTTATGTTCTCGTATTATGACGTTCTTAGATAATACAAATCTCCTTCATCATAACCAACATGGATTCCGCAAACAGAGATCATGTGAAACTCAGCTCGCCCTATTTGTCCAAGAAATTCACAGTGCCGTAGACACTGGCGAGCAGATTGATGCCGTATTCCTGGACTTCAGGAAGGCATTTGATACGGTTCCGCACTTACGTTTAGTGAAAAAAATACGAGCTTACGGAATATCGGACCAGGTTTGTGATTGGATTCAGGATTTCCTAGAAGAAAGAACACAACATGTCATTCTTAACGGTTCAAAATCTGCAGATGTAGAGGTAATTTCGGGAGTACCGCAAGGAAGCGTGATAGGACCTTTATTGTTTACAATATACATAAATGACTTAGTTGACAACATCGGTAGCTCCGTGAGGCTATTTGCAGATGACACGGTTGTCTACAAGAAAGTAGCAACATCAGAAGACTCGTACGTACTCCAGGAAGACCTGCAGAGGATTAATGAATGGTGCGACAGCTGGCAGCTTTCCCTAAACGTAGATAAATGTAATATAATGCGCATACATAGGGGCAGAAATCCATTCCAGTACGATTATGCCATAGGTGGTAAATCATTGGAAGCGGTAACGACCGTAAAATACTTAGGAGTTACTATCCGGAGCGATCTGAAGTGGAATGATCACATAAAACAAATAGTGGGAAAAGCAGGCGCCAGGTTGAGATTCATAGGAAGAATTCTAAGAAAATGTGACTCATCGACGAAAGAAGTAGCTTACAAAACGCTTGTTCGTCCGATTCTTGAGTATTGCTCATCAGTATGGGACCCTTACCAGGTTGGATTAATAGAAGAGATAGACATGATCCAGCGAAAAGCAGCGCGATTCGTCATGGGGACATTTAGTCAGCGCGAGAGCGTTACGGAGATGCTGAACAAGCTCCAGTGGCGGACACTTCAAGAAAGGCGTTACGCAATACGGAGAGGTTTATTATCGAAATTACGAGAGAGCACATTCCGGGAAGAGATGGGCAACATATTACTACCGCCCACATATATCTCGCGTAATGATCACAACGAAAAGATCCGAGAAATTAGAGCAAATACGGAGACTTACAAGCAGTCGTTCTTCCCACGCACAATTCGTGAATGGAACAGGGAAGGGGGGATCAGATAGTGGTACAATAAGTACCCTCCGCCACACACCGTAAGGTGGCTCGCGGAGTATAGATGTAGATGTAGATGTAGATGAAACAAGGCCTCAGAATTATTGAAATCATTGGGAAAGCCAGGTATGACAAAACTCTTCCATCTGGTGTCCAAACTGTATAAGATAGACTTCATGAACAACGTAATAATCCCAATTCCAAAGAAAGCAGGTGCTAACACGTGTGAATATTACCGAAGTATCAGTTTAATAAGTCATTATCACAAAGTCAAATAGTAGCGTAGTTATAGAAGAATGGAAAAACTGGTAGAAGCGGTCAGTTTAGGTTCCTGAGAAACGCGAGATGCAATAGTGATCCTACAAAGAGAGGATAAATAAATGCAGTCCTACTTTTACAGCATTGGTAGACATCGGGAAAGCTGATAACAACGTTAACTGGAATAACGTCTTTGAAGTTCTGAAGGCTGTATACAATTTGAACAGAAACCAGACTGCAGTTATAAGAGTCGAAGGCATGGAATGGAAACCGTGGTTGAAAACGGAGTTAGACATGGCTGTTTTTCAGACTATACATTTGGTACTGTACAGAAAAGCAAAGAACAAATTTTCGGAAGGATTTGAAGTGCAGGGAGAAGATATAAAAATTTTGAGGTTTTCCTGTAATTCTGCCAGAGACAACAAAGGACTTGGAACAACTGAACGAAATGGATAGTGTTTGGAAAAGAAGTTACAAAAGGAACACCAAAAAAGGAAAAACAAGAGAAGGGATTGTTGTAATATTAGTCAAGGTGATTCTGAGGGAATTAGATTAGGAAATGCAAAATTAAAAGTAGTGAAATAATTTTGCTGTTTGGGCAGCAAAATAACTGCCGATGGACGAAGTATACAGAGTATAAAATGCAGACTGGATGTGGGAAGAAAAATATTTATTGGTAAGAGGAATTTCATAACATGGATTATAAATTCAAGTACCAGGAAGGCTTTTTCTGAAGGTATTTGTGTTGAGTGTATCCTTGTGTCAAAGCGAAATTTAGACGATGAGCAGATCGCAAGAAGAAGACAGTACATGTATTTGAAATCTGATGCTACAGAAGAATGCTGAAGATTAGACGGGTGGATCGGGTGAGTATTGAGGAGGTGCTGAATCAAACTGGGGAGAAAAGAAATTTGTGGCACACCTTGGCTAAGTAAACGACTCTGTTGATAGGACACGTCCTGAGGGATATTGGAATAGTCAGTTTGATACTGAAGGGAAATAGGGAAGCGGGAAGAATTGTAGAGGAAGACCAAGAGGTTAATGAAGAGAGCAGGTTCAAATGGACTGCAATAGTTATGCGGAGATGAAAGGCTTGCACAAGATAGACTAGCGCAGGGAACAACACCGAACCAGTGTTCGGACTGCATTTATGAGCTGATGTCGGCAAAAGTCTATATAATATCGTTCGACAACTGACTGCCCCATCATGTTCCTTTACCTGTTTGCGTGTTCTGATAGTAGTTGTTATCCAAGTTAATATGAGTGTTGTATTTACCACGCTGGAGTGTAATGGAACTTTTTAAATCACTTTACTTACAACTTCAGAAATTACACTCATTAGACAAAACACTATTACTACTGCCCACCGCTACGGTGAATGCCGTCTGGTGACTCGGTAGCAAAAGTCTTTAAGCGGAGCAGATACGGCCGGGGAATCAGACTAGCGAAGATATGGCCTGAAAACGAGGAAATCCATAGATATAAGCGACTTTGACAAAATGCAGATTACTATTACGCAGAATCTGTGAACAAGTATCTCGAAAACGGCTAAGATGGCCGAATGTTCACGTGCTACTGACGTGAGCATCTACGGAAAGAGGTAGAAGGACAATGAAATGAACACGTGGCGCTAAACGGTTGGAAGACCACGACTCTTCACAGAACGTGAAGTTCGGAGGCTTCTGTGCTCTGTAAAGTATGGTAAGTGATGATCTACGGTATCTCTACCGAATGAGCACAATGCTGGTGCACGCAAAAATGTTTCGGAGCACACCGTTCATCTACATTGTTGATCATGTAGTTCCTCAGCAGACTATCCCCTACGAGTTCACATGTTGACCCAACAAATGGTAACTGACGATTGCAGTGGGCACGGGACCATCGGGATTCACCGTCGAGCAGTGGGGTGGCTCTTCGGGTGAATCACATTTTTGCTACACTAGATTGGTGGTCATCTCAACAAACGCCGTCATCAGGTGAACGGCGGCTCGAAATGAGCACCGTCCCATGGACGCAGGCTGGTGGGAGCAGTATTAGGCTGCGAGAGATAGTCTCTTGCGCTTGCATGGGACGTGTGGTAGTAATCGAAGATACGCTGACAGCTGCGAACCACCTGCATTCCTTTATCCTTGATGTCTTCTTGATGTCATCTTTAAGCAGTATAATTGTCCGTGTGTCTGACCATAACCGTGCTACAGAGCTTTGAGAACCATTATAGTGAACTCACGTTGATGTCTCGGCGACCAAACTTTCCTAATGTACACTCATGCTCATAAATTAAGGATAATTGCAGAATGTGGTGCCACACAACGTGGCACTACCCAAAACTGGTGCTAATGGCATAGCCACATAGGGAACACAACCGACACAGATCTGTAAGTCCACGGTATTGGTGATAAGTTGAGAAAACCGTCCCGAAACACATGTGCTACAAAACGCCACTCTTTCCTGCGCATGTACCCATGCATGATCACCATGCACACGTACACATGCAGCACAACAGGTTGGCATACTCTGGATCAGGTGGTCGAGCAGCTGCTGGGGTATAGCCTCCCATTCTTGCACCAGTGCCTGTCGAAGTTCCGGAAGTGTCGTAGGGGTTTTAAGACGTGCAGCGATACGTCGACCGAGTGCATCCCAGACGTGCTCGATGGTGTTTAGGTTTGGAGAACATGCAAGCCACTTCATTCGCCTGGTATCTTCTGTTTCAAGGTACTCTTCCACGATGGGAGCTCGGTGGGGCCGTGCGTTATCATCCATCAGGAGGAAGGTGGGACCCACTGCACCCCTGAAAAGGCGGACATAGTGGTGCAAAATGACGTCCCGCTACACCTGACCTGTTTCAGTTCCTCTGTCCATGCAGGGGTGTACGTACACCAATCATAATCCCACCCCACACCATCAAACCACGACCTCCATACAGCTCCCTTTCATGGACATTAAGGGGCTGGTATCTGGTTCACTCCAGATAAAAACCCGGCGAGTATCACTGTTCAGTCTATACCTAGACTCTTCTGTGAACATAACCTGGGACCACTGTTCCAATGACCATGTACTGTGTTCTTGACACCAGGCTCTCCTGTGACCAGCGGTCAGTGGAAAGCATCTTGCAGGTCTCCGGGCAAATAAACCATGTCTGTTCAGTCGTCTGTAGACTGTGTGTCTGGAGACAACTGTTCCAGTGGCTGCGGTAAGGTCCCGAGCCCGTGGCCTTCTGCGGGCACTGATGGTGAGATATGGTCTTCTTGTGGTGTTATACACTGTGGACATCCCGTACTGTAGCGCCTGGGTACGTTTCCTGTCAGGTGGAATCGTTGCCATGATCTTGAGATCGCACTTTGTGGCACACGGAGGGCCCGTGCTACGACCAGCTGTATTTGACCAGCCTCTAGTCGCCCTAGTATTCTACCCCTCATAACGTCATCAATATGTGTTCTTTGAGCCATTTTAGACACACACAGTCACCATTAGCACGTCTGAAAACGTCTGCACACGTACTTGCTGCACTGTACTGTGACATGCACCAACACACCTCTGCGTATGTGGACTGCTGCCAGCGCCACCGTGCGACGACCGCAGGTCAAATACACCACATGGTCATACCCCAAGGTGATTTAATCCCGCAAACCGCCAACCGTAGCGTTGTTTCACCATGTATCAGCATTATTCTTAATTTATGAGAGTGAGTGTAGGTCCTATGGAACCCATCTGGGTCGCTCTCGGTTGCCATCACCGCGAACGCAAATCAGCAGCGCGTTATTTACCCGAATTATATGGCTTGTACGTAGACATCTAATGCCACATACCTCCACAAATCTACCAAGAAGCTGTCGGATTCATGATACGCAGAACCAGTGATGTATTTCGTTCCAAAGACGGAGAAACAATAGAAGCAGGTGGTCATAATACTTCGGTTCATCAGTGCACACCGAAATTCTTTATGTGCATAAAAAGACAGAACCTCTATTATTCCAAGTACTTCTATCAGGGATACTATCTCAGGGGCTAGTTGCACCTTGCATAAAATATAAAATGCCTGTAAACATCATTCATCTGAGGACGAGCCTCGAGTACCTCGAATATGGCTAACGGTAGAATACTTTTTGTGAGAACAATATAAAGTAACTGGTATCAATACAAAGCATCTGCTAATGATCTACCCGATTACGGTATTTGTTTCTGCTACGACGTCTCTCTTATTTTCTATAACACTGTTGTTATTGTGAAAAGGTTATTTGTCCGCAGGAATCATTGTTCTAGTACTACATCATGGTCGCATATCGAAGTATCTCGTAGCATTAAGAAGCTAATTCATGTCCTGAGAAAGCTCCTCGCTTGTCTGTACGGAGAAGTGCAATAGAACATGCGTCGAGCGCTTTTCCTCGTCGCGATCTCAATGGAGCATGTTTGATGCTGCTCTTATGTGACAGACGTGACCTTTGTTAATTGCGATAGGCGGTTTGTCAACACGCATCACACGCTCGCAAAGGTTAACAATGGCAACGTTACTGACGGGCAGTGTACGGGCCATTTGTCACAACGAGGCTCTTCATATGCAAAACGCTTCGCGTTGAGTGCGTCTGACGTCTGCTGCTCGGGCGCTGTACATTCTCAAACCCTCTTGACAGACACTTCAGGCCACACATTAGTATTCTTCTTTTTATCGCTGCTTGTGGATGTCTGGCCGTGTCCAGCCAATTAACACACTACTGTTACATGTTTTATTACACTGCAACACGAAACCCTGTCAGTACACAAATATCCAAAGAGACATCTGAGAGCTCCGATTAAGATTCAATGGACACATTAAACGAAAGATAGACAGACTTACGAAACAAATAGTCGAATGCTTTGACAACAGGTTTAAAGCCAACATGGACACTATGAAATGGATTTTGGAGCTCAAACCTGATCTGAAATTGCCCGGAATTACACCAGATAATTGCGAAAACCCCGAAATTTTCGGATCCAAAATTCACATATCGCTAACTGACCCAAGAGGAAAAGCCAATGAAGATTACTGGGACAACATGGTCCGAAGAGAGAAAGGAAGCCGACAGGAAGAGAATGAAAGAAATATGAGCACAAAACAGGGCAGATGCACACCTCTAATTAAAAAAAGTACTTCGCATAGTCCTAATGGGGTTATTCGCAAATAATAAAAAAATAATAAGGTTTGTAATACATTAAAAATTAATTAAGCGTGAAACTGAAACGTCTCTGAACAGTTTGTGATGTTACTGACCAACAGTCATACAATAATTTTTAAATGAACTGAAACACGTATGTATTCATTACCAGCGATGGCGAGGCATGACAGAATCTCTGACCAGAGAGTTATTTATCGTTGCTAGTCTGCGCTTGACCGCGCGAGTCTTCAGTTGCGAGTTCCACTCTGTCTGCAGTAGTAGTCAGTCGGCAGTTGCGTGTGGCGAGTCGGCAGAGGGAGTAGACAGTTGGATAGTTGTAGTCAGTCAGTGCTAGTGTGTAGCGAGTCGGCATGCGTCCGCGGTGTGCTCTGCCCGCGAGTCTGGTCAGGAATGTGGTGGACTATATGTATATTATTGTAGAAGGTAATGAAGCAGCATTGCGCTCAGCTAATAACGTATGTTAATTGTAATTAATTTGTTCAAAATGATGCCCCAATAATAACTTTTTATAAAGTAACTCATTTAAAGAAAAAGATTCATTTCAAGCTAAATAATATTTCCTATGCATTCCCTCCAAGAATCAAAATTAAATATAAGCCAGCATTGCACGAAGCTATGCCGAAAAATAAGAGCAGATATAGATGCAGTTTTACTGAGGTAAGAATTTTAGTTTAATTATTTCACAGGGCCGTAGGTCAGCGCTGCTGTCCTTATAAAATTTGTCAGGTTTAATTATTGCTGTTGAGTTGTTACATTCAGTTCATGGTTCATTATTTAATTAATGTTATTGTGGGTTTGTGATCAATCTTCATCCCTTAACGATATATTGTGGGGAGTTTACATTTGCGCAATTTTTATTCTTTAACTTTGCATGGAGGTTACGCTTGGCTCATTTTTATTATTCAGTTTTGTGGGAAGACAACATTTCACTTAACATTGACTTTCATATTCTTGCTGTCCGCCCCAGTAGCTGAGTGGTCAGCGTGTCGGATTGCCGACCTCTGGGCCCGGGTTCGATTCCCGGCTGGGTCGGAGATTTTCTCCGCTCAGGGACTGGGTGTTGTGTTGTGTTCATCATCATTTCATCCCCATCCGGCGTGCAGGTCGCCCAATGTGGCGCCGAATGTAATAAGACCTGCGATATGGCGGCCGGACCTGCCCCGCGAGGGGCCTCCCGGCCAATGACGCCAAACGCTCATCATCATCATCATATTCTTGCTGGGAGGTTACAATTTCAATATTATTGACTTTTAAAATTTTTGTGGGGAGGTTACACTTGGCGACCCTGCCAGGATCGTATTTCTTTGAGAATCTTCTGATAAGTAGTCAGATATGTGCTCTTATTTACTTAAATATAATTAGAATTTGGCGCAATGCTTTTACTAATTTTGCGACTCTCTCTCACAGATCATCGGCAATTCGTTGCTCTTTGTTGTATTTGTGTTTGTTGCTTTTTGCATTGTGCTTATTTCATTTGTGATTAATTTGTTTTGAGAAAAATGCCGCGAAAAACTGTTAACAGTACATCGCGATGTGTAATGAGTGAAATAACTGACCTAAATAACTTGACCGGTAGTACTTGTGACACACAGTGTAATGATGACAATCCGCCGTTTACTGACTATCAGTGCGTACCGACCACTTGTAATGATTTTTATCTTAACGTTGAACAAACGAATTCAATTGTGTCCTCTGTTAATTTGACGACAATTGATGACGCGGGACGTTCTGTTGCAATGAGCGCTGCCCAGCTTGACACACCCGGTTTGCAGGTTTTACGTGACAAACAGATAAATTTTTCTAATGAAAACGAACAGTGTACTCAAAGTACGGCAGATCTGTTTGATTCTGAGGTAGGGACTAACAGTGAACATCCGGTTAGCAAACCTTTTCAAGAATCACAGAATATCCAAATGGATACATAAAACGTGACAATTGCAGGTACACCATCAAACAGCACAGACAGTAGAAATGCTAATTTTGGCTCGGATCAAATGATGGCATTATTGCAACAACTTCTTGAATCAAACATACAAATTAGTGAAGATAACAAACAATTTAAGGAAAATTTCAAACAACTAGATAACAATTCCAAACAACTTAAAGAAGATCTCAAACAACAACTTAATGAAAATAACGAAAATCTCAAACAACATCTTAATGAAAAATTAGACAACAATTCCAGACAGTTAAATGAAAAATTAGACAACAATTCCAGACAGCTTAGTGAACAGATTAGAGCCGTTGCCGCGCAGTGTCATGATACTTAGGAACAATTACGTGAGGAAATTGAGACTTGTGCTAGGAAAAGTAGTGAGGAAATTAGATCTGTTACTCAAGAATTAAGGGATATGCAAACAGCTGCAACAGAATCATTTAGAGACGAAATTAATGCAGTCGGTAAACAATGCTCTGAAAAGGCAACACAATTACGCGACGAGTTTAAATTAATGACAGCAGAAATTTCGAGCACAATGGATGCAAAGATACGAGTAGACGCGAAATTTGACCAACAGAACAGTCAAATTGACGAACGTTTTAATCATCACCTACAAAACAGTGATACGCGTTTCCGTAAATTTATACAGGAACAGAATAAAGTAAAACGACAAGTTATGGAAACAATCACAACATAGAGACAAGAAGACAAACATAAATTGTTCGCGAAAGCAAAAACATACGTAGACAACAATATTGCTACAGTGTCCGACGAAATTAATACCATCAAGCAGTTGAACACAGAATTACGTGATGAAATTTCCGATCTTAAATCAAAAACAGATACACACACAGTAGATTTTCAGACAGTGACAGACAGACTCGAACAATTAGAACTAACACAGGATTCCAATGTCATTAAAGCAGACGTTAAAAAATTGAACGAAACCACACGAAAAATACAAAAACAAATTAATGCTTGGACACTAAAACCGATGATCAGGTAAAAATACTGACTGAAAAATATGATGAATTGGCCAGTCGTATTGACGTTATTGAAAATAATAATGACAGCAAATCAGACGATACTGCACCGATTTTGTTTAACCAAACACCTGAATTCCAAAATTTACAGCAGACGATCAGTGAGATAGATTCGTCTAATAATACATTACGTAGAAAATTGTCAAGTTTACAGCAAGAAGTAACAGAGATAAAAAATATTTCAGTTAATAACATGTCACAGCATACGCCACGTTCCGAGCATTTATCACACTCACACAGCCAGTGTAACTTAAGTAATTTACAGAGAGTACACGACTTAAAATCCGAAAAACTACGCGACTTAAAATCCGAAAAGATACAAACAGATTCTTATGTAATGCTGAACCTGTTCACAAAGTCAGAGACGATAACGTTGATTAAAAGCAATTTGTATGTGTAAAAAAATCTAAGGTATTTGTAAATGACGGAGCACAAGTACACGCTTTGAACCGTATTCGACAATTTATTTTTGTACCTTCACCGCCATTACCTGTAATGCAGAAACTACAACTAGCATGGATACAGCAATTTGCTTGTGAATTTTTAACGGCATTGCCTGTAACGCAGAAGCTAAAATTTATTTGCAGCGCGTAATTGACCTCAGGGGATTCATTACGCTTTAATGAGTATGTGCCGTAGCGTGCACAGGGCCCTGAGCCGTAGTAGTGCTGTTTCATCTTTAGTTTTCTGTACTGCTGCCTTCTCTTCTACTATCCTTTATATCTATCAAATCAGCTCTTTAGCTATTGATCTACCTAGTATTAAGAAAAGTGAATAAAGAAAACCCGATAAGACAAGTTATTCCGAAAGTGACACTTTTTCATTAGACGCTCCAGAAATGACAACCACAAGAACTTTAATATCAGAAAAAATTTTAATCATCAGTATGTACAAAATTTTCAGTAGTCGCAACCACATTTTAGTAACAATACAGGTTATTCTCCGTAACAGCATCAAAGCCAGCCGGTTAGCATACCTAACCAACAATGTAATGCACAAGGTCAACCAAGCTTTAATGTTTCGCCGCGTGCACGTATAGTCTCAGCTCCAACAAATAGTAACGCACGGCAGCAAGGAAATAACTACGTACAGAAAACACAGTATTTCAATTCCTATCGCAATGCACCGTATAGGAATGACTATCACAACAGACGTAAAAACAATGAGCACAATTATCAACATACGTTTAATAACAGTCGGTCTTGCCAGCAGCAAAATGATCAGCAACAACATATTCTCATGGATGAACCAGACAGTAGGTATCATCCAGAGTGTAATACGTCTGGAAGAAATAAAAAACAGTTCAAATAGTGGAAATGCCACAGCATCCTCCCGAAAATAATAGCACATCAGATAGAATTTAACTAGATACTGTACAGGTCGCATCTTCCAGTAACACAAGCACTACTTTTGACACGCAGAATGTTGTTTACGAAAATGTTATTACTTTTGACGACATCCGAGACACTCTTTTGCGGGAAAGACCAGTTGTTCAGAAAACCATTTCACATCCTGTCATCGACATTAAAATTGCTTCATCGAAATTTTCAGCAGTAATCGATTCTGGATCACCTATGTCAGTTATAAATGAAGAAACTTTCAACGAGTGTAACAAAGAGAATACCTATCCTACATTACCATTAGGCAAAACGAAAGTGAAAGGAGCAGTATCTAGTAAAGGAGTAGATGTTAAATTACAGACATATTTATCATTTTGTATTGCAGGTCATACATTTCACTCAAATTTTTGGATTGTTCCCTTATTGACAACAGACGTTATTCTAGGTACGAATTTTCTGGTGCAACACGACGCAATTATTGACTTTCAAAATTCCTATTTAATGTTAAAGGATGAAAATGTACAACTGGCTTTAGAATTTCAGGACTCTTTATCTGCGGAAGAGCAAACAATTAATTATACTGAGGTCATTTCCGTATCACGTAGCATAGACTGTAATTCCACATTGTTCACGGATACGTACGTACATAACTATAATACTCCAGACGAAGCCGACTATGACGTAATGCAGATGATTTCTGATAAAGTTAAACAAAGCAGTGCAAATACAGGACGACGAACGCACGCAACTACACAAAATTCTTTTACAGCAAGCTCCAGTTTTCGACAACATTCCTGGTACTATGTCCGGTTTTATGTATGAATTTCAAGTTAAACAGCACGACACATTTAAAGCCAAACATTATCCTATTCCGTATATTCATAGAGAGCAAGTTAAGAAAGAATTGCAAGATATGCTCGAGCAAGGAATTATTGAACCGGCAGTTAGTCCGTACATAAACCCGCTCCATATTGTTAAGAAAAAAGATGGTTCACTTCGCCTCGTACTTGATTCGCGTCACATCAATGACATAATTATTAATGAAACAGATCGACCACAGACAATAGAAGAACTACTACAGAAATTTCACGGTACTGCTATTTATTCTACATTAGATCTGAAATCGGGATTTTGGCAAATTCAGCTCCATCCGAACTGCAGAAAGTACACAGCATTTCTCTGTTTTGGTGACTGTTATCAATTTTGTAAATTACCATTCGGTTTAACTATTTCTTCTGCAGCTTTTATTCGCGGTTTGAATACAATACTTCCGACAGAACTTAAAGACAGAATCACAACGTATGTAGACGACATTCTTATTGCAGAAGCTAACTGGTCTGAACACAATCTGATTCTTGAACAACTGTTGCAAACTTTTCGTGCACAAGGACTCACAGTTAATCTCAGTAAATCGCATTTCGGCAAAACCTCAATAAAATTTCTTGGACATGTAATTTCAGCAGAAGGCATTGCGCCTGACCCGGAAAAACTTCAAGCTTTACGTGATATTACTGTTTCTACGACGAAGAAACAACTACGCAGCTTTTTGGGTTTAATTAACTTTTTTCGTAAATTTATTCATTACTCTGCTTTAGACACCCCCAGATTATGTCAATTGACAGGTAAAAACACTATTTGGTCCTGGGATAGGCAAGCACATTCTGAATTTATGAACCTGAAAGAAGCTTTGTTGAATGCACCACTTTTATCGCACCCAGATCTTACCAGAAATTTTTCTATTGCCACCGACAGTTCTAACACCGCTTTAGGCGTACATATTTTCCAGGAAATTGAAGAAGATGGTTCTACAATAATTAAAAACATCGCATTTGCAAGTCGCATTCTGTCACCCGCTGAACGAAATTATTCTGTTACAGAACTTGAAACATTATGTGTTGTATGGGCTTTTACAAGATTTCGGCATTTTCTTTATGGAAGACACACCACCGTCTGCACAGACCATAGAGCAATACAATTTTTTCTTTCGGCTAAATTTACTCACGACAGATTAAGCAGATGGAAACTTTATTTGCAGGAATTTACTTTTACAATTGTTCACATTCCCGGCACACAAAATGGTGTAGCAGACGCACTATCTCGTTCTCTCGGCAACAATCAGCAAGACATCGCAACCAACTTCTGCAAAGCAAATTTCAGCGTCATGTACATTCAACAAGTTGCATTTGAAAATTTCATTTCGTCGTCATTACAAGACATAGCACAAGAGCAGAATAAAGTCAACGTATGGAAAGAGATTAAACACCTTTGGCAAGATAGGAAAAATGTTACCATTAGAAACCATTACACTGTACGCAATGACATTCTGTTTCGCCGCTCTCATCCTGACAGCAACAATTGGTTATTATGCATTCCTGACGAACTTGTTAACAAATTAATCTGGTATACTCATTTAAGTTACGCACATTACGGAGCTAGAAAATGTTTTCTTATACTGAGACAGAACTGTTATTTTGCCAACATGGAGAAACGTATACGACGAGTTTTAGCGTCATGTAAAATCTGCCAGAAAGCTAAATCAGATACGACTTCACATATTCCTCCATTATATCCCATTGTACCTGTTAAATAGAGACATATGTCCGCTGTAGACATTTTTGGTCCGATTCCCAGAACTAATAGAGGTTTTTGCTACATCTTTGTCGCTGTTGAACTCACTTCAAAATTTGTTACCTTCACTCCGTTACGCAAAGCTACTGCTAAAACTGTTTTGAAAGCATTTGTAAAACATTTTCTATTTCATGTAGGGCATGTATTGAAAGTAATTTCCGACAATGGATCACAGTTTCGATCTGCTATATGGACACGTATGTTACGAGCTAGAAACATTTCTCCGATATATCTACCCAGGTACCATGCTTCTTCGAACCCTTGTGAACGAATAATGAAAGAAATTGGTAAACTGTGTAGAATTTACTGCCATAAAAACATATTGATTGGGACACACACACATACTCTCATTCCAAGATGTAATTAATTCCATACCGAATGAATCTACTATGCTATCTCCGTCTGTTATACTGAAAAATGTTGAACCACCTAACAAAATTAAAGAATTACTAACATTTCCTACATCTCGTCGACTACGACACCATGAAATAATTGACATTGCGCTGAACAACATCAAACGTGCCGCAGAGCGCCGGAGAAGACAACAAAAACAGGTTTGTATACGCCGTGACTTTGACGTTGGACAGAAGATATTAGTACGTACACACTATTTATCCAACAAAATAAAAGGTAGGTGCAGTAAATTTGAACTTCTATTCGCAGGTCCATATCGGATTCGCAGCATTTCTCACCCCAATGTTGTACACGTCGAAACTTTGAGAACCAGAAAATCGAAAGGAAACCACCACATATCGAATATTAAACCTTTTATTGAATGAAGATACTTTATGATTTAACATGCTGTAGTGCCATTTCCTAATTTTTATGACCACTTATACAATTATATTCATGTGAATACTTACTGATGATTGTCGTTTCTTTTTTTTTTTTTTTTTTTTGGCAAGTGCCCGACAAGGTAAGGTTAGCAGGTCGCTTTTCTTGTCGTTACACATCAGACCGTGCACATTTTCCATTTTTTATGCATGTATGATTGTTTTCCTGTTTGTTTGTATGCATTATGAAATAGTTAAGATATAGCAAACACCAGTTGACTTTGACATTTTCGCCCTACGATATCTCAACATCGTGACTATTTTTACATTTTTTGCTGCTGCATTATGATATTCTGTGTACATTTTTGCATCTGAACACTGTCTATATTTTTTGACATATTACGTTTTCTGTCATGCTATGCTGTATGCTTAATTATATCACTATAAACCAGTTTTTATCTAATGGTAATATGAATTAAATGCAAAACATTAAACTTTGTTCATCATCTTCAGAAAGAAATAACGTGTAAAGGAAATAATTAAACAGAAATGGGAATTTCACCTACGGAATAAACGAAAGAAGATGCAAAAACCTTATGAGGAAGAATAAATGGATCAGAATTAACAAGCATTAACAAGAATATACTATACACATCGTAGAATAGCAGTCTTAACTAATTTTTTGTTTCAGAATACGAAGCGATTGATGCAGGCTGTCAGACAGAACTTCACATCTTAGTTTTAGTGAGGAAATATGCTAGAAATAAGGAATAGTTGTGTAATGAATAATGAAGTGATTTTTTTTTGCAGATGATAATGAATGGTGATGAATAATGGTGAAGAATATGCAGCTATGAATAATGAAGTTTTTCTTTACAGGTGGTGATAATAATGGAGTTATGATAATGAAGTGATGGATAATGAAGTTTTTTCTTTACAGATGAGGATGATGTTGAAGTTTATGTATTTATGCTCTGTAGTTATTTAAGTATTTGTTGCAGTTCGTTTTGACAGTATGTGCTGTATTGCATAGTATGAAGACTGAAGGTTTTGGAAAGGACAGCTAGGGAACACATTTTATACACATTTCACTACCTGTTAATTCGAAGTTCACTACTTTTCAGCATAAAATGCGTTTCTTCTTTCAGTCTAATAATCCATTTTTGTATATTTTGCAGGAGAAATTATTCATGAAATTAATGTACTATAAGCAGTTGTTCATTAAACCCATGTCATTTATGAATGTGATTACATATACTCTACTTGTTTCATAATCTTGATACAGCTGACTCATGACGAGTGACGTTACACATCTTCATTTGCAGCAATAACTCAAAAGCAAATATTGTTATTAATTATCGAACCCAACGCAATGCATTGCTAGCACAAAAAAGTGCTTTGTAACTGGCAAATGAATGCCACTGATTAATGTAATAAGATGAACTATGAGGACAATGTTTACTATAATTAGATTAATTATGCCATTTATTAACTCATTTTCAATGATGACTTCTGATGGTTTGTAACTAGGCAATGAATGCCAATGTTCTCTGTAAATGACTTCTGATGGTTTGTAATTAGGCAATGAGTGCCAATGTTCTCTGTAAATGACTTCTGATGGTAGTTAGGCAATGAATGCCAATGTTCTCTGTAAATGACTTCTGATGGTTTGTAATTAGGCAATGAGTGCCAATGTTCTCTGTAAATGACTTCTGATGGTTTGTAATTAGGCAATGAGTGCCAATGTTCTATGTAAATGACTTCTGATGGTTTGTAATTAGGCAATGAGTGCCAATGTTCTCTGTAAAGTTACTCATGAACATTATTCTGTAATACTATGTACATGGTACAGAAATGTTCAATGACTGGGCAATGAGTGCCACCCATTACTAGTGTAATTCTCAATGAAGACTAGTATGTGACTTAATGTCCTTCACCTTCTAACCTAATTACCTGGAATTACTGCAATATTCGTTTGTCCTGTATATCCTCATGATCATGGAGCACTATATTTGGTTTTTGCACTAATTCTACGTTGCTGTAACAGACAAGAACGTGGTGTTGACACGACATGCTGTCCACCACAATGAGCGATGAGATGCTATTATGGTCCCACTGTTTGGTGTACCTAATGTACTACCAAAAGGATAACATGGAATATTACTACGGCATTTCAGTGTCTTGGCTACGCTGATTAATACTTCTGGGAAAAGAATTTTAGATTGCCTCACTTGGTGTTGTGCTTCTGTAGAAAGATATGGACTTTCAGTGCAGCTGCGTGCAACCTAAAGTGCTACAACCATGACGCAATCCTTCCCTTTCCTATCCTAATTCTTGTAACATATTAAAAATCATTTTGTTATCATGATTTGTATTCATGGCCTATACATTTTGTGATTTGCTGATATGTTCTGAACTACAGCACATGTGCACTTTTGTCATTTTGTTAACATGTACCGGCCGTGAGTCGTGCTTCGCTAGCTCAGATGGTAGAGCACTTGCCCGCGAAAGGCATAGGTCCCGGGTTCGAGTCTCGGTCGGGCACACAGTTTTAATCTGCCAGGAAGTTTCATATCAGCGCACACTCCGCTGCAGAGTGAAAATCTCATTATGTTTTCTACTCATTGCATATACATTTTTTGTGATTTGCTGATATGTTCTGTACTACTGTGCGTGTGCACTTTTGCCATTTGTGAATATGTTTTGTACTCATTGTATATATTTTGTCTTTGCCTGATGTGTTCTGTACTCAGTGCATGTGCACTATATTTACTTCATGTTCTACACATATATATATCTCTATATATTCTGTAATTGTAAAGTTAATTAGTTAAAAAAAAATTTGTTGCTCGTGGCAAGTCCAAATGACTCACCATCGCTGCCAAATTTTTGCCCCCCCCCCCCCCCCCAGTGGAGGGTTATGAAACACGTATGTATTCATTACCACCGAGCGAGGTGGCGCAGTGGTTAGCACACTGGACTCGCATTCGGGAGGACGACGGTTCAATCCCGTCTCCGGCCATCCTGATTTAGGTTTTCCGTGATTTCCCTAAACCGCTTCAGGCAAATGCCAGGATGGTTCCTGTGAAAGGGCACGGCCGATTTCCTTCCGCATGCTTTCCTCACCCGAGCTTGCGCTCCGTCTCTAATGACCTCGTTGTCGACGGGACGTTAAACACTAATCCCCCCCTGTATTCATTACCAGCGATGGCGAGGCATGACAGAATCTCTGACCAGAGAGCTATTTATCGTTGCTAGTCTGCGCTTGACCGCGCGAGTCTTCAGTTGCGAGTTCCACTCAGTCTGCAGTAGTAGTCAGTCGGCAGTTGTGTGTAGCGAGTCGGCAGAGGGAGTAGACAGTTGGATAGTTGTAGTCAGTCAGTGCTAGTGTGTAGCGAGTCGGCATGCGTCCGCGGTGTGCTCTGCCCACGAGTCTGGTCAGGAATGTGGTGGACTATATGTATATTATTGTAGAAGGTAATGAAGCAGCATTGCGCTCAGCTAATAACGTATGTTAATTGTAATTAATTTGTTCAAAATGATGCCCCAATAATAACTTTTTATAAAGTAACTCATTTAAAGAAAAAGATTCATTTCAAGCTAAATAATATTTCCTATGCATTCCCTCCAAGAATCAAAATTAAATATAAGCCAGCATTGCACGAAGCTATGCCGAAAAATAAGAGCAGATATAGATGCAGTTTTACTGAGGTAAGAATTTTAGTTTAATTATTTCACAGGGCCGTAGGTCAGCGCTGCTGTCCTTATAAAATTTGTCAGGTTTAATTATTGCTGTTGAGTTGTTACATTCAGTTCATGGTTCATTATTTAATTAATGTTATTGTGGGTTTGTGATCAATCTTCATCCCTTAACGATATATTGTGGGGAGTTTACATTTGCGCAATTTTTATTCTTTATTTTTGCAAGGAGGTTACGCTTGGCTCATTTTTATTATTCAGTTTTGTGGGAAGACAACATTTCACTTAACATTGACTTTCATATTCTTGCTGGGAGGTTACAATTTCACTATTATTGACTTTTAAAATTTTTGTGGGGAGGTTACAGAACGCACCGCCATTTGACTGTATTGTTGTTTATTTAATTACGACCCAGGTTTCGTCCTTTTATGCCATTTTCAGGTGATTTGAGATTATGTCATTAACATATACTGCAGTACATCAAGCTCAAATTTGGCCATAAATTAAGAAAAATATTCGCTCCCCACGAATTGACTGATGTAAAATCATCATCTTGTCAATAAATAATAGTGGGAGCACGTCATATTTAATAAAAACAGTCAAGGACGTGTGTTCATCATTTATATACCAAAGTAAACCTGTTTTTTTTATTAAATACGATGAGTCAAGGACATGTGTTCGTCTTTCATATACCAAAATAAACTTGTTTTAATTAAATATGACGTGCTCCCACTATTATTTATTGATCTCCTTGCAAGATGATGATTTTACATCTGGCATTTCGTATGGAGCGAATATTTTTCTTAATTTATGGTCACTTTTGAGCTTGATGTCTTGCAATATATGGTAATGACATAAACTCAATCACTTCAAATGGCACAAAAGGCCGAAATCTGAGTCCTAATTAAATAAACAACAATACAGTCAAATTTCGGTGGGTTCATTTAAAAAAGGAAACGTCTCTCTCAAAGTGCATTAAACGCCACACTGAAAATGCTCAAGATTTATGTTTCTTTTTCGATAGATATGTTACGTGAATCTGAAGTAACTGTTATTGTCATAATCCACAAAACTTTTTTTCTCATTATTATTTGTTAGTTGTGAGTTCAGTTAATTCTACGCAGATTACGTAAGAACGTTGCGTGTTTTTTATTTTGATCATATTTCGTTACTTATTTTTCACAATCATGTGCATTATTATTAGTATTATTATTATAGCGGATATATAACTAGATAAATATTTTAAATCGGAACATATCATTGTCAATTATCTTTTCAGAATCGGTGTTCCCTAAGATGTAAAGCTTTGTCACCAAGGGTAGATCCGACTTAGTTTCCAGTGTTTTGTATGCGTATGAAAACGTTTTTATTCACGAAATTCAAACCGTTGTTTTGATGTTCTAATGTTTCAAATCACCGCACTGCCATTTATATCACTCGAGACGGAAGTACAAATGGTTCCTGTGCATAACCTACGGATGATCTTGCCTGGTAAAGATCCCTGTCCGGCGAGGAATATTCAAGAATACGTCGAACAAAGGTTCATTCCCTTCGCCTTTCGGCAATGAATTAAGTTTCGTTAGGATACTGCCACTGTGTTACCTGCTTTTCCTTATCCTCAGCTCTGAGCTTAGATTTTATGAATTTAAGGCTTATATTGGTTGTCAGTGCGTCCTTCTGTGTAAAATAAGACCAAAATACCACTTTAAAAAACGGTGTGATGTATCAGAATTTTAGGACGTCTGCAGAAGGCCTCAAATACATTTTATCCTGATAATGAAATGTCTCCGGGTTTGTTTTGCTGGCTTTTTTTTATAAACGTGCAACTGAAACATGTAAACGTATGTGAGTGATTGCCACAGAATGTACTCGCAAGTGAAAATACAGTTATATAATTTTTCATAATTGTGCTATTTTTTATGTAACTGTAATAAACAGTTATTTTTTCTGTGAAACTGAGATGTATTTTGAATTTAGCACACTGCGCAAATGTGCAGCCCTTACATCCAGACAAATTACACTACGTATGCAACGACTTTTTATGTTTTTCTTTTCCGTCATCTCACTTATTTACATGCATCGAACTCCTTTGCTGTTGGTTGTGGCACAGACTTTGGTATACTGGGCGCTTCATCTTTGGAACTGCAACATCTTTGTCATCAGATTCCTCCTCCTTCTCTGCCTTCTTGCCCTTGGAATCTCTCTTGTAAATGTGAAAGCGTAGGTTGTTGCTGGAAGGCAGACCCAATGATACATCGGAAAAAATGTATCGCTGTATTGTTGTGATGAAGTAAACAATCACTTATTCGGTATTAGCGTATTACAGCGTTTTCTACATACATTATTCATCAAAACTATTAAAAACAACAAGAATTTATCCTTGTTTCTCGAGGGTATAGCGAAACTACTATAAACAGCTTCCTTTAAGATGTTGATGTCATATGCACTATGCATGCAGAAAGGGAAACTAGAATTACACAGGAGTCTCATGGTTTAAAATATATGCCACGACCACGCACAACAAGCTCAGTTCATTCCCTTAGCTAGAAAAAGAGTAAGTTGGGTGTGGTATGCATGTTGTACAAGGACTGAGGAGAATAACTATCTTACTGTCACCGTTCCACATGAAGTAAGAGGGAAAGAAGTATATTCTAAACGTTTTTTTTTTTTTTTTTGCTTAATGCTCCCTAACATAGTTAAAAGAGATACAGTTTAACGGTTGCTGAATGTTCGTTGTTCGTCCAGAAAACCTGAGTATCGATCAGGTCTTATTGCTGAGAATGTGATTCCTTAAATAATCGGACGTGGAGAGGTTTGGTGGTAATCCACCTTCGTAGCCTGGGCTGTTAACACGTGTTAGTACAGTTGCGCTCCGTTCGGCGGTGGCCGGTGGAATTCTGGTAGTGGAAAAAGTATTCAGCGTCATTATTTGTTGACGAGGAGAGGAGATGGATGACGGTGCAGAGTTCTTGAAAAGCAGACGGCCAGGAAGCTGGGTTACATTAGCACCACATCCCAGCCATCTCAGGTCTGCTTGGATATCGAACTCTGATCTCTGAGCGCAGAACTTCTGCGTGTCTTTAGATTCCTGTGCACTTCGTCGATCGCCATGCTGTGGTGGGCAGAAAGTTTCGATCAGTGTCTTCGTAATTAAGGATTGTTTTCGCGTTTCTGATTATGAACCTACTACTCGTATTTTCATTACGTGGTTCAAAATGGTTCAAATGGTTCTGAGCACTATGGGACTTAGTATCTGAGGTCATCAGTCCCCTAGAACTTAGAACTACTTAAACCTAACTAACTTAAGAACATCACACACATCCATGCCCGAGGCAGGATTCGAACGTGCGACCGTAGCGGTGGCTTGGTTGCAGACTGAAGCCGCCTAGAACCGCTCGGCCCCCCGGCCGGCCTCATTACTTACTAGATGAACTAGAAAGATTGTGTTTCTTTTCATATGTCACAGACTATAGCAGTAATTGAAGCAGGCTACTGCAGTACTTCGTTAGAAAAGACGAACGTAACCAGCATAATCACTTCCTACCCGCATTGAACGAATTTTACAATCTATCTGGTTGTTTTTGTTGCAGCAAATGGTAATAGAATATTTGGTGCTCCAGAATTGTTTCGTGTCCTTCGCATTTCTACCGTTTATAACTTCGAGGAATATGACAAGCATTTGCGACACGATTCTCAAATTCTGTCACTTTGTACATGTATCTTTGTTGTCGAAATATACTTCATGTAGCACTCATAAGTGCAGATAATTTCGGAAAACTTGATATTCAAGATCTGTTGAAGGGATATACTGTCGCATTTGAAGTACGAGTCTCTGTAACACTGGCTTGCAACACAAAATTTAGCATCTAAACAGGACAAACTTATTCAAGATCCTAAATTACAGAAAATGGGCTTATTTCCTATCTTATTAATAAAGCAAATAAGTTTCCTGTACGAGACCGCAAACGTAGTGAATCTTTTATTTATAAAACCTTCTAGCTGGCTTAATAGATTTTATTTATTTATTCATTGTTTCGGTTACTGTAACCAGCAGATATCAGAAACTGAAAACATGCAAAATAAGGTTCAGTGTCAGCATTAAAACCCTAAGCCTAACCGAGGCGTCAGCTAACAACTTCAATAATAAATAAAGAGATAGTAATTAAAAAAATATTAAGTTATCTAGACGGTTTCATCCACAAAATTATTTTCCATCTGTCGATCGCTGTTTCTTTTTTTGTTATTTCACTACCGCTATGGAGCAATGTCGCCCATCTTCAGATAATTTATCGTAGCTGCGGAGTTCCCAGTCTTAATGGAACTATCAGATTTACTGTCATGTGAGTATAAGACTGATTATTTTGTACCTGCGAGCAGTGACCTGAAGATGGGCGACGTTGCCCAAAACCGGTCTCGAAATGGTAAAAACACAGCGAACGACAGACAGAAAATAAGCCTGTTTTGTAGAAATCATAGTATGCAGTGCATCACTTCAGATACAAAGTACATAAAAATTTATTTGGTTTCAGATCGAAATGTAGGTGCCACTCCACAGTTCACTATCGGTTTATAATTAACAAGGAAATGCTTTGTTGATACCTAACAATCATTAATAGCAGCGTGTCTGAGCAAACGATGTCAACATTGTTCATGATGCGTCTGCATTGTTTACTACTCTTGATTTTTACGAATTACACGTTTTTAAAAGTTTGATTAATACAGTAAGTAATTTATCGATTTCTCCTGTATAACGTAATTGAATTAATGCACACTCATTTTTCTCATCACCCTGTCAGTATCTGGATCAAGGGAGACTTTTAGAAAAATAGAATAATATAAGAGTATTTTCACCGTTATTCAATTTTCGGGTTTTTAAAAATGCACCCTTGTGACAGTCCATGTTGTTCTTATTCAGAAATCTGAAACAAGCAATGTAATAGACTCAAGTGATCGCGGAATCGGAAAGTTTTCATTTTGCATTCTAGGGTTACTTCCTGGTCGCCAAATTGTGGTTGTGCAGCGTACGAAGTATGAGGAAGTTTGGCCCGTACTTTTGGACAGCTGGAGTTAATTATAACGACATGTTTACGTAAAGTGTATACATATACATACAGTTATAAATGTTCCCGTTCGTAGTCTCTAATTATAACAATATGTTACTTTTGTGCTGTAACATATAGCTATAATCAGCGGTGGAAACATATTTGCGAACGCCGACCGTCTGCGGCTGTTTCTTGTTGGATCGTCTGATCAGTCGGAAGTTGCATTGCAGAGGAGAGTAAATGCCTATTCAAAATATAATTATTTTGGATAGCTCAACATGAATTTCCTAAGGGACCGTAGTTTATCATGCATTTACCAGTAGAATATGGCGCGGAGAAAATATTTCGCCGCATGCAACTTCCGTCCGAACTCGACGAAAGAATTCGTGACTGTGAACTCTCTATTTGGCAGAAACATATAGAAAATTAAATAATTTCATGAAGAAGTGAGACATAGATTCTGTAGTAAATGAATAGTCCATACACCAGTTCCATTTAACTCTGAATTTATGGCAATTAATAGACGAACTTACACTGCAATGAAGGATTTAACATGGATGCCGTTTTGACTGGCACTTCTCTTAATGAAAACAATTCCTTTGACGTTTTCACATACACGTCGCACAATAAATCTACTGCTAGGCACTTTTAGTATTACACATTTACTTTACACTAGAACAATATTAATTTTGACAATAATAATACGGCGGCAAGACATGCGCGTCCGACACAAATTACAGGAGACAACAAAAGAATGAGTAACTGTTCATCGAGAATATCTCGTACATCTAAACAAAATGTGTAAAAATGTTCTTCTTCTGTCCGTTTTTCGCGCCGCGGTTTTCAAAGTCAATAACTCACAGCATCTCTGACGGCGCTTCGACAATAACAAGTTACATCACAGGTCGTTCACCTTTTACATTTTCGCAACATTATTTGCTAACTGTAGCTGTTGCCGAGCGACTGCTCGATTAATGAATTATTTAAAATGATAAGGCAATCACATAATGTTACAAGTTCCACATCCAGTTTAGAGAGAGGCCTTCTGCGCAGTGTCCCACGGAGTGAGGGCCTGTGAATCCGGCCAACAAGCGTCGAGGTTAACCTCCTCTACATTTCCACAACGATTCACAACACAAACACAATGCTATACTGAAGAAGCACACACGACGTTCATACTCTCGATAAAATCGAACCCATTAGTCGAACCCATTAGTCGAACCCATTAGTTGAACCCTTTAGTTGAACCCTTTAGTTGAACCCATTAGTTGAACCCATTAGTTGAATCCATTAGTTGAACCCATTACGAACAGCTGGAGGGCAACACTGGGCAATCTTTTCCACTACTACAATGCCTGGACAACAATAGTGTACCACACGCACAATAATGAGCGTATAGATTCAATCCGTGAGTCCCTTATTTTACTTGACGAATAGTTTTATGATGACGTCGAACGAGTCGTCGCCGATGTTGACTGGTGACCAATGCTAAATAGAAATATATAAATCACAGCAGATTTATCAGTTACGTCGATAAGGTGCTGGCTACATGGTCTGGGTCTGCAACCACTAAAATAATTAGAAGTCGTTGGTAAAAAATAATATATATTGTACGTAACTGGCTGTACAGTATTCTTCTTGGCTGCATACATATAATTATAAACAGATAGCTATTGAGGCCTCACTTAGGCCGTACGTTACTAATCGTCTTGTTACAGGTTGCTACCTATCAGCTGAAGGCTATGCTACTTTACTACTTGACGTCCCGAGCTAGAGTGGACGAGAGCTCGTTAGAAACTTGATACAAGCCGCGGAGCGGCACTGATCGCGACTCGCGGGTCCAACGATGCTTATACGGACCGCGGTCGATAACTGCAACCCCTGACAACTGTTGTATCGAACGTTGATACCACTAATAGAATACGACAAATTAACAACTGAGGGCTTTAGTCGTAAAACATCAAAACTGGCATTTTTAATAAAAGAATTATTGAGATCTGCTAATGTGTACTAACGACCACTATTTTCAGAAAGAGGTGAAGGCAGATCCAAAAACACAGTTACCTGAGCGGCCTAGGTTCACATACTGACACTGAAGACTCTCTTGGTACACTACACAGGGTGCAGTTCTGAAATAGCCTTATGTAGACTGCAGCAATACTTCAGCTAACATACCGTAGAGCGGGGTGACTATGAACGGAGAGGCGACTTTGAACAGGAATTTTCGTGTTTTTAAAATAAATGCTGCACTCTAGTGCGTAAATACGGAACTAAGGCCAAAGTCGTTAAGCCGCCCGGAGTGGCCGTGCGGTTCTAGGCGCTCCAGTCTGGAACCGGGCGACCGCTACGGTCGCAGGTTCGAATCCTGCCTCGGGCATGGATGTGTGTGATGTCTTTAGGTTAGTTAGGTTTAATTAGTTCTAAGTTCTAGGCGACTGATGACCTCAGAAGTTAAGTCGCATAGTGCTCAGAGCCATTTGAACCAACCAGGATCGTTAAATATTTCCAATAATCGATACTTTTAGATGATATGACAGTCGATATGGAATAACATTGTATAAAAATGCCAGAAAATAGAATAATTTTCTGGAAATGTAAGTTCCTTCACAACCGCAAAAACATTTGCCTGTTATTAGAAGCATTTTTGAGTTTAGAATTTGAAACGAGTTTTTATGTGCAAGCTTAACACTTGAATGAACATTAACAGAATGTATAAAATGTTAAATTTATTCTTTGGTGACGTAAAAAAATAAAATATGAAGGTTTGTCTTTCAAGGGGTGACTCTGAACAGCGCCTTCCCTATTCTTTGACACATCAGCTCCATGGAAAATATGTTTTAGTGAAGCTTCCTTCAAAGAAAAGTGTAAAATAGTGTTCGATATGATATCACTGATGATGAAATTACACTTCTGAGTAAATGGCATTCCAAGGTGGAATCAGACGAAGTCTTTTTGTGTGGCCTAATGTTCCCAATGTGTCAGATTTTCAGAAAGATGAAATTTGTAGGATTCTACCTGATTCTAAGGTAGATAGAAGGGGAAGGCTTCATTTTGAGTTTAAATTTGATGTCTATGACATCTGCTAGTGTGGACACTCTTTCGTGGCAACTTCCTTTCCTGTAGAATGTTTACAGATGTAATTCTTTAAAATGTGATAACTTTTTTTCATTTCTTTTATTAAAGTCATGCGGACTGTTTTGAAAAGATCTATCTACACTCCTGGAAATGGAATAAAGAACACATTGACACCGGTGTGTCAGACCCACCATACTTGCTCCGGACACTGCGAGAGGGCTGTACAAGCAATGATCACACGCACGGCACAGCGGACACACCAGGAACCGCGGTGTTGGCCGTCGAATGGCGCTAGCTGCGCAGCATTTGTGCACCGCCGCCGTCAGTGTCAGCCAGTTTGCCGTGGCATACGGAGCTCCATCGCAGTCTTTAACACTGGTAGCATGCCGCGACAGCGTGGACGTGAACCGTATGTGCAGTTGACGGACTTTGAGCGAGGGCGTATAGTGGGCATGCGGGAGGCCGGGTGGACGTACCGCCGAATTGCTCAGCACGTGGGGCGTGAGGTCTCCACAGTACATCGATGTTGTCGCCAGTGGTCGGCGGAAGGTGCACGTGCCCGTCGACCTGGGACCGGACCGCAGCGACGCACGGACGCACGCCAAGACCGTAGGATCCTACGCAGTGCCGTAGGGGACCGCACCGCCACTTCCCAGCAAATTAGGGACACTGTTGCTCCTGGGGTATCGGCGAGGACCATTCGCAACCGTCTCCATGAAGCTGGGCTACGGTCCCGCACACCGTTAGGCCGTCTTCCGCTCACGCCCCAACATCGTGCAGCCCGCCTCCAGTGGTGTCGCGACAGGCGTGAATGGAGGGACGAATGGAGACGTGTCGTCTTCAGCGATGAGAGTCGCTTCTGCCTTGGTGCCAATGATGGTCGTATGCGTGTTTGGCGCCGTGCAGGTGAGCGCCACAATCAGGACTGCATACGACCGAGGCACACAGGGCCAACACCCGGCATCATGGTGTGGGGAGCGATCTCCTACACTGGCCGTACACCACTGGTGATCGTCGAGGGGACACTGAATAGTGCACGGTACATCCAAACCGTCATCGAACCCATCGTTCTACCATTCCTAGACCGGCAAGGGAACTTGCTGTTCCAACAGGACAATGCACGTCCGCATGTATCCCGTGCCACCCAACGTGCTCTAGAAGGTGTAAGTCAACTACCCTGGCCAGCAAGATCTCCGGATCTGTCCCCCATTGAGCATGTTTGGGACTGGATGAAGCGTCGTCTCACGCGGTCTGCACGTCCAGCACGAACGCTGGTCCAACTGAGGCGCCAGGTGGAAATGGCATGGCAAGCCGTTCCACAGGACTACATCCAGCATCTCTACGATCGTCTCCATGGGAGAATAGCAGCCTGCATTGCTGCGGAAGGTGGATATACACTGTACTAGTGCCGACATTGTGCATGCTCTGTTGCCTGTGTCTATGTGCCTGTGGTTCTGTCAGTGTGATCATGTGATGTATCTGACCCCAGGAATGTGTCAATAAAGTTTCCCCTTCCTGGGACAATGAATTCACGGTGTTCTTATTTCAATTTCCAGGAGTGTATTTTTAAATAATTTTCTTATTTCATAACTAGCTCAGCACCAATTTCCATTATTAGCGAAATTAAGCCGTAATCAGTTTCAGGTGATTAAAGAAAACTCATAAAAAATACTCAAATTTTTCTGAATTAGTTACTTTCAAAACTATATTTATATACAAAATATCATGCTGTGGCATATGAGAGGGGTGTCATTTAACAGTAATTGACATGACTTTCACAGGCAAATCGTTTCCATGTTCAAAGTAACCCCAACCCATGGGGTGAAATTGAACAGTGAAAAAATTTTAAAAAATAAACTAGGTGTGCGGGATAAAAACGTATAATCTGCTTTATCATATTCATCGACACCTCTTGCAACTTCCCAAAAAGTTTCTTGTCAACATCTTCAGAAGTTTCTGTTTCATTTACGGTACAAGAATATAAACTTCGGGCCAAAAAAATTAAAAAGTAATAATTACTACAGGAGACTTTTACGATCAGATGGCCTTACTGGAAGAGAATTGGAGACGTTCTGCAACGAATCAACGAGAGACATTGCCAAGGGAAGGCCGTAATGAACAGAAGGTTGAGAATGATTGGGCTCGTATTATGGTATCAATCATTGCTACAGTTGAAAACGCAGGGGCTGAGATAGATACAAGTGTACAAAATAGATAGTGGTTAACGTACGATGCAGCACATATGGTGCAACGAAGAAGAGAACTACCAACTGCATCAGTCCACCTTGATGGCCCAAATAAAGTACAGGGTGATTATAATTGATTCGCTGCTTGAGAGGGCCCCCATGAAAAACGAGTTATCGTAGGGCAATGAAACTGTGAGGAAACATTTACAGGGACATGCAGAAGAGATAGAGTGAATAAAGTACTGAAAGCTGGAACTGCACTATTCGTTGCTCTATGTTGCCCGGAACAGCGGGGGACCATAGAATGTTCAGCCGTCGTGTCACAGCTAGTGGACAGAATTGAAGATCGCTCGTTGCAGCCAGCATTCTCAGTCATGACAAAGGTAACGTCCACAATCTGTGGCACAATTGACCGTCAGCCTCTCCCAAGAGAAATTCCTAAACCGCCAGTTAAATCGAACTTCCCAATCATATTCTTCAACCATGGTGCGGAAAGATGACTTCTCCGTAATCCTTGAATGCGCCGATTCTCACGAAGAGTAGCAGCACTGTTGTTATTGTTTTGATAAAACAGATTTACGAGTAAAGCCCTCTTCACTATGTCAAGAGCCATGTTGACTCTCTGGGACTTTAATAACGCGCACTGATGTTCGCGTTTTAACCCTATGTCGCCGTACCAGTGCTGGCGCCTAATGGCAAGCCATCACACTACAGCACTACTAACAACGCAAATCTTCCAGCGCACGATCGAAACGTAATTCCTATAGTGTTGAGTACCTACATCGTAAATAGTTTACCGTTTACACTGGCTCAAATCGGCAAAGTTTAATTACAAACACCCTGTTCAACACTGGCCACATGAAGTGATGGAGCCTCTTGCGTAGAAACGTCTTATTTCTCTCCTCAGTAGCATTTGCTGTACCGTTTCCCGTTTTTAGACTATAATCTTTTAATTTTTTTTTTAGAATGACTCGTTTGGTTCAGCGTTCATATTAATGGTACGCAAGGGTGTGTCAGTACCAAATATACATAACCATGTAAAAAGCTAGTTGTGAGCAACAAATTGGAAATTTGTTGTAAGTTACTATGGGACCAAACTGCTGAGGTCATCGGTCCCTAGGCATTACACACTACTTAATCTAACTTACGCTAAGGACAACACATACACCTATGCTTGAGGAAGGACTCGAACCTCCGACGGGAAAGCCGCCCGAACTGTGGCAAGCCGCCACAGACCGCGTGTGAGGAGCATTCTGAAAGGAGAAATAGTATAAACATATGCACTGATCTCGTTACTTCACGACATTAGTGTGTTCTAAACTGCTTTTTTTTTCAAAAATACTGAACTGTTCAACAAAAAAATGGCTCTGAGCACTATGGGTTGGTTCAAATGGCTCTGAACACTATGGGACTTAACATCTGTGGTCATCAGTCCCCTACAACTTAGAACTACTTAAACCTAACTAACCTAAGGACATCACACACACCCATGCCCGAGGCAGGATTCGAACCTGCGACCGTAGCGGTCGCGCGGTTCCAGACTGTAGCGCTTAGAACCGCTCGGCCACTCCGGCCAGCCGAAGTGTTCAACAAGAGATAGTACAAAATTCCTTACATTCACAATAAATACCGTACAACAAAGATTACGATTTCTTTCAGAAACAGCGTTACATATTTACAGTTCTACTTAATATACACTGCTGGCCACCGTAAATGCAACACCCTGAAGGAAGCATCCGAATCAAGTGAAATTTACACCATGGGTTTGCAGCGATGAGATATGCAACTGATTAGAATTTCAGCGCAGACGCACATCACGCGCGCCTGTGGCGCCACCTCATAGCGCCATTTAAGACTTGGCGATTTCGACGAGTGTACGTTCGGCACATGTGTTTACCTTGTGGTTGTTTCACAAGACGATCAGTTATGCCTCGTAGACAACAGCGAACATCGTTTGATCAAGTATCCGAGTTCGACAGAGGAAGGATAGTGGCTTACCGAGATTGTGGATTATCATACAGAGAAATCGCTAGTCGTGTTGGACGAAACCAAACAATTGTAATGCGGATATGTGACCGTTGGATGCAGGAGGGTACGACGGACCGACGTGGTCGATCGCATTCACCTCGGTGCACCACTGCACGTGCTGATAGGCACATTGTGCGCATGGCAGTGACGGATCGCTCAGTGACATCCCGAACCATAGCACAGCACATTGCGTCTGTAACGCATCATCCAGTGTCTGCGAGTACCATTCGACGCCGTTTACAGCAGAGTGGTCTGTCCGCAAGACGTCCATTGCTTCGTCTACCATTGACGCAGAACCACAGACGTCTCCGTCGCCAATGGTGTGATGACAGACGGATGTGGACGGCAGAATGGAATGACGTTGTCTTTACTGACGAGGCACGCTTCTGTCTGCAGCACCACGATGGTCGGATTCGAGTGTGGAGACACCGTGGAGAGAGGATGCTGGACAGCTGCATTATGCACCACCACACTGGTCTTGCACCGGGTATTATGGTATGGGGCGGTATTGGATATTACTCTCGCACGCCTCTAGTACACATTGCCGGTACTTTAAATAGCCGGCGCTACATATCCGAGGTGCTGGAGCCAGTTGTCCTTCCTTACCTTCAGGGCTCGGCCACAGCCATATTTCAACAGGATAATGCGCGACCACACGTGGCACGCATTGTCCAAAGGTTCTTCGTCAATAACCAGATTGAATTGCTTCCCTGGCCGGCTCGCTCTCCGGATCTTTCGCCGATAGAAAACATGTGGTCCATGGTTGCTCAACGAGTGACCCAGATTACATCCCCAGCTGCCACACCAGATGATCTTTGGCAACGTGTGGAAGCTGCTTGGGCTGCTGTACCCCAGGAACACATCCAACGTCTCTTTGACTCAATGCCGAGACGTGTGGCAGCGGTGATCTCCAACAATGGCGGCTACTCTGGTTACTGATTCTGGCAGGAACCACATGTCACAGACGTTTGTAAACGTAATCATTTGATACTTGGTCAACATGTTATCTACAAAATAAATTTTGTTGTGCTACCTCTTGTCTTTCTTGGTGTTGCATTTACGGTGGCCAGCAGTGTAATTGTCCCATTCAGAAATAACGAGTACGTATTAAATTATCACATTGTTGTTTGACTATTTTCTTGTGAACTCCTATTTGCTACTATGTTTAAAAATATAAGCTCCAACTGCATTCTAATGTGCACTCCATGTGGACAGCTGCAGTTCTGTTAATTGGAGCTTGTGTCTGCGTATCAGAGTCTCTCCTGCATCATGATAACTGAGTAATTTTTAGAAACGGTCTATCTATCCCCTGTTAAATACTGAGTGAGTAGAGATTAATAAGTAGAAATACCAGCTTAAATGCACTTTATATCTTGTGGAAACGGGTGTGGGTCAGTGTGTTCGACGATTTAGACATGCTTGATCATACATGAATACCACCTCATCGTCTTTGTAATATGAACACAAGATCCATTATCTACCTATATTGCATTCACTTCAAAGGTAGTTTGCAGCAAAGAAGAGTGCAAGACCTAAAGACTGTGTGAACGTACTTGCTTATTCTGTCGTACTTGCTTCTTCAGTAAGAGCGATGTCCCAGAATTACGCCCTACAGTTTGTATTCATTCTGTGTGATGGTGAATAAAGAACTATGATAAGCCGGCGCCGGCCGCGGTAGTCTCGCGGTTCTAGGCGCACAGTCCGGAACCGTGCGACTGCTACGGTCGCAGGTTCGAATCCTTCCTCGGGCATGGGTGTGTGTGATGTCCTTAGGTTAGTTAGGTTTAAGTAGTTCTAAGTTCTAGGGGACTAATGACCACAGCAGTTGAGTCCCATAGTGCTCAGAGCCATTTGAACCATTTTTTGATAAGCCGGCCAGAGTGGCCGAGCGGTTCTAGGCGCTACAGTCTGGAACCGCGCGACCGTTACGGTCGCAGGTTCGAATCCTGCCTCGGGCATGGCTGTGTGTGATGTCCTTAGGTTAGTTAGGTTAAAGTAGTTCTAAGTTCTAGGGGACTGATGACCTCCCATAGTGCTCATAGCCATTCGAACCATTCGAACTATGATAAACTTCTTCAAAGAGCGGAAAATTTTTTTAAGTGGCATTACAATGTGCATCATATTTATTCAATATATTTTTGTAGTAGCTAGTGTGAATCTTCCGTTGTTCCCGTTAAACTACTGTTATGGATTTAATTTTGTCTCCGGGGTGTAATGATGAAGACAAGATTCTTCCCAGGGGAATGACGAATATTCAGGGGTAGAAATGGAACCATGATTCTATGCAAAAGAGTCTACTACACGTGGGTTCTAAGATGCGTCACTTAAGAGTTATGAGCACTTGTTCTTCTTCGCTACTGTAAAACACATCTAATGTACAAGCGCTCTTCTTCTTCTGTAGTGGTCAATGCAAGGATTTGTTTGCAACAGCTACAATGGCAGCTTGTCTCCATTCTGTGCGTCTTTCAGCTTTTCTCTTCATTTCTTTATAGGTGTTACATCCCCCATCTTTCACGATTTGATTCGTGTACCTCAGCCGTGGTCTTCCTCTTGGTCTTTTTCCCTCGAAATATCCCTCTATGATTGTGTTCAGGAGTCCTTTATGTCTTAATAGATGGCCTGTAAATTGCACTCTTCTTTTAACAATGAAACTCCAGAAGCTTCTCTTCTCACCTGCTCTTTCCAGAACCACTTAGTTTGTGACCTTGTCGATACATTTTATTTTGAGCATGCGTCTATAGCACCACATTTCAAAAGAATTTAGCTTCTGGTCTTCTTCTGTCCCGAGAGTCCATGTTTCACACCCATAGCATGCCACACTCCACACATATGATTTCAAAAATCTTTTCCTGATTTCAAGGCTGATGCTCTTAGATGTTAAGATGCTTTTCTACTTGTTAAAAGCAGCCTTTGCTTGAGGAATTCTACTTCTCACTTCTGCCTTGCTCCTTCTATCCCTGGTAATATTACTGCCCAGATAAGTAAATTTATCAGCTTGTTCAAGCAGTTCATTGCCTACATGAACTTGGACTTTCACTTGATCTTTTTTGTCGCATGCCATTACTTTTGTTTTTGATTTATTAATTCTCATATTATATTCTTCCCCTATAACTTTATCCATTCTATTCAGTAGGACTACAAGATCTTCTTCACTTTCAGCTTGGCAGCTATATCATCGGCATATCTTATCATATCTATTCGTTGGCCATGAATTACTACACCTGTTTGTGAATTTTCTCTTACTTCTTTCAGTGTCTCTTCAATGTATAGGTTAAAGATGACAGGGGATAGTGCGCGACCTTGTCGGACGCCTTTCCGTATCTGCACCTCTTCTTTTTTTTCCGTCCACGGATAACTGCTGTCTCGTTTTTGTACAGGTTCCATATCATTTTTCTATCTTTATAGTCTATTCCTACTTTTTTGAGTACCTCAAACATCTTATCCTATTTAACATTATCAAAGGCTTTCTTTACATCTAAGAAAGCTACGTATGTTGTCAGGTTCTTATCTAGTGGTTTATTATTAGTTTTAGAGCAAATATTGCTTCTCTGGTTCCTCTGTCTTTCCGGAATCCAAACTGGTCTTCGGAGAGTGCAGCTTCGACTTTTTGTTCTATGCGTTTTAGGATAATTGATGTTACTATTTTAGAGGCGTGAGTAACTAGGCCGAGCGTCCTATAATTTTCACATCTTGTAGCATTTGCCTTCTTTGGAATGGGGATCATAATGTTTTTCTCAAAGTCTGTAGGAATTTTACCCTACTCGTACATGTTGAAAACAAGATTATACAACTCCTGATTCAGTTTTGCTCCTCCAGATTTCAGAAGTTCAGCTGGGATATTGTCTACACAAATGCTCTTATGGCAAACATTTTAGAGTCCTTGTTCACTAGACATCCTGCTTCAAATTATCGTTCATGTCATGTCTCTGAATACTGACCATTCCTCCAGGGACACACTGTATATTTATACGATACTTGTGATAATTGATAACAGCTACCCGTTGCATCTTATTGAAGGTTTGAACGAAATCGTTTCGAGACTCAGGCTTAACAACAGTCATGCTAGTTCACTTAAGTTTCAACCATTTCGTAGAAATTTCTCTGTTATCTGTCCATAAATAATTGAGAGGAAGCATATGTATATATCTACTTCTGATAATTTCTCTCGCAGAAATGCCAAAAAATGGTTCAGATGGCTCTGAGCACTATGGGACTTAACTTCTGAGGTCATCAGTCCCCCATAACTTAGAACTACTTAAACCTAACTAACCTGAGGAGGCAGGATCCGAACCTGCGACCGGAGCGGTCGCACGGTTCCCGACTGAAGCGCCTAGAACTGCTTGGCCACACCGGCCGGCACAGAAATGCCCGCTTGATCTTTCGTCTTCTTGCTCAGTCCAGTGGCGGCTTCATTTGATGTGTGTCTTAATATTTCACACTACTACCGTTATGGATTCAGCAATAAATTGTCTGTACCCGTTTTAAGCGATAGTCAAAAGTAGGTCGGAACATACAGGCGATACCCTTCTGATGTCATTGAAATTATTACCATGATCTGAGCATAATGCCTGTTAATCCTCAAAGAGACATCCAGATTCGCGCTTTCATACCAGTGTGATTGCAATCGTTGGTATGTCCAATTAATTCGAATGCGAGTGTAGCACATGTGTACTGCGGGCGCCTTCCGCTTGTAATTGCTGCCGCGGTGTAATTGAACAGTCGCTATCGCGCCCAGGTCTGGAGTGAGCCGTCATGAATGTAAATCGGCGTTCCTTTCACGGTAGACTGGTTCTCGGGCGCAGTAATTTTTGGCATATGATTCATTGTGGGAACGTGCGTGCTTGCCTCATAACCTTTAAATGCCACTTAGCGCCCGACCGTGTAGCAACACACGTGAAACTTTCGGTCCGCCTTCGTCACTTTCGACACACGGCGAACCCTACGGACTGCGACAGCTGGCGTGTATCGGCGGAATTATTTATGCTGTCTGTCGGACACGACGCAGTGTGGTATGCTAAGCGGCAGCCGGCGACGTCTGTGAAAATTTTCCGGTTTCATTTTTGTCTTGCGTCCCAACTGAGATGTACATTATCTGACGAAAAGCATCTGAACACACATTAGTGGAGATTAATAGGGGTGGTGTCCACAGTACGCCTTTATGAGGGCTTCAACTCCGGTGGAGACACTTTCAATGAGGTGTCTGAATGTCTCTGGAGGGCCGGCCGAAGTGGCCGTGCGGTTAAAGGCGCTGCAGTCTGGAACCGCAAGACCGCTCCGGTCGCAGGTTCGAATCCTGCCTCGGGCATGGATGTTTGTGATGTCCTTAGGTTAGTTAGGTTTAACTAGTTCTAAGTTCTAGGGGACTAATGACCTCAGCAGTTGAGTCCCATAGTGCTCAGAGCCATTTGAACCATTTTTTTTTTTTTTGTCTCTGGAGGGATCGGAATCCATTTTTCCTCCCGAGACGAAACCAGAGGAGGTAGTGATGCTGGATGCTGAGGTCTAACTCAACCCAAATGTGTCCTATTGGGTTCATGTCGGGAATCTACATCTACATGACTGGTATGCAGTTCAAACTTAAGTGCCTGGAAGGGCTGTCTTCGAACCACCTTCAGACTGTGAGACCTACGTTCTTCCGGCGCTGTTCAAGTAACTTATGGGAATATAGCCGAGTGACTTCGTCGACAACCGGCAACATTTTGACAGGTGCATACCCTGCCATATTCAAGGCAAAACTGCAGCAAATAAACACTGTGCAAGCGAATTTAAAATCTCGGTTTTCGCGGAAAATCTGGAACGATAACGCTCACGTTGTGATCTCCCTAGTGTTTGCATTGTGTGTGTTATCTTTCAGGAGTTTCCCTGAAAAAATGGTTCAAATGGCTCTGAGCACTATGGGACTTAACATCTATGGTCATCAGTCCCATAGAACTTAGAACTACTTAAACCTAACTAACCTAAGGACAGCACACAACACCCAGCCATCACGAGGCAGAGAAAATCCCTGACCCCGCCGGGAATCGAACCCGGGAACCCGGGCGTGGGAAGCGAGAACGCTACCGCACGACCACGAGATGCGGGCAGTTTCCCTGAAAACCGACGTTTTAAACTCACTTCCACAGCGCTTATTTGGTGCAGTTTTGCGCTGAAAATGGGAGGGTGTGCTCATGTCGAAATACCGGCGGTTGCCAACTACGTCAGCCGGCTAAATTCCCGAAATATATTTGAACACCTTCAGACTATTTCTCTAGGACTGCACTCTCTAACAGCGCTTGAAAAAATGAATACCTGAATCGCTCTGTATGAGCTCCGATTTCTCTTATTTTATTATGGTAATCATTTCTGCCTACGTAAGTTGGCGCCAATATAATATCTTTACATTCAGAGGAGAAAAAAACGGTGATTGAAATTTCGTGAAAAAGATCTCGCCGCAACTAAAAATGCCTTTGTTTCAATGGTTGCCATCCCAGTTCGATTATCATATCCGTGGCACTTTCTCCCGTGTTTCCCTATAATATAAAACGAGTTGTCCTCAGTTGGGCCTTTTCTGTGTCCTCCTTTAATCCTATCATCGAAGGATCGCATACCGCACAGCAATACTCTAGCATAGTGTAGGCAATCTCTTTAGTACGCTTATTGCATTTTTTAAAGTGTTCAACCAATAAAACGTAGTCTTGGTTTGACTTCTTCAGAACACTAAATACGTGATCGTTCCAGTTTGTTGTTCGTAATTGAAATTCCTAGGTATTTAGACCAATTGACTGTCTTTAAATTTGTGTTATTAATCGTATAATCGAAATTTAACGAACTGCTTTTCGTATTCCTGTGGATGACCTCAAAATTTCCCTTATTGACAGACAATTTCCACTTTTTGCACCATATAGATATTTTCTACAAATCATTTTCAAATTGGTTTTGATCTTCTGACGACTTTACAAGACGGGCAGTGGCAGCTTCATCTCCAAACAATTTAAGAGGCCTGCTCAGATTATTTCCTAAATCGTTTATGTAGATTAGGAACAGAAGAGGGCCTATAACTCCGAATGTCAGTTCTGTTTTAATCGATGATATTTCTTCGACTACTGCGTACTGTGCTTTTCTGACAGGAAATCACGGATCTAGTCGCACAACTGAAGCGATACTCCATAGGCACGCAACTGAAGTCTTTTGTGGGGAACGGTGTCAAAAGCCTTCTGGAAACCTAGAAATATGGAATCAGTTTGAGATCCCCTGTCGATACCATTTATTACTTCTACATCTACATCTACATGATTACTCTGCAATTCACATTTAAGTGCTTGGCAGAGGGTTCATCGAACCACAATCATACTATCTCCCTACCATTCCACTCCCGAACAGCGCGCGGGAAAAACGAACACCTAAACCTTTCTGTTCGAGCTCTGATTTCTCTTATTTTTACCTATGTAGGTTGGGCTCAACAAAATATTTTCGCATTCGGAAGAGAAAGTTGGTGACTGAAATTTCGTAAATAGATCTCGCCGCGACGAAAAACGTCTTTGCTTTAATGTCTTCCATCCCAACTCGCATATCATATCTGCCACTCTCTCTCCCCCATTACGTGATAATACAAAACGACCTGGCCTTCTTTGCACCCTTTCGGTGTCCTCCGTCAATCCCACATAGTAAGGATCCCACACCGCGCAGCAATATTCTAACGGAGGTATCGCGCAGTGAAGGTGTCGATTACGTCTTTGCTGCCGGTGAGCTTTACATACGACCAGAATCTCTTTCGATTGTCTGTCAGGTTTCGAGACAGAGTTTTATTGTGGAAGCTATTGAAAGCATCTCGCGTTGAAGTCCGCGCTAAGTTACAAGCTTTAGTAAAACAACGCCAATCTCCGGTCAGACCAGCCCACTTCTGGAATGTTAGGGTCCACTTTTCATTGCCTCACATATGGTGCTTTATGACTGAATGCTTTGTCATGTTGATGCAATCATCTCCGAACTGTTCCTCTACTGTACGCAGTACCAAAGTCCGTAAAATGTGTTCGTATCCTTTCGCGTTTAGCGTTTATTTAAGCTAATAATGGGGACCATTGACACTCTCATGCCGTAGCTCCACATCCTCTGTACTTGCTCAAATTCATCTTTCGTCATTTTAAAAATGAAAGTGTTGAAATAAAATTCGTCTTCTTTCTAAATTTCAGTTAGACGCTAATGTTGGAGATGGCAGGGGACAAGATCGGGAATACCGACCAATATCTGATTACACTCACGGGTAATGGTCTCAGAAGATCTGGGAACCACTGACGTCATTATCATCTTGAACAGTTTTCAACCCCTGGCTGGGTCTGTTTGGAACTTAAGCCTCGCCGTCACTTTTTTTTCCCCACCGTCTTTCTGTGTTTACTCTGGTCCGGTGCTCGCTATTTTTTTCAACACTGTTCTTCACTCCCTTCACGCATCTATACCTTGGTTCGCCTTGGTCGTTGCCTTCGCATCTCCATTTCTTGTATTTTCTTGGGAATCTTCTTGTTTTTCCTTCTCGTCAAGTGTCCTTACTATCGTAGCCTTGAAGTATCTCCCCTGTTCTACAAGGGTTCCTCTTTCACTGTTTCCCTCACCCTTTCATTTCTCCCTGTCTCTCCTTGTTACTCCTCTCTTACTTCTGGGGAACTTTATTTCACATGCCTTTAATCTGCTTACATCTCTTTTCTTCATTACCCGTGTCTGATATGCATAGGTCAGTATTGGAGTGTAGTAACTTCTATGTATTACTACTTTTTTGTTTTTGTTTTTTGGGACGTCTTTGTTCCGAAGCGCACTCCTGCCGCTTCGAAGTAATGTTTCTGTCTGCCTTTCATGATCATTGATCTATTTCTCATTTCGTCTATTTTCCTGTATCACACTTCTCAAGTATTTGACAATTTTCACCTTCTACAGTTGTTCGTCTCTAATCCGCATCCCACTAGTTGGTCCACCTTTCTATCTAGTTCTAACAAGGAACTCTCAGTTTCATCCGATGCATCCATCTTATCCTGAATCTCCTCGTCCCTGTTTCACTAGATCATCAACTGCGAACATCAGGACATACGCCGAGGTGCAAAAGTCATTTGATATCTCCTAATCTTTTGACGGTCCTCCTTTTGCCGGACGTAGTGCAGCAACTCGACCTGGCATGGACTCAACAAGCCGTTGGAAGTTCCTTGAAGAAATACTGAACCATGCTTCCTCTATAGCCGTACTAATTGAAAAACTGTTGCCAGTGCAGGTTTTTGTGCACGAACTGGTCCCTCGATTATGTGCCATAAATGTTCGATGGGATTCATGCGGGATGACCTAGGTGTCCAAATAATTCGCTGGAATTGTCCATAATGTTATTCAAACCAATCGCGAGCAACTGTGCCTCGACGACATGGCACGATCATCCATAAAATTTCCATCTTTATTTTGGAACATTAAGTCCGTGAATGGCTGCAAATTGTCTCGAAGTAGCCAAACATAATCATTTCCAATCAACGGTCCAGTTGGATGAAAGGACACAGTCCACACCATTATGGAGCCACCAACAGCTTGCACAGTGCCTTGCTGACAATTTGGGTTCATGGCGTCGTGGGGTCTACGCCAGACTCGAACAGCTCTTACCATACTGAAATCGGGACTCATCTGACCAGGCGACGGCTTTCCGGTCGTCTAGGTCCCAGTCGATGTGTTCACGACTCCAGGTGAAGCGCTGCTGGCGAAGTCGTGCGGCTAGCGAAGTCGTGCTGCTGCCCTAACAGATACGACACACATTGACTTTTGCGGTTGCTTGTCTGTTTGCACTGACAAATCTACGCAAACACCACTGCTCTTGGTCGTTAAGTGAAGGCTGTCGGCCACTGCATTGTCCGAGGTGAGAGGGTCAAAATGGTTCAAATGGCTCTGAGCACTATGGGACTCAACTGCTGAGGTCATTAGTCCCCTAGAACTTAGAACTAGTTAAACTTAACTAACCTAAGGACATCACAAACATCCATGCCCGAGGCAGGATTCGAACCTGCGACCGTAGCGGTCTTGCGGTTCCAGACTGCAGTGCCTTTAACCGCACGGCCACTTCGGCCGGCGGTGAGAGGTAATGCCTGAAATTTGATGTTCTCGGCACTCTCTTGTCACTGTGGCTCACAGAGCATTAAATTCCCAACGATTTCCGAAACCGAATATCCTACGCGTCTAGCTCCAACTACCATTCCGCGTTGAAAGCCTTTAATCCCCGTCGTGCGGAAATAATCAAATTCAGATGGCTCTGAGCTCCGTGGGACTTAACATCTGAGGTCATCAGTCCCCTAGACATAGAACTACGTAAACCCAACGAACCTAAGGACATCACAAACATCCATACCCGAGGCAGGATTCGAACCTGAAACCGTTGCAGCCGCGTGGTTCCGGACTGAAGCGCCTAGAATCGCTCGGCCACAGTGGCCGGCCGGAAATAATCACGTCGACATCGTTTCACATCTCTCTTTATTCGTGACAGAGGTACACTACAATGAACACATATACAATACATACAAAGAAAACTGTACAGTATTCACCCAGAATTGGGCAAATTTGATAGCATTGGGTGCTGCAGACGTTAAGTCCTTCATCCTACAGCTGGTTGTTCATAAGTTACATTTGAAGAGATGCCGAGTTGTCTGCAATTCACCGCATTCGCACAGTGCTGTGTTGGCATTTGGCAGTTCCATTTAAATAGATTGTACCTCGATCTTGCGACTACGGTCCGTAGTCTGTTCAAGGACTTCCAGATGACCCACTTCTCCATGTGTCCACGCGGCAGGGTTTCTTGCGGTGTCCTACAGTTTGACAGGTGTTGGCATCTTTCTTTCCACTTGGTGAGTCGGGTAGCCGCAGCTGATCCTTCTAAGGGCTGTGAAGTTGTTAGGAAACTGTTCCTGGACTTCAATTTTGGCTTGGCAGGTTGATGTCCAAAGATTGGATGTGAGGTCACTGTATTTGATTTACGACTCTCGATGTTAGCGGCGACCTCTCTTCTGTTGTCACATGGAGCAGTCCCAGCGAGACAGTGAACTTTGTCCATGGGGGTTGGCCTTAGTCAACCTGTGACAGTCCTATAGCTGTCATTGAAGGCTACATCAACCTGCTTTGCATGTACTGAATTGTACCACACTGGGCTAGCATACTCTCCTGCAGAACAGCATTAGGCAAGAGCTGATGTTCTTAATGTTTTATGGATGTTTACCCCAGATCGATCCTGCCAGTTTCCGAAGAAGACAGTTTCTGAAGGATACTTCCTGCTTAAGCTTCAGACAATGTTCCTTGTAGGTTAGTGTACGGTCGAGAGTGACACCCAAATACCTGGGGTGGGAACAATATTCTAGTGCAACTCCATTCCAGAATATTTCAAGTTTCTGTCAGCTTGTCTACGTTTCAGATGGAGTGAACACACTTGCGTTTTCTTAGGATTGGGTGCGAGTTGATTCTTTTCATAGCGGGTACCAAGCTGTTGTAGACCGTGTGTAAGCATTATCTCTACATATTCAAACCGTTTACCCTGGGTAGCAAGAGCAAGGTCATCCGCATATACACTCCTGGAAAATGAAATAAGAACACCGTGAATTCATTGTCCCAGGAAGGGGAAACTTTATTGACACATTCCTGGGGTCAGATACATCACATGATCACACCGACAGAACCACAGGCACATAGACACAGGCAACAGAGCATGCACAATGTCGGCACTAGTACAGTGTATATCCACCTTTCGCAGCAATGCAGGCTGCTATTCTCCCATGGAGACGATCGTAGAGATGCTGGATGTAGTCCTGTGGAACGGCTTGCCATGCCATTTCCACCTGGCGCCTCAGTTGGACCAGCGTTCGTGCTGGACGTGCAGACCGCGTGAGACGACGCTTCATCCAGTCCCACACATGCTCAATGGGGGACAGATCCGGAGATCTTGCTGGCCAGGGTAGTTGACTTACACCTTCTAGAGCACGTTGGGTGGCACGGGATACATGCGGACGTGCATTGTCCTGTTGGAACAGCAAGTTCCCTTGCCGGTCTAGGAATGGTAGAACGATGGGTTCGATGACGGTTTGGATGTACCGTGCACTATTCAGTGTCCCCTCGACGATCACCAGTGGTGTACGGCCAGTGTAGGAGATCGCTCCCCACACCATGATGCCGGGTGTTGGCCCTGTGTGCCTCGGTCGTATGCAGTCCTGATTGTGGCGCTCACCTGCACGGCGCCAAACACGCATACGACCATCATTGGCACCAAGGCAGAAGCGACTCTCATCGCTGAAGACGACACGTCTCCATTCGTCCCTCCATTCACGCCTGTCGCGACACCACTGGAGGCGGGCTGCACGATGTTGGGGCGTGAGCGGAAGACGGCCTAACGGTGTGCGGGACCGTAGCCCAGCTTCATGGAGACGGTTGCGAATGGTCCTCGCCGATACCCCAGGAGCAACAGTGTCCCTAATTTGCTGGAAAGTGGCGGTGCGGTCCCCTACGGCACTGCGTAGGATCCTACGGTCCTGGCGTGCATCCGTGCGTCGCTGCGGTCCGGTCCCAGGTCGACGGGCACGTGCACCTTCCGCCGACCACTGGCGACAACATCGATGTACCGTGGAGACCTCACGCCCCATGTGTTGAGCAATTCGGCGGTACGTCCACCCGGCGTCCCGCATGCCCACTATACGCCCTCGTTCAAAGTCCGTCAACTGCACATACGGTTCACGTCCACGCTGTCGCGGCATGCTACCAGTGTTAAAGACTGCGATGGAGCTCCGTATGCCACGGCAAACTGGCTGACACTGACGGCGGCGGTGCACAAATGCTGCGCAGCTAGCGCCATTCGACGGCCAACACCGCGGTTCCTGGTGTGTCCGCTGTGCCGTGCGTGTGATCGTTGCTTGTACAGCCCTCTCGCAGTGTCCGGAGCAAGTATGGTGGGTCTGACACACCGGTGTCAATGTGTTCTTTTTTCCATTTCCAGGAGTGTATGAAACTTTTGCATCCTTGAGGCTGTGGTTGACCTTTTCACATGAATCACCTGAGTCAAATGACAGCTTCGCCAATGCTCTGCTTTTATATCTCGTGTACGCGATATTACCGCCATCTGTATATGTGCTCATCGCGATCCCACGTCTTGCGTCACCTCTGTGTAAATAAACGTAACTTGAGATAGTGATTTAAATCGTGAGTATGTCTCCCATATGATTCGCTGAGAAAGTGTACTGTAATTGGTGGCAGCAGGAGGTGACAGGTAGCTAACCAGATGCGTGCGTGTTGTTGCAGCGCGTGCTGTGCGTGATGTGCGCCGCCGTGCTGACGACCGCGGCTCACGTGACCAGCCAGGGCTCCGAGGACCGCCTGTGGGAGGAGATGGGCAGCCTGCGAGTCCTCATGAGCGCCGTCGCAGGTGAGTGTGAGTACATCACAAGGCGCCCGCCTCTTCCTCACTCCGCCTACCTGGCAACGCCAAGACACAAACGCAATGCAGCCGGGGAATGGGAGGAATGTCACTTCACGGACTGGCTGTATCGAGCCACACGTCTGTTCACACGTGATCTGCTGTCACCATCGCTTGTAGCACCCGCAAAATGTAGCATGTTTGAGGAGCTGCGCGGCAACCAGCACCGCCGTAGGCGGGCTCCGATAGACGGGTCACGCTCGTACCGGCCCATTGAGCGGAGGGTGTAGCAGGTAGTGTACCGGCTTTGTCCGAGAATAGTATTGGGAGCAGCCATCGAAAGAAGTCCGAATAGCGCTTAGGAGAGATGTGACAGTAGCGTAAGGTAATTAAATGAATAAAGTCGAATTAAATGAGGCGATTACCAGGGAATTCTGATAGGATATGAAACACTAAAAGTAGTAGATACATCTACATCTACATCGATACTCTGCAGATCACATTTAAGTGCCTGGCAGAGGGTTCATCGACCCACCTTCACAATTCTCTATTATTCCAATCTCGTATAGCTCGCGGAAGGAATGAACACCTATATCTTTCCGTACGAGCTCTGATTTCCCTTATTTTATCGTGGTGATCGTTCCGCCCTATGTAGGTCGGTGTCAACAAAATATTTTCGCATTCGGGGGAGAAAGCTGGTGATTGGAATTTCGTAAGAAGATTCCGTCGTAACGAAAAACGCCTTTCATTTAATGATTTCCAGCCCAAATCCTGTATCATTTCTGTGACACTCTCTCCCATATTTCGCGATAATACAAAACGTGCTGCCTTTCTTTGAATTTTTTCGTAGTACTCCATCAGTCCTATCTGGTAAGGATCCCACACCTCGCAGCAGTATTCTAAAAGAGGACGGACAAGCGTAGTGTAGGCAGTCTCCTTACTAGATCTGCTACATTTTCTAAGTGTGCTGTCAATTAACGCACACTTCGGTCAGCCTTCCCCACAACATTTTCTGCATGTTCTTTCCAATTTAAGTTGTTCGTAATTGTAATACCTAGGTATTTAGTTGAATTTACGGCTTTTAGATTAGATTGATTTATCGTGTAACCGAAGTTTAACGAATTCCTTTTGGTACTCGTGTGAATGACCTCACACTTTTCGTTATTTAGGGTCAACTGCCACTTTTCGCACCATTCAGACATCTTTTCTAAATCGTTTTGCAGTTTGATTTGATCTTCTAATTACTTTATTAGTCGCTAAACGACAGCGTCATCTGCAAACAACCGAAGACGGCTGCTCAGATTGTCTCCCAAATCGTTTATATAGATAAGGAACAGCAAAGGGCCAATAACACTACCTTGAGGAACGCCTGAAATCACTTCCGTTTTACTCGATGACTTTCCGTCAGTCACTACGAACTGTGACCTCTCTGACAGGAAATAACTGAGACGATATTCCATAAGCACGCAATTTTACTACGAGCCGCTTGTGTGGTACAGTGTCAAAAGACTTCCGGAAATCCAGGAATACAGAATCGATCTGAAATCCCTTGTCAATAGTACTCAGCACTTCATAATAAGCTTGCGTTTGGTCAGCAAAATGGCCGAAGCGGAGAGGACGTCAAGTAGAGACTGTCAGTAACAAGAAAAGAATGTTTGAAAAATAATTTGTTTAAGTGTTAGCAAGTCTTTTCTTTAAAAAGTATTTGTCTGAGTGTAGTGTTGGACGGAAGCGAACAGAAGCTTTTAAAACGTGATGATGTAGAAAAATTGTGAAGACTAGATGGGTAGATCGAATAATTAACGACGAGGTGTACTGAATGGAATTGGGGAGAAAAGACATCTATGGCACAAGTTGACTAAAATAAGAGATCGGTACACTGGCCACATCCAAGGTATCAAGAAGTATCCAGTTTGGTAATGGAGTGAATTACGGACGGTGAAAAATGTTCAGGGAGGTCTAGGCATGGAGGTGTAAAATTTGCTAATGACTGCGGTAAACGCTGTGCGTATGTTTTATATAGCTTGCGTGGGACTTGAATACCGTTTAAGGTTGCCGTCTGTTACCTCAAATGTCTCTTCCTGATGAGTTATTGTCTTGCTACTTCGTTCTGGTGGTTCATGTACTCCGTGACACCATCGTGCTCCAAACGTCCAACTCTTCTGGACTTTATTCTGTATTGCAGGAAATGCTAAACGAAATATCACAGCTTCTACTCCGAGATACAATATGAGTTTGAATGAACCCTCGTTTTAATCTTCTATATTTTAAAGTTCATTACTTCTCATTAACATATATTACAACAGCTCAAATAGGCTACATCACAGATAACAGATATCAGAAGTTATAACATATCTGACTTTAAGGTGGTACAGACAGCCAGTGGTCTATTAACGGTTAATTGATTTCTCTTGATGATGAAGTTGGAATTGTCGGCAGGCTCCGTATTCCCGCCAGCCCACGACATCTTCAGCTGGGGACATCACGGTGTAAACACTGATGCCCTGCCGGTAGATGCCGCGCTTTCACCGCCGACGTCCCTCGACCCTCCCGTAGCGACTGTGCCAAAATAAAGCTGTGCGGATAGTCTCTGATTTTGCCTTACGTATTCTTTCTAGTTATTTCCTCTATCGGAATCATCTTTTTTCTGGGACGATTCTTCATAGTGGGCAGGGAAACACTACTGCATGAATACAGCGCGCGGGATGAAATGAATATAGGTTGCAGTAGTTACTCAGAGATGAAGAGGCTTCCACGTGATAGACTATCATGTAGAGCTGCATCAATACAGTGTTCGGAATAAAGGCCACAACACCGGTTTTTTACTAGACCGTAACTTGTAGCAGGTATGTGAACACTATACTGAACTCGCTCTGGGGAGAAGACGCTTCAAATCCCCTTCCGGTCTATTATGTTTCCCTTGATTTTCTTAAATGGCCTAAACGTAACCACCTGGATGGTTTCCCCGAAAGGTCACGTCCTATTCCTTTCTCCATCCTTCCCCAATCCGAAATGTTGCTCCGTTTATGGCGACCTCGTGATCGACGGGCCGTTGAACCCTAATCTCCTTTCCTTAACGATATATTGCAACCTTTTTTCAAAGAACTAACGATTGTCAAAAAGGCTTCCGGCTGTTTCACATAAAACGGTGCAAGAGCACACAGCATCATTGAGTCGGTGTCGACACAATGAGCTAAGCGCCGAGCGTTGATCGCAGTCTACCTACATGGATATTGGTTCTTGCACAACGTCGGAGACAGCGTTTGCATTAAGTGTGAAACATACAGTACTAAACGGCGAATATGAACGTATAAAAGTTTGAAATTCGTTGCGATATTAAGGGTCTAGATATTTTTTATATTTTAATTTTTTCGCTATAATCATATTTATCATTAGAGAAACGCGGATCTGGATTCTTCCCCATTCTTGTCCGAACAGGACAACGCTCTATCGTTAGAGAATTTGATATCGACGAGACACTAGTGAATAATGGTCAAGCTGTGACAAGGCTGTACTTGCTAACTGTTCCTCCAATCCCTGTCACTGAACCAATGAGTTTAAAAGATTCATTCCATCTTTACTCAGTTTTGCTCTTAAAGGGGATCTAAATCTTTTCGTTTATGCACGTGGTAGTTACAACTAAAGGTTCGCTACTGGAGCCAATGTAGACAGATAACTGTTTGCCGAATGGGTTCCCAGCTTTACAGGAATGATGTTCAGACTGTGCGTTGTGTTAAGGTGCGTTTACACGAGTACGCCTTGTGCCTTGTAAAGCAGAGGCACGCGTGTGGAGTAGATGCATGCCTCTTCCTCACCACGTGCATGGGAGTGATTCCGTCCACGCTCGACTTCTTTATTTGCCGCGCGGAGTAGCCGCGCAGGTTGAGGCGCCTTGCCACGGTTCGCTTCGCGCGGCTCCCCCCCCCCCTCCTCCCCCCCCCTCTCCCCTCCGGCGGGAGTCCTCACTCCGGCTTGGGTGTGGGTGTGTGTTGTCATTAGCGTAAACTAGATTAAGTAGTGTGTAAGTCTAGGGACCGATGACCTCAACAGTTTGGTCCCATAGGAACTTACCGCCAATTCAATCATTCTTTACTCCCGTGTGGGGTAAGCTACAGTCGCACAGCGACTAGCCGCAAGGCTCAGAATTGTAGTAAACACACCTTAAGTGTCAGGGCCTACCTGGCTAGCCGCGCGGTCTAACGCGCTGCTTCCCGAGCGGGAAGGCGTGCCGGTCCGTTGCACCAATCCGTCTGGCGGATTAGTGTAGAGGTCCAGTGTGCTGGCCAGCCTGTGGGTGGTTTTTAAGACGGTTTTCTATCTACCTCGGCGAATGCGGGCTGGTTCACTACGAGGTGCATTCAAGTTCTAAGGCCTCCGATTTTTTTTCTAATTAATCACTCACCCGAAATCGATGAAACTGGCGTTACTTCTCGACGTAATCACCCTGCAGACGTACACATTTTTCACAACGCTGACGCCATGATTCCATGGCAGCGGCGAAGGCTTCTTTAGGAGTCTGTTTTGACCAATGGAAAATCGCTGAGGCAATAGCAGCACAGCTGATGAATGTGCGGCCACGGAGAGTGTCTTTCATTGTTGGAAAAAGCCAAAAGTCATTAGGAGCCAGGTCAGGTGAGTAGGGAGCATGAGGAATCACTTCAAAGTTGTTATCACGAAGAAACTGTTGCGTAACATTAGCTCGATGTGCGGGTGCGTTGTCTTGGTGAAATAGCACACGCGCAGCGCTTCCCAGACGTTTTTGTTGCAGTGCAGGAAGGAATTTGTTCTTCAAAACATTTTCGTAGGATGCACCTGTTACCGTAGTGCCCTTTGGAACGCAATGGGTAAGGATTACGCCCTCGCTGTCCCAGAACATGGACACCATCATTTTTTCAGCACTGACGGTTACCCGAAATTTTTTTGGTGGCGGTGAATCTGTGTGCTTCCATTGAGCAGACTGGCGCTTTGTTTCTGGATTGAAAAATGGCATCCACGTCTCATCCATTGTCACAACCGACGAAAAGAAAGTCCCACTCATGCTGTCGTTGCACGTCAACATTGCTTGGCAACATGCCACACTGGCAGCCATGTGGTCGTCCGTCAGCATTCGTGGCACCCACCTGGATGACACTTTTCGCATTTTCAGGTCGTCATTCGGGATTGTGTGCACAGAACCCAGAGAAATGCCAACTCTGGAGGCGATCTGTTCAACAGTCATTCGGCGATCCCCCAAAACAATTCTCTCCACTTTCTCGATCATGTCGTCAGACCGTCTTGTGCGAGCCCGAGGTTGTTTCGCTTTGTTGTCACACGATGTTCTGCCTTCATTAAACTGTCGCACCCACGAACGCACTTTCGACACATCCATAACTCCATCACCACATGTCTCCTTCAACTTTCGATGAATTTCAATTGGTTTCACACCACGCAGATTCAGAAAACGAATGATTGCACGCTTTTCAAGTAAGGGAAACGTCGCCATTTTAAGTATTTAAAACAGTTCTCATTCTCCCGCTGGCGGTAAAATTCCATCTGCCGTACGGTGCTGCCATCTCTGGGACGTATTGACAATGAATGCGGCCTCATTTTGAAACAATGAGCATGTTTCTATCTCTTTCCAGTCCGGAGAAAAAAAACGGAGGCCTTAGAACTTGAATGCACCTCGTATGTCGGCGATTGCTGTGCAAACACCGTTTCCACGTACACGTACACCATAATTATTCTACCACGCAAGCATTTGGATCTACACTCGTTTGGTATGAAACGTTCATAGGGCGTCCACTGGGGGTCGAACCACACAATTACCCTGGGTTTGGTGTGGGGCGGCGGTGAGGTGGGTGGACTGCTGTAGCCTGTTGTGGGGTTGTGAACCACTGAGAGCTACGGCGGGACGATGCCTCTCCGTCGTTTCTAGGTCCCCAGTTTAATAAATACATGCATGTCATGACTTGTCGTTACGCGCCAGTACAGATTCGACGTCAAAGGAGGAACTCGGACCCTCAAGGACCAATGGAGGAATCACCGTGAGTGGGACACAATACTGTGTTCTACTTCGCCCACATGTGACCCCTGCTCTACGGGGCAGAGATGCTTTCAACTATTTTGATGCACGATGGAGCTACGTCTTAAATTGGAGAAAACCCAGTCAGTGGCTGATCTTTCGAATCTGCGTGGACACCAAGAGTGCCAGATTTATGGCTGTTCGGATTACCTGAAAGACAGGGCTTACCAACGGGACGCCAACACACTTCGAAGGTTGAAGAGGAGTATAGTGATGGAGATAGGCAAAGTCCCACCTCGGTTCCAGGCTGTCGTGGATGCAAATCGTCATCGCACTAAGCAACGTTTGTAGCCTGGAGCATAAACATGGGGAAATTAAAAAATGTGTTTCCTTCAACGGTTTATTCGTTATTTCTCTTCCATGCCTCTTTACAAGTGTTTCCAAAAAATTTCATCGTCCTCCAACAACTCATTTTTCATGTAGAACCTCACGAATAGCGAAAGTTTAATAGTTACACTGGACATAATTTTGTGCGACAAGGAATCATATCTCATCAACAGAAGGGGGGGGGGTGGATTTGGGGGAGATCATTGGTCTCATCGGATTAGGGAAGGATGGGGAAGGAAGTCGGCCGCACCCTTTCAAAGGAACCATCCCAGCATTTGCCTGAAGCGACTTAGGGAAATCACGGAAAATCTAAGGATGGCCGGAAGCGAAACTGAACCGTCGTCCTCCCGAATGGAAGTCCAATGTACTAACCATTGCGCCACCTCGCTCGGTTCTCATCAACAGAAGTCGGCGACCTCTACAGCGGCATAAGCGGCACCCTTCCCTGGAGCACCTCATAGCCTTTAAGCAGCTCTGTGCCCACGTTTGCCAGCTTATCAAAAGAGGGAAGCAGGAGTGTTGGAAGAGATACGTCGAAACAATTGGTAACCTTCCCAAGTCTGGACGAAGATCAGACGTCTTTATGAGTACCACACTTAAACAAGTGTCCCTGGAACTAACGTCAATGGTGTTTTGTCTACCGACACAATCGCGATTGCTGAACACTTTGCTAAGCACTATGCTCGAGCCTCTGCGTCGCAGAACTACGCCCCCCCCCCCCCCCCCAGCCTTTTGCACCGTCAAACGGCGGATGGAAAGGAAAGTCCTCTTGTTCGCTACACGCCACAGTGAACACTATAACGTCACATTTACAGAGTGGGAGCTCCTCAGTGCCCTTGCACAGAGCCCCGTTACAGCTCCTGGGCCAGATCGGATCCATAGTCAGATGATTAAACATTTCTCGTCTGACTACAAGCGACATCTTCTCGTCATCTTCAACCGGATCTGGTGTGACGGCTTCTTTCTATCGGAATGGCGGGACAGCACCACCATTCTAGTGCTTAAACCCGGTAAAAACCCGCCTGATGTGGATAGCCATCAGCCTCACCAACGTTCTATGTAAGGTGCTGGAACGTGTGGTTTGTCGTTGGTTGGGTTGGGTCCTGGAGTAACGTGGCCTACTGGCTGCATGTCAGCGCGGCTTCCTCCAGGGTCGCTCTACCACTGATAATCTTGTGTCCCTAGAGTCTGCCATCCGAACAGCCTTTTCCAGACACCAACACTTGGTTTCCGTCTTTTTTTATTTACGAAAAGCGTATGACACGACCTGGCGATCTTGCCACATTATACAAGTGGGGTCTCCGAGGCCTGCTCCCGAGTTTATCCAAATTTTCCGTCACTTCGTACTTTTCGCGTGCAAATTGGTGACCCCCATTGTTCGCCCCATATCCAGAAGAATGCGGTCCCACAGGGCTCTATATTGAGTGCATCTCTATTTTTAGTGGTCATTAAAGGTCTAGCAGCAGATGTAGGGCCGTTCGTCTATATGCAAATGACTTCTGCATTTTGTATTGCTCCACCAGTACTTGTGTTGCTGATCGGCGCCTACAGAGAGCCATTCACAAGGCGCAGTCATGGGCTCTAGCCCACTGTTTCCAGTTTTCGACCGCAAAGTCGTACCGTTCATCTGGAACCAGAACTTTACCTTGATGACGATCCACTCACTGTAGTGGAGACATATAGATTATTAGGACTGGTTTTCGACGCCCGAATGACTTGGCTTCCTCACCTTCGTCATCTTAAGGGAAGTGCTGGCAGTATCTCAGTGTCCTCCGCTGCCTGAGCAACACCAACTGGGGTGCAGATCGCCCTATGCTGCTGCAGCTCTACAGAGCCCTTCTCAATCCCGCCTTGACTATGGGAGTCTGGTTTATGGTTTGGCGGCACTCTCAGCGTTGCGTTTAGTCGACCCGGTGCACCACTGCGGCGTTCGCCTAGTGACTGGAGCTTTTAGGACGAGTCCGGTGACCAGTGTCTTGGTTGAGACCGGAGTCCCTCCATTGCAGGTTAGGCGCGCGCAGTTGCTCTCCAGTTACGTTGCACACGTTCGTAGTTCTCTTGCGCATACAAATTACCGTCTCCTTTTCCCGCCCACGGCGCTTTATCCCCAGCGTCGGCGGGCCAGGTCAGGGCTTACATTTGCAGTTCGTGTGCGATCCCCTCTCTCCGAACTGGAGTCCTTGCCTTTACCACCTACACTTCAGGTTCATTCAGGAACACCTCCATGGTGTACATCTAGGCCGCCGCTTCGCCTGGACCTTTCACATGGCCCTAAGCGCTCAGTTAACCCTGCGACTCTCCGCTGTCACTTCCTCTCGATTCTCGACTTGTACCGGGACCATGAAGTGGTTTACACCGATGACTCGATGGCTGATGTCATGGAGTACATATAGAACAGCAATCCTTGCCAGATGGCTGCAGTGTTTTTACTGCAGAGCTGGCGGCCATATCTCGTGCTCTTGAGTACATCCGCGAATGCCCAGGCGAGTCATTTCTCCTGTGTACTGACTCCTTGAGCAGCCTACAAGCTATCGACCAGTGCTACCCTCGTCATCCTTTGGTAGCGACCATCCAGGAGTCCATCTATGCCCTGGAACGGTCCAGTCGTTCAGTGGTGTTTGCCTGGAACCCAGGTCACGTCGGAATCCCAGGCAACGAACTTGCCGACCGGCTGGCCAAACAGGCTGCGCGGAAACTGCTTAAGGAGATCGGCTTCTCTGAAACTGACCTGCGACCAGTATTACGCCGCAAGGTTTTGCGACTTTGGGAGACGGAATGACATAATCTCAGTACGCACAACAAGCTGTGTGCCATTAAGGAGAAACTACGAATGTGTGGAAGACCTCCGTGCGCGCCTCTCGCAGGGACTCTGTGGGTCTGTGACGGCTCCGCATTGGCCATACGTAGCTGACGCATGGTTACCTCCTCCGTCGCGAGGTCTCACCTCGGTTTCGCCGTGGCTCACGAATGACGGTCGTCAATCACTTACTGGAAAGCCACTTTTAGCCGTTCTGCGGCGGACTTTTAACCTTTCCAGCACCCTGCCTTCGCTGTTGGGCGACAACGCCTGAACAGCAGCTTTAGTTTTACTTTTTATTCGTGAGGGTGAGTTTTATCATTTGCTCAAGTTTCAGCACATGTCCTTTGTCCCCGTGTGTGTTCCATCCTAGTGCTTTTAGGGTAGGGATTTTAATGTGATGCAGAGTGGCTGGCTTTTCCTTTTTTTTCCTCATGGTCACATAGTCATGGTAATCTGCTTTCTTGTTTTAACCTCTTCTACGTGTTTCTTGCGTCTTCGTGGTTTTCTTGTCTCCTTTTGTCTATTTGTGTTTGTTGCTCTTCAGTCGTTGTTGCGGTTTTTCCTTTCATTCTGTTTTGTGTTGTCTCATTGTCTTATTCTCACCCTTGTGCCATTGTTTCCTTCGGAACAAGGGACCGATGACCTCGTAGTTTGGTCCCTTTCTCCCACTTTTAAACGAAGCAACCGTAGAGAATTATCAGTTTCCTTAGGAGTGGTGGCAAAAAATGGTCAAATCTGTCTTGAAGCCCATCATTCACTTCCATAGTAGTCTTCGCAGAAAGCAGAATGAAACAAAGTAGTCTATTATAGCTCAATGTCACGTAAAGAGTTAGATAGCTGGTTGTATGTGCCGTAGATAATTTGAACAATGCTTTTATCGAAATGGTGTAGAACGAGTCAGTTCACACGATGTGTCTAGATGATTAGCGTCAACATTAATGAACACATCTTTTGGTCCTAATCATGGAAATTCTTTTAATTATAAATTCGTCTATCGAATAGAAAAAGCTGTCCAGTAGAAATGATTATGGATAAGATTTAGAGTTGCTTTGCTACCTGTCAGGCATTTTAAGCTATTTGGCGTACGATCAAAAATTGTTGTTGCTGTAAATTAAACTCAATGAATGTCTGGGTTATAAAATTGTGTCTCTAAAACTTTGATTTCTAGAAAATATACCATTTTCAAAATTAACTATTCTATTGAAAAGTACTAGATATTAATTAAAAGGTCTTCAGTATGTTCATAATACTTCACTGATCGCTCTTGTTCTGAACAGATGCACCATTTAGGCAATAAGAACTTCTGCATGTCTCAACAACACAGGCGTTTGTCAGCTTAGATTCGATCCATCTACTTGGGCAAACGTTCCTCTCACTAAAGACTGAGTCGAATTGCAGTCATTGGATTGGAAATAATTGGGGATTCGATGGCAAATTGATCATCGAGTTCACAGCATGTGCAGGATTTGCTATGATGATCAAGAAATTTGAAGAGTGGAAGGAATTTTATCACCTGGTAGAGGAACCTGTGGCAGAGGGATGGAAAGACTGCAAAGGAATCTGTTTCGCACTACAGCATATAAATTATTTGGTGTAAAAGCTTTATGAGACATGGCTGTCATATTATACACATATAATAAGACTCTCGTCTTGACTACAAGTATTTATTTATTTATTTGTTTATTTTCATCCTTAAGCGTTGCGGGTTTACGCCATTTTCAAAGGGATAAAATCTTGTTGATGCGAAGTATAGCGTCCACGTTAATCCTATTAAATATAAGTACAAATTCAAAAGTTTCGTCGTAATGCTGAAACACACAAGGATGAAGGAAATAAAATAAGTGGTTGTGGTTAAGGTGAGAGTTTTAGTATAAGTGTCATGTTATACCATAGTGATAGGAGGAATGAGGAGGAGTAATTGAAATGGTTCAAATGGCTCAAGCTCTATGGGACTTAACATGTAAGGTCATCAGTCTCCTAGACATACAACTACTGAAACCTAAATAACCTAAGGACATCACACACATCCATGCCCGAGCCAGGATTCGAGCCTGCGACCGTAGAAGCAGCGCGGTTCCGGACTGAAGCGCCTAGAACCGCTCGGTCACAGCGGCCGGCGAGGAGTAATTGTTGGTGGTGGAATTCGATCACCGGACAGTAAATTGCTTTCCTAACCTAAAAAATGGTGGATATTGTCTAAAACTTGGAAATTTTGACGAATTCGTCGAGAATATTTGTGTGTGAAACTTCGAGGTAGTATGATCTTGTACGTACGTATCGCAGGTCATTCTTGTATGACCTGGGTGAAAATCCAGATTGTTGTGTAATTTATGTTACTGTTACCTTTGCTCGCTGTGTCTGCGATGTTACGGATGGATTCAGATTCAGATAGGTAGATGTTAAAAATAAATCACGAATTTGATTGCCTAACGCTGTTACGTATCAGGTGTCGTATCGGGAACTCAGTGACGCTTAGGCAAACCGATCAGAGCGAGTCGAATTAACATAAGTCAAAGCTCCGACAGGTTGCGCTCTCTTCCAGCACTACTTGTTTCTTTCCTTACAGAAAAAACTCTAGACGCTATGATTGTGGGTACGATAATGCGAGTATAGCGCTCGGCTGTCAGAAGTTGACCCGTCCGGCCCGTGCGCACGGTAATTGAAACGCCTACCGAAATGTCAGTTAGCGATTTCGCGACGCGCGTGAGCGAACAAGGGGCCCGTGTGTGGCGTATCGGCCGCGCCGGCGAGGACGGCCCGGCCAGCGGCTCGGTAGCGGCCGCCGTCCCGGCGCGCCGATAGTAATCGCAAGCGGCCGCCCGCCGCGAACGCTCCATCCATCATGCCAGATACACGCGCGCCATCGCTCCGTAGCTCAACGTGTGACCAACTTCAATCGTTGTCGAAATCTGTCAACGTCGCGCTGGGTCAACGATCGCGCTATTTGATGCAACAGACGGGCCTTGCACGGATATGACATTCCGACCATCTACGGCTGCCTCGCAGAGTTCTGCTCCCATTTGGCAAACTGACAAATTACTTCTCCTCTGTTGAAAGCTTGCCGACGTTGCGATGGACCTCGTGCTCCAAAAAAACACGAAGTGAAAAATCGCGCTCCTTTCTGGATGGCCGCTATACGTACGTGGACAAGCGGAAAGTCTTCGGCATGGCACAAATATCAGGCTGGTATTTTAAAAGTTTGACAATTACTGAGCACTAAAATTGCTACACCACGAAGATGACGTACTACAGACGCGAAATTTAACCGACAGGAAGAGGATACTGTGATATGCAAATAATTAGCTTTCCAGAGGATTCACACAATGTTGGCGCCGGTGGCGACACCTACAACGTGCTGACATGAGGAAAGTTTCCAACCGATTTCTCATACACAAACAGCAGTTGACCGGCGTTGCCTGGTGAAATGTTGCTGTGATGCTTCGAGTAAGGAGGAGAAATACGTACCATCACGTTTCTATAATAAAGGTCGGATTGTACCTATCGCGATTGCGGTTTATCGCATCGCGACATTGCTGCTCGCGTTGATCGAGATCCAATGACTGTCAGCAGAATATGGGATCGGTGGGTTCAGGAAGGTAATACGAAACGCCGTGCTGGATCCCAACGGCCTCGTATCACTAGCAGTCGAGACGACAGGCATCTTATCTGCATGGCTGTAACGGATCGTGCAACCACGTCTCGATCCATGAGTCAACAGATGGGGACGTTTGCAAGACAACAACCATCTGCACGAACAGTTCGGCGACGTTTGCAGCAGCATGGACTATCAGCACGGAGACCATGGCTGCGGTTACCATTGACGCTGCATCACAGACAGGAGCGCCTGCGATGGTGTACTCAACGACGAACCTCGGTGCACGAATGGCAAAACGTCATTTTTTCGGATGAATCCAGGTTCTGTTTACAGCATCACGATGGTCGCATCTGTGTTTGGCGACATCGCGGTGAGCGCACATTGGAAGCGTGTATTCCTCGTCACCATACTGGCTTATCACCCGGCGGGATGGTATGGGGTGCCATTGGTTACACGTCTCGGTCACCTCTTGTTCGCATTGACGGCACTTTGAACAGTGGACGTTACATTTCAGATGTATTACGACTCGTGGCTCTGCCCTTCATTCGATCCCTGCGAAACCCTACATTTCAGCAGGATAATGCACGACCGAATGTTGCAGGTCCTGTACGGGCCTTTCTGGATACAGAAAATGTTCGACTGCTGCCCTGACCAGCACATTCTCCAGATGTATCACCAACTGAAAACGTTTGGTCATTGGTGGCCGAGCAACTGGCTCGTCACAATACGAGCGTCACTACTCTTGATGAACTGTGGTATCGTGTTGAAGCTGCATGGGCAGCTGTACATGTACACGCCATCCAAGCTCTGTCGGACTAAATGCCCAGGCGTATCAAGGCAGTTATTACGGCCAGAGCTGGTTGTTCTGGGTACTGATTTCTCAGGATCTATGCACCCAAATGGCGTGAAAATGTCAGTTCTAGTATAATATATTTGTCCAACGAATACCTGTTTATCATCTGCATTTCTTCTTGGTGTAGCAATTTTAATGGCCAGTAGTATATATGAAATAAAATCGTCGTTACTTATGAACGGTTTGCATTAGGACGTTCAAACTGCACATTTGGCCGCGGGACAGAATGGGAATTAGTATATGCGTCCTTCTTTTTGTTATCGGTCATTTGCACGTGAAAATTTCACGCTACACCGTGCCAGAGGTATAGCGCTTGTGAAGGCGTACTATGCGAGCAATAACAGCCCAACTGCGCCTCAGAGGAAGTTTGCGACCAAGTTCAAGCTGAAGACAACCGTCCCGCTGTTCTAACAATCAAGAATTTGATTCACAAGTTTGAGAGAACCGGTAGTGTTCGTGATTTCAGGTGTGCCGCAGGGTAGTGTAGGACCGTTGCTGTTCACAATATACATAAATTACCTCGTGGGTAACATCGGATGTTCACTGGGGCTTTTTGCGGATGATGCTGTGGTATATCGAGAGATTGTAACAATGGAAAATTGTACTGAAATGCAGGAGGATCTGCAGCGAATTGACGCATGGTGCAGGGAATGGCATTTGAATCTCAATGTAGACAAGTGTAATGTGCTGCGAATACATAGAAAGAAAGATCCTTTAACATTTAGCTACAATATAGCAGTTCAGCAACTGGAAGCAGTTAATTCCATAAATTATCTGGGAGTAGGCATTAGGAGTGATTTAAAATGGAATGACCATATAAAATTAATCGTCGGTAAAGCAGATGCCAGACAGAGATTCATTGGAAGAATCCTAAGGAAATGCAATCCGAAAACAAAGGAAGTAGGTTACAGTACACTTGTTCGCCCACTGCTAGAATACTGCTCACCTGTGTGGGATCCGTACCAGATAGGGTTGATAGAAGAGATAGAGAAGATCCAACAGAGAGCAGCACGCTTCGTTACAGGATCATTTAGTAATCGCGAAAGCGTTACGTAGATGATAAACTAAGCTCGGTATGGGCTTCTGTTGAAGTTTCGAGAACATATCTTCACAGAGGAGTCAAGCAGTATATTGCTCCCTCCGACGTATATCTCCCGAAGAAACCATGTAGATAAAATCAAAGAGATTAGAGCCGACACAGAGGCCTACCGACAATCTTTCTTTCCATGAACAATATGAGACTTGAAAAGAAGGCAGAACTGGTAAAGGTACTCAAGGTACCCTCCGCCACACACCGTCAGGTGGCTTGCGGAGTATGGATGTAGATATAGATGCAGACAGTGTTAGCAATGTCGGTCATCCAAAAATGTTGAAAACGCCTGAAAACATCGAGAAAACATGCGCTGTGTTTCAAACTAGATCCAGGAAATTGATAAGACGAGCTGCACAGCAGGTGGGAATCAATCGCGAGACACTGTGACAAACTTTTGTCTCTTCCCATAGAAAATTCAATCCCATCAGCCATTAAGCTCCAGAGCCATGTAACATCGGTTGTGTTTTGCCAACACTATTGTCCACATAATTGACGAACAAGACTTTGAAGATGGTTTGGTTTAGCGACGAAGCGCACTTTCATTTGGATGGGTTCGTCAGTAAGCAAAATCGGAGCCTTTGGGTGACTGAGAATCCGCATTTCGCGATCGAGAAGTCTCTTCATCCTCAACTGGCGATTGGCTGGTGTGCAACGTCTAGTCACGGAATAATCGGTGAGATATTCCTTGATTGTAAGGTGACTACCATACGAGGGTGCGAGGGTTACAATAAACTATCACTGGTGCGTCGGAAACAAGCAACTTTACTTCCAGGAGAACGTCCATCCCGTGACCATAGCCGCGTTAGTCGCTTGGAGAGAAGTCGGCTGGAGATTGATGTATTGAATCGCGACGCAGTTTGTGTGTTCCATCGGCATTACGAGGGTGCGAGGGTTACAATTAAGTGTCAGTGGTGCGTCGGAAACAAGCAACTTGACTCCCAGGACAACGTACATCCGGTGACCGTAGGTTCTGGAAGATGATTTCACCCCCGTTATCAAAAGTGATCTTGATTTCGACAAGATGTGGTTCAAGCAAGACGGATCTCGACCCCATCGAAGACTGGTTGACATCCTGGAGGAGCACTTAGGGGACCACATTCTCACTCTCAGAACTCAGAGGCCACTGGTCGGACTGGCCGCCATATTCTCCGGATGTGAACACATGCGACTACTTTTTGTGGGGCTATATTAAAGACAAGGCGTACAGCAATAACCGCAAAACCATTGCTGAGCTGTTTTCAGCCACTGAGGAGGTTATCGACAGCATCGATATTCCGACACTTCAGCAGGTCTTTGTCATGCAGTTCAGTAACTGTCACCTTGTACATGTAGGCAATAAGCTAAGCGTGAACTTTGGCAGCAGAGTAGTTTATTTATACTGCTATCAAAAGTAGCGGCGCTGTACGAGTCTTACTGAAATGTTAAGCTAGAATATCACGCCGTCATAAAATTCTTTGTATCGGCATCGGAATCTCCTTAAAGTTGGGGAAGGCTTATAAAAATATTACAACTTCATTTTTACCGGTGAATAAATTGGTGCCTGGATTGGAAGGTCTCTTGAAGGTTATACAAGTGAAGAGCATTACGGCCTTGCAGGCGCATTGCGTATCCGAGTGGTCTGCACACGGCTCTTGTGTGCGAGAGAGAGAGAGAGAGAGAGAGTAAACTTGGCGTACTTCGACGGAAGTTGCCGGGTATGACCGACACTGCTTCGTTTAATGCCACACCCAAGAGAATTCTGTCCACGGCCACCGCGAATTTCATGCACTGGCACTCACGTGTACATAGCCCTCGAATTGCAGCGTACACATGCATCATGTACTTCGGATACCACGACACCTTGCGCGTCCTTCCTTTTTCCAGTTCTTGCAACGTTCATTATCAACTGTAATGAGGCCTATTTTTTTTAATTGCATTTTTGGATCCATAAAAGTGTTTAGAATCCACAGCTGAAACGGTTTTTCCGAATACTGAACGGAAATGTTTGTTATTCGCGGTTGAACAAAAAGATGCACCTGCCTGAAATCTGCCTTTTTCACACACCACTTTTTTCTTTCGGAGGACGAGTTATTGTACCGGTGCTTCGGAGGAAACACACAAAATTCAAATGAAAGTTTGAACGCGTGTGTTTGGAAGTTAGCCCCCAAGGATTTGCATTCTGGTGCGAAGACTGTGGAGATTGCGACTTTCCTGGCAGTGAGCAGCTTCAGCGAAGGGTATTCAGCAATTCTGAAGACCATGACAACGATGGACATCACCCTGGGACTCTATTCGACGCAGTTCGCCAAGGATTCGAACGACCACCGGACTCAAGCGGCCGAAAACCGCTTGTCACCGGCCGTACGAGCGGCTCTGGAGCAGCGCAGGATGGCCCAAATCGAGCAGAACGCCCTCTATGAGGAAGAGGAAGGACTAGTTTATGGACCTGGAATAACAGATTGAACGTACGTTGCATAATATTGCATTTATACGTAGTCAAAACTTCAAACTCGTTTTTCTCGAAATGACGTTTTTTTATCGCGCGGTATGGTAATTTCAAATCTACTGAACCGATTGGCATGATTCTTTGTTTCCGACGAAGCTAACTAAATTTTCTAGGGGTTGTACCACTTTTATTCTGATCCATCAACTATAAATATTTTTACTTGGCCGACGAAGTCGAAAAATTGATGAAAAAACCCTATTTTTTTCAAATGGCAGCCGTTTTGTTTTCTAAGGTCCAAATAACTTAAGCGAGGTGCAACTCCTAAAGAATCTTATATAATTCGCTAACGTCAACTCATGAATTTTATCCATAGTGGATGCTGTCGAACTCTGTGACTGTTCATTTATGGGGTGTAGAGAAATATCCGCTACCAGTCACAATAATTGTGACTGGTAGCGAATATTTTTCTACACCCCAACGTCAACTCAATTTTGATTTCAGACGAGCCGACTGACCCGTGACGTACCACGCGTGGAAGTCTAAATCGAAATTTTGTTTCGTTGCGACGGCACTTCCGCCTTTGCTCATCGACATTTCCGGTCGAAAAAATTACTGTTTGTAGAGGAAATATCAATAAAAGTTTTGACGAAATTTGACATATCTATAACACATCCCGAGGAAAAATTTCTCGTAGAACAAGCTTTTTTCCGGCAAAGATAGTAAACCTCCCCTTAATGCGGAAGCGATTTACGCTTAAAAAAAGAAAAAAATAGCTCATATTTTTGGCCACCAGGTGCTAATTTGGTAGTAAGTTCCTATGCGACCAAACTGCTGAGGTAATGGGACCCTAGGCTTACACACTACTTAATCTAACTTACGCTAAGAACAACACACGCACCCATGCCCGAGGGAGGACTCGAACCACGGACGGGGGCAGCCGCGCGAATCGTGGCAGGGCCCCCTTAGACCGCGCGGCTACCCCGCGTGGCATGGTGCAAATCTGGTTATTCGAATGCAGAAAAGATGTATATGAATGTTTCTGTATGTAATGTATTAGGAATGAGACTTGGGCAGAAAAGATCAAACAAATTAGAGAGGCATAATTTTGATGCTATTTTTAACCGCCGCTTACATGATTTGTTACGAGCACAGGAGACATCGATGAGATGTTGTAGAGCACCAGATTTGTACATTGTGTATACGATAATTACAGCCAACACTGGGCCTCTGCGAGTACCTGCAGTTTAATTGGACTGAATTTTTTTTTCCGACAAACAAAGCTGACAATTGTAATCATTTGTCACGTTCCTAAACGTAAGTCTTCATTTATCCTGTCCTCTCAGTGTGATTTTAGGCGAAGACAAAGATGGTTAAAATGGCTCTGAGCACTACGGGATTTAACATCTGAGGTCATCAGTCCCCTAGAACTTAGGACTACTTAAACCTAACTAACCTAAGGACATCACACACATCCATGCCCGAGGCAGGATTCGAACCTGCGACCGTAGCGATCGTGCGGTTCCGGACTGAAGCGCCTAGAACCGCTCGGCCACACAGGCCGGCAGGTGAAGACAGTAAGTCAGCTTTATTTCATCAGCTATTCGTTCCTGCAAATTTACTCAGCAAAATCAATGAACTTCAATGACATTCAGTATTCGGTTATCACTTAGTTTTTGTTGTACATAAAAGCATTCACTCGCTGTAGTAAAATTTCGTGAATCTCGGGGATAGAAATCACGGAAAATTAACAGCTAAAAAGAATTTCTAATTCTAAATGCATTGCAACGCTTTTTTTTAAAAAATTGCTTGCCTTCGGAACGTGCCCATACAGCCATCTCAACACTGGAAATGATATACTGCAGCTTGTTTTGACAATTCAGAGTATACATTCGTTTAAATCGTACCCTGGTACGAAATTACGTAGGTCTAACGAAAGACAGATTCCGTCATAAAACAAATGTTACATCAATAGAATACTGAAACGAGCAAACAATATGACAAGACAGAGGTTGTATGCTATCAAGATCCTACTGGTTACACAATAGGAAAAGACAAATCGCCGTTGACACACATCTGGGATATTCCTAGTTCAATGCATGTTAATGACTATAGATAGCTTTTAATAAAGTGACGTCAAAACAAAAGAAAAATAACTCTAATACTACTATGAATAGTGTAATATAATTTGATTTAGCCCGATGCGGATCAGCAATCAGTAAACTAGCTCAGTACTCACTGTGGTTACGGGACTATAATAAAATAATAAATAATTGTCTCTCTCTTGAATCATCACAGATATTCCTCAATATATACACAATGGTCAGTATTCCGTTAAGGCCACGTCTACTCACGACTAATAAGGTTGAAGAATATACATTATTGAATATCGTACACAAATTTTAAGTTATGAACAACTATATTTTTTCTTCGTTTTCAACTTAATAGACTATTACAGCAAGATGAACTTCAGACAATCGTTCCTTTCTCTTCAAGTCAAATAACAGAAGAAGACGACAAAAGAATAGAGAGTTCAGACACAGAATCTCGAATGTCCATGGAATTACTATATAACGCATTTGTTTACTCGTTGGCATGCTTCGCCAGCTATTCACACAATAATTATAGATACATGGCATTTACACATTTCAAGTTCATGACCACCTCAGGAGACAGAGTACACTATATATCTAAATTAGCAATTAAATGTTCTTTTGAACATCCTGCAACAACTGTTTCAAAAGCTGCGGAGAGAGAATCCAATATTTGTGCGGGTCTTTAAGTACCCTGTAGACAGAACATGAGAATAGTTTACAAGAACGATATTTGGGTATTACAGCCATACATATAAAAAAATGGTTCAAATGGCTCTGAGCACTATGGGACTTAACATCTATGGTCATCAGTCCCCTAGAACTTAGAACTACTTAAACCTAACTAACCTAAGGACATCACACAACACCCAGCCATCACGAGGCAGAGAAAATCCCTGACCCCGCCGGGAATCGAACCCGGGAACCCGGGCGTGGGAAGCGAGAACGCTACCGCACGACCACGAGATGCGGGCTCCATACATATAGATACACGAGTATTGAAACACATAGAAATAGGAGGTACATAGTGACGTACATTTATAGGGTGTGATTTCCTATCCTGCTGAGTAGCACGCGGGAATAAAGCCACTTAATTGTGCTTTGGTCTTCATCTGCCATTCGAAGTTCCAAAGGCATCCGCAGGGAGCTATATTGGAATTTCGCATTGTTGACGAACTCGTGAAGCAGTTTATCCGTTGCTATATTGTTGGCTGCTAACTAGGTTTGGAGGCTGCTTTGGAACTGAAGACCAAGAGCCCCAAGATTACTTGCTAGTACGTTTATGTGATACGTGTTCCGAGGACATTGTAGAAATATATTGTTTAGATCTTCTTCCCCTCTAATCCTGCCCCGGGCATGAATGTGTGTGATGTCCTTAGGTTAGTTAGGTTTAATTAGTTCTCTAAGATCTAGGTGACTGATGACCTCAGAAGTTAAGTCGCACAGTGCTCAGAGCCATTTGATTTTAGAAATGGTTTAACAACTGAAAATACTATATTCTCTTTTCTCTGTGAGGTTTTGGACGGATTTCATAAAAGGTTGCGAACGTTAGGTGTTTTCTTTGGTTTAACGAAGGCTTTTGACTGTGTTGACCTTAGAATGTTACTGCAGAAATTGGACCATTATGGAGTAAGGGGAGTAGCTTACAATTGGTTCGCCTCTTACTTTAAGAAAAGAAAGCAGAAGGTAATTCTCCGCAATATTGAGAGTGGTAGTGATGTTCAGTCCCAATGGGGTACTGTTAAGTGGGGCGTTCCCCAAGGGTCGATGCTGGGGCCACTGCTGTTTCTTATTTATATAAATGATATGCCTTCTAGTATTACAGGTGATTCAAAAATATTTCTGTTTGCTGATGACACCAGCTTGGTAGTGAAGGATCTTGTGTGTAATATTGAAACATTATCAAATAATGTAGTTCATGAAATAAGTTCGTGGTTTGTGGAAAATAATTTGATGCTAAATCACAGTAAGACTCAGTTTTTACAGTTTCTAACTCACAATTCAACAAGAACCGATATTTTGATCAGACAGAATGGGCATATTATAAGCGAGACGGAATAGTTCAAGTTCCTAGGCGTTCGGATAGATAGTAAGCTGTTGTGGAAAGCCCATGTACAGGATCTTGTTCAGAAACTAAATGCTACTTTATTTACCATTAGAACAGTGTCTGAAATAAGTGACAGTTCAACACGAAAAGTAGTCTACTTCGCATATTTTCAGACGCTTATGTCATATGGTATTATTTTTTGGGGAAATTCTTCCGATTCAAAAAGGGTATTTTTGGCTCAAAAACGGGCTGTTCGAGCTATATGTGGTGTAAGTTCGAGAACCTCTTGTCGACCCTTGGAATTCTGACATTGCCCTCACAGTATATATTTTCTTTAATGTCGTTTGTTGTTAGCAATATTAGCTTATTCCCAAGAGTTAGCAGCTTTCACTCAGTTAATACTAGGCAGAAATCAAATCTTCATGTGGAATGCACTTCCTTGACTCTTGTGCAGAAAGGAGTGCACTATTCTGCTGCATCCATTTTCAATAAGATACCACAAGAACTCAAAAATCTTAGCAATAGCCCAAACACTTTTAAGTCTAAACTGAAGAGTTTCCTCATGGCTCACTCCTTCTATTCTGTCAAGGAGCTCCTGGAAGAGCTGAAAAATTAAGCAAATTCCAGTGTTACATTGTTGGTTTTCTTTATTTAAACTTACGAATTGTCGCCTGAATACGTTTCTTATATTTCATTTTATCTGTTTCTACTATCGTGTTATAATTTCATGTATTGACTCGTTCCATGACCATGGAGACTTCTCCTTAATTTGGTCCCACGGAACAATAAATAAATAAATAAATAAAATAAAAAAAATAAAATTTGAACCATCTTCCTCCCCTCTGCAGACACAGAAAGGGACGGCGCTTGGGTTGAGACGATAGAGATGTTTGTCGAACTTCCAGTGATTTCTATAACTGTCGTGAAGCTCCTTGATGTTTGCACCTTATTATATCGTGGCACTCTTGGAATCGTGGCGTGAACTAGTGCGTAGCGGCTGTGTTTGATTTTAGATGTTTGCGACCATTTTTCTCTTCCTAGTCCGATGACATCCGCTTTCTGAGCATAGGTATGTGAGAGAGAGTTTATCATATTTAATAGCTCCATGTAGAGATGCCTGCTGTACTAGGATATCTACTTTTTAATTTCCAAGTATCCCAGAATGGCCTTTCATCCATATCGTCACGATGTTGCGATCCTTCCTCTGCACCTGAAACACAACGTCGGTAACTGCTGCAAATGTTGCGTTGGTTACGACTATAATGATTATTTCTAATCAGTTGCAGGGCTGACATATTATCAGAGATTATGACTATTGCGTCTGCTGTGGTCGTTTGTGCGAATAGCAGGGCTTGCAAAATGGCAATCACCTCCGTTGTCATAACAGCGGAATGTAGATCCAGCTTGTATAAGCCTTGTCGTTTGCATCAGGCATCCAATACAGAATTCCTGCGCCGTACTAGACTTGTACCCATCTGCATACGCCACGGCCGCATCGTGACGTTGAGTCAGGGATTCCACTGCCGTTGAGTTAGTTGGATCCTGCTTCCGGACGTCGCATCTATCTGTAGTGTCGGCGTTTCGTATGGCCTGTGGCAGTTCAGTAGAAGAGGGCTTTTCTACAGCTTGTGCGTTAATGCCTGGGTCTCCATATATTCAGCTGCGACGCGTGAACGTTGCTTGTTTATCCATTTCTTCCGCACAGAGAGTAGGTGTTAAGTCCCGGATTTTTTCGTCAACGTGCCCATATTTGTCAAAACAGAGCCGCAAGAGGAATTGTGGGTATTGCTACACTTGCCAGGCCCATTAGTACCACTGGGTTGAGACGAAGTCGTATAGAGTCGATGTTCATCCTAACAAGGGGACCTCTCCATCGCACCCCCCTCAGATTTAGTTATAAATTGACACAGTGGATAGGCCTTGAAAAACTGAACACAGATCAATCGAGAAAACAGGAAGAAGTTGTGTGGAACTATGAAAAAATAAGCAAAATATACAAACTGAGTAGTCCATGTGCAAGATATGCTACAACAAGGACAATATTAGCATATGTGCGCAGTGGTCCAGTGGTTAGAGTGAGCAACTGCGGAACGAGAGGTCCTTGGTCCGAGTCCTCCCTCAAGTGAAAATTTTACTTTCTTTATTTTCGCAAAGTTACGATCTGTCCGTTCATTCATAGACGTCTCTATTCACTGTAATAAGTTTAGTGTCTGTGTTTTGCGACCCCACCGCAAAACAGTGCGATTAGTAGACGAAAGGACGTGCCTCTCCAATGGGAGCCGAAGACATTTGATCGCAAGGTCATAGGTTAACCGATTCCTCCACAGGAAAACACGTCTTATATATTCTTTACGACACTGGTGACGGCATGTGCGTCACATGACAGGAATATGTTGTCGACCCACCTAACTTACACACTTGGGGAATGGGTAAAAAGATTCTTCTACCTTGCCCGATTTAGATTTTCTTGTGGATGTGATAATCACTCCCAAAAAAGTGATGAAAACATAAGTTTGTCACATAAACTGCAACAAATGAATGCAACAGTTTCACAATCGCACAGTTTTCCCTGTGCTCTGTCAAAACATATGTTTTTTACGTTTTCAAATGTTTCCATGCGTAGACCGTCAAATCCTGTATATGTCCAAGCAAATCTGAACATGTCCTGGAATTTAGGAGAGCGAAGTTGATTATGTGTTAGTGCCTGAACTTTGATAATTATCTGAAAATAAAAAATTAAACTTTTCACTCGAGAGAAGATTTGAACCTAGGACCTCTCCTTCCGCAGCTGCTCACGCTAACCACGGGACCACGGCGATCGTAAGCTGACAATCTCCTCGATGTTGCCTACCTTGCCCATGGACTACTCAGTTTGTATATTTTGCTTATTTTTTTCATAGTTCCACACAACTTCTTCCTGTTTTCTCGATTGATCTGTGTTCAGTTTTTCAAGGCCTATCCCTGTGCCAACTAATAACTAAATTTGAGGGGGGTGCGATGGGGAGGTTCCCTTGTAAGACTGCAGACACAGAAAAGTCCTCAATCTCTGTTTTCTGAAGGCTAAACAGCGCCATTGTTTAAAATTCTGTAGCCCAGTAGGGCAACGATTGTCTGTCTGGCAGGTTACAGGCCATACCAGAGCTGCTTGAGGAAGGTAAACCCCGAACCGAATAACACCTGCGAGAACGGCCATGTAGCAACTCCAGCACACGCCGTTTGTGAATATAATAGTCAGTAGTGACAGTTGAAGAAAGGAATTTCTTCCAAGATAAAACAAAGTCTTTAAAATTGAGAGAAGACAGGCAGTGACGCAAACGTATCCCCTCAGAGGGATAAGTAACGCCACGAAGTTGCAGTTCAGAGGTAATGAGCGGCGTCGTCGATTGCAGTTGCTGGGCGTGTCCTGAAGTGGTACACTCCTGGAAATGGAAAAAAGAACACATTGACACCGGTGTGTCAGACCCACCATACTTGCTCCGGACACTGCGAGAGGGCTGTACAAGCAATGATCACACGCACGGCACAGCGGACAGACCAGGAACCGCGGTGTTGGCCGTCTTCCGCTCACGCCCCAACATCGTGCAGCCCGCCTCCAGTGGTGTCGCGACAGGCGTGAATGGAGGGAGGAATGGAGACGTGTCGTCTTCAGCGATGAGAGTCGCTTCTGCCTTGGTGCCAATGATGGTCGTATGCGTGTTTGGCGCCGTGCAGGTGAGCGCCACAATCAGGACTGCATACGACCGAGGCACACAGGGCCAACACCCGGCATCATGGTGTGGGGAGCGATCTCCTACACTGGCCGTACACCACTGGTGATCGTCGAGGGGACACTCACTAGTGCACGGTACATCCAAACCGTCATCGAACACATCGTTCTACCATTCCTAGACCGACAAGGGAACTTGCTGTTCCAACAGGACAATGCACATCCGCATGTATCCCGTGCCACCCAACGTGCTCTAGAAGGTGTAAGTCAACTACCCTGGCCAGCAAGATCTCCGGATCTGTCCCCCATTGAGCATGTTTGGGACTGGATGAAGCGTCGTCTCACGCGGTCTGCACGTCCAGCACGAGCGCTGGTCCAACTGATGCGCCAGGTGGAAATGGCATGGCAAGCCGTTCCACAGGACTACATCCAGCATCTCTACGATCGTCTCCATGGGAGAATAGCAGCCTGCATTGCTGCGAAAGGTGGATATACACTGTACTAGTGCCGACATTGTGCATGCTCTGTTGCCTGTGTCTATGTGCCTGTGGTTCTGTCAGTGTGATCATGTGATGTATCTGACCCCAGGAATGTGTCAATAAAGTTTCCCCTTCCTGGGACAATGAATTCACGGTGTTCTTATTTCAATTTCCAGGAGTGTATTTACAGAACTCCAAGAAAGAGCAGACCATATCAACACATTCGAGGTAAGGTAACACAACTTCCTCTCTGCGGAGGGGTGGCTGCCCTAAATTAATAATAAGGCAATGGAAGGGTGGTGATGTTTTAGTAAAATCACCACCACAATTGTTTCTTTGTTTCTTCTACTGAATCTTTTTAAATGTACTTTGTTTTAATCGATACCAATTATAAAAATGGGAGTACATATGTGTGTATGTATGTATGTTCCACATTGCCTCCTAAACCACTGGATCGATTTCAATCAATCTTAGTACATATATCATTTACTGTCTAGGAAGAATCACTGTTGGGTATGAACGCGCCGTCTATGAAAGGGGTGGGGTGGAGGTGAAAATGCTGTGTAGCCCACGACATGACAATAACCACACTTTATAATCATCCATTATTTGAGAACGAAGCGCTTAGAGCCTTGCAACAAAATATACACATATTTTCAAAACCTTTACGAAACTTTTTCTCGCTTAAGACCCCCATAAAATGATGAAAGGAAGAAACTTTGTCGCTTACTACACTTTCCCTGTTCTTGTAGTGAAACTACTAGATGAAGCATGACGTTTTAATTGATTACTTCTTTACTACTAAGTGTATTTGTGATCCATTTTGAAGACAGTGTTCGCCTATACCATTGAATGTACAAGAAAAAGTACAATATTGTATTACGCTTTGTCCACGACATGCGACTGTATCATGCAAAACTTTCAAATTTGTTACTTCGTTGCTATTAACTCTATTCATAACACTTCTTGCAGACATTATCTATATTTTCCGTGAATGTTGCAACAAAAATATATCATTGTACCACATACAGTTCAGAAGATATGTCAATACTGAGGTGCGATATGACGTCAATGCTGAGAAGCGAGAAAAAGAATGCCTCATTACGCATGACGTTTTAATTTATTCCTTATTCGCTACTGATTCTGTTCTCATCGCTTTTCACAGACATTATCCACGTGCGCAGGAGACATTACATCGTAAAAACTGAGGTGCTTGAGAAACTGCCGCATCATGCATGACGTTTTAATTTCTTACTTCTCTACTACTATATCTACTCACAACACATTTTGCAGACAGTTGATGATTGGGGTCCTGACACATTATCTGCGAATCCAGTAATGCTGGCAACTGATGGGCTATGCATGGGGATCGTATCAACCTGTACCGCATCAAAACAGACTGAAGATGACGCAATGAAGCCTCGAAACTGGTAAAAATAAAATAAAATCGTAAGGACGGCTGTAGGTGTTTTTATTTTTTGTCACGATAGTAAACGGCCGTCGTCCCAGAGACATCCTGCTAAAAGGATGGACATACAAAAGATATGTCTACAGTCGAGTACGTAGGGGACATCATCGTACGACAGATCCAGCACCAGCCCTATACTGACGGATCAATTGCAACAAGCGAAGAAATCCATCCCGCAAACTCAGATCCGGCACCTACACAACACAATACACGCACGTCGGCATGCTTGCGTTCACCATTCTGGCAATGAAACCGATTATTGATGTACCAGCATCTCACATTTGCAAAGACTTATTTCGCGTTTGCGTTAGCCTGCGATATTGCTGTGTTAATCAGTTAATATGTTGCCTAGACAAGCATATATCCGAAATTTCATTTCGCAACTTTAGTTCTTTTTTGGAGTTGCGATTTTTTTTCTGTCAGTGTAATTGGGAGATTGGAATTCAAGTGAAGACATTAAGAAGACGACCATTCCGTTGTTGGAACGACCACATAAAATCTTCTGCAATAGACACTGGCTGCGTATAACGAATAGCGCGTCCCGTACATATGCTCAACGTTTGCCTAATGCTTTCTTATAAGCCGCTTAAGGTCTCTGAATATACATCCAGATTAACGCTGCGTTAAACTTGCAAACCCCAAAGCGGCACGAGTGCTGTCACACAATACCACGGTCACTAATTTCTCAAGTGTCCAAACCATCTTGAACACGAACCTGCCTGAGAAACAGGAATGCCAATTTTCCAGAAGTGATACTTCAGGTGTACAGAGAATCACGCAGAAATCACAGGTCCTGCGTAGAAAATGGATGGAGCCTGTTCTTTGTTTTTCAAATTGAAAATTCTAAGAAGCGGAGACACGCAGCTCTGGCAGCCATTGACGCTCGTAAAGCTCGCATTGGACAAACATCACGGCGCCTTATGCCGCGAGAGTACCGTGTCGCGGCCTTAACGTCTCGCAAGCCGGCGCGGCAAAGTGATTTTCCGCAGGTGACGTGCCTGTGGTCATGGATGAAGGTCGCCGATTCATGCGGCACTGATTTTCCTTGTCGAGTTGTCACCAACACTGTAGTCGCTTCTTTCAACGAAACTTTCCGATTCAGCTGCAAAGTTTTGACATGCCACTGAAATACGTATTCCTATCCAATACCATCACTCTGACAATGGTGGCGATGCTTCGTGGTATGGATATTAAGTGAAAAAGTTAGGAAGACGCCTTTTTCAATTACCACTCAACAGCCACCCAAAGCTCACAAGTATTGGTTGCTACTGAAAGCAATGGGAGTCTATCTCGTTGAGCCGGCCGGGGTGGCCGAGCGGTTCTAGGCGCTACAGTCTGGAACCGCACGACCGCTACGGTCGCAGGTTCGAATCCTGCCTCGGGCATGGATGTTTGTGATGTCCTTAGGTTAGTTAGGTTTAAGTAGTTCTAAGTTCTAGGGGACTGATGACCACAGATGTTAAGTCCCATAGTGCTCAGAGCCATTTGAACCAGTAGTCGATACGAGCACAAGTTTGAGGTTTAGAAGCCGGTGGTTGAAGTTGGAAGTGTGGCGAGATGAGAAGTCGAAACAATCTTAAGTGAAACACATTGAATATTGTGATTATTAATGTGATGCAGGGTGGCCCACGACAAGTAGTGTATCGTTACTGTGAGGTGTAGCGTGTATTTACCCCAACATAATTTACAGATTCCGTTATACACATATTGCCACATCTGAATAGTGAAACACAAGTTTATTTCTTAGAAGGTACATTGCACAAATGGTTTCCATCATTGAGCCGTGCGCGGCTCGTGTTCATGCCGTTTCTTGCATGACAGCTTGTCTTTACGGAACTGTCGCCTAGTTTCTTATTCGAATAACTGGCGTCACTAAGTTGCTGGCTTTCCTCCCCGTGGGTGGCAGCAGCAGTGCGTATCGATAACAGCGCTGTCGTATTATCTTTGAAGCAATCGCTAATATTTTCGGCTCGTCGTGTGTCGGGAGTTGAGTCGGGGACGCAACGCCAGTGATGTGCCGACAGCCATGACTCGCCGATCGCTGGCGACACACATATCTACATCTACATCTACATTTATACTCCGCAAGCCACCCAACGGTGTGTGGCGGAGGGCACTTTACGTGCCACTGTCATTACCTCCCTTTCCTGTTCCAGTCGCGTATGGTTCGCGGGAAGAACGACTGTCTGAAAGCCTCCGTGCGCGCTCTAATCTCTCTAATTTTACATTCGTGATCTCCTCGGGAGGTATAAGTAGCGGGAAGCAATATATTCGATACCTCATCCAGAAACGCACCCTCTCGATACCTGGCGAGCAAGCTACACCGCGATGCAGAGCGCCTCTCTTGCAGAGTCTGCCACTTGAGTTTGTTAAACATCTCCATAACGCTATCACGGTTACCAAATAACCCTGTGACGAAACGCGCCGCTCTCCTTTGGATCTTCTCTATCTCCTCCGTCAACCCGATCTGGTACGGATCCCACACTGATGAGTAATACTCAAGTATAGGTCGAACGAGTGTTTTGTAAGCCACCTCCTTTGTTGATGGACTACATTTTCTAAGGACTCTCCCAATGAATCTCAACCTGGTACCCGCCTTACCAACAATTAATTTTATATGATCATTCCACTTCAAATCGTTCCGCACGCATACTCCCAGATATTTTACAGAAGTAACTTTTACCAGTGTTTGTTCCGCTATCATATAATCATACAATAAAGGATCGTTCTTTCTATGTATTCGCAATACATTACATTTGTCTATGTTAAGGGTCAGTTGCCACTCCCTGCACCAAGTGCCTATCCGCTGCAGATCTTCCTGAATTTCGCTACAATTTTCTAATGCTGCAACTTCTCTGTATACTACAGCATCATCCGCGAAAATCCGCATGGAACTTCCGACACTATCTACTAGGTCATTTATATATATTGTGAAAAGCAATGCTCCCATAACACTCCCCTCTGGAACGCCAGAGGTTACTTTAACGTCTGTAGACGTCTCTCCATTGATAACAACATGCTGTGTTCTGTTTGTTAAAAATTCAATCCAGCCACACAGCTGGTCTGATATTCCGTAGGCTCTTACTTTGTTTATCAGGCGACAGTGCGGAACTGTATCGAACGCCTTCCGGAAGTCAAGAAAAATAGCATCTACCTGGGAGGCTGTATCTAATATTTTCTGGGTCTCATGAACAAATAAAGCGAGTTGGGTCTCACACGATCGCTGTTTCCGGAATCCATGTTGATTCCTACATAGTAGATTCTGGGTTTCGAAAAACGACATGATACTCCAGCAAAAAGCATGTTCTAAAATTCTACAAGAGATCGACGTCAGAGATATAGGTCTATAGTTTTGCGCATCTACTCGACGACCCTTCTTGAAGACTGGGACTACCTGTGCTCTTTTCCAATCATTTGGAACCTTCCGTTCCTCTAGAGACTTGCGGTACACGGCTGTTAGAAGGGGGCAAGTTCTTTCGCGTACTCTGTGTAGAATCGAATTGGTATCCCGTCAGGTCCAGTGGACTTTCCTCTGTTGAGTGATTCCAGTTGCTTTTCTATTCCTTGGACACTTATTTCGATGTCAGCCATTTTTTCGTTTGTGCGAGGATTTAGAGAAGGAACTGCAGTGCGGTCTTCCTCTGTGAAACAGCTTTGGAAAAAGGTGTTTAGTATTTCAGCTTTACGCGTGGCATCCTCTGTTTCAATGCCTTCATCATCCCGGAGTGTCTGTATATGCTGTTTCGAGCCACTTACTGATTTAACGTAAGACCAGAACTTCCTAGGATTTTCTGTCAAGTCGGTAGATAGAATTTTACTTTCGAATTCACTGAACGCTTCACGCGCTAACTTTGACATCGTTTAGCTTCTGTTTGTCTGAGAGGTTTTGGCTGCATTTAAACTTGCAGTGAAGCTCTCTTTGCTTTCGCAGTAGTTTACTAACTTTGTTGTTGTACCAACTGTGCGACTGTGCGACGGAAGGAGACTGTCGAAGGAACGACCTTTGGTTGGTCGTCTCATCGGGCGACGCGTATTTGGTCTTTTGACCGTCTCTGGGCCTCGTCATTTGGTCATCTTGCCTGACGTGGGTCGGCTCCTTCGTGGTGCAGACATGTCGGGTGGCCAATGGGCAAGTGTTCCCTCTACATGGTTGGGTCCGAGCCGGTGAGCCCGGGTCGCCGTGTCTCCGACTTCCGAACGGACATCGAGGCAGTCGGGGTGGAGCAGCAGTGAGCTCCGCACAGCCATGACTCGCCCGACCGTTGCCGACACACATAACTTGAGTGGGGACGACCGTGGTTGGTCGTTCGGTCGTTTGGTCGCCGACCGCTGATGGACACTGTGTGTGTGTGTGTGTGTGTGTGTGTGTGTGTGTGTCGACTTGTGATTCCTTCTTGTTGTTCTGCAATGATTACTTTTACGATTGTTCGAGTTCTTGTGGAAGTGTTTTCGTGTAACTGTGTCTAGCTTGTGTAATTTCCACTGGTCAGTTATGTTAATGCTGTCTGCGTACTGGAGTAGGCATTCGGTCGGTTGGGACAGAGCAGCGAGGAAGTCTCCACGGCGAGGTCATTAGCGTAGTGTTCCGCTGTGTGTTTTTCTTCGTCGCGTTGATGCTGTCGGTACCGCGTGTAGTTCGACAGCCTTTGGTGTTGTTCATATTTTTGAGTGGTTATTGTGCCTTGGCTGTTTTAGACGCCAATTTTGAAGACGTAGTGCTGCTGATATCTTCGTCCTCGGCTGATATTTTCCGTTGTCGTGCCGTTGGTCGGCGGAAAGGAACTGATTAGCCTGTTGGTCGGTCCTTCAGCCGTCCCTACGTTGGGTTGCCATCCGATTACGCTTGGCTGTCTGTCTCACCTAAACTTACGTAAGAGTTACCTCCTCCGGCCGACCCTTGGCACACTTCTGAGCACCACTGCTCTGTTGTTTCGGATTGTGATTTTACTCGTATCTTAGTCTCAAGTACTGTGCGTGGCCTTCAGCCTTGTATTAATTTAGTTTGTTTTAATGTTCAGTATGTGGCCTTCAGCCAAATTTCTTTGTGAAATATTTTAAAATAAGGCCTTCAGCCGTCTTAAATTAAAATCTGTAAGGTCATTTGTTTAAAACCTTTTAAAATTTTCTTCCTGGAGTTCTTGTTATCCAGGCCTTAAGCCCTAAGTTCTTCTATTTTGTAACTAAGGCCTTCAAAAATGGTTCAAATGACTCTGAGCACTATGGGACTTAACGTCTGTGGTCATCAATCCCCTAGAACTTAGGTTTACGTAGTTCTACGTAAACCTAACTAACGTAAGGACATCACACACATCCATGCCCGAGGCAGGATTCGAACCTGCTACCGTAGCGGTCGCGCGGTTCCAGACTGTAGCGTCTAGACCCGCCCGGCCACCCCGACAGGCTAACTAAGGCCTTCAGCCGTGTGTATTCCTTAAGGCAAATTTAATGTGTTCTGGCCTTCGCCGGCCGCGGTGGTCTAGCGGTTCTGGCGCTGCAGTCCGGAACCGCGGGACTGCTACGGTCGCAGGTTCGAATCCTGCCTCGGGCATGGGTGTGTGTGATGTCCTTAGGTTAGTTAGGTTTAAGTAGTTCTAAGTTCTAGGGGACTTATGACCTAAGATGTTGAGTCCCATAGTGCTCAGAGCCATTTGAACCATTTGAATCATTCTGGCCTTCGGCCGTATTGTTTCTGAATACTTTGAAGGGCCTGTGTGATTAAGTGTTTTAACAAAATAAAGTCTGTATGTTTGTGCAACTAGCAGAAACTGACTTGGGCCCCTTTCCACAAACTCATCCGCTCTGTCCTGCGAAACCACTGGCTTTACGTTGCTGGAAACTTTCCTGGAATATCCTTGAGGAATAGCCTCTATCTCTTGTATTGTGAAGCTATCGTAAAAAGTTTGTTCTTGAGGTCGCCCGACAGAAAAAAAAAATCAGAAACTGAAAAATTAAATGCTCTCGCCGGCCGTGGGATATTACTGAATCGCGAGAGTAATCGGTGGAATGTGTCGCCTCAGTATATTCCTTGAATTACGGTTCGTATGGGCCGTAGTCCTATACTGTCGATACCATATCGTGCTTAGAGTAAATGTCATTGCACAAGTAGAATGAACAAATTGTTAATTATGGCCGCACACAGTTTGGAAATGACACATGAATTTTGCAGATTTCTCGAAATAGTTGAGAGTGGAAATCGCATCTTGTATCCAATAGTGGTTCGCTATAGCCGTTCAAACAGGGATCAGGCCTTCAATAAACGACAGCATTCAGCCCACATTTTACCATTCAGCTCCCACTTTTCCATTCAAGTCATGTGACTATCGCTGTCAGACTTGTATTCTCTGGACAATCCAAGTAATCTCAATGGAATGTTTACGCTATTCCATCTGGCAGCCAGCGATCTAGAGCCGTTGACAGATACGTGCATACGTGTCTGCAGCGCTCCGGCGACTTGTCAGTGGAGTGGATGAAGCTCTGAGTTAACCCCTTGCTGTTGTCATGGTCCGTTACTGCCTACTAGGAAAACCTGGAAATTTGTGGTAAGGACTATGGGACCAAACTGCTGAGGTCATTTGTCCCTAGGCTTACACACTAATTAATCTAACTTAACCTAACTTACGCTAAGGACAACACACACACCCATGTCCGAGGGAGGACTCGAACCTCCGACGGGGGGGAACAGTGCGAACCGTGACAAGACGCCCAAGACCACGCGGCTAACCGAGCGGCGGCCTACTAGGCTTCCCTATCAGTTCGCTCCACACACACGTGCATCACTGTAGAATGAAGCATACCCAGTACAAACAGAATCGTCGCACCACAGCATACATACTGTATTACTCGCCGGTGGATCATTAGCCCTCATCTAACTCACGATATCTACGACGTCATAGCTACAGATATCACATGTCGATCTCGTGTGACAACTCTTCATGGAATTACCTGGATATCTTGTTGATATTTCTGGTCACAAACGAGCAAACGTTTGTGGGTCTTAGTGTACGAAGTATTTCAGCATCTTTAATCATTTATTGGTAGCCCACTCTTATAAACCAGTAACCCCAACCTCGTTTATTTAAAGAGTTGATTTAACAAAAAAAGCTCCTTTTTAATGAAAGATAGTTTTCAAACATCTCAATGTTTATGCAGCCACATTTCGTGAACTATGTGCCATACAATGATACGATTTTGCAGGCATGTTCAGTGGTATATGTGGACACTGTCTGCAAAATGTTTTGCACATGAAGTCAGTAATGAAGAAATAGTACACTAAAACGACAAGTGTGCTACTGAGGTTTTACTACTTGAACAGCGAAACTTTTATACGCTATAAACTTTTTTAAAAATTATTTTGTGGGGGAGAGGAGCCACCGAGAATGCTTTTCGGAAGGGTTGGAAATTATGTGTGAGGTTTGTTGGGATTCGCTAAGTAGATTCTCAAATACTGGATAAGTATAGTCTGGGTTGTTAGCGAATCGTGAGCTACGATGCCTCGAGACGTATACACATTTTGGAACTGTAATACTTACTGTTTTAAACTTTTAACGGAAGCCTATATCTCTTGATGAGTAGATGATACTATTTTAAATTTTTAAAATCGCTTCTTAAATTTTTGAAATAGTGAATTTTTTTGCGTTTTGAAGCCGTTAGGCAGGCTGTCTGCAGTTGCAGTTGGATGACTGGCTACTCGTTTAGTAACATATACACTGAAGCGCCAAAGAAACTGGTATAGGCATGCGTATTCAAATACACTCCTGGAAATGGAAAAAAGAACACATTGACACCGGTGTGTCAGACCCACCATACTTGCTCCGGACACTGCGAGAGGGCTGTACAAGCAATGATCACACGCACGGCACAGCGGACACACCAGGAACCGCAGTGTTGGCCGTCGAATGGCGCTAGCTGCGCAGCATTTGTGCACCGCCGCCGTCAGTGTCAGCCAGTTTGCCGTGGCATACGGAGCTCCATCGCAGTCTTTAACACTGGTAGCATGCCGCGACAGCGTGGACGTGAACCGTATGTGCAGTTGACGGACTTTGAGCGAGGGCGTATAGTGGGCATGCGGGAGGCCGGGTGGACGTACCGCCGAATTGCTCAACACGTGGGGCGTGAGGTCTCCACAGTACATCGATGTTGTCGACAGTGGTCGGCGGAAGGTGCACGTGCCCGTCGACCTGGGACCGGACCGCAGCGACGCACGGATGCACGCCAAGACCGTAGGATCCTACGCAGTGCCGTAGGGGACCGCACCGCCACTTCCCAGCAAATTAGGGACACTGTTGCTCCTGGGGTATCGGCGAGGACCATTCGCAACCGTCTCCATGAAGCTGGGCTACGGTCCCGCACACCGTTAGGCCGTCTTCCGCTCACGCCCCAACATCGTGCAGCCCGCCTCCAGTGGTGTCGCGACAGACGTGAATGGAGGGACGAATGGAGACGTGTCGTCTTCCGTGATGAGAGTCGCTTCTGCCTTGGTGCCAATGATGGTCGTATGCGTGTTTGGCGCCGTGCAGGTGAGCGCCACAATCAGGACTGCATACGACCGAGGCACACAGGGCCAACACCCGGCATCATGGTGTGGGGAGCGACCTCCTACACTGGCCGTACACCACTGGTGATCGTCGAGGGGACACTGAATAGTGCACGGTACATCCAAACCGTCATCGAACACATCGTTCTACCATTCCTAGACCGGCAAGGGAACTTGCTGTTCCAACAGGACAATGCACGTCCGCATGTATCCCGTGCCACCCAACGTGCTCTAGAAGGTGTAAGTCAACTACCCTGGCCAGCAAGATCTCCGGATCTGCCCCCATTGAGTATGTTTGGGACTGGATGAAGCGTCGTCTCACGCGGTCTGCACGTCCAGCACGAACGCTGGTCCAACTGAGGCGCCAGGTGGAAATGGCATGGCAAGCCGTTCCACAGGACTACATCCAGCATCTCTACGATCGTCTCCATGGGAGAATAGCAGCCTGCATTGCTGCGAAAGGTGGATATACACTGTACTAGTGCCGACATTGTGCATGCTCTGTTGCCTGTGTCTATGTGCCTGTGGTTCTGTCAGTGTGATCATGTGATGTATCTGACACCAGGAATGTGTCAATAAAGTTTCCCCTTCCTGGGACAATGAATTCACGGTGTTCTTATTTCAGTTTCCAGGAGTGTACATATATGTAAGCAGGCAGAATACGGCGCTCAGGTCGGCAACGCCTATACAACACAACTAGTGTCTGGCGCAGTTGTTAGATCAGTTGGTGCTGCGCGTCCGCAGCTCGTGGTCGTGCGGTAGCGTTCTCGCTTCCCACGCCCGGGTTCCCGGGTTCGATTCCTGGTGGGGTCAGGGATTTTCTCTGCCTAGTGATGACTGGATGTTGTGTGCTGTCCTTCGGTTAGTTAGGATTAAGTGGTTCTAAGTTCTAGGTGACTGATGACCATAGATGTTAAGTCCCATAGTGCTCAGAGCCATTTGAACCATATTTTAGTTGCTGCTGCTACAATGGCAGGTTATCTAGATTGAAGTGAGTTGAACCTGGTGTTATAGTTGGCGCACGAGACACAACATCTTGGAAGTAGCGATGAAGTGGGGATTTTCGCGTACGACCATTTCACGAGTGTACTGTGAATATCAGGAATCCGGTAAAACATCAAATCTCCGACATCGCTGCGGCCGGAAAAGGATCCTGAAAGAACGGCCCAACTACGACTGAAGAGAATCGTTCAACATGACTGATGTGCAACCCTTCCGCGAATTGCTGCAGATTTCAATGCTGGGCCATCAACAAGTGTCAGCGTGTGAACCATTCAATGAAACATCATCGATATGGGCTTTCGGACTCACTCGTGTACCCTTGATGACTGCACGACACAAAGCTTTACACCTCGCTTTTACCCGTCAACACCGACATTGGACTGAAGACTGAAAACACGTTGCCTGGGGAGACGAGTCTCGTTTCAAATTATATCGAGTGGATGGACGTGTATGGATATGGAGACAACCTGTGGAATCCGTGGATCTTGCATGTCAGCAGGGGACTGTTCAAGGTGGTGGCGGCCTTGTAATGGTGAGGTATGTTTGCAGTTGGTGTGATTTGGGACCCCTGATACGTCTAGATACGACTCTGAAAGGTGACACGTACGTAAGCATCGTGTCTGATCACCTGCATTCATTCTGTCCATTGTGGATTCCGACGGACTTGGTCAATTGCAGCAGGACAATGTGACGCCCTACACCTCCAGATTTGCTACAGAGTGGCCACAGGGACACTCTTCTGAGTTTAAGCACTCCCGCTGGCCACCAAACTCCCCGGACACGAGCATTATTGAGCATATCTGGGATGCCGTGCAACGTGCTGCTCAGAAGAGATCTCTACCCTTTTACTCCTACGGATTTATGGGGAGCCCAGCAGGATTCATGGTGTCAGTTTCCTCTGGCACTACTACTGACATGAGTCGAGTCCATGCTACGTCGTGTTGCGGCATTTCTGTGCGCTCGCGAGGCCCCTACACGATATTAGGCAGGTGTACCAGTTTATGTGGCTCTTCACTGTATCTCCTCAGCGTGTGGTTTCACTTGGGGCAGCATTTCGGCGTCTTGGAATCTTCATAAACTCCTCTCTGTATCAATAGTGATTATTACATTCACCCGCTTCTGTAGCCTGTCAATTTGCACAAAACGACTTTGAATATGGACTGATGCTGTTTGAAAGACTGATTGTGCAGAAAATCAGCAAACCGGTATTTGATCACCAAGATAACTTTTTGTGCCTGAAATCTAAGGCCTTTCTTATGTAAAAAACGCTCTTACTTTTCATACAAACCAGGTTTTGAGGTGGGTGGTCTTTTTTCAACATACCTGATTCATCAGTCCCACTTTGGCGATGCTGCGAGGTGTGCACCCAATAAGGTGGCGCGATAGTATTATACTGCACTCTCATTCAGCAGGTCGGCGATTCAGATCCACGTGCGGCCACTTAGTACTTTCTCTATGACGTTAAAAACATACGCCAAGCACCTGATTTCCTTCTCCATCCTTCCTCAGCGTGAGCATATGCTCCATTTCTAATGACGTCGTCGTCGGTACGTTAAACGCTGATGTTTGTAACGCATTACGCATGAAGAGTACACCATTACGTTGTATTCACCAAATGAACTTGGTGTCGTCAAACATATCAATGTGGCAGGAAGAGAGCACCATACCAGGCCAGTACGAGGTGGCTCGCTTGCACGCAGCACCTGCACAGCTTCGTCACGTGGACACATAGGGTGAGGCAACAGTTACGGCAAAAATATGTGGCCATACTCATAAGATAAAGTTTACAGTGAGTTAATGATATGAAGTTCTTCAATATTGTCCGTCTTAGTAAAAAATGGTTCAAATGGCTCTGAGCACTATGGGACTTAACATCTGTGGTCATCAGTCCCCTAGAACTTAGAACTACTTAAACCTAACCAACCTAAGGACATCACACACACCCATGCCCGAGGCAGGATTCGAACCTGCGACCGTAGCAGTCGCGCGGTTCCGGACTGCGCGCCTAGAACCGCTAGACCACCGCGGCCGGCCCGTTTTAGTAGCTGCGTAGTGAGTGCGGCGGGTCGCCAAGTGAAGAGGCACGGGTTCGATTCCTGGCCGGGTCGGAGATTTTCTCCTCTCAGGGACTGGGTGCTCCGTTGTCCTTTCGTTCGTATCGTTATAATTGACTTTCAGCTATTGAGACGGCTCAATGATTACTTCCCGAAAGAAAGAAAAAAAAAACGAACAAAAAAGAAACAAACAGTTCTACAATAACCAACTGAAGTACGAATATTATGTGCGCCAGTAGAGGCCAATGTTCAGTTGCACTGATTTGTCTTTAAAAACTGGTATAGTCCTAGATCCAACGAGCGATGGCTAACATCACTTTATCATATCCAGTTCGGCTCTCCTTGGCGGCGATTAGATTTGTCCTAAAGCCCGCATTACAGATGTACCTAAGGCGTACACCTCTCCTGCAGCGCCCCTGTAAGTAGGCTTGTTTTTGATTTTGTTTCATTTGTTGCATTAATTGCAATAATAATGTATTAGTGTCTGGAATCTGTTCTTCTACGCTTTTCGGCAGTGCATTTACACCGGCAACATTCGCATTTTGAAAAGCAGAAGATGTCTCTTGACTTAATTGGGAAAACGGTGAGGACGCAAAATCTGAATCTACAGTATTTGCAAAATTTTGTCCTGTCATTTCGGAATCCTGAGGCGAGCTGTTGCCGACCGATCGATCGATAATGCTTCCCTGTTCACTAATTGTTTCACTGTCTACATGGTTATTTGCCGCCCGCTCCATTTCCCTATCCACAATTACCAAATTACTACTTTGAATGTCTGTTAATTCATTACACGGTGGTGCTGATAAGCTACAATCGTCGTCACTATCATTTCTCGATTTACTTTGGATCCGTTACGTTTTTAACACGCCATAATTATCACCTATTTCACACGGTAACAAGAAAAGCGCACAATTTGAAGAGCAAAAACAAGAAAAGACATAATCATAGCACTGAAAATAATATCTAGTTAATTGCAAGCGCAGCTGCGAAATACTTGGTGCAAATCCACATGCATGCCACAACTGTTTTACTGTGCAATGAAAAACTACAACTACAAAGAAAATTCTCTCGACAATCACGCGCCAGCAATAAACAATAGTTACACTAATCACACAAACTACAAGGAAAAAAATCAGAAGATTCCAGTGAGGTATCCTCAGCTAAGGGTCGACATATGAAACATCCCCTTAGAAAAATTAAGAATGATTGTGCTGGTAAACCTCTACGTTATTTGATTTTCAAACAGCTAAGCAAAATTGAACGTACTCAGACATTTCTCTCTTTACTTATTCTAATCAACACTAAACTGACACACAACATTTTTAGCCCAACGCTATCTGACTTTCAATAATCCCTACAAAAGAATGGCCGTGACTAGCAATAACCTATACCTTTCATGAATCACTTACCTCACAAAAGCCGGCCGAGGTGGTCTAGCGGTTCTGGGCGCTCAGTCCGGAACCGCACGACTGCTACGGTCGCAGGTTCGAATCCTGCCTCGGGCATGAATGTGTGTGATGTCCTTAGGTTAGTTAGGTTTAAGTAGTTCTAAGTTCTAGGGGACTGATGACCACAGTTGTTAAGTCCCATAGTGCTCAGAGCCATTTGAACCATTCTTACGTCACAAAAATCTTAGTTACTCGAACTACTGCAATACAGTGAGCGCCAATACTGCCAGCTAAATGAAAGATTCTAATTAGTAAAGGCACTAAACTACTGATAGGCATAGTTAGCAAATGAAAGATTTTGATAGAGAACAAACAATGTACACTCCTGGAAATTGAAATAAGAACACCGTGAATTCATTGTCCCAGGAAGGGGAAACTTTATTGACACATTCCTGGGGTCAGATACATCACATGATCACACTGACAGAACCACAGGCACATAGACACAGGCAACAGAGCATGCACAATGTCGGCACTAGTACAGTGTATATCCACCTTTCGCAGCAATGCAGGCTGCTATTCTCCCATGGAGACGATCGTAGTGATGCTGGATGTAGTCCTGTGGAACGGCTTGCCATGCCATTTCCACCTGGCGCCTCAGTTGGACCAGCGTTCGTGCTGGACGTGCAGACCGCGTGAGACGACGCTTCATCCAGTCCCAAACATGCTCATTGGGGACAGATCCGGAGATCTTGCTGGCCAGGGTAGTTGACTCACACCTTCCGGAGCACGTTGGGTGGCACGAGATACATGCGGACGTGCATTGTCCTGTTGGAACAGCAAGTTCCCTTGCCGGTCTAGGAATGGTAGAACGATGGGTTCGATGACGGTTTGGATGTACCGTGCACTATTCAGTGTCCCCTCGACGATCACCAGTGGTGTACGGCCAGTGTAGGAGATCGCTCCCCACACCATGATGCCGGGTGTTGGCCCTGTGTGCCTCGGTCGTGTGCAGTCCTGATTGTGGCGCTCACCTGCGCGGCGCCAAACACGCACACGACCATCATTGGCACCAAGGCAGAAGCGACTCTCATCGCTGAAGACGACACGTCTCCATTCGTCCCTCCATTCACGCCTGTCGCGACACCACTGGAGGCGGGCTGCACGATGTTGGGGCGTGAGCGGAAGACGGCCTAACGGTGTGCGGGACCGTAGCCCAGCTTCATGGAGACGGTTGCGAATGGTCCTCGCCGATACCCCAGGAGCAACAGTGTCCCTAATTTGCTGGGAAGTGGCGGTGCGGTCCCCTACGGCACTGCGTAGGATCCTACGGTCTTGGCGTGCATCCGTGCGTCGCTGCGGTCCGGTCCCAGGTCGACGGGCACGTGCACCTTCCGCCAACCACTGGCGACAACATCGTTGTACTGTGGAGACCTCACGCCCCACGTGTTGAGCAATTCGGCGGTACGTCCACCCGGCCTCCCGCATGCCCACTATACGCCCTCGCTCAAAGTCCGTCAACTGCACATACGGTTCACGTCCACGCTGTCGCGGCATGCTACCAGTGTTAAAGACTGCGATGGAGCTCCGTATGCCACGGCAAACTGGCTGACACTGACGGCGGCGGTGCACAAATGCTGCGCAGCTAGCGCCATTCGACGGCCAACACCGCGGTTCCTGGTGTGTCCGCTGTGCCGTGCGTGTGATCATTGCTTGTACAGCCCTCTCGCAGTGTCCGGAGCAAGTGTGGCGGTTCTGACACACCGGTGTCAATGTGTTCTTTTTTCCATTTCCAGGAGTGTATTTACCTTAATAGTGTTCAAAAGTCATAATATATATATCAGTTCATGACATCCAGTCTCACAAATTTACTCTCTCTGATGGACACACGTCCAGATCATCCGCTCTCAAAACTCCGCCATCTCTCTCCCCACATCCACCACTGCTGGCGGCTCACCTCCAACTGCGCAACGCTACGCGCTGTTCACATCCAACTGCCCACCACTACGATAACAATATTCCAACAATGCAAATCAGCCACAGACTGCACACAGCACAGCCAGTGATTTTCATACAGAGCGCTACGTGGCGGTACCAACATAAAAACCTCAACAAGGCTTGTTGAGGTTTACACCCCAAGCGTACATGTTTGTAATGCATACTGGTTCACGTCGACGGACTGATTACACGATACACGCGGGGTAGTCATAGCGCGAATCCGCGCATGCGCATGGATGACAACGCGTGAAACTGGAAAGATTTCTTAAAGTCGTTCACGCGAATTATAAATTTCTTAGACTTCAAGGATCCTATTTGTTATGTGTTGCTGTCTTACGTAGCTGTCAAAGAATTCTGTTATTAAACTAAACGAAAATAAACTCCGTCCTAACAGCTCTCGCAACACCATAATGGTACTGATAGACCGCCGTGTCATCCTGAACCCACTGGCGCCACTGGATGCGGATATGGAGGGGCGTGTGGTCAGCAAACCGCTCTTTCGGCCGTTGTCAGTTTACGAGACCAGAGCTGCTACTCATCAATCAAGTAACTCCTCAGTCTGTCTCACAAGGGCTGAGTGCACCCCGCTTGCCAACAGTACTCGGCAGACCGGATGGTCACCCATCTAAGCGTTAGCCAAGCCCGACAGCGCTTAACTTCGGTGATCTGACGGGAACTGGCGTTACCACTGCGGCAAGGCCTTTTGCCGAATTATGTTATTACTATTCTGAATTATGGGCTCAACTGTTCCTTTTCTATTATGACTCTTGTTTCCACAATGATATTTTATTTAAATTTACGTTTATACGTCGTTTTAGACATGGAAGACAGAGCTGCTTTTGGAGCTATTGCCCTGGGAGTATCTGTCACCCTTAGGCTTACGGCAGAGCGACGACGTCGACGTAAACCCAGACGTAGTTGGATTCGACCGTGGTTGGAAGGAATGGGAAGCATCTATCTCCTCATCTACATACACTATGTGATCAAACGAATGCGGACATCTGGCTGAAAATGACTTACAGGTTCGTGGCGCCCTCCATCGGTAATGCTGGAATTTAATATGGTGTTGGCCCACTCTTAGCCTTGATGACAGCTTCCACTCTTGCAAGGCATACGTTCAATCAGGTGGTGGAAGGTTTCTTGGGGAATGGCAGCCCATCCTTCACGGAGTGCTGCACTGAGGAGAGGTATCGACGTCGGTCGGTGAGGCCGGGCACGAAGTCGGCGTTCCAAAACATCCCAAAGGTGTTCTATAGGATTTAGGTCAGGACTCTGTGCAGGCGAGTCCATTACATGGATGTTCTTGTCGTGTAAACACTCCGCCATAGACCATGCATTATTAACAGGTGCTCGATCGTGCAACGTCTTGCTTTCCGCTGTAGAAGAGTAATTCGAGGATGGCGACTGCATCTTTAAACCATCAATGTAGACATGTTCTGTGATAGCGCCACGCAAAACAACAGATGTGCAAGCCCCGTCCATCGCAAAACACGACCACACCATAACACCACCGCTTCCGAATTTTACTGTTCGCACTACACGCGCTGGCAGATGACGTTCACCGGGCATTTGCCATACCCACACCCTGCCATCGGCTCGCCACATTGTGTACCATGATTCGTCACTCCAGAGAACGTTTTTCCGCTTTTCAGTCGTCCAATGTTTACGCTCCTTACACCAAGCGAGGCGTCGTTTGGCATTTACCAGCGTGATGTGTGGCTTACGAGCAGCCGCTCGACGATGAAATCCAAGTTTTCTCACCTCCCGCCTAACTGTCATAGTACTTGCAGTGGATCCTGATGCAGTTTTAAATTCCTGTGTGATGGTCTGGATAGATGTCTGCCTGTTACACATTACGACCCTCTTCAACAGAAGAGGTCGTCCTGTACTCTTTTGTGCTGTACGTGTCCCTTCACGTTTCCACTTCACTATCACATCGGAAACAGTGGACATAAGTATGTTTAGGATTTTGGAAATCTCACGTACAAAAGTATGACACCTGAGCACGTTCGAAGCCCGTGAGATCCACGTAGCGCCCCATGCTGCTCTCTCACGATGTCTAATGAGTACTGAGGTCGCTGATATGAAGTACCTGGCAGTAGGTGGCAGCACAATGCACCTAATATGAAAAACGTCTGTTTTTGGGGGTGTCCGGATACTTTTGATTACATAATGTATATATACTACTCAATCCAATGTACGGTGCATGATGGAGAGTAACTTGTACTAGTACTAGTCGTTTCCTGTCCTGATCCATTCTCAAGTAGAGCGATCGAAAAACGACTGTCTAAAAGCCTCCGTACCAACTCTAATTTCTCGTATCTTACCTTCATGGTCCTTACGGGTAATTTACTTTGGCGGCAGCAGAATCGCTCTGCAGTCTGCCTGAAATGTCGTTTCTTTCAATTTCCCCATTAGTGGCTTACGAAAAGAGCGTCATCTTCCCTCTAGTGATTCGCATTTGAGTTCAAGAATCATTTCCGTAATACTTGCCTGCTGATCGAACCTACCGGTAACAAATGTAGCAGCACCCTTCTGTATTGCTTCAGTGATCCCAAACACTCGAACTGTATTCAAGAATGGGTCGTACTAGCATTCTACACGGTGTCTCCGTTGTAAATGAGCTACAGTTTCGCAAAATTCTTCCAATAAAGCGAAGTCGATCATTCACCTTCCGGATTGTCAAACTGACGTGCTCATTCTGTTTCATATCGCTTGGCAGCATTGAGCCTAGATATTTAATCGATGTGACTGTGTGAAGGAGCACCCTACTAGTGATGTATTGGAACGTTACATGATTATTTTTCGTATTGATCCGCACTGTTTTTGGGGCTATTCTCTGTTAGTGAAGGAATACAGGCCCGAAGACCTGGTGGTGTCTTATTTTGACAACTGGTGTGGGTGATTCAGGAAAGAATTCGATCAACTGGCATAATGATGTAGGAGGCAATTTCTCCCAGTTGTAAGAGTTAAACCGTCTCTGGCTACAGTGGGCGAGAGACTCTGCTCACAAAAGGAATACAGTTTCCCCTTCCTTGCCTGCTGAAATAAATATATTGATATAATCAAATCAAACGTGATCTTTCGCCAGTTAAGGTGCTATGTATACAAATCAAAAATCACATATTTAAAGTAGTATGCATATTTACGCAGAAATGAACGATTGTTAATGTACATTATGATGCAGCAGATCGTGACAATCATACAGACAACTTTTACCGGCTAAACGCCTGGATTAGGACGCTTAATGCTTGTTTGGTCCATTCCATTTTTAGAATACGAAGCAATCCATACAAAGAATGTTTTTCGCAAATAGCTTGTATGAAAGAAAGCCTGCTGTCGAGAAAAACTACTGCTTTTGTTTAGCTACTGCATTTCTGAAAATTTGCTCACTGAAAAATGCGTAGAAATCTCCAATACGGTAACTCGAAATTGGTTTCCAATCACAGATGTCTACTATAACAGCACACCATAAATAATAACAAGGATACTATGAGTGCCAATATTTGCGTACACGCACGTTATTGCCGTCTCGTGAGCATGCGCAGATTCGCGGGAGTTTACGATTGGTTTGTATCCGCGCGCAGATATTGCGTGTGCTGTTGAGCTGCGTTTTACGAAAACTACGATTCGGTAGTTTTGGTGTGCTACGTAAATGACTTAGTGAGTGGTAGGGTTACCGGTACGTTTGACAGTATTGGAAGGGAAGAAACCTAAATGGATGTTTAGCGGAGAAACTGGGAGACGACATCTATGTTTTTCTGTTTCTTTGTTTGTCTAGCGCATAATTAGAACAACAAATCATTTATTGTTAGTCCATTACATATTTCATATCGTTACAGAATATAAACTTCGTTTTACAGTAATAAAACTTAGTTAATTGTGTAATTTCCGCGCTCTTATGTAATAAAAGTAATTATGTTAGATGCAAGTACAGTTTACATGGACAAACATTATATATATATATATATATATATATATATATATATATATATATATATATATATGTTGTTATTTTGTACTCCATAGACTATTCTTCATCATATCAAACGCAAGAGTTTCCTGTTATTATTATTATACAGGTGCAACGAAGTATTAGATCTCTGCTATATTTTTTATGCGTTTTTTCATATTTTTTTGAGAAAATTGCGTTTTCTGGTGTTATCCGATAAATGTGTATTTTTTCTTTATTTTTACTGCAACATCCCTCTGTTTCACGTTACAAGTCAATAATTTTCGAATACAACCTGTGGTAAACATTAATAATTTCAGTTTTGCTATAAATACTGCCTACTTTTAAGTAACGGACTGGAGGATAACTATGCAGAACAAGAAAAACTGTGTAGGATACCCTGCCCCTTCTATATCCTCACTCAGTTGTTAGATGGCTCACAGCTTCCGGTTTTCAGGGCAATCACTTTCGTAAAGAAAGGGATCGTTAAGACTTGACGCCCAATACGTATGCAACACATCTAACGTACAGGTAATGCGGGCACGACCCCGTCTGAGCAAAGCTGCTAGGAAAACTACGGTAGTATGATAGCCTACGGTAATTTTACGACTCTTAGTTCAACCTATTCTGCCGTCAGATGGCTGTCGCGCAAGACCTTTACCGTTCCTGGCGGATACTCGTCTTATACCCCCTTAAGACGCTCATTGAGACTCTGTGCTGTGTTAATATGCTGTCATTTAGTTACTCAATAACTGACTGAGTGGAGTCTTGAACCTTTGTATATCCACGTTTGGCAGATGAAAGTCCTTATTTGAACCATCTGTGTGACATAAGGCCGAGGCGTAATGTAGTCCTTGTCAAATTCGCTATTTATGTACTGTGACTTCAACTGTGTTTCACCTCAGTCGTAGGGAGCTGGTCGCACTTCTATATAGGCTATGTCAACCATCTTCTGGTGGGCACGACAGCTTTGAAAAAGCGTGTAAACAAAACCATTCTATCGATCACTGGGGCACCTGACTTCGGTTATTACTAAACATACCTTATTACTGCGAAAGCGGAAGCTGTTGGCGAAATCCCGATGCCAGGCCGAGAGATTTCAACTCGCCCTCGCAGCGTGACCCCGCCACGAGGGCGAACGACCAGGATCGCAGCGGGCAAAGTGGCGGCCCAACTGGCGAGCGGCGTTGGCGTGTGTGTGGGCGGCGGCGGTCCACTCGGCGCAATTGCGGCACATTAGGCTGTGCGTCACGGCACGCCGCGGCCGTGGTTGCGCCCGGTCCCGAGCGCGAATTCCGCGCGACGCCCGCGGGAAGCCACAAGTGGCGTGGGACAGGCGCCCTTTCAGCTCTCGCTGTCCTTCTCTGACTTGAGTACGAACGTTTCGTACGTACTCGTCTACACCGGGAGCTCTAAAATCAACGCAGTGTAGGCCAAATGATCTCTACCGACTTCTTAAACACAAGTTCTGAATCACACTATATGCTGATGACTTTGTGATTGCACCAATCATCGTCTCCGCTGTTGCCAGGTCACCGGTAGAGGTATCCTTTAGAGCAGTCAGTAAAAGCCGTGTTGCGATGGTAAGGTTGCATCGTTTATCTCACATACTAGGTCAACAACTTTGCTTCTGTCTCGAAGTACGAGACTTTATTGTGAAAAACTTACAAAAAATTTACTATTCAAAGTATTGGCTATCGTTGGCCACTGCTTTCTCCTAGCTTTAGGGCAGCATATGAATCCCGCAGTGTATAAACTGGGCATCTTTTGAGGGGGAGCCGGCCGAAGTGGCCGTGCGGTTAAAGGCGCTACAGTCTGGAACCGCAAGACCGCTACGGTCGCAGGTTCGAATCCTGCCTCGGGCATGGATGTTTGTGATGTCCTTAGGTTAGTTAGGTTTAACTAGTTCTAAGTTCTAGGGGACTAATGACCTCAGCAGTTGAGTCCCATAGTGCTCAGAGCCATTTGAACCAACCATTTTGAGGGGAGCCATGAATCGATCCAATTTTGCACATGTTCGTGTGACGGCAAGTGCTAGTCAGCTAGGTCGTGTGTCATAGATCGAGAAAGGTGGCAGTCAGAGAGAGGAATATCTGGGGAATGCAACAGGTGGGGCAGAACTTCCCATTTCGACGTTTCCAAGTGTGGTTTCACGGGATTTTTGACATGTACTGTCATGCTGCAAAATCATTTTTTCATGTCTATCGCTGTATTGTGGCCGTTTGTCTTTCAGTGCTCGGCTCAAACACATCAACTGCTTTCGATAACGATCTCCTGTGATTGTTCCCGTCGGTTGCAGTAGCATCGAAAGCTTTCTCTCTTTCACAACCGTGCCGGTCTTCAACATCAAAATCACCATTCTTGAAGCATGGAAACCATTTTCTGCGAAGTTCTGTCACCAACGGGCGTCTCAACATAAGTCTTACCCAGCTTTTTATGAGCCTCAGCCGCAGATTTCTTCATATCGAAGCAGAAAATTAAAACCTCCCGCAGATGACGAGAATTGCGCTCATAAGTTGACGTATTCAGTCGAAAATAACTTTATTATGCAACCAAAAATCGACTGAGACTTTGTCGGCGTTATATTCTCAAATGCCTAAGCTTACTGTATGACACCTACAACGAACTACTTGCATCACTACTTTCCACTACTGCCATTTGTTAAAAAACGGCGGAAGAAAAGTTATAGACCTAATAGACAAAAACCTAGGGGCTCTAGGGGTTAATTGGCATGAAGTGTTAGTTGGTACATAGCTTCTGTTTCCTCGCTGTAGAACTGGAGCTTTGTCATCATTCTAGAGCGTAGTATGCGTAAGGGTGCATCATCTGTTGTATTTGAATCTGACTGGAGGCGTCACGAATGAAGGACCCCGGTTTCATCATTTCTCTGTCTAGCAGGTAAATATTTTCATCGTAAATTTTTTTGTTCTGGTGAACCTATAGCTCGAATTGAGGCGCTACTGACGCCGGTTTTTGAAAGAGTGGTTAGCTGTGTTTTCTCGCATGTGTCCACCTCGATAGCTGAGTGGGCAGTCTGCCTTCGGCAGGGCAACAGAGCGGACGCGTACGTGTTGACTTCGTGCGGCGCGCGAGCTCGCCTTGTTTACTTTCTGACGGCCGTTGCTTAAGTGCCGGCTTACCTTTACGATCCATGGCTAACCGTTACCGTAAATCAACACTCCGATTTACTTTCTGCAACGATTATGCCCGACCCAAAGCACTCGAGATGGAGCGTTTTCTGCGAGAGGAAGTGAGGATCCTGGCGACCGATTTTATCGGCATACACTTGTCCATCGTGAGCAGCACGGTCTATGTGAAAATCATTAACGACGCGGCGTGCGAACGCATACTACGTGAGACCAAACAGGGGCTCCGCTTCTGTCACGCTGATGGCAATGTGGGGGAGGTAACCGTGGACCACGCAGGCTTAGGTATGCGAACGATACGCATTTTCGAATTGCCATTCGAACTTCCTGCTGAGGAAGTCGTCGCGGCACTACGCCCATACGACACAGTCCATGGCCACACTGCGGAGAAGTGGACACAGTTTCGGGCGTATCCTGTCCTAAACGGGGTCCGACAGGTCACCATAGATCTCCGAAGCCACGTCCCGTCTTACTTACAGATCGGCGGATGCCGTGCAATAATCATATACGACGGCCAGCCTCTGACCTGTTCCGGGTGCGGCAAAGCCACCTTAGATCCGAAAGCCTACAACGGCGTATTACGCAACTTCCAGCTGCCGCAGAGCCACCCACGTCGCAACCTACAGTGCTACCGGTGACCTATGCCGCTGCTCTAGCTTCTCTTACCGCTTTGCAACGTCGCCCGGTCACCACAAACGACGCCACCAACGAGCCCGACCAGACACCGACGGAGAGCGCCTCGGACGACCCGCCGCCTCGGCTGGCCATCGACGCCGCTCCGAAGATGCCAGCGCAACCAGAAGCTGACTCTGGCCTCGGAAACACGATGGAGATCGACTCGCTCATCGTTCCTACAGCGGCCTTTCTGCCCGAACGACGCGACTCCCTTCCGTCGTCGGACACGGAGGGTCGCACAAGGAAACAACGTTCCCCGAAAAGCCGCAAGCGAAGACGTCGCACCGTTTCCGGCCAAGAGGAGACGTTACAAGTCGAGGAGGACGTAACCGTCGACCTGCACGAGGCCTCAGAACCCGCTACTGCTGACGAAGACGTAATGAGCGCGGAGACATCTATCGGTGTGCCTGCGCCCCGTGCTGACACTGAACTAAATCATGAACGTATCACAGGCGACACTACACCACGCACAATTACAACATCTTCTGCAGACCAAATGGACGATACACGAGTTTTCGCTTCCACGGCGTGGCACGAGGAGGAGGTCGAGGAGCAGGACCCGTTACGGGACCCTGCGCCGTTACGGCCGCACCACTGATCATACTCTCCCCAGACTCCCCTGCGTGCCAGCGGGATAACGTTCCGCTGCGACGCCCACACCCTTGCGTGGACAGCGGAGTGGACCAGCCTCCAGCAATCCGACATCAGGCCTACCGGATAGCAACCATCAACACCAACAACATCCGTTCCAGGGTGAAAATCCGCCTTATGCAGGAGATGTTCTGGGCTTCGGATACTGATTTCGCCCTTCTGCAGGAAGTTCACTTGGCTAGTCTCCCGAATATCAATGGCTATACCGCCCACGCCTCCGCGAGTGATCGTATGGGCCGCGGGGTGACCATCTACGTCCGCCACGGGATTTCTGTGACCGATGTCGCCTTCCTTCCATGAGCTCGGGGCATGGCACTCACTGCCATGGGGACACGCATCATTAATGTCTGCGCTCCCTCAGGCACCGACCGACGGCATGAAAGAGCCCAGTTTTATTCCGAGGAAATCGCTCCCCTGTTTTTAGGGCGTTATGACCATTGCCTACTAGGAGGTGATTTTAACTGCGTTCTGCATCCTAAAGATCAGATTTCCCACTATACTACATGCCAGGAGCTACGTATAGTGGTGCGAGACCTCCTGCTTCACGATACCTGGGAAGTTCAACACGGCAACCTTTCTGGCCATACCATTCTTACAAGTCATTCCGCGAGCCGACTAGACAGGATATATGTCTCACAAACTCTTAGATCTGCGATACGGGGCGCCGAACGCTGGCCGCTGGCCTTTTCCGACCATTTCGCTTACATCTGTACGGTCCTCCTTCCGCCGCAATCAGTATGGCGCAGCCGTGCGCCATGGAAACTCAATACCTCACACTTGCATGACCTGGCGTGTCGCCAACAAGTCACTGAAACGTGGACAGCCTGCGAACGACGCCTTCCCCGCTACCACTCGACATTGATATGGTGGTTGGACTGCGCCAAGCCGGCGATCCGGAGGTCACTGATGAGATACGGGAAGGACATGGCCGACTGGCATCGCACCACTGTTGACTTCTATTACGCGATTCTCCGAGATCTGGATGCTCAACCGCCAACTCCGGACAACCAGTTGGAACGGCAAAGAACTAAGGCGAAGATAATTTCGCTGGCACGCCGGAAACTGCAAGGGGTCATGATACGGACGCGACGCCACGATCACGCGGATTTAGAAATTCCATCAATGCATGATATAGTGTCCGACAAACGAAGGCGTCGTCGGCAGATCATCAGCACTCTGACCACGCCTCATGGCACGCAGGTGACCACTCAGAATGACATCGTCCACGCATTCGTCGAGCACTACCGTCGTACTTATAGTGAAGAAGACGGTGAAACTGCAGCAGACGACTCTATTTTGCATTACGTCACGCGCACCCTCCCCCACACGGAGGCGGATGCTTTCACAGTGGCGGTCACGCTAGACGAAGTCAACAACGCCATCGCCAAGGGTGCAGTCAACAGATCGCCCGGCATTGACGGCTTACCGATTGAGTTTTACCGTACCTTTCGGGACCTCATGGCACCACGGTGGACGACTATGTATTACGAACTGATGACATCTGATCAAGCAATCCCACCCGCCTTTGCTGAGGGCATCATCATACCAGTCCACAAACAGCCCGTGGTTCGATGGTCACGAGTTACAGACCGCTCACCCTACTTAATGCCGATTACAAGATTTTCGCGCGCTTACTGGCAATGCGGCTCCGAACTACACTCCCTCATATCCTCTCGCCAGAGCAAACGACGCCTGGCGGACAGGTTAACATACAGACTGCCACAGGGGAATGCCGCGACTTAATTGCGATAGCGGCGGCCTGCAGACTCCGGGCAGCGGTCGTCGCTATAGACTTCGACAGCGCCTTCGATAAAGTGCGTCATCGTTTCCTGTTTTCGGTGGCAGCCCGAATTGGCATCCCCCCTCCGTTTCTCGACGTCATCCGGCGTCTTTACGACAGTGCCAGTTCACGTGTCCAAGTCAATGGACGTTTAGCAGGGCCGGTACCTATCTGCCGTTCGATACGGCAGGGGTGCCCCCTCTCTACCCTCCTGTATGCCATTGCCCTTGAGCCCCTTATTGGTGGCTTGACGACCAAGCTCTCTGGCCTCACCCTGCGCCAACACACTTTTCGCTGTCGGGCATATGCTGATGACCTCCTCCTCCTCATTCGCTCCGGCTCTGAGATTCGGGAAGTCCTCGAATTGATTACCCGTTATGGGGCTGCCACTGGCAGTGCCATGAATGTCGCCAAATCTTCTGCAATGCACATTGGACGAGGCCTCCAGGAGGGTGAAGTGGCACCCCTGCCGCTTGTGCGGACTTTCCGATACCTGGGCATTACCTTTACCCCCACGGTCACACGCACAACTGCAACGAATTTCCGTCGCCTGTTACACGTCATCCGCAACGACGTCCGCCAGAACCTCTTGCGCCGCCACGACACACTTAAACGGGTTGAGTTTATTAATCTTTATGTGGCATCAAAATTGGTTCACATCGCGCAAGTTCTCCCTCCGCCAACTGCAATTGGGCGCAACCTTCAGGCGGCTTTTGGCTATTATATCACGGCTGGTTCAATGTTTAAAGTCCGTTATGAGACACTTACCCTGCCCTCACGGGATGGTGGCGTCGGGCTCGTCAATGTCCGTATGCGAGCTGCAGCCTTGTACATGAGTACCATGAGAAAACAGTGGATGGGCCAGGGTACATCTCTAACACGCAGCTTGCTTGAGGTCCTCCTACCTGCTTCCACCTCTCCACCGGTGTCTGTCGGCCATATCGTGCCTTATTTGTTCCATATTTCGACCTTTTTCGTCGACTACAGTTACATACATACCAGTCTCCCAGATACACGCCCTCCTAGGACTAAGGATTTTTACAGCCCGTTGCTGCGCTGTGTTCCCCGGAATGTGATGGAGACCAAACATCCCTCCATCCAGTGGCCCATAGTGTGGACTACCGTCCACCAGCCCTTCCTCCCTACGAACGTCCAGGCACTGTGGTATCACATAGTCAACAGGAAATTTGCCACGAAGCAGCGCCTGCACAACATTGGCTTGTCAGAATCCCCTCTTTGTCTCCTTTGCCAGAAACTGGACACTGATGAACACCGTCTGACAAGCGCCTCATCGCAAGATGTATGGCGCTTCGTGCAGCAAATCATTGCCTGCTATCTCCGGGTGCCACCAGACACAATCGAACCTCGAATGTTTCTATGCCCGGAGGACCGACATTTTCCCGCCGCCAAATGTCATGCTATTACGTGGGTCAAAGGGTGGGCGGTCGCTTATCTCTTTCATGAGGGACCTAAATCCCGCCTCGACTTCTGGACCTACCTGTATTTACGAACAGCCCATGCAGCTCTCGAAAACTCGCTTCGTTACCGAACATTATTTGCTAACTATCTTCGAGCGGTCTTTGTTAGACCTCCACTGAGTTGGGGGGTGCCTGGCTCAGAGGGCACCCACCCCTCCTCCCCCGGCGGTGTCTGAGCTTCGACCGCCTACGATCTATTCTACTTCTGACCTCCGCGGATGGGAGAGCGCGTCGCAGATTGCGCGGATTTTATTTCTTTTTGCTTTTCCTTTTTCCTTTCTTTTTCTTTAACCAGAATTTATATTTCTTTTCTCTTTCGCCGATGTGTTCCCATAAAAAAAAAAAAAAAAAAAAAAAAAAAAAAAAAAAAAAAAAAAAAAGATGGCAGAGCACTTGCCCGCGAAAGGCAAAGGTCCCGAGTTTGAGTCTCGGTCGGGCACACAGTTTTAATCTTCCAGGAAGAGAAAAAAAAGTGGGCAGCGTGACAGACTGCCATGCCAAGGGGCCCGGGTTCGATTCCCGGCTGGGTCGGGGAATTTCTTTGCTCAGGGACTGGGTGTTGTGTTGTCTTCATCATCATCTCATCCCCATCGACATGCAAGTCACCGAAGTGGCGTCAGCTAGAATGAGTTGCACTAGGCGACAGGATTACCAGACGTGAGGCCACACGACATTTCCATATTTCTTACATGTGTCATAATCTTTTGCTACCGATGCCTGGAACTGTGTGTTATCCATATAGTTTTTAATATCCACATGGGGCTAGTTGGCATAGCTAGGTATGGGATTAGTTGGCATATGTACGACGATTCACCCCACACCTATGCCAACTAACACATTCACTACTGTTCACTAAAAAAGGAACAATTTCTGTAAAAATATGGTACATAGAAACCATTCCAGAAGAAATTCGCCATTTCGCCACAGCCGGGCCACGACAGCAATCCAACCATGGCGGAAGAAGGTGGTTTACTGCTCTTCTAAAAGACAGTTCTACCAAAGGTAGAATTGTGGCTGAAATGGCCAATAAGAAAAAGAAGCCATGCACAGTCAATAATGGTGAGCGTCGATCTGAACTTTCCTCTGCAAATTCTGATGACAAAATGTCGGATAGTAACTACGCTGAAAGTGACGATAATGCGACATGCGACGCAGTCTGTAGTCACACTATCGACGTAGGTGCAACATCTCTAGGTGCAAGGATGTAGTTTAACTATGCCTAGCGTAACTGTGGCTGTACCGCAAACGATGGACAAGGAAACGGCGGCGCGAAATGGTCGCTTTCGCTTTACTGCAAACATTCGACCTGCAAACACCTCTTCCTATGTGTGCAGTGCTGTTGAGGATTGCAGAGGGGGGAAATAAATTTGCTTCGTATTTTGAGACAAATAGGCATCAGGAAAAGGTTGTCAACGGTATGTGAACTTGTTCCCTGAGAGCACCCTTAAACGAGCACGCCAGTGACAAGAGACGAGGGGATTTACCTAAAACAGGCACTACGATGATGAGAGGCAAGGGGAATCACCTAAAACGAGCACCCCAATGGTGGGAGACAAGGGGACTCACCTAAAACAGACACTACGATGATGAGAGGCAAAGAGACTCACCTCAAAGGAGCACTTCAATGATGGGAGACGAGGGGACTCACCTAAAACAGGCACTACGATGATGAAGGGCAAGGGGACTCAGCTAAAACGAGCACCCCAAGGGTGGAAAACAAGGGGACTCACCTAAAACAGGCACTACGATGATGAGAGGCAAGGGGATTCACCTAAAACATCATCCCAATTATAGGAGACGACGGGTCTCACCTAAAACAGGCACTATGATGATGAGAGGCAAGGGGACTCACCTAAAAAGAGCACCCCAATGGCGGGGACAATGGGACACACCTAAAACGAGCACCCTAATGGTGGGAGACAAGGGGGGACACCTAAAACAGGCACTACGGTGATGAGAGGTAATGGGACTCAACTAAAACGAGCACCCCAATGGTGGGAGGCAATGGGACTCGCCTAAAACGAGCATCCCAATAATGGGAGACAAGGGGGCATACCTAAAACAGGTACTACGATGATGAGAGGCAAGGGGACTCACCTAAGACGAGCACCCCAATGATAGGAGACGAGGGGACTCACCTAAAACAGGCACTACGATGATGACAGGCAAGGGGACTCACCTAAAACGAGCACGCCAATGGTGGGAGACAAGGGGTCTCACCTAAAAGGAGTACCCCAATGATGGGAGACGAAGGGACTCACCTAAAACAGGCACTACGGAGATGAGAGGCCAGGGGTCTCACCTAAAACGAGCACTCCAATAATGGGAGACGAGGGGACTCACCTAAAACGGGCACTATGATTTCAAAGTTGATCACCTTCCCACCCCTTATGGATGGTGCAGAGGGTCCATTGTAATGTCCCCCTTCGAATAAACAACTGTTATTACAATCGTTTTTGTTATCCGATGTGTAGTTTCCCATAAATTTTCCTAAACAGTTTTAATCAGCCCACCCTGTATATGAATCTCATGTAGTTAAATCGTTTTTACCTTATGTATTACTGTTATATTTCGTTGTACATTTTATTGTCATTTAACTTTTACCTGTGCTATTGTTATATTATTTTGCCCATGTTATTGTCATTTAATTTTTATCCAACAACAGCATTTACAGTATTTTCCTTTACAAAAGGTCTTCTGCCGTTTGCAGAGAAAGTAAACATAATGTATTTGCTCCTTGATGCGAACTGTATTTGGTTAATGTTTATACCATCTGTCGGTGTAGTTGACTTCTTTGACAGTTTAACACTTTACAACCAGTTTGACATTTGCTTTCATTGAACTGACAACTGTACTTACACAGGGTGGTCCATTGATACTGTCCGGGCCAAATATCTCACGAAATAAGCATCAAACGAAAAAACCAAAAAGAACGAAACTCGTCTATCTTGAAGGGGAAAACCAGATGGCGCTATGGTTGGCCCGCTAGATGACGCTGCCATAGGTCAAACGGATATCAACTGCGTTTTTCTAAAATAGGAACCCCCATTTTTACTACATATTCGTGTAATACGTAAAGAAATACGAATGTTTTAGTTGGACCACTTTTTTCGCTTTGTGACAGATGGCGCTCTAATAGTCACAAACGTATAAGTACGTGGTATCACGTAACATTCAGCCAGTGCTGACGGTATTTGCTTCGTGATACATTACCCGTGTTAAAGTGGACTGTTTACCAATTGCGGAAAAGATCGATATCGTGTTGATGTATGTCTATTGTGGTCAAAATGCCCAACGGGCGTGTGCTATGTATGCTGCCCGGTATCCTGGATGACATTATCCAAGTGTCCGGACCGTACGCCGGATAGTTACGTTATTTAAGGAAACAGGAAGTGTTCAGCCACATGTGAAACGTCAACCACGACCTGCAACAAATGATGATGCCCAAGTAGGTGTTTCAGCTGCTGTTGCGGCTAATCCGCACATCAGTAGCAGACAAATTGTGCGAGAATCTGGATCTCAAAAACGTCGGTGTTGAGAACGCTACGTCAACATCGATTGCATCCGTACCATATTTATATGCACCAGGAATTGCATGGCGACGACTTTGAACGTCGTGTACAGTTCTGCCACTGGGCGCAAGAGAAATTACGCGACGATGACAGAATTTTTGCACGCGTTCTATTTAGCGAAGAAGCGCCATTCATTGCCAAATGCAATGGGGTTCACGGACATCATTTTGAGCATTTATTGCATTAATGTGGTATTTACAGGTAATCACGCTGCAACAGCATGCGTTCTCAGAAATGATAAGTTCACAATGGTTCATGTATCACATTAGAACAACTGAAATAAAATGTCCAAAGATACCTACTTTCTGTATTTTAATTTAAAAAGCTTTCTGTTACGAACTGTTCGTCTAAAATTGTGAGCCATATGTTTGTGACTTTTACAGTGCCATCTATCAAAAAGCGAAAAAAGTGGTCCAACTAAAACATTCATATTTCATGTACTACACGAATATGTAATAAAAAATGGGAGTTCCTATTTTAAAAAGCGCAGTTGATATCCGTTTGACCTATGGCAGCGCCATCTAGGGGGTCAACCATAGCGCCATCTGGTTTCCCCCTTCAATCTAGACGAGTTTCGTTCTTTGTAGTTTTTTCGTTTGACGCTTATTTCGTGAGATATTTGGCCTGGTCACGATCACTGGACCACCCTGTATATGCAGGCATTGTGAAATGAGAATTATGTTACTACATACAGTCTATTCGCTCAATTTGTTGAGCTTAAAACTTGATCTAGATGTAAGCATTGAAATAATTGCATGTACAGTGTTTGTCATGATCATTCGTTACACTGGTAAGTGTTACTTATTTCTCATAATTTCTGTACATTGTCCCACAGCTTATGTCTGATGATGATAGTTCGAAATTCGTAACAGTTCATAAAGAAATGTGCAGTTAAAGCAATTTGTGTCAAATCTGAATGGTCCCATACCTTTTCTATGGGAGAAATTGCGGGTCAAGTAACGGTAATAAAAATGCGAACGAGTTGCTGTGGGATCCCACGCATCTGTACAGTGAGTGTGGTTCGAGGGACCAAGCTGACCACACCAGTTGTCAAGCCCAAGTACCCATATTTTGACTCAGATTCTGCCCCCTTTACGATGGGACCCATGATAGTCGTACTACAGCACTCATACAAGTGATAAGCGCCTCCCAGGTGTTTGACAAGCTGTCACCGCGAACCACACATTTTTCCTGGCACTGCACACCTGTTTTCCCGATAAGAGGGACTGCGTACTCCACAAAAGGTCTGGAGGATGGAAGATCTGCCCAGAGGCTCCGCCATTCTGTGAAGGAACTCTGCTCGCTCTGTACCCTCACTGGAATTGAATGGCCTAGGCGCCTGCCTAGGTTAACAATACCGCATTATTGTACAGCTAACACCCTCTTCAATAATCCATTCTCCTCCCTTGTTTTGAATGGTTCAACGAATCCTCTAGAGATTCTTACACCTTACGAACAAAAACCTATCAGGAAAAATCTCTAGGCGAGCCAATTTTTTTTCATTGGCTCTTGCGATCTGAACTTTGTCTTATAGAATTAAAGTATGCTGTCAATGCACTGATAATCTTTTAGATTCTGGTGTGGAATTCGCCCCCCAGATTTCATACCTCATCTCAATAGAGTCGAAAAATTCTTCACTTTCCCACTTATATGGTGCAAGGAGACTCCAGAGCAAATAAATGAGGTTTCATTTTTACAACTACATGTGCAGGTACTCACCCACCATCTCCTAAAGAGAAGGCACGAAGCACTTGGTCTGACGTCACGCAAAATGGATCGGGCTTGGCGAGGCGCTTTGGAGACAGAATCGAGACGTACGCCCTGCAGTCTTTCTCGAAAGATGTTACAGAATCTATTAGGTAAAAAAAAAAAATATTTCTCGTCCCCTGTAACTTTAAATGTCAGCTTCAAGGTAAAGTGTCCATCATTTCATCAATGGTCATAGTTATTGTGATATTTCACATATAAGTAACAAATTCAAAAACATTTCAGTGAAAATCAAGGATCGCTATGAATTTGCGTTTGGTGCACATTAGACCATATGTTTCTCTGTATGAGATGGAACTAACATTCTGGATTTTTCTTTAAACTTTGGAGCGGATCAACATCTGCCTCCAGTCTCGAGAAAAAGGAATTTATGTAGCATGCTCATTTCCTATTATATACGGGCGGGAATGAAATATTTATAATAACCCTCATATCTTATAAACCATTTGAAAAATAGAAACGAGATTTTGGCAAATAATAGCACACAAAGAAGAGAGTATTTTGCCATAGGGTGAATGTACGGAACTTTATCTGTAGTGATATAGAAGAAGGTACAGTTTTTATTTGTTTATTTTGTTTTCTTTATTTTTTTCAACTAGTTCAGTAATTTCTTAAGAATCATTGACAGTTAGTGAAAAGAGAATATACTAGTATGAAAAACCTGAAATTTCTTCTCCTATGTTACTGTAAACCGATACAATGAAATTATACATAAGCTATTAACCTGGTCACTAACTGCTTGTTTCATACGGCATTCTGTTTCAGGATTCTGTCGCAATAGCTGCTGTAAAGAGAGTTTGTGCAAATTATACTGTGTTTTGGCAAAAGAAGCAAAAGTAAACCCGTCAACAAAAGAAATGTAGCCATTACTCATAGCTCACGACGCTCCTTCAAATGAGAAAACTTTAGCACTTCAGACAAAAATAAATAGCCAATTCTGGTGCAATTTCGGCGGAATCATGTAATGCATCGCATTTTTAATAGTGAGCTGCTGGGACTGAAACTTATCAAAGGATTTTCTTCCTGTTTCTCGTCTGAGAAATATGAAAATAATTCACAGCAAATAGTGTTCAATATTTTCGCTCCAATAACCATTTAGAATGAGGTGGTAAATGAAACTTCCTGGCAGATTAAAACTGTGTGCCCGTCCGAGACTCGAACTCGGGACCTTTGCCTTTCGCGGGCAAGTGCTCTATCATCCGAGCTACAGAAGATAGAGCACTTGCCGGCGAAAGGCAAAGGTCCCGTGTTCGAGTCTCGGTCGGGCACACAGTTTTAATCTACCAGGAAGTTTCATATCAGCGCACACTCCGCTGCAGAGTGAAAATCTCATTCAGGTGGTAAATGTCTTCACCTTAATTATCTTTTGATGTGTTAAAGATAAAATATATATATTATATATTTTAACCTTAATGAATTGTCTGAAGTGGTTCATAAAATAATGACTATCATATTTTCGTAACTACGTAGCCACTGATAAACAGGAATCAAATATCTTATCTCTGTTATAAAATTTCTGCATTTTTTCTGCAGACTAGAACTGGCCCAATAAAACTCTTTTGAAACTCTAAAGCCGTGAACAAATTGTCGGCTTGCAGAACCTTGCCGACTTTTCATCGAAGTCACGTCCACTGATGAATCAAAAGGTATTTGCAGTAAGAAGATTCACTCCCTCTCTCTGTACAGCGGTAGGAAATAGAAGATGGAGTGTTATGCCTGGCTCTGAGCACTATGGGACGTAACTACTGTGGTCATCAGTCCACTAGAACTCACAACTACTTAAACCTAACTAACCTAAAGACATCACACACACCCATGCCCGAGGCAGGATTCGAACCTGCGACCGTAGCGGTCGTGCGGCTCCAGACTGTAGCGCCTAGAACCGCTCGGCCACTTCGGCCGGCGATGGTATGTTATTTGCTGTAATTTTTCATATGCCAAAGATAACCGAAGTGTAGAAAGAAAATCCTCTGGTAAGTTTCATTGTTTCAGTTTAGTCGATCCTTCAAGACTTTTTTTAAGGAAGCGAAGGCGTGATATTTGCACGGGGAGAGATCAGGATTGTAGGGCGTAAGAAAAGAAATTTCATATTTTTCGTTGTAGCAAATATTGTTTTCACTAGCTGTTGATGACTATCAGAGAATTACAGTACTGGTTTGAAAAAAATAAAACGAAGACCGTAGCTCTTACTATATCGCCGCTGATAGAGTTTCGTATGTTAACTATATGATGTTAACCATATGGCGTAATACTGTACTCTTTGCATGTTACCATTTGCCAAAATCTCGTTTCGATTCCTCAAACGGTTTACGAGGTATGAGGTATGTTATGAATACTTCATTTTGCACGCGCAAGCATTCGGAAGTGAACGTGCTACATAAACTCCATTTTCTCGGGTGGAGACAGATATTGTTCCGCTCTCAAGTTTAAAGAAAAATTGAAAATGTTAGCTACAGTTCATACGCAGGAGCATATGGTCTAATATGCACCAGACGCAAATTCATAGCGACCTTATTTTTCATTGCAATGTTTTTGAATTTGTTACTTATATGTGAAATATCACACTAACTATGACTACTAACGAGATTATGGGTACTTCACCATGAAGATGACATGAAAGCTACAAGAAACGTCGAAATCGAGTTTTTTTTTTTGTTTTTACCGAACATATTCCACAAAATCGTTGGAGAAATATTGCGGAGCGTGCACCTCCATTCTGTCCGCACCGCGCCTCGCAAACACTTGTCCGCTCTAAGGACATCACAAGGAGCGCATCGCGGCCTTCTCTATTCACCGTCAAGCCAACTTATTATAGTGTGTGTGAAGGTGTACCGGTGTCAATTCCCCCCTTCCCTTTTCCAGTCGGGTACAGTACACTGGAAGAACGATTGTTGGTAAGCCCCCATACGAGCTTCAGTCTTCGATATTTTACCTTCATCGTTATTTCCCGATATACTCGAAGGAGGGGGAAGGAATATGTTAGTTGACTCTTCCTGTAAGGTTCATACTCTGAATTTTGGCTGTAAATCGCATCGAGATGCATAACAAAACATGTACAGCGTCTGCAATTAGAGCTGGTTGAGCATCTCCGTCATTCTTTCGAACTTAATAAACGAACCTGTGAGGAAACGTGCTGTTCTTCTTTAGGTGTTCTCTGTTTCCACTGCCAATCCTGTCTGGTACTGATAGGAGAATAACGGGAAGTATTGAATTAGTGGCAGAGTGAGAGCTTTTAACACATCTCCTTCATAGGCGAACTAGAGCTTTCAGTCTTCGATATTTTACCTTCATCGTTATTTCCCGATATACTCGAAGGAGGGGGAAGGAATATGTTAGTTGACTCTTCCTGTAAGGTTCATACTCTGAATTTTGGCTGTAAATCGCATCGAGATGCATAACAAAACATGTACAGCGTCTGCAATTAGAGCTGGTTGAGCATCTCCGTCATTGTTTCGAACTTAATAAACGAACCTGTGAGGAAACGTGCTGTTCTTCTTTAGGTGTTCTCTGTTTCCACTGCCAATCCTGTCTGGTACTGATAGGAGAATAACGGGAAGTATTGAATTAGTGGCAGAGTGAGAGCTTTTAACACATCTCCTTCATAGGCGAACTACACTTCTTCGAATGATCCTTAGGCTGGCAGCTACATTTACTGTTATTAGATTTCTATGAGACACCCGGTTTAAATCTCCCCGCATGAACACTGCAAAATATTTAACTGATGTGACTGATTCCAGCGGCTGTTCTACAGTCGTGTAATGATACAGAGGTTGGAGAAAAATGTGGCAACACGGCGAGAAATGCATACTTGAAGATAAATACAGATGCCAAACAAGCCTGCAGATTGTGCTGTTGTATCCGACAACGAACAGCAGCTGAGCAATGCCGTCAACACGATGTACGTGTCAGTCGTGGTCTGAAAAGTGTTCTGTGTAGTTTTGAGTGCATTATGTCGGAGCTAATTCGACAAATTTTTTGTGATTGTACTTCCGTAAACAAAGCAGCCGAACCATTTGGTGTTACAAGAGACACTGTATGCAAGATTCGTACCGCGTACAGGAAAAGCGGAAAATCACCATCTGCTAAGTCACAACGCGGGCAGAAGTTTGTCCTGAGTGATCGTGATGGATGGTAATTGAAGAGGACTGTGACGAAAAATAAGGGGACGACAGCTGTAAAAACCAGTGCAGAACTACAAGTCACACTCGTGAACTTTGTCGTCAACGTTACGTCACGAAGGGAGCTCCAGAAGCAGGGAATTACAGGGAGGGCTGGAATTCCAAAACCATTCATTAGTGATGCAGACATCCATACAGCAAAAAAGGTGCCGAAGCCATAAAACCTATTCTCTGGAGCAATGAAAGAATGCCATCGGTCGGATGAGACTTTTCTCACACTGTTACTGACTTCTGGCCGGGTTTATTCCCAAAGACTGAAACGTGGGGGGGTCGGCGAGGGGGTGCTCAGTGATGATTTGGAGCAGCCATATCGTGGTCTTCACACATGGCTCTGAGCACTATGGGACTTAACATCTATGGTCATCAGTCCCCTAGAACTTAGAACTACTTAAACCTAACTAACCTAAGGACAGCACACAACACCCAGTCATCACGAGGCAGAAAAAAATCCCTGACCCCGCCGGGAATCGTGGTCTTCCATGAGCGCCGAGGGTACTATGCAAGGTCCCATTACCGCCAATATTTATGTGCCTATTTTGGCTGATCAGGGCCATCCCATGGTACAGTGTTTGTTCCCAAATGCTGTCTTCCTAGACGACAGAGCCCCAGTCCGCACAGCTGACATCGTCCAGGAGTGGCTTGGTGAGCACGAGGATGAACTGTCCCGTCTCCATTGTCAATCATAGTCGTTGTTGTTGTTGTGATCTTCAGTCCTGAGACTGGTTTGATGCAGCTCTCCATGCTACTCTATCCTGTGCAAGTTTCTTCGTCTCCCAGTACTTACTGCAACCTACATCCTTCTGAATCTGCTGAGTGTATTCTTCTCTTGGTCTCCCTCTACGATTTTTACCCTCCACGCTGCCCTCCAGTGCTAAATTGGTGATCCCATGATGCCTCAGAACACGTCCTACCAAACGGTCCCTTCTTCTTGTCAAATTGTGCCACAAATTCCTCTTCTCCCCAATTCTGTTCAATATCTCCTCATTAGTTATCTGATCTACCCATCTAATCTTCAGCATTCTTCTGTAGCCCCACATTTCGAAAGCTTATATTCTCTTCTTGTCCAAACTATTTAGTGTCCATGTTTCACTTCCGTACATGGCTACACTCCACACAAATACTTTCAGAAACGACTTCCTGACACTTTAGTTCTTCCATAATTTTGGGGAGTCTCTGCCCATGCATCCTCTTAACATGCCCATACCATCTTAATCTCTTTCTTTCAATTTCTTCTCTCATACTTTCTTGTTTGAGGTCCTTTCTAATGTCTACATTCCTTACTCTGTCCATTCTTGTTTTTCCCTTAACTGCTCTGAGAAATTTCATTTCCCCTGCTTGCAGTCTGCTCCAGTCCCTTTCTTTCATTGTCCATGTTTCTCCACCATAGGTGACAATAGGGAAGTAATAATTCTTATACATCAGGAGTTTTGCTGTTTCTGAAACTTCATTATTCCAAATCAGATGTTTTATTGTTTGGTAGAAATTGCCTCCCTTCTGTAACCTCCTATTAATTTCGTTAGTTATTCTTCCATCCCTAGATATTTCACTCCCTAAATAAGTGAAACTTTCTACCACTTTGAGGGGTTCTCCATTCAAGTTAATATTTCCATTGATTCCTTTCTCTCTTCCAAATACCATTACTTCACTCTTATCTTTATTTATTTTTAATCCATACCTTTTCGTCATTTCCTTCCACGCATCAAGCTGTAACTGTAAATCTACCTCTTTATCACCCCATATTACCATATCATCTGCAAAAATCATCTTTTTGTCCTTTTCTTTTACTATATCTTTAACTGCCCTATTCATTCCCTCCATTACAACATTAAAAAGCGCAGGAGATAGAATACTTCCTTGCTTAAGTCCTTGACTTATTTCGAAGTATTCAGAGTTCCCCAATGGTGTTCTAATTCTACAATTATGGCCTCTGTACATTGTCTTTATAACATTAATGTATCCATCTTCTATATCTATCTTCTTCAGTTCTTCCCAGAGTCTTTCCCTGTCAACTGAGTCATATGCCTTTTCTATGTCTATAAAAACCATTATCACCCTTTTGTTATACTCCCAACTTTTTTCCATCAGTTGACGGATAGAAAATATCAGGTCGATTGTGCTCCTTCCTTTCCTAAACCCTTGCTGTTCTTCACTCAGCTCCTTTTCTATCTTTTCACTTATTCGATTTAGTAAAATTCTTTCAAAAGTCTTGGCTGTATGACTCATGAGGGTTATTCCTCTGTAGTTTTTACAAAGTCTTTTATTGCCTTTCTTGAAGATGGGAACAATGTCTCCTGTTCTCCAGTCGCCAGGTATTTTACTATTTCTCCACACGCTTGATAGTACTCTATACAGCCACTGCATTCTCACTGGACCTGCTGCTCTTATCATGTCCACTGATACTTCATCAGGTCCTGGGGTTTCTGTACAAATTGTAAATAGCCTTTCCCTCCCTGTATTTTACCCCTGCCACCACAGTCATTAGATCTCAACATTATTGGACCTTTGTGGTCTACTTTGGAGAGACGGTGCGTGATCGTTATTCACATCCAGCATGTAATCTGAACTTGCCCCTATTTTGCAACAATAATAGAATAAGATTTCCTTTACAACAATACAGGACATTTACTTATCTATTCCGAGACGACTGGAAGCTGTTTTGAATGCTAACGGGTATCCTAGAATTTATTAGGCATTGTAATATGTTGCTCTAATAGTGTTGCCATATTGTTGTCCACCCTATGTACAAAAATAGGTCTTTTCGCCTATTTATGCGCAATATGAAACATTTATAATGAGGTTTAACGGCCAATTCTCGTACCGAACTTCGGCCTCTGCAGATTTTCCTTCATTTCTTTACGATGCTTTAGCGTCGCAACTTCTTTGGTGGTGGTAAGTTCCTATTGGACCAAACTGCTGAGATCATCCGTTCCTAGGCTTACATACTACTTACTTAACCTAACTTAAACTTACTTACGCTAAGGACAACACACACACCCATGCCCGAGGGAGGATTCGAACCTCCGACGGGGGGGGGGGGGGGGGGGGCAGCTGCGTGAACCATGGCAAGGTGCTAGACCACGCGGATACCCCACGCGGTGCATCTTCTTTGTATACAACAGCTCCCTCTTGGAAAATATCCAGTAGGTCATGTAATGGTCCTAACGCTTCCTTGAGGTTTGCCCGAAATTCTTTTTACGTCTGAAGATTTCTCTCCGTTAAGAATGACATGTTGTGTTTAGCTTGATAGGATATTTCAATCTAATCACAAGGATGGCCTGACATTCTGCTGACCAGTATTTTGTTCGTTGCGGAATTGTATCAAACGCCTCCCCGAAGAGAAGTAACACGGCAAGTAGTTTGGCGCCGTACGCCCCCGGTAGCTGCCTGGACAGCGCGGCGGGTTGCGAAATCAAGGGGCCCAGGTTCGATCCTTGGCCTGGTCGGTGATTTTTCTCCGCTGGGGGCACCAGTGTCAAAGTGAGTTAGGTTCCAGATGATCGTTTGCTGAATCTATTTTTCCTCATAAGTTAACCACCATCCACCAGCTGCATGATTTTTAAGGTAGTTCAATCAGTTGTCGTTCGTGCAACACAGTTCGATCAAATGGACACATTTCATGCAGCACGTCCACAATCAAAATTTGGTCGTCGCGAACCAGCGGTTCGAGTTTGACCGCAAACGCATCTATCCCAATTGGCGACATGCTGCTCCTCTGATCATCGAGATCGTTACTATTTAACGATCTTCAAACTTCTGACAGTTCTTTATTACTTTACTAACTGCAAAAGTGAACTGTGTCTGTAGTGTAATATTGAAAAAAATTTCGTTTACATGTGTTCGTGAAAACATCTTTGAAATTATGAAATAATTGTAAAAAGAAGTGTACATATACAAATACACATGCAAGTACATAAGTATAGCTGTTTCGCCTGTCAGCAGCTCGATTTTCTAAACGTATCTATGATAACGCTTCTTCACAGCTCTATAGACGGCTATTGTTTTCGCCTATAGCAGTTTGTGCTTCGCAGTTGAAAGCTGTCACAATCGTTGCCAGGTGTCAGGATTTCCTTAAGTTGACTCGACTGCAGGAGTGTCTTACTAGTAAAGAATAAATTTATTATGACTAAATGCATGATGCGGAATTTCTTGTCACGTATCTCAGTGTTTATCACATCATCTCTCTGGAACTGTATGCCGGATAATGATACTTGTGTAGGTACGTTCAGCGGCATTTGTGAACACTCTCTGCCAAATATGATAGAAATACAATTATTAGCAAAGAAGTAATAAATTTAAACGTCATGCAATAAGCGGCAGTTTTTCTCGCATCTTCGTGATTATAACGTCAGATCTGATCTATGTGTCATACTGTGACATAGTCTTGTAAGTCTTCAGAGACAAATGTGGATACTGTCTGCAAAATGCGTTGCGAATGGAGTTGGCAGCAAAGAAGTAAGAAACTTAAACGTCATATACGATGCGGCAGTTTATCGCGCATCTCAGTATTTATCACGTCATACACATTTAACTGTGAAAAGGGAAATGCAAAGGCTCAATCTAGATATAGTAGGGGTCAGTGAAGTGAAGTGGAAGGAAGACAAGGATTTCTGGTCAGATGGGTAATATCAACAGCAGCAGAAAGTGGTATAACAGGTGTAGGATTCGTTATGAATAGGAAGGTAGGTTCAAATGGCTCTGAGCACTATGGGACTTAACATCTATGGTCATCAGTCCCCTAGAACTTAGAACTACTTAAACCTAACTAACCTAAGGACATCACACAACACCCAGCCATAACGAGGCAGAGAAAATCCCTGACCCCGCCGGGAATCGAACCCGGGAACCCGGGCGTGGGAAGCGAGAACGCTACCGCACGACCGCGAGATGCGGGCAGGAAGGTAGGGCATTGGGTGTGTTACTGTGAACAGTTCAGTGACCGGGTTGTTCTAATCAGAATCTACAGCAGACCAACTCCGACAACGATAGTTCAGGTATACATGCCGACGTCGCAAACTGAAGATGAACAGATAGAGAAAGTGTATGAGGATATTGAAAGGGTAATGCAGTATGTAAAGGGGGACGAAAATCTAATAGTCATGGGCGACTGGAATGCAGTTGTAGGGGAAGGCTCTGAGCACTACGGGAATCAACTGCTGAGGTCATTAGTCCCCTAGAACTTAGAACTAGTTAAACCTAACTGACCTAAGGACATCACAAACATCCATGCCCGAGGCAGGATTCGAACCTGCGACCGTAGCGGTCTTGCGGTTCCAGACTGCAGCGCCTTTAACCGCACGGCCACTTCGGCCGGCGTAGGGGAAGGAGTAGAAGAAAAGGTTACAGGAGAATATGGGCTTGGGACGAGGAATGAAAGAGGAGAAAGACTAATTGAGTTCTCTAACAAGTTTCAGCTAGTAATAGCGAATACCCTGTTCAAGAATCACAAGAGGAGGAGGTATACTTGGAAAAGGCCGGGAGATACGGGAAGATTTCAATTAGATTACATCATGGTCAGACAGAGATTCCGAAATCAGATACTGGATTGTAAGGCGTACCCAGGAGCAGATATAGACTCAGATCACAATATAGTAGTGATGAAGAGTAGGCTGAAGTTCAAGACATTAGTCAGGAAGAATCAATACGCAAAGAAGTGGGATACGGAAGTACCTAAGGAATGACGAGATACGTTTGAAGTTCTCTAACGCTATAGATACAGCAATAAGGAATAGCGCAGTAGGCAGTACAGTTGAAGAGGAATGGCCATCTCTAAAATGGGCCATCACAGAAGTTGGGAAGGAAAACATAGGTACAAAGAAGGTAGCTGCGAATAAACCATGGGTAAGAGAAGAAGAAATACTTCAGTTGATTGATGAAAGGAGGAAGTACAAACATGTTCCGGGAAAATCAGGAATACAGAAATACAAGTCGCTGAGGAATGAAATAAATAGGAAGTGCAGGGAAGCTAAGACGAAATGGCTGCAGGAAAAATGTGAAGAAATCGAAAAAGATATGATTGTCGGAAGGACAGACTCAGCAAACAGGAAAGTCAAAACAACCTTTGGTGACATTAAAAGCAACGGTGGTAACATTAAGACTGCAACGGGAATTCCACTGTTAAATGCAGAGGAGAGAGCAGATAGGTGGAAAGAATACATTGAAAGCCTCTATGAGGGTGAAGATTTGTCTGATGTGATAGAAGAAGAAACAGGAGTCGATTTAGAAGAGATAGGGGATCCAGTATTAGAATCGGAATTTAAAAGAGCTTTGGAGGACTTACGGTCAAATAAGGCAGAAGGGATAGATAACATTCCATCAGAATTTCTAAAATCATTGGGGGAAGTAGCAACAAAACGACTATTCACGTTGGTGTGTAGAATATATGAGTCTGGCGACATACCATCTGACTTTCGGAAAAGCATCATCCACACAATTCCGAAGACGGCAAGAGCTGACAAGTGCGAGAATTACGGCACAATCAGCTTAACAGCTCATGCATCGAAGCTGCTTACAAGAATAATATACAGAAGAATGGAAAAGAAAATTGAGAATGCGCTAGGTGACGATCAGTTTGGCTTTAGGAAAAGTAAAGGGACGAGAGAGGCAATTCTGACGTTACGGCTAATAATGGAAGCAAGACTAAAGAAAAATCAAGACACTTTCATAGGATTTGTCGACCTGGAAAAAGCGTTCGACAATATAAAATGGTGCAAGGTGTTCGAGATTCTGAAAAAAGTAGGGGTAAGCTATAGGGAGAGACGGGTCATATACAATATGTACAACAACCAAGAGGGAATAATAAGAGTGGACGATCAAGAACGAAGTGCTCGTATTAAGAAGGGTGCAAGACAAGGCTGTAGCCTTTCGCCCCTACTCTTCAATCTGTACATCGAGGAAGCAATGATGGAAATAAAAGAAAGGTTCAGGAGTGGAATTAAAATACAATGTGAAAGGATATCAGTGATACGATTCGCTGATGACATTGCTATCCTGGGTGAAAGTGAAGAATAATTAAATGACCTGCTGAACGGAATGAACAGTCTAATGAGTACACAGTATGGTTTGAGAGTAAATCGGAGAAAGACGAAGGTAATGAGAAGTAGCAGAAATGAAAACAGCGAGAAACTTAACATCAGGATTGATGGTCACGAAGTCAATGAAGTTAAGGAATTCTGCTACCTAGGCAGTAAAATAACCAATGACGGACGGAGCAAGGAGGACATCAAAAGCAGACTCGCTATGGCAAAAAAGGAAGAAATTTCTGAGGATGTACGTCTGGAGTACAGCATTGTATGGTAGTGAAACATGGACTGTGGGAAAACCGGAACAGAAGAGAATCGAAGCATTTGTGATGTGGTGCTATAGACGAATGTTGAAAATTAGGTGGACTGATAAGGTAAGGAATGAGGAGGTTCTACGCAGAATAGGAGAGGAAAGGAATATGTGGAAAACACTGATAAGGAGAAGGGACAGGATGATAGGACATCTGCTAAGACATGAGGGAATGACTTCCATGGTACTAGAGGGAGCTGTAGAGGGCAAAAACTGTAGAGGAAGACAGAGATTGGAATACGCCAAGCAAATAATTGAGGACGTAGTTTGGAAGTGCTACTGTGAAATGAAGAGGTTAGCACAGGAAATTAATTCGTGGCGGGCCGCATCAAACCAGTCAGTAGACTGATGACCAAAAAAAAAGCTTAGTGACTGATGACCTTAACAGTTAAGTCCCATTAGATTTCACACACATTTGAACATTTTTTTCTGTCGCCCTGGGTCGGTGAACCACGAAGTTCGTAGCGATCGGACATCCCCACACACGCTCCGACACTGCGCAGGGACTGCCAGCGGCCCTAGGCGCGCGGAGATAACTTCCGCAACAACCGACCGACTCACTTCAGGCCCCCCTTGCCGGAAATTAATGCCCCAAACCAAAGATGGTACACGGCGCAAATATCGATACACATCACTGCTGCCACACGTTGAAGGAAGAAACCGAACACAGATAGACAGCGAAGTTCACGAAAACGCATAGCTGGGAGAGAGCACGGCTCAAGATCGTTTGCTAGCATACTTTCCAACTCCTATTATACTGTTCTAGGAGTTGTAGAGAGCTGCTAGTGATACAGGTTTATATCTTAAGCTTTTATCCGGTAACGGCCTTCTACAGATACTGGAATCGTGTAGTAAGAGTTAACCAACGCTGTGTACTTGGTGATCAAAAAGTCAGTATAAATTTGAAAACTTAATAAACCACGGAATAATGTAGATAGAGGGGTAAAAATTGACACACATGCTTGGAATGACATGGGTTTTATTAGAACAAAAAAAAAAAAAAAGTTCACAAAATGTCCGACGGATGGCGCTGGACAGCAAAACGTCAGTGACTGCGCATGACAATCGTGTATAAAAGGAGAGCGAATCAGATGCGCCAGCAGTTGCAGCATGTTGACGCTACCTGAGAAGGGTCTTTTAGTGAAGCTGTATTATCAGAATGGAGAACGTGCTAATTCAGCGTTACGATCCTATCACCATAGGAAGAAGACAGTTCAGGAAGAAATGGAGACTGTAGCGAGTTCGTCTATGCACGGGGAAGTCCGCTCGTGCAGTCGCACGTCGCACCGGCATTCTATGTACTGTTTGGTTGGCACTTAGGCGTACCCTCCGATGCTATCTGTACAAAATCCATCGGCATCATGAAATGTTACCTGGCGATTTAGTGAAGCGGACAGCATTTGCGGTGTGGGCGTTTCAAAAGATGGCGGAAGATGACGATTGGTTGAGTAACGTGTTGTGGACCGACGAAGCTCATTTCACGCTCCGAGGGTCTGTCAACGCCCACAACTGCAGAATTTGGGCTATCGAAAATCCTAGAACTGTCGTGGAATCTCCATTGCACGTTGAGAAAATCACGGTATGGATTGGATTTACCACATCTACCGTCATCGGGCCTTTTTTCTTCGAGGATATGCGTGATTCTGGTTTTGTAACTGCTACGGTGAGAGGTGAGAGGTACGCCGATATGTTACAGAATCGCATCATCCCCAGCCTGGCTGATAAACACCTGCAGGAACGTACGATGTTTATGCAGAATGGCGCTCCATCCCATATTGCTAGACGCGTGAAAGATCTCTTGCGCGCGTCGTTTGGTGATGATCGTGTGCTCAGCCACCACTTTCGTCGTGCTTGGCCTCCCAGGTCCCCAGACCTCAGTCCGTGCGATTATTGGCTTTGGGGTTACGTGATTCGCAAACGTATCGTGATCGACCGACATCTCTAGGGATAACCATAACTCCGGACATGCTTTACAGTGCTGTTCACATTATTCGTCGACTACAGCTATTGTTGAGGAATGATGGTGGGCATATTGAGCATTTTCTGTAAAGAACATCATCTTTGCTTTAACTTTGTTATGCTAAATATTGCTGTTCTGATCAGATGAAGTGCCATCTGTCGGACATTTTTTGAACTTTTGTATTTTTTTGGTTGTAATAAAACCCCATGTCATTCCAAGCATGTGTATCAACTTCTACCTCTCTATCTACATTACTCCGTGATTTATTCTGTTCTCAAATTTATATTGACTTTTTTATCACCCGTTATATTGTGCGAAACTGTTTTGTGTTAAGGCTGCAAAAATTCGTGTGCAAAGGTACCTTCTAAAATAGTCCAAAAAAATGGTTCCACAAGACCCGAAATGTCAATAAGTGTAATTGATGCGGTGTATGTCGCGACAGTGGACGGTATTTGTATACATAAATAAACACGTGCGCCACACGTGGTCTCGCTTCCTTTCTTGTTTTGTTGTGTGTCGCTTATTAAATTAATTATCCGTTTCAGTGCTCGATGTTGTTCCCAGGTTCCCGAGTTGTGAGGCTGTCGACTGGCTAACCGAGGGCCCGTGTTCCCATATCTCTCCGTCGGCGAGTCGCGATTCCCCGCCGAGCCGGACCAATTCGTTTGCGATCGAGGGCCACGACACCCGCTCAGCAACTCGGCGGTTTCTTATTTCGCGATCGGCAGTTCGGCAGCGGTGTTCGTCTCGATGTATATATATATATAATTCATTAAACAGTGGGAGGTCAGCGCATTAGCATACGGCACAGAGGCAGCGGCGGGGGCAGGCTGGCATCGCAGTGGTAGGAGGTCGGAGGCGGAAGGCACGGCGTGGGCGAAGCTGCGGCGGGGGCGGCAGCTGCTAGCGCTAGGGCCTGCCGTCGCCATTCATGAATAACAACGAGCGAAGCCGAGGGCGAGCGGCGAGCGGCGAGCGCTTAATGCGCCGTGTCAGGATGCCGCGTCATCCGAGCCGCGAGTGGGACCACCGTGCCATCGATTACACGAGATAAGCATCTGATCCCTACAGACAGCGGCCGCCACTGCCAAATCACTGTGTGCGTGTATGTGTGTGTGTGTGTGTGAGAGAGAGAGAGAGAGAGAGAGAGAGAGAGAGACACCCGAGGGCGCTAGTTTGTGAAGGAGAAAAGTGTCCCGCGAATGGCGAATTCTATAAAGCACATCAGTGTTATTAAGCTGTCTTGTTAAATAACGGATTACAAGCTCACGGGCGTAACGCGATCTTAAAAGGCCCCTAAATCATAATGTCGCCCCGCCACGGGCCACGTTGCGACGTATAAATTCGTATCTGGAGGTCTTATCTTTCCGCCGCTCACGAACGACTTATGCGATTAGCGGCAAAATTATTCACACGCAGGAGGAGGGCAAGAAAGAAAAAAAATAATAACAACGCAAGAGTCGCCTTGCTAGTACGCTACTGCCTTTTTAGAACACGTAATTCAGGGATTGAAGTGGACTTCTCAGAAGACTTAGTAACGCACAATACGGGGAGTAGATGAGCTACTGCAGATTACGCCTCAAGTATGCGTGGGACGGGCCATTTAAGAGGTGGTGCTGGTTTTTCCACCTGTGAAATATTAGCCTCTCCCTGGATCCAGAGGCGCTAATACTATGTTTTACGACGTTTTATCGCATTTTCATACCTGTCACTTAGTTTTACCGTTACTCGGTTATGCTGCAGATGTCTACATTTACATAATGAAATCCACGCAGTCCAGTTCATTCGCTGCTGACACTGCCAAATCTTGCAAATGCAGTGGTGATCGATCTCGAGGTAGTTCGAGTCCCGGAGATGGAAGGAAGCAAAATTAGGATTTAACGTCCCATCAAAGAAGACGTCATTAGAGACAGAGCACAACCACGGGGCCGGCCGAGGTGGCCGAGCGATTCTAGGCGCTACACTCTGGAACCGCGCGACCACTACGGTCGCAGGTTCGAATCCTGCCTCGGTCATGGAGGTGTGTGATGTCCTTAGGTTAGTTAGGTTTAAGTAGTTATAAGTTCTAGGGGACTGATGACCTTAGCAGTTAAGTCCCATAGTGCTCAGTGCCATTTCTGAACAACCACGGATAGCCGGCCGCTGGTGGCCGAGCGGTTCTGGCGCTACAGTCTGGAACCGCGCGACCGCTACGGTCGCAGGTTCGAATCCTGCCTCGGGCATGGATGTGTGTGTTGTCCTTAGGTTAGTTAGGTTTAAGTAGTTCTAAGTTCTAGGGGACTTATGACCTCAGCAGTTGAGTCCCATAGTGCTCAGAGCCAACAACGACGGATAAGACAAGTATTGCAAAGAAATCAGACGGGGAATTTTCAAAGCGAACATTCTGATATTAGCTTGAAACGAATTACGGTTAAAATGGTTCCAATGGCTCTAAGCACTATGGGACTTACCATTTGAGGTCAGCAGTCTCCTAGGCTTAGAACTACTTAAACCTAACTAACTTAACCGAGCTAGGTGGCGCAGTGGTTAGACACTGGACTCGCATTCGAGAGGACGACCGTTCAATCCCGCGTCCGGCCATCCTGATTTAGGTTTTCCGTGATTTCCCTAAATCGCTTCAGGCAAATGCCGGGATGGTTCCTTTCAAAGGGCACGGCCGACTTCCTTCCCTAATCCGATGAGACCGATGACCTCGCTGTCTGGTTTCCTTCCCCAAAACAACCAACCAACCTAACTAACTTAAGGACATCACACACACCCATGCCCGAGGCAGGATTCGAACCTGCGACCTTAGTAGCAGCTCGGTTCCTGGCTGAAGAGCCTAGAACCGCTCGGCCAACCGCGACCGGCACGATTTGCGGAAATCTACTTCTACGTACATTTCAAACTACTGTGAAGTGCATGGCTGTGGATACCACTTATTATGATTCCATATAGAAGTCTATGTCTCGGTCACATGTTACCTTATTAAAATTAATTACCACTTCCTTTGCAACCATCATCAGATATAAAAGTTACAGTAGTGGTGCCTAGGTGCGTAGTCAGTACTGCACGCCTGCCTGTAGCTGCCGTAACGTTTGAATGAAATGATGCCGTTAAAGCCGAAACTGGTAATCAATTTTAATAAAGTAACATGTTACCAAAATATAGACTTTTACACGCTCCAATCACTTTGATGAGACCACCGTCTATGATCGACGTCAACATGCAATAACCACTAACAGACTGCCGGTAGCAACACCAGCAGTGTAGGGTACGTACAGCGTGTCAGGGAAGCGCATAAAACAGTGCAGTGGTTGTCGTAGCGCGGTACTGGACGATTTATCTGACATCCAAAAGGGGGTGACCATTGGCTTGCGGGCCAAGGGTGGATACATCTCCGATACGGCTATGTTTATAAACTGTTCGCGTACCGCCGTTTATAAAGTATACCGTGCATAGGGAAATGGCGCTATCCAAAACGGTCGCCGAGGCAACTGTGGTTCAAATTGTAAATTTGTGGTAAGATTTTATGGGACCAAACTGCTTAGGTCATCGGTCTCTAAGTTTTTTTTTTTTGTCATCAGTCTACTGACTGGTTTGATGCGGCCCGCCACGAATTCCTTTCCTGTGCTAACCTCTTCATCTCAGAGTAGCACTTTTAAAAACTCCGTCCTCAATTATTTGCTTGACGTATTCCAATCTCTGTCTTCCTCTACAGTTTTTGCCCTCTACAGCTCCCTCTAGTACCATGGAAGTCATTCCCTCATGTCTTAGCAGATGTCCTATCATCCTGTCCCTTCTCCTTATCAGTGTTTTCCACATATTCCTTTCCTCTCCGATTCTGCGTAGAACCTCCTCATTCCTTACCTTATCAGTCCACCTAATTTTCAACATTCGTCTATAGCACCACATCGCAAATGCTTCGAATCTCTTCTGTTGCGGTTTTCCCACAGTCCATGTTTCACTACCATACAATGCTGTACTCCAGACGTACATCCTCAGAAATTTCTTCCTCAAATTGAGGCCGGTATTTGATATTAGTAGACTTCTCTTTTATGCCATAGCGAGTCTGCTTTTGACGTCCTTCTTGCTCCGTCCGTCATTGGTTATTTTACTACCTAGGTAGCAGAATTCCTTAACTTCATTGACTTCGTGACCATCAATCCTGATGTTAAGTTTCTCGCTGTTCCCATTTCTACTACTTCTCATTACCTTCGTCTTTCTCCGATTTACTCTCAAACCATACTGTGTACTCATTAGACTGTTCATTCCGTTCAGCACATCATTTAATTCTTCTTCACTTTCACTCAGGATAGCAATGTCATCAGCGAATCGTATCATTGATATCCTTTCACCTTGTATTTTAATTCCACTCCTGAACCTTTCTTTTATTTCCATCATTGCTTCCTCGATGTACAGATTGAAGAGTAGGGGCGAAAGGCTACAGCCTTGTCTTACACCCTTCTTAAAACGAGCACTTCGTTCTTGATCGTCCACTCTTATTATTCCCTCTTGGTTGTTGTACGTATTATATATGACCCGTCTTTCCCTATAGCTTACCCCTACTTTTTTCAGAATCTTGAACAGCTTGCACCATTTTATATTGTCGAACGCTTTTTCCATGTCGACAAATCCTATGAAAGTGTCTTGATTTTTCTTTAGTCTTGCTTCCATTATTAGCCGTAACGTCAGAATTGCCTCTCTCGTCCCTTTACTTTTCCTAAAGCCTAACTGATCGTCACCTAGCGCATTCTCAATTTTATTTTCCATTCTTCTATATTATTCTTGTAAGCAGCTTCGATGCATGAGCTGTTAAGCTGCTTGTGCGATAATTCTCGCACTTGTCAGCTCTTGCCGTCTTCGGAATTGTGTGGATGATGCTTTTCCGAAAGTCAGATGGTATGTCGCCAGATTCATATATTCTACACACCAACGTGAATAGTCGTTTTGTTGCTACTTCCCCCAATGATTTTAGAAATTCTGATGGAATGTTATCTATCCCTTCTGCCTTATTTGACTTTCAAAGCTCTTTTAAATTCCGATTCTAATACTGGATCCCCTATCTCTTCTAAATCGGCTCCTGTTTCTTCTTCTATCACATCAGACAAATCTTCACCCTCATAGAGGCTTTCAATGTATTCTTTCCACCTATCTGCTCTCTCCTCTGCATTTAACAGTGGAATTCCCATTGCACTCTTAATGTTACCACCGTTGCTTTTAATGTCACCAAAGGTTGTTTTGACTTTCCTGTTTGCTGAGTCTGTCCTTCCGACAATCATATCTTTTTCGATGTCTTCACATTTTTCCTGCAGCCATTTCCTCTTAGCTTCCCTGCACTTCCTATTTATTTCATTCCTCAGCGACTTGTATTTCTGTATTCCTGATTTTCCCGGAACATGTTTCTACTTCCTCCTTTCATCACTCAACTGTTACCCATGGTTTATTCGCAGCTACCTTCTTTGTACCTATGTTTTCCTTCCCAACTTCTGTGATGGCCCTTTTTAGAGATGTCCATTCCCCTTCAACTGTACTGCCTACTGCGCTATTCCTTATTGCTGTATCTATAGCGTTAGAGAACTTCAAACGTATCTCGTCATTCCTTAGTACTTCCGTATCCCACTTCTTTGCGTATTGATTCTTCCTGACTAATGTCTTGAACTTCAGCCTACTCTTCATCACTACTATATTGTGATCTGAGTCTATATCTGCTCCTGGGTACGCCTTACAATCCCGGATCTGATTTCAGAATCTCTGTCTGACCATGATGTAATCTAATTGAAATCTTCCCGTATCTCCCGGCCTTTTCCAAGTGTACGTGCTCCTCTTGTGATTCTTGAACAGGGTATTACTAGCTGAAACTTGTTAGAGAACTCAATTAGTCTTTCTCCTCTTTCATTCCTCCTCCCTAGCGCATATTCTCCTGTAACCTTTTCTTCTACTCCTTCCCCTACAACTGCATTCCAGTCGCCCATGACTGTTAGATTTTCGTCCCCCTTTACATACTGCATTACCCTTTCTCTATCTGTTCATCTTCAGTTTGCGACGTCGGCATGTATACCAGAACTATCGTTGTCGGTGTTGGTCTGCTGTCGATTCTGATTAGAACAACCCGGTCACTGAACTGTTCACAGTAACACACCCTCTGCCCTACCTTCCTATTCATAACGAATCCTACACCTGTTATACCATTTTCTGCTGCTGTTGATATTACCCGATACTCATCTGACCAGAAATCCTTGTCTTCCTTCCACTTCACTTCACTGACCCCTACTATATCTAGATTGAGCCTTTGCATTTCCCTTTTCAGATTTTCTAGTTTCCCTACCACGTTCAAGCTTCTGACATTCCACGCCCCGGCTCGTAGAACGTTATCCTTTCGTTGATTATTCAATCTTTTTCTCATGGTTACCTCCCCCTTGGCAGTCCCCTCCCGGAGATCCGAATGGGGGACTATTCCGGAATCTTTTGCCAATGGAGAGATCATCATGATACTTCTTCAATTAGAGTTGTAAGCTTATACACTACTTAATCTTACTTAAACTAACTGACGCTATGGACAACACACACACCCACGCCAGAGGGAGGACTCGAACCTCAGACAGGAGGAGCCGCACTGACCGTGACACGACGTCCCGGACCGCGCGGCTACCCCGCGCGGCAACTGTGGTTCACGAAGGGCGGAACCGCACAATAACCGTGGGTTCGGTGTGGGGCGGCGGAGGGGTGAAGTGGACTGCGGTAGTCGTCGTGGGGTTGTGGAGCACTGCGGCTGCGGCGGGGATGGAGCGTCTCAGTCGCCTCTAGGTCCTCGGTTGACATACAATACAATACATACAATACAACTACACGTGAATAACAAGATGAAACAAAGACAGTGGATCTTAAAGTGTTATTGGAAATGTGAAACCATGAAAAGTGCAGAGGCTATGGGGCACAGAGTTTGATATTGTGCCACCGTCACGTGTAGCAATAACGAAATCAACGCGACAGAATTGAAAGGGGAGGAAGTGTGTATGATTTAAAGAAGGGACGGTGTGGCAGGACGAAATCAGTAGCGGTTGAAAGAGGGATGGACGCAGTAATACAAGATTTCACAATATTCCCAAAGAAGTCCATACGGCAAGCTGAGCTTGAATCATGTGTTAGCAGGTCAATTGTTCACTGCATTCTAAAGCGAGAAAAATGGAAACTGTACTTTCCAAGCTTGCATTACGCGATGAATGAGGACGATCCAGACCGGCGTCTTTAATTTTGTAAGTGAATTTTCCATGATGTACAGTTGACTGATGTCATTGTTTGGTCTGATGAGACGACGTCCAAACTGAATGGAACCAGCAATCGCCGCAACTGTGTGTACTGGGCAAGAGATAATCTTTATATTACGGAAGAACGAGCTGTCAGTCTTCCTGGGTTATCAATGTGGTGTTGGATGTCAGTCAGGGACTTCTAGGGTCGTTCTTCTTTCAAGGAACAGTGACGGTTGTAAAGTATCTTACCATGTTGCAGGAATGAATTGTACCAGCTGTTCACCAGCTGTACTGAGACGAAGATTTTTTTTTTCAACAAAACTGCGCGTCATAACATTCCCATGGGACGTGCGGCGGTTCCGGGGGAAACATTTGCTTAAAGGTGGATAAGCCGACGAGAAAGTGTAGAATGCCCACCCGGATCTCCCGATCTAACGCCATTGGACTTCTATCTGTGGGCAACCCTGAAGGACATCGTCTTCGCCATAGAGCCACGTGCGCTGGTTAACATGAGAGCCGTGATTGTGTATGCGTGTGAATCCATATCAATACCGTAACACATATGTGTCGATCTGTTCCCCAGCGTTGCAGACGCTGTTTTGTCTGCAGATGTAGGACGTTTAGATCTTCAGCAGCAAAACAATAGTAATGTCGTGACCCTGTATGTGACATAAAAATTTATAGGTTTTGGTTATTTTTGTAAAACTTATTAATTTTCAAACAGAGTAAACTCCTTTATGGGACACTGTATTACAATGTCTTTCCCCGTGGACGGCGGGAAGAATGAGTGCTTTAATGTCCTTGTGCGTGCTGTAATTAGTCCAATATTGTCTCCACAGTCCTTCCCGGGAAATTAAGATAGCAAATGCAAAGTTACACAAAATACACATTTAAAACTTAAAACATTCTTGAAACTATTTATAAGGAGTGTCCACACTCACTATGGTGTGATATTAATTTTTATTTCTTTTATTTTCACTATAAAACTGTTTCGGTTAAATTGCCATTATCAAGTGACCTGCGGTACAATGTGGATGACATTATTTTCTTGGAATTTCTGAGACCTATATCTTGCCAGTATCGATATCGATAACAGGTAAAAGCCGTCTAGACTATCGATCCAGGAATGGATAAACTATACGTGCACGTAATTACACTACTGGCTATTAAAATTGCTACACCACGTGCAACAGACGCGAAATTTAACCGACAGGAAGAAGATGCTGTGATATGCAAATGATTAGCTTTTCAGAGCATTCACACAAGGTTGGCGCCGGTGGCGACACCTACAACGTGCTGACATGAGTAAAGTTTCCAACCGATTTCTCATACACAAACAGCAGTTGACCGGCGTTGCCTGGTGAAACGTTGTTGTTATGCCTCGTGTAAGGAGGAGAAATGCGTACCATCACGTTTTCGACTTTGATAAAGGTCGGATTGTAGCCTATCGTGATTGCGGTTTATCGTATCGCGACATTGCTACTCGCGTTGGTCGAGATCCAATGACTGTTAGCAGAATATGGAATCGGTGGGTTCAGGAGGGTAATACGGAACGCCGTGCGGGAGCCCAACGGCCTCGTATCACTACCAGTAGAGATGACAGTCATCTTATCCGCATGGCTGTAACGGATCGTGCAGCCACGTCTCGATCCCTGAGTCAACAGATGGGGACGTTTGCAAGACAACAACCATCTGCACGAACAGTTCGACGACGTACGCAGCAGCATGCACTATCAGCTGGGAGACCATGGCTACGGTTACCCTTGACGCTGCACCGCAGACAGGAGCGCCTGCGATGGCGTACTCAACGACGAACCTGGGTGCACGAATGGCAAAACGTCATTTTTTCAGATGAATCCAGGTTCTGTTTACAGCATGATGATGGTCGCATCCGTGTTTGGCTACATCGCGGTGAACGCACAATGGAAGCGTGTATTCGTCATCGCCATATTGGAGTATCACCCGGCGTGATTGTGTGGGGTGCCATTCTTTACAAGTCTCGGTTACCTCTTGTTCGCATCGACGGCACTTTGGACAGTGGACGTTATATGTGTTACGACCCGTGGCTCTACCCTTCATTCGATCCCTGCGAAACCCCACATTTAAGCAGGATAATGCACGACCTCATGTTGCAGGTCCTGTACGGGCCTTTCTGGATACAGAAAATGTTCGACTGATGCCCTGGCCAGCACATTCACCGGATTTCACACCAATTGAATCCGTCTGGTCAGTGGTGGTCGAGCAACTGGCTCGTCACAATACGCCGGCCACTTGATGAACTGTGGTATCGTGTTGATGCTGCATGGGCTGCTGTACCTGTACACGCCATCCAAGCTCTGTTTGACTCAATGCCCAGGCGTATCAAGGCCGTTATTACAGCCAGAGGTGGTTGTTCTTGGTAGTGATTTCTCAGGATCTATGCACCTAAAGTGCGTGAAAATGTAATCACATGTCAGTTCTAGTATAATATATTTGTCCAATGAATACCCGTTTATCATCTGCATTTCTTCTTGGTATATCAATTTTAATGGCCTGTAGTGTAAATTTGTACGGAACCATCAGTACGCAAGTCCTACTCGCACCTAGACAGATTTGTTTGTTTTGGGTAATATACAAGGCCAACGTGATCTAACATTTCAAAAAAATGGTAGAGATAAATGACCGAGAACTAAGTTATAAATGATACAGTATGTGGAAGACAAGCTCTAAAAGCCTTTTATACACTGTTCATAAATGTTCTAAGTATCCAAGCTTCGTCACGTGACACACAGTTTTAGTCGGCAGCGCAGTTCGGCACATACACGACCAGCATACGATGAGTGACGTGAAGAACTGCCGAAAAGCTGTTGGGACGCGGTGTGCAAGTTTTCGAGGTTCCCCGGCAGATGTGGACCCTAAACGTTATCCTCGATGTAACCCCACAAGAAAAAGTCCAGCAAGCGCCAAGGAGAGTCATCTTGTTAAAAGGTTGTGCCGCTGCAGCCAGTTTCAAGTCGTGGCATGAGCAATATGCCGATATAGTTGATACCATTGACAGTTCTCTCAGCGAAGAGGACGGCTGACTGTCTTGGTGGACACGGAACAGACACGTAAACTTTCTCGGAATCACGGACGCGTTCGACACTTGTATGTAGATCCTCTGTGCCCCATATGCGTGTGTTGTACCGGCTGAGCTTTTCTGGAAGGCGAGAAAGTTATTGCGTTACTGAAAATTAGCTTGCTTGCGAAATCGTCATTTTCACGGTGGTTGTGCATATCAGTACAGAACTGCAGGTGGAATCTGTCGTCATGGGTTACTAGGGAGCTGCAGTTTGTGTGGCTAGCGAGGGATTTTCAGCACCGTTGGCTGAGTAATGTTCAATACCGCACACTTCGTGGGATTTCGGAATATCACGTCCCTCACACGGTCCATTGTCTGTTCTGACACTCCCGGTCGGCCCAAACGTTTTGACTCTCACAGTCAGTCATCCTCCTCGGTTTTCTTGTACCATTTCACTCTGCTGTTGTAATCTGATGGTACATCGTGAAACGTGCCGCTCTTTTCATACTCACTCACGATTGACAATTTCCAGAACACAAAATGCTTTCCCTGTCTGGTTCTTCGCCATTTACAGCGACTACAGTCGGTGGCTACCTTGTCGCCTGTTTAGCAAATTAACGTATCGGCAGCATGTTCAAAAAACATTTTGAGAGTTTGTCTTTCATATAACCATTTATTACCTTATATTTAGCCATTTACCTGTACCGATTGTTTAAAAAGGTGTTACAGGGGTCATAATTAGCCTGAATTCAGCAGTATAATTTTCTTTATATGATATTGTATATGTCAACACTTAAACCAACACTTAAACCTTGGAGCTCCCGAATGCCCAGACCAAAGCAACAACAAGGACAGAGGCGAAAAGTAAAATATATACGGAAAATTTGAGTCACCAACTACAGCACATGAGAGAATAACACCTCATTTCACCCAGGATTTTGCTGCCCCATACGAAAATTTCAAGCGCCGTTCCTTCCCCCCACCCCACACCTGCTCCGTCCCTATTTTTAGACATAGTCAACCTTCTTCACAATCTCATTCACCCATGACGTCTTATTTTCACACATCACAGGTACTCCTACGTCTTTTTGACGTGAATACGTCTTTAAGACCAGAACCATTCAGTCAAACACAAGTGAAACTTACACGGTGTAATACAGTTACAAATCCAAAATTAATTATGCCAACTAAAATTATACCACTCGCAGAATATGTAACTAAAAATCTGTTCATTTTTCGTTGTACCCTCAGCAGGAGTGGACGTCCGATGCGAGACCTGTAGCACAGCTGAATGCCAAACTGTCGACGTTTAAGACCGGCACTTTTGCTGTACAAAGTGGAAGGTCATGAGACGGCGAGTGACTTACATATAACTGCTTCTTTTGCTGGAAAAAAATTTAAATCACCAGTGCATATTTAGCGTGGCCATAGTACGTAAAGGAAAAATGGCTATGATATGATCTCTAGGAGGAGTGTTTTACGACAAGGCACGACCACGATTTATGGCTCAAAACATGTAGTTTGGGAAGTACTTTCATTTAGTGTAGCGAGAAGTGACAATTAAGTCCTAACTAAAGTTGTTCGAACGCCAACAGTGTGAATTACGGCGAAATTGGATAAACAGTTCATGCACTGCAGTTTAGATGCTTCAACTCCAAAATAACATTTGTTAGGTTTTTGCCGTATGATCTTCATATTACTGTCTATTCATCTAAGCTTCAACGCTCAAGAAGAAAAGGCAATGACCGAAGACGTAGAAGAAGTTACAGAAAGTATAAAAATTTAATGTAAAGAAGCGTAGCAAGAAGAAGAGCAGCGTAAATGGTGTTAGCGGTAAATCAAAAGGAGACGGAATGCTAAGGGAAGGAAGCCATCCATCTATCAACGTGTAAGCGCCACTTAATCGCAATGACTGGATTAAAAAAGCAATGGCATGTGACAGGCAATGCGTATTTTACTTATTCCTTATTTATTCATTTATTATGAAGTACTTTTGTCAGAGATACTGCTATATGAGTTTGTGTATGCTGTGTAAGAACTGTTTGGCCATCATATGCTCACATTTATCTTTATTTCTTTGTAATACAGTTTTTCGTTTATTTAGGGGCTTTCAAGCTGACGCAGCTAAATTTCAAGTCACATAGAACTTTGTAATGTGTGCAGCCGCTGCCGTTGAACTTCTTAATGAATGGAAATAAAATGAACCACAAGAAGCTGTAATTGGTGATTACTGTCACAACCGCTTTCGCAGCATTTGAACAGTATCGTCAGGTGAATTATAACACTGTTACATTAGCGCACCAAGACGCCTCCAATGTTCTTAGTCAAAAATCAAACCCCTGAAGAGGGGAAGTCGTCAAAATAAAGTAAGGCATCGCGGTGAATAGTACGCTGCCGCACCTGTGGCGGTTGCAAGGGTGTAGCAGTATTTCGCCCGATGTCCAGCTTTATTTATTTTTACGACTTCCCCTCTTCAGGGGTTTGATTTTTAACCACGAACGTTGGGTGCGTTTTGGTACACTAATATGACACTGTTTTCGCCTGAGGATGCTGTTTTAATGTAGCGATAACGGTTGTGACAACAAAGAAGTCACCAATTACAGCTATCTTGCGGTTCATTTTACTTCCATTCGTACATTTGAAGCGTTGTGCAAGCGTATGATAGAAACTGAGTTGGGACCATTGTCACTGCGATTTTTGAAGACGTGCCCAAAATGATTAACTCCAATGCTTTTTTTCTCATCTTTTTCACTATAGCATAGATAGTTTCCAGTAAGACATTGGATTTTATGAGTGATTTGTATTTCCAACTTATTTCACACCTCTTTGGAAATTTGGAGATTTGTGGTAAGTCCTGTGGAACCAAACTGCTGAGGTCCTTGGTCCCTAAGCTTACACACTGCTTAATCCAACTTAAACTAACTTATGCTAAGGACAACACACACACTCACGCCCGAGGGAGGATTCGAACCTTCGACCGGGGGAGCGTGTGATCCGTGACATGGCGCCCAAGACCGCGCGGCTACCCCGAGTGGCACACACCACTTTATTTGAGCAAAACTTTCAGTCTTTTTTAACTCATCCTTTTTAAACCATACTAAAACATAAAATTTTACCGCCCCCAGAAACCTGCCGCTTTGGGAGGTGGCATCGTTCGCCACTCCCCCTGCCTCCCCACCGTCAGAACCGGCCCTGGAATCTCACCGAAGTCCGTCTATTTTAATCACGACGTGCTCGCACCAGTGTGTTGTCTGTAGCAGACGGCGTGTTGTTGCAGAGTCGCTGGAGAAGTTCAACACGCTGTACCTGGGGAAGCTGGAGCACCGGATGGTGACGACGGCGACCACGCTGTCCAGCATCGACAGCAACGTGAAGAACCTGCAGGAGCGCGCCCACGTCTGGGACACGTTCCAGCTCCACGTGGCCGCCTGGAACGAGCAGATCAACATCCTCCACAAAAAGGTCGACATCCTGTCCAGGTACGCTATCCTTTCCCGCGAGGCCTGTTTCTACAACTGGAGCCATTACAGGGACAACACTTCAATTTCCAACAAATTTATTTGATTTGGAAATAGTTTGTTTTCCAGCGCAGTCACCCACAATTTCGATAAGAAACCACAGGTTTGGGCGTCACCGGCCAGCTTCACGCATGCATCAGTTTATCCAATCACTGAGGAATCGACATTGTCTGTGATTCATTTTATGTTACTGTGCCGAAAAAAACTATTTAAAAAAAAACATTTGCACGATCACTGACATCTCCAGTACGACTGTAACATTGTTCTCCCACAAAGTATTTCTGTGTTCGTGATTAGGTATGCAAAAGCAGGTTGTCTCACTTTATTGTTAGTGAACGGGCAAAGAGAGATAGTGTAATAAATGCCCGGTCTCGAGGAGATATGGCTGAATAAAATATCCTCACACCTTCAGCAGCATCAAGTGGTTATACATCCGCAATATCTTTTGTTGTTGACTGTGTGCCACAGCTTTTTACAAAATGCAGAAATACATCGTGTACCAACTTAGTCTCCTGTTTAGTTTATCTTTTATTATGCCACCGATTTCGGCCAAACACCCTTCTGCAGCACCTGTTGTGCGCACGTCATGGGCACAAGAAAATTTCAGGTGGAAAGGAGCTTTGGATCTTGTAGTAATAAGACAAGCAATACTTACAAAGTATTGTTAATATAAATAATTACATAACAATGTCAGAAATATAATATTTATCAACAATATTTTGTCACGCAGATATTGTATTGTATTGTATGATAACTGGGGGCCTAGAAACGACAGAGAGGCTCCAGCCCCGCCGCAGCCGCAGTGGTCCACAAACCAACGACGACTACCGCAGTCCACTTCACCCCTCCGTCACCCCACTCCGAACCACTCTTTCAGGGTTATTGTGCGGTTCGTCCCCTGGCGCCCTCCTCCCTCCCCCACCCCCAGGGAACGTCTCACACCAGTCGAGTGTAACCCCTATGTTTGCGTGGTACAGTAATGGTGGTGTACGCGTACGTGGACAACTTGTTTGCACAGCAATCGCCGACATAGTGTAGCTGAGACGGAATACGGGGATCCAGCACGCATTCACCGAGGCAGTTGGAAAACCGCATAAAAACATCCCCAGACTGGCCAGCTCACCGGACCTCGACACAGGTCCACCGAGCGGATTCGTGCCGGGGACCAGGCGCTCCTTCCCAATCCGAAAAGCCGTGCGTTAGACCACACGGCTAACCGGGCGGGTCATGAAGAGATAGGTGCATGGAGTACCAAGTTAACATAGAAGATACATGGATCTCATACGAGAGATAGAAATGTTCTTCACATTGTCTAAAGAAACAAATTCCATTTGAACGAACAGCTCGAACTGAAAAACAAACAGTATATCGAAAATTTACAAGATATCTAATTACAAAGGTAATAGAAGTCATTAGCGCAACTGATTAGAAAAACCTACAGCTCTCACAGATTAGAGATGTTTTAGGCTAATGGTTGCCCATGGTTCTTTCACGTTTTATTTTGTGTATTCCTTGGATAGTCCTCTCCTGCTGACACTCCATTTATCTAACTCTGCATGACCAAACGTTGTTGATAAATATCATACTTTTGAGACTGTGTTTCTTTATTTATGTAAGTAACTCTTAACGGAAGTTTGTAAATATTACTTGTATTTTTACTACATTTTTCGAACATCGTTACCTGGTAAAATTTTCCTGTGTCCATGACATGCATATAACATATGGTGGATAACAGTGTGTGACCGAAACTGAAAAGCGGCCTGAGGTGTTCCATGATGTCGTTCCTGAAATATATCTGCGAGTTTTCAGGAGGGTGCTGCTAGGCCATTGTCAAGTGGCAAATGACTGCCGTCTGTTTTCGTTTTCTTTATAAAACGGCTTTTCAGACAAACGTTGTGTGTAACAGGGATATATGAAACTGTTCCTTCAAATTAATACAGAAGGTAGAGAGCATCAAAACAAAAATATTCAGTTATGGTATGTGTGGGCCCTGACAGGAACTTCTGATGCTAGGGAGGTTTACACAGAAAGTAGTTTAGCACGCTAATGACAGCAGTGTCGTTTACAGAAACTGCACGAATGCGGTACCATTGGCCAGTATGCACGCAGTACTACGTTGGGCCATTGACTGTCAAGCCCGTTCGAAGATTGCTAGCATGCTTGCAATGGTACCAACAGCGACGGCTATTCCAGCGATGGGGTCTCTGGCTTCAAACACTATTTGCCTCCAGAGGAAGAAATCCAGAGACGTGAGGTCAAGTGACCTCGGTGACCAGACCACAGGGTCATGTCGGCCGATCCATCGATTCCCGAAGGTGGCTCTCAGATGGTCCCTCACAACAATGCTGAAATGGGCTGGCGTCCCATCGTGCTGTAAGCACTTTCAGAAGTACATCCTCCAGCAGTTCTGGCAACATATGTTCCACACGTATTCCACGAAGATTCGATATCTCCTCCATTGAGGTGGAATGGGTGAACGTATGGTCCAATCAACCTATAACCGAAAATTCAGCCCCACACATTAAAACCTAATCGCTGTTGATGAACTCGAGGTCGGGTACCTCTTCGATTCTAATGTGCCCAAACATGGGAATTGTTGAACCTTCCTAGCAGATTAAAACTGTGTGCCGGACCGAGACTCGAACTCGGGACCTTTGCCTTTCGCGGGCAAGTGCTATGCCATCTGAGCTACCCAAGCACGCTGCACGCCCCGTCCTCACAGCTTCACTTCTGCCAGTACCTCGTCTCCTACCTTCCAAGTTTTGCAGAAGCTCTCCTGCGAACCTTGCAGAACTAGCACTTCTGAAAGAAAGGACATTACGGAGACATGGCTAAGAAGGTTCATATCAGCGCACACTCCGCTGCAGAGTGAAAATTTCATTCTGGAAACATCCCCCAGGCTGTGGCTAAGTCATGTCTCCGCAATATCCTTTCTTTTAGAAGGGCTAGTTCTGCAAGGTTCGCAGGAGAGCTTCTGTAAAGTTTGGAAGGTAGGAGACGAGGTACAGGCAGAAGTGAAACTGTAAGGACGGGCGTGAGTCTTGCTTGGATAGCTCAGATGGTGCCGGTACGGTAACTCAGCGTTTCAGTCAGAGGGGTAGCTGCCCTCTGTAATAATAAAAACCTGAGTTAATGGATCAACGACGACCTGAAACTGATGTCTAGAGACATGCACCACGAGCAGATACAACGATCGTAAACGAACAAAACGAGATAAAAAAGAGCACTTGCCAGCGAAAGGCAAAGGTCCCGAGTTCGAGTCTCGGTCTGGCACACAGTTTTAATCTGCCATGAAGGTTCATATCAGCGCACACTCCGCTGCAGAGTGAAAATCTCGTTATGGGAATTGTTGATATTGCATGTGAGTACACATTCCCAGTCGACGACACCGACACAACAGCATATATCAGCACCACTAACAAAATGTTCCCTATCATTACAAGATGACTTCAGAGACCATATGTTTCATATGGAAATAGGTTTGTTTTGGCATGCTCTACCTCCTGCAGTAATTAAGTTTCGGAACAACCTGTATCACAAAAGTTTTAAAATATATAAAAAGCAGATTAAAAATGTTATTTTATTAAATATGGTGTACATGTGTGCGACTCTCAAGAATTTTTAGTTGATTCTATAATACAGTTGAAATGTAATTATTAATGATAATAATGCTGCTATGTTACTATGGCGATGCTGGTGGTGTATGAAAATGTGTTCATGATAAAGGTAAACTGTGCATTTCTATGGGGCCATGTGGAGCCAGCCGTAAATAGCATCTAAAAGTAGTTGAGGAAGAAGAAGGTGGAGGACAGAAAATGGAAGGTAGGTGTGAGCTGGAGCGTTGTGGCTAAGAATGGTATATGACGGAACGAATTTCATCGTTGGGTGGAGGCAGCTGGTTGAACTTCTGATAGGAGAGTATGGATAAAGGCATTAAGGTGCGTAGAAGGTGGGGTATGGATGTAATGGCCCAGCAGGGTACCTGTAGCGGGATACCTGATTATAAGTGAGTGGGATATTGGATGCCAGGCCTCGGTTTTGCACTTAACGTGTTGGAACTGGCCTTGCCGCCGTGGTGACACCGGTTCCTGTCAGATCACAGAAGTGATGCGCTGTCGTGCTTGGCTAGTACTTGGATCGGTCACCGCCCGTGTCTGCCACGGGCTGTTGGCAAGAGAGGTGCACTCAGCCCTTGTGAGGCCAGTTGATGAGCTACTTCACTGACAAGGGAACCTCCCCATCGCACCCCCCTCACATTTAGTTATAAGTTGGCACAGTGGATAGGCCTTGAAAAACTGAACACAGATCAATCGAGAAAACAGGAAGTAGTTGTGTGGAACTATGAAAAAAATCAAAATATACAAACTGAGTAGTCTATGTGCAAGATAGGCAACATCAAGCATAGCGTGAGCTCAGGAGCGCCGTGGTCCCGTGGTTAGCGTGAGCAGTTGCGAAACGAGAGGTTCTTGGTTCAAGTCTTCCCTCGAGTGAAAAGTTTAATTTTTTATTTTCAGACAATTATCAAAGTTCAGGTCCTTGGTTCAAGTGTTCCCTCAAGAGAAAAGTTTAATTTTTTTTTAATTTTCAGACAATTATCAAAGTTCAGGCACTCACACATAATGCACTTCGCTCTCCAAAATTCCAGGACATGTTCAGATTTGCTTGGACATACGCAGGATTTGACGGTCTACACACGGAAAAATTTGAAAACGTTAAAAACATATGTTTTGACAGAGCACAGGGAAAACTGTGCGACTGAGAAACTGATGCATTCATTTGTTGCAGTTTAAGTGACAAACTCTTATGTTTTCATCACTTTTTTGGGAGTGATTATCACATTCCACAAGAAAACCTAAATCGGGCAAGGTAGAAGAATCTTTTTACCCATTCGCCAAATGTACAAGTTAGATGGGTCGACAACATATTCCTGTCATGTGACGCACATGCCGTCACCAATGTCGTATAGAATATATCAGACGTGTTTTCCTGTGGAGAAATCGGTTGACCTATGACCTTGCGATCAAATGTTTTCGGTTCCCATTGGAGAGGCACGTCCTTTCGTCTACTAATCGCACGGTTTTGCGGTGCGGTCGCAAAACAGAGACACTAAACTTATTACGGTGAACAGAGACCTCAATGAACGAACGGACAGGTCATAACTTTGCGAAAATAAACTTTTCACTCGAGGGGAGACTTGAACCAAGGACCTCTCGTTCCGCAGTTGCTCATGCTAACCACGAGACCACGGCTCTCCTGAACTCACACTCTCCTTGATGTTGCCTGTCTTGCGCATGGACTACTCAGTTTGTATATTTTGCTTAATTTTTCATAGTTCCACAAAACTTCTTCCTGTTTTCTCGATTGATCTGTGTTCAGTTTTTCAAGGTCTATCCACTGTGCCAACTTATAACTAAATCTGAGGGGGGTGCGATGGGGAGGTTCCCTTGTGAGCAGTAGCAGCACCGGTCACGACGACTGACAATGTCTCCGGGACAGCGGTGTGCTGACCACATGCCCCCCCCCCCCCCGTATCAATATCCAGTGACGGCTGAGGACGACACCGCGGACGTTCGGTACCGTTGAGACTTCAAGGCCTTTTCGGACGGTTTTTCTTTTTTTTGTTTGTTTCTTTTCTTTGCGCTGGAACTGAAAGTGTGCCGTATGGTTTTTGGTCTCATCCGCGAACAGAGTGTTTAAAAAAGAGAGTCCCTTATTCCTACAGGAAGTACTAATGTTTAAAAATAGTAGATAAGTCCCCATAATTATACTTCCGAAAACTAACCCATCTTAAGGTACGGCCCGCCTTGCTTCTGACGAGTAATGTGTAGTATTTGGTGACGCAGGCTGTCCTTCTGATCCAGTTCGTTTCGTATGTCTGAATGTTTGTAATTTACAGGACACTAGAACTGGCGCTGATACCGACTGTAGCAGTGTAAAATCAGTCACTTGTGGCTGTGCTGCCTACGCACTACGTTAGGGATTCTGTCGGGAATTGGTCGAGGAGGTATGGCAGCGTGGCCTTGTCGTTCACCGACCCTGAATTTGCTGTTTTTTTATCTGTACGTTTAAAGTCGTTGGTGTATGCCCCAATAATCGACCATTTACAGACGTTACAGGCGCACGTGAGTAATAAAGGTGATGCAATCCGAATAGAGCCATGTGCATTTGGAAGACTGCGTGATTCAATGCGAAGAGGCGCTGAAGGATGTGTTAGGATGAGTGGTGACCATATGCAGCATTGTCTGTTGTGTCTATGTAACATACACGCTGAAGGGCCAAAGAAACTGGACCCGTAACACCGACATTAGACCGTATTCACATACAGAGATATGTAAACAGGCAGAAAACGGCACTGCGGTCGAAAACGCCTATATAAGAAAACAAGTGTCTGGTGCAGTTGTTAGATCGGTTACTGCTGCTGCAGTGGCAGGTTACCAAGATTTAAGTGAGTTAGAATGTGGTGTTATAGTCGGCGCACGAGAGATGGGACACAGCATGTCCGAGTTAGCGATAAAGTGAGGATTTTCCTGTACGACCATTTTTCACGAGTGTGCCTGAATATCTGGATTCCGGCAAAACATCAAATCTCCGTAATCGCTGCGGCCGGAAAAAGATCCTCCAAAAACGGGACCAATGACCACTGAAGAGAATCGTTCAAGGTGACACACGTGCAACCCTTTCGCAAATTGCCGCAGAATTCAATGCTGGGTCATCCTCAATTGTCAGCGTGCAAATAATTCAACGAAACGTCATCGATATGGGCTTTCAGAGCCGAAAGCCCACTCGTGTACCCTTGATCACCGCACGACACAAAAATTTACACCTCGCCTGGTCTTTTCAACACCGACATTGGGCTGTTGATGAATGGAAACATGTTTCCTGGTCGAACGAGTCTCGTGTCAACTTGTAACGAGTGGATGGGCGTGCACGAATATGGACACTACCAGTGTCATGAATCTATGGACCCTGCACATCAGCAGCGGACTTCAAGCTGGTGGAGGCTCTGTAATGGTGTCGGGCGTGTGCAGTTGCAGTGATATGTGACCCCTGTTACGTCTAGAACGACTCTAACAGGTGACACGTACGTAAGCATCCTGACTAATAGCCTCCTTCCATTTATGTCCATGGTGCATTCTAACGGACTTGGGCAATTCCAGTAAGACAATGCGACACCCCACACGGCCATAATTGCTACAGAGTGGCTCCAGGAACACACATTTTCGCTGGCCACCAGAGTCCACAGACATGAAAATTATTGAGCATATCCGGGATGCATTGCAACGTGCTGTTCAGAAGATATCTCCACCCTCTCGTACTCTTACGGATTTGTGGACAGTCCTGCAGCATTCATGGTGTCAGTTCCCTCCAGCAATACTTCAGACATCAGTCGAGTCCATGCCACGTCGTGTTGTGGCACTTCTCCGTGTTCGCGGGAGCTCTACACCATATTAGGCAGGTGTACCAGTTTCTTTGGCTCTTGAGTGTAGATGACATGAGAGGATGCACTGGCCCACAGCAGGTATTGTTTCCTGGAGATGTTATGGGAAGTTTTCCTCTCGTTTTAACTAATACTGCCTCCTGTAGGAAAACTGACATTTTTTGAACACCCTGTATATTCATGATACTGGCTGTGACGTCACTGGTGTTCAGACAGACCCCATACAGAGCAATGTTTCGTCCCGGGTATGCCGCGTCTGATTTAACTTCGTGATGCCCGCATTTCAATACTGTGCTCAGTTGCAAGCCTCCGTCTTTATTGAAGGGGTATGTTATTTGATACTCTTTTATATTTAGCTTAATTTATTACGCTAGACCTCCCAAGAGATCTTCCGTGTACTGTCATTCTCAAATGTATCCGGACGACCTGAATTGCGTTCCACCTGATTTTTATGCAATCCATGTAAGTCACTGGCTTTCAAGTCCTCTAATACCTTGTCACTACTATCGTTAGACTATACAAATTTTTACAGCAAGAGACCATTAGAGAACTTTGCTCTGTATAGCAGTCAGTTAAGATGCAAATTACTATCACGGTTACTAAAACACCTGGTAACTCGTTATTAGAGATCGCACAATTCTTGTTGTTGTTGTTGTTGTTGTTGTTGTTGTTGTGGTCTTCAGTCCTGAGACTGGTTTGATACAGCTCTCCATGCTAATCTATCCTGTGCAAGCTCCTTTATCTCCCAGTACCTACTGCAACCTACATCCTTCTGAATCTGCTTAGTGTATTCATCTCTTGGTCTCCCTCTACGATTTTTACCCTCCACGCTGCCCTCCAATGCTAAATTTGTGATCCCTTGATGCCTCAGGACATGTCCTATCAACCGATCCCTTCTTCTAGTCAAGTTGTGACACAAACTTCTCCCCAATCCTATTCAATACCTCCTCATTAGTTACGTGATCTACCCATCTAATCTTCAACAGCCTTCTGTAGCACCGCATTTCGAAAGCTTCTATTCTATTCTTGTCCAAACTATTTATCGTCCATGTTTCACTTCCATACATGGCTACACTCCATACAAATACTTTCAGAAACGACTTCCTGATACTTAAATCTATACTCGATGTTAACAAATTTCTCTTCTTCAGAAACGCTTTCCTTGCCATTGCCACTCTACATTTTATATACTCTCTACTTCGACCATCATCAGTCTTTTTGCTCTCCAAATAGCAAAACTCTTTTACTACTTAAGTGACTCATTTCCTAATCTAATTCCCTCAGCATCACCCGACTTAATTCGACTACATTCCATTACCCTCGTTTTACTTTCGTTGATGTTCATCTTACGTCCTCCTTTCAAGACACTGTCCATTCCGTTCAACTGCTCTTCCAAGTCCTTTGCTGTCTCTGACAGAATTACAATGTCATCGGCGAACCTCAAAGTTTTTATTTGTTCTCCCTGGATTTTAATACCTACTCCAAATTTTTCTTTTGTTTCCTTTACTGCTTGCTCAATATACAGATTGAATAACATCGGGGAGAGGCTACAACCCTGTCTCACTCCCTTCCCAACCACTGCTTCCCTTTCATGCCCCTCGACTCTTATAACTGCCATCTGGTTTCTGTACAAATTGTAAATAGTCTTTCGCTCCCTGTATTTTACCCCTGCTACCTTCAGAATCTGAAAGAGAGTATTCCAGTCAACATTGTCAAAAGCTTTCTCTAAGTCTACAAATGCTAGAAACGTAGGTTTCCCTTTCTTTAATCTTTCGTCTCAGATAAGTCGTAAGGTCAGTATTGCCTCACGTGTTCCAACTTTTCTACGGAATCCAAACTGATCTTTCCCGAGGTCCGCTTCTACCAGTTTTCCCATTCGTCTGTAAAGAATTCGCGTTAGTATTTTGCAGCTGTGGCTTATTAAACTGATAATTCGGTAATTTTCACATCTGTCAACATCTGCTTTCTTGAAGTCTGAGGGTATTTCGCCTGTCTCGTACATCTTGCTAACCAGATGGTAGAGTTTTGTCAGGACTGGCTCTTCCAAGGCCGTCAGTAGTTCTAATGGAATGTTGTGTACTCCCGGGGCCTTGTTTCGACTCAGGTCTTTCAGTGCTCTGTCAAACTCTTCACGCAGTATCGTATCTCCCATTCCATCTTCATCTACATCCTCTTCCATTTCCATAATATTGTCCTCAAGTACATCGCCCTTGTATAGACCCTCTATATACTCCTTCCACCTTTCCGCTTTCCCCTCTTTGCTTAGAACTGGGTTTCTATCTGAGCTCTTGATATTCATACAAGTGGCTGTCTTTTCTCCAAAGGTCTCTTTAATTTTCCTGTTGGCTGTATCTATCTTACCCCTAGTGAGATAAGCCTCTACATCCTTACATTTGTCCTCTAGCCATGCCTGCTTAGCCATTTTGCACTTCCTGTCGATCTCATTTTTGAGACGCTTGTATTCCTTTTTGCCTACTTCATTTACTGCATTTTTATATTTTCTCCTTTCATCAATTAAATTCAATATTTTCTGTTACCCAAGGATTTCTACTAGACCTCGTCTTTTTACCTACTTGATCCTCTGCTGCCTTCACTACTTCATCCCTCAGAGCTACCCATTCTTCTTCTACTGTATTTCTTTCCCCCATCCTGTCAATTGTACCCTTATGCTGTCCCTGAAACTCTGTACAACCTCTGGTTCAAATGGCTCTGAGCACTATGGGACTCAACTGCTGAGGTCATTAGTCCCGTAGAACTTAGAACTAGTTAAACCTAACTAACCTAAGGACATCACAAACATCCATGCTCGAGGCAGGATTCGAACCTGCGACCGTAGCGGTCTTGCGGTTCCAGACTGTAGCGCCTTTAACCGCACGGCCACTTCGGCCGGCGTACAACCTCTGGTTTAGTCAGTTTATCCAAGGTGCATCTCCTTAAATTCCCACCTTTTTGCAATTTCTTCAGTTTTAATCTACAGTTCATATCCAATAGATTGTGGACAGAGTCCACATCTGCCCCTGGAAATGTCCTACAATTTAAAACCTGGTTCCTAAATCTCTGTCTTACCATTATATAATCTGATACCTTTTAGTATCTCCAGAATTCTTCCATGTATACAACCTTCTTTTATGATTCTTGAACCAAGTGTTAGCTATGATTAAGTTATGCTCTGTGCAAAATTCTACGAGACGGCTTCCTCTTTCATTTCTTAGCCCCAATTCCTATTCACGTACTATGTTTCCTTCTCTCCCTTTTCCTACTGTCGAATTCCAGTCACCCATGACTATTAAATTTTCGTCTCCCTTCACTACCTGAATAATTTCTTTTATCTCATCATACATTTCTTCAATTTCTTCGTCATATGCAGAGCTAGTTGGCATATAAACTTGTACTACTGTAGTAGGCATGGGCTTCGTGTCTATCTTGGCCACTATAATACGTTCACTATGCTGTTTGTAGTAGCTTACCCGCACTCCTATTTTTTATTCATTATTAAACCTACTCCTGTATTACCCCTATTTGATTTTGTATTTATAACCCTGTATTCACCTGACCAGAAGTCTTGTTCCTCCTGCCACCGAACTTCACTAATTCCCACTATATCTATCTTTAACCTATCCATTTCCCTTTTTAAATTTTCTAACCTTCCTGCCCGATTAAGGGATCTGACGTTCCACGCTCCGATCCGTAGAATGCCAGTTTTCTTTCTCCTGATAACGACGTCCTCTTCAGTAGTCCCCGCCCGGAGATCCGAATGGGGGACTATTTTACCTCCGGAATATTTTACCCAAGAGGACGCCATCATCATTTAACCATACAGTAAAGCTGCATGCCCTCGGGAAAAATAACGGCTGTAGTTTTCCCTTGCTTTCAGCCGTTCGCAGTACCAGCACAGCAAGGCCGTTTTGGTTAGTGTTACAAGGCCAGATCAGTCAATCATCCAGACTGTTGCCCCTGCAACTACTGAAAAGGCTGCTGACCCTCTTCAGGAACCACACGTTTGTCGGGCCTCTCAACAGATACCCCTCCGTTGTGGTTGCACCTACGGTACGGCTATCTGTATCGTTGAGGCACGCAAGCCTCCCCACCAACGGCAAGGTCCATGGTTCATGGGGGGAGGGCACAATTCTTAACCCTTATAAACTCAAAGTTGTTACGATAAATATCATTTCAAAAGGCAAGTTCTAACTTCAAATTACATGATGAAATTTTTATAGAGAACCACGACTAGGGACTCATATCCAGCAACAACTTCCCTCTTTTAACTATAACCATTTACTGTTTATGATTGAAACCATGTTTAAGAACTTAAAGTGTATATGTGTTTAAACTTGTAATAACGTGTCGTAATGTCTGTAATGCACGGGAATCTGAACCCAGCACCTAATCGATTGTTAATTAAGCAAAAATACTGGATATCGAAATTTTACAAGAGTATCGATATGTTGAAAATGCAGTGACCATACGAAAAAGTTTTACTTTACAGGGCTTCGCTTCCGGCAACTATCACCGTTGCATTCCACCCACGAACGGCGTGTTCTACGAGTAGCCAGTTGTGTGTATGTTTTAACTGATAATAACGTGAGAAATAATTCTGTACCGACTGAGAAACGAACCTGCACATATCATCGTTGTTATCTACACACGAAGAGACATCAACTATCGAATTCCTTTTCACCAGTAGCCAAGAATGTCATGTTGGAACCTGAAGTGATATGATGAAATGTTCTGTGTCTGACTAGGAGTCGAAACTGACGCCAATCGTCTTTGTTGATAACGTATGCAGACACGTCGAAAAACATAATTCTGTTTCCCTTGTAGTTTGGTGTGCACATGCTACACCTTGAGATGACATGATGAAAATTTATATGTTTAAAACCAGGATTCGAACCCAGACTTCCGTCTCTCGCGGAGACCTTTGGGGTTTCGAATCTTGGGGAAACAATGAAACGATGAAAGTGAAAAGTTCCGACGGAGTCATAATTTGAGTACTTTGGTAACGGGGCTTCTTTTTGGGTCTACTCTTACTGCTAGAATTACGTATTTTCGAGGTAGTCTCAAATGCTTATTGGGTGGGACACAGAATTTTGTCCATTATAAATGCTTTTTTTGAAAGTCTGCTACTGTGAAAACAATGGGTTTGTTTATAAATAAGCCGGCCGAAGTGGCCGAGCGGTTCTAGGCGCTGCAGTCCGGAACCGCGAGACCGCTACGGTCGCAGGTTCGAATCCTGCCTCGGGCATGGATGTGTGTGATGTCCTTAGGTTAGTTAGGTTTAACTAGTTCTAAGTTCTAGGGGACTAATGACCTCAGACGTTGAGTCCCATAGTGCTCAGAGCCATTTGAACCATTTTTGTTTATAAATAACTTGTCTGCAACCAGTCATTATTTTATTTTATTTCTTATTTTACACGACGCGTTTCGGGAAATGATTCCTGTTTTCAAGTGCGTATTTTTTTTACTGTGCCATTTTTGCGTAATGTTTTCGATGTGTGAGATTCTGCTTCGTTTTGTTGACTTTACTGCAGTATATAAAAAAATAGACGCAAATTTTAGTTGGTTATCGCTTTTGATAGTGGCAAAGTTTGTAAGAAAATTGTATTTAAAATTTACAAGTACTAACAATCTAATCTAGATGTGAGCAAATTATAATCCATGTTGTTAAGAAAAATACCTTCTGTACCATAGCATACCTGTGGAGGATCTGTAACATTGCCTCTGTCAACTACATCGAAAAACATCTTTGTAACTGTCTTTTTACGTAAGTTATTACCGGCGTGTACTGTGCACTGAAAATTGTGAGTGATGTTTAAAATGTGTGAGAGACTGCTAAAATGGACCACAAGAAAACTGTAAGTAGAAGATCTTCCAAATTTCGCCAATAACTGCATATAAAAATCGATACTAACTAAAATTGCGCGTTTTTTTAATATGTTGCAGTAAAGTCAACAGACCAAAGCAGAACTCACACATCGAAAACATTACGTAAAAATTGCAGAGTACAAAGAAATACTCATTTGAAAACTGGAATCACTTCCCGAAACGCATCTCGTAAAATATCAATAAAAGAAAATCGTGAGTGGTAGCAGAAAAGTTTTTATAAGCAAATCCATAGGACACAGGACTTCATGTAGACAAACAGAATATCAGGGTCAAAATCCCATGATGCCTTATTGGTGTTTGAAGTTTTGTGCAGGCTCTTATTACAGATACAGTTTGTTTTCTTAAATGAGGCTTTAGTCATAGGGTTATCACGGTACACTGTGGATATTTTGAGGCTCTTCTCGTTGTTTTATTCTTTCACATTAACTGAAATAGTTTAACGCTCAGGTACAGTGTAGAATCCAGGCCTGTAGACAGTAACTGGTTCAGAGGCAAAGATGTTGTCCAAAAAGATATTTTCGCGGTGTTTGTTCGATTAGGAGCGAGAATGTTAAAAAATTTGAGGGCCCAAGAACAAGTACGGTATAACGGAATCTACTGGATTATAGTACATGAAATGTTGTGGTGTGTCAGTGTCTGTTTTGTTCCTACGTTTTGCGCTCACCTCAGTAGATGACTACCTATTTCCAAGAGGTGTACAGTAATTTGCAGCAGCATGCAGCAGCAGCGGCTAAAGATAATTGTTATTAAGAATGACTTTAATAAAAAGGAGTGACCTTGGGTCCTGTTAACTACTAAATAACTTGTAAGAAGGGACTTTATAAATTAAGTCTATTTAAAAACTTCAGAATTCATCATGGCCAATAATAGTTTAACAAGTATTAATAATGGCGAAATGACTGACAATAACATAAGTATCAATAATTGTTGAATGCCAGATTAACAAATTATTTCAATTTCGAAGTTATGTTAACATTTAATAACACCGCCTCTTAATGAATTAGATGTGGAGAATAATTATTATTATTTGGAGGATAAGGAGGCTTCTTTAACTGATAGGCAAAACATTGGATTATTGCAAGCTCGGACTAACAATCACGAGCCTAACTCTGCAGTTGCTTTTTACGCTGTGGTTGCGAATTTTACCTTGAATTCCATCTACAAGCGTAGTTAAGCCATCTAAATCTCTACTGGCCATATAAATGAAATCAGGCATTGGGTGGGGTAAGATCTGCAATCACCGACGTGAGGGCAGCGTTATACGTCTTCTGTGTCCGAGCTCTCGTCCAACACTATTGACTCGTCTCACAACAATGCTTAGAATCGCGCTCCCATTGTTACTATTGATATCTGAGTGCTTATTTCTTTGCAGTCTTACGCAATGCAAAGAATAACGTTAAGTTGGCTATATTTTTTCGATACTCAATGTAATATTTAATAAAAGTAATGGAGAGTTCTGACACACTCCTAACAACGGTAGGGACTGCTTTCCAGCCAAGCTTCTGGGTAGGTTAAATAATGAGAGCAGGCGGCCGTTCTCTTCCAATAGCAACACTTGAAGTAGTTTCCTTTATTGCTTTTCTAATACAGCGACAGGACGGCGTCTCCGTTGTTGGTAACAGATGCCAACTGCGATGGATATCCTCCAGGGATGCAGTTCGTAACACATTCTCTGTGCAACCACAAGCATAAAATTACATTTTATTGATTAACACTGGCCCTTGCTTGGGTAATTTTTTCTTAGAACAAACCATTATTTTCTTTTTATGAAGATAACACACAGTGATAGAGCACTGAAAGACCTAAGTCGAAACAAGGCCCCGGGAGTAGACAACATTCCATTACAACTACTGACAGCCTTAGAAGAGCCAGTCCTGACAAAACTCTACCATCTGGTGAGCAAACTGTATGAGACAGGCGAAATACCCTCAGACTTCAAGAAGAATATAATAATTCCAATCCCAAAGAAAGCAGGTGTTGACAGATGTGAAAATTACCGAACTATCAGTTTAATAAGCCACTGCTGCAAAATACTAACGCGAATTATTTACAGACGAATGAAAAACTGGTAGAAGCCGACCTCGGGGAAGATCAGTTTGGATTCCGTAGAAATGGTGGAACACGTGAGGCAATACTGACCTTACGACTTATCTAAGAAGAAAGATTAAAGAAAGACAAACCTACGTTTCTAGCATTTGTAGACTTAGAGAAAGCTTTTGACAATGTTGACTGGAATACTCTCTTTCAGATTCTGAAGGTGGCAGCGGTAAAATACAGGGAGCGAAAGGCTATTTACAATTTGTACAGAAACTAGATGGCAGTTATAAGAGTCGAGGGGCATGAAAGGGAAGCAGTGGTTGGGAAGGGAGTGAGACAGTGTTGTAGCCTCTTCCCGGTGTTATTCAATCTGTATATTGAGCAAGCAGTAAAGGAAACAAAAGAATAATTCGGAGTAGGTATTAAAATACAGGGAGAAGAAATAAAAACTTTGAGGTTCGCCGATGACATTGTAATTCTGTCAGAGACAGCAAAGGACTTGGAAGAGCAGTTGAACGGAATGGACAGTGTCTTGAAAGGAGGATATAAGATGAACATCAACAAAAGCAAAACGAGGATAATGGAATGTAGTTGAATTAAGTCGGGTGATGCTGAGGGAATTAGATTGGGAAATGAGACACTTAAAGTAGTAAAGGAGTTTTGCTATTTGGGGAGCAAAATAACTGATGATGGTCGAAGTAAAGAGGATATAAAATGTAGACTGGCAATGGCAAGGAAAGCGTTTCTGAAGAAGAGAAATTTGTTAACATCAAGTATAGATTTAAGTGTCAGGAAGTCGTTTCTGAAAGTATTTGTATGGAATGTAGCCATGTATGGAAGTGAAACATGGACGATAAATAGTTTGGACAGGAAGAGAATATAAGCTTTCGAAATGTGGTGCTACAGAAGAATCCTGAAGATTATATGGATAGATCACATAACTAATGAGGAGGTACTGAATAGAATTGGGGAGAAGAGGAGTTTGTGTCACGACTAGAAGAAGGGATCGGTTGGTAGGACATGTTCTGAGGCATCAAGGGATCACCAATTTAGTATTGGAGGGCAGAGTGGAGGGTAAAAATCGTAGAGGAAGACCAAGAGATGAATACACTAAGCAGATTCAGAAGGATGTAGGTTGCAGTAGGTACTGGGAGATGAAGAAGCTTGCACAGGGTAGAGTAGCATGGAGAGCTGCATCAGACCAGTTTCAGGACTGAAGACCACAACAACAACAACAACAACAACAACAACACAGTGGATCAAATGCGTGTCTGGTGACTGTGATTTCAATTCTCCGTTAAGTCCTTAAATCGACTAAACCAAATGCTGGGATATTTCATTTGGAAGAGCACAATCGATTTCATTGTCAATCCTAGCTTCTGCTTCATACTTCGTCGGTGGGATGTTTTACACTAATCATCGTTCCTCCCTATTTTTCCCACGACTGCCCACTGAATGTAAATGACTCACGAAGATGAATCGTCGGAGCTATTCAGATTTGTCAATGATCGTGTGGACCATAGTGGTTAACAAAGAAAACGTCATTCATCGAAGCCAGATGGTATTCTCGGATATGGAAAATAATTCACGTTACAATGATCCTATTTGAAAACCATTTGTGGTTACACGACGCCATATCTGTTTTTAGGTCACTAATGCATACAGCACCATAGCAGCTCAAATAGAAAGCATTATTTCATGTACATATCCCCCACCCTACCTTTTTTTCACTTCGTGGAAATGGTCATTGTGCGAGTTTATTTCACTGACTATAAAATCAAGTCCAAATTACAGATTGATTAGCAAAGGCAGCTGGCAGATGACGATGTGGGCGAACAAGAAAATAAATGTTTTCAACAGGCTGTAATCGGCCTTCAGGGGGACAGAATTCTCACGAAGTATGGCTCAGTCTTAGGTACGAAAATTATGCGCCATCTATATAATGTGCAGCTCGTTGATTTGTTAGACTGGTTACAGCATCGTGCTGTTAAAGTCTGGGTTCGATTCGCACTTCAAGAAACATTTTTCAACAACCAGGAACAGACTTTCTTGATCTCTTGTAATGACAATTGAATAAAATATGTTTGCACCGACATTCCAAAGCCACGTTAATGGGGAACGTATGCAAAATTACGATCCTTGAAAAAAATCCTTATAACATAAACAGTTTTTGAGATTAATCAGTCAAAGCTGGTACATATACTTAGAAATGTGTTCTTTATGTATGAAACGATTTTCAGAGATTTTCGTCTTACAGTTCTTTGAGTAATATAATTCACATTTTCCAATAATGGAAATCCATCAAATTTACCATTAATAGAAAACCATCACACCCTAAAATACCTAATTCTGCACGCATAATCTAAATAGTGATTTAAAAATATCTATGGAACAGATTTTGACACGTCTTTTCATTCGGTTTTTATAGCTATTCAAATATGACAAACAAAATTTTAGATAATTTTTTTAATCACGGATTCATATCGTAAACTTTTATGAAAAATGCATTCACAGAGTTTTTTAAAATAAGGTGTCACAGCAACATGCCAGATTTTATTTTTATATCTTTTATAGATTAAGAGAAATCATACATAAAAGTTGTAAAAAATAAACGTACAGGAAATTTAATTTAAAAATAGGATACAGTTTTTATTTTGTTATATTGAGTCAGTATTGACATTATCCATATTAAGCACTTTCTTCATCCTCTTCAAGTTGTTTTCGTTTAGACTTTCTCCTTTTTATAAACTTGTGCTTCAATTTTCTAAACTGAGAACACAGCTGCTGCAATTCTCCGACCATCAATGCTATTCAGTACTGACAGTGTAAAGACCCCTGGTTTCAGACTTAGCCTTTTCCAGTCTTGATTCTGCTTATATTCCCACTATTAAACACTAAACATCCGTCATATGCAGCACCCATAACAGCTTCAGGAAGATTGTGTTTATGGAATGAGTAGTGCAAGTTCCTTTGCAAGCTTCTTTGAATTTGTATCAAGAAATCTCACACAAGTTGTGAGTAGAATTTTGATCGATGGAGAGTTTGTGAAAGTAAATGACCCAAGCAGGTGTTTGCATATCTTACACACTTGTAGAGTTTTCTCTTATAGCTTTACCATAATGTATAGTGTTAATCTCTTTGTCAGTAAGCCTGTTAAGAACCTTATAAGGTACATACCATCTTTCTGTTTCTGAGCCACGATTTCTCGTTTTAATTTCAAAAGCCTGCTACCCAGTCTCTTTTGAAACACATAAATTAGTACTGGGACATTGCACCCATTTGTTTTCGGGTCACTATTTAGCATCACAGATTCCTGCACTGGCGAAGGTAAGTTTTATTTACATTCTTCCTCTGTTACACGTAGAAGTTCTCTGTTTGTGTAGCTGTGCCCTGCAGTTAGGCACTGCGTGCTCATAATTCCGCAAAGCAAGTTGTTCCATTCCCTGTCAATACCGAAACGCCTCATCCCACAACACAGTCTCAGGTTTTCTTTGTGTGTTCAGTTGTTTACTTCAGAAATTTTGAAGTTAGTATCAGGCCGACAACTGTCACAAAATAAATGCAAAGTGCACACGACACCAGTTCATTCAGCCCGTCATATAACCTCAAAGCATGGGCACCACAGTTAGCACAAGCACAAGCTGTGTGAATCATATTAAATAGAATATTGATATCTATAAGTCTAAAGCCACTCGACATTTCGTCTTTTTCCTTGAAATCGTCGAGAGAAAGCCTCGGTCAATTTTTTTGCTTGAAGCAATTTGTTTATTCGATGTATAACCTTGTTTCATGATAACGATAAATAAGGATGTCACAGGATTCTTATTTCGTATTGTATTCGAAATTAGATGTTGAAAATATTGGTGATGGACTGTTTTAAAAATCGTGTGCACGATACGAGGCATGATAATAGAAGTAGGCTTCACAGTATATCAAACGTAAATAAACAGTCGAAATGCGCAAAGAAATTGGAAGATAAAGCAATCTTGCAGGTTCACTGCCTTCTGGAATCTGTTGTCAAACATTCCTGCGTCTTCAGTGATAATAAGTTGAAAAATTTCTGATGAGAGCTAAGGAACAAGTTTATAGTCACTAAAGAATGTAGGCATGGATGGAAAGAAGCTTACGAATTTTTTTTATGTTTATAGTCTGAGCTGGCTTCTAATATTTTGGTAGGTTAAACTAATTCACGAGCCAATAAAATAATTTCAAGATTTTCACTAATTTTATATTCATCATCCCTCCTTCGCTACCAGCTGGAGGCGAGTCGGTGTAGGTTAGACCACGGCAGAGACGTTAAGTGACGGCAAGTAGAATCTCTGGCACCAGTAAGCTTTCTTACACCAGAAATTTTATTTTCTTATTGAAGCAAACGTAATTTAATTTAATGGCACAGGACACTTATTTCGTATTGTATTCGAACATGAGATGTTGAAAATATTGGCAATGGACTGGTATTCAAACTCAGTTCTCTCCTTTCACGTGTTTTAATCTCTCAGAGACGATACAGTTCCATCGTTTATCTTCTCGTCAATCGAGTTTCAGTCATCCAGCTACTATTGAAAAGTTTCGATATGTAACGTTTGATGGTACTTACTTAACAATCGATTCGGTGCTGGGTTCGAATATCCGACCATCACAAAACATTACGCCACGTAATTACAAGTTTAAACAAGTGCAAACTTTGTTGTTTGTGATGAAACTGTATTTACGATGTTATGTGGGTAGTTAACAGGGTGAACAGTTGTTGGATAGGAGTCCCGGGTCCTAGTCTTCTACAAAATTTTCGTCATTTAACTTGAAGTAGGTGAAAGGAATTCAAACGTCTAAAAAATTAGATTGACGGGAGGTGCAATATGACTAAGCAGGAATGGTTAGAGGAAAAAATCTAAGGATTTAGAAGCACATTTCACTAGGTGAAAGATATATACCACCTACAGGAAAATAAAAAGAGGCCTTTGGGCAAAAGAGATGAAGCTGTATGAATATCAAGAATGGAAAACCAGTTTTAACCAAATAGGGAAAACTGAAAGATGGAAGGAGTATATATAGAGGGTCTGTACAAGGGAGCTGATCTTGAAAGTAATATTACAGAAAGGGAAGAGGACTTAGTTGAGAATGAGATAAATATGATACTGTGAGAAGAATTTGACAGAGCTCTGAAAGACCTGAGTCGATGCAAGACCGCAGGAGTAGACGATGTGGTTCAAATGGCTCTGAGCACTATGGGACTTAACTTCTGAGGTCATCAGTCCCATAGAACTTCGAACAACTTAAACCTAAGGACATCACACACTCGCTGAGTGGCAGTCAAGGGTAGAGCATCGCTCCTCTAACTAGCGCACTGTCAGCCATAGGCCCCCGCTTGCACGGGAGTACAAACAGAAGTGTTTTCCGGCTCTGCATTTTTTAAAACACTGACGGGCACTTGCACCGAGGTCGTAGCACAAACGGCACTTGGGAAATTTTGCACGGCGTCGCCTGACAGCAGAATTGCCGTGTCTTCTCGTCGTTGTGGTATGTCGAGCTTGGGTGGTGCCTTGGGGTTGCGGCGGTCTCTTTCCGCTGACGACACGAGGCGCGTTTTCTTTTTGCCGTGGGCCGCGCGGCCGGCCGTTTCGAGCACTTCAGCTGCCGCAGAGTTAGTCTCTGCCCCCCCCCCCCCCCCCATAAGAACAGGGAAAAAGTAGACCAGGACCTAGAAGCGGGCCGCGGAACCACAGAAAGGTTTTCCGCCGCCCCGTCCACAATTCCGCGTCTGCCATCGTCCTATTAGGGTCAGCAATGCAATCGGACAGCCCAACGGTGACAACAAAAGTTGCAACTGACAATCACCTGGCAGCAAGCCCCCTTTCCGCTCCTGACATGGCAAATAAGCTCAATACACAAACAAACAAATACATTGTCAGTATTTGCGATCTCCCCCCCTCCCTCCCCTCTCCTCAGCCCTCTCCTGCTTTCCAACGGCCGTAACCGCCTCGCCAAACACATCTTCAGCCTAAATGACAAGCAGAAGTCCAGTCAACCGACCAAAATCCTTCCCAAACCCGCAACTGCTACCCAACCCCCTACCCGATCTCAGTTCCTCAAATCCCCCCCCCCCCCATCCACCTCATCCAAACAGCGGCGTGCAAGGAAGGATAGGAAGGAGAAGCACTCCAAGGGGAAAAAGCACTCCAACACCCCCATCCCAACCACTCCATCACCCTGTGAGGAAACTGTGCCCCCGACAACACCTGTCGTCGCCTTGGGAGGGGACCAGGAAACAACCGCACTGGAAGGGAACCACGTAGCCGGGCAAGACGCGGATGGTTTCGTGCTGGCGAAGAAAACCTTTCGCCAGCCGAGGCGTCCGGCTGCTCGGGGAGTGGAACCCACCCCGAACAGGTTTCAGGCGGTGGCCGATGAGCCTGAGACACCACATGACACAACACAAACACAAAATCAGGTCACCCACCACCTCCCTCCGATCGTCGCAGAGTTTACTCAGAATTATGAGGAACTCTTCGAGATGTTAAAAACAGAATTCGGGGGAGGCAATTTCCAGGCAAAACCTGATGGTGGTGATAAAATCAAAATAACAGTACGCACACTTGAGCACTACACCACAATCAAAACACTTCTTAACAACAAAAACATACTCCGCTACACATTCCCCACAACAAAGACACAAAACAAGAACATTGTCATCGGAGACCTACCGAGACGAGTGGCTCCCCAGACGATCAAATCAGACCTGACTGCCCAGGGGTACGTCGTCAAGGCGGTCCAGCAGATGGGCAACATAGGGAGCAAATGGCCCCTGTATCAGGTCACACTGCCAGATGTCCCGCAAAACAAAAGGGAAATAAAGATGATCCTGGCTGTCACTGTGACCACTGAACCACTGCGCCGCAAAAACAAGACGGTGCAGTGCTTCAGGTGTCAGGGCCTCAACTATATTGCAGCACACTGCTCAATGGCAGTAAGGTGCAGAAAATGCGTCGAGGCCCATGATACAAGGACATGCACAACAAAACACACAGACCCACAAATAAGGTGCGCGCTGTGTGGCAAAAACCACACAGCGGGTTACCAACGTTGTGAGGTCCACAAACGACACACACAGCAGGCAAAGGGCGCAAAGGCCGCCCCCCATACACGCAAGCAAAACACCACGATCCCAACCAGCCACACAAGAAAACAAAACACGACAACACACACGGACAAGGCCTGGGTAAAACCAAGGCCAGACACACCGAGGGCAACTTACGCAGAAGTGGTTTCTCCTTTGAGAAGGCATGGACACGTAGCCCCATCACTACAACACCAGACTCCATCACAAGAACAACACCGGGAAACACACAACAACAACGACCAGGTCCACCATGACAGAGAAAGCTCTAGGGAACCCCACATACAGCCCACACCCTCGGATCAGGTGTTAGGCGTTATGGTGCAGACCACGAACCCCATCATGGAAATGATGAAGGAATTCAGGGAAGCCCAAAGGCAGAACACACAGATCCTCGTTGGCATGCAGGCAGCAGTCCAGCAGTCGCTCCCCTCTGCGACTTCCTCAGTAGTTTCAAAACCCCATCATGAATAGACGACCAAACATCCAAGGCCTGACAATGTGCGTCTTTAATTCAGACGGCATTGTTAACCAAGAGGTCGAGTTCACAGAACTCATGAAGGAGTTCTCCATCGACATATGCATGATGGGGGAAACCCACCCAAAACCGGGAATAAAAGCGACAGTCCCCAACTATGTTAGCTATCGCAAAGACAGGCCAACCCAAGGCGGAGGAGTGGCCATATACATAAAAAGAGGGATCCCCCACCACCAGGTATTCTTACCAGCTACCAATAAAATCGAAGCAGTGGCGGTGGAAGTGACCACTGCCAACGGACCCCTAACAATTGTTGCAGTCTACCGACCCCCACATGACCAGATAGATGAGGGAGACATAGCTGCTCTAGGGCAAATTGAAGGCAAACTCGTAATAGGAGGAGACTTGAATGCCAAACACCCTGATTGGAATTCTAGAGTAACCTCCAGAGCAGGCGCCAAACTGCAACAACTAGCGCGCACCCACCACTTCGAAACATGGGGACCAGTCGAGCCCACACATTTTCCGAAAAACGGAAGCAGGCCCGATGTGTTAGACATAGCTCTCACTAGGTCGATGTGGGAGAATGGGTAGCACTCCCACAGTACCAGACATCTTACAAACGTACACAAAGGGATGGTCCACCGCCGCAAATACAGCTCCCAGAACACTTGATAGCTCAAATCCGACATAAGAGCAGAGTGGCAAAAGAGTGGGAGATCACCTGAAATCAGGCCACCAGGAGGCTGCTCAATCGTCTACAGAGAGAACTGAAAGTAGCGCTCAATGAGCACAGAAACCAACAATGGCAAAACCGCCTCACAGGTCTCAAAGTAGATGATCATACACTATGGCAAGCAACCAAACAGTTCACAAAAAGACGCGCTAGGATGCCGTCACTGCACGGCGAGTGGGGACTGGTATACAGCCATGCTGGGAAGGCCAACGCCCTCGCCGACTCCTTCGAGAAGCAGCTTCAAGCGGCAGAACCCCAGGATGAAGAGCATGAAAAGGTAGTCAGTCGTCAACTGGCTGTCTTCCTCAATGCTGAGGAGGACCCAGAGGACGAACCCATACTTTTTGCCCCCGAGGACGTGGCAAGAGTAATCAGGTCCCTCCCTACAAAAAAGGCGCCAGGGCACGACAGTGTCACTCACCAGTTAGTCAAAAAACTCCAACCCACAGCGATCACACACCTCGCGAACGCCCTCAACGAGATTACTTGTTCCCAGCTTGCTGGAAACATGCGGAAGTGGTTGCGATACACAAACCAGGGAAAGACCCTCTATTCCCTCAGCACTACAGGCCGATTAGCCTCTTGCCAACTCTCAGCAAGATCTATGAGCCCCTCCTGCTAAGACGCATACAAGAACATATTACCGGAGAACAAATTCTGCCGGATTTCCAATTCGGGTTCTGGCAGAACCACTCTGCCCCACAACAGGTCATGAGAATGGTTGAAGCAGCCACAGAGGGCTTCAACCACAGAGGCTACTGCGGGATAGTGCTACTAGACGTAGCCAAAGCCTTTGATTCAGTATGGCATAGAGAGCTACTCTACAAGTTGTACACACAAGGGTTTCCTGGGAGCATAGTTCAGCTGATCAAAAGCTATCTCACGAATAGGACTTTCTCCGTCAACGTAGAAAGTGCCACCTCCACCAAAAGGCGTATTCGTGCTGGGGTGCAACAGGGATCTGTCTTGGGGCCAGTTTTGTACAGTTTGTTCACAGCGGACACTCCAACGGCCCCCTGGTGCACACTGCACAGTACGCGGACGACACAGCCTTCTACACGAGAAATGCGAACAAGGACCTGGTCATTCGTAGGCTACAAAGGGTTTTAGACGACACAGAAACCTGGGCCCATCGCTGGCGCATCACCATCAACTCTGAAAACACGCCCCCCCCCTCCACCTTCACCTAAACGGAACCCAACTCCCTTGGCGCAGAACCGCCAAGTACCTTGGCGTAACCTTGGACTCTCGTCTTACGTGGAAACCCCACATAGACGAGGTCCACGGGAAGGTCTGCGCCAGAATGTCCATCCTATACCCTATCCTGAACTCAACCAGCTCCCTTCCCTGCCCAGTACCACGCCCTGATCCGGCCAGTACTGGAATATGCGTGACCTGTCTGGAGATACGCGGCAAAGGAGCACCTGAACAAACTCCAGATACTGCAGAACCGCGCCCTCAGGAGGGCACTGCATTTACCTCTTGGATTCCCCACAGATGATCTGCACGCCGCAAACGAAATCCCACTCCTGAGAGAGCGTTTCCAAGATCTGGCAAGGGCCTTCTGTGAGGGTTCTTCCAGATCAGGAAACGCCCTCATCCACTCCCTAGGTCGGTATGACATGTCCTGCGACAAGCACAAGCGCCCTACGACGATCTTCGACGATTAAGTCGAAGAGAAAATCCCAATACCAAATCCCCAAATCCTGCTCCTTGCCCATATAATACCAAACATCTCGCCAACCTCAGGCAAATACCAGACACATACAAACAGTCATCACATATCACAGACACTAAAAAAGTACAGAAAAAAATCATACACACACGGCTACAAACTCCCCCTCACACTTCCCCAAAGAGGGGAAAGTAAAAGATGAGAGCAGCAGCAGCAGCACACATCCATGCCCGAGGCAGGAGCCGAACCTGCGACTGTAGCGGTCGAGCGGTTCCAGACTGAAGCGCCTAGAACCGCTCGGCCTCTCCGGCCGGCAGGGGACGATGTAATCCGTCAGAACTACTGATAGCCTCAGGAGAGCCAGCCGTGACAAAATTATTCAATCCGGTGTGCAAGGTGTCTGAGACAGTATAAATATCCTCACACTTTAAGAAGAAAGTATAACTGCAGTTCCAAAGAAAGCAGGTGCTGACAGGTGTGATAGTTTCCGAATTATCAGTTTAATAAGTCATGGTTGCAACATACTAACAGGAATTCCTTACAGAAGAATGGAAATGCTGGTAGAAGCCGACCTCAGGGAGGATCAGTTTGGATTTCGAAAAAATGTAGGCACACGCGAAGTGATACTGACCCTACGATTTATTTTAGAGGATAGGTTAAGGAAAGGCAAACCAACGTTTATAGCATGTGTAAACTTAGAGAAAGCTTCTGGCAATGTTGGCTGGAATACTCTCCGTGAAATTCTGAAGGTAGTAGGCTTAAAATACAGGGAACGAAAGGTTATTTATAACTAGTACAGAAACCAGATGGCCGGCCGGAATGGCCGTGCGGCTCTAGGCGCTACAGTCTGGAACCGAGCGACCGCTACGGTCGCAGGTTCGGATCCTGCCTCAGGCATGGATGTGTGTGATGTCCTTAGGTTAGTTAGGTTTACTTAGTTCTGAGTTTCAGGCGATTGATGACCTCAGAAGTTAAGTCGCATAGTGCTCAGAGCGGCTCTAGGCGCTACAGTCTGGAACCGAGCGACCGCTACGGTCGCAGGTTCGGATCCTGCCTCAGGCATGGATGTGTGTGATGTCCTTAGGTTAGTTAGGTTTACTTAGTTCTGAGTTTCAGGCGATTGATGACCTCAGAAGTTAAGTCGCATAGTGCTCAGAGCCGTTTGAACCATTTGAGAAACCAGATGACAGTTATAAGAATCTAGGGGCATGAAAGGAAAGCAGTGGTTGAGACCAGGAGTGGGACAGGGTTGAATCCTGTCCCCGATGTTATTCGGTCGGTACATTAAGCAAGCGGTGAGAGAGACCAAAGAAAATTTGGAGTAGGAATAAAAGCCCATGGGGAAGAAATAAAAACTTTGAGCTTTGCCAATGACATTGTAATTCTGTCACAGATAGCAAAGGACTTGGAAGAGCAGTTAAACGGAATGGACAGTGTCTTGAAAGAAGGATGTAAAATGAACATCAAAAAAAGCAAACCAAGGATAGTGGAAATTAGTCGACTTATATCAGGTAATGGTGAGGAAATGTGATTAGGAAACGATACTCTGAAAGTAGTATATGAGTTTTGCTGTTTGGGCAGCAAGATAACAAAACGGTCGAAGTAGGGAGAATATAAAATGTAGACTGGCAATGGCAAGAAAAGCGTTTCTGAAGATGAGGAATTTGTTAACATCGAATATAGATTTAAGTGTCAAGAATTCTGTTCTGAAGGTATTTTTCTGGAGTATAGTTATGTATGGAATTGAAAAGTGGAAGATAAAACAGTTTCTGAAATGTGGTGCTACAGAAGAATGCTGAAGATTAGATGGGTGGATCATGTAACTAATGAGAAGGTATTAAATAGAATTGGGGAGGAGAGAAAATTGTGGCACAACTTGACAAGAAGAAGGGACACGTTTTATGGCATCAAGGGATCACGAATTTAGTACTGGAGGGAAGCGTGGGGGGTAATAATCGTAGAGGGAGACAAAGAGGTGAATACAGTAAGCAGATTCAGAAGGGTGTAGGTTGCAGTAGTTATTCGGAGCTGAAGAGGCGTGCACAGGATATATTGCAATGCAGAGCTGCATCAAACTAGTCTTCGCACTAAAGACCACAACAACAATAATTTGAAGTTAGAAGTTGTCTTTTGAGGTGTTATTTATTGTAATAAATTTGAGTTTAGAAGTGTTAAACACTGTGTCGACTCTAATAATGGGTTTCTGGATATTTTCGTTACCATGGTAGTAATTTGCATCTGGACTGATTGCCATACATAGCAGAGCAAAGTTCTCTGGTGGTTTCTTGTAGTAAACATTTTGTATAGTTAAGCGACTGTAGCTGCAAGGCATTTACATTGTGTGGCTTACATACAGATCAGGCGGAAAGTAATTCATGTCATTCGAATACTTTGAAGCATGATAGTATCTGGCAACGTAAGACACTCGGATATCATTAATTTTATTGTTTGCTGTTTGGAAGCGTAACAGAATGAAACGGCTTCATGAGTGGGACCTATGGGCACATATTCCTATCTCTTAATGATCTTTCAAAAAATCTTTAATTTTTTCTCCTTATACGTGCTTATTCAAAGAAAGAAAGTGAATGAGCGAAGTGCCAGATGTGGAGGGCTCAGTGAAAAAACTCGGTGCTGCCTTGTAACAGGTGACCTCATAAGTTAGGAGATTCAATTATTTCTACCACGTGACGACAGCTACCGGAGGTTTGTCATTTATCAAAGCGCTACGGGTAATTAAATAGCCAAAGTGAACGCTAACGATCGCACGACACGTAATTGCTCAAGTACCAAGCATAAAAAGGGTTGCTTTGTAGATGACAGCCTGAGAAAAATAGGTTATAAAGCCAAGAAAACACGTTCCTCTATATTAGGCACGATGACGCCAAGGGCGAAACCTTCGGAGGCTTCCAGGAAATAAGAATGTTGTTGACTGCATATAGTAACCTGCCGCGTTTCTTAATCATTCTTTAAGGAAACTGGGAGAGTGGAGTAACTTCAAGTTTCAGTCTTCGTTACAGAACGTTTATTTGCGCCATACAGTTTATCACGAATCGCGATAGCTGTAAAATGCAAAGCATGAGATCACCAGAAGGGTAGTTTGCATTTATTTTGTTATTGGGAGAAACATTTTGTGTACATGGATTGAAATCTGTGTCCACTACACCCAAAAGTATGTGCCAAAAGATTTCCCATTTTGCACATCACGTACTTACGTTTTGATGAAATGCAAGTTATTTGTTTTGTGAAATATACTGTAGGAGCAACATTTGAAATTCATGCCTGAACGTTCGTGGGCTACACCATTGGACTAATATGATGTTCTGCTTATTGGCACGTTCATATCAAGATTTTTTGGCACAAAGATCATTCACAGACTCTGTAGAACGAAATGCATAAATGTCAATAAATTTTTCCAGGGTGTGACCGCATTGTCAGTATGTAAAATTCTCCAAGGTTTCGGCCACTGTTGCAAACGTCTTTCCTCAAGGTGTTTTCCTGCTAGCTGTGTTCCCAGCCTGACATATTTCTGATCTCTCCGCTTCTCAGTTGTTTGGTCTACTAAATAAATAAATTTTTCATCCGGTTTTCTACCTAGTGAAGTGATACACTGAAATCACATTCTTTTTTCTCGATCAACTTGTTCGGCTTCTTCTATGAGGTGCCTGCTTTTGTGCTGAAGTCTCTCAGAATTTTAGCAGTTTTTTATTACAAGAGGTAGCTGGACAGATCCCTACCGACCACGCTGAGCTACCGCGCCAGAATGCGGTTCGCGCCTACTTCCGTTTATTCGGATATGAGTTTTCCGTTGCCCGAGAGCTGCGTTGATGATTCCAGAGAGGTCATAGTTAGTTCCTTTTCCCATTCTTCTTCAATCTGAATTTCCACTCCGCTTCTAATGACACAGAAATCTTCTTTCCATTTAGTTTGGACCTACAAGGCTAAGACTGAATGTTTACGATCTGGTAATGAAAGAATGTTTCTTTGCTCGAACATGTGTTCTATTTTTATCCCAGCTTTTTTCATATGAGCATATTTCCCATCAGTGGTGCAGTTCTAGAAGATATGTAGGTTATCCATCTACGGGTGCAGTAACCTAACCCACTGGATCCAAACAGCTCATCTAGATCTACACCTATACATAAACTCTGCAAGCCACCGTATGGTGCCTAGTGGAGGGTACCGTGCGCAACTGGTGGTTATTTCCTTTCTCATTCCACCCTCAAATGGAGCAAGAGGAAAAAATGGAAATGATCGTATGGCATTGTTGGCCGGAAGGACCCATTCGGGGAGTTCGGCCGCCGTATTGCAAGTCCATTTTAGTTGACGCCACTTCGGCGACTTGTGAGTCAATCATGTTGATGAAAATGATGAGGAAAGACACACAACACCCAGTCCTCTGCCGGGAATCGAACCCGGGCCTCCTGCTCGGTAGGCGGTACCACTACCGCTATGCTACAGAGGGGGACAGGACCAAGGGGAAAAGGACTACGTACAAACGAAAAGGACTATGCATATACTTCCGTTCGAGCACAAAATTCTCTTGTCTTGTGGTCGCGATCCTTACGCTCGATGTACGTCGGCGGCAGAATACACTCCTGGAAATGGAAAAAAGAGCACATTGACACCGGTGTGTCAGACCCACCATACTTGCTCCGGACACTGCGAGAGGGCTGTACAAGCAATGATCACACGCACGGCACAGCGGACACACCAGGACCCGCGGTGTTGGCCGTCGAATGGCGCTAGCTGCGCAGCATTTGTGCACCGCCGCCGTCAGTGTCAGCCAGTTTGCCGTGGCATACGGAGCTCCATCGCAGTCTTTAACACTGGTAGCATGCCGCGACAGCGTGGACGTGAACCGTATGTGCAGTTGACGGACTTTGAGCGAGGGCGTATAGTGGGCATGCGGGAGGCCGGGTGGACGTACCGCCGAATTGCTCAACACGTGGGGCGTGAGGTCTCCACAGTACATCGATGTTGTCGCCAGTGGTCGGCGGAAGGTGCACGTGCCCGTCGACCTGGGACCGGACCGCAGCGACGCACGAATGCACGCCAAGACCGTAGGATCCTACGCAGTGCCGTAGGGGACCGCACCGCCACTTCCCAGCAAATTAGGGACACTGTTGCTCCTGGGGTATCGGCGAGGACCATTCGCAACCGTCTCCATGAAGCTGGGCTACGGTCCCGCACACCGTCAGGCCGTCTTCCGCTCACGCCCCAACATCGTGCAGCCCGCCTCCAGTGGTGTCGCGACAGGCGTGAATGGAGGGACGAATGGAGACGTGTCGTCTTCAGCGATGAGAGTCGCTTCTGCCTTGGTGCCAATGATGGTCGTATGCGTGTTTGGCGCCGTGCAGGTGAGCGCCACAATCAGGACTGCATACGACCGGGGCACACAGGTCCAACACCCGGCATCATGGTGTGGGGAGCGATCTCCTACACTGGCCGTACACCACTGGTGATCGTCGAGGGGACACTGAATAGTGCACGGTACATCCAAACCGTCATCGAACCCATCGTTCTACCATTCCTAGACCGGCAAGGGAACTTGCTGTTCCAACAGGACAATGCACGTCCGCATGTATCCCGTGCCACCCAACGTGCTCTAGAAGGTGTAAGTCAACTACCCTGGCCAGCAAGATCTCCGGATCTGTCCCCCATTGAGCATGTTTGGGACTGGATGAAGCGTCGTCTCACGCGGTCTGCACGTCCAGCACGAACGCTGGTCCAACTGAGGCGCCAGGTGGAAATGGCATGGCAAGCCGTTCCACAGGACTACATCCAGCATCTCTACGATCGTCTCCATGGGAGAATAGCAGCCTGCATTGCTGCGAAAGGTGGATATACACTGTACTAGTGCCGACATTGTGCATGCTCTGTTGCCTGTGTCTATGTGCCTGTGGTTCTGTCAGTGTGATCATGTGATGTATCTGACCCCAGGAATGTGTCAATAAAGTTTCCCCTTCCTGGGACAATGAATTCACGGTGTTCTTATTTCAATTTCCAGGAGTGTATATGACAAAATCCGCCAGGAAACACAACGAACCCTAACACCAGAGAAAATGGAAAACTATAACCATATGATAAAAGAAGCAGTGGATGATTTCAAGCACCACAGAGCAACGGAGATATATCACAATATTTTAAGTAATTGTGTAAATTTACTAAAAGAGGACAGTTTATGAAGAATCAGCATGGGAAAGTACTGACCAACAAGAGTGACATACAAAAAAGATGGAAGACGTACTTTTCACAGTTAGTCAACTGCAATGATTCACAGTCTTACTTCAAATTTGAAGAACCTGATACAGTTGATGTACAAGCTACCATGCCATCAGTAAATGAAATACCACAAGCCATAAAGAAATTAGAGAGTACCAAGGCTTGTGGTGAAGACTAGATATACGCTGAGTCATCAAAGAATGGAGGACCACAACTGGAAGCATATCTACAGTCTTTAATAGAAACAATTTGGAAAACAGAAACCATACCTGCAGACCCTTGTGTGCGACAACTATAGAGGAATTACGTTACTGGATGTGACTTATAAAATCCTATCGACGTGCTCATTAAAGAGATTGATCCCAATTATTGAAGAATTAATTGGTGACTACCGATGCGGTTTCCGCAGAAATAGATCCACATTATGTCATCTTTTCACTTTAAGACAGATAACTGAAAAGTGTGGGAATTCGATATAGGTGTACACACACTGTTTGTAGATTTCATGAAGGCATGCGACAGCATACACCGACAGACACTTCTAAATATAATGACAGAATCTGAAATAGCATCGAAGATAATCAGATTAATTAAAACCTGTACAGATGGACCCTTATATCGTATCAAGACACCTGTAGGAGAAACACAAAATTTTAAGGTGTTCACTCGACTGAGACAAGGAGACGCCATTTAACCTATTTTATTTAACGTCGTCTTAGAGAAGATCGATAGAGAATTTAGAAAAACTAATCCACAGGGGATCCAAATGCAGAAGATGAACATTACTAGACTTGCCTATGCAGATGATGTAGTATTAATAAGCAGTTCCAAAACAGAATTAATCAAAATGATTCAAAATTATTTCCAAATTGCTGAGGATGCAGGATTACATGTCAGTGAAGACAAGACAGAATATCTGGTCATAAGTAAAAAAAAAAACCAAAATGATGCACCTTTGGCTGTAGATGGATTCACTTTCAAAACAGTTAACCGCTTCAAGTACTTAAGGAGTCTGTTTAGTAACAATAATGGAATGAATATTGAAGTACATGCCCGTCTAGCAACAGTGAAGAAAACACTCTTTGGTTTTATCAAAATCTTACAGAGAAGATCACTGAGTACTAACTTCAAAATGTGCTTGCATTGGTCGACCATTATACCAGTAGCGCTATACGGATGCGAAGCATTAATATTTAGAAAGAAAGATGAAGAAAAACTGTTAATATTTGAAGGAAAAATACTAAGAAAAATTTTGGTCCAGTGTATGATGAAGATAACATGGAGTGGAGGATAAGAAACAATGAAGAATTAAGATAACTGTACAAACACCGTAACATCGTAGATGTGCTAACTAAGAGAAGGTTGAACAAGGCAGGCCATGTAGCAAGAATGACAGACTACCTAAAATAGCATTCGGAAGAACAATAGATGGAACTAGAGACCCAGAAATAGGTGGAGAGATAACATCCGGGAGGATACAACTGAGATGAAACGAACACTGAATGAACAAACAGTGCACTAAACAGAAGAAAAAGGAAGAGGCTTGTAGAGCAGGCATATGGTCGATGAGGCCCTTGCCACTTGTAAATAAATAAATAAATAAATATTCTTTCGATATATGAATACGCGGAAGACAGTGTGTGCAAACTCTAGTGCTCTTCCAACAGTTCATATTTCAGATGTCCGAATTTTTAAATTGATTTTCCAGTGCCAAAGCTCCTTTGTAGTTAAAAGCGTTGTCCTGATGGTAAGCAAGATTCACCTTTCGCTATTGAGGGCTCTCCTGGTGTTTCTTTTTTCAAACATTTTACCCAGGAGACATAAGAAGGCTTGGAGCAAAAGTGGACCAAGTCCAAAAAACTGAAAACTTGGGTTCAAAATACCAAAAATTCTTCACGGCAGTGGTGAAAAACGTCCTTAGTTCAATATTCAGTCTACAGGATGCAGTAGTTCCTTGAAGCTCAGAGACAATAGCCCATTGTGGCGAAGCTATTGTGAACCACGTAAATTTGGGAAGCACATTACAGGAAATCCGGCGGGTAAACATGCATGCAGCGAAATGTATGTGGCCACATTGATTGGCGGACGGCTTTGTCTTTCCTGAGTTTCCTACACCTGCAGCATAGTTGTGGTATCGGACCATTCGTTTTTAACGAACGATACTGATTTCGGTCTGATAGAGAAAGCTGTGCGTAACGAGCAGTATGCTTATGACCCAGAGGACTGGTTCAAAACCGTAAAAATCTGAAAAACGCGATGCACCAAAATTTGAAGTCTGTATAATGGAAAGAGAGGATTTTGTAAGTACAAAATCATTACAACATGTAATTGCAAACAGAAAATAAACTGTTGATAACTCATAGGTAAACAGGTTAAAAATCCGATGAATGAGGTATGATAGAGGCATGCCTTGTACAGTGAGGTTTAAAGAGACTATGACGTAAATTTTATGAAGAAGAAAAAAGGAAATAAGCTAAACTTACCGGCAAGTGTCCATCAGAAACAGCTTTACAAGAATCAGAGGTCATTTGCAAATGGAAAGGAAGAGGACATGCTTGGTTTACTGTAGTTCCTTCCACCAGTATATCAGCCACATTACAAGAACTTTCTAATGGCAGAGATTGCTACAAGAAGAAGATTAGAAAATTGAAGAGCAAGATTTTCACGAATACCATGATTCGGTAATTTGGGATGAAATTATGTTCGTGCGAAGAAGAAGAAGCAACGTTAAGTATATTTGTTTGTAGGCTTATAATTTGGATAATTAATTACAAAATAAATAATTTAAGAGGACACAGTAAAATATGGAATGAAACATTGATGCAAGTTTAGTTATAAGTCTGTTAATGTTTAGTTCTTTGTCTGCAGTTAAATATATTACTTTAATCTTATATCAGTCTTTCTCGAAAGAGTAAACTATGGGCTTGTTTTTCTTTCCCTCTGAACTCGTCGTATGTGGCACTGAAAAGTTATTGTTTTACCCTCTGTAAGGTAATTAGTAAGACGAATTCTTCATACCATAGAACCCTGCCCAACCCATCGTAGGCTGATGGATCCTTATTTGGAAATGCGCAGTCATATGTCTTTCTAGTTGTTGTTGTTGTGGTCTTCATTCAGTCCGATGAATGATTTGATGCCATTCTCCACCCTAGTCTATCCTAAAAGCCTCTTCATCTCTGAATGAGTGCCGCAACCTAGATCCATTTCAAAGTGCTTATTGTATTCGTGCCTTGATTTCCCCTGTACAATTTTTACCCCTACACTTCCCACCGTACCCATACCTTTTATACCTCACGATATGTCTTATCAGCCCGATCCTTCTTTTAGTGAAGTTTCTCATAAATTACTTTTTTCCGATTTCAGCTCAGCACCTCCTCATCTGTCATTCAATGTGTCCATCTAATCTTTAGCATTCTTCTGTGGCAGCACATTGCAAATTCTTCTACTGCGTTTTCCTCCTTTAACTTTAATTCCCTTTCCAAATTTCTCCTTGGTTGCCTCCACATCTTGCTTATTGTACAGGTTGATATCACCAGGAATAGGCTACACTTCTGTCACCTTCTCCTCTCAACTATGCATTATCTTTTGGGTACTTCGGCTCTTATTACTACCATCTGATTTCCGCAGAACTTGTAAATTGTCTTTCGCTCCCTGCATTATACCCATGCTACCTTCAGAATTTCAAAGAGAGTATTCCAGTCCATGTTGTCAAGTCTTTCACTAAATTTTCAGCTGCAATAAACGTAGATGTGCTATTCTTTAGTCTACTTCTAAGGTAAATAGTAGGTTCAGAATCTCACATTTCTTCGGACCCAAACAGACATTCACCGAGTTTGGCTTCTACCAGATTTTCCATTCTCCTGTAAATAATTTGTGTCAGTATTTTGCAAACACGACTCATTAAACTAACAGTTCAGTGATATTAGCACCTGTTGCCTACATGGAAAATGGAATTATCACATTCTTCCTGAACTCTGAATGTATTTCGCTTGCGTTGTGTACCTTGCACGCCAGACAGGATAGTTTTGTCATGGGCGGCACTGCCAAGGATCGCAGAAATTCTAAGGGAATGTAATCCATTCCCGCGACCTAATTTCGACTTAGTCATGTGACATATTCTTCTCGCAATCTCTCATCTTCGATCTCATTTTCATTGGCTTCCTTTTAATACTGTTTTTAAGTTCATTTCTCTTCTGTAGCCCTTTTATATTGTCCACCTATCTTTTGGCGATCCCTATTTTGGTTAGTACCAGGTTTCCATCCGAGCTGTTGATATTCATACAGCCGCTTCTCTTTTCTCCAAAAATTTATTTAATTTTCCTATAGGTAGCCTCTGTCCTTCTCCCAATCATGTAAGCCTCTGCAGTCTTGTCCTGTAGCTATACCTGCTTAATTATTTCACCCTTTCTGTCAACTTCATTTTTTGCCTGCTTCTTCTTCTTTCGCTTCACCCAGTTTGGGGTACGCTGCATCAATCATTTCTTTGTGCGTTGTTCTTCTCTTCGGGCCCAGTATTTCTTCATTCTTTCTGATCTTCTTTTCCTCTCGTCTTCCGAGGTGAAGGGTTTGGACGTTTCTATAGATTTGTCTTGGAACCTTATGTTTTCATCTTTAGTAAGATTTGTCTTGGAACCTTATGTTTTCATCTTTAGTAATTAATTTAACTGTTCGATCATTAAGTGAATTTTCTGAAATCTTTAATTCTACTAGGTCTTTCTCAGTTTCTTTAAACCAGTTGGGTTTCATTTTTGATGTACTGGGTGATCAAAAGGCAATATAAATTTGAAAACTGAATAAATCACGGAATAATGTAGATAGAGAGGTACAAATTGACACACATGCTTGGAATGACATGGGGTTTTATTAGAACCAAAAAAAATACAAATGTTCAAAAAATGACCGACAGATGGCGCTTCATCTGATCAGAATAGCAATAATTAGCATAACAAAGTAAGACAAAGCAAAGATGATGTTCTTTACAGGAAATGCGCAATATGTCCACCATCATTCCTCAACAATAGCTGTAGTCGAGGAATAATGTTGTGAACAGCACTGTAAAGCATGTCCGAAGTTATGTTGAGGCATTGGCGTCAGATGTTGTCTTTCAGCATCCCTAGAGATGTCTGTCGATCACGATACACTTGCGACTTCAGGTAACCCCAAAGCCAATAATCACACGGACTGAGGTCTGGGGACCTGGGAGGCCAAGCATGACGAAAGTGGCGGCTGAGCACACGATCATCACCAAACGACGCACGCAAGAGATGTTTCACGCGTCTAGCAGTATGGGGTGCTTTTTTTTTGTTCTAATAAAACCCCATGTTTATCGAAGCATTTGTGTCAAATTTTACCTCTCTATCTACATCATTCCGTGGTTTATTAAGTTTTCAAATTTATACTGACTTTTTGATCACCCGGTATATAATCTTATTGTCTTTAAATTTTGTTCCTATGATTTTTCTTAAAATCTTTCTTTCCTCTAGCTCAAGTTTCTCCATTTGGCCTTTGTAATTCATGTTTAGTGTTTCTGCTGCATACAGTGCTTCTGGATTAATCACTATCTTGTAATGTGTAATTTTGGATCCCCATGAAAGGGATTTTTTGTTGTATGTATTTTCTGATAGTTTGAAGGACAATTCAAGTTTATTTTTTCTGAATTCCATTGCTTTGCTTTCCCCGGCATTCCAACTAATCCATTCTCAGAGATATTTGAATTCTTGTTCTATATCAATCTTCTGTTCTTGACCTTTGAGGTATTTACATGAGTGCTTGATGTTTGTCAATATCTTAGTTTTTTCAAAGGAGATGTGAATACCTATTTTAGCTGCTTGTTTCTTTAGTTCAAGGATCTGTTCCCGTGCTTCTTCCACTGTTTCAGTAAACAGGGCCATATCATCTGCAAAAGCAATGCAATTTACTTTAAGGTGGTTCTTCTTGCAACCTAGTCTTATACCACTGGTAATATTTGTGTTCCATTCTGTGACTACTTTCTCAAGCGCACAATTGAACAGCAACGGTGAGAGCCCATCCCCCTGTCGCACTCCCGTTTTTATTTCGAAAGGTTCCGATAATTCCGGCTGCTCCAGGCGGAGGTTCGAGTCCTCCCTCGGGCATGGGCGTGTGTGTTTGTCCTTAGGATAATTTAGGTTACGTAGTGTGTAAGTTTAGGGACTGATGACCTTAGCAGTGAAGTCCCATAAGATTTCACATACATTTGGACTTTTTTTTGTTCCGATAATTCGCTCATAAATTTAAATTTAGAAAATGTATTTCTAGAGGTCTCTTTTATAATATTAGTTGTTTTCTTATCCAAACCCATTTCTTCCAGGACTGATAATAGAGATTCTCTATCAATCGAATCATATGGTTTTTTTGAAATCATGAAGGAGATTACGTACGTCTTTGCCCTTTATTTTTAGTATGCCATGATGTTTTTGAGGTTTAGTATTTACTCCGAACACGATCTAACCTTTCTAAAACCTCCCTGATATTCTCCGATTTTGCCGCCTTCATTTACCGCATTTTTATATTTTTTTCATTTCGTCAATTCAGTATCTCGTGTATCCAATTGAAGTAAACATCTCTTGAATTAGCCAAGGCTTTCCAATGGGTCTTTCTTTTTTTTTATATGACATACACAATTTCTAAAGCATCAGTTTCATCTTCAGATGAGCCGTTGCATGTAAAACATCAACAAAAAGGATGCATTACACTGCTACCTGCTACAATCGCAAGAACACTGTGCAGTTACATTAATGTGATCACCAGTCGAAAGCTTGAATAGCCGCCTTTTGCAGCTCAGATAGCTGGAAGATGTGCAGGAAGAGAGCGAGTGAGGTTCTGTAAGGTACCGAGAGACATCTGGAGCCATGCAGACTCCAGTGCCGTGGGGAACTGCGCTAGATTTCTCGGTTGAAGGTCAGTGGCACCAGCAGCCCAATCGAGAAGATCCTATAGATTTTCGATTGGGCTTAAATCCGGCCAGGGAATTACGGTAAACTCATCCAGATACTGCTCAAAAAATGCACATGCGCTGTGTGACACATTGCATTGTTCTGCTGGTAGGTGCCATCGTGCTGAGGAAAATAAACTACATGGAGGGGTGGACATGGTTCCCAAGGACAGATGCATACCTGTGTTAAATAATTCGAAGCCATATTGACCATTAATGGACCGTGATTGTTTAAAAAAGATGAAAAGATTATCAAGTATCGCTGCCAGTCACAGAATTTGTTGACTACTACATTATTTATTTAGCGGTATGTTTCGAAGTGATACCTCATCATTGGGCTATACTTCCGTTAAAAAAGTATTTAAAATAAGCGTATACAGGTATTAAAGTTTCTTTATATGACTGTTGTGATAATCCTGCGGAAAGAGAGAGAAGGTTCAAATGTCTCTAAGCACTATAGGACTTAACATCTGAGGTCATCAGTCCCCTAGACTTAGAACTACTTAAACCTAACCAACCTAAGGACATCACACACATTTATGCCCGAGGCAGGATTCGAACCTGCGACCGTAGCAGAGAGAGAATGGTAACTTGGTATGAGGCGATGTCACTTTGTATATTGGTCTGATGTTCACATGAAAATTTTTATAAAACACTCACTTTGTTTTTTGTGGCGTGGCATTGTTCTCGTGATGTGCTGAGGAATCGCTATTTCCATAGCTGATTTCTTCACCATTGTTCACTAAATTCACAAGGATGACTTAATAACCCAAAAAAAAAAAAACCGAAGTTCACAAAATGTCCGAATGTCCGGCAGATGGATGGCACTGGACAGAAAAACTGCTACCGTGACGGGTGAGAGGTACGCCGATCTATACAAAATCGCATCATCCCTAGCCTGGCTGATAAACACCTGCTGGAACGTACGATGTTTATGCAGCATGGCGCTCCACCCCATATTGGTAGACGCGTGAAAGATCTCTTGCGCGCGTCGTTTGGTGATGATCGTGTGCTCAGCCGCCACTTTCGTCATGCTTGGTCTCCCAGGTCCCCAGACCTCAGTCCTTGCGATTATTGGCTTTGGAGTTACCTGAAGTCGCAAGTGTATCGTGATCGACTCGACATCTCTAAGGATGCTAAAAGACAACATCCGACGCCAGTGCCTCACCATAACTCCGGACATGCTTTACAGTGCTGTTCACAACATTATTCCTCGACTACAGCTATTGTTGAGGAATGATGGTGGACATATTGAGCATTTCCTGTAAAGATCATCATCTTTGCTTTGTCTTACTTTGTTATGCTAATTATTGCTATTTTGATCAGATGACGCGCCATCTGTCGGACATTTTTGAACTCAATTTTTACCTCTCTATCTACATTATTCCGTGATTTATTCAGTTTTCAAATTTATACTGACTTTTTGATCAACCGGTATTTAACAAAATGAGCTACTGTGACAGTTTATAGAACAAATGACAGTAAAAATCTTTTTTATTTTAAGAATTACAAAGATATATAAATGAAACAGGGCAAAGTGTTGAAACAGACAGCGACCCTAAAGTACTGCATACTGTGGAAAAGAGCTGGAGAATCGACATTTTGGAAGAAATGGAAACCTTCATCCATTGCCATAAGTCGAAATACGAGATCATAAATGAAATGAGAGAGTTTAAAAATTCATACTTCTACACGAATTTCAAATTCTGTACTCTTAAAATAGTAAGTACATGACATGGAGATTATATATGAGTACAGTTCCCAGAAATATCTTTGTAGTTCTTAAAATTAAAAAAAAATCTTAGTGTCGTTTGTATTGTAAAATTGCCACATTTTGTAAAATATAACACCAACCAACACGAGTAATACGACAGCAAGAGATAGAGAAGACATTGCTAGTGACAACACCAGAATCAACATATCGATTGTCAGATCGGAACTAACCTTGAAGCTTCCTGGCAGATTGTAAAGTTTGGAAGGTAAGAGACGAGATCTGGCAGAAGTAAAACTGTGAGGACGGGGCTTGAGTCGTGCTTGGGTAGCTCAGTTGATAGCCGGCACGGAGCTCAGCGTGTTCGGTCAGAGGGCTGCATGCTCTCTGTAATAAAAAAAACTGAGTCAAACAATCAACGATCAACTTGAACGGATGTCTTGTGACGTCCGCCCAGACCAAACGCAACGAGCAATACCGAACAAACTGAATAAAAAAAAAAAAAAAGTTGGTAGAGCACTAGCCCGCGAAAGGCAAAGGCCCCGAGTTCGAGTCTCGGTCCGGCACACAGTTTTAATCTGCCAGGAAGTTTCATATCAGCGCACATTTCGCTGCAGAGTGAAAATCTCATTCTGGAAACATCCCCCAGACTGTGGCAAAGCCATGTCTCTGCAATATCGTTTCTTTCAGTAGTGATACTTCTGCAAGGTTCGCAGGAGAGCTTCTGTAAAGTTTGAAAGGTAGGAGACGAGGTAGTGGCAGAAGTAAAGCTGTGAGGACGGGGTGTGAGTCGTGCTTGGGTAGCTCAGTTGGTAGAGCACTTGCCCGTGAAAGGCAAAGGTCCCGAGTTCGAGTCTCGGTCCGGCACACAGTTTTAATCTGCCAGGAAGTTTCGTATCAGCGCACACTCCGCTGCAGAGTGAAAATCTCCTTCTGGAACTAACCTTGTTTTGACCGCCATCTTTTTTTCTGCACTGCTGATTTGTTTAGTGTTGTCGTCTAATAAAGTCACCCTTGTGAAGTTTGTGTACAATGGTGAAGAAATCCAAGAGAGCAAGCATATCATAAGCAGAATTTCACGCCACGAGAACAAAGTGAGTGTTTTACAAAAATGCAGATAAATATACAAAATGATATCGTCTCATACTACTTATCTCTCTCTCTTCACAGGATGATCACAATAGTCATGTAAGGAAATTTTGTTTTTGTAATGCCAATATAGCCTGATGATGAGTATCACGTCGACTCATGTTGCTAAATAAATAATTTAGTAGTTAACAAAATTTTGTAACTGGTAGCGGTATCCGAAAACCGCTTCATCAACTGTACCTTGTAGAATAGCGAGATCGTTTAGGGAATGCCGCGAAAACATTCTCCAGTTCGAATCGCTCCCTCCTCAGGACTGGACCCCTCTACTTTGAGACGTTTCACGTCGTGCACCGCTACGGCCATCTGTCTGAGGGAGCATAAAATGTGATTCATCTGAAAAGGTCACCTGTAGCCACTTAGTGGATGTCAAGTGGCGTGCGAAATCCAGCTTTCGTCGCCAATGAATAGCGGTCAGCATGGATGAATGAACCAGGCGCCCGCTGTGGATGCCCATACACAGCACCGTTCGCCGGACGGTCGTTGAGGAAACACTGCTGGTAGCGTTTCGGTTCGTATGGGCGATCAGTTACTCAACAGCTGCTCGTCTGTTCGCCCGTACACATCTCCGGCCAGTGGTGCAACACAGTTGCCTCGGAGCCATTTTGCCATACACTGCATACTTTAATCATGGTGGTACACAAACAGTTTTCAGACTTACCCATTCCGGAAATACTTCATCCCCTGGCACGAAAGCCAGTGATGATGTCCTTTTGGACGTCAGCTGAATCACTCAGTTTCCACATCATCTGAGCGACTACACTGTTATCCGCAATCTCCCAACACGTTTCATATGTCTTCCACTGCTAGTATGGTCACATGCCGTCTGTGAGTGGTTATTGCACGTTGATTTCGAACACAGAGGGTGGTCACATTAATATGACAGGGCCGTATAGTTGCCCCCTGTATTCATAATGTAGATATAATGCAAACCTTAAGGGAGGGCGTAGGAGAAAATGGACCTTTTACATAACCTAACACAGTTTATGGTGTTTGAAAGATTATAGAACCAAATTTTGCGCGTGAGGTAATTATGTTATAGGCTATTATTCCTGAATTTTTTCAAATTTTTTCTCAAAAAAATTGATCATGGCATTGTTGGAAACTTTCGCAACACATGTTAACACACAAGGAACATTTTCACAAAAATTACTTTTCTTACAACTTTCATATTGTGGTTCGTAATTTATAGTAATCAGATAATAAAACGTGTGGAACAATTTTTTAATATCAGTTTTAGAACTCTTACAATTCATTTTAAACAGTTATACGTATGAAACAAAGCAATTCCAATTTCACGTAAAAGTAAATGGTTCAAATGGCTCTCAGCACTATGGGACTTAACATCTGTGGTCATCACTCCCCTAGACTTAGATCTGCTTAAACCTATCTAACCTAAGGACATCACATACGTCCATGCCCGAGGCAGGATTCGAACCTGCGACCGTAGCAGCAGCGCAGTTCCGGACTGAAGCACCTAGAACCGCTCCGCCACAGCGGGCGGTGAAAAGTAAATAATTTTGACAGAAATACACTTAGAAAAACCTTGTACCACAGGAAGTTGTGTTATACTATGAACAAAGTCTGCAGAAAATTTCACTTTGCCTATCTCCAATGGTTTAGGGGAAAATGTTCCTAATACACTGAAAAATGGAAGTTCCGGGAAATGCAAATAAAAGATTTTATAAGGTTTTATATCATAAACTAGTACCCTAATGTTGACCATAACCATACATTTGGTCTTCTTGCTCTTCGTGTACCTGTTTCCTTTTCATCTGATGTTTCTGGCGTGCCCTTTTGGCTATATCCTTCACAGACAATTCATAACGAGCAACTGGCGCAGTATCTGTCTTCTTCAATAGCTTCTCGGTGAAGCAACCTGCAACAAATCCTAGTCCAGTAAGGGTCCTTATTCTTCCAATGTTACTATCATTAAATACCAGACACGCATCATATGTGGCAATTTTAACAACAGTAAATTGGGCATCTATTCCAAGTGAGACTGTTGAAGCCCTCATTCGGGTTTTGCGTTGCACCATGGGTACATTTCTTTAACAAATCTGGATGAGTTAGTAACTGTAATGTTGGCTTAATGGTGTTTAAGACTGCTTCAGGAAGACTGCGTTTATGTGGGTAGGTTTTGTTTTCTGCTTTTGCCTGCTTATATTTGCACCAGGATGTATCACACAATTCATGTAGTGGCTTATCATCAGTTTACAACTTGTGAAAAAATATTTCCCGCACTTTGAATGTAACTAGTAACTACTCCATTTGTAACAATTATTTACGTTAATTACTAGTACAACGATTTTTGCATCATTAACTTGATAAAAGTGTACCTGTAAAATAATCTACCGATAGTCATAGGGTGCACAGTTTGTGTCGAGGATAAACTATGACAACATTCATTTTTGCAGTCATTCATTTGATTAACTTTGTTTTACTTTTATTGCTGTTCATCTTACACCCTGTTTTTAAAAATACTATCCATTCTGTTCAACTGCTCATCCGTCTATGACAGAATTACAATGTTATCAAAAAACATAGTAGTTTTTATTTCTTCTCCTTGAACTTCAATTTTCTTTCCAAATTTGTCAGTGGTTTCCTTTATTGCTTGCTCTGTGTACAGATTGAACACAGCATCGAGGGTACGCTATTACCCTCTCTCATTGCCTTCTCAAGTAACGCTTACTTTTCGTGTCCTTAGACTTCTATAACCACAACGGTGCTCGAAAGCCGAACAAGTCGAAAACAGTTGTTGCGGCCTCAGAGTTTCCGCTAACAGAACGTGACTGCTGTTCTACACAAAGCAAAGCGTTTTCAATCATTTCGTTACGATACCAGTATTTCGTGTCTAGTCACTTGTTATGGATTCTTTCCGTTCATTATCCGCAGAAGTATTTGACATAGCATCGACAGTTCGTACCTATGGCCTGCGTCTTACTCATAAAGTGACACTGAATTAGAAGATAGTCGCAGGTATTTGTAAATCATGGAACTTATTGATATCCGTTACTGCGTGTGGCGGAGTTGCTAGATAGACGAAAGAAGGAAGCAGTGCGTTATTTATGTGAAAACACGTCTACCACTTACACCACCCATACGAATATTCATCGACTGTCGTAATCAGTGTGTTGTTGTTTTTATTGACGTATTTCGCAAGTGAGAGGAAAAAGAGAGAAGATGATGCTGACTGTGGGCGGACGACGTTAAAAACCTTTCTGAAACCGAGTGTGATTGTAACGCCACGTCCTAAATCATCAGAGGCGCTTCCATTGGCACATGTGTGGAGTGGCACAACGCCACACGTAGCCGAGAACTAATTGTGGGGCTCCGACACACGCCTTTAGCTTAATTATTAGGAACCCGGACAACTTATGCATATGTAAACAGGCACTCCCGTTAACCTTAATTATTTCGCTGATAATTTCGTGGAAGTGATTAAAAAAGCGAACACTCAACTCATTATTCGTAATTACTTACAGTTTAGATATTCCGCGATGTGCAACAAGAGCGATTAATGGAATTATATTCGGCAAATATTATGCCTGACACGCCTAATATGTCAAACATAGGTGTAACCCGCTAATGAATAGTGTGTCAAGATCCTCAGCTGTTAATCTGGCGCAGCCCGTTCAAAATTATAGATGGTTGTTGGCAATTGGCTGCGGAGAACCACTGTCAACGTGTGCAAAGGTTGTTAAGTCATGTACGGTTCTCTATCGCAAAATAACGACAAAGTCGGAACTGAATGCCAGAATTTCGATTGTCACCTTCGTATAATGTGTTCATGTGAATGCTCTCTTCTTAAAGCCCGTTTTTCCCATTTCTTCCTTGCGTTTTAAATAAAGAGTTTTTGCGTTTGTTACCGAGCGAGGTGGCGCAGTGGTTAGCACACTGGACTCGCAGTCGGGAGAACGACGTTTCAATCCCGCGTCCGGCCATCCTGATTTAGGTTTTCCGTGATTTCCCTAAACCACTCCAGGCAAATGCCGGGATGGTTCCTTTCAAAGGGTACGGCCGACTTCCTTCCCCGTCCTTCCCTAATCCAATGAGACCGATGACCTCGCTGTTTGGTCTCTTCCCCCAAACAATACAATCCAATCCTTTTTGCGTTTGTTAGTGAGTTTTCCTTTGGATACAAATCATTCATTGTGTGCAGTTCTCCGATAAATCCTAGTTAATTCACATTACGGTACTGCTAGGGTTCTAAGTGACAAGCACAGAACGCTTCAAAATAAAGCCAGGAAACGACGATACAGACTAAATGAAGTATTTTAGTTTAGCTATATTTGGAGATATTATACTAGATGTCTAGGCGGAATTGTCATTATTTAGGTATATCACAGCAGCGATCATTCGAAGCAAAAAATGTGGTAAGCATAGGCTCGAAAATATATTTCTTAAGATCGAGGAGCTCTTTTTCGCATTTGCTAAAGTGAAACATATCTCTTCCACTGAACATGTACTCATAATTCGGCAGGTATACATTTTAATGGTTCAAATGGCTCTGAGTACTATGGGACTTAAGTTCTGAGGTCATCAGTCCCCTAGAACTTAGAACTACTTAAACCTAACTAACCTAGGGACATCACACACATCCATGCCCAAGGCAGGATTCGAATCTGCGACCGTAGCTGTCGCGCGGTCCCAGACTGTAGCGCCTAGAACCGCTCGGCCACTACGGCCGGCTATACATTTTAGAATCAATGTTTACTAGACCATTTTTTTCTTGTTCTGGTCAATACTACCTCCTTCAAAATACGGAAAGCAAAGAACTTACAGCGTTGAGATTGGTTTCACAGTGTCGAAGACGTGTTCTCATAGCTCTAATGGTGTGCATTTTGCCGCGCGGAGTGGCCGCGCGGTTTGGGGCGCCATGACACGGATTGGCGGCCCCTCCCGCTAGAGGTTCCAGTCCTCCCTCGGACATGGGTGTGTGTGTGTTGTTGTTAGCATAAGTTGGTTTAAGTTAATTTAAAGTAGTCTGTAAGTCTAGGGACCGATGACCTCAGCAGTTTGGTCCCTTAGGAATTCACGCACATTTGAACATTTGGTATGCATTTTAGAGACTATGTTTACAAGACTTTTTTGCTTCGAATGATCGTTCTTTCCACATCCTTGATTACCGAACATTCCTCTTGGATACCCTGTATAGAACGATTTACAGAATCGGTTTTGGAGAGGACGTACTCAACAGTGGGAAAGTACTCAGAATACTTAAACTTGCTGTAAGTATTATATCCTGTGTCAGTCCAAGAATATTATATTCGTCAAATACAAAGATAGGCGTGTATTCAGCAACCTGAGAGTGCATACTAAATAAATGTCTCTACTAATATTCCATATTAGATCTTTGTTATAATAGTTGTTAAATTTCAACCATCATAAATTTCAACGATCTTTATCGTCTTGGATTTAACCAAACTTAATGTTTTGACTTCTTTCCGCATTTCATAGACTCTATTGCTTGGTGCAATATGATTGATGATGTATTTGAATATACAGCGGAGAGGAGAGTGAACCGAAGAAAGGCGAAGGTAATGAGATGTAGCAGAGATGAGAATCGAGAGAAAGTTTACTCCAAAATTAAGCATCACGAAATAGGCGAAATGAAAGAATTCCTCTTCTTTGGAAGCAAAATAACGTATTACAATAACGTATACGAAGCAAGGACACAAAAAGCAAAAAAATGAATCATGGATTGTGGGAAAATAGGAACAGAAGAGAACAGTAGTGCTACAAAAAAATGTCGAAAATTAGGAGCAATGAAAAGATAAGGAATGAGGTGTTTATCTGTAGATTAGTCGAAGAAAGGAACATATAGGAAACACTGACAAGAGGAAGGGGTATGTAACAGTAGAGGAAAACGAGAATGGAATACGTATAACAGATAACTGAGTACGTAGTTTGCAAATGATACTCTGAGATGAAGACGTTGCACAGGAGAGGAATTCGTGGCGGGCCATAGAAAACCAGTCAGAAGACTGACGTAAAATAAACAGAGAGAGAGTATATATTTATGAGTGTGTGTGTGGGGGGGGGGGGAGGGGCGGGGTTGGTATGTTTGTTTTCTGTGTTTCGCAGAGGAAACCACAAATCGTTGGAAACGTATTCCCTGAGTATTCTATTGAACTTTTCCTGGATACCATCCATTGCACCAAAAAAATATTTCTTGAGCGACATCTTCAGAAACAATTGCATAGCTGCACCAATATCTTACTTATTAACAGCTTGACCGTGGTAAACTCGTCAACAGTTCGACGTCAAGCGGACGTTGTGGTTGTGTTTTATGCCCTTTAGTTCGAAGGCTACAGCACTCGTCTACCCTGTGCAAAATTTTTTTGTCTCTACGTATCTTGTGAAACCTACATTCACTTAAACCCATTTGCTCTAGACGCGCCTTGGTATCCCTACAATGATTTTCACCTCCTACACTACCCTCAGTTACGGTGATCTCAAAATTTGTCCCAACAATATACCCTGTGTTTTGGTCGAATTGTGCAATTAATTTCTTTTCCCCCTATTTCGATTCTTCAACTTTCATTTAATCTTAAGCATTCACACCACAGAAGCTTCACTTAAACTTCTTGTCTGAACCGTTTATTGCCCACGTGGTACTTCTGTACAAGGCTACACTAAATACAAATTTGCAGAAGAGAATTCCAAAAACTGAAAGTTATATATAATGTAATTTTTTGTTTTTTGTTTTCAGAAACGTTCTGTACTTTCACCAGTCTCCATTTTATGTCCTGTCTTGTCAGCCATCGACAGTTTTGTTTTCCCAAACAAGAGACGTTTGTATTCCCTTTTGCCTGCTTCATTTATTAAATTTTTATATTTTCTCCTTTCATCAATTAAATTCAATATCTCTTCTGTTACCCAAGGATTTCTATTAGCCCTCGTCTTTTTACCTACTTGACCCTCTGCTACCTTCACTATTTCGTCTCTCAAAGCTACCCATTCTTCTTCTACTGTATTTATTTCCCCCATTCTTGTCAATCGTTCCCTAATGCTCTCCCTGAAGCTCTCTACAACCTCTGGTTCTTTCAGTTTATCCAGGTCCCATCTCCTTAAATTCCCACATTTTTGCAGTTTCTTCAGTTTTAATCTACAGTTCATAACCAATAGATTGTGGTCAGAGTCCACATCTGCCCCTGGAAATGTCTTACAATTTAAAACCTGGTCCCTTAATCTCTCTCGTACCATTATATAATACCGGGTGATCAAAAAGTCAGTATAAATTTGAAAACTTAATAAACCACGGAATAATGCAGATAGAGAGGTAAAAATTGACACACATGCTTGGAATGACATGGGGTTTTATTAGAACCACAAAAAAGAAAGTACTGCTAGACTCGTGAAAGATCTCTTGCGCGCGTCGTTTGGTGATGATCGTGTGCTCAGCCGCCACTTTCGTCATGCTTGGCCTCCCAGGTCCCCAGACCTAAGTCCGTGCGATTATTGGCTTTGGGGCTACCTGAAGTCGCAAGTGTATCGTGATCGACCGACATCTCTAGGGATGCTGAAAGACAACATCCGACGCCAATGCCTCACCATAACTCCGGACATGCTTTACAGTTCTGTTCACAACATTATTCCTCGACTACAGCTATTGAGCATTCCCTATAAAGAACATTATCTTTGCTTTGTCTTACTTTGTTATGCTGATTATTGCTATTCTGATCAGATGAAGCGCCATCTGTCGGACATTTTTTTTAGCGTTTGTAGTTTTTTGGTTCTAATAAAACGCCATGTCATTCCAAGCATGTGTGCCAATTTGTACCTATCTATCTACGTTATTCTGTGATTTATTCAGTTTTCAAATTTATAGTGACATTTTATCACCAAGTATATCTGATACCCTCTAGTATCTCCAGGCTTCTTCCATATATACAACCTTCTTTCATGATTCTTGAACCAAGTGTTAGCTATGTAACTAGCTAACACTAGTTACATGGTAAGAAGCTAAAACTGGCCCAGAAATTATTTCAAGCCCCATAAGGTAGGCACCCAAACTTACATAATCCGCTCTGGATGTAGTTGAATTGCCTATCTTAAGGTACTTCGGTTTATTTCCGCGTTAGAGATTGGCAGGAAGGAACAGGTGCTGGTTTAGCTGTTCATGGCTGCGTTCGGAAGGAGAGTGATTTGAGACAAATAAGTACGGTGACGTTGAAGTGGCTGCTGTTACACCGGTGTTGAGCGCACGCGTGCCTGTGAGCTGGTCTGCAGGGTGTGTGTTGGTGTGGCAGGGGCCAGGAGCGGCTGGAGACGCTGGACGTGCGGCTGTCGCAGCTGCAGGGCCTGGAGGCGGCGGTGGAGCGCGTGTCGGGCCGCGTCGACTCGGCCGACCGCCGGCTGATGGCGCTGACGCGGGCCGTGGAGCGCCGCAGCCACCACGGCGCCGCCGGACCGCTGCTCGGCGAGTTCGCCTCCAGGGGGGTCCTCAGCACGCTGCGGCTCATCGAGAGGAAGGTAGGCGGCCGCAGCCACCGCACGAGGACCATGTCACCGGATGACATACCAGTAACCGTACGCCAACTTCACCTCTTTCCCGAACATTGCCCCAACCTGCAAACACGAACACTATAAGTGTGTCCAGTACCATGCCCTCTTCCTTTAATGATCGAACAAGGTATCTCATTCCATAAATAATGCTCCAATTACTTTTTACAGCCGCTAATATACAGGCTGTTACCAAACGATACCGAGAAGCTTCAGGGGGTTGTAGAGGGTGTCGTGAGGAACAAACAACACCCAACGACGCTACAGAGCGTCGAAGTCACAGGCTCTGGCGGCTGCTACCAGGCTCTGAGAACTATGAGACTTAACTTCTGAGGTCATCAGTCCCCTAGAACTTAGAATTACTTAAACCTAGCTAACCTAAGGACATCACACACATCCATGCCCAAGGCAGAATTCGAAACTGCGACCGTAGCAGCAGCGCGGTTCCAGACTGAAGCGCCTAGAACCGCTCGGCCCCTCCGCCCGGCCCTTCGGCAACAGACAATACTTTGTACGCTGACGGACCATAGTCGGAACGTCTAGACGGAATGTCTCGAAAACTTGTTTGTTGTTCAGTGATTGTGACTGACTGTCACGAACACCAGCGGAGAAGATAGAGCTAGCTGCTGCGTAGAGAAGCCTTGTGATGTCCTGTTGCCTCAGTGGATAACGCTTTCCATCAGCAGTTCATTTTTCTCCTTCAACCCTCTTAAATGTTGAGTGTTTTTTCTGTATAAAGGAGAAAAATAAATTGTAGATGCGAACCTATGTCCGAAACCGTCACCCACGAACGTAACAGAGCATCGCATTCATCAGAGACAAGACCTGTCTACGCAGAAGCTAACTCCATCTTCTGCACTGGCGACCGTGGCAGTAAGTCGGGATAATGATAACGACCGGTCTGTCAGCGTACAACGTCACTTTTGCTGCAGGAGGGGTAGCCTAGCGGCAGGGGCCGACACCTGTAACTTCGACGCTCTGTAGCGTGGTTGGATGTCTTTTCCGGACAAGTGTATCTATCCTCAATTTGTTCCTCACGACGCCCTCGACAACCCCTCGAAGATTGTTCGCATCATTGTATAACATTCTGTATACGAGAGTTATCCCAAACGTAAGGTCTCCTATTTTTTGTATAAGTACAGAACTTTGTTTGTGTAGCAGTTGGTCACACTGTGCTTCACGCGTTGTGTGTAAACTTGCGCACGCCGCGCTGAGGCGCTCAGTCTTGGATTGACAGCTGTTGAGAATGGAGCTCCCGTTGGATGTTACCGCCAAGTGCGGATTGCGCGCAGTTATTTGCTTTTTGAACGCAAAGGGCACTGCGCCGATTCTAATCCATCGCCAATTGACGGAAGTGTATGGTGAGTCGTACATGGATGTCAAAAATGTTTGTAAGTGGTGTAAAGAGTTTGCAGCTGGTCAGAGCGAAATTCACGACCAACAAAGGAGCGAGAGACCATCAGTTTCTGAGGAGACAGTGACCGCCTTGCAGCCGAACACGACAACTTTCTGGATTCAGTTGTCACGGGTGACGAAACCTGGGCATACCACTTTACACCTGAGACCAAGCAACAATCACACCAGTGGCTGGCATCCTTCTTCAGCATGGCGGCGCGCTGGTATGACATGGGCACATAGAAACTGCCACAGCGTCTACAAAAATACATAGACAGAAATGGTGATTATGTCGAAAAATAACTAAATGTTCAAGCTGTAAACTGATGTAAACCATTGTAGAAATAAACAGGTCTATGTACTTGCAAAAAAATAGGAGACCTTACTTTTGAGATCACCCTCGTATAAGAAAACGTACTTTTACGTGCTTCAAATTTAATGTTTCTTCTGCACTTGTCCGTAGTTTCGAACATTCCTCAGAGGTTTCAGAGCCGTAGTGAACCATCGAAGTGGCGTCTCCTGATAGGTGTCAGAGCCGTAAGTGGCGTCTAACCATGAGACTCGACACAAGCGATGTACTGTAATTGAATTCTTGGTTGTGGGGAAAGAATCGTGGACTAATATCCACAAATGTTTTTGTGCAGTTTATAGCTGTGATGTAGTTGATAGGAGTACCGCTAGACGATAAGGCAGAGAGAGTTTAAGAGTCAAGAAGTGCAGAAATTGAGCCACATGATCAGCAATGTTTGCATGTCCTGTCAGCCACTGCTCCCCCCGTGGTGGAACGTGCATGTTCCATCATTTGTGCAGACCGGTGCATAACAACTCCATAATTGGCTCTACAGCTATTGGTGAGCACTGCAACTGCGTATATAATGACCGACGCACTTTGATATTCCAAATAGTGCTCAAGAAGCGTTTCACGAATGCTCACAAGGAGCCACAAGATTCACAGAAAAGCCATTTCATCTAAGTTGTTGGAGCAGTTTGAAGACAAATAAAGAGACATATCTGCCACAGATCGTTACAGGTGGCGATACCTGGTTGGGTACATCACTTTGAGCCAGAAACAAAACGTGAGTCACTGGAGTGACATCATCGCAATTACCGAAGAGGAACACATTCAAGTCACCACTCTCTGCTGGCAAAGTCATGACAGCATTTTGGGGCACTGTATTCCGAAATGGAACCGCGCGACCGCTACGGTCGCAGGTTCGAATCCTGCCTCGGGCATGGATGTGTGTGACGTCCTTAGGTTAGGTAGGTTTAAGTATTTCTGAGTTGTAGGGGACTGATGACCTCAGAAGTTAATTCCCATAGTGCTCAAATTCATTTGAACCATTTTGTATTCCGAAAAGGGTGAATTATTAATTCAGAGGCATAAAAGTAGACTCTGAACAGACTCAAGAACCAGTTCCAAAGTGTATCGCTTGACAAGGATGCAAAGAAATCTTGCTCTAACACGACAATTCACGCCCACGCACAACTCTCAGAGCTGGGAACACATCGCCTATTCAGATGAACATCAATGCCTCATCAACACTAAGACCAGACGTGGCGCCCTTGTCCTTCCATTGTTTCGGGCCACTTAAGGTTTCTGTACTTTGCTTTACGTAAGACACACTTTGAAGATGATTAGAGCCTAATTAATGTAGTGAAAACATGGCTACATGCACAGGAAAAAGAGTTTTTATCAACAGAGAACATATGCTCTCACAGAACGCTGACTTAACGCAATAGAAGGAAATGGAGACCATATTGAAAAACAGTACATCTAATAGAAATGTTGACTGCTCTTCCCAAATTCTAGCTCTTAAAAATGAATATGTTCCGAAAAAAAGCTGTGGGCTATTATTTATGGAAACGCCCTTGTACATCTTGCTTATCGCTTCCACAGACGTTCCTCCCTCCCTCCCTCCCTATCTCCCCACCCCCTCTCTACTTGTAAATTCATCAACCCATCAAATTCCGCTCGCTGCTGATCCATATGAAGTATCTCCATACATTCTGTTCGTCTTTCAAACTCTACGCCAACATCTCTATGGTTAGCCGCTATTATATTACCGACAGCACACTGATACACGGACCTCTTACAGATTCTCCCAAAGAAACTCCAGCAGCCTACTCCTCAGACAATGTTGTCCGCACTGACATTTATCTTACCTTTCAGATCTAACATCATATCAGGATTTCTTCCTCCTTTCCCATCCAACTCTATTTGTTCCCTCTTCGTAGTCATGACCTGCCTTCCAACCTAGTTGCCTCTGTTCGAAAATTCACGTCTTCTATCATAAACTGTCCACACTACACTTTCCTACATACCAACTTTTTAACCCTATTACCAACTTTGTCCTTACAATGTCAAATAACTTTCCTTCTCGCAACGTATCTTCTCGTAGCATAGTGCAGGTATATTTCCATCAGCATTTGTTTTTAAAAAACAATGAGCAGTTTGTAATGTAATCAGTATCTTTTAAAAACATTTACCTAATTTATCATTTACGTATTTTAAAACAGCTTTGTGTTTTTTAAATTAAATTACAGTGAAGGAAAAATACAACATTTTTCTGTCATAAATTTTAGGCGAAACTTTCCTCGTCGTCTCTCGAAATGTTCTAGGCAACACGCTACGCATACATTCTTTCTACGCCATAGTCGTTACATGAAACCTTTCATTTTGAGTTCCAGATCAAACTCCTAATTTTCTGTACTTGCGAAGTTGTTTATTGTAGCTGGAAAACTCCTTTTAAACTAGGAGTCGTGGATAATAAATAATCACGACTCCTACATCGTTGTTTGCCGCCTCTCTCAGGCACTTACGATTCTCTCACTCGACTGAAATATTGCAACGATAAAAGTCTCTAGTAGAACACCCGAATAATAACAGTTTACTTTATGCTCATTGCTCTGATGAAAACATCTCTAAAAGTAGAAAAGTCGAAAAGTCACACAAGAAGTAATCACTTTGTTTTCCACTGCAACAGTCTCGCTTATTTCTGGTTAAAAAAATAAATAAAAACTTGTCAACCTACTCAACTCTCTCCCCACAAATCTACCACTGACTCCATGAACAGCTAAATGAAGAATTTTTTTAACAGTCTGTCTTCCAACGAGTCACCTCTCTTGTCATATACTTGGCTTTGGTACCACTAATGGGATTGTCATTGCTTCTTTTCATATCACAAGTGTTGACATCAAAGCAACCTATTCCCATAATCAATCCAATCTCTTCTTCAGATACACATTACCTTAGTGTAAACCTAGTTAACAATGTTTAATGTCGGTAAGCTCTGTGTGCCATTATACCACATCTTCATTATATATCCTAACTCAAACTCAAGCAACATACAATATACAGTTGCCAGGAAAAATCTTGCACTCTTGGATCATTTGCACCCAATCACACATCTCTGTACTGAACAACTACGCATAAATTACAAGGAACGTCATCTCCACATCACCTCTCCACACCATCACGTGGGTCTGGTAGCATCGTCAACACTATGGTATGAATCGATTTTGATTTCAGTAAGGGAACAATAGCAAACACAATAATTATAGAGAGTGGTATTCGTTATGAGATTTTGCGAAAGAGAATGTGAATATAGTATTAGTTGACTGTAGAATCATCCATGGATAGTTTCCTGCATTAGTCTCACTTATAAAAAGCGATAATGCACAGATAGCATTAAAGACAATTGACTGAAAATCTGTGTTAACAGCAATGAAATGTTAATTTTCGGTTGGTACATACATTGCAAAAATAAGCTGGACGCCGGTGATGGAGGAGATTTAGTGTAATATGATGGTAGGTGGTGCTTTTGTGCACATTCGGAATACGAAATAATTTTGGTGAATAGAAGTGTTAAGATGAATCAGACATATTATTCTTAAGCTTTGTATTCCTAAGCTTTTATAGACAGCTCTTCCTCCATCCCTCAGGAGCAATAATGGTTGAAGACTCGATGGAACTCTTGCAGTAGGTTACACGTAAATTTCCTGGTCACGCTGTATTATTAGGGAGAGATTTCAACTTACCAGCTATGAGGCTCAGGTGATTAGAGTGAGTAATTGGAAATTCTTAAAAATTATTCTAAATGACTTAAGTGAAAATTACTTTGAGCATTTCATCAGAGAGCCAACACGTGAAAGTAACATAGTAATCTCCTGATTAGCACAGGACCAAACTTTTCGACTTAGTTAACGTAGAAGTGGGAAACAGTGATCACAATGACATTAAATAGTCGCTGAAATAGGAATGTAAAGAAATATTGGAAGATATTTCTGCTTAGCAAGTGCGACAAAAAACAGATTTCCGATTACAAGTGCTGTGAACATGAAACATTCAGCTCCAGGACTGAAAATTTTGAGCATAAATAGACAAAGTTCAGGAATATTATCCAATACCCCTTACAAACGTGTATGCAGTGAAAAGTTGTGAGGCATGGGAAAGACCCGCTGTGGTTTGACAGACCATGTGAGATAGTTGCTACGAAGGGAAAGAAAGTTTCACTACAGATTTCAATTTAGCCAAAACCTCGCTGAATAGCAGAAACAATGAAGACAAAATTAAGCCTAAAGAGAACCAAGCATAAAGCCTTAAAAAAAGGCGAAAATAAAATCCTATCTAGAGATTTGATGAAAGATCGTCAGGAGTTTTGGTCTTACACTAAATCACTAAACGGATCGAAGCCGATTGTACAGATGTTCTGTAACAATAATAGAATCGAAACAGAGGATTACAGAGAGTAGGCCGAAATACTAACTGCCTTTTCCCAAAAGTGTTTCACAGAAGACTGTGCTGAGATTTCTCCTTTAAATCCCAACTCCAATGTAAGAATGAGAGATATCGACATAAGTGACCGCAGGATAGAAAATCAACTGAAGTTACTTAATAGAGAGGAAAGGCAACTAGACCTGTGAGATACCTATACAATTCTGTGTGTAGGGTATGACAGTTGTAAGTGTGGATATTGTTATATCTGGTACTTTAAGATGTACGAGGGCTATTCGGAAAGTAAGGTCCGATCGGTCGCGAAATGGAAACCACGGTGAAAATCCGATGAAGATCTGCACAGCTGTGTTGCGCAGTCTCTCTAGTATGCCCGTCGATCGCATTACGTCGTTCTTTTTAGTTCTGAGCACACAGGGAGCACATAAAGATACCTAGAACAGTAACGACCCCCGCCAAGTACGAGGGCCTGGTGAGAAATTTCCCCTGAAGCTATGCAATCAACATTACATAACTGTCGTGCCGTTTCTTCTTCAAGACAATTCTCAGCCGCATTCTGCAGGGGCAATGAAAATGATCCTGCATCGTTTTCAGTTGGAAATGTTTGATTATCCACAATACAGCCCGTAATTGTCTCCCTCTGAGTTTCATCTCTGCTCACACGAACCGCTGGCTATGAAGACAAGATTTTGGCACAAGACAACGAGCCGTAGGCCAGCGTAGAGAATTGGCGGAAAGCACTGGCGGCTGCCTTCTATAGCGAGGGTATTGGAAAGTTGGTACAACGCTACGATACACGTCTAAGTCGGATCGGCGACTATGGAGATAAGTAGCTGCAAGGTGTATCTAACTGTTGCAAATAAAACATTTTTGATTTTTACCGTGGTTTCCATTTCGCAACCTATCGAACCTTACTTTCCGAATAGCCCTCGTACAAACAACAGTAAGTTGGTTATTTTTTCTGTGTGTTGAACAGTCTTCTCACAAATAGGTTACAAAAACTTTATGGCCTGATGTTTTCAGCACAGTCGTAACTGCATCAATAAGTGGACTACGCATGTCAGTACAGACTAACTGTTGTATCCATGGATCCACACTTCTGCACTCGACTAGGAGAAATAAGCATTAGTGACTTACCCTAACCAAGTGTACTCGGAGGTACTGACCAACTTAAAAACTTTCTACTCTAATAGCTATAATTATTAGTCAGTAAATGACGTAGATACTGGTGCAATGAATAGAATGTGAAGAATACGGCATGCGATATTGTGATGCGAATTAGACAGAGCACGGAAAGACCTAATTACGAGCAAGGCATGTGGAGTTGATCGCATTACCTCACAACTGTTGAGATCATTGGAAGAGTCAATGACGGCGAAACTATTCAGTTTTGTATTTATGATATATAACATAGGCGAAATACCCTCAATGGTAATCACATCCTGGGTTAAGTGTTTGCCTGCATTTGGTACAGCAAGGTAGACGTACGTGGCTTGTCTTCTCCTGACGGCATGTCAGTGACTTGCGGCACTGTGAGAGTGTGCTCAGTATGCGGTGACCGATGCGCACTCAATGCAGTCTTTCTGAAACTATTTTACAGAAACTATTCGGTAAAAAAATAATTTTTGCCTTACTTATACCTTTTTACACTGAAGAGTCAAAGAAACTGGCACACCTGCCTAATATCGTGTAGGTTCCACGCAAGCACGCAGAAGTGGCGCAACACGACGTGGCACGGACACTACTAAAGTCTGAAGTAGTGCTGGAGGGAATTGACAGCATGAATCGTGCAGGGCTGTCCAAAAATCCGTAAGAATACGAGGGGGTGGAGATCTATTCTGAACACCACCTTGCAGGGCATCCCAAGTTCATGTCTGTGGATTTTGGTGGCCAGCGGAAGTGTTTAAAGTCACAAGAATGTTGGGGAGCCACACTGTAGCAATTATAGACGTGTGGGGTGTCGCGTTGTCCTGCTGGAATTGCCCAAGTCCATCTCATGCTTAATGGACATGGATGGATGCAGGTGATCAGACAGGATGCTTACGTACATGTCACATGTCAGAGTCATATCTAGACGTATCAGGGGTCCCATATTACTCCAGGAGCACGCGCCCCACACCATTGCACAGCCTTCATCAGCTTGAACAGTCTCCTGCTGATTTGCAGGTTCCATGGATTCATGAGATTGTCTCCATACCCGTACACGTCCATTCGCTCGATACAATTTGAAACGATACTCTTCCGACGAGGCAACATGTTTCCAGTCATCGACAGTCCAATGTCGGTACTGACAGGCGTAAAGCCTTGTGTCGTGCAGTCATCAAGAGTACACGAGTGCCCTTCGGCTCCAACAGCCCGTATCGATGGTGAATCGGGTTCGCACGCTGAAACTTGTTGATGGCCCAGCATTGAAATCTGCAGCAATTTGCGGAAGAGTTGCACTTCTGTCACATTGAGTGATTCTCTTCAGTCGTCGTTGGCCCAGGTCTTGCAGGATCTATTTCCACCCGCAGCGATATCGGAGATTTGGTGTTTCACCGGATTCCTGATATTCACGACGTTGTTGTCGTTGTTGTGGTCTTCAGTCCTGAGACTGGTTTGATGCAGCTCTCCATGCTACTCTATCCTGTGCAAGCTTCTTCATCTCCCAGTACCTACTGCAGCCTACATCCTTCTGAATCTGTTTAGTGTATTCATCTCTTGGTCTCCCTCTACGATTTTTACACTCCAAGCTGCCCTCCAATACTAAATTGGTGATCCCTTGATGCCTCAGAACATGTCCTACCAACCGATCCCTTCTTCAAGTTGTGCCACAAACCTCTCTTCTCCCCAATCCTATTCAATACATCCTCATTAGTTATGTGATCTACCCATCTAATCTTCAGCATTCTTCTGTAGCACAACATTTTGAAAATTTCTATTCTCTTCATGTCCAAACTAGTTATCGTCCATGTTTCACTTCCATACATGGCTACGCTCCATACAAGTACCAGATACTTTCAGAAACGACTTCCTGACACTTAAATCTATACTCGATGTTAACAAATTTCTCTTCTTCAGAAACGCTTTCCTTGCCATTGCCAGTCTATATTTTATATCCTCTCTACTTCGACCACCATCAGTTATTTTGCTCCCCAAATAGCAAAACTCCTTTACTACTTTAAGCGTCTCATTTCCTAACCTAATTCCCTCAGCATCATCCGACTTAATTCGACTACATTCCATTATCCTCGTTTTGCTTTTGTTGATGTTCATCTTATACCCTCCTTTCATGACACTGTCCATTCTGTTCAACTGCTCATCCAAGTCCTTTGCTATCTCTGACAGAATTACAATGTCATCGGCGAACCTCAAAGTTTTTATTTCTTCTCCATGGATTTTAATACCTATTCCGAATTTTTCTTTTGTTTCCTTCACTGCTTGCTCAATATACAGATTGAATAACATCGGGGATAGGCTACAACCCTGTCTCACTCCCTTCCCAACCACTGCTTCTCTTTCATGCCCTTCGAATCTTATAACTGCCATCTGTTTCTGTACAAATTGTAAATAGCCTTTCGCTCCCTGTATTTTACCCCCGCCACCTTCAGAATTTGAGAGTATTCCAGTCAACATTGTCAAAAGCTTTCTCTGTGTCTACAAATGCTAGAAACGTAGGTTTGCCTTTCCTTAATCTAGCTCCTAAGATAAGTCGTAAGGTCAGTATTGCCTCACGTGTTCCAATATTTCTACGGAATCGAAACTGACCTTCCCCGAGGTCGGCTTCTACCAGTTTTTCCATTCGTCTGTAGAGAATTCGCGTTAGTATTTTGCATCCGTGACTTATTACACAGATTGTTCGGTAATTTTCATATCTATCAACGCCTGCTTTCTTTGGGATTGGAATTATTATATTCTTCTTGAAGTCTGAGGGTATTTCGCCTGTCTCATACATCTTGCTCACAAGATGGTAGAGTTTTGTCAGGACTGACTTTCCCAAGGCCGTCAGTAGTTCCAATGGAATGTTGTCTACTCCCGGGGCCTCGTTTCGACTCAGGTCTTTCAGTGCTCTGTCAAACTCTTCACGCAGTATCGTATCTCCCATTTCATCTTCATCTACATCCTCTTCCATTTCCATAAGATTGTCCTCAAGTGCGTTGCCCTTGTATAGACCCTCTATATACTCCCTCCACCTTTCTGCTTTCCCTTCTTTGCTTAGAACTGGGTTTCCATCTGAGCTCTTGATATTCATACAAGTGGTTCTCTTTTCTCCAAAGGTCTCTTTAATTTTCCTGTAGGCAGTATCTATCTTACCCCTAGTAAGATAAGCCTCTACATCCTTACATTTGTCCTCTAACCATCCCTGCTTAGCCATTTTGCTCCTCCTGTTGATATCATTTTTGAGACGTTTGTATTCCTTTTTGCCTGCTTCATTTACTGCATTTTTATATTTTCTCCTTTCATCAATTAAATTCAATAATTGTTCTGTTACCCAAGGATTTCTACTAGCCGTCTTCTCTTTACCTACTAGGGCCTCTGCTGCCTTCACTATCTCATCCCTCAAAGCTACCCATTCTTTTTCTACTCTATTTCTTTCCTCCATTCCTGTCAATTGTTCCCTTCTGCTCTCCCTGAAACACTGTACAACCTCTGGTTTGGTCAGATTATCCAGGTACCATCTCCTTAAATTCCCACCTTTTGGCAGTTTCTTCAGTTTTAATCTACAGCTCATAACCAATAGATTGTGATCAGAGTCCACATCTGCCCCTGTAAATGTCTTAAAATTTAATACCTGGTTCCTAAATCTCTGTCTTACCATTATGTAATCTATCTGAAACCTGTCAATATCTCCAGGCTTCTTCCATGTATACAATCTTCTTTTATGATTCTTGAACCAAGTGTTAGCTATGATTAAGTTGTGCTCTGTGCAAAATTCTATCAGGCGACTTCCTCTTTCATTTCTTAGCCCCAATCCATATTCACCTACTACGTTTCCTTCTCTCCCTTTTCCTACTACCGAATTCCAGTCACCCATGACTATTAAATTTTCGTCTCCCTTCTCTATCTGAATAATTTCTTTTATTTCATCATACATTTCTTCCATTTCATCGTCATCTGCAGAGCTAGTTGGCATATAAACTTGTACTACTGTAGTAGACGTGGGCTTCGTTTCTATCTTGGCCACAATAATGCGTTCACTAAGCTGTTTGTAGTAGCTTACCCGCACTCCTATTTTTTATTCATTATTTAACCGACTCCTGCATTACCCCTATTTGATTTTGTATTTATAACCCTGTATTCGCCTGACCAAAACTATTGTTCCTCCTGCCAGCGAACTTCACTAATTCCTACTATATCTAACTTTAACCTATCCATTTCCCTTTTTAAATTTTCTAACCTACCTGCTCGATTAAGGGATCTGACATTCCACGCTCCGATCCGTAGAACGCCAGTTTTCTTTCTCCTGACACTCGTGAAATGGTCGTACGGGAAAATCCCCACTTTATCGCTACCTCGGAGATGCTGTTTGCCATAGCTCATGCACCGACTATAACACCAAACTCACTTAAATCTTGACAACCTGCCATTTTAGCTGCAGTAACAGATCTAACAGCTTGTCTTATATAGGCGTTGCCGACCGCAGCACCATATTCTGCCTATTTACATGTCTCTATGTTGAATACGCATGCCAATGTCACTTTCTTTGTACCTCCAGTGTATGTCAGGTTCACGATGATGTACTCACCATTTCGTTGACGATGATAGTTATTGGGATATGTAAGTGAAAGTAAGGCACTGCACGAAATTCAATAAAGCTGGGAATGAAAAATAGAGGTCGTTATGATTTTGCGTTTATTTAATAATCCATAATATGTTGGTGCATAAGAAATTTACCAAACATATATCAGTCTCCAATTTCGAGGAAACTGATATGATGCAGCACACTCTTTTGCGATAGCGCCGCTCCAACGATAAAGCCAGAGTGAAATATTTACAAAACTTCTCATATTTCATAAACAATGAGAGATATTGAAATGAGATTTTCGCAAATGATAACACATAAAGAAGAGAGTATTTTGCCATATGGTTATTATGCAGAATTTCATTATCTACCATGTTATTCCTCTAGGTACAGACTTTTTGCTGAAAGAATGTAATTTTCAAGGACAATCGATATTTGGTGAAACGAGAAATGCTAATTTTGGACAACCTTTTCTTCAGTTCCTCAATTTATTGACATAATAAACCGCCGTTTCAGAATTGTCTCGCAATTGCATCTGGACAAGATGTTAACCAGGTGCCGCTCTGTAAATCCGCTATTTCTTGGCAAAATAAACAAATTTGAACGTGGCATCATCAGAAATTTTGTAGATTTTACTCAAAAATCGCCTTTCATGATGCTTTTCTGAAAGTTGCAAATGTTAACAAGTTGGGCGAAAGTAAATCGCTGCATTTTCAGCGGAATTCGTTTTATATACTAACCAAAGCAGAGATGGCAGTAGATCTTTTTGATCACCATCCAAGGGTGGACGAGGAGGGGCGTAGGCTCCATTTTGGAGTGGTACCCCCCCTCCAGTACTCAGCATTTCCCATACAGCACCGGCCAGTTACCCCACTACTACCACACTCCGCACCCATGCCCTGACGACTGCGCATTTTCCAGGCGTGTTGTTTTGCGTGGACCCTAGCTCATGATTTAACACGTTATGTTGGTGTTGCCCTCTTTGAAGGATTTTTTATAATTCGACAGATAACAGGTGGCGTGATTACTCGGTAATCATAAAAGTCAAAAACTATTTGTGTACATCATAAAATTCTTCACATTTCCCACTGTATTCACTGCCTGACATAAAAAGTGAAGCACCCAGAAGAGAGGAGGAAACGAAATAATATTTCATGGGTTAATTGGTTATGTAAAGTTATTGCAGTGATTAGAAATTCGAGACTAATTTGTATCGAACCTGGCACTATGATCCCGTCTACCAGTACGATGTTGCACTCCCTCTGGCCTGGAAGCACGCAATGATTACGTTGGGAAGGGTATCATAAAGTCATTACATCCTCTCCTGAGGCAATCTGGCAGCTGTTGTGATTAGTTCTCGACTTTCTGCCTACTGGCACTGTAACGTTGAGCTGATGTCTGAGCTGGTCGCACACATGTTCTAATGACTATATACCTGGGGATCTCACTGGCCATACGGAGACAGTTCATAGAGACACGGGCCGTTTGTGGACGTGCGTTGACCTACTGAAAAACTACACTGCGATACTGTCGCATGAAAGTTAACACCGAGGAAGCAGGATGTCCGTGACGTAAATTTGTGCCATCAGAGGTTCTCCAGTCGCTACCAGTCCTTCCCTGAAGTCACACCCCATGGCTTCCCACACCACAGCACCAGAAGCAACGCCGTTGTCTTTCTCACTGAACATTTCAAAAGAATGAGATATCTTTCTTGTCGTCGACATACTCGCCGACGATCGTGATCCGGGGTAGCACTGAACACAGTGCGACGCCATTTATCAGCAGTCCATGCTTCCCATTCACGACACCACTATAAGTCTACATCTACATCTAAATGGATACTCTGCAAATCACATTCAAGTGCCTGGCAGAGGGTTCATCGAACCACCTTCACAATTCTCTATTATTCCAATCTCGTATAGCGCACGGAAAAAATGAACACCTGTATCTTTCCGTACGAGCTCTGATTTCTCTTATTTTTTAAAAATGAACAAAAAATGGTTCAAATGGCTCTGAGCACTAGGGTACTTCTGTACTCATCAGTCCCCTAGAACTTAGAACTACTTAAACCTAACTAACCTAAGGACATCACACACATCCATGCCAGAGGCAGGATTCGAACTTGCGAGCGTAGCGGTCGCGCGGTTCCAGACTGAAGCGCCTAGAACCACTTGGCCACCCCGACCGGCTCTTATCGTGGTGATTGTTCCTCCCTATGTAGGTCGATGTAAACAAAGTATTTTTGCATTCGGAGTGGAAAGTTTGTGATTGGAATTTCTTGAGAAGATTACGTCGCAACGAACAACGCCTTTCTTTTAATGATGTCCATCCCAAATCCTGTATCATTTCTGTGACACTCTCTCCCATATATCGCGATAATACAAAACGTGCTGCATTTCTTTGAACTTTTTCGATGTAGTCCGTCAGTCCTATCTGGTAAGGATCCGACACCGCGCAACAGTATTCTAAAAGAGGACCGACAAGCGTAGTGTAGGCAGTCTCCTTAGTAGGTCTGTTACATTTTATAAGTGTCCTGCCAATAAAACGCAATCTTTGTTTAGCCTTCTCCACAGCATTTTCTATGTGTTCCTTCCAATTTAAGTTGTTCGCAATTGAAATACCTAGGTATTTAGTTGAATTTACGGCTTTTAGATTAGACTGATTTATCGTGTAACCGAAGTTTAACGAGTTCCTTTTAGCACTCATGTGGATGACCTCACACTTTTAGTTATTTAGGGTCAACTGCCACTTTTCACACCATTCAGATATCTTTTCTAAGTCGTCTTGTAGTTTGTTTTGATATTCTAATTACTTTATTAGTCGATATACGACAGCGTCATCTGAAAACAACCGATGACGGTTGCTCAGATAGTCTCCAAAATCGTTTACGTAGATAAGAAACAGCAAAGGGCCTATGACATTACCTTGGGGAACGCCAGAAATCACTTCTGTTTTACTCGATGACTTTCCCTCAATTACTACGAACTGTGACCTCTCTGAGAGGAAATCACAAATCCAGTCACATAACTGAGACGATATTCCACAAGCACGCAATTTCACTACGAGCCGCTTGTGTGGTACAGTGTCAAAAGCCTTCCGGAAATTCAGAAGTGCGGAATCGATCTGAAACCCCTCGTCAATAGCATTCAGCACTTCATGAGAATAAAGAGTTAGTTGAGTTTCACAGGAACGATGTTTTCTAAACCCATGTTGGCCGTGTGTCAACGGGCCGTTTTCTTCGACGTAATTCATAATGTTCGAATACAATATACAGGGTGATTCAAAAAGAATACCACAACTTTAAAAATGTGTATTTAATGAAAGAAACATAATATAACCTTCTGTTATACAACATTACAAAGAGAATTTAAAAAGGTTTTTTTTCACTCAAAAACAAGTTCAGAGATGTTCAATATGGCCACCTCCAGACACACGAGCAATATCAACCCGATACTCCAACTCGTTCCACACTCTCTGTAGCATATCAGGCGTAACTGTTTGGATAGCTGCTGTTATTTCTCGTTTCAAATCATCAATGGTGGCTGGGAGAGGTGGCCGAAACACCATATCCTTAACATACCCCCATAAGAAAAAATCGCAGGGGGTAAGATCAGGGCTTCTTGGAGGCCAGTGATGAAGTGCTGCAGACAGTGCTTGAACCAATTTCAGACGATAAGGTTTCATAACTAACCTTTCTCGTAGGAGTCTCCATATAGTTGATTGTGAAATTTGCAGCTCTCTGCTAGCTCTGCGAGTCGATTTTCCTGGGCTGCGAAGAAATGCTTGCTGGATGCGTGCTACATTTTCATCACTCGTTCCCGGCCGTCCAGAACTTTTCCCTTTGCACAAACACCCATTCTCTGTAAATTGTTTATACCAACGTTTAATACACCACCTATCAGGAGGTTTAACACCATACTTCGTTCGAAATGCACGCTGAACAACTGTCGTCGATTCCCTTCTGCCGTACTCAATAACACAAAAAGCTTTCTGTTGAGCGGTCGCCATCTTAGCATCAACTGACGCTGACGCCTAGTCAACAGCGCCTCAAGCGAACAAATGTACAACTAAATGAAACTTTATAGCTCCCTTAATTCGCCGACAGATAGTGCTTAGCTCTGCATTTTGTCGTTGCAGAGTTTTAAATTCCTAAAGTTGTGGTATTCTTTTTGAATCACCCTGTATGTTCTAAAATCCTGCTGCATATCGAAGTTAACGATATGGGCCTGTAGTTTAGTGGATTACTCCTAATACCTTTCTTGAATATTGGTGTGACCTGTGCAAATTTCGCGCCTTTGGGTATGGATCTTTCGTCGAGCGAACGGTTGTATATGATTGTTAAGAACGGAGCAAGCGTTAGTGCTGTGGTGTTACAGGCAGCTCACGCTTGGGACTCTAAGTCCCTCCTCTAGCTGCTGTTAGTCTCCGACCGATGCTGCGGTGTGACACACAATGTTTCAGGGAGTCCATTACTTGTTCTCGGATCTCGGGAACTGATGTTAAGGGGTCAGGATGTGCTTGTTGCACAATACGGCGAACCTGCCGTTTGGTCGTCAGAGGTGGTCGACTGGAGCCTCGAAAACGATAATACGTGTCCTCAAATTCCCATGCAGTTCTACATCGCACCATTATGACATCCGAATGCCGCAGGAATCTGAATATTGCACCATTCGATCAACTGCCCAAATGGAGGCCCACAATGAGACCAGATACTGATAGCGCTGTCTCACACGACTGCGTGGCATCTCCGTGTCCTTCACAGTGATCACTCAACAACTGACACTGTGCATGGCCCTTACGTACTCCATCAGGCATGGTAACAAAACTAAAGACGGTCAAAACTAATACTCTCTGAAGGGTGTTCTAACTGTCACAGAGAATTTCCTCTTTAATATTTCACATATTCGTCGATATTATGTACGTGTAGCTTCTTTTTTGTCAGGCAGTGTATTCACTCATTCTAGATATAATTAGGGGTACCGGTGTTAACGGCGTCAACATGTATAAAGACACACGAATAAATGCCACCTAATGGCTAACAAACTAAGCCACAGCAGGTCTATCTGCTGTGGTATTGCCGGCCGGAATGGCCGTGCGGTTCTAGGCGCTGCAGTCTGGAGCCGAGCGACGGCTACGGTCGCAGGTTCGAATCCTGCCTCGGGCATGGATGTGTGTGATGTCCTTAGGTTAGTTAGGTTTAATTAGTTCTAAGTTCTAGGCGACTGATGACCTCAGAAGTTAAGTCGCATAGTGCTCGGAGCCATTTGAACCATTTTTTTGCTGTGGTATTTCGAACATAATGAGTATGAAGACTTTTGCACTGTTGCAGAGCATAATAGTGACATATTGTTTCAGATTGGAAAGAAACTGAGACGGAAATACGCACAATGCTTGTATAGGGGCCACTGCACAGCACAGAAGGAAGAAGAAGAAAATCTTCTTACACCTCGTTCGAGTAGATTCAAGATAAAAAGAAAAACGTTAATGATCGCAGTACGTTCCAATCGGCAGTCAACGAGCGCAACTACAGACAAGATGGATTAAGCATTAGTTTCCTGTGGCAGGCACTGGTGATTAAAAAGGACAAAGGTACCGAACATCAGTCACGAGGATTTCGATGGACGAAGATATGTTCCGCGTTCTTGCCACACAAATCTACTGAAAAGCAGTGAGCAACGCTGATCGAAACTGCTGGAGATTTTGCCGGCACGCCTGATCGATCAGCCTTTGCTGTAAATCATTGTCACAATGCTTGAGATCTGTTTCAATCAGCTCGATCTGTCGAAAGATAGGCAATTTTCATAGTCGCATTGTACAGCTGCCTGCGTCACATTCCGACCGTCATCCAAAGAGGTATGACATTAGTTTCGATAGACCGCAACAGAGCCATGAGCCCCGATAACTTGTTCCATGTGTAATGTCATCGACGCCTATAAGACGCAAATGGCGTCGTGTGGTATAGCCATTCATGCTCCACTCACCTGGTTCCAAAGTTCATCCGTGGTGGTTGGCATTGGATCACATTTCTGCACCCGTCGTTTCACCGTATCCCACACATTTTCGATTGGCGACAAGTCCGGTGATCTGGCGAGCCAGGGCAGAAAGCTGATATCCTGTGACAGCAAGGAGGCACGTGTTCGTGCAGCAACATGTGATCGCGCATTGTCTTGCTGAAAAAAGACGCCTGGGGTGTTGTGCAGAAAGGATATGGCTATGGGTCGCAGGAAGTCATTCACGTAGGTCACACTGTCACAGTGCCCTGGCGACAAGTCTGGTGATCTGGCGAGCCAGGGCAGGAAGCTGATATCCTGTGACAGCAAAGAGGCACGCGTTCGTGCAGCAGCATGTGATCGCGCATTGTCTTGCTGAAAAAAGACGCCTGGGGTTATTGTGCAGAAAGGATATGGCTATGGGTCGCAGGAAGTCATTCACGTAGGTCACACTGTCACAGTGCCCTGTACACGCACCAACTGTGATTTGTCGTTGTACCCAACAGTACCCCACACCATGAGGCTTTGAGTTGCCGTTGTATGCCTTGTGCGAATGCAATCACATTGATGTCCCTCCCATTGTCTGTGGCGAACCAAAATGCGGCCATCATTTTCAAACAAACAGAACCTGGATTCTTCCAAAAAAAAAAGTCTGATGTCATACCAGTCCCCAGTGACGTCGTTTCATACACGATTGCCGTCAAGCATGAGTCTGCACATTCGCCAAAGGTAGGCGGATAAGTGGACAACGCGCATGTAACCCATGGCGTAATAAACGACGACGAACTCTTACCCCTGAAAGTGTACTATGTGTTCCAGTGTTCCAGTGTTCCAGTATTGCTCCAGAGCCGAGGAGGACGCATATCCAACCTGCAATGCGATTCGGATGAGGTGTCGATATCCTCGGAGCGTAGTCTGGGTGGTGCGACATGACCCATCTTGTCGTGTTCTATGGCCTTACGTGACCCAAATGGTGTGTATTCTTATGGGACTTAACTGCTAAGGTCATGAGTCCCTAAGCTTACACACTACTGAACCTAAATTATCTTAAGAACAAACACACACACCCATGCCCGAGGGAGGACTCGAACCTCCGCCGGGACCAGCCACACAGTCCCTGAGTGTTACGTGATCCATTCTGCACACACCCATTGCACTGCCGAAACATTTCATCCCATACGAGCAGCAGTTTTCCGGATGGATGCATCACGTTCTGTCACGCCAATAACACGCCCGCTTTCAAAACCCACTGATTGACGGTACGGCTAACGAGGCATCCTGCACATCTCTTCAAGTCACGCTGATCCATTACCATCGGTTTGCAGCGACAGCGAGAGCCTGGTAGGTGGTGTTGCGCCGCGATATCAATGTTTACCTTGAACCCGCCGGCCGACATGACATAGATGCTTATCATTTCTGGAGAATATGCTAATGTATATGTCCTGTGAATATGAACGTCCTATCTCTAGTCGGTCAAGTTGTTCTGTTCTTTCTGAACATGGGTGCATTTAAGCTCGTTACAAGAGAAAAAACAAACAAATAAAAAATTAACTTCTCTTGTGCTTTTGAGTAATAGGACCTCTTTTTGTACTAAAGTAAGTGCTTTTAAGTCCTTGTGCAGATTATTTTTGTTCCTGGTATTGTATGTATGAACTGAGCTGTTTGTTGGAAAAAGAGATACATTATTTAGGACAAATTTAATTAAGGAGTAAATATACGGAGAGGCAGTAGTTAGTACTCGTATACCCAGTTCTTTGAAGAGGTTTCTACAGGACGTCCGTCAATTTACTCCACAAATGTACTACCTTCCGTCGCCACCGTGTATAAGAACGGTGCTTTGCCCGCAGGTGGACCGGCTGCAGAACGGCGTGCTGACGGGCGGCGGAGGGGGCGGCGGGGGGCGGCGGCGCGGCGGGGGCGGCCGCGACGAGGTGCTGGAGGCGGGCGCCGGCGCCGAGGAGCGCGGCCGCTACGTCATCCGCTGCCAGACGCCCGCCGTGCTCGAGGAGCTGCTCAGGGACGTCGCCTCCAAGGTCGACGTCATCTTCGACAAGGTGCCTGCCACCGCTTCCCAGCTGCGCCAAAAAGCAAAAGACCAGCAGGAGGAAGCTCCGCTGCGTAGCCATTCGAGTGCGCTGGGTGGGGCCTCGCCCCTGATTTTGGTCGTTCGTGCCCTTGCAGGCAGTGGTGCGAAATGTCGGATATGCGTAAGGACACGATTACCTCCTGTTCTCAGGGAAAAAATGCTGCTCCGCGCCGCATCAGAATAAGCTTTAACGGAACACAAAAGCTAGGTGTCAACGTATCGAAGGACGTCTAAGTAAACATGCTGAAACCGAGAAAGTGTAAACCAGTTCAAACTCTGCGCAATATCCTTTCTTTCAGGAGTGCTAGTTCTGCATAGTTCGCAGGAGAGCTTGTTTAAAGTTTGGAAGGTAGGAGACGAGGTACGGCCGGAAGTAAAGCTGTGAGCTTGGGTAGCTCAGTTGGTAGAGCAGTTGCCCGCGAAAGGCAAAGGTCCCGAGTTCGAGTCTCGGTCGGGCACACAGTTTTAATCTGCCAGGAAGTTTTATATCAGCGCACACTCCGCTGCAGAGTGAAAATCTCATTCTGTAAACCAGTTATCACAAACCGATCGATGTACAAGTTGACTTCCGATGTATATAAAAACTTAAACTACGCACAGGTGCTGGAGAAAAATATGGAGATAGTAAAAACACTACATATTACAGTGCCTAATATGCAAATAGGATGTAGGAAAACCATTAGCATTCGAAACAGCTTCCTATCGTCTGACAATCGATAAATACAGGCGTGTATGGTTTACAAAGGAATCTTACGAGGTGAGTGAGAAAACTAATGAGTGGTTTTTATCTAACGAAGCTTTTATTTTTTTCAAACAACGATAACGTTCCCTTCAAAGTAATTCCATTCGGCGACTATCCTCCGGCAGAGTCTTTATTCCCAGTCTTGTTATCAGCGCTGAAAGACTTCAGTTGGTAGGGCGTTTAATATGTCGGTCACATTCTGTTGAATGCTGTCCAGAGTCCCAAAATGACGTCTTTTTAAGACCCTTTTAGTTTCAGAAAAGAAAAAATCGCGACGACTCTGATCAAGTGGATGGCGAGGAGGGGGCTGTGGAACAACAAGAACGCCTTCTGAGGTCAAATATTCCGTGACGGATGTGGCCATGTGAGATGGGGCGTTGTCATGGTGCAGCATCCAGTTTTCTCCAATGTCCGGTCTCATTCGATTCACCCCTTTCCGTAGCCTTCGAAGGATATCTTTACAAAACACCTGCTTGACAGTTTGTCCTGTAGGACAAGAGCACCCACAAGTTCGACGTTTTCGTCGGTTTTTTAAGTTGAAGGTCTCCCTGAGCGACGTTCATCTTCAACGTGGCCCAGCCTTCCAAAAATGAGTTATGCCAGCGAAAAATGTGTACTCTTGATAAGGAAAGTTCCCCATAGGCCTATTTCAACTTATCAAATGTTTTTCTCGCGGTTTGTCACACTTAAGGATTCCCCAGGCTTAACGCAAAACTTGATGGAGCTACGTTTCTCTTAATTTCGTAAAGCACAACAAAAATACTACACTACTGGCTATTAAAATTGTCACACCACGAAGATGAAGTGCTATAGACGCGAAATTTAACCGACAGGAAGAAGATGCTGTGATATGCAATGATTAGCTTTTCAGAGCATTCATACAAGGTTGGCGCCGGTGGCGACACCTACAACGTGCTGACATGAGGAAAGTTTGCAACAGATTTCTCATACACAAACAGCAGTTGACCGGCGTTGCCTGGTGAAACGTTGTTGTGATGCCTCGTGTAAGGAGGAGAAATACGTACCATCACGTTTCCGACTTGTAGCCTATCGGATTGTAGCCTATCGCGATTGCGGTTTATCGTATCGCGACATTGCTGCTCGCGTTGGTCGAGATCCAATGACTGTTAGCAGAATAGGGAATCGGAGGGTTCAGGAGAGTAATACGCAACGTCGTGCTGGATCCCAACGGCCTCGTATCACCAGCAGTCGAGATGACAGGCATCTTATCCGCACGGCTGTAACGGATCGTGCAGCCACGTCTCGATCCCTGAGTCAACAGATGGGACAACCATCGGCGCGAACAGTTAGACGACGTTTGCAGCAGCATGGACTATCAGCTTGGAGACCATGGCTGCGGTTACCCTTGACGCTGCATCACAGACAGGAGCGCCTGCGATGTACTCAATGACGAACCTGGGTGCTCGAATGGCAAAACGTGATTTTTTCGGGTGAATCCAGGTTCTCTTTACAGCCTCATGATGGTCGCCTCCGTGTTTGGCGACATCGCGGTGAACCCACATTGGAAGCGTGTATTCGTCAACGCCATACTGGCGTTATCACCCGGCGTGATGATATGTGGTGCCATTGGTTACTCGTCACGGTCACCTCTTGTTCGCACTGACGGCACTTTGAACAGTGGACGCTACATTTCAGATGTGTTACGACCCGTGGCTCTATCCTTCATTTGATCCCTGCGAAACCCTACATTTCAGCAGGATAATGCACGACCGCATGTTGCAGGTCCTGTACGGGCCTTTCTGTGTACAGAAAATGTTCGACTGCTGCCCTGACGAGCACATTCTCCAGATCTCTCACCAACTGAAAACGTCTGGTCAATGGTGTCCGTGCAACTGGCTCGTCACAATACGCCAGTCACTACTCTTGATGAATTGTGGTATCGTATTGAAGCTGCATGGGCAGGTGTAACTGTACACGCCATCCAAGCTCTGTTTGACTCAATGCCCAGGCGTATCAAGGCCGTTATTACAGTCAGAGGTGGTTGTTCTGGGTACTGATTTCTTAGGAACTATGCACCCAAATTGAGTGAAAATGTAATCACATGTCGGGTCTAGTATAATATATTTTTGAATGAATACCCGTTTATCATCTGCATTTCTTCTTGGTGTAGCAATTTTAATGCTCAGTAGTGTACTTCACTGATGGCGCGCTGAAAAACCGCTTGTTGGTTGTATGGAGCTGAAGCTCGGACAGAGCATCTGGGAGGGTTGAACGCACCAAAATAAATAAATAAATAAATAAATAAAAAAAATCGCTCCCATTGTTGTCAGTCTCATCGCCTTTCTCATCCTCATACACCATTCCTCCTGCAAAATAGTGGCAAGTCCAGGTAGCGACGATGGAGATGGATAACGATTACGCATCCTTCTCTCCTAGGTAGACCGCAAACGCTCAATAGTAGTGATACTGATGACTGTGGCGGTCAGGGAAGTGCGACACTTCATCCTCGTGCTGACAAAACCTGCAGTGTGAAGGAGGCGCTATCGTGTAAGGGCAGACCATCACCATTGGGGAACAAACATTGTATCGTGGGATGGGCCTCTTTAGCGAAAATGATCAAATAAGCCTTGGCAGTAATGCGACAATGCAGAGAATGCATGGGCCACATGAGATACCACGTTATGGCTGCCCAAATTATCACCGAATACCCACCACTTTTTACTCTTGGGACGTGGACTCCGTCAGAAGTGTGTGGCCGTGCGGTTAAAGGCGCTTCAGTCTGGAACCGCGTGACCGCTACGGTCGCAGGTTCGAATCCTGCCTCGGGCATGGATGTGTGTGATGTCCTTAGGTTAGTTTAATTAGTTCTAAGTTCTAGGCGACTGATGACCTCAGAAGTTAAGTCGCATAGTGCTCAGAGCCATTCTGTCAGAATTTGAAAACAGTATGAAACATGATTCATTCGAAGAAGTGACGTTCTTTCATTGCTGCATACTTCAGGTTTTATGTCTTCCGGACCACGTTTTCCTGTTACGAGCATTTGCATCTATGATGTATGGTTCCGAAATTCCAGCTCTTCATGCAGTTCCCTGTTTATGGAGCTCTCTTTATGTTGTTTTGGAGCTGACGGGGTTCTCGAGTGCGACATTCAGTTCTGCAGTTCCTCTTACTTTCCGTTACAATCCTCGTCAATGACTGTCCATCACGATCACTCGAGGCACAGTTTCATGCGTGTTGAGACTTAGCAGTATAAATCTACGATATGATACGAGTCGTGTTTTTTAAGTAAGATCCGTTTGAACCTAAGAAAAGGTTATTTCAAAAGATTAATTTTTTTTTTATATTTCACTCTATTTTTCGACATAGTTGCCAAGTTTGTTTAAACACGTATCATACCTCCAATCAATTTTAAAGCTTTCGCCAGCTTATAAAACGATGGAAACAGGAGTGTTGGGAGAGGAACATGCTGACCGTTGGGTGCCATATGTCATCTTCCCAAGTCTTGACGAAGATCAGACGTCTTTTCGCTACCAGACCCCAACAGGTGTCCCTGGCATTAATATCAATGGCGTGTTATCTACCGACGCAAACGCGAATTCCGAGCACTAGGCTCGAGCCTATGCATTGGAGAACCACCCCCCCCCCCTCCCCAGCCCACAGCATTTCGCACCCTCAAACGGAAAGTCCTCTCGTACAGTTCACGCCACAGTGAACCCTGTAACGCACCATTTACAGAATGGGAACTCCTCAGCACCCTTGCACATTGCCCCGACACAGCTCCTGGGCCAGATCGGATCCACAGTCAGATGATCAAACGCATCTCATCTGACTACAAGCGAAAACTCCTCATCCTCTTCAACCAGATCTGGTGCGATGGTATCTTTCCATCACAATGGCGGGAGAGCACCATAATTCCGGTGGTCAAACCCGGACAAAACTCTCTTGATGTGGATAGCTACCAGTACATCAGCCTCTTCACTTTTTTTTGTAAGCTTCTGGAACGTATGGTGTGTGCGCGGTTAGATTGGCTCCTGGAGTCATGTGGCCTACTGGCTCCATGTCAGGACGGCTTCCACCAGGGTCGCTCTAACACTGATAATCTTATGTCCCTCGAGTCTACCATCTGAACAGCATTTTCCAGACGCCAACATCTGTTTGACTTACATAAAGCATATGACACGACCTGGCGACGTCATATCCTAGCCCCATTGTCTGAGTGGGGTCTCCGGGGCCCACTTCCGTATTGAGTGTCTCTGTCTCGTTAGTGGCTATTAACGGTCAGCAGCAGCTGTAGGGCCGTCGGTCTCACCTTCTCTGTATGCGGATGACTTCTGCATTTCGTACTGCTCCTCCAGTACTGCTGTTGCTGAGCGGCGCCTACAGGGAGCCATTCACAAGGCGCAGTCATGGGCTCTAGCCCACGGCTTCCAGTTTTCAACCGCGAAGTCGTGTGTCATGCATTTCTGTCGGCATCACACCGTTCATCCAGAACTTTACCTTAATGACGATCCACTCACTGTAGTGGAGACAAATCTATTCTTAGGACTGGTTTTCGACGCCCGATTGACTTGGCTACCTCACCTTCGTCAGCTTAAGCGGGTACTGGCAGCACCTCAATGCACTCCGCTGCCTGAGCAACACCAACTCGGGTGCAGATCACTCTACGTTTCTGCAGCTCTATAGAGCCCTTGTTCGATCCCGCCTTGACTATGGGAGTCTGGTTTACTGTTCGGCGACGCCATCAGCGTTGCGTTTGCTCAACACACTGCACCAATGTGGCTTCGCCTAGCGACAGGAGCTTTTATAACGAGTACAGTGTCCATGGTCCTGGTGGAGGCCGGAGTCCCTCCATTAAAGGTTAGCCCGCATCTCGTGGTCGTGCGGTAGCGTTCTCGCTTCCCACGTCCTGGTTCCCGGGTTCGATTCCCGGCGGGGTCAGGGATTTTCTCTGCCTCGTGATGGCTGGGTGTTGTGTGCTGTCCTTAGGTTAGTTAGGTTTAAGTAGTTCTAAGTTCTAGGGGACTTATGACCACAGCAGTTGAGTCCCATAGTGCTCAGAGCCATTAAAGGTTAGGCGTGCACAACTGCTCGCCAGTTACATCAAACACGTTCGTAGTTCTCCTTCGCATCTGAATTACCATCTCCTTTTCCCAACCTCGGCGGTTCATCTCCCGTATCGGCGGCCCAGGTCAGTGCTTACGGTTGCGGTTCGCGTCCAAACCCTTCTGTCTGAACTGGAGTCTTTCCCGTGATCACCTCTCCTCGAGGTCCATTCACGGACACCTCCATGGTGTACACCTTGGCTGCAGATTCTTCTGGACCTTTCGCATGGGCCTAAGGGCTCCATTAACCCTGCGGCTCTCCTCTATCACTTCCTCTCGATTCTCGACATGTACTGGGGCCATGAAGTGGTTTACACCGATGGCTCGACGGCTGATGGTCACGTAGGCTTTGCGTATGCTCGTGGAAGATATATTGAACAGCATTCCTTGCCAGATTGTTGCAGTGTTTTCAGAGCAGAGCTGACGTCCATATCGCTTGCTCTTGAGCACATCCGCTCATGCCGTAGCGAGTCATTTCTCCTGTGTACTTGACTCCTTGAGCAGCCTACAAGATATCGACCAGTGCTGCTATCGCCATCCTTTCATTCAGGAGTCCATCTATGCCCTGGAACGGTCCTGTCGTTCAGTGGTGTTTGTGTGGACTCCAGGACACGTCGGAATCCCAGACAACGAATTTTTTGACTGGCTGGCCAAACAGGCTACGCGGAAACCTCTTCTGGAGATGGGCATCTCCGAAACTGACCTGCGGCCTGTCTTACGCCGCAGGGTTTTTCGGCTTTGGGAGACGGAATGGCGTAACAGTAGGCCCAACAAACTGCGTGTCATTAAGGAGACTACGAATGTGTGGAAGTCTTCCATATGGGCCTCTCGCGTGGAATCAGTTGTCCTCTGCCGGCTCTGCATTGGCCATACGTGGCTAACGTCGCGAGGACCCATTTACGTGTCGCTGTGGCTCACAAATGACAGTCGTCCACCTCCTGCTGGACTGCCCACTTTTACCCGCTCTGTGGAGGACTTTTAACTTTCCCAGCACCCTGCCAACGGTGTCGGGCGACAATGCCTCAACAGCAGCTTTAGTTTTACGTTTTATTCGTGAGGGTGGGTTTTATCATTTGTACTAAGTTTTACTGCATGTCCTTTGTCCCTCTGTATCCTCCAGCCTAGTGCTTTTTGGGTGGAGGTTTTAATGTGTTGAAGAGTGACTGGTTTCCTCTTTTTATTCTCGTGGTCAGCCAGCCATGGTATCCTGCTCTGTTGTTCTGGTCTCTTTTACATGTTTCTTGCGTCTCTTTGTGGTTTCCTTGTCCGATTTTGTCCATTTTAGTGTTTGATGCCCTTCTGTCATTCATATGGTTATCTCCTTGCTTCCAACTGTGTTTTGTATGTCTCGATTATTTTACTCCGACCCTTGTGGAATTATTTTAACCGGAACGTGGACCGATGACCTAACAGTTTGGTCCCTCTCCCCCGCGTCTTTTAAACCAACCAACCTTTTAACGCTTGCTACTTAGAGGCCGCTGACCGTCTTATCGCAATCCGTACTACAGCTAGTCTATTGGGGCCTCATAATGTACTAATTTACGGAGACTACCAGTTGATAATAAGATCTATACACATAAGGCCTGAGGTGCGTTCGACATGTCAGTAATGGCTCTTGAGAAAAATAGTTTGACGGCCACTTGTCTAAAGCGATTGTGTGACAACGAAATATAAGCGGAATTTTCTTTTGAAATTTATCTGTACTCTGTGCAGGCGAGATTTCCACGCGCATTGGGAATCAATCATGTGTATATAACGCAAGTCGTCAAAATACGACGGCTGTCGGAAAGTAAGGTCCGATCTGGTGCGAAATGGAGAAATGGATGGCTGGTGGTTTGATTTAAGGTAGGGGACCAAACAGCGAGGTCATTAGTCCCATCGGATTAGCGAAGGATGGGGAAGTAAGACGGCCGTGCCCTTTCAAAGAAACCATCCCGGACTCTGCATGTAGCGATTTAGAGAAATCACGGGAAACCTCAATCAGGATGGCCGGACGCGGCTTTGAAACGTCGTCCTCCCGAACGCGATTTGCGAAAAGGAAACCACAGTAAAAATACGATGAAGCTCTGCACTGATGTGGTGGGCAGTGTCTCAAATATGCCCGTGGATCGAATCACTTCGCTCTTTTCACTTCCGAGCACACAGTGAGCACGTAAAGATGGCTAGAAAGTAGAGTTGCCCCTAAGTGTAGGTCCGTGTCATGAGATTTCGCCTGATTCCGTGCAGTCCACATAATGAACTTGTTATGCATGATGCTAGGAAAAACTCCGCTTACAGCTGGTCACATTGCTGTTTATTAATACACAACTGGTTTCGCGGCTTAAAGGTGCATCATCAGGTGGAAAAACGCTAAAAGATCATGGGCATATCCATCACTCGTAGTCAAAATTGGTATGTCTATGACCTTTCAGTGTTGTTGCGCTTGATGATTCGACTTTAAGCCGTGAAACCGGTTGTGTTTTAATAAACAAAAATTTTACCAGCTGTAAGAAGAGTTCTTCCCACCATCATGCCTGTCAGCAGCTGCGGTTGCCCGGAATATAAAATAGTTTGTACTTATCATGCATTTCCTTCTTCATGATAATTCTCGGCAGGACACTGCAACGGGGAACGAAGACACTCACGCAGCGTTTTCGTTGGGAAGTCTTTGATCACCCACCGTACAGCCCCTAATTGTCTTCCTCTGAGTTTCATCTCTGCTCACATGAACCGCTGGCATTTTGGCTCAGACAGCGAGCTGTAGACCAGCGCAGAAAACTGGCGGAAAGCATAGGCGGCTGCCTTCTACGACACGGGTAATGGAGGACTGCTACAACGTTACAACATATGTCTGAGTAGGAGAGGCATCTACACTCCTGGAAATGGAAAAAAGAACACATTGACACCGGTGTGTCAGACCCACCATACTTGCTCCGGACACTGCGAGAGGGCTGTACAAGCAATGATCACACGCGCGGCACAGCGGACACACCAGGAACCGCGGTGTTGGCCGTCGAATGGCGCTAGCTGCGCAGCATTTGTGCACCGCCGCCGTCAGTGTCAGCCAGTTTGCCGTGGCATACGGAGCTCCATCGCAGTCTTTAACACTGGTAGCATGCCGCGACAGCGTGGACGTGAACCGTATGTGCAGTTGACGGACTTTGAGCGAGGGTGTATAGTGGGCATGCGGGAGGCCGGGTGGACGTACCGCCGAATTGCTCAACACGTGGGGCGTGAGGTCTCCACAGTACATCGATGTTGTCGCCAGTGGTCGGCGGAAGGTGCACGTGCTCGTAGACCTGGGACCGGACCGCAGCGACGCACGGATGCACGCCAAGACCGTAGGATCCTACGCAGTGCCGTAGGGGACCGCACCGCCACTTCACAGCAAATTAGGGACACTGTTGCTCCTGGGGTATCGGCGAGGACCATTCGCAACCGTCTTCATGAAGCTGGGCTACGGTCCCGCACACCGTTAGGCCGTCTTCCGCTCACGCCCCAACATCGTGCAGCCCGCCTCCAGTGGTGTCGCGACAGGCGTGAATGGAGGCACGAATGGAGACGTGTCGTCTTCAGCGATGAGAGTCGCTTCTGCCTTGGTGCCAATGATGGTCGTATGCGTGTTTGGCGCCGTGCAGGTGAGCGCCACAATCAGGACTGCATACGACCGAGGCACACAGGGCCAACACCCGGCATCATTGTGTGGGGAGCGATCTCCTACACTGGCCGTACACCACTGGTGATCGTCGAGGGGACACTGTATAGTGCACGGTACATCCAAACCGTCATCGAACCCATCGTTCTACCATTCCTAGACCGGCAAGGGAACTTGCTGTTCCAACAGGACAATGCACGTCCGCATGTATCCCGTGCCACCCAACGTGCTCTAGAAGGTGTAAGTCAACTACCCTGGCCAGCAAGATCTCCGGATCTGTCCCCCATTGAGCATGTTTGGGACTGGATGAAGCGTCGTCTCACGCGGTCTGCACGTCCAGCACGAACGCTGGTCCAACTGAGGCGCCAGGTGGAAATGGCATGGCAAGCCGTTCCACAGGACTACATCCAGCATCTCTACGATCGTCTCCATGGGAGAATAGCAGCCTGCATTGCTGCGAAAGGTGGATATACACTGTACTAGTGCCGACATTGTGCATGCTCTGTTGCCTGTGTCTATGTGCCTGTGGTTCTGTCAGTGTGATCATGTGATGTATCTGACCCCAGGAATGTGTCAATAAAGTTTCCCCTTCCTGGGACAATGAATTCACGGTGTTCTTATTTCAATTTCCAGGAGTGTATGTAGTGAAGTAGCTGGAAAGTGTAAGTAACTGCTGCAAATAAAACATTTTCGATTTTCACAGTTGTTCCCATTTCGCGACCGATCGTACTTTACTTTACGAATAGCCCTCGTATGCTATTCTTTGGACGGCAACTAATCAGTCACACTCGAAACTTAGCGTATTCTGCCCCTATGTTCTGATTTATTTCAGGCTGTACCGGATATTTACACTTCCTTCGTACTGGCTGAAAGGTGTATTCTTCAGCAAGTCTTTTTAGAAACAGCTGCTTAGTAGCATGTAGCACCTCTATCTGCAGCTGCCGTTCCTTGTGCCTACACCAGTGGACGTGGGAAGTGTTGAAGAATCGTCCTGACTCATACCCTCTCAGCCGCCACCCACGACTCACTGAGTTTGCTCAGACACGCACAACCCGCTAGATGTTCTACATGTGCTTTATGCTAATGTATTTTAATGTATTATGTATGCTGGCACGGTGACAAAACCAGTGTAAGAATAGCATTTTTTTCATATTACGTACAGTCTTCATGTGTGTAGTAGTTAGCCTATACCGATACCAACTATGGTTGAGCAAATCTCTCATTGTAAATAACAACTTAGTGTAAGCATAACAGTTTTAAGGCGATTTATCTTGCTAATGCTGAAGGTGATGGATTTAATATTTGCTTAATAATGAAGTAAAGTGTTTATTTCGACATAAAAGAATAACCTACGTAGGAACATGATTTCCATTAAGGGGAGGTTTACTGCCTTTGGCCCGAAACAAAGTATGTTCTTTGAGAATGTTTTTCTCGGGATGTGTTCCAGATATCAGTGTCAAATTTGGTCAAAATTTTTATTGATATTTCCCCTACAAACTGGAATTTTTTTCGATCGGAAATGTCAAAGACCAAAGGCGGAAGTGCCGTCGGAACGAAACAAAATTTCGATGTAGACCTCCACGTGAGGTTTGTCACAGGTCAGCCGGATCGTCTGAAATCAAAATTTAGTTGACATTAGCGAAGTATATAATATTCCTTAGGAGTTGTACCTCGCTTAAGTTATTTGGACCATAGGAAACAAAATGGCGCCCATTTGAAAAAATAGGGTTTTTTTTAACGATTTTTCGACTTCATCGGCCAGGTAAAAATATTTACAGTTTATGGATCGGAATAAAAGTGGTACATCTCCTAGAAACTTTAGCCAGCTTCGTCGGAAAGAAAGAATCATGCCAGTCGGTTCAGAATATTTGAAGTTACCATACCGCGCGGTAAACAAGTCATTTCGATAAAAACGCGTTTAAAGTTTTGACTACATATAAATGCAATATTATGTAACTTACTGCTATTCCGGGTCCATAAACTAGTCCTTTCTCATAGAGGACGCTCTGCTCGAGATGGGCCATCCTTCGATGCTCCAGAGCCGCTCGTACGGCCGGTGATAAGCGGTTTTGGGCCGCTTGAATCCGGTGGTCGTCCGAATGCTTGTCGAACTGCGTCGAATAGAGTTCCAGGGTGACGTCCATCGTTGTCATGGTCTTCAAAATTGCTGAATACCCTTCGTTTAAGTTGCTCACTGCCAGGAAAGACGGAATCTCCACAGTCTTCGCACCAGAATGCAAATGCTTATGGGTCTTACTTCCTGACACACACGTTCAAACTTTCATTTTAATTTTGTGTGTTTCCTTCCAAGCACCGGTACGATAACTCTTCCTCAGAAAGAAACAACCTAGCGCGTGAAAAAGCCCGATTTCAGGCCGGTGCATTTTTTTGTTCAACCGCGAATAACAAACATTTCCGTTCCGTATTCGGAAAACCGTTTCAGGGGTTGATTCTAAACACTTTTATGGATCCTAAAATAAAATTTAAAAAAAATCGATTTTTTGAATCAAAAGATAGTAAACCTCCCCTTAACAAATTTACGTCGGTTGTGGACCCATATAAAAAATCTATAACAGTTCTTTTGAGGGTTTCTACAAAAGATATTCTATAGAGAAAGTAAATGAGATATATAAGGTTTCACGATTAAAGTTCCAGTTTCAAAACGCTGTAAAAAGAGAACCTCTGCTCAGAATAACGTCAACTTTGAACATCGTATTATTGAGACAGGGAGAAATGTCACGGTTAGAGTAGGCCCATCAGCGAGCGGCACACGACTGTTCCTCAGTTTGCCTGCGAGAGCCCAGTATGACTGTCTCCATAAAGGATCGCGCGCTGGTGGTAAGCTTCATTTACAAGAACGGTGACTGTGCGCCACTAGCCCTGCAGAAATGCCGTACACTTAATGGTATGAAAAAAGGCACTGGTCTGATAAGAGTCTGGAGAAAATGATTTCAAAATACGAAAAGACGAGTTCTTCTGAAGTGCAATGTGCCCGAGGGAGGGAAGTGGTTGGTCCGACGTCTGTCGAAGATGTGGCCACAGCTCTGCAGGACGGTCGAGCAGTGGTGTGCAGACATGCAATGCACGGGGAATTGCCTGAACGTTGGACGTGCCTATGAGCACGGTGCATAAAATCCTACGAAACGACCAGTACTGCTGTCCACACACAAAGTCAGCCATGTCCAGAAGTTGCTTCCTGCTGATCTCCCAGCAAAACAAACGTTGGCTCTGGAATTTCTTCCTCCCATGGAAGTGGATAATGAATGGCCATGGAATATTCTGTGGAAAGGCGAAGACCATTTCCAAGGACATGTCAATACAAAGAATTGCAAAAAAATGGTTCAAATGGCTCTGGGACTTAACTGCTGAGGTCATCAGTCGCCTAGAACTTAGAACTACTTAAACCTAACTAACCTAATGACATCACACACATCCATGCCCGAGGCAGGATTCGAACCTGCGACCGTAGCACCAGCGCGGTTCCGCACTGAAGCGCCTAGAACTGCTCGGTCACAACGGCCGGCAGTCACCGTTCCAACTTAGTAATTTGTCTTATTATGTTGACGGCATCGTTTATCGTATTTTTTTCGAGGAGATAAATATTGCGGGTCCTGTTACTTGTACCGTTTCTGGTAAACGCTAGGAGAGTCTTTGCGCACCAACGTCATTCCGACTCTTCAACGGCGTGGATGTGTGGGTAGGATCATTTTTTACGCAAGATGGCTCTCCTCCGCACATTACACAACCAGTTAAGCGGCTGCTCCACCGGCATTTCGGAAATGCTAGGATTACCAGCCTCCATTTTCCTACAACATGGCCGTCCAGATCACATGACCTTAATTCGTCTGACTTCAGGCTGTGAAATTATCTGAAAGATGTGGTGTTCACTCCTTCAATTACGAACATTGCTCGAGTTGAAGGCACACACTGCGCAACGCTTTGTGAACGTGACCCCCGTGACATTCCAATCTGTTGTGGAACACGCTGTTTCTCAATTTTAACTAGTCGTAGAAAATGGTGGACAGAATATTGAATATGTGTTGCACAAATCTGACGACAGTGAGAAACTGATGTCATTTTGCTTTTAATGCGGCTCTTCGCCCCAGGACAATTAAGTACCGATGTGGTACGACCTTACTTCGGTGGATAGGCTTTTCTAATTAACTGCGTCACAACTGTTGACTGCCGAACTTGTACAGTCATGCACATTGAACAGTACGGGTAATATAATGTGCAACTCCAATCATAGCACTCGTACTGCAATTCATCTGTCATTTTCAGCCGACCCCATTTACGTTGTGATGTTATTAGTAAAATGTTTGTTAATTTTTTGTTCCATGACTTTTCTCTCTGCGTCAGTAGTATTCTGCTCATAATTCTGAGCAGTGTTTCTAAAGCGTTTTGAAACTGGAACTCGTATTATGGACACACTTTATAAACAGTAACACAAGTCAAAATGGAGTCCGTCTCAACTTTCATAGCCTAGTGTAATTTGCAAGCCATCACTGTTTGTAGAATTTACAGATTTTTTGTATACACTCCGAATACAAACTAAACAGTTGTCACAACAATTTGTTAAACTTCATTAGAAGTTAACCTACCGAAAACATGTATTACGGATTCACTTACAAAGTAGGTAACATAAATAGGAACAATTACATTATTACAGTCGTAACCATGACAATTATCTCGTCTAGAAATGTAAACTCCATTCCATCAGGCGACGAAGAAATTTGACCTAGTGGATTCACCACCCACGAAGTAGCTCACCGTTATACAAGAATTAATGTTGGCTGCTGCATAGCTGAAACGTATCTGTGATTTCTCCACATTATGTCATTAATTAAAGAAACATTTCGAACGCATTTGGGAACCTTAGAAAGATAAAGTTGACTGGACTGAAGGAAGCGAACTAACTGGTTTTCGACGACATTCAGGCAGTGTAGCCTCGGAGAGCATTCTACATTTAAAAGGGAAGCCACCGATACATCTTGAAAGGAAAATTGGAAGACCAAAATAGCACATAGAATTACGTAACAAACGTCTCATATCAAATGTTGCCAACACCTGGCAGGAAAGACGCTAAGTAGGTGGAAGATTAACATGCACTCAGAGTTCTGAAGAGTTCGGAAAGAAAACGGCTTTGATGTTGCAAAGGAGCCATCGTGGCACTTTAAACGATATGAGAAAAACTACTGAAAACCTAATTCTGGATAGCCATAAGGTATTCTCAACAGCTGTCCGCCACAATTGTAGTTCTGTGTCCCAACCACAGATGTAATGAAACATATTGAACTGGCACATAAATCAACCGAACATTGCTTTCGCCCCTCCCCCCCGGCTCCCCCTCCCCCTCCGGGCAGTTGTGAGGGGAGCTAGATGATTTGGTACACGCGAGGCAGTACTCGATTGCGCGTTAACAGTAAACTATTTTGATATCGAGCACGACAGTAGTGACGTATACTATGCTTGTGTGTATATGCCCCGTTGGCTACATCACTTTAACCAGACAAACTCATATTCAGAAAAGAAAAACAGAAAACCTTGAACGACTAGAGATAGGACGTTCATGACATTATAAGCTTTTCAGTCACCTCGGTTCAGCACGTCTCCTGTTGCCTAACAGGCACTAGTTCCGCCATGGACCCTGATAACTTGTTCCATGCGTGATGGCATCGATGCATATAAGGCGCGAATGCCGTCCTGTGGTATAGCCACCCATACTGCATTCACCTGGTTCCAAAGTTCATCTGTAGTGGTTGGCATTGGGTCACGGTGCTGCACCCGTCGTTTCACGATATCCCACACATTTTCGATTGGGAACAAGTATGGAGATCTGGTGGGCCAGGGCAAAAAGCTGACATCCTGTGACACCAACAAGTCAGCAACATGTGGTGGTGCATTGACTTGCTGAAGAATGGGGGCTGCGGTATTGCTTGGGTTGGTGCTGTATGTCGTGCGTGAATGTAGTCACTACGATGCCGCCCCCCTCCCCCCCCCCCCGCCCCGTCCTAAACACGCACATCATTTTCAAACAAGCAGAATCGGGATTCGGCCGAAAACACTATCTGATGCCATTCCTGTCCACAGTGATGGCGTTTCTGCTCATTCGTCAAAGGTATGCGGACAGATGGACGACGCGCATGTAACGCGTGCCGTAACAAACGCCGACGGTCTGTCACACCTGGTAGCGTACGATGTGTTCCACTGTTGCGCCAAAGCCGAGGAGGACGCAGGTCTGTCCTGCCATGACATTCGAATGAGGTGTCCATCTTCTGGCGGGCTGGTCTGGGTGGTGCGACCTGACCCATCTCGTCGTGTATTTCGACCTTCCGTGGGCGATTCTGCATACACCCGTTGCACTGCCGAATCACTTCGTCCCACACGTGCAGCATTTTCCCAGATGGACGCATGACATTCTCTCATGCCAATAATGCGCTCACTTTCAGACTCACGGTATGGTTCGCGCATGCATCTGCGAGGCATCGACCTTGAATCCGACACGGTTCAAATGCTAATCATTTCTGCAGAACATACGAGGTGTGTTTTTTACGTAAGGTCCGTTTTGTTGTAGACACTAGTAGTTCTTGCCCATACCGCAACGAGCGTGTGCGTCGTGTACCGGCATGCCTCTGGAACAACTGTGATCAGTTTCAGCTCTGTAGCTAACCTGTACGGTTCTGTTCTGTACTTTCAAAATGTTTAAGACTATCAACTCGCCCACCACGTGTGAAGTTCGCTCAGTGATATGGTTTTTGTCAGCAAGGAACCTGTCTGCTGCAGAAATTCATCGTCAGATTTTCGAAGTGTACGGTGATAGTGTTATGAGTGAAAGCAAAGTGCGTGTAAGTGGGTACGAGAATTCGAATATGGCCGTGACAACGTCCATGATGAGGACCGCTGCAGTCGCCCTTCTTCGATTACAGACGATTTGGTGGCTTCAGTTGAAGCGAGGATTCGTGAGAACAGGCGCTTCACAATGACAGGTCTCTCAAACGAATTTCCTGACGTGTCGAGATCAGAGCTTTACAACATTGTTTCTGAACACCTAAAGTTTAGGAAACTGTGGTCCCGTTGGGTCCCGAAATTCCTAACAGAGGACCACAAAAACCAAAGACTTGAGTGTGCGATCAAGTTCTTGACTCGTTATCACGAAGAAGGTGACGGCTTCTTGAGTCAGATCGTAACTGGAGACGAAACATGCGTTTCGCATATCACGCCCGATTCGAAGCAACAGAGTATGGAATGGAGACACGCACTCTCGCCCGTAAAGGTGAAGGCCAAACAGTCTCTGTCCCAGCCCAAAATCATGGCGTCGGTGTTTTGGGATAGATTTGGTGCTTTGTTGGTCGACTTCGTGCAACGAGGAACCACTTTCAATGCAGAAGCATACTGCCAAACCCTGAGAAAGCTACACAGAGCGATTCAATACAAAAGACGCGGCATGCTGACAAAGGGAATTGTCCTTCTCCAAAGCAATGCAAGACGTCGCACTGCAGGTGAGACCCGCGATTTATTGGACAGTTTTGGCTGAGAAGTTTTAGACCACCCACCCTACAGTGCTGATCTTGTGCCGAGCGATTACCATCTGTTCCTCCACCTCAAACAACACCTCAGTGGGAACCCTTACAATGATGTCGACGACGTGAAAACGGCAGTGAACTCTTGGTTATCGGAGCAGGCGGCAAGTTTTTATGAAGAGGGTATTTTAAAATTGGTTGAGAGGTATAATACGTGTTTGAAAAAACTTGTCAACTAGTCGAAAAATAGAGTGAATTATGCACTTCCTGAAAATAAATTTACTTTTCAGAAATAACCTTTCGTTGTGCACTTATGTTCGAACGGACCTTACTTAAACACGCCTCGTACTAGTGTATCGTGCAAATATGAACGTCCTATCGCTAGTCTTTCAAGTGTACTGTTCTTTTTTTTTTAACATTAACGTATAATAATATACACGTGACATATACTGTGGTGTCACCGCCAGACACCACACTTGCTAGGTGGTAGCCTTTAAATCGGCCGCGGTCCGCTAGTATACGTCGGACCCGCGTGTCGCCACTGTCAGTGATTGCAGACCGAGCGCCGCCACACGGCAGGTCTAGAGAGTCGTCCTAGCGCTCGCCCCAGTTGTACAGCAGACTTTGCCAGAGATGGATCACTGACAAATACGCTCTCATTTGCCGAGACGATAGTTAGCATAGCCTTCAGCTACGTCATTTGCTACGACCTACCAAGGCGCCATTACCAGTTTATATTGAGATTGTAATTATGTGTCATCAAGAGCGTTGTTCTCCAATTATGGATTAAAGTTAAGTATTCCAGAAGCTATGTACTATTTTTGGCTACTATAATTACTTTACCTTGTTCCAGACCTCACGCCAGTCTGCGTGAGCTTAAACGCGTGCATTTCGGCCTCCTCTAGCAACACGGTGTTGGCTCTTCTGCCAACACATCATACACCACTTTGAGTTTTAAGGTAGTTACCAAACGACATAACATGTTTATAACATTATACACGACTAGATCGAAAGTTATCCGGACACCCCTCTATGTAACGCGTGATAGACCGCTAGACGCCACATAAGGGGGGCCGCCAGCACAGATGAAGGCTTGTCAGTAGAAAAGTAGTAATGTCAGAATGGGTGTGACAGGAGGGCTCAGCGACTTCGAACGTTGACTAGCGGTTGGATGTAATCTGAGTAACAAACTCAGCAGCGACATTTCAGACGTTCTAAAGCTGTCCAAGTCGAGTGTTGCGATTGTGAAGTGGAAACGGCAAGGATACCACAGCTAATGCGAGACCAGACAGATCTCACGCACCGACGCACAGGGACTGATCAGATTTGCGGAAGTTAGTTGTAAAAAATAGCATGAAATCAAGGGAATGAATGGCTCGTGAGTTCCGGTGTGCAAGCAGTAGTACGGGTAGCACGGTGACTGTGCCTACGGAGTTGTAGAAAATGGAGTTCCATGAAAGCCACACGTTGCTGCATTTACTGCTGAGCGACGCTTGATGTGATTGAGGTGCTTCGCAGTAGGACAGCTAATGACTAAAATCAAGTGATTTGGGGTGATGAAGCACGCTATACCCTGTGGCAACCCGATGGAAAAATTTGAGTTTGCCTGAAGAACGTTGCTATCATATGTAGTGCCGGCAATGAAGTACTGGGGAGGTGGTGTTATGGTATGTGAGTGTTTTTCGTTGTTAGGGTGTGGTATCGTAATTGTGAATAAGAAAACATAAATGGGGAAGGTTATGAACACATTTTACAGCAATATCTAAAGCACACAATAGAGGAAACGTTTGAAAACAATGATTGTATTAGCATGAGGATGCGTCCTCATAAAGCAGCACATGGTAGGCACAGTAACGTTCCTCAAGTAGCCTGGCCACGTTCTGAAACCCACAGAACACCTTCGAGATGAATTAGACGTCCACCACGCAGCAGATCCCAACGTCTAACATCACTACCTTATCTGGTTTTGGCTCTTGAGGAAGAATGGGCGGCCATTTCTCCACAGACACTCAGACACAACACTAAAAGTGTACCCAGCTGGGTTCAAGCAGTCATAAAATAGAATCGTGGACACAACCCATATTAATACCGGCTAATAGCTGTCCTGATGGTTCTGATCAGACAGTATACGTTTACAATGGTGAGCCAAATCACTAAGACCACCTCCTTAATAGCTTGTTTGTCCATCTTTGGAATGAAATACATTGAGCAGTGCGTGGCTCATGTTCGTGCCATCTATTATGTATCGCCTTGTTTTACCGTACGGCCGCCTCGTCATTTTAAATTTCAATTACTGTTGTCACTGAATTACTATCTTGCCTGCCAGTGAGTGGCAGCAGCAGTGCGTATCGATATTTGCCCTGCCGTATTATCTTTGCTGGACGGCTGTTACTTCCCGATCGTGGTGTGCCGTGGAGAGAGGTCGGACCTGGCACTCGTTGAGTTGGAACGCGGCAGAAGTGCAGTCGGAGACGGAGCGCTCAGGCGCCGACAGCCGGTACTCGCCGGCCGCTCGCGACACAGGATGAACTGTCCGACGGACGGATTTGGCAGAGGGATCGACCGTTGGTCGGTCGTTCAGTTGGTAGCCTCGTTGGGCGACGTGTGTTTGGTCTTTTGACCGTTTCTGGGCCTGTTCACTGGGTCATCTTGCTGGGCGTGGCTCGGTTCCTTCTTGTGCGGAGACGTCGTGGCCAATGGGCAAGAGTTACCTCTGCATGACTGGGTCCGAGCCAGTGTGCCCGGATCGCCGTGTCTCCCAGTTCCCGACGGACAGCGGACGCACATGGTTTGAGTGTCAACGACCTTGTTCGGTTGTTGCTCGGTCGTCTGGTCAGACGACGTGTGTTTCGCCACCGACCGTCCTTCGGGTTTGTGTATGCGTCCGCCGGTGATTTGTTCTAATTGTTCATCAGTGATTCGTTTTACGAGTGTTCGAGTTTCTTGTGGCAGTGTTTCGTGCAACACTGTGTACCCTGTGTCAGTTCAGCTGAGCAATGCTCTAAATGCTGTAATGCTGTTGGTCGGCTGCGACAGAGCAGCGAGTGAGTGTCTTCTTACCGTGTTGATCCTGTCCGCCACGGCGTGTAGTTCCACAGTACCTCGCCTCCCACCTTCCAAACTTTACAGAAGCCTGCTTCGCAGGAGAGCTTCTGTAAAGTTTGGAAGGTAGGAGGCGAGGTACTGGCAGAAGTAAAGCTGTGAGGACGGGGCGTGAGTCGTGCTTCGGTAGCTCAGATGGTAGAGCACTTGCCCGCGAAAGGCAAAGATCCCGAGTTCGAGTCTCGGTCCGGCACACAGTTTTAATCTGCTAGGAAGTTTAATATTGTGTGTTCATAAATAAAGTTTGTATGTTGAGTGCAACTGACAGGAACTCATTTTGGCCCCTTTCCACAACCTAATGGCTCTGAGCACTATGCGACTCAACATCTGTGGTCATAAGTCCCCTAGAACTTAGAACTACTTAAACCTAACTAACCTAAGGACATCACACACATCCATGCCCGAGGCAGGATTCGAACCTGCGACCGTAGCAGTCGCGCGGTCACAACCTAATCCGCTCTGTTCTGCTAGCCCAGGCATTTCATACATCACAGATTTTCCGTATCAGGGATCCGACAGTTTTTTGGTAGGTTTGTGGCATTAGATATCTAGGATCAGGTTATGTATTTCACGGAAATAAGGGGCCGCTGATTTGCGCACGAGGTTATGGCGCCCGATAACGATCCATATGGGTTCCACAGGATTTACATCAGGCGAGTTTCGTCGCAAAGACAATAACGTGAGTTCACTACAGTGATCCTCAAACCACTGGAGCACGGTTGTCTCTCCGAGACATCGACAATTATACTGCAGAAAGAGAACTTCGCCGTCTGGAAAGGCATCGAACACGAATGGATGCAGGTGGTTCGCAGCTGTCAGCGTGTCTTCGACTACTATCACAGGTTCCATACAAGCGCAGGATAATGTCTTCCCATAGCATAGTACTGGTCCCACCAGCCTGCGTCCGTGGCCCGCTGCACCTTTTCAGCCGCCGTTCATCTCGATGACGGCGTTTGTGGAGACGAACAGAGACCTAATGTAGCAAAAATGTGATTTACCCGTAGAGTCGACGCGTTTCTATTGACCGACGGTGGATTCCCGATGGCCCCCTGTGCGCTTCAATCGTAACTGATGATGTCGTTGTGTTAACGTGTGCACATGTAGGGGCGCGCAGCTGCGGCGCTCCACGTTCAACAATGTAGATGAACGGTGTTCTCCGAAACACTTGTGCGTGCACCAGAATTGTGCTCTTGGCAAAGATGCTTCAGATCACCATCTATTCTACTTAACAGAGCAGATAAGCCTCTGGATACCAAGTTCTGTGAAGAGTCGTGTATGTCCAACCATTTAGCGCCATGCGGTAGTTCCACTGTCCTGCTCCCTTTCTCTGTAGACAGTATCACCTAAAAATTCGACCAGCTTCGGCGTTTCCGAGATACTCGTTCACAGGCTCTGCGTAACAATAATCTGCCCATAGTCAAAGCTGCTTATCTCAATGGATTTCCCAATTTGCAGCCCATATTTTCGCTAGGGTGATCTCTCCTCCGTGTCTGCTCCTCTTACATACTTTCGTAACCGCTCACGTGCCTGCAACGCCACCAGGCGTCATCCAACGCCGCGTTGGGCAATGGTCATAATGTTTTGGCTTATCACTGCATGTCCTTTAGTTCAGAAAGAATTTTTTGCTGTTACTGCAGTGTAGACAAAATAAAACTTGTCCGAAAAATATTTCATGTGCAGTCTAGTATAGTTCTTCAAAGCACGTTTCAAACAAGAGAATAACAATAGAGATGACTTCAATGCAATGAAAGTGATTTAAAGTCAACCATAACCCAGCACATAGAATTCGGCAACCGCAATAATAGTTGCAGTATATGGCCCTTGATCACAGACAGTAAAAGACAAGAAATATAGCTACCGCAAACAGCCTTAGGACTCAAAGGCAACTCTCATTCTCAGAGTTAATTAATAACACCCCTAGAGCAGTCCACCCCGATAGCTGAATGGTTTGCCGGCACGGTAGCTCAGCGTGTTCGGTCAGAGAGCTGGTTGGCTTCTGTAATTAAAAAAAAAGAGTGGATCAACAAACGAACTTGAACGGATGCGATGTGAGGTCCGAAATGACCACAAACAACGATTAAAAAAAAGAAAGAAAAAGAAAGAAGGTCAGCGTTCAGCATGACGGACTGCGGTGCTAAGGGGCCAGGGTTCGATTCCCGGCTGTGTCGGTGCTTTTCTCAGCTCAGGGACTGGATGTTGTGTTGTCCTCATTATCATTTCATCATCAGTGGATGGTAACGGGAAACCACCACTGAAATTACTTCCCTAGACGCTCATGCGGTGGACCTGTCTGACGAGGCTTCCCCCATGACAAGACCTGCCGAAAGGCAAAGTTTTTTTTTTTTTTTTTAACCAATACACTCAGGGTACCGCTTGCACTCTACACTGTACACTCGATTGGATCACTTATTTACCAACGTGTAGCCGTCGACTACCAGAGGACGTAGGGAGCGCTTCTCTTGAAAAGCAGAAGCCCTTTTCTCCGCCTCCACTGGAATCGCAGTCCTCTGGCCCGGGAGAAGACACCAGTTGCTGCAACGCGTTGTTTGTATCCACATAGCTGCCTCGCACCGTGTATAACGTTATTGGTGTCCAGTAGACAGTGGCTTGTATATCAGCTCGGAGAAGGCTTCTCATTCTGACCTCTACTCGCGCAGCACTCCGTTTCGGCCCCGTCAGTGCTCGTGGCAGTCACGTGCAAGTGTGGCCAGCCATCTCGTGGCAAGGCGCCATACGCCGCGGAGCGTGACTCCCTCTGGCGGGGAGCGAGTGACTATTACAGACGAGTTTAATAATTCTTGACTGGTTGTTTAAACGCATGCAAGTCCTCGATAGCACACGACAAAATTAGGACCTTCAGCGGCTACCTTTTCAGTTACATATTGATTTCCTGTGGGCGCTGCACGAAGCCGAGCGTTTGCGAAGTGTCGCGGACAAGCTGACTAGTGTGACGTCACATGTTCGTTGTAGGGCCCTTATACCTCAATGGCCCCGGATAACTGGCACGCAGGGTGAACTTCGACTTTGCACCACCACTCTTCTCCCGCCCCTTCCTTCCATCTAACTACAGCTATCGACTTTGTTTTATGGTCACTGAGGTCTACACTGTTTACGAATGAAGTTAAAAGATACCACGTGGTTTCAATTAAAGTGCAGCTCCACACGGAAGTCCAGTGTGGGCTAATGGAAATGGAAATGAGCATTTTGCGTCATTGGCTGGGAGGCCACTTACGGGGCAGGTCCGGCCGATGTGGTGCAGGTCTTATTACATTCGACGTCACATTGGGCGACCTGCGCGTCGGATGGGGATGAAACGATGAAGTCAACACGACACCCAGTCTCTGAGCGGAGAAAATCCTCGACCCAGCCGGGAATAGAACCCAGGCCCCTTAGCACGGCCGTCCGTCACGCTGACCATTCAGCTATCGGGGCGGACAGTGTGGGCTAATGCTAATGCGTTAATGCAGAACCGATTTACACTCGAAAAAAATTAGTTCAAATTTTGGTCATCAGGTGCAAATCTGGCGCTGTACAACATCTCGTCGACGTCTCAAGGTGCTCATATTGAACAAATTATGTAAGCGGCAATTAATATTAAAATCAACATCATGCCTTTTTCATTTGTTTCGCGTTTTCTGCCTATATCCTGTTCCTAAACCATTACATATGGAAAGATTTCTGTATGTCTTCCTTGCATTCAAATGTTTCAAATGGCTCTGAGCACCATGGGACTTAACATCTGGGGTCATCAGTCCCCTAGAACTTGGAACGACTGAAACCAAACTAACATAAGGACACCACACACATCCATGCCCGAGGCAGGATTCGAACTTGTGACCGTAGCGGTCGCGTGGTTCCGGACTGAAGCGCCTAGAACCACTCGGCCACAGCGGCCGGCTTCATTGCATTCACTGCGTCAGATTTGCACCTGGTGGCCCAGATCGGAACTAATGTTTTTCCAGCGCAAATCGGGTCCGCATGAACGCATTAGAATATCTTCCAAGTTTCGCTGCCATACGATAATTGCAGCCCACAATGGACCTGCGTGAGGAAATTCTCTGAATTTTGGTGTACAACTTTACACTGATTTGTTTGTGTGTTTCCCACGTTTTGATTTTGTTTTGTGCAAAAAAAAAAGAATAATTGAAATGTGCACCAGCTGACTATAATTAAAAACATGCACTTCACGATCTCGTTTCATTGACTGTCAGTGGTTTCAAGTACCCGAAAGCGACACGAAAGTGTTTTAGTATCTAGTAGAGGTGGATTTAGTCGAGCTGCTGCTCTTGTTTTTAAATAGAGGTGAAGCCCCTCCACGCCCACACCGGCATGATGGCCAACACAAAAGGTCTACTGCCATCTCTGCATAAGGGTTAGTATTCACTAAAGTGAGGTGTCGCAGGATGTGGGTACTGCGATGTTTGCGTACGTCTGGTTAAGATTAACCATTAATACGCGCTCATATGGAGATAGATTGGTCGAAATCTGACGAAGGGTAGCGGTTTGAAGGGCAGAGGAAAAAAAGTGCCAAGGCAAGAGCCAAGGGAAAAAAACCTCTGCGATAGTTAGGTCGGGTGGTAAGAGCAGTAGCGGTTGTCTTGCTGCCTGCGATAGGTCGTGCAAGGATAGGCTTTGTTAGTAGTGGGTATCATGCATGTCAATACCTTGACGTTGTGCGTTTGTGCTGCTCGGCAGCTGGCGCTGGGTGCTGGTACAGAGTCCTCGTTCAGCGTCAGCAACCTGCAACAGTTAGGTTTGTTATCGATCTTGTGTCCGATAGGTCATATACCGGAAGCACAGTGTGAGGGAATGTTGGCAGATTGTTCGTGCGTCTGTGGGCGAGCTTGTCGGTGTCCCTGCTGTGGCCTGTTGGTCGGCTCTAATAGCAGCTGGTAGTTGCCAGTCAGTGTTGCTGATATGCAGGGGCTTACCGACGTTTGTCGCTGTTTGCGTATGTTAGTTTACCATAGGTGGCTATGCCCTAGCTAGCAGTGTCTTTGGCCACTTGTGCTTCCACGTATGGTTGTGATAAGCTGCTGCTCGACACAGCCCACACTTATAAGGTAGGGGGCCCAACTTCGTCAACCTAGTATCAGTCCTGAAATGTGATGGAAGAGGCCACAAATTGGTATATGTCTACCTTAATTTATTCTTCACTTGTAAGCAAATTGGCCAACGACCTTGCCGCAGTGGTAACACCGGTTCCCGTGAGATCACTAAAGTTAAGGGCTGTCGGGCTGGCCTAGCACTTGGAAGGGTGTTGGCAAGTGAGGTGCGCTCAGCCCTTATGAGACAAACTGAGGTGCTACTTGATTGAACAGTAGCGGCTCCGGTCTCGTAAACTGACATACGGCAGGGAGTGCGGTGTGCTGACCACATGCCCCTCCATATCTGCATCCGATGACGCCTGTTGACTGAGGATAACACGGTGGCCGGTCGGTACCGTTGGGCCTTCATGGCCTGTTGGGGCGCAGTTTGTAGGTAAATTACAGTTAAACTGATACGACAGACTAAATCAAGTATTTGACATAAACAATAACACTACAGAAACAGAAATACAAAAAAATTGTTCATAATTTCGTCAGTCATAAAAATTCTCAAAAGTAAAATTATTTTAAATGTATTTTTTCATTCTAACATTGCCGAACAGTTTCACTATTATAAATCACTGGAGGCCATGCATGAACAATGTCTTCAATCTGTTTTCAGCAGCCTTAGAAACACCTAGCAGATATGAATTCCTATGTCTGTCTGGATGAAGAATACAAGAATTGGAACGATCATATAGACAATATTGTGCGTAGAGCAAACCAAAGACTGCGATTCACTGGCAGAACACTTAGAAGGTGCAACACATCTACTAAAGAGACTGTTTACACCACGCTTGTCCGCCCTAGTCTGGAGTACTGCTCTGCGATGTGGGATCAGCATCATGTGGGACTGACGGATGACATCGAAAAAGTACAAAGAATGGCAGCTGGTTTTGTATTATCGCGAAATAGGGGAGATAGTGTCACAGACATGATACGTGAATTGGAATGGCAATCATTGAAACAAAGGCGTTTTTCGTTGCGACGGGATCTTCTCATGAAATTTCAGTCACCAGTTTTCTCCTCCGATTGCGAAAACATTCTGTTGGCACCCACCTACATAGGGAGAAATGATCATCACGATAAAATAAGAGAAATCAGGGCTCGCACGGAAAAAATTTAAGTGCTCGTTTTTCCCGCATGCCGTTCGAGAGTGGAACGGTAGAGAGACAGCATGAAGGTGGTCCATTGAACCCTCTGCCAGGCACTTTATTGTGAATAGCAGAGTAATCACATAGATGTAGGTGTAGGTCGAAATTAGGGGCAGGAACGATATTAGTGCTCTTTATCTTTCCATTTTATTGCTGCCCAATTCTTTCGCTTCTTCTTCTTTCACCTCTTCCTCTTCTCCTCTTACTAAGCGCTGCCTCTCTCCCTTTTCTTCTGTACTTCTGTACTTTGTCATTGTTTTCCATCTCACCTGACCGCACCCCTCGAAAACGTCGTCCTGGGCATACGCTCCGTCTGCTGTATCCTATTTACGCTAGTGGCTGTAGTTTCCCATGCCTCTCGCACGTAAAGCTGTCGACAGGACAGTCCGAAACGAAAGTTTATGCTCCCCATGGCTCACCAGGCAGCTAAAGTGTTTGTTGGCACCTTAACTGAGGAGTCGCTGAGCTTCGCGACGCTCCTTAAAATAAACGCGCGCTGCGGATTGAGGTGCAGCGAGGGCAGAGCTGACGCCTTGTGTGGTGGGTGTTGCAGGTGACTGCAGGCTCCGACTTGCCAGACCTGGGCGGCGACGACGACGACCAGGAGCCCAACAACGAGCTGCGCCACCTGCAGGAGCACAAGGTCGTCGACAGGTGAGCGCGCCGCTTACTGCCCGCCTCAGGTTTTTATTCCGCAAGCTGTGCGGCGCTGGCCACACAGCTTGTTCGCACTTCAGTTTCCAACAATGTCATTTGGCTACATGTTTTTCACTAAATGTTTTTTTTTCCACTGTCATACATTAATAAGGCCACTTTCTCACGAATCTTTTAACACGTGGAAAACAAAATCGACCGCTTAGTCGATGGTCGCTACTGCCGCAGACAGCAAACTTTATGGCAGCAAGTAAAGTGGCCTATGCCCACCCAGTTAGCCGTGCGGTCTAACGCACGGCTTTCCGGATAGGGAAGGAGCGCCTGGTCCCCGGTACGAATCCGCCCGGCGGACGTATGTCGAGGTCCGGTGAGCCAGCTAGTCTGTGGATGGTTTTTAGGCGGTTTTCCATCTGCCTCTGCGAAAAGGGGCTGGTTCCCCTTCTTCCGTCTGAGCTACACTATGTCGGCGATTGCTGCTCAATGAAGTTCTCCATTTACGCGTACACCACCATTACTCTACCACGCAAACATGGGGTTTATACTCGTCTGGTGTGAGACCGTTCCCTGGGGGAGCCCACCGGGGGCCGAACCGCACAATAACCCTGAAAGAGTGGTTCGGTATGGGACGGTGGAGGGATGAAGTGGACTGCGTTAGTCGTCGTCGTGGGGTTGTGGCGAGGACGGAGCCTCTCCGTCGTTTCTAGGCCCCTGGTTAAAATACAATACAAAATGACCTATAATCAGTTCTTATGAACAAGGCCATAATTATAAGGGGCGATCAAAAATTTCGTTTCTGTGGCCTTACAGTCCATAAACGGGATGCCGTTGGGGCAAAATCGCCGTTAGCATTGAGCCAATCACCCGATCGACGCACCAAGTTGAAGATACTGGTAAAACACTGTGTCCTATTTGTTTGGAGAATTCCGTAACTGCCTTCTACATATCCTCTTTCGACAGGAACGGTCGATCCTTGAAAGTCCGGGAAAAAGGTATGATAATTGCATGTGGAGAGATCAGGGCTCCCACTTGAATTGGTCTAACTTATAACAATACCTCCACTAACAGTTAATTAGTTCAAAAATTTTCACGTCGCGCACTCAAAGTATGATATTTTTATTCCGCAACTAAAAGGTCTTTAATGTGGCAGGTATTGCTACATCAATTGATTACAGTCACTGAAGAAAATTAACAATAATATCACTTATCTTGTATTTGCAATCCAACGACGATCTCGCTCTGGCTTTGGCTCGTAATTAAAAATGTTGTCTAGGTAGCTTAACTATCGCTGTTAGTGCGAAAGGCACTCGGGTGTTAATTACGCCGACTTGAAGAACTTACGAAGACAATCTTTCAGGATTAATTTGATGATTTACGTTTTTCACTGCAACGTGCTTCACACTTTTTAAACAATGATCACTTGAAAGTAATTCTTAACACTCACTTTTCACAAAATTCACATTTATTGAACTTTTTACACTTTCGCATGTTCTAAACATTACTTCATCATACAATTTCGCAGCCGTTACTGCTCTTAATAAAACTCACAGCATTTTTCATTGTCCAAAACTCAGACCCATCTTTTCATTTGCAACAGAGTCAACACTGTTTATAATCAACACAAAAACTTGACTACTCGGTAAGCTTCCGCGCCAAAAGTCACAAGCCATCCTCAAACATAACAATAAGTACAAAGATATTCATACTAGATATTATATCGATTTCAACATCTCAAAATATCGACGTACATACATATAAAAATGAAACCAAATTTGAATAGAGTGAAAAATATGAGACATTACGTAGAAAAATATTCATTAATCTACGATATCGAAAAAGAGGGTTAGCGGGTGGTAATGGTTTCGCAAATAAAGAACCATTACAAACTTGACGTCACAACATATGCGATATGGGGACTTGCGTTACCGTCAAGCAGCAGCACCCCCTTGGCGCACCATTATGTAACTGTGGTTTTTGACAGGCATGCTGCCCAATACACATTCCTCATTGTCCGACGTATGTCTACCGGTGTCTGTCCTTCGGCAGCCCAGAAAATAATGACAGCACGTTGGTCCTGTTTGGACGCATTTGGTAATACCGTCGCTACAGTTCGCCTTTCCGCATTTACAGCACGCACGTCGGAAAGACACGAATGCCACACACATCCCTTGCCTACATGTCGATACTTATATACCCGCATCGCAGTCGCGCTATGTTGCACATAAGCTGTAACAAAGTCCTTCTACGGAAACATTTTGGTCGCCCCTTACACTTAGAATAATAGTTTTCTGAGTATGGCGCCGCGTCATGTTTCAAATGGCTCTAAGCACTACGGGACTTAACGTCTGAGGTCGTCGGTCCCCTAGACTTAGAACTACTTAAACCTAACTAACCTAAGGACATCACACGCCGAAGCAGGATTCAAACCTGCGACCATAGCAACCACGCGGCGCCGGACTGAAGCGCCTAGAACCGCTCGACCACAGCGGCCGGCGCTGCGTCATTTCGTAAACTATCACTGAAGAACACCGACGTTTCGGCTGCGCATACAATTTGTTCCCCCTAATTAGACAGTCTGTAATCATGGCCAAGAAATAGGTGAAATTCAGTGATAGACAATATGACGCGACGCAATACCCAGAAATTTTTTACCGCGAGGGCAGAATATGGCTGAAGTAGAAAATATGTCATGCGCCTGAAGATAGGTAACACACTTACACCATTGGTCTGGGATGTCATGATGTAAGTTGGCTTGCCGTTCCTAAGGCGCATGACATACACTATGTGATCACAACTATCCGTACACCCCCAAAAACGTACGTTTTTCATATTAGGTGCACTGTACTGCCACCTACTGCCAGTTACTCCCTATCAGACATCGTGCTAGAGCAAAATGGGGCGCTCCGCGGAACTCACGGACTTAGTACGTTGTCAGGTGACTGGATATCAATTGTGTCATACGTCTGTACGCGAGATTTCCACACTGCTAAACATCCCTAGGTCCACTGTTTTCGATGTGATTGTGGAGTGGAAACGTGAAGGGACATGTACAGCAAAAAAGCGTTGACTGACAGAGATCACGGACTGTTGAAGAGGGTTGTAATACGTAATTGCCAGGCATCTATCCAGACCATCACACAGGAATTCCAAACTGCATCAGGATCCACAGCAAGTACTATGACAGTTAGGCGGGAGGTGAGAAAACATCGATTTCATGATCGAGCGGCTGCTCATAAGCCACACATGACGCCGGTAAATGCCAAACGAGCCTCGCTTGGTGTAAGGAGCGTAAACATTGGACGATTGAAGAGAGGAAAAACTTCGTATGGAGCGAAGAATCTCGGTACACAATGTGGCGATCCAATGGCAGGGTGTGGGTATGGCGAATGCGCGGTAACGTCATCTGCCAGCGTGTGTAGCGCCAACAGTAAAATTCGAAGTCGGTGGTGTTATGGTGTGGTCGTGTTTGTCATGGTGGGGGCTTGCACCCTTTGTTGTTTTACGTGGTAATATCACAGTACAGGCCTATATTGATGTTTTAAGCACCTTCTTGCTTCCCACTGTCGAAGAGCGATTCGGGGATGGCGACTGCATCTTTCAACACGATCGAGCACCTGTTCGTTATGCACGGCCTGTGGCGGAGTGGTTACACGACAATAACATGCCTGTAACGGACTGGCCTGCACAGAGTCCAGACCTGAATCCTACAGAACATCTTTGGGATTTATGGGAACGCCGACTTTGTGCTTGGCCTCACCGACAGACATCGATACCTCTCCTCAGTGCCGCACTCTGTGAAGAATGGGCTACCATTCCAGAAGAAACCTTCCAGCACCTGATTGGACGTATGCCTGTGAGAGTGGAAGCTGTCATCAAGGCTAAGGGTGGGCCAACACCATACTGAATTCCAGCGTTACCGATGGGCGCCACGAACTTGTAAGTGATTTTCAGCCAGGTATCCTGATACTTTTGATCACGTAGTGTATTAATGAGGACACTTTTGTTTTGTCCACCCCGTATGTTCGCTGCCTCTGAGCGCTTAATAAATGATAGAATCGTGTTACGCAACCACATGTAATCAAAGACCTCGAGATAATTTAGTCGAGTGGAAGCTGACATTACCACTCTTCAGCAAGAGCATTAATAAAGATACAAGTACAGTTCATAATATGTATTATTATAAATTAAACATATGAAATATGTTAAGATTTTAAAATTATCCGAAAAGGCAGTTGCAGATTGAAGGCATTAAGTAAAATATCGTTGTCCATTTTGCTAAAAAAATCAGAATATGAAAACCTGGCGAGGAGTATAGTTGTGGTAAGAATACTTTGGAAACGACTTCAGAAGACTAACAAAGTATTCGGAAAGGATGCGAAAGAAGGGATGAAGGAGTTGAGCTCTGACAGGGGAGGAAGAGGAATATAGTATTAAGTTGGGTAAACCTCTGCTACCAGTTCGTCGCTGGGTAGAGAATCACAGTTAACATTTCCACATGATGGGATGCGGAGAGTGTGTACGTAACAAAAGTGCGTTTCCGAGTGGCGTGACAATTTTCGTCGACGACCCATTGTGAACGAAGTCTCGTGGCAAATCCTATGACGTCCCAAGCTAGTGTGCGGGCTGCCGCTCTGCTGTGTTTGCCTCCTCACATGACAGCAATGGTCGGGTGATTAAATTATTAGGTTGGTGTATAAGTTCGAGCGTTTTCCGTGACAACAGATACACGTAACAGAGACTTTAGTCATCATTAGTGTATTCTCCTTCACTATTTACAGTAGTCTGCCATTCATCAATAAACACTTCCGGGCTAAGTTGCCGTGGTCGATCAGTAGAACTTCTTCTCCCTGATGTTTCGTTCTCAACTACTGAGAACATCTTCGGAGGTGAGTCAACGACTGGCTGCTAGGAGCTGGGGCCGCCGCTTATATGGATATCGTAGAGGGCGCCACCGCACGTCACATGGCGTCGATGTGCAGCTATCTCTGGCTATCGCCTGTTCTCTCGATTGCAGGCAATCGATTGTCACGTGATTGATGCAACGTCGACCGCCATATCTTATCCAATTTTAATCCTTCTTCTTTACGATTAAAATTGTATTGATGTTTGTGGATTTCAATTGCATCTCTATACATACGTGTATAATAATGCGACGTCCTCGCTAGCACGCTTGTTTCACCAAATTTTATTTTGTGATCTCCATCCTTAAAAACATGTTCCGCTACTGCCGATTTGTCGATATATAAGCGACAGTTTCTTTTGTGCTCCGTCAACCGTGTATTGATGCTTCTTTTTGTAGTTCCTATGTAAACCCTGCCACAACTGCACGGAATTTTATATACTCCTGGGGTGGCTAGGGGGTGACGAGCATCTTTTGTTGATCTTAGGCATTCACTAATTTTCGTAGTAGGTCTGAAAATGGTCTCTACGTGAAACTTTGCTAGTACTTTCCCAATGCGATCCGTGATATTATGGATGAACGGAAGAAATACTTTTCCAGCTGATGGTTGTTGCTGTCCCCTATTTTTAGGCATTTTTCTATTTGGGTGAAGTGCTCGGTTAATCTCGTTTTTCGTATAACCATTTTTCGCAAAGGCCTTTCGTAAATGATTTAGTTCTTCTTGTAAGTAGCCTGGTTCACAAATATTATTGGCCCTATCCACTAATGTTTTTATGATCCCCCTCTTTTGCCTAGGGTGGTGGTTTGAGTTCTTATGGAGGTAGCGATCAGTATGTGTACCTTCCCTGTAGACCTTATGGCCTAAGGTCCCATCCGCCCGTTTGATAACTGATACATCCAAGAAGTTAAGTTGTCCGTTCTTCTCCTTCTCCATAGTAAATTTAATCTTTGGGTTGATGCTATTTAAGTGTACCAGGAAATCATTCAAGTCTTCTTCCTCATGATTCCATATTGGGGTAACTTCGATTCCGCGACTGTAGAAATGACGTAGCTTTGAGGTAAGCAATTCGTCGAACCATGTTTGGAGCCTATTTTCATATGGAAAGGACGTTCTCTGAAGGTGTTCGGTAGAGAGCGGAAAAGGTGACAGTCTGTGGGCGTCGAATGACTTCCCAACACAACTCCTGTGCAGTGCTTTTTGTCAGTCTTGCAGAATGAAGGCGGACGTTATCATGGAGTAGCATCAGTTCACGCCGTCTTCCCGGTCGTTGTTCTTGGATTACATCCGCAAGGCCTCTCAGTTGTTGATAATGTCAACAGTGATGGTCGTAGTACACCAGAACGTCGTTGTTCCATCAGATGCATAATATTATCTTTTGTGGATGCGTGCAGGTCTTTGTACGGGGAGTTTCTGCTTTGTTTTGGCTCAACCATTCATTTCTTTTCCTCATGTTAGAATGAAGACACCATTTATCGTCATCAGTAACGACACAGGATAGGAATGGTCTGTGCTGTTCACGAGCAAGCAGAGATGATTTTGACTTACGCCATGTGGTATCCATACACGCGATTTTTGAACCTTCCCCATTGCAGACAAATGTCGCACAGTGGTGGAATGGTCACAGTTCATCACATCTGTTAGTTGTCGAGTACACTGACGTGGAACATTGTGGCTTAATGGGCTTCAAGGATCTTCATCAAACCCCATAGGTCTTCCTGGTTGATGAACCCTCTGCCAGGCACTTGAATGTGATTTGCAGAGTATCCATGTAGATGTAGAACGTGGAGAGTCACCAATGTCAAAACGATAATCCTGAAAACGAGAAAACCATTTTCTTATCGTGCTCTGTCCAATGGCATTACCCTGTACACGGTGTAAACACTCTACTAAACTCAAACAGAATAATATGTCAGGAATGTACCGATTTCTCCATTTGGCACTCCATTTTCTAGTGGCTAAGGCTCCACTCACTATCTCTAAATAACAAAATGACAGTATGTAAACTCAAATAGCAACAGTGAACTACAAACAAAAAAATGACAATCGATAAATAAACGTATACCAATCGGAATATCAAAATGCGTAGCAAAAACGCTACGAAGTTATGCACCAACCTAATACAACTGACTGGAACCCTGCAGTTTATGGAATCGTGTGCATGTCAACTAGTGGTGTATGTCTTTCTTCCATGAGTTCGTGTCTTCGAGAGTCGTTTACGTTTCCTGTTTTAATTTTCTCATAGATTAACCCTCCAGAGCTGTGTAGTCTCACATGTGTGCTTTAGGAACTTGATCTCCCAACGTTCTGTTAAGAAATTTAGTAATTATCTGTGCAGAATGGGTGGGACATCCACCACTGCGATGTCTCATGGACAGACTTGTGTGCACTAGGAGGTCTTCCAAAAACTGCGGCAGCGTATCCGTTAGGTATGCTGGATCATGGACTCTTAGAGTCCCATCAGTAACATAGCAAAATATTTTGCCACTCGTGGAAGCCCGTACACATACCATCATTATTTATACATTTCTCCCACCCAGCTCTTCATCTGCCCTGTAGTACATATTGGGAGGAACAATTTGCCAATGGTTTGTAAATGATGCTTCCTCCATAAACAATATCTTTCACAAAAATGCCGCAATACTTGGCAATTTTTGTGGACACAACTCGATGAACTATAACCTATTTTGAATCTTTGTCATTATCATGGCGTTGTTGACAGACTTGAATGTAAATAGATGAATTGCGTTGAAATGCAGTAATCAAAGAACAGACATTTAGTTGATGCCACTAGCACATTCAAGCGTTTCATTAGTGATACGTTGACTGCATGTCACAGCTGCTAGAATGGTTTTTGCTAACGCATTTCATTCATCAGATTTTCAGCTCCAGAATGAATTTTCACTCTTCAGCGGAGTGTGCGCTGTTAGAAAATTTCATGGCAGGCTAAAACTGCATTCCGGACCCGGATACGAACCTGAGACTTCGGTCTTTCGCAGGCAAATGCTACCAACTGAGCATGACTCAGGACCCGTCCTCACAACTTTAATTCTGCTACTACCTCTTCACCTACCTTCCAAACTTCACAGAAGTTCTCCTGTGAAACTTGTGGTTCTTAGCACTCCCAGGAAAAAGGGAACTGCGGATATTTGGCTTAGCCACAGCCAGTGGATTGCTCCTAAACTTAATTTTCACTCAGTTGGTAGAGCGCTGTCAGCATATGGCACAAGTTCTAGATTCGCGTCCCGGTCCGGGACACAGTTTCAGTTTGCCAAGAAGTTTCAGACTTTCATTTCCTAAATTCTGTTGACGTACGAACTGCAAACAGAGAATGGTACTGCTTGGCATGATTGACACACCGCAGTTCTGTTTGGCGACAATTACGAAAAAACATATATACTTTTCGACTGTCACAGGGAAAACTGTATACATCCATTAAAACAAGTTGATGTCATAATTCAGCAGCCATTCGTCACGTTCTCTACTTTAACTAATCGGAAACCACAGTTCAATGTATTTACTCTTTCTTGCTATTTTGGGGTAGCATGTCTTAGGCACATTCCCCTGTTTCAAGACAAGACTAAAGACGTCCATTATAATTATCCGGGCTGTTATGCCGTGGTTGGTTGATGAATTCTGTGGTGATTCCCAACGTTTCGTCTCCGACTGCGGGAGACATCTTCAAGACATCTCAAGGCTCTGCCTGTGAGTGGACATGTGTCCGCTCCTTCAGCAAGGTCCGAGCAGGCACACGGGGGGAGAGGTTTATTAGTGATTGGGAGCTCCAACGTTAGGCGGGTGGTGGAGCCCCTTAGGGAAATAGCGGAAAGGTCGGGGAAGAAGGCCAGTGTTCACTCTGTCTGCTCGCCGGGGAGTCTCATTCGAGATGTGGAGGAGGCCCTGCCGGCAGCGATAGAGAGCACTGGCTGCACCCGACTGCAAATTGTTGCTCATGTCGGCACCAATGACTCCTGCCGTCTGGGTTCAGAGGTCATGGCGGAATTGGTGAAGGCGGAAAGCCTCGCTCGCGGGGTGGAATCAGAGCTAACTATTTGTAGTATCGTTCCCAGAACCGATCGCGGTCCTCTGGAGCCGAGTGGAAGGCTTAAACCGGAGGCTCAGACGATTCTGAGGAGATCTGGGGTGCAAATTTCTCGACCTCCGCTATCGGGTGGAGAAATGTAGGGTCCCCCTGAATAGGTCAGGCGTGCACTACACGCCGGAAGAGGCTACAAGGGTAGCGGAGTACGTGTGGCGTGCACATGTGGGTTTTTTAGGTTAGAGAATTCCCTCCCAAGTCCCGACAAGACGCCTCCTGAGACGCGGCAAGGTAGGAGTAGGCAAAATGCAACAGGGAATAACAATATTAATGTGCTAATAGTAAACTGCAGGAGTGTCTATAGAAAGGTCCCAGAACTGCTCTCATTAATAAACGGTCACAACGCCCATATAGTACTAGGGACAGAAAGTTGGCTGAAACCAGACGTAAACAGTAATGAAATCCTAAACTCAGACTGGAATGTATACCGCAGAGACAGGCTGGACAGTGAAGGGGGAGGCGTGTTTATAGCGATAAGAAGTGCAATAGTATCGAAGGAAATTGACGGAGATCCGAAATGTGAAATAATTTTGGTGAAGGTCACGGTTAAAGCAGGCTCAGACGTGGTAATTGGATGTCTCTATAGGCCCCCTGGCTCAGCAGCTGTTGTGGCTGAGCACCTGAAGGATAATTTAGATAATATTTCGAGTAGATTTCCCCACCATGTTATAGTTCTGGGTGGAGATTTTAATTTGCCGGATATTGACTGGGAGACTCAAACGTTCATAACGGGTGGCAGGGACAAAAAATCCAGTGAAATTGTTTTAAGTGCTTTATCTGAAAACTACCTTGAGCAGTTAAACAGAGAACCGACTCGTGGCGATAACATATTAGACCTTCTGGTGACAAACAGACCCGAACTATTTGAAACAGTTAACGCAGAACAGGGAATCAGCGATCATAAAGTCGTTACTGCATCGATGATTTCAGACGTAAATAGAAATATTAAAAAAGGTAGGAAGATTTTTCTGTTTAGCAAAAGTGACAAAAACAAGATTACAGAGTGCCTGACGGCTCAACACGAAAGTTTTGTCTCAAGTACAGATAGTGTTGAGGATCAGTGGACAAAGTTCAAACCCATCGTACAATATACGAGGGGCGTTCAGAAAGTAAGCTCCGATCGGTCGCGAAATGGAAACGACTATGAAAATTCGATAAAGCTTTGCACAGATGTGTTGGGTAGTGTCTCTAGTATAACCCCAGTTAGCATCACGTCGCTCTTCTCATTTCTGAGCTCGCAGTGAGTGCGTAAAGATGTCTAGAAAATAGTGTCTGCCGCCAAGTACGAGGGCCTGGTGAGAAATTTCGCCTGAAGCTATGCAGCTAACATTACATAACTGTCGTGCTGTTTCTTCTTCAAGACAATTCTCAGCCGCATTCTGCAGGGGCAATGAAGATGCTCCTGCATCGTTTTCAAATGGAAATGTGAGATTACCCACAATACAGTCCGCAATTGTCTCCCCCTGAGTTTCATCTCTGGTCACATGAACCGCTGTCTTTGAAGACAACATTTTGACACAGACAACGAGGTGTAGGCCAGCGTGGAGAATTGGCGGAAATCACTGGCGGCTGCCTTCTATGATGAGGCTATTGAAAAGTTGGTACAACGCTATGACAAAAGTCTAAGTCAGAACGGCGACTACATAGAGAAGTAGCTGAAAGGTGTAGCTAATTGTTACAAGTAAAACATTTCTGATGTTCACCGCGGTTTCAATTTGGCAATCAATCGGAGCTTACTTTCTGAACAGGCCTCGTACGTTAGATGAGTATGTGCCAAGCAAGATCGTAAGAGATGGAAAAGAGCCACCGTGGTACAACAACCGAGTTAGAAAACTGCTGCGGAAGCAAAGGGAACTTCACAGCAAACATAAACGTAGCCAAAGCCTTGCAGACAAACAAAATTTACGCGAAGCGAAATGTATTGTGAGGAGGGCTATGCGAGAGGCGTTCAATGAATTCGAAAGTAAAATTCTATGTACAGACTTGGCAGAAAATCCTAAGAAATTTTGGTCTTATGTCAAAGCGGTAGGTGGATCAAAACAAAATGTCCAGACACTCTGTGACCAAAATGGTACTGAAACAGAGGATGACAGACTAAAGGCCGAAATACTAAATGCCTTTTTCCAAAGCTGTTTCACAGAGGAAGACTGCACTGTAGTTCCTTCTCTAGATTGTCGCACAGATGACAAAATGGTAGATATCGAAATAGACAACAGAGGGACAGAGAAACAATTAAAATCGCTCAAAAGAGGAAATGTCGCTGGACCTGATGGGATACCAGTTCGATTTTACACAGAGTACGCGAAGGAACTTGCCCCCCTTCTTGCAGCGGTGTACCGTAAGTCTCTAGAAGAGCGTAGCGTTCCAAAGGATTGGAAAAGGGCACAGGTCATCCCCGTTTTCAAGAAGGGACGTCGAACAGAAGTGCAGAACTATAGATCTATATCTCTAACGTCGATCAGTTGTAGAATTTTGGAACACGTATTATGTTCGAGGATAATGACTTTTCTGGAGACTAGAAATCTACTCTGTAGGAATCAGCATGGGTTTCGAAAAAGACGATCGTGTGAAACCCAGCTCGCGCTATTCGTCCACGAGACTCAGAGGGCCATAGACACGGGTTCCCAGGTAGATGCCGTGTTTCTTGACTTCCGCAAGGCGTTCGATGCAGTTCCCCACAGTCGTTTAATGAACAAAGTAAGAGCATATGGACTATCAGACCAATTGTGTGATTGGATTGAAGAGTTCCTAGATAACAGAACGCAGAATGTCATTCTCAATGGAGAGAAGTCTTCCGAAGTAAGAGTGATTTCAGGTGTGCCGCAGGGGACTGTCGTAGGACCGTTGCTATTCACAATATACATAAATGACCTTGTGCATGACATCGGAAGTTCACTGAGGCTTTTTGCAGATTATGCTGTGGTGTATCGAGAGGTTGTAACAATGGAAAATTGTACTGAAATGCAGGAGGATCTGCAGCGAATTGATGCTTGATGCAGAGAATGGCAATTGAATCTCAATGTAGACAAGTGTAATGTGCTGCGAATACATAGAAAGATAGTTCCCGTATCATTTAGCTACAAAATAGCAGGTCAGCAACTGGAAGCAGTTAATTCCATAAATTATCTGGGAGTACGCATTAGGAGTGATTTAAAATGGAATGATCATATAAAGTTGATCGCCGGTAAAGCAAATGCCAGACTGAGATTCATTGGAAGAATCCTAAGAAAATGCAATCCGAAAACAAAGGAAGTAGGTTACAGTACGTTTGTTCGCCCACTGCTTGAATACTGCTCAACAGTGTGGGATCCGTACCAGATAGGGTTGATAGAAGAGATAGAGAAGATCCAACGGAGATCGACCCCGGCGGGCAGCGGACAATTGCACTGACGTTTTCAAAACACTTTACGTCACGCCGCGGCGCGGGAGCGCGCGGACACGGAATTTAGCGGCAGTCAGTAGCGAGCCAGTGGGTGTGTTGGACCTTCCATCGAGCTACGGACCCCCTCGAAGATGTCTCCCGCAGTCGGAGACGAAACGTTGGGAATCACCACAGAATTCATCAACCGACCACGGCATAACAGCCCGGATAATTATAATGGACATGATATTTCCGGCCGTGAAAGTCTACATTTTAGTATAAGACTAAATACATCTTAAACTCACTGACAGATACAACTTAACAACCTTTTCGACCGCCCAGAGTCCATAGGATATCTGGTTGTGACACATACTCCGCATTTAGATTAATTCCTGTGTAATAAATATTTAGTCATGTGCCTCTGAAAAAGCTCGGGAATTTGGCATCAGTTAGAAGAAAAAAGAAAAGTGAGGAATAAAAAATATATATTTTTCGACCATGGATTATGGAAGTCCGGAAACATGTTACTTCCTCAAACGTATATATCTCGTAATGATCACGGAGGAAAAATCTCAAACAGATTCCCATACATCACTTCTTAAGTAATACGAGGTGCATTCAAGTTCTAAGGCCTCCGATTTTTTTTTGGCGTTACTTCTCGACGTAATCGCCCTGCAGGCGTACACATTTTTCACAACGCTGACGCCATGATTCCATGCCACCGGCGAAGGCTTCTTTAGGAGTTTGTTTTTGTGCGCAGCTCGTGGTCGTGCGGTAGCGTTCTCGCTTCCCACGCCCGGGTTCCCGGGTTCGATTCCCGGCGGGGTCAGGGATTTTCTCTGCCTCGTGATGACTGGGTGTTGTGTGATGTCCTTAGGTTAGTTAGGTTTAAGTGGTTCTAAGTTCTAGGGGACTGATGACCATAGATGTTAAGTCCCATAGTGCTCAGAGTCATTTGGAGTCTGTTTTGACCACTGGAAAATGGCTGAGGCAATAGCAGCACGGCTGGTGAATGTGCGGCCACGGAGAGTGTCTTTCATTGTTGGAAAAAGCCAAAAGTCACTAGGAGCCAGGTCAGGTGAGTAGGGAGCATGAGGAATCACTTCAAAGTTGTTATCACGAAGAAACTGTTGCGTAACGTTAGCTCGATGTGCGGGTGCGTTGTCTTGGTGAAACAGCACACGTGCAGCCCTTCCCGGACGTATTTGTTACAGTGCACGAAGGAATTTGTTCTTCAAAACATTTTCGTAGGATGCACCTGTTACCGTATTGCCCTTTGGAACGCAATGGGTAAGGATTACGCCCTCGCTGTCCCAGAACATGGACACCATTATTTTTTTAGCACTGGCAGTTACCCGAAATTTTTTTGGTGGCGGTGAATCTGTGTGCTTCCATTGAGCTGACTGGCGCTTTGTTTCTGGATTGAAAAATGGCATCCACGTCTCATCCATTGTCACAACCGACGAAAGGAAAGTCCCATTCATGCTGTCGTTGCGCGTCAACATTGCTTGGCAACATGCCACACGGGCAGCCATGTGGTCGTCTGTCAGCATTCGTGGCACCCACCTGGATGACAGTTTTCGCATTTTCAGGTCGTCATGCAGGATTGTGTGCACAGAACCCACAGAAATGCCAACTCTGGAGGTGATCTGTTCAACCGTCATTCGGCGATCCCCCAAAGCAATTCTCTCCACTTTCTCGATCATGTCGTCAGACAGGCTTGTGCGAGCCAGAGGTTGTTTCGGTTTGTTGTCACACTATGTTCTGCCTTCATTAAACTGTCGCACCCACGAACGCAATTTCGACATATCCATAACTCCATCACCACATGTCTCCTTCAACTGTCGGTGAATTTCAATTGGTTTCACACCACTCAAATTCAGAAAACGAATGATTGCACGCTGTTCAAGTAAGGAAAACGTCGCCATTTTAGGTATTTAAAACAGTTCTCATTCTCGCCGCTGGCGGTAAAATTCCATCTGCCGTACTGTGCTGCCATCTCTGGGACGTATTGACAATGAACGCGGCCTCATTTTAAAACAATGCGTATGTTTCTATCTCTTTCCAGTCCGGAGAAAAAAAATCGGAGGCCTTAGAACTTGAACGCACCTCGTAGAACCCAGTACGTTGTCCTCGATGGTGAGTGTTCATCGGAGGCGAGGGTATCATCTGGAGTGCCCCAGGGAAGTGTGGTAGGTCTGCTGTTGTTTCCTATCTACATAAATGATCTTTTGGATAGGGTGGATAGCAATGTGCGGCTATTTGCTGATGATGCTGTGGTGTACGGGAAGGTTCGTCGTTGAGTGACTGTAGGAGGATACAAGATGACTTGGAATGGATTTGTGATTGGTCTAAAGAATGGCAGCTAACTCTAAATATAGATAAATGTAAATTAATGCAGATGAATAGGAAAAAGAATCTTGTAATGTTGGAATACTCCATTAGTAGTGTAGCGCTTGACACAGTCATGTCGATTAAATATTTGGGCGTAACACTGCAGAGCGATATGAAGTGGGACAAGCATGTAATGGCAGTTGTGCGGAATGCGGATAGTCGTCTTCGGTTCATTGGTAGAATTTTGGGAAGATGTGGTTCATCGGTAAAGCAGACCGCTTATAAAATACTAATACGACCTATTCTTGAGTACTGCTCGAGCGTTTGGGATCCCTATCAGGTCGGATTGAGGGAGGACATAGAAGCAATTCAGAGGCGGGTGCTACATTTGTTACTGGTAGGTTTGATCATCACGCGAGTGTTGCGCAACTGCTTCAGGAACTCGGGTGGGAGTCTCTGGAGGAAAGGAGGCGTTCTTTTCGTGAATCGCTACTGAGGAAATTTAGAGAACCAGCATTTGAGGCTGACTGCAGTACAATTTTACTGCCGCCAACTTACACTTCACGTAAAGACCACCAAGATAAGATAGGAGAGATTAGGGCTCGTACAGAGGCATATAGGCAGTCATTTTTCCCTCGTTCTGTTTGGGAGTGGAACAGGGAGAGAAGATGCTAGTTGTGGTACGAGGTACCCTCCGCCACGCACTGTATGGTGGATTGCGGAGTATGTATGTAGATGTAGATGTAGATCACTGTCACGTACTGTAATGTATGCAAAATGTACCTGCCGCAAGACTGGGAGAATGCGTAAAAGTCTTATCGTACCGAACAACTCGTCTTAGTTATTTGTCTGCACTGCTGAAGAAGACTTCCTTCCCAGAAGCAGAATACATGAAGTGACTCCCTTGACTGGCGAGATTCAGATAGTGACGTAGGAACTCCTTAGGTGAAAGAACTTGATCTTAAAGAAAGCACATCATGCAAGTCTACAAGTACTTTGAAGAGTATTGACACGGGCTCGCCTGCAAGTAGTCAACAACTTGCATAAATGAAGACTATAGCGGCGTGATTGTGTAGGCAGGTGGCGAGTCGTGAAACATTCATTTGGCTACAGTTAAGATGGGAGAACTCTTCACACTTGACGTCTTAACTACAGTGAAAACCCACGTGTATATCTGCGGTTGTCGTAGTTCCATTTAAGGTAAAAACAGCGTTCTTACGAACCAAGAAGGAAACTTGTCCCGGATGCTCGAACCACAACTCTAACCTAAGACGACGAACATGCGACACGTTTGCCTTGCAGATGACGCGGGAACTTTGGCGTGCAGATTTCCTAAAGATATTCCCACCACGTATTAACTGAGTGAGATTTAACAACCAATTTCTTTAGTACCAGGTTTTCATCGCTGTATCATTCAGCATGCCCGCCGTTTAATGATTTATAAATTATTGTATCTTCTAGCGCTTGTTAGTTGCTATCATCGCCAAAGAAAACTAGAGCGCTGGTAGTGTAAAATCCTGCTGTGGATAAAATTTTCTTGAAAATTTGGTTGGCAAGACCAGTTATGTTTACAGCTAGCCTTCACGGACCGGAATTCTGAGTTTTGTGCATGGTAGTTAATTTTCAAACCGACAATCACGCTAATTTATTATTAATCTGTTTTACAGATGCCAAGATACAATCGTTATCACAAGTAAAAAAAATATGGCAGCCTTGACCTTCTCTTGAAGGTCTAGAAAAGGCAGATGGGTGAGAAATCGTAGAAGATAAGTAAGTTCCGAGATGTCCCCTCATAGTTATGCTGTTCCGTACACCACACAGCACTGCACTCTTTCTGCCTTTGAGAGTACAATAAAGTTCTATGTTTTAAAAAGATACTCATTTCGCATCTCATTTTTGACTGATATGTTATAACAGAAAACGTGAACTTGCAAGACACTTCTTACAAATGACCTTAGCATGTGCTCTGTTCATTTTTGACTCGCTAAACTTTTTTCTTCGCCTTGGCATGCTATTAGACTTTGTTTCGCTAGTTACTTTTTCATGTTGTTCCACCATTCGCTTTAGTATTTAGCAACATTTTGTTTAGTGCTCCAAATGTTCGTATTAAGCCCACATTTATCATTTACTCTCTTTTTGTAGCACCTACACATGACCTCAAAAATTTAAATGCTGAAACCTGTAATCTGCTTTGCTTTTTTTCTGTTATTCTTTCTACATTCTGATACAGACATCTCTTATTGTAAAATCTCATTATTATTTTTTTCTGTTATTCTTTCTACATTCTGATACAGACATCTCTTATTGTAAAATCTCATTATTATATCTGTAGTAATTCTTTTTTCAAATGTTCATCTAAGAATTCCACACAAAGGTGAAAGTTAGTAACCGACTTGTATGTTCGATATCCAGGTTCAAATGGTTCAAATGGGTCTGAGCACTATGGGACTTACCTTCTGAGGCCATCAGTCCCCTAGAACTTAGAACTACTTAAACCTAACGAACCTAAGGACATCACACACATCCATGCCCGAGGCAGGATTCGAAACTGCGACCGTTGCGGTCGCGCAGATCCAGTCTGTATCGCCTAGAACAGCTCGGCCACTCCGGCCGGCGGTATCCAGGTTCCTTGGAACTTAGAATCACTTAACTTGTTTGGCAATACTGCCTCTAGGTTTCGACATTGTGTGTTTGTATAGCCCTCTGTATCAATTACATCCATTATGGATTATGTTTGAGGGTTGCGACAGTCTTTTAAAATTATACGTTTTTCCATTAGAATCTTACACATACTGTAAATTCCTCACCGTAAAATTGAGTACCAGCCTGATAACTTTATCATCAGCACTTAAATATTTTGTGAAGTTTAGCGAAAATTTCCAAATTCTAGCGCTGGTTCCACACCATTGAAAAGAGATACGGAAAAAGCTCGGAAAACTAAGATTTTGTAAAGATAATTACAAAAAATCGGAATCCGAGAAAAGCAGACATGATAAAATAAATTCAGAGAACATACTTTCAAAAAATATGGAGAATGAACAAATTTAAATACAACCAATCAACTCCTTTAAAGGATGAGAGAATAAAAAATAACTAAAATATTAACAATAGAGTATAGATTATCACAGGAAAGATGGAACATCAGAGCGACATTTTACACAATGAAGATAAGACTTTATGACACAATTATCAGACTAAAATGGATACTATGTTCGGAATCCTCGGTGCTGAATAAGAAAAATGAATATGAGAAGACGAAAACTGAGAAAAAGGAAGGAAAACAGATCGTAAAAGATTTGCAAAAGGAAAAGTGAAAATGTTATATGGTAAAAGACCAGAAAAGGGGACAAGATACAAAGTATAAATTATGGTAACTGTTTCCTTCGTTCCCTAAAAAAAAAAGGGCTACTGTACAATGACGAAGAAATGTTCAGCTGCACCACAATGGTCTTAGAACAGATCAAGAGCAGGAGATATAAGATATAAATGAGCGAAATTGACATTAATTCAAAAGTGATTTGCAATAACGAGTTCTTTGCAATTACGGCTGGTGAGTTCACCTGACTAAAAAGAAAGAAATGGAAAATTATGAGCTATCGTTCTGTCGACGCCGAAATTATTGGAGGCGGACTATAACATGTCTAGAATGGGGTAAGTCAATCAACCTTCCTCCCGTTAATGGATCTCTCATGTTGAAAGATTTAGGGAAACCACGGAAATTCTGCACCCGGATAGCCAGACGGGGATTCGAGACGCATTACTTCCATATGCAATCTAGAGTCTAATACTGTACCGCCTCGCCTTATCACTGATTCGACGAAAGCCAAAGTATAACATGCTAGAATAGCAAAATAGCAACAAGCGATAAAAAATAATAGTATAAACAAAGAAGGAGATGTTTAGATAATGAAGTAACACATTTTTTTGCAGCCGAATTCACCATGATCGTAAACATAAAAAGACTATGACCAAATGCGAACACGTAAACAGCGTTATAAATTTCAAAAGTTTGTGTATTTTTTTTTTAGAAGTGTTTCCTCTCCTGTGATGAAAGTACCATATCGTAAAATTTAAAGGAAATGTTCTTGTGTTAGTTAACAATTTGTGAATTTCGGCTACTTTATTTAGCAGTGGGGACACTGAAGTATCTGTGGTCACATTTCGTTTTGCGAATATCCACAGTCGGAATAGTTAAACATGTATGGGAACTGGATGTACATCCTAAAAGTCCTTTCCCCATCTTTCTGCCCATCTCCTCTCATCTCCTCCATCTCCCCCCCCCCCCCCTCTCTCTCTCTCTGTCAATGTATCCCTCCACCCCTTCTACGTACATTTCTTCGCCTCCCTTCTCTGTCCTCTTACCCATCTCTATCTCCTTGATCATTGTTTATTATTACTGCAAACAAATACTTCATTGGGAAATGGAGTCGCTTAAAATGGATAGGGGAATCGGTTGGGATCAAGAGACACATCTTCACATGCTAAATCTGCGAGGATAGATCTGTGAGGGTGTAGTATCAACCATAGTATTTCGCATTGTTTTAATCTGGGAATGGTTTGGATTGGAAAGTTTCAGAGACTGAGATCCCGGTGTAGTATTCTATTCACAAGGTGATAATCCATAAATAGACACACCCTGTTTTCGGTAAAGCCGACAGCAAGGAAGAAACAGCGGGTTGTTGTGTATACAATTTGTTCGTGAAATTATATATAAGAAGAAATACTATATATCAGAGAAACAAAATGTATAATGGCCCACATGTCCTGCTATCGATGCTATGTACATCTGAATGTTCATTAGTGTATCATGTAAAAATTTTGAAGTAAATCGGTCAAGAAGTATTCGATATCCAGAATGAGATTTTCACTCTGCAGTGGAGTGTGCGCTGATATGAAACTTCCTGGCAGATTAAAACTGTGTGCCGGACCGAGACTCGAAGTCTGGACCTTTGCCTTTCGCGGACAAGTGCTCTGCCAACTTTTTTTTTGGTAATCTCATTTTGTTCGTTTTCGTTCGTTGGATCTGCTCGGGGCTGATGTCAGTTCGTCGTTGGTCCATTAACCCAGTCTTTTTATTAGAGAGGGCAGCTGGGCAGCTAACCCTCTGACCGAACACGCTGAGTTACCGTGCCGGCTGCCAACTGAGCTACCCAAGCACGACTCACGCCCCGTCCTCACAGCTTTACTTCTGCCAGTACCTCGTCTCCTACCTTCCAAACTTTACAGAAGCTCTCCTGCGAACCTTGCAGAACACAGTTTTAATCTGCCAGGAAGTTTCATATCAGCGCACACTCCGCTGCAGAGTGAAAATCTCATTCTGGAAACATCCCCTAGGCTGTGGCTAAGCCATGTCTCCGCAATATCCTTTCTTTCAGGAGTGCTAGTTCTGCAAGGTTCGCAGGAGAGCTTGTGTAAAGTTTGGAAGGTAGGAGACGAGGTACTGGCAGAAGTGAAGCTGTGAGGGCGGGGCGTGAGTCGTGCTTGGGTAGCTCAGTTGGTAGAGCACTTGCCCGCGAAAGGCAAAGGTCCCGAGTTCGAGTCTCGGTCCGGCACACAGTTTTAATCTGCCAGGAAGTTTTAGTATTAGATATTTTTGGAACCAACGTGTCCACTTTATGTATTACATATGTATTTATATATTGTATATATTAAAAATATGCAGCCTACGTCCATCCGAATTTTCATTAGGGTATCGTGTAAAAATTGAAGTAAATCGGTCAAGAAGTTTTCTAGACGTTTAGTAACAACGTTCTCCTTTATATATAACAAACATATTATTATTGGCTATATATATTTTAATAAATATAATACGTTTGTCCGAATGTTAATTGTAGTGCCTGGTAAAAATCAAAAGAAAACTGAACAGTTTCCTTCTAGTTAACATTCGGATAGGCGCACACACACACACACACACACACACACACACACACACACACACACACACACACAGACAATTTTTTTCTGTCTGAATATTCGTTAGAGTATCATGTAAAAATGTGAAGTAAATCGGTCAAGAACTTCTGGATAATTATGTAACAACATTTCCCATTTATATATCACATATACAACTATTGATATTGTATATATTAAAAATATATGCGCCCTGATCCGTCCGAATGTTAATTCGAGTATCGTGTAAAAATTTGAAGTGAATTGGTCATATACTTTTCGAGATATCTGGTAACAACCTCAAACGACTTGTCTTATTAGTGGTATAGATACACCAACCACGATCTTTTGGGGCGCTGTGTGTTCAGCCCCTGTCGCTGTATCGGCACAGGTACAAGTTGTAACACGTAATTTCTTGTTTCGGAACATGCGATGAATTCCTAATCGATGCACACTGCTGCCCAACAGTTTCCCAATGGGCGATTAAAGGCGATAACCTGCGTCGGGAATGTTCCGAGCCTTTTCGTGTGCGGTTGTAACGCGCAGAGCCGTGTAATTATGTTAATGATTGCGTTCGCACGCAGCCATCGTCAGGAAGCGGGCTCTGCGTGTGGCGTTCGCTCGGGGGCTTTCGTGCAGCGGCGCTGACGGGGCCCCCTCGAGACACAATCAAGGCGCTCCAGTCTATTTACAAACAACGGCCGCCATTAAGCTCACCGCAGCCCGCGCAGGGCGGACGACGAGTATTCGCTATTCCAGAACACTCGCCTGCGCCTTAGATGAAACAATTTCAAGCGGTTTAATGATCACAAACATCTTTAAAAGTCAACGTATTTATTGCGCAAGCCAACGAAGACGAATCAATGACTTTCAGTGAAGTCGTCCTCACATGTTGACGTTGATGCGGACGGGTAATTCAACATCATGAGACACAGCTCCCGCGTTATATCGGACGCGTTAGTTAATACGGTTCGCAAGTACAGCGCTCTTTAGAAAATTTCTCGTAAGGTGTTACGGGACCAAACTGCTGAGGTCATCGGTCCCTAAGCTTACGCACTACTTAATCTAACTTAAACTAACTTACACTAAGGACAACACACACACCCATGCCCGAGGGAGGACTCGAACCTCCGACGGTGGTAGCCGCGTGGACCGTGACAAGGCGCCTAAGACTGCTCGGCTACCCCGCGCGGCTACAGCGCTCTCCAGCGGCAGATGTCCGCTATGTACGGCTTGCAAGCCACATAGTTTCTCTGCGAAAATCGACGCGTATAAAATTCATGCTTCACTTCTATTAGCACGCGTATTTACACCCTTGCCCAGGTGCTAGTCACGTCGTTCTCTCCATAGTATCCATACATATTCTAAACATGAATGTATGCATAAATGTACGTATTTGCGTATGTTCCACATTTCCTCTTATACCACTGGACCAGTTTCAACCAATACTTGATACATATGTCACTTACTGTCTGGAGATACTGCCTCGCCTTATCACTGATTCGACGGAAACCAAAGTTCGCAATTCTAGAATAACAAAATAACAACAAGCGATAAAAAATACTAGTATAAACATAATGTGAGCGTCTAAGCCACCTACCTATCAAGGATATGGGGATGGTGGTGAGAATGCAGTGTAATCCACGACGCGCGAGTATCCATACTTTATTCATCCAGCATATGAGAATGAGAAGATTTAGTAACCTGCGACAAACTTTACACGTAACTTTAAACCACGACGGATTTTTTTCTCGCTGACAATCCCCAACAAAATGATGAAACGGAAAAAGAGATTGTCGCTAACTATATTTTCGCCCATCGTGCTGTAAAACTGCCACATGAAGCATGACGTTTTAAATTAATTGTTCTTTACTACTATTTGTGTTCACCCCTCGTTTTGCAGACACTATTCACATATAACACTGAATGTAACAGCAAAGTTATGTCATTTTTAGACATATAGCCCAGGAGATATGGCGTCATGAACACTCATCTGCGTGAAAATCAAACTGCAGGACTGAATTCGCAAGATATACACGTAAACCCTGTGTACAATTACGTGTGAAATATGTTAAATATATGCGAAATACACTACTGGCCATTAAAATTGCTACACCAAGAAGAAATGCAGATGATAAACGGGTATTCATTGGACAAATATACTAGAACTGACATGTGATTACATTTTCACGCAATTTGGGTGCATAGAGCCTGAGAAATAAGTACCCAGAACAACCACCTCTGGCCGCAATAACGGCCTTGATACGCCTGGCATTGAGTCAAATAGAGCTTGGATGGCGTGTACAGGTACAGATGCCCATGCAGCTCCAACACGATACCACAGTTCCTCAAGAGTAGTGACTGGCGTATTGTGACGAGCCAGTTGCTCGGCCACCATTGACCAGACGTTTTCAGTTGGTGAGAGATCTGGAGAATGTGCTGGCCAGGGCAGCAGTCGAACATTTTCTGTATCCAGAAAGGCCCATACAGGACCTGCAACATGCGGTTGTGCATTATACTGCTGAAATGTAGGGTTTCGCAGGGATCGAATGGAGGGTAGAGCCACGGGTTGTAACACATCTGAAATGTAACGTCCACTGTTCAAAGTGCCGTCAGTGCGAACAAGAGGTGACAAAGACGTGTAACCAGTGGCACCCCATACCGCCGGGTGATACGCCAGTATGGTGATGACGAATACACGCTTCCAATGTACGTCCACCACGATGTCGCCAAACACGGATGCGACCATCATGATGCTGTAAACAGAACCTGGATTTCATCCGAAATAATGACGTTTTGCCATTCGTGCACCCAGGTTCGTCGTTGAGTACACCATCGCAGGCGTCTGTGATGCAGCGTCAAGGGTAGCAGCCATGGTCTACGAGCTGATAGTCCATGCTGCTAAAAACATCGTCGAACTTTTCGTGCAGATGGTTGCTGTCTTGCAAACGTCCCTATCTGTTGACTCAGGGATCGAGACGTGGCTGCACGATCCGTTATAGCCATGTGGATAAGATGCCTGTCATCTCGACTGCTAGTGATACGAGGCCGTTGGGATCCAGCTCGGCGTTCCGTATTACCCTCTTGAACCCACCGATTCCATATTCTGCTAACAGTCATTGGATCTCGACCAATGCGAGCAGCAATGTCGCGTTACGATAAACCGCAATCGCGATAGGCTACAATCCGACCTTTATCAAAGTCGGGAACGTGATGGTACGCATTTCTCCTCCTTATACGAGGCATCACAACAACGTTTCATCATGCAGCGCCGGTCAACTGCTGTTTGTGTATGAGAAATCGGTTGGAAACTTTCCTCATGTCAGCACGTTGTAGGTGTCGCCACCGGTGCCAACCTTGTGTGAATGCTATGAAAAGCTAACCATTTGCATATCGCAGCATCTTCTTCCTGTCGGTAAAATTTCGCGTCTGTAGCACGTCATCTTCGTGGTGTAGCATTTTTAATGACCACTAGTGTATATTTGACACGTGCGTATGAAAGCAAAACCACGGGTAGAACGATTTCAGCCAAATTTGGTACATTAGTTACGATATGGAAAGAAGTGCTGTGGGGGTAAGAACCATCAGCCTCCTTTTGGAGTGGGAATGATAAAGTGGAAAAACAAGGTGGTGGTGGAGATGGACAGATAAAGAGGGGGAAGAAAGAGGTGGACACAGATAGGGGAGGAGGAGAACGACAGAGAGAAGTGGTGAAAAAAAATGGACGGAGAAAGGAAAGAGGAGACGAGTCAGAGGAGGGAGGAGGAGATGAGCAGCGAAATGGAGCGAGAAAGAAAGGAACAGGAAGAGTGGGAGTAGGAGATGAACAGAAAGAGGGGGAGTAGGAGATGATGAGAGAGAATTGGTGGAGAAAACGGAATTAGATGGGAGAGGAAAAGATGGACCGGGAGGGGGGGGGATGAGCAGGTCGTCAGAAGGAGGGGCTAGAGTAGATAAATAGAGAGAGGGGTAGGAGAAGAGGGGCAGGAGGAGATAGAGTGTGCAGGAGGAGGAGGTAGACAGAGAGAGGGGTTGGAGGAAATGGACAGAGAGAGAGAGAGAGGCCAGGAGGATATAGGGAAGCTGGGAGGAAGAGATGTACTAATTAGAATGAATAAAAACATAATGGTTCAATACTGGCTATTCAGCTAGTACATAAATACAAATGTCAGTATCTGTGAATATGCTACAAATCAACAAGTCAAGTTCCATTCCCAGTTAGTACCGACATCAGCTTATAAAATACCACAAAATTGGTAAAACTCACTCCTGAGACAGAGCGCATTTATATTTACGTAACATCGAATAGCACAGAAATTTCTTCTCTTAATTTATTAAGGAAGTTCCACATCCTTTTAGAAGCGATGTTGAGGAAAAGAAATAGGGTACGGCAATATGCGAACCCTCCACTCCTTGTTTCTTAACTCGGCACCTCTTGCAACCACGGTACGCTCGACTTCTGTAATAAGTGACCTTGTATTTTATATCACGATCTTTTGAATAACCGCCGATAAGGTATTAGCTTACCTTTAATTACAATAAATTATACCAAGAACGACGCCCTTTTGGTGAGTCTTCAATGTGCAGTTGCGTTAAAACCGCGTACTGTCATAACGCGCGAGTTATAACACGAAAATAAGTAAATACGAAAACTCTTTAACCACAGTATGACGTTTCCCATCATTTTATCACAAAAATCGTATCAAACGGCGGGTTTTCTACATATCCTCTGTTGTGGATTGGCCAGAGCGCCAACCCACAATGAGAGGAAGCCGAAAGGCACGCGTTTAAGCTCACGCAAGATGGCGTGAGGTCTGGAACAGGACAAGTAATGGAGACTAGCAGATAAAGTACGTAGCTTCTGGAATACTTAACTTTAATCCATAATTGGTGAACATCGCTCTTGACGGTACATGCATCACAAGATAAATAGCAAATGATAATGGCGCCTTGCTAGGTCGTAGCAAATGACGTAGCTGAAGGCTATGCTAACTATCGTCTCGGCAATTGAGAGCGTAATTTGTCAGTGAACCATCGCTAGCAAAGTCGGCTTTACAACTGGGGAGAGTGCTAGGAAGTCTCTCTAGACCTGCCGTGTGGCGGCACTCGGTCTGCAATCACTGATAGTGGCGACACGCGGGTCCGACGTATACTACCGGACCGCGGCCGATTTAAAGGCTACCACCTAGCAAGTGTGGTGTCTGGCGGTGACACCACATCCTCAATGCGCCCCTTTCATAGAAACAGCGTTTATTAATAGGAGGTAAGCTGTAGTATAAAACCCACCCAATATGAACCTCAACTGAAACCGACAAGGTGTCTCGCAAGTTGTGCGTGTGACGTAGAGAGCGTTTTTGCTATTATTGGTTCAGCCTTCCTTAGCACGTTGACGAAATACTGAAGAATATATTTTGTGTTTCACGCGAGGCTCTTCAACATTAAATAAAAGGTAGTGACGTTATATTAACTCGTTCACCTCCACATCAACGATAACTAAATCGACCTGGGTAAGGACGGCTTTAGCAAGGTGGAACACGTACCTGATTTCAATTTTTTCTCTACCATGTACAGGTTAGTCACAATCTGACTTCGTTATAAACTAGAAAGTTAGATGAACACATGTATTTGATATGAACACTAATTCAGTTTTAGCGATAAAAAAGGTTTTATTGTAGTATAAACATGAAAATAACCCGAGAATGAAATTCCCGCTTTGCAGCGGAGTGTGCGCTGATATGGAACTTCGTGGCAGATTAAAACTGTGCGCCACACCGAGACTCGAACTTCGGACCTTTGCCTTTCGAGGGCAAGTACTGTACCATCTGAGTTACGCAAGCACGACTCACGGTCCGTCCTCACAGCTTTAATTCAACTGATACCTCGTCTCCTACCTTCCAAACTTCACAGGAGCTCTTCTGTGAACCTTGCAAACCCCAGCTGTGGCTAAGCCATGTCTCCGCAATATCCTTTCTTCCAGGAGTGCTAGTTCTGCAAGGTTTGCAGGAGAGCTTCTGTGAAGTTTGGAAGGTAGGAAGCGACGGACTGGCGGAATTAAAGCTGTGAGGACGGGTCGAGAGTCGTGCTTCGGTAGCTCAGATGATAGAGCACTTACCTTCGAAAGGCAAAGGTCCCAATTTAGAATGCTTTCGGCAGCGGTGGGGCGAGGAAGTACGCTGCGTCCCGCCGTGCGCGACCGTGAGGCGCGAGTTGTATTTGTTCCAAGATCAAAAATGGTTCAAATGGCTCTGAGCACTATGGGACTTAACTTCTGAGCTCATCAGTCCCCTAGAACTTAGAACTACTTAAACCTAACTAACCTAAGGACATCACACACATCCATGCCCGAGGCAGGATTCGAACCTGCTACCTTAGCAGTCGCGCGGTTCCGGACTGCAGCCCCTAGAACCGCTCGGCCACCGCGGTCGGCTTCTGACTGGCATATCGGTGCAGTGACAGTGGATCATGCAGGCACGGACCTGAGGACTTTAAGGGTTTTTGAGCTCCCCTTCGAGGTCCCAGAGGAAGTTGTCAAGGATGCCTTCCGACCATATGGCAATGTCATCAGCCACGTTGACGAAAAGTGGCAAACTTTTTCGACATATAAGGCCTACAGTGGTGTACGCCAAATTAAACTTCAGCTCAAGAAACATGTGCCGTCCTATTTGAACATCGGTGGCTGTCGGGCAATGTACGACGGTCAACCGCGTACCTATTCCGGATATGGGCAGGAAGTCCATGTTCGATCAGGCTGCTTACAACGTAGACTTACGCAGACTCCAGTGAGAGACTCAGTTTCGCCGATGGGGACGACAATCCTGCCCCTCACATACGCTCAGACGACGATGCGCACCATAGATGTGGAAGAAACGGGCCGTCGGACGCATCCATCGACGTCAGAAGGGCCAACGTAGGAAGAGGAAGGACCCCCGATGCCTACCCATACTCGTATGTTGCCCCCTCCACAGCAACAACAGCAGCAACAGTCCCACGGAATCCAGACGCAACATAACCTTCAGGTCGCGATGGACGTAGACTCGATCATTGTCCCGACCGCGGCTTTCCTAGCGGAAGATGATACGACGCTGGATTGCCTCCCACATTCGGATCCCTGAAGTCCACGTACGAAAGCAACGTTCGCCTCGACAATGCAAGCGACGTCGGCGCACCACTTCTGACGATTGCCTCCCACGCATGGCCGGTCAAGAAAGCGACATCTCGTCAGACGGCATGGATGCTGCGCCTGCTGAGAATCTAAGTGGTGTAGACCGCTTGCCCATACCACGAGTGCCCAGTTACTACTTGCACTACAGATGCAGCAGGTCGCGTCGATGGATGGCGCTCCGTCCACCTCTTCCAAAGACGACGTGGGTGAGAGAGATTTAGGTGCCGATCAGCTACACAGCATCGTGTTGCACCCACTGTGGTCGGACGATGTTGAGGAACTTCCTGGAGAGGGCACGGGTGACAGGGAAGGGGGTGGCATTGGGGATGCCACTCCTAGCGTGAAAGACTCATAATTTGTAACGGGTTCGGTGGGTGCGGAGTCTCTAGCAGTTATCTTCGATTGCCATGGCGTCTACCCTAGGTGAAGAGGATAGGCAGCACACATTTCGCCTTGCCACAATCAATATCAACGCGATAAGGGCACCACACAAACTGACAGTGCCACAACGCATGCTCGACGCGGAGGACATCGACGTGGCACTCTTACTCGAAGTATGTGTCGCTCGTTTCCCTGACTTCTATGGATATACCGCCCACATCTCCCACGCCTCTTCTATGGATTGTGGTGTGGCTGTCCTGCTACGGGAAGGCTTGGCGGCTACGGACGTGCTGTACCTACTGAGTACAAGAGCCATGGCCGTAACTGTCAACGGTGTACGACCCATCAACGTACATGCCCCTTCAGGATCAGGGAGACGGAGAGATCGAGCCTGCTTCTTTTCGGAAGATACTACGCGTCTCTATACGGGCCGCATAGACGATATGGCGATCGGAGGCGATTTTAACTGTACTTTATCTCCGTCTGATAAGCATCCACATCACGTCCCGTGTGCGGAATTGGAAATGCTAGTGCGTGACCTCCACCTGCTCGACACGTGGCGCCACATCCATGGCCCACCTCCAGGTTACACCCATTATGCAATCATTCGTCAAGTCGGTTAGACAGGATTTACGTCACAAGCACCCTTTCGACGGCGACGAGAGGAGCAGAGCTCAGGTCCGCTGCGTTCACCGACCACACAGCCTACATTTGCACCATTTACCTCCAACCTGCAAGTGTGTGGCGCAGTAGGCCCCCCTGGAAACTGAACGTCCCCCATCTGGACGAGCCGGCATGTAAAGGTGCTATCGAAGAGTCGTGGAACGCGTCCTTACAGCGTCGTGGTCGTTTCCGATCGACCCTCAGTTGGTGCACTGAACGTGCGAGGCCTGCTCTTAGGCACACCTTCTTGGCTTACGGCCGGGAAGCGGCGGCATGGACAAGGAGCACGATAAACTTTTTTTACACCGTCCTACGGGAATGTCTTGCTATGGAGCCCTCACATCACAGGCAGATCATCGTCAATCGCGCGAAATCGCAGCTCGTCTCCTTACCACGCCATCATTTACAGGGCACTGTTATACAGTCACGTGCTCCAGACAGGCTACAAGCAGAAAGGCCATCCATGCACCACGTGCTCTTAGAGCGCAGGAGGCGCCGTATGGCGCTGTTAACCGACATGATAACGGACGACGGTCGACACGTGGTAGAACAAGCAGATATAGCAGAAGCCTTCTATGGACATTACGCTCACCTTTATTCAGCAGTTTGGCGACGGTAGACACCGTTTGTGCACATGTCCTTACTCAAGAAGTACACCCAGTGGTTATAATGACCATTTCGCTATTTGATCCAGTTTAGACGTAAAATTATTTACTATATGGGTACCAAAATTTGTAGGAATAATGTTCAGACTGTGTGCTGCGGGATATGCGTTTTTACTAGTGTCATGACTGCCGTTAGGCGCCTGTACTGGTGCAGCGACGTAATGCTGAAACACAGCCGGCCGCGGTGGCCGTGCGGTTCTAGGCGCTTCAGTCCGGAACTGCGTGACTGCTACGGTCGCAGGTTCGAATCCTGCCTCGGGCATGGATGTGTGTGATGTGCCTAGGTTAGTTAGTTTTAAGTAGTTCTAAATTCTAGGGGACTGATGACCTAAGATGTTAAGTCCCATAGTGCTCAGAGCCATTTGAAACATTTTTTGCTGAAACACAAGCAATAGTGTATATTACAGTTTCAGGCAGTCAACATGGCTTTGGACAAGGTGAGCAGCGCTTTACTCTAAAGGGGTTTTATCAAAACAGCAATAGTGCCGCAAAACAACATCAATAGTGGTACTACTCTTCGCGAGTATCAATGCATTAGAGAAATACAAATGGGTCCTCTTTCTCCACCGGAAGTTCAAATTAACTGTGGTTTTGGATTGCTTCTGGGAGAAGCCGGTGTCTAAGTGCACCACAGATTGTTGAAGAAGTTACCGTTGCCATGGATGAGAATGCTGGACGCAATGTGCGATCAGAAAGGCCATCTGCACGATCTGCATTACGACAGCTGAACATTCCATGATCCACCGATCGAAAAATGCTGTGAACAGTTGTGAAGTGCTATCTCTAGCGCGGTTACACGCTTTCGCTGGTGCATGTGGTCTTCATATTGAGCAGCGTTTGTAAACTGGAACGTAAACATGGTAGGCAATTAACAAATAAAATATTACCCACTTATGTGTTTCTCTCAGTGGTTTATTCGTTATTTCTCTTCCGCATGTCATTACAAATGTTTTCGCAAAGCTTCATTGTCCTACGATCACCCGCTTTCGATGGGGACTCTCTCAGGCAGCGAAAGTTTACTTATAACCACCCTGTACTCGAAACAGTTCTGAATTAAGAAGTGCATTTTGTATGGACTGATCACAGCAGCACATCTTAACCTGGCGGTACATATCAGCATCCCTTCAGAGGATACGTGTGAAGCTCAGACATTGTTCCATCGCATTTCCAACACAGAATTCTTCCTTTCATAAGTGAACACGCAATAAGTCGTTGTGCCTGTACTATGCAACAGCCTGTAACTTGTTTTAGAGGTCACTCATAAGAGAATGCCGGAACTACGAGCTAAGAAGTCCTTGACTATGTTTGCAAGGTGTAAATAGCCACGAGAACCACAAAGTGGCCTTTCAGTAGGTGCACGTTTCTTACGGTGTTGATTAATAACCAGGAAGCAGCAGGGCCTTCACGCAACGTTTCAAGATATGTAGAAGTCTTGCTACTACTACAGATTTCTGATGGTCATGGTTGTCGTAGAGAGCATTTGCACGGTAGTGGTGCGCCAATTACGAAGATCTTGCTGGATTACTACAATTTGTATAGCATAGCGCTTCCTCGTAACTAACCACGTCGCGTGCGAAAAATATTAAATTGCAACTGATACTTCTCGCTGTCATACTACCCGCTGACATACTTTTGCAAGTTGGAATAAAATCATGCCGCTACGTTTTGAAACACTAAAAACAACTTTAAACTGGCTTTTCGACCGTCCTTACAGTGGTCATCTTAACGGTGACTAAGCTACTGCCGGCCGGGGTGACCGAGCGGTTCTAGGCGCTACAGTCTGGAGCCGCGCGACCGCTACGGTCGCAGGTTCGAATCCTGCCTCGGGCATGGATGTGTGTGATGTTCTTAGGTTAGGTTTAATTAGTTCTAAGTTCTAGGGAACTGATGACCTCAAAAGTTAAGTCCCATAGTTTTCAGAGCAATTTTGAACTAACCTACTCGGTTCTGGGAATGGTTTTCCTTGTATGTCTTGTCAGTGCAGTGATGTCGGTTACAACAGGACAACTTAAAAATGACGGTATATATGGAAGACATTCCCAGAAACAAGCAGTTTAGTTGACCTGAAGAGGACCAATGCGAAGACAGTGGTAATTTCGTTTTATAGTTTTTTTATTGTTTCAACATCACTTAACCTAGTGGCCGTAAGTATTTTACTCACATTGACATTGGTTGTGAAAATGTACGCACGTAAATGCTTTCACCAATTTTTGAAGCAGGTTCCTCACATCAAAATAACAGAATGTTGATATCACATATGACCAAAATACTTTCGTTTTTGAGATGTTAGTGATGCAGCATTTCACAAGGTTATCAGGTTAGAGACATGACAGTTTTCAATATCCTGCGTTTGCTTCTACGCACGAATACATACCCGGAACGTTTGTGGCTACACCAAAATGCTCGTGGTACAGTTCTGGCTAGACACCAGCTGTAGTTTTCAGATTCCGGCCGGAATATTGGTAGGTCCAGCTGTTCTCCCACCATGTCTTACAAATGATGTCTACAAGTGCTTCATTCAGAGCAGTGTTCCAAGACTTGCTAAAGCAAGTGCTCCTGTAAATAACAGGAAAAACATAGTTTATGTACGACATCTTCTTTTCACTGTATTTTTTTTTTATATCAACCAAAACAGACGGTAGAAGAAAAAGAAGTTCCATGGCGTATATGTTCCCCAATCTCATTCTTTGGAATATATCTTAATCAACTGTCTCAGCAGCTGGCATTTAAAATGGAAAAACGCTTCAGCATTGCGTCATGGCAGCCAACAAAACCGTTCAACACCGTACGTCGGAGACTGAAAAGATGCGGTAGTCCATCGCCTGAAGTGTTGAAGCAAAGTACATTTTCTGAGACACGCGAAATTTGTAAAATGTTCTTTCCTTAATGAAACAAAAAATAAGTATTTTGAGATGTGTTGGTATGGATTTTTCACTTGTTATCTTAGTAGTGATTCTCCCGCTATTTAATTTTGTACCCCCTGTGTTAATAACTTGGCGAATAGTATCATTTGCAATCTTAGATTTTCCATAGCCGGCGCGTTTACTTTTGAGGAACAGTTATTCCATAACAGCTGTAGTGCTACAGACAGATCTTTACAAAAATCACGCTGGTGATAAGTCTCACATACGACATTACTTTGTGTCTGTACAGGAACGGCCGTGATGAGTTACACCTGTCGAAAACTTTTCAATACTGTCGCACACTTAACCAAATACGGTGTACGAACGTTCCCAGATTTTCTTTGGTAGACGTAGGCACAGTTCTGGACAGAAAGCTTTTCGAAAGTCTAGAATGGCAGAATGCAACTGGTGACTTATATTAATGGCGTGTAGGATATAGGACGAGCTGTGTTTTCTGTGGAGAAGGACATTTCGTTGCAGATAGGTCATCCATCTTGTTAGAACTCAGAACCCGCTACAAGTCAGTGACACAGGACAATATTTATTGGAGTTCACAATTAACTATATTTTTTGTAAGTGAGTAAGATCTGCACGTTTCTCCAACAGTCAGGAACAGCTGTGGCATTAAGGAATCTGTGGTAGACTACAAGGGGTACCCAAAAAAGTTAAAGCTATGTATTTAATTTTTTTACAAAGCAGTCTTTTCACCTTCAAAATACATTCCATTATACATAGTAAGGTTCAATTGGGGATTACATTATTGCGAACATTTTTTTATACACATGTGTTTTTACGCACGCTGTGATACAATATTCGCAGAATCTCCAATTAAACTGTCTGACGTGTTAGTACGAACTCTGCATCTACAACCGCTCTCTCCCTCCCCCCTCCCCACACACACAAATAGTCAAATGACCATTGTCTTGATTTTTGACTTCATCTCAGAATTTTTTTTCGTGTATGTTGGCAATGATGCCTTTTCCCAAATCTTGTGTTAAAATTCCATAAACCGAGCTGTTAGACGATACAAATAACTCCGCTGTGTGTCCTGTAGTCCGTGGTGGTCGGTCATCTACATCTACATCAATACTCCGCAAGACACCTGACACTAACTGATGCCCCTCCCGTGTTCCTCTCGTGAATGACGCGTTGCAAGGATGATAGTTGGTGGGTAAGCCTCTGCATTAGCTTTAGTTTCTCTGATTTTGTCGGTGTGATCATGGAAATGAGCGTTTGGCGTCATTGGCCGGGAGGCCCCTTACGGGGCAGGTCCGGCCGCCTTGGTGCAGTTCTTATTACATTCGACGCCACATTGCGCGACCTGCGTCCGGATGGGGATGAAATGATGATGAAGACAACACAACACCCAGTTCCTGAGCGGAGAAATTCCCCGACCCAGTCGGGAATCGAACCCGGGCCCCTTAGGACGACAGTCCTTCAAGCTGAACCATTTAGCTATCGGGGCGGACACGTTGTGATCATCACGAGACGTATCTAGAAAGAAGTAATGTCTTCCTCACTCTGAGAATTTCAGTAGTAAACCTCTCCCTGATACATAACGCCTTTCTTGTAGCGTTTGCGACTGGAGTTTTCTGAGAATCTCTGTAACTGTCTCACGCCAACTAAACGACACCGTGACGAAAAGCGCCACTCTTCGTTGGATCTGCTGTCTCTTCTGTTAATATAGCCTGTTAAAGGTCCCAGCACATGAGAAGTTCTCAATAAAAGGTCGAACGACTGTTTTGTAAGCCACTTCTTTCATGGATGACGTGCATTACCGTACGAATTTCATACGAATCTCAGCGTAGCATCAGCCTTTCCTACAATTCCTTTTATGTGGTCATTCCACTTTACATAGATCTGGATTGTTACTCCTTGGTAATTTGCCGCAGTTAATGTTTCCAGTGATCCATCGCCAGTAGTGCAATCTCACTGTAAGTCCTTTTCCCACGCAAGCGTAATACGAGGTGCATTCAAGTTCTAAGGCCTCCGATTTCTTTTCTAATTAACTACTCACCCGAAATCGATGAAACTGGTGTTACTTCTCGACGTAATCGCCCTGCAACGTACACATTTTTCACAACGCTGACGCCATGATTCCATGGCAGCGGCGAAGGCTTCTTTAGGAGTCTGTTTTGACCACTGGAAAATCGCTGAGGCAATAGCAGCACGGCTGGTGAATGTGCGGCCACGGAGAGTGTGTTTCATTGTTGGAAAAAGCCAAAAGTCACTAGGAGCCAGGTCAGGTGAGTAGGGAGCACGAGGAATCACTTCAAAGTTGTTATCACGAAGAAACTGTTGTGTAACGTTAGCTCGATGTGCGGGTGCCTTGTCTTGGTGAAACAGCACACGCGCAGCCCTTCCCGGACGTTTTTTTTTGCAGTGCAGGAAGGAATTAGTTCTTCAAAACATTTTCGTAGGATGCACCTGTTACCGTAGTGCCCTTTGGAACGCAATGGGTAAGGATTACGCCCTCGCTGTCCCAGAACATGGACACCATCATTTTTTCAGCACTGGCGGTTACCCGAAATTTTTTTGGTGGCGGTGAATCTGTGTGCTTCCATTGAGCTGACTGGCGCTTTGTTTCTGGATTGAAAAATGGCATCCACGTCTCATCCATTGTCACAACCGACGAAAAGAAAGTCCCATTCATGCTGTCGTTGCGCGTCAACATTGCTTGGCAACATGCCACACGGGCAGCCATGTGGTCGTCTGTCAGCATTCGTGGCACCCACCTGGATGACACTTTTCGCATTTTCAGGTCGTCATGCAGGATTGCGTGCACAGAACCCACAGAAATGCCAACTCTGGAGGCGATCTGTTCAACAGTCATTCGGCGATCCCCCAAAACAATTCTCTCCATTTCTCGATCATGTCGTCAGACAGGCTTGTGCGAGCCAGAGGTTGTTTCGCTTTGTTGTCACACGATGTTCTGCCTTCATTAAACTGTCGCACCCACGAACGCAATTTCGACACATCCATAACTCCATCACCACATGTCTCCTTCAACTGTCGATGAATTTCAATTGGTTTCACACCACGCAAATTCAGAAAACGAATGATTGCACGCTTTTCAAGTAAGGGAAACGTCGCCATTTTAAGTATTTAAAACAGTTCTCATTCTCGCCGCTGGCGGTAAAATTCCATCTGCCGTACGGTGCTGCCATCTCTGGGACGTATTGACAATGAATGCGGCCTCATTTTAAAACAATGCCCATGTTTCTATCTCTTTCCAGTCCGGAGAAAAAAAATCGGAGGCCTTAGAACTTGAATGCACCTCGTACATTACATTTGTTCACATTCCGAATCAACTGCCAATCACTTCACCAGATCACCGATCGCCTGCAGGTCTTTCTGCACTCCGATATATTTTTCTGGAACTGTTACCTCCTTGTAGACAGCAGATTCCGACATTATGCACTAGATCATTTATATATATTTTATGCAACAACGGTCTTATCACACTTCGTTAGGGTACTCCTGAAAGTATCTTTACATCAGTCGATGTTCTTCCGCAAGGAGCTACGTGTTGACGTCTGTCTGCAAGGAAGTCTTGAATTCAGTCGCAAATCTGGTGCGACACTTGGTAAGCTCTTTTTTTCTGTAAAAGGCAGTGCGGGATGGTGTCAAATGTCTTACTGAACTCAAGACATCAAACTGAGCTCCGTTGTCTACAGCGCTACGGATTTCATTGAACAGAGCAAGCTAAGCAATTAAAATCGCTCAAAAGAGGTAACGCCGCTGGACCTGATGGAATACCAGTTCGATTTTACACAGAGTACGTGAAGGAACTTGCCCCTTCTTGCAGCGGTGTACCGTAGATCTCTAGCGTTCCAAAGATTGGAAAAGGGCACAGGTCATCCTCGTTTTCATGAAGGGACGTCGAACAGGTACGCAGAACTATAGACCTGTATCTCTAACGTCAATCAGTTGTAGAATTTTGGAACACGTATTATGTTTGAGTATAATGACTTTTCGGGAGACCAGAAATCTACTCTGTAGGAATCAGCATGGGCTTCGAAAAAGACGATCGTGTGAAAGCGAGTTCGCACTATTCGTCCACGAGACTCAGAGGGCCATAGACAAGGGTTCCCAGGTGGATGCCGTGTTTCTTGACTTCCGCAAGGCGTTCGATACAGTCCTCCACAGTCGATTAATGAACAAAGTAAGAGCATATGGACTATCAGACCAATTGTGTGATTGGATTGAATTCCTAGATAACAGAACGCAGCATGTCATTCTCAATGGACAGAAGTCTTCTGAAGTAAGAGTGATTTCACGTGTGCCGCAGGGGAGTGTCGTAGGACCGTTGCTATTCACAATATACATAAATGACCTTGTGGATGACATCGGAAGTTCACTGAGTCTTTTTGCGGATGATGCTGTAGTATATCGAGAGGTTGTAACAATGGCAAATTGTACTGAAATGCAGGAGGATCTGCAACGAATTGACGCATGGTGCAGCGAATGGCAATTGAATCTCATTGTAGACAAGTGTAATGTGCTGCGAATACATAGAAAGAAAGATACTTTATCATTTAGCTACAATATAGCAGGTCAGCAACTGGAAGCAGTTAATTCCATAAACTATCTGGGAGTAGGCATTAGGAGTGATTTAAAATGGAATGACCATATAAAATTAATCGTCGGTAAAGCTGATGCCAGACTGAGATTCATTGGAAGAATCCTAAGGAAATGCTGTCCGAAAATAAAGGAAGTAGGTTACAGTACAGTTGTTCGCCCACTGCTTGAATACTGCTCATCAGTGTGGGATCCGTGTCAGATAGGATTGGTAGATACAGAAGATCCAACGGAGAGCAGCGCGCTTCGTTACAGGATCATTTAGTAATCGCGAAAGCGTTACGGACATGATAAACTAAGCCCGGTATGGCCTTCTGTTGAAGTTTCGAGAAGATACCTTCACCGAGGAGTCAAGCAGTATATTGCTCCTTCCTACGAATGTCTCGCGAAGAGACCATGAGGATAAAATCAGAGAGATTAGAGCCCACACAGAGGTATACTGACAATCTTTCTTTCCACGAACAATACGAGACTGGAATAGAACCGATAGAGGTACTCAAAGTACCCTCCACCACACACCGTCAGGTATGGATGTAGATGTAAGGTCTTTGTTTTTCGGAATCCATTCGGTTTTTATAGAGGTGATTTTCGTTCTTCAAAAACTTTATGATACATAAACACAAAACATGCTCCATAATTCTACAAGAGATTGACGTCAACAGGATAGCTCTATAATTCTGTCCATCTGTTCAGCGACCCTACTTGAAAACAGAAATGACCAGCGCTTTTTTTCTAGTCAGTCCAGCGATCTACGACAAAACAACGGTGAAACAACTTCGGAAAACAGAACCATTTTGGCCTTCTCTCACTCATCTTCCGTTTCCTTGTCAGTACGATCACTGAGCAAGTGGATAATAATTTCGAACTGACTTTCGTTTTCGTGTAAGACCAAAGGGTTTGTAGTTGGATCGATTGGAAATATCTTGCTTTCATTTTCACTGAAAGCTTCTCGTATTGCTCTAGTTGCACTTATTTTCGCTTCGTTCAGCTTCTGTTTCTCACCTAGATGGCGATGTCTCTTAGATCTGTGATGACGTTTTCTTTGCTTTCGTAATAGTGTTTTGAGCAAGGCTGTTATGTCAAGTTGGTTCTTTCCATCTCTTAGAACCTTGTTCGACACATACTATAATCTAAAGCGTATTGAATACTGTTTTTCAACTTTATTCATTTGTGCTCGACATCTACGTCTTCAGAGCTTAATGTTTGGTGTTGACTACTGAGATTCTCAGCCGTCTGTATCCTTTCTCTCTTGCTAAGCAAACCTATTTTTCTACCTTTCTAACATTCCTTGTTTCACCAGTACTCACTGATGCTGTCACAACTTTATGATCAGTGATCCCTTGCTCGGAGTTAATTGTTTCCTTAAAGATAGAGTCTATTAGTTACTGGGTAGTCTAAGACGTTGCTTTCAAGACTGGATTCTCTATCTGCTCGTCAGAACAATATGGTAGTTTATCTCTGAAGCTCTGTCGCTGCAGCTCCTAACGCAAATTGGTCTACAAAATCATTCGATTATCATGCCCGACTAACCTCTGATGCTTAAATTCACCCAGGTTATTTCACATTCGGAACCGGTAGCAACCTCATTAGGTGTTATCAGATTGTTCACGGCAATAACTGCAGGCAAAAATTTCGTGTGTTCCAGCATCCGACGCGGTTTGTCATCAGTCGACATGTCGTTTTTCAGAGGAGGAAACCATTCGTCTAGTTGAGTTTTCCCGAAGCGTCATTTCTGTAAGCTCTTTCCAACATCACAGCAGTTAACGTAGCGTTTCTCCCGAGCAGCAAGGAAAACTTTACACGGCGCATAGTTCACATCGATCCCTCCCCTCCCCCAACGAAAAAAAGGGGACAGAGCGAAAGAGCTCCAGCAAAAATATTCACTAAGGATAGACGAAGTCCTCCAGGGCGAGACAGTCATTACAGAACTGACAAGGAGTTTCTCGATACGACCCCAGAGTGGAAAATATTCCCAGGGCAGCCATGTTTCTGGTACCTTTAATCTACCGCTCGTATGTTAAGTAGTGGGGAAACACTCAGGTGATTCCTAGTATCATGTCTGACCTCCTTTCGTCCGGCGTGGTGCAGGAATTCGACATGTCATGGACTCAACAAGTTGTTGGAAGTCCTCTGCATAAAAGTATTGAGCTTTGTTGCCTCTATAGCCGTCCCTAACTGTGAAAATGTTGGCGGTGCAGTATTTTGTGTGCGAACTGATATCTCGATTGTGTCCCATAAATCATGGTTGGTTGGTTTGGGGAATGAGACCAGACAGCGAGGTCATCAGTCTTATCGGATTAGGGAAGGACGGGGAAGGAAGTCGGCCGTGCCCTTTGAAAGGTACCATCCTGGCATTTGCCTGGAGCGATTTAGGGAAATCACGGAAAACCTAAATCAGGATGGCCGGACGCGGGATTGAACCGTCGTCCTCCCGAATGCGAGTCCAGTGTCTAACCACTGCGCCACCTCGCTCGGTCATAAATCATGGATGGGATTGATGTCTAGGTGGCCAAATCGTTCGCTCGAAATGTCCAGAACGTTATGTGATTGCCGTAAGCTTAGTGACAACAGTGCATCCAAATTTAAGTTATACAATATAGCACTGAAGATGGTCACTCAGTGACAGAAAATCGATTTTGCCATAGTAAAAAATATACGACCAATGCTGTCTCTTTTTTCAAATATTTCATGTTCTTCAAAGTAATCGCGAACAATTGTGGCCCTGACATGTTACACTGTCATCCATAAAAATTCCATCGTTGTTTGGGAAAATGAAGTCCGTGAATGGCTGCAAATGGTCCCATATAGCCAACATAAACATTTTCAGTCGGTGAGGTGTTCAGTTGGTTCGTGTAAACACAGCCTTCACCATTATGGAGCCACCGACAGCTCCCACAGTGCCTTGATGATAACTTGGATCCATGGCTTCGTGGGGTTTGCGCCACACACGAACCCTACCATCAGTTCCTACCATCTGAAATCGGGACTCATCTAACCAGGCCACGGTTTTCCAGTCGTCTAGGTTCCGACCAATATGGCCACGAGTTCAGGAGAGGCGCTAAAGGCGATGTCGTGCGGTTAGCAAAGGCACTCGCGTCTGTCGTCTGCTGCCATGGCCCAGTAACGCCAAGTTTCGCCACGTAGACCTAACGGATACGATCGTCGCACGTCCCACGTTGATTTCAAGGAGTGTTGCTTGTCTGTTAGCACTGACAACTCTATTCAAAGGCTGCTCTCGGTCGGTAAGTTAAGGTCGTCGGACACTGCGTTGTGTGTGCAAGATGTAATGTCTGAAATTTGGTATTCTCGGCACACCCTTGACACTGCGCATCTCTTAATACTGAATTCCCTAACGGTTTCCAGATTAGAGTGTCGCATGCATCTAACTCCAACTACCATTCCGCATTCAAGGTCTGTTAATTCCCATCCTGCGGCTGTAATCATATGGGAAACATGAGTACAAATGACAGATCCGCCGATGCACTGCCCTTTTATACATTATGTACGCGACACTATCGCCATCTGTATTTGTGCTCATCACTATACTGCTCATCACTATACCAAGACTTTTCTCAGCTCAGTGTAATTCAGATAAAAATTTCTGAAGAGGACCTGACTGTAATTTCGTCAAACCTGAGTCCTTGCGTTTTAACGATTTCAGTTGTTCTTCAGCGCAAGTACTACTTATTCACCTTAGCAACGATTGACGAATTAAACAGCGTCAACACTCCCCGACTTTCAGTTGTGGTAAAGACATTCAAGACAGATTGAAATCTATCGGCTTTCAGTTTGTTGTTATGTACTTCCGCCGGTGTCGTCAACAAGTGTTGGGCCACTCTCTCTCTCTCTTTCTCTCTCTTTTGTACACCAACAAGTGTTTGGACCTTTCTTGCAACACACACACACACACACACACACACACACACACACACACACACACACACACACACAATTGTGGCCCAGTGACTTGGTGCACTGTCATCCATAAAAATTCAATAGTTTTTTGGGTTCAAATGGTTCAAATGGCTCTAAGCACTATGCGACAACTTCTGAGGTCATCAGTCGCCTAGAACTTAGAACTAATTAAACCTAACTAACCTAAGAACATCACACACATCCATGCCCGAGGCAGGATTCCAACCTGCGACCGTAGCGGTTGCGCGGCTCCAGACTGTAGCGCCTAGAACCTGCCGGCCACTTCGGCCGGCGTTTTTTGGGAAAATGAAGTCCATCAGTGGCTGAAAATGGTCCCAAGTAGTCAACAAAACCATTTTCAGTCAGTGAGGTGTTCAGTTGGTCCATGTAAACACAGCCTACACCGTAATGGAGCTCAGGAGAGGCGGTACAGGCGATGTCGTGCGGTTAGCGAAGGCACTAGCGTCACACACCTCGCCCTCTCCTCCACTCCTCCTCCCTCCCCCCTCCCTCCCCCCACTGGCGGTCCCCTCCCCCGTGACCTGAAAGCCCGCCGTGTCGTGACGCCTAGAATTACGAGCCGACTAATTATCCCTCGGAAGTGCGGCGACTGTTGTCCCGTTTAGGATCCGCCCTGCGGGCATTCGATCATCTCCGCGCCGTTCCATTCAGTGGGCGGCCCGGTTCCAAATGGAATGGACCCATTTCACGAGCCGGCAATTACAGATTAATTCTTCCTGTGCGCTTACATCACCGGCCCGCCGCGACTGTTGTTAATTGCCGGCCGGAGGAGGCCGCGAGGTACTGCGGGCCTATCAGCCGGCGGCTTTGTGATTCGCCAGCCGGCGTGGCGGCCGCGTTGCTTGCGATGCCATCAGCACCGCCAGACTGTCATGCAAATGAGCCCACTCAGTCGCTGCCTGACACGGGGAGAGTGGGGATGTCCGTCACGGCCCTCCGTTTGCTGCTCACTCGACGTTGTTGGCGGCTGCTGCCCCAGACGTATTTCTCCTTTTGGATAATTGCAAATGACGTCACTGGAGAGCTACTTACGGAACAGGGCGTCTCAGTCATTAAGGCACTGTGCACTGTGTAAGTGACCCAATTCGGGAAGGGGGGGGGGGAGGGGGCTGACGGGGGAGGAAACTAGAAAACATATGGAGAGGAATAATATGTACTGGGTGATCAAAAAGTCAGTATAAATTCGAAAACTTAATAAACCACGGAATAATGAAGATAGAGGGGTACAAATTGACACACAGGCTTGGAACGACATGGGGTTTTAGAACCACCCTATATTGCTAGACGCGTGAAAGATCACTTGCGCTCGTCGTTTGGTGATGACCGTGTGCTCAGCCGCCAGTTTCGTCATGCTTGGCCTCCCAGGTCCCCAGACCTCAGTCCGTGCGATTATTGGCTCTGGGGTTACCTGAAGTCGCAAGTGTATCGTGATCGACCGACATCTCTAGGGATGCTGAAACACAACATCCGACGCCAATGCCTCACCATAATTCCGGACATGCTTTGCAGTGCTGTTCACAACATTATTCCTCGACTACAGCTATTGTTGAGGAATGATGGTGGACATATTGAGCATTTCCTGGCTCAAATGGTTCAAATGGCTCTGAGCACTATGGGACTCAACTGCTGAGGTCATTAGTCCCCTAGAACTTAGAACTAGTTAAACCTAACTAACCTAAGGACATCACAAACATCCATGCCCGAGGCAGGATTCGAACCTGCGACCGTAGCGGTCTTGCGGTTCCAGACTGCAGCGCCTTTAACCGCACGGCCACTTCGGCCGGCTAGCATTTCCTGTAAAGAACATCATCTTTGCTTTGTCTTACTTTGTTATGCTAATTATTGCTATTCTGATCAGATGAAGCGGCATCTGTCGGACATTTTTTGAACTTTTGTATCTTTTTGGTTCTAATAAAACCCCATGTCATTCCAAGCATGTGTGTCGATTAGTACCTCTCTATCTACATTATTCTGTTATTTATTCAGTTTTCAAATTTATACTGACTTTTTGATCACCCAGTATATCAGTGTTTTCTAAGTACGGGGACTACTCTCGCACAGTTAATGCTATGCAATTCAGCCACACTGATCGGAGTATTTAACGACCGTGTGTCTCGATGGCACGTACCTGTTTCCCCTCAGTGTTTAGCTTCGCAATGCTGCAACTTCCAACTGAAATTTAATTCTGTAATTATGCGTTTAATTTTTTAAATCATTTAGTATTGTAGTCTTAGTTGCATATATTTGCACCGGGTTACCAGTTTCGATCACAAGCGATGACCATGTTCAGATCTAAAAAGAAAACATTAGTAAATAACTATTTATTTAGAGGATGTAAATAAAAAAATATTGGTATTTCCTCTTTTAGACAGTGCTGTGCTATATTTTAAGAAGGCCTGAATCCGTTTTTTATTTTGCCTCCCCCTTCCTGCCTCCCTTAACCATTGTTCATGACATATGGATTTGGGTCCTGCATAGTGGGTTCAATATAATGACTTGATGCTATGGGATGTGCTCACGACCGTACTTCTATGCTGCTACTTTTGTTGTGAAACGTTGACTAAGTTCTTCCTTTTGAAGAATGCTGACTTTTCAACTAGTAGTGATTAACCAGGTACTGTTTTATGTATTTTGTTTTAGTCGATGACATTCTGTCAATTACTACGAATTGAAATATGATCTCTCTGACAGGAAATCACGAATCCAGTCACATAACTGAGACGATATTCCATAAGCAAGCAATTTGGCTACAAGCCGCTTGTGTGCTCCAGTGTCAAAAACCCTTTGGAAATCTAGAAATACGGAATGAATTTGAAATCCATAATCGGTAGGACTCAACACGTCGTGTGAGTAAAGAGCTAATTGTGTTTCACAAGAACGATGTTCTCTTTAACTATCTGTGGGTTTTATTTTGTCAAGTTGCGCAATGGATTAATCGAACAAGTACCCTTTGGCTCCTGCAAGGAACAATTTCCACCTCACACTACTACAGACGCTCCTAATGTACCAATAAGAACTGCTTGAAAAACATTCAGCAACAAATATCTTCTGGAGTCGTCCGCTGTAAGGAAAAGACACAAAAATATTCTATATATTCTTACATAACTAGTGGAATGCTTGGGTATGGGAGTATTGCTAGTTAGTGTAAGAAAAACATTAAACGAACGAAAAATTCTGAGAAATCAAGTGAAACTTTTTCTTATAAAATAATAATAAATTTCCGGGTTCTTTTCGGAACAATGGATTGCCTCTTATGGATAGGATTGCTATTATTTTACAAAGTATGAAAACGTTCTTTTCTCCCTTTTCTTTAAGAATGTTATTCACTCGGCAGAATGGCTGAGAGCCGCACCTACACAACTTGAATAACTTTTCTAGGTACGGTCAAGGCTGTCGTGTGAGAAATGTAATGAAGTGTACTGTTATGGAGGACAGATGGGGCTCGCATATGCTGTAGTGCACAATACCGTGAGCTGCGATGACTGCTGCCTGCGTTGCACTGCTGCCTGCGTCGCTCGCTGCTGACAAATAACACAACTATCTCTTTCTATCTGGATTGACCTTCGCCAATCAAACTCTCCCTATACCTTGCTGAAGTCAAGGACTCCTATCCGCCCCTACTCTCACTATTAGCATAGTACACCAGTCAGATAACCAGTCCACCGTGATGCCACTCAACACTCTCTTGCAGGCGTTTAACTAGTACTCTGTCCGTGTTCACATCGCACAGTAAGTGTGACGGCCATCACAGTGAGCAACGCTTAATCACGAGTGACTCAATATAGAGTGTCACTCCGATTCGCTAACGACAGAGGTGCTCTCCCAGTGAAGTACTGGGAAGAGACTTTGTTCCTCGCTCTTTGCGTACACATGCGAGCGCACTCGCTCTCGTTACGAGTTCTCGTTCCAAGAGCGACAACGGAACGGCCCCTTTTTCCAGGAAAAGTTGCAAGGGTATATCATTCGCTGTCTTCCCTCACTCCTCTGACTGTTCGCATCAGAAATATTCCGCCAATCAGCGTTGCTCTTTTAAATGGGAGAATGACGTTTCGTTTGTCGACCAATACGGAAATCTGCAGCATCTCCATTAGGCATATACTGTCCTCTGTGAGAACTGCTTAACTACGCAGTTGGTCCATGAAAAAATGCGTCTTCTGGGAGCTCCCACACAATGTAGCGAAATTTGCTTTTAAGTCGAACACGGGGGTCGTTATCCCTTCACTCTGGCAAAAGCTGTCTTCTCTCTGGGCGGTCGCTTCGGCCGAAGTAGGTATGTTGCTGACCCAGCCCTCTGAAGGGACGGTCTTCCCAGCGGGCTGGTTTCCTCTTTAGAACGAAAATTCCTGTGGCCATCATGTTGTGTACGCCAGGCTCGACTTTTTTCAACCTCAGTACACACTTGCGATGTACTTATTAGATTTGGATATCGCTTACATGAATTCATACAAAATTGACTCGAGTCTGGGTTCGAATGAAGCGTCTTGATGTGCAGAGTACGATTGTGAGGATGGAATATGTAAGAAATGAAGGTCAGGAGACCACGCCACCTTACAACTCGTAATGTTAGAACACAATACATATTCCAAAATCCTGCTGCATATCGATGTTCATCCTACACCACTAGCATCACCAAATCCAGATTAAGTTTCTGACCCGGTCGAGATACGGGATGAGGTCAGGAAAAAGAAGACGACTAACAGTGATCTACTTGCAGAACATTCAGAGCTTCAAATGTGCTGTTAAGTGACACTTGTCATTTTATGTAATTTGAAGGTGGAGGGCGGAGCAAGGAAAAGCAAGGGAAGAAGCCGATGATTTCAACTGCATCGGGACTTGACGCCGAATCAGCGGTGACGAGAGAAAATGTGTGCCAGACCGGGGTTTGAACCAAGGCCCTGCTGCTTACCAGGCGGTTGAGTTAAACACTGCGCCATCGAGATACTGTTTACCGCATGTGTGTGGAGGATCACGGTACACCCCTCCCTGACCCACACTCCGACCTAGCGCAGTCGATCCACAGTTCCTGTACATGTCCTCCATGCTCACCTACTTTGAGATTCCTCCAGGAGGTAGAACCTGACTGTGCATTCGACCCAAGGTGGTGGATTCATTACCCATTGAGGCGAAGCATTGATGTGAACGACTGGTTTCTGTTCTTTTGGACATGTCCACAAGATAAAACACCATGTGGAATATGCAGCTGCGATACATGTTATGTAGACGAAGGTGGAGGGGGAGAAAGGAAAGGAAAGCGAAGGAACTGATGATATCAGCTGCATGGGGACATGTCCGAACGAATAGTCACAATGCATTCGTATAATTCAGTCGCCTCGATGGTCAGTGAATCCTCACACCTTCAGTGAGGATGCCCATTTATGTTCGACCTCAGGAAGGAATCTAAAATTAGCGAGGACATGGACGGGGAGTGTGGATAGGTGGCGCTAGGTGCGAAAGTGGCTCGTCAAGGAGCATACTGAGATACTCCGCTCATCTCCGATAAACATTGTGTCCAGATGGCGCAGTAGTTAAGGCAATTGCATAGGACGCAGGAGATCTCGTGTTCGAGTCCTGGTCCGGGACACATTTTCACTTATCATATCTCATTCCGCACAAATCTCCTATGCAACTGGTATCATTGTTTTCTTCCCTTTCCTTTCTTTTCGCCCCAGTCTACCTTCAATTTACAAAATATCTATGACAACCTCGCGTGATTTCTGTTCTTTCGGACGTCTGCGAATACCCATTCATTTACTTGTCATTTACTAGCACTTCACTTCAGTCACTCTAATATCACTCTCCACATAATAAGTTCTACATTTTATTGTCGGCACATTTATTTGCAATTAGCAATAGTTCATCCCAACGATACCGCCAATCACTTGCATGAACATAGTACGTGTAACCGCATCACGACGCGACTGGTATTCGATGTCGCGACACGATATACGAACGAAAGTACCTCCAAACGTGAATTTTAGCTTCATGTAGTTTATAGGTCTCCCTCTCAGTTAAATTGAGAAGTGAATTACGGTCAAGTCCACGCTTGTTTATTTCGTAACCCTCGCGGCGCGGCTGATTATTACCTCGCCGGCCGCGGTGGTCTCGCGGTTCTAGGCGCGCAGTCCGGAACCGTGCGACTGCTACGGTCGCAGGTTCGAATCCTGCCTCGGGCATGGATGTGTGTGATGTCCTTAGGTTGGTTCGGTTTAAGTAGTTCTAAGTTCTAGGGGACTAATGACCACAGCAGTTCAGTCCCATAGTGCTCAGAGCCATTTGAACCATTTTTTGATTATTACCTCGACAATGAGCAAAGTACAGTGTTCAAAATACTCACATAAAAAAAAATTGAATCACCTCTGTTCCGAGAGCTCCGGAAACTGTACATAAAATTGGAATAGAAATCAACATAAACATCATTTGCGCCCTTTTCAAAAATGGCTCTGAGCACTATGGGACTCAACATCTTAGGTCATAAGTCCCCTAGAACGTAGAACTACTTAAACCTAACTAACCTAAGGACATCACACACATCCATGCCCGAGGCAGGATTCGAACCTGCGACCGTAGCAGCCCCGCGGTTCCAGACTGCAGCGCCAGAACCGCACGGCCACCGCGGCTGGCTTGCGCCCTTTTAATTGCTCAGGAAAACCACATATTGCATCTTGTAGCACCATACACCGAGACCTTCAGAAGTGGTGGTCCAGATTGCTGTACACACCGGTACCTCTAATACCCAGTAGCACGTCCTCTTGCGTTGATGCTTGCCTGTATTCGTCGTAACATACTATCCTCAAGTTCATCAAGGCACAGTTGGACCAGATTGTTCCATTCCTCAACAGCATTCGGCGTGGATCCCTCAGAGCGATTGGTAGGTCACGTCGTCCATAGACAGCCCTTTTAAATCTATCAAAGACATGTTCGATAGGGTTCATGCCTGGAGAACATGTTGGCCACTCTAGTCGAACGACGTCGTTATCCTGAAGGAAGTTATTCCCAAGATGTTCACGATGGGGGCGCGAATTGTGGTCTATGAAGACGAATGCCTCGCCAATATGCTGCCGATATGGTGGTCACGTATCGTACAACCGTTATGGCGCCTTCCATGACCACCAGCGGCGTACGTCGGCCCCACATAATGCCACCCCAAGACAGCAGCGAACCTCCACCTTGCTGCACTCGTTGGACAGTGTACCTAAGGCGTTCAGCCTGACCGGGTTGCCTCCAAACACGTCTCCGACGATTGTCTGGTTGAACGCATACGCGACACTCATCGGTGAAGAGAATGTGGTGCCAATCCTGAACGGTCCACTCGGCATGTTGTTGGGTCTATTTGTACCGCGCTGCATGGTGTCGTGGTTGCAAAGATGAAGTTGCTGATCATGCAGCCTATTGCGCACAGTTTGAGTCGTAACATGACCTCTGGCTGCACGAAAAATATTATTCAACTTGCTGGCGTTGCTGTCAGGGTTCCACCGAGCCATAATCCGTAGATAGCGATCATCCACTGCAGTAGTAGCCCTAAGGCGGCCTGAGTGAGGCAGGTCATCGACAATTCCTGTCTCTCTGTATCTCCTCCATGTTCGAACAACATCGCTATGGTTCACTCCGAGACGCCTGGACACTTCCCGTGTTTAGAGCCCTTCCTGGCACAAAGTAAAAATGCGGACGCGATCGACCCGCGGTATTGATCATCTAGGCATGGTTGAACTACAGGCAACACGAGCCGCGTACCTCCTTCCTGGTGGTATGACTGGAACTGATCGGCTGTCGGAACCCCTCCGTCTAATAGGCGCTGCTCATGCATGGTTGTTTACATATTTGGGGAGGTTTAGTGACATGTCGGAACAGTCAAAGGGACTGTGTGTGTGATACAATACGGACAGTCAACGTCTGTCTTCAGGAGTTCTGGGAACCGATGTGATGCAAGACTTTTTTTGACGTGTTTAATTTACAAATATTTTTTTCCTATGAGTACAGATATAAAACATGCAAATTATCTTGTGTAATTCTTAGCTTTTTAGGCCATGCGTTCAATATATCTTTGGTACCCACAACGGTAGCTCAGGGACGTAGGGCAGGTCTTCGGGCCGTATACCTACTGATCTTATTATCAATTAATAGCTTATATAAATTAGTATTTACGCACTCCGTATAAACTACCTCTAGTAATGGCGCGATGACTGCTTTCTTCCAAATACTGCTCGTTAAAAGTCGGCACCAACGGAACACTTCGTCTTGTCTGTTCTCCGATTCAGGCTGCTGCCGCTCTCAGCGTCCCCAAAGCTGTGACTTTGTAACTTTCTGCCTCAGTAATTGAACCATATTTTTTAAATGCGTTATACAATATGAGATACGACCACGGACGTTTACTAAATGTCTTGAATTTTTTCTTCTATCACTGCATTTTATTACAACAGCATTAATTCACATGTGTACAGCATTTCAAGGTAACATCGACTTTCTTTAATACTCACTCTGGAATCCATGTTATTTCCGTGTCAAAATTTATACCATAGCAGTCGATCGGTAAGAGTCACACACGCTCTTGAGTTGTCTTCGTTGGAAGACAAACAATAACACATTCCTCCTCTACCGTCAGTTAATCCCACAGTGGCCGCACTACCTAGCCCTCTTCCCTCGAGGTAAGCGACCTACTTTACTTTGCTCCCTGCCGAATTGACAAACGTCAATAAAAACTAAGCGCTTCTTAAATTATTAGTGTCTGCGTATGGATTTTTGATTCTTGCTGCGTAGGAAAACTACAGTCTTAAGAAGCTCTTGGTGTTACCCTACTGGCCATTAAAATTGCTACACCACGAAGATGACGCGCTACAGACGCGAAACTTAACCGACAGGAAGAAGATGCTGTGATATGCAAATGATTAGCTTTTCACAGCATTCACACAAGGTTGGCGCCGGTGGCGACACCTACAACGTGCTGACATGAGGAAAGCTTCCAACCGATTTCTCATACACAAACAGCAGTTGACCGGCGTTTCCTTGGGAAACGTTGTTGTGATGCCTCGTGTAAGGAGGAGAAATGCGTACCATCACGTTTCCGACTTTGATAAAGGTCGGATTGTAGCCTATCGCGATTGCGGTTTATCGTATCGCGACATTGCTGCTCGGGTTGGTCGAGATCCAATGACTGTTAGCAGAATATGGAATCGGAGGGTAATACGGAACGCCGTGCTGGAACCCAACGGCCTCGTATCACTAGCAGTCGAGATGACAGGCATCTTATCCGCATAGCTGTAACGGATCGTGCAGCCACGTCTCGATCCCTGAGTCAACATATGGGGACGTTTGCAAGACACCAACCATCTGCACGAACAGTTCGACGACGTTTGCAGCAGTATGGACTATCAGCTCGGAGACCATGGCTGCGGTTACCCTTGACGCTGCATCACAGACAGGAGCGCCTGCGATGGTGTACTCAACGAAGAACCTGGGTGCACGAATGGCAAAACGTCATTCTTTCGGATGAATCCAGGTTCTGCTTACAGCATCATGATGGTCGCATCCGTGTTTGGCGACATCGCGGTGAACGCACATTGGAAGCGTGCATTCGTCATCGCCATACTGTCGTATCACCCGGCGTGATGGTATGGGGTGTCATTGGTTACTCGTCTCGATCACCTCTTTTTTGCATTGACGGCACTTTGAACAGTGGACGTTTCATTTCACATGTGTTACTACCCGTGGCTCTACCATTCATTAGATCCCTGCGAAACCCTATATTTCAGCAGGATGATGCACGATCGCATGTTGGAGGTCCTGTACGGGCCTTTCTGGATACAGAAAATATTCGACTGCTGCCCTGGCCAGCACGTTCTCCAGATCTGTCAGCAATTGAAAACGACTGATCAATGGTGGCCGAGCAACTGGCTCGTCACAAAACGCCAGTCACTACTCTTGATGAACTGTGGTATCGTGTTGAAGCTGCATGGTCAGCTGTACGTGTACACGACATCCAAGCTCTGTTTCATTCAATGCCCAGGCGTATCAAGGCCGTTATTACGGCCAGAGGTGGTTGTTCTGGGTACTGATTTCTCAGGATCTGTGCTCCCAAATTGCGTGAAAATGTAATCACATGTCAGTTCTAGTATAATATATTTGTTCAATGAATATCCGTTTATCATCTGCATTTCTTCTTGGTGTAGCAACTTTAATGTCCAGTAGTGTATATATCGATTATCTTTGGAAAAAGTATCGAATATCGGTATTTTATCAATAGCCCTACTTTAAACCACCACACTTGGCAGTCAAAAAAAAAAAAAAAATGGTTCAAATGGTTCTGAGCACTATGGGACTTAACATCTGTGGTCATCAGTCCCATAGTACTTAGAACTACTTAAACCTAACTAACCTAAGGACATCACACACATCCATGCCCGAGGCAGGATTCGAACCTGCGACCGTAGCAGTCGCGCGGTTCCGGACTGAGCGCCTAGAACCGATAGACCACAGCTGCCGGCCTTCGCAGTCACGAGAGGGACAAATATCGATAATGAGGCGGGCAGCGATACTAAAAAACGCTTAGAACTGGACTTGCATTTGGTAGAACAGCTGTTCAAATACCCGCTCGGCTGTCCATATTTAGGTTATCCATGTGATCCCAAAAGCACTTTAGGTAAATAATGGGAATGACACCGCCAATTTCTCTCTTCATCATTCTCCAGTTCGAGTTAGTTCTCCATTTCTGACATGCAACGGCATCTACCTCGTAAAGATTCGTGCAACTTTCGACGTTTTCCACTAGGCGATTTGCCCACAGAGAGAACAATAGTGGTCCTATAAGACTCCATTAACGCACTCCCGATACTACTTACAAGACTGAAGATTTGCACAGACTATCCATACGTCCATGAGCCATGCACCTGTCCATCAAGATTTTTGTTTCCGTGGTTTTCCTACATCGTTTAAGGCGAATGCTGGGATGGGTCTTTTGAAAGATGACGCCCTATTTACTTCTCCATTCTTCCTCAGTCCGACTTCGTGCATCGGCCTTAATTATCTCATCATCGACATTAAATTCTAAACTTCCTTTTTCCCTTCTTCGTAAACAGCACAGTGTCGCGAAAGAGAACAAGATCTGGTATTCGGCAACAGTCAGCTGTGTAACATCTACATCACTAACTCCAATACTTTAAACTGTTTGGTTTCCTCGAGTTAACCAGCCATTGCGGGTGAAGTGCTACTACTTCTTGAAAGGCAAGGAACTACTGTTAGCCGGCCGCTGTGGCCGAGCGGTTCTAGGCGCTTCAGTCTGGAACCGCGCGACTGCAACGGTCGCAGGTTCGAATCCTGCCTCGGGCATGGATGTTTGTGATGTCCTTAGGTTAGTTAGGTTTAAGTAGTTCTAAGTTTAGGAGACTGATGACCTCAGATGTTAAGTCCCATAGTGCTCAGAGCCATTTGACTACTGTTATCCAGATCAAATTGGATTCAAGTATAATGGTAATGGCAGGGAGGACAAGGACATTTGAACATCAGAAGAAGTGTCAGATCGTCGATTTCCGTACACATATTACTCTCGGGTTCCGGCAGTAGAGAGTTAACGTCAGAAAAGGAGAAGAGATCCTTTTATATGAACCGCTTTGCCATTTTCCAAACTGTACAGTCGTTACGCGTTTGGCTATTCCGCCAGCCAGCACGTACTCGGTTTATAGCCTCACGTAGCAGTTGTCTGTACTCGCTACTCAACAAGGAAAGGTTAGTATTTGGGAGGTGATTGCATAGCTATTGAGCACAATTGCTCGGGCTCCGCAAGGTGCGCAATACATGTTGCACACACACGTCGTTCTGACACTCTCTTCCCCTTCTGTTTTGCGCGCCATGTGGAAGTCTTGCGTTCGCAGTTTTAGAAATCTCTGTAGTTCTTATTTCTTATTAACTGTTGACTAAGGTCATATCGATATTCAAGATGTGAGAGATACGGCTTATCACGTTTCGGCAGCTAACTGTTGAAGTATCTACACTCGGTAGCTGCGTATACAAGCTGGTTCACCATCTGAAAAGTAATGTGACAGGATTCTGTGTGCAACTAAATGAAAAGTCAAAGACCTGCATTATAATTTCACACGGAAAATTCTTCCTAGTTTTATTTACGTCACTGATTTCCCGTAGATGATAACGACCACGTTTCTCACAGTTTGAATGTTTCTGGTAAGTAAGGGAAACGGACAATTGCGAATCCTGCAAAGGAGTATTACGTTTTCTACTAGTCTTTAGGAAGTTTCTATTACAAATCGTTACTAATAGTAGCAATTCATTAACAATCATCTCAGCTGTTCTGAATACAGGGTGTATCAAAACGAATCATCCGATTGTTAAAAAATCACAACTATTATGTTATTTGAGATACCCTACGTGGCGTGAACAACGTACTGTTGGAGAGAGCAAAGTCTCAAATTTTACATGGTTCCCGCTAGGTAACAGCAGTGTGCGCCCTCTTCAGTTCTAGTAAAAATGGTGTCGGGGCAACAGAAAGCGTTTTGTATTCTACGTTTTGCGCAGTGCGAGTCAGTAATAACTGTTCAGCGTGACTTTCGTATTAGATACGGTGTGGACGCATCTGCCATAGTTTCACAAGGAGTCCGCAGAAGTCCGTTCGCCGTGTAGGTCGACAGTTCAACATGTCCCCGTTGTCTGTCTGGCGTATGTTGCGTTGACGTTTACTCATGAGATCTGGCATCTGGAACTGCAAGTGTGGGAACTGTCAAATCAAAGGATTACTGAACGACTGATCGGTCGCACTGGACCAAATGATTCAGCCTTTCATTACTGCCCTCCAAGGTCATCGGACTTGATTGTATGTGATTATTTCTTGTGAGGGTTGATAAAAGACTCTCTGTGTACCTCCGTTACCAACAACAATGAATGAAAGGAGACATCGTATAACAGCAGCTGTGGAAGCTGTAACGCAGGACGTGCTCTCTGCAGAGTGTGGGAACAATCTGTGTTGTGTCGATTCCCTAAGGTCTCGACACAATGAGTGGCTAGGTGCACGCGAAACTAACGCAGACGGGCGTAAATTCTGAAACAGGAGACTGGATGAAAAACTATAAAGAAAAGAAGAGAGATTGTCATCTACTTAACTTTTAATGATGTTCTTCTTGTTGAAATACATCTCTTGCATAGTAGTAAGCAATTAGCAATGATACACATGGCGCCTTGCTAGGTAGTAGCGATGGACTAGCTGAAGGCTATTTAATCTGTCTCTCGGCAAATGAGAGGAAGACGTGATACGTCTTGTCGCAAGCTATGTCGTCCGTACAACTGGGGCGAGGTCATGTCCGTGTCTTGTGACCTGCCATGTGGTGGCGCTAGGATTGCGAGTACACAGTGGCGACACGCGGGTCCGACATGTACTACAGGACCGCGGCCGATTTAAGTTACCACCTAGCAAGTGTGGTGTCTAGCGGTGACACCACATTCCTCCCCCGCAAATCGGCGAACGGTCGTGAGATAAGGCTTCCGCCCGCCGTGGGGAGGACCCCATGTTGACGTATGCGATGAGGTGGGGAGCCTAACAACAGGCGAGGCTGTGCCACCCGCACCTGGCCATTCGGTCCGAGGGGAGCTAGGAAACGCCTGCAAACCTAGTCCAGGGTGCACGTCAACATGAGGTGTATGCGCACGTAATGAGACAGAAGGGTCGACCTCCATGTGGTCGGAGCACCCGACGGGCGAAGACGACATCTGGTCCGGAGCGGGCAAGAGGTCCATGGCGGAGGACGGCTGGTCACGGGAAGCGAGCGGCGGCGCGTGACCCAGGGAGGCGCGAGGCGGCTGCAGCGAAGCGTCCGCTGCTGGCGGCGCCGGCGGCGGCTGCGGCGGCGCGACGCCATGAGGCAAAATGGAAGGCATCGTCGGTAACACCTGGGGATGAGGCGAGCCAGTAGATGGGTCCCCAAGGCGCTGACCGGACGGCTCCGTCGCTGAAAGCAGACGGGGAGCGGCAGAACCCAGGCGACGACAGAGGCGCAGCTGATTGAGATGCCGACGCACCTCACCAGAGGCCCCCAAAACCAAATACATCGCGCGGCCGAGGCAGCGAAGAATGCGCCCTGCGAGCCAACGCTGTGAACCGCGAGAGTTGCGATAATAGACAACGTCGCCAGGAGCAAAAGCAGGAGTCTGCCGCTGCACAGGAACCTGATGTGGCGGATGCAGCAAAGACACCAGAGTTCGATGAGGACGACCATGGAGCAATTCAGCCGGCGAGCGACCATCGCGGGGCTGAGAGCGATAAGAAGACAAAAAGAGCAACAAAGCGTCCTCCCGAGAATGCGACTCTTTCAATTTCAACATCTGTGACTTGAAAGTCCGGACCAATCGTTCCGCGGCACCGTTTGACTGAGGCGAAAACGGCGCGGATGTCAGATGTTGAATACCATTGGCCTTGCAGAACGACTGAAATTCTGCGGACAGGAATTGTGGGCCATTGTCGGAAACAATAGTCTGCGGAAGACCTTCAATGCAAAAGATAGCAGACAAGGCTTGGATTGTGGCAGAAGACGTCGTGGAAGACATCCGGACAACAAAAGGAAAATTACTGAAAGCATCGACCACAACCAACCATCGAGCATTCCAGAATGGACCAGCAAAATCGATGTGCAAGCGTTGCCAAGGGGAAGTGGCTTTCGGCCATGCAAAGAATTGCCGCGGCGGTGCGGATTGTTGTTCGGCACACGCCACGCAAGAGGAGCACATATTCGCAATCGCAGCATCGATTCCGAACCAAGTACAGTGCTGTCGAGCAAGTTGTTTCGTTCGCACTATACCCCAATGGCCTTGGTGAAGAAGCTTTAAGACAGAGGACTGTAACGAACGTGGGACCACGACTCGGGATTGATCATTATCGGAACGCAACAACAACACACCACGTCGTACAAAAAGTCTCTCCTTGTGAGCAAAAAATCTGCGAACCAAAGGATCCTCGATCCGTGACTTTGATAAGGGCCATTGCGTAGCAACAAAACGCAAAACGGAAGCAAGGACAGGGTCAGCAGCTGTGGCAGTAGCTACACGACGAAAATCAATCGGAAACGATGCGACCACGTCATCGGCTTCCGAATCAATGAACATGCAAGCAAGTTCGGAAGAATCGAATGCTTTATCCTCAGCAACAGGCAAACGGGACAACGCATCAGCGTTTCCGTGCTTAGCAGTGGACCGATACAAGATATCGTAGCGGTACTGCGAGAGAAAAAGTGACCAGCGAATGAATTTCTGCGCTGTACGTGGAGGTACAGGCTTGTTCGGATGAAAAAGCGATGTCAAAGGTTTGTGGTCGGTGATGATTGTAAAGTGACGACCATACAAGAAGTCATGAAACTTGGTAACACCAAACACGAGAGCTAAAGCTTCTTTCTCTATTTGTGAATAATTTCTTTGCGCAGATGAGAGCAATTTTGACGCAAAGGCAATAGGGCGATCATGCGAGCCATCCTTGTGCGCAAGCACAGCACCGATCCCGAAATCCGAGGCATCTACCATCAACAAAAGGGGTTTTCGGGGATCGAATGGCGTAAGGCAAGTATTGGAAAGTAACGCCGATTTCAACTGGCGAAAGGCGCGTTCGCATTCCGTCGTCCAGACGAACGGAACACCTTTACGGCGTAAGCGATGAAGCGGAGCTGAAATGGAAGAAGCATTGCGCACAAACTTTGAATAATAATTTACCTTACCCAGCACACTCTGTAGCTGTTTTAAGTTCTGCGGTGACGGCAAGTCCTGAATGGCACGAAGGTGCTCTGGACTCGGATGTATTCCTTGGGCATTTATGACATGCCCCAGGTACGGTAAGTCACGAGCAAAAAACACACATTTGTCCTTCCTCAAGCGAAGACCATTCTGACGCAAGACCTGAAATAATGTTCGGAGATTCTGCAAATGTTCGGCTTCTGTCTTTCCTGAGATCACAATATCGTCCAGATAGTTCGCAGCAGTAGGGACCGACGCACAAATAGTTTGTAAATATTGCTGAAATAAAGCAGGGGCGGATGCACACCCGAATGGCAGTCTTTTGAAGCGATACAAGCCAAGATGCGTGTTGACCACTAAGACGCGCTGGGATTCTTCGTCCACAGGTATTTGCAAGTACGCATCTGCTAGGTCCAATTTTGAAAAATATTTTCCCGGGCACAGTTTGTCAAAAAGATCTTCCGGGCGGGGCAAAGGAAAAGTAGCAGTCACAAGTTGTGGATTCACAGTGGCCTTGAAGTCCACACAAAGTCTCAATTTTCCGGAAGGTTTTGGCAAAATTACTAAGGGTGAGGCCCAGAGAGAAGCCTGCACACGTTCAATGACACCGTGAGATTCTAATTCGGCTAATGTTCTTGCGACCTCATCACGCAATGCGTGGGGAACATTGCGCGCTCTGAAAAATTTCGGTTGCGCGTTGTCTTTCAGTTCCAAATGCGCTTCATAGTTCTTAGCGCAACCAAGGCCCGGTGCAAAAATGTCTGCAAATTCTTCACAAAGACTAGAAACACTGGCGGAAGGCACAGTCTGATTCACTGATAGGACCTGATTTACAATAGACATATTAAACAATTGAAACAAATCTAAACCAAACAAGTTCACTGCACTAGAGGAACGAAGAACATAAAATGACACAAGTTTTGTCTGTCCCTTGTATGTGGCAAGAAGGCTGCACTGTCCTAACACAGGTATCTGTTGTCCTGAGTAACTAGTTAACTTAACATTTGCGGCACGCAATGGCGGTGCGCCCAGCTGTTTGTACGTGTTGTGATTGAGCAATGAAACAGCAGCTCCGGTATCGAGCTGGAATGGGATCACTTTTCCTTCAAAGTCTAAGTCCACAAAAAGTTTATTGTCTTGTTGACGACAAGAGCGACTGTTTCGTGCAATTTGAACGGAGACAGGTACAGAAGCACTTGCGACTTTACGGGATTTCCGGCGACGTCGACGCACACTTTGGGTGGGACGAACACAGTCACTGTTAGCTAAAGTGTCACTGGACGGGTGGGCATGAACTACATGAATGTCCATGGGCGAAGGTCCACGAGCCTGATTGTCCTGGGTTCGATTCCTGCGCGAAGCAAAGGGCCTGGAATTTGTGTTATTGTCTGATCTTAACTTTTTCTGGCAAACACTTTGTACATGTCCTTTCTTTTGACAGTAAAAGCAAATAGCTTGGCGTGACGGGCAATTTTCACGCGAATGTCTAATTGCACACCGCGGGCAAGATTTCACTGCATTTGCTTGCTTACGCGGCGCACGTGGTTGCAAGCTAGGCGGCCGCTGCGAAGTCGGGCGCGAGGGCCGCTCAGCGTCCCGTGCAGCGGGCCGGGCGGGCCGATTAATGTGACACACTGCTGGCGAAGTTTCAAATGATTCCTGAGCAAAGTCAAGCGTGTCTTGCCTGTCCAATATGTCTATCACTTGTTGCAGGGAGGGATTAACGAGTTTCAAAATCTGTTCCCGTATGCGAACATCAGAAACGTTCTGTGCAATTGCATCACGCACCATAGTATCTGAATATGGGAGGCCACATTCACAGGCAAACGCGCAGTCTCTAGTAAGGCCTTGCAAAGTTGCTACCCACTCCCTGTTAGTCTGACCGGCCGTACGTTTTGTACGAAAAAACGTATACCGTTTGGCAACTACATTTACTGTTTCTTTGAAATAGGCATCTAAAGCAGACAAAATTTCTTCGTAGGTCAGAGTTGCTACGTCGCGTCGGGGAAACAATTTCACTATCACACGGTAGGTAGACACACCGACACAAGAAAGCAAAAACGGCTGCCGCTCTTTACCTTGAATTCCATAAGCAGTGAGGTGGAAGTTGAACTGATCGGCCCACTCAGTCCAGCTTTCGGTTGTGGCCTCAAAGGGCCTAAATGGCGGTGCGACAGCGTTGTGTGGCTGCGGTAGCGAAGAAGCGGCTGCCGCCGCATCGGTTTGCAGCGCACGTTGACCCTGGACGAGCTGTCCAAGGGCTTCCAATAACGCCTGCGTCTGCTGATTCTGCAAGCGAAAAAATTCGGACAGTACATCTGGAGAATGCGGCGAAGCCATGACACAAACAAATTAGAGCAAGTATAACACAAAGACTGCAACGTGGGCGCGGCACCACTCCTCGGCGCCAAAATATTGTTGTGTCGATTCCCTAAGGTCTCGACACAATGAGTGGCTAGGTGCACGCGAAACTAACGCAGACGGGCGTAAATTCTGAAACAGGAGACTGGATGAAAAACTATAAAGAAAAGAAGAGAGATTGTCATCTACTTAACTTTTAATGATGTTCTTCTTGTTGAAATACATCTCTTGCATAGTAGTAAGCAATTAGCAATGATACACATGGCGCCTTGCTAGGTAGTAGCGATGGACTAGCTGAAGGCTATTTAATCTGTCTCTCGGCAAATGAGAGGAAGACGTGATACGTCTTGTCGCAAGCTATGTCGTCCGTACAACTGGGGCGAGGTCATGTCCGTGTCTTGTGACCTGCCATGTGGTGGCGCTAGGATTGCGAGTACACAGTGGCGACACGCGGGTCCGACATGTACTACAGGACCGCGGCCGATTTAAGTTACCACCTAGCAAGTGTGGTGTCTAGCGGTGACACCACAATCTGAATACCGCATTGACATATGCCGTGCATCTCAAGAGAGGAATATTGAACACCTATGAAAAGGAATGAAAAAAACTTTTTGTGTTTCCCGTTCATCAAAAAACAAAATTGACTGTATATGTTTATTAGTTTCAGAAATATTGACGTGCCAGGTCGGATAATTCTTGTTGATACACCCTGTATATTACAGGCGGATGAAATATTAATAATCTTTTTACAAAATACAGAGTTTTACTCACATTCCAACAGATACCGCTCACACCGTGCAGAGGAGTTCACACGGTATCGCTTATGCAACATTATATTGCAATATAACTCTTCCTGAAGTTGATGTAAATAAACACAAATACGAGACGCACTGCATACTTTTCTGTAACCGAAACGTGGCGCCGAAAAATTAACGAAAGCAATCCAATGACGCGATTGATGCAATGCTAAAAGTCGTAAGATTCCACACCTCCTCACCGAAATGAAGCCAAAGCTGAGACTGGACATAGACTAACGTAGACTCAAAGCAAACTGACTCCGAATGCGCGAGCGACGACTTAATAAAGAATCGCGCTGGAATATTGAATAGTTTTGGTTATTAAGTTATAGTTTGAAAATACAGTAGGTTAAAATGTTTATTCCTAACTTACAGTTGAAACTATGGTTAAGTGTAGTGTAACAAATATCAGACAGGCCTATGAGCAATAGCTATTAAACTGTACAAAAGCAAATTATGTGTACGCATTGGAATTCACTGGAGTACAAGTATGGCATCCATGCTGAATGATGACATTTAGCTATTGAAAATTACGTATTTCTTAATTAGTGAAGGTTGTCACTCAATATGGGTGTCACTGTATGCAGAATCTTCAGATTAATTAATATTAATCCTAATATGTTGACGGTATTTTGGTCATAATCTGTTCCGAAAAATTGGGCTAGCTGAAATCTTTAATTAACGGTGTCTGATTAAATCAATTTAGGCAAATTTAATCACATTACTGAAATCGGAGGTAATAAACCTTTGTAGTGAATAATGTCTTTCCTTTGGATATAAAATGTTAGGTCCCATTGTTTTTGTGGATAGCTGGCTGTAAGAAATTTTATAATTACAGTGATTTTTGATGTACTGCGTTTCTAGTGAAATTAATTATTACAAAGCAATCGGAACAGTAAATAGCATGACCTGAATAATAAGGATTTGAAGGAGATAGAAAACTGACATTTTGTATGAAAAGTGTTAACTATCGTAATATTACCTTTAATATTTGAATAGGAAGATTAGCAAAAAAAAAGTTATATATGCTTTAACTCATAAATTAGGAGCGTAGACAAAGTAAGATGGTGTGTGCCAATTCTACTTTGTCACAAGCTCGGGCTAGTGAAATGTCAAACGCATTCAGTTCAAAAAATTTTTTTACGTATATGACAGTAGTTTATACGTCAACAGTATTAACTCAGAACAGTTGTGGATAATGACAGTCAGAATTACTTCAGATGCTTTGTAAGGAGTGTGTCAGAACTCCCCATTCAAAAATGTTCAAATGTGTGTGAAATCTTATGGGACTTAACTGCTAAGGTCATCAGTCCCTAAGCTTACACACTACTTAACCTAAATTAGCCTAAGGACAAACACACACACCCATGCCCGAGTGAGGACTCGAACCTCCGCCGGGACCAGCCGCACAGTTCATGACAGCAGCGCCTGAGACCGCTCGGCTAATCCTGCGCGGCGAACTCTCCATTACATAAAACAATACGTCCAACTTAACGCTGTTCTTTGCATTGTGCAAGCACTCAGATACCGATAGTAACAATTTGAGAGCGAAGCATGGGAGCGCGATTCTAAGTATTGTTGTGAGACGAGGTATGTGTGCGAAAGTGGAAGTAGCAGTGTCGGTCGAGAGCTCGGAGAGAGATGTGTCACGCTGCCCTCACATCGGTGATGGCAGTTCTAACCACACTTAAGGCCTGATTTCATTTATATTGCTAGGAGGGATTTAGATGGCTTAGCTGCGCTTGAATATGGAATTCAAGGTAAAATTCGCAAGCATAGCGCAAAAGCAATTGCACGGTTAGTCTCGTGGTTGTTATTCCAAGATTGCAACAATCCCATGTTTTTGCTTGTCAGTGAATTATTCTCCGCATCTAAATAATATTCTATGGTTACTAAATGTTAATGCAATTTTGAAATTGATATAACTTGTTAATCTGGCACTCAGCCACTACTGACACATATGTCATTTGTCATTGCCACTATTAATATTTGTTCATGATGATTCTTAAGTTTTAAATAGACCTAATTATTGAAATCCCCTCTCAGAAGTTATTTAGTAGTTAACAGGACCCAAGCAAACTTCTTTTTATTAAATTCATTCTTAGTAACAGTAAGTTTTAGCTGCGGCTACTGCAGATTAGTTGCATATACGTTACATATTAGTTGCATACTGGCACGGTCGCCATATGAAAGTGCAACACCCTATAAACTTTTCATGCTAATTAATGCCATGGAAGTATTGTCTTTTCCGAGTGTACATCTGACCTAAAGGGCGGTTCTAGTAGCTGGAGCCCAAGGTTTTCGGTACTCATGCCTTTTGCTTCTTGTGCTGATATTTCCATAGAAACTTTCTTGCACTAACATGTATTTTTTATATCTAACAAGTTAAATACCAGTTTTCATAGATTTACGTTTAAAAGTGCTTTCATACTGAAATAATTTCATAGAACTTTACATCGCCTATATCGCTTCCTTAGAGGGTTTAATTTCAGGGTCGGCCGCTGTGACCGAGCGGTTCTAGGTGCTTCAGTCCAGAACCGCGCTGCTGCTATGGTCGCAGATTGGAATCCTGCCTCGGGCATAGGTGTGTGTGTTGTCCTTAGGGTAGTTAGGTTTAAGTAGCTCTCAGTCTAGGGGACTGATGACCACAGATGTTAAGTCCCATTGTGCTTAGAGCCATTTGAACCATTTTTTTGTTTAATTTTCAATTTTTTTTAAATCCTAACTGAGAAATCAAATGCTAATTTTCATAGACGTATCTTTAAAAATGCTTTAGGAGTTCTTAAATAATGGTTTATTTTCAAGAAACTTTCGCCCACTATTTTACCCCCTCAGTCGTTCAATTACAAAAAATGATGAAACACGTATCTTTTTATTTCTAACTGAGAAAACAAATAGCACTTCTCGTAGTTATAGCTCCCAAATCTCCCTAATAGCGACATATTTTCAAAAAGCATTTCGTCTCCGTTTCACCCCAATACGGATTGGAATTTCGAGCAGTCTCTTTTTAAACGATGCCTACATTATACGATGAACATCCTCTCCAAATTTCAATTTTCTATCATTAGCGGTTTCGGCTGGGCGATGATGCGTCGATGAGTCAGTGTGGGCCTATTTCACACTCTTAGGGGTTGAATTTCCATGAAAAGCGAAACATGTAATTTTTTTCATTCCATCCGAGGAGCCAAATATCATTTTTCGAAGATTTCGCTTTAAAAATGCTTTCACAGTGGAATATTTTTATAAAACATTTCACTCCTCATTTCAAAAACAATGAAATATGTATTTTTGTATTTCTTACAGATGAAGGAAATACAAATTTCCATCGATTTGATCAAAAATTGCCATAAAAATTTCATCCCTTATTTTATCCCCTATTTCACCCCCGTAGGGGTTGAATCTCTACAAACAGTGAAACACATATTTTTATTTCCAACCGAGAAGCCAAATTCAGATTTTCGTAGGTTTAGCTATAACAGTGCTCCCGTAATGCAATATTTTCATAAAACATTTCATCCCCTATTTCACCCCATTAGGGTTTGAATTTCCGAAAACAATGAAACATGTAATTTTCTTTATTTGTAACCAAGAAGTCAAACACCAATTTTCATAAATGTTGCTTTAAAAGTGCTTCAGTAGTTATGCGTTAAAGATTTACATTAAAAAAAAAAAAGCATTCACACACCACATAACCCCTTACTGGGGTTAAATTTCAAGAAATTCTGAAACACGTATTTCTTTATTTCTGATCGAGAAACCAAATACCGGAGGTCTAGCTTCAAAGTCGCCTTAATAGCGACATATTTTCAAAAATAATCTTTCAGCCCCTATTTTACCCCCTTAGGGGCAGAATTTAAAAAAATCCATTCTTAAGCGATGCTTACAGTATAATATCAACAGCTCTCCAAATTTTAAGTTTCTATCCTTAGCGGTTTGGGTTGAACGTTGATGAGTCCGTGAATCAGTCAGTCGGGATATTGGTTTCTATGCAGGGTGGTCCATGCAAGTTTACTTTCATCTTCGTTGTGTAGGCTCTCAGTCTTACCTATTGTTTAATTGATCTCCCTTAGGCACAAGATGATTTGTTCCACACATATAGGCATTTTCATGGTCAAAATGGTACTGAGAAGTAGGTTTGCCATTAAAAAGAAATTAAGTAACTCACGACGGTATTGCAATACCTTTTCTAGTAGTCTATAAGTACTCAGCTATATATCCAGCAAGTAAAATGTAGCATGTGTAGATCTAGGTATTATCCCCTAACACATTTTTGCTGCATACGTTTCGTTCTAGGTAGTTAGAACAAAGAAAAGCATTGCGCTAAAAAAAAAAGCATAAACAGCATATTATAGACTAGGTCTGATTACATATCAAACAATATACGCTATCTACCGGGCGAGGTGGCTCAGTGGTTGGCGCACTGGACTCGCATCCGGGAGGACGACGCGTCCGGCCATCCAGATTTACCAGGGGTTGAAAATACCGCTACAGTTGTAAGGTTGTTTTATTTAACACACGACCGGTTTAGGGGTCTTATATGCCCATCTTCATGCGTCCTAACTTGGTGCTGTGACCCCGAGCGTCGCGCTGTGCTACCGACGAACCACAAATTTAGGTTTTCCATTATTTCCATAAATCGCTCCAGGCAAATTTCGGGATGGTTCCTTTGAAACGGCACAGCCGGTTTTCGTCCCCATGCTTGAGACAATCCGAGCTTGTGCTCCGTCACTAATATCTTCGATTGCGACGGGTCGACGGGACGTTAAACCCAATTTTCCTTCCCTTTAATATACACTAGGTCTGATTACACATCAAACAATATACGCTATCTACCGGGCGAGGTGGCTCAGTGGTTGGCGCACTGGACTCGCATCCGGGAGAAAAACGCCCGGAACGGGAGGAGAAAAACAAATGAGACTTCACAGGTTGAGAGAGTATGTGATGTTATTTCAGTGGTAATGAAACCGAATTAAATTTATAAAGAGCTTGGCAGTGTTAGCCCATTTATCAGCATGACGTTGCAATCCATTTGGCCTGGATGCATGGACTGATTCAGTTGGGGAAAGGTGCCATAAAGCCCTTGTATCCCCTGCTGGGGCAAGCTGCCCCAGCACTGTTGAGCGGCTGGTCCCGGCGGAGGTTCGAGTCCTCCCTCGAGGATGAGTGTGTGTGTTTGTCCTTAGGATAATTTAGGTTAAGTAGTGTGTAAGCTTAGGGACTGATGGCCTTAGCAGTTAAGTCCCATAAGATTTCACACACATTTGAACACTTTTTTGAACTGTTGTTAACTGGCCCTTGATATTGGAACTGGGACGAAGTTCACGTCCGGAGTAGTCGCATACAAGTTCTATCGGGGACAGATATGTGCACCTAGACACGGGAGCACCTCAACATAATACAGACAAGTACGTGCCATGTTTGGACGAGCGTTGTCGTGTTGAAAAATGGCACCATGATAATGTCGCCTTGGAGATAACACGTGAGGACGCAGGATGTCCTTGACGTACAGTTGTGACGTCGAAGTACCCTCAATCGCTACCAGCCGCGACCTGAAGACATACCCAATAGTTCACCACACCATCACGCCAGAATTACAACCGCCCGATACTCTCCAAAACATTGGAAGAATGAGACTTCTCCTCATGTTGCCGTAATATTCACCGACGGTGGTCTTTGGGGATAGTGCCGAACACAGTGCAACGCCATTTATCAACAGTCAATGATTCCCGGTCACGGCACCACTCTAAATGCAGTCGTTGTTGTGGTGTTACGAAAGTTTGAGTGTTCTTTTATTACTTCATTAAATTCTACAATCTTTCCTGATTAGATTGATCTATACATTTTTGAGTTTAGAATGAAAAATGACTGCTATAAGCCTAATTTTAGAGTTAGAGCCGTGTTCAAAATTACGCCCTCTTTATTTCAGTTACAGAAAACTTTTGATATTTCGCAAAACAATTGGAAACTTTTTGCCTCCAGCTATTTTATTTGCGACGTATTGTATATGCTGCTTTCCAGCATGTGTAAATGATCCTCGTTGCTCCTGCTTAGTTCTGCTTTGGTGAATTCTTTCTATTTAAGTTCCTAGTGAAAGTCTCTTGTCTATGTGCTACAGATTTTGTGAGTGTAGATATTTTTTTCTGTGCAGTGATGTCTTTCAATGATGGAGTGATAGCTAGATTGGAAGTGTTGAGAAACGTGGGCATAAAATGTGGCCCTATTGTGAAAGACGAATTGCTTGCCTGTGACAGACAGCGGGTGCGGAAGCTGAAAGATACCCTCTTCACGTCACCAAAGAACGAAAAGTGCTAAAACGAGTGGCATGAGGAAGCTTGAAGATGAAGAAATGCAGCTGACTGAAGACTATTCTTCAGGAATGTTGCGACGCACAATTTAATGTGACTCATAGTTTCATCGACTGTTTCCCGCAAGTCGTGTTTTTCAGAATTTAGGTACACATATCTTTTTAAGTTAATCAAGCAATGCACAAATTTTTTTTCTGGAACTTGCAATTGTCTATACCTAAATAATAGCTATAGTAGCTTCAACTAAATTATAGAGAAATAAAGCCGGCCGGAGTGGCCGAGCGGTTCAGGCGCTACAATCTGGAACCGCGTGACCGCTACGGTCGCAGGTTCGAATCCTGCCTCGGGCATGGATGTTTGTGACGTCCTTAGATAAGTTAGGTTTAAGTAGTTCTAAGTTCTAGCGGACTGATGACCACAGCAGTTAAGTCCCATAGTGCTCAGAGCCATTTGAACCATTTTTGAGAGAAATAAAATTTATGATTGGGAAAAATATTCTAAAAAATAAATTATAATAATATTTTTGCTGGTTGTTATATATAGTACGCGGAATTAAATGGGTGTAGTATCTTAGTTCTCATGTCACTTTTTTATGTCTTAATACGTGTCCCTCATTCTGTCCCTTATTTTAGTCCATGTTTTCCATATGTTTCTTTTTTTGCCGATTCTGTGGAGACACTCTTCATTTCTTATCTTATCGGTCCACCTGATTTTCAACATTTACATCTCAAACGCTTCATTTCTCTTCTGTTCCAGTTTTACCGCTGTCCAGGTTTCACTACCATACAGTACTGTGCTCCAAATGTACATTCTCAGAAATTTCTTCCTCGAATTAAAACCTATGTTTGACCCTAGTAGACTTCTCTTGGCCAGGAATACCCTCTTTGCTTGTGTTACACTGCTTTTTATAATCTTGCTTCGTCCATCGTGGCTTATTTTGCTTCTTAGGCAGCAGAATTGCTTAACTTCGTCCACTTCGTGACCATCAATACTAATGTTAAATTTCTCGCTATTCTCATATCAGCTACGTCTCGTTACTTTGGTCTTTTTCTGCTTTACTCTCAATCCTTATTCTATATTCATTGTTCATCCCATTCAGCAGATCCTGTAATTCTTCTCCACTCTCACTGAGGATAGCAATGTTATCAGCAAATTTTATTTTTGATATCCTTTCATCCTGAATTTGAATCCCACTGTCAATCTTTCTTTTAGTCCGTCATTTCTTCTTCGGCGTGTAGCTTGAAGTGTAGGAACGAAAGACTGTCTTAGACCCTTTTTAATCCGAGCACTTCGTTCTTGATGTTCCAGTCTTGTTGTTTCCTCTTGGTTGCTGCATATATTCCAATGGAATGTCATCTATTCCTTTTGCTGTTTTTACTCTGAAGTCATCTGCCTTCAATGTACTCTTTCGACCCATCCACTATTTCCTCTGCGTTTAACAGTGAAATTCCAATTGCACTCGTAATGTTACCACACTTCCATTAAATTTCGCTGAAGGTGTTTTTTTCTATATTTTGAGTCAGTCCTTTCGACGATCATTTCTTTTCCGATTTCATCATACTTTTTCCTGTAGCAATTTCGCCTTGGTTGCCCTGCATTTCCTATTTATTTCTTGACCAACTGATTGACGAGGGCTATTCGTAAAGTAAGTTCCGATCAGTCGCGAAATGGAAACCACTGTGAAAACTCGATGAAGCTTTGCGCATGCTGGGCAGTGTCTAGTATGCCGGTCGATCATCTCACGTTGCTCTTTGCTTTTGTGAGTGCACACAGAGTACGTACAGATGCCTAGGAAATAGCGTGTCCCACCAAGTATGAGGATCTCGTGAGAGATTTCGCCGGATATCATGCAGTCCACAAAACACGACTACCATGCAGTTCTTTCTTCATGCCAATTCTCGGCCACATTTTGCAGTGGTAATGCAGATGCTCCTGCAGCGTTTTCGATGAGATGTGTTCTTCGCTCTTAATGCACTCCGAACTGGTTGCCCCTGAGTTTCATCTCCGCTCACGTGAACCGTTGGCTTTGAAGGCTGCCCTCTATGACTAGAGTATTGGAGTTGGCAAAATGCTACCACAAAGTCTACGTCGGAGCGGCGACTATGTAGAGAAGAAGCCGGAATGTGCAGCCAACTGTTGGAAATAATATATTTTCGATTTTCACAGTGGTATGGATTTCGCAACCGATCAGAACTCATATTGCTGTATTCTTGTCTTTCCGTGAACATTTTTGTATTTCCATCTGTAGTCGATCAGTTGAAGGATCCCTTCTGTTAACCAAGTTTATTCGGTATTGCATTCCTTGTACCTTTGTCTGACTATTCAACATCTGTGGTTGCTCTTTTTAGAGATGTTCATTCCTTTCCACAGAACTGCCTACTGTGATATTCATCTTCATCCTTAGCGAGATTCAAAAGCGTGTCATCATTCCTCAATACTTCAGTATCGCACTTTCTTCATACTGATTCTTCCTTAAGATCCTCGTAAACTTCAGTCTGCTCTTCGTCATTACTTCATTATGATGCGAGTCTACATCTCCTCCTGGGTACGCCTGACTATCCTATTTCAGATCTCGGAATCTCTGTCTGGCCGTAATATAATTCATCTGGAATCTTCCCATGTCTCCAGGTCTTTTGCAAGTATACCTCCTTCTCCTGTGGTTCTTGAACAGAGTATCAGCTATTACCATCTGAAATTTATCGCAGAACGCAGTTAGTCCTACACCACTGTTATTCCCACTGCGTAGCCCATATTCTCCCGCAGATCTTTCTTCTGTTCTTTCCCCTGCAGCCACCTTCCAATCCCCCGTGATTACTAGTTTAACGTCTTCCCTTACGTACTGAATTATCCGTTCAATATCCTCTTATACTTTCTCTATCTAATGATGTACTGCTCGCGACGTCACCATGTGTACCTGAACAATCGTTGTCAGCGTTGGTTTGCTGTCGAATCTGATGAGAAAAAACCTGTCACTGAACTGTTCGCAGTAGCTCACTCTCTGCCCTACTTTTCAATTCATAACGAATCTTACTCCCGTTATACCATTTTCTGCTGCTATTGATATTACTCTACATCCATCTGACCAGAAACCTTATCTTCTTTGCATTTCATTTCACAAAACCCTACTACATCTAGACTGAGCCTTTGGATTTCCCTTTCCTAGATTTCCTACTAACTTCAAATTAATGTTTTTCTCATGGTCACCTTCCTCATGGCAGTCCCCTCCTGGAGATCTGGATGGAGGAATGGTCCGGAATCTATCGGAGAGATCATCATGACACTTTTCAATTTCAGGCCACGTGTCTTGTGGATGCACGTTATGTGTCTTTAATCCAGTGGTTTCCATTGCCTCCTGCATCCTCATGCCGTGGATTATTGATGGTACGTATCAAGTTCCTATTACTATGACTATGCCACCCTTTTACTTACATCCTTAGAGAAGAAATATTCGCTCCTGTTTTGTGATGAAATATACATATATTTGGAGATGAAATACTCATATCTATGGCTACTGCATTTGCTATTGCATATTGAGGAGACAGAAAGGGGCACCTTCCCCCCCGCCCTCCCCCACCAACCCACCCACCTGGACACTTCCGAAAATCCGAGACGCGCAGGTATCTCTTCGCTTGCTATGTTCTTTGAAACTATGTGACCTTGACTGAATCTATACTAGATGCTGCTGGCACTTTTAACACAATGTATAGCAGTCACCTTGCCACATTGCCACATTGCATAACTAACATACGGGAGGCGTTTCATGGATGGTGGTGCGGTATTTTAATACACTCCTGGAAATTGAAATAAGAACACCGTGAATTCATTGTCCCGGGAAGGGGAAACTTTATTGACACATTCCTGGGGTCAGATACATCACATGATCACACTGACAGAACCACAGGCACATAGACACAGGCAACAGAGCATGCACAATGTCGGCACTAGTACAGTGTATATCCACCTTTCGCAGCAATGCAGGCTGCTATTCTCCCATGGAGACGATCGTAGAGATTCTGGATGTAGTCCTGTGGAACGGCTTGCCATGCCATTTCCACCTGGCGCCTCAGTTGGACCAGCGTTCGTGCCGGACGTGCAGATCGCGTGAGACGACGCTTCATCCAGTCCCAAACATGCTCAATGGGGGACAGAGCCGGAGATCTTGCAGGCCAGGGTAGTTGACTTACACCTTCTAGAGCACGTTGGGTGGCACGGGATACATGCGGACGTGCATTGTCCTGTTGGAACAGCAAGTTCCCTTGCCGGTCTAGGAATGGTAGAACGATGGGTTCGATGACGGTTTGGATGTACCGTGCACTATTCAGTGTCCCCTCGACGATCACCAGTGGTGTACGGCCAGTGTAGGAGATCGCTCCCCACACCATGATGCCGGGTGTTGGCCCTGTGTGCCTCGGTCGTATGCAGTCCTGATTGTGGCGCTCACCTGCACGGCGCCAAACACGCATACGACCATCATTGGCACCAAGGCAGGAGCGACTCTCATCGCTGAAGACGACACGTCTCCATTCGTCCCTCCATTCACGCCTGTCGCGACACCACTGGAGGCGGGCTGCACGATGTTGGGGCGTGAGCGGAAGACGGCCTAACGGTGTGCGGGACCGTAGCCCAGCTTCATGGAGACGGTTGCGAATGGTCCTCGCCGATACCCCAGGAGCAACAGTGTCCCTAATTTGCTGGGAAGTGGCGGTGCGGTCCCCTACGGCACTGCGTAGGATCCTACGGTCTTGGCGTGCATCCGTGCGTCGCTGCGGTCCGGTCCCAGGTCGACGGGCACGTGCACCTTCCGCCGACCACTGGCGACAACATCGATGTACTGTGGAGACCTCACGCCCCACGTGTTGAGCAATTCGGCGGTACGTCCACCCGGCCTCCCGCATGCCCACTATACGCCCTCGCTCAAAGTCCGTCAACTGCACATACGGTTCACGTCCACGCTGTCGCGGCATGCTACCAGTGTTAAAGACTGCGATGGAGCTCCGTATGCCACGGCAAACTGGCTGACACTGACGGCGGCGGTGCACAAATGCTGCGCAGCTAGCGCCATTCGACGGCCAACACCGCGGTTCCTGGTGTGCCCGCTGTGCCGTGCGTGTGATCATTGCTTGTACAGCCCTCTCGCAGTGTCCGGAGCAATATGGTGGGTCTGACACACCGGTGTCAATGTGATCTTTTTTCCATTTCCAGGAGTGTATATTTGTAGCACATGTCAAGTCCCTATTAAGAAAGACCCAGGCGGCCAAATGGAGTACGACAATGAGGCGCCTTTTAATTTGTACTAGATGCTGATAACGCTGTCTCATACAACTACATGGCATCTTCTCAGTGACCACTCAACATCTGACACCGTCCTCGCCCCTTATATCTCTACTTGGCTGATAGCAACAACCCTCCCAAATGGCAATACTGCACTGTGGAGGTCGTTCTGCTATTTGTCACAGAGAATTGAACCTCTAATCGTTCACAAACCTGCTGATGGTGTGTCCGTGTTAGATGCTGCACATCGATCAAGTATCCTGCGTTCATAACTTGTTTTGTGAGTGAAAATCCTCATTTGGTACGCAACATGTTGCATGGTGAAGATGTTCACTCGAAATTCATGATGCGAATATTGTATTTGTCTGATGTGTGTTTCTAACCAATCTGGTTAAGCCATTTTTGGCGATATCCTTTCGTTTCAGAGTGCTAGTACTGCAATTTGTTAAGGGAAGCTTCTGTAAAGTATAAAAAGTGGGAGAGAACTACTGACAGAATTGAAACTGTGGGGATGAGTCGTGAGTCGTCCTTGCGTGGCTCAGCCGGTATTGGCCGCGAGAGTAAAGTTTCCGTATTCGAATCCCAGTCCCCAACACATTTTTAATCTGCTAGGTAGTTTCAAATCACCGCACACACTACTACAGAGTGATAAAATCGTTCTGGAAGCAGATTGTGGATCACATGATTCGCAGGCACACTTTGTACGAACATACAAAGGGTGGCCTACACTGATGGTGGAACGATGTACTTTAAACTCAAGTGCCCAGCATAAATGCTTATAGTAGTGCGTGGTAGTAACTATTTATTTTTTATTTTTTTCAAATAAAATTATATCACTTTCCAGTTTCACAGTACTCCACAAGCAGAAATGCTATGATACAGCTACTTCATTTGTCTGAAAGTGTAAAGCCCAGTCAAATGAAAACGAAAGAGATGGAAAATAAGTAAGTAAATTGCTTATTATTTCAAAAGTAATCGCCATAGCTATTAACAAATTTATCCCACCGTGAGACAAGACGGCCAGCGTCTTCATGGAAAAACGTTTACGGTTGCCTACGGAACCATGATTGCACCCAGGCATGCACCTTCTAGGTCCAAAGCAAATCGACGAAGAAGTGGACATTTAGGTACAAATATTTTTCCATAAAGGCACAGAACGTCTAGCCTCACAGGGGGATAAATGTATCAACAGTTACGGCGATTACGTTTGAGTAAACCAAATACTTACTTTTTTCCATATGTCTCGTTTTCATTTGACTGACCCCATGATAGTGCAAATAAGTTCGAGTTCGTGGGAAGGCTTAGCGACAGGATCGTAACAGCAAAGTGGGGAGGAGTCGAAAAGAAATACTCTCTACCACACATCGTAATGTGGTTTCCACAAGTAAGTACGTAGTTGTAGATTTACTGTAGAATAATCTTTGGAAACTCATCTCTAGAATATTTCAGTTGATCTCTCGTAAATAAGATACAGAGATACGCCTCACATCTAATGTGTCATTCGGATGGAATGTACATTGTAACAAGTAGTATGAAATACGTTCTTCAAGGGAAGAGTCATCCGTCGTAACTTCGTTAAGAAATCATTTCTCTTGTCTTCAAGTATCAATATTACTTCATTGAGAAATCATTTGTCTTGCCTTCAAGTATCAATATTTGTGCTACATTCAAGTAAAATACATTGAAATTTCATCAAGTCTATAATTGAATAGAATTCATTTTTATATTCTTTTGCTAGGTTGCTAGTTCTCGTAGCTACAAAAGAGCGCTTCATAAAGATCGATGAGATTCCACTCTGCTTTTTTTTATACACGGTGCACAGTAGAATTACTACTTAACCGTGTTTATACATGTAAATTTCCTCCATCTGCTTGTATATAGCTGAAATTTGGAAGTACCATTAATAAAGTTAGTCGACACGTTTAATATCTCATGGACACGAGGGAGGGGAATATTTATATGGACATGAATAAGAGGAGACAGATGTGAAATTCTATTTTGTCGCGTATCATTTAGGAATTTAGCTGAACCGGTTTCGATGAACGACATCGAGGCTGCAGGTCCTAAAATGGAAGCAGAGTACGAGTTTCGTTTCAACGACGCGTCGCGTGGCTCGGATTGTGTATCTCGCCGAGGAACATTCGTATACCTTCGTCTTCTGCGGTCGGACATTCTTATAGTCTCAGTACACGAGAAATGAATACAAAAACAAATCCGTTTTGGTAAAGGAATCCGACGTTCCGTTCGCATTTGGAATTCTTTTGGGGTAGCATAACTCTGCCGGGGACGACATTTGTGTGCGATAACAACCATTATTCAGTTTGATTGAGTGTGAGGCGGGAGAACAGCTTTTCTTAGCAACCGTCCTCCGGGCGATTTCCTTATTCTTTCGGGGTTGTGAAACCACAACGACTGACGCGGGATTGAAACATGATTATTCGGGCACAGTTGACGCTGTGCTTGATTGATCAAACTGTGAGATAAGCGTATCAGCGGTGCCTGAAAGATAGCAGCAGTAGCGATTTCAGTGATCTGCTGTAGCTCTTCCATTGTGTGAGGAGTGTTTGAGTATTTACCCTACAGATAAACAAGAATCACGGGGAAAGAAATCGAAGTGGCGGTGTTGTTGAAAATATCTATGCAAGCCGTCCGTCCGCTGTGGTCGAGTGGTTCTAGGCGCATCAGTCCGAAACCGCGTTGCTGCTACGGTCGCAGGATCGAATCCTGCCTCGGGTATGGATGCGAGTGCTGTCCTTAGCTTAGTTAGGTTTAAGTAGTTCTAAATTTAGGGGACTGATGACCTCAGATGGTAAGTATCACAGTGCATAGAGCCATTTGAACCATATCTATGCAGTCGTTCTTCTTCTAGTAGATCCACATGTGGTGTAATCAGTTTCTGAACGTACAGTTTAGCATTAACAGTTTGAGAAAAAGAAATGCGTTAGGATCGGGCACCGAACACTGCGCATCAAGCATCAATCTTGAGATTACGCAACTGCTCTTTAGAGTACAGATGGGGATTTTCTGACGCATACTTGCGCATAATGTTTAAGTTCACATACGCTGACAAGTCTGAACCGTGCCTCGTCTGATTCACTCACACCCAAACCTCCACATTTCAGACACCCAGGTCGGTACCAAGCGTTGTATGTGAATACAGTATCAACCAAAACACCGATTTAGTTCGTGCTGTGTGTTGTCGTCCAGTAGAACATGCGTGAACGTTAATTAAAAGTAATATCAGAGTTATGGAGTACGAAAAGGCGTATCTGTGAGGGGGAGTTTTACAGATCTCGCATGGGTGAATTGCTAGAGCGTGATATCGTTGTACCAAGGTTCCCGCGCTCAAACCCGAGTGATAGTAATTTATTTCAACTATACGGGACAACATTTTCGTGATATGTAAAACGACTTTTCGGAGTTTGTAGCAGTGTTAGCTTGGCAGTCTGCTTTCGCATCGTTATTTAAAAGTAGCAAACGTATGACTACATTTGTGTATCTAGGTGTGGTGTTCTGTCGGGCATGTGCGACAGAACAGACACCACTCGTGATGAAGTTAGTACATTTGTAAATTTTTGGGAATTGGTGATGAGATTTTATGGGACCAAACTGCTGAGGTCATCTGTCCCTGAGCTTACACGCAACTTAATCTAACATCAGTAAACACTTCCGGGCTAAGTTGCCGTGGTCGATCTGTAGAACTTCTTCTCCCTGACGTTTCGTTCTCAACTACGGAGAAGATCTTCCGAGGTGAGTCAACGACTCACCTCGGAAGATGTTCTCCGTAGTTGAGAACTAAACGTCAGGGAGAAGAAGTTCTACAGATCGACCACGGCAACGTAGCCCGGAAGTGTTTACTGATGAAGACGCCGGCCGTGAAAGCCTACATGGAATGAACTTAATCTAACTAACTTACGCTGAGGACAACACACGCATCCATGCCCGAGGGAGGACTCGACCTCAGACGGAGGGAGCCGCGCGGACCTCCCCAACACAAACTGTTCGAGTCCCAGCCGCAGCACAAAAATAAAAAAAAAAAAAAATGATTCAAATGGCTCTGAGCACTATGGGACTTAACAGCTATGGTCATCAGTCCCCTAGAACTTAGAACTACTTAAACCTAACTAACCTAAGGACAGCACACAACACCCAGCCATCACGAGGCAGAGAAAATCCCTGACCCCGCCGGGAATCGAACCCGGGAACCCGGGCGTGGGAAGCGAGAACGCTACCGCACGACCACGAGATGCGGGCCGCAGCACAAATTTTAATTCATTTCGTCTGCTTCGATCATTATCGTAGATAATAAAAAGAGACTTAAATGTCTCAGGGAAACATTTAATTATAATATCTATAAGATCACCAATGGTACAAGGACGACCCATTACGTCCAATGCTGGGGTGCTTGCGAATACCGGAGAGCTCTGGCAGTAGCGACAATATGTAAGGGAAAAATGAATTGAAGAAGTTTGCGTTGGGGAGAGCACTCAGCTTAGGTAGTTCGTGCAGCAATGTTGACCATCGTGCTGTGGTAGTGTTGTGGTTAGCATTTCTGCCTAGCAAGCAAGAAGGCCCGGGTTTGAGTCCCGGCCGCAGCACAAATTTTATTTCATTTCGTCTGCTTCGATCATTATCGTAGATTTACAGGGTGTTTCAAAAATGACCGGTATATTTGAAACGGCAATAAAAACTAAACGAGCAGCGATAGAAATACACCGTTTGTTGCAATATGCTTGGGACAACAGTGCATTTTCAGGCGGACAAACTTTCGAAATTACAGTAGTTACAATTTTCAACAACAGATGGCGCTGCAAGTGATGTGAAAGATATAGAAGACAACGCAGTCTGTGGGTGCGCCATTCTGTACGTCGTCTTTCTGCTGTAAGCGTGTGCTGTTCACAACGTGCAAGTGTGCTGTAGACAACATGGTTTATTCCTTAGAACAGAGGATTTTTCTGGTGTTGGAATTCCACCGCCTAGAACACAGTGTTGTTGCAACAAGACGAAGTTTTCAACGGAGGTTTAATGTAACCAAAGGACCGAAAAGCGATACAATAAAGGATCTGTTTGAAAAATTTCAACGGACTGGGAACGTGACGGATGAACGTGCTGGAAAGGTAGGGCGACCGCGTACGGCAACCACAGAGGGCAACGCGCAGCTAGTGCAGCAGGTGATCCAACAGCGGCCTCGGGTTTCCGTTCGCCGTGTTGCAGCTGCGGTCCAAATGACGCCAACTTCCACGTATCGTCTCATGCGCCAGAGTTTACACCTCTATCCATACAAAATTCAATCGCGGCAACCCCTCAGCGCCGCTACCATTGCTGCACGAGAGACATTCGCTAACGATATAGTGCACAGGATTGATGACGGCGATATGCATGTGGGCAGCATTTGGTTTACTGACGAAGCTTATTTTTACCTGGACGGCTTCGTCAATAAACAGAACTGGCGCATATGGGGAACCGAAAAGCCCCATGTTGCAGTCCCATCGTCCCTGCATCCTCAAAAAGTACTGGTCTGGGCCGCCATTTCTTCCAAAGGAATCATTGGCCCATTTTTCAGATCCGAAACGATTACTGCATCACGCTATCTGGACATTCTTCATGAATTTGTGGCGGTACAAACTGCCTTAGACGACACTGCGAACACCTCGTGGTTTATGCAAGATGGTGCCCGGCCACATCGCACGGCCGACGTCTTTAATTTCCTGAATGAATATTTGGATGATCGTGTGATTGCTTTGGGCTACCCGAAACATACAGGAGGCGGCGTGGATTGGCCTCCCTATTCGCCAGACATGAACCCCTGTGACTTTTTTCTGTGGGGACACTTGAAAGACCAGGTGTACCGCCAGAATCCAGAAACAATTGAACAGCTGAAGCAGTACATCTCATCTGCATGTGAAGCCATTCCGCCAGACACGTTGTCAAAGGTTTCGGGTAATTTCATTCAGAGACTACGCCATATTATTGCTACGCATGGTGGATATGTGGAAAATATCGTACTATAGAGTTTCCCAGACCGCAGCGCCATCTGTTGTTGAAAATTGTAACTACTGTAATTTCGAAAGTTTGTCTGCCTGAAAATGTACTGTTGTCCCAAGCATATTGCAACAAACGGTGTATTTCTATCGCTGCTCGTTTAGTTTTTATTTCCGTTTCAAATATACCGGTCATTTTTGAAACACCCTGTAAATGTCTCAGGGAAACATTTAATTATAATCGTCGGAGCGTTATGGTATGGGGAATGTTTTCGTAGCCTTTCCTGGGTGATCTCGTCTTTCTAGAAGGCACTGTGGACCGACACAAGTTCGCATCTATCCTTGGGGATCGTGTCCACTCTCACTTATCAAACACCTGAAAACGCCTGATTACTTTACAAATGAGTTAATGTGTTAAATATTTGAGGTTAAGCACGTAAAACTATGCAGTCCAGCCACATTAATGTGACCACCGCCTATATTCCACGTCGACGTGCAATAGCCACTCACCGACGACAGTTGGCAGCAATAGCAGAGGAGGGTATATACAGCGTGTCGGCGGGACACAGAAGACATGCCAGAGGAAATCAATACAAGTATGCGTCTATCCCTGGGGACCATGTCCATACCTACACGCAGTTTGTTTCTCCTCGGCACGATGGCATCTACCAGCAGGACAACCCGCTCGGTTGGCCGTGCGGTCTAAAGCACGGCTTTCCGGGCGGGAAGGAGCGCCTGGTCCCCGGCACGACTCTGCCTGGCGGACTTGTGTCGGGGTCCGGTGAGCCGGCCAGTCTGTGGATGGTTTTTAGGCGGTTTTCCACCTGCCTCGGCAAATGCGGGCTGGATCCCCTTATATCGCCTCAGCTACACAATGTCGGCGATTGCTCCGCAAACGAGTTCTCCACGTACGCGTACACCACCATTACTCTTCCACGCAAACATAGGGGTTACACTCGTCTGGTGTGAGGCGTTCCCTGGGGGTCCACCGGGGGCCGAACCGCACAGTAATCCTGGATTAGGTGTGGGGCGGCGGAGGGTTGAAGTGGACTGCAGTAGTCGTCGTGGGGTTGCGGACCATTGCAGCTGCGGCGTGGGCGGAGCCTCTCCGTTGTTTCTACGTCCCCGGGTAACATAACATAACCAGCAGAACAATGCAACGAGTAACGCAGCTCGCAGTGTACGTGTGTGGTTCGAGGAACACCAGGATCAGTTTACCATACTGTCCTGGCCACCAAACTCCCCAGATGCAAACCCAGTCGAGAAGCTATGGGACCACCGTGATCGAACTGTTCGCAACATGGAAAATTGATCCTGAACAGAGAAAATTAGCGTAGCTCGCCATGGCACTGGAGCCGGCATGGCTGTACATTCCTGTCGGTAGCCTCCAGAACCTTAGTGACTCTCCTCCTACGTGTCAGCGCTGTATATGGTCGTTATTCAGGAGTTTTGGCAGGTGCTCACAGTAATGTGATTGGACTGTGTATCTTCAGCATGCATTTCTCGCGGTGTATCCATATTTTTGTGGAACTCCTGTACGTCTCCAGTCTCATAAATTCTACAGACCAACTTCAACAGCCGGTCGGGGTGGCCGAGCGGTTCTAGGCGTTACAGTCTGGAACCACGCTACCGCTATGGTCGCAGGTTAGAATCCTGCTCGGGCATGGGTGTGTACGATGTGCTTAGGCTAGTTATGTTTAAGTAGTTCTAGCGAACTGATGACCCCAGAAGTTAAGTGTCATAGTGCTCAGAGCCATTTCAAGCATTTGAACCAACTTCAACAGTCATTCGCTTACTACATCCCCCAATGATTCCAGAAATACCGAAGGAATACTGTTTGTCCCTTGTGCCTTATCGAAAAGTTAGTGCTGGGTCTGGGTGCCTATTCTGTATCTTTCCGCCATTGTGTCGATCGTTTCGGTACTCGAGAGCACCGAACGGTCTAGTACTCGAATTAGAGTCCCTGCATTATTCAGTATGCATTTCGGTAGCGATACCGTTCGGGTCTAGAGAACCGAAGCGCTGTTGTCGGTTCGTGTCGCGCAAGCCAATCAAAAGTAAGTGGCCGCTGAGCCGCGCATGCGCACTGCAGCGCCCACAGCGCCACGAACACAAAACGGCTATCAGACGACACAGGCGCGTTATTCTTCCAAGTACCGAAAATTGCGTTTACCTTGCCATAACGCATGACGCCGCATTACATCGAGCTGACGTGCCCGCCTTCATCGCCTTTGCCTCCTCCTTAACAGTATCAGGCGCAGTATATCCATTCCCATGATTCTCAGCTGAAATGGATAAAAATTTTTAGTTTTTCTGACCACAAAAAAATGGTTCAAATGGCTCTGAGCACTATGGGACTCAACTGCTGAGGTCATTAGTCCCCTAGAACTTAGAACTAGTTAAACCTAACTAACCTAAGGACATCACAAACATCCATGCCCGAGGCAGGATTCGAACCTGCGACCGTAGCGGTCTTGCGGTTCCAGACTGCAGCGCCTTTAACCGCACGGCCACTTCGGCCGGCTTTCTGACCACATGTTTGCATGCATGCATGCATAATAACGATAGCGTATTTGACTGTATTCTGCAGATTGTCATAATGTAGCAGTATGTCATCTTGTTCTTATTCACATTGACATCGTGGTTTGGAATTTACGTTTCGATAAATGAGTTAGGAATAGTGTGTAGTTGCCATATTGTTCTAATACATCTATAAAAACACCCGAAGAATTGATTCTGAGAAATTCAAAGAATAAGAACGTAAACAGAATGTGGTTATAACTCGCTCCTAGAGATCCAAATGACTAAGTAGCCCACTTCCCTATATGATATGTCGATTTGGGTCTTAAAAACAAAATTGAAAAAAAAAACGCATTTTTGAGAGCTCCTGCAGTTCGTCGAAGTTTATAACATGCATCTCATCAATGAAAATGTTTCGTATATGGTGCTACAGGCTAAAATTAATACGGCAGAGGTCTTTCATCTCTGTCTTTTCTGGTTCAGGATTCGGTCGCAGATAAATACTTGTGACAAGCAAGATTATGATGACGAATGGTGCTAGTTAGATTCCCAGTAATTTAAGTTGTGCTCTTAGATTCCAGTCTAACCTCATACTCTGAAATCGCTACATATTCGGAAAAAATGAATTATTTCTGACAAGAAAAACTATAAAGGTCACTGTCGGTTGTTTCACTCACAGCAATTTCATCTCGAACAATTTCGTATTTCGTATTTTAAACGCACAGAAACCACGAAATCATTACTGAGGAAGTGCGCTCTTACATGTAAGTAATAACGAATATTGCAGAAAAATCTTAACTTACACGATCAACAATGTCTCAGAACTTGTTGCATATATGAAGAAGAAAAAAAAATTTTGCATCCACCCATGCGCGAACGCTTGTCGTCCTGCTCATGTTCCCGCGCGCTAACAACTTTTTTCTTTTTTTTTAATTTCATTTTGTTCGTTTTCGTTCGTTGCATCTGATCGGGGCGGACGTCGCAAGACACCCTTTTAAGTTCGTTGTTGATCTATTAACTCAGTTTTTTTATGATAGAGGACAGCTATCCCTCTGACCGAACACGCTGAGCTACCGTGCCGGCATTATTAAAACTGTGTGCCGGACCGAGACTCGAACTCGGGACCTTTGCCTTTCGCGGGCAAGTGCTCTACCAACTGAGCTACCCAAGCACATCCACTTGGCCACGCCAAAGAACAGACACGCAACGCTCATTTCTTGTAATATTGTGCAGAGGAACGTAGGCTGACTTCGTTGCCAAGCGGTGCTGCGTAAGTCATCAATGCGTGATAGTTTGGAAGGTTTCCAATATCAGGCTTCACATAATTGCTTTCCATTGTTACGTGACAGTTGTAAACACGATTCGATAGTTACTAACTAATCCATTTGTGGGAGAAAGTAGACAAAGGCACTAGTAACGTCAGTTCACACTCATGTAATATACGTAAGCAGAGTCGTTGTCTTGGTATTTAATGATCTTTAAACTCTTATTTTGCATAAAAATAACACGTATTTTGAGAGAATATTGACCGGAAACGTTTTGTTTTGGATGTAATCACTCACAGTAACAACCTAACAATCGTATTTCTAACAAAGGAAAATAGTCTATTATGAACTCACTTTCTAACCGGATGCGTCCTCTGGTGTTTCTTTAGAAACACAATCACTAAATCCAAAACAACAGCTCACCGATCGACAGGGACAGACCGAAATCCAAAACCTCTCGGTACAATTGTCGTAAAATCGGTGGGAGGACCGTTCTGTAACAAGTCTCAGAAGCTTACTGAATAGGATATTTCGATAAAGAACCGAAAATGACGTCACTACCGAGACTAACCTACTACACCGATCGGTATGAACGATGCAGAATAGGGCCCCTGCTACCTGGCTTTAGGATATTTCGATAAAGAACCGAAAATGACGTCACTACCGAGACTAACCTACTACACCGATCGGTATGAACGATGCAGAATAGGGCCCCTGCTACCTGGCTTTAGGTTATTTCGATAAAGAACCGAAAATGACGTCACTACCGAGACTAACCTACTACACCGATCGGTATGAACGATGCAGAATAGGGCCCCTGCTACCTGGCTTTAGGATATTTCGATAAAGAACCGAAAATGACGTCACTACCGAGACTAACCTACTACACCGATCGGTATGAACGATGCAGAATAGGGCCCCTGCTACCTGGCTTTAGGATATTTCGATAAAGAACCGAAAATGACGTCACTACCGAGACTAACCTACTACACCGATCGGTATGAACGATGCAGAATAGGGCCCCTGCTACCTGGCTTTAGGATATTTCGATAAAGAACCGAAAATGACGTCACTACCGAGACTAACCTACTACACCGATCGGTATGAACGATGCAGAATAGGGCCCCTGCTACCTGGCTTTAGGTTATTTCGATAAAGAACCGAAAATGACGTCAGTACCGAGACTAACCTACACTGATTGGTATGCACGATACAGAATAGGGCCCCTGCTACCTGGCTTTACGTGTGTGTGTGGATGTGTGTGGCAGGCTGTGGCGGCGGCTGACGGCGCCGCTGAAGCGGACGGCTCGCGCGCTGGAGGCGGTGGAGGCGACGGTGGGCAACGCGACGGCGGGCCAGGCGGGCGCGCTCGTGTCGCTGGAGCAGTGCTGCGCAGAGACGCGGCGCGTCGCCTCGCAGGCCGACCAGCTGGTGCGCCAGGTGGAGGCCGCCGTCGCCGGCGTCGCCGCGCGCGACCACAAGCTCGACTCCAGGCTGCAGGTACGCACTGACGCTACCAGCTGTGGCGTGTTTACGTACACTCAGCTGAAAAAAGGAGTGGGATACCTCCTAACATCGTGTCGGACCACCTTTTGCCCGGCTTAGCGCAGCTACTAGACGTGGCACGGATTCGTGGGAAGTTGCCTCCGGTAGATACCTTGTTTCTTGACTTCCGCAAGGCGTTCGATACAGTTCCCCACAGTCGTTTAATGAACAAAGTAAGAGCGCATGGACTATCAGACCAATTGTGTGATTGGATTGAAGAGTTCCTATATAACAGAACGCAGCATGTCATTCTCAATGGAGAGAAATCTTCCGAAGTAAGAGTGATTTCAGGTGTGCCGCAGGGGAGTGTCGTAGGACCGTTGCTATTCACAATATACATAAATGACCTTGTGCATGACATCGGAAGTTCACTGAGCCTTTTTGCGGATGATGCTGTGGTATATCGAGAGGTTGTAACAATGGAAAATTGTACTTAAATGCAGGAGGATGTGCAGCGAATTGACGCATGGTGCAGGGAATGGCAACTGAATCTCAATGTAGACAAGTGTAATGTGCTGTGAATACATAGAAAGAAATAAAGATCCTTTATCATTTAGCTACAATATAGCAGGTCAGCAACTGAAAGCAGTTAATTCCATAAATTATCTGGGAGTGATTTAAAATGGAACGATCATAAGAAGTTGATCGTCGGTAAAGCAGATGCCAGACTGAGATACATTGGAAGAATCCTAAGGAAATGCCGTCCGAAAACAAAGGAAGTAGGTTACAGTACGCTTGTTCGCCCACTGCTTCAATACTGCTCAGCAGTGTGGGATTCGTACCAGATAGGTTTGATAGAAGAGATAGAGAAGATCCAACGGAGACCAGCGCGCTTCGTTACAAGATCATTTAGTAATGGCGAAAGCGTTACGGAGATGATAGATAAACTCCAGGGGAAGACTCTGCAGGAGAGACGCTCAGTAGCTCGGTACGGGCTTTTGTTGAAGTTTTGAGAACATACCTTCACCGAGGACTCAAGCCGTATATTTCTCCCTCCTCGCGAAGAGACCATGAGGATAAAATCACAGAGATTAGAGCCCACACACAGGCATACCGACAATCCTTCTTTCCGCGAACAATACGACACTGGAAGAGAAGAGAGAACCGATAGAGCTACTCAAGGTACCCTCCACCACACACCGTCAGGTGGCTTACGGAGTATGGATGTAGATGTAGATGTAGAAATACTAGGCCATGCTGCCTCTACTGCCGTCCATAATTGCGAAAGTGTTACCGATGCAGGATATTGTGCACGAAATGACCTCTCAATTATTTCCCATAAATGTTAGACGGGATTCATGTCGGGAGATGTGGGTCCCCAAATAATGCGCTCGGATTGTCCATATTGATCTTCAAACCAATCTCGAACAGTTGTGGCCAAGTGTCGTCACATAGTTTTCTGGGAACACAAAGTCCATGAATGGCTACAAATGTTCTCCAAATAGCCAAACATAGCTGGTAGAAGCCGACCTCGGGAAACATCAGTTTGGGTTCCGTAGAAATGTTGGAACACGTGAGGCAATACTGACCCTATGAATTACCTTAGAAAATAGTTTAAGGAAGGGCAAACCTACGTTTCTAGCATTTGTACACTTAGACACAGCTTTTGACAATGTTGACTGGAATACTCTCTTTCAAATTCTAAAGGTGGCACTGGTAAAATACAGGGAGTGAAAGGCTATTTACAATTTGTACAGAAACCAGATGGCAGTTAGTCCAGGGACATGAAAGGGAAGCAGTGGTTGGGAAGGGAGTGAGACAGGGTTGTAGCGTCTCCCCGATGTTATTCAATCTGTATATTGAGCAAGCAGTAAATGGAACAAAAAAAAAATTTGGAGTAGGAATTAAAATCCATGGAGAAGAAATAAAAACTTTGAGGTTCGCCGATGACATTGTAATTCTGTCAGAGACAGCAAAGGACTTGGAAGAGCAGTTGAACGGAATGGACAGTGTCTTGAAAGGAGGATATAAGATGAACATCAACAAAAGCAAAACGAGAATAACGGAATGTAGTCGAATTAAGTCGGATGATGCTGAGGGAATTAGATTAGGAAATGAGACGCTTAAATTAGTAAAGGAGTTTTGCTATTTGGGGAGCAAAATAACTGATGATGGTCGAAGTAGAGAAGATATAAAATGTAGACTGGCAATGGCAAGGAAAGCGTTTCTGAAGAAGAGAAATTTGTTAACATCGAGTATAGATTTAAGTGTTAAGAAGTCGTTTTTGAAAATATTTGTATGGAGTGTGGCCTTGTATGGAAGTGAAACCTGGACGATAAATAGTTTTAACAAGAAGAGAATAGAAGCTTCCGAAATGTGGTGTTACGGAAGAATGCTGAATGTTAGATGCGTAGGTCACATAACTAATGAGGAGGTATTGAACAGAATTGGGGAGAAGAGGAGTTTGTGGCACAACTTGACAAGAAGAAGGGACCAGTTGGTAGGACATGTTCTGAGGCATCAGGGGATCACAAATTTAGCATTGGAGGGCAGCGTGGAGGGTAAAAATCATAGAGGGAGACCAAGAGATGAATACTGTAAGCAGATTCAGAAGGATGTAGGTTGCAGTAAGTACTGGGAGATGAAGAAGCTTGCACAGGATAGAGTAGCATGGAGAGTTGCATCAAACCAGTCTCAGGGCTGAAGACCACAATAACAACAATAACAACAACAACAATCATTTCCAGTCAATGATCGTTTGAAAGGACCAGTCCCTTCTCTGGAAATACGACCGACACCATTATGTAACCACCACCAGCTAGCACACTGCCTTGTTGCTTCACGGAGTCTGCGCCACTCTCGAACCCTATCATCAGCTTTTATCAACTGAAATCTGCACTCATATTGAGACCTGGTACCAAGGAAGGCAGGATTGGGTTACGATTGTGGATGGGGCCGTAATCAATTGCTGTTGGTTAGGTTATTTTTCAATCACTCACATTTTATTTGGAAACAAAAACAAATAAAAGGTGACATTAAATTAAGAAGTGTTGCACGGCTGAAAGCCTTAATGACAACAAATTCAAACTATTTCTCGGCTGGAGGCCTGAATCGCAATCTTTTGAGAACCAGATAACTTCTTCAACTTGCAGTTGCAGTTATTAAAATATTTTTTAAAAGAACAAGCATCAAAATCTCACTGCTAGAATTCAATTGTCTGACTAAAGTTTTAAGACAAGTAACGCTCACAGCTGAATTTCAATCTTTTAAGAACCAGTTAACTTCTTCAAACTTGAAATTACAGTTATTAAATTTAAAAAAATCATCAAATCTGACCAAACCAAGGAGAAGGGGGAGGGGGCGCAGACGTTTCTCCAAGTTTCGACCTGGGAAAGTCCCTCAAAACTTCGCAAGCGATGAGACGGACACGGGCAGGCAAAAGTTGCATTCACTTCACGACAAGGTAACTCAGGCTAGTGACAGTTTAAACGTATGACCAATAATCATTTGCCGAATCTATCTAACGTCCGATGACCAATGAAACTTGCGGTTTTGAGGGACTTTCCCAGGTCGAACCTTGGAGAAACGTCTGCGCCCCCTCCCCCTTCTCCTTGGTTTGGTCAGATTTGATGATTTTTTTAAATTTAATAACTGTAATTTCAAGTTTGAAGAAGTTAACTGGTTCTTAAAAGATTGAGATTCAGCTGTGAGTGTTACTTGTCTTAAAACTTTAGTCAGACAATTGAATTCTAGCAGTGAGATTTCGATGCTTGTTCTTTTAAAAAATGATGGGATAACACACCCAAGCCGGAACCAGCGGTCAGCACTATGTCTTCAGACTCCGGTGTTTAGAGTATCCGGAAGCGGAAAGGAACCACTACTAGCAGAGCTTGGGAAAAAAAACAAAAAAAGAAAACCACCCAGCCCACAAATCAAGGAAGCTGTCGAACTACACGCCTTACCAGACAGCAGCGGCAAGGCGAGGAAAAGTACACTGTCGTAACATACACTAAGCTCCAGGGCAAGTAACTGGGGCGTTAGCTGTCACTAGGCAGGAAAAATACCAGTGGTTCGACTTCACAAATGATAACATATAGAATGCAACAATTAATAATAAGAAGTGGAGGAAGGCTAATTGCCGGCCAGAGTGGCTGAGCGGTTCAAGGCGCCTCAGTCTGGAACCGCGCAAACGCTACGGTCGCAGGTTCGAATCCTGCCTCGGGCGTGGATGTGTGTGGTGTCCTTAGGTTAGTTAGGTTTAAGTAGTTCTAAGTTCTAGGGGACTAATGACCTCAGATGTTAAGTCCCATAGTGCTCAGAGCCATTTGAACCATTTGAAGGCTAATTAGTTTCGCCTTCCCCAAACGCTCCGCGACCCTGCGAGCAGCAACACGCAAGCAAATGGCGAGATCTCACAACGGTGGGGGTTTCTCTACTTGAATTAAGGTCCACTCAACTTAAACTTCCCGAATCCGGTTGACAACGAGGTTGTACCCCTCGCGACTACAGCCCTTCCATCCGGCAGTGCATGCGAGCAACCAGTGGTCCCGGCGTGTCCTCGCGCTGCGCGTACCTGGCTGGTAGTCCATCCCCAACCGAACTGCGGACTCACACGACACGGAAACACCACAACGTCGCCCCAAAGATAGTACCACCGTTACTAGATATCGATAAGTGCCCCTGCTGCCACTAGCGGACAACGCTTCCAAACATAGTGGCGCCAATGAGCACATTAAGAAGACGACAACTGTAACCATACCAACTAAACGATGCCAACCTAGCAAGGGCACCAACGCGAGTCGCAGCACGGCTCACATATGACCACGCCACAGTCATATGAGTAATGGTCTCCAAGTAGCCAAACACAATCATTTCCAGTCAACAATCGTTTCAGTTGGATCAGAGGACCAGTCCCTTCCATGTAAACGCAGGTCACACCATTATGTAGCCACCACCATCTTGCCAGTGCTTTGTTGACAAGTCGGTTCCATCGCTTCGTGGGGTCTGGAGCACACTGGAACCCTATCATCAGCTCTTGCCAACTAAAATCGGGACTCACATGACCAACCAACGGTTTTCCTGTCGTCTGGGGTCCAACCGATATGGTCACGAGGCCAGGAGAGGCACACCAGACGCTGTCGTGCTGTTAACAGAGGCACTCGCTTCGGTCGTCCTCTGCCACAGCGCATTAACGCCAAATTTCTCCTCACTGTCCCATAGAGTAAATATCTCTGGAGTGAGCATTGCGTTCTGCGCATGTTGTCGACATTAACCCAGGATTGTCACGTGTTTTCGGGACTTCGCTGTGCGTGTGTGCTTTCTGCAGCGTTTGAAGTTTATAATATCAAGAGTTTTTGTTGTGTTTCACCGTTTGTTGATAGTGCAATAGCGAGCGTGAATTACTGTTGTTGCTACGGATGCAAAGAAAAGTATGTGAAAGGAGGGATAGTAACTTTTCATGGGTACATACCATGTAGCTCTAATTATAGTTATCACGTTAGTAAGAGACACTGTACATGTTTAAAAATTTCGAGACACCTTATAACTAAGGCTTGATTCTGTAGACCTATTTTTCTACGATTTTATGACTATATAACAGATATTACGACTCGCACAAAAGCTTACAAACCATCGCTTTCTCTCGTAAATTTACTAGTGGAACAGGAAAGGGAATGGTTAGTTGTTTCAGTAAACACTATCCTCCAAGCATTTATCAGTGACTTGTCGATTATGTATAGAGATTACTCAGTCTACTATTTATTTAATAAACTGGGAGCAAGTACTTAAAATGCGTTAAATAAATACTTCAAAGTGCCACCAGTAAGAAAAATTGTGCTTTAGGTCGCAAAAACGAGAAAATAAATACGCAGAAATACAAGAAAAAAAGGACGATTTAGCAGGGATATAATCGCTAATGTGTGGCAAATTCGGTGTTTTTCGGACACTTGCAAAAGTACTAGCATACTGTCAAGTCGTTTTGCAGGACTATCACTGCAAAAATGTACTTCAGGCTGTGTAGTACTATAAAGTGCCGAAAATTACCAAAAATAGAGTGCATCTGAACTATGACACCTATCGCAAAGAAGCAGAATGTAATATCATTTGCCCTTAAAAGTTACGTAGCTGGTTCATTCCAGGCATCAAATGGATACTGTTAAAATGTCTGCGCAACATATATAAATAATCCACTACACGTACGAAAAGAATCCGTCTGTACTAGGGATGTAGTGACATTATAAATATACAGGGCGCTATACGGACAAACACACGTCGTCCCGAGATCACGTGACCAGGCCGGCAATGCATGTTGACAACACAAAATCTGTTCTGCGTATGTGAAAGCTCACTCCAGAGATATTTACTCTACGCACTGTCTTAACGGATATGTTTGTCGTACGTTCCACATTGACTTCTCCGATTTTTTTCACGCAGTGTTGCTTGTCTGTTAGCACTAACAACTCTACGCAAACGCCACTGTCCTTGTTTAAGCGATTGCCATCGGCTACTTCGTTCTCCGTGGTGGGAGGTAATGCCTCAATTTAGATAGTCCTGGGACACTCTTTACGCTGTGGATCTCGGAATAATGAATTCCCTAACGCCTACCATTCCGCGTTCAGAATCCGCTAATTGCCGCCGTGCGGCCACAATCACAATTGAAACCTTTTTACATGAGTCGTCTGAGTACAAAATGACACCTCCGCCAACGCTCTGCCCTTTTATACCCTGTGTAAGTAATAGTAGCGCCATCTGTATATGTGCAAGTCGCTATACCATGACTTTTCTCACCTCAGTACACCCCGACGTTTCTCGTATCATAGTCTCCCGATCATGCGATCGTGGCAGCATATTGGTCGCACCGCCTACTGCAGACACAGGTTCTCTAAATTTACCGAACCGAGTTTCGCGAGAAGTAACTCGTCTCCCTTCCGCGCATTCCCATTCAAGTTCTCTGACTAACGCTTTTACACGCTCGTATGAGCTACACCGATCTGTCATGGTCATAGCAACGCATTCTGAATTCGTTGAATGTCTGTTACAACGCCTACTTGATAAGAACTCCTAACACTGAGACAATAGTATGGAACTGGTAGTTCTTGTATCTTGTGTGTAATTTCCTTCACAGATGCACTGCACTTTATGAGGTGTGTGTCAAAAATCCAAGTCTTGCATCTATTTTCTTCTTTGTTCATCCCATTTCATATCATTTCTTAGTATTGCCCTTAAATACAATGATGTGACGCCCATAATGTGCACCACTAATCTTAATAACAGACACTATCAGTTTCTTTCTATATGCTACACACATCATCCATTATTTATGCGCATTTTCAGAGAGCCGCCATTCATTTTGCCCAAATCTTTTTTCAGTTTTTGATAATCGTCCAACGAAGTTACTTTCCTGTACGCAACAACATTGCCAACGAACAATCTTATAGGGCTGCTGCTACTAACGGAGAATTTTTTATCTACCGCTAAATCGCCCGCTGCATCGCATAAAACAGCTTCAGAGATATGATTAGAAGAGATGACGTTAACTACGTAAATCATTTATGGTTGATTACAAAAAGCATGTATACAACCGATATTGAGAAGTATTTACATTTTTCTGTGAAACTAGTTTTTCTCTTATATTTTCTGCAGTGATATAACTGAGTAGGCATCTACAGTGATTCATGTGTTGACCCTATAAGCCGTTAGATAGCCAACCTGGATCTGTGACTGACTGATTTATAGCCGTTTAGCAGTATAGATATTGGAAAAACTGAGAGTCGTATTCGTCTCCTTGGGGAACATCCAACGTTCCTTCCGTTCCTGTGGAATATTCGTCATCCAGTATAACATACAGGAATCACATATTCATTGGGACAATGACACGCTTTCGAAGATACTCTTTCTGATCATATCTTGCTCAGTAATTGACGACGTAGTACATCATTAACAATAATTGTCTTTAATTCTGTACTTCTGAGATTTTCCCTTTTCTGTAAACAAGGGTAAGCCGTGCTCTTTTACAGTCACACAGGACTATTGACTGCGCTAGACATTCTTCAAAAAGCTGAGCTACCAAAGGAACTGATCCCGAGACGTTTTCAGTGCATCTGACTGGAATTCGATCATGCCTGGTGCCTAGTTCACTTTTAGACATCTTATCGTTTTTAATACTTTGGGTGTTAAAGTCGGTATCTGTCTTACACGGAACGAAATTACCAGAAATTTGATGTTTTTTTCGTACAAGAAAACACGTATTAAATCCTACCACACACGCAGTAACTGTACTTTTTTCGGACGAATCCTCTCTTTGCGTCTACCACCTTTACAACACAAACTTATCGTACGTGACCAAACTTTGTCACCTTTAATTCGCAATACCAGAAACTGTTGAAATACGATCTAATTATACTGTTTTTCGCAGACGGAATTTTGATGCTATGTCAGATAATATAGATCGAGCTAAAACTATCTAAATTTATCCTAAAACAATTTTGAAAAAATTCCGTGAAATGTTTTCTGAAATCATTTGTCTGAAGATAAGAAATAAAATACATTAGTGGAAAATTTGATTCACCTCTTTTGATGTACATGGTTCCGAGCATCATTCAGAGGTTAATTCTGTCCAGTAATGTTGTCAAGAAATTGCGCCTGCTCACTTCATCTCCCGTAACTGTTGAGCCACTTGCAGCTTATAAGGGTGTATAAATTCTGTTACACAGTCTTCTGCAAAGACATGCGATGGATTTGTAATATTCTGGAATGGCGGCCGACAGATCACTATAGGGTTCGTTGCAGAGGTGCATCTACATCTACATCGATACTCCGCAAGTCACCATAGAGTGCGTGGCGGGCTACTAGTCATTTCCTTTCCTTCGCAAATGAAACGAGGTAAAAACGACTATCTATATTCCCCTGTATGAGCCCTAATTTCTCATATATTATCTTCTTGGTCCTTACGCGCAATGTATACTGCTGGCAGTAGAATCATTTGGCAGTCAGTTTCAAAGGCCGGTTCCCTAAATTCTCTCAGTAGTGTTTCTCGAAAAGAACGCCGCCTTCCCTCCAGGGATTCCCATTTGAGCTCGTGAAGTATCTCCGTAATACTTAGTGTTGTTCGAACCTACCGCTAATAAATCTAGCAGTCCGCCTCTCAGTTGCTTAAATGTTTTCCTTCAGTCCTAGCTGGTTACGATCCCAAACACTCCAGCAATAATCGAGAATATGTCGAACCGGCGTCCTATATGCGGTCTCCTTTACAGGTGAACCACTCTTTCCTAGTCCCATTTCATATCGCTTTGCAACGTTATGCCCGGATATTTAAACAACTTGACTGCGTCAAGCAGGACACTAGTAACATTGTATGTGAACGTTACAGGTTTGTTCTTCCTACTCATCCGCATTAACTTACATTTTTCCTTATTTAGACGTCCGGCGTTCGAACTATCATTGCCGGTATCTTATGCTTCACATTCGTTACTGACCCGCCATACGCCATTGTTTTATTCGCCTGGATGTAGTCGTTCTGTGTGGAACACGGAAACTGCGGTCTCTTCCTCGGTGCATTGCACGTTAAATATCCTCAATGCTATGGAACAACGGAACTGCTCCCCTCCGTCAATACGCACTTGCACTGGACAATGTCCCCTACTGGAGTGAATGGCGTGATATGTGGATCCGATCAGATGCTGTAGATGGCGCGAACACATCTACACTCCTGGAAATTGAAATAAGAACACCGTGAATTCATTGTCCCAGGAAGGGGAAACTTTATTGACACATTCCTGGGGTCAGATACATCACATGATCACACTGACAGAACCACAGGCACATAGACACAGGCAACAGAGCATGCACAATGTCGGCACTAGTACAGTGTATATCCACCTTTCGCAGCAATGCAGGCTGCTATTCTCCCATGGAGACGATCGTAGAGATGCTGGATGTAGTCCTGTGGAACGGCTTGCCATGCCATTTCCACCTGGCGCCTCAGTTGGACCAGCGTTCGTGCTGGACGTGCAGACCGCGTGAGACGACGCTTCATCCAGTCCCAAACATGCTCAATGGGGGACAGATCCGGAGATCTTGCTGGCCAGGGTAGTTGACTTACACCTTCTAGAGCACGTTGGGTGGCACGGGATACATGCGGACGTGCATTGTCCTGTTGGAACAGCAAGTTCCCTTGCCGGTCTAGGAATGGTAGAACGATGGGTTCGATGACGGTTTGGATGTACCGTGCACTATTCAGTGTCCCCTCGACGATCACCAGTGGTGTACAGCCAATGTAGGAGATCGCTCCCCACACCATGATGCCGGGTGTTGGCCCTGTGTGCCTCGGTCGTATGCAGTCCTGATTGTGGCGCTCACCTGCACGGCGCCAAACACGCATACGACCATCATTGGCACCAAGGCAGAAGCGACTCTCATCGCTGAAGACGACACGTCTCCATTCGTCCCTCCATTCACGCCTGTCGCGACACCACTGGAGGCGGGCTGCACGATGTTGGGGCGTGAGCGGAAGACGGCCTAACGGTGTGCGGGACCGTAGCCCAGCTTCATGGAGACGGTTGCGAATGGTCCTCGCCGATACCCCAGGAGCAACAGTGTCCCTAATTTGCTGGGAAGTGGCGGTGCGGTCCCCTACGGCACTGCGTAGGATCCTACGGTCTTGGCGTGCATCCGTGCGTCGCTGCGGTCCGGTCCCAGGTCGACGGGCACGTGCACCTTCCGCCGACCACTGGCGACAACATCGATGTACTGTGGAGACCTCACGCCCCACGTGTTGAGCAATTCGGCGGTACGTCCACCCGGCCTCCCGCATGCCCACTATACGCCCTCGCTCAAAGTCCGTCAACTGCACATACGGTTCACGTCCACGCTGTCGCGGCATGCTACCAGTGTTAAAGACTGCGATGGAGCTCCGTATGCCACGGCAAACTGGCGGACACTGACGGCGGCGGTGCACAAATGCTGCGCAGCTAGCGCCATTCGACGGCCAACACCGCGGTTCCTGGTGTGTCCGCTGTGCCGTGCGTGTGATCATTGCTTGTACAGCCCTCTCGCAGTGTCCGGAGCAAGTATGGTGGGTCTGACACACCGGTGTCAATGTGTTCTTTTTTCCATTTCCAGGAGTGTACATCTTAGCTGGGTGGCCTGCCGAAAATTTGCAATTTCCTGTGGACCACCCTGTATTACAAAGTACTAATTTCATCCTGTGTCGGATAGGAAAGCCGACGCCCTTGACTCAGTGGTAACACCGGTTTTCGTCAGATCACCGGAGATAAGCGCTATAGCACTCGGACGGGTGACCGTCCGCTCTACCGAGCGCTGTTGGAGAAGGGGGTGCACCCAGCCGTGTGGGGGAAATTGAGGAGCTACTTGGATGAGCAGTAGGAGCACCATTCACGAAAACTGACAACGGCCGGGAGAGCTGTGTGCGGGGCACACGCCCCTCCATTTCCCCATCCATTGACGCTTATTGGCCGAGGATGACACGGTGATCGGTCAGTACCGTTAATGTCTTCCGATATGTGTTCGGACGGAGAGAGGAAGTTGGACAGGCAAAGCTAAAATAATGTCATACCTAATAAATAAATTGTAGACGGAAAAAGTACAACAAATAATGCTAGATTATTAGCATAACGACAAAAACATCATTTTTATTAACGTTTACACTGCTGTATGCTTAAAAGCCAAGTGGAGCCGGTGGATAGAAACTAGCTGCAGGTGTCGTACCAAACGTAATTAAAACTGTGAGTTAACAAATGGTTACAAACACGCCCCGAATTATTTGTTTTAAAAGAAGGGCACCTCTTTGTGGCTAATCAGCAAGATACGGTTTTTTTTTACTTTGATATCAACGCCCTTTTATACTGATGTCGGTAAAGAGATCCTGCGTATTTTTTGGTTCATCATTGTCCCATATTTGGTTTAACACACCTGGCAATGCTTCTGGGATCGTAGAAAACCTAAAACGACCAAACTGTTGTCTTCTCCTTATTTCTAGAATTTATTGCTCTGTGCACGCTTCTGTTTGTAAGAAAAAATTACAAACTCCTTTAAACAACACGATCTGGGCTCACTAGACGCCGCATGTAACAGATCGACTTGGGACCGCTTGGCGCGCTGTTACACGAGCAAAAAAACTGCTATACAGTGGAAGTGATCTCATTACGAACTCGCGCCGATGATACGTTACTCACCGACCGTTGTGTCATATGAGGATTCATCTGCAGGTGGAGTGATTCAGATTCATCTCAAACCATTTGATGCGTCGATCGCACTAACTTAGAAGTAAAGGTGAGGTCTACTGATATGGAAGGAAACGTTATATCGTTGATTTGCATGGTTAGAAGTAAAGGTGAGCTCTACCGATATGGAAGGAAACGTTACATCGTTGATTTGCGTGGTTACTTAAACTTGATAAGCATGTGAAAGTTGGGACTCTAGAAAACTAAATATAGGTAGGTTGGAACTTAAATAGTGGCAACTCTGCTGTGGAGACACTATGCTATGGAATCTACTATTGTCGCTGATAGCACACTTTGTTGACATGCCTACATTACCTCCGGCGTGCGCACAGTCGAGGGAAACACAGTCACTTGTGAGCGAGCGGTCTAACGTAACGGTATCACTATGTTTTCGAAACAGGAATAGCGGAGTTGTATCAAGATTGAATGTGCCAGAGGTCGTAAAACGCGACAGTGTCATCAAGGTCTTCAAGAGGTGTGCGGGGAATCGGCATTACCGTACAGAACAGTGGCCCGTTGGGTGAAAGCCTTCAACGAACGTCGGCAAACTGTGTACAGACATACATCGGGGAGGTCGTCCTAGCGTCTCTGAAGAAGAAGTGCATGTTGTTGCCGCGTTAGTGGACAGTGATCGACGCCATCGATTCGTGAGCTCGCTCACGAAACCGGATTAGCGCATACGACTGTACTTCGCATCCCGAAGGAACGCCTGGGCACGCGAAAAATTGCATCACGGAGGGATCCGCATCACTTGACGGAAATACAGAAATGGATGAGTTACGATGCTGCTCAGACGCACTTGGAGCGCTATGAGCGCGAAGGAGAGGCTTTCTTACGCCGTATCGTAACACTGGATGAGAATGGGCCACATCGTACGAGCCAAAACTGAAACACCAGTCTAACGAATGGCGTCATTATGGGTCGCCGCGAAAGTCGAAACTTCGTCAGAGCCCCTGTATGGTGAAATTTATGGTGATTCTCCTGTACGACTGAGATGGTGTTATCCTAACGCATTACGTTCCTCCACGGCAGACCGTCAATGCACAGTATTACTGTTCGTTTATGGAGCATCACCTGCGACTAGCTTTGCGAAAGAAGCGGCGACACTTTCTGCGCAACTCACCCATCATTTTGCACGACATTACGCGGGCGCATACAGCGCAAGCTGTGGCTGCTCTGTTCGGTCGATGGGATTGGGAAGTACTGTACCATCCACCATACTCCCCGGATCTAAGTCCTTGTGACTTTGATTTGATTCCGAAGATGAATGAACCACTTCGTGGCATTCGCTTCAGAACTGTTCCAGAGATTCGACAGGCAGTAGACCGCTCCATTCGCACCAACAACAGAACAGGCTCTTCTAACGGTATACTACGCCTTCCACATCGTCGGCAACGGGTCACAATGCTGGTGACTACTTTGAAGGACAGTAACAGGTGCAAGCATGTAACTCTTTTGTATCGGTTGCGAATAAATAGTTGCCACTATTTAAGTTCGAACCCTTCAGAATACATTTTTACGTGACAGGTAGGTATGAAGTGGAATTCAGAAGACTGAAAGAAAGAGCCTGCATTACTGAAACAATGTTACCGGAGACAAAAGTAAAGAAGGAAGACGCAGTTCGTCGACGACGGAGTCATTAGAGACGGAGGAAGACCTTGGACTGGACGACGATGGTGAAAAGAACCACCCTTTTACCTTCCAAAACAACCACCCGAGTAGCTGCTTTAAACAATGTTGGAAAATTACGGAGAAAGTTAATGTGGAAGATTGAATCTGCGTTTGATCTTCGGAAACTCTTCACTGATGGTTCAGTGCCCTGATCACCATGTCACGTCGCTCACTGATCTCGCTCGATAGCATCACGTAACGTTGTTGTTGTGGTCTTCAGTCCAGAGACTGGTTTGATGCAGCTGTCCATGCTACTCTATCCTGTGCAAGCTTCTTCATCTCCCAGTACCTACTGCAGCCTACATCCTTCTGAATCTGCTTAGTGTATTCATCTCTTGGTCTCCCTCTACGATTTTTACCCTCCATGCTGCCCTCCAATACTAAATTCGTGATCCCTTGATGCCTCAGAACATGTCCTACCAACCGATACCTTCTTCTAGTCAACTTATGCCACAAATGTTTCCTCCTTCCCAATTCTGTTCAATACGTCCTCATTAGTTATGTGATCTACCCATCTAATCTTCAGCATTCTTCTGTAGCACCACAATTCGAAAGCTTCTACTCTTTTCTTGTCCAAACTATTTATCGTCCACGTTTCACTTCCATACATGGCTACACTCCTTAAAATACTTTCAGAATCGACTTCCTGACGGTGAAATCTATACTCGATGTCAACAAATTTCTCTTCTTCAGAAACGTAACGTAGGCTGCATTATTTACGACTGCCGACTTCCATTACCGCTACGGCTGGCGCAAGGTGCGGTCTGCGAATATAGTTAATGCACATGAGGATGCCATTAGCAGACATCGCAGAAACTGCACCTGACTAATTATCACAAGTTTTGTGTCATCTGCAGCAAAAGAAACTACAGTGGCTAGCAATATAAAATGTCTTTAATATATCCAAGCTAAAGCAGATGGAGCAAGCTGGAACCCTGGGGGACACTACACGTAATTACTTCCCATCAAGGTAACGACTGATGAACTGTGGACAAACAATTCACTGGATATTTTTCGTGAGTATTTTTCTATCTACTACGTAAGATCGCTAAACATTTTAAAATTTCGTTTCACCTTTGCTTGTTTAATACCGTGAGAGCTACATAAAATGAACAGACGGCTGCGTCGGAAAGCGAAACGTATGAAATGAGCTAACTCTGTCAACAATCCGGGGCCGTTTGTTCCTTAGCAAATTTTATTTCTTCTCTGACAGGTGTAGTAAATTCAGTTTCTAATTGTCAGAGTGTAAGATGCATTTCTTTATACCATTCGTGATTGCGTCAACCTCACTAAACGGACTACTGTTAGCTACAGCACCCGTTACGAGTGTGAAGTAATTAACGCTAATTGTCAAAGTTTACTGCTTATTATCTTAATAGCCTCAAGAACATAACCACTTCACGCCGATATACGAACGGTAATACGAAAGGAACTGCAGACAATAATAAGAAGTAAAATGCATTCACAAACAAGCATTAAAAAAGGCTCGCAGTGTTGCAGACACGGAGGTATAAATTACTCTCAGATGACACCACGGCAGCTGGAACAAGTGCGAGCATACTCTCGTTGCAAAAACACAGACATTCGCTCACGCATGTGCATGTCTAGCTGCTCACGTCTCTCTCTCTAGCACGCCTCGTCCTTACGCAACACTCAGTCAATATTTCGTGTGTTCCTGGTGCGATGTTTTCCCCTATGTTTAGAAATAATAGTCGTAATGTCAGTTACTTATCGGGATCATTTCTCACAAGCGCAAGTGTGCGCAGTATTTGACTTCAGATTCTCGCTTGTGACTAAGTTGTAAGTTCAATGACAAAAATTTGTTCCACTAGTTGCTGTTTCATTTTACTTGTTATCTTCATTTCGCAACGCTTTTACATGCACTACCTAGAGACCAGATCATCAAAACAGAATGGCGTTTACCAGGTATGCGATCTTTCCCAGCGCTGCTAACGCAATCTGGGAAATGGTGGAGTCACACCACACATTGCTGCTACCCTTGCTGCTTTATGAAACCTGTAATATAACAGGAAAGGAGCGGATCAGGTAGTGGTACCAGAAATATCCTCCGCCACGCATAGGAAGGTTGCTTGCAGAGCAGGAACATAGCTGTAGAAACGTTATTTTAAAACGACTGTGCGACTGACCTCCGACGACTGTGTTATGCCAGATCTCATTTAAGTACGGTGTGCCATTGGAATCAGGTTATCTTAGGTGGTTTGCAAGGTTTCAGTGTCCCACAGTTGCTATAAATAATCATTAACTTGTTACTTGTGCTATCATATTTGTAATTTCTCTGGCAAGAATCAGTGCGCCGATCATTGGTGTCGTTTCATTCTAAAACATGTGGACGGAGGTTGGATAGAGGAAGAAGGATATTTGTAAATCTCAAATAACCAAATCGTTAAGATGACTCATTGCGATACGCAGGAAATCTGAGTTAAAATCACTGAAACTTATTTCAGTTGTTAGTATATACCCGAGGGCATGCAGCTTTACTGTATCGATAAATGATGATGGCGTCCTCTTGGGTAAAATATTCCGGTGGTAAAATAGTCCCCCATTCGGATCTCCGGGCGGGGACTGCTTTGGAGGACGTTGTTATCAGGAGAAAGAAAGTTGGCGTTCTACGGATCGGAGTGTGGAATGTCAGGTCCCTTAATCGGGCACGTAGGTTAGAAAATTTAAAAAGGGAAATGGATAGGTTAAAGTTAGATATAGTGGGAATTAGTGAATTTCGGTGGCAGGAGGAACAAGACTTCTGATCAGTTGAATACAGAGTTATAAATACAAAATCAAATAGGGGTGATGCAGGAGGAGGTTTAATAATGAATAGGAAAATAGGAATGCGGGTAAGCTACTACAAACAGCACAGTGAACGCATTATTCTGGCCAAGATAGATACGAAGCCCACACCTACCACAATAGTACAAGTTTATATGCCAATTAGTTCCTCTGATAACGAAGAGATTGATGAAATGTATGATGAGATAAAAGAAATTATTCAGGTAGTGAAGGGAGACGAAAATTTAATAGTCGTGGGTGACTGGAACTTGACTGTAGGAAAAGGAAGAGAAGGAAACGTAGTAGGTGAATATGGAATGGGAGTAAGGAATGAAAGAGGAAGCCGCCTGGTAGAATTTTGCACAGAGCATAACTTAATCATAGCTAACACTTGGTTCAAGAATCATGAAAGAAGGTTGTATATATGGAAGAACCCTGGAGATACTAGAAGGTATCAGATAGATTATATAATGGTAAGACGGAGACTCAGGAGCAGATGTGGTCTCTGACCAAAATCTATTGGTTATGAACTGAAGAAATTGCAAAAAGGTGGGAAATTGAGGAGATGGGACCTGGATAAACTGAAAGAACCAGAGGTTGTAGAGAGCTTCAGGGAGAGCATTACGGAACGATTTACAAGAATGGGGGAAAGAAATACAGTAGAAGAAGAATGGGTAGCTTTGAGAGATGAAATAGTGAAGGTAGCAGAGGATCAAGTAGGTAAAAAGACGAGGGCTAATATATATCCTTGGATAACAGAAGAGATATTGAATTTAATTGATGAAAGGAGAAAATACAAAATGCACTAAATGAAGCAGGCAAAAAGGAATACAAACGTCTCAAAAATGAGATCGACAGGAAGTGCAAAATGGCTAAGCAGGCATGGCTAGAGGACAAATGTAAGGATGTAGAGGCTTATCTCACTACGGGTAAGATAGATACAGCCTACAGGATAATTAAGGAAACCTTTGGAGAAAAGAGGACGACTTGCATGAATATCAAGAGCACAGATGGAAACCCAGTATTAAGCAAAGAAGGGAAAGCAGAAAGGTGGAAGGAGTATACAGAGGGTCTCTACAAGGGTGATGTTATTGAGGACAGTTTTATAGTAATGGAAGAGAATGTAGATGAAGATGAAATGGGACAAACTGCATGAAGAGTTTGACAGAGCACTGAAAGATCCAAGTCGAAACAAGGCCCCGGGAGTAGACAACATCCCATTAGAACTAATGACAGCCTTGGGAGAGCCAGGCCTAACAAAACTCTACCATCCAGTGAGCAAGATGTATGAGACAGGCGAAATACCCTCAGACTTCAAGAAGAATATAATAATTCCAATCTCAAAGAAAGAAGGTGTTGACAGATGTGGAAATTACCCAACTATCAGTTTAATAAGCCACGGCTGCAAAATACTGACACGAATTCTTTACAGACGAATGGAAAAAACTGGTAGAAGCCGACCTCGGTGAAGATCAGTTTCGATTACGCAGAAATGTAGGAACACGTGAGGCAATACTGACCCTACGGCTTATCTTAGAAAATAGATTAAGGAAAGGCAAACCTACGTTTCTTGCATTTGTAGACTTAGAGAACGCTTTTGACAATGTTGAGTCGAATACTCTCTTTCAAATTCTGAAGGTGGCAGGGGTAAAATATAGGGAGCGAAAGGCTATTTACAATTTGTACAGAAACCAGTTGGCAGTTATAAGAGTCGAGGGGCATGAAAGGGAAGCAGTGGTTGGGAAGGGAGTGATGTTATTTGATCTGTATGTTGAGGAAGCAGTAAAGGAAACAAAAGAAAAATACGAAGTAGGTATTAAAATCCATGGAGAAGAAATAAAAACTTTGTAAGTAGGCTGTTTAGGTTTTTATATTGGTAACGCCACGTAGCGCTCTGTATGAAAATCACTGGCTGTGCTGTGTGCAGTCTGTGGCTGGGTGGCATTGTTGTAATATTCGCTATTGTAGTGTTGGGCTGTTGGCTGTTAACAGTGCGTAGCGTTGCGCAGTTGGAGGTGAGCCGCCAGCAGTGGTGGATGTGGGGAGAGAGATGGCGGAATTTTGAGAGCGGACGATCTGGACGTGTCTCATTAAGAAAGAGTAAATTTGTAAGACTGGATGTCATGAACTGATATATATAATATGACTTTTGAACAATATTAAGGTAAATACGTTGTTTGCTCTCTATCAAAATCTTTCTTTTGCTAACTGTGCCTATCAGTAGTTAGTGCCTTCAGTAGTTTGAATCTTTTATTTAGCTGGCAGCAGTGGCGCTCACTGTATTGCAGTAGTTCGAGTAACGAAGATTTTTGTGAGGTAAGTGATTTGTGAAACGTATAGGTTAATGTTAGTCAGGGCCATTCTTTTGTAGGGATTTTTGAAAGTCAGATTGCGTTGCTCTAAAAATATTGTGTGTCAGTTTAGGCACAGTCATGCATAATTGTTCAAAGGGGACGTTTCAACTTTGAGGTTCGCCGATGACATTGTAATTCTGTCAGAGACAGCAAAGGACCTGGAAGAGCAGTTGAACAGAATGGACAATGTCTTGAAAGGAGGATATAAGATGAACATCAACAAAAGCAAAACGAGGATAATGGAATGTAGTCGAATTAAATCGGGTGATGCTGCCGGAATTTGATTAGTAAATAAGACACTTAAAGTAGTAAATGAGTTTTGCTACTTGGGGAGCAAAATAACTGATGATGGTTGAAGTAGAGAGGATATAAAATGTAGACTGGCAATGGCAAGGAAAGCGTTTCTGAAGAAGAGAAATTTGTTAACATCGAGTATAGATTTAAGTGTGAGGAAGTCGTTTGTGAAAGTATTTGTATGGAGTGTAACCATGTATGGAAGTGAAACATGGACAATAAATAGTTTGGACAAGAAGAGAATAGAAGCTTTCGAAATGCGTTGCTAAGAAGAATGCTGAAGATTTGATGAGTAGGTCACATAACTAATGAGGAGGTACTGAACAGAATTCAGGAGAAGAGAAATTTGTGGCACAACTTGACTAGAAGAAGGGATCGGTTGGTAAGACACGTCCTGAGGCATCAAGGGATCACCAGTTTAGTATTGGAGGGCAGCGTGGCGAGTAAAAATCGTAGAGGGAGACCAAGAGATGAATACACTAAGCAGATTCAGAAGGCTGTAGGTTGCAGTAGGTAATGGAAAATGAAGTAGCTTGCACAGGATAGAGTAGCATGGAGAGCTGCATCAAACCAGTCTCTGGGCTGAAGTCCACAACAACAACAGTATATACTTATTACCTTGCAGGTTTATCAATCTGAATCGTCTGCAGTTATAACGTGTCATTTTCAATTATTAGCGACATTGCCCTGCGTTAAATTTCATTTTTTTAAATAACTGTAAGAGGTTGTAATTTTCAATACCAATGCGGTCCAAAACTATGCCATGAGCAGAAAAGATGAGCTGTCCTGAATTGACAGAATCAATAAATTAGCAACTCTTTTTTCTAAATTATAAATACTCTCATACTGTCGCACTTGCTACGCAGTACCTATTTATATTCTTAGTAGTCTTACCCTCCTCGAAATAATCGATAATCCATTTAACTTCAATCCTTTTAAGTGAAATTATCAACTCGTCTTCCGGCGTAGTTTCCTTTACCAGGCACTTCTGGTGGGCAATGAACTTAACGAAAACTTTTACCAAGCATGCACACTTTAGCACCTGACCTGCTGCTCGAAGGAGAGTAACCATTAATGGCTTAAAGGTGACGTCTACTTGGGGGTACTAACCAACCTAAAAGCATGCTGCTCCTAATGGGTATAATTCTTAGTCTGGTAATGAAGTACATACCGGCGTAATGTAATTCGGTACACTGTCATCAGTCACCAACAAAAATATCTGCACCTGTACGTCCAAAACTCTGTATAACCATAAACCAGTGGTCAGATAACGTGTACATACAACGAACGACATTAACTACAGGTAATGCACCAAAATATCATAATTTGGGTCTAGAATAGCGTTACAGATTAAGTGCATCAAAAATGTAGGATGCAGCCAAGTACCCGGTTTATACATTAGAAATCATGTTTTCAGGGCAAAATGAGAAGACAAACTGAAGTGAAATATTCTCTGGTATTTGCAAAATTACACTCCTGGAAATTGAAATAAGAACACCGTGAATTCATTGTCCCGGGAAGGGGAAACTTTATTGACACATTCCTGGGGTCAGATACATCACATGATCACACTGACAGAACTACAGGCACATAGACACAGGCAACAGAGCATGCACAATGTCGGCACTAGTACAGTGTATATCCACCTTTCGCAGCAATGCAGGCTGCTATTCTCCCATGGAGACGATCGTAGAGATGCTGGATGTAGTCCTGTGGAACGGCTTGCCATGCCATTTCCACCTGGCGCCTCAGTTGGACCAGCGTTCGTGCTGGACGTGCAGACCGCGTGAGACGACGCTTCATCCAGTCCCAAACATGCTCAATGGGGGACAGATCCGGAGATCTTGCTGGCCAGGGTAGTTGACTTACACCTTCTAGAGCACGTTGGGTGGCACGGGATACATGCGGACGTGCATTGTCCTGTTGGAACAGCAAGTTCCCTTGCCGGTCTAGGAATGGTAGAACGATGGGTTCGATGACGGTTTGGATGTACCGTGCACTATTCAGTGTCCCCTCGACGATCACCAGTGGTGTACGGCCAGTGTAGGAGATCGCTCCCCACACCATGATGCCGGGTGTTGGCCCTGTGTGCCTCGGTCGTATGCAGTCCTGATTGTGGCGCTCACCTGCACGGCGCCAAACACGCATACGACCATCATTGGCACCAAGGCAGAAGCGACTCTCATCGCTGAAGACGACACGTCTCCATTCGTCCCTCCATTCACGCCTGTCGCGACACCACTGGAGGCGGGCTGCACGATGTTGGGGCGTGAGCGGAAGACGGCCTAACGGTGTGCGGGACCGTAGCCCAGCTTCATGGAGACGGTTGCGAATGGTCCTCGCCGATACCCCAGGAGCAACAGTGTCCCTAATTTGCTGGGAAGTGGCGGTGCGGACCCCTACGGCACTGCGTAGGATCCTACGGTCTTGGCGTGCATCCGTGCGTCGCTGCGGTCCGGTCCCAGGTCGACGGGCACGTGCACCTTCCGCCGACCACTGGCGACAACATCGATGTACTGTGGAGACCTCACGCCCCACGTGTTGAGCAATTCGGCGGTACGTCCACTCGGCCTCCCGCATGCCCACTATACGCCCTCGCTCAAAGTCCGTCAACTGCACATACGGTTCACGTCCACGCTTTCGCGGCATGATACCAGTGTTAAAGACTGCGATGGAGCTCCGTATGCCACGGCAAACTGGCTGACACTGACGGCGGCGGTGCACAAATGCTGCGCAGCTAGCGCCATTCGACGGCCAACACCGCGGTTCCTGGTGTGTCCGCTGTGCCGTGCGTGTGATCATTGCTTGTACAGCCCTCTCGCAGTGTCCGGAGCAAGTGTGGTGGGTCTGACACACCGGTGTCAATGTGTTCTTTTTTCCATTTCCAGGAGCGTATATCATTAGACGGCATATATCTCAGGAGATAAGACGTCATAAACAATGAGACACATGAAAGAAGTTTTCTTAAAACTATGAACTGTTTGCCAAAAAGTCTTACATGAACATACAAAAGAGTTGCCACTTTTTTGATTTGCCAGGTTTGATTTTGACTTTTCGTTAGTCTATGGATGAATAATCAGCAACTAATAGAACCAACGTAATACACTGTCCAGTCACATTAAAGTGGCTGCCTGTCAAAAGCTGCAATAACCACCTCTCGCAGTGCAGATCGCTGCTAGACGCTCAAGAGAGAGACACTGAAGTTCTGGAAGGTACCGAAAGGGATGTGGAGCCATCTGGACTCCAGCGCCGTGGCCAGCTGCACTAGGGTTCTCGATCGACGATCCAAGGCGCAAAGACCCTGAACGAGGTGGTCCCACAGATTCTCGATTCGGTTTAAATTCGAGGAGTCTGGTGGCCAGGCTAGTACGGTAAGCTCACGCTGGAGCTCTTCGACCACGCTCGTACACTGCTAGCTGTGTGACACATTGCGTCGTGCTGCCGGTAGACGCCATCATGCCGAGGACGAACACACTGCATGTAGGTGAGGACGTGATCCCCAAGGACAAGTGCAGACTTGTGTCGATCTGTGGCGTCTCTTCCGCGTCCCGCCGACACGCTTTGTATTCCCTCCACTGCTAGTGCTGCCACCTGTCGTCTGTGAGTGGAATATAAGCGGTGGTCAAATTAATGTGACTGGAACGCGTAGTTTTACGTGCATAGCGACCGATATTTAGCACACTAACTCATTTGTAAAGTAATCTGACGTTGCAGGGTAAAACTTGGCAGACAAGGGAAGGCAGGATTCGGTTAAGATTGTGGACGGGGTCGTAATCAGTAACTGTTGGTTGCCTTTTACAGTTACACACAATTTATTTTAAACACCAGTAATTGAAGACTTAACAATAAATAAAAATACAACACGTTATTAATGAAGGAATAAACAACTGTGTAAATAATAGTGTTTTCAGTGAATTACAATTTAGCAAATCACCATTAAATACAAATACAGCAGATAATGTTTTAAAAGCAAGCCACTGTGATCTGGGCAGAAGGCCTTACACGCGAGAAATGGCAATAAATTAAGAATTATTTAAAACTCGCTGCAACTTACAAATTACAGATATTGAAATATTAAAGGTAAGTCGCCACAAACACAGCAGAAGGCACCAGACACCAGGAATGGTCAATAAGGTTTTAAGGCTTACTGCTAAAATACAAATACCAAATTAGAATTTTAAGGCAAATGACCACAATCACAGCTGAAGGCTTTACACGCCAGGAACGGCAATAATATAAAAAATTTTAGAAACCTGCTGTGAAACAGCAAATACAATAACAAAGGTTAATTAAAAAACAAGCAACTGGTCACCAAACGGGTGAAATAAGATGATGGTAAACTTTGTATCACAACCCTTAACATCCACTGAACACTACACTGCTATATTTATACCAGAAGGTGACCAGAATTATTAACTAGACATATATAACCTGTAATGTAGGCATTACAAGGTATTGTAATAAATAATACAATAATAAAACACAAGGACCAGTACACAAGTTTCTTAATGGGTACTGAGGCAGATTATACCCGCAGAAGTCGTAGGCTGTAGGAGCGTTACACTGGACTACTGGCCATCATACATCCTTTTAGAACACACATGTCTTACAAGAACTAAGAACCAAGGGGCCACAGACGGTGCTCCAGGACTCGACCTCTGAGAAGGTCCGCGACTGCTACGGTCGCAGATCCGAATCCTGCCTCGGGCATGGATGTGTGTGATGTCCTTAGGTTAGTTAGGTTAAAGTAGTTCTAAGTTCTAGGGGACTGATGACCTCAGATGTTGAGTCCCACAGTGCTCGGAGCCATTTTTTTCTGAGAAGGTCCGGCAACAAACATTTTCGCGAGAGTTGCATTCACAAGATGGTAACTCAGACTAGTGGCAGTCTAACGAATGTCCATTATAATTATCCGGGCTGTTATGCCGTGGTCGGTTGATGAATTCTGAGGTGATTCCCAACGTTTCGTCTCCGACTGCGGGAGACATCTTCAAGGGGGTCCGTAGCTTGTTGGAAGGTCCAACACACACACTGGCTCGCTACTGACTGCCGCTAAATTCCGTGTCCGCGCGCACCCGCGCCGCGGCGTGACGTCACGTGTTTTGAAAACGTCAGTGCAATTGGCCGCTGTCCGTCGCACACGGACCGTTATTTGCACCGGGATTCCAACCACCACCCACAACAGAAGCGGGGTGTTATCAAGACGTTAGCGGACAGAGCTAGAAATATTTGTGAACCTGAGTTGCTCGACGCTGAGGTGGAACATCTCCACAATGCACTAACGAAGAACGGATATTCGTCCGCCGAAATAAAACGTGCGTTGAGGCAGCCACGCAGAAATCATACTGACGTACAGGCTACTGCAAAATCTAAGGTTTTCCTGCCGTTTGTTAAAAATGTAACGGAAAGAATAGGGAGGATCTTGACGAAGCGGAATATTACCGTAATTTACAAGCCCACCAGGAAGATACAGGAATACCTTAGGCCTGCCAAGGACGCTCGCAAACCATTGGAAAAATCTGGAGTGTATAGGATCCCATGCAGCTGTGGTGATGTTTATGTGGGTACCACCAAAAGAACTGTTTCTAAACGTTTGGAAGAGCACAAGGGAAATTGTAGAAGAGGAGAAACGGAACGATTAGCTGTTGCGGAGCATGCTTTCCAGCCAGGGAACCACAATATTCGTTTCGAGGAGACGCAAGTACTAGCGGCCACGAGCGGATACTACGAAAGGCTCTACAGGGAGGCAATCGAAATCGCTAAACACCCAAATAATTTCAACCGAAAGGAGGAGGGCGTCAAATTAAACGGTATATGGATGCCGGTGTTAAAGAAGATGTGTACCACTCGTCCACTATTGGGTGATGGCAACGGCGATCGACGGCGACGGACAGCGGCCAATTGCACTGACGTTTTCAAAACACGTGACGTCACGCCGCGGCGCGGGTGCGCGCGGACACGGAATTTAGCGGCAGTCAGTAGCGAGCCAGTGTGTGTGTTGGACCTTCCATCAAGCTACGGACCCCCTTGAAGATGTCTCCCGCAGTCGGAGACGAAACGTTGGGAATCACCTCAGAATTCATCAACCGACCACGGCATAACAGCCCGGATAATTATAATGGACATGATATTTCCGGCCGTGAAAGTTTACATTTTAGTATTAGTCTAACGAATGACTAATGATAATGTTGCTGAAGCTACCCAACGTCCCATAAACCAAATGCATCGATGGAACAATACGCCAAAGCCGGAACTGGCAGTCTGCACTACGTCCCCAGAATACTGTGTTTAGAGCGCCCAGAACGAGAAAGGAATCACTACCACCAGGGTAGATGAATCACCAACCAGCCTACAATCAAGAAAGCTGTCAAAACTATACGCCTTACCGGACAGCAGCGGCAAGGCGAGGAAACGTAAACTGCCGTTACATACGCTGGCCTAGAGGGCAGGTAACTGGGGCGTTAGCGGCCACCAGGCAATAAAAATTACCGCTGGTTGAACTTAACAAATCGTAACAAGTTGACCGCAGTAAATAGTAAGAAGTCGGGGAAAGCTAATCAGATCCGCCTTCCCCAAGCAACCCACTGGCTGCTCTTCGCCTCGGCGACGCTACGATCAGCAACACGAACCTAAGTCACTGGAGAATCGCGAGATATCACAGTGGTGGAGGTTCCTCTACTTTGATTGAAATGCACTCTTCTTAAAGCTTGCAGGATCCAGTTTACGACGAGGTCGTGCACCCTCGTGGCCACAGCCCTTCCATCCGGCAATTCATGCGTGCCGCCAGCAGTCCCGGCGTGTTCTGGCACTGCACGGACCTGGCTCCTGAGCCCCCAACCGAACTGGCCCACTCACACGATCCGGAAAAACGACGACGTCGCCCCAAAGATAGGGCAACTGTTTCTATATATCGATAACCGCCGCTGCTGCCACTAGCGGACAGGCAACGCTTGCGAAACCGAGTGGCGCCAGTCAACACGAGAAGACAAACAACCGCAACCATGTCAACTAAACGGTACCGTCTGGCCTCCAACAGTGGGCGGAAACCTACAAACAGCACCAACGCGAGCCGCAGCACGGCTCGTAGGGTATGTGGGCGTTCGATTCCTTAAAGAGTCGGGGGAGAGGGGTGGCGGGGGGGGGGGGGGGGGGGATTACTAGTCTGCAACTAAGCCAGCTGGTTTCTCAGGGTTCGTGAAAGTAGCACACCTCTGTGGAAAGTTTGGCCATTCACCTACTCTGAATAAAGAAGACACCCTTTTTAAGAGTCTTACAGAGCACTATATCCTTTTCTGCCTGCTTGTGGGGCCCCTTATATAAGTGCACGGTCCAGGAGTTCCTTATTCCTCTGACGTTCGTCGCGGATGTAGGATCTTCTTTCTCAGGCGATATGATCTGGCAGGGTATTTTTCGTTTAAATAGTGCCGTAATTTGCCCGCTCCAACTCGACTCACGATGTGTGGAAATACTAAGTTTTAGTCACCAAGGATTAAATTACTTGATCTCTTTTTTTTATTTCTACGGTCCTCCTGGGCTAATCTGACGTACGGTAACCGTGTCCCGCAGCATTTCTCGGAAGGAGTGAAATCGCACGTTGAAGCCAGACGGTACATAAACAGCGCAGAGGAAGCGCAAAGCGCGATGTTTGAAGATAAACTGCGGCTCTTCATTTTATGCAAATTAGTCCTCCGGCGCGCGGCACACCGCAGAACAGCCACCACACAATTAGCGTCAGGCGCGCGGGAGCGTGCGCGAGCAATTTGCTGCGCTGCAGTGTACACGCGGGCTCTTGGCCTTTAAACACTGCAGTCGCTGTTTATCTTCAGAGTCCACGGCAAAATAATGTGTGAAGCAGATGCGTACAAATATTACGTATGGACCAGAGTAAAAATATGTCGCGTCTTTGTTACGCGCACTGTAGGATGACCTCAGAGTAGCATTCGTCATGGCATACCATTAGTTAACTGCAGCAGCGTTCATGGAAGAGTCTCACGAATGCTGAGCCCCTTAAGCAAATGCTTGCAACGATTCCCGCATTTTTTTTTTTTTTTTTTGTTGGTCCGGTGGGGCTCGGGGGGGGGGGGGGGGGGACAAAGTGGGCAGGGGTCGAAACCCGAGGCCTGGCCACAGTGTCCCTCTCACCACCACCGAGCCTGTGGTGCTTAGAGAAGTGAGAGACACAGGAATCAACAGTAGTGGAAGGCGGTGTTGTTATTTATTTATTTGCATGTGTTTTTGTAATATTCACTATTATCATGAAATTATGTGAACACATCGGCGAAAGAGGAAAATAAATATAAATTCTGGTTAAAGAAAAAGGAACAGCAAAAAGAAATAAAATCCGCGCAATCTGCGACGCGCTCTCCCATCTGTGGCGGTCAGAAGTAGAATCGATCGTAGGCGGTTTCAACTCAGACACCGCCGGGGAAGCAGGCTGCCCCCAACTCAGTGGAGGTCTAACAAAGACCGCTCGAAGATAGTTAGCAAATAATGTTCGGTAACGTGGCGTGTTTTCTAGAGCTGCATGGGCTGTTCGTAAATTGATCCAGAAGTCGAGGCGGGATTTAGGTCCCTCATGAAAGAGATAAGCGACCGCCCACCCTTTGACCCACGTAATAGCATGACATTTGGCGGCGGGAAAATGTCTGTCCTCCGGGTATAAAAACATTTGAGGTTCGAATGTGTCTGGTGGCACCCGGAGATAGCAGGCAATGATTTGCTGCACGAAGCGCTATACATTTTGCGATGAGGCGCATGTCAGACGGTGTTCATCAGTGTCCAGTTGCTGGCAAAGGAGACAAAGAGGGGATTCTGACAAGCCAATGTTGTGCAGTCGCTGCTTCGTGGCAAATTTACTGTTGACTATGTGATACCATAGTGCCTGGACGTTCTTAGGGAGGAAGGGCTGGTGGACGGTAGTCCACACTATGGGCCATTGGATGGAGGGATGTTTGGTCTCCATCACATTCCGGGGAACACAGCGCAGCAACATGCTGTAAAAATCCTTAGTCCTGGGTGGGCGAGTATCTGGGAGACTGGTATGTATGTAACTGTAGTCGACGAAAAAGGTCGAAATATGGGACAAATGAGACACGATATGGCCGACAGACACCGGTGGAGAGGTGGAAGCAGGTAGGAGGACCTCAAGCAAGCTGCGTGTTAGAGATGTACCCTGGACCATCCACTGTTTTCTCATGGTACTCATGTACAAGGTTGCAGCTCGCATACGGACATTGACGAGCCCGACGCCACCATCCCGTGAGGGCAGGGTAAGTGTCTCATAACGGACTTTAAACATGGAACCAGCCATGAGATAATAGCCAAAAGCCGCCTGAAGGTTGCGCCCAATTGCAGTCGGCAGAGGGAGAACTTGCGCGATGTGAACCAATTTTGATGCCACATAAAGATTAAGAAACTCAACCCGTTTAAGTGTGTCGTGGCGGTGCAAGAGGTTCTGGCGAACGTCGTTGCGGATGACGTGTAACAGGCGACGGAAATTCGTTGCCGCTGTGCGTGTGACCGTGGGGGTAAAGGTAATGCCCAGGTACCGGAAAGTCCGAACAAGCGGCAGGGGTGCCACTTCACCCTCCTGGAGGCCTCGTCCAATGTGCATTGCAGAAGATTTGGCGACATTCATAGCACTGCCAGCGGCATCCCCATAACGGGTAATCAATTCGAGGACTTCTCGAATCTCAGAGCCGGAGCGAATGAGGAGGAGGAGGTCATCCGCATATATGAAACCACATGTTAACAGCAAATTCCGATTCGAATGTACGATGGTAATCCCAAAAGTAAGGTCTCCTATTTTTTTATAAGTACACAGACCTGTTTATTTCTACTATCGTTTACATCAGTTTACAGCTTGAACATTTAGCTATTTTTCGACATAATCACCATTTCTGTTGATGCATTTTTGTAGACGCTGTTACAGTTTTTGTATGCCCATGTCGTACCAGCTCGCCACCATGCTGTCCAGAAAGTTATGAAGCTCTTCTTTCACCTCGTCGTCGGAGCTGAATCGCTTTCCGGCCAAATGTTCTTTTAACCTAGGGACCAGGTGATAGTCACTGGGCGCCTAGTCAGGACAATAGGGTGGTTCAAATGGCTCTGAGCACTATGAGATTTAACTTTTGGGGTCATCAGTCTCCTAGAACTTAGAACTACTTAAACCTAACTAACCTAAGGACATCACACACATCCATGCCCGAGGCAGGATTCGAAACCTGCAACCGTAGCGGTCGCGCGGTTCCGGACTGAAGCGCCTAGAACCGCTCGGCCATTCCGGCCGGCGGACTATAGGGTGGGTAGGTGATTATGTTCCACTGAAACTGTTGCAGGAGAGCAACGGTTTGCCGAGCGATGTGTGGGTGAGCGTTGTCATGGAGAATGTGTACGCCCTTGCTCAACATTCCTCTTCTCCGGTTCTGAATTGCCAGTTTGAGTTTTTTCAGAGTCTCACAGTACCTGTTAGCGTTAATTGTGGTCCCAGCGATTCAGCTCCGATGACGAGGTGAAAGAAAAGGTTCATAGCTCCCTGAACAGCATGGCGGCGAGCTGGTATGACATGGACATACAAAAACTGCCACAGCGTCTACAAAAATGCATCAACAGAAATGGTGACTATGTAGAAAAATAGCTAAATGTTCAAGCTGTAATCCGATGTAAACCATTGTAGAAATAAACAGGTCAATGTACTTAAAAAAATAGGAGCCCTTCCTTTTGGGATTACCCTCGTATATCACAAAAATAGATTGAACGTCGATGGTAGAGCCTCGTTTATAGCCGAATCTAGAAAGATTAGCACAAATCCTGAATGCGAAACAATTTGGGTGAAGATAAGTGTTAAAGATGGATCAAAAATGGTCATCAGGTGCTTCTATATAACTTCCTTAGGAGAAGTAGTGGCTAAAAACATTAAGGAAAACTTGAAGAATAATTGGTGTAAATTTTCTGGTCATATTATTGTATTATGTGATAGAATCTTGGGAGACTCAAACAATGAAGGTGAGTAGTTGGGTCAGGGAATCGTTGAATTTTTTCTGAGTGTCTATTCTAAAACATGCCTTGAAAAACTAATAAGAGAACCGACTCGAGAAAGTAACTTACTAGATCTCCTGGTCACCAACAGGTCCAAAGTTTTCAACTTACTGTAGAACAGGGAAACAGTGATCGTCAGGCCGTTACAGCAAAAATGGATACCGCTGTAAACAGGAAAGTAAAGAAAGGTGAGAAGATATTTTAAAAAATGGTTCAAATGGCTTTGAGCACTATGGGACTCAACTGCTGTGGTTATCAGTCCCCTAGAACTTAGAACTACTTAAACCTAACTAACCTAAGGACATCACACACATCCATGCCCGAGGCAGGATTCGAACCTGCGACCGTAGCAGTCCCACGGTTCCGGACTGCGCGCCTAGAACCGCGAGACCACCGCGGCCGGCAGATATTTTAAAGAAATGTAGGAATATTCTGCCGAACAAGAGCTACAGTGTACGGACTTCAGACGTCAACCAGTTCCTGAATAAAAACGATGTTTCCAGACGGACAAACAGTCTGAGAACAAATGGAACAAAATTATGCGATGTATTTATAAATTAAGAATTTTTGGATTTTTTCCTTTACGCGTACTGTGAAACCTTGCTTCTTGTTAAATTTCTTGATTCTACTGGTTTTCATGAGTGAGTCTGCGCATATCAAAATATGTGACAGAAATGGCCGTATCTTTTGATTGCCTTGATTAGAAGGTTTAGATTTTAACATTAGATCTTAGTATGTGACATAAATTTCAACGTGATAGGTGTACCTTTGACTGAGAAAAGGAGTTTTTAACATCGATGAGACAGAGACAGACTGATAAACTGTTCTAAAGAAGATGAGGATAAGTGCGAACCGAACTCGCGCACTGAAGACTCCGTACAAACTTAGTTGTGTATATAGGTGCTTCACTATGCCGAGAATCGAGAATCTCGACGATTTTTGACTGTTATCGATATCGATACAGGCAAGATGTACGTGTACACACTCCTGAGTAAAAGGGGTCTTAAGAGAAAGACAGACAGATAACAAATGAGAAAGATACTTTTACAAGTTAACAATTTTTGGATCTTTTCCTGTGCTAATACTGTGAAACATTGCTTCTTGCCAAGTTTCATCATTCTAGGTAAACTAGGAGTACACTATAGACTTTGTTGAATTGTTTTCTGTGTACCAAAACATGTGACATAAATTGACGTATCTTGACATAAAAGCTTTAAGTTTTTACACCGCCAAGGGACCGTACACCCTAATTGTGACAAATTTCAGCTTCGTAAGTCTACCCGTTCTTGAGAGAAAGGGTTTTAACAGTCGGACAGCCAGACCGACAGACGGACAACAACATCGACTTATAAAGCTTCCGCTTTTATCGGTTGAAGTCCAGAACCCTAAAAATTACTCTCTCTCGCTCGCTCTCTCTCTCTCTCGCTCGCTCTCTCTCTCTCGCTCGCTCTCTCTCTCTCGCTCACTCTCTCTCTCTCTCTCTCTCTCTCTCTCTCTCTCTCTCTCTGTCTCTATCCGTCTCACACACACATAATGTGTTCATTAATGTTAAAACCATTTATGTTTGCATTTTCTGTAGGCGGACTCGTTCGACATTGTCCAGATTATCTACAGAACATATAACTAGCTATGTAAGTTGTAAGCTTACGCCAAACCCTGATACTGAGTCTTTCCCAAATAATGCCGATCAATTTCTGGCTTGTTGGATATGAGGTTCTTTTCTACTTAGACAAGTACACCTCCATTTCTAATTGAACTACGCTTTAATTTTCTCCTGCTGTCAATTTCGTATTTTAATCATCTTTCTGTAACTAGTGTTATGTGAGCTTAACGGTGTTTCGGAGTGCTTGAAACTCTGGCAGTTGGTTGTGAGTGATTTCTTTGGTTCTTACATTGCTGGGTGTCCTAGACTGTATGGAGAATCGCCTATTCTAAAAAACAGACACAGTCATCTATATGGGTGGCAGCCTCTCAAGTAGAGTGCACACCAGATCCATTTATGGGGATCCTACAGTTCTCAGCCCTGCCAGAAGTCTAGGAAGTCGCGTCTAGGTTGTAATAGAACCTTCGCAGTTTCTGTTTCAAGCCTTCCGCTCCACTCAGAACCAGGGTCACAATCAGTTCCGGGGACAATGCTGCAGATTGGAAGCTTCGTTGAAACAGCATGAGCAAGTCTGACATTCTTTTCCCCTCTGCGCCAATCGCTGGAATCTTACAAGTTTATGACCTCAGAGTCCAGGTGACAGGCATTGTTTGTCCAAACGTGCGCCATGATCACTAGTTGATTGCAGCCTATCCCTAAGTGGTTGCTGGAACAGACTCTTCAAGATGTTGAATGAGGCTCCCGGACACACCCAGAGAGTGCACATGGTATTTCTTCCCGTCATCTGCTGCAATTTCATTGAGAGGTACCATTATTCACTACATGTTTGAACTGCGACCATTTTTTCACACTTATGCTTTTGCGTTTGGCTACTCTTGACATAGGGCACAACACGTTTCCCGACAGGTGGAGAGAATCTCACTTATTTAGTTACAATGAAGTTAACATCTGGAACTTTGCGCTTAAGGGGATGAGTTTAACAACTCCAGTTCACCCTGGTGCCTTTTTCCAATGTATGTGACGCCTAGATCTTCTACTGACATGACACTCACAATGTTCTCGATCGTATATTAGTTCCAATGTTATTTGAGTGGATGGTTCAAACAACACTCACAATGTTCTCGACCATATATTAATTCCAATGTTATTTGAATGGATGGTTCAAATAGCTCTGAGTACTATGGGACTTAAAATCTGAGTCCCCTAGACTTAGAGCTACTTAAACCTAACTAACCTAAGGACATCACACACATCCATGCCCGAGGCAGGATTCGAGCCTGCGACCGTAGCAGCAGCGTGGTTCCGGACTGAAGCGCCTAGAACCGCTCGGTCACAGAGGCCGGCATTTGAATGGATATATACTCGGATTTCTCTGTAAACTTTTGTATATCTGGAAATCAACAGTTCCTGCGCAAGTTGTGAACTTCACAACAGAAGTTCAGAAGCCTATTAATGCATTTATTGATTTCTGTTGATAATTTTTGACACCCAAACAGTGATCTTAAAGACCTTCTTGAAGACCTACTGAACATTTTATTAACTGGTGTTACAGTCAATCTAAGAATCGGAAAATCTGATGATTGTGAGCAGAACTATCATTTGTCATGCGTCTTTTGTGAGGAAAGTCCCACACTGTAGTAGATGTTTACCGAATGCAGAGATGACTGCAATTTGAGAATGTGTTCTTGAAAGTCACGCTATCTCGCGAAAAATGGGGACCATTCCTATCCAAGAAGGTAAAAGTGAAGAAAAAGTTGCTATTAAGCCAGCCACGAAACTAGGAAGTAATGGCTAAAACGTAATTTAACGACTCCGGCCCCCTGGCCTCCATAGCTGGAGAAACACGACCAACGAAAAAGAGGTACGCAGATTAATGTTTTAAGTCTCGTCGACGACGAAGTTATTAGAGGCGCAGCACGAGGCTGTAATGCCGTCTCGTTTTAAAAGAAACCATTCCGGCATTTGCCTTAAGCGATTTACAGGAAACTGAAATGTGTGTATCAGCGCGAAAATTTGAACGGTCGCCCAGCCAAATACGAAACCAGTGTCTTGCTACTGGGCCTCCCAGCTTGGTACGGTCAAGAAGACTGCATGAAGTGGAAAGCCTCCTGCTCCTGTTGGAATTTAAGATGAATACACAACTGGAATGATTTAAGTGAAACTTTTCTACAAGTATTCCCCTTTTTATAAAATCTTTTGACCCATGAATGAAAATAAACTCGATCTGACTGCTCTTTGATTGATACAGCCAGAAGTAGGAAATGCGTTCATCGCGCAACGAGTAATTTAAGGGGAATTGAACATGTGTTTAAGTGAACGCGGCATTACGAACAACAAAAAGTAATCTCCCAATACGATCTGAAAATGTATTTGTATGCTTTCTTACACAGAGGATACTTACAGTGAGAATGGAAAACCTCACTTTGTATAGTGTAAAGCGTATTCGAAATGGACATGAATCACAATAATCACTCCAACATATCCAGGATAAGCAGGAATTCTTGAAGTTTCCGGCAATACAAACCTACTTTATAATTGGTGCAAAATACATGCAATGAATTGAAAATATTTCCGCTGATGGCAGCTTACCTGGAAAACGATTCTGTCGAAGACTGAACGTGTCTAGTAAATTATGCTTGCGTAGGTATCTGTTTCTTATGAGTAAATGCGACTATGCTACTAGAACGTAATAATTTTCAGAAGGGACTATAAGAGCGAAATAATTAAAAAGAATTTTAGAATAACTTAGTGTTGTTATTGAATTAACAAACGAGAAACTGCAATAGCAGGACTACGTTTGTCCTCTAATGGACCACATGTAGTAAAATTCCAGAAAACATCTGAATTAGAAGACAGGGAACACCATATAATCTTAAATTCCCATAGTAATATTAAATAAATGGGATATACCATGACCTACATTCACGGTTGGATAAATGAAATAAAGATTTTGATCCTTGAACATGGAAGGAAGCCTCTCACTGTGATCAGCGGATTTAACCTCGTACCCAAGGAAGGACGTGTATAAATCTGAAAACCTTGAGAATGCAAGCAACGACCTGACCACAATAAGAGCCCATCGATATGAAACATCAGACTGAGTCTTCAAAGTAAAGTGAGCAGTGTCCTCGTCTTGCTTTTAGTCCCAACGATCCTGGGAACCGAGTCGGAACGCTTTGTCCTGCAGTCCACACGGGCACATGTCGCTCACAATTCTGCCGCACTAAATACCTGGTTGATCAGACAGCTACTCCTAAAAAAGTAGATTGTATTGGTGTACATTCTCTATGCGTCCAGAAACTGTGGTATTCGTTGCAGACGAAACAGATGTGTACCATGTCTTTACAACTCACCAGTGAGTAATAAATCGCATAAAGATAAATTATCTGCAAGACGTTTTCTACTGGACAAATTTCGAGGAAGTGGACTAATATGATGATCTGCAAAGAAACGCTTCATAACCACGGCCGCAGCAGTTACCAACGTGTTGGATTCTAAGGTAATTTCTGCAAGAACAATTCCTCCATCACCGCATAAAACGTCTTTCTTACATATCGAGAGCATGAAACTGGCTTTATCTGCTTCTGGTGCAGTAGCGCTAGCTTCCACATCAATGACTGGAGATTTGGTGTGAAGACGTGGACACAGTGGCTCCTCGCTCCTATATTACAGAAATGAAATTTTAGGTTCTCCTTGAACGTAAAAACATAGATGTATGTACCTGCACAGCCAGAGTTACTCACGCATTACAAATAAGTGGAAGCAAAAGAGTGAAACACTATAAAGGAAAAAGCTACCGCAGATTCATTGGCGAGTGAAATAATTCTCGCGGGGCCGTCCGCTGTGGCCGAGCGGTTCTAGGGGCTTCAGTCTGGAACCGCGCGACCGCTACAGTCACAGGTTCGAATCCTGCCTGGGGCATCGATGTATGTGCTGTCCTTACATTAGTTAGGTTTAAGTTGTTCTAAGTTCTAGGGAACTGATGACCTCCTATATAAAGTCCCATAGTGCTCAGAGCCATTTGAACCAATTCATACGGTCTGATATATTGGCAGAATACTGTTTGCCATGAAACTGAATTTTTTGGCACGACATCGTATTCCGCCCACCCTACTGTGTGCACCAGTGTGAGTCTGGCACACAGGTTTCTTCCGAGGGCAAAAAGAGTGGAACAATATAAAGGAAAAAGACACTGTAGATCCATTGGTGAGTGAAATAATTGACGCAGTCTGTTTTATTGGCAGAATACTGTTTGCTGTGAAACTGAATTTTATGGCATGACAACGTTACCCACCCACCCTACTGTGCGCACCAGTGTGAGTCTGGCGCACAGATTTCTTCAGAGGGCAAAAAGAGCGCAACAATATAAAGGAAACAGATACCGTAGATCCAGTGGTGAGTGAAATAATTCAAGCGTTCTGATTTATTGACAGAATACTGTTTGCCATGAAACTGAATTTTATGGCACGACATCGTATTCCGCCCACCCTACTGTGTGCACCAGTGTGAGTCTGGCGCACAGCTTTCTTCAGAGGGCAAAAAGAGTGCAACAATATAAAGGAAACAGATACCGTAGATCCAGTGGTGAGTGAAATAATTCGCGACTTCTGATTTATTGGCAGTATACTGTTTGCCTTGAAACTGAATTTTTTGGCACGACAGCGTATCCCGCCCACCCTACTGTGTGCACCAGTGTGAGTCTGGCACACAGGTTTCTTCAGAGGACAAAAAGAGTGCAATAATATAAAGGAAAAAGATACTGTAGATTCATTGGTGAGTGAAATAATTGACGCAGTCTGTTTTATTGGCAGAATATTGTTTGCTGTGAAACTGAATTTTATGGCACGACAACGTATCCCGCCCACCCTACTGTGTGCACCAGTGTGAGTCTGGCAGACAGGTTTTTTCAGAGGGCAAAAAGAGTGCAACAATATAAAGGAAACAGATACCGTAGATCCAGTGCTGAGTGAAATAATTCACGCGTTCTGATTTATTGGCAGAATATTTTTTGCCATGAAACTGAATTTTATGGCACGACAGCGTATCCCGCCCACCCTACTGTGTGCACCAGTGTGAGTCTGGCACACAGGTTTCTTCCGAGGGCAAAAAGAGTGGAACAATATAAAGGAAAAAGACACTGTAGATCCATTGGTGAGTGAAATAATTGACGCAGTCTGTTTTATTGGCAGAATACTGTTTGCTGTGAAACTGAATTTTATGGCATGACAACGTTACCCACCCACCCTACTGTGCGCACCAGTGTGAGTCTGGCGCACAGATTTCTTCAGAGGGCAAAAAGAGCGCAACAATATAAAGGAAACAGATACCGTAGATCCAGTGGTGAGTGAAATAATTCAAGCGTTCTGATTTATTGACAGAATACTGTTTGCCATGAAACTGAATTTTATGGCACGACATCGTATTCCGCCCACCCTACTGTGTGCACCAGTGTGAGTCTGGCACACAGGTTTCTTCAGAGGGCAAAAAGAGTGCAACAATATAAAGGAAACAGATACCGTAGATCCAGTGGTGAGTGAAATAATTCACGCGTTCTGATTTATTGGCAGAATATTTTTTGCCATGAAACTGAATTTTATGGCACGACAACGTATCCCGCCCACCCTACTGTGTGCACCAGTGTGAGTCTGGCACACAGGTTTCTTCCGAGGGCAAAAAGAGTGGAACAATATAAAGGAAAAAGACACTGTAGATCCATTGGTGAGTGAAATAATTGACGCAGTCTGTTTTATTGGCAGAATACTGTTTGCTGTGAAACTGAATTTTATGGCATGACAACGTTACCCACCCACCCTACTGTGCGCACCAGTGTGAGTCTGGCGCACAGATTTCTTCAGAGGGCAAAAAGAGCGCAACAATATAAAGGAAACAGATACCGTAGATCCAGTGGTGAGTGAAATAATTCAAGCGTTCTGATTTATTGACAGAATACTGTTTGCCATGAAACTGAATTTTATGGCACGACATCGTATTCCGCCCACCCTACTGTGTGCACCAGTGTGAGTCTGGCGCACAGCTTTCTTCAGAGGGCAAAAAGAGTGCAACAATATAAAGGAAACAGATACCGTAGATCCAGTGGTGAGTGAAATAATTCGCGACTTCTGATTTATTGGCAGTATACTGTTTGCCTTGAAACTGAATTTTTTGGCACGACAGCGTATCCCGCCCACCCTACTGTGTGCACCAGTGTGAGTCTGGCACACAGGTATCTTCAGAGGGCAAAAAGAGTGCAATAATATAAAGGAAAAAGATACTGTAGATTCATTGGTGAGTGAAATAATTGACGCAGTCTGTTTTATTGGCAGAATATTGTTTGCTGTGAAACTGAATTTTATGGCACGACAACGTATCCCGCCCACCCTACTGTGTGCACCAGTGTGAGTCTGGCAGACAGGTTTTTTCAGAGGGCAAAAAGAGTGCAACAATATAAAGGAAACAGATACCGTAGATCCAGTGCTGAGTGAAATAATTCACGCGTTCTGATTTATTGGCAGAATATTTTTTGCCATGAAACTGAATTTTATGGCACGACAACGTATCCCGCCCACCCTACTGTGTGCACCAGTGTGAGTCTGGCACACAGGTTTCTTCCGAGGGCAAAAAGAGTGGAACAATATAAAGGAAAAAGACACTGTAGATCCATTGGTGAGTGAAATAATTGACGCAGTCTGTTTTATTGGCAGAATACTGTTTGCTGTGAAACTGAATTTTATGGCATGACAACGTTACCCACCCACCCTACTGTGCGCACCAGTGTGAGTCTGGCGCACAGATTTCTTCAGAGGGCAAAAAGAGCGCAACAATATAAAGGAAACAGATACCGTAGATCCAGTGGTGAGTGAAATAATTCAAGCGTTCTGATTTATTGACAGAATACTGTTTGCCATGAAACTGAATTTTATGGCACGACATCGTATTCCGCCCACCCTACTGTGTGCACCAGTGTGAGTCTGGCGCACAGCTTTCTTCAGAGGGCAAAAAGAGTGCAACAATATAAAGGAAACAGATACCGTAGATCCAGTGGTGAGTGAAATAATTCGCGACTTCTGATTTATTGGCAGTATACTGTTTGCCTTGAAACTGAATTTTTTGGCACGACAGCGTATCCCGCCCACCCTACTGTGTGCACCAGTGTGAGTCTGGCACACAGGTATCTTCAGAGGGCAAAAAGAGTGCAATAATATAAAGGAAAAAGATACTGTAGATTCATTGGTGAGTGAAATAATTGACGCAGTCTGTTTTATTGGCAGAATATTGTTTGCTGTGAAACTGAATTTTATGGCACGACAACGTATCCCGCCCACCCTACTGTGTGCACCAGTGTGAGTCTGGCAGACAGGTTTTTTCAGAGGGCAAAAAGAGTGCAACAATATAAAGGAAACAGATACCGTAGATCCAGTGCTGAGTGAAATAATTCACGCGTTCTGATTTATTGGCAGAATATTTTTTGCCATGAAACTGAATTTTATGGCACGACAGCGTATCCCGCCCACCCTACTGTGTGCACCAGTGTGAGTCTGGCACACAGGTTTCTTCAGAGGACAAAAAGAGTGGAACAATATAAAGGAAAAAGACACTGTAGATTCATTGGTGAGTGAAATAATTGACGCAGTCTGATTTATTGGCAGAATACTGTTTGCTGTGAAACTGAATTTTATGGCACGACAACGTTACCCACCCACCCTACTGTGCACACCAGTGAGTCTGGCGCACAACTTTCTTCAGAGGGCAAAAAGAGTGCAACAGTATAAAGGAAACAGATACCGCAGATTCAGTGGTGAGTGGAATAATTCATGCGTTCTGATTTATTGGCAGAATACTGTTTGCTGTGAAACTGAATTTTTTGGCACGACTGCGTATCCTACCCACCCTACTGTGTGCACCAGTGTGAGTCTGGCATACAGGTTTCTTCAGAGGGCAAAAAGAGTGCAACAATATAAAGGAAAAAGACACTGTAGATTCATTGGTGAGTGAAATAATTGCGCACTCTGTTTTATTGTCAGAATACTGTTTGCTGTGAAACTGAATTTTATGGCACGACAACATTACCCACCCACCCTACTGTGCGCACCAGTGTGAGTCTGGCGCACAGATTTCTTCAGAGGGCAAAAAGAGTGCAACAATATAAAGGAAACAGATACCGTAGATCCAGTAGTGAGTGAAATAATTCGCGCGTTCTGATTTATTGGCAGAATACTGTTTGCCATGAAACTGAATTTTTTGGCACGACAGCGTATCCCGCCTACCCTACTGTGTGCACCAGTGTGAGTGTGGCACACAGAGGGCAAAAAGAGTGGAACAATATAAAGGAAAAAGACACTGTAGATTCATTGGTGAGTGAAATAATTGACGCAGTCTGTTTTATTGGCAAAATACTGTTTGCTGTGAAACTGAATTTTATGGCACGACAACATTACCCACCCACCCTACTGTGCACACCAGTGTGAGTCTGGCGCACAGCTTTCTTCAGAGGGCAAAAAGAGTGCAACAATATAAAGGAAACAGATACCGTAGATCCAGTAGTGAGTGAAATAATTTGCGCGTTCTGATTTATTGGTAGAATACTGTTTGCCATGAAACTGAATTTTTTGGCACGACAGCGTATCCCGCCTACCCTACTGTGTGCACCAGTGTGAGTCTGGCACACAGGTTTCTTCAGAGGGCAAAAAGAGTGGAACGATATAAAGGAAAAAGATACTGTACATTCATTGGTGAGTGAAATAATTGACGCAGTCTGTTTTATTGGCAGAATACTGTTTGCTGTGAAACTGAATTTTATGGCACGACTACGTTACCCACCCACCCTACTGTGCGCACCAGTGTGAGTCTGGCGCACAGATTTCTTCAGAGGGCAAAAAGAGTGCAACAATATAAATGAAACAGATACCGTAGATCCAGTGGTGAGTGAAATAATTCACGCGTTCTGATTTATTGGCAGAATACTGTTTGCCATGAAACTGAATTTTATGGCACGACAACGTATCCCGCCTACCCTACTGTGCACTCCTGTAGGCAGCACCAAGTCGAGGCTTTGCTCTGATGGCGTAACACAGGGGAGGGCAGTCTGCGGTATAGAGAGTAAGTGACGACATGGACTACATAGAGCGCTCGAAGCTGCTGTGGGCAGCGACTGGCAACTTGCGCGGCGGCAGCAGGGCAATGTGTGAGGCGCTGGCTACACTTGTTTTGCATCGGCAATGCTGCCCCGTGTAGTCGCTGGGGGGATACAGTCACCAATAAAAGCGGTCGCCAACAGTAAGGAATCGGAGTGACCACATCGTCTTGTGGCAGCGCCTCTGGCCGCTGTGGTGAGCGTCACACTAGTCGTGGTGTGGCGGCAGTGCTTTGTTGGCATGCCAGCCAGACTTGTTTTTGCATTGATGTCGCTGGCCAAGAGACTCGCTGCAGTCGTTGGATGTATGGCAGAGCAGTCTGAGAACTTCATCGACAACCACCAAGCAAGATGTACGTTGGAGAGAAGAGCACCGTCGATCTTCGAGCATCGTGATAACGGCAGCGGTGCACTGTGATGGTCAGAGCAGGGCAAGGCCAGCTGCAGCGCGGACCTTGTCCGTTGCGAGTAACGGATGGTGTCTCCCTGTCGGTGTCTACGAGAAGACGGCAGTGTGGAAGAATGGTGGAGAAGACAGTGCAGAGCGCAAAGTAACCTGTGAGCCAAAATTGCTACTGGCAAACGTTGGTAGTTATCAGAGTTTGGCTGACTTCATAATAGTGCGATGGAGTGCACCAGTATAGGTGAAGTAGGCTTGATTCGGTTTATTGAATGAAATAACGGTAAGGTCAAGAGGATTTTGTTTGTGGGAAAGCTTTTTCCGTTTGGTTTGTATGACGAGGCCATGATGGCATCGAGTGAATCTGTAAATACATATGGCCGAGTTTAATAACGGTGTACTAGCAACAAGTTGTCTTTTAATTACCTGCAGTTTTTATAACTGTGTCTTTATTTATCTGCACCTTCCTGTTGTTGATATAGTAATTATAGTTTTGTGTATCTGTGTGTGTGTGTGTGTGTGTGTGTGTGTGTGTGTGTGTGTGTGTGTGTGTGTGTGTGCGTGTGCGTGTGTACACCAGAGGTTGGCAGTGGTATATTGTAGATAATTTTAGTGAGTCAGTTCCTATTTCTGGGTTATTTTAGTGTAGCCTTATAGAGTTATTAATGGGGAGAAACTAGTTTGTTCTTTCGTTTGTGGCCTGAAAACCATTTATTTGTCCTTGATGAACAGGCTACCATGGAAAGCATATTGATAAAGTAGGCCAGTAATACTGCAACACGCCTAACATGCGAGACATGCCGTGTAGGCTGTCCAGCAAAGCTGGTTGATTTGGCAGGCCAATACTGATCCCACACAACATGCTTGTTGAGCAGGGCAGACTATACGCTAGAGATACTATACGCTGGAGATTAGAAAAACACGTTTTTGCTCATACGTCCGCTCCTATTGGAGATAGGAGGTTATGTGGCGATAATTGCGCTGATAATTGTGAGGCCTGTTGTTTCTGTGCCACGTTTGGTTGAAATCGACCCATAAGTTTGTTAGGACTGGAAGGACATCCCAGAATACACACACATTCTGCTTTTTCCTTTTTCAACATTTCAACAGAACCCATACAGCTATAGTCACTCATGCAAAATCTAACAGCAACCTACACATAGGATTTAATACATTGTACACCAACATAAACATAAAAGCGCAGTAGCATCATATTGAATGTTGACCTGTTCTTCTATAAAAAAGGCATATAAAAGACGTCATATTCCCAAGTCTTTCAAGCAGAACAGTATAGCGACACCGTTATCAAACAGCAACTGATGGTGACCAGACATCGTAGTAGGTAACTTATAGTGTATCTTCTGTTTGAGCAGCCAAAAAATATGTGGTAGACAGCAGTTGCAGTTGCACAATGGGGTTGTAGCCAGGCCAATACAGCGCAGATGCTTCTTTCTGCTGTTTATGTAGTTGGTCTCCATTGATGCATGTAGTCCTCACTGCACTTGCGTCTTCTTGTGAAGCTGCCACAGGCCCGTCTGTTCGTTTCATAATTTTGTGAGTGCTGCGACAGCTATCTTCATGAGTATTTGAATACTTATGGACTAGAGCTACTGATGTGACTATATTGAAAAATTCCACGTCCTGACTGGAGATTTTGTCTTCTCTGCCATTTCGGCGTTATCTTGTTCCTGGTGTGCCCCTGCTAGCGTATCGCTCATAAAATCGCTTGTTTGTCTGGAGTAATCTAATTTCTGGGGCAGAGCTGACAGGGACAGTACGCTGTTAGCGGCACGATCCTCTCAACAATCAACACCATAACTGGTGGCGAAGAGTACACTACCCAGCTCAGAGCATCTGGACAGGTGTTAATGGGCATTAATTTGGAGATCTCTCCACCCTTCGCCTGTTATCTCCTTTCTTGTGTAATGAACAGATTATAGCTGTCATCCAATGTTGTCATAGTTCTTCTTTTTCCTCGATTTTAACATTTGCGTTGATGTAATGATATCGTCACTGGTTCTGGTGCATATTTCCAAAGTTTTACAAACGTTTTATCCTCTCCACTAGCTTTGTAGTTTTTGAGCTCTTTCAGAGTTTTGTAGAATTCATGGATTGCATGTGTGCTTAGGAGATAACAGCATGACCTATCCTAAGGAAACTTCCAATGAGATGTCTGGACGTCTGTGGAGGAATGACAATACATTCTTCCTCAAATACTGAAACTAAAGAAAGTAGGACATTGGAGTGAAGTCGTCGTTCCAGCTTCCCATAAGATGGACTATTCCGCTGAGGTCAAGGCTCTGTGCAGGCCAGTCCATTTCAGGGAAGTTATTGTTCACAAACCATTGCCTTACAGACGCTACTTCGTATCAGGGTACATTGTCATGCTGATACAATCATCGTCTCTGTGCAGTTCTTCTGCTGTACACAGTACATGACGCTATAAAATCTGTTCACACTCTTCCAAATTTAGCGTTTTCTTGAGCACAGTGAAGGGACCACTCTGTAATCGTGAAAACCACCCACTTACCATAAAACCACTTCTTCTGTGCTTCACTGATGACACTACACAAGAGACCGAGCGAGGTGGCGCAGTGGTTAGCACACTGGACTCGCAATCTGGAGGACGATGGTTCAATCCCACGTCCGGCCATCCACATTGAAGTTTTCCGTGATTTCCCTAAATCTCTCCAGGCAAATGCCGGGATGGTTCCTTCTAAAGGGCACGGCCAGCTTCCTTCCCCGTCCTTCCCTTATCCGATGATACCGATGACCTCGCCGTTTCGTCTCTTCCTCCAAACAACCGAACCCCACTACACGAGAGTTCAGGTGACGTTCTCGATGCATTAGCCAAATCTAAAGTCTTCCACCAGATTGCCATAGGGTATAGCCTGATTTATCCCTCCAAATCATTCATCTATTGTCCAATGGGTCGCTCTTTCCATCACCTCAAGCGTTGCTTAGGACTGTCAACAGAAATGGGTTCCCTACGTTCAGTCACTATTATAACTGGAATGAGTGATTCCTTCCGCTGATTTAATGCGACTTTTCACAACCAGCCTCCACAGTGGTTGACAGTGCGTGTCCTTCACTACATAAGGTATACACGGTCTTGGTTTACATGTGGTTGCTCCTTTGTGTTTCCATTTTAGAATCTCATCATCATCAGTGAACGTGGACAGCCTTAGAAGGGTCGAAACGTCCTTAATGCAGTTATTACTCATACTAGTCCAAGTTCAAAGTCACTGAGCTGTCCTGATCGAACCATTCTACTGTAACTGCTTCTCTACTGTCAACGCAGTGCTCACGGCCTCCTTTTATACAGGTAGGTCCACCTCTGTTGATGTCAAGTGGTCTATTCCACATTATACGGGGTGTCCGGATACTTTTGATCAGATAGTTTATGGTATACTACTGACACAGTAACACGACGCTCGACTAACACAGGTAACCACAAATTTATCTCCAAGCGACAAGGGCGTGATCACAGAGTGTATGTTACACGAGGCATGTTCACAAAGTTAGTGTACTAGATTTTTATGCACTGAAGAACCAAAGAAACTGGTACACCTATCTAATATCGTGTAGGGCACCGCGAGCACGCAGAAGTAGCGCAACACGACGCGGCGTTGACTCGATTAATGTCTGAGATAGTGCTGGAGGGAACTGACACCATGAATTCTGCAGGGCTGTCCATAAATTCGTAAGAGTACGAGGGAATGGAGATCTCTTGTGAACAGCACCTTGCAAGACATGCCAGATTTCCTCAAAAATGTTCATGTCTGGGGACTTTGATAGCCAGCGGAAAATGTTAGAAGACTTTTCCTGGAGCCAGTCTATAGCAATTCTGGACGCGAGGGTTGTCGCATTGTTCTGCTGGGATTGTCCAAGTCCGTCGGAATGCAAAATGGACATTAATGGATGCAGGTGATCAGATAGGATGCTTACGTATGTGTCACCAATCAGACTCATATCTAGAAGTGTCATGGTTCTCATATCACTCCAACTGCACACGCCCCACACCATTACAGAGCCTCCACCAGCTTGAACAGTCCCTGCTGACATGCAGGGTCCATGGCTTTTGAGGTTGTTTCCATACCCATACACGTCCATCCGCTCGATACAATTTGAGACTCGTCCGACCAAGCAACATGTTTCCAGTCATCATCATTCCAGTGTTGGTGTTGGCGGGCCCAGGAGAGGCGTGAAGCCTAATATCGTGCAGTCAACAAGGGTACACGAGTCTGCCTTCGGCTCTGAAAGCCCATATCGATGATGTTTCGTTGAATGGCCCGCACTCTGACACTTGAGGACGATCCACCATTAAAATATGCGGCAATTTGCGGAAGGGTTGCACTCATGTCACGTTGAACGATTGTCTTCGGTGGTCGTTGGTCCCGTTTTTGGAGGAGCTTTTTCTGGCAGCAGCGATGTCGGAGATTTGATGCTTTTCCGGATTCCAGACATTCAAGGCACACTCGTGAAAAATGGTAGTACGGGAAAATCGTCACTTCATCCTAACGCGGAGAGTTGTGTCCCATCGCTCTTTCGCCGACTATAACATCACATTCCAACTTACTTAAAACTTGATAACCTGCCATTGAAGCAGCAGTAACCGCTCTAACAACTGCGCCAGACACTTGTTGTCTCGTATAGGCGTTGCCGACCACAGCGCCGTACACATTTCTGTGTTCGAATATGCACGCCCATAACAGTTTCTTTGGCGTTTCAATGTATTTTTTTGGAGATGGTGTATTTGAAAAATGTTACAGGATGATTTTGGTACATTTGTTGACTATTTCTCCACACAGTCGCCTCCCTCTTCAATCCATGTGGTGAGATGTGGCACAGGCTTCTCTGTGCCCTCCTTGAAAAACTCTCCCGTCAGCTCGTTCCCCCAATTCAAGACCTGTTTCTGCATCTCCTCTTCTGTCTTCAGGATTGCCCTCCTTCTGTTTTGAATGCCCCATTTGAGTTTTTTATGGTCTATCAGTATCGTTATGAATCGATGGTCTCCTTCTAATGCAGAAATTCGAACATAATGAAGCCTTGTCGGTCCCAAAACGCTGAGGCCCAAATTTTTTTGCCGTAATTGTGGTTTTGAATATTTTGGCGGACGAGGAATTGGTGTGACGCCATTGTGAAGACAGTCTTATTGTCTGAGGCGTGTAATGAAGCAACCACATTTAATTTCCAAACAGAATAGAGTTCGGGAAATCCTCTTCTTCAAGTTCAAGCCGTTCATGGAACTCGCAGTGGGGAATCTGACCCGATTTTGGTTGTAATACCCTGTCATCAGTTTTGGGACCCATCTTGCGCACAGTTTCCAGTATCCCAGCGCTCTTGTTAGTGTCTCGTATAAGAGAGTCCTGGTATGTTGTGGAAACATCGCAGAAATTTCGTCCACTGTCAGTCGGCGGTCTTCACGAGCAGTTTGCTCTATCTTTTAAACCAACTCGTCATTCAAAATGGAAGGTCTCCCACACCTCCCTTTGTTATGAACATTTGTCCTGCTCTCACTAAACTCCACCGAGTGAGGTGGCGCAGTGGACTCGTATTCGGGAGGATCTCTGTTCAGATCCGTGTCCAGCCATCCAGGTTAAGTTTTCAGTGACTTCCGTACATTGAAACAGGAAACTGTCGGGATAGTTCCTTTGAAAGGACATGGCCCCGATTTCCTTCCCCATTCGTGATACAATCCGAGCTTATTTTCCGTCTCCAATGACATCTCTGTCACGGGACGTTAGGCCCAGTCATCCTACCGGGCGTGGCGGTGCAGTTCCTAGTACACTGGAGCCGCATACGGGAAGATGCGAGTTCAAACCTGTGTCCAACCATCCTGATTTAGGTTTCCCGTGATTTGCCTAAATCGCTTCAGCCGACTGCTGGGACGGTTCATTTGAAAGGGCACGGCCGATTTCCTTCCCCAGCCTTCCGTAATCCGAATTTCTGCTCCGTCTCTAATGATGTCGTTATCTAGTCTTCCTTCCCTTCCTTCCACAAAAACTCTCATACCACTTAAACACTCTCGTTCTATTCGTAACACGTTCGCGGTAAGCCGTTTTGATTAGTGAAAGAATTTCAGTAGGTGTTGTTTCTTCTGCGAGAAGGAAACGGATCACAACATTTTCTCGTAACTAGCGGGATTTCTTGCCGACGTCTTTCAAGCAACTGGACGCTACAAAGTGAGTATCATACTACCGTGTTCTTGCGATGCTTGCTATGGTCAGTAGATCCTTCTGTACCATTCAGGGTTACCAGCCCTCAAAAAACAAAAAAATCACAGACCGTTTTGGTCACAGTACACTTACTTTCTGAACAGGCCTCTTATTACTGAGACACTAAACACCTGGGCCGACTAACACAGTAAATAGAAATTTATGTGCACGTGACAGGCTGTGTGCAAAAGCATTTACTCGCAATTAGCGGGATTTATTGCCGACATCTTCCAAGCAACTGGACACTAAAATATGAATTTACATACTACCGTGTTCCTGCGATGCTTGCTATGGTCAGGGGATCCTTCTGTACCATTTAGGGTTACCTACCCTCAAGAAACAAAAACCCACAGCCTATTTTGGTCACAGTACACTTACTTTCTGAACAGGCCACTTATTACCATACACCCAGGCCGACTAACACAGGTAAACAGAAATTTATGTACACGCGACAGGCTGTGTACAAGACCACGGCTTTGAGAGCGTAGAGCTTTTTTTTTTCTTTCTTTATTGTATTTCAATTCCCCATCAGGGCGGGCTGGCAGCAGCATATGCGCTGCTCTTCAGCCGAAAGACATAGAACAAGCAATAGAAGACATTTAAAAATAACAAAGGAGAGAATATGGTGAACATAGATATAAAAAAAGGGGGAACATCATGGAAGGCAATAGACAAAGAACGGGGTGACTGCAAAATGGAGATAAGAAACTGTTTAAAAGTAGGACCCACAAAAAGCCACCCAGGAGGAAACCAGAGGGTGGGGGGGATCAAGCCTGCGGACAATTTAAAGGATGCGGAGATGTTGGAGGAACAGGAGGAGGTGGGGGAAGGGGATCACTTCATACAGGAGCCGTGTGGGGGAAGGAAGGCGGATACGGAAGGCAAGCCGGAGCGCATGGCGTTCAAGGATTTGGAGGGCCTTGTAAAAGCGGGTGGGGGCGGAGATCCAGGCAACGCTGCATAACAGAGGATAGGACGGATGAGGGATTTGTAGGTGTGGAGGATGGTAGAAGGATGCAATCCCCATGTCCGGCCAGACAGGAGTTTCAGAAGGTGGAGGCGGGAATGGGCTTTCTGCTGGATGGTCTGGAGATGAGGGGTCAAGGTGAGGTGTCGGTCGAGGGTGAGGCCAATGGGGGGGGGGGGGGGGGTGAGCTGGATGGGACGACCATAAAGAGCGAGGTAGAAATCATGGAGGCGAAAGGAGCGAGTGGTGCAGCCTATGATGATTGCCTGGGTTTTGGAGGGGTTGAGACGGAGGAACCACTGGTTACACCAAATGGTGTACTGGTGCAGGTGGGTTTGGAGGGTACGTTGAGACCGTTGAAGGGTAGGATAGAGAGCCAGGAAGGTGGTGTCATCAGCATACTGGAGAAGGTGGACTGGTGGGGGTGGTTTGGGCATATCAGCTGTATACAAGAGATAAAGGAGAGGGGAGAGGACAGAACCCTGGGGGACGCCAGCCGTAGGATAAAAGATACGGGAGTTGGTGTTGTGGAGGGTGGCATAGGAAGGACGGTGCGAGAGGAAGGAAGCGACCAGACGGACAAAATTGACAGGCAGGGCGTAGGTTTGGAGTTTAAAGAGGAGACTGGGATGCCATACACGGTCATAGGCATTTTGGAGGTCAAGGGAAACAAAAATGACGGAGCGACGGGAGTTGAGCTGGAGGGACAGAAGATGAACAAGGTTGAGGAGTTGGTCTTCAGCAGAGAAGGAGGGTCGGAAGCCACACTGGGTAAGGGGGAGGAGGTGGCGTTGAGCAAGGTGCTGATGGATACGGTGGGAGAGGATGGATTCAAAGACTTTACTGAAGATGGAGGTGAGGCAGATGGGACGATAGGAAGAGGCAGCACAAGGGGGTTTGTTGGGTTTGAGGAATAAGAGGACACGGGAGGTCTTCCACAGGTCAGGGTAGAAGCCAGTAGAGAGGATGACATTATAGAGATGGGCAATGACAGTCAGGAAGGAATAGGGGCTTTCTCGAAGGTGACGGTAGGTGACACAGTCGTGACCAGGGGCCGTGTTGCGTTTGGACCGGAGGATAAGTTTAATGTCTTGTGCTGTGATGGGAGTGTTTATGTCGGAGAGGGGCAACTGCCCCAAGTATAGGAGCAAGTGGAGTGACCGAGGTATCGGCACAGCGTAGAGCGCCCTCGACCATAGATGGTTGTAGCAGCGCTGCGTTCTCGTGACGGGATCAGATTCCCGGTGAGAGGACGGCGTGGCGCCACGGCCCGGCGCCGGGCGTCGCTTCTCGTCTCGTCCAGAGAGCTGGTAGGTACAGTGGCGGGCCTTGAACTTCTGCGAGTCCACATCGCTCGACGCCGGCGGCCGGTGGCCAGCTGCCTTATAAGTAAGGGGCAGGCAGCGATTATTAGCGGCCGGCGCTGGCAGTGACCCAGTAGCCGCGGCCACACACGAGCAGCACCGGCGCAGCCACGCCGCCTCGCACGGCACGGGACGAGGGACAATGGCGGCTGGCGTCGGCGGCGGGGCCCACCGTGAAACGGTAATGGCTCCCAACAGCCCGCCCCTGGCGCGTGATGGCGCTCCGCAACAAAGGGCTGCTCGGGAACCCCATTCCTGCATTTCACGCCGCCCGGAACCGGCCGGTGGCCATTAATGCACCAATGGCTTCTTTAGCGCTGCCCGTACATCTCAATACGGCTGTGTCCGTCCACTGGTGAATACCACCTGCGTGCTTTGAAGCGTTTTATGGCCCAGGAGCGCCTCTTATTACTTTACAGCCGGCCGGCCGCTGTGACCGAGCGGTTGTAGGCGCTTCAGTCCGGAACCGCGCAGCTGCTATGGTCGCAGGTTCGAATCCTGCCTCGGGCGTGGATGTGTGTGATGTCCTTAGATTAGTTAGATTTAATTAGTTCTAAGTTTAGGGGACTGATGACCTCAGACGTTAAGGGGGGTAGGACGTCAAACGGAACGACTTGGAGCAGGAGAGACATCACAGGACATTTTAAGTTCCACTGTCTATACTTTTAAAAATAAGTTCATAAAAATTTCTCAGAATGACCATAGAGGATTCAGGATTTACACTTATAGTGGTGGATGTTCAAAAATATAAGAAAATAATTTATTTTTTACATTTGTATTTCACCTTTTTTCACTTAACATTGGCTGCATTTGTTGCTATAGGTACACTTTTCTTCATAAGTAAGGGAGATTCTTCGACAAATTTTGCACAGCATACAAACCATACTTACAGGTGTATGAACCTCTAGAATTTTCCAAATCTATTAAAAACTGTGGTAAAAATTGAGATAATTAACTAAAAAATTTGAGTTTTTTCTAAACATGAAGTTTAAAATATAACAGCACATTCATTTTTTCATAAATTAAATAATTTCTAGAGTTTCATATACCTGTAAGTATGGTTTGTATACTGTGCAAAATTCATCGAAGAATCTCTTATGAGGAAACGTGTACCTATGACAACAAACGCAGCCAATAGAAGTGAAAAAATGGTGAACTTTCACATGTAAAATAAAATTATTTTGTTATGTTTTTGAACTTCCACTGCTATGATTGTGAAACCTGAATCATTCCTGGTCATGCTGACAAAGTTTTATGAATTTATTCGTAAAAGTATAGACAGTGGAAATTAAAATGTCCTGTGGTGTCTCTCCTGCTCCAAGATGGCCCGTTTGACGTCCTACCCCCCTTAAGTCCCATAGTGCTTAGAGCCATTTGAACCATTTTTTACTTTACAGCCTGTAAGTATTTAGGGCAGTCGGAGCGGCCAGCACAAAACACTAGCCGACTGTTGTGGCCGAGCGGTTCTAGGCGCTTCAGTCTGCAACCGCGCGACCGCTACGGTCGCAGGTTCGAATCCTGCCTCGGGCATGGACGTGTGTGATGTCCTTAGGTTAGTTAGGTTTAAGTAGTTCTAAGTTCTAGGAGACCGATGATGTCAGACGTTAAGTCCCATAGCGCTCAGAGCCATTTGAACCATTTTTGAACAAAACACAAAAACATCAGAAATGCAACGCCCGTGTGGCGACAAGAAAATAGAGAACGGCAGCAGCGCTCCAAATGGCGTGGCAGTAAACTCTGAATACGATAAATATGGCGCGGAAATCCATATCATTGCTTTTCGAAATACTCGTACTAGATGGTAATATTTTACATTTACACTTTATGGGTGGGTCTGATAGTCTGGCGGAAAATTGTATTTACTTGTAAAATCCAATATCGCAATTTCGACTGTGTGGCTTTTATCAAGTGGAAATTATGTTCCTGAATAAGACCATCTTGTGCGTATTACACTCTTTGAACCGAAATACGTTGCTTTTATTGTGCTCAACTTCTGCTCTCATCTGTAATAATGGGTGAGGTGTATGATTCCATATGTCTTTTTGTTTTATATGGTATTCTGTGGCCTTCTATCAGTTTGTTTCTGGGTACAAATTCGTGTGTAAACTGCTCGATTTAAATGCACTATGAATATTCTTCGTTATTTCTGTTACCAACCGTCTTTCGTACTCTCGCCTTACATGGAGAGCACCGAAATTTTTATTTACTTCTGCTAAAATTTACTATTTGCAGTTTTTGTTAATAACATGTGAAAACATTCGCGTAAGTACTGTTCACACACTTTTACTTGGTCCCTCTGTGATGGGCAAAGTCGTCTGACGTTTTGCCGTTCAGGAATGTTTACGCTCGTTGCAACTCTTAGCTACGTAACAGTACTGCTCGCCGTAACAGTAGGTACCCGTTGTTGATCGGTTGTGCATAGTGATATGCATCATTTACAAAAATGAGCTACTCGCCATAAACTTCCGTGTCGCTTCTGCGACGCAATAATTCATTACAGTTCGTTTTTTGATACGCTATAAGCTCGTTTCTTCTATACGCAATAAGATGTTTGTTCAGTGAAAAGAAGGTGTGCTTATCTCAGCAGCTAGTGTACTACAAGACGATTACAATCTTCGCTTCCAAGTATCCGCCTCTCAGGAGACAAGTAAAAGTGTGTGATCAGTACTGCCGCATTCTTGGAATTTGCAAGGAGGAATCCTCTACAAGTCACCAAGACTACAAAGCAAAGGGCCTAGTCATCTACATCTACATCCATACTCTGCATGACAACGTGAAATGCATACTATTTAGAGGCAAGAAGGAATACTATTCAAAGGGCCCGCATCTCGTGGTCGTGCGGTAGCGTTCTCGCTTCCCACGCCCGGGTTCCCGGGTTCGATTCCCGGCAGGGTCAGGGATTTTCTCTGCCTCGTGATGGCTGGGTGTTGTGTGCTGTCCTTAGGTTAGTTAGGTTTAAGTAGTTCTAAGTTCTAGGGGACTGATGACCATAGATGTTAAGTCCCATAGTGCTCAGAGCCACTATTCAAAGCAGAATTACATTTCCTTTCGTGGCAAGATTTAATAGAGCTGAATACCAATACTATCAAAACCTGATAACATGGAGTTCATAAAATGCGAGGAAGTACGGAAAACAGATGTAAACAAAAATACAAAGTAGAATACGAGCAATATACTTACAACGCATTTAAATCGAACAGTTTACAATCAGATACGAGTATACAGCAAGAAAAGAGGGACAGACTTCCGCAGAACACTATGCAGTTAAGCAGGTTCTGTTTTACTTGAAACAAAAACAAATTTGGAGTCATTTACCCCACTACGGATGCGAGAAGAAAGCAATCCGAATACGAGTAACACATTTACAACGCAATTCAAAGAGCGAAGAACACACGAGAAATCGTAATCAGAAGCACACCGTGGTGAAACCAACTTCTGTTAATTATGAAACGAAAACAAAAATAGACGACTGAACAATCAGCCAATAAGAAAGCGAGATGATGGATCGATAAACTTGCTACGCTCCCAGTGGGGTGGCAGCGAACTAAGGGCGTGTTGCCAGAAGGCCCTATATGAGTTTCACCTTTGTGGCGGCCAGCCTCGGTCTGCTGATTAGCTAACGTACATAATGTCATAAGGAAGGCAGCTTAGTAGTGCACGATACGATAGGTGTCCTTGCGGTAAGGGCATCGAGATCCTATTCCTCTTAACTAAGGCAAACAACGGAGTTTCTGTCATTATGGATTACCGCAAAGTGGAGTCGTCAGTTACTATTTTTCTCACTTTAGTCGAAATCGAGCACTGATTTTGACAACTGAACGACTTGTTATTTAATTGCTAATATTAGACATGTGGTAGCGTGGGACGGCGCGTAATAATATCTGGTTTGTTATTTTTAGTTTATCTAATGTTTTGCGTTCTTGTGCGGTTTTTGAAAACCACTGCCTTTTACAAGAACCTGAAAATCATTTGTGCGACCAACCAGAAAGTGATCCCTGTTCCTAGTCTTCAGTCCACAAGTCCACAATTCATATCACCGAAACTGAAATAAAATATTCTAGCTCTTTTAATTCAGAGCAGTCAGGAACCACGACGATAAATAAAAACCTACTGTCGTTTAACTGAGCAGTATATTCTGACAAAATTTCACTTGTACAAAAATTGCTTTGGACAGTCATTAAAACCTGTTCTATCATACTTAGCACTTCTTTCTAGTTACCTAATTACTCCACGTGAAGTTAATTGCTTGCCTTTAAAGTGGAGAATACTCTCGGACACTTGCCACGGAGTTTTGTATAATGTAGCGAGCTTCACGCGACACGGAACATTGAAAACAGAACACGGTCTTTCCAGTTAAATTATTATTTCATTAAGTTCACTTTTACACAGTTTTACAAGGTATACCGATATATCATTAGATCGAAACGACAACAATGTGAATTCCCATTAGCGCCATCCGAGGCTTATGTGGATACGTATACTGACAGAACCGCGACACATTTTGTAACGGACCGTAATATATTTCGTGTGACTAACGACGATGGAATAACCTTGTCAGTGCAGATACTTCAGTCTTTACATATTCTCTGTGCGGGCAGCGAAGGAACCACTCGCTCCTCCTTCAACGTTGGCAGTCCTCACTCATCACCCTTTTTGACAAAAAAATCATTTATATCGTTATTAGTTGGAGACCAACAACGATCTCAATTTTTCTCTAGGTAAATCTTTACTCTGATGACATAAAATACAGGGTGATTCAAAAAGAATACCACAACTTTAGGAATTTAAAACTCTGCAACGACAAAAGGCAGAGCTAAGCACTATCTGTCGGCGAATTAAGGGAGCTATAAAGTTTCATTTAGTTGTACATTTGTTCGCTTGAGGCGCTGTTGATTAGGCGTCAGCGTCAGTTGATGCTACGATGGCGACCGCTCAACAGAAAGCTTTTTGTGTTATTGAGTACGGCAGAAGTGAATCGACGACAGTTGTTCAGCGTGCATTTCGAACGAAGTATGGTGTTAAACCTCCTGATAGGTGGTGTATTAAACGTTGGTATAAACAGTTTACAGAGAATGGGTGTTTGTGCAAAGGGAAAAGTTCTGGACGGCGAGAACGAGTGATGAAAATGTAGCACGCATCCAGCAAGCATATTTGTTCGCAGCCCAGGAAAATCGACTCGCAGAGCTAGCAGAGAGCTGCAAATTCCACAATCAACTGTATGGAGAGTCCTACGAAAAAGGTTAGTTATGAAACCTGAACGTCAACTATCCGAGCCGATGGATCGGCTGCCAGGCAGCCCGTGACAGAGCACTTCATCACTGGCCTCAAAGAAGCCCTGATCTTACCCCCTACGATTTTTTCTTATGGGGGTATGTTAAGGATATGGTGTTTCGGCCACCTCTCCCAGCCACCATTGATGATTTGAAACGAGAAATAACAGCAGCTATCCAAACTGTTACGCCTGATATGCTACAGAGAGTGTGGAACGAGTTGGAGTATCGGGTTGATATTGCTCGAGTGTCTGGAGGGGGCCATATTGAACATCTCTGAACTTGTTTTTGAGTGAAAGAAAAACTTTTTAAATACTCTTTGTAATGATGTATAACAGAAGGTTATATTATGTTTCTTTCATTAAATACACATTTTTAAAGTTGTGGTATTCTTTTTGAATCACCCTGTATATAAAATTCTCAGTCTGATAACATTTGAATTTGCAGACTTTTTCAATCGTAACCGAGGGTGGATAGGGGCCCTTGAACTGTCTATTCCTAAATTTATGCACCTGTATTACATTACAGTTTCATACTGAAAGTGGATATAGTTTCATTATTACTTACATAAAATATAATGCTGTCGTTTTAGCTTTGTGTCTTATGCACTAAGATAAGTTGATCTAACCTGTTTTTCTAATTTTTAGCAGTAAAAATTTATTTTTATTTAATAATTCAAATAGTTAAGAAGGTAGGGTCATGAAAACTTCTACCAACTGTTTTTACGATGAATTGAATTTAGTTCCAAAGGTAGAACTCTCTAACTTCAATATTATGCGCTCTTAGAATAAGAAAGCTTTCGGCCACCGCCTTCGTCAGTAAAAGACTCTCTCTCTCTCTCTCTCTCTCTCTCACACACACACACACACACACACACACACACAAACAGGCACACCTCAGCATCTCGGGCCGGAATGCCGTGCTTACGTGTGAATGGTTTGTGTGTGTGTGTGTGTGTGTGTGTGTGTGTGTGTGTGTGTGTGTGTATGGACGAAGGCTGTGGCTGAAAGCTTTATGTGAGTACCTTAATTGTGCCTGTCTGCAACTTGAACTTGACGTGTTGACGTGTCTTCTTTACGGGAAGTAGAAATCTGTCTTTTCCTGTACTGACAAGTTTGCTAACAACATTTTAACATTCAATTTCACATAAGATTATTACACAATCTCTTAGTTCGCTCTGTTCAAGGTATGCATTAGGCACAGTCATCTTGGCCTTGATCGATGTCTGAGAAAAATCAGTATCTCTCTCGCTACACTAGACATGCGGGAAGTGCTTGCTTACCTACAGTAGTACAGTTAAACTAATTTATTTTAATTTATCAGTATTTTACATTTGGCCAGATGAAAGGACAGCAACTTATTCTTGTTTGTAATCGATAAAGTCACAGTTCTTCAATGAATTTTTGTTCCTGATGCGCTGTGACTCATTAAGTTCGCCGCTTCCACATGAGGACGGAATATCAAATTGGCAGAAAACATTTACTTATAGTTTTATGACGATTCCCCAACAATAACAGTGACATGTTTTATTGTGCTGTTATAAGAAATGACACGCACTCCTATCCATAATGTGCAGTTTTTACACAAAATAACCGTTTGTTTTATGACTTTTGCTTAATCTCGTACAGATTCCGATATAGCATCGAGTTAAGAAGCATAATTTATTAGAAAACGTTGCTTTTAGGTAAAACTCTTATAATGAATTACATGTTAATCAAGCGTCACCAAATCTTCGTAATTCATCAATTTTTAGATTTGACGACCGAAATAATCCTAATTTTCAACAAAAAAAAACTTGTTCGCAAATATTTTCATATTCTTAAAGTAATTTTACCTGTGGAATGAAATATTACTTGCATTCATATATTCTTCAAAATTTTGTATCTGTAGGGATCCACAGCCTCCAGATGTTTAATAAACGTAAACATGGTCCGTAGAAGGCTGTAATGTTTTATCTTAATGCGAGGTGTTAAAGTGTTGTTTATGGCAATGTATGCAGATAATGCTGTGCTTTTCCATGTTGCTTTTACAGGTGCTTGTTAGTGACAAGTACTCGAAGTAAGCTATCGCACGATTACATAAAAATTACTTTACAGCCTGCTACGGTCCATGTTTACGGTCATTACACATATCTGTCAGTGCATCCAAACTCTGCACAAGATTTCACCACTATAATAACGAAATCTTCACTGAAAGTATTACAGTTAATACAAAGTGAACAGAAGTCGTCTGCAAATTGGTGCCACATTACTCAGGTGATCGCAATGTTGATTTTTCAATAATGACGTCATGCGCGCTCTATATCGTCTATAGTCTAATTCCTACACGGAGGTAACTACTTTACCGGAAGAAGTAAGTCAGTAGCTTGTTGTATCCTCAAGCGGCCCTTTCATTGTAATTTTAGAAGCTGTTGCTGCCTTTTCTTGTTTGATATCTGAATAAGTTTTAAGTTCATTCTCATTTGGAGTTTTATAGAGAGAATAAATTTCCCCAGTCGTAAAATACAGTACATGTGTGTGTTTAAAGAGTGCTGTGTAGCAGGTTTGGTATCTCTATCTCTCTCTCTCTCCTTAAATACGTGACTACCGTTCTAATGGTCAGAGTTTCAGTACCATTTGGATCCTATAATTTTATTTATTAACGTAAAAAATGGCAGATTGACTTTAATCTGGATAAGATATGCCAGATTTTGTTAGTACCCTTGTTGGTCCTATTTGGTACGGGCTGTACACTCTTGAGAATAAAAATGAGAGGCACAATTTTTTTTTATTTTTTTAAAGCAGTCCCCTTTGAAGACGTCCGCTTTGATAAGTCCGCTTTACAAGACTGGAATAGTTATCGTAAGCCGGGTCTTACATTTTTTTTCGAAGATTGCAACGTCTAAACACAAAATATCGCTGAAGTGTCGAGATAACTTGTAATTACACCTTTTACGCAACGACACAAACTCAGCACAATAGGTTGTAGGGTGGTAGGTCTGGACCAAAGTAACACATCAGGCAATCACCATCGACAGTTCCACCCAACATTTTATTTGGTACCTTTAAACAAGAGAACTCAACAAATAAAACCATCACATGTTAAAACTACCACACATCTTTTAAAATTACCATTCAGGTGAAAATAAATTACTTCAATTTAAAACATTCATAAAAAATACGGCACTCATGGCCTATTACACATTTACTGAAATGAGTTAAATCTTATATGCTCTGAATTATAATCAGGCAGAAGAACAATTTACTAAAAATTAACTAATATACTCTTTCATTACGACAGTGATTGTTATTACCAAAATAATTCAGACTTCAGGCACCAATCAGATACCATGGCACACAACAGGTTACTTAAATGGTAGGCACCACATATCTTGGAATATAACATATAAAATTTCATGTGGGGAAACAAGCTCGTGAGATTCAACAACTACACTCTGAAAACGGACGCCCGCCCGTTCAGCTGTTTCCAATACAGGCTCGACACGGATCCCCAGACCGGAAGGAGCAACGGTCGCGAACTGGCGCGAGAAACTCCCAGAACTAGTGGGTATCTACAACAGACTGACATCTGCCTTAAATAACTAGAAACACAATAACTCATTACAACGCATCAGTAAAATCAATAGATGAAATTAATTACAATATCGATGAACTGTCATTGAAGGAATTCTAGTACCACTATCAATAGAATCCGTTTCAGACCATTAAACACACAACAACAACTGGTCTCTCAGTAACTGGTAAGAATTTAGGAAACTACTGATTTAAAAATCATACATGTGTCTCTCACACACACTATTAGTTCAAACAGAAACGTAACAATAATGTTATTACAATTCAGAGATAAATATATCCAGGGATATATATATATATATATATATATATATATATATATATATATATATATATATATATACTACTGGCCATTAAAATTGCTACACCAAGAAGAAATGCAGATGATAAACGGGTATTCATTGGACAAATATACTATACTACAACTGACATGTGATTACATTTTCAAGCAATTTTGGTGCATAGATCCTGAGAAGTCAGTACCCAGAACAACCACCTCTGACCGTAATAACGGCCTTGATACGCCTGGGCATTGAGTCAAACTGAGCTTGGATGGCGTGTACAGGTAGAGCTGCCCATGCAGCTTCCACACGATACCACAGTTCATCAAGAGCAGTGACTGGCGTATTGTGACGAGCCAGTTGCTCGGCCACCATTGACTAAACGTTTTCAATTGATGAGAGATCTGGAGAATGTGCCGGCCATGGGAGCAGTCGAACATTTTCTGTATCCAGAAACGCCCGTACAGGACCTGCAAAATGCGGTCGTGCATTATCCTGCTGAAATGTAGGGTTTCGGAAGGATCGAATGAAGGGTAGAGCCAGGGGTCGTAACACATCTGAAATGTAACGTCCACTGTTCAAAGTGCCGGCAATGCGAACAAGAGGTGACCGAGACGTGTAACCAATAGCACCCCATACCATCACGCCGGGCGATGACGAATATACGCTTCCTATGTGCGTTCACCGCGATGTCGCCAAACACGGATGCGACCATCATGATGCTGTAAACAGAACCTGGATTCATCCGAAAAAATGACGTTTTTGCAATTCGTGCACCCAGGTTCGTCGTTGAGTACACCATCGCAGGCGCTAGTGTCTGTGATGCAGCCTCAAGGGTAACCGCAGCCATGGTCTCCGAGCTGATAGTCCGTGCTGCTGCAAACGTCGTCGAACTGTTCGTGCAGATGGTTGGTGTCTTGCAAACGTCGCCATCTGTTGACTCAGGGATCGAGACGTGGCTGCACGATCCGTTACAGCCACGCGGATAAGATGGCTGTCATCTCGACTGCTAATGATATGAGGTCGTTGGGATCCAGCACGGCGTTCCGTATGACCCTCCTGAACCCACCGATTCCATATTCTGCTAACAGTCATTGGATCTCGGCCAACGCGAGCAGAAATGTCGCGATACGATAAACAGCAATCGGGATAGGCTACAATCCGACTTTGATAAAGGTCGGAAACGTGATGGTACACATTCTCCTCCTTACACGAGGCATCACAACAACGTTTCACCAGGGAACGCCGGCCAACTGCTGTTTGTGTATGAGAAATCGGTTGGAATTTTTCCTCATGTCAGCTCGTTGTTGGTGTCGCCACCGGCGCCAACCTTGTGTGAATGCTCTGGAAAGCTAATCATTTGCATATCACAGAATCTTCTTCCTGTCGGTTAAATTTCGGCGCTTACCGTCTTGCTTGTTCGACGAAGCCAGCCGCCGCAGACCCCGATGCCAGGAGACACGAAGCAAGCGGAAAAGCAACACCAACGGCTTCCCAGTAACGTCTCTTTCCACGCCGGTGATACTTGCCACGGCGCCTTCGGGTAAACAGCCCCTACTGGACGTGCCCTGCTTGCTGGCTGACATGGGACCTTAGCTGTCCGCCACAGTTCCCAAAGTGCCGTTACTGCTCGGCGTCCCAAGGCAAAATCACTCCCTCCTCCTCAGCTTTTCCTCTCGTTCCCGATCGGCCCGGTACGTGGCGCCAGCACGCTCTGCACACACCACCGGAAAGATGACCCATACCGGCGGCGGGAATATCGCTGATAGAGCCACACGGCTCAATCGGTCTCCATAGGAATGCTATGTAACTGGCACAGTTATGTAGTGGTTTTCAAATCTTATTTGCATCCTCAAACTGGGCACATCAAACATTTTACAGGGGTTCTCTTTATCACCGAAGAAACGCGACGCTTCAAATGAAATGCATCGCTGTCTGTTGACTGGGGTAGCCATCGCAAGGGGTCTGCATGACTTTGGACTGTCATCTCGGACAAATAAAGTCATAAAATTTTTGGTATGTTGGGAGGTACAAATGTGCCAGTTTCCTGGTACAGCTCCCCAGATTGGTTCCACTGCCTATAAAAATAGTTGTGTGCAATTCTAGTTCAGTAGGAAAAAGGGGAATGTGCGCCCCTTGGCCCCTTTTTATCTCAAAAAATATTATGAGGTACTTGCTGATTAACCAATGACATTGTTATGCACGATTTCATTATAGAAATTTTTATAATAAGTTTTTAATTCGACGTATAAAACTACAATCTATAATGTTTGTGAGATATTGTGGAGAGAAAATCACATTTTCTTTTAAACATTACTATTCTTCGGTAAAGTTTATTTTTATTTCCAGCAATTCCATAGCGATACTCAGAAACAAACTTATGCGCATATGGCTTCGATTTCTCATTCCTTGTATATTATTGTAGCCGCCCATGAACTTGGCGCCGTTCTCACTCAAAACATTTACAACTTTCAGTTTAATAATAAATTTCATATTCACTCCACTGCGAAGGACCTGTCTTAACGATCTGGTCACTCAAATAAAATCTGTGAAAAAGGTGTCCTTGTTTTATTACTGACAAACTTCCAAGTTTCATTATTGGTAGTTTCTGGGATTTGATAAACTTCTACTTCAGTAATTCAATTAATCTTTCGTGGTATTTTACCTTTTATAACGAATTTTTTTCTGTCATGAGCATATAACTTATATATTAGAAAATAAGACAAACAATTAAACGAATTCTTAAATTCGAAAAAAAATCACGATGTAGTGGTATTGGACGATCGCCTATTAAAGGTGAAAAGTATGGTGAAACTAAAGCGAACAGTATATTTCACATATACAATTAATTATGACCACGTTTCGCACAGACGATTGCTGCACTTGCTGCATTCTCAACGAAATCAATTACAGACTTTACTGCTAACCAATATTTAGACCCCTGTCAGTCCAGTCTAAAATGTCAGACATTTGAGTGGCATTCCACCTTAAGCTACACAAGTGGTTCACAAGCAAACGAATTCGTAAATAAACTGCAGTTTTCCACTTGTGGCACTGGTGTGGCTGAAGTGGGGTTTGGCTGGGGTTTGTAGAAACGTGAGCTTCTAATTAATGCTGGCTTCATTAAACAGTGTATTACAACACCAGACGACATACGAATATAAAGCCTTTGCTCCCAATCTCAGTTCTAGAATAATAAATTTAGGAAAATAATAATAGATAAAAAAATGCTTCAAATTGCTCTGAGCACTATGGGACTTAACTTCTGAGGTCATCAGTCCCCTAGAACTACTTAAACCTGACTAACCTAAGGACATCACACACAGTGATGCCCGAGGCAGGATTCGAACCTGCGACTGTAGCGGTCACGCGGTTCCAGACTGTAGCGCCTAGAACCGCTCGGCCATCCCGGCCGGCAATGATAGATCATAACAATATGGTATCCTAACAGGAATACAATTAGTTTATCCCACAATGAGCAACAGTGAAACTACACAACTTAAGCTAATACACATGCAGATATTATACAGGGTGTCCTAGGAGGAATGGTCAGTATTGAGGGATGTGACACCAACGATCATTCGAAGCCATAAGGTTCAGTGAACATGGACTGTAAAATGCGTACCTTAATAGCTATGAGCACCTGTTCGCTAGAAGACGTGTTTCGCAGTAGCGAAGATGAACCATTTCTCATAGCTCTTAAGGTACCCGTTTTAGAGCCCATGTTTAGTGGGACACCCTGTATAAATAGAATAATCTTACTACAGGGAATGACTATACAACAGGGCACAAGAATAAAGCGACAATTTCTTTCCGCCACTGATTAACTTTAGGAGTGCGCACCAAACAAAAGACCAAACTAGCTTCTGCCCGTTGATAACTTTACAAGGTTGCACAGAAGTAAACCAGAAGAAGCAGCTGACTCACTGTAATTATCAACAACCTACCACTGCCGACCTCTTGGCCCTACAAACAACACAACCACATAACTGTAACTACTATATGGACCGCAACAAAAGGCAGATAAGCAAAGACACAAACGTGCAATCCATTATTACTGGTACACTGTCATCCAACAGTGGCCGCATGTTTTTACAATTTCTCAGTTGAAACGTTACACTTTATACCATCACGACCACGCCGTGCCAAACACATTGAAATCTGGTACGCAGGACAGAGCGGGTGAGGTTATGGCTGTGAAGGGGGCCACAATCAGTTACTGTCAGTTGCACAAAAACACACAAACTTTTATTTTCCTAAGAATCACTTAATTACATGTTGCCTTAAAAGGATCAAAATAAAACAATGTGGCTGAAGGCCTAGTTAAGAAAACTTGAGATACCTCCTGGGCTGAGTGTCCAAAACCACACCAAAAACAAGAACGTCTGAAGGCCTGAACACAAGTTATAAAAAATTGCGTTAAGGAATACGTGTGGCTGAAGGCCTTACTTAAAAAATATTTCACATAAATGCTCGGCTGAAGGTCACTCACTGGACATTGAACAACTCATGGCTTAAGGCCTGGATAACAAGAATTTCTGATAGAACAAACTTTTAAAATTTAGTTTTTAAACAAATCAATCTTTAAATTTTAATTTAAGTCGGTTGAAGGCCTTATTTTAAAATTAAAACAAACTACACTCCTGGAAATTGAAATAAGAACACCGTGAATTCATTGTCCCAGGAAGGGGAAACTTTATTGACACATTCCTGGGGTCAGATACATCACATGATCACACTGACAGAACCACAGGCACATAGACACAGGCAACAGAGCATGCACAATGTCGGCACTAGTACAGTGTATATCCACCTTTCGCAGCAATGCAGGCTGCTATTCTCCCATGGAGACGATCGTAGAGATGCTGGATGTAGTCCTGTGGAACGGCTTGCCATGCCATTTCCACCTGGCGCCTCAATTGGACCAGCGTTCGTGCTGGACGTGCAGACCGCGTGAGACGACGCTTCATCCAGTCCCAAACATGCTCAATGGGGGACAGATCCGGAGATCTTGCTGGCCAGGGTAGTTGACTTACACCTTCTAGAGCACGTTGGGTGGCACGGGATACATGCGGACGTGCATTGTCCTGTTGGAACAGCAAGTTCCCTTGCCGGTCTAGGAATGGTAGAACGATGGGTTCGATGACGGTTTGGATGTACCGTGCACTATTCAGTGTCCCCTCGACGATCACCAGTGGTGTACGGCCAGTGTAGGAGGTCGCTCCCCACACCATGATGCCGGGTGTTGGCCCTGTGTGCCTCGGTCGTATGCAGTCCTGATTGTGGCGCTCACCTGCACGGCGCCAAACACGCATACGACCATCATTGGCACCAAGGCAGAAGCGACTCTCATCGCTGAAGACGACACGTCTCCATTCGTCCCTCCATTCACGCCTGTCGCGACACCACTGGAGGCGGGCTGCACGATGTTGGGGCGTGAGCGGAAGACGGCCTAACGGTGTGCGGGACCGTAGCCCAGCTTCATGGAGACGGTTGCGAATGGTCCTCGCCGATACCCCAGGAGCAACAGTGTCCCTAATTTGCTGGGAAGTGGCGGTGCGGTCCCCTACGGCACTGCGTAGGATCCTACGGTCTTGGCGTGCATCCGTGCGTCGCTGCGGTCCGGTCCCAGGTCGACGTGACGTGCACCTTCCGCCGACCACTGGCGACAACATCGATGTACTGTGGAGACCTCACGCCCCACGTGTTGAGCAATTCGGCGGTACGTGCACCCGGCCTCCCGCATGCCCACTATACGCCCTCGCTCAAAGTCCGTCAACTGCACATACGGTTCACGTCCACGCTGTCGCGGCATGCTACCAGTGTTAAAGACTGCGATGGAGCTCCGTATGCCACAGCAAACTGGCTGACACTGACGGCGGCGGTGCACAAATGCTGCGCAGCTAGCGCCATTCGACGGCCAACACCGCGGTTCCTGGTGTGTCCGCTGTACCGTGCGTGTGATCATTGCTTGTACAGCCCTCTCGCAGTGTCCGGAGCAAGTATGGTGGGTCTGACACACCGGTGTCAATGTGTTCTTTTTTCCATTTCCAGGAGTGTAAATTAATAGACAGCTGAAGGTCTTACACAGTACATCAGACTAAAATGAAAGTCACAATCTAAAACCAAAAGAGCACTGGTGCTCAGAAGCGTTCCAAGGGTCTGCCTGAGGAGGTAGCTCTAACATAAGGAGAGGTGAGGCAGGCAGCCCAGCGTAAGACTAAATAATCGGATGGCAACCCGACCAAGGGACGGCTGAAGGACCGACTAACAACCTAATCAATTCCCTTCCGCCTGACCAACAGTACAACAACGGAAAATATCAGACGAGGACGAAGATACTAGCCGCACTACGCCTTCAAAATCGGCATCTAAGAATTGCCAAGGCACAATAACCATTCATAAGAAAAAATATGAACCAACAACTAAAAGGCTGTCGAACAATATGCCGTGTCAGACAGCATCAACACGGCAGGGAAAAACACACTGACGGAAAACTACGCTAACAATCAGGGCAGGTAACTGGGGCGTTAACGGCCATAAGGCAGAATATGCCGCTGGTGCACTTCACTGATAAGTAACAACCAATAAAATAGTTAAAGACCATGCAGGAAGACGGCTGCACAATTTCGCCGACTCCAACACACCATACGCTGCTGCTAGCTGGAATGGCCCACGAAGCAACAACTGGCAATGAATGAAGACATGTCACAGCAGTTAAGGTTTCATAACAGGTTAACCGCTCAACTTCAGTGTCCAGGTTCGGTGGGCAACGAACTCTGTAGCTATCGCAGCTAGCGCCTCACAATCCGAGCGCGCGTGCACGCCGCCAGCGGTCCTGGCTTGACCCTGCGCCACGGAGACTTCCTCACAGCTCTGTCCCAACCAACCGACTCAATCCAGCACGCAGACAGCATTAAAGTAACTGCTCAGGCAAAACCACACAAGCTACACATGTTTGCATGAAAACACTTCCACAAACAACCAGAACAATACTAAAATTGTCGCTGTGGAACAATAAGGACGAAACAAAGGTCGACACACACAGAGAACCCAGGAGCGGTCGGCGACCAAATACACGTCGTCCGATGAGACGACCGACTGAACGACCAACCTAGGTCGTCCCCACTCAAGTCGTGTGTGTCGGCAATGGTCGGGCAAGTCATGGCTGTCATGACCTCACTGTTGCTCCATCCCGACTGAACTCCCAACACACGACGACCGAGAAATACTAGCGGTCCCTCCAAAGATAGTATGACACTGTTCCTTCCCGGGTTCGATTCCAGGCGGGGTCAGGGATTTTCTCCGCCTCGTGATGACTGGGTGTTGTGTACTGTCCTTAGGTTATTTTTTTTTTTTTTTGGTTTGGTTTTACGGCGCAAAACTGCTATGGTCATTAGCGCCCAGCCTGTGACTTAGGAAACAGTAAAAAAACCGAAACTGAAAATCAGCAGCAATGGGAACAAAGTCATAAAATTGGAGAAACTAAAAGCAGAAGGAAGGCTTAAAAATCCACTACAGAAAGGGGGTGGTTGTCCCCAAAAAAAGCTTCAAATCACTGACGTCATTTCACTAGCACTAATAAACTGGAGAACGCGGTCGGCTGAGCGCGTGTCATCTGCTAAAATCGACGATAGATCAGGCGATAGCTGTAGACGGGCGCGTAACGGATTAAAATAGGGGCATTCAATTAAAAGGTGTCTTACCGTCCACAGCTGAGAGCAGTGGGGACAGAGTGGGGGAGGATCGCCGCTTAAAAGATGTCGATGGCTAAAAAGACAGTGCCCTATCCGGAGTCGAGTTAAAATTACCTCCTCCCGACGACGCGTTCGGGAGGAAGAAGTCCAAGCGCAAGGAAGAGCTTTCACTTCCCGCAATTTATTATTGGGAAGTGTTGACCAATGCGCATGCCATAAATGAGCAACTTTGCGACATAAACCGCTCCGTAGATCGGTGAAGGGAAGCGACGGAATAGCTGGCCGAGGAAGAGAGACTGCAGCCTTGGCCGCTATATCGGCCGCCTCATTCCCACAGATACCAGCGTGTCCCGGGAGCCAGAGGAACGCCACCGAGACGCCCCCCAGATGGAGCAAGCGCAGACAGTCCTGAATCCGGTGGACCAGAGGGTGCACAAGGGTAAAGAGCTTGGAGACTGAGGAGAGAGCTGAGAGAATCTGAGCAGATAACGTACTGTATCCGCCGATGGCGGCGGATGTAGTGGACAGCCTGGAGAACAGCGTAAAGCTCCGCAGTATACACCGAACACTGGTCGGGAAGCCGAAATTGATTTGGGGAGTCGCCAACAATATAGGCACTCCCTACACCTAACGATGTTTTCGAGCCGTCGGTGTAAATAAATGTGGCGTCCGTCATTTGTGCACATAGAGCAGCAAATGCCCGACGATAAACAAGTGTAGGGGTACCATCCTTGGGAAATCGACAAAGGTCACGGAGCAGGCAGATCCGGGGACGGAGCCAAGGCGGTGCTGTACCCCAAGTTGTCAAGAAGGTTTTAGGAAAGCGGAAGGAAAGAGAATGGGGCAGTTGACGGAAGCGGACTCCGTCCTTAGGTTAGTTAGGTTTAAGTAGTTCTAAGTTCTAGGGGACTGATGACCATAGATGTTAAGTCCCATAGTGCTCAGAGCCATTTGACACTGTTCTTATCGATAAGCACTGCTGCTGCCACTCACGGGAAGGCAAGCCAGTATCTTAGTGACGCCAGTAAATCGAATAAGAAACGAGACGGCAGTACCCCAAAGACAATATGTCAAGTAATAAACGGCACCAACACGAGCCACGCACGACTCACACATGACAAAAGCTTTGAGACAATCACATTCATCACAGCCTCACCGTACTTTCATGCAACAACGAACTCAATCGACATACTTCATCTATCCCAGCACAAAATTCTCCACTGTTATCCAGTCGGCCAAACTCTGACAATTACCACTGCTTGTCTTTAGCAAAAGCGTCCAACAAAAGCACACTTCAGTTCGCGCTCTGCACTGACTTGCCGTAACCACCTTCATCACCTTTAGTCCTCACTGAGTATGGGCTGCCGTCCTCACCATAAAGAAGACACTGCCCCCTACTCCAGCTGACCGCCGTCTGCGTTGCAGCTGGCCAAGCCGCACGACGTCCGCGAACTCCCAGTCCATTTTCCCACACTTCCAACAAATGTGGCCAATCTCTGGATGGCGAGCAAAGAAGGGCGATGCCGCTCTGTGACTGGTGCTATCACGAGGTGTTGCGGCCGCTCACACTCCTTAATGCTGACTGCAGTTTGTCACTGGCGGGTGACTGCTCCCTCTGACGACTCCTTGCTCCAATTTTCTTTTCGTTATTTTGCTTGTGCCTTTTTCCCACAGATACGCAGGGTCAGCATGGGAAATCTGATGTGGCAATGTTAGTGTAAGGGTTGGCCGTATGCCCTTCCTGCCGCCACCCCATACTCCCTAGGATGGAATTGGGGTACCCAAACTGCCTGCGACTAGTGTAATCCATGGAATAGTGCGAAAGTGTTCAGATGTCTGCGAGCCGTGTACCTGAGGCGGGACGTGGGGACCAGCCCGATATTCACCTAGGAGGATGTGGAAAACCGCCGAAAAACCACACCAGCGAACGGATTCGATCCGGGGCCGGCCCGCCGACCCGAGTCCAGAAACCAGCGCGTTAGCGCTCTCGGCTAACCTGGCGATTCCTTGCTCCAAACTCACTGACAAGAAATAAGTATGGCCAGTGCGCCATTGGGGGTCTTGGCATCGCCCCCACAACTTGTCAGCCGCTATCCACAGCGGTCTCAGGCGCTTTCACAAGTCGATATCCCTGCTTGCTCTCGGTACTGCAGACTGCCAGTCGCTGTTACAGTGCAATCAGACAAAGCCTCAGGATGACGCTGCATCCGTGAATTCACCACCATATGTGCCTTCTGATGAGACTTGCGCACCTGACGAGCACTTGATATCGATGTGTGAAAAACTATCATTACCAGCACTCGATATATAGACGGACAATATATCGACGTACCGGCCTATAAAAACATCTGTTGCACATTGTAAATACACTGCTGTTTTTACAGCTGTATATTTATGTATTGATTTACGAGGGTCGTTCAATAAGTAACGCCCCACATTTTTTTTAAAAAAAAAGCCTTTAATATACATAGACAAACGTCCTTGTTGGTGCTTCACATGTGATGTTTGTTCTGTGCGCCAGTGAAGTTTCGAACCGTTCTGGCAGATGGCAGAGCCGTAGTACAGTGTCAAAATGGCGTCTACATACGACCCACGTTATAAGCAGCGTGCTGTTATTGAGTTATTGTGTGCAGACAAAGAAACTGTGCTGAATTTCCATAAACGTTGTGTGCAGTGTATGGCGATGCTGCAGTTGATAGGAGTACAGGTGGGCGATGGGAAATACAGAAACAGAGCTTCATGGTCAGCCACGCTCGGGATATCCTGTCACAGTCAGTGTTCCAGACATGCTGAATCGTGCGGATACCACCTCCCCCCCCCCCCCCCCCACAAAAAAGAATCAGCCGCCGTGTCGCCTGTTTAGTGCTGTTTTAAGTGAGTCTTCAGTGTTCTGCGTCCCCTGTCAGCGTTGCGAACAGCCACCATACTGTCGCTAATTGTGTTTTTTTATCTCGTGCGAACAGAAACCAGACTGCCGCCGTGTTTTTTTAAATTGTGTTTTAATCAGCATCGCCGACCATTTTATTTTTATATTTTCTTCGTATCTTTTTCTCCATGTTTCAGTTTTTAACAGTCACCGTTACATCGCCAGATTTTATTTGTTTTCAATATATCCTGACTGTTTTTTTAACTTTTGTGTTGGCTGCAGATCAGCGTATTGTGCTGCTGCCAGCCCGCTACCCCCCCCCCCCCCCCTTCTCTTGGGAGGGGGGGGGGGATCGAAATCCAATAAAAAAAAAAAGCGGATGCCATTATTCCTGCCGACCGGCGCATCACAACTCGACAATTGGCTCTACAGTTTTCGTCAGCATTGGAAGTGAGTCTGCAGTGATCGAGACTCACGGATATTCAAAGAGGTGCTCACGACGTGTTCCACGAGTGCTCACAGCGGATCATAAGATTATAAGAAAGGCCATTTGATTGGAATTGTTGGAGCGTATTGAGACCGACGGAGAGGCCTTTCTATCACGGATCACTACGGTGGACGAAAGCTTGGTGCAACACTTTGCACTTGAAGCAAAAAGGCAGTCCATGGAGTGGCATCATCTTCATTGACCACAAAAGAAGAAATTCAAGACAACCTCATCTGCGACTGCTACGGTTGCAGGTTCGAATCCTGCCTCAGGCATGGATGCGTGTGATGTCCTTAGGTTAGTTAGGTTTAAGTAATTTTAAGTTCTAGGCGACTGATGACCTCAGATGTTAAGTCCCATAGTTCTCAGAGCGATTTGAACCATTTTTGGAACAACCTCCTATGCCGGTAAAGTCATGGCGACAGTCTTCTGGGATTGTAATGGCGTCATTCTCGTGGATGTGATGCCAAGAGGGTCAACCATCAATTCAGCGGCATAATAAACTCAAGAACCGTTTCCGACGTGTTTGTTCGGACAAGAATCCAGCAGAAATCTTGCTCCATCACAATAATGCACGCCCACACAGCCCACTTCTCGTGGTCGTGCGGTAGCGTTCTCGCTTCCCACGCCCGGGTTCCCGGGTTCGATTCCCGGCGGGGTCAGGGATTTTCTCTGCCTCGTGATGGCTGGGTGTTGTGTAATGTCCTTAGGTTAGTTAGGTTTAAGTAGTTCTAAGGGGACTGATGACCATAGATGTTAAGTCCCATAGTGCTCAGAGCCATTTGAACCACGCCCACACAAGTCTGAGAAACCGGGAACACATCGCCAAATTGGGTTGGACATCATTGCCTCATCCACCCTACAGTCCAGAACTGCCACCCTCGGGCTTCTTCCGTCTCTTTGGACCGCTTAAAGATTCTCTACAGGGAACACAATCTGAAGATGACGAGGGCGTCACTCATGCAGTGAAAACATGGCTATGCCTACAGGACAAGAGCTTTTACCACAACGTTGGCGTACGGACATAGACGGGATGTGGACTACGTAGAAAAATAGGACATGGGCAAGACATTTTGACGTATATTGTCACCAAATTCTGACTCTTAATAATAAATATCTTCTAAGAAAAAAAATGCGGGGTATTACTTATTGAACGTATTATTAGATATTGAACGAAGTATTAGATACGAGGTGCGGCTAGAAAAAAACCGGACTGATGCTGGAAAAAACATTTATTTACAATTATTTACAATTTCATGTTATCTCCTTCAATGTACTCTCCTCCTCGGTCTCTAGACCGCTCCATACGAATTTTCCACTGTTCATAGCAATGCTGCAGATCATTTTCGGTAAGTCCATACATTACTTCCGTCGCTTTTTCTTTTACTGCTTCAACAGTCTCAAATCTAGTTCCTTTCAAAGCTGACTTGACTTTAGGGAAAAGAAAAAAGTCACAGGGGGCCAAATCAGGTGAGTAGGGTGGATGATCTAAGATGGGAATGTTGTGTTTTGCCAAAAACGTCTTCACTGACAACGCACTGTGAGCTGGGGCATTGTCTTGGTGAAGGATCCATGACTTTGTTTATGTTGAAACTTTCATGAAGAATCTGCCTAACACTTTCCTTGTCAACTCCTGTTAACTCAAGACACTGCTCTGATTGTTAAACGGCGATCTTGTCGAACAAGTTTACCGATTTTTTCAATGTTTGCATCAGTTTTTGCTGACAATGGTCTGCCAGTGCGAGTGTCATCACTGGTGTCTTCGCGGCCATCTTTAAATCGTTTAAACCACTCAAACACTTGTGTTCGCGATAAACAATCATCGCCGTACACTTGTTGTAACATTACAAACGTTTCACTTGCAGATTTTCCTAGTTTGAAACAAAATTTGATGTTAACACGCTGCTCTTTCTGTATACTCAACATTTTCCGACGCACAGACAAAACGTCAACTACTTAAAACAGACGCCACGGGCAGACTGAGTGCAGGAGGCAGATGAAACTCGAGCAGTAGGCGGAGCGAGAGTCACGTGACAGGCCACGCGACTTTCAGCCTTATTGCATTCGTTTTATTGTTTCACCAGTACTACTCCGGTTTTTTTCTAGCCACACCTCGTATTCTGTACATCAAGAAGCTAGAAGCCTGCCTATTCCTCTTAGAGCAAGAATTGAATGGAAAATGATGCACGTTCATGCCCGGCGATAATCACTTTGCTGACAATGGTAACTGCATGTAAGCGGTACAATAAAAGGTGTCCGATGGGTCCAACTTTCCGTTTGGTCACATATCGGATTTGTCCCGAACAATTCATGTCGACGCCCCAGTTTTTTCGTTTCTGTAAATGCCAGTGAAGTGGCAGCTGTAGTGTCGAAATGGCGAGATGAAGTTCGTTCCAGTTTCTATTGGTAGCACCGAGCACCACTTACGTCAGCATTTCATCTCATACGTCTCCGCCCAACACAGTGAGCAATGTCGTCGTTTACATTTTTATTCGTCATTTTCTGCAACTGTTTCTGAAGAATGCCCTTGGGATAATCCGCCGGGCGGTTTCGATCCGGGGCCTGCGCGCAAACTCGAGTCCAGGAAGCAGTGCATTAGCGCTCTCAGCTAACCTGGCAGCTTGGTACAAATTAGGAATCTGGATTCCTATGTCACTGAGCGTTAATACATGTAGCAGACTAAGGAAATGTTCCATACCTTAGTTCTTATATCACTGTTTACAGGCATCACAGTATAATTCTTCACTCTGTTCCCAACCGCTACACACTTTTTGCATAATTCAACATTTTGCGTTTCACGCATTTGATCATTTCTTCCATTCGATCTTCCTCGGATCTGGTAAAATTTGTTGGATGGACACCATTGGCCAACTTTCCGCCTGCCATGGCTCCTTCTGCATTGAAATAGTGGGACAATCCGTTTCGTGCTGCAATAAAGATGTTTTCTTACGTCCGACATGCTTATACTGAACATCGTCCCTAGAAATATAAGAATATGCTTTCCTAAATCGTTTTCAGCTGTACTAAAGAACATTTTACTGCAGTGAAAAATTTTTATACCCGCGTTTCTATTTTTGTTTTTATTTTGAGCATCCTCTTAAGTGTCGGATTAGACACTTTCATAACACCTATACGTTGCTATCCTGAAATACAAATTACAGTAATTATTTAATTAATAACTTAGAATAAGGAACGCATTAGAAAATTCACTCAGGACATTATTTCTAAACATTATGTTACGTCAATAATGTTAATGCATGTTTTAAAGGTTATTATACGAATAGGTTTTGTTAAATAGCAACGGTACAATACCGGAAACTTACATCAGATTCAGTTTTCGTTCCATAGATCCAGAAATGAGATGATTCTCGTGGGTGTGGAACAAATCAGGAAGTATAAAATAAAAAACATAAAACATATGAATAAAGTAACCCTACCTTGATCACTTGTCAGGATATTGCCAAAATAGGTAATTACCTTACAGTAAACTGAAACTACTAATATTTACAGAATTAATACAATGTCAGAATGAAACGTAAATATGAACTTTTAATAAATTTATCATACATGAAATACCAAATTTTGACTGTTGTGACCAAGTGCTGTCAAAACTGAATTCTAACAGACATTTTTATTTAAGGTGGTCTAACAATCCCTGTTAAGATATTCATCTATAGAGTAGTTTCCTATCAAAAAGTCTTTCAAACTCTGTTTAAACTGTGCTTTATCTGAAACCTAGTTTTTAACAGTTGCTATAAATTTATTAAAAATGTATGTTCCTGAATACTGGATCCCTTTTTGTACCAAGGAAAATGCTTTAAGGTCTTTATGTAGATTGTACTTATTCCTAGTATTGATACTATGTATTGAGCTGTTGGTTGGAAATAGAGATATATTACTTGCCACAAATTTCATTAAGGAATAAATAATATTGAGAAGCAGTGGTTAGAATACCATGTCCTTGAACAGGTTTCTATATGATGTTCTTAAATTCACACCATAAACGAGTCTTATTACACGCTTTTGCACGCCAAAAACTTTGGCCCGGTTTGATGACTTACCCCAGAATAAGATCCCGTATGACTTAATGGAATGAATGTTAGCAAAGTGTGCAAGTTTTTTAAAATATTGTACCTCCTACATCTGACATCAAATACGGGCTAGTTTAGGCGCTTCAGCAATTCGATGGTATGCCCTTCCCAACTGAATTTATTATCGAGTTGTAATCCCAGAAATTTAACACAGTCAACCTCTTAGATCTACGTGTCTTCATACCTTATACACGTGCTGGAAAGAAATCTCGTACATGTTCTGAACAGCATGTAGTGGGTCTTTTCAGAGTTTAATAACAGTGAATTGGCTTTGCGCCATTTATTAACATCAGTGAAAATTTGATTAGCAGCCATTTCTAAATCTGTACTTGACTTGCTACTTATTGTTTGTATTATCTGGTAATAAAATAAATTTTGCAGGTGGCAATGTACTCTTCGTCACGAACCACAACAAAAACAGATTCGTAACTGTCTGAAAACTAAATTTATTTGATGTATACTCACCGATAAATAAAACGTTGTGTTGCCACTTATCTTATAACAGTAATTCTCTCCGACAAGTCAGATGAAAACTACACTAAAATGAACGTATTTTTTGTCATTTACTTTGGTTTGCCACAGATTACACCACTTGTACAGTATCATCCTTCCTCTCGCACGCTTTTGCATATTAATACTTTTGCTTTGAATATGAGGAAGAAGAAATAAACCAGTAAACAAATTAACTGGTCGCCAGTTCGTTGACAGCTTCACGTAAATTAAAATGGTTGTCATACAGTTACATTTTGCTTCCTTGAAGTACATGCTATAATGAAATACGCATGAACAGTCTTACACTGATTTCTATCACATGAAATCCAATCCATACACAGAGACAGATGTCAAACCGAAACCATATAATGATTAAATGAAAGAAACAACATAACAAATCATAACAATGTGCATCGCATCAGGAGTCAGTGTCTTCAGTTGATGATTGTCTGATATCTACATCCAGCTATTTCATGTGGAAATAAGGAGGAAATATTAAGCATCTCTCAAGAATTTAAAAACACTCATGCCACGGCATAATCTGAAAGCCGCAACTACGAAAGTTAGTCAGAAACGTTAACGTGCATGACAATACTTGCACTAAGTAAGGGAAAATTATTGCAGAGGTAAATTTGTTTACTAACAAAGCGACATCTGCACCTGCCATCCTCCAACAGGGAGAAAGAAACAAAGAGTCGTGTGGGTTTGTTGGCTGGCAGACCGCTAGGACTTGTGGGTCATGTTCGTGTTGCAAGATAGGGTAACACACAGCCCCCTCCTAGTGGGGGGCGGAAGGGGGGAAGGATTGGAGCAAGTCCGGTTGGTGATCAGGAGCTGTAAGCCAAACTGTTCCACCACCAGGATCTCTGGTCAAACGCCAACACACAAGAGTGCGTTATCGACATCGGCTCCCCCATTTTTCTTTACTAAGTGTCTTCTATTGTACTTAAATGCAATAAATTATAACACTGTACTAATGCTGGTGTACTCCTTAACCATTATCAACACATCATTCCATATTATGTCCATTACGCAGTGATTTAAAGAATTAATAAACTATGAATAAAAATGTCACAATAAGAGTGTACATTTTATACTTGTAATACACAATTTTTTAAAGTATCTGTGTTGATGAAATGTATCATCTGCTCAAATTTGTTTTAGATGAAAGTGATTTATCTGCACTTTTGTAAATAAGCTGTATGCTTGATGAAATTACACGTGGTTTACAACGCAAATAGTTTTCTTCGTTTTCATTTTAAAAAAAGTTCAACATTACGCCAAACAATTATAGCAGCCTTGCCTTATTTTAACATAAGTACTATACTACGGTGCGTTGAAGTGCCTATATGTCGAATTCTGGTAAAATCTTTTTTTTTTTTTTTTGTTTGAAACATTAGTGAAAATTTGTTCTTAAAAATTGACAAAAACTGAAAGATGATAGTAGTTTTGTCCGTTATTTAAAACTTTCACTAGATCCTAGATCGAATGCATTAGTCGTTGGCAGCTGAAACATATGTATGCGTGTTGTTGTATTTTAAGGTACTGTGAAGCTCTTTGTTTCATAGAAACTACAACAGCAGTTTCTTTTATAAGTTTAGGAATAAGAATTGCTGTTTTGCTCCTCAGTGCCTCAAACAGGTACTTTTTTCTTATGTAGGGCATTTCGACTGCTTCTTCCTAGCAGGGGAGAATAACCCGGAAGGGATTTCGTGTAAAAATTCGGAAATAGTAAAATTGTGTATGCTTTTTTATGTTATGAGTCATGTGACTGGTTGATGCGGCCTGCCACGAATTTCTCTCCTGTGGCAAGCTCTTCATCACACAGTAGCACCTGCAACCTACGTCCTCAGTGATTTGTTGGATGTATTCCAGTCTCAAATTTTTTTAGTCCAGTCTTTCATCACAATATCACTTCCTTTGACGATGATGGTAATGACCATCTTCAGATCTGTTCTACACCATATCCTAATGTGAGAAGGCCATAATGGCATCGGCAAAACATATAAATATACTCAGCATAGCATCGTCACATAGATCTAAAATAAGGTGAAGAATAGGCCACATCGCCCACACAGTCATTTTTGCAACTCATTCCAATCTCTGTCTTCCTCTACAGTTTTTATTCACTACAGTTCCCCCAATACCATGGTAGTTATTCCCTGATCTCTTAACAGATGTGCAACCATCCTGTGCCTGTTAAGTGTCATTGTGTACCATGTATTCCTTTCCTCTCCGATTCTGCGAAGAACCTCCTCATCCCCAACCTTATCAGTCCACCTAATTTTCAGCATTCTTCCGTAGCGTCACATTACAGATGCTTCGATTATCTTCCTTTCCGGTTTTCCCACAGTCCCTGTTTCACTACCATGCAATGCCATGCTCCAAACGTAAATTCTCAGAAACTTCTTCCTCAGATTAACGCCAGTGACTTCTTTGGTCAGGAATGCCATTTTTGCTAGTCTGCTTTTTATGTCCTCCTTGCTCCGTCCGTCATGGGTTATTTTGCTGTCTAGGTTGCAGAATTCCTTAACTTCATCTATTTCGTGATCAGCAGTCCTGATAAGTTCCTTGCTGCTCTCATTTCTACTACTTCTCATTACTTTCATCTTTCTTCCGTTTACTCTCAGTCCATATTCTGCGCTCATGAGACTTTTCATTCCATTCAGCAGATCATGCTATTTGTGGTGTCACCGCTAGACACCACACTTGCTAGGTGGTAGCTTAAATCGGCCGCGGTCCATTAGTACATGTCGGACCCGCGTGTCGCCACTGTGTGATCGTAGACCGAGCGCCACCACACGGCAGGTCTAGAGAGACGTACTAGCACTCGCCCCAGTTGTACGACGACTTTGCTAGCGACTACACTGACGAAGCCTTTCGCTCATTTGCCGAGCAGATAGAATAGCCTTCAGCTAAGTTAATGGCTACGACCTAGCAAGGCGCCATAAGTAACTTCATGTATCTACTGAGTCTCACTTGTATCATCAAGAATGCTGTATACCAAAGGACGATATAAAAGTTAAGTGTTCTAGTAGCTACGTTCTTTTCTTTATCACATTCATCAAGTATCCTGTTCCAGACTTCGCGCCAGTCGGCGTGTGTGTACGTGTGCCCTTTCGGCTACCCGTCTCTGTGGACTGGCTGCCTTGTCAGTCCACTACACTATTGAAACAAGAAAGCCAGCCGCTGTGGCGGAGTGGTTCTAGGCGTCTCAGTCCGGAACCGCGCTGCTGCAACGGTCGGAAGTTCGAATCCTGCCTCGGGCATGGATGCGTGTGATGTTGTTGTTGTTGTTGTTGTTGTCTTCAGTCCTGAGACTGGTTTGATGCAGCTCTCCATGCTACTCTATGCTGTGCAAGCTTCTTCATCTCCCAGTACCTACTGCAGCCTACATCCTTCTGAATCTGCTTAGTGTATTCATCTCTTCGTCTCCCTATACGATTTTTACCCTCCATACTGCCCTCCAATACTAAATTGGTGATCCCTCGATGTCTCAGAACATGTCCTACCAACTGGTCCCTTCTTCCTGTCAAGTTGTGCCGCAAACTCTTCTTCTCCCCAATTCTATTCAATACGTCCTCATTAGTTATGTGATCTGCCCATCTAATCTTCAGCATTCTTCTGTAGCACCACATTTCGAAATCTTCTATTTTCTTCTTGTCCAAACTATTTATCGTCCATGTTTCACTTCCATACATGGCTACACTCCATACAAATACTTTCAGGAACGACTTCCTGACACTTAAATCTATACTCGATGTTAACAAATTTCTCTTCTTCAGAAACGCTTTCCTTTCCATTGCCATTCTACATTTTATATCCTCTCTACTTCGACCATCATCAGTTATTTTGCTCCACAAATAGCAAAAGTCCTTTACTACTTAAGTGTCTCATTTCCTAATCTAATTGCCTCAGCATCACCCGACTTAATTCGACTACATTCCATTATCATCGTTTTGGTTTTGTTGATGTTCATCTTATACCCTCCGTTCAAGACACTGTCCATTCCGATCAGCTGCTCTTCCAAGTCCTTTGCTGTCTCTGATAGCATTACAATGTCATCGGCGAACCTCAAAGTTTTTATTTATTCTCCATGGATTTTAGTACCTACTCCGAACTTTTCTTTTGTTTCCTTTATTGCTTGCTCAATGTACAGTACTTGTACTTAGGTATGTACTTAGGTTAATTAGGTTTAAGATATTCTAAGTCTAGGGGACTGATTGCCTCAGGTGTTAAGTCCTATAGTTCTTAGAGCCATTTGGGCCTTTTTAACAAAAAAAAAAAAAAACACAAGATTATTCCTGAATCGCTAAAAGCCAGTCAGGATCACAGTGGCAGGCAGTGATCTGAGTCACAGGGAAAAATGAGAGGGAGTTTCTTCTAGACTTGTATGGAAATTACGACGTCGACATTGTGTGTATGCAGGTGCTAGAGACGAGACTACTGGAGACGTGCGCCGCGCGAGAAGGCCACAACGGTAGCTGGCAGGGAGACAGTGGCGGCGGCGGCGGCGGCAGCGGTAACAGTGGCAGCAACAGCGGTAACAGTGGCAGGAACAGCAATTCCAGCTCCAGCTCCAACTCCGGCTCCAGGAGAGACGGCGTCTGGGTAGTAGGAGGTGCGGGCCGCGACAGAGCGCCGCCCGACGACTCGGACGACCTGGAGGCGCCTGGCTCCGACCAGCCCGACGAGGTAAACGGCAGCACCTGCTCGTCACCCTCCTACCATTGAAATGCAGATCTTCTGCGCCTCTTCTTCCGACGATGCCGATAGACGTGCAGAACGTCCCAGCGAGAGGGGGTCTTTCATGTGCATCTAGTTTTCAGGAAATACGGCTTGAACTATGCTAGGTGGCGTGATGAGCTCTACCAATGTTTATTTTTAGGCATATTAATCGATCCCCCTTTCGGTAGCCTCTGAGACTCTCAACCACCGTTTTCGTAAATACACTACTGGCCATTAAAATTGCTACACCAAGAAGAAATGCAGATGATAAACGGGTATTCATTGGACAAATATATTATACTAGAACTGACATGTGATTACATCTTCACGCAATTTGGGTGCTTAGATCCTGAGAAATCAGTACCCAGAACAACCACCTATGGCCGTAATAACGGCCTTGATACGCCTGGGCATTGAGTCAAACAGAGCTTGGATGGCGTGTACAGGTACACCTGCCCATGCAGCTTCAACACGATACCACAGTTCATCAAGAGTAGTGACTGGCGCATTGTGACGAGCCAGTTGCTCGGCCACCATTGACCACACGTTTTTAATTGGTGAGATCTGGAGAATGTGCTGGCCAGGGCAGCAGTCGAATATTTTCTGTATCCAGAAAGGCCCGTACAGGACCTGCAACATGCGGTCGTGCATTATCCTGCTGAAATGTAGGGTTTCGCAGGGATCGAATTAAGGGTAGAGCCACGGGTCGTAACACATCTCAAATGTAACGTCCACTGTTCAGAGTGCCGTCTTTGCGAACAAGAGGTGACCGAGACGTGTAACCAGTGGCACCCCATACCATCACGCCGGGTGATACGACAGTATGGCGATGACGAATACACGCTTCCAATGTGTGTTCACCGCGATGTCGCCAAACACGGATGCGAGCATCATGATGCTGTAAACAGAACCTGGATTCATCCGAAGAAATGACGTTTTGCCATTCGTGGACCCAGGTTCGTCGTCGAGTACACCATCGCAGGCGCTCCTGTCTGTGATGCAGCGTCAAGGGTAACCGCAGCCATGGTCTCCGAGCTGACAGTCCATTCTGCTGCAAACGTCGTCGAACTGTTCGTGCAGATGGTTAATGTTTTGCAAACGTCCCCATCTGTTGACTCAGGGATCGAGGCGTGGCTGCACGATCCGTCACAGCCATGCAGATACGATGTCTGTCATCTTGACTGCTAGTGGTACGAGTCCGTTGGGACCCAGCACGGTATTCCGTATTACCCTCCTGAACCCACCGATTTCATTTTCTGCTAACAGTCATTGGATCTCGGCCAACGTGGGCAGCAATATCGCGATGCGATAAACCACAATCGCGATAGGCTACAATGCGACCTTTATCAAAGTCGGAAACGTGATGGTACGCATTTCTCCTCCTTACACGAGGCATCACAACAACGTTTCACCAGGCAACGCCGGTAAACTACTGTTTGTGTATGAGAAATCGGTTGCAAACTTTCTTCATGTCAGCACGTTGTAGGTGTCGCCACCGGCGCCAACCTTGTGTGAATGCTCTGAAAAGCTAATCATTTGTATATCACAGCATCTTCTCCTGTCGGTTAAATTTCGCGTCTGTAGCACGTCATCTTCGTGGTGTATCAATTTTAATGGCCAGTAGTGTATCTTCTTACACTCTCTATGTCCCAGGTGCGAAACCAGGGTACACTTAGGGAGGGGGTGGGCAATATTAGTTTGTGACTATGCTCTCACTTCGCAATTCCCGCTCTCCGCTCTCTCTCGAATAGAACTTGTTGCCGTAAAACTTCTAACAAGCCGCAGATGCTTCAGAATTCAATAACAATAACAAAATTAGTACGATGTTGTATTACTATTACTCACCCTTGACCCCTCCTGGTCCGCGCGCTGTACGACATGGGGATTTTCCAGCGCTTTGTTTCACCTTTTCATGTGCTCACATTACTTTCACCTTCTCACAACGGGCTCCTACCCTCTCATCAGCCCGAACCGTTCCGGCTTTCGTGGGTTTTTCTGCCAGGTCAGGTGTTCAGTGGCGAATTTTCTGCCAAAATATTTTCCTTTCTTGTATAGCTTTACCGCGAGTTCCGTAGAATTTTACACCCTATCCAGTCAGTCTAGTTGCTTCCATTCTTTTAATGTACCTGTAGAATTTTAGCCTTTGGTTTTCCATATCCAAATACATTATGATACACTTTTCAATTTCATTGTTTGCTCTTAGCGTGTGCGTTCCTTCGTCAGTACAGTTGGGACCTAAAACTTTCCTGATTACTTTTCATTCTCTTTTCCCTTTCTTCAGTGTCTCCCTTTCTGATTAAAACTAATTTCTCAGTCCTATAAAGATACACTATTTCCATGGCTGTAGGGGAGGACGGAGGGGTTTCATTTTTGTGTTCTTTGAGATAAGCTTTTTGTTATAAACGTTTCTTGCAAGCCTGAAAGCTGTCACCATTTTGCGACAGCGAATTTAGTAACCAACCTTTTCCGGGCCAGTTTCCTGAATGGCTTTGCCTAAATACGTGAACTGAGAAACTTTCGATTTTCCCATATTTAGTTTTCAGATACTGGATGCCAGATTGTTCCTGGACTTGTACTCCTTTCTTCTTTTCAAACGATATTTGAAACCATAACTTACCCGCTGATTCTTTAAGAATTACGATTTTTTAATGCACTGATTTCATATACCATGATATAGACTCGCCAGGTCGACTGCAAACGCTAAGTAGTTTATGCTAACACTGGTTCTTCCTAATTTGATTGTTTAGCCAATTTATAGCTCTGGTTTTACTTTCCACCATTCTGGGATTACTTTTTTCTCATACACAATCGAAAAACACAGAAGAGAGTCCATTACATTCTCTACACCCGTTTTAATTTCAATATGTTTTGAAATTTCTCCTCCGAACTGTACCTCAGATTTTGTACCATTTAGTGTTCCACTAATAAAGTCGTGGGGTCCACGCATCCTTCGTTGAGACGATACTGCAGTGCTTGTGTTATTAAGAAGAAAGATGCATGTATGTCCGTAGAACACAGGCACTGCAGTGTCCTATTTATTCGCCGATACTAGGCAGTGAGTTTCCATTAAAATATCCCGCTCCTTCCGCCGTGCGGAAGTTATAGCAAGAGTACGACTGCAGGTTGTGCCTCATGAACGACGATTTATGGAAGTTTGAGTCTGGTAGGGAGGCGTGCACGGATACCCAAAGCTATCAAGGCGACCTCTTGCGTAAAGTGGGAAATCCGGGTTTGAATCCCGGTACAGCACAAATCTCCATTGTCGTCATTCCATTATACACCTAATGATTGTCCTTATTCGCAACTGCGAATACGTTTCATGTGTTCCTTTATATTTCCTAAGAGAGACTTAAAGTCCACTAATAAAATGTCTTAATATAGCAATAATGACTTCTTTCCATCATGAATAGTTAATGAAAGATCCGGCTTTCCAAAAGTTAAGACTGAGATTGTGAGTCCCAGAATTTATAAGAACAGCCGCTTAAATATGGAATTGGCATTTAAAGAGAGATTGTGCCTGAATCGATACATAAGATTACTGGACTTAGAAATATTCCATCTTGACGTAAAAGCATGTTTTCGCTGCTTTTATCAAAAACATTTATTCAAGTTAATTTACATGAGTATCTTGCGTCTATTACTTCTAAAACGAATTGACTGTTTATCAATGGCAAAGGGTCTCCTCAAGATCCCCCAGTTCGGCAATAATGTCAGTACCAGCCGCCCACGTTGGTTGAGCATTTTAAAAATGTATCTGCACAGAGAAAAGCCATCAGAATCCTGGTCAACTACTAATAGGCGTGCCAGAATTGAGAGGCGTCAAGTGGTTGCCTACCTGTAGGCGCGTAGGACTCTGCTCATAGGTTTTCTCTCTACAGGTACATTTCTAAAGTGCTCGATAATCGTGGGGTGGTGGCACTGACCGGTATTACGTAATTGTGTGGCTGTGGGGGGGGGGCAATGTTTTAGAGGGACCTTTGCCGTTTTATTCACGCATGTGTCATGTCGCTCCCCTCAGTGATCACACCACAGGAGGGCTCAAAAAGCATAGGCACCCTTTGCTGCTTGGGATCATGTTCCGATTTCGTTGAATGGTTTTGAACTGTACATCAGAGCAAAAATTGCGGTAGTAGTGCACTCCAAATAGGAGCGATCACATTCAGTGGAGCCGCACGGGATTAGCCGAGCGGCCTACGGCGCTACAGTCATGGACTGTGCGGCTGATTCCGGCGGAGGTTCCAGTACTCCCTCGGGCATGGGTGTGTGTGTTTGTCCTTAGGATAATTTAGGTTAAGTAGTGTGTAAGCTTAGGGACTGATGACCTTAGCAGTTAACTCTCATAAGATTTCACGCACATTTGAACATTCAGTGGAGTTGCTAGACAACCATGTCCATAGAGAAGGGTGGAAGCGTTCGTAGGAGGTCATCAGTGTCAGAGACTCTCGTTTCCGACCCCAAATTGTGTGAAGTTAACGCCTCAAGGGAAGGGGTGGTTTCACCACGCCCTTTATGCCACCCCGTTAAGCCTATTGATGTCGACTCTGAACGGCAGTGTGTCTGAAACATTTTCCTCGGCCACATATAAGAAAACCGCACGATTTCAACGATCGCCGTCGCGGTTGTAACCTCCATCGCGAAGACATCGAAAGAAGGGGTGAAATATTCATCATTTGCAGCTCGTTGTGTATACTGTTTTTGCAGTTAAAATTCTTGGAAGTAAAGTCTGCCATACATACAAAACACCGTTTTTTCCCAGTCCCCCAACATGTGTCAGCACCTTTATTCCATCATCAATGGGTTTCTGCGTTATTTCATCTGTAATGTGAACATTTTTACTAAATGATTACAGACACTGCTGGCCATTAAAATTGCTACACCACGATGATGACGTCCTACAGACGCGAAATTTAACCGACAGGAAGAAGATGCTGCGATATGCAAATTATTAGCTTTTCAGAGGATTCACACAAAGTTGGCGCCGGTGGCGATACCTACAACGTGCTGACGTGAGGAAAGTTTCCAACCGATTTCTCATACAAAAACAGCAGTTGACCGGCGTTGCCTGGTAAAACGTTGTTGTGATGCCTCGTGTAAGGAGGAGAAATGCGTACCGTCACGTTTCCGGCTTTAATAAAGGTCGGATTGTAGCCTATTCCGATTGCTGTTTATCGTATCGCGACATTGCTGCTCGCGTTGGTCGAGATACAATGACTGTTAGCAGAATATGGAATCGGTAGGTTCAGGAGGGTTATACGGAACGCCGTGCTGGATCCCAACGGCCTCGTATCACTAGCAGTCGAGATGACAGGCACCTTATCTGCATGCTGTGACGGATCGTGCAGCCACGTTTCGATCCCTGAGTCAACAGATGGGGACGTTTGCAAGACAACAACCATCTGCACGAACAGTTAGACGACGTTTGCAGCAGCATGGACTGTCAGCTCGGAGACCATGGCTGCGGTTACCCTTGACGCTGCAACACACACAGGAGCGCCTGCGATGGTGTACTCAACGACGAACCTGGGTGCACGAAAGGCAAAACGTCATTTTTTCGGAGAAACCATGTCCGCAGCTCGTGGTCGTGCGGTAGCGTTCCCGCTTCCCGCGCCCGGGTTCCCGGGTTCCCGGGTTCCCGGGTTCGATTCCCGGCGGGGTCAGGGATTTTCTCAACCTCGTGATGACTGGGTGTTGTGTGATGTCCTTAGGTTAGTTAGGTTTAAGTATTTCTAAGTTCTAGGGGACTGATGACCATAGATGTTAAGTCCCATAGTGCTCAGAGCCATCGGATGAAACCAGGTCCTGTTCACAGCATCATGAAGTTCGCATCCGTGTTTGGCGACATCGCGGTGAACGCTCATTGGAAGCGTGTATTCGTCATCGCCATACTGGCGTATCACCCGGCGTGACGGTATGGCGCGCCATTGGTTACACGTCTCGGTCACATCTTGTTCGCATTGACGGCGCTTTGAGCAGTGGACGTTACGTTTCAGACGTGTTACGATCCCTTCATTCGATCCTGCGAAACCCTATATTTCAGCAGGATAATGCACGAACGCATGTTGCAGGTCCTGTACGGGCCTTTCTGGATACAGAAAATGTTTGACTGTTGTCCTGGCCTGCACATTCTCCACATCTCCTACCAATTGAAAACGTCTGGTCAATGGTGGCCGAGCAACTGACTCGTCACAATGCGCCAGTTACTTCTCTTGATGAACTGTGGTATCGTGTTGAAGCTGCATGGGCAGCTGTACCTGTACACGCCATTCAAGCTCTGTTTGACTCAATGCCCAGGCGTATCAAGGCCGTTATTACGGTTGGACGTGGTTGTTCTGGGTACTCATTTCTCAGGATCTATGCACCCAAATTGCGTGAAAATGTAATCACATGTCAGTTCTAGTATAATATATTTGTCCAATGAATAATCGTTTGTCATCTGCATTTCTTCTTAGTGTAGCAATTTTAATGGCCATTAGTGTATAATTTTGTAATCATTTAGTAAAAATGTTCACGTTACAGATTAAATGAAACAGAAGCCCACTGATGATGGCACAAAGGTGCTGAAACATGTTTGAGCGCTTGGGAAAAACGGTGTCTTGCGTAACTGGCGGACCTTACAGAAGGGATGAAGTGTCGGTAAGAGGGAGTGCGACGACTTTCGCATCGTGTGTGATATCCACGGTGGCGTTGGGCAGAGTCGTAGTGAAATTTGGTGCCAATGTGACGTCTTTAAGCCATCTTACCATCTTACATCTCAAGTGAACTTCTGACCTCTGGCCTTTTTCTTGCACGTGTCGACATCTTGGTGTTTGAAGCGTCCTCGAATCTGAGGGTAACGTCGCAGGGGGCCAAGCTTTTTCATCGTTACAGAGGGAGGTTGCCTAGCGCTTTTGAGCCAAATGTCATACCTATACGTCGCAATGGGAAATAATTACAGGGTTTCGAAAAAGTGATTCTGTAATTCTGTTGTGAAATGTACTCGTATTTTGGCCTCGTTCTCCTGCGAACCACGAATGTTGATGGGCACCCCAGTCTTACAAGTTTTGATTCATAATCAGCTTCCACCCCCTCGATTCTTTAAAATGTTTAGGTATAATGTTTTGATACACGTGGTTCAAGAGCGGATGCATCACAGAAAAACCTGATAAATATGAACCTCCTGCTAATTACTGCTTTAAAAATTGTGATACATGCTGTAAATTGTGCAATAATATTGCAATAATCAGGTGTGTGTGGTGCTCAATGTGTATGCAGCACTTCTTTGCAATGGATAGTATAATGTCCCCTCGTTGTTGCACTGACTATAAAAGATAACGCAACACAACCTAAATACTGTAAAATAACAAAGTAGCTATCAAACGTAACATCCAAAATCATACAACCAAAGAAGCTAAACAAAAAAAAACAGAAAAGAAATAAAACAAAGAGCACGAAAAAAACAAACGGGAATAGCCTCTCGCCACCTCCACACTGGTTACTACTGGACTCGACACAGAGCGAGATCTTATTGTTTCAATTAAATCCTTCAGGAGCCCGTCTTGTATGGTTGCACTGTTATGGTTGCACTGTGAATTTGCAAACAACACTATCGCCATGAATGACAAGCGTCATTCCGCGGACAGAGCGCGCGTATAGCTGTATATCTGGGTACTTCCAACTTAGTTCTGACTACTGCGACTTCGGGATGTAACGTTACCATATATGGTTGAATTTGTTGTTAAATATACTGTTGGATTTACCACACACAAACTTTTTACCGTTACAAAAATTGTGAGATTAGGCGAAGATTTCGAAGTATATCAACATGTTTAAAGATCTGATTGAACGGTTGTAAAGTACAATAGCAACTGTGGAAATTATTTACTGTTACAAAAATTGTGAGGTTAGGCGAAGATTTAGAAATATATCAACATGTTTAAAGATCTGATTGAACTGTTGTAAAGTACAATGGCAAACGCGGAAATTATGTTTGAATATTTTTGTTATATCTCTACTGTTTCCACTGTACGTGCTCAGCAAAAATAACAACCGCGTTTTCTTCGGGTAGGTTTTCACCGCTTCAAAGGCCGTACGGGCACGTATTAAAAAAAAAAAAAATACGCGTCTCGTATCTTGACGCTGCGCGGGGTAGCCGTGCGCGGTCAGAGGCGCCTTGTGCCGGTTCGCGCGGCACCCCCCGCCCCCCCCCCCCCCTCGTCGGAGGTTAGAGTCCTCCCTCGGGCATGGATGTGTGTATCTTCCTTAGCGTAAATTAGTTTAGTTTAGGTTAAGCAGTGCGTAAGCCTAGGGACCGATGATCTAAGCAGTTTGGTCCCATAGTCCTTACCACAAATTTCCAGTTTCATATTTTGACCTAGACTACAACAGATTCGAAGTGTATCGCAATCGGCGATTGGCACTTGGGTAGTGTTACGGAGTGTAGACTTTTCGAGACGTGTGGTAAATTTCTCAGGGAGAGGTTGATATTTTAGTGTCAGAATCGAGAGAAACTGTGGCAGCTGTTCTACTGTAGGCCAAGTCGTAAATCTTTTGCATTATGTTGAGTGAATGAGGTCTTTAACAGCGAAGGCCAGCCGCGGTCGCAGAGGAAGTGGCACACTGCGGCTAACAGGATAATGTAGCGCTGCACCTAGCCCTGACCTTGTCCCATTTTCCGTACTCCGAAACCACTGCTGGCCATCCCAAACGTCCCTTAGGTTCTAACCGTCCTAAATCGACGAGCTAACTAGCTAAAGATGTAGGTTTTTCTTTCTGGAGAGCCACGAACAAATACAGGGTGGTCCACTGATCGTGAGCGGGCCAAATATCTCACGAAATAAGCGTCAAACGAAAAAACTACAAAGAACGAAATTTTTCTAGCTTGAAGGGGGAAACCAGATGGCGCTATGGTTGGTACAATAGATGGCGCTGCCATAGGTCAAACGGATATCAACTACGTTTTTTAAAATAGGATCCCGCATTTTTATTACATATTCGTGTAGTACGTAAAGAAATATGAATGTTTTAGTTGGACCACTTTTCTCGCTTTGTGATAGATGACGCTGTAATTGTCACAAACATATGGCTCACAATTTTAGACGAACAGTTGGTAACAGGTAGGTTTCTTAAATTAAAATACGGAACGTAGGTACGTTTGAACATTTTATTTAGGTTGTTCCAATGTGATACATGTACCTTTGTGAACTTATCATTTCTGAGAAGGCATGCTGTTACAGCGTGATTACCTGTAAATACCACATTAATGCAATAAATGCTCAAAATGATGTCCGTCAACCTCAATGCATTTGGCAATACGTGTAACTACAGTCCTCTCAACAGCGAGCAGTTCGCCTTCCGTAATGTTCGCACATGCATTGACAATCCGCTGACGTATGTTGTCAGCCGTTGTCAGTGGATCACGATAGCAAATATCCTTCAACTTTCCCCACAGGAAGAAATCCGGGGACGTCAAATCCGGTCAACGTGCGGTTCACGGTATGCTGCTTCGACGACCAATCCACCTGTCATGAAATATGCTGTTCAATACCGCTTCAACAGCACGCGAGCTATGTGCCGGACATCCATCATGTTGGAAGTATATCGTCATTCTGCCATGCAGTGAAACATCTTGGAGTAACATCGGTAGAACATTACGCAGGAAATCAGCATACATTGCACCATTTAGATCGCCATCATTAAATGGGGGCCAATTATCCTTCCTCCCATAATGCCGCACCATACATTAACCCGCCAAGGTCACTGATGTTCCACTTGTCGCAGCCATCGTGGATTTTGCGTTGCCCAGTACTTTATATTATGCCGGTTTTCGTTACCGCTGTTGGTGAATGACGCTTCGTCGCTAAATAGAACGCTTGCAAAAAATCTGTCATCTTCCCGTAATTTCTCTTGTGCCCAGTGGCAGAACTGTACACGACGTTCAGAGTCGTCGCCACGCAATTCCTGGTGCACAGAAATATGGTACGGGTGCAATCGATGTTGATGTAGCATTCTCAACACCGACGTTTTTGAGATTTCCGATTCTCGCGCAATTTGTCTGCTACTGATGTGCGGACTAGCCGCAATAGCAGCTGAAACACCTACTTGGGCATCATTATTTGTTGCAGGTCGTGGTTGACGTTTCACATGTGGCTGAACACTTCCTGTTTCCTTAAATAATGTAACTATCCGGCGAACTGTCCGGACACTTGGATGATGTCGTCCAGGATACCAGAGCAGCATACATAGCACACACCCGTTGGGAATTTTGATCACAATAGCCATACATCAACACGATACCGACCTTTTCCGTAATTGGTAAACGGTCCATTTTAACACGGGTAATGTATCACGAAGCAAAAACCGTCGGCACTGGCGGAATGTTATGTGATACCACGTACTTTTACGTTTGTGACTATTACAGCACCATCTATCACAAAGCGAAGAAAGTGGTCCAACTAAAACATTCATATTTCTTTACGTACTACACGAATATGTGATAAAAAATGGGTGTTCATATTTTTAAAAAACGCAGTTGATATCCGTTTGACCTATGGCAGCGCCATCTAGCGGGCCAACCATAGCGCCATCTGGTTTCCCTCTTCAAGCTAGACAAGTTTCGTTCTTTGTAGTTTTTTCGTTTGATGCTTATTTCGTGAGATATTTGGCCCGGTTACTATCAATGGACCACCCTGTATAGTAGTAGACAAAACGCTACAGAACAATGAAGTTACAGTTCGCGAGTTTACAGGTATATAGGCCTTTGAAGACATAGAGAATGACCCCACGTCAGGTATTTACGGAGAGAAAATAGCAGAATGGAAAGAAATTAAAATAAAAAAGCGGCTTTCGTGCATTGTGATTTCACGAAACGAGATAACTTTGACATATGGTGGTCTAAAGCGTTTATGTTTAACGCAACAATCTTTATGACGTTTCTACGCTTAACGGACAATCAATAATCATCTAGAAATAAGTTTATATGCGGCTGTTAACAATAAAGAATTCGTGTGCGTAACTTCCATGCCACATCACGTACGCGGCTTTAACGGGAAATGTTAGGTCTAACAAACGAACAATTTGTGACCGTGTAATGACTCCGTCAATATTCATTTCTAATTTGTGTTGTACGCACACGTGTTCACGGTCATTCCTCTGTCGGTTCACAACAATCTGAGAAAAAAGCCACGCAGTAACGGGACATGACATTTCTCAGAAACAGTTCACACATTTGCGAATATGCATAGGAAATATTGGACTAAATTGAGAGGTCAATAAGAAGAGGTAAATACGTTTCGGAACCTAACAATGAGTGCAGCTTGGTGTCCGTCGAGCTGTCACTGTTTCTTACATGATTCCGTACAGGTAATCTCGCCCTTTTGCGGGGATCATCGATGCGGCATTCCCGTGTTCTGAGTCCGAAATTGAATCTGTGGCATGGCTTGAGTAAAAGTAGGAATTCGTTGATATGACATATCCTGAGACATCAAGGGATCACCAGTTTACCATTGGAGGGAAGTGTGGATGGTTGAAATGGTAGATACACTCCTGGAAATGGAAAAAAGAACACATTGACACCGGTGTGTCAGACCCACCATACTTGCTCCGGACACTGCGAGAGGGCTGTACAAGCAATGATCACACGCACGGCACAGCGGACACACCAGGAACCGCGGTGTTGGCCGTCGAATGGCGCTAGCTGCGCAGCATTTGTGCACCGCCGCCGTCAGTGTCAGCCAGTTTGCCGTGGCATACGGAGCTCCATCGCGGTCTTTAACACTGGTAGCATGCCGCGACAGCGTGGACGTGAACCGTATGTGCAGTTGACGGACTTTGAGCGAGGGCGTATAGTGGGCATGCGGGAGGCCGGGTGGACGTACCGCCGAATTGCTCAACACGTGGGGCGTGAGGTCTCCACAGTACATCGATGTTGTCGCCAGTGGTCGGCGGAAGGTGCACGTGCCCGTCGACCTGGGACCGGACCGCAGCGACGCACGGATGCACGCCAAGACCGTAGGATCCTACGCAGTGCCGTAGGGGACCGCACCGCCACTTCCCAGCAAATTAGGGACACTGTTGCTCCTGGGGTATCGGCGAGGACCATTCGCAACCGTCTCCATGAAGCTGGGCTACGGTCCCGCACACCGTTAGGCCGTCTTCCGCTCACGCCCCAACATCGTGCAGCCCGCCTCCAGTGGTGTCGCGACAGGCGTGAATGGAGGGACGAATGGAGACGTGTCGTCTTCAGCGATGAGAGTCGCTTCTGCCTTGGTGCCAATGATGGTCGTATGCGTGTTTGGCGCCGTGCAGGTGAGCGCCACAATCAGGACTGCATACGACCGAGGCACACAGGGCCAACACCCGGCATCATGGTGTGGGGAGCGATCTCCTACACTGGCCGTACACCACTGGTGATCGTCGAGGGGACACTGAATAGTGCACGGTACATCCAAACCGTCATCGAACCCATCGTTCTACCATTCCTAGACCGGCAAAGGACAATGAATTCACGGTGTTCTTATTACAATTTCCAGGAGTGTAGAAACCAAGAGTTGAATACTGTAAGCAGGTTCAAATGGATATAGGATGCAGTAGTTATTCGTAGATGAAGAAGCATGCACAGGATAGGGTGAATAACTGCATGAACCAGTCTTAGGACTAGGGGTGTTGATAAACTATCGATGTATCTTCAGATAATATCGATATTTTTAGGCAAATTATTTTGCACAGACACATCGATATATCGACATCAAAACGGCAACTTTGAGTCCCGTTGCTTTTATTTTCTATTATAGTTTATGGCAATTTTTGGTTGTTTTTGTTGTGGTCTTCAGTCCAGAGACTGGTTTGATGCAGCTCCCCATACTACTCTATCCTGTGTTAGCCTCTTCATCTCCGAATAACTACTGCAACCTACATCCTTCTGAATCTGCTTGCGTATTCATCTCTTGGTCTCTCTGTACGATTTTTACCCTCCACACTTCCCTCCAGTACTAAATTGCTGATCCCTTGATGCCTCAGGACGTATTCTACCAACCGATACCTTCTAGTCGAGTTGTGCCACAACTTCCTCTTCTACCCGTTCTGTTCAGTACCTCATCATTATTTACATGATCCACCCACCTGATCTTCAGCATTCCTCTGTAACACCGCATTTCAAAAGCTTCTATTTTCTTCTTGTCTAGACTATGTCTTGTCCATTTTCACTTCCATACATGGCTACACTCCATACAAATACTTCCAGAAAATATTTCCTGACACTTAAATCTATATTCGTTTTTAACAAATGTCTTTTCTTCAGAAACGCTTTCCTAGCCATAGCCAGTCTACATTTTATGTCCTCTCTACTCCCCAAATAGCAAAACTCATTTACTACTTTAACTGTCTCTTTACCCAAACTAATTCCTTCAGCATCACACGACTTAATTCGACTACATTCCATTATCCTCGGTTTGCTTTTGTTGATGTTCATCTTATATCCTCCTTTCAAGACACTGTCCATTCCATTCAACTGCTCTTCCAGGTCATTTTTGGTAAATATTTGAAATTGTGCCTTTGAATTGTTCTTTTGAAATTGTAGTAGAATACAGATGTACTTTCACTGTGTGAAGGACTCTTACTACTTATTTAGCTTGCATCACGTCCAGCCTTTCTCTGTGACTGTGTGAAGCAAGTATTGGTGGCACAAAGAAGAAATCCGATGGCGCTGGAGGGTGGCTGTGTGAATGTAATAACAAGATTTCCGATGTGAAGATATAGCACACCAGTTACGTTAATAAATAATTTTTAACACAACTACTGTGCTATTTCTTCACATCGGCATTCTTCAAAAACGGTTGCTCAAAATGTCTAAATGACAAGACTGGTCTTTGCGGTGTGCAGAGGCGAGTGTGGGGAAATTCTGACGCAATCGGCGCTCGACGCTACTAACAGAAACTGCAACGTTTAACATCACCGCACGATTTTGACACTACAGCTGTTAGTTCGCTGGCGTTTGCAGAAATGAAAAAACAGGCAAGTCGACATGAAGTGTTCCGGTCAGATCCGATATGTGACGAAACCGAACGGCGGACCCCTCGGACACCTTTTATTGTGCCACTTCATGCAGTTAGCAGTATTAGCAAAGTGGTTATTGCCATTTTTCAATTCTGGCTCTAAGGGGGATAATCAGGCTGCTAGCTGATTAATGTACAGAGTATCTAATAATAAATGAAATAATAATAAATGAAATAATAAAATATACAGCTTTACAATCGGCAATGTACACTCATGCTCATAAATTAAGGATAATGCTGGTACATGGTGAAACAACGCTCTGGTGAGCGGTTTGCGGGTTTAAATCACCTCGGGGTATTTCCATGCGGTGCATTTGACCTGCGGTCGTCGCACCGTGGCGCTGGCAGCAGTTCACATACGCAGAGGTGTGTTGGTGCACGTCAGAGTACGCTGCAGCGAATAAGTGTGCAGACGTTTTCAGACGTGCTTATGGTGACTGTGTGTTGAAAGTGACTCAAAGAACACGTATTGATGAACAGTCCAGTCTGACGATGGCGACATGTCTGATCGCCGAAATATTGTGCCCGTTGGACACTATGAACGTAATGATGACGTTATGAGGGGTAGAATACTAGGGCGACTGGAGGCTCGTCAAACACCGCAGGTCGCAGCACGGGCCCTCTGTGTGCCACGAAGTATGATCTCAGGATTATGGCAACTATTCCAGCAGACAGGAAACGTCCAGGCGCTACACTACGGGTCGCCCACAGTGTACAACACTACAAGAAGACCGATATCTCACCATCAGTGCATGGCCACGGAGTACTGCAGATATCCTTGCTCGGGACCTTGGCGCAGCCACTGGAACAGTTGTGTCCAGACACACAGTCTACAGAAGACTGAGCAGGCATGGTTTATTCGCCCGGAGACCTGAAAGGTGCATTCCAGTGACCCCTGGTCACAGCAGAGCCCGTAAGGCCTGGTGTAAAGCACACAGTACATGGCCATTGGAACAGTGGTCCCAGGTTATGTGCACGGATGACTCCAGGTATAGTCTGAACAGTGATTCTCGCCGGGTTTTCATGTGGCGTGAACCAGGAACCAGATACGAACGCCTTACTGTCCTTGAAAGGGACCTATATGGAGGTCGTGGTTTGATGGTGTGGGGTGGGTTTATGATTGGTGCACGTACACCCCTGCATGTCTTTGACAGAGGAACTGTAATATGTCAGGTGTATCGGGACGCTATTTTGCACCAGTATGTCCGCCTTTTCAGGGGTGCAGTGGGTCCCACCTTCCTCCTGATGGATGATAGCACACGGCCCCACCGAGCTGCCATCGTGGAGGAATACCTTGAAACAGAAGATATCAGGCTAATGGAGTGGCCTGCCTGTTCTCCAGACCTAAACCCCCTCGAGCATGTCTGGGATGCTCTCGGTCGACGTATCGCTGCACGTCTTCAAACCGATGCGACACTTGAGGAGCTCCGACAGGCACTGGTGCAAGAACGGGAGGCTATACCCCAGCAGCTGCTCGACCACCTGATCCAGAGTATGCCAACCCATTGTGCGGGCTGTGTACGTGTGCATGGTGATCATATCCCATATTGATGTCGGGGTACATGCGCAGGAAACAGTGGCGTTTTTTAGCACATGTGTTTTGGGACGGTTTTCTCAACTTATCACCAATACCGTGGACCTAGAGATCTGTGTCGTGTGTGGTCCCTATGTGCCTATGCTATCAGCGCCAGTTTTGTGTAGTGCCACGTTATGTGGCACCACATTATGCAGTTATCCTTAATTTATGAGCATGAGTGTATCCTCAACCGAAAAGCCTAGCTTAGCTGGCCATGGCATTGAGCTGCCGATATTTTTATGGGCCGGGACGCCGATATTCACTCCTTCGATATATCGCTACATTATTTCGGTATATCGAGACCGATAATGATACTTTTTAAGTATCGATATGTCGGATTCCTTATATTTTTAAAAATATCAGCAGCCGTATTTCGGACTGAAGACCCACAAAATGAAGGTGCTTGTGGAACTGAGCCCCAAGTTTGACATTGCTCTAATTACTTAAGAAGCAAGTCCTCGCCTCCAGTGAACACTGAACCGGACGTCGGTGTGCACCGACGTTGGTGGGTGTCGGTAGTCGCGCTCTCGCCTGCCACCGCTGCCGGTGCGCCGGTAGCGGGCGTCGTGAGGCTGCGATGACGCGCCCTGCCAGACACAGCCTGATGCGCGGCGGCGGGTCAAGGCCGCTCCTCTGCTGCCGACTGCTTACTCACTGGGCGCCTTAATCAAGGCAGGACGCGCGTGCCATCTGTAGGTGCGCAGCGGGCAGCCAATTCGCGGCGGCGACAGTCGTCACACTGGGTATTCTGGGAAAAATTATGTGAAAACATTAATTGTGGCAGGCCCCTATTTTGGTCCATACTCAAGCCGATATTTTCTGTTTTAATATTTATTTGCGCTCACGTACCTCTTTGGACTAAGTAACTGTCAAAATTGTTCCGTATGGTTAGGCATTCCAGGCGGGAAGGGGCGCCCGGTGGATTGTGTCGAGGTCCGGTGAGCCAGCCAGTCTGTGGATGGTTTTTAGGCGGCTTTCCATCTGCCACGGCGAATGCGGGCTTTTTCCCCTTATTCTGCGTCAGCTACATTATGTCGACGATTTCTGCGCAAACAAGTTCTCCACGTACGCGTACACCACCATTACTCTTCCACGCAAACATAGGGGTTACAATCGTCTCGTGTGAGATGTTCCCTGGGAGGTCCACCGGGGGCCGAACCGCACAATAACCCTGGGTTCGGTGTTGGGTGGCGGAGGGGTGAAGTGGACTGCAGTAGTCGTCGTGGGGTTGTGGACCACTGCGGCTGCGGGGGGGGGGGTGGGGGGGGCGGAGCCTCTCCGTCGTTTCTAGGCCCCCAGTTAACATACAATACATAAAATACAATGGTTAGGCATATTTCTCCTGCCGGCTTTGACATCCCTCAGTGAAAACCTTCCTCCCTCTATCAGGGGCTGCCGGCCGGTGTGGGCGAGCGGTTCAAGGCGCTTCAGTCTGGAACCGCGCGACCGCTACGGTCGCAGGTTCGAATCCTGCCTCGGGCATGGCTGTGTGTGATGTCCTTAGGTTAGTTAGGTTTAAGTATTTCTAAGTTCTAGGGGACTGATGACCTCAGATGTTAAGTCCCATAGTGCTCAGAGCCATTTGAACCATCAGGGGCTCTCTCTTCGACTTATAGCTTCATGTGCCCTTCTAAGCATAGTGGGTGTGTACCATCTGTTTATCGCTGCTCCCAGATGCGTTGTCTGCGGTATCGTTTATATCCTATACGGGTCTCCTGTGCATCTACTGAAACCTAGTAGTTAAAACCTAGTAGTTAAAACGGCCAATACAATAGCAAAGGTTAATTTAAAAGTCTTCAACACTTCGCGCCCCTGTCAGCAACAGTATAAATATTAATTTTAATTTTAATAGTGAACAGCCTCAGTTGCACCGTTTAACTAGAATTTACCTAGGTTTCAGTCGGGATAACCCAACCTTTTTTAGAATAACGACTGAAACCTAGGTAAATTCTAGGTAAACGGTGCAACTGAGGCTGCTCATTATTAAAATTAAAATTGATTTAAAAGAACAAGCAACTGATCACCAAACGGGCGAGATAAAATGATGGTAAACCATTTTAAAAACCTGCCGTAACGACAAGAATGGCAGTTATATTAAAAATTTAAAACCCTGCTGTAAAACAGCAAATGCAATAGCAAAGGTTAATTTTAAAAGACAAGCAACTGATCACCACACACCAGGAATGGTAATAATATTTTAAAAAAGTTAGAAATCTGCTGTTAAACAGGAAACGCAATGGCAAAGGTTACTTAAACAAAACAAACAAATGATCCCCACAAGGGGGAATAAGATAATAAAACACAAGAACCAAGGGGGCACAGACAGTGCTCCGGGAATCGACCTCTGAGAGGATCCGGCAACAAACTTTTTTGCGAGCAATGAGATAGGCAGTCAAGAGTTGCATTCGCTTCACAAGATGGAAACTCAGAGTAGTGGCAGTCTACGAATGACTAAATAATCTTACTGAGGCTATCTGACGTTCGATGGAACAATACGCCAAAAGCACTCTACTCGCTGCTCTTTGCCTCGGCGACACTACGAGCAGCAACACGAACCCAAGTCACTAGAGAATCGCGAGATATCACAATACTGGAGGTTTCCGTACTTGCATGGAAATGCACTCATCTTAAAGCTTGCAGGATCCAGTTTACCACGAGGTCGTGCGCCCTCATGACCACAGGTCTTCCATGTGGCAGCCCATGCGCGCCGCCAGGGGTCCCATCGTGTTCGCGCACTGCGCGGACCTGACTCCTCCTGAGTCCCCAACCGAACTGCCACACTCAGACGACATGGACCAACAACCACGTCTCCGCAAAGATAGGGCAACAATTACTACATACCGATAACGGCCGCTGCTGCCACTAGCGGACAGTCAACACTTGCGAAACGAGTTGCGCCAGTCAACACGAGAAGAAGACAAACAACGGCAACCATGCCAACTAAACGATACCATCTGGCCTCCAACAGAGGGCGGAAACATACCAACAGCACCAATGCGAGCTGCAGCATGGCTCCTCTTCCTCCATTTCTTTCTAGCACTAAACGAGCCACCAATAGTGGGAACTTAAATATGCAACTCATGTGTATATACAGTGAAGTGACAAAAGTTATGGGTTAGTGATACGCACATAAACAGATGACGGTAGTATCGCGAACTCAAGGTATAAAAGGACAACGCGTTCGCGGAGCTGTCATTTGTTCTCAGGTGATTCACGTGAAAAGGTTTCCGACCTGATTGTCGCCGCACGACGAACTTTGAACGCTGAATTGTCGTTCGAGCTAGATGCATGGGACACTCCGTCTCGGAAATCGTTAGGGAATCAATGTTTCGAGACCCACAGTGTCAAGAGTCTTCCGCGAATACCAAATTTCAGGTATTACCTCTCATCATTGTCGGACGTCCTTCACTTAACGACCGAGACGAGCGGCGTTCGCGTAGAGCTGTCAGTGCTAACAGACAAGCGACACTTGAATAACTGCAGAAATCAATGTGGCTTGTACGACGAACGTATCCGTTAGTACAGTGCGGCAAAATTTGGCTTTAATGGGCTATGGCAGCAAACGAGTAATGAGAGTGCCTTTGCTAACAGCACGACATCGCCTACAGCGCCTCTCTTGGCCTCATGACTAGTGTGCCGTAGACTTCACGAAGTCATAGACCCAAGTTGTCAAAAAGCCACTGTGCAAGCTGGTGGTGGCTCCATAATGACGTGGGCTGTGTTGACACGGACTGGACTGGGCCTTCTGGTCCTATTGAACCCATGATTGACATGAAATGGTTGTATTGGGCTACTTGGAGACCATTTTTAGCCATTCATGGGTTTCTTGTTCCCAAAGAACAATGGGTGACATTGCGCCATATCACCAGCCCGCAGTTGTCCACAGCTGGTTTCATGAATACTGAGGACACTTCGAGCGCCCGACATGAATCCCATTGAATATTTATGGGACATAATGGAGAGGTCAGCTCGTGCACAAAATCTTGCATCCACAATCGTTTTACTGTTACGGATAGCTGTAGAGGCAGCATTGTTCAGTATTCTGCATGGGACCTCCAGAGACAATTTGAGTCCGTGCCACGCCGAGTTTCTGCTCTACGCCGAGCAAAAGGAGATCCAGCACGATATTAGGATGTATCCCATGACTTGTCACCTCAGTGTATTTACCTTAGATGATATTCTGGTATTTTCGGCCAACGCTAGAGGTGGACGGTTTCCTGTAATGACTGAGATTTGAACAACAAATAAAAACTTTACGGACTCTTTGTTAATTACCATCATCCAGCGCCATCGAAAACGCTGACATCAGGATTGAACTATACCATTACTGAAAAACAAAAATACAGTGCCATCAAAAGAGATGCAGCTGTAACTGTGAAACCAAACACTACCTGCCAGTTCGTCAATCAGATGAAAATCTCTCTCCTTCACAGCTACTGCTTTTAGATGGCTTGTCTCGTAATTATTATTTCACCAACAAAGCTGTACATTATAACTGCAAAGCTTCTTATTCAAATGATCATTTATATAATTACAATTTACGGTGAAGGCCAATTTTAAGCAGTGTCGTTTTATCAAAATAAAAAAAGGGTCTCTACAGAATGCCGAATTTGTTTGAATGAAAACATATTTACGAAATGCTAATTGAGCTGTCTTGACTTGGTGATGCTAGGCCTGAAAGCATACTGTAGAGTGTGTTAGTCTGCTCTGGTAGACGATGGTAAGTCGAGGAAAGTCAGAAGCTGCTCAGAGGTAGCAGAATCCCTTCATTAATTTGCCAGCTGAGTACTCGACATTGCATGGGTATGTTTATGTACCAATTCAATTAGTCCATTCCTCCTTCCCCCTCTCTTTGTCTGTCTCCTAAGCTCTCCTCTCTGTACATCTCCTCATGTCCCACTATCTGCCCATCTGGAACTCTCCCCTCCTCTTCCTGTCTCCTCCTCCCTCTCTCTCTACTCTCCTCACCCTCCCAAGTTCATCTTCTCCTGACCCCTCTATACCCTCCTCACCCCCTCATCTCCTCCACGCCCACCCTCTGTACAACCCCTCGTGCCCCCTCTGCGTATCTCCTACTCCCCCCCTCACTGTCCACTCTCGCCTCCCTCCTCTGCCCATCTCCTCCTTTGTCCATCTAATCCTCCCATATCTCTCTCTCTCTCTCTCTCTTTGTCCACCTCTTCTTCTCCCTCTTTCTTTCAGTCCATCTCCTCCTTTCCATTTTCCTCCTGTTTCCCCCTCTGCCCATCTCCTCCTCCTCGCTCTCTGACCATTTACCCCTCTTCCCTTTTCTCTATCCATTTCCCCCTCCTCTCTCTGTGTGTTCTCTTCTCGTACTTCATATATCTGTCCATCTCCACCTTCCCTCTCTCTGTCTGTCCATCTCTTTCTCCCCCAGTTGTCTATGCTATCACTCCCACCCACAGTATTTCTTTCGAGAATGTAAGTTCCGCCCGTGGTCTAGGGGCAGCGTCATTGATTCATAATCAAAACATCTTCGGTCCCGGGTTCGATCCCCGCCATTGCCTAAATTTTGATAAATAATCAGCATTGGCGGCCGAAGACTTCCGGCATAAGAAGTCAGCCTCATTCTGCCAACGGCCTTGTCAAAGAGGGCGGAGGAGCGGATAGAGGTTCAGGGCACTTTCTTGTCCTAGGGGTGGGAAATTGCCCCTAAAGGCGGAAGAATCAGCAACGATCAACGACATGAGGATGCAGAAAGCAATGGAAACCACTGCATCAAAGACACGTAACGTGTATCCACAGGACATGTGGCCTGTAATTGAAGAAGTGTCATGGTGATCTCTCCATTGGCAAAAGATTCCAGAATAGTCCCCCATTCGGATCTCCGGGAGGGGACTGCCAAGGGGGAGGTTACCACGAGAAAAAGATTGAATAATCAACGAAAGGATAACGTTCTACGAGTCGGGTCGTGGAATGTCAGAAGCTTGAACGTGGTGGGGAAACTAGAAAATCTGAAAAGGGAAATGCAAAGGCTCAATCTAGATATAGTAGGGGTCAGTGAAGTGAAGTGGAAGGAAGACAAGGATTTCTGTTCAGATGAGTATCGGTTAATATCAACAGCAGCAGAAAATGGTATAACAGGTTTAGGATTCGTTATGAATAGGAAGATAGGGCAGAGGGTGTGTTACTTTGAACAGTTCAGTGACCGGGTTGTTCTAATCAGAATCGACAGCAGGCCAACATAGACAACGATAGTTCGGGTATACATGCCGACGTCGCAAGCTGAAGATGAACTGATAGAGAAAGTGTATGAGGATATTGAAAGGGTAATGCACTATGTAAAGGGGGACGAAAATCTAATAGTCACGGGCGACTGGAATGCAGTTGTAGGGGAAGGAGTAGAAAAGAAGGTTACAGGAGAATATGGGCTTGGGACAAGGAATGAAAGATGAGAAAGACTAATTGAGTTATGTAACAAGTTTCAGCTAGTAATAGCGAATACCCTGTTCAAGAATCACAAGAGGAGGAGGTATACTTGGAAAAGGCCGGGAGATACGGGGAGATTTCAATTAGATTACATCATGGTCAGACAGAGATTCCGAAATCAGATACTGGATTGTAAGGCGTACCCAGGAGCAGATATAGACTCAGATCATAATATAGTAGTGATGAAGAGTAGGCTGAAGTTCAAGACATTAGTCAGGAAGAATCAATACGCAAAGAAGTGGGATACGGAAGTACTAAGGAATGACGAGATACGTTTGAAGTTCTCTAACGCTATAGATACAGCAATAAGGAATAGCGCAGTAGGCAGTACAGTTGAAGAGGAATGGACATCTCTAAAAAGGGCCATCACAGAAGTTGGGAAGGAAAACATAGGTACAAAGAAGGTAGCTGAGAAGAAACCATGGGTAACAGAAGAAATACTTCAGTTGATTGATGAAAGGAGGAAGTACAAACATGTTCCGGGAAAATCAGGAATACAGAAATACAAGTCGCTGAGGAATGAAATAAATAGGAAGTGCAGGGAAGCTAAAACGAAATGGCTGCAGGAAAATTGTGAAGACATCGAAAAAGATATGATTGTCGGAAGGACAGACTCAGCATACAGGAAAGTCAGAACAACCTTTGGTGACATTAAAAGCAACGGTGGTAACATTAAGAGTGCAACGGGAATTCCACTGTTAAATGCAGAGGAGAGAGCAGATAGGTGGAAAGAATACATTGAAAGCCTCTATGAGGGTGAAGATTTGTCTGATGTGATAGAAGAAGAAACAGGAGTCGATTTAGAAGAGATAGGGGACCCAGTATTAGAATCGGAATTTAAAAGAGCTTTGGAGGACTTACGGTCAAATAAGGCAGAAGGGATAGATAACATTCCATCAGAATTTCTAAAATCATTGGGGGAAGTGGCAACAAAACGACTATTCACGTTGGTGTGTAAAATATATGAGTCTGGCGATATACCATCTGACTTTCGGAAAAGCATCATCCACACAATTCCGAAGACGGCAAGAGCTGACAAGTGCGAGAATTATCGCACAAGCAGCTTAACAGGTCATGCATCGAAGCTGCTTACAAGAATAATATACAGAAGAATGGAAAAGAAAAGTGAGAATGCGCTAGGTGACGATCAGTTTGGCTTTAGGAAAAGTAAAGGGACGAGAGAGGCAATTCTGACGTTACGGCTAATAATGGAAGCAAGGCTAAAGAAAAATCAAGACACTTTCATAGGATTTGTCGACCTGGAAAAAGCGTTCGACAATATCAAATGGTGCAAGCTGTTCGAGATTCTGAAAAAAGTAGGCGTAAGCTATAGGGAGAGATGGGTCATATACAATATGTACAACAACCAAGAGGGAATAATAAGAGTGGACGATCAAGAACGAAGTGCTCGTATTAAGAAGGGTGTAAGACAAGGCTGTAGCCTTTCGCGCCTACTCTTCAATCTGTACATCGAGGAAGCAATGATGGAAATAAAAGAAAGGTTCAGGAGTGGAATTAAAATACAAGGTGAAAGGATATCAATGATACGATTCGATGATGACATTGCTATCCTGAGTGAAAGTGAAGAAGAATTAAATGATCTGCTGAACGGAATGAACAGTCTAATGAGTACACAGTATGGTTTGAGAGTAAATCGGAGAAAGACGAAGGTAATGAGAAGTAGTAGAAATGAGAACAGCGAGAAACTTAACATCAGGATTGATGGTCACGAAGTCAATGAAGTTAAGGGATTCTGCTACCTAGGCAGTAAAATAACCAATGACGGACGGAGCAAGGAGGACATCAAAAGCAGACTCGCTATGGCAAAAAAGGCATTTCTGGCTAAGAGAAGTCTACTAATATCAAATACCGGCCTTAATTTGAGGAAGAAATTTCTGAGGATGTACGTCTGGAGTACAGCATTGTATGGTAGTGAAACATGGACTGTGGGAAAACCAGAACAGAAGAGGATCGAAGCATTTGAGATGTGGTGCTATAGACGAATGTTGAAAATTAGGTGGACTGATAAGGTAAGGAATGAGGAGGTTCTACGCAGAATCGGAGAGGAAAGGAATATGTGGAAAACACTGATAAGGAGAAGGGACAGGATGATAGGACATCTGCTAAGACATGAGGGAATGACTTCCATGGTACTAGAGGGAGCTGTAGAGGGCAAAAACTGTAGAGGAAGACAGAGATTGGAATACGTCAAGCAAATTATTGAGGACGTAGGTCGCAAGTGCTACTCTGAAATGAAGAGGTTAGCACAGGAAAGGAATTCGTGGCGGGCCGCATCAAACCAGTCAGTAGACTGATGACCAAAAAAAAAAAAAGTAATATGAGTACCAGGATCGGCTGAAATCGATCCAGGGGCTTAGGAGGACAAGGACGGAATGCCGCAGGATTCCACGATTTCATGTCACATAAGTCGGCGTACGTAACAACTGATATTTTTCTTCTGTGGCTAAGGAACCATTTTGCACCGAGGGAGTCTGAGAGAACAGTCGTGCTTATTTTGGATGGACATAGCTCTCATTGCAGCAGCGTGGATACATTAGAGTTCGCAGAAGAAAAAAACATAATTTTGCTGTGTCTACCCAGCCACACCACACACTATCTGCAGCAGCTAGACAGATCATTTTTTAAAGCTCTGAAATCCTATTATTACAATGCTTGCAATTCGTACATTAAAATGAATCCAAACAGAAAAATTTCCAGACTAGTGTTCGGAGGACTGCTTACAAAGGCATGGGTACAAGCATCTACGACAGAGAATGCAATATCGGGGTTCAGAAGCACAGGAATCATCCCGTTTAATCCTGATGTCATCCCCGAATACGCGTTTTTAAGATCAGCTTCATATCAACATCAGGAAAACAACGAACGACATGAAAACAGACCTACTTCACCTCGACCAAGTTGTTCGCACTGGCAGGAGATACCTAATCACTCGGAAGAAGCAACTGCAGACGTAGATAACGATCAGGGACTTGAACACATGCAAGCTTCACCACAATTGGACTGTTCGCAGCGGGTGGAAAATCCACAGGAAAACATGCAGTCTTCATCAGAAGCAACAGATATGACCTCGACAGTGGCAACAGAAGAGTCTCAAATAACCCCTGGCAAACTCTTGGACCACCGAGCGAGGTGGCGCAGTGGTCAGCACACGGGACTCGCATTCGGGAGGACGACGGTTCAATCCCGCGTCCGGCCATCCTGATTTATGTTTTCCGTGATTTCCCTAAATCGCTCCAGGCAAATGTCGGGATGGTTCCTTTGAAAGGGCACAGCCGACTTCCTTCCGTGTCCTTCCCTAATCCGATGAGACCGATGACCTCGCTGTTTGGCCTCTTCCCCCAAACAACCCAACCCAGCCCAAAGTCTTGGACCATATTTCGCCGATACCATCCTAGATAAAGTTGTATCTGCAAGGAAGAAGTCCAGAGCTATAACTGAGGTTTTGACTTCTCCAGAAAACATCGACAACCTGCGAAACAGAAAACGACTAAATAAGTCAGTGAAAAGGAGAGCAAATGCTAAAAAGAGGATCAAAGGAGAAACCGTAACCAAAGGAAAAATAATAAGCAAAGAGACTACCAAAGGAATTATGCAAAAGAAGCAACCTAAGAAACGAAAAGCGTCTACCACTGACACCAAATCCAACTCGTCGCTGGATATCCAATTGCAAGACGATGATGACGACGCGGATGATGAAGAATGTTGTTGTATAGGGTGCGGTGAACAGTACAGTTGCACTAAAAAGGATGTGGATTGGATCAAATGTATTAGCTGCCAACTTTGGCTGCATGAAGACTGTTCAAAATATGAATATATGTATGACATATGTGGCAAAAAGCAGGGAAAATAAGTTCACCATTTCACCCAAAGGGCATTCACCATTTCACCAATGTATAAAGTATTGTTTTTTTTTAACTTTTGTAGTGCCTTAAAGAGGATGTGGTACTGTTAATGTGTTACTTATGTATTTTGTGAAAGGAGAGTGTTTTTATTTTGTTTTCTTGTCTTGTACGAGGCCCAAATTTTTTGTTCACCATATCACCCTGATTTATCCTAGACAACGTGAAGCATTAAAATCACCATATTATCTTTTTTCTATTTTTTATTAATCCAGTATCTAAGCTTTTTAGACTGACAGATTATTGTAGCTTTGTGAGACAGTGGATAGCGATTCATGATTTTATCAGGGTCTTAATATGACTTGCATCTCTGGCAAAAATGCGAATTTCCTTTTATTTCTGACATTGCCGGTTTCTGTCTGCATGGGTCATCGTCAGATAGTATTTTCCATGGGCGTCACTTTGTGAATAAAATGTTGATTACATGTATTGTAAAAGCATTTAATTAAAATTTTGATGAGTGGTAGCATGATTATATAAACAACTTTCTGGGGAGGGCAACCACAGCTCACAGACATTATGAACAACTCAATGAGCATTCAAATTATCATTAATATAATAGCAATAAAAAAGTCGAGAGTGATGAGGTGTTTTCAAAAGCCGCATAGCTGTATGAAGGTGCTTTATTCGCAACTACCGGCTTTACGTCAGTATAGACGCACCGTCAGGTTTATAATGGCTGTATTTTCGTTATGTAGGTGGACAATTACATAGTACCAGCATTCGGAAAATTATCCACGTTAGGTGTAAAATCACAATGGTGAGTTGTCATAATGAAATTGAGTACACCCAAAGGATGCTGGTCAAAATGTACGAAACATGACTTCTGAATGAGGCAGGTTGCCTCCCCGTTTGCTTACACAACATCGGCCTGTTAGCAGTGCTGCGGAAGTACGCACATCACACCGGATTTTAGGATTTATTTGCACTGGTTTTATGCCCTGAGGTGACAAAAGTTACGAGATAGCGATATGCACTTATACAGATGGCGGTAGTATCGCGTGCACAAGGTACAAAAGGGCAGTGCTTAAACAGAGTACTCTATCGCATCCGTCTCCCCTCCCCCACGCGGATCCTGTACGACCTTATTCCGTTCCCCCACCTCCTCCTTTTCCTCTAACTTATACGGATCCTGTACACCTCCCGTAAACTCGATCCTCCTCACCTGCTGGTCTCTCCCATCCTCTCCCGCCCCCGTCTGCTGCCGCGCCTGTATTTCCACATCCCACCTGCTCTCCATCTCTCCACTCTCCACACTCTCTCCCAAGGTGGCTTCCGCCAGCTCCCCCTCCCTGATGATGCCCTCCTCCCCTCCATCTACCCCTTCTACCAACTTTGATCCTCCCTCCCTCTTCCTGTGTTTATTCCTGTGGGCACAGTCTCTCCCTTCTCTCCCCCTTCCCCCTCCTCCATTTCTCCCCACTCCTCCCCCGGGCTTCCCCTACCCCCATACCTCCATTCCTCCTACCATCTCCTCTGCCATTGGAAGCTTTGCTCTCCCGTCTCCCTCTCCCACCCACTTCTTCCCCTCTTGGCAGGTCCCAGGACTCGCACACGTTACGTGGACATTCGCGCGCCAGAGATCATCGCCTAGTGTTTGTGTGTGGCGTCGTGTTCGTGCTCAAGTGTTGCAGTGTTTATTCCTTTGTGCTCCAACGTTCGTGTGTGCCATCTATCATCTCTGTGCATGTCCACGTGCCTGAACATTCTTATCTTGGACTCTGCGCCCATGAACGGCTCCGTGTGTATTAATTTTGTATGTCTACGTTTGTACATCAACCTACGGTCGCAGGTTCTAATCCTGCCTTGGGCATGGATGTGTGATGTCCTTAGGTTTAAGTAATTCTAAGTTCTAGGGGACTGTTGACCTCAGCAGTTAAGTCCCATAGTGCTCAGAGCCATTTGAACCATTAGAGAGCAGTGGCGTTCACGTAAAGTTGTCAGTGCTAACAGACAAGTAACGTTGCGTGAAATAACCGCAGAAATCAGTGATGGAAGTATGACGAACTTATCCGCTAGGGCAGTGCGGCGAAATTTGACGTAAATGGACTATGGCAGCAGACGATCTACGCGAGGGCGTTTGCTAACGGCACAACATTGCCTGCAGCGTCTCTCCTGGGCTCGTGACCATATCGGTTGGACCCAGACGACTGGAAAATCGTGGACTTGTCAGATAAGTAGCGATTTCAGTTGGTAAGAGCTGATGGTAGGGTGGAGTGTGGCGCAGCCCCCGCGAAGCCATGGACTCAGGTGGTCAATAAGGAACTGTTCAAGCTGGTGGTGGCTCCATAACTGTGTGGGCTTTCATATTAAATTGACTGGGTCCTATGGTCCAACTGAATCGATCATTGACCATTTGTAGCCTTCATGGACTTCGTGTTCCCAAACAACCGTGCAATTGGTAAGAATTACAATGCGCCATTTCACTGGGCTACAATTGTTCGCAATTGGTTTGAAAACAATTTTCGACAGTTCGAGCGAATGATTTGGCCACACAGATCGCCCATCATGAATCCCAAGGTGTATTTATGGTACTTAATCGAGAGGTCAGTTTGTGGACAAAACAGTGCACCTTCGTAATTATGGGCTACCATGGAAGCAGCACAGCTCAATATTTCTTCAGGGAGCTTCCACTGACTTGTCGAGTCCACGCCACATTGAATTGCTGAACTACACCGGGCGAAAGGAATTCCGCAACGATACTAGGAGTTATCGCACGGCTGTTGTCACCTCTACCTCTGGCGTCCACCGGGTCCTATAATACACTCCTGGAAATGGAAAAAAGAACACATTGACACCGGTGTGTCAGACCCACCATACTTGCTCCGGACACTGCGAGAGGGCTGTACAAGCAATCATCACACGCACGGCACAGCGGACACACCAGGAACCGCGGTGTTGGCCGTCGAATGGCACTAGCTGCGCAGCATTTGTGCACCGCCGCCGTCAGTGTCAGCCAGTTTGCCGTGGCATACGGAGCTCCATCGCAGTCTTTAACACTGGTAGCATGCCGCGACAGCGTGGACGTGAACCGTATGTGCAGTTGACGGACTTTGAGCGAGGGCGTATAGTGGGCATGCGGGAGGCCGGGTGGACGTACCGCCGAATTGCTCAACACGTGGGGCGTGAGGTCTCCACAGTACATCGATGTTGTCGCCAGTGGTCGGCGGAAGGTGCACGTGCCCGTCGACCTGGGACCGGACCGCAGCGACGCACGGATGCACGCCAAGACCGTAGGATCCTACGCAGTGCCGTAGGGGACCGCACCGCCACTTCCCAGCAAATTAGGGACACTGTTGCTCCTGGGGTATCGGCGAGGACCATTCGCAACCGTCTCCATGAAGCTGGGCTACGGTCCCGCACACCGTTAGGCCGTCTTCCGCTCACGCCCCAACATCGTGCAGCCCGCCTCCAGTGGTGTCGCGACAGGCGTGAATGGAGGGACGAATGGAGACGTGTCGTCTTCAGCGATGAGAGTCGCTTCTGCCTTGGTGCCAATGATGGTCGTATGCGTGTTTGGCGCCGTGCAGGTGAGCGCCACAATCAGGACTGCATACGACCGAGGCACACAGGGCCAACACCCGGCATCATGGTGTGGGGAGCGATCTCCTACACTGGCCGTACACCACTGGTGATCGTCGAGGGGACACTGAATAGTGCACGGTACATCCAAACCCTCATCGAACCCATCGTTCTACCATTCCTAGACCGGCAAGGGAACTTGCTGTTCCAACAGGACAATGCACGTCCGCATGTATCCCGTGCCACCCAACGTGCTCTAGAAGGTGTAAGTCAACTACCCTGGCCAGCAAGATCTCCGGATCAGTCCCCCATTGAGCATGTTTGGGACTGGATGAAGCGTCGTCTCACGCGGTCTGCACGTCCAGCACGAACGCTGGTCCAACTGAGGCGCCAGGTGGAAATGGCATGGCAAGCCGTTCCACAGGACTACATCCAGCATCACTACGATCGTCTCCATGGGAGAATAGCAGCCTGCATTGCTGCGAAAGGTGGATATACACTGTACTAGTGCCGACATTGTGCATGCTCTGTTGCCTGTGTCTATGTGCCTGTGGTTCTGTCAGTGTGATCATGTGATGTATCTGACGCCAGGAATGTGTCAATAAAGTTTCCCCTTCCTGGGACAATGAATTCACGGTGTTCTTATTTCAATTTCCAGGAGTGTATATCCTGCAGGATGTTTTCCGGCCTGGCTCACTCTGCAGCCATGCTATGTACATTTTGACAAGCACTTTTTAGATGTACTAAGTTTTATTACGACTAGGCAGAAGTGTGGTTTTACTCTTGTCGTGGATAATTTCCTGGATGCTGGAACTCTGTAATTGTCCATCTATATTATGAAAATATAACCATCATAAACCTGAAGACGCGGAAGACCGGAAGTTTAGAATAAAGCAGCTTCATACAGCTAGCTATGCGTCTTCAGTAAACACCACATCATTCCGCACTTTTTAATTGTTATAATTTTTATGATCATGTGAATGGTTATTGTGTGTTGAGACTTTTTTATGTTAGTGTAATGAACACGTTGTATCTTGTTGTAACTTATCATAATGCAGCTACCAAAATATATCCGCGTCCTTTGTTTATAAGAGCGATCTGATGTTGGTCGTAGTGATCGAAATCTCTCACACCAACTGCGACATGGTCGCGTATACAAACAGTTATCCGATACTGTCAAATGTTTTTTATTTCACTTTGATTACAATATAAATTCTTTAGACGATGACCGGTTTCAGTCCGTAATGACCATCCTAAAAAAAAATGGTTCAAATGGCTCTGAGCACAATGGGACTCAACATCTGAGGTCATCAGTCCCCTAGAACTTAGAACTACTTAAACCTAACTAACCTAAGGACATCACACACATCCATGCCCGAGGCAGGATTCGAATCTGCGACCGTAGCGGTCACGCGTTTCCAGACTTAAGCGCCTATAGCCGCACGGCCACACCGGCTGGCTGACCATCCTCAGATCTATAATATACAAATATATACACCTAGTGAGCAGTGTGTCTTTCAACATAAAACAGCAATACGTATCACAATATACTATCATACAACCAGGGAGATGTACAGAAAATGCGGTGAAACGTACCTTTTTTACACCATGACCTAAAGTGATAAGACCATAATGGCATCTTCAAAACATATAAATATAATCAGCATAGCATCGTCATATAGATCTAAAATAAGGTGTAGAATAGGCCGCATCACCCACACAGTCATTATTGCAACTGGCTACTGAAGTACAGTAGCTACCAGGAATCTGTTTGCCTACATCATCCCTAGATGTCACTACTGTCAGCTTAGATGTAGTCATCATTTACGCAAAAAACATAATCTGATAGAAACACATTATGTAAAATACATGTGGCAGACTTTTAAATTTTTTTTTCTTTATTGTGATTTTAACACCTTATACAAAGGCGGGCTGGCAGCGGCACAATACGCCGCTCTTCAGCCTCGAGTTGGACAACAAGTAGTACATAAAGGTGGCACAGAGTAGACAGTAAAAACGGTGGGCAAAAAATGTAGACACTAAAAATCGAAAAAACATGGAGCCGTTCACGCTGGTCGAGAAACATCACTAACACTGGGCGACACGAAGCACAGAACATGGATGATGGTGATGGCACATGAACGGTGGTGGCATGACGGCGAACAACACTACACACAAACGAAGGCACACACACGAAACACTGACGGCGATGATCTCCGGCGCGCGAATGTTCACTGAGCGTGTATGAGTCCGGGGACCTGCCAAGAGAGGAGGTGGAGGAGGAGGAAGGGGAAGGGGAATGGGAGAGGGGAGAGCAGAGATGCCATGGGCAAAGGAGAGAGGGGGAGGGAGGAAGGGGGAGGGGAAGCCTAGGGGAGAGGGGAGGAGGGAGGGGGGAAAGGAAAGAGAAGGGAAGGGAGGGAGGGAGGGTGCCTAAAGGATAGGACACAGGAGGTGGGGGGAGGATCAAAGTTGATAGGAGGGGTAGATGCAGGGAAGCAGGACATCATCAGGGAGGGGGAGCTGGCGGAAGCCACCTTGGGAGAGGGTAAGGAGGGTTGAGAGATGGAGACCGGGTAGGACGTGGGAATACAGGTGCGGCAGTGGGCGGGGGTGGGAGAGGATCGGGGAGACGAGCGGGTGAGGAGGATCGAGTTTACGGGAGGTGTACAGGATCCGTATCCTTTCAAGGAAAAGGAGGAGGTGGGGGAAGGGGATGAGATCATACAGGATCTGTGTAGGGGAGGGGAGACGGATGCGATAGGCGAGGCGGAGAGCAAGGCATTCAAGGATTTGGAGGGATTTATAAAAGGTAGGGGAGGCGGAGATCCAAGCCGGATGGGCATAACAAAGGATTGGGCGGATGAGGGATTTATAGGTGTGGAGGATGGTGGAGGGGTCCAGACCCCACGTACGGCTGGAGAGGAGCTTGAGGAGACTGAGGCGGGAGTGTGCCTTGGCTTGGATTGTCCGGAGGTGGGGAGTCCAGGAGAGGCGACGGTCGAGGGTGACGCCAAGGTGCTTAAGGGTGGGAGTGAGGGCGATAGGACGGCCATAGATGGTGATGTAGAAATCAAGGAGGCGGAAGGAAGGAGTGGTTTTGCCTACAATGATCGCCTGGGTTTTGGAAGGATTGACCTTGAGCAACCACTGGTTGCACCAAGCGGTGAACCAGTCAAGATGGGATTGGAGAAGGTGTTGGGAGCACTGCAGGGTGGGGGCAAGGGCAAGGAAGGCGGTGTCACCGGCAAACTGGAGAAGGTGGACGGGGGGTGATGGCGGCGGCATGTCCGCCGTGTACAAAAGGTACAGAAGGGGGAGAGGACGGAGCCTTGGGGCACACTGGCAGAGGGGAAAAAGGTGTAGGAATCGGTGTTATGGATGGTGACATAGGAAGGACGGCGGGAGAGAAAGGAGCCGATCAGACGGACGTAGTTAATGGGAAGGGCGAAGGTTTGGAGCTTGAAGAGGAGACCGGAATGCCATACGCGGTCATATGCACGTTCGAGGTCCAGGGAGAGGAAGATTGCGGAGCGACGGGAATTAAGCTGTTCGGAAAGGAGATGAGTGAGGTGAAGGAGAAGGTCGTCGGAAGAGAAGGACGGCCGAAAGCCACACTGGGTAATGGGAAGGAGGTGGTGCTGGCGGAGATGCTGGTGGATGCGTCGGGTGAGGATAGATTCCAGGAACTTGCTGAAGACCGAGGTAAGGCTGATGGGACGGTAGGAGGAGACGGCGGACGGCGGTTTGCCAGGTTTAAGGAACATGAGGATACGGGAGGTTTTCCACAGGTCGGGGTAGTAACTGGTGGACAGGACTACATTGTAGAGCCTGGCCAGGGTGGAGAGGAAAGAGACAGGAGCTTCACGAAGGTGACGGTAGGTGACACGATCGTGACCAGGAGCGGTGTTGCGTTTCGTGTGGAGTGTATCAATGAGATCCTGTGTAGTGATAGTGGCATTGAGTTCCGTGTGTGTAATGTTGTCCAAGTACTGGAAACCAGGAGCGAGGGGAGGGACAGAGGTGTTAGTTCGATCGCGGATATCTGGGAAGAGGGAGTAATCGAACTGGGGATCATCGGGGATGGAAAATACATCGGAGAGGTAGGAGGCAAAGTGGTTGGCCTTACTAAGGGTGTCAGGGAAGGGGTGATCATCATGGAGAAGAGGATAGTAGGGGGAGGGTTTAGTTCCGGTAAGGCGACGGAAGGCTGACCAGAACTTGGACGAGTTGATTGGTAGGGTAGCATTTAAACGGGTGCATGTCTGTCGCCAGCCTGGCGTTTCTTAGCAGCGAGCAAACTGCGAATGTGTCGTTGGAGTTGCCGGTGGTGTTGTAGTGTGTCCGGGTCATGCGTGTGGAGGAAGGCACAGTAGAGACGGCGGGATTCACAGAGGAGGAGGACGGCCTGTGGGGGTAAGGTAGGACGGTGGGGGTGGATGGCGACAGTAGGGACATGGGCCTCCACGGCCTCAGACAAGGTCTGCTGGAGAAAGGAGGCAGCATGGGTGACATCATCGGGGTGGTGGTAGGTGAAAGGGTGGCTATCGACCTGGGTGGAGAGGGTATCCCGGTAGGCATTCCAGTCGGCACGGAAATAGTCATGGACATACTAAGGGGGAGGGTCAGTACGAGGGTCGGGGCGAGGGCGACGACCGTCTGAAACGGTGAGGAGGACTGGGAGATGGTCGCTACCAATAGGCTCCAGGACATCCACCGTTATGCGGCCAAGGAGGTTGGGGGAGGAGAGGATAACATCAGGAGTTGGATTCGGGACGGGTGTGCTGGGGGATGGGGATGAGGTTGCCTTGAAGGGAGGAGAGGAACCGATGCCACCGCCGTAACTGGGCGGCGGAACGACTATGGATGTTGAGGTCGGTGGCGATCACGTAGGAGGAGAAGGTACGGTCAATGTGGGAGAGGAAGTCGTAGGGAATAGGGGTGTTAGGGCGGACATAGATGGTGGCGCAGGTAACGGTAAGGCTGGGGAAGAAGAGACTAAGGATCAGGTGTTCGGTGGGGTCGGGAAGGAGAGGTTGGAGCCGAACGGGGATCTGGCGGTGGTGACCAATGGCAACTCCGCCACGCGCAATTGGGAGGGGGTTATCGGAGCGGTGGAGGAGATAGGGTGAGGTGTGGATGGAGTGGTGGGGTTGGAGGAAGGTTTCATTGAGGAGGAAGGCATCCACGCAGTGGGTGGCAAGGCTGTGCAGGAAGAGGTTCTTGTTGGCGGAGAGGGAGCAGACATTGTTGAAAAGGATACGTTGCTGTCGCGCCATGACAGGAATTTAGACGAGGGTGTCAAGACGGGAGAAGGTGAAATGGGCCTGGTTGTTGGAGTAGGTGGCATACATCTTGAGGCGGAAGATGGAATGGGCGGCAAGGGAGATCTGCTGGAGGGTGTGGGGGCGCTGAAAGGGATGAACATGTTGAAGGACGATGGTGATGAACCTGATGATGTCCTCAGCAGTGGGGGTGGGACGAAGGGAATTGCCAGGAGGGGTGGGGGCGTCCAGGGGACAGACAGGGACGGTGAGTTCAGGAGCGGTCGGAGGGGGTCAGGCTTTACACTTTTGGGAGTAGGTGGGATGGGGGAGATTGCAGGTATTGCAGGAAGGAGGGGATTGGAGGTTAGGGCACTGCCTGAGGAAGTGCGCTTGCCTACAATGCGGGCAGGTGGGGGCCTCGCGGCACTCAGCTGTGGGGTGCACGTTATAGCGCAGACACCTCTGGCAGTGCAGGGATTGAGGAGGGGAACGGGAGGGGTCAACCTTATAACGCTGGTTAAAAAGGAGGGCACCCTCCTTCAGGAGACGGCCTATGGAGGGGGCGTGCTCAGAAAAAACCCGCATAAGGCAGGTGGGGCCGGCAGCGTTATGGATCCGGCGAACCGCACGCACCTCCAGATGGGGATGGGCCTGAAGCTCCGCCAATACCTCCTCCTCCGTGATCACTGGACTGAGCCGAGTGATCATGGCGGTGAGGGTCGGCGGGCGACACGGAGGTTGGGGTTGGCATGAGGGAGGTGGCGAGGGAGCAGGGGTGAGAGAAGCATGAGGGCCAAAGCGGGTGACAGGGATGCGGGAAAGGAGGTCTGTGTGGAGGGTAGGGCTGGGGGAGGAGATGAGTAACGAATCACGGCAAGGAGTGAGGAGGGAGATAGGGGCACCAGGACAATTCTGGCGAAGGAAGAGGGTGAGGTTCCGGGCTTCAAGGAGGGATCCGGACGGGAGAGGAGGTAGCAGTAGTAGGAGGGGGTAGAGGAGGAGGAGGAGGGGGCAGGGACGGGCGGGGAGACATCCATGGCATCAGGGGTGGGGGAAGGGGGACGAGGCGGAGCCTTTTTGGGAGCAGACAAGGCAGGGGTGCCACTGGGGCGCTTGACGGCGGCGGAGGAGGTGTGGGGGATGGGAACAACTGGAATGTGGCGGGGAGTGGCAGGTCCCGGGGCTGGAGTCGGCGCCGGAGATGGTGACGGTGACGGTGAAGGCGAAGGCGACGGCGACGATGACGGTGGCGGTGGCGGCGGAGATGGCGAAGGCGACGGGGAGAGCTGGGCGTGGACAGTGGCCCGACGGGCCACCACCCTAGCCGGAGCTGCAGTGACAGGCTGGGGGAGTGGGGGGAAAGGATCAGAACGAGAGGAGCGGGAGGAAGAAGCGGGAGAGGGGGCGACAAAGAGCGAGGGCGAAGGGAGAGTGAGAAGAGGTGGGATGGAAGGAGGGGGGTAGGACTGGGCACACCACGTTATAGTGGTGGAGGCGGCGGAAGGGGAAGTGTAAACGATGGCGGTGGTGGTAGTGGTGGCGGTGGTGGTGGGGGCGGACATGATGACAGGGAGAAACAATAACGCACAGAAGGAAAAGGGAAGGACACAAACCGGGGACAGACGAAGACAAAGACGGAGGAAGACGAGGACGGCCGAAGACGAGGGTCGGACGGCGACGACGGCGGCGGCGACCAGGCGGCGGCGGCGGCGGCGGCGAGCACCGGCTGGCGGCGACGGCGGCGGCGGCGGCGGCGGCGAGCACCGGCTGGCGACGGCGGCGGCGAGCACCGGCTGGCGACGGCGGCGGCGGCGAACAGACGGACGAACGGATGGACGGACAGCGAGCAGGCAGGCGGACGGACGGACGAACGAGCGAACGAACAGCTACAGCAGTAAGCGGCGGGCAGACGGGCAGCCAGACAGACAGACAGACAGACGGACGGACACAATCGTCGAAGACGGAGATTGCAACCTGAGAGTAGCCCAGGCTTTGCAAGCTGACGCCTTCGAATGAGGGGATCCAACCCTCTGATCAACTTTTAAAATTGATAACTATCCTAGAAACTAAATTTGATACATTAAAAGACGAATACAGTTACCCTTATAAAATTATTAAAAGGAAATATATGAATAGAATAGGAGCTATCCTTTTTATGGTGAATTTATGGTCAACAATTAATATACGTATTACATTGCCTGTAGCAACCTATAAATTGGCTATCAAAGATAAAATGTCTATATGACAGCTGAAGGACATATCAATGATCAGCGCCCTCTGTTGGGTCGGCCGCCAGGATGTTATTTAGGCGTGCACCGATCTTAAGAACTTAACCACTAGAGGGCTTTACATACAACGTGATACATCTCTCACAGGAAACTTTTAAACAACATATTAACAGTGAATAAATAAAATTATATAGTCTGGTTATACATTCAATGAGTAGGTAGGACATAATCAGTTACAGGATCAGTGTGATTAATGTATGAAAGTAAGGCAAATGCCTTCTGTTCTCGACATAAATCATCAAGTAAGGCTAAGTATAAATACGCGAGGCATTTTCGAAATTTGTAACTGAAGTAAGTGAAGAAATCTGCGATCAGCGACGTTCAGATTGTACGACTAATTTGCGGTTATGATTTTGTCATAAAATGTGGTTGTGCTTGAAATAAAAGGATGTAATACGTCAGTGACTGACGTCTTTTGACAGAACGTCTTTTTTCCAAGTTCTCTAACAATAATTTTCGCATGTCAAAAGTGTCTAGATACATTGCTGCATCGCTAAAAGCGGGACTCAACAAATTCAGCGGCACAAGTTGCTGACCTGTCTGTATGTGTCAACCCTGCTTGCTAGTGTAAGCCTAAGAGAATTTGTGTGAGTGCTTCCGAGCGTCGGCGTCGATAGCGGAGCAGAGCGAGTGAAGTATGTGGAGAGCGAGCGGGTGAGCAGAGTGTATTTCTGTCGCCATTGGCGGCGCTTGCTGTCGGCAGGAGGGCAGCGGGTCGGACCTGGAGCCGGAACCGCCGTTCCTGCCGACGGCGGGGGCGGAGGCGGAGCCGGAGCCGGAGGGGGCGGACGGCGGCCGTACCGACGAGGAGGCGGGCGCGGCGGTGCCGGGGGCGGCGCCGGTGTCGGGCTGCGAGGACCTGGCCGCGGGGGCGGCGGCGGTCGGGGGGGTGCGCCGCCTGGGCGCCGCAGACCTCAACGAGGCCGGCAGGGACTTCCGCCTCCGCTACTGCCACTGGGACCACGAGGGCCGCGCCTGGACGGTCAGTACCACTACACTGCTAGCATTGGCAACGAGAGGAAGCGACGAAATACGAGGGGCGTTCCGGAAGTGACGGCGACACATTTTTTCTTTCTCGGTCAGTTTCGGTTAAACAGATGCGGATTTTTTTCTGAGACATGTGGAATATTCCCGCTTCACTTCGTATAGTTTCATGAAGTTACGATATGTGGCGGCTCTATACCCAGACTGGCGTCTGTAACCAGATACGTTCCAAGGAGAGAGCTGTCATTGAGTTTTTGGCGATAAACCAGAGCATCGCAGATATTCATAGGCGCTTGCTGAATGTCTACGGAGACCTGGCAGTGAACAAAAGCATGGTGAGTCGTTGGGCGAGGCGTCCGTCATCATAGCAACTGTTCTTCCTCATCCATCCTACAGACAGGATTTCGCACCTTCCCTCCGTTTGGGCCATTAGATGATGCACTCTATAGCAAGCAGTACGTATATGACGGGGAAGTTATTCAACCAGCAAGACGTTGGCTCTCATCTTGACCAGTAGAATGGTACCATGCGGGCATACAGGCACACCCAGTACTGTGGTGTAAGGCTGTCGCATTGAACAGAGACTATGTTGAGAAACAAGGTTTTGTATCCAAAAGAGTGGGGAATAACAATGTGTGTATTGGAATCCTGAATGAAATCAACCCGCTTTGAAAACACAATGCTGCATTTCTTTCTACACTCCCCTTGTATTACTTATGTGTGTGTATACTGCATAGGAAGGAGAATACGAGGTGTATTTGTGGAACACAGGGTGCGAAATTTTGCCCAAAGACGTACCACTTCTCACAGTTACAACAACAGGTCTTATCTGGCTAGACATCTTGTCGAACTGAGCTTAGATGATGGACACGGCTAGCTCATTCTACCCTCCTTCAACTCTACACCAGCATCGATCGATCAGAGTGGCTGACAAGCGCTGACGTGTCAGTCTCTCGGCAACGCATCGCCTTCCGTTTTTAGTTGGGGAGAGATCTGGAGAACGTGTTGACCAATGCAACAGTTGTACTCGCTCTGTTCAAAAATGGTTCTGAGCACTATGGGACTTAACTTCTAAGGTCATCAGTCCCCTAGAACTTAGAACTACTTAAACCTAACTAACCTAGGGACATCACACACATCCATGCCGGAGGCAGGATTCGAACCTGCGACCGTAGCGGCCGCGCGGTTCCAGACTGTAGCGCCTTTAACCGCTTGGCCACCCCGGCCGGCATACTCGCTCTGTATCAGTACAGGTCACGACACCACAGGCTACATGAGGTCTTACGTTGTATTGTTGAAATCAATTATTCAAAATGACAGTCACAATCCCATTATTTATTTTGCCGGCAACCGGTTTCAACCCACGATGGGGTCATCTTCATGGCAAATTACACCATTTGGTCGCTCGCTGGCGTCGTCACCCTGCCTGTGCACGGTTGGCAGTTACCAAATAGTGTAAATTGCCCTGAAGATGACCCCATCGCGGGTTGAAACCGGTTGGCGGCAAAATAAATAATGCGATTGTGACTGTCATTTTGAATAATTGATTATAAGTAAATTAATCTCTTTTTATCTCCATACAGCTATGTTGTCTAAAAATTTAAGTCTTTTTGAAACATAATGGCAAGCACACACACCCCGAAGACCAGGCGCAGCCATCGGTCTCAACAAAAAAATGGTTCAAATGGCTCTGAGCACTATGGGACTCAACATCTTAGGTCATAAGTCCCCTAGAACTTAGAACTAATTAAACCTAACTAACCTAAGGACATCACACACACCCATGCCCGAGGCAGGATTCGAACCTGCGACCGTAGCAGTCCCGCGGTTCCGGACTGCAGCGCCAGAACCGCTAGACCACCGCGGCCGGCTGTCGGTCTCAACACTTCAGAAATATAACGTCTGCTGTCCGGATTACCAGCTTTGTGAACTAGAGGTGATTGTATTGTGTACCCAAGGGCATCCCAGAAGATACTGGGTCAGTATGACGATAACGAATGCAATGTGGAAACATTCACTCTTCTTAGAGGCACCACACACAGATACCTCCATGGTCTACACAGAATCAGGATTCGTCTGAAAATACGACCTGGTGTCACACTTCTGTCCAGTGTTAATGTTGTGCACGGCACTCTCTCTTCTGCCATGTCAACGGAAGCCACAATAATGGCTGCCATGCTGAAAGTCCGAGGTGTTCCAAACTTCGTCATACTGTCCGTTTTGATACGTGTATTACTACCAACAAGACAAAGAGAAAGAGATTCACAGACTGAGCAAGTCAATAGCTCGGTGGTCCACCGCTGGCCCTCATCCAAGCTGTCATTCGGCTGATTGTCCCCTCCTGAGGAATACCGTACCAAATTCTGTCCAGTTGGTGCGTTAAACTGACAAATCCCGAGACGATTAAGGGGCCCTGCTCATAGTGCAGCAACTGTTCTCAGTTGGAGAAAGATTCGGTGACCTTTCTGGTGAAAGTAGGATTTGATAATGTGCAGGTTGGCGTTATCTTCCTGAAATGTGAGCCCAGGATGGCTTGCCATGAAGGACAACAAAACGGGATGTGGAACATCGTCGACATGTCGCTGTGCAGTAAGAGTGCAGCGGATAACAACCAAAGGGATCCTGCTGTGGAAAGAAGTGGCACTCCTGCTTGTCAGGCCATATGGTAGGGCATCTCCACACATTTCACTGGTCATCAGGGCTCAGTTCAAAGCGGGACTCATCATCATAAACACATTTCTACCTCAATCAATGAGATTCCAGGTCGAAGACCTGTCTGAAAACTCACCAGATAGCAGTGAGATACAAATCTCTCTGTCGTCTGCCAAGTGACCCAAAAACCAGGTGCCATTTCACTTAGGAGGACACCTTTGGTTATCATCCGCGGCATCCTTACAGCACAGCGGTACCTAGACGGTATTCTATGTCCCATTTTGAATAAAATCTCAGTTTTCAAGCAGCGTCAGTTCGAATAATATTCTCGAGCTTTAGATGGCTATCTCTGCCATTGTTATCAGAACTACTGACTGCCGGAGCTGGTTTTTTTTTCTTTATTGTTATTTCACTCCCCAAAATGGGGTGGGCTGGCAGTGGCACAATACGCCGCTCTTCAGCTAAGAGAGTTAAAAAAAAATAGTCAAATGAAAAAAGAACACATAACATAGAATGGTATGAAGTGATGATTAAACAAGAACAAAAATGGATGAGTGTAAATGGTAGATTTAAAAACAACATAGACGTGAGCCACACACACATGCAGAAAATGAACACTGTGAGTCGATATGAAAACAAAGAATACCCCACAGTGGGAACACAAATGAATGATGCTGGCGACACTGTTGGTGCTGGTGGAATGTAGCACTACACACGACACTGAAGAAACACTGACACCACAATGAAAACGTTAAAAATCACTGCACCAAAGGGACCTACCACTGGGTGGAGGGAGGAGGGAGGAGGGGGAAGAGATGGTAGGGGGAAACCAGGATGGTGTAGGAGGGGGCAGTGGAGGGGAGAAGGAAAGGAGCTGGAAGCCTAAGGGGGGGGGAGGGAAGGAGAAAGAAGGTGTTCAGCAGAGAAAAAGGAGGAAGGATGGAAGGGGGAGAGAGAGAGGAGGGATTACGCCTGATACAAGGGGTAGATGGAAGGCACAAGGACATCATCTGGGAAGAGGAGTTGGCAGAAGCCATCTTGGGCGAGAGTATGGAGTGTGTGGAGATGGAGACCAGGCGGGACACTGTGTGACAGGCGTGGCAGGGGGCTAGGATGGGAGAAGATGGGGGAAACCAAAGGATGGTGGGGATCCAGTTTGCGGGAGACATATAGGATCTGTATTCGTTCAGGGAACAGGAGGGCACGAGGGAAAGGAATCAGATCATAAAGAATCCATGTGGGGGATGGGAGATGGATGCGATAAGTGAGGCGGAGTGCATGGCGCTCAGGGATTTGGAGGGATTTGTAGTAGGTGGGGGGGGGGGGGGGTGGAAATCCAAGTGGGGTGGGCATAACATAGGATGGGGCGGATGAGGGACTTACAGGTGTGTAGGATAGTGGAAGGGTCTAATCCACATGTTCGACCAGAGAGGAGTTTGAGGAGAAGGAGACAGTTACGTGCCTTGGCTTGGACTGTGAGGAGATGGGGGGTCCAGGAAAGGCGGCGGTCGAGGGTGATGCCAAGGTACTTGAGGGTGGGAGTGAGGGCAATGGGGCGGCCTTAGATGGTGAAGTAGAAATCTAGGAGGCGGAAGGAGGGGGTGGTGCAGCCTACGATGATTGCCCCCGCAGCTGGCATGTTTTTCCGCTTATATAACCACGGTTACGGCCGCTGGTACCAATCAGAGAGGGTTGAAACGACGCGGCGCAGAAAGTAAGTTTTCAGCTCATAGCAACTCCGGCCCGCTGCGGGACCGAGTGACGTCATGGCGCGAGGGGCCGGAGCCACGTTTCAGGCTGCGGCTCCCGCCTCCCTACAAGCGTTAAGCATCCGTCGTTGCTTCCTTTTGACACCCAAAGCCCGCACCCATGCCCTACACAGTGTGTACTACTGGTATCTGTCAAAACTGTTGCTGGGCATTCTAATCTCAGCCGCCTCTTTTATTCCAACGGAATCCCAGTATGTCGACGCATGAGCGTCCGTTTTTCAGGTGTTGGTCGGCTATGGCAGAACTTGTCAAGCTCCAAAAGAAGGCGCACGGAGAACTACAACTCAAACCATCTACATAACCGTCGATCCGTCGATGGTATATACATGAGCGAGGTTACATTGACTTCCACCTGTGTCTTCTGGGTGCTTTTCTTTTTTTGCCAGACACTATATTTTCAGTGGTTCTTTATAGGTTGGTCGGACCTTTCCTGTTAGGCGATATACATATATATATATATATAGTTAAAGCTCACCGGCCATTAGACCATCTTCTTGTGTGGGGATGCACAAACAGTGCCCGAACTCTTACGGGAATCGGCGGTAAAGCCGCGAGTAATGAGTATAATCGGCAGGGGCACTATGAATATAGTGCGGGACAATAAGTTGCGAATGTGGGTCTCACGGGAGGCGAGCCAGAGATAAGTCCCTGCAGTCGACCCACTGTGTCTTCGGTGGCTCAGAAGGATAGAGCGTCTGCCATGTAAGCAGGTGATCCCGCGTTCGAGTCCCGCTCGGGGTACACATCTTCAACTGTCCCCGTTCACTTTCATCAACGCCTGTATTCAGATAAGGGTAGTCATTTCATTGTAATTTGATTATATAGACCTCCTCGTGGATTTCAGCTTCCTCAAAATGGTTGCTTTCCGTGTGTGGCGTAACCGGGCCAAAGTGTTTAAAAGGTCTGTAGGAAAGATAAATGAAGACAGAAACGCTGTCGTTGGTACAGAGAAACGCTTATGCAATCATATAGAGAATAGTGGCCTATCCTGACAATATGGCTTGACCAAATTTTTCTGGAGACATCGGAATGCACCATTTTGTTGAATTAGAGGACTTGCCATAATTAGCTGTATCATGTTTCCTTGATCTTTCGCACTTTTAGGTAGCGTACTATGGAAGGATACCAAGACTAAGTTCCTGCGATACATTTGTTCAACTGTACTCCTGTATCAGACTAAGTGGCTCACTTCTCAATAGCCGGCCGAAGTGGCCGTGCGGTTAAAGGCGCTGCAGTCTGGAACCGCAAGACCGCTACGGTCGCAGGTTCGAATCCTACCTCGGGCATGGATGTTTGTGATGTCCTTAGGTTAGCTAGGTTTAACTAGTTCTAAGTTCTAGGGGACTAATGACCTCAGCAGTTGAGTCCCATAGTGCTCAGAGCCATTTGCACCATTTTTCACTTCTTAATATTTGACTGAACTCAGAAGAAATGTGTGTTGAGTCCTTCCGTCAAGCCGTCATGATGCCTATTCCCATGAGGTCTTCCGCGACGGACTCCTTTGATAAAACGTTCTTGATAAACTAGCAGTGTCAAATTTGGTAAAAATCAAAAAGAAATGTTCAAATGTGTGTGAATTCCAAAGGGACCAAACTGCTGAGATCATTAGTCCCTAGGCTTCCACACTACTTAAACTAACTTACACTAACTTATGCTAAGAACAACACACACACACCCATGCCTGAGGGAGGACTCGAACCTCCGCCGGGAGGGGCCGCGCAATCTATGACATGGCGCCTCCAACCGCGCGGCCACTCCGCTCGGCTTGGATAAAATCCCGATCGTTCGATGATTATCTCCACCATCCTCGTCAGGGGCTATGTCTGACATATCCCCTGACAACGATGATGGATGTAGTCATCGAAAGTTCGGGTTTTATCCAAATTTGACGCACCAAGTTTACCGTGAGCTTTTTATCTATCACTATGTATATTTCCTCTGACTTTCCTTCGTCAAACTGTGTGAATGCCGGGATGCTTTTTCTGATAAAATCACGGACCATTCCTCATTGCAGCCTCTTACATTTGAGCTGGCGCTCAACCTCTAATGTCCTCATTTTCTATGAGATATTGAACTCTGAACTTCCTACCTACTTTCTTTATTGTGTTTGCACAGTGCGTGATTATTTTACGCCCTATTGTCGCGCTACAGTTGCGTGAGGCTGGGTCACTTAATTTAAAATATCGAAACATTACCTAAAATAAGCATCGTATGAAAATGTTCTCGAAAATCAAATGGTCGAACATTAAAGTGGTTCACGACGTACTAAGAGCCATCATACTTTAATTGGTGTTTCTGACAGTTAATCGGTCTCAACGTCGGTCTTTTAAAATGGAATGCTCCATTAGTAATAATATCGCTGATTCTACTTTTTACAAAATTACGAACAGCTTACTTTCATCAGAATTTTATGAATGATACTAGGTGGAAGAGCTCTCTCTCTCTCTCTCTCTCTCTCTCTCTCTCTCTCTCTCTCGCCCCCTCTCTCTCTTTAAGTTATTGGCTTTCATAACTTTCCCATTCAGACAGCTGATCACAGAAAATGTCGTTTTGACATTTCATGGGGTAGACTCTATTTAAGATGTACTCTGGTACAATGTAAAACAGAGTTAACGCAGGACTGATTAAACATAAAATAAGATTTACAACCAGAGAATACGAAAACAAGCAAAATAAACGTACATGGAACACAGGATACACACTAGTAGTATATTATGAATCCTACTGCTAACAAAATAAGAAATGTTCAATCGTCTTTGGCATATATCTGGAATATTCTCAATTCAGTCCACATTAATGAATATATATCTGCGAGTGTCACTCCACTATTTTTGCAAAAATACAGTTTTCATTCTGCATGTGTGAAAGTTTTACAGTGTGTAGATACATCCTTCCCGCTTGTTTTCAAACTCAGTTCAACCTGTTCCCGTGAGTGGGGCCGTCACAGCATGTCTTCAAGATGGCTGCTACACTTGACGGTCGTCAGAAGCAACGTGCTGTCATAGAATTCTTTTGTTGTGAAGACGAGACAGTGGGAAACATCCATAAGAGGTTGAAAAAGGTGTATGGAGATGCTGCTGTCGATCGCAGTACAGTTAGTCGATGGGCAAGCAGGTTACGTGATGAAAGTGGGCACGGCAATATTGAGGATTGTCCTCGCAGCGGCAGGCCTCGTACTGCACACACTCCAGACAATGTGCAGACAGTTAACGAATTGGTGACTGCTGACACACGCATCACAGTGAACGAATTGTCACGCTACGTTGGGATAGGGGAAGGAAGTGTTTGCAGAATACTGAAAGTGTTGGCGTTAACAAAGGTTTGTGCAAGGTGGGTTCCCAGGATGTTGACACTGGCTCACAAAGAAACAAGAAAAGCGGTAGGCAGCCAACTTTTGGAAAAGTACGAGAATGGTGGAGATGAATTTCTTGGAAGAATTGTGGAAGGTGATGAAACATGGCTCCATCATTATTCACCAGAGACAAAGAGACAATCAGTGGAGTGGCATCATGCAAATTCACCCAAGAAAAAAAATCAGAACCACACCTTGTGCTGAAAAAGTTATGGCTACGGTGTTTTTCGATTCCGAAGGACTCTTGCTTGTGGACATCATGCCAAGTGGAACCACCATAAATTTTGATGCATATGTGACGACACTGAAGAAACTTCAAGCTCGATTGAGTCGTGTTCGACCACATCGGTGAAAGCAGGATATTTTGCTGTTGCACGACAATGCACGGCCACATGTCAGTCAAAAAACCATGGAAGAGATCAGAAAACTTGGATGGACAACACTGAAACACCCGCCTTACAGTCCTGATCTGGCTCCATGTGACTATCATCTCTTTGGGAAACTGAAAGACTCTCTTCGTGGAACAAGGTTTGAAGATGTTGACTCCCTTGTGCACGCTGCCAAACAGAGGCTTTAACAGGTTGGTCCAGAATTTTACCGTGCGGTTATACAGGCGCTGGTTCCAAGATGGCGAAAGGCAGTTGAGAGGGATGGAAATTAAGTGGAGAAATTTAAATATTGTTTCTAAAGGATGTATCCACACACTGTAAAACTTTCAAACATGTACAATAAAAGATGGATTTTTTAAAAAAATTGTGAATTTCTTTTCGAGTGATCCTCGTAAATTAACAACAAAATGTTCTTCGTACGTCCTGTGAGACTTGTTTTAAAAGTTGTGGATCGAGAACTGAATATTTGTGTAGGTCTGTAAGTACCATCTAGACAGAAAGGAGAACAGTTTAGAAGAACCAGAATTGTGTTTTGCAGCCACACTTACAGTTACAAGTTGCAAGAGCTGGATTTGCCTCCCATTCTGCTGCCCGTTCCTCATTGTCGTTATAGTCCATTCTACGTTTCATCACTAGGTCTCGAGATTCCCCATGCATTTTTGTCGGACTACTAGCCTGTCTCCTCTGGTTTTTGCGTAATTGTTCATCTAAAATTTTAAAAACCTAAATCAGTTTCATACTCCTAAAAACTGTATGACACTGGCAGTGTACCTTCCATTCCACCTTCGTGAGTAATATTTATACAAACTCTATCTCTGAATTTCGAATTTTTGCATCAGTTCACTCACTGTCTAATGAACGAGTAATACCTGCTGTCTTGCAGCCGGCACGCAATTACGCTGGGAAGGTTGCCTACCAGGTAGGCGCTATACCTCATGCTGTGCTTGAATAACGTACGCTTATGTTTGTGTTGTTGTTGTGGTCTTCAGTCCTGAGATTGGTTTGATGCAGCTCTCCATGCTACTCTTCCTGTGTAAGCTTCTTCATCTCCCAGTACCTACTGCAACGTACATCCTTCTGAATCTGCTTAATGTATTCATCTCTTGGTCTCCCTCTACGATTTTTACCCTCCACGCTGCCCTCCAGTGCTAAATTTGTGATCCCTTGATGCCTCAAAACATGTCCTACCAACCGATCCCTTCTCCTAGTCAAGTTGTGCCACAAACTTCTCTTCTCCCCAATCCTATTCAATACCTCCTCATTAGTTACGTGATCTACCCACCTTATCTTCAGCATTCTTCTGTAGCACCACATTTCGAAAGCTTCTATTCTCTTCTTGTCCAAACTGGTTATCGTCCATGTTTCACTTCCATACATGGCTACACTCCATACAAATACTTTCAGAAACGACTTCCTGACACTTAAATCTATACTCGATGTTAACAAATTTCTCTTCTTCAGAAACGATTTCCTTGCCATTGCCAGTCTACATTTTATATCCTCTCTACTTCGACCATCATCAGTTATTTTACTCCCTAAATAGCAAAACTCCTTTACTACTTTAAGTGTCTCATTTCCTAATCTAATTCCGGCAGCATCACCCGATTTAATTTGACTACATTCGATTATCCTCGTTTTGCTTTTGTTGATGTTCATCTTATATCCTCCTTTCAAGACACTGTCATTCCGTTCAACTGCTCTTCCAAGTCCTTTGCTGTCTTTGACAGAATTACAATGACATCGGCGAACCTCAAAGTTTTTACTTCTTCTCCATGAATTTTAATACCTACTCCGAATTTTTCTTTTGTTTCCTTTACTGCTTGCTCAATATACAGATTGAATAACATCGAGGAGAGGCTACAACCCTGTCTCACTCCTTTCCCAACCACTGCTTCCCTTTCATGCCCCTGGACTCTTATAACTACCATCTGGTTTCTGTACAAATTGTAAATAGCCTTTCGCTCCCTGTATTTTACCCCTGCCACCTTCAGAATTTGAAAGAGAGTATTCCAGTTAACGTTGTCAAAAGCTTTCTCTAAGTCTACAAATGCTAGAAACTTAGGTTTGCCTTTTCTTAATCTTTCTTCTAAGATAAGTCGTAAGGTTAGTATTGCCTCACGTGTTCTAACATTTCTACGGAATCCAAACTGATCTTCCCCGAGGTCCGCTTCTACCAGTTTTTCCATTCGTCTGTAAAGATGTTATGTTAGACATGTGCTTTAATCAAGCTTATTTATATTTTGCGTTATTTGTAGTGTTCTTTTTCTTAGGGCGTTCTGTATACGCATTGACAACTGCTAGATATGTGATCATGTGAAGGGTAAACATTCTGTGTTAGCCGTTTCCGGCAATGTCTTGTTACTATTTTTCAGGCCTAGTGTACCTCAGTACATTGAATTACCTGGCAGGCAACACTGACGTTTTGCATTCAGAAGTCGCTGTTTCAGTTCCTGGCGTGGGCAACACCTCCAAATGTCTAAAGAATGCAAGAACTACTCCTTTTTGGATCACTGTATCTTATTTTTCCTCAATGGTTTAAGTTTTTAGCCAGTGAGAAAGGCTGCATTTCCATGATGCAAACATGGAGACATGACTCTTCGGGATGACATTTGCATCGTTTTCAGTGTAGTCACATCCGCACATAGAAATCGGAGCCTTATAGAGCACGCTTTTTTAATTGCAAGTATAGTTGCACGACCAAAGCACTCTTCATTACTATTCTTAGACTTCACTTAACAGTTGTTGACGTGAGGAAAAGCAGTAACCTCAGCGCTAGATCGATGAACAAGCCAGACTTCCAGCACAATTACCATTGTTAGCCGAGTGGTGTGACTCAGCAGCAGAATAATGAACTGTGTTCGGAGAACTGCTGTCTGAATCGAAGCGCCATCACCCTCGTTCAGCCTTCTATACGTTCCGTGACCCTCTGAAAGGTCAACGAGTGCTTAATTCGTAGTATGAAGTTGGTTGATATTTCTGCACGCATGCTCCTGAAATAGAGGATGGAGCGATACATTCTGCAAATAAATGTAGGAAATTACTTTTCTTGGAAAAAGGAAGTAGTTTTTCCTTGGATTTAATGCATTTGGTCTAGTGAGATTCAAATTCCTTTCATTAATTCATAAAAGAAATTATTCTTCATGAAGAAAGTAAGAGAATGTACAGTGGTGTCAGAGAAATGTGGCGATACAATTCGAGGGGTTGTAGAGAGTGTCTTGAGGAACAAATGGAGGATAGGAGCCCATGTCAGGAAACCTCATGCAACAACAGTACTGAGCGTCCAAGTTATAGGTGCTGGCGCCTGCAACAAGGCCAACCCTTCGGCAGCAAATGTGACTTTCTATGCTGAAGGACCATATACAAAACGTCTCGCAATGTTGTTTGTTATTCAGTGATCGCGACTGATTGCCACTGTCGCCAGTGGAGAAGCTAGCTACTGCATAGACCGGTCTTGTCTCCTATGAATGCGATGCTCTCCTACCTCGGTGGATGATGGTTTCGGTCACGGGTTTCTATCCTCAGTTCTCATGGAACTCTCTAAAATCTCCATCGTTTTACGTTATGCAGCAGTCTATCTATAACTTCGACGCGCTGTAGCGTCGCATATACTCGATTTGTTCCTCAAGACGTCCTCTACAACTCCTTCAAGTTCGTCGCAACGTTTCTGGGACACCTTGTAGAAATCGAATACAGAGGTTAAAAGAATGTAGAATAAAATAAATTATTCCTCAGCATAACATCCTTTGGGCTTAATGCATTTAGTGTAATGAAAGTCAAATTTCTTTCGTTCATTCACGAAAGAGATTTATTACTAACTCATTTATAGCACAGACGCTCTCTTTACTCAACGGCGGGTTCCCAACATTTTAGTTTGTTTACGTTCGATAGCAAAAAGGCAGCATGCTGTCAAGTAGTGTGGGTGAGAAATTATTCCGACTGTTACGGCTTCAGTTTTTTCCATTTGATCGGCAGATGTTTGAGCAGGCATGGTGCTCTGCTGAAACGGATTTGTTTTTCGTGTTATCTTTATGATTTCTACTTTAACTTACTGTGCACAATGATGGATGATTATTACGTAAAATGACTCGCTTCCTGTACTGCCATAAAGCAAATAACTAGTCACAATGTATGATTCGTAAAAGACAGAAGCCATCACATTTAATCTTACAAAACTACTCTCGGTTCCATTTTTAGACTCACTTTTCCTTTGCAGCCAACTGTTTGTCTGTGAAATGTAATGATGGTTACAGTTGTGTTCTGTAGACAAATAATTGAGGAAATTCTTCCCATAGGAAATCCGGGGACACAGCAGATCCAAAGTGTCTTTGGTGTGAACTGCAGTGTGGGATCTTGCATCTGGCTAGAATACGACATTGGTTGCCTGATCATGAAAGATGTAACAGGATTACACTTCTTGCCAGATGTTGACGAGTATTCAGCTTTCCTTCAAAGATTACTATACCAGTCCTGTTCTCATATCGAACAGATCACCACTGCAGAAATGGGAGACGCGTAGATCTCGATAATCGCTGCTTCGTATGAGCTTTCGCCAGGTCGTCTTCTAAAACACTGGCGTCGATCGGACGACCACAAATCCACGGTCCAGTCACGTTAATGTGACCACCAGTCAAAAATCAGAATAAGCAGACGCCGAAACCTATACTTCAACGTTCTGTAGCGTCATCGGATGATGTTTCCGGACACGGGTTTCTATCTTCTATGTCTTCCTCAAGACAATCTCTACAACTCCTCGAAGTTTGTCACATTTGTGGAATGCTCTGTACAGCACGGCTATTGATATTTATAATCACTGTAATAATTTTAACACAAGAAAGGAAGGTGTCAAATTAGACTACTGACCATTAAAATTGCTACACCAAGAAGAAATGCAGATGATAAACGGGTATTCATTGGACAATTATATTATACTAGAACTGACATGTGGTTACATTTTCACCCAATTTGGGTGCATAGATCATGAGATATCAGTAACCAGAACAACCACCTCTGGCCGTAATAACGGCCTTGATAACGCCTGGGAATTGTGTCAGAGCTTGGATGGCGTGTACAGGTACAACTGCCCATGCAACTTCAACACGACACCACGGTTCATCAAGAGTAGCGACTGGCGTATTGTGACGAGTCAGTTGCTCGGCCACCATTGACCAGACGTTTGCAGTTGGTGAGAGATCTGGAGAATGTACTGGCCACGGCTGCAGTCGAACATTTTCTGTATCCAGAAAGGGCCGTACAGGACCTGCAACATGCGGTCGTGCATTATCCTGCTGAAATGTAGGGTTTCGCAAGGATCAAATGAAGGGTAGAGCCACGGATGGTAACACATCTGAAATGTAACGTCCACTGTTCAAAGTGCCGAGACGTGTAATCAATGGCACCCCATACCATCACGCCGGGTGATACGCCAGTATGGCGATGACGAATACACGCTTCCAATGTGCGTTAACCGCGATGACGCCAAACACGGATTCGACCATCATGATGCTGTAAACCGAACCTGGTTTCATCCGAAAAAATGACATTTTGCCATCGCGATGACGCCAAACACGGATTCGACCATCATGATGCTGTAAACCGAACCTGGTTTCATCCGAAAAAATGACATTTTGCCATTCGTGCACCCAGGTTCGTCGTTGAGTACACCATCACATGCGCTCCTGTCTGTGATGCAGCGTCAAGGGTAACCGCAGCCATGGTCTCCGAGCTGATAGTCCATGCTGCTGGAAACGTCGTCGAATTGTTCGTGCAGATGGTTGTTGTCTTGCAAACGTCCCCATCTGTTGACTCAGGGATCGAGACGTGGCTGCACGATCCGTTACAGCCATGCGGATACGATGCCTATCATCTCGACTGCTAGTGATACGAGGCCGTTGGGATCCAGCACGGCGTTCCGCATTACACTCCTGAACCCACAGATTCCATATCCTGCTAACAGTCATTGGATCTCGACCAACGCGAGCAGCAATGTCGCGGTACGATAAACCGCAATCGCGATAGGCTACAATCCGACCTTTATCAAAGTCGGAAACGTGATGGTACGTATTTCTCCTCCTTACACGAGGCATCACAACAACGTTTAACCAGGCAACGCCGGTCAACTGCTGTTTGTGTATGAGAAATCGGTTGGAAACGTTCCTCATGTCAGCACGTTGTGGGTGTCACCACCGGCGCCAACCTTGTGTGAATGCTCTGAAAAGCTAATCATTTGCATATCACAGCATCTTCTTCTTGTCGGTTAAATTTCGCGTCTGTAGCACGTCACCTTCGTGGTGTAGCAATTTTAATGGCCAGTAGTGTAGATAAAATTTGATGTCAACTGTCCATCGACAAAATAACAATCGATTACTTGTAATCGAGCGTGTTGACAATGCCAGAGATAGTCTCGTAGCGGAAAAGTGATGGCTTGGGATGCCCTCTACACTGCCTATACGAGGTCTGTTCAAAAAATTCCGGAACATTCGTAATTTCCCGCCAATGGTGTGTTGGAGCGAAATGTGGTTTGCGTCTTTGGACACTCCTGTGTTTAATGTGTAACTGCCGGAAGTTTCATTGTTGTATGTCTGTTAGTTGTTGATCAGTGCTGTATTGTGTAGAACATTGCGTCGCACAGTTAGCGAATTTCTAGATGGCAAAGTTAGAGGAGCAACGCATCTGCATTAAATTTTGCGCGTAACTCAAGAAAACCTTTGCAGCGACATATCAAATAATGCAGGAAGCCTTCGGTGATGAATGATAAGCCGTACTCGGAGTTACGATTGGTTCACACGTTTTAAAAATGGCCGAGGGAAGTTAAAGATGACCCCCGTTCAGGACGACCTTCGACGTCCACCGACGACGCTCATGTCAGGAACATTAACGAAATTGTGCATGCCAGTCGAAGAGTGACTGTCCGAGAGACTGCAGAAGAATGTAACATCTCAGTTGGATCATATCATGAAATCCTGACACAGCATCTTGGAATGCATCGTGATGCCGCCATGTTCGTCCCACGGCTTACGAGTCAAGACCAGAAATAGCTTCGCCTCGCAATCTGTTAAAAGCTTTTGGATCACACAAATGAGAACGAGATGCTCCTTAAGAGAATCGTATCTAGTGGTGAGACGTAGATCTACGGTTATGATGTTGAGGGGAAGGTTTTATCATCGCATTGGGTCGGGAGAGGTTCCTCGAAACTAAAAAAAGCTCGTCAGGTCAGGCCAAATGTTAAAGCCATGCTCACAGTTTTCTTTGACTTTGAAGGATTAGTTCATCATGGATTCGTCTCACAGGGACAAACTGTTTATCGATGGTACTATCGGGATGTGTTGCAACACCTGAGAGAAAATATGAGAAGGAAACGGCCTGAAATATGGCGAGATAATTCACGGCTCTTGCATCACGATAACACATTCGCACGTTCATCGCTGCTGGTGCGTAACTACTGCACAAAAAACGAAATCACTGTACTGGCTCATCATCTATACTCTCCAGACCTGGCCCTGCAGACTTTTTTTATTTCCAGAGCTGAGAACCCTGTTGAAAGGACGAAGATTTGCAACGATAGAAGAGGTAAAAGGAAACACGCAGACGGCGCTTCGCGCGAACCAGCAAAGGGCGTACCAAGACTGCTTCCGAAAGTCGAAACTGCGTTGAGAGTGGTGTATCAATTGTGGAGGAAAGTATTTTGAAGGAGACCATGCACAATAATTAAAAGGTACGCCTAGAAAAATTTTATGGACAAAGTTCCGAAATTTTTTGAACAGACCTCTATGTTGGCGCTCGCTTGAGTTCTAACTGCAATTCGCCGCTTCACCTCCGAGGATGCCTCTCGCAGCTGGAGACAAAACGTTAGGGGAAACTATACGTGTCGACCATGGCCTGTCAGCCCGTAAGTTTTAAGTGAAGTTAATAGCGGCCGTGAAAGCCTACATTGTGTTATCGCTGGAGTGTCAGTTTGCTAGCGTTCTTTCAACGTGTTAATGGTCTAACACTCTCAGATTCCCTCAGTTTATGATCGAGCGCGGTAGGATTGCTTTTATATGACTACTGTCGAGCCATCTTCGTCTTCGTCGAACCAGAGCTAGCATCCCCACCTGTAATTATATCGACGTTGATGGGATATTAAACCCTAAATTACGAGTGCGGGTATACAAGATTCAGAAGGTTACAATTTCATCAATAGTGCCGTAACAAAGAGCTCCTGTCGTCGTCATTACGGCTGAGCTTATCATATAATTACAAGCTCGGATGGCATTTTCATCCAAAGGGACCACAAGATAAGAATAATGTTAACTGCTTTCTAAATTTTCAATTACGTTTAATTTTTATAGCTCTATGTATGACGGACGATGATGTTTTTTTCTGCTCCTTTATTCCATCAATCAACAGCGACAGGAGGGAGGAAGACCGCACAAAGGCTACTTACTACTTGTGGGTTTCGAACTACGACATGAAAATTAGTAAACCTCTTGTTACCTTCGCTACATTCCAGTGCTCAAAATTAGGGAAAGATTGAAAAACTGGTTGTGTTGCATGTAAAATAAAACGATTAGTGCTTTAGTATTTTAGATATGCACTACTCAAATGCAGTGACCATTACTACGTTTCATTCGCTTCTCCTGTGCTTACACAGATGCCAGCCTTCACGGGGCATCTAAAAATGATTCATGGGTTTGCAGATAACATTTAATTTTTTTAGAACTGTGCATCATGTGAAACTATTGACGCTTAACATAAAGAAATATTTTCATATTAAAAACGTACTTGACTATAGGGCTTTTGAAACTGTAATTCTCACATCGATCCAAGGTGGTGAAATGTTTCTGAACAAGCTTAAAAAATTAAGTTAGTTGATCTCAGCTGTCCCATCTTGTTGCTCCTGCTACTCTTGACTGGTGTTTGCAGTTTTTGTTAAATAATAATTCTCTTTACTGAGAACCTTGTTGTATGATTTATTGGCTAAGACACGTTCTTATGCAGTGCTTTTCGCAACTAAGAAGCAGCTGACTGACAGCTACATATATCTCCGAAAGTGTACAAAATTCCATTATTAGAGATTTTTTTCATTTCTCTAAAACGTGTACGATGATTCATAGTAATAGGTAAGCGAAACGTCAATTTAACGTAATTCTGCCGACACATGATAATCCCCCCCGTGGCGTTGTTGGCCTCCATGGAAGTGGAATACTGCCATTGAAGCTACTATACTCACATATTCAACAGCAGGAGATCTCTGTTATATCTCATATATAGTGACCCTCAACTTCAAGTCAATTCAATTCCCAGTTAATGGTTCGTTGGCAATAACAATGAACAAGGCTAAAGGAGAGAGCGGAGAATATGGACAAAGAGTGAGGGTTTGGGGAGGAGATGGACATGGAGAAGGAATAGTTAGAGAGGAGAAAATGGACAGATAGAGGGGGAGGAGGTGACGGACAGAGAGAGAGAGAGAGAGAGAGAGAGAGAGAGAGAGAGAGAGAGAGAGATTAGAACTTATATCCACTTCCTAATTATACTTAGGAATTTTGAAGCTTTGCTCAGTTCTCAAGTCTATTACATATCAGGTCACGTGCCTACGTGGGTTCTTTTTTCAGCAAGACAGTGCACTACCCCTCCATCTCTGAATTATGTCAGAGAGGTTGTAGGAATATTTCACGGATGCGACTGATCTCACCCCATACGTTTTGGGCATTATCTAGAGTATTTTGCTCGCTTTTGACTCGGATCACACCAATATGCGAGACTCGTAGACGACGGTTGTGTGGTCAGTGGTCAGGATGGCTCCCAAACACTTCCGACGTCCCGTGGACTCCGCGTCAAGAGCCACAACTGTTATCCTCGCGTAATAGACGCAGCGCCTGAAGATAGTTCGGCAATGAAAATTTCTTCAACCAAATGAATACTGACTGGCTACAACTGGATGAAGCGCCACGAAGTTTTAAAATATACTCGGAAGCTAGCTCGGAAGAAATAACCTATCAGAGGATTCGAGTTTTCAAAGCGAACAAACTTTTTGGACACGACAGATATTTGGGTAAGGCTGTAAGGCACCATGAACGATGCTGGTGTTGCAGGTGATCCAGCGCCGTGGGGACTACGGAGACAGCCCTCTCAACTTCACCCGCACGTGGGACGAGTATCGTCACGGATTTGGCGACCTGGACAAGGAGTTCTGGTTCGGCAACGACTTCCTGCACAGGTGAGCCAGCGTCCAACCTCTTTCTAAGACACCGCTCTCAAGTCGACACTCCTGTTTCGCTTGTGCATTGTGCATTTTTATTGTAGTTTTATTATTATTACTCCACATACAGTGGTACAATAATATTATTCATTCGCCATTTGATCATTGTATACACTGACTGTGTCAGCTTACGATGGGTAGCGTTGGGAATGCGGGAGGACAGCGTAGTTTATCTTCAGTCAGAAAGATTCCCAACAATTAGTAATAAAGTCATATATTTTTAAATATGAAGGCGTACTCAACTGAAATGAAGCTTCTTCTTGTGAAATGTCCAGCACAATTATTACAAGTCCTCTAAAATACTAGTATTCCAGCCATTGTGCTTCTGGGTGATACCTACGGTAGAGTCCAGCCCTGGCCTACGATGTCTACGGAGCCTACGTCTCGAAGACGGCGGACGAGCAGTGCGGCCCGTAGACTCGGCGGTAACTGCACACTGCATGATTCCACGCACTTAAGAAAACTGTCTTCCGTAGCTCAGTACTCCGGTATTTAACGAGGCATCGACCAATCGCTGTCCACACACGTGATGCGGATGGCTTGGCAGCTGCGGCCTCTGGCGGACATCAGTATAATTCTGTTATAACCATGAATAAAACAACAAATATATCACCGTTCCACGGTTTATTGACACAACACTAATACAATAATTCTGTTACCAAGCGCCAAGTTGAGGATGAGCACTTTATGGAAAATTATATAAGTTGATGGTGGTTATACCAATGTGCAGGAAGTGCAAGTGAAATGCCGAGCTCCGGCGGCAATCACAAGTTCGTTGACATATTAAGCCTAGTGAACATTAAAGTCCAAGTTCTAGTATAGCATTGGGATTCTACACTACTGGCCATTAAAATTGCTACACCAGGAACACGACGTGCTACAGACGCGAAATTTAACCGACAGGAAGAAGATGCTGTAATATGCAAATGATTAGATTTTCAGAGCATTCACACAAGGTTGTCGCCGGTGGCGACACCTACAACGTGCTGACATGAGGAAAGTTTCCAACCGATTTCTCATACACAAACAGCAGTTGATTGGCTTTGCCTGATGAAACGTTGTTGTGATGCCTCATGTAAGGAGGAGAAATGCGTACCATCACGTTTCCGACTTTGATAAAGGTCGGTTTGTAGCTTATCGCGATTGCGGTTTATCGTATCACGACATTGCTGCTCGCGTTGGTCGAGATCCAATGACTGTTAGCAGGATATGGAATCTGTGGGTTCAGGAGTGTAATGCGGAACGCCGTGCTGGATCCCAACGGCCTCGTATCACTAGCAGTCGAGATGATAGGCATATTTTCCGCATGGCTGTAACGGATCGTGCAGCCACGTCTCGATCCCTGAGTCAACAGATGGGAACATTTGCAAGACAACAACCATCTGCACGAACAGTTCGACGACGTTTGCAGCATGATGGACTATCAGCTCGGAGACCATGGCTGCGGTTACTCTTGACGCTACACCACAGACAGGAGCACCTGCGATGGTGTACTCAACGACGAACCTGGGTGCACGAATGGCAGAACGTCATTTTTTAGTATGAATCCAGGTTCTGTTTACAGCATCATGATGGTCGCATCCGTGTTTGGCGACATCGCGGTGAACGCACATTGGAAGCTTGTATTCGTCATCGCAGTACTGGCGTATCACCCGGCGTGATGATATGGGGTGCCATTGGTTACACGTCTCGGTCACCTCTTGCTCGCACTGACGGCAGTTTGAACAGTGGACGTTACATTTCCGATATGTTACCACCCGTGGGCCTACCCTTCATTCGATCCCTGCGAAACCCTACATTTCAGCAGGATAATGCACGACCGCATCTTGCATGTCCTGTACGGGCCTTTCTGGATACAGAAAATGTTCGACTGCTGCCCTGGCCAGCACATTCTCCCGATCTCTCACCGATTGAAAACGTCTGGTCAGTGGTGGCCGAGCAGCTGGCTCGTCACAATACGCCAGTCACTACTCTTGATGAACTGTGGTGTCGTGTTGAAGCTGCATGGGCAGCTGTACCTGTACACGCCATCCAAGCTCAGTTTGACTCAATTCCCAGGCGTATCAAGGCCATTATTACTGCCAGAGGTGGTTGTTCTGGGTATACTGATATCTCAGGATCTATGCACCCAAATTGCGTGAAAATGTAATCACATGTCAGTTCTAGTATAATATATTTGTCCAATGAATACCCGTTTATCATCCGCATTTCTTCTTGGTGTAGCAATGTTAATGGCCAGTAGTGTGAGTCCAGAACGGAGCCGATTCGACATCGAACAGAAGGTCCACCGCAGCGTAGTTGTGAAGTAGAACGTAGCACGGTGAGGACTGGCTTTTAGGCATCAGTAGCGGCGTTAAATAAGGCTCCATAGTTACTGGAGCCAGCGGCTGGGGATGTATATTCTGGGCGGCCAGTAAATGAGTGTTATGGGAGGCCAATCGCTGTGTTTTGAGGCGCCTTCGATGTTAGCGGCGGGCCGCCCACGGAGAAGCGCGACCAATGATGAGTTCCTCGACTGCGTCTAATGGAGCGCGCCGCTGCTCGGTGCAGAGATTTAATGGTGGTGGATACCACAAGTTCGTACTGACAACCCACGTAGCTGCTGCGCTACGCGTGTTTCGAGCGCGGCTTTCGGTTGTGGTGCGGTACTCTCTGGAGTCGTAAGCACCGTCACTGCTATGGCCGCACGACATTTTTATAATATGTATGATCCACACAGCATTCCTCATGAAACAGTCTACTTTGAAAAACGTATCGAAATCCCTACAGTTCTTCCTGAGATTACCCATAACATACAGACAGAAAAACGCGCTGGTGGGCCTTAACATATTAGCATACACAGATATGGGCAAGTCACTTCTGAAGAGGTGTAACGTTCCCAGAATGTAAATAATATAACATAAACCAAATCTATATCTTGATGTACAATAAAAATGAAAATCTTATGTTGACTTCTTCCAGATGCTATGGAAACTACTAGATACTAGTTTGTTTTTCTGCTCTCTCTCTCTCTCTCTCTCTCTCTCTCTCTCTCTCTCCTAATGTACTAAAGTATGTTTTTATTCTTCATTTCTCCATTGCATTGAGTATTATTGTAGGTTTATGTATTACACTTTACTGATATAGCTCCTTTTTTCGGGTTTCTCTACAAAAATTATTCGCACTTCCAGTTTTGCACTTGTGAAATTAAGTGATTAATGCTGAAAGATCCCTAAATGGTATCGGGTAATACATACCTTCATATATGTACAATCCTGAACGAATTAAAATTTCAAATTTTTAAACTTCCCTGTTGAGAACCATTTGGCTTCCTCTCACTACACATTTATTTGAATTTTAAATCATCATTTTGCAAAAAGTACTTTCTCCCAGAACATTGCTCCATACCGTAACAGCCACTGCACGTTTTCGTAGTAAGGAGAAGGTAGTGTTTGAATATTACAGCAGTCCCTAACCATTCTTAAAACATAACAAAATTTACTTAGTCTTTTGGTAAACAGTTCAACTTGTTTTTCCTATTTTAAATGATAATCTAACCACACTCCTAGAAACCATGTGGAAGATGTTTGTTGAATGCTGTAGAACTTTAATTCAAGGATTTTATTGCCTCTAGACTTTGTACTTACATTTTCCACTCTAATCAATACTATTCGCTTCTCATTAACACCATGTAGTCGTCTCTAGACGATATTTCTGCCGTTTATCTCTTCTGCTGTTAACGGGGTTCAATGTGGCCTTTAATTAAATGGCTAGTATTATTTGCGAACAACACTAGGTGATATATTTTGTAACGAAAACAATGCGGAGTACCTAAATCTGACACATAACAGTTTCTCTTTAAGTCTCAGCTGCCCGTGAACTTACTGACTGCGATGATGTCAAAAGTATCCCAAGCTTTAAATCGACCTACAAAATTTTGCTAATGAGACCAGTTTCCTTACACCTCCATTACGTCTGTGAAATATTATTCCTCTGCTCGAAATGATGATAGCTTTTACAAGAATAAGTGTAGCATGTCACTGTCTGTGTAACGGGTGGCCGCGGTGGCCGAGCGGTTCTAGGCGCTTCAGTCTGGAACCACGCAGGTGTTACGGTCGCAGGTTCGAATCCTGCCTCGGGCATGGATGTGTGTGATGTCCTTAGGTTAGTTAGGTTTAAGTAGTTCTACGTTCTAGGGGACTGATGACTTCAGAGTTAAGTCCTATAGTGCTCAGAGTAATTTGAACCATTTTGTGTAACGGTTCCGTTAAATAAACGTAAAATTTTGTCAGTGAAATTTAGGCGCAAATTGTCTATAAACGCAATGTCAAAAGGCCATGCATTGTGGCTGCACTTATCTAGTACAACGTATCAGGAAAGTTTGTTCATATTGTACAATTAGTTGCGGTTATTTCTGTTTGTATTTTATTTTGTTTACGTGGTTCAACACTCAGTTTCTGGGAACAGCTATCCGGAGATAAAATTCTTTGTAAACTTTCCTTGGTTGACGTCGTTATTGGGTTATGGTCCACTCAAGATACTTTACGTCGAGGCATTCATTTTCTGTCACTACAGATGTAATGAGTACCTCCTAAGCTGATATGCAGTTATGTCTAATTTCCTGCATAACGCACTGCAGAGTGTAACGTCGTTGAACTTTATTTCTTGAAGAAAAATTCTATGACTGGTTTTCACACTGATTGTTGCCATCCACAAGACCACTGACCACCCCTATATTTAGGCGTTGTTGTCCTTTCCGTCAGTGACTTGCACTCTTTTGTCATTAGCAGTCGGCGTGTTCGCTGCAGTTCCTCAGCATCGGCATTGTACCGGTTGACTACAGCAAAAGAATAACTTGATATTGGGACACCGTAAACTTTGGTGGGTTTGACTATACTCTTAGAGTTCTGGGTGGATTTCAGGATCTTCCAAAAATTTCTCAGGCAGCTCTTTAGCTCTTTCTTCACCTGTGATTACGAGCTCCGCCCACCTAAATCCGCCATCGTGGAGGCTTAGGAGCGATACAGCATTCAGCTCGTCGCGGTCCATACACCTCACACGAATATGACTCGTAAACGACCGCTTAATAATGATATCTCTCTTAACAAAAAATAAACATCTGTGTGTGACCTGTTGTCACTCAGTTGCTGAGGTCCTAGAACATTCAGGGAGGGCAATAGCCGCTGGAACAAATTAAAGGATGTCGCTTCCCTGCGTCGAACATGGGCTGCTAGCCGCTGCTGTTTATGATGATGAAATAGGCGTGGTCAGCGTTTGAGCTGTCCATTCGGGGTGTTAATGGCTTTCCAAACCGAACCTCTCACACAACTAATGCGTAACGCTGGACATAAAAAGGAAGGGAGGAAGATATGAGTTGAGCTTCCCATGAGCAACAAGATCACGCAGCAGCACTTAACGTCGGAGCTGGACGGTGGAGTTCATTTGAATCCCACTGGCAACTCTAGTTCACAGAACTCGTGGTGCAGCAGTTGGCTTGAACAGGATTCAGTTCAATGAAATCGATTCGTGCCACTGCCAATATGTTCCATTTGACAAGTTCCCGGCCATTTCTCTCTCCAGCGAGCTAACCCCCCTATCTCAAATGAAGTCTGTGCAAACGCCACGTTCCCTCCACATTTATTTAATTATGTACATCCTTGTAGCCTTAGCCAGATCCAGTCACGTCTGCAAGTCTGATCTCGTCTATCTGTATGCGCCAGTGTTCTTCATATTATACACTCCTGCAAATTGAAATAAGAACACCGTGAATTCATTGTCCCAGGAAGGGGAAACTTTATTGACACATTCCTGGGGTCAGATACATCATATGATCACACTGACAGAACCACAGGCACATAGACACAGGCAACAGAGCATGCACAATGTCGGCACTAGTACAGTGTATATCCACCTTTCGCAGCAATGCAGGCTGCTATTCTCCCATGGAGACGATCGTAGAGATGCTGGATGTAGTCCTGTGGAACGGCTTGCCATGCCATTTCCACCTGGCGCCTCAGTTGGACCAGCGTTCGTGCTGGACGTGCAGACCGCGTGAGACGACGCTTCATCCAGTTCCAAACATGCTCAATGGGGGACAGATCCGATCTTGCTGGCCAGGGTAGTTGACTTACACCTTCTAGAGCACGTTCGGTGGCACGGGATACATGCGGACGTGCATTGTCCTGTTGGAACAGCAAGTTCCCTTGCCGGTCTAGGAATGGTGGAACGATGGGTTCGATGACGGTTTGGATGTACCGTGCACTATTCAGTGTCCCCTCGACGATCACCAGTGGTGTACGGCCAGTGTAGGAGATCGCTCCCCACACCATGATGCCGGGTGTTGGCCTTGTGTGCCTCGGTCGTATGCAGTCCTGATTGTGGCGCTCACCTGCACGGCGCCAAACACGCATACGACCATCATTGGCACCAAGGCAGAAGCGACTCTCATCGCTGAAGACGACACGTCTCCATTCGTCCCTCCATTCACGCCTGTCGCGACACCACTGGAGGCGGGCTGCACGATGTTGGGGCGTGAGCGGAAGACGGCCTAACGGTGTGCGGGACCGTAGCCCAGCTTCATGGAGACGGTTGCGAATGGTCCTCGCCGATACCCCAGGAGCAACAGTGTCCCTAATTTGCTGGGAAGTGGCGGTGCGGTCCCCTACGGCACTGCGTAGGATCCTACGGTCTTGGCGTGCATCCGTGCGTCGCTGCGGTCCGGTCCCAGGTCGACGGGCACGTGCACCTTTCGCCAACCACTGGCGACAACATCGATGTACTGTGGAGACCTCACGCCCCACGTGTTGAGCAATTCGGCGGTACGTCCACCCGGCCTCCCGCATGCCCACTATACGCCCTCGCTCAAAGTCCGTCAACTGCACATACGGTTCACGTCCACGCTGTCGCGGCATGCTACCAGTGTTAAAGACTGCGATGGAGCTCCGTATGCCACGGCAAACTGGCTGACACTGACGGCGGCGGTGCACAAATGCTGCGCAGCTAGCGCCATTCGACGGCCAACACCGCGGTTTCTGGTGTGTCCGCTGTGCCGTGCGTGTGATCATTGCTTGTACAGCCCTCTCGCAGTGTCCGGAGCAAGTATGGTGGGTCTGACACACCGGTGTCAATGTGTTCTTTTTTCCATTTCCAGGAGTGTATATAGCTGTTTCGCTGAGCGAATCTCGAAAATGTGATGCCTTATTTGAACAGACTGATTTTGGAAACCAGTTATGGTTGGAACATGTTCTTGCTAATCACATTTCTGGAAACAACGAACGATAAGGTAGTGTCAAAGGAATATTTCCTCTTTTCGCTGTATATTATTATTATTATTGTTTGCGTCGAGACCTTTTATGGTCAAGCAAAGCATTCTGCCTCATTTGAGTGTTCCTTCTGATCTTCCACGATTCTCTCATTTTTTCTCCATGGAGTCTCCTCCTATCTTCAGTCCACTTCGTCCCTGGTTTCTTTGGGACTTCATTCTCTGACCTCACATTCCACTTGTGTGTCTTGTCCCTGTATACATTTCTGTCTTCAATTTCTATTGGATCGATTTTTGCTGCTTCTAGGTCCAGTTTCACTTGTGTGATCCATGTTATTGTTGATTTGGCCCCTTGTATGTATGTTACAATTCTCTTTGGTGAGTCGTTTTGGTGATAGCCTGATGATTTGCTCACAGAACTTCAACCTTCTTTTTCTGACATCTGCTGCTGTGAAACTTCCTGGCAGATTAAAACTGTGCCCCGGACCGCGACTCGAACTCGGGACCTTTGGCTTTCGCGGGCAAGTGCTCTACCAACTGGGCTACCCAAGCACGACTCACACCCCGTCCTCACAGCTTTAATTCCGCCAGTACCTCGACTCCTACCTTCCAAACTTCTCAGATGCTCTCCTGCGAACCTTGCAGAACTAGTACTCCTGGGTAGCTCAGTTGGTAGAGCACTTCTCATTCTGGCAATGGAAGGCGGTTCCATTATTTTCGTCTTGGAGACGATATCAGCGATATACTGAACAGTTCCCATTCAGTCAGTTTGTGCGGCAGTAATCGGAAACAGATCTTCCGTTTACTCTAATCTTTCCGAACGAGGCGGTTAACACTGTCCTTGCTAATGCCCAAACCCTCCCATATTCATATCAGAGGCATTCAAATATTTCGTGTCGGTATCTGCCACACATGGTTGATATTATCTGAAGTTATGTTTGTTGAGAGCTAATGTGAAACGTCTTTGACGAATAATTTCTCGGTCGAACCATGCTTTTTTTGTGAATATCACACTATAACCACAGCACCGGTCTCCGACTGATTATTTCTAACGTGTGAAGCCAGTCTTTAGTTGCCAATGACCTGATAACAAGAGAGAGAAGAGCAGCGGAAAGGGATCAGAGCTTCTTCTTGTTCTGCAAGTGAGAAACTCCCCTTAAAACGTGCAAGAATCTGCAGTAATCAACGGCATGGGGATGCATTAAGAAATTCGAAGAAACTACTGCATTAATGACAAGGAAAGTGTATTCACTGTTTTCCTAGACCCCAAATGTTGAAGCAACCATGGGAAAACGACTGAAAACCCACAAAAGGGTAACACTCTACGAGACGGAGCGTGAATGTCAGACGTCTTGGGTGTAGTAGTGAAGCTAGAGAACTTGGAAAGGGAAATGCAAAGGCTCAATCCAGATACAGTGGGAGTCAGTGAAGTGAAATACACTCCTGGAAATGGAAAAAAGAACACATTGACACAGGTGTGTCAGACCCACCATACTTGCTCCGGACACTGCGAGAGGGCTGTACAAGCAATGATCACACGCACGGCACAGCGGATACACCAGGACCCGCGGTGTTGGCCGTCGAATGGCGCTAGCTGCGCAGCATTTGTGCACCGCCGCCGTCAGTGTCAGCCAGTTTGCCGTGGCATACGGAGCTCCATCGCAGTCTTTAACACTGGTAGCATGCCGCGACAGCGTGGACGTGAACCGTATGTGCAGTTGACGGACTTTGAGCGAGGGCGTATAGTGGGCATGCGGGAGGCCGGGTGGACGTACCGCCGAATTGCTCAACACGTGGGGCGTGAGGTCTCCACAGTACATCGATGTTGTCGCCAGTGGTCGGCGGAAGGTGCACGTGCCCGTCGACCTGGGACCGGACCGCAGCGACGCACGGATGCACGCCAAGACCGTAGGATCCTACGCAGTGCCGTAGGGGACCGCACCGCCACTTCCCAGCAAATTAGGAACACTGTTGCTCCTGGGGTATCGGCGAGGACCATTCGCAACCGTCTCCATGAAGCTGGGCTACGGTCCCGCACACCGTTAGGCCGTCTTCCGCTCACGCCCCAACATCGTGCAGCCCGCCTCCAGTGGTGTCGCGACAGGCGTGAATGGAGGGACGAATGGAGACGTGTCGTCTTCAGCGATGAGAGTCGCTTCTGCCTTGGTGCCAATGATGGTCGTATGCGTGTTTGGCGCCGTGCAGGTGAGCGCCACAATCAGGACTGCATACGACCGAGGCACACAGGGCCAACACCCGGCATCATGGTGTGGGGAGCGATCTCCTACACTGGCCGTACACCACTGGTGATCGTCGAGGGGACACTGAATAGTGCACGGTACATCCAAACCGTCATCGAACCCATCGTTCCACCATTCCTAGACCGGCAAGGGAACTTGCTGTTCCAACAGGACAATGCACATCCGCATGTATCCCGTGCCACCCAACGTGCTCTAGAAGGTGTAAGTCAACTACCCTGGCCAGCAAGATCTCCGCATCTGTCCCCCATTGAGCATGTTTGGGACTGGATGAAGCGTCGTCTCACGCGGTCTGCACGTCCAGCACGAACGCTGGTCCAACTGAGGCGCCAGGTGGAAATGGCATGGCAAGCCGTTCCACAGGACTACATCCAGCATCTCTACGATCGTCTCCATGGGAGAATAGCAGCCTGCATTGCTGCGAAAGGTGGATATACACTGTACTAGTGCCGACATTGTGCATGCTCTGTTGCCTGTGTCTATGTGCCTGTGGTTCTGTCAGTGTGATCATGTGATGTATCTGACCCCAGGAATGTGTTAATAAAGTTTCCCCTTCCTGGGACAATGAATTCACGGTGTTCTTATTTCAATTTCCAGGAGTGTAGAAAGTAGATTAGTATTTTTGCTCAGGCGAATGTAGGATAATATCAACAGTAGCAGAAAATGGTATAACGGGAGTAGGATTAGTTACGAATAGGAATATATGGGGAGTGTTACTTAGAACTGTTCCGTTACATGATAATTCTTATTAGAATTGATAGCAGATCGACGCCAACGACAACACATTATTTACACATGCCGCCTGTGTAAGCAGAACATGAAAATCTAGAAAGATTTGTGAGAACACTGAACGGTACTTCAGTAAGCAAAGGGAGACGACATTCTAATAATCACGGTAGACTGGAACGCTGTATTAGGTGAAGGAATGTAAGGTAGAGTTATGAGATTATATGGGCTCAGAAGTAGGAGCGAGAAGCGAAAAAGATTTCTTTAGCTCTGCAGCAAATTTCAGCTAATAATAACAAACACGCTGTTGAAATTCAGTACAGTGGTAGGCATGCTTCGAAAAGAAATAGTTACAGGAGAAGATGCTAACTGGATTCCATCGTGATGAAACAGAGATACCGAAACCCGATATTGATTATGAGTCATACCGAGGAATGCACACGGACTCAGATTACCATTGATGAAGAGTAAGACAATCGTCACGATGTATCAACATACAAGAAAAAGTGGGACACTGAGGTACTGAGCAACGGCGGCGTGCGTTAGAAGATGTGTAAGACTGTAAATTCTGCAATAATGGATATTTCCATAAAGGGTAGTCACGGAAGCTGGATACACAGATATAGGTATAAGAAAGGCAACTGTGAAGAAATTATTGCATCGGAGGAAAAATTTCAAGTGGTCTGTGAAAGAAGGAAATACAAAAATATTTAGGAATGGAGAGGAATCCAACATTGTACGTCCCTTAGAAACTGAATAAATAAAATCGGCAAGGAGGCTAAATCGAAGTGATTGTGAACATTTGTAAATAAATACAATAAGAAATTGTCCTATATTTCGATGTTATTTGTCGTAGCTCAGCTGTTCCATTATTTATATACTGAACCTAGCTGTGTTCAATTTACATGCTGTGAGTACTTCTTTCAAATACGCGATTAATATTACTGTGATATTGAGACTATAACCCAATATATACAAAAAGAGTTTCCCACAAGGTATTGTTGCAAGATTTTTGAAATTCTCATAAAACAGATAGACGCTACAGTTGAAGATGGCTAATATGTAGTATTGCAAGAACCGAAAGATTACCATAAGAACACAAGACCAAGAGAGAAGTCCTCGGATTAAAAGGGGCGCCCGTCAAGAATGTAGTCTTTGTCCTGTACTGTTTAGCCTGTATATCAAAGAATTAATGACTAAAATAAAAGAAAGTTTCAGAATTGGAACTACGAGGGTAAGTGAATTATTATCCGCAAAGTAGTTATAAAATATTATTGTAATCAAATAGGAACAAGAACATCATTTTTCGACATAGTCTCCTTGCGTTTCAACGCACTTGGTCCATCGTTGTACAAGCTTCCTGATGCCCTCATAAAAGAAGGTTCTCGGTTGAGCTGCGAGCCAGGAATGCACCGCTTCTTTCACTGCTTCGTCCGAGGCAAATGGACGGTCCCTTAATGCCTGTTTGGGCGGACCAAACAAGGGATAGTCAGTAGGGGCAAGATCGGCACTATATGGAGGATGATCCAGTACTTCAAATTTGAGTTTCTGGAGCGTTCAGCAGTGTGGGCAGCAGTATGCGGACGGGCATTGTCGTGCAACACAACACCTTTTGACAGCAATCCTCGGCGTTTGCTTCGAACTGCAGGCTTCAGCCTGGCAGCAAGCATCTCACTGTAACGTACACTATTTATTGTTCTGGCCCTTTTCCCATAATGTTGCAGTGCCGAACCTTGTGCGTGCAAAAAAACCGTAAGAGTCAGTTTTCCTGCGGACGGTCGGGTCTTGAACTTTTTCTTGCACGGCGAATTTGGATGTTACTGCGGCTCATAATGATGGATCCATGTTTCGTCAACAGTAATGATCCTGTCTAAGAAGTTGTCCCCTTCGTTACCATAGCGATCCAAATGTTTCATGCAGATTTCCAAGCGCGTTTGTTTGTGCAACTGTGTGAGTTGTTTTGGGACCCCATCTTGCACAAACCTTATGAAACCCAAGTCTGTTGTGGATGATTTCGTAGGCAGAACCGTGAATAATTTGCATACGACGTACCACTTTGTCAATAGTTAATCGTCTGTCCAAGAGAATAATTTCACGTGAGTGCTCAATGGTTTCTTCATTTGTGGCAGTAAACGGTCGTCCGGCTCCTTCATCGAGCGTAACACTTGTGCGACCATTTTGGAATTTTTCAATCCATTCGTAGACCCTCCGTTGTGGCAAAACACTATTCCCGTACTGTGCCGAAAGTCTTCGATGAATTTCGGCCCCCTGATACCCCTTCCGACCACAAAAAACGGATCACTGAACGTCGCTCTTCTTTGGTGGAAATAGACAGCGGAGCAGCCATGATTAACAGCACGGCAGCGATAACGAAACTAACCTAGCAGCTTGAAAATTGCAGAGATTTAACAACAAATAAACAAAGCATGCGTCGCCAGCGAAAAACGACAGTACTACCAAAATAAACAAAAATATAATTAAATTGCCGATAATAATTGAGTTAACCTCGTATTTGGGCTTGAAACTGGAATTATTTGGAATTGAAATCGTAATTAAAATCGAAGGTGAAAAAATATAAGTCAAAGACACGCTGATGAATTGCTATCCTGTGTGAAAATGAAGAAAAGTTAAAGAACCTGTTGAACGGAATGAACAGTCTGCTCATTACAGAATACAGACCGAAATTATTGCAGTACAAGACGAATGTAACTAAGAACAGGAAATATGAGATTAGAGATAAAATAATCATGAAAACTGGAAATCACTTAGTTGACGAATCGAAGGAAATCTTCCGAACGAGGTGGCACAGTGGTTAGCACACTGGACTCTCACGTTCGGTTGGACGGCGGTTCAGATCTGCGTCCGGACGTCCAGATTTCGCTTTTCCTTCATTTGCCTGATTCGCTCCAGGGATGTGCACGGCTGGTTTCTATGAAAGGACGCTGCCGATTACCTTTCGTAACTCTTGATGACCTCCCTGTTGACGGGACGTTAAACTCTAACCTTACTTCGTTCCTTCCTTTGACTGAAATGTGCTACCTTGGAAGGAAAATGTCGTATCTCGGAGAAAGGAAGGTAGGCTTGCGAAGTAGACTGGGGCAGGAAAATAGAACATCCGTCAGCGAAGGTAGATTACTGCTGCCTGAATCTGAGGATGGAATTTCTGAGAAAGAACATCTGTAACACGTTATGGCACGACAGTGAATCACGAACTGTGATCAAAATCAGAAAAGAAGAGAAAGGAAGCGTTTGAGAAGTGGCGTTCAGAGAGGAATTCTTGGTTCTACCGTCGAGGAAAGGAATATTTGGAAGAAACTAACTAGCTAGAAGGGACAAGATGGAAGGACGTGGTTTAAGACATCGAGGAATAACTTCTACGGTACTAGAGGGAAATTGTACTGGGTGAAAACTGTTGGGAAGGACAGAGATTGGAATAAACACAACAAGTAATTGAGGACTTTCGGTGTGGTAAAGCTACTGCCTCCGTTCGAAAAACCATTAAGACTCTGTTACTTTCTTCCGTCACCTCACAGAAGAAATGTTGTGACCACACAAAGCTACAATCGTCAGCCCTTGCCTTCCGGTTCTTTGATTGCTCGGTGACTCATGAAATATTGGTTTACTTTCTTACATTAATGAATAAAAGATTCGCTTAACTTTGACACACGTCTTTGCCACAGGAGTACCGGATGATTAACAACTGTCACTGACTTGCAGAGCATCACTTGATGCACTGGTTAACAAACTCTTCTCTTGAGATACAATGAATAAAGAAAAGTGTGAAGTTATTCACATGAGTACTAAAAGAAATCAGCTAAATTTCGGTTACACGATAAATCACACAAACCTGAAGGCTGTAAATTCATCTAAATACTTAGGGATTACAATTACAAATAACCCAAATAACCTAAATTGGAACGATCACATAGATAATATTGTGGGTAGAGCAAACCAAAGATTCATTGGCAGAACACTTAGAAGGTGCAACAGGCCTACTAAAGAAACTACTTACACCACGCTTGTCCGCCCTATTCTGGAGTATTGCTGTGCGGTGTAGGATCCGCATCAGCTGGGATTGGCGGATGACATCGAAAAAGTATATGGAAGGGCAGATCGTTTTGTATTATCGCGAACTAGGGGAGATAGTGTCACAGACATGACGTGAATTGGAGTGGCAATCATTAAAACAAAGGAGTTTTTCCTTGCGACGGGATCTTCTCATGAAATTTCAATCACCAGTTTTCTCCTCCGACTGCGAAAACATTCTGTTGGCAGCCACCTACATAGGGAGAAATGATCATCACGATAAAATAAGAGAAATCAGGGCTCGCACAGAAAACTTTAAGTGCTCGTTTTTCCCGCCTGCCGTTAGAGAGTGGAACGGTAGAGACACAGCTTGTAGATGGTTCATTGAACCCTCTCCAGGCACTTTATTGTGAATAGCAGAGTAATCACGTGGATGTAGATGTACTAAAGTTCATCAGAAACTGTAACAACTCGTTGGTCCTACACTATGATGCTGACTCCTTCAGGTGAGGTCATGAACTGGGCTCAAGCTATTGCATGCTCGATACTAAATTGAGCTCTGGTGTGAGGACACTGCTGTGCTGAAAGGGAAGGCATGGTTTCAGAAGCACTTCTCATACGTCATTGCGGACTACAGCGAAACCCCGCTAACGTCTGCGGTATTGATGTGTGTTGCCACGATCTCTGGACGATACCTCAGGAGCTACAAAAAACTCGTGTAAATTTTGTAGTGGACTGTTAAGGCAGCCAGTCCACAGTGAAGTAGCCGAAAGGGCACGCGTCAACTCACGCCGTCTGGCGTTAAGTCTGGAACAGGATACGTGATGAATGTGATAAAGAAAAGAACGTAGCTACTAGAACACTTAACTTTTATATCGTCCTTTGGTATACAGCATTCTTGATGATACAAGTGAGACTATCTTGAGATACATGCAACGTTACAAATGGTTAATGACGCCTTGCTAGGTCGTAGCCATTAACTTAGCTGAAGGCTATTCTAACTGTCTCTCGGCAAATGAGAGAAAGGCTTCGTCAGTGTAGTCGCTAGCAATGTCGTCGTACAACTGGGGCGAGTGCTAGTACGTCTCTCGAGACCTGCCTTGTGGTGGCGCTCGGTCTGCGATCCTGACAGTGGCGACACGCGGGTCCGACATGTATAATGGACCGCGGCCGATTTAAGCTACCACCTAGCAAGTGTGGTGTCTGGCGGTGACACCACAAATTTCATGTACATATTAGGGTGGTCCTTATTTTTTCGAATTTCACTCACAACCCCATGTCTTTTTCCTTTTTCTGTAAGAAGATTTTTAACTTTGTTGGAAATGAAGACGAAGGACCCGTGCCACAGTGACCGAGAATTTGCGTCATGTCACTTTGTGTTGTTTATTACTGCTTATACACATGCTTGACTGCTATCATGCTCCAGAATGAAATTTTCACTTTGCAACCATGTGTGTGCTGATATGAAACTTTGTGGCAGATTAATGAGGCACAAACTCAGGACCTTTGCCTTTCACAGGCAAGTGTTCTACCGACTGAGTTGCCCAAGACTCATGACTCAAGACCTGTTATCACAGCTTTACTTCCGCCAGCGCCTCATCTCCTGCCCTGCAATCTCCACAGATGGTCTCCTGCGAAACGTATGGGACTGGCACTCCTGGAGGAAAGGGTGACATGTCACCTCAAGATTTTTGGAGCCGTTTTGGCACTAAGGTAGTGAGTGTTCGAATCCTAAAATAAAGGAATCTTACTCAAGAAATCTAAATTTATACTTAACTTCTTCAGCGTGTCCAAACTCTGGGTTGAAATGAACTCATCACTTCACTGATGAGTAAACATTTGATTCTGGAAGCGTCACCAAGACTGTGGCTAAGCCATGTCCCCTCAATAACCTTTCTGTCACCGTGTAAAGACAAGCGCCGGCACGGCAGTCGGGAATGAGAGAGCAGAGAGGGCTGTGAAGAAGACAGCAGCCAACTGCACTCTGACCGACCCCTCTCCAGGACGACAACGCGACGGCAGCGGACTCTATGCGACGAGGACATAAGTACCGCATCGAACTGGCTGCGGTCTGGCCACACGTGGGGTCTGGACCCCTCCACCATCCTCCACACCTATAAATCCCTCATCTGCCCTATCCTCTACTATGCCCATCCCACCTGGATCGCTGCCCCTCCTTTCTTAAAATCCCTTCAAATCATGGAACGCCATGCGCTCCACCTCACCTATCGCATCCGCCTCTCCTCCCTCACGAGGATCATCTACGACTTAATTCCGTTCCCACACCTCCTCCTTTTCCTCGAATGGATACAGATCCTTTACATCTCCCGCAAACTTGATCCCCCTCACCCACTTGTCTCTCCCATCTTTTCCCACCCCCATACGCTGCTGTACTCCCACATCCCACCTGCTCTCCATCTCTCCACACTCCATACCCTTGCCCAAGGTGGCTTCCGCCAACTCCCCCTTCCTGATGATGCCCTCATCCCCTCCATCTACCCCTCCTACCAACTTTGATCCTCCCCTTCCTCCCCCTGTATTTTGCCTCCTCTCTTCCTCCCTCCCTCCCTCCCCTCCCCCTGGGCTCCCCACCCTCTCCCTCCCCCTCTCCCACTGTCATCAACTCCCTCCCCCTCTCCCATCTACCCACACCTCTTCCCTTTGGCAGGTACCCGGCTTTGTGCGTGAACAGTGCATCTTCGTGCGCCGGTGGTCGTCGCCAGTGCTCGTGTATGTCTTCGCGTCAGTGCTTCAGTATCTCTCCGTTTATGCACCTCCGTTCACGTGCGTAAACTCGTTCTTCCCCGTTGTGTACAGTGATGAACGTTTCTTATTCAAACAGTGCGACCGTGAGCGGCTTCATTTATTTTTACTATGTCTGTCTCCCGTTTTTGTCGACCATGTTTCTTGTTTTTCTGTCTTTCTGTTTCCTGTATGTGTTCACTGTGGTCGAAGAGCGGCGTAGATAGGCCGCTGCCGGCCTACCTTTATTGTAAAGGTATTAAAATAACAATAAAGAAAATAAACTGGCCGCGGCCAGTTCTACAGCAGATCAAGACTAGCACCTAGGACAGAAGCGTCAACACTCGTTACTTGCTTGTACATTACATGTAGCTCAATCTTGGAATTGTTATACTGAAGAACACTATTTTGCATGCCACCCTTTGCTTGCGACACACCTATGTAACTGTCAAAATTAAGTATTGTCATTTACTTCTCGTAATAAAACTCATTAATACGATTTGTTTGAATTGTTTGTCTAGCGACCCGATAAAGCAAGTTTCCTAGACACCCCAGATTCGACGACTAGGCAGGATTCAACAGTTTCTTCCAGGAGTGCTACTCTTTCAAGTTTCGCAGAAGAGCTTCTGTGAAGTTTTTAAGCTGGGAAATGAGGTACTGGTGGAAGTAAAGCTGTGATGACTGGCTGTGAGTCTTCCTTGGGTAATTCAGTCGGTAGAGCACTTGGCAGCGAAAAGAAAAGGTCCCGTGTTCGGATCCAGATCCGGCCCACAGCTTTAATCTGCCACATAGTTTTATATCAGCGCACTCTCCACTCCACAGAGAAAATTTTATTCTGGAATACGATAACAGTCAAGCACACGCATAAACAATAATAAACAACATCTAGTGACATGACATAACTTCTCGGCCACTTAAGTATGGGTTCCTCGTCTTCAATTTCAACAAAATAGGTCTTAAATTAAGAATTAAAACAAAAAAAATTAAGGGGGGATGCGTGAAGAAACACGAAATTTGAACAAAATAAGAAGCACCCTAATTCATATATTCCCTGTGCATGTTATTAACCTAATATTTGTATGACATAAATTCAATCGGAAAGAGGCCTACACGATAGACCACAAACCAATATCAATTATCGATGGCCTCGAGTCGTAGTAGTTTGTCAGGCAAACACATCAAATACTCGTAGTATCTTCATTACCTCTTCTTAGCGTATGTCGTGTTAGTTTCATAGTGTCAATTATCTGACCGTGTATTTACTGGCTAAAATCATCGTGATACGTCATTTGACGTCCCTGGAATTCAATCTCAGCAAAACAAGATTCTTCGACGATTTCTTATTTCTACATTAATCAGAAGCTGTCAGATAAGACGGAGTATTTATTGGTTTATTAAGTTATCGCTAAGAGAGGCGTTATATCCGACATGCTAAATAAAGAATCACTCCATTTCGACCTCTTGGCACAAGATACGTAAATGCACATTTCAGGATAACCGGGATCTAATGTTAAACGATGAACCGCCGTCTTCACATAGTCCGGAATTATCATCGTAGTCACTTTCTGCTGCACGTCTTCATAATAGATTTCAGTCCAGGAAGAGAGAGAGAAAGAGAGAGAGAAAGAGAGAGAATGAAATTATGAAGCTATCAGTGACGTTTTCTCGCAACTGACATATTATTTTGAATAATACAAGAAAAACTTCCAGGAGCATTGTCTCATTTTATTTCTCGTACCGCTGCGGAGATAAGTAATAAGATAACAGTTTCAGTGGAACTGAGAAACAGCAGAAAACGTTAACATTTAACAAAGTTCTAGGGACAAATAAAATCGCTATCAGATTCTATAAGAAATTTGGGTCGCGGATAACCTCTCTTTAAACCATTGTATCCCGTAGATCCCTGAAACAAAAACCTTTGCCTAGCAGTTGCAAGAAAGCAATGGTCGCACATGTCTACAAGGAGGGTAGAGAAGTAATGGCGAGTATGTATGCAGAGGTAGATGTACAGATGATACATAAAACTACCGTCCAGCATCTTTGACATTCATCTGTTGTGGAATCTTAGGACATATTATGAGCTCGAACATAATGAAAGACTTCGAACAGAATGCTCTCCATACCAACCAGCATGGGTTCCGCAAACATGTTTTTTTTCACATGACATACCGAAAGCTGCGGATGAACGCAGTGATCTGATTGCAGTATAACTTCACTTCCGAATACCATTTGATTTGATACCACACCAATTCTTACTAACGAAATTACGATCGTATGGCACATCAAATTAAATCTGTGACAGGATTGATATGTAAGGCCAGGATCGCCGCAGCGAAGTATTTTTGGACCTCTGTTTTCATGTAGTGTTTTGTTGACCTGACAGACAACGTTACTAGTAACGTCAGAACTTTTGCAGATTATTCATTTGTCTATAATGAAGTAATATCTGAAAAGCGCTGCACAAATATTCATTCAGATCTTGGTAAGGTTTCAAAGGAAACCAAGATTACTGCTTCCTTTAAACGTGCAGAAATGTAGCATTCTGCACTTTACAAAACGAAGTAACGTAGTATCCTATGGTGCATTATCATTGTGCCACAGTTGGAATTGGGCAACTGGGTGTAACAATTTGTAGGAATATGAAATGGAATAATCGCATGAGCTAAATTTTGATTCATCGTTAGGAGTTGGAAAAATGAAATGAATCAACAAAGGAGGAAGATACTCATGCGACACATCTTAGAAAACTGCTCAAGTGTGTGGGACCGGTACCAAATAGACTAACAGAGAATATTGAAAATATACAAGGGGGGGGGGGGGGGGGGGGGAGCACGAATGGCAACAGGTTGGTATGACGCACGTGATACTGTCGCGAAAATTCAGAAATACCTAAACGGACAAACGCTTGAACGTAGACGACAACTATCCCACGAAAGCCTACTTACTATATTCCGAAAACCAGCTTTGATTAATTCGGGAACATGCGACATCGCTGGCGTAGGGATCGCGAAATTGTGATCAGACTAATTATAGCATGCACAGAGGCATTTAAACATTTTTCCCGTGCCCATATGCGAATTCAACGGGAAGAAACTTAAATAAGTGTACAATGAGGTGTCTTTATCTGGTTCTATTCGCCCACAGACATTCTCTGTCATGGTTGACACTGTTTGATGTCTCAGATGCTAATTACAGTGGAAATAGGATATTAAGATAGTTTTTGGTCTACTGAAACCGGTTGTTAGTTACAGCTGTGTTGTATTGCGATCAGCTCTATTAAAATCCATACATATACAAAAGTGTTTGTGTGTAAGTATTGATGTGTCGGCAGCTGGGCCAACACCTTGTAGATAGAGGTGGCTTAAGGCACGCTATGACTAACGCAGACGGGCGTGAAGTACTGGAACAGGATACGTAATTAGTGCTATGAAGAAAAGTATGTAGCTGATATAATACTTAACTTTATTTATCCTTGTTGTACATCTCTATGGTGAACACAAGTGAGACTCTGATTACAATCACTGTAAGGCTAATGGCGCCTTGCTAGTCCGTAGCCATTAACTTAGCTGAAGGCTATTCTGTCTCTCGGCTAATGAGAGAGAAAGGCTTCGTACGTCTAGTCGCTAGCTATGTCGTCCGTACAACTGGGGCTGAGTTCGAGTCAGTCTCTCGAGACCTGCCTTGTGGTGGCGCTAGGTTTGCGATCACACAGTGGCGACACGCGGGTCCGACATGTACTACAGGACCGCGGCCGATTTAAGCTACCACCTAGGACGTGTGGTGTCTGTCTGTGACACCACAAATATATACACTGAAGAGCCAAACTGGTACACCTGCCTAGTACCATGGAGGGCCCCGGAAGCACGCAGAACGCAGAAGTGACGCAGCACGACGTGGTATGGACTGCACTAATGTCTGAAGTAGTGCTGGAGGGAAATGACTCAATGAATCCTGCAGGGCTGACCATAAATCCGTAAGAGTACGAGGGGGGTGGAGATATCTTCTGAACAGCACGTTGCAAGGCATCACAGGTATACTCAATAATGTTCATGTCTGGGGAGTTTGATGGCCAGCGGAAGTGTTTAAACTCAGAAGAGTGTTCCTGAAACCACTCTGTAGCGATTCTGGACATGTAGGGTGTCGCATTGTCCTGATGGAATTGCCGAAGTCCGTCGGAATGCACAATGGACATGAATGGATGCAGATGATCAGACAGGATGCTTACGCACGCGTCATCTGTCAGAGTCGTATATAGACGTATCAGGGATCCCATATCACTCCAGATACACACGCCCCACACCATTACAGAGTCTCCACCAGCTTTAACAGTCCCCTGCTGACATGCAGGGTCCTTGGATTCATGAGATTGTCTCCATACTCGTACACGTCCATTCGCTCAATACAATTTGAAACGAGACTAGTCCAACCACGCAGCATGTTTCCAGTCATCAACAGTCCAATCTCGGTGTTGACGGGACCAGGCGAGGTATAAAGCTTGTGTCGTGCAGCCATCAAGGTTGCACGACTGGGCCTTCGGTTCCAAAAGCCCATATTGATGATGTTTCGTTGAATGGTTCGCACGTTGACACTTGTTGATGGCCCAGCATTTGAAACTGCAGCAGTTTGCGGAAGAGTTGCACTTCTGTCGCGTTGAACGCTTCTCTTTAGTCGTCGTTGGGCCCCTTCTTGCTAGATCTTTCTTTTTTTTCCGGCCGCAGCGATATGTGAGATTTGATGTTTTACCGGATTCCTGGTATTAACGGTACACTTTAGTGAAACGACGTAAGTTTTGTATAAATGATTTTCTTTTGACATATGACCATGTGCAGACTTCGTCACCTACGTCAGTTACAAAACACTGCAAAATTATTTAAATTCTTTTAAAGTTGTCTCTGAATGGTTCTTGAACGAAACTGCAATTAAAACATCATTATTTGAGTCGTATGCGCAGAATTACGTCACTCAGTCCTATTGGTTTGCGCAAACTTTTTCCAGTTTAGATGTCGTTTGTTTCTTCTCAGAAATTATATTAATGCAAGTTATCTGCTTTAATATATATTAAAACCACATTGAATAAACTTTTAAGACTCAAACTCGCGATGAACGTTGTCAAAAATTAATAATCTTGTCAAATAAATCAGTAATGCTTCTTCCTTAATATAATTCTTCATAAATAAATTCTTGGAACACCTATTTAAACTTTTGTAGTATACACTAGTTTATTATCTTCCTATATACTACATATAGACGTGAACCTGAGCCTTGACAAGATAGGACTGAACATTTATAATATGATTAAACTTTCTATGACGTCACAGTTGTAGAAACATTACAAATTCTTATTTTTTCAGTTTTTAGAAGCACAACGCAACAACTCGGTTTCAGGATCTTCTGTTGCTCTTTGGCTGTCGACCCGCGACGTATAGTGGCCAGCAATTTTCTCTCTGGTCCCGGCAGTGAAGATGCTGTCTCCGTTCGTTGCGCCGCCCTCTCCGTACATGAAACATAAAAATAAATACAAAACTTTAGATAATTCACAACCATTACAAAATACATAAACAAAACACTAAATTAAACTTATATTCACCTGCAAACTGGGCTGACACTGGTGGATGGGTGACGCTTCAATTTCGCGTCCCACTACAACACTTGTGAAATGGACGTACGGTAAAATCCCCACTTCATCGCTGTCGCGGAGATGCTGTGTCCCAACGCTCATACGCCGACTATAACACGTTCAAACTCACTTTAATCTAGATAACCTGCCGTTGCAGCAGCAGTAACGATCTACCAACTGCGCCAGACACGTGTTGTATTATATAGGCGTTGCCGACCGCAGAGCAGTATTCTGCCTGTTTACATGTCTCTGTATTTGAATACGTATGCCTATAGCAGTTTCTTTGTCTCTTCAGTGTGTGTATGTATGTATATATGTATGTATGTATGTATGTTCCACATCTCCCCCTTATACCGTGGTCTTATTGAAGGGAAGGGGGTGAGAATGAAAAAGAAGTGTAACCCATAATGCGTGAATACCCAGATTTTATTCATCGAATATTTGAGAATGAACGTGCTTATTGGGTTGCAACAAACTTCACATGTAATTTCAAGCCTATACGAAACTTTTTCTCGCTGACAGTTCCCGCAAAATTATGAAATCAGGTATTTTACCCCTTATCATATTTTTGCTGTTCATGCAACATCCATCAGGACGTTCTAATTTAATACTTCTTTAGTACTCACTGTATTCGTCACACATTTTGCAGACAATATTCACATATACCACCGAATGTGCCTGCAAAATAATATCATTATACTCAAGTAGTTCCGGAGATATGATGTCATAAAAATTATTGAGGTGCTGAAAACGAAACTGCAGGGCGAAATTCGCTAAAGACACGCGCGAACTATGTTAAGAAATATGTGAAATATTTTAAGTATATGCGAAATACGTGTGACATTTGCGTAGGACGGTAAACCCACAGGTAAGAAGCTCGTCCGCAACACCCGGAGTGATTTCCACCAAATTTGGTACACATTCTACTCACTAGCTGGAAATAAATACTGTGACAGTCAGAAACAGCAACTTCCTATTGCGGTAGAGGTGATAACTGGAGAGAAGAAGTTAGGAGGAGATGGACAGGGGAGAGAAGGAGATGGACAGAGAAATAAAAGGAAGAGATCGACGGGGCGAGGAAGGAGGAAGAGATGTACAGAGAGAGAGGGGGAAAGGAGCGAGGGGGAGGAAAAAATGGACAGAGAAACGGAAGAAGAGGAAATGGAGAGACGGGAGAGGGGAGGAAGAGATGAATGGGTGGGAAAGAAGTAGATGGACAGGGGGAAGCAGCAGATGGAGAGAGAAAGGAAAGAGTAAAGCGATGAAGAGAGGGTGGGGGGCAGGGGGAGAAGGAGATAGACAAAGAAAGGAGAGAGGGAGATGGACAGAGGGCAGAGGAAGAGGAGATGGAGGTAGAGAAGGTGGGAGTCGGAGATAGGTACAGAGAGGGAGGACGAGGAGATGGTCAAAGAGACGTGTAGGAGGTGGACTAGTAGAGGGGGGGGGAGAAGAGATTGAGTTAGAGGGAGTGAGGATGATAGAGGGAGGGGAGCAGATGAGCGGAGAGGAGGAGGAGATGGATAGAGATGGACAGTGAGGTGGGAAAGAGGAGATGGACTACTAGAAGAATGGAATAAATGCATGTCCAGGCAATGCTGGGTACTCAGCTAGTCTGTAGTAATTGATTCAGATCTCTGTGTCTTTTTCACCTCACGATGCCAGGTTTAGCAAACATTGAGAGTTTCACAATATTTATGACAACCGAATAAGTGGGTATCGTCAGAGGAGATCTCCACCCCCTCGTACTCTTACGGATTTACGGACAGCCGTGCAGGATTCATGGTATCATTTCCGTCCAACACTACTTCAGACATAGTCGAGTCCATGCCACGTTGTGTTGCGGCACTTCTGCGTGCTCTAGGGGACCCTACACGATACACACGATACTAGGCAGGTGTACCAGATCCTTTGGCTCTTCAGTGTATGTCGGATGCTAATTATGCTGCCTCACGTGAGGCAACATAATTAGCATTGGTGTCCTTCACGATGATCACTGAAAATCTGATGTTGTTTATGCCTCTTATATACCCTACCAGCTTTGGCAACAACGCTAATGTCGAGCAACAGTAATGCTCTCTGGTGGCTGTTCTCCTTATCACAAAGAATTGCAACCAATTACATTCCCGCCAATGATGTGTTCGTGAACGAAGTTAGTGACATACGATCGTGTCTTCTGGGTGCTACACTTTTTTTTATCATGCAGACTATTACATAAATTATCTAGCGGATAAGGTCGGAAGCTCCTTGCCACCGTTGGAAGGCGATACTGTTGTGAATAGGAAGTTCGAAACATAGGAAGTCTGCAGCATGATTCATTAAGATCTGTGGAGCAACGATTATTGGTGCAAGGATTGGCACTTGACCCTGAGTGTAGATAAATACAACGATTGCGCATACGTCACGTCACCAGACAAAAAATTAGTCATGCCATTGGGCAGGCACAGATGAATTGTTAAGCCTTTACTGATGGTGCAGTAATCGAATCGCCTGCTGAACCGCGCTCCACTGCTTCCACATGAGCGTAAGGCAGTAGCCATCAGTGAGACAGATATATTTCAAGCGGACATTGTACTAAACATGGATAAATCTAAGAACGTGACAAGTGGCAAAGAGGGACCATCGTGTTTGGCCATGCCCATGGACATACGGTGACCATTGCTCACACAGGCACTTGAAGACGACAACAGCGAAGTTAATCGGGGTGGAAGAATATATGAATGGTTTTCTGAACACAACCCACCCTATTACATCTCGATTTGCCTGCGTAATCACCTGACGTGAACCCAACAAAAATCTGTGGTATATGTTGGAAGAGAGGGCAAAATGCCGACATCAGCATCCCCGCAGTTTGGTGGAAATGTCCGATCAAATCCTCAGCGAGTGGCTTAACCTGGATACGACGTGCCTACACAACCTTGTGGACTCACTTCCTAACCGAGTCCAGGCGGTTATTAAGTCCATGATGTTTGTAATGATTTCTTTAGGAGTGATTAACTTTTTGTCCGGTTACACTGCCGGCGATAAATCCCAGTAAGCAGTATCAGTTGTAAAATACTTAGGATTACCCTTGTAGAGAAGTGGTTCCCAACCTTTATGAAAAAGAATTTTCGTTGAATGCTTTTTTTTTAAATGATGGAAGATAAAAGATACTTGGTTTTCGTAGGTGTCTTATTAAACCCCGAAATAACGAAATTTTTGAAAACATTCTCAGCGATCTTAAGATTTGTTAAAATTAAAATTTAAAACAGTCTTGATTGCAATTTTTTTATTTATTGGAGTGAGTGACCGGTTTCGACTCTTTCATAGAGTCATCTTCAGACTCCAGAGCGGTGGATGAACACTGCCAGACGAGTTTCGTCGACCCTCGACGCTCGTTTAACTCGTCTGGCAGTGTCCATCCACCGCTCTGAAGTCTGAAGATGACTCTATGAAAGAGTCGAAACCGGTCACTCACTCCAATAAATAAAATAAAAATTGCGATCAAGACTGTTTTAAATTTTAATTTCCCGAAACAATGAGTTAATGAGACAACTGGTTCCGCTTAATTCTAACAACATTTTATTTATATTTATAGAAAGATGAACAAATTTTCAGTGCATCGCGAGTGCTACCTGGAACTCCTCCTCAGAAAAGAAAGTTAATTTTCCACATTGATGGTAGATACTTATTACAAAACGTGCTTCCACTCCATCACTCCCCTCCATAGTGATATTTGATTCACACGCACACTTAACCAAATTTAAAATCGACAAAGTTGAAGGATGTGCACTATACTATTGCTTGTGTACCACCAGATTCCTGGACTCCTTACCCCTGAAACGGTAGAATTTGGAAGACTTTATGTTGCCAATGCTTTGCGCTTGACCACTGCTGCGCAGCAATGCTGTAGCCATCACATAATTACAACCGTGTTGTGATCTCAGTTTGGTCATTCACTGTTGAGAACTAAATAATGAAGCAGTTTCTGGTCCATTGTGGGAACTACATACAGCACAGAGAAGGCAGCTTCATTAGGTATTTAAGGACATATGTATCAATTTGACTGTGTCAGATCGATGATACGAAGTATATGCGCAGTGGGTGGACTATGTGAGGAACAAGAAAGATGTTCATACATTCGTTTCATAAGCTGTAATCTCCATCACATTCTCTCACGCTTTAATGTTAGCATTTGAAATAAAAAACATTATTATTGGTAACTTATGTATCAGTATCAGAGCTTTACAAAATAGTGGTGATAATGATCTTTTGTAAAAAGTTCAGTTTCGAGGCACTACTGAACCCTCTTTTTTAACCTCTTAGAAATTTTCATTTTACCCGTCAGGGGGTAATTTCCCCCACGTTGGAAACCACGTTCTCTGAGCAACCTAAGGTGGAAAGACCAAAAAAACGGTTTGTAGGAGAAGTAGATGTCAGGCTGAGATGTACTGGAAGCGTCTTTACGGAATGTAATTCTCCACGAAAGCGATTCCTGAGAGTTGCTCGTGAGTCTGGGTGTTTACCAGTTTGAGTTAATAGAAGAGGTAGAGGAGATCAAATCAGCAGCGAAACACTTCGTCGAGGGATCGTTTAGTAAGCGCTATAAGAGAGGCGTTGTGCAACACGGAGAAGTTTAGTGTTTAAATTTCGAGAACGTGCCTTTCAGGGCGAATCGAGCAACATATTACATTCTCCACCGTAGGTCTCTCGATATTAATCAGAGAAATTAGAGCTAATAAAGGATTTATTGGCAGTCGTTCTTCTCAGCTTCCACTCGCCATGGGAATGGGGAAAAGAGAGGGGGGGAGGGGGGGATGCGAAAGACCGACCTACCAGAATTACCCCCTGGCACACGCCAAGGGTGGCTGGCGGAGCACAGATATAGATACAAGCGGTATCAGTATGTCCTGATTGATTTCGTAAGTACTTTTGCCACTGTTAGTGACGCATTTTGTTGAAAAATTACTTTGATAGGACACTCCAAATACTGTTGCGGGTTTTCAACGGACGTAGTGAGGTGTAACTGACTTCCACGCACGGTTTCTCACGCCTCCGACGGACCAGCGTAGCTACATTTATTGACTAATCAATGATGTCGTAATTTAGTGATAATGATTTCTCTGCGCCTCCATTGGTGAAAAAATGTATCCAATTTGCAAGTCAGTACAGTGATCGCAGAAGTTTTTGGGTAACGGATGAAATGGGCATTTGACCTCCAACCCTGCGTGCCAGAGGAAAGAAATCGAACGCACGCAGCCACTCTGGCTCGGTCAGATATCTCTCGCAGTGACATCATGGGTCCGCACAGAACCCGCAGATAGCCCCGTAATGGATGGTCTGTTGGCTCGTTGCTACTGGGTTCGCCGCTAGCGCCCGCCGCTTCTGTCCGCAGTGGCGCCTGGCCACAGTGTTTTTAGATGGCTTCTGCTTTGCCTCATCCGAAACACAACATGTGGAAGTCGCTGTCTGCTACCGTCACACTTTTACTTCTCCAAAGGTCACGGTTGATTTCTTCCTCCGGCAGCTTCGAGCTCTAGAAAGAGTGGCAACGTTCAACGGCTTCCGTTACCAAATACGTCGCACTATGTGGCAGGTTAAGACACTCCGTCAATATCGAACGGTACCGGTAATACGAGGGCGTGCTGAAAAGTAATGCCTCCGAATTTTTTATGTGACTTAAGAAGTCGGGATGAGGGGATCACTTAGCATGGAAGGTCAAGGCCCCTACTAAGTCACTCCTTAAGAAAACCAGGACATCAATTATTAACAATTTATTCAAACAAGCTTTTATAAAACAAATTAGAGGCGAACAACACATGGCCGTTCTTAAGAGAATATCAACATGTACAATTACAACAGCATACTGGAGATTTCAATACTTAAGAAATAAATTACAATCTGAAGGTGATTTTACAAGATGGCACATATGTTCTCCCTTTCCTTTTTAAAGGCAATAATCAATAATATGAAAATGATTTACATAGCACACCAGTTCGTTACGAACCCAAATAACCCAAGGATCACAACAAGTTAATTAATACATTTATTCCCAAGCAATTAAAATCCCTTTTATATATATATATATATATATATATATATATATATATATATATATATATATATATAAAATAGGTTCAATAACTATGAAACGGGCAGTGACGCCAGGCTGCCCTGGGCAAAAGGTGACTTAACTTAAAATGCCGGAAGCACAGACCAGCCGTCACTTCCCATTAGACTACACGTCACAGAACGTGCTGCCGCTCCAACGCACCTCAACTCGCAGAAAAACTGCAACACAAACACAAACACGGCAAACACCAAGCAAACATCAATTAGTATAAGTTAACAACCAACAAATAATAATATAATTTAAAACAAACAATAAGTGCTTTGAGTAAAAGGCCTTAAATTTTGCAGCAATATCAATGCTGAAAAATATTTCAACTAGGACTTATACACAAATGCAATGTTAGAAAATAATATCAGACTTTTACACTCTCATAGTTGTTGTTGTTGTTATGGTCTTCAGTCCAGAGACTGGTTTGATGCAGCTCTCCATGCTACCCTATCCTGTGCCAGCTTCTTCATCTCCCAGTACCTACTGCAGCCTACATCCTTCTGAATCTGCATAGTGTACTCATCTCTTGGACTCCCTCTACGATTTTTACCCTCCACGCTGCCCTCCAGTACTAAATTGGTGATCCCTTGATGCCCTCAGAACATGTCCTACCAACCGATCCCTTCTTCTAGTCAAGTTGTGCCACGAACTCCTCCGCAATTCTGTTCAATACCTCCTCATTAGTTATGTGATCTACCCATCTAATCTTCAGCATTTTTCTGTAGCACCACATTTCGAAAGGTTCTATTCTCTTCTTGTCTAAACTATTTATCGTCCACATTTCACTTCCATACATGGCTACACTCCATACAAATACTTTCAGAAACGACTTCCTAACACTTAAATCAATACTTGATGTTAACAAATTTCTCGTCTTCACGAACGCTCTCCTTGCCATTGCCAGTCTACATTTTATATCCTCTCTACTTCGACCATCATCAGTTATTTTGCTCCCCAAATAGCAAAACTCCTTTACTACTATAAGTGTCTCATTTCCTAATCTAATTCCCTCAGCATCACCCGACTTAATTCGACTACATTCCATAGTTAGGCAACGAATATTTGCACATATCATTAAGACCGACAATGTGTACAAGGATGAAATGGAAATAATTTCAAGATATTATTACGTTATTCAAATGCGAAACTTCACCACAAACTAGGTTTGGTGCACTTTAATTTCCTTACATAGGTCTGCAATGTAACTGGCAATAGTGTAAGCTTGGTATGCAGAAAATTACAACTAGACTAAGACCTAATATCTTCAATACCTTACAATTACTACATCTTTTGGGGACGCTGATTTCCTTAAAGGAAGTAGTGACTGCTGGTCTCCTTGCTGTCACACACCATGCCGGCTCCTCTTACTTCAACAACACATACATTAGGGCAACCAACCAACGAACAATTGACAGTGGCTATAATGCAAATGGTTCCAGGAAACGAAGGCACCAAAACCACTTACACCTCTGATGGACAGCGTTGTTCGAGATGGTCTCGAGGAATGGATCTGTCCGAGAAAACAGGCCCCAAAGCAAGGCGACGAGCAGCGCCCGAAGTTGACATCAGGAACCACAAAATCGCGACCGTCCTGCAAGGTAGACCGGCAGCGCCGCCGCTGGCCGAGCCCGCGTATTTTGCTCCTTCGTCCCCTCAACCACGTCCTAGCGCCTCGTAGCGAGTCGCACGACCAACTCACGACCGCAAATACCTGCCGCCAGATCACAACAGGGGCAAAGATCGTAGTACAGCCGGGTAATCGATAGTACTGCCAAAGAGCTGGTGTGCCAGAAAAGGTGCACCATGGCTCAACGTGTTAACTTTCTACCCCTTTATTCTTCATCTCTATATCTGCAGCCCTATGCCAGTAGAGGACGCCGGATTGTAGTGTGTAACGGTGGTGTGTAACGTAGTATGTCGGTGCGTAAGAAACAGCGTGCTGCAATTGAATTGGTCCGCCCTCTCCTTACAACATTGACAATACCAGACGGCACACGAGCACTGCGGTACGTGCAACAGTCCGACGCTTTGGATTCAGTCATCGATCATCCTCCATACAGTACCGACCTGGCCTCGTCCACTTTGTACCTGTTCCCAAAACTTAAAGAACGCCTTCGATGACATCAGTTTCATAGAGATACAGCGTTGCAAGCAGAAGTGACTGAAATCCCTGGGATAGCAGGACAGAGCGGATGTGGTTATATTTGTGAAAGGGGGCCAAAATAAGTTACTGTCAGTTGCACTCAACGTATAAACTTTATTTCTTAAAACACACAATCACACAAGAAGGAATCAAAACTCTCAAGGTTTTAACGAAAGACCTCCTTTGATTTAGTTTAGATCGGCTGAAGGACACATCGAAAATCCAAGGCACAAGGCCTAAGCAAGGAATTGAAGTACTGGAGTTCTTCTGGAGGTATCACTTCTTTAGAAAAATTTTTTTATCTTCAATATAAATAGGCTGAAAGCCTTAGCTTAAATTTTTCCCATAGAACTCGGCTGAAGGACTCACATTAATCAAGAATAGTATTACGGCTTAAAGCTGAGACAAAGATTTTCAAAGTTTAATCTAAATAGGCTGAAAACTCGGCTGAGGGCCGCATATCAACAAAACAATTTAACGGCTTAAGGCCTAGGAGGAAGGGCGTTCAATTTGAAAAGGCTGAAGGCCTTATCTTAAAATATTTCGAGTAAAACTCGGCCGAAGGCCTCATAGTAATCATCTTTGGACTTAAGACCAAAACAAGGATTTTGAGTTTTTAGTTTAAGAGAGATTAAAACTCGGCTGAAGGCCACATAAAAACTAGAAAATATTTCTTATGGCTTAAGGCACAGACAAAATTTTGCAATTTTTGATTTGAAAAGGCTGAAAACTCGGCTGAAGGCCACATACCGACTTGAAACCAATTTATGGCTTAAGGCCTAGACACAAGGAATTTTCAGTTTTAATTTTTAAAGGCTGAAACTCGGCTGAAGGCCACATACCAAACAAAAAACAATTTTTTTACGGCTTAGGGCCTAAGAAAGAAAGCCTTGCAATTTTAATAAGCTAGAACCCGGCTGAAGGCCACACGGAGTACTTTAAAAAATGGTTCAAATGGCTCTGAGCACTATGGGACTTAACTGCTGAGGTCATCAGCCCCTAGAACTTAGAACTACTTAAACCTAAGTCCATCACACACATCCATGCCCAAGGCAGGATTTGAACCTGCGACCGTAGCGACAGAGTACTTAAGACTAAAAAGGAAATCGCTATGTAAAACACAAGGAGCGGTGGTCAGAAGGTTCCAAGGATCGGCCTGGGAAGGTAACACTAACGCACGTTTAGGTGAGACAGGCAGCCAGACCGACAACCTCTTAACCGGAAGGCAACCCAACCGAAAGCCATCCGACGAACCCACCAACAAGATCAGTTCTGCCCCACCCGACCAGCGAAACGACATCAAGATGTCAATAGCACAACGTTCTGGATACTGGTGCCCAATCCAGTCAAGTCAGAATAAACGCCCAAAACTACCAACAACACCTCAGCTGTCGAACTACACGGCATGCTGGACAGCATCAACACGACGAGGAAAATACACTGCCAAAAACTATGTCAACGACCAGGGCAAGTCACCAGAACGTCAACGGCCACAAAGCATAAGATACTGCTGGTACACTTCATTAATGAAGAAATTAAATTAAACACCACACAGGAAGACGGCTGCAACTCTAGCCGACTTCAATGCACATACATTGTTGCTCGTGGGAATCTTCCAGGAAGCGACAAACAGGATCAAACGAAGAGATGTGATAGCAGTTGAGGCTTGATAGTAGCTTAAGTGAGCACTCAGCTTTATTGTCCAGGATCGGTGGGCGACGGATTTCGTAACCCTCGCAAGAAGTGCCTCACAACTGCAACCGCGCGTGCACGCCACCAGCGGCTCCGGCCTCAATACGAGCCACGGAGACTTCCTCGCTGCTCTGCCCCAACCGACCGACTGCCACACACAACACACCCGGTAAATATATCCGTCACACCAAAGATAGTATAGCAGTACTAGTATCGATACACGCTGCTGCTGCCGCTCACGGAGAGAAGACAGCAGCGTTATGGTGGTAACCGAAGAAGAAATAAGACACCACTGGACTTCAACCAATGATAAAAAAACACGGCATGACGCGAGCCAGCCACGGCTCAGTGACGTTTAACTTGGCCTCTTGGGAGAAATACGTTCGTCGCCAGGGTGACTTTAAGAATTTTCACATTAAAATTCGGAAGCATTACTTTTCGGTACGTCCTTGTATTTCAAATGACACAAAATACGCAAATAAAACACTTGTGATGTAAGTTCGCCATGTAAAGAATTAGTCACATTCCTAACAAAAGTTTCATGATACCTGATAACCAGTGCAATTCGCTATGAAATGGGCTGGAGCAGATTAAGTACGTTGAAGTAGGATCTACAGGTTTCTGTATATGGACACCAGCCTCAAATATTCCTCTTACAATAAATCGTGCACGTCGGTTAAAATCAATATTTAGATACCGCCCTTGAATTCTGTGTGGCTGTTGAAGCGTTTTCATTGTTTATAGTTCGGTTTTTAAAAAGGCAGACTTTGTTGCCCAGCTCAGACAAGCGATTTTTGTACAATTGTACACTGATGGAAGCCAAAATTGTCATATAGGAAGGAACAGATGGGTTTGTCTTGGTGCTCGTCAGTAATCTTTCTCTCTCTCTTTTATCTCCAGTTCTGCAGGAATACATGAGCCAATGCTACTCAGGCGTTCAAAGAGTCACAACAGAATTCAAAAACGCTTGTAAAAGAAAGAGCTCCAGAGGATGAAACTTATAAAGTGAGATGAAGGATTCACTGTATCAAATTGATTCATATGAAAGTGGGTTGCAGCAGTTGTGCAGAATCAGAGAGTTTTACACTGGAGAGACAAACCGTTTAGAGCTACATCAAACGAAAACTTCGGACAATAACAAACTACAAAAAATAATATACAATGAGCGACTGTCAACTACTGTGATGAACTTCTATGTTAAATGAAAGAAACAAGCACCAGGGTAGTCTAGTAACTTAGAATTGAAAATCAGAATATATTGCAATTTTATTAAAAGGCTAAAAGGCTAAATTTGCAGAACATAATTCAAATCTTTCTATAAAGTACCCCAACAGTCAAAAAAGTTTCTTGATCAGTGGATAAGTGCGACTAGAATCGCGCACCGAGGGTTCCGTACAAAAATTTGTTATGTATATAGACAGTTCATCTGTCCCACGTATCATAAGCTCCACTATTTTTTCCTGTTATCAGTGCCGATACTGCCAACATATCGTCCCGGAGAATTACAAAACTTCCGAGGATGACAATAAAAGCTTTTCTTGTGTGATACAATTATAGCTTAGCACTTTTTGGATTTTTTCCTCTACCGGCACTCTGAAACATGGCTTTTTGCCAAATTTTATGATTCTAGGTCCAGGAGAAGTACCCCACTGATTATGATGAGTGAATTTGCGAGTAGCAAAATATGTGCCATAAATGGCCGTATCTTTTGAGTGCATTGACTTAGAATCTTAAATATTTTACACCGCCAAGGGACCTTAGAACGTGACAGAAACTTCAACTCAATAAGTCCATTTGATCCTGAACAAAAGGGGTGTTAACAGGCGGACAAGCAAAACTGTCGGATAACAAAACAAATTGTTTTTCTTGTTTTATTATCAGAAATTAACAATTGTCGGATTTTTTCCTTTATTTTTACTATGAATGCTCGCTGCTTGTCACATTTCATGATTCTAGGTCAAAGGTATAGAGTTTTATGTGTGATTTGCAAGTATAAAAACATGTGACATAAATAACCGTATTTATTGAGCGCGTTGACTTGTCAGCTTACATTTATTCTAGCACCAAGAGCCTGTAGACATTAGTATGTGACATAAATTTCACCTTGATACGTTCCTGAGAAAAATGTCGACGGACAGAGAGGCAGCCGAATAACAAATGATAAAAATCATTTTTTTCTTATGATATAATTACAAATTAATAATTGTCGGATTTTTTTCCTTCACTTTTACTGTGGAACCTTGCTTCTTGCCAAATTTCATGACTATAGATCAACGAAAGGTACCTTATACGTTTCATGAGTGCTCGAGAAACAAACTTTATGACGTAAAACGCCGTTGCTTTTGACTGCATTCACTTAGAAGCTTCAATTTTTCACACCGTCAAGAGGCCACTTACCCATGTGGCATAAATTTTTACCAGATTCGTCATCCCGTTCCTGAAAAAACAAAGACACAGACGGACAACAAAGTAATAATATAAGGGATCCGCTTTTGCCATTCGAGGTATGGAACACTGATTGAGGTACAGAAAACACACACACACACACACACACACACACACACACACACACACACACAAATTCCTTCGCACGACCATGTGAAGCTGTCAGAAAAGTCCTTTTTAGATGTTGATCGACTTTATTTATTTATTTATTTATTTATTCGTATGACGAGGGCTCCCCGTCTGACAGACCGTTCCCCGGGTACCGGTCTTTCAATTTGATGCCACTTCGACGACCTGCAGTAGATGAGGATGATAGGATGATGTGAGGACAGCACAACACCCAGTCCCTGGGCGGAAAAAATTCCCCGACCCTGCCGGGAATCGAACCCGGGCCCAGAGGATTGACAATCCGTCACGCTGACCATTTAGCTACGGTGGCGGACAATAGAGTTGGCTGAACGTCGTATATGACATCAAAGCATTGACCCTTCTTATGAATTTCAGCAGTTCGCCGTTATGAGGTAGGTTCGTATTTTCCAGAAACGAACCGTCCATGTTTTTCATTTTAGTCAAGTCGGGGCACGCGCCCACGCGTCGTTCTTTTTGTTCGGGAGTCAAGATGTGCGAGACAAACTTTGCACATACTTTTCTCTTCTGCAAAACATTGTGGATAATTTCGTGAACACTTGATTTACAGATGTTGCTGCATTGCGATAAGGAACACTACAACGTCGACACGCTACCGCCCCACGTCCACTACTTAACACTGCCTGCTCACAACTACCTGGTCCAAGAAACATCTGTTCTTCACAGCTGCTAGCTCAAGGTGCCACCGTAGGTACTGGGCTGACGTCGTCTACACGCCAGGAATAAAATCAGTCTCTGAACTTTTTGGCTAATAAATATCACTACTGTTTAAGGGAGGTAGGAGGTCAAATAGGCCGACTTGGAGCAGGAGAGGCACCACAGGACATTTTAATTTCCACTGTCTATACTTTTTACAAGTAAATTTATAAAACTTTGTCAGCATGACCAGGAAGGATTCAGGATTCACACTCGTAGCAGCGGAAGTTCGAAAACATAACAAAATAATTTTTTTTTACATGTGAAATTTCATCATTTTTTTCACTTACTATTGGCTGCATTTGTTGCTATAGGTACACTTTCGTTCATAAGTAAGAGAGACTGTTCCATGAATTTTGCACAGCATACAAACCATACTTACAGGTGTCTGAAACTCTAGAATCTATTTAATTTATGAAAAAATGAATGAACTGTTACATTTTAAACGTTATGTTTAGAAAAAAAATAAAATTTTGTAGTTAATTATCTCAATTTTTACCACAGTTTTTAATAGATTTGGAAAATTCTAGAGTTTCATATACCTGTAAGTATGGTTTTTATGCTGTGCAAAATTCATCAAAGAATCTCTCTTACTTGTGAAGAAAAATGTAGCTATAACAACAAATGCAGCCAAAGGTAAGTGAAAAAATGATGAAATTTCATGTCTAAAAAAAATTTATTTTGTTATGTTTTTGCACTTCCACTGCTATGAGTGTGAATCCTGAATCATTGCTGGTCATACTGACAAAGTTTTATGAATTTATTTGTAAAAGTAGAGACAGTAGAAAATAAAATGTCCTGTGGTGCCTCTCCTGCTCCAAGTCGGCCCGTTTGACGTCCTTGTATCTACATCTGATATCCACTATTCACTCTACGATGTGAAGCGGAGCATATTTAATGTACCACAAACTTTTTCCCGTCTTCGTCCATTAGGGTAAAGTGCGAGGGAAGAACGATTTTCGGAACCGCTCTGTATACGCTAGAATTTCTTTGATTTGTCAAAGTTTTACAGAAGTTCGAAATATGGCGCGTACTTCCATGCGAGATGCTTTTAATAATTTCCACAACGAAACTCTGTCCCGAAATCTGGCAGAAAACCCAAAGAGATTCTGCTCATACATAAAGCACACCTGTGGCAAGACGTAATCAATACCTTCACTGCGCGATAACAACGGTGAAGTCACTGATGATAGTGCCACTAAAGCAGAGTTATTATACACGGTTTTCCGAAACTCCTTCACCAAAAAAGACGAAGTAAATATTCTTGAACTCCAATCAAGAACAGTTGTCAAGATGAGAAACATAGAAGTAGAGTAACGAAGCAGCTTAAATCACTTAATAAAGGCAAGGCCTCCGGTCCAGATTGCATATCAGTCAGGTTCCTCTCAGAGTATTGTGATAAAATAGCTCCATATTTAGCAATTATATACAACCACTCGCCCACAGGAAGATCCTTACCTAAAGACTGGGAAATTGCGTAAGTCACACCAATACCCAAAAATGGAAGTAGGAGTAATCCGCTGAATTACAGGCCTGTATCACTAACGTCGATTTGCAGTAGGGTTTTGGAACATATACTGTATTCGAACATTATGAAGTACCTCGAAGAAAACTATTTATTGACACATAGTCAGCACGATTTCAGAAAATATCGTTCTTGTGAAACACAACTAGCTCCTTATACTCATAAAGTAATAAGTGCTATCGACAGGGGATGTCAAATTGATTCCATATTTTTAGATTTCCAGAAGGCTTTCGACACCGTTCCTCGCGAGCGTCTTCTAACCAAACTGCGTGCCTACGGAATATCGCCTCAGTTGTGCGACTGGATTCGTGATTTCCTGTCAGAAAGGTCACAGTTCGTAGTAATAGACGGAAAGTCATCGAGTAAAACAGAAGTAATATCCGGCGTTCCCCAAGGAAGCGTTATAGACCCTCTATTGCTCCTGATCTATATTAACGACATGGGAGACAATCTGAGAAACAGTCTTAGATTGTTTGCAGATGATGCTGTCATCTACCGTCTTGTAAAGTCATCAGATGATCAAAACGACTTGCAAAATGATTTAGATAAGATATCTGTATGGTGCGAAAAGTGGCAATTGACCCTGAGTAAGGAAAAGTGTGAAGTTGTTCACATGAGGACTAAAAGAAATCAGCTAAATTTCGATTACGCAATAAGTCACACAAATCTGAAGGCTGTAAATTCAACTAAATACTAAGGGATTACAATTACAAATAACCTAAATTGGAACGATCACATAGCCGGCCGGTGTGGCCGTGCGGTTCTAGGCGCTTCAGTCTGGAACCGCGTGACCGCTACGGTCGCAGGTTCGAATCCTGCCTCGGGCATGGATGTGTGTGATGTCCTTAGGTTAGTTAGGTTTAAGTAGTTCTAAGTTCTAGGGGACTGATGACAACAGATGTTAAGTGCCATAGTGCTCAGAGCCATTTTGGAACGATCACATAGATAATATTGTGGGTAGAGCAAACCAAAGATTCATTGGCAGAACACTTAGAAGGTGCAACAGGTCTACCAAAGAGACTGCTTACACCACGCCTGGCCGCCCTATTCTGGAGTATTGCTGTGCGGTGTGGGATCCGCATCAGGTGGGAGTGACGGATGACACTGAAAAAGTAAAAAGAAGGGCAGCTCGTTTTGTATTATCGTGAAATAGGGGAGATAGTGTCACAGACATGATACGTGAATTGGAGTGGCAATCATTAAAACAAAGGCGTTTTTCGTTGCGACTGGATCTTCTCAAGAAATTTCAATCACCAGTTTTCTCCTCGGATTGCGAAAACATTCTGTTGGCACCCACCTACACATGGAGAAATGACCATCATGATAAAATAAGAGAAATCAGGGCTCGCTCAGAAAAATTTAAGTGCTCGTTTTTCCCGCGTGCCTTTCGAGAGTGGAACGGTAGAGAGACAGCTTGAAGGTGGTTCATTGAACCCTCTGCCAGGCATTTTTTTGTGAATAGCAGAGTAATCACGTAGATGTAGATGTGATGTTTCCATGAAAGGTACGTCTTAGGACGTAATAGGAGTCTTGGTTTGTACTGAAATCTGAACTCTCGGTACTTTTAGACTTTCACTCTCCGCGATATGCAACACCTTTTTTGTAGCGCCTCCCGTTGAAATTAGTGAGCCTTTCTCTAAAGCCGTCGTGCAAATTAAATGAATCAATGACAGAACGGGGAGCTCTTTTATTAATGTTTTCAATCACTTCCGTTAAATTTGATAAGGATCTCAGAACGGCAAACAGTAGTCAAGAGTTAGAGGAAGTAGGGTTTCGTGTACGAATAACACTAGTTTATAATTCTTCAATTAAAAATGGAGTGTGGCCTGCGCCTTCGTCACGGCTACATTTCTATTGCCCTTCCGTCTTAAATCACCTCTGTTACTTACCTCTAGATACTTAACGGCTGTTCAAATGGCTCTGAGCACTATGGGATTTAACATCAGAGGTCATCAGTCCCCTAGAACTTAGAACTACTTAAACCTAACTGACCTAAGGACATCACGCACATCCATGCCCGAGGCAGGATTCGAACCTGCGACCGTAGTAGTTGCGCGGCTCCAGACTAAACCGCCTAGAACCGCTCGGCCACACCGGCCGGCTTCACGGTTGTGACTGCTCCAGGGACTGGTAGTCAATCACGTAGTCAAACGGTATCGGATCTTCCCATTTTCGCCAGCCTGCACTGAAATTAGATTCCTCTTGGATTTTACAATGTTGTGGTACTGCTTTCTACACCATCTGATCAAAAGTATCCGGACATCTATCAATGGGGATGTGTCCAACCTTCGCCTTTGTGACAGCTTGAACTGTACTGTGGACACTTTCAGTGAGATGTCTGGACGTCTGTGGAAGAACGTCAGCCAATTCTTCCCCAAGATACCAAACCAGAGAAGGTAATATTGTTGGACGGTGGAGTCTAGAACGAAGCCGACATCTAACTCACCCCAAAGATGTTCCATTGGGTTTGGCACTCCGGGCATGTTATCACCCATAGACCATCGTCTCACACATGCTGCTTTGTGACAGGGTGTATTGCCGTACTAATATCGTCTCCGAACTGTTCCTCTACTGTTCGCAATACACAACGCTGTAAAATGTGTTCAAGTCCTTCTACATTACCCTAACCATGTAGAACATCCTCATACCGTACACTACCTGCTCTGCTCTTCACTGTTGGCGCTGCACATTACGGCAGGTACCGTTCGCTAGCCATACACCAAACCCAAACCTTTCCAACGGATTGCCACAGGGTGTAACGTAATCCATCACTCCAAATCGTTCGTTTCCAGTCATGCACTGTCCCGTGACCTCACTCTCTGCACCAGCCCATGCATCGCTTTTCATTAACTACAGCAGTGAGTGGCTTATGAGGAGCTGCTCACTCATTGCACCCCATTCTTTTTAACTCCCAGCGCACAGTGACTGTGTTACCTTGACAGCTTATAACACTATATTTCCCTAGCAACTGAACTTTTAGTCCTGTCACAGGGAAGCCACGTACAACACGGGGGCTGCAAGTTTGCGCCAAGTATAACGCTATGCCCGCAGTTTACTGTTACCCTCTGTGAGGATTTTTGTATTTATTTGACCATGTGTATAGCTAATGGACAGAGGGTATCGAAACATTAATTTCGTATAGGTGGCAATTAATAGAAAACTGAAAGACTTTATTTTGCAGGTAATACGAGTATTGAAATCCATACAAATGAAATAATAAACGGTCGCCAGCCTAATTAGGCATTATAACTTGAAACATTATGTTTCAAGAAAATTTAATAGGAGTTACTAAATTGACTTTCATTAATAATCCTTTTAAATAGTGCAATGAATACACACGACTACCGGACGAACTGAGTGGTGGGTAGCAGTAGTTACTATTTACAGAAATCAGCAACCACAGGAATTTTTAAAGTTATTTCACTCATAGTAATAATAGTTACTGTTGCAATCAATAGCTAACTCAGCAATAAGATGTTACTAAAGACCTCACGAGACTAAAATTGGGCATAACAAGAGCGCTTGTTTAACCAACATACAGATACCACAAATGAAGTTAAATAACATAACACAAACACTTTTTACACTCACACTTTTATGGAAATGTTTCAGATTTCTTTAGCAAATCAGTATTTAGTTTATCTTTCTTATAATAGAAAAGAATATAGTGGGGGCCCATAAACTGAAACTGTCTTTACAGGCAAATTCTGTGACTATTTCAGAGACAAAATGCAATTTGCAAATATTGCTTTCCAACCCCACTTAAAATAGTTTATATGTTCAGACTTGAACGCAAGTAATTCAAATATTAAGTTCAATTAACTTCAGAAGATAATTCATAGTAATAATCAAAGCAAAATTACTTTTCATATAGGCTCAATTTGTGTGCCTTATCCATTATCTGTGAAGCAGGTATTTTTCGGTAACACTTCACACTTTGGCACTGCACTTTAGCACATGTAGCACAGAAGGAAACTATTAATTAGTTAGAAACAGGATACTAGGTATCTGCACGTTTAGGATGGGACCCTGCATTGGTTTCATGATAAGGACAATTTTAAGGTTCAAATACATGTTTATACCACTGGAATTATTATTGAAAAACACTCACACAAACATACTGGTCTATACTATGATACATATCCGAGTTCCTGAAGTTGGCGGGGCAGTGGCGCAATAGTGGTGGCAAGCACGTGGCGGCTATCTGGTCTGACACTCTTGCTGTTGAATGCTCTTTATAAATTCTTCTCGGCGACATATGATCCTCGTTTTAGAGCCATTCCATAATAACAAGAGCAGCATACCACAGCCGAAACCACATCCAGTTTGAATATAAAATGCCTTTCAAATGCCTCACTTGTCACCCTCGATGATAACCGTACAACGGCTAGCCACTGGCTGCGTAACGTGCTCACTCAGTAGCCGCCCATATCGACCGCGAAACGACATTTTAACGAGCGCCAGGCCACTTCCGTAGCGGAGGGGGTTCCCTACACCTTTTGTAGTATACAATACAAGATCTCTAAGCATGAACCAGTATTTAAAGTACAATTCCTCTCTCTGAACATACATATTTTATAAAGATTCATTATTTTGAAACATTATTTTAGTTTCCATAATATATATACACTACTAGCCATTAAAATTGCTACACCAAGAAGAAATGCATATGATAAACGGGTATTCATCGGACAAATATATTATACTAGCACTGACATGTGATAACATTTTCACGCAATTTGGGTGCATAGATCCTGAGAAATCAGTACCCAGAACAACGACCTCTGGCCGTAATAACGGCCTTGATACACCTGGGCATTGAGTCAAACAGAACTTGGATGGCGTATACAGGTAAAGCTGCCCATCGAGCTTCAACACGATACCACAGTTCATCAAGAGTAGTGACTGGCGTATTGTGACGAGCCAGTTGCTCGCCCACCATTGACCAGACGTTTTCCATTGGTGAGAGATCTGGAGAATGAGCTGGCCAGGGCAGCAGTCGAACATTTTCTATATCCAGGAAGGCCCGTACACGACCTTCAACATGCGGTCGTGCATTATCCTGCTGAAATGTAGGGTTTCGCAGGGATCGAATGAAGGGTAGAGCCACGGGTCGTAATGCATCTGAAATGTAACGTCCACTGTTCAAAGTGCCGTCAATGCGAACAAGAGGTGACCGAGACGTGTAACCAATGGCACCCTATACCATCACGCCGGGCGATACGCCAGTATGGCAAAGACGAGTACACGCTTCCAATGTGCGTTCACCGCGATGTCGCCAAACACGAGTGAGACCATCATGATGCTGTGAACAGAACCTGTATTCATCCGAAAAAAATTACGTTTTGCCATTCGTGCACCCAGGTTCGTCGTTGAGTACACCATCGCAGGCGCTTCTGTCTGTGATGCAGCGTCAAGGGTAACCGCAGCCATGGTCTCGAGCTCATAGTCCGTGCTGCTGCAAACGTCGTCGAACTGTTCGTGCAGATAGTTGTTGTATTGTAAACGTTCCCATCTGTTGACTCCGGGATCGAGACGTGGCTGCACGATCCGTTACAGTCATACGAATAAGATGCGATGCCTGTCATCTCGACTGCTAGTGATACGAGGCCATTGGGATCCAGCACGGCGTTCCGTATTACCCTCCCGAACCCACCGATGCTGCCAACAGTCATTGGATCTCTACCAACGCGAGCAGCAATGTCGCGATACGATAAACCGCAATCGCGATAGGCTACAATCCGACCTTTATCAAAGTCGGAAACGTGATGGTACTCATTTCTCCTCCTTACACGAGGTATCACAACAAAGTTTCACCAGGCAACGCCGGTCAACTGCTGTCTGTGTATGAGAAATCGGTTGGAAACGTTCCTCATGTCAGCACGTTGTAGGTGTCGCCACCGGCGCCAACCTTCTGTGAATGCTCTGAGAAGCTAATCATTTGCATATCACAGCATCTTCATCCTGTTGGTTAAATTTTGCATCTGTAGCACGTCGTCTTCGTGGTGTAGCAATTTTAATGGCCAGTAGTGTATTACAAACTTCCACTTTCTCTCTGACAATTCAGTGACTTTCATTAGTAAAGAACAACCACTTCATAGTTACATACACATAATTACACATTATAAATTACTTACAATCGATATTGGTGTTACAAGGTGGTAGCGCTTTGTAAATCACAAGTGATTCCTTCCGCTAAATTCATGCGATTTTTTTACAACTACCTTTCCCATACTGGAAAGTCCCTGTCCATCAGTAAATGGGATCCGTCTCGTCTTGCTTTAGCTACAGTGGTTTCTTCGCGTTTACTCTTCACAATATCATCACAGAGAGTCAACTTGGATAGCTTGAAAAGGGCTGAAATGTCCCTGATGGATTGGTTACTCAGGTGACATCCAGTAACTAGTCAAAGTTCGAAGTCGCTGAACTCTCTTGGTCGACCCATTTTGCTGTCACTGCCCATCTGCTGACAACACAATACTCCCCGCTTTTTTATAGTGGTAGTCCCAACTCTCGTGACATCATTTCCTGCTCGTTTGCGCGACGCCGTGGGGGAAGCCTTTAAACCTCAGCCTCGGCTCCACTGGTGAAGCAGGTGCTGTGCTCAACAATGGTTCGGCGGCGTTGGCAGGACTGTGGGAAAATTTGAACTTCTTACGGGACAGACAGCCTACATGCAAACAAGATTATAAGATTCAAGCGCACGCCACACTCTGGGTGAACTGTTTTGGCGATTTGAAGAAGGTACCCCTGAAGCCGACGAAAGTGGGTGTATGTACAGTTTTGATCAGATGGTATAACTTTTTATATACCCATGAAGAAGGTAAAATTTACGTCAAAAAGTCAGTATCTCTGTAATTTTAGATAAAACTCGTAAGAAACACAGAGATGAAGAAGAATTTTGATTGTCTGCTGCTGTAGGTAGCTCTGCAGTCGTATAATTCCGAATATATTACTCTGATTTGGTATTACCTACACACTATGCAGCCAAGAAAAGGTTATGGGAATCAGAGGAAAAATGCTCCCATCAGAGCACAAAAAAGGCGAATACATTCATTTTTTAGAAGACTCTGGCAGAAAAGTAGGGAACCAGCTGCCTCAAACCGCCTTCCTCGCCAGCAATTTTGGCATGCGGAAGTCGCCCTTTTCTAACACAGAACATTCTAAATCATTTTACCCAGTCCGTCTTTGTAGTGAAGCCTTCAGACTTAGCACCTCCCTGCCACTAGCATTGTCTATATATGTCTCTCTCGCACTGCCTTCTTTTTCTCCCATTTATTTACAGTATATCCCACTACCACTCTCTCCTCGCTCACTTAGAATGTCTCCTTTTGTCTTCCTTTCCATCTTGTACTGTCTTCACGTACCTCGGCAGCTCAAAACTTCTGAAGGGGTTCAACTTACGAGGGCTGTCCGGAAAGTAGTTTCCGATTGCTCGCGATGTGGAAACCACAGCGAAAATCAGAAATGTTTTATTTATAACAGTTAGCTACACCTTCCAGCTACTTCTCTACCTAGTCGCCGTTCCGACTTAGACATTTGCCTTAGCGTTGTACTAACCTTCCAATACCCTCATCATGGAAGACAGCCGCCAGTGCTTTCCGCCAATTCTCTACGCTGGCCTAGAAGCTCGTTGGCTGTGCAAAAATGGTGTCTTCATAGCCAGCGGTTCATGTGAACAGAGATGGAACTCAGAGGGAGACAGTTACGGGCTGTATTGTGGATAATCAAACATTTCCAACTGAAAACGATGCAGGAGCATCTTCATTGCCCCTGCAGAATGCGGCTGAGAATTGTCTTGTAGAAGAAACCGCACGGCAGCTATGTAATGTTAGCTGCATAGCTTCAGACGAAATTTCTCACCAGGCCCTCGTACTTGGCAGGAGACACTACTTCCTAGACATCTTCTACGCTCTCACTGTGAGCTCAGAAATGAGAAGAGCGACGTGATGCTATCTAGGGTCATACAAGAGACACTGCCCAACACATCTGTGCAAAGCTTTATCAGATTTTCATAGTCGTTTCCATTTCGCGATCCATCGGAACTTACCTTCTGGACACCCATCGTATTTTTCCCCCTGTACCCAAGCGTTTGAAGTTCCATTCCAAAATACAGCCTCCCCTGTGCCCAGCCGGCCGCGGTGGTCTAGCGGTTCAGGCGCTCAGTCCGGAACCACGCGACTACTACGGTCGCAGGTTCGAATCCTGCCACGGGCATGGATGTGTGTGATGTCCTTAGGTTAGTTAGGTTTAAGTAGTTCTAAGTTCTAGGGGACTGATGACCACAGATGTTAAGTCCCATAGTGCTCAGAGCCATTTGAACCATTTCACTGTCACTCTCCATCTTCTACTGTCTGTTAGCATAAAAAGACGCGAATATGTTCACGTTCCAAAATTTCTGGTGAGGAAGGCGAAATGAGGGTTGAGGCAACAGCTTCCCCGCTTTTCTGCCAGAGTCTTTTCAAGAAGAACATATTCGTCTATTTTGTGCTCCGATAGGAGCATTTTTCAGCTCCTTCCCTTCCGTCCGCTGCTACAGTAGGGTGGGAGAAGGGTCAGTAAAGCTTTGACGGTTTATTTATATACTTCACATCCAACGTAAATTCACTTTGCACTACTTTACATAAAAATTTTAAGCTGCACCTACATGGTACCAAAAAATGCATTTTTTAATTTGCAAGTACAGAGAACTTCACATGACAAAATAATTTTTTGTAAGGTGCCTACGGCGTCAGGTGGCACCATCCACTAATTTCCAGGGCCAGGTAGCCTGTACAGGCATGAAGTTCCATTACACAGAGACAGCGCGTCAGAAGCTTTTATTGGTGAAAAAATGAGAACTAAAAATTAGTTTGGTGACCTCAGAACCATTGCAATGACCCCAGACTCTTGTCACGAGTTCTCTATCAGTTAAAACTACGGTACATTTACGCCTTAGATCAGATATCACGTGCTTATTTTGCGTGCATAAGTACGAGGGGCGTTTGAAAAGTCCGTGCAAAGGCCGAGATATGGCACCGCCGGCGCGTATCGAGGTCATGTTTAGTTAGTAGCATCTTTGGAAAGAGCGCACACCAAGTTTCAGCCATATTGGTCTATTTATTTCTGTTTGGCATTCGTATTAACCAAGGAAGTCGAATGACTAAAAGAATTTCGTGTGATGATTAAACATTACTTTATGAAATGCAAAACGCCTCAGGAGACTAAAGAGATGCTCGATAAACATTACGGTGACTCTCCACCTTCGATTAGAACAGATTATAAGTGGTTTCAAAACTTTCGGAGTGGCCTTATGGGCACAAGTGATGCTGAACGTTCTGGACGCCCTGTGGAGGTTACGACTCCAGAAATCATTGATAACATCCATGATATGGTGATGGATGACAGAAGACTTCAGGTGCGTGAGATTCCTAGTGCTGTGGGCATCTCGAATGAACGGGTACATAATATTTTGCATAAACATTTGGACATGAGAAAGCTATCAGCAAGATGGGTTCCGCGATTGCTCACGCTTGACCAAAAACGGAATCGTGTGAAGTGTTGCAAGGATGGTTTGCAGCTGTTCAGGAAGAATCCGCAGGACTTTAAGCGTCGTTTCGTCACTGTGGATGAAACATGGATACGTTACTATACTCCTGAGACCAAACAAAAGTCTAAACAATGGGTTACCAAGGGAAAAACTCTACCAAAAAAGGCAAAGACCATTCCTTCGGCCGGAAAGGTTATGGCGACTGTCTTTTGGGATTCGCAAGGGATAATCTTCATCGGCTATATGGAAAAGGGTAAAACTATTACAGGTGCATATTACTCATCGTTATCGGACCGTTTAAAAACCGAGCTGCAAGAAAAACGCCGGCGATTGGACCGCAAAAATGTCTTTTTCCATCACGACAATACATCAACACAAACCTCAGCAGTTGTGGTTGTAAAATTAATGGAAATAGGATTCCAACTCGTTTCACATCCCCCCTATTCTCCAGACTTGGCTCCCTCGGACTACTATTTGTTCATCAATTTGAAGAAATGACTGGCGGAATAAAAGATGTTATTCAAACGAGGAGGTGATTGCAGCAACTAGTAGCTATTTTGCAGACTTGGACAATTCTTATTATTCGGAAGGGATCAACAAATTAGAACAGCGTTTGACGAAGTGTATGTCTAAAAGGAGACTATGTCGAAGAATAAAAAAGGTTTACCCCAAATACGTAAGTAGTTTTTTTTATTTTTTTATTTTATTTTATTTTTTATTTTTTTATTTATTTATTTTTTTTTTTTTGCGCGGACTTTTCAAAAGCCCCTCGTACAGTAACTTCGTACTTCTGGCTCTCGGTAATGAACAATGATCTCTAAAAAGTTTCAAGAACATATGGCAAGAATTTCGTCGATTTGCCATGGATAAACATTATAGAAATGACCATCCCCATAGTTTTCGTACTCAGAATTCATAGTTTTTGGGTTTTTCTCAGGAACCACCCACGAACAAACCGTGATTTTCTTATAAGCCTTATAAGACTCACCCTAGAGAACAGCTAATCCAAAAGAACCATCCGATTTCCTCAATTTGCCTGTTCTGGAGGAAGTGTGAAATGTTTAAATTTTAACTATGTGCTGTAGTACAGGTACAGTATGCTCGTTCTTCCGATAGATATAAGAATGATCGCTAGGCCAAGATCTATCCAAAACATTTGATCCCTTACCTCTGTGATTAATTGAACTCGATGTACGACACCTGAAAAATCGCGTTTCCGCGGAACTTATTGGAACATACTGGTACTGTGCACTGTCTTGCACTGACCGTAATGTCATTCATTAACTTCATGAAGGCCGCTGGACATCGTAAATACAAATTGTTCTTATCTATTGAGTCATATGTGCTTTTCTTGTTGCTCACGCGTTTGTATTGCTTTCCTTTGCAGATTGACCCACGAGAAGGAGATGATGCTACGAATTGAGCTGGAAGCCTTTGACGGCCGTACTGCATGGGCCGAGTACAACACATTCAGGTATTGATCACAGCTCCTCCTCTAAAATCCCACGACATGTACTGGATATAAATGACAAGGAAACTGATTTTCCGGCAGCGGTGGCCGAGCGGTTCTAGGCGCTCCAGTTCGGAACCGCACGACTGCTACAGTCGCAGGTTCAAATGCTGCCTCGGGCATGGATGTGTGTGATGTCCTTAGGTTAGTTAGGTTTAAGTAGTTCTAAGTTCTTGGGGACTGGTGACCTCAGATGCTAAGTCCCATAGTGCTCAGAGCCATTTGATTTGAAACCGGTTTTTAAAGATGCGGAGGGGGGGGGGGGGGGGCAGATTATGGAATCAGACTCTTACAGGAGTAACGTGTCTCTCGTAATCTACTGCTTTCTGATTACCGTTGCTGTAACTGTGAAACCAGTAACACTGTGCCTTACACACTCTAAGACAATAAAAAAAAAAGCGCACCACGAAGGAATTATCCAGATGGGACAGAAATCGGTGGATGCGGTGTACATATACAACAAATGATTACAATTTCAGAAACATTGAATGATTTATTCAAGAAAAAAACTTCACAAATTGAGAAGGACAGAAATGCGCTAGTCCACCTCTGGCCCTTATGCCAGCAGTTACTTGGCTTGGCGTTGATTGGTAGAGTTGTTGGATGCCCTCTTGATGGATATGGTGCCAAATTCTGTCCAATTGGCACGTTAGACTGTAAAAATTCTGAGCTGTTTGGTTGGCCCTGCCAGTAATACTACAAAGGACCTCAATTGCGAAGAAATCCGGCGACATTGCTGGCCAAGGTACGGTTTGGCTAGCACGAAGACAAGTGTTAGAAACTCTCGCCGCGTGCGGGCGGACATTATCTTGCAGAAATGTAAACCCAGGACGGCTTATCATGAAGGACAACAAACTGGGCACAGGATATTGTCGACGTATCGTCGTCGGGCCGCATGGTGGGTGACAGTCGGGTTAGTATCACACGGTTGTCCAGAGTGTCTCCAGACACTTCTCTGACCTGGACTCTCATTGGCTGGAGCATAATTGTCTTCAGTGATCAGTCTTCGATCTGAGTTTCATGACCATTGGGATACCAATGCGACTGCCGCTCGCCATACGGCCCGACAACCAAGAGTGATGGTCTGCTGTGCCACTTCATGTCATAACATGATTCATTTGATTATCATTTTCCGCCCCTTACAGCACAGTGGTATGTCGACGGTGTTCTGTACCCCATTTTGTTACCCTTCACGGCTTGCCATCCTGGGCTCACATTTCAGCAAGATAATGCCCGCCCGCATACGGTGAGGGTTTCTATCGCTTGTCTTCGTGCTTGCCAAAGTCTATGTTGACAAGCGAGGTCACTGGGTCTCTTGCCAGTTGAGAACGTTTGGTGCATTATGGGCAGGACCCTCCAATCCCCTCGTAATTTTGACGATCTAATGCACCTGTTGACAAAATTTGATACGATATCCCTCAGGAGGACGTCCAACAACTCCATCAATTAGTGCCAAGCTCAAAAATTGCTTGCACAAGGGCCAGAGGTGGATCAGCACGTTACTGACTTGCTCAATTTGTGAAATTTTATTTTAATCATTTGTTGGTATGTACATATACATTAGACCTACTGATTTCGGTCCCATTCAGATAATTCCTTCATGTTGTATCTCTTTTTTGTCATTTTTTTTTCCTTCTGAGAGTGTACTGGGTGACACATGGGAGACACACGGTCTTTAATGAAATAATACTCAGCCAACTTTAAAATTAATGCATATTTATTTACACAAAATCAAAGCTCATTATTTGCCATTTTAGTTAACAAAGCTATTTGTGAAAAATAATGTCGCCAAGGTGATGTCCATCATTTCGAATGCAGGACTCAAGTCTCTTCTCGAAATCCTCCATCACACGGATTAAAATCTCTGCAGGGATGGCAGCAATTTCTTGAATGATTGCATTCTTCAACTCGTCCAAATTTCGTGCTTTGTGGTTATAGACACAGTTCTTAAGGTACCCCCACAGAAAAAAGTGACATACTGACAAGTCGGGAGACCTGGGAGGCCAAGGAATATTGCCAAAACGTGAGTTAATCCAAAACATGCGTCTAAGAACTGTCATTGAAGTGTTTGCAGTGTGCGATGTTGCCCCATCCTGCTGGAACCAAACGCCTTTTAAAGGGATTCATCGTCTTCCTAGTTCTGGTTTCAAGAATGTTTCAAGCATACGAATGTAACGAACCGAATTAACAGTAACTGTGGCCCCGTTCTCTTAAAAAAAAAAAAAAAAAAAAAAAAAAGTCCAATAATGCCAACGGAGCCAAGAGCACACCAGACTTGCTTTTTCTGAGTGTAGAGGACGCTGGTGGATAAGGTGTGGATGCTCTGGAGCCCAGTAACGCCAGCAACGTAGGTTTTGGTTATTCACGGTCCCGTTTAAATGAAAATGAGCTTCATGGCTCATCAATAAAATTTCATTTTCATTCGATCCCAAAATCACTTGCATTCTGTAAGCAAAGTCTTCCCGTACAGCAAAATTAGTTTCCTTAAGTTGTTGGACAATGAGCATTTTGTAGAGATGGAATTTTAATTCTTTATGCAAAATTCATCTAACCAATTCACGATTGATTCATAACTCACTAGCATGACGTTTAGCTGACCGTCCTGGGCTTCTGACTGCTGCTTGCCTTACCCTTTCAACACTTTCTCGTGTCGTTACTCTGCGTCTCGGGCCAGGATGCTTCTTATCCAGTATGTTTCCAGTTGATCTGAAGTTTTCCATCCATCTGAGGAATGTGTTACGGCTCGGGACTGCTCCATGTCGACCGACATTAAACCGCGCACGAAACAATCGCTATGTAGCAATAATAGACTCAGCACTTCTCACGAAACTGTCATAGACAAACACTCGACGTTGCAAGTCCCACTGCTCCATAGTGACTGAGTAAATGAAATGGCGTCTTGTGTGGATCAGAACTATCCCCACCACGACCAGCTCCCACCACCTCCCACCACCGCGCCCTCAGTACTACGCAGTTCAAAACCGTCCGTCTCCCGTGTGTCACACTGTACTTGAGGATGATTCCGAGGTGACCATTATTCTCAGCCAGGCTTGCAAATCATAATATTTTTCATAATCCTAATCCTGAAAGTGATAGTGGAATTTGTCGAGTCAAAGTGCGTCATGGCCCGTTTTTTAATCGCGGGACAATTTGGTAAAACATGGAGCATGTGTTAGCACATTTTACGACGACCAGCTCTATGGTACTAGGCAGTTTGCATTCTGTGATACATTGCAGGAGCAACTCCGTTATGGACAGTGTCATAGGTACAGTCTTCTGTACAGAAATCAAGTGGACAGACAGATAACGAGAGAAACGCTCCCCATTTTTTCGTGAAAAAGATTCACTCACGGCATCCTCTTCTTCTAGGAAACGAGTTAGCATCATTTCCTTTTGTGCCTGATGAGAAACGGATTGCGACGGGTCAGGCAGCTTGCGGTAAGAAAGCCAGAGTGCCGTGGCACCTACAGAATTTTAAAAGGAAGAAACTGCAGCTGCCGTAACAGGAAACTTTTTCTCCTCTTGCCGCAAGCGAGCTACACACCGTATAACAAACAGGTGACAAATAGTAATCCATTGTGTTCAAAGAAAGTAATGAATGGCTAACCCTGCAACGAATGTACTTCTTAATTAGAACTGTTACGTCGTGGTACCAGATATCACGGGACGGCAGCGCTGCTGAAGTCGTGATTATGCATATTTTCCTGCCCCTGTTAATAGATATCCATTTAACGAATATCGCACAAGACGATTTTCTGTCCGCTCTATGGAATAGGCACATAAAATTCCACTTTAAAAATTATTTTGTTTGTAACGGGAAACAAATCGACACTTTCCGTTGACCCTGGACGTTGCATGGAACCTCTGATGATCATTGTTTGTTTGGGCAGGCTATAGCTACACATTACAGAAACGAAACTACAAATATCTGCTGAAACACCAGATAAAAGGCGCCTTACGAATCTTAGCTGAGACAGACAGTAAGTGGGAATAGACGTAAACGTATCAAAAATGGTTCAAATGGCTCTGAGCACTATGGGACTTAACATGTGAGGTCATCAGTCCCCTACAACTTAGAACTACTTAAGCCTAACTAACCTAAGGACAACACACACATCCTTGCCCGAGGCAGGATTCAAACCTGCGAGCCGGCCGGCGTGGCCGAGCAGTTCTAGGCGCTACAGTCTGGAACCGTGCGACCGCTACGGTCGCAGGTTCGAATCCTGCCTCGGGCATGGATGTGTGTGATGTCCTTAGATTAGTTAGGTTTAGGTAGTTCTAAATTCTAGGGGACTGATGACCTCAGAAGTTAAGTCCCATAGTGCTCAGAGCCATATGAACCTTTTTTTTTTTTTGTTTTCGAACCTGTGACCGTAGCGGTCGCGCGGTTCCAGACTGAAGCGCCTAGAATCGCTCGGCCACAACGGCCGGCATACGTGTTTCAGTCAGTAATAGTTGAGCATGAGCATTACCACATACTTGTATAAAGAATTCTACCTACATCTACATGCATACTCTGCAAATCACATTTAAGTGCCTGGCAGAGGGTTTATCGAACCACCTTCACAATTCTCTAATATTCCAATCTCGTATAGCACGCGGAAAGAACCAACACCTGTTTCTTTCCGTACGAGCTCTGATTTCCCTTATTTTATCTTGGTGATCGTTACTCCCCGTGTAGGTCGGTGTCAACAAAATATTTTCGCATTCGGAGGAGAAAGTTGGTGATAGGAATTTCTTGAGAAGATTCCGTCGCAACGAAAAACGCCTTTCTTTTAATGATGTCCAGCCCAAATCCTAAATTATTTCTGTGACACTCTCTCCCTTATATCGACATTATACAAAACGTGCTGCCTTTCTTTGAACTTTTTCGATGTACTCCGTTAGTACACACCACGCACCAGCATTCTAAAAGATGTCGGACAAGCGTAGTGTAGGGAGTCTCCTTCGTACATCTGCCAATAAACGCAGTCTTTGGTTAGCCTTCCCCACAACATTTTCTATGTGTTCCTTCCAATTTAAGTTCTTCGTTATTGTAATACCTAGGTATTTAGTTGAATTTACGGCTTTTAGATTAGACTGATTTATCGTGTAACCGGAGTTTAGCGAATTCCTTTTAGCACTCACGTGGATGACCTCACACTTTTCGTTATTTAGGGTCAACTGCCACTTTTCGCACCATTCAGATGTCTTTTCTAGATCGTTTTGCAGTTTGTTTTGGTCTTCTGATGACTTTATCAGTCGATAAACGACAGCGTCATCTGCAAACAGCCGAAGACGGCTGCTCAGATTGTCTCCAAAATCGTTTACATAGATAAGGAACAGCAAAGGGCCTATAACACTACCTTGTGGTACGCCATAAATCACTTCTGTTTTACTCGATGACTGTCCGTCAGTTACTACGAACTGTGACCTCTCTGATAGGAAATCACAACTCCAGTCACATAACTGAGACGATATTCCATAAGCACGCAATTTCACTTCTAGCCGCTTGTGTGGTACAGTGTCAAAAGCCTTCCGGAAATCCACGAATACGGAATCGATCTTAAATCCCTTGTCAATAGCACTCAGCACTTCATGTGAATAATGAGCTAGTTGTGTTTCACAGAAACGATGTTTTATAAACCCATATTGACTGGGTGTCAATAGACCGTTTCCTTTTAGGTAATTCGTAATGTCGGAACACAATATATGTTCTAAAATCCTGCTGATTATCGACGTTAACGATATGGGCCTGTAATTTGGTGGATTACTCCTACTACCTTTCTTGAATATTGGTGTGACCTGTGCAACTTTCCAGGCTTTGGGTACGGATCTTTCGTCGAGCGAACGGTTGTATATGATTGTTAAGTATGGATCTAATGCATCAGCATACTCCGAAAGGAGAAAATAAAAATACATGACAGACGCATCTGGTTCAACTAAAGGTGACACGTTATTTGTCCTCCCACATGGCGTTCCTCTGTTACCAACATGGAACGTTTACTGCTGTTAACTGCGGTTTACTGTACACATGTCAGTGTGCTATACTCTCGCATTTCACGTCGTGGTACAAACCTTTCTAATTGGGTCCAGTTTGGGAGATTGCCTATGAGGTGTCTTAAATACCTTCAGCAGTATCCCGTGTCCTCACTCCATTAGACGTCGCGAGGAGGTTTAGAATTTAAAGCAGGACACTGATGCTAAGTTTGCCGACTAGGCGTTTTGCACCGTAACCTCTCTTTGCCGTACCGGACATGAACAAGGCCACCACCACCCACTGGTTAGTTCCGACTCGATCGTCACTGTATAAGCGTGTATTCTCGGCGTCTGTTGCGGAAGCAGATTGCGAGGGAGGTCTAGGTTCGCCTGTCAGTGAGACACAAGGATGATGTCACTTACAGATGCAACAGTTTCTGACCAAACACGCTGTTTTATTCGATCATAGACATTTTCGGCATCACTGATTGCAGTTCGGTTTTCAAGAGCGCCTAACTTTTACTTTCCTTCACTGCACCACCTCAGCTTTTCCCTTTTCCCTAAATCACACAGATCCGAGCCGTTGGACTTTTAGAATTACTCACTGTATGATAGGTTGCCGGCTGTAGCTACGACACGCTCCTGCTGCGTATGCATTCCTTATACAGGCTCAAGACGGCTTTAAGTGGCTTATGAGAACAGTCAACTTTCCTTGAACAGATGTTTTACATTCACTGGCGTAGCTCTCTTGTGAGGCTACAAATGGACTGACCTCGCATGCTGCTGCCGGCCTGAAAATACTCAAACTTGTGTACTTGGCGCGGCTGGAGCTGCTGTGAGCAAACCCCAGACACTTGCCGCTGCCGATAAATCCCGCGCCAACCGCCTGTAGCCCCGGCAGGGCTTTTGAAATACACCGCACAGCTGATCCGTGCGATTGCGGGCGCTCCAAATGCGCGAGAACATGTGGAAAGACCGTCATGTGTGGCGTAGGACGCAGCTGCGGTTCATTCCTGGTGCTAAACAGGCAAGTTTCGTCACCCCTAGCGACTCTGTACGACTGGACACTACTTCCAGTAACGTCCAGTCTTGCGGTATTTTTGTACTATACAGTGGTCTGTTGACGATAGTTTTGATGACCACGACATATTAATAAAGGTAATAAATCCCCTGAATGAGTCTATGATCGTTATGAATTTTTACGAACAATTTCATTAGATCGCTTTATGCACTTTCATTTATTACAACATTTTTCCAACTGTCATCATCAGATCGAAACTTAAAATGTCCAGTGTCAGTTGCAATAAATTGCATGCCTCGATTACGCCTAAGTTTTAATGGACATCACAAGTTTTGATATGGTGATGACACGAAATTTAAAATTTTCCCGGCTAACTAAGTATTCAAAAAGATTTCGGGCTTGCAGCCGGTCGTCGTTAGCTTCCATCCACGATATTTGATGGCAACATTTCCTTCAAAATTGTAAGAATCCTCCACGGTTTCGAAGTGAAACTAATTTTCCGTCCACCATCGAAGATTTCCGACCTGCTGGGATCAGTGAAAGACGATCTGGAATTGCGGAATGCGGGAATTTTTAATTCCTTGTCAGTGTGGCATGTCATATGTAGGACAAACATTGCGAACAGTAGAAGAACGTTGCACTGAACATTAACGCTGTACTCGCCTTTTGCAACCTAGCAAGTCTGCAATTGCTGAGCATTGCATTTCCACTGGACACTCAATGGAGTACGACAAGACAACAATTTTGGCCATAGCAACATCCTTTTGGGACTCCGTCATAAAAGAATCAGCGGAAATTCGCATGACAGACAATCTTATCAACCGTGACAATGGCTACCAGCTAGATAATGCGTGGAACCCCGTCATCTCTAAGATCTGCTCCAGACGAAGACGTCAGAGTACTCCGATGGCCGCGGCAATTGACAACGCCGAAGACAGCTGAGTTCTGCAGTTCCACCACCGAGGGTGCTGCTGGCGGGCGGTGTTGTTCGTCTGTTAATATGATTTTGACGCATGCGCGGAATACTCGCTGCACGCTATATATTGCGGCACGGAGGGCGTATTCGTCCCCTCCCTCCCCCCTGCCCCCCCATCTGCCTTTGGCTCGGGAGTGTCATCTTTGTGCTTCCATTTTCGTGTAGTGTTTTACAGTGAGTGTTTTTACAGTGAGTGTTCCGTGTTGTGTCTTTTGCGAAGTGTTGCGAACGACCATCATACTGTCGCTGGGTGTGGTTTTTTTATCTCTTGCGAACAGAAACCAGACTGTCGCCATGTTTTTTAATTGTGTGTCTACTATGTTACTTGTCTGATTCTTGTGTATTTTATTAACATTGCCAACCCCTTTTGCTTTCTGTTTGGACTTTCCGCATTTTTCCGCCATTTTACACTTTAAGTCACCGTTTTTTCACCTGTTTTTCTTGTTTCTTTCTTCTTCCGTTTTTAAAAAAGTCTGTAGGCTGTAGAGCAGCGTACTAAGCTGCTGCCAGCCCGCCCTCTTCGGGGGGAATTGAAAATCAATAAAGAAAAAAAAAGCGTATTCGTCAGTCTTCGATGGCTCACATGAGGATGGCTGGCAGGTGTCCAGTCGAAATATCGTGGATGGAAGCTAATGACGACCGGTTGCAAGCCCGAAATCTTTTTGAATGAATACTGATGACAGTTAGCAAAAAGTAATAAATGAATACATCTAAAGTTATCTAATAGCATTATTGGTAAAAAGAAAGGTAACACAAAGATGTCAGCCGGCCGAAGTGGCCGTGCGGTTATAGGCGCTGCTGTCTGGAACCGCGAGACCGCTACGGTCGCAGGTTCGAATCCTGCCTCGGGCATGGATGTGTATGATGTCCTTAGGTTAGTTAGGTTTAACTAGTTCTAAGTTCTAGGGGACTAATGACCTAAGAAGTTTAGTCCCATAGTGCTCAGAGCCATTTGAACCACAAAGATGTCATCAGTCCAAAAGTTGGTTTGAAGACCTCTGAGCTATACTAGACATGATCCCATTATATACGGGTCGAACGAAAGACTTCCGCTTGCGGCTTTGCAGTAACGTATATGCAACGTAACGTGACTGTGATGCGGGTATATAAGCACCGGCATGTAGGCAACGGACTAGTCCAGCACTCATGTCCCTCCGACATGCGTCCGGTAAATGCGGAAACGTGAACTATGACGACGTCTGTCAATTTATTGTTTATTTTTGTAAGGGTTTCATATTTCGTTTTTTATCTTGATTGCATGTGTGTTTTTTATTCCTTGTTTTATTATGTTGGCGATGTTAACTTTGAGTTCATTTTGGTTTTTCGTTCATAACTTGGCCATGTTTATAGATAGTTTTTTACGATTGCTCTAAAGTCCTTTTTTTTTAATAGTAGATTTTCCTCATCTTTTGTAAAGGGTACATTTATAAAATTTTTAATGCTTGGGTAGAACTTGAATGGTGATGTTAGATCTTGTGTAGGATTTAGTGATTGGTGTTGTGCAAATTTTAGGTTATTAATTTTCTTACTGTGCAACCTTTGTATCTGTGTGCTAACGTGAGAAACATAGTTACCTATAAAATTAAATATAACGTCAACTGTTAGAGGCGTAACACTGTTGTTCATATGCAGATGCGCCAGATATACTTCTTAGTTCAAATCTTCTTCTTGTCGTAGTTTAACCTTGATGTCTTGTTGCAGCTGAAATCGTGATCCACATTCTTGTACTTGTTTTCCTTAGCTAGATTTTGTTGTTACCTTAATATTTAATTTTATTGAAAACTATGTCTCTCATATTAGCAGACAGATGCAAGAATTGCATAATAAGAAAACCAATAACCTAAAATTTGCACAGCATCAGTCACTACAACCCACACAAGTATTTACATCGCCATTCCAGTGCTATCAGCGCATTAAAAATCGTACAAATATATCTTATACAAAAGATGAAGAAAACCTATTAAACAAAGAACTTACGTACCATCTTACCCCCGAAAATACACAAGTCGATGAAACACCTCACTGCCACACATAGACAACAAAATTATGAACTTAACAACAAAATAAACTCACAGTTAATATCGCCAACGCCATAGAACAAGAAATAAAAAAACACACACACACATACGACCAACATTAAAAAAATGGTACATAAAACTTTCACAAAAATAAACAAAAAACTAATAGACAACAACTCCAAAGCAGTAAAATCGATAAGGGCAAGAGTAAAATTATGGCAACGTTATTATCAAATGCGTCCAAACAGAACCAACGTGGTTACATTCTAGTCTCGGCTGCCGGACGAAAAAGTACCGGCAGATGTCCACCGGAGAATGAAGAATGAGTATGAGGAGCTTGTCTGTCGAAAACCACAATTGTGGAATGGTGTACCAAGTCCCGTGCTGACCTGAATTCGACAAAAGGCACAACACGTTCCATGAGCGCATTGTTGCAAACGACGAAAGCTGCAGCGAGACATTCGAGTACTCACCCTATAGTCCTCATCTCTTCCTACGCGATTATTACGCCTTCGTTCCCTCAGAAAAGGCCTTGAAGGGTCGGCGATACCCGTGGGACGAGGACGTACAGTAGGCAGATACGGACTTCTTTAAGCAGCAGTACATGGTACTTTACAAAACAGGTATCTTCAACCTAGTGCGTCGGCAAAATGATTGCTCAGTGCTCACGGCGAATTTGCCCGATTGGCTTACAAATTCTGGACTGCACGACCTTCGAACGTAAACTTTCTGATCGTTGCCATTGCCCTTCTCCGACCACTGAAGTGACTCACCCAGCCAGAGGTAGAGGAGCCTCCAGTTCAACGTGGGTTCTGAACCACTGTGCAACTCTGATTTTTCATGTAACAAAACTTTGCGAGAGGGAAAAGAAGAAAAAAAGTGACGCATAAAAATCAGACGACTGGGTATCGAACCCAAGATCTTTGTATATTTTTTTTTAATTTTTAAAACTAAACCACATGCTTAAAACGGAAAAAAGAAGCCCCTTCTTCAGATTTATGATATCACAGGCCAACAACGGAAAACCTTTTTTGCTGAAAATACCTTATTATTATGTTTTTAGCGTGGGAAATCCAAATACGATACTTAAAAAATTGTATCACCCACCATTTCTTCACGTTTTACTGTTAAATATACTAAATTAAGCGATATTTAAAGAATGTAACAGCTTTTATATAGTTAAAATAAATTAAAGAGGAGGTGTAATGAATTTAGATGACGTTGGTAGCACTGCTGAAAAACATTTGCTGGCAAAAAAAGGTCTATTCTGATTTTGTGTTAACAGATGGTGTTTTGTTTACTGTCAACCTAACCTCACTTTCCCGTTGCCTGTACATGCGCGGGGTACAATGTCTAATCGTAGTTATAAAAACTCTGCTGACAGTTTTTGTTATATTTGTGGTGAATCTGTGATTAAAAAACACCAAAGACACATTACAGACTTTGTGAAGGTTTATCTATCAAACTTTGGATCTAAACTTTGTGATCAAGATAAATGACCTTAAATGAGAAAGAAGCATGGGTATCGTTCAAGCAAGTCGTTAAAAAGTTCTTAGGACATGAAAAAGACCCAGGGTATGTTTATATTATAGCTACAATGTTAAAGAAGTTTAAAACTTTAGGATGTTTAATGAACCTGAAAGTTCACTTTTTGGACAGTCACCTTGATTACTTCCCGGACAATATAGGAGATGTTAGTGAGAAGCAAGGAGAGCGTTTTCACCAGGACATTAAAGTGCTGGAAAAACGCTACCAAGGCAGTTGGAACACCAACATGGTGGGGGACTACTGTTGGTCACTTCACCGAGTAGTTCAGCAAGTTACTCATCGTAGGAAAAGTTACACAAGAAGCTTTAAAGAAAAAAGAGAAAGAAAATACAAACCAATTCCAGCTGACAAGTGAAACCTCTATTAACACATATCATTGTTTTAAGTAGCTTACTGTAAATACAAACCATGCTTATGTTGTAACAAAGCGTTTCATTAATTTCCCCGTTTACCGTATAGCATAGGATTTTTATACTGTATAATAAAAAGCATATTGCTCGAAAACTATGGGTGATACAAAAAACTAAGGCTAGATTTGGATTCAGCTCATAAAAATCTAGAAAGATCAGCTATCAACGTAAAAAAAGTTTTTCAAACAAAATTTTTCGTTGGCCTTTGTATTCTTTCTGGTCCAGTGAAGACAATAAACACTCAAAGAACTGATTTCGTCGTCAGTACAAACCAACAATGGGAATCAAACACTTTTGAAACTGCAGTATCTTTGTCCCATGATCCAGTGTTGCTCTTGCAGATAATACTGAACGCCCACTGTGTCCGAAGTGCCTGTGGTTATCGAGTAGTGAATGAAATGAGCCACATACCATGTATGCGACCGATGTTTGGTTCCTGGGTACATGTACGAGTCCAGTTGGGCCATGAAAATTCAAGTTTGTGGTGGTAAGGTTGGTTCTGGTAATTAAAGCTACTTTCTCCATCGTCCACGACCAAATTGCATTTTGGTCACAACAAATGAATCTGTGTGTGAGGGTATCCTGTAACTGACGGTTTCAGCAGAGAAAATCTTCTATTTTTTATGAAAATTCCGCGAAACCCTACTCCAGTTTGTCGAAGAGAAACTCCTGTAAGGTGAGTCTTTCGATGAGTCCTGAAATGTTCGTTGTTGTAAAAAGGTGTGGAACGGTGGATGGTTCCTCCCCCATGTAACTTGCCATAAAAAAATACGAATGCACATAACGCGGCGGGGGTTCTGTTTCAAGCATGAATACTGCCAGAAATATGATTTTAGTTACAGAATTTCTGTTAGCTGATAAGAAACTGAGAATGGTACTGGCGTAAAAAATGTTGAAAAGGGTTATGCAAATCTAAATCTGCTTCAGAAATGGGTGCGGCTATCGTTACAAAACGAAACTTGAAGATCTTAGGCAGTCAGATTGCCCAAGCAACGACTGACAAAATTTGTGTCGCTGTGTTAGCCAGAATGATCCCCCTCCGTAGCTGACTCGTCATCATAGGTACTGCATGTGGAGGACGTGGTTTCGATTCCCGTTTCTGCCAAGGATTTTTCCTTGGTAGGTGCACTGGTATGGGGTGCACCCAGCCTCGTAATACCAATTGAGGAGCTCCTTGAATGAGACGTACTGACCCTACGATCTGAAAAGTCTGCAAAACGGCCGAGAGAGCTCATCCTCCTAACGACGCAGGACAGAGGATGGCACGGAGGCCGGTAGGCATTTGTAGGGCTTTCGGGGCCTGGAGAGGAGATCATCGTTATGTTAACCAAGATGGGGTAAACCGATCTGACGCAGTGGGGCTTGAATAGAGCATAGATGTTAATGAAATGAGTCATTTGCAATCTGTCGAATGCCATAGTCTGTGATCTCGTACAGACGTCAAAAAAAAAAAAAAAAACAGAATTTTGCCTATTGAGGATGTCGCCTCTACCTTTATCATATGCCGGTGTGAGTGTCCGCGTGTTTAGCTGAGCTTGTCTCCCAAGCAGCGGCCCCGGGTTCGATTCCCGGGCGGGTCGGAGATTTTATCCACTCGGGGACTGGCTGTTGTGCTCCCCTCAGCATCATGCGTGAGACAAATATCTGCCTCGCCAGCAAGGATGATGTTCATGTCATCTGCAAGTGTCTGCACTCCACATTTATGTCTGCCTGCGTAATGTGAAGCACAGAGTTGACACAGAACTGGTTCAACGGTTGGCGCATATAGCGCCTCAAATTGTGGCCATTCCTGTATCAGACCTCGATGAAAGGTATCGAGAGATATGTGGGACTGGTTGACCCTAATTCTGGTTTTGTTGTGCAAGATGCGTCCCATTACAGCCTGCAAGAAATGGGGCTCGAAGCCGTAAACCGTAGGCATTGTCTTGGGTAGGAACACTCGATGTGATCATAAGCATTTTTAAAATTCTAAAAATGCGAAGCACTTGATACTATTTATGAGAGGACACAGACAATCATCGTCTCCAAACTGTTCCTCACCTCATTTAGCGTTTTCTTAAGACTAATAAGAGGATCACTACCTAACCAAAAACACCCCCGTATCGTACCATCAGCACCTTCGTACTTCACTGGTGGCATTACATTATGCTAGCTAACGTTCTCTAGGCATTGTCAAAATACAAACAAATCCTTCCAGCGGATTTCCATATGGTATAGCGTGATCTGTCTCTCCAAATCACACGTTTCCAGTCGTCTGTTGGCCTATGGCTTCCCATTTTACACCACCTCAAACGTCGTGTAGCACTGACTACAGTATGGAGACTAGAAATCTACTCTGTAGGAATCAGCATGGGTTTCGAAAAAGACGATCGTGTGAAACCCAGCACGCGCTATTCGTCCACGAGACTCAGAGGGCCATAGACACGGGTTCCCAGGTAGATGTCGTGTTTCTTGACTTCCGTAAGGCGTTCGATACAGTTCCCCACAGTCGTTTAATGATCAAAGTAAGAGCATATGGACTGTCAGACCAATTGTGTGATTGGATTGAAGATTTCCTAGATAACAGAACGCAGCATGTCCTTCTCAATGGAGAGAAGTGTTCCGAAGTAAGAGTGATTTCAGGTGTGCCGCAGGGGAGTGTCGTAGGACCGTTGCTATTCACAATATATATAAATGACCTGGTGGATAGCATCGGAAGTTCTCTGAGGCTTTTTGTGGATGATGCTGTAGTATATCGAGAGGTTGTAACTATGGAAAACTGTACTGAAATGCAGGAGGATCTGCAACGAATTGACGCATGCTGCAGGGGATGGCAACTGAATCTCAATGTAGACAAGTGTAATGTGCTGTGAATACATAGAAAGAAAGAAAGAAAGAAAGATCCTTTATCATTCAGCTACAATATAGCAGGTCAGCAACTGGAAGCAGTTAATTCCATAAATTATCTGGGATTAGGCACTGAGAGTGGTTTAAAATGGAATGACCAAATAAAATTAGTCGTCGATAAAGCAGGTGCCAGACTGAGATTCATTGGACGAATCCTAAGGAAATGCAGTCCGAAAACAAAGGAAGTAGGTTACATTACACTTGTTCGCCCACTGCTTGAATACTACTCACCGGTGTGGGATCTGTACCAGATAGGGTAGATAGAAGAGATAGAGAAGATCCAACGGAGAGCAGCGCGCTTCGTTACAGGATCATTTAGTAATCGCGAAAGCGTTACGGAGATGATAGATGAACTCCAGTGGAAGACTCTGCAAGAGCGACGCTCAGTAGCTCGGTACGGGCTTTTGGTGAAGTTTCCAGAACATACCTTCGCCGAGGAGTCAAGCATTTTATTGCTCCCTCCTACGTATGTCTCGCGAAGAGACCATGAGGATAAAATCAGAGAGACTGGAGCCCACACAGAGGCATACCGACAATCTTTCTTTCCGCGAGCAATACGAGACTGGAAGAGAAGGGAGAACCGATAGAGGTACCCAGGGTACCCTCCGCCACACACCGTCAGGTGGCTTGCAGAGTATGGATGAAGATGTAGATGTGTGCCTTATGAGGAGAAACTCGACCATTGTACTGCTTCTTTTTTTTTACTGCCTACGGAAAGGTGGAAGGGGTATATAGAGGGTCTATACAAGGGCGATGTACTTGAGGACAATACTATGGAAATGCAAGAGGATGTAGATGAAGATGAAATGGGAGATACGATACTGCGTGAAGAGTTTGACAGAGCACTGAAAGACCTGAGTCGAAACAAGGCCCCGGGAGTAGACGACATTCCATTAGAACTACTGACGGTCTTGGAAGAGCCAGTCCTGACAAAACTCTACCATCTGGTGAGCAAGATGTATGAGACAGGCGAAATACCCTCAGACTTCAAGAAGAATATAATAATTCCAATCCCAAAGAAAGCAGGTGTTGACAGATGTGAAAATTACCGAACTATCAGTTTAATAAGTCACGGCTGCAAAATACTAACACGAATTCTTTACAGACGAATGGAAAAACTGGTAGAATCCGACCTCGGAGAAGATCAGTTCGGATTCCGTAGAAATATTGGACTCTACGACTTATTTTAGAAGAAAGATTAAGGAAAGGCAAACCTATATTTCTAGCATTTGTAGTCTTAGAGAAAGCTTTTGACAATGTTGACTGGAATACTCTCTTTCAAATTCTAAAGGTGGCAGGGGTAAAATACAGGGAGCGAAAGGCTATTTACAATTTGTACAGAAACCAGATGCCAGTTATAAGAGTCGAGGGGCACGAAAGGGAAGCAGTGGTTGGGAAGGGAGTGAGACAGGGTTGTAGCCTGCCCCGATGTTATTCAATCTGTATATTGAGCAAGCAGTAAAGGAAAGAAAAATTCGGAGTAGGTATTAAAATCCATGGAGAAGAAGTAAAAACTTTGAGGTTCGCCGATGATATTGTAATTCTGTCAGAGACAGCAAAGGACTTGGAACAGCAGTTGAACGGAATGGACAGTGTCTTGAAAGGAGTATATAAGACGAACATCAACAGAAGCAAAACGAGGATAATGGAATGTAGTGTAATTAAGTCGGGTCGTGCTGAGGGAATTAGATTAGGAAATGAGACACTTTAAGTAGTAAAGGAGTTTTTCTATTTGGGGAGCAAAATAACCGATGATGGTCGAAGTAGAGAGGATATAAAATGTAGACTGGCAATGGCAAGGAAAGCGTTTATGAAGAAGAGAAATTTGTTCACATCGAGTATACATTTAAGTGTCAGGAAGTCGTTTCTGAAAGTATTTGTATGGAGTGTAGCCATGTATGGAAGTGAAACATGGATGATAAATAGTTTGGACAAGAAGAGAATAGAAGCTTTCGAAATGTGGTGGTACAGAAGAATGCTGAAGATTAGATGGGTAGATCACATAACCAATGAGGAGGTATTGAATAGGACTGGGGAGAAGAGGAGTTTGTGGCACAACTTGACAAGAAGAAGGGACCAGTTGGTAGGACATGTTCTGAGGCATCAAGGGATCACAAATTTAGCATTTGAGGGCAGCGTGGAGGGTAAAAATCGTAGAGGGAGACCAAGAGATGAATACACTAAGCAGATTCAGAAGGATGTAGGTTGCAGTAGGTACTGGAAGATGAAGAAGCTTGCACAGGATAGAGTAGCATGGGGAGCTGCATCAAAGCAGTCTCAGGACTGAAGACAACAGCAACTGAGAAAGTCTGAGCAGAGGACACAATTAAAAAGTCTGTGTCGCCGTAGGTACTCCGTGGCCTGATACAGGGCGAAGAGTTCGGCTCTAAATACTGGGCAGTGTGCTGGAAGTCGATATCGAAAGACGTGGGCGCCAATGACGGAGGCACACCCGACGCCACGGGAAGTCCGAGAGCCATCAGTGTACACAAAAATTCTATCGCGAAGTTCCATGCGAAGGTCGTGATTAAAACTGTGTGCCCGACCGAGTCTCGAACTCGTGACCTTTACCTTTCGCGGGCAAGTACTCTACCGACTGAGCTACCCAAGCATTACTCCCGACCCATCCCCACAGCTTCAATTTCTACCAGTACCTCGTCTTCTACCTTCCAAACTTCACATAAGCTCTTTTGCGAGGTCGAGTCTAGGTCTTGCACTTAGTTTTAATTTGCCACGAAGTTTCATAGCAAACAGCTTGTTACTGTAACCTCATGGACCACCGTTTTGAGATAAAACTAGGCTGTCTTTCGGTTACAGGATATTAGTTCTACAAGAGTTCTATTGCTCTTTATGAATTCTCCATAATTCTTCATTACTAAATATCATTCTAAACCTAAACAACATCTACAGATTAATAACGCCGCGACGCTAAATATTTTACCTGCAGCAAAAATGAAATAAAGATTGTCATATGTCCCAATCAGCATGATCTTCACAGACTTTTATTCCCTATACTGCATTCAAATCTTCAGATTGGTGGCATACAATTAATCGAGTCTCTCTCTCTTACCTTAACGAAGCACTTTCTTGTTGAAAGAAGCTTAAAATTTCGGATGGTGTGCATTCAACCCACAATAAGAAAACCTAATTTCAAATACATTTTTCTGCATATTTTGTTCACAGGCCGACAAAATGGTTAAATTTCCCTCTCTCTCTCTCTCTCTCTCTCTCTCTCTCTCTCTCTCTCTCTTCCTCCCTTCCCCTCTCTCCTCAGAATTACAGAATTGTCGCACCCGCGCACACACGCACGCACACACACACACACACACACACACACACACACACACACACACACACACACAATCTGATATAAGCCCTGTGTTCCTGTCAGAAGTTTTCGATATATTTGCACACAATTATTTTCACGATTTTTCATGTACATGCTTTCCTTTCCAAAATTGAACACTTCTTTATTTTTTTGGACCCTCGTGGTAATAATCTTTGTGGAATTGTTTCAAATGATTATAGTAATTAGACTTTCCTCTATCTATTTCATACAACAGCCCACACGAGCTAACTACATCTTACAGTTCAGTCCTCCGCTCTTCCAAAAACTGCGACACATCGGGTCTCCCTTTTGTCACGTACAGTTTAGGTAGCAAAAATACTAATTTCCCACTTACAAATGTAATGATATTCTGAGACAAAGCAAGAAGAAATCACATATCTGTATAAACTTCAACTTACTTGCTTCTTTGTACTACACGTGAAGTGTATTAGAACACACAGGATCTTCATGTACATGATCAATCTGAATTTCACACTTAAGTGCTTCGCAGTGGTTTCATAGAACCACTTTCAGAACATTCTCCACCGTTACACTCTCAAATAACAGCGGGAAAAATGAACTCACAACTTTATCCGTGCGAACTCAGCTTTTACTTATTATGTTATGTCATTTCTCCCCATACAGGTGGGAGTCAAGTAAATATTTTCGCCTTTGGAGAAGAAATTTGGTGACTGAAATTTCGTTAATGACCTAGCCGCAGCGAAAAACGCCTCTAATGATTGTCACCCCAAATCGTGCATCACATGCGTGACACTCTCTGCATAACTGGCGCTAACAGAACGTGCTTCCCCTATTTGAACTTTTCTGATGTCCTCTGCCAATATTATCTGGAGAGGATCCTAGCAGGACTCTAGAGGAGCAGTAATACTCCACAAGGGAACGGACAAGTTAGTGTAAGCCGTCTCTTTAGTAGATTTGTTGCTTTTTCTGTGTGTTGTGCCAATAAAATGAAGTCTTTGGTTCGCTTTCGCCACAACATTTCCTTTGTGAAGGTTCCATCATGAGTTATTCATAATTGTAATCCCTAGGTGTTTAGCTCAATCGACAACCTTTAAATTAATGTGATTTGTCATGTAAACGAAATTTGACGTGTTCTTTTTAGTGCTGATGTGAAGAACTTTCACACTTTTTATTGTTTAGAGTCAACTGCCACTTTTCGCGCCATACACACATTTTATCTAGCTCCTCATGTTACCTCCTAAATAGTTTGTGCACGGTCCGGTCACATTAACGTGACCACTGTCTGTGTTATATGTCAACGTGCAGCAACCTCTCACAGACAGCAGGTAACAGCACTAAGAATCGTGGGTACATTAATCATGTTGCAATGTTTGGGGGGGGAGGGGGGAGGGGGGAGGGACAAATCGAAAATACTGCAGTCGTTGTAATGCGGAAATGGAGTGATTTAACCTGGCGTCCAAAAGGGCATGAGTGTTGGTTTTCGGGCCAAGGGTTGAAGCATACGAGATACGACAATAAAGTAACGTGACGGATGTGAAAAAAAAAGTTGCTTACCGTTTTAGTCAAGTTTAGTGTTGTCTCCTTGAAATTAGTTCCCTTCTGATTGCACACACTTTTTCCAGCGTTTCTCCCATTGATGGTAACATTTCTGGAACTCATCTTCTGTAATATCCTCCAAGACTCTCGTCACAGCTTTTTGGACATCTTGTGTCGTTTGAAAATGGTGCCCTTCACCGCCGTTTTGACTCTTCGAAATAGAAAGAAGTCGCACGGAGCGATATCTGGTGATTAAGGTGGCTGTGGTAGTATTGAAATTTGTTTTGAGGTTAAGAATTGCTGCACTGACAGAGCAGTATGGGATGGCGCATTATCGTGATGCAGAATCCAGTTATCAGCAATGTTGGCACGGACACGAAGAACTCTTTTACGAAGTCTTTCTAAAATTTCTTTGTTGTAATATTGGTTAAATGTTTGTCCAGGAGGCACCCACTCTTAATGAACAATTCCCTTGGAATCAAAGAAGCACACAAACATGCATTTCACTTTTGACATGTGAGCTTTTTTTGGTCTGGGTGATCCCTTTGAGCACCATTGCGAACTTCGGCGTTTTGTCTCTGGATCGTACTGAAAAAACCAACTTTCATCACCAGTGATAACACGGCTCAACAATTCTGGATTGATTTCCGTTTGCTCTAACAGATCGGCTGCCACATTTTTCCGTGTTTCTCGCTGTTGTGGTATGAGATTTATGGGGACTATTTTTGCACAAATCTTTGTCATACCAAGATCTTCAGTTTATTATTAGACGAACGGTTTCTCGATTGAAGTTCAGTTCTTCAGCAATTATTTTCATGGATGATCTTTGATCAGATTGTACGAATTCACGCACCCTGGTCAAGTTGACATCCAGCCGTGAGGTTCATGGTCGTCCACTGCAGTCTTCATTTTCAACATTCGTTCTGCCTTCACTAAACATTTTATACCTACGAAAAACTTGAACTCTTGACATAACCTTCTCCTCAAAAGCCGTCTGAAGCTTACCGTAAGTTGTCATCGCGTTTTCACCCAATTTAACGCAAAAAGAAATGGCATACCGTTGCGCAATATTATGTGGTTCCACTTCCGTGACGAGAGACAAAAACACGTGTTAACTTATTACAGCACAACTCACGACTGAGCAGTTGCATCAATGTGCCGCTTGGGCTAGAAGCAGCTTTTAGACTAAGGTCAAAGGTATTATGTCTACGCAAGCCTGCTGGGTTGACATATCCTGCAAAGAAAATCAGTCTCATTGTTTTATTGCCGCACGTCGTAGATTAGAAACAGCAGAGGGCTTATAACGTCTGGTTGGGGAACACCAGATATCATTCATTCGATGACCTTCTGTCTATTATTGCGAACGGTGTGATAGGAAGTCACGATCCAGTCGTACGACTCCATGGGCATGCAAATTGATCAGAAGTCACTTATATGGAATAGTGTCAAAAGCCTTCTGGCAACCCAAAGATGTAAACTAAACTTTAGATCTCCTTTCAATAGCACTCATTAGCTCGTTTGAATAAAAAGCCACTTGTTTCAAACGGTTCAAATGGCTCTGAGCACTATGGGGCTTAATATCTGAGGTCATCAGTCCCCTAGAACTAAGAACTAAGAACTACTTAAACCGAACTAACCTAAGGACATCATACACATCCATGCCCGAGGCAGGATTCGAAGCTGAGACCGAAGCGGTCGCGCGGTTCCAGACTGAAGCTCCTAGAACCGCTCGGCCACAGGGACCGGCCCACTTGTTTCAGAAAAATGATATTTGCGAAATTCGTGCTATGTGACAATAAACTGTAACTGTTTCGTTCGCGGTATTTCATAATGTTCAAACACAGTATATGTTCTAAGATGTTACTGCAAATTAATATGAGTTATGTGTCTACTTCCTTTCTTTTGTTTTGGTGTGACTCGGGCAACTTTCCCGTCCTTAGGTGCGGATCTCCCGTTGAGCGAGCAGTTGTAGAAAATTGCTAAAAACGGAGCTAGTAAATCAGCATACTCCGAAAGCAACCAAACTGGTATGCATTCTAGAAGATAAGACGCCTTTATGAAGTGAGCTAAGCTGCTTTGGTGTAGTAAGGGTATCTACATCTAAGTCACTCATGTTGGCAGCTTCTGTGGTTCGAATTTTAGAGTATTAACTCCATCTATAGTGGTGCCAATGTCCATTCACTGTCTTACATCACATTACTTGCTCATCCATTTCTTCGTCGTCTCCTATGTTAGCACCATAGGTAACTGGCTGTAGAGCACTAGTCAGAACTCCAATTTATTCGCCATGTAACCAGATCTGGTGACTGCCTCTCTACACAGAACTCAGAAATTTCGCTGAGAAGGTTTGTGCTGTTTTAATTCAGGTGGTTCCAAAACTACCCCATGGAACAGGTGCGCCTCTCCCCACCCCTCAATACATTGGCAGATACACCGTATTGCTCGTGTTCTGCATTTGCGAGAACTGTTCGACCACCCCTGCTCATGGTTGTTAGGCCAGGGAGTGCGACTGCGTATTTTATGACCTCGCTCCAAGACTGTCCACATGTCAACCGTTTGACCAGCCATGTCCACTGGTTCACATGTTGGCCAGCTGCTCATGTCACAAACACGAGCTGTAACAGTCTAGGTTACTTGGTGGTCACATGTGCCTTCTCGGAGGAGTCGATATATAGGGTGAAACATGTGTAAGTGCAGATAGGTTTATGCTGACTGAGAACAGTGTGCTGAACAACTTTACATCTGTATTACGTCATTTGCAGACTAATAATTATTGCTATTAGGAGTTGTATGTTTTTAGGTTGGTTAGTACCTCCTAGTACAAGTGGCACGAGCAAGTCGTAAATGCTAATTTTCCCCTGGCAGGTGGTTGGGTGTTTAAGCGTGTAGGCGTGGATGCAAAATGGTTAGCCTATACTGACAGGTGTAGACCACTTAGCGGTGCAGTTATGACCATGCAGGAAATATCAGGTAGTAAATTGAGTGACATGTTTGTGGGAAGACTGTTCGACACAGAGAAAAACAACTAACACACTGATGTGTGTACTTGTTAAGGTACCATGTATAAAAACATCCGCACTTACACCCGTTGCACCCTGAGTACTATAGAGTCACTACATGGCTAGACATCTGTGACATAGACCTGAGTTTCTCCTGGCGTATACAACTTTCAAATAACTTCCGGGAATTTTTGCCTTGAAAATGGCGGGGTGTTCTCCCGCCGAAATATCGGCGGTCGCTGAAAGTGTTACCTGGCTGAATTCCCGGAAGTTATTTGATCTGTGACATAGTATCACTATGATTGTGTGTGTGTACGTGTATTAGCTGCAGGTGTACAGGTGTGCCTGTCGGCAGGGTGGCAGCTGAGAGCCAGTGGTACCAGCTGTCTGTGACGGGGTACTGCGGCAACGCCTTGTGTGTGTGTGTGTGTGTGTGTGTGTGTGTGTATTAGCTGCAGGTGTACAGGTGTGCCTGTCAGCAGGGTGGCGGCTGAGAGCCAGTGGTACCGGCTGTCGCTGACGGGGTACTGCGGCAACGCCTTGTGTGTGTGTGTGTGTGTGTGTGTGTGTGTGTGTGTATTGGCTGCAGGTGTACATGTGTGTCTGTCGGCAAGGTGGCGGCTGAGAGCCAGTGGTACCGGCTGTCGGGGTACTGCGGCAACGCCTTGTGTGTGTGTGTGTGTGTGTGTGTGTGTGTGTGTGTGTATTAGCTGCAGGTGTACAGGTGTGCCTGTCGGCAGGGTGGCGGCTGAGAGCCAGTGGTACCGGCTGTCGGTGACGGGGTACTGCGGCAACGCCTTGTGTGTGTGTGTGTGTGTGTGTGTGTGTGTGTGTGTGTGTGTGTGTATTAGCTGCAGGTGTACAGGTGTGCCTGTCGGCAGGGTGGCGGCTGAGAGCCAGTGGTACCGGCTGTCGGTGACGGGGTACTGCGGCAACGCCTTGTGTGTGTGTGTGTGTGTGTGTGTGTGTGTGTATTAGCTGCAGGTGTACAGGTGTGGCTGTCGGCAGGGTGGCGGCTGAGAGCCAGTGGTACCGGCTGTCGGTGACGGGGTACCGCGGCAACGCCTCGGACTCGTTCTCCGCGCACAACGGCGTCTACTTCAGCACCGTGGACAACAAGCAGGACCAGGCGCCAGAGTGCTGCCCCTGTGCGCGCTCCTACGGCGGCGGCTGGTGGTTCTACAGGTACTGTTGCTCCAGGTACTACCTACACACTTTGTTCATTGCCAGCTGCGTTGCGCCTCACGGCTGCCGCAACACGGCGGCTAGATTTCATCTGTCATTTCTGTTTGTGCTTGGGCCCCAGGACGACATGTCAGACGGGTGCCACTTCAACTTTCATGACACTGAGACAGAACACCAGCTTGTCTCCTTGGCGTGCCAACAGTACGCTGACTTCAACAATCCCTAGAGCGCGATACGTGCGTGACCGGTTTGAGGGGTGTTCACTCGGCTGTGGTGCGCTAGGAGGAGGGCGAATAAGCTTCACACAGCTGGGCAGAAGTTGACGAAGATGGCCAATACTAGCTCGGCTAATGATACTGCTATCTGATCAGGGCTCACTCGGTCGTGCAAACTAAACGCTTCAGTTACTTTTGAGAACGTCGTCGTCCAACAGCTCAAGTACCGGTGTAGTAATGATGGTAAATGCAACTAAATTTAAAATCAATACAATGAAGACAGTTAATTTTATCACTTACTGTAGACTAACACACAGTGTACGATGGTTCGATAAATTTAGCTAAAAAAGCAAGAAAAATGTTTGTTTCGTAAACAACTCAACTTGCTTCTCGACATAGGCTCCTTTGAGGCACACACACCTGGTCCCTTGGTCCAGCGGTCCTCCTCCTTTTTCGTCCAATCGGAAAAGTAGCTTCAATCAAACTCTGCAAAATACTCGTTGACTGCAAGTATCACTTCCTCATTTGATGAAAAATTCTTCCCAGCAACGAAAGCTTCAAGTTGGGGAACAGTAAGAAGTCACTTGGGCCTAAGTCTGGTGAACAGGGTGGGTGAGGAACCGTTTCAAATCCCAATTCATGCATTTCCGCCATTGTTATCGCTGATGTGTGGGGTGGTCCATTACCTTAGTGAAAGATCACATCTATGCATGCCAACCTTCGTCTTTTTTCAGCCATTGTGTTCACTGCCACTTCGACCCTGGTGTGTGATGATGGATCCCGGTTTCAGGGGCAATCACAAATCAGCGCAAAAAGTCAGCTTGCGACTAAACATCGCCAGGCATTGAGTCGACATATTGTGCCAGTGAGCAATCGTGGCACTCATCTCACACGCGTCTTCTTCATAACTACTTCTTCCAGCAATACTTATGCACTCTCTCAATTGAAATGCCTACAGTCTCAGCAATCTCACGAATTTTTATTCGGTGGCCTTGCATTACCGCCCGAGTTCCCGGGTTCGATTCCCGGCGGGGTCAGGGATTTTCTCTGCCTCGTGATGGCTCGGTGTTGTGTGATGTCCTTAGGTTAGTAAGGTTTAAGTATTTCTAAGTTCTAGGGGACTGATGACCTGAGAAGTTAAGTCCCATAGTGCTCAGATCCATTTGAACCATTTTGAACCTTGCATAACCGTATCACTGATTTTGTCAGTGATTTCCTTTGTGGTGACCACAACTGGACGCCCGCAGCCTGCTTCGTCTTAGGCGCTTTTCCAACTCCGTTTATATTTCTTAATCAAAAACCAAATGATGGTGAGTGGTGGTGGAGAGTCTGCGTGAACTTAATCCAATACTGTTTTGATTTGTGCGGCAGTCGAAGCCTTTAAATGAAAATGTTTAATAACAGCACGAAACTCAGTTTCCTCCATTTTCAGTCGCAGGCGACACACTGACAAATTCAGGCGGCTGTCAACAATGAACTGTAGGATGTAAATTGTTGAAATCCTTATACGGTCCTTGGAATAATCAGGCTTACCAATCATGAAGGTGCAACAAAAATGTGCCATTCTTTCATCTAAATTTATTACACTTGTCAAACCGTATTAAAAACCTCAACCTCTAATACTTTCATTTGCGAATGCTAAACGACCCTATGTGTTTCGAATTATAAAATGGGAAAACGTTTTTCTTGTAGTCAGATAGTGCGAGAGATACGTACTGGGTGGATATTTTGTGGGGTCTTGCCCAATCGTCGCTAAGAGGGTGCCTATGGGATGCAGCGCTCTCGGAATGCTATACAACAATTCAAACAAATAAGATTAGTGGATTTATTTCTATAAAACAACTCACAATGCTTTGGAGATTTACAAGTAGTAGTCGCAAGCGAGGGGCGACAAGCTACACTACTGGCCATTAGTATTGCTACACCAAGAAGAAATGCAGATGATAAACGGGTATTCATTGGACAAATATATTATACTAGAACTGACATGTGATAACATTTTCACGCAATTTGGGTGCATAGATCCTGAGAATTCAGTACCCATAACACCTCTGGCCGTAATAACGGCCTTGATACGCCTGGGCATTGAGTCAAACAGAGCTTGGATGGCGTGTACAGGTACAGCTGCCCATGCAGCTTCAACACGATACCACAGTTCATCAGGAGCAGTGACTGGCGTATTGTGACGAGCCAGTTGCTCGGCCACCATTGACCAGACGTTTTCAGTTGATGAGAGATCTGGAGAATGTGCTGGCCAGGCCAGTAGACGAACATTTTCTGTATCCAGAAAGGCCCGTGCAGGACCTGCAACATGCGGTCGTGCATTATCCTACTGAAATGTAGGGTTTCGCAGGGATGTAATGAAGGGTAGAGCCACGGGTCGTAACACATCTGAAATGTAACGTACACTGTTCAAAGTGCCGTCAATGCCAACAAGAGGTGACCGAGACGTGTAACCAATGGCAGCCCATACCATCACGCTGGGTGATACGCCAGTATGGCGATAAATACAAGATTCCAACGTACGTTCACCGCGATGTCGCCAAACACGGATGCGACCGTCATGACGCTGTAAACAGAACCTGGATTCATCCGAAAAAATTACGTTTTGGCATTCGTGCACCCAGGTTCGTCGTTGAGTACACCATCGCAGGCGCTCCTGTCTGTGATGCAGCGTCAAAGGGAAACCGCAGCCATGGTCTCCGAGCTGACAGTCCATGCTGCTGCAAACGTCGTCGAACTGTTGGTGTAGATGGTTGTGTCTTGCAAACGTCCCCACCTGCTGACTCAGGGATCGGGACGTGGCTACACGATCCGTTACAGCCACGCGGATAAGATGCCTGTCATCTCGACTGCTAGTGATACGAGGCCGTTGGGATCCAGCACGGCGTTGCGTATTACCCTCCTGAACCCACCGATTCCATATTCTGCTAAGTCATTGGATCTCGACCAACGCAAGCAGCAATGTCGCGATACGATAAACAGCAATCGCGATAGGCTACAATCCGAACTTTATCAAAGTCGGAAACGTGATGGTACGCATTTCTCCTCCTTACACGAGGCATCACAACATCGTTTCACCAGGCAACGCCGGTCAACTGCTGTTTGTGTATGAGAAATCGGTTGGAAACTTTCCTCATGACAGTACGTTGTAGGTGTCGCCACCGGCGCCAACCTTGTGTGAATGTTCTGAGAAGCTAATAATTTGCATATCACAGCATCTTCTTCCTGTCAGTTAAATTTCGCGTCTGTAGCACGTCATCTTCGTGGTGTATCAATTTTAATGGCGGTAGTGTATATAGTCCTTGATATGTGAACGGTTCAGGCAAGTTGATACAGGTCACTGATAACTAACGTCCACGTTCCGGTGACGATGTGAGCAGCCGAGGCTTGCAAGAGCGTCGCAGATATTCCCTTCTCTCAGGTGTCGCTCTACGCGCGGCGCTTTCCAATTCCGCACACCATTGGCCGTCGTTTCCTCACTGGTTTCTCTGCTCTTGCTTTCCACACCTTCGTTCCGGTACTTGTGGTTACTCCAGAACATTCCTCCCACCACCCCCACCCCCGAAAGCGACGGACCGTCATCTTGTATGGAGTGCAACCACAGCGGGGGATGGAGGAGTGTGGGCGCTCTGGTGGACCGGAAGCTGTGGCTGCAGGGGACGTCCAGCTTCCAGCCGTACCCCAACAACGTCTGGCCTGCGCTCTGGCGAAACGTCCCCCGGAAAATGACCACAAGGGTACGCGTCCACCTCCTGCTGCCATGAATCAGATAAAGAAGGCGGCGACTGCTGCGGTTTGGCCGGGTCCAGCTCCATGGGTAGGATGAGAGGACGCAGAGGAGGTGAAGGCTCCGTCTCCATGGGGTCGTGTCCTGGTGACACCCTCTGGCGGTGGCTGCGTCTGCCTTGTCCTCTGGACCCGTGAATCTTGGGGAAGAGAGTCTGAGAGATCATTGTGTACGTGAGAGAGGCGAAAGAAGATACATGCAAGCGCCAAGTCGACAGACGATCTTTCATCGCGCCCACCGTCTGCTGCCGCTAAAAACCACGTAAAAGACAATATCATTAAGCGTGAAGCGATACTTGCGGCCTTCCTTCGGCGCCGGATGCTGAGGAAGGTGGAGTACATCTACATCTACATTTATACTCCGCAAGCCACCCAACGGTGTGTGGCGGAGGGCACTTTACGTGCCACTGTCATTACCTCCCTTTCCTGTTCCAGTCGCGTATGGTTCGCGGGAAGAACGACTGCGGGAAAGCCTCCGTGCGCGCTCGAATCTCTCTAATTTTACAATCGTGATCTCCTCGGGAGGTATAAGTAGGGGGAAGCAATACATTTGATACCTCATCCAGAAACGCACCCTCTCGAAACCTGGACAGCAAGCTACACCGAGATGCAGAGCGCCTCTCTTGCAGAGTCTGCCACTTGAGTTTGCTAAACATCTCCGTAAAGCTATCACGGTTACCAAACAGCCCTGTGACGAAACGCGCCGCTCTTCTTTGGATCTTCTCTATCTCCTCCGCAACCCGACCTGGTACAGATTCCACACTGATGAGCAATACTCAAATATAGGCCGAACGCGTGTTTTGTAAGCCACCTCCTTTGTTGATGGACTACATTTTCTAAGGACTCTCCCAATGAATCCCAATCTGGTACCCGCCTTACCAATAATTAATTTTGTATTATCGTTCCACTTCAAATCGTTCCGCACGCATACTCCCAGATATTTTACAGAGGTAGCTGCTACCAGTGTGTGTTGCGGTATCATATAATCATACAATAAAGGATCCTTCTTTCTACGTATTCGCAATAAATTACATTTCTGTTAAGGGTCAGTTGCCACTCCCTGCACCAAGTGCCTATCCGCTGCAGATCTTCCTGCATTTCGCTGCAATTTTCTAATGCTTCTCTGTATACTACAGCATCATCCGCGAAAGCCGCATGGAACTTCCGACACTATCTACTAGGTCATTTATATATATTGTGAAAAGCAATGGTCCCATAACACTCCCCTGTAGCACGCCTGAGGTTACTTTAACGTCTGTAGACGTCTCTCCATTGAGAACAACATGCTGTGTTCTGCTTGCTAAAAACTCTTCAATCCAGCCACACAGCTGGTCTGATATTCCGTAGGCTCTTACTTTGTTTATCAGGCGACAGTGCGGAACTGTATCGAACGCCTTCCGGAAGTCAAGGAAAATAGCATCTACCTGGGAGCCTGTATCTAATATTTTCTGGGTCTCGTGAACAAATAAAGCTAGTTGGGTCTCACACGATCGCTGTTTCCGGAATCCATGTTGATTCCTACGGACTAGATTCTGAGTTTCCAGAAACGTCATGATACGCGAGCAAAAAACATGTTCTAAAATTCTGCAACAGATCGACGTCAGGGATATATGCCAAGAGTTTTGCTCGACGACCCTTCTTGAAGACTGGAACTACCTGTGCTCTTCTCCAATCATTTGGAACCTTCCGTTCCTCTAGAGACTTGCGGTACATGGCTGTTAGAAGGGGGGTAAGTTCTTTCGCGTACTCTGTGTAGAATCGAATTAGTATCCCGTCAGGTCCAGTGGACTTTCCTCTGTTGAGTGATTTCTGTTGCTTTTCTATTCCTTGGACACTTATTTCGATGTCAGCCATTTTTTCGTTTGTGCGAGGATTTAGAGAAGGAACTGCAGTGCAGTCTTCCTCTGTGAATCAGCTTTGGAAAAAGGTTTTTTAGTATTTCAGCTTTACGCGTGTCATCCTCTGTTTCAATGCCATCATCACCCCGGAGTGTCTGGATATGCTGTTTCGAGCCACTTACTGATTTAACGTAAGACCAGAACTACCTATGATTTTCTGTCAAGTCGGTACATAGAATTTTACTTTCGAATTCACTGATCGCTTCACGCATAGCCCTCCTTACGCTAACTTTGACATCGTTTAGCTTCTGTTTGTCTGAGAGGTTTGGGCTGTGTTTAAACTTGCAGTGAAGCTCTCTTTGCTTTCGCAGTAGTTTCCTAACTTTGTTGTTGTACCACGCTGTGCTTTTCCCGTCCCTCACAGTTTTACTCGGCGCGTACCTGTCTAAAACGCATTTTACGATTGCCTTGAACTTTTTCCATAAGCACTCATCATTGACAGTGTCGGAACAGAAATTTTCGTTTTGATCTGTTATGTAGCCTGAAATCTGTCTTCTATTACTCTTGCTAAATAGATAAGCCTTCCTCCATTTTTTTATATTCCTATTTACTTCCATATTCAGGGATGCTGCAACGGCCTTATAATCACTGATTCCCTGTTCTGCGCTTACAGAGTCGAAAAGTTCGGGTCTGTTTATTATCAGAAGGTCCAAGATGTTATCTCCACGAGTTGGTTCTCTGTTTAATTGCTCGAGGTAATTTTCGGATAGTGCACTCACAAGGGAACCTCCCCATCGCACCCCCCTCAGATTTAGTTATAAGTTGGCACAGTGGATAGGCCTTGAAAAACTGAACACAGATCAATCGAGAAAACAGGAAGAAGTTTTGTCGAACTATGAAAAAAATAAGCAAAATATACAAATTGAGTAGTCGATGTGTAACATAACCCACATCAAGGACAAATGTGATCTCAGGAGCGTCGTGGTCTCGTGGTTAGCGTAAGCAACTGCGGTACGAGAGGACCTCGCTTCAAGTCTTCCCTCGAGTAAAAACTTTAACTTTTTTATTTTCTAGCAATTGACGTGTGTCAATTATCAAAGTTCAGGCACACACACAATCAACTTCGCCCTCGAAAATTCCAGGACATGTTCAGATTTGCTTGGACATATGCAGGATTTGACACACGGAAAAAATTGGAAAACGTTAAAAACATATGTTTTGACAAAGCACAGGGAAAACTATGAGACTGTGAAACTGTTGCATTCATTTGTTGCAGTTTATGTGACAAACTCTTATGTTTTCATCACTTTTTTGGGAATTATTATCACATCCACAAGAAAACCTAAATCGGGCAAGGTAGAAGAATCTTTTTACCCATTCGCCAAGTGTACAAGTTAGGTGGGTCGACAACATATTCCTGTCATGTGACGCACATGCCGTCACCAGTGTCGTATAGAATATATCAGACGTGTTTTCCTGTGGAGGAATCGGTTGACCTATGACCTTGCGATCAAATGTTTTCGGTTCCCATTGGAGAGGAACGTACTTTCGTCTACTAATCGCACGGTTTTGCGGTGCGGTCGCAAAACACAGATACTAAACTTATTACAGTGAACAGAGACGTCAATGAACGAACTGACAGATCATAACTTTGCGAAAACAAATAAAGTAAAATTTTCACCCGAGGGAAGACTTGAACCAAGGACCTCTCGTTCCACAGTTGTTCACGCTAACCACGGGACCACGGCGCTCCTAAGCTGACACTATGCTTGATGTTGCTTATCTTGAACATGGACTACTCAGTTTGTATATTTTGCTTATTTTTTCCATAGTTCCACACAACTTCTTCCTGATTTCTCGATTGATCTGTGTTCAGTTTTTCAAGGCCTGTCCACTGTGCCAACTTATAACTAAATCTGAGGGGGGTGCGATGGGGAGGTTCCCTTGTCAGTATAATGTCACTCGATGCTCTGTCCCTACCACCCGTCCTAAACATCTTAGTATCCCAGTCTACATCTGGTAAATTGAAATCTCCACCTAAGACTATAAAATGCTGAGAAAATTTATGTGAAATGTATTCCAGATTTTCTCTCAGTTGTTCTGCCACTAATGCTGCTGAGTCGGGAGGTCGGCGAAAGGAGCCAACTATTAACCTAGCTCGGTTGTTGAGTGTAACCTCCACCCATAATAATCACAGGAACTATCCATTTCTACTTCACTACAGGATAAACTTCTACTAACAGCGACAAACACGCCACCACCGGTTGCATGCAATCTATCCTTTCTAAACACCGTTTGTGCCTTTGTAAAAATTTCGGCAGAATTTATCTCTGGCTTCAGCCAGGTTTCCGTACCTATAACGATTTCAGCTTCGGTGATTTCTATCAGCGCTTGAAGTTCCAGTACTTTACCAATGCAGCTTCGACAGTTTACAATTACAATACCGATTGCTGCTTGGTCCCCGCATGTCCTGACTTTGCTCCACACCCTTTGAGGCTGTTGCCCTTTCTGTACTTGGCCGAGGCCATCTAACCTAAAAAAACCGCCCAGTCCACGCCACACAACCCCTGCTACCCGTGTAGCCGCCTGCTGCGTGTAGTGGACTCCTGACCTATCCAGTGGAACCCGAAACCCCACCACCCTATGGCGCAAGTCGAGGAATCTGCAGCCCACACGGTCGCAGAACCGTCTCAGCCTCTGATTCAGACCCTCCACTCGGCTCTGTACCAAAGGTCCGCAGTCAGTCCTGTCGACGATGCTGCAGATGGTGAGCTCTGCTTTCATCCCGCTAGCGAGACTGGCAGTCTTCACCAAATCAGATAACCACCGGAAACCAGAGTAGATTTCCTCCGATCCATAGCGACACACATCATTGGTGCTGACATGAGCGACCACCTGCAGATGGGTGCACCCTGTACCTTTCATGGCATCCGGAAGAACCCTTTCCACATCTGGAATGACTCCCGCCGGTATGCACACGGAGTGCACATTGGTTTTCTTCCCCTCTCTTGCTGCCATATCCCTAAGGGGCCCCATTACGCGCCTGACGTTGGAGCTCCCAACTACCAGTAAGCCCACCCTCTGCGACCGCCCAGATCTTGCAGACTGAGGGGCAACCTCTGGAACAGGACAAGCAGCCATGTCCGGCCGAAGGTCAGTATCAGCTGGAGACAGAGCCTGAAACCGGTTCGTCAGACAAACTGGAGAGGCCTTCCGTTCAGCCCTCCAGAATGTGTTTCGCCCCCTGCCACACCTAGAGACGACCTCCCACTCTACCACGGGTGAGGGGTCAGCCTCAATGTGGGCAGGATCCCGGGCAGCCACAGCCGTAGTCCGATCGGGGGATGCGTGGGACGAGCTGGCCGTCCCCGACAAACCCCCATCCGGACCCCCACACTGATGCCCATTGGCAACAGCCTCAAGCTGTGTGACTGAAGCCAACACTGCCTGAAGCTGGGAACGAAGGGATGCCAACTCAGCCCGCATCCGAACACAGCAGTTGCAGTCCCTACCCATGCTAAAAACTGTTGTGCAAAGAACGTCTGAACTAATCTACAGAGAGCACAAACAATTCCACACAAAATTTAAACGGTTATTAAAATACAAGATTACCTAGTAAATGCAGTAATGCTGCTACTTGCGCACTGCTGACACACTGCTCGGCGGCGGAAGGAGACTATGCGATTTCACACTATTCAGGTACTAAAACGCGATGCCACAACTCTCAAATACTATAATACGCCCGAAATTTATGAATTAAACAATGCAAGTACCCAAAAACATGCAAAGATTATTAAGAATTAAACCATGTAACAAATAAGTGAGCTAAGAGTATACGAATTGCTGCTGGCAGCTGCTTATCCAGCGGCGGCAGGGAGCACACTGGCTGTGCGATGGCGGCGGCCGTGAAGCATTTCCACCGGCAATGGTCCGTCTCGTGGGTGCGAACGATACGTCGCGAGAAACAGTTACAATGCGTGATCCCTGGTGTGTGCGGAGCGAAGTTTGGCCATCCGCTGCTTCAATGTTCTGACAAAACGTCCCGCTTCGCCGTTTTACTGTGGATGGAACGGTGCACTAGTTAGATGCAGTATGCCATTGCGTTCACAAAATCTTTCAAGGTTATTGGACGTGAACTGAGGTCCGTTGTCTGACCCTGTTAATTCAGGGAAGCCTTCTAGGCAAAAAATCGATGACGACACCTGAATTGTGCTGCGTGAGTTCGCCGGCCGTGGTGGCCGAGCGGTTCTAGGCGCTTCAGTCCGGAACCGCGCGACTGCTACGGTCGCAGGTTTGAATCCTGCCTCGGGCATGGATGTGTGTGATGTCCTTAGGTTAGTTAGGCTTAAGTAGTTCTAAGTTCTAGGGCACTGATACCTCAGATGTTAAGTCCCATAGTACTCAGAGCCATGTGAACCATTTTTTCGCTACATGAGTTAATGGGCACAGCAAAAGGAGACTTGCTATATTAGTCAACCACAATTAGCCAATGAATGTTCCAAAAGGGTCCTGCGAAGTCTAAGTGCATACGTTGCCATGGCGATTGCGACTTAGGCCAAGCAGAGAATTTTTGTGGCGGAGCGTACTGACTTTCCGCACATGCGTGACACTGTGACATCATCTGTTATATTTGGGTGACCATACCCTGCCAAATACAGTGTCGACGCGCTAACTGTTTCGTACTAACAATCCCCCAGTGTCATTCGTAAAGCAACTGCAACACTTCTTTTTACAAAGCTTTAGGGATCAGCATACGTGACTGTCCACTGTCATTTTGAACAAGAATCACACTTCTCTGTACAGCGAGGCTATGCTGACGTACCTAGTGTCGGCTCACTAGAGAGTTCTTTACGCTATTCAAGGAGTGAGGCCAAGATGTGCGAATGTAGTTGAGCAAGATGTTCAAATCTGGGTCAGCTTCCTTGGCCTGTGCAATTTTCTTATAGTTCAGCGGAAAAGACTGAAGCAATTCAGAATACTGTGTATCGATGTGACAACAAGATGCAGCAGAAGCGTCAAAGTCTGTGCAGGGCCAATCGGAAGACGTGAAAGTGCGTCCGCATTACCATGTTGAGCTGTCTGACGATATACAATCTCGTATTGGTACTGAGACAACAAAATCCATCATTGCAATTTTTGGGCAGTTCGTACAGGAACCGGTTTCGTCGGATGAAACAAGGACTGCAAAGGCTTGTGATCCATTACTAAGTAGAATTTTCTGCCATACAAATATTGGTGAAATTTTGTGACACCATACACAACACCGAATGCCTGTTTTTCAATTTGTGAATAGTTACACTGAGGTATGGACAACACTTTTGATGCGAAAGCATTAGGTCTGACTTCATCACCAATTCTGTGAGGAAGCACTGCACCCATTCCGTAAGAGGAAGCGTCAACTTGCAATACAACTGGTTTTTCAGGATCAAAGTGAACTAAGCATCGATCACTAAGCAATGCATCTTTAAGTTTTTGAAAAGCTACTTGGCATTCATCTCTCCAAACAAAGGGGACATTCTTGCGACGCAAGCAATTCAATGGAGCAGCGATTTGTGCAGCATTCGGTATGAACCGAATATAATAGTTCATTTTCCCTAAGACTGACTGCAATTCTGCGATATTGCCAGGAACTGGCAAATCTTGTATGGCTAATAAATGCGACTGAAGAGGACGTACACCTTGACTGTTTATGACATGACTAAGATGCTGCAACTCAGGTTTAAACAAATCACGCTTGTCCAGTCTACACTTTAGTCTTGCATAAGACAACACGTGAAATAAAGTACGTAAATTGGCAATATGTTCTTGAGGTGTACGACCTGCTACTACAATTTCGTCGAAATAGTTTGAACAGTTGGGCACTTGTGCAGTCAGCTGTTCCAAATACTTTTGGAAAATGGTGGGTGCGGAAGCACTGCCAAAGGGCAAACGTAAATATTTAAACAAGCCCAAGTGAGTATTCACTACACACACTTTTTGAGATTCTTCATTGAGCGGTACTTGAAGATACGCGTCGCGCAAATCAATTTTTCAAAAGTAGCGTCCAGCGCCTAATTTATCCATAGGAACCTCTGAGCGTGGCAATGGATAAGTATCACTGGCAGTTTGTGGGTTGACTGTAGACTTAGTCAACACACAGGCGTATGCGACCCGAAAGCTTGGGAAGCAAAACCAGTGACTAGGTAATATGGGCGTAATAACTCCACTATCTTACAATTCTTTAAGTTCAGCCGCAACTTTGTCCCGTAATGCAATGGTAACGGTTCCGGTCCGGCAAAATTTCGGCTGAGCGTTGTCTTTCAGCGTAATATGTGAAACAAAATTGTTAGCTTTGCTTAAACCTTCCGAAAAGAGTTCTGGGAATTCTGCATTTTGCATTGAATGCAGACACTGACAACACATTGCCCTGAATGTTAAAGCCAAACAGATCAAAAGAATCAAGACCAAATACGTTCTCACACTCGCGTTATTGTAGCACTGTAAAAGTCACTGTTCACGTATGGGAGCGATACATGGCAGGCAAAGTACATGTTCCGAGAACTCGAATGTCATGTCCATTATAGGCCGTCAGTTGCGTGCTAGTTTTAGACAGGCGTGGGGACACTAACAGTTCATTTGCGTGACGTTTTAGCAATGTGACAGAGGCACCAATGTCCAACTGAAATTTTACACGTTTCACACAATTAAGTAAATGAACAAAAAGTTTGTTTGACTGGCGTATCACTGACGAAAGTGCACACTTGCTATGGCGCAAATGGCTCTGAGCACTATGGGACTTAACTTCTGAGGTCATCAGTCCAATAGAACTTAGAACTACTTAAACCTAACTAACCTAGGGACATCACACACATCCATGCCCGAGGCAGGATTCGAATCTACGACCGTAGTAGTCGTTCGGTTCCAGACTGAAGCGCCTAAAACCGCTCGGCCACACCGACCAGCGCACACTTACTAGTTGCAGACTTGGAATATATTCCACTAATGACATGGGCCTTGTGACGAGAGTCTTGTGAGTTGGCTGAATTCTTATGTTCGTTCCGTTGCAAACATACGGATTGCACATGCCCTTTCCTACCACAAGCACTGAGCTTGTCGGGAGGGGCAGTCTTGGCGCTTGTGCCGTGCATAACAGCGAGGACAAGACTTAATTGCCGGCCGAAGTGGCCGAGCGGTTCTAGGCACTTCAGTCTGGAACCGCTCGATCGCTACGGTCGCAGGTTCGAATCCTGCCTCGGGCATGACTGTGTGTGATGTCCTTAGGTTAGTTAGGTTTAAGTAGTTCTAAGTTCTAGGGGACTGATGACCTCAGATGTTAAGTCCCATAGTGCTCAGAGCCATTTGAACCATTTTTCAACAAGACTTAATTCTGAAACTTCCTGGCAGATTAAAACTGTGTGCCCGACCGAGACTCGAACTCGGGACCTTTGCCTTTCGCGGGCAAGTGCTCTACCATCTGAGCTGCCGAAGCACGACTCACGCCCGGTACTCACAGCTTTACTTCTGCCAGTACCTCGTCTCCTGCCTTCCAAACTTTACAGAAGCTCTCCTGCGAACCTTGCAGAACTAGCACTCCTGAAAGAAAGGATATTGCGGAGACATGGCTTAGCCACAGCCTGGGGGATGTTTCCAGAATGATATTTTCACTCTGCAGCGGAGTGTGCGCTGATATGAAACTTCCTGGCAGATTAAAACTGTGTGCCCGACCGAGACTCGAACTCGGGACCTTTGCCTGTCGCGGGCGAGTGCTCTACCATCTGAGCTACCCAAGCACGACTCACGCCCCATCCTGACAGCTTTACTTCTGCCAGTATCTCTTCTCCTACCTTCCAAACTTTACAGAAGCTCTCCTGCGAACCTTGCTCGAACAGTCCACGGGCATACTGCCGGTTCGTAGTCACCAACTGGCACAATATTTCGGCGATCAGACATGTCGCCGTCGTCAGGTGCGCTGACGAACTGAGCTCCTGAGGGCGGGCGGCCGATTTAAATCCCCTCACCCCGCGGGCCGCACTCTTCGACCGTAGTGGTCGCGCGGTCGCGAAGACGTGGGCGTCGGAATCTGCCGTAGCGTCGATGTGATTACTACGTCCGCCCTGGTCGCCAGTTCGTACTTCTTGCTGAGAGTCTTCTTAATTACATTCAAGCCTTGCTGAGATTGTAGCCGCAATCTCGGTTGATAAGATCTTCCCTAGTGTGAATTTCGATAGCCTCGCTTATAACGCTGTCCCAATATTTAGAGGTCTGAGCCAGGATCTTGGTACGCTCATAATCCATCTCGTGTTTCTCGGACAAACAGTGCTCTACTACCGCCGACTTATTTGGATATTTCAGTCGACTGTGCCTTTGATGTTCTCGGCAACGATCTTCGATGGTGCGTACTGTTTGTCCGATATAAGTCTTCCCACACTCACAGGGAATTTGGTATATGCTGGCCTTCCTCAAACCAAGGTCATCTTTCACACTTCCCAGTAATGCCCGTGTTTTATTGGGCGGGCAAAAGACGGTTTTAACTCGGTGTTTCTTTAATATACGGCCGATTTTCCCCGATAGTGCGCCATTGTACGGAATAAAGGCAGTGGCTACCTCTTCTTCCGTGACTTCATCCGTCTCCACAGGTTGTGCTGTGGTGGTGGGACGGAGAGCGCGTCTAATCTGCCATTCCCAGTACCCGTTTTTTCGGAACACGGTTTTGAGGTGTTCCAATTCCTGAGGCAGATTCTCTGCGTCTGAGATGCTGCGCGCCCTGTGTACTAGTGTTTTTAATACTCCATTCCTCTGAGAAGGGGGGTTGCAGCTGTCTACATGCAGGTACAGGTCAGTGTGCGTTTTCTTTCTATACACACCGTGGCTCAGGGTACCATCAGCTCTTCTCTTGACCATGACGTCCAGGAATGATAATCTTCTTTCTGCTTCGGTCTCCATAGTGAATTTGATGTTTGTATGTATGGAGTGTAGGTGTATAAGGAAATCCAGGAGCTTGTCCCTACCATGGGACCAGATGACGAACGTGTCATCGACATAACGGAAGAAACAAGTAGGTTTCCAATTGGATGACGCCAAGGTTCCTCCTCGAAGTACTCCGGCGAGAGTGGGCTGCCCATTGCGACTCCATCCGTTTGCTCGTAGTATCCCCCATTAAACAGAAAATACGTTGAGGTCAAGACATGCCTAAAGAGTTCGGTAGTCTTCTCGTCAAATTTCTGCCCAATTAGCACGTAGAGGCACCCTGGTGAATAGTGAAACCACGTCGAAGCTCACTAGGATATCAGTATCTTTCAGTCTGAAGTTGTCGAGACGTTTCACGAAATCCACGGAATTGCGGATATGGTGAGGGTATTTACCTACATAGGGGCTAAGTAATTCAGCCAGATATTTTGCCAGCAAGTAAGTAGGTGCCCTAATGTTGCTGACAATCGGGCGCATAGGTACCCCCTCTTTGTGGACCTTAGGGAGTCCATAGAGTCTTGGTTATACAGGTCCTTGAGGTGACAATTTCGTGGCGTCCCCCTCTGGTAGATCCGCGTCCTTGAGTAGAGCCTTGGTGGGGTCAGCGTTGATCTTCCTATAGGAGTCGAGAAACAGGAGGTGGATTATGAGCGTACCAAGATCCTGGCTCAGACATCTAAATACTGGGACAGCCTTATAAGGGAGGCTATCGAAATTCGCACCAAGGAAGATCTTATCAACCGAGATTGCGCCTACAATCTCAGCAAGGCTTGGGACCCGGCATTGAATGTAATTAAGGAGACTCTCAGCAAGAAGTACGAACTGGCGACCAGGGCGGACGTAGCAAGCACTTCGACGCTACGACAGATTCCGACGCCCACGTCTTCGCGACCGCCGGCGCGCGGGCGCGGACGGCGAAGAGAGCGGCCCGCGGAGGAGGGGATTTAAGTCGGTTGCCCGCCCGCATGAGCTCAGTTCGTCAGCGCACTTGACGATGGCGACATGTCTGATCGCCGAAATATTGTGCCCGTTGGACCCTATGAACCGGCACTACACCCGTGGACTGTTCGAGCAAGCGATTACTTGTCCATGTGACAGTTCACTTGGAGTAGCGTTAAGATATAACTTCTAGGTAAGTCTGACCACTGCACTTCCTGCCGTTGATAATAGATAAGGAAGTTTCACAGTACCTGCAAGTTGTGAGCTACCATACGCGCAGTGAACTGGTGGAGCCACTCGATCCATTTTTAGTCTCGTTCGCGAAACTGTCGAAAAGGTGGTATAGCAGCTGTAGTAGGCGGTGCTTGTTCTGACGGCCGCGCAGCTTTGGCGAGTAGCTGCTGCACTGTGTTGAGCAGGGTAGAAATCTGGTTCGTCTGAAACAGACAACTACATTAGTTGTGTGGCATCTAACGCTTACGACTGTGGGACCAGAGCAGGGGGCGGGAGAGGATTGGTGGGCATGTTGGAGGACACAAATGCAACGAAAAGACAAAAATATGTACAAAGAAAGTTTCTTCAATGCCCACCTGAAAACACTGATTGGCAAAAAGACAAGAAACCGTTTAGGGGCTCCGGAAAGGCTCAAAATCATGAAAAGTTCAATTTTTTACTTGTTTGCGTTTTCTGAATCTGCAGACTATTACCTTTTAATAGATATATAATTTATTCAATTCCGAAGACTACAACTATTTTTAAATTTTTTTTGAAATGTGTTCTACATGGGCGTGACCCACTGTGGCGCCGTTAAACTGCTGTCAAATGGTGTTATTATTAACGTCCGCGTTCATCAGGTACATTTTAGTGATGTGAGATAAAGTATGTGTTGTGGCTAACCTGTGATGGTTCAATATATATCGCTGGTGTGATTGTCGATTGTTTCATGTTTATTTACTCTGTCGTTATCTCGAAAATATTCGTAATTAATTCTGTTTCTTGAGTCTCTGTTTTGTTGAAGTATAATAATGAGTAAAAGTAAAGTTATTAGAAATCCTCTGAAGGCTTTTAAGAAAAGGAGAAATGTTGGAAAGCCAAAGGTATGTGTTATTACTGTAAACAATAAAGACGATGAAAATCCCCAACATAGCTTGTGTCCCAAAGAAGAAGACAGTTGGTGTAAATATAACAAAGGATTGCTAACTGGTGAAGTGTACACTCATAAGCATAGTCTGCCTCATGCAATAATGGAGGTGATAAAACCTATTTTCAGAGACTTAGAAGCACCTGAACTGTTGAAAAAGTGTATTCACGGAAAAACTCAGAACCCCAATGAAAGTGTAAATAGTGTTATATGGTCGAGAATCCCCAAGACTGTATTTGTTGGAATAGAAACACTTCACTTTGGTGTGTATGATGCTGTTGCGACTTTCAATGATGGCAACATTGTAAGGTGCAAGGTATTTAGAAATATGGGAATGAAGATAGGTTCTAACATGCTTGCTTTAGACAAGGAACGCCTTCGGGCTGCAGACAGGGCTGTAAAGAGTCTAGAAATACAAACAAGAGTAAACAGGAGGAGCAACAAGAGGAAGCTGGAGGAGGAGTTTGCAGAGGATGAAGATAATCCATCCTATGGACCTGGAATGCACTAAAAAGTTAATCCAATCTTTGTCGCTCGATTCCCAAAACTTTTATTTTCTCATACTAATTACATGTTTTCTAAGGATCTTCCAAACATATTTGTTTCAAACTTTCAGTAAATGTTACACAGTACCTTCTGCATAATTTAACACAGCCTTTTTCCAAAAAAACTGTATATTTTTGAATATATAAATAAAAAATTGCAAAAAAATGTTGTGAATTTTCATTACAATTGAAAAAAATCATCTTTAATAACTGAACTAAAATTTTGTAAAATCCCTGTGTTAAATTGTAGCCCATATTCCAATAAATAATCTGTAAAAAGTTCAACTTCCTACCTCAAATACTTTGTGAGGAAAGATGTAATTTATAAGCGTTATTTTAACATTGCAAGTATAGGGCGTTCCGGAGCCCCTTAAAGCAATACACACTCCTGCAAAGTAAAGACAAGAGAGAATCAAGGTGCCAGCAATAAAAACCTGTGGTCGTCGGCGCTTAGTACGTTTAAAGACTCGTCGTCAGTTGTGGGGTCTTGCCCACTCGTCGCTAATAGGGTGCCTACGGGATGCAGCGTTCTCGGAACGCTCTACATCAGTTTAAACAAATAACATTGGTAGTTTTATTTCTATAAAGCAACTGACAATACTTAACTTTGGAGACTTACAAATAGTAGTCTCAAACGAAGGGCGACAGCCAATATAATTTAGAATCCTTGCTATGTGAACTGTTCAGGCAAGTTGATACAGGTCACTGAAAACGTCCGCGAGTCGGTGACGATCTGAGCGGCCGAGGCTTTTTTTTTTTTTCTTTGTTGTCATTTTGAAACCTTATACAAGGTAGGCCGGCAGCGGCAAAACTACGCCGCTCTTCGGCCACGGACAATCGTCGTCGTCGTCGGCTGATACTCGTACCCGAGTTTTCATTTCTCTCCTGAGATTTCCTTTGTCACGGTTCAGGCGTGGAAGTGTCGTTGATGGCTTAGCAATCCAATCCTAGCGTGGAACAGGCGGCCACAGACATTACAGCTGATGGAAGGTGGAGGACGTGGCTGCGGGTTTCCCACACTAATAGAATGAGTGAGAAGAGTAGTTTTTAGAGGCAAGCCGCCACCCTCAATAAGCTCCATCGGGATGCTGTCAGTTCCAGGAGCCTTCCCAGGTTTCACACTCTTGAGTGCCTTGCAAAATTCTTGAAAAGTTGGAGGATCAGCCATCCAGGGTTGTTGAGGGTGCTGTGAGACATTTTTGAGAAAATCTCCAGCGGCAGTAGAAGGGCTGTTTAACAGTGAGCTGAAGTGCTCTTTCCAACGATTTAAGATGTCCTGACTTTCAGTAAGAATGGTGGAGTTGTCAGCAGCTTTCAGTGTTCCTGATGAGGAGCGGATAGGTCCATACAGCTCTTTAATACCAGCGTAGAAGCCACGCAGGTTCCTTGCATCGGAAAGATTTTGGAGTTCTGTGGCTTTCTGTTGCCACCTTTTGTTCTTGATTGCTCGTATTTCTCTTTGACATTTCTGAATGAGTTCTTGAAAGTGTGCTTTATTTTCTGCGCAGGACGGATCTTGAGCAAGGAATAGGTAAACATCCCGCTTTGCATTGATGATGGCTTGGATTTCTCCATGGTTGTCATCAAACCAGTTACTTCCTTTCCGTGCACTAAAACCAACAACATTCTCAGCAGTTTCTTTGATGATGTTCTTTAATGTGGTCCATTCTTGTGCGACATCATCTGTGGTTGCTGGAGCTTTGTTAAGTTGTCCAGACAGTATGTCTTGGAAGTGTAAGCGAATGTTTTTGTTGTTCCGGTTGCCTATGTTGAATTTTCTGCGTGGTGGGTTTGAAAAGTGGGATCGTAGTGTGTAGATGCCAGTGGCAGAAGAGATGGGAGGGGGAGGAAAGAATGTAGGGGGGTTGGGGAAGCCCAGGGGGAGGCGGGAGGGAGGAAGGGAGGAGGGAGAGAAGGGAGAGAGGGTGCCCTTGGAAAAAAACACAGGGTGTGGTAGGGGAGGATCAAAGTTGGTAGGAGGGGTAGATGGAGGGGATGAGGGCATCATCAGGGAGGGGGAGTTGGTCGAAGCCACCTCAGGCGAGGATATTGGGAGTGGAGAGATGGAGAGCAGATGGGACGTGGGAATACAGGTGCGGCAGTGTACACGGGTGGGAGAGGATGGGAGAGTCAAGCGGGTGCGGGGGATAAAGTTTACGGGAGGTGTAGAGGATCTGTATCTGTTCGTGGAAAAGGAGGAGGTGCGGGAATGGAATAAGGTCATACAGCATCCGTGTGGGGGAGGGGAGACGGATATGATAGGCGAGGCAGAGCGTATGGCGTTCTTGGATTTGAAGGGATTTGTAAAAGGTAGGAGGGGCAGAGATCCAGGCAGGGTGGGCGTAGCAGAGGATAGGGTGTATGACGGATTTATAGGTGTGGAGAATGGTGGAGGGGTCCAGACCCCATGTGCGGCCAGAAAGGAGCTTGAGGAGATGGAGTCTGGAGCGTGCCTTGGGTTGGATTGTCCGGAGATGGGGGTCCAGGAGAGGCGACAGTCAAGGGTGACGCCAAGGTACTTGAGGGTGGGGGTGAGGGCGATAGGACGGCGATAAGTGGTGATATAGACGTCGAGGAGACGGAAGGAAGGGGTGGTTTTGCCTACAATGATCGCCTGGCCGAGGATAGCAGGAGCGTCGCTTATATTCCCTTCTTCTAGGTGTCTCTCTTCGCCCGTCGCAGTCCAATTCTGCGCACCATTGGCCGTCGTTTTCTCACTCCCTTCTCTGCTCTTGCATTCTCCATCTTTGTTCCGGCGCTTGTGGTTACGCCGGAACATATTTAGTAGGTCACAATGTTGTCTCAGGTTGATAGCATGACCCATAATCTGTGGGACATCATCGCCCTAAGATGACGATCAGGCCTCTATTGCAATATTCCAAAAGTTTCCAACCTTTCCACAACCATTACGCCAAAATAAGACCATGTAATGTGCAATATCTTAAACAAAGTTTAGCAATCTCATGAAGAAATGTACTGCCACATCTGTTTTTAACATGACGAAAGGTAAATAACATTTAGTTAGCATTCGAACAAATTAAGCGTTCTCCCTTTTGTAAGCAGAAAATAACAAGATGGTTAGTACTGCTGATTTCCAATTAACTTTTTTTATATTTCCTTTGTTTTTTTCCGAATGCAACTTGTAAGTCATCATCCAAAGTCTTTTGCTTCTGCGCTTTTCCTCAGATTCCACAACGGAATATTTACTATTACAAAACAAATTGTGACGAATGGAATCAGTATTCATAAGATCTTTCCCGATAATGATGGGCACTCCACACCACCAAAATGTGGCCAGTGAGTACGTTGTTTTCGAGGAGTCCAAGTAATTCTGCTACCTGAAAACATTTCCTATTTTACGGAAAAATGTACTGGAATCCAGGTATTCGTGGTCAGTCCTCCACATCAGGAAATTAGTTTCTGATGGCACTTGTGACTGATTACTAGTGTTGACCACTTCAATTGAAAGATCAGCATGTGAAATTAATGCAAAGTAAAAATGCCGTCTTTGCTTTGGGCAAACTAAACGAACTTTTTCAGAACGTAGCTTCCAGTGAGTGTGAAACGAAAAGTCTAGTTTCAGAGTGTGCTACCAGTTTGGCCATAGGACATCGAAAAGTGATTGTTAGATCTGGAGACTGAGCGAGGCGGCGTAGCGGTTGGCACATTGGACTCGCATTCGTGAGGAACACGGTTCAATTCCGTGTCAAATGGTTCAAATGGCTCTGAGCACTATGGGACTTAACATCGGAGGTCATCAGTCCCCTATAACTTAGAACTACTTAAACCTAACTAACCTAAGGACATCACACACATCCATGCACGAGGCAGGATTCGAACCTGCGACCTTAGCGGTCGCGCGGTTCCATACTGAAGCGCCTAGAACCGCTCGGCCACCAGAGGCCGGCTTCAATTCCGTGTCCGGCCACCCAGCTGTAAGTTTTCCGGGACTTGAATAAATTGCTCCAGGCAGATGCCGGGGTAGGTACTTTGAAATTTTTTCGTAACCCGAGCTTGTGCTCCCTCTCTCATGACCACGCTGTTGATACGATGTTAAACTTTAATTTTCCTTCCTTCCTTTACTTGTCGAAGCTATTCAAAAACTGCGGGCACGTCGGTGGTAAATGCAGATATGAATGTTTGCAATTACTGGGAGATATACAGGGTGGTCCATTGATCGTGACCGGGGCAAATATCTCACGAAATAAGCGTCAAACGAAAAAACTACAAAGAACGAAACTTGTCTGGCTTGAAGGGGGGAACCAGATGGCGCTATAGTTGGCCCGCTAGATGGCGCTGCCATAGGTCAAACGGATATCAACTGCGTTTTTAAAAAATAGGAAACCCCATTTTTATTACATATTCGTGTAGTACGTAAAGAAATATGAATGTTTTAGTTGGACCACTTTTTCGATTTGAGATAGATGGCCCTGTAATAGTCACAAACATGTGGCTCACAATTTTAGACGAACTGTTGGTAACAGGTAGGTTTTTTAAATTAAAATACAGAACGTAGGTACGTTTGAACATTTTATTTCGGTTGTTCCAATGTGATACACGTATCTTTGTGATCTTATCATTTCTGAGAATCGCATGCTGTTACAGAGTGGTTACCTGTAAATACCACATTAATGAAATAAATGCTCAAAATTATGTAGGTCAACCTCAATGCATTTGGAAATATGTGTAACGACATTGCTCTCAACAGCGAGTAGTTCGCCTTCCGTAATGTTCGCACATGCATTGACAATGCGCTGACGCGTGTTCTCAGGCGTTGTCCGTGGATCACTATAGCAAATATCCTTCAACTTTCCCCACAGAAAGAAATCCGGGGACGTCAGATCCGGTGAACGTGCGGCCCACCTGTCATGAAATGTGCTATTCAATACCGCTTCAACCACACGCTAGCTATGTGTCGGACATCCATCATGTTGGAAGTACATCGCCATTCTGTCATGCAGTGAAACATCTTGTAGCAACATCGGTAGAACATTACGTAGCAAGTCAGCATACGTAGCACCATTTAGATTGCCATCGATAAAATGGGGGCCAATTATCCTTCCTCCCATAATGCCGCACCATACATGAACCGGCCAAGGTCGCTGATGTTCCACTTGTCGCAGCCATCGTGGATTTTCCGTTGCCCAAAAGTGCATATTATGCCGGTTTACGTTACCGCTGTTGGTGAATGACGCTTCGTCGCTAAATAGAACGCGTGCAAAAAATCTGTTATCGTGCCATCATTTCTCTTGTGCCCAGTGGCAGAACTGTACACGACGTACAAAGTCGTCGCCATGCAATTCCTGGTGCATAGCAATATGGTACGGGTGCAATCGATGTTGATGAAGCATTCTCAACACCGACGTTTTTTAGATTCCCGATTCTCGCGCAATTTGTCTGCTACTAATGTTCGGATTAGCCGCGACAACAGCTAAAACACCTACTTGGGCATCATCATTTGTTGCAAGTCGTGGCTGACGTTTCACATGTGGCTGAACACTTCCTGTTTCCTTAAATAACATAACTATCTGGCGAACGGTCCGGACACTTGGATGATGTCGTCCAGGATACCGAGCAGTATACATAGCACACGCCAGTTGGGTATTTTGATCACAATAGCCATACATCAACACGATATCGACCTTTTTCGCAAATGTGAACGGTCCATTTTAACACGGGTAATGTATCACGAAGCAAATACCGTCCGCACTGGCGGAATGTTACGTGATACCATGTACATTTGTGATTATTACAGCGCCATCTATCACAAAGCGAAAAAGTGGTCCAACTAAAACATTCATATTTCTTTACGTACTACACGAATATGTAATAAAAATGGGGGTTCCTATTTAAAAAAGAGGCAGTTGATATCCGCCATCTAGCGGGCCAACCATGGCGCCATCTGGTTTCCCCCTTGAAGCTAGACGAGTTTCGCTCTTTGTAGTTTTTTCATTTGATGCTTATTTCGTGAGATATTTAGTCCGGTCACTATCAATGGACCACCCTATAGAAGAACAACGAAAATAGATCAGGGAACGGACTACAGTGGTATATGTAATTGTAACTCTAATGAAAATAAAATAGAAAGGGGTGATACAATATACCCAATGAATTAATCAAGAAGTTCTTTCCTGCATTGCAAGAGATAACAAAAGAGCGAGATCATAGATCACATTAGAAAGAAAGCGGGACTAGTTATTGTTAAAGAGCACTAAAGCCTTTAAAGCAGTGAAAAGTGCAGAACACTATTTTATTCAGCAGTGGTGTCGAATAGCTGAAAACAGTAATGATGGTGACGTTGACGAACTATTAAATATTAGAGTCAAGGAGCAGTGATTCCGGTAAATCACTGATAACAGACACACATGCCCCCAGTCCGAGAGTGACACTGTGGAGAGATTTGGAGTTCGATCCAGGACACTGAGCCAAAGTCTGCGTATCGGAAAATTTACGCCATCACATCTCTTTCCCTTGACGGCCAGATGCTGGTGGTGAAAATTTCTTCCAATATCAGGATCCGAACGGGCTTAGTTCCGAACCAAGCACTACCGCACAGGTGTGCGTTAGCGACATCAGCTTCGGAAGCGTGTGAAATTAGAAGTGTATACTTTTCATAAGCCTTTACCAGCTTTCGATCAGTGCGTCGTAAACCTTACAAAATCATAATATGATGCGGCACAGTATTCCAGTTTATCCACTGGATGGGTACTAACGCAATATAATTAATTTAAGAAGCTGTGTAAACGACATTTGTGAGAAGGTCAAGTTAACAGTTGACAGAAGCTTTTACGCTACTTGTACCAAAACGACGAAAACAAAATTAAATTATAATCAGTGCTGTATCTGTGCCAGGCTAGGAACTTTTCAGTTAGCCCTCACGTACTCTAACTCGCAATAAATTTGTTATTAACTATTTCGTATAAACAGAAGACGTCAATAGAGCAAGAAAGTGTCATTCGTTAATCATTGGAACATGCAATTTCTCACAACAGCAACAGTGATTTATTTCATTCATGAAGGCGAATGAGGCGCTCTTAGCGACTAATTCTGTTTTTAAAAGTTGTTGAACTGTTAGTTTCTACTTTTGACCCTCCCCCTTTATCATTAAAAAAAAAAAAATCTACTCTGCAGTGCTGCACACACAATATTACGAGATGGTTGCTTGTTGCTTACGAAATGCTTGTGTGACTGTAAGCACGGCCGGGAGTTAACTGTGACTCTTCATCAAAGATATGTCAGACGTTGGGATGTCTGCAATAAATTAAAGCCTTTTATCGTTCTGAATAAGTAATTGAAATGCTCGTTCGATTATATCACGTAGTTAATGCTTCTCATTGCTGCATTGTATGCAAATCTGTAATTTTTTTAGCCACTGGTCGTCTTATCTGACAGAAGGCAACGTCATTATTAGTCGACAAACTTATGTCGTATAAAGACATTACTTGGTTTTGAAGCAGCCTTTTCCTGCGGCGTTATACAAATAATTTGATAATACAGACATTGACAACGCACTTTGAAAACATTGTGGACGGTGCAGTTAGCAAAGTGGTCAGTCGCACTACAACATAAATGCGACATAATGTCCTACAGAGAAACACCAGTTTAATCGTTCCACTGTATACAACAGATTCACGTATTCACGACTACAAAATTAACTATATAGGATATTTCCGGGTTTCAGAGGACAGTGTACATGCACCACCATGTCACTTCATCATAATACCCATCTGCTAGGCCGGCGAAGTGGCCGAGCGGTTCTAGGCGCTACAGTCTGGAACCACGCGACCGCTACGGTCGCAGGTTCGAATCCTGCCTCGGGCATGGATGTGTGTGATGTCCTTAGGTTAGTTAGGTTTAAGTAGTTCTAAGTTCTAGGGGACTGATGACCACAGCAGTTAAGTCCCATAGTGCTCAGAGCCATTGGAACCCATCTGCTAGTATCCTAAACATCCACCATCTGCAGCACACACTGTGGTTGCGTGACCTGGGGGTGACTTGGTCAGTTTTTGCTAGATTATATGAAGTCATGTTAAACGTATGGAACCATGATGTCTTTCGTGTTTCATGTGCAGCTGAAGATGCTTACAACAAATCGGCTATGAAGGACATCCAAGTTATTACTTGGAGAAAGTACTTTAAAGTCTTGATTTTCATCTTCCACTCTAATTACGCATCAAGACCACAAGGTTGGTCTGAACTCTGCAGTGCTTTGCTAGTGACGATGGCACGACTTATCCAGCCAGTTATAGAGGGACTACAATTTAAAGTGGACTCCGGAGCACGCAGTGATGAGACAAAACGTTACAATCGCTTGGCGTATCAACGATACGGCAGAGCAACTGAAGATTCCGTGCGTATCGACCAAGCTACCTGGTTCTGAACTGCCATGCAAAATCTGGTCGTTTCTTAACCGACTAGGCACCAACACTGGAAGGTGTGTAGACTCTTTGCACAGACTGAAGAAAATAACTTCACCAATTGTGACTGTCGTGCTATAAAGCAGACTGTTCAACATGTCACTGAAGAGTCTCCGATGAGAGCTTTTCCTGGAGATCCAACAGTCCGGGGGATAGCGGAGGGATCAGTTGACTATATTCGTGATTGGATATTAGTTTGTATGAATGGGGCGGAAACTGGCAGATGTGATGGGCTGGTTTGACGCGGCCCACCACGAATTCCTCTCCTGTTCCAACCTCTTCATCTCAGGGTAGCACTTGCAACCTACGTCATCAGTTATTTGCAGGATGTATTCCAGTCTCTTCCTCTATAGTTCTTACCCTATATAGCTCCTTCTAGTACCATGGAAGTTATTCTCTGAAGTCTTAAAAGATGTCCGATCATCCTGTCCCTTATTCTTGTCCCTTATTCTGCGCAAAACCTCCTCATTCCATATCGGCCCACCTAATTTTCCACATTAGTCTGTAGCACCACATCTCAAATGCTTCGATTCTGTTTCACTGCCATAAAATGCTGTGCTCCAAACGTACAGTCTCAGAAATTACTTTCTCAAATTAAGTCCTATGTTTCATACTATTAGACTTCTCTTGGCCAGGAATGCCCTTTTTTCCAGAGCTAGTCTGCTTTTTACGTCCTCCTTGCTCCGTTCGCCATTGGTTATTTTGATGCCTACATAGTAGCACTCCTTAACTAAATCTACATCGTGACCATTAATCCTGGTGTTAAGTTTCTCACTATTCTCATTTCTGAAACTTCTCATTACTTCCGTCTTTCTTCGATTTACTCTTAATCCATATTCTCTACTCATTAGACTGTTCACCCCACTCAGCAGATCATGAAATTCTTCTTCACTTTCACTGAGCACAGCAATGTCATCCGGGAATCGCATAACTGATATCCCTTCACCTTCAATTTTAATTGCACTCCTGAACCTTTCCTTTATTTCCATCATTACTTCTTCGATGTATAAACTGAACAGTATGGGGACTTCTTTCTTGGCCTTCCGCTCTTTATTATTCCCTCTTGGCGCTTGTACGTGTTGTATATTACCCATCTCTCCCTATAGCTTACATCTATTTTCCTCAGAATTTCGAACATCTTGCACCATTTGACATTGACGAACGCTTTTTCTAAGTTAACAAATCCTATGAACTTGTCTTGATTTTTCTTTATTCTTGCTTCCATTGTCAACCGCAATGACAGAATTGCATCTCTGGTCCCTTCACCTTTCCTAAATCCAAACCGATCGTTATCTAACACATCCTCAAATTTATTTTCCACTCTTCTGTATATTATTCTAGTGAGTAACTTGGATGCATGAGCTGTTAAGTTGATTGTGCGATAGTTCTCGCACTTTCCAGCTATTCCAGTCTTCCGAATTGTGTGGATGATTTTTTAGCGAAAGTCAGATGGTATATTGTCAGACTCATACATTCTATACACCAACGTGAATAGTCGTTTTGTTGCCACTTCCCGAAATGGTTTTAGAAACTCTGATGGAATGTTACTAGCCCTTCTGCCTTATGTGATAAGTCTTCCAAACTTCTTTTAAATTCTGTTTCTTCTACTAGATCTCCTATCTCTTCCATACTGACTTCTGGTTCTTCTTCTATCACATCAGACAAATCTTCCCCCTCATAGAGACAATGTACTCTTTCCAGTTACCCGCTCTCTCCTCATCATTTAACAGTGGACTACCCGTTGCACTCTTAATGTACCACCCTTGCTTATAATCTCAACGAAGGTTGTTTTGACTTTACTGTATGGTGGTTCAGTCCTTCCGACAGTCATTTCTTTTGCGATTTCTTCACAGTTTTCATGCAGCCATTTCGTCAGCTTCCCTGCATTTTCTATTTATTTCATTCCTCAACGACCCATACTTCTGTATTCCTGAATTTCCCTGAAGATTTTTGTACTTCTTTCTTTCATCGATCAACTGAAGTATTTCTTCTGTTTCTTTCGAGTTACCTTCTTTGCACCTATGATTTTCTTTACAACTTCTGTGATAACCCTTTTTAGAGATATTTATTCCTCTTCAACTGTATTGTGTACTGAGCTGTTCCTTATTGCAGTATCTACATCCGTAGAGAACTTCAAGCATATCTCTTCTTTCCCTGGTGCTTCTGTTTCCCAATTCATTGTGTATTTATTATTCCTGACTAATCTTTTAAACTTCAGCCTACTCTTCATCACAACTAATTGTGATCTGAGTCTATATCTGCCCCTGGGTACACCTTACAATCCAGTATTTGATTTCTGTACCTCCGTTTGACCATGATGTAATCTAACTAAAAAAGAAGATGAAAATTTAATTGAGATGAGGGACTAGAATTGATAGTATGAAAAGGAAGAGAAGGAAAAATGGTTGGTGAATAGGGACTGGGGAAAAGGAAAAAAAGAGGACCCCACCTGGTAGAATTTTTCACAGAGCATAATTTAGTCATTGCTAGCACTTTGTTTAAGAGTCATAAAATAAGGTTATATATGCAGAAGAGACTTGGACACACAGGAATGTTTCAGATTGATTATATAATGGTTAGACAGATTTTAGGAACCAGATGTTAAATTGTAAGACATTTCCAGGGGCAGAAGTGGATTTTGATCACAGTTTCTTGGTTATGAACTATAGGTTAAAACTGAAGAATTACAAAAGGTAGGAAATTAAAGGGACAGGAACTGGATAAATTGAAAGAACCAGAGGTTGTTGAGAGTTTCAGAGGAGCATTAGGCAACAGTTGACTAGAGAAGGGGAAACACAAACAGTAAAAGACAAGTGGCTAGTATTAAGAGATGAAATAGTGAAGGGAGCAGAGGTTAAAAGACAAGGTCTAGTATAAATCCTTGGATAACACAAGACATATTGAATTTAACTGATAAAAGGAGAAAATTTAAAAATGTATCAAATGAAACAGTTGAAAGGGAATACAAATGTCTAAAAAATGAAACTGACAGGTCTTGCAAAATGGCTAAGCAGGAATGGCTAGAGGACAAAGGTAAAGATTTAGAAGCACATTTCACTAGGGGAAAGATAGATAACACACACACAAAAATTAAAGATGTCTTTGGGAAAAGAGAAGCTGCTATATGAATATCAAGAGCTCAGATGGAAAACCAGTGCTAAGCAAAGAAGGAAAAGCTGAAAGGTGGAAGCAGTGTATAGAGGGTCTATATAAGGGAAATGAACTTGAAGGTAATATTATAGAAAAGGAAGTGGACATAGACATAGATCAGAAGGGAGGTATGATACTGCGAGAAGAATTTGACAGAGTTTTGGAATATCTAAGTGAAAACAGGGCCCTAGGGACAGACAATATTCCATCAGGACTACTGATAGGATTGTGAGAGCCAGTCATGACAAAACTCTTCCATCTGGCACACAAGACAAATGAGACAGGCGAAATATCCTCAGACTGCAATAACAATGTAATAATTCCAATTTCAAAGAAAGCAGTTGCTGACAGGTGTGACAATTACTGAACTATCAGTTTAATAAGTCATGGTTACAAAATACTAACAGGAATTCTTTACAGAAAAATGGAAAAACTGGTAGAAGCTGTCCTCAGGGAAGATCGGTTTGGATTTCAGAGAAATGTAGAGACATGTTAGGCAATTCTGACCAGATGACTTATCTTAGAAGATAGGTTAGGAAAAGACAAACCTACATTTATAGCATCTGTAGACTTATAGAATGATTTGACAGTACTCACTTTGAAATTCTGAAGGAAACAGGTATAAAATACAGGGAGCGAGAGGCTATTTACAATTTGCACAAAAACTAGATGGCAGTTATATGAGACAAAGGGTCTGAAAGGAAGGGAGTGAGACAGAGTTATAGCTTATCCCCTATGTTGTTCAATCTGTACACTGAACAAGCAATATAGTAAACCAAAGAGAAATTTGGAGTAGGAGTTAAAATTCAGAGAGAAGAAATTAAAACTTTGAGGTTTGCCAATGATGTAATTCTGTCAGACACAGCAAACGACGTGAAGAAGTAAAACATGGAATCTTAATGAATGAAATCAGATGATGATAAGAGATTAGCTTAGGAAACAAGACATTTAAAGTAGTAAAAAAGTTTTGCTATTTGGGCAGGAAAATAACTGATGATGGCTGAATTAGGGAGGGTATAAAATGTACAGTGGCAATTGCAAGAAAAGCATTTCTGAAGAAGAGAAACTTGTTAACATCAAATATAGACTTAAGTCCTAGGATGTCTTTTCTGAAGATATTTGTCTGGAGTGTAGCCATGTATGGAAGTGAAACATGGATGATAAATAATTGAGACAAAATTCTTTAACAGAACAGCACTCATCTATATCTGGCATATCTCTCTATGACCTGTCTGCCTGATGTTGAGGTACTCCTTGGCCAACAAGACCCTATATGTGTCCCCAGAGGAATGTGTGTGGGCCCAGCCTGGAGGCCAGTCCAGTCCCAGGAACACAGGATATTAACGACTAGTTACAACAGTTGTGGGCCAGCTTGCCTCAAGAGACAATACAGTGGCTTTATGACATCCTTTACCAACCAAATCAGTGCACACATCCAGACCAGAGGGGGTGCAACATCATCTACACCTACATACTGATAAGTGGGCTCACACTCCCATTACTTTGAAAATTGATTCAACTTTGTAATCATAGAAAGAACATCACATATTCTATCAACCCATGAAGTTTCATTTTGTTTCCTTCGTCCCTTCTGGGTGCTGCTTCATTGTCTCTATCAGATAGCATAATTCCTTTAGCAGCACCTGATTTAATCATTACATTACCTGGTTTTACACTTGTTGACATTCATCGTATAAACTACTTTCAAGTTTGTCCATTCCATTCACCTGCTTTTCCAAGTCTTTCCTGGCTCTTACTGAATTACAATGTCATTGTAAACCTCAAATTTTTTGTTTCTTCTCCTTGAACTTCAATTTCCTCTCCAAATTTATCCTCAGTTTCCTTTAGTACTTGCTCAATGTCCAGATTGAATAGCATCAGTGACTGGCTATAACCATTTTCCAGTGGAATGAAAGAAGGGGAGTGTTCAATAGCTACTACACCACAAGACATCAGACAACAGGACACTTCTACACACACCTGCCGACCACAGATGATTATAGCCCACACGCTGGATGAGGCTCATGAACAAACTGTGTTCAATGTTGAGCTCCAACACCCTGTAGCCATTTCAAGTTGCCACACAGAGTTTCTTGCTGCTCACCTATCTGTCAAAACAAAGCAAACTAAATGAGGTGCCAATCAATGTAGCAGGTTAGGAAATCAGGGAAAACTTGAATCAGGATGGTCAGAATAAATTTTAGCTGTCACCCTCCTGTATGCAAGTCAAATGCACTAACTACTGTTTCTCCTTGCTCAGTTACACTGCCCTGTATGACTATTGTCAGCCTATATTGTGGCAACTTCCAATATTTTCACGGGCGCAGTGGAGTTACTCCTGGCATATTGATTTAGGGAGCCACTGGGAATGACTTCAAATCATAGATGACAGTTCCCAAAATGTCAGAAACTTACACTAATAGCATCATTGATGGCTAACCCATCCAGATACCAGTCCATTCTGTGGTGAAATTTTCTGTCAATTGGATGTTTATCATTGTTAGGTGAAGATTCAAAGACCATAATCTTGAAAGCTACAAATGAAAGTTACCCCAAACCAAGAGGATCCTGTGTTGCGAGAATAACTATGCATGACAGTACACAGCCCTTTGAATTTGTAACTTTGCCATAATCTAAAATTAATGTTATTATTTGATGGCATGACAAACTGTTAGATTGTGGAATATTGGAGCTCAAGTTTGATGAAGATACTCCAACAAGTTCATGCAACATTGATTGCTCTGGAACATTGCATGCCACTGAAGACACACCTATTCTTGCATCATCATTGAGATGATTCTTGGCAATATTCCAATTTAATTGTGAAGCTCTAGTCAAGTGCAAAAAGCTACTCAATGTCACAAAAGAAATTTATGTGTCATTAAAAGTGGACAGAAGACCTCTGGTCACCAATTTGCTTGATTAGCTGCAGCTCATCCCTAAGGACATAAGTATAGGGACAGCCGAACCAGTCCATGGATTTCACACCATCATTACTAACTATGTACCAGAGAAATCTACTAACTGACCACCAATACATCCTGGATTGACCAAGAAACAGCCTCACTGAGTGTTGGCAATTCTACCTCTTTTCAGGTGCATTCAAGTCCAGAGTAGAGACTAGGCAGGTTAGATGACAAAGAGTGAGATCCCATATCAACTTTGGGTGTCATCCCCCCAACCACTCAACACTCATATAGAATTTCTCCATTTGAATGGCAGATATTATAGAAATAAATAGAGAAGATGCTATGATGTGATGCCATTCATCCATCAGAAAGTAATTCAGCCTCTCTGTATTTTTCATGAAGGAGAAAGATAGGACATGTCCCTCAGTATTGATTACATGTAGCTGAACAAAATCACCAAACAATTTGCACAAATTACCATGAATTAAAGACACATGGATGGTGTGAAGGAAGATAATCATTTCTTCTCTTTGCATATGCAAACTGGCTAGTAGCACATTACGAATGACATAGCTGCCTGGGAAATAACAGTTATTTGATCCCAGGACCTATATGACAACATAAATGTGTCTGTTTTCTTGCAGATTACAGCATTTAAAGAAAATAAATTTATGAATGAAAAAGTAGTTTACTGGTCTTATTGTTGTAGTCATTGTGCTCTTCAGTTCAAAGACTGATTCGATGCAACTCTCCATGCTACTCTATTCTATGCAAGCCTCTTCATCTCTGAGTAACTACTGCAACCTACATCCCTCTGAATCTGCTTAATATATCCATCTCTTGGTTTTCTTTCATGATTTTTACCTCCCCCCCCCCCTTCCACGCCACCACTTCCTTCAAGTACCAAATTGGTGATCCCCCGATGTCCCAGAATGTGTCCTACCAACTGGTCCCTTCTTTTAGTCAGGTTGTATGACAAATTTCTCTTCTCCCCAGTTCTATTCAGTACCTCCTCATTAGCTATTTGATCTATGCATCTAATCTTTAGCATTCTTCTGTAGCACCACATTTTGAAAGCTTCTATTCTCTTCTTGTCTAAACTGTTCATCATCCATGTTTCACTTCCATACATGGCTACACTCCAAACAAATACTTTCAGAAGGGACTTCCTGGCACTTAAATCTATACTCAGTATTAATAAATTTCTATTCTTCAGCAACTCTTTTCATGGCATCACCAGTCTACTTTCCTACTTTGACCATCATCAGTTATTTTGCTTCCCAAATAGCAAAATCCTTTTGCTGCTTTAAGTGTCTCATTTCCTGTCTAATCCCCTCAGCATCACCTGATTTAATTCGACTACATTCCATTACCCTTGTTTTGCTTTTGTTGATGTTCATCTCATATCCTTCTTTCAAGATACTGCCCATTTTGTTGAACAGAAAGGGCAGTATCTTGAAAGGAGGACTGTTCTTCCAAGTCCTTTGCTGTCTCTGACAGAATTACAATGTCATTGGTAAACCTTAAAGTTTTCATTTCTTCTCCAAATTTTTCTTTTGTTTCTTTTACTGTTTGCTCAATATACAGATTGAATAACATCTGGGATAGGCTACAACCCTGTCTCACTCCTATCTCAAGCACTGCTTCTCTTTCATACCCCTCATCACTTATAACTGCCACCTACATTCTGTGCAAATTGTAAATAGCCTTATACTCCCTGTATTTTACCACTACCACCTTTAGAATTTGATGGACTGTATTTCAGTCAACAATGTCAATAGTTTTCTCTAAGTCTACAAATGCTGTAAATCTAGGTTTGCCTTTCCTTAATCTATCTTTTATGAGAAGTCGTAGGGACAGTACTGCCTTGTGGGTTCCTACATTTCTCCAGAATCCAGACTGATCTTCCTTAAGGTCAGCTTCTACCAGTTGGTCACCAAATGGAAGAGTTTTGTCATAGCTGGCTCTCTCAAGGCTATCAGTAGCTCTAACAGAATGTTTTCTATTCTTAGAGCCTTGTTTAGACTTAAGTTTTTCAGTGCTTTAACAAATTCTTCACACAGGATCATACCTCACTTCTCTTCTTCCTCTGTGTCCTCTTCCATTTCCATAACATTGTCCGCAAGTACATCTGCCTTGTATAGTGCCCCTATATACGTCTTCCCCCTTTTTGCTTTTTCTTCTTTGCTTAGGACTGGTTTTCCATCTGAGCTCTTGATATTCTTATAGGTGGTTCTTTTTTCTCCAAAGGTCTCTTTTAGTTTTCCTGTGGACGGCATCTACCTTACCCCTAGTGATATATGCTTCTACATCCTTACATTTGTCCTCCAGCCATTTCAGCTTAGCCATTTTGCACTTCCTGTTGATCTCATTTTTAGATGTTTATATTCCCAACTGCCTGCATCATTTGTTGCATTTTTGTATTATCTATTTTCCTTGATTAAATTCACTATCTCGTGTGGTACCCAAGGATTTCTCCCAACCCTCATCATTTTACCTACTTGATCCTCAGCTGTCTTCACTATTTCATCACTCAAAGCAACCTGTTCTTCTTCTATTGCATTCCTTTCCCCTGTTCTTGTCAACTGTTCCCTAGTGCTCTCTCTGAAACCCTTTACAATCTCTGGGTCTTTCAGTTGATCCTGGTCCATTTCCTAAAATTCCTGCCTTTTTGCAGTTTCTTCAGGTTTAATCTGCAGTTCATAACCAGTAAATTGTGGCCAGAGTCCACATCTGCCACTGAAAATGTCTTACAATTTAAAACCTGGTTCCTAAATCTCTGTCTTACCATTATAGAGTCAATCTGAAACCTTCCAGTGTCTCCAGGTCTCTTCCACATATATAACCTTCTCTCATGATTCTTAAATGATGTGTTAGCTATGATTAAATTATTCTCAGTGCAAAATTCTACCAGATGACTTTCTGTTTCATTCCATTCTCCCAGTTCATATTCCCCTATTATGTTTCCTTCTGTTCCTTTTCCTACTATTGAACTCCAGTCCCTCATGACTATTAAATTTTTGGTTCCCTTAACCATCTGAATAATTTCTTTTATCTCATCATACATTTCCTCAGTCTCCTCCTTGTCTGAGGTTCTAGTTGCTTTTGGAAGAGGATAGTGTGGCAAGAGAAAAGGAATATACACCTACATCTATATTCTGCAAATCACTGTGAAGTGCATGACAGAGGGTAACTTCTCACTGTACTATTCACCATATACACTTTGGTGCCACATACATATAACAAGAATTTCTTTTAGTTGTGTGAGAGGTCTTTAGATAAGATTGTGTTTGTTACAGTAGTCATTAAGGGCTTCGCGCATTCGCTTCTGGCGTATTGTGCAGCAGTCACTGTTTCTTTAGAAAAAACCCACAGAACCAGAGAGGGAATATTTGGTTACCTGACGCCTCAGCACTCAATCCCACATAGCTATAAATGTACTTGTAGAGTTAACTAGAGTTTCATGATAGTTTTAAGGACTGTCATATTTGTTCTTCTTATTTACAGTGTACATCAGAAAATTTATTCCCTTAATTGGGAGTTTCAGACATACAAAGAGGAACACACAGAGAACCTTAATGATAGGTTTATTCTATTTCCCTAACTTCTTCACCAGTCATGAATATAAAGTCATTTCACTATTGTTACAAATTGGGCTTTTCTGGAACCATTCAGTAGCCCATAACTGGAAGAAAGATTGTCAATTTACTGGCTTAAAATACACAACTGGTACATCTTACTCAAATTTTTTATTCTTGTTGTTAATCCCTTCTTGTGTAGGAAATAATTTTTTCTTTGAAATTTCAGTTGTTTCGAAGCCAACCTCAATGGTGTCTGGTTTGCTCCGGGACAACCACGGCCATCTTACAGAGGCATTATCTGGCAGTACTGGCTTGGAGATCGCTCCCTAAGAAGAGTCACCATGATGATACGTCCACGTGATCCACCTCCCACAATTGGAGATTCTGAATTTGAAGAGCGGTCGTCTGATGATGTGCCTCCAATTGATATACCAGAGGACCCATAGTACTTCGGCTGTGACTAATAGTGAAAGTGTTGTAAGTTCCAGAACTAGTAAACAGAACATTTACTTTTGCCCTAATAGTTGCACATAATACAATGTACAGAGACATATGGAGATATGTGAGGACTCAAGAGTTTTCTAGTGACCACATTTTTTAATAAACACAAAAAGCAAAGAAAATAAATAAAATACTTTTACTATCATAGGTGAGAATTTTTCTTGTACATAAAGACTGTCTATCAGAAATATCACATACAAATTTGGTATTATATGTATTATTAAAACTAATTTAAAATCACACTAAAGCATTTATTTATATTTACTGTTATCAGAGACATCTTGAATACATACCATAGTTTATAGTCTGCTACAGGCTTTAATATTTCATGTATTTTGTATTAAATATTTTGTTCAATGGTACAAAGTTAATAAAAGGAACAATTTCATTTCAAGGTAACACTAAAATCACATCCAATTCCACTTACATCACTAGTATGTTAGAACAGTCACAATGGGGAGATTATCAGAAATAAAATGTAATTGTTGAACACATAAAATTATATGGCATCTGTGAGTTTAATTCGTATATATAAAGCAAGCTATTGGTCTTTCTCCCAAGCAAATGAAGTGCATGGCAGAGGGTGATTCCATGAAAAACAAACACTACACTGATTCACATAGCATCGATTTTGCATGACCTTTATCATGGTAGTTTGTCAGTATTATCTACCACACATTACTGAATTTCCATCACTTTGACATAATGTATAGATAAAATCCTTAATCAATTCATTAATCAAATGATTTTTCATGTACTTTTTCATTGAGTGCAAAATCAAAATGAAGAAATAAGAATGCTGAATAGTTTTTCACATGCAGCAGTTACATGATTATTGTATAATAGTTACAATTATATAGCTCCAAGAGGCTCTGTAATATATTTTAATATACAGCTTTGTAAATTAACAATATAGAGTGCTCCAAACATGCAAACTACATCATCTTATTACTTTTGTAATTAATTTATTTTTGTACTAGTGTTATAATGTGTAGAGATTGTTTTTATCACAATAATAGCAATAATGTCAGTTTGCTAGCTAAAGATTCATTATTTTAAATTGACAGAGATGGTTTGGAAGTTTTCACCTATTGAGATTATGTGAAATACTTGTAGTGGCAATATGTCAGTTTTAAATGTGTGACTAATAACATGTGGAAACCAGTACTCAATGTTTATTACTGGTTTACAGTTATATATTTTATATGTAGTACAAATAAACTTAATAATAAATGAAAGATGTACTCAGTATTATTTTGTTTCCATTACTGTAAAAGGTAACTTTTCACTCCACTTCCACTGTGCCTATTTTAGTCTCATTATAGCTTGATCTCACACAATACGCAGCTGCAGCCCATCATGATAATGGAAGATACTATTTTTCTGTATTTAGCTGATTTTAAAGGGAGCATTAAGAAACAAATGATTGAACCCAAGGAAAGGAATGCAACAGAAGACAAGTGAGTAGCTCCAAGTGACAGAATAATAAAGGCAGCAGAGAATCAGTTACATGATCCACTGTGTATCCTTGAATAACATAGGAGATATTGAATTTCATTTATTAAAGAAAAAAATTTAAATATGCAAAATGGAATGCAGGCATTTAAACAGCAAGACTGACAGAAAGTGCAATATGGCAAAGCAGGAATAGTTATAGGGGAAAACCAAATTATAGAAGCATGCATAACTACAGAAAAGATAGATGCTGCTTATAAGAAATTTAAAGAGAATTTGCAGAAAAGAGAAGCACCTGTATATTAAGAGCTCAAATGACAAGCCAGTACTAAGCAAAGAAGGGGAGGCTCAAAGGGGAAACAAATACATCAAGATTACAAAGGAATAACACACAAAGACAAAATTATGCGACAGGAAGAGGAAGTAGAAGAAGATGAGATGTTACAAGAAATTTTGACTGAACACTGGAATACCTAAAACCTTGGTAGAGCACTTGCCCACGAAAGGCAAAGGTCCCGAGTTTGAGTCTCTGCCAGGAAGCTTCATATCAGCGCACACTCCGCTGCAGAGTGAAATCTTACTGGAATACCTAGTTTAAAACAACATTCCTTCAGAACTATTGAGATCATTGGGAGTATCAGCCATGACAAAACTATTCCATCTGGAATGACAGGTGAAGTAGATTCAGACTTCAAGAAGAATGCAATAATTATAAAGCAGGCAGTTGCTGGCAAGAGTAGATTTTACAGAGGCATTAGGCCGATGAGGCATGGCTGCAAAATATGAACAAAAGTTTTTTATAGAATAATGGGAAGACATATGGAAGCTGACCTTGAGAAAGATCTCTTTGGGTTCTGGAGAAGTGTTGGAACACACAATACTAATCTGAAGAAATACATTATATCATTAATAAATGTAGAGAAAGCTTTTCACTATGTTGGTTGGAACACGCTCTCTAAAATTCAGAAGGTAACAGGAACAAAATACAGAGGGCATAAGTTTGTCAATAACTTGTACAGATATCAGACTACAGTCATACGAATCAAAATCCAATAAAGGGAGACAGCGATCGAGAAGGGACTGGAACAGAATTGCAGTCTATCCCCCCTTTTTTCAATCTAGGCACTGAGTCAGCAGTAAAGGAAACCAAGGAGAAATTAATATCAGACTGCAGTCATACGAATCAAAATCCAATAAAGGGAGACAGTGATCGAGAAGGGACTGGAACAGAATTGCAGTCTATCCCCCCTTTTTTCAATCTAGGCACTGAGTCAGCAGTAAAGGAAACCAAGGAGAAATTAGAAAGGGCAGAGAGAAGAAAAACATTAGGGTTTGATGATTACATTGTAATTATGTCAGGGATGGCAAAGGACTTGGGAGAACAGTTGGATAGACTGTGTCTTGGAAACAGATTATAAATTAAAACAAGAGCATTGGAATGCAGTCAAAAGAAATCAGGTCAAACCAAGGGAATTTTGCTATGAAATGATTAGTGGAGGAAATTTGCCATTTGAGCAACAAAATAACTGAGAGTATATAAAATGCAGACTAGTAACATCGAGAGAAGCTTTTCTCATAATGACAAATTTGTAAATATTGAATACAAATTTAAGTGTTAGGGAACTTTTCTGAAAGGATTTGTATGGTATATAGTTTTGTACGAAAGTGAAATGAGTATTATAAACAGTTCAGACAAGAACAGAATAGAAATTTTGGGTTGGTGGTGCTGCAGAAGAGTGTTGAAAATTTGAGGAATAAACTGGATACACAATGAAGAAGTATCAAATCAAATTGTGGAAAAAAAGAAGTTTGAGGATAGGAGACATTCTGAGGCATCAAAGAACCCTCAGTTTGGTTATTGAGGGATGTGCAGGAGTTGGGGGTGGGAGACAGATGGAAACCAAGACTTGACAATAATAAGCAGGTTCCAATGTATGTAAATAGAAGTAGCTACACAGAAATGATGAGGCATGTACAGGATAGACTTCTGTGGATAGCTGCATCAAAACAGTCTTAGGACTGAAGACCACAATGACTGCTACATTTGCCCCTGCACTTTAAGAAGACACAATGGGTACAGTGTTAGTACTGCTACCTCACTACACATTGTTGAGAAGATACATATTTTGATTATTTTGACTGTCTTTATTTACTTTTATTTCACTGAAATTTGTGTTTACAACTGATTATTTAACAACATATCATCATATATCTAGATCTACATCCATACTCTGCAGACTACTGTAAAGGGAATGGCAGAAGTTACTTTCCATAGTACTACATATTAACATTTCTCCCTGTTATGTTCATGTATGGAGTGCAGGAAGAATGATTACTTAAAGAACCTCTGCAAGAACATATCTTTCCTGTCTATAGAAGACACCTACACAATTACCATCCAACATCACTGACATTCATCTGTTGCAGGATCTTAGAATATATTCTGCACTCAAAATGTACTGTAGTCTGAACTCAAACATTGGTTCTGAAAACATCGTTCATGCAAAACTCTTCTTATGTTACTTTTACAAAACGACCTGAAGGCTGTAGATCAAGGCACCCCAGAAAGTGCATTATTCCCTGATTTCTGAAAAGCATTTGAATCAGTATGTACAACAATGGTTATTAACAAAAGTATGACCATGTGGTGTTCCAAACAAAATTTGTGATTAGAATGAGTATTCCCTGTTCAGGAGGATGCAGTATGTAATCTTGGGTGGAAAATCATCAACAGATGTGGAAGTAGATAGTGGCCCAGAGAAGTGTATTGGGCTCCTAATTGTTCATGTTGTATGCTAATGACCTTGCAGGCAGAATTAATAGTAACCTCAACCTTTTCCAGATGACACATTATCTACAACAAAATACTGTCTGAATAAAAACTAGTACAAATGTTGAGTCAGATCTTGACAAGAGCTCAAAGTGTTGCAAAGATTGTCTTCATAGTAGTGAACTGAAGTATATTCCTGGATTTGTCACTTAAATGTGGTTCTTGAAACTTTGTAACTAAGCTTTTGCAGGAAGTTGGCATTTATCTTGAAGTTCAAGTTTCTTGGTATTTCCATAACTCTATCACAAGGATCAAACAAGCTATTACCATTTGTATATGTTCAGTATAATCTGTTAGTCATATTTTGCATGAGTGCCACAAAACTGAGCAATACTCTGGTATGGGTCACATGAGTGCTCTCTGGTGTAGACTGATCACATTTTAGCATTATCCTACCAATGAACCAAAGCCTACTACCTGCTTTAGCTATAACGGAGCCTATGTGATCATTCCACATCATACCCCACAAACTATTACACCTAATTATTAGTATGAGTTGACTAATTCCAGTTGTGCCTTACTGATATTGTAGTAATAGGACACTATTTTGCTGTGTTTTTTGAGGTGCAGTTTTATGCTTCTGTACATTTAACGCAAGCTGCTAATCTTTGCAATACTTTGAGATCTTATCAAGATCAGATTCAATATTTGTGCTAGTTTTTATTCAGATAGTGCTTTGTTGTATATAATGTATCATCTAGGAAAGGCTGAGGTTACTATAAATTATGTCAGCAAGGTCATTAGCATACAACATGAACAATAAATATCCCAATACACATACCTGGGCCACTATCTGCTTCCACACCTGTTGTTGATTTTCCTCCCAAGATAACATACTGTATCCTCTTGAACAAGAAATCCTCATTCTAATCACAAATTTTGTTTGATACTCCACACGATCATACTTTTGTTAATAAGCATTGTGTATTACTGATTCAAATGCTTTTCAGAAATCAAGTAATATTGTATCTTCTTGGTTGCCTTGATCTACAATGTCCAGAACATTAAGTGAAAAAAAAAAAAAAAAAAAAAAAAAAAAAACAAGATGAGTTTTGGCTGAACAGTGTTTTCAGAATACATGTTTGAGTTCAGACCACAATACATGTGGCCGAGAATATGTTCTAAGAGTCTTCACCAGATGGATGTCAATGATGTTGATTGTTAGTTGTGTGGATCCCTTCTGTAGATAAGCAAGATCTGTTCTTTCTTCCAACTTTTGGCACAGTTTTTCATTTGATAGATCTGTGACATATTATGGTTAAAAAAAGGGTTAACCAATCTGCATTTCTGTGTATAACTGATAACTATACCATCTCTCCCTGGACCCATGATTTTCACTGTTTTCAGTGTTGTAAGCCGACACTGTAATTTCCTATTTAACACAGTAGTGTAGGAGATGAGAAAAACCTGCTCAGTGCAAAATTTGTGCATTTTGCACGTTTATTTAGATGTGTAAGCCAACTTGGGAGTCATTTTTTTGTGTTGAAGTGAAATCTTGCGTGTCACAAATTCACTTTTAAATTCTGGATTTATATTTTATGTAAATCTGAATCCGATGTCTGTGACATTTCCCCTGTATCTTTCATTGATTGGATTCTAAAACCTTTGGCTGTGATGCCTAGCTTATAAAATTATCTCTCTTTCATTCCAGTATAGATAATTATGAGACAAGTGCATCAAGTGCAATAGTTCCATTTTCTTCCTGCTCATTGACCTGTATGTTGTGAGTCAGTTTTTGGAACTTTATAGGAGATTCAGTTAACAAGAAAGTAAATTGAAGTTTCTGAACAGTTCATTCTGTCTGGTTCTCTCCAGTTCTACCATAGTAGGTAAGCTACAAGTCAGAGGCCAGCCAAAGCAAACAGAGTACATAGTCATTTGACACGAGATAAGCCAGCCAGCTGATATGGATTTAACTAACTAGTGTGCTCCAAATAAGTCTTAATGCATAAAAGTAAAAATTATCACAATTATTTTATAAAAAAGGTGAACACACTTAGTTAGTATGTGTTAAGGTATTCTTCACATACTTCATGGAGGATGATTTTGTTTGAGAATACTAATGTATTTGTAATCAAGAGATATACTATGTTTAGAGTTATACAAGTGATGTGGCATAGTGATAAGTGCCAGACTTCGAATCCTAAGATCTGAGGGTCAATTCCCACTTGATTCTGGCATTTTTTTCATGTCACTTATCACTAATTTCACTTCTGACAATGATGCCACATTTTACCATGGGATGGAGTCCATGTTAAATAGAGCAGATCAGTTCTACCATCAGAGAAAGGCAAGGGAGTTCTTCAGGGGAAGGACAGTCTTCCAGTCACACATGTAGCATTGTTTTAAAAAGCGGAGAAATAAATAGTGATTTTTTCTGTTTAGGAAATAAAAATAAGTCACTGCAAGCTTAATGTAAGTAATATAACATCTGTAACCAGAGCCAACTTTTTTTTCTGTAATGCAATGAAAAATAAATATTTCATTGTACTTAATTTATTTTTCCTGCTCTGTGCATCAAAATTAGCAATATTCCCATTACATTAAATTCATTCATGACCTTCAAATTTTTCCACATCCTTCCAACTGTTTCATCCTCTTAGATAACAGAAACTTGCTTATATCCTACAAACCACAAATCCAATTTCATATATAGTTGACTATAATTGATTTTGAAGTTATATTCCCATGCACTGAGAAGATATCACAAGCCTTCAAATTTATTCTTCTCTCCATTTTTAATCATTCTGAAGAACACATAAATATGATAATTTCTGAAGATTTTTGCAGTTAAATTTTATATCAAAATTTCTAACAAAAACAGAAAGCAGTCTGCTTAATTGCATTTCCTGTGTCTTCCTATCCAAACTCTGTGAAATTGCATGAAAGGTACAGCTGCAGAAAATACCATCTGTGACCAGTACTACGAGTGGTTCATTTGATAGCAATGCTCACAGACAGACAGTTGTGGCTTAATTTTACCAGTCAGCTATTGGGCACCACAACAACAGCAACTATTATTTCAGGAGTGACTTACTAAGAGCCAGAATTGATTCCACAATGACAGAAATATTGTGTCGTACTTTACTGAAGTTGTCTAGTGATATCTTTCAGGATGTGATGTATTTTGCCCTTTCTAGTTACCGAATGAAGAAAAGGATGAATCACTAAAATTTACAGAGTATTCCCACAAGGCCAATGAAACTACTTTCATCCACAAGGATCTTAAAAGTACATGCCATATATTTGACACGATTGCTCAGGTAAAGAGTTGACTCAAACAACCATATCAAAGCCCTCATGAAGTGATTCATCATTTACTCAAGTTCTTCACATTCAAGACAGAAGATAAAGTAATGAAGATTTCTGTTAGTCATCTTAAGCTGGCCTATTTCTACTAATTTACTCAGTTATATTTAGATGTTGTAAGTGTGAATAGCAGTAATCAGTATGGTAATAAGTTTGTTTTTCCATGTTTCCATTTGCATCGGAGCACTTGAATCATTCCATACACACTTAAGTCTTCCAAGTAGAGATCTGGCTTTCCAGCTTCCTCTTCTGATTTCAAAACTTTTTCATTCTCTTTAAACCAGCTGCCATTTCATCATCAGTTATGATGTATTTTTTAAATGTTTTTGCAGTAACACGTGTGTACTTTCAAAAGGCAGGCCCCATCTGTTTAAGGCTAGACGAGCTATGCTCAGCCTCAGTTCTCTACGTGTACTGCCACAGTTTTTTGTGTACATAACTGGTTCCTGCTGAATGTTACTCAAATATTGTATTCAAGTTGTTAATGCTTCTATGGAATAAAGTTGTTTTTAGTCTTCTGTTCGTGTTGTACTTACACCTAATTGCAATATGATTCCAATGAGTATGGTCCTGTTCGCTACACAAATTTCTACTTTGATTGGTCCTCCATTTATCCTCACAATGGCTAATGGTGTTACAGAGGACATTTTATGACCATTAAGAATCATTTGGCATGGTGTTGCACCATCTATCACAGGCGATGGAAAATCAGTCTCAGGTACTTCAATCATTAGCTTCTATTTTGTCTAGTCAACATGCTCCTCAGTCTATGTCACCTGCTGTTTTGTCCTCTGCAGCCCCCATGGTTTATCTGCCTCCCTTTTCTACATATGATGAGGCTGCTGAGGAATGGGATCCATATGATAAATGTCTGCCATAACACTTTCAGGCTTTTGGGATTACTGATGCTGTTTTATGTCATGCCTTGTTCCTTTCATGGATATTGCCAAGAATGTAACAAGCCCTACGTTAAGTCGCCCCTTTGCAGGATCTGTCTACCTTAATGTTTGTCCAATGTGAACTTTCTTCACAATACTACTGTAAGTGCATCCATGTTATTGCATTCCAGGTTGAGTATTACCACTGTGGGAAGAAACCACATCAGTCCTATCAAGCATGGGCAGCTTAACTCCATGGATTAAGTAATCATCATCATTTTATGTCCCATGTACATAGAGACTCATATATTTAATATATTATTTTACTATTGGTTAGTTAATTAAAATTATTCCTTGTTTACTTATTATTATAAATAAATATTCTTTATGTGTGCTTTCATTTTACTTATTGGTTTAGTTATTGGTTTTAGCTGGTTTAGCTTAGTTCCTTATTTCCTTTTATCTTTACTCTCATGAAAACCTGGAAAATATAAATATTTCATTTTAAATACCACAGGAGAGCAAGATGTGTATTCCACAGTGGTGATCTCATTGAAATTCCTCGTCATTACCTGCTCCACCCCGAAATCTCTAAAACCTTTACTAGCTACAGGGATCATTCAGCACAAATGTGTGCTATGTTGTTTGATGTGTCTGGACAATAGGTCCAACAATTTAGCAAATTAAAGTTTATTAATTCAGAGATAACCTCTTGATGAATTATCACCATCAAAAATGCAGGTTCACACTATCGTTCCAAACTTCACCTCCGAGCAATCTATGTTTTCTAATATCTGTACCATGATAATTAATTAATTTTGGTATGGACATATACACACCTTGAATGCTTCATGTTAGTTATTGGTTTTTATTTTGTGCAAAAAACTATTTGAACATTTACGATATACCGTAATGGCATCTCACAACAATACAACCTCTCTCCTCCTCTCACACATATGATCTCTCCATTTCCTTCACAAAGAGTCCCTAGCACAGAACGTCCTAGTCTCACAGTTGGTATGTGCCGTTCACCACAGTATCAATTCGTCACACCCAAATTAGAGTTTTTCATACATTGTTACACCATATTCCCCCTCTTGGTTGTGAATTTTCTTTCTTTAGACAATTTGAAGTCAAATTTACAATAAAAAATGACTAATGTTTTAATACAATATTACTGAGTGGAATATGCTTGTGGCAGTTGACAACTTTTGCCGCTTATGTAATCTGTGTAGCTTTCATAATCACTTGCTACTGATCATGAGGTTAAATAATTTGACATTAACCATTTAAGTAACTCTGCAAATGGCTAATGTGGCCATGAGGTTCTGATCAGAACAGTTTTCCCATTTGGGTGAGTGTTCCTAAGGGAAACCATGGAAAACCTGGAACAAGGCTAAGTTAACCTTATGTTTCACCAAGTAACTTACAAAAGTTATTTAAAATTTTAACTGACAGATCTTAAAGTGTCTTTATATAATGTGCTCTTGCATTGGTGGAGTCAGGTATAAACAAATGTGAAGATCTATTGGTAGCAACATCAGCATGACATCTCATGGAAGGTGCAGGACAGATGTGGGGAGAGACAGAGGGTGACCCTGTTGCTGCTGTATGTGTGATGGTGGGGTTGTTTAGGAGTAGGGTTGGTCCTCAGGTACAAGAAAGGCTGGATCAGACCCTCATATCATCATTCAGTGATGTGTGAACATGTAACATACCCCAGAACAAGTACCAATGCTAATCATTACTGATGGAAAAGCACTCTAAGAGAACAGGTTAGTACATATACTTCTCATTCTCGTGCTACTGGTCTGAATTCAGAGATTTGGAAGAATTAGTACACAACTTTATTACTCAGAATTCAGGTAATCTTTCATTACATTTAGCAATTTTTGTCTTTATATAGTCAGTTATGAATATCAGAGTACCATATCAACACACGTTGTTGATGGTAAACTCTGGTGATAATTCCCTTTGGTGTTTTCACATACTATTTTAATGAAGCATAATAATTGTTATAATATATGCCGCATTTGAGTATATCTTTGCTCTTTAGCACACGGATAACCACTCTTGCATCCCTGGGGCCATGAAGTGGTTTACACTGATGGCTTGATGCCGATGGTCACATTGGCTTTGCCTATATTCATGGAGGACATATAGCTCAGAACTCCTTGCCTGATGGCTGCAGTGTTTTCACTGCAGAGCTGGCAGACATATTTCGTGCTCTTGAGCACATCCGCTCATTACCAGGCAAGTCATTTCTCCTGTGTACTGACTCCTTGAGCAGCCTACAAGCTATCGACCAGTGCTACCCTCATCATCCTTTGGTAGCTACCATCCAGGAGTCCATCTATGCCCTGGAATGGTCCAATCATTCAGTGGTGTTTGTCTGGACCCTAGGTCATGTCGGAATCCCAGGTAACGAACTTGCCGACACTGGCTGAACAGGCTACGTGGAAACTGCTTCTGGTGATGGGCATCTCTGAACCTGACCTGCATTCTGACTTATGCCACAGGGTTTTTCAGCTTTGGGAGACGGAATGGCATAACAGTACACACAACAAACTGTGTGTCATTAAGGAGACTACGAATGTGTGGAAGTCTTCCATGTGGGCCTCTTGAAGGAAATCAGTTGTCCTCTGCTAGCTCCGCATTGGCCACACTTGGGCAATGCATGGTTACCTCCTGCACCGTGAAGATCCACTTCAGTGTCAGTGAAGCACCCGGTTGACATTGGCCCATCTTCTCATGCACTGTCCCACGTTGAGTGCCCAGCAGTGGAAACTTGGGTTACCAGACTCATTGCCGCCAATTTTATCTGACAACACCTCATTGGCTGATACGGTTTTACATTGTATTCATGAGTGTGGTTTTTATCATTTTATCTAAGTTTTAGCACATGTCCTTTGTCCCTCTGTGTCCTCCACCCTAGTGCTTATAGGGTGGAGGTTTTAATGTGTTGCAGAGTGGCTGGCTTCTTTTTATTTTCATAGTCAGCCAGCCATGGTCATCTGCTTTGTTGTTTTACTCTCTTCATCCCGTTTCTTACATTTCTGTGGTTTTCTTGTCCCCCTTTTGTCCATTTGCACGTTTGTTGCCCTTTATCATTCTTGTGATTTTTCCTTTCATTCTGTTGTGTTGTCAGTCTCATTTGTTTTACTCTCACACTTGTGGCATTGTTTTATTCAGAACAAGGGACTGATGACCTCATAGTTTGGTCCCTTCCCCCTCCTCCCCCCCCCCCACCCTTTTTTTCAAACCAACTAATCTTACATCTCTTCACTAGTTCCTTTTTATGACACTGCACCAGCATGTGTTCATAACTTATTTCGCACCTAGTAACACACAACACTTCCTTGGAAGTTCATTTTTGTTCACAGTATACATCACTGACCCACACTTCTGTCAGTCTTCAAAACTGATTCTAACTTTTACAGAATTTGATTAAAAATTTATTTACCATTGCCAAATATACATAAATTCAACCCAGTCAGTTCTGTTAATTTTATATCATAACTGTTACTTTAAATATTGACAATTTAATTTCAAACACCCCACAAACATCACACATATCTCGCTCAACCTGTTCCAGCATTGTCCTTCCTAGTATCCTTGTTTGTAACCTGTCTCAACCAAATTTCATAAAAACTCCATCAAGTGAACTGACTTTTGTCTTTAAAATATTTATTCCTCTGTAGTCATATGCTGTTTCCTTGAATATATGTAGTCACATGCTCTTGATGTGAATATTCCCATGTACCTAATATTAACATTTTTATAAAAAAACTGGAACAGATATCCACTAATAACTATAGTTTTAACTGAAATTAAGAAACATCGTAATTAACTTTTCCTTAATAAACTAAAAATCATGTTGCCGAAACAAAACATATATATTTGCATATTCACTGTGAATCATCTCTTATGCATTTCTATTGAATCATCATATGCTTATCTGAAACTATAAAAAAACTGCTTGTATTATTCTTAGTTTAAATTATTTTCTTTCTCAAATCATGATAGGGACAAAACCCATTTACATTTGTTGTTTCAGGCTGTCCTAATAGATATGCTCTTGGATTTGGTATCCTAATTACCTCAAATGGTCCTTCATACATTCATTGCCATTTCTTATTTGTTTTGTTTAGTAATGATGCACATGGATGTGTACATAATAATACTCTTTCTCCAAGGCAAAAGGATTTTCTTCATAATATCCTCTAAAATCTGTCTTTCTTTTTCTTGCCTTTTCATTTCCATTGAACTTTTGAAACAGCTCATCTATATTTTCTGAGTGAGTACATATTGTTACAATAATTGTGTTAATTACATGAGCATCGAATACTAGATGTACTTTTCCACCTGGTTTTGGCACAATGAGAAGTGGACTGCAGTAGAGACTGTTTGAAGGTTTAATCAGATTCCAGTCCAACATGCTTTGTATTTCTTGGTCAACTGCATTGCATAGTTTCCAACAAACAGGTTGGAAACTATGGCAGTATGTTCTGTGTGGCTTGATGATACATGGTTGCTATTCGAATAATCTCATATACTTGCGTAATAGAGCAGACAATTGTGTCCTTTGCTCTTCCTTAAGGTGCTCTCACTCTCTTAACTTCTGTTCTAGCTGCTCAGATATTTCTACTACTTGCATTACTCTAATCAAACTTGTCTTAAATTGGCAGCACTCTTTTATTATAAGTCATAACTTTGCCCCTTGGCAGTATCTTCCACATTTTCCTTCTTTTCTTAACAAGTCTGCCTGGAGTAGGGCTCTGTCAATCCAAAAACTTACCTTCCTGGTAGAGAAGTCTAATTTTGCATCCTTCTCCAGGATAGTCTCCAATCCAAGAATGCAGTCAACTATTAATTTGTCAACTACTAAGAACACATATGTTATCGCTGCATTTCCTAGATTCCATTTTAGCATCATCTGCATTCTCACAGGTTGGGATCACATGCCAAACACTCCTAGTATCTTGCAATGTTGTGCAAGAAAAGTCGCTAACCGGATCTTCTTTATTAATTTATTAAGTAGGTTCATAGACACTGCATTTACCGATGTGCCCGTATCCAAAACTACTGTCACTGGAATACCCTCTATTACAACTTTAATTGCAGATATGGGTTCTAATAAGTATTCTTCTGAACATTTGGTTGTGTCACCACCAAGCTCCTCTTCTATTAACTTTCTCTCATTATAACTCATCATACGAACTTTCTGCCCACAGCCCCAATGCCTTTCCTCGACCATTTCTCTGGGGTACAATTCAGTCGGATGTGTGAATCACACCCTCTCTCACTTCTGTAATAACTGGTGTCTGCTGTCTCCAGCCATTATTAATTGGCACAGGGGACTGCATCTGTCTGTTATTGTTTTGCCAATTCGTAGTATTTGGATTTGCATTATATCCTGGATTGTATCATCCATCGTGTCTATTCTGTCTGTTTTTGCTATAGCAGAAGTTTTTCCCATTGCCATGACGCTGGTTACAATGTTGGTTGTAATAATTAAAATGCTGCAGAGTGCAACTCGCATTTGTTTCTCGAATCAGCTGATTGCATGCATGGCTGCCGTAGGCATTATTTGTCTCCAAGTACAAGCTGTGTCTATCTGCCCTTGCCTTAATATCTTCTTGGATCTATACACTGGAGTCCAAGACTGGCATAAATTCTAAATTCTCCTCTGATGAATATACTAATTTTTCTCCCGTGTCAGCAAGATTTTTTGCCTTCAAAATCTGCAAAATATCCTTATGCATTATGGGCTCATCCCAGTATCTTGCTTTGTTTAAATACTTCTCAAAGTATCACCATAGACCTCCAGATTTTGCACAGAAAGATTCTGGGATAAATACTTATTTCTTTAATCATTCTTGCATGCCACCAGACCAATACTTACTGAGAAGCACTTTCTAAAATTCCTTGTAAGTTTCGCATGTATCAATCATATCTGTGGCCCGTAATGCACCATTTTATTGGGTATAACCTGAAACATGGCTAATGTTTTGTGCTTCAGTCCATGCCGTTTGTAAAACTCCATGAAATCCTTGTATGAATACAACTGGATTTATTGATCTTTGGTCAGGTGAGAACAGCTGATATTGCCAATGCTTCAACAATTTTTCTTTCATTAGCATTGCAGTTTACACATTATCATCTTGTGGCACTGCATACATTCCGTTGTAATTTCCATTTCCCCTACGCGAAGCATGTCCATTACCAAAACATGATTCCTGGCTCAATGTCTGTGTTCGCTCACTGTCCCTTGTATCTGTTCCACATCTTTCGAAATATTTTCAAAAGAATGGACTATTTTGTCCTTCCATTGTTTAAAGTTTGCTCTTAATGGTTCTTTTACCAACTGAATATCTTCCTTAATATTCTCTGGACTATTTTTTCCTTCCATTGTTTAAAGTTTGCTCCTAATGGTTCTTTTACCAACTGAATATCTTCCTTAATATTCTCTGAAGTTGGTAAGCTATCAATAGGCAATTTGCTTACCACTTCTTTCATGGTTTCGTCTACACATTGCATCACCTGATGTTCTTTAGGACATGCCCACTCATCTAGTTGAGAAATCTTGTTGGTGCTTTTTGAAATTTGCTTGTATCAACTGACCACACCCAGAAACTATGCTAGTCACAGTTTCTGTTAACTCTCCTATGGAAATTTCTACTTCCTCCTGTTTCCATCTAATGGTTTGCATTTGTTGGGTAATCTTTTGAATTTCCAGAGGAAATTGCTTTTGCAAATTTTTCAATTCTGTTATCTCATTTGAGATTTGTTGTTGTTTGCTAACTATTGCCTGAATTGCAGCTGACATGTCAGTTTGTTTTTGACACATGTCTGCTTGCTTCTGCGATACAGTTTCTACCTCTGCTGACATATCATCTTGTTTCTGTAACATATCATCTTGTTTCTGTGATGTATCAGCTGTTTCTGTGACATTTCCTGCACCAGTACTGACATCCATTTGTTCGTGTGGTATTGTCATTACTGGCACAGATAAAAGTCTCAGCTGTCCCAAAATTAAAGGATTTGTCTCCTGTTGAGATGAAGCTGCAATCTCTTCTACGCTAGGATTTTCACAGATTTCCTGAACCTCTGTAATTTTCTCTTTATCCATTTGAATTTGTGATCGAGTCTTGACCATAAGCCCACTATAAATACAAAATACCTATATGCTTTTACACACCTAGTTATACTACTTCACATAAAAGATTCACTTGAAAGTAATGCACAAAATAATTGCCTATGACTACTTCTGAAGAAAATACAGAAATGAATGGAAAATGTAACACTATTCTACAATGTACAGGTTGAGACTATTAAGATCATAGACCCAGACAGAGATACGAATGTTAATTGTTGTGTGTGTTTGCCTGATACAGCTTGCAGCGATGTGAAGTTCTGTGGTAGGAGTCGGGACTGCTCAGTTCACATGACCAGACTCCACCAACATTAATTATTGTATTTGAAACACACACACAATATATGGATTAATATATGCATATAATAGTGAAATACAATACATACAACAATTGCTAACTTTTGGCCATCCTGTACTCGGGCACCAATTTAATATATTATCATTGTTGGTCAGTTAATTAAAAATTATTCCTTATTTATTTATTTATTTATTATTGTAAATAAATAGTCTTTATGTGTGCTTTTATTTTAATTATTGGTTTAGTTATTGGTTTTAGTTGGTTTAGCTTAGTTCCTTATTTCCTTTTATCATTACACACCTGAAGACATGGAAAATATAAATATTTTGTTTTTAATACCACAGGAGAGCAAGGAGTGTATTCCGCATTGACGATCTCATGGAAATTCCTCATCGTTATCTGTTCCACGTGAAATCTCTGAAACCTTACTTGCTACGCAGATTATTCGGCACAACTGTGTGCTATGTTGTTTGGTGAGTCTGGATGATAGGTCCAACAATTTAGCAAGTTAAAGTTTATTAATTCAGAGATAATCTCTCAACGAATTATTACCGCGGAAAATGCAGGTTCGGACTATCATTCCAAACTTCACCTCTGAGTGATCTACATCTCATAATATCTGTACCATGATAATTAACTAATTTTGGTATGGACATACCTGTATACACACCTTGAATGCTTGATGTTAGTTACTGGATTTTACTTTGTACAAAAAACTATTTGAACATTTACTATATACTGTAATGGTGTCTCACAACAATACAATCTCTCGCTTCCTCTCATTCATCTGATCTCTCCATTTCCTTCACAAAGAGTCCCTAAAACAAAATCTTTGGTTTGGTAAGACATAGAGATGTGTTGGTAGCATGGAACATCCTATCCTCACAGTCAGTATATGCTGTTCAACACAGTATTAATTCATCGCACCCAAATTAGAGTTTTTCATACATTGTTACACCATAGTAGGAAGCAACCACATCAATTCTGTCAAGCAATGGCAGCTGAACTCCATGGATTACATCATCATCATCGTTTTGTGTTCCATGTGAATAGAGACCCATATGCTGATGAAATGGTGAGAGATGTTATCATTTGTTTAGCTCCAGATTTGTTTAGCTCCAAGGCATGAATGTACCCTGCAGTGTGAAAATCCATCCCTCTCTGAGGTTTTAGTTATTGCACAGTCATTCAAGGTGTTGCAAGCTGCAGGTAATCAAATTAATTCATGATGTGAGGTATCAGCAATCCAACCCTCTACTCCATGTGAGGCTTCAGATATGTTGCAGGAGGAAGACATGATTGCCATGCCAGAATGAGATTTCCACTCTGCAGCAGAGTGTGTGCTGATATGAAACTTCCTGGCAGATTAAAACTGTGTGCTGCCTTTCGCAGGCAAGTGCTCTACCAACTGAGCTACCCAAGCACGACTCACGCCCCATCCTCACAGCTCTACTTCTGCCAGTACCTCACCTCCTACCTTCCAAACTTTACAGAAGCTCTCCTGAAAACCTTTGCAGGAGAGCTTCTGTAATGTTTGGAAGGTAGGAGGTGAGGTACTGGCAGAAGTAAATCTGTGAGGATGGGGCGTGAGTCGTGCTTGGGTAGCTCAGTTGGTAGAGCACTTGCCCGCGAAAGGCAAAGGTCCCAAGTTCGAGTCTCGGTCCGGCACACAGTTTTAATCTGCCAGGAAGTTTCATGATTGCCATGGTCTGCACATGATCACAGCATCAAGGTGGCCGACCTCGCTCCTAGCAGCAGCCACACTGACAAAGTAAGCAGGCCAGTAAACAGCAAAATACGTGTTCCAGCTGCCGTTCTGCCGTTATCGTTTCATTAACCATGAGATCCAAGACTGTCCAAAACCCTTGGCTTCCTGTTGTTGTTGTTGTTGTTGTGGTCTTCAGTCCTGAGACTGGTTTGATGCAGCTTTCCATGCTACCCTATCCTGTGCAAGCTTCTTCATCTCTCGGTACTTACTGCAACCCACATCCTTCTGAATCTGCTTAGTGTATTCATCTCTTGGTCTCCCTCTACGATTTTTACCATCCATGCTGCCCTCAAATGCTAAATTTGTGATCCCTTGATGCCTCAGAACATGTCCTACTAACCGGTCCCTTCTTTTTGTCAAGTTGTGCCACATACTCCTCCCCAATTCTATTCAATAGTTCATCATTAGTTATGTGATCTACCCATCTAATCTTGAGCATTCTTCTGTAGCACCACATTTCGAAAGCTTCTATTCTCTTCTTGTCCAAACTATTTACTGTCCATGTTTCACTTCCATACGCAACAAAAAAGGTCACATAGCTTCTGTTTGTAATTCAAAAATTCAGCACAATGATCCTGACGCAGATACTGGCATAAACATTGTATGGGCTATTTCTATTGCACCAAACAAGCTTTTCATTGATGTTATGGTTTTTCATAAAGTTCTGCACATGTGAGTGGATACAGAAGCTATGGTAACCTCGTTATGCCTACAAGCTTATGTGGGCTTGGACTCCCTTCCACTTCTCCCTGTGCAACGAAAGTTAGAAAATTAAAGTAAACAAAGTATTCCCATTCTCAGCCAATTCTCTTCACCAGTGGCCTACAAGTTAGTAGTCAGGTCACTTACATGTCTTGTTGTAGATAATGCATGATTGGAGCATCTTTTTGGATTAGATGCTTTTAAATTGTTTAGTTTTACCATTTCTGATGAAATGATTTTAGTATCTGAACGAATGTCATATACACAGTTAGATGCATTATGTTCTGAGTTTTCCTCTTTGTTCTCTCCTGGATTGGGGTATGCCAACAATTTTCAAGTGCACATTACTGTAAAACCTTCTGTTTGGCCTTGCTTTTTCTGGGTCCTTCTGTTTCCAATGGCACTGAGGGAACAAATCAAAGATGAATTAGATCGCCTCATGAAATCTGGCATTGTTTGGCCTATTGCATCAAGTGAATGGTCTACCCCCTTAGTTACAATAAAGAAACAGTTGGGCTGGGTATTCCTCTGTGGCAATTTTAAAGATTTTGTGACTGCTCAGTCTGAAGTGGATATATACCCAATACTGTGCCCAGACAAACTCCGTGTACTCAGGTACTCAATATTTCTCGAAAATTCACTTGCCAGATGCCTATCTACAGCTCCCTTTAGATACAGAATCACAACATGTATTAGTGGTCAATACCCCTTCTAAAATGTACCAGTACTTGCTTTCACTTTAAAAGCATCTAATCCATAAATATTTTCCATATGTGCATTATCTACAACATGAAATGTAAGTGACAGGACTGCTGACTTGTAGGTCTTGTTGTTTTTCAACATTTTTTGGAAATAATCACAATGTCTGTGCCAGTTATGCAAACTATTTGGATGCACTGCAGTTTCCAGTGCCTCCACTGTGGACATTTACAAAATCTCCTTACTCTTTTCTCTGTCCTAAAAACGGCTAGGCTGAAGTATAATTTAGAAAAATGTCAATTTTTTCTTAACATTCTATCATTTATCTTTGGTTTTAAGTCTCTTGCAAGGGTTTTAAACCCCTGCATCAACAATTTTCTGCTATTGTGTCACTTCCATTCCCTATATCAGTCAAAGAACTTTAGATTTTTCTAGGCAAAGTTACCTACTACTGTAAATTTTTGCCAGGGGCAGCAACAACTGAGCAGCCTTTACACGTATTGCTGTGCAAAGTGACTCAGCTTCACTGGTTGTTAGCTTGTGAAACCACGTTTTCTAACCTTAATATCATGTTGCAGTCTGCATCTGTCTTAGTGGTGTACCAACCAGGCTTCCACTTGGTCCTTGCAATGGACATTTCACAGTATGGCTTGGAAGCAGTGTTTGCTCACAATATCCCAATGGCTCCAAGCTGCCTATTGCTTATGCCTCAAAAATGCTGACTCCTGCTCAGACTAGGTACTCTCAGATTGAAAAGGAACTGGCCATTGTCTATGCCATGAAGAAATTTCATGTTTTTCCCTGTGGTGTCAAATTCCACCTTGTCACCAATCACGAATCACTGTTTTCCTAATTCAGTCCTTCTATGTCATTACCAGATAAAGCAGCATATCACATTCAATGTTGGGCTCTTTTCCTTTCACATTACAACCACGAGATTCATTTCTGCCCTAAAAATCAGGACGTAAATGCCAATGCTTTGTCCCATCTGCCAGCCAGTCTGGACCTAGGATTTGATCAGGAGGAACTGCTTTGTTTCCACATTGATGTCATTACACAGCCCACGGTTGATGGTTTTCCTGTAACTAGCACAGAGATCATGAAGCCAATAGCTTTGGAATCCATTTTGTGGAAGGTCATAATATTCGTACAACATGGTTGGCCACATCAACCTTCTCATGCATCAAACCATCTCCATAATTATTATGTCTTTTGGTATCAGTTCTCTGTTGTGGATGGTGTTCTGCTTTTATACTCAGATCACAGGACCCCTTGAGTAGTGATCCCCTCAGTGCTTTGTTTGGAGGATGGGCATTTATTACATGTACATCATTGGGGGTGGAGGGGGGGGGTTGTATCATGAACATAAGTATTAGCTCATCGACACATGTTTTTGCCCCGCTTGGACAGTGATGTTACCTGCCTGGGTACCTCCTCTTCACAGTGTGTGATCCACCAAGTAGCTCCCAGGGCATCATTGTCTCTTTAGCCAATGCCATCATATTCATGGGTCTCTATACTTGTGGATTTCATTGGCCCCTTTCTCAATGCTTATTGGCTGTTGCTTGCTGAGGCATATTCTCATTTTCCACACATGGTTCATTGTGTTTTCACATCTACAATTGCCACTGTCACAACCTTGTCCAAAACTTTTTCAAATGCTTGCCCACAATGTTAGTCTCTGAAAACAGTCCACTATTTTCATCACAAGAGTTTGCAGCATTTTGTGATTCCCATGGCGTCCATCACATTCTTGTCCCACCACTCCATCCACAGTCTAATGGTGAGGTAGAACACTGAGTGCGAACATTCAGAACTCCAATGAAAAAGTATGTTGCCAACTCTTCATCTAACATTTCCTAAGATTGATATCCTTCCTTGTAACATTTCATGCCATTTGGCAAGAAGAGCCTAGCAGAGCTGCTCTATGGGCACCAGCCAAGGACACTGCTTCACCTCCCGCATCCTCTACCTGGACGTCAACTCCTGCAGATACCATGCCTTTCCTGGCCAGGTGTGGCTTCCTGGGTGTGCAGTTTCGGATGTCATCCTAAATGGATTCCAGCTGTCGCCATGTTGCTGGGGCCAGCATCTCTGTGATATCTGCATAGAGGATGGCCTTTGCTCAAGGCACCATGATCAACTTCACTTCTACATGGATAGCCAGGCACCTCCTGAAGTCACACCATCACCTCCGAACCCATCCACATCAGGCATCACATCATCTTTCTGCTGCCAGTTCCCCACTCCCACGTGGGCAAGGGCATCTGTACTCGGGGCCTGTACAAGCAGTTGCTCTATTGTTTTCAACACCATCGTCACACATTTTGTCACTTGTTCCTGATCAACCACTGATACCAGCATCATCAGCACCATGAGCACTGTCAGCAGAGCCAACGCCCAATGTCAACTTGGAAACAGCTCCGGTATTGTTGTATGGTTTGATATGGGAAGGTGGGCACAGAATATTTCTGTGCCCAAAGCACTTCAGACTGCACACTTCCATTGTAGCATGCCACCTTAGCCAGAGCCCAGCAGACAAGCAGGACAGCATGGACATCTCAAGAACCCAAGATCTCCCTAAGGAAGGAGGAATGCCATTACACATGTGAGTACTTTCAAAAGGCCGCACATGCAGCATTGCTATGTAATCTGTAGAGGGTACCTCAGACTTTTGTGTGTGTGCATTTGTGTGTGAGGGCCTGCCACAGGCCACAGTCTATTTAAGACTAGACAAGCTATACACAGCATCGGTTCTCTATGTGTATTGCTACAGCCCTTTGTGTATGTAATTGGTTCCTGCTGAATGTTACTTAAATACGGTGTTCAAGTTGTTAATTCTTCTGTGGAATACAGTTGTGCTCAGTCTATCAATTGTGCTGCACTTATACTACTTACAAGTTTTTAGATTAAGTCTCTGTCTTGATTACTCAGAATTTTTTTCTGCTTTCAGTTAGTTGCATTGTTATATATAACACTTCTAGATCATCCTGGAGGCCTTTGAACCAATTATTCTTGGCTTTATTTTTCGGAAATTAGTGAAATTAGTTTTAGTTAGTGAAATTAGTTTTACTAATGTAGTTTCCATGCTGGAAGCCAAATTGATTCTTCAAAATAATCTCATGTTTTTCAATAAAATTTTGAATTTAGATGGCAGCTGCTTTTTCAAATACTTTTGACAGACTGGAAAACGGGGTATGGTCTGATAATTTCCAACATCATTTCTTGACCCTATTTTGAACAGCAGTTTACTTATGCATACTTTAGCACCTCTGTGAAACATCCATGTTCAAACGATTGATTTATTATCATAGGCAGAGGATATCCTATTATTTTACACACAAATCTGAGAACTTTTGTGGGTATCTCATCCCAACCAGGAGAATTTTTCATTTTTAATGTTAATATAATAATTTCCACTTCAATTCCTGACACAATTTTAACTTTTGTGAGGCATTCAGACATTTGATCTTGTCCAAAGGGACATACTTTGTTGTCATAATTTGCAACATTGACATTTGACTACACTAAATTAATGAAGAATTCATTGAAGCTTTCTGAAATTTAAGCTGGGTTTACAATAACTCATCTTCAAGCTTGATTTTACAAATTTCCTGACTAGAGGCTGTAATACCTAATTCAGATTTCACAGCTGACCACAATGCCTTTGATTTATTCTTATGTCTTAAAATTAGACTACTGTATGCCATTTGCTTTGCTGACTTGACAACTTTCTTAAATTTAATTTTGTATTGTCTAACATATTCAACAAAATCAGTATTTTTATATATAATATATCATTAATCTAAAACAAAATCCAGTAATGGAATATCTGTTCTCCAACTCATTTCCCCAGTCCAAACAATGCAAAGTCCAGGATGGAATGTAACAATATAATGAATGGGACTCTCACAATATAGTGGAGTGTCGAGTTGCAGAAAGGCACTACAAAAAGACTATTGGAAGGTTGGCTTTCACCCAACAAGACCTTTGTCAAAAACAGGCAACATACACACACTCATGCAAATGCAACTCACACAAACATGACTACAGTCTCTGGCAGATGGAGCCAGACTGCAAGCAGGGATAGGGGGAGGGGTAACAGAAACAATTATTCAGATAATTATAATAGTAACAGAAGGGATATTCACTTGAATGATAGGCATAGGGATGAAGAGAGATGTCATGAACAAAGAAAAAAGCAATGGGGAAATGGTAATGATAAGAATTATAGCAATAGGAATTTTGAAAATGGAAGTAGTCAAGTAAACTAAGGCATGCCTCATGGGTAGCCTGTTGGTTTGAGACAAGGAATGATAGATACAAAAATCAGGCCAACAGGGATTTTAGAAGAGAGATCTCATGTAATGAACAGACTAGAATTTAGTAGAGAATTTTGGGAGAATATTCTAGGAAGGATGACAGAAGAAGAGAACAGCAAGAAAAAACCTGAACTAGATCTTAGCAGTGGTATTTTGACAAATTTTTTTGATGAATCAAGTAACAGTAATAATGTTTTGCCTAATGTTGTTGATAATGCAAATTATGATGAGTATAGTATTGTGATATTAATGAATAATTCTGATGCAGAAATGCTTAATTAGCCTGTTAGTGTTCATATCAAATAGGTAGGGGCAGAGTAATGGAATTGGGGGTTGAGTAGAGAATATAAAGGAGAGGTTTAAATGATGATGCTATGAATAATGATTTGAGTGTTGCTGCTTCTTCTAATGATGATGATGATTGATGATTTGCACACTATTTATGATGTTTGTGTAAATGAAAATGAAGTATTTTCTTACAAATATTGCAATAAAGTTGACAGATTTTTCTGATGATACTGATGATGATTTGCTATGTCAGGAGTTAGATGGAATGATTCATGTGGAGATTAAAGGTGACAGTTTAGTGCAGAATGAAGTTAGTAGTGTTATTGTAAGTTTAGATGATGATTCTGTGATAGATAAGGATGTACACGATAATTTGCTTTTGCAACTTGATGTCACTGAGATTGTGACCACTTGTTCCGATGAAAGTTTGGTTTAAATTGCATCTGTGTGACAAGTATCAAAATGTTGAAATAACTCATAATGGCACAAAATATTACTCAACATACAAGAAAGTTAGTTGTGATGTTGCCCAAGCTTCTGTTTTAGCCCCCCTGCTCTTCTTAGATTTTATTAATGACTTTCCAAACCATCTAACAAGAGTTAAATCAGTACTTTTTACAGACAATACAACCCTTTTTATCAAAAGACAGAGTGAAGCCAACCAACAACAAATAAGGCAGCAGAATGGTTCAGTGACAACTGTCTAATTGTAAATGATGAAAACCACATGGATGAATTTTAGGTACATAAGGAAAAAAGTAAAATATAACATATGAGAAGAGATAGGAAACTGTATAATAGAACAAACAGCTTTCACAAAATTTTTGTGTGTGTGGTTGGAGGACAATTTAAGATGGAAGAAACATGTTGGTTTATTGAATAAAAAACTTAGTAAATACTATTACATACTAAGAAAACTTAAAGAATACTGCACTTTTGAAACAGTATTATGTCCTGATAGTGCTATATATGCAGCATGTAGCATGATGTTCTTCTTTTGATCTCCAAAATTGAGCCATGCAGAGAACTCTTTAAGAAATTAAAAATTTTGAGCCTCCCTGGTTTATTTATTTATGAGTCAGTACACTACATTTTCATAAGTCACATCAAAAGTTCTCTACCCTGAACAGGGAAGTACATGAAATTCATTCAAAAGGTCTGTACCAAAGTAGTGTGATGTATTTTCCAAAAATAATGTTCAATGCCTTGCCTTCTCTCTCTCTCTCTCTCTCTCTCTCTCTCTCTACCTATCTATCTATCTCATATTTGACTGAATTGAATAATAAGAGGAATGATTTAATTAGTAATGAAATATTGGAAGTAGCTTGTAATTATTATGATCATGTCGGCAATAGTAATAAAATGTATGAAGCTTTAAGGAATATTTATCATAATATGCACCCTGGTAATGAAATAAAAATTGATTCAAATGAGAAGCCATCCAATCATAATGCAGTTCTGTAAAGTTTCCAGTTTATAGAGAGTAACAAAGTTTTAGAGGTAAAGAAAAAAAAGAGTTTTAGAGAAACTGATGAAGATTCATTACTTGAAAATGAAAAAAATAAAAATGTGGTGAACTAGCAAGAAAATCACATCTAAAATCCTGAAGAACTATTTTCACACAGTAGGCATACCTAAGGCAATTTTTTTCTGATACTGGAAGTCAATTCACATCAAAAGTATGGGAACATAAAATGTACTTATTTCTTCTTACTCACCAAATTGTAATCTGACTGGCTGAGACATGAGAGAAATAAACTGTTCATGTAGAATCTATTGCAGTGAAGGTCATTCTAATTGGTTACAATATAGTGTAGTTTTGAAGGTGTGTTGAATACTTTACAACTACTGTATTCTCACCATACAAAAAATTGTTTAGCAAGAAAACCATTTGTGTCATTAGTGAACTCGTTGAATTCCCAGCATGCGAAAGTATAGCTGCCACTGGGAGAGAAACTATGAAACAATGTAGTTATGCTGATCAATCCCTTAGTTTATTGCACACTTTGTTACATGATTTCAGTAACAATTTTCTTATTGCCCACGTTATTATGAGAACTTACACAAGGAAACCTACTAGGTTGGTGAGATCTACATTTGCACTGGAAACTGCCTATATGAACTTATACTTGTAGCTTCTTGTAACATCACTGTTAAAGACACAATTGGTTACATAAACCAGCACTTTCCAAGATGCTTAGATATTTACTTGAATTATGAAAATTTGCACATATATGGAATACCCATTACCTTTATGAATATTATAGAACTTTTGGCTCCTTTATTACATGCTCCATTGATGAACATTTGCATTTTGCTTTTACATATTACACACATGAATCATACACACACAAATATACATATACATTTATGATTGCAATTCCTGGAGATTTAAACATGTTATTGCTTTATATGCCAGTTTCTCACAGAATTACACCAGTATATAGACTGAAATATTATGTCTTACACATTGTGTTGTTGAACACTTTAAACAGCTGTCAAATGAAATATAAACTGTGATGATGTACTTATTTTCTTACTGTGATCAGCTATGAAGATTCAATGATACTGAAGTGAAGACCAATGATATCCTGAAGTGATGAGATTTTACTTACACCATGATATGTAAAGACACAATTATCTGACAAATAGAAGAAATTTTGTACGGTGCTGATAACTGTATGTGTGATAAGTAGGGAACTATGCACACATATATTTGTTAACATTATTATTATTCTTATTATTATTATCACCACTTGAGATGCTTTTACTGTCATGTGAGACTGAAGAATTATTTCACATATAAACATATATATTCATGATTTGCTTTACAGACATTTACTTGTGGAAGTTTGATCGCCTTAAGGTTTATGCAAATATATTCTAAAGTTAATGCAAATATATTCTAAAGTATCATTTTGTTGGTATTTCCTTGCATAATAAGAACTTGACTGAGGCATGTCATTGCACTTCTACATTTCTCTCTGCACCAAAGGAGTGCAGAAACACTCAGTGGAAAAAGAGTTTGGGGGTCTGTGCTAATTGAGATAGTGACTATGATCAGTGTTCAATACTGAAAGAAGTAAAGTTTCATTTTACTTGAGCTACTTCTGACCAAAAATGATGATCATAATGATAGAAGTAGGGAGTGTTTTCTATTTTGCCCATATTAAGAAAAATTTGCTTTATTTTAAAATGAAGATTTGACTATGCAACAGTATCACTTTTGAGTAAGGCAGTGTTAGCATCTAATGAGAAAAACCTACCTGTTACAGTATATACATATTTAGATTAGTAATTGGAACTGAGACTCTCTCTCTCTCTCTCTCTCTCTCTCTCTCTCTCTCTCTCTCTCTCTCTCTTTGCTTATGAACCATATTTTGTCAATGACAAAATGTACTTCATAAACATGATATACTAAGGATTTAGAGACTTCATCAGTAAGAGACTAGATTATTCAATTTAAAGAAGACTAATGATATTTGAGGTTGAGTTTCATTTGGGATGAAAAGTGAAAGAACAAGAAACTGTGAGTGAAACATTTGAATTTGTTTCAAATGTTCAGTGACTAAAGTCAAACTTAGAATTTTTGCCTCCAATCTTCTTGGACTCCAAATGTTAAAAGAAAACAATATGCCATTATTTAGCTGTAGAAATTAAACTGCCTGTGACACCAATAGGTAAATAATAATTACTTGTGCTATAAAATTTAAACTACATTACAATAAATAATTTCTTTTTACTTATTACCACATTGAATTATGTTGTCACCTCAACTACTGTAGCATATATTAATTCTGTAAAAACTTATTATTTCTTGTTTACAATACCAGAGAAGGAACGTTGCTACTCACCCATCCAGCCCCCTCCCTGTTCCCATTCCAGCACTACACAGTCGTCATTTCACCGCCACACCCAGTCTTTTAAATTTTTTTTTCTCTCCTTTCCGCTACTTACCCCCCCCCCCCCCTCCAAGCCTTCTCTCCTGCCCTCCATCTAAACCGCAACACTTCACTGTAGGCCACTCCCACTATACTATCCCTCCCCCTCCCCGCCGCAGCCTCCTCCTTACCGCCACCCAGTCGCCACTCCCATCATGCACTGGCGCTGCTGCTCACAATGTAGTTTCAGCTCTCTGAGACTGCAGACTTGTGTGTCTGCTTGTGTCTGTGTATGTGCAGTTGGATATGGGTGTGTGTGCGAGTGTGTACCTGTCCTTTTTTCCCCCTAAGGTAAGTCTTTCTGCTCCTGGGATTCGAATGACTCCTTACCCTCTCCCTTAAAACCCACATCCTTTCGTCTTTCCTATCTCCTTCCCTCTTTCCTGATGAAGAAATCGTTGGTTTTGAAAGCTTGAATTTTGTGTGTATGTTTGTGTTTGTTTCTGTGTCTATCGACCTGCCAGCGCTTTCGTTTGGTAAGTCACATCATCTTTGTTTTTATATATATAATAGAAGGAAACATTCCACGTGGGAAAAATATATATAAAAACAAAGATGATGAGACTTACCAAACAAAAGCACTGGCGGGTCGATAGACACACAAACAAACACAAACATACACACAAAATTCAAGCTTTCACAACCAACGGTTGCTTCATCAGAAAAGAGGGAATGAGAGGGAAAGACGAAAGGATGTGGGTTTTAAGGGAGAGGGTAAGGAGTCATTCCAATCCCGGGAGTGGAAAGACTTACCTAAGGGGGAAAATAGGACAGGTATACACTCGCACACACACCCATATCCAACCGCACATACACAGACACAAGCAGACATTTATAAAGGCAAAGAGTTTCGGCAGAGATGTCAGTCGAGGCAGAAGTACAGAGGCAAAGATGATGTTGAAGAACAGGTGAGGTATGAGTGGCGGCAACTTGAAATTAGTGGAGGCTGAGGCCTGGCGGATAACGAGAAGAGAGGATATACTGAAGGGCAAGTTCCCATCTCCTGAGTTCTGACAGGTTGGTGTTAGTGGGAAGTATCCAGATAACCCGGGCGGTGTAACACCACTCCCTCCAAAACCTCAAAATTCCAATCAACACAATCTGGAACCACAACACCCTAATTCAGTAGTTAACCTTTCCTCCAAACCTCTCTCCCAATCCGAAACCTCTGTCCTATCCAAAGGTCTCACCTTCAGCCCCACTCCCAGATTCAACCAAACAGCCTTTGTCAAAGATTTACTGCCCTACACTCATACTCTCTGCTGGAAATATCACTTTGCCACGAAGAAAAATGATCCTAATCCTACTCCTAATGATCCAACTCCCCAAGACACTATCCAAATTGAACCCTGCCTGGAACAATTCTGTCCTCCGCCACAGCGGGACCCACCTCCTCTTCCTCAAAATCACCCTCTCCAAACCTTCCATGAATTTCTGACTTCCAGCCTTGCCTCTCAATCCTTCTTAAAAAACCTTAATCCTACTCCCAACATCACCACTGCTGAAGCCCAGGCTATCCGTGATCAGAAGGCTGACCAATACATCGTCATTCTTCCGGCGGACAAGGGTTCCACGACCGTGGTACTTGATTGTCGGGAGTACGTGCCTGAGGGACTGCGTCAGCTTTCAGACAACACCACATACAAAGTTTGCCAAGGTAATCCCATTCCTGATGTCCAGGCGGAGCTTCAAGGAATCTTCAGAACCTTAGGCCCCCTACAAAACCTTTCACCTGACTCCATCAACCTCCTGACCCCACCGACACCTCGCACCCCTACCTTCTACCTTCTTCCTAAAATTCACAAGCCCAATCATCCCGGCTGCCCCATTGTAGCTGGTTACCAAGCCACCACAGAACGTATCTCTGCCTACGTAGATCAACACCTTCAACCCATTACATGCAGTCTCCCATCCTTCATCAAAGACACCAACCACATTCTCGAATGCCTGGAATCCTTACCCAATCTGTTACCCCCAGAAACCATCCTTGTAACCATTGATGCCACTTCCTTATACACAAATATTCCGCACGTCCAGGGCCTCGCTGCGATGGAGCAATTCCTTTCGTGCCGATCACCTGCCACCCTACCTAAAACCTCTTTCCTCGTTACCTTAGCCACCTTCATCCTGACCCACAACTTCCTCACTTTTGAAGGCCAGACATACCAACAATTAAAGGGAACAGCCATGGGTACCAGGATGGCCCCCTCGTACACCAACCTATTCATGGCTCACTTAGAGGAAGCCTTCTTGGTCACCCAGGCCTGCCAACCCAAAGTTTGGTACAGATTTATTGATGACATCTTCATGATCTGGACTCACAGTGAAGAAGAACTCCAGAATTTCCTCTCCAACCTGAACTCCTTTGGTTCCATCAGATTCACCTGGTCCTATTCCAAATCCCATGCCACTTTCCTTGACATTGACCTCCATCTGTCCAATGGCCAGCTTAACACGTCTGTCCACATCAAACCCACCAACAAGCAACAGTACCTTCATTATGACGGCTGCCACCAATTCCACATCAAACGGTCCCTTCCCTACAGCCTAGGTCTTCGTGGCAAATGAATCTCCTCCAGTCCGGAATCCCTGAACCATTACACCAACAACCTGAAAACAGCTTTCGCATCCCGCAACTACCCTCCCAACCTGGTACAGAAGCAAATAACCAGAGCCACTTCCTCATTTCCTCAAACCCAGAACCTCCCACAGAAGAACCCCAAAAGTGCCCCACTTGTGACAGGATACTTTCCGGGACTGAATCAGATTCTGAATGTGGCTCTCCAGCAGGGATACGACTTCCTCAAATCCTGCCCTGAAATGAGATCCATCCTTCATGAAATCCTCCCCACTCCACCAAGGGTGTCTTTCCGTCGTCCACCTAACCTTTGTAACAGTTCATCCCTATGAAATCCCCTAACCACCTTCCCTACCCTCTGGCTCCTACCCTTGTATCCGCCCCTGGTGTAAAACCTGTCCCATGCACCCTCCCACCACCACCTACTCTAGTCCTGTAACCCGGAAGGTGTACACGATCAAAGGCAGAGCCACGTGTGAAAGCACCCACGTGATTTACCAACTGATCTGCCTACACTGTGAAGCTTTCTATGTGGGAATGACCAGCAACAAACTGTCCATTCACATGTATGGACACAGGCAGACAGTGTATGTTGGTAATGAGGATCACCCTGTGGCTAAACGTGCCTTGGTGCATGGCCAGCACATCTTGGCACAGTGTTACACCGTCCGGGTTATCTGGATACTTCCCACTAACACCAACCTGTCAGAACTCGGGAGATGGGAAAACTTGGCCTTCAGGATATTCTCTCTTCTCGTTATCCACCAGGCCTCAATCTCCGCTAATTTCAAGTGGCCGCCGCTCATACCTCACCTGTCTTTCAACATCATCTTTGCCTCTGTACTTCTGCCACGACCGACATATCTGCCGAAACTCTTTGCCTTTACAAATGTCTACTTGTGTCTGTGTATATGCGGGTGGATATGGGTATGTGTGCGAGTGTATACCTGTCCTTTTTTCCCCCTAAGGTAAGTCTTTCTGCTCCCAGGATTGGAATGACTCCTTACCCTCTCCCTTAAAACCCACATCCTTTCGTCTTCCACTCTCCTTCCCTCTTTCCTGATGAAGCAACCGTTGGTTGCGAAAGCTTGAATTTTGTGTGTATGTTTGTGTGTCTATCGACCTGCCAGTGCTTTTGTTTGGTAAGTCTCATCATCTCTGTTTTTATATATATTTCTTCTATTACCATTGTCAATAACATATTTAAAACCAGAGTATTTTAAATGTCATTAAAGTCAGAAAAAAATCAGTCATAATCAGTGTTGATTATATGTTGTTTAAAAATAATGTAATTCAAAATAAAGCAAACAATATCCAATTAATATGAGTGCAATTATGGAATCACAAAACGTATCCTGCCAGCCAGACATAATTTTGAAAAGATTATTTTGCTAAAATGATGTACATTTTCATTAAAGTTAGAAAACATGTTAGAAAGAATTTATAGTTTGTATTTTATGATTAATCCACTGAATTAATATGTGCTGGCATAATTATTATGTTATGAATGATTCACTAACATAATATTATGTATTGTTATAATAACATATTTGAATATTTGTTCTGAATGAGACTACTTAATAATGAATTTTATAAATAGTGTAATGTAATTTTATTTTACAATGACCAACCTTCCAAACTGTCAATTTTTTTGCCATGTTATATGTACAGTGCACACAGTATTGTTGCATAGATATTGTTGCATAGATATTGATGAATATGTTTAGTGCACATTGCACTAGGTATGTTTACCTTCTCAAATAGCATTACAAATATAATTTCTCGTACAAACTTATTCCTTTCAAGTCAGCTTGCTTACCTTCCTTTACATTACTGATATATTTACACCTCAATCCATATACAAGTATGTGTTTTTACTTGGTTCCTTCACCTTCTTTCCATATTTATATCATTAAATGTTTCATGTATATATAAAATTTCAGGACACATCAACTGAATATTAACATTGTTTGTCAAATGACTGTGCACATTTGCCTTTGTTTTCAACATATCAACTGAAACTGGTTTTTTATCAACATAGAAATGGCACTCAGCTTTGCCTAGATAAATCTTTACTTGATATTTGCAGAAAAATTCCATGCCTAACAAACAGTTAACTATTAATTTTTTTTATTACTAAAAATTGGTGTGTAAATATTTCTTCATTTATGTTAATAGGTAAACAAGTTTGCAGGCTGACAACTTTTGATTTACTACCCCATGCAGTTATGTGACAATTTTATACTGGTAAAGGAGGTAAACTGAGTTTGTTCCACAGCTCATCCAACAGACTTTGCAAAATTGAATTTGCCATTGCGCCAGTGTCCAGCACAACCTGTATGTCTGCATTGCCGATTTTTGGCATTTATTATAACTTTCATTTTGTCCGCTAATCCTTTAATATTACTGACGTGTTCATCTATATAAATATCATCCCTCTTGTCATTATCTGATCACATCTTATAAAATACCTATCACTTCTGGTCGTAGTTGTTGGCAGGGGCTTGGCCTGACCTGTTGCTGTTTCCCTGTGGCAGAGGTAGAGGGTTAATCCCTCCATCTGTCACGTCAACTATGTGTATCATGGGTCCAGAATTGTTCCACATATGGCACTGTATTTGACTGGGGGTGGCATAACCCTATTCTAGGTGTCTCCTTCTCCAGTAACCACTGTTATTGTACTTAGTCAGAGGGCTATTTACTACTATTGCCGAAATTTTGTTGTGCATTGCTGTTTGGATCATATCTCTCTCTCTCTCTCTCTCTCTCTCTCTCTCTCTCTCTCTCTCTCTCTCACTCTCTCTCTCTCTCTCTCTCTCCCCTGTCTGTCTGCCTCTCTGTCTGTCTGTTTGTGAAATAACAGTTCTCACTATACCCTTGAAGTGGGGCATGTAGATGATTCACTTGTTGCACATTACCATATTGGTTGCAGTGGTTGCTACACTATGAGATCAAAAGTATCCGAACACCCCCAAAAACACACGTTTTTCGTATCAAGTGCATTGTGCTGCCACCTACTGCCAGGTACTCCAAATCAGTGACCTCAGTAGTCATAAGACATTTTGAGAGAGCAGAATGGGGCGCTCCACAGAACTCACGGACTTCGAACGTGGTCAGGTAACTGGGTGTCACTTGGGTCATACACCTGTACATGAGATTTCCACACTCCTAAACATCACTAGGTCAACTGTTTCCAATGTGATAGTGAATTGTAAATGTGAAGGGACACATGCAGCAGAAAATTGTACAGTCTGACCTCATCTGTTGACTGACAGAGATACTGACAGTTGAAGAGAGCCATAATGTGTAATAGGCAGACATCTATCCAGACCAGCACACAGGAATTCCAAACTGCAACAGGATCCACTGCAAGTACTATGACAGGCGGGAAGTGAGAAAACTTGGATTTCATGGTAGAGCGGCTGCTCATAAGCCACACATCACGCCGATAAATGCCAAACGTTGCCTCACTTCCAGAATGAGATTTCACTCTGCAGCAGAGTGTCCACTGATTTGAAACTTCCTGACAGATTAAAACTGTGTGCCGGACTGAGACTCAAACTCGGGAAAGGCAAAGGTCCCGAGTTTCAGTCTGGCACACAGTTTTAATCTCTCAGGAAGTTTTGACGCCTCAGTTGGTGTAAGGAGCATAAACATTGGATGACTGGACAGTGGAAAATGTTGTGTGGAGTGACGAATCATGGTACACAATATGGCAATCCAATGGCAGGGTGTTGGTATGGCGAATGCCCAGTGATCATCATCTGCCAGCAAGTGTAGTGCCAACAGTAAAATTTAGAGGTGGTGGTGTTATGGTGTGGTCATGTTTTTCATGGAGGAGGCTTTCACCCCTTGTTTTGTGTGTCACTATCACAACACAGGCCTAAATTGATGTTTTAAGCACCTTCTTGCTTTCCACTGTTGAAGAGCAATTCAGGGATGGTGATTACATCTTTCAACATGATCGAATACCTGTTCATATGTGCAGCCTGTGGTGTAGTGGTTACATGACACTAACACCCCAGTAATGTTTTGCCTTGAAAAGTTGTGTGTCGAAGACCTCCATTCAAAGTCTCTTGTATTCCCTGTGATCAGTATTTCTCTAGAAAGGATTGTTCTAATTCTTCATATGTGGGACAACTGTTTGCTTCCGCTACCCATAAACGGATGTCACCTTGAATCCATCCTACAATGAATTGAATTTTTTGTTGTTCAAACCAATGTATGGGTAATAGGCTTCTAAATGCTTACACAAATACTACTGGGTGTGTCTTTTTAGATTTCTGCAAAAAGACTCGAAATTGTCAGTGTTTGAGCAAACCTTGATCAATAAGGAATGACGATATTCCTTGTGCTATTTCATCTGACTGTGATGTCATTCACTGGCTCTTTGTTGATGGCATGTCAGTGTTCAACAACACTGGCACATTTGTGTAAGTGTTTACAAATTGTTCTGGTTCACCTGTATCATACTCTGATCATGGTGAAATCAAGTTTGCACAATTATTTTCTGTAGCTGAACGATTCTGGTTTGTAGCTAAAGATGGACTATTTCAACTATTCTTTTTGATTATTAGCTCCGAGAGAATTTTATCTTCGATCATTTTCATGTCATTGTCAATTTTAGTAAGCGTTTGTGCTTCATGCTCAGTAATTATATCCTTTAAGGCCTCGACATAACTCTTGTGTTCCTGGATACACTTATGTGAGCATGGTGTCACTCTCAAATATTCTCACTTTGACTCTTTCATTTAATTTCTTTACATCACTCTGAAACTCTTCCCATTTGGATCATAGAAATATATGAGCCACTTTTAAAAGACCAATCTCTTGCATGAGTTTGTGAACATCCTCTGGCAATTCTCCAAAAGTCAATATAAATTTGGCTACGTTTGGTTGGCCAGTCATGACCAATTCAGTCAGATTTTTGTGCCCATTTTGCAAGGCTTCTTGCACCTCTACTACCTTTTGTACTTGGTCTTCTCCTTTCCACTGTTGCTTTTCAATGTCTGATAACTTTTGGCTTAATTGCATATTCGTACTAGAAAACGTTGTGTCAAGTTCATTCGTGGTCCCTGTTAGATCTGTATTCCAATTATTATGCAAAGTTTCAAGATCACCAACTAACATACAGACTTTTTTTTCTGCCATGCTGATGCAATTAGAAAGCTTTTGATTGAGATTGTTGACTTCTGTTGCAAGAGTCCCGATTTTTTAAGTTAATTTTGTATCCAAGTTAATGATTTTGTTTGCTAATTTTGTATTTTCTGACTGCACCCCAGCAATTTCAGTACTTATTTTTGTGTTATCTGAACACATACTAGCAATTTCTGAACACATTGATCATTTCTGTACACATTCTGAACATTTCAGAACTCATTTTTAATGCTGCCTGCAGTATTTTGTTGCTCTCTATCTGATTCCTACCATTATGTGATCTATCTACATTACTCATTCTTATGAGCTCACTTTGTTCACTTAAAACTGAATTGCAAAGATTTTCACTGTCACATCCATTACTTCTTTCACCATTACTATCAAAAATTTCACCCTCCAACATTGATTGAGGATCAGTCCCATCAAGCATGGGTCATACATTATCCCTAAAAAGGAAGTGTGATTCGCTAATAATAGTAGAGTTTAAGTGAATATTCTCATTATTTGCAAGTTACTGCCTTGTTGTAGGTCATTATGTTGTCTCTTATTGGCAACAATATCAATACTTTTACATCTTCACTATTATTAATAGTTATTTGTTGCTTGTTGTTGGGTTCCATTTTTGACAAACACATGTGATATTTGATTATATATTTGGCTATATGAACGGGCACCATTGCTAATGAGGAAAAAATTGAACAACAAGAAAAAAAATTTGGAAATTTGTGGTAAGGACTATGGGACCAAACTGCTGAGGTCATCAGTCCCTAGGCTTATGCATTACTTCATATAACATAAACTAACTTACGCTAAGGACAACACACACCCATGACCGAGGGAGGACTCGAACCTCTGCCAGGGCAGCTGTGCGAACCGTGGCAAGATGCTTCAGACCGCACGGCTACCCTGCGTGGCAAACAATAAGATTTTCTTATGAATACATAGATATAAAAATTAAAAATATTTTTATATCACTTCTTCAAATGATTTCTTATAACTCTTCAGTGCCTCCATTATTACTGGTCTCCTTGCAGATCCTCATGATCATCCTAACATTTATTAAGATGTACTTTCGTGGACATAAATAAATATTCAAATAACTTTTTAAAACTGCCCTGAATATATTTTCACACACAAACTCTACGTACTACATTCACAAGGTTTACAGTACGTGGCATGCATACATTTTTTACACAAGTCATAATATGCATCTGGTCATAGCAAATTGAGTATTGTAATCTCTAAATCCTCCAAAAATAAACGAAAAATATACCTATTCAAAAAAGAAGATAAAAATTCACTTGACACCTTCCAGAGAGAGAATCTCCACTCCTTTCAAATTAATGATATAAGTGCTTGAATTCAGAGAAATAGTATCAGCAGCAATTGAGAGATTTATAACAAATAAATTAACAAATGATGGATCTGATCCTCCTTGGTACACAAAACAGGTCCGAACACTATTGCAGAAACAATGAAACAAACATGCCAAATTTAGCCAGATGTAAAATCCCCAAGATTGGCGATCTTTTACAGAAGGTCGAAATTTAGCTTGGACTTCAATGCGAGATGCCTGTAACAGTTTCCACAACAAAACTTTGTCTCAAAACCTGGCACAAAATCCAAAGAGATTCTGATCGTATGTGAAGTACACTCCTGGAAATGGAAAAAAGAACACATTGACACCGGTGTGTCAGACCCACCATACTTGCTCCGGACACTGCGAGAGGGCTGTACAAGCAATGATCACACGCACGGCACAGCGGACACACCAGGAACCGCAGTGTTGGCCGTCGAATGGCGCTAGCTGCGCAGCATTTGTGCACTGCCGCCGTCAGTGTCAGCCAGTTTGCCGTGGCATACGGAGCTCCATCGCAGTCTTTAACACTGGTAGCATGCCGCGACAGTGTGGACGTGAACCGTATGTGCAGTTGACGGACTTTGAGCAAGGGCGTATAGTGGGCATGCGGGAGGCCGGGTGGACGTACCGCCAAATTGCCCAACACGTGGGGCGTGAGGTCTCCACAGTACATCGATGTTGTCGCCAGTGGTCGGCGGAAGGTGCACGTGCCCGTCGACCTGGGACCGGACCGCAGCGACGCACGGATGCACGCCAAGACCGTAGGATCCTACGCAGTGCCGTAGGCGACCGCACCGCCACTTCCCAGCAAATTAGGGACACTGTTGTTCCTGGGGTATCGGCGAGGACCATTCGCAACCGTCTCCATGAAGCTGGGCTACGGTCCCGCACCCCGTTAGGCCGTCTTCCGCTCACGCCCCAACATCGTGCAGCCCGCCTCCAGTGGTGTCGCAACAGGCGTGAATGGAGGGACGAATGGAGACATGTCGTCTTCAGCGATGAGAGTCGCTTCTGCCTTGGTGCCAATGATGGTCGTATGCGTGTTTGGCGCCGTGCAGGTGAGCGCCACAATCAGGACTGCATACGACCGAGGCACACAGGCCCAACACCCGGCATCATGGTGTGGGGAGCGATCTCCTACACTGGCCGTACACCACTGGTGATCATCGAGGGGACACTGAATAGTGCACGGTACATCCAAACCGTCATCGAACCCATCGTTCTACCATTCCTAGACCAGCAAGGGAACTTGCTGTTCCAACAGGACAATGCACGTCCGCATGTATCCCGTGCCACCCAACGTGCTCTAGAAGGTGTAAGTCAACTACCCTGGCCAGCAAGATCTCCGGATCTGCCCCCATTGAGCATGTTTGGGACTGGATGAAGCGTCGTCTCACGCGGTCTGCACGTCCAGCACGAAAGCTGGTCCAACTGAGGTGCCAGGTGGAAATGGCATGGCAAGCCGTTCCACAGGACTACATCCAGCATCTCTACGATCGTCTCCATGGGAGAATAGCAGCCTGCATTGCTGCGAAAGGTGGATATACACTGTACTAGTGCCGACATTGTGCATGCTCTGTTGCCTGTGTCTATGTGCCTGTGGTTCTGTCAGTGTGATCATGTGATGTATCTGACCCCAGGAATGTGTCAATAAAGTTTCCCCTTCCTGGAACAATGAATTCACGGTGTTCTTATTTCAATTTCCAGGAGTGTATATTGGTGGCAAGAAACAATCAGTGCCTTCTCTGCATGATAGCAATGGAGATACCATCAAAGACAGTGCTGCCAAAGCAGAGTTACTAAACAGAGCCTTCCGAAATGCCTTCACAAAAGAAGACAAAGTAAATATTCCAGAATTCCAATCAAGAACAGCTGCCAACATGAATAACATGAAGTAAATATCCTTGGGTTGTGAAGCAACTTAAATCACTTAATAAAAGCAAGTCTTCTGGTCCAGACTGTATACCAATTATTTCCTTTCAGAGTATGCTGATGCATTAGCTCCATGCTTGACAATCATATACAATCATTTGCTCGACGAAAGATCCATACCAAAGGACTGCAAAGTTGCATGGGTCACACCAATATTCAAGAAAGGTAGTAGGAGTAATTCAATTAATTACAGGCCCATACCATTAATGTGGATATGCAGCAGGATTCTGGAACATATATTGTGTTTGAACATTATGAATTACCTCAAAGAAAATGGTTTACTGACACACAGTCAACATGGGTTTAGAAAACATCATTCTTGTGAAACACAACTACCTCTTTATTCGCATGAAGTGTTGAGTGGGGATTTCAGTTTGATTCTGCTTTTGACACTGTACCACTCAAGCGGCTTATAGTGAAATCACATGCTTATGGTATAACATCTCAGTTATGTGACTGGATTTGTGATTTCCTTTCAGAGAAGTCACAGTTCATAGTAATTGATGGAAAGTCATTGAGTAAAACGGAAGTAATTTCTGGCATTCCCCAGGGTATTGTTATAGGCCCTTTGCTGTTCCTCATCTATATAAACCATTTGGGAGACAATCTGAGCAGCCATCTTAGGTTGTTTGTGATGACGCTTTCATTTATTGACTAATAAAGTCATCATAAGACCAAAATAATCTGCAAAATGATTTAGAAAAGATGTCTGAATGGTGCGATCATTGGCAGTTGACCCTAAATAACGAAAAGTGTAAGGTCATCCGCATGAGTTCTAAAAGGAATCCATTAAAGTTGCGTTACACAATAAATCAGTCAAATATAAAGGCTCTAAATTCAACTAAATACCTATGAATTACAATAATGAATCACTTAAATTGGAAGGAACATGTAGAAAATGTTGTGGGGAAGGATAACCAAAGCCCGCATTTTATTGGCAGGACACTTAGAAAATTTAACAGATCTACTAAGGAGACTACCTACACAACACTTGTCTGTCCTCTTTTAGAATACTGCTACATGGTGTGGGATCCTTATCAGATAGGACTGACAGAGTACATCAAAAAAGTCCAAAGAAGGGGAGCATGTTTTGTATTATCATGAAATATGGGAGAGAGTGTCACTGAAATTATACAGGATTTGGGCTGAACATCATTAAAAGAAAGATGTTTTTCATTGCAATGGAATCTTCTCACGAAATTCCAATCACAAACTTTCTCCCATGAATGCGAAAATATTTTGTTGACACCGACCTACATAGCGAGAAATGATCACCGCTATAAAATAAGGGGAATCAGAGCTCGTATGGAAAGATATAGGTGTTCGTTCTTTCCACGCTCTATACGAGATTGGAATAGCAGAGAATTATGAAGGTGGTTTGATGAACCCTCTGCCAGGCACTTAAATGTGATTTGCAGAGTATCCATGTAGATGTAGATGTAGATGTAGATGGTTTCTTTCAGATCTCAATACAGACAGATAGCTATTAATTAATTAGTGTGCACTGGATTGCTTATTAATAATCATCCCTGGCCTCACTATCTTTTATTGTTGTCACAGATGTTATCGCTATCGAGTGGGCAGAGAGCACACCCTTATACTGTTTGCAAATTAGCACCACAATTTATGAAAGTAGTAACTTGTAGATAACTCTTGTAAATATGAAGTATAAAAGAAAATTTTAATTAGTAGTTACTATATATTTTATGACTATGTTGTAAGTTATTTTTAGGTGAAGCCATATACAGATGGGCTATGATAGCTTTCCTCTAAAACTTAAAGATTTATTGACCTACAGTTGTTTGTTCTAAAAGGAGATATTTTTTGAGGATGCTATATATACTATGTTTCTACAACTGTTATTTTCATGGATGTGAAAATGTAGCAGTCATGAGGGTAACCAAGGATGTCCTACTCACAATACTAGAGTTATTCGAATCTGTATTTATATGTACCTTAAAAATCATAAATTAAAAATAAATGACATACAGACTTAGATATCTTTATGTCTCAGTCTATCAGTCCAACAAACAGGTCAAAGTGACTATACAGAACATAGTTTGCTGAAACTGGTCATCACAATAAATGTTTTACAACAGTGATCTTGGCTGTTTGAAGTTATAATTCTGTTTCAATATAAAATGATATTTTTTTGTTTTCTTAATTTTATTCTTTGTTTCATAATAAAATATTTCTGTACAAATGGAAGATAAGAACATTTATATTCTGACAAAGCTACTATCATTTGTTGAAACAGTAGACCATCTGGCAGATAAGAAGTACCATCAGTATTTTAAGATGTGGCCTTTTAATTTGTTCCCTCTGCTTGGATTGCCTTATGTTCATGAGGCAGTCTCGTGATTTGATTTATTCTGAATAATAATTAATTATTTGAAACTGTGTCTACAATTAATGTAGTCTACTATAGATTTCTCACATATGTTTTCATGTTGCATATTTTCTACCCTAGAAAAGCTCTTTTCAGGCAGGGTAACATATATTGTTTGAAAGTCATCAGACCAATCATGTATCACATTTTGCTGTTTAAGTATTTTATTTCACATAGAACATGCATTTTTTAAATATGAAATACAACCAGTATTACTACCACAACTTAGGTTTAAACTAAATTAAAACTTTTCATGGTCAGTCTGCTTATAAACAATAGCATGTTCATCAACACCCATGAACTAATACACTCATCAGCAAAGTGATTGCTATTATATTTTTCAGGAAAACAAGTCATTATTTAACAAATTAATTAATAATTTGATGCGTAAGATTAAATTTGATACATCAGCCATAATTTTTGTAGTCTGTCCTTTAGAAACCAAATCTATTTATATTCACAGCATACTGTTTAGCAGATTTATCTATTTCTACGATTTTCATTTGATCTTTGATGCCAGACAAAGGATACACTACACTCTGATGACATACGTGATGAATTTATATTCAGGAATGAAGTGAGGAGAAAGTTTGCAGCCAAAAATTACAGTACAACTCTTGAAGTGTATTAATTCATCTGTTTTGTACAACTACTGACCTGCTTCATGGGACATAAATAACTTTGTGTATCATTTGATGGCACAGCTATTGCATTTACATGCAGCTGGCTGGTTAGAAACTTTTAGAACACCGCTATAATACTGGCTGCAAGTAAACAAAACACTAAGTGATCTGTTACATATAGGACCTTATATCCTTATGTAATCATTGTTGGCCACAACCCCTCTACCCCCAACAACTTTATCAAGTCCGGGCCTTTGTGTGTGTGTGTGTGTGTGTGTGTGTGTGTGTGTGTGTGTGTGTGTAAGAAATATGGAGGACTGAGCAACTTCATTTTGAATTTCACATTCACCATTTACAATAGCTTTTAATTTAAAATCTTAAGAACTGTTATGACAAAATGGCAGAAATATCATGGCCATGGAATAAAACCAACTTTGTTCCTTCCTTCCAGAACCATTGAAGTAGTGTGGCAGTGCAAAACTGAACTGGAAGAACAAATATAAGTGTGTATCAGATATTAGATGGAACTGTCTTTTCTTTTCTTGTTTGTCATATTGGCTCACTTGTAATAATTTCCAAGTCATAAATGCAAAATTTGCATTTTCTTCTGTATTCCAACAATATTTTCTATACTTCTTATGTTCTCTCATTCTCTCTTTCATCTGTGATTTCTTGAAATAATAAACTGTACAGTAAATCAAAGAGTGCAATGAAGTGTAGGGTACCAGTTTTCACATATATCTGAATAATATTATCTCTCAAACAGACTGCTCATATTTAAGGCCAAACAATTGACTCAATCCATGGTAAGTATTCAGCAATGCTTGTATACATGGAAGGTTGGCCTGGCAACCCACAGGGCACTAATCCCCACGAAGTTAATCCAGCAACACTGAACTGACAGTGAGGCTTGTCAAGCCGAACTTGAAGTGGACCTCCGGAATCACCCTGGAACAAAATGCAATGGAAAGGGTAATATAACAAATGACTTCCAAACCTGAAAATAATTAACATTCACAAAAATGAAATACAAGGGTCATTGCATTCTTCATTTTTGGTGAAAGAATTAATATCTCGTATTTATAGAGCTCCTGACAGAATTCACTTTGTTGATAGTTCTTTATTCTATAATTAGATGTCGAAAGTTTTTTGTGTCATGGAGTAACATCCAAGCTTACAGCTCTTCCATATATTATGGAAAGTGCCACGTCATTATGGGCAAATAATGCCGATGAAATTACTTCGGCTTTCTGCTCTTTTTTATAATGTGCTCCATTCATTTATTTATGCTCTTCAGTTCTGATTTTAATTTATTTATGTAATTAGCAGCTTATGATGTACATCTATGGAGTAAGTCCAAGTACATATTTACTTAGTCAGTTTTCCAATAAAATACATTACTTTTACTGATTCTAACTATAGTTTTGCCCCTCCCCCCTCCCCCCTTTCCTTCCCCCCCACCCCCCACCCCCACGAACCATGGACCTTGCCGTTGGTGGGGAGGCTTGCGTGCCTCAACGATACAGATAGTCGTACCGTAGCTGCAACCAAAATGGAGGGGTATCAGTTGAGAGGCCAGACAAACGTATGGTTCCTGAAGAGGGCAGTAGCCTTTTCAGTAGTTGTAGGGGCAACAGTTTGGATGATTGACTGATCTGGCCTAGTAACACTAAGCAAAATGGCCTTGCTGTTGTGGTACTGCAAACGACTGAAAGCAGGGGGAAACTACAGCCATAATTTTTCCCGAGGGCATGCAGCTTTACTGTATGGAGAGCTGCATCAAACCAGTCTCAGGACTGAAGACCATCACAACAACAACATCAACAACAACTATAGTTTTCCTAAGATAACTAACAAATTTTAGCCACAACATTTCTGAAAATTAACATCATAGTTACAAAATTTTAGATACTGTAAACTGTATGGATTTTATGAGGCATACATAGTCTATGTACATAAAGTACAGAACATTTAATTGCAATAATTCTATGCTATGGGTCCATCATTTTATATACACGGTATAACACAGCCACATATCACATACATATTCTAATTCCCATTTTGTTTGCATTTATAAAAAAATTAACAGCAGTAATACTGTAAAAAAACAAAATCTTTAGATAGAAAAATGCATTTTGCCAAACCCATTTTGAGACACATTGTACATAAAAATAATCAAAAAGGTTCTTGATAAATTTGCACCCAGAAAGTTGAGTAACTTGCTGAAAAATTTAACACTTATTTGACAGAAATTTTATAATAGCAGTAACACAGATAATTTGAAAACAGTTCATGACATTTCTCATGTTTACTACTGCAGGAGTGTAGGACTACTTCAGTGACATATGGCAACACATGGGGAATTAGAGGGAACCCACCTTATTACACCATTCTTCTCATAAATCTTTCAATTGCCTAAATTCACATTTGCAAGCCCATACTTTGATAATCATAAACACTTTCAAGTAAATATTAATTAAGCAGTACCAAAAAATGAGCAGTTTCTCTCTCTCTCTCTCTCTCTCTTACTCACTCACTCACTCACTCACTCACTCACTCACTGTCACTATCAATCTATGTTACCAATGAATGAATAATGAATTTCATGAGAGCTGTCTTACACTGCAAGAGTCACGGCCACCATCTTTTTCTGCAGCACATATCATTGATCCATTAACTTTGATATAACTCTTAACCCGAAATGGGTCTGTTTTTTGGCACTGCAATGCAGGTATTTCAGTGACATCTACATAGCGTGCAATGCCTATGAGAAACATGAAAGAGAGAGTATCAATAATGCAAAATGAATTATAATTTTTAAAGGATGTATTCAAAAAGTGAACTTACTGTTGCAGGAGTAGATTAAATACACAGAAATTTATGAACAATTGTCTACATCAACTATTTTTATGTCATAATTAGTCTTCACAGTTTGCCACCGGATAACTTTGTATGAATTCCACAATATTTCCTCAGAGCAACTGTCCAACATCTTCAGGTGGTTCAACCTAGCTCGTGGCTAGGTATGTTGTACCTAGCCACCAGCAAGGTTGAAGCACCTGAAGGTGCTGGACAGTTGCTTTGATGAAATATTGTGGAACTTGCACAGCTTCATCCAGTGGCAAACCCATGAAGACTATTTGCAACATATGCACCAGGAAAAGGCTCTTGTATTTTTATGTCAGTGATAAAATTATTCAAAGGTAGACAAGTTTATAAGTAGCCATGAAATAATTTTTTATCAATAAATTGCAAGTGTACAACTGACAAATGAAAAAGTTTCTCAATATAAATTTGTCTTAATAATCTTATTAATGTAATTAATAAGGATGCTACTGTAATGAATGACTCTTCACATCACAGGTATGTGAAAGCTAAGGTAAAGGCAGACTCGTGAATTTGAACGCACAACCTTTCAGTTCTTCAGGCCCACACTTTATCAATGGACTATGAGGCCTGAAAGGACACTTCCATCTTGTCAACACATCAGGTGATTAGATGTCTGAATGATATGAAATTAAGGTGCATGATGTATAATAATTGTTATTGAAATCACAAGCACTGTATGATGTGCCCATGTCGCAGTTGCTCCATGAATTATTCATGTACAGCTAAAAGCTTAATGAATTAAATCTCTTCAGTTAAACATGGTAGTGTTAGCTAATGACTATTTGGAAGTACTTAGCACAGAAGTAAAACGGCATCAAACACTGATAATCTGGTTGAAGAAGCGCCAGTTCTGCAAGGTTTGCAGAAGAGCTCCTGTGAAGTTTGGAAGGTAGGAGTCGAGGTACTGGCGGAATTAAAGCTGTGAGGACAGTGCGTGAGTCATGCTTGGGTAGCTCAGTTGATAGAGCACTTGCCCGCGAAAGGCAAAGGTCCCGAGTTCGAGTCTCGGTCCAGCACACAGTTTAAACTGCCAGGAAGTTTTAACATCAATGTTTGCTGGAGAATGAACACTTCTTGGTTGTCCTGTTGTTTCTTCTTGAGGGTAGATCCAGTCTCCTCAAAGTTATTAATCCAACATTTTATCACATGTTTTGACGGAATGGCATCATGATTTCCTAAATTATAAAAACATCGAAACTCCCTCTGCTCTGCTACCAAACTCTCATTGTTTCATAAAAACATTTTTATGGCTAACACACACGTTGTCAGTTCCACTGATCCATGATTACTGAAATGGCAGACTGTTTACTTGCTAACTGTCACAAACCCACAGTGCTGTCACCCATCCATGGCTGTCACTACTCATTTCAAACATTCCCATTATTCTATGTCACCCTGTATCTGAAAATTATTGAACAAAGGAAACTCCAGGTGAAAATATCAACAATGTGGGAAAGAATGGGTTGCTACTTACTGTAAAAATTAAAAGACACTTACACAAAGCTTTTGGCCACAACCTTCATCAGAAAAAGAGAAACACACACCATTCGTACACAAAAGGGAAGCACACTTCACGCAAACACAACCACCAACTCTAGCATCTCGGACCAGAATCAGACTAGTGTGTGGGATGCAGGCAGCAGTCTGGATGGGCTGGGGAAGAGAAAGAGATAGTAGGGTCCCCTCTGCCAAAGGAACCCTACCACTTTCCCACCTTCTCTCCGTTTTTGCTCCTTTCTTCCCCACCCCCTACCCACAACCTCCTGATATTGTGCCTGTTCACACTCTAGTCCCTGCACACTCCGCTAGACCATTCCTCTCCCCTCCTCCCCCCCCCCCCCCACCAACTACCCCCACCCTCTTCTGCCCCCTCCAGGTTGCTGCATCCATCCTACATTATAGCTGAATTTTGACCTGAGCTACCAGAGTTCTCAGTCTTGTGTGCATGAGGTGTGCTAGCTTGTGTATATGAAAGATGTGTGTTTCTCTTTTACTGATGAAGGCTGTGGCCAAAATCTTTGTGTAAGTGTCTTAATTTGCATGCCTGCAGCTTAACATGTCATCTTCATGGTACGTAGTGATCTATCCTTTCCTATATTGTTGAGTATTATTGAGTCATTTTTCTGCTCCAAAATGTTTCATCTTCTACAAAAATCTCTGAAATAATGAGAAGGTTACAATTTATGAACTCAAATTAAGATGAACATTATATCTTAGTTGTGCTATCTTCACCAAGAAAAGTAGAATTCATTTCAAAAGTAAAACAATTTGAAACAAGTTTGTCACAGATTTGAGGCAGGACATTCTAAATTTACAGAAATTCAATTCCAAAGACACATATACCCTTTCTCACATCCATAAATTATCTCAACATTATAATTCTGCATTTGCAGTGCTCCATTACCATTGTTAGAAACGAAGTTCACTTTAAATCAGTCTTCAGCAATTGCTAATACACACACACACACACACACACACACACACACACACACACACACACATTTGTTAAGTGTGAACTGTAACCATAGTTTGGCTGGAAATTCAGCAGCTTGTTTCAAAGCAGACACTTGTTTGTTCATTACGTAATATGATAAGTGGCAGCTTTCTGTTGTGCATATAAAGTAAATGTAGTGTAACTGACAAACAACCACTTTATGTGAGATAGGTTATGGCACTTCACAGAAGCAGCTTATTATTACTGAATCTCTGTGGTCATGCAAATTTTTATCTATTTGATATCCTCTTAAGTTTCACATCATGATAAAATCTACATGACAATAGGGTTAATAATGGACAAGGAATAATTCTGCATTTAGTATTTAATTGGACTTTTCAAATGGATATATATTTAGGAGTGATCACTGGAAAAAGGAGCCTTTAGTTTGGATTAATAACTTTAACCACAGTTTAATTAATTATACGTATGTGTTTCAGAATGATAATGAGAAAAACTATAAGAGTTTGGAAGGAGGAAACTTTCTGAAGCTGAGCAAATCTTTTCAAAAAATAAGACCCATGATTTTTTGTCAGACTTTTAAAAGCAACCTAAAGGATACCACACCCCAAATGCTGCAGAAACACCTGACAGAAGTTTTAGGGAAAAATATTGAGAAAGTCTGCCCTGATAGCTGAGGGGTCAGCGCGGTGGTCTGTCACACTAAGGGTTCCGCATTTGATTCCTGGCTGGGCCAGAGATTTTCTCCGTTCAGGGACTGGGTATTGTGTTGTCCTCATTATCATTTCATCATCACCAGTGGAAGGCAATGGGAAATCACCACAGGAATCACTTCCCTAGACGCTCATGCAATGGACCTTTCTGACTAGGCTTCCCCCATGACACGACCTGCTGCAATGCAGAACACAAAGTTTTTTCAAGGTAGAATTTTGAAAAAACTGGTTTGAAGTCCTCAGAAAATACGACAAAAATGCAAAGTGAACAAGTGAAAGAGTTCTGGAAGGAGAGAGGAGAACAACGAATAAGGAACTGAAAGTGGTTCACGGGCCTTATTTCGACCATCTAAGAAGAAACAGAAGGGAGGATGGGGAAAAAAAGCCTTGCATGAGATTTTGCCATAGTTGCAGAACATCAAGGCAGTGTTTCCTTTTTATTATTAGTTACATCTAACAATAAATGCAGCTGTAGCAGTTTTGGTGGTTACCATCATTGACAGGTGCTCTGCCATAGAGGCATGACCAAGTGTAAGCTCAATATATTCCATCCTACTTTCTTCCAGCACCCTACAGTTTCAGCAATATGACTAATTTACTTCAGTATTACCTGTAGCATCTTCTCCATCATTATACCTTTTTTTCCACTCACACTTTCTACCAAAGCATCCTCTTAGGATGTAGCTATTATGATAACAGGTTGTAATTCACAACATAAATAAGAGCACCACACCAATCAAGAAATATATTTTGCAGTTCAAGTCCAATACAAGTGTCAAAAACATAGTTGTTTGTTGTTGTGGACTTCAGTCCTGAGACTGGTTTGATGCAGCTCTCCATGCTACTCTATCCTGTGCAAGCTTCTTCATCTCCCAGTACCTACTGCAACCTACATCCTTCTGAATCTGCTTAGTGTATTGATCTCTTGGTCTCCCTCTACGATTTTTACCCTCCACGGTGCCCTCCAATGCTAAATTTGTGATCCCTTGATGCCTCAAAACATGTCCTACCAACCGATCCCTTCTTCTGGTCAAGTTGTGCCACAAACTTCTCTTCTACCCAATCCTATTCAATACCTCCTCATTAGTTACGTGATCTACCCACCTTATCTTCAGCATTCTTCTGTAACACCACATTTCGAAAGCTTCTATTCTCATCTTGTCCAAACTAGTTATCATCCATGTTTCACTTCCATACATAGCTACACTCCATACAAATACTTTCAGAAATGACTTCCTGACACTTAAATCTATACTCGATGTTAACAAATTTCTCTTCTTCAGAAACGCTTTCCTTGCCATTGCCAGTCTACATTTTATATCCTCTCTACTTCGACTATGTTTTTTATGTCGAAGTAGAGAAGTAAAAAACATAGTACCCAGTCCTAAAGAACAAGCCACAAGAGTAATATAGTATAACAGCAAATAGTTTTGTTTGTAGGGAATGGTCCATGCACAGTACTGTGAGTGAAGGCAGAACTGCATGGCTAGTGCAAGCCACATAAATAAATGGCCATAGTGAAGCCTGGTGCAAGTAGTGCTAAGGGTTACCTGTGCAGATTTCCTGCATGGAAAATTTGTAGCAGTACCTCTCTCTGGTGGCAGAGCCACATAGTACCAGAGGTAGAAAAACAGATTAGTTACAACGGTGAGGGGGGGGGGGGGGTGGGGGGAGAGGGTGAAGTATATGTGCTGTATAGCCCCAAACTCAGTAGGATGCTGAGGGCATGTTGGGTAAGAGTGAAGACAATCTAAGTATCCAAGAGGAATGCAGGATTGACCAGCTCCCAGTCAACCCACACGGGGGCATGTAGCTACAAGAAGCCTGAATAGTGATGGGACCTGGGTTGCAGAGATGGAGAGGAGGGTGTCAGACACTACGCTGGTTTCAAGTCTGGCTCGAAAAGGTTGTGATGGCCCAGTTGGAAATGCTGCTTAGGAACATCTGGCAGCACTTCCTGCTGTGGCCCATCTGATCCTCACTGGGTGGCATTGGAAGGAAGAGTGATCAGTGCACATCTGGGGGTGGGCAAGGAGAAAGGAAAGGCTCTTGAGGTAGAGTGGAGAAAGAAGGGGTTGGGGAACTAGCGGAACATCACAAGGCATCATCACTGCAACAAGTGCACTAGAGTGTAATCGGGGACGTAGGTGGATGGCCACTACAGGCGTAGTTGGTTTTAATGATGGATCATTGTTCTGTCACATGTGTCCAAGCTGAACACACAGTGGCCTATTTGCTGGCTGATTATCATCAAGATCCATTTGTCCTGATGCCTGAAACTCCGCACCTGCAATTGGGTGCTCAGTGTGAAGTGCGGAGATGGAGTGGGCAGCTAGCTGGAATCATCAGCAGAAAGTGCTTAAGTATATGCAGCTGGTGGCCATGGATGAACTCTACTTGAATCTAGTTATCTATTAGTGTAGCCCTGTACTAAGAAAAAGGTTTAAAGCATCATCCATACAAAGTTTGTTGCTATATTTACAGTTTTTCATCTGCATTTTAAAAAGCACGGTCAAGTCTCTCACCTTCTGCTTTGGACCGGGCGTGGAAGGGTGGTGACAGGACGAGTTGAATAGCATTCTGTTAGCAGAAAGTGGCACAACGTTGTGCTTGGAACTGGGGCCTGTTACCTGACTGTCATACAGGGAAGGCCTTCTAGGCAAAGACTCTAGTGAGTGCCTTAATGGTGGCCTCTGTACTGGTGGTACAACAATTAACAATGCAAGGAAACCAAAAATTAATGTTTATGACTATGTTTATGACTATCAGCCAGATGGTGTTCAGAAAAAGGTTGTCAAAATTGAGATGAATCGTCTTTCAAGGCTGCCATGGCACCAGCAACAATGAGGATTGGCAACATGCTGCCCGCTGTGCTTCACATTTATGACAATTCTGGATGAGGTGCTTAACATGCTTGTTGATTCAAGGCCAGTAGACATAGTGAGTGGCCGGCATCTTGGTACAAGACAGATCCCAGTGACCATGGTACATGAGACTGAGAATGTAGGGCCAAAGGGGTTCTGGAAAGACTACCTTTAGGGGTTTTTCAGCTGTCTGTACAAAATGCTGCCATCCACAAGAATGCACATATGACAGAGGTGAAAATAGTGCTGTAGGGGGTTGGAGTTATGACTGGGTATCTGGTTCAGTCATTTCTGCAGGAAGTAGAGATGCACTTGCTGCAATACTGTATGCTTGCTGGTGTGTCCCAATTAAAGAAAAACTGTTATCTTAAAAATGTTTTTCAAAATGTCTGATAAATATTTTAAAAAGTTCTGAATATTAAATATTCAGTGAGTCAGACTCAAATAAGTCAATTCAAAGTATAGTTGTAGGTTGTTAAGTTTAACCACAAAGTTATGAGTAATAAAAATTGTGCAATTATGCAGGAATGTTTAACATTACAACAATACAGTCTCAAGTAAGTACTAACTCAGCTGTGTACCTTACCAGATTCTTCTCGCAGCTGCATAGTGATTTTCTTGTGGGACACCACAACATTAAACTTCAATAAAATATAACGTCTCGTTACCCACCAGGCCTCAACCTCCGCTAATTTCAAGTTGCCGCCGCTCATACCTCACCTGTCATTAAACAACATTTTTGCCGCTGTACCTCCGCCTCGACTGACATTTCTGCCCAAACTCTTTGCCTTTACAAATGTCTGCTTGTCTCTGTGTATGTGCAGATGGATATGTGTGTGTGTGTGTGTGTGTGTGTGTGTGTGTGTGTGTGTGTGTGTGTGTGTGTGTGTGTGTGAGCGTGAGTGTATACCTGTTCTTTTCTCCCCCTAAGGTAAGTCTTTCTGCTCCCGGGATTGAAATGATTCCTTACCCTCTTCCTTAAAACCCACATCCTTTCATCTTTCCCTCTCCTTCCCTCTTTCCTGAAGAAATAACCATTGGTTGCGAAAGCTTGAATTTTGTGTGTATGTTTGTGTTTGGTTGTGTGTCTATCAACATGCCAGCGCTTTCGTTTGGTAAGTCACATCATCTTTGTTCTTAGATATATTTGTCCCACATGGAATGTTTCCCTCTATTATAATCATATCATTAATTTGAACCCAACAATTACGTTTGTTATTGTCACTGTTGCATTTTGAAATCTTTTCTGCCATCTTACTTTCTCCTTCTGTTTTTGCAAGTAGTTTCACTTTGTACTCACCTTCTCCTTTTTACTGTAATCTACCATACAATTTTATCCCGCCTATTGTTGTTGTTGTTGTTGTGGTCTTCAGTCCTGAGACTGGTTTGATGCAACTCTCCATGCATACAGTAAAGCTGCATGTCCTCGGGAAAAATTACGCCTGTAGTTTCCCCTTGCTTTCAGCCGTTCGCAGTACCAGCACAGCAAGGCCGTTTTGGTTAATGTTACAAGGCCAGATCAGTCAATCATCCAGACTGTTGCCCCTGCAACTACTGAAAAGGCTGCTGCCCCTCTTCAGGAACCACATGTTTGTCTGGCCTCTCAACAGATACCCCTCCATTGTGGTTGCACCTACGGTACGGCCATCTGTATCGCTGAGGCACGCAAGCCTCCCCACCAACGGCAAGGTCCATGGTTCATGGGGGAAGATCCCGCCTATATATACTCAATAATACGTAACCCACTTCCAAACCATAACCAAAAAATTTTTTTTTCCTCTTTTAACGCTACCGCTGCTATAAAATCCACCGTTTCCAGTTCACAAACAGTTCCTTTCGCCTATTAAACAACCAATTCGGCTAGTTCTAATAACTTTCACTTTATTTCCATTTCCGTTTTTCCCACATCACTGATCATTTTTAGCTGCCTCCCACAGGTTTTAACGTCATTATTTCTTCGTCAGACAATTGTTAGCCTCCTTTTCACAATCTGCCACCTCAAAACCACTCCTTTTAGTACATTTACACGCAGTTTTTTCGAAATTTCCCAAATTTCCCCACCCTTTAACGTGTTTTGGCGGCAACACAACCACCTAACCTTTGTGCACATCATTGTTTACCAATCCAAGTTCACCACAGGATCAACATAACTCAGTTTTAACCAACACTTTTTCGACTTTTTTCAACCAGATCTCCAGTTGCTTTCTAGTTCACCTTTATCTCTCCCCATATATTTTTATTTTTTTTTCATTTTCATTTCAGCAACATGTTACACTTTCCACTTTCTAATACCATGTCACCCTCACAACATCCCCACAACGACCCCATTAAGTTTTATTTACATTCCCTCTGTAAACATGCCTTCGCCCTACAACAGGTTATGCACACATATTTTATTTACTCAGGCCTGTCTGACATTTGGCATTACCCCCAAAGACCTCACACTTAACTTTAAGTGTGAGGTCTTTGGGGGTAATCTCTGGCTGTAACCCTTCTTTCCATCAGTCCCTATACCAGCTCCAAACTGAATAATACATTGCCCTCACCCACCTAATCCTTCACTTACACATCAACTCAGCCAATGAACACACCCATCAACTCCTATCCTTAATAAAAGTCCTCAATCTTTCCTCTCCCACATCCACACCGGCTGTTCAGAGCATCCTCCTACAGGCCAACCACAAATTAGAACAGCATGCCACCCTCCACCTCAAAAAACTATCCAATCTCCAGGTTTCCCACCTCCGGAAAGGCAACTCACTCAGCCTTCACAACCTTTCCAGCAAACCTCAACCTCCTCTCATTGCACACAGACCCAGTCTCTCCTATGTACTCAATCTCCCACTTCCAGCTCCACTGCCCCCAAAACCTCAAAATTCTAATCAACACAATCTGGAACCGTAACACCCTAATTCGGTAGTTAACCTTTCCTCCAAACATCTCTCCCAATCCGAAACCTCTGTCCTATCCAAAGGCCTCACCTTCAGCCCCACTCCCAGATTCAACCAAACAGCCCTCATCAAAGATTTACTGTCCTACACCCGTACTCTCTGCTGGAAATATCACTTTGCCACGAAGAAAACTGATCCTAATCCTACTCCTAATGATCCAACTCCCCAAGACACTATCCAAATTGAACCCTGCCTGGAACAGTTCCGACCTCCGCCACAGCAGGACCCACCTCCTCTTCCTCAAAATCACCCTCTCCAAACCTTCCAGGAATTTCTGACTTCCAGCCTTGCCTCTCAATCCTTCTTAAAAAACCTTAATTCTACTCCCAACATCACCACTGCTGAAGCTCAGGTTATCCGTGATCTGAAGGCTGACCAATCCATCGTCATTCTTCCAGCGGACAAGGGTTCCACGACCGTGGTACTTTATCATCGGGAGTTTGTGGCTAAGGGACTGTGTCAGCTTTCAGACAACACTAAATAAAAAGTTTGCCAAGTTAATCCCATTCCTGATGTCCAGGTGGAGTTTCAAGGAATCCTCAGAACCTTAGGCCCCCTACAAAACCTTTCACCTGACTCCATAAACCTCCTGACCCCACCAACACACCGCACCCCTACCTTCTACCTTCTTCCTAAAATTCACAAACCCAATCATCCCAGCCGCCCCATTGTAGCTGGTTACCAAGCCCCCACAGAACATATCTCTGCCTACGTAGATCAACACCTTCAACCCATTACATGCAGTCTCCCATCCTTCATCAAAGACACCAACCACTTTCTCGAACGCCTGGAATCCTTACCCAATCCGTTACCCCCAGAAACCATCCTCGTAACCATTGATGCCACTTCCTTATACACAAATATCCCGCACGTCCAGGGCCTCGCTGCGATGGAGCACTTCCTTTCACGCCGATCACCTGCCACCCTACCTAAAACCTCTTTCCTCATTACCTTAGCCAGCTTCATCCTGACCCACAACTTCTTCACTTTTGAAGACCAGACATACCAACAATTAAAGGGAACAGCCATGGGTACCAGGATGGCCCCTTCGTACGCCAACCTATTCATGGGTCGCTTAAAGGAAGCCTTCTTGGTTACCCAGGCCTGCCAACCCAAAGTTTGGTACAGATTTATTGATGACATCTTCATGATCTGGACTCACAGTGAAGAAGAACTCCAGAATTTCCTCTCCAACCTCAACTCCTTTGGTTCCATCAGATTCACCTGGTCTTACTCCAAATCCCATGACACTTTCCTTGATGTTGACCTCCACCTGTCCAATGGCCAGCTTCACACGTCCGTCCACATCAAACCCACCAACAAGCAACAGTACCTCCGTTACGACAGCTGCCACCCATTCCACATCAAACGGTCCCTTCCCTACAGCCTACGTCTTCGTGGCAAACGAATCTGCTCCAGTCCGGAATCCCTGAAGCATTACACCAACAACCTGACAACAGCTTTCGCATCCCTCAACTACCCTCCCGACCTGGTACAGAAGCAAATAACCAGAGCCACTTCCTCATCCTCTCAAACCCAGAACCTCCCACAGAAGAACCACAAAAGTGCCCCACTTGTGACAGAATACTTTCCGGGACTGGATCAGATTCTGAATGTGGCTCTCCAGCAGGGATACGACTTCCTCAAATCCTGCCCTGAAATGAGATCCATCCTTCATGAAATCCTCCCCACTCCACCAAGAGTGTCTTTCCGCCATCCACCTAACCTTCGTAACCTCTTGCTTCATCCCTATGAAATCCCCAAACCACCTTCCCTACCCTCTGGCTCCTACCCTTGTAACCGCCCCCGGTGTAAAACCTGTCCCATGCACCCTCCCACCACCACCTACTCCAGTCCTGTAACCCGGAAGGTGTACACGATCGAAGGCAGAGCCACGTGTGAAAGCACCCACGTGATTTACCAACTGACCTGCCTACACTGTGAATCTTTCTATGTGGGAATGACCAGCAACAAACTGTCCATTCGCACGAATGGACACAGGCAGACAGTGTTTGTAGGTAATGAGGATCACCCTGTGGCTAAACGTGCCTTGGTGCACGGCCAGCACATCTTGGCACAGTGTTACACCATCCGGGTTATCTGGATACTTCCCACCAACACCAACCTATCCGAACTCCAGAGATGGGAACATGCTCTTCAATATATCCTCTCTTCCCGTTACCCACCAGGCCTCAATCTCCGCTAATTTCAAGTTGCCGCCACTCATACCTCACCTGTCATTCAACATCATCTTCGCCTCTGCACTTCTGCCTCGACTGACATCTCTGCCCAAACTCTTTGTCTTTAAATATGTCTGCTTGTGTCTGTATATGTGCGGATGGATATGTGTGTGTGTGTGTGTGTGTGTGTGTGTGTGTGTGTGTGTGTGTGTGTGTGCGCGAGTGTATACCCATCCTTTTTTCCCCCTAAGGTAAGTCTTTCCGCTCCTGGGATTGGAATGAATCCTTACCCTCTCCCTTAAAACCCACATCCTTTCGTCTTTCCCTCTCCTTCCCTCTTTCCTGATGAGGCAACAGTTTGTTGCGAAAGCTTGAATTTTGTGTGTGTGTTTGTGTGTCTGTCGACCTGCCAGCACTTTCATTTGGTAAGTCACATTATCTTTGTTTTTAGATATATTTTTCGTACGTGGAATGTTTCCCTCTATTATAACCATGTGTGTGTGTGTCTATATATATATATATATATATATATATATATATATATATATATATATATATATATATGAAACAAAGGTGATGTAACTTACCAAACAAAAACATTGGTATGTTGGTAGACACACAAATAAACACAAACAGACACACACAAAATTTAAGCTTTTGCAACGCACGGTTGCTTCATCAGGAAAGAGGGAAGGAGAGGGAAAGACGAAAGGATGTGGGTTTTAATATTAATATTAATAATGACAATATTAGTTTCAACTGCAAATGATGAATGTGGTTGTAGATTCTACCCATTTTAATTAATGCCTTCAGAAGTTAAAGCAAATACATGAAATATTACAAAGATCACTACCCCTCTTGTGCATCTTAGAGACAATATTCACATAATATTAAGGCAAACACTGCTTGATTTGCTGGAGCAGGTGTGATTATGTCCTACTCAGATCAGTGCTGTCACCAGAAAGGATACAGAGATAAGACAAAAAAAGTTCGTAGGTACTGATAAAACAAAATAAGCATGAAATTTGATCAGCAATGCCTTACAATCTACTCAGTTACAATGACTAATCATGAAACAAATATAAAATTTTAATAATATTTAAGAAAAATATTAGTTTATGATTTTGGTGCTACATTACCCGTGCTACCTTTTATTTAGGGTCTGCTTATGAGAAAGTAGTCCAAAGCTGCCTGGTTGTGTTGATCAATCTCTGGATTGGGCCATGTTAGCAGGTGCAACATGGCATTGCCATTTGCTTGCCAACTAGCATTTTGGCAATGTATCTCACAGTTATATCTACTGAGAAAAATAGCCCTACAATGCAACCAGTGGGCTGTTCAATTGGGCAGCTTAGCAGCTGGGATCAAGAGTGATATCAAAGGCTTATAATCAGTGATTATATGTAACTTGGTTCTGTAGAGAAGGACATGGATTTTTTTTCTGCAAAAATGATTGTAAGTACCTCCTTTTTGATAGGGGAATACCTCTTCTGGACAGCAATGAAAGTTTTTGAAGCATAAGGTTCAGAGCTTTCGGTGTCATGGTGCCAAAGCCACTTTGAGACATGTCATGTTATAATGCTACAGCCTCCACCAAGATCATAATGAAGTGTCTGATACCACCTTTTTTTAAATGCATTCATGTATTTATTGTTCGATTCAGTGCCTCCTAGGGCTTTTTATGTGTATTTTTATAGATGTTGTTCAGTTCAATTCAGCCAAAAAACCTATTCTTCTTAGTAAACACCTATAGAATATTCTGGAATGGCATAAATTCTCATGATTGTTAATAGATTGTTGTCATTAACAAAAAATATAGACAAATGCCAAATAGAATATCAAATCGTGAACTAAAGTAATAAATATTTAGCAACAAATATTAAGAGGCTGTGGAAATGTTGGCATAAATAATAATTGATGCCTCTAATTACCATAATTGCAACTGATAAATTAGTTGACACAAAAAACCTCATTCCAATTCAAAAAAAATAACAACTAGTATCCAGTGATGTAATTTGATTCATTATTTATTTTTATATAATTCATTGGAATTAATGGTGCTTGTAAATTATGCAATAATTACCTCTTGTTAGTCACACCACACTAATTTACAAAATTCCAGTATCTAAGAAAATATCTGTATGTAATCTTCCAAAGCAGGAGTGTATACTTTGACCAAATATTAGGAATAAATTCCATACAGTCACTAATTATGAAATTAAGGTAAAATCAAAATAAATGTTGAAATCAGATTGTGAATTAATTTTCACACATAAAGCCAAAGATGATTATAAATATAATATGCTATTTTACATTATATGTTATAACATGTACAAATGCAACAATAGTTAGTTTAGATGAAATTGCTTTTTATTCTAAGTTACATTTTATAATAAATTAACAATGGTGACAACTGTTTAATTTGTACATAAAGCGACACAGTGAGATAGGCCACTCAGGTCAGTCAGTCAGTTTTGCCTCAGGAGTCTGTGCAGTTTGGCTGTCAACTAATGTCAATATATACATTGTACACAGGATATTGGACAGAAAATCTTTTTAGTTATTGTTTTTTCAAATATCAAACATATATATTATTTAAATTTTTATGACAAATTGGATCTATACAGTTAATAATTACAAATTTTTGAAATACTGTATATTTATAACTTATTTCCTACAATTAAAGAAACAAATTACATTTTTTTCTTGCATAAGATACTGTGAGATTGAATAGTAGCAGTTTTTCAGAAGGTAGGCTGTCGGAGACTTTTTAAAGCTTTATAGTTCAGGAAGAGATTTTATATGTCTTGGTAATCTGTTGTAAAGTATTGTTCCTGCATGATATACACCTTTTTGGCATAATGTGGTGTTACAATGAGTAACATGTATGTCACTGTCTGACCTGGTACTGTAATCATGGACACTTTTGTTTTGAGGAAAAAGGTTTTCTTTTCTCAGTATACTTTTTTTGACATACATGACTACTTCCAGTATATAAATGCATGGAAGGGGTAGGATCTTTAGATCCTTAAAGAAAGGTTTGCATGGTTTTCTGGTGCTCACTTGTTTCATTATTCTTATAACTGCCTTTTGTTTTCTGAAAACTGTTATAGCCTGGTGTACATTTCCCCAGAGAATTATTTGTGGTGAAGGATTATGGAAAGATCAAAAGGAGAAAAAAAGAAATCATTACCTGCTGGGGGAAGATCGCAAATCATCTGTTTTAGATATCATTAGCTGATGTTAATGGACCAAATTCTCATCCTGCACCATTGGAATTCAAATGACTAACTGTTCTTTTAATTTTGTAATTTTAAATAGTGTTGTGTGATGAGAACAGGAAAATGAATGAAGAGAAGCGTGTAGACTGTGAAGCTGTAGAAAACACTTTGGACCTAGAATTGAGTATCAGTGAAATATCGTCCAGCAGTAATCCAAGTGTAGGTCAAAGTTTTGGTGGAGAGGGTTCCAGTGAAAATATCGCCATGAGTACTCCAATTACACAGGGAAGAGTAGTTGGAGACAATTTGTTAATGTTATTAATGCAGCATATGAAAGAAGTGAAGGAGCAGGTGGGACAGATTAGGCAAGATATTGGTCAGAAAAGTCAACAGTTAAGACAGCAATTCAGTGAACAAATGGCAGAATTAAAGAATACTGTTACTGAAAATACTGATCAGATAAGGAAAATTCAGGAGGGTTTTGCAGCACTAAGAATTATTGTTGAGACTGGGCAGAGTGAACTCAGTACTTGTGTGGGTGTAGAAGGAGAATGGGTAGATGTATTAGAACAGGGCTTCACAACATACGTGCTCGCGGAGCAAGCTGTGAGCAGCAAGGCGCGAGCACGGAGCAGCACGAGCACGCTACCCCCACTACCGGACCAGAGCTGAGAGTGGGGAGAGTCACGTGGGGCACACAACAGCTGCCGCCAGTCAACGTAAATCCGCGGCCACCTGCAGGGATATCACTCACGAATTATTACTGCGACAATTGAAACAAATAAAGGAGAATGTACACGTGCCACATAATTTTACTAGCTTAGTGTATGCCTCTACATTCGTATTAATTTGTGAACTATTATACAATAAAAGGTGTCACTGAAGTGTGAGATTCTCGGGTATCTTGTACTTTTTGCCCTTTACAATTGCGTCTATGTTCGGAGTAATTGTTCTTGTGCACTGTAGGCGCAGCATGCAGTTTAAATTTTGATCAGACAATGCGTTTCTCAGGCGTGTCTTGTTACATTTCATTGCAGAGAACAGTTGTTCACAAACATACGTGGAACCAAACATTGATATTATTGTAGCTGCCAGTTTGTGCAAACGAGGAAATCTATCCTGAGGAAAGTGTCTGTAGAATTCCAAAATGTTTTTCTTGTTCTGAAATTTGTCTCTGTATTCTCTGTCACACTGCAGGTCAATAATTTCTAGTTGCAGCTCAGGATGAATCTCTTCAATATTCGCTGAATATGGAGAGTAGAACAGATCAAAATCACTATCTAGTGCTGTCAGATCTTGAAAGCGTTGATCAAATTCTTCCTTAAGGGCAACTAAACTATGGGAATAACATTCACAGTCTTTGTGAACATCTTGCATGGATGATAATTTAGGAAAATGAGCTAGATTTCCTGTTTCCAGCTGACTCACCCAAAGTGTCAATTTCATTTTAAAAGCTTGTATTCGATCTATGAAATGAGTAATTAGCAGATCTTTACCTTGTAGTGGAATGTTCAAAGCATTCAGATGGCTAGTTAAATCTGCTAAGAATGCGAGATCACATTTCCATGAAGGCTCTTTCAATTCAGGAACACACATGTTATTTATTTCCATGAACATATTTATCTCATCTAATAGGCAAAAAAATCGATTTAATAATTCGCCACGACTAAGCCAGCGGACCTTGCTGTAATAAGGCAGGCTGCCACACTGGCTTTCTACATCCTCAAGAAAGCGTTTAAATTGCCTGTGTTGTAGCCCATGCTTCCTTATATAATTGGTTGTATGAACAACACTCATTATATTTTTTAGAGTGATACTCTTTGCACATAAGTTTTCCTGGTGGATCACACAGTAAACGCCCCATATTTCATTCGGCACGGTCAGTTTTTGCATTTTCTCCTTCAACAGCGCAACTAAACCTGATTATTTCCCTGTCATTGCTGGTGCACCGTCTGTGGACACTGAAACTAAAGAATTCCATGACAATCCTATATTTTCCACACTTTCTTCAATACTACTTAAAATATCACCTCCAGTTGTAGTGTTCTTCATGGCTACTACATCGAGGAGCTCCTCCCTCACCTGAAGATCTCTTTTAACACCTCTAATAAATATGGCAAGCTGCGCTGTTCCAGTGATATCAACACTTTCGTCCAGAGCTATAGAATAAGCCATAAAATCTTTACAGATATTTGCAAGCTTGCTCTGGATGTCGTCTGCCATGTTCTGTATGCGACGCATAATGGTCATGTTAGATAATGGCACAATCCGAAACTGTTCAACTTGAGATGGACACAAATGTTCCATTGCAACTACCAAACATTCTTTTATTAAATCACCATCAGTGGAGGGGTGCAGCGATTTTGCTAAAAGCAAAGCAATTTTGTAACTCACTCAGAGCTGCCTCAGTTTATTTTTCTTGCAGGGATTTTGCTAAAAGCAAAGCAATTTTGTAACTCACTCAGAGCTGCCTCAGTTTATTTTTCTTCATCGTCCAGATCTTCTTCGGATAGCTTTCTTTTAAGTTTAATAACTTCCTGTGTACGATCTGGTCCATCACATTTTCCACTTCCATAGTCTTTCGCATGGTACGACATACACTCCTGGAAATTGAAATAAGAACACCGTGAATTCATTGTCCCAGGAAGGGGAAACTTTATTGACACATTCCTGGGGTCAGATACATCACATGATCACACTGACAGAACCACAGGCACATAGACACAGGCAACAGAGCATGCACAATGTCGGCACTAGTACAGTGTATATCCACCTTTCGCAGCAATGCAGGCTGCTATTCTCCCATGGAGACGATCGTAGAGTTGCTGGATGTAGTCCTGTGGAACGGCTTGCCATGCCATTTCCACCTGGTGCCTCAGTTGGACCAGCGTTCGCGTTGGACGTGCAGACCGCGTGAGACGACGCTTCATCCAGTCCCAAACATGCTCAATGGGGGACAGATCCGGAGATCTTGCTGGCCAGGGTAGTTGACTTACACCTTCTAGAGCACGTTGGGTGGCACGGGATACATGCGGACGTGCATTGTCCTGTTGGAACAGCAAGTTCCCTTGCCGGTCTAGGAATGGTAGAACGATGGGTTCGATGACGGTTTGGATGTACCGTGCACTATTCAGTGTCCCCTCGACGATCACCAGTGGTGTACGGCCAGTGTAGGAGATCGCTCCCCACACCATGATGCCGGGTGTTGGCCCTGTGTGCCTCGGTCGTATGCAGTCCTGATTGTGGCGCTCACCTGCACGGTGCCAAACCCGCATACGACCATCATTGGCACCAAGGCAGAAGCGACTCTCATCGCTGAAGACAACACGTCTCCATTCGTCCCTCCATTCACGCCTGTCGCGACAGCACTGGAGGCGGGCTGCACGATGTTGGGGCATGAGCGGAAGACGGCCTCACGGTGTGCGGGACCGTAGCCCAGCTTCATGGAGATGGTTGCGAATGGTCCTCGCCGATACCCCAGGGGCAACAGTGTCCCTAATTTGCTGGGAAGTGGCGGTGCGGTCCCCTACGGCACTGCGTAGGATCCTACGGTCTTGGCGTGCATCCGTGCGTCGCTGCAGTCCGGTCCCAGGTCGACAGGCACATGCACCTTCCGCCAACCACTGGCGACAACATCGATGTACTGTGGAGACCTTACGCCCCACGTGTTGAGCAATTCGGCGGTACGTCCACCTGGCCTCCCGCATGCCCACTATACGCCCTCGCTCAAAGTCCGTCAACTGCACATACAGTTCACGTCCACGCTGTCGCGGCATGCTACCAGTGTTAAAGACTGCGATGGAGCTCCGTATGCCACGGCAAACTGGCTGACACTGACGGCGGCGGTGCACAAATGCTACGCAGCTAGCGCCATTCGACGGCCAACACCGCGGTTCCTGGTGTGTCCACTGTGCCGTGCGTGTGATCATTGCTTGTACAGCCCTCTCGCAGTGTCCGGAGCAAGTATGGTGGGTCTGACACACCGGTGTCAATGTGTTCTTTTTTCCATTTCCAGGAGTGTATAATGTCGCTGCAAATTAAATTTCCTAAAAGAATTCAGCGTTTTGTGACATACTAAACATTTTGCAACACCATCTTTTTCTGTAAACAGATACAATTCCTCCCAACTGCGAAAGCATGGTTGGGGTTACACAACTGCAACTTGACATGATTCTTAACCAGCAAAGTGACTGTTAGACCTGATCGTAGTACTTTAAACATTACACAGTCGTAGCGATTTCAATAGGCAAGCTGCGGCCCTATTCAAATGTGCGCGCGCATTTCCCCGCCCTCCCCTCCCTCCCTACTCCGCAACCTTGCACTTGCTCGCGAGCACGTGCCTGAGTAGACACGAGTACTCGCGCTCAAAACCGGCCAGTTGTTAAGCCCTGTATTAGAAACTAATCTCACACAAGAGTTGTCCAAAAATGAGGAGAGAGTGAAAAAACTAGATGAACATGTAGAAGCAGAAAATTCTAAACTTAAAGTAGAGGTTGTTCAGACTAGGAGAATTTTAGAAGAAAAAGTAGAAGCTTACAGTAGGAACTCTGAGTTAAAAGTTACAGACATTACCAATCAAGTAAGTAATGTAGAATTGAAGTGTAATAAAGTAGATTTGTGTAAAAATAATGTTACAGATTTAAGAATGAAAGTTGTAGAATTACAAGAGGGTGTAGCTCAAATAAATTTTGTTAGCAATGTTAATTGGGTATGAGGTGGCATACATTTAAAATGCTTTCCAGGAAATGGGAAATCGCATCCTGTTGATTTTTTACAGCACTGTCGACATAATTTTAGTAATGACATGACAATATTGAAATTAAATGTTTTAAGCGATTTTTGGATGGAGAAGCAATCTCATGGGATAAACAGTATGTTAATTCTACCATGACATATGACACATTTGAAAGAAAGTTCTTAAATAAGTTTTGGTCAGAATCTGAGCAAGCTAGGATTAAAAGCGAGTTCTTGAATAGTCGAATGTACAGGGAAAGTGGTGGTAGCTTGAAGTGTTCTGGTGAAAACCAATTGAGGAAGTTAGTACAATTAGACAAACCTTTTGATGAATTAATACAAATAGATACCTTAAAAAGGATATTATCAAAAAGAGCACAGTGGTAGTTGGTTTATGGGCCACACAACTCTGTAGACCAGTTCTTGAGATATGTAGACAAGTTGAATCGAACATTTGAGAGAAATGAGACATTAAATAATGGCAGATTAGGCAGTCAACCATCTGGGGGTGGAATCATAGCAGGAATCAAGGCAGGAGTGATAATGAAAAGCAGAATAATAACAGTAGTTACAATAGAAGTGATAATAGATGGATCAACCATAGTAATTGGAATGGAAACAGAGGACATGACAACAGGGAGAGACCTTAGGAGAATAGTAACAGATAATTAGATTATCACTAATCAAGATGAGGCAATTTAAGCTGATGGACGCCTCTATGGGAGCCTGTCAGTTTGGGGTGAGAAATAAGTACCAAAATCAGGCTAAACACCACCAGCCTAGAGACATCGAAAATAATTACATAAGACAGATATTGGAGTAGAAATGACAGAAATAATGCAAGAAGAGCACATCAGATTAGCAAAGTACAGTTTGACAGTAACTTCTGGAAAAGTATGAATGAGAGTGTTGAAAAGAGAAGTAATAGCATCTGTAAGAAAGTGGAAGAGGTTCCGTTAGAGGAGGAAACTATCTCAAGTCTATATAATCAATGTGGCAAAGAAGTTTGCAAAGAAAATGTTGGTTCTGATACTAATCTTGATGAGTTTGGATTAGGTAAATTAATGGAGGAAGAATCTATCCCTGTTAAGCACTTAAGTGATGATACTTGTACTGGTGTACTTGTCAACAATTCTGATGATCACTGCAAACATGTTGTAGATGTGTCTAGTATTTGAGATGCTAGCATTTGTGGTAATGTTGATAGTGAAAGTGTCAATAGTAATGATGAATAGGAGGAAGAATTTGACAGCATGGTGTATATGGAGGTTAAAGAAGATTTAATTAATGGTGAAGAAGATTTAATTAATGGTGAAGAAGATTTAATTAATGGTGAAGAAGATTTAATTAATGGTGAAGAAGATTTAATTAATGGTGAAGAAGATTTAATTAATGGTGAAGAAGATTTAATTAATGGTGAAGAAGATTTAATTAATGGTGAAGAAGATTTAATTAATGGTGAAGAAGATGATGTCAGTAGTATTTGTGAGGAATATGAGAACCAGATCGTGCCAATGGAAACTGGGAAGGTACCATCAGATAAGGAACATGCGGAAAGCCATCATAATTTAGATATGCTAGAACCTTTATGGGATACTTACAAGAGTTACAGTGACAGGGCAAAAAGGGTCATCAAGATTATTTGGGAAGAACTGCATACCAACTGGGAAGGTAGAACCAATCAGCAGGCTTACGGTAAGATCAGTTCCAGGAAAAGTAGGCAATGTGTAATAGAGGGACATGACATCGAGCAATGTACCTTTAAGTAAAATACAGAGAAGTAATCGAAACTGTGCAGGCAAAAATGGAATAAATGACTTGGACTTCAGAGAGATTGAGTGTGATTTGTTGCATGAAGATGAGGAAAGCAGGAAGGAAAAAGTTTTACGTTGCCCACATATCCATATAAAAGTTGCAAATTATGAGGGAGTTTGCCTCTCAGACACGGGTAGTCCTGTTTGCGCCTCTTATGAAAAATTTTGAGACCAGATAAGAGATAGTGCTGACTTTGAAGAATATCCTGTTATTGGAATCAAAGTTATGGGATAAACTGGTAGGCACAGCAATGTTGTAAACAGGCAAGCCTTAATATCTTTCACCATTAATGATGTACAGTATAACCAAGGATGTTTTGTAGTCCCTGACCTCAATGAAAATATTTTGTTTGCAATGAAGTGGATACAAGGAATAAATGCAGATTTTGACTGGAGTAACAAAAAGTTAAAACCTACCAACCCAAAGACAGATGTAACACACGTGACTGAACTAATCACCCAAAATTTCCTAGAGAACAATTTTCAAATTAGAAGAGTGATTTGTGTAAAAGAAAAGATTGGCTTTAATGAGGAAGACAATGAAGAATGTAGTGAAGACAAGTATGCTGAATTAGTGGCCACCAAACTAAAGGAAGCTGAGAGTCTAGATAAAGAACAGACAGATCAGTTAGGTAGTTTGTTGTGGGAGTACAAAGATGTGTTTAGTGAGAAATGTGGGAAAGTGAAAAACTATGAATGTAGACTTAATCTAAAACCTCATGAACCATTTTTCATCAAACCCTATGGAGTACCCATCTCAAAAAGAAAAGCTGCGGAGAAAGAACTACAAAAGATGGAAGAGTGGGAAGTAATTGAAAGTTGCAATAGTGTATACAGTAACCCATTGGTGGTAGTTTGCAGATGTGATGGTGGAGTAAGACTTGTGCTTGATTCGAGACATTTAAGCAAATACCTTGAGAGGGAAACTGATCACCCTGAGAACATAGATGGGTTATTACATAAATTTGAACATGAAGTACATGTCTAATTTAGACTTAACAGCAGATTTCCATCAGGTACCATTGGAGATTCAGTCCAGGAGGAAGATGTTATTGCAACTGTGTTGTACCATTTGGCCTTAATGTATCAGTTGCAGAATGTATACAAGCATTGAATTTTGTTCTGGGAAAAGAATTGTTAAGCAAACTAGTCCTTTATGTTGATGACATACTTGTTACAGAAAAGAGTTGGGAAGAACATAAACATTTGTTGGGTGAAGTGTGTTACAGATTGAGACAGGGACGCATGTCATTAAAACTAGAGAAGTGCAAATTCAGGGTTAAACAACTCAAATATTTAGGCCATACCATCTCAGAAGAAGTAATCTTGCCTGATGAAGGAAAACTTGAAGCCATTGCAAAATTTCCTGTGCCCAAGACTAAGAAACAACTTAAATCAATCTATGGAATTAGTCGATACTACCGTAGTTTTTGTCAGCAATCAAGCTTTAAGTGCACCATGTTTGAACAACTTGTTGGAGAAGAACACCATTTGGGTATGGGACAAAGATTGTCAGGAAGCATTCGACATCAAGAAACAGATGTGCAATAGTAAAATGTTATAGAGACCTGACCTTACAGAGCCATTGTGCGTTATGACCGACAGCAGTGACTACAGACTGGGAGCTCATTTGTTCCAAGAAGTGATTGTAGATGATGTGATAGAGCATAGATCAACAGCTTTTGCCAGCAGAACCATGCAAAAACATGAGAAGTTATATACTGTCACCGAAAAAGAATTGTTAGCAGTCTATTGGGCCTTCACCAAGTTCAAGAATTACTTATTTGGTCATCAAGTAGTAGTACACAGACCATAAGGCTTTAATCTATACACAAGAGTGTACTTTGCATCACAGCAGGATAGCCAGATGGGCACTATTCCTCCAGCAGTTCAACTATACAGTAACTCCCGATGCTCTATCAAGATTGTCAATGAGAGGAGAAAGTGAAAATAACAGTGATGAGAGCGAAAGGGAATTTCGGATTATGAATATAAAAGGGGTGAAAGATGAGAATGAAATCAGGAAAATTTGTAATGACACCCGTAGATATCAGAACCATGATTCCAGCTGGGAGTTAGTTAAAAGCTATCTGGGTAAGAGAGGGGTTATGAGAAAGTAGAGCAATATTATAAAGTGCACAAGGGTATATTTTTCAGAAGATACAGTGCAGACAGTGATGCATGGAGGTTGTGTTGGCAAGAGCAATATACTGAAATATTGATTAAGTATGTATGTGAGAGTTTTGGACATTGTGGGACACAGAAATGTATCCAAAAAATCCAAAAAAATGTGTAATTTTGCAACATTGCCAGGAGAGTAAGGAAGCAATTATCTACATGTGACAAGTGCAAGAGGGTAAAAGTTAGTAATCAAACCTGCAAAAGATATTTGCAAAACATCTTGACAAAAGAGCAACTACAACTTGTAGCAGTTGATCTTTATGGGTCATTGCCTAAGGCTAAAGGAGGATTTTGTTACATATTTGTCAGGGTGGATCTTTTTTAAAAATTCATTAAACTATATCCATTGAAGAAAGCAACAAGTAAGAACATCATTTTGAAAATTAGAAGAGACTGTTTCACAAAGGTAGGAAAACCGAAGAGCATAGTTTATGACAATGGAGCACAATTTACTTCTAAACTTTGGAAAACATTTGTTGAGGATGAGAACATAAACCACATTCTGATATCTGCTTACCACATGTCAAGCAATCTGGCTGAAAGTTACATGAGAGAAATAGGGAGATTACTTAGAACTTATTGCAACAAAGTGATACCACCAAATCTGATCGCATTCGGGAGGACGACGGTTCAATCCCGTCTCCGGCCATCCTGATTTAGGTTTTCCGTGATTTCCCTAAATCGTTTCAGGCAAATGCAGGGATGGTTCCTTTGAAAGGGCACGGCCGATTTCCTTCCCAATCCTTCCCTAACCCGAGCTTGCGCTCCGTCTCTAATGACCTCGTTGTCGACGGGACGTTAAACACTAACCACCACCACCACCACCACCAAATCTGATCAATGAATTAATTGAATTTGCAGCATGTAAAGCTATGAGTCCATAGGAAAGAGAAGAAATAGTCAAGAAAGTAATGAAAAAACAAGGGAAATTGAGGAAGAACTAACATGATAAGAAGTTGAAAACCACAAATTTTAAAATCGATGATCTGGTCCTGGTGGAGACACATGAAAAATCTGATTCTATAAACAATGAATTAAAGAAATTCTTTGACATTTATATTGATCCATTCAAAATTCAGCCTATGTCACCCCAAATGCATACAGGTTAGTGTATACAAAATCTGGAAGGTTGTTTGGTTTACATAACATAACTGAACCGAAACCCTATAAGCAAGCGGCAAACACCAAGAAAAAAATAAGATGATGTAAAAGCCCTCAGGAGGACACCACATCTTTGTGTTAAGTGTATGGTGAGCACTAGGTCTCCAAGCTATGTAGCACTATTTTCTTCTTTTCGTCTTTTCGTTTTTGGATGCTAAATTTTTTACTCATCTATAAACCCATAATGAAGTTATCTCTTACTTTAAATATTATCCATTCTCTGTAGCGTAAGTTTTCTGTATATAATACGAATTTTGAGTGGCATTATGCCAGCCGAAGTGGCCGTGCGGTTAAAGGCGCTGCAGTCTGGAACCGCAAGACCGCTACGGTCGCAGGTTCGAATCCTGCCTCGGGCATGGATGTTTGTGATGTCCTTAGGTTAGTTAGGTTTAACTAGTTCTAAGTTCTAGGGGACTAATGACCTCCGCAGTTGAGTCCCATAGTGCTCAGAGCCATTTGAACCATTTTTTTGAGTGACATTATTTGAGGAATAATTTGAAAAATTAAGCTGGATACTCAATTTGACTTTCCTACAGTAGTGATTGATCAATTATTGTAGTTATACTGTGTAGAGCATGTATTGTATTTGTGGGTGCTTTTTTGAGAATTACAGACGTGATCATGATTTTATAAGATGTACATATGGATAATGCTAAAGATTTACACGTGCTACTAAATGGACAAGTTGCACTGTGACAAAAGACATTGAAAAGTTTGTCATTACAAGATTGTGTGATGAGGTACAGTCTGATAGTTTATGTTTGATATGATAAAGAGGTAAATGAGATCTGGTGGGTCAAATATACTGTATATTGGAATATACTGGATATACATACACATATACATATATAATTTATTTTTGTTCATTGACTTTAATCTGTATATAAATAACTATTTACAGTTTAGTTATGCTTATCTTTCTGTGGTTTTGTTTATAAATATGCTAAAGAATAGGATAAATTGTGAATTTTTTTAACATATTTATACCTGATGTGACCTTAATTGTAACCTGCATGAGTACCTATAGCAATGAGTTCATCCCTGTTCCTATCTAGAGAAATGTATCCAAAATCCTTACCTGACCTGGAAGTAAAATTAAAAAACTGTAAAACTAATAGTGGATTGTGCTACTGCAGTGTAGAGACTGCCAGGAAAAGAGGGGCCACAGACACAAGACAGACAGCGCCAAAAGACTGCCAATACATTAAGATGTGCAATGTGTACCAGTGACTAAGTGACAGCTAAGAAAAAAATATTTTTCATTGTGTATATGTATTTAGCAGCCATTCAGAAAAGTAATATTCATATGAGTGGCTGGGGGGAGGGGGGGGGGTGTATAACGATACAGCCTTCCCCATGATTATAATGAAGTGACTGATACCACTTTTTTTTATACGCAACTGGGTAGTTATCGGATGATACTGTGCTTCCCAAGGCCTTGTATGTGTATCTTTATAGGTATTAACCTATCCAATTTGATAAAACACTGAATATTTTTGTGAAAACATATAGAATATTCTGGATGGACGTATATTGTCACTGTTGTCATTAACAAAATTATGTACAAACACTAAATCAAATATCTAATTGATAAATTGAAGTAATAAATATATAGCAACAAATGTTAAGAGCCTGTGGAAATGTTGGCATAAATAACTAATGCTTCTAATTACCATAATTGCACTTGATTAATGAGTTAACACAGAAAACCTCATTATCTTGAGAAACAGATTAAAAGTTATTACCAAGCAAAGTATTTTCATTTGTTATCTATTTTTATGTCCTCCTCAGTAATTAATATTCTTTGTAATTACATTCCTAATTAACACTCTAATTTCAATTTCCAGAATTTGAGGCCTTATTTGTGCATTTTATGTATGTAATAGGATAAAGTTCTGTACTGCCACTGAATGTTAGTAACCAAACCCAAACTGTAATTAATTATGTAACTAAAATAATACAAGAGACATTATTGTAATAAAGTTCAGACTGATTGTATTATGGAAAACTACAGATATTCCTACAAAAAATTATGTCATTCAATTTGTATGTTATACCTTATTTGACTGTAACATCAGTTTCTTTACGTTTTGTAAATTTTAATTGTAACATCAAGATCGTACAAAATTAATAATGGGTTATTAATTTGTTGTTACAATTCTATATAAAGTGATGCAGTGATGCTGCAAGAAGGTCAGTCAGTCAGTGTTTTGTTTACAAGAGGAGTGTGCAGTTCAGTTGTCAATAAATTTTGTGAGGCTTGAAACTTTTGTTTTCAATCATCAATGAATCCCAGGCAAACAAAATTTAGCTCAAGTGTTAACAATCCGAGGAGAACATTACAACCAACAGCAGTGACTATGGAATGGGAGCTCATTTGTTCCAAGAAAACTTTGTAGATGGTGTGATAGAGCATAGATCAATAGCTTTTGAAAGTAGAACCTTGCAAAAACATGAGAAGTCTTACACCGCCACCGAAAAATAATTGTTAGCAGTCTATTGGGCTTTCACCAAATTCAAGGATTTCTTATTAGGACATCAAGTAGTAGTAGTACAGAGACCATAAGGCTTCAATCTATATACAAGAGTGTACTTTGCATCACAGCAGGATAGCCAGGTCGGCACTATTCCTCCAGCAATTCAACTATACAATAAAGTATATAAAAGGTGAAGAAAATCTAATTCCCAATTATCTATCAAGATTTTCAATGGGAGGAGAAGGTGAAAATAACAGTGATAAGAGTGAAAGGGAATTTAGGATTATGAATCTAAAAGGGGTGAAAGATGAGAATAAAATCAGGAAAATTTGTAATGACGTCTGTAGATATCAGAACCATGATTCCCACTGGAAGTTTGTTAACAGCTATCTGGGTAAGAGAGGATATGAGAAAGTAGAGCAATATTATAAGTTTGTTAACAGCTATCTGGCTAAGAGAGGAGCAATATTATAAAGTGCACAAGGGCATATTTTTCAGAAGATACAGTGCAGACAGTGATGCTTGGAGATTGTGTTGGCAAGAGCAGTATATTGAAGTATTGATTAAGTACATTCATGAGAGTTTTGTACATTGTGGCACACAGAAATGTATCCAAAAGATCCAAGAAAAGGTGTACTGTTACAACCCTGCCAGGAGTGTGAGGGAGCAATTATCTACACGTGACAGGGGCCATAGGGTAAAAGCTAGTAATCAAACCTGCAAAGGATATATGCAAAACATCTTGCCAAAAGAACAAATACAACTTGCAGCAGTTGATCTTTATGGGTCATTGCCTAAGGCTGAAGGAGGATTTTGTTACATATTTGTCAGGGTGGTTCTTTTTCAAAATTCATTAAACTATACCCGTTCAAGAAAGCATCAAGTAACAACATCATTTTGAAAATTAGAAGAAACTATTTCACAAAAGTAGGAAAACCGAAGAGCATACTTTGTGACAATGGAACATAATTTACTTCTAAACTTTGGAAAACATTTGTTGAGGATGAGAACATAAACTACATTCTGATATCTGTTTACCACATGTCAAACAATCCAGCTGACGGTTACATGAGAGAAATATGGAGATTATTTAGAACTTATTGCAACAAAGATTATGTAAGTTGGATGGAGTGTGTAGGCAGCTCTGAGGATATACTGAACAGCTTACAGAATTTGTCTACTGGATTTTGCCCAAATGAAATTATGTATCACAAGAAACTACCAAATCTGATCAATGAATTAATTGAATTCCCAGCATGTAAAGCTATGAGTCTGTAGGAAAGAGAAGAAATAGTCAATAAAGTAATGAAACAACAAGGGAAATTGAGGAAAAACAAACATGATAAGAAGTTGAAAACTACAAATTTTAAAATCGATGGTCTGGTCCTGGTGAAGACACATGAAAAATCTAAGTCTATAAACAATGAATTAAAGAAATACTTTTACATCTATATTGCTCCATTCAAAATTCAGTCTATGCCACACCCAAATGCTTACAGGTTAGTATATCCAAAATCTGGAAGGTTATTTGGTTTATGCAATATAACTGAACTGAAACCCTATTAGTAAGTGTCAAACACCAAGAAAAAATAAGATGATGTAAAAGCCCTCAGGAGGAGGCCACATCTCTGTGTTAAGTGCGTGGCAAGCACTAGGTCTCCGAGCTATGTAGCATTCTATTTTCTTCTTTTCATTTTTGGATGCTAAATCTTTTACTCATCTATAAACCTGTAGTGAAATTATCTCATACTGTAAATACTATCCATTCTCTGTAGTATAAGTTTTCTGTATGTAATATGAATACTGAGTGACATTATTTGAAGAATAATTTGAAAATGTAAACTGTTGTGACAGTATGTCACATAAATATTGACATTTTTATTGGTTGTAAACTGTAGTTAAAGTATTTTATGAATATAATTAGTGTAAAAGGTATAGTTAATATTCTTGAAACAACTGATATGCAGTGATAAATTAAGAGTATATGCTTTATTTAATGTCTATGAAAATAAAAAAGGATTGAAGGAGATGCGATTGTACGGCCGAGGAGGAAGGACATACGTTATGGGACACACACTGTTTTGTTTCACGGTACGGAAGGCAGCCATTGAGCAGCTACACATATTTTATGCAAGTTATTCATATTTCTGCTGTAATAAACTTGTTATTATTATCACAAAATTAATTTCTTTGTATTAGTTGTCACGTCAAATGCTCGCAGTGGCTAATTATTTTTAATAATCGTTTTTTTAGTAATTTGCGCTCAAGAGGCTCATCTTCTGGTGCAGCCTCTGGTCGGCCATTATGCACCAAGTATTAATTTACTTTTCAAAGTAATAACAGTAAATGTAAATGCGAGAGATTTCATTGTAAGAACCTTTCTAAATTGCAACAGATAATTAATTTACGTTAAAGTTTTTTTTTTTTTTTTTTTTTTTTTTTTTTTTTTTTTTAATTATACAGATTCAATGAGTTCAGTAAGTTTTATCTTGGCCGCTCCATGGCAACAATCAAAATTCTCTCGAACCTTGCTTTGCAATCAATAAATAGAAATTACCAAAATTACATTCAATTCGTTAACAGCAACTATATTTTAGTCATCACACTCAAAATCTAAAGTTGGTACATGAATAAAAGCAGCCCTTCAAGAACCCGTCTCATATTTACTTATGCACGTAAGTAAAAGTTTTAAGAAAAGACAATATCCCTGAGAGAAAAATCATGCTCTAACAAAACAAAAATTCATGCTGATAAATTAAAAATTATATATATATATATATATATATATATATATATATATATATATATATATATATATACAACATAACAATTGCCCCCGACGTCACAGTGTGTACTAAAATTGACTTTGCAGTAATGATTGACCAATAATTTATAATTATTTCGTAGCTCTTAAAATGTGTAAATAATGATTCTGTAAGCATTTCAGACAATAGTTACTACTATAGCAGAAACATAAGTGAAAAGGACATTTTAAAACTAGTTCATGAGAAATGAGTTGTGTAAAACATACTGAGAAAGTTACAACAGCTTTGTAGCGATGAGGAAGATAATAGGTCAAAGTGTGTACTATGTATATAATAAGTATTTTAAGTGTTGTTAAGAAACCACTTTCTGGCCATCACACCCTGTGGACAATCTGTATTAGTAAATAATGTTTAATTTTTCTGTGCATGTTGTTAGCTTTGTGAAACTATGATGATGATCAGGAGGTAATTGATGGGACAATGTATAGTTATGGGTGTGAAAGACAATTTTCTAGATCCATATGAGTGTGTACTGTACATTGTATAATTATAGATAAGTTAGTGTTATCATTATCATGACAAAATAGAATCTGGGAGTATATAAGATAATGGAGATTATTGTAGTTATACTCTGTAGAGCATGTATTTGATTTGTGGGAAGTGTAAGCATGAAGTATTTCAAAGGTGGTTCTGTGAGAATTACAGGCATGGTCATGATTTTATGAATTTGTTAATGAGATGTACAAATGGACAATGTTAAAGATGTACACATGTTATTATATGGACAAGTTGCACTGTAACAAAAGACATTTTGTGAAAAGTACGTCACTACCAGATTGTGTGATGAGGAACAGTATGTGAGTTTATGTTTGAAAATAATAAAGAGTTAAATGGATCTGAGGGGACAAATATACTGTCTAGTGGCATATACTGAAATACTAATCAAAAAGAAAGGATACTTATATAATTTAACTTTTTTCATTGACTTTAATCTGTATATAGCTAAATCTTTACAGTTTAGATATGCTTTTCTTTATTTGATTTTGTTTATAAATATGCTAATAGTAGAGAATAATATGTGAATGATTTAGATATATTTATACCTGATGCAGCCTTAATTGTAACCTACACAAGTAACTAGAGTAATGAGTTCATCCCTGTTCCCACCTAGACAACCGTATCCAAGATCCGTACCTGACCTGGAAGTAAAAAACTAAAAAACTGTGAAACTAATAGTGGACTGTGCTATTGCAGCGTAGAGACTGCCAGAAATGAGGGGTTGCAGACACAAGATGGACAGCACAAAAGGACTGATGATTGTCAGCTGCCAATTCCTTAAGATGTGTGATGTGAACCAGTGACTGGAGTGACAGTCAAAAAAAACTTCTTTTCTATTAAAACAAATCTATGAAAATTTAAATGTATTTAAAATATGTGATTTGAAAGAATGATATTGTGTATATGTATTTAGCAGCCATTCTTACAAGAAAAACTTTTAAGAGGGGCTGGGGGGGGGGGGGTGTATAATGCTAGAGCCTCCCCCAAGATCATTATGAAGTGTCTGATACCACCTCTTTTTTTTATATATATATATATATATATATATATATATATATATATATATATATATATATATATATATATATATATATATATCCCCCAAGATCATTATGAAGATATATATATATATATATATATATATATATATATATATATATATATATATATATATATAAAAAAGAGGTGGTATCAGACACTTCATAATGATCTTGGGGGAGGCTCTAGCGCAACTCCAGTGTTGAAATGACAACATCTGCTGCTGACAAGAAGAAGAACACAATGAAATCTGTCGCTGCACACGCCCTTCTAGATGGACCAGCTGTATTTTGTGGATGTAAATTGAACTTCAGTATCGACATTAACGATACATTTGCACATGGCAATGGTTGGTTAACAGTCGCCATTGTACGAGGAGGAACAGGTGTTTCAAGCGTGTCTGGACTCGAATCTTTCGTGGACAGAGACATCATCGCCTACAAGACATATCATGTTACTGAAAATGCTAATAAAGACTTTGGAATATATATATATATATATATATATATATATATATATATATATATATATATATATATATATATATATATATATTGTTCGATTCAGTGCCTCCTAGGGTCTTTTATGTGTATTTTTATAGGTATCTTTCAGTTCAATTCACCAAAAAACCTGTTCTTCTTTGTAAACACCTATAGAATAATCTAGAATGATGTAAATTCTCATGGTTGTTAATAGATTGTTCCCATTAACAAAAAATATAGACCAATGTCAAACTGAATATCAAATTGTGGACTGAAGTAATAAATATTTAGCAACAAATATTAAGAGGCTGTGGAAATGTTGGCATAAATAACTGATGCCTCTAATTACCATGATTGAAATTGGTAAATTAGCTGACACAAAAAACCTCATTCTGATTCAAAACAAAATAATAACTACTATCCAGTGATGTAATTTGATTCATTATTCATTTTTATGTAATTCACTGTAGTTAATGGTGCTTGTAAATTATGCAATAATTACCTCGTTAGTTACACCATCCTAATTTACAAAATTCTGGTATGTAAGAAAATGTGTGTATTTAACTTATGTAATCTCACGAAGCATGATGTGTATACTTTGAACAAATAGTTCAAATGGCTCTGAGCACTATGGGACTCAACATCTGAGGGCATCAGTCCCCTAGAACTTAGAACTACTTAAACCTAACCAACCTAAGGACATCACACACATCCATGCCCAAGGCAGGATTTGAACCTGCGACCATAGCGGTCGCGCAGTTCCAGACTGAAGCACCTAGAACTGCTCGGCCACACCGGCCGGCACTGTGAACAAATGTTAGCAATAAAATCCATACAGTCACTAATTATGAAATTAATGTAAAATCAAAATAATTGTTGAAATCAGATTGTGAATTAATTTTCACACATAAAACCAAAGACAGTGATAAATGTAATAAGTTATTTTACATTATATGTTATAACCTGTACAAATGTATCAACAGTTAGCTTAGATGAAATTGTTTTTAATTGTAAGTTATATTTTGTAATAAATTAACAGTGGTAACAATTGTTAAATTTGTATATAAGGTGACGCAGCAAGAAGGCCAGTTATGTCAGTTAGTCAGTCAGTATTTTGTTTTACCTCAGGAGTCTGCACAGTTTGTTTTCAACTAACATCAATAAATAATTTTGTGAAGCTTGAAGCTTTCATGATGTTCTTATCAATCATCAATGAACCAGGCAAATGCAAAGTGTTAATGATCTGAAGAGATCATAACAATGTCCACAATCAATTGCTTTCCCAGCTACAAGGTGGCAAAGTAAGGTGTGGTGACTATGGCCTGTGTGAGGGCCTCTAATGCCTGTTTGCAATCTTCCAAACAAGAAAATGAAACACCTCTCTTCCTAAGACTTTTTAGCAGGTTAGTGATCTTTGCATAATCAGGAATGAATTTATTGTAAGAAGTGATTTTGCCAACGAAAGACTACAGCAGGATCAAGATGGAGGGGCAGGGTAGTGTTTTGATCACTTCCACATGCATCTTTGTAGGCTGAAGTCCATTTTGAAAGATGACATGGCTTCCACTGACAACTGAAAGAAGTTTAATTTGTCTAAATTATAAGGGGGTCATGAAAAAGTTTCTGCTCAAAGTCTGTATACTCCAGAATTGGTATCCCAATCTAGTAAAACCACTGTGAGCACTGAGGCAATCATCCCACTAATGCACCAGCTTGAAGACAACCATTTGTTTAAACAGCACATCGTCCAGCAGTCTGTAACTGTCTGCTGCATATCTTTGTCTGATAGGAATCATTGACCCTTCAAGACATTTTTCAGTGAACCAAAGGAGTGATAATTTGCAAGGGTAGATATCAGGACTACAGGGAGCATACTTGAGTGTCTAACAGTTGAGTTGGCATAACTTCTGTGTTATGACGTTTGTAATATGGGAATGTAAATGCCAATTTGTGACCAGCACAGAACTTGGTGTACCATTGCACAATGATGGTTTTTGACAAGCGTGCTGCCCCATACACATTCTATATTCTCATATGAATGGCATCCAGTGTTTGTCCTTTGGCACCCAAAAAAAGAATATCATTTTGATAATGTTTGGATGCGATTTGGTAATAATGTCGCCATAATGTTTTCTAATTTCTTGCACTCACATCAGGAAGACATGGTTGCCACACTAATCCCTTCCCTACATGTTAGTGCTTATATACATGGACCAGAATCATGCAATGTTGCATACACAGTGCATCAGTGCCCTCAGATGGAAACCTTTTTGATCTCTTCTTATACATTTGAGGCCAACAGCTTGTAATGTACTGAACATTTTTTGAAGGTATTGAAAATGTTCCTTCCTTGTGGGCCCAGTGACAATATCATCTAAATAATTAATGCATCCCTGAAGAAGGGTCAGAGCACTGGCCATGCCAAAAACCAAATATTTAAACTTATAAAGGCCAAGTGGCATGCTGACAACCAATACTTTAATGTAAATCTTTGTCTGAAGCAGTTGCTTCAACCAGGTAAATTTCTGAACAAAAACTCCTTACCCAAAAGTGTTGTAAAGAGTTCTTCTGGCTTTGGACTTGCCTATGTGTCAATTTCAGACAGAGTTTACTGTGACCTTAAAATCAACACATACTTTAAGTTTTGCCATTTTATTTTATTTTATTTTATTTTTTTTTTTTTCCATGATCACCTGTATCATTACCCACTTATTCACAGAAATTGTTTCAATGATGTTGAAATTCATCAGTCTGCTCAGCTCATCTTTTACTTGTTACACAGCACTGAGGTTACAATCCATGCACAAAAGAAACAAGGTGTGAAGATTTCTTTAATTTTATGTGCACTGTGAAGCTCTTTGGTTTGCTAAGGTCTCCAGAGGAAATGTCTAGCCTCTCATTACAAATGTATTCTAACTACTTGATAGGGATTTGGTCAGAGATGAGGTTCACTGAGTTGTCAATGGCAAATCCAAAAGCAGAAAAGGTAACCAAACCAAAAAGAATTCTCATGTTTGTTGGGAACCACGAGGAAGGTGAGGCTCCACATGACATTCTTGTAAGCCACCTCCATGGTGAATCAACGTTTGAGCAGGGCCTGCTGCTTGTTATAGGACCAAATGCAGCAAGCAGCTGGTTCGAGCCATAGTGCACTGAGCTGTAGGTTCATAGGGAAGTTCAACAAGGAATCTGTATACTTGTAGTTGGATCACTCTGTTGCACACTATAAGTGTATGGAATAATTTCTTTGGTGCCACAATTTGATTCTGAAAGTCTGAGGTGAGGACATTAAAATCCATTTGGTCCTGCCAGAGGGATCACTGGAATGAAGGAGCTAGACATATGGAAGCAAGATAGACATCTTCATTTCAAGCAATGAATTGTGCACACCTGTGTGGGCAGTCATCCTTGGAATGCTTGCAAAAACTGTTTTGGCATGACAAGAGAGAGTGTCTGTTGAGGGACTCCAAATCTGTCTCAAATTTGTGAGATGGAGCTCAAGCAAGGAGATATTTACATTTAGTGCTAGCTGTTTCCTTATTGTAGGCTACGCTGCATTACCCATGTCAGAAGCCATGTTCATCACATTTTCCTAAAGTTATGAGAGGCAGCTGCTTGTGAGAGTTCAAATGATCAAGCCAATTTCAAGGCATCCTCTAAGGTAGGGTCACTGAATTGTAAAGCTTTTTGCGTTACTTTCTTGTCTGGAGTCACACTGAATAACAGCATCCTGAAGCATAGCTTCCACATATGATTCCTTAGCACAGAGTAATGGAATGGAACTTTCTACTGAGCCCCCGTAGTTCACCTACCCGTGCATACTATGTCTGAGCTGTCACACTCATGATAATACAATGTGAGAATAACAGTGAAAATGGTCATTTATGAGAGCACACATTTCATCAAAATTGAGCTGGGCTGGTTCAGTGGGGGCAGGGGGCAGCACATTTGGTAAGCAACTGATATATTTGAGGTCTAATCCAAGATGAAAAGAGTGATTTAACAGCTGCATGGTTTGTTACCTTAAATGCAGCAAAATAGTGCTGGAATCAGTTCTCATATACATCCCACTCTTCAACTGTTTCATCTTAAAGTGAAAAATAACACATTGAAAAATGACCTTGATGGACAATCCTGATGGCAGCTGATGCTGTTCTGGCTCCATGTTCATACAATGTAGCACAAGGTTCAACCACAATCATCACCACTTATGCTGTAACTCACAGCATAAATAATAGTGCACCATGTAAGTCAACTGATATATTATACAGTTGAAGTTCAAGTGTCACAAGTGTAATACACTGGCCAAAAGAACAAGCCACATGAATAATACAGCATAACAACAAATAGTTTTGTATGTATAAAATGGTCCACACACAGTATTGCAATTAAAGACAAAAAGGACTGAGCAGCAAGTGGCAGCCACATAAATAGACAACCATAGTAAAGCCTGATGCATGTGGCACTAGGGGACACCTGTGAGGACACCCTGCATGGTGGATATGCAGTCATGCCTCTCTCTGATGGCTGAGTCTTGTGGTAGCAGAGGTGGTAAAACAAATGAGTCTTAAAAGCAACCAGTCAGTAGCAATGGTATTGACAGCTTTGGATGCCTGCTGAAGTAGGTGGTAGCCCCATGGGCTACAACATAAAGTAGCATCTTAACAGGTAGTTCAGGTAAGGGGAATGGACATATCTAACAAGGGCAATCATAGAAGGTGGACAGAAAGACCACACGTACAAGAAAGGTAGCTGTGAAGAAACATTGGTTAGTAGAAAATACACTTAAACTGATCAATGAAAGGAGGAAGTACAAAAATTTTCACAGTGTACTTTTGTTACCATTATTTTTCTGTAGAAAATGTGTACAGCATTGATTAATTAACTCACTATTAATTTCATGTAATTAGCCCTAATTTTCAATATGTAACTCATTCATATATGGGGTTTCACATTGCTTAAGTAAATTTCTGACCTACAACAATTTGTATAAATCAAAATCATAATAGTTCTTCTTGTTAATCAGAAACAGTAAAATCCAGCTTAGCTGAATTTTAGAGGATAATGTAGTTTTGAAAATAACGGTTTCTTACACCCACCTACACAAATTTGGGCATCACCCAAGATTGTCATCTGTGATTTGAAAGAACAAGAGTAATATTAATGTCTTGATATGCTATCAGCGTTGGTTCACACAAAAAATACATTCATTCTGTATATGAAAATATGAGCACTGGTCACACCAAAACTCAAAAACTCCAATTCTTAATTACTTTTTATCTAAATTAATGAATAGTTTTATTGAACTGCATTGTGATCAACAAGCATTCTGTAATGTAACTTTCACTGAGTTGAGTGATTGTTGGACTTGATAAACCTCATTAGTAACTGTGTTGATTGAACTACCACAATGTGGTTGGGTCAAGGCAAAGCCCACCAAGAGTGCAAATTGTTTAAAGGCAAAAGAGGAATATGTGATAGTCAGGACAAAGGGATGGTGAGGGTAACACTGAGCAAGTGCTTGTAAACCACCCAAAAAGTCGCTACAGATGAGGAAGGACTCACTGGTGCAGGAATGTATACGTTCAGGAGTACAAGACATTGCTACCAACTCCACAGAGAAAACACTGCAGGCATCCAGCAAGGAGCAAAGTTCTTAACACTGTGAATGAATGTAAACAAAGAAAGTGTGACTGGCAACTATCAAGCCATCAGTATAGACTATTTCTCAACCCTGAAACATGCTAATAATGGAGAATAATTGGTGGCGGAGGACTTCATGTGGGGCTGACATGGGGACCCTCCATACTGTAAATCACGGATTTTGATGATCTTCACATATGATGTAGAGGCACTTATCCTGACTACCTAGCTATCCGGCTTCTTAGTGACGGGCCTTGGTTTTTGAGAAAATTGATTTTGCAGTTCATTGCGTGCTTGTATATCCATAACATTACACATATCCTGAGGAAGTCATTGTAGTGCAGTGGTAAAGCTTCACAGCTACTGCATTAGAGGTACTGTGTTCGAATCCTGCTCGTGTACTTTTCTTTTTCTTCAAAATTGACCGAATGTTTCAATTTTATCTCAAAGAATATCAACAAACAGTGTAAGGTGTGCGAAATTATAAAGATATATTCAGTTATTAATTTTTTTAAATATTCATTACGCTTGTAGTTTGCAGTTGGAGGTACAACAGTCACTTCTTGTATTACCTGAAATCGATCTCCCCCATTATTGTCCCTTCTTTCATGAATACCGTTAGCCATAACGGAATCCCCAGCTCCTAGTTGCAGCCAATGGGCATGAGAGTTGCATTCCATTATGTTCACAACTAACTACAGCGTCAGTTGCTCGCGAAGCACCTCTAATGCCGTGTGTAGAAAAAGTTCTGTGAAATGGAAGAACCAAGTGTTTTTGCAGTAGTACAGCCAGAAGAAGATCCACAAGTAGAGGAGTTGTACGAAGAATCAAGAGGTGAAATCATAAATGCCATTAAATATGCCAAAAATCTACTCCGCGAGCAGGATTCAAACACGTTACCTCCAGCACGGTAATCATGAAGCTTTACCGCTGCGCTACGCTGAGTTGCTCAGAATATATGTAATTTTACGGGCATACAAAGCATGCAATGAACTTCAAACTAGATTTTCTCAAAAACCAAGGCCCGTTGCCAAAAAACTGGATAGCCAGGTAGTCAGGATAAGTGCCTCTACAACATATTTGAAGTGCATCAAAATCCATGATTTACAGTATGAAGGGTCCTCTTGTGAGTCTTTTGGATCTGCTGATAGGTCAAGAGAGAGCTTTGGATAGGGGATACATCATGGAGCCAGCAGGCCTGGAGAAAAGGTGGTAGAGAGGAAACCTGAGGTTCTGGAAAAAGGGACCAGATATTGATGGAGATTGTAACCTCAGACTGGTCTGCCATTGCAGGAGATGGTTCTCCATATCCAAAGAGAGGAGATTTGGGTGCTCCAGGGAGCAACAATCCATAAGCTATAAAGGTTGGTGCAGAATCCACAATGGTGGAATCCTTGTCTCTGCTAGGAGGCTGATCATGGGGCTAGTCCGAAAGGTGTCAGTTGTCAGTCATATCCCTAATGGTGAATCAGGCCCAGGGTCTATAATGTCAAAGGTTACACTACATGTGAGACTCCCGTAATTTAGACAGGATTGGTCCATTACTTTGTAGAGCCACAGAAGTGTAGATCAGTACGGTCCCCAGTTGATACTGCTGGAGCATCAAAGAGCATTTAGGCATGACCAACATGTCTGCTTTAGTTGACAAAGATGGAGAAGCCTTGTTAATTGCATGTAAAAGACCAATCCCAAAACATGATGAGACATAGAGACACAGGGGGACTGGCCATCAAGGTAGAGCTCTCAATGGGGATGAACTGAACGGCAATGACAAATGTGTAACACAGTCTTGGTAGCCAAAAATTGGAAGTCATAAGAGGGAACTCAAGACTGTGCTCAGTGTATTGCTCCCTGCAGTCTGCATTCTGCAGTGCCCAACATGAATGAACAAAACTAAATGAGAAAGTCATCAGCAAACAAAGAGGGGACATAGCAAGTTCCACAGCCATCACCAGGCCACTGATAACTAATTAAAAAAGAAACAGAACTGTGTAGATTTCCATAACCCCATTCTCCTGCAGATGGGAGGTGCTATGGTAGACACCAACATGCAACATGTGCATGAAAAGACATAACTAATAAAAGAAAGAGGCAAACACACAAAACAGAACTGTCAGAGCCCCAGAACCCCATTCCCCTGCAGATGGGAGGTGCGCTGGGAGACACCAACGCGTCCATGAAATGTGCAGCATGAAAGAAGGTTCTGGATAAAAATCAAGAGCCTCACATAAGGAGGCAAGGTCATAGTGGTACCGTGTGGTATCATAAGCTTTATGAAGACCAAAGAAATGTCAACGAGGTGTTAACACCAGGCAAAAGCCATTTGGATAGCAGACTCCGGGTGGAGTAAATTATCTGCAGGGAGTAGCATCAACAAAAACCTCCCTGGATTGAAGCCACAAGATCCCAGGATTCAATGATCCAATACAGCCTTCAACATTCAAGTAACTTTGCAGATGACGTTGGTTATACTGATGAGACAATAGCTGTCCATCTAAAGAGGCAGTTTACCCAATTTCAAAGCTGAAATAATGACTCTTTCTTACCACTGGGAAGGGAACTCTCCCTCACTCCAAGGCAGTTAAAAAGGGCAAGTATACGACAAGTGTTGAAGCATTTGGTTATGCACCTGGTCCATTCCAGCAGTCATGTTAATGAAGAGGGGAAGGGCACTGGAGAATTCCCACTTGTTAAATGGCGCGTTTTAAGGCTCCAGACAATGGGGAACAAGAGATAAAGCAGTTGTTCCAGATGGTGTTTGAGAAGACAGGATCCAGGCAGATAGTAGACCAATGCTGAGATCAGTTTGAAATCCAACCAAAATGTTCAGCAATAGGGTCCATGCTGGTGATGATAATGCCATTCAGGGAAATTTCTGTAACACCTGTAGGAGAACAGAGGCAAAAATGCCCATGATCTTTGCCCCTACCTGTGAAACGTGTGTGTGACCCAATGTTTTCTACATATCATTCCCAACAAACCCATTTCTCGAATCTAAGAAGATACAGACCTGGGCACAAAGCCATTTAAAGGCCAGGAGATGGTTGAGAGGGGTGCCATTTGTAGGATTGGAGGGTGTGGTGGCAGTCTTTAATAGCTGCAGTAATTTCAGGGTCCTCAAAAAGATCCTCCATCAGGGAGAACCAGAGAGAGGGAATCACTGAAGCAGCTGCCATAAGGATGGCATGGGTCAAACTCCATACGGATTCATCAATGCTGCTGTGTGGTACAGCAGTCGGAGGTTGTTTGGTTGGTTGATTGGTTGATTGGGGTTGAAGGGACCAAATAGCAAGGTCATCAGTCCCTTGTTTCAAATTTGGTCCATTCAGACAGTTTGACATCTCAGAAAAGTCAGATTGAGAAAAGGGAAAAGGCTAAAAAATGTAAAAGTGCAGTCGTGTCATCAATGGTAAAAACAAAATGAAGGAAGTCAGCAAGAGAGCAACCCCAAGGCTATGCTAGTGGCAGGAAATATCCCACCTCTGAAGCAGTAGAGGCAAGATCACCTGCTATTTAAAAGCACTCAACCACTAGAATGTAGAAGTGTGTACAGGAAAAGGAGACTAACCAATTCTAAAAAGTGATAAAAACAGAGTAAAAGCGAAAGAAAGGAGAATCTTGGCCAGGGAAGGGGGTCAGGAATCTCCAAACACAACTTACAGTGGGAGACACCCCAACCTTCACCGCCCTGCCCCAACACCAGAGTGAGATTAAAAACCTTAAAACTGAGAATAAAAACCACTTTCATGGAGGAAACTGAGAACCAGTTCGACCATCTGTGAATCATCCGCAAATATTAAAGGTAAAGTTCGGGGAAGTCTGTACTTAGTACGCAGAGCAAAAAGAAGGGGGCATTCCACCAAAATGTGGGCTACTGACTGGAAGGCTCCACAACCACAAAGTGGAGGTGGCTCATTACGCAAAAGAAAACCATGGGTCGGCCTGGTATGGCCGATGCGGAGGTGACACAGGGTGGTCGAGGCCTTTCGGGAGAGGTGGAAGGAAGAATGTCATGGGACAGGTGTCACCTTAATCGCATGAAGTTTATTAGACAGGGAGGTAGCCTCCCAAGAGTTGGCCCACAATTGTGTGAAGTGGGATTTGATATGAAGCCATAAATCTGCTGCAGGAGGGGTTACAGAGAAGGGGGGGTAAGTGACCACTCCCCCAGCCAAACGGTCAGCAAGCTCATTACCTGGGATACCCACATGGCCAGGGACCCAAAGGAAGTCAATGGAACAAGCAGCATGGTGAAGATCAGCGAGACAGTCATGGATGGCTGAGGTCAAGGGATTGCGGGAAAAACTCCCGTCAATAGCCTGAAGGCCACTCATTGAGTCCGTACATAGCAAAACGCGGTGGAGCTGGGATTGTTTAATTAAGGTAAGGGCCTTGGAAATTGCCATCAATTCTGCAGTAAACACCCCACATGTAGCTGGCAGTAGATGATTTTCCATGCCAACAGAGGACGTGAAGGCATATCCCACATGATCAGCAGATCTAGAGCCATCAGTGTAAAAAACAACAGCATCCCGAAACTCCCATAAAATTTGGTGGAAAAAACAACAGAACACCATTGAGGGAACGGAATCTTTTGGACCTCAGTGGAGATCCATCCGAATCTGGGGCCAAGGAACTATCCAAGGAGAGTCATTAGCGCCCAGACTAAGTTAGGAATGCACTGCGAGGCACAAGGTTAAAACAGCAATTAAAAGGGACAACACTATAAAAGACATTAACAGGCATAGGATTAAAAAAACAGCGTAATCAAACGTCCTTAGACAGGTTTGTCAAGTGGATAAAACAAGAAGCTGCTCCTGGGTCATCCGCTAAAATGGTATCCAGAGTACAAGGCAGTGTATTAAAATGTGGGCAGGACGTTAAAATGTGGCGTACCGTCAGCAATTGCCCACATGGTGTAACAGAACATATTAAAGGCTTTACTTTAATGAAGTATGCGATCCCTTCCAAATTCAACCAGTTTAACGAGTATTTATGATTATAGAAAAGTTATTGTGTATGTTAACAATGATTGCACAACATGTCTCCATAAACAGTCAACCCATTAAATTATACTGAATAACTGACCCACACAAAAGTTAATATCACTTGATCACTGATACAGCAAATGTCATCATGTAAAAACACTAAGTTCATCTTAAATAATTAATATGAAGTACGAGAAATAGTGGCCAACTTACGTATTTTGGATCTCCTTAAATAAAAATCGCCCAGTGAAACCTATTTGTTCACTAGGAGCGTTTTCACTCAGTATTCACGTAATCAATCCTATTTTAGACGAAAACCAATGTAATTCTTCATAATTCACGTTACTTACTTATTTATGCAAATTAGAGAAGTCAATTGACAAACTTCTAAAAAACGACCTTTTTGTAACAAAGAATTATTCTGTCAAGTCAACAAATCTGTCTGTCATTTTAATAACATGTTAAATTATGTCACTCGATGCAAATTAACAACTTTTCTGCACAAATTATGATAACAGATGTACATGTGACTTATAAACTATATCTCTTTTTAGTAGTTCTTTGACAATGTTATAAATAAGACCAGTCGGAGGCAGTAGGGGCAGTCGGAATGTCACTTTGGTGAAGTGTGTTTCTGTGTTATTGTTTGGCAAAACAAGTCAAAGAACATGTAAAGGAAGTACTACTTTGTGTTGTGTTATGGTCTTTGGTGGACAGTGGAATTAATATGGCCACTAAAGTAATAAATATTTGATGTTTACATACGTGTTGGTTTCGCTCGTTCTTTATCATCAAAAGCACATGAAAAACACGGGACCTCATGTTTTTTAACCCTAGACAACCAGATTTAGAGCCAGCATCAGCATCGAGACACAGCAGCGATCCAGCAAGCAGCAGCGATTACTACAATACAATGCATTGTAATGGCGCCAACCTAACATCAAGTGCTAACAAGCTCCGTAAATTGGAGTGAAATAGTGCGTTTATCAGCAACTAGCAAAAGATATCTACGACGACTTGTGGCGGTCCATTTACAATGGGCAGAACGGCACCAGCGCAGCCGTCAGCAGATGGCGATGGCAGAACCGGCAGTGTCCAATTCGTAACCGGGCCAAAATGACCTCCTCCCGCCGAGAAGGGCGTGAAGAGGTCGTCCAAGCCATGGGAAGAGGTTTCAAGGCCCGAAGCTTGTTGTCCGTAAGTGTAGCCCAATCGGCATGCCACAGCAATAAAATGCACTGACAAATGACCTTGCTACAATCTGATGAAGGGACACAACAAGAAACTGGCAGCGGCATCTGCAGCTTTGTTCCCAGGGATACCGACATGGCCAGGAACCCACATAAAGCTAACCCAAGAACCGTCGTCCGCCAGCTGCTGAAGGGAACATTGGATCCGGTGCATGAAAGGGTGAAACAGATACGGATCGCTGAGGCTCTGGATGGCACTCAGGGAATCGGAGCAGATGACATAAGCAGAATGTCAGTGGCGGCAGATGTAAAGAACAGCCTGGTAGAGGGCAAATAGCTCAGCTGTGAAGACTGAACAATGGCCATGGAGCCCGTATTTGAAACTGTGTGCCCTGACAATAAAAGAACACCTGACGCCGTCATTGGTCTTAGAGCCATCTGTATAAATGAAGATCATATTAATGAACTTTGAACGAAGTTCAACAAAATGGGAGCGGTATACCGAAACTGGGGTAACCTCCTTTGGGAGCGAGCTGAGGTCAAGGTGAACGCGAACATGAGCCAAGGTGGCGTTTGGCTCTCACCCACTCGAAAGGTTGCAGGGAGTGAAAAATCAAGGTGCTGAAGGAGGCGATGAAAGCGAACTCCAGCGGGTAGCAGGGCAGAGACATACAACCCGTATTGACTGTTGAGAGAGTCGTCAAAAAAGGAACAATAAGACGGGTGGTCGTGCATTGACAACAGCCGACAGGCATACCGACAAAGCAGTATATCGCGCCGGTAGGTTAGTGGCAATTCACCGGCTTCAGCATGAAGACTCTTGATGGGACTAGTATAGAACGCTCCGATCGCAAGACGTAAACCCCGATGTTGTATAGAGTTGAGGTGGCGTAAGATGGATGGCCGTGCAGAGGAGTATACGAAGCTCCCATAATCCAGCTTTGAGCAGACAATCTACCGATATAGGCGAAGTAAGATGGTTCGATCCGCTCCCCACGACATACCACTGAGAACACGGAGGACATTTAGAGAACGGGTACAACGGGCAGCCAAATATGACATGTGGAGACCAGCTAAGTTTCCTGTCAAATGTAAGACCTAAAAATTTTGTTGTCTCCACGAATGGGAGAGCAACAGGACCGAGTCATAAGGACGGTGGGAGAAACTCTTTGTAGTGCCAGAAGTTAATACAGACCATCTTCTTGGCAGAAAAATGGAAGCCATTGGCGACACTCCAGGAGTAAAGACGTCAAGACAACGCTGAAGATGGCGCTCCAGGAAACATGTATGCTGTGCGCTGCAATAGATAGTAAAATCGTCCATGAAAAGGGAGCCTGATACATCAGCTGGGAGGCAGTCCATTATTGGATTGATCGCTATGGTGAAGAGAGCGATTCTCAAAACTGAGCCCTGTGGCACCCCATTCTCCTGGTGAAAGGTGTTGGACATGACAGAACCCACACATACCCTGAACTGTCGATCCATTAAAAAGGCACGAATAAAAAGAGGGAGGCGACCGCGAAGGCCCCATGTATGCATGGTGCAGAGAATGCCCGCCCTCCAACAGGTGTCGTAAGTCTTCTCCAAATCAAATAACACAGCCGTGGTCAGGCACTTCCACAAGAAGTTATTCATAATGAAGGTCGACAAGGTAACCAGATGGTCAACAGCAGAGCGGCGCCTACGAAATCCACATCGTACATTGGTAAGTAGGTGTTGAGATTTGAGCAGCCAAACCAAACGAGAGTTAACCATTCGCTCCATCACCTTACAGACACAGCTGGTAAGGGAGATGGGTCGATAACTGGAAGGCAAGTGCTTGTCCTTCCCTGGCTTAGGAATTGGGACAACAATAGACTCATACCAGCATGTGGGAACATGACCCTCAATCCAGATGTGATTATAAGTACGAAGAAGAAAACCTTTACCTGCAGGAGAAAGGTTCTTCAGCATCTGAATATGAATAGAATCAGGCTCTGGAGTGGAGGACCGTGACTGGGCAAGTGCATTTTCGAGTTCCCGCATGGTGAATGGGGAATTATTACTTTCACGATTCGAGGAGTGGAAGTTAGGTGGCCCTGCCTCCCCTGCCTGTTTTTGGGGGAGGAAGGCAGGGTGGTAATGAGCGGAGCTCGAAACCTCTGCGAAAAAGCGGCCGAAGGCATTGGAGACATCCTCAGCGGCCACAAGGACATCATTCACGACCATCAAGCCAGAAACTGGTGAGTGGACCTTAGTGCCAGATAGCCAGTGCAGGCTTGTTTATAATTGATACAATTCGCCATCATAGGGTGGCGTTTAAAGGTGCGCAAAGCACGTCGATGAGCACGTAAGGCATCTCTACATGCTGTGGTCCACCAGGGGACCGGTACGCGATGTGAAGAAGAAGTAGTGTGAGGGATGGAACATTCAGCAGCAGTGAGAATGACTTCCATGAGGTGTGCAACCTGACTACTGCAGCTAGCGAAGGTTTGATCCTGAAAAGTCGCCCTGGAAGAGAAGAGCCCCCAGTCTGCTTTGGAGATGTTCCAACTAGTTGAGGACGGAGAGGGGGTATGATGCAAGAGATGGATAACACAAGGGAAGTGGTCGCTCGAATACGTATCAGAAAGTGCATACCACTCAAACCGGCATGCAAGTTGGGTAGTACATATAGAGAGGTCTAAATGGGAATAGGTGTGAGCTGTGTCCGAAAGAAAAGTAGGGGCACCAGTATTGAGCCAGACAAGATTGAGGTGGTTGAAAAGGTCTGCTAACAGGGAGCCTCTTGGGCAGGACGCTGGAGAGCCCCAAAGCGGATGGTGGGCATTGAAGTCTCCAGTTAACAAAAATGGTGCAGGTAGCTGAGCAATAATTTGCATCATGTCTGCCCTGGTAATGGCAGATGATGATGGAGTATAAACGGTAGAAATGGAAAATGTAAAAGTGGGGAGAGTAATGTGGACGGCAACTGCCTGCAGGCCGGTGTGCAATGGGATGGGATTGTAGTAAATATCATCCCGGACCAGCAACATAACCATGAGCTGGAATACCTGCCGCAGGGGGTAGGTTAAAATGCACAGAGGCTTGGTGTGCCAAGTCAATTGGATCGCATGGACATAGCTTCGTTTCCTGGAGAGCTACGATGAGCGGACAGTGCAAGCATAGCAGCAACTTTAAGTCCTCTTGGTTGGAGCGAATGCCGCGAATATTCCAATGAAGAAGTGCCACCGTGAGAAGAAAAAGAAAAAGGAGAAGCAAGAAGGGGTCACCTCGAAGGCCACTGAGGGCCTGGCTTCGAGCGAGCACTGCCGCCGCTATCAGTAGGCGGAGAGTCATCGTCCATTGGTTCTATAGGTTTGTCGGCCATCTTGTTAAGATGGCCAGGAGGGGGAGCTTCCTCCGCCGGTGAATGGCCAGATGTTTGGCTACCAGCGGTGTGGCCAGGCGAAACGGATGACAGCCTGGGGCGGCAACTGCTGGGTGGCACAGGAGAAGAAATGTGCCATGGCGGAGAAGGAGAACTTTGCTTCCTATGAGCCTTCTTGGAAGGTCGTTTAGTGGAAGTACTGGTCGATGGCTGGGAGTTCGAGGTACATAGGAAGTCTGCACGGGACAGTTCCTTCTTGAAGGCCCGTGCATCTGACTTCTGGATCTTAGTCTTGGCAGAAGCTGATGAAGGTGCTTGTGTCTTAGGGGTGACAGGAGGAAGGGGAGATGTTGACCGGGCAATCTTAGCACTGGCCGAATGGACGACCATAGTGCTAAAGGTCAGATCACATGTCTACGTTGACACCTCCCTGGTAGTCCGAGGAGAGGCGAGGACAGTACTGTATTTCCCCACTGGGAGCAGCGTGGGCTTCCTACTAGCAAATAGCTTGCAAGCAGCCAAGGTGGACACTTTCTCTTTGACCCGAAATTCCTGTATACAGCATTCATCCTTGTAGATGGGTCAGTCACGGGAGGATGCTGCGTGGTCACCCTGACAGTTCACACAACGAGGAGACGGAGGTGGACAGTCACTCTCATGGGCGTCCCTGCCACAAGTGACACACTTAGCCACATTAGAACAAGACTGGCAAGTGTGATTAAAACACTGACACTGGTAGCAGCATGTAGGTGTCAGAACATAGGGGCGAACAGAAATAACGTCATAGCCCGCTTTGATGTGCGACGACAGCTGAACACTATCAAAGGTCAAGGAAAGTGTCCAGGTCAGTACAAGGTCATTGTTGACCTTTTTCATGACCCTATGGACAGCCATCACGCCCTGCTCAGCGAGGAAAGACTGAATCTCCTCGTCAGTCAATCCGTCGAGTGATCTAGTATATACCACACCACACAACGAATTCAAAGTGCGGTGAGCCTCCACCCGGACAGGGAACATGTACAGGAGTGTGGCCTGAAGCAGTTTTTGTGCCTGAAAGGCACTCTGAGTTTCTAACAACAAGGTACCGTTACGCATTCTAGTACAAGACTTGACAGATCCGGCTATGGCATCTACGCCCTTCTGGATAGCAATAGGGTTGACAGATGAAAAATCCTTTCCGTCCTCAGATCAAGAAACTACGAGAATCTTTGGGGCAGGCAGTAGTACTTTTGTCAGTGGTGGCTGGTCAAGTTTCCGTTTTTGGGCAGAAGTCGAGAGAAGAAGAAGAGAAATCCATTGTGGAGGAATCCCCCATGATTGCCAGTGTCTCCGATGGTGCGCTTCTTCCTTGGGGGGCCCTCTCAGAGGGCACTCCCGCCTTCGGTGAATGTTTACACCTCAGGTCACATCTCCTGGGAAATGGACAGAGGGACCAATCGGCATGGTTGGAAGGTGTCAGCTCAGGCAATCACCCCTCCCTGTGCCTGGCCTTTACCAAGGGGCACGTGTGTGCCTTACTTGTCCACCCAGGGTGGGAATTACGCGTTACCCTGTCACCGGCTATGCGTGCGAACACGTGGGTCGGCCTTCAGGCATGCACAGGGAGGAAAGAAGAAGAGGAAAAAAAAGGGAGAGAGAGAGAGAAAGGACAGACTGTCACAAATGCCGAGGTGGAGACCAGAGGGTGGACAAGAAGGCAAGGAGAAGGCAAGGTAAAAAGTAAGGAAGACAGTGAGAGGGAGAAGGACAAAGAAAGAACCAAACAAAGAAAGGAAGAAACCAGAATAAGTGAAAAACCAAAATGACCACAAATATAAGTCGTGGAACCGTCCATCTCCGGACGCAGGCACAAACTACCCAGTTAAGGGGGAGGGACTCCTTTTAGTCGCCTCTTGTGACAGGCAGGAATACCTCGGGCCTATTCTAACCCCTGGACCCGCAGGGGGGGTGGGGGGTGGGGAGGTGTTGGAGAGGGAACGTGGGAGACAGGACAAAGAAGGAAGCTGAAAATCACAGAGAAGAGATGCAAGGAAGAGCCCAACCGGTAAACCTGCCCAAGGGCAGGAATCAGGAGGGTGACATCCTTGGTCTGGCAACAGGATAGAATAGGAAGGATCAGTGGGAGAGGAACAGACAGTGATTCCATAAGAAACCAGAAGCTGGGACCACCGAACTGAAAGGGAGATGCGTGGGGGGGGGTCCCAGCTTCAACCAGGTGGACTGGATCCAGGAGGCGCAGTGTGGAAGGAGCAGCTGAACCATAAACTTGACAACCATAGTCCAAGTGAGACAGCACTAAAGCCCGATAAAGGTGGAGAAGTATAGAGTGGTCCACACCCCAAGAGGTGTGGGCAAAGAAGCGAAGGACATTGAGTTTACGGAAACATCCTACCTTCAGAAGTCTGCCAAGTGACAGCCAAGTGAGCTTGTTGTCAGAAAGAAGACCCAGGAAACTGTGGGACCACAGGTAATTGTTGTGCATCGAGGTAGAGCTCCGGATCAAGGTGGACCATAGTACAGCGACAGAAGTGGACCACCTGCGATTTTAAAGGACAGAATTGAAACCCTTGTGAGAGGGTCCATGCACCTTATAGCTCCCTGGAGCTGCCGCTCTGCAGAGACCATCCAGGAGGAACTAACCCAAACGTAGGAATCATCCACATACAAAGCAGGGGTAACCAAAGGACTGACAGAGGCCACAAGTCCACCTATTGCAATGAGGAAAAGAAGTACACTCAATACGGAACCCTGTGGGATGCCATTCTCCTGGGTCTGTGGAGAACTAAAAGCAGTACCAACCTGAACCCTGAATGACTGATGGAACAGTAACTGGGGGATAAAAATTGGGAGCAGGCCCCGAAGGCCCCACTCATGAAGTGTAAGTAAGACGTGATGGCGCCAAGCCGTATCATAGGCCTTGTGAAGGTCGAAAAATACTGCAACCAAATGGCGGCACTGGGAAAAAGCCTGCTGAACTGCGGATTCCAAGTGAAGTAAATGATCAATCGAAGACCATCTCTCTCGGAAGCCACACTGGTAAGGGGATAATATATCCCGAGATTTGAGGACCCAACTGAGCTGACAGGCTACCATCCATTCAAGTAACTTGCAAACAACATTTGTCAGACTAATAGGCTGATAGCTTTCGACAAATAGGGGGTTCTTACCAGGCTTAATGACAGCAACCATGATGCTATCCCTCCACTGAGAAGGGAAGTCACCCTGGAGCCAAATACAGTTAAACACCCAGAGAAGATGTTGCTGTTGTGGAGCACTGGGATGTTGAAACAGTTGCTTATGAATGGAGTCAGGGCCAGGGGCCGTATCATGAGAAGAAGAAAGTGCGGAAAGAAGTTCTCATTCAGTAAAAGGTTCGTTGTAAAATTCTGGCTGATAAGGGGTAAAACATAAGGTGGAAGCTTCAGCCTGCTGTTTTTGGTGAAGGAAAGCGGGCTGGATAGGAGACTAATGCTGATACTGTTGCAAAATAGGTCACAAGATGTTCCACGAGGATCAACAGATCTGTACAAAGGCCATCTGGGAGGGGAAGGCCCAGGAGGTTAGACTGCTGATGGCAACCTTGGACAGAGCAAAGTGTAGTCCATACCCATGACATAGGGACAGTAGAACTGAGGGAAGAAACAAAGCATTTTTAAGTAATGGGCTTTAGCACAAAGGTGTTTGAGGTAATAAGGTTGGCAATGGATGGGTGACTCTTAAGGTGTTGCGAAGCTAGACAGTGATCACAGATGGCAAATAGCAATGGCAATGGCAATGGCAATGGCCATACTACACCATGGACTTGCCGGCGGTGAAATGGTCCAGATGAGAACGGGATAGCAAGGCTAGCAGCATGAACAATGGCATCAGACATGTCACATAGGATGTCATCAATACAACCCGACAAAGAGGGAGAAAAAATTACCTGTGCAGTATATAGAGGCCAATCAGCACGTTGGTAAGACCAACAATGTAACCTGTCCATTGGGGAGCGGGAAGGAAGTGAGAGAATCAATGGGAAATGGTCATTATCACAAAGGTAATCATGTGGCGACCAGTGTGATGAAGGGAGGAGGGAAGGAGAAGAAAGAGAAAGATCAATGGCAGAAAAGGTACGACGAGCAGCACTGAAGTGAGTAGGGGAGCCATCATTAAGAAGGCGCAAGTCATGGTCTGCAGGAAACTGGTCTATGAGAAGACCCTAACTACACTCCTGGAAATTGAAATAAGAACACCGTGAATTCATTGTCCCAGGAAGGGGAAACTTTATTGACACATTCCTGGGGTCAGATACATCACATGATCACACTGACAGAACCACAGGCACATAGACACAGGCAACAGTGCATGCACAATGTCGGCACTAGTACAGTGTATATCCACCTTTCGCAGCAATGCAGGCTGCTATTCTCCCATGGAGACGATCGTAGAGATGCTGGATGTAGTCCTGTGGAACGGCTTGCCATGCCATTTCGACCTGGTGCCTCAGTTGGACCAGCGTTCATGCTAGACGTGCAGACCGCGTGAGACGACGCTTCATCCAGTCCCAAACATGCTCAATGGGGGACAGATCCGGAGATCTTGCTGGCCAGGGTAGTTGACTTACACCTTCTAGACCACGTTGGGTGGCACGGGATACATGCGGACGTGCATTGTCCTGTTGGAACAGCACGTTCCCTTGCCGGTCTAGGAATGGTAGAACGATGGGTTCAATGACGGTTTGGATGTACCGTGCACTATTCAGTGTCCCCTCGACGATCACCAGTGGTGTATGGCCAGTGTAGGAGATCGCTCCCCACACCATGATGCCGGGTGTTGGCCCTGTGTGCCTCGGTCGTATGCAGTCCTGATTGTGGCGCTCACCTGCACGGCGCCAAACACGCATACGACCATCATTGGCACCAAGGCAGAAGCGACTCTCATCGCTGAAGACGACTCGTCTCCATTCGTCCCTCCATTCACGCCTGTCGCGACACCACTGGAGGCGGGCTGCACGATGTCGGGGCGTGAGCGGAAGACGGCCTAACGGCGTGCGGGACCGTAGCCCAGCTTCATGGAGACGGTTGCGAATGGTCCTCGCCGATACCCCAGGGGCAACAGTGTCCCTAATTTGCTGGGAAGTGGCGGTGCAGTCCCCTACGGCACTGCGTAAGATCCTACGGTCTTGGCGTGCATCCGTGCGTCGCTGCGGTCCGGTCCCAGGTCGACAGGCACGTGCACCTTCCGCCGACCACTGGCGACAACATCGATGTACTGTGGAGACCTCACGCCCCACGTGTTGAGCAATGCGGCGGTACGTCCACCCGGCCTCCCGCATGCCCACTATACGCCCTCGCTCAAAGTCCGTCAACTGCACATACGGTTCACGTCCACGCTGTCGCGGCATGCTACCAGTGTTAAAGACTGCGATGGAGCTCCGTATGCCATGGCAAACTGGCTGACACTGACGGCGGCAGTGCACACATGCTGCGCAGCTAGCGCCATTCGACGGCCAACACCGCGGTTCCTGATGTGTCCGCTGTGCCGTGCGTGTGATCATTGCTTGTACAGCCCTCTTGCAGTGTCCGGAGCAAGTATAGTGGGTCTGACACACCGGTGTCAATGTGTTCTTTTTTCCATTTCCAGGAGTGTAGATGGAAATGCACTGCCCCACAAGGTATGATGAGCATTAAGGAGGAAGTTGCTGAAAAAGGGCAGTTAAGGCAGCAAGTGTAAGTCCTGTCAGGAGGGAGATAAAGATTGCAAACCATGACCTCAGAGTCCAGTGGGCCCTAACAGCAACTGCTTCCAATGTAGTGTGAAGAGGAATCCACATGCTAGCAACATCCATATGGACCAACGTACAAATGCCACCAGAGGGCCCGCTGGGGACCGACCCAATTCCGACAGAAAAATGAGATTCCTATAGAACCACACAAGCTGCAGAGTAAAACAAAATAAAGGATTTCAACTCTGGAAGGTGACGGTAATATCCACTACTATTCCATTGGATAAACACAGAACAATGATTCAAATGGGGGGTGAACAGGCTAAAGCCAGTCATGCCACCGGGTCACCAACTGTCACTGACAAGGAGTGGGCAATATCCACGAACAGCAGGTCAGCGTCAGGTTGCAAAGGTGGGGATGGGACCTCTGGCAACACCAGAGTCTCCTTGTCCTGAGACTTATGTTTCTTCTTCTTTTCCGTTTGAGATCGAGGAGGTCTGTGCAGCAAAAAGGAGCTAGCTGCTGCAAGATCTGGAACAGAAATAGATCAGGCAACCTGGGGGCCCACAGACCGCAGTTCTCATGGTCGTCATGTGGTAGTTCTCGTGGTGCTGGGAAGGGGTATCCGGGAGGGGCGCCCTTGACCGGCAGACGCTGAAGAAATGGGACACTTCTCTGGCTGGGGAGGGGGAGCAGCGGACAGAGGGGAGAGTGTGGGAGCCATAGGGGAGGGGGGAGGAGAGGTGTTTGGGACTGGGGTAAGGAAGGGGGAGGAAGGGGTGAAAATGAAACTAAAGCATAGCTAGACATCATGGACACAGGATGAAGACATGCATACTTCTTACGAGTCTCAGTGTAGGTTAGACGATCAAGGGTCTTATACTCCTGTAGCTTCTCTGCCTTCTTATAAAATGGGCAATCTGGTGAAGGTGGAGAATGATTGCCATGGCAATTAACACACACAGGTGGGAGAACACAGGAACTCTCCTCATGGACTAGACATCCACAGTTACTACAGAGAGGGGCCTGCAAACAGCGAGAAGACATGTGTCCAAAATGCAAACACTTAAAACATCTCATAGGTGGTGGGATGTACAGCTTCACATCACATCGATAAACCATAATCTTCACCTTCTCAGGGAGTGTACCCCTTCAAAGGCCAGGATAAAGGCACCAGTATCCATGTGATTGTCCTTCGGACCCTTCTGAACACACTGAACAAAGTGAACACCCCGCCATCCGAGATTGTCCTGAAGTTCCTCATCAGTTTGAAGGATGAGGTCCCTGTTAAAAATCACACCTTGAACCATATTTAAAGACTAGTAATGGACATAGGAATTGTCCCAAGATGGTTACAGGCACAAAAGGCTGCAGACTGGGCAGCTGAAGCAGTTTTGACCAACAACGAACCCAACCGCATCTTACTCAGAGAGTCCACTTGGCCAAACTTGTCTTCAATGTGTTCCACAAAAAATAAAGGTTTGGTATTGGTGAAAGTATCCCCATCAGTTCTGGTGCAAACCACATAGCGGGGGAAAGGTTTCGCCCCTAGCTGACGAGCCTGACCCTCCTCCCAGGAGGTAGCCATGGAAGGGAAGGCCAAAGGGGCAGAAGAACCAGCACTAAAAGAATCATTTCCATGCAGAGAGATGGCCACAGAAGAACAGCCAGAGTTCTGGACCCATATGCATTTCATTTGCATTGTGTCCACCCTGATACCACCCACTCCAATCAGCGGCTCTCCCCAAGGGCACCACCCAGCCACAACAAGGGCCGTCTAGCACGGCGGCCATTGCCGGGAGTTCCGCTGCTCCAGGATGACAAGCAACCACTCCTAGACTTACATGAGGTGGTCACAGCTCAGGTATCAGAAGTGTGATCCCTGTGTTTCCAGGGGGCTCAACCAAAAGAGTACATCATAGCGACCGCACCACATGGGCTGGCTACCATGCTGGCTATGCACTAGCATCAGACAATGAAGTGAAGGAAAATGTGGAAGGAACTAGGAGGGCACACATTGGAGACACTACGTACGGTGCTCTTCCCCAAATAGCTCACACTATTGAATAGAAATTAAGTAATGAGGGTCAAACAGAGGGGGACCAGAGAATGCCAGAAGGATGTGGTAATGACGCAACAAAACCAAATTGGAAAGCCAACATAACCAGAAGGATAGAGGGGCCAACATAAACAAGTACACTAAGAGTGGGAGGGGAGAGGAGAGAGGAGAGGAGAGGAGAGGAGAGGGTGAAGGGGAAGGAGCAAGGGCAGGAAAGGAGAGGAAGGGCAAGGAAATGCAGCTCAGGAAAGAAAGAAGGCTGCAATACCTCGGGCCCCGTGCTCTCCATGCACTTATTCACTAAAGGACCACGAGCCTCCTCGGGCAGGCATTCCGGAAAAAGCTTCCTAATCTGCATTTGTAAAGGCCCACCTGGGAGGACGTCCGGGCAAGTGATGCTGAAGAAATGAAAGACTATCAGAAAATGATCACTGTTGCACAAATCGTCATGAACTTCCCACTGACAGGAGGGGAGGTGAGGAATCCAGGTCTACAGAGTGAAAGATTAATAGCCAAGAAAGTGCCGTGTGCTACACTAAAGTGTATGGGAGATCCAGTGTTGAGCAGACAGAGATTAAGCCCTGCCAGAAGGTATCCCAGTGAGTGGACACACTATCATTCCACAGAGTGGTATGGGCATCAAAATCCCCAAGGTGAAAGAAGGGAGGAGGGAGCTGTCAAAGAAGGACAAGAAGATCTGGAAGTGTAGGAGTCTGGTTTGGGGTGAGATAAAGATTGCATATGGATCTGAATGGTCACTGCTTCCACTGTGGTTTGAAGAGTTTCACAGAAACTGACAATTTCCATGCAGATGAACAATTTCCATGTGGACCAGTGAGAAGCAACTGGAGGTTTGCAAAGGACTGACCTGACTCTGGCAGGATGCTTGAAATCCACAAAAAGTTTGCAAAAGAGTATTCACAAAAAGAGATTCCTACAATATGACACAAGCTACAGAGTAGAGAGAAAGAAGAGTCTGCAATCTTGGAAGGTGACAATAATAATCATTACAATTCTATTAAAGGAGAGTAGTATAATAGTCCAGATGGACATGAAATGGGCCAGAATCATTCTCTGTGTCAAGTCAGTGTCAGTCACTAGTAAGCGTGGAGTGACATCCACAAATATAAGATCAGACCTCGGCAGTCATCATCCCCATGTCTGTCTAACTAACAAGCTTCTTATCCTAGAGATGGCAGGTAGGGGACTCCTAGAGGGAGTCCCATCCTCAGTGGGTGCCAGAGAAGAGGGTTTCTTCTCCAGCTGAGGAGGCGTGATTCCATGAGGAGAGAGAATGGGGTCTGCTAGGGAGGTGGAAATGATGGAAGGCAGGAGGAAGAGGATGAAAAGATGCACCAGAATCAAAGACAGACATTAAAGACACTGTGTGGAGACAGTTGAATTTCTGTCAGGCCAAAGAGAGGGATAGGTGGGTGAGAGTTTGGAATTCCTGGATCTTTCTTTCCTTTTTGTAGATCGTGTAATCTAGTGAGTGAGCAGAATGTGAGCCGGAACAGTTCATGTTCTTGGCTGAAGGATGCAGCTACCACAAATAGAGTTGCCTCAAATGCAAAGACCAAACGGAAACACCAGAAACAGCACTTGGGAGGCAGGGCACAGGGCTTCATGTCATGATAGTAAATCTTAACTGACTTTTTCTGAAAGGATATCTCCTCAAAAGCCACTATGAAAGTGCAAGTATCAGTGCAATAAATACAGTGCAGTGGTAGATGAGTCCCAGGTTTCTCATCAGATAGGAGGAGGTCCCTGTCCCTGTACAAAATAGTGCCCTGGGTCATATTTAAGGATTGGTAAGGAGTAACGCTCACTGGGATGTCTCCTAAGTGCTCACAATCACAAAGGGGAAGTTGACTGGCAGAAGAGGTTTTAATCAGTAGGGAACCAGATTGTATCTTACTAAGGAAGTCAACTTCACCAAATTTATCTTCAATGTGTTCTACAAAAAAGTTTGGTTTTGTAACGGGAAAAGTCCTCCCATCCATCCTGGAACAAACCAAGTAACAGGGAAATGGTTCCGCCCGAATGTGGTGGGCCTGGCCCTCCTGCCAGGGGGTGGCCAGGGTGGAAAAGGCCAAAGAACTAAAAGTAGGAGCAGAGAAAGAACTGTTCCTGTATGAAGAGGCAGCTGCAGGAGAGTGGCCAGAAGTATGGAGTTAGCACACTTGTTGCAAAGAGTATCCATCCTGGTACTACCCCCTCATATCAAGTGCTCACCTTGTGGGCACCACCCAATGGCAGCAAGGGCTGCCTGTCATGGCAGTTCCAATGGAGTTCCAATGCCTTAAAAGGGTGAGCAACCACTCCTACGCATACACAAGAGAGTGACAGCTCAGGTACCAAAAGAGTGAATCCTGTGTTGTCAGTGGGTTCAGATAGATGGGTATGTCATAACAGCCTACTGCATTGACCAGCCACCATGCTGTTGACCCAGTGGAGGTTGGGGTCTATGGTGGGAAAGGAGAGGAACCCACATCAGAGATGCTAGAGAGGTAGTTCTGCCCCAAATGGTTCAGACTATGGAAAGAGTTTAGAATGGGAGATCAAACCCCAAGGGAGACCAGAGGAAAAAAAAAGGGATAGTGGAAACACAAGACTAGCTAGACCACAAAGGAATAGTGGAAGACATAGCAAAGGGAAACTCTGAGGGAGGATGAGGAAGCTGGAGGGAGAAGAAGCTGGAGGGGTAAGAGCAATGATGGGAAAAAGTGTATATAGGGAAGGGAATGCAGCCAAGAGATAAGAAAGGCTGCAATATCTCGGAGCCCCATGCATTTCAAATGTGACACACATCCACAAAAGAGCTGTGGTACTGCCCCCCCCCCCCCCTCCTCCTCATTCACTAAGGCTATAAATAAACCACTGAAAGACAGTGGTAATTGTCAACTGTGACTTTTTTGTATAAATGCAATCTGTTTATTTTGTGTCAATTAACTTAACCACTATAATTATGGGTGCTGATTCTGGATAATTGTGTCAATGACTTTTCTTGGTGTAAAAAGTGGTCACTGTGAGTAATAACTGAGCTTTGGAAGGAATAAAATTCATGTTTATGTCATCTAAAACATCACATGTGTAGATCTTTGAGCAAACACCATTCCACACTCATTTAAACTTATAGCTTTGAGATGATCAAGTTGATGCTAGCAATGACCAGAACGTAAATATGTGGAAGAGGAGGAAGGTCAATATCTCAGTATCAAATAATTACACCAAACAATAATTAACCACAGATGATTTCTGAATGGAAAACTACATTTCTAACAATTTTTTAAATGGTATCATTTTACAGTAACACTGTGGTAGAAAAACTAGCATTTTAAATAAAACAATGGAAAATCCAGGACGGAATGCACTATACCAGAGAAGGAAAGTTGCTACTCACTATATAGCAGAGGTCCTGAGTCATGGTAGGCACAACAAAAAGATTCACACAATTATAGCTTTCAGCTATTAAGGCCTTAGTCAGCAGTAGACACACACACACACACACACACACACACACACACACACACACACACACACACACACACACACACACACACACACACACACACACACGTCTGCAGTCTCAGAGAACTGAAACTACTCTGCAAGCAGCAGTACCAGTGCATGATGGGACTGGTGATTGGGTGGGGGTAAGGAGGAGGCTGGGTCGGGGAGAGGGAGGGATAGTATGGTGGGAGTGATGGACAGTGAAGTGTTGCAGTTTAGACAGAGGGTAGGAGAGAAGTTGCAGAGGGGGGAGGGGGTAAGTAGTGGAAAGGAGAGAAATAAAAAGAAGTTAAAACACTGGGTGTGGCGGTGAAATGACAGCTGTGTGGTGCTGGAATGGGAACAGGGAGGGGGCTGGATGGGTGAGGACAGTGACTAACGAAGGTTGAGGCCAGGAGGGTTATGGGAACGTCGGATGTATCACAAGGAAAGTCCCACTTGTGCAATTCAGAAAAGCTGGTGTTGGTGGGAAGGATCCATATGGCACAGGCTGTGAAACAGTCATTGAGATGAGGGATGTCATGTTTGGCAGCATTTTCAGCAACAGGGTGGTCCACCTGTTTTTTGGCCACAGTTTGTCGGTGACCGTTCATGCAGGCAGACAGCTGGTTGGTTGTCATGACTACACAGAATGTAGCACAGTTCTTGCAGCTTAGCTAGTAAATCACATGACTGGTTTCACAGGTAGCCCTGCCTTTGATGGGATAGGTGATGTTAGTGACCAGAGTGGAGTAGCTGGTGGTAAGAGGATATCTAGGACAGGTCTCACATCTAGGTCTATTACAGGAAAATGAGCTATGAGGTAAGGGATTGGGAGCAGGGGTTGTGTGAGGATGGACGAGTATATTGTGTAGGTTTAGTGGACAGTGGAATACCACACTAGGAGCACTGGGAAGGATAGTGGGCAGGACATTTCTCATTTCAGGGTACAACAAGAGGTAATCGAAACCCTGGCAGAGAATGTAATTCAGTTGCTCTGGTACTGAGTTAAGAGGGGAATGCTCCTCTGTGGCCAGACTGTGAGACTTTAGGAAGACTGGAATGATAAGGCATAGGAGATTTGTTTTTGTACAAGGATAGGAGGATAACTATGGTCAGTGAATGCTTCAGTGTGACCCTCGGTGTATTTAGAGAGCAACTGCTCATCACTGCACATGCAATGACCATGGGTGGCTAGGCTGTATGGAAGGTACTTCATGGTATTGAATGGGTGGCAGCTGTCGAAGTGGAGGTATTGCTGGTGGTTATTAGGTTTGATATGGGCAGAGGTACTAATGTAGCCATCTCTGAGGTGGAGGTCAACATCTAGGAAAGTGGCTTGTTGGGTTGAGTAGGACCAGGTGAAGCAGATGGGGAAGAAGTTGAGGTTCTGGAGGAATGTGGGTAGGGTGTTCTCACCTTTGATCCAGATAGCAAATATGTCATCAATGAATCTGAACCAGGTGAGAGGTTTAGGATTATGAGTTTTCAGGAAGGATTCCTCTAGATGGCCCATGAATAGGTTAGCATACGTTGGTGCTATGTGGGTGCCAATAGCTGTACCATGAATTTGTTTGTAGGTAATGCCTTCGAAGGAGAAGTAATTGTGGGTGAGGATATAGTCAGTCATGGAGACTAGGAAGGAGGTTGTTGGTTTGGAATCCATAGGGCATCTGGAAAGGAAGTGTTCAATAGCAGTAAGGCCATGGGCATTAGGAATGTTAGTGAACAGGGAGATGGCATCAGTAGTGATGATGGTTGGGTTTATGGACTTTAGGAAGCATGTAGAAGGTGGGAGTGTGGGGAGTGGTAGGGGTAAATAGAGAGATATGACTCTGGAGAGAGGTTCCGGGATGGGCCTAAGGCTTTGAGTAGTAACTGTAGATCGTGCTGGATTACTGGATTGGGATCACTGTGGCATGGTTTGTTGGGCAAAGTACCTGACAGCTGACGGAGTCGTCCTGCCATGTAATCCTTGCGGTTCAAAACAGCGGTGGTGGAGCCTTTGTCTGCAGGTAGGATTATAAGGTCAGGATCAGCTTTTAGATGGTGGACTACAGTTCTTTCTGTGGACGTAAGGTTAGTTTGCAGGTTGGGGGGATTTGGGGAATGATGGTGAGGCAAGGTTCAAGGTTAAGAAATTCTGGAAAGTTAACAGGAGTTGATTTGGAGGCAGTGGGGGTGGATCATGGTTGGATGGAGGAGTGAACTGAGTTAGGTTCAATATTGGTCTTCGGTTGAGTCAGATAGGTTGGCTTGGTGGCAAAAAAGTGTTTCCACTGTAGGGACTGGGAGAAGGAGAGAAGGTCTTTAACAAGTCCTGCATGGTTGAATTTGGGAGTGGGGCAAAAGGTGAGGCCTTTGGAAAGGACTGATATTTCTGTGGGACTAAGGATTCTGGAGGAAAGGTTCATAACTGTGTTGTGGGTCTGTTTAGGTTCTGGGTTCTGTTTGGTGGTGGGGTAAGTGTAGTAGGTCTGCAAGACAAGGTTTGTCAGCTATGAGGTGGCGTGGGGGAGGTTTGGAGATTGTTGTAGAAGGGATGGACAGTGGTACTCCAAGGCAGGAGTAGGAAGTGAGCAGGATGGAGAGCTTTCTGAGGTGGCATTGTGCCTGTTGCTCAAGTTCCTGCAGGGCAAGAGTTTCAATGTATGTTATGGGTTCCAGGAATTTGGGATTACACAGCAGGAGAATTTTGCAGATGGAGAGAAGATACTGCAAGGAGGATTGAGCTTGGTTGATATTGTTCTGCAGGACTATGTTGGTAAGGGCTAAGGATTGGTGAAATCTGAACAGGTGGAGGTCATTGTAGAAGGAGGGGTGGCATACAGAGATGGGTAATTTGATGGTAAGGGCATTAGGGGGGAGGGGGGGGGGGATTTCATGAGCCAAGTAACAATGGAGGAACAATATGTGGGAGTGGGATCTGACTAGGGATAAGGAAACTTTTCTGTATTGACCCAGATGGAAGGAGCATGAATCCATGGTGGTGCAAAAAATGTGAAAAATTACTTAAGAAAGTAGACTTACGTCTGAAAAATTACGCAAAATACACCCAAATACATGTGAAAAACACAAAAAGGACCAATGGATGCACAAGGGGGAAAAATCAAGATAAAATCTGAGGAAGATGACGATAGTGGAAGGCGAACACTCACTAAAATTGGAAAGAAGTCACAAGGGTCAAAGTAGAGAATAACTAATCATTAATAAATATATGCATCTTACTGTGGGTAGCAGGTTTGATGGGGGATAAGCATAAAGAAGGGGAACGGCAGATGTGACTGGATGAGTTGGATTTAGTGGGTGCAAACAGGGACAGAAAGGAGGAAGTGTGGGGTGTGGGGAGGGGTTCATAGGTAGAGATACAATATCATGGCACTGGAAAAGTGCGTGAGATAACACACAAAAATACAGGAACTGACACAGGGAGCGTGATCAGTTTGAAGGTAAGGGCTTAATTATCTTGGCAGGAGTAATGTGGGACACAAGATGCTGCACCAACAATCAGAGTGGTATTGAGGTTGTCTGTTGTGTGCAGTTGAGTCATTTGATACACTGTGGCTCATAAGTATAGTGTGCAGTGCAGTTGGTAAGGCAACAAGAGAAACACAGGAAAGAAAAGAAAGAAGAATAGACATTGAGTATAGCGATCCAAAAGAAAGTAATTACAAAGGAAAACAGCACAGGGTTAGGATTGAAGAAAAGCCATCAGGCAAAAAACAGACAATGGAAAATCCAGGATGGATGTTTGAAGACAAAGGCTCCACCACCAAAAGAATTACATGGCAGAAGGACTGCGTCAGTTGTCACATACTTCCACCTACAAACCATGCCATAGTGATCCCATTACAATAATCCAGAAGGATCTCCAGTTACTACTCAATTCCTTAGGCCCATCCCAGAACCTCTCTCCAGAGTCCATCTCTCTACTTATCCCTACCACTCCCTGCACTCCCACCTTCTACATGCTTCCTAAAGTCCATAAACTCAACCACCCAGGACGCTCCATTACCCGGAACCTATCCTCCTACATGCCAAACATTTCCTCGACTGACTCTCCACAGTTCCCGTCCCTTTAACACATGGTGCCCTGCTCATCTCTACTGATGCCACCTCCCTGTACACTAACATTCCTAATGCCCATGGCCTTACTGCTGTCGAACACTACCTTTCCAGATGCCCTATGGATTCCAAACCAACAACCTCCTTCCTAGTCTCCATGACCAACTGTATCCTCACCCATAATTACTCCTCATTTGAAGGCATTACCTACAAACAAATCCACGTTACGGCTATGGGCACCTGCGTGGCACCATCCTATGCTAACCTATTCATGGGCCATCTAGAGGAATGCTTCCTGAAAACCCAGAATCCTAAATCCCCACCTGGTTCAGATTTGTTGTTGACATCTTTTCTATCTCTATTGAAGGTGAGGACACCTTATTCACATTCCTCCAGAACCTCAATCGCATCTGCAGTGATGAGCAGTTCCTCTCTAAATACACTGAGGGTCTCACTGAAGTGTTCACTGAACATAGTTATCCTCCCATCCTCGTACAAAAACAAATCTCCCGTGCCTTATCTTTCCAGTCTCCCACCACCTCACGAAGTCCCACAGTCTGGCCACAGAGGAGCATTCGCCTCTTAACTCAGTACCACCTGGGACTGGAGCAACTGAATTACATTCTCCGCCAGGATTTCGATTACCTCTTGTTGTGCCCTGAAATGAGAAATGTCCTGCCCACTATCCTTCCCACCCCTCCTACCATGGTATTCCACTGTCCACCAAACCTACACAATATACACGTCCATCCTTACACAACCCCTGCTCCCAATCCCTTACCTCATGGCTCATACCCCTGTAATAGACCTAGATGCAAGACCTGTCCCATACATCCTCCTACCACCACCTACTCCACTCTGGTCACTAACATCACCTATCCCATCAAAGGCAGGGCTACCTGTGAAACCAGTCATGTGATTTACAAGCTAAGCTGCAACCACTGTGCTGCATTCTATGTAGGCATGACAACCAATCAGCTGTCTGTCTGCATGAACGGCCACTGACAAACTGTGGCCAAAATCAGGTGGACCATCTTGTTGCTGAACACGCTGCCAAACATGATATCCCTCATCTCAATGACTATTTCACAGCCTGTGCCATATGGATCCTTCCCACCAACACCAGCTTTTCTGAACTATGCAAGTGGGAACTTTCCCTGCAATACATCCTACATTCCCATAACCCTCCTGGCCTCAACCTTCATTAGTCACTGTCCTCACCCACCCAGCCCCCTCATTGTTCCCATTCCAGCACCACACAGCTGTCATTTCACTGCCACACCTAGTCTTTTAATTTAGTTTTCTCTCCTTCTCCTACTTACCCCCTTCCCCCTCCACACCTTCTCTCCTCCTGCCCTCTGTCTAAACTGCAACACTTCACTGTCCATCACTCCCACCATGCTATCTCTCCCCCTCCCCACCCCATCCTCCTCCTTACCCCTACCCAGTCGTTACTCCCATTATGTGTGTGTGTGTGTGTGTGTGTGTGTGTGTGTGTGTGTGTGTGTGTGTGTGTGTGCGCGCGCGCACATTTGTGTATGTGTGTCTACTGCTGACAAAGGCCTTAATGGCTGGAAGCTATGACTGTGTGAATCTTTTTGTTGTACCTATCGCAACTCAGCATGTGTGCTATATGGTGAGTAGCCACTTTCCTTCACAGGTATAAGCATTTTAAATGCTTTAACCTACCATGCTCTGTTGATTCAAAACTTTCAGCTCCATATCCTGTTATAATTGCGTGATTTGTTGGCAGCTGTCTTAATGTATTCAAGCAAGCAGGCCGAACACGTGGGCTAAGTTCGGCTGGTGTGTGCAAATGGAGGACAGCCACATTATGGAACTTGAACTTTCGTTCAAAGAGAGGATGTGGGATTACCCATTCAACATCAATCACCTGCACAGCTTCATCACCGCTTGGTGTTGTTAAGTCAACATCACCCAGGCGTACACGTCGCACAATGCCACTGTAAAGAAACAAGTTTGTTCAAATCTCTGCTGATTGCAAAATGACATACTTATGTAAAACTACCTACAAGCTTTATTCCAGCCACTGACATTTATCCATCATTTTTTACAATTGCAAAATAAAACCATGTAAGCACATTACTGGTAGGTATAGATTTCATCATGTAATTTGTACTATCCATAATTATAGTACTTAAATCCACATTTCATGTGTGATTCATACTTCATATGGTGTTGTAAAATGTTTTCATACAGAGGAAAGAAAGTTTCTTTCTATATGTTTCTTTACTATCCATGCACATCATAAAATTACATTAATTAACTAGTGAACAACATAGTTAAAAATTATAAATTTAGCCTGGAAGAAGTGAATTGGAGAACACTGCAGCTTTCTTAGCAAATTTGATTCTTTTGCTAACTTTGTCTGTGCTTCATGTTTTATCAGGTAAATGTAACATCACAAGTAACAGTAGCTTTACATCATGTACAGGGCTATTACAAATGATTGAAGCGATTTCATAAATTCACTGTAGCTCCATTCATTGACATATGGTCACGACACACTACAGATACATAGAAAAACTCAAAGTTTTGTTCGGCTGAAGCCGCACTTCAGGTTTCTGCCATCAGAGTGCTCGAGAGCGCAGTGAGACAAAATGGCGACAGGAGCCGAGAAAGCGTATGTCATGCTTGAAATGCACTCACTTCAGTCAGTCATAACAGTGCAGCGACACTTCAGGACGAAGTTCAACAAAGATCCACCAACTGCTAACTCCATTCGGTGATGGTATGCGCAGTTTAAAGCTTCTGGATACCTCTGTAAGGGGAAATCAATGGGTCCGGCTGCAGTGAGCGAAGAAACGGTTGAACGCGTGCGGGCAAGTTTCACACATAGCCCGCGGAAAATTGGCTCATGCCACAACTGGAGGCCAACAGCGCCGACTTCATCTTTCAACAGGATGGTGCCCCACTGCACTTCCATCACGATGTTCGGCATTTCTTAAACAGGAGATTGGAAAACCGATGGATCGGTCGTGGTGGAGATCATGATCAGCAAGTCATGTCATGGTCTCCACGCTCTCCCGACTTAACCCCATGCAATTTCTTTATGTGGGGTTATGTGAAAGATTCAGTGTTTAAACCTCCTCTACCAAGAAACGTGCCAGAACTGCGAGCTCGCATTAACGATGCTTTCAAACTCATTGATGGGGACATGCTGCGCCAAGTGTGGGAGGAACTTGATTATCGGCTTGATGTCTGCCGAATCACTAAAGGGGCACATATCGAACATTTGTGAATGCCTAAAAAAACTTTTTGAGTTTTTGTATGTGTGTGCAAAGCATTGTGAAAATATCTCAAATAATAAAGTTATTGTAGAGCTGTGAAATTGCTTCAATCATTTGCAATAACCCTGTATAATATGCAGAAGAAATCTTTTGTGCTGATGTTAAATACTGGCATTATTAGTTTTGGGAATTTTTGTGCCGAATCATGAGTATTGTAGTATGCTTGACATATCCCAGTCTGAATACAAGAAGGAACACCCAGTCTCAATATTCAAACAATTTCATGAGATGCTTGGACTTTGCAAAATTCAGAAGAAAGCTGACAGATCAGTTGGACATAAGAAGCAAGTCATGGGCCCTCTGTGTGTAGGTGATGCTCTATAACACTGTGTTGGTGACATCTACTGCTGGATCAATACAAATAATCAGTTTATGAAAATATACTCTGACAGAAAAAAAAATCTACTCACCAACTGGCAGCAGGAGAAAACCCACATGGAAGTTTAGTGTATGTGCAAGTTTTCAGAGCCAGTTTCTCCTTCTGCAGAAGGATTGAAGAGGAAGAAAGAAGGGGAAGGACTGGTGAGGTTTAGGAAATGGGGGGATTTATGAAAAAGTCGCTCAGAACATTGTATCAGGCGGGATTTACTGGACAGGTTGAAAAGGAAAGGCAAGTGCCAGATGAGTTTTAAAAACCTGTTCAAAGGTGCAGTGCCCAACAATTAGTCTTTCCTCCTCATCCTATCCAGTAAGTCTCCCTGACTAGGGAGTTCCAAGTGAGTTTTCTGTAACTCTCTCCATTTTCTGAACCTCACCAGTCCTGTTCACTCATCTTTCACCTTGAATCATCCTGCCAGAAGTAGTCACTGGCTGCAAAAGTTTGCACATTTTCTTAACTTTCATGCTGCCACATGGTGAGTAGATATTTTTTTAATCCAATTATGTGACACGTACTGATGTGAAACACAGTGGTCTATAGAACTACTCTTACCAGCATGCTAAACTTAGAAGAATTTGCAAGTGTGTTTCTCATGCGCAGATGCGTAGTGCTGATCAGTTATACAGAATTTTGTTTAAGTTTTTCATGGATGCATTTTTGATGGTGAGTCAGTTAAAACAATTTTTTGGTATCTTATTGGATTTGTGATTAATTGCCTATATTTTTGTGATTTAGGACTAAAAATTATGGTGGTACATGTGTGGCGCCGATGAGGTCAACACCAGTATCGATCTGAGCATCATCTTTGAACCAAGCAAACCATTATCTTTGTGTAGTTCCACCATCCAGTTCTTTGTTAGCCTTACTTGTGTAAAGAGGTGAATGAATGAACTCCTGATTATAAGGTGTTGTTTAATGTACCTCACCTGAGCATCTGCTTCACATGTATCACCAGGGAACTATGCTGGTCAATGGATTTCCCACTTTTTTTTCCATACAAGCATATGATCTACCTTCACCAGTCATACATGATCTGGCACAGTGTTCTTCTTGGTTACAATGATGACTGGATAGTTTTTGTGCAGGATGTGAATCCATCTATGAAATGTTTTGGGATTCATAATCAAAAGTTCAGTGATCTTCATACCTTTCTTGTTCTTTATTCATTCTGTGCATTATAAAGACATTTCCAATTGGCACATCTATCAGGAAGTAGAGAATCTGACGCCACCACTTACAAGAACATTGACATACTGCATAATCTTGTGCAAGTTAATTGAAGTGATCCACACCACCCATTATATTATTGTATGTTGCTACGGCTATTGGACAAGTAATAATGCTGGTAGTACAATCCTTATTCTTCCTTGACATGAATGTTGTTTCTCTAGGATTGTCTTAAGTTGTCAAAATAGTGACAGGTTTGTGGTCCATTCATTTTAAAGGTACAGTACCATGTTTGCATTGGAACTGAAATTCTCTTATTTCAATGATCCACAGTGGTAAAGACTTTGTCATATGCTACCTCACTGTCACTATGTTTCAGACCTTGAGTCATGTTAATGTTCTCCCCTAGAATTTTCTGGAGATCCTTCATCCAGTTTTCCTGTGTAAATACCAATTTTGTGACATAGCTTGTCTGAGTGCTAAACACAAGACTTTGTATCCTCATCTGATTGGCTTCAGAGGCATGTACTGCTTGAGTGATATCCATCCCATGAAAGGTATCATGCTTCCATACACAGCCTGTACCTTACTACCAGTTTGTGGCTTACAAATTTTGTTGTTCAGGAAGGTTATAAGCAGTGGTGAGGTATGAGGTAACTGGAATCAGTTTTAAAAAATTGTTAGAAGTAACAATACTGTTGTAATTATTATTATGCTATTGTTTACAATTATCATTTATTGTATCACATCGTGCCCTAGTATTACACTAAATAATGTCATTTTTGTCTATTACAGTACAAGGCCCAGCCTCAAAGATTAGGCCTGTTGAGCTTTATCGGATACTCAGAAATGTCTGCATGAAGGATGATATTAAAAATTCTGGTACTCTCAGTTTTATGTATAATTGATATCAGTTCTGCAATCCTTCTTGTCAAAAACATTAATCACAGATTTATAGAATGATGTCTGTTGTTTCACAGACTTGAGCAATCATTTTTCTATAGACAGTGAAGCAAGGTGAGAAAGTTTGGTATGCAACTGTGTATTTTGAAGATAAGTTTTGATTCTCTTCAGTGCGAAGAATTATCTTTCTGCTGAAGCACTGGTTGCAGGAAGGGTTAAAATGACTTCACCATTTGAATTACTGAAGTCTTTTTATAAGTCACTTAAGATATATTGAAAAAGAGCTGAAACCTGCTAGTGATTTGATAGATGTTCATCCTCTTGTGCCATTAAGTGTAACAGTTCAACATGATTGATCTGATCATCACTGTGCTCTGTTTCACTGTGCCCTCTGAAAGGAAGTTCTGGTGCAGCTAGGAAACTTGACTCCAATTAAACAGGCTTTCCCAGCAATATGTTGACATGTTGAATAATTGGGTCTTCTGCAAGTGCAAAGAACTGGCAGAAGACATGATTATTCAACATGTCAGTCCACCATGTGAATTTTTCTTCACTTGTTCATTATGCTCCTGAACATTTAATATCAAAAACAATGTCCAAACAAAGATCTATCATTGTACTGCCAAATTTAATGAGTATCCACATAGATGTAATATGGTCCTTCAAACTTTTGTGCTGTGTCCGTAAGTTGCTGAAATAGTTCATGTCACTCACACCATTTCTTGTCCACAACACATCAGAAGAAAACACAACACATAGTGAATGGCACAATTTTTGTCTCTCTTTACAGCCACACAACCATTTCTAAGAGGAGTATCATGATTATTGAAAATGTCTGACAATTTTTAGTTGTTATAGTTAAATAGGAAGATCTGGTGTAGGACACCCCTGTTTGATCACATCAGTTTCCCCTTTAAAACTGCGTCCTCAAAATGGATGATTGCACAGACTTTTCAACACACATTTACAGTCTGATATGATCATATCTCTTGAGGAGCCCATTGCTTCATCCGTATTGCTTCAGCAACGCAACTTCACTCTTAAACAAAAACTAATGAAAAATGATTAATAATATACCTTTTCACTAAAACTATAATGAATGAACAATAATATGTCAAAAACAGTATGAAACACTAAAATTTGTATCCTGATTTACATTGAACACTTTGAGCACTGTAGCGCTTGAAACAGTAACACACATGTCTTTAGAAGATCTGGAGAATCATAGGTGCTGCATGATTATCTACCGCCTGTAACACTGCACAGCGAGCTAGCAGAAGCAAGAGAGGGGATGAACCTTGCAATGGGTGAGTGTGCACTGTCAATCACTGTTGCTGGGAAGTTATAAGAGTGTAGCATGTAGCTGACCAGCCCCTGTGGCCTTCCAAACAGGTCACCAGGTTAACAGTACATTTTATAAATATGAAGTCTGGCCACAACTGAAATTGTAGAAAAAAACATATTCCAAGAATGTTTAAATGTAAAACAAATGCATCTTGCCTTTAACTGTAATCAGTTACTAGCACACATTGCCTGTGGTTATAAGAGGTCTGACCTTAGGAAGTTTATCATGATTTTGATGTCACTTGGAGGATTAAGTCTATTGTCATTTATGTCACTAGTTTCATATATCTTTTTGAAATGTCTGCATGTACAGGCTTTGATATATAAAGCTGATCAAAAGCATTTTCTGGACTCCAGTAGTGCATTACTCTTGGCAACACTACAATTTGTCACCTCATTTATGGTCTGATCAGACAGCCATTTTTGTTTCAGTTGCTCTTGATACAGATTCATCTACTGAACCACGTGCTCTACCATCTACGTAGGAAATAAAGAAAGGAAGTAATCTATCTCTGTACTGTGTTTTTTCAAAGGGTAGTTGACTGCTGGTTCTTGTGTAACAACGTTAAGCAAGTAGAAAACAGTGGGGTCATCTGACTGTTCCACTTTTGCCAACAGTTCTTCTGCACTTATGGTACCATTGCTAGAAATCTCTGTTCATTGTACAAGAAATGGTTACTATATTCTTGATATCAGCCTGTGGAACCTGCACAATGCCTGAAATGAATTCATCCTCTGTAACTTCATCACTTTGTTTCACGAACTTTAGGTTCAGTATGCAGTGAAAATAGCAAAAAAGAAAAGAATGATTGTGAGACAGGCAGTAAATGATAAACTAATTTTCAAATTACACTTGTTACCACTATTTAAGTTTACTTACCAGAAAGTGAAAACAATGCTAGAAACTTTGTTTATCACATAATAAAATTGTGAACTGATACAGGTCACAATAAGATATATTGCAGAAGCAAAGCAATGTATCTTGACAACAGTAGCAATGCCATGACAAACAGAAACTAATTGTGGTAGTTGTTTTTAATACACCTGGTACAGTGTATTATTACAAAATGTCAGGTACATACGTAGGTGGACAGATGTATCACCGAAGAGCTAAGAAAACCATATGCAAACAAAAAACATGAGTGTAATCGTAATAAGGAAGCAGTTGAACCAACACAGAATGACATTAAAATGAAAAAAGTGGGAATGCAAATAGTGTTGGCAAAAATTACTTAACAGTTGTTCACCAAAATATATGTTCCCTAGCAAATAAGACCCAACAGCTAGAAGTGGAGCTGGAGTCTACAGAGTGCTCAGTTGTTTGTCTCACTGAGCATTGGTGCAATGAGGCTGAAATTAATCAGTTAGTCTTGCAGTCTTATAACTTAGCATGTGCATACTGTAGGACTTCTATGAAGTGTGGAGGGTGTTGTATTTATGTAACACAAAATTATCAGTATAATACCAGAAGAGATTTAGGTGTAATCAGTAAAGAGCAACATTTTGAACTGGCAGCAGTTGAAATCAGGGACCAATACAGGTGTAGGAATTTGATTATCTTATGTATATACAGATCTCCTAGTGGATACTTCAACATCTTTTTCTCCAAACTTAATCATGTTCTTGACAAGATATCCACTCCAAAGAACGACATTCTCATATGTGGAGACCTAAATGTAGATAAACTGAATCCTGATGCTACATGGGACTCATTACTAAGTCTTGCTCAAAGTTTCAGTCTAGTTCCAATGGTTAACAGTGTAACAAGAATAACAAAATACTCAAAGACAGCTGTTGATCAGGTATTAACAAATTTAGGCAAAGAAAACTGAAGTGGTGGTAGCAGAGCTACGATTATCTGATCACTCAGGTCAAATCATCAATATAAAAGTGGCTCCAGAAGAAACAAAGAAAATGCATATTTACAGGCGATTTTTTTTTCTAAACAAAATAGATATGAGTTTGCCAAACAGATAGCAGGACAAACATGGGACTCAGTGTACTCAGAGGTAGATGCAAATGAAAAATTCAAAAACTTCATGAGAGTGTTTAGATTAAATTTTGAAGAAATATTTCCGAAGGTGTTATGTCCATTATCAACAGCAGGAAAAAACAAGTGGGTCACAAAAGGCATCAAAAAATCGTCTGAAACGCTAAAGTACCTGAGCTCCATTAAACACAGTCGAACTAAACCTGCTTTCTCACTCTTTTATAAAAGATATAGGAAAACATATAGGAAAATATTTCTTGCAGCAAAGAGAGCTCATAACTCCAAACTGGTGCTCTCTGCTGAAAACAAAAATAAGGCAGTATGGAAGATTGTAAAGCAGAAAACTGGTACCACAAAAATGAATGTATCAAACTTGAAAATCAAAGAGGAAGGGACTCTAATAGAAGACCCAATATATTTGGCAAACTATATAAATGATTATTTCAGTAGCATAGGAATAAAATTACAGGAAAATTTTCTAACAGCCCCTCAGGTCAAAAAGCCAAACAATGCTGCATCACATTCAATGGTGTTATTCCCTACAACTCAAGTAGAAGTCTACAGAGCACTCAGCAAACTGAAAAACAAAATCTCAGATGGTCTGGATGAAGTCCCCATTATTATAATTAAGGACTGTATCGAGAGCCTACTTCCACCTTTAGTTGATATTATAAACCAATCCTTCAAGCAGGGCTACTTTCCAGACTATTTAAAATATGCTAAATTGCTACCTCTCTTCAAAAAAGGTGATGCAAGGAAAAATTGAAAATAATAGGCCAATTTCTCTACTCTCATGCTTTGCAAAAATATTAGAAACTATTATGAAAGATAGGCTAATGAATTATTTGAATAAATACAACTTACTGTCTGTTGACCAGCTTGGATTTCGATCAGGGAAAAGCACAGAATCAGCAACAGCACACCTCACAAAACACATTCTAGAAGCATTAGATAATTACACAACAGGTATATTTCTTGATCTAACTAAAGCATTTGATACAGTAGACCACAACATATTCTTTAATAAGTTAGACGAACTGGGAGTAAGGGGACTTGTGAAAAAGTGGTTCCAGTCATATCTAAAAAATAGAAGACAGATAGCTGAAATCTCACATATTTAAAGTTGCTCAAACTATATTGTAAAGTATACTTCAGATCCAAATTATGTAAATATAGGTGTCCCACAGGGTAGTGTCCTTGGCCCAATACTATTCCTCATTTACATAAATGACTTCCCACAGAGCATCAAGCATGGACAAACAATATTGTTTGCAGATGACTCAAATGTTCTAATCAGTGACAAATCACCAGATGCACTGAAAGAGAAAGCTGAACAAACACTAAACAGTGTACATGAGTGGGCATCCAATAATAAACTAACACAGAATTAAAAAAAAAAAAAAACTTCTATGTCTGCAAAAAAACACACTATAAAAACTTTAACTTAAACGATGAAACTATAGAATGTGTAGACTACACAAAATTTCTTGGTATGCATGTTGACAGTCAGTTAAAGTGGGAAGAACATATTAAAATACTTAGTAACAGAATCGCTACAGCATGCTATGCTCTTAGAATTCTGACTGCAGTGTGTGATATTACATGTGTCAGATCTGTATATTTTTCTTATATCCACTCTGTTATTACCTATGGAATAATACTTTGGGGAGTCAACTGTAAAAATATTCAAATAGTTTTCAAATTAGAGAAAAGAGCAATTCGTATAAAAACCAAGAGTGGCAGTAGAGCTCACTGCCTCGAACATTTCCAAAAGCTGGAAATCTTAACTGTCCCCTGTGAATACATTTTTCAAAGTATTATGTAAGTAAAAAATATTGACTGCTATGTTAAAAATTCTTTAGTGCACAGCTATGAAACTAGAAACCAATACAATGTGCACCAAGAGAGGAGAAATAAAGTTAAAATTCAGCAGAGCTTTTTGTACAATGCTGTTAAATTATATAATAAATTACCCCAAAATATGAAAGATATTGACACAATTGGACAGTTAGACACAAAACTAAAAAAAAATTTTATTAAATAAAAGTTATTATGCAGTAATGGACTATCTGAATTAAAACACGTAGTGTAATTAAAGTAGCCTGCATTGTAATACATGAGGAAATAATTACAATATGAAATTCAGAATTGTACAGTACTATAAGAAAATTACATAAGGATATAAAACTAATGTAAGATACCTTAAATATGTGTGTAAATATTAATTTTATGTGTATAAATTGTAGGTATATTGTATTGTATATGATTTTGATGACGAAATCTACACAATGTAAATTGTTACATGGATTAATAAAGAAATCAATCAATCAATCAATCGAAAGCTTTGGGATACCCCAAAGTTGGTGGTAGTATGTTTCCTCAGGACCACAAAAGACATTAATTTTGTGGTAAGTATACTTCGTAAGCTGCTTTCAGAAACTACTTTGGTTGCAAGAATGGTTCCCAAGAACCCTTAAAACACTTATTTGGTAGGATTTATACTTCCCACAGCCCAAGAAGCTACATTTCACAGCATACAGAAATGACAGCTGGTTGGAGCAGACGGTCATTAGATGAAAGTGGCAAAGAGAAGTGAAGACGTGCATTCCCATAAATGCTGTAAAGAAATACTGTATAGTTAATGGGAAGCATATCCCCACGGCCCATAAAAGGGTTAAGTAAGTCTTTCAGGTAAATCTGTGTTCATGTGACCAGTAAGCAGAGGCCTTTAAGTTTTTGGAGCTCTTTACAAACCTGACTGATGGAAGACAACTCTACTTGCAGCCATCTCTCCAAAAAATCAACTAAAGTCTGCAATATCACTTGAGTGGAAGGATCCAGATGGAACTGAGCAAATAATACCACAGCAAGAAAAAATTACAGTACCAGAAATCAACCACAATGTTGTCAAGAGGACAGTAACGAACAATGGAGTAGGAAGATCAGTTTGCAGGAACAGGATATTCAAAAGTCCAGAAACACACTGTGCTCCTAGAAGATCCTCAAGACCAATAAAACCCAGAGTTCAAAGTGACATGTTTTTGTGGGAAAGTAAAGCAACTAACAAATTCCCAGTACTGGGTAAAAACAACTGGCCAAGCCAGCTAGTTAAAACAACAGAAGCTGTTGCATCAACTGCAGACTCTTCAGCATCACTTACTCAATCAAATGTGGTGGAGTATATAACTCCAGTTACTGCAACACCAGGCAGCTCGGCACCTCCTCGGACTGTACGGAGCAAGAAGGCACCTCAACAGCTACCTTGACAACTAGACAGAAGCCAGGTTGGGTAGTAGATCAAGAAATGCAAGATCGCCAAAGAACAGGAACACTTTTAGTGCCTGGATCCAGAACTTATGTAAGTGAACCAACTCAGTGCATTTTAAAGGAAGATAATCAGAGTGACCAGTTAAAAATACCACTAAGGCTCATGCACCTAAACATACAGTACTGGCAGGTCGACAGACACACAAACATACACACAGAATTCAAGCTTTCGCAACAAACTGTTGCCTCATCAGGAAAGAGACAGTGTTAGATGCTGGAATATGGATTTTCACTACTCTGACCACAAATGCCAGCTTGTAGATATATTTTTCCTACGTGGAATGTTTCCCTCTATTATAACCTAAACATACAGTACCTTAGAAATAAGCTTAATATATTACAGGTTTTTGTAAGTGAACAGTCACCTCATATAATAGTGTTAACTGAGCATGGATTAAAATCTGATGAAATTATTTACTGTAAACTAGAGGGCTACTCCTTAGCAAATAGTTATTGTATACATCAATGTGGTGGTGTGGCAGTTTACTTTAGTGAGAATCTCGAGTACAAGAAAATAAACTATCTAGACCAGTACAACAAAGAAGGCTTGATTGAAGTGACAGGCATTGAAGTCCACACCAAAGAGTGTAGAGAGGTTATGAGAAAACATAAAGTTATTGGGATTTACCATCCACCAAAGGCTGATGTAGTTAGCTTCATAGACATATTTAGTAGAGGAGTGGGACGTTGTGGTCCCAGTGACCTAACTATATTTGGTGATCAGAATATTGAGGCAAAATCTTCCAGTTTGTGTAATATGAGGTTAATAGATACTCTGAACTCATATAATCCCATAAATGTAGTAAATAGTGATACCAGGGTAACAAAGTCCATATCTAGCAGAATTGATTATGTTATACTATGTAAACATATTAAAGACCGTGTTAGATGCTGGAATATGGATTTTCACTACTCTGACCACAAATGCCAGCTTGTAGAGTATGTAAACACAAGCATCCCAAAAATGACAAAAGTTATCGAAAATAAAAGAATCCTAAAAGAGGGTAACATCCTTGCCTTAAGAAATAAATTAGCTATAGAGGACTGGTATCTGGTTTACCAGACTGAAGGATCTGAAAACAAATGGGCCAAATTCTATGATACTATGCTAAGACACTTTGACAGATGCTGCCCTGTTACGAAAATACAAAGAGTGTTCACCCATAACCAAAGTGCAAAAACCAACAGACTGATACTTCCAGCAAATATGATAAAACTCAGGCAAAACATCCAGGACCTGGATGTGTTACACAAGTCAACAAACCTGCAGGTTTTTAAAGCCAAGTACAACGAAGCCAAGAAAATCTTTAAGAAAGAGCTTTCAAATCTAAGAAAACAGATATACAGCAGTGAAATAGCTCAATCAGACAATATAGCCAAGACCTCATGGAGAATTGTAAATCAATTTCGCAAAGCCACACCGAAGCCAGAAACTGAAATTTTAATTATAAGACATGAAGGAAACACAATTAAAGAGCCTAATGAAGTCTGCAATGTTTTCAATAAATACATTATATCTGCAGCTGTTAGTCCAATTAATAACACAGTTGTGAGTAGTGAGGTAAAGCTCTGCCCCTTTGAAGAGCCACCTTTTGAATTCAAACAAGTAAGTGAAAAAGAAATAGGCAGGATAATAAATAACCTAAAGAATAAGTTCTCATCTGGGTGGAATGGTTTGAGTAGTATCGTGATTAAAAAATGTAATAAGGAATTAGTTAAAATAATCACCCACCTGGTAAACTGCAGTATCAGAGAACATACATTTCCAAATGTATTGAAATGGAGCACAGTTAAACCAGTGCATAAAAAAGGATCCAAGGAAGAGGTTTCAAATTTCAGGCCTATATCATTAATACCTGTCTTCAGCAAAGTATTTGAAGTTGTGCTGCTGACACAACTTAGTGACTATTTCTTGAAAAATAAGTTCCTAACAGAGGCACAACATGGATTCCGAAAAGATCATAGTACTATCACAGCAATTATGGACTTTCTTCGCAAAACGTATGGTGCCCTTGATCAAGGAATGCAAACAGCTGGCATATTTCCAGACCTTACTAAAGCCTTTGACTCAGTAAACCATGAGTTACTTTTAAGTAAACTTGAGTCATACAATGTAAATGTTGCATCCATGCAATTGCTGGCTACATATTTATTTAACTGAATGCAGTGTACAATGCTGACTTACAAAATCAATAATCAGATCATTAATTTCCAGTCCAAATATGAGAGTCACACAAGGTGTACCCCAGGGCTCAATTTTGGGCCCTTTCCTTTTCCTAGTGTACATAAATGATATAGAGCAACCTTTCAACTCCCAAAGGGTAACCTATGCAGACGATACCTCACTGTTATTTCTGGGTAAACAAAATGATGAGTTAACGTTGGTAGCCACTGAGGGACTACAGCAAATAACTACTTATTTCCAAGATCAAGGTTTGAAAGTTAATATCAGTAAATCTCAGTTATTGCCATTTAAACTTACAAACTCACACCAAACCTCTATCAGTAATATAGGTGGAATTGAAGTAGTGGACACAGAAGGCTGCAGATTTCTAGGTATTCACCTAGATGAAAATCTGAGATGGATAAACCATATCAAATTTTTATGCAATAAAATCAGCAGTTCATTACATCTAATCAGCCAGTTATCAAAAGTAGTTCCACATCAGACATTAAAAACAATTTGTTATGGAACCATTTTTCCCAGATTAATTACGGGATAGAGATATGGGGTTGTGCTGCCGACATACATAAGAACAGAATATTAACCCTACAGAAAAGAGCAATCAGAATTATCCATGGATTAGGGTATAGAGATTCATGCAGGGAAATCTTTGTTCATCATAAATACCTCACAGTCTACTCACTGTATCTTTACAAATTAATTATATTTTTTGTGACACATCAAAACAAAGAAACAAAGTGCTCCGATATGCATGCCTATAATACAAGAAATAAAGACTGCTACTACAGACAAAAAACAAAATTAAAAACAACAGACCATAGTCCATGCATTAGTGGTCAAATATGGTACAACAGATTACTGAGCTCTATAAGGTGCCACAAAGGGAACTTATTCAAAGTGAAACTGAAACATTTCTTGATTGACAAGTGTTTATACTCTTTAAGTGAATATATATATATATATATATATATATATATATATATATATATATATATATATATATATATATATATATATATATATCTAAAAAGAAAGATGATGAGACTTACCAAACAAAAGCGCTGGCAGGTCGATAGACACACAAACAAACACAAATATACACACAAAATTCAAGCTTTCGCAACAAACTGTTGCCTCATCAGGAAAGAGGGAAGGAGAGGGAAAGACGAAAGGATGTGGGTTTTAAGGGAGAGGGTAAGGAGTCATTCCAATCCCGGGAGCGGAAAGACTTACCTTAGGGGGAAAAAAGGACAGGTATACAATCGCACACACACACATATCCATCCACACATACAGACACAAGCAGACATATTTAAAGACCAATATATATATATATATATATATATATATATATATATATATATATATGTCTGCTTGTGTCTGTATATGTGTGGATGGATGGATGTGTGTGTGTGTGTGTGTGTGTGTGTGTGTGTGTGTGTGTGTGTGTGTGTGTGTGTGTGTGTGTGTGTGTGTGTGTGTGTGTGTGTGTGTGTGTGTGTGCGTGCGCGCGCGCGCGCGAGAGTGTATACCCGTCCTTTTTTCCCCCTAAGGTAAGTCTTTCCACTCCCGGGATTGGAATGACTCCTTACCCTCTCCCTTAAAACCCACATCCTTTCGTCTTTCCCTCTCCTTCCCTCTTTCCTGATGAGGCAACAGTTTGTTGCAAAAGCTAGAATTTTGTGTGTATGTTTGTGTGTCTATCGACCTGCCAGTGCTTTCGTTCGGTAAGTCACATCATCTTTGTTTTTATATATATAAACTTGTAAAAAAATGCTATGACGTTTGCAAAAGACACCAGTTGGTGTCTCCATGCAAAAAAATACAATAAATAAATAAACATCAACTCAGCAAGGGATGTTAATATAAACAAATTTTTATTACAACAATATTATGGAAAGGATAGCTTGGCTCTCACCACATGGAGGTGGTGCAGAGTTACATTAAGGCACAATGAAAGGACTGTTAAACGTTGAAGCTTTCAGGCACAGCAGTCAGACACAGTGCCCATGTGAGTGGCTCGGACTTGGCTACAAATGCTAATGAGACTGTGCAACAGCACCTCATCATGGGGAGTGAGGGAAAGAATGTTTCACAAATGATGTATTTTGTGTTGTCCAAGGTATCTGATATGAAGATACCAATATTTTGTGAGAATACTTTTTTATGAAGTTGATAGTGAAGTAAATTACTGGTTTTTGTTATACTAAATTGAAGACAAACATGTACCACATGATTCAGCTACCAGAGCAGGAGAGAATTTCATGAGAGCAGAAACAATTTGGAGCTGCAGTGTTATGTCTCCTGTGTTTTATTGTTTTATTTAGCTTTCGAAAGACATGATGCTGATATCAATAAAATTTTTATCTGTTGTTCTGGCAGACATTACACAGTAGGATCAGTCAAGTCTCCACTTTTTCTGTAGAATAATTTATTTATGCTGAATTATGATGCATCAGTTTTAATGAACACCAACCAATGTAAATCAATCAATATATACAGCCATTCACTTTAAACTACTGAAGTTATGGCAGTTCTTTCCCGTAACACCATTATTAAGTTTTGTTGCATTCCATTACTGTAGGGGGAGTGTGGGAGACAATTGCTTCAATACCTCTATCCACCATGTGGACAGATTTTGCCTTTACAGATATAATGGGGATGGCACAGTGGATTTTTCACTTTATACTGGTTCTTGAAACTCTCTAAGCATTCTTGTCAGTGGAAAACTTGGATCTATTTTCAAATTTGTGCCAGTTCAAGATTATCTTCATGAGGTGCTATCATAAGTAAAACAAACCTACCACTATTTGTGCTTTCTTCTTTGTATGAATTCAGTACTCCCTCTTAATCTTATTTAGTAAGCATCCTGACATTATTTTCCCAGTATCCTACTCATGAACTGAAGACCACTATCAGCTTTACCCACAGCTGAGCATACGTGATTATTCCATTTCACCCAAGTGTTTGTTGTCATAGAATTTTACATTTTTGCATTTTGTGATATGCACAATTTTACATTTTTGAATATCTGAAGCCAGTTGTCAGTCTTTGCAGCACTACAAATCTTATCAAGATCTGACCGAGTATGTGTGCAGCTTTTTCTTATGTACTTCTTTGTAATTAACTGCACCATATGCAAAAGTTCTGAGGCTACTATTAATATTGTTTGCTAGGTCATTACTATAAATCGGATACAAGGATCTCAACACACTTTTCTGGGGGAAGCCTGAAGTTCTATCAACATCTGTTGATGACTGCTCATGGTTACATGTTGCATCACCCATACCAAGAAATCCATTCACAAATATTGTTTCATGTCGTATTATCATGGTTTTGGTAATAAGCATTAGTGTTATCAAGGGTCAAGTGCTTTTTTGGAGTCATGTACTGTATCTACCAGACTTTCTTGATGTACAGCTTCTAGGATTTCATGTTAGACAGGTGCAAGGTAGGTTTCATGTGACTGATGTTTTCAGAATCCATTGCAGATGGCATGGAGGAAGTCCTTCTTGATGAGACACCCCATTACATTTGCTTCTAAATATGTCTTAAAATTCTATAACAGATAGATGACAGTGATATTGAGCAGTAGTTTTGTGTATCATTTCTGCAATTCGGGGCATCCACAGAAATTTATCCAAGAGAGGCAAGATTCTAAAATTACTATTTTTACTATTACTGGGTTAATGAGATTGTGAATAGGTTGTGCCCAAGAACAATTTGACATATATCCATTACAAATATTAAGATTACTTTCAAACCTAAAGGGAAAGCAATTTTCATTAGTGCCTGCAAAGTTCAAAAATATTCCCAAAATATATTTTTATTTGTACATAACTGATGTTAAACAATGGAAAATCCAGGATGGAATGTAAAAATATTATGAAAAGGAAAGTTGCTACTCACCATATAGCAGAGATGGCAAGACAGAGAGAGAGACAAAAAAATAAAACCTTCCAAACCCACTGAATAAATCCTATTGGACATCAGCAGAAATAATAGACAAATAGTTATCCTGTTTAATACTCCTGAAACAGGAAAAAATCTAAAAGAAATGCTTATCCTACTTTGCTACCATCTTTACATCTCTATATCCAATCATGCTAATGGATTTATTTTGTTATTTTCATGACTTCTATTTTTAATGTTGATGGTCGTAAAAAGATTCAAAAAGCTGTGTTTCAAATGCTACATTTTTTGTGTTGCTTGGGTAAAATGTAGCCCGGGAGCAGCATCTGATAAGATGAATGTGAGTAACACGCTGAAACAAACCTTCAGTTGACCAATATAACTGACTTGACAACCTAGGACTAAATAAATACAGTCCTTGTCTCCTCAGTATGGTATGTCATCCACTCATTATGAACAGATTGTATAATTGCTAACACAATGACTGCATGTAGAACTGTGTCCAAAAGTTCTCCGAGTGTATTTCAACAATGTTCTCTAAAGATCCAATGCTGCACCAAGGAAATGCTATGATTTACTTTGCACATATTGACTACAAAACTTAATTTATGCAGTGCTTGTTGAAGCCACAATGTTTCTCTTTGTGCTTGGAATTGCTAAACCTGGAGTTTAGAAGCATCACAGACAGCCATTTCCAGAAAAGTGTGAGAATGTTATAATGAATATGGAATCTGTGACCCAGATTCCAGAAGGGACTAAGTGCCTGCTATACTCCCCACATTGCACCCCCCCTCTCCCCAGTCCCTTGTGGATGAATATGTCTGCAAGCCTTCTTGTAGACTGGTGTCACCTGTGCTTTTTTTTCCAACTACTGTGCACAACAGTAATTTGTTCAAGCTGTCAACAGTATATTATGGTTAAAAGAGGGCAGCTTGAATACCTCACCCACAAATTTGACATACGCAGTGCAGCCACAATATGACCACTGCCTGTGTTTGACTTCAAAATACAGTAACCACTCACAGATGACAGCACTAGCAGTAGAGGGTACATAAAGCTTGATGGAACAATGCGGAAAACAGTGCAGTCATCATCATAGTGCAGAAATGGAGGGATTTGTCTGACATCCAAAAGGTCACACTCATTGGCTTTTGAGCAAAGCGTGGAAGCATTTCTGAAATGGCTAAGTTTGTAAACTTACTGTAAGGAAGACACATCAAGTTGCAGACAGGCACAATTAAAAGGTGTTCTCAGCTCCTATAATTATCCCCAGATCCCTACCCTACAACCTCCTGATGTTGCATCTGTTGGCAGTCTAGTCCCTGCACACTCCACCAGACAACGTTCTTCTCTCTCCCCACCCATACACTACTATCCCTCCCCATTCCCCACTTCATCCAGATTTCTGCTTGCATCGCAAGTGATAGTTGCATTCTGACCCAAGATGCTGGAGTTAGTGGTCATGTGTGTGTGAGCTGTGCCTGCTTGTATGTGTGAATGGTGTGTCTCTCTTTTACTGTTGAAGGCTGTGGCTGAAAGCTTTATGTAAGTGTCTTAATTGTGCCTGTCTGCAACTTGACATGTCTTTAGAGTAAGTAGCAATCTGTCTTTTCCTACACTGCAATATTCCTACCTGGATTTTCCATTGTTTAATTAAATTTGTAAACCGTTTGTGTGCCACCGTGGTTAAAGTGTACTGTGCATGCCAAAACGACATACCCAAAACTGTCAGTGGAGCAGTTGTGTGTACCACAGGCCATAGATGACGGGGATGAATGATGTATAGATGAATGGTGTATACATTCAGCTGTTGAGCAAAGGGCAATCCAGGTGAACCAAGGGGCTACCAACAGTGCCTTTTCAATGACCATTCAGCAAACATTGCTGTATATGGGCCTCTGCAGCGTACGCCTGATTTGTGCACCCATGTTGACTGCTGTCCATCAGTGATTAAGAGTTGAATTTGTTCACAGTTACCACAACTGAATGTCCACTGAGTGGTGGACTTCGCAGATGAATCATGTTTTATGCTCCAATGGACAGACGATTACTGGCATGTATGGTATGAAACAACTGAAAGCAAACAATTGTTGAAAGCGTCCAGGCAGGAGAAGGGAGCATTATGGTCCGGGAAATGTTTTTGTGGTACTCTCTGTCATTACAGAAAGCACAATGGATCAACAGAACAAAGTGTCTATCCCTAGGCACCACATCCACAACTACATGCAGTCTGATTTTCCTCGGCAGGATGGCACCTACCAGTAGGATAACACAACCTGTTACACAGCTTGTTATTACACAGCTTGTTATGTACGTGCATGGTTTGAAGAGCACCAGAATGAGTTTACCATACTCTCCTGGCCACCATACTCCTATAATTTCAACCCAATCGAGAATCTGTGGGACCTCCTCGAACGGGCTGTACACGCCATGGATCCTCAACCAAGAAACAGTATAGGAGTCAAACATGGTTCCACTTGTCAGTTGATATCTTCCAGAACCTCACTGGCTCTCTCCCTACCCTTCTTGTACTGGCCTGTGCTGCAAAAGATGGTTATTCAGGATTTTTACATGTGATTAAATTAATGTGACTGAATGTATAATCTGATAGGGATTCCATTGAGTCTTGGGTTCTTGTTTGATTTTACTGATTTCAGCTGTTTCTCAACACCACTGACACTAATATCTGGAATGGGCCAAGGATTTAATTATCAAATCACTCCTGCTTCTTTCTTTGTAAAGGGAGTTTAGCATTTCTGTTTTTGCTCTGCTACCCTTGCTTTCATTTCATGTGTCAACATGAGTGGCCTGTCACTAACTTTGGTGTCAATGACAGTGTTTACCCACAACCACAATTTCTTTGAGTTTTGTGAGAGGCCTTCAACAACACTGTGCAATGTTATTCATTCAAAGCATCATCACGAACTGACAGTTAAGCATGTTTTGCTTAACATCCACGAATAGACTTACGCTTTGTTTTAAACCTGTTGTGCAGTCACTGTTTCCTTAGCAGTTTCTTTGCAGAGAGAGTACACTATGGGACTGTGGAGAAGGGGAAGGCATGAGGAGAGAGTAATCCCATCATTAACTGTATTATTAGTTACACATCTCTCCAGGCTTGGTCAACCATCCATCTAAACTTGAACCAAAGTTCCTCCACATGTTCATACTCATAGGTAAAGATTTCCAGATCTTTGTTAAACCATGATTGGTTTCATGCTAATTTAGGTGCATCCTTAGGTGATCTAAACAGGGATTAAAAAAGAAAATATTTTACAAATTTGTTCTATGCCTTAGTAAATATTGCTATATGGAAAAGAAAATTCTTGTGCTTTATGTACTTACACAAATTGTGTGCACAACATTATTCTACATTGTCCTGAAGGTTGTCCCCAACATTCATGCCATTGATAAATTAAAACTCTCTAGAAATGTTTGTTGAACTGATAAAAAGGGAGAGTCCCTAAAACAAAATGAAATGAGTATTTGGTGTGAAGTGAATAAAATAAGCTCTAAAAAGCATGCAAAAATGTATGTAAGCACCAATAAAATGGCCATAAGGAAAACCAAACTATATAGAATCCTGTACAAGCAGGTGTGAGGAAAACTGCATTGGCCATGGTATCCAAAAAAACCAGTGAAACAGTGCTGGCTAGATAAAGTGGGATTAGTGCACTAAATGGTGAAGTGTGAAAGAGGGGGGGGAGGTGCTGTACATAAAAATAAATTAAAATTTAAATACGCAAGTGATATAAAACATGGACAATGTGTGGACAGGAAACTAATATGATAAATCCCGCATGATGCCGACTACTAATATTTATAATCCTTGTTTAGATCACTTGAGGATGTATCTAAATTGGCATGAAGCCAGTCATGGTTTTAATAAACTTTGTACAACCAGAGTTGTGTTTTTTGCCTTCTTATAAAAATGTGGTCACTTAGCTGCCATTACCTGCAACTCTAAATAATATGTATATTTTGAGCTCTTCATTGTGATACAACATGACACTACTTTTTTTTATCGAGTTCACTGGAAGTGTAATATCCTCCTACATGTTCTAGTTACCATTTATACTTGGTCATCATTGTTGCTGTGACTTACTCATTGTCACTGATACCAGATTTAATGTATGAGGCATGTTTTTTAAATAAGGTCCATTTGAACATTAGTACACAAAAAGGTTATTTCAAAAAAGTAAATTTCTTTTCAGAAAGTACATACTTCACTCTGCTTTTTGACATAGTTGCCAAGTTTTTTCAAACACGTATCATACCTCTCAACCAATTTTAAAATACCCTCATCATAAAAACTTGCCGCCTGCTCCAATAACGAAGAGTTCACTGCTATTTTCACATCATCATCATCATCATTGTAACGGTCACCATGAGGTGTTGTTTGAGGTGAAGGAACAGATGGTAATTGCTCAGTGCAAGATCCAGACTGTAGGGTGGGTGGTTTAGAAATTCCCAACCAAAACTGTTCAATAAATTGCAGGTCTCACCTGCAGTGTGAGGTCTTTCACTGCCTTGGAGGAGGACAATTCCCTTTGTCAGCATGCTGTGTCTTTTGTTTTGAATCACTCTGCGTAGCTTTCTCAGGGTTTTGCAGTATGCTTCTGCACTGATAGTTGTTCCTCGTTGGATGAAGTCAACCAACAAAACACCATGCCTATCCCAAAACATTAATGCCATGATTTTGCACTGGGACAGAGTCTGTTTGTCCTTCACCTTTACAGGTGAGTGTGTGTGTGTGCCTCCATTCAATGCTCTGTTGCTTTGATTCGAGTATGATATGTGAAACCCATGTTTCGTCTCCTGTTATGATCTGACTCAAGAAGCTGTCACCTCCTTCATGGTAATGAGTCAAGAACTTCATCGCACACTCAAATATCTGGTTTTTGTGGTCATCTGTTAGGAGTTTCTGGACCCAACGGGAGCACGGTTTCCTAAACTTCAGGTATTCAGAAACAATGTTGTAAAGCACTGATCTCAACACATCAGGAAATTCATTTGAGAGACCTGCTATTGTGAAGCACCTGCTCTCACGAATCGTCACTTCAGCTGAAGCCACCAAATTGTCTGTAATCAAAGAAGGGCAACTGGAGTGGTCCTCATCACAGACGTTGTCACAGCCATCTTTGAATTCTCATACCCACTTATGCACTTTGCTTTCACTCCTAACAGTATCACCGTAAACTTCGCAAATCCGTCAATGAATTTCTGCAGCAGACAGGTTTCTTGCTGACAAAAACTGTATCACTGAGCAAACCTCACATGTGACAGGTGAGTTGATAGTCAAACATTTTGAAAGCACAGAACAGAACCGTACAGGTTAGCTACAGAGCTGAAACTGAGCACAGTTGCTCGAGAGGTATGCCAGTACAAGACGCATGTGCTTGTTGCGGTATTTGCATGAAATACTAGTGTCTACAACAAAATGGACCTTACTCAAAAAACACACCTCATAGAATCAGCAGGCAGGTCCATTTGTTGCCATTAAATCTAATACCTTGGTCAGGAGGGGCTTCTGAGTTGTCTGTTGTAAGTAGTTTTCAGAAAAACCTTGCAGTATTGCTTCATAAGATGTGTTGTCACAGGCACCACTTCCAAATCTGTATTTGTTCTAATCAATTGCTGGATGATTAAAGTCTTCTTCAATGATGACAGCATGACTAGGGAACAAATTTTCTAGGAAGCTGAAATTTTCTTTATCTGATTTTGGTGGTGATTTTGCCTGTGTGTTAACACAAATAGTACACCAAAGCCATTCTATCCTACACATATTTAAGTCTGTTTACATAATTAGCTATGATCTAAATAATAATTTAGTCCCATGTAACAAAAGTTTGATATCTGTGACTCTTTAGTGGTGCGTTTTCACAGGCATAGGTTTGAGCCCAACTTCTAATATTGCACACTATTTTAAACTACCAGGAAGTTTCATCACATGAATCAGATCACCATCAACTCTGACTCTGGCTGCGTAAACAGTCTATAGAGCAGTCACATAGGCTTTCTAATTATATTTCTTTAGTTCATTTCTGCCCCAGTTAGGTGAAGTTTGTCAAATTCTGTTACCTTACATTAACTTCCATAATTAATCTTTTAGTTGTGTATTCATTTGGAAAACCCTAACCAAATGCAAAAATTTTAAAATACCTTCACAACAACTTTCCAGTATTATTAAAGTTTGGAAGATCGATTATACAAGTACTGTTTATGGGGTTATTGGATAGGAAAGAAAATAAACAGAAGTATTTGTGAATATGGACACCATTTTACTTCATTTTTGAATTACTTATTTGGTCAAATCACAGTAGCAATGAAGATTACAGCACCAAAAGTTGCCCAAGATGAATCTCACAGTTCTTAGTTAAGTAAACAGTAGAGTGAAACGGAAGTTAGCATTAAGAGTCACAACTCTCAACATCAAGGGACTAAAAATGTGCTCAGTAGGAGAAGATTGTTGTAATCTCAAATGGTGTTGTCAAACTCAGCATTTTGCCACTTATTTTAGAGGAGCAACAAGAAACATACCAGAATGCCCCAATGGGTGTGTCCTAATAAAACAGAATTTATTTCAGTAATGTATTGTAATGATTCCTTCAAGTCTGGTATACACTAGTAAATTCATCATCAATGGAATATTTGCAAAGCAAACAGATATGCTATCATGCATGGACCTTCTAACACTGCTACAATTGGCATGCACTATCATCAGTTTGTCTATAAAGATTCAGAGGTCAACTCCTAAAAACAAAAATTGAGGCCTTAGGTATGAGTTTGTCAGTGATAACATTTTATTTCACTAATTATGCAATAATAGATGCTACATACTTTGATTTTTGAACACCAACAGCTCCTCATCAGTATTTCACAGTGTTGTGCCATGCAGTCATATAGCATGGTCACCACTCATAAGAGCACTGTGTACCAATGCTCCAGTGGCAGCAGCGCAGCATACTCCTAAGTGCTCACAGTGAGGATATCACAAGAGATGCAGCAGTCATACTGCTGGAGTCAATGGATCCAATTAGAATCCTAAGTGATTAGGTCACATCATTGCAGCCCAGAAGGGCAGTCATCTGGTGGGTCACCAGGAGTATGGAGCGTGTCTCCTCTAAGTTGTGGCTCTGTTATTGTGATCATCTTTATGGAAGATTAACTTCAGCTACAGACCAGGACATGAGTGATTATGCTAAGCTATGTTTCACCTTGTTTTCAGACTAAATGCTCTAAGTTGTAATTAATTCTGACTTTTCATTTGATATTTTGTACCTCAGATGCAACAGACAGCACTTTTTTCTACCAAGTGTGGAGATTGTACCAAGCAGTGTACTGTGTGGTAACACAATCTTTGGTGGTGGATTTGCAAATCTGATCAAAATTTGCATGTATTTTATATCAGTATTAATAGATTAATTCTCCACATAAAACAGAATATAATTAATATTAAATTCCTTACTCTTTAGGTTGGATAGGAGTTCGTGGAGTGGAAATTAATCCTTGTGATTTGTTTTCTTTTCACTTCAACACAAGTATCACAACACTCTGCTGAGGCAGAGCAAAGGAGAGAGAAGAATTACACTAGTACCAATTAATTACTGGCAGCAGAACTCTCTTGCAACATAGGTGTGACATGAAGCAATGCCTGAGGCAGTGTGTGCTACTGTGCTAACCGGACAGAGAATATTTGATGTTAGTTTAATATTGTGTGACCTGAGGGACAATAAAAAGATTACATTTTATGTACTGTTATACTGGATATGAAATTTTGCCTTTGAAAAGCAAAATCTATCTTTGTCAGACATCGTCTCTAAAATGTCTGTTGCACTTAGATCTAATTAGATTGTTTTGTATTTAAATAATATTTTGATACATGTAATCTGAAAGTCTGCAGACAGGAGTGATGAGGCTAATAATGCAGAGTGATTTGTTAAACTGAAGAAGTGTGTTATTTTCTTAAGAAGTTAGTTGAACTGATTCTAATGAATTTTTTGCTGCTTTGTTTTAGTGTGTAGTATGTAGCATGATAATTGAGTCTTCTTTAATGCTGCATTCAGATACTGAAGTATAAAAATTTTGTTGCTAAATGGGAAGAAATAATTTTCAATACATTCCATTTTATAAAATTTTGTATGTTATTTTATGTGGTCTTTTTTTTCTGTTCTCACAATTTCAAACTGTCTGTATGTTTACATTAATTGTGTTCAAAATATTTTCTGAGATCACACGTCATTTTGTTTGGAGTAATGGAGAAAGATGAATCGGAAAGTCAAATAGTGTTTTCTGGCAAACAGATCTAAATGTTCTGATACAAGGAGGATGTTTGCTATAATTGGAAATCCATTTATAGTTTTTAGGATTGACTGGAAGCAGATCTATTTCATTATGTGTAAGAGAAACACAATGCACTTACATGGTTCCAATACCACACCTTAAGGTGCGCCGCAGTTTATCATAGTTCTTTACATATAAGTGAAGTCATCCATAGATTCACAGGCGATTTACTTCTGTCAGAGGTTCAAGATACTTTTACAGTTATGTGACTGTTTGACATCTCTTGTTAAAACCAAGCATCCGTATATCTTTCCTGGAATCTAATTACTGAAATAGTTGTTACATGGTGCATGGCAGTTATTATTATTATTATTATTATTATTATTACACATGCAGAGCAGTTTATAATGTATTAAAGTCTGCCTCCATTCCCCACCAATTTAGGGATGAGGCCTGACAGTGCACAAAATTTCACCATCCTTGTAATGCTGGAACTGTATCTGTGAGGATGGTGGGAAGATCTCCATGGAGACTGAGGGTTGCCCTAATATCAGTATATAGGACACACACTGCCACAATATGCTGAACTGAAAGTGGCATGCCACAAACTTCACAGAGTGGTTAATCCTACCACTAGGATGAAGCCATGTGTAAAATTGCTATGGTAAGCAGAAGCTCCTTCCAGCGGCGAGGCTGACATGAAGTCCGCCATACCTCTGTGGTCCATTTGAGTGACCACAGTTTGTTTTCTGTCACCTGCAACCATTCAGTCTCCCACCGATGCATGATGCATCTGTCAGAAAATCAGATGATGGCGTGCAGTGAGATAGGCCACTGATGGACAGCACCATCCCAAAACACTTCCTTGGCGGCTTTGTTGACCATGTCGTTAACCTGTACCCCAATGTGGCCAGGCACCCAGAAAAAGATCACTTCCTTGCCACAGTGTTTGAGCCACTGTAAGGAGTGATGGATGAGCTGATTCAGCTGGTTGACTGGATACATTTGGTGGAGTACTTGCAGTGCACTAAGCAAGGTGGAACGACAAGCAAACTTGTATGGTGATGTCTGTGAACCCTCTCCAGTGCCATGAGAATGCCATATAATTCCACATCATAATTTGTGTATTGTTCCTGAAGATGCACTTTAAAAACCCCGTAAGGGAAAACAACAGAACAACCGAGGACATTCTCTTACTGGGGTCCATCTGTATAAACAATGATAAAATCGTGGTACTTACCTAAAATGGACAAAAATAAAGTACAAGTTTTCTTGTACTGTGTCAAGCTTAAAATTAATTTGGGCCTTTGAACATGCCAAGGCGGCAACGTGTTCCATCCCTGGTTGTGTAGTTTGATGCCTCATAGACCTAGACCATTGAGGCAGTCTGTAGCACATATCCCAAATGGCTTGGTCGCATAGGGCCAATTCCTGAACAGTGATTCAAAGGTGGGTTGGACCACTGAACTAAATGTAATGACCTAGGTGATGCTGAGATTTTCAGTGCCTGTTGAGCCAAAAGGACACAGCACCAAATCCAGAGTGTTGGTTCACCAGCCTCTGCACACAGGCTCAGAACTAGGCAGGTCCAAAAGTCCCCAGTTGATATCTGAGTGCCCTCATGGTGGACAGCATCTAACACTTTGAGGTAGGAAGGATGGGCTGTTCCATATATCATGTTGCTGTAATCTAAAAATGATCGAACAAATGCCCTACAAAGCTGCAGGAGGCGGGACCTGTCAGCTCCGCATGTTTTTCCACTAAGGCACTTCAAAATATTCAGTGACTAGAAGCCCTTTGTTCATTATCATTCAGGTGTGGGAGCCATGTTAATTATGACTCAAATGAAAAACCTAAAAAGTGAACAGTTTCTTGAAAATATAAAATAGTGTCCCCCATTGTGAGCACTGCTTGGTTAAAACTTCGACGAGCATGGTTAAAATTAACACATGTAGTCTTCTCGGGTGAGAACTGAAAACCAGTTGTTCTGACCCAGGTTTCCAACCTCATAATGGTCAGAGGCAGCTGCCTCATTGATAACAATGCCAAACAATGTGACACAGAGGACACTGCCTTGGGGGGGGGGGGGGGGGGGGGGGACCCCATTTTCTTGAACATAGCAGTCAGACAAGGCATCAACAATGTGATATTGAAAATGCCAGTCGTCTAGAAAGGATTGGATAAGAACTGGCAGGCATCCACGTAGTCCCCATTCATGAAGTTGGTGAAGGATGTTGTACATCCAAGTGGTGTCATATGCTTTTTCAAGGTCAAAGAAACACACAAACCAAATAGTTCTGCCATAAGGAGGACTCCTGTATCACTGTCTCCAGTAGAATTAAGTTGTCAGGGGTGAAACGGTAGTGCCTGAAACTGCACTGTGAGTGGCTCAGGTGACCTCGGGATTTGAGCAGCCAGATGAGGTGACGGTTGACCAGGCGTTCAAGAGTCTTACCCATACAACTGGTAAGGGCTACACTCTGGTAACTGTTAGGGGTGCTACAGTCCTTGCCTAGTTTCAAAAATGGAATTAATATTGCCTCCTTCCAAGTTGCGGGATACTGTCCATCGAGCTGGATCTGATTGAAACAAGAGAAGAGCTGTCCTTTCACTTCTGGGCACAGATGATGAAGCATGTCATAATGGATCTCACCAGGTCCTGGAGCAGTGTCTCTGGCTGCAGACAAAGCTGATTGCAGTTCCCACATGGAGAATGAAAGGTTGTAGACTTCCTCATCTCTGCAATGTTATGGAACACCTGAAACCAGGAACTTGTCTGGATGACGTAGTAACAGTAAAGAAGTATTCAGCTAAAACCTGAGCCATGTCTTATGGCATGTCCACCAACACCCACTGTTTAACAAGGCCATAAGGGAATGTGCATTGCCCTTGATGAAATCCAACTTATTGATTCCCAAATTTGTGCAACGGAAGTGGACCAAGTAATGGAAGTCATGAATTCCATCCAGGAAGCCCTCTTACATTCTTTTATCACTCAACTTGCATGTGCTCTCACAGATCTGAAGGCAGGAAGGTTTTCTGTAGTTGGACAGTGTTTGAAGATACACAGAACTGTTCATCTGGCCCTGACTGCCAATCAACAATCGTCAGGAAAGGGAGGTAATGACAGTGGCACATAAAGTGCCCTCCGCGACACACCATTGGGTGGCTTGCAGAATGTAAATGTAGATGTAGATGTCACTCCACCAAGGTACAAGCCATCATCTGAAGTGGTTACTAGACTGGGGGATAGACTCTGTGGCAGCTCATTGGATCTCACAAATGGTATGGGCCACCGTCTCCTGTACACAATACTTTTGTTCAAAAATAGCCTATCAGCCATACTGCAACCAATTTTCCCTTTGTATTATCAATCTGTGTGGTCTCCTGTCAGCCACCATCCTAGTCAGCAAATGGATCCACACTGGGAAGTGGTCACTAGAATGTAAATCTGCAGCCACTTCCCACTGAACAGAATTTGCAATAGCTAGGGAACAAAAACAAAGCTGAAAAAGATCCTGTAGCTGTGGAAAAGTGTGTCATCTGACCAGTGTTCAGAAGGCAGGTATTCTCAGAATGGACAAGCTGATCCCCACAGCACATTGTATGCACTGAAGTCCCCCACAAGGAGGAATAGGCACGGGAGTGCCTGAAAGAGTTCTGTCAGTGTGTCCGCACCCAAAGGGTCATTAGGTGGAAGGTAAAAAGAACACACTGTGATATTAAAGGGTGCGAGAACTTTCACGGCAGTTGCTTTCATGGCAATGGTAAGAGGGACAGGAGAGGAGTGGCATCTGTCTTCAATGAAAACAGCCACTCAACCTTTAACCTGTCTCCAATAGTATCGTCCTTCCTGTATGGATGGTAACCCCGTGATGCAGGTGTGTCAGTGACTAAGATGTGTTTTTTGTAAGCAGATGCAGAACGGTTTCCCCTGGACCAGGAGCTGTAATTCTTCCAGATGTGAGTGATATCCATTTAAGTTCCACTGCAACACAGAAGTCTGTGGAAGCCATTGTTTAGGATGGTTGTTCTTTTCTTTCTCCCTCGGAGGTGGTAATTTACCAGGAAGGTCAGGGGGAACATTACCCAGTTCCTGGCTCTCCAGTTCCTCGAATTGGAAGTCCATATCCTCCAGGGCATAGACCCCTTCAGAGAGGGAGAGAGCTCACCAATCCAAAGGTTTATTTACCACTTTCTTGGACTTTGAACTACTTTTCAAAGGACGTTTTTCTTTACTGATGGGAGGAGTGGTTGCCAGGGTCATGGGGATGGCTTAGTTGGCTTCTGATAGTGGGTAGGGGTATGTGGCTTAGGTAGTAAGCCCATTGCTGACAGCTTCTGAACGACTTCAGTTTCAAGTGGAGCATCCCCCCCCCCCACCCCACCCACCCCCCTGCCCCCCCTGGTACACCAACAATTGCATGTGATCATACTTGAATTTGTGGTCTGAGTTCATGTGAAGGCGTCACATTTAGCAATTGGTGTCTTAAGGGCTGATGGAAAAGAAATAGCAAAAACTGGAGGTTGCATAGCTTTGAAACCTTTTCTAAATTCACCATAGGGTATGCATCTCTTGACTCTCAACTCCTGAATTTTCCTTTCCTCATTGTAAACCTCACACTTTCTGCTCCACACTGGCTGATCCCCAGAGCAGTTAACACATTCTGGAGGAAGTGTACCAGAATTGCCTGATTCATGAGCCGAGGCTCCACAATTGTCACATGTAGCCCTCCCATTACATCCCATAGTGGTATTGCCAAATTGCTAACATTTGTAGCATCACATTGGGTTAGGATCAAATAGGTGAACCTTAAGGTGGATACAGCCTGCAGGGATATGTTCAGGTAATTCCAGAGTACTAAACATTAGAGTAAGTGTTGCCAATTTTTCCAATTTGCCATTAACTCACCTCATAGTTCTGCACTTGTGTTATGCACATAGTTTTCCATTCTGCACGTAACTCCATTGGGTCCACCTCCATTACATCGGAGCAGGTAACCACACCCTTCCTAAGGTTAAGGGTTTTATGCAACTCATGTCAACTGGGTAGTTACCTAAGGCCTTACATCCCAAAAAGATTAGATATTTGGTTTGAATTAGCAGTTTCCACCAGAAGTGTTCAATTAAAAAGTCATTTGAGACTTTTTAGAGACCAAGCAATACCCTCCAATGCCTTGTGAATATAGAGAGGAGGATAACTTATCAATGGTTCCCCCTGTTTGCTTGATTACAATGCAAGTGTTATGGCACACTAATGCCCTGTTACCTGGAATCAGACTTCTTTTCGGGGGGACAGACCAACCAAGCTCTCTTTGATGAGTGGGTGTAGATACTACCTGACAGTACACCTGTCCTGTCAGGAGTAGTAGATTGATGAGACCATTCCATAGGATCCCACAAGATGCTAGGGAAACAACCATCAACCCAGCCACAGCCCTGTATGACTGAGCAAGCCTTATACAACTGGGGAGCAGCAGGTGCCCCAGAGGCTGCCCACTACAGACTGTTTTACCTCAACAGCCATTCACATCAGCATATAGCACACCTTTTGGTTGGTGGGTAATTTTATAGAGGTGTACACCTACCTCACAGTCCAGGTGGTGAAGCCAAGACCCCCATTCTCCAAAACACAGAACATTACACCACTGCACCGCATTGTGGTCAGTGAAGCATGCCCAGAGAATACAGTGACAGAGGGTTCATGGCACTTACCAGCCCCCGGTGCAGGAACCCCAGAGTTGCCAAACCTGTACTCAGAAAATTAATGCTGATTCCCTCAGGGGCATGACAGTGGAAGTGCAACTAATTTGATCAGGTGTAGCCCTGAATAAACATGCATAAAAACCTCACAGAAATGCTTTAAAACATAGCATACAAACATACTGTAAAGGCACACTGTGGATAAAATTAGTCAAGAGCTACTAATGTTAATTTTCCCCAAAAACTGGGTAATGCAGTTGTGTGGTTCATGACAATGTAAGACACAAAGCAATCATTTTTCTCCAGAGGCATTAGTGTGATGGTCTGCATACACAAAAACTGAAAAACTACTACGATCCACATGAAAGGCTGAGGAAGGGACCTTGTCCCATTGCCTTCAACATTTAGTGAATAACTCAAAAATGAGCTTAAGGGACACTTCAACTGCCTAGAGGCAATTTAACAACAACAATAAGTTTATAAGGAATTTCCACTGGAATCGCTCTGCCTATTAAAATGTCACAGATTAAAACTGTTTGTCAAATGAATCCTAACCCCAAACTTCCTTAGTAATACACTGACCAATAGTTATTCAGGCAAATCTCTTGAGCCACCCTCAGAGCTCCAGTTTTGCCAGTACTATCTCTGTTTCCAAATTTTGTGGATGTTCTCCTGCACACATATCTGGAGCGCTCCTTATACGATTTGTGGAAATGCAGAACACATCCAATCAACTGCTTTCCTGCATGCAACACTAGACCCTTGCATGCAAATAGTACCTTGCACTTAGCCGCACAGGGTAGCCGCGCTGTCTGAAGCGCCTTGTCACGGTTCACGTGGCTCCCCCCCCGTCGGAGGTTCAAGTCCTCCCCTGGGCATGGGTGTCTGTGTTGTCCTTAGCATAAGTTAGTTTAAGTTAGATTAACTAGTGTGAATGCCTAGGGACTGATGGCCCCAGCAGTTTGGTCCCATAGGAACTTACAACAAATTTCAATTTCCTTGCACTTGGCCACTCAGACAGGCAATGTGGCCAACATACAAAGATTATAGTATTATCATAGGACTTCAGTGAATAGCTTTATAATGGACTGAAGTGAAACTGGTCATCATTTAACTAAAAACAATGTTTCATGTAATGCTGATGGTTTTAAGAATGAAACTCTGCTGACTCTCTGTGTAAAATAGCTGATTTAGCATTTCTGAAGAAACTCGTGCAGCAAAAAACTTCTAACCAGACCATCCACGTTTTTGTCAATACAGTCTGATATATAATATTTGGCCATTAAGGCCTTCATCAACAATACACACACACACACACACACACACACACACACACACACACACACACACACACACACACACTGCAGTCTCTGGCAACTGAAACACACTGTTTTCCAGTTGTTTGAGACTGCAGTGGTGTGTGTGTGTGTGTGTGTGTGTGTGTGTGTGTGTGTGTGAGAGAGAGAGAGAGAGAGAGAGAGAGAGAGAGAGAGAGAGAGAGAGAGAGATAGCATTTGTTGAGCAACAGCATTGTAGAACAGTTTTAAAATGGTTGTTATGTAAAGTTTAAAAAAACATTGAAAATTCTCATTGTTATTTTCTCAAAGAATCAGTGTCTCAGCACATTTTCCAATAATCTGCTAGGGAACAATTCAGTAGAGGCACAGGTCTGATGAGCTTCTGTGGAGACACTCAGTTGTTAAGAAGTAAATTGTTATAGCAATTCTCATTATCATCATGTAATGGACTAAAGTATTTGACAATATATAGTTCACAAGACAAAAATTACACTCTGTCTTGCATGGAGGCAAGTCGTAGCCATGCCTAACCACATCTGTCCTCCACCAGCACTCTCCAAAGACTTCTCAAAATGCAGTAAATGAAGATAGCAGAACTTAGTAGTGCAGAGAGTCAGAGATGAACATTTACAGAAATTTTAAATATTTACAGAAAGTTTAAGTTCACATTTACCAAAAAAATAATATTCCAAAAAATAGTAATAATTCAGTTAAATAAAGTTGGGTATAATTTTATATTGTAGTTTCTATTTTCAAAATGTAATGGGAAAAAATATAACAAGATAAACAAAATTTCAAATAATAGTCACCAACAACATAGTGATACTGAAAACTCCCAAAGTGAAAGTAAGATATGCAACAAATGTATTGTCAACTACCACGTATCAGGTAATTCAATGGTACAGATTTGTTTTGAACTTATATGAAGACTTGAAAGTAGTAATTATTTCATTCAGCCATGCACACCTCTCAGCTGTAATTTGCTGTTCATGAATAAGCATTCCATTAATTTTAATATTCTAACATTAACTGTGGGAAAGTAAAATTAAAGTAGGTAATAGGTTAATAAAATTTTAATGGTTGATGAAATGAGTCAAAGTATTATTGTGCAATTTTGACACTATTTTTGTATAAATGGTAGCAAATTAGTTGGTACTATGTTTGAACTCTTCTTTTTTATTTTTATCATGTATATATCCTGCAATTGTCATTAAATATCCTGAACTTGCCACATCCTTGACAGCCCTCAAAGACTAGTGACAATTGAAGAAACTCAATTTTATTTTTATAGAAGGTTATAATATAGCTGTTGACTTAATACTTACACCGTAGAACTATTTAGACATCCTGCAGTAGTGAGGACGTAAGATTCACTCACAAGCACACCAGCACAATACCACTTGTTGTCACTCAGATTACCATACCCTAGTGCTGCCTAAGACAGACAAGACACTTCTATTAATATAGATTTCATGTGTTTTAAAGGTTGTAATTGTGATATTAATCAGAAATTTACTTTTTCAAGTATAATTACCAAGTAGGGGAATAGGCCTGGCACAGCCACATTCTTGCCAGGAATCATTTCAATCGGTGGGCACTCACTCACTGTTGCTAGTTGTGCACTTTTCTCACATTCTGTATAAACAAGAATAAGGTAAAAATATTAAGTACTGAAGTGGTTTATTTCCTTGTCCACCGTCTTGTTTTAGAACTGACTGCTGTACCAGAGTCTAACATATGAGTCACGAAACAGAGAGTTTTTCTGAAACTTCGCTACTGCAGCGCCTCCAAGCAGCAGGTACTGCAAAATGATTTGTGTATTTTGTGTGTATATGGACTTAAAAAGCATGTTCAAAAGCAATTTTAGATGTAAAGGCTGTGCAGAGTATTGAATCTCCTGTGTGCTACAATTTTGAGAAATCTGGCATCCCAGTACTGCCTTTTGTAGCCAAACCAGAAGAATTGGGAGAAGAAAACAGCCATAGGTATGTTTGTGGCTATATTGTGAAAAAATATTGTCAATCCAAAAATGTGAAGTATGTTCTGCCCTTCTAACTGATGGTAGCAATGTGTTGGATAGCAGTAATAAACTCTAAGCTATTTTAGGAACTACAAAGATGATACTTTTGGCTCTTTAACTATGTGCAGTGAAGAGCTGCTCAGTTTTTGGGCAAAGTGTGAAACTGTGTTCACTAAAAACTTTGAGATGTATATTCATCAATATCAGTGTGAGACCATGTTAGTAAAGCTTGTAGTGGAAGTTGCAGCTTTTCCTGAAGGCTGTTATGAGGGAATAAAGTTGCTGGTTGTAAAATACTCTGTAAGATTAGGGCTTTATTTCATTCTGAAATTCAGTAATGATAAGCTGTCACAAAACAAGAGGAAAAATATAAAATACTTACAGTTCAGGCATTTAGGATGCTAATTGATATCATAAATGTTTTGGGAGCAAAATTAAATCTGTTTGCTCTGCCAATTATGTAGTTGTTTATTTGCACCCATATGTCCTAATCCTGTCCTTTTAATGCTGCTGATTTTTTTAATGGCACTGAGGTATGCCAATGGATGGCCAAGTTTTAAATGCTGTGCCAGATTACATGTGGTCTGTACCTAAATTTTTCTGAAATACAAGGGAATAATAGAAGTTGGGATTAAGTGAAGGGTAAATTTATTTAAAGTCTTTGTCCAAGTTTGTAAAATAGCATAAATGTTGCCATTTTCATTTATATATGTTACAACAATTTTTTGTCAGAATAACTACTTGAATTATACAGTTCTGGTACTTGGATGTGTAACATGTCTGTTGTTTGTTACCTTTATACAGTTTTTAACATATGCCATAGTCAAATATGGCATAGTGTTTAGAAATATCAGTTTTTGCTGGCAGTACTCCTTACAATTGTAACTCTGACAGGGAGTCACTTGACACTTTTTGTGATTTTCATTTGGTGCACATATTTTTCCAACATTTATGTATCTGCTGTGTGTCCTGAGTTCTACAGGTAGTGGGCAGGAAATGAGATTGATGATAAACTTACGGAAACATGTGCTAGCTCTAGGTTAAGATATGCACATAAATAGATCGTGTCTACTTTTGAATGTATTAAAATGAATCCAAAATCTGCTAAAAAAACTCAAGAAATGAATTAAAATCGGTGCACAGCATCACAAAGTATGCAAAGTATATGGATATAAACATAATCAAATCCTTTTAAATGTAAACACATCCTGTTACATCTCATTTCCCACCTTAAAAAATTTTTGACAATACAATTATGACTCTGCTGCTACTGTAAACTGTACATATTGCACCGCAGTGACATTTTATTAGTATAGACTGACAGTGACAAGAGATGGAATATTACTTTAATTATGTTTTCCTATTCGTATTGGAAAATTCACCACTATGTTTAGTGACAAGGAAATATGGATTTAACAGCATTAAAAATCTCAAGTTCTCTGTTTATAACATGCCATTCTTCTGTTAAAGCAGTTCTGCCACTTTAAGTGCTAGCATAACTTCAGCTGTCAAAAGGTTGCACACTTCCTACAGAGCTTCGTGACTGTTTACTTTACTGTGGCTGAACTGCCATTTTTGACAATATTTATAAAGAAAATACAGCTTTGTCCCATTGTTTGCATCATCAATACTGTCAACATTTGGATAACTTTGTTATTCAATTCTCAAGAAGCCTTCAGTTCAAAGCTTACTCAGGTAACATGTCAGTAATCAGCTATGATTTAGTAACTGATGACAATAATCCAAAAAATTATCCTTCAATGATTTATCACATAGGGGTCAATTAGTTTTAGGCTGTGTATTGAAGTTAGCTTCCTCTTTTTATGGATTACCACAGCATTTTCCAACACACATCGCAACATACAGGAAATTTTTGAGACGCTTTCATGACAATCTCATATCTGGACTCCATGTTTCATATCAAAATCTGTACAAAAATAAAAAAGGGAAAATTTTATATAATGAAATACTTGTGTAGTAGCTTGACATTAGTCCACATCATATTGTAAAACTGAAAAAGAATTATAAAATGAAAGTGTATGATTGAGCCAACTTGCAGAAGAATCCTTTGGGCTGATGAATGGATAGCTGCATGTCATTCAAAAACCTGATTACTTATTATGCATCTACAGTGCATCATAGTAATTAATGTCTTAATTCTGCTCACTTCAATGTCTCATTCACCATGGAGAGAGGAGGGGGTTCAGGGGGGATGCTGACTCACTTTTTCACATGGACTGAGGGAAGGACATGAACAACAGTTTTCCAAATGTAATGGAGTAAGTGGAAAGGGTATAGCAGCAAGTCTGTAGTTCCAAAGCCATCAGTGGGGGTCATTGATGGGTGCAGTGATGAAGAGCAAATCTGTGTTTACATCAGAAAATATTGTATAATGGGGACTAACCAGATAAAGCACTTCCATTGCTAAGACACAGACCTCATAGTCAGAATGTTAGAGCTAGCTCTATCTGGCCATCCTGATTTAGTTTTCTGCGGTTTTCCTAAGTCAGTTCAGGCAAATGGCAGGATGGTTCCTTCGACAAGGCCACTGCACTGTCCATCTGTCCTACACTCTTAAACCATACTTTTACATTCTTTGTTCAACTATATTTTTGGAGTTATACATTTTCATTGTATTTTGGTGCTGAATACCTTACCATTGTAAGATGATCCCTGGATGAATGAATGAATAAATAGAAATAAAAATAGAAATACTACTTTTTCACTCAGCAGTTTGGTGTATCCTAGTAGCTAATATGATTTTTTTTTTAAATCAATTCTAACCACAGAAGATTATGCTCTTACTTCACTACTTTTTAACTTGGAATCCACATGCAAAAGGATTTAATGAAATTGTTACCAACAATTTCAAGAAACAATCTAGAAGAAAAGAGTCTATTGCATATGCCAATTACTAGCTTCAATAGAGGAAATGTGTTAGGGAGGGCTCAGTGGTAGTTTGACAGGAAGTAAGTTCACACTGAATGTAATGCAAATAAAGTTTTGTAAAGTTATTTCTTGATATCTGGACAGAGTCTATGAGGAGTTATTTATTTGCCCTCTTCAATTCTGAAGAGTGTGTTCAGTTCGACTTGTTGTTTGTAGTTTTGCAGATTTTCCTTTGTTAGCTAAAGTATGTTTGATGATGGTAAAATTTTTGATTTTAACTGTAAGCCCTTTTAAGTACTTCAGGCAATATAACTGCATTAAACCACAAATAGCACAATTACTATAAAGATGCGTACCCTGTTTGCTTTTGATGCCAACACCAGTGATAGGTGCAGGGGATGTGGCACTGGGACAACAGACAAGACCTCTGGCAACACATGCTTTAGCAGAATGCACTGATGGGCAGTCACTGGCAGCACGACACACACCACCAGAGCCGTCGGGCAGCTGACAAACCAAGTCTGCAAAACAACCACATCCTAAAACACTACAAATGGCAGGATGTGTGATATCATCATAAATTCTAAAGTGACAAATTTTATCAATAATAATCCTAAATTGGAGTGTTTCTCCAGAGAAAGGTATTAATAAATTCGCTACAAGAGATTTAACTCATTATCCTTTTGTTAATGTTACATACTCCACTGTAGTAAAAGAGCTATGGCATGAAAATTTTTTGTTAAATTTTATGTACAAATATTTTTTCTTATGTTTATTGCAGATTCAGTGTAAACGTGAAGCTGTCCTCAGCACAAAAACTGAACATCGGGCAGAAGGGCTGAAGGGGAAGGAAGAGAGATGAAGGGACATTTACCAGAATTGCTTCACAACCTTTTCTCAGGCCCCTACAATGTGACCTTGTTTACCACTGTGGCACCTGATCAACAGTGGGTCATGCAAGCAGCTGGACACCTCTGCGAACAGCATCTGCCATTAAGATCCCATTCCTGTGATACAAACTGACCTCCAGTCCCTCCTTACAACTACAGCCCCTCGTGAAGACCAATATCTCAATTCATAGAACTTCTTACGCTACCCAAACCATGCACCCCCCACTTTTTACATTCTTAACATCCACAAACCCAGTCACTCTTGCCACCCCATAGTTGCTGGCTTCAAAGCATCCACTGAACATATATCTGCCAAAGCTGATCAACACCTGCAAACTGTAGTACAAGGACTCCCCTCCTATATTTAAGACATCACCCATTTCCTTCCTGCTGACTTTAATCTACTTTATACTTATGAACAACTAGTTTACTCTGGGAGGGCAGACATATCAACAGATCAGGGGCATGGGAAACAGGGCGGCTCCTTCCCATGCCAACCATTTCATGGGTTGCTTGGAGGGGGTTTTCCTGGGGTCCATAAGCCTTCAGCCCCTGGTTTGGTTTTTAGATACTTTTATGACAAATTTGTGAACTAGACTGATGGTGACGCTGATTTGTTAAAATTTTGGAATCTCTAAACACATTCTTCCAATGAAATTTTACATGGCTGTATTCTGAATTCCATGTCACTTTCCTTGTTGTTCACCTCATTCTCACTGAGGGTCAGTTACTCACTTCTGTTCAATTAAACCCGCCATCGAATGGCATAGCTCAACTTTTGACAGTTGCCACCCTCCCCTCATCACACATTCCCTCCCATACAGCCTTGGTAACTGAGACAAACATATTTGTTCAGATGCAGAGTCATTCCAGAAATACACAATTCTTGCCTCAGACTTCACTGGACATAATGGTCCCACCAGCATAGCTCAAAATCAGATTTCGTGGGCCATCATATCCAGTCCTGGTACTGCTGATCCCTGAAAAAAAAAACTTATAAGTACACCTCTTATGATTCAGTAGTGCCCTTCTCTTGAATGTGTTAATCAGTTACTTCAACAAGGCTATGACTTCTTAAAATCATGCCCTGAAATGAGATTCATTCCATCTGACATTTTGGACACCACACAGGATATCTTTTCATTGTACCCCTCTTCCTCTCCCCCTCCCCCTCCCCCTCCCCCTTCCCCTCCCCCTCCCCCTCCCCTTCCACCTCCCCCTCCCCTTCCACCTCCCCATCAACCTCTGCAATATCCTGGTCAGACCCTATGTCGCTTTTGGATCCATTTCCTTACCCTATGGCTCCTACCCGTGGTACTGTCCCCACTGTAATACTTGCTGTATGCAGTCTCCCGCCACCACCTAAACCAGCCATGTAATTGGCAAAACATATACTATCAAATGGAGAGCCACCTGTGAAATGACATCATTTATATAAGCTGTTATGTAAATATTGTTCGGCTTTCTGCATTGGTATGACCAGTGCTGTTTCTCTGGGGGGAACGCTGGGGGATGCGTGCCCCTAAACTTTTTCACCAAAAAAATAATTTTTTAAGATGTTGAGAACTTGGAAGAGTGTCAAAGATTTATTTCAGGGACGTAAACTTTTTATCTCATTTTTTTGTGTTGGTAATTGCAATACGAACGATACCAGTGCAGTTTTTGGTGGAAAAAGCGATTTCATTGACTGTTTCAAGCATTTCAAAGCTGTGGCAACCATTCTTGACAACTGAATCGCTGGCAGCCAGTTCAACAAGCATGTAGTGCCCTCGCCCGCTAATAGTGGGCAATGGTAGTGCTAAATGGATATGCATACACTCAAACGCTGAGCTTCTGATAGATGTCTCTTCAGTCCCACTACATGATGATGTACAACTGGGGCGAGTGCTAGGAAGTCTCTCTAGACCTGCCATGTGGCGGCAATCGGTCTGCAATCACTGATAGTGGCGACACGTGGGTCCGACGTATACTAACGGACCGCGGCTGATTTAAAGGCTACCACCCAGCAAGTGTGGTGTCTGGCGGTGACACCACAATTTTTTTCCTCAATTCCGGTTCTGTTGAGGATCTGCAAAACAGACACGCACTTGGCAGTCAAACCAGCCTTTAGACTTGCTTTCAAACACAATGAATCAGTTGTCTGACATTTCCAGTCTGGCATCTTACATGCGTATGCTCTATTTCTTCCCCCCTTCTCAATATCATTACAACAGTGCTTAAGTTAAAGAAAATCACTTATATGCATAAATTGTGTTTATAGCATGGCATGCTCTGATGAACTACAAACAGAAAATTTTTATTGTTAAGATTCAAGAAGGAAAAATTTATAGGTAAGCAATGAAATAAAGTGTTTATCTCAAAATCAAGAAACACCTACACAGGAAAATTACTCCCTTCAAAATATTTACAGTGACTATGTACATACAAAAGAATGATGATTAACCCACAAAATCCAACTGACCACTATCAATTGCACTACTAGCTACAATAGTTTTAACAGCAAACAGTTAACTGTATCAAAGTTACGTATGACCCATGACAGCCTCACAAGACAGAGTGGTAGGATTATATCGGGTAGCAAGTTTATGCTATGAAGAGCTATAGTAATGATGGCCATTTATAGCATCCAACCTCGTATGCAAATACAAATACAAATACAAATGTTTTATTCCACTGTTGAGCGTATTTACATTCAACTGGTGTCGTCAGTGTTTACATAATAATAATAACAATAATAAGAATATAAACTTTGACATGACAAATGTTATTAACTACAACATAATAATCCAAGATGGATGCAATACATATTTGTACAAATGTAAATAACAACAAGAAGTTTCCTAATAGATCAATTACAAGATAAATGAACCACATAGTTCAGTGAATGTCAATTAAATAATCCAACAGATAATTTACAATAAGTACATGAAACAGTAATAAAATAGTTCACAGTGTGGCATTTGTATGGTTTGTAGTTAATTTATAGTTCATTCTCACAAGGAAAGTGGGTCATTTGTCACATACTCAAGGAACTCTTGAGCAGAGTAAATTACTTTACTTTTGAACCACCTTGAAAGACTAGTTTTAAATTTATTTACTGGCACTGTGTAGGCATTTTCAGATAATTTGTTGAAGTAGACAGGACCAAGATATTCGTAGTTATTATGTGTCTTTGCAAGCCTAGCATATGGCATATTAATTGTATGTCCAATTCTTATGTTATGTATATATGAAGACAGTAACTGTTCTCGAAAGAACAGATTACTGTTGTTGACCGTGCAGCTTTTCCCTGGAATAAATGATGACTAACTGAAACCCTCAGCTGCCGACAGGTGTTGTTGATATACCTCGATGTGGACAGCTGAAAATGTGTGCCCCCACCAGGACTCGAACCCAGGATCTCCTGCTTACATGGCAGACGCTCTGTCCATCTGAGCCACCGAGGACACAGATGAATAGCGTGACTGCAGGGACTTATCCCTTGCACGCTTCCCGTGAGACTCACATTCCCAACTGTCCACAATTCTACATATGTAATTTACCTTATAGACATCTGCCCATTCACCGGGTTCGAGTCCCGGTTGGGGCACACATTTTCAGCTGTCCACATCAAGGTATATCAACAACACCTGTAAGCAGCTGAGGGTTTCAGTTAGTCATCATTTATTCCAGGGAAAAGCTGCATGGTCAACAACAGTAATCTGTTCTTTCGAGAACAGTTACTGTCTTCATATATATAGTTACAGGCCACCCAGCCATTGACCTTCGTCTGTGCGAATGCGCACAGGTTGCCCAAAGCATGCTCGAGTAATGAGTGAATGGGCAAATGTCTATAAGGTAAATTACATATGTAGAATTGTGGACAGTTGGGAATGTGAGTCTCGCAGGAAGCGTGCAAGGGATAAGTCCCTGCAGTCGCGCTATTCATCTGTGTCCTCGGTGACTCAGATGGATAGAGCGTCTGCCATGTAAGCAGGAGATCCCGGGTTCGAGTCCTGGTCGGGGCACACATTTTCAGCTGTCCACATCGAGGTATATCAACAACACCTGTCAGCAGCTGAGGGTTTCAGTTAGTCAACATTTATCTTATGGTTATGAACTATTCTGCTTAAGTCAAATTTACTTTGATTCTCTTTAATGAAGACAAGCCAGTTGTAAATATATAGGCCAAGCACTGTCATTATATTTAGTTTCTTAAAATAATCTCGACATCATTCATATGGGCTAAGTTCTGCTATACACCTTATGGCTTTCTTTTGCCATTCGAACACTAATTTTGAGCCTACAGAATTGCCCCATAATAGTAGTCCATAACTTAGGTGCGAATGGAAGAATGTGAAACACGCATACAACGGAAGTTCTTTACTGACACTGCTCCTCAGTTTGTACAGCAGATATATGGCACGTGCCAATTTGCCACATATCTTCCCTGTGTGAGTATCCCAGCTAAGCTTTTGATCTTTATGAAATCCTAATAATTTTACTGTTTTGTTACCATGACTGGAAGCATTCGGGTTGAATACAATAGCTTCAGTTTTACTATCACTCTTCTGCAGTACATTTGCCTCAAACCAAGTAGTGCACCTCTCCATTGCCACTGCCATGCTGTGTTGCACATTTTCAAGATTGGTATCACAAGTGATGAGTGTTGTGTCATCAGCATATAGCACTGCATCACATGATTTACCTTAACTAACTGTTTTCTATTGTCCAAGTATGACTGCATTAGGCATAGAGCATTCTCTCTCATGGTAGAGATTTTTTATGAGAATATTGTGGGAGACCTTATCAAAAGGTTTCCTGAGATCCAACAACGTTGCGCAGATAATATCTTTATTTTCAAAACAATTGTATATTTTTGCTACCATACTCTCAACTGCTTTGACTGTAGAAAGGCTAGATCTGAAACCATACTGTGAGGAGGTGAGTATATTATTATGTTCAAAATATTGACTCATCTGTTTATGCATGCAGTATTCTATTGTTTTTGATATTATGGGTATAAGTGATATTGGTCGATAGTTATCTGGCAATGCTATCTCTCCTTTCTTATGCACTGGTTTAACTACAGATATTTTTAAACATTCTGGACAACTACATTTAAAATTTTGTTGATTATTTTAGTCAGTGGCATTACAATTTGATTTCTAATGTATTTAATAACATAATTTGAGAGACCATTAGTAATCCTCTGTTCTAGAATTACTAAGCTTAGCTACTGATTCATTGACCATCTTTTCAGTTACACAAGTTCAGTGAAAGCTGTCTGTCTGCTTACTGTTCATTTCTGGCAGCAGTGCCTCTGCCTTGCTCACATTCTCCATTATGCTGTTATCTGATTGAGGACTGACAAACTGCACATTTAGAATAACAGGTGGAATTGGTGTCTGGTATACTTTATTATCACAGTTAGTTTCTGTTTTAATAATTTCGCATGCAGCTTTGCATTTATTTACTGAGTTCAGTATATATGCATCATTTGCTTTGCACTTAGCTGCCTTTATTTCAGACCTGTAAATCTGTTTCACTTTCATGTACATTTCCTCGTCAGCATTATTGTGCTTGGACCTACCATGATGGAGTAGCATTATGATTCTTATTCTACTTAGATGTGGGGCAGTATCAGTGTATTACATTCTTATGTGAGGTAAGATGAGTAGTTCTTTGCCTGATAGTGAAAGACTGATAGTGAAAGACTGATTTTACTGTACAAAATACACTTGCTTCTCAGTTTAGGTCAGAATATTTTATAATTAATTTTCCAATATTTAGAGTCCATTCCTGAAGTATGGTTTTAGAGCATTTGCAAAATTTAAATTTACTATTACTTGTTCATTTCAATTATTTAAACCCACAAAACTACTTCAGATGTGAGAAGTGGAAGGCTCAGGGTGCCAAATCTACTGAACAGGTCTGATGTTCACCCAGTTCATAATTACAATCCATAAATGATCCAACTGGCAAAAAATGTTTGTGCTCATGCACATTGTGCTGATGTAAAAGAAATTTTCTTTCCATATAGTGGAGATGCTTATTCACAGACAGGCACTACAAAAAGACTGAGGAACAAAGAGACTTTTGGCCAAAAGGCCTTCTGAATTAGATAACAAACATATATGCACATACAAACATCCTACCCACTGTCCTTCCCAACCCACCCACAGTAGTATTTCACTGCCCATTGAACCTACACAGTATTCTTGTCCATCCCCCTCAGCCCCTCCTTGCAACCCCTTGCCTCATGGCTCATATTCCTGTAACTCACCTGAATCCAAGACCTGTCCCACACATCCTCCCATTGCCACCTACTCCCATCCAGTCACAAGTATCACCTATTCCATCAAAGGCAGAGCTACCTGTGAAACCAGTCATGTGATGTACAAATTAAGCTGCAACCATTGTGCTCTGTGCTATCTAGATATGCTGTCTGTCCACAGGAGTGTCCACTGACAAACTACGGCCAAGAAGTAACTGGACCACCCAGTTGCTGAGCATGCTGCCCATCACAACATTCTTCATTTTGATGTTTGTTTTACAGTCTGTGCCATCTAGATCCTTCCCACCAACACCAGCTTTTCTGAATTGCATAGGAGGAAACTCAACCTGTAATGTATCCTACATTCCCAAAACTCTCCCGGCCTCATCCTTCATTAGTCACCATCCTTCGCCCATTTGTCCCCTTCCCTTTTCCCACTCCAGCACTACAAAGCCTTCTATTCCATCAACACACCCACAGTCATTTTACTTCTCTATTTCTGTCCTTTTCTGCTCCTCCCTCCCCCCCCCCCCCCATTCAAGGAGAGGAGCAGGGGGATAAGTGAAAGGGTGAGTAGTGAGTAGAGGAGAAAAGGAGAGAAGTTGGAGAAGTGGAAGTAAACTGTAGGTGCATTGGCAAAGTAGAAGGTGTGCATGTACTGGAATGGGAAGAAGAAAGGGCATAGGCAGTAGGATAGGGACTAACAAAGAATATCTGGTAGGGAGAGTACCCATCTGCACAATTCAGAAATGGTGGTGTTGGCGAGAAGACTCCAGATAGCATATGATGTAAAACATGTCATTAAAGTTAATCACATCATGCTGATTGACATGTTCAGCAACTGGGTTGTTCAGCTGCCTTATTGCCACAGTTTAGTGGTGGCTATTCATGCAGACCCGGTATCTTGTCAGATGTCATGCACACATAGCATTTGGCACAGTGAGTGCACTGAAGTTGGTACATCACAAAGCTCCTTTTAAAAGTGGCCCTGCCTATTATGCTGTAGGAACACCAGAAGGGGTAGTGGAAAGTGGACAGGTCTTGCTTCTGATTCTGCAGAAGGTGGCAGTGGAAGGCTGTATGGGAGAGGTCTTGTGTCTTGTTGTATTGCAGGAGTCTGAGCCATGAGGCAAGGTGTTGAGAACAGGTATACAGCAGGGTTTGAAAAGGACATTGTGTAGGTTGGACGGGCAGTAGAATACAACTATGGGAGCAGTAGGAAGGATATTTCTCATTTCAGGCCAGGATGAGCAATAATCAAAATCCTGGTGGAGAATATGATTCAGTTCCTAGTCCTGTAGACAGATGCCTTCTACTCTGCTAACACACCAAGAAGTCCTTCCCTTCCACTCCAAACAGCCCACCAAACTCCCTCCTCCCTCCCCAAGCAGTCTCCTCATGTTACAACTAGCAGTCTCCTCCTGTCCCTACCGTATCTCTGGACACTCCAACAGGCAGCTCTAGCTTCTTCCCCCTCCCTGTCCCATGCCACCTCCTTACCCCCACTACTCACCTCAGCTGGAGTGCTGTGCACATCAGACACAGTCACAGTTGGCCCTAAGCACCCTGTGACAGTGCCCATGTGTATGTGTTATAACAAAACAAGCCATAGTGGAATCCTTTTTCTCATTGTCAAAATTCATGATACCATTCAACTGCCAGCCAGATTTGAGGTGCGTTTCACTGATTAACATGTTTAACTGCTGCATGCAAAATTTTCTTTAATTACTAATTACATTTAATTTTCATATTTTTGAAGATGTCAAGAAACTATCCCAAAACCCATGAAACCTAAACTAAAATATTTATTGCTAATTACAGCATACAATTAGTCACTATGAAAACATCAGCCACAAATTATATATTTTATATGTTTCCTTTTGTAATTTACTTTCAACTACTGTTCACTTCGAAAAACTTAATGTAAATTATGTATCTATAAAAAAACCAATTAACTTTATTAAAAATGTATGTAAATTCTGGAAATACAGAGATATTCGATTTACTCAAGAGTACTGTTCTCTAAGTTTATGGAAGTGTGTGCGTATATACGTTCTCAATGGTAGCATCACTTGTGAGACAGTTGTTCTTAGAACAGAGTGGAGTCAAGAGTTGTAACACTCTTGTTATGGTTCTATTAATGTGTAGTACAAAAATACTGATTGTACTACATATTTTGTGATGAACATTGTGTGCCATGGAACTATAAATAATGTCAATTCTCAATGCATCAATAAAATGTAAAGTCAGTTAGAAAACTGCGGTCTTCATTTGAATGCACAAAGGACTTGGATTTATATACATTGGATTGCACAACTTCACTTATCCAACTGTGTGGAAAATATAAGTTAAATGTTCTACATTTTAAGGTTATAACTCATTCCTCTCTGTACTATTAATGTACTGCATTAAACCAATAAATTGCTGTGTTGTCAAATTTACTATTATGGTATGGCCTACACAGTAAAAGAAGATTATAGTGTAATTGTTGCTGTGTTAACATGTAAGAGTTCTATTTCTGATGAAGGACTATCTGAAAGCTGAAAATACTTCTAATGATCTTTTCAGTGTCCTTGTCTGTGACTCAACACCACCTCAACTGGTAAGTAGCCATCTAGCCTTCCCACATTGTTGTATTAGCAGTTTTAATTTTAAATATGCTGGCATAAAGCTATATAGTTAGAGACAAGAGAGTGACTTATTTTGTATTCTTTTACTTCATGTTGTCTTTTAGAATTATATTCTGGGGCCATGCACCTACAGTGATTGCAGCATTTACATTCATCAGAAGTGAACAGTGTAAGGTTTGTGTCAAGTAGACATGTCTTTCTTGCAGAAGCCTTTTTAAGAATCTATGAATCCAACAATCACTTCTAAATACATTTACTTCTTAGTGCTGCCCGATAATCAGTTTATGCTGAACTTTTATTTCCACAGTCACAATATGAGCCAAAAACTAAGTTTCTTGTAAACATTGCCTCTTTGTCTTGGTTTCAGAGTTATGTATTCTGGTTGGAAAATATTTAACAATGAAGTCTCTAATAAAGCAACAAATTGAGAATCACAACCAATTCAAAAGAAAATTTAAAAAATATCATTAAGATCCTTTCTACAAATTATCTAAATATATGGAGGAGGAGGAGGAGGAGGAGGAGGAGGAGGAGGAGGAGGAGCAAGAGGAGGAGGAAGATTAATGTTTCACATACTGATGACAATGAGGTCATTAGAGACAGAGCAAAAACTCAGATAAGGGATGAAGAAGGAGAGTGCATCCCAGCATCATCTTAATTGATTTAGGGATACCACAGAAAATATATATCAGGATTGCCGGATGTGGGTTTGAGCCATTGTCATCCTGAATGCAAGTTCAATGTATAAATATATAGATTCAGAGATTGAAAATTTACATCAGCCATATGGCAAGTAACAATGGTGGCACCTTCATTGATGATTACTTGAGATATGCAGTAATATATTTACTAATAGTCAAAAATAAAATGGTTCAGTCATTCAGAGAATTCAAAGAACAAAATGAATGCTACATTTGGACAATGGAGGCAAACATATTAGTAAATAATTCATATAATTATGCATATCTTCAAAAAGAAGTAATTCAGTGGTAGATGACATTCCCTGGTACACCTCAACAAAATGGTGTTGCAGAATGGTTCAACCAAAGCCTTTCAGATACTGTGCAATGTTTGCAGAGTGGAAAATCACAAAATTGCTGTGGTGAAGCAACAGCAGTGGCAAATTATTTGAGAACAGATGCCTAACAGTAGCCAATGGTGGAAAAAGTCCCTACAAATGATGGCATGGATGAGAACCAGACATCAATCATCTGTGTGATTCTTCAGTTTCTCCCAGCATAATTGTTGATTGAAGAAACCATGGTTGCACTGCCAGTTCATAGTGTCAAACGGACATAATATTTCAGTTATCAGACATGTTTCCATCATCAGGTGCACTGACGAACTGAGCTCCAAATGGAAAAAAAAAAAAATGGTTCAAATGGCTCTGAGCACTATGGGACTCAACATCTGTGGTCATAAGTCCCCTAGAACTTAGAACTACTTAAACCTAACTAACCTAAGGACATCACACACATCCATGCCCGAGGCAGGATTCGAACCTGCGACCATTGCAGTCGCGCGGTTCCTGACTGAGCGCCTACAACTGCTAGACCACCGCGGCCGGCAGCTCCAAATGGAAACCTACTTGCTTTTTCCCTTATGTGGATGACATGTTCGTCATCTGGCCCCATGGTAGGGACAAGCTCCTGGACTTCCTTACACATCTGAACTCCATATATCCCAACATCCAATTCACAGTGGAGACCAAAGCAGAGAGAAGATTACCTTTCCTGGATGTTGTGGTCAAGATAAGAGCTGAAGGCATGTTGGGTCACATTGTGCACAGGAAGAAAACACACACTGATCTATATTTGCATACAGACAGCTGTCACCACCCTTCTCAGATAAATGGAGCTCTAAAAACACTGGTACACAGGGTGTGCAGCATCTCATACACAGAGAGTCTGCCCCAGGAGCTGGAACACCTCAGAACCATATTCTGAAAGAACGAGTACTCGGAATGGCAGATTAGACATGCTGTCCTACCCACCACTACAGTACAACCTTTGGAGATGGAAGAAGTCACAGAGGAAGAAGTAGCTGCTGCATTTATTCTGTACACTGGCACACTATCAGGGAAAATCAGACACATATAAAAGAAACACTGATTTAAAACTGTCTTTTGCCCACCCAATAAAACACGAGCATTATTGGGAGGTGTGAAAGATGATCTCTGCTTGCGGATGACTGGCATATGCCAGATTCCCTGTCAGTGTGGTAAGACTTATATTGGACAGGCTGTGCACACTGTCAAAGATCATTGACAAGAACATCAAAGGCATACATGATTGAAGTATCCTAACAAGTCAGTGGTTGCAGAGCACTGCTTCTCTGAAAAACAAGAGATGGATTATGAGTGCCCCAAGATCTTAGCACAGACTTCTAATTATTGGGACAGCATTATCAGAGGCAATCGAAATTCACACCAGGGCTGAACTCATCAATCAAGACTGTGGTTATAATCTTAGCAAGGCATGGGAACCAGCACTCAGTATAATTAAAAAGACACTCAGCAATGAAAACAATCTGGCGAGCTGGGCAACGTAGCATTTATGCCATCACTGCCACAGGTGCCGACCCCTGCATCTCCATGACTGCTAACGCATGCACGTGGGTGCAGATCGTGGAGGGTACACCCTGTGGAGGGAGGGGATACAATGTGGCCACCCGCCCTCAGGAGCTCAGTTTATCAGTGCACCTGATAATGGCGACATGTCTGATCACCAAAATATTGTGCCCGTTGGACACTACGAACTGGCAGTACGCCCACGGGCTCTTTGATCATTAATCATCTGTGATTATTTGTATGTTACATGTGTGCAAAAATGAAAACCTGAGGTGGCAAATTTGAACCAAAGGAACAACCTCCTCTAATCACTGGATATTCAGAAATCATGAAAGTGTGCAGACTATGGCATTCAGAAAAGGAAATATAGCATTTTCCATAGGTATGATATCTGATGAAAACATCTCTGCAAATCCAACAAAGCTGTTACAGAAGTGATTGTTCTGAAAACCACACCCTTCACAAATGATGTAACATTACAGAATGTAGATATTACCGAAATGAGAGAAGCATCTGATGTTTAACGAAGTGATTATATACAAACCGCAGTGGCCACTGGACACATGATGTGGTAAAGGGGACTGAAGGGGATGATGACAGTGTTGTGACTTGGCAAGACAGCCAAGCCACTAGGAGGCAGCCGAAAGGCACGCGTTTAAGCTCACACAGGCTGGCGTGAGGTCTGGAACAGTTAAAGGAATGGAGACTAGCAAAAAAGGTACGTAGCTTCTGGAATACTTAACTTTAATCCATAATTGGTGAACATCGGTCTGACGGTACATGCATCACAAGATAAATAGCAAATGATAATGGCGCCTTGCTAGGTCGTAGCAAATGACGTAGCTGAAGGCTATGCTAACTATCGTCTCGGCAAATGAGAGCGTAATCTGTCAGTGAACCATTGCTAGCAAAGTCGGCTGTACAACTGGGGCGAGTGCTAGGAAGTCTCTCTAGACCTGCCGTGTGGCAGCGCTTGGTCTGCAGTCACTGATAGTGGCGACACGCGGGTCCGACGTATACTAACGGACCGCGGCTGATTTAAAGGCTACCACCTAGCAAGTGTGGTGTCTGGCGGTGACACCACAGACAGTGCTAAGAATGATAACTCCATAACTGATGATTACTGTGAAATACAAGAATCTACAATCAACAAAATCTACACAACACTTTTTGGGTGATAAACCAAGAAAATGACATACAAACTACAAGACAAATGAAAAGAAGGCATCTGTAGTTGAAAGGAGAGAGTATACACAGGGAAAAAGATCCAGAAAGTGTACAGGAACCTATGTCATATCATAACAACAAATTGCAAGAAGCAATGTTAGAAGAAGTGGAAAACCTAATCCAAAACTGAACTTGGACATGTGGATATGAACAACACGAGTTTTCAAGAGGAAATATGATGGGAATGGAAGATCTGCCAGACACAGAGTATGAATGATAGCCTTAGGTAATGAGTAATGACCAAGATTTTATTCTGATGGATGTCACAGTCCAGTTGTAAGAGCAAAAACTGTATGATTACTTATGGGAATAGTATCTGAGCAAAAATAGAAAATTCGGCATTTAGATGTCATTGTGGCATACTTGATGGGTGACATGGAAGATGAAATGTGTGTGGAGATACCCATTCCTTTCACAGATGCCCACTGACAAATAACAAAAAAAATTCAATAGCATACCAGATCAAGAGGAACTGAACAATGAGTGAATTTGCAGACTTTAATAGAGCATCTATAGGTTGCATCAGTCCACCAGATTGGTTTAAGAGAGGGGGCAGGGGACCAAATTGCGAGGTCATTGGTCCCTTGTTCCCAGTAAAATAATTACACAATGGAAAGAAGGAAAGAAAGGAGATGTACAGCACAATAACAAGAGAATGGACGAATGAGAAGAATGACAGAACGAAAACAAACAATGTGGACAAAAAGAGGAAAGGAAAACCGTAGAGAGAAGTGAGAAATAGGTAGAAGGGGTAGAAACAAGAGAGCAGATGACTGTGGCTGGCAAAACATGTGAATAAAATGCAAAAGCCAGCCACTCTGAGACATTAAAACATCCACCCTAAAAGCAATAGAGTGGAGAACACAAAGGGACAAAGGACATGCACTAAAACTTATATATGATAAAACCCTCTGTCACGTATAAAACATAAAACTAGATTAGCCAATGAGGCATTGTCTGCTAAAATTAATGGCAACGAGTCCAGTAACTGAAGAGTCCATTGCAGGGCAGCCAAAGAAGGACAGCTCATCAAGATATGGGCCACTGTCAGCCAGACACCGCACCGACACTAAGGTGGGTCATCACGGTGCTGGAGGTAGCCATGTGTCACCCAAGAGTGGCCAATGCAGAGCTGGCAGAGAACCACAGAGTCCCTGCGAGATGCCTGCATGGAGGACTGCCACACATTGGTAGTCTCCTTAATGGCACGCAGTTTGTTGTGCATGCTGAAATTATGCATTTCGTCTCCCAAAGCTGCAAAACCTTGCAGCATAGTACTGAACACAGGTCAGTTGCAGAGAAACTGATCTTCGTATGTGGTTTCCATGTAGCCTGTTTGGCCAGCATGTCAGCAAGTTCATTACCTGGGATTCCGACATGACCTGGGGCCAGACAAACACCACTGAATGACAGGACCATTTCAGGGCATACATAGACTCCTGGGTGGTCGCTATTACATTATGATGAGCAGAGCATGGGTCAAGAGCTTGTAGGCTGCACAAGGAGTCAGTACACAGAAGAAATGACTCCCCAGGGCATGAATGGATGTGTTCAAGACCACAAGATATAGCCACCAGCCTGGCAGTGAAAACACTGGAGCCATTGGGCAAAGAATGCTGTTCAATATGTCCTCCATTGACATATGCAAAGCTAACATGAGCATCAGCCATCGAGCCATCTGTGTAAACCACTTTGTGACCTCCGTATTTGTCAAGAATCGAGAGGAAGTAGCAGCAGAGAGCTGTAGGGTTAACTGAGTCCTTAGGGCCATGTGAAAGGTGCAGGTGAAGCTGCAGCCTACATGTACTCCACGGAAGTGTACATGAATGGACCTCAATTATAGGTGGTAAAGTCAAGGACTCCAGTTCAGAAAGAAGGGATCAGATATGAACTGCAATTGGAAGCCCTGACCTGGGCTGCCGATGGGGGAGATGAACTGCCATGGATGGGAAACGGAGATGATGATTTGGATGCGCAGGAAGCTATGAATGTGTGCTATGTAACTGGCCAGCAGTTGTACATGCCTAGCCTGCAATGGAGGCCCTACGGCTTCCACAAGGAAGCTGGTCACCGGACTCATCCTAAAAGTGCCTGTTGCTAGGCGAAAGCCACAGTGGTGCATTGGGTTGAGGAAATGCAATGCTGAGGGCTCTGCTGAACCATAAACCAGACTCCCATAGTCAAGGCAGGATTGAACAAGGGCTCTGTAGAGCTGCAGAAGCATAGAGCAGTTGGTGTTGCTCAGGCAGTGGAGGGTATTGAGGTGCTGCCAGTACTTCCGCTTAAGCTGATGAAGGTGAGGAAGCCAAGTCAATCGGGCAATGAAAACCATTCCTAAGAATCGCTATGTCTCCACTACAGTGAGTGGATCATCATTAGGGCAAAGTTCTTGTTCTGGATGAATGGTATGATGCAGACAGAGGTGCATAACAGACGACTTTGTGACTGGAAACTGTGGGCTAGAGCCCATGACTGCGCCTTGTGGAAGGCTCCCTGTAGGCGCCACTCAGCAACACCAGTACTGGTGGAGCAGTATGAAATGCAGAAGTCGTCTGCATACAGAGAAAGTGAGACGGACGAACCTACAGCTGTTGCTAGACCATTAATTGCCACAAAAAGTAGAGAGACACTCAATACAGAGCCCTGTGGGAACCCATTCTCCTGGGTATGGGGGTAACTATGGGAGTCACCAACATGGTCACAGAAAGTACAAAGTGATCGGAAATTTTGGATAAAAATTGGGAGTGGGTCATGGAGACCCCGCTGGTATAACATGGCAAGGATGATGTCACCAGGTCGTGTAATATGCTTTTCGCAAATCAAAAAAGTCGGCAACATGATGTTGGCATCTGGAAAAGGCGGTTCGGATGCCAGACTCAAGGGACACCAGATTATCAGTGGTAGAGCAACCCTGGCAGAAGCTGCCCTGACATGGAGCCAGTGGGTCATATGACTCCAAAACCCAATCCAACCGCTGACACACCATATGTTCCAGCAACTTAGAAAGGATGTTGGTGAGGCTGATGGGCTGAAAGCTATCCACATCAAGGCCGGTTTTTACCAGGTTTGAGCACCGGAATGATGGTACTCTCCCACCATTATGATGGAATGACGCAATCACACCAGATCCGGTTGAAGATGACGAGGAGATGTCACTTGTAGTCAGATGAAAGGGTATTTAATCATCTGAATGTGGATGTGATTTGGTCCAGGAACTGTGTCGGGCCAATGTGCAAGGGCACTGAGGAGCTCCCACTCTGTAAATGCGTTATAGGATTCACTATGGGGTGAAGTAAATGAGAGTGTGAAAGGCCTGGAGGGGGGAGGGGGGGAGAGGGGGGGGGGTAATTCTCCAATGCAGAGGCTAGAGCATAGTGCTCAGCAAAGTGCTTGGCAATCTTGTTTGCGTTGGTAGATAACACGCCATTTATGTTAACACCGGGAACACCTGTTGGGGCCTGGTGACTGAAAACACATTTGATCTTTGCCCAGACTTGGGAAAGTGACATAGGGCACCCAATGGTCGAGACATATCTCACCCAACACTTCTGCTTCCGTCATTTGAAAAGTTGGTGAACGCAAGCACAGAACCATTTAAAGGCTATGAGGTGCTCCAGGGAAGGGTGCAGCTTATGCTGCTGTAGAGCTCGCTCACACTCCTTAATTGCTTCAGCAACTTCCGGCTACCGCCAAGGGACTGTCTTTTGCCAGGGGCATGCTAAAGAGTGAAGGATCGTGTTTTCTGCCACAGAAACAATTGTTGTTGTCACCTGCTCAACCACATTGATGTTGCCGTGTGAGGGAGATTCAATGGTGACCACAGAAATGAAAGTTTCGCAGTCTGCCTTGTTTAAAGCCCATCTGGACAGGGGTCTGTGAGTTTGACGCCGGGGCAGTGAGAGAAAGATGTGCCCTGCAGTGGATAGATGGGAGAAGTCCTGGGCTCCAAATTGATAAATCAATGGCCGAGTAACTACTTCAAACCACAGTGAAATTTGTGGCAGCCCCAGTATTTAAGAGGCAAAGGTCAAACAGACAGTAATGTTTTGACATCTCTGCCTTGGCCAGTATGCACGGTGTCACCCCAAAAGGTGTTATGGGAGTTAAAATCTCCCAAAAGTAGGAAAGGTTTAGGGAGTTGTTCAATCAGTGCAGTTATTACATTCAGGGATACTATACCATCTGGATGAAGATATACATTGCAGACAGTTATTTCTTGTGTCATCCATATTCTGACAGCCACAGCTTCAAGAGGGTTCTGAAGGGGCACAGTATCACTAGAGACAGTTTAGGAGATAAACGCAAACTCCCCCTGACACTCTATAATAGTCACTATGGTTCCTGTATTATCGCTTACAGCTGTGGAGAGCAGGGGTCCGCATAGCTGGGAACCAGGTTTCCTGGAGGGTAATGCAGAAAGCAGGTGTAAAGCTTAACAGTTGCCATAGCTGAGCCAGGTGGTGGAAAAAACCACCACAATTCCACTGGAGGATGACGTAATCATGATACTGGGAAGGCATAGAAAATTCAATGTGGCAGTTTACACCTCAGGGTCACCTGCCGCCACCGACTTTTTGCCTGAGCAGTCTATATCCATTTTGTCTGAGGGTTCGCCAAGATCCAGGTCCTCAGTGGACTCCAGAATCTCCACCTCATCCGCAGATGCAGAGCTTGGAGGTAGCGGTGGTGTGGGTGCCACCACAATTCCCTTGATCTCGGGGACCTGCTTTTTGGATTTCTCTCGCTGTTCCTTGGGTTACCCTGGCTGGGAGGACTTCACTGATTCAGTCTCTGGGACTGAGGATGAGCGTGAAGTCCTGTGACCAGCTGCTTTTGGGCTCTTCAGCCAAACCGCATACTTGGATGATCTGATGTTGTAAGGCGAGAAAAGTGAAATAAAGAAACTGGAAGAAACCTTATGCACTAAATTTTAAGTAAGGGATCTTGGAGCAGCATGACATGCATAGCCAATTGGAGATATGAAATAAGATGGGACACGTATTTGGATCAAACAGCATTTGCAAAAGAAATCTTGAACCCAAGTGGAAAATAGCAAACCTGTGAAAACACTGTCATGAATGTAAAGCTACAAAATATGACAGATGAAAAGCAGCTCAGCAAACAGAACCACAATTGGAAATCTTCTACACCATACAGTGGGTACAGGATGAAATTTAAAATTATTGAGACTTATTTAAGTCAGTTCAGCAGCAACACAAAGGAGGAGCACTGGTGTGCCATCAAATACACACCATATTATTTGCAAGGCATAATAAATGATGTGCTTGCTTACTGAAAGATCGGTTAGAAAATTCAAATGTATACTGATCCAGACTGGAAAGTTAACTCAACTCACCAAAAATGATTTAGTGGATATTGGACAGTTTTTTGGAATGCAGCTGTGGGCTGGAGCATCAGAAGACAATAAACTGTTGCACTAAGTACCATTGAAGCAAGGGTTCATTGCACTGCATGAACCTGCAAGAGAAAAATTTTTTCAGCAAGACTGACAGATTGTTTTCTGTATCATCCTATGAAGGTTTCCATCAATAATTGTAGTTAGGGGGCAGTAAACGAAGCTTGATAAGCCAGTCTGTAAAGCATTTATTTAAATATATAGTAGCATACAGGTCAATGATTAATGGTGCACACAGAGGGAGGGGGCATAGAAGGGAGGGGGACAGGCATCCAGAAATTGAAGTTAACAAACCAAAAAAAGCAGTGTTGCCACCTTAATAAAATATTAACATTATACCAATAATTACTGGTGTTAAAAAAATAAGTTACAATATTTAAATAAGTTCTAGTAATGATCTAAATTCAGATTTTATTTTACCTAGTGTCTTCATCAGAACATCAGCTAACATGCTTAACAGAAATTTCTTACCAGAAACACTCTGCCTCAGAAATTAATTTTGACAATTATGTGCTAAAGTTATGATGGAACTATGGATTTTTGCAAAGGCTTATTACTGACACATTATCCTCATTGCAACAGTTCTTTGACTGTGAGAAAGACCAACATAAATTACTGACCCAACAGGTTGCACTAGTTGTTGCCACACTTAAGGCTACAAATTCTGATTCTGTTTATGACAGACACTGTGGGCTGCTTTTTAGATGCCCATGAAACCCTACAACTCAGAATTTTAAAAAGATGACCATCTGTGAACTTTGTCTACTCTGTCACCTGCCCAATCATAATCAACATAACTAATTATAGTTATTGGTGCCATTTTTATCCCTAGCATATAATAGTCTCAGTTTTAGGGTCCTCTTAATATGATATAAGAGTCATTTTAAAGAATTCCGTGAACTCAGACTTGCACATTTATTTTTTATTTTATTTATCATTATTGGTCCTGTAGATTATACAATTTGTACAGCTAAGCACATCATGATATAGGACAAATCAATCTGAAAATTATGTTGAGATGTTATATGATGAGAGATGATGGCAATGTTACATAACTCACATAGCAGAATATGTACAGGATATATAGACAAAATATTAAAAGGTTGTGTGTGATGAGAGATTACAGTGGTGGTACATACTACACATAGCATAGTACATATATGAGATACAGACAGAATGTAAATAAGATACAATGATTAAATTATCTTACTAAGTAGAGATAACTACAAGTGAATAAACAGCTTATTCCACGTAATTAAAATTTTGTTTCAAGAAATTCATGTGAAGAATAGAAACAATGATTTACTAGTAATTCCTTTAATTTACTTCTCATTATTTTTGGGTTTTTGCTTGTTTTTATGTCTGTTGGGAGGTGGTTTTATATTTTAATGCCCATACACTTAACCCCATTTGCATTTAATTTTGTGTTGTGAGCTATAATTTGTAATTGGGTTTTGTTTCTGGTGTCATGTGTGTGGTGGTCTGCATTTCTGTGGAGGGATTCCAAGTGCTGTACTGTAAAACAAGCCAGTTCCATTATAGAGAGGCATGGCAGTGACAGAATTTTTAACTGTTGCAACAGTGGTTTACAGTGTTCAGATCTTTTTTTTAAATTTCATTATTCTTACCACTTGTTTTCGTAACTTGAAAATTATGAGAGAATCAGAGCTATTTCCCCGGAAGATTAGACTTACCTCAAGACAGACTCAAACAGGGCATGGTACACCAGCTTCAAGGTATCTACACTGGCTGTGCCTTTTAATGATCTTAATAGATAACATGTTTTATTAAGCTTTTGTGACAGTGCCTCAATATGTGGTTTCCAGTTTAGTGTGTAACAGATGCTACGTCCAAGAAATTTGATGTCCCACCTGCTTGTAATGTCACCTGCATTGAAGAGGGTAAGATTTTGTCTAGTGTGGAAGTTCATACTAACAGTTTTTTGAATATTTATGAGTAATCTATTTGCTTCAAACCAAGATTGTAATTGGCAAGTAGTTTCATTGACTGCATCTTGCAATGTGTCCCCTCTACTGGTTATCAGGATGTGTGTGTTGTCGGCATACAGAAAGGAGCTGGCATTCGGTATGTGTTCTGGGATATCATTTATGAACAATATGAAAAAAACATGGCCAAGAACAGAGCCCTGAGAGACACTATTTGTTGTATGTAGTGTAACTGACCTGCAGTGCCTGGGTGTCTTTGATTTTCTTAATTCTACATATTGCTTTCTTTCACTGAGCTAGCTACAGAACCAATTGTGGGCTAACCTCTAATCCCATACTTCTGGAGTTTCATAAGAGGCAGCTTGTGGTCAACCATGTCAAATGCCTTTGACTGATCAAGAAATATACCAACAGCAGGTTGTTTATGGTCAAAAAGACGTGAGCACTTTTCTAGAAATGCATACAAGCATGTTTGGTGGACATATTTTTCTGAAATCCATATTGGGATGATGTGATTATGTTGTTAGAATTTAAAAATATTTCTGATCTAATTGACATACAGTATTCAAATATTTTTGAGAAGGCACATAGTATAGCTACTGGCGTATAGTTTGCTATGTCCATTTTCTTTCCCTTCTTTTTAACTCTTTTTTTAAATAATATCTTCAATTTGAGGTGGTGTTGTAGGAGATAGGAAAAAGAGGTTCAAAGGAGTACTGTTTTTTAGAAGAGAGTGTACACTATTTGGAGAGTTAGTTAGGAAAAATAGCTGTTGAATTTTTGGCAATTTTATATGCATTTTCAGTCCTTTGTCCTTCTATATTTAGTGTGATTTTATCCTCTATCCTTAACTTTCTATCAGTCTGTTCATTTACTATACTCCATGTACATGATTGTTACCTGCTTAGAACACTTATTGCTACACAAATATCTGGTCTCGAACCTAACATGGTATATACCTATGACTTTATTAGTTTTATAGGTCTGTACTCAATGTCTTCATTTTCATATTTTTCTCTTTTTAACACACTGATCAAAATTTTCTTCCACGGGAGCTGAAGCAGAATTACATTCAAAAATATCAAAAACTTTTCATATTTTTCAAGATATGTTCCTTGAAAAATGGTAGTTCCTCTTAACTTTTGAACTATCTTCATTCCCAGATAGAGTGTAATCAGAGTTAAAGCCTTCATTTTAAAGTTATCACTTAATAAAAACTTTAAATTGTCAGTTTCACTCTGAGGAGTTAAAACTTGCAGCAGACCATCAGTGTAAACAAGAAAGTATGTGTTATTGATATTTCTTGTCTTTATATACAAGAAATACTCAAAATCACTTCTAAACCCTAATTCCTACTGTGTGGAATTTAACATTTACAAACTTTACCATTCATTTTATTGCAACATCCAACTATCTCTCTGTAGAGAAAAGCATTACAAATATCCAGCTGACATATGGAAAGTTTTTCTCATTACAACGAAAAAAAGTCTTACTGAAATTAATCTTGCTACTGGGCTGTACATTTATGAATAAGTCAATCTCTTTTGAAAATCTTTAGCTGTAAGATGAGCTTTATAAGAAAAAAAATCATTACTTTTCTCATATTTTTTATTTGAAAACCCACTTTGTGTTAATAACATTACAGTCACTTGGCTTGCATACATAATACCACATATTTACTTCCAGGGTTTGCAGCTCTCTTGCTATGGCAGCTTTGCAATTTTCAGCATCTTTACAAGACTTTGCTTCAGGGGACATTGTACCACGTGAAATTCATTGAAATTTGACATTTTCTGTTTTCTACTCCATAATGTACTTTGAACATCCTGAACAATTTGGTATATAATACATTAAAATCATACAATTGTGAGACCTTCAAATAATATTGTGAATGTTGATGTGTGACTGTCAAATTTCGTGGCTACACATATACTGCCACAGTTGAGCAGTTGTATCTTGGGAACTACACAGTCTAGAAGGCTATGAATTGCTTTGTTTTTGTGCCTACTCCTACGTCTCAGAAGTTGGCATTACAAATAAACAAATCGGTCCTTTGTTTATGATACTAGTTTTCGTTGAAAGTAGGCAAAGTGATTATTGGCTATTTTTTTAGTAAGCTAGCTTCTATTGCCTTTTATAGGTAAATAAAATGACTAACCATAAAAGTGACTTCAAGGAAACCAAATTTGTGAGTAACAGCTATGTGTGAGACCTTTGTTTTCTTCTGAAGTACTTGAAAACACGTGTGCTAGCAGTGAAGGAAACTACGATAATGTTTCTGAAGTGACCACGCCCCCCAGTGGATCGAAAAGGAAAGTAACTTTAGAAACGGTGACAGTGGTAAAAGTAATGATATTATGGACAACGTCATCTGCAAATCCTTGCACAAGTTCTTTCTGAAACAGTCTCTTGCAATCTTTGAGGTGGTGAAGTTAAACTTAATGAGGATATTGGAGCTAGAATAGGTGTTATGTCTAAATTAGTTATTAAATGTCAGAAGTGCCAAAACAAAAAAGCATTTCATACTTTATCCAATTGTTCAGGTACTTAACTGTATGAAACTAATGAGAGACTTTTCTATGGCCTTAGATGCATTGTTAAAGGTGCAAGGGCTGGTAATGTTCTCTGCACTGTGTTGGATTTGCCAAAACCACCTTCTAGTTATATGAAATATGTAACAGCAATTGGGGACTCTGTAAATACTGTGGCTGAAGATTCAGTGGTTGGTGCTACATCAGAAGCTGTTGATCAAAATGAGGTTGACAAAGACATCAGAATTGCTGTGGATGGATCCTGGCAAAAGCATGGGTTTAGCTCTAAAAATGATTTTACATTTGCAATAAGTACTGACACTGGGAAAGTTTTGGATTTTGAAGTTCTCAGCAAGTACTGCCAAGGTTGTACAGTGAACCAGAAGAACAGATTACTTCATAAGCACCAGTGTATAAAAAATTATGATGCCACAAGTGGAGGAATGGAGGTAAAAGGAGCAGTTAACATTTTCCAGCATTCGCAGGAGGAGGGAGGTGTCAGATATGTGAATCACTTCGGTGATGGAGACAGCAAGGCTTTCATTGCAGTACAAAACAGTAAGCCATATGATGTTCCTATACAAAAACTTGAGTGTTTAGGACATGTCAAGAAAAGGATGGGAGCACATCTGTGTAACCTAAAAACCAAGCTGGGTAACAAAACTGTCTGATGGCAAGACAATAAAATGTTCTGGAAGACTAATGGACAAAGTCATGGACAAATTGCAGGAATATTATGGGAAGCCCATTAGAGATAACTGTGACAATTTACAGAAGATGAAAAGAGCTGTGTGGAGCACTTACTTTCATCAAATACCAACCGATGAAAAGCCATGTCATGTTTTGTGTCCACCTCCACCAAACACCTGGTGTAAATATAGGCAAGCTGAATTTTCTTGCACCTTGCATGAATTTACATAAACATTCCCTTCCTTTGGCAGCAATGGAGGCAATCAGACCTATTTACAGAGATTTGGCAAATCCTGATCCACTAAAGAAGTGTTTACATGAGAAGACCCAGAATGCGAATGAGTCCTTCAATAATGTTGTGTGGTGCCATGTGCCTAAAAATGGATTTGTTGGTTTTATGACTCTAAAGTTAGCAGTGTCTGATGCTGTAATAACTTTTAATGGTGGGAACTATGAAAGACTTAAGGTTCTGGAGAAGTTAGGGGTAAAATTTGGACAGAACACAGCTAAAGGATTGCAGGAACTGGATGAGCTTCATTTATGTGAAGTGGAGTTAGTTGCTCAGCAAACTACAAAAGAAGCAACAAATAAAAGGAGGAGGCAAGCACTGGGCTGTTGTGACACTGAAGAAGACACAGACTATGGGCCAGAGCAACTCTAGTGCATAAAAGGCACAGAAATGTAAGTCTGTGTAAGAATTTGTAATAAAAAAAAGTTTTAAACCTCAATATCTCTGAACTACATTTTTTACAATAAATGACCCTTTTATAAAAAAAGTACGGATGGTAGAGACAAAATTTTCACAGCATGCCAAGTGTGAGGTTCAACATATATGGAACTAGAATAACTAATATATCCTGAGTTGTTTTGTTTTAATGTTCATTTATTTACAAAATTCTGTCAAAAATTGGAAAAAATAATGTGCCCAACAATACAATTTTAGTAATAATTCTAGTTCTTTGTATCTAGAAAGGTGCATTCAATAATTATGGAAAATTGTAAGTTGGTGTCTTAAAAAGTTTGCAAGATAATCGGTCACAAAATCTGATAATTTAACAATGGCGGCATAGGACACACAGTGTCCCCTTCAGTGTAGATGCTAGGATCATCAGCATTCACTGCTGTCAACAGGCCTAACTCATTACCCTCTAAGTAATTTGGGAATTAAACATTCGTCCTAGCTCTCAGATTGTATGGCCCCTCATCCTCATCTTCATTTTCCTCTGTAAAATCCAAAGAATCTTCTGTTTTCTGTGTGTTCTCTGATCTCTTGTCCTTCTCTAAGCTGACTGTTTTCTTCCACAGCCTCATTCCCCATTTCTACTACTTTCTACCCCTCTGAGTCTGATATTTTATCTAGGTTCTCTTCATCACAGCAAATAGTATCTGATTCTATTACAGGAATCATGGTTTTCTTCTTCCTTTCAGATACTGCTGGAGCTGTAGTTTTCTTGCTACAGCAGCTATTTATTTAAATAATAAATAAATAAATAACTGATGGAGCAAGAAAACTACAGCTCAATGCACCTTTATTTTTATTGTGGGGGTCACAAATATTCTGTACCACTTCATTATTGTAATGTATAAATAAACCTCCTTCTCTTTCTTGTATACAAAGACAGACACACAAACTGCATATATTTTCAAATCGTCTAGGGGTAATTCTCTGTCATAAAAGGCTTCTAAAAAAGTTTTACTTCTGACATGACATGTTAAAATGCGCTATTATTCTGTGGCTGGTGGACTGCAAAGACAATATTCAAGAACATTTTCTTAGCTTTCATTATATTAGCCTAGCTAAAACTGATGCCGCTTTATTCACTGTGCTAAGTGGCGTGTTTCGAGAATTATGGTGTGACGAACAAACTGGTAGCCCAAAGCTATGAAATGAATGATGCATCCATTCCAACAGGAGGATTAAATGGTTTGCAAGCTAAGGACCGTGAAATTACGACCTCTCCCCCTCCCCTCCCCCCCCCCCCCCCCAAGCAGTTTTTATTTACTGTTTTGCAGCAGAAATGTTCTTGCACTTTTTATCCACACTCAGGATATTCTCTGTTTTCTTCCAAGAGTCTTCCAAACGCACAGCAATTCTCGAAGTATTTTTGGTAACCACATCCCTTCGAACAGTGAAACGAGGTGTAACTGTATCGCCAGAATAATAGCTGTCGATCACAAAAAGCACGAGGAACTAACAGATTTTAAATTAAATAACTGACAGTCCAGTCAAGTAAAATGGCTACAAGAGAAGACTGTGGTTTCAAAAACAGTCTCCTCGACATTGTTCCTCTTCTCTCTCTTTGTCAGAGCAATATTTTTAAAAACTGAACTGCAGTTCAAAATCCTTCAGAATAAACCAATGATGCATAGTTTTGCAACAATGCTGTCTCAGAATGCATAGCTTACCTGAAAATTGATTGACCTTTAAATACTATGAAATGCTCATCTAATTCGCAACCTGCAGCTACCATGAATAGAGTTGAAATGTTGGATGAATACATTGGCAACCCATTGATGTCAAAATACAAACAAGTGTAGTGCAGGGAATTTTATAATATTTTAACACAACTGGAAACATGATTTTCATGTTGTGACAAACTGCTCTTCTGTGAAGTAGGCGAAACTACTCATTTCGTGAATAATGCTCATCATTTCCCTGTAGACGATGTGGATCCATTTTTACAAACGTATGGTGCGTCCTTCAGTTGCTCGCAGTTGAGTGTGGAATGAGGAAACTGTATTTTCTTCCCAGTATAAAGAAACATTTCACCGTCAGTTTGGGAGACATAATCAAGAGAATGACTGGAAATGACACGGACGAAATTCTTCCAGAAGCTTTCAAACTAACTTGTGTAATTAGTACATGCCGGCAACAAATGCTGCACTTGGAAGGAGCTAGTGATGTCAAACGCGTAGAAACGTATCTGAGGAATGTATGACGATGTCATCGAAAGATTCAGGAAGAAGTACCATCGAGTTAACTTGTTTTAAAAGTAACAATGCTCAAACGCCCAATCTACTAGTTCATTTGTAAATAAAAGTGTCATGATTATTATTATTATTATTATTATTATTATTATTATTATTAGTAGTAGTAGTAGTAGTAGTAGTAGTAGTAGTAGTAGTAGTAGTAGTAATGGTGGTGGTGGTGGTGGTGGTGGTGGTTGTTAGTGATGCTACGTATGTCTAGATTAAAAGGGAAGGAAAGAGAATTTTCCAATATTATTCCATGCCTCCCCAGAATTTAGGCCCGTGATCCGCCACTGGTATGTCACATGATTCAACAATTCCTCATGTTGGTATGGCACTGCGCTCTTTGGCCAATACCACAGTACTACTTTTTATTTTAAAAAAAAAGGAGGTGTTACCATGGTGTAGCTATGATTTATTAAGAACCTACGTCAGTTCTGTAGATTTAATAGCACTGTTTCATAAAAACTTCCTGGCAGATTAAAACTGTGCGCCACACCGAGACTCGAACTCAGGACCTTTGCCTTTCGAGGGTAAGTGCTCTACCATCTGAGTTATCCAAGCATGACTCACGCCCCGTCCTCACAGAAGACGAGGTACTGGCAGAAGTGAAGCTGTGAGGACGGGGCGTGAGTCATGCTTGGGTAGCTCAGATGGTAAAGCACTTGCCCGCGAAAGGCAAAGGTCCGAAGTTCGAGTCTCGGTCCGGCACACAGTTTTAATCTACCAGGAAGTTTCATATCAGTGCACACTCCGCTGCAGAGTGAAAATCTCATTCTGGAAACTGTCTCATAAGCTCCATAAATTTTATCCAGTTGGGTTGGTGCTCACTTATGAAATAGGTCCTGTGTACATTTGTTCAGCTTTCAGGGCACCATATCCTGCTCCAGCCTGTAGAAGTGAATACATAAATAGTATCTCTATAAACACGTACATCAGCATCACGAAGTATGAAGTAGTATTTGGTTGGTTAATTGATTTGAGGGGAGGTCTTCGGTCCAGGGAACGATGGGGAAGGAAATTGGCTGTGCCCTTTCAAAGGAACCATCCCGACATTTGCCTGAAGCGATTTAAGGAAATCACGGAAAACCTAAATCAGGATGGCCAGGCACGGGTTTGAACCATCGTCCTTCCGAATGCGAGTCCAGTGTGCTAATCACAGTGCCACCTCGCTCAGTGTGAAGTAGAGGTCGAGATATTTACAACTTGGGGAAGAATGAGAGCAAACATCCTTCGTCTTTGCATCATATTTTGACTTGTTAGACAATTTCTTTTGGGTGTTAACATCAAGAAAAGTGCAGCAAAGCTAAAATGTTGACTGGAGTGTCTTACATATGCAGCTGTTTCCCTGCGAGAAGCCCACATGGAAGTCTTCCACGCAAGCGTAATCTACTTAATGGCACGTAGTTTCTTGTGTGTACTGTGATGCCATTCCCAGGACTGCGCCTTGTGGATGACTCCCATAGGTGCCACTCAGCAACACCAGTAGTGGTGGAGCAGTATGAAATGCAGAAGTCGTCTGCATACAGAGAGGGTGAGACGGACGATCCTACAGCTGCTGCTGGACCGTTGCAACCCTTGTTCACAGCACGAGCAGCCCTTATGGCTCGCCATCTCACAACTATTCATGACGGCGCCTTTCCGACTTGGATCTTTTTTAATATGTGACTTGTAAGTACTGCATCTTTTCCAGTCAGTACAAACTTTAATTTTATTAATGTATTATATACCTTATGTTTTAGAACAGTTAGTCTAATTCTGAAGACGACGCTCATAGTAGCGTCGAAACCTGGTCAATTTTGACTTAATATTTGTGACCGAGGGCTTATTTGTTCTAATATAATTCTGACACGGTCACTGAACCTTAGCAGCTATGTTCAAAGTTTTACATCTAGTACTTATTTTTCCAATGAATTTCCTGTTTTAAGTGAAATGATCAACAACTGTATCCAATCATATTAGTATTCCAGTGGACCTAGTACGGCCTTTCTACCACTCTGATGTCTATGAAGGCACTCACATTGTTCTTCACATGCATCACCCACGCTTTTTGGAAAAAAGTCAAGGTGGCTTTTCAAAGAGTGGATCTTGAGTGTCGTGATATATCATCTTGAATTTTTCCAACTCGTTGACTACAACAGAAATATAAATTGGCTCTTTTTGTGCCTAAGAAATCAACAACAACCTCCTTGAAAGATACCCAAGCATCCGCTCTGCATCTCACCCACGTCCTTTTTTCTAGAAAGTTGGAATCTAACATTTTTTGAATGTCAGGCCCAACAAAAACATCTTTCAGCTTCGCTTCTGAAACATGAGGTAACTTCTCGCAGACACGAGTGAAACGTTCTTCGTCTTCGAGTAGGGTGTTCACAAACTGTTTCGTCAGACGCAACACAAAATGGCGAGGTTTTAAAAGAATTTTTTCGAATCCACGAATTGCTTTTCTCGAGGCTACAAAAGTCTTCTTTTGGACCTATTTAATTCAGGACCAGTGTTGAACCGTTGTCCTACTGTACAGCTCACGCGAGGAACAGGAGTGTATGAAATATCTAGAATTAAAATCACTAAAAATGATTGTTAAAATATTGAGTATTAAGCATAAAACATAATGGCAAACACACCACTTTTGCTATCACACTAGGATTCAGTAAACTGAAATTCACAAGATGCTTTCATTATAAAAGTTTCTTCTTAGTGTGTTTGTACTATGTGCGCACTCAAACTCCGTTCGATACCTGGTAATTACTCATTGACAACATTACTCCAATATTTCTTGCAGATTAGGAAATATCCAACACAACGTTACTTACGGAGCACTGAATGTAAACGTAAATAACTCTTGACTACTGAATCTGTCGTAATGCCCAGTAACAAGAGGTGGATGTTCCAGGAAGTGCATGTTGATGGTATGACGTCGGGCGGCGTATCAGCGCGGTATGTCGTGGTCGTTTCAGAGGCATTTGTCCAGTAAACTTTCCCCATCTTTCGAAGAAACGTTAACTGCCTGCCTGTTATTCTGGTGTGGCCTGAGCAACACTGGACACAAAAAATAAAAAAAAAAGTGCTGTGATAACACGAAAATAATCCGGTAAGGAAATCCTGCGTATCTAAACTTCTCTCGTGGTCTCAAATTGTAGCTTGTGTTTAAAGGTGATCTGCGTAATAACTTTGCCTGAATGAGAATTCGTTTACTGTAATTCACAGCATTTCCCTTTACATCACTAACTTCCGAAGTTGAATTTGTCCAGGAGTTTTAGCGCTTCCAGTAGATGATAAAAATCGTGAGGTTGCGTCTTTGATAACTTCCAAACTACAGTCTGTGACCATTCCGATACGAGAAAAAAATGGGGGCCATACAATTTGTTGGTTACGGAGCTCCAGCGATGCTGTTAGATGAACTTCACTCAATGTTTTCACTTGCGGTATTGTTCTGTTTATTCATTCGAGAACATTCGTCAGTGAGTGTGGTATTTGTCCAGCTTGCTAGCGTTTGAACAGCGATCCTGCGATCTATTTTTGGAGAGTGCTGAAGATATGTGGGGGTTTCGTAAGAAGCACAGTATACCGAAGTGATGCGCTGGTGAGCACACTGGAAGTTTCTTCGAGAACTGCGTTCAAATCTCAATTGGATCATCTTGATATAAGTTTCCCCCACGTATTTCTCTGTTTCTATGGCATATTCGATTGACTTTTTGCGTCTCCTTCATTATGATACGGATTAGAACATTCCGTGGGTGGCACAATTAACTTTCTCCTCTTCCGACCACACAGATTTTGACTTTCCATTGATTCCCTAAACTGCTCATTCAAGGGTCGGGACACTTTCATCAGCAAGGACCACAAACGTTTTCTTTTTGTGTCATCATCTTGAAAGTGAGCCAATACCAAGCCTCTAATAAACCCGGCATTAAAAGTTTGCTTCATTGCCTCCTGATTCAGTAACCACAATGGTTTTCTGAATTTAACTGTGTTGAACTTTTTTTTTTCTTCCTGAAAACTCAGTGGAGCAAGGTATTTATTTTGTGACCTATATGCAGAATCTCTTTACTGCCTAAAATAAGATGCTTCAAAAAGTCACAGAACAGTTAAGAATTCAATATTCAAGGATATCAAGCAATAAAACAATTATGCGGAAAATAAAGGCATCTCAAAATTAATATTCAGTTTTGCCAGTCTAATTAAATTCTGCTAGTTTTACGTTCAAACATAAATCCAGAGGCCCTAATAGCACAGCGAGTTACAATCTCTTCTGATATGTTTGATCGGCTGGTTAGGATCTCAATACTCACATCACATCCCACTGATGAACGATGTTTTGGAGTTTCTCCTTTTCAAGCCAGATTTTTATGTCCCCCTCTATGCTAGTGCTCCTTCGTATTGCATTAATCATTACTGGAGATCATAGAGGTCTTCAAAAGAGTTGCATTATTTCCTTCATAAATCTCCCAATTTTATATCATCCGCTTATGTATATTTTACCCGAGATAAATCGACGCAAAATCTTACTACCTACACATGAATTAGGTTTGTTAAGAAACAACATAGCCATACAAGCAAATTGGGCTTCTGGCACAAAAGTCAACAATGTGCCATGTGCGAAACGTGAGAACCAGTTGTTTATTACCTTTGGGTATTCTTGTCGGAGAGAGTAACTGAGAATGGCGACCAAAGCGTACTGAAACCAGACAGAAAATGCACCGTTATCCCAAGCGCGCACACCACGTTACTTTCTCTGATGCAATCTGCAAAGTTTCAGTCGCAGTAGTGTCGTGCTGACGACAACAACTAGATAATTTTTCCAGCATACCTACTATTTAAATGAATCGCTAACTGTAAGAACGAAATGTAACCTTTTTTCGGCGTGATGGATTGACGGCACATTGTCGAGTTTCCAACCGAGTTAAGATTGCCTTCTGATCACAATAGGTGAACAATGAATAAAACGGAAACATGAGCCACGCTAGGATCTCAGATGTACTATCAGTAGAGCACTTAGTACATATCTTACCAGCTGCACAGAATAAGCAGTGCAGTTAAGTCTTTCCCTTAACTTCATTTCTGGTTTGGGTAAAGATTTCTTATACAAAAAGAAATCTTAATATTTTGTTACCCAAACCCATTAGGGACTCATTTTAATTAAGTTACCACCCGAAAATTGCGACAGTAATAGGGACAAGTAATATAGTTAAAGAAAGCTTTAGGGACTGATGACCTTTGCAGTTAAGTCCCATAAGATTTCACACACTTTCACACACAAAGAAAGCTTAATGCAACAGACAGGAAAATTCACTGTGATAGTTTCTCTGTGGTCATCGTAGCGCATTCGTAACTGTATTTTTGTCATTTATCTTTGCAATTTTCAGTCAATTTTTTTAAAGATAGACGGATGACGTAGATATTAAAAATCAACTTTTTTCATAAAGCAGAATTTACTTCCGAATTTTCTAAAGCGGATAACAGAGCTGTCCATTCTATGGATTACAACGAACTGTAGGCTGCTAACATTTTTGGCCATACTCGACTTGCTTCACATATCTTTGTAATGGCAGTAACTCGTGCAAAAGCAATCACTAACTATTAAGTGGCAATAAGATGCTCACCGTGTGCTGAGGTAAGAATTGAAAACTTTAGAGACATGAATTAACAGGCACTATGTTAATCTCCAGAAGTGCATCACCGTTTCGAGTCCGTAGATACCATCACATTTTAACATTCGAGTATTCTGCAGATTCTAATCCTCTGAGCTGGTGACTGAGGTAGCGAAACTTCAGAATGAACACTAACAACGTGGTGGACGAAGGGATGCGGGAGGGGGGGGGGGGGGGGGGGAGGCAAACCGTAATAGCATACATATATATTATTTACCTGCGTTTTATTTCGTTCATAGCAGTTAAAAACCGGTGTGCCTCATCCAAGTATTTTATTCATAAATAAAATTTCCACAACTGAACAATTCGTGTGAAGTTCTAGACAGGAGGGACGTCTTTGAACCTTTCCCACAGTTCAACAAACAACTATATTGTCAACCGGTAACCGTGGATAACCGCTGATGACCTTGATGTTGAGCGCCCATAAGCCCCCCCCCCCCCTCCCCCGTGGAGTAACGGAGAGAAATATTAGTACTCCATTGTGATGTACATTGTACAGCGATAGTCGAGCGTTAAGTTGACGCTTTACGCGGCGGGAGTCTGTTCTAGGTGACAAGACCTTGCCTTCCTCTGAACTACAACACTCTTATCTCTCTAGTAATAGGGGTGACACAGTTTCAAGCGCTGTATTTGTTAAACATTTATGAAAGTATGGACTAACAATCAGGATAGCTTAAAAACACAGGAACGAAGAGGTCTACAACAAATCACTCTCGACTGTAGCAGGAAGTTACCCTTGCGCCTGATTTGTTTGGAAGATTAAGACACTCCACTACTACTGACAACTTCATATCTTCTGTATGCAGGATGGAGCTATGTATGTAGTTCTTGTTCAGGTCACGCTATTCAACCTTCTCAGCTCCAAAAAAAGATTTCCGCCTTGATTAAGCACTATCAATGCAAAATACATTGAAGCGACAAGAGAAGGGGTAGCTCCTGATAACGTGTGCAGTAACTCGATGTGGCATGGACTCAACAAGTCGTTAGAAGTCCTCTGCAGAAATACTGAGCCAATATACCTATAGCTGTCCATAATTACGAAAGTGTTGCCGGCGTAGGATTTTGTGCACGAACTTAACTCTCGATTATCTACCATAAATGTTATATGGGATTCATGTCGGGAGGTCTGGGGGCCATATCAGTCGTTCCAATTGTTCAGAATGTTCTTCAAACCAGTTGCGAATAATTATGACCTCTGTGACATGGCGTCGTACGTCCCATGTTGAGTTAGTTAGTTGGTTCCGAGTTCCATTGATCAATCACACGGTACGGCAGCCGTTATGATGTGGAACGTGTCAAGTGCACAAGCAATGCACATTAAAACAAGATATATATATACAGGGTGTTACAAAAAGGTACGGCCAAACTTTCAGGAAACATTCCTCACGCACAAAGAAAGAAAATATGTTATGTGGACATGTTTCTGGAAACGCTTACTTTCCATGTTAGAGCTCATTTTATTACTTTTCTTCAAATCACATTAATCATGGAATGGAAACACACAGCAACAGAACTTACCAGCGTGACTTCAAACACTTTGTTACAGGAAATGTTTAAAATGTCCTCCGTTAGCGAGGATACATGCATCCACCCTCCGTCACATGGAATCCCTGATGCGCTGATGCAGCCCTGGAGAATGGCGTATTGTATCACAGCCGTCCACAATACGAGCACGAAGTCTCTCTTCATTTGGTTACGGGGATGCGTAGACAAGAGCTTTCAAATGCCCCCATAAATGAAAGTCAAGAGGGTTGAGGTCAGGAGAGCGTGGAGGCCACGGAATTGGTCCGCCTCTACCAATCCATCGATCACCGAATCTGTTGTTGAGAAGCGTACGAACACTTCGACTGAAATGTGCAGGAGCTCCATCGTGCATGAACCACATGTTGTGTCGTACTTGTAAAGGCACATGTCTAGCAGCACAGGTAGAGTATCCTGTATGAAATCATGATAACGTGCTTCATTGAGCGTAGGTGGAAGAACATGGGGCCCAATCAAGACATCACCAACAATGCCTGCCCTAACGTTCACAGAAAATCTGTGTTGATGACGTGATTGCACAATTGCGTGCGGATTCGCGTCAGTCCACACATGTTGATTGTGAAAATGTACAGTTTGATCACGTTGGAATGAAGCCTCATCCGTAAAGAGAACATTTGAACTGAAATGATGATTGACACATTGTCGGATGAACCATCCGCAGAAGTGTACCCGTGGAGGCCAATCAGCTGCTGATAGTGCGTGCACACGCTGTACATGGTACGGAAACAACTGGTTCTCCCGTAGCACTCTCCATGACGTGGTCAACGTTACCTTGTACAGCAGCAACTTCTCTGACGCTGACATCAGGGTTATCGTCAACTGCACGAAGAATTGCCTAGTCCATTGCAGGAGTCCTAGGTCTTCCCCAGTCGCGAGTCATAGGCTGGAATGTTCCGTGCTCCCTAAGACGCCGATCAATTGCTTCGAACGTCTTCCTGTCGGGACACGGCTATTGCCCCGTGCTAATCCATACATTAAATGGGGATCTGCCAACTCCGCATTTGTAAACATTGCACTGACTGCAAAACCACGTTCGTCATGTGCTTAATGCTAGTACTGTAGAGCAATGAGTCGCATGTCAACAACAAGCACCGAAGTCAACATTACCTTCCTTCAATTGGGCCAACTGGCGGTGAATCGAAGTACAGTACATACTGACGAAACTAAAATGAGTTCTAACATGGAAATTAAGCGTTTCCGGGCCCATGTCCACATAACATCTTTTCTTTATTTGTGTGTGAGGAATGTTTCCTGAAAGTTTGGCCGTACCTTTTTGTAACACCCTATATATATATATATATATATATATATATGTGTGTGTGTGTGTGTGTGTGTGTGTGTGTGTGTGTGTGTGTGTGTGTGTGTGTGTGTGTGTGTGTGTGTGTGTGTGTGCGCATCGCTTGTGCACTTGATACGTTCCACATCATATTTTTTTTTTTTACTTTATTGTTATTTTAAAGCCTGTACAACAGGTAGGCTGTCAGCAGCACACTACGCTGCTCTTCAGCCATAGAAGATACAAGCAGTAAACAGGAGAAGACACATAAGTTACAGAATGGTGGGCAATAAAACAGGAGACACAGAGAGACAAACACGGAGCCGTTCACACTCGTCGATAAACCAAACTGCTAACTGATGAGACGACGCACAAACACTGAAGATGACGATGGCACTGGTGAGCGAGGGAGTGTGACGGGGAACACTGAACACTAAACACGACGGCACACACGAAACACTGATGGCGGTGATCTCCGGCGCGCGAATGTCCACTTAGCGTGTGCGAGTCCGGGGACCTGCCAAGAGGGGAACAGGGGTGAGGTGGGGGAGAGGGGGGAAAAAGGATGCCAATGGCGGAGGAGACGGGGGCAGGAGGAGAGGGACAGGGGAGGGGAGGCCCGGGGGAGGAGGGGGGAGAGAAGGAGGAGGGAGGGAGAGGAGGGTGCCCAGAGGAGCAAGCACAGGAGGAGGGCGGGAGGATCAAAGTTGGTAGGAGGGGTAGATGGAGGGGAGGAGGGCATCATCAGGGAGGGGGAGCTGGCGGAAGCCACCTTGGGAGAGGGTAAGGAGGGTGGACAGATGGAGACCGGGCGGGACATGGGAATACAGGCGCGGCAGCGGGCGGGGGTGTGAGAGGATAGGGGAGACGAGCGGGTGAGGAGGGTCGAGTTTACGGGAGGTGTACAGGATACGTATCCTTTCAAGGAAAAGGAGGAGGTGGGGGAAGGGGATGAGATCATACAGGATCCGCGTGGGGGAGGGGAGACGGATGCGATAGGCGAGGCGGAGAGCATGGCGTTCAAGGATTTGGAGGGATTTATAAAAGGGAGGGGGGGCGGAGATCCAAGCCGGATGGGCATAACAAAGGATAGGGCGGATGAGGGATTTATAGGTGTGGAGGATGGTGGAGGGGTCCAGACCCCACGTACGGCCGGAGAGGAGCTTGAGGAGACTGAGTCGGGAGCGTGCCTTGGCTTGGATTGTCCGGAGGTGGGGAGTCCAGGAGAGGCGACGGTCGAGGGTGATTCCACATCATAATGGCTGATTATATATATAGTACAATACAGAGTTAAAGATTAATATTTTCATTATTTACCCCATTCCCTTAAATGGCACAAAACGCATATGCTATATTTATAGATTTATTCCTATTCAAGAATTCATCTATGGTTTAGACGGAGTTGTCAAGGAGATATGATACCAATTTATTTTTGAAGCTATTACTGCTGTCTGTCAGACATTTTATTTCATTTGGTAATTTGTCGAAAATTTTTATAGCAGGATATTTTACCCCTTTCTGTGCCAAATTTTGGTTGAGTAAAGGATAGTTTAAGTATTTCTTTTAACTGGTATTATAGCCATGAATGTCACTGTTGTTTTTAAACTGGTCCATGTTGTTGAGAACAAATTTCATTAGTGAGTAAATGTACTGTGAGGCTGTTGTAAGAATTCCCAATCTTCTAAAAAGATGCCTACAAGATGTGCGACTATGAAACCCACATTATTCTAACCACTTTCTTTTGGGCAGTGAATACTTTTTGTCTAAAATTATTCCGTATGACATTAGAGAGCGACAGTATGCAAAATATGTTAGCTGACTAATTTATATATCCTCAAAATGGGCAATAATTCTGATTGCAAAAGTTGCTGAACCTAATCCTTTAGAAGATCCAAAATATGAATTTTCCAATTAAGATTCTCATCCACATGTACACCCAAAAACTTAGAATGCTCTACCCTCTCTACTCACTTCTGTTGATGTGTTACATTTATTGAAGGAACTGTTCTTTTTGCAGCAGAAAATTGGGTGTACTTTATTTTTCAAATTTTAGAGCAAGCCCATTTGCATAAAACCAATTAATGACTTTTCCAAAGCCCTTACTTGTATCGTGGTTCAAATGGCTCTGAGCACTATGGGACTCAACATCTGTGGTCATAAGTCCCCTAGAACTTAGAACTACTTAAACCTAACTAACCTAAGGACATCACACACATCCATGCCCGAGGCAGGATTCGAACCTGCGACTGTAGCGGTCACGCGGTTCCAAACTGAAGCGCCTAGAACCGCACGGCCACACCGGCCGGCTTATTTGTTCATTTTCAATTGGAGTTCCTTTTACTGGATTAATAATGAGGCTTGTATCATTAGCAAACAGTGTCAGTTCAGCTTCCTGTTTCAGATAGGAAGGGAGGTCGTTCACGTATATCAAGAACAGAAGGGGATTTTTGCGTTTATTTCACGCAATTTTGCTTGTCTATTAGCAATGACAACCCTATGCAACCGCCACTGTAAACAGTAAACAGTACAAGTGGGAGAAATTAGCTTCCGAAATGTAGTACTACAGAACAATGTTGAAGATTCGATAGGTAGTTCGAATAGCTAGGAGGAACTGAGCGAATCGCGGCGAAAAATTAGAGCATCATTTTACCAAAAGAAGCAATAGGTAATTAGACCCATCGTGAGACATTAAGAAATAGTCCACGTTTCACTTCCACATAAGCAACGCTACAGACAAATAGCTTCAGAGAAGACTTCCTCACATTTCATTTTATGTTAGATGGTGACATCTTTTTCAGAAATGCTTTTCTTGCTATTGTTCAGTAGCATTTCACAGCCCTGTAAGTAGGCTGTTTAGGTTTTTATGTTGGTAACGCCACGTAGTGCTCTGTAAGAAAATCGCTGACTGCGCTGTGTGCAGTCTGTGGCTAGTTGGACTCATTGATGGAATATTCACTAGTGTAATTTTGGGAAGTTGGATGTGAACAGCGCGTAGCTTTGGGCAGTTGGATGTGAGCCGCCAGCGGTGGTGGATGTGGAGAGTGATTTGCCAGAGTTTTGTGAGGGGGCGATCTGGAAGAGTGTCCATCAGAAAAAGGAAATTTGTTTAATTGGATGTCACAAAAATTTATATATATACCTTTTAACGCTATTATGGTAAATACATTGTTTGTTCCCTATCATATTCTTTCATTTGCTAACTATGCCTATCAGTAGTTAATGCCTCATTTAGCTGGCAGTACTGGCGCTCGCTGTATTGCAGTAGTTCGAGTAACGAAGATTTTTGTGAGGTGATTCATGAAAGGTATAGGTTAGTGTTAGTCAGGGCCATTCTTGTGTAGGGATTATTGAAAGTCAGATGGCGTTGCGCTAAAAATATTTTGTATCAGTTTAGTGTTGATCAGAATAAGTAAAGAGAAAACTGTTTGAGTACGTTGAGCTTTGCTCAGCTGTTTGAAAATCAAGTAACTTAAGAGGTTTACCAGCACAGTCATTCTTAAGTTTTCAAAGGGGACTTTTCAGCCCCTATACTTCGACCATGTTACTCAAATAACACAAATAGTTTTACTTATACATTGTCATGTCCTAATTCTCTCAACAAAAGCTGTATTCCATTAGCCATTTACCTTTTGCTGATGTTCATCTTACAACCTATTTTGAAGAGACTATCTATTCAGTTATGTCAGGTCCTTTGCAGTCTCTGGCAAAACGAAAGCTGAAATTTTAAATTTAGCATTTGAGAAATCTTTCACGCAGGAGGATCGTACAAACATACCGCCGTTTGAGTCTCGTACAGATTCCCGTATGGAGGACATAGTGATAGACAGCCCTGGGGTTGTGAAGCAGCTGAATGGGTTGAAAATAATTAAATCGCCAGGTTCTGATGGGATTCCAATTCGGTTTTACAGAGAGTACTCTACTGCATTGGCTCCTTACTTAGCTTGCATTTATCGAGAATCTCTTGCCCAACGTAAAGTCCCGAGCGACTGGAAAAAAGCGCAGGTGACGCCTGTATATAAAAAGGGTAGAAGGACGGATCCTCAAAATTACAGACCAATATCCTTAACATCGGTTTGTTGCAGGATTCTCGAACATATTCTCAGTTCGAATATAATGAATTTCCTTGAGACAGAGAAGTTGCTGTCCATGCATCAGCACGGCTTTAGAAAGCAGCGCTCTTGCGAAACGCAACTCGCCCTTTTTTCACATGATATCTTGCGAACCATGGATGAAGGGTATCAGACGGATGCCATATTTCTTGACTTCCGGAAAGCGTTTGACTCTGTGCCCCACTGCAGACTCCTAACTAAGGTACAAGCATATGGCATTGGTTCCCAAATATGTGAGTGGCTCGAAGACTTCTTAAGTAATAGAACCCAGTACGTTGTCCTCGATGGTGAGTGTTCGTCGGAGGTGAGGGTATCATCTGGAGTGGCCCAGGGAAGTGTGGTAGGTCCGCTGTTTTCTATCTACATAAATGATCTTTTGGATAGGGCGGATAGCAATGTGCGGCTGTTTGCTGATGATGCTGTGGTGTACGGGAAGGTGTCGTCGTTGAGTGACTGTAGGAGGATACACGACGACTTGGACAGGATTTGTGATTGGTGAAAAGAATGGCAGCTAACTCTACATATAGATAAATATAAATTAATGCAGATGAATAGGAAAAAATCTCGTAATGTCTGAATACTCCATTAGTAGTGTAGCGCTTGACAGTCTCGTCGATTAAATATTTGGGCGTAACATTGCAGAGCGGTATGAAGTAGGATAAGCATGAAATGGCAGTTGTGGGGAAGGCGGATAGTCGTCTTCGGTTCATTGGTAGAATTTTGGGAAGATGTGGTTCATGTGTAAAGGAGACCGCTTATAAAACACTAATACGCCCTAATCTTGAGTACTGCTCGAGCATTTGGGATCCCTATCAGGTCGGATTGAGGGAGGACATAGAAGCAATTCAGAGGCGGGCTGCTAGATTTGTTACTGGTAGGTTTGATCATCACGCGAGTGTTACGGAAATGATTCAGGAACTCGGGTGGGAGTCTCTGGAGGAAAGGAGGCGTTCTTTTCGTGAATCGTTAGTGAGGAAATTTAGAGAACCGGAATTTGAGGCTGACTGCAGTACAGTTTTACTGCCGCCAACTTATATTTCGCGGAAAGACCACAAAGATAAGATAAGAGAGATCGGGGCTCGCACAGAGGCATATAGACAGTCATTTTTTCCCTCGTACTGTTTGGGAGTGGAACAGGGAGAGAAGATGCTAGTTGTGGTATGAGGTACCCTCCGCTACGCACCGTATGGTGGATTGCGGAGTATGTATGTAGATGTAATTACAATGTCGTTTATTCTCCGTTAACTTCAATCACATTTCCATATTTTTCCATGGTTTCGTTTACTGTTTGCACAATGTATATATTGAAAAACACTGGGGACAGATTGCAATGTCTCACTCTCTTCTCATTTATTGCTTCCCTTTCATGCCCTAAGGCTCGGAACTGTGGTTCTGGTACTGTACTAGTTGTGGTTAACCTTTCACTTTTAGTACTTTATCCTTGACAATTATGGGACTTAGACGGAATGTATTCCTGTTAACATTGCCTCAAGCATTATCTAAATCTACACAATCTATAAATGTAGCTCTGTCCTCCTCCAATCTGTTTTCCAGGGTAAGTCGTAGGATCAGTACTGTGTTTTATTCGCCTACTTCTCCAGAAATCCAAATGATCTTTCCCTATGTTGGCTTCTATGAATTATTCCATTCTTCTGTAGAAAACTGGTGCTAATACTTCGCAACCTGGTGTTAATACTTCGCAATCATGACTCATTAAACTGATGGTTCGGTAATATGTCAGTATCTGCCTGCTTTGACATTGGGATTATTACGTTCTTCTGAGTCTGGGAGGGGGGGGGGGGGATTTCGCTTGTCTCGTATCCTGCATACCAGATCTAACAGCTTTTAGTTCTCGCAGGGATGTTAATAATTCTGAGATCTTTCTCACTACCTAAATAGAAGCATCTACGTTATCTGTTAAGGACATACTTTATCCTGTGACGTACCTGACAATGCTGCCTTCAGTACATAAACAGATTTTCCGGAAGGTCTTCACCAGTTATGTCGGGAAATGTAATATTTATCCACGAATCTTGCGTCTGTTTTACGTAGGTATGTAAACTAGCGCCATGAAACTCAGGTTAGGTCATTGAAATGGTAGTCACCGCATACAGATAGGGCGATCACTGGCTCCCTTGAATAGGATTTTAGTAGTCAGTGAGATATTCTTTTTTAAAAAACATTTAACTTTTAGTCGATTAGGAATTATTTTTGTCATGGAGTTAAGTGGTTCAAGACAAAGAATACATATCTGGATGGCATTCGAAACTTGTTGCTGTCTATTATGAGGCTGGTTTTCTTAAATCGTTGCACCATCTTGTACAATGGTTGACAAGAAATTATGAGTCAAAGACTCCAGTTGTAAATGAAGAATATGAAGCTATGCACCAGATGAAGACGAAAGACCGCAGTATGCTCTGATTAGTGAGTCAAACGTAGAGACCGTAATGTCACACAAGTAACTGAGTAAAACTGCTGATGGTGTGGTGCGAAACTTGTGACGTGTGCATCATGTCAACGTGCTCAATACAGAATTGTTAATTTATTACTTTCACATACTGATATGCACGCTTCTGGGAGCAAGCCATGTTGATCCGCGATCTTTGGTCATGATGTTACACCGTCTCTACCTGAGGGCGCGCACTGAGATGTTTACGGAAGGATGTGAGGAACTGAATGGTCAGGAAATTTTTATCTGGAATTGAGCTGCTGAATATTGAATATAAATTTGCAGGATGTGACTGAGTAAGATGATAGTATTTATGGATTTTGAAAAGAGCTTTGTGAAGAATTCTGCTTTAAGGTAAATTTGCAGCTTTACATACTTGCACGTAGTTAGCACTCTGCTGTAAAATTGTCGTACCGAAATTTGGTTGACACCATCTGGTGGATTGCTCACAGCTAGGGAAGTCAGTTCTCCTCTCCCACACAGACATGTATGTGAAATAATAGTGATTATTTTGGGCAGTTTACATAAATATTAAAGTAAAATTTTCGAATAATCAACGTATTTAAAAAACTAGTCATTTTTGTATAAGTCAATACTGTTCACGATCCTGAAAGAAAAGCTATAAAGTAATTCTTTGCTATAACATTGTTTCAGAAAAATAACTTTTAGAGCATTAGCCCCCTCAATTATTCCCGTGCAAGAAATATGATGTTGCTTGTGTATACATTGCATGCAGCTGTACACATGATTTTAAATGTCACTTTTAGCCCACCATTTTAATTAAACTTTGCTGCAGCGCTGCTTGCTGTACTCCACTTTCGGATGAAACCTTTTACCGTACCGAGGTAAGTAAGAATAGTTCTGGAGCCGTAGTCATACAGTCACACAATACATACAGAATAATTTAATTACACAATCAGTGAATCGATCAGCTAGCTTACATTGAGTTTGGTAGTTTCTTATTATACAAAGTACATTTCAGTGAACAGTGTGATATATCCGCGTGTGAAACATTTATCGTATTGCGAGCTTTTGTTTCGCATTCTATCTATGTAATTCTGCAGTGGACTTTTATGAAAGTAATTTGAATAATTTATTCAGATAAAATTTACTAGTTCATTTGATGTGTGATTGTTGTTGGTTTTGTGTTTGTGTGTTTTGAGACGTTAAAAGCTGTCCGCTGTAACGTCAGGCAACACACCACTGACCACTTTAATATACTGACATAAACCTAATACACTGTACAGCGCATTGTGGCGTGACCCCAACCGGTCTGGTCGCTGTATTGGATTTTTGCATTCATATACAGAGTTACAGAACGATGAATATCTGTGCAATCTCGTTGATTACGTTCCTTGTGCGCAATATCTGACCAGACTGCGGCACTTCGCTCGGACGCGGCTACACGCACTTGCCTGTTCACCTGTTTCTCATCCGTATGAAACTGGCTTTCAGCTGAAGGAATACGCGCTTGCGTGTTCAGGTTTCTAACGCGACTTTCAGACGTTGTGCACGACGCAGATACCGTTACAGTATCGCGTGACGTCGTGACAAGCAAGGAACTGATACGCGCTCGTCATAGACATAAGATTCCACGTCGCTGGCAGCTGCTGCAGCCGCAAATAGTGAAATACTCCGTAGGCCTGTATTACACTATCAAATATTCTTTGATAGGAAATACGGAAGCGTCCGATCTAACCCGCCGGCTTTGACCCATGACGTCACAAATATAGCGGAAACGACAATTCCAATATGGCGGATATAGAAACGTTGCATACGTATCACAAAGACGAAAACACATAGAAAAACAACACACACAAAGGTTTCACAAGAACAATCTGCTAACATTGATAGCAAACAAAGATAATAACAAACAAGTGGTACTCAAGGCCAGGCAGGGGGGGGGGCTGCGCCCCCCCCCCCCCCCGCCAAAAAGAAACTCCCAACCTAACCTCGTATTCAGGGCTACGCTACAGATCAATGTGTAGGTCAATCAAAAGATAAAAGAAAGAAACAAATAAAAAAAAAGAAAAAACAATATTGATTCATTAGACATAACGAGTAGCGACAAAACATATAGACCATAAAGATTGAACAATCTAATGGCAAACTGATAAAAGCCTCATAGACGACGTTAAAACAAAAAGTACAGTAAAAAGGTAAACTATATATTACAGGCCCTAAAACTCCTACTAAGGTAACGTCAACGAGGCAACATCTACAAACACGCCACACTCGCAAACCAAACTCCGCGCCGTAATGACGTCACACACCACAACACCCTTACGTCACGGGTCAAAGCCGACGCGTGAGATCGGATGTTTCTGTTGACCCCTTTGATAAAGGTATTTGATAAAATATTCATCATATTTCCTTTACAAACATTTCTGACATGGCGCAAAAGATATATAGTTACTTCATCGCGCATACGCAAACATCACGTGCGCTCACGGACTTCGGGACCACGTTTGTATCTATAAACACAAACGGCAGATTCAGCGATGCTAGCGCCCCAAGCAGTTAAATTTCTCCATAAACTGAACAGAAGACGAATGTTTCTTTGATCAAATCGGAGGCGAGGCGCTAGACTTGACCAATGCCTAACTTCGACAAAGTTCCTTATTACATTATCAAATTTTATTTGACATAGTTTGCAAGGAAAATTTGATAGTCTAATACCGGTATTAGCAACAACAAATACTCCGCAACAGCACTCACCATTGTATATGGAGGGCTTCGCGTTTCTGCTGAACATGATGGCGCTGGCCGTGGCGCACACTGCCAGTATCACGAAGGCAGTCGTCCCAGATTCCATGTCATGCAAAACGGCGAGCCGCCAATTGCCGACACCTCTGGAGAAGAAATGGATTCGGAAGACTGTTTTCCTACTGCCACTCGGCTGCAGCGCGCAGGTCAGGGTCCGTGACGTACGGGCGAGCAGTGGCCAATGGCAGGCGCCATCATGGGCGCCTGCGCTAGAATCTATCTACATCACACTCCGCACTCCATCCAACCGGGAGTGGTGGAGATCCGTACTACTAAATGGCTGTGCACACGCACCAACTAACCAACCGAACGACAAACTGTACGTATGTAGGTGATTGGAGCGACTGACATTCCTTGTCGGGATGTCGGGCAGGGAGGACCACCCGACAGCCAATCGCCCCCCTCTCTCCCACAACCCATCCACTCCACCCAACAAATTGTACCATATGTAGCGTTGTCGTGCCAACCACCCGACAAACGTTCGCCAGTGCGCGTGGAATTAAATGCTGTTTGGAATTAAATGCTGTTCTAATATACATGATGAGGTATGAGACGGACGAAACTTCAAGGGCAGCGTTTTTCCAGGAATCTAAAGACTGCAGATGTTTTTGGGACACGTCGAACGTAGCAATATAGATCCAAGAAATGGAGCACTTCTTTTTCATTTTTTAACGAATCTTCATAGAGAGAATAAGTCCATCAGCCTTCTGTATTTCGGTCTTCAGGGTTTATTTCCGTTAATTACCGAAAATGAAACCTAAAAACAGAGATATCGACATTCAGTGAACGCTAATTCATAAGCTATACTTGTAACAAGTAAGTCTTAAAAAAAAGTCCAGCCTATATCCTAGACCTCTGCTATGAAGAGCAATGTGCTAGATTTTTTGATTTTTTTTTACTCGTCTAACAGTTGCTAAAGGCTTAAAGGCTTCATTTCACATGTATCTGTTGTTGTATTTATTAGATGATGTTTGGTACCACCATGTCTAGTCTTTTTCTTCGAATCTGAAACGTGTTTCTTAAACTTACAGGCCATGTTTTATGCTACATATACACTGAAGCGCCAAAGGAACTGGTACAGGCATGCGTATTCAAATACAGAGATATGTAAACAGGCAGAATACGGCACTGCGGTCGGAAATGCCTATATAAGACAAAAGGTGTCTGGCGCAGTTGTTAGGATCGGCTACTGCTGTTACAATGGCAAGTTGTTAAGTTTTAAGTGAGTTTGAACGTGGTATTATAGCCGGCGCAGGAACGATGGGACACAGCACAGCACAGATTTTCACGTACGACCATTTCACGAGTCTCCGACATCTCTGCTGCCGTAAAAAGAAGAACGGGACCAACGACAACTGAAGGGAATCGTTAAACGTGACAGAAATGCAACCCTTCCGCAAATTGCTGCAGATTTCAATGCTGGACCGTCAACAAGTGACAGCGTGCGAACCATTCCACGAACTATCATCGATATCCGTTGATGACTGCTCGACATAAAGCCTTACGCCTCGCCTGGGCCCATCAACACGGATACAGCCCTGTTGATGACTGGAAACGCATTGCCTGGTTGGACGAGTCTCGTTTCAAATTGTAGTGAGCGGATGGACGTGTACGGGTATGGAAACAACCTCATGAATCTATGGACCTTGCATGACAGCAGGGGACTGTTCAATCTGATGGAGGCTCTGTAATGATGTGGAGCATGTGCAGTTGGAGTGATATGGGACCTCTGATACGTCTAGATACGATACCTCACAGGTCAGACGTGCTCAAGGATCCTGTCTGAACACCTGCATCCATTCATGTCCATTGTGCATTCCGACGGACTTGGGCAATTTCAACAGGACAATCCGACACCCCAAACGTCCAGAATTGCTAGAGAGTGGCTCCAGGAACACTCTTCTGGGGATGGCCACCAATCTCCCCAGACATGAACATTATTGAGCATATCTGGGATTCTTTGCAACGTGCTGTTCAGAAGAGATCTCCACCCCTTCGTACTCTTACGGATTTATGGACAGCCCTGCAGGGTTCATGGTGTCAGTTCCCTCCAGCAGTACTTCACGTTAGTTGAGTCTATACCACGTCTTGTTGCGGCAGTTCTGCGTTCTCGCAGGGTCCCCGCACGATATTAGGCATTTTCTTTGGCTCTTCAGTGTATAAATAAATAACGTTTACGTGAAAGTCTTTTGTTTTATGTTTTTCTTTACTATGACGTATTTTCTCAGCCAATTATACATCACGTTGCAGGTTTCAGGATACAACAGCTCTGAATTTGAGGTCCTCTTAACTTCTGTCAGTGGCTAGAAACCATAATGTAACTAACAGCCTTGCCTCACAGCTTTCAGCTTCTCTTATGACTGAATTCGTTTTCGTTAAGAAAGATTTGAGCTGTCGAACAGCTCCAAAATGAACACCAATTCATTCTTCGATAATTACGCAAATCATCATATCCCACCTGCTTAAGTAACAGAACATGGGTGATTTTGTTTGTTTCCTTGCATTAGCCACCTCTTTGCCCACAGCTTTCTCGCGGCATTTTTGGCGTTGTTACTTCTAAAACAACCAAAGAAAACCCTCCTTGTTGCTTCTCTGTAAAACTGAGCGAGATCTCGTAGAACATAAACACAATCAACTTAAGATAAACAAATCACAACAATAGAACGGCGCTGTAATCGCCGAGTACAGTCGGCCGGGACGTTTGTAGGCTGCCACGAAATTGGTCGGTCCGTCGGTCGGCCGATAAATTGTTGCTTATGTAGGGGCCTTAATTGGTCCCCGCCACCCTGTTATATCACTCGCGGATGGCGCGTGGGAAGAATGATTGTCGGCAAGCCTCTGCATTAGCTCTAATTTCTTTAATTTTCTCTCACGGTCATTTCGGGAGATGTATGTTGGAGGAAATAATGTTGTCCGACTGCTCCCGGAAAGTTCTCTGTCGAGATTCGAATAGCGAACGTGTCCGTGATGCACAACGCCTCTCTTTTAACTTCTGTCACTTGACTGGAGTTTGTTGAGCATCTCTGAAACGCTTTCGCGCCCACGACCCGTGACGAAAAGTGCCTCTCTTCGTTGGATCTTCTCTCTCTCTCTCTCCCTCTATCTCTCTCTCTCGCTCTCTTCTCTGAGTCCTACCTGATAAGGATCCCAGATTGATGAACAGTACTCAAGAATCGGTGGAACGAGCACCTTGTAAGCCACTTCCTTAGTGGATGATTACATTTCCTTAAGATTCTTCCTTTTTTCCGGCATCTGCTTTTCCTACTATTTGCTTTATGTGGTTCCTCCACTTATGAGCGCTCTGAATAGCAACTCATAGATGTTTTACGGCAGATACTGTTTCCAGCAATTTGTCATCAATAGTGTAGTTGTACAGTGGTTCATTTCTTTTCCTGTGTATGCGGAATAAGGTCCATTTATTTACGTTCAGGGTCATTTGACAGAGCCTGCACCATTTATCAACCCTCTGCAGGTCATTGTGCAAATCTGTACTGTGATATGGCGTTGCTACTTTCTTACAGATAACTGTGTCACTGTGAGCAATCTAAAGGAGCTCTCGACGCTTTCTACAAGATCATTTATATACACTGTAAACAGTAACGGTCCTATCACACTTCCTTGGGGTACTCCGGAAATTACCTTTGCATCTGTCGAGTTAGTTCCGTTAACAGCAACATGTAGAATTCTATCTGCCAGGAAGTCTTGAATGCCGTCGCAAATATGGTCTGGTATACGGTAAGCCTGTTTCTTTTCACTAAATGGCAGTGCGGGACGGTGTCACATGCCTTCCTGAAGTCGCGACCGTAAAGTAGAAATCTCTCTTAAGTGAGCATTCAGATGTGCAGAATAAGTATTGTTTTGTCAACATACACTACTGGCCATTAAAATCGCTACACCACGAAGAAATGCAGATGATTACGGGTATTCATTGGACAAATATATCATACTAGAACTGACATGTGATCACATTTTTACGCAATTTGGGTGCATAGATCCTGAGAAATCAGTACCCAGAACAACCACCTCTGCCCTTATTAACGGCCTTGATACGTCTGGGCATTGAGTCAGACAGAGCTTGGATGGCTTGTACAGGTACAGCTGCCCATGCAGCTTCAACACGATAACACAATTCATCAAGAGTAGTGACTGGCGTATTGTGACGAGCCAGTTGCTCGGCCACCATTGATCAGACTTTTTCAGTTGGTGAGAGATCTGGAGAATGTGCTGGCCAGGGCAGCAGTCGGACATTTTCTGTATCCAGAAAGGCCCGTACAGGACCTGCAACATGTGGCCGTGCATTATCCTACTGAAATGTAGGGTTTCGCAGGGATCGAGAGAAGGGTAGAGCCAAGGGACGTGACACATCTGAAATGTAACGTCCACTGTTCAAAGTGCCGTCAATGCGAACAAGAGGTGACCGAGACGTGTAACCAATGGCACCCCATATCATCACGCCGGGTGATACGTCAGTATGGCTATGACGAATACACGCTTCCAATGTGCGTTCACCGCAATGTCGCCAAACACCGATGCGACCATCATGATGCTGTAAACAGAACCTGGATTCATCCGAAAAAAATGACGTTTTGCCATTCGTGCACCCAGGTTCGTCGTTGAGTACACCATCACAGGCGCTCCTGTCTGTGATGCAGCGTCAAGGGTCTCCGAGCTGATAGTCAATGCTGCTGCAAACGTCGTCGAACTGTTCGTGCAGATGGTTGTTGTCTTGCAAACGTCCCCATCTCTTGACTCAAGGGATCGAGACGTGGCTGCACGATCCGTTACAACCATGCGGATAAGATGCCTGTCATCTCGACTGCTAGTGTTACGAGGCCGTTGGGATCCAGCACGGCGTTCCGTATTACCCTTTTAAAACCACCGATTCCATATTCTGCTAACAGTCATTGGATCTCGACCACCGCTAGGAGCAGTGTCGCGATACGATAAACCGCGATCGCGATAGACTACAATCCGACCTTTATCAAAGTCGGAAATGTGATGGTACGCGTTTCTCCTCCTTACACGAGGCATCACAACATCGTTTCACCAGGCAACGCCGGCCAACTGCTGTTTGTGTATGAGAAATCGGTTGGAAACTTTCCTCATATCAGCAGGTTGTAGGTGCCACCACCGGCGCCAACCTTGTGTGAATGCTCTGAAAAGCTCATCATTTGCATATCACAGCGTCTTCCTCCTGTCGGTTAAATTTCGCGTCTGTAGCACGTCATTTTCTTGGTGTAACAATTTTAATGGCCAGTAGTTTACATTGCCACCGTGGCCACGTGATCTCGGAACGTCGTAGGCACAGTAGCTTAGATTTGTACGTAATGTGTCCTGTAAATTTTCGATATCATTACATCGGTAGTACAGGCAGTCCTTTCGTCGGTGCTGTGGATTTGGTACAGGGTGAGTCCGTGAGAGTTGCGCCACTGGGTGAGACGGACCAGTGGCGTGTTTCACAAATGCGCCGCCTCAGCGCAGCTCCCGCCACTTGCGAGGAAGCTCTTTTGTGAACAAACGTGGTGCAAAAGTGGTACAGTCATTTTCTTCTTAGTTCCAGAGAAAAATCACATTCGCTGTTCTGGCAAGGCGAAAAGTTTCATCTTGTAGTCACACAATTTTAGTATTAAGGCTTAGTTTGCGTAATTTTAATGCAGTTTTTTACTGCAGTCTGGACAAACGTGCAGGCATGAAACTAACCTAAAATGGACACTGAGATCGCTGCCTGCAGATAGAGGTCGCGGTGGTCCATCTCTCCCAGACAATTGGGAGAGATGGACCAGTATTATTTGGGAGAGATGAACCACTTGTTTTAATGTGGAAGAGATGGAAGGCAATTAAATTTCACTTCAAGGGATCTGGAATAATACCACTGGAGGTGCCACCTGTCTCACACTGTGCTTATTTGTCGGAAGATACGTCTGTGCGAACACTGGCCAACCAGCCACTTCAAGGCTTATCAAAAGACCTGGTGATCCCAACCACATCAATCTGTATAACACAAATTCCTTCACTGACAACTGCGGACTCTGCTCCTACTGTAAGTAGGATGTTTATGTGTTTCTGTGTTGGCAGCGCTATGTAGCGCTCTACATTAATAACTCTGACAGCGCTGTGCGCTCTCGGTAAGAGACTCTGTGGCTGGTCGGAGTCGCAGTTGGAGGTGAACACCCAGCAGTGATGGAAGTTGGGAGTGAGTAGTTAGCAGTGATGGAGGCTAGAGGTTAATAATTAGCAGTGTTGGAGGTTTGCAGTATTAGCGCGATGGACGGTCTGAATGTATATCCATCATGGAGATTCATTACTGATGATTATATATATATATTTTTGAACTGGTTGTCACTTGATTAACATTTTTTTCAAAACGTATCCAAAACAGCACGGCCGTCAAAGTACTCATTTCTTGTACCTCTAACAACAATAGTTTTTCACCGTTGCTATAACGAATAAACGAACGGTAAAAACACAAATATGTGTAGTACTATAAGCTTGGAACTCCATGGAAAGCTTAAACAAGCAGCGTCGTCCCGAATTCACAAGACAATCCCAACCCAATGTTAACAGCATACGCAGTACATAATACGTCTTGACACTCGTAGTGGAAAGTCTTTATGGCCACCGTTAAGTCATATTTACACTGCAGAAACAATAACAGTTAAAGATGCAATTGAGTTTGGAACTTAAACAGGAATTAAAACTGTTGTATCCCGGAACTGCTGAATATCAAAGATTGGAGGCGTGTGTGTAAAAACAAGTTTGATAGCTCAGTTGAGGTTCATACAAGATCTGAATATAAATAGTCATACGGAACTGTACACTGAGTACATCTGACAATCGTACAACACAGTTACTTCACGTCAGCATATGTCTGAAGTTACGAGCGAGACTTAGTAAATGCTTGGTAAATGCTATTGACAGGTTGAAACGATATTTTATTGAAGAAAAATCTAATCGAAATAGTAATGAAGTAGATTTTTATTTTGTCTATCCTGAAATACTTTTAATAAATGAGCAATGTAGTGAGGAGTAGCTGGATATCCCGGTAGCACACCATTTATGAATCAAAATGTTGGTGAGTCTAGTTATTTAGCTGAGGCACAAAGAAAGCGGTTATGTAAATTACTCAAACAGTATGAACAGGTGTTTTGTAAAAAAACCTGGTGTTATAAAAGATTACAGTTACAAAATGAACGTATATCCACATCAAACTTTCTGCCATAATTCTTACCCAATTCCTTCGGCGAAGAAAGAGTCGGTGAATGAGGCAATATAAAGAATGTTAAGTTGTTACGGTCCTTATGTTAGCATAAAGACACCATTCCTCGTCGCCATTAAGAATGCGAGATAATAATGATCGGTGTTGTACAAGAGCAAATTGATGAGGAGCATGCAGAGACGCATATGACCACCTAATGATTTTTGTAATTTTGGCTTAGAGCCTGCGGTACCCAAACACCCACTTTTCGAACCTTCCCAATGCATTCAAACGTCATACAATAGCGAAATGATCACGGTTCATCACAATTGACTGTTTTCGACTACACTGACTTGGATCATTGAGAATTAATGCATTTAAACCATCTTCATCAAACCCCGAATGCCTCCCTGCACTCCGAGACTCTCTAACGTCAAAACGATTCTCGTTGAAACGAGAAAGCCATTTTCTTGCCGAGCTCTGTCCAATGACATTATCCCCATATGCGGTGGAAAAGTTTCTGACTGCCTCCGCTGCTGTCACGCCTCTATTGAACTCAAACAGAAGAATATGTCAGAAATGTTCTGATTTCTCCATTTAGCACTCCATTTTCTATCGTCCACAGCTCCGCCCACTTTCTCCGAATGACAAAATGACAATATGCAAACTCAAATAGCAACAGTGAAATACAAAAACAGGCAATCGATAAACAAACCCACAGCAACCGAAATACCAATACGCAAAACAAAAGCGCTACGAACTTATGCATCAAACTCATACAGTAGGAAGATGGTATTTTTGTCTACAACAAAAACTATGAACTACCACTAACCGTGGATCGCTTATGTAACATTAGTCAGGGCCAATAGCTTTAATGTGTATATAATGACCTCTCCTTCTTCTATGAAGTCAAAATAGCGTCTAACGACATCATCCCTGTTGTGTGATGGTGTATCATGGACATCATGTAATTACCACGAAGTAGACAGAGGAAAATTGTTTATTTCCAGACATATTTTAGTCGACGTATTGTGACCGCAGCGATCACAGCGCACTGGAATATTTACTTATTTAGATCATGTACATCTACATGGATACTCTGCAAATCACATTTAAGTACCTGGCACAGGGTTCATCGAACAACATTCACAATTCTCTATTATTCCAATCTCGTACAGCGCGCGGAAAGAATGAACACACATATCTTTCCGTACGAGCTCTGATTACCCTTACGTTATCGTGGTGATCGTTCCTCCCTATATAGGTCGGCGTCAACAAAATATTTTCGCATTCGGAGGAGAAAGTTGGTGATTGGAATTTCGTGAGAAGATTCCGCCGTAACGAAAAACGGCTTTCTTTTAATGATTTACAGCCCAAATCCTGTATCATTTCTGTGACACTCTCTGCCATATTTCGCAATAATACAAAACGTGCTACCTTTCTTTGAACTTTTTCGATGTAGTCCGTCAGTCCTATCTGGTAAGGATCCCAAACCGCGTACCAGTATTCTAAAAGAGGACGGGCAAGTGTAGTGTAGGCAGTCTCCTTAGTAGATCTGTTACATTTTTTAAGTATCCTGCCAATAAAATGCAGTATTGGTTAGCATTCCACTCAGCATTTTCTGTGTGTTCCTTCCAGTTTAAGTTGTTTGTAAGTGTAATACCTAGGTATTTAGTTGAATTTACTGCTTTTACATTAGACTGATTTATCGTGTAACCGAAGTTTAACGAGTTCCTTTTAGCACTCATGTGGATGACCTCACACTTTTCGTTATTTAGGGTCAACTGCCACATGTCTCACCATTCCGATATTTCTTCTAAATCGTTTTGCAGTTCGTTTTGATCTTCTGATGACTTTATTACTCGATAAAAGATAGCGACATCTGCAAACAACCGAAGACGGCTGCTCAGATCGTCTCCCAAATCGTTTATATAGTTAAGGAACAGCAAAGGGCCTATAACACTAACTTGGGGTGTTGTGGCGTAACAAGCTAGTCACGCCACACTGAGGAGGAAGCCGAAAGGCACGCGTACACACACGCCGACTGGCGTCAAGTCTGGAACAGGATACGTATTGAATACTATAAAGAAAATACGTAGCTTTGGAATATACTTAACTTTTAATGCTTCCTTTGGTACATCTCTCTTGACTATACAAATGAGACTCGTAAGATACATGCACTGATACAATTGGCGCCTTGCTAAGTCGTAGCCATTAACTTAGCTGAAGGCTATTCTAACTGTCTCTCGGCAAATGAGAGCAAAGGCTTCGTCAGTAGTCGCTAGCAACGTCGTCGTACAACTGGGCGAGTTCTCGTACGTCTCTCGAGACCTGCCGTGTGGTGGCGCTCGGTCTACGATCACACAGTGGCGACACGCGGGTCCGACATGTACTAATGGACCGCGGCCGATTTAAGCTACCACCTAGCAAGTGTGGTGTCTGGCAGTGACACCACATGGGGAACGCCAGAAATCACTTTTGTTTTACTCGATGACTTTCCGTCAATTACTACGAACTGTGACCTCTCTGACAGGAAATCACAAATCCAGTCAGATAACTGATACGATATTTCATAAGCACGCAATTTCACTACGAGCCGCTTGGGTGGTACAGTGTCAATAGCCTTCCGAAAATTCAGAAATACGGAATCGATCTGAAATCCCTTGTCATCAGCACTCAACACTTCATGTGAATAAAGAGCTAGTTGTGTTTCACAAGAACGGTGTTTTCTAAACCCATGTTGACTGTGTGTCAATAGATCGTTTTCTTCGAGGTAATTCATACTGTTCGAACACAATATATGTTCTAAAATCCTGCTGCATATCGAAGTTAACGTTATGGGCCTGTAATTTAGTGGATTACTCCTCTTACCTTTCTTGAATATTGGTGTGATCTGTGCAACTTCCCAGTCTTTGGGTATGGATCTATCGTAGAGCGAACGGTTGTATATGATTGTTAAGTATGGAGCTAATGCATCAGCATACTCCGAAAGAAACCTAATTGGTATACAGTCTGGACCAGAAGACTTGCTTTTATTAAGTGATTTAAATTGCTTCATTACTCCGAGGATATTTACTGCTACGTTACTCATGTTGGCAGCTGTTCTTGATTCGAATTCTGGAATATTTACTTCGTCTTCTTTTGTGACGGCATTTCGGAAGGGTGTGTTTAGTAACTCTGCTTTGGCAGTACAGTCTTCGATAGTATCTCCATTGTTATCGCGCAGAGAAGGCATTGATTGTTTCTTGCCGCTGAAATACTTCACATACCACCAGAATCGCTTTGGATTTTCTGCCAGGTTTCATGACAAAGTTTCGTTGTGGAAACTATTATAAGTATCTCGCATTGAAGTCCGCGCTAAATTTCGAGGTTCTGTAAAATATCTTTAATCTTGGGGATTTTGCGTCTGTTTAAATTTGACATGTTTGTTTCGTTGTTTCTGCAACTGTGTTCTAACCCGTTTTGTGTACCAAGGAGGATCAGCTCCGCCGGCTGTTAATTTAATGGTATAAATCTCTCAATTGCTGCCGATACTACTTCTTTGAATTTAAGCCACATCTGGTCTACACTTATGTTATTAATTTGGAATGAGCGGAGATTGTCTCTCAGGAATGCGTCAAGTGAATTTTTATCTGTTTTTCGAGGATTTGGGGATTACAATATTCAGTCTCGCTACGACAACCCTGTGTTCACTAGTCCACAGATCGGTTTTGATGCTCGATATTAACTCTGGAGTATTTGTTGCTAAGAAGTCAAGTGTGTTTCCACAACCGTTTACTATTCGCGTGGGCTCATGAACTAACTGATCGAAATAATTTTCAGAGAATGCGTTTAGCAGAATTTCGGATGATATTTTATGCTTACCTCCGGAATTAAACATGTGTTTTCGCCAACATATCGAGGGTAAATTAAAGCCACCACCAACTGTTATTGTACGAGTCAGGTACGTGATTGAAATCAAACTCAAGTTTTCTTCGAACCTTCGGTGGGCGACAAACTTCGCAGCTCTCACAGCTAGTGCCTCACAAATCCGACCATGCGTGCACGCTGCCAGCGGCCAGGGCCTGACCTCGCGCTGCGGAGGCTTCCTCGCTGCTCTGTCCCACCGACCAACTGCCCAACACACACCACCACACGGAAATATAGTGGTCACGCCATAGATGGTACAACAGTACTAATATCTATATGCGCTGCTACTGCCACTGTTGGAGGCAAGTCAGCTACTCGTTATGGTAGTAACTCAGGGAACAATAAGACGCTACTCGATTGTGAGAAAATGCCAAAGAAGATACGGCATCAACACGAGCCGGCCACAGCTCACAGGATTTGTAAAAAAAGCAATGAGACTGAGCTTATGAATCCAAATTTATTGTAGACATCGCTACACCACTTAGTACTCCTCAGTGTACGACCCTTGAGAGTCAACAACCGGCTGCATGCACAATTTTCACGCTTCAAACGCTGCCGCGAACGCTGAGTCCGGGATGGCCTTCAAAGCCCTCATCGTGGCGGCTTTAACCTCCCTTAGGGTTCCATGACGGTGTCGTTTCAGGGAAGTTTTTAGTTTGTGGAACAAAAAAATGTCTGGCGGGGCCACATTGGGACTGTACTGGAGCTGGGGAATCGTTGGAATCCCTTTCTTGGCCATGTAGCTGGCCACCATGAAGAAGGTGTGACTCGGCGCGTTGCCATGATGCAGCTTCCAGCCATCGGCGATGGCTGGCCACACGCGATGGACCCTGGCACTTGCAATAAAAAGCACCGTTGACAGTTTGGTCTTGGGGCACAAACTCATGATGAACCTAGCTCCTGACGTCGAAGAACACAATCAGCATGGCTTTTGCCTTCGATTTGCTCATGGGAGCCTTTCTTGGACGTGGGGATGCTGCGGTGCGCCGTTCGGCACTCTTGCGCTTTGTCTCCCGGTCGTACTGGAACACCCAGGTTTCGTCCCCGGTGATAACGTTATCTAAAAATTCCGGATCAGCTTCAAGGCTCTGGAGATTGTCTTGGCAGGCGTCCCCACGTGCTTGCTTTTGAACGTCTGACAAAACCTTCCGGACCATCTTGGTGCAGAGTTTCCTCATCGACAATTCTTTGGTGACGATGTTGTGCACTGACATTTTATCAAGTCCGAGGTCGTCTGCTATCATTCTGACACTCATCCGACGGTCGGTGTTCAATAAAACGCACACACTGTCGATGTTTTCGTCAGTTTTGCTGGTTGACTGGCGTCCGGAGGGATCCTTGTCCTTAACGCTGTCCCGGTCCTCTTTAAAGCTCTTCACCCATCTGAAAATCTGGGCTTTTGACAGGCAATCATCGCCGTAGGCTTGCCGACACACATCCAACGTTTCCGTACCCAATTTTCCTAGTTTCACACAAAACTTGATGGCCTAACGTTGCTCGAACATTTGCTGCATTTTGCGCCACGACCGACGTCTTTGCGACGTGTCCACTCAATGCACGTGCCCGCAGGCGACTGGCACGCCGTGCGTTTTCTGCCGTCAAGACACCCCTCACCATCAATCCCCCCCCGGCGAGCGGGCGCTGCGAAGCACATTCGCGTCAGCAAAAAATCAGTCTCATTACTTTTAATACAAACCCTGTAGCTCAGAGAGATTTCAAGGACAGTGTTTCAACAAGTTGGTGCAACTCCAATTTATTCACCAGTTGTCCGACTGCTTAGCTGGGTGGTAACGTGCTCACCTCCCATGCAAGTGGGCCCGGGTTCGCTTCCCGGTCGGGTTGGAGATTTTCTCCGCTCGGGGACTGGGTGTTGTGTTGTCGTCATCATCATTTCATCCTCATCACCGGCGCGCAAGTCGCCCAATGTGGAGTCGTCTGAAGTAAGACTTGCACTTGGCGGCCCAACTTTCCCGGATGAGGATTCCCGGCCAAAGATGCCATACGCCCATTTCCATTTTTTATTCACCAGTTGTTGATCGGTACAGACGGTCCAACATCATGACCATCATGTCCACCAGACATAAATGCTGTTCCCTTTTTTGGAGGGGGGGGGGTTAAGAATGAGTGCCGACTCTTATGACGTGAATACTATATGCTAGTGGCGAAGACATGTTGCCAAAAACATCTAGAGAAATGGAGTGTCGCCAAGACGTTCTACAGACAACCAACGGAGTACATGTGGCAGTGAACCCATTAAAAATTTAATGAGTTAAGCTACAATTTACTACAAGCCGCATAACTGTATCTAAGATAATCTTGTTAATCAGGGGAAAACCTTATACTCACTCTATACTTCTCAATACAAAGCAAGTCGAGATTCTTTGCAGACGCCAGATTGAGATTCATCCAATTCCAGTGGAGGACATTACAAGAGAGGTATTGCACATCAGGGTGGTGGTTTTCTGTTAAAAATCCCGGAGCTAACATTCATGGAAGAGTCATCCAAAATATGCTTCGCCCTGCGTATATCTCGCGAAAAGATCATGATGCGAAAATTGTATACGATCTCACACGGTGGCTTACCAACAATCGTTCTTCCTGTGCGTTATTCACATTTGGAGGAGGAAAGGGAAAAGGCGGCGGGGGGGGGGGGGGGGGGGGAGAGAGAGAGAGAGAGAGAGACTCTAATACACGAAGTACCCTTTGCCACACACCCATAAGGTGACTTGCGAAGTAGGTGCAGATGAGAGGCGGAATGGTGGTAAAAAGGCTTCTCTCAAGAGCAGGAAGTCTATTGGCGTACAACTTCTAACAGAACCATGACTAGTAACTCACTGTGGTGTTCAGACGAGCCTTCGGCTTTATGATAGCTTTAGTACTTAGCGCAAGATATTCATTAGTAATATAATAGTGGAAAATAAACAAAACAGATTTTGGATACATTTACCTTTGCCGCGTAAGTGTCATCGAGTCTGTGCAGAGGGTGATAGAACTATTCAAATGTCAGAATTGTTTCGACAGCCTGAACGTATGGTAAACCCTAGGCGCGACCGTTTCCGCCAGTCGTCGTCTTAAATGCCGTTACACAGCGCATACTTTCATCTTCTCTGTCAAGATTTTGTGGCCTGTATTCAAGCAATGTAAATACCTAAGCAATTATTTGCTCGTTAGAGTAGCGGTATCTCTGAAGTGGCCAAACGGGACATTTGTCGTCGACATGCTTTGCCTCCCAGGTCACGTGGCTTTGATTCGGCGTAACAACTGACTATAAGGGCTTCGCCGGTTTTGAAACTCATTATATCGCTAATACAGACAGGTCCTCTTCAGAAGTATCGCCGATCTTAAACATGCGTATTTTATAAAGTGTGATGTGGTCTTATGTGGGGAATCACGTGCGAATGTCTTCCAAAAGCGAAACCGTTATTGTCCACAGCCGTCTGGCCTTTTCATTTTTTTTTTCACAGTTGTGAGATTTCACGCTAAAAGGCTGTGAGGATTTCCCTCTCCTACTGCCAACTGTCTGCATCCTTGGTAGAAGGTGCTGTTGGGATTATCTACACTACGTACGGCCACATATTTTATCCAGTGACACTGCGAATCATTACATTTTCATTTCACAGTTCGTAGTTACTTACAGAAGTCATTTAGTGATACAGGGCTAATAGCAGGCGTTCCTCAAGGCAGTTTTATAGGCCCTCTGCTGTTCTTAATGTATTTAAACGAAATAGGAGACAATGTGAGCAGGCTTATACTATTCGTTTAATATTATTAACATGAAGATTATTTCTCAGTGTCCACTAACCTTTGAACAGAGTATAATATATAAACAGATTCAATTGAGACAATAGAAAAATATCAATTCAAGTAATTTTTATAGGACTCTAATTCTCCAGACTAGATACATAATGTGGATTTTCATCTGGAGTTTTAGAGGTCTTTAAGGTATAACACACAAAACAAGATAAATACAGAGTATCATTTACCTTCTTTTTATTTAGTTCTTCTTTCAACAAAGTACTTAGTATGCACGTTGATACTGAATAATATTTTAACATAACAGCAGCTCAAATATATCGGCAAACTGCAACGGCGTCGCTTTATGTGTAATGTCGGAACAAATCGTTATTATGTCTTGTTAATTTTAAAGTCGAAGCAAAACTAACTTATCTCTCTGGCGTCGTCTTCGTCTGCGTAAAGAAGACAAATGAACGACCAACGACCAGAGAACAATAAATACGAGCTATAAATATCTTTGTAATCATATCGGATGCGATTTTTTCTACGCTGGAGGCGGAAAAATGAGATATTACACCCTCTTAGACTGTTTACAGTTGATGCTGTCGTTTTGTGCATAGTAAAATCTTCAGAAGATCAAAACGCTTTGCGAAATGAGTTTGATTTCAAACGCATACCCGACTCATACGACTGTATTTGGTGGTGACTTTAATTTACCATCGATATGTTGGCAAAAATACATGTTTAATTCCGGAGGTACGCATAGAACATCGTCTCAAATTGTGCTAAACGCATTTTCTGAAAATTATTTCGAGCAGTTAGTCCATAAGCCCACGCGAATAGTAAACGGTTGTGACAACACTCTTGCCTTCTTAGCAACAAATAATCCTGAGTTAATAACGAGCATCAAAACGGATACAGGCGTTAGTAAACACAGAGTTGCCGTAGCGAGAATGAATATTGTAACCCCCAAATCGTCCAAAAATAAACTAAAAATATACCTATTCAGAAAACCAGATAAAAATTCACTTGACGCCTTCCTGAAAGACAACCTCCACACCTTCCAAATTAACAATATAAGTGTAGACCAGATGTGGCTTGAATTAAAAGAAATAATATCGGCATTAATTGAGAGATTTATATTAAATGAATTAACAAACGACGGAACTGATCCTCCTTGGTACACAAAACGGGTCAGAACGCTATTACAGGAACAACGAAACAAACATGCCAAATTTAAACAGATGCAAAATCTTCAAGATTGGTGATCTTTTACAGAAGCTCGAAATTTAGCACGAACTTCAATGCGAGATTCTTATAACAGTTTCCACAACGAAACATTGTCTCGAAACCTGGTAGAAAATCCTAAGAGATTCTGGTGGTATGTGAAGTATGCTAGTGGGAAGACACAATCAATGCCTTCTCTGCGCGATATCAATGGAGATACTATCGAAGACAGTACTGTCAAAGCAGAGTTACTAAACACAGCCTTCCGAAATGCCTTCACAAAAGAAGACGAAGTTAATATTCCAGAATTCGAATAAGAACAGCTGCCAACGTGAGATAACGTTGAAGTAGATATCCTCGGAGTAGTGAAGCAATTTAAATCACTTCATAAAAGCAAGTGTTCTGGTCCAGACTGTATACCAGTCAGGTTCCTTTCAGAGTATGCTGACGCAGTAGCTCCATACTTAATCATATACAACCGTTCGCACGACGAAAGATGCGTACCCAAAGACTGGGAAGCTGCACAAGTGACACCAATATTCAACAAAGATAGTAGGAGTAATCCACTAAATTACAGGGGCATATCATTAAAGTCGACATACAGCAGGATTTTGGAACATATATTGTGTTCGAACATTGTGAATTACCTCGAAGATAGCGGTCTATTGACACACAGTCAACGCGGATTTAGAAAACATCGTTCTTGTGGAACGCAACTAGCTCCTTACTCGCACGAAGTGCAGAGTGCTATTGACAAGGGATTTCAGATCGATTCCGTATTTCTGGATTTCCGGAAGGCTTTTGACACTGTACCACACAAGCGGCTCGTAGTGAAACTGCGTTCTTATTTAATATCGTCTCAGTCATGTGACTGGATTCGTGATTTCCTGTCAGAGAGGTCACAGTTCGTAGTAATTGACGGAAAGTCATCGAGTAAAACAGAAGTGATTTCTGGCGTTCCCCAAGGTAGTGTTATAGGCCCTTTGCTCTTCGTCATCTATATAAACGATTTAGAAGACAATCTGAGCAGCCATGTTAGGTTGTTTGCAGATGACGCTGTCGTTTATAGACTAGTAAAGTCATCAGAAGATCAAAACACAATAAAAAATGATTTAGAAAAGATATCTGTATGGTGCAAAAATTATAATTTGACTCTAAATAACGAAAAGTGTGAGGTCATTCTAATGAGTGCTAAAAGTCAAATCTAAAGATCGTAAATTCAACTAAATAGCTAGGAATTACAATTACAAACAACTTAAATTGGAACGAACAGCCGGCCGCGGTGGTCTCGCGGTTCTAGGCGCGCAGTCCGGAACCGTGCGACTGCTACGGTCGCAGGTTCGAATCCTGCCTCGGGCATGGATGTGTGTGATGTCCTTAGGTTAGTTAGGTTTAAGTAGTTCTAAGTTCTAGGGGACTTATGACCACAGCAGTTGAGTCCCATAGTGCTCAGAGCCATTTGAACCATTTTTGAACGAACACATAGAAAATGTTGTGGGGAAGGCTAACCAAAGACTGCGTTTATTGGCAGGACACTTAGAAAATATAACAGATCTACAAAGGAGACTGCCTACCCTACGCTTGTCCGACATCTTTCAGAATGTTGGTGCGCGGTGTGGGATCCTTACCAGATAGAATTGCCGGAGTACATCGAAAAAGTTCAAAGAAGGGCAGCACGTTTGGTATTATCGCGAAATAAGGGAGACAGTGTCACTGAAATGACGTAGGATTTGGGATGGACATAATTGAAACAAAGGCGTTATTCGTTCCGGAGGAATCTTCTCACGAAATTCCAACTTTGTCCTCCGAAAGCGAAAATATTTTGTTGACGCCTACCTACATTGGGAGAAACGATCACCATGATGAAATATGGGAAATCAGAGTTCGTACGGAAATATATAGGTGTTCGTTCTTTCCGCGCGCTATACTAGATCATAATAATAGAGAATTGGGAAGGTGGTTCCCTGAACCCTCTGCCAGACACTTAAATGTGATTTGCAGAGTATCCATGTAGATGCAGATGTAAATTTAGACGACTTACCTGTATGTGAAAAAATGGCATTGTCTTAAAGAATAAAGAGTGTGAGGTCTTCAACATAAAAGAATTAAATTTCTTTTAGACGATAAATTACAGAGCTTCCAAGATTGTGGATGCAACTATATACTTACAACAACCAAGACGGCGTTTTGTTATTATTATACCTACACTACACTTGTAGTTCCGGTTCTGAAGTATTCCTGCGCGTTGAGGGATCCTTACGAGGACATCGAAAAAGTTCAAAGAAGATCAGCTCGTTTTGTATTATCACAAAATAAAGGATAGAGTGTCACGGATATGCTTACGGCGCTTTGGGATTTGTGGAGACTATTATTAAAACAATAGCAAAACTTTTCCTGAAATTTCAATCACCGACTTTCTCCTCCGAATACGAAAATATTATGTTGACTCCCACGTACATAGAGAGATATTACCAAGGTAGATCCTAAGAACTGATGACTTCAGATGTTAAGTCCCATAGTGCTCAGAGCCATTTGAACCAAGATCCTAAGAAAATAAGAGAAATCAGATCACCCACGAAAAGATTTGGAGTTCATTTTTACGATGTGGTATTCGAGAGTGGAATGCTAGAGAGTAGTCTGAAAGTGGTACAGCGACTCTTCTTCCAAACACTTAAGTGTGAACTGCAGAGCAACTATGTATGTGTACATGTTAAAATCCGCTGTGCTGGTTATCAGATTGCCGTCGCCGCAGCAGTGCCAAATACATATGCAGACACGGCTCCAGGACGCATTGAGTTTGTACTTTAAAAAATTTTTTTTTAATTTTTGGGCTTTCCTTGGTGAACCTGCTGCTTAGTAATGAAAATACCTTATCTTACAGCTTCTTCACGTTCGACAGACGGACCTACGAAACCTGTGTAGCTGTACAGTGAATACAGATGTAGTAAAACTGAGGTGAAATATTACATATTATCATGAAACAATGGAGGACAGTCCGTACTATTTTCTTAACTTACAAGTATTATTTGCTTCTCAGAATCAACGGACAAATGTCATTCAGATTATTTTTAACTGCCTACAGTGGCGTTGGACTCCTTTCTGGTCTGTTCCCTAATTCGAGACTGTTTCAATTTTTACATCACTTTTACAAGTCTTCTTCGTGTTCTTCCTGTTTTGATAACAAAAGAACAAGGTGCTAGCAGAAATGTTAATACTCAAGCGAGCTCCTAATCAGTAGCGTAGTATAGCTAGACGAAGAAACATAAAATTACTGAAACCTAAAAAACTAAACATGTAATTTGTAGTCAGAGGTGTCTGTAAGTCCTGAAAAATAAAAACGAAAATGGCATGGTCGCTGCAGACAGCAGTGAAACGTGGATGCAGACAGGTCCACGACCAGTATTCCGGCATCGAGCCACAATTATGTACACAACCCACTTCCATCATCTCGTTTTCTACAAACGTAAATGAAATGGCGACACAGCCTGTACAGACCTGCAAGTTGCTCCATTTTAATTGGTTCATTCACACATCATGATCTGCAAACACCACAATGACGATCCTTTCACGGATATGGAATGACTCGTGTTATACTTAAAGAGGTAGAAGGACCAACCCCTGCCAACTTTTGTACAGCGCACTGTAACAAATGAGGACTAGTTTTTATGTGCTGATAAATATGGCATTTAGTATATACGGCTCGTACATCGTTGCTTATCATTGGTTTTAGTTGGTATGTGCTTGTAGATAGTGTCTTCAGCTTCCCCCTCAGAAAAAAAGTCTACACACATCAAACCAGGGAATAGACCGGCCATTGTACAGGTCCTCTGCATCCAATCCAAAGATCTGGAAACAATTCGCCGGCCGAAGTGACCGTGCGGTTCTAGGCGCTGCAGTCTGGAACCGCGAGACCGCTACGGTCGCAGGTTAGAATCCTGCCTCGGGCATGGATGTGTGTGATGTCCTTAGGTTAGTTAGGTTTAACTAGTTCTAAGTTCTAGGGGACTAATGACCTTAGAAGTTGAGTCCCATAGTACTCAGAGCCATTTGGAAACAATTCGCGAAGACATGCTGTAGTGCTTCGTGCACTATGGCCAGGACAGCCCTCATGTTAATACCACAGGTTCCTCCTAGTCTGCAGAGGAACGTTTCCTAGCATCCGTGGAAGGTGGTGTCTTAGGGAGCTGAGATACTTGTACGCATTCAATGTTCCATCTACGAAAAATGGGCCTAAGAGCTGACTGTTCACATTCCCACACAACACGTTTATACTCCAAGGACGCTGACGTTCCACCTGACAAAACCAAGGGGGATTGTCAACAGACCAACAATGTATATTTCGGTGGTTTATCTGGCCATGATTGGTAAATGTGGCTTCACCACTAAACAACATATATGACACATTTGGAGTATCTTGTCTCAATGCCCATGTACAGAATTTAACATGATTTTGACAATCGTACCCATGCAGCTCTTGATGGAGAGAGATGTGATGAGGATTGAACCTACTGTATGTCGATGGAGAATGCGTAAGACACTTGCCTGACTCATGCCACTTCCTCGAGCGATTACGCGGGACCTAATGTGTGAATCAATTGCAACAGCAGTAAGAACATTAATTTCATCCTATTCTGTCATGACTTGTTTCCTTTTGTTACGTTGACTAAATACTACACTACCATTTTCATGTAACTGATTGAAGAGGTTAATAAATAATTGCTGAGATGGTTGATGTCTATTGTGATATGTTCTACATCTACATCGATACTCTGTAATTCACGGCGCGTGGCGGAGCGTACCCCATACCACCACTACTCATTTCCTTTCCTGTTCCACAATAAAATATACGGAACGAAAAACGACTGTCTACTGTATATGCATCCATATGAGCCCGCCGGCCGAAGTGGCCGTGCGGTTAAAGGCGCTGCAGTCTGGAACCGCAAGACCGCTACGGTCGCAGGTTCGAATCCTGCCTCGGGCATGGATGTTTGTGATGTCCTTAGGTTAGTTAGGTTTAACTAGTTCTAAGTTCTAGGGGACTAATGACCTCAGCAGTTGAGTCCCATAGTGCTCAGAGCCATTTGAACCATATGAGCCCTAATTCCTTGTATCTTATCTTCATAGTCCTTGCGCAAAATGTATGCTGGAGGCAACAAAATCATTCTGCAATCAGCTTCAAATGCCGGTTCTCTACATTTTGTCGATAGTGTTCGTCGAAAAGAACGTCGGCTTCCCTCCAGGGTTTCCTATTAGAGTTCTCAAAGCATTCTATGACACTTTGTTGTTTGAAGCCACCGGTAACAAAACCTAGCAGCCTTCCTCTGAATTGCATCACGTTTTCCTTTAATCCGACTAGGTCCAGACCCCAATCACTCTCTTGAGTAAGAATTGGTGGCACTGGTGTCCTTTATGCTGTCTCCTTTACAGGTGAATCACTCTTTCCTAAAAATTCTCCCAGTAAACCGAAATCCATCATTCACCTTTACTACCACAATCTTCACATGCTCATTCCATTTCATGTCTCTTTGCAATGTTGCGCCTAAATATTTAAAAATCGCAACTGTGTGAAGCAGGGCACTACTAATGCTGTACCTGCACATTACGGGCTGGTTTTTCCTACTCGTCCACATTACCTAACGTTTTTCTACATTTAGAGCTAGCTGCCATTCATGACACCAACTAGAATTTTTATCTAAGTCACCTTGTATGCTCCTACAATCACTAGACTTCGACATTTTACCATCTTGCCGCATACGTCATACAAGAACGCATTCTTCCTACACTCTCCATACTCCATGAGAATGTCAGCTTCTTCTGAATTGCTAAATCCCATCGTCCACTCACGACCTACTGCTTGGACTGTCACACCCTAACTGAATAGCAAGTTCTAGTGCACCCAAGGATACATAAGCACAGTGTAAGCAAACATAACAACACCGTAACTTGTAACTGTACAAGTTGAATGTCACAAACAAGAATCGGTGTGGCAACTTTTGAAAATACGGTGTTAGAAAATAAACCGTTTTTTTAAATATATTTTATTTCATATAAAATGTGTGACTCGTTAGCACAACCGATTGGTAATAAGGCTGCCACCCCCTTCTTCTCTCTATTTTCAAGTATCTAACGACTCCGCTAAAACAGATGCGCGTCTGTAGGCACTTTAAATTAGGTGCAAATCATACATCATGTGAAGAGACCCTGCTCATTGACAACCGTAAAAATATCTGGAATTGAGCATCCACAACATCTAAAGTGTAATGACAACATATATCAAATACACTAATGGCCATTAAAATTGCTACTCCACGAAGATGACGTGCTACAGACGCGAAATGTAACCGACAAGAAGAAGATGCTGTGATATACAAATGATTAGCTTTTCAGAGCATTCACACAAGGTTGGCGCCGGTGGCGACACCTACAACGTGCTGAAATGAGGAAAGTTTCCAACCGATTTGTCATACACAGTTGACCGGCGTTGCCTGGCGAAACGTTGTCGTGATGCCTCGTGTAAGGAGGAGAAATGCGTACCATCACGGTCTAAGGCGCTGCAGTCATGGACTGTGGGGCTGGTCCCGGCGGAGGTTCGAGTCCTCCCTCGGGCATGGGTGTGTGTGTTTATCCTTACGATAATTTAGGTTAAGTAGTGTGTAAGCTTAGGGACTGATGACCTTAGCATTTAAGCCCCATAAGATTTCACACACATTTCAACATTTGAACGTACCATCACGTTTCCGACTTTGATAAAGGTCGGATTGTGGCCTATCGCGATTGCGGTTTATCGTATCGCGACACTGCTGCTCGCATTGGTCGAGATCCAATGACTGTTAGCAGAAAATGGAATCGGTGGGTTCAAGAGGGTAATACGGAACGCCGAGCTGGATCCCAACGGCCTCGTATCACTAGCAGTCGAGATGACAGGCATCTTATCCGCATGGCTGTAACGGATCGTGCAGCTACGTCTCGATCCCTGAGGCAACGGATGGGGACGTTTGCAAGACAACAACCATCTGCACGAACAGTTCGACGACGTTTGCAGCAGCATAGACTATCAGCTCGGAGACCATGGCTGCATCACAGACAGGAGCGCCTGCGATGGTGTACTCAACGACGAACCTGGGTGCACGAATGGCAAAACGTCATTTTTTCGGATGAATCCAGGTTCTGTTTACAGCATCATGATGGTCGCATCCGTGTTTGGTGACATCGCGGTGAACGCACATTGGAAGCGTGTATTCGTCATCGCCATACTGGCGTACCACCCGGCATGATGGTATGGTGTGCCATTGGTTACACGTCTCGGTCACCTCTTGTTCGCATTGACGGCACTTTGAACAGTGGACGTCACATTTCAGATGTGTTACGACCCGTGACTCTACCCTCCATTCGATCCCTGCGAAACCCTACATTTCAGCAGGATAATGCACGACCGCATGTTGCAGGTCCTGTACGGGCCTTTCTGGATACAGAAAATGTTCGACTGCTGCCCTGGCCAGCGCATTCTCCAAATCTCTCACCAACTGAAAACGTATGGTCAATGGTGGCAGAGCAACTGGCTCGTCACAATACGCCAGTCACTACTCTTGATGAACTGTGGTATCGTGTTGAAGCTGCATGAGCAGCTGTACCTGTACACGCCATCCAAGCTGTGTTTGTCTGAATGCCCAGGCATATCAAGGCCGTACTGATTTTTCAGGATCTATGCACCCAAGTTGCGTGAAAATGTAATCACTTGTCCTAGTATAATATATTTGTCCAATGAATACTCGTTTATCATCTGCATTTCTTCTTGGTGTAGCAATTATAATGGCCAGTAGTGTATGTAGGTAAAGAAGACGTCACGCTGAGGGGATATGTTCCACGAAGAAAAGCATGGGGTCTTGTGATTAAGTAATGTGTAAACATAATGCTGAAAAGGTATTGCACCATAATGGGGTGCAGGACTTTATGAGAGACTTTTCAGGGTGATACGAAATGTAGGTAAATACACTTATTTTATAAATAACTTTTTCGACGCTTGGGAGGGTAGAAAAATGAGTGAAGGAAAGCCCCAGCCAGCATTCCTAATGCAACTTGAGGGTCAACGTTACTGTCGTAAACAGCAAGTATCGTGAGTGAATCGAAAATGTTTGTTTCAAGACAAGATGCAAAAAATATACCGTTGACATTTTGCACTGTCTGTAGATATTCTTCAGTGCGAAAAAGCAGCGAAAGCTATGCATTAAAGAACGTCTTTCAAATCACTTTTTAAGTGAATTACATGTCGCTGCCATTCTGTGGTGAAACTGAATGTACCTCAAACAACCAGGAGATACGGATACGTGCATGCGGTCTGCTGGAATACGGTGTGCTCTGGGGCAAACGTAGTGGTCAGAGCAAAATTTAAATCGTGATAGTGGAAGGCTCTCATAGGTCAGCCAGAGACACGCCACCTTGCTCATTGGTAGCCGAGCTGCCACACGTGACCAGCCCAGTAGGTCACACAAAGCTGATAGTTACAACACACACTAGAAGCGTGTGAGTGTGTGTGTGTGGGGGGGGGGGGGCGGTAAGTCCGTTTTAATTGAAACGTAGGCCTGCTTTGCATTTCTTATTATGGTGAGTCTTCTGGCGAAAGTGACTTTGCAGAATACTCGGACAAATAGACAAAATTTTAACGAATTGCTTAAAAGCTATAAATAGCTGGTGTGCTGGCAGGGTATTCACTGTGGTGTCAATTGTTACACATTTAAAGCTCAGCATCTTCTTTAAAAAGTAGGTATTTGTGTAATATTCGGAGAAAATCGACAACATTTTAACGAACTGCCTAAAAACAGCAAATAGCGTCATGTTTGTGGTGATAGTTATAAAACATTTAAAGCCACGTATTTTACATGTGTTTCCTGATAATTGATTTAATAGTCACGAAACCCATATTTACCAGTATGTGTCTCATCTTAAGGAAATCAGTGAAATTAGGCAAATAACCTGTATTTACATGTGTCTTCTTAAAAGTGGAAGAAAATAGCAGGAAAACACGTGTGAGTATTCCTAGAAAAATGGGAGAAAAATCACAAAATAGCAATGAAATGTGTGTCTTCTTAAAAAAATAGGTAAAATTGGGCATGAAACCTAAAACAGCGTCGTATGTTGCAGAAAATAGCCTTGGGTACCATACTCTGCCGAACATTCAGAAAAACTAGGCCAATAATGCTGAGTGCTATACAATGCAGGAAATTCGCCATATCGTCTGAATTTACTGATGCTGCTGCTGCTGCTGCTTGGGCAAGATACTGATTAAGAATGCCAGTCTTGGGATCTGAGGCCTATAAGGAGTGATGAGGGCTGTTGTGGGGGAACAACCAATAGCAGCACACTGGTGGCGGTGGGGGTGGTGGTGGAGGGTGGCAGAGGGGAGGAGCAACAGAATCACAATGCGGAGATGCAATTTCTTTGAGTCATATATTACCATGATTATAATGATGGATATCACTTTACACTAAAAGCATCTGACTATTCACTGATGGGTAAACTTGAGCCCAAGTCCCTTACGAGGCTGCCATCTTGTCTATAAATTAGGGTAATTATCTTGACAGCTATTGACGCCGGCCGCTGTGACCGAGCGGTTCTAGGCGCTTCACTTCGGAACCGCGCTGCTGCTACGGTCGCAGGTTCGAATCCTGCCTCGGGCAGAGATGTGTGTGATGTCCTTAGGTTAGTTAGGTTTAAGTAGTGCTTAGTCTAGGGGAGTAATGACCGCAGATGTTAAGTCCCAAAGTGCTTAGAGCCTTTTGCACCAATTGAGGTATTGACCGTTAACTCTCATCATAATGATTATGACTGCCTATTAATTACGTCCTAAATAAACAAAACATAGGCTAGGGAAATTGGTTGGTTTGCTTACAAAAAGAGGATAATGGGGTCTTTGTTCTGAAACTGGCAGATCCCTCCTACTCTCTCACGGATCTCCTCTCTTCCGTTAACGTCACTTACATGTGCATTTCGTCTCTAGTACCTACTCTGAACTTGTTTAGTTCATTTATAGATATACCGTTTGTGTATATGTTCAGTAATTAGAATGTGTCAGTGTGTCAGCGTTCCCACTTAGGAAAGTCCGTTTGCACAGAGGGGTGGGAATGTAAACAACAAATGCTCAGCCTTGTCTTATGTTGGCTATGGCCTCGCCCACACGAACGAGACGAAGCTCCGTGTTGGCTGCAGTCGCACTGATAGCAGCTTCCTTTACCCGAAAGATCCGCTCCAAATTACCAGGCGTCGATGTCATGCGTGGGGAAGTGCCAAAACGTTGATGGTTTCTTTTCTGTTCTGTGTATGTACTGGGAGTAAGGGCTGTCACCTGTCGTAAAATGAACGATAACCTGCTGGCGACGATGTGATTCATTTGTCACGTCTTTCTGATGTTCGGAATGAGACTGCTTATACAGTGTTCTGCATTTCCACTGCCTCAATACTGCTGTCCAATCCCAAAGATCTCTCATTTTATTCTGGAACCTGTAGTTCCTCATAATTTGGTTCAAATGGTTCAAATGGCTCTGAGCACTATGGAACTTAACATCTTAGGTCATCAATCCCCTAGAACTTAGAACTACTTAAACCTAACTAACCTAAGGACATCACACACATCCATACCCGAGGCAGGATTCGAACCTGCGACCGTAGTAGTCCCGCGGTTCCGGACTGCAGCGCCTTGAACCGCAAGACCACCGCGGCCGGCCCTTCATAATTTATTTACTACTTTGACCACCAGTCTTTTCACCAGGTGACTGATGAGAAAAATGTAGACAAATCAGTTCGAAGAATTACTACTGACTTAGGTCTCTGCGAAAACTGTAAAAAATTTCTAATGGAAACCTTTAAGTAAAATTTCTAGTTTTTCGTTGCTTTGTTAAATGTTCACTATAAACAAATTATTCGGGCAGTTTCTGAGCATAATTTCAAAATAAAAGAATTTCACATCTCAAGAAAGCCATCTAGTGTCTGACTGTAAAAACCCGAGAGGCGTATCTCATAAAAGATTGTAAAAGCTTAAGAGGCATATCTCATAAAAAGCTACTTAGGACACGAACGGAGAACGTATAGCTTACATCTAACAATCGTGGTTGAGACTGAAAGCCAGTGTCAAGACAGGTCGGTATCTACCGTTTGTGACAAAAAACTCGAAGCACCCAGAAGGAGAGGAGAAAACGGAAAAAAAATTCACGGGTTGAGAGGGTACATAATGTTATTGCACTGATTACAATATCGAGTCAAATTTACAAAGAAATTGCCAGTATGAGTCCACTTCCCAGTATCATGTTCCATCCTCTCTGCCCTGGCTGCATGCTCACATTCGATTGCAGAGGGTGTCATAAAGTCCTAAGGCAAGCTTACACACAACTGTTGCATCTTGTCCTTGATGTCTTGGACACTGGCTCTGCTATGGATTTGACATTGTACAGTGGCTATAACTTCGCACCTTACAAGCACTCATCCACATACTTTGCTATGATCTACAAACACAATTACGTATCCTGTGATAGGTTGTACATCGTATATACAATATATAAAGGAGACTGACGTTGTCACATACGTCTTGTAAATAATTGTTAACGCTTATTGCATGAAAGGTGACGGAGTGTCTTTATTATAAAAATGGCGTAATGAATGATTGCCTATACTAGTAGAAGTTGGAACGCCATTGGAAATGAAAGGGCTGGCGGAACTGAAGCCCTGGGTGGAAGGCCCACACAGGTGTGTTGGTCCTGCTTAAACACAGGAAATAGCAAGACGGACGTCGTAGCACCTAAGCGCTGGAGCACAATAGAGTCGCGACCGGCCGGTTTGTAGGCGAACCGGAAGGATTATACTTCGAAAACGCTGAAAATCATGGACGCAGGTGAGAGGAACGAGGAAGCGGCACCTCGGAAACCACGAAGGCTGGGTTATTTCCAAGGATTTTTACTCAGAAGCGTAACATTGTACGAGTATAGGTTTTCCCTCGCAAACTCTCCCGCGCTGGACGACAAAAGACTGACATATGGTTGGTCGGCGTTCAGAAGAATCTGTAGAGAGGGAGAATATTCCATGGTTTCAGGAATATGATTTGCTTTCGGAATTACGATGGTGGGGAGCGAAGCCTCGCTGGGAAGCCAGCGGTGGAGAGACGCGGTCTTCCGTTGTGAGCGCCCGTGTGTGACAGTCGCTCTATATCAGCTTCTGTTGGTACAAACAGACTTCTGTCTTTGCTAGTTAGGACAGTTAGGAACTGTACTGTTGCGAACCTATACGATTCTGGACTTCACCTCTGGGTTGGAAGTCGCCATTGAGTACGCAGCGTTCAGCCTATGCTTACGTTGAGACGTTATCTGAACTCCGTCCTTGTGGTTGAGAGTTCACGTTTCTCGTCTGTAGAACACACAGAGGAGAAGACAGTATAAGAGTATATTAGTCAGACGACCGCCTTTTGCCGTCCTAGTGTTTGAAACAGTTTATTTGTGGCCAGAGATCTTCCATCGTCGCAGACGAGTACAAGAACCATCACTTCGACGCACCGGACGCAGTACATATGATGATATCGCAAATAGCTTCGGCTATCAAAGCCAAACAGCTGTGATCACGTTATTTTATTTGTACTGAGGTTCCACACCACCTTAGATCAGAATGAGATTTTCACTCTGCAGCGGAGTGTGCGCAGATATGAAACTTCCTGGCAGATTAAAACTGTGTGCCGGACCGAGACTCGAACTCGGGACCTTTGCCTTTCTCGGGCAAGTGCTCTACCAGGAGAGCTTCTGTAAAGTTTGGAAGGTAGGAGACGAGGTACTGGCAGAAGTAAAGCTGTGAGGACGGGGCGTGAGTCGTGCTTGGGTAGCTCAGTTAGTAGAGCACTTGCCCGCGAAAGGCAAAGGTCCCGAGTTCGAGTTTCGGTCCGGCACACAGTTTTAATCTGCCAGGAAGTTTCACCTTAGATCATCTTTGAAAGTAGTGTCTTCTAGTGTTTGGTACATAGATGATGTCAGTCATTTCGCGTTATTGATATTCGACCTCCCAGTTATAATAAGGGGCAGAGTTGGGCAATTGATTAGTAATTTTACTTAGGAAATGTAAACTTTGTGATATAAAGGTGTAAGTAGGCTGTTTAGGTTTTTATATTGGTAACGCCACCGCCACGTAGCGCTCTGTATGAAAATCACTGGCTGTGCTGCGTGCAGTCTGTGGCTGGTTTGCATTATTGTTGGCTATTGTAGTGTTGGGCAGTTGGCTGTTAACAGTGTGTAGCGATGCGCAGTTGGAGGTGAGCCGCCAGCAGTGGTGGATGTGGCGAGAGCGATGGCGAAATTTTGAGAGTGGATGATCTGGACGTGTGTCCATCAGAGACAGTACATTTTAAGACTGGATGTCATGAACTGCTATATGTATTATGACTTTTGAACACTATTAAGGTAAATACGTTGTTTGTTCTCTATCAAAATCTTTCATTTGCTAACTATGCCTATCAGTAGTTAGTGCCTTCAGTAGTTTGAATCTTTTATTTAGCTGGCAGTAGTGGCGCTCGCTGTATTGCAGTAGTTCGAGTAACGAAGATTTTTGTGAGGTAAGTGATTTGTGAAAGGGATAGGTTATTGTTAGTCGGGGCCATTCTTTTGTAGGGATTATTAAAAGTCAGATTGCGTTGCGCTAAAAATATTGTGTGTCAGTTTAGTGTTGATCAGAAGAAGTAAGGAGAGTAATGTCTGAGAACGTTCAGTTTTGCTCAGCTGTTTGAAAAGCAAATAACGTAAGAAGTTTATCAGCACAGTAATTCATTAATTTTTCTAAGGGGACGTTTCAAAGGTTTTTTTAAATCTACAATAAATATATATAAGCAAGAACAACATTTATCATTTAGTAGTATTAGTTGCCTTCATCATCCATTTATGTTTAGATTGTAATTTATAGACGTAGGACAGCCTAAGATCTGCTTCAGGGGGTAGTCAGAGAGGGCCAAATCATCATTTTAGCGTTTATTATTTTCCGTTGCGCACATTCATTTTACACCCGCAGCATCTTGGACGTTTGGGCTGATCCTGCACAAGTTCTATCAGGGACAGATCTGTGGGTCTTCCTGGCCATGGGTCTGCCTCAGCATCGAGCAGACACTTCATAGTGAAAAGTGCCATGTGTTGATGAGCATTGTCCTGTTGAAAAATGGCACCACGATTTTGTTGCGTGAGAGGTAGCACAAGAAGACTCAGAACATTTGTGATGTGCTATTAGACGGAGATGGTCAGAGTTCCCAAGATGACTACCAACCCTGAATTTATACCGGATGGCTGCACATAGCATGAAGCCAGGAGTAACAATTCTGTGCCCCTCCAAAACGTTGTAGGAATGAGACTTCTCCCCATGTCGCTGTCGCTGCCGAAGGGCGCGTGAGGGGGGGGGGGGGGAGGCGGGCAGAACAATTCATCATTCGATGCCAGTCCGTGTTGGGTACGACTTTGTACACAATGGCAAGGAGAGTTGAGCTACAGAATGGTGCGGCAACTGTCATTTTAGGAATGCTGGACAGGAGTAGGAAAGATTAGCAAACAAGTTACTTAGCTATTATTTCCCCAGGCTAACGAAGACATTGCAAATAATGTAGTAAGAGTCCAGGTATCACAGTGTCCACAAGGAATAGTCTCTGTACTAAAACACAGAGCTGAGACCAGGCAACGTCTGCACAGCATCATATTGCAGAGTGGCTCCGAGAGCGAGGCGCTGAGTGGCTCTTGCCAGCCCTCCTATATTGCGGCGGCAGAGGGCGCTCGAGATACGAAGCCACTAAAGGCGTGGCTCAGCAGGCGCGCTTCATTGGGTTCGCCGGATTCCACGCGACCCCTATGTCTCACAAGAACTTGCAATTCACTTTCTATAATGCCTCTTGGGTGGTACCGGTATGCTTCCTGGTCACGTCACCATTCTAGTTGCAGACGTTTGTGTTGTCGTGTTGATGGCAGCCTACTTGGAAGGTAATTCCCCAGTCCGGCAGCTGCAATGCTCCGAACAATGCTGTGGGATGATACAGACTGCTTCATGGCGTCCATTATTTGTTCTCAGATGGCTGCTTGTTGCACAATATTGCAATCCTCCATTGTGGTGGTCAGACATAGTCGACCAGAACCTTGATAGCGAGTATGCCTGTCCTCACGATGCCATGTAGTCCAACATCGAGGCATTGTCACATCCGGCTATGCAAACCTAGATACTTCACAATCCGACCATCTGTCCAAATGGATACTCACTCACAATGAGGCCCCTTTCAAACTCTGCCAGGTGCTGACAATGCTGTCTCACATAAGTACGCGCAATCTCCATGTCCTTGACAGTGATCACTCAAATCTGACGCTATCCCTGTCCCTTATATACCCTGTACGAGTAACGGTAACAACGCTACACACTAATGCAGTCTTGTGGCCGTTCTACTTGTGACCGAGAATTGCAACTGTATTTTCATGCCCACCAATGGTGTGTACTTGTACGAAGTTATATCGACATCTAACGATATACTCTGGGCGGTTCCCGTTTTTGACATGCATTAGGGTAAAGTAACTGAAGACGGGAAAGACGCACCTTATATTAATTGTGTCATTCGGAAAATGTTGCAAAAATAGGACTGCTGCAATCTCACTACAAAAGAGAATGGAGGAAAACTGATAGAGAAAAACCTAATGACAATTTATGTCTCTGTTAGAAAGGGCTATACGTAAAGTCTCCACTGTCATATCCTGGCGAAGGATTTCAAAAATGAGAATTATTTAAATAAGCACCTTGGATATTGAATAACAATTAAGGCTGCACAAAGCGAACAAGGTATCAATACCCAAAGGAATCCCTACTGGATTTTACATTGAATAGTTCTTTTCATAGCCCATATTTGTGCAGATTCTCTTACGCAGTGAATGCCCCCTCGTGTCTGCGGGACAGTGCAAGTCACTACTGTCTACAAAATGTTTAAAGAGGCGGGATGCACCAAATTACAGACCAATATCGCTGAATCGTAGAGCGTATTGCGAGTTCAAACCTTATGACATTTCTAGTGGGCAACAAATATCCCACTAAGAAACAACACAAATTCAAGGAAAACCATCCTTCTGAAGCACAGCTCGCTTTACTAATGCACGGTGACTTGCGAACAGTAGACACAGGTGATCATGTTGATTCCGTCTTCCTAGATTTCCAACGGCTGTCTACACTTTACCAAATCATCGACTAACAACCCACGCAGAGTACTTTCACTGATGTGCTATTTGCACTTATAAATTTTTGCCTTACATAATCCAACACTTTATTGTGGAAAGTGAATTTTCAGCAGAGACAAGAGTAGCATCGGGTGTGCCCTACGGACCGCTAATATTCTCAATAAATATATTCCCTTCATCACATAAGGACCGCAGCACACCCATACAGGGTTTTCCAAAATGATTGTCACTACTTTGATCACGTATGTCTCAGAAATGAAGATAGTAAGAATCGATTTGCGGTATAATATTCACAAACACCTGATTTTTTTTTTCTTTTTTCACATGGCGCAGTGTATGGAATGGTTAACAGGGACTCAATCGGACACCCAGATCCAGCGGAACTTCCGCACACGTTACAGAAGCAAGTCACCAGAACTTCCGACCATCAGACAGTGGTACGAGGGATTCAAGGAATCCGGAAGTGTTACGGAGTGGAAAAGTTCTGGATGTCCAAGCACGCGAGTGGTCCAGATGTGGAACTGGTGTGACAGACATATATCCAGAGCGCACCAAATTAATCCACCAAGTGTCTCGTCAATTGCAGCTACCAACGGTACACAGGGGGCTACACAAGAAATTGAAGCTTCGTGCCTACAATGTACAGCTGCTGCACGAGGTTCAAGCTGATGGAAGATCACAGCGCAAAGCATTTTCAAATTAGGTTCTGAGTCGCTTCCTCCAGCAGGATGAAGCCCTTTGTCATTTGGCCTCGATCGTTAGCAAGCCTTTGGACGACATTTACAGGTTGTTGGATTGGCAGAGGAGGATCCTTTCCTAGTCCCCAATGTCTCCAGACATAACCCTATTGGATGTTTTTCTTTGGGGCTTTGTTAAGAATGCTGTCTACCTGACACTGGTGCGGGGCCTGCAAGAACTGTGAGCTCGCATAAGAGCAACAGTCGCACACGTTAATGAGGACATGCTAGGCCGGACATTGGAAAAAGTGGAATACCGACTACAAGGGGAGGATCTGAGATTACCGATTTTTATCAAGTTTTGCAAGGACGTTCTATACTGAAAAAATATGTGCTTCGGCTCTTTGCTAGACACTTCCCACATTTGAAAAAATCGAGGTCAAAGTTGACAACGGAAAATCTAAATTTCCGTGCTATGCTTCTTTCGATGCATAGTATTGATTTTTGTTAATACAACGTGTGGTCTAAAGTTAATAATATTAGAGTTTTGCATTTACATGTTGTTTCTTTGCTAGCCGTCGTTCTACGCGTCTAGCACAGCGAGGTCGACGGCCGAGTGGAGGTCCAGCTTTAGCAGCCGAGCAGAGCGGACGTGCTTTGTGTTTCCGCCTGCCGCGCGAGCACGCTCGCCTTGTTTACTTCCTCCGGCCGACACTAACGCGAAGCCGTGGCGCGACACAATCATGGCGTGTCGATACCGACAATCAACATTGAACTTCACTTTCAGAAACTACTCTTCTAGACCAAAAGCACTTGATGTCGAGCGCTTTTTCAAGGAAGAGGTCAAGATCCTGGCTGCTGACATTGTCGGCATCCACTTTCCGATCGTAAGTAAGATGTCTGTGTCAAACTTATTAACGACGCCACGTGTGACAGAGTTCTTCGAGAGATGAAGTAAGGACTCCGCTTCTGCCACTCAGACGTAAATGTTAGCAAAGTCGAGGCTGATCATGTCCTACTCGGATTGTGGACTATACACATATTCGAGCTAATCTTCTGCTGCGCCATAATTATTCGTCATGGCCAGCCTAAAACGTGTTCCAGACGTGGCAAGGAATATAACCTACTTTCCGAGTGCCTCCAACGTCGGATCACACAACTTCCACCTCAGCACATGGCATCTCCACTGACGCCGACAATCTTCCCAGTAACTTACTTGGCGGCGCTCATAATATGTCCGTCTGTCCAGACGCAACAGACCGTCGTTGCAGTACCGCAATAATCCTCTGCGGACAGACAGACGTCTGGTCGATCACTCAGCGTGGCCAGTGGCAGAACTCCGTACAATGCCATTCTTAGCACCAACATTGCGGGCACCGCTAGTATAAGGATGTCAGTAGCTAAAATTTTATAGAACCAACAGAAGCCTTTGTGCTGGCGAGGGTGACTCAAGTCATCATCCGATACGGAAGGCCACGCATGAAACAGCGTTCACCAAAACGCCGAAATCAACGCCGCAGCACAGTGTCGGAACACGGCAGCTCCCACTCGCAGAAGGAAGAAGAACTGATCCTGCAGGACGCCGAGAATGAGACTGACACCATTGCCACTGAGTCCACCTCCGCAGAATGGATGGCGGGGTGGTTGGAGAATGTATGAGAGTCCTCTGCAGCGATCAGTGATCAGCAGGAAGTTCCAGTGCAGACTGCGAAGCCACTCCATCCCTTCCTGTACATGCCGCAGCCCTACGGAACATGCAGATATCCGCACCCACATCATGGGCTGAGGACGTCGAGACAGGGAAGGACCCTGATACAGGGCCGCTGAGGCGTGAACAACACCGGAAGGGCCGCGATCTGCGGGGTGTGAGGTCTACCGCGATTTCCACTTCTCTCCACCATCACCATGGATCACCCTGCCCAACCACCACTCCAGGATTACCACATGGCCATGGTGAATATCAACATGATGAATATCAACATCGTTAGTTCCCATACCAAGATCCAACTCGTGAGATAAACAATTTGACCATAGGAGTCAAATGGTTCAAATGGCTCTGAGCACTATGGGACTTAACTGCTGACGTCATCAGTCCCCTAGAACATAGAACTACTTAAACCTAACTGACCTAAGGACATCACACACATGCATGCCCGAGGCAGGATTCGAACCTGCGAGCGTAGCGGTCTCGCGGTTCCAGACTGTAGCGGCTAGAACCGCTCGGCCACTCCAGCTGGCCCATAGGAGTCACCTTTCCATTCCTACATGAAGTGCAAACGAACGTAGTCCCAAACGTTTATGGTTAGGCAACGTATGTGACGCCTGGTGGTCCCACAGACATCAGCATGGCGATTTTATTGCTTGACAAAATCAAATCACTGACATCGCATATCTCTCCTCCATTCAAGGACTAACACACACAGTACCCGACAGCTGACTCACTAATGTTTATGCACTGTCAGGCACCACCAAATGTCGTGACTGGCCCAGGTTCTACTCCACTGATATCGCCCTCTTTCGTGGGGGATTTTAATTGTTTCCTTCATCCCAAATCCCTCACTACACGCCTTATCTGGAACTGGGCATCGTGATTCACTTGAGCAGTGAGTGGGAAAAAATACATGGAGACAATTCTGGACACAAGCATCTTACCAATCACTCAGCCGACTGGATCGCATATGTGTGTCACAAGTACGTGGTGGCCGCCGAGCGATGTCCTCAGCCTCCTCTGCAAGATGTATCTCAATCCCAAACAACTGCAGCCTGTGGTCTAGAGGCTAGCGTTGCTACCTCTGGATCACGGGGTCCTGGGTTCGATTCTCGGCCGAGTTGGGGATTTTCTCTGACCTCATCATTCCATCATCATTTCGTGAAAGTGGCTCGATTGGACTGTGTACAGATTGGGAATTTGTACGGACGCTGATGACCGCGCAGTTGAGTGCCCCACAAACCAAACATCATCCTCATCGTCCACCCTTAAAAAGTCTACCATAGTAACGGCCTTTGCAAGAGGAATGTATCGAACCTCCAGGACTCGAATTGCCCTCGGCAAGTCGCCGCAATGTGGGCCAAATGTGAATGACGTCACTCGGGATACCACTTGACTTTAGCATGGTGGGTACTCTGCGCCAAACCGCAATCTGCAAGACACTTATGCACTTTGGCAAAGACGTGGTTGCCTGTCACTGGCGGACCCTGGGTATATACTATGCAGCAGTCAGGACTTCGACGCTCGAGTCTTACATACAATCAGTGACAAAGCACCAAGTATAAATTGCCACAGTCTGCTCGCGACGATATGACTGAATGGCCGCATAGGTACCCACCAAGCACCACATTGTGGCAGACATGCGCTGACACTACCGACAGTTCATCACAGAGCTTGCAATGTGAAATGGTCGCTCCTGTATAACCCAAGCAACCATAGTGAAAGCTGTTGGGGATCATTCTCATCATCTTTACCAAGAAAGAACTGTAGATGATAAGGCCACTGTGGAAGCGTTACGATGGATGACACGCACTGTCTACACAGCAACAGTGACGCCATTATTGGAGGAAGTCTCTCTGAGATGGCAGAGGACGCCTTCGGCAGAGAGGTGCAGGCAATAAGTCTCCAGGGCCCAGTGGATTGCCAACAGTTTTACCGGACCTTCCGTGATACAATTATGTCCTACTGGGTTAGAATGTTTCAAGAAATCATGTCCTCAGACTGAGCAGTACCACCCAATTCAGTCAAAGGACTTCTCGTATCGGTACACAAACTAGTGGGAAGGCAATCGGTCAGTAACTATCAGCCACTTAAAGCGTTGAACGTCGACAACAAGATCTTCGCCAGGCTTTTAGCACGCCGCATTAGGAAGGCTTTGCCAATGGTCCTCGCCCCAGAAAAGGCATCACAAAGGAGAGATGCCAATATACAAATGGCCACCGGCAACAGCAGAGACCAAATAGCAATCACCTCGGCATGCCACCTGAGAGCTCCAATCGTCTCGTGTGTATGAGTTAGTGTAAATTTGTGAAATTGTCTTTTATGTTAGGTAGAGACGTGAGAGAAGTGGGAGTGTGTTGACAATTCGTTTTTGAGGGGAGGGGAGAGGGTGATTGTAGGACAGAATCTGGGAGCAGATGGCACTGGTAAATGGAGCCATTAGCTGTACGTGAATGATTAATTTTATATTAAATGGTCAATCAGTTTAAAGAGTGTGTGGTTTGCCCGGTTGGTTTGATCATTTGTGAGTTGTGTCTTTTCTGTTACAGTTTTTTTTTTAGATGTGGTAGTTTTCTTGTAAGCTGAGGAATTGTTTTTTCTAGTAGTTTATCCTTATGATTTCCATGTCTGTATCTCTGGCTGTAATTTAATGTCGATGTTGATGTAAGTGTTCTGCAAAAACTGAAAGATTTGTCCTATACTTCCACGCTCTTAACTTGTTCGCTGTATCTGGTGTCAAATTTCAGCCTGGTTTGACCTGTGTATCTTCCATAACACCCAACTCATAAATGATCAGACCATCTTGGCAAATCACACATTCTTTAAACTGATTGACCACTTAATATAACATTAAATATACACATATAACACAGGCTTCATTTACCACTACCATCTCCTCCTATAATCACGCCCCCCACACCCCGCAAACAAAAAAATCGTCAACCCACCCCCACTCCTCTCACGTCTCTACCTAACATACAATTTCACAAATTTTCACTAACTCTCTCTCACACACACACAAAACGTAGTTTCACAGGTTGACAACACTCACAACGTGAACGAAAACAAACGAACAGACATAAGCACTTTTACTGTGTGGAATGAGGAACAGTTTACAAAAGTGAAGTGTACATAATGCAGCGCAAGAAATACTGGAGAATAGCAAAAACTGTCAAGCGCAAATGTTAATCGAAGTCTTTCGACGTCAACCGCTGCTAGCAAGCAGGGAAGGAGCAAAGTATGTAGAGAAACACCGTAAGTAACTTGCACACCATCTTTATAAACAAAACGCTGTTTTTAACCTAAAATAACTAAAAATGTGCAAACGTATGTATCCAATTTTCAGAATAACCCCGGAAGATGCTTTGTGAATCAAGGCGGATAACCAATAGCAACAGATTTTAACAGCTGCTGCGGAAGATGGACACGCAAACAAAACTATTATAGCACAAGTAATATTCAAAGTTATTTAGTTTATCCTTTGAATAACTTATATTGCAACATTCTGTTATATAGGAATTTTATTTGTAAAAAATTTACTAATTATAATAATATAATAAAATAAATAAATAAATAAAAATTTTAAAAATAATAAAAAGTTATAGAATTGTGGGTCCTATCGCCGTGCGAGAATTTTTGGGGGTAATTAGAGGTAACGCTTGCAGAGGGCTAGTTAATTTTCTGTGGTAGGGCAAAACGGCGGCGGCAAGTCGGGTAAATATTTTTTTTTAGATAAGCTATTTTTTCGCTGCATCCGATAATATTCTTCTAATCATATTTTTCTTTGCCTTTTTTGTAGTAAAATATCGAGAGGTGTGATTAATAATGGTTCAAATGGCTCTGAGCACTATTGGACTTAACTTCTGAGGTCATCAGTCCCCTAGAACTTAGAACTAATTAAACCTAACTAACCTAAGGACATCACACACATCCATGCCCGAGGCAGGATTCGAACCTGCGACCGTAGCGGTCGCACCGTTCCAGACTGTAGCGCCTAGAACCGCTTGGCCACTCCGGCCGGCTGTGATTAATAATCAAATAAGTATATTTAATAATGTATTGACAGTTATTTTCACCATGATACATCGTACAAAAATATACTTAAAATATATTATTGCTTAACCCTAACCGATCGTCTATTCGTGAGCGTTCTCGCAATCGGTAGAGTGAAACTTATCATATAAATAGGCAAAACACAAATATTTCTCGCACCATGCGCAACACACGAATAATGTGAACACACGAATAATGTTTCGCCGCATTCACATGTTTTGCTGTACATTTTTCGTGGAATAACATGACATTCACTTTGCTAAAAGGTTTTATCAGATATAAATTTGAGTGCGTACTCACTGTATAAAACCTTAACTTGAAAGAAAGGCGTGGGCAATTGATCATGGACCAAGGCATGAAATTTGGTAGATTCCGCCCTATCTTGTAATTCTCTGCTCTACTGCGATGTCGCACGATTCTGAAGTTGTGCGATGAAATCCTTTATCCATCGGAGAAAGTAAACATCACACAAAGAGAGGTACATGTCGATGGTGTCACTTTCAAGGTGCAGGTAGGTTGAGCATCATCTTCGAAATCCCACCTAACGCGTCGTGTATCACAATGAAAACAACTGTTAACGCATTATAGTATATACTTATTCAATTATTAAACACACCTCTCTATGTTTGCCTTCAAAAGAAGAGATAAAAATATTCCACATACAACGAAAAAAATATTGAATTAAAAAAATGTCACGTCCAAGACTCCGAGACGGCTACGTGGTTTGGTAGTCAAATGCCTTTTTCCCTCCATTCCGTTCGTTATTGTTCCCGGCATAACACCCCTTCAAGTTCGTCGTTGAAAACACTCGACGTTTTCATTGCAGAGGACAGCTACCTACCCCAACGACCGAACACGCTGAGCTACCGTACCATCCAACCAGCCATGATTTCACCGCTCGGCCATCGAGACAAAGATTGAATAACAAACGAAACGATAACGTTCCACGGGTCAGTTTGAACATGGTAGGGAAGCCAGAAAATCTGAAAACGGAAATGCTAAGGCTCATTCTATATATAGTACGGGTTAGTGAAGTGAAATGGAAAGAAGACAAGGATTTCTACTCATATGAGTGTAGGGTAATATCAACAGCAGCAAAAAATGGTATGACTGGAATAGCATTCGTTATGAATAGGAAGGTAGGGCAGACAATGTGTTACCGTGAACAGTTCAGTGACAGGATTGTTCTCGTCAGAATCGACAGCAAACCAACACCGACAGTGACAGTTCAGGTCTACATGCCGAAATCGCAAGCTGAAGATGAAGAGACAGAGAAAATATGTGAGGATATTAAGATGGCAATACAATACGTAAAGGGAGATGAAAATTTAATAGTCACGGGGAAATGGAATGCGGTTGTAGGGGAAGGAGTAGAAGAAAGCGTTACGGGAGAATGTGGATTTGGTTTTAGGAATGAGAGAGGAGAAAGACTAATTGATTCCTGCAATAAATTTCTGCTAGTAATAGCCAATACTCTGTTCAAGGATCACAAGAGGGGTCGGTTTACATGGGAAAGGCTGCGAGAAGATTTGAGTTAGATTACATCATGGTCCGTCAGAGATTCTGAAATCAGATACCAGCTTATAAGTCATACCCAGGAGCAGATACAGACTCGTATCACAATTTAGTAAATGATGAAGAGTAGACTGACGTTTCAAAAACTATTCAGGAACAAACAATGCGGAACGAAGTGGGATACAGAAGTACTAAGGAATGCACAGATACGCTTGAATTTGTCTAAGGCTATAGATACTGCGATAAGGAATAGTTCACTAGGCAGTTCAGCTGAAGAGGAATAGTCATCTCTGAAAAGGGCAGTCATGAAAGTTGGAACAAAGGTACAAGGTACAAAGAAGGCAACTGCGAAGAAATCATAGGTAACAGGAGAAGTACTTCAGTTGACGGATGAAAGAAGGAGTACAAAAATGTTCAGGGAAATTCAAGAATACAGAAATACAAGTCGCTTAGGAATGAAATAAATAGGAAGTGCAGGGAAGCTAAGGCGAAATGGCAGCATCACAAATGTAAAGAAATCGAAAAAGAAATGGTAGTCGGAAGGACTGACTCAACATATAAAAATATCAAAACAACCGTCGGTGAAATTAAAACCAAGGGTGGTAATACTAAAGTGTGCAATGCAAATTCCACTGTTAAATGCAGAGGAGAAAGTGGATAGGTGGAAAGAGTACGCCGAAGGCCTCTATCAGGGGGAAGACTTGGCCGATGTGATAGAAGAAGGAACGGGACTCTATGTAGAAGAGATATGGGATCCAGCATTAGAACCAGAATTTAAAAGAGCTTTGGAAGACTTAAGATCAAATTTAAAAAACCAACAGATAACATTCCATCTGAATTTCTAAAATCATAGTGGGAAGTGGCAACGAAACGACTATTCACATTGGTGTGTAGAATGTATGAGTCTGGCGACATACCATCTCAATTTCGGAAAAATGTCATCCACACAATTACAAAGACTGAAAAAGCTGACAAGTGCGTGAATTATCGCACACTCAGCTCAACAGCTCGTGTATCCAAGTTGCTGACAAGAATAATATTCAGAAGGATGATGATCAGTTTGGCTTTAGTAAAGATAGAGGAGCCCGAGAGGTAGTCTGACGTTGCGGTTGATAATAGAAGCAAGCCTAAAGGAAAATCAAGACACGTTCACAGCTTTTGTCGACCTTGATAAAGTGTTCGACAATGTCAAAGGTAAGTATAGGGAGAGACGGGTAACATACAACATATAAAAGAGCCAAGAAGTAATAATGAAGAGTGGGAGGCGAAAGAAAAATTTGTAAATTTGTGGTAAGGACTATGGGACCAAACTGCTGAGGTCATCGGTCCCTTGTCTTACGCACTACATAATCTAACTTTAACTTACGCTAAGGACAACACACACACCCATGCCAAAGGGAGGACTCGAGCCTCCAACGGGGCGAGTCCCCGAAGGAGACAAAGAAAGAAGAGCTCGGATTAAAAAGAGTGTACGACAGGGATGTAGTCTTTCGCCCCTATTGTTCAATCTTTACATCGAAGAAGCAATGACGGCAATAAAAGAAAGGGTCAAGAGTGGAATTAAAATTCAAGGTAAAAGGATATCAATGATAACATTTGCTGACGACATTGCTATCCTCGGTGAAAGTGAAAAAGAACTGTAGGATCTTCTGAATGGAATGAACAATCTAATGAGTAAGGAATATGGATTGGGACTAAATCGAAGAAAGCCGAAAGTAATGAGAAGTAGTAGAAATGCAGCTAGAAACTTATCAGGATTGGTGATCACGAAGTAGATGCAGTTAAGCAATTCTGCGACCTAAGCAGCAAAATATCCCATGACGGTTGGCACAGGAGAGGTATTTATGGCGGACCGCATCCAACCAGTCAGAAGACTAATGACTCAAAACAAAATTCAAAGTGGGTTAATTATATAAATGTTATTCCATATAATATCGGCGTTTAAAGACTGCAGTGAGACTACTGCACATGGCTGGTATGTAGCTCAGCCGAGAGGAAGCAAAAGTCATTATTGTGGTGTGCTGCACCATCCCTTTTCCTCACCATTATTTTCTAATAATTTATGAGGAGATCCTTGACACCGTCTTCTTTCTCACATCTGAAATTCTCATGGAATTTTCTTCGAAGTTTGAGTAGTCACAGTGATTTCAGTATAGAAAATCCTCCAAAAACTGAATTAAATCGGCGACCCACAGTCGTACCCTCTATTGTTAGACATCATTCGTGATAATGACGGCGCCCATACATTAAGCTCTTTAAAAAAAAATACTAAAACTGAAGAATTATGACAATATTATCAGAAACCGCACCTTTCTACCTGTCGCCATTTCTGAAATATACAGGATCAAAGATGTAAAGATACAGTTGGAATACCTTGCATCGTTTTCTGACAATGCTTCTGTCTAAAGGAAAGTATCCTCGTTAGGCGATAATTAGGAAGTGCAAAAAGACTTGGAAATTTTCTATTGGGTTTTTTGGTTGGCAGCTTACTTTGCTGGGGATAAATTTAAGATAATGACCTTAATAATAGATTACATGTCCATATTTAAGGGTAATAATAAGATGCTGTATGAAAAGGGACGAACATGTAAAATCGGCAATAGGCGAATGAGATTTTTTGCATGCTAAAACATGCGTTACGCTATCCATGAATAAACGTAATTAGTTCTGTATCTTATTATTTAAAGCATTAAAGACTTAGTTATGAATGAACGAAATTAAACAGCCTTACTACAGACATCAAAAAAAGTTTTGTATCACCTCGTTTCCGAGAGTTCTGGAACCTGTACAGAAAATTGGAATAGATATCAACATGACCATCATTTCCGCCCTTTTTATTGCTCATGAAAACCACACATTGGATGTTGTACCACCAAACAGCGAGACCTTCAGAGGTGGTGGTCCAGATTGCTGTACACACCGGTACTTCTAATACCCAGTAGCACGTCTTCTTGCACTGATGCATGCCTGTATTCGTCGTGCCATACCATCCAGATTGTCCCACTCCTCAACGGCGATTCGGCGTAGATCCCTCACAGTGGTTGGTAGGTCACGTCGTCCCTAAACAGCCCTTTTCAATCTATACCAGGTATGTTCGATAGAGTTCATGCCTGGCGAACATGTTGACCACTCTAGTCGAGCGATGTCGTTATCCTGAAGGAAGTCATTCACAAGATGTGCACGATGGGGGCGCCAACTGAGATCCATGAAGACGAATGCCTCGCTAATATGCTGCCGATATGGTTGCACTAACAGACGGAGGATGGCATTCACGTATCATACAGCCGTTACAGCGCCTTCCATAACCACCAGCGGCGTACGTCGGGCCCACATAATGCCACCCCAAAACAAAAGGAAACCTCCACCTTGCTGCACTCGCTGGACAGTGTCTTTAAGGCGTTCAGCCTGATCGCGTAGCCTCCAGACACGTCTCCGACGATTGTCTAGTTGATGGCATATGCGACACTTATCGGTGAAGAGAACTTGTCGGCGTGTTGTTGGGTCCATCTGTACTGCGCTGCATGGTGTCGTGGTTGCAAAGATGGACCTCGCCACGGACGTGGGGAGTGAAGTTGCTCATCATCCAGCCCATTGCGTACAGTTTGTGTTGTAACACGAGGTCCTCTGGCTGCACGAAAAGCAATATTCAACATGGTGGAGTTGCTGTCAGGGTTCCTCCGAGCCATAATCTGTAGGTAGCGGTCATCCACTGCAGTAGTGCCGGCCGCTGTGGCCGAGCGGTTCTAGGCGCTTCAGTCTGGAACCGCGCGACCGCTCCGGTCGCAGGTTCGAATCCTGCCTCGGGCATGGATGTGTGTGATGTCAATAGGTTAGTTAGGTTTAAGTAGTTCTAAGTTCTAGGGTACTGATGACGTCAGATGTTAAGTCCCATAGTGCTCAGAGCCATTTGAACCATTTGCACTGCAGTAGTAGCCCTTGGGCGGCCTGAGCGAGGCATATCATCGACAGTTCCTGTCTCTCTATATCTCCTCCATGTCCGAACAACATCGCTTTGGTTCACTCCGAAATGCCAGGACACTTCCCTTGCTGAGAGCCCTTCCTGGCCCAAAGTAAGAATGCGGACGCGATAGAACCGCGGTACTGATCGTCTAGGCATGGTTGAACTACAGATAATACGAGCCGTGTACCTCCTTCCTGATGGAATGACTGGAAGTGATCGGCTGTCGGACCCCCTCCGTCTAATAGGCGCTGCTCATTGTTGTTTACATCTTTGGACGGGTTGACATCTCTGAACAGTCAAAGGGACTGTATCTGTGATACAATATCCACAGTGAACATCTATCTTCAGGATTTCTGGGAACCGGGGCGATGCAAAACTTTTTTTTGACGTGTTTATATCTTCGTCATCAGTATTCTGTATACAATGACGTATTCTAAGATGCGAAGGCTCCACGCATTCTTTCCTGGTTAGATGAACATCCAACTCGACTAGCACACTAAATCAACCGATCGTAATGCCATAGAAAACGTCTGGGACTATTTGGAACAGCGGCTGTAACATAGCTATCAACACCGCCGTAATGTGGTAGTGCTACGGGATGTAATCATCAATGTGTGGCGTTATTTGGGTTTATAGCTCACCTGAAAAAAGCACTATTCCTCGCGAACTGAGCCATTATCAATCCTGGTTAGATGAACATCCAACTCGACTAGCACACTAAATCAACCGATCGTAATGCCACAGAAAACGTCTGGGACTATTTGGAACAGCGGCTGTAACATAGCTATCAACAACGCCGTAATGTGGTAGTGCTACGGGATGTAATCATCAATGTGTGGCGTTATTTGGGTTTATAGCTCACCTGAAAAAAGCACTATTCCTCGCGAACTGAGCCATTATCAATACCACAGGCGATGTTACGCGTATTAGCGTGATTTCTGCGGTGTGCCTGCGACCTGGTGCGGATCAGTAGTAGAATTTTGCGTAAGCATGAAAAGCACAGAGGAAAGCTCCGAATGGTGGTAGAATACATTGCACAAGAATATTTCTCAGAGTTTTGAAACTGTCACATCCTCCTTCCTATCTGTACACAGACGCTTCCTGTTGCGGCCACGATATCGATAGGATGCTTTCCGCGGAACTGGGCAGGCCGGTGTGATCAGAGTCGAGAAAGGCTCTGCCGGCCGCGGTGGTCTCGCGGTTCTAGGCGCGCTGTCCGGAACCGTGCGACTGCTACGGTCGCAGGTTCGAATCCTGCCTCGGGCATGGATGTGTGTGATGTCCTTAGGTTAGTTAGGTTTAAGTAGTTCTAAGTTCTAGGGGACTGATGACCACAGCAGTTGAGTCCCATAGTGCTCAGAGCCATTTGAACCATTTTTTGAGAAAGGCTCTGGATGTGCCAGAAAAGCTCATCGCACAACGTTAACCGTAGAGGGACAACCAATATAAGGAGTGATCAAAAAGTTTCCGTTCGGAACCATACAGGCCAGAATAGGTACGCCAATCGCTCAAAGTCACCATCAGAATTGAGGCAATCGTCCCACCGACGCACTAGGCTGAAGGCGCCCGCTTGGTGAAATACGTTGTCCTGCTGCGTAAAGAAGTCCGTAACTGGCTACTGCACTTACTCGTCTTTTTTATAAAAGGCCATAACTCAAATTCTAATCATGCAATCAACCTGAAAATTTTACTGTAGTGACCTGAGAAGATTATAAGACCACTGAACGACAGTTATTAATTTATGGTACAAATGGTATCATTAACAGAGTTTTTAATTTTGCACATCGAAAATTTTCTTTTCCACTTACAATTATCTTAAAACCAGAATGTAATTGCAGGATCTCGTATTTTTTAGTTCCAGGGAGACAGCAACACGTTGCGAACAGTTTCTGAAAATTTCATAGCATTGGCGCATAAACTTTTTGAGAAAAGGCGTCTGGTAACGTAAAAAATGTAAAGCAGAGAAAATGAGGTTCAAACATTTTCTTCTCATACTTCTACATGCCATAACCTTACCTCAATTTTAAAATCCCCCTTACTGATACTCCTCATTCTCCAGGTTTCTCTTCTCTCCTCTTCGAATCTGCCTGGCCTGTATGTTCAGGTAAGACACTGATCTGCTAGCTTTCTTGACCCTGCTCTCGTGATGGTGTAAAATGCTTTTGTTGTAAACACACATACCAACTCACTTCAGCACTTCAATTCTGCCATTTCCGTTATTATAACATAAAACTGCATCATAGACACCTATTTTGAGCACTTCAAGACCACAGAATCTCCTTTTTGAGCACCTAACCCAAATTATATTATTGAGGCTTTCATTTGTATTTTGTGTCTTTCCATGAAGACACTTCCTCAGTAAATCAGGGTTTGCAAGAAACCTGAATGTAGGCTTAGTTGCATTCATAACAGGTTCTGGTAATGAGTGTTCATGTGAATACGTCTCATTTCTGCTGTTGAACTTACATCAGTCATCTTTCAAATGGTTCAAATGGCTCTGAGCACTATGGGACTTAACTTCTGAGGTCATCAGTCCCCTAGAACTTAGAACTATTTAAACCTAACTAACCTAAGGACATCACACACATCCATGCCCGAGGCAGGATTCAAACCTGCAACCGTAGCGGTCGCGCGGTTCCAGACTGTAGCGCCTACAACCGCTCGGCCACCCCGGCCGGCCTCAATCGTCTTTCGGGCACAGATTGTTCATTGGTGTTTGGTCAGTGGACAGTTTGTGGAAAAAAACTGCCCACACAGCACGCCTCATTGCCTCTAAATTATGTGTGTTTTTCCAGATAGCTCTCCCATAAAATAACTGAAGAGAATCAATTTCTTTCAGTGTAAGCCTGCCTTTTCCTCCTAGTGGTTTTCCATCCCCAAGTGCTTACCACCTTTTTCTCTTTCAGCAAGCGATGAAGCCTATCACCAAACCTCTTTTGGATGTGGCCAACACATTCCAACTTTGATTTTTATCCGTTACAGCTTTGAACGAATATGATTCCCCATAACCAAGATATTTAGTATATCTAACACCATACAGGTCCTTAGACCTAGAGAACACCCTCACAAATGCAACAGCCTGCATGTCCGTACTTGAGCCATTATAATTTTTAGAGCACGCTACTCCATGCTTTTCTTGCCACCGTTTCTCACTAATTATTGGACATTTTCCTTGTTGCACACTGGTGACAGTTTTTAGACCTAATTTCTACATCTAAAACTTTACCCGAGTCCATATCAATAACATATGCAACTCCATACAGAGACGAGTGACCCCTTTTCATCCAGGTCCCATGTACAGACATACTCAGGTCAGTAATAATTGTAGGACATTCGCTGTCATGAATATCTACCCCAGCATCTATTTCTTTTTGGTTTATTTCAACCAAATCCTCCACTGCTTTCTTTATAGAAATTTTGGCAGTATCGCATACAGCATCAGACAATTCATTATTTATTCTTTCAAATCTTACACAAGGTAGAGGCATGTTTAGAAAAGCACACAATAAATTACTTCGTTCCCTGCCCTGCCCAAGGCATCTCAGAGCATATGCTAACCTAAAATTGCCAGTTTTTTTGGAGGAGGAAAATGGAAATTCATAACCACACGAATCACAAATTAATTTAAAATCACAAGTTATTCCCACTCTTCTTTCTTCGCCAACAATCATGCATTCCGTATTTTTACAGCTAACACATGAACTTGAAAACTTTATAGCCTGGCACAGGAGCTCTAAATCAATAAGTCTCAATCCAGTGGAATCCATACCAACAACATTCACGCACCTGTACAATTCTCCTGTCCCGAGTTTCGCCCGGCCGAAGTGGCCGAGCGGTTCTAGGCGCTTCAGTCTGGAACCGCGCGACCGCTACAGCCGCAGATTCGAATCCTGCCTTGGGCATGGATGTGTGTGATGTCCTTAGGTTAGTTAGGTTTAAGTAGTTGTAAGTTCTAGGGGATTGATGACCAAAGTCCCATAGTGCTCAGAGCCATTTGAACCATTTTTTGAACCCGAGTTTCGAAGCTGAAGCTGAGAGCTTATGTTCTTCATTTCGAGGTGTTTCCTCTTTTTGTTGGTAAACCGATTTCCATGAAACCTCCATTTTTCCACCCCCCATTATGCATAAATCTTGACTTCCACGTAGAGGTTTGGGAATTCAACCTTCAACCTACTAACATGCATTAGTATTGTCAACACGTAAATAAACCATTTTGAGGCAAAGATATAGATGTCAGCCAAAGATATAGATGTCAGCCACAGATATCGAATGAAAACAGCCTTCACACTGACAAAAATTCCGCTGAAGCAAGCAGTTTCGCAAATGTCGGAAAAGGTGGGAGTGGCCGCCAGTGCAGAGTTAATCAGTTTAACAATTTAAAGACATTTCTGAAGCTGCTATCACGATAAAATTCACAAACAACACAGATTAAATTTGTAGATCAAAAAAATAATATTTTTGATGTTGTGTCTAGACCATACAGCCCAGACACAATGCTGTAGCCGATAGGGCACGCAAGGCTAACGCAGACGGGCGTGAAGTCTGGAACATGAGACTTATAAATGCACTAAAGAAAAATACGTAGCTTTTTTAATACTTAACTTTATTCTCTTGTTGGAATACATCTCTCCTGCATACTCGTAAGCTATTGGCACTGATACAAATGGCGCCTTGCTAGGTGGTCGCCATTTAACTTAGCAGAGGGCTATTCTACTGTCTATCTCTCGGCAAATGAGAGCAAGGCTTAGCACGTCCAATCGCTAGCTATGTTGTCCGTACAACTGGGGGCGAGGTCTCCTCAGTCTCTCGAGACCTACCTTGTGGTGGCGCTAGGTTTGCGATCCCACAGTGGCGACACGCGGGTCCGACATGTACTACAGGACCGCGGCCGATTTAAGTTACCACCTAGCAAGTGTGGTGTCTAGCGGTGACACCACATTTGAAAAATGTTGTTTTTACAACAAAAAACACATACACTGACGGGAAAATTCGTAACACGAAGAAGAAGTGCAACGTAAACGAAAGTTGGTAGGCGTGTTTCTATATCTGAAAGATGATGTCTATTCAGATTTCACACCAGTCGCATCAGAGTGGCGCCAGTAGCGCCGTTATCAGGATGAAAATCGGGCTTGCTTTAAATAGTCGCTATAACGGCAGTGAGCGTTAGTTGTCATTGAGACTGAACTTGGTCTACATCTACATCTACATTCATACTCCGCAAGCCACCCAACGGTGTGTGGCGGAGGGCACTTTACGTGCCACTGTCATTACCTCCCTTTCCTGTTCCAGTCGCGTATGGTTCGCGGGAAGAACGACTGTCCGAAAGCCTCCGTGCGCGCTCTAATCTCTCTAATTTTACATTCGTGATCTCCTCGGGAGGTATAAGTAGGGGGAAGCAATATACTCGATACCTCATCCAGAAACGCACCCTCTCGAAACCTGGCGAGCAAGCTACACCGCGATGCAGAGCGCCTCTCTTGCAGAGTCTGCCACTTGAGTTTGCTAAACATCTCCGTAACGCTATCACGGTTACCAAATAACCCTGTGACGAAACGCGCCGCTCTTCTTTGGATCTTCTCTATCTCCTCCGTCAACCCGATCTGGTACGGATCCCACACTGATGAGCAATACTCAAGTATAGGTCGAACGAGTGTTTTGTAAGCCACCTCCTTTGTTGATGGACTACATTTTCTAAGCACTCTCCCAGTGAATCTCAACCTGGCACCTGCCTTACCAACAATTAATTTTATATGATCATTCCACTTCAAATCGTTCCGCACGCATACTCCCAGATATTTTACAGAAGTAACTGCTACCAGTTTTTGTTCCGCTATCATATAATCATACAATAAAGGATCCTTCTTTCTATGTATTCGCAATACATTACATTTGTCTATGTTAAGGGACAGTTGCCACTCCCTGCACCAAGTGCCTATCCGCTGCAGATCTTCCTGCATGTCGCTACAATTTTCTAATGCTGCAACTTCTCTGTATACTACAGCATCATCCGCGAAAAGCCGCATGGAACTTCCGACACTATCTACTAGGTCATTTATATATATTGTGAAAAGCAATGGTCCCATAACACTCCCCTGTGGCACGCCAGAGGTTACCTTAACGTCTGTAGATGTCTCTCCATTGATAACAACATTCTGTGTTCTGTTTGCTAAAAACTCTTCAATCCAGCCACACAGCTGGTGAGTTGACGTTAGTCAAGAATGCCTTTAAGGCGACAAAGACGCCATTATCAACAACTCACTGAGTTTGAACGAGGTTGTGTAATAGTGCAGAAAGACTTCGCAGGAATGTAACCACTGTACGTGACTGCTGGCAGCGGTGGTCACGAGAATGTACGATCGCAAGAAGATCGGGCTCCGGACGGCCGCATGGCAGTACCGAGCGGGAAGACCATCGTGTTCGCGTATGGCTCTGGCGCATCGTACTGCATCTGCAACATCAATCTGAGCAGCAGTTGGCACCACAGTGTCGCAACGAGCTGTTACAAGAACAGCTCCAAGCGAGACGTCCTGTATCGTCCATTCCACTGATCTCAAACCAACCCCATTTACGAGTACAGTGGTGTCAATCGAGAATTCATTGGAGGGCAGAGTGGAGGTCTGTTTTGTATTCTGATGAAAGCTGGTTCTGCCTCGGTGCCAGTGATGGCTGTGTGTTGATTAGTAGCCCAATTGGGTGCCTGCACCCAACTGTCTGCGTGTTAGACACACTGGACCTACACCTGGAGTTATGGTCTGGAATGTAATTTCTTATGACGGTACTCAACCTGACTGCAAATTTGTGCGTCAGTCTGGGTGTTTCGATCTGTAATCCTACCAGGGAGAGTTCCCAACAGCACATATGGGACATCATCGGACGACAACTCCACTGCCATTCTCAAACAGCGTTAACAGTCCCTATATTGAAAGACCAAGTGCAACAGGTATGGAACTCAATCCCAAAAATTGACATGCGGCACCTGTACAACACAATGCACGCACGTCTGCATGCTTGCATTCAACGTTCTGGTGTTTACCACCTGTTATTAATGTACCAGCATTTCACGTTCGCAATCGCTTATCTCGCGCTTACATTAACCTGTGATCTTGCAGTGTTAATCACTTAAGTATGTTATCTAGACAAATGTATTCCCAAAATTTCATCACCCTACATTAATTATGTTCTGGTGCAGCTATTTACATTATACAAACATCTAACGGCCTAGACCACACACGAATGTCGGAAGACTCAGTCCAGTGGAACGCCTCACCGGATGTTTCATGTAGACTCTTGGTACCAATGGGAAACCTTCTGCTGGGGCACTAATTTACAATGTGCCTCTTTGTATGAATATCACCACAGTCACACTTACTGTCAGTGCAGAAGCTCCACTTGTGCATGTTATTTTTGCACGTTGCTTTTCCAGTCCTGTGTCTACTGAGTTGTACACAAACCTTCCTAGGATGACGAAAACCTGAAACCTTTAACGGTTGTGTTGTCAATAAGTGCTTGGTTCCAGGTTTTCGTAGCTTGTCACTCAAGTTTCCAAGCAGCATCCCGGTCAAATCCAGTGGACAGAATTAGTACTCCCTCTTCATATGTTGGCCGCCTTCGTTTGGCGTGTTTCCTAGGCAGCGAGAGTAAATATTCACGAAGAGGAATTGATTCATTTTTAGAAACTTGCTGCCAATGTTGTAGAAAGCCGCGTTTCCACGAAGGTGAGCTGAACAGATGTTCGATAGTATTAGTAGCCAGCATCTACACTATGTGATCAAAAGTATCCGGACAGCTGGGTGAAAAGTTCGTGGCACCCTCCATCGGTAATGCTGGAATTTAATATGGAGTTGGTCCACCCTTAGCCTTGACGACAGCTTCCACCCTCGCAGTCATACGTTCAATCAGGTGCAGAAAGGTTTCTTGAGGAATGAAAGACCATTCTTCACGGAGTGCTGCACTGAGAAGAGTTATCGAAGTCGGTCGGTGAGGCACACTGTAAATTAGTACCCCAGCAGAAGCTTTCCCGTTGGTGTCAAGAGTCAACATGAAACATCAGACGAGGCGCTCCACTAGACTGAGTCTTCCGACGTTGCAAAACATCCCGAAGGTGTCCTATAGGATTCAGGTCAGGACTCTGTGCAGGTCAGTCCATTACAGGGATGGTATTGTAATGTAACCACTCCGCTACAGGCCATGTATTATGAACAAGTGCTCGATCGTGTTGAAAGATGCAGTCGCCATCCCCGAATTGCTCTTCAACAGTGGGAAGCAAGAAGGCCCTTCAAAGATCACTGTAGGGCTGTGCTGTGATAGTGCCACGCAAAACAACAAGGGGTGTAAGCCACCTCCATGAAAAACACGACCACACCATAACACCACCGCCTCCGAATTTTACTGTTGGCGCTACACTCGCTGGCAGATGACTGGGCTTTCGCCATACTCACACTCTGCCAATGTTTACGCTCTTTACACCAGGCTAGGCGTCGTTTGGCATTTACCACCGTGATGTGTGGCTTATGAGCAACCGCTCGACCATGAAATCCAAGTTTTCTCATCTCCCACCTAATTGTCATAGTACTTGCCATAGATCCTGATGCAGTTTGGAATTCCTGTGTGATGGTCTGGATAGATATCTGCCTATTACAGATTACGACCCTCTTCAACTGTCGCCAGTCTCTGTGAGTCAACAGACGAGGTCGGCCTATATGCTTTTGTGCTATACGTGTCCCTTCACGTTTCCACTTTATTATCACATCGAAAAAAGTGGACCTAGGGATGCTTAGGAGTGTATAAATCTCGTGTACAGACGTGTGACACAAGTGACACCCAATGACTTGACCACGTTCAAAGTCCGTGAGTACCGTGGAGCGCCCCATTCTGCTCTCTTAGGATGTCTAATGGCCACTGAGGTCGCTGATATGGAGTACCTGGCAGCACGTGGAGGCACAATGCACCTAATATGAAACACGTATGTTTTTGGGGAGTCCGGATACTTTTTATCACATAGTGTAGGTGTAGACATGACTGGCACAGCCGCAGACAACATGTGCAAGGAATGGGACCAAAGCAGTTTAAACCCAGAGTTTTCTTCTGTCAGTGGGTTATTTGTTTGCATTGAGACTGTTGCCACTTTTATCTGTTGGAATGAACTGAAGATGTTGCAATATTTTTGTAAGTTGTTTCGCCAATAAAAACAACGCCACTTCGGCGACGAATCTACCCCAGCCAACCACCTGGGAAAGGGGACCTACAGTTTAAAGTGGTGTCCGAACGACGAGTCGTTCCTGACGTCCTCACATCGTTGTGAGTTGAGGGCTAGATCAAAGGAAGACCGAAGACATCCGCGGTACGACGGTGATTCTGTCCCACGATCTCTCGATTTCCAGGCACCCGCTTTCCTACTTGGTCAGCAGCCTGAACACCCGTTTTATTCTTTTTTTTTTTTTTTTAATCGTCAGTCTTCTGACTATTTTCATACAGCCCGCCAAGAATACCTCTCCTGTGCCAACCAACCCTTTCATCTCAGAGTACAACTTGCAACCCGTATCCTCAAGTTAACTGTTGGATATATTCATATCGCTAGCTTCCTATACAGTTTTTACCCTTTACAGCTCCCTCAAGTACCATGGAAGATATTCTCTGATGTCTTAAAACATGGCCTATCATCCTCATCCTTCCTCTCGTCAGTGTTTTCCATGTATTCTTTCCTCGCCGATTCGATGGAGAAACTCCTCATTCCTTACCTTATCAGTCCACCCCATTGTCAACATTCTTCTGTAGCACCAAACCTCAAATGCTTCGATTCTCCTCTGTTCCGGTTTTCCCACAGTCCATGCTTCACTACCATATAGTGCTGTACTCAAACGTACATTTTCAGAGCAAGATTGCCATCTTTGCTTGCCCTAATCCGCTTTTTCGTCCTTGTTTTAGCTGTCATGCGTCATTTTGCTTCCAAGGTAGCACAATTCCTTAACTTCGTCTACCTCTACCAATTCTGATGTTAAGTTTTCTGCTAATCTCATTTCTACTGCTTCTCGTCACTTTCGTCTTTCTTCGCCTTTCTCTCAATCTATATTACGTAATCATTAGGCTGTTCACTCCATTCAGCACACGTCTTGAAGTCCTTCTGGGTCTTCGCTGAGCACAGCAGTACCATCAGCGTATCCTATCACTGACATCCTTTCACTCTGAGTTTTAATCCAACCTTGAACTTTTCTTTTATTTCCGTCATTGCTTCTTCGATCTGCAGACTGCACAGTAGGAGTGAAAGACTGCATACCCTGTCTTACACCGTGTACTGGTTGCCCTGGGGAAAGAGCACTGCGACAAAATGTTTTTCTCGTCTTCAGGAGGATCGTTTTGACGTTAGTGGCTCTCCACGTTCAGGAAGAACTTCTGGGTTCCATGAAGAACGCCCAAAATACAGGGTGATTCAAAAAGAATACCACAACTTTAGGAATTTAAAACTCTGCAACGACAAAAGGCAGAGCTAAGCACTATCTGTCGGCGAATTAGGGGAGCTATAAAGTTTCATTTAGTTGTACATTTGTTCGCTTGAGGCGCTGTTGACTAGGCGTCAGCGTCAGTTGATGCTGAGATGGCGACCGCTCAACAGAAAGCTTTTTGTGTTATTGAGTACGGCAGAAGTGAATCGACGACAGTTGTTCAGCGTGCATTTCGAACGAAGTATGGTGTTAAACCTCCTGATAGGTGGTGTATTAAACGTTGGTATAAACAGTTTACAGAGAATGGGTGTTTGTGCAAAGGGAAAAGTTCTGGACGGCCGAGAACGAGTGATGAAAATGTAGCACGCATCCAGCAAGCATTTGTTCGCAGCCCAGGAAAATCGACTCGCAGAGCTAGCAGAGAGCTGCAAATTCCACAATCAACTGTATGGAGAGTCTTACGAAAAAGGTTAGTTATGAAACCTTATCCGTAACTACCTGAACGTCAACTACCCAAGGCGATGGATCGGCTGCCAGGCAGCCCGTGACAGAGCACTTCATCACTGGCCTCCAAGAAGCCCTGATCTTACCCCCTGCGATTTTTTCTTATGGGGGTATGTTAAGGATATGGTGTTTCGGCCACCTCTCCCAGCCACCATTGATGACTTGAAACGAGAAATAACAGCAGCTATCCAAACTGTTACGCCTGATATGCTACAGAGAGTGTGGAACGAGTTGGAGTATCGGGTTGATATTGCTCGTGTGTCTGGAGGGGGCCATATTGAACATCTCTGAACTTGTTTTTGAGTGAAAAAACCTTTTTATATACTCTTTGTAATGATGTATAACAGAAGGTTATATTATGTTTCTTTCATTAAATACACATTTTTGAAGTTGTGGTATTCTTTTTGAATCACCCTGTATATTAATCCACAATGATCCACGTCAGTGAACTAGATAACTGGCAAATGCGACGCACTGTGATGATTCCACTATCGTGCGACATTCAGTCACTGGGGAAGGTTCGATAATCGGGTGTATGAGTACCACACACCTCTAAGCCAAAATCACAGAAGTAGCGGGTACCTATATGCGCATCTCTGCTAGCTCGTTATCAGTTGGCTCGCAAACAACAGCGACTGTTTCTATCCTGTATTCTCACTGGTGACGAGAAACGGTCTTTTTATGCTAACATACGGAAAAGACATGAATGGTTGAGCCCAAACAAAGCAGCAACCGCTCCCCATAGAAAGACTTGATCCACAAAAATGGTTCAAATGGCTCTGAGCACTATGGGACTTAACTACTGTGGTCATCAGTCCCCTAGAACTTAGAACTACTTAAACCTAACTAACCTAAGGACATCACACACATCCATGCCCGAGGCAAGAACTGCGACCGTAGCAGTCGCGCGGTTCCGGACTGCGCGCCTAGAACCACTACAACACCGCGGCCGGCACTTGATCCACAAAGCATAATGTTATGCGTATAGTGGAATAGCGACGGTGTGGTGAACGAGGAATTGCTTCCCCAAGCTCTAACCATCACTGCTGACATTTACTGTCAGCAACTGAGACGCAGTCTAACGACAGCCATGAAGACTGATGCTGCTCCACGGTAACGCCAGCCCGCATTGTGTTAGACAGACAAAAAACATTATAGAGGCGTTGGGTTGGAAAGACATTTCACAGTCACCTTATTCACCTAATCCTCAGATTTTCACCTTTTCCGCTCTCTGTCGATCACCCTTCAAGGAACTCCCTTTCCGGATGAAAATGCTCTCCGAACGTGGCTCGACGCGTTCTTCGCCGAAAAACAACGTGATTTCTACAATCGCGGAATCGAAAAGTTACCCCACCGTTGGCAGACTGTGAGTGAGGGGGAATATACACTACTGGCCACTAAAATTGCTACACCACGAAGATAACGCACTACAAACGCGAAATTTAACCGACACGAAGAAGATGCTGTGATATGCAAATTATTAGCTTCTCAGAGCATTCACACAAGGTTGGCGCAGGCGGCGACACCTACAACGTGCTGACATGAGGAAAGTTTACAACCGATTTCTCATACACATGCAGCAGTTGACCGGCGTTGCCTCGTGAAACGTTGTTGTGATGCCTCTTCTAAGGAGGAGAAATGCGTACCATCACGTTTCCGACTTTGATAAAGGTCGGATTGTAGCCTATCGCGATTGCGGTTTATCGTATCGCGACATTGCTGCTCACGTTGTTCGAGATCCAAGGACTGTTAGCAGAATATGGAATCGGTGCGTTCAGGAGGGTAATACGAAACGCCCTGCTGGATCCCAACGGCCTCGTACAACCAGCAGTCGAGATGACAGGCATCTTATCCGCATGGCTGTAACGGATCGTGCAGCCACGTCTCGATCCCTGAGTCGACAGATGGGGACGTTTGCAAGACAACAACCATCTGCACGAACAGTTCGACGACGTTTGCACCAGTATGAACTATCAGCTCGGAGACCCTTGACGCTGAATCACAGACAGGAGCGCTTGTGATGGTGTACTCAACGACGAACCTGGGTGCACGAATGGCAAAACGTCATTTTTTCGGATGAATCCAGGATCTGTTTACAGCATCATGATGGTCGCATCCGTGTTTGGCGACATCGCGGTGGACGCACATTGGAAGCGTGAATTCGTCATAGCCATACTGGCGTATCACCCGGCGTGATGGTATGGGGTGGCATTGGTTACACGTCTCGGTCACCTCTTGTTCGCATTCACGGCACTTTGAACAGTGGACGTTACATTTCAGATGTGTTACGACCCGTGGCTCTGCCCTTCGTTCGATCCCTGCGAAACCCTACATTTCTGCAGGATAATGTACGACCCACATGTTGCAGGTCCTGTACGGGCCTTTCTGGATAGAGAAAATGTTCGCCTGCTGCCCTGTCTAGCACATTCTTCAGATCTCTCACCAACTGAAAACGTCTGGTCAATGGTAGCCGAGCAACTGGCTCGTCACAATACGCCAGTCACTACTCTTGATGAACTGTGGTATCGTGTTGAAGCTGTATGGGCAGCTGTACCTGTACATACCATCCAAGCTCTGTTTGACTCAATGCCCAGGCGTATCAAGGCCGTTATTACGGCCCGAGGTGGTTGTTGTGGGTCCTGATTTCTCAGGATCTATGCACCCAAATCGCGTGAAAATGTAATCAAATGTCAGTTCTAGTACAATATATTTGTCCAATGAATACCCGTTTATCATTTGCATTTCTTCTTGGTGTAGCAATTTTAGTGGCCAGTAGTGTATTATTAATGACCAACGTCTCTGTTATGTATATTTGCTGTGTTTAACAAACTTATTGGAAAATGCTACGAACTTATGCACCGACCGAATACAAAAAATTAAGACCTTTTCAGAGACTGTTTTTAGAAATCCGTCAGATGCTACTGAACAGGACGGAAGATATTTAAAACGACCGCCAGCACTCGTTATTCCGGCTGATGATAACCTTTACATCCTATTCAACTCTGAATATGTGTTACCCTCTACAAATAAGTGCTAGACTCCGTAGCCGAATGGTCGTAGCTGCTGATTGCCACGTGGGGTATCCAGGTTCGATTCCTGGTACTGCCACGGATTTCTCCTTGGGAGAAGGGGTGGAACGGCGTGCACTCCGCCTCCTGGTGACAACTGAAGAGCTACTTGAATGAGGTGTAGTGGCACCAGCTCTTCCAATCCGACAACGTCCGGCAGAGTGGCATGCTGATCCCTAGGTCCTCCATATTGCGTCTCGATGACGTTATAGCCTGAGAACGACACGGCGGTCGGTCGGCCCCGATTGGCCCCTCTGTGGCCAGGACGGCGGTGCTTTGCTTTGCTTCCCTCCCCTTACCTTTCCTTCGTATGTGTCCATGTTCCAAAATGATCTTCATTTATTCTTCCAGAGATCCAGTGCTTCATTAAGTACTCATGTAGGATTTAACACGTGTTCCTATGTCACTCGCTGTCTATTTTTTCTGATACTTTCGTGCTTTACCGGTCCACTGGAGCTACAACGAATGTTATCTAATAAAATCTGATAGTATACTACTTTCATCATTTCATTCTTAACATGGTAAAATAACATAGTCTTAAGATATAAGAATATACAGCCTACAGTTGCAGGTTAACTTTATCGTTTACCTAGGTTTCAACGTTAGTAATAACGTCTTCTTCAGAAGCTGCAAAAAGTTAATTTTATAATGTGCTAGTAAATTATATTAGATATGGTCATCCTACAGGATGCAACGTGTGGTACTTACATAAAATATTACTTAAATGTTTGCCTAAAACAAGCCATGTCCTAAGTCAACTTTATAAAACTTGATGCATAACCATAAGGTTATGTCACTTCTATTAAACAAGCTGTAGCAAATTCACTTTCATCCCGTTGTATGGGCCTCGTCGTGTGACTAGAGACTGATAGAGGCAATTTACTGAACGGTCAACTGTATCTAAAAAACATGGCATACTTTGAAGGCTTCCAGCCTATATTAGGTTTACAACAATTCGTAATGCATGTGGCTATTACAGTTTCTGTAATTACAGAACGTTTCCTACAGATGTTCATACGAGATTTGTTGGTCAGTTTATAAGGCTCTGTAGTAGAATGAAAAACGTAGTCATGCTGGATACTGTAATTAAATTACAATAATAAAGTTTAAAATTAATTCATAGCAAAAATGTTATCTGACGCGTGCGTAATAAGAGTTTGATTCTATACGTCTCGCGCATGCGCGCCGCCCTCTGTGAGGCAGACCGAGAAGCCCTCGCGGTCCGCAGTCTCTAGTCACACGACGAGGCCCATACAACGGGATTAAAGTGAATTTGCTACAGCTTGTTTAATAGAAGTGACATAACCTTATGGTTATGCATCAAGTTTTATATAGTTGACTTAGGACATGGCCTGTTTTAGGCAAACATTTAAGTAATATTTTATGTAAGTTCCACACGCTGCATCCTGTAGGATGACCATATCTAATATAATTTACAAGCACATTATAATAACTTTTTGCAAGTTCCTGGAGCCTATTGGTAGCGACCATCTCCCTGTCCTCCTCACCGTTTCAGACGGTCGTCGCCCTCGCCCCGACCCTCGTACTGACCCTCCCCCTAAGTATGTCCACGACTATTCCCGCGCCGACTGGAATGCCTACCGGGATACCCTTTCCACCCAGGTCGATAGCCACCCTCTCACCTACCACCACCCTGACGATGTCACCCATGCCGCCTCCTTTCTCCAGCAGACCTTGTCTGAGGCCGTGGAGGCCCACGTCCCTACTGTCGCCATCCACCCCCACCGTCCTACCTTACCCCCACAGGCCGTTCTCCTCCTCCGTGAATCCCGTCGTCTCTACCGTGCCTTCCTCCGCACGCATGACCCGGACACACTACGACGCCACCGGCAACTCCAGCGACACATTCGTAATTTGCTCGCGGCTAAGAAACGCCGGGACTGGCGACAGACATGCACCCGTTTAAATGCTACCCTACCAATCAACTCGTCCAAGTTCTGGTCGGCCTTCCGTCACCTTACCGGAACTAAACCCTCCCCCTATTATCCTCTTCTCCATGATGATCACCCTTTCCCTGACTCCCTTAGTAAGGCCAATCACTTTGCCTCCTACCTCTCTGATGTATTTTCCATCCCCGATGATCCCCAGTTCGATTACTCCCTCTTCCCGGATATCCGCGATCGAACTGACACCTCTGTCCCTCCCCTCGCTCCTGGTTTCCAGTACTTGGACAACATTACACACACGGAACTCAATGCCACTATCACTACACAGGATCTCATTGATACACTCCACACGAAACGCAACACCGCTCCCGGTCACGATCGTGTCACCTACCGTCACCTTCGTGAAGCTCCTGTCTCTTTCCTCTCCACCCTGGCCAGGCTCTACACTGTAGTCCTGTCCACCAGTTACTACCCCGACCTGTGGAAAACCTCCCGTATCCTCATGTTCCTTAAACCCGGCAAACCACCGTCAGCCGTCTCCTCCTACCGCCCCATCAGCCTTACCTCGGTCTTCAGCAAGGTCCTGGAATCTATCCTCACCCGCCGCATCCACCAGCATCTCCGCCAGCACCGCCTCCTTCCCGTCACCCAGTGTGGCTTTCGGCCGTCCTTCTCTTCCGACGACCTTCTCCTTCACCTCACTCATCTCCTTTCCGAACAGCTTAATTCCCGTCGCTCCGCAATCTTCCTCTCCCTGGACCTCGAACGTGCCTATGACCGCGTATGGCATTCCGGTCTCCTCTTCAAGCTCCAAACCTTCGCCCTTCCCATTAACTACGTCCGTCTGATCGGCTCCTTTCTCTCCCGCCGTCTTTCCTATGTCACCGTCCATAACTCCGATTCCTACACCTTTTTCCCCTCTGCCGGTGTGCCCCAAGGCTCCGTCCTCTCCCCCCTTCTGTACCTTTTGTACACGGCGGACATGCCGCCGCCGTCAGCCCCCGTCCACCTTCTCCAGTTTGCCGATGACACCGCCTTCCTTGCCCTTGCCCCCACCCTACAGCGCTCCCAACACCTTCTCCAATCCCATCTTGACCGGTTCACTGCTTGGTGCAACCAGTGGTTGCTCAAGGTCAATCCCTCCAAAACCCAGGCGATCATTGTAGGCAAAACCACCCCTTCCTTCCGCCTCCTTGATTTCTACATCACCATCTATGGCCGTCCTATCGCCCTCACTCCCACCCTTAAGTACCTTTGCGTCACCCTCGACCGTCGCCTCTCCTGGACTCCCCACCTCCGGACAATCCAAGCCAAGGCACGCTCCCGACTCAGTCTCCTCAAGCTCCTCTCCGGCCGTACGTGGGGTCTGGACCCCTCCACCATCCTCCACACCTATAAATCCCTCATCCGCCCTATCCTTTGTTATGCCCATCCGGCTTGGATCTCCGCCCCCCCTCCCTTTTATAAATCCCTCCAAATCCTTGAACGCCATGCTCTCCGCCTCGCCTATCGTATCCGTCTCCCCTCCCCCACGCGGATCCTGTATGATCTCATCCCCTTCCCCCACCTCCTCCTTTTCCTTGAAAGGATACGGATCCTGTACACCTCCCGTAAACTCGACCCTCCTCACCCGCTCGTCTCCCCGATCCTCACCCACCCCCGCCCGCTGCCGCACCTGTCTTCCCATGTCCCACCCGGTCTCCATCTCTCAACCTTCCTTACCCTCTCCCAAGGTGGCTTCCGCCAGCTCCCCCTCCCTGATGATGTCCTCCTCCCCTGCATCTACCCCTCCTATCAACTTTGATTCTCCCCCCACCACCTCCTGTGTCCTTTCCTTTAGGCACCCTCCCTCCCCCCCTTTCCCTTCCCTTCTCTTTCCTTTCCCTCCTCCCTCCTACCCTCTCCCCCAGGCTTCCCCTCCCCCTTCCTCCCTCCCCCTCTCTCCTTTGCCCATGGCATCTCTGCTCTCCCCTCTCCCATTTCCCCTTCCTCCTCCTCCACCACCTCTCTTGGCAGGTCCCCGGACTCGTACACGCTCAGTGAACATTCGCGCGCCGGAGATCATCGCCATCAGTGTTTAGTGTGTGTGCATCGTTTTGTGTTTCGTGCAGTTACAACTCAACTGTTCACATGTGCCGTCGCCGTTCTCCGTGTTTTGTGCGCCGTGTCTCCAAGTGTTAGTGTTTTTTTTTTTTTCGTCCAACGTGAACGGCTTCTTGTTTCTTGTTTTTTTGTATCTCCATTTTTTGCCCTCGTTTTTTGTATTGTATATATCACCTCTCTGTCATGTTTATTGTTCCACTTAAGGCTGAAGAGCAGCGTACTATGCTGCTGACAGCCCGCCTGTATAGGTGTTTAAAATTACAATAAAGGAAAAAAAAATTGCAAGTTCTGAAGATGACGTTATTACTAACGTTGAAACCTAGGTAAACGATAAAGTTAACCTGCAACTGTAGGCTGTATATTCTTATTTAAACAATATCAGTTGCTGTCAGTGCATAAAAATGTTAAAAATTATAGTCTTAAGAGATATAATTCCTATTCCAGACCCATTGTACACGGCAGAGTATTTTCAATAGAGCCAGAAATCTTTTACAAACAAAAGGAAATAATTGAAGGCTACAACAATGCGATCCTGCCGCTGCTCGATCTGAAACAGACTTCGTCTGCCCTGAACCGGCGGCGGCCGGAACAGGTTTTTGATATTACAGCATATGCACAACCGGTCGGGATGAGCGGATAAGCGCCGGTTTCAGGATCGCTCTCTGTCGATGACACCCAGGCAAAAACTGCTACGTACATCGTTGCAACCTCTCGTCATGGCAGCGCACTGAGTCGTGACACCATTTATATAGGTCTCTGAAATGATTACAAGTGCTATGTGTCTTCTGCAAAGGGCACTGAATAAGTAATGCAGCACTTTTTTTCTGAAGGTAAGTTGGTTTTATTCAGGATTACAAAACACCAAATTATTCCCCGCTCTTTTGGCCACAAAACCCTATTTTTCAACATAATCTCAGTTCAGTGCAATCACATTACGGCACCTTACTGGGAGGCCAGTATGCCCTCGTGGTACCACCCTGTTGGTCGACGTCGGAGTCGACGTCTAGGTGCGTCGATAGCCTCCCCAACAGCTACATACTGCTTCCTGCGGAGTGCGCGCTTCGCTGGGCCAAACGGAAGTCGGAAGGTGCAAGATCCGGGCTATAGGGTGAATGAGGAAGAACAGTCCAACGAAGTTTTGTGAGCGTAGACCTGCGTGAGATTATGGAGAAGGAGAAGTTCGTTCGCATATTTGTGGCGACGAACACGCTGAAATCGTTTCTTCAATTTCCTCAGGGTGGCACAACAAACTTCAGAGTTGATCGTTGCACCATCAGGGAGGAAAAACAAAATAACACCTTCAGAGCTGTGCAGCGAAGTGTTAGATTGTATTCCGTCGATCACCGCGAATGAGAGTGTCCACACGTTCCAACAGGAGTCACAGCTGTGTGTGGCCAGCCGGCACACGGGAAATCGGACACGTTTGCGCGGCCTTGTTGTGATCATTACAGACGCCTCGCCCAACGACTCGCCGTGCTTTTGTTCACTGCCGGGTCTCAGCAGACAGTCTGTAAGCGCCTATTAATATCTGCGATGCTCAGGTTTTCCGCCGAAAGAAAGTCAATGACAGCTCTCTGGTTGGGACCATGTACATTACAGACGCCATTTTGAGTGCTACGTATAACGCCGCCACCTATCGGAATTTGGTGAAACTATTCCGGCTGAAGTGGAATATTCCACCATCTCCGACAAGAAATTCCGCATTTATTCAACTGAAATTGGCAGAGGAAAAAAATGTTGCATTTCTTATTGAGTCTACCGTGAAAGTCTAACACGTCTTGAAAGATTTTAAGTGAGTGTTCAAACGAAGATCTGAACATTTTTCAACGTGATCCGTATACCAACTTTTCAAGTATGGAACTCTGGAAACGCAAGCTGCAACGGAAAATTTAGTTACTGACGTGTAAGAACCTTATCGACAGCCACTGGGGTTTTGTGAAGCATTTCTAACTTCCTGTAATGAACTTGGAGTTATAAGTTTGGTTCGTGCATCTGAAATGTATTTACCATGTTTTACGGTTATCACATGAAATATTACTAGACAATGAGCTGTCGTTGATCTGATATCAAATTACTGCCCCAGATTGCATCCCCGGAACTGCATCAAAAATGGTTCAAATGGCTCTGAGCACTATGGGACTTAACATCTGAGGTCATCAGTCCCCTCAAACTTAGAACTAATTAAACCTAACTAACCTAAGGACATCACACACATCCATGCCCGAGGCAGGATTCGAACGTGCGACCGTAGTGGTAGCGCGGTTCCAAACTAAAGTGCCTAGAACCGCTCGGCCACACCGGCCGGCCGGAACTGCATCATTTCACCTTATCCGGTCGCTGAAAAATACTATAAATACAGCTGCCACATGCACTGCAAAGTGAATAGGCGCCTTTCTTTCTAAACAAATCGCACAGGAAAATTTGACCAGGTGCCATGAAGCCACCTAGTATTAACGTGAACTGGCAAGGCCACGTGGCTGGATGTAAGGGCAAATAAAATGCTCTAATACAAGAAATGTGTGTACATAAAAAGTGAGAAAAATACTAGTGTGTTCAAAGCAATTGTAAGGAAAAAGACAATGTAAATCGTCAGTACAAGAGATGCACAAATTCACAGATTATATGACCAGGTAACGAGATCTGTAATGAAAGCTACAAAATGTTCCGTCGCTTTTTAAGAGAATGATAATGAAAGCTATTTATATTCACAGATGGAGTAATTATAAACGGATATTGCCACCAGCGTGTGCAAATTGCTTTGAATGGATCTCAAAGGATGACTAAATTCCTTTGCAAACGAACAAACACGCGGCACGAGAAGTTATTCCGAATAAATATGGCGTAAAACTACTCTTGAAATGCAAGAAATGTAAGGGAAGAAATGAACAGTTGAAGTCTACAGAATGCAGCAATGTCATCCAGAGGTACCACGCAGCATTCTGAAACCCTGAAAGAGCCACCACCATCCCCCAGAAGCTGGGCCCTTCAATAGAAGCTTCCCACTTCATATCATGTTGGTGCAACAAAATTTTGACGGGCTGCACTCTAATTAAAGGACACCAGTCGAAGTTCTGAAGTGACTCCCATCGATTCAGGAGTGAACCACCAAATGGCAGGTTTGTCTCACCGTAACTTATTGTTCCATGAAAGTTCGTCTCAGCAGGTCACGCCAGAGGAGAGAAAATGAGGTAAATATGTTTGTACTACCTACGTGTAACTTTGCCAATGTTTTACTTGAACATTGCATAATGTAGGATTTCAAAAGAGGAATCAACGAATTTTTCGTTGCCACTACTGCATTTAAGCTTTACTTTCGCATGGATGTAATTGTTCCAGTTGGTTCCCAAAATCAACAATGGCACATTTATCAGAAAATGGCGAAATGGAGCAAATCCCCGCAGGTGTTTCGCGGTAAATCCCTGACGACGATTCTTCAGTGATAACCCTCGTGAAAGATGACAATCAGCACGCACTGCGTGAGATTATCTCGCCCGAAAATATTATTCCGCTGTTTAAAACAAACATTTAGAAGAACCTTACTGGCGAAGCATTGAAATCTGTGCTTCTAACATCGACACCCAACAAAGAACGAATGGGAGAAGAATGCATGGGAAAAGAAAAGCTTGTTACTGAGAAAGAAAGACGTGCAAAAGAAAGAAAAGAGCGGGCTATTGGAACAAAACGACGTAAGCTGGATTTCATTGCATCAATGCCAAAAAATGGAAGAAAAGAGATCAAACAGCCAGTTAACTATTCTTCAGAGTCAGGTTCAGACTCCTCAAATATCGACAGTGGCTCAGATACAGATATGGACTTACTGTTTCGCGAAGAAGTATCCTAAGAAGAAGAAAAAGAGCCTGGGACTTCGAGGAATAATCTGAGCATCTAACAAAGCACACTACTTGCTAGTTGCCTAGATAAATTAACCTCAGTATCTGAACTCTTTCAGGCTACCCTACTAATCCTCCTTTCATGGAGAAGAAAGTATTTTTTGTGCAAGTGTTTCTAAGCATTATGTTCAAATTTACGAGACATTTCAGTTCAATATTGTGCTGGATAACTTAGCTGGAATACAACTATGTTACAAAAGGTTCTTTCAAGCGTTTTTATTATGTAATCGTCCATTTTTGTGTTTATCTCAAATGAGGCAAAGGCCCACATTGCTGGGCCTTACCCCATTTTCTGGTGTGTAACCCTCCAGTTTTTGTTTTAGCTACATTGTAAATACCTACGTAATTAAAATTCAGACAGAGCTTTAATTTGGAGAGGTTATAGGTAACAACCGAACCTATGAATTCAATTTGAAATCGCGGGAAAATTGACGAGAATATCAGAAAACTTAAAATTGCGGGGCTGCTCTATGTGTTACACTAAGTGGCGCATGGATAGCACCGCTGGCTGATCGTAATCGCTAAGCAGGCAACACTGTCAAAACAGACGACTGGCGTTCGGTGTACTTGTGTACAAAGTATGAAACATTGCACCTACGTGTTTCAGCCTGAAAAACCATCACAGATAGAACCACTGCGCCTTTATCACTCTTCCTGTGGTAGTCTCACAGGACAAAAATTAGTAACCCCCTCGAAGCCCGCCCGGTTAGCCGTGCGGTCTAACGCACGGCTTTCCGGATTGGGAAGGAGTGCCTGGTCCCCGGCACGAATCCGCCCGGCGGACTTGGGTCGAGGTCCGGTGAGCCGGCCAGTCTGTGGATGGTTTTTGGGCGGTTTTCTATCTGCCTCGGCGAATGCGGGCTGGTTCCCCTTATTCCACCTCAGCTACACTATGTCGGCGATTGCTGCGCAAACAAGTTCTCCACTTACGCGTACACCACCACTACTCTACCAAACATAGGGGTTACACTCGTCTGGTGTGAGACGTTCCCTGGGGGTCACCGGGGACCGAACAGCACAATAACCCTGAAAGGGTGGTTCGGTGTGGGGCAGCGGACGGGCGAAGTGAACTGCAGTAGTCGTCGTGGGGTTGTGGACCACTGCTGCTGCGGCGGGGACGGAGCCTCTCCCCTAGACCCCCGGCTAACATACAATATAATACAACCCCCTCAAAGGAGTACACTGATCGCTTTGCACTGATCTACATGGTGCAGAACTGGAACCAGGTGGCTAGGTGACACTCCATTGCAGTCATGAGTCATGGCACAGACGCCGATTGTATGGAATCAGCTCAGTAATTCATAAATACAGTTCCGCATATTTGCAACAAGATTACAATGCTGCCACGGAAAAAAAATCGCAACACCACGAAGGAGTTGTGCAACATAAACGAAAGTTGGTAGGCGTGTTTCTGAATCTGAAAGATGATATCTGTTCAAATGAGGTTTGCCTTAAATACACGCTGTAACGGCCGTGAGCGTCAGTTACCTTTAAGAATGGGCGTGGTGATTTGATGCTAGTCAAGAATGCCGTTAAGGCGAGGAAGACGCCATTATCAACACCTTACTGAGTTTGAACGAGGTCGTGTAATAGGGCTATCGGCAGCTCCATGTTCCTTCTGCCGATACTGCAGAAAGATTTGGGAGGAATGTAACTACTGTACATCATTACTGGCAGCGGTGGTCATGAGAATGTGCGGTCGTAAGAAGACAAGGCTCCGGACGGCCGCATGACACTACCGAGAGGGAAGACCATCGTGTTCGGCGAGTGACTCTGGCGCATCGTACTGCACCTGCAGCAGCAATCTGAGCAGCAGTTGGCACCACTGTGTCACAACGAGCTGTTGCAAATCGGTTCCTTCAAGAACAGCTCCAACCGAGACGCCCTGTAACGTGCATTCCACTGATCCCCAACTACTCCCATTTACGAGTACAGTTGTGTCAATCGAGAATCCATTGGAGGTCAGAGTGAACGTCTGTGGCATTTCCTGATGAAAGCTGATTCTACCTCGGTGCCAGTGATGGCCGTATGTTGGTTAGAAGAAAGCCAGTTAAGGGCCTGCAACCAACGTGTCTGCACGCTACACACACTGGACGTACACCTAGAGTTGTAGTCTGGCGTGTGATTTCGTATGACAGCAGGAGCACAGTCGTGACTGCAAATTTGTACGTGAGTCCGGTGATCCGATCTGTTGAGCTGCCATTCATGAATAGCACTCTAAGAGGGTGCTTTCCAACAATGTAACGCCCGCCCATATACCTCTGTTGTAACCCAAAACTCTCCACGGACTGTCGAAATGTTGCCTTGGCCTGCTCGATCACCAGATCTGTCTCCAATCGAGCACGTATGGGACATCATCGGATGACAACTCCAACGTCATCCACAAACAGCATTAACAAACCCCGTATTGACTGACCAAGTGCCGACCGCAGTCGACGAGCGGTTCTAGGCGCTTCAGTCTGGAACGGCGCGACCGCTACGCTCGCAGGTTCGACTCCTGCCTCGGGCATGGATGTGTGTGAAGTCCTTAGGTTAGTTAGGTTTAAGTATTTCTAAGTTTTAGGAGACTGATGACCTCAGATGTTAAGTCCCATAGTGGTCAGATCCATTTGAACCAGGCATGGAACTCGACGCCATAGACTGACATCCGTATCCTGTACGACACAATGAATGCACGTTTAGATACTTCCGTTCAACATCCTGCCGGTTGCATCGGTTTATTAATCCGCCAACATTTCACAGACGCAACAGCTTAGAATGTTAATCGCTTATGTATGTTACCTACACATACACCACTGGCCATTAAAATTGCTACACCAAGAAGAAATGCAGATGATAAACGGGTATTCATTGGACAAATATATTATACTAGAACTAACATGTGATTACATTTTCGCGCAATTTGGGTGCATAGATCTTGAGAAATCAGTACCCAGAACAACGACCTCAGGCCGTAATAACGGCCTTGATACGCCTCGGCATTGAGTCAATCAGAGCTTGGATGGCGTATACAGGTACAGCTGCCCATGCAGCTTCAACACGATACCACAGTTCATCAAGAGTAGTGACTGGCGTATTGTGACGAGCCAGTTGCTCGGCCATTGACCATTGACCAGACGTTTTCAATTGGTGAGAGATCTAGAGAATGTGCTGGCCAGGGCAGCAGTCGAACATTTTCTGTATCCAGAAAGGCCCGTACAGGACCTACAACATGCGGTCGTGCATTATCCTGCTGAAATGTAGGGTTTCGCGGGGATCGAATGAAGGGTAGAGCCACGGGTCGTAACACATCTTAAATGTTACGTCCGCTGTTCAAAGTGCCGTCAATGCGAACAAGACGTGACCGAGACATGTAACCAATGCCACGCCAAACCATCACGCCGGGTGGTACGCCAGTATGGCGATGACGAATACACACTTCCAATGTGTGTTCAACGCGATGTCGCCAAACACGGATGCGTCCATCATGATGCTGTAAACAGAACCTGGATTCATCTGAAAAAATGACGTTTTGCCATTCATGCACCCAGGTTCGTCGTTGAGTACACCATCGTAGGCGCTCCTGTCTGTGATGCAGCGTCAAGGGTAACCGCAGAAATGATCTACGAGCAGATAGACAATGCTGCTGCAAACGTCGTCGAACTGTTCGTGCAGATGGTTGTTGTCTTGCAAACGTTCCCATCTGTTGACTGAGGGATCGAGACGTGGTTGCACGATCCGTTACAGCCATGCGGATAAGATGCCTGTCATCTCGACTGCTAGTGATACGAGGCCGTTGGGATCCAGCACGGCGTTCCGTATTACCCTCCTGCACCCACCGATTCCATATTCTGCTAACAGTCATTGGATCTCGAGCAACGCGAGCAGCAATGTCGCGATACGATAAACCGCAATCGCGATAGGCTACAGTCCGACCTTTATCAAAGTCGGTAACGTGATGGTACGTATTTCTCCTCCTTACACGAGGCGTCACAACAACGTTTCACCAGGCAACGCCGGTCAACTGCTGTTTGTGTATGAGAAATCGGTTGTAAACTTTCCTCATGTCAGCACATTGTAGATGTCGCCACCGGCGCCAACCTTGTGTGAATGCTCTGAAAAGCAAATCATTTGCATATCACAGCATCTTCTTCCTGTCGGTTAAATATCGCGTCGGTAGTACGTCATCTTCGTGGTGTAGCAATTTTAATGGCCAGTAGAGTATGTATTTCCGAAATTTCATTCCTTTACGTTTATTTATTTATTTTTTGGTGTTGCGATTTTTTCTGCCAGTGTATTCTGAAAACTTTTGGAATAACAAAATAAATAGTTCCATGCATTAAAAACACATTTTCGTTTATGGTAAAGCTTTGTGTCTCCATGTGAGCCACAACACCATATGTTAAGTAAACTTTACGGAACAAATCAGGTATATACTGTATAAGGCAGTAACTGTCGGTAATAATCGTCTTATTTGAGACTTCACACCCGTTTGAAATCAAAACTGGCCTCAAACAAAATGATGGAATCTGTCCAGTTCTTTTTAACGGTGTCTTGGAAAAGGTCCTTTGAGAATGGGGTAAGAGAATGGAGGAAGCGAAGAAGAGGGAAATAAAGAACGGTCAGCCTGAAACTGTTATTCGTACATTGTTTGCTTGGCCCTTGCAAGTGACGTAGACATTTTTTCAGCAATATTAACTCAGCATTTGTAAAGACTGATCGATTGATAGATGAGAAAGTAGGATTACAGATCCCACTTGAGAAGACAAAATACATGGCCAAAATCAGCGGTAGATCAGAATGGATGGTTGGAAGACTAATCGTATACCCAGCAATGGTAATCCAACAGAATGGATAAGAACAGGAAGCGATCTACCTTAGGTTCCGCAAACTGCATCGAGCATATCACCTACCGAAAAACTTCAAGATTAAGAAGTCACTGAGCTCTGGGGCCAAGTTGCGACACTACGGTGCAGTTGTCAAACCAGAGGGATTGCATGTCTTCGGAGACTTTGACTGATAATAGACTAGGCCTGACGATACATGACTCAAAAGAGAACGCAGGCTATTACGGATGATTTTAGGCGACAGACAGATTAATGGGCACATGTGAGAACAAATAAAGAACTGTACAGAAATATAGAACCAGTACAATCATCGATTAAGAAGAAAAGGTTGTTGTTCTGTGGGCGCATCTTCAGAATGTCCAGTGTTCATCAAATAAAGAAAATCTGGAATATCATAAAGGTAAAGGCAAAAAAGATTGGGATAGTTCCAAGAATGTGATAAAGATCGTAAAGAGATCGGTATCCCAAATTCATGAATAGGAATGAATTTAGACAAATGGTAAAAACCTGCCGAAGTTTTGAGAGAAGAACTAAAAAGATTAAAGGGAACTCCTGGCAGACGACCGGAAGAAAGCACTGAGTGCTGGGATCAAGAGATACTGGCATGACATCAAAGCTGGCAGAAGAACAAGAGCTAAAAATGGAAAACGATATTGACTGTTAACTAATAGTTCATAGTGACTCAAATCAAATGTAAATAATAATAATAGTCTTTCATTTAACGCAGATTCCTATCCTTCATTGTGGTTCATTCGAAATGTCGTAAGTGTTTAGAAAAATATGCCAACTTCTGTATTAATTTTTATTATTTATTATTTTAAGCTTTTCCGCATTACAGAGGCTTAACTCCAATATAATAATTTACTCGAAAATTACAATACAAAGAATAGACGTTTTTAAACTATATTTTCAAAATATTCCTCCAGGTGTTTCGATCTTGTGTGTCCTTTCCCTCTGCGCCCATTCTCCTCATTATGTGCTGTACATTTTGGAGGCAGGTGGTCATAGGTCGTCCTCTTCTTCTTCTCCCCTCCGGTTCCCACTACAGTATCAATTTTGGTATTCTGGCTTTCTCCATTCGTCGTACATGCCCGTACCACTGTAATTTCTTCCTATCCATTACGTCATATATTCTGTATATTAATTTTTTAGTTCTGTCCATTACATTCCTGCTCCATAAGACTGAGTTAAGCATCCTAATGACCTTCCGTCCGCTGCTAATTCTTTTATTGATTTCTGACTCTGATTTTCCCTCGATTTCTAAAATGGATCTCAAATAACAGAAAGTGTTTTTGATTTTCTTTCCTTCAATGTATACCTCATCTGAATCATTAGTCAAGTATTCTGTTTTTTGGTAATCAATCTTCAAACCCCAAGTTTTGTATGATATTGCTAGTTGATTGCACATATAGGTAGCATCCTCCCCATCTTGTGCTACGACTACTTGATCATCAGCAAACAATAGATGATGTAAGTAAACTCCATCTCTTATTTCTAATCCCATACTATTACATTTACGAGACCATGTTCTAAGGCTAATATCTATATAGGTTTTAAATAATGATGGCGACATGGGACAGCTCTGTGAAAGGCCTTTGCTTGTTCTAAATTTCTGTGAAAGTTTATTACCAACTTTCACTTGGCAAATGTTATCTTTATACATCTGTTGTATTATTGTAATCAAGGAAGGGTTTATGTTTGCCATATGTAGTGCTCTACAAAGTAATTTTTTTGGAGCAATATCATACGCTTTTTCTAGAGCTATGAAAATTAATCCTATATTTTTTTTTTATTTTTCCCTATGTTTCTCCAAAATCTGTCATAATGTGAGAATATGGTCTACACATAATCTCCCAGCCGTGAGTCCAGATTGTTCTTCTTGGGTTCTCAAATTTTTTTCCAGTTTGTTTTTAATTGCTTTCGCAAAAATTCTCATTAATGTGTTTGCAACACAAATTCCTCGATAATTTGAACAAATTTTACGATACCCTTTCTTAGATATTGTATTAATGCAACCTAGCTTCATCTCGTTGTGTATTGAATCTCCATGTATCATTTTGTTGAAGAGCTGTGTTATGAGTTTCACAATTTTGTCACCACCATATTTAAGACACTCTAGATTGATATTTCCTGGTCCCGGTGATTTACCATTCTTTCCTGTTCTCAAAGCCTGAAGTACTTCACTTTCTAAAATCTGGATCTCATCATCTTCATGTCCTTTTTCTCCCACTGTTCCTTCTTCTAGATGTTCTTCTCTGTCCTCATTTAATAATTTTTGGAAATACTCTTCCCATTCATTTTGTGCTATCAGTTGGAGATTGGGACCTTTGCCTTTCGCGGGCAAGTGCTGTACCATCTGAGCTACCGAAGCACGACTCACGCCCGGTACTCACAGCTTTACTTCTGCCAGTACCTCGTCTCCTACCTTCCAAACTTTACAGAAGCTCTCCTGCGAACCTTGCAGAACTAGCACTCCTGAAAGAAAGGATATTGCGGAGACATGGCTTAGCCACAGCCTGGGGATGTTTCCAGAATTAGATTTTCACTCTGCAGCGGAGTGTGCGCTGATACGAAACTGCCTGGCAGATTAAAACTGTGTGCCCGACCGAGACTCGAACTCGGGGCCTTTGCCTTTCGCGGGCAAGTGCTCTACCATCTGAGCTACCAAAGCACGAATCACGCCCGGTACTCACAGCTTTACTTCTGCCAGTACCTCGTCTCCTACCTTCCAAACTTTACAGAAGCTCTCCTGCGAACCTTGCAGAACTAGCACTCCTGAAAGAAAGGATATTGCGGAGACATGGCTTAGCCACAGCCTGGGGGTGTTTCCAGAATGAGATTTTCACTCTGCAGCGGAGTGTGCGCTGATATGAAACTTCCTGGCAGTGCTAGTTCTGCAAGGTTCACAGGAGAGCTTCTGTAAAGTTTGGAAGGTAGGAGACGAGGTACTGGCAGAAGTAAAGCTGTGAGTACCGGGCGTGAGTCATGCTTCGGTAGCTCAGATGGTAGAGCACTTGCCCGCGAAAGGCAAAGGTCCCAAGTTCGAGTCTCTGTCGGGCACACAGTTTTAATCTGCCAGGAAGTTTCATATCAGCGCACACTCCGCTGCAGAGTGAAAATCTCATTCTGGAGTTGGAGATTGGTTTTACCTTTTGTATCCTGTCGAAGCCTTTTTAATACTGACCATGCTTCTTTTGCTCTCCCAAATCCTAGTTTGTTATTCACCTTGGCACATGTTCTTTACGATGCTTCATTTTTTGCCATTCTTATTTTTTTCATCACTTCATACTTCTTTTCCTTGTATATTGATCTTGTTTCTTCTGATTTATCATTCAACCATTGAAGGAACACATTTCGTTTTTCTCGAAAAAGGACCTCTATTTCCTGTGACCACCACTCTGCTACGCGGTTGTGGTTGCTATATTTTTTACCCAACGCCTCTGTTGCTATGATTTTCACATTAGTTTTTATGTATCCATATATTTCCTCTGTACTTCCTTCAAATGATTCAACCAGTTTCCTTTCCATCCTGGCCGCAAAGAATGTTCTGATACTTTCGTCTTGTAGGCTGTCAATATTAAAAGGTAAATTTTCATCTTTCTCAGTCTGGTTCGTTTTATTTATGTTACTTGTATCATTCCTTGCATTCTTCCATGGCCAAAAAGACTTAATTTTTACTAGATAGTGGTCTGATCCACACTGGGCTCCTTTATAATATCTCACGTCTACTGCCTTGAAACTACTTGTTTGCCTAATATTAATATAATCTACTATAGAACGAAGTTCTTTAGTGTTCCGTTGCAAATTTATTAATGAATGTCCTTATGTTTGAAAAATGTGTTGGTAATTTTTAGATCAAATTGTTCACAAATTGCAATCAATCGTTCCCCACTGTCATTATATTCGTCCTCTCCATGTTTTCCTACTATTCTACAGGATTCTCTAGTTTCTACCTTTCCATTCATATCTCCCATGATAATCACTTCCTTTCTTCTTGGGATTTTTTCAATAGTCTCCCTGAGGGTGGCCCAGAATGTATCTTTCTCCTTATCTTTTGTGTCGTTCGTGGGTGCATATACGCCAATAATCACAACTTCCCTACCAAATAATGTCATTTCAACAGTTATAATACGTTGATTAATGAATGTCCAATTTGTGATTCTTTGTTCCATGATTTCTTTATCATAATGGAGACTCCTGCTTTGGTTCTTACTGCTTTTGGCACCCCACTCCAGATATGTACATAATTACTCCAGATATGTACATAATTACTCCAGATATGTACATAATTATCCTGTTCTTCTTCTCCTTGGCCTTTCTTCTTTGTTTCAGAGAGTACGACAACATCCATGTTAAACATGTCAAGTTCTGCAGGTAGTAAATTTATTTTAGAGGAAATACCTTGCACATTCCAGCAACCAAACATCATTTTCCGTTTCTCATCGCCAGTTCGTCGTCGAAAGTCCCAATCTTTCCGAGGCATATTATTAGGTTTTTTAGCATTTCTATGTTTTTATGTGAGTGAGGAGCTGGCCCACTGCACAACACCCAATGTCGATCTAATCACACTGTCTAAGAAACTAGTAATAGTCTGTCATCTGAGTTGCTACCATTGTACAGGGTGAAACATACCCTTTGAAAAAATAGTACATGACTGTCCTTAAACTGACACACAATATTTTTAGCGCAACGCAATCTGACTTTCAAAAACCCCTACAAAAGAATGGCCCTGACTAACATTAACCTATACCTTTCACAAATCACTTACCTCACAAAAATCTTCGCTACTCAAGCTACTGCAATACAGCAAGCGCCACTACTGCCAGCTAAATAAAAGACTCAAAGTACTGAAGGCACTAACTACTGATAGGCATAGTTAGAAAATGAAAGATTTTTATAGAGAACAACCAATGTATTTACCTCAATAGTCATAATATATATAGCAGTTCATGACAAATTTCAAATCTCCACTATCTCTCTCCCCACATCCACCACTGCTGGCGGCTCACCTCCAACTGCACAACGCTACGCGCTGTTCACAGCCAGCTGCCTAACACTACAATGGCGAGTATTACAACAATGCAAAGCAGCCACAGACTGCACACAGCGCAGCCAGTGATTTTCATACAGAGGTGGCGTTACCAATAAAAAAACCTAAACAGCCTACTTACATAGCCCCCATGCTCCCCACAAAAAATTTTACAAATTGTTTTGGGCACTGGGCAATACATACTTGTTAAAAATTTTTCATAATCGTAATTACAATAACAAAGAAATCAAATGCACACACTTATTGATACAATGTTGGTCAAAAGCTAAAATTTTCTCACAGTCCATAAAGATAGTTCTGATCATTCATCATAATAGTAATTACAGTTTTTTTTTCACAAAGTCTCATTAGTAAAAGAAATTGCACACAGAAGTAGTGGATTTCCATGCAGTCTTGAAGAAGTAGTGTTGTCCTTCCAACGGAAAGACAGTGCTGACTCTTGACATGCTGACAGGTAATGGGCCACAACAGAGCAAACCCACGGCAGAGTCAGTCGAAGTTTTGAAGAGTATTGGTAGGTAGGTCATCACAGAGCAGACCCAATGTAGTCCTGGTAGAGATTACGGTACTGGTGGGCCACCAGAGGGGCAGACCCAGTGCAGTCCTTGTGGAAATAATGGTACTGGTGAGTCAGCAAAGGTGTAGACCCACTGTAGTCCTTGTAGAAATGGCCAGCAGCCATCTGTTGTGACTGTGCAGGTGCACAATCACCATTGAAGAGTCTTGCGGATAATATAGCAAGTCCATAAACCACCACTTGTGCACTCACAAAGTTTTTGGAATTGTCCTTAGAACCAGCAATGCTGTTATCCAGTCCCTTGCTGAATTATTAACACACATGCAAGCACTAACAGTCCCTACTTCTCACATATTGTCCCTATACTATGACCAACAGAAATGTGTGCAGTGAAATGTAACTTACAAGTTGCTTAATTTGATGAACTGGTGTCAATTACAATTTTATAACATGAGAATACAATAACAATGGTACAAAATACATCATTAAAGAACATAATAATACAGATAACATTTGTAGTACAGGCTTTACAAAAGAATAGAAGTAACATATACATCAGTGTTACAAAAATTATGACATAAGTAAATACATAAAAGATCAGAATAACTTTCGAAACAGCAACTTCACACATGAGCAGTAAAACAAAACAGAATACATAATGTCTAAACATCTTTACAAAGAAAATAACATATTATCAGAAAAATTCTACAACATAACTCTTATTAGCTAAACACATAAAGACAGGAAAAACACAAATATACAAGAGTACACAAACACATACCAGAATAACACAGGGGGAAAGGACAGGGTTTGTTTTACTGCAGTATTTTGCAAACAAAACTTTCTTTACTTCTTGGAGATCTCCCTTCATTCATCATTATTCCCAAAAAGTCCTATCTATACCTGCTTTCTGTATTCTAGTCATATTTTTTTTTTCAAAATAATTATTTCTCAGTGTACAATACTCATTTTGGCCCAAATATTTTTCATATAACTTCTCAATGCATTTTTTCCTATTGTCCATAGTCAGTTTCTTATGTAGTCTACCCCCTCTTAAGCTAACTTAAATCTACTGAGCTCAGATGCTAAACTAAGGGACGAGGCAATGCAGCAGCACAAAACAATTAACACAAACAGCAAGACAAAATATTCAAATTCGCAAAGCAAGCAGCAATATTACAACTAATATAAGGCAATGTGCAGCAAACAATAAAAATAAATCATTAGTAAAACTGGCTTAACAGAATAATACAAAGTCAAATTCAGTAACACTATGCCTGGCAAACAGCAGATATCTAAACATGACATAGCTCAAGCAGAAAAAATATTACACTAAAAATGGCCATGTCTAATACCTATGTCACATCTTAACACTAGAGTGATGCATCACGGGAAATTACACTAGCAGATAAGTTACCAAATCGTAAAGAAATTATTTATGCAATTCCTGTGAAGGGAAATGTCTATTTATGTGCCCTCGTTTTCTTGGAAGTAGATCATAAATTTCTTATTGACTGGATCTGTAGGCATAAAATAACTATATTAGTACATATTATTAAATTTTATTTTAACCAATGCTGCAGTGCAGCTAGAAACTAGATATTAAAGAAAATGAGCAAATAAGGACGGCATGAAACATCATTCATTAGCCATATGGCATTTCATAAGTTAGTAGCTCTCAACTCTCGTAGAAAGACACTTGTCATTATCAGGTTTGCAGATGTAAGAATATTTCCCATCAATTCATAAGCATTTCAGTAAGTAGCACAAAGTACGAGTAATCGTATGTTTTCAAGTAACGAGCATGTCATATTTGCAATGCTTTCTACAAAGGAACGTCAATAGCGAGGTTAATGGCCTCTTTTTTTCTCCACCTAATGGCTGTTTCTCCAGGTGGCTGGCACAGGTGGCCGCTCAAGACGCATTACGTCAAGGTCACTTACCTTTCTTAACGAAATATTTACGACAGCAGTTTCTGCTACAGTGACAGTCTCATATAAAATATTTTAACAGGTTGAGAATTTGCGTTACAAATCTGTAGAAACAAAATCCTGTAAATATAACAGTGTCCAAAAAATTTTCGGCGGCATTGTGATACATTAACGCATATACACACATTTCATAACTCTTAAAGTACGATTCTTGGTTTCCAACATCCTTTTCGTAAATCAGAGTCCCTAACCACTACTCATTATTCCTTTCCTTATTACACATATACATATTCGTCGACATTCTTCAATATTTCATCATTATAAATATGTAGCATAATCAAATTCCTCATGTAGCATCAGCTTATTGATCATAAATATACCTCAACAGCATAATACACATCGTCGTCGTAAAAACAACATCATAACACCTCAGTCAAATCTCAAAAACGTCGTGACTTTCTGCAATAATGTCAAAACCTAAAAAATATTCTCTGCTCATGTCAAAAGTGTCAGCTGCCTCAAACGTACTTTAAAATCATGCTCCCTTACCAAATACATCATTCAAAGCTCTTATAGTATCACAATGGTTCCGAAAAAATATGAACAGTTCACACAGTGCAAACAAAATACAATTTCATAAGTGTGAAATTATCCACCTGTGTAATTGCGTAAACATCTGTCACTGATGTAGTAAAAAAAATGTTTGTTTCTCTGTTAAATAATCAGGTAGCTGTGTATTTTGTGTTGGAGAAATATGGTACCGATGTGTAAAGTTGTATAAGCAAATACCATATTAGCTAGGGCTCCTTGTGCTTGCCAAACACATGGTACACAAAGTAGGCGTGTACCCCCCTGAGGATTAATGTAATTATACCCTCAGGTGTGACAGATTACAGCAATGGAATGAAATGTATCACGGAAAACCCTTGTATCATTGCACTTCAAATATCTTTAAAAAAATAAATGTTTTAAGTGCGAAATTAATCACTCAAATACGTGTCCTGTAGCGCTAAATGTGCGTCTTGTTGCAACATAATCTCTGTGGAAGTGTCGTAGTTATCGTCCTCCGAAAGCTATGTTCTGCAGAAGTCAATGTACTTACCTCACGATAAACAAAAGTGAAATGCTTTGAGTATAGATATCTTAGTTATTACGCTTATTGCCGTGATGAAGAAAGTACTGTGCTGTAACGTATTGTTGTGCTACAGAAAAGGCTGTCTCCTTGTAGCTATACCACAAAAGTTACTACTAAAATATGTTTTACTTTCCAGAAGAATTCAGAAAAACTGTGCAGATATAAAACAGATACACCGCAAAAGCAACAAGGTAAATTGTGTCACACATTAGTAGCATCGTGATATAGTCGTGTAGCTGTCAAATAAACTAACCACTGTGTCATCTAGTATCTCTCAGAAAGCACCTTGAATCCATAATGTATTTTCAAGTAAACCAAAATGTTGCATTAAAATCTCATTAGCAGTACTGGTAAATGTTCTAAGTATGTACGCCTTATAGTCGTTACGTAATCGTGCAACTAACATGCAAGAATGTACAAATAACAACACTGTGTCGTCTGTTCATTATAACAATGCAATCGTAATTTCTGTTTAAAAATGTTCCCTAGGTTCTAGACTGGATATTTAACTTCAAACATTGTTGCATGTTAACAGTGTCTCAGTGTGACAAATTGTACTAGTAGCGTGTAGTGAAAAATTTTATGGCAAAGACTAAGTTAAAAAACAGATTATCTCTCAGTAAGCGGTTTTACATGTGAAGTGTGGTGCAATCCTTTACTCTTCATAGTACTCAGAGTTTGAACTTGAATGCAATTATCATGCGGTATGCATCGGTAAAGAATACTGGAATTTTTCTGAAGGTTAGCATCTGTGTTATTTTTCTCTGAGCCAGCCGGCGCAGGTGGCTGCCTGCGGTGCGAGTCATTGTCTGCCACTTTGTTGGCGCGCGTCGTTATTGGGATTAGGAGACCTAACTTCTACAAATTCACCTTGCCGAGAGGGCCCTGCCCTGTTTAAATCCCGCCAGTTCTGATGCAATTCAGGTCTGTCGTTATGATCATATCGACTGTCGTCATGTCGGTAGATTCCATAGTTTCTTTCTTGTCGGTCATGTGGTGGAGAATTTCTCGTGGAATCGTAACTGCGCGCTGAACAGTTGCGTCTGAAGTTATTCTGTCTCCCTTGATAATAATTGTTTTGGTTCCCATATTGTCTGTTTCTAAGGTAATCTCTGTCATATTCATTACTACGGAAATGCGATCTTTCTCTGTAACTACACTCCTGGAAATTGAAATAAGAACACCGTGAATTCATTGTCCCAGGAAGGGGAAACTTTATTGACACATTCCTGGGGTCAGATACATCACATGATCACACTGACAGAACCACAGGCACATAGACACAGGCAACAGAGCATGCACAATGTCGGCACTAGTACAGTGTATATCCACCTTTCGCAGCAATGCAGGCTGCTATTCTCCCATGGAGACGATCGTAGAGAAGCTGGATGTAGTCCTGTGGAACGGCTTGCCATGCCATTTCCACCTGGCGCCTCAGTTGGACCAGCGTTCGTGCTGGACGTGCAGACCGCGTGAGACGACACTTCATCCAGTCCCAAACATGCTCAATGGGGGACAGATCCGGAGATCTTGCTGGCCAGGCTAGTTGACTTACACCTTCTAGAGCACGTTGGGTGGCACGGGATACATGCGAACGTGCATTGTCCTGTTGGAACAGCAAGTTCCCTTGCCGTTCTAGGAATGGTAGAACGATGGGTTCGATGACGGTTTGGATGTACCGTGCACTATTCAGTGTCCCCTCGACGATCACCAGTGGTGTACGGCCAGTGTAGGAGATCGCTCCCCACACCATGATGCCGGGTGTTGGCCCTGTGTGCCTCGGTCGTATGCAGTCCTGATTGTGGCGCTCACCTGCACAGCGCCAAACACGCATACGACCATCATTGGCACCGAGGCAGAAGCGACTCTCATCGCTGAAGACGACACGTCTCCATTCGTCCCTCCATTCACGCCTGTCGCGACACCACTGGAGGCGGGCTGCACGATGTTGGGGCGTGAGCGGAAGACGGCCTAACGGTGTGCGGGACCGTAGCCCAGCTTCATGGAGACGGTTGCTAATGGTCCTCGCCGATACCCCAGGAGCAACAGTGTCCCTAATTTGCTGGGAAGTGGCGGTGCGGTCCCCTACGGCACTGCGTAGGATCCTACGGTCTTGGCGTGCATCCGTGCGTCGCTGCGGTCCGGTCCCAGGTCGACGGGCACGTGCACCTTCCGCCGACCACTGGCGACAACATCGATGTACTGTGGAGACCTCACGCCCCACGTGTTGAGCAATTCGGCGGTACGTCCACCCGGCCTCCCGCATGCCCACTATACGCCCTCGCTCAAAGTCCGTCAACTGCACATACGGTTCACGTCCACGCTGTCGCGGCATGCTACCAGTGTTAAAGACTGCGATGGAGCTCCGTATGCTACGGCAAACTGGCTGCCACTGACGGCGGCGGTGCACAAATGCTGCGCAGCTAGCGCCATTCGACGGCCAACACCGCGGTTCCTGGTGTGTCCGCTGTGCCGTGCGTGTGATCATTGCTTGTACAGCCCTCTCGCAGTGTCCGGAGCAAGTATGGTGGGTCCGACACACCGGTGTCAATGTGTTCTTTTTTCCATTTCCAGGAGTGTATTATTACTCTGCCAGTGGTTGTCATATGGGTGGAGTGTGTTTTGGTCACGGTTTGCGTTGTAAGAATAGCCTTGTCGTGTCCAGTTATTGTTTCTGTCGTCACGGAATTGTGACGTATGAGACCTGTAGTGATTGTTTTCCTGTTTTCGCAACCGGCGACTGTCTGTGTCAATTTCTAATTCTTGTAGGAGTCCCTGAAAAGCTTCAATGTCGTCTTTGCAACGTCCTGCTAAAATAATGTGTCGTAAATGTTCAGGTAATTTGAGTAAGCAAATGCGGATGAGTTCTGAGGGGCTGTATGGGTTTGACAGGTACTGATTCTTATGCAACATGTCTTCAAAATATTTGACAAGACTGGAAAATTCTGATTGTTCAAAGTGTTTCATCATCATGATGCTATGTTTTACTCGGTCTTGTGTAGCTTGAGACCAATATGCTGAGAGGAAGGCATGGTAAAATTCTCCTTCACTGTGACAATCGTGAATGATCGACCGCATTCTTACAGCTGGTTCATTCTCTAAGTAGCCACACATAAATTCTAATCTGTGTTCTAACGACCAGTTGGGAGGAAAACAATGAGAGAATTGATGGAGCCACGCTTGTGGATGAATGTCGTTGGCAGAATTCTTAAACGCTTTGAATTTACGTGTAGTAATGAACAGCTTATAGTCAAAATCATCGTGTCGGCGAGTAGCATATCGGTCATTGTTACGTCGTGTCGGCGGTTCCATCTCAAAATTCGGTGTGCCTTGCCAATTTCTTTCATAATTTCCGAAGTGTCCTGTTGTGGTTGTTCCGTATTTCTATGTCCCTCTTCCCGTATTGGGGCGCGAGTGTCCTCTGAAATACGTAATTCTTGTATTACCTGTGTCAGCTGATCATGTACTTCGCGGATTTCTCTTTTGTACTGTGTATTGATTTGATTTTGATTTTGTTTGAATTTTCTAATTTCTTCATACTCTTCAGTGTCAGTGAAGGCTACAGGTGTTGTGTCATTCAGATCATCATCTACCTTTGTAGATAAGTTAGTGAACTGATCTGAAAGTTCGGCTACTTTATCCGATAGTTTATTTATTTCCTCAGTGTGTTTTTCTGAACCAAGTTTCAGAGTATCTACTGTGTCCTTTAAGTTTTCCTGAGTTTTTGCAAGTTGCGTAACCGAATCGGTAGATGCAACTGAGTCAAATTTAGCTTGCAAGGTCTCATGATTTTCATGAACAATAGTTTGCAGTTCTTTTATGGCTGCTTCGCGATTCTGTAATGCATTTTCAGGCCGCGAAAAAATAGGTTGAAAATGCTCACAAATTTGTGTTTTTACGTCATTACAGGCTTTTTGACATTTCGATTCAATGTTATGTAACTCAGTAGTTAAATCCTCACGTGTTTGTTCAAGAGTTTGCTCCAATGAGTCTAACTTTTGAAGCTGTTGCTGTGTTTGTCTCCGATTTAGTTCCATTGTGTCTAACTTTTGAAGCTTTTGCTGTGTTTGTCTCTGATTTTGTTCCATTGTGTCTAACTGTTGCTGTGTTTGTCTCTGGTGTTGTTCCATTGTGTCTAATTTTTCAAGTTTTTGTCCCATTTGTTGCATTAATTGTAATAACAATGCACTGGTGTCTGAAACATGTTCCTCAGTGCTTTTTGGCAGTGAATTTGCACCGGCAACATTCACATTTTGACAAGCGGAAAATGTGTCTTGACTCATTTGAGAAAACGGTGAGAACCCAAAACCTGAGCCTACAGTATTTGCAATATTGTGTTCTGTCATTCCCGATTCCTGAGGCGAGCTGTTGCCGACCGATCGATCGATAATGCTTCCCTCTTCACTAATTGTTTCACTGTCCACGTGATTGTTTGCCGCCCGCTCCATTTCCCTATGCACAATTACCAAATTACTACTTTGAACATCAGTTAATTCATTACTCGGTGACGCTAACACACTGCTTTCGTTTTCACTGTCATTTCTCAGTTTACTTTGGAGCCTAGTATTACGTTTTTCACACGCCATTATTGTCACAGTATTTCACACGACAACACAGAAAAACACAATTTGAAGAGCATAAATAAGAGAACACATTAACATAACACTGAAAATAATATCTAGTTAGTTGCAAGCGCAGCTGCGAAATACTTGGTGCAAATTTACATGCGTGCCATACCTGTTTTACTGTACAACAATGAAAGACTGCAACTACAAAGGAGATTATCTCTACAATTACGCGCTAGCAATAAACAAAATCTACACTAATTACACAAACTACAAGAAAAAATCAGAAGATTCCAGTGAGGCATCCCCGGCTAAGGGTCGACATATGAAACATACCCTTTGAAAAAATAGTACATGACTGTCCTTAAACTGACACACAATATTTTTAGCGCAACGCAATCTGACTTACAAAAATCCCTACAAAAGAATGGCCCTGACTAACATTAACCTATACCTTTCACAAATCACTTACCTCACAAAAATCTTCGCTACTCAAGCTACTGCAATACAGCGAGCGCCACTACTGCCAGCTAAATAAAAGACTCAAAGTACTGAAGGCACTAACTACTGATAGGCATAGTTAGCAAATGAAAGATTTTTATAGAGAACAACCAATGTATTTACCTCAATAGTCATAATATGTATAGCAGTTCATGACCAATTTCAAAACTCCGCCATCTCTCTCCCCACATCCACCACTGCTGGCGGCTCACCTCCAACTGCGCAATGCTACGCGCTGTTCACAGCCAGCTGCCTAACACTACAATGGCGAGTATTACAACAATGCAAAGCAGCCACAGACTGCACACAGCACAGCCAGTGATTTTCATACAGAGGTGGCGTTACCAATAAAAAAACATAAACAGCCTACTTACAAGGGTGCATCGGCTATAAGTGCAGATATTTCTGTTAGTGACAGAGGACGGTGTACTGAACAACATTGCATCAGTATTTACGTCATCTGCAGGCTATAATTATAGCTATAACAAATCGTGTGTTACAAAATTGTTAAGGCTTTCGTGGCCACTTGTTGACAAACTGCCTATTGGCTTCTGTCTCGGGTTCTTCGGCCGACGTTCATCTAATGATTTTTCTGACGTTTCGCCAGCACGAGTGGCTGGCATTGTCAAAGCTTCACCCTCCATTGCCGGTGGTGAACTGGAGGCGAGCTCGCGGCCGCAGACTATATGTACCTGGCGCGCCAACGTCCGAGGGCTTCTCCGCGGTCATTTCCGGTGCGGTTCTCCTCTTGCTACCTGCGACGGTCGTTCGCTGCAGTACGGGAAGCCAGGATCCGTTTACCTTAAGGCTTTCCTCTTTCTTGTTGAAACTGTTCGCGTGTTTTTGGATTTCTACAGCTTCTCTGAACAAGCGCGTGTGATAGTGCTTCTCTACAGCCAGAACTTCCGTGTCGGCGAATTTTATTACGTGGTCGGTCTCATTCAGTGCGTGCTCTGCCACGGCCGATTTCTCCACCTGCCCCAACCTGCAATGTCGCTTATGCTCTTTGATCCTGGTGTTAATGGATCGTCCAGTCATTCCGACATAAACTTTTCCGCATGTGCAAGGTATACGGTATATTCCCGACATTGCAAGTGGGTCTCTTTTCTCCTTCGCCGATCTAAGACACTCTTTGATCTTCCTTGTCGGTTTGAAAATCGTCTTTACGCCGTGTTTGCGCAATATACGGCCGATTCTGTCCGTCACTCTGGGAATGTATGGCAGAAAGGCCGTACCCGACATTTCTTTTTCTGGTTCCTTACTTCGCCGAGTGTTTAGCTCTGTTACACTTCTAATGTAATTTGTGGAGTACCCATTGCTCCTCAGAACAGTTTCCAGGTGTTGCATTTCTCGTTTGAGGTGTTGAGGCTCACATATTCGTCCTGCTCTCGTTACGAGCGTACTAATCATGCCTCTTTTCTGGCTCGGGTGGTGGTTTGACAGTTTGTGCAGGTATCGGTCCGTGTGTGTCGGTTTTCGATACACGCTGTGTCCCAGGTTTTCGCCGTCCCTTGTGACCAGCACATCTAGAAATGGCAGTTTCCTGTCCTTTTCTACCTCCATAGTAAATGTTATGTTGGCATGGAGGCTGTTCAAGTGTCTCAGGAATTCACCGAGCTGTTCTTCACCATGGCTCCACACCACGAAAGTATCATCGACGTACCTGTACCACACCTTAGGTTTGCAAGTCGCCGAGTCCAGTGCCTGTGCTTCGAATTGTTCCATGAAGAAGTTGGCCACCACTGGACTGAGAGGACTACCCATGGCGACGCCTTCCAGCTGTTCGTAGAAATCGCCATTCCACGTGAAATAGCTCGTGGTGAGACATGCATGGAAGAGCTTTTTGATGTCTTGCGGGAACATGGAACCGATGTGCTCCAGAGCGTCGCTGAGTGGCACTTTCGTAAATAACGAAACAACATCAAAACTGACCAGGATGTCGTTTGGCGCAAGTTTCAGTTTCTTCAGCTTCTCAATGAAATGTCCTGAGTCCTTAATGTATGTGTCGGTCTTTCCCACGTGTGGCTGGAGCAGAGAGGCCAAGTGTTTCGCCAGTTTATACGTTGGTGAGCCAGGAGCGCTAACGATCGGTCTCAGTGGAACGTTGTTCTTATGGATCTTGGGTAATCCATACAGCCGAGGTGGTAGGGCTTCTGTGTTGCGCAGGTTTCTCTGTATGTCCGCCGGCAGAGAAGACGCCTTGATTAATCGATTCGTATTCCGAGTGATACGCTGCGTCGGATCTGCGCTTAGTTTTCGGTACGTCGTCGGATCTAATAGGTCTCGGATCTTTTGCTCATAATCTTCGGTCTTCATTACGACGGTCGCATTCCCCTTATCGGCAGGCAGTACCAATATACTCTTGTCGGCGTTGAGATTCTTAATGGCTTGTACCTCTTCTTTCTTCAGGTTGCAAGCTGGTGGTTTTGCTCGGCGCAGTATCCTGGCTGTTTCAGTGCGTATTTCCTCTGCCCTTTCACAAGGAAGGGTCCGAATGGCTGCTTCGGTGTTGGCAATGATGTCCTCCATAGGTATAGTTCTCGGGATGATAGCGAAATTCCCTCCTTTTTGAAGGACTGACACTTCCTCTTCGGTCAATTGTCGTTCAGTGAGGTTGACCACTGTGTGTGACATGTCGGGAATCGCCTTGTCGGTCTGCTTCCGGCATCTTTCAAACTTTTTCTTTTGCCGCTCGGTGCAGCGCTCGAGTTCGTTCTGCATGCTCCTGTGAGTGATGCTGTCGATCTTGTCCCAGTCGTCTCGATGCATTCTGCTACTTAGTTGATAGAAAATGTCCAGAAGTTCCTGATCCGTTCTTGCCAAGTCTCTCCGTGTTGTATGTATTCGCTCACGAAGAAAAGCTCGTTCCATTCTGTCGTAGATACGATGTGCTTGGGCGGTGGTGAATAGGCGCTTGCATCTCAAGAACTTCGGTGTAGCACATTCATCTCGGCACCGTGACAGAAAGGCGAGAGAGGACATCAGTCGCGCTTTCTTCTTCCGTCGTTGGTCAAGGCGTCGGTACAATCTGCAAATCTCCTCCCCGTAGAGGCGTAATACAAAATTGTTAAGGCTTTCGTGGCCACTTGTTGACAAACTGCCTATTGGCTTCTGTCTCGGGTTCTTCGGCCGACGTTCATCTAATGATTTTTCTGACGTTTCGCCAGCACGAGTGGCTGGCATTGTCAAAGCTTCACCCTCCATTGCCGGTGGTGAACTGGAGGCGAGCTCGCGGCCGCAGACTATATGTACCTGGCGCGCCAACGTCCGAGGGCTTCTCCGCGGTCATTTCCGGTGCGGTTCTCCTCTTGCTACCTGCGACGGTCGTTCGCTGCAGTACGGGAAGCCAGGATCCGTTTACCTTAAGGCTTTCCTCTTTCTTGTTGAAACTGTTCGCGTGTTTTTGGATTTCTACAGCTTCTCTGAACAAGCGCGTGTGATAGTGCTTCTCTACAGCCAGAACTTCCGTGTCGGCGAATTTTATTACGTGGTCGGTCTCATTCAGTGCGTGCTCTGCCACGGCCGATTTCTCCACCTGCCCCAACCTGCAATGTCGCTTATGCTCTTTGATCCTGGTGTTAATGGATCGTCCAGTCATTCCGACATAAACTTTTCCGCATGTGCAAGGTATACGGTATATTCCCGACATTGCAAGTGGGTCTCTTTTCTCCTTCGCCGATCTAAGACACTCTTTGATCTTCCTTGTCGGTTTGAAAATCGTCTTTACGCCGTGTTTGCGCAATATACGGCCGATTCTGTCCGTCACTCTGGGAATGTATGGCAGAAAGGCCGTACCCGACATTTCTTTTTCTGGTTCCTTACTTCGCCGAGTGTTTAGCTCTGTTACACTTCTAATGTAATTTGTGGAGTACCCATTGCTCCTCAGAACAGTTTCCAGGTGTTGCATTTCTCGTTTGAGGTGTTGAGGCTCACATATTCGTCCTGCTCTCGTTACGAGCGTACTAATCATGCCTCTTTTCTGGCTCGGGTGGTGGTTTGACAGTTTGTGCAGGTATCGGTCCGTGTGTGTCGGTTTTCGATACACGCTGTGTCCCAGGTTTTCGCCGTCCCTTGTGACCAGCACATCTAGAAATGGCAGTTTCCTGTCCTTTTCTACCTCCATAGTAAATGTTATGTTGGCATGGAGGCTGTTCAAGTGTCTCAGGAATTCACCGAGCTGTTCTTCACCATGGCTCCACACCACGAAAGTATCATCGACGTACCTGTACCACACCTTAGGTTTGCAAGTCGCCGAGTCCAGTGCCTGTGCTTCGAATTGTTCCATGAAGAAGTTGGCCACCACTGGACTGAGAGGACTACCCATGGCGACGCCTTCCAGCTGTTCGTAGAAATCGCCATTCCACGTGAAATAGCTCGTGGTGAGACATGCATGGAAGAGCTTTTTGATGTCTTGCGGGAACATGGAACCGATGTGCTCCAGAGCGTCGCTGAGTGGCACTTTCGTAAATAACGAAACAACATCAAAACTGACCAGGATGTCGTTTGGCGCAAGTTTCAGTTTCTTCAGCTTCTCAATGAAATGTCCTGAGTCCTTAATGTATGTGTCGGTCTTTCCCACGTGTGGCTGGAGCAGAGAGGCCAAGTGTTTCGCCAGTTTATACGTTGGTGAGCCAGGGGCGCTAACGATCGGTCTCAGTGGAACGTTGTTCTTATGGATCTTGGGTAATCCATACAGCCGAGGTGGTAGGGCTTCTGTGTTGCGCAGGTTTCTCTGTATGTCCGCCGGCAGAGAAGACGCCTTGATTAATCGATTCGTATTCCGAGTGATACGCTGCGTCGGATCTGCGCTTAGTTTTCGGTACGTCGTCGGATCTAATAGGTCTCGGATCTTTTGCTCATAATCTTCGGTCTTCATTACGACGGTCGCATTCCCCTTATCGGCAGGCAGTACCAATATACTCTTGTCGGCGTTGAGATTCTTAATGGCTTGTACCTCTTCTTTCTTCAGGTTGCAAGCTGGTGGTTTTGCTCGGCGCAGTATCCTGGCTGTTTCAGTGCGTATTTCCTCTGCCCTTTCACAAGGAAGGGTCCGAATGGCTGCTTCGGTGTTGGCAATGATGTCCTCCATAGGTATAGTTCTCGGGATGATAGCGAAATTCCCTCCTTTTTGAAGGACTGACACTTCCTCTTCGGTCAATTGTCGTTCAGTGAGGTTGACCACTGTGTGTGACATGTCGGGAATCGCCTTGTCGGTCTGCTTCCGGCATCTTTCAAACTTTTTCTTTTGCCGCTCGGTGCAGCGCTCGAGTTCGTTCTGCATGCTCCTGTGAGTGATGCTGTCGATCTTGTCCCAGTCGTCTCGATGCATTCTGCTACTTAGTTGATAGAAAATGTCCAGAAGTTCCTGATCCGTTCTTGCCAAGTCTCTCCGTGTTGTATGTATTCGCTCACGAAGAAAAGCTCGTTCCATTCTGTCGTAGATACGATGTGCTTGGGCGGTGGTGAATAGGCGCTTGCATCTCAAGAACTTCGGTGTAGCACATTCATCTCGGCACCGTGACAGAAAGGCGAGAGAGGACATCAGTCGCGCTTTCTTCTTCCGTCGTTGGTCAAGGCGTCGGTACAATCTGCAAATCTCCTCCCCGTAGAGGCGTAATACAAAATTGTTAAGGCTTTCGTGGCCACTTGTTGACAAACTGCCTATTGGCTTCTGTCTCGGGTTCTTCGGCCGACGTTCATCTAATGATTTTTCTGACGTTTCGCCAGCACGAGTGGCTGGCATTGTCAAAGCTTCACCCTCCATTGCCGGTGGTGAACTGGAGGCGAGCTCGCGGCCGCAGACTATATGTACCTGGCGCGCCAACGTCCGAGGGCTTCTCCGCGGTCATTTCCGGTGCGGTTCTCCTCTTGCTACCTGCGACGGTCGTTCGCTGCAGTACGGGAAGCCAGGATCCGTTTACCTTAAGGCTTTCCTCTTTCTTGTTGAAACTGTTCGCGTGTTTTTGGATTTCTACAGCTTCTCTGAACAAGCGCGTGTGATAGTGCTTCTCTACAGCCAGAACTTCCGTGTCGGCGAATTTTATTACGTGGTCGGTCTCATTCAGTGCGTGCTCTGCCACGGCCGATTTCTCCACCTGCCCCAACCTGCAATGTCGCTTATGCTCTTTGATCCTGGTGTTAATGGATCGTCCAGTCATTCCGACATAAACTTTTCCGCATGTGCAAGGTATACGGTATATTCCCGACATTGCAAGTGGGTCTCTTTTCTCCTTCGCCGATCTAAGACACTCTTTGATCTTCCTTGTCGGTTTGAAAATCGTCTTTACGCCGTGTTTGCGCAATATACGGCCGATTCTGTCCGTCACTCTGGGAATGTATGGCAGAAAGGCCGTACCCGACATTTCTTTTTCTGGTTCCTTACTTCGCCGAGTGTTTAGCTCTGTTACACTTCTAATGTAATTTGTGGAGTACCCATTGCTCCTCAGAACAGTTTCCAGGTGTTGCATTTCTCGTTTGAGGTGTTGAGGCTCACATATTCGTCCTGCTCTCGTTACGAGCGTACTAATCATGCCTCTTTTCTGGCTCGGGTGGTGGTTTGACAGTTTGTGCAGGTATCGGTCCGTGTGTGTCGGTTTTCGATACACGCTGTGTCCCAGGTTTTCGCCGTCCCTTGTGACCAGCACATCTAGAAATGGCAGTTTCCTGTCCTTTTCTACCTCCATAGTAAATGTTATGTTGGCATGGAGGCTGTTCAAGTGTCTCAGGAATTCACCGAGCTGTTCTTCACCATGGCTCCACACCACGAAAGTATCATCGACGTACCTGTACCACACCTTAGGTTTGCAAGTCGCCGAGTCCAGTGCCTGTGCTTCGAATTGTTCCATGAAGAAGTTGGCCACCACTGGACTGAGAGGACTACCCATGGCGACGCCTTCCAGCTGTTCGTAGAAATCGCCATTCCACGTGAAATAGCTCGTGGTGAGACATGCATGGAAGAGCTTTTTGATGTCTTGCGGGAACATGGAACCGATGTGCTCCAGAGCGTCGCTGAGTGGCACTTTCGTAAATAACGAAACAACGTATAAACTGGCGAAACACTTGGCCTCTCTGCTCCAGCCACACGTGGGAAAGACCGACACATACATTAAGGACTCAGGACATGTCATTGAGAAGCTGAAGAAACTGAAACTTGCGCCAAACGACATCCTGGTCAGTTTTGATGTTGTTTCGTTATTTACGAAAGTGCCACTCAGCGACGCTCTGGAGCACATCGGTTCCATGTTCCCGCAAGACATCAAAAAGCTCTTCCATGCATGTCTCACCACGAGCTATTTCACGTGGAATGGCGATTTCTACGAACAGCTGGAAGGCGTCGCCATGGGTAGTCCTCTCAGTCCAGTGGTGGCCAACTTCTTCATGGAACAATTCGAAGCACAGGCACTGGACTCGGCGACTTGCAAACCTAAGGTGTGGTACAGGTACTTCGATGATACTTTCGTGGTGTGGAGCCATGGTGAAGAACAGCTCGGTGAATTCCTGAGACACTTGAACAGCCTCCATGCCAACATAACATTTACTATGGAGGTAGAAAAGGACAGGAAACTGCCATTTCTAGATGTGCTGGTCACAAGGGACGGCGAAAACCTGGGACACAGCGTGTATCGAAAACCGACACACACGGACCGATACCTGCACAAACTGTCAAACCACCACCCGAGCCAGAAAAGAGGCATGATTAGTACGCTCGTAACGAGAGCAGGACGAATATGTGAGCCTCAACACCTCAAACGAGAAATGCAACACCTGGAAACTGTTCTGAGGAGCAATGGGTACTCCACAAATTACATTAGAAGTGTAACAGAGCTAAACACTCGGCGAAGTAAGGAACCAGAAAAAGAAATGTCGGGTACGGCCTTTCTGCCATACATTCCCAGAGTGACGGACAGAATCGGCCGTATATTGCGCAAACACGGCGTAAAGACGATTTTCAAACCGACAAGGAAGATCAAAGAGTGTCTTAGATCGGCGAAGGAGAAAAGAGACCCACTTGCAATGTCGGGAATATACCGTATACCTTGCACATGCGGAAAAGTTTATGTCGGAATGACTGGACGATCCATTAACACCAGGATCAAAGAGCATAAGCGACATTGCAGGTTGGGGCAGGTGGAGAAATCGGCCGTGGCAGAGCACGCACTGAATGAGACCGACCACGTAATAAAATTCGCCGACACGGAAGTTCTGGCTGTAGAGAAGCACTATCACACGCGCTTGTTCAGAGAAGCTGTAGAAATCCAAAAACACGCGAACAGTTTCAACAAGAAAGAGGAAAGCCTTAAGGTAAACGGATCCTGGCTTCCCGTACTGCAGCGAACGACCGTCGCAGGTAGCAAGAGGAGAACCGCACCGGAAATGACCGCGGAGAAGCCCTCGGACGTTGGCGCGCCAGGTACATATAGTCTGCGGCCGCGAGCTCGCCTCCAGTTCACCACCGGCAATGGAGGGTGAAGCTTTGACAATGCCAGCCACTCGTGCTGGCGAAACGTCAGAAAAATCATTAGATGAACGTCGGCCGAAGAACCCGAGACAGAAGCCAATAGGCAGTTTGTCAACAAGTGGCCACGAAAGCCTTAACAATTTTGTATTACGCCTCTACGGGGAGGAGATTTGCAGATTGTACCGACGCCTTGACCAACGACGGAAGAAGAAAGCGCGACTGATGTCCTCTCTCGCCTTTCTGTCACGGTGCCGAGATGAATGTGCTACACCGAAGTTCTTGAGATGCAAGCGCCTATTCACCACCGCCCAAGCACATCGTATCTACGACAGAATGGAACGAGCTTTTCTTCGTGAGCGAATACATACAACACGGAGAGACTTGGCAAGAACGGATCAGGAACTTCTGGACATTTTCTATCAACTAAGTAGCAGAATGCATCGAGACGACTGGGACAAGATCGACAGCATCACTCACAGGAGCATGCAGAACGAACTCGAGCGCTGCACCGAGCGGCAAAAGAAAAAGTTTGAAAGATGCCGGAAGCAGACCGACAAGGCGATTCCCGACATGTCACACACAGTGGTCAACCTCACTGAACGACAATTGACCGAAGAGGAAGTGTCAGTCCTTCAAAAAGGAGGGAATTTCGCTATCATCCCGAGAACTATACCTATGGAGGACATCATTGCCAACACCGAAGCAGCCATTCGGACCCTTCCTTGTGAAAGGGCAGAGGAAATACGCACTGAAACAGCCAGGATACTGCGCCGAGCAAAACCACCAGCTTGCAGCCTGAAGAAAGAAGAGGTACAAGCCATTAAGAATCTCAACGCCGACAAGAGTATATTGGTACTGCCTGCCGATAAGGGGAATGCGACCGTCGTAATGAAGACCGAAGATTATGAGCAAAAGATCCGAGACCTATTAGATCCGACGACGTACCGAAAACTAAGCGCAGATCCGACGCAGCGTATCACTCGGAATACGAATCGATTAATCAAGGCGTCTTCTCTGCCGGCGGACATACAGAGAAACCTGCGCAACACAGAAGCCCTACCACCTCGGCTGTATGGATTACCCAAGATCCATAAGAACAACGTTCCACTGAGACCGATCGTTAGCGCTCCTGGCTCACCAACGTATAAACTGGCGAAACACTTGGCCTCTCTGCTCCAGCCACACGTGGGAAAGACCGACACATACATTAAGGACTCAGGACATTTCATTGAGAAGCTGAAGAAACTGAAACTTGCGCCAAACGACATCCTGGTCAGTTTTGATGTTGTTTCGTTATTTACGAAAGTGCCACTCAGCGACGCTCTGGAGCACATCGGTTCCATGTTCCCGCAAGACATCAAAAAGCTCTTCCATGCATGTCTCACCACGAGCTATTTCACGTGGAATGGCGATTTCTACGAACAGCTGGAAGGCGTCGCCATGGGTAGTCCTCTCAGTCCAGTGGTGGCCAACTTCTTCATGGAACAATTCGAAGCACAGGCACTGGACTCGGCGACTTGCAAACCTAAGGTGTGGTACAGGTACGTCGATGATACTTTCGTGGTGTGGAGCCATGGTGAAGAACAGCTCGGTGAATTCCTGAGACACTTGAACAGCCTCCATGCCAACATAACATTTACTATGGAGGTAGAAAAGGACAGGAAACTGCCATTTCTAGATGTGCTGGTCACAAGGGACGGCGAAAACCTGGGACACAGCGTGTATCGAAAACCGACACACACGGACCGATACCTGCACAAACTGTCAAACCACCACCCGAGCCAGAAAAGAGGCATGATTAGTACGCTCGTAACGAGAGCAGGACGAATATGTGAGCCTCAACACCTCAAACGAGAAATGCAACACCTGGAAACTGTTCTGAGGAGCAATGGGTACTCCACAAATTACATTAGAAGTGTAACAGAGCTAAACACTCGGCGAAGTAAGGAACCAGAAAAAGAAATGTCGGGTACGGCCTTTCTGCCATACATTCCCAGAGTGACGGACAGAATCGGCCGTATATTGCGCAAACACGGCGTAAAGACGATTTTCAAACCGACAAGGAAGATCAAAGAGTGTCTTAGATCGGCGAAGGAGAAAAGAGACCCACTTGCAATGTCGGGAATATACCGTATACCTTGCACATGCGGAAAAGTTTATGTCGGAATGACTGGACGATCCATTAACACCAGGATCAAAGAGCATAAGCGACATTGCAGGTTGGGGCAGGTGGAGAAATCGGCCGTGGCAGAGCACGCACTGAATGAGACCGACCACGTAATAAAATTCGCCGACACGGAAGTTCTGGCTGTAGAGAAGCACTATCACACGCGCTTGTTCAGAGAAGCTGTAGAAATCCAAAAACACGCGAACAGTTTCAACAAGAAAGAGGAAAGCCTTAAGGTAAACGGATCCTGGCTTCCCGTACTGCAGCGAACGACCGTCGCAGGTAGCAAGAGGAGAACCGCACCGGAAATGACCGCGGAGAAGCCCTCGGACGTTGGCGCGCCAGGTACATATAGTCTGCGGCCGCGAGCTCGCCTCCAGTTCACCACCGGCAATGGAGGGTGAAGCTTTGACAATGCCAGCCACTCGTGCTGGCGAAACGTCAGAAAAATCATTAGATGAACGTCGGCCGAAGAACCCGAGACAGAAGCCAATAGGCAGTTTGTCAAATCGTGTGTTGTTAGGTTGGTTAGTACCTCCAAGTACACGTGGCAAAAGTAAGCCAGTAAGGCTTATTTTTATCCTGGGCAGCAGGTCAGTTGTTGCAGTATGGACGCGTGGACACAATACGCTTAGTCTATACTGACTAGTGCAGCCCATTTAGTGGTTCAGTTGCAAACACGCAGAAACACATCAGGTCGTCAATCTTGTGACGTGTCTGTGGGAAGATTGCTCGACGCAGAAAAAAAACAACCTGCTCACTCATATGTGTACATACTGAGGTACCAAATCAAATAAATCTGCAGTTGTACCCGTTACGTCGTGTATATCCACTTACATCAGTTTTCATAAGAAAAGCACGAAGGCTTCTTCAACATAGACTTCAGAATCACGAACGTAGATTTCAGCAACGGGTTTGGGAAAGCGGACTGTGGATACTGTACTGCGTGGGGAAGAATAAATTCCTTGCGAGTGTGCACAGATGCAGAACACATCATCTCTCTGTTTTGTTGCACAAATGTCCTTCTGCGTATCTTTTGTCTCTAAATACGACAAGTAATGATTAAAAACGTACAAGTGGATGTAAAAACGTTGAACTTTTTCTGCGCAATAGTATTATTGTCTAAATGCCTTTTTAGCATATTATCTATGATTGTGTAAAGCGAATCTGTGGCGCGCAGGTTTACCGAGCACTCAACTGCCTAGATGAGAGCGCCTAACCGGCTAAATATGAGACCGAGGTTGAGAAGAAGCACTAAGTCTGAACGATCTGCGCTCCCCCTCAATCGCCTTCACTATCCAAATGATATGGCAAACAGCGGATGAGCTACTGCATTTCCTTACTGCGAAGGGACGCAAAACACGGAGTCCTATTTAGCTATTAACTTGTTTAAACAGTGATTTTCATTAATATGTGAAAATAGTAAATAAAATTCAGTTATAGCAGGTAGTATTTGCGTCTTGACTAATGTCTTTTGGTCAGTTAATGCCAAAAAAGTCGACAGTTCGTACCGCCTAAAATATCCATTATGGTCATTCGTTTGCATAGTTTTTGTTGTGAATTGGCAGGAGCCAATTCACGGGGTTTGGAGGAAGCCGAAAGGCACGCGTTTAAGCTCACGCAGGCTGGCGTGAGGTCTGGAACAGGTAAAGTAATTATACTATCAAGAAAAGTACGTAGCTTCAGGAATACTTAACTTTAATCCATAATTGGTGAACATCGGTCTGACTGTACATGCATCACAAGATAAATAGGAATTGACAATGGCGCCTTGCTAGGTCGTAGCAAATGACGTAGCTGAAGGCTATGCTAGCTATCGTCTCGGCTAATGAGAGCGTAATTGTCAGTGAACCATCACTAGCAAAGTCGGCTGTACAACAGGGTCGAGTGCTAGGACGTCTCTCTAGACCTGTCGCGGGTCCGACGTATACTAACGGACCGCGGCCGATTTAAAGGCTACCACCTAGCAAGTGTGGTGTCTGGCGGTGACACCACAGTTTTAACCCTAAGGATTTGGGACATCCTTTAGGTTGAAAACAAAAAGATTAGATCCAAACTGACTGAAGAACAGATCTACTGTTTCAACTGTTAATTCATACAGTACTAACAGTTCATATAGAAGATCGTTCTTCAGTCAGCTTTATGAACAGGATTTTCAGAGACCACAACTAGTCAAAGTGGATGTTATTAATGATAACATAAAAAGTCGAGATATGGAATCCTGGAGTAAACGAAAGCTTTCAAGAACTAAACCGATACTGTTAAGAGCCAACTGCGTTGCCGCAGTGGTAACACCGGTTCCCGTCAGATCACGGAAGTTATGCGCTGTCGGACTGGGCCAGAACTTGGATGGGTGACCGTCCGATATGCTGAGCGTTGTTGCCAAGCGGGATGCACTCAGCCTTGTGAGGCAAACTGAGGAGCTACTTGATCGAGAAGCAGCGGCTCCGTCTCCTAGACTGACATATGGCCGAGAGAGCGGTGTGCTGATCGCATGCCCATCCGCATCCAGTGACGCCTGTGTGCCGAGGATGACACGGCGTACGGTCGGTACCGTTGGGCCATCATGGCCTGCTAGGGCGGAGTTTAGTTTACTTTTTAGTCGATGCTGTCACACTAGAAAATCCGTAATTGTCAGTAGTATGTATAAATCTGACTGTTCGGTAGCTATGTCTTCGCAGTTTTACACTACTGGTCATTACAATTGCTACTCTACGAAGATGACGTGCTACAGACGCGATATTTAACCGACAGCAAGAAGATGCTGTGATCTGCAAATGATTAGCTTTTCAGGGCATTTACACAAGGTTGGCGCCGGTGGCGACACATACAACGTGCTGACATGAGGAAAGTTTACAACCGATTTCTCATACACAAACAGCAGTTGACCGGCGTTGCCTGGTGAAACGTTGTTGTGACGCCTCGTGTAAGGAGGAGAAAAACGTACCATCACGTTTCCGACTTTGATAAAGGTCGGATTGTAGCCTATCGCGATTGCGGTTTATCGTATCGCGACATTGCTGCTCGCGTTGCTCGAGATCCAATGACTGTTAGCAGAATATGGAATCGGTGGGTTCAGGAGGGTAATACGGAACGCCGTGCTGGATCCCAACGGCCTCGTATCACTAGCAGTCGAGGTGACAGGCATCTTATCCGCATGGCTGTAACGGAATGTGCAACCACGTCTCGATCCCTGAGTCAACAAATGGGGACGTTTGCAAGACAACAACCATCTGCACGAACAGTTCGATGACGTTTGCAGCAGCATGGTCTATCTGCTCGTAGACCATGGCTGCGGTTACCCTTGACGCTACATCACAGACAGGAGCGCCTACGATGGTGTACTTAACGACGAACCTGGGTGCACGAATGGCAAAACGTCATTTTTTCGGATGAATATAGGTTCTGTTTACAGCATCATGATGGTTGCATCCGTGTTTGGCGACATCGCGGTGAACGCACGTTGGAAGCGTGTATTCGTCATCGCCATCACCCTGCGTGATGGTACGGCGTGCCATTGGTTACACGTCTCGTTCACCTCTTGTTCGCATCGACGGCACTTTGAACAGTGGACGTTGCATTTCAGATGTTACGACCCGTGGCTCTACCCTTCATTCGATCCCTGCGAAACCCTACATTTCAGCAAGATAATGCACGCCGCATGTTGCAGGTCCTGTACGGGCCTTACTGGATACAGAAAATGTTCGACTGCTGCCCTGGCCAGCAAATTCTCTAGATCTCTCACCAACTGAAAACATCTGGTCAATGGTGGCCTAGAAACTGGCTCGTCACAATACGCCAGTTACTACTCTTGATGAACTGTGGTATGGTGTTGAAGCTGCATGGGCAGCTGTAGCTGTACACGCCATCCAAGCTCTGCTTGACTCAATGCCCAGGCTTATCAAGGCCGTTATTACGGCCAGAGGTGGTTGTTCTGGGTACTGATTTCTCAAGATCTATGCACCCAAAATGCGCGAAAATGTAATCGCATGTCAGTTCTAGTATAATATATTTGTCCAATGAATACCCGTTTATCATCTGCATTTCTTCTTGGTGTAGCAATTTTAATGGCCAGTAGTGTATGTTGTCATTAGCATCATCAAATAATTATATTCCCATATTGTTACAAATTTCGTCTGTTAACATCAAAGACTCACCCAGAGAAACTTCGTGCGTCCCAGACTGAATTTCCGGGAAGGTACGTTCCGAGAAGAATCGGGCAGCATTTACATCCTAGTACATACATTTCGCGGAATGACCACGACGCAACAATCAGGGAAATTGGAATTCATACGGAGGTTTACTTGAAAGTCGTTCCTACCACGCACAATTCGCGAATGGAACAGGGAATGGGGAGGTGGTATTGCTACCAGAAGTACCTTGCGTTACACGTCTCAGGGTGACTTGCAGGGTACAGATGTAGATGGAGAGCTGGTACATCACACACGGGCGACGATCTACATTATACACTATCTCATCAAAAGTATCCGGACTGCACCACGTAATGCGGAACTGACCACTATGTCTCGCAAGAGCCGGACCCGCCAGCAAAAAGGGAGGCATGGTGTATAGTCTTCTCAGATGAGAAGCGGTAACAGCAGAATGAGTCAATTAGGAAAGCTCAGTGATTTCTAACGTGGACTGGTCCCTAGCTGTCACCTAAGTAAAAAAACCATCATAGAATTTTCCAAAATCTGTGAATGAGGGCAAATAACTGTATTATGTATGATGTTTATTTTATGCTGTGCACTTGCGGGAAAATATTCTCCATTCAGTAATGTATTTGGGGATTTCATTTAAGTAGTCGACTAAAAGCTACGTACTTCGTAAGGACCTTTGGGTCAGTCCCTTCGTGGTACATTTACTCGTAGATATAGGTAGTGCTTTCCTTACAGAAGACATCCAGTGCCAGCTGTATAAATTAAAAGCCCTTGTGTACAGATATTCTAGGAAGAGAAACATTCTGCATGACGTCAATACACTGAGATATTACTTTTGCCCTTCTAAGAGCGTTCATATTTCATTCATTGTAAATTTATTTTACTTTTCCGTATGTGATCCATTAATTCAGTTGAAGCAGTTACACTGGGCTATATTTTCCAGATGCGGAAACTTCAATTTTGCATTCAGCGTTTCTCAAGTACAACGTGTGTCTGCCTGAGAACTCCCAAACTCGAGTAGTTTCAGTGGTCCCAGCCCGAGTGCTTCCAATAACTGACGTTAACACCTGGCTCTCTTGGACAAAAACACTTCCCCGTTCGCTTTATCGATAGTTTGCCACTCAAGTACTAGGTGGTTATAATTAAATAGCAGCTACTCACAGAAGTCCATTGTGGGCTGTAATTACCGAAAGTGGATAGACATTCTTATGTGTTGATGTGGAACTGATTTACACTAGAAAAAAATTAGTTCAATCTCGTCGGTGCTCGTATTGGACAAACTGTGTAAGCGGCAGTTAATAATAACACCAACATTATGCCTTTCGCATATGTTTGACCTTTTCTGCCCAAGTCCCGTACCTAATCCATTACATACGGAAACATTTCAGTACATCTTTCTTGCATTCAAAGCGCCAGATTTGCACATGGTGACCAAAATTGGAACTAATTCTTTTCCAGCGTAGATCGGTTATTCATTAACGCATTAGAATATCTGACGAGTTTCGCTGCCACACGGGGATGACAGCCGACACTGGACCTCTGTAAGTGCACTTTAATTACACTGAAGAGCCAAAGAAACTGGTACACCTGACTAATATTGTGTAGGGGCCCCGCGAGCACGCATAAGTGCCACAACACGACATGACATGGACTCGACTAATGTTTGAAGTAGTGCTGGGGGGAACTGACACCATGAATCCTGCAGGGCTGTCCATAAATCCGTAAGAGTACGAGGGGGTGGAGATCTCTTCCGGACAGCACGTTGCAAGGCATCACAGATATGTTCAATAATGTTCATGTCCGGGGAGTTTGGTGGTCCACGGAAGAGTTTAAACTCAGAAAAGTTTCCTGGAGCCACTCTGTAGCAATTCTGGATGCGTGGGGTGTCGCATTGTCCTGATGGAATTGCCGAAGTCCGTTGGAATGCACACTGGACTAAATGAACGCACGTGATCAGACAGGGCGCTTGCGTACGTGTCACCTGTCAGAATCGTATCTAATCGTATCAGGGGTCCCAACTGCACACACCCCACACCATTATAGAGCGTCCATCAGTTTGAACAGTCCCCTGCCGATATTCAGGGTCCATCGATTGATATGGTTGTCTTCATACTCGTACACGTCCATCCGCTCAATTTGAAACGAGACTCGTCCGACCAGGCAACATGTTTCTTGTCACCAACGGTCCAATGTAGGTGTGATGGACGTAGGCGAGGGGTAAAGCTTTGTGCCTTGGAGTCATCAAGGGTACACGAGTAAGCCTTCGCCTCCGAAAGCCCATATCGATGATGCTTCGTTGAATGGCTAGCACGCTGACACTTGTTCTTGGCCCAGCATTGAAATCTGCAGCAATTTGCGGAAGGTTATCACTTCTGTCACATTGAGTGATTCTCTTCAGTCATCGTTGGTCCCGGTCTTGCAGGATCTTTTTCCGGCTGCAGCGATGTCGAAGATTTGATGTTTTATCGGATTTCTGATATTCCCGGTACACTCGTGAAACGGTTATGCGGGAAAATGTCCACTTCATCGCTACCTCGGAGACGCTGTGTCCCATTGCTCGTGCGCCGACTATAACACCACGTTCAAACTCACTTAAATTTTGATAACCCGCCATTGTAGCAGCAGTAACCGATCTAACAACTGCGCCCGACACTGTTTGTCTTATATAGGCTTTACCGACCGCAGGGCCGTATTCTGCCTGTTTACATATCTCTGTATTTGCATACGCATGCCTATACCAGTTTCTTTGGCACTTCGGTGTATAACCACGGTGTATTTGGGCACTGAACGAGGTGGCGCAGGGATGAGCACACTGGACTTGCATTCGGGAGGACGACGGTTCAGATCCCCATCTGGACAACAGATTTGTGTTTCCCGTGATTTTTTTAATCGCTCCACACAAATGCCGGGATGATTCCTTTGAAAGCGCGTGGCTGACTCCTTCCCCATCCTTCTAAATACGAGCTTGTACCATTCTCTAGTAACTGCGCCGACATTGAACTCTAATCTTCCTTCCTTTTTAAGTACTGGGGCGTCTTCACACAATAATGGGACTCCTTTACAGGGAACGAATCGCTGTACTGTCTTATTTTCATCTGAACAGCTTATGGTGTGCTGTTTGAACTGACCCATCTAATTTTGTCTCTATGAAGTCAGTGCAACAGATTCGAAACTTGATTAATAAAAAATAGGGAAACGCTAAGATGGTGGTTTCAATACTTCATGTGTTGTACATTGTCTCCCGCCACTTGAGCACAACGCACAGGACGCTCATACAACCACGTGAATCTGCCAGGAAATGCCTCCTTTGGGTTGTCAACTCGCGCTTCACATTCACACCTTCCGTCTTGGTGAACCATCAGAGACCCATTCGGCACTTCGTCGTTTTGTGTGGGTTGGTACTAATAATACCAAGTCTCGTAACCTGTGATGATCTTTTCTGATGATTTTTTCCGAAAAGAATTGTCTGTGTTATATATTTCAGACAAGTTATTTTTGTTCAGAAGTCAAAGTGTGCGGGACAAACTTTGTACACAGGTCTCTATTCTTCAAAACATTCCTGAACACTTCAGTTAGAGACGTTGCTACATTGCGACTTGCGACACGACATCGATGCCACACTATGGCAGCACATCCACAACTTAGCATTGGCGGTTCACTAATGACTGACTGAATACACATCTGTTTTTACAGTTGTTTATCCAAGCTGCCACCGTAGTTACTGCGCTGATGAACATAATCAGTCTCGGAACTTTTTGGACAGGCGGTGTAGACGGTTGGTTGGTTGATTTGGGGGAGGGGACAAAAAGCGAGGTCATCGGGCCCATTGGCACGGGGAAGGACGGGGAAGGAAGTCGGCCGTGCCCTTCCAAAGGAACCATCCCGGTATTTGCCTGAAACGGTTTAGGGAAATTTCGGAAAACCTAAATCAAGATGGCCGGACGCGGGTTTGAACCGTCGTCCTCCCGAGTGCGAGTCCATTGTGCTAACGACTGCGGAACTTCGCTCGGTCGGTGTAGAAGTATCGCTAGGTATCTTCAAATAGCATAACATCCATATTCGCTTAATGGTTATAGCAAGAGATGAGATAAATGCACCGAGACATACCTCCTCTTTGTTCGTCCCGCTGCACAAATTATACTTGAAAGAGTCTAAGTATGATCAGCTTTCCTCGCCCCGTGGACACCTTTGCTTTACTTCACGTATATAAATTAGTAGCTAAAGATATATTTCTTGCGCAGTTTTGGGTAATAGCATAAAATTTGTTGAAAATTTCAAAGTAATTTTCCTCTCCAAACGACTCTAAGCATTTCTTCTTGTTTCTAAGACGATAAACGTGGGTTGATCACTTACATCTCTGTCAACTGGATTAAAATTAAGGTTGCCTGTAGTTTCGTTAAGTCGGGTATTTTGAGACTGAGCTGTTATCAGACATGCACATGAAATGAACATTGAAGAGAGAAGCACACCTGCACTTGTATTAATCCCAATCGTTTTGCTCGAATCTCTTTTGCACTTCAGTTTACGTACTTCACACCTTTACGCCTCGCTGTCGTGATTATGTTGCTTTTGTATGTGTCGCGATATATTTTTCTTTTACATAGAACATTGTGCACTTCACTCTATCTCTCTGTCCACCTCCTCCACCACACACTTCCCGTCCATCTGCTCCTCCCTCTCTCTCTGTCTATGCACGGGGTCCCGGGTTCGATTCCTGGCGGGGTCAGGGATTTTCACCTGCCTCGAGATGACTGGATGTTTGTGTTGTCCTCATCATTTCATCATCATTCACGAGAGTAAATTGGACTGAGCAAAGGTTGGGAATTTGTACGGGCGCTGATAACCGCGCAGTTGAGCACCCCACAAACCAATCACCATCATCATCATCATCATCATCATCATCATCTCTCTGTTTATCTCCTTCTTCCCCTCTAAGTCCATCCACTCCTACCCTTCATCTACTCCTCCCCCTCTCCCTATGGTCCATCAGCTCTTCACTTCCTCTCTCTGACCATGTACTCCTCCTGCTCTGCCCTTCTCTTCGTCCCTCTAGCCGGCCGAAGTGGCCGTGCGGTTAAAGGCGCTGCAGTCTGGAACCGCAGGACCGCTACGGTCGCAGGTTCGAATCCTGCCTCGGGCATGGATGTTTGTGATGTCCTTAGGTTAGTTAGGTTTAACTAGTTCTAAGTTCTAGGGGACTAATGACCTCAGAAGTTGAGTCCCATAGTGCTCAGAGCCATTTGAACCATTTGAACCATCTTCGTCCCTCTGCCGCAGTCCATCTTCTCCTTTCTCCTTACTCTGCCCGTCGCCTCTTTTCTGTCCTCCTCCCCCCTCCCCCGTTTTGTCCATCTCTTCCCTTTTTCTGTCCATTTCCTCCTCCCCTCTCTCTATACCTCTTCCCCCCGTTTTTTTTTCCATCTACTTCCCCTCTCTGTCTCTCCACCTACTCCTCTTCTCTTCTCTCCCCAAATTAGCACCCCACCCCAATAGGAAGTTGTTGGTTCTTGTACCCATACTATTTCTTTTCAGATAGTAAGTCATATGTGTTGGTTGAAATCGATCCAGGGGTTTGGTTCAAATGGCTCTGAGCACTATGGGATTTAACTTCTGAGGTCATCAGTCCCCTAGAACTTAGAAGTACTTAAACCTAACTAAACTAAGGACATCACACATATCCATGCCCGAGGCAGGATTCGAACCTGCGACCGTAGCGGTCGACCGGTTCCAGACTGTAGCGCCTAGAACCGCTCAGCCACCCTGGCCGGCCCAGGGGTTTAAGAGGAGCTTTTTAGACGTGGCTTTGCCTGCATGCGCACATGTCTCATATATTTCTCATATAACGAACATATTTCACCCATATTTGTATACACATTTCCCCTCTATCTGGATCGAAATTCGCCCTGCTGTTTCGTTTTCACGCAGCTCAGTATTTATTACGTCATAACTCCTAAACTATGTGCCGTGCAGCAATTTGCGATAGAGTTAGCAGCAAAGAAGCTATAGATTAAAACGTCATGCAAGATGCGGCAGTTTTTCAAGCATCTCAGTGTTTATGACGTCACATCTCCCCAACTATGCTTTGTATAGTCACATAATTTTCGTAATATATTGTCTGCAAAATGTGTCCACAATACTGTTAGTAATAAAGAAATAATGAATTAAAATGGCATATCTGATGGGGCAGTTTTATTGCATGAACAGCGAACATGTAGTAAGCGATAAACTTTTTTCCTTTCATCATTTTGTGGGGGTGTCAAATACTGGATGAATATAGTCTGACGATTTGCGCGTCGTGAGATACGCTACTTTTTCACCCTCCCCCCCCCCCCCCTCCTTTAACAGGAAGGTGGTTCTTAACCTCACAGCGATTCTTTCAAGACAGTAAATGATACGTGTACCCAGTATGGTTGAAATCGGTCCCGGGTTGTTTTTTTTATTTTTTTTAATTTTTTATTTTTATTTTTATTTTTTTAGGAGACGTAGAACATACACACATACAGGGGGCCAGTTATCGAACTATATTAAATAAAATCGTCATAACTTCTGAACGGTTTGCGTTAGGACGTTCAAACTGTACGGCTGGCCGTGAGTCATGATGGGAATTTTTATACGAATATGGTTTGGTTTAGCAACGAAGCCCACTTTCATTTGGATGGGTTCCTCAATAAGCAAAATTGGCGCATTTGGGGGACAGAGAGGATCCGGATTTCGTGATCGAGAGGTTTCTTCACCCTCAACGAGTGACTGTGTGGTGTGCAATGTCCAGTCACGGAAAGATGATTTCATCCGCATTATCCAAAGTGACCCCAGTTTCGACAAGATGTGGCTCATGCAAGACTGAACTCGACATCATCGAAGCAGGAGAGTGTTTGAAATCGTGGAGGAGCACTTCAGGGACCGCATTCTGGCTGTGGGGTATCCAGAGGCCACTGGCATGGGCCTCGATTGGCCGCCATATTCTCCGGATCTGAATACATCCGACTCCTTTTTGTGGGGCTACATTAAAGACAAGCTGTACCGCAATAACCCCAAAACTATTGCTGAGCTGAAAACATCCCTTCAGGAGGTCATCGACAGCATCGATGTTCTGACAGTTCAGCCGTTCTGCAGAATTTCGATATTCGTGTGCGCTACATCATCAACAATGATGGCAGGCATGTCGAACATGTCATAAGCTAAATCCGAATATCTGTAGTGACGTTTACACGTTGAATAAAGTCTGTGTGGGCCGTGATCTATAACTAATTTACGTTTTTTCATATAGTTCATTAATTGTCACCCTTTACATACGTACATCCATCTTCGTAATTTGTAAAGTTGCGTATGGAGAACACAAAACAGGAAACTAGTAGGAATTGGAACAAAACTTGACTGGTGCCCTTAAAAAAAAAGAACTATTAATTTGTCGATGGTTCTCCATCCCAGAAAACATGCTGAATACTCCTTATCAAGAATACTTCTATCCTGTCGCAAATTTCGCATGACACATGATATGATCGAGCTTTCGAGAGTAAGCAGTGGTGTGCTGAGTGCAATGCTTTTTGGAAGTCACGAATTGCTGCGTCTCTCTGGCTGCCTAGATCCATGGCTTTCAAGATGTAAATGACGATAGCGCGAGTTGAGTTTCGCATGATCGTTGTTTTCTGAATCCATGCTGGTTGGCATGGAGAAGATCATTCTGTTCGAGATACGTCACTAAGTCTGGACACAAGAGTATGGTCTAAGATTGTGCAACAGATTTGTGTCAACGATATCGGACGAAAGTTCAGTATTTTGTCTACTTTTTGGTCAACATTTGTGTGTCAATGAAGGTCAGTTGAAAAAAAAATTAGGTGGTGTAAATCGACATTTAAGAAAACTGAAAAGTAACAGAATACTGGACTGCTGGTGAAAGAAGACAGCCCGCAGAGCGAAATGACCATCTGCGGGAAGCTGTCGGGGCATCCCAGCGCCTGCAGGCGTCCGTAACCTTGATGGCGCTTGCCATTGACCGCAGCTCGTAATGACGTCACGGGCCCTGACCCGGCCGGTGGGAGCCGAGCGCCCGCAGGTAAACTAACTGTCTTCCGAGTCCAGCTCTCCGCCAGGCGCCGCAGTGGGAGGTGAAGACGATTGGCGGCTCGCAGTTGTGCATCAGAGATGGGCTCCGGAACGATTGCCTTCGTAGTGCTGGCAGCGTGCGCCACGGCCAGCGCTATCGTGTTCAGCGAAGACGCCAAGCCCTCCGTATACAACGGTGAGTGTTGTTCCGGAACATTTGTTGCTGCTACGGAACATTTCACTGTTCGCTATTGAGACTGCGGCCAATGACCTTGAAACTATGTAGATGACGAACGAATCAGTTCCTTATTTAAACGCCACGCGGCGCTGTAACCGGCATCTCTGCCGTACACAACGTCTAAATGACATGCGTTAGAATACTATGGAACACGTAAGCGTGTTTCGCTAAAAAGGCTGTTTAATGTGACGCTGAAACAGATGAACGGGCCAGTGCGTGTAGCTACGTACCAAGTGCCGCAATCTAAACAGATATTTCGTACGAAGAACGTAATTAGCGAAACTGCATCGGTATTCATAGCTTCCTAGCTCTACACGTCAATGCAGAAATCGAATTCAGCGATTGAAATGTTCGGAGACATTCGCCATCATGCGCTGTGCACGCTATAATCAGGTGTAAGAGGACAGAATTAGTAATTTGAAATAAAATAGTTCAGACATGTGGTCTACTTCTCGTGGTGTCCGAGATTGTTGTTGTGGTCCTCAGTCCTGAGACTGGTCTGATGCAGCCCTCCATGCCACTCTATCCAGTGCAAGCCTCTTCATCTCCCAGTACCCACCGCAACCTACATCCTTCTGAATCTGCTTAGTGTATTGATCTCTTGGTCTCCCTCTATGATTTTTACCCTCCATTCTGCCCTCCAATGCTAAATTTGTGATCCCTTGATGCCTCAAAACATGTCCTACCAACCGATCCTTTCTTCTAGTCAAGTTGTGCCACAAACTTCTCTTCTCCCCAATCCTATTTAATACCTCCTCATTAGTTACGTGATCTACCCACCTTATCTTCAGCATTCTTCTGTAGCACCACATTTCGAAAGCTTCTATTCTCTTCTTGTCCAAACTGGTTATCGTCCATGTTTCACATCCATACATGGCTACACTCCATACAAATACTTTCAGACACGACTTCCTGACACTTAAATCTATACTCGATGTTAACAAAATTCTCTTCTTCAGAAACGATTTCCTTGCCATTGCCAGTCTACATTTTATATCCTCTCTACCTCGACCATCATCAGTTATTTTGCTCCCTAAATAGCAAAACATCCTTTACTACTTTAAGTGTCTCATTTCCTAATCTAATCCCCTCAGCATCACCCGATTTAATTTGACTACATTCCATTATCCTCGTTTTGCTTTTGTTGATGTTCATCTTATATCCTCCTTTCAAGACACTGTCCATTCCGTTCAACTGCTCTTCCAAGTCCTTTGCTGTCTCTGACAGAATTACAATGTCATCGGCGAACCTCAAAGTTTTTACTTCCTTTCCATGAATTTTAATACCTACTCGGAATTTTTCTTTTGTTTCCTTTACTGCTTGCTCAATATACAGATTGAATAACATCGGGGAGAGGCTATAACCCTGTCTCACTCCTTTCCCAACCACTGCTTCCCTTTCATGCCCCTCGACTCTTATAACTGCCATCTGGTTTCTGTACAAATTGTAAATAGCCTTTCGCTCCCTATATTTTACCCCTGCCACCTTTATAATTTGAAAGAGAATATTCCAGTCAACATTGTCAAAAGCTTTCTCTAAGTCTACAAATGCTATAAACGTAGGTTTGCCTTTTCTTAATCTTTCTTCTAAGATAAGTCGTAAGGTTAGTATTGCCTCACGTGTTCCAACATTTCTACGGAATCCAAACTGATCTTCCCCGAGGTCCGCTTCTACCAGTTTTTCCATTCGTCTGTAAAGAATTCGCGTTAGTATTTTGCAGCTGTGACTTATTAAACTGATAGTTCGGTAATTTTCACATCTGTCAACACCTGCTTTCTTTGGGATTGGAATTATTATATTCTTCTTGAAGTCTGAGGGTATTTCGCCTGTCTCATACATCTTGCTCACCAGATGGTAGAGTTTTGTCATGACTGGCTCTCCCAAGGCCATCAGTAGTTCTGATGGAATGTTGTCTACTCCCGGGGCCTTGTTTCGACTCAGGTCTTTCAGTGCTCTGTCAAACTCTTCACGCAGTATCTTATCTCCCATTTCATTTTCATCTACATCCTCTTCCATTTCCATAATATTGTCCTCAAGTGCATCGCCCTTGTATAAACCCTCTATATACTCCTTCCACCTTTCTGCCTTCCCTTCTTTGCTTAGAACTGGGTTGCCATCTGAGCTCTTGATTTTCATACAAGTGGTTCTCTTCTCTCCAAAGGTCTCTTTAATTTTCCTGTAGGCAGTATCTATCTTACCCCTAGTGAGACAAGCCTCTACATCCTTACATTTGTCCTCTAGCCATCCCTGCTTAGCCATTTTGCACTTCCTGTCGATCTCATTTTTGAGACGTATGTATTCCTTTTTGCCTGCTTCATTTACTGCATTTTTATATTTTCTCCTTTCATCAATTAAATTCAATATTTCTTCTGTTACCCAAGGATTTCTATTAGCCCTCGTCTTTTTACCTACTTGATCCTCTGCTGCCTTCACTACTTCATCCCTCAGAGCTACCCATTCTTCTTCTACTGTATTTCTATCCCCCATTCCTGTCAATTGTTCCCTTATGCTCTCCCTGAAACTCTCTACAACCTCTGGTTCTTTCAGTTTATCCAGGTCCCATCTCCTTAAATTCCCACCTTTTTGCAGTTTCTTCAGTTTCAATCTGCAGTTCATAACCAATAGATTGTGGTCAGAATCCACATCTGCCCCTGGAAATGACTTACAATTTAAAACCTGGTTCCTAAATCTCTGTCTTACCATTATATAATCTATCTGATACCTTTTAGTATCTCCAGGATTCTTCCAGGTATACAACCTTCTTTTATGATTCTTGAACCAAGTGTTAGCTATGATTAAGTTATGCTCTGTGCAAAATTCTACAAGGCGGCTTCCTCTTTCATTTCTTCCCCCCAATCCATATTCACCTACTATGTTTCCTTCTCTCCCTTTTCCTACTGACGAATTCCAGTCACCCATGACTATTAAATTTTCGTCTCCCTTCACTACCTGAATAATTTCTTTTATCTCGTCATACATTTCATCAATTTCTTCATCATCTGCAGAGCTAGTTGGCATATAAACCTGTACTACTGTAGTAGGCATGGGCTTTGTGTCTATCTTGGCCACAATAATGCGTTCACTATGCTGTTTGTAGTAGCTAACCCGCACTCCTATTTTTTTATTCATTATTAAACCTACTCCTGCATTACCCCTATTTGATTTTGTATTTATAACCCTGTAATCACCTGACCAAAAGTCTTGTTCCCCATGCCACCGAACTTCACTAATTCCCACTATATCTAACTTTAACCTATCCATTTCCCTTTTTAAATTTTCTAACCTACCTGCCCGATTAAGGGATCTGACATTCCACGCTCCGATCCGTAGAATGCCAGTTTTCTTTCTCCTGATAACGACGTCCTCTTTGAGTAGTCCCCGCCCGGAGATCCGAATGGGGGACTATTTTGCCTCCGGAATATTTTACCCAAGAGGACGCCATCATCATTTAATCATACAGTACGAGATTAACGCACCCAATTGTTTACTAGTTCTCGTTTTTTATTCCTCATGATACAAATTTTTCGTAATACGTGCGTGAAAATGCAGGTCACCTCGGTGAATTTCACACATTGTATCTTCTCGTGTTAGCCATGTTGCAGCGTCCTCTTGAAGCAACATTGCAACGACTTTCCTGCTTTTTTATCTTCAGGTACAGCGTCATAGTTTACACACCATTTTGAAGCTTCGTTGGATTTCCCCCACCCCCAACCGTAAGGGGAAAGTAGGCTTTCTCGGCAAATAGACTACTTCTGAAGGTGACTAGCAGGAAGTTCGAAGGAGTGCTTCCAATCGTTAGGTTGGCATATGACAAGATTCGTCAGGTTATAATGCATTTTAAACAGTTGACAGTCAGTGTTCGGAAAAACTACAATCAACTTGTCTTATTTAATACTTGTGTTCGTTTATGAGGGCAGCTGTGACCATGTTGCGGCCTGCATCACGGTACTGGGAATTCATCGCAGTCAAAGCTGCATTTTAAGCGCATATGCAGACGCAGAAACCCACTTTAGAAAATTTACACACTATATTCTACACATCGCGACAGGCACCGTTACTTCATACATAACCGCGACGTTTTAACGTTAGCACTCAGAGTCCTATTTATTACGACAGACTTATATTGTTCTCGCTAAAATTATACCTCAAGTGCACCAAAAGATTCGTTCTTTCATGAAGTTTCAGCATTTAAATGCCGTACTATTTGTTCTGCCGCAGTTTTAATATATTTTTAAAACATATAAATGACGGACATCTAACCGATTGCTTTGGATACGGCGAATTGCAAGCTCCAAACGTACAATTTAAGGGTTTCGTCCCTCTGTCTGTAAAAATGCTCTGAGGGTTCCACACAAACTTGATTAAGTATATATACCCATAGGTGTCCTAAACCTCGACAATTTTTGCCGTTTATCGATAACGATTCTGGCAAGATATCGGTCCCGGAAATTTTAAGATTTTTGAAAATGTTTTAATTTTAAGTTAACATTTCTGGTTTATTTTAGCATTTGATACTGTAATTGTATAGCCACGAATTAACAATTCTCGGATTTATTCTTTTACTTGCTCTGTAAAACCTTGCTTCTTGCAAAATTTCACAGTTCTAGGTCAACAGGAAGTGCTCTATAGGTTTTAATGAGTGGGTTTGTGAATATCAAAATAAGTGACATATAGGGTCGTATCTTTTAATTGCATTGACTTGGAAGCTTAAATTTTCACACGGCCTAAGCGGCTTCGGCATAGATATGGAAATAAAAAGCTGAATTCAAAGGGAAAATTTATACGACACTGACGATGCGCTGGCATTGTTTCTCAATGGGATGTCACGCGGTTGTTGAGATCCTAACCAGACGATCAGGCACATCAGAAAAGACTGCATCTTCCAATACTATTAAGGCAACTTGATATATTTCCTGAACGCATAACCAGCAGTCGTGAATCAGATTGAAAAACTGAATATTGAGATGTATTTATTCTGTCACTGTTTATCTACTAAATTACTTGGGGCTTTTAAACATTGAATTCGTAACTGCTCTGTTATATTTTGAAGCACTTCGCGTTTGGCCAAAGAAAGAAGAATGTGTATATATGTCAGGAAATACACTATGTGATCAAAAGTATCCGGAAACCTGGCTGAAAATGACTTAAAAGTTCGTGGCGCCCTCCATCGGTAATGCTGGAATTCAATATTGTGTTGGCCCACCCTTATCCTTGATGATACCTTCCACTCTCGCAGACATACGTTCAATCAGGTGCTGGAAGGTTTCTTGGGGAATGGCAGCCCATTCTTCACGGAGTGCTGCACTGAGGAGAGGTATCGATGTCGATCTGTGAGGCCTGGTACTTAGGCGGCGTTCCAAAACATCCGAAAGGGGATCTATAGGGTTCAGGTCAGGACTCTGTGCAGGCCAGTACATTACACGCATGTTATTGTCGTGTAATCACTCCGGTACAGACCGTGCATTATTAACAGGTCCTCGATCGTGTTGAACGATGCAATAGCCATCCTCGAATTGCTCTTCAACAAAGCAAGAAGGTGCTTAAAACATTAATGTAGGGCTGTGCTATGATAGTGCCACGCAAAACAACAAGGGCTGCAAGCCCCCTCCATGAAAAACACGACCACACCATAACACCATCGCCTCCGAATTTTACTGTTGGCACTACGCACGCTGGCATATGACGTTCACCAGGCATTAGCCATACCCACACCCTGCCATCTGATCGCCACGTTGTGTAGCGTGATTCGTCACTCCAAACAACATTTTTGCACTGTTCAATCGTCCAATGTTTACGCTCCTTACACCAAGCATGGCGTCGTTTGGTATTTTATCGGCGTGATATGTGGCTTATGAGAAGCCGCTCGACCATGAATTCCAAGTATTCTCACCTCCCGCCTAACTGTCATAGTACTTGCAGTGGATCCTGATGCAGTTTGGAATTCCTGTGTGATGGTCTGGATAGATGTCTGCCTATTACACATTACGACCCTCTTCAACTGTCGGTGGTCTCTGTCAGTCAACAGACGAAGTCGGCCTGTACGCTTTTGTGCTTTACGTGTCCCTTCACGTTTGCACTTCACTATCACATCGGCAACAGTGGAACTAGGTATGTTAAGGAGTGTGGAAATCTCGCGTACAGACGTACGACACAAGTGACACCCAATCACCTGACTAAGTTCGAAGTCCGTGAGTTCCGCGAAGAAGCGCTCCATTCTGCTCTCTCGCGATATCTAATGACTACTGAGGTCGCTGATATGGAGTACCTGGCAGTAGTTGGCAGCACGGTACCCCTGGTATGAAAAAAGTATACCTTATCCGCAGATATAATTTCACGGAAACAGAATTGTTCAACGCAGTCAAATTCAGAAAGCCATTGTGGTTACTGAATAAGATGGCAATCAAGAAACTACTACTGTCCACCAAGGTAGAAGCAACGGAGTTATGACAGGCTTGGTACATGTTCACTTTCAAGAAGACAGGATAAGAAACTTTCCGTGGCCTTGCTAAAGAAGCCGTTCTGACTTTTGAATAAGCAATTTAAGGAAACAGTGAGAGATCGAAATTTGTTTGGTCGGTAGGGTAGAAGATTAATTATGCTATCCACGAAACATACAAGTGTTTACCAATAAGTAAGTGGCGGAAAATTATGGGCATAGGACGGCTTAAACATGTGGAAAATGAGATTTTTATTATTCACTGACTGTATTTGACATTTATTATTCCTTTAAAATCGCACAACAACTTCAATAAAACACAGTTTAATCATTCACACGCTTATTTCACAATTATTTCACTTTTAAACTGCAAATCCTCTAAGAGCTGTTTTGAATCTTCACGAGTCTCTCTCAACAGCCTTGATGTGGATAGATACGTACAGCAACCAGTAATCAGAGTCAGAACTGTGTCTGCAAAAACACAAGGATTACTAAACAATTGTTGCTGTCATTAATTACTAACAATATAATTGACAGAGTAGATTGCTAATATTTGCTATAATGAATATCACATTTGCAAGAACGATCTCACTGAAGTAATTAAGTCCATCGAAACGCTTAGAAACTAACCTCTCGTCTGACGAAAACGGTCTAAAGACGCAGTGGCAATTTCTTCAGATCTGTTGACAATGATATTTTGAGTTACCACTTTACTGAGTGACTGAAATGTAGTTCAGGTACCTATGAACATAACAATATGTTAGAATTCATTTTCTAAATACGAACTATTACGGTACTATACGGCTACTTACATATTAATTACACTATTAATATTTTCACAGTTGTTTCTTTAATACAAAATTAAAGCCAACGGAAGAAAAAACGTAAAACATACTTGCCAATGACAGGTTTGTTGAGATGCAATTTTCTGTGTTGACAGATGTAACTTTTTCATACGGTGGTAAGTCGCAGAAATCGCAGAAGTCACAGAAATCGCAGAAATCGCGGAAGTAGCAGAAATAGCAGTGACGGAGGGATACACGACCTATGTTCCTTAACTGCGACTCTTAACTGCGACAAATCACAGTTAAGAATAACAGATACTGAAAAGTAGCATTCACAGAAATCACAGATATCGGAAAATCGCAGTTCAGCCCATCACTACAGCTTACACCAGCCATTTTCCAGTGGCATTGTTGGAGCAGTGAAGTATTGTTTATTTTCGGCGTGTCTCATGTAAATTTGGTCAGCTTTGTTTTGCAAGGTAAGTGCTACTATAAGTTGCTTTAATGTAATTCTTGCATATCAACTACTAACCCTAGATGAAACCTTTAATTTAATTGTAGATTTGGCCCGCTATTTGAATTAGGTGCCGAGTTATGCTTAGGTTAGTCATCAAACTTACAGTGGGGTAATGCCACGCAGCTGTTGAAGTGCGTGGTATTCCCCCTTGCACGCTATATTTTCGATACTAACGAGGTCTTTTTTTTTTTAATTTCAGATGGGTAGATGTTATAAAAGAAAAACCCAGAAAGCAAAATGGACGCAAGAGGAACTTTGTAAGGCTCTTGATGTCATCAAATCTGGAAGAAAAATAAGAGAAGTATCAAGAGCTTTCGGGATTCATGAACGAGAATGGACGTTAAAAATACCGAGGGTCCAAAACTTGGAAGAAACTCAACATTTTCGACAGAACAGGAAAATGAGATTAGGGATCATGTTATTACAATGTCCAAGCTGTTCTATGGCTTTACATGCATCCAGCTGCGAAACATTGCATTTGAATATGCAGAGGCTAACAACATTGCAAACAATTTTGATAAGTCATATAGGTTAGCAGGAAAGGATTGGCTAGCTATATTTTTAAAAAGAAACCCAAGTGTTAGCATGAGAAAACCTGGAGCAACCAGCATTAACAGAATACAGGCATTTAATGAAGAAGAGGTTAATGCATATTTTAAAAACTTAGAAGATGTCTTTGAAAAATATAAATTTAAAGAGGGGCGAGTGTTCAACGTCGATGAAAGGGGCATAAATACTGTACAAAAGTCCGAGAGAATTTTGGCTCCTAAATGTGTTAACAAATAGATGGGGCCACGTCTTGGGAAAGGGGGAAAAAGGTGACTGTGATATGTTGTTTCAGTGTTGCTGGTACCTACATCCCCCCTATGTTTATCTTCCCCAGGAAGAGGATGTCAAATCTCTTAAGTAAAGGTGGACCAGTTGGAGCGATATATTATTGTTCCGTCAATGGCTGGTCCAATGAGTCATTATTTTTCAAATGGATCCAACATTTTCAGAACAGTGTAAAATCAACTATTGATTACCCTGTGCTGCTGATTTTAGATAATCACAGCAGCCACATTTCACTTGAAAATTTTGAATTTTGTAAAAAAACATTCTATTGTCATGGTAACCATACCTTCACACACTTCTCACAAGCTTCAACCAATAGATGTTACATTCTTTTCTTCTTTGAAATCAGCCTTCAATCGTGAATGTGACATGTATATGGTCACAGGTGTATCAAAAAATTACACCATTTGAGTTAGCAGAACTTTTTAATAAGGCATTTATTAAGGTCGCTACCATGGACAAAGGGCAGTCAGGGTTTAAGGCAGGTGGGATTTGCTCTTTCAATCCAAACAAATTTCAGCATGATGACTTACAACAATGTGAGATCTTCAGAGATGTTGTCCTTGAAGATGAACAAGTTCCGAATGCTACAAATGGAAATGAAGTGGTTGCATCTGCAAACGAGCCACATATCCCCGAAAGGAGTCAAGAACAGATTCCTGGATCTCCAGCAGATGATGTTCCACTTCTAGTAGGCCTAGAAGAGGTCACAACATCAACTAAGAGGGCATGTGTTAAGCACGTTGGTGTATTTGACATATCTTCTGTTCCTAAACAAAAACAACTTCTTCCTAAGACGAAAAAAGCCAAGGGAAAGTCAGTGATCCTTACAGCAACTCCAGAGAAGAATAAACTGCTAACAGAGTTATCAATAAGGAGCAAAAAGAAGCCATGAAAAAGAAAGCTGAAGGAAACAAGAAAGGAAATATTAAGGATAAAGCAGATAAGAGCAGAAATCTGCAACTTACAAAAGTCTCGAAAAAGAAACAGACATGTAAGAAGAGAGACCACCAAGAAAGTGAAAGTATCAGCGAGGATGACCTAAATCTGGACTTGCAGAACATTTGTGATGACGATGAAATGGACGATATTGATCCATTGGCGACTTCAAAAGATGTCTGTTTAGTTTGTGGAGAGTTTGGTATCGATGTATTTCTTGCAGCAGATGATGAAGAATGTAGTGGCTGGAAGACTCCAAAAGGTTACAAGTGCGATCTTTGCTGTATGAGAAAATGAACTCTTTTTCACAACAATAAAAATGTAAAAAAATAAAATTATAAGAGATGTTTGTAGAATTACATTATTTCGTTCTTAAATATACTGTTTCCTATTGGGGTGGGGAATACCACGCATTTGCACTTTTTTTTATTTTAATGTTCAAAATTAAGGTACTGTTTATAACTATTTACAGACGATTGGAATATGTGGAGAAATGTCCATTGTATGGTATGTACTTATTTTCGTAGATTTAATGACGTAACGAATGGTTCACATCGATTTTTCCTTAGGTGCGTGTATTTCCCCCGCTCTCCCCTAACACTCAGGCCTTTTAAAGAGGGCATTATGGCGACTTTTCTTTTTCTTGTGTGAGTGATAGGCCTACACTACGGCAACGGGTCAAAATTGGTCTACAATAAACTGGCCTCCTAGTAAATTGTTGAATCGTGGAGAAAAAGTTTTGCGCCGCAAGAAACTCGTGGATCTGAAAACATTTCTACTACCACCTTCTAACTTTGGACTAATGAAAAATATGATGAGTGGCCCAAAGATGGAGAATTACGCACGTATCTCTGGGAGGTTACCTCACCTATCAGAAGCGAAATTCAAAGATGGCGTGTTTGTTGTACCTGACGTTCGAAAAATGTTAGATTCCAGCTTTGAATAAAAAATGAATATGAATGAGAACAAGGACTAGGTATCAATCAAGGATGTCGTTACTGTGTTTTTAGCCTGCAAAAAGGGTCCATACTATTTTTCTGTGCAGGCAACTAATTGGAAAAATCCAAGAAGTTACACTGAATCACGAGGCTCAAGATCCATCCTTGGAACAGTAACCTTGACTTTTTCCGAAAACTGGGGCGATGCCTGTGAGGAGGGGACATCAAAGCGATCTAAAGACAATACCAGGGTCTCCGGAATACCAGTATGATGGGAGACGGCTGTTGATCATTTCACTTGCAAAACAAATTCATGGGAGAAAAAGCTACATCTGATGCTTTAAAAAGAGAGAAAAGAAATATAAGCCAGTGAAAACACAATTCCTGTTTAATGAAGGTGTTTTCACCTTTGTTGTTGTTCTGGTCCGGTCCTATGCAGCTTTTCGCACCACTCTATCCTGTGCAAGCCTCTTCATCTCCGAAAAACTACAGCACCCTGCATCCATTTGAGCCTGCTGACAATATTCACGCCTTGGTCTGTTCCACAATTTTTACCCCCCCCCCCCCCCCCACTTCCCTCCATTATCAAACTGATGATTCCTTGATGGCTCAGGATGCGTCCCGTCAAACGATTCGTTGTTTTAGTCAGTTTTGCCATAAATCTTTTTCTCCCAATTCGATTCAGTACCTCAGCATTAGTTACTCGATCTATCCATGTAATCCTAAACATTCAGCTATAGCACCACATTTGAAAAGCTTCTATTTTCTATTTATCTCAACTATTTATTTCCCACTTTTCACCTCTGTCATGGCTACACTTCACATAAATACCTGCAGAAGAGACTTCCTTGTGTTTGATATTTATCTTTTCAGGAAAGGCTTTCTTGCTATTGTCAGTATGCATTTTATACCTTCTCTACTGTGGCCATCACTAAGGTATTTTACTAACCAAATAGCAAAACTCATCCATTCCTTTTAGTGTCCCCTCTCCTACTGTCATTCCTTCAGCATTACCTGAGTTAATTCGACTACATTTCATTAGACTTGCTTTGCCTCTGTCGATGTCCATCTTATAACCCTTTTTAAAGACACTATCCATTCCATCCAAGTGCTCTTCAGATTACTTTTGTGCCTCTGATAGGATTACAATTTCGTCAGCAAACTTTATGCTTCTTCTTCTCCTTGAACCTTAATCTTCTTTCCAAATTTCTTCTTGAATTTTTTAATCTTCTTCAATATCCAGATTGAATAACATTGGGTACATGCTAAAACCCTGTCCCACTCCCTTGTGAACCATTGCTTCCCTTTCATATCCTTAGACTTTCATGTTCATACCTCAATGAAAACTTTGTTCATATTGACAATTCCACAGTAGGACATTTAAGCCCTGATATGGAAGCTGTATGAGAGGTAGTCATAAAATTTCTAATCTGGAAAAATCAAGCTGTGACCCTGAAACTTGGTGGTGGTGTTAATCCTTCTCTGCACATTCACCCTTCAGTGAGTCATTTTTTCCCAAAGATTGACGGTTTGTTGGAGACCTTTGTTGTATAAAGCATGGATCAGAATATCAAAGTGATTGATAGTTGAGCATGGGAAGGAGGGATATTGTCAGTTGGCTATTAAGCGTAAGCGCAATATGGTAGCAGCATCTGTGATCTCCGAACTGAGTACGTTCATATGTTCGTTGTTAACGTGAAGTATGGAGTTTGCTTTGCCTGGTCATAATAGTGTTCCCTAAGCAATTTCTCAGTTAGCTTCACACATTCCGTAAAAGAAAGAAACCGCACAAAGAAACAAAGGAAAGAACAATCACAACAGTTATGTTAATACACCGTAATTATTGTCCACAGTTGAGTAGCAGAGCGATGTGACAATTGTGCGCAGGACAGAGGATGTGACCAAACAGTGCTCTGCTTGTTGCTATGACAGCTGTCCTGTAAACACATAGCTGTCAGTCACTTTGTTATTCTGATCCTGGTTATAGAAGTCTGCATTTCGACTGTTCAACTCAGTTGTCAACCTGGAAATGTCTGTCGTGCAATTGTTTCTTCATCTGAGGGAACAGGGACAAGTCATTGAGTGCCTTATCAGGAGAAACGGGATTAGGCAACAAAATGATAGCTCAAGATGCAGCATGTGTGACTCCTGTACAGAATGAGGAGGAAAAGCACACCCTCGGACAATTCTCTGCCACGTTACATCATTACATCCTCCTGTAACTTCAGGAGATTGGGACAGTAACCTCCCGTGACAGTTTACCTCTAAAGAGCAATATGTTTTAGCATCACATCATAGTGTCCCAAAAAATTAATGAATAACCACTCCACTTACTACAATGTTTGCTGGGCGTGGTGGCCGAGCGGTTCTAGGCACTTCAGTCCGAAACCACGCGACTGCTACGGTCGCAGGTTCGAATCCTGCCTCTGGCATGGATGTGTGTGATGTCCTTAGGTTAGTTAGGTTTGCTTAGTTCTAAGTCTAGGGGACTGATGACCTCAGATTTTAAGTCCCATAGTGCTCATAGCCATTTGAACCCTTTTACTACAATGTTGTTTGTCTTGGTCCACGACTGGTTGTGGCGACTATGGCGAAACAAATTTCTAGTGGATCTCAGAGCAACAAATAATGCTTTACCATACCACAATTTTCGCCAACGGCCTTGCCGCAGTGATAACACCGGTTCCCGTCAGATCACCGAAGTTAAGCGCTGTCGGGCTGGTCTAGCACTTGGATGGGTGTCCATCCTGTCTGCTGAGCGCTGTTGGCAAGCGGGGTGCACTCAGCCCTTGTGAGGCAAACTGAGGAGCTACTTCACTGAGAAGAAGCGGCTGCGGTCTCGGAAACTGACGTACGGCAGGGAGAGCGGTGTGCTGGCCACATGCCCCTCCATATCCGCACCCATTGACGCCTGTGGGGTGAGGATGACACGGCGGCCGGTCGGTACCATTGGGTCTTCATGGCCTATGACCTGTTCGGGAGGAGTTTTATACCACAATTTTCAGATCCATTAGAAAATGGCTGCAATATGAACGCTGCAACCAGTCTTGGACCAAAATAAACATTGTAGCAACTGGGCCAGTTATTCATTAATTCAAAATACAGTTGCAGAGCGCCAGCGCTTCCCAAACATGGGTAAATTGACGATAATACTCCCAAAGGACACTCAGCATCGTTTGCCAGTTGAGTCCACATGGTTCCATTGCTATCTTTGCTGTAGAGTCTTCCATTCTTACACTCAGTACTCGTTCATGGCCAAAGGTGGATAAAGACGTTACCTGATCTGGACTGACACAGCTGCAACATTTCTGCTGCTGGTTGGTTCAGAGGGCAATTTGAACGGGTGTGAGCTGGTGCCGTACTTTATATTCAAAATGTGCAAAATGTTACAAACTGATTCTTACCTGATTCTCGCTTTTTTCCGATATCGTCTCAATTATGATACACAGATCTTAGACCAGCTAGGCTTCCATTTCTCTTACGATTACTGTATCTTCGGAGGTGGTCTGAAAGTTGGTCACTGCGCATGAGCCACCTTATCCCCTGTGGACAGAATAAGGTGGCTGATGCGCAGTGACCAACTTTCGTCCAGAGCTCTGGGCGAGTACCTTCGTTTGTTTGGAAGAGGAGGCCCACAGTGTTCGCCATCTTTCGGTCAGTCAGCGATGACAGACTCAAGGTGCACCTTCTCTAATCTTTCTCAAATGATTTTACAGAAACTATCGTAAAAAAACATCTTAGCGTTACTTATAGCCTTATATGTCGGCCTCATGATGATGCACCCATCATTTCCTTAATGGCCATAGTTATTGTGATATTTACATGGAAGTAACAAACTGCCCGAAATTTGAAAAAGTATCCAATGAAAAATGGGGGCCGCTGTTATTTTATATTTGGTGCATATTACATAATATGTTGCTGCATATGAAATTTAGATAACATATCGAATTTTTTTCAGACTTGTGTAGCGGTCTCTGTCACCAATCTCGAGAAAATTGATCTGATGTAGCACACTGATGCTATTGCGTGTGCCAGCGATAAAGCCATAATGAAATATCCGCAACATTCCTCATATTTCGTAAACGGTTTCAGGTATCGAGATGAGATTTTGGCAAAGTATAGCACACAAAGAAGAGAGTATTTTACCATACGGTTATTATTCAAAACTTAATTATCTGCCATGTTATTACACTATCATCATACTTTTTTGATGGTAGAACGTAATTTTTGGGGGTCATTGATAGTTCGTGAGTTGACAAATGCTATGGGTTTTCGAACAACATAACTGAAGAGATTACATGTTTATTTTGTACTGAGGATGTGCTTTTTTTAATAAGCTACTGATCTTACTTTTTCTCAGTTCCTCACTTAATAAACCACTGTTTGAAAATTCTCTCGCAGTTGCGTCTGCACAACATGTAAGCTCCGCTGTGTTCTGGCAAAAAGAATCAAATTTTAACGTGGCAGCAAGAGAAATGTCTAGGTTTTACTCAAAATTCGCCACTCATGGCTCTTCTCTGGAAGTTAAAAATTGTTAAGAAGCCGAGAGAAAATGGATCGCTGCATTTTCAGCGGAATTCTTTTTAGATGTTAATCAAAGCAGTGCAAGTGCAAGTGCGGGCGCATCGGAGCTCCACTTAATATTTAAAATGTGAGCGCAAGCTTCAGTTCAGAGCGGCACCTCCCCTCCAGCTCTCGTCTTTTCCCTTACAGCGTCTGCCCGTAACCCTCACAACTACTGCTCTCCACACGCGACCTGCGGACTGCGCATCTATCGGCCACGGTATTCTGCGTGGACTCTGCTTTGATCTTCGTCGTCAGACTTGTCTGACAACACTGGAAGCGTCCACGCCACAGAATTAACACATATTCACGACACAGCTGCTCATTTTTGTTATACTATGCGACTGCAGCGCTCCAAGTGGCCAGCGAGCTTCACTTCTGAACACGATATCACATAAGTGCAAGTAGTATCGCTTATATTGATTCGTAACATACAGCATCATCATCGTGTTTGGACCTAGGGCAGGTCTTGTAGCTCTCCATGCACTCCTGCCTTCGTTTTCTCGTAATTGCTTTCCACCCTCATACTATCCACCACCTAATATCATCTATGTTTCCCATTTATCGTTCCTTCCACAGCATCGCCAGTAAACACTCTTCTCATCTAATGTCCAAGCCAGTCGTATTTCCTCTTCCTGTATCTAGTTCTGGTACTGATACTGAGTAAGAACCCCTTCTAGCTGGACAGATATTGCCCAATCAGCCTTACTTGCTCAAATGCATGATGAGCAAGCAGTTGTGTTGGCTCTTGAGTCTCGGGGCCCTTTGGCTGCATCTCAGGGCAGTTTTTGTAGAGGCCGCTACACTACTGATAATTGGTTCACCTGGAGTCCACCATCCAGCTGCCCTTTGCACTTCATTGCTGCCTTTTTTCACCCACAGAAGGCTTATAACACTACATGGTGTCACCACATCATAACTACGTTACCTGAATGGGATCTCAGGGGTCCACTCCCTATTTTTGTCCAGGACTTCCTGTCACACCATACATTCCATGTTCAAGTGGGCGCTTCACTCGGTACCCCCTATATCCAAGAGAAAGAGGTCCTGCAGGGCTCTGTTCTGAGTGTACCCCTCTTTCTGGTGGCCATCAATAGTCTAGTGGCAGCTGTAGTGTCTTCGGTATTGCCCTCCTCATAAGCTGACGATTTTTGCTTTTATTGTTGCTCTTATAGTACGGTTGTCGCTGAGAGTCATGGGCCCTCACCCATGGCTTTCAGTTTTCAGCTGCCAAGACTCATGTCATGCACTTCTGTCACTGCTCTGCTGCCCACCTATACCTAGAGCTTTTCCTAGACAGTCATTTACTTCCTGTAGTTGAGACACACCACTTTTCTGAATGGTCTTCAATTCCCAGCTGACATGGCTTCCCCGCCTTCGCCAACTTCAGCAAAAGTGCTGGCGACATCTCAATACATGTCGCTGCCTCAGTAGCCCTAGCTAGGCTGCAGACCACTCTGCCCTTTTGCAGCTCTATAAAGCCCTGATTCAGTCCCTTCTTGACTACGGGAGTCTTGCATATGATTCAGCATCACTCTCAGCATTGCTGCTACTGGACCCCATTCATCATTCGGGGGTCCCAATTGCGACATGAGTCTTCCATACTAGTCCTGTGAACAACCAACTAATCGAGAATGGAGTCCCTTCATTACTTCTCAGGCGCCAACAACAGCTGCTGAATTATGCTACATGCATTTGTAGCTTCCTTGAAGATCCCAACTACCATGTCCTTATCCCTGGAAGGGAGCTTCACCTCCTGCAGCAGCGACCCAGAAAAGGGTTTGCAATTGCTGCATGCCTCCATTGTCTCTGTTTGGCACTGCAATGTCCTCTACTGTCCCTTTTGGTCAGGGAGACATAGCTCTACCCCAAAGGCTTGTGCCCCGATCTTGGATTTGCCTTGAAGTCTCCTTTGGTCAAAAAGATTCCGTTAACCCCACGATTTATCGCCGCCTGTTGTCGGCGTTCTTGAGAAGTGACTGGGTTTGGGATTCACTGATAGCTCAACAGTCGATGGATGAACAGGCTTTGCATACACACATGCACAATGCAGTGAACTCCACTCTTTGCCAAACAGCTGCAGTGTCTTCACTGCTGAATTGATGGCCATTAAATTAGCCCTTAACTTCAGCAGCCTTCACCCACTGGTTACAGTTATCCAGGATGTTGTCTCTGACCACCATCAGACTAGGCACCCAGTAGATTTCGTTGGAGCCCTGGTTATGTTGGGATTTCAGGAAATGAACGAGCTCACCAGTTGGCCAAGCGGGCCACCAGGGGGTTGATTCTGGAAATGCGGCTCCTATAACTAGACTTTTAGTTGTTTATATCCCATTGATTTCTGGAAGTGTGGAACTGGTGATGGTCTGCCCTGATCTCCCAAATAAACTCAGGACAATTAAGGAAACTATTACCACGTGGCAGTCTTCCCTGTGTGCTTCTTGCAATGAATCCTCTGTCCTCTGTCCTCTGTAGACTCCACAATGGCAATACTTGGCTGACCTAAGACCACATTCTCAGACATGCGGATCGCCCTCACTGCAGATGCGGAGCCCACCTGGCTGTGAATCATATACTGCCCTAATTCGGTTGCTTTGAGGTGGCACCTTAATCTTCCTGACACGATTCCTCTGGTGCTAACTCAGCCGAGGTGTTACGTTTTGCCAGCGAAGATGGTTTCTATTCATCCCTGTAAGGTAGGGCTTTTTGGGATCATTGACAGCCTATGGTCATCCCTCTCTGGCTCCCCCCCCCCCATCCCCACCCCCTACGGGTCACTTAGTGGCCCTTGCTAGTTGGCCCAGACTGACCTCTACCTTTCCATCTTTTTCTTCTATTTATTCCTTATCATTTGTTGGTTTTAATGCCTTGTCTTGGCTTGTCTGTGTTGTCTTTTCTCTGGGATTTTTCTCTGCTTTTTATTGTACAGTCTTAGTTACACTTAGTTTTTCCAGGATTTGCCTTTCGCTTCCTTCCTTTGACTACTACTCCTAGTTTGTCAGTTACTGGATGAAGGGACTGATGATCTTGCCATTTAGTCCTTTCACTCCAGACCAACCAACCACATGTTTTTCATTTTAAATAACTTTAAAACTTGAACACTTTCTAGCAAAATTCATACAACTGCTAATCTAATGCATTAAAATTGTTTGCAGAGCGGCACTTCATAAAATCAAATCAAATAATGCGCAGTTAACTTACTCTAGTCAAGGGAACATTGTGCATGACTAAGAGACGGAAATAAAAACATTTCTACTACAAATAACTTAAAACTTATATTACAACATCCCATTATAACACTTTCTAATAAATTCAAACAACAAATGAGCAAAATACTCTGGCTGACAAATAAAGTGAGCCTAAAATAATAATTAGCCTATCAAACACACTGCCCGACACGGTTATAGGCTCTATTGTATTTATAATCTTTCAGTAATCAACACGTTTCTTACCTAATCACAGCACGCCGAGACATTTAATCAGTTATTCTTCTTGCTCCTCACACGCAAATGGAACAAAGAAACGCTAACACATAATGCAACAATAAGTACCGTCAGCCATGCACCTGACAGCATTAAGAGTTTAGATGTAAATGTAGAATATGGAAACTCGTAACGTATGGTTAAATTAATGATGTCACATAAGTCGTATTTTCATTCCGCCAATACCGACCTAAGTTCCCTTTGATTTTCCTTAATCTTCCTCTGAGAACGCAGAAATCTGACTTCGCGTGGAAAACTGCAAGGACTCCATCTTTTGTGACATTTCTATGGATTAGGGATGGCGGTTATCGCTCATACAACCAACATTCGGTTATATCGTTTTTTTTTTCAACGCCAGTTTAACGTGACTGTTAAAATAGCCCGAAATAACCGTTTTCTGAAATAAACTATTTTCTGTTTTTTTTATTATTATTTCCTATTATAAACGCAGAACTCCAACAAAGATTGAAAAATTTTGGGTCCTTCACTTTCAAGATATATAGAATAAAAATATTAAATTAAATACGCATATAAAAGAGCAGTCCGTTCACTGTTCGATTCTCGAAAGGTGATAAGTGGATGAATACTGCAAAAAAACCACAAGTATTCTCCTATTGATTCTAACTTTTTGAAACTCCTCTCAAGAACAATACTGTAATCGAGGATCATACCACTGTTTGGGGGTTATGAATAATCATGCACGAGGATGACAATGAGTGTGCAGACCTATAATTTTCATGTTAATTTGACAGTTTTCAAAGAGTATAACCAGATAAAAGTATATTATGTAGACACAGGCTGCAGATGAGCTACTTTCTATTTGTATCGTAAAGTACGAATAAATTGTAAAATTTTAAGTTTTATTCTCGCATGATGTCGCAAGTTTGTCGTGGCTCCTCCTGTTTTTAATCTATTAAAGCAAATTGAGCATTGTACTTCACCGATACCGCACTTTGCAAAATACTTCCAGATTAGGTATAGTGCCATTCCGATGTCCGACGATGGCAGTCAGAGCATATGGGGGCAAATCTTGCACACCCCATGTACACGCGTATCATCTAATAGGCTATGCCACAAGGTACCCGATATACTCTCAGCGACGCTGTACCAATTCTTATCCCATGTGTTTGTCGGCATCATTGTTAAAATAGCATTGGTTGCTTTTCCCATTTTCTATTATAACGCAATATTTCAAAGGAATGTAAATTGTACGAATCAAAATTACACCTTTTCTTTAAAAAAAAAGGTTTATTTAAAAACAAAAAAGTTAAGCACTGCTGTTATTGCTTATTGATACTTCGGTTTTATCCACAGTTATTAGTAAAAAAAAGGAAAAACACCCATTATACAAGAGACCACACAAATACCGAAAATACCGGTTATTCAGACCTAAAATATCGGTTTTAAGCGGTCGGTTTTTCCCATACTTACTGTGGATTCGGTCCCTCTGAAAAGTGTTGTTCTCTATCCACACTTCGAAAGGGCTAAAACAGTATTCTGGTAACAGTTGCTCTCGCCTATCTAACAGCTTCCAAGGACAACAAAAATTACATTATCAGTGTTTCATTTAACTAATGACCGAAATTCAAAAATTTAAAACGGTGTCATAATCAGCTCATTTCTAGCTGCAAGTACGCTACAGGCCGTTAAAATTGCTACACCAAGAAGAAATGCAAATGATAAACGGTTATTCATTGGATAAATATGTTCTACTAGAACTGACATGTGATTACATTTTCACGCAATTTGGGTGCTTAGATCCTGAGAAATCAGTACCAAGAACACCCACTTCTGGCCGTAATAACAGCCTTGATACGCCTGGGCATTGAGTCAAACAGAGCTTGGATGGCGTGTGCAGGTACAGCTGCCCACGCAGCTTCAACACGATACCATAGTTCATCAAGAGTAGTGACTGGCGTATTGTGACGAGCTAGTTGCTCGGCCACCATTGACCAGACGTTTTCAATTGGTGAGAGATCCGGAGAATGTACTGGCCAGGGCAGCAGTCGAACATTTTCTGTATCCAGAAAGGCCCGTACAGGACCTGCAACATGCGGTCGTGCATTATCTTACTGAAATGTAGGGTTTCGCAGGTATCGAATGAAGGATAGAGCCACGGGTCGTAACACATCTGAAATGTAACGTCCACTGTTCAAAGAGCCGTCAATGTGAACAAGAGGTGACAGAGACGTGTAACCATTGGCACCCCATACCATCACGCCGGGTGATAACGCCAGTATGGCGATGACGAATACACGCTTCCAATGTGCATTCACCGCCATGTCGCCAAACACGGATGCGACCATCATGATGCTGTAAACAGAACCTGGATTCATCCGAAAAAATTACGTTTTGCCATTCGTGCACCCAGGTTCGTCGTTGAGTACACCATCATAGGCGATCCGTTACAGCCATGCGGATAAGACGCCTGTCAATTTGATTGATAGTGATGCGAGGCCGTCGGCCTGGGTGGCCGAGCGGTTCTATGCTCGCAGGTTCGAATCCTGCTTTGGGCATGGATGTATGTGATGTCCTTAGGTTAGTTAGGTTTAAGTAGTTCCAAGTTCTAGGGTACTGATGACCTCAGAAGTTAAGTCCCACAGTGCTCAGAGCCATTTGAACCATTTTGATACGAGGCCGTTGGGATCCAGCACAGCGTTCCGTATTACCCTCGTGAACCCACCGATTCCATATTCTGGTGAGAGTCATTGCATCTCGACCAACGCGAGCAGCAATGTCGCGATACGATAAACCGCAATTGTGATAGGCTACCTTCCGACCGTTATCGAAGTCGGAAACGTGATGGTACGCATTTCTCCTCCTTACACGAGGCATCACAACGACGTTTCACCAGGCAACGCCGGTCAACTGATGTTTGACTATGAGAAATCGGTTGGAAACTTTCCTCATGTCAGCACGTTGTAGGTGTCGCCACCGGCGCCAACCTTGTGTGAATGCTCTGAAAAGCTAATCATTTGCATATCAGAGCATCTCCTTCCTGTCGGTTAAATTTCGCGTCTGTAGCACGTCATCTTCGTGGTGTAGCAATTTTAATCGCCAGTAGTGTATAGAATTACGTTAAATTTATAAGATTAAGCCAAATATTAAAGCTAGAAACGGGGTGTACGCATTGAGATAGCATTAATTACAGCGCGCGAATGCCCTGTCGACATTCATCCAGTAGCTGAGAGTGAGAGAGCCCTTAGCAACTTCCAAAAAACGGTAAACATAATTTCAAACCCGTTCTATAATTTTTCTCGTCTACACGCGTAACGTCACATATTTGACACATTAACTCATTTGTGAAGTTATCAGACGCCTGAAGGTATTAAACACATCGCAGCATTCGTCAAAGAAACGGGGGGTGCATGTTTACTGGTAGTATACTGTCATCAGACAGCGAGGTCAACAAGGGAAATTCCGATGTAGACTAGCCGTTAGGCGGCTTCACACAACTTTCGATCACACCTCCCCGTAGTCCACGAAATTGCCAGACGTCCAGAATATCAGAATCTGTCGCAGCGCACTGGGGTCGGGAATTCCAGAAGTGTGTCTCCTTATAGTGGTGTCGAGCGCGCCCGGTTCTCCTGGTCGTTAGCGAGTGACGCACGCGATACCATAACGGCTCCTGCTTTCCTGTGTTTCTTCACACGTGTGCCACCAGAGTTACTCTGTCCACAGTTCAGAAGCTCCACAACCTGGAGAGTGTCTCGTGCCAGTAAAACGCCTGGCTTCGTTCACGTTTCGGACCGGAACCCCCGGAAATCGGTATCACGTGACTAGCTGCTGTACGCGCCTGCCTGTAATGACAGAACACATGACGCGAAACTATGCTCGCGTGGAATATGACTGTATACCAGTAGCTTTAAAATTCGTTTACTTTTTCTCGTTTTGACCCCTCAGTTGTCTATATGCACTAAACAAATTAGCGAGGATACTGTAATGGCTAGCTCCTTTTAAAAGGAAAAGTATGGTGCCAGTTACATTTCAGTTGTGCTTAAGGATTTTCGCCTGACAGGCAGAAAGCATGTGATTGCTACTTTTGTAACACATGTGTGACCCCGCTGTTGAAGTAGACTCAATATTGAACAGTAGTCAACATTTGTCGTAACGTTTGTGGTAAAGTTAATTATCACTGTGCAGTAAATATTGAGAAATGTGTTACTCTATTGAAGCTTTTCCCGAAAAATTAATACAAGAAGACCATACCACACGCTACTAATACACTCCTGGAAATTGAAATAAGAACACCGTGAATTCATTGTCCCAGGAAGGGGAAACTTTATTGACACATTCCTGGGGTCAGATACATCACATGATCACACTGACAGAACCACAGGCACATAGACACAGACAACAGAGCATGCACAATGTCGGCACTAGTACAGTGTATATCCACCTTTCGCAGCAATGCAGGCTGCTATTCTCCCATGGAGACGATCGTAGAGATGCTGGATGTAGTCCTGTGGAACGGCTTGCCATGCCATTTCCACCTGACGCCTCAGTTGGACCAGCGTTCGTGCTGGACGTGCAGACCGCGTGAGACGACGCTTCATCCAGTCCCAAACATGCTCAATGGGGGACAGATCCGGAGATCTTGCTGGCCTGGGTAGTTGACTTACACCTTCTAGAGCACGTTGGGTGGCACGGGATACATGCGGACGTGCATTGTCCTGTTGGAACAGCAAGTTCCCTTGCCGGTCTAGGAATGGTAGAACGATGGGTTCGATGACGGTTTGGATGTACCGTGCACTATTCAGTGTCCCCTCGACGATCACCAGTGGTGTACGGCCAGTGTAGGAGATCGCTCCCCACACCATGATGCCGGGTGTTGGCCCTGTGTGCCTCGGTCGTATGCTGTCCTGATTGTGGCGCTCACCTGCACGGCGCCAAACACGCATACGACCATCATTGGCACCAAGGCAGAAGCGACTCTCATCGCTGAAGACGACACGTCTCCATTCGTCCCTCCATTCACGCCTGTCGCGACACCACTGGAGGCGGGCTGCACGATGTTGGGGCGTGAGCGGAAGACGGCCTAACGGTGTGCGGGACCGTAGCCCAGCTTCATGGAGACGGTTGCGAATGGTCCTCGCCGATACCCCAGGAGCAACAGTGTCCCTAATTTGCTGGGAAGTGGCGGTGCGGTCCCCTACGGCACTGCGTAGGATCCTACGGTCTTGGCGTGCATCCGTGCGTCGCTGCGGTCTGGTCCCAGGTCGACGGGCACGTGCACCTTCCGCCGACCACTGGCGACAACATCGATGTACTGTGGAGACCTCACGCCCCACGTGTTGAGCAATTCGGCGGTACGTCCACCCGGCCTCCCGCATGCCCACTATACGCCCTCGCTCAAAGTCCGTCAACTGCACATACGGTTCACGTCCACGCTGTCGCGGCATGCTACCAGTGTTAAAGACTGCGATGGAGCTCCGTATGCCACGGCAAACTGGCTGACACTGACGGCGGCGGTGCACAAATGCTGCGCAGCTAGCGCCATTCGACGGCCAACACCGCGGTTCCTGGTGTGTCCGCTGTGCCGTGCGTGTGATCATTGCTTGTACAGCCCTCTCGCAGTGTCCGGAGCTAGTATGGTGGGTCTGACACACCGGTGTCAATGTGTTCTTTTTTCCATTTCCAGGAGTGTACATTGAAGATTGCTTTACATACATTTATACAGATATTTTAAACGCAGTTATTATTTTGAGCCCATAAATTACTGTAACGTTGAATGATAGTCCATTTAAATCAAGTACAAAAGCCTTCAAATTTCATAAACACTTCTCTGTTAACGCTTTGGGTAGGACACGAAACTATCATATTGTTTTAGGCGTTTGTATCACTGGTAAGGGTAGTCCATTGACATCTTCATCCCAGCGAAGTTAAAACTTAAAACTTTCAGTCTAAAACAGAAATCCAGATTAGTACCACATGTAAGGACATGTGTGTGTATCTCACGCCTTTGTGATAATGACTCGTCCAACTTTTGTTCACTTTTGGAATAAGACATCTTTTTAGCGAACAATGATAATATAGTTAATGTTCTAAATCATTGAGTGGCCTTTATGATTGTCATATGCAGTGCCGAATACTCCTTTGAGAGAAATATTAGTGTACAGAATAGTTTCCGCATAGATAATACAAACAAGAAAATGTCAATAGAATAAAGTGTATGTAAGCAACTGTTTTTCACTTATAACACAGTCACTACTCCCTCTGGTGTGAAAGTTGTTGACAGCTGGAGCGACACTAGCGCTCCAAGCGGCGAGAAAGCAGTCACATGTGTCATAAGGATACTGCTCGTTTTTAAAAATCTTCTGCTTCATTAACGGAATAATGGTTTTTGCATTCCATGCGTTAGTAAGTTATAAAGAGACGTAAGTTATTGTAAAATACATGAAAAAAAGAATCACACTGATTCAGTGACAAAAGAAGAAATCATTTCGAATATGTCTGTATCTGCAGTTTATTCCGCTGAGGGCAACAGAATATAAACACATATCATGCGTGAGAAACATATTTCTGTTGTCTGTTGTTAATATCATTGGCTTTTTCCTCGACACGTAAACTTTTTATGGAGTCCATTTATTCGCCTTTTTTTTACACTTCACTTGATTTTGTGCTACACGAACATTGTTGTAACTGTAATTGCTTTTGCTTCGAAAGGGAATGTGTTGAAGATTCTTGCCCTTTGTGCCTCAGACTTTGCGGCAACTGTAGAATTGTTTTCCCCTATGTAGGGAAACAGTTTTATTGCTTTTAACGATTTATTATCACGTCTATGTCGTTTTCCCTTAAGCTATAGTTGTGATGGCGTATTTAATACATTAAATAATGTAGGTATTACATTGATATAGGTTTCCTTCGTTCCACATTCACTGACTTGGCTGAAAGTGTAGGAAACAAAACTCTACTTTGTTGGATGGATATATGACGTCTTTCTTTAAAAGGCCAGATTTTTTGGCGTTTACTAGCAATTTTTTGTTATTAAGGGAAAACTACATTATTCAGTAGATGTTTGTACGTTACAAGGGAATCGCAAAGAAACTGTCCTTTATGCACCGTTTCGTATCACCCAGGGTCCTTAGAAAACTAAATAATCAGAAACGTGCTGTAATTTTTTATTTATTGTCGACTTTTATGGCACTAAATACACTCGCTATTATAAAAATTGTGATACAAATCAATATAAACGTTAGTACTCTCACTCTTCCAATATCGTATTCAGAAATGTTGCTTTCTGGTTGCTTGGGTCACTGCTATCGCTAGTGGTAACAAAACAACACGTAGTGACGCGACTCTTACGTTACACTGCGATTCCTGATTCTGTTAATAGCGTGTTACATACTTTGTGTGTGTGTGTGTGTGTGTGTGTGTGTGCGCGCTCGCTTACCATGTCAGTTTGAGATCTGTGTGTATGACCACCGTTTGACTCAGCATACTTATTCGGTCACTGAGTTTGTCATGGAATATGTAAATAGCAGCAGCCTCGATGTTATTTAAAATATGGATGTCGTATGAAAAACAATTAAGAGTACCTGTTATGCCTACTTTCTTTCCCACCTTAAATATGGAGTCATATTCTGGGCTAATTTGGCAGCAGCTAAAATGAGTTTCCGGAGTACAAAAAAGGCCATTAGTATTACAAAGGCCGGCCGGAGTGGCCGTGCGGTTCTAGGCGCTACAATCTGGAGCCGAGCGACCGCAACGGTCGCAGGGTCGAATCCCGCCTCGGGCGTGGATGTGTGTGATGTCCTTAGGTTAGTTAGGTTTAATTAGTTCTAAGTTCTAGGCGACTGATGACCTCAGAAGTTAAGTCGCATAGTGCTCAGAGTCATTTTATTCTACCTTTATCTCGTATTTATGTTTTGGAGACCTTCGTTCTTTTAAACTAACGTCATGGGTAACAAATTGCAGGATATTTCAACAATCACAATCCTCACCATAGGAACGTTGCTATTCTAATCGTTATCTTCAGTCCAAAGACAGATGTGATGCAGCTCTCCGCGGTATTGTATCCGATGCAGGCCTCTTCATCTCCGAATAATTACTGCAATGTTTGTAAGCTATTTCCTTTGCTGAAAGACTGCATCGCTTCAGGATTCTACCAATAAACCGCAATCTAGAGTTCGCCTGACCCGTTACTTGAGTAATCTGATCATTCCATTTGAGATCATCTCGAATAGTCACACCCAGATGCTTGACGGATGTTACCGCTTCCAAAGACTGGGCATTTATTCTGTACTCGTACATTAATGGGGATTTTCGCCTTGTTATATGCAGTAGGTTACACTTACTAATATTGAGAGATAACTGCCAGTCATTACACCACACATTTATTTTCTGCAAATCCTCATTGATTTGTTCATTGATTTCGTGTGACACTACCTTCCCTACTTTCCTGTAGACTACAGGAACATCGGCAAGCAATCTAAGGCCGCTGTCAATGCCACCAACCAGATCGTTTATGTAAAACGTAAAAAGCAGAGGACCTATTACGGTGCCCTGGGGCACACCTGATGTTACGCATGTTTCTGTTTAAGTCATCCCGTTCAGGACGACATACTGCTCCTTGTCTGTTGGAAAAGTTTCTATCCAACCACATATGTCATCAGATAGACCGTAATAATAATAATAATAATGGAGGCCCGGGATCCCCGTGGAGGCCCGGGAAAAGAATAGGCCTCCGGTATGTTCTGCCAGTTGTAAAAGGCGACGAAAAGAACAAACCACTAATAGGGCTAACCCCCCTTTTAGTGTGATTACTTGGTTCAGGACAGAACTAAAGAAGCCTCGGACAAGCGCCGTCATGGTCTGGGACGATGCTTCAACCCTATGCCCGCCCACAATGGTAACGACACTGCTAGCCAACTGGAAAATGATTTAAATCCAAATAGAGGTGTTTTGCAGGATATGCTTCCTGCAACCACTCTAGAAGGAAAACAAAGACAGAGGATGAGATGGTCAAATTAAGTTAATTGACACCTCATGTTCTGTTATTACCAAGCAACAAACCCAGGAACCAACACAACTGGATACAGATCACAAGTATACACAACATTTATTACCAGATACCCGGAATTAAAATTTTTAACACAACATCGACTAGCTGATTAGATCCGTGTAATAATAAAAAATAACAGGATACCCCAGTCAGAATTAGAAAACATCAAACAACAAGTACAACAAATACTGGAACAAAATTATGTGCAATCAGAAGAAGAAGAAAATACAGTAATGGACTCAAACATCCCAGAGAAAACAAACAAAGAACAAAACGCGTCAATTAAACAATCTGGTTCTGCCTTGCTCTGAACCCACTATCCAACATGCTAAATAATATATTGGACAACGAAGTGACACACATATTAGATATAGAAGAGAAATTTCAGCTGACATATATAGAATACAAAGACACAAATACAGACATTAGACCAATCTTGCATAGACCACCAAATAACCCACAAGTCGAAACAACAATAACAACTATCAACACAATCATACACAACAAAATAAATGAAAATACAACTATGGGAGAGTTACAACTACTGGTTTATGTAGGAGCACTCACTACACTAAATATACACTCTAGGCAGAGATCAGTACCAACCAACACACAGAAGAAACCCACAAAACCAGCATGGCAACACAGGCTACAGATCAGAATAGAAAAACTGAGAAAAGACATCGGACAGCTAACACAATTTATAAGAAATGAAATATCAGACAAAAAACGAAAAAGGTTAGGTAAAATCTCACAACATGAAGCAATAGAGCAATTAGATGAAAAGAAGCAGAAATTACAAGCATTGGCCAAACGACTTAAAAGGTACAAAAAAAGTGAAAATAGAAGGAAACAAAACCAAACATTCAACACAAACCAAAAGAGATTTTACCAAACAATAGATAACACACACATTAAAATAGACAATCCACCAAACATAACAGACATGGAACACTTCTGGAGCAACATATGGTCAAACCCGGTACAACATAACAGGCATTAACGGTGGATACAAACAGAAACAGACTCATACAAGATGATACCACAGTTGCCTGAAGTGATAATTTTGCAACATGAAGTCACCCAAGCAATTAATTCTACGCACAATTGGAAAGCCCCTGGAAAAGATAAAATAGCAAATTTCTGGCTAAAGAAGTTCACCTCAACACATTCACATCTAACTAAATTATTTAACAGTTACATTGCAGACCCATACACATTCCCTGATACACTTACACATGGAATAACTTATCTGAAACCTATAGATGAAGCAGACACAGCAAACGCAGCTAAATATCGCCCCATAACATGCCTACCAACAATATACAAAATATTAACTTCAGTTGTTACACAGAAATTAATGACACGTACAACACATAACAAAATTATAAATGAAGAACAAAAAGGCTGCTGCAAAGGAGCACGAGGATGTAAAGAGCAACTGATAATAGATGCAGAGGTGACATATCAAGCTAAAACTAAACAAAGGTCGCTACACTATGCATACATTGATTACCAAAAAGCTTTTGATAGTGTACCCCACTCATGGTTACTACAAATATTGGAAATATACAAAGTAGATCCTAAATTGATACAGTTCCTAAACATAGTAATGAAAAGTTGGAAAACCACACTTAATATCCAAACAAATTCAAATAATATCACATCAAAGCCAATACAGATTAAGCGTGGAATATACCAAGGAGACTCATTAAGTCCTTTCTGGTTCTGCCTTGCTCTGAACCTACTATCCAACATGCTAAATAATACAAATTATGGATACAATATTACTGGAACATACCCACACAAAATCACACATCTGCTATACATGGATGATCTAAAACTACTGGCAGCAACAAATCAACAACTCAACCAATTACTAAAGATAACAGAAGTATTCAGCAATGATATAAATATGGCTTTTGGAACAGACAAATGTAAGAAAAATATCATAGTCAAGGGAAAACACACTAAACAAGAAGATTACATATTGGATAACCACAGTGACTGCATAGAAGCAATGGAAAAAACAGATGCCTGTAAATATCTAGGATACAGACAAAAAACAGGAATAGATAATACAAATATTAAAGGAGAACTAAAAGAAAAATATAGACAAAGACTAAAAAAAATACTGAAAACAGAATTGACAGCAAGAAACAAGACAAAAGCTATAAATACTTACTCTATACCAATATTGACCTACTCATTCAGAGTAGTGAAATGGAGTAACACAGACCTAGAAGCACTCAATACACTTACACGATCACAATGCCACAAATATAGAATACATCACATACATTCAGCAACTGAAAGATTCACATTAAGCAGAAAGGAAGGAGGAAGGGGATTCATCGACATAAAAAACCTACATTATGGTCAGGTAGACAATTTAAGAAAATTCTTTCTAGAACGAGCAGAAACTAGCAAAATACACAAAGCAATCACTCATATAAATACATCGGCTACACCACTGCAATTTCATAACCACTTCTACAACCCTTTAGATCACATAACATCAACAGATACGAAGAAAGTAAATTGGAAAAAGAAAACACTACATGGCAAGCACCCATATCATCTAACACAGCCACACATCGATCAAGACGCATCCAACACATGGCTAAGAAAAGGCAATATATACAGTGAGACGGAAGGATTCATGATTGCAATACAGGATAAAACAATAAACACCAGATATTACAGTAAGCATATTATTAAAGATCCCAATACCACAACAGATAAATGCAGACTTTGCAAACAACAAATAGAAACAGTAGATCATATCACAAGTGGATGTACAATACTAGCAAATACAGAATACCCCAGAAGACATGATAATGTAGCAAAAATAATACGTCAACAGCTTGCCTTACAACATAAACTTATAAAACAACATGTTCCCACATACAAGTATGCACCACAAAATGTACTGGAGAACGATAAATACAAATTATACTGGAACAGAACCATTATAACAGAAAAAACAACACCACATAACAAACCTGACATCATACTCACCAATAAAAAGAAGAAATTAACACAACTAATCGAAATATCCATACCCAATACAAAAAATATACAAAAGAAAACAGGAGAAAAAATTGAAAAATACATCCAACTGGCTGAGGAAGTCAAGGACATGTGGTATCAGGATAAAGTTGACATTATACCAATTATACTATCAATTACAGGTGTCATACCACACAATATCCACCAGTACATCAATGCAATACGGCTACATCCAAACTTATATATGCAAGTACAGAAATCTGTAATTATTGACACTTGTTCAATTACCCGAAAGTTCCTAAATGCAATGTAACGTATACCGTACAGTTAAAAGGAAGTCATGCTTGATCAAGGTCCGCGTCACCTTCCATTTTTAACCAGACATAACGTCTGAGACAAGAAAGAAATAATAATAATAATAATAATAATAATAATCATAATCATAAAATCTGATTATGCAGGGTATACAAAAAAAACGGTCCAACTTCAGTTCATCAAGATATTACAAAAAGTTGATATGAACGCCGGTCCGAAAATCCTTATAGGTGTGGAAAGAATTCCCTCATGTACTCCTGGTTGTGTAATATACATCAGATTTAGAATTTTACTCACTTTTTCGTTTACCCTTTCTACTTTACCCGCGATTACAACTATGTGTTAATATTTTATCCATCTTCAGCAACTGTAGTTGTATGTATCGAAATAATCAGCAACCTGCTGCATAAAAGACATTTAATGTCTTAAACGGTTTCAGGCACTTAGTGCCCTTACTCAGAAGGTTATAACTATCGCATTATTTGCGAGTGTCAACAATAAGATCCATGCAGCATATTGCTGTGATCATGTGGTTCACAGTGCCTGTACTAAAATATGTTACATGCGTGTTATTTTGAAACGCGTGCAAATAGCACGATAGCTGTAATCTTCTGAAGAAGAACACTAAGAGCCTGAAACCCGTTAAGAAATTAAATTTCTTTTATTCAAGTGGTTGCTGATTCTTTCGATATACTTATGTATTTACTTCATTTGATGTCCGCCACAAGTTGCTACATCCAGCTTGATATCTAAATCGCTCGTCGCATTATCACAGTAGCTCTTAGATAGCATATCACGGGTCTCCCTTAAATCGTGCGCTTAAATAGTTTTCCCATTCAGAGATTGTGATGCACAAAAATCAACGGTCGCGTAGACAATACAGCCTTAGCCTGTGGCCTACATTGCTACAGGCATTTAGGACACGGATAATCAGAGCGTTATGGACAACACTGAGTAGTTAGCGCTTTCCTCCCTTCCATCGCTTCTTAATGGGAATGGGATTATGTAAAGTAAACTGTAGGAAACCAAGGAAGGTTGCAATACCACCATGGACATTCAGTAGTGGTATATTCTTATGATATGAGTGCCACAAAGAAACCAAACTCAGATGGGAAAAAAGGTATTTTGCAATACTGATGATGGTTGTGATGTTTCAGCATTGGTGCTCTGACTATTTATCAGGGCAAAACGTTTGCTTATATCGAGCATGAATGTATTATAGCATCACGTACTGTCTTGATGAGAGATGAAGGTGAGTAATGATGTTGGGTATTGCGTTCGAGTTTCTCATTGTGCAACGATATGATGTAAAAACTGCTGGAAAAACAAGAGACTGCTGATATTTGAGACAGATATCGGATGGGACAGGGCCTATGGGCTAGAATTGTAATGCTCTCTGCAACAATCAGGTGGAAAAATAAACTTAAATTTACAATTGTTGGGCAAAAATATGGAAACAGCGTGAGAAATGCATACTTAGAAATAAACGCAGACGCTGTTGTAACTAACCACGAACGGCATCTGCGCAGTGGCCTTAATACGTTGCAATAATCTGTCGTGGTCACCACAGCGTTCCCGGTAGTTGTGAGTGCGTTACGTCGGAACTAAGTGACTTTGAACGTAGGCAAATTGTTGATGCTCCTATAATGAGTGCTTCAGTATCAAAGATAGCCGAAGTGTTATGTGTTTCAATAGACACCGCATACAGGAAAAGTGGATAAACATCTTCCGCTAAGTCACATCGCGGATGAAAGTGAGTTTTTGAGTGATAGCGACGGACGGTTACTGAAGAAGATCGTGACGAAAAGAATAAGAGGACTACAGCTGCAAATGCCATGTCGCGCTCGAGAACCCAGTCAGCACAAAAACATGAAGGGTGCTCCATAAGCAGGAAATTGTAGGTCAAGCTGAAATTCCAGAACCACTATCAGTGACGCAAATGCCCGTAACAGGATGGTGATGTTTGGTTTGTGGGGCGCTCAAGTGCGCGGTCATCAGCGCCCATACAAAGGTCCAATTTTTTCACAGTCCAATTTTTACACAGTCCGATCGAGCAACTGTCACGAATTATGATGATGATATGATGACAAAACAAGCACCCGGTCCTCGGGCAGAGGGAATCCCCAGCCCGGCCAGGAATCGAACCTGGGACCTCATGATCCAGAGGCAGCAACGCTAGGCACTAGACCACGAGCTGCGGACGCCCGTAACAGGAAAATGTTTTGCCGAAGCCATCAAACCTGGACTGTGGAGCAGAGGGGAAAATGTAATTTGGTCGGATGACTCTCATTTCACTGTTTCCAACCTCTGGCACAGGTTGATTAATTTTTGTGACTGCTCAGCAAGGTCGCATTACTGCCAGAGACTGTTTTGGCTGGTTAGCTGCATCCCAAGGTACAACGTTCGTTCCCCAAAGGTGACGCTGCTTTCCAAGACGACAGAGCGCCTGTTCACACAAGTCACATCGTCCAGAACTGATTTTGTGAACACGAGCATAAATTTTCGCATCTCCCCTGGCCACCCCTGCTAGCGGATCTCAATATGGCAGAATGATATAACATCTACATCTACACTTACATCTACACGGTTACTCTGCAATCCAAACTTATGTGCCTGGCAGAAGGTTCATTGAACCACTTTCATACTACTTCTCTACCATTCCGCTCTCGAATGGCGCGTGGGAAAAAGGAACACCTTAATCTTTCCGCTCGAGCTCTGATTTCTCTTCTTTTATTATGATCATTTCTACCAACGTAGGTGGGTGTCAACAAAATATTTTCGCATTCGAAAGAGAAAGCTGGTGATTTCGTAAATATATCTCGCCGCAAAGAAAACCGTCTTTGTTTCAATGACTGCTACCCCAACTCGCGTATCATATCAGTGACACTCTCACCCCTATTGCGCGATAACACTAAACGAGCTGTCCTTGTTTGCACCTTTTCGATGTCCTCCGTCAATTCTACGTAGTAAGGATCCCACACTGCGCAGCAATATTCCAGCAGAGGACGCACACTTATGTAGGCTGTCTCTTTAGTGGGTTTGTCGCATCTTCTTTCTGCCAACAAAGCACAGTCTTTTTTTTTCGCCTTCCCCACAATATTATCTATGGTCTTTCCAATTTAAGTTGCTCGTAATTGTAATTCCTAAGTATTTGGTCGAATTGACAGCCCTTAGATTTGTGCGATTTATCGTATACCCAAAATTTATCGGATTTCTTTTAGTACCCATGTGGATGATCTCGCACTTTTCTTTGTTTAGTGCCATTTGCCACTTTTCGCACCATACAGAAATTCTCTCTAGATCATTTTGTAATTGGAATTGATCGTCTGATGATTTTGCTAGACGGTAAATTACAGCGTCATCTGCAAACAATCTAAAGAGGCTGCTCAGATTCCCTTGAAAACAAAATAGGTCCTATATTTATTCTTTCCAAGACGACTGGAAGCTGTTTCGTATGCCAACGGTTTTCCTACACCGTATTAGCGATGATGATGTGTTGTGGTTGTAGTGTTCCTTATTTTTTTCCAAACTCTGCAAATTCTCCTCGCACAGAGAGACTAGTTTCATTCAGTAAGTAGACGTAAGAATTAGCTTCTTCGATATGTTTGATACATATGCACCAATTCCCTCCTCCCCTCCTTATAAAAACAATTGCAGTTATCTATCAGTATTAAAACTTATAAATAATGAGGCAGCTTCAAAAATTACAAAAGGATTAAAGCAGAGGTGCTGCTTGTCTCCTACGTCGTTTAATATATACGTGCAAAAAGCCTTACACTTGTGGATTGCTGCTGTCATGGACTCTGCGGCTGGTCCCGGCAGAGGTTCGAGTCCTCCCTCGGGCATGGGTGTGTGTGTTTATCCTTGGGATAATTTAGGTTAAGTAATGTGTAAGCTTAGGGACTGATGACCTTAGCAGTTAAGTCCAATAAGATTTCACACGCATCTGAACATTTGAACTTGTGGAGTAGGAAATGTGCAAGAATGCGCGTTCGGACAGCGAAGGAGCCATGGTTGTACACATTGTATACTTCGCAGATCACCAGGTAATCGTGGCTATGGAAGAGGGTGATATCTGTTTTATGCAAAGGGAATTATTAGAACAATATTATAAGAGAGGATTAAAAGTAAATTTTCGAAAGACTGAATACCTTCGCAGTAGATAAAGTGCAGGAAACATGATAGTAGATGGCCAGCACATAAAGACAGAAAGGCAAGAAAAAATTTAAATATTTGGATAGCATCCTATCGGAAGATGGAACAAGTAATTGGGGAATACAGCAACGATAAGCCCTTGAGAAGACAGTAATCCAGAAGCGAAATCCTATGTCATGGACTTCTAAGGTAAGTTAGAAAGTAAAGAAGATTAACTATAGAAGTACTGTAGCGCCTTTAACAACTTATAGACGGGAGTGCTGGGAGCTTACTGGAGAAAAAAAACACAGAGTGAGAGTTGTAGAAATGGACTATCTCAGGAGACCATGTAGGATATCTCACCTAGACCATGTAAAAACTGATACTACGGACATGAGGCAAGCTTGAGAAAGCAACACAGGTATGGTAGAACAACGGCAGCTCGCCTGGAATTCTCATACAATGCGAATGACAGAAGGAAGATACAGTTTACGTACTGTCCTTAGAGGAGAAGAGGAAGACCAAATGTTTACTGGTAAAGGAAGTCATGAGGAAAACAGAAACAGAAGGCAAACCATCGAAAGATAGAAATCGATGGCAACAGATGTATGTGGGTTGCGGCGACAGGTAAAGGAACCCAACAGAAAAGAAAAAATTAGCCAGCTCATCCTTAAGTAGAACAATGTAATCAATCCGCTAAGGGTGGCAGAATGAAGTTCTCACAGCTCTTCCACATTTACCTACAGATAGAAGTGTGTTAGGGATCATTTTGCACCCATGGGTTAATTAGTAAAGTGGCAATTTTAGTCTTGCCACCTTCCTCCTCTGAATAAATTTCCGCGTACGACCATGCATATTGCTAAATAATTAATGCAAAAAAAAACAAGAACAGTACTGTTTGTTTGGTTGTGTTCATTCAGAAGACAAACCACATTCTTTTTTTCGTCAAATGTTCTCCGTCGCCCATTTGTTCACGTCGTAGTATCTTCGATCAACTGCGACGTGACAAATAATGTTCATACTTTTAAGGTTCACTGGTTTCTATAAAATTGCTGAACATTCTCACGAAGTTAAATGCTATTTAGTATTTTGCTGTTCGAAGAGTGGTATGATACAATATTAGCGAGAATTTGTCGTAAGTCCCAGAGGGAGAGTTAAATGTGCGTATTAGTGCATCAGTGCCTCACCGTTGGTTTCGGGATTCCCCACTCCGGTACGTGGGTCGCTCTTTACCGATGACGCAAGAACTGGGAACATGCTCGCGATAAACGGGGCCACCTTTCCTTAACGCGAAGGCAGCCATACGATTCTTGGAACGATGCTACAGAGCTAGATGATACTTAACTACGTTGTCCGATGCTTCTGTTTCCGTGAACTCATCTCGAAGTCTGATATTCTTCCTTGCAGGCTTCCCTCTTCGTCCCTTGTGTTGAGGTATTCACGAAGGCACCTGGGCTGGCGTGACACGATTACGAGCTAAGCAATATTGAAAAGTCGGCTTGTACTATGATTTGGTGCATCTGTGGTGGCTACAGATAAACACTACTGAAACTGCTAGCGACGTTTTGGGTAAACACAAGCGACCAAGCCACCAAAAAATTAATTTAAAACAAATTTCACAAACCTTTGTTTCACTTATTGATTTTGTAAAGTTGACAAGTAATAGCAAAGATCGTTAAACATTAATCATATACACCAGTTGAACCAACTTGGCCAAGCTGTCTTGAAAACTTGAAATTAGTAAGCGTAACATCAAAGACTTTAATATGAAGTCTAACACAATATTGAATTTAGTAATTATATAAGACTATCGTCATAGCAGTTCGGAAGACAGTTCCGTCTTCACCTATGCTCATGGACACAACTTTTCAAATGGTTGGATACAGTTCGATAATACAACTAAAACAGAGAAAAGATAAGTACACTGTAAAATAGTCAGAACGTAAAGTTTTTAATGCAAGCGAACATTAAGCAAAACAATCCTGATACTATATCTCTAAAAACAGAGTAATTACCCAACCACAAAGGTTATTCCATTTTAATTCTCTCTTCAAATCAGCATTGAACTGAAGCTTTAAACCAATAGCTTAAAACATTAATGTATCAAAACCATTCTAGTTCTGTAGCAGAAATGACGAGAGCACTTATAACAAAACTGATAGCTCAGGCTATGGAACAGTTTTATAAACCTTTCTTTTCTTTATTAGCACAACACGTAGCGTAACAACGAGTGACTTTGCAATACACTGTGTACATTAAATGGTAATGCCTTATAAGCACTTGCATGAAAAATTATGATGAATTTAAAAAATAGCCATTTAAAAAAAATCTAAACAATTTTATCTAGTAGAATCTGGATCGGCTAAGGCATTAACCTTTAGTTATACTCAGAGGGTCATTCAATAATTAAAGAGACAAATTGCTCTGGAGAAAAAAGCTGTTATTTTCACAAAACAATACTTTTTCTACTTTTCAATATAATCCCCTTGAACATTTATCCTTTTTTTCCAATGGGCTACAAACTTTTTTATTCCGGCTGCAAAGAACTCTTTATCTTGATGTTTGAACGAGTTTCCCACAAACTTTTTCACGTCCTCGTTGTCCTGGAACCTCTTCTCACGTAATTCCTCCTTCAGTGCACCAAACAAATGGAAATCACTCGGTGCTAAATCAGAACTGTAAGAGGGATGAGGAAGTAATTCCCAGCCCATTTTGTTGACGGTTCCACGGGTTAGTTGAGCAATACGACGACGTGCGTTGTCTTGTTGGAGAATCACACCTCTCCTCTAAGATCCACGACATATATCCCTCATGGCTGGCTTCACCTTGTTTAAAAGCAAATCCGAGTAGTATTGGCTGTTCATTGTACGCTGCTCTTCGAGATAATAGCAAAAGACTGGACCTTCAGCATCCCAAAACACCGTCAACATGGGTTTTTCCTGCTGATGCTTGGGTTTTGAATTCTTTCTTGAGAGGTGAGTTGGTGTGCTTCCCCTCCATGCTTTGTCTTTTTGATTCTGGCTCACAATAGTGAACCCAAGTTTCATCACAAGTTAAAATTTTGTTGAGGAACTTCTCACCTTCTCTTTCATAACATTCCTTCACTCTCAACCTTGTTTCCTTGTGTAGTCGCGTCAACTTCTTTGGGACCCATCTTGCACATGTTTCGCGGTACTTAGCCCGTTACAGATAATATTATGAACTGTACCAGTACCAACTCGAACCTTATCAACTATCATTTCCACAGTCACACGGCGGTCGGCACGAATAACGTCATCAATTCCACTTTCAAGTGAGGGAGTTGAAACTGTAACTGGTCGGCCAGAGCGGTGTTCGTCAGTCACTGAGTCGCGACCATTTTTGAACTGCTGTACCCACTTGTAAAAGTTTTTCACGATTCATACAACCTTCACCATAAACTTTATACATTCTACAGTATATATTCACTGGTTTCTTGCCTTCTGCAAGTAAAAAACGAATAACAGAATGTTGTTCGACTAATGTCGACGTTTTATGCGGACTCGCCATCTAGAATTGTATTTTTGAGGTTATAAACAAAACATTGTTGATATATCAGCTGATCAGGGCTCATCCCAGTGATGCCATCGTAAAGCCATAAAAGTACCAAACTTGCCCTGCTAACAGTTTTTCCCCCAGACCAATTTGTCTTTTTAATTATTGAATGACCCTCGTATTAACATGCAGATGCATCGAACACACAAGATGCTCAGTTTTGTGTGCATTTCAGTGACTTCTCCCAAAACCTGTACCAATCATCAACTGTCAAAATGCTGTGATGACTGCAATAGGCATCAAATCACTGCACACGTGGTCGGGTACATCCTGCGCGACCAGAAGTTATTTCGCTCCACTAGACATCAGTCGTATCACACAAATCATCAAATGATGCCGGGTAAACGGATCTGTACTGTAGTTAATAACAGATAACCTCTGAAGGTGGACGTCTGCCGAACTTGGCTACCACAGTCCACACCAGACAGTCTTGTGGCGATAACAATCATAATGATGACCACGCATTTTTCAGACATGCGATCTCACTGCGGCACCGTTAAATACTCGCTGACACTCAGAATAGCCGTCTTAAGTCACTGGGGCTGAGGCATCTGGCTACCGGTCGAGGCTGCTAGAGAGCATCGCCGCTGGTGACATGGAATCATCATCATCTTCGAATGCTAACGACACGTCAGCTAGGCGGTCTCTGCAACGCACGTAGGCTGTTGATAATGTGCAGAGATGATCGTAATCGATTCATTGCACTGGAGACAGTACCAACACAGTCTAACAACGGTCGCAACAATCCCTCTGTTTTTGTTGCCCACAGCGACAGCAGCACCCCAAGCGGCTAGCAAGCGACACTTCTGAATAAGATATTGGATGAGTGCAAATACCGACGTTTATTTTGATTTGTAACATAGTCTTTTACAATATGGATTGTATTTAGTGCCATAAAAATCGACAGTATCCGAGAAAAGACATCACATTTGTCATTCTTTAAGTTTCCTAATGTGCTGCTGGGTGACTGGCTCACCCAGGTTTTAGCTAAGAGGTCCGTCAGTCACGATTACCTACTTGTTTCACTTCGATTTCTGTTCTCTTTTCCTTGTGTTTTCTTTCCTTTTTAGTGCGCTTCTTCTCCTCTTGTTTTGCCTCTGCATGTGAGGATTTGGAACTGCGTCAGGTCTGTGTCTTTTGCCGTTCTCCTTGTTCGCTGTCCCGCTTCGTCCCTTCACCGCATGTGTTACTGTTTCTATGCGTTTGGGCGCTGATGACCATGCTGTACAGATATTTACTGAATAATGTCGTTTTCCTTTAAGAACAAAAAATTGCTAGTAAACACCTGACCCGTTGCAGGAAAACGTCATTTATCTAGCCACCAAAGCAGTGTTTTGTTCGCTATACTTTCCGCCAAGTAAGTAAATGTGGAATGTAGGAAACCTATATGGAATGAAATACACTCCTGGAAATTGAAATAAGAACACCGTGAATTCATTGTCCCAGGAAGGGGAAACTTTATTGACATTCCTGGGGTCAGATACATCACATGATCACACTGACAGAACCACAGGCACATAGACACAGGCAACAGAGCATGCACAATGTCGGCACTAGTACAGTGTATATCCACCTTTCGCAGCAATGCAGGCTGATATTCTCCCATGGAGACGATCGTAGAGATGCTGGATGTAGTCCTGTGGAACGGCTTGCCATGCCATTTCCACCTGGCGCCTCAGTTGGACCAGCGTTCGTGCTGGACGTGCAGACCGCGTGAGACGACGCTTCATCCAGTCCCAAACATGCTCAATGGGGGACAGATCCGGAGATCTTGCTTGCCAGGGTAGTTGACTTACACCTTCTAGAGCACGTTGGGTGGCACGGGATACATGCGGACGTGCATTGTCCTGTTGGAACAGCAAGTTCCCTTGCCGGTCTAGGAATGGTAGAACGATGGGTTCGATGACGGTTTGGATGTACCGTGCACTATTCAGTGTCCCCTCGACGATCACCAGTGGTGTACGGCCAGTGTAGGAGATCGCTCCCCACACCATGATGCCGGGTGTTGGCCCTGTGTGCCTCGGTCGTATGCAGTCCTGATTGTGGCGCTCACCTGCACGGCGCCAAACACGCATACGACCATCATTGGCACCAAGGCAGAAGCGACTCTCATCGCTGAAGACGACACGTCTCCATTCGTCCCTCCATTCACGCCTGTCGCGACACCACTGGAGGCGGGCTGCACGATGTTGGGGCGTGAGCGGAAGACGGCCTAACGGTGTGCGGGACCGTAGCCCAGCTTCATGGAGACGGTTGCGAATGGTCCTCGCCGATACCCCAGGAGCAACAGTGTCCCTAATTTGCTGGGAAGTGGCGGTGCGGTCCCCTACGGCACTGCGTAGGATCCTACGGTCTTGGCGTGCATCCGTGCGTCGCTGCGGTCCGGTCCCAGGTCGACGGGCACGTGCACCTTCCGCCGACCACTGGCGACAACATCGATGTACTGTGGAGATCTCACGCCCCACGTGTTGAGCAATTCGGCGGTACGTCCACCCGGCCTCCCGCATGCCCACTATACGCCCTCGCTCAAAGTCCGTCAACTGCACATACGGTTCACGTCCACGCTGTCGCGGCATGCTACCAGTGTTGAAGACTGCGATGGAGCTCCGTATGCCACGGCAAACTGGCTGACACTGACGGCGGCGGTGCACAAATGCTGCGCAGCTAGCGCCATTCGACGGCCAACACCGCGGTTCCTGGTGTGTCCGCTGTGCCGTGCGTGTGATCATTGCTTGTACAGCCCTCTCGCAGTGTCCGGAGCAAGTATGGTGGGTCTGACACACCGGTGTCAATGTGTTCTTTTTTCCATTTCCAGGAGTGTAGCTGCATTATTTGACGCACCAAATAAGCCATCACACTCGTAGCAAAAGGGAAACCGACACAGACGTGATAATAAATCGTCAAGAGAAAAAACAGTTCCTATCAAAATGCAGCAAAAATCTCATGTATTCAGTTTTGGAGCAAAAGTAATTACATTTGCAAACATATTCGTCTAAGACAAAGTCAAGTGAAGACTAAGAACGGTCGAATCATTATGCTCCACACTTTTTATTTTTTTTATTTTTACTGTTAGACAGTGCCTATGACAATAACAGCAGACAACAGCAGAAATGTGTGCTCCTCATGGATGAATAATGTGTTTACATTCTCTTGCTTTCATCGGAGTAAGCCGCAAATATACACATATTCGAAAGTATTTCTTCTCGAAAATGTTGTAGCTTACGTCACTGAGTCAGAGAGATTGAGCTGTTTCTACACGTTTCACGATAATTCGTGTGTTGTGGCACATTACTACTGACTGTAACCCTAAAATATAACAACTGTTTTGCTAATTACGCAGAAAATAATGAAAAACGAACATTATTCGTATGACGCATGGGAGTATGTGCTTTCTTGACGCTTGGAACGCTGGTGACACTGCAGCTATCAAACGGGAATAACTTTTGCACCAAAGAATGTCGTAACTGTACGTATTAGACTCTGGTACCAGACTGGCCCACTTACCATGGTTGCTGAATCAGAACCAAGACAGTAGTTTGTCTTTGTGATTTTGTTACCAGCACCTGCACTTTAATTTCTATATTATTTTCATAAACGTCATCAAGTAACCAAATATCTTTTAGTACGGTATCTGGACAAATCACAAACCAATGCATATACATTTTATCAAAATAATGATGTAACGTTTGTTGTGTAACGCTCACCTGGTAAGATGGATATTCCTGCCGTTTCCACTGTTACAGAGAAATTATTCCGCAGTAGACTAGGTGGTAGGTTTTATTTGGAGCCGTTGTTTGGTGAAATCAGTTTCGTAGCTGGGTATAAAATTTCTCAACATATATTGAACACACGTGCATTGTTAATTTGCTCCGGTATTTCAGCTATGCTTCCTTTGTGAGTTGAACTTATTATTGTGTAGACGTCATTGTGGACCGAGCGAGCTGGCTCAGTGGCTAACACACTGGATTCACATTCGGAAGGCCGCCGGTCCAATACCGCGTCCGGCCATACTGATTTAGGTTTTCCGCGATTTCCCTAAATCGCTGCAGGCAAATTCTGGGATGGTCCCTTTGAAAGAGCACGGCCGGCTTCCTCCCCCGTCCTTCCCTAATCCGATGAGACCGATGACCTCGCTGTCTGGTCTCCTCCTCCAAACAACCCCAACCGTCATTGTAGAAGAATACCTCACGTGTTACAAAGAAGCAGATGCTTGGTGCAGTTGGATTTAGGACAAAAAGACGAGAGCGATGATGGCTAGCATTTAGACGATTCTTTAAGTCCTGGGAGAAGATCACATATCAGATTCAGACACTATGCATCCGAAATAGATTAGAGTGATCTTGTCTTCTCCGAGAATGAACGAGGTGGTGATGACTGCTTCAAAAAATGGCTCTGAACACTATGCGACTTAACTTCTGAGGTCATCAGTCGCCTAGAACTTAGAACTACTTAAACCTAACTAACGTAAGGACATCACACACGTCCATGCCCGAGGCAGGATTCGAACCTGCGACCGTAGCAGTCGCTCGCCTCCAGACTGTAGCGCCTAGAACCGCTGGCCACTCCGGCCGACGATGACTGTTTCAGAATAGGGGATATGAAGAGAACTTTCACTTGGAGTTAGTGCCCAATTGTACTACTAAGATGCTACACAAAAATATAATAAATAATAGATTCTTTGTGGTTAGGCCCTACCAGTCGGTTAGGTAATGGTCCAGACCAAGAAGAAATATGACGTTTATTTTTTCAGCTCTAAGATTTTGGATGAGACCATATACATACCAACCCAAAACTGCAACTCGTAAAGAATAAACTCCAGAATCCTTCCTCCTCCAACTATAAAGTTACAGACATGGCTGAAGTTTAGGCATTGGCAGGTTTGATTGTTCTGTGTTCCACTTTAAAGCCTGGACGTGAAAACTAGGCATCATTCTTTGCCGCTGAATGTACTGGACGTCCTATTTTTCGTACAACCGTGACCCAAGAATGATAAGTTTTACTGGTGAGTCTCAGATTTGACAATGCATCTACTTGCAAACAAAGGAACAGAGATGATCTTGCAACAACGGTGCCCAACATTGTCATCATCTTTTTGTGTCAGAAGGTATGTTCCATGGGGATCATGCAGGATTTGAATCTCATCTCATTTAGGGCATATCCCAAGTTAAAATGTTTATACACAAGAAACCTGCTAAATACGGCATAAGTCATGTGCCTCACAGATGCACATATCTCATTTATATAATGCTTATATCTGAGGGGAAGGACAGTGATGGAAGAACATTGTCTGAGGAACAGAAAAGATCCAAAAGCCAACACAATCTGTGATTTGCCTTTCCAATTGTAGGGCATATATGTGGAACAAACAATAATATCAAGGCAAATATTTGTACTTTCAACACTGCAGCACAGACAGCAATCGTGATAATCTAATACATAAGAAATTATCAGCCTCGATTACGGTAATGAAACCAAAAAACCAAGCTAGTTTAAAAGATTCACGTGCGTTGCCTGATAAGTGGTAGACCACCCTTAGCTCAAGTGCGATAATTGAGTGCATAATGCCTGCTCCATGTACCATGGATCTTGTCGTTGGTGGGGAGGCTTGTCCGCCTCAGCGATACTAGTGTTAGACAAATTGTAGATTCAGGTATATCTTCTGAAGAAGGCTCAATTATTTGGGCTGGTTGGTTTCATTACCGCAAATCGAGGCTGATAGTTTCTTATATATCAAAGCAAATAATTGGTCTTCCTCCTCTGAATTGCTAAGCAACTGCTCAAAAACAAGTTGACATCGTTGGAACTCTAAAATGGAACAGAATGACAGCATACAAGTACGTGAAATGTGACGAACCAACTGCTTAGTGCTCCATGAAAATTTACATAGGAAGTTTGTAATTTTTTCCTTTTTATTCTCATGATATCTGAGAATAAACTTCAGATACTATTTCATGTGAAAAACAAGTTGACAAAAGAAAGAAGCAGTTCCCAGTATTTATGGTTTTAGTAAGGAACTTCCATAATTGCCTATTGTTCCAAAAAATTTAAGCCAGTTATAGTGCTTCGTTCACTCCACCACCTTGCATATACTTACGAAGAAAGCGACAGACCAGAAATTGCGTTTGCAGAATGGCACAAAATGTGGCGTAGACGCTCTGGACATGAAGTGCAGTAAGTATTCAGGTAACCGGTCACTGGCAGTATTTTACCTTCCAATATTAATGAGCTGCGCAAATGTTTGTTATGTGCAGAGGGTTGACAAAAATACAGAAGTACCAAAACCGCGACATATTTCTATGCCTAATATGGTCTAAGAAAGCCGTTGTCATTCAAAGCGGCTTCCCGTTGTCTCGGAATGGATAAATGTCCTGTTTTGCTTTCAAGGGAATATTATACCACCCTTCCTGCAACATAGTAACGGTAACGGAGGTGGAAAGCGATGACGCATACATCTCACCACAGTAGATCACAAAGGCTCAATAATATGATCTGCTGGCCAGGTGAGATGCGACAGTACATCCTCGTGGTCACAAAACCAGTTGTGAACAATGTAAGCTGAGTGAACAGGGGCACTTGAGAAGAAGATGGAAACCGTGTGAAACAATTCATCTGACCAGATGACTTTCTTTCATTACTCCACAGTCCAGTTTTAATGGTTTAGGCACCACGTTTTCCTGTTATGGGCATCTGCAGTACTGGTGAATGGTTTTGTAATTCCAAATCGCCTACAATTTCCTGCTTATGGAGCTCCCTCTGTGATATTTTGGTGGTGTTAGGATTCAAAAATGCGACATTCATTCTGAGTGGCTTTTGCAGCTGTCGTCCTCTTATTTTTCGTCATAGTCCTTTCCAGTGACAGTCCTTCAGGATCACTCAATCAATACACACTTTCTTCCACATTGTGGTTTTGCTTGTAAGCGTTGCTTCTTGGAGCTCAAAATACTTTGGTTACCTAGCACCCACTAAATAGGAACCGGTAATTTCCAAGAATGATTGCCAATCGAAGTCGCGGGGTCCAAACTATACATATCGAACGCACAATCCTAAATCGATCACGCGACTGTGGTGGCGGGCGTTATGATCAATTATTTGTGATCGTCATTTTTATCTGCTTTCCGTCGTTCCTTTAATTGCTGTGAATTACATACCTCCCAAAATTAATGGCAAAAAGGGAATTGTTCGTGTAGCGTACACATCACATGGTCTTTCGCATGACAACACCAACGACGAGCAGGTAAGTCATCTCCTTTGTAATTACAAGTATTTTTGTAACGGTCTTCTTTTGTCATTGCTGTAGTGACCACCGTAAACATACTCATAACGCCCGCCACCAGAGTCGCGTGATCGATTTAAGATCGCACGATCCATATGTATTGTTTGGACACAGCGACTTAAATAGGCAATAAATATTGGAAATTACCCAAGAACCAACAATTTGCCCTCGTTTGACTTAACTTAGTTTACATGATGCACTCAGAACTGCTCAGGAAACTTGGCAACGTACTGAGGTCACTGTTCAGGTGCAGTTCGTGGTCAAACACAACAGTGCAACGTGCAGGCCACATCTGAATTTGTGTTCAAGCATGCATTTCTCGCAGTCGTTTCCGTAATTTTGTTCAACTCCTGTATCTACATAGAGGTACGACGTCAAGATATGAGTTCATGAAGAGTGTAGGAATGAGCTTAGAGGACATACGAAGAGAGAGCTCCAGATTCCAATCTTGCCGGAAGAACTCAGAAAATCTTTCAGATATTTTGGGCGAAGAGCAAAGAGATGGTGATCCAGCAAAAAGAGAAACAAGCGACAAGCAAGAATAGAGAAAAAGCTGTCTTTATCGAAGAGGCAGACTATAAACAGAGGATGCGGCACGTTAAATTAGCGCTTCCTGCGTGCCACGTTGCGCTATTAGCTGCTATATTTTCGAAAGTCAAACTGTGGTTGTTCTAAAGGCGAGGTGGTACGTGTGCGAGCTTGTATGATACGCAGTTGCCAAATTTCTTTTCGGTATCATGCCCATCGTTTGCCCAGTGTATAATTGCACGCACAGAAGCAATAACAAATATTTCGTATTTCAAGTTAGCTCTGTTTTACTGGTGGACTGATGTTAAATACTTATACGGCTACTGACACTGTCGAGAGACGATTATATAAAGTAATAGTGCTATGCAAACGCCACTGCTCTAGGTCGTTAAGTGAACGCTGACAGCTACTGCATTGCGTGTGGTGAGAGATAATGCTCGGAGTTTAGTGTTCTCAGTGCACTCTTGACACTGTGGATCTCAGAATACTGAATTTCCTAACGATTTCCAAAATGGAAGATACCATTTGTCTAGTTCAGACAACCATTCCACATTCAAAGTCTATTAATACTCATTGTGTGGCCATAAACGTGCCGGAAACCTTTTCACACGAATCACCTGAGTACAAATGACAGCTTCAGGAGGTCGACAGTTCAATCCTGCATCCGGCCATCCTGATTTAGATCCGTGATTTCCCTAAATCACTCCACACAAATGCCAGGATGGTTCTTTTGAAAGGGCATGACCAACTTCCTTCCCCGTCCTTCCCTAATCCGATGAGACTGATGACCTTGCAGACTGGTCTCCTCCCCCAACAACAACAAATGACAGCCCCACCAATGCACTGCTCATTTATACCTTGTGTACGCGATGCTACTGTCATCTGTATATGTGCGTATTGCTATCCCACAATTTTTGTCACTTCATTCCGTATTACAGAGATGTTGTTGTTGTGGTCTTCAGTCCTAAGACTGGTTTGATGCAGCTCTCCATGCTACTCTATCCTGTGCTCTCCCAGTACCTAGTGCAGCCAACATCCTTCTGAATCTGCTTAGTGTATCCATCTCTTGGTCTTCCTCTATGATTTTTACCCTCCACACTGCCCTCCAATACTAAATTGGTGATCCCTCGATGTCTCAGAACATGTCCTACCAACCGATCCCTTCTTCTAGTCAAGTTGTGCCACAAGTTCCTCTTCTCCCCAATTCTATTCAATACCTCCTCATTAGTTATGTCATCTACCCATCTAATCTTCAGCATTCTTCTGTAGCACCACATTTCGAAAGCTTCTATTCTCTTCTTGCCTAAACTATTTATCGTCCACGTTTCACTTCCATACATGGCTACACTCCATACAAATACTTTCAGAAACGACTTCCTGACATTTAAATCTATACTCAATGTTAAGAAATTTTTCTTCTTCAGAAACGCTTTCCTTGCCATTGCCATTCTACATTTTATATCCTCTCTACTTCGACCATCATCAGTTATTTTGCTCTCCAAATAGCAAAACTCCTTTACTACTTTAAGTGTCTCATTTCCTAATCTAATTCCCTCAGCATCACCCGACTTAATTCAACTACATTCCATTAGCCTCACTTTGCGTTTGTTGATGTTCATCTCATACTCTCTTTTCAAGACACTGTCCATTCCGTTAAACTGCTCTTCCAAGTCCTTTGCTGTCTCTGACAGAATTACAATGTCATAGGTAAAGCAAAAACGTAGGTCACATAGCACACTGTCAATGGATTGCCACTATGTCCATGCAGCATTTCTTAGGCCAAAGGGCATGGTGATTAGTATCTGTGTTAATGCTTTCATGCAGTCAAGGATGCTAAACATCAAAGTGCCACTGAAGAAATGGTTAAAATGGTAGAAGTGTGAGACTGGTTATTTATCAGGGGTGGTGAAATGATTGAGGGCACCAAACTGCATCCTCCTCCAGTACTAGGAGGAGAGCACTATGGGCTGCTCAAACGCCAATGATGCCATCCCAAAGCATAGCCTTGATTTCGGCTTTAGCAGCTGCAAGTCGGTTTGGTGTGAGGCATCATGGTCTGCTCAGAACTGGAAGAACAGACGTGATGTGAATGTGTTGGACTACACTGTGCTGTACCTCTCACAGTGCTCCAAGTGGGCATACAATGGCTGGGGAATTGATCAAGAAGGCTCTGGTACTGCCCTACATTAGCTTCAGAGCAGATGGAAGCTTTTTTCTACTTTGCTCTGACAAAATTTAATTTCTTTATCGTTAGGTTATTACACTTTGATGCATACATTATTCCTATTTGCAGTGTTATTAGTTGGCATCTGTTGATTATTTTACTTCATAGATAAAATTCTTTTGTCTCTGTTTGATATCCTGAGAACAAAATGTAATAGTAGTGTACAAGACTAGTATACAAGACCGTTAAGATTAACACAATGAATAAATATTTATGGACTGATTTTAGTATCATTTTTTCACTACATAGCTTAGACCATGAGCTACAAATATTACGGATCAACTACTCCAGTTCAGTCTGTAAACATAACTGTAAACATAAAAATTACTCAGATCCAGGATTGCGATCAGATAGTATGCTGTAGACAGATGGCTCATACTTCAGTGTTTGATTTTAATAAATACGTAAAACATTGTAAATAATTTCCTGTTAAAAATATTGTTGCTGTTAGTATAACTGATAGTGATAAGCTGGATTCTTGAGGTTAATCACCATTCTTTTTCATGTACATATCCACAGCCATTGTAAATTCCTTCAAGGAAATAATTTTACTCTGTAGACTATTATTTTATTTTGAAACAAACACTTTATTTCATTATTTAGCAGTTAGTTAATTTCTCGCCCTTGGGGATACAGTAAAAATTTTTATTTCCATAACACATCAGTGGAACATATTGTCTATAAATAATAAACAATAATTTTATACAGGAAGATGACTCCTTCAACTTAGTCATTGTTTTAATGGCTTTTGTCAGGAGAGAAGAAATAAACTATCCATGTTGGCCTGCAAATGTTAGAAAACTGATTCACTGTGTTTGAGAGCAAGTGTAATTGCTGATTGATTTTTTTAGCTCTTTCTTTAAGGCAGCTAGTGGAATTATAATTGAGAATTATGTTGGAAAATAGTGGGGTGGTATGAAACTTCCTGGCAGATTAAAATCGTGTGCTGGACCGAGACTCGAACTCAGGACCTTTGCCTTTTGAGGGCACGTGCTCTACCAACTGAGCTACCCAAGCACAACTCGCACCCTGTACTCACAGCTTTACTTCTGCCAGTACCTCGTCTCCATAGAAGCTCTCTTGTGAACCTTGCAGAACTAGCACTCCTGGAAGAAAGGATTTTGCAGAGACATTGCTTAGCCACAGCTTGGGGGATGTTTCCAGAATGAGATTTGCACTATGCAGCAGAGTGTGCACTGATAAGAAACTTGCTGTCAGATTAAAACTGTTTGCCGGACCGAGACTCGAACGCGGGACCTTTGCCTTTCACGGGCAAGTGCTCTACCCAATCACGACTCACACCCTGTTCTCACAGCTTTACTTCTGCCAGTACCTTGTCTCTTACCTTCCAAACCTCACAGAAGCTCTCCTGCGAACCTTGCAGAACTAGAACTCCTGGAAGAAGGAAGGAGGTAGAGCACTTGCCCATGAAAGGTAAAGGTACCGAGTTCGAGTCTCGGTCAGGCACACAATTTTAATGTCCTAGGAAGTTTCACAGCGGTGCACACTCTGCTGCAGAGTGAAAATCTCATGCTAGTGGGGTGGTATTATATTGGTGACAGTAAAGCATCATAACAATATCATTGTTGCCATCCTGTGCAGGGAGAAAGGAGATGCAGAGGTCATCTAAAAGTGGATGAGTGAGGAGGTGGTAAGGAATCATATTTTGTTTGATATTTGTGTGCATGGGTAACTGAGTGAGTGAATATGCATTATTTTCTTACTTCACCAATTGCACTGCCACCATCCATTGGCAAGGCTGAGCTGAACACAAGGCTACTAGCTAGCTGCCAGCAAATTAAACTGCATTACCTAGAGTAAAGAAACAGTGTTGCTTCTTGTTGTACAGTCAATAGTAAACTGTAGGTCCTCCTATACCTGGTTGGGTAAGTCAGTTAAAAGGTTGGAGAGATGCAAGGGCATTATTACCATGCCTAAAAAAGCACTGATATGTTCATTTTCAGATTGGGGCAGCTTTACCTTAGTAGGAACTTGCAGTACATATAAGAAAAATTTTTTTTATTTAAAATGTAATAAAAATTGTTTCATTACATGACACTCTTGATAAGTTGGGATATCAAACATATTGCCAAGGTTGAGTTAAATTTGTCATAGCAGAATATCTAATTCCTTTCTCTGGAGGAAAACATGCATTTAGGATTGCTACTGATAAAAATTTATGATGGTGCCTGTCATACTTGTATTGGTAGTATTTTGGCATGTGGTTGTGTTGTGCAGACTTGGTGTGTCAGCTGCCCGATGGCTCTGGTGGTCTGTGTCGTGTTGCCAGTGACTGTCCGTCAGCATCCTCTGCTGAGGCATGTGTTGCCAAAAGCCTTGTCTGCTGCCCCAGCACCACAACATCCCCAGCACCTGCCACTGGTGTTGGCATCAAAAGCAGGCAAGGTATGTGTCTTCACTGTAATATTGCCTTTTCTTTTATGCAGTTATTTTGCTTGAAGTACTTAAAAGAGCTTATAACTCTCCTAATTTTATTTGCATTAAATTGAATGTGAACTTCGTTCTCATCTAACTAAGACTGAGCTTTCCCTATCTCAGTTTTTCAGTTGAAGCGAGTAATTGGAATATGTAATAGATTGTTTCTTTTCTAATAATTTTTCTATGAAAATATTGGTAAACATTTCAGAAAATACTTTTTGAGTGGAGATTTCAACTTCGAAAGTAGTTGTGTGTGAGCATAATTAGAGGTTATCAATTTAAATACTCGTTTTGGGTATTAGGGCACATCTCTCTCTCTCTCTCTCTCTCTCTCTCTCTCTCTCTCTCTCTCTCTGCCCCAGCTGTTGAAAGAACCCACTTTTTAGCTAATGTAAGGTATGAAAAAATACAAATCAGTCCATGTCAATGGTACAGTTGCACTAATGAATTTCATTGCTGTTTTACACCCATTCTAGAATAATTCTGTTCAGATCATTATATCGCATGTTGTTCATGTTTTTCCTAACTGTGAAGTGACTAAAATCTGACTTATATTGCCGCTCATGCATGCATTAATTTAGCAATGGACCAGCAGTGAATATTATTTTGTAATAAAAACTGTACTGAGATGCCAGTCTGCCCCAACATTCCCATGGACTCATCGTGTTCCTTTGATTTTAAATGAAGTGATTGGCTTGATCTGGAGACTTCAGAATTCAGTAAAACACTGATTATTTAAATTCTGCTTGAAGGCAGATTTATGTGTAATTTATTCTGAAGTTTTCTTAGTATGTAACTCATTATGTTTAACTATAACTAATTCTGTAAAAATAGTTCCAGGCTCAGTGAAAGAGTTGTAAACATTGTAAAAACATATAAAAAAAGTACTGAAATGTAAAGAAATTCTAAAAGTTTCTTACTTGTTCATAACAAATGTAACCCAGAAGTTGAAAACGATGGATTATTTGACCCAGTTTGAAGTCAGCAGGACAATACTCTGAAAGAGACTGTTGTCTGTTGTCAGCACTATCTGACGCAGAACATAGTTTTGGGCTGCCATATGTCTTCATTCCAACACTTTTTTCTATAAAATGTTCTTGTTGCCCTTCCAAAAATACCTAGAAAATGTAAACCATTTCACTTAGTGCCTTCTACACAGAGAAGTGCTTGCTTATTTACATCTAGGTGTACTAACTTAACACAGGATTGGAAGATTAATGCAAATTTATTTTCATTACAGAGGTAGTGTAGGGTATAATTCACATATGACAGTTTTGTCCCTCAATAAATCATACTTGTGTGTGTGTGTGTGTGTGTGTGTGTGTGTGTGTGTGTGCGACCTTCATTAAACAATCCACTCCACTTATATAAAGATGTCTGAGTTCTCTTTAAAAAGGTGGTTATTCCATTAAAATTCATCATTGTTTTTTATTCTTCCAGACTGTAACATGAAACAAGCAGTTTAATTATGATATCATCATGAATGAACCTCAAAAGTTCCATGTGTGTTGAGGAATGTTTTGTCAGTGCAGTTGCAATACATAATTAAAGGATTTTGAATACCCTACCCAAAAATAATTAAGCACAATGTAATTAATTATAGGATAATTTTGTGGGTTACTATCATTAGTTACTAAATCATAAGTGATTACTGACATGTATTATGTGAATAAGCCTTAAACGATAGGATTCTTGAGAACTGATGAATGAAGTTTCACAAGTGTTCACTGAGGCTGGCAAAAGCAATGGGGCAAAGATATATTTCTGATAAAAACAGTGTAGCAAAAGGCATATCAGCAGTTCAGTTATGGTATGGCTCAGTGGAAAAAGCAAACAACTTCAGTCCATAGTATTTTTGTCTTATTTTTGTTTATATAGAATGTGAAAAGAGTGCACAACTAGCTACAGTGGATGAGTGCCCACCTATTGAAATGACTCCTGGCAAGAATATAGCAGTACCAGGCCTATTCCCCTACCTAGTGAGTATGCTTGGAACATTAAATTTGTAATTATTGTCACAATTATTTATTGATTTATTGTTTTTAGTACATACTCTTAATATTTTATGTAAATGCAGACTTCCTTGTCAGGCCATTATCACAATATGTTTCTTATGCCATAACCTTTAAAAATCATGAAATCTTTGTAGAAAGAAATGTCTTCTCTGTTTCAGGCAGTACTAGGGTATGGTAATCTAAGTGACAGCAAATGGCTTTATGCTGGTGTGCTAGTGAGTGAATCTTCTGTGCTCACCTCTGCACGATGCCTAGGAAATTGTGATCTGTAAGTATTAAGTCATCAGGTACATTATAGCTTTCTACAAAAATAAAATTAAGTTAATATAATTTGCCACACATTCCTTGAAGTCTGCAGTCAGATCCAGTCATACCCATGGCTCAGATATTGACAGTCTCAGAAAAATGTAATCAATATGATAAAAATCTCTATTTACAAGTTCTGCCAAGTAATTTGTTACTGATTAACAAATATTGTTAAAACTGTACACTAGCAATCACAAGAATCACTTCATCATCCATTACAAATTTAATAAACTGTTACCTTCTCCCTACCCCCTCACATGAATACTCAGTTCAAAAATGAACCTGGAAATTTGGCTGCCAAAGTTAGTAGAAATGTATGTATTTATTAAAAGATTGATGTGTCACATTTACATGAAAGATCTTGCCAAGAACCTAAGAAAAGTATGGTCCTACATCAAGTCACCCATTGACCAGTCTGGTTTGGCAATAGGAGACAGAAAAAGGAAAGCTGAAGTTTTACATTTCCCCTTCAAAAAATCATTCGGGCAGGAGGATTTTGCAGATACCATCATTTGACTGTCAGACTGACTGCCATGTGGAGTTAATAGTAAGCAATTGAAAGAGTTGAAACAAATAAATCACTAGGTCCAAATGGGATACTTTCTTATTTAATGTAATTGGACAGTTACTTATTTAGCTCTTCTTGGTTGCTTTCATAGTTTAATTCTTATATGCCTACAGTTTTAGTAACTGTAAAGTACAGATGCACACAATCTACAGTGCAGTTGTCATTTCTTTTGAACAGCAGCTAAATGGCTCAGTATGGTGCTGGCCTCCATTGGTGACACATTTCGAGAGTAATATGTTATATATTTTGCTTTCTGCATGTGCTTTTATAATTAATTCTTAAGTTAATAGTACTAGGGTAGATAGAGCAAGTGGATACAGGACTAGTTGGCTGCAGCTCCAAACAGCCAAAATCTCTTTCAGCCATAGTCAGCTGTCTTCAGCCTGATGCCTAAAGGTGTTGTGGTTGTGGAGAATGTGTTGCATCACTTGGGACACCTCAGGTAATTACTTATTTAGCTCATGGGCTCTGCTGCAGGGTGTGCAATGTAGGGAAGCTGCCATCACTGCAAGGTGACTGGCAGGTGGAATACACTTGCACCACTTGAGATGGAGAATGAAGGAGGCGGTCTGGCCCGCCCAGTCACCCTTTGAGTGGACAGGTGGCCACTCCTCCAGCAGAGTCTGAGCAGGCACATGGGGACAGGTTTTTTTTTTTAATTTTAATTTAATTTAATTTAATTTTTGTTCTTTTTTTTTTAACTCGAATGTTAGGCTTATTACGGAGCCAATAAGAGAAATAGCAAAATGCAATGTATTCTCAGTATGTCTGTATGGGGGTCTCATCCATGGTGTGGAGGAGATCCTATCAGCAGCTATTGAGGATGCAGGGTACTGTTGTCTGCAAGTTGTGGCTCTCGTCAACACCAATGACATCTGTCACTTGGGTTATGGGATCATCCTCAGTTCATATAGGTGACTGGCAGTAGTAGTGAAGACTATTGGCCTTGCTCATAGGGTATAACTCAGTTTTCAGCATCATAGTCTAGGTTGCAAGCAGAACTCAGTTTTCAGCATCATACCCAGATTTGGTTGGGATCATTTGCTTTGGGGCTGACAAGAGGGTCTGAACCAAAGGCTCCACGGGTTGTGTGAAGATCTTTGCAGCTTTCTGAAGCTGCATTATGGGCTGAATTACTATAGAACTCAGTCATAGTTCAGGAATTCACTACACAAAGAAAGCAGCTACATGTATAGCAGGGTACTTGTAGAGAGCATAAGGGTTTTTTGTAAGCTAGGCGGTAGATTGACATCCTCCACACACTCACCAGGCAGTATGCAGAGTGAAATTAGACTGTATATAAAGTAAAGACACTGTAGCAGTCAAAATTTTAACAATAAATTGTGAAGTATTTGTATCAAAGAAGCAGAATTTACTTCCTTTCAGGAAATTTGTTGCAGTCAAATTATTCTCAGAACAGAGAGCTGGCTGAAACCCAGAGTAGAAAGCTCTGAAATATTAATTATGGCATGGAATGTGTATCAAAAAGAGTGATTAGATGGCATGGGGGTGGGGGGTTGTTGGAGAGAGTGTTCATTGCGGCTGACAAAAATATTGTCTATCAAGTTTGAAATTGAGTCTGACGGTGTAGTTATCTAGACATGAGTAAAAGGCCTGTGGGAACTAAAGTTAGTTCTTGGATGTTTTCACCAGCCACCCTATTTTACCCTGACATTTTCAGAATCATTCAAAGAAAGGGTACACTCAGTGGTGCAAAAATACCCAAAGTGTGCAAAATTAGTTTGAGGCAATTTTAACCTATTCAATCTATGGATTAATTGCAGATGGTGTAGTCTGTCAGTTTTGTGAAGCAGTTTTGAACAGTTTCCTGAAAACTGTCTTCAACAGCTGGTTAGATAGCCCACATGCAATGAAACTATTTTAGACCTTGTAGCTACAAACAGGCCTGACCTTATTGACAGTGACAGTAGAGACACACAGGTTACTTATCATTTCATTGTTGTGATAGTGGTTAACGAAGTTAATAAAGCCATTGAGGAAGCTGTGAGAGTATTTCTGCTGGAAAGAGCAGGTAAGCAGTTGTCATTATTTGTGAATGGTGGATGTGAAGGAATTATGATTAAAGTTTAAACTGATTGTAAATTACTCTCTGAAGAAGTTGATGTATTAAGCACGGAAGAGGCTCACCATGGTCTATTAGACTGGTTTATTAAACTGGGAAAAAGCTGAGGAAGCAAAGGCCATTGCACTCTCAGTTCAGAATAAGATGTGAAAATGACAACAGGCAAAAGTTAGAAATAAGTGTGTTTGTAAAAGGACTAATGTGTGAAGCTTACAACTACCACCATCATACCTTAATGAAATATCTTCCTGAGAAGCCAAGAAAATTCTGGTTCTACATAAAATCACTACACAGATCGAAAGCTTCTATCCTATCATCCATTGCCCAGTCTGGCTTGCCAAAAGAAGACAGCAAAGGGAAAGATGAGGATTTAAATTTTCCATGTAAGAAATCATTCACACAGGATGATTGTTAAAAATACCATTGTTTGAACATCACACAGACTGTTGTATGGTGGACATTTCACTTCACTTCACTTCACTTCACTTCACTTACTATGGTAAGAACCATCACTGGCGTAGAGAAGTAACTGAGTTGAAAATAAGTCACCACGTCCAGATAGAACTGAGTTTGGATTTACAGAGATTACTCTGAGATTGGCCCCTTACTTGGTCTGCATTTATCACCAGTCTCTCATCTAGCACAAAGTCCGCAAGGACTGAAAAACAGTGCAAATGACTCTTGTATATAAGAAGGGTAAAAGAATGGACCCACAGAATTAATGACCAATATCATTAATTAGTTTGCTGCAGATTTCTTGACAATATTCATATTTAAAGTATACCTAAGTCAGAAAAGCAGTCAACAAACTAGCACAGGTTTAGAAAGCACAGCTCTTGTGAAACTCATCATGTCATTATCTCACATGATATCTTGCTAACAATGGATTAAGACCAATGGGCAGGTTACAAATCTCTAGATTTCTGGAAAGAGTTTGACGCATTGCCCCCCTGCAGACTGTTAGAAGTCTGAGCATACTAAATAGCTTCCCTGATATGCGAGTGGCCCAGTGAAGTGTGATACGAATGCTCTTGTTCTCTATATACATAAATAACCGGATAGATTGAGGTGAACAGAAAAATGCACCTCTTTGCTGATGACATGGTAGTATATGGGAAAGTATTGTGGTTGACTGGCTGTGGAAGAATAAAAGGTGACTTAGGCAGAATTTCTATTTGGTGTGATGAATGGCAGAATGCCCTAAATGTAGAAAAATGTAAATTAGTGCAGAAGAAAAACAGTCATGTAATGTTCGAATACAGGATTAGTGGTGTGTTGCATGCCAGATTGATTGAATACAGGGTGAAGAAAAAATGCCACACTTGGAGACCAGTATGCATTTCCTCATCCAGATTGAAGATAAGTTTATCTAGCAAAATCATATTGGGTAAACGAGGAGATGGTAACACTGTCACATTGTGCAGCACATTGGAATGTACAGGGGAATGTGTATCATCCCACACTACCGTACCTGCTCTCGTAGCTCACTGAGTGGGCTGCTGGAGCATCAAACCCATGTCCACCATCAGACTATGGTTGAATTCTTGTCACGATCATTTTCTATTTTTTAGACATCCAATCTGTAGTCCTCATCATTTATAAGCAGGCCACCATGTCAAATGACAATAGCCTATCACAAGACAGTGGAATTCATGAAACTGTAACTGGTCTTGTCAAATTCATATGGGGCAGCTTCCTGATGGAGTATACAAAGGATGAATACATTTCAATATGCTTTTCATGCTGGGTGCATCTAATAACACTTTAACCAACACCAGCAACTGGAAAACCACATTCAACAAGTACAGTTTTGTGAATGACTTTCACACCAAGTGGAAGATAACAAACATTTTATAAACAACGTGATATGGACTGATGAATCTAGCTTCACTCGTGAAAGTGTTGTCAACCTCCACAACAGCTGTTATTGGTTGGAACACAATCCAAATATTGGCAGCCGAGAGGACGTTGGTGGTGCATTTCTTGCAAGTCTGTCTTTGGCCTCTATTGATCTTCTGGCAACCTCTTTGCTGCATGGTGTGCTGACGCCAGCACGGAAGGCATTGCATTTTCATGTGCTGGTGCAATGCTCTTGTGGTTGAAGAAAGGAAAATCAACAAAACACCATCAATACAAAAACAAACTCCATAGAACACTAAAGATCAAATAGGCATTTGTAAGCAGTGCCATGGAAGACTGGTGCTGTGCGTGTGCAACTTCTGAGACTTGTGAAGTATATTGCAAGAAAGCTATATGCAAAATGTATGTGTGACTTGTATACGTGGGAAGGTCCGCAAGCAGAATGGGTGAACTTTCATATGAGATAATGTGTTGCCACATGCCAGAGAGACATGGTGCTCCTACAAGCTGTGATAGATGTATGTTAGTGTAAACATACCTTTATGTATAATCTTAAACTGTTCGCATATTGGCATTATCGCCTGCACCCTTTGCTCTGTGGCTTCCAAGGCACTCCCATTGCACTCTATCAATGGTCTGAACTGACATTTTATGCACAAAATCTGCACGTATGACAAACCAGAGTGCACACAGTAGGATGCTCCACACTTGACTATCCAAACACCTTTTCTGGTTTCAACGGCCTAAGTGGTTAGAATGGAGTAATTCCCATTCCATAGAAAGTAGTTTCTCACAGGTGTAAAATTTACCAAACTATCTGTTTAGTAATTCCAGCTTGCAAAATACTAATGTGAATTCTTTACGGGAGAATGGAAAAACTGATACAAGCAGACCTTGAGGAAGATCAGTTTGATTCTGGAAAAATGTGGGAACATGCGAGGAAAAACTGATCCCATGACCTATCTTAGAGAATAGTTTAAGGAAAGGCAAGCCTGCATTTATAGCATTTGTAGACTTAGAGAAAGTTTGTGACAATGTTGATTGGAATGCTCTCTTTTGAAATTCTGAAGGTAGCAGGGGTAAAATACAGGGAGCGAAAGGTTATTTACAACTTGTACAGGAAGCATATGGCAGTTATGAGTTGAGGGGCATTAAAGGGAGGCAGTGGTTGGAAAGTAAGTGAGGCAGGATTGTAGCCTTGTCCTGATGTTATTCAATCTGTACATTGAACAAACAGTAAAGGAAACCCTAGAAAAATTTGGAGCAAGAATTAAAGTTCAGAGACAGGAAATAAAAACTCTGATGTTTGCCGATGGCACTGTAATTCTGTCACAGACAGCAAAGGACTTGGAAGAGCAGTTGAGTGGAATGGATAGTATATTGAAATGAGGATTATAAGATGAACATCAACAAAAGCAAAAGAATGATAATGGAATGTAGTTAAATTAAATCATGTGATGCTAAAGGGTGCAGATTAGATGAGTTTTGCTATTTGGGCAGTAAAATAACAGATTATGGCTGAAGTAGAGAGGATATAAAATGTAGACTGGTTATAGTAAATAATAATAATAATAATAATAATAAAAACCATTTCTAAAGAATAATAAATGAAAAGCACCAGTTTGCTTTTGTTCTACAATATTATTTTTATTGCTAACCGGTTTTCGGCTTAGAAGGCCATCTTCAGACATTAAATGTTAGCAATAAAAATAATATTGTAGAACAGAAGCAAACTGGTGCTTTTCATTTATTATTATAATGTTGTTCTACCAAGAACCGACAGAAGATTCTGTTAATATTTCTAAAGAAGATAAATTTGTTAACATCGAATATAGAATTAAGTGTTACAAGACCTTTCTGAAGGTATTTGTGTAGAGCGTAGCCATGTATGGAAGTGAAACACTGACGATAAACATTTAGATAAAAAACAATAGAAGTTTTCAAAATTTGGTGCTACAGAAGAATGCAGAAGATTAGATCAGTCGATCACAAAAATAATGAGAAAGTACTGAGTAGAATTTGGGAGGCAAGAAATTTGTGGCATAACTTAACCAAGATTGGTTTATAGTTCACATTCTGAGACATGAATGGATGGCCAATATTTCTGTTGGAGGGGTGTGGAGGTTGTAAATCATAGAGGGAGACCAAGAGATGAATACAGTAAGCAGATTCAGAAGAACATAGGTTACAGTAGTTACTTGGAGATGAAGAGGCTTGCACAAGATAGAGTAGCATGGAGAGCTGCATCAAACCAGTCTTTGGACTTAAGACCATGACAACAGCATCAACAACAACAAGTGGCCAGAAGCTGAACATGTTACTCTACAGAATAGAGATGTTGCAGCACAGTGGGGATGTCTAAATAGCATTGTGATGTTAGCATGACACCATCACTCTGATACACAACCCTGTTGTGCAGTGTGTAGTCTTGAAGCTTTTCATGAAATAGGGCACCAGATGTGCAGAAATTTTGAGGAGGCTTCAGGTACATTTTGAGGAAGAAATCCTTTGAAAGACACAAATGTATGAATGGCATAAAACATTTGTAACAGGGCAGGTAGCTGTGGAAAGTGCACCCCACAAAAGGTGACCATGGACAAGCATCACACTAAACATTCGTCCCATACAAGATCTTATTGCAAAAGATCAGTGCTTAAACCTTTCAAACGTTGCTTCTAGAGTAGGAATAAGCTATGGAAGTGCTCAAGCCATTATTGCTGATAAGATCAACTACAGGAACTTGTCTACTATGCAATCTGATACTTTAATGGGGGAAAACAGTAGGAAATTCAATTAATAACTGTGGAACGTCCTCAGAGTCCAGAGTCATGATACTGCATTACCCCATGTTTGGACCACTGAAGGAATGACTTGGAGGACACTGGTTTGATGACACTGCAGAGGTTTAGGAGTTCATGCACAAGTCACTGTGCACATGTTTTTGTTCTTTCTTGGGGGGGGGGGGGGGGGGGTACTATTAAAAAAGTGCCAATGTGATGGGAAAATTTTTGTAAAAAATTCAGGACAGTACGTAGAAAAAAGAAGTGGTGTTCAGAAATGTAAAACTGAGCACATCACAGAACGCAAATGTGTGGCATGCTGCAGCTACAATATCAATGAGAGATAAATGGAATCAGTTAACTCGTATAAATACCAGGGTATAATTATTTGTATGGATGTGAAAATGTGAAATAGAATGATAACATCCATCTACATCTAAATGGATACTCTGCAAATCACACTTAAGTGCCTGGCAGAGGATTCATCAAACCACCTTCACAATAATTTTGTATTATCCCAATATCAAACAGTGCGCAGAAAAAATGAACACCTATATCTTTTCATGTGTGCTCTGATTTCCCTTATTTTATTATGATGATCATTTTTCCCTATGTAGGTCAGCATCAAAAAAATGTTTTCACATTTGGAGGAGAAAGTTGGTGACTGAAATTTCGTGAGAAGATCCCACCACAATGAAAAACGCCTTTGTTTTAATGATGCCCACCCCAAATACAGTATCATGTCAGTGACTCTCTCTCCCCTATTTCATGATAACACAAAACATGCTGCTCTTCTTTACACTTTTTTGATGTATTTCGTTAATCTTGTCTGATAAGGATCCCAGGCTGTGCAGCAGTACTTAAAAAGAGGATGGAAAAGTGTAGTGTAGGCAGTTTCTTCAGTAGATCTGTTGCATTTTACAAGTGTTCTGCCAGAAGCCTACAGTCTTTAGTTTTCCTTCCCAACATCATTTTCTCATTGTTCTTTCCAATTTAAGTTGATTGTAATTGTAATTCCTAGGTATTTAACTGGATTTATGGCATTTAGATTTAATTGACTGATTGTGTAACCAAAGTTTAATGGATTCCTTTTAGCACTTATGTGAGTGACCAATTGACAATTTTTGCACCATGCAGATCTCTTTTTCCAAATGTTTTGCAATTGGTTTTGATCTTCTGACGACTGTACTAGATGATAGACAACAGCATCATCTGCAAACAACCTAAGACAACCGCCCAGATTTTCTCGTAAATTGTATATATACATCAGAAACAGCAAAGAGCTGGACACTATCATGGGGAGTGCCAGAAATCACTTCTGTTTTACTTGATGACTTTCCATCAATTCCTACAAACTGTGACCTCTCTGAGGGGAAATCACAAATTGAGTCAAATAACTAAGATGATATTCCGTAAGCACCCAATTTCGCTACAAGCTGCTTGTGTGGTACCGTGTCAAAAGCCTTCTGGACATCTAGAAATACAGAATAAATTTGAAATCCCTTGTCAATAACACTCAACACTTTGTGAGAATAAGGAGCTATTTGTGTTTCACATGAACTATGTTTTCTAAATCTGTGTTGACTGCGCGTCAATAGACCATTCCCTATGAGGTAATTCATAACATTTGAGCTCAATATATGTTCAAAAATCCTGCTAAATACTGATGTTAATGATATGGGCCTGTAATTTAGTGGATGATTCCTACTACCTTTCTTGAATATTGGTGTGACCTTTGCAACTTTCCAGTTCTTGAGTATGGATTTTCCGTCAAGCAGGTGGTTGTATATGATTGTTAAGTATGGAGCTATTGCATCAGCATACTCTGACAAGAAACCTAATTGTTTTACAGTCTGGACCAGAAGTGTTGCTTTTATTAAGTGATTGAAGTTGTTTCACTACTGTGAGGATGTCTACGTCTACATTACTCATGTTGGCAGCTGTTCTTGATTCAAATTCTGGAATGTTTACTTAGTCTTCTTTGGTGAAGGAATTTCAGACAGCTATGTTTAGTAACTGTGCTTTGGCAGCACTGTTGTTGATAGTATTTCCATTGCTGTTGTGCAGAGAAGGCATTGATTCTGTCTTGCTGCTAGCATACTTTAAACACTACAAGAATCACTTTTGATTACCTGCCAGGTTTTGGGACAATGTTCTGTTGTGGAAACTATAATAACTATCTCACATTAAAGTCTGCAATAAATTTCAAGCTTTTTTGAAAAATTGCCAATCTTGGAGATTTTGCATTTGTTTAAATTTGGCATGCTGATTTTGTTCTTTCTGCAACAATTCAGTAAAGTTTACAAAAAAGAATTCAGGTTTGTATTTGGTCTCCATTTATACATAGAATTTACAGCTGAGTTATCAACACCCCCCCCCCCCCTTCAAATCATAATATACCACAGATATCTTGAACAAAAAATTGTGCACAGTAGTTGGAACAAAGCACAGGTCACACCAGTCTATGAGAATGGTTGCAGAGAATCTGAGGACTTATTCTGAAGTCACATGTAATGAGGTATCTCATCGAGAATGACTTCCTCCACACTAGCTAGCATGGATTCCAAAGACATCACTTATGTGAAACATACCTTGCCCTTTTCTCACATGATTTCTGAAAATCATTTGGCTTACCAATGCTTATTAACAAAACATCAATGATCTGACATCAAACCAAATTTGTGATAGGATTCAGGATTTCTTGTAGGGAGGATGCAGCATGTCATTTTGGACAGTCATTACCAGATGCAGAAATAACTCCATGCATGCCCCAGGGGAGTGTGTTGGACCCCAGTTGAGTGCTTTATATAAATGACTTAGCAAACAAAAGTAATCTCAGACTTTTTGCAAACAATACATTTAACTATATGGAAGTGCTGTCAGAAAAAAGCTGCATGAAAATCAAATTTTGAAGAGATTTCAAAGTGTTGGAAAGACTGGCAACTCGCTTCAAATGACCATAAATTTGAATTTATGCCCTTCACAAAATGCAGAAACGGAAAATTGTAGCACTTTAATCTCATGAGTCACAATTGGAATCAGACTCTTGGGTGAAACAGTCTGTGGGTACATGAAATGGAATAATCAATCACATGGGCTCAGATGTAACTGAAGGTGATAGCAGTCCTCAGATCATGGATAGGATATTGGGGAAGTAATTCCAGTTACTTAGGAAACTGCTTACTCATTGCTCAAGTGTGTGGAACCCATACCTGATAAGACTGACAGGGATTGTTGTTGTTGTGGTCTTCAGTCCTGAGACTGGTTTGATGCAGCTCTCCATGCTACTCTATCCTGTGCAAGCTTTTTCATCTCCCAGTACCTACTGCAACCTACATCCTTCTGAATCTGCTTAGTGTATTCATCTCTTGGTCTCCCTCTACGATTTTTACCCTCCACGCTGCCCTCCAATACTAAATTGGTGATCCCTTGATGCCTCAGAACATGTCCTACCAACCGATCCCTTCTTCTGGTCAAGTTGTGCCACAAACTTCTCTTCTCCCCAATCCTATTCAATACTTCCTCATTAGTTACGTGATCTACCCATCTAATCTTCAGCATTCTTCTGTAGCACCACATTTCGAAAGCTTCTATTCTCTTCTTGTCCAAACTATTTATCGTCCATGTTTCACTTCCATACATGGCTACACTCCATACGAATACTTTCAGAAATGACTTCCTGACACTTAAATCAATATTGGATGTTAACAAATTTCTCTTCTTCAGAAACGCTTTCCTTGCCATTGCCAGCCTACATTTTATATCCTCTCTACTTCGACCATCATCAGTTATTTTGCTCCCCAAATAGCAGGGGATATTGAATGCATACATAGAAGGAAGCACAATTTGTTTCACTCATAGGAGAGCCTCATGGAAATGCATCTGAACTGCCAAACACTTGAAAATAGAGGCACAATTTAGAGGACCAGTATAAAGAGAGGAATATACTAAAACCATCCGTGTTGTACCCAATGGTGCCATAAAGACAAGATTAGACTAATCATATTGTGCAGTTAAGTGAGCACTTTTCACACTCTGTACTCAAATGCACTGTATTGTATTGTATGTTAACCGGGGACCTAGAAACGACGGAGAGGCTCTGTCCCCGCCGCAGTCGCAGTGGTCCGCAACGCCACGACTACTACCGCAGTCACTTCACCCCTCCACCGCCCCACGCCGAACCCAGGGTTATTGTGCAGTTCGGCCCCCGGTAGACCCCCCAGGGAACGTCTCACACCAGATGAGTGTAATCCCTATGTTTGTGTGGTAGAGTAATGGTGGTGTATGTGTACGTGGAGAACTTGTTTGTGCAGCAATCGCCGACATAGTGTAACTGAAAGCGGAATAAGGGTAACCAGCCCACATTCGCTGAGGCAGATGGAAAACCATCCACAGTCCGACTGGTTCACTGGATCTTGACACAAATCCACCAGGCGGATTCGTGCCAGGGTCCAGGCGCTCCTTCCTGCTCAGAAAGCCGTGCGTTAGACCGCATGGCCAACTGGGTGGGCTACCATACATGGTACTACAGAAAGTTCCCTTTTCCACACAATTCCATAGTTTAAAATGAGCGGTTGTAGCTGCAGATATTTTTAGGTTGGTTGGGTTTTCTTAAAAATGATGCTTTATAAACAAAACAATTCTACAGAAAAAATACGCAGTTGACTAATTCCACTGTGGAATGCCTACCAACATAACAGAAACAAAACTTCATTGATATCAATGTCATATTTGTGAAAGGCTGAAAGGGACAATAAAAAATGGGAAAACTCACTTTGCAGCACCAAATTCTCTCTTTTCAGGAAACTCTCTCCTGGCCTGGTTAGCTGAATTATAGAGCAAGTTCACCTTAAATATTACAAAAACTAATAATGTATTTCATTATTTATGAAACAGCAGTTTCTCACAAAGTATCAGTACATCATACATACCTTGGACAATGTACAATACTTTGCTGTGAAACAATCTTTCCATCACTCTCCATGGTGACATACTGTTGCACAGACTCTCATGTGTATTTGGGGTCAGAAGTTACATGCTCCTTGTAATATGCAGTGAAGGAACAAAGTAATGCAGTGTGTTACACCACTCATCAGGAAGGGGGACGTTTGTCAACAGACCTGGATCAATTCTTGTCATGTTAGAACAACCATAATATGGTTACCAGCTCCAGTTTGCCACTAGAAAGAAATTGTTTGTTACCATTAACTATACTCTGCTCTTCAACCTCTTCCATCATCACTGCCTCTAGCTTGGTAATAGCACCATAAACTTAAACCCTGCTGCTTATTAGTTACATGTGCACACGCTTACCTGAAACATTTACGTAAACAAAATCCTATATAACTGCACAGCTATGTTTCACATGCTGGAAGAATTGTTCTATAGATCATTGTGAATCACAAATAGATATCAACAATATTTACTGCTAGACATCATAAACTGCACCTAGAGGCCCATGGCTTACCTCCCAAGTGCATATGGTCTGCCAGCCTACTTCTGAATTTCGTAAACTCCAAGAAACTCCTGAAATCGTTCAAATATTGAGACACTTATTTGAAATTCTTTCTTGTATTCAGCCTTGGAGTTGTCAAGCACACTATTATTCTCATGATGTGGCAAAAAAATTTCATGACCTCTTAATTTAGAAGCAGTGTAATAAAGTTGGCCAACCTTTAAGTCTCTCTGCATACTTCAAATGGTTCAAATGGCTCTGGGCACCATGGGACTTAACTTTCTGCATACTTCCTTCTGCCTTCTGAAAATCTTGTCATATCACCTTTATCTTACAAAACGTGAAGTGCAGGCCAAGTGAACAAAACAATATTATTTGCCAAGAAAGTTACAGTGCTCTAACTTTTTCTAGGCTAAATTTGTAACATGTAACTCTGGTTCACTGGCTTATTGGTGTATTCTCTGTGATGTGCATGGGTGGGACAAAGATAAAAAGTTATAGAATAAAACTATTTTTTTCCTATAAATAAAAATACCTTATAACACCATCTTAAGCCTGAATATCACGACACAGTCTCAAAGTGAAAATGCCACCCATGAGAAAACAGACAGTTATGGACCAGTATATTACAAAAAATAAGCTCAAAGAAAGTTACAACAACACACTTACTTGGTTAAATTTCAAGCCATCAAATGCAGCAACAAGGCAAGTTATTAATGGGCAGATGGATGAAAAAGGACGGAAAAAAGTGGAAATTGCGAACATTTCAACAGAAGAAGGGCAGGAACCCACATATGGTGAACCAGCAAGCCGTATGTCAAACACCATGAATGCCATCCCTGGAAAACATCAGGATTTTTTTCCACTAAGTACACAAACTCAAATAAGTGAGGTAAGTGGTCAGGCAAGAAATGATTTACTCCCTGTACATAATTTGAAATTACTCCATCAAAATGTTCATTCATTCTCAAATAAACTAAATGAAATAGAAATAATGTTAAATGACCTAAAATATATTTCTGTACTGTCTTTACAGAACACTGGCTCAAACAAGATATGTTGGAGCAAACACACATTCCTCAGTTCAAACCTGCAAGCATGTTTTGTAGGAAAATATTGAGTCATGGGGGTACTTGTGTATTTATTAGAGAAAATGTTGAATTCAATAGTGTAACTAAACACCATAAACTGTCCTTTGATAAAGATGTGGAACATTCTACAGCTGAACTACTGAGGCAAAATACAGTTATTATTTGTGTATACAGATCACCAGATGGAAACAAAAAAGTGTTTTACAATTGCATGGAGGAGCTCTTGGAAGAAATTCACTCTCCCAAGAAGAATATAAATATATGTGGCAACTAATATTGATTTCTTGAAATCCAATAATTTCAGAGATGACAATTTAAATCTACTACAATTGTTCAACATCAGTGCAACAGTAACTGAACCAACTCAAGAAACACCAATCTCTGCATCTATTATTGATCAGATCTTGATAAATAGTGCAAATATGCCTATAACATACAAGTTGTAAACACAAGTTTTAGTGATCACAATGCTCAAATTTTTGAAAAAGAATATTTCAGGACACTCAATTCCCAGTAGAATACAACACACTGTAAGGAATTTCAGTACAAAAAATTTGGAATATTTTTGTTCACTCCTGAAGGGTGGAAGTTGGAAAGATGTAAATGACTGTAATGATACCAATGAGAAATATGATAAGTCTATGGCTACATTCAAACATTTTAATGGCTTTTCCCAAGAAAATACCTACATCTAATTCTACTCAAAAAACAAACAAGAGGATTACAAAAGTGATAAGGATATCATGTCAAAATAAAAGGAGATTGTATGAGTACTCCTAGGAGAATACTAACCTGACTTTATTACATATTTCAAAAGATACAAAACTAAAGCAACCTGGCAAATTGTAAGGAAAGAAATGGGCACCAGGCCAGTTAATCACAGTAATATAGAGCTGATTATGAATAAAAATAAACTAATTGATCCCAAACATGTAGCTAGTACTTTCAACAATTATTTCTCTAATATAGCAGAGCAGTTTATAAATACACACCTTGACAAACAGCCAGCCAGTCATTCAGATCAAAATATTCATCCAAACACATTATTCATGTATCCAGCAACACCTAAGGAACTGTCAAGAATCCTAAAAGAATTACCTAATAAATATTCAGTGGGTGTTGATGAGAAACCAGATGCTATTATTAAAGTTAGTGCAACATTTCTTGTGGAACCACTAACAGACATAGTAAATTCATCTTTTGAGAGTAGTGTGTTTCCAAATAATATAAAAACTGTAAAAGTAACACATTTGTGTAAGAAGGGTGCAAAAAGTGATATTATTAAATATAGGCCAGTTTCAGTATTGTCAAGCTTCATCAAAATTATGGAAAAAATGTTCCTTAGGAGATTAACAGTTTTCTTAAATAAAGAGAGGCTAATAAGCAACTCCCAACATGGGTTCAGAGCTGGGAAGTCAATGCAGACAGCAAATTTTGCCTTCTTAAATAATATTAAAATCAGTGGATGATAAGCAACACGTACAGTATCAGGGATATTTCTGGATCTAAGTAAAGCGTTCAGTGTTATTGATCATGGCATTCTCTTGGGTAAATTAAGTAACTGCGGAATTAGAGGCCAGTCTGAAAACGTGCTCCTGTCGTACCTCAGTAATCATCAACAGATTACAGAAATAAAACACAAAGTTAGTGAAACACAAAAAATTTCTAGTTTTTATAGTGATGAGGAGAAAATAAAGTATGGAGTCCCACAAGGGTTAGTTTTGGGACCTGTCCTATTTCTGCTGTACATAAATGACTTGGTTCATAAAATACATGATGGAACCACTGTACTCTTTGCAGATGACACTAATATTCTAATTAAATCACAGAATGAGTAAAATCTGCAGGAGGCTGCAATATCAGTTATGCATACTGTAGTGCACTGTTTCAGACCAATAGGCTTATCATAAATTCTGAAAAAGCTGTGGCAGTTAACTTTCATACCACCCACAACCTCCAGCCAGCAAACCCTGTTTTCACTATCGAAGAAAAAAAATTGTGTGAAGGTCAGTCATACAAAATATCTAGGCATTCATGTCCAGGCAGAGCTGAAGTGGAAGGTGTACCTACACAATTTAAATTAGAGATTGAATTCATTAACATATGATGTTAGGATCCTCACTCAGAATACAAGCTGCTCACCAGTGCTGACAATGTACCATTGTAACATACTGTCGCTACTTATGTACGGAATAATTTTTTGGGGGAATTCTACAAATTCTACAAAAACATTTAAAATACAGAAAATGATTATCAGTGTGATAAAAAAAGCTAAATGCAAGAATTCCTGTAGACCATTTTTTTAAACTCAAAATGCTGCTGCTGCCTTGCTTGCACATATATGAAATACTAATTTTCACAAAAGGGAGTATCTTAAAAAAGGAAAATCTCTTCAGGCACAGCTATGATATACACACATATGAAACTAGGCAGTAGATGAACCTATACATGAACACAGTAAATACAAACTTATGCAAATAGGAGTGTATCATACTGGAACTATGTTACATAACTATTTGCCTTCTTTCATAAAATGCATACCAACATTAAATGTATATAAAATAAAGTTAAAACAGTTCTTGCTTGACCACTGCTTCTATTCTTTGTCTGAATTTATGGAACATCGAAACAAGTAAACCTTATTTACGAAATTTTTCCAATTGTCAATTCATAATATAGTTTACATTGTGCTTATCATGTCACCTTATTACTTGATTACTGCTATTATAACATACAGAAGCAATGTAGTACACCAGCCTACACTATTATGCATTTTGATTATGTCAACAATGTAGTCAAAATGACTACTGTATTGTAAATTAACTACTTTACCACTGTTCTATATCACACATACAAACAATGTACTAAAATGATTCTTGGACAAATAAACAAATTTAAGTACTAAAATTATGGGGAGAGAGAGAGAGAGAGAGAGAGAGAGAGAGAGAGAGAGAGAGAGAGAGTGAGTGAGAGAGAATTATCTGAATGACCTATTGTTACTAAGGAAGGGCTATTTTTATTTGTTTTTGGTTATAAAAAATTACTGATAAATGTGGAAGACTGGAATAAGGCCTGTTGATAGCTTTATACAAATATTTATCATTTTACAATCAGCAGAGACTAAAATAAAATTCAATCTCTACAGTGGTATTGTGAGACGTGTACGCCTGGGTGATGTTGACTTGACAACACCAAATGGTGACGATGAAACTGTGCAGGTGATCAATGTTGACAAGGTAACGCCACATCCCTTGTACAAAGAGCTAAGAGTGTTCCATGATGTGGCTGTCCTGCATCTACAGACACCAGCTAAACTTAGCTCACGAGTTCGTCCTGCTTGCTTGAATTCATTAACACAGCTCCCAACAAATCGAGTAATTATTGCAGGATTTGCAGCAGAAAGCAATCGATCAACAGAATTTGGTAAGTTAAAAAAGTATTTAAAGTGCCACTTTTCTGCAAGAATATTATTGTAAGAGGATGGCATTTAAAAAAGTTAAAAAAAATTGTTTCTATTCAGAAAGCATCTTTGTGATCTACTTTTGAGTGTATTATTTGTTACTGAAATATAAACTTCTCTCATTACCTACAGTCACCTAGTGGAAATCCAATGCAAATATTTCTTTAAATTTTGTGGTACGTCTCCTGTATCTTTTCAAGGGCTTTCCCTATTTCATGTGCATTTTCTTCACTTCGTTTATAAATATAGACACTGACACCCATTACTGTTTATTCTAAAAAGTATAGATCTGTATCATGTATTTGCATTTGTTAGAAAACATACATACATCCATAAAATATAGAAATTATACTATATCTTATTTGCACGTGACAAATGATATTCACCTTCAGCTACTGAAGTAGCAGAAGGTGGGAAGATGAAAAGTTATTTGTTCTCCTTTGCCAACCTCTTTGTCTCAAAGGACGACTTGCACCTAACCTCCTCACTTAATTTGTTTTGTACATCTTACTTCTGTCTTCCGATACAGTTTTTAACCTCTACAGTTCTTGCAAGTAACATGGTAAGCTACCCCTTAATGGCTTACATAAGTCATATCATCATGTTCTTCCCTCTTGTCAATGTTTCCTGCAGGTTCCACTCCTCACTGATTCTGCAGAGAACCTCCTCGTTTCTTATCTTATCCCTCCATCTTATTTTCAACATCCTACTGTAGCACATCATCTCAAATGCTTTGTTCTATTCTTTTTTTGTTTGTCCCACAGTCCATGATCCACTTCCATACAGAGATGCTGTGCTCAAAACATATGTTCTCAGAAATTTCTTCCTCAAATAATGTTGTATGTTGGAAACTGGTAGACATCTTTTGGTGAGGAATACCCTCTTTGCCTGTGCTAATCTGCCTTTTATATCCTCTGTGCTTTGTATGTTGTGTAATTTAGCCCCCAGTTTTCAAAAGTTTACTGCCGATCACATTTCTGCTACTCGTCATTATTTTCATTTTTCTTGGACTTTCTCTCAATCTGTATTCTGTACTCATTAGACTGTTCATTCCATTCAACATGTCCTGCAATTCTTATTCAATTTTACTGATGATAGCAATGTTATCAGCAAATATTATCATTGATACCCTTTCAGCCTGATTTTTAATCCCACTTTTGAACCTTTCCCTTATTTCTATTTAGTCATTTATATTTATTTATTAATTTATCTATTGATATCAATATAATAGAGGGAAACATCCCACGTGGGAAAAATATATCTAAAAACAAAGATGATGTGACTTACCGAACGAAAGCGCTGGCAGGTCGATAGACATACAAACAAACACAAACACACACACAAGCAGATGTCTGCTTGTGTCTGTATATGTGTGGATGGATATGTGTGTGTGTGTGAGTGTATACCTGTCCGTTTTTCCCCCTAAGGTAAGTCTTTCCACTCCTGGGATTGGAATGACTCCTTACCCTCTCCCTTAAAACCCACATCCTTTCGTCTTTCCCTCTCCTTCCCCTCTTTCCTGATGAGGAAACAGTTTGTTGCGAAAGCTTGAATTTTGTGTGTGTGTTTGTGTTTGTTTGTGTGTCTATCGACCTGCCAGCACTTTCGTTCGGTAAGTCACATCATCTTTGTTTTTAATTTATCTATTTGTTGATGTAGCACACATTTTATCACATTAATGTTGTAACACTTGTAAAAATAGAAGCCAGTATAAAAATTTAGAAATTTACATTCATGTACAAAATATAGGCACATCTAAGTTGTAATATTATGTTTAGAATGGTAGCTTCTTTATAAACACAACTTGATGGGTTGTAAACAAAAATAAAAAAACAAAACAAAACAAAAAAACACTGTTCTATTTACATATACAAAGTAAAAGTCTATGTACATACATACAGACAAAAGATGCATAGCTGAAAAGTTACTGCTACATATTGACTGATTTTACTGAAGTAAGAAATATGCTACTTAAATTTGTATAAAAATGCAGAATTTGATGTCTGCATAGAAGGGTAACTACACACATCAATTAACAGGGAGTACGTTTGGAAAAGGAGTTTAATTTTTTCTGGAAATACTTTGATAGATATAAATTTCTGAATACAGAAAACACGAGGCAGAACCCACAAATTTGAGTAATATTCCAAAATCCATTAATGGTATAGTAGTTGTGGATTATTAGTAGACCTTTCACCTCTCTTTTAAATGCATTAAAGTTTGGTATTCCTTTGATCTTATCTGGCAACGAACTGAAGAGAATTTTTGGTTTATATAATACACTGTATTGGTATATTGATTTTGTGAAAGTAACTTCTATTCCTTGTTGCATAATTTTTGGCATCACTGAATGATGTTGAATACTCTTGAGTCCTAATGGAATAGATACTCTCAAGAATAAATTTAGACTGGAGGATAATAATTTTAATTTTTTAAGAATGCCTCTATATGATTCTTTGAAAGGAACGCCTTTTATTAATCTTACACCTTTCTTCAGAAATATAAATTACTGTTTTACAAATGTGGCATTGTGTCATTGATGCTTTGATTCATACATTGAACAACAGTGGCAAAAGACTGCAACCCTATCTTACAACCTTCCAAATCTGAGCACTTTGTTCTCGGCCTTCCATTCTTATTTTCACCCCTAAGTTCTGGGATGTATCGTACACTGTCCATCTTTAACTGTAACTTACACTTACAAGGTGTGTTCAAAAAGTAAGGTGACTTTATATTTTTATGCAAAAAATATTTATTTATTCATGTTGTTGCCCTCAGGTACAATACACTTGTGCCAACGCTTCTTCCAATTCTCGAAGCACTTCTCACAAGCACTTTTTGGTATAGCTTTGAGTACTTCCAGTGATGCAGTTTTTGTTTCCTCAATCAGAATCTTTGTCCTTTCAAAGGTCTCTTCAGTTTTGGGAACAGGAAAAAGTCACAGGGGGGCAAATCCGGTGAATATAGTGGCTGAGGCATGATTGTCATGTTGTTTTTGGCAAAAAATTTCTCACAGGCAATGATGAATGAGCAGGTGCACTGTCATGCAAAAGCCATGAATTGTTTTTCCACAATTCCTGAGGTGTTTGTGTATCGCTTCTCGCAAACGGCACATAACATCAAGGTAATACTCATTGAACAAACGACCTTGAGGCAAAAAAATCATGATTCACAATACCTCGGTAACTGAAAAAAACAGTGAGTAAAACTTTGACATTTGATTGAACTTGGCATGCTTTGACTCTCTGCGATGTTTCCATTGGGATGGTCTGACTTTGGTTTTGACGTCATAACCATAAACCCATCTTTCGTCACAAGTTATGACCCTTTTGAGCTAATCACGATCATCATTGGCGTCATTCAAGAGTTCTTGAGTGATGCTCATGAGACGGTTCTTCTGATCAAAATTGAGAAGTTTTGGAACAAACTTTGCTGACACACGTCTCATTCCCAACATATCCAAAAAAATTACATGACACGAGTCAACTAATATGCCACCATCCTCAGCAACTTCTCTTATGGTAATTCGATGATCTTCCAAAATTATTTTCTTCACAGCTTCAATGTTATCATCTGTTGTTGATGTGCTGGGGCGTCGAGAGCAAGGTTCATCATTGGCATCTTCTCGGCCATCGTGGAAGAGCTTGTACCACTTGTAAAAATTTTTGTTTCTTAACTTGGAGCAGACTCACCGTATGCCATTGTCAACATGTAAAGTGTTTTAGAGCACTTGATTCCATTTTTCACACAAAATTTGATGCAGATTCTTTGCTCCATTTTTTATAATAATTGAAAATTGCTGAGCACACTAAAACACTCCTAAACTTTCTATCTGTCAAAAACAAATAAAGTATCCTGTACACTTGAAACTGTGAACATATGTTTGGGACATATGTACCAACATACTGAAAAAAAGATCAATAATCGAATTATGTTGGCCATGCAATTTGAAAAGTAACCTTACTTCTTGAACAGGCCTTATATTTTTCTGAGATATTTAGCCATCTTGCACCATTTTAAATTTTCACACAGTTTCTAGGTCAACAAATAATATGAATTCATCTTGATTTTTCGTAAGTCTTGGTCCTATTATCAAGTGCAGCATCAGAACCGCCTTCACCTTTCATCAGTCAAACTGATCATCATGTAACAGATGCTCAGTTTTGTTTTCCATTCATCTAGACAGCTTTGTTCATAAAATGCTTTTGTCATTGGCTGAACTAACAAAGAGGCTCACCGTTAAGACATTAGTACATGAAATCAGTTTTTCTTGGATATTGAGACATTCAGAGAATCTCTAACAAGTTGGAATGAGGTTTCAATCAGATTGACAATGTTGACGGCATTTCACATAAGTGATAGTGTTACTTCCAAATACTCATTAAATAATTCTGCCATGTTGATGAGAAGAGATTTGATTCATGAGTCCTTTAGCTGTATCTGAATAATTGGTGAAGCAGCTGAGAATGGACTATTTGGTCATGTGTACAACTTACTCAAAAATTATTGTTCGAGATTTCAATAATAGATCTTATACTTCATGCAGCTTGTTTTTATATTGTTCACACTACTAATCATCTAGTGTGTCAACAACATTGTATCATTATTTCTAGCTACTTTAAATTAATTTAATTTAATATAAATTTTTATTTATATTATTTAATTTAATTTAGTATTAATTTTTATTGTTATAAATACTTTACATGGATCATTAAATAACATTAAAGTCTATAAATGTTTACATTATTGTAAACTTACAGTTGATTGATAAATAGACTTTATAGCTTTTCATAAACTTTATCACTGAGATAATATTAGTTGATGTAGCCTACAACTCATACATTTCTATATATTTAAACAACAGGGCATAAGGTCCTGCTAAAATAGGTTGATTTTTTAAAAATACATCCTTTAAAATTTGTAATTCATTTTGTCTAAGTTATACTCACTCACTTCTTTCATACAGGCACAGCACGCTATGTGGATGTCACTGAAATACCTGCATTACAGTGCCAAAAAGCACTCCCACAACTGACTCTCATGGGTGTCAAAGCTAATGAGTCACTGATATGCGCTGCAGATGAAGCTGGTGGCCGTGACTCTTGCAGGGTAAGATGGCTCTCATAAATGCAGTCATGCTTTCGTTCATCTGTTGAAAACATATGTTGTTTCATTGATCACCTCATGAAGTAAATTTTGTGTGTGTGTGTGTGTGTGTGTGTGTGTGTGTGTGTGTGTGTGTGCCTGCGCCCATGCACACACACACACACACACACACACAACACACACACACACACACACACACACACACACACACGCACACACACACACAAACACACCAGTATTTATTTAGTACTGCTTCCTGGATATTTACTGATATGCGCATATAATTGTGAAAGAGGGAGTTATAATAGATGGGGGAAAAACTACTTACAACTAATTATCGCTGGTTTAAAGGAGATGTGTAAACCTAAATGTAATTAATCAAGTGATTTATGAAATGGATGGGTTAATAATTTGGTCATATAATTTACATTGAGGATTCCCAGTCTGTTGCTTTATGTCCTTGGACAGGGTGAAGAGACCTATTGTGAATATTTTTGGAATTAACTATGTTAATGCCATTATAAACTTCATGTCAAAATAAGTATTATGGATGCAAATTTATAAAAAAGCTTTTCGATTGTTTTTATGTACAGTATATCTCAAGATGTGGGTTTGCCAAAAAGTATTAAAATCAGAAGTGAATAGCGTGCGATAAATTCATAAATTAAAAAGAGGAAAAATATCCAAAATAGTTCCATCAGTTTCCCATAATGACACAGCATTTTCAACAGTTTACGAAAGAGCAGTTAGCATGGAGTAAAAATGCAGAGAGATTTTCACATTGACAAAATAAGATAATTTATGAAATATTAGAACTTTCTGCATTTCGTTATAGAATAAAGTAGTCCAAAACTGCTCCATCACATCTGACCAAATTCTAGATTTAAGGGTTTTGATGCTGTTGTACTGCAAATCGAGAAACACATAACAGATCAAGGGGTAATGAGCCACTTATATTTCATTTTCACAAATGATAATTTATTTCAGGATTTGGAAAACTGAACATATTTTTCATTACATTTTGTTTCAGGATGATTTGGGAAGCCCCCTTCAAGTTCGGCTTGACAAACCTCACTGTCAGTTCAGTGTTGCTGGATTACGTTCTTTTGGATCAGTGCTCTGTGGGAAGCCAGGTGTCCCTGCCGTGTATACTAGCATTGCTGAATACTTAGAGTGGATAGAGTCTGTTGTTTGGCCTTAAATATTGGGTATCAGTGTGAGAGATGAAAGTATTATTCAGATATGAAAAGTGGTACTCAGCACTGCAGACAACTCTTGACAGTTTACTGTGCAGTGTATTTAATGAACTGCAGATGAATAGGGTGGAGTGTTAAAAGTATTATTGGATGACAGTAAAAATGCAACTGTTGCATCTGTGACTTGGAATTTATTATTGGTAAGCAAAAAACCAGAAAAAAACCTCTGTCAGATATTTAATATGGGCTCATACTTATTTTTGTAGCCCATTTCTACACTGCCATTTCCATGTCAATTTTTACAGCTTTATGGTGACTACAGCAAACACTAAATAAAATTTGAGATAGAGAATGTTTACAAGAAGCAAAGTAGATACTAATGCAGTGGTTTCAGAAGTTATAAAGCTCATAAAAGACCATGATATTTCAATCACATTGCTTTACCAGTTCTTACAATTTTGTAATTGAATTAAAAACTATTGTAAATGGTGAATGTGAATTTCTAAATAAAGGAACTGAATCCTTGATCTTTTTTTATTGTGACTTTCCACCTATTTTGTTCTTCTACATCTACATCTACATCTACATCTACATCTACATGATTACTCTGCAGTTCACATTTTAAGTGCTTGGCAGAGGGTTCATCGAACCACAATCATACTATCTCTACCATTCCACTCCCGAACAGCGCGTGGGAAAAACAAACACCTAAACCTTTCTGTTCGAGCTCTGATTTCTCTTATTTTATTTTGATGATCATTCCTACCTATGTAGGTTGGGCTCAACAAAATATTTTCGCATTTGGAAGAGGAAATTGGTGACAAAGTTTGTAAATAGATCTCGCCCCGACGAAAAACGTCTTTGCTTTAATGATTTCCATCCCAACTCGCGTATCATATCTGCCACACTCTCTCCCCTATTATGTGATAATACAAAACGAGCTGCCCTTTTTTGCACCCTTTTGATGTCCTCCATCAATCCCACCTGGTAAGGATCCCACACCGTGCAGCAATATTCTAACAGAGGATGAACGAGTGTAGTGTAAGCTGTCTCTTTAGTGGACTTGTTGCATCTTCTTGTTTGAAACTGCCTACAGTTTATTTTGCACAGCAAGCAGTTGCTTTATACCTTAACATTGTAAAATTTTCTTCCATGTGATTTGGGTTGACTGAGGGGGATGCAAAAATTGTTGACTGCTTGGTGAGAGAAAAATAATTTAATAATTTTGAAAATCAGAAAGACCTCCAGTTTGAGGATGATTCTTAATGGAACAATTAATCACAGCAAATGAAAGGGATTCGCAGTAGTGAGAGAGGTATGAATGGGTTATCTCCTAGTGCCATATTTCATGATTATGGTTAGTTTTACGATCTAGGAAAAAAATAACCTGCCTCACTTTAGATAGGTATGCATGAGGCAGAGGGCTTCTCTGATGAGCTGACCTGGAGAAAACTATTACTCCTTTTATGTTCTGACTATGAATTTGGGAAGTTAAAAACTGCACACTCTTGAAAAGTGTGAGAATGACTCTCTTAATTTTTACATAATGCACCAAGGACCATTTTCACACAGTTCAAGCCAGCCAGGAATGAAACTGATTTCACTTACCTCCTTTTACAGATATGAACAACTGCTAAATTGCTTCATCTTCTCTACTGTGAAAGGTGCCACAGGACTATAATGATAATTATGTAACCTAATTTCTTCACTTGAGTGGTTATTATTAAATATGAATGGACATACTCCCCTCTGCCCAAATTCTATTCAACACTAAAAATGTGAAGATACCAGAACAATGCAAAACAAGATGAACCATAACATATACACTGTTTTACTACAGAGATCATAATATTCCATCTAGCACTGATATTATTTGTTGTAATGTTTCACCATATACATCTAATAATTATCAAGACTGATTTCCCTGTCAATTGGAAGTTGTATAGGCTATAAATTACATCAGTCATATTCTTAGGATCCTATGACAAGTGATCTCTGGGACCTGGAGAGGACATATATTTTATTTGGGTCTAATATACGAAATTACTTAGCACTGTAAATTCTTTAGTATTATAGTGCAAATATTAAATACAGCATACCCTAAAACATTAATTTTAAATTCTGGGAGGATACTATTACTAGAGTAAGAGTTGTTGAATTGAAAATTCTTTATTTCAATGTTAAACTTGACCAGCTAATTCATAAGATCATTTTAAGATCTGCAGACTGTTAAATACACTTGTACCATGTACATGATTTCTTTCTGTAATAATATTAAGCCCTTAAACTTGTTGTAGCTGTCATAGTATTTTGTTCATGCTCTATTTTTACAAAAATGAAGTATTGGCAATATTAAAGAATACATGTCTAGTGAAACAGTTATAAAAATATAAGTATTTGTATTTTGAAAGAACTATCCTTCAATGTTGAATTTCCTCAAGAAATTATTCCATGTATGTACTATGATGTATCTCAGTTGTTGTCCCCCCCCCCTTTTCCCCCTCCCAAACCTTTGGAAGAGGAGGAGGAGGAGATTAGTGTTTAATGTCATGTTGACAACAAGGCCATTAGAGATGGAGCACAAGCTCAGCTTAGCGAAGGAAGGGGAAGGAAATTGGCTTTGTCCTTTCAAAGTAAGCATCCTGAAATTTGATGAAGTGATTTAGGGAAGTCACTGGAAACCTAAATAAGGACGTCTGGGCATGTGTTTGAATCATTGTCCTCCCAAGCCTTTGGAATACATAGATTGTGCCAGTGTTTGCCTGAAGGGTTGAGATGGAGCAAACCATTGAACAGTGTTGCACAGACAAATATTGTATACATTGAACAAATCTGCAATGGAGGCTGTTGATATTATCCGAGAACTTTACAAGGATTCTGGAATCACTTACAGTCTGAGTAGCTTCATTGAAGTGCCTCAACAGCCTTGCAGATGCTGACTTACTTATCTACACCCACACATACATCTACATGACTACTCTACAATCACCACTTATGGGTTTGTCAGAGTGTTCATAGAACCATTTTTACTATTTCTAAACAATTCCACTTTCAAACAGCATGTGGGGAAGAAATTAAAATCTAAATTTCTTTATGAAGCTTCTGAGTTATCTTGATTTATTAAGATGGTCTTATTTCTCCCAACAAAGGTGAGAGTCAGCAAAATACAGAAAGATTCAGAAAAACAAGAAATTGAAAGACTGTTTTAAAATCAATTTATTCATGGAAGAAATGCTATTTCAGAACACACAATGTAAATTTATCTCTTGGGAGATATCTCGCAACTGAGCTTCACTTTTTTTACAAACATTCCTGCACTCTGTTAGATAAACTATGCTTGGACCAGAGCAATATTTCAAAAGAAATTCTGACAATGGCTTCTTGGACCTTAGCTTTCAATTCTGATGTAGCTGATGGACTATGATACACTGAATTTTTAAGGTAACCCCACAAGAAGAAATTGCATACTGCTAGCTGAGGGGATCTGGGAGGCCAGGGAAAGTCCCATTTCTTGAAATTATATGATTCTCAAACAACTTGCATACAGCAACCACCAATATTTAGGTTGTGTGGGATGTTGATTTGTCTTGCTGAAACTGAACATTGTCAATCATTTGTGGAGATTTCTGTAGTTTCTGCACAACAAATTTTTTGAGCATGATGACGTACAGATCCATTGCAACTATAGTTGTAAGGCCATTGCCATCATAAAAAAATAACAGCCTGTTATACTATATGATGACACAGAATGCCACACAGTAACATTGCTTTTGTGCAATGGACATTGGTGTAGCTCTGTATGATTTTTTTGTGCCCAGTAGTGAAAGTTCTGCATAACAAATCAACTAAGATAGAAATGGGATTCATCTGACATCCAGAGGTTGTTAACAAACTCATTGTCATTGTCTATCTTTTCAAGCATTCATTCACATAATTGTCATGTAAGATGATCACTGAGTTTCATTTTCCAGACATTCTGCAACTTGTATGGATGGTAATGTAAGTCCCATACCAATATTATCTGGAAACTTGAACTATACAACCGTTAAGGTGATGCATGGACTGAACAATGTGATTGTCTAAGACAGCAGCTCAAACAACATCTACAGTGCCTTGTGTACGAGAGATTCACACATAGCTTCAAGGTTTCTTTTTCATTACTATACCTGTTTCCTTAGGTATTGAATAGAATTGGAGAGAAGAGAGATTTGTGGCACAACTTGACTAGAAGGTATAGGTTGGTAGGAGATATTCTGAGGCATCAAGGGATCACCAATTTAGTACTGGAGGGCAGCATGGAGGGTAACAATCATTGAGGGAGACCAAGAGATGATTACACTAAACAGATTCAGAAGGATGTAGGTTGCAGGATGTACTGGGAGATGAAGAAGCTTGCACAGGATAGAGTAGCATGGAGAGCTGCATCAAACCAGTCTCTGGACTGAAGACCATAACAACAACAACAACAACAACAACAACAAGTCATTGTGTGTGAACTGGGAATTATAATTGATCTGTGTCATAAAATATATTAATAGAATTATTTACGATGAGGGATCAATGTGTTCTTTATGTAAACAAACATAGTATTCCGTATGCTTTCGAGACTTTTATTTTTACAAAACAATGAAAACTTGGGATTGTAGTTACGGATGTTGTAAATAATTAGAATGATAATTTTTATGAAATCTTACATATTCGTGTATTAACTGTTAAATGGACTTGTATTATGAAATTTATCATAGAAGTGCCTTTTGATTTACTAAACAATTAATTAAGATCGATTATTTATTCCTGCTGAATAGGTTGTCCCATTTAAATTGCTTTGCAAAACTAGTTACCACTGTAAATTATGAACTGGAGTTATAACACTGCAGAAATAATTTCACATTGTTATGAATGTAGGTACATCAGGTCAAGTTAGGGCAAAACAGGTGGGAAGTGTGTTGGTGATTGTTCAGCGGTGTGTGGCAGAGGAGGTGGTTAGATTTCTGTTTATCAGTTCAGTTTCACCCTGGTACCATGATGCAACAAGGATCTGTGAACCACTGAGGTATATAGCTTTCCATAGCTGAAGAGAAATTCTTACTCGTTACTGTGAGGTAGTGAGGAAGTAGTTACTGAAGTCATGTAACCAATGTATCAAGAAAAAATTCATATATTCACATTTCCTTTGAATCAAACACACAAAGTACTAACAGTCCAGCAAAATTGTTTCCTTTCCACGGCACACAGCACAATTCAGAATCAAAATCCTATTCAGTTCCCTAAATGCTGCTTCCATTAAGCATCAGCTGGACCAATCGAAGATAGTTTAGCTTGCCTAAGATTTGGAATTTTAATGCTCTATTCACCGCACCAATTTTAATGCAAGTAGCACATAAAACTCACTCAATGGGAATGGGTGAGCTAAAAATTTGTCTTCTGTTTACATGAAAGTTCAGTTCTACACATTACACATCATGTACAACTGTAGTCCCTCTCACAATAGCTTAGCTCCATCACATAAAACCATTTCAGGCCTGCACTCACGGTTACAACTATCATCACTGCTAGGCTGTGACAGACTGACATTTCCTGGCCAGCTGCAACACACTATCTTTCTGATCTGCCGGGGCTGCTTATACACTATATTCTCCAAATGAAATGCTTTTTGACAGCCCTTGCACCTAGTTAGATGCCTCAGAAGCACAGTTCTTACTGCATTAAATTTCTAATACTTCTCCCAATTGAGATTTTATCTATTTCTTAATTTCTTTGTGATAGGTGTATGCTTAAGGAACATCCTGTTTAAATTTTGATTCTCTATCACAATAAATATAGCTTGTACAGTATTTTACATACAACTTTGTGTAGTCTGTCCTCAGACCTGTGCTTTATATTGTCTCTGTACTCTTTAACAATTAGATGCATCCCTATAATTTTATAGCCAGAATATGGTGTTATGATATCTAGATCATAAAGACTAGACAATTCGTTGCACTATACTACATTCTGGACCAAAATACATGTACTTTTGAATAACTTTGAAAATACTGAACATAATAGTATAGAAACTTTCATATCAAGTTTTAGCTAGTATTACAATTTAAACACTCTAGTTCATATTTCATTAGATGGGGAACTTGTTTAAAACATGGATTTTTGTGGAAATTATAGAACTGAGGAGGTTAAGACTCAGTTTTAAGTATATTTACATGTTTCTGGACCAAATGACTAAAAAATGTAATGATTTTGAATTACTGAAATTTTCATCTACATCCATACTCTGCAAACCACCATGAAGTGCATGAAATTTTTAGTAGGCTGTTGCACAAGGGTATGACTACAGTCAGACAACAGTTCATGTATTTGTTGTGACCAAAGAATGAGGGAAGGGTGAGGGTAGTTCTGCTCTCTTCCAGTGTTAACTCAAACCTGCTTACAGTGATCCACCATAATTCCTTCTACACACCAACTCCTATTTACTTTTGGTACCGTACCAAACCTTGAAAAAAAAAATTATTTTTGAAGTAAGTGTAATAAAATGCACTTAAATGAAATGATTTGGAAAAAACATGTACCCATACTATACACAAAAGTTTTCACACAAAAAAAAAAGATTTTCTTTATCACTATAATCATTCAAACAAAAACCATTGCAATTAAAAAATTCTTCTGTGAAAAAATATGAAATTTAAGAAATTTTAGAACCTGTGCACCTGCAATTTATTCTTTAATATAAGAAATTTGTTAAATCAGAAAATGGAAAATCCAGGATGGAATGTAACAATAAAAGAGAAGGAAAGTTGCTACTCACCATATAGCAGAGATGCTGAGTCGCAATAGGCAAAATAAGAAGATTCACACAATCAAAGCTTTTGGCCATTAAGGCCTTTGTCAACAGTAGACACAAATACACACAGCTCTCTGAGACTGCAGACGTGTGTGCAAGTTGTGTTTACGTGAGCGTGCGTGTGTGTGTGTGTGTAAGTGTGTGTGCGTGTGTGTATGTATGTCTACTGCTGGCCGAAAGCTTTGATTGTGTGAATCTTTTTATTGTGCCTGTCACAACTCAGCATATCCACTATATGGTGAGTAGCAACTTTCCTTCTCTCAAATTTGTTAAATCATCTTTTACGGGTGATGACACTTTTTATTGCCTATTATTACCCACAAGAATTATCTCCCAGCAATGGTTATTTTGGATGGTCATGATCTTGAAAGACAGCCTAATAAGTTCCCAGAAATATTCTCGCCTTGTACTCTGCATACACTAAAATAACATTCTGACAATATTTCTGTTGGCACCTGCCATTGATTCATCTACTTGACCTTCTGTACTACTGCAGTAGTATGTGCTTCTCTAACTCATTTCTGAGAAGAGTGTGACGGAGGGTGTGGGTGGATGGGTGGGTGCATACATGCATGCATGTACCACTGCAATCAGACAGACAGTTCAGGCACAGACCTGCACCACAGACTTAAACATGATCTTGATATTTTGACAAAATCAGTTCCCATTAGCATGTGTGTATGTGTGTGTACTGCTGACAAAGGCCTTAATGGCCTCTTGTATTATATGACTTGGTGTTACCCCATAGAACTTATTACTCGTAATCCAGTCATTGGCATTACTGGTAACGTATCTCTGCTACAGAAGGAATCAAACATGCCTGGGATAAAATGATTGCCTCACTGCCACTTCCAGAAGACAACATATAATAACTCCTGATATATTTAATTCTGTTACAGAGTGACTCATCTTATCATGAACAATGAATTCATTATGCTCATCCTGTAAATCCTGCATGATTTGTCTCTTGCTGAAATTACATCTTACAAGAGTAATAACATTTATATTAACAGGGTTTTTGACATTTGTTTCTTCAGCTGACTTCTGCAATCTGTCTGCTAACTTTAAATCACTTAATAACTTTACCACTGTTGACTTGCTCCCTATAAACCAAAATTTTTCCACTTAGTGAAATGGTCTTCCTCCATCCCACTGCTACGAATATCATCTGCTAGTGCCTCTCTTTACAGATTATCACTGCCTATTATTTCTTTGGCATCATTAGCTTCATTAGCCCCATAATCTGTTTTTTCCTCATCTTCAAAGTCATTTAACACTTTGTCTATTTCCTCAAGAGATATGTTAGGCTATAATTCACCATCATTGTCAAATATCTTCTGGTGTATCCACAAGTGCCATAACAAAGACGAAGATCACAAGACCAGAGAAGGAGGTGAAATGACGTTAGCCAATGGTGCTCTGATTAGGACCGCACCACAACAGGAGCAACACCTGCAAGAAGTGAATATAAGTGCCACTCCTGCCAGCCTCAGCTGCTCAGATCGGCTCAGTATACGGACATTAGTGGACAGCATTAGCGCAGCCTAAAAGAGAGTGCTACAATCTATATCCATAGCTTGTTTGGACTTTATCTATAGAGACGAACATTATTTGTTTGCATGTCACCCATCACATGTGACTATTCCTTGTAAATCTTCAAGTTAAGTATTGTCAAATCTGCTTTATAGAAATAAAAGTACTAATGTTATTTGCTTGAATTGTTGTTCTGAGAATGAAGCATCCCTTAGGCACCCTGTATGAGACAGGTGGCCAAGACTTTACAAAATATATAAGGTTGTACCTCCTCCTCCTCCTCCTCCTCACTGTCGACTGAGCACATTTCAAATGAGTTCTGAAGTACCTCCATCCTGTTGTTAATGACGTTTTCCCTGCCTTATTTATCCAACTTTTCTTGAGTCCCAAATACTAACTTGTTCATGTACGTGGTCAAGAAAAACCTCCGTATTACTAGAATCTACAGACATGCAATTGAAATCTTCTGTCTGTATACCTTTACATTAGTTCAGGATGGTGATTAATTGCTGGCTCTAATCTGACCTCTGCCTTGTGAGTGTCAGATTTCTCATGGACAGGAATTGGTTTTCTTGCCATTGTACACTATTCTCAATCATATTTGATTGCTGACTAATAGCATTTTCCTCCTTTATTGGACTTATAGGCACAGCTTTCCTCTGCCTCTACTTATTAAATCTCTTGAATCAATGTGGCTGTTCACCTGTTCTTCTGCCACCCCTGCCATGATGATTACTATGTGTATTTCTAACTTCCAGTCCTCTAACATTTACTTTTCCACCTTGGTCTGCTGTGGTATTGCTATTCTTATTGTAAGGCCTTTTATGTGTTTGCTCATTACTAGCAGCCACTCTCTCTGACTCACTTCAACACTCAATAAATTTATCTGCAGTAATGATTTTCTTCTTCCAGTTCTGGAGCAGTTTACCTCCTAAGCCAATTTATGGTTTCATGCTTTCTGTCAAATGTGACACATGTGAAACACATCTTGCAAACTTTTTGACTCACAACTTTCTCCTACTACAAAATTCTCTGAGCACATTAGTTTTGTGTAAGACCAATACTCATTTGAAATGCTGCTTTAAATTCAAAAAGTATTTTACCATATAACATTACACCAGCTGACCATAACAATGCCTCACTAGACAAGTGACTAAGTATAAATGAAATTTTCTCATGATCAGACCACCACCCCCACAGCATCATCTCAAACTCATTCCAAAGTTCTAATGGGTGTTCCTGATTGTCTGGATCAAATCCTAAAAATTGCCAACATCTGATGAAAGTAGCATCAACAGAAACATGCTGCACAAATATGTTAGATAAGCTTTTTTTCTCTTTAATGTTAGTAATATCACTGCTCAAAGCTACCATTTCATTTTCTACTGATTCTACTTTTCTGCCAATTGCACCAATCAGTGCACCTACTTTTTCAGCCAGCTTTTCTCTGCTCTCTGCTTCACAAGATATCTTTTTATCTGATTGTGCAGATTTGTGAGTACTAACAGTTGTGACCTTCAAAATCTCTTTCTGACAAATAATGACTTTTTTATCTGCTTCTGCAATGTCTCTGAGAGCAAAGTTCAGACATTACGTCCATTTTTTGCTGTTAACCTTATTTCTATCAATCCTTTGTCCACTTTGCATTCTTTATGAATGTCACTAATTTCCACCTTTAAATTTTTTTCTAGTTCAGTTAACTCTACTTCAGATTTGAACTTCTTTTTACAGCGCATCACCTGCTCTAACCCAAAGGGCATATGGCTGCCCTTGCAGTGTCCGGCATGGCTCTTGCCCATCCCACATTTTTATTCTTCTTCTTCCATGACATTTGACTGTGTTAATGTCTCATCAGTATTGTTCTCTTTCCCGAGATTCTCTCAACATACCCACATTGCTAGGTTTTTTGTGATGTATGGTGAGGAAACACTGGTCAGATACAGAGGAAGCATCTCCTGTGGCATAACACGTCCTGGGGGCCTCCAGCTGTTGAGCACACTAACCCACCTTATTCCTTCTCACACTTTCTCACTTCTATTTGCTTCTCATTTCTTGGCTTTATTGATTCTTGGTTGCAATCAGGTTCATCAGGGTTCGCATTCTGTGACCTTTCTCTCTGAGGACTGTTTCTAGCTTGATGCAAATAGGCTGGAGGGGCTGATGGCCTCATAGTTTGGTCCCTTTAACTCCATTAGTCCAGTCCAATACTTACTACAGGGCTCCATTTTAAAGTTCAAACTGCTGATTTCCAATTTCATTTCCTTCTTTTACTGGATTCCATTTTAAAGTACTCATCTGTAATTTTACTTCATTATTGCCAGCCTGAATTTTGGAACACAGTTACGGGATCCAGTATGGCATTCCCACATCCTAATTTGGATTTCAATCCATTGTAATGGATTTTCCTGCATTGTTTGACTTGTCAGTAATCCTGACTAGCCAAATTGCTTTGAAGTAATATCAAATGATATGAGTAGTCTTTTCTTGACTCATGTTGTCTGTATTAATATGTGATGCTGGAAGGATACACCAGGTATCGTGTAGCAAAGTGACACATGATGGAATCAGCAGCAGCTGCTGTGGCAGTGCCAAATGGTTCTGGTATCACATACTGCAGTAACAATGGGGGAGGGGACTGCAGCAGGTGATGGCAATGTCTCCAGTTCCCACAGCTCTCGGTATTGGTGGCAATGACAGCAACTTGTTTTCTTCCTCCTTCTCATAACGTTAAAGGTCATTACAGGTGACAACCACAGTCAAGTTGAGACACTTGCAAGAAATTACTGCCTGTTTCAACTATTTTATCCATTTTTTGCCTCATTTTTGCATGATCTGTATAATTCTCTATGCTAGCCCAGTTCATTTTTTTAACTCACTATTTGTACTATGTTCCTGGTCATTCGGCACCACATATGGTGGGGCAAGGGGTTAGATTTATATCTTATCTATTCAGTTTTATCCCACTACCTACTGTCCACCATGCAGCAAGGACCTGTGAACTACTGTGGTAGGTAACCTGAAAATAGCTGTATACAAGTTACTTGTCATGCGCATTTCTCTTGTCAACATTTACAGCTCTCCATAGCTGAAAAGAAACTTACTTGCTACTATGACATAATGAGGAAGTAGCTACTGAACACTGTTTCCTTTCCTCAACATCTAGCACAGTTTGGAATCAAAATCCTATTCTCCAAAGTCTGCCTCTATTAAACATCAGCTGGACCTGTCAAAGATAGTTTAGCTTAGCTAACAGTTGGAAGCTTAATGCTCTATTCATTATGCATATTTTGATACAAGCAGCACACACAAACTCACTAAACTGGAATGGACGAGGCAAATATTCATGCAAAAGTTCAGTTCTATAAATGGTGCATGAAGTACAACTGTAGTCTCTCTCACCACAATTTAGTTCCATTGCATACAGCCATTTGAAGTCTGCCACAAATCACTACACTGCGAGGCACGGACAGATTGATACTCATTCCCTGACTGACAGCAACACGCAGTCTCTCTGCTCTGCTTATGTATGGCCCCAGTGTGGATGGCAAATGAAATGCTTTTTGACAGCTTTAGCACCTAGATAAGCACTTGAAAAGCACCCTTATACTGCAAAAATTTCTAATGCCTCTCCCAACTGACTTTATCTCTGTTGTTTTATAGCCAGAGTACAGTGCTGTAATATCTAGGGCACAAAATGATCATAAAGACTAGATGCTATTATGCTTCACCACATTCACAACCAAAATCTATCATTTTTGGAATAACTTTGAAAATATTGAACATAACAGTATAGAAACTTTCATATATTGTTTCAGTGATGTGAAATTTTGGTAAACCATTGATAACCTGTAAACTACTTAACAAGTTCTATAGAAACTTTTATACAATAGTTTTATACTAAACTACATTTTCTATTAAAATTCAACTTAGTATCTTCAAATTTCAGCATACATGAAACTGTTTATAACAATTTTTTTTAAGAAAAACTGTTGAACTGAGGTGGTTCAGACACAGGATTGATTACATTTACATTTCTGGACCATCCAAGTAAAACAAATCAAATTGTTTTGTTATCAAAACTTTTAGTATGCTGTTGTGAAAGTGTGTGAAAGCCCATACAGGAATTCATGTGCTTGGCTAAGCAGCAAAGTATGAGGGAAAGGGGGAGGGGGGGGGGGGGTCAGTAATTGTGGGAAGTAAAGATGTAATGTTCAAATTTTATTTGTTTGTAGAAGAGTCAATTTACATGGGAACCCCCATGTTACTTGATGTTACATTATTACTTTCTCAAAGAAATTTGGCTTTCAGTGTTTCATCTCACAAAATTGGAGATCCACATAATAGAAATTTCCTCAGCACATTAGAGCTCTTGAGTCACTCTAATATCCTTGTTACAAAATACATTAGCAGGCCTTAGATGGGAAAGAAGCTGTAAAGGATTACAAGTGTGTCATCTGTCAATTGATACTAAGAATGGATTTATTTCTAGTTATGCTCATCACAGCAGGAATGCCATTTTGGAACAGAGGAAAGATGAGCACTATTACTCAATTTCTGTTGATGCAACTTGTAATTCATATGATGCTGAACAGTCCACATTCATCCTGCGTTATATTTGCTTCAGTAAGGAAGTCTACAAGTATAAATAAGAAAAAAATGAATGGGTTCAGAATTCATAGATTGTAATCACAAACAGGAGTTACTATTGCACATTTAATCCAATCCATACTTTTGAAACACTCAATTCCTATCAGTGAATGCCATGGATAAGAATATAAGAGGGTGTTATAAAGGAGATCAGACACATTTCCTTCAGTGGAGTTCTCTTGCAAAATTCTCTCTGTCTGCTTGTCATCACTTGTATGCAGTGTAAATGCAGCTGACAGTTGTCATGAAGCAGATACTTTTTTTGGAGTGATTCAACTTCTATACGGCCTGTTCAGTTGCAGTGCACAATGATGGGATATTCTGAAAAAGTATGTTGGCAGTTCTTCATATTCCATGTCTGATACCCACTGGAGTACTGAGGTTGATGCTGTAAGATCAATTGCAGCTGACTTGAGTAAGATTGCCACTGCTGTTGAAACTCACAATAAATTAAGCTCAATTTGTGAGCTGAAAAACATTCTGTAGTACAGGTTTCTTTGGGTTATAGCGGATCTTTCAAATGTTTAATCATGACATCAATTTGGGTAAAGTTCTTGGCACCAATTCACCACGGAATCAAATTGTTACAAGCTCGAAATACTGCCATCGATATTGAGGTGAGACACCTTGACAGCTTATTAACTAAAATATCTTCATGGAAATTGGGACAGTACTGTCACTGAATATAAAGTGTTGTCAGTGTATTTAACACTTATCCTAAATTTCTGGAGGTGTGCACTAAGAAGAGGAAATCATTTCATGATGAAACTAGGTATGAAGTCACAGAAGATAGTGCAGACAGACTTGGCAGGAATGTAGCCACTGTACATGATTTCTGGCAGCAGGAACCATGAGAATGTACAGTTGCACCAAGACCAGGCTTCAGAGGCCCACATGGCGATACCTAGGGGGAAGTTTATATTTGTGTTTGGCATATGGTTCCAGCTCATCATACTGCATCTGCAGCAGCAATTTATGCAGCAGTTGGCACCACAGTGACACAACAAACTATTACAAATTGATTACTTTAAGGACAACTCTGAGCCACATGCCCTATAACATGCATACCACTGACCCCAAACTACTGCTATTTGCGACTTCGGTAGTGCCAAGCAAGAGCTCATTGGGAGGCACAGTGTAGATCTGTTGTGTTTCCTGATGAATGCTGGTTCTGCCTTGGTGCCAGCGATGGCTGAAAGAGGCCAGTTGAGGGCCAGCAACCAACCTGTCTGCATGCTTGACGTACTGGACATACATCAGGAGATAAGGCCTGGGGTGTGATTTCATATGACAGCAGGAACACATTCAGGTTATTCCCAGCATCCTTATGCAAATTCGTTCATTAATGTGGTGATTTGACCTGTTGTGCTTCCATTCATTTACAGCATTCCAGCAGATATTTTCCAACATAACAACAATCACCCACATACCACTGTTGTAACCCAACATACTCTGCCCGTCATGCTCAATCACCAGATCTGTCTCCAATCAAGCATGTATGGGACAGTGTCAGATGACAACTCCAGTGTCATCCACAAACATCATTAACTGTTCGTGTAGTGACTGATCAAGTGCAATATGCTTGGAACTCCATCATATACACTGACATCTGGTACCTGTACCACATAATGCATGCACATTTGCATGCTGGCATTCAACATTCTGTTGGTTACACTAGTTATTAATGTACCAGCTTATTACATTTCCAATTTCTCATCTCATGCTTACATTAACCTGTTAGCTTGCAACGTTAATCACTTAAATATGTTACCTAGACAAATGTATTCCTGAAACTACATTACTCTACATTATTTTTTGGTGTTGTTATTTTTCTCTGTCAGTGTATTTTAACCTAAAGAAAATTGCAGAGACATTTATAAACATTACTTAAATTTGTAGGTACCTCAATTTGTTCTAATTCTGACTTAAAATTTATGTGAAATCACAAATGAGAACACAGAAAATTTTCTTGAAAAAGCATATGTGCTGGAGGCGGAAATTTAACTTTCAGTGTCACTGCTGTAATTAGGAAACCTGTCTTTCTGCACTTTCATAGAAAAACAAAATTATGAATTTTAATACCCAAAAGAAAGTAAACATCGACATCTACACTCTATAAGCCGCCATGACATGCGTGTCAGCAGGTACTCCCATTGTACCAATTTTAGGGTTTCTTCCTGTTCCATTCATGTATGGAGCATGGAAAGAATGATCGTTTCAATGCCTCTGTGCATGTAGTAATTATTGTAATCTTATTCTCATGATCCCTATGTGAGCAATACATAGGGAGTTGTAGTATATCCTTATAGCAGTCATTTAAAGCCAGTTCTTGAAACTCTGTTAATAGACTTTCTCTGGATAGTTTACATCTGTCTCCAAGATCTGCTAGTTCAGTTCCTTCAGTATCTCTGCGAGACTCTCCCATGGATTAAACAAACCTGTGACCATTCATGCCGCCCTTCTTGGTATATGTTCAATATCCCTTTTAGTCCTATCTGCTATAGGTCCCACACACTTGAGCAGTATTCTAGGATGGATTGTACAAATGACTTGTAAGCAATCTCTTATGTGGAGTGATTTCACTTTCCCAATATTCTACCAATAAACCAAAAACAACCACCTCCTCTACCCACGACTGAACTTTTGTGATCATTCCATTTCATATTCCTACAAAAGTCTTACACCTGGGTATTTGTATGAGTTGGCCAATTCCAACAATGACTCATTGATATTATAGTTATAGGATACTATGTTTTTTCATTTTATGAAGTGCACAATTTTACATTTCTGAAAATTTAAAGCAAGTTGCCAATCTCTGCACCATGTTGAAATCTTATCAAGATCTACCTGGATATTTATGCAGCTTCTCTCAGATAGTAGTTCATTGTAGATAACTCTATCATCTGGAAAAAGCCTCATTTAATATTGTCTGCAAGGTCATTAATATACAATATGAACAGCAATGGTCCCAACACACTTCCCTGAGGCCATTCAAAGTTACTTCTATGTCTGACGATGACTCTCCATCCAAGATAACATGCTGTGTCATTACTACTGAAAAGTCCACAACCCACTCACAGATTTCACATGATACCCCATATGATCATATTTTTAACAATGAGCATGGGTTTGGTACTGGTTCAAATGTTTTTTGGAAATCAAGAAACACTGCATGTACCTGACTGCCTTGATCCAAGGCCTTCAGTATGTCATGTCAGAAAACTAGGAGTTGTTTTTCACATGATTGATGTTTCAAACTCCATACTGGTTGGTATCGAGGAGGTCATTCTGTGCAAGATACCTCATTATGTTTGAGCTCAGAGTATGTTCTAAGACTTTACAACAAACCTGTGTCAAGGATACTGGACAGTAGTTTTGTGGCTCACTTCTACTACCCTTCTCATAGACAGGTGTGACCTGTGCCTTTTTCCAAGAACTGGGAATGGTCTTTTGTTAAAGGGACCTACAAATTCAATACAGAATTTGAGAGGGATTCCATCGGGGCCTGGAGCTTTGTTCAGTTTTAACAATTTCAGCTGTTTCTCAACACCACTGACACTAATACTGATTTCATTCATCTTTTCAGTTGTATGAGGATTAAATTGGGGCACTTCTCCTGAGTTTTCCTTTGTAATGGAACATTTCAAACTGGAATTAGTTCCTGTCTCATTCACTAGGGACTGGACACTAACTTTGGTGCCACTAACAGCCATTACATATGACCAGGATTTCTTTGGATTTTGTAAAATGTCATTTGACAATATTCTGCTATGGTAACCACTGAAGGCATCACACATTGCTCTCTTGACAGCCAAATGCATTTCATTCAGCATTCTCTACCTATAGCCCGATGCCATGTTTTACACCTCTCTGTTTCTTTAGAAGTTTCCTTACAGTGACTGTGTACCATGGATGTTACTTCCCATTATTAACTGCTCTGCTGGATGCTTACAACCAAGGGGAGACCAAAAAAACTGGAATAACATTGCAGTGGGGTGACCTTGTGCATTTTTTATAATGGCAAGTTTAAGTGAACAATGTTCAGCTGTGAAATTTTATTTTCTACTTGGTAAAAATGCTGCTGAAACTGTTTTAATGCTGAAAACAGCTTACGAAGATGGCACTATGAGAAAAACTAAAGTGTCTGTATGGTTTGCTTGATTTAAAAATGGTGACATGTCGATTGATGACAAACCTCATTCCGCATTTCCATCAACTGCCCGAATTGACGAAAATATTGAAAAAATTTGAGAACTTGTGCTCGCAGACCATCGACAGAGAATTGATCAACTGCCAGAGATTAGTGGGTTATCTTGGAGCTTGGTTCAGCGTATTTTAACAGAAGATTTGGGTAAACAGGAGACTGATTCTTCCACCATGACAACGCACCAGCATGCACAGTCATCTCTGTTAGACAGTTTTTGGCTAAAAATGGCATGGTTCTGCTGCCCCATGAATCTTACTCACCTGACCTGGCTCCAAGCAACTTTTTATTATTTCCACACATGGAAAGGGGCACGAAAGGACACCAATTTGACAACATCGAAGGAGTCATTCCAATCCCGGGAGCGGAAAGACTTCCCTTAGGGGGAAAGAAGGACAGGTATACACTCACAAACACACACATATCCATCCGCACATACACAGACACAAGCAGACATTTGTAAAGGCCAATCCAATCTCTTGGATTCCCACCTCCGGAAAGGCAACTCACTCACCCTTCACAACCTTTCCAGCAAACCTCAACCTCCTCTCATTGCACACAGACCCAGTCTCTCCCATCTACTCAATCTCCCACTTCCAGCTCCACTCCCCCCAAAACCTCAAAATTCCAATCAACACAATCTGGCACCACAACACCCTAATTAAGTAGTTAACCTTTCCTCCAAACCTCTCCCAATCCGAAACCTCTGCCCTATCCAAAGGCCTCACCTTCAGCCCCACTCTCAGATTCAACCAAACAGCCCTTGTCAAAGATTTACTGTCCTACACCCGTACTCTCTGCTGGAAATATCACTTTGCCACGAAGAAAAATGATCCTAATCCTACTCCTAATGATCCAACTCCCCAAGACATTATCCAAATTGAACCCTGCCTGGAAAAGTTCCGTCCTCCATCACAGCGGGACCCACCTTCTCTTCCTCAAAATCACCCTCTCCAAACTTTCCAGGAATTTCTGACTTCCAGCCTTGCCTCTCAATCCTTCTTAAAAAAACCTTAATCCTACTCCCGACATGACCACTGCTGAAGCCCAGGCTATCCGTGATCTGAAGGCTGACCGATCCATCATCATTCTTCCGGCGGACAAGGGTTCCACGACCGTGGCACTTGATCGTCGGGAGTATGTGGCTGAGGGACTGCGTCAGCTTTCAGACAACACTACATACAAAGTTTGCCAAGGTAAACCCATTTCTGATGTCCAGGCGGAGCTTCAAGGAATCCTCAGAACCTTAGGCCTCCTGCAAAACCTTTCACCTGACTTCATCAACCTCCTGACCCCACCAACACACCGCACCCCTACCTTCTACCTTCTTCCTAAAATTCACAAACCCAATCATCCTCGCCGTCCCATTGCAACTGGTTACCAAGCCCCCACAGAACGTATCTCTGCCTATGTAGATCAACACCTTCAACCCATTACATGCAGTCTCCCATCCTTCATCAAAGACACCAACCACTTTCTCAAACGCCTGGAATCCTTACCCAGTCTGTTACCCCCGGAAACCATCCTTGTAACCATTGATGCCACTTCCTTATACACAAATATTCCGCATGTCCAGGACCTCGCTGCGATGGAGCACTTCCTTTCAGCCAATCACCTGCCACCCTATCTAAAACCTCTTTCCTCATTACCTGACCCACAACTTCTTCACTTTCGAAGGCCAGACATACCAACAATTAAAGTGAACAGCCATGGGTACCAGGATGGCCACCTCGTACACCAACCTATTCATGGGTCACTTAGAGGAAGCCTTCTTGGTTACCCAGGCCTGCCAACCCAAAGTTTGGTACAGATTTATTGATGACATTTTCATGATCTGGACTCACAGTGAAGAGCAACTCCAGAATTTCCTCTCCAACCTCAACTCCTTTGGTTCCATCAGATTCACCTGGTCCTACTCGAAATCCCATGTCACTTTCCTTGACGTTGACCTCCACCTGCCCAACGGCCAGCTTCACACGTCCGTCCACATCAAACCCACCAACAAGCAACAGTACCTCCATTATGACAGTTGCCAGCCATTCCACATCAAATGGTCCCTTCCCTACAGCCTAGGTCTTTGTGGCAAACGAATCTGCTCCAGTCCAGAATCCCTGAACCATTACACCAACAACCTGAAAACAGCTTTTGCATCGCGCAACTACCCTCCTGACCTGGTACAGAAGCAAATAACCAGAGCCACTTCCTCATCTCCTCAAACCCAGAACCTCCCACAGAAGAACCCCAAAAGTGCCCCACTTGTGACAGGATACCTTCCGGGACTGGATCAGACTCCGAATGTGGCTCTCCAGCAGGGATACAACTTCCTCAAATCCTGCCCTGAAATGAGATCCATCCTTCATGAAATCCTCCCCACTCCACCAAGAGTGACTTTCTGCCGTCCACCTAATCATCGTAACCTCTTAGTTCATCCCTATGAAATCCCCAAACCACCTTCCCTACCCTCTGGCTCCTACCCTTGTAACCGCCCCTGGTGTAAAACCTGTCCCATGCACCCTCCCACCACCACCTACTCCAGTCCTGTAACCTGGAAGGTGTACATGATCAAAGGCAGAGCCACGTGTGAAAGCACCCACATGATTTACCAACTGACCTGCCTACACTGTGAAGCTTTCTATGTGAGAATGACCAGCAACAAACTGTCCATTCGCATGAATGGACACAGGCAGACAGTGTTTGTTGGTAATGAGGATCACCCTGCGGCTAAACATGCCTTGGTGCACGGCCAGCACATCTTGGCATAGTGTTGCACTGTCCAGGTTATCTGGATACTTCCCACTAACACCAACCTGTCAGAACTCCGGAGATGGGAACTTGCCCTTCAGTATATTCTCCCTTCTCATTATCCGCCAGGCCTCAATCTCCGCTAATTTCTAATTTCAATTTGCTGCCGCTCATACCTCACCTGTCTTTCAACAACATCTTTGCCTCCAGGCCTTTACAAATGTCTGCTTGTGTCTGTGTATGTGCGGATGGATATGTGTGTGTGTGCGAGTGTATACCTGTCCTTTTTTCCCCCTAAGGTAACTCTTTCCTCTCTCGGGATTGGAATGACTCCTTACCCTCTCCCTTAAAACCCACATCCTTTCGTCTTTCCCTCTCCTTCCCTCTTTCCTGATGAAGCAACCGTTTGTTGCGAAAGCTTGAATTTTATGTGTATGTTTGTGTTTGTTTGTGTGTCTATCGACCTGCCAGCACTTTCGTTTGGTAAGTCACATCATCTTTGTTTTTAGATATATTTTTCCCACATGGAATGTTTCCCTCTATTATATTCATATATATATATCCAATGACTGTTAGCAGAATATGGAATCGGTGGGTTCAGGAGGGTAATACGGAATGCCGTGCTGGATCACAACAGTCTCCTATCACTAGCAGTCGAGATGACAGGCATCTTATCCTCATGGTTGTAACAGATCGTGCAGCCACGTCTCAATACCTGAGTCAACAGATGGGGACTTTTGCAAGACAACAACCATCTGCATGAACAGTTCGACGACATTTGCAGCAGCATGGACTTTCAGCTCGGAGACCCTTGACGCTGCATCACAGACAGGAGCGCCTGTGATGGTGTACTTAACGACGAACCTGGGTGCACGAATGGCAAAACGTCATTCTTTTTTGATGAATCCAGGTTTGGCGACATCGCGGTGAACGCACATTGGAGGCGTGTATTCGTCATCGCCATACTCACGTATCACCCGGCGCGATGGTATGGGGTGCCATTGGTTACACATCTAAGTCACCTCTTATTCGCATTGACGGCACTTTGAACAGTGGACGTTACATTTCAGATGTGTTATGACCCGTGGTTCAACCGTTCATTCGAACCCTGCGAAACCCTACATTTCAGCAGGATAATGCACGACCGCATGTTGCAGGTCCTGTACGGGCCTTTCTGGATGTAGAAAATGTTCAACTGCTGCCCTGGCCAGCACATTCTCCAGATCTCTCACCAACTGAAAATGTCTGGTTAATGGTGGCTGTGCAACTGGCTCGTCACAATACACCAGTCACTACTCTTGATGAACTGTGATATCGTGTTGAAGCTGCATGGGCAGCTGTACCTGTACACACCATCCAAGCTCTGTTTGACTCAATGCGCAGGCGTATCAAGGCCGTTATTATGGCCAGAGCTGGTTGTTCTGGGTACTGATATCTCAAGATCTATGCACCCAAATTGTGTGAAAATGTAATCAGATGTCAGTTCTAGCATAATACATTTGTCCAATGAATACCCATTTATCATCTACATTTCTTCTTGGTGTATCAATTTTAATGGCCAGTAGTGTATCTCAGTGGATTTAAGTTTTCTTTCTACTGTGACAAATACACCACCTTCATTCCCCATTTGCCTCTCGTTTTGATATATACTTAAATGTTTCTCTAAAGTCACGCTGCTATCAATTTCAGGTTTCAATCAGCTTTCTGTACCTAGTATTATGTGAGCTTCATTGCTTTTCATGAGCATTGGAAACTCTGGCACTTTGATGCAAATGCTTTGGCAGTTTACCATTAGGATTTTAATACTCTCATCTGTGGGAGACATTTTTTTCGATCTTACTCTGATACTTCTGGTTTTCCTACAGCTATCATTATATTGATTGTATGGAGAGTCGCCTAATCTAAAAAACCTTCATGCGCACCCCACACACAGCCAGCTACCTGAATAGCAGCCTATGACGTGCACCTGACCTATTTAGAGGGATCCTACAATTCTGCACCCTATGGCTCAAGTCCAGGAAGTTGCAGCCTAGGTTGTCACAGAACCTTCAAAGTGTCTGGTTCAGTCCTTCCACTTGACTCAGAACCAAAGGGCCATGATCAATTCTGGGACAATGCTGCTAATTGTGAGCTTCATTGAAACTCCACGCGCAAGGCACGTCCTCCAACTTTCTCTGCCAGTTGTTAGAATGACCCAGGAATGACTTCAGAGCCCAGATGATGAGCATCATTTGTTCCAATGTGTGCTACAATCTGCAGTTGGTTGCAACCTGTTCCCTCAACGGCTGCCTCTTAAACATGTTGAATGATGCCCCAAGGCATACATATTGAATGCACCTGGTATCCTTTCCTGTTCCTTGCTGCCGTTTCCCTAAAGGAGTTCCGCCATTCATCATACCTTTGAACTGCCATCAAATAATGGACCCCTACTCTTTTCTTTTGCCTCCTCCTGACACCAGACAACACAGGTTTGCTCAAAACAGGTGAGTACTACTCGCTCAGTTTCAGCTTCAGTGAAAGACAGCACCACAAACTTGTTGGTTACAGGGATCGGTACAACACCTTGAGTCCTCCCTGGTCCACCCTGTACAGGATGCCTAGATCTACCATTGACACGCCACATGCAGTCAAGTGGATATGTAATTACAAAACCTGTACTTTCTGCAGAGGAGACAGGATTCACAGGAAAGGATAGTACTTGATGTACCTCTGGGACAGGTATCACATGTACACAACTCTCGGGAGCTCTTCCAACACACTGATTTGCAGCAGGTGTCAATCCATAATGAGATTTTCACTGTGCAGCAGAGTGTGCACTGATATGAAACTTCCTGTCAGATTAAAACTGTGTGCCGGACCGAGACTCGATCTCGGGACGTTTGACTTTTGCGGGCAAGTGCTCTACCAACTGAGCTACCCAAGCACGACTCATGCCGCATCCTCACAGCTTTAACTTTGCCAGTACCTCATCTCCTACCTTCCAAACTGGAACGAGGTATTAGCGGAGTTAAAGCTGTGAGGAAAGGGCATGATTTGTGCTTGGGTAGCTCAGCTGGTAGAGCACTTGCCCGCGAAAGGCAAACGTCCCGAGTTTGAGTCTTGGTCCGGCATGCAGTTCTAATCTGCCAGGAAGTTTCATGTCAGCGCACACTCTGCTGCAGAGTGAAAATCTCATTCTGGAAACATCCCCAAGGCTGTGGCTAAGACATGTCTCTACAATATCCTTTCTTTCAGAAGTGCTATTTCTGCAAAGTTCGCAGGAGAGCTTCTGTAAAGTTTGGAAGGTAGGAGATTAGGTACTGGTGGAGTTAAAACTGTGAGGACGGGGCATGGGTCATGCTTGGGTAGCTCAGTTGGTAGAGCACTTGCCCGCAAAAGGCAAACATCCCAAGCTCGAGTCTCAGTCCGGCACACAGTTTTAATCTGCAAGGAAGTTTCAGGTGCCAATCGTTTGACAGTAGTCAGGGCATTTTTCAGCTGCTTATGAATGTCGACCAACTCAGTTTGTGTTTGAGAATAGCATTCACAGTGTGGCTGCATTCTATCTGGTGCAATGTATTACAAGGCAGTGAACAAAAGTCTTTAAATTAAACCTCCTGATTATCTTTTAACCTGTTGCTAAATCACCATAAGAATTGAAGCAGACACACAAAATAAGATTTCTTATAAATCAACACAAAAACCCGTGGTAAAAATTACTAGTTTTGTACAACATTTTTATGTTAATTATAGTTGTTAGCAAACTCAAAAACAGAGTTAATTTGCAATAAATGCTGATAACATACAGGACTACTCCTCTTTAAAGGACAGCAAGATGCAACACAAAGTTAGAAAATCTGCTACAGTAGCCAAATCACAAACCCCAATTTATTACAAATTGCTCATGGATTATGCAAAAGACAACGGTAGCTTCCGAAAATTCTCAAAAATGCATATTTTTGCATTGATGTACAATGAAATACAAGGGTGAAGTATATTTTGACTGAACTGTGACATACATACACTGATTTGCTATGAATTATGTATCCATAACACTCGTGCTACTAACTTACAAAAATATATTAATAGTTTTGTAAGCGTCCAAAAATTCTGAAACTAATCTAGTTAGAGAAAGATTGTTTTGAATGAGTATAGGCATACTGTTCTTAAAATTTTCATAATAGCACAATTTAGTTTAAGCCTACACTTGATGATAACACTATGGCCCTATTCACACAGGGACACGTAAGTCTCTGAGTGACTGAGCTACTCTGCAACCAAGAGGCCTGGCATGTGCAATTAAGTGGGATCATTAAAGAGAGGGGTACTTTGGTAGCGGTGTCCCAGAGTCACTGCTACTTAACACTACGTGTTCCGATGTGCTAGTAGCTGAGTCTCCCAGTCTCTCACTTGTATTCGTATCATAGGGCTGCACTATGTGCAAACAAATGTTTAATTTGAAATTCATGGAAGAAGTGGAGAAATATCCAGAATTATAAAATTACAAATTGAAAGGGATTCAGGGAAGGAGGTGACAGAGAGAACATGGCATGCAGTAGCCAAGGAGATTAATCTATCAGGTAAGTCATCACTAATAAAAAATTTTAATGTACAATAAATACGCCCTACTCACTACACTTTAGGATCCATTTTACTGAAAAAGTAATCAATGATTTCTAAGCACCAACTATACAATAAATGTGATAAACACATACTAACACGTTTTTAATTATGTATTAATACGTAAATACAAATATACAGAAATTCATTTGTACGTTTTTCAGAAATACATATTACACATAAAAATTTTGTAAAGGAAGACAATTGTAATAGCTCCTGATTGTTGTTGATTCAGTACTTCCAGTGCCATGGAAGGGAAGCATGATGTGTCAGAAGGTAGTTTGCAAAATAATTCCTTACTTCATAAGCAGTAAAATGAGGATGCAGTGCAACGTCTTTCCTTGGCCGTATTTTGACAGTTGGCTTCCCACAGTTGTTGCACTGTTGTTGACCACAACAGTGTGCGGTATCTTAAGGTTTCCAAATGAAATTATGCAGTATGCACATGAATTTTATTATGTCACCACTCTTTCTGTAGCTCGAAAACGAATAGGACTTGGAACTTCTGTGTCAGCATTCCAAATGAGCATTACACAGATTTTCTACCTCTGCTTACTCTATGATAATAAATTCTCTTCGCATTATCAAGTGTTTTTTGTGGGTACAGTCACATCAAGTAGCGTGATAATGGAAACGCTTCATCGCCTACCAGAATTAAGGGCAATCATATTCGTTTTCATCATTTGGTAATCTCAAAGGCAATGGCAACTTTGATCTTCCATTTGTAATCCAGTGTTTGGTTTCCTGAAGTACGAAATCTCCCTCCATCACTACTTCTACCTGCATAATCAGTTTCAATGATAATGAAAAAACCATCAGTATCACTGCATGCCAACAGTACTACGGAGTGGTACTGTTCATAACTGAAGTTAGTTGAATGTGTCCCAGGTGATTTTTCAATGTGTATTATATGTTTCCTGTCCAATGCACTCAGGCAAAATTTCTTTTACATTATTATGCTGTACAACACTCAGAAAACTTAATATGTCAACATTAACCTGTTAACTCTGGCTCATCATAGTACATTGTTGAGTTCAGCTTGGACAATAATAAGGTTCTCCTCATTTATGTAATAAATGACACTGGTACAAAATGTTGATTTTTCCAATCCCATACTGTTTGTATTAAAACTGTATGTATTCATCTTTATGGAGTTACTATAATCATTACTTATAAAAAAAGTGTCCAAATTCAATCTCCAGATTGCTTTCCTACATTTCATTATGACCAGTTTTATGCCAGCTGCCCATCTTCAGATCTATTACAAAAAATTATTTTACAACTCCAATTGGTTCAAATTAAAAATGGTTTATAATTTCAGTTTATAAAGCTTCAAAATTCTTAACAAAATAGTTATTATACAAATTTGTGCAACATACCATTTATTACACTTGCAGAGTAACTCATCTAATATGGAACTGAAAGTTCACTGTCATAATTAGCCATACACCAGGCTGCTGTGGCTTTATAAATAAATTTTTAAGAAACCCAATTGGTACACAACCTATAGTGCTGAAAAGTGCCCTCTATTTTTAGAGAGCGGACTCATGTAAGTGATAATAAATGCTCCTAAGTATAGTGTGAGACTCTGATGTGAAATTCAGTAGTTTTAAAATCTTTTAAAAGAATGTTACAAAACAACTATCCAAAAATTAAGAAGTTTTTGGAAGTGTTGAGCCACACTCTGCAATATTTTTTCACAGTTGCCTGGCATTTACAAAATATCATGTGGATGTGGTAAAATGTATGTTGGCCAAACTATTCATACTGCCAATGACATATGTGTTGAACATCATTGCCATACACGATTATTACAACCTGACAAACCTGCGGTGGCCGAGCACTGTCTTACAAAGGGACTAAGGATGCTATAAAATGAGACACAAGTGGTTGCAAACACCTCACATTACTGAGATTGCATTTTAAAAGGATCTGTCGAAATTAACTGTGATAATGGGTGCCCACAAAGTAAAACTTGGAACCCTGTTTTACCAGAAATGAAGTGGCACATACGCCTTCGTATTTTTGCTGCCTGTAAATGTTCTGTTGTCTGGCCTCTCAACAGATACCCCTCCATTGTGACTGACATGTCCAAAAGAACAGATACCATCTTAGTATATACAGGGTGATTCAAAAATGCATGTAAATATTTCAAGGGTGTATTTGTGAGGTAAATATAAGACAAAAATGTTCTATACAATTTTTTCCATACTTGGCTTATTACAGAGTTATGAACAAAACAGGATAATACATTCAATACAACGTAAGGTATTTAATTCCCAGAGTTCACAGTTCAATTACAGTGCATTTGGACTAACAACGCAAACTGATAAATAAACGTGACGTAACAAACTGAAACAATTCCTCGCGAACACTGTATTAATTTAGGTCCTGTTGATTGAACTACAGCAATGCACAATAACTAAGGAAAATTGAAGCATTTTACAGACTGTACTGTACTGTACTGTATTTGCACAAATCTTAATGCAATGCATGTTCAAAATGCTGTCCCTGAACTTGCAGACAGACCCGTGCTCGTCGCATCAATGATCTCTGCACATTACACAGTCCGTTCAACTCTCCACGAATAATTTCACAACCACCTTCAATTCTTTGTTGTAGCACTTCTCTGTTCGGTACTGCAGAAGAATACACCAGTGTCTTTAGTCGGCCCCATAAATAAAAGTCTAAAGGGTTCAGGTCAGGTGATCTGGCTGGCCAAGCAATTGGTCCTCCGCGACCTATCCATCGATGTGGATACGCAGAATTGAGGTACGCCCTTACGTTGCGGCTGTAATGGGCGGGAGCACCATCGTGCATAAACCACATGGTGGCTCGTGTTGCAAGAGGGACATCCTGTAACAATCCAGGCAATTCTCCCTCCAAAAATTCGCAGTACGCGTGCCCATTCAGCCTTGGAGGCAGAACATGAGGTCCGAGTAAGTAATTCCCCACAATACCACACCAAATGTTTATGGAGAATTGATGTTGATATCCACGCACAATTCTCGCGCCAGGATTCTCGACAGCCCACTGGTGCATATTATGCGAATTGATTACACCCGCACGAGTAAACATGGCCTCATCTGTGAATAATATCCGCCGAATGAACATTGGATCATTCAAATGACGCTCTTGTAACCACTGGCAGAATTGCTGACGGCGAGGATAGTCTTCAGGTGTCAATTCGTGCACTTTTTGCAGGTGAAATGGATGCAACTGTTGTCTCCGAAGCAGCCGCCATACAGTAGATTGTGGAAGTCGTACAGCTGCACTAATTTGTCTCATACTGATAGATGGATCTTGGTCTACCAGGTCCAAAACATGTTCCTCGACGTTCACTGCATGCTCAAGTGGTCGACCTGAATGTGGCCCAGGACGAATGCCATACTCCCGCATACGTCTGTCGACAGATACAAACGTCTGATGACTTGGTAACCGTCTTCCTGGAAACAGCTCACTGTACCTTCGTCTTGCTGCAAGTGCATTTCCATCTGCTGCACCATACACAAGGTGCATATCAGCATACTCACTGTTTGAGTACATCATGTGCACGAAACCTTTAGCCTTCCGACGATGAATGAACGACAGGACGTACTTTTCCGTTACCAACAACATCAGCGCCATCTTCCGTACAGTAGGAGTAAACATCACGTGCAAACAAAAACAAACACTATTCATGCAGTTTCGACACAACTGTTGGGAGATACGTATGTGAATTACGTACCAGAATATGGCATCCTGCTGCTTGCACTGCCGTCGTTTTGATACGGACATGACTTTCGTATTTAACGATAACTCTGGAATTAAACGTTTATGGAAAAACATTTATAGAACATTTTTGTCTTATATTTACCTCACAAATACACCCTTAAAATATTTACATGCATTTTTGAATCACCCTGTATATATAGAGGGAAACATTCCACGTAGGAAAAATATATCTAAAAACAAAGATGATGTGACTTACCAAATGAAAGTGCTGGCAGGTCGACAGACACACAAACGAACACAAACATACACACAAAATTCAAGCTTTCGCAACAAACTGTTGCCTCATCAGGAAAGAGGGAAGGAGAGGGAAAGACGAAAGGATGTGGGTTTTAAGGGAGAGGGTAAGGAGTCATTCCAATCCCGGGAGCGGAAAGACTTACCTTAGGGGGAAAAAAGGACGGGTATACACTCGCGCACACACACACACACACACATATCCATCCATCCATCCATCCATCCATCCATCCATCCACACATATCCATCCACACATATATGTGTGGATGGATATGTGTGTGTGTGTGTGCGAGTGTATACCCGTCCTTTTTTCCCCCTAAGGTAAGTCTTTCCGCTCCCGGGATTGGAATGACTCCTTACCCTCTCCCTTAAAACCCACATCCTTTCGTCTTTCCCTCTCCTTCCCTCTTTCCTGATGAGGCAACAGTTTGTTGCGAAAGCTTGAATTTTGTGTGTGTGTTTGTGTTCGTTTGTGTGTCTGTCGACCTGCCAGCACTTTCATTTGGTAAGTCACACCATCTTTGTTTTATATATATATATATATATATATATATATATATATATATATATATATATATATATATATATATAAGGCTCACCGGCCACTTGGCCATCTTCTTCTTCTGTGCGAATGCACAAACAGTGCCCAAACTCTTATGGGAGTCAGCAACAGGCCGCGAGTAATGAGTATAATGGGCGGGGACACTACGAATGTAGTGCAGGACAACACGTTGAGAATGTGGGTTTCACGGGAGGCGTGCCAGAGATAAATCGCTGCAGTCGCGCTATCCTCTGTGTCCTTGGTGGCTCAGATGGATAGAGTGTATGCCATGTAAGCAGGAGATCCTGGGTTCGAGTCCTGGTCGGGGCACACATTTTCATCTGTCCCCTTTGACATATGTCAAAACCTGTAAGCAGCTAAGGATGTTCATTTTATTGTAACTTTACATTGTTTGTGTGTAAAGTGTGGCACAAAAGTAGAAAAGGTTCTGGTTAGTGGACATAATTTTGGCTCTAACAAAGTAGATCTGCCAAAAGGGTTAGTCATTTCTAACTTGGACACCCTATATGAGGACAATTTGGTTATATCAAGTGGATACCTCTACCAATGAAAACCATCAATAGATCTGCATTACACAAGAAGGTGAAGAATTGAAAAGGAAAGATAAGCCAGATATGGAGATTTTGTTAATATGATGTGTTCAATCCTAGTGGACCATTACCAGTGACTCACCACAGAATCTCTACAGGGAATAATCCCTCCCCACCCCCACCCCCCTCGTCCCCAAGTTTATAGGAAGCTGTACAAAATACCCAGGCACTTGCAACATTTAGTGGAAGAATTCATCTGTCAGCAGGTGGCTGATCATACACTATGTGATCAAAAGTATCCTGACACCCCAAAAAACATGTTTCTCATATTACGTGGATTGTGCTGCCACCTACTGCCAGGTATTCCAATCAGTGATCTCAGTAATCATTAGACATCATGAGAGAGCAGAATGAGGTGCTCTGCGGAACTCACTGACTTCGAATGTGGTCAGGTGATTGGGTGGCACTTGTGTCATACGTCTGTACGCAAGATTTCCACACTCCTAAACGTCCCTAGGTCCACTGTTTCTGATGTGATAGTGAAGTGGAAATGTGAAGAGACATGTACAACATAAAAGCATACAGGTCGACCTCATCTGTTGATTGGCCAGACCTAAACTTCCATATGTCATCTACCATGTGTCTACAACCTGTAATTGTACATCCATTATGTACATTCCCATAGGGGAGAGATTTTACTGGAAAGTTGCTTGCCTGGTGTCGGCAGATAAATATGATATTGAAGTGCCTGTGTTATTCTTTTGCTAGTGATCTAGGCACCACTTTACCGCATTGTGTCGGATCAATGGATCATTGAATAGCATTTGCTTCCAAACTTCTGGCTAAGACTCTGGTAAATTAGTTAGATTGAAAACGGAGTGGAGGTGATCATTTATGGTGTAACCAAGTTCCATCATTACCTACTCGGTCACGGATTATAAGCCACTCACTTCACTGTTCCACCCAACCTAGCCTGTTCCACCACACACAGTGCAGAAATTGCAATGATGGTCTTTATTGTTGTCGAACTACAGCTATGAAATCCTGTACGCCCTAGTGCTCAACTTTCCAACACCGATGTGTTGTCAAGGTTACCAGTGTACAATGACGATCAGTTCGACTCCTCCAAAGCATTGTGTTGTCAAATAGATGCTATGGATGCTTCTGCAGTTAACAGTTTTCCCATGGACTTCAGTTGCATAGCACTGGAGACAGCTGCGGGTGTAGATTTAAGCATAGTGCTGAGTTACATATGCACAGGGCAGCCAAGAAGAATGAAAGACATTGTTCGGCTGGAAAAATGTCAATACTTCAGTCACTGTCTAGCATTGTCAGTACAGCATGGTGTTTTACTGTTACACACTAAGAATGACCAGGCCTGGGTCACCATCTCACGCAACCTTCAGCAGGATGCTTTAAGGTTGTTGCATCAGGAACACTGGGGTATTGTGAGGACAAAGCTACTCACTCAAAGCCATTTTGCTTGGGTCCGCAGCTCATGGTCATGCAGTAGCGTTCTCGCATCCCGCGCCCGGGTTCCCGGGTTCGATTCCCGGTGGGGTCAGGGATTTTCTCTGCCTCGTGATGACTGGGTGTTGCGTGATGTCCTTAGGTTAGTTAGGTTTAAGTAGTTCTAGGTTCTAGGGGACTGATGACCATAGATGTTATGTCCCATAGTGCTCAGAGCCATTTGAACCATTTTGCTTGGCCAGGGATGCACACCCAGACTGAAGACATGAAGTCACAATGCACCACTTGCATGGAGCAATAGGCAGCTCCACCTAAACACTTTTCTGATTAACCACACTCTAGTGGTCCACAGAAACACATCCCCATTGATTTTGCTGGACCTTTCTGGAACACACGATGGCTTATTGTAGTGGATGCCTTCAGTTGTTTTCCCTTTGTTGAACTAATGAACTCTACAATGTCGGCCAGTACTATCCGAACACTTACTTCAGTTTTTTGCATCAACGGCTTGCCAGAAGTAGTAGAGTGTGATAATGGACAGCAGTTCACCTCACAGGAATTTGAACAATTTTGCAACGATGTTGAACCTGTGGCCTTAACACCATTCCACACACAATCAAATGATGAAGCTGAACATTTTGTGTGAACATTCGAGATGCAGGTGAGTAAATTCTGAGGAACTCACTCACATGAGCAAGCCTTGCAATTGCTCCTGTCCACCTACCATGTGATGCCTCAAAATGGATGCCTCAAAATGGATATTCCTGGCCAAATTCCTGCACAGCTGCCGACATTGCAACCTGTTTCACCTACCAATGATGAGTGCCAGTCATTACAAAGATTCTCATTTTCAGATCCAGGATGCAGTATTCGTCAGGGCCTTCTGACCCAGTCAGCGATGGCAACAGAGGACCATTTTGCGTGTCCTTGGGCTCAACATGTTCTTGGTTTCTTCCCCTACAGGGTCACTGCTCAAAATACACCGCTGAAGCAGCTTTGTCCTCCGAGACTGCATGATACTGCCACTGTGTTTTGTTTTATAGATTCAACATGCAGCCAGGAGCTTGGATCACGTCCATGAGCCATTGGCCCATGAGCCAGATGGCATCTCAGCCCGAGGCAATTCCTATGGAGGTGGACATGCCCTTGTCCCCGATGGCATCATCACATCAGCCCATGTCACAATGGGTGACACCTCTGTGCCATACGACCTTCCTCTCCAATGGGGTCATCCAGCAGTTAGGTCTTGGATGTAGCTGGGTGCCTTCCCTGTGGTTTTCTCAGGGTCAATGCCAAGGTGTGAATGGAAGCCTGTCGGCGGCTTGAGTCTTGGTTTCTGTCCCATCTGCAGTGCCTGCACCCAGACCTCCACTCACTGTTAGTTCGCCCCCACAACCATATACGACCAAGACCAAGAGATTTGGAGGTGAGGAGTGTGGTGCTATAAGCACAGCACTCACCACAAGGCAGCACCACATGCGTCGATAGGTTGACAACGCATTCCAGACCAGAGATTGAGGCACCAAGAAGTTTCAGCAGTGGCGCCTCCGGAGAAGTGATGTGCACCAGTGTCACAGCAGAGTGGACAGCGCCATGTCAGCTCAACTACCAAGAACACTGCCTTCTACTTGTGTGCTTCATGCTGCGTCATCTGCTTCTAGCGAGTCCACACCAGCCCGTCTTTAGTGAACATTCTCATGGGATAAGAACTGTGTATTAGCTTCTGAAACAGTGGTTGAACTTCAGGATCTGCTGCCTGAGCCATTTTGTACAAAGTTGAGTATTTGTCAATCAATGTGTGTGTTCTTGTCCCTAATCATAATCAATGTTACAGTGTTCTTCTCTCATAGTGTTTTCCTCGGTGCACTATAAATAGTTGAGGGTGGTGATGAGCAAAATCTCCTTCTGTGGCTGTATCAAAATTATGGTACAACACGGCGAGTGGTGCCCTTTACCACGAAATTATATACTTTGGTTTTATTAATCTTCACCACACATTATAAATAAAATGAATTTTATTTTATTATTATTTTTTATCTGAAAAATGTGATGCAACAGAGAAAATCTAACTGTATATCTGAATTTAGCATCTCAAAATTAGGTAAACTCATCCACCTAGAAACAAATGCACAATAAAAATATGTTTGTTGACCAGTATAATTAATGGTCAATTGCTCTTCTCTGCTTTTATAAATGCATATTTCAGTCTTTCATCTCGATTTATCAATGTTAAAGAATGTAATGCCATGGGGCACTAGCACATCAGCACAAGATTTCAGTAGTTTGGTTTAAATTCCATCTTAGAACCATAGACCTTGCCGTTGGTGGGGAGGCTCGCGTGCCTCAGCGATACACATAGCCGTACCGTAGGTGCAACCACAACGGAGGGGTATCTGTTGAGAGGCCAGACAAACGTGTGGTTCCTGAAGAGGGGCAGCAGCCTTTTCAGTAGTTGCAGGGGCAACAGTCTGGATGATTGACTGATCTGGCCTTGTAACACTAACCAAAACGGCCTCGCTGTGCTGGTACTGCGAACGGTTGAAAGCAAGGGGAAACAACAGCCGTAATTTTTCCCGAGGGCATGCAGCTCTACTATATGGTTAATGATGATGGCGTCCTCTTGGGTAAAATATTCCAGAGGTAAAATAGTCCCCTATTCGGATCTCCGGGCGGGGAATACTCAAGAGGACGTCGTTATCAGGAGAAAGAAAACTGGCATTCTACGGATCGGAGTGTGGAATGTCAGATCCCTTAATCGGGCAGGTAGGTTAGAAAATTTAAAAAGGGAAATGGATAGGTTAAACTTAGATATAGTGGGAATTACTGAAATTCGGTGGCAGGAGGAACAAGACTTTTGGCCAGGCAATTACAGGGTTATAAATACAAAGTCAAATAGGGGTAATGCAGGAGTAGGTTTAATAATGTATAAAAAAAATAGGAATGCGGGTAAGCTACTACAAACAGCATAGTGAACGCATTATTGTGGCCAAGATAGACACAAAGCCCATGCCTACTACAGTAGTACAAGTTTACATGCCAACTAGCTCTGCAGATGATGAAGAAATAGATGAAATGTATGATGAAATAAAAGAAATTATTCAGTTAGTAAAGGGAGACGAAAATTTAATAGTCAGGGGTAACTGGAATTCGGTAGTAGGAAAAGGGAGAGAAGGAAACATAGTAGGTGAATATGGATTGGGGGTAAGAAATGAAAGAGGTAGCCGCCTGGTAGAATTTTGCACAGAGCACAACTTAATCATAGCTAACACTTGGTTCAAGAATCATAAAAGAAGGCTGTATACAAAATCCTGGAGATACTAGAAGGTATCAGATAGATTATATAATGGTAAGACAGAGATTTAGGAACCAGGTTTTAAATTGTAAGACATTTCCAGGGGCAGATGTGGACTCTGACCACAATCTATTGGTTATGAACTGTAGATTAAAACTGAAGAAACCGCAGAAAGGTGAGAATTTAAGGAGATGGGACCTGAATAAACTGACTAAACCAGAGGTTGCACAGAGTTTCAGGGAGAGCATAAGGGAACAATTGACAAGAATGGGGGAAAGAAATACAGTAGAAGAAGAATGGGTAGCTTTGAGGGATGAAGTAGTGAAGGCAGCAGAGGATCAAGTAGGTAAAAAGACGAGGGCTAATAGAAACCCTTGGGTGACAGAGGAAATATTGAATTTAATTGACAAAAGGAGAAAATGTAAAAATGCAGTAAATGAAGCAGGCAAAAAGGAATACAAACGTCTCAAAAATGAGATCGACAGGAAGTGCAAAATGGCTAAGCAGGGATGGCTAGAGGACAAATGTAAGGATGTAGAGGCTTATCTCACTAGGGGTAAGATAGATACTGCCTACAGGAAAATTAAAGAGACCTTTGGAGAAAAGAGAACCACTTGTATGAATATCAACTCAGATGGAAACCCAGTTCTAAGCAAAGAAGGGAAAGCAGAAAGGTGGAAGGAGTATATAGAGGGTCTATACAAGAGCGATGTACTTGAGGACAATATTATGGAAATGGAAGAGGATGTAGATGAAGATGAAATGGGAGATACAATACTGCGTGAAGAGTTTGACAGAGCACTGAAAGACCTGAGTCGAAACAAGGCCCCGGGAGTAGATAACATTCCATTAGAACTACTGACAGCCTTGGGAGAGCCAGTCCTGCCAAAACTCTACCATCTGGTGAGCAAAATGTATGAGACAGGCGAAATACCCTCAGACTTCAAAGAATATAATAATTCCAATCCCAAAGAAAGCAGGTGTTGACAGATGTGAAAATTACCGAACTATCAGTTTAATAAGTCATGGCTGCAAAATATTAATGCGAATTCTTTACAGACGAATGGAAAAACTAGTAGAAGCTGACCTCGGGGAAGATCAGTTTGGATTCTTTAGAAATGTTGGAATACGTGAGGCAATACTGACCCTACGACTTATCTTAGAAAATAGATTAAGGAAAGGCAAACCTACGTTTCTAGCATTTGTAGACTTAGAGAAAGCTTTTGATAATGTTGACTGGAATACTCTCTTTCTGATTCTGAAGGTGGCAGGGGTAAAATACAGGGAACGAAAGGCTACTTACAATTTGTACAGGGAAGCAGCGGTTGGGAAGGGACTGAGACAGGGTTGTAGCCTCTCCCCGATGTTATTTAATCAGTACATTGAGCAAGCAATAAAGGAAACAGAAGAAATGTTCGGAGTAGGAATTAAAATCCATGGAGAAGAAATAAAAGGACTTGGAAGAGCAGTTGAAAGGAATGGACAGTGTCTTGAAAGGAGGATATAAGATGAACATCGACAATAGCAAAACGAGGATAATGGAATGTTGTCAAATTAAGTCTGGTGAACCTGAGGGAATTAGAAAAGGAAAAGAGACACTTAAAGCAGTAAAGGAGTTTTGCTATTTGGGGAGCAAAATAACTGATGATGGTCGAAGTAGAGAGGATATAAAATGTAGACTGACAATGGCAAGGAAAGCGTTTCTGAAGAAGAGAAATTTGTTAACATCGAGTATAGATTTAAGTGTCAGGAAGTCACTTCTGAAAGTATTTGTGTGGAGTGTAGCCATGTATGGAAGCGAAACATGGATGATAAATAGTTTGGACAAGAAGAGAATAGAAGCTTTCGAAATGTGGTGCTACAGAAGAACGCTGAAGATTAGATGGGTAGATCACGTAACTAATGAGGAGGTATTGAATAGGATTGGGGAGAGGAGAAGTTTGTGGCACAACTTGACTAGAAGAAGGAATCGATTGGTAGGACATGTTCTGAGGCATCAAGGGATCTCCAATTTAGTACTGGAGGGCAGCGTGGAGTGTAAAAATCTTAGATGGAGACCAAGAGACGAATACACCAAACAGATTCAGAAGGATGTAGGTTGCAGTAGGTACTGGGAGACGAAGAAGCTTGCACAGGATAGAGTAGCATGGAGAGCTGCATCAAGCCAGTCTCAGGACTGAAGACTGCAAAAACAACAAGGGTTGCTTTTCATTGACATAATATTTTTGTGATCTACCCAACAGATGATTTGGCAAAACTGACATCTGGTTGTGGAGGCTGCAACGCTTGGTTAAGTATGTCTGATGGATACACTTCTGATGGTCATTTTGTTGTCATGTGTATTCAGTTACTGTTAGAAAGAATTCATTGATTTTAGTAGTCTGTTATTTGAATATAATATCATCTGTTACATTGCAACTGTCATCAAGGACATAAATATGATTTGCATTGCTGAGCTTATTTGTTTCAAATCATTGCAACAATGTTGAGAGAGCCAAAATGAAAGCTACAGAGCTGCATTGACAAACAGTAGCAGTACTTACCAAAAGCTTGGCACGTCAAGTTCCGGTGACCAGAAGTACACAGGAGATGCGTGTACACAGACATTACTGGTTTTATTAACATATTTTCACAATTTTCTTTTAAAATTGGGTTAATGAGGGACAAAATACTGGCCTGACCTTTATGACGAACAATTTGATACACTTGATAGCTTTTGGAACAAATAGTTTCTTTCTTGGTGAGGAGACATGGATGGAGTGGGTAAAGATACCCTGAGAATCAATACTAAAGAGGATAGGTAGTAACTCACCATAAAGATGATCGCTGAGCTACATACAGGCACATAGAAAAAAGAATCACACTCTCACAACTAAATTTTTGGCCATAGCCTTTGTCAGAAAATGAGAGTGCACACACATTCACACTATCACTCAGACACAACTCATGCACACATGACCATGGTCTCCTGCCCCTGCATCAACAAGCTCTGAGAACCACATCCAAACAAACCACTCCTATTGCCACCCTGCCTCTCATCGGCAGCTGCTAGGCTAGCAGCAAGTGTGGTGGCAGCACTGACTGCAAGCTGAGGGGAGGGGTAGGAAGGGGAGAAGCAGTAAGAATGAGAGAGTCAGGAAGTGCCCAGCCAGCGACACAGCATGACATCTCAGTCAACAATTTCATGCTACTGAGACAAAAACGAGATTTTTCCAGCATTACTTTTTTTTTTTTTTTTTTTTTCCCTGATACATTTGAAATTCCCTGATTTCCAGAACTTGTGGCAATCCTGGATCTGCTTCTGAACTAGGCAGGTGCAATAATTATGTTCAGTAAAGGCTGAGGTGAGAATGGTGGTATATTGCTGTAAAGAGTCTGCATCTGAACAAATACATTTGCCTCGAATGCCAAGGCCGTATGGGAGGGAAAGTGTGACATGGAAAGGATGGCAACTGTCAGAATATAAGTAATGTGTTTGTTAGTAGGTTGAATGTGGACAGAAGTGTGTAACTGGCCCTGTGTGAGGACGAGATCATCATCTCAGAAAGTGGCATGGGATTCGTAATAGGACCGTGTGAAATTTAATTGGGAGAAGGTACTCAAAGATTCCAGGAAGTTTAACAGGTCAGCCCGAGCATGAGTCCATATGGTAAAGATGTCATCTATGTATCTAAACCAAACCACTTATGCATCCCAGGAAAGCCCCCTCCAAGTGACCCACGAAAAGGTTGACATAGAAAGGGGCCATCCTGGTTCCCATGGCCGTATCCCTGATCTGTTTGTATGTCTGCGCCTCAAAGCTGAAGTAGTTGTTGGTCAGTATAAAGTTGATTAAGATGAGTAGGAAGGATGTCATAGGTTTAGAACCAGGTCGGTGCTGACTGAGCAAATGTACAGCAGCAGACATACCGTGGACATGGAGGATGTTGGTATAGAGGGAGATGGCATCAATGGTAACCAGCAAGTTGTGTAGTGGGACAGGGATGAGCAGGAATTACAGGAGATCTAGGAGATAGTTGGTATCTTTGTATAGCAGGGAAGTCTTTGTACTATAGGTTGCAGGTGCTGATTAACTAAGACAGATATACATTTGGTGAGTGCTTTGAAGCCAGCAACAATAGGACAACCAGGATGACGAGGTTTGTGGATCTTAGGAAGAAGGTAAAAGGTAGGTGGGTGTTGTCTGGGTAGGGTGAGAAGTTCTATGGATTGAGGTGTTAGTCCTTGAGAGAAGTCTGAGGTTTTAAGGAAGAACTTCACGCCAATTTGAATCACTGGCATTGGATCTTTATGGCAGGCACTATATGTAGAGGTGTCAGACAGCACGTGTAGACCTTCACTAATATACTCCCTTCGGTCAAGTACCACAGTGCTAAATCCTTTGTCCACTGGGAAGATAACGATGGAGTCATCAGCTTTTAGGGAACTTAGAGCCTGGTGCTCTACAGAGGACAGGTTAGGGTGACGATGTAGTAACCTGAGGAAGGATTGTGAAGCAATGCTGGATGTGAGGAATTCTTGGAAGACTTGTAAGGGATGATTCTGAGGTAATGGTGGTGGATCAAGTTGGGATTGTTGTCACAACTGTTCAAGGCAGGGTTCAATGTCAGATTTGCTGTTGGAAATGTTTTGGGACTGGGTTGCAAAGCAATATTTCCAGTTTCCTTCTGCACCCATCTCTCTACCCTATGGCTCCCCACTGCAAGACTTGCCATATGTGCCCTCCTACCACCATCTATACCAGCCCTCTAACTGGCAAAACATATACTATCATAGGGAGAGGCACTTATGAAATGACATGTCATATACCAGATGTTCCGTAAACACCGTGCAGCCTTTTACATCGGCATGACTACCACCAAATTATAAATTAGGATGAATGGGAACAGGCAGGGGGTGTATACTGGCAACACACAATATCCTGTTACAGAGCATGCTCTACAGCACGTCAGTCATGACTCGGTGCCTGTCTCACCACATGTACCTTCTGGATTCTACCACCAGACACCAGTTTCTCAGCACTCCGCAGGTGGGAAGTAGAGCTACAGCGCGTCCTTGGTTCTCGCCACCCACCTGGTCTTAATTTACATTAATTTCTTCCATCTCAGCATTTCTTCATAATAACTACTCTTTTCTTCACTTTAATTTAGTTTTCTACATCTTTCATTGTCCTACCCATCTATTTTTTATTGCTCCCCTTCCACCTCTATTACTTACAACGCACTTAGCTTTTCACTCTTATTAACTCATGCATGACTTTTGAACAGTAATCTCAGCCTTGCATATTACCCTGTCTTCACCTTTAAGCTCTCAGGTTTTCAAATCTCATGCGATGCAGTCCCCAACAATCAGTCTTTCCTTCTTATCCTGTCAGGTAAGTCTCCCCTGACCTGCAGTTCTGGGTGACTTGCCCAAAATGTACCCTTTTCCTAGACCTCTCCAGTTCTTTTCCTTCACCCCTGTTCCTTCCTCTTCAACCCTTCTGCCGGAAGAAGGAACAGCAGACCTGAATGTAACTTTCTTTTATTTGTGTGTTCTGCCACCACTTGGTGAATAGATTACAACTGTACAATGTGCTTGGAAGCTTAGGTTGGCCTTCTTTTGTGCTCATGTTTCTTTCATTCTTTTACTATGAGATGGTTTCCTCATTTCTAACAAATTCTTCTTCTTCTTCTTCTTCTTCTTCTTCTACTTCATCTTCTTCTCTCTCTTTGGTTTTTCCTCCATGCCATCTTGCCTTTCTTAACTTTAGATCAAATAGTTTCCCCATTTTGAATCTCTTCTTGTGTTTTGCCTAATTCATTTCATAGCCTTTGTTTTTGCTTTACTCTTGGTTTCAGGAAAATCAACCATTTGTTTTGATATAGCCACACAAGTTTAAGGTGCCTCTTAAGTTTATATGGTTGGGCTGTTGTACATAATGATAATAGTTTGTCCAACATGACCCATGTCCTAATTATTGGGTACAATATCCACCCATAAGGCTCTAAGGCCCAAGTCATCTTTAGTGTAATGCAGTCCATGTAAATTTTTAATTTTTGCTGGAAGATAGCTTTGACCCATATCTCCATTACACAGGCATGACATATTTAATTTCATTGGTTACATACTCCCGGTAAACAGTCAAGCCAAATAATATTTCAGACATCATTCGGGACACCAATTTGTCTTGTGTTTAACAATTATGAAATGATTTATCCCAAATTAGATATTATTTCACCTGTATCAGTTACATTTGTTAACAACACTTTGCCTGCTCAAAGATGGGTTGAAACGATTTTTCATTTCAGCCATAATTACATTCAGTTTTCAAATTTACTCAAGTTAGCAGAGTTTCTTTCCTGCCTTCCTAGCACTAATGCTGCCACTGAAAGGGTATTTTCCCACATGAATAGTATATGAACCAGGTCTGGGACAAAACACACTTTGCTTTAGAAACTATTGAAGCTATGTTAGTGAATAGAGTGAAAGTTTGGAAGGTAGGAGACGAGATACTGGCAGAAGTAAAGCTGTGAGGACCGGGCGTGAGTCGTGCTTCGGTAGCTCAGATGGTAGAGCACTTGCCCGCGAAAGGCAAAGGTCCCGAGTTCGAGTCTCGGTCGGGCACACAGTTTTAATCTGCCAGGAAGTTTCAGAGTGAATTGTGATGAAACTAATATTTTTTTTTTATATGCTGTTGAATAATACAGATATTCTGAAGAAGATTCACAGCACTGATAAATACAGTACATCTTCTCATGCTTCATCTTAGAAATTACAAATAAAATATAAATTATCATACTTTTTGTAACAAATTAGTGATATTTTGCATTTATTACCTTTTTTCCAGTATCAACATTTTTTAATATGACCCAAATTTGGGTCTAGAAAATGTGTTCATATTACTTTTCAGTCGACATACTGACTTGGTTTGCCATTTGTTTTATGACTTACTAAAAGCACAGAACTGGCAACATGCCATCCTTCAAAGTCTCCATTCTAAATTAAATGTCAGGAAGGATGCACTTCATATGGTCAGTCAACATACATACTGCTTTAATGTCATGTGACAAAACTGCAAAAGTAGTTATTTCTGCAAAACCACACAACTCATTTGGGAGCTAGATTTGATTACTTGTGTTCAAAACATTCCACAAAAAGATTCCTCATAGCCCATACATGACACGCAAATTATGTCAAAATACCAGTGATACTGAAAACCGCCACATTTCTTCCTTCCAATTTACTCTCTGACAGTCACTGAAGATGGTTTGCTTCCAGTGCTTTCTTACAAGATAATCAGTCTCTCAAATCAACTTGCTTACCATTTAATAACCTCCAGCGTTGCAATGAATCAGTCTCTCAAATCAACGTGCTTACCATTTAATAGCCTCCAACATTGCAATGATCCCAGTAGTACCCTAATGAAAGGTATCATTTAACACTTTATAATTTGTTACAAATTTATTCTTTTTTAAAGGAAGGAGGACGATCTCACTATTAACCTACTTCAGAGCTATATTGGGATTTAACAATAACATTAAAAAGGTTTTGTGCTTGAAGAAATCTCTCACATTCATGCTTCATTTTCTATCAGAGAATGAAGTTCATTTTATATTTGTTGGTTTAATTTAATCTATAAATGCACAAAATAATGTAAGATGTAGTATTTTTGTTCTCTATATTTTCTTATAGATTTCTGGGAAATGGAGCACTAAGTTTTCTGATAAAAGCATGTGAAAGACTAAAACAATGTCAGTCAGCTATAATAAATCTATTTAATTTTTTTATAGAACTTTATTACAATTTCTGTCAAATGTTTTGATCCAAGCTAAACTATTTGTACATAATCTTAAAATTGTAGATGAATTTATAAAGAAGGGAAAAAACAGTATGACTCATAGGAATAGTTGCACACAATTTACAGAAACAGATGTAGATCTTAACCACATATGATGACAATTCAGGATAAGACTATGATCACATTAAACGGACACATTAGTTGACAATAATGAGCAATTCGTCCAACAATATTAAATTATTCTATCATGCTGGACATAATAACCAACACAGTTTGTAGCTAAACAATATGAAAAGTACCTCAGCATTAAGTATGTGCTTTGTGATGAGAATTTATTGCATTTGTATTTGATTTGAGATACAAAAATCCATTGAAATTTTAGTTTTAATTTTAATTATACTTTAAAAATACAGTCTCTATACAGCAATCAAATGATCATCTACAATGAGCAAATATAGATCTTAAAATAACTTTTCAGTGACTTCAACAATGGCATCACACATTGTGTGCCCTTAAAAGCTAATCTCCTCTATCACTCTTGAAGTGCACATTACGTGATGATCAAAAAAAATGTGTGTTTAAGGTTCATCTTACGCCGGCAGAAAATGGTATGTTCAATCATTCATACCTCATCCACTAAAATTCACAGATAATGTAGAAATAAAAGTTTATTTTCATCAATCAGAATTTAGATTTTTGTCTCAATTATCACAACTGTAATGGGTGGCATCTGAATGTCTTATCCATACACGGAGTTGGTGCAACTTCATGTCTCACTAAGTTATCCCAGAGCTGCATATGCAAATTGTGGTGTCACAAGGCTTAGACCTGCCCCACCGCTCATTAAATTGACCAAGACTTATATGAATAATTGTAAGAACAGTTATTATTATTATGTTCTTTAAGTTTGTTTTTTGGGTTTTCAGAAATACTGTGAGAAGAAAGTTTATTTATGTTGCAGATAACGTGGAAGACGTCGCCCAATGATCACCACGAAAGTTCGACGTAGCGGCAAGTGGGCAAGGAATAAAACGAATGCTGCAAACTACCACAAGCCATGGAAGAGCCTGGGCCGTGAGGGTGTCGAGCTTCCTAGGTCGTTGTTGGACAACTTCAAAGGAGGAGATATTCTACTTTCTCTTTGTAAACAGATTGATTGAGTCTTGAAAGGTTCATGTAAAACGTATAGGCGGGTGACACATTAGGTGGGACCCGATGCCTGTAATACTTCCACAGTTATTAAAAAGTTGTTAAACGGCAAAACTAATAGTTCATCACTTATACAGATAAAAAGTAGTGAAGATATAGGAAAGGAAGAGTTGCGGCGTCAGAATGAAAAGTGACACATCACTCAGCAACGAAGGAGGACGTAAACAGCAGGTGTTACGTCGTGAAAACAAATGAACTGATAAAATAGTAAGTCTGTAAATAAGCATAAAGCCACGTAACACTGCAAAATTTCAATCGGTTTTGTTCTTATGACATTTTGCGCCTTTTCATTTGAATGCTCCTTATAATATAAAAGTTCAATAAGAACATGGGCCAATACTGAATCTTGAGAGCAGTCAGACACGTAACATGTTTCACTTGAAAGTCTTTCAACTGAAAGTTATATGAGCTTTGTTTCCATTTAACATTTGTGTCTCGGTAGAGAAAACAGTTGATAATTCTTTAAGCAAAAATATTTACTTTGAATTATACATAACTTAAACAATTATATGTAACTTACATAACTAATGAAAATAACTAGACAATTATTAAACAGAGAATGAACAAAACCTCAAGAGAAAAACATCTCTTTTTTGGGAAGCACTGATACAGAAAAGAATTAAAAACAATAAATGTCCCAAACATCTGTTTTCAAGCTGGCAAAGCATTATTTCAGCTTTTCTAATACTAACACAGCACCATATAAAGAAGAAACAAGTTTAAAAGACAGACAAATCTAGAAAATATACTATTATAATTAAGCTTGTGCTTTTATGCAGTGATTACATGCTGTTGCAATATTTGAATTCTTTTAGAATAAAATATGTGGTCTGCTAGTCAAAAAAAGCAAACAAAGGCAGCGTTACTTTACTGCTTACCAATGATTTCCACGATGACCAGTTAACCTAAGGTTAGCAGAAAGGCAAAAGGGTTAATCAAATTTTAAGAGCAAAAGTCTTGTTAATAGGGATGAGGTAAAGCTACTAAATGAATTAACATACAATATGTATACTTCACACACGGTATATTTCATAGTTAATACTTCATGCCAGTTTGTTAATAAAGGATGAGAGGCCATGCATGTAACACACAGAAGGACAAATCCCGTGACACCATTATTTTGCTTGAAGATACATTGAAAGCAAAATAGTGACTTTTGGTTAATCTTGTGCCAGAAGGACTAAACACTGGTACAGAACTGCATCTTTTGTAAATTGTGTAATTCTGGACAGTGTTGAATATCACTCATTGTACTATACAAAAAAAATTAGAAACAAGCAAAATTTCTAGTGTCATCAGATTCATTTATTTCAACGTTCAACACACACACACACACACACACGAGAGAGAGAGAGAGAGAGAGAGAGAGAGATATTTAATGAGCAGTTTTATTTACATGCACATGGCACTCTTGGATGTATCATTTCTGTTCTCCCTAATAATTTTAATAACCTTGTGATGGGCAACTGAAAGCAGGAGAAATCAACATTGGGAGATCACATTCAGCAGTCTGACACAATAACAGCTATTTGTTCATCAGTCGGCCTTTCTTCTGTGGCAAAATAAAATCAGAGTTTAAATGCCAATAACTATGAGAATGATAATGTGTAAACAGTGGTTGAGCCAGGAATGGATAGATCGTGTCTGTACATATTTGTCTTGCAGTATACATTTAGCCTGTGACATCATCAGATCAGTGTAGGTGCTTATGAGTGTATTTTATGAATTAGCTTTTTGTTAAGTTATAAATTAGTGTAGCATGGAAACATATTTATCTAGGACATTGATTCAAGTGTGATTGCAAAGAGCTCGCAGAGCAATTCTAGGACCCAAAGTGAGACAACAGAAATATTTGCTGGAATATAAGTGAACATCAGCATTAAATTAAAAATTGCAAAATGATGAAAGATGTCATCTCATATAACTTCTATATATACCCAGAACTGCATAAAATGCAAACTGGAGGAAAGCCCCTATCAAAAGGAATCCAAAAACGCTCAAACATCCAGTGCTGAGCGAATGCAAGAGTGTGTCAAAAAGTAAATGAATAAATGGAGCAAAACAATTACGTAGCTGGCCAGTCGGGAACACAGTAGCCAACAACAGTCCACACATGTGGTTTTTTTGTTCTGTAATCACTCTACTATGCTATGTTATCACTGTGTTAAAGAGACTGATAATTAAATTATATATTAATATGAAACACTTGTTATGATTTTATCCCTACTGCATGGACCGAAACTGCAAAGTGTTATTGAGTTCTGTTGATACCAACAGCTTTAGGTTCAATGTTTTCACCATTTTTACCATCATAACTTTTGAAATAAGATTTACAACATATGAGATTTGGCCAAAATGATTAGTGCTTGGTTAACAGATTTCTCCCAGTATTATGTTTTTCAACTGCCAATCACAAGATTACTTTAATCAGAAAATGACAGTAGTGGTATGAACTATCCAGAAAAATAGAAAATCACTTTGTCTATGTAATACAAAAGTTATGAATGACTAGGTAGCCACTTACTGCACTAGATTTGGAAGACTTTGTTATGTTGGTACTATGTGCTGTATCTGGAAGACATACATTACAGTTCTCTACGTTATGATCAGTTGATTTTTATGTTTAGTGCTTGAATGAAAGTTTTTAACAGAACTGTAGATCATATGGAATGCAGGCAGCTGTTTCAAGAGATACTTCAAATATTACTTTTTGCATATATGAAGTATCAAAACAGTAGTAGGTATGGTGTTAGTGTGGAAACTACTGTGCTAGTACATCTGAGGTTCCAATAAGCTAGCTGTGAACAATGTGTTCTTGACTGAGATGAACAAAGTCATCACTTCCATAAAAAATGCTACACTGTCAAAGTGGAGGCATAGAACTAAAGATGGTCATCAAACAAGAAAGTTACAGGTCACCCATGCAGGTAAAGGAAAAGTAATTTGAAAAGAGTGAGAAACAGACAAGTAATAAAACACGATGGCTTTTAAGACCTAACTACTGGAAAAATGAAGTCACTGCAAAGTTGTGCACTAATGCCTCATCCCCATCCCATCCATACACAATGGTCATATGAAAAGTCAGGAGTAGTTTGCATGGCAAGTCAATTACAGTCACATAACAATCACCTGAATGCCCTATATATACACAACATTTGCTAACCATGCATACCATCTTGTAATAATAAAATATAAGTGGATAAAATATAGTGGAGAATTTCCTTGCTTTGGGGACATTATTTTTGTTCAGAAAACAAAATAATGTGACAGCAACCAGTTGATACAAACAACCTCACCTGGTGAGTAATGACACCAGCAGAATACAAGTTTTGCACTGAGAGCTACATCAGAACAAACCATGTTGGAGAAGATAATGTAACACTGAACTCTGACATTATTTTGTTGAGAATACTGTTAAGTGTTCAACCGCTGCCCATTTTTGTTTTAAGGAATATAAATGCTTGTCTTATTATACAATTCAAATAAATCCAGTACACATACACAAAAATATTTCACTCTTAGACTGACTTGGTTTTGAAGTGATTTTTTTAGATAGCTGAATAACACAGCACAAAGATGATACATGTAAGAACTTTCAGCAAATTTTGGAATCATTAAAATATGCTGGTGAATAAATCTACAGACAAAAAGAGCACATTAAAAAACACTTCTGTAATGAAAGAGTAGAAGGCTGAGTACGATTACTGTATACAGTTTGAGACACTACCACAATCTATGTTGCATCCAGGCCCATATCCTCCTTTCACTTCAGCCTTACAGTGCTTTACAAGGTCAGCTGCATACATAATGTAAAGTTCCCTATTACATTGGCAGTAGTTTAGTTGAAATTAAGTAGCAACATTTATGCCCTCAATGTTAAACAATCTTCTTTTGCATTGTAAATGGCCTCTGGTTTTTATATTTCACTATCCACTCAATAAGTTGATACACATCAAGATTCACTCACCAATAAGTGGTGTCTCATCATACAGTGATCCCTGATGGAGCTGCCTCGCAAAGGAATGTCTTGTTGAGCCAGGAGATGGAATTTCCATTAATTTTTCTGCTGCATGCCTCCACCTGCACATTGTTTAATGTGAAAAAATTAGCAAGTGATTTCAATTAACTGAACCTTCTTATGCACAAGTATACTTTAGTTTTAATTTTTTTAATTACCTTCTGTGATCTTTTCTATGCTGCACTAGGTGTCTTATCCAGTTCTGTTGATCATCAGTGTTCTTGGTGCGAATAATCATTAATTCATCCTTGCCATCACATAAGTTGGAAACTGTAATTTCCTTTGATGCAGTTTTGCTTGGTTGAATAATTGTTTCCTATATGACAGATATTAAGGTTACACACAATCAGGTTAACAGTCAAAATAATTTTGTCTACATAGATAACTACAGTTAAGCTTACATGTGGTTAGTGAAAATCATTTTACTGATTCTACAAACAAAAATTCTGCATCACAACAAAATGGTAGTGAAGATGAGGAAGTTGCAACTATCATTTCTGTCTGTCCATGATTTTGTTCGTGGCTATGCAAAAGTTTTTGAAACCTGGTGTTTCTAGGAATTAATACTCCACAGCAAAAGTAGACATTTTCATGCTATTCTTTCTAGCAGATGTGAGTCAAGTCCATTCTCTGATGAACTATTAAGCAGAATGAACACTGCACAGCAAACTGCATGTAATACACTTCATTTTTAACACTAAAGTTCTTTTGCAGAGAAAAGAAGAGAAGAAGGCAGTAATGACATGACATGACATCTCTCTACCTGCTCTTCTTATATCCCATAACCATCACAGGTAACTAGTAAAGGCAATGACGCGTGCACGCTTTCCATAAATATATGTTGAGGGAGGGAGGAAGGGAGGGAGAGAGGGAGGGAGGGAGAACAAAATTTTTTGCTAACCCTGTCAACAGTAATGGAGCATAGAGGCTCCTGATTCTGCTCCCAGTCAGTACGATGAGACCACATGTCCAGTCTAAAGGCTTGCAGCTGTCCCCACACTGGCATCCATTGCCCCTTCTCCCGAATGCTGAATTCTCCTGAATAGCTTTCTCGGGAGACACAGTCTGGCTGAGCGGCAAGTCGACAGCAGAAATGTCCGAAGAGGGGCAGCTGATGACTGCGATTCTCTGGAAAATGGGAGATGATACTTTTCTGCTGAACACAATTCAAAACACTTAGAACCACACAATTCAAACCAGCATGGGTTTTCTATGAGGACTAAATTTACATTTAATCCAGGCTCAAATTAATTTTAACCAAAATACACCCTCTCTCAATGAACTCAGATAGACTTAATGTATGAGATGAATAATTTACCAAAATATTCATTCTTTAGCTACAATTGGGAACAATCTATTTATCTTTTTTCTCCTAAACCTTGTTGTCTTTATGAAATAATCCTTGGTTATTGTGCATTATTGCTATGGCAGGGAAAATCTTATTGATAAATGTCATGTTACAACACAAAATCTAGAAAATATATAAATATCTCTCTTACCCAGATTTTCTACTTTCATGTCATGGGTATGAATACTGTCATGGACCTCATCCAGAGTTAACCTGGCAGTAGCCATAAGCTCAAATGTTGGACCACTGTAAAAAAAAGACAGCAGGTGTTACTGAAATCATGCGACATGCACAAACATTAATTAACCAGCATTTTATTAAATTTGAAATTTATAAGATAGTAGTAATAACAGGCTAGTAATATCATATTATTTAAATGAAGATTTACAGGAGTAACAAACTGGAGACCAAAAATATTTATGACCACAGAGGAATGTCAGGTCCATAAATGTTAACTGGAGCAAGACTGACAAACAACCAAATTTTTAGATACTGTCAAATCTTGATCTTTCAGATTTGCAAATTCCTTTCCTAGGTTTCCTTCTGTCAAATTGATGACAGAATTTTATTACTCTTGCATGTAAAATGTGTCTGTCAACAGAATTAATATGTTCACTGGACAACGACAGCAATGAAGCATTAACGAGTAAGAAACACAGTGCACCACAGTGCTCAATGACACATCCTATAATCCAACATAAATTATCACAATCATAAACAGACAATTATATAATGCTAACAGCATGTATTTTTGTGACTGTAAAATTACCCATGTGGCAGTTTGTTGGTTCCCTTGATACTACTGTAATATTTGTAAGATGATTCCACTATAATGGTTAGGTTAATATGATGATAAAATTCATAGCACATCATTACCCAGAATGGCCAAAAAGTATGCAACAATTTATGACATACTTAACTGAATGAATATTTTTTTCCGTGGGTGAAGAGTTTTATAAAAAAAATCACTCTTTCCTTTAGCTATGAAGAAACACACATCAGACATAAGGATTAAACATTAACAGATAATACTTAAGTCTCAGCTACTGCAATGAAAATACAGTTATCAAACATGCATAATGTGTGATCTATTAAAGCTAGAAATAATTCTTGCTAATTCCAAATTTGAGGAACATGTTACATAAAAAAAGGTGAAAACAGTTTACTTAATTCTAGTTTCAATGTCTACATTATATACAAAATCCTTTATTGTTAATTCAGGATTTTATTTGTTACAGAAGATAACATGTAAAAATAGTTCTGATACTACTTTATGTCATGACGCATTACACAATACAACATCCATATGCACAAAGTAACTTAGGATCATTTTGTTGCGAGTAAGCCTCTGAAGTGTCGTACTATTTCATTGCAGACATTTAATGCATTTCCCAGAATTTACTCAGCCAGTGTGTCAAAACCAATTTGCAAACTATCCTAACTGATTAACAACAATAATGCTCTGGAATAATAAATGCAAGATTATGTTTATGTACAGACTTACATTTTTCCAGAGTTTAATTCATCTCTAAGCGTTGCTGCCAATTTTTTGCCAACAGTGCGGCTGATGGAACTGTGAATAGTTTTCTTGATTTTTCGTGGCGTGCTCGCCATTGTAAGATCATCCTGCAGGATGTGAGAGTATACCTCAAGTTTGAACTCAAAGTCCGCTGGAATATTGTTACTGAAACAATAAATATACAAGGTTCATATTTATTGCATACTTCATTATCAAGTACATATTTGATTTTACTTCACATTTGGCTGTTCATTAACTGATTAATTCTGAACCGCATGCAATTGGTTACACTGAAAATAATGCCCAAACATTGTTGTAGACTGAACTTATTAAAATCATACAATATTTATACATGACACTATGATATTACATGTGGATGGGCAGGGTATGGGAAATAGTGAACTGTGCCATTTCATTTTGAGAGTATGTCATCAGTGAATCACTTCCAAGAAATTTTAACTTCATCCAGATATGGAATTGTGTATGTGGATTAAAGAAAAAATAGTGTGTGAAACATTTTACAGATGTAAAATTGAACTCTAAAGTTAAGAATTTAATTTGTTTCCATATTTCATGAAGAAGTAAGGGAATTTACATCATTAAAGAAAAATTACATGTCACTGCCAATTAAATTACTGTAGCACCTTTAGTAGACCACTATGCATTGCAGGAACCAACTGCAAGTACATATTTAAGAAATTTTTGAGGTCTGGGTTCCACACACATTAACAGAAAGTGTTAATGTTCAGGAAAGTAGAAGGCAAAATCACCTCCAGAGATATCAAAGAGAAAGAAACAGATAACAGAAGTCTGTTCAGTTAATGAAATGATCTCATAGTTGTCAAACAAATAAACCATAACTGCTCTGAAAGTCAAGAGATAATATTAGCTGCAATGTAGAAGTCTTAAAAACTGGTCACAATGTACATACTTGTGCACAACTGTAGAAAGTGCAACTTCCACAGTGTGTGTATTATTCAAACATAGAACTACGTGTATTGCAGTTGTTTACAGGATTCTGCACTTTCAGTTATGAAGAGACATAAATGAAAGAATTATAGATAGGTGTGCCATTAGAAAATCAAAATACACACCAAATTTTGTTAGTGTGAGCACACACCAGGATAGGGCATTAGTACCTAACAGGTGTACAAAGAAGTTGTGTAGAATGACGTAGTCTGTTGTCACAGCGAAATCTTCCAGAAAAGTCACAATAGAATAGATCTTCCTTTTACTGCTTTAGTTTGTGACCTGCACACTAAATTATCTGGTACTTAACTATGAAACCTGTCCCTAAAAACTGAGTGATGTAGTACAGTGGTTAGCACACTGGACTCGCATTCAGAAAGGAGACAGTGCAAATGCACATCCGGCCATACAGTTTTAGGTTTCCCGTGATTTCCCTAAGTCACTTCAGGCGATATGGTTCCTTTCGAGGGACAAGGATGATTTTCTTCACCATCCTTGAAGCAATGTGAGTTTTGGCCCATCTCTGATGATCTTTATGTCGTCAGATGTTAAACCCTAATTTTCTTTCCTTCCTGTCCCTATAATACAGGATGCAATTCATGAAACAGTAGTGTTGTCCATGTGGTCTGACCTGATGTGAATTAATGAAATCCAGTTCCAGTATTAGAGCATTTACTGGAACACAATCAAGGATCTTCAGAATTTATTGTACTGTCAGCTCGTGAGGTGGAAATGAGGATAATAACACGGCCAGAAAAAAAATTAGTACATCTGGAAACATGAAATCAATTTTGCTCCAATGATAGCATATGCTGCCTAGTGGATAGTAGATTTATTGATAACAATTTCCACCAACAGATAGCACTGTGGCATAGCTACCAGAGTGTCATCTCTGTCTATCCTTTAATAGGAAATTCTCACAGTTAGACGGCACAGTGCAGTGCAAATGTGTCAAGCAAGCAGGCAACCACGCCAAGGAAATGTACCTGTGCTTCCTACAGCCAACTGAGCAAGTTTGAAAGGATTCAGATTGTGGCTGTCTGAATAGTAGGATGGTCCTTTCAGAGAATTGCCACCCAAGTTGGATGTGATGCTTCAGTTGTGGAATGATGCAGTTATCCGTGGTCACCTGAACATTCTCATACCTGTAGATGAGGTTATGGACATCCACACAGCACAGACGTGTATTGTAAGGCCAGTAGTGACAGTAGACAGTAGACAGCTCGACTAGTGCTGTCAGAGGATCACTTGGAAGATGGAATGGCATGCCATGGTCTTCAGTGATGAGAGCAGATTCTGCCTGCATGCAAGTGATAGTCATTTGTGCATACAATGTAGAAATGATGAACACTGAGTGCATTCATCTAAGACACACCAGCCCCACCCCTGGCCTTGCGATCTGGGGAGCAATAGCTACAATTCTCATTCCTCTTTGGTGTTTCTGGAGGGGACACTAAACAGCGCTCTATACATTCTTACGTTAAGAAGATGATGTAGTGTTCCAATACAATAATGCTCGCCTCCACACTGCACGTGAAACTCAACATGCTCTGCAAGACACGCAGCAACTTCCTCGGTCAGCACGATCTCCGGGCTTGCCTCCAGTTGAGGACGCACGGGATATTATGGTCGGAGAAGTGACTCGTGTGACTTTTCAACGAACAACTCTAACTGAACTACGTGAAAAGGTCGAGGAGGCACAGCATAACTTATCCCAGAACCGTATTCATCATCTGTACAATAGACTGCATGTGAGATTCAACTCCAGCACTGCCGCCAGTGGAGGCTACACTGTTAACTGATATGAGGGTTTCAGCATGGGCCAATACCTGATACCACAGAATGGCTTGTGCTGTTGATGTGCAAATGTAATCATTTCAAATACTCTATATGCAGTGTTGCAACAACAAGTCTTGAATGAATTGGGTACCTCTAAAAGGCTGTACTAATTTTTTCCCGACAGTGTACATGATGCAGTTTTCCAACGGAGTTACCAGATCTCTGTAAACAACAATCGGAAGGTTCGGTCAGTCGGTCAGTTCCTCAATGACAGAAACCAGATCCTCGGTCATGTAGCCATTCGAGAACCACTGTGTGTATTCACATTGTCGGAAAATTTCATTTGTCCCAGATGTTCTTTCGTCTTGTGGAAAAAAAATCTGGATATTGCACAGTGCTAGACCTGGACTTCCCATTTAGCAATACCCATATCTCTGTGGTGTCGGTCCAGGGGTGGGTACAATCCACTACCATTGGACGGGACACTGGGACACTATATTTGTTCCCTACATCATCAGAATTTCGTGGCAAATCTGTGTGCAATTTAGAGGTTTAGTATACATGAATCTTACTGTCCCGTGAACTTCAGCTCTAGCATACATTTCCAGTTGCCGCGCCAAACTCCGATCAACCTGTTACCTGTACCGCAACAGAACTGCATCTGTGAGAAACAAGGAACATACATTTTCTTCTGACAATGCAATACTTCCATTGGAGAATGGTCATTTAATGTATTCCATATGCACTATTGAAATAATAAATCTTGGGTGGATTGAAACCAAAGAAAGGGTGTAGTTTTTTATCTTCTCAGTAGTGTATGTGCATATACATTGTGTACATAAAGTCTGGGAACACTTTCAGTTATTTATTGCACAAGAACTAAACATTATTCAGATGTCATACATATTGCATTTTGAAGAGGAACTCTGAAATTTCTTTTTACAAACATTCAATATGCATAAAACACTGATTTCTTTGGACTCCTTATGAATGTCTCTCAATACGCGCACCACATTCACTTCATTCACATTGGGACGTCCGCTTCTCCTTGCCATGCACAAGCAACCCATCATAATGAATTTTTTGTGCCAGGGGTAAATGGCCCTCATTGTTGGTGGTTTCTTACCGTACTTGGTTCTAAACATCCATTGGAAAGCTGTAGCACACTTGTTTTTGTCGAACTCCAACACACAGAAAGCTCGCTCCGCACCTGAACTCGCCATGTTTGCGAGTAGCGCTGACTATCGGCAAATTACAAAACTACGCTGTGACGGTACACATACAAAAAAACTTTCAGGGTTTCTCTTCAAAATGACATATGTATGATATCTGTACAATGTTTTGTTCTTGTGCAATAAATAATTGAAATTGTTCCCGGACTTCATGTATGTGTGTATGGCTGGGGCGGGAGGGGGGGGAGGGATTTACTGAAAGAAGGAAAGAAGTAAGGATTTATCACTGTGTCAACGAGGATATCACTAGAGACGGAGCACAAGATTTTGGACTGGGGAACTACGTGCACTATCTGGGCATTTGCTTGAAGTGAAAAACCTACATCTGCATGGCTAGTGGAGAAATTTCACCTGGTAGCCTCCTGGATACGAGTGTAGTACTTACCACTGTGCCAGCTCTCTTGGTAATAAATTCCAGGGCTCATTGCATGTACGGTATTTTCTACAAGTGTCGGATTATCAATGGGATGTAAACATCTTATGTCTATTGTTTGCTTGCTACGAAAGCTAGAGCAGTTTGGTGTGTGTGTGTGTGTGTGTGTGTGTGTGTGTGACAGAAAGAGAAAGGAAGAGTGGGGGTACTAACAAGACGAGCACGTCGGGGAAGGTGAGGTCGGTGAGCGATCGGTCGACGGGGCAGAGCAGCGTGGTGTCGTAGATCTCGGTGCCGATGCGCGCCAGGCAGAAGACGGCGAAGCGTCGGTAGTCGCCCTTGTTCTTGAAGTGGTCCGTGTCGCGCCAGATGAGCGGCATGCGCACGTCCGAGAGCGACACGCGGCCCGTGCACGGCTTCACCCCGAACCTGCGGCACACCAACACACAAACGTGTTAACTCTACAGTGGGAAAGCCAGGATTGAGTGTAACAATATTATTAAAATAATAGCTGCTACTCACCATATAGCGGAGACGCTGATCAACAGATAGGCACAACAAAAAAGACTATCAGATAATGAGCCTTCGTCGCGTCGGAGGTACGTCTGGAACGAACACACACACACACACACACACACACACACACGTTCTATCTCCGACTAAGGCCTTGTTGGCCAAAATTTTCCGACTGTCTTTTTATTGTGCCTATCTGCGGCTCAGCATCTCCGCTATATGGTGAGTAGCAACTACCCTTTTCATAAACCTGTTAACTGTTTCAGGCACATAAATATGACAAATTTTGACCCTTATCACACAAGTATTTTATTTCTTGAACAATTTTATAAAAGATGGTTCAAATGGCTCTGAGCACTATGGGACTTAACAGCTGTGGTCATCAGTCCCCTGGAACTTAGAACTACTTAAACCTAGGACATCACACACATCCATGCCCGAGGCAGGATTCGAACCTGCGACCGTAGCAGTCGCGCGGTTCCAGACTGCGTGCCTAGAACCGCGAGACCACCGCGGCCGGCTACAAAAAATTGGTGAAACGTTACACAATTACATTAAAATAAGAACATTAACAGACATCACGATGTTTTTTTTTACAAAAGAGATTTCCGAAAACTGTGGTGGCGCTACTTGATGCAAGACGTATTCTTGAAATAGAAGAACCTGCCACGCGTGACACTTCATGCAGCGTGATTGTCTTGGAAGCAAGACCTGAAATTGTTACCCAGCAAAGACAAAAGCGGTCGTAACTTGGACAGCTTATCATAACCCTTCTCACCCTGCTTTGAGATGCAGCTGACATGCAATCTGGATCGTCACCACTACACTCTGCAACTTCGTCTAATGAACACAGACCTGAAGGTACTTCTGGAGCAACGTTGATGCTTGGTAGTACATATTTTGAACTCAGAGTTATCCGTGAAATAGTCGTCTTCTGCACAATATAACTCAGAACGTTGAATTCATCATTCCTTCTGAACGCACGTAAGTCATTATCTTACCTATAATATAAAGCTGAATCAACAATGTATCACGTAAAAAGGGAAGCACGCACTCAGTCGTAGTGGAGGAAAACCAGGAACACGGGGCACAATGTGTGGGATTACTACTTCTTACCCCTCTCGATCCTAGTGGAAACTGCCCCATCACGTGCAATGGGTGGTTCGACAAAAATACCTTCGCGCTGGGTGAATCAAGACTTCTGAATTAAGTGGTAAATTTTTTTTCCACCATGCACTTTAACACCGAGGCGAATGGTGATCGGCACATTGGACCACCTGGCCTAGAAAGAGTTCAATGGCTGACAGACTGCTTACAGTATTACAATATTTTGCCCGTAGCAGCGTAGACGGCGTCGTCGGGGTGGAGACAACGGTAGTGTAGGGAGGGTGCTCTCCGTGGGTAAGGGGAGGGGGGGGGGGGCCTCCCTTGCGGACGAGACAGTGTGGTAGCGGAGGTGTGGTTCTACGACTGAACCCCCTTACACAAACGCACATCAGGCAGAAATAAGGTATAGCACGCCAGTATAACCAATAATTTGACAAGTATATCGATTATTAGCAGAAACACCATGGGTACACGATTGCGCTGAAATTTCAACAGAGGGAGCGATTTGTTTTCGCCTATCTCGTACACCTTCTTTGCCTGTCTTGTCGTCTTGTCAAAAGACGGCGGGGTTTACACAGTTTCACCACGCTAATGCAGTTGCAACTGCGATAGCACCCTGAAACAGTCTTTATTAAACAAACAGGTGACGACAAGTAAGGACAACAGCTTATGAAAAGTTCATGCGCGATATAAAAACAAAAGCGCGAGTTCTTCATTTGTGTTGTTACAAACCATACTAATTCTCATCTCATCAGCTATCGATGGTAATTAAGAAAATTGCTTTAACTCATTGAAAAATTCTGTAGTCACCCGTATGTCGCGGTGGATAAGAATGTTTCGCATGTTAACTATGTGGCTAAATACTCTCCACTTTACGTGGTGTCATTTGCCAAACTCTTTTTGGTGTATCGAACCGTTTATACGATGTAACAGATGTGATGGATACGTTCACACACTCGTTTGAGCACTCGATCGGAAGGGGGTCGGTGCACTATACACAAACCATTTTCTCAATATAGATATAGACCTCGTGGTCAAGTTTAAAGAAAAATCTAGTACGTTAGCTCCATTTCGTATACAGCGGTAAATGACCTAACATGAACCAAAAGCAAACTCAAAGTGACTATTTTGCATTGCAAATGATTCCTGTTTCGTAAAGTTCCATACATAATGTCAAATTTTACAGTAACTACGACAAGATAACGAATGAGACAATAAGCTATGTACTGCTCTAGTTATCTTGCACAAGCTCTACTGCAACTGCTCAGCAGCCAAGATCTATAACGAATAACGGTGTGGTGTGCTCGAAGGGGGAAGGCAAATTTGAATCCTGATGACGGAACAAAGCCAGAAGATTTGTGTATAACGTCCTGTCGACGATGAGGTCTTTCCAGGCAGCTCACCCTCGAATTCGAGTTTTCATCGTTAGTGTTTGGCATTTAGTGTGGAGAGGCCGTGGCATTTAGTTCCTGACCACGAGAACTTCACGCCAATTTTGAGAGTCAATAAAACCTTTCCGCAGTTGGTCTTAGCCTAAGGAGCGGCCAACTAAGGGCACGTGACTGTTGCTCGGTGCGGAAGAGGGAGAGGTCACGCGTGCGCGCAGACGGTTCAAATGGCTCTGAGCGCTATGGGACTTAACATCTGAGGTCATCAGTCCCCTAGAACTTAGAACTACTTAAACCTAACTAACCTAAGGACATCACACACATCCATGCCCGAGGCAGGATTCGAACCTGCGACCGTAGCAGCAGCGCGGTTCCGGACTGAAGCGCCTAGAACCGCGCGGCCACAACGGCCGGCAGTCACCGCACCAACTTAGTCCTTTGTCGTTTATCGTAGACACACATCCATGTCCAAGGCAGGATTCGAACCTGCGACCGTCGCGGAGAGGTTAGAATTCAAAGCAGGACACTGATGCTAAGTTTGCTGACTAGGTGTTTCGCACCGTAATCTCTCTTTCCCGTACCGGACATAAACAAGCCCACCACCACCCATTGATGAATTCCGACTCGATCGTCACTGTAAAAGCGTGTGTTCTCGACGTCTTGTTGCGGAAGCAGATTGCGAGGGAGGTCAGGGTTCGCCAGTCAGTGAGACAAGAGGATGATGTTACTTACAGATGCAATAGTTTCTGACCAAACACGCTGTTTTACTCGACCATAGAAGACACTGATGGTCCCTGTAGGTCAACATTTTCGGCATCACTGATTGCAGTTCGGTTTTCAAGGGCGCCTAACGTTTACTTTCCTTCACTGCACCACCTCAGCTTTTCCCTGAATCACACAGATCCGAGCCGTTGCACTTTTAGAATCACTCAGTGTATGATAGGTTGCCGGCTGTAGCTATGACGCGTTCCTGCTGCGTATGCATTCCTTATACAAGCTCAAGACGGCTTTAAGTGGTTTATGAGAACAGTCAACTTTCCTTGAACAGATGCTTTACATTCACTGGCGTAGCTTTCTTGTGAGGCTACAAATGGACTGACCTCGCATACTGCTGCCGGCCTGAAAATACTCAAACTTGTGCACTTGGCGCGGCTGGACCTGCTGTGAGCAAAGCCCAGACACTTGCCGCTGCCGATAAATCCCGCGACAACCGCCTGTAGCCCCGGCAGGGCTTTTGAAATACGCCGCACAGCTGATCCGTGCGATTGAGGGCGCTCCAAATGTGCGAGCACATGTGGAAATACCGTGTGGCGTAGGACGCAGCTGCGGTTCATTCCTGGTGTTAAACAGGCAAGTTTCGTCACCCCTAGCGACTCTGTACGACTGGGCACTACTATCAGTAACGTCCAGTTTTGCGGTATTTTTGTACTATACAGTGATCTGTTGACGATAGTTTTGATGACCCACGACATATTAATAAAGGTAATAAATCCCTTGAATGAGTCTATGATCGTTATGAATTTTTCGAGCAATTTCATTAGATCACTTTATGCACTTTCATTTATTATAACATTTATCCAACTGTCATCATCAGATCGAAACTTAAAATGTCCAGTGTCAGTTGCAATAAAATGCATGCCTCGCTTACGCCTAAGTTTCATTGGACATCATAAGTTTTGATATGGCGATGACAGTTAGCAAAACGTAATAAATGAATACATCTAAATTTGTCTAATAGCGTTATTGGTAAAAAGAAAGGTAACACAAAGAAGTCATCAGTCCAAAAGTTGGTTTGAAGACCACTGAGCTATACTAGACATGGTCCCATTATATACGGGTCGAACGAAAGATTTCCGTTTGGGGCTTTGCAGTAACGTATATGCAACGTAACGTGACTGTGATGCGGGTATATAAGCACCGGCATATAGGCAACGGAATAGTCCAGCATCCATGTCCTTCCGACATGCGTTCGCCAAATGCGGAAACGTGAACTACGGCGACGTCTGTCAATTTATTGCTTACTTTTGTAAGGGTTTCATATTTCGTTTTTGCATCTTGATTGTATGTGTGTTTTTTATTCCTTGTTTTATTATGTTAGCGATGTTAACTTTGAGTTCATTTTGGTTTTTCGTTCATAACTTGGCCATGTTTATAGATAGTTTTTTACGATTGTTCTTAAGTCCTTTTTTTAATAGTAGATTTTCCTCATCTTTTGTAAAGGGTACATTTATAAGATTTTTAATGCGTGGGTAGAATTTCAATGGTGATGTTAGTTCTTGTGTGGGTTTTAGTGATTGGTGTTGTGCAAATTTTAGGTTATTAATTTTCTTACTGTGCAATCTTTGTATCTGTGTGCTAACGTGAGAAACATAGTTACCTATAAAATTAAATATAACGTCAACTGTTAGAGGCGTAACACTGTTGTTCATATGCAGATGCGCCAAATATACTTCTTAGTTCAAATCTTCTTCTTGTCGTAGTTTAACGATGTCTTCTTGCCGCTGAAATCGTGATCCGAATTCTTGTACTTGCGTTGCTTAGCTAGGTTTTGTTCGTGCCTTAATATTTAATTTTATTGAAAACTATGTCTCTCATATTAGCAGACAGATACAAGAATTCCATAATAACAAAACAAATAACCTAAAATTTGCACAGCATCAGTCGCTACAACCCACACATATACTTACTTCGCCATTCCAGTGCTATCAACGCATTAAAAATCGTACAAATACACTACTGGCCATTAAAATTGCTACACCAAGAAGAAAACCAGATGATAAACGGGTATTCATTGGACAAATATATTATACTAGAACTGACATGTGATTACATTTTCACGCAATTTGCGTGCATAGATCCTGAGAAATCAGTACCCAGAACAACCGCCTCTGGCCGTAATAATGGCCTTTATACGTCTGGGCGTTGAGTCAAACATAGCTTGGATGGCGTGTACAGGTACAGCTGCCCTTGCAATTCGACACAATACCACAGTTCATCAAGAGTAGTGACTGGTGTGTTGTGACGAGCCAGTTGTTCGGCCACCATTGACCAGACGTTTCCAATTGGTGAGAGATCTGGAGAACGTGCTGTCCAGGGCAGCAGTCGTCAAATTTTTCCACTGTCACGCAATTTTTTGAACACATGGTCCAACAAAACCAGTACTTAAGTGAACCATACAGTGAATCTGCACTTATTCAATTATGTATTTCTAAATTACCACGATCATTAAGAGTGTCACTTTTAACGGGTCAGCAGAAAGAAAATATTTCGGCATTCAGAGATCTGTTACAGCTTTAGGAAGTGCAGCAATCGGATTATTCCTTTATAAACAAAAATTTTTCATATAATAACCAAGGTCAACAAACATACAGCAATTACGATCAGCCACGCAATTTCAATAGCAAAGCTAATAGACGCTTCAGGAACGACAACCACCAGAACTTTAATAACAGACAAAATTTTAATTATCAGTATCGTCAAGATTATCAGCAACAGCGAACGCATTTTGGTAACAATATAGATTTTTCACAACAACAGCATGAAAGCCAACCGGTTAGCATACCTAACCAACAATGTAATGTACAAGGTCAACCAAACTTTAATGTTTCGCCGCCTACACGTATGGCATCAGCTCCAACAAATAGTAACGCACAGCAACAAGGAAATAACTACGTACAGAAAACACACCATTTCAATTCCTATCGCAATGCACCGTATAGAAATGACTATCATGACAGACGTAAAAGTAATGAGCACAATTTTCAGCGTATGTTTAATAACAGTCTGTCTTATCAGCAGCAAAATCATCCGCAACAACAAATTATTATGAATCAACCAGACAGTAGATATCATCCCGAACGTAATACGTCAGGAAGAAATAACAGAACAGTTCAAATAGTGGAAATGCCACAGCATCCTCCCGAAAATAATAGCACGTCAGATAGAATTTGACTAGATACAGTACAAGTTGCATCTTCCAGCAACGTAAGCAATACTTTTGACACGGAGAATCTTGTTCACGAAAATGTTATTACTTTTGACGACATCCGAGACACTCTTTTGCAGGAAAGACCAGTTATTCAAAAAACCATTTCACACCCTGTCATTGAAGTAAAAATTGGATCATCCAAATTTTCAGCAGTAATCGATTCTGGATCACTTATGTCAGTTATAAATGAGGAAACTTTCAACGAATGTAATAAAGAGAGTACCTATCCTACGTTACCATTAGGCAAAACTAAAGTAAAAGGAGCAGTATCTAGTAAAGGAATAGATGTAAAATTACAGACACATTTATCATTTTGTATTGCAGGTCATACATTTCACTCAAATTTTTGGATTGTTCCCTTATTGACGACAGACGTTATTTTAGGTACGAATTTTCTGGTGCAACACGACGCAATTATTGACTTTCAAAACTCCTATTTAATGTTAAAGGATGAAAATGTACAACTGGCTTTAGAATTTCAGCACTCTTTATCTGCAGAAGAACAAACAATTAATCGTACAGAGGTCTTTTGCGCATCACGTAACATAGACTGTCATTCCACATTGTTAACAGATACGTACGTACACAACTATAATACTCCAGACGAAGCCGACTATGACGTTATACAGATGATTTCTGATGAAGTTAAACAGAGCAGTGCAAATACAGACGACGAACGCATGCAACTACGCAAAATTCTTTTACAGCAAGCTCCAGTTTTTGACAACGTTCCTGGTACTATGTCCGGTTTTATGTATGAATTTCAAGTTAAACAGCACGACACATTTAAAGCCAATCATTATCCCATTCCGTATATTCACAGAGAACAAGTTAAGAAAGAATTGCAAGCTATGCTTGACCAAGGAATTATTGAACCGGCAGTTAGTCCGTACATAAACCCGCTCCATATTGTTAAGAAAAAAGATGGTTCACTTCGCCTCGTACTTGATTCGCGTCACATCAACGACATTATTATTAATAAAACGGATCGCCCTCAAACACTAGAAGAACTTCTACAGAAATTTCATGGTACTGCTATTTATTCCACATTAGATTTGAAATCGGGATTTTGGCAAATTCAACTCCATCCAGACTGCAGAAAGTACACGGCTTTTCTCTGTTTTGGTGACTGTTACCAATTTTGTAAATTACCGTTCGGTTTAACTATTTCTTCAGCAGCATTTATTCGCGGTTTGAATACAATACTTCCGACAGAACTTAAAGAGAGAATCACAACGTATGTAGACGACATTCTTATTGCAGAAGCTAACTGGTCTGAACACAATCTGATTCTTGAACAACCGTTACGAACTTTTCGTGCACAAGGACTTACAGTTAATCTCAGTAAATCGCACTTTGGCAAAACTATTATAAAATTTCTTGGGCATGTAATTTCAGCAGAAGGCATTGCGCCTGACCCGGAAAAACTTCAAGCCTTACGTGACATTACTGTTCCTACGACGAAGAAACAACTACGCAGCTTTTTGGGTTTAATTAACTTTTTTCGTAAATTTATTCATTACTCTGCTTTAGACACCCCTAGATTATGTCAATTAACAAGTAAAAACACTATTTGGTCCTGGGATAGGCAAGCACATTTTGAATTTGTGAACCTGAAAGAAGCTTTGTTGAATGCACCACTTTTATCACATCCAGATCATACTAGAATTTTTTCCATTGCCACCGACAGTTCTAACAGCGCTTTAGGTGTACACATTTTTCAGGAAATTGAAGAAGATGGCACTACAGTAATTAAAAACATAGCCTTTGCGAGTCGCATTCTGTCACCTGCTGAACGCAATTATTCTGTTACAGAACTTGAAACATTATGTGTTGTATGGGCATTTACGAGATTTCGGCATTTTCTTTATGGAAGACATACAACCGTTTACACAGACCATAGAGCTATACAGTTTTTACTTTCCGCTAAATTTACACACGACAGATTAAGTAGATGGAAACTTTATTTGCAGGAGTTTAATTTTACAATTGTTCACATTCCCGGTACACAAAATATTGTAGCAGACGCACTATCCCGTTCTCTCAGCAACAATCAGCAAGACATCGCAACCAACTTCTGCAAAGCAAATTTCAGCGTCATGTACATTCAACAAGTTGCATTTGAGAATTTCATTTCGTCGTCATTACAAGACATAGCACAAGAGCAGAGTAAAGACAACGTGTGGAAAGAAATTAAACACCTTTGGCAAGATAGGAATAATGTTACCATTCGAAACCATTACACTGTACGCAATAACATTCTGTTTCGCCGCTCTCACTCTGACAGCAACAATTGGTTATTATGCATTCCTAACGAACTTAACAAATTAATCTGGTATACTCATTTAAGTTACGCTCATTACGAAGCCAGAAAATGTTTTCTTATACTGAGACAGAACTGTTATTTTACCAACATGGAGAAACGTATTCGACGAGTTTTAGCGTCATGTAAAACCTGCCAGAAAGCTAAGTCAGATACGACGTCACATATTCCTCCAATACATCCCATTGTACCTGTTAAATTGAGACACATGGCCGCTGTAGACATTTTTGGTCCGATTCCCAGAACTAATAGAGGTTTTTGCTACATCTTTGTCGCTGTTGAACTCACTTCAAAATTTGTTACCTTCACTCCGTTACGCAAAGCTACTGCTAAAACTGTTTCGAAAGCATTTGTAAAACATTTTCTATTTCATGTAGGGCATGTATTGAAAGTAATTTCCGATAATGGATCACAGTTTCGATCTGCTATATGGACACGTATGTTAACGAGCTAGAAACATTTCTCCGATCTATATATCCAGGTACCATGCTTCTTCGAACCCTTGTGAACGATTAATGAAAGAAATTGGTAAACTGTGTAGAATATACTGCCATAAAAATCATATTGATTGGGACACACACATACTCTCATTCCAGGATGTAATTAATTCCATACCAAATGAATCTACTATGCTATTTCCGACTGTTATACTGAAAAATGTTGAACCACCTAACAAAATTAAAGAATTAGTAACCTTTCCTACATCTCGTCGACTACGACACCATGAAATAATTGACATTGCGCTGAACAACATCAAACGTGCCGCAGAGCGCCGGAGAAGACAACAAAAACAGGTTTGTACACGCCGTGACTTTCACATTGGACAGAAGATATTAGTACGTACACATTATTTATCTAACAAAGGAAAAAGTAGGTGTAGTAAATTTGAGCTTCTATACGCAGGTCCATATCGAATTCGCAGCATTCCTCACCCCCATGTAGTACACGTCGAAACTCTGAGAACCAGATAAACCAAAGGCAATCACCATATCTCCAACATCAAACCCTTTATTGAATGAACATACTTTATGATTTATCACACTGTAATGCCATTTCCTGATTTTTTTTTATGACCACTCATGCAATTATATTTATGTGAACACTTACCGATGATTATCGTATTTTTTCTTGGCAAGTGCCCGGCAAGGTAAGGTTAGCAGGTCGCTTTTCTTGTTGTTACACATCAGACCGTGCACATTTTTCATTCTTCATGTATGTATGATTGTTTTACTGTTTTGTTTGTATGCACTATGAAATATTTAAGATGTAACAAACACCAGTTGACTTTGACATTTTGCCTTATGATATCTCACATCGTGACTATTTCACTTTTTTTTTTTTTCTGCTACATTGTGATGATACTCTGTGTACAATTTTGCATCCGAACACTATGTTTTTGACATATTACGTTTTCTGTCATGCTATGCTGTATGCTCAATTTTATCACTAGAAACCAGCTTTTATTTAATGGGTATATGATTTAAATGCAAGACATTAATCATTCATTGTTCATCATTTTCAGAAAGAAATAACGTGTAAAAGAAATAAATTAAACAATCCACAGTGGATTACTATGAAATGTGAATTTCACCTTCGGAATGAAATAAAGAAGATGCAATACCTCGTCACGGAGAGTAAATGGATCAGAATTAACAAGAATATACTATACACATCGTATGATAGCAGTCTTAACTAATTTTTTCTTTCAGAATACGAGGCGATTGATGCTGGCTGTCAGACAGAACTACACATCATAGTTTTAGTGATGGAATATGCTAGAAATAAGGAACTCTATACTATGAATAGTTGTCTAATGAATAATGAAGTGATTTTTTTGCAGATGATAATGAATGATGATGAATAGTGATGAAGAATATGCTACTATTGATAATGAAGTTTTTCTTTACAGGTGATGATAGTAATGATAATGAAGTTTTTCTTTGCAGTTGAGAATAATGATGAAGTTTATATATTTACTGTTGGTTAAGAAATGATAAGTAGTTATTTAAGTATTTGTTGCAGTTCGTCTTGATAGTAGGTCTTATGTCGCATGGTATGATGACTGAAGGTTTTGGAAAGGACAGCTAGAGATCATATATATTTAATACACATTTCATTACCTGTTAATTCGAAGTTCACTACTTTTCAGCATAATATGCGTTTCTTCTTTCAGCTTAATAATTCATTTTGTATTTTTTGCAGGAGAAATTATTCATGCAATTAATGTGCTATAAGCAGTTGGTCATTAAACCTGTTTCATTCATGTATGTGATCACATATACTCTATTTGTTTCATAACCTTGCTACAGCTGACTCATGACGAATGACATTACACATCTTCATTTGCAGCAATATGTCAAAAGCAGATATTGTTATGCCCCAGCAATTAATTATCGATCCCAACGTAATGCATTGCTAGCACAAAAAAAATGTATTACCAGTCCCAAATAATACTACCAGTTTCATGAGTAATACTGAATGATGTTTTCTAATCACAGACTTTGAGTAATAGTTACAGTGTTACATTTTTAAATATGTCTTATGTCACTTGATTGATGAGTTCTGAGTAATAGTGAATGATATTTTGTAATAATGCATGCATGCTCTACAGTCTTTAACTCCTGTTTTGACTGATGATTTCTGATGTTTTGTAACTGGCCAATGAGTGCCAATAATTATTTTAAATATGTTATCTGTCACTTGAATGATGAAAAATGTTCTGTAATATTCAATACTTGCTGGCCAATGAGTGCCAATAATTACACTCCTGGAAATTGAAATAAGAACACCGTGAATTCATTGTCCCAGGAAGGGGAAACTTTATTGACACATTCCTGGGGTCAGATACATCACATGATCACACTGACAGAACCACAGGCACATAGACACAGGCAACAGAGCATGCACAATGTCGGCTCTAGTACAGTGTATATCCACCTTTCGCAGCAATGCAGGCTGCTATTCTCCCATGGAGACGATCGTAGAGATGCTGGATGTAGTCCTGTGGAACGGCTTGCCATGCCATTTCCACCTGGCGCCTCAGTTGGACCAGCGTTCGTGCTGGACGTGCAGACCGCGTGAGACGACGCTTCACCCAGTCCCAAACATGCTCAATGGGGGACAGATCCGGAGATCTCGCTGGCCAGGGTAGTTGACTTACACCTTCTAGAGTACGTTGGGTGGCACGGGATACATGCGGACGTGCATTGTCCTGTTGGAACAGCAAGTTCCCTTGCCGGTCTAGGAATGGTACAACGATGGGTTCGATGACGGTTTGGATGTACCGTGCACTATTCAGTGTCCCCTCGACGATCACCAGTGGTGTACGGCCAGTGTAGGAGATCGCTCCCCACACCATGATGCCGGGTGTTGGCCCTGTGTGCCTCGGTCGTATGCAGTCCTGATTGTGGCGCTCACCAGCACGGCGCAAAACACGCATACGACCATCATTGGCACCAAGGCAGAAGCGACTCTCATCGCTGAAGACGACACGTCTCCATTCGTCCCTCCATTCACGCCTGTCGCGACACCACTGGAGGCGGGCTGCACGATGTTGGGGCGTGAGCGGAAGACGGCCTAACGGTGTGCGGGACCGTAGCCCAGCTTCATGGAGACGGTTGCGAATGGTCCTCGCCGATACCCCAGGAGCAACAGTGTCCCTAATTTGCTGGGAAGTGGCGGTGCGGTCCCCTACGGCACTGCGTAGGATCCTACGGTCTTGGCGTGCATCCGTGCGTCGCTGCGGTCCGGTCCCAGGTCGACGGGCACGTGCACCTTCCGCCGACCACTGGCGACAACATCGATGTACTGTGGAGACCTCACGCCCCACGTGTTGAGCAATTCGGCGGTACGTCCACCCGGCCTCCCGCATGCCCACTATACGCCCTCGCTCAAAGTCCGTCAACTGCACATACGGTTCACGTCCACGCTGTCGCGGCATGCTACCAGTGTTAAAGACTGCGATGGAGCTCCGTATGCCACGGCAAACTGGCTGACACTGACGGCGGCGGTGCACAAATGCTGCGCAGCTAGCGCCATTCGACGGCCAACACCGCGGTTCCTGGTGTGTCCGCTGTGCCGTGCGTGTGATCATTGCTTGTACAGCCCTCTCGCAGTGTCCGGAGCAAGTATGGTGGGTCTGACACACCGGTGTCAATGTGTTCTTTTTTCCATTTCCAGATTTTTAAATATGTCATATGTCACTAGAATGATGAAAAATGTTTTGTAATATTCAATACTTGCTGACCAATGAATGCCACTATTTCTTATATTTTAAATTTATATTATGTCACTTACATGCTATATATATGAATACCAGTAGCTTGATGCTACACTCATTAGCTCCTGTTTTGAATGATTATTTCTGATGGTTTGTAACTGGTCAATGAGTGCCAATGTTCTCTGTAAACAGATTACTTATGAACATTATTCTGTAATACTTCATACATGGTACAGAAATGTTCAGTAACTGGGCGATGAGTGCCATGAATTACTCAAATCAGTTGATAAACTAGTGTAATTATCAATGATGACTGGCATAAGACTTAATGTCCTTCACCTTCTGACCTAATTACCAGAAATTACTGCAATATCCGTTTGTCCTGTCTATCCTCATGATCATGGAGCACTATATTTGGATTTTGCACTAATTCTACGTTGGTGTACCCTACAAGAACGTGGTGTTGACACGACATGCTGTCCACCACCTTGAGCGATGGAGATATTATTATGGTCCCACTGTTTGGTGTACCTAATGTACTACCAAAATGATAACATGGAATATTAATACGACATTTCAGTGTCTTGGCTACACTGATTAATACTTCAGGGAAGAGAACTTCAGATTGTCTCACTTGGTGTTGTGCTTCTGTAGAAAGATATGGACTTTCAGTGCAGCTGCGTGCAACCTAATGTGCTACAACCATGATGCAATCCTTCCCTTTCCTATCCTAGTTCTTGTAAAATAGTAAAATAAAAAAATTTAAAAAAAACTACAGTGTGTGTGCACTTTCTGTCATTTGTTAATATGATTTGTATTCATTGCGTATACATTTTGTGATTTGCTGATGTATTCTGAACTACAGTGCGTGTGCACTTTATGTCATTTGTTAATATGATCTGTATTCATTGCGTATACATTTTGTGATTTCCTGATATGTTCTGTACGACAGTGCGTGTGCACTTTATGTCATTTGTTAATATGATTTGTACTCATTGCGTATACATTTTGTGATTTCCTGATATGTTCTGTACTACAGTGCGTGTGCACTTTTGTCATTTGTTAATATGATTTGTACTCATTCCGTATACATTTTGTGATTTCCTGATATGTTCTGTACTACAGTGCGTGTGCACTTTTGTCATTTCTTAATATGTTTTGTACTCATTGCATATACATTTTGTCATTGCTTGATATGTTCTGTACTCAGTGCATGTGCACTATATTTTATTTCATGTTCTGCACTTATATATATATATTCTGTGATTGTAAACTTTGTTAATTAAGAAAAATTTGTTGCTCATGGCAAGTCCAATTGACTCACCATCGCTGCCAAATTTCCGCCCCCCCCCCCCACCCAGTGGAGGGTTATGTAAAAGGTATGCGCTATATGCGCTGCCTGCAACAGGCAAGACTTAGGAGAGTTTCTATGTAGTTAGTTGTTGCTTGTCGCTAGTCGACAGTAGTCTGCAGTAATATGCAGTAGTCTGCGTGAGTGTGCGGGAGTCTGCGCGTGTCTGCGCTTGTGTGCAGTCTGCTCTGGTCGGGACTCTGGAGGATGAGTATTATTGTAGAAGGTAAAGAAGCAGCCTTGCGCATATCTAATAATGTATGTTAACTGTCATTCAATTTCTTTTAAAAATGCCCCAATAATAATTTTTATAATATAAAGTAATTTCTTTAAAAAAAGCATTCATTTCAATTTAAAGAATATATCCAATGGATAATTATTCCTTTCACGAATCACAAAGCATAGGCCAGCATTGCACGAAGCTGTGCCGAAAATTTTTTAGGTAAGAGCAGATATATTCGCAGTTTTTATTGAGGTAAGAATTTTTGCTTTTTTTATTCAGAATACAGGGCCGTGGCGCAGCGTTGTTGTCGTCATAAAATTTACCAGGTTACTGAATATTTTTTATTTCGGGGTTTTTGGAATTTTTCTGTTTCGAACTTAACATTAAATGAGGAAAGAATTTTGTGGGTACATTGAATGTGAATGCATTTCTGCATGGAGATAATAAATGGGAGCCAATTTTGTTCAGAGGTTACAATATTTGAAATTCATTTAATTAATATTTTTGCGGGGAGGTTACACTTGGTTCATGGTTAATTTAATTAATAATATTTGTGGGGAGGTTACATTGTAAACCTTGTGACGATAAAAAATACTTACATGCACGCCAAGACATTTAATTTTTACAAAATATCACACATACAAAAGCAGCGATTGTTGGACTGCTCCATGTATGAGAAAAACATAAAAATGTAAGTTTTGTATTCATTGTAAATTTGTTAATGTCCATAGTTTAACGCCTTTGTTCTTTGAGAATATATTGATGCTTCACTGTACAGAAAATCTATGCTTATTCTTTTCTTTAAATTAACTACAAATATTGTTTATGTTTAAATGAACTTTGTTACAGGTTCGCTCTTTATCGCGGTGTCTCGATTGTATTTGGGAGACCATTAATGTGTTCAATTTCCGATCTGGCAACATTTTTTACAAAATTTCACTGTTTTGCATTCACTTCCAATTTTTTTAATTATTCAAATAGGTCCCTTAGGTAGTTTCATTGAAGAGTCTGATTGCGTGAAAGCAATCCGGGTTAAGAGGTCATTTGAGAAACTATTTTCGCGCAATCAATCTGTACGTCTCCTGAACACAATCGAGAACCGACGCATCGGCGATCATTCATTAATTTTTCTCTCTTTCCAAGTCGTACCAAAAAACGGCCAAGGAGAACTGCCGTGAGTACGCAATCTAGTGTTAAAAGTTGCATTCTATATCTTGTCGGCAAACAGTGCCATAAATTATCATCATCAATGTTATATTTGGTTAAATGTGAAAAGCAAAACCTTTTAACGCTAGAAGACATAACATGATAGCTTAGGTAAGGTGGTATCTGTGGTGCAAGCTAGCATGTCAGATTTACACGACGCATACAGTAATTTAGCGGATCATATACATAAAATATCGGAGGATACGGGATTTCTTAAATTAGAACAAAAGCGCGTCAATAATGACGTACAAAAACTGAACGATCGTGCTGATGTTGGGTTACATGACTGCGGAACTACTCTTTCAGAGGAGGTGGTAGAGCAACATCACACCCATCTTGAGGAAGTGGAAAGGATAGTAACCGAAACGGAGTATAAGATTGTTAACAAACTCGATACCGATTTACAGAATGCTATTCAACAAATACGTAATGAAACAGGGAAGAAAGCTGGGATTCAAGTGACCGTTTGTTGTTAACAACGAAAAGACAAACAGTAAAACAGTATAGAAGCAAAACAATAGTTTTTCACCTAGTATTACACATGATGTACAAGAAGGAGAGTATGGAACATGTGAGCAGTAATCTGTATCTTATGTACAGTAAGGGAACCATCCATACGTGGCACTGGTACCTATACTGTATACACATGACAATATATCTTGCCTGTCAACTATCTTGACTGACAAAAGCCTATAAAAGATAGGAAGGTCCAGGTGTTCTTTACGGAAACAAAGAACGTACAGCCCGTAGTATTCATTAAATCTGTTAGAGATATTCTACCGCGTAGCTGGAATGAAAAGCAAAAGATTCATTACGTAGTAAGATATACATAAGGGGACGCCTTTCTTTGGGCTGCGGACATAGATGAGCGTTGTGGAACCTATGATCAATTTGATCAGGCTTTTCTTCCTAAGGTTTGATCACCTGGAGAACAAGAACGACTGAGACGAGAAGTTTTCGAACCAGAACCATTTAGCAATAGACAAGGTGGACTGAGAAAGTATTTTGAAAAATATCTAAATAAGACTCGTCATTGGAGTAAACCGAGTCACAAGTAGATGTTCTCAAAATTTTATAGGGTTGATTATATGCACACCTTGAGCAGAAGTTACTCATTATAACAGAAATTGATCTTAGGTATTTTCTATCCGTAGCTGATGCCATTGACCTCATTTATTAGGAGGGACGTATGAGAATCAAGAAACACAGATAAGCGGCATGGTTTTCATATTAGTACTATGGCAGGTCAAAGGAATAATACTAACCAACTACAAGGGTAACAGATAAGCGTAATTTTAAAAAATGGTTCAAATGAATCTAAGCACTATGGGACTTAACATCTGAGGTCATCAGTCCCCGAGACTTAGAACTACTTACACCTAACTAACCTAAGGACATTACACACATCCATTCCCCGAGGCAAGATTCGAACCTGCGACCGCAGCAGCAGCGCGGTTCCGGACTGAAGCGCCTAGAACCGCTCGGCCAAAGCGGCCGGCGTAATTTTAAAGCAACTGAAAACATAGAAAAGGGGATGGAATAGATATAACCCTGGTTACGTCGATATGCAAGCCAATGGTAATAACCGGAATAGACAAAAGAGGTAGAGCGCACCCTCTAACGAGAATCTAACAAATAGCAACGGTTGTCATAGAAACTCAAATGGTCGCACGAACCCTGTCTCAAGTAATGGCGTTAGGAAAGGGGAACCAACTTTTCATAGCAATTAAAACAATAACTGGCGTTCTCATGATCATTTAATTCAAATAGTTGAAGTAGTTAATAGCAATGACAGTATTCCGATGCCACCACCGGAAAATGCTAGCCCGCAGAGCATAGATTTAGAGAGTGCACACAGCAACTATCCATTTTCTGAGTTATGATGGAGAACATGACTTGATAGAGCAACTACGTTTCAACGAGTCAAGGAAAGATGAACAAAAAGTAGTACAAGCAATAATACACGCAAATGTAGGCAAAATACCAGGACAGGCGAGACTGGGAACTTTTTGTCCAAGAGTTTGTTTGCGCGATAGCAAAGGACATGCATGTATCCACTTTCCCTAACAGAACTGCAAAATATTAAAAATCATAGGAAACAGGACGCAAAATGTCAAACTGCAAGCATGCATTCCTATTACCCCAATAATGCTACGACAAAATGTAATTTTCTTGTGATGAGAAATTAATAGTAAATTGTATTCTAGTGATGGAGTTTTTCAAACACTTTACAGCGAACCTTGATATGTGTATTGGTAAATGCTATTGACAGGTTGAAACGATATTTTAGTGAAGAAAAATCTAATCGAAATAGTAATGAAGTAGATTTTTATTTTGTCTATCCTGAAATACTTTTAATAAATGAGCAATGTAGTGAGGAGTAGCTGGATATCCCGGTAGCACACCATTTATGAATCAAAATGTTGGTGAGTCTAGTTATTTAGCTGAGGCACAAAGAAAGCGGTTATGTAAATTACTCATACAGTATGAACAGGTGTTTTGTAAAAAACCTGGTGTTATAAAAGATTACAGTTACAAAATGAACGTATATCCACATCAAACTTTCTGCCATAATTCTTACCCAATTCCTTGGGCGAAGAAAGAGTCGGTGAATGAGGCAATATAAAGAATGTTAAGTTGTTACGGTCCTTATGTTAGCATAAAGACACCATTTCTCGTCGCCAGTAAGGATGCGAGATGATAATGATCGGTGTTGTACAAGAGCAAATTGATGAGGAGCATGCAGAAACGCATATGACCACCTAATGATTTGGATAATTTTGGCTTAGAGCCTACGGTACCCATACACCCAGTTTTCGAACCTTCTCAATGCCTTCAAACGTCATACAATGGCGAAATGATCACGGTTCATCACAATTGACTGTTTTCGACTTGGATCATTGTGAATTAATGCATTTAAACCATCTTCGTCAAACCCCGAAGGCCTTCCTGCACTTCGAGACTCTCTAAAGTCAAAACGATTCTCGTTAAAACGAGAAAACCATTTTTTTGCCGAGCTCTGTCCAATGACATTATCCCCATATGCGTTGGAAAAGTTTCTGCCTGCCTCCGCTGCTGTCACACCTCTACTGAACTCAAACAGAAGGATATGTCTGAGATGTTCTGATTTCTCCATTTAGCACTCCATTTTCTATCGTCCACATTATCTCCGAATGACAAAATAACAATATGCAAACTCAAATAGCAACAGTGAAATACAAAAACATGCAATCGATAAACAAACCCACAGCAGCCGAAATGCCAATACGCAAAACAAAAGCGCTGCGAACTTATGCATCAAACTCATACACTAGGAAGATGGTATTTGTTGTGTTGGCAGAAGAGCCAACACCGAGTTACTAGAGGAGGCCGAAATGCACGCGTTTTAGCTCACGTAGGCTGGCGTGAAGAGGGAAGGACTATTCTGACGTGAGGTCTGGAACATGACAAGGAATTAGAATTCAGAAAGCATTAGTTTGATATTTAACTTTAATCAATAATGATGAACGTCGCTCTTGACGGTACATGATTCATAATATTATCTCTTCAGAATACATTCGAGTAACTGAATATGGCGCCTTGCTAGGTCGTAGCAAATGACGTAGCTGAAGGCTATGCTGAACTGTCGTCTCTGCAAATGAGAGCGTATATAGACAATGAACCATCACTAGCAAAGTCGGCTGTACAACTGGGGCGAGTGCTAGGGAGTCTCCCTAGACTAGACCTGCCGTGTGGCGGCGCTCGGTCTGCAATCACTGATAGTGGCGACACGCGGGTCCGACGTATAGTAACGGACCGCGGCCGATTTAGAGGCTACCACCTAGCAAGTGTGGTGTCTGGCGGTGACACCACAGTATTTTTGTCTACAACAAAAACTATGAACTACCTCTAACCGTGGATCGCTTATGTAACATTAGTCAGGGCCATTAGCTTCAATGTGCATATAATGATCTCTCCTTCTTCTATGAAGTCAAAATAGCGTCTAACGACATCATCCCCGTTGTGTGATTGTGTATCATGGACATAATGTAATTACCACGAAGTAGACAGAGGTAAAATTTTTATTTCCAGACATATTTTAGTCGACGTATTGTGACCGCAGCGGTCACAGCGCACAGGAATCTTTATTTATTTAGATCATCTACATCTACATGGATACTCTGCAAATCACATTTAAGTGCCTCGGAGAGGGTTCATCGAACCACATTCACAATTCTCTATTATTCCAATCTCGTACAGCGCGCGGAAAGAATGAACACACATATCTTTCCGTACGAGCTCTGATTTCCCTTACGTTATCGTGGTGATCGTTCCTCCCTATATAGGTCGGCGTCAACAAAATATTTTCGCATTCGGAGGAGAAAGTTGGTGATTGGAATTTCGTGAGAAGATTCCGACGCAACGAAAAACGCCTTTCTTTTAATGATTTACAGCCCAAACCTGTATCATTTCTGTGACACTCTTTGCCATATTTCGCGATAATACAAAACGTGCTACCTTTCTTTGAACTTTTTCGATGTAGTCCGTCGGTCAAATCTGGTAAGGATCCCAAACCGCGCACCAGTAAAAGAGGACGGGCAAGTGTAGTGTAGGCACTCTCCTTAGTAGGTCTGTTACATTTTTTAAGTGTCCTGCCAATAAAATGCAGTCTTTGGTTAGCCTTCCACGCAGCATTTTCTATGTGTTCCTTCCAGTTTAAGTTGTTTGCAATTGTAATACCTAGGTATTTAGTTGAATTTACTGGTTTTACATTAGACTGATTTATCGTGTAACCGAAGTTAAACGAGTTCCTTTTAGCACCCATGTGGATGATCTCACACTTTTCGTTATTTAGAGTCAACTGCCACATGTCTCACCATTCCGATATTTATTCTAAATCGTTTTGCAGTTTGTTTTGATCTTCTGATGACTTTATTACTCGATAAACGACAGCGTCTTCTGCAAACAACCGAAGACGGCTGCTCAGACCGTCTCCCAAATCCTTTATATTGATAAGGAACAGCAAAGGGCCTATAACACTTCTTGGGCAACGCCAGAAATCACTTCTGTTCTACTCGATGACTTTCCGTCAATTACTACGAACTCTCTGACAGTAAATCACGAATCCAGTCACATAACTGAGACGATATTTCATAAGCACGCAATTTCACTACAAGCCGCTTGTGTGTTACAGTATCAAAAGCCTTCCGGAAATCCAGAAATACGGAATCAATTTGAAATGCTTTGTCAATAGCACTCAGCGCTTCGTGTGAGTAAAGAGCTAGTTGTGTTCCACAAGAACGATGTTTTCTAAATCAGTGCTGACGCGTGTCAATAGACCGTTCTCTTCGAGGTAATTCATAATGTTCGAAAATCCTGCTGCATGTCGACGTTAATGATATGGGCCTGTAATTTAGTGGATTGCTCCTACTATATTTCTTGAATATTGGTGTGACCTGTGCAAGTTTCCAGTCTTTGGGTACGCATCTTTCGTCGAGCTGTTAAGAATGGAGCTATTGCGTCAACATACTCTGAAAGGAACCTAACTGGTATACAGTGTGGACCAGAAGACTTGCTTTTACAAGTTGCTTCACTACTCCTAGGATATCTACTTCAAAGTTAATAATGTTGGCAGCTGTTCTTGATCCGTATTCTGGACTATTGACTTCGTCTTCTTTTGGTAAAGTGTTTCGGAAGGCTGTGTTTAGTAACTCTGCTTTGGCAGTGCTGTCATCGATAGTATCTCCATTACTATCGTGCAGAGAAGGCATTGACTGTGTCTTGCCACTAGAACACTTCATATACCATCAGAATCTCTTTGGATTTCCTGCCAGGTTTCATGACAAATTTTCGTTGTGGAAACTTATAAGCAGCTCGCATTGAAGTCCGTGCTAAATTTCGAGCTTCTGTAAAAGATCACCAATCTTGGAGATTTTGCGTCTGTTTAAATTTGGCATGTTTGTTTCGTTGTTTCTGTAATAGCGTTCTGACCCGTTTTGTGTACCAAGGAGGATCAGCTCCGTCGTTTGTTAATTTATTTAATATAAATCTTTCAATTAATGCCGATATTATTTATTTGAATTCAAGCCACATCTGGTCTACATTTATATTGTTAATTTGGAAGGAGTGGAGGTTGTCTTTCAGGAAGGCGTCAAGTGAATTTTTATCTGGTTTTCTGAATAGGTATATTTTTAGTTTATTTTTGGAGGATTTGGGGGTTACAATATTCAGTCTCGCTACGACAACCCTGTGTTCACTAACGCCTGTATCCGTTTTGATGCTCGTTATTAATTCATGATTATTTGTTGCTAAGAAGTCAAGTGTGTTTTCACAACCATTTACTATTCGCGTGGGTTTATGAACTAACTGCTCGAAATAATATTCAGGAAATGCTTTTAGCGCAATTTCAGATGATGTTTTATGTGTACCTCCGCAATTAAACATGTATTTTCGCCAACATATGGAGGATTAATAGTCACCACCAACTAGAATCGCATGAGTCGCGTATGCATTTGAAACCAAACTCATTTCGCAAAGCGTTTTGATTTTCTGAAGACTTTACTATGCAGAAAACGACAGCATCAACTGCAAACAGTCTAAGAGGGTGTAATATCTCATTTTTCCGCCTCCAGCGTAGAAAAAATCGCAGCTGATATGATTACAAAGATATTTATAGCTCTTATTTATTGTTCTCTGGTTGTTCATTTGTCTTCATCGTTACGCAGACGAAGACGATGCCAGAGAGATAAGTTAGTTTTGCTTCGTCTTTGAAATTAACAAGACATAATAACGATTTGTTCCGACATTACATATGAAGCGACGCCATTGCAGTTTGCCGATATATTTGAGCTGCTGTTATGTTAAAATATTATTCCGTAACAACGTGCATACTAAGTACTGTGTCGCAAGAAGAACTAAATAAAAAGAAGGTAAATGACACTCTGTCTTTATCTTGTTTTTACCTTAAAGACCTCTAAAACTCCAGATGAAAATCCACATTATGTATCTAGACTGGAGAATTAGAGCCCTATAAAAATTACTTGAATTGCTCTTTTTCTATTGTCTCAATTGAGTCTGTTTATATATTATGCTCTATTCAAAGGTTAGTGGACACTGAAAAATAATCATGTTAATAATATTAAACGAATAGTATAAGAGCTGCTTACATTGTCTCCTATTTCGTTTAAATATATTAAGAACAGTACTTATAAAACTGCCTTGAGGAACGCCTGCTATTAGCCCTGTATCACTAAATGACTTCCATCAATAACTATGAACGGTGAAATGAAAATGTAATGATTCGCGGTGTCACTGGATAAAATATGTGACTGTACGTAGTGTAGATAATTTCAACAGCACCTTCTACCAAGGGTGCAGACAGTTGGCAGTAGGAGAGGGAAATCCTCACAGCCATTTAGCGTGAAATTTCAAAACTGTGAAAAAAAGTGAAAAGGCCAGACGGCTGTGGACAATAACGGTTTCGCTTTTGGAAGACATTCGCACGTGATTCCCCACATAAGACCACATCACACATTATAAAATACGCATGTTTAAGATCGACGATACTTCTGAAGAGGACTTGTCTGTATTAGCGATATAATGAGTTTCAAAACCGGCGAAACCCTTATAGTCAGTTGTCACGCCGAATCAAAGCCACGTGACCTGGGAGGCAATGCATGCTGACGACAAAAGTCCCGTTTGGCCACTTCAGAGATACCGCTACTCTAACGAGCAAATAATTACTTAGGTATTTACATTGCTTCAATACAGGCCACAAAATCTTGACAGAGAAGGTGAAAGTATGCGCTCTGTAACGGCATCTAAGAGGGCCACTGGCGGAAACAGTCGCCCTTAGGGTTTACCATATATTCAGACCGTCGAAACAATTCTGACGTTTGAATAGTCGTATCACCCTCCGCACAAACTCGATGACACTTCCGCGACAAAGGTAAATGTATTCAAAATCTGTTTTGTTTATTTTCCACTATTATATTACTAATGAATATCTTGCGCTAAGTACTAAAGCTATCATAAAGCCGAAGGCTGGTCTACACACCACAGTGAGTTACTAGTCATGGTTCTGTTAGAATTTGTACGCCAATAGCCTTTTTCCCACCATTCCACCTCTCATCCGCACCTACTCCGCAAGTCACCTTATGGGTGTGTGATAAAGGGTACTTTGTGTATTACAGTCTCTTCCCCCCCCCCCCTCCCAAACCCATCCCTTTCCTCCTCCAAACGTAAATAACGCACAGGGGGAACGACTGTTGGTAAACCACCGTGGGAGATCGAATACAATTTTCGCATCATGGTCTTTTCGCGAGATATACGTAGGAGGAAGCATATTTTGTATGACTCTTCCATGAATGTTGGCTCCTGGATTTTTAACAGAAAACCACCACCTTGATGTTCAACGCCTCTCTTGTAATGTCCTCCACTGGAATTGGATGAATCTCAATCTGGCGTCTGCAAAGAACCTCGACTTGCTTTGTATTGATAAGCACAGAGAGAGCATAAGGTTTTCCCCTGATTGACAAGATTTATTTCTAGCGAAGTTACGCGGCCTCTTGTAAATTGAAGCTTCACTCATAAACATGTGCTCCGTTGCTTGCTTATAGAAAGTCTTGGTGACACTCCATTTCTCTACATGTTTTTGGCAACATGTCTTCGCCACTAGCATATAGTATTCATGTCATAAGAGTCGGCAAGCATTCTTAACCCCCCTCCAAAAAGTGGAACAGCATTTATGTCTGGTGGACATGATGGTCATGATGTTGGACCGTCTCTACCGATCTGTCTAAGATTTCATTCAACAACTGGTGAATAAAAAGTGGAAATGAGCGTATGACATCGTTGCCGAGAAGCCCATTCCGGGAAAGTTCGGCCGCCAAGTGCAAGTCTTACTTCAGTCGGCGCCACATTGGGCGACTTGCGCGCCGGTGATCAGGATGGAATGATGGTGAGGACAACACAACACCCAGTCCCCGTGCGGAGAAAATCTCCAACCCGGCCGGGAAGCGAACCCGGGCCAACTTGCATGGGAGGCGAGCATGTTACCACCCAGCTAAGCAGTCGGTGAATAAATTGGAGCTGCACCAACTTGTTGAAACACTATCCTTGAAATCTCTCTGAGGTACAGGATTTGTATAAAAAGTAATGAGACTGATTTTTTGCTGACACCAATGTGCTTCACAGCGCCCGCTCGCCGGTGGTATTGATGGTGAGGAGTGTCTTGCCGGCAGAAAACGCACGGCGTGCCAGTCCCCTGCGGGCTCATGTTTCGGCAGCATCGTGCATTGAGTGGACACGTCGCAAAGACGTCGGTCGTGGCGCAAAATGCAGCAAATGTTCGAGCAACGTTAGGCCATCAAGTTTTGTGTGAAACTAGGAAAATTGGGTACGGAAACGCTGGATATGTGTCGGCAAGCCGAAGGCGATGATTGCCTGTCAGAAGCTCAGATTTTCAGGTGGGTGAAGGGCTTTAAAGAGGACCGGGGCAGCGTTAAAAACGATGACCGCTCCGGACGCCCGTCAGCCAGCAAAACTGACGAAAACATCGACAGGATGCGCGTTTTACTGAACACCGTCCATCGGATGAGTGTCAGAATGATAGCAGACGACCTCGGACTTGATAAAATGTCAGTGCACATCATCATCACCAAAGAATTGTCGATGAGGAAAATCTGCGCCAAGATGGTCCGGAAGATTTTGTCAGACGTTAAAAGCAAGCACATGTGGACGCCTGCCAAGAAAATCTCCAGAGCCTTGATCCGGAATGTTTAGATAACATTATCACCGGAGACGAAACCTGGATGTTCCACCACGACCTGGAGACAAAGCGCACGAGCGCCGAACGGCGCACCGCACCATTCCCACGTCCAAGAAAGGCTCGCATGAGCAAATCGAAGGCGAAAGCCATGCTGATTGTGTTCTTCGACGTCAGGAGCTAGGTTCATCATGAGTTTGTGCGCCAAGGCCAAACTGTCAACGGTGCTTCTTATTGTGAAGTGCTCAAGAGACTGAAAGCCAGGGTCCATTGTGTAAGGCCAGCCATCGCCGTTGATTGGAAGCTGCATCATGGCAACGCGCCGAGTCATGCCTGCTTCATGGTGGGCAGCTACCTGTCCAATAAAGGGATTCCAACGATTCCCCAGCTCCCGTACAGTCCCGATGTGGCCCTTCCAGACATATTTCTGTTCCCCAAAATAAAAACTTCCCTGAAAGGACACCGTCATGGGACCCTAAGGGAGGTCAAAGCCGTCACGATGAGGGCTTTGAAGGCCATCCCAGACTCAGCGTTCGCGGCAGCGTTCGAAGAGTGAAAATCTCGCATGCAGCCGGTTGTTGACTCTCAATGGTCATACATTGAAGAGTACTAAGTGGTGTAGCGATATCTACAATAAATTTGGATTCATAAGCTCAGTCTCATTGCTTTTTTTACAAACTCTGTGAGCTGTGGCCGGCTCGCGTTGATGCCGTTTATTCTTTGGCATCTTCCCACAATCGAGTAGCGTCTTATTGCTCCCCGAGTTACTACCATAACGAGTAGCTGACTTGCCTCCATCACTGGCAGCAGCAGCGCATATCGATATTAGTACTGTTGTACAATCTTTGGCGTGACCACTATATTTCCGTGTGGTGGTGTGTGTTGGGCAGTTGGTCGGTTGGGACAGAGCAGCGAGGAAGTCTCCGCAGCGCGAGGTCAGGCCCTGGCCGCTGGCAGCGTGCACGCATGGTCGGATATGTGAGGCACTAGCTGTGAGAGCTGCGAAGTTTGTCGCCCACCGAAGGTTCAAAGAAAACTTGAGTTTGATTTCAAACACGTACCCGACTCATACGATAATAGTTGGTGGTGGCTTTAATTTACCCTCGATATGGTGGCGAAAATATATGTTTAATTCCGGAGGTACACATAAAACATAATCCGAAATTGTGCTAAACGCATTCTCTGAAAATTATTTCGAGCAGTTAGTTCATGAGCCCACGCGAATAGTAAACGGTTGTGAGAACACACTTGACCTCTTAGCAACAAATAATCCTGAGTTAATAACGAGCATCAAAACTGATCCAGGGATTAGTGAACACAGGGTTGGCGTAGCGATACTGAATATTGTAATCCCCAAATCCTCGAAAAATTAGCGAAAATATACCTTTTCAAAAAAGCAGATAAAAATTCACTTGACACATTCCTGAGAGACAATCTCCACTCATTCCAAATTAGTAACATAGACCAGATGTGGCTTAAATTCAAAGAAATAGTATCGGCAGCAATTGAGAGATTCATACCAAATAAATTAACAAACGAAGGAGCTGATCCTCCTTGGTACACAAAACGGGTTATAACACTGTTGCAGAAACAACGAAACAAACATGTCAAATTTAAACAGACGCAAAATCCCCAAGATTAGCGATCTTATACTTACAACTATATACTTACAACTCAAATTGGAACCCTCATATAGGAAATGTAGGAAAGGCGAACCAAAGACGTCGTTTAATAGGCAGAAAACTTTGAAGGTCCAACAAACCTACTAAACATTTTACCTACACTACACTTGTAGTTCCGGTTCTAAGGCATCCTTACGAGGACATCGAAAAAGTTCTGAGAACATCAGCTCGTTTTGTATTATCACAAAATAACGGATAGAATGTCACGGATATGCTTACGGCGCTTCGAGATTTGTGGTGACTACCATTAAAACAAATGCGAAAACTTATCATGAATTTTCAGTTACCAACTTTCTCCTCCGGATGCGAAAATATTATGTTGATTCCCACCTACATGAGATATTACCATAGTAGACCCTAATAAAATAAAATAAATTAGATCAAGCATGGAAATATTCGGTGTTCATTTTTGCAATGTGCTATTCGAGAGCGGACCCTGTGACCCTGTGACCCTTCTTCCAAATATTTATGTGTGAATTGTAGAGCAACTATGTAGATGTACATGTTAAAATCCGCTGTCCTGGTTATCAGATTGCCGTCGCCGCAGTAGTGCCAAATACATATGCAGACACGGCTCCAGGACGCATTGAAATTGGACTTTAAAAACTTTTTTTTAAATTTTTGGGCTTTCCTTGGTGAACCTGCTGCTTAGTAATGAAAATACCTTTTCTTGCGGTTTCTTCACGTTCGACAGACAGACCTACGAAACCTGTGTAGCTGTACAGTGAATACAGATCAAGTAAAACTGAGTTGAAATATTACATATTATCATGAGACAATGGAGGACAGTCCGTACTATTTTATTAACTTACAAGTGTTATTTGCTTCTTCACAATCAACGAACAAATGTCATTCAAAGTATTTTTAACTGCCTACAGTGGCGTTGGACTCGTTTCTGGTCTGCTCCCTAATTCTAGACTGTTTCAATTTTTACATCACCTTTACAAGTCTTCTTCGTGTTCTTCCTGTTTTGATAACAAAAGAACAAGGTGCTAGCAGAAATGTTAATACTCAAGCGAGCTCCTAATCAGTAGCGTAGCATAGCTAGACGAGGAAAAATAAATTTACTGAAACCTAAAAAACTGAACATGTAATTTGCAGTCAGAGGTGTCTGTAATTCCTGAAAAATAAAAACGAAAATGGCATGGTCGCTGCAGACAGAGTGAAACGTGGATGCAGACAGGTCCACAGTATTCCAGCATAGAGCCAGAATTATGTACACAACCCCCTTCCATCATCTGGTCTTCTACGACGTAAACGAAATGGCGACACAGCCTGTACAGACCCGCAAGTTACTCCATTTTAATTGGTTCATTCATACATCATGATCAGCAAACACCACAATGACGAACCTTTCACGGATATGGAATGACTCGTGTTATACATAAACAGGTAGAAGCACCAACCCCGGCCAACCTCTGTACAGCGCACTGTAACAAATGAAGGATGGTTTTTATGTATGATAAATATGGCAATTACTATATACAGAGGAGAAACGGAACTACTTTGAAAGAAAAGGACTGATCTTGCCGTGTTGACATTACTTTTATGCCGGCCGAAGTGGCCGTGCGGTTAACGGCGCTGCAGTCTGGAACCGCAAGACCGCTACGGTCGCAGGTTCGAATCCTGCCTCGGGCATGGATGTTTGTGATGTCCTTAGGTTAGTTAGGTTTAACTAGTTCTAAGTTCTAGGGGACTAATGACCTCAGCAGTTGAGTCCCATAGTGCTCAGAGCCATTTGAACCATTACTTTTATCCACCATTTTGTACTACCGTTTATGTGACGTTATTGATAGCAGAGATCACTATCAGTTGTCAGCATATTGAAAAAATTATAGATGTATTTAAAACGAACATTAGTGTTAATCGCAATGTAAGTTCTATAGTCCAAATATTCTGTTAAATCATGGAAGTGATTTTTATACCGCTTCTCCTAGGGTGTTGTGAGTAGACATATCACTCCCCCCCCCCCTCCTCCCACGTACTGTATGTCTTGCGAAGTGACTACACCGAGAAACTTTCTGAGAAACTTTCTGCTAATATGAAGGTTTTTACCGAGAGACATTCAGTAGCATAATGTCCCATCTTTTGTTTTCGCAATAAATATGTTAGGGTGGGATAGGAAAGAAAGAATGGCAATCTTACTGCTGTATTGTATATCTATACAGGGTGAATCACCTACAACTTGAACTGCAAATATTGAGCAAATATAAAGTACTGGTGATGTGCAGTTTTCACAGAATGGACTGACGGTCAGGGGTTCGTACTGTTAGCCAAGCAAAAGGTTGTAATAATATTTAGAAAGTTTATTTTTTGTGCAAACATACACTTCTTTAAATGGAACAATGTCTGTTGACATTAACAGACTAAACGTTGGGCAAATTAGAATGCCAGTGGTGTCTGTTGCAGGATTCTAGCGCGAGTCGTTTACGAGATATTGTATTTGAAAAATACCACACTAACACTTATAACATACCTGTGCTAACCCAGATTAAAGAACAACACAAGTTCATACGCAAGTTATGTGAAGTCTGACCAGTAACGAGGCATTTGACCATCACAAGTTGTGTTCAAAATGACCACCGGCTGTGGGAATACACGCTTCCAGTCTTGTATGGAATGACTGTTGCACACGTGCTATCATTTCGGCGGAAATGTCCAAGCAGGCAGCAGTAATACATCGTTGCATATCATTGGCAGTAGTTGGTATGTCCTTCTGAATAGTACTCTCAGAAAAAAAATCTACACACGTCAAACCGGGGAATGGGCCGGCCATTGTACAGGTCCTCTGCATCCAATCCAACTCTCGTGGTCGTGCGGTAGCGTTCTCGCTTCCCACGCCCGGGTTCCCGGGTTCGATTCCCGGCGGGGTCAGGGATTTTCTCTGCCTCGTGATGGCTGGGTGTTGTGTGCTGTCCTTAGGTTAGTTAGGTTGAAGTAGTTCTAAGTTCTAGGGGACTTATGACCACAGCAGTTGAGTCCCATAGTGCTCAGAGCCATTTCATTTCATCCAATCCAACGATTTGAAACTATTTGCGAAGACATGCTGTAGTACTTCGTGCACTATGGGCTGGACAGCCATCATGTTGGCGCCACAAGTTCCTCCTAGTCTGCAGAGGAACTTTTTCTAGCATCCGTTGAAGATGGTCTGTTAGGGAGCTGTGATAGTTGTACGCATACAATGTTCCGTCTACGAAAAATGGGTGTGCTGATGGTTCACATTCCCACACAACAAGTTTACACTCCATGGATGCTGACGTTCCACCTGACAAAATCAAGGGGGATTCTCAACAGACCAACAGTGCATGTTTCGGCGGTTTACCTGACCATGATTGGTAAATGTGGCTTTCCCACTAAACAACATATATGATACATTTGGAGTATCTTGTCCCAATGCCCATGTACAGAATTTAACATGATTTTGACAATCGTACCCATGCAGCTCTTGATGGAGAGAGATGTGATGAGGATTGAACCTACCGTATGTCGATGGAGAATGCGTAAGACACTTGCCTGACTCATGCCACTTTCTCGAGCGATTACGCGGGACCTAATGTGCGAATCAATTACAACAGCAGTAAGAACATTAATTTCATCCTCTTCTGTCATGACTTGTTTACTTTTGTTACCTTGACTAAATACTACACTACCATTTTCACGTAACTGATTGAAGAGGTTAATAAATAATTGCTGAGACGGTTGATGTCTATTGTGATATGTTCTACATCTACATCGATACTCTGTAATTCACGGCGCGTGACGGGGCGTACCCCGTACCACCACTACTCATTTCCTTTCCTGTTCCACAATAAAATATACGGAACGAAAAACGACTGTCTACTGTATATGCATCCATATGAGCCCTAATTCCTTGTATCTTATCTTCATAGTCCTTGCGCAAAATGTATGCTGGAGGCAACAAAATCATTCCGCAATCAGCTTCAAATGCCGGTTCTCTACATTTTGTCAATAGTGTTCGTCGAAAAGAACGTCGGCTTCCCTCCAGGGTTTCCTATTTGAGTTCCCAAAGCATTCTATGACACTTGCTTGTTGTTTGAAGCCACCGGTAACAAAACCTAGCAGCCTTCCTCTGAATTGCATCACGTGTTCCTTTAATCCTACTAGGTCCAGATCCCAGTCACTCTCTTAAGTAAGAATTGGTCGCACTGGCGTCCTTTATGTTGTCTCCTTTACAGGTGAACCACTCTTTCCTAAAATTCTCCCAGTAAACCGAAATCCATCATTCACCTTTACTACCACAATCTTCACATGCTCATTCCATTTCATGTCTCTTTGCAACGTTACGCCCAGATATTTAAAACTCGCGACTGTGTCAAGCAGGATACTAAAAAAATGCTGTATCTGAACATTACGAGCTTGTTTTTCCTACTCGTCCACATTACCGAAGGTTTTTCTACATTTAGAGCTAGTTGCCATTGTCCGCAGCTCGTGGTCTTGCGGTAGCGATCTCACTTCCTACGCAGAGGGCCCCGGGTCCGATTCCCGGCGGGGTCAGGGATTTTCCCTGTCTCGAGATGACTGGGTGTTCTTGTGTTGTCTTCATCATCATCATTCATCTCCATTACTGACGGAGAAAGGCAATGGCAAACCACCTCCGCTACGACCTAGCCTAGTCGGCGGTGCGGGTCTCCCGCATCGTTCTCTACCCTCCTCGGTGTCATCTCATCTAGTTGCCATTCATGACACCAGCTAGAAATTTTATCTAAGTCATCTTGTATGCTCCTACAATCACTCGACATCGACATTTTACCATCTTGCCGCATACACCATACAAGAAAGAGCTGCATTCTTCCTACACTCTCCATACATCATGAGTAAGTCGGCTTTTTCTGCATTGGTAAATCCCATCGTCCACTTACGACCTACTGCATGGACTGTCTCACACTAACTGAATAGCCAGTTCCAGTGCACCCAAGAATGCACAAACACAGTGTAAGCAAACATAACAACACCGTAACTTGCAACTATACAGGTTGTATGTCACAAACAAGTGTCGCTGTACCAACTTTTGAAAATACGGTGTCTTGTAAACGACTCGTACAAGAATCCTGCAATAAACGCCACTGAAATTCTAATTTACCCTACTTTTAGTCTCACTACCAAACCCGACTGTGAAAACAGCACATCGATAGCAGTTTCCATTTCCGCAAAATTTGCGGTGCAAGTTTTAAGTGTTTCACCCTGTTTATCGACAGTTGAAGTTTTAATAGCGGAATTGTTAAATGGAGAGAAAGGTGTGTCATCCACGAAGGAACAGCTCTAGTATATAAAGGCTAGTTGGTGCCCCACGTACTATTAAACTGCGCTGTGTGTGAATCGAATAGAAAATAAATCGTTTTTTTTAATACATCTTTTTTTCATATAAAATGTTTGACTCGATTAGCACAACCAATTGGTAATGAGGCGGTCACCCCCTTTTCTCTCTATTTTCAAGTACCTCACGACTGCGCTAAAACAGATGCGCGTCTGTAGTCACTTTAAATTACGTGCAAATCATAGATCATTGAAGAGACCCTGCTAATTGACAATCGTAAAAATATATGGAATTGAGCATCCACAACATCTACAGTGTAATGACAACATATATCAAATACTGGCCATTAAATTTGCTACACCACGAAGGTGACGTGCTACAGACGCAAAATGTAACCGACAGGAAGAAGGTGCTGTGCTATGCAAACGATTAGCTTTTCAGAGCATTCACACAAGGTTGGCGCCGGTGGCGATACCTACAACGTGCTGACATGAGGAAAGTTTCTAATCGATTTCTCATACACAAACAGCAGTTGACCGGCGTTATCTGGTGAAACGTTGTTGTGATGCCTCGTGTAAGGAGGAGAAATGCGTACCATCACATCTAAGGCGATGCAGTCATGGACTGTGCGGCTGGTCCTGGCGCAGGTTCGAGTCCTCCCTCGGGCATGGGTGTGTGTGTTTGTCCTTAGGATAATTTAGGTTGAGTAGTGCGTAAGCTTAGAGACTGATGACCTTAGCAGTTAAGTCCCATAAGATATCACACACATTTGAACATTTGAACGTACCATCTCGTTTCCGACTTTGATAAAGGTCGAATTGTAGCCTATCGCAACTGCGGTTTATCGTATCGCGACATTGCTGCTCACATTGGTCGAGATCCAATGACTGTTAGCAGAATATGGAATCGGTGGGTTCAGGAGGGTAATACGGAACGCCGAGCTGGATCCCAACGGCCTCGTATCACTAGCAACCGAGATGAGAGGCATCTCATCCGCATGGCTGTAACGGATCGTGCAGCTACGTCTCGATCCCTGAGTAAACACATGAGGACGTTTGCAAGACAACAACCATCTGCACGAACAGTTCGACGACGTTTGCAGCAGCATGGACTATCAGCTCGGAGACCATGGGTGCGGTTACCCTTGATGCTGCGTCACAGAGAGGGGCGCCTGCGATGGTGTACTCAACGACGAACCTGGGTGCACGAATGGCAAAACGTCATTTTTTTTCGGATGAATCCAGGTTCTGTTTACAGCATCATGATGGTCGCATCCGTGTTTGGCGACATCGCGGTGAATTCACATTGCAAGCGTGTATTCGTCATCGCCATACTGGCGTATCACCCAGCGTGATGGTATGGGGTACCATTGGGTACACGTCTCGGTCACCTCTTGTTCGCATTGACGGCACTTTGAACAGTGGACGTTACATTTCAGATGTATTACGACCTGTGGCTCTCTACCCATCATTTGATCCCTGCGAAACCCTACATTTGAGCCGGATAATGGACGACCGTATGTTACAGGTCCTGTACGGGCCTTTCTGGATACAGAAAGTGTTCGACTGCTGCCCTGGCCAGCACATTCTCCAAATCTCTCACCAAATGAAAACGTATGGTCAATGGTGGCCGAGCAACTGGCTCGTCACAATACGCTAGTCACTACTCTTGATGAACTGTGGTATCGTGTATCCTACACAAGTTCTATCAGGGACAGATCTGTGGGTCTTCCTGGCCATGAGTCTGCCTCAACATCAAGCAGACAATTCATAGTGAAAAGTGCCATGTGTTGAAGAGCATTGTCCTGTTGAAAAATGGCACCACGATTTTGTTGCGTGAGAGGTAGCACATGAAGACTCAGAATATTTGAGGTGTGCTGTTAGACAGTCAGAGTTCCCACGATGACTACCATCCCTGAATTTATATCCGATGGCTGCACACAGCATGAAGCTACGAGTAACAATACTGTGCCCCTCCAAAAGGTTTTAGGAATGAGACCTCTCCCCATGCCATTGCTGTACCCACCGACAGTGGTTATCAGGGAAGGGTGGGCAGTGAGGGAGGGGGGGGGGGTGGCAAACAATTCATCGTGCAATGCCAGTCATCAGCAGTCCATGTTGGGTACAGCTTTGTACACAACAGTAAGGAGAATTGAGCTACAGAGTGGTGTGGCAACTGTCATTTTATGAACGCTGGGCAGGAGTAAAAAAGATTAGCGAACAAGTTAACCCAACAAACAGAAGATTTGCTTAACTATTATTTCTCCAGGCGAACGAAGACATTGCAAATGATGCAGTAAGAACCAGAGTCCAGTTATCACAGTGTCCCCACGGAATAGTCTCTGTACTAAAAGAGAGCTGAGACCAGGCGGCGCCTGCACAGAATCATATTGCAGAGTGGCTCCGAGAGTGAGGGGCTGAGTCGCTCTTGCCAGCCCTCCTATATTGCAGCGGCAGAAGGCGCTCGAGATACGAAGCCACTAAAGGCGTGGCTCAGCAGGCGTACTTCATTGGGTTCGCCGGATTTCGCGCGATGCCTATCAGTGTCTCACAAATCTTGCAGTTCCGTTTCTATGATGCCTCTGGGGTGGTACCAGTATGCTTCCTGGTCACATCACCAGCCTAGCTGCAGACATTTGTGTTATCGTGTTAATGGCAGCCTAATCGTTGGAAGGTAATTCCCTAGGCTGACAGCTGCAATGCTCCTAACAATGCTGTGGGATGATACAGGGCGTCCATTATTTGTTCTCAAATGGCTACTTGTTGCACAATATTACGATCCTCCATTGTGGTGGTCAAGCATGGTCGACCAGAACCTTGATGGGGAGTTTGCCTGCCCTGACGTTCCCATTAAGTACAACATCAAGGCACTGTCACATCAGAATGCTCTGCAAACCCGGATACTACACAATCCGACCATCCTTCCGAATGGATATTCACAATGAGGCTCCTTTCAAACTCTGCCAGGTGCTGACAACGCTGTCTCACACAAGTACGGGCAACCTGTATGCCCTTGACAGTGATCACTCAACATCTGAAGCTGTCCCTGCCCCTTATATACCTTGTACGCGTAATAGTAACAACACTAAACACTAATGCAGTCTTGTGGCCATTCTACCTGTGACCGAGAATTGCAACTGTATTTACATGCCCGCCGATGGTGTGTGCGTGTACGAAGTTACATCGACATCTAACCATATCTTCTGGGTGGTTCACATTTTTGTCAGGTATTGGGGTAAAGTAACTGAAGATAGGAAAGACCAACCTTACTTTAATAGTGTCATTCGGAAAATGTTGCAAAAGTAGGACTGCTGCATTCTCACTACAAAAGAGAATGGAGGAAAATTGATAGAGAAAAATCTAATGACAATTTATGTATGTGTTAGAAGGAGCTATACGTAAAGCCTACAACAGTCCACACCCTTCCTGGCGACGGGTTTCAAAAACGAGAATTATTTAAATAAGCACCTTCGATATTGAATAACAATTAAGGCTGCACAAAGCGAACAAGGTATCAATACCCAAAGGAATCCCTACTGGATTTTACATTGAATAGTTCTTTTCATAGCCCATATTTGTGCAGATTCTCTTACGCAGTGAATGGCCTCTCGTGTCTGCAGGAGAGTGCAAGTCACTACTATCTACAAAATGTTTAAAGAGGTGGGATGCACCAAATTAAAGACCAATATTGCTGATGTTCGTCTGTCGAAGGATCGTAGAGCGTATTGCGAGTTCAAACCTTATGACAGTTCTAGTGGGCAACAAATATCCCACTACGAAACAACACAAATTCAAGGGAAACCATCCTTCTGAAGCACAGCTCGCTTTACTAATGCACGGTGTCTTGCGAACAGTAGACACAGGTGATCATGTTGATTCCGTCTTCCTAGATTTCCAACGGCTGTCGACACTCTACCAAATCATCGACTAACAACCCACGCGGAGTATTTTCACAGATGTGCTATTGCACTTATAAATTTTTGCCTTAGATAATCCAACACTTCATTGTGAAAAGCGAATTTTCAGCAGAGTAGCATCGGGTGTACCCTACGGACCGCTAATATTCTCAATAAATATATGTGACTTTGCAACGTCCCCTTTGAACATTTATACACGACTGTGCTTAAACTGACACACAGTATTTTTAGCGCAACGCAATCTGACTTTCAATAATCCCTACAAAAGAATGGGCCTTGACTAACATTAAACTATACCTTTCACAAATCACTTACCTCACAAAAATCTTCGCTACTCAAGCTACTGCAATACAGCGAGCGCCACTACTGCCAGCTAAATAAAAGATTCAAAGTACTGAAGGCACTAACTACTGATAGGCATAGTTAGCAAATGAAAGATTTTGATAGAGAACAACCAATGTATTTACCTCAATAGTCATAATATACAGGGTGATTCAAAAAGAATACCACAACTTTAGGAATTTAAAACTCTGCAACGACAAAAGGCAGAGCTAAGCACTATCTGTCGGCGAATTAAGGGAGCTATAAAGTTTCATTTACTTGTACATTTGTTCGCTTGAGGCGCTGTTGTTAGGCGTCAGCGTCAGTTGATGCTAAGATGGCGACCGCTCAACAGAAAGCTTTTTGTGTTATTGAGTACGGCAGAAGTGAATCGACGACAGTTGTTCAGCGTGCATTTCGAACGAAGTATGGTGTTAAACCTCCTGATAGGTGGTGTATTAAACGTTGGTATAAACAGTTTACAGAGAATGGGTGTTTGTGCAAAGGGAAAAGTTCTGGACGGCCGAGAACGAGTGATGAAAATGTAGCACGCATCCAGCAAGCATTTGTTCACAGCCCAGGAAAATCGACTCGCAGAGCTAGCAGAGAGCTGCAAATTCCACAATCAACTGTATGGAGAGTCCTACGAAAAAGGTTAGTTATGAAACCTTATCGTCTGAAATTGGTTCAAGCACTGTCTGCAGCTGATAAGATTAAAAGAATCGATTTCTGTGATTTTATCCTTGCTCAAATGGAAACAGATGAATCTTTCGTTTCAAAGATTGTGTTTAGTGATGAAGCAACTTTCCACACTAACGGGAAAGTCAACCGTCACAATGTCTGTATATGGGGCACTGAGAATCCGCGGGAAACAACTCAGTATGAACGTGACTCGCCTAAGGTGAACGTTTTCTGTGCCATTTCAGCCAATAAAGTTTTTGGTCCCTTTTTCTTCGAAGATGCTACTGTCACTGGACTACAGTATCTGGAGATGTTAGAGAATTGGCTGTTCCCTCAGCTCGAACAAGAAGCACAACAATTCATATTTCAGCAGGATGGAGCGCCACCACATTGGCACTTATCTGTCCGTAACTACCTGAACGTCAACTACCCGAGGCGATGGATCGGCCGCCAGGCAGCCCGTGACAGAGCACTTCATCACTGGCCACCAAGAAGCCCTGATCTTACCCCCTGCGATTTCTTCTTATGGGGGTATGTTAAGGATATGGTGTTTCGGCCACCTGTTCCAGCCACCATTGATGATTTGAAACGAGAAATAACAGCAGCTATCCAAACTGTTACGCCTGATATGCTACAGAGAGTGTGGAACGAGTTGGAGTATCGGGTTGATACTGCTCGAGTGTCTGGAGGGGGCCATATTGAACATATCTGAACTTGTTTTTGAGTGAAAAAAAACCTTTTTAAATACTCTTTGTAATGATGTATAACAGAAGGTTATATTATGTTTCTTTCATTAAATACACATATTTAAAGTTGTTGTATTCTTTTTGAATCACCCTGTATATAGCAGTTCATGACAAATTTCAAAACTCCGCCATCTCTCTCTCCACATCCACCACTGCTGGCCGCTCACCTCCAACTGCGCAACGCTACGCGCTGTTCACAGCCAGCTGCCTAACACTACAATGGCGAGTATTACAACAATGCAAAGCAGCCACAGACTGCACACAGCACAGCCAGTGATTTTCATACAGAGGTGACGTTACCAATAAAAAATCCTAAACAGCCTACTTACATAGCCCCCATGCTACCCACAAAAAATTTTACAAATTTTTTTGGGCACTGGCCAATACATATTTGTTAAAATTTTTTTCACAATTACAATAACAAAGAAATCAAATGCACACACTTATTGATACAATGTTGGTCAAAAGCTAAAATTTTCTCACAGTCCATAAAGATAGTTCTGATCATTCATCATAATAGTAATTACAGTTTTTTTTCACAAAGTCTCATTAGTAAAAGAAATTGCACACAGAAATAGTGGATTTCCATGCAGACTTGAAGAAGTAGTGTTGTCCTTCCAACGGAAAGACAGTGCTGACTCTTGACATGCTGACAGGTAATGGGCCACAACAGAGCAAACCCACAGCGGAGTCAATCGAAGTTTTGAAGAATATCGTTTGGTAGGTCATCACAGAGCAGACCCACTGTAGTCCTGGTAGAGATTACGGTATTGGTGGGCCACCAGAGGCGCAGACCCACTGCAGTCCTTGTAGAAATAATGGTACTGGTGAGTCAGCAAAGATGCAGACCCACTGTAGTCCTTGTAGAGATTACGGTACTGGTGGGCCACCAGAGGTGCAGACCCACTGCAGTCCTTGTAGAGATGGCCAGCAGCCATCTGTTGTGACTGTGCAGGTGCACAATCACCATTGAAGAGTCTTGCGGATAATATAGCAAGTCCATAACCACCACTTGTGCACTCACAAAGTTTTTTGGAACTGTCCTTAGAACCAGCAATGCTGTTATCCAGTCCCTTGCTGAATTATTAACACACGTGCAAACACTAACAGTCCCTACTTCTCACATATTGTCCATATACTATGACCAACAAAAATGTGTGCAGTGAAATGTAACTTACAAGTTACTTAATTTGATGAACTGGTGTCAATTACAATTTTATAACATAAGAATACAAATACAAAGGTACAAAGAACATAACAATAGAGATAACATTTGTAGTAACAAACTTTACAAAAGAATCGAAATAACATATACATCAGTGTTACACGAATTATAACATAAGTGAATATATAAAATAATGAGAATAGTTTTCGAAACATTAATTTCACACATGAGCATTAAAACAAAACAGAATAAATAATGTCTAAGCATATTTACAAGGTAAATAACATATTATTAATGCCAGTTATTTGAGGATAACAGTATTCCTCATCATAGTGAATGTAACTTAGTATTAGAAGAGAAAAAAGTTTTATGAAACGGTACACAGAGACAGGAAGAAAACAAATACACAAGGGTACACAAACACATAGGGGGATAACACAATGGAAAGGACAGGGTTCGTTTTCAGTGTAACTTTCATTTCTCAGTTTACTTTGGAGCCTAGTATTACGTTTTTCACACGCCATTATTGTCACAGTATTTCACACGATAACACAGAAAAGCACAATTTGAAGAGCAAAAACAAGAGAACACATTAACATAGCACTGAAAATAATATCTAGTTAATTGCAGCTGCAAATACTTGGTGCAAATCTACATGCATGCCACAACTGTTTTACTGTACAACAATGAAAAACTACAACTACAAAGGAAATTCTCTCTATGATTACGCGCTAGCAATAAACAATAGCTACACTAACTACACAAACTACAAGAAAAAAATCAGAAGATTCCAGTGAGGTATCCTAGGCTAAGGGTCGACATATGCAACGTCCCCTTAGAACAATTATACACGACTGTGCTTAACCTGACACACAATATTTTTTTTTAGCGCAACGCAATCTGACTTTCAATAATCCCTACAAAAGAATGGGCCCTGACTAACATTAAACTACACCTTTCACAAATCACTTACCTCACAAAAATCTTCGCTACTCAAGCTACTGCAATACAGCTAGCGCCACTACTGCCAGCTAAATAAAAGATTCAAACTACTGAAGGCACTAACTACTGATAGGCATAGTTAGCAAATGAAAGATTTTAATAGAGAACAAACAATGTATTTACCTCAATAGTCATAATATATATACCAGTTCATGACAAATTTCAAAGCTCCGCCATCTCTCTCCCCACATCCACCACTGCTGGCGGCTCACCTCCAACTGCGCAACGCTACGCGCTGTTCACAGCCAGCTGCCTAACACTACAATGGCGAGTATTACAACAATGCAAAGCAGCCACAGACTGCACACAGCACAGCCAGTGATTTTCATACAGAGGTGACGTTACCAATAAAAAAACCTAAACAGCCTACTTACAACTTATCGAATAAGGTCCGCAGCACACCCATACAGGGTTTTCCAAAATGATCGTGACGACATTGATCACGTACGTCTCAGAAATGAAGATCGTAAGAATCGATTTGCGGGGTAATGTTCACACACATCTGTTTCTTTCCTTTTTTTCACATGCCGTAGTGTATGGAATGGTTAATAGGGACCCAATCTGACACCCAGACCCAGCGGAACTACCGCGCACGTTACAGAAGCACATCACCAGAACGTCCGACCATCAGACAGTGGTACAAGAGATTCAAGGAATCCAGAAGTGTTACGGAGTGCAGAAGTTCTAGACGTCCAAGCACGATAGTGGTGCAGATGTGGAACTGGTGTGACAGACATATATCCGGAGCGCAACCAAATTAATCCACCAAGTGTCTCGTTAGTTGCACAGGGGGCTGCACAAGAGATTGAAGCTTCGAGCCTACAGTGTGCAGCTGCTGCACGGGCTACAAGCTGATGGCAGGCCATAACGCAGAGCATCTGCAAATGAGATTCTGAGCTGGATCGGCGATGACCCAGACTATCTGAAAAATGTGATGTTCACGGTCTAAGGTTGCTTTCATGTGTCTTGGAAGTAAAAACGACACACTGTGAGGAACTGGGTCTCTGAGAAGCCGCGCCTTAGCACGGAAAGTGCGTGAGACAGACCAAAGGTGTGGCCTGCTTCATGGCTGTATGGTGGCACCGTTTTCGCTTTTAGAGGCTCGATTTTGTATCTGGATATGATGGAACACTTTGAATTTCCAAAGCACGAAGAACTGCAGCCTGTCACCATCCTGCAGCAGGATGATGCCCCTTGCCATTTGGCCTCGATCGTTAGCAAGCCTTTGGACGCCATTTCCAGGTTGTTGGATTGGCAGAGGAGGATCCTTTCCTAGTCCCCAATGTCTCCAGACATAACCCTATTGGATGTTTTTCTTTGGGGCTTTGTTAAGAATGCTGTCTACCTGACACTGGTGCGGGGCCTGCAAGAACTGCGAGCTCGCATAAGAGCAACAGTCGCACACTTTAATGAGGACATGCTAGGCCAGACATGGGAGGAAGTGGAATACTGACTACATGGGGAGGATCTAAGATATGGTTTACCGATATTTATCAAGTTTTGCAAGGACGTACTATACTGAAAAAAGACGTGTTTCGGCTTTTTACTAGACACTTCCCAGATTTGAAAAAATCGAGGTCAAAGTTGACGACGGAAAATCGAAATTTCCATGCTATGCATCTTTCAATGCATATTATGGATTTTCGTTAGTACAACGTGGGGCCCAAAGTTAATAATGTTCCAGTTTTGTGTTTACATGGTTGTTTCTTGGTTACCCACTGTTCTACGCGTCTAGCACAGAGAGGTCGACGGCCGAGCGGAAGTCCGGCTTTGGCAGCCGAGCAGAGCGGACGTGCTTTGTGTTTCCGCCTGTCGTACGAGCAAACTCGCCTTGTTTACTTCCTCCGGCCGACACTAACGCGAAGCCGTGGCGTGACATGATCATGGCACATCAATACCGAAAATCAACATTGAACTTCGCTTTCAGAAACAACTTTGCTAGACCAAAAGCACTTGATGTCGAGCGCTTTTTAAAGGAAGAGGTCTAGATCCTGGCTGCAGACATCGTCGGCATCCACTTTTCGGTCGTAAGTAAGATGTTCTGTTTGAAACTTATTAACGACGCCACGTGTGACAGGGTTCTTCGAGAGATGAAGTAAGGACTCCGATTCTGCCACTCAGACGTAAATGTTGGCAAAGTCGAGGCTGATCATGTCGTACTCGGTTTGTGGACTATACACATATTCAAGCTACTCTTCTCTCACCCAATGGTACTCTCGTGGCGGCGCTTTGTTTCTACGGTACAGTACAAGAACTCATGGCAAAAAAATGACCCAATTTAAAACGTATCCAATCCCCCAATGGAGTACTCCAGATGTGCATTGAACTCTGACGACATGTACCATCATATGTTCAAATAAGAGGTTGCTGGGCCTTAGTTATTCGTCATGGCCAGCCTAAAACGTGTTCCAGATGTGGCAAGGAATATCATCTGCCTTCCGAGTGCCTCCAACGTCGGATCACACAACTTCCACCGCAGCACATGGCATCTCCACTGAAGCCGACAATCTTCCCAGTAAATTACTCGGCGGCGCTCACGACATGTCCGTCTGTCCAGACGCAACAGACCGACGTTATAGTACTGGAATAGTCCTTTGCGGACCGACGTCTGGCCGATCAGTCAGCGTGGCCAGTGGTAGAACTCCGTGCAGTGCCACTCTTAGCACCAAACATTGCGGGCACCGCCAGTATGACAGTAGCTAAAATGTTATAGAAACAACAGAAGCCTTTGTGCTGGCGAGGCGTGAGTCAAGGCCATCATCCGATACGGAAGGCCACGCATGAAACAGCGTTCACCAAAACGCCGAAAGCAACGCCGCAGCACCATGTCGGAACATGGCAGCTCCCACTCGCAGAAGGAAGAGTAACTGATCCTGCAGGACACCGAGAATGAGACTGACACCATTGTCACTGAGTCCACCTCCGCAGAATGGATGGCGGGGTGGGTGGAGAATGTATGAGAGTCTTCTGCAGCGATCAGTGATCTGCAGGAAGTTCCAGTGCAGACTGCGAAGCCACTCCATCCCTTCCTGTACATGCCGCAGCCCTACGGAACATGACCAGATATCCGCACCCACATCACGGGCTGAGGACATCGCGACTGGGCAGGACCCTGATACAGGGCTACTGAGGTCTGAACAACACCGGAAGGGCCGCGGTCGGCGGGGTGTGAGGTCACTCGCGATGTCCACTTGTCTCCACCATCACCATGGATCACCCTGCCCAACCACCACTCCAGGATTACCACTTGGCCATGGTGAATATCAACATGGTGAATATCAACATCGTTAGTTCCCACACCAAGATCCAACTCACGAGATAAACAATTTGACCATAGGAGTCCAATGGTTCAAATGGCTCTGAGCACTATGTGACTTAACTGCTGAAGTCATCAGTCCCCTAGAACTTAGAACTACTTAAACCTAACTAACCTAAGGACATCACACACATGCATGCCCGAGGCAGGATTCGAACCTGCGAGCGTAGTGGTCTCGCGGTTCCAGACTGTAGCGCCTAGAACCGCTCGGCCACTCCGGCTGGCCCATAGGAGTCACCTTTGCATTCCTACAAGAAGTGCAAACCAACGCAGTCCCAAACGTTTATGGTTACGCAACGTATGTGACGCCTGGTGGCCCCACAGACATAATCATGGCGATTTTATTGCTTGACAATATCAAGTCACTGACATCGCATATCTCTCCTCCGTTCGAGGGTTAACACTCACAGTATCCGACAGCTGACTCACTAATGTTTATGCACTGTCGGGCACCACCAAATGTCGTAACTGGGCCAGGTTCTACTCCACTAACATCGCCCCCTTCCGTACGCGATTTTAATTGTTTCCCTCACCCCAGATCCCTCACTACACGCCTTATCTGGAACTGGGCATGGTGATTCACTTGTGTAGTGCGTGGGAAAAAATACATGGCGACATTTCTGGACACAAACATCTTACCAGTCATTCAGCCGACTGGATCGCATATGTGTGTCACAAGTAAGTGGTGGCCGCCGAGCGATGTCCTCAGCCTCCTCTGCATTATGCATCTCCACCCTTAACAACCGCAGCCTGTGGTCTATAGGCTAGCGTTGCTGCCTCTGGATCAGGGGGTCCTAGGTTCTATTCTCGGCCGGGTTGGGGATTTTTCTCTGCATGGGGACTGGGTGTTTGTTTTGTCCATCATCATTTCGTGAAAGTGGCTCGATTGGACTGTGTACAGATTGGGAATTTGTACGGACGCTGATGACCGCACAGTTGCTCCACAAACCAAACATCATCCTCATCATCCACCCTTAAAAAGTCTAGCATAGTAACGGCCTTTGCAAGATGAATGTAACGCACCTCCAGGACTCGAACTGCCCTCGGCAAGTCGCCGCAATGTGGGCCAAATGTGAATGACGTTACTCGGGATACCACTTGTACTCTGCGCCAAACCGGCAATCTGCAAGACACTTATGCACTTTGGCAAGGACGTGGTTGCCTGTCACTGGCGGACCCTAGGCATATACTATGCAGCAGTCAGGACTTCGACGCTCGACAGACAACGAGAACGGCCCCGAATCATGTCTTACATACAGTCAGTGACAAAGCACCAAGTATAAATTGCCACAGTCTGCTCGCGACGATATGACTGAATGGCCGCAGAGGTACCCACCAAGCACCACATTCTGGTAGACAGTTATCACACAGCTTGCAATGTGAAAAGGTCGCTCCTGTATAACCCAGGCAACCATAGTGAAAGCTGTGGGGGATCATTTTCGTCATCTTTACAAGGAAAGAAATGTAGATGATAAGGGCACTGTGGAAGCGTTACGATAGATGACATGCACTATCTACACAGCAACAGTGACGCCAGTATTGGAGGAAGTCTCTGAGATGGTAGAGGACGCCTTGGGCAGAGGTGCAGGCAATAAGTCTCCAGAGCCCAGTGGATTGACAACAGTTTCACCGGACCTTCCGTGATATCATTGTGTCCCACTGGGTTACAATGTTTCAAGAAATCATGTCCTCAGACTGCACAGTACCGCCCACTTCAGTCAAAGGACTTCTCGTATCGGTACACAAACTAGTAGGAAGACAATCGGTCAGTGACTATCAGCCACTTAAAGCGTTGAACGTCGACAACAAGATCTTCTCCAGGCTTTTAGCACGCCGCATTAGGCAGACTTTGCCATTGGTCCTCGCCCCAGAAAGGCATCACAGATGGGAGATGCCAACATACAATTGGCTACTGGCAACTGCAGAGACTTAATAGCAATCACCTCGGCATGCCACCTGAGAGCACCAATCGTGTGTGAGTTCGTGAAAATTTGTGAAACTGTATGTTAGGTAGAGGCGTGAGAGAGGGGGAGGGGGAAGGGTGATTGTAGGACAGAATCTGGGAGCAGGTGGCAGTGGTAAATGGAGCCTGTGGCTATACGTGTATAATTAATGTTATATTAAGTGCTCAATCATTTTAAAGAGTGCGGTGAAACTAAAACCAAGGGTGGTAACATTAGTGCAATGCGAATTCCACTGTTAAATGCGGAGGAGAGAGCGGATAGGTGGAAAGAGTACACCGATGGCTTCTGTGAGGGGGAAGACTTGGTCGATGTGATAGAAGAAGGAACAGGACTCGATATAGAAGAGAGATAGGATCCAGCATTAGAACCAGAATTTAAAAGAGCTTTGGAAGACTTAAGATCAAATAAAAAACGAATAGATAACATGCCATCAGAATTTCTAAAATCATTGTGGGAAGTGGCAACAAAACGACTATTCACATTGGTGTGTAGAATGTATGAGTCTGGCGACATACCAACTCACTTTCGGAAAAATCTCACCCAAACTATTACAAAGACTGCAAGAGCTGACAACTGCGTGAATTATCGCACAATCAGCTCAACAGCTCATGTATCCAAGTTGCTGACAAGAATAATATTCAGAAGGATGATGATCGGTTTGGCTTTAGTAAAGATAAAGACGCGAGAGAGGCAGTCTGACGTTGCAGTTGATAATAGAAGCAAGCCTAAAGGAAAATCAAGACACGTTCACAGCATTTGTCGACCTGTAAAAAGTATTCGACAATGTCAAATGGTGCAAGATGTTTGAAATTCTGAGAAAAATAAAGGTAAGGGAGGCCGAAAGGCACGCGTTTTAGCTCACGCAGGCTGGCGTGAGGTCTGGAACAGGACAAGGATATTATAATTTAGAAAAACGGACGTAGCTGGTGGAATACTTAACTTTAATCCGTAAATGGTGAGCGTCGCTCTTGACGGTACACTATGCACAGTATCAATAGTAACTGATAATGGCGCCTTGCTAGGTCGTAGCAAATGACGAAGCTGAAGGCTATGCTAACTATCGTGTCGGCAAATGAGAGCGTATTTTGTCAGTGAGCCATCGCTAGCAAAGTCGGCTGTACAACTGGAGCGAGTGCTAGGAAGTCTCTCTAGACCTGCCGTGTGACGGCGCTCGGTCTGCAATCACTGATAGTGGCGACACGCGGGTCCGACGTATACTAACGGACCGCGGCCGATTTAAAGGCTACCACCTAGCACGTGTGGTGTCTAGCGGTGACACCACAGTAAGTATAGGGAGAGGAGGGTAACAAACAACATGCAAAAGAGCCAAGAAGTAATAACAAAGAGTGGGAGGCGAAAGAAAAATTTGGAAATTTGTGGTATGGACTATGGGACCAAACTGCTGAGGTCATCGGTCCCTTGTCTTACGCACTACATAATCTATCTTTAACTTACGCTAAGGACAACACACACACCCATGCCAGAGGGAGGACTCGAACCTCCGACGAGGCGAGTCGCGCGAAGAAGGCGAAGAAAGAAGAGCTCGGATTAAAAAGAGTGTACGACAGGGATGTAGTCTCTCGCCCCTACTGTTCAATCTTTACATCGAAAAAGCAATGACGGAAATAAAAGAAAGGGTCAAGAGTGGAATTAAAATTCAAGGTGAAAGGATATCAATGATAACATTTGTTGATGGCATTGCTATCCTCGGTGAAAGTGAAAAAGAATTACAGGATCTTCTGAATGGAATGAACAATCTAATTGTTACGGAATATGGATTGAGACTAAATTGAAGAAAGCCGAGAGTAATGAGAAGTAGTAGAAATGCAGCGAGAAACTTATCAGGATTGGTGATCACGAAGTAGATGCAGTTAAGCAATTCTGCGACCTAAGCAGCAAAATAACCCATGACGGTTGGCACAGGAGAGGAATTTATGGCGGACCGCATCAAACCAGTCAGAAGACGATGACTCAAAACAAAATTCAAATATTATTCCACATAAGTTATCGGCGTTTAAAGACTGCAGTGAGACTACTGCACATGGCTGGTATGTAGCTCAGCCGAGAGGAAGCAAAAGTCATTATTGCGGTGTGCTGCACTACCCCCTTTCCTGACCATTATTTTCTAATAATTTATGAGGAGGTTCTTGACACCACCTTCTTCCTCATATCTGAAATTCTCATGGACTTTTCTTCGAAGTAGTCACAGTGATTTCAGTATAGAAAATCCTACAAAAACTGAATTAAATCGGTGACCCACATTCATATCCTCTACTTGTTAGACATCATGCGTAATAATGAGGGCGCCCATACATTAACCTCTGTTAAAAACAAACTACTAAAACTGTAAGAATTATGTCAATAAAATTATTAACAGCCGACCAGTTGCAATGGATTAAGAATTCTTTACCTAGGTTTCAACAAATTTAAATTTGTCTTCTTCAGAAGGTGGCAATTTTACATTAGTATGGGCTGATGTATCATCGCCGTTTTTGCAAATTTAAATTTGTTGAAACCTAGGTATAGAATTCTTTATCCATTGCAACTGGTCGGCTGTTAATAATTTTATTACGAGGAACCGTTGCTGTTGTGCAGCTATGTTTAAAATACTGAAATTATGTAAATATTATCAGAAACCGCACCTTTCTACCTGTCTCCATTTCTGAAATATACAGGTTCAAAGTTGTAAAGATACTGTTGGTACACCTTGCAGCGTTTTCTGACAATGCTGTTGTCGGATAAATTTGAGATAATGCCCTTAATAATCGATTACATGTCAATATTTAAGGGTAATAATAAGACGCTGTATGAAAAGCGACGAACATGTAAAGTCGGCAATACGCGAATGAGATTTTTTTTTTCATGCTAAAACATGCGTACGCTATGCACGAATAAACGTAACTAGTGCAGTGTCTTATTATTTAAAGCATTAATGACACAGTTACAGGCTTCCTAAAGACTTAGATTATGAATGAACGAAATTAAACAGCCTTCCTACACACATCAAAAAAAGTTTTGTATCACCTCGTTTCCGAGAGTTCCGGAACCTGTACAGAAAATTGGAATAGATATCAACATAAACATCATTTCCGCCCTTTTTTTTTTTTTTTTTTGCTTATGAAAACCACACATTGCATGTTGTACCACCATACAGCGAGACCTTCAGAGGTGGTGGTCAGATTGCTGTACATACTGGTACCTCTAATACCCAGTAGCACGTCCTCTTGCACTGATGCATGCCTGTATTCGTCGTGCCATACTATCCACAAGTTCATCAAGACACTGTTAGTACAGACTGTTCAACTCCTCAACGGCGATTCGGCGTAGATACCTCAGAGTGGTTGATGGGTCACGTCGTCCCTAAACAGCCCTTTACAATCTGTACCAGGCATGTTCGATAGGGTTCAGTCTGGCGAACATGTTGGCCACTCTAGTCGAGCGATGTCGTTATCCTGAAGGGAGTCATTCACAAGATGTGCACGATGGGGGCGCGAATTGTCGTCCAATATGCTGCCGATATGGTTGCACTTTCGGTCGGAGGATTGCATTCACGTATCGTACAGCCGTTATGGCGCCTTCCATGACCACCAGCGACGTGCGTCGGCCCCACATAATGCCACCCCAAAGTAACAGGGAACCTCCACCTTGCTGCACTCGCAGCACAGTGTCTTTGAGGCGTTCAGCCTGATCGGGTAGCCTTCAGACACGTCTCCGACGATTGTCTAGTTGAAGGCATATGTGACACTCGTCGGTGAAGAGAACGTGTCGGCGTGTTGTCGGGCCCATCTGTACTGCGCTGCATGGTGTCGTGGTTGCAAAGATGGACCTCGCCATGGACGTGGGGAGTGAAGTTGCTCATCATGCAGCCTACTGCGTACACTTTGAGTTGTAACACGACGTTATGTAGCTGCACGAAAAGCAAAATTCAACATGGTGGCGTCAGGGCTCCCCCCCCCCCCCGAGCCATAATCTGTAGATAGCGGTCATCCACTGCAGTAGTAGCCCTTGGGTGGCCTGAGCGAGGCATATCACCGACAGTTCCTGTCTTTCTATATGTCCTCCATGTCCGAACAACATCGCTTTGGTTCACTCCGGGACGCCTGGACACTTCCCTTGTTGAGAGCCCTTCCTGGCACAGAGTAACAATGCGGACGCGATCGAACCGCGGTATTGACCGTCTAGGCATGGTTGAACTACAGACACCTCCTTCCTCGTGGAATGACTGGAACTAATCGGCTGTCGGGCCCCCTCCGTCTAATAGACGCTGCTCATGCATGGTTGTTTACATCTTTGGACGGGTTGACATCTCTGAACAGTCAAAGGGACTGTGTCTGTGATACAATATCCACAGTCAAAGTGACTTTTCTTGACGTGTGTGTATCTTCGTGATCAGTATGCTGTATACATTGCCGTATTCTAAGATGCCAAGGCTCCACGCATGCTTTCATGGTTAGATGAACATTCAGGTGCCCTACCGCACCTCAACTAGCACACTAAATCAACCGATCGTAATTCCACAGGAAACGTCTGGGACTATTTGGAACTGAGACTGTATCACAGTTATCAATACCGCTGTAATGTGGTAGTTTTACGGGATGTAAGCATCAACGTGTGTCTTCATTGGGTGTAACTCACCTGTAAAAATCTTTAAGCACTATTCCTCGCGAACTGAGCCATTATCAATACCACAGGTGATGTGACGCGTATTAGCGTTATTTCTGCGGTGTGCCTGCGACCTGGTGCGGATCAGTAGCAGAATTTTGCATCAGCATGAAAAGCACAGAGGAAAGCTCCGAAGAGAGGTAGCAGACATTGCACAAGAATATTTCTCAGAGTTCTGAAACTGTCACGTCCTCCTTCCTATCTGTAGACGGACGCTTCCTGTTGCGGCCACGATATCGATAGAATCCTTTCCGGAGAACTGGGCAGGCCGGTGTGATCAGAGGCGAGAAAGCTCTGGATGTACCAGGAAAACTCATCGCTCAACGTTAACCTTAGAGGGACAACTAATATAAGGAGTGATCAAAAAGTATCGGTTCGGAACCATACAGGCCGGAGTAGGTATGCCAATCGCTGAAAGTCACCATGAGCATTGAGGCAATCGTCCCACCGACGTACTAGGTTGAAGACGCCCGCTTGGTAAATACCTTGTCCTGCTGCGTAAAGAAGTCCGTAATTGGCTACTGCACTTACTCGTCTTCTTTATAAAAGGCCATAACTCAAATTCTAATCATGTAATCAATCTTAAAATTTTATTGTAGTGACTTGAGAAGGTTATAAGACCACTGAACTACAGTTATTTTTGTTTCAAATGGTATCATTAACAGAGTTTTTAATTTTGCACATCCAAAATTAACTTTTTTCCACATAGAATCATCTAAAAATCAGAATGGAATTGCAGGATCTAGGATTTTTTAGTTCCAGGGAGACAGCAATACATTGCGAACAGTTGCTGAAAATTTCATAGCACTGGCGCATATACTTTTTGAGAAAAGACTTCTAATAACGTAAAAAATGTAAAGCATAGAAAATGAGGTTCAAACATCTTCTCATACTCTACATGCAAGAAGCTTACCTCAATTTTAAAATCCTCCTTGCTGATACTCCTCATCCTCCAGGTTTCTCTTCTCTCCTCTTCGAATCGGCCTGGCCTGTATTTGCAGGTAATACATTGATCTGTTAGCTTTCTTGACCCTGCTCTCGTCGATAGTGTAAAATGCTTTTGTTGTAAACACACCTGGATCTATACCAACTCACTTCAGCACTTCAATTCTGCCATTATTTCCGTGATTGTAACATAAAACTGCATCGTAGACATCTATTTTGAGTACTTCAAGTCCACAGAATGTCCTTTTTGAGCATCTACTCCAAATTAAATAATTGAGGCTTTCATTTGCATTTTGTGTCTTTCCGTGAAGACACTTCCTCAATAAATCAGGGTTTGCAAGAGACCTGAATGTCGGCTTAATTGCACTCATAACAAGTTCAGGTAATGAGTGTTTATGTGAAGACGTTTCATTTCTGTTGTTGAACATACACCAATCGTCTCTCGGACACAGATTGTTCATTGGTGTTTGGTCAGTGGATAGTTTGTGGAAAAATCTGCCCACACAGCACGCCTCATTGCTTCTAAATTATGTGCGTTTTTCCTGACAGCTCTCCCATAAATAACTGAAGAGAATTTCTTTCAGTGTAAGGGTGCCTTTTCCTCCTAGTGATTTTCCACCCTCAAGTACTTCAACTTTGTTCTCTTTTAGCGAGCGACGAAACCTACCACCAAGCCTCTTTTGGATGTGGCCAACACATTCCAAACTTTTATATTGTTGCATTGTACTGATTTTTGTCTGTTACAGCTTTGAACGAAGAGGAGTCCCCAAGATATTTTGTATATCTAACACCATACTGGTCCTCAGATCTGGAGAACACCCACTATAATTTTTAGAGCATGTTACCGCATGTTTTTCTTGCCACAGTTTCTCAGTGTCTTAACTGTTGAACATTTTCCTTGTTGCACAATGGTGGCAGTATTTAGACATTTCTACATATAAAACTTTACCTGAGTCAATGACAATAACAGATGCAACTCCATACAGAGATGTGCGACCCCTTTTCATCCAGCGCGTAGTGTGAAGCAGTCGCCCTCCGTTTCTGGCGGTGGCGCCGCTGTGGCAATCGCAGCTTTGTTGTCTCCTTCTGGTGGGAAAGGGGAAAGATTGCCTGTTCACGTGTATTTAAGGGGCGCTATGAGCTCGACAGTCGGTCAGTCTGGGTCAGTCTCTCGTCCCCAGCTTGCTAGTCTGTCTCTCGTCCGCATTTGTTAGGCAGTTAGTATCTGTCTGTCGTTCGGAGTGCTAGTATGTCTGTCGTTCGGATCAACCTTTCAAGCCGGCAAAATGAGAGTCTTTCCACTCCGCCAGTAAGAGAACTCAGCGAGTGGTCGCCCAGTCGGGGATTAGTTCCTGCATCTGAGTCTGCGCGTTAGGCCGGCAGTCTGCTCGAGTTCGCCAGGCAACGCTCATTGGCGGTTGGATCGATTGGTTGGTCGGTCGCGCACTGAGACACAAGATGACCTGTCCGTCTTGAGCGTCGGCGCATGTGAGGTCGCCACGTGAATCCAGTGGGCCGCGGCGTATAGCGACTCCAACGGGTAGTGTCTTCGCCGTCGACACGAGAGCAACAGGAGTCAACGCACGCCTTCCTGCGTCCGTTGAAGCGGCTGGCAGCGGACGGTTCGGGTGAGTGATCTGGGGATGCTGCGCCAGATCTTCTCGAGAAATCGCAGTTTATTAGAAGTTAAGTGATTAGTCATACGTTGTTTGATTTACTCTTGTTAAATTCTACTTGTTTTCTTGGTGAGGTCACCAGCCGTTTTGCTTTGGGGTCGTCCCACCATTCTTCTCCGTTTGCCCAACCGCGGGAAGGTGGTTGTTTATAAATTGGGTGGTCCGTTTTCCCTTGTGGAGTAGGGGCGGGTTAGAGTAACCTGCAGTTCGGGTTGTTCGGTAATCTCCCTATCAATCTACCGTACGTTAGTAGCTGCCTCTGTCATGTTTGTCGGATTTGGTGTGTTAACGAATTTATTGCTTGGAGTGTAACGGCCTAATACCTGAAATATGTTTTGATCTTTGGAAACTTTGATATTATTGCCTGTGATCTTGAGAGGCGGTATCTGTGTACTGTAGAGCATCTTAACTATTGTTTGGCCAAGCTTGTAGAATTTTATATTATATAAGATTGTATTTCACGGGCTTTTATTTAAATGATCATTTTAGTGTATAAAGTTGCCACCCCTTCAACGTAAAACCTTTCTTAGAAGTTAAAATCAAGTTGCACCTTCGGTGGCAAGGTTAATATTTTAATTGTTAATGTTTTGTACCATTTCCATCCCTCCTGGGGGGGTGAATAGTTTGTGTGCTTGTGTAAATTGTTAAAACTCCTAGTTTAAAGTTATTTGGTGTGTTGCAGATTTGCACCAGTGCAGTCTTTCAAAGGCTGTTGTGAGCGGTCGTAACTACGGCCGTGTCAAAAGGGAGCAGCAAGGTTCTCTACCCGAAAGCTCATACAGTCAAAACTTGTTTCTTTCTGCCTCTGAATAAATTGTAACTTTGATATTTAGAGGGTGCTTTCTGATTATAATTTTAAATTTGTTTCTTTTAAAAAATGCTTTTAGGCACTATTAAAAGTGAATAAAATTCCCATTTGTTAAAAGGAATTTGGTTATGATTTCATCAGTTACTCCCTGGAAAAATACTTCCATGCTTACATAGTGTGATTAAATGTGTTAATGTTCTTGATCAATCGCTAGTAAATAAAACGAATTCTTAAGAATCACGGTTCACACCCATTATGCATAAATCTTGATTTCCACATAAAGGTTTGGGAATTCAACCTTCCACCTACTAACATTTGTTAGTATTGTCAAAACGTAAATAAACCACATGCAAGAAAGTTTTCAGGCAAAGATATAGATGTCAGCCAGAGATATAGACGTCAGCCAAAGATATCGAAAGAAAACAGCCTTCACACTAACAAAAAATTCCGCTGAAGTAAGCAGTTTCAAATGTCGGAAAAGGTGGGAATGGCCGCCAGTGCAGAGTTAAACAGTTTAACAATTTAAAGGCTTTTCTAAAGCTTCTATAACGATAAAATTCACCCTAAACATAGATTAAATTGTGTAGATCAAGAAAGTAATATTTTTGAAAAATCGATTTTTTGGACCAAAATCCATTACATCCCCCCTTAAAACAGTTGTTCGCGTTGGAGATGGTGTTGGATCATCTGGGTGAACATTTATCAACAAACATCTCTCATCTTGGTATTGCTATCCTATGAATCAGTTATAACAACAAAATCGTTTTACAACAAAGAATACATACACTGACGGAAAAAAGTCGTAACACCAAGAAGAAGTTGTGCGACATAAACGAAAACTGGTAGGCGTGTTTCTATATCTGAAAGTTGATATCTATTCAGATTCCGCACCAGTTGCATCAGAGTGGCCCCAGTAGCGCCACCATGAGGATGAAAATTGGATTTGCTTTAAATAGTCGCTATAATGACGGTGAGCGTTAGTTATCATTGAGATTAAACTTGGTGAGTTGATGTTAGTCAAGAATGTCTTTAAGGCGACGAAGACGCCATTATCAACAACAACGAGGTCGTGTAATAGGGCTATGAGAAGTTGAGTGTTCCTTTTGCAGTACTGCAGAAAGACTTCACTGGAATGTAACCACTGTATGTGAACGCAGGCAGCGGTGATCATGAGAATGTACGATCGCAAGAAGATTGGGCTCCGGACGGCCAAATGGCACTATCGAAAGGGAAGACCACAGTGTACTGGTTGCCCTGGGGAAAGAGCACTGCGACAAAATGTTTTTTCTCGTTTTAAGGAGCATCGTTTTTACGTTAGTGGCTCTCCACGTTCAGGAAGACCTTCAGGGTTCCATGAAGAACGCGTAAAATGTATTAATCCACAATGATACTCGTCAGTGCACTCGATAATTGGCAAATGTGACGACCATTGATGATTCCACCATCGTACGACATTTGCATTCAATGGGGAAGGTTCGACAATCGTTGTGTATGAATACCACACACCTATAAGCCAAAATCACAAAAATCAGCAGGTGCCTATATGTGCAAAAATGGTTCAAATGGCTCTGAGCACTATGGGACTCAACTACTGAGGTCATCAGTCCCCTAGAACTTAGAACTAGTTAAACCTAACTAACCTAAGGACATCACAAACATCCATGCCCGAGGCAGGATTCGAACCTGCGACCGTAGCGGTCTTGCGGTTCCAGACTGCAGCGCCTTTAACCGCACGGCCACTTCGGCCGGCCTATATGTGCAACCCAGCTAGCTCGTTATCAATTGGTTCGCAAACAACAGCGATTATATCCGTCCAGTATTCTCACTGGTGACGAGAAACGGTCCTTTTTTGCTAACATACGGAAAAGACATGAATGGTTGAGCCCAAACAAAGTAGCAACTGCTCCCCATACAGAGACATGTGTTGATTCACAAAACATAATGTTATGCTTTTAGTGGAATAGCGACGGTGTGGTGAACCAGGAATTGCTTCCCCAAGCTCTAACCATCACTTCTGGCATTTATTGTCAACAACTGAGACGTCTTGCAGGCGTAGTCTAACAACAGCCAAGACGACTGATGCTACTCCACGGTAACTCCCGTCCGCATTGTGTTACACAGACAAAAAACATTATAGAGGAGAGGGTTGGAAAGACATTTCGCAGTCATCTTATTCACCCGATCCTCAGATATTCACCTTTTCCGCTCTCTGTCGACCACCCTTCAAGGAACTTCCTTTCCGGATGAAAATGCGCTGCGAACGTGGCTCGACGCGTTCTTCGCCACAAAATCACGTGACTTCTACAATCGCGGAATCGAAAAGTTACCCCACCGTTAGCAGACTGTCGTAAATAGTGAGGGGGAATATATTATTGATGACCAACGTCTCTGTTATGTGTATTTGTTGTGTTTATTAAACTTATGGAAGAACGCTACGGACTTATGCACCGACCGAATACAAAAAATTAAGGCCTTTTCGTGGACTACTTTTAGAAATCCGTCACATGCTACTGAACAGGACTGAAGATATTTAAAACGACCGCCAGCTCTCGTTATTCAGGCTGATGATAACCTTTACATCCCGTGAACATCTGTTCAACTCTGAATATGTGTTACCCTCTACAAATAAGTGTTCGCCTCCGTAGCTGAATGTTCAGCGCTGCTGACTGCCACTTGGGGCATCCAGGTTCGATTGCTGGTACTGCCACGGATGTCTCCTTGGTGGGAGGGGTGGAACGGCGTGCACTCCCCCTCCTGATGACAACTGAAGAGCTATTTGATTGAGGAGTAGCGGCACCAGCTCTTCGAATCCGACAACGACCCGAGGTCTTCCATACTGCGTCTCGATGACGTCATAGGATGAGAACGACACGACGGTCGGTAGGACCCGATTGGCTCCTCTGTGGCCAGGACAGCGGTGCTCTGCTTTGCTTCCCTTCCCTTTCCTTTCCTTTCCTTTACTTTCCTTTCCTTCGTATGTGTTCATGTTCCAAAATGATCTTCATTGATCCTTCCAGAGATACAGTGCTTCATTAAGTACTCGTGTATGATTTAACACGTGTTCTATGTCATTCACTGTCCATTTGACTCTGATACTTCCTTATTTCGTGCTTTACAAGTCCACTGGAGCTACAAAGAATGTTATGTAATAAAACCTGATATATACTACTTTTATCATTTGATTCTTAACATGATAAAATAACATACTCTTAAGAGTTATAATATCTATTCCAGACCCATTGTACACGGCAGAGTATTTTCAATAGAGCCAAAAATCTTTGACAAACAAAAGGAAATAATTGAAGGCTACAACAATGCGATCCTGCCGCTGCTCGATCTGAAACAGACTTCGTCTGCCCTGAACCGGCGGCGGCCGGAACAGGTTTTTGATATTACAGCATATGCACAACCGGTCGGAATGAGTGTATAAGCGCCGTCATCAGGATCGCTCTCCGTCGATGACACCCAGCAAAAAACTGCTACGTACACGTTGCAACCTCTCGCCATGGCAGCGCACTGGGACGTGACATCATTTATGTAGGTCTCCGAAATGATTACATGTGCTATGTGTCTTCTGCGAGGGGCACTCAATAAGTAATGCAGCACTTTTTCTTCTGAAGTTAAGTTGGTTTTATTCAGGATTACAGTACACCAAATTATACCTCGCTCTTTTGGCTACAAAACCCTATTTTTCAACATAATCTCAGTTCAGTGCCACCGCCTTACGTCATCTTACTGGGAAGGCCAGTATGCCCTCATGGTACCACCCTGTTGGCCGACGTCCGAGTCTTGCTGCATCGATAGCCTCCCCATCAGCTACGTACTGCATCCTGCGGAGTGCGCCCTTCGTTGGGCCAAACGGAAGTCGGAAGGTGCGAGATCCGGACTGCAGGGTGGATGAGGCCGAACAGTCCAACGAGGTTTTGTGAGCGTAGACCTGCGTGAGGTCTTGGAGGAGGAGATGTTCATTCGCATTTTTGTGGCGACGAACACGCTGAAATCGTTTCTTCAGGGTGGCACAACACACTTTAGAGTGGATCGTCGCACCATCAGGGAGGACATCAAACAAGACAACCCCTTCAGAGCTGTGCATCGAGCTGTTCAAATACACTCCTGGAAACGGAAAAAAGAACACATTGACACCGGTGTGTCAGACCCACCATACTTGCTCCGGACACTGCGAGAGGGCTGTACAAGCAATGATCACACGCACGGCACAGCGGACACACCAGGAACCGCGGTGTTGGCCGTCGAATGGCGCTAGCTGCGCAGCATTTGTGCACCGCCGCCGTCAGTGTCAGCCAGTTTGCCGTGGCATACGGAGCTCCATCGCAGTCTTTAACACTGGTAGCATGCCGCGACAGCGTGGACGTGAACCGTATGTGCAGTTGACGCACTTTGAGCGAGGGCGTATAGTGGGCATGCGGGAGGCCGGGTGGACGTACCGCCGAATTGCTCAATACGTGGGGCGTGAGGTCTCCACAGTACATCGATGTTGTCGCCAGTGGTCGGCGGAAGGTGCACGTGCCCGTCGACCTGGGACCGGACCGCAGCGACGCACGGATGCACGCCAAGACCGTAGGATCCTACGCAGTGCCGTAGGGGACCGCACCGCCACTTCCCAGCAAATTAGGGACACTGTTGCTCCTGGGGTATCGGCGAGGACCATTCGCAACCGTCTCCATGAAGCTGGGCTACGGTCCCGCACACCGTTAGGCCGTCTTCCGCTCACGCCTCAACATCGTGCAGCCCGCCTCCAGTGGTGTCGCGACAGGCGTGAATGGAGGGACGAATGGAGACGTGTCGTCTTCAGCGATGAGAGTCGCTTCTGCCTTGGTGCCAATGATGGTCGTATGCGTGTTTGGCGCCGTGCAGGTGAGCGCCACAATCAGGACTGCATACGACCGAGGCACACAGGGCCAACACCCGGCATCATGGTGTGGGGAGCGATCTCCTACACTGGCCGTACACCACTGGTGATCGTCGAGGGGACACTGAATAGTGCACGGTACATCCAAACCGTCATCGAACCCATCGTTCTACCATTCCTAGACCGGCAAGGGAACTTGCTGTTCCAACAGGACAATGCACGTCCGCATGTATCCCGTGCCACCCAACGTGCTCTAGAAGGTGTAAGTCAACTACCCTGGCCAGCAAGATCTCCGGATCTGTCCCCCATTGAGCATGTTTGGGACTGGATGAAGCGTCGTCTCACGCGGTCTGCACGTCCAGCACGAACGCTGGTCCAACTGAGGCGCCAGGTGGAAATGGCATGGCAAGCCGTTCCACAGGACTACATCCAGCATCTCTACGATCGTCTCCATGGGAGAATAGCAGCCTGCATTGCTGCGAAAGGTGGATATACACTGTACTAGTGCCGACATTGTGCATGCTCTGTTGCTTGTGTCTATGTGCCTGTGGTTCTGTCAGTGTGATCATGTGATGTATCTGACCCCAGGAATGTCTCAATAAAGTTTCCCCTTCCTGGGACAATGAATTCACGGTGTTCTTATTTCAATTTCCAGGAGTGTATAATCCGTCGATCACCGCGAATGAGTGTGTCCATACGATCCAACAGGAGTCACAGCTGTGGGCGGCCGGCCGGCACGCGGGAAATCGGGCACGTTTGCGCGACCTTGTTGCGATCATGACAGCGCCTCGTCCAACGACTCACCGTGCTTTTTGAGACCTGGTCAAGGAAGGCAGGATTCGGGTACGATTGTGGATGGGGCCGTAATCAATTTCTGTTGGCTGGCTTTTCTTTTACTCACACACAATTTATTTAAAATCAACAACAAATTAAAATAATGGCAATAATTCAAGAATTGTTTCACGGCTGAAGGCCTTAATGGGAATAATTAAGGACTGATTAAACTTTCTGCAACTTACAATTACAGTTATTAAAATATAAAAGACAAGTGACCAAGGTCTTAAAGCTCGCTGAAAAAAAAACAATTGCCAAATTAAAATTTTAAGACCAGTAACGACACTCACGGCTGAAGGCCTTAATGTCAATAAATTAAGAATTCTTTCATTTCTTGCAACTACAGTTATTAAAATGTTGAAAACAAATCACCAAGGTCTTAAAGGTTAACTGCTAAAATACAATTGCCACATTAGAATTTTAAGACAAGTAGCGACAGTCACGGCTGAAGGCCTTTAACGCCAAGAATGGAAATTATTTTTAAAAAATTAACAAACATACTGTCAAACAGCAAGGCAATAGCAAAAGTTAATTTAAAAAAACAGGCAACTTATCACAAAACAGGTGAAACAAAATGATAGTAACCTTGGTAGCACAAGCGCTTAAATTTGCTGTAACGCCAAGAATGGCAATTATATTAAAAAAATTAGAAACATACAATAAAACAGCAAATATAATAACAAGGTTAATTCGAAAGGACAAGCAACTGATCACCAAACAGGTGAGACAAATGATGGTAACTTGGTAATAAAATAATAACACAACAATAAAACACAAGGGCTAGTCACAGACAGTGCTCCAGGAATCGACCTCTGAGTAGGTCAGGCCCAAAACGCTTTCGCAAGAGATGAGAAAGGCAGCCAAGAGTTGAATTCACTTCACAAGATGGTAACTCAGACTAGTGGCAGTCTAACGAATGACTAACGATAATCTGCTGAAGCTACCTAACGTCCGATAACCAATGCAACGATGGAACACCACGCCAAAGCCGGAACCGGCGGTCAGCACTAAGTCCTCAGAATGCTGTGTTTAGTGCGTCCGAAAGGAAGCGCTACTACCTGAGTAGAAGAAACAGCAACCGACCTTGAAATCAAGGGAACTCTCATGAGGCATGACACAATCTCTGACCAGAGAGTTATTTATCGTTGCTAGTCTGCGCTTGACCGCGCGACAGTTCTGTTGTCGCGAGAGCATGTAGTAGCGCGCTAGAGACAGTCGCAGTTGTGTGTGAGGAGTCGGCGGGCGTCGACATGGGGCTCTGGTCAAGGTTCAGGACGAGGTGTATTTTTAAATAAGGTAATGAAGCAGCATTGCGCTCATTTGATAATGTAATGTATCTTAACAGTAATTAATTTGTTCAAGAATCGCCCCAATAATAATTTTGTTCTGAAAGCAATTTTTTAAGAAAATAATCATTACAATTGAAACAATACTTCCTATGCTTTTCCTGCCAGAATCAATTTATCAGATTTGCACAGGGCCTAAGGTCATCGCAGATGACCTTATAAAATTTATCAGGTTGATCATAATGTTAATTTTGTGGGGACTTAATATTTTTGCACATTGTTATTATCATTGAGTTTTACTACTGTGGGAAGCTAACATTTGGGTCTATTTGCATTTTATTATTCAATTCATATCATTTAAAAATAATTACGGGGAGGTTAGACTTAGCACGATGAGTATTCACATTAAAATTTTTTTTTTCATATTTTTGTGGGAAGGTTACACTTAGCTCTATGTCCATTTACATTTGAATAATATTATCGTTCATTTTTGCGGGGAGGTTACACTTGGCGACATCCGGTCCAGGATCGTATTTCGTTGAGAATCTTCTGAAAAGTAGTCAGATTTTGCTCTTATTTGCTTAATATAATTAGCATTTGGCGCAACGCTTTTATTAATTTTATGACTTTCTTTCCTCAGATCATCGGCAATTCGTTGCTCTGTTGTATTTGTGTTTGTTGCTTTTTGCATTTGTGCTTATTTCTTTTGTGAATAATTGTGACTATTGTAAAAATGCCGCGAAAGACTGTGAATAGGGAAACGCGAAGTATAATGAATGAAATTACCGACTTAAACAACTTCACCAATAGTACTTGTGACACGCAGTGTAATGATGACAATCCTGCATTCACTGATAATCAGTGCGTTCCAACCACTAATGATGATTTTTGTCTTAATGATGAACAAACGAACTCGGTTATGTCCTCTGTTGATTTGACGACAATCGATGACGCGGGGCGCCCTATTGCAATGAGCGCTGCCCAGCTTAACACACCCGGTTTGAAAAATTCAAGTGACGAACAGACAAATTTGTCTAATGAAAATGAACAGGATACACAAAATAGGATGGATTTATTTAATTCCGAAATAGTGACCGACAGTGTACATTTGACTGGCAAACAATTTTGTAAATTACAGAATGACCAAATGGTCACACAGAACGCGACAATCGCAGGTACGGCACTAAGCAGCACAGAGAATAGAAATGCTAATTTTGATTTGGAACAAATTATGGCAAGATTACTACAACAACAATTTAGTGAACAGAACAAAAAATTTGATAAAATTAATGAAATTAGTAAAAAACTAGACAATAATAATGAAGATCTCAAACAACTTAATGAACAGGTCAAACAACAGAGTGAAGATTTCAGACAACTTAGAGAACAGAACAAACAAGATAACGAAAATCTCAAACAACATTTAAATGAAAAATTAGACAACAATTCCAAACAGTTAAATGAAAAATTAGACAACAATTCCAGACAGCTTAGTGAACAGATTAGAGCCGTTGCCGCACAATGTCATGATACTAAGGAACAGTTGCGCGAGGAAATAGAGGCTTGTTCAAGAAAAAGTAGCGAAGAAATTAGGTGTGTTGCTCAGGAATTAAGGGAAATGAAAACAGCTGCAACAGAAACACTTAGAGATGAAATTAGCGGAGTCGCTAAACAATGCTCTGAAAAAGCTACACAATTACGCGACGACTTTAAAGCAATGACAGCAGAACTTTCGCGCACAATGGACGCAAAGATAGACGCGAAATTCGAACAACAGAACACTCAAATTAACGAGCGCTTTAATCAGCACATACAAAACAGTGATACGCGTTTCCGTAAATTTATTCAGAATCAAAATAAAGTAAAACGTCAAGTAATGGAAACAATCACAGCACAGAGACAAGAAGACAAACGTAAATTGTTTGCAAAGGCAAAAACATACGTAGACAACAATATTACTACAGTGTCCGACGAAATTAATACCATCAAACAGTTGAACAAAGAATTACGTGACGAAATTTCCGATCTTAAATCGAAAACAGACACATACACAATCGATTTTCAAACAGTGACCGACAGACTCGAACAATTAGAACTAACACAGGATTCCGATGTCGTCAAAGCTGACGTTAAAAAACTGAACGAAACCACACGTAAAATGCAAAAACAGATTAATGACTGTGACACTAAAACCGATGATCAGGTAAAAATACTGACTGAAAAATATGATGAATTGGCCAGTCGTATTGATGTTATTGAAAGTAATAATGACAACAAATCAGACGATACTGCACCGATTTCATTTAATCAAACACCTGAATTCCAAAATTTACAACAGCCAATTAATGAGATAGATTCATCTAATAACACCTTGCGTAGAAAATTGTCAAGTTTACAGCAAGAAGTAACAGAGATGAAAAATATTTCAGTTAATAACACATCACAGCAGACGCCACTTTTCGAACATTTGTCAGACTCACGCAGCGCGTACAATTTGAGCAATTTACAGAGATTACGCGACTTAAAATCCGAAAAGCTACGCGACGTAAAATCTGAAAAGTTACGCAACTTGAAATCCGAAAGGACACAGACAAACAGATTCTCACACAAACCTGAACGTGTTCTCAAATTCAGTGACGAGAACGTTGATTATAAGCAATTTGCATTTGTAAAAAAATCTAAGGAATTTAATAATGACAGAGCACAGATACACGATTTGAACTGGATACGTCGATTTATTTTTGTATTTTTAATAGCATTGCCTGTAATGAAGAAACAACAATTAGCATGGATACAGAAATTTATTTCTGAATTTTTACCGCCATTGCCTATAACACAAAAGATAAAATTTATTTGCAGCGCGTAATTGACCTCAGGGGATTCATTACGCTTTAATGAATACGTGCCGTAGCGTGCATAGGGCCCCGAGCTGTAGTAGTGCTGTTTCATCTTTAGTTTTCTGCAGTGCTGCCTTCTCTTCTACTATCCTTTATATCTATCAAAACAGCTCTTTAACTATTACTCTATCTTGGATTAAGAATGTATAATGAAAACCCGATAAGACAAGTTATACCGAAAGTGACGATTTTTTCATTAGACGCTCAAGAAATGACAACCACAAGAATTTTAGTATCAGACAAAAATTTTATCATCAGTATGTGTAAAATTAACAGCAAACGCATTTTTTAGTAACAATAGACATTTTTCACCACAACAGCATGAAAGTCAGCCGCTTAGCATACCTAACCAACAATGTAATGCACAAGGTCAACCAAGCTTTAATGTTTCGCCGCGTGCACGTATAGTCCCTGGTACAACAAATAGTAACGCACGGCAGCAAAGAAGCAACTACGTAGAGAAAACACAGTATTTTAATTCCTATCGCAATGCACCGTATAGGAATGACTATCACGACAGACATAAAAACAATGAGCACTAGACTTGGCCACTGTTTCTATGTTTCGATACAGTGTATCGATACGTGGAACTGTTTCAGTGTTTCGGAACGGCTACGGTTCACTGTTTCGAAACAGTGGTGTTTCATTCCACCCCTGTCTCGGATAACTGAGCCACATTCGGTCTCGAGCCACACACAGAAACTGTATCATTGTTTCAAAATAAGGCTGTTTCAGTCCACCAGTGCTTGGAACGGATTAATTGTATCGAAACAGTGATGTTTCATTCCCCTCTGTGTCGGACGAGATTCGGGCTCGGCACAGGTACTGAAACACATTTAACATACCACTTCATGAAACACTTTCAAGAGTGTCAAAATCTTTGTGACAAACAATAGCATGAAGCTTAAGATATCCGAAAATAAAGCTTCGTTTCTAGCTGACTGTCATATTCCGAAATGGCGTAATATCTGCTTTATAAACACTAACCAAGCAATAAAACAACGCATACTATTCACATTCAAAATAATAAATATGTGAAAATCATTCAGTTAAATTACACTTTTTGATAACATACGCTTCTCTGTTCATGTACAGTAATCATATTAAGAAACGTAAGTAAGCCTACAACATTTTGAATAAAAAAAGGCGTAGAGTGACAGTTATTAGACATATACATAAATCTGATGTAGGTATAATTGCAAGCAGTCTGTTTGACATATCACTGATAGTGTAATGGTGAACGGGAAGGACTAGGAAGCATGGTGAATTTATAGTAACGGTTCGAAACACCTTGAAAGACAAAATTTTTTCTGTTATATTTTGTTATTTATTCGAATTATTTGGCGTTATTTGTGAGTCTATAGTCACTGCGCCTATTATCCTCAATGATTCCCTTTGTGTGCATGGCAATTAGCAGGATGGGTATATTACCCATACTAACGGAATGTGGGAATTCCAGTAGCATATCCGTTGTTTCTGCAGTTTGCTCCCACCTCCAGTTCCGTTCGTGGTGGCCTTTCTGTCTTCAGCTATGGCTGTCCTCATCCAACTGAAAAGTATGAAAGCCACACGACACGAAAGCAGCGCATTTTCTGCATAAATACGAAACTGCCAAGACGCCTAAGTGATAATTTCATACTTTCTGGGATATGATTAGCGCTCTCGCAACTCATTTGTGTTTATGTGGACATACCTATACAGTAGACATTAAAGATGATAAAATGTGTCATTCAAGATGATAAAATGTGTAGGTTTATTAGATTACAAAACACAAACTGTTTCACTGTTTCGAAACAGCGTATCGAAACATTACATTGTACTGTTTCATTTGTTTCGAAACAGTTAGGTGTTTCAGTTTGCCCATCTCTAATGAGCACAATTATCAGCGTACGTATAATAACAGTCGCTCTTACCAGCAACAACATATTCTCGTGAATGAACCCGACAGTAGGTATCATCCAGAACGTAATACGTCTGGAAGAAGTAATAGAACAGTTCAAATAGTAGAAATGCCACAACATCCTCCTGATAATAATAACACGTCAGATAGAATTTGACTAGATACAGTACAGTTCGCATCTTCCAGTAACACAAGCACTAGTTTTGACACGCAAAATGTTGTTCACGAAAATGTTATTACTTTTGACGATATCAGAGACACTCTTTTGCAGGAAAGACCAGTTGTTCAAAAAACTATTTCACATCCTGTCATCGAAATTAAAATTGGTTCATCGAAATTTTCAGCAGTAATCGATTCTGGATCACCTATGTCAGTAATAAATGAAGAAACTTTCAACGAGTGTAACAAAGAGAATACATATCCTACATTACCTTTGGGCAAAACTAAAGTAAAAGGAGCAGTATCGAGTAAAGGAGTAGACGTTAAATTACAGGCACATTTATCATTTTGTATTGCAGGTCACACTTTTCACTCAAATTTTTGGATTGTTCCTTTATTGACAACAGACGTTATTTTGGGTACTAATTTTCTCGTACAACACGACGCAGTTATTGATTTTGAAAATTCCTATTTAATGTTGAAGGATGAAAATGTGCAATTGGCTTTAGAATTTCAGCACTCACTATCTGCGGAAGAACAAACAATTAATCGCACAGAGGTCATTTCCGTAACACGTAACATTGTTCACTGATACGTACGTACATAACTATAACACTCCAGATGAAGCTGACTACGATGTAATGCAGATGATTTCTGACAAAGTTAAACAAAGCAGTGCAAATTCAGACGACGAACGCACGCAACTACACAAAATTCTTTTACAGCAAGCTCCAGTTTTCGACAACATTCCTGGTACTATGTCCGGTTTTATGTATGAATTTCAAGTCAAACAGCACGACACATTTAAAGCAAAACATTATCCCATTCCATATATCCACAGAGAACAAGTTAAAAAAGAATTGCAAGATATGCTCGACCAAGGAATTATTGAACCGGCAGTTAGTCCGTACATAAACCCGCTGCATATTGTTAAGAAAAAAGATGGCTCACTTCGCCTTGTACTTGATTCGCGTCACATCAATGACATTATTATCAATGGATCAGATCGACCACAGACATTAGAGGCACTTGTACAGAAATTTCATGGTACGGCTATTTATTCCACACTAGATTTGAAATCGGGATTTTGGCAAATTCAACTTCATCTGAATTGCAGAAAGTACACAGCATTTCTCTGTTTTGGCGACTGTTATCAATTTTGTAAATTACCATTCGGTTTAACTATTTCTTCAGCAGCTTTTATTCGCGGTTTGAACACTGTACTTCCGACAGAACTTAAAGACAGAATCACGACGTACGTAGACGACATTCTTATCGCAGAAGCTAATTGGTCTGAACATAATATGATTCTAGAACAACTGTTGCAAACTTTTCATGCACAAGGACTCACAGTTAATCTCAGTAAATCGCATTTTGGTAAAACTTCTATAAAATTTCTTGGTAATTTCCGATAATGGATCACAATTTCGTTCTGCTATATGGACACGCATGTTACGAGTTAGAAACATTTCTCCGATCTATGTATCCAAGTACCATGCTTCTTCGAACCCCTGTGAACGATTAATGAAAGAAATTGGTAAACTGTGTAGAATATACTGCCACAAAAGACATATTGATTGGGACACACACATATTCTCATTCCAAGATGTAATTAATTCCATACCAAATGAATCCACTATGCTATCTCCGTCTGTTATACTGAAAAACGTTGAACCACCTAACAAAATTACAGAATTAGTAAACTTTCCTACATCTCGTCGACTACGACACCATGAAATAATTGACATTGCACTGAACAACATCAAACGTGCCGCAGAGCGCCGGAGAAGACAGCAAAAACAGGTTTGTACACGCCGAGACTTTCACATTGGACAGAAGATATTAGTACGTACACACTATTTATCCAGCAGAATAAAAAGTAAGTGCAGTAAATTTGAACTTCTATACGCAGGTCCATATCGGCGATTCGCAGCATTCCTCACCCCAATGTTGTACACGTCGAAACTCTGAGAAGCAAAAAAAGTAAAGGCAACCACCATGTCTCTAACATTAAACCCTTTATTGAGTGAAGACACTTTATGATTTAACATGCTATGATGCCATTTACACATTTTATGACTATTTCTGCAATTATATTCACATGTCTACCTACTGATGATTATCGTATTTTTTCTTGGCAAGTGCCCGGCAAGGTAAGGTTAGCAGGTCGCTCTTCTTGTCGTTACACATCAGACCGTGCATATTTTTCCAGATGAACTTACACAATTTATGACGACTTATGCAATTATATTTATATGACTACTTACTGATGATTATCGTATTTTTTCTTGGCAAGTGCCCGGCAAGGTAAGGTTAGCAGGTCGCACTTCTTGTCGTTACACATCAGACCGTGCATATTTTTTCAGATAAACTTACGTATCTTATGAATAATTGTGCAATTTTGCCTAGTGACATATTAATTTTATTAAATTCTCTCTCCATTAAAGTCTTTAATTCTCGCCACTATTAACTACACAACATACAAGCTGAACACAAAGAAGGTCATATTTCTTGTCATCATTTTTTTTTATGTATGTACGATTGTTTCATGTTTGTTGGTATGCACTATGAAATGGTTAAGATATAGCAAACACCAGTTGACTTTGACATTTTTTTTTTGCCCTATGATATCTCAACATCGTGACTGTTTTACTTTTTTTTTTTTTTTTTTGCTGCCGCATTGTGATATTCTGTGTACATTTTTGCCTTTGAACACTGTCTATGCTTTTGACATATTACGTTTTCTGTCATGTTATGCTGTATGCTTAATTATGTTACCATAAACCAGTCATTATTTAGTGAGTATATGATGTGAATGCAAGACATTAATCTTTGTACATCGTTTTCAGAAAGAAATAACGTGTAAAGGAAATAAATTAAACAGAAATGGGAATTTCACCTACGGAATAGACGAAAGAAGATACAAAAACCTTATGAGGAAGAGTAAATGGATCAGAATTAACAAGCATTAACAAGAATATACTATACACATCGTAGAATAGCAGTCTTAACTAATTTTTTCTTTCAGAATACGAAGCGATTGATGCAGGCTGTCAGACAGAACTACACATCTTAGTTTTAGTGATGGAATATGCTAGAGATAAGGAATAGTTGTGTAATGAGTAATGAAGTGACTTTTTTGCAGATGATAATGAATGCTGATGAATAATGATGAAGAATATGCTACTATGAATAATGAAGTTTTTCTTTACAGGTGATGATAATAATGGAGTTATGATAATATGGATAATGAAGTGATGGATAATGAAGTTTTTTCTTTACAGATGAGGATGATGTTGAAGTTTATATATTTATGCTATGTAGTTATTTAAGTATGTGTTGTAGTTTGTTTTGACAGTATGTTTTATATCGTATGGTATGATGACTGAAGGTTTTGGAAAGGACAGCTAGAGAACAAATATTTTTATACACATTTCACTACCTGTTAATTCGAAGTTCACTACTTTTCAGCATAAAATGCGTTTCTTCTTTCAGCTTAATAATCCATTTTTCTTATATATTTTTGCAGGAGAAATTATTTATGAAATTAATGTGCTATAAGCAGTTGTTCATTAAATCTATGTCATTTATGAATGTGATTACATATACTCTACTTGTTTCATAACGTTGCTACAGCTGACTCATGACAAATGACGTTACACATTTTCATTTACAGGAACAACCCAGAAGCAATTTCTTTTTTCTTTTTCTTGCTTTCCCCTATAATTACCCAAAGCAATATAATGCTAACAAAAAAAAATCTATTACCAGTCCCAAATAATGCTACCCGTTTAAGAGAGTTCTTAATAATACTGATCAGCTCTGAATAGTATGTCAATTGAACACATAAATACCATGCGCATAATTTCAGTGAATAATACTTTTATTCTACTGTTCTCTGTAAAATGTTGTCTGTAAAACGAATGACTTCTGATGATTTGTAATTAAGCAATCAATTTCAATGTTATCTGTAAAACGAATGACTTCTGATGATTTGTAATTAGGCAACGAATTTCAGTGTAAAACGAATGACTTCTGATGATTTGTAATAAAGCAACGAATTTCAATGTTATCTGTAAAACAAATGATTTCTATGATTTATAATTAGGCAATGAGTGCTAATGTTGTCAGTAAAACGCCAAGCAATGAACATTATTCAGTAATACTACATACATGGTACAGAAATGTTCAATAACTGGGCAATGAATGCCGCAAACTACTAATGTAATTTTCAGTGAAGACTAGTATGTGACTTAATGTCCTTCACCTTCTGGCCTAACTACCCTGAATTACTACAATATCCATTTGTCCTGTATATCCTCATGATCATGGAGCACTATATTCGGTTTTTGCACTAATTCCACGTTGGTGTGCCTTGTAAGAGCGTGGTGTTGACACGACATGCTGTCCACCACCGTGAGCGATAGAGACATTATTATGGTCCCACTGTTTGGTATACCTGATGTACTGCCAAAATGATAACATGGAATATTACTACGACATTTCAGTGTCTTGGGTAGGCTGATAAACACTTCTGGGAAAAGAACTTCAGATTGTCTCACTTGGTGTTGTACTTCTGTGGAAAGATATGGACTTTCAGTGCAGCTGCGTGCAACCTAAGTGCTACAACCATGACGCAATCCTTCCTATTCCTTTCCTAATTCTTGTAAAATGAAAAAGTCATATACAGTACGTGTGCATTTCCTTTCATTTGTTAATCAGTTGTCCTGAAATTACTAAAGACTTCTATAGTGCATGTGGACTTTATTACACTCCTTGATTTGTTTGTTTGTTGTAGAAAAATACTAGAGAGTATTACAGTGTGTGCACTTTTGCCATTTGTTAATATGTTTTGTACTTAACTTCAGTGAGTGTACACTTCATGCCATTTGTACTCATTACATATACATTTGTGATTTCCTGATATGTTCACTACTTCAGTGCATGTGCACTTTTGTCATTTGTCAATATGATTTGTACTCATTAGGTTTATTTGTCGTAAAAATATTAGAGAGTTTTACAGTGCATGTGCACTTTATGTCATTTGTACTCATTACGTATACATTTTGATTTGCTGATATGTTCTGAACTGCAGTGCATGTGCAATTATGTCACTTGTCAACATGATTTTTTTGTTGTGAAGATGCTAAAGAGTTTTTCACTGTGTGCACTTATATCATATGTTCTGTACTCATTGTCATTGTCTGAAATGTTTTGTACTTGGTGCATGTGCACCACATTTAATTCATGTTCTACATCTGAATATTCTGTGAATTGTAAAAGTTAATTAGTTACAAAAAATTTGTTGCTCATGGCAAGTCCAAATGACTCACCATCGCTGCCAAATTTTTGCCCCCCCCCCCCCCCCCCCCAGTGGAGGGTTATGAAACGCGTATGTATTCGGTAGCAGCGATGGCGAGGCATGACAGAATCTCTGACCGGAGAGTTATTTATCGTTGCTAGTCTGCGCTTGACCGCGCGACAGTTCTGTTGTCGCGAGAGCATGTAGTAGCGCGCTAGAGACAGTCGCAGTTGTGTGTGAGGAGTCGGCGGGCGTCGACATGGGGCTCTGGTCAAGGTTCAGGACGAGGTGTATTTTTAAATAAGGTAATGAAGCAGCATTGCGCTCATTTGATAATGTAATGTATCTTAACAGTAATTAATTTGTTCAAGAATCGCCCCAATAATAATTTTGTTCTGAAAGCAATTTTTTAAGAAAATAATCATTACAATTGAAACAATACTTCCTATGCTTTTCCTGCCAGAATCAATTTATCAGATTTGCACAGGGCCTAAGGTCATCGCAGATGACCTTATAAAATTTATCAGGTTGATCATAATGTTAATTTTGTGGGGACTTAATATTTTTGCACATTGTTATTATCATTGAGTTTTACTACTGTGGGAAGCTAACATTTGGGTCTATTTGCATTTTATTATTCAATTCATATCATTTAAAAATAATTACGGGAAGGTTAGACTTAGCTCGATGAGTATTCACATTTAAATTTTTTTTTTCATATTTTTGTGGGAAGGTTACACTTAGCTCTATGTCCATTTACATTTGAATAATATTATCGTTCATTTTTGCGGGGAGGTTACACACATAGAATGCATCAATTAGTAACAAGAGGTTGAGGAAAGCTAATTCCCCAAGCACTCCACTCGCTGCTCTTCGTCTCGTCGACACTGCGAGCACCAACACGAACCCAGATCACTGGAGAATCGCGAGATATCACAATGGTTTAGGTTTAACTCAGCTTAGAGCTTGTTGGATCCGGTTTACGACGAGGTCGTGTACCCTCGCAACCACAGCCCTTCCATCCGGCAGTGCATGCGTGCCGCCAGCGGTCCCAGCGTGTTCACGCACTGCCCTCTTGGCTCCTCTGTAGTCCCCAACTGAACTGCTCACTCAACACGACTCGGAAGCACAACGACGTCACCCCAAAGATAGGGCCACAGTTACTACATACCGATACCGCCGCTGCTGCCACTAGTGGGCAGGCAACGCTTACGAAACCAAGTGGCGCCAGTCAACACAAGAAGAATACAAACAACCGCAACCAAGTCAACTAAACAGTCTGGCCTCCAACAGGACGGAAACCTACAACAGCACCATCGCGAGCCGCAGCACGGCTCGCTTTTGTTCACTGCCAGGTCTCCGCAGACAGTCTGCAAGCGCCTATGAATATCTGCGATGCTCTGGTTTTCCACCGAAAGAAACTCAGTGACAGCTCTCTGGTTGGGACGCATCTCTGTTACAGACGCCATTTTGAACGCTACGTATAACGCCACCACCTATCGGAACTGGATGAAACTACTGTGGCTGAAGTGGAATATTCCACGATGTCCCACAAGAAATTCCGCATTTATTCAACTGAAATTGTCCGAGGAAAAAAATGTTGCATTTCTTATTGAACACCCCTCGTACCATTGCTTGAGTCTAGCGTGAAAGTCTAACACGACTTGTAAGATTTTAAGTGAGTGTTCAAACGAAGATCCGAACATTTTTCACCGTGATCCGTATACCAAATTTTTAAGTATGGGACGCTGGAAACGCTAGCTGACTCGGAAAATTTAGTTACTGACATGTTAGAATATTGCCAACAGCCACTGGGGTTTTGTGAAGCATTTCTAACTACCACACTCTCTAAACAAAGAATAAACGTCTAATGCACTTTGCGTTATAAGCTTGGTTCGTGCATCTGAAATGTATTTGCCATCTGTTACGGTTACCACATGAAAAATTACTAGGGAATGAGCTGTGGTTGATCTGAAATCAAATTACTGCTCCAGATTGCACCCCCGGAACTGTATCGTTTCACCTTACCCGGTCACTGAAAAATACTACAAAGACAGCTGCCACAGGCACTGCAAAGTGAATAGGCGCCTTTCTTTCGAAACAAATCACACAGAAAAATTTGACCAGATGCCGTGAAGCCACCTAGTATTAACGTGAACTGGCAAGACCACGTGGCTGGCTGTATGGGCAAAGAAAATCCTCTAATACAAGAAATGTGTGTACATAAAAAGTGAGAAAAATACTATAATGTTCAAAGCAATTGTAAGGAAAAGGACAATGTAAATCGTCAGTACAAGAGATGCACAAATTCACAGATTATATGATCAGGTAACGAAATCCGTAATGAAAGCTGTAAAATGTTCCCTTGCTTTTTAAGAGAGAGAGTGATAATGAAAGTTATTTATATTCACAAATGGAGTAATTTCAAACGGATATTGCTACCAGCGTGTGCAAATTGCTTTGAATAGATCTCAAAGGATGACTAAATTCCTTTGCAAATCGAACAAGAACGCGGCACGAGAAGTTATTCCGAATAAATATGACGTAAAAGTGCTGCTGCAATGCAAGAAATGTAAGGAATTAAATGAACAGTTGAAGTCTACAGAATGCAACAATCTCACCCAGTGGTACCACGCAGCATGTTGAAACCCCGAAACAGCCACCACTATCCCCCAGAAGCCGGCCTCTTCAATAGTAGAGAAGCTTCCCACTTCATATCATGCTGGTGAAACAAAATTTTGACGAGCTGCAGTGTAATTGAAGGACACTAATTGAAGTTCTGAAGTGACCAAGACCTGCTACCATGGAGGTAGGGTAGCTGGGGTAAGGCCCCAGTTGGGATATAAACCCTCGGCGAGGTTCTAAATTGATTCGTATCGATTCAGGAGTTGACCACCAAATGGCAGGTCTGTCTCACCGTAACTTATTGTTCCATGAAAGATCGTCCCAGCAGGTCACGCCAGAGGTGAGAAAATGAGGTAAATATGTTTTTATTACCTACGTGTAACTTTGCCAATGTTTTACTTGAACATTGCATAATGTAGGATTTCGAAAGAAAAATCAACGAATTATTCGTTGACACTCCTGCATTTAAGCTTTACTTTCCCATGGAAGTAATTGTTCCAGTTGTTCCCCAAAATCAACAATGGCGCATTTATCAGAAAATGGCGAAATGGAGCAAATCCTCGCAGGTGTTTCGCGGTAAATCCCTGACGACGATTCTTCAGTTATAACCCTCGTAAAAGATGACAATCAGTCCGCAATGCGCGTGATTACCTCGCCCGAAAATATAATTCCGCTGTTTAAAACAAACATTTAGAAGAAACTTGCTGTCGAAACATTGGAATCTGTGCTTCTAACATCGACACCCAACAAAGAATGAATGGAAGAAGAATACATGGGAAAAGACAAGCTTGCTACTGAGAAAGAAAGACGTGCCAAAGAAAAAAAGAGCGTGCTACAGTAACAAAAAGACGTAAGCTAGATTTCATTGCATCATTGCATCAAAAAATGGAAGAAAAGAGATCAAACAGCCAGTTAATTATTCCTCAGATTCAGACTTCTGAGATATCGACAGTAACTCAGATACAGATATGGACTTACTATGTGGCGAAGAAGTATCCTAAGAAGCAGAAAAAGAGCCCGGGACTTCAAGGAATAATGTGAGCATCTATCAAAGCACTCTACTTGCTAGGTGCCTAGATAAGTTAGCCTCAGTATCTGAACTCTTTCAGGCTACCCTACTAATACTCCAATACTCCTTTCATGGAGAAGAAAGTATTTTTTGTACAAGTGTTTCTAAGCATTATGTTCAAATTTACGAGACATTTCAAAACGGTTCAAATGGCTTTGAGTACTATGGGACTTAACATCTGTGGTCATCAGTCCCCTACAACTTAGAACTACTTTAACCTAACTAACCCAAGGATATCACACACATCCATGCCAGAGGCAGGATTCGAACCTGCGACCGTAGCGGTCACGCGGTTCCAGACTGAAGCGCCTAGAACCGCACGGCCACACCGGCCGGCTGAGACATTTCAGTTCAGTACCGTTTTTGGTAACTTGACTAGAATACAACTATGTTACAAAAGGTTCTTTCAAGCGTTTTTATTATGTAATCGTCCATTTTTACGTTTATCTCAAATGAGGCAAAGGCTCACATTGCAGGGCCTTACCCCATTTTGTGATGTAGAACCCTCCAAATTTTGTTTCAGCTGCACTGTAAATACCTTGGTTCAAATGGTTCAAATGGCTCTGAGCACTATGGGACTCAACTGCTGAGGTCATCAGTCCCCTAGAACTTAGAACTACTTAAACCTAACTAACCTAAGGACATCACACACATCCATGCCCGAGGCAGGATTCCAACCTGCGACCGTGGCGGTCGCGCGGTTCCAGACTGTAGTACCTAGAACCGCTCCGCCATTCCGGCGGCAATGTAAATACCTACGTAATTAAAATTCAGACAGAGTTTTAATTTGGAGAGGTTACAGGTAACAACCGAACCTATAAATTCAATCTGAAATCGCGCGAAAATTGACCAGAAAATTAGAAAGCTGGAAATTGTTACACTAAGTGGCGCAAGGATAGCACCGCTGGCTGGTCGAAATCGCCAAGCATGCAAGACTGTCCAAACAGACGACTGGCGTTCGGTGTACTTGTGTACAAAGTATGAAACAGTGCACCTGTGTGTTTCAGCCTGAAAAACCATCACAGATAGAACCACTGGGCCTTTATCACTCTTCCTGTAGTAGTCTCACGGGACAAAATATTAGTAATCCCTCAAAGCCCGCCCGGTTAGCCGTGCGGTCTAACGCACGGCTTTCCGGATTTGGAAGGAGCGCCTGGTCCCCGACACGAATCCGTCCGGCGGACTTGGGTCGAGGTCCGGTGAGCCGGCCAGTCTGTGGATGGTTTTTAGGCGGTTTTCCATCTGCCTCGGCGAATGCTGGCAGATTCCCCTTATTCCACCTCAGCTACACTATGTCGGCGATTGCTGCGCAAATAAGTTCTCCACGTACGCGTAACTACTATTACTCTACCAAATGTAGGGGTTACACTCGTCTGGTATGAGACGTTCCTGGAGGAGGATGGGGGGGGGGGGGTCACCGGCGGCCGAACCGCACAATTACCCTGAAAGAGTGGTTCGGTGTGGGGCGTCGGAGGGGTGAAGTGAACTGCGGTTGTGGACCACTGCGGCTGCGGCGAGGACGGAGCCTCTTCATTGTTTCTAGGCCCCCGCTTAATATATAATACAACCCCAACAAAGGAGTACACTGATCGCTTTGCAGCGATCTATATGGTGCAGAACTGGAACCAGGTGGCTAGGTGACACCCCATTGCAGTCATGAGTCATGGGACAGACACCGATTGTATGGAATCAGCACAGTAATTCATAAATACAGTTCTGCGTATTTGAAACAAGATTACAATGGTGCCACAGAAAATACATTGACGGAAAAAAATCGCAACACCACGAAGCAGTTGTGCAACATAAACGACAGTTGGTGGCGTGTTTCTAGATCTGAAAGATGATATCTATTCAAATCACGTTTGCCTTAAATATGCCCCGTAACGGACGTGAGCGTTAGTTACCTTTAAGAATGGGCGTGGTGATTTGATGCTAGTCAAGAATGCCTTTAAGGCGAGGAAGACGCCATTATCAACACCTCACTGAGTTAGAACGAGGTCGAGGAAGCTATCGGCTTCTTCATGTTCCTTCTGCCGATACTGCAGAAAGAGTTGGCAGGAATGTAGCCGCTGTACATGACTGGTGGCAGCGGTGGTCACGAGAATGTGCGGTCGTAAGAAGACAGGGCTCCGGACGGCCGCATGACACTACCGAGAGGGAAGACCATCGTGTTCGGCGAGTGACTCTGGCGCATCGTACTGCACCTGCAGCAGCAATCTGAGCAGCAGTTGGCACCACTGTGTCACAACGAGCTGTTGCAAATCGGTTCCTTCAAGAACAGCTCCAACCAAGACGCCCTGTAACGTGCATTCCACTGATCCCCAACTACTCCCATTTACGAGTACAGTGGTGTCAATCGAGAATCCATTGGAGGTCAGAGTGAACGTCTGTGGCATTTCCTGATGAAAGCTGATACTACCTCGGTGCCAGTGATGGCCGTATGTTGGTCAGAAGGAAGCCAGTTAATAGCTTGCAACCAACGTTTCTGCACGATAGACACACTGGACATACACCTAGAGCTGTAGTCTGGAGTGTGATTTCGTATGACAGCAGGAGCACAGTCGTGACTGCAAATTTGTACGTCAGTCCGGTGATCCGATCTGTTGCGCTGCCATTCATGAATAGCACTCTAGAGGGTGTTTTCCAACAATGTAACGCTCGCCCACATACCTCTGTTGTAACCCAAAACTCTCGACGGACTGTCGAAATGTTGTCTTGGCCTGCTCGATCACCATATCTGTCTCCAATCGAGCACATATGGGACATCATCGGATGACAACTCCAACGTCATCCACAAACAGCATTAACAATCCCCGTATTGACTGACCAAGTGCCGACCGCAGTCGACGAGCGGTTCTGGGCGCTTCAGTCTGGAACCGCGCGACCGCTTCGGTCGTAGGTTCGACTCCTGCCTCGGGCATGGACGTGTGTGATGTCCTTAGGTTAGTTAGGTTTAAGTAGTTGTAAGTTCTAGGAGACTGATGACCTCAGATGTTAAGTCCCATAGTGGTCAGAGCCATTTGAACCATTATTACTGACCAAGTGCAACAGGCATGGAACTCGACGCCATAGACGGACATCCGGCACCTGTACGACACAATTAATGCACATTTAGATACTTCCGTTCAACATCCTGCCGGTTGCATCGGTTTATTAATCCGCCAACATTTCACAATTGCAACAGCTTATCTTGCGCTTATATTAACCTGTGATCTTAGAATGTTAATCGCTTATGCATGTTGCCTAGATATACACCACTGGCCATTAAAATTGCTACACCAAGAAGAAATGCAGATGATAAACGGGTATTCATTGGACAAATATATTATACTAGAACTGACATGTGATTACATTTTCACGCAGTTTGGGTGCATAGATCCTGAGAAATCAGTACCCAGAACAACCACCTCAGGCCGTAATAACGACCTTGATACGCCTCGGCATTGAGTCAATCAGAGCTTGGATGGCGTGTACAGGTACAGCTGCCCATGCAGCTTCAACACGATATCACAGTTCATCAAGAGTAGTGAATGGCGTATTGTGACGAGCCAGTTGCTCGGCCATTGACCATTGACCAGACGTTTTCAATTGGTGAGAGATCTGGAGAATGTGCTGGCCAGGGCAGCAGTCGAACATTTTCTGTATCCAGAAAGACCCGTACAGGACCTACAACATGTGGTCGTGCATTATCCTGCTGAAATGTAGGGTTTCGCGGGGATCGAATGAGGGGTAGAGCCACGGGTCGTAACACATCTTAAATGTTAGGTCCACTGTTCAAAGTGCCGTCAGTGCGAAAAAGACGTGACCGAGACACGTAACCAATGCCACGCCAAACCATCACGCCGGGTGGTACGCCAGTATGGCGATGACGAATACACGCTTCGAAAGTGTGTTCAACGCGATGTCGCCAAACACGGATGCGACCATCATGATGCTGTAAACAGAACCTGGATTCATCTGAAAAAATGACGTTTTGCCATTCATGCACCCAGGTTCCTCGTTGAGTAGTACACCATCGCAGGCGCTCCTGTCTGTGATGCAGCGTCAAGGGTAACCGCAGCCATGGTCTACGAGCAGATAGACCATGCTGCTGCAAACGTCATCGAACTGTTCGTGCAGATTGTTGTTGTCTTGCAAACATCCCCATCTGTTGACTCAGGGATCGAGACGTGGTTGCACGATCCGTTACAGCCATGCGGATAAGATGCACGTCATCTCGACTGCTAGTGATACGAGGCCGTTGGGATCCAGCACGGCGTCCCGTATTACCCTCCTTAACCCACCGCCGGCCGCGGTGATCTAGCGGTTCTAGGCGCTCAGTCCGGAACCGCGCGACTGCTACGGTCGCAGGTTCGAATCCTGCCTCGGGCATGGATGTGTGTGATGTCCTTAGGTTAGTTAGGTTTAAGTAGTTCTAAGTTCTAGGGGACTGATGACCACAGATGTTAAGTCCCATAGTGCTCAGAGCCATTTGAACCTTAACCCACCGATTCCATATTCTGCTAACAGTCATTGGATCTCGAGCAACGCGAGCAGCAATGTCGCGATACGATAAACCGCAATCGCGATAGGCTACAATCCGACCTTTATCGAAGTCGGAAACGTGATGGTACATTTTTCTCCTCCTTACACGAGGCGTCATAACAACGTTTCACCAGGCTACGCCGGTCAACTGCTGTTTGTGTATGAGAAATCGGTTGAAACTTTCCTCATGTCAGCACGTTGTATGTGTCGCCACCGGCGCCAACCTTGTGTAAATGCTCTGAAAAGCTAATCATTTGCAGATCACAGCATCTTCTTGCTGTCGATTAAATATCGCGTCTGTAGCACGTCATCTTCGTGGAGTAGCAGTTGTAATGACCAGTAGTGTAAAACTGCGAAGACATAGCTACCGAACAGTCAGATTTATACATACTACTGACAATTACGGATTTTCTAGTGTGACAGCATCGACTAAAAAGTAAACTAAACTCCGCCCTAGCAGACCACGATGGCCCAACGGTACCGACCGGACGCCGTGTCATCCTCAGCACACAGGCGTCACTGGATGCGGATGGGCATGTGATCAGCACACCGCTCTCCCGGCCGTATGTCAGTCTAGGAGACGGAGCAGCTGCTTCTCGGTCAAGTAGCTCCTCAGTTTGCCTCACAAGGGCTGAGTGCATCCCGCTTGGCAACAACGCTCGGCATATCGGACGGTCACCCATCCAAGTTCTGGCCCAGTCCGACAGCGCATGACTTCCGTGATCTGACGGGAACCGGTGTTACCACTGCGGCAACGCAGTTGGCTCTTAACAGTATCGGTTTAGTTCTTGAAAGCTTTCGTTTACTCCAGGATTTCATTTCTCGACTTTTTATGTTATGATTAATATCAACTTTGACTAGTTGTGGTCTCTGAAAATCCTGTTCATAAAGCTGACTGAAGAACGATCTTCTATATGAACTGTTAATTCTTTATGAATTAACATTTCAAATAGTAGATCTGTTCTTCAGTCAGTTTGTATCTAATCTTCTTGTTTTCAACGTAAAAGATGTCCCAAATCCTTAGGGTTAAAACGATGCAAACGAATGACAATAATGGATATTTTAGGCGGTACGAACTCTCGACTTTTTTGGCATTAACTGAACAAAAGACGTTAATCAAGACGCAAATACTACCCGCTATAACTGAATTTTATTTACTATTTTCACATATTAATGAAAATCACTGTTTAAACAAGTTAATAGCTAAATAGCACCCCGTGTTTTGCGTCCCTTGGCAGTAAGGAAATGCAATAGCTCATCCGCTGTTTGCCATATCATTTGGATAGTGAAGGCGATTGAGGGGGAGCGCAGATCGTTCAGACTTAGTGATGGTACGGTGTGCCATTGGTTACACGCCTCGGTCACCTCTTGTTCGCATCGACGGCACTTTGAACAGTGGGCGTTGCATTTCAGATGTGTTACGACCCGTGGCTCTACCCTTCATTCGATCCCTGCGAAACCCTACATTTCAGCATGATAATGCACGACCGCATGTTGTAGGTCCTGTACGGGCCTTTCTGGATACAGAAAATGTTCGACTGCTGCCCTGGCCAGTACATTCTCTAGATCTCTCACCAACTGAAAACATCTGGTCAATGGTGGCCTAGAAACTGGCTCGTCACAATACGCCAGTTACTACTCTTGATGAACTGTGGTATCGTGTTGAAGCTACGTGGGCAGCTGTACCTGTACACGCCATCCAAGCTCTGCTTGACTCAATGCCCAGGCTTATCAATGCCGTTATTACGGCCAGAGGTGGTTGTTCTGGGTACTGATTTCTCAAGATCTATGCACCCAAATTGCGCGAAAATTTAATCACATGTCAGTTCTAGTATAATTTATTTGTCCAATGAATACCCGTTTATCATTTGCATTTCTTCTTGGTGTAGCAATTTTAATGGCCAGTAGTGTATGTTGTCATTAGCATCATCAAATAATTATATCCTCATGTGTTGTTGTGGTCTTCAGTCCTGAGACTGGTTTGATGCAGCTCTCCATGCTACTCTATCCTGTGCAAGCTTCTTCATCTCCCAGTACCTACTGCAACCTACATCCTTCTGAATCTGCTTAGTGTATTGATCTCTTGGTCTCCCTCTACGAGTTTTACCCTCCACGCTGCCCTCCAATGCTAAATTTGTGATCCCTTGATGCCTCAAAACATGTCCTACCAACCGATCCCTTCTTCTAGTCAAGTTGTGCCACAAACTTCTCTTCTCCCCAATCCTATTCAGTACCTCCTCATTAGTTACGTGATCTACCCACCCTATCTTCAGCATTCTTCTGTAGCACCACATTTCGAAAGCTTCTATTCTCTTCTTGTCCAAACTGGTTATCGTCCATGTTTCACTTCCATACATGGCTACACTCCATACAAATACTTTCAGAAACGACTTCCTGACACTTAAATCTATACTCGATGTTAACAAATTTCTCTTCTTCAGAAACGATTTCCTTGCCATTGCCAGTCTACATTTTATATCCTCTCTACTTCGAACATCATCAGTTATTTTACTCCCTAAATAGCAAAACTCCTTTACTACTTTAAGTGTCTCATTTCCTAATCTAATCCCCTCTGCATCCTCATATTGTTACAAATTTCGTCTGTTAACATGAAAGACGCACCCAGAGAGACTTCGTGCGTCCCAGACTGAATTTCCGGGAAGGTACGTTCCGAGAAGAATCGGGCAGCATTTACTTCCTCCTACATACATTTCGCGGAATGACCACGACGCAACAATCAGGGAAATTGGAATTCATACGGAGGTTTACTTGAAAGTCGTTCCTACCACGCACAATTCGCGAATGGAACAGGGAAGGGGGAGGTGGTATTGCTACCAGAAGTACCTTCCGCTACACGTCTCAAGGTGACTTGCAGGGTACAGATGTAGATGGAGAGCTGGTACATCACACACGGGCGACGATCTACATTATACACTATCTCATCAAAAGTATCCGGACTGCACCACGTAATTCGGAACTGACCACTAGGTCTCGCAAGAGCCGGACCCGCCAGCAAAAAGGGAGGCATGGTGTATAGTCTTCTCAGATGAGAAGCGGTAACAGCAGAATGAGTCAATTAGGAAAGCTCAGTGATTTCTAACGTGGACTGGTCCTTGGCTGTCACCTAAGTAAAAACATCCATCATAGAATTTTCCAAAATCTGTGAATGAGGGCAAATAACTGCATTATGTATGATGTTTATTTTATGCTGTGCACTTGCGGGAAAATATTCTCCATTCAGTAATGTATTTGGGGATTTCGTTTAAGTAGTCGACTAAAAGCTACGTACTTCGTAAGGACCTTTGGGTCAGTCCCTTCGTGGTACATTTACTCGTAGATACAGGTAGTGCTTTCCTTACAGAAGACATCCAGTGTCACCTGTATAAATTAAAAGCCCTTGTGTACAGATATTCTAGGAAGAGAAACATTCTGCTTGACGTCAATACACTGAGATATTACTTTTGCCCTTCTAAGAGCGTTCATATTTCATTCATTGTAAATTTATTTTACTTTTCCGTATGTGATCCATTAATTCAGTTGAAGCAGTTACACTGGGCTATATTCCCCCCCCCCCCCCCCCCCCCCTGAACCATGGACCTTGCCGTTGGTGGGGAGGCTTGCGTGCCTCAGCGATACAGATGGCCGTACCGTAGGTGCAACCACAACGGAGGGGTATCTGTTGAGAGGCCAGACAAACGTGTGGTTCCTGAAGAGGGGCAGCAGCCTTTTCAGCAGTTGCAGGGGCAACAGTCTGGATGATTGACTGATCTGGCCTTGTAACAATAACCAAAATGGCCTTGCTGTGCTGGTACTGCGAACGGCTGAAAGCAAGGGGAAACTACAGTCGTAATTTTTCCCGAGGGCATGCAGCTTTACTGTATGGTTAAATGATGATGGCGTCCTCTTGGGTAAAATATTCCGGAGGTAAAATAGTCCCCCATTCGGATCTCCGGGCGGGGACTACTCAAGAGGACGTCATTATCAGGAGAAAGAAAACTAGCGTTCTACGGATCGGAGCGTGGAATGTCAGATCCCTTAATCGGGCAGGTAGGTTAGAAAACTTAAAAAGGGAAATGGATAGGTTAAAGTTAGATATAGTGGGAATTAGTGAGGTTCGGTGGCAGGAGAAACAAGACTTTTGGTCAGGTGAATACAGGGTTATAAATACAAAATCAAATAGGGGTAATGCAGGAGTAGCTTTAACAATGAATAGGAAAATAAGAGTGCGGGTAAGCTACTACAAACAGCATAGTGAACGTATTATAGTGGCCAAGATAGACACGAAGCCCATGCCTACTACAGTAGTACAAGTTTATATGCCAACTAGCTCTGGAGATGATGAACACATTGATGAAATGTATGATGAGATAAAAGAAATTATTCAGGTAGTGAAGGGAGACGAAAATTTAATAGTCATGGGTGACTGGAATGAGAGAGTAGGAAAAGGGAGAGAACGAAACATAGTAGGTGAATATAGATTGGGGGAAAGAAATGAAAGAGGAAGCCGTCTGGTAGAATTTTGCACAGAGCACACCTTAATCATAGCTAACACTTGGTTCAAGAATCATAAAAGAAGGTTGTACACATGGAAGAATCCTGGAAATACTAGAAGGTATCAGATAGATTATATAATGGTAAGACAGAAATTTAGGAACCAGGTATTAAATTGTAAGACATTTCTAGGGGCAGATGTGGACTCTGACCACAATCTATTGGTTATGAGCTGTAGATTAAAACTGAAGAAACTGCAAAAAGGTGGGAGTTTAAGGAGATGGGACCTGGATAAAGAACCAGAGGTTGTACAGAGTTTCAGGGAGAGCATAAGGGAACAATTGTCACAAATGGGGGAAAGAAATACAGTAGAAGAAGAATGGGTAGCTCTAAGGGATGAAGTAGTGAAGGCAGCAGAGGATCAACTGGGTAAAAAGACGAGGGCTAGTAGAAATCCTTGGGTAACAGAAGAAATATTGAATTTAGTTGATGAAAGGAGAAAATATAAAAATGCAGTAAATGAATCAGGCAAAAAGGAATACAAACGTCTCAAAAATGAGATCGACAGGAAGTGCAAAATGGCTAAGCTGGGATGGCTAGAGGACAAATGTAAGGATTTAGAGGCTTATCTCACTAGGGGTAAGATAGATACTGCCTACAGAAAATTAAAGAGACCTTTGGAGAAAAGAGAACCACTTGTATGAATATAAAGAGCTCAGATGGCAACCCAGTTCTAAGCAAAGAAGGGAAAGCAGAAAGGTGGAAGGAGTATATAGAGGGTCTATACAAGGGCGATGTTCTTGAGGACAATATTCTGGAAATGGAGGAGAATGTAGATGAAGACGAAATGGGAGATACAATACTGCGGCCGGCCGCGGTGGTCTAGCGGTTCTGACGCTGCAGTCCGGAACCGCGGGACTGCTACGGTCGCAGGTTCGAATCCTGCCTCGGGCATGGGTGTGTGTGATGTCCTTAGGCTAGTTAGGTTTAAGTATTTCTAAGTTCTAGGGGACTGATGACCACAGCAGTTGAGTCCCATAGTGCTCAGAGCCATTTGAACCATTTTGAACAATACTGCGTGAAGAGTTTGACAGAGCACTGAAAGACCTGAGTCGAAACAAGGCCCCGGGAGTAGACAACATTCCGTTAGAACTACTGACAGCCTTGGGAGAGCCAGTCCTGACAAAACTCTACCATCTGGTGAGCAAGATGTATGAGACAGGCGAAATACCCTCAGACTTCAAGAAGAATATAATAATTCCAATCCCAAAGAAAGCAGGTGTTGACAGATGTGAAAATTACCGAACAATCAGTTTAATAAGCCACAGCTGCAAAATACTAACGCGAGTTCTTTACAGACGAATGGAAAAACTAGTAGAAGCCAACCTTGGGGAAGATCAGTTTGGATTCCGTAGAAATATTGGAACACGTGAGGCAATACTGACCTTACGACTTATCTTAGAAGAAAGAATAAGGAAAGGCAAACCTACGTTTCTAGCATTTGTGGACTTAGAGAAAGCTTTTGACAATGTTGACTGGAATACTCTCTTTCAAATTCTAAAGGTGGCAGGGGTAAAATACAGGGAGCGAAAGGCTATTTACAATTTATGCAGAAAGCAGATGGCAGTTATAAGAGTCGAGGGACATGAAAGGAAAGCAGCGGTTGGGACGGAGTGAGACAGGGTTGTAGCCTCTCCCCGATGTTATTCAATCTGTATATTGAGCAAGCAGTGAAGGAAACAAAAGAAAAATTCGGAGTAGGTATTAAAATCCATGGAGAAGAAATAAAAACTTTGAGGTTCGCCGATGACATTGTAATTCTGCCAGAGACAGCAAAGGACTTGGAAGAGCAGTTGAACGGAATGGACAGTGTCTTGAAAGGAGGATATAAGATGAACATCAACAAAAGCAAAACGAGGATAATGGAATGTAGTCGAATTAAGTCTGGTGATGCTGAGGGAATTAGATTAGGAAATGAGACACTTAAAGTAGTAAAGGAGTTTTGCTATTTGGGGAGCAAAATAACTGATGATGGTCGAAGTAGAGAGGATATAAAATGTAGACTGGCAATGGCAAGGAAAGCGTTTCTGAAGAAGAGAAATTTGTTAACGTCGAGTATAGATTTAAGTGTCAGGAAGTCATTTCTGAAAGTATTTGTATGGAGTGTAGCCATGTATGGAAGTGAAACATGGACGATAAATAGTTTGGACAAGAAGAGAATAGAAGCTTTCGAAATGTGGTGCTACAGAAGAATGCTGAAGATTAGATGGGTAGATCACATAACTAATGATTAGGTATTGAATAGAATTGTGGAGAAGATGAGTTTGTGGCACAACTTGACAAGAAGAAGGGACCGGTTGGTAGGACATATTCTGAGGCATCAAGGGATCACCAATTTATCATTAGAGGGCAGTGTGGAGGGTAAAAATCATAGAGGGCGACCAAGAGATGAATACACTAAGCAAATTCAGAAGGACGTAGGTTGCAGCAAGTACTGGGAGATGAAGAAGCTTGCACAGGATAGAGTAGCATGGAGAGCTGCATCAAACCAGTCTCAGGACTGAAGACCACAACAACAACAACATAGTTTCCAGATGCGGAAACTTCAATTTTGCATTCAGCGTTTCACAAGTACAACGTGTGTCTGCCTGAGGACTCCGAAACTTGAGTAGTTTCAGTGGTCCCAGCCCGAGTGCTTCCAATAACTGACGTTTACACCTGGCTGTCTTGGACAAAAACACTTCCCCGTTCGCTTTATCGATAGTTTGCCACTCAAGTACTAGGTGGTTATAATTAAAGAGCAGCTACTCACAGAAGTCCATTGCGGGCTGTAATTACCGAAAGAGGGCAGTCATTCTTATGTGTTGATGTGGAACTGATTTACACTAGAAAAAATAGTTCAAATTTTGGCCACCAGGTGCAAACATGGCGCTGTACAGCATCTCGTCGGTGCTCGTATTGGACAAACTGTGTAAGCGGCAGTTAATAATAACACCAACATTATGCCTTCCGCATTTGTTTGACCTTTTCTGCCCAAGTCCCGTACCTAATCCATTACATACGGAAACATTTCAGTGCATCTTTCTTGCATTCAAAGCGCCAGATTTGCAGATGCTGACCAAAATTGGAACTAATTCTTTTCCAGCGTAGATCGGTTATTCATTAACGCATTAGAATATCTGACGAGTTTCGCTGCCACACGGGGATTACAGCCGACACTGGACCTCTGTAAGTGCACTTTAATTACACTGAAGAGCCAAAGAAACTGGTACACCTGACTAATATTGTGTAGGGGCCCCGCGAGCACGCATAAGTGCCACAACACGACATGACATGGACTCGACTAATGTCTGAAGTAGTGCTGGGGGGAACTGACACCATGAATCCTGCAGGGCTGTCCATAAATCCGTAAGAGTACGAGGGGGTGGAGATCTCTTCCGAACAGCACGTTGCAAGGCATCCCAGATATGCTCAATCATGTTCATGTCCGGGGAGTTTGGTGGTCCACGGAAGAGTTTAAACTCAGAAAAGTTTCCTGGAGCCAATCTGTAGCAATTCTGGATGCGTGGGGTGTCGCATTGTCCTGATGGAATTGCCGAAGTCCGTTGGAATGCACACTGGACTAAATGAATGCACGTGATCAGACAGGACGCTTGCGTACGTGTCACCTGTCAGAATCGTATCTAATCGTATCAGGGGTCCCAACTGCACACGCCCCACACCATTATAGAGCGTCCATTAGTTTGAGCAGTCCCCTGCCGATATTCAGGGTCCATCGATTGATATGGTTGTCTTCATACTCGTACACGTCCATCCGCTCAATTTGAAACGAGACTCGTCCGACCAGGCAACATGTTTCTTGTCACCAAGGGTCCAATGTAGGTGTGATGGACGTAGGCGAGGCGTAAAGCTTTGTGCCTTGGAGTCATCAAGGGTACACGAGTAAGCCTTCGCCTCCGAAAGCCCATATCGATGATACTTCGTTGAATGGCTAGCACGCTGACACTTGTTCTTGGCCCAGCATTGAAATCTGCAGCAATTTGCGGAAGGTTATCACTTCTGTCACATTGAGTGATTCTCTTCAGTCATCGTTGGTCCCGGTCTTGCAGGATATTTTTCCGGCCGCAGCGATGTCGAAGATTTGATGTTTTATCGGATTTCTGATATTCCCGGTACACTCGTGAAACGGTTATGCGGGAAAATGTCCACTTCATCGCTACCTCGGAGACGCTGTGTCCCATTGCTCGTGCGCCGACTATAACACCACGTTCAAACTCACTTAAATTTTGATAACCCGCCATTGTAACAGCAGTAACCGATCTAACAACTGCGCCCGACACTGATTGTCTTATATAGGCTTTACCGACCGCAGGGCCGTATTCTGCCTGTTTACATATCTCTGTATTTGCATACGCATGCCTATACCAGTTGCTTTGGCATTTCGGTGTATAACCACGGTGTATTTGGGCACTGAACGAGGTGGCGCAGGGATGAGCACACTGGACTTGCATTCGGGAGGACGACGGTTCAGATCCCCATCTGGACAACAGATTTGTGTTTCCCGTGATTTTTTTAATCGCTCCACACAAATGCCGGGATGATTCCTTTGAAAGCGCGTGGCTGACTCCTTCCCCATCCTTCTAAATACGAGCTTGTGCCATTCTCTAGTAACTGCGCCGACATTGAACTCTGATCTTCCTTCCTTTTTAAGTATTGGGGCGTCTTCACACAATAATGGGACTCCTTTACAGGGAACGAATCGCTGTACTGTCTTATTTTCATCTGAACAGCTTATGGTGTGCTGTTTGAACTGACCCATCTAATTTTGTCTCTATGAAGTCAGTCCAAACAGATTCGAAACTTGATTAATAAAAAATAGGGAAACGCTAAGATGGTGGTTTTAATACTTCATGTGTTGTACAATGTCTCCCGCCACTTGAGCACAACGCACAGGACGCTCACACAACCACGTGAATCTGCCAGGAAAAGCCTCCCTTGGGTTGTCAACTCGCGCTTCACATTCACACCTTCCGTCTTGGCGAACCATCAGAGACCCATTCGGCACTTCGTCGTTTTGTGTGGGTTGGTACTAATAATACCAAGTCCCGTAACCTGTGATGATTTTTCTGATGATTTTTTTCCGAAAAGAATTGTCTGTGTTATATATTTCAGACAAGTTATTTTTGTTCAGAAGTCAAGGCGTGCGGGACAAACCTGGTACACAGGTCTCTATTCTTCAAAACATTCCTGAACACTTGAGTTAGAGACGTTGCTACATTGCGACTTGCGACACAACATCGATGCCACACTATGGCAGCACATCCACAACTTAGCATTGGCGGTTCACTACTGACTGACTGAATACACATCTGTTTTTACAGTTGTTTATCCAAGCTGCCACCGTAGTTACTGCGCTGATGAACATAATCAGTCTCGGAACTTTTTGGACAGGCGGTGTAGACGGTTGGTTGGTTGATTTGGGGGAGGGGACCAAAAGCGAGGTCATCGGGCCCATCGGCACGGGGAAGGACGGGGAAGGAAGTCGGCCGTGCCCTTCCAAAGGAACCATCCCGGTATTTGCCTGAAGCGGTTTAGGGAAATTTCGGAAAACCTAAATCAAGATGGCCGGACGCGGGTTTGAACCGTCGTCCTCCCGAGTGCGAGTCCATTGTGCTAACGACTGCGGAACTTCGCTCGGTCGGTGTAGACGTATCGCTAGGTATCTTCTCAAATAGCATAACATCCCTATTCGCTTAATGATTATAGCAAGAGATGAGATAAATGCACCGAGACATACCTCCTCTTTGTTCGTCCCGTTGCACAAATTATACTTGAAAGAGTCTAAGTATGGTCAGCTTTCCTCGCCCCGTGGACACCTTTGCTTTACTTCACGTATATAAATTAGTAGCTAAAGATATATTTCTTGCGCAGTTTTGGGTAATAGCATAAAATTTGTTGAAAATTTCAAAATAATTTTCCTCTCCAAATGACTCTAAGCATTTCTTCTTGTTTCTAAGACGATAAACGTGGGTTGATCACTTACATCTCTGTCAACTGGATTAAAATTAAGGTTGCCTGTAGTTTCGTTAAGTCGGGTATTTTGAGACTGAGCTGTTATCAGACATGCACATGAAATGAACATTGAAGAGAGAAGCACACCTGCACTTGTATTAATCCCAATCGTTTTGCTCGAATCTCTTTTGCACTTTGGTTTACGTACTTCACACCTTTACGCCTCGCTGTCGTGATTATGATGCCTTTGTATGTGTCGCGATATAATTTTCTTTTACATAGAACATTGTGCACTTCACTCTATCTCTCTGTCCACCTCCTCCACCACACACTTCCCGTCCATCTGCTCCTACCTCTCTCCCTGTCTATGCACGGGGTCCCGGGTTCGATTCCTGGCGGGGTCAGGGATTTTCACCTGCCTCGAGATGATGTTTGTGTTGTCCTCATCATTTCATCATCATTCATCATTCACGAGAGTGAATTGGACTGAGCAAAGGTTGGGAATTTGTACGGACGCTGATAACCGCGCAGTTGAGCGCCCCACAAACCAATCATCATCGTCATCATCATCTCTCTGTCTATCTCCTCCTTCCCCTCAAAGTCCATCCACTCCTCCCCTTCATCTGTTCCTCCCCCTCTCCCTATGGTCCATCAGCTCTTCACTTCCTCTCTCTGTCCATGTCCTCCTCCTGCTCTCTCTGCCCATCTCTTCGTCCCTCTGCCGCAGTCCATCTTCTCCTTTCTCCTTACTCTGCCCGTCGCCTCTTCTCCGTCCTCCTCCCCCCTCCCCCGTTTTGTCCATCTTCCCTTTTTCTGTCCATTTCCCCCTCCCCTCTCTCTATACCTCTTCCCCCTGTTTTTTTCCATCTACTTCCCCCCTACTCCTCTTCTCTTCTCTCTCCAAATTAGCACCCCGCCCCAATAGGAAGTTGCTGGTTCTTGTACCCACCGTGTGTGGGTACAAGAACCAGCAACTTCTTTTCAGATAGTAAGTCATATGTGTTGGTTGAAATCGATCCAGGGGTTTGGTTCAAATGGCTCTGAGCACTATGGGACTTAACTTCTGAGGTCATCAGTCCCCTAGAACTTAGAAGTACTTAAACCTAACTAAACTAAGGACATCACACACATCCATGCCCGAGGCAGGATTCGAACCTGCGACCGTAGCGGTCGCCCGGTTCCAGACTGTAGCGCCTAGAACCGCTCGGCCACCCTGGCCGGCCCAGGGGTTTAAGAGGAGCTTTTTAGACGTGGCTTTGCCTGCATGCGCAAATGTCTCATATATTTCTCATATAACGAACATATTTCACCCATATTTGTATACAAATTTCCCCTCTATCTGGATCGAAATTCGCCCTGCTGTTTCGTTTTCACGCAGCTCAGTGTTTATTACGACATAACTCCTAAACTATGTGCCGTGCAGCAATTTGCGATAGCGTTAGCAGCAAAGAAGCTATAGATTAAAACGTCATGCAAGACGCGGCAGTTTTTCAAGCATCTCAGTGTTTATGACGTCACATCTCCCCAACTATGCTTTGTATAGTCACATAGTTTTCGTAATATTATTGTCTGCAAAATGTGTCCACAATACTGTTAGTAATAAAGAAATAATGAATTAAAATGGCATATCTGATGGGGCAGTTTTATTGCATGAACAGCGAACATATAGTAAGCGATGAACTTTTTTCCTTTCATCATTTTGTGGGGGTGTCAATGAGGAACAATTCCGAAAAGGTATGAAATTATGTTTAAACTTTGTTCTAAGTCAGTAACTGCTCTCATTCTCAAATACTGGATGAATATAATCTGACAATTTGCGCGTCGTGAGCTACGCTACTTTTTCACCCTTCCCCCCTCCCTCCTTTAACAGGAAGATGGTTCTTATCCTCACAGCGATTATTTCAAGACAGTAAATGATACGTGTACCCAGTTTGGTTGAAATCGGTCCCAGGTTGTTTTTTTATTTTTTATTTTTATTTTCATTTTTATTATTTTTAGGAGACGTAGAACATACACACATACAGGGGGACAGTTATCGAACTATATTAAATAAAATCGTCATAACTTCTGAATGGTTTGCGTTAGGACGTTCAAACTGCACAGTTGGCAGTGGGTCATGATGGGAATTTTTATGTGAATGTGGTTTGGTTTAGCAACGAAGCCCACTTTCATTTGGATGGGTTCGTCAGTAAGCAAAATTGGCGCATTTGGGGGACAGAGAGAATCCGCATTTCGTGATCGAGAAGTCTCTTCACCCTCAACGGGTGACTGTGTGGTGTGCAATGTCCAGTCACGGAAAGATGATTTCATCCGCATTATCCAAAGTGACCCCAGTTTCGACAAGATGTGGCTCATGCAAGACGGAACTCGAGACCATCGAAGCAGGAGTGTGTCTGTTATCCTGGAGGAGCACTTCGGGGACCGCATTCTGGCTGTGGGGTATCCAGAGGCCACTGGCATGGGCCTCGATTGGCCGCCATATTCTCCGAATCTGAATACATCCGACTCCTTTTTGTGTGGCTGCATTAAAGACAAGGTGTACAGCAATAACCCCAAAACTATTGTTGAGCTGAAAACAACCATTCAGGAGGTCATCGACAGCATAAGTGTTCCGACACTTCAGCGGGTCTGCAGAATTTTGATATTCGTCTGCGCTACATCATCAACAATGATGGCAGGCATGTCGAACATGTCATAAGCTAAATCCGAACATCTGTAGTGACGTTTACACGTTGAATAAAGTGTGTGTGGGCCGTGGTCTATAACTAATTTACGATTTTTCATATAGTTCAATAATTGTCACACTTTACATGCATACATCCATATTCGTAATTTATAAGGTTGTGTGTGGAGAACACAAAACAGGAAACAAGTAGGAATCGGAACAGATCTTTGCTGGTGCCCTTTAAAAAAATCTCTTAATTTGTCGATGGCTCTCCATCCCAGAAAACATGCTGAGTACTCCTTATCCAGAATACTTCTATCCTGTCGCAAATTTCGCATGACATATGATATGATCCAGCTTTCGTGAGTAAGCAGTAGTGTGCTGAGTGAAATGCTTTTTGGAAGTCACGAATTAGTGCGTCTCTCTGGCCGCCTAGATCCATGGTTTTCAAGATGTAAATGAGGATAGCGCGAGTTGGGTTTCGCATGATCGTTGTTTTCTGAATCCATGCTGGTTGGCATGGAGAAGTTCGTTCTGTTCGAGATACGTCACTAAGTCTGGACACAAGAGTATGGTCTAAGATTGTGCAACAGATTTGTGTCAACGATATCGGACGAAAGTTCAGTATTTTGTCTAGTTTTTGGTCGACATTTGTGTGTCAATGAAGGTCAGTTGAAAAAAATGAGGTGGTGTAAATCGACAGTTAAGAAAACTCAAAAGTAACAGGATACTGGACTGCTGCTGAAGGAAGACCGCCCGCAGAGCGAAATGACCATCTGCGGGAAGCTGTCGGGGCATCCCAGCGCCTGCAGCGTCCGTAACCTTGATGGCGCTTGCCATTGGCCGCAGCTCGTAATGACGTCACGGGCCCTGACCCGGCCGGTGGGAGCCGAGCGCCCGCAGGTAAACTAACTGTCTTCCGAGTCCAGTTCTTCGCCAGGCGCCGCAGTGGCAGGTGAAGACGATTGGTGGCTCGCATTTGTGCATCAGAGATGGGCTCCGGAACGATTGCATTCGTAGTGCTGGCAGCGTGCGCCACGGCCAGCGCTATCATATTCAGCGAAGACGCCAAGCCCTCTGTATACAACGGTGAGTGTTGTTCCGGAACATTTGTTGCTGCTACGGAACATTTCACTGTTCGCTATTGCAACGGCGGCCACTGACCTTGAAACTATATAGATGAACGATCGAATCAGTTCCTTGTTTGAACGCCACGTGGCGCTGTAACCGTCATCTGTGCCGTACACAACGTCTAAATGACATGCGTTAGAATACTATGGAACACGTAAGCGTGTTTCGCTAAAAAAAAAAAAAGCCTGTTTAATGCGACGCTGAAACAGATGAACGGGCCAATGCGTGTAGCTACGTACCAAGTGCCGCAATCTAAACAGATATTTCGTACGAAGAATGTAATTAGCGAAACTGTCGCGGTATTCGTAGTTTCCTAGCTCTATACGTCAATGCAGAAATCAAATGCAGCGATTGAAATGGCTGGAGACATTCGCCACCATCCGCTGTGCACGCTATAATCAGGACAGAATTAGTAATTTGAAATAAAATAGTTCAGACATGTGTTCTACTTCTCGTGGTGTCCGAGATTAACGCACCCTATTGTTTACTAGTTCTCGTTTTTTATTCCTCATGATACAAATTTTTCATAATACGTGCGTGAAAATGCAGGTCACCTCGGTGAATTTCACACATTGTATCTTCTCGTGTTAGCCATGTTGCAGCGTCCTCTTGAAGCAACGTTACAACGACTTTCCTGCTTTTTTATCTTCAGGTACAGCGTCATAGTTTACACACCATTTTGAAGCTGCGTTGGATTTCCCCCACCCCCAACCGTAAGGGGAAAGTAGGCTTTCTCGGCAAATAGACTACTTCTGAAGGTGACTAGCAGGAAGTTCGAAGGAGTGCTTCCAATCGTTAGGTTGGCATATGAGCAGATTCGTGAGGTTATAATGCATTTTAAACAGTTGACAGTCAGTGTTCGGAAAAACTACAATCAACTTGTCTTACTTAATACTTGTGTTCGTTTATGAGGGCAGCTGTGACCATGTTGCGGCCTGCATCACAGTACTGGGAATTCATCGCAGTCAAAGCAGCATTTTAAGCGCATATGTAGACGCAGAAACCCACTTTAGAAAATTTACACACTATATTCTACACATCGCGACAGGCACCGTTACTTCATACCACGACGTCTTAACGTTAACACTCGGAGTCCTATTTATTACGACAGACTTATATTGTTCTCGCTAAAATTATACCTCAAGTGCTCCAAAAGATTCGTTCTTTCATGAAGTTTCAGCATTTAAATGCCGTACTATTTGTTCTGCCGCAGTTTTAATACATTTTTAAAACATATAAATGACGGACATCTAACCGATTGCGTTGGATACGGCGAATTGCAAGCTCCAAACGTACAATTGGGTTTCGTCCCTCTGTCGGTAAAAATGCTCTGAGGGTTCCACACAAACTTCATTAAGTATATATACCCATAGTTGTCCTAAACCTCGACAATTTTTGCCGTTTATCGATAGCGATTCGGGCAAGATATCGCTCCCGGAAATTTTAAGATTTTCGAAAATGTTTTAATTTTAAGTTTACATTTCTGGTTTATTTAGCATTTGATAGTGTAATTGTATAGCTACGAATTAACAATTTTCGGATTTATTCTTTTACTTGCTCTGTAAAACCTTGCTTCTTGCAAAATTTCACTGTTCTAGGTCAACAGGAAGTGCTCTATAGGTTTTAATGAGTGAGTTTGTGAATATCAAAATAAGTGACATAAAGGGTCGTATCTTTTAATTGCATTGACTTGGAAGCTTAAATTTTCACACGGCCTAAGCGGCTTCGGCATAGATATGGAAATAAAAAGCTGAATTCAAAGATAAACTTATACGACGCTGACGATGCGCTGGCATTGTTTCTCAATGGGATGTCACGCGATTGTTGAGATCCTAACCAGACGATCAGGCACATCAGAAAAGACTGCATCTTCCAATACTATTAAGGCAACTTGATATATTTCCTGAACGCATAACCAGCAGTCGTGAATCAGACTGAAAAACTGAATATTGAGATGTATTTATTCTCTCACTGTTTATCTACTAAATTACTTGGGGCATTTAAACATTGAATTCGTAACTGCTCTGTTATATTTTGAAGCACTTCGCGTTTGGCCAATGAAAGAAGAATGTGCATATATGTCAGGAAATACACTATGTGATCAGAAGTATCCGGAAACCTGGCTGAAAATGACTTAAAAGTTCGTGGCGCCCTCCATCGGTAATTCTGGAATTCAATATTGTGTTGGTCCACCCTTATTCTTGATGATACCTTCCACTCTCGCAGACATACGTTCAATCAGGTGCTGGAAGGTTTCCTGGGGAATGGCAGCCCATTCTTCACGGAGTGCTGCACTGAGGAGAGGTATCGATGTCGATCTGTGAGGCCTGGTACGAAGGCGGCGTTCCAAAACATCCCAAAGGGGTTCTATAGGGCTCAGGTAAGGACTCTGTGTAGGCCAGTACATTACACGGATGTTATTGACGTGTAATCACTCCGGTACAGACCGTGCATTATTAACTGGTCCTCGATCGTGTTGAAAGATGCAATAGCCATCCTCGAATTGCTCTTCAACAAAGCAAGAAGGTGCTTAAAACATTAATGTATGGCTGTGCTGTGATAGTGCCACGCAAAACAACAAGGGCTGCAAGCCCCCTCCATGAAAAACACGACCACACCATAACACCATCGCCTCCGAATTTTACTGTTGGCACTACGCACGCTGGCATATGACGTTCACCAGGCATTAGCCACACCCTGCCATCTGATCGCCACGTTGTGTAGCGTGATTCGTCACTCCAAACAACATTTTTCCACTGTTCAATCGTCCAATTTTTACGCTCCTTACACCAAGCGTGGCGTCGTTTGGTATTTTATCGGCGTGATGTGTGGCTTATGAGAAGCCGCTCGACCATGAATTCCAAGTATTCTCACCTCTCTCCTAACTATCATAGTACTTGCAGTGGATCCTGATGCAGTTTGGAATTCCTGTGTGATGGTCTGGATAGATGTCTGCCTATTACACATTACGGCCCTCTTCAACTGTCGGTGGTCTCTGTCAGTCAACAGATGAAGTCGGCCTGTACGCTTTTGTGCTTTACGTGTCCCTTCACGTTTGCACTTCACTATCACATCGGCAACAGTGGAACTAGGTATGTTAAGGAGTGTGGAAATCTCGCGTACAGGCGTATGACACAAGTGACACCCAATCATCTGACTACGTTCGAAGTCCGTGAGTTCCGCGGAGCGCTCCATTCTGCTCTCTCGCGATATCTAATGACTACTGAGGTCGCTGATATGGAGTACCTGGCAGTAGTTGGCAGCACGGTGCCCCTGGTATGAAAAAAGTATACCTTATCCGCAGATAGAATTTCACGGAAACAGAATTGTTCAACACAGTCAAATTCAGAAAGCCATTGTGGTTACTGAATAAGATGGCAATGAAGAAACTACTACTGTCCACCAAGGTAGAAGCAACGGAGTTATGACAGGCTTGGTACATGTTCACTTTCAAGAAGACAGGATAAGAAACTTTCCGTGGCCTTGCTGAAGAAGCCGTTCTGACTTTTGAATAAGCAATTTAAGGAAACAGTGAGAGATCGAAATCTGTTTGGTCGGTAGGGTAGAAGATTAATTATGCTATCCACGAAACATACAAGCGTTCGTGGATAGCAAGCGAAGCAGCCTGCATCACAATTGAGAAGACGTAAGTAGTCAATCGCCTATGCCATACAAACATGGAAATACGTGTGTGTGTGTGTGGGGGGGGGGGGGGGGGGCAGGAGGAAGCCGACTTACATCGGGATGACCCGACTGAGATGTGATAGCAGTTCTCGAAGCGTCCATTGTCTTCACCACTGCATTTTTCGGGTTGTTCTTCTTACGAAACCCCCACACAGCATCTCCTTCAGCTGTTTGAAATGAACCGCTCCTCAATAATAGCTCGTAGGATCTCTGTTCAAACGCTAGCAAGCTGCACGAATAACGCTCTCGAATAAACCAACTGAAGAAAACCGTAAGCGAAAATACTGAGTAAAGCTCAACCCAGAGCTTCATAGGGATTTTTTAATAAACAAGTTTTATGCCTCTTTTTTGCTCTCCCACTATAATGATTAGACGACGGTTTGTAAATTATGAAAGATGCAACCTCACGAGGTATGTGAGAAAAGTAAACAGACTGACAACAATGTGAACGGTCTGGCGACGCCGTGTTGTTGTACTTGTGTAGACTGGTGTGTTCATCCCTTCCAGGCGCTCAGTCAAGCTGCAGCTCCACACAGGCGTCACGTGAGTGTTGAAATGAAGTCGCTTTTCTGTTGCGTGTTACGAAAATGGAACAGCGGAATTTAGAGCAATGTTACGCTAAGTCTTGTGTTAAACTTTGGGAATCCGTGAGTGTGACATACGGAAAGTATCAAGAGCACAAGTTTTTCGCTGGCACAGATCAAAACACGTCGAAGATGTACCTCGCTCAGGGAGACCTTCAACGTCAAAAAAGAAAGAAAGCGTCGAATGTGTGTGTGCTCTTGGGAGATCAGACTGACGTTTAACAGTAAGGCCGGTGCGTGTTCTACAAATATGTCCCTGAAAAGCTGAGGGAAAGGATGAATAGAGTGAGACTGAAATTGCAGAGAAGTGGATACTGCATAGTGACAATGCGCCACGTCACACGGGCACTTCCATCATCGAATATTTGACCGCAAAAGGCATTTCTGTTGTTCCACCGCCCTCCTATTCACCTGATGAATTCTTGACCTTTTTTTTACCGAAATTGAGAAACGTCAATTTGGGACTTTTAAGAACATTCAAAAGAATGCGACCGACATGTTAAAGGGCATACCAGTTGAAGCCTTTCAGCGCTGCTACCAAGACTGGGAACAACGAGTCCAGTGTATAGCTGCCGAAGGAAACTATCTTGAAAGGGACAATGTTATTGTTTGGAAAAAACTTCGTTAGGAAAAAATCTGTCTCATTACTTTTCTCACACACCTCGTATATTTATTTGTGAACTACTGGAACCAAGAAAGGCAAGGAGGTTGCTACCATGTTCTTAGCCTGCAGAAAGGATTCATACTTTTTTTTTGTGCAGGCAGCGAACTGGAAAAGTTCAAGAAGTTACATTGTATCACGAGGCTCAAGATCCATCCATTGAACAGCGACTTTTTTTTCCGAATATTGGGACGATACCAGCGAGGAGGAGACATCAATGTGATGTGAAGACAATACCAGGGTCAATGGATGCTGAGAGACAACTCATGCGACTGTTGATCATTTCACTTGGAAAAAGAAATTCATGGGAAAAAAGACAAGTAATTAAGTTATAGTTACAACGCAGCCAACTTTAAAAACACAATCTGCAAATTTGCACCACGAGAAATGTTACAATCCACATTCATGAGACATATTCCTTACGAAATTTTTCTCCGAACGTAATATTTCCTTCTTTTTTTCCTCGCGTTCTCTAACCTTAGCGGAATAACATACTAATTTAAATTATTTCACAAAGGAAAATAGAGGAAGTTTACTGAGCTAATGGCTCTGAAACGACCACAAAATGCTGCGCAGATACGCAGTCCGACATCATTCGAGCAACACGCACTTCCTCTTGAAACTCTCGTATCGCTGGGTATTAGAAGAAGATGCAGCAGTCAAGAGCGACTAACATTTAACTGCACTGCATCGTAACGTATCGTCAACGCATTAAATATTCGCTAATCTGCAAGAAATGTTGAAACAATGTCCTCCATGAGTATCGACCGAAGATAGTGTGCACGTTGCATAAGACTGACGATGAAGTAACGTTTTTAATGGGAGTAACACCTTCTGTCGTTTTATAGTGTGCTGTATCCTAATATGGAAACAAAACTGGCTTGTCACCCAACATCGCTTAACACTCTGGCCTTTTAAAGAGGGCGTTATGGCGACTTTTCTTTTTCTTGTGTGAGTGATACACTACGGCAACGGGTCAAAATTGGTGTACAATAAATTGGCCTCCTAGTAAATTGTTGAATCGTGGAGAAAAAGTTTTGCGCCGCAAGAAACTCGTGGATCTGAAAACATTTCTACTACGACCTTCTACCTTTGGACTAATGAAAAATATAATGAGTGGCTCAAAGATGGAGAATTACGCACATATCTCTGGGAGGTTACCTCACCTATCAAAAGCGAAATTAAAAGATGGCGTGTTTGTTGTACCTGACGTTCTAAAAATGTTAGATTCCAGCTTTGAATAAAAAATGAATATGAATGAGAACAAGGACTAGGTATCAATCAAGGATGTTGTTACTGTGTTTTTAGCCTGCAAAAAGGGTCCATACTATTTTTCTGTGCAGGCAACTAATTGGAAAAATCCAAGAAGTTACACTGAATCACGAGGCTCAAGATCCATCCTTTGAACAGTAACCTTGACTTTTTCCGAAAGCTTGGGCGATGCCAGTGAGGAGGAGACATCAAAGCGATCTAAAGACAATACCAGGGTCTCCGGAATACCAGTATGGTGGGAGACGGCTGTTGATCATTTCACTTGCAAAAGAAATTCATGGGAGAAAGAAGAGAGAAAAGAAATATAAGCCAGTGAAAACACAATTCCTGTTTAATGAAGGTGTTTTCACCTTTGTTGTTGTTCTGGTCCGGTCCTGTGCAGCTTTTCGCACCACTCTATCCTGTGCAAGCCTCTTCATCTCCGAAAAACTACAGCACCCGGCATCCATTTGAGCCTGCTGACAATATTCACGCCTTGGCCTGTTCCACAATTTTTAACCCCCCCCCCCCCCCCCACTTCCCTCCATTATCAAACTGATGATTCCTTGATGGCTCAGGATGCGTCCCGTCAAACAATTCGTTGTTTTAGTCAGTTTTGCCATAAATCTTTTTCTCCCAATTCGATTCAGTACCTCACCATTAGTTACTCGATCTATCCATGTAATCCTAAACATTCAGCTATAGCACCACATTTGAAAAGCTTCCATTTTCTATTTATCTCAACTATTTATTTCCCATTTTTCACTTCTGTCATGGCTACACTCCAAATAAATACCTGCAGAAGAGACTTCCTTGTGTTTGATTTTTATCTTTTCAGGAAAGGCTTTCTTGCTATTGTCAGTATGCATTTTATACCTTCTCTACTGTGGCCATCACTAAGGTATTTTACTACCCAAATAGCAAAACTCATCCATTTCTTTTAGCGTCCCCTCTCCTACTGTCATTCCTTCAGCATTACCTGAGTTAATTCGACTACATTTCATTAGACTTGCTTTGCTTCTGTCGATGTCCATCTTATAACCTTTTTTAAAGACACTAGCCATTCCATCCAAGTGCTCTTCAGAGTACTTTTGTGCCTCTGATAGGATTACAATTTCGTCAGCAAACTTCATGCTTCTTCTTCTCCTTGAACCTTAATCTTCTTTCCAAATTTCTTCTTGACTTTTTTAATCTTCTTCAATATCCAGATTGAATAACATTGGGTACATGCTAAAACCCTGTCCCACTCCCTTGTGAACCATTGCTTCCCTTTCATATCCTTAGACTTTCATGTTCATACCTCAATGAAAACTTTGTTCATATTGACAATTCCACAGTAGGACATTTAAGCTCTGATATGGAAGCTGTATGAGAGGTAGTCATAAAATTTCTCATCTGGAAAAATCAAGCTGTGACCCTGAAACTTGGTGGTGGTGTTAATCCTTCTCTGCACATTCACCCTTCAGTGAGTCATTTTTCCCAAAGATTGACGGTTTGTTGGAGACCTTTGTTGTATAAAGCATGGATCAGAATACCAAAGTGATTGATAGTTGAGCATGGGAAGGAGGGATATTGTCAGTTGTCTATTAAGCGTAAGCGCAATATGGTAGCAGCATCTGTGATCTCCGAACTGAGTACGTTCATATGTTCGTTGTTAACGTGAAGTATGGAGTTTGCTTTGCCTGGTCATAATAGTGTTCCCTAAGCAATTTCTCAGTTAGCTTCACACATTCCGTAAAAGAAAGAAACCGCACAAAGAAACAAAGGAAAGAACAATCACAACAGTTATGTTAATACATCGTAATTATTGTCCACAGTTGAGTAGCAGAGCGATGTGACAATTGTGCGCAGGACAGAGGATGTGACCAAACAGTGCTCTGCTTGTTGCTATGACAGCTGTCCTGTAAACACATAGCTGTCAGTCACTTTGTTATTCTGATCCTGGTTATAGAAGTCTGCATTTCGACTGTTCAGGAAAACATCCATCTTGAAAATCAACTCGTTGTCAACCTGGAAATGTCTGAGGAGAAACGGGATTAGGCAACAAAATGATAGCTCAAGATGCAGCATGTGTGACTGTCCTGTACAGAATGAGGAGGAAAAGCACACCCTCGGACAATTCTCTGCCACGTTACATCATTACATCCTCCTGTAACTTCTTCAGGAGATTGGGATAGTAAGCTCCCGTGACAGTTTACCTCTAAAGAGCAATATGTTTTAGCATCACATCATAGTGTCCCAAAAAATTAATGAATAACCACTCCAGTTACTACAATGTTTGCCGGGCGTGGTGGCCGAGCGGTTCTAGGCACTTCAGTCCGGAACCACGCGGCTGCTACGGTCGCAGGTTCGAATCCTGCCTCTGGCATGGATGTGTGTGATGTCCTTAGGTTAGTTAGGTTTGCTTAGTTCTAAGTCTAGGGGACTGATGACCTCAGATGTTAAGTCCCATAGTGCTCAGAGCCATTTGAACCATTTTACTACAATGTTGTTTGTCTTGGTCCACGACTGGTTGTGGCGATTATGGCGAAACCAATTTCTAGTGGATCTCAGAGCAACAAATAATGCTTTACCATACCACAATTTTCGCCAACGGCCTTGCCGCAGTGATAACACCGGTTCCCGTCAGATCACCGAATTTAAGCGCTGTCGGGCTGGGCTAGCACTTGGATGGGTGTCCATCCTGTCTGCTGAGCGCTGTTGGCAAGCGGGGTGCACTCAACCCTTGTGAGGCAAACTGAGGAGCTACTTCACTGAGAAGAAGCGGCTCCGGTCTCGGAAACTGACATACGGCAGGGAGAGCGGTGTGCTGGCCACTTGCTCCTCCATATCCGCATCCAGTGACGCCTGTGGGCTGAGGATGACACGGCGGCCGGTCGGTGCCGTTGGGTCTTCATGGCCTATGGCCTGTTCGGGAGGAGTTTTATACCACAATTTTCAGATCCATTAGAAAATGGCTGCAATATGAACGCTGCAACCAAAATAAACATTGTAGTAACTGGACCAGTTATTCAAAAAAAATGGTTCAAATGGCTCTGAGCACTATGGGACTAAACTGCTGAGGTCATTAGTCCCCTAGAACTTAGAACTAGTTAAACCTAACTAACCTAAGGACATCACACACATCCATGCCCGAGGCAGGATTCGAACCTGCGACCGTAGCGGTCTTGCGGTTCCAGACTGCAGCGCCTTTAACCGCACGGCCACTTCGGCCGGCCAGTTATTCATTAATTCAAAATACAGTTGCAGAGCGCCAGCGCTTCCCAAACATGGGTAAATTGACGATAATAGTCCCAAAGGACACTCATCATCGTTTGCCAGTTGAGTCCACATGGTTCCATTGCTATCTTTGCTGTAGAATCTTCCATTCTTAAACTCAGTACTCGTTCATGGCCAAAGGTGGATAAAGACGCTATCTGATCTGGACTGACACAGCTGCAACATTTCTGCTGCTGGTTGGTTCAGAGGGCAATTTGAACGGGTGTGAGCTGGTGCCGTACTTTATATTAAAATGTGCAAAATGTTACAAACTGATTCTTACCTGATTCTCGCTTTTTTCCGATATCGTCTCAATTATGATACACAGATCTTAGACCAGCTAGGCTTCCATTTCTCTTACGATTACTGTATCTTCGGAGGTGGTCTGAAAGTTGGCCACCTTATCCTGTGTGGACAGAATAAGGTGGCTGATGCGCAGTGACCAACTTTCGTCCAGAGCTCTGGGCGAGTACCTTCGTTTGTTCGGAAGAGGAGGCCCACAGTGTTCGCCATCTTTCGGTCAGTCAGCGATGACAGACTCGAGGTGCACCTCCTCTAATCTTTCTCAAATGATTTTACAGAAACTATCTTAGCGTTACTTATAGCCTTATATGTCGGCCTCATGATGATGCACCCATTATTTCCTTAATGGCCATAGTTATTGTGATATTTACATGGAAGTAACAAACTGCCCGAAATTTGAAAAAGTATCCAATGAAAAATGGGGGCCGCTGTTATTTTATATTTGGTGCATATTACATAATATGTTGCTGCATATGAATTTTAGCTAACATATAGAATTTTTTTCAGACTTGTGTAACGGTCTCTGTCACCAATCTCGAGAAAATTGATCTGATGTAGCACACTGATGCTATTGCGTGTGCCAGCGATAAAGCCATAATGAAATACCCGCAACATTCCTCATATTTCGTAAACGGTTTCAGGTATCGAGATGAGATTTTGGCAAAGTATAGCACACAAAGAAGAGAGTATTTTACCATACGGTTATTATTCAAAACTTAATTATCTGCCATGTTATTACACTATCAACAGACTTTTTCGATGGTAGAACGTAATTTTAGGGGTCATTGATAGTTCGTGAGTTGACAAATGCTATGGGTTTTCGAACAACATAACTGAAGAGATTACATGTTTATTTTGTACTGAGGATGTGCTTTTTTTAATAAGCTACTGATCTCACTTTTCCTCAGTTCCTCACTTAATAAACCACTGTTTGAAAATTCTCTCGCAGTTGCGTCTGCACAACATGTAAGCTCCGCTGTATTCTGGCAAAAAGAATCAAATTTTAACGTGGCAGCAAGAGAAAATTCGCCACTCATGGCTCTTCTCTGGAAGTTACAAATTGTTAAGAAGCCGAGAGAAAATGGATCGCTGCATTTTCAGCGGAATTCTTTTTAGATGTTAATCAAACCAGTGCAAGTGCGGGCGCATCGGAGCTCCACTTAATATTTAAAATGTGAGCGCAAGCTTCAGTTCAGAGCGGCACCTCCCCTCCTGCTCTCGTCTTTTCCCCTACAGCGTCTGCCCGTAACCCTCACAACTACTGCTCTCCACACGCGACCTGCGGACTGCGCATCTATCGGCCACGGTATTCTGCGTGGACTCTGATTTGTTCTTCGTCGTCAGGCTTGTCTGACTACACTGGAAGCGTCCACGCCACAGAATTAACACATATTCACGACACCGCTGCTCATTTTTGTTATACTATGCGACTGCAGCGCTCCAAGTGGCCGGCGAGCTTCACTTCTGAACACAATATCACATAAGTGCAAGTAGTATCGCTTATATTGATTCGTAACATACAGCATCATCATCGTGTTTGGACCTAGGGCAGGTCTTGTAGCTCTCCATGCACTCCTGCCTTCGTTTTCTCGTAATTGCTTTCCACCCTCATACTATCCACCACCTAATATCATCTATGTTTCCCATTTATCGTTCCTTCCACAGCATCGCCAGTAAACACTCTTCTCATCTAATGTCCAAGCCAGTCGTATTTCCTCTTCCTGTATCCACACACATCAAAAAAAGTTTTGCATCACTTCGGTTCCGAGAGTTCCAGAACCTGTACAGAAAACTGGAATAGAAATCAACATAAATACAGGGTGTTTCAAAAATGACCGGTATATTTGAGACGGCAATAAAAACTAAACGAGCAGCGATAGAAATACACCGTTTGTTGCAATATGCTTGGGACAACAGTACATTTTCAGGCAGACAAACTTTCGAAATTACAGTAGTTACAATTTTCAACAACAGATGGCGCTGCGGTCTGGGAAACTCTATAGTACGATATTTTCCACATATCCACCATGCGTAGCAATAATATGGCGTAGTCTCTGAATGAAATTACCCGAAACCTTTGACAACGTGTCTGGCGGAATGGCTTCACATGCAGATGAGATGTACTGCTTCAGCTGTTCAATTGTTTCTGGATTCTGGCGGTACACTTGGTCTTTCAAGTGTCCCCACAGAAAGAAGTCACAGGGGTTCATGTCTGGCGAATAGGGAGGCCAATCCACGCCGCCTCCTGTATGTTTCGGATAGCCCAAAGCAATCACACGATCATCGAAATATTCATTCAGGAAATTAAAGACGTCGGCCGTGCGATGTGGCCGGGCACCATCTTGCATAAACCACGAGGTGTTCGCAGTGTCGTCTAAGGCAGTTTGTACCGCCACAAATTCACGAAGAATGTCCAGATAGCGTGATGCAGTAATCGTTTCGGATCTGTATCATTTCTGCCCTTTTTATTGCATGTTGTAGCACCATACAGCGAGACCTTCAGAGGCGATGGTCCAGATTGCCCAGTAGCACGTGCTCTTGCATTGATGCATGCCTGTATTCGTCGTGGCATACTATCCACAAGATCATCAAGGCACTGTTGGTCCAGATTGTCCCATTCCTCAACAGCGATTCAGCATAGATCCCTCAAAGTGGTTGGTGGATTACATCGCCCATAAAACTCCCTTTTCAATCTATCCCAGGCTTGTTCGATAGGGTTCATGTCTGGAGAACATGCTGGCCACTCTAGTCGAGCGATGTCGTTATCCTGAAGGAAGTCATTCACAAGATGTGCACGATGGGGACGCGAATTGTCGTCCATCAAGACGAATGCCTCGTCAATATGCTGCCAATATGGTTGCACTGTCGGTCGGAGGATGACATTCACTTATCGTACAGCCGTTACGGCGCCTTCCATGACCACCAGCGGTGTACGTCGGCCCCACATAATGCCACCCCAAAACAGCAGGGAATCTCCACCTTGCTGCTCTCGCTGGTCAGTGTGTCTAAGACGTTCAGCCTGACCGGGTTCCCTCCAAACACGTCTCCGACGATTGTCTGGTTGAAGGCACATGCCACACTCATCGGTGAAGAGAACGTGAAGCCAATCCTAAGCGTTCTATTCCGCATGTTTTTGGGCCCGTCTGTACCGCGCTGCACGGTGTCGTGGTTGCAAAGATGGACCTCGCCAGGGACGTTAGGAGTGAAGTTGCGCATCGTACAGCCTATTGTGCACAGTTTGAGTCGTAACATGACGTACTGCGGCTGCACGAAAAGCATTGTTCAATATGGTCGCGTCGCTGTCAGGGTTCCCCCGACCCATAATCCGTAGTTAAGGGTCATCCACTGCAGTAGTGGCCCTTGGGCGGCCTGAGCGAGGCATGTCATCGACAGTTCCTGTCTTTCTATATGTCCTCCATGTCCGAACAACATCGCTTTCGTTCACCCCGATATGCCTGGACACTTCCCTTGTTGAGACCCTTTCTGGCACAAAGTAACAATGCGGACGCGATCGAACCGCGGTATTGACCGTCTAGGCATGGTTGAACTACAGACGACAAGAGCCATGTACTTCCTTCCTGGTGGAATGACTGGAACTGATCGGCTGTCGGACCCCTCCGACTAATAGGCTGCTCATGCATGGTTGTTTACGTATTTGGGCGGGTTTAGTGACATCTCTGAACAGTCAAAGGGACTGTGTCTTGATACATTATCCACAGCCAATGTCTATCTTCAGAACTCCTGGGAACCAGGGTGATGCAAAACTTTTTTTTGATGTGTGTATAAAATTTCTCTCTCTACCCCCACTCTTCTCTGCACCTCATTAATCACTTTGTCTACCCATTTTATCCCTTCTGTCCTCTTCCAAATCCACATCTCAAATACTTGTACTCTTCTTTCTTCCTCTTTCCTCAGTGTCCATGCCTCAGCTCTGTATAATGCCACGCTCTGTAAAAAGCTCTTTGCCAGGCTCTTCCTCGTATCCCTGTCCATGCACCCACATAGAAGCCTCCTTTTTAAATGCCTTTTTGGCCATTGTTATGCGTGTTTTCACCTCCTTGTTACATCTCATGCTGTTCGTAGTTATGCTTCCCAGATCTCTGTAAGCACTAACTTGTTATAATCTTCCTGTCCTGGCTTTTTAGTTGTTCTTATTTTCTTGCACTTAACACCATAATTCTCTTTTTCTTATTAATTCTCATTCCGAATTGCTCAAAGGTCTTATTTCTTTTAAAACATCATATGATCTGTAAATCGAATACATTCTATCCTCCTACCACCAACCCGAACTCCTCTTTTTCCTTTCAAACATTTCTGAATCTTATGCGCCAAATATATGTTACAGAGTATTTCCTGTTAGAGGTATTGGTTCTTAATGAGCCTTCTATCCCTCCAGTCGAGTCCGCGTGCAAGATCTTGTTCGCTGCAGATTAAATATCACAATATTTTGGTCGTGTTGAAAGTGTAAATGTACAACAAAATCAAACGCAATATTACACATAAGAATGCAGTGCCCATCCTCTACTTGGTGCACATGCAAACCACAATATAACCACTGGGCAACTTGCACGCAGGAGGTTCAAAAATGGTTCAAATGGCTCTGAGCACTATGGGACTTAACATCTGAGGTCATCAGTCCCCTAGAACTTGGAACTACTTAAACCTAACTAACCTAAGGACATCACACACATCCATGCCCAAGGCAGGATTCGAACCTGCGACGGTATCAGTCGCGCGGTTCCAGACTGAAACGCCTAGAACCGTTCGGCCACACCGGCCGGCATACGTACAAGGTAATCGTTTAAAGCAGTGAGGTGGATGCACTACTTTTTCACTACCGAAAAGCATTTGTCTCAATACCGTTCTAATGCTTATTATCGGAAGTACCTAAAAGCATTTGTCTCAATATCGTTCTAATGCTTATTAACGGAAGTACGATCATATACGGGTATCATAGGAAATTTGTGACTAGAGGATTTCATCGTAGGGGCGATGTAGCATATTGTCTTAGACGGAGAGTCATCGATTGAAGAAAACTCTCCCAGGGAAGTTCCTTGTGACCCTTGTCGTTCATTTTAATTATCTGGCGTATAATGTTAATATTTATCTCAGAGTTTTTGCAGATGATGCTGTTATCTGTGTTGAATTATCCTCTGAGAAAAGCTTTCAAAGTGGTGCACGTACTGTTAACTTGCTTTAAACCTTCAGAAACTTAAAGCAGTGCACTTCATCATCGCTTGTTAAAGATCTTATCACACACAAATACTCCTACATAAGAAAGTAAATCTGAAATGGAATACAACATTGTAGTGCCTGTGTTATCCTGAATTATGATGCAAAGTTCCTTCAGACATGCATGCATATGGCTGACGACATACATATGTTTGGTTCTGGTCATGAGTTGTGCTCGTATAGCCAAATGGTAAGGCGACCGCTCGCGATAAACGAGAAATCCGGGTTCGAGACCAGGTCAAGCACAAATGTTCACTGTCGTCATTCCATTAAATAGCTGGTGGTTATCCATATTCGCAATTGTGAATACATTTCATGAAATGGAATGATCACATGGTCAGGTTCCTAGGTAAACCAGGTGGCAGAATGCAGTTCGCCGTTGCTGGGATACTGCGAAAGAAGTTTGCTCACAAAACAGTTAGTGCCTCAAATACTACACACCCATTTTTCTCCCCAGGGCTTACCACTCTTTGGTGAGTATGTGCTTGGCTACCAAGGTGGCCCAGCCATAGCAGAATTGCTTCCCCTTTCTGTGCTGCAAACCTACACTTCGACTATCTCTTTCATCCTCTCACTTTCTTTTGAATGGTACTTCTGGTGCAGACCTTGCTTGGACATGGTTCACGATTTGTAGTTTCACTCCCGGCGCTGTCTTCACCTTCCATTAACGATTACATGGTCCCCATTATTAGATTTGACCTGCCATATTTTCCAAATTTTCAGAAGTGCGTGTCGTGCAGAGAAGTTCAACCATTGTGGTGTAAGGTCAGCCTCTGTGCTCTTCCACCCTTCCTTCCTGTTGTCACAGTACACCCAAAACCCAGCACAGTAGCCATCCCCTTGCAGGGGAATCGTCAAATGCCTGCACGATGGTAGCCTGACCACACAGGGATCGCACTCTTTGCGCCTGTGCTGCACACTCTCCATGTATGCCATGAAGTATGTACCCATCATCACTGGGGCACAGGGACTCCCAGCAATGGATTACTGGCCCCGTAGCCATTGCTGTGGCTGGGTGGTGCCTATGAGGGAGAGCCCCTGTTTGGAATGGTTGGCACCTTGTCATATAGTTAGCACATGAAGCGACTTAAACTTTCTCTTGCTGGAGGTCACACGGCCCCATAAGTCTCTTCAAATGGAAAGGCCTCATACAATGCAACAAACTATGATCCCAATGCATTTCCTTCCCTTGCCACACTGTGGGAGTAATGCAGGACTAAACAACAAGAAGCAAAATCCTCCCCCAATACCTGGTCTACCAGAACTGATGGCGACACCTTTTTTGGCCACAAAGCCTTTATTTTTCGTGAAAAACATTGAGGGAAATTAAGGGGAAGTTGCAGCCATCTCTAACATGAAGAGCAGTTCCCTCCTCCTGCCCAGTCACAGGTGCTGCTGTCTTTCGAAAAGCTGGATGACATTCCCATGACTGCCACTCCCCAAAAGTCTCAATATGGTCCAGGGAATTATCTTTCACTGATCTTCTTCTGAAGTCTGATGATGCGTTGTGGACCGACTAACAGCAACAAGGTGTTCACTTCTGTAGGGAATCAAGGGAAACAGAGTTGCTACCAGGGCCTTCATCTTGGGTTTCAAGGGTGATATGTTGGCTGAGAAGGTCAAAGTAATGGTGTTCGAGTGTGATGTCAAACCCTATGTTCCTCCTCCTATGGGATGCTTTAGGTGTATGAAGTCTGGATGTATGTCTGCTGAGATTGTGAACATCCGTTGCACTCGAACATTCCTTGTGCCCCTTTCCTCATCTGCATAAACTGTAGCGAGCTCCACTCTCCTTGCTCACCAAATTGCTCCATTTTTAAGTGTGAGAAGAAAATCCAAGAGTACAAGGCCCTGGACAAGCTCACATATCAAGAGGTCAGAATAAAGTATGAGCATCTAAATACCAGACGAATGACACAATCTTATGCTACAGATGCAATGTTGTTGCCTTCTCTGTTGACAGTGCCTTCCTCTGTTAGGCCTCTTACAGTGGTCCCTCAGAGCTACTCCCTGATACCTGCCCCTGCACCCCAATTAGTTGAGACCCTTCTGGTACTACCAACACACTCACTCTGGGACTATTGGCTCCCCACCTGCTGAAGACGCCAGTCCCCATCCCTCCGGCTGGAGGCACTTCACCCTCCTCCAGCTTCTCTAGATAGGAAGAGGTCCCTTGTTCCTGCTTGTCCACAGCCAGATACGAACCAGTGGCTGAAGGAACTGCAGGCTGTGGCCAAGGAAGTTCTCATTCTTCCTCTGCCCCTGGAACCAATTCAGGAAAACCTTCAGTCCTTGTCTTCTAAGGAAAAGGACAAAAAGAAGTCCTCCAAGATGAAAGGAACTCTTTTCGTCCCCACGTGACTGGGCTGTGCATGTACTCCTTCTGTGGCTAAGGTGGACATCCTGGTGGCCCGAGGCACCAGATCTTCCCAGGCAATGAGCCACAGAACCTATGTAAGTGGATCCCCTGACATCTCAACTTGTGGCAGTACATGACTCTGGGACATACGTTCCTGCCCCTCCCCAGTCGCTTCATGTGCCCACAGCATTTGACAGTCTTATCCTCCAATGGAATTGTAACAGCTTTTAAGCGCATATCCGGCATTCTGTATTGCCATCCAGGAAGCATGGTTTCCAGCAACTTGGACCCCTGCCCTTCATGGCTACGAAGGTTATTTTAGGAATCATACAGAGTATGAGACGGTATTGGTTGGGGTTTGTACGCATGTGCTGAACTCTGCATACAGTGACCTTGTGCCTCTTGATACACCATTGAAGGCCGTGGTTGTTTGGGTATGGGCACATCTGGATTTTAATCTTTAATGTTTATCTCCCTCCTGATGTCATGTCCCAATATATACTGTCTGCATTACCCTCTCAGCTCCCCCCAGCCTTTCTAGTCTTCGGTGACTTCAACGCCCATAACCCTTTGTGGGGTGGAGCAATGATCACTGGCCATGGTAAAGACAGCATCTCCTTGCCTCTAAACGACTCCGTGCTCGAGTCTGCTACCTCACAAAATGACAAAAGCAAGACTCCTGGGAATTGTATGTTTCCACCTTTGTATCATGTACCTCTCCATCACAGGTATGGGCAAAGATGAGATGACTGCCGGAGTACCAAATATTTCCTTAGATGGTGCCATTTATACTGATCCAAACACTGTCACCGAGCATTTTGCTGAGCATTACGCTCTTGCACACGCATGTGAGAACTACCACTCTGCCGTTCGGCTCATAAAATAGCTCAAGGGGCAAATGTGCACATCTTTTACTACTTGCCATCTGGAGCCAAATAATGCTCTATTCAGTGAAAGGGAACTCTCCAGTGCCCTAGCCCATTTCCCTGATATGGCCCCAACATCAGACAGCACTGACAGCCAAATGCTGAAACATCTCTCAGTGGACCTTCAGCACCACATCCTCTTTAATCGGAGCTGCCATCTGTGTGGCAAAAAAGTGGGATAGTTCTGGTACTGATACTGAGTAAGAACCCCTTCTAGCTGGACAGATATTGCCCAATCAGCCTTACTGATATTCTCTGTAAGTTGCTCAAATGCATGATGAGCAAGCAGTTGTGTTGGCTCTTGAGTCTCGGGGCCCTTTGGCTGCATCTCAGGGCAGTTTTTGCAAAGGCCGCTACACTACTGATAATTGGTTCACCTGGAGTCCGCCATCCAGCTGCCCTTTGCACTTCATTGCTGTCTTTTTTGACCCACAGAAGGCTTATGACACTACATGGTGTCACCACATCATAACTACGTTACCTGAATGGGATCTCAGGGGTCCACTCCCGATTTTTGTCCAGGACTTCCTGTCACACCATACATTCCATGTTCAAGAGGCCCTTCACTCAGTACCCCCTATATCCAAGAGAAAGAGGTCCTGCAGGGCTCTGTTCTGAGTGTACCCCTCTTTCTGGTGGCCATCAATACTCTAGTGGCAGCTGTAGTGTCTTCGGTATTGCCCTCCTCATAAGCTGACGATTTTTGCTTTTATTGTTGCTCTTGTAGTACGGTTGTCGCTGAGAGTCATGGGCCCTCACCCATGGCTTTCAGTTTTCAGCTGCCAAGACTCATGTCATGCACTTCTGTCACTGCTGTGCTGCCCACCTATACCTAGAGCTTTTCCTAGACAGTCGTTTACTTCCTGTAGTTGAGACACACCACTTTTCTCAATCGTCTTCAATTCCCAGCTGACGTGGCTTCCCCACCTTCGCCAACTTAAGCAAAAGTGCTGACGACATCTCAATACATGTCGCTGCCTCAGTAGCCCTAGCTAGGCTGCAGACCACTCTGCCCTTTTGCAGCTCTATAAAGCCCTGATTCAGTCCCTTCTTGACTACGGGAGTCTTGCATATGATTCAGCATCACTCTCAGCATTGCTGCTACTGGACCCCATTCATCATTTGGGGGTCCCAATTGCGACATGAGTCTTCCATACTAGTCCTGTGAATAACCAACTAATCGAGAATGGAGTCCCTTCATTACCTCTCAGGCGCCAACAACAGCTGCTGAATTATGCTACATGCATTTGTAGCTTCCCTGAACATCCCAACTACCATGTCCTTATCCCTGGAAGGGAGCTTCACCTCCTGCAGCAGCGACCCAGAACAGGGTTTGCAATTGCTGCATGCCTCCATTGTCTCTGTTTGGCACTGCAATGTCCTCTACTGTCCCTTCTGGTCAGGGAGACATTGCTCTACCCCAAAGGCTTGTGCCCCGATCTTGGATTTGCCTTGAAGTCTCCTTTGGTCAAAAAGATTCCGTTAACCCCACGATTTATCGCCGCCTGTTGTTGGCGTTTTTGAGAAGTGACTGGGTTTGGGATTCACTGATAGCTCACAGTCGATGGACGAACAGGCTTTGCATACACACATGCACAATGCAGTGAACTCCACTCTTTGCCAAACAGCTGCAGTGTCCTCACTGCTGAATTGATGGCCATTAAATTAGCCCTTAACTTCAGCAGCCTCCACCCACTGGTTACAGTTATCCAGGATGTTGTCTCTGACCACCATCAGACTAGGCACCCAGTAGTTTTCGTTGGAGCCCTGGTTATGTTGGGATTTCAGGAAATGAACGAGCTCACCAGTTGGCCAAGCTGGCCACCAGGAGGTTGATTTTGGAAATGCGGGTCCTATAACTAGACTTTTAGTTGTTTATATCCCATTGATTTCTGGAAGTGTTGAACTCGTGATGGTCTGCCCTGATCTCCCAAATAAACTAAGGCCAATTAAGGAGACTATTACCACGTGGCAGTCTTCCCTGTGTGCTTCTTGCAATGAATCCTCTGTCCTCTGTAGACTCCACATTGGCACTACTTGGCTGACCTAAGACCACATTCTCAGACATGCGGATCGCCCTCACTGCAGATGCGGAGCCCACCTGGCTGTGAATCATATACTGCCCTAATTCGATTGCTTTGAGGTGGCATCTTAATCTTCCTGACACGATTCCTCTGGTGCTAACTCAGCCGAGGTGTTAAGTTTTGCCAGCGAAGATGGTTTCTATTCATCCCTGTAAGGTAGGGCTTTTTGGGATCATTGACAGCCTATGGATCATCCCTCTCTGGCTCCCCCCCATCCCCACCCCCTACGGGTCTCTTAGTGGCCCTTGCTAGTTGGCCCAGACTGACCTCTACCTTTCCAACTTTTTCTTCTATTTATTCCTTATCATTTGTTGGTTTTAATGCCTTGTCTTGGCTTGTCTGTGTTGTCTTTTCTCTGGGATTTATCTCTGCTTTTTATTGTACAGTCTTAGTTACACTTAGGTTTTCCAGGGTTTGCCTTTCGCTTCCTTCCTTTGACTACTACTCCTGGTTTGTCAGTTACTGGATGAAGGGACTGATGACCTTGCCATTTAGTCCTTTCACTCCAGACCAACCAACCACATGTTTTTCATTTTAAATAACTTTCAAACTTGAACACTTTCTAGCAAAATTCATACAACTGCTAATCTAATGCATTAAAATTGTTTGCAGAGCGGCACTTCATAAAATCAAATCAAATAATGCGCAATTAACTTACTCTAGTCAAGGGAACATTGTGCATGACTAAGAGACGGAAATAAAAACATTTCTACTACAAATAACTTAAAACTTATATTACAACATCCCATTATAACACTTTCCAATAAATCCAAACAACAAATGAGCAAAATACTCTGGCTGACAAATAAAGTGAGCCTAAAATAATAATTAGCCTATCAAACACACTGCCCGACACGGTTATAGGTCCTATTGTATTTATAATCTTTCAGTAATCAACACGTTTCTTACCTAATCACAGCACGCCGAGACATTTAATCAGTTATTCTTCTTGCTCCTCACACGCAAATGCAACCAAGAAACGCTAACACATAATGCAACAATAAGTACCGTCAGCCATGCACCTGACAACATTAAGAGTTTAGATGTAAATGTAGAATATGGAAACTCGTAACGTATGGTTAAATTAATGATGTCACATAAGTCGTATTTTCATTCCGCCTAAGTTCCCTTTGATTTTCCTTAATCTTCCCCTGAGAATGCAGAAGTCTGACTTCACGTGGAAAACTGCAAGGACTCCATCTTTTGTGACATTTCTATGGATTAGGGATGGCGGTTATCGCTCATACAACCAACATTCGGTTATATCGTTTTTTTTTTTCAACGCCAGTTTAACGTGACTGTTAAAATAGCCCGAAATAACCGTTTTCTGAAATAAACTATTTTCTGTTTCTTTATTATTATTTCCTATTATAAACGCAGAACTCCAACAAAGATTGAAAAATTTTGGGTCCTTCACTTTCAAGATATATAGAATAAAAATATTAAATTAAATACGCATATAAAAGAACAGTCCGTTCACTGTTCGATTCTCGAAAGGTGATAAGTGGATGAATACTGCAAAAAACCCACGAGTATTCTCCTATTGATTCTAACTTTTTGAAACTCCGCTCAAGAACAATATTGTAATCGAGGATCATACCACTGTTTGGGGGTTATGAATAATCATGCACGAGGATGACAATGAGTCTGAAGACCTATAATTTTCATGTTAATTTGACAGTTTTCAAAGAGTATAAGCAGATAAAAGTATATTATGTAGACACAGGCTGCAGATGAGCTACTTTCTATTTGTATCGTAAAGTACGAATAAATTGTAAAATTTTAAGTTTTATTCTCGCATGATGTCGCAAGTTTGTCGTGGCTCCTCCTGTTTTTAATCTATTAAAGCAAATTGAGCATTGTACTTCACCGATACCGCACTTTGCAAAATACTTCCAGATTAGGTATAGTGCCATTACGTTGTCCGACGATGGCAGTCAGAGCATACGGGGGCAAATCTTGCACACCCCATGTACACGCGTATCATCTAATAGGCTATGCCACAAGGAACCCGATATACTCTCAGCGACGCTGTACCAATTCTTATCCCATGCGTTTGTCGGCATCATTGTTAAAATAGCATTGGTTGCTTTTCCCATTTTCTATTATAACGCAATATTTCAAAGGAATGTAAATTGTACGAATCAAAATTACAACTTTTCTTTAAAAAAAAGGTTTATTTAAAAACAAAAAAGTTAAGCACTGCTGTTATTGCTTATTGATATTTCGGTTTTATCCGCGGTTATTAGTAAAAAAAAAAGGAAAAACACCCATTATACAATAGACTAGACAAATACCGAAAATACCGGTTATTCAGACCTAAAATATCGGTTTTAAGCGGTCGGTTTTTCCCATACTTACTGTGGATTCGGTCCCTCTGAAAAGTGTTGTTCTCTATCCACACTTCGAAAGGGCTAAAACAGTCATCTGGTAACAGTTGCTCTCGCCTATCTAACAGCTTCCAAGGACAACAAAAATTACATTACCAGCATTTCATTTAATTACTGACCGAAATTCAAAAATTTAAAACGGTGTCATAATCAGCTCATTTATAGCTACAAGTACGCTACAGGCCATTAAAATTGCTACACCAAGAAGAAATGCAAATGATAAACGGTTATTCATTTGATAAATATGTTCTACTAGAACTGACATGTGATTACATTTTCACGCAATTTGGGTGCATAGATCCTGAGAAATCAGTACCCAGAACACCCACCTCTGGCCGTAATAACGGCCTTGATACGCCTGGGCATTGAGTCAAACAGAGCTTGGATGGCGTGTACAGGTACAGCTGCCCAAGCAGCTTCAACACGATACCACAGTTCATCAAGAGTAGTGACTGGCGTGTTGTGACGAGCCAGTTGCTCGGCCACCATTGACCAGACGTTTTAAATTGGTGAGAGATCTGTAGAATGTGCTGGCCAGGGCAGCAGTCGAACATTTTCTGTATCCAGAAAGGCCCGTACAGGACATGCAACATGCGGTCGTGCATTATCCTGCTGAAATGTAGGGTTTCGCAGGGATCGAATGAAGGGTAGAGCCACGCGTCGTAAAACATCTGAAATGTAGCGTCCACTGTTCAAAGAGCCGTCAATGCTAACAAGAGGTGACAGAGACGTGTAACCATTGGCACCCCATACCATCACGCCGCGTGATAACGCCAGTATGGCGATGACGAATACACGCTTCCAATGTGCATTCACCGCCATGTCGCCAAACACGGATGCGACCATAATGATGCTGTAAACAGAACCTGGATTCATCCGAAAAAATTACGTTTTGCCATTCGTGCACCCAGGTTCGTCGTTGAGTACACCATCGCAGGCGATCCGTTACAGCCATGCGGATAAGACGCCTGTCAATTCGATTGATAGTGATAGAGGCCGCTGGCCGGGGTGGCCGAGCGTTCTACGGTCGCAGGTTCGAATCCTGCCTCGAGCATGGATGTGTGTGATATCCTTAGGTTAGTTAGGTTTAAGTAGATCCAAATTCTAGGGGACTGATGACCTCAGAAGTTAAGTCCCATAGTGCTCAGAGCCATTTGAACCATTTTGATACGAGGCCGTTGGGATCCAGCACGGCGTTCCGTATTACCCTCCTGAACCCACCGATTCCATATTCTGCTGAGAGTCATTGCATCTCGACCAACGCGAGTAGCAATGTCGCGATACGATAAACCGCAATTGTGATAGGCTACCTTCCTACCTTTATCGAAGTCGGAAACGTGATGGTACGCATTTCTCCTCCTTACACGAGGCATCACAACGACGTTTCACCAGGCAACGCCGGTCAACTGATGTTTGACTATGAGAAATCGGTTGGAAACTTTCCTCATGTCAGCACGTTGTAGGTGTCGCCACCGGCGCCAACCTTGTGTGAATACTCTGAAAAGCTAATCATTTGCATATCAGAGCATCCTCTTCCTGTCGGTTAAATTTCGCGTCTGTAGCACGTCATCTTCGTGGTGTAGCAATTTTAATCGCCAGTAGTGTATAAAATTACGTTAAATGTATAAGATTAAGCCAAATATTAAAGCTAGAAACGGGGTGTACGCATTGAGATAGCATTAATTACAGCGCGCGAATGCCCTGTCGACATTCATCCAGTAGCTGAGAGTGAGACAGCCCTTAGCAACTTCCAAAAAACGGTAAACATAATTTCAAACCCGTTCTATAATTTTTCTCGTCTACACGCGTAACGTCACATATTTGACACATTAACTCATTTGTGAAGTTATCAGACGCCTGAAGGTATTAAACACATCGCAGCATTCGTCAAAGAAACGGGGGGGGGGGGGGGGCTGCATGTTTACTGGTAGTATACTGTTATCAGACAGCGCGGTCAACAAGGGAAATTCCGATGTAGACTAGCCGTTAGGCGGCTTCGCACAACTTTCGATCGCACCTCCCCGTAGTCCACGAAAGTTGCCAGACGTCCAGAATAGCAGAATCTGTCGCAGCGCACTGGGGTCGGGAATTCCAGAAGTGTGTCTCCTTATAGCGGTGTCGAGCGCGCCCAGTTCTCCTGGTCGTTAGCGAGTGACGCACGCGATACCGTAACGGCTCCTGCTTTCCTGTTTTTCTTCACACGTGTGCCACCAGAGTTACTCTGTCCACAATTCAGAAGCTCCACGACCTGGGGAGTGTCTCGGGCCAGTAAAACGCCTGGCTTCGTTCACGTTTCGGACCGGAACCCCCGGAAATCGGTATCACGTGACTAGCTGCTGTACGCGCCTGCCTGCAATGACAGAACACCTGACGCGAAACTATGCTCGCGTGGAATATGACTGTATACCAGTAGCTTTAAAATTGGTTTACTTTTCCTCGTTTTGACCCCTCAGTTGTCTATATGCACTAAACAAATTAGCGAGGATACTGTAATGGCTAGCTCCTTTTAAAAGGAAAAATATGGTGCCAGTTACATTTCAGTTGTGCTTAAGGATTTTCGCCTGACAGGCAGAAAGCATGTGATTGCTACTTTTGTAACACACGTGTGACCCCGTTGTTGAAGTAGACTCAATATTGAACAGTAGTCAACATTTGTCGTAACGTTTGTGGTAAAGTTAATTATCACTGTGCAGTAAATATAGAGAAATGTGTTACTCTATTGAAGCTTTTCCCGAAAAATTAATACAAGGAGACCATACCACACGCTACTAATACATTGAGGATTGCTTTACATACATTTATACAGATATTTTAAACGCACTTATTATTATGAGCCCATAAATTACTGTAACGTTGAATGATAGTCCATTTAACTCAAGTAGAAAAGCCTTCAAATTTCATAAACACTTATCAGTTAACGCTTTGGGTAGGACACGAAACTATCATATTGTTTTAGGCGTTTGTATCACTGGTAAGGGTAGTCCATTGACATCTTCATCCCAACGAAGTTAAAACTTTCAGTCTAAAACAGAAATCCAGATTAGTATCACATGTAAGGTCATGTGTGTGTATCTCACGTCTTTGTGATAATGACTCATCCAACTTTTGTTCACTTTTGGAATAAGGCATCTTTTTAGCGAACAATGATAATATAGTTAAGGTTCCAAATCATTGAGTGGCCTTTCCTCTGAAATATTAGTGTACAGCATAGTTTCCACATAGATAATACAAACAAGAAAATGTTAATAGAATAAAGTGTATGTAAGCAACTGTTTTTCCCTTACAACGGTTTGTAACGCAGTCACTACTCCCTCTGGTGTGAAAGTTGTTGACAGCTGGAGCGACACTAGCGCTCCAAGCGGCGAGAAAGCAGTCACATGTGTCGTAAGGATACTGCTCGTTTTTAAAAATCTTCTGCTTTATTAATGGAATAATGGTTTTTGCATTCCATGCGTTAGTAAGTTATAAAGAGACGTAAGTTATTGTAAAATACATGAAAAAAAGAATCACACTGACTGTGACAAAAGAAGAAATCTTTTCGAATATGACTATATCTGCAGTTTATTCCGCTGAGAGCAACAGAATATAAACACATTTCATACGTGAGAAACATATTTCTGTTGTCTGTTGTTAATATCATTGGTTTTTTCCTCGACACGTAAAATTCTTATGGAGTCCATTTATTCGCCTTTTTTTGCACTTCACTTGATTTTCTGCTACATGAACATTGTTGTAACTGTAATTGCTTTTGCTTCGAAAGGGAATGTGTTGAAGATTTTTGCCCTTTGTGCCTCAGATTTTGCGGCAACTGTAGAATTGTTTTCTCCTATGTAGGGAAACAGTTTTATTGCATTTAACGATTTATCACGTCTATGTCGTTTTCCCTTAAGCTACAGTTGTGATGGCGTATTTAATACATTAAATAATGTAGGTATTACATTTATATAGGTTTCCTTCGTTCCACATTCACTGACTTGGCCGAAAGTGTAGGAAACAAAACTCTACTTTGTTGGATGGATATATGACGTCTTTCATTAAAAGGCCAGATTTTTTGGTGTTTACTAGCAATTTTTTGTTATTAAGGGAAAACTACATTATTCAGTAGATGTTTGTACGTTACAAGGGAATCGCAAAGAAACTGTCCTTTATGCACCGTTTCGTACCCAGGGTCCTTAGAAAACTAAATAATCAGAAACGTGCTGTAATTTTTTATTTATTGTCGACTTTTATGGCACTAAATACACTCGCTAATATAACAATTGTGGTACAAATCAATTAAATGTTAGTACTCTCACTCTTCCAATATCGTATTCAGAAATGTTGCTTTCTGGTTGCTTGGATCACTGCTATCGCTAGTGGTAACAAAACGACACGTAGTGACGCGACTCTTACGTTACTTCCTGATTCTGTTAATAGCGTGTTACATACCTTGTGTGTGTGTGTGTGTGTGTGTGTGTGTGTGTGTGTGTGTGTGCGCGCGCGCGCTCGCTTACCATGTCAATTTGAGATCTGTGTGTATGACCACTCTCTGACTCAGCATACTTATTCGGTCACTGAGTTTGTCATGGAATATGTAAATAGCAGCAGCCTCGATGTGATTTAAAATATGGATGTCGTATGAAAAACAAGAGTACCTGTTATCCCTACTTTCTTTCCCACCTTAAATATGGAGTCATATTCTGGGCTAATTTGGCAGCAGCTAAAATGAGTTTCCGGAGTACAAAAAAGGCCATTAGTATTATAAAGGCCGGCTGGAGTGGCCGTGCGGTTCTAGGCGCTACAGTCTGGAACCGAGCGACCGCTACGGTCGCAGGTTCGAATCCTGCCTCGGGCATGGATGTGTGTGATGTCCTTAGGTTAGTTGGGTTTAATTAGTTCTAAGTTCTAAGTGACTGATGACCTCAGAAGTTAAGTCGCATAGTGCTCAGAGCCATTTGAACCAACCAATTATAAAGAATATAAACCTAGAAACTCCTGGAAGCCCCTGTTAAGAACGTAGGTATTCTACCTTTATCTCCTATTTACGTTTTGGAGACTCTCGTTCTTTTAAACTAACGTTATGGGTAACAAATTGCAGAATATTTCAACAATCACAATCCTCACCATAGCAACGTTTCTATTCTAATCGTTATCTTCAGTCCGAAGACACATGTGATGCAGCTCTCCGCGGTATTGTATCCGATGCAAGCCTCTTCATCTCCGAATAATTACTACAACCTACATTCTTTTGATCCCGCTTACTGTATTCATTTGTAAGAAAAAGCAAATTCCAGCAACAAATATAAAACAGAAACAAAAACAAAGCAAGCAAGCGAAATTAGAATAAGCAAGCTATGTGAAAGTAGGCAAGCATAGCACACGTCTAGTAGCTACTTTCAGGATGGCAAACACATGTTCTCTGAAGCTGGGTGAATATGATCACGCGATGCCAATTTCCGGTCCGAAACGTCAGCTCAGCCAGGCGTTTTACTGGCTCGAGACACTCCCTGAAAGTTGGACCTAAAAGTCTCAGTGATTAGTTAGGCAGAAGCAATCGCCCAATTCTTAACTGCAAGTCTATCAGCCGAGTCACTTGGGGGAACCTGTACATTAACGTCGAATTTAGAATCAGTACAGCGTTGCATTTTTCACTGTTATAAGTTTTGCCAGAAGTGGAAATTGGTAACCTTATTCCAGTCTAACTAATTTGTCACTAGAGGTTAAGTGAGGAATGGGAGAATAGCAGTAACTTTCTATTTAGGTGGTCAGAATTGACAAAGAAACGTGGCCTTGGAGAGTATTATTATTATTATTATTATTATTATTATTGCTAGCTTAGCGCCAACTGCTGTGCTCACGTAGGCAGGCAGTATGGCTTGCAGAGATTATTTTGTTTTTATTTAATCGAATTTTTATGTTCACAAATTGCAGCACCTTGTAAGCATTTTACACTAATTAAGTCCGTATAAGCAAGGTTTTTTCTGAGCGTACTTCTGACCAAAAAGCGATTCCGGTAACTAAAGTCCAAGGTTTTTGTTAATCATGCTTTCTGCGTTCTTGTGGAGATATTTCCATAGTAATTTTCATCGCCTAACAAATATATCTTTATATCTAGCCGAGAAGTGAAATTCCAATTTTCATAAATTTAGCTTTAAAACTTTTTTTTTAATACAACGAAATGTTTTCTTAAATTTTCATCCCGTATTGCACTCCCTTAGGAGTTGAATTTCCGGAACACTGAAACACTATTTTATTTTATTTTTTTGTACTTGTAACTGAGACGTCAAATACCAGCTGTCATAGATGTAGCCTTAAAATCTTGTAGTAGTTCCTTAGCAATTAATTATTTTCAAAAAGCGTTAACGGCGTAGTTTGGTAATTTGCCGATAGTCAGCGCTAGTCGCTAACATGGCGAGTTGAAGTGCGGAGCAGGCCCCCACAATCGCACGAGTGGTCGACTGTGAAGAGCGGACAAATTGAATAGCTGGCCGGCGGCCATTAGAGTGGTAAACTGACGCGCGGATTTCGAATGTTTATACATCGCTTTTGGTTATAAAATGCCTTCCCTAGAGTTAGGTCACAAACATAAATCCTCATTTAAATACGTTACTACAATATAGTTTTTAATTTATGAACAAACAGCAACTAGTCACTGTTTATGAATTTATGTTACGTAGTACATGGAATCTGCCGTAGCTAAAAGTTATGCACTGGACCCCTGGCATTTTTCGTAGTTCATTTACGATAGATGTACGCAAAATGCATCAAAATACTCGAAGATTTGCCCACTATGTTAATAGATATTTTCTGACTCTACCTTGCTTTAAATTTTATGACGAAAAGTGCGTTATATACGGCGTAGTGCTTTGGCAACTCACGACCAAATTATCAAGTTTCAACCTAACCTAGACCATGAAAACACTACCGATCAGCCAGCTACAACAAACGAGACTTCAGGCAGGCATCCAGTATCGCATTAGTCACGATATTTACTTTCGAAGATGTACATTTCAGTCTATATGTGTGGTTTTTTCGTATAATAAATAAAACTCAACAACTGTTCCATCGAGAGAAGTTGTGAAATCAGATTACAACTACACACATTCAGTTGCATTTTATAACGATAAAAAACCTGCTAACTCAAATTTCGTGTTGCTTGCAACTCAACTTTTATAGTTAAAATAAGATGTGGTTCACAAAGAAAAATTTATCTTCTGCTGTACATGGTCTGGAAAACGAAAGATGGATGGAACAGCATCATCTTTCAGCTTTCTGCGATTTACGTAATTTTCAAGGAAACAACTTTCTTCAAAATGATCGGAACATATAAAATGGTATTCTGTCGGTCGGAAATCTTGCCTCCTGACAGCGTGTAACCATTTTTGTAACAGCTGTGGTTTTGAGAAAGGAAACCTGCAAATATATGCACAGACATTATGCTAATACCGTGTTACAAAAACATTTACTAAGCAAGTGCACTGACATACAAAACAACTTAAAATATCCACATACCTGTGAAATGTAATATTCGTTCCTTTCTAAAATTTATTTGTAAAATTAATCGCTGCACAACTCTTCACCATTGCACTTCTTTTGATTGGAACGTACAGACAGTAGAATTACGAGTAACAAATACTGTATGTACGCCCCAACAAATATACAACGTTGAATCAGGGTCTTCATAAACAACAGTACTACACAACACATCAGACTACAACCACTATAATGGCGTCCAGCCGAAGGTTCAAATTATCCCGCGACTGCAGCGCCATCAGTGAGTCTAGTTATTTTTTACAAGGTCTTTGGTGCGGAGCGAGCTTTCTGTTTGTTGGAGTTCGACAAAAACAAGTGTGCTATAGCTGTTCAACGGATGTTTAAAACCAAGTATGGTAAGAAGCCACCAACAAGGAAGGCCATTTACCACTGGCACAGTAAATTCGTTACGACGGGTTGCTTCTGCCCTGCAAAGAGAAGCGGACATCCCAGTGTAAGTGAAGTGAATGTGGAGCGCGTACGAGGAACATTAATGAGTGCAAAGAAATCGGTGCGTCGTGCATCCCGTGGACTCGAAATGGCTCCAAAGACAGTGTGGAAAGTCCTGCGACAGGAGCTGTCTATGAAACCATTCAAATTGGAGCTAGTGCACAAGGTCAATGACGGCGATGCCGTTGCTGGGAGGCGTATGACAAGAATTCGATTACCGTATTAACGTATGCCGGGTCACTCATGGTTCGCATATTGAATGTTTGTTTGAAAAAAAAAACTTTAAAAGTTTCTCTTCAAAATGCAACATGTATGATAGCTGTATACTGTTTAGTTCTTGTGCAATAAATACTTGGAAGTGTTCAAATGGCTCTGAGCACTATGGGACTCAACTGCTGTGGTTATCAGTCCCCTAGAACTTAGAACTACTTAAACCTAACTAACCTAAGGACATCACACACATCCATGCCCGAGGCAGGATTCGAACCTGCGATCGTAGCAGTCGCACGGTTCCGGACTGCGCGCCTAGAACCGCGAGACCACCGCGGCCGGCTTCTTGGAAGTGTTCCCAGGCTTTATGTACACCCTGTATTTTACATCACTTAGTGGTTGATTTTCCAAAAATGCTGAACCATGTATTGTTTGCAGTAGCCGAACGGTTCTAGGCGCTTCAGCCTGGAACCGCGCGACCACTACAGTCGCAGGTTCGAATCCTGCCTTGGGCATGGGTGTGTGTGATGTTCTTAGGTTAGTTAGGTTTAAGTAGTTCTAGGTTCTAGGGGACTGATGACCTCGGAAGTTAAGTCCCATAGTGCTCAGAGCCATTTGAACCATTTTTTTATGTTCTGCACAAATGATTAGCATTTGAATCATGTCTGCCCGTGAGTTCGAGATCAACATTTACATCGGCACAACACCACTTACCGGTAAAATGTGCCTGCGGCTCTCGTTGTCGCTGTAAACGAAGATAAACGGATCAGTGAGACTTGAGGAGACGTGCATGATGCCTCCAAGACGTATGCTCGAACCGTACCATCAAAACAGTGAGTTTGAAAGAGCACACTATTGGCGTGAGAGAATGTGATGCGTCCATCCATGATATTGCTGCTCGTGTGGTACTCCGAACTGCAAGGGTTGTGTGCAGAATGGTTCACGGAAGGCTGTGGAACACGACGAGATGTGGCGGGTCACACCACCCACTAGACCCCCCACCCCCGAGAAGATAGACACCTGATTCGAACAGCATTGCAGGACAGATCTGCGTCCTCCTCGCCTCCGGCACAACAGTGTCATACTATCAGAGGTGAAGGTCCGTCGCCGTTCATTAAGGCATGGGTTACATACACGTCGTCCATTTCACCGCCTACCTTCCACGAATGTGCAGAAATACGCTAGACGGCAGTGAGGTATGGAACGACATCATTGCGGGCAGGAATGGAATCAGATAGTGTTTTCGGACGAATCCAGGTTCTGTTTGCTTGAAAATGATGAGCACCTTTTGGTTCGCCGCAGACAGGAGGAGCGGCGTCAGTGTCTGCTTTCGCACAAGACCTACAGCGCCAAGTCAAGGCGTTATGGTGTGGGGTGCTCTTGGGTACAACCACAAATCACAGTTGGTGCGTGTCCAGGGCACTGTGACGAGTGTGACCTATGTGAATGACATGTAGCCATACCTTTTCTGCACAACACCTCTGATGCCATTTATCAGCAAGACAATGCACGACCACATGTTGCTGCACGAACACACGCCTTCCTGGCATCACGGGGTGTCAGCCATTTGCCATGGCCCGCCAGATCACCAGATTTGTCGCCAGTCGAAAATGTGTGGGATATGGTGAAACGAAGAATGTAGAACAATGCCAACCACCACCAATGAACTTTGGAACCAGGTGAATGCAGCCTTATACGCGTCGACGTCATCACACATGGAACAAGTTATCAGGGACCACGGCGGACCCTGTGCCTACTAGGCAACAGGATACATCCTGAACCGAGGTGACTAAAATGCTAATCATTTCTGCAGAACATACTGATGTACATATCCTGTGAATATGAACGTCGTATCTCTAGTCGTTCAAGATGTTCTGCTTTTTCTGAGCATGAGAGTATGTGGTGTGCTGTTCCTATGGAAATGAATCTTAAAATCGAAAGTATCCACTTAACACTGAGTGACTAATAGTTTCTCCTGGAGCCAAAAAATGACGCAGAATAGTATGCCATAAGACAATAATGAATGAAGAAATGCCGCAGGGTAGCCGCGCTGTCTAGGTCGCCTTGACAGGTTCGCGCGGTTCCCCCCGTCGGAGGTTCGAGTCCTCCCTCGAGCATGGGTGTGTGTGTTGTCCTTAGCATAAGTTAGTTTAAGTTAGATTATGTAGTGTGTAAGCCTATGGACCGATGACCACAGCAGTTTGGTCCCATAGGAACTTACCACAAATTTTAAAATTTCAATGAAGAAATGAAAATAAGCAAAGATAACTGTTTGTCAATTGCACCTCAAGTTTATTTTCTGTAACATTTGAGAAGCTCTGCAACGCGACAAAGCAAGCAAAAGGCTGAATAATGTGATGAAAGTGTTTCAAGTTATTCGTTTGCTGCTCTTCTCTCATGCGTTACTGTTGAGGGGCGTCGCGTCGCGTTGTACAAAACTGAAGGTACTGTTGCAGAGTTGTGTCAAAGTCAAATGTGCACTGTTTTTACGCTCATAGCCGGGTATTGAACATATTCAATAGTTAAAAATAAATGTTCTTATCACCTTAGTGTTTACAATAAATGTACTGAACGTCTTCAGATTGTTTAAAAACGAAACACTCATTACCATCTAATCAATATTTGCTTAGCTCCGACGTAAGATCCAGCTTTGTCACGCCATTCACGGATCAAAATAAAAAAAAAATGTAAAGAAAACTCTTAAGTGACTACAAATGAAGTTACATCCATTGGACTACGCAGATGAAGTAACAATCCAAACGAACCTACAACGGTCACATCAGTAGGCGTACAGTCTGTGTACACTGGGTGAGTAATTAATATAGACGAGTACGTTGCAGTGTGTACAGAGCGTAACTGCGTACCAGAGGTAAACACTATCAGCAAACATCACACGGCGCTGTTATAGATTCCCATAAATATATTTCCTCTGACATTATTTATTTTATTTTTTCATTCGAATAAAGTCATAGGATATTGTTCGCTGGGAGGCCACCGAGGCGTCGTTCCACCGCCTAATTGCGATTTATCTTTGTCACACGTAATGGCACCTTTCCTTCGGGAAGTGTGTGCTGTTTGTCCAATGTAGGTGATTGATGAGTGCTTATTGTCATGTTTTTATGGATGACGATGGAAAAGAAGAAAGAAGGCGAAACTTGGCGCGGCGCAACCTACTCTTAAACAACTCTACGGGACCCGCCGGGCTGTTTTCCATTCGACGGACGAATTCTCAACAATTTCAGGCGCCCCTCAGTCCATGAGACGCTGCGCAGAGCTTTGGAATTTACTCCAGGAAATTGGCGGAAAGTCTGGTGATCATGAATTGTAGGCCACCAGCTCTTCTTGCTTTACCGGTTAAATATTAGCTATGAAAATTTCTTCGAACTAGCTACTTCACCATCCGTATGTTGACGACATCGACTATGGAGACGTGTGAATCCCATGAGTCATGCCAGAAGCGTACCGTAATATAGAAAGTGATCTTGAGAGAATACCTCGCCACATCCCACATCCCACTTACGTTTTGCATTGTTTCTCTAGACTGCTTAAGCCAAGTTGTAGGATAGTTTAAGGGATGGCTGACTTATTTTCTCCTCACTTCTGACTAACATGGGCTTTTTTGTTGTCTTAGCACGCATAAATACTCGAAGCTAACTAGCAAGTAGCTTTTGTAGCTCTAGAGAACCACGTATGTAAATTTTTCATAGCTAAGTAACAAGCTTTCATTTAAACCCGAAAGCACTTCAGCTTCTGTCCCTGCGTTGCCGTGGAAGCAATGTAAATGTTCCGAACGCCGTATGATTAGCGCACAAGGCGTGTTACATGTTGCTACTTTAGAAATTAAGATCCCAGATAACTAGGCCACACAAAAACTTCAAATCTAAGAAAAATCATCCTTGATAAAACGAGTTAACTTCTGAATTAAGTATCATCTTGGCAAGCTTCTAATTCAACAATAGAATAAAAATAACCCGCAACACAGATATCATTTTCATTGTTCCTGTGTTTAACTCGAATAAGTAAATGTAACACACACACATTCGGAGTTCATAAAAGGCTAATGAACCAGCTCACAAATTCCAGCGATTACATGCAATAGTGTAGTGACCATGGAGATATAAAAAAGAGGAGTTGTCATGGCGTCACAGAACTTAAATCCAACGTCCGCCATGTTAGTTGCAACGAAACATTAACTTCTGGTAGAAGTGTTTTATCAAAAATGCCAGCTTGCATCTTTTAAGGTGTAATAATCGTTCCGGATTATGGTATAAATTGTAAAGGAATCAGATTTCATTCGTAAGTGGGCTTGTTAAAGTGACATTTTCTTTTACATACATGAATTATTTTTGCGCTGTTTCCTTTTATGTACGATACTGGTTTTATTTCTGTCATTTGATTTTAGATTTTCTATCAATCCAACTCGAAAATCTCTCTGGGTGAACGCTGTTAGAAGGGAAGATTGGAAACCGACTGAACATAGCAAAATACGTTCTCAGAATTTTCGGGACATCAGAGATAGAACATCAGTTTAGTCAGTCCGTGTTTAGGAAAATGCTGGATTACGAAAGCAGCTTTTTCACATCGCGTACTTTTCTTCTTGGTTATTAGGAACGTATGCTTCCTATTACTGAATCAAATATACATTTAAGACCAGAACAACGGCTGAAAATGCGTTCCAGACACTGTGTTATGCACAAAACTTCCATAACATTTTTTGTTTAAAGCAACTGCTTTGTGCACACAACAGAAATTAAAAACCAATCGCAAACAGTCGTTTGCTGATGTTTTGGGGCATCTAATATGGCAGCGCCAGCTTCAAAGCAATATACAGCGTAAGTCTGTAACGTCATCTCACCTTTATTACCCCACCTTATACAGGCTATTTCAAGAGGCTTAGTAAATATTTTAGGAAGTGGGAGTACAGTTATGGCTGTTAGAATGTGAGCCAAAAAAAAGTCCACAGGAGATGTTAAGGGAAAGTAAATAATAAAGTTGAAAGCTGACTTTCAGACATTTCACGTCCCACTTCAGAGCACTTGAGAAGTCTATTGACAACACCACGTGTTTGCGTTCTTTTATGAGAACAGCACTATTCATAATCCGAGCGATCAGCTAAGCAGGTCGGTAGAAGGAAGCGCTAGCCCTCGATGTAGTAAAGTTTAGTCTGCTTGCGTCAATTGTTGTTTTCGAATGTAGATCATGCTGATAACAGGTAGTTCCAAATGTACCTCTAGAATATGCTGTCTACTTTGCATTCTCTTATTGTAGGTATGTTATTGTCTTTGAATTTAACCAACCGTATAACATGCCGTGAAGAAAAAATATGCTCTCGTGAATTAGCGCTTTCTTCCGTCGACCCTTTCAGATTGTCTACTGTGTTTATTGTTTTGTAGACTTCGTCTTTATCGCCGCCACAGTCGAAAAGCCTAAGGGGGTAAGGCCAAAGGATTTTGGTGGAAAAGAAACTAGAACATTTCTTCCATTCTATCTTGTGGGGAATGATAGGTTTAGGCTGTATGTCACATGACTCCTAGAACTGGCAGGGCTCCATCAGGCTAGAATAACAATTTTCCACTAATGGTGTAAGCTCGTTTTCGAAAAATACACTCCTGGAAATTGAAATAAGAACACCGTGCATTCATTGTCCCAGGAAGGGGAAACTTTATTGACACATTCCTGGGGTCAGATACATCACATGATCACACTGACAGAACCACAGGCACATAGACACAGGCAACAGAGCATGCACAATGTCGGCACTAGTACAGTGTATATCCACCTTTCGCAGCAATGCAGGCTGCTATTCTCCCATGGAGACGATCGTAGAGAAGCTGGATGTAGTCCTGTGGAACGGCTTGCCATGCCATTTCCACCTGGCGCCTCAGTTGGACCAGCGTTCGTGCCGGACGTGCAGACCGCGTGAGACGACGCTTCATCCAGTCCGAAACATGCTCAATGGGGGACAGATCCGGAGATCTTGCTGGCCAGGGTAGTTGACTTACACCTTCTAGAGCACGTTGGGTGGCACGGGATACATGCGGACGTGCATTGTATTGTTGGAACAGCAAGTTCCCTTGCCGGTCTAGGAATGGTAGAACGATGGGTTCGATGACGGTTTGGATGTACCGTGCACTATTCAGTGTCCCCTCGACGATCACCAGTGGTGTACGGCCAGTGTAGGAGATCGCTCCCCACACCATGATGCTGGGTGTTGGCCCTGTGTGCCTCGGTCGTATGCAGTCCTGACTGTGGCGCTCACCTGCACGGCGCCAAACACGCATACGACCATCATTGGCACCAAGGCAGAAGCGACTCTCATCGCTGAAGACGACACGTCTCCATTCGTCCCTCCATTCACGCCTGTCGCGACACCACTGGAGGCGGGCTGCACGATGTTGGGGCGTGAGCGGAAGACGGCCTAACGGTGTGCGGGACCGTAGCCCAGCTTCATGGAGACGGTTGCGAATGGTCCTCGCCGATACCCCAGGAGCAACAGTGTCCCTAATTTGCTGGGACGTGGCGGTGCGGTCCCCTACGGCACTGCGTAGGATCCTACGGTCTTGGCGTGCATCCGTGCGTCGCTGCGGTCCGGTCCCAGGTCGACGGGCACGTGCACCTTCCGCCGACCACTGGCGACAACATCGATGTACTGTGGAGACCTCACGCCCCACGTGTTGAGCAATTCGGCGGTACGTCCACCCGGCCTCCCGCATGCCCACTATACGCCCTCGCTCAAAGTCCGTCAACTGCACATACGGTTCACGTCCACGCAGTCGCGGCATGCTACCAGTGTTAAAGACTGCGATGGAGCTCCGTATGCCACGGCAAACTGGCTGACACTGACGGCGGCGGTACACAAATGCTGCGCAGCTAGCGCCATTCGACGGCCAACACCGCGGTTCCTGGTGTGTCCGCTGTGCCGTGCGTGTGATCATTGGTTGTACAGCCCTCTCGCAGTGTCCGGAGCAAGTATGGTGGGTCTGACACAGCGGTGTCAATGTGTTCTTTTTTCCATTTCCAGGAGTGTAGATAACGGGACCTGTAATTCTTGAAAACGTGTGTTCACAAAAGCAGGTGGTTTTCGTCGGAGTAACAATGAGAATTAAGTGTTATTGATATCGTCAGGTGTGATAATGTACACACTAGTAATGGATTCCTTGTTGTATTTAAATGAGCCGGCCGCTCTGGCCGAGCGGATCTAGGCGCTTCAGTCTGGAACCGCGCAACCTCTCCGGTCGCAGGTTCGAATCCTGCCTCGGGCATGGATGTGTGTGTGTCCTTAGGTTAGTTAGGTTTAAGTAGTTCTAAGTTCTAGGGGACTGATGACCTCAGATGTTAAGTCCCATAGTGCTCAGAGCCATTTGAACCATATTTAAAAGAACCAACGACAAAATTCTAATCCTCTACCTTCACCTCTTTCCCGAAGGTGTTGACTCCGCTCTCTTCTGTATTCTCTGCAAGCAGTAGCAAGTTTTCTATCACAAAACCCGTACGAAAATACGATATCGGCATACTCAGCATTTGTAAGTACGTTTGGCATTATTAAACGATTCAGTAGAAACAGCCATCATACCATAATCGCAGTTGAAAAGTTCGGTTATGTAAATTCAAGCATAACTTGAACTTTAAAAAAATGAAATTCCGTAAATAAGCCCACGGCAACTGGAGTACCACCACGTGAAATGAAAATTTCTCTGCAACCAGCTGTATCTCTGTAACATTCTTATCCACTTCAAAAAGACCTTAAGTCTGTGGAGAAGATTTAAAACGATAGTTCATAGCTGCTTCCAGGCAGTTGTCAGTATTAGCTGAATTGTCAGATCACTGGACGTACCCTTGGAAAAAAGCTTGTCCTTTGGAAAATAGATCACTGAAGTATTTAGAGCTCCACCACGGATATAAAAATACAGAAATGTGTGCGTGCGCTGCACTTGTCACTGACACGAATAATCACATCTGTGAAATTTGAGATTAGTGAGTGATCTCAATAAAAAGTAGTTGTAGGTGCGTAAAAACATTGTCACGGCTCATTTTTAAAATTATAACCAATAGGGACCAAAACAGGTTGTGACAATAAATAGCTATTTTTTAAACTAGAGTTGCTATTTATTCAAACTGATAACAGTTGCTCATTCCCTATGTCCAAGAAGAGGGACATGCCTGAGAGAATGAGATTCCTTGTGTAAAGAAACACAGGAAACCGACCGGTGTTACGGAAGCCTTCGTGCAGGGAAACGGAAGAAGCCAGCCGCATCCTCCGACATAAACATCCGGTTTTACTGAGGATATTACAGCCCAGTCGTGGAGTAGAAATGCTCTGTAGCGAGAATTCGAATACACAGAGCACATTTTTATCTGCAACGTACACTGCCTCTAAAGCCACGCGTCTCCGGTATGGCGTGAGTTTGATCGTAAGCTTCCGCTAGATTCTGAACGTAATTACATTTCTATTAAAGACAGATCCTTTTCTAAAGTACGGTGAGAGTTCCATATGAGTGTCATAGGCATCTTAATTTATGTACGATATCTGGACTGAATTTAGTCAAAAAAAATTGAGTTAGGATGAGGTTGTCCATCAATGTTCCATCCCGTTGCACGCCTTTATCTCATTTTCTGATAGTTGCATCATGCGTCAGTGGAACACTGAACGGTTGCAGGTGACGAAACAAACTACGGTCGCCCAAATCGACCACAAAGGCATGGCGGACTTAATGTCAGTCTCACTGCTGGAAGGAGGTTCTGTTTACTAGACTGTGCATCGGACATAGCCCTTTAACACAAGACTTCCTCCTCCGGCGAGAGCATCCTCTACTCTGTGAAGTTTGTGGTGTGCTACTTTCAGTTCGGCATATTGTGGTAACGTTCGTCCTATGTACTGATATCAGAGCAGTCCTCAGTCTCGATGAAGACCTGCCCACCATCCTCGCAGACACTGATTCCAGTGTTACAAGGATGGTGAAATTTTGTGAACTGTCAGGGCTCATCCCTAAATTGGTGGGTAAGGGAGACAGACTTTAATACTTTATAAGCTGCTCAGCATGTGGTGACAGCCTTCGTACCACCCATGTGTTTAGTATGCTGACTTTTCGTCAGGGCGCTGATGACCACAACGTCTAGCGCCCCTCACCTCAAATCATCTACATCTACATATATACTCCGCTAGCCACCAAGCGGTGTGTGGCGGAGGGCACAATTCGCGCCAAAGTCATATTTCCCCCTTCTGTTCCACTCGCGGATCGCGCGAGGGAAAAAAGACTGAACGCCTCAGTACGAGCTCTTATTTCCCTTATCTTTGAATGGTGATCATTGCGCGATTTGAAAGTTGTTGGTAATGATATATGCTCTATGTCCTCGGTGAAGACCGGATTTCGGAATTTAGTGAGCAGCCCCTTCTGTTTAGCACGCCGTCTATCTGCAAGTGTGTCCCATTTCAAACTTTCTATGAGATTTGTAACGCTCTCGCGATGGCTAAATATACCAGTCACGTATCTTGCCGCTCTTCTTTGGACCTTCTCAATCTCCTTAATCAGACCCAACTGGTAAGGGTCCCATACCGACGAACAATTCAAGAAGACTGGACGAACTAACGTATTGTAAGCTATTTCCATAGTTGAAGGACTGCATCGCTTCAGGATTCTACCAATAAACCAGAATCTAGAGCTCGTCTTACCCGTTACTTGTGTAATTTCATCATTCCATTTGAGATCATCTCTAATAGTCACACCCAGATACTTGACGGATGTTACCTCTTCCAAAGACTGGGCATTTATTTTGTACTCGTACATTAAGAACTCCTCTTTTAAGTTTGAGCACATACTGTGAAGTAGGCTGTTCTAAAATGATCCAATCCTCAAATAAACTGTACGAGGACAAGTTTTTAAATGAAACAGACGTTATGTTTCTAAGGAATACAGCCATCTCAAAAATGAGATCGACAGGAAGTGCAAAGTGGCTAAGCAGGGATGGCTAGAGGACAAATGTAAGGATGTAGAGGCTTATCTCACTAGGGGTAAGGTAGATACTGCCTACAGGAAAATTAAAGAGACCTTTGGAGAAAAGAGTACCACGTGTATGAATATCAAGTGCTCAGATGGAAACCCAGTTCTAAGCAAAGAAGGGAAAGCAGAAAGGTGGAAGGAGTATATAGAGGGTCTATACAAGGGCGATGTTCTTGAGGACAATATTATGGAAATGGAAGAGGATGCAGATGAAGATGAAATGGGAGATACGATACTGCGTGAAGAGTTTGAAAGAGCACTGAAAGACCTGAGTCGAAACAAGGCCCCGGGAGTAGACAACATTCCATTAGAACTACTGATGGCCTTGGGAGAGCCAGTCCTGACAAAACTCTACCATCTGGTGAGCAAGATGTATGAGACAGGCGAAATACCCTCAGACTTCAAGAAGAATATAATAATTCCAATCCCAAAGAAAGCAGGTGTTGACAGATGTGAAAATTACCGAACTATCAGCTTAATAAGTCACAGCTGCAAAATACTAACGTGAATTCTTTACATACGAATGGAAAACCTGGTAGAAGCCGACCTCGGGGAAGATCAGTTTGGATTCCGTAGAAATAATGGAACACGTGAGGCAGTACTGACCTTACGACTTATCTTAGAAGAAAGATTAAGGAATGGCAAACCTACGTTTCTAGCATTTGCATACTTAGAGAAAGCTTTTGATAATGTTGACTGGAATACTCTTTCAAATTCTGAAGGTGGCAGGGGTAAAATACAGGGAGCGAAAGGCTATTTACAATTTGTACAGAAACCAGATGGCAGTTATAAGAGTCGAGGGGCATGAAAGGGAAGCAGTGGTTGGGAAGGGAGTGAGACAGGGTTGTAGCCTCTCCCCGATGTTATTCAATCTGTATATTGAACAAGCAGTAAAGGAAACAAAAGAAAAATTCGGAGTAGGTATTAAAATCCATGGAGAAGAAATAAAACTTTGAGGTTCGCCGATGACATTGTAATTCTATCAGAGACAGCAAAGGACTTGGAAGAGCAGTTGAACGGAATGGACAGTGTCTTGAAAGGAGGATATAAGATGAACATCAACAAAAGCAAAACGAGGATAATGGAATGTAGTCGAATTAAGTCGGGTGGTGCTGAGGGAATTAGATTAGGAAATGAGACACTTAAAGTAGTAAAGGAGTTTTGCTATTTGGGGAGCAAAATAACTGATGATGGTCGAAGTAGAGAAGATATAAAATGTAGACTGTCAATGGCAAGGAAAGCGTTTCTGAAGAAGGGAAAATTGTTAACATCGAGTATAGATTTAAGTGTCAGGAAGTCGTTTCTGAAATTATTTCTATGGAGTGTAGCCATGTATGGAATTGAAGCATGGACGATAAATAGTTTGGACAAGAAGAGAATAGAAGCTTTCGAAATGTGGTGCTACAGAAGAATGCTGAAGGTTAGATGGGTAGATCACATAACTAATGATGAAGTATTGAAAAGAATTGGGGAGAAGAGGAGTATGTGGTAAAACTTAACAAAAAGAAGGGACCGGTTAGTAGGACATGTTCTGAGGCATCAAGGGATAACAAATTTAGCATTGGAGGGCAGCGTGGAGGGTAAAAATTGTAGAGGGAGACCAAGAGATGAATACACTAAACAGATTCAGAAGGATGTAGGTTGCAGTAAGTACTGGGATATGAAGAAGCTTGCACAGGATAGGGTAGCATGGAGAGCTGCATCAAACCAGTCTCAGGACTGAAGACCACAACAACAACAACAACAACAACATTAATGGGGATTTTCGCCTTGTTATACGCAGTAGGTTACACTTGCTAATATTGAGAGATAACTGCCAGTCATTACACCACGAATTTATTTTCTGCAAATCCTCATTGATATGTTCACAACATTCGTGTAATACTACTTTCCTGTAGGCTACAACATCATCGGCAAACAGTCTAAGGCCGCTGTCAATGCCATCAACCAGATCGTTTATGTTAATCGTAAAAAGCAGAGAACCTATTACGCTGCCCTGGGGCACACCTGAAATTACGCTTGTTTCTGTTAAAGTCACCCCGTTCAGGACGACATACTACTCCCTGTCTGTTATAAAACTTTCTATCCAACCGCATACGTCATCGGATAGACCGTAATAATAATCATCATCATCATCAAAAAAATTGATTATGCAGGGTATACGAGAACATGTCCTACTTCAGGGCATCAAGATATTGCAAAAAGTTCATATGAACGTCGGTCCGAAAATCCTTAAAGGTGTGGAACCTTTCTGGTACTCCAGGTTGTGTAATATACCTCGGATTTAGATTTTTACTCACTTTTTCGTTTACCCTTTCTACTTTACCTGCGATTACAACTATATGTTTAGTATTTTATCCATCATCAGCACTGTAGTTGTATGTATCGAAATAATCAGCAACCAGCTGCATAAAAGAAATTTAATTTTTTAAACGGTTTCAGACACTTAGTGCCCTTACTCAGAAGGTTATAACTATGCATTATTTGCGAGTGTCAACAATAAGATGCATGCAGCATATTGTTATGATCATATGGTTCACAGTGCCTGTACTACGTTATGTTACATGCGTGTTATTGTTGACAGTCACAAATAACACGATAGTTAAAATCTTCTGAAGAACGACACTAAGTGCCTGAAACCCGTTAAGAAATTAAATTTGCTGATTATTTCGATATACTTTTGTGTTTACTTCATTTGATATCCGCCACAAGTTGCTACACCCAGCTTTATATCTAAATCGCTCGTCGCTTTACCACAGTAGCTCTTAGATAGCATATCACCAGTCTACCTTAAATCGTGCGTTCCAGCGACGAACATCAACTGAAATTGTTCCTTAGAATTAACTTCAGTGTAACAAATGAGAATCGTAGCAGAATAAACAAGCTGCAAAATAGTTTTCCCATTCAGAGATTGTGATGCACAAAAATCAACGGTCGTGTAGACAGTACAACCTTAGCCTTTCGCCTACACTGCTATAGTCATTTAGGACACGGATAATCAGAGCGTTGTGGACAACACTTAGTACTTAGCGCTTTCTTCCCTCCCTTTGGGAATGGGATTACGTAAAGTAAACTGTAGGAAACCAATGAAGGTAGCAATACCATCATGGATATTCTGTAGTGGTATATTCTTATGATATGAGTAGCTCAAAGAAACCAAACTCAGATGGAATAAAAGCTATTTTGCAATACTGATGATGGGTGTGAGGTTTCGTCATTGGTGCTCTGACCAAATATTAGGACTAAACGTATGCTTATATCGAGCATGAACGTATTATAGTATCACGTGCTGTCTTGATGAGAGATGGAGGTGAGTAATGAACATCAGTACTGCGTTTTGAGTTTATCATTGCGCAACGATTTGATGTAAAAACTGCTGGAAAAACGAAAGACTGCGGATATTTGAGACAGATATCGGCTGCAACAGGGCCTATGGGCATGAATTGTAATGCTTTCCGCAACAATCAGGTGGAAAAATAAACTTCAATTTACAATTGTTGGGCAAAAATATGGAAACAGCGCGAGAAATGCATACTTGGACAGAAGCTGTTGTAACTAACCACGAACGACACCTGTACAGTGGCCTTAATACGTTGCAAGAATCTGTCGTGGTTGCCAGTGTTCCGTGTAGTTGTGAGTGCGTTACGTCGGAACTAAGTGACTTTGAAGGTAGGCAAATTGTTGATGCTCGTATAATGGGTGCTTCAGTATCAGAGGTAGCCAAAGTTTACTGTGTTTCAATAGACACCGCATACAGAAAAAGTGGATAAACATCTTCCGCTAAGTCACACCGCGGATGAGAGTGATTGAGTGATCGCGACAGACGGTTACTGAAGAGGATTGTGACCAAAAAAATAAGAGGACTGCAGCTGCAAATGCCATTGCAGAGCTGAATACCGCGCTCGAGAACTCAGTCAGCACAAAAACCCGAAGGGAGTTCCATAAGCTGGAAATTGCAGGGCAAGCTGAAATCCCAGAACCACTCACCAGTGACGCAAATGCCCGTAAGAGGATGATGATTGGTTTGTGGCGTGCTTAAGTGCGCGGTCATCGGCGCCCATACAAAGGTCCAATTTTTTTCAAAGTCCAATTTTTACACCGATCAACTGTCACGGATGATGACGATGATGACGATGATGATGATGATGACGATGACGATGATGATGACGATGACGACGATGATGATGACGACGATGATGACGATGACGACGATGATGATGATGACAACACAAACACACACACAGTCCCCGGGCAGAGATAATCCCCAGCCCGGCCGGGAATCGAACCCGGGACCCCATGATCCAGAGGCAGCAACGCTAGCCACTAGACCACGAGCTGCGGACGCCCGTAACAGGAAAATGTTTTGCCGAAGCCATTAAACCTGGACTGTGGAGCAGATGGGAAAATGTAATTTGGTCGGATGAGTCTCATTTCACTGTTTCCAACCTCTGGCACAGTTTACTTCCCAAGAGTGAAACATCGGTGATTAATTTTTCAGGGTAGCATTAGTGCCAGAGACAGAGAGACAGTTTTGGCTGGTCATATGCATCCCAAGGTACAACGTTTGTTCCCCAAAGGTGACGCTGCTTTCCAAGACGACACGGCGCCTGCTCACAAAACTCACATCGTCCAGGACTGATTTTGTGAACACGAGGATAAATATTCGCATCTCCCCTGGCCACCACTGTCAGCGGATCTCAATATTATTTGTGATCTGCTTCGGAGAGCAGAGTACATAATCACTATCCACCTCAATCATCGTTACCTAAACTTGCCGATGTTTTCGAGGCAGAATGGTATAACATCTACATCTACAGCTATATCTACATCTACACGGTTACTCTGCAACCCAAACTTAAGTGCCTGGCAGAAGGTTCATCGAACCACCGTCATACTACTTCTCTACCATTCCACTCTCGAATGTCGCGTGAGAAAAAGGAACACCTAAATCTCCGTTCGAGCTCTGATTTCTCTTATTTTATCATGATGATCATTTCTACCAACGTAGGTGGGTGTCAACAAATTATTTTCGCATTCGAAAGAGAATTCGTAAATAGATCTCGCCGCAAAGAAAACCGCCTTTGTTTCTATGACTGACACCCAAACTCGCGTATCATATCAGTGACTCTCTCACCCCTATTGCGCGATAACACGAAACGAGCTGTCCTTATTTGCACCTTTTCGATGTCCTCCGTCAATCCTACACAGTAAGGATCCCACACCGCGTAGCAGTACTCGAACAGAGGACGGACACTGTCTCTTTAGTGGATTTGTCGCATATTCTAAGTGTTCTGCCAACAAAGCGCAGTCTTTTTTTCGCCTTCCCCACAATATTATCTATTTGGTCTTTCCAATTTAAGTTGCTCGTAATTGTAATTCCTAGGTATTTGGTCGAATTGACAGCCCTTAGATTTGTGCGATTTATCGTATACCCAAAATTTATCGGATTTCTTTTAGTACCCATGTGGATGATCTCACACTTTTCTTTGTTTGGTGCCATTTGCCACTTTTCGCACCATACAGAAATTTTCTCTAGATCATTTTGTAATTGGGTTTTGCTACACGGTAAATTACAGCTCCATCTGCAAACAATCTGAGGCTGCTCAGATTATCATCTAGGGTAGAAGATTCCCTTGAAAACAAAATAGGTCCTATATTTATTCTTTCCGAGACGACTGGATGCTGTTTAGCACGCCAACGGTTTTCCTACACCGTATTAGCGATGATGCTGTGTTGCGATTGTAGTGTTCCTTATTTTTTTCCAAACTCTGCAGATCCTCCTCGCACAGAGAGACTAGTTTCATTCAGTAAGTAGATGAAAGAATTAGCATCTTCAATATGTATGATACATATGCACGGATTCCCTCCTCCCCTTCTTACAAAAAACAATTGCAGTTATCTATTAAACATTTGCAGTTATCTATTAGTATTAAAACTTATAAATAATGAGGCAGCCTTCCAAAATTACAAAAGCAATAAAGCAGGGGTGCTGCTTGTGTCCTGCGTCGTTTAATATATAACTTGTGAAGTAGGAAATGTGCGAGAATGCGCGTTGGGACAGCAAAGTATCTATGTTTGTATACCTTGTACTTCGCAGATCACCAGGTAATCGTGCCTAGTGAAGAGGGTGACATCTGTTTTATGCAAAGGGAATTATTAGAACAATATTATAAGAGAGGATTAAAAGTAAATTTTCGAAAGACTGAATACCTTCGCAGTAGATAAAGTGCAGGAAACATGATAGTAGATGGCCAGCACAGGGACACAAAGGCAAGAAAAAATTTAAATATTTGGATAGCATCCTATCGGAAGATGGAACAAGTAATTGGGGAATACAGCGACGAGTAACCCCTGAGAAGTCAGTAATCCAGAAGCGAAAACCTATGTCATGGCCTTCTAAGATAAGTTGGAGAGTAAAGAAGATTAACTATAGAAGTACTGTAGCAACTATAACTGCTTATAGACGGGAGTGCTGGGAGCTTACTGGAAAAAATAAAAACAGAGTGAGAGTTGTAGAAATGGACTATCTCAGGAGACCGTGTAGGATATCTCACCTAGACCACGTAAAAAATTAAACTAGGCGGACATGAGATAATCTTGAGAAAGCATCACAGGTATGGTATAACAACGGCAGCTCGCCTGGAATTTTCATACTATGTGCATGACAGAAGGAAGATAATGTTTATGTATTGTCCTCAGGAAAGAAGAGGAAGAGCGAATGTTTATTGGTTACTCTGGTAAAGGAAGCCACGAGAGAAACAGAAACAGTAGGTTGGTTCAGTTGTTTTGGGGGAGGAGACCAGACAGCGAGGTCATCGGTCTCATCGGATCAGGGAAGGATGGGGAAGGAAGTCGGCCGTGCCCTTGGGAAGGAACCATCCCGACATTTACCTGGAGCGACTTAGGGAAATCACGGAAAACCTAAATCAGGATGGCCGGACGCGGGATTGAACCGTCGTCCTCCCGAATGCGAGTCCAGTGTGCTAACCACTGCGCCACCTCGCTCGGTCAGAAACAGAGGGCAAAGCATCGAAAGATAGAAATCGATGACGACAGATATGTGGGTTGCGGCGACAGGTAAAGGAACCCCATAGAAAAAAAAAAATGAGCCAGTTGGCCCTTAAGTAGAACAATGTAATCAATCCGCTATGGGTGGCAGAACGGAGTTCTAACGTTCTCACAGCTCTGCCACATTTATCTACAGTGGAAGTGTGTTAGGGATCGTTTTGCACCCGTGGGTTAATTAGTAAAGTGGCAATTTTAGTCTTGCCACCTTCCTCCTCTGAATAAATTTCCACGTTCAACCATGCATATTGCTAAATAATTAATGCAAAAAAACAAGAACAGTACTGTTTGTTTGGTTGTGTTCATTCAGAAGACAAACCACATCCTTTTTTTTTGTCAAATGTTCTCCGTCGCCCATTTGTTCACGTCGTAGTATCTTCGATCGACTGCGACGTGACAAATAATGTTCATACTTTTAAGGTTCACTGGTTTCTATTAAATTGCTGAACGTTCTCACGAAGTAAATGCTATTTAGTATTTCGCTGTTCGAAGAGTGGTATGACACAATATTAGCGAGAATTTGTCGTAAGTCCCACTGGGAGACTTAAATGTGCGTATTAGTGCGTCAGTGCCTCACCGTTGGTTTCGGGATTCCCCGCTCCGGTACGTGGGTCGCTCTTTACCGATGACGCAAGAACTGGGAACATGCTCGCGATAAACGGGGCCATCTTTCCTTAACGTGAAGGCAGCCATACGATTCTTGGAACGATGCTACAGAGCTAGATGATACTTAACTACCTTGTCCGATGCTTCTGTTTCCGTGAACTCATCTCGAAGTCTGATATGCTTCCTTGTAGACTTCCCTCTTCGTTCCTTGTGTTGAGGTATTCACGAAGGCACCTGGGCTGGCGTGACACGATTACGAGCTATGCAATATTGAAAAGTCGGCTTGTACTATGATTTGGTGCATCTGTGGTGGCTACAGATAAACACTACTGAAACTGCTAGCGACGTTTTGGGTAAACACAAGCGACCAAGCCACCAAAAAATTAATTTAAAACAAATTTCGCAAACCTTTGTTTCACTTATTGATTTTGTAAAGTTGACAAGTAATAGCAAAGATCGTTAAACATTAATCATTTACACCAGTTGAACCAACTTGGCCAAGCTGTCTTGAAAACTTGAAATTAGTAAGCGTAACATCAAAGACTTTAATATGAAGTCTAACACAATATTGAATTTAGTAATTATAAAAGACTATCGTCATAGCAGTTCGGAAGACAGTTCCGTCTTCACCTATGCTCAAGGACACAACTGATCAAATGGTTGGATACAGTTCGATAATACAACTAAAACAGAGAAAAGATAAGTACACTGTAAAATAGTCAGAACGTAAAGTTTTTAATGCAAGCGAACATTAAGCAAAACAATCCTGATACTATATCTCTAAAAACAGAGTAATTACCCAACCACAAAGGTTATTCCATTTTAATTCTCTCTTCAAATCAGCATTGAACTGAAGCTTTAAACCAATAGCTTAAAACATTAATGTATCAAAACCATTCTAGTTCTGTAGCAGAAATGACGAGAGCACTTATAACAAAACTGATAGCTCAGGCTATGGAACAGTTTTATAAACCTTTCTTTTCTTTATTAGCATAACAGGTAGCGTAACAACAAGTGACTTTGCAATACACTGTCTACATTAAATGGTAATGCCTTATAAACACTTGCAAAAAAAATCATGATGAATTTAAAAAATAGCCATTTTTAAAAAAATCTAAACAATTTTATCTAGTAGAATCTGGATCGGCTAAGGCATTAACCTTTAGTTATACTCCGAGGGTCATTCAATAATTAAAGAGACAAATTGGTCTGGAGAAAAAAAGCTGTTATTTTCACAAAACAATACTTTTTCTACTTTTCAATATAATCCCCTTGAACATTTATGCTTTTTTTCCAACGGGCTACAAACTTTTTTATTCCGGCTGCAAAGAACTCTTTATCTTGATGTTTGAACAAGTTTCCCACAAACTTTTTCACGTCCTCGTTGTCCTGGAACCTCTTCTCACGTAATTCCTCCTTCAGTGCACCAAACAAATGGAAATCACTCGGTGCTAAATCAGAACTGTAAGAGGGATGAGGAAGTAATTCCCAGCCCATTTTGTTGACGGTTACACGGGTTAGTTGAGCAATATGACGACGTGCATTGTCTTGTTGGAGAATCACACCTCTCCTCTAAGATCCACGACATCTATCTCTCATGGCTGGCTTCACCTTGTTTAAAAGCAAATCCGAGTAGTACTGGCTGTTCATTGTACGCTGCTCTTCGAGACAATAGCAAAAAACTGGACCTTCAGCATCCCAAAACACCGTCAACATGGGTTTTTCCTGCTGATGCTTGGGTTTTGAATTCTTTCTTGAGAGGTGAGTTGGTGTGCTTCCCATCCATGCTTTGGTTCAAATGGTTCAAATGGCTCTGAGCACTATGCGACTTAACTTCTGAGGTCATCAGTCGCCTAGAACTTAGAACTAATTAAACCTAACTAACCTAAGGACATCACACACATCCATGCCCGAGGCAGGATTCGAACCTGCGACCGTAGCGGTCGCCCGGCTCCAGACTGTAGCGCCTAGAACCGCACGGCCACTCCGGCCGTCCATCATCCATGCTTTGTCTTTTTGATTCTGGCTCACAATAGTGAACCCAAGTTTCATCACAAGTTAAAATTTTGTTGAGGAACTTCTCACCTTCTCTTTCATAACATTCCTTCACTCTCAACCTTGTTTCCTTGTGTAGTCGCGTCAACTCCTTTGGGACCCATCTTGCACATGTTTTGCGGTACTTTAGCCTGTTACAGATAATATTATGAACTGTACCAGTACCAACTCGAACCTTATCAACTATCATTTCCACAGTCACACGGCGGTCGGCACGAATAACGTCATCAGTTCGACTTTCAAGTGAGGGAGTTGAAACTGTAACTGGTCGGCCAGAGCGGTGTTCGTCAGTCACTGAGTCGCGACCATTTTTGGACTTCTATACCCACTTGTAAAAGTTTGCACGATTCATACAACCTTCAGCATAGACTTTATACATTCTACAGTATATATTCACTGGTTTCTCGCCTTCTGCAAGTAAAAAACGAATAACAGAATGTTGTTCGACTAATGTGGACGTTTTATGAGGACTCGCCATCTAGAATTGTATTTTTGAGGTTATAAACAAAACATTGTTGATATATCAGCTGATCGGGGCTCATCCCAGTGATGCCATCTTAAAGCCATAAAAGTACCAAACTTGCCCTGCTAACAGTTTTTCCGCCAGACCAATTTGTCTCTTTAATTATTGAATGACCCTCGTATTAATATGCAGATGCATCGAACACATAAGATGCTCAGTTTTGTGTGCATTTCAGTGACTTCTCCCAAAACCTGTACCAATCATCAACTGTCAAAATGCTGTGATGACTGCAAAAGGCATCAAATCACTGCACACGTGGTCGGGTACATCCTGCGCGACCAGAAGTTATTTCGCTCCACTAGACATCAGTCGTATCACACAAATCATCAAATGATGCCGGGTAAACGGATCTATACTGTAGTTAATAACAGATAACCTCTGAAGGTGGACGTCTGCCGAACTTGGCTATCACAGTCCACACCTGACAGTCTTGTGGCGATAACAATCATAATGATGACCACGCATTTTTCAGACATGCGATCTCACTGCGGCACCGTTAAATACACGCTGACACTCAGAATAGCCGTCTTAAGTCACTGGGGCTGAGGCATCTGGCTACCGGTCGAGGCTGCTAGAGAGCATCGCCGCTGGTGACATGGAATCATCATCATCTTCGAATGCTAACGACACGTCACCTAGGCGGTCTCTGCAACGCACGTGGGCTGTTGATAATGTGCAGAGATGATCGTAATCGATTCATTGCACTGGAGACAGTACCAACACAGTCTAACAACGGTCGCAACACTCCCTCTGTTTTTGTTGCCCACAGCGACAGCAGCACCCCAAGCGGCTAGCAAGCGACACTTCTGAATAAGATATTGGATGAGTGCAAATACCAACGTTTATTTTGATTTGTAACATAGTCTTTTACAATATGGATTGTATTTAGTGCCATAAAAATACAGTATCCGAGAAAAGACATCACATTTGTCATTCTTTAAGTTTCCTAATGTGCTGCTGGGTGACTGGCTCACCCAGGTTTTAGCTAAGAGGTCCGTCAGTCACGATTACCTACTTGTTTCACTTCGATTTCTGTTCTCTTTTCCTTGTGTTTCCTTTCCTTTTTAGTGCGTTTCTTCTCCTCTTGTTTTGCCTCTGTATGTGAGGATTTGGAACTGCGTCAGGTCTGTGTCTTTTAGCCGTTCTCCTTGTTCGCTGTCCGTCTTCGTCCCTTCACCGCATGTGTTACTGTTTCTATGCGTTTGGGCGCTGATGACCATGCTGTTTAGCGCCCGAAAACCTCAAACCAACCACACACACACACACACACACACACACAAGGACCCTGGGAGGTACGAAATGCTACATTACAGGACATTTTATTTACTATTCTCTATTAAAGTACAGATATTTACTGAATAATGTCGTTTTCCTTTAAGAACAAAAAATTGCTAGTAAACACCTGACCCGTTGCAGGAAGACGTCATTTATCTAGCCACCAAAGCAGTGTTTTGTTCGCTATACTTCCCGCCAAGTAAGTAAATGTGGAATGTAGGAAACCTATATGGAATGAAATAGCTGCATTATTTGACGCACCAAATAAGCCATCACACTCGTAGCAAAAGGAAAACCGACACAGACGTGATAATAAATCGTCAAGAGAAGAAACAATTCCTATCAAAATGCAGCAAAAATCTCATGCATTCACTTCTGAAGCAAAAGTAATTACATTTGCAAACATATTCGTCTAATACAAAGTCAAGTGAAGAGTAAGAACGGTCGAATCATTATGCTCCACACTTTTTATTTTTTTATTTTTACTGTTAGACAGTGCCTATGACAATAACAGCAGACAACAGCAGAAATGTGTGCTCCTCATGGATGAATCATGTGTTTACATTCTCTTGCTTTCAGCGGAGTAAGCCGCAAATATACACATATTCGAAAGTATTTCTTCTCGAAAATGTTGTAGCTTACGTCACTGAGTCAGAGAGATTGAGCTGTTTCTACACGTTTCACGATAATTCGTGTCTTGTGGCACATTACTACTGACTGTAACCCTAAAATGTAACAACTGTTTTGCTAATTAAGCAGAAAATAATGAAAAACGAACATTATTCGTATGACGCATGGGAGTATGTGCTTTCTTAGACGCTTGGTACGCTGGTGACACTGCAGCTATCAAACGGGAATAACTTTTGCACCAAAGAATGTCGTAACTGTACGTATTAGACTCTGGTACCAGACTGGCCCACTTACCATGGTTGCTGAATCGGAACCGAGACAGTAGTTTGTCTTTGTGATTTTGTTACCAGCACCTGCACTTTAATTTCTATATTATTTTCATAAACGTCATCAAGTAACTAAATATCTTTTAGTAAGGTATCTGGACAAATCACAAACCAATGCATATACGTTTTATCAAAATAATGATGTAACGTTTGTTCTGTAACGCTCACCTGGTAAGATGGATATTCCTGCCCTGTTTCCACTGTTTCAGAGAAATTATTCCGCAGTAGACTAGGTGGTAGGTTTTATTTGGAGCCGTTGTTTGGTGACATCAGTTTCGAAGCTGGGTATAAAATTTCTCAACATATATTGAACACACGTGCATTGTTAATTTGGTCCGGTATTTCAGCTATGCTTCCTTTGTGAGGTGAACTTATTATTGTGTGGACGTCATTGTGGACCGAGCGAGCTGGCTCAGTGGCTAGCACACTGGATTCACATTCGGGAGGCCGACGGTCCAATACCGCGTCCAGCCATACTGATTTAGGTTTTCCGCGATTTCCCTAAATCGCTGCAGGCAAATTCTGGGATGGTCCCTTTGAAAGGGCACGGCCGGCTTCCTCCCCCGTCCTTCCCTAATCCGATGAGACCGATGACCTCGCTGTCTGGTCTCCTCCTCCAAACAACCCCAACCGTCATTGTAGAAGGATACCTCACGTGTTACAAAGAAGCAGATGCTTGGTGCAGCTGGATTTAGGACAAAAAGACGAGAGCGATGATGGCTAGCATTTAGACTATTCTTTAAGTCCTGGGAGAAGATCACATATCAGATTCAGACACTATGCATCCGAAATAGATTAGAGTGATCCTGTCTTCTCCGAGAATGAACGAGGTGGTGATGACTGCTTCAAAAAATGGCTCTGAACACTATGCGACTTAACTTCTGAGGTCATCAGTCGCCTAGAACTTAGAACTACTTAAACCTAACTAACGTAAGGACATCACACACGTCCATGCCCGAGGCAGGATTCGAACCTGCGACCGTAGCGGTCGCTCGCCTCCAGACTGTAGCGCCTAGAACCGCTGGCCACTCTGGCCGACGATGACTGCTTCAGAATAGGGGATATGAAGAGAACTTTCACTTGGAGTTAGTGCCCAATTGTACTACTAAGATGCTACACAAAAATATAATAAATAATAGATTCTTTGTGGTTAGGCCCTGCCAGTCGGTTAGGTAATGGTCCAGACCAAGAAGAAATATGACGTTTATTTTTTCAGCTCTAAGATTTTGGATGAGACCATATTCATACCAACCCAAAACTGCAACTCGTAAAGAATAAACTCCAGAATCCTTCCTTCTCCAACTATAAAGTTACAGACATGGCTGAAGTTTAGGCATTGACAGGTTTGATTGTTCTGTGTTCCACTTTAAAGCCTGGACGTGAAAACTAGGCATCACTCTTTGCAGCTGAATGTCTTGGACGTCCTATTTTTCGTACAACCGCGACCTAAGAATGATAAGTTTTACTGGTGAGTCTCAGATTTGACAATGCATCTACTTGCAAACAAAGGAACAGAGATGATCTTGCAACAACGGTGCCCAACATTATCATCATCTTTTTGTGTCAGAAGATATGTTCCATGGGGATCATGCAGGATTTGAATCTCATCTCATTTAGGGCATATCCCAAGTTAAAATGTTTATACACAAGAAACCTGCAAAATACGGCATAAGTCATGTGCCTCACAGATGCACATACCTCATTTATATAATGCTTATATCTGAGGGGAAAGACAGTGATGGAAGAACGTTGTCTGAGGAACAGAAAATATCCAAAAGCCAACACAATCTGTGATTTGCCTTTCCAATTGTAGGGCATATATGTGGAACAAACAATAATATCAAAGCAAAAATTTGTACTTTCAACATTGCAGCACAGTCCGCAATCGTGATAATCTAACATATAGGAAACTATCAGCCTCGATTGCGGTAATGAAACCAAAAAACCAAGATAGTTTAAAAGATTCACGTGCGTTGCCTGACAAGCGGTAGACCACCCTTACCTCAAGTGCGATAATTGAGTGCATAATGCCTGCTCCATGTACCATGGATCTTGTCGTTGGTGGGGATTCTTGTCTGCCTCAGCGATACCAGTGTTAGACAAATTATAGATTCAGGTATATCCTCTGAAGAAGGCTCAATTATTTGGGCTGGTTTGTTTCTTTACCGCAATCGAGGCTGATAGTTCCTTATATATCGAAGCAATAATTGATCTTCCTCCTCTGAATTGCTAAGCAACTGCTCAAAAACAAGTTGACATCGCTGGAACTCTAAAATGGAACAGAACGACAGCATACAAGTACGTGAAATGTGACGAACCAACTGCTTACTGCTCCATGAAAATTTACGTAGAAAGTTTGTAATTTTTTCCTTTTTATTCTCATGATACCTGAGAATAAACTTCAAATACTATTTCATGTGAAAAACAAGTTGGCAAAAGAAAGAATCAGGCTCCAGTATTTATGGTTTTAGTAAGGAACTTCCATAATTGCCTATTGTTCCAAAAAATCTAAGCCAGTTATAGTGCTTCGTTCACTTTACCACCTTGCGTTTACTGATGAAGAACGCAAAAGACCAGAAATTGCGTTTGCATAATGGCACAAAATGTGGTGTAGACGCTCTAGACATGAAGTGCAGTAAGTATTCAGGTAACCGGTCACTGGCAGTATTTTACCTTCCAATATGAATGAGCTACGCAAATGTCTGTTATGTGCAGAGGATTGGCAAAAATACGGAAATACCAAAACCGCGACATATTTCTATGCCTAATACGGTCTAAAAAAGCTGTTGGCATTCAAAGCGGCTTCCCGTAGTCTCGGAATGGATAAATGTCCTGTTTTGCTTTCAAGGGAATATTATACCACCCTTCCTGCAACATAGTGGCAACTTCAGGTAACGGTGATGGAGGTGGAAAGCGATGGCGCATACATCTCACCACAGGAGATCACAAAGGCTCAATAATATGATCTGCTGGCCAGGTGAGATGCGACAGTACATCCTCGTGGTCACAAAACCAATTGTGAACAATGTGAGCTGAGTGAACAGGGACACTCGACAAGAAGTTGGAAACAGTGTGAAGCAGCTCATCCCACCAGATGACTTTCTTCCATGCTTAGGCACCACGTTTTCCTGTTATGGGCATCTGCAGTACTGGTGAGTGGTTTTTTAATTCCAAATCGCCTACAATTTCCTGTTTATGGAGCTCCCTCCGTGATGTTCTGGTGTTGTTAGGATTCAAAAGTGCGACATTCGTTCTGCTCTGACTTTTGCAGCCGTCGTCCTCTTATTTTTCGTCACAGTCCTTCCAGTGACAGTCCTTCACGATCACTCAGTACACACTTTCGTCCACATTGTGGTTTTGCTTGTCAACGGTGCCTTTTGGAGCACAAAATACTTTGATTACCTTGGTTACGCAAGCACCCACTAGACAAGAACCGGTAATTTCCAAGAATGATTGCCTATCGAAGTAGCGGGGTCCAAACGATACATATCGAACGCGCGATTGTAAATCGATCACGCGACTCTGGTGGCGGGCGTTATGATCGTCATTTTTATCTGTTTTCCGTCGTTCTTTTAGTTGCTGTAAATTACTTACCTCCCCAAATTAATGGCAAAAAGGGAATTGTTCTCGTAGCGTACACATCACATGGACTTTCACATGACGACAACACCAACGACGAGCAGGTAAGTCATCTCCTTTGTAATTACAAGTATTAATGTAATGGTCTTCTTTTGTCATTGCTGTAGTGACCACCGTAAACATACTCATAACGCCCGCCACCAGAGACGCGTGATCGATTTAAGATCGCACGATCGATAAGTTTCGTCTGGACCTCGCGACTTCAATAGGCAGTCAGTCTTTGAAATTACCCAAGCACCAACAATTTGCCCTCGTTTGACTTCACTTAGTTTACATGATGAAATCAAAACTGTTCAGACCACGACTTACACTTGGCAACGTACTGAGGTCACTGCTCAGGTGCAGTTCGTGGTCAAATACAACAGCTCAACGTGCAGGACAGAACTGAATTTGAGTTCAAGCATGCATTTCTCGCAGTCGTTTCCGTAATTTTGTTCAACTCCTGTATCTACATAGAGGTATGACGTCAAGATATGAGTTCATGAAGAGTGTAGGAATGAGCTTAGAGGACATACGAAGACAGAGCTCCAGATTCCAATCTTGCCGGAAGAACTCAGAAAATCTTTCAGATATTTTGGGCGAAGAGCAAAGAGATGGTGATCCAGCAAAAAGAGAAACAAGCGACAAGCAAGAATAGAGAAAAAGCTGTCTTTATCGAAGAGGCAGACTATACACAGAGGACGCGGCTCATTAAATTGGCGCTTCCTGCGTGCCACGTTGCGCTATTAGCCGCCATATTTTCTTAAGTCAACCTGTGGTTGTTCTGAAAGCGAGCTTGTAAGATACGCAGTTGCCGAATTTCTTTTCGAAATCATGCCTAACGTTTGCGCAAGGTATAACTGCACACACAGAAGCAATAACAAATATTTCGTATTTCAAGTGAGCGCTGTTTTATTGATGAACTGGTATTAAGTATTTATAAGGCAACTGACACTGTCGAGAGGTGATTATATAAAGTAATAGTGCTCTATACTCAAAGGTAATATTGTGTCTGTTTATAATTTCGTAATTTTCACACGTACTATCATGTAAAACGCCCTTCTGTTGACTTCCCAAAACATGGCAGTGTGTTGTTAAATTTGCTTCTCTGGTCGCGGTGTAGCCTCTTTCTGGTATTCTCTCTCTTTCTTCGTTATTGTCCCTACAGATCGAACAGAATGACAGCGTACATATGCCTGAAATGTATTAAAACCAACTGCTTAGAGTGCCCCATGAAAATATAAGTGGAATTTTTTCCTTTTTATTCTCAAGACGCCAGAGAAAACATGAGTAAACCTTAGGCATTATTTCGTGTGAAAAACTAATAATTTTGTAATTCTTACAGATTGTGCCTATTGCAAAATATGATTTCAACACAATAAACTTATCACCGATGGTATGACTATGCCATCGGTTTTCTAAGGAACCAATGTTCTCAGAATGTTTGCAGTTGTTGAATTTCCGAATAGACTGAATTTTCTCAGGGAGGGGAGTGATGCTTTCCACATAGATCTAGTGGCCCAAGAATGTTATCTGGGAGACACCAAAGATGCATTTGTAGGGATTAATGACAAACCCAAAATCACCGAGCCATTGAAACACTGCTGTCAGATAGTCACAGTGTTGCTATGGTGAAGAAGAAACTGTGAATACACTTAGGTGACAAGTCATGGGGTACCTCCTAATATTGTGTCGGACCTCCTTTTGCGTGACATGGCACAGCAACTTGAAATGTCATGCACTCAACAAGACATTGGAAATCCCGTGCCGAAATATTGATTCAAGCTGTCAGTATAGGCATCCATACTTTTGAAAACAGTGCTGGTGATGAATTTTGTACACAAACTGACCTCCCGATTATGTCCCATAAATGTTTGATGCGTTTCATGTTGAGTGATCCGGGTGACCAAACTGTCCGCTCAAATTGTCCAAAATGTTCTTCAAACCAATCACAAACAACTTTGCCTGGTGAAATGGTACACTGCCATCATTAAAAATTCCATCATTGTTCAGTAACACGAAGTTCACGACTGGTAGCAAATAGCCTCAAAATAGTTGAACATAACAGGACCCAGTCCATTCCGTGAGGTCTACGTCACACTCGGACCCTACCATCAGCTCTTACCAATGAAATCAGGAACCATCTGACTAGGCCTCAGTTTTCCAGGCCACCTGATCGGGAGAGGTGCTGCAGGTGATGCCATGCTGTTAGCAAGGACACACATATTGCTGTCATAGCCTATTAACCCCAAATTTTGCTGCACTGTCCTAATGGATATGTTCGTCATATGTCCCACATAGATTCCTCAGTTATTTCGTGCAGTGTTGCTTGTCTGTTAGCACTGATAATGCTATGCAAACACCACTGCTCTAGGTCCTTAAGTGAACGCTGTCAGCTACTGCATTGTCTGTGGTGAGAGAAAATGCTTGAAATTTAGTGTTCTCAGTGCACTCTTGACACTGTGGATCTCAGAATACTGAATTCCCTAACGATTTCCAAAATGGAAGATACCATTTGTCTGGTTCACATTCAAAGTCTGTTAATACCCATTGTGTGGCCATAAACGTGCTGGAAACCTTTCCACATGAATCACCCGAGTACAAATGACAGCTCCACCAATGCACTGCCGTTTTATACCTTGTGTATGCAATACTACTGCCATCTGTATATTTACATGTTGCTATCCCATGATTTTTTGTCACGTCATTCTATATCACAGCTAGATAGGCAAAGCAAAAAGGTAGTTCACATAGCACACTGTCAATGAATTGCTACTATGTCTACGCAGCATTTCTTAGGCCAGAGGGCATGGTGATGACTGTCTTCAGCATGTTCTCCATGGTGACTAGTATTTGTGTTAATGCTTTCATGCAGTCAAGGATGCTAAACATGAAAGTGCCACTGAAGAAACAGTTAAAATGGTAGAAGTTGGAGACTGGTTATTTAACAGGGGGGAGGGGGGGGGGGGGGGTTAAAATCATTGAGGGCACCAAACTGCATCCTCCTACAGCACTAGGAGGAGAGAACTATGGTCTGCTCAAATGCCAATGATGCCATCCTGAAGCATAGCCTTGATTTCAGGTTTAGCAGCTGCAAGTCAGTCTGGTGTGGGGCATCATGGTCTGCTCAAAACTGGAGGAACAGACATTATGTGAATGTGTTGGAAAACACTGTGCTGTACCTCCCACGCTGCTCCAGGTGGGCATGCAATGGCCGGGGAAATGATCAAAAAGGCCCTGGTACAGCCCTACATCAGCAGCGTGGATGAGCTTTAGCACAGAGTTCTGTGCAACACCATGGATCCTTTTTTTTCTAGGTTGCTCTGGCAAAATTTAGTTTCTTTATTGTTAGGTTCTTACACTTTGATGCATACATTATTCCTGTTTACAGTGTCAGTAGTTGGCATCTGTTGATTATTTTACTTCATAGATAAAATTATTTTGTCTATGTTTGATATCCTGAGAACAAAATGAAATTGTAGTGTACAAGACTAGTGTAAAAGACCATTAAGATTAACACAATGAATAAATAATTATGTACTGATTTTAGTATCATTTTTTCACTATGTAGCTTAGATCCTGAGCTACAAATATTATGGTTCAACTACTCCAGTTCAGTCTGTAAACATAACTGTAACCATAAAAACTACTCAGACCCAGTATTTCAATCGGGTAGTATGCTGTTGTCCAGCTGAGCTCATGCTTCAGTCTTTGATTTTAATAAATACATAAAAAGTTGTAAATAATTTCCTGTTAAAAATATTGTTGCTATTATTGTAAATGATAGTGATAAGCTGGATTATTGAGGTTAGTCACCATTCTTTGTTCACGTACATTTCCACAGCCATTGTAAATTTCTTCGAGGAAGTAATTTTCCTCTAACATTGTTTTATTTTGAAACAAACACTTTATTTCATTATTTAGCAGTTAGTTAATTTATCCCCCTTGGGGATTACGAAGCTACATACAGTAAAATTTTTTATGTCCATAACACATCAGTGGAACATATTGTCTATAAATATAATAATTTTTATACAGGAAGATGACTCCTTCAACTTGGTCATTGTTTTAATGACTTTTGTCAGGAGAGAAATAAACTACCTATGTGTTGGATGTTGGCCTGCAAATGTCAGGAAACTGCTTCATTGTGTTTGAGAGCAAGTGTAAATACTGATTGATTGATTTAGCTATTTTTTAAGGCAGCCAGTTGAATTAGAATTGAGAATTAGGCTGCAAAATAGCAGGGTGGTATGAAACTTCCTGGCAGATTAAAACCGTGTGCTGGACCAAGACTCGAACTCAGGACCTTTGCCTTTCGCGGGCAAGTGCTCTACCCAAGCACGACTCACACCCCATCTTCACAGCTTTACTTCTGCCAGTACCTCGTCTCTTACCTTCCAAACCTCACAGAAGCTGTCCGTGAACCTTGCAGAACTAGCACTCCTGGAAGAAGGAAGAAGGCAGAGCACTTGCCAATGAAAGGCAAAGGTCCTGAGTTCAAGTCTCGGTCTGGCACACAGTTTTAATCAGCCAGGAAGTTTCATATCAGCACACACTCCATTGCAGAGTGACAATCTCATTCTCGAAACATCCCCTAGGCTGTGGCTATCCTTTCTTCCAGTAATTCTAGTTCTGCAAGGTTCGCAGGAGAGCTTCTATGGGGTTTGGAAGGTATGAGACAAGGTACTGGCAGAAGTAAAGCTGTGAGGATGGGGCGTGAGTTGTGATTGGGTAGCTCAGTTGGTAGAGCACTAGTGGCAAAGGTCCCGAGTTCGAGTCTCGGTCCGGAACACAGTTGTAATCTGCTATGAAGTTTCACAGCAGTGCACACTCTGCTGCAGAGTGAAAATCTCATTCTAGTGGGGTGGTATATTGGTGACAGTAAAGCATCATAACAGTATCATTGTTGCCATCCTGTGCAGGGAGAAAGGAGATGCGGAGATCTAAAAGTGGATGAGTGAGGAGGTGGTAAGGAAATATATTTTGTGTAATATTTGTTTGCACAAGTAACTGAGTTAGTGAATATGCATTATTTTCTTACTTCACCTGTTACACAGCCACCATCCATTGGCAAGGGTGAGCTGAACACAAGGCTACTAGATAGCTGCCAGCAAAGTAAATCGCATTACCTAGATTAAAGAAACAGTGTTGCTTCATGTTTTACAGTCAATATTAAACTGTAGGTCCTCCTATAACTGGTTGGTAAGTCAGTTAAAAGGTTGGAGAGATGCAAGGGCATTAAGGCCATGCCTAACAAAGCACTGATATGTTCATTTTCAGATCGGGGCAGCTTTACCTTAGTAGGAACAGTAAATATAAGAAAAAACATTTTTATTTAAAATGTAATAAAATTGTTTCATTACCTGACACTCTTGATAAGATGGAATATCAGACTTATTTCCAATGTTGAGTTAAATCTGTCATAGCAGAATCTCTAATTCCTTTCTCTGGAGGAGAACATGCATTTAGGATTGCTACTTATAAAAATTTGTGTTGGTGCCTGTCATACTTGTCTTGGTAGTATTTTGGCATGTGATTGTGTTGCAGACTTGGTGTGTCAGCTGCCCGATGGTTCTGGTGGTCTGTGTCGTGCTGCCAGTGACTGTCCGTCAGCATCCTCTGCTGAGGCATGTGTTGCCAAAGGCCTTGTCTGCTGTCCCAGCACCACATCCCCAGCACCTGCCACTGGTGTTGGCATCAAAAGCAGGCAAGGTATGTGTCTTCACTGTAACATTGCCCTTTCTTTTAAGCAGTTATTTTGCTTGAAGTACTTAAAATAGCTTACGGCTAATAAGAATAATTTGATCATCTTCTAACATTCATCAATCTGTAAAACTACAGACAGGTTATCGAAGTGAACATGTTCCTAGGAATCGCAGTGGAAAAATAAATAAGTCCCTCTCATGGAATCACTATACAGACCTCAAGAAATAACTTTGCTAATTTTATTTGCATTAAATTGAATGTGAACTTCATTCTCATCTAACTATAACTGAGCTTTCCCTATCTCAGTTCTTCTGTTGAAGTTAGTAATTGGAATATGCAATAGGTTCTTTCTTTTCTAATAATTTTTCTCTTAAAAATGTTGGTAAACATTTCAGAAAATCCTTTTTGAGTGGAATTTCAACTTCAAAAATAGTTATGTATGAGCATAATTAGAGGTTATCGATTTAAATATTCATTCTGGGTATTAGGGCACACCCCTCTCTCTCTCTCTCTCTCTCTCTCTCTCTCTCTCTCTCTCTCTGCTTCAGCTGTTGAGAGAACCCTCTTTTTAGCTAACGTAAGATATAAAAAATACAAATCAGTCCATGTCAATGGTACAGTTACACTAATGAATTTAATAGCTGTTTTACACCCAATCTAGAATAATTCTGTTCAGATCATTATATTGCATATTGCTCATGTTTTTCCTAACTGTGAAGTAACTAAAATCTGACTTATATCGCTGCTCTTTCATGCATTAATTTAGCAGTGAATATTATTTTCTAATGAAAACTGTTCTGAGATACCAGTCTGCCCCAACATTCCCGTGGACTAATCTTGTTCCTTTCATTTTAAATGAAGTGATTGGCTTGATTTGGAGACTTCAGAATCCAGTAAGACATTGATTTTTTTAAATTCTGCTCGAAGGCAGATTTATGTGGAATTTATTCTGAAGTTTTCTTAGTATGTAACTCATTATGTTTAACTATAACGAATTCTGTAAAAATAGTTCCAGGCTCAGTGAAAGTGTTGTAAGCATTGTGAAAACATATAAAAAGTACTGAAATCTAAAGAAATTCTAAAATTTTCTTACTTGTTCATAACAAATGTAACCCAGAAGTTGAAAACAATGGATTATTTGACCCAGTTTGAATTCAGTAGGACAATAATCTGAAAGAGACTGTTGTCTGTTGTCAGCACTATCTGATACAGAACATAGTTTTGGGTTGCCATATGTCTTTATTCCAACACTTTTTTCAATAAAATGTTGTTGTTGCCCTTCCAAAAATACCTAGAAAATATAAACCATATCACTTAGTGCCTTCTACACAGAGAAATGCTTGCTTATTTACATCTAGGTGTACTAACTTAACAGAGGATTGGAAGATTAATGCAAATTTATTTTCATTACAGAGGTAGCATATAATTGACAGTTTCGTCCCTCAATGTGTGTGTGTGTGTGGGGGGGGGGGGGGAGGGGCAGAGGAGTGGGGGTGTTGCCTCTCAAGCGCAATGATTAGCATTAAGAAAACTCGATCAAAAGACCTTCACAAAGCAATCCACTCCATTTACGTAAAGATGTCTGAGGTCTCTTTACAAAGGCGATTATTCCATTAAAATTCATCTTTTTTTTATTTTTTTATTGTTCCAGACTGTAACATGAAACAAGCAGTTTCATTGTGATATTGTCATGAATGAGCCTCAAAAATTCCATGTGTGTTGAGGTATGTTTTGTCAATGTTGTTGCAATGTATAGTAAAAGGATTCTGAATACCTGACCCAAAAATAATTAAGTACAATGTGATTAATTGTAGGATAATTTTGTGGGTTACTATCAGTAGTTACTAAATCATAAGTGATTACTGACAGATATTATGTGAATAAGCCTTAAACAGCAGAATTCTTTAGAACTAATGAATGAAGTTTCTCAAGTGTTCACTGAGGCTGGCAAAAACAGTGGACAAAGCTATAAAACAGTGTAACAAACAGCATATCAGCAGTTCAGTTATGGAGTAGCTCAGTAGAAAAAAACAAACATCTTCACTACTTAGCATTTTTGTCTTGTTTTTGTTTATACAGAATGTGAGAAGAGTGCACAACTAGCTACAGTGAATGAGTGCCCACCAATTGAAATGACTCCTGGCAAGAATGTGGCAGTACCAGGCCTATTTCCCTACCTAGTGAGTATGCTTGGAACATTAAATTTGTAATTATTGTCACAATTATTTAAAGATTTATTGTTTTTAGTACATACTCTTATATTTTATGTGAATGCAGACATCCTTGTCAGGTCATTATCACAATATTTTTCTTATACCATAACTTTTAATAATCTTCGTTGAAAGAAATGTCTCTGCTGTTTCAGGCAGTACTAGGGTATGGTAATCTAAGTGACAGCAAATGGCTTTGTGCTGGTGTGCTAGTGAGTGAATCTTCTGTGCTCACCACTGCACGATGCCTAGGAAATCGTAATCTGTAAGTATTAAGTCATCTGGTACATTATAGCTTTCTACAAAAATAAAGTTAATATAATTTGCCACACATTCCTTTAAGTCTGCACTCAGATCCAGCCATGCCCGTGGCTCATATACTGACAGTCTCATGAAAATGTAATCTCTGTTTACAAGTTCTACCAAGTAATTTGTTACTGATTAACAAAAATATTGTTAAAACTGTACATTAGCAATTACAAGAATCACTTCATCATCCATTACAACTTCAATAAACTGTTACCTTCTCTCTGCCCCCTCACATGAACACTTAGTTCAAAAATGAACCTGGAAATTTGGCTGCCAAAGTTAGTAGAAATTTATGTATTTATTAAAAGATTGATGTGTCACATTTCAATGAAATATCTTGCCAGGAAACTGAGAAAATTATGGTCGTACATCAAATCACCCATTGACCAGTCTGGTTTGGCAGTAGGAGACAGCAAAAGGAAAGCTGAAGTTTTAAATTTCCCCTTTAAGAAATCATTCATTCAGGAGGATTATGCAGATACCATCATTTGCCTGTCAGATGGACTGCTGTGGGGAGTTCATAGTAAGCAACTGAAAGAGTTGAAACAAATAAATCACTAGGTCCAAATGGGATACTTTCTTATTTTATGTAATTGGATAGTTACTTATTTAGCTCTTCTTGGTTGCTTTCATAGTTTAATTCTTAAATGCCTTGCCTATTTTTGCATTTAAAAAGTTGTAGCCTACAGTTTTAGTAACTGTAAAGTACAGATGCATGCAATCTACAGTGCAGTTGTCATTTCTTTTGAACAGCAGCTAAATGGCTCAGTATGGTGCTGGCCTCCATTGGTGACACATATGGAGAGTAATATGTTACATATTTTGCTTTCTGCATGTGCTTTTATAATTAATTCTTAAGTTAATAGCACTAGGGTAGATAGAGCAAGTGGATACAGGAGGAGTTGGCTGCAGCTCCAAACAGCCAAAGTCTGTTTCGGCCATAGTCAGCTGTCTTCAACCTGATGCCTAAAGGTGTTGTGGTTGTGGAGGATCTGTTACATCACTTGTGACACCTCAGTAATTACTTATTTAGCTCATGGGCTCTTCTGCAGTGTGTACAATGTAGGGGAGCTGCATCACTACAAAGTGACTGGCAGGCTGACTGGAATGCACTTGCACCACTTGTGGTGGAGAATGAAGGAGGAGGCGGGTCTGGCCTCATCCAGTCACCCTGTGAGTGGACAGGTGGCCACTCATCCAGCAGAGTCCGAGCAGGCACATGGGGACAGGTGGTTTTTTTTTCCCCCAACTCCAATGTTAGGCTTGTTACAGAGCCGATAAGGGAAATAGCAAAATGCAATGCATTCTCGATATGTCTATATTGGGGTCTCATCCAAGGTGTGGAGGAGATCCTATCAGCAGCTATTGAGGATGCAGGGTACTGTTGTCCGCAAGTTGTGGCTCTCGTCAACACCAATGACATCTGTCACTTGGGATATGAGATCATCCTCAGTTCATACAGGTGACTGGCAGAAATAGTGAAGACTACTGGTTACTTTTGAATACATTATCGGAGTGACAGTGATCAATATGTTACGAATATTTACTATCAAAAACGGTCTTGATCACAATTTATTTATTACGGTGACCGGTTTCAACCACTACTGTGGTCATCTTCAGACCAATGAGTAAGAACCTCCTCCTGGTGGAGAATCACAATAGTCCTTGCTCATAGGGTGCAACTCAGTTTTCAGCATTGTAGTCTAGGTTGCAAACAGAACTCAGTTTTCAGCATCATACCCATATTTGGTCGGGATCATTTGTTTTGGAGCTGACAAGAGAGTCTGAACCAAAGGCTCCACGGATTGTGTGAATGTCTTTGCAGTTTTCTGGACCTGCATTATGGGTTGGATAACTGTAGAACTCATAGTCACAGATCAGGTGTACACTACACAAAGAAAGCAGCTACTTGGATAGCAGGGTACTTGCAAAGAGCATAGGGTTTTTTTTTTAAGCTAGGCAGTATATTGACATCCTCCAAACACTCGCCAGTCAGTATGCAGAGTGAAATTAGACTGCATATAATGTAAAGACATTGTAGTAGTCAAAATTTTAACACTAAATTGTGAAGTATTTGTATTAAAGAAGCAGAATTTACTTCCTTTCAGGAAAGTTGTTGCAGTCACATTATTCTCAGAACAGAGAGCTGGCAGAAATCCAGAGTAGAAAGCTATGAAATATTAATCATATCAGCACAGACTCCACTGCAGAGTGAAAATCTCATTCAGCTCTGAAATATTAATTATGGCATGGAATGTGTATCAAAAAGAGTGATTAGATTGCAAGGGGGTGGGGGGTTGGTGGAAGGAGTGTTCATTGCAGCTGACAAAAATATTGTCTGTCAAGTTCGAAATTGAGTCTGATGGTGAAGTTATCTAGACACGAGTAAAAAGCCTGTGGGAACTAAAGTTAGTTCTTGGATGTTTTCACCAGCCATCCTATTTTACCATGACAGTTTCAGAATCATTTAAAGTAAGGGTACACTCAGTGGTGCGAAAATACCCAGAGCGTGCAAAATTAGTTTGAGGCAATTTTTACATATTGAATCTATGGATTAATTGCAGATGGTGTAGTCAGTCAGTTTTGTGAAGCAGTTTTGAACAGTTTCCTGAAAACTGTCTTCAACAGCTGGTTAGATAGCCCACATGTAATGAAAATATTTTAGACCTTGTAGCTACAAACAGGCCTGACCTTATTGACAGTGGCAGTAGAGACACACAGGTTACTTATCATTGTGATAGTGGTTAATAAAGTTCATAAAGCCATTGAGGAAGCTGTGAGAGTATTTCTGCTATAAAGAGCAGGTAAGCAGTTGTCATTATTTCTGAATGGTGGATGTGAAGGAATTATGATTAAAGTTTAAACTGATTGTAAATTACACTCTGAAGAAGTAGATGTATTAAGCATGGAAGAGGCTCACCATGGTCTATTAGACTGGTTTATTAAACTGGGAAAAAGCTGAGGAAGCAAAGGCCATTGCACTCTCAGTTCAGAAGAAAATGTGAAAATGACAACAGGCAAAAGTTAGAAATAAGTGTGTGTGTAAAAGGACTAATGTGCGAAGCTTAAAACTACCACCATCATACCTTAATGAAAGACCTTCCTGAGAACCCAAGAAAATTCTGGTCCTACATAAAATCACTACACAGATCGAACACTTCTATCCCATCATCCGTTGCTCAGTCTGGCTTGCCAAAAGAAGACAGCAAAAGGAAAGATGAGGATTTAAATTTTTCATGTAAGAAATCGTTCACACAGGACGATTGTTAAAAATACCATTGTTTGAACATCACACAGACTGCTGTATGGTGGACACTTCACTTCAGTTACTATGGTAAGAACCGTCACTGGCATAGAGAAGCAACTGAGAGTTGAAAATAAGTCACCACGTCCAGATAGAATCTGAGTTTGGATTTACAGAGATTACTCTGAGATTGGCCCCTTACTTGGTCTGCATTTATCACCAATCTCTCATCTAACACAATGTCCCCAAGGGCTGAAAAACAGTGCAAATGACTCTTGTATATAAGAAGGGTAAAAGAATGGACCCACAGAATTACAGACCAATATCATTAATTAGTTTGCTGCAGATTTCTTGAAAATATTCAAATTTAAAGTATATTAAGTCAGAAAAGCTGTCAACAAACTAGCACAGGTTTAGAAAGCACAGCTCTTGTGAAACTCATCATGTCATTATCTCACATGATATCTTGCTAACAATGGATTAAGAGCAATGGGCAGGTTACAAATCTCTAGATTTCTGGAAAGAGTTTGACGCATTGCCCCCCTGCAGACTGTTAGAATTCTGAGCATACTAAACAGCTTCCCTGGTATGCGAGTGGCCCAGTGAAGTGTGATACAAATGCTCTTGTTCTCTATATACATAAATAACTGGATAGATTGAGGTGAACAGAAAAATGCACCTCTTTGCTGATGACATGGTAGTACATGGGAAAGTATTGTGGTTGACTGGCTGTGGAAGAATAAAAGATGACTTAGGCAGAATTTCTATTTGGTGTGATGAATAGCAGAATGCCCTAAATGTAGAAAAATGTAAATTGGCACAGATGAAAAACAATCCTGTAATGTTCAAATACAGGATTAGTGGTGTGTTGCATGCCAGATTGATTAAATACAGGGTGAAGAAAAAATGCCACACTTGGAGACCGGTATGCATTTCCTCATCCAGATTGAAGATAAGTTTATCTAGCAAAATCATATTGGGTAAATGTACAGAGGAATGTGTATCATCCCACACTACCGTACCTGCTGTCGTAGCTCACTGAGTGGGCTGCTGGAACATCAAACCCACGTCCACCATCGGACTATGGTTGAATCCTTGTCACGATCATTTTCTATTTTTTAGAAATCCAATCTGTAGTCCTCATCATTTATAAGCAGGACACCATGTCAAACGACAATAGCCTATCACGAGACAGTGGAATTCATGAAACTGTAACTGGTCCTGTCAAATTCATATGGGGCAGCTTCCTGATGGAGTATACAAAGGATGAATACATTTCAATATGCTTTTCATGCTGGGTGCATCTAATAACACATTAACCAACACCAGCAACTGGAAAACCACATTCAACAAGTACAGTTTTGTGAATGACTTTCGCACCAAGTGGAAGATAAAAAACATTTTATAAACAACGTGATATGGACTGATGAATCTAGCTTCACTCATGAAAGTGTTTTTAACCTCCACAACAGCTGTTATTGGTTGGAACACAACCCAAATATTGGCAGCTGAGAGGACGTTGGTGGTGCATTTCTTGCGAGTCTGTCTTTGGCCTCTGTTGATCTTCTGGCAACCTCTTTGCTGCATGGTGTGCTGACGCCAGCACAGAAGGCATTACATTTTCATGTGCTGGTGCAATGCTCTTGTGGTTGAAGTAAGGAAAATCAACAAAACACCATCAATACAAAAACAAGCTCCATAGAACACTAAAGATCAAATAGGCATTTGTAAGCAGTGCCATGGAAGACTGGTGGTGTGCGTGTGCAACTTCTGAGACTTGTGAAGTATATTGCAAGAAAGCTATACGCAAAATGTATGTGTGACTTGTATACGTGGGAAGGTCCGCAAGCATGTTGGGTGAACTTTCATATGAGATAATGTGTTGCCACATGCCAGAGAGACATGGTGCTCCTACAAGCTGTGATAGATGTATGTTAGTGTAAACATACCTTTATGTATAATCTTAAACTGTTCACATATTGGCATTATCGCCTGCACCCTTTGCTCAGTGGCTTCCAAGGCACTCCCATTGCATTCTATCAATGGTCTGAACTGACATTTTATGCACAAAATCTGCACATATGACAAACCATAGTGCACACTGTAGAATGCTCCACACTTAACTATCCAAACAACTTTTCTTATTTCAACAGCCTAAGAGGTTAGAATGGAGAAATTCCCATTCCATAGAAAGTAGTTTCTCACAGGTGTGAAAATTACCAAACTATCAGTTTAGTAATTCAAACTTGCAAAGTACTAACGTGAATTCTTTACAGAAGAATGGAAAAACTGATACAAGCAGACCTTGAGGAAGATCAGTTTGGATTCTGGAAAAATGTGGGAACATGCGAGGAAAAACTGATCCCATTACCTATCTTAGAGGATAGTTTAAGAAAGTCAAGCCTGCGTTTATAGCATTTGTAGACTTAGAGAAAGCTTGAGACAATGTTGATTGGAATGCTCTCTTTCAAAATTCTGGTGGTAGCAGGGGTAAAATATAGGGAGCGAAAGGTTATTTACAACTTGTACAGGAAGCAGACAGCAGCTATAAGAGTTGAGGGTCATTAAAAGGAGGCAATGGTTGGAAAGAAAGTGAGACAGGATTGTAGCCTTGTCCCAATGTTATTCAATCTGTATGTTGAACAAGCAGTAAAGGAAACCATAGAAAAATTTGGAGTAAGAATTAAAGTTTAGGGAGAGGAAATAAAAACTCTGATGTCTGCCGATTTCACTGTAATTCTGTCACAGACAGCAAAGGACTTGGAAGAGCAGTTGAGCGGAATTGATAGTATATTGAAATGAGGATATAAGATGAACATCAACAAAAGCAAAACAAGGATAATGGAATGTAGTTAAATTAAATCATGTGATGCTAAGGGGTGCAGATTAGATGAGTTTTGCTATTTGGGCAGTAAAATAACAGATTATGGCTGAAGTAGAGAGGATATAAAATGTAGACTGGCTATGGTAAAAAAAAAAAAAAAATCATTTCTAAAGAAGATAAATTTGTTAACATCGAATATAGAATTAAGTGTTACAAGACCTTTCTGAAGGTATTTGTGTAGAGCGTAGCCATGTATGGAAGTGAAACATTGACGATAAACAATTTAGATAAAAAAAACAATAGAAGAGTACAAAATTTGGTGCAACAGAAGAATGCTGAAGATTAGATCAGTCGATCACAGAAATAATGAGAAAGTACTGAGTAGAATTGGGGATGCAAGAAATTTGTGGCATAACTTAACCAAGAGAAGGGATTGGTTGATAGTTCGCATTCTGAGACATGAAGGGATGGCCAATATTTCTGTTGGAGGGGTGTGGACGTTGTAAATCATAGAGGGAGACCAAGAGATGAATACAGTAAGCAGATTCAGAACAACATAGGTTACAGTAGTTACTTGGAGATGAAGAGGCTTGTACAAGATAGAGTAGCATGGAGAGCTGCATCAAACCAGTCTTTGGACTTAAGACCATGATAACAACAACAACAAGTGCTCAGAAGCTGAACATGTTACTCTACAGAATAGAGATGTTGCACCACAGTGGGGATGTCTAAATATCATTGTGATGTTAGCATGAGACCATCTCTCTGATACAGAAGCCTGTTGTGCAGTGTGTAATCTTGAAGCTTTTCATGAAATAGGGCACCAGGTGTGCAGAAATTTTGAGGAGGCTTCAGGTACATTTTGAGGAAGAAATCCTTTGAAAGACACAAATGTATGAATGGCATAAAATATTTGTAACAAGGCAGGTAGCTGCGGAAAGTGCACCCCACAAAAGGCGACCATGGACAAGCATCACACTAAACAACATTCATCCCTTACAAGTTCTTATTGGAAAAGGTCAGTGCTTAAACCTTTCAAACATTGCTTCTAGAGTACGAATAAGCTATGGAAGTGCTCAAGCCATCATTGCTGATAAGATCAACTACAGGAAATTGTCTACTATGCAATCTGATACTTTAATGGGGGAAAACAATAGGAAATTCAATTAATAACTGTGGAACGTCCTCAGAGTCCAGAGTCATGATACTGCATTACCCCATGTTTGGACCACTGAAGGAATGACTTGGAGGACACTGTTTTGATGACAGTGCAGAGGTTTAGGAGTTCATGCACAAGTCACTGTGCACATGTTGTTCTTCTTTCTTGGGGGGGTTCCATTAAAAAAGTGCCAATGTGATGGGAAAATTTGTAAAAAAAGGTCAGGACAGTATGTAGAAAAAAGAAGTGGTGTTCAGAAATGTAAAACTGAGCACATCACAGAACACAAATGTGTGGCATGCTACAGCTACAATATCAATGAGAGATAAATGGAATCAGTTAACTCGTATAAATACCTGGATATAATTATTTGTATGGATGTGAAATAGAGTGATCACATACATCTGCATCTAAATGGATACTCTGCAAATCACACTTAAGTGCCTGGCAGAGGATTCATCAAACCACCTTTACAATAATTTTGTATTATTCCAATATCAAACAGTGCGCAAAAAAAATGAACACCTATATCTTTTCATGTGAACTCTGATTTCCCTTATTTTATTATGATGATCATTTTTCCATATGTAGGTCAGCATCAACAAAATATTTTCACATTTGGAGGAGAAAGTTGGTGACTGAAATTTCGTGAGAAGATCCCACTGCAATGAAAAAAGCCTTTGTTTTAATGATGCCCACCCCAAATATTATATCATGTCAGTGACTCTCTCTCCCCTATTTCATGATAACACAAAACATGCTGCTCTTCTTTAAATTTTCTTGATTTATTTCATTAATTTTGTCTGGTAAGGATCCCAGACTGTGCAGCAGTACTTTAAAAGAGGATGGAAAAGTGTAGTGTAGGTAGTGTAGACAGTTTCTTCAGTAGACCTGTTGCATTTTACAAGTGTTCTGCCAGAAGCCTGCAGTCTTTAGTTTGCCTTCCCAACAACATTTTCTCATTGGTCTTTCCAATTTAAGTTGCTTGTAATTGTAATTCCTAGGTATTTAACTGGATTTATGGCATTTAGATTTAATTGACTGATCGTGTAACCAAAGTTTAATGGATTCCTTTTACCACTCATGTGAGTGACCAATTGGCAATTTTCGCACCATACAGATCTCTTTTTCCAAATGTTTTGCAATTGGTTTTGATCTTCTGATGACTGTACTAGACGATAAAACAACAGCATCATCTGCAGACAACCTAAGACAACTGCTCAGATTTTCTCGTAAATTGTGTATATACATCAGAAACAGCAGAGGGCTGTGACACTATCATGGGGAGTGCCAGAAATCACTTCTGTTTTACTTGATGACTTTCCATCAATTCTTATGAACTGTGACCTCTGTCAGAGGAAATTACGAATTGAGTCAAATAACTAAGATGATATTCCGTAATCACCCAATTTCGCTACAAGCTGCTTGTGTGGTACAGTGTCAAAAGCCTTCTGGACATCTAGAAATACAGAATCAATTTGAAATCCCTTGTCAATAGCACTCAACACTATGTGAGAGTAAGGAGCTATTTGTGTTTCACATGAACTATGTTTTCTAAATATGTGTTGACTGCGCATCAATAGACCATTCCTTCATAATATTTGAGCACAATATATGTTCAAAAATCCTGCTGCATACTGATGTTAATGATATGGGCCTGTAATTTAGTGGATGATTCCTACAGCCTTTCTTGAATATTGGTGTGACCTTTGCTACTTTCCAGTTCTTGAGTATGGATTTTCCGTCAAGCAGGTGGTTGTATATGATTGTTAAGTATGGAGCTATTGCATCAGCATACTCTGACAAGAAACCTAATTGTTTTACAGTCTGGACCAGAAGTGTTGCTTTTATTAAGTGATTGAAGTTGTTTCACTACTGTGAGGATGTCTACGTCTACATTACTCATGTTGGCAGCTGTTCTTGATTCAAATTCTGGAATATTTACTTAGTCTTCTTTGGTGAAGGAATTTCAGACAGCTATGTTTAGTAACTGTGCTTTGGCACCACTGTTGTTGATAGTATTTCCTTTGCTGTTCTGCAGAGAAGGCATTGATTGTGTCTTGTTGCTAGCATACTTTAAACACTACAAGAATCTCTTTGGATTACCTGCCAGGTTTTGGGACTATGTTTTGTTGTGGAAACTATAATAACCATCTCACATTAAAGTCTGCAATAAATTTCAAGCTGCTTTGAAAAATTGCCAGCCTTGGAGATTTTGCATTTGTTTAAATTTGGCATGCTGTTTTTGTTGTTTCTGCAATGATTCAATAAAGTTTACAAAAAAGAATTCAGGTTCGTATTTGGTCCCCATTTATACATAGAATTTACAGCTGAGTTATCAACCTCCCCCCCCCTCCCCCTCCCCTCTTCAAATCATAAAATATCACAGATATCTTGATCAAAAAACTGTGCACAATAGTTGGTAAAAAGCACAGGTCACACCAGTCTATGAGAATGGTTGCAGAGAATCTGAGGACATATTCTGAAGTCACATGTAATGAGGTATCTCATCAAGAATGACTTCATCCACGCTAGCTACCATGGATTCCAAAGACATCACTTATGTGAAACATACCTTGCACTTTTCTCACATGATTTCTGAAAATCATTTGGCTTGCCAGTGCTTATTAACAAAACATCAGTGATCTGACATCAAACCAAATTTGCGATAGGATTCAGGATTTCTTGTAGGGAGGATGCAGCATGTCATTTTACACAGTCATTAACAGATGCAGAAATAACTCCATGCATGCCCCAGGGGAGTGTGTTGGACCCTTGTTGAGTGCTTTATATAAATGACTTAGCAAACAAAAGTAATCTCAGACTTTTTGCAAACAATACATTTATCTACACGAAAGTGCTGTCAGAAAAAAGCTGCACGAAAATCAGATTTTGAAGAGATTACAAATTATTGGAAAGACTGGCAACTCGCTTCAAATGACCATAAATTTGAATTTATGCCCTTCACAAAATGCAGAAACGGAAAATTGTAGCACTGTAATCTCATGAGTCACAATTGGAATCAGACACTTGGGTGAAACAGTCTGTGGGTACGTGAAATGGAATAATCACATAGGCTCAGATGTAGCTAAAGCTGATAGCAGTCCTCAGATCATGGATAGGATATTGGGGAAGTGCTGCCAGTCTACTTAGGAAACTGCTTACACAGTGCTCAAGTGTGTGGAACCCATACCTGATAAGACTGACACGGATATTGAATGCATACAAAGAAGGAAGCACAATTTGTTTGACTCACAGGAGAGCCTCATGGAAATGCATCTGAACTGCCAAACACTTTAAAATAGAGGCACAATTTAAAGGACCAGTATAAAGAGAGGAATATACTAAACCCCTCTGTGTTGTACCCAATGGTGCCATAAAGACAAGATTAGTCTAATCATATTGTGCATTTAAGCGAGCACTTTTCGCACTCTGTACCCAAATGGACTGGTAGGAAACTTAATACTGTACATGGTATTGTACTGTATTGTACTGTATGTTAACCGGGGACCTAGAAACGATGGAGAGGCTCCATCCCCACCGCAGTCGCAGTGGTCCGCAACCCCACGACAACTACCGCAGTCCACTCCACCCCTCCACTGCCCCACACCAAACCCAGGGTTATTGTACAGTTTGGCCCCGGGTGGACCCCCCAGGGAATGTCTCACACCAGACGAGTGTAACCCCTATGTTTGTGTGGTAGAGTAATGGTGGTGTACGTGTACGTGGAGAACTTGTTTGTGCAGCAATCACCGACATAGTGTAACTGAGGGGGAATAAGGGGAACCAGCCCGCATTCACCGAGGCAGATGGAAAACTGCCTAAAAACCATCCACAGACTGGCCGGTTCACCAGACCTCGACACAAATCTGCCAGGCGGATTCGTGCCGGGGATCAGGCGCTCCTTCCCACCCGGAAAGCCATGCATTAACCGGATGGCCAACTGGGCAGGCTACCATACATGGTACTACAGAATGTTCCCTTTTCCACACAATTCCATAAATCAAAATGAGTGGTTGTAGCTGCAGACAGTTTTAGGTTGGTTGGGTTTTCTTAAAACTGATACTTTATAAACAAAACAATTATATAGAAAAAATATGCAGTTGACTGATTCCACTGTGGAATGCCTACCAACGTAACAGAAACAAAACTTCATTGATACCAATGCCATATTTGTGAAAGGCTGAAAGTAACAATAAAAAATGGGAGAACTCGCTTTGCAGCACCAAATTCTCTCTTTTCAGGAAACTCTCTCCTGGCGTGGTTAGCTGAATTATAGTGCAAGTTCACCTTAAATATTACAAAAACTAATAATGTATTTCATTATTTATGAAACACCAGTTTCTCACAAAGTATCAGTATCAGTACATCATACATACCTTGGACAATGTACAGTACTTCGCTGTGAAACATTTCTTCCATCACTCTCCATGGTGACATACTGTTGCACAGTCTCTCGTGTGTATTTGGGGTCAGAAGTTACATGGTCCTTGTAATATGCAGTGAAAGAACAAAGTAATGCAGTGTGTTACACCACTCATAAGGAAGGGGAACGTTTGTCAACAGACCTGGATCAATTCTTATCATGTTAAAACAGCCATAATAATGGTTACCAGCTCCAGTTTGCCAGTAGAAAGAAATTGTTTGTTAACATTAACTGTACTCTTCTCTTCAATCTCTTCCATCACCACTGCCTCTAGCTTGCTAATAGCACCCTAAACTTAACCCTGCTGCTTATTAGTTACATGTGCACACACTTACCTGAAACACTTACGTAAACAAAATTCTATATAACTGCTCAGCTATGTTTCACATGCTGGAAGAATTGTTCTATAGATCGCTGTGAATCACAAATAGATATCAACAATATTTACTGCTAGACATCATAAACTGCACCTAGAGGCCCATGGCTTGCCTACTAAGTGCAGATGGTCTGCCAGCCTACTTCTGAATTTCGTAAACTCCAAGAAACTCATGAAATTGTTCAAATATTGAGACACTTATTTGTAATTCTTTCTTGTATTCAGCCTTGGATTTGTCAAGCATACTATTATTCTCATGATGTGGCAAAAAATTCCATAACCTCTTAATTTAGAAGCAGTGTAATGAAGTTGGCCGACCTTTAATTCTCTCTGCATACTTCAAATGGTTCATATGGCTCTGAGCACCATGGAATTTAACTTTCTGCATACTTCCTTCTGCCTTCTGAAAATTGTACAAAACTTATCATATCGCCTTTATCTTACAAAACATGAAGTGCAGGCCAAGTGAACAAAACAATATTATTTGCCAAGAAAGTTACAGTGCTCTAACTTTTTCTAGGCTAACTGTGGTTCACTGGCTTCTTGGTGTAGTCTCTGTGATGTGCATGGGTGGGACAAAGATAAAAAAGTTATAGAATAAAACTCTTTTTTCCTATAAATAAAAATACCTTATAACACCATCTTGAGCCTGAATATCACACAAGAGACACAATCTCAAAGTGAAAATGCCACCCATGAGAAAACAGACAGTTATGGACCAGTATATTACAAAAAATAAGCTCAAAGAAAGTTACAACAACACACTTGGTTAAATTTCAAGCCATCAAATGCAGCAACAAGGCAGTTATTAATGGGCAGATGGATGAAAAAGGACGGAAAAAAGTGGAAATTGCGAACATTTCAACAGAAGAAGGGCAGGAACCCACATACAGTGAACCAGCAAGCCATATGTCAAACATCATGAATGCCATCCCTGGAAAACATCAGGATTTTTTTCCACTAAGTACACAAACTCAAATAAATGAGGTAAGTGGTCAGGCAAGAAATGATTTACTCCCTGTACATAATTTGAAATTACTCCATCAAAATGTTCAGTAACTCTCAAATAAACTAAATGAAATAGAAATAATGTTAAATGACCTAAAATATATTTCTGTACTGTCTTTACAGAACACTGGCTCAAACAAGATATGTTGGAGCAAACACACATTCCTCAGTTCAAACCTGCAAGCATGTTTTGTAGGAAAATATTAAGTCATGGGGGGTACTTGTGTATTTATTAGAGAAAATGTTGAATTCAATAGTGTAACTAAACACCATAAACTGTCCTTTGATAAAGATGTGGAACATTCTATAGCCGAACTACCGAGGCAAAATACAATTATTATTTTTGTATACAGATCACCAGATGGAAACAAAAAAGTGTTTTACAATTGCATGGGGGATCTCTTGGAAGAAATTCACTCTCCCAAGAAGAATATAAATATATGTGGCAACTTTAATATTGATTTCTCGAAATCCAATAATTTCAGAGATGACAATTTAAATCTACTACAATCATTCAACATCAGTGCAACAGTAACTGAACTAACTCAAGAAACACCAATCTCTGCATCTATTATTGATCAGATCTTGATAAATAGTGCAAATATGCCTATAACATACAAGTTGTAAACACAGGTTTCAGTGATCACAATGCTCAAATTTTTGAAAAAGAATATTTCAGGACACTCAATTCCCAGTAGAATACAACACACTGTAAGGAATTTCAGTACAAAAAATGTGGAATATTTTTGTTCACTCCTGAAGGGTGGAAGCTGGAAAGATGTAAATGACTGTAATGATACCAGTGAGAAATATGATAAGTTAATGGCTACATTCAAACATTTTTTAATGGCTTTTCCCAAGAAAATACCTACATCTAATTCTACTCAAAAAAATTTTAATGGCTTTTCCCAAGAAAATACCTACATCTAATTCTACTCAAAAGACAATCAAGTGGATTACAAAAGTGATAAGGATATCATGTCAAAATAAAAGGAGATTGTATGAGTACTCCTAGGAGAATACTAACTTGACTTTATTACATATTTCAAAAGATACAAGAGAATACTAACACTGAGTTATTTATAAAAAGAATATAAAATGACTAAATATTGTATAATTCCAAAAATAAAACTAAAGCAACCTGGCAAATTATAAGGAAAGAAATGGGCACCAGGCCAGTTAATCACAGTAATATAGAGCTGAATATGAATAAAAATAAACTAATTGATCCCAAACATGTAGCTAGTACTTTCAACAATTATTTCTCTAACATAGCACAGCAGTTAATAAATACACACCTTGACAAACAGCCAGCCAGTCATTCAGATCAAAAAATTCATCCAAACACATTATTCATGTATCCAGCAACACCCAAGGAACTGTCCAGAATCCTAAAAGAATTACCTAATAAATATTCAGTGGGTGTTGTTGAGAAACCAGATGCTATTATTAAAGTTAGTGCAACATTTCTTGTGGAACCACTAACAGACATAATAAATTCATCTTTTGAGAGTAGTGTGTTTCCAAATAATCTAAAAACTGTAAAAGTAACACATTTGCATAAGAAGGATGCAAAAAGTGATATTATTAATTATAGGCCAGTTTCAGTATTGTCAGGCTTCAGCAAAATTATGGAAAAAATGTTCCTTAGGAGATTAACAGTTTTCTTAAATAAAGAGAGGCTAATAAGCAACTCCCAACATGGGTTCAGAGCTGGGAAGTCAATGCAGACAGCAAATTTTGTCTTCTTAAATAATATTAAAGTCTGTGGATGATAAGCAACATGTACAGTATCTGGGATCTTTCTGGATCCAAGTAAAGCCTTCAGTGTTATTCATCGTGGCATTCTCTTGGGTAAATTAAGTAACTGTGGGATTAGAGGCCAGTCTGAAAGCGAGCTCCTGTCGTTCCTCAGTAATCATAAGCAGATTACAGAAATAAAACACAAAGATAGTGAAACACAAAAAATTTCTAGTTTTTACGGTGATGAGGAGAAAATAAAGTATGGAGTCCCACAAGGGTTAGTTTTGGGACTTGTCCTATTTCTGCTCTACATAAATGACTTGGCTCATAAAATACATGATGGAACCACTGTACTCTTTGAGATGACACTAATATTCTAATTAAATCACAGAATGAGGAAAATCTGCAGGAGGCTGCAATATCAGTTATGCATACCGTAGTGCACTGTTTCAGACCAATAGGCTCATCATAAATTCTGAAAAAGCTGTGGCAGTTAACTTTCACACCACGCACAACCTCTAGTCAGCAAACCCTGTTTTCACTATCGAAGAAAAAAATGTGTTGAAGGTCAGTCATACAAAATTTCTAGGCATTCATGTCCAGGCAGAGCTAAAGTGGAAGGTGCACCTACACAATTTAGAGACTGAATTCATTAACAGCATTGTTAGGATCCTCACTCAGAATACAAGCTGCTCACCAGTGCTGACAATGTACCATTGTAACATACTGTCGCTACTTATGTACGCAATAATTTTTTGGGGGAATTCTACAAAAACATTTAAAATACAGAAAATGATTATCAGGGTGATAAAAAAAGCTAAATGCAAGAATTCCTGTAGACTATATTTTAAAACTCAAAATACTGCTGCTGCCTTGCTTGCACATACACAAAATACTAATTTTCACAAACAGGAGTATCTTAAAAAAAGGAAAATCTCTTCAGACACAACTATGATATACACACATATGAAACTAGTCAGAAGATGAACCTACAAATGAACACAGTAAATACAAACTTATGCAAAAGAGGAGTGTATCATATTGGAACTATGTTATATAACTATTTGCCTTCTTTCATAAAATGCATACCAACATTAAATGTGTTTAAAATAAAGTTAAAACAGTTCTTGCGTGACCACTGCTTCTATTCTTTGTGTGAATTTATGGAACATCATAACAAGTAAACCTTATTTACAAAATTTTTCCAATTGTCAATTCATAATATAGTTCACATTGTGCTTATCATGTCACCTTATCACTTAATAACTGCTATTATAACATACAGAAGCAATGTAGTACACCAGCCTACATTATTATGCATTTTGATTATGTCAACAATGCAGTCAAAATGACTACTGTATTGTAAATTAACTACTTTACCACTGTCCTATATCACACATACAAACAATGTACTAAAATGATTCTTGGACAAATAAACAAATTTAAGTACTAAAATTATGGAGAGAGAGAGAGAGAGAGAATTATCTGAATTACCTATTGTAGCTAAGGAAGGGCTATTTTTATTTGTTTTTGGTTATAAAAAATTACTGATAAATGTGGAAGACTGGAATAAGGCCTGTTGATAGCTTTAGATGAATATTTATCGTTTTACAATCAGCAGAGACTAAAATAAAATTCAATCTCTACAGTGGTATTGTGAGCCGTGTACGCCTGGGTGATGTTGACTTGACAACACCAAATGGTGACGATGAAACTGTGCAGTTGATCGATGTTGACAAGGTAACCCCACATCCCTTGTACCAACCACGAAGCAGGTTCCATGATGTGGCTGTCCTGCATCTAAGCACACCAGCCAAACTTAGCTCACGTGTTCGTCCTGCTTGCTTGAATTCATTAACGCAGTTGCCAACAAATCGAGTAATTATTGCAGGATTTGGAGCAGAAAGCAGTCGATCAACAGAATTTGGTAAGTTAAAAAAGTATTTAAAGTGCCACTTTTCTGCAAGAATATTATTGTAAGAGGATGGCATTTAAAAAAGTTAAAACAATTTGTTTCTATTCAGAAAGCATCTTTGTGATCTACTTTTGAGTGTATTATTTGTTACTGAAATATAAACTTCTCTCGTTACCTACAGTCACCTAGTGGAAATCCAATGCAAATATTTCTTTAAATTTTGTGGTACATGTCTCCTGTATCTTTTCAAAGGCTTTCCCTATTTCATGTGCATTTTCTTCACTTCGTTTATAAATATAGACACTGACACCCATTACTATTTATTCTAAAAAGTATAGATCTGTATCATGTATTTGCATTTGTTAGAAAACATACATACATCCATAAAATATAGAAATTATACTATATCTTATTTGTATGTGACAAATGATATTCACCTTCAGCTACTGAAGTAGCAGAAGGTGGGAAGATGAAAAGTTATTTGTTCTCCTATGCCAACCTCTTTGTCTCAAAGGACGACATGCACCTAACCTCCTCACTTAATTTGTTTTGTACATCCAACTTCTGTCTTCCCCTACAGTTTTTAACCTCTACAATTCTTGCAAGTAACATGGTAAGCTATCCCTTAATGGCTTACATAAATCGTATTACCATGTTCTTCCTTCTTGTCAATGTTTCCTGCAGGTTCCACTCCTCACTGATTCTGCAGAGAACCTCCTTGTTTCTTATCTTATCCCTCCTTCCCAACATCCTCCTGTAGCAATCATCTCAAATGCTGTGTTTCTATTCTTTTTTTGTTTGTCCCACAGTCCATGATCCATAAATAGATGCTGTGCTCAAAACAAATGTTCTCAGAAATTTCTTCCTCAAATAGAGTCATATGTTGGACACTGGTAGGCATCTTTTTGTGAGTAATGCCCTCTTTGCCTGTGCTAATCTGCCTCTTATATCCTCTGTGCTTTTTATGTTGTGTAATTTAGCCCCCAGTTTTGAAAAGTTTACCGCCAATCACATTTCTGCTACTCGTCATTATTTTCATTTTTCTTAGACTTTCTCTCAATCTGTATTCTGTACTCATTAGACTGTTTATTCCATCCAACATGTCCTGTAATTCTTATTCAATTTTACTGATGATAGCAATGTTATCAGCAAATATTATCATTGATATCCTTTCAGCCTGATTTTTAATCCCACTTTTGTACCTTTCCTTTATTTCTATTTAGTCATTTATATTTATTTATTTATTTGTTGATGTAGCGCCCATTTTATCACATTAACGATGCAACACTTGTAAAAATAGAAGCCAGTATAAAAATTTATAATTTACTTTAATATACAAAATATAAGCACATCTAAGTTGTAATATTATGTTTAGAATGCTAGCTTCCTTATAAACACAACTTGATGGATTGTAAAAAAAAACACTATTGTATTTACATGTACAAAATAAGTCTATGGACATACATATAGACGAACGATGCGTAGCTGAAAAGTTACTGCTACATATTGACTGATTTTACTGAAGTAAGAAATATGCTACTTAAATTTGTATAAGAATGCAGAATTTGATGTCTACGTAGAAGGGTAACTACACACATCAATTAACAGGGAGTACATTTGTAAAAGGAGTTTAATTTTTCCTAGGAATACTTTGACAGATATAAATTTCTGAATACAGAAAACATGAGGCAGAACCCACAGATCTGAGTAATATTCCAAAATCCATTAATGCTGTTGTAGTTGTGGATTATTAGTAGAACTTTCAGCTCTCTTTTAAATGCATTAAAGCTTGGTATTCCTTTGATGTTATCTGGCAATGCACTGAAGAGAATTTTTGGTTTATGTAATACACTGTATTGGTATATTGATTTTGTGAAAGTAACTTCTATTCCTTGTTTCATAATTGTGGGCCTCACTGAACGATGTTGAAAACTCATGAGTCGTAATGGAATAGATACTCTCAAATATAAATTTAGATTGAAGGATAATAATTTTAATTTTTTAAGAATGCCTGTATATGATTCTTTGAAAGGAACACCTTTTATTAATCTTACATCTTTCTTCTGAAATATAAATTACTGTTTTACACATGTGCTATTCTGTCATTGTTGCTTCGATGCATACATTGAACAACAGTGGCAAAAGACTGCAACCCTATCTTACAACCTTTCAAATCTGAGCACTCTGTTCTTGGTCTTCCATTCTTATTTTTACCTCTAGGTTCTGGGATGTATCGTACACTGTCCATCTTTAATTGTAACTTACACCTACAAGGTGTGTTCAAAAAGTAAGGTGACTTTATATTTTTATGAAAAAATATTTATTTATTCATGTTGTTCCCCTCACATACACTACACTTGTGCCAATGCTTCTTCCAATCCTTGAAGCACTTCTCACAAGCACTTTTTGGTATAGCCTTGAGTACTTCCAGTGATGCAGTTTTTATTTACTCAATCGCTGAATCTTTGTCCTTTCATAGGTCTCTTCAGTTTTCGGAACAGGAAAACATTGCAGGGGGACAAATCTGGTGAATATAGTGACTCAGGCATGATTGTGGTGTTGTTTTTGGCCAAAAAATTTCTCACAAGCAATGATGAATGAGCAGGTGCATTGTCGTGATGCAAAAGCAATGAATTGTTTTTCCACAATTCCTGAGGTGTTTTGCATATCGCTTCTCATAAACGGCACATAACATCAGGGTAATACTCATTGACCGAATGACCTTGAGGCAAAAAGTCATGATGCACTACATCTCAGTAACTGAAAAAAAAAAAACAGTGACTAAAACTTTGACATTTGATCGAACTTGGCATGCTTTTTTTCGGTCTCGACTCTCTGGGATGCTTCCATTGGGATGATTGGGCTTTGGTTTTGACGTCATAACCATAAACCCATCTTTCGTCACAAGTTATGACCCGTTTGAGCTAATCATGATCATCATTGGCGTCATTCAAGAGTTCTTGAGTGATGCTCATGAGACGCTTCTTCTGATCAAAATTGAGAAGTTTTGGAACAAACTTCACTGACACATGTCTCATGCCTAAAACATCCAAAAAAATTGCATGACACGAGCCAACTAATATGCCAACATCCTCAGCAACTTCTCTTATGGTAATTCGATGATTTTCCAAAACGATTTTCTTCACAGCTTCAATATTATCATCTGTTGTTGATGTACTGGAGCATCCAGAGCGAGGTTCGTCATTGGCATCTTCTCGGCCATTGTGAAAGAGCTTGTACCACTTGTAAACTTTTTTTTAATAACTTTGAGCAGACTCACCGTATGCCATTGTCAACATGTAAAGTGTTTTAGAGCACTTGATTCCATTTTTCACACAAAATTTGATGCAGATTCTTTGTTCCATTTTTTATAATAATTGAAAATTGCTGAGCACACTAAAACACTTCTAAACTTTCTATCTGTCAAAAACAAAGTATGCTGTACACTTGAAACTGTGAACATATGTTTGGAACATATGTACCAACATACCAAAAAAAAGATCAATAATCGAATTATGTTGGCCATACAGTTTGAAAAGTAACCTTACTTCTTGAACAGCCCTTGTATTTTTCTGAGATATTTAGCCATCTTGCACTATTTTAAATTGTCACACATTTTCTAGGTCAACAAATAGTATGAGTTCATCTTGATTTTTCTTAAGTCTTGGTCCTATTATCAAGTGCAGCATCAGAACCGCCTTCACCTTTCCTAAAGTCAAACTGATCATCACGTAACAGATGCTCAGTTTTGTTTTCCATTCATCTAGACAGCTTTGTTCATAAAATGCTTTTGTCATTGGCTGAACTAACAAAGAGGCTCACCGTTAAGACATTAGTAAATGAAATCAGTTTCTTGGATATTGAGACAATCGGAGAATCTCTTATCAAGTTGGAATGAGGTTTCAAACAGGTTGACAATGTTGATGGCATTTCACATAAGTGATAATGTTACTCCCAAATACTCATTAAATAATTCTGCCATGTTGATGAAGAGATTTGATTCATGAGTCCTTTAGCTGTATCTGAATAATTGGTGAAGCAGCTGAGAATGAACTATTTGGTCATGTGTACAACTTACTCAAAAATTATTGCTCGAGATTTAAATAATAGACCTTATACTTCATGCAGCTTGTTTTTATATCATTCAGACTACTGATCATCTAGTGTGTCAACAACATTGTACCATTTAAATTAATTTATTTTAATTTAATATAAATTTTTATTTATATTATTTAATTAATTTAATTCAGTATTAATTTTCATTGTTATAAATACTTTACATGGATCATTAAATAACATTGAAGTCTAGAAATGTTTACATTATTGTAAACTTACAGTTGATTGATAAATAGACTTTATAGCTTTTTATTATCTTTATCACTGAGATGATATTAGTTGATGTAGCCTACAGCTCATACATTTCTATATATTTAAACAACAGGGCATAAGGTCCTGCTAATATAGGTTGATTTTTAAAAAATACATGCTTTAAAATTTGTAATTCATTTTGTCTAAGTTATACTCACTCACTTTCTTTCATACAGGCACAGCACGCTATGTGGATGTTACTGAAATACCTGCATTACAGTGCCAAAAAGCACTCCCACAACTGACTCGCATAGGTGTCAAAGTTAATGAGTCACTGATATGCGCTGCAGATGAAGCTGGTGGCCGTGACTCTTGCAGGGTAAGATGGCTCTCATAAATGCAGTCATGCTTTCGTTCATCCTTCGAAAACATATGTTGTTTCATTGATCACCTCATGAAGTAAATTTTGTGTGTGTGTGTGTGTGTGGGGGGGGATGTGGGTGGGGGGGCGGTGGTGAGGGGGGGTGGGGGTATGGGGGTGGGTGTGGGCGGGGGGGTGGGGTGGGGGGGTGCGCGCATGCACACGCACACAAACACACCAGGAGATGTGTAAACCTAAATGTAATTAATCAAGTGATTTATGAAATGGATGGGTTAATAATTTGGTCATATAATTTACTTTGAGGATTCCCAGTCTGTTGCTTTATGTCTTTGGACAGGCTCAAGAGACCTATTGTGAATATTTTTGGAATTAACTATGTTAATGCCATTATAAACTTCATGTCAAAATAAGTATTATGGATGCAAATTTATAAAAGCTTTTTGATTGTATTTATGTACAGTATATCTCAAGATGTGGGTTTGCTAAAAAGTATTAAAATCAGAAGTGAATAGCATACAATAAATTCATAAATGAAAAAGAGGGAAAATATCCAAAATAGTTCCATCAGTTTCCCATAATGACATGGCATTTTCAACAGTTTATGAAAGAGCAGTTAGCATGGAGTAAAAATGGAGAGAGATTTGCACATTGACAAAATAAGATAATTTATGAAATATTAGAAGCTTCTGCATTTAGTTATAGAATAAAGTAGTCCAAAACTGCTCCATCGGGATCTGACCAAATTCTAGATTTAAGGGTTTTGACGCTGTTGTACTGTAAATCGAGAAACACATAACAGATCAAGGGGTAATGAGCCACTTACATTTCATTTTCACAAATGATAATTTATTTCAGGATTTGGAAAACTGAACATATTTTTCATTACATTTTGTTTCAGGGTGATTCTGGAGGCCCCCTTCAAGTTCGGCTTGACAAACCTCACTGTCAGTTCAGTGTTGCTGGATTAAGTTCTTTTGGACCAGTGTTCTGTGGGGAGCCAGGTGTACCTTCCGTGTATACTAGCATTGCTGAATACTTAGAGTGGATAGAGTCTGTTGTTTGGCCTTAAATATTGGGTATCAGTGTAAGAGATGAAAGTATTATTCAGATATGAAAAGTGGTACTCAGCACTGCAGACAACTCTTGACAGTTTACTATGCAGTGTATTTAATGAACTGCAGATGAATAGGGTGGAGTGTTAAAAGTATTGTTGGAAGACAGTAAAAATGCAAATGTTGCATCTAGGACTTGGAATTTAGTAAGCAAAAAACCTCTGTCAGATTTTCAATTTCGGCTCATACTTATTTTTGCAGCCCATTTCTACACTGCCATTTCCATTTCAATTTTTACAGTTTTATGGTGACTACAGCAAACACTAAATAAAATTTATGAGATAGAGAATGTTTACAAGAAGCAAAGTAGATACTAATGCAGTGGTTTCGGAAGTTATAAAGCGTTTTTTATTGTGCAACCATGATATTTCTATCACATTGTTTTACCAGTTATTACAATTTTGTAACTTAATTAAAAACTATTGTAAATGGTGAATGTGAATTTCTAAATAAAGGAGCTGAATCCCCCATCTTTTTTATTGTGACTTTCCACCTATTTGTTATTGTTTGAAACTGCCAACAGTTTATTTTGCACAGCAAGAAGTTGCATTATACCTGCAACCTAAAATGTCGGCTGGGCCATTGTAAAATTTTCTTCCATGTCATTTGGATTGACTGAGGGGGATAATTAATAATTTTGAAAATCAGATAGACCCCCAGTTTGAGGATGATTCTTGATGGAACAATTAACCACAGCACATGAAATGGATTTACATTAGTGAGAGAGGTATGAACGGGTTATGTCCTAGTGCCATATTTCATGATTATGGTTAGTTTTACAATCTAGGAAAAAAAAATACCTGCCTCACTTTAGATAGGTATGCAGGATGCAGAGGGCTTCTCTGACGAGCTGACCTGGAGAAAACTATTACTCCTTTTATGTTTTGACTATGAAATTGGATAGTTAAAGACTGCACACTTTTGAAAAGGGTGCATTTTTACATAATGCACCAATGACCATTTTCACGCAGTTCAAGCCAGCCAGGAATTAAACTGTTTTCACTTACCTCCTTTTACAGGCATGAACAACTGCTAAATTCCTTCATCTTCTCTGCTGTGAAAGGTGCCACAGGACTATAATGATAATTATGTAACCTAATTTCTTCACTTCAGTGTTTATTATTAAATATTAATGGACATACTCCCCTCTGCCCAAACTCTATTCAACACTAAAAATGTCAAGATACCAGAACATGACAAAACAAGGTCAACCTTAACTTATCAACTGTTTTACTACTGAGATCATAATATTCCATCTGGCACTGAAATATTATTTGTTGTAATGTTTCACCATGTACATCTACTAATTATCAAGACTGATTTCCCAGTTAATTGGAAGTTGTATAGGCTATAAATTACATCAGTCATATTCTTAGGATCCTATGAGAAGTGATCTCTGGGACCTGGAGAGGACATATATTTTATTCGGGTTCAATAAACAATATTACTTAACATTGTCAATGCTATAGCATTATAGTGCAAATATTAAATGCAACATACCCTAAAACATTAATTTTAAGTTCTGGGAGGATTCTCTTACTAGAGTAAGAGTTGTTGAATTGAAAATTCTTTATTTCAATGTTAAACTTGACCAGCTAACTCGTAAGATCATTTTAAGATCTGAAGACTGTTAAATACACTTGTACCATGTACCTGATTTCTTTCTGTAATAATATTAAGCCTTAAACTTGTTGTAGCTGTCATAGTATTTTGCTCTTGCTCTATTTTTACAAAAATGAAGTATTGGCAATATTAAAGAATACATGTCTAGTGAAACAGTTACCAAAATATCAGTATTTATATTTTGAATATAAAGTGGGAATTTAAGGAGATGGAACCTGGATAAACTGAAAGAACCAGAGGTTGTACAGAGTTCCAGGGAGAGCATAAGGGAAGAATTGACAGGAATGGGGGAAAGAAATACAGTAGAAGAAGAATGGGTAGCTCTGAGGGATGAAGTAGTGAAGGCAGCAGAGGATCAAGTAGGTAAAAAGACGAGGGCTAATAGAAATCCTTGGGTAGCAGAAGAAATATTGAATTTAATTGATGAAAGGAGAAAATATAAAAATGCAGTAAATGAAGCAGGCAAAAAGGAATACAAACGTCTCAAAAATGAGATTGACAGGAAGTGCAAAATGGCTAAGCAGGGATGGCTAGAGGACAAATGTAAGGATGTAGAGGCTTGTCTCACTAGGGGTAAGATAGATACTGCCTACAGGAAAATTAAAGAGACCTTTGGGGAGAAGAGAACCACTTGTATGAATATCAAGAGCTCAGATGGCAACCCAGTTCTAAGCAAAGAAGGGAAGGCAGAAAGGTGGAAGGAGTATATAGAGGGTTTATACAAGGGCGATGTACTTGAGGACAGTATTATGGAAATGGAAGAGGATGTAGATGAAGACGAAATGGGAGATAAGATACTGCGTGAAGAGTTTGACAGAGCACTGAAAGACCTGAGTCGAAACAAGGCCCCGGGAGTAGACAACATTCCATTAGAACTACTAATGGCCTTGGGAGAGCCAGTCATGACAAAACTCTACCATCTGCTGAGCAAGATGTATGAGACAGGCGAAATACCCTCAGACTACAAGAAGATTATAATAATTCCAATCCCAAAGAAAGCAGGTGTTGACAGATGTGAAAATTACCGAACTATCAGTTTAATAAGTCATGGCTGCAAAATACTAACGCGAATTCTTTACAGACGAATGGAAAAACTGGTAGAAGCGGACCTCGGGGAAGATCAGTTTGGATTCCGTAGAAATGTTGGAACACGTGAGGCAATACTAACCTTACGACTTATCTTAGAAGAAAGATTAAGAAAAGGCAAACCTACGTTTCTAGCATTTGTAGACTTAGAGAAACCTTTTGACAATGTTAACTGGAATACTCTCTTTCAAATTCTGAAGGTGGCACGGGTAAAATACAGGGAGCGAAAGGCTATTTACAATTTGTACAGAAACCAGGTGGCAGTTATAAGAGTCGAGGGGCATGAAAGGGAAGCAGTGGTTGGGAAAGGAGTGAGACAGGGTTGTAGCCTCTCCCCGATGTTATTCAATCTGTATATTGAGCAAGCAGTAAAGGAAACAAAAGAAAAATTCTGAGTAGGTATTAAAATTCATGGAGAAGAAGTAAAAACTTTGAGGTTCGCCGATGACATTGTAATTCTGTCAGAGACAGCAAAGGACTTGGAAGAGCAGTTGAACGGAATGGACAGTGTCTTGAAAGGAGGATATAAGATGAACATCAACAAAAGCAAAACGAGGATAATGGAATGTAGTCAAATTAAATCGGGTGATGCTGAGGGAATTAAATTAGGAAATGAGACACTTAATGTAGTAAAGGAGTTTTGCTATTTAGGGAGTAAAATAACTGATGATGTTTGAAGTAGAGAAGATATAAAATGTAGACTGGCAATGGCAAGGAAATCGTTTCTGAAGAAGAGAAATTTGTTAACAACGAGTATAGATTTAAGTGTCAGGAAGTCATTTCTGAAGGTATTTGTATGGAGTGTAGCCATGTATGGAAGTGAAACATGGACGATAACTAGTTTGGACAAGAAGAGAATAGAAGCTTTCGAAATGTGGTGCTACAGAAGAATGCTGAAGATAAGGTGGGTACATCACGTAACTAATGAGGAGGTATTGAATAGGATTGGGGAGAAGAGAAGTTTGTGGCACAACTTGACTAGAAGAAGGGATCGGTTGGTAGGACATGTTCTGAGGCATCAAGGGATCACAAATTTAGCATTGGAGGGCAGTGTGGAGGGTAAAAATCATTGAGGAAGACCAAGAGATCAATACACTAAGCAGATTCAGAAGGATGTAGGTTGCAGTAGGTACTGGGAGATGAAGAAGCTTGCACAGGATAGAGTAGCATGGAGAGCTGCATCAAACCAGTCGCAGGACTGAAGACCACAACAACAACATTTTGAAAGAACTATCCATGGATGTTGAATTTCCTCAAGAAATTATTCCATAGCTCATTAATAAATAGAGCTTTTTGTATGAGTGTGAACAATTATGGGATGTTGTATGTACTATGATGTATCTCACCCCCCGCCCCCTTTCCCTCTCCCAAGCCTTTGGAAGAAGAGGAGGAGGAGTTGGAGGAGGAGATTAGTGTTTTTAACATCCTGTTCACAACGAGGCCATTAGAGACGGAGCACAAGCTCAGCTTAGCGAAGGAATGGGAAGGAAATTGGCTTTGTCTTTTCAAAGGAAGCATCCTGAAATTTGCTGAAGTGATTTAGAGAAATCACTGAAAACCTAAAGAAGGACATATGTGCATGTGTTTGAAACATTGTCTTCCCAAGCCTTTGGAATACGTAGATTGTGCCAGTGTTTGCATCAGAGGTTAAGATGGAGCAAACCATTGAACAGTGTTGCACAGACAAATATTGTATACATTGAACAAATATGCAATGGAGACTGTTGATATTATCTGAGAAGTATATGAGGATTCTGGGATGACAGTCTGAGTAGCTTCGTTGGAGTGCCTCAACAGCCTTGCAGATGCTGACTTACTTATCTACACCCACACATACATCTACATGACTACTCTACAATTACCACTTAAGAGTTTGGCAGAGTGTTCATAGAACCATTTTTACAATTTCTAAACCGTTCCACTTTCAAACAGCATGTGGGTAAGAAATTAAAATCTAAATTTCTTTATGAAGCTTCTGAGTCATCTTACTTTATTATGATGGTCTTATTTCTCCCCACAAAGGTGAGAGTCAGCAAAATGTAGAAAGATTCAGAGAAACAAGAAATTGAAAGACTGTTTTTAAATCAATTTATTTATGGAAGAAATGCTGTTTCAGAACACACAATGTAAATTTATCTCTTGGGAGATATCTTGCAACTGAGCTTCACTTTTTTTATGAACATTCCTGCAGTCTGTTAGATAAACTATGCTTGGATCAGAGCAATATTTCAAAAGAAATTATGACAATTGCTTCTTGGGTCTTAGCTTTCAATTCTGATGTAGCTGACGGATTATGGTACACTGCATTTTTAAGGTAACCCCCAGGAAGAAATTGCATACCGGTAGTTCAGGGGGATCTGGGAGGTCAGGGAAAGTCCCATTTCTTGAAATTAAATGATTGTCAAACAACTGGCTTACAGCAGCCACCAATATTTAGGTTGTGTGTGATGCTGACTTGTCTTGCTGAAACTGAACATTGTCAATCATTTGTGGAGATGTCTGCAGTTTGTGCACAACAATTTTTTTAACATACAGACCCATTGTGACTGTAGTTGTAAGGCCATGGCCATCATAAAAAAATAACAGCCTGTTATACCATATGATGACACAGAATGCCACACGGTAACATTGCTTTTGTGCAATGGACATTGATGTAGCTCTGTATGATTTTTTTGTGCCCAATAGTGGAAGTTTTGCTTAACAAATCAACTAAGATAGAAATGGGATTCATCTGACATCCAAAGGTTGTTAACAAACTCATTGTCATTATCTATCTTTTCAAGCATTCATTCACAGAATTGTCGCATAAGATGATCACTGAGTTTCATTTTCCAGACATTCTGCAACTTGTATGGATGGTAATGTAAGTCCCATACTACGAGGGTTGTTTTTTAAGTAAGGGCCATTCGCGTGTATAGTCCCGTAGATCGCGCGGTCGCCGCAACAAGCCACTGCGCCACTTGCCGGCATCCTTCCCATTCACACTGATGCAAGTTGCAGCTCTGTAGCTGACGTGCACGCATCGCTGTGCTACTTTATAATGTTTACGATTTTTGAATTGCCCGCCATGTGTGAGATACGGTCAGTGATACGTTTTTGACCGCGAGAAGCCTATCAGCTGCAGAAATTCATCGGCAGTTAACAGAAGTTTATGGCTTGAATGCAATGAGTGAAGGTAAAGTGCGTCAATGGGTTAGAGAGTTTAAAAATGGCCGTCAAAACGTCCATGACGAACGCTCAGGCCGGCCCTTTGACCACTGATGATTTGGTGGCTGCAGTCGAAACAGATTCGTGAGGACAGAAGATTCACAATTTCCACTCTTTCTGTGGAATTTCCACAAGTTTCAAGATCGGTTTTGTACAAAATTGTGTCTGAAAACTTAAACTTTAAGAAACTGTGTTCTCGGTGGGTACCCAGACTCCTCACAAAGGACCACAAAGGGAAGACATTTGCCACTTCATTGGACTTTTTGATTCATTATGAGGAAGAAGGGGATGACATGTTGAGTCAAATTGTCACTGGAGATGAAACATGGGTATCCCATATCACTCCCGAAAGCAAGCGACAATCGATGGAATGGCAACACACAACCTCACCCGTCAAGGTCAAAGCCAAACAGACGCTGTCAAAGTGCAAGATTATGGCAACTGTGTTCTGGGACCAGCGCAGTGTTTTGCTAGTGGACTTTATGCCACGAGGAACGACAATCAACTCAGTTGCCTACTGTGCAACTCTAAAGAAGCTCCGCAGAGCAATTCAAAGGAGTTTTGCTCCTGCACGATAACACTAGGCCTCACACCTCGCGAAAGACTCGGGATTTGATTGATTCTTTTGGCTGGGAAGTTTTGGACCGTGCACCATACAGCCCCAACCTTGCTCCTAGTGAGTTTCACCTTTTCCGGTAACTGAAACACCATCTTGGCGGGCAGCGCTTCAATGACGACGATGAAGTGAAAGCGGCCGTGAACTCTTGGCTGTCGGAGCAGGCGGCCGAATTCTTTGAAGACGGAAATAAAAACTTTGTTGTACGGGCTTAAATAAACAAGGCAACTATGTAGAAAAATAGATAAAAGTGTGTAGAATCAGAAAATAAAAGTTTTTTTACAAAAGTATTTCAATATTTTTTTTAAAAATAAAAATGGCCCTTACTTAAAAAACAACCCTCGTAATATTAGCTGAAAACTTGAACTATACAACTGTTAAGGTGATGCATGACAATGGACTGAACAATGTGATTGTCTAAGACAGCAGCTCAAACAACATCTACATTGCCTTGTGTATGAGAGGTTCACTCATAGCTTCAAGGTTTCTTTTTCATTACTATACCTGTTTCTGAGGTATTGAATAGAATTGGAGAGAAGAGAAATTTGTGGCACAACTTGACTAGAAGAAGGGACCGGTTGGTAGGGCATATTCTGAGGCATCAAGGGATCACCAATTTAGTATTGGAGGGCAGTGTGGAGGGTAAAAATCATAGAGGGAGACCAAGACATGAATACACTAAACAGATTCAGAAGGAAGTAGATTGCAGTAGGTACTGAAAGATGATGAAGCTTGCACAGGATAGAGTAGCATGGAGAGTTGCATCAAACCAGTCTCTGGACTGAAGACCACAACAACAACAATAACAACAAGAAGTCATTGTGTGTGAAATGGGAACTATAATTGATCTGTGTCATCAAATATGTTGACAGAATTACTTAAGATGAGGGATCAATCTGTTCTTTATGCAAACAAACATAGTATTCAGTACGCTTTGGAGCACTCTTATTTTTAAAAAACGATTAAGACTTGAGATTGTAGTTAGTGCTGTTGTAAATAATTAGAATGGTAATTTTTTATGAAATCTTACATATTTGTGTATTAATTGTTAAATGGACTTGTATTATGAAATTTATCATAGAAACACCTTTTGCTCTACTAAATAATTTACTTAAGATCTATTATTTATTCCTGCTGAATAGGTTGTCCCATTTAAATTGCTTTGCAAAACTAGTTACCATTGTAAATTATAAATTGGAGTTGTAACACTACAGAAATAATTTCGTATTGTTATGAATGTACATCAAGATCAAGTTAAAGTCTGTGGTGCAGGTCTGTACCTGAACTGTGAGTCTGATTGCAGTGGCACATGCATGCATGTATGCACGCACCCAACCCCCCCAAGTGTGCAGGTGATTGTTCAGCAGTGTGTGGCAGAGGAGGTGGTTAGATTTCTGTTTATCCATTCAGTTTCACCCTGCTACCATGATGCAACAAGGATCTGTGAACCACTGAGGTAGGTAACCTCAAAATAGTTGTAAACGAGTTACCTGTAATCTGCATTCTCTTGCCCACATTTATAGCTTTCCATAGCTGAAGAGAAACTCTTACTCGATACTGTGAGGTAGTGAGGAAGTAGTTACTGAAGCCATGTAACCAATGTTTCAAGAAAAATTCATATATTCACATTTCCTTTGAATCAAACACACAAAATACTAACAGTTCAGGAAAATTGTTTCCTTTCCACAGCACCCAGCACAATTCAGAATCAAAATCATATTCAGTTCCCTAAATGCTGCTTCCATTAAACATCAGCTGGACCAATCGAAGATAGTTTAGCTTGCCTAAGATTTGGAATTTTAATGCTCCACTCACCACACCAATGTTAATACAAGCAGCACATACAAACTTGCTTAATGGGAATGGGTGAGGCAAAAATTTGTCTTCTGTTTACATGAAAGTTCAGTTCTACACAGTGGACATCATGTACAACTGTTGTTCCTCTCACAATAGCTTAGCTCCATCACATAAAACCATTTCAGACCCGCACTCACGGTTACAACTATCATCATTTTTTGCTGTTAACCTTATTTCTATCAATCCTTTGTCCACTTTGCATTCTTTATGAATGTCACCAATTTCCACCTTTAAATTTTTTTCTAGTTCAGTTAACTCTTCTTCAGATTTGAACTTCTTTTTACAGCGCATCACCTGCTCTGACCCAAAGGGCATATGGCTGCCCTTGCAGTGTCCGGCATGGCTCTTGCCCATCCCACATTTTTATTCTTCTTCTTCCATGACATTTGTCTGTGTTAACGTCTCATCAGTATTGTTCTCTTTCCCGAGATTCTCTCAACATACCCACATTGCTAGGTTTTTTGTGATGTATGGTGAGGAAACACTGGTCAGATACAGAGGATGCATCTCCCATGGCATAACACGTCCTGGGGGCCTCCAGCTGTTGAGCACACTAACCCACCTTATTCCTTCTCACACCTTTCGCACTTCTATTTGCTTCTCATTTTTTGGCTTTATTGATTCTTGGTTGGAATCAGGTCCATCAGGATTTGCGTTCTGTGTCCGTTCTCTCTGAGGACTGTTTCTAGCTTGATGCAAATAGGCTGGAGGGGCTGATGGCCCCATAGTTTGGTCCCTTTAACTCCATTAATTCAGTCCAATGCTTACTACAGGGCTCCATTTTAAAGTTCAAAGTGCTGATTTCCAATTTCATTTCCTTCTTTAATACCACATTACTGGATTCCATTTTAAAGTTTAAAGTACTCATCTGTAATTTTACTTCATTATTGCCAGCTTGAATTTTGGAACACAGTTATGGGATCCAGTCTGGCATTTCCACATCTTAATTTGCATTTCAATCCATTGTGATGGATTTTCCTGCATTGTTTGACTTGTCAGTAATCCTGACTAGCCAAATTGCTTAGAAGTAATATCAAATAATATGAGTAGTCTTTTCTTGACTTGTGTTGTCTGTATCAATGCTGGAAGGATGCACCAGGTATAGTGTAGCAAAGTGACACATGGTGGAATCAGCAGCAGCTGCTGTGGCAGTCCCAAATGGTTCTGGTATCACATACTGCAGTAACAATGGGGGAGGTGGCTGCAGCAGGCGATGGCAATGTCTCCAGTTCCCACAGCTCTCAGCACTGGTGGCAATGACAGCAACTTGTTTTCTTCCTCCTTCTCATAACGTTCAAGGTCATTACAAGTGACAACCACAGTCAAGTTGAGACACTTGCAAGAAATTACTGCCTGTTTCAACTATTTTATCCATTTTTGCCTCATTTTTGCATTATCTGTATAATTCTCTATGCTAGCCCAGTTCATTTTTTTAACTCACGATTTGTACTATGTTCCAGGTCATTCGGCACCACATTTGATGGGGCAAGGGGTTTGATTTATATCTTATCTATTCAGTTTTATCCCACTGCCTACTGTCCACCATGCAACAAGGACCTGTGAACTACTGTGGTAGGTAACCTGAAAATAGTTGTAAACAAGTTACCTGTCATGCGCATTTCTCTTGTCAACATTTACAGCTCTCCATAGCTGAAAAGAAACTTACTTGCTACTGTGACATAATGAGGAAGTAGCTACTGAACACTGTTTCCTTTCCTCAACATCTAGCACAGTTTGGAATCAAAATCCTATTCTACAAAGTCTGCCTCTATTAAACATCAGCTGGACCTGTCAAAGATAGTTTAGCTTAGCTAACAGTTGGAAGCTTAATCCTCTATTCACTATGCAGATTTTGATACAAGCAGCACACACAAACTCACTAAACTGGAATGGATGAGGCAAATATTCATGCAAAAGTTCAGTTCTATAAACAGAGCATGAAGTACAACTGTAGTCTCTCTCACCACTACTTAGTTCCATTGCATACAGCCATTTAAAGTCTGCCACAAATGACTACACTGCGAGGCACGGACAGATTGATACTCACTCCCTGACTGACAGCAACACGCAGTCTCTCTGCTCTGCTTATGTATGGCCCCAGTGTGGATGGCAAATGAAATGCTTTTTGACAGCTGTAGCACCTAGATAAGCACTTGAAAAGCACCCTTATACTGCAAAAATTTCTAATGCCTCTCCCAACTGACTTTATCTCTGTTGTTTTATAGCCAGAGTACAGTGCTGTAATATCTAGGGCACAAAATGATTATAGAGACTAGATGCTATTATGCTTTACCACATTCACAACCAAAATCTATCATTTTTTGAATAACTTTGAAAATATTGAACATAACAGTATAGAAACTTTCATATGTTGTTTCAGTGATTTGAAATTTTGGTAAACCATTGATAACTTGTAAACTACTTAACAAGTTCTATAGAAACTTTTATACAATAGTTTTTACTAAACCACATTTTCTATTAAAATTCAACTTAGTATCTTCAAATTTCAGCATACATGAAACTGTTTATAACAATTTTTTTTTTTTAAGAAAAACCGTTGAACTGAGGTGGTTCAGACACAGGATTGATTACATTTACATTTCTGGACCATCCAAGTAAAACAAATTAAATGGTTTTGCTATCAAAACTTTTAGTATGCTGTTGTGAAAGTGTGTGACAGCCCATACAGGAATTCATGTGCTTGGCTTAGCAGCAAAGTATGAGGGAAAGGTGGGGTCAGTCCTGCTCCCTCTCAATGTTAACTCTCATCTGCTGACAGCTATACACCGGACTTGCTTCCATGTAACTGAAGTTATAAGTTGCTGTAATGCAGCAGTTGTTTGAATTAAAAACTCTTAATAAGAGAACTTGTAACAATGGATGTTGAATTTTATTTTATAATAACATAAAACATGTTCCACATGGTGAGTGCCATTTGTGGGATCTGGAAACAGTCAATGCAATTGTTTGAATTTTTAGTGGAGGATGATTGGCCAAAAGGATTCATTCTTAAAATAATTTCACGGAGCAGCTTTTGAATTGCATGAAATAGGACTTCTGCTGGCAGCTCATGTGGTGTGCAAATGACTAGTTTTGTGACCTCTGGTGCAGAGATATTGTTATAGAATGTACTTTGGAAGTTGGTAGACAGTGATCAGTGATCGATAAAGTTGTTCTATCCTGTGGAACCTTTTGTTAGAGTTCACAAAGTGGTGCAAGCCCAAAAAAAGGGGGGGGGGGGGGACGGGGAGAGGAGCTGCAGGGGGGGGGGGCAAATCCCCTAGTCCCAAACCTCAGGTGAGGTCTCTCAGGGGGCTGGCTCCCCCAGAGCACTTAGTTGTTAAATATTAGACCGCTATTGTAAAATAAAATTTTTATCATAAATAATTAAAAATCAAGGGATCACCAATTTAGTACTGGAGGGTAGTGTGGATGGTAAAAATCGTAGAGGGAGACCAAGGGATGAATACACTAAACAGATTCAGAAGGATGTAGGTTGCAGTAGGTACTGGGAGATGAAGAAGCTTGCACAAGATAGAGTAGCATGGAGAGCTGCATCAAACCAGTCTCTGAACTGAAGAGCACAACAACAACAATAAATAAAAGAACATTACCCTGCATCAGCACATCCAATCTAGCTCTTGCTTTCACTTTTCAATTCTTACAAGTCAATTGCATACAATTCTATTTCATGCTTAATCTTTAACGTACAACTTTTTCTTTAGACATTCCTTGTGATGGAACCTAGACTGCACTTTCTTTAAATGTTGTTGGAAAACGTACCAAAACATTTCCCTGACAACTGTATGAAGCAACAGCTGTAAAACATCATTGTAATGTGGTACAATTGCCAACAGCTTTCAAATATAAGACACTTCTGATTATATCATGAGGTTTACATGAAATATACTGAAAATATTTTGCATTGAAGGGTAAACACAAAATAAGATATGAGGATAAGTCAATTCTTATCCACAATTTAGTTGTATTTTGGTTTATTTTGGTAGTACTGTCATTTTACGTTGATGACGCATGCTTTGTTTATTTGTTCTTATATCTTTGCAATTTTCAAGCTACTACGTTAGTTTTGTTAACGCTGCCATGCTGTTAATCATGACTGCTCTGCTGTCTATTTGCACCAAAGAAAAGCAACGTTCAGTGATCTGTTTTTTGTGGTCAGAAGGTGTATCAGATGCCAAAATTCATTGAAGACTTTTGGTACAGAATGGGAACAGTGTTTTGCAACAACAGAGTGCCTACAAATGGATTGAAAAATTTCGAAATGGTCACCCAAGTGTTACACACGATGAAGGAGCCAGACGACCATTAACTGCCACAAATGAAGATACCATTGAGCATTCACGTGAAATGATTCTCTTGGGCAGAGGATTAACTATTGACAAAGTGGCACATCGTCTCCAAATTAGTCACGGTTATTCCTATGAAATCATCCACAACAGACTTGTGTTTCATAAAGTTTGTGCAAGATGGATCCCAAAACAACTCACACAGTTGCATACACAAACACTCCTGGACATCTGCAAAAAACATTTGGATCGCTATGGTAACGAACCAGAGGTTGTAGAGAGTTTCAGGGAGAGCATAAGGGAACAATTGACAGGAATGGGGGAAAGAAATACAGTAGAAGAAGAATGGGTAGCTCTGAGGGATGAAGTAGTGAAGGCAGCAGAGGATCAAGTAGGTAAAAAGACGAGGGCTAATAGAAATCCTTGGGTAACAGAAGATATATTGAATTTAATTGATGAAAGGAGAAAATATAAAAATGCAGTAAATGAAGCAGGCAAAAAGGAATACAAACGTCTCAAAAATGAGATCGACAGGAAGTGCAAAGTGGCTAAGCAGGGATGGCTAGAGGACAAATGTAAGGATGTAGAGGCTTATCTCACTAGAGGTAAGATAGATACTGCCTACAGGAAAATTAAAGAGACCTTTGGAGAGAAGAGAACCACTTGTATGAATATCAAGAGCTCAGATAGCAACCCAGTTCTAAGCAAAGAAGGGAAGGCAGAAGGGTGGAAGGAGTATATAGAGGGTTTATACAAGGGCGATGTACTTGAGGACAATATTATGGAAATGGAAGAGGATGTAGATGAAGATGAAATGGGAGATAAGATACTGCGTGAAGAGTTTGACAGAGCACTGAAAGACCTGAGTCGAAACAAGGCCCCGGGAGTAGACAACATTCCATTAGAACTACTGATGGCCTTGGGAGAGCCAGTCATGACAAAACTCTACCATCTGGTGAGCAAGATGTATGAGACAGGCGAAATACCCACAGACCTCAAGAAGAATATAATAATTCCAATCCCAAAGAAAGCAGGTGTTGACAGATGTGAAAATTACCGAACTATCAGTTTAATAAGTCATGGCTGCAAAATACTAACGCGAATTCTTTACAGACGAATGGAAAAACTGGTAGAAGCGGACCTCGGGGAAGATCAGTTTGGATTCCGTAGAAATGTTGGAACACGTGAGGCAATACTAACCTTACGACTTATCTTAGAAGAAAGATTAAGAAAAGGCAAACCTACGTTTCTAGCATTTGTAGACTTAGAGAAACCTTTTGACAATGTTAACTGGAATACTCTCTTTCAAATTCTGATGTTGGCAGGGGTAAAATACAAGGAGCGAAAGGCTATTTACAATTTGTACAGAAACCAGATGGCAGTTATAAGAGTCGAGGGGCATGAAAGGGAAGCAGTGGTTGGGAAAGGAGTGAGACCGGGTTGTAGCCTCTCCCCGATGTTATTCAATCTGTATATTGAGCAAGCAGTAAAGGAAACAAAAGAAAAATTTGGAGTAGGGATTAAAATTCATGGAAAAGAAGTAAAATCTTTGAGGTTCACCGATGACATTGTAATTCTGTCAGAGACAGCAAAGGACTTGGAAGAGCAGTTGAACGGAATGGACAGTGTCTTGAAAGGAGGATATAAGATGAACATCAACAAAAGCAAAACGATGATAATGGAATGTAGTCAAATTAAATCGGGTGATGCTGAGGTGATTAGATTAGGAAATGAGACACTTAAAGTAGTAAAGGAGTTTTGCTATTTAGGGAGTAAAATAACTGATGATGGTTGAAGTAGAGAAGATATAAAATGTAGACTGGCAATGGCAAGGAAATCGTTTCTGAAGAAGAGAAATTTGGTAACATCCAGTATAGATTTAAGTGTCAGGAAGTTGTTTCTGAAAGTATTTGTATGGAGTGTAGCCATGTATGGAAGTGAAACATGGACGATAAATATTTTGGACAAGAAGAGAATAGAAGCTTTCGAAATGTGGTGCTACAGAAGAATGCTGAAGATAAGGTGGGTACATCACGTAACTAATGAGGAGGTATTGAATAGGATTGGGGAGAAGAGAAGTTTGTGGCACAACTTGACTAGAAGAAGGGATCGGGTGGTAGGACATGTTCTGAGGCATCAAGGGATCACAAATTTAGCATTGGAGGGCAGCGTGGAGGGTAAAAATCATAGAGGAAGACCAAGAGATCAATACACTAAGCAGATTCAGAAGGATGTAGGTTGCAGTAGGTACTGGGAGATGAAGAAGCTTGCACAGGATAGAGTAGCATGGAGAGCTGCATCAAACCAGTCTCAGGACTGAAGACCACGACAACAACAACATGGTAACGAAGGGGACAACTTCTTAGACAGGGTCATTACTGGTGACAAAACATGGATCCACCATTACAAGCCGAATACATGGCAGAGTATGGAATGGAAACATCCAAATTTGCCATGCAAGAAAAAGTTCAAGACCCAATCGTTCGCAAGAAAACTGACGCTTACAGATTTTTGGGGCGCACAAGGTCCAGTACTGGAACATTATGGGGAAAGGGGCACAACAATAAACAGTGTACAATACAGTGAGATGCTTACTGCCACGCTAAAGCCTGCAATTTGAAGCAAACACTGAGGATTGCTGTCAAAACGTGTTGTGTTCTTGCATTACAATGCCCGCCCGCATACTGCTGCCCACACTTCTGAAACGCTCCAGAAACTCAAATTTGAAGTACTGAATTATCCGCCATATAGCCCCGATCTTGCCCCTTCTGACTAGCACTTGTTTGGTCCACTGAAACAGGCATTAAGGGGCCATCGATTTGCCTCAGATGAAGCAGTGAAAGAAGCGGTGCATTCCTGGCTTGCAGCTCAACCGAGAACCTTCTTTTATGACGGCGTCAGGAAGCTTGTACAATGATGGACTAAGTGCGTTGAAACACAAGGAGACTATGTTGAAAAATGATGTTCTTGTAAGTTTCCTATTTGATTACAATAAAATTTTATAACTACGTTGCAGATGATAATTGACTCGCCCTCATATATCTAAGCGTGTGTAATTGTCCTGGAAGAATCGTAAAAGTGAAGAAATGAAATGACATGAAAGAGTTATATTGGCCATGGTAATGGTGGGAAGTAAAGATGTAATGTTCAAATTTTATTTGTTTGTAGAAGAGTCAATTTACATGGGAACCCACCTGTTACCTGATGTTAAATTATTACTTTCTCAAAGAAATTTGGCTTTCAGTGGTTCATCTCAGAAAATTGGAGATCCACATAATAGAAATTTCCTCAGAACATTAGAGCTCTTGAGTCACTCTAATATCCTTGTTGCAAAATACATTAGCAGGCCTTATATGGGAAAGAAGCTGTAAAGCATTACAAGTGTGTCATCTGTCAATTGATACTAAGAATGCATTTATTGCAGGAATGCCATTTTGGAACAGAGGAAAGATGAGCACTATTACTCAATTTCTGTTGATGCAACTTGTGATTCATATGATGCTGAACAGTCCACATTCATCCTGCGTTATATTTACTTCCGTAAGGAAGTTTACAAGTATAAATAAGAAAAAAATGAATGGGTTCGGAATTCATAGATTGTAATCACAAACAGGAGTTACTATTGCACATTTAATCCAATCCATACTTGTGAAACACTCAATTCCTATCAGTGAATGCCATGGATAAGAATATAAGAGGGTGTTATAAAGGAGATCAGACACATTTCCTTCAGTGGAGTTCTCTTGCAAAATTCTCTCTGTCTGCTTGTCATCACTTTTATGCAGTGTAAATGCAGCTGACAGTTGTCATGAAGCAGATACTTTTTTTTGGAGTGATTCAACTTCTATACGGCCTGTTCAGTTGCAGTCCACAATGATGGGATGTTCTAAAAAAGTATGTTGGATGTTCTTCATATTCCATGTCTGATACCCACTGGAGTGCTGAGGTAGCTGCTGTAAGATCAATTGCAGCTGACTTGAGTAAGATTGCCACTGCTGTTGAAACTCACAATAAATTAAGCTCAATTTGTGAGCTGAAAAACATTCTGTAGTACAGGTTTCTTTGGGTTATAGCGGATCTTTCAAATGTTTAATCATGACATCAATTTGGGTAAAGTTCTTGGCACCAATTCACCACAGAATCAAATTATTACAAGCTCGAAATACTGCCATTGGTATTGAGTTGAGACACCTTGACAGCTTATTAACTAAAATATCTTCATGAAAATTGGGACAGTACTGTCACTGAATATAAAGTGTTGTCAGTGCATTTAACACTTATCCTAAATTTCTGGAGGTGCGCACTAAGAAGAAGATATCATTTCATGATGAAACTAGGTATGAAGTCACAGATAAAAAAAATTTATGCCATAATTGGCAATCTAGTGTCTAACTTGAAAACCTGATGTGAAACAGTGAAGATTATAATGAAATATTTGGGGTTTATGGAAATACATGTAGATGACTGATGATCAGGTTGCTAAGACCTGCAAGTTATTTAACAATGAATACAAGAAGAACTTACATATTTGAAAACTGTTCATACTTCCAACTATGTGTACTTGCTCTGAAACAATTAGACTTCTTGAATAAGAATCATAGGCTTAAAATTTCAAGCTAATTTCTGAACAAACATATAGCTATGTGCATCTTTTACACTCTTTCAAGGCTGTAGCTAAAACAGAAAGGCCATTCAGTAATCTGGGTTGTGTTAAAAACTGTGTCAGATCAAAATGACAATATTATAGTCAAGTATATTATACTGTGTTACCCAGTTTATGTATGAGTACACTGATGTCTGTTTACTGAAATGTGTGGGAATGCTAAGCAATGAGTGGGGACGGAACACTCCACATTGCAGCATTACTGGCACCAAATATTTCATCAATGTGCAAGGCAGTGTAATATTTAGCCTTTTGTTTTGAATTGATGTTAAAGTAAATTAAAGCAATCCAAAAAATAAAAAATTAAATGGTGCATACAAACATATTACAGTAATTCATTACTAAGTAGCATCTGAAGTCAAAGTTGTAAGCTCATCAGTCATATCAGTTTCCTCTCTTGCCATGCAGGTCTTGGTCAAGCTACCATCCAGTTCCCTAGTTGTAGTGATTTTGGGTTCCTGATAACTGTCTTCATCACTATTTTTCAAATCAATATTTAGTACTATTCTTTCAGTCTCCTGCTCCATGAAAGTGTCATCATGCTGGTATTCATTCTCAGTATACTTGTATTTAACCTTAGCACAGTCATTCATGATTCATCTGACTGGTGTGTTCTTTCAAAGCTACAATGGGAAACTGGAGCCATGGATTATGACAATTTTTGTTTCTCCTCATTCCAGATTATTTTGATTGTAACAGAGCATTATACAAGGTGTGTCATAATAACTATTTATAGTTTTCTGGAATAATAGAGGGCTTGAAATTAAATATTTTTCTTAATAAAGCAATGTCCAGTAATGTGTCATTTCAAAATTTTACTTGGATGAAGGAAACTGTATATTGTAATAAAAGCGCTGGAAGGACTTAACTGCAAAATGAGCGTAAAATTTAGAGCAAGATCCTAAAAATGGCATGTCATGCATGTCTGCTATAAATTGATTTCTTAGTACAAATTTATTATACACTGACAGAAAAAGAATTGCATCATGAAGAAGGAGTTGTGCACCATAAATGAAAGTTGGTAGGTGTGTTTCTACATCTGAAAGATGATATCTGTTCAGATTTCAAGCCAGTCGTTTAAGAGTGGTACTAGTAGTAGTACTAGGACGATGCAAATCAGGTTTGCTTAAAATACTTGCCATGACAGTCATGAACATTAGTTACCTTAGAGATTGGTGAGGTGATGTTAGTAAAGAAGCCTTTACAGCAACAAAGATGCCATCATCAACACCTCATTGAGTTTGAATGAGGTTGTGTTATACGGCTATAAGAAGCTGGGTATCCCTTCTGTGATAGTGCAGACAGACTTGGCAGGAATGAAGCCACTGCACATGATTTCTGGCAGCAGGGATCATGAGAATGTACAGTTGCACCAAGACCAGGCTTCAGAGGCCCACATGGCGATACCTAGAGGGAAGTTTATATTTGTGTTTGGCATATGGTTCTAGCTCATCATACTGCATCTGCAGCAGCAATTTGTGCAGCAGTTGGCACCACAGTGACACAACAAACCGTTACAAATTGATTACTTTAAGGACAGCTCTGAGCCACATGCCCCATAACGTGCATTCCACTGACCCCAAACTACTGCTATTTGCAACTTCGGTAGTGTCAAGCAAGAGCTCATTGGGAGGCACAGTGTAGGTCTGTTGTGTTTCCTGATGAATGCTGGTTCTGCCTTGGTGCCAGTGATGGCTGTAAAGAGGCCAGTTGAGGGCCAGCAACCAACCTGTCTGCATGCTTGACATACTGGACATATTTCAGGAGTTAAGGCCTGGGGTATGATTTCATATGACAGCAGGAACACATTCAGGTTATTCCCAGCATCCTTATGCAAATTCGTTCATTAATGTGGTGATTTGACCTGTTGTGCTTCCATTCATTAACAGCATTCCAGCAGGTATTTTTCAACATAACAACAATCACCCACATACCACTGTTGTAACCCAACATACTCTGCCTGTCATGCTCAATCACCAGATCTGTTTCCAATCAAGCATGTATGGGACAGTGTCAGATGACAACTCCAGTGTCATCCACAAACATCATTAACCATCCTTGTAGTGACTGATCAAGTGCAGAATGCTTGGAACTCCACCATACACACTGACATCTGGTACCTGTAGCACAAAATGCATGCGCATTTGCATGCTGGCATTCAACATTCTGGTGGTTACACCAGTTATTAATGTACCAGCTTATTACATTTCCAATTTCTCATCTCATGCTTACATTAACCTGTTAGCTCGCAACATTAATCACTTAAATATGTTACCTAGACAAATGTATTCCTGAAACTACATTACTCTACATTATTTTTTGGTGTTGTGATTTTTCTCTGTCAGTGTATTTTAATCTAAAGAAAATTGCAAAGACATTTATAAACATTACTTAAATTTGTAGGTACCTCAATTTGTTCTAATTCTGACTGAAAATTTATGTGAAATCACAAATGAGAACACAGAAAATTTTCTTGAAAAAGCATATGTGCTGTAGGCGGAAATTTAACTTTCAGTGTCACTGCTGTAATTAGGAAACCTGTCTTTCTGCACTTTCATAGAAAAACAAAATTATGAATTTTAATACCCAAAACAAAGTAAACATCGACATCTACACTCTATAGGCCACCATGACGTGTGTGTGTCAGCAAGTACTCCCATTGTACCAATTTTAGGGGTTCTTCCTGTTCCATTCATGTATGGAGCATGGGAAGAATGATTGTTTGAATGCCTCTGTGCAAGTAGTAATTATTGTAATCTTATTCTCATGATCCCTATGTGAGCAATACATAGGAGGTTGTAGTATATCCATATAGCAGTCATTTAAAGCCAGTTCTTGAAACTCTGTTAATAGACTTTCTCTGGATAGTTTACATCTGTCTTCAAGATCTGCCAGTTCAGTTCCTTCAGTATCTCTGCGAGACTCTCCCATGGATTAAACAAACCTGTGACCATTCATGCCGCCCTTCTTGGTATATCTTCAATATCCCCTCTTGGTCCTATCTGCTATGGGTCCTATACATTTGAGCAGTATTCTAGGATGGATTGCACAAGTGATTTGTAAGAAATCTCTTATGTGGACTGATTGCACTTTCCCAGTATTCTATCAATAAACCAAAAATAACCACCTCCTCTACCCGCGACTGAACTTTTGTGATCATTCCATTTCATATTCCTACAAAAGTCTTACACCTAGGTATTTGTATGAGTTAGCCAGTTCCAACAGTGACTCATTGGTATTATAGTCATAAGATATTATGTTATTTCATTTTATGAAGTGCACAATTTTACATTTCTGAACATTTAAAGCAAGTTGCCAATCTCTGCACCACATTGAAATCTTATCAAGATCTACCTGGATATTTATACAGCTTCTCTCAGAGAGTAGTTCATTGTAGATAACTCTATCATCTGGAAAAAGCCTCATTTAATATTGTCTGCAAGGTCATTAATATACAATATGAACAGCAATGGTCCCAACACACTTCCCTGAGGCCATTCAAAGTTACTTCTATGTCTGACGATGACTCTCCATCCTAGATAACATGCTGTGTCATTACTACTGAAAAGTCCACAACCCAGTCACAGATTTCACATGATACCCCATATGATCATATTTTTAACAATGAGCATGGGTTTGGTACTGTTTCAAATGTTTTTTGGAAATCAAGAAACACTGCATGTACCTGGCTGCCTTGATCCAAGGCCTTCAGTATGTCATGTCAGAGAACTAGGAGTTGTTTTTCACATGATCGACGTTTCAAAATCCATACTGGTTGGTATCGAGGAGGTCATTATGTTCAAGATACCTCATTATGTTTGAGCTCAGAGTATGTTCTAAGACTTTACAACAAACCTGTGTCAAGGATACTGGACAGTAGTTTTGTGGCTCACTTCTACTACCCTTCTCATAGACAGGTGTGACCTGTGCCTTTTTCCAAGAACTGGGAATGGTCTTTTGTTAAAGGGACCTACAAATTCAATACAGAATTTGAGAGGGATTCCATTGGGGCCTGGAGCTTTGTTCAGTTTTAACAATTTCAGCTGTTTCTCAACGCCACTGACACTAATACTGATTTCATTCATCTTTTCAGTTGTATGAGGATTAAATTGGGGCAGTTCTCCTGAGTTTTCCTTTGTAAAGGAACATTTGAAACTGGAATTAGTTCCTGTCTCATTCACTAGGGACTGGACACTAACTTTGGTGCCACTAACAGCCATTACATATGACCAGGATTTCTTTGGATTTTGTAAAATGTCATTTGACAATATTCTGCTATGGTAACCACTGAAGGCATCACACATTGCTCTCTTGACAGCCAAATGCATTTCATTCAGCATTCTCTATCTATAGCCCGATGCCATGTTTTACACCTCTCTGTTTCTTTAGAAGTTTCCTTATAGTGACTGTATACCATGGATGTTACTTCCCATTATTAACTGCTCTGCTGGATGCTTACAACCAAGGGGAGACCAAAAAAACTGGAATAACATTGCAGTGGGGTGACCTTGTGCATTTTTTATAATGGCAAGTTTAAGTGAACAAAGTTCAGCTGTGAAATTTTATTTTCTATTTGTTAAAAATGCTGCTGAAACTGTTTTAATGTTGAAAACAGCTTACGAAGATGGCACTATGAGAAAAACTAAAGTGTCTGTATGGTTTGCTTGATTTAAAAATGGTGACATGTCGATTGATGACAAACCTCATTCCGCATTTCCATCAACTGCCCGAATTGACGAAAATATTGAAAAAATTTGAGAACTTGTGCTCGCAGACCATCGACAGAGAATTGATCAACTGCCAGAGATTAGTGGGTTATCTTGGAGCTCGGTTCAGCGTATTTTAACAGAAGATTTGGGTAAACAGGAGACTGATTCTTCCACCAAGACAATGCACCAGCATGCACAGTCATCTCTGTTAGACAGTTTTTGGCTAAAAATGGCATGGTTCTGCTGCCCCATGAATCTTACTCACCTGACCTGGCTCCAAGCAACTTTTTATTATTTCCACACATCGAAAGGGGCATGAAAGGACACCAATTTCACAACATCGAAGGAGTCATTCCAATCCCGGGAGCGGAAAGACTTACCTTAGGGGGAAAAAAGGACAGGTATACACTCACACACACACACATATCCATCCGCACATACACAGACACAAGCAGACATTTGTAAAGGCCAATCCAATCTCTTGGTTTCCCACCTCTGGAAAGGCAACTCACTCACCCTTCACAACCTTTCCAGCAAACCTCAACCTCCTCTCATTGCACACAGACCCAGTCTCTCCCATCTACTCAATCTCCCGCTTCCAGCTCCACTCCCCCCAAAACCTCAAAATTTCAATCTGGAACCACAACACCCTAATTCAGTAGTTAACCTTTCCTCCAAACCTCTCCCAATCCGAAACCTCTGTCCTATCCAAAGGCCTCACCTTCAGCCCCACTCCCAGATTCAACCAAACAGCCCTTGTCAAAGATTTACTGTCCTACACCCGTACTCTCTGCTGGAAATATCACTTTGCCATGAAGAAAAATGATCTAATCCTACTCATAATGATCCAACTCCCCAAGACATTATCCAAATTGAACCCTGCCTGGAACAGTTCCGTCCTCTGTCACAGCGGGACCCACCTCCTCTTCCTCAAAATCACCCTCTCCAAACTTTCCAGGAATTTCTGACTTCCAGCCTTGCCTCTCAATCCTTCTTAAAAAACCTTAATCCTACTCCCGACATCACCACTGCTGAAGCCCAGGCTATCCGTGATCTGAAGGCTGACCGATCCATTGTCATTCTTCCGGCGGACAAGGGTTCCATGACCGTGGCACTTGATCGTCGGGAGTATGTGGCTGAGGGACTGCGTCAGCTTTCAGACAACACTACATACAAAGTTTGCCAAGGTAAACCCATTCCTGATGTCCAGGCGGAGCTTCAAGGAATCCTCAGAACCTTAGGCCTACTGCAAAACCTTTCACCTGACTCCATCAACCTCCTGGCCCCACCAACACCCCGCACCCCTACCTTCTACCTTCTTCCTAAAATTCACAAACCCAATCATCCTGGCCGTCCCATTGTAACTGGTTACCAAGCCCCCACGGAACGTATCTCTGCCTACGTATATCAACACCTTCAACCCATTACATGCAGTCTCCCATCCTTCATCAAAGACACCAACCACTTTCTCAAACGCCTGGAATCCTTACCCAGTCTGTTATCCCCGGAAACCATCCTTGTAACCATTGATGCCACTTCCTTATACACAAATATTCCGCATGTCCAGGGCCTCGCTGTGATGGAGCACTTCCTTTCAGCTGATCACCTGCCACCCTATCTAAAACCTCTTTCCTTATTACCTGACCCACAACTTCTTCACTTTCGAAGGCCAGACATACCAACAATTAAAGGGAACAGCCATGGGTACCAGGATGGCCCCCTCGTACACCAACCTATTCATGGGTCACTTAGAGGAAGCCTTCTTTGTTACCCAGGCTTGCCAACCCAAAGTTTGGTACAGACTTATTGATGACATTTTCATGATCTTGACTCACAGTGAAGAACAACTCCAGAATTTCCTCTCCAACCTCAACTCCTTTGGTTCCATCAGATTCACCTGGTCCTACTCCAAATCCCATGTCACTTTCCTTGACGTTGACCTCCACCTGTCCAACGGCCAGCTTCACACGTCCGTCTACATCAAACCCACCAACAAGCAACAGTACCTCCATTATGACAGTTGCCAGCCATTCCACATCAAACGGTCCCTTCCCTACAGCCTAGGTCTTCGTGGCAAACGAATCTGCTCAAGTCCAGAATCCCTGAACCATTACACCAACAACCTGAAAACAGCTTTTGCATCGCGCAACTACCCTCCTGACCTGGTACAGAAGCAAATAACCAGAGCCACTTCCTCATCTCCTCAAACCCAGAACCTCCCACAGAAGAACCCCAAAAGTGCCCCACTTGTGACAGGATACTTTCCGGGACTGGATCAGACTCTGAATGTGGCTCTCCAGCAGGGATACGACTTCCTCAAATCCTGCCCTGAAATGAGATCCATCCTTCATGAAATCCTCCCCACTCCACCAAGAGTGTCTTTCTGCCGTCCACCTAATCTTCGTAACCTCGTAGTTCATCCCTACGAAATCCCCAAACCACCTTCCCTACCCTCTGGCTCCTATCCTTGTAACCGCCCCTGGTGTAAAACCTGTCCCATGCACCCTCCCACCACCACCTACTCCAGTCCTGTAACCCGGAAGGTGTACATGATCAAAGGCAGAGCCACGTGTGAAAGCACCCACATGATTTACCAACTGACCTGCCTACACTGTGAAGCTTTCTATGTGAGAATGACCAGCAACAAACTGTCCATTCGCATGAATGGACACAGGCAGACAGTGTTTGTTGGTAATGAGGATCACCCTGCGGCTAAACATGCCTTGGTGCACGGCCAGCACATTTTGGCATAGTGTTGCACTGTCCGGGTTCTCTGGATACTTCCCACTAACACCAACCTGTCAGAACTCCGGAGATGGGAACTTGCCCTTCAGTATATCCTCTCTTCTCGTTATCCACCAGGCCTCAATCTCCGCTAATTTCTAATTTCAATTTGCCGCCGCTCATACCTCACCTGTCTTTCAACAACATCTTTGCCTCCAGGCCTTTACAAATGTCTGCTTGTGTCTGTGTATGTGCGGATGGATATGTGTGTGTGTGCGAGTGTATACCTGTCCTTTTTTCCCCCTAAGGTAACTCTTTTCTCTCTCGGGATTGGAATGACTCCTTACCCTCTCCCTTAAAACCCACATCCTTTCGTCTTTCCCTCTCCTTCCCTCTTTCCTGATGAAGCAACCGTTTGTTGCGAAAGCTTGAATTTTGTGTGTATGTTTGTGTTTGTTTGTGTGTCAATCGACCTGCCAGCACTTTCGTTTGGTAAGTCACATCATCTTTGTTTTTAGATATATTTTTCCCACGTGGAATGTTTCCCTCTATTATATTCATATATATATATCCAATGACTGTTAGCAGAATATGGAATCGGTGGGTTCAGGAGGGTAATACGGAATGCCATGCTGGATCACAACGGTCTCCTATCACTAGCAGTCGAGATGACAGGCATCTTATCCTCATAGTTGTAACAGATCGTGCAGCCACGTCTCAATCCCTGAGTCAACAGATGGGGACTTTTGCAAGACAACAACCATCTGCACGAACAGTTCGACGACATTTGCAGCAGCATGGACTTTCAGCTCGGAGACCCTTGACGCTGCATCACAGACAGGAGCGCCTGTGATGGTGTACTTAACGACGAACCTGGGTGCACGAATGGCAAAAGGTCATTCTTTTTTGATGAATCCAGGTTTGGCGACATTGCGGTGAACGCACATTGGAGGCGTGTATTCGTCATCGCCATACTCGCGTATCACCCGGCGCGATGGTATGGGGTGCCATTGGTTACACATCTAAGTCACCTCTTATTCGCATTGACGGCACTTTGAACAGTGGACGTTACATTTCAGATGTGTTATGACCCGTGGTTCTACCGTTCATTCGAACCCTGCAAAACCCTAAATTTCAGCAGGATAATGCACGACCGCATATTGTAGGTCCTGTACGGGCCTTTCTGGATATAGAAAATGTTCAACTGCTGCCCTGGCCAGCACATTCTCCAGATCTCTCACCAATTGAAAATGTCTGGTCAATGGTGGCTGTGCAACTGGCTCGTCACAATACACCAGTCACTACTCTTGATGAACTGTGATATCGTGTTGAAGCTGCATGGGCAGCTGTACCTGTACACACCATCCAAGCTCTGTTTGACTCAATGCCCAGGCGTATCAAGGCCGTTATTATGGCCAGAGGTCGTTGTTCTGGGTACTGATATCTCAAGATCTATGCACCCAAATTGTGTGAAAATGTAATCACATGTCAGTTCTAGTATAATACATTTGTCCAATGAATACCCATTTATCATCTGCATTTCTTCTTGGTGTATCAGTTTTAATGGCCAGTAGTGTATCTCAGTGGATTTGAGTTTTCTTTCTACTGTGACAAATACACCACCTTCATTCCCCATTTGCCTCTCGTTTTGATATATACTTAAATGTTTCTCTAAAGTCACGCTGCTATCAATTTCAGGTTTCAATCAGCTTTCTGTACCTAGTATTATGTGAGCTTCATTGCTTTTCATGAGCATTTGAAACTCTGGCACTTTGATGCAAATGCTTTGGCAGTTTACCAATAGGATTTTAATACTCTCACCTGTGGGAGAGATTTCTTTTGATCTTACTCTGATACTTCTGGGTTTTCTACAGCTATCATTATAATGATTGGATGGAGAGTTGCCTAATCTAAAAAACCTTCATGTGCACCCCACACACAGCCAGCTACCTGAGTAGCACCTGACCTATTTAGGGAGATCCTACAATTCTGCACCCTATGGCTCAAGTCCAGCAAGTCGGAGCCTAGGTTGTCACAGAACCTCCAAAGTGTCTGGTTCAGTCCTTCCACTTGAATCAGAACCAAAGGGCCATGATCAGTCCTGGGACAATGCTGCAAATTGTGATCTCCGCTGAAACTCCACATGCAAGGCAGGTCCTCTCAAATTTCTCTGCCAGTTGTTAGAATGACCCAGGAATGACTTCAGAGCCCAGACGATGGGCATCATTTGTTTCAATGTGCACTACGATCTGCAGTTGGTTGCACCCTGTTCCTTCAATGGCTGCATCTTAAACATGTTGAATGACGCCCCCAGGCATACATATTGAAAGCACCTGGTGTCCTTTCCTGTTCCTTTCGGCCATTTCCCTAATGGGTTCCACCATTTGCCATACCTTTAAACTGCCATCGAATAATGGACCCCTACTCTTTTCTTTTGCCTCCTCCTAACACCGGACAACACAGATTTCCTCAAAACAGGTGAGTCCTACTCGCTCAGTTTCAGTTTCAGTGAAAGACAGCACCTCAAACTTGTTGGTTACAGGGATCAGTACAACACCCTGAGTCCTCCCTGGTCCACCCTGTACAGGGTGCCTAGATCTACCATTGACATGCCACATGCAATCAAGTGGATAGGTAATTACGATCCCATACTTTCTGCTGAGGAGACAGGATTCACAGGAAAGGATAGTACTTTATGTACCTCTGGCACAGGTATCACATGTACACAACTCTCGGGAGCTCTTCCAACACATTGATTTGCAGCAGGTGCCAATTGTTTGACAGTAGTCAGGGCCATTTTCAGCTGCTTATGAATGTTGACCAACTCAGCTCATGTTTGAGAACAACATTCACAGTGTGGCTGCATTTTGTCTGCTGCAATGGATTACAAGACAGTGAACAAAAGTCTTTAAATTAAACCTCCTGATTATCTTTTAACCTGTTGCTAACTCGCCATAAGAATTGAAGCAGATACACAAAATAAGATTTCTTATAAAGCAACACAAAAACCCATGGTAAAAATTACTAGTTTCCTACAATGTTTTGATGTTAATTATAGTTGTTAGCAAACTCAAAAACAGAGTTAATTTGCAATGAATGCTGATAACATACTGGACTACTCCTCTTTAAAGGAAAGCAAGATGCAACACAAAGTTAGAAAATCTGCTACAGTAGCCAAATCACAAACCCTGATTTGTTACGGATTGCTCATGGATTACACAAAGGACAATGGTAGCTTCCGAAAATCTCAAAAACACATGTTTTTTGCATTGATATACAATGAAATACAGGGGTGAAGTATACTTTGACTGAACTGTGAACTACATACACTGATTTGCTATGAATTAAATTACGTATCCATAATACTCGTACTACTAACTTACTAAAATATATTAATAGCTTTGTAAGTGTCCAAAAATTCTGAAACTAATCTATTTAGAGAAAGATTGTTTTGAATGAGGACAGGCCTACTGTTCTTAAAATTTTCACAATAGCACAATTTAGTTTAAGCTTACACCTGATGATAACACTATGGCCCCATTCACACAGGATACTTAAGTCTCCGATTGACTAAGCTACTCTGCAACCCAGAGGCCTGGCATGTGCAATTAGGTGGGATCATTAAAGACAAGGATACTTTGGTAGCGGTGTCCCAGAGTCACTGCAACTTAACACCACGCGACCCGAGGTGCTAGTCGCCGAGTCTCCCAGTCTCTCAGTTGTATTCGTATCACTGGGTTGAACAATGTGCAAACAAATGTTTCATTTGAAATTCGTGGAAGAAGTGGAGAAATATCCAGAATTATAAAACTACAAATTGAAAGGGATTCAAGGAAGGAGGTGACAGAGAGAGCATGGCACGAAGTAGCCAAGGAGATTAATCTATCAGGTAAATCATCAGTAATAAAAAAATTTAATATAAAATAAATACGCCCTACTCACTACACTTTAAGATTCATTTTACTGAAAAACTAATCAATGATTTTTAAGCACCCACTATACAATAAATGTAATAAATGCATGTTGTTGTTGTTGTGGTCTTCAGTCCTGAGACTGGTTTGATGCAGCTCTCCATGCTACTCTATCCTGTGCAAGCTTCTTCATCTTCCAGTACCTACTGCAACCTACATCCTTCTGAATCTGCTTAGTGTATTCATCTCTTGGTCTCCCTCTACGATTTTTACCCTCCATGCTGCCCTCCAATGCTAAATTGGTGATCCCTTGATGCCTCAGAACATGTCCTACCAACCGATCCCTTCTTGTGGTCAAGTTGTGCCACAAACTTCTCTTCTCCCCAATCCTATTCAATACTTCCTCATTAGTTATGTGATCCACTGATCTAATCTTCAGAATTCTTCTGTAGCACCACATTTTGAAAGCTTCTATTCTCTTCTTGTCCAAACTATTTATCGTCCATGTTTCACTTCCATACATGGCTACACTCCATACAAATACTTTCAGAAATGACCTCCTGACACTTAAATCTATACTCGATGTTAACAAATTTCTCTTCTTCAGAAACGCTTTCCTTGCCATTGCCAGTCTACATTTTATATCCTCTCTACTTCAACCATCATCAGTTATATTGCTCCCCAAATAGCAAAACTCCTTTACTACTTTAAGTGTCTCATTTCCTAATCTAATTCCCTCAGCATCACTCTACTTAATTCGACTACAGTCCATTATCCTCATTTTGCTTTTGTTGATGTTCATCTTATATCCTCCTTTCAAGACACTGTCCATTCCGTTCAACTGCTCTTCCAAGTCCTTTGCTGTCTCTGACAGAATTATAATGTCATCGGTGAACCTCAAAGATTTTATTTCTTCTCCATGGATTTAATGCCGACTCTGAATTTTTCTTTTGTTTCCTTCACTGCTTGCTCAATATACAGATTGAATAACATTGGGGAGAGACTACAACCCTGTCTTACTCCCTTCCCAACCACTGCTTCCCTTTCATGTCCCTCAACTCTTATAACTGCCATCTGGTTTCTGTACAAATTGTAAATAGCCTTTCGCTCCCTGTATTTTACCCCTGCCACCTTCATAATTTGAAAGAGAGTATTTGAGTCAATGTTGTCAAAAGCTTTCTCTAAGTCAGCAAATGCTAGAAACGTAGGTTTGCCCTTCCTTAATCTAGCTTCTAAGATAAGTCGTAGGGTCAGTATTGCCTCAAGTGTTCCAACATTTCTACGGAATCCAAACTGATCTTCCCCGAGGTCCGCTTCTACTAGTTTTTCCATTCGTCTGTAAAGAATTCATGTTTGTATTTTGCAGCTGTGACTTATTAAACTGATAGTTCGGTAATTTTCACATCTGTCAACACCTGCTTTCTTTGGGATTGCAATTATTATATTCTTCTTGAAGTCTGAGGGAATTTCGTCTGTCTCATACATATTGCTCACAAGATGGTAGAGTTTTGTCAGGACTGGCTCTCCCAAGGCTGTCAGTGGTTCCAATGGAATGTTGTCTACTCCGGGGGCCTTGTTTCGACTCAGGTCTTTCAGTGCTCTGTCAAACTCTTCACGCAGTATCGTATCTCCCATTTCATCTTCATCTACATCCTCTTCCATTTCCATAATATTGTCCTCAAGTACATCGCCCTTGTATAGACCCTCTATGTACTCCTTCCACCTTTCTGCTTTCCCTTCTTTGCTTAGAACTGGGTTTCCATCTGAGCTCTTGATGTTCATACAAGTGGTTCTCTTATCTCCAAAGGTCTCTTTAATTTTCCTGTAGGCAGTGTCTATCTTACCCCTAGTGAGATAAAGCCTCTACATCCTTACATTTGTCCTCTAGCCATCCCTGCTTAGCCATTTTGCTCTTCCTGTCGATCTCATTTTTGAGACGTTTGTATTCCTTTTTGCCTGCTTCATTTACTGCATTTTTATATTTTCTCCTTTCATCAATTAAATTCAATATTTCTTCTGTTACCCAAGGATTTCTACTAGCCCTCGTCTTTTTACCCACTTGATCCTCTGCTGCCTTCACTACTTCATCCCTCAAAGCTACCCATTCTTCTTCTACTGTATTTCTTTCCCCCATTCCTGTCAATTGTTCCCTTATGCTCTCCCTGAAACTCTCTACAACCTCTGGTTCTTTCAGTTTATCCAGGTCCCATCTCCTTAAATTCCCACCTTTTTGCAGGTGCATACTAAAACATTTTTAATTATGTATTAATATGTAAATAAAAATGTACAGAAATTCATTTATATGTTTTACAGAAATACACATTACACACAAAAATTTTGTAAAGGAAGACAATTGTAATAGCTCCTGATCGTTGTTGATGCAGTACTTCCACTGCCATGGAAGGGAAACACGATGTGTCAGAAGGTAGTTCGCTAAATAATTCCTGACTTCATAAGCAGTAAAATGAGGATGCAGTGCAATGTCTTTCCTTGACTGTATTTTGACAGTTGGCTTCCCACAGTTGTTGCACTGTTGTTCACCACAACTGTATGGGGTATCTTAATGTTCCCAAATGAAATTATGCAGTATGCACATGAATTTTATTATGTCACCACTCTTTATGTAGCTCGAAAACGAATAGGACTTGAAACTTCTGTGTCAGCATTCCAAATACGCATTACACAGATTCTCTAACTCTGCTTAGTCTATGATAATAAATTCTCTTCACATTATCAAGTGTTCTTTGTGGCTACAGTCACATCAAGTAGTGTGATAATGGAAACACTTCATTGGCTACCAGGAATAAGGGAAATCATATTCGTTTTCATCATTTGGTAATCTCAAAGGCAATGGCAACTTTCATCTTCCATTTGTAATCCAGTGTTTGGTTCCTGAAGCACGAAATCTCTCTCCATCACTATTTCTATCTGCATAATCAGTTTCAATGATAATGAATAAACTTTCAGCATCAATGCAAGCCAACAGTACTATGGAGTGGTACTGCTCATAACTGAAGTTAGTTGAACGTGTCCCAGGTAATTTTTCAATGTGTAGTATATGTTTCCCATCCAATGCACTCAGGCAAAATTTTTTTTTACACTATGATGCCATACAACACTCAGAAAACGTAATATGTCAACTCTGTTGAGTTCAGCTTGGACAATAAAAAGGCTCTCCTCATTTATGTAATAAATGACACTAGTACAAAATGCTGGTTTTTCCAACCACATAATGTTTGTATCAAAACTGTATGTATCCATCTTCCTGGAGTTACCATAATCATTACTTATAAGAAAAGTGTCCAAATTCAATCTCCAGATTGCTTTCCTATATTTTATTATGACCAGTTTCATGCCAACTGCCCAACTTCAGATCTATTACAAAAAATTATTTTAGAACTGCAATTGGTTCAAATTAAAAATGGTTTATAATTTAAGTTTATAAAGCTTCAAAAATCTTAACAAAACAGTTATTATACAAATCTATGCAACGAACCATTTATTACACTTACAGAGTAACTCATCTAATACGGAACTGAAAGTTCACTGTCATAATTAGCCATACACCAGAATGCTGTGGCTTTATAAATAAATTTTTAAGAAACCCAATTGTTACACAACCTATAGTGCTGAAAAGTGCCCTCTATTTTTAGAGAGTGGACTCATCATGTAAGTGATAAGAAATGCTCCTAAGTATAGCATGAGACTCTGATGTGAAATTCAGTAGTCGTAAAATCTTTTAAAAGAACGTTACAAAACAACTATCCAAAAATTAATAAATTTTCGAAAGTGTTGGGCCACACTCTGCAATATTTTTTCACAGTTGCGTCTTCTTTTTCACAGTTTACCTGCTTTGGACTGCCTTAACAGATATGACATGTTAATGGTCTACAAAGAATGGAAAATCCAGGATGGAATGTAACAATGTTATGAGAAGGAAAGTTGCTACTCACCATATAGCGGACATGCTGAGTTGCAGAGAGGCACAACAAAAAGACTTTCACAATTACAGCTTTTGGTAGTAATACACAGTCAAATGGCAATTCACTCTTTAAAAAAAATATCCAATTTTTTTAAGGATCCTAACTGGTATGAAGTTTATAGTGTGGACTGATGTAATACAAAAGGATGTTCCTAAATGTAAAAAATAAAATATCAACAGAACATAGGTAATTAGTCGACATAGGACTTGGTGTTGTTGTTGTGGTCTTCAGTCCAGAGACTGGTTTGATGCAGCTTTCCATGCTCCACACTTCCCTCCAATACTAAATTGGTGATATCTTGATGCCTCAGAATGTGTCCTAACAACTGATCCCTTCTTCTAGTCAAGTTGTGCCACAAATTCCTCTTCTCCCCAGTTCTGTTGAGTACCTCCTCATTAGTTACAAGATCTACCCATCTAATCTTCTGCATTCTTCTGTAACATCACATTTCAAAAGCTTCTATTTTCTTCTTGTCTGAAATATTTCTTGTCCATTTTCTCTTCCATACATGGCTACACTCCATACAAATACTTTCAGAAATGACTTCCTGACACTTAAATTTACACTCATTTTTAACAAATTTCTTCTCCTCAGAAACGCTTTCCTAGCCATACCCAGTCTACATTTTATGTCCTCTCTTCTTCAACCATGATCAGTTATTTTGCTTCCCAAATAGCAAAACTCATCTACCTCTATAAGTGCCTCATTTCTAATGTAGTTCTCTTAGTATCACCTGATTTAATTCAATTGCATTCCATTATCCTCATTTTGCTTTTGTTGATGTTCATCTTAAATGCTTCTTTCAAGACTGTCCATTCCGTTCAACTGCTCTTCCACCTCATTTGCTGCCTCTGACAGAATTAAGATGTCATTGGCAAACCTCAAAGATTTTATTTCTTCTCCATAGATTTTAATTCCTTTTACAAATTTTCTTCTGTTTCATTTCCTGTTTGCTCATTACACAGATTGAACATGATTAGAGATAGGCTACAACCCTATCTCACTCCCTTCTCCAGTGCTTCCCCTTCATGTCCCTCGACTCTTATAACTGCCGTCTGGTTTCTGTACAATCTGTAAATAGCCTTTTGCTCCCTGAATTTTACTCCCTCCACCTTCATAATGTGAAAGAGAGTATTCCAGTCAACATTGTCGAAAGCTTTCTCTAAGTCTACAAATGCTAGAAATGTAGGTTTGCCTTTCCTTAATCTATCTTCTAAGATAAGTCTGTAGCGTCTCCTGGCCAATCGTCATAAAAAGCATGTGACAGATTTTTTTCTGTGTGTGTAAGGCCAGTTAACATGTATCGATATAGTGCCATGCACATGGCGAAAGAGAAATGATTTAAACACGAATAAACATGACCAAGTGAAGCAATAAAGCAAGACTGCGTAAACATTTCACGAATATATTGTGTGTGTATGTAGAACATTCATAATTATTTGACGTTTTATGCATTTTTTAACTTTGAATCCATGACATATTATTATCTTTGACAATTGTATCGTTGTTAAATGAATTAGTAATTATGATCTGTGCCTCATATAAAAAGGACAATTCAGTACATGTATAAATAGTAAAAAGCATTGTAATAATTTCTCCGTTCTCTTTGGGTTTCGTTACGAGTAACACTTGCGTGTTAAGCAAATGTACATGCTGGCCGTGAGTCTTTTGTTTATGAAGCTTGAGATCCACCATTAGGCGAGTTGTTGTAAAAAGGTGTGTAAAATTAATTCATTTTTGTTTGAATATATAGAGTTTGAGCAAATATGTTTTTAAGATAATTTGTAAAGTTGCCAGCCATTCGTCCCGTAAATAACTTAGCCATTTTCAGCATTTAATTTAGCAGAAGCCGCTGCACCAATCTGCGAGGGCAATGTCCGTAGACACATTCAAAAAATATTTATTTCAGGCATCGCAGTCAACTCGCCGGTAAAGCGAGGAAACATAATAATATTTAACATTTTCTTACACCTTCCAGCAGTGCCGGCAGACTATATTATATTATTCAGTGCATTTCTCAATTTGATTTGGAAGGTACTGTGTGACATGTTCTATGCAATCACAAAAATATAAGGAATAACTGTGCTATGACTTTATCATTTTCACATTTTGTGGCAAGGTCTGCCCTGTGAAACTACAGCAATATTTTAAATTTTTTTTCCTGAGATTAAGAAAACGCGGGCTAGCCGGGCACCTGTTGTAATTAACAGTATTCAAAAATCCACTGCATAACGTAACCAACATTCAGTGCTATGATGATCACTTGAATTTCATTACTAACTTTTCTGAATACGATGCAATGTAGTGAGTTCAGACACAGTTTTCTTTCTTTCTTTATTATGTTACAGTAGCAAGTGAATGTTTCCTACATGATTATGCAGAGCAGATGTGGAAAAGCAATAATTTCATCCATGGTGTGCCACATTTATGATAAAAGTGTTTATTCCCTCTCCCACTCCATGTCTGAACTTAACATATGTGTGCTAGTGTGACTAATACAGCCAAAGTGAAATATTTACTCAACATTATTCAAAGTTACTGGTTACATGTACCAACTTACTTGCTGCTACACATATACAATCATATCTAAATAAATAAAACCACAAGCCAAATAAAATTAACTCCAGTAGTAAAAAAGTGAGATGAGGAGTACGGGAGACAGACAGAATAAGTCATAGGGTCAGTATTGCCTTTCATGTTCCAACATTTCTATGGAGTCCAAACTGATCTTCCCCAAGATTGGCTCCTACCAGTTTCTCCATTTGTCTGTAAAGAATCTGTGTTAGTATTTTGTAGCTGTGACTTATTAAACTGATAGTTTGGTAATTTTTACACCTGTCAACTACTGCTTTTTTTGGGGATTGGAATTATTATATTCTTCTTGAAGTCTGAGGTTATTTCGCCTATCTCATCTGGGGACTTGTTTTGACTTAGGTCTTTCAGTGCTCTGTCAAAAACTTCACGCAGTATCATAGCTCCCTTCTCATCTTCATCTACGTCCTCTTCCATTTCTGTAATATTGCCCTCAAGAAAATCGCCTGTGTATGGACCCTCTACATACTCCTTCCACCTTTCTGCTTTCTATTATTTGCTTAGGGCTGGTTTTCCATCTGAGCTCTTGATATCCATACAGGTCACCCTCTTTTCTCCAAAGGTCTCTTTAATTTTCTTGTAGGTGCCATCTGTCTTACCCCTAATAATATATGCTTCTATATCCTTAGATTTGCCCTCTAACCATTCCTGCTTAGCCATTTTGCACTTACTGTTGATCTCATTTGTGAAACGTTTGTATTCCTTTTCACCTGCTTCATTTACTGTGTTTTTATATTTTCTCCTTTCACCAATTACATTCAATATCTCCTCTGTTACCCAAGTATTTCTATGAGCCCTCTTCTTTTTACCTACTTGATCCTCTGCTGCCTTCACTATTTCACCTCTCAAAGCTACCCCTCTTCTTGTCAACTGTTCACTAATGCTCTCTGAAACACTCTACAACTTCTGTTTTTTTGTCTATCCAGGACCCACCTCCTTAAATTTCTACCTTTTTGCAGTTTCTTCAGTTTTAATCTGCAGTTCATAACCAATAAATTGAGGCCAGTCAACATCTGCCCCTGGAAATGTCTTGCAATTTAAAACCTGGTTCATAATCTCTGGCTTACCATTATACACTCCTGGAAATTGAAATAAGAACACCGTGAATTCATTGTCCCAGGAAGGGGAAACTTTATTGACACATTCCTGGGGTCAGATACATCACATGATCACACTGACAGAACCACAGGCACATAGACACAGGCAACAGAGCATGCACAATGTCGGCACTAGTACAGTGTATATCCACCTTTCGCAGCAATGCAGGCTGCTATTCTCCCATGGAGACGATCGTAGAGATGCTGGACGTAGTCCTGTGGAACGGCTTGCCATGTCATTTCCACCTGGCGCCTCAGTTGGACCAGCGTTCGTGCTGGACGTGCAGACCGCGTGAGACGACGCTTCATCCAGTCCCAAACATGCTCAATGGGGGACAGATCCGGAGATCTTGCTGGCCAGGGTAGTTGACTTACACCTTCTAGAGCACGTTGGGTGGCACGGGATACATGCGGACGTGCATTGTCCTGTTGGAACAGCAAGTTCCCTTGCCGGTCTAGGAATGGTAGAACGATGGGTTCGATGACGGTTTGGATGTACCGTGCACTATTCAGTGTCCCCTCGACGATCACCAGTGGTGTACGGCCTGTGTAGGAGATCGCTCCCCACACCATGATGCCGGGTGTTGGCCCTGTGTGCCTCGGTCGTATGCAGTCCTGATTGTGGCGCTCACCTGCACGGCGCCAAACACGCATACGACCATCATTGGCACCAAGGCAGAAGCGACTCTCTTCGCTGAAGACGACACGTCTCCATTCGTCCCTCCATTCACGCCTGTCGCGACACCACTGGAGGCGGGCTGCACGATGTTGGGGCGTGAGCGGAAGACGGCCTAACGGTGTGCGGGACCGGAGCCCAGCTTCATGGAGATGGTTGCGAATGGCCCTCGCCGATACCCCAGGAGCAACAGTGTCCCTAATTTGCTGGGAAGTGGCGGTGCGGTCCCCTACGGCACTGCGTAGGATCCTACGGTCTTGGCGTGCATCCGTGCGTCGCTGCGGTCCGGTCCCAGGTCGACGGGCACGTGCACCTTCCGCCGACCACTGGCGACAACATCGATGTACTGTGGAGACCTCACGCCCCACGTGTTGAGCAATTCGGCGGTACGTCCACCCGGTCTCCCGCATGCCCACTATACGCCCTCGCTCAAAGTCCGTCAACTGCACATACGGTTCACGTCCACGCTGTCGCGGCATGCTACCAGTGTTAAAGACTGCGATGGAGCTCCGTATGCCACGGCAAACTGGCTGACACTGACGGCGGCGGTGCACAAATGCTGCACAGCTAGCGCCATTCGACAGCCAACACCGCGGTTCCTGGTGTGTCCGCTGTGCCGTGCGTGTGATCATTGCTTGTACAGCCCTCTCGCAGTGTCCGGAGCAAGTATGGTGGGTCTGACACACCGGTGTCAATGTGTTCTTTTTTCCATTTCCAGGAGTGTATAATCAATCTGAAACCTTCCAATGTCTCCAGGCCTCTTACATGTTTACACCCTTCTTTCATGATTCTTAAACCCAGCGTTAGCTATGATTTCGTTATGATTTGTGTAAAATTCTACCATGTGCCTTCCTCTTTCATTCCTTACACCCATCCATATTCACCTTGTACTTTTCCTTCTCTTCCTTTTCCTACTATTGAATTCCAATCCCCCATGATTATTAAATTTCATCTCCCTTAACTATCTGAATAATTTCTTTTATTGCATCATACATACATTGCATATTGAGCAAGCAGTAAAGGAAACAAAAGAAAAATTCGGAGTAGGCATTAAAATTCATGGAGAAGAAGTAAAAATTTTGAGGTTCGCCGATGACATTGTAATTCTGTCAGAGACAGCAAAAGACTTGGAAGAGCAGTTGAACGGAATGGACAGTGTCTTGAAAGGAGGATATAAGATGAACATCAACAAAAGCAAAATGAGGATAATGGAATGTAGTCAAATTAAATCGGGTGATGCTGAGGGAATTAGATTAGGAAATGAGACACTTAAAGTAGTAAAGGAGTTTTGCTATTTAGGGAGTAAAATAACTGATGATGGTCGAAGTAGAGAGGATATAAAATGTAGACTGGCAATGGCAAGGAAATCGTTTCTGAAGAAGAGAAATTTGTTAACATCCAGTATAGATTTAAGTGTCAGGAAGTTGTTTCTGAAAGTATTTGTATGGAGTGTAGCCATGTATGGAAGTGAAACATGGACGATAAATATTTTGGACAAGAAGAGAATAGAAGCTTTCGAAATGTGGTGCTACAGAAGAATGCTGAAGATAAGGTGGGTACATCACGTAACTGGTGAGGAGGTATTGAATAGGATTGGGGAGAAGAGAAGTTTGTGGCACAACTTGACTAGAAGAAGGGATCGGTTGGTAGGACATGTTCTGAGGCATCAAGGGATCACAAATTTAGCATTGGAGGGCAGTGTGGAGGGTAAAAATCATAGAGGAAGACCAAGAGATCAATACACTAAGCAGATTCAGAAGGATGTAGGTTGCAGTAGGTACTGGGAGATGAAGAAGCTTGCACAGGATAGAGTAGCATGGAGAGCTGCATCAAACCAGTCTCAGGACTGAATACCACAACAACAACAACATTTTTTCTCTCTTCATCATCTCTGGTACCGCGCGCCGTGAAATTTGAATCCTCGCCAGATGTCATGGACGTCGAAGACCCATAGAGGTCTCTGCACCATCGCGCCATAAGCTGTGGCGGCACGTGCCTCCTTGACCTCTTTTAGTGTGAGAGCCCACAGCAGAACACGTGGTTCCAGAGGCCAATAGCGGCACCCCCGATAGTGTACTTAAGCGCCTGCCTCTCGCTCAGCCAGCCAGTTTAATCACGCGTACGTCAGTTGACACCTCGCCTCACATTAGACAGTTTACTTCCTTGTTCTGTGTACGAGTGGACGTGTTTGTTTCCTTGTGACTCCATTGTTCGATCTTGTTGTATTTGTTCTGTCCTTCTTTAGTTGTGTCCGTCCTCTCCTGTTGTGTTGTTGTTCGCGGGCCTCTCCGCGGGTCCCGCTGCACATTCCATCATTTCTACCCCGCGATTGTCCCGGTTGCAGTTACAATAATCTGCAGAGTTAATTGGCATATAAACTACTACTACAATGGTAGGCGTGGGCTTCCTGTCTATCTTGGCTACAATAATGCGTACAATATGCTCTTCATAGTAGCTTACCCATGTTCCCATTTTTTGATTCATTATTAAACCTACTCCTACATTACCTATGTTCCTCCTGCCACCAAGCTTCACCAATCCCCACTGTATCTAACTTTAACTTATCCATTTCGCATTTTAAAAATTCTAACTTACCTGTCCGATTAAGGGATCTGACATTGCACTCTCTGATCCGTATAACGCCAGTTTTTTTTCTCCCAATAACTACATCCTCCCAAGTAGTTCCCACCTAAAGACCGGAATGGGGGACTATTCTACCTCCGGAATGTCTTACCCAAGGGGCCACCATCATCATTTAACCATACAGTAAAGCTGCTTGCCCTCAGAAAAAATTATGGCTGTAGTTTCCCCTGCTTTCAGACGTTCACAGTAACAGCACAGTAAGGCCTTTTTGGTTGATGTTACCAGGCCAGATCAATCAATTATCCAGACTGTTGCCCCTGCAATTACTGAAAAAGCTGCTGCCTCTCTTCAGGGATCACACACTTGTCGGGCCTCTTTACAGATACCCCTTCATTGCGGTTGCATCTACGGTACATCTATCTGTATCGCTGAGGCACACAAGCTGCCCAACGGCAAGTTCCATGGTTCATGGGGGGAGGGGGTGGGGGACTTTGAGGATATGATCCTTAAAACATCTGTTTTGAAGCTTACATCGTGTCCCCCCCCCCCCCCCCCCCCCCCAGGTGTGTTGATGATGTGTTGCTTGTTTGGCCACGTGTCTTCATTCTAACATCAAATTCACAATGGAAATTGAGGAGGAGAAGTTCCCCTTTTGGATGTACTGGTTTATAAAAAAGATGATGGAACTCTTGGACTGATAGGTATTTACATGCTACCAGCTGTCATCCATCATTTCAACGTACAGGAATTCTATGGACCTTGGTCAAAAGAGGATATGCTATCTCAGAGGCTGAGAATTTACCACACGAGCTGCAATATCTTATGGACATCTTTAATCATAACAGCTATCTGTACTGACAGGTTTGACATGCTTTTGAGTTGGACCACTACCTAAGCCTGCTGAAGACACTTTTAGTTCAGTGGCTTTCTTTCTATATGCTTGGAATGTGTCTGCCAAAATCTGTAGGGTTTTAAAGAAATATGAAATCAGATGTAGTCTGCCCACAGCAGCTCTTGGCTCTATTAAGGATGATTTGGGTTTGAGGAAGCCTGGCATTTACAAAATATCATGTGGATGTGGTAAAATGTATGTTGGCCAAACTATTCATACTGCCCATGACATATTTGTTGAACATCATTGCCATACACAATTATTACAACCTGACAAACCTGCGGTGGCTGAGCACTGTCTTACAAAGGGATTAAGGATGCTACAGAATGAGACACAAGTGGTTGCAAACACCTCACATTACTGGAATTGCATTTTAAAAGGATCTGTCAAATTAACTGTGATAATGGGTGCCCACTAAGTAAAACTTGGAACCCTGTTTTACCAGAAATGCACATGCGTCTTCATTATTTTTGCTACCCGTAAATGTTCTGTTGTCTGGCCTCTCAACAGATACCCCTCCATTGTGACTGAACCTACTATACGGCTATGTGTATCACTGAGGCAGCACACAAGCCTCCCCACCAACGGAAAGGTTCATGGCTCGTGGGAGGAGGACTTATCTGTTGGTAATTAGTCTGGACCTCCTGAGTAGGAATGGTCTGAGCTCCCCACGATATACAGTTGGTTACATGGACATGACATGAAATCATTGGGATCAGCATTGCTCAATTTCTGTATTAGACCAAGGAATGTCAGTGAGAGATACTGAGCAATCAAAGGGCTGAATTTCATGAATTCTCATCAAGCAGAAATTGATATTTCACAGTATACTATTGAACTCAGTGGGATGTTGCTCCAGCTGCGAATGACAACTGCAAGTGATACATTGTCACCAGGTTCACCTACCATGAAGGTTGAACAGAATAAACTGCATAAAATTGATCAAATTTCAATTTGCATGATAAAGTGTAGGGAGGCACAAGAAAATTACTCTGTGTGAGTATGGGTACTGATGTACTGAATGAGGTGTTGTGTATAACAGAGCTGTTGGCGTACACTGACAAATTGGATACCTTACATTGTTTTGTGCGTAAAGTGTGGCACATATGTAGAAAAGGTTCTGGTCAGTGGACATAATTTTGACTCTAACAAAGTGGATCTGCCCAAAGGGTTTAGTTATTGCTAACTTGGACATCCTATATGAGGACAATTTGGTTACATCAAGTGGACACCACAACCAATGAAAACCATCAATACATCTGCATTACACAAGAAGGTGAAGAATTTAAAAGGAAAGATAAGCCAGATATGGAGATTTTGTTAATATGATGTGTTCAATCCTAGTGGACCATTACCAGCAACATCTATTACTCATCATAAAATCTCTCCCCCCCCTTCCCCCCCCCCCCCCCCCCAGTTTATAGGAAGCCGTACAGAATACCCAAGCACTTGCAACATTTAGTGGAAGAATTCATCTGTCAGCAGGTGGCTGATCATACACTATGTGATCAAAAGTATCTGGACACCCCCAAAAACAAATGTTTTCATATTATGTGGATTGTGCTACCACCTACTGCCATGGACTCCAATCAGCGATCTCAGTAATCATTAGACATCGTGAGAAAACAGAATGAGGTGCTCTGCGGAACTCACTGACTTCAAATGTGGTCAGGTGATTGGGTGGCACTTGTGTCATACGTCTGTACACTAGATTTCCACACTCCTAAACATCCCTAGGTCCACTGTTTCTGATGTGATAGTGAAGTGGAAATGGGAAGGGACACGTACAACACAAAAGCATACAGGTCGACCTCATCTGTTGACTGGCCATACTTAAACTTCCATATGTCATCTACCATGTGTCTACAACCTGTACTCGTACATCCATTATGTATATTCCCATACAGGGGAGAGATTTTACTGGAAAGTTGCTTGCCTGGTGTCGGCAGATAAATATGATATTGAAGTGCCTATGTTATTCTTTTGCTACTGATCTAGGCACCACTTTGCCACGTTGTGCTGGATCAACGGATCGTTGAATAGCATTTGCTTCCAAACTTCTGGCTAAGACTCTGGTAAATTAGTCAGATTGAAAAAGGAGTGGAGGTGATCATTTATGGTGTAACCAAGTTCCATCATTACCTACTCACTCATGGATCATAAGCCACTCACTTCACTGTTCCACCCAACCTAGCCTGTTCCAACACACACAGTGCAGAAATTGCAATGATGTTCTTTATTGTTGTCGAACTACAACTATGAAATCCTGTATGCCCTAGTGCTCAACTTTCCAACACCGATGGGTTATCAAGGTTACCAGTGTACAATGATGATCAGTTCGACTCCTCCAAAGCATTGTGTTGTGAAATAGATACTACGGACGCTTCTGCAGTTAACAGTTTTCCCATAGACTTCAGTTGCATAGCACAGGAGACAGCTGCGGGTGCAGATTTAAGCGTAGTGCTGAGTTACATATGCACAGGGCGGCCAAGAAGAATGAAAGACATTGTTCGGCTGGAAAAATGTCAATACTTCAGTCACTGTCTAGCGTTGTCAGTACAGCGTGGTGTTTTACTGTTACACACTAAGAATGACCAGGCCTGGGTCACCATCTCACACAACCTTCAGCAGGATGCTTTAAGGTTGTTGGATCAGGGACACTGGGGTATCGTGAGGACAAAGCTATTCACTCAAAGCCATTATGCTCGGCCAGGGATGCACACCCAGACTGAAGACATGAAGTCACAATGCACCACTTCCATGGAGCAACAGGCGGCTCCACCTAAACACTTTTCTGACTAACCACACCCTAGTGGTCCACAGAAACACATCCCCATTGATTTTGGTGGACCTTTCTGGAACACACAATGGCTTATTGTAGTGGATGCCTTCAGTAGTTTTCCCTTTGTTGAACTAATGAACTCTACAATGTTGGCCAGTACTATCTGAACACTCACTTCAGTTTTTTGCAGCAAGGGCTTGCCAGAAGTAGTAGAGTGTGATAACGGACAGCAGTTCACCTCACAGGAGTTTGAACAATTTTGCAATGATGTTGAACCTGTGGCCTTAACACCATTCCACACACAATCAAATGATGAAGCTGAACATTTAGTGTGAACATTCGAGATGCAGGTGAGTAAATTCTGAGGAACTCACTCTCATGAGCAAGCCTTGCAATTGCTCCCGTCCACCTACCGTGTGATGCCTCAAAATGGATATTCCCGGCCGAACTCCTGCACAGCTGCTGACATTGCAACCTGTTTCATCCGCTGCACCCACCAATGATGAGTGCCAGTCATTACAAAGATTCTCATTTTCAGATCCAGGATGCAGCATTCGTCAGGGCCTTCTGACCCAGTCAGCGATGGCAACAGAGGACCATTTTGCGTGTCCTTGGGCTCAACATGTTCTTGGTTTCTTCCCCTGCTCATAATACACCACTGAAGCAGATTTGTCCTATGAGACTGCATGATCCTGCCACTGTGTCTCGTTTTATAGATTCAATATGCAGCCAGGAGCTTGGATCACGTCCGTGAGCCATGGGCCCATGAGCCAGATGGCATCTCAGCCCGAGGCAATTCCCATGGAGGTGACATGCCCTCCTCCCCGATGCCATCATCATAGCACACAATGTCACCATGGGTGACACATCTGTGCCATACGACCCTCCTCTCCAATGGGGGTCATCCAGCAGTTGAGACTCCGGTCTTGGATGTAGCTGGGTGTCTTCCCTGTGGTTTTCTCAGTGTCAATGCCAAGGAGTGAATGGGAGCCTGTCGGCAGCTTGAGTCCTGGTTTCTGTCCCATCTGCAGTGCCTGCACCCAGACCTCCCCTCACTGTCAGTTCGCCCCACAACCATACACGACCAAGACCAGGAGATTTGGAGGTGAGGAGTGTGGTGCTGTAAGCACAGCACACACCACAAGGCAGTACCACATGCGTCGATAGGTTGACAACGCATTCCAGAGATGACATATAGACCAGAGATTAAGGCACCAAGAAGTTTCAGCAGTGGCACCACCAGAGAAGTGATGTGCACCAGTGCCACAGCAGAGTGGACAGGGCCATGTCAGCTCAAGTACCAAGAACACTGCCTTCTACTTGTGTGCTTCATGCTGCGCCATCTGCTTCTAGCGAGTCCACACCAGCCCATCTTTAGTGAATATTCTCATGGAATAAGAACTGTGTATTAGCTACTGAAACAGTGGTTGAGCTTCAGGATCTGCTGCCTGAGCCATTTTGTACAAAGTTGAGTATTTGTCAATCAATGTGTGTGTTCTTGTCCCTAATCATAATCAATGTTACAGTGTTCTTCTCTCATAGTGTTTTCCACGGTGCACTATAAATAGTTGGGGTGGTGATGAGCAATATCTCCTTCTGTGACTGTATCAAAATTATGGTACAACACGGCGAGTGGTGCCCTCCACCCCTAAATTATATACTTTGGTTTTATTAATCTTCACCACACATTAGAAATAAAATCAATTTAATTTTGTTATTATTTTTTATCTGAAAAATGTGATGTGACAGAGAAAATCTAATTGTATATCTGAATTTAGCGTCTTAAAACTAGGTAAACTCATCCACCTAGAAACAAACGCACAATAAAAATCTGTTTGTTGACCAGTATAATTAATGGTCAATTGCTCTTCTCTGCTTTTATAAATGCATATTTCAGTCTTTCATCTTGATTTATCAATGGTAAAGAAGGCCATGGGGCACTAGTACATTAGCACAAGATTTCAGTACTTTGGTTTAAATTCCATCTTAGAAGAGTTGCTTTTCATTGACGTAATATTTTTGTGATCTACCCAATAGATGATTTGGCAAAACTGACATCTGGTTATGGAGGCTGCAACACTTGGTTAAGTAAGTCTGATGGATACACTTCTTATTGTCATTTTGTTGCCATGTGTATTCAGTTACCGTTAGAAAGAATTCATTGATCTTAGTAGTCCGTTATTTGAATATAATATCATCCGTTACATTGCAACTGTCATCAAGGACATAAATACGATTTGCCTTACTGCGCTTATTTGTTTCAAATCATTGCAACAATGTTGAGAGAGCCAAAATGAAAGCTACAACACTGCACTGACAAACAGTAGCAGTACTTACCAAAACCTCGGCACATCGTGTTCCAGTGACCAGAAGTACACAGGAGATGTGTGTACACAGACATTACTGGTTTTATTAACATATTTTCACAATTTTCTTTTAAAATTGGGTTAATGAGGGACAAAATACTGGCCTGACCTTTATGACGAACAATTTGATACACTTCATAGCTTTTGGAACAAATAGTTTCTTTCTTGGTGAGGAGACATGGATGGAGTGGGTAAAGATACCCTGAGAATCAATACTAAAGAGGATAGGTAGCAACTCACCATAAAGATGATTGCTGAGCTACATACAGGCACATAGAAAAAAGAATCACACTCTCACAACTAAATTTTTGGCCATAGCCTTTGTCAGAAAATGAGAGTGCACACACATTCACACTATCACTCAGACACAACTCATGCACACATGACCATGGTCTCCGGCCCCTGCATCAACAAGCTCTGAGAACCACATCCAAACAAACCACTCCTCATGCCACCCTGCCTCTCATCGGCAGCTGCTAGGCTAGCAGCAAGTATGGTGGCAGCACTGACTGCAAGCTGAGGGGAGGGATAGGAAGGGGAGAAGCAGTAAGAATGAGAGAGTCAGGAAGTGCCCAGCCAGCGACACAGCATGACATCTCAGTCAACAATTTCATGCTACTGAGACAAAAACGAGATTTTGCCAGTGTTGCCTTTTTTTTCCCCTGATACATTTGAAATTCCCTGATATTCCCCAATTTCCAGAACTTGTGGCAATCCTGGATCTGCTTCTGAACTAGACAGGTGCAATAATTACGTTCAGTAAAGGCTGAGGTGAGAATAGTGGTCTATTACTGTAAAGAGTCTGCATCTGAACAAATACATTTGCCTCGAATGCCAAGACCGTATGGGAGGGAACGTGTGACATGGAAAGGATGGCAACTGTCAGAATATAAGTAATGTGTTTGTTAGTAGGTTTAATGTGGACAGAAGTGTGTAACTGGCCCTGTGTGAGGACGAGATCATCATCTCGGAAAGTGGCATGGGATTTGTAATAGGACCACATGAAATTTAATTGGGAGAAGGTACTCAAAGATTCCAGGAATTTTAATAGGTTAGCCCGACCATGAGTCCATATGGTAAAGATGTCATTTATGTATCCAAACCAAACCACGGGCTATAGACTTATGAATCCCAGGAAAGCCCCCTCCAAGTGACCCATGAAAAGGTTGACATAGAAAGGGGCCATCCTGGTTCCCATGGCCATATCCCTGATCTGTTTGTATGTCTGCACCTCAAAGCTGAAGTAGTTGTTGGTCAGTATAAAGTTGATTAAGATGAGTAGGAAGGATGTCATAAGTTTGGAACCAGGTAGGTGCTGACTGAGCAAATGTTCAGCAGCAGACATACCGTGTACATGGGGGATGTTGGTATAGAGTGAGGTGGCATCAATGGTAACCAACAAGTTGTGTAGTGGGAGAGGGATGAGCAGGAATTTCAGATCTAGGAAATAGTTGGTATCTTTGTATAGCAGGGAAGTCTTTGTACTATAGGTTGCAGGTGGCTTTGAAACCAGCAACAATAGGACAACCAGGATGACGAGGTTTGTGGATCTTAGGAATAAGGTAAAAGGTAGGTGGGTGTTGTCTGGGTAGGGTGAGAAGTTCTATGGATTGAGGTGTTAGTCCTTGAGAGAAGTCTGAGGTTTTAAGGAAGAACTGCACGCCAATTTGAATCACAGGGATTGGATCTTTATGGCAGGCACTATATGTAGAGGTGTCAGACAGCAAGCGTAGACCTTCACTAATATACTCCCTTCGGTCAAGTACCACAGTGCTAAATCCTTTGTCCACTGGGAAGATAACGATGGAGTCATCAGCTTTTAGGGAACTTAGAGCCCGGTGCTCTACAGAGGACAGGTTAGGGTGACGATGTAGTAACCTGAGGAAGGATTGTGAAGCAATGCTGGATGTGAGGAATTCTTGGAAGACTTGTAAGGGATGATTCTGAGGTAATGGTGGTGGATCAAGTTGGGATTGTTGTCACAACTGTTCAAGGCAGGGTTCAATGTCAGATTTGCTGTTGGAAATGTTTTGGGACTGGGTTGCAAAGCAATATTTCCAGTTTCCTTCTGCACCCATCTCTCTACCCTATGGCTCCCCACTGCAAGACTTGCCATATGTGCCCTCCTACCACCGTCTATACCAGCCCTCTAACTGGCAAAACATATACTATCATAGGGAGAGCCACTTATGAAATGACATGTCATATACCAGATGTTCCGTAAACACCGTGCAGCCTTTTACATCGGCATGACTACCACCAAATTATAAATTAGGATGAATGGGAACAGGCAGGGGGTGTATACTGGCAACACACAATATCCTGTTACAGAGCATGCTCTACAGCACGTCAGTCATGACTCGGTGCCTGTCTCACCACATGTACCTTCTGGATTCTACCACCAGACACCAGTTTCTCAGCACTCCGCAGGTGGGAAGTAGAGCTACAGCGCGTCCTTGGTTCTCGCCACCCACCTGGTCTTAATTTACATTAATTTCTTCCATCTCAGCATTTCTTCATAATAACTACTCTTTTCTTCACTTTAATTTAGTTTTCTACATCTTTCATTGTCCTACCCATCTATTTTTTATTGCTCCCCTTCCACCTCTATTACTTACAACGCACTTAGCTTTTCACTCTTATTAACTCATGCATGACGTTTGAACAGTAATCTCTGTCTTGCATATTACCCTGTCTTCACCTTTAAGCTCTCAGGTTTTCAAATCTCATCCAATGCAGTCCCCAACAATCAGTCTTTCCTTCTTATCCTGTCAGGTAAGTCTCCCTTGACCTGCAGTTCTGGGTGACTTGCCCAAAATGTACCCCTTTTCGTAGACCTCTCCATTTCTTTTCCTTCACCCCTCTTCCTTCCTCTTCAACCCTTCTGCTGGAAGAAGGAATAGCAGGCCTGAATGTAGCTTTCTTTTATTTGTGTGTTCTGCCACCACTTGGTCAGTAGATTTTTTTTCTATCCAATTACAACTGTACAATGTGCTTGGAAGCTTAGGTTGGCCTTCTTTTGTGCTCATGTTTCTTTCATTCTTTTACTATGAGATGTTTTCCTCATTTCTAACAATTTCTTCTTCTTCTTCTTCTCCTCCTCCTCCTCCTCCTCCTCCCCCCCCCCCTCTCTTTGGTTTTTCCTCCATGCCATCTTGCCTTTTTTAACTTTAGATCAAATAGTTTCCACATTTTGAATCTCTTCTTGTGTTTTGCCTAATTTATTTCATAGCCTTTGTTTTTACTTTACTCTTGGTTTCAGGACAATCAACCATTTGTTTTGATATAGCCACACAAGTTTAAGGTGCCTAAGTTTATATGGTTGGGCTGTTGTACATAATGATACTAGTTTGTCCAACATGACCCATGTCCTAATTATTGGGTACAATATCCACCCATAAGGCTCTGAGGCCCAAGTCATCTTTAGTGTAATGCAGTCCATGTAAATTTTTAATTTTTGCTGGAAGATAGCTTTGACCCATATCTCCATTACACAGGCATGACATATTTAATTTCATTGGTTACATACTCCCGGTAAACAGCCAAGCCAAATAATATTTCAGACATCATTCGGGACACCAATTTGTCTTGTGTTTAACAATTATGAAATGATTTATCCCAAATTAGATATTATTTCACCAGTATCAGTTACATTTGTTAACAACACTTTGCCAGCTCAAAGATGGGTTGAAACGATTTTTCATTTCAGCCATAATCACATTCAGTTTTCAAATTTACTCAAGTTCGCAGAGTTTCTTTCCTGCCTTCCTAGCACTAATGCTACCACTGAAAGGGTATTTCCCCACATGAATAGTAAATGAACCAGGTCTGGGACAAAACACACTTTGCTTTAGAAACTATCGAAGCTATGTTAGTGAATAGAGTGAAAGTTTGGAAGGTAGGAGACGAGATACTGGCAGAAGTAAAGCTGTGAGGACCAGGCGTGAGTCGTGCTTCGGTAGCTCAGATGGTAGAGCACTTGCCTGCAAAAGACAAAGGTCCCGAGTTCGAGTCTCGGTCGGGCACACAGTTTTAATCTGCCAGGAAGTTTCAGAGTGAATTGTGATGAAACTAATAATTTTTTTTGTTCATGCTGTTGAATAATACAGATATTCTGAAGAAGATTCACAGCACTGATAAATACAGTACATCTGCTCATGCTTCATCTTAGAAATTACAAATAAAATATAAATTTTTGTAACAAATTAGTGATATTTTGCATTTATTATCTTTTTTCCAGTGTCAACATTTTTTAATATGACCCAGATTTGGGTCTGGAAAATGTGTTCATATTACTCTTCAGTCGACACACTGACTTGGTTTGCCATTTGTTTTATGACTTACTAAAAGCACAGAACTGGCAACATGCCATCCTTCAAAGTCTCCATTCTAAATTAAATATCAGGAAGGATGCACTTCATATGGTCAGTCAACATACATACTGCTTTAATGTCATGTGACGAAACTGCAAAAGTAGTTATCTCTGCAAAACCACACGACTCATTTGGGAGCTAAATTTGATTACTTGTGTTCAAAACATTCCACAAAAAGATTCCTCATGGCCCAAACATGACACACAAATTATGTCAAAATACCAGTGATACTGAAAACTGTCACATTTCTTCCTTCCAATTTACTCTCTGACAGTCACTGAAGATGGTTTGCTTCCAGTGCTTTCTTACAAGATAATCAGTCTCTCAAATCAACGTGCTTACCATTTAATGGCCTCCAACATTGCAATGATCCCAGTAGTACCCTAATGAAAGGTATCATTTAACACTCTATAATTTGTTACAAATTTATTCTTCTTTAAAGGAAGGAGGACGATCTCACTATTAATCTACTTCAGAGCTATATTGGGATTTAACAATAACATTAAAATGGTTTTGTGCTTGAAGAAATCTCTCACATTCATGCTCCATTTTCTATCAGAGAATGAAGATCATTTTATATTTGTTGGTTTAATTTAATCTATAAATACACAAAATAATGTAAGATGTAGTATATTTTTCTCTATATTTTCTTATAGATTTCTGGGAAATGGAGCATTAAGTTTTCTGATAAAAGCATGTGAAAGACTAAAACAATGTCAGTCAGCTATAATAAATCTATTTAATTTTTTTACAGAACTTTATTACAATTTCTGTCAAATGTTTTGATCCAAGCTAAACTATTTGTACATAATCTTAAAATTGTAGATGAATTTATAAAGAAGGGAACAAACAGTATGACTCATAGGAATGGTTGCACACAATTTACAGAAACAGATGTAGATCTTAACCACATATGATGACAATTTAGGGTAAGACTATGATCACATTAAACGGACACATTAGTTGACAATAATGAGCAATTTGTCCAATAATATTAAATTATTCTATCATGCTGGACATAATAACCAACACAGTTTGTAGCTAAACAATATGAAAAGTACCTCAGCATTAAGTATGTGCTTTGTGATGAGAATTTATTGCATTTGTATTTGCTTTGAGATACAAAAATCCATTGAAATTTTAGTTTTAATTTTAATTATACTTTAAAAATACAGTCTCTATACAGCAATCAAATGATCATCTACAATGAGCAAATATAGATCTTAAAATAACTTTTCAGTGACTTCAACAATGGCATCACACATTGTGTGCCCTTAAAAGCTAATCTCCTCTATCACTCTTGAAGTGCACATTACGTGATGATCAAAAAAAAATGTGTGTTTAAGGTTCATCTTACGCCAGCAGAAAATGGTATGTTCAATCATTCATACCTCATCCACTAACGTTCACAGATAATGTAGAAATAAAAGTTTATTTTCATCAATCAGAATTTAGATTTTTGTCTCAATTATCACAACTGTAATGGGTGGCATCTGAATGTCTTACCCATACACAGAGTTGGTGCAACTTCATGAAGGCAGTATTGGAAAGCTACACATGCACAGGATAATCCACAAAATAATTACTTCTCCAAGTACAAAATAATCTACTTTATCTCTAGATATTAAATAAGAACCTCTGTTCCACAGACGTTTGACATACATTTCAAAAATCGGGAAAAAAGAAAATAAATACTTGACTTTTTGATTTTTTTCCTATACAACACACATGAAGGAAGGAATTATAAAATAGATGTCAAACTGTTTATAAAATGGAAATTCTATAAATAACATATTTCTTTACAAACAGTACTACAGAGAAACAATGTACACTGCCACTATGAACATTAATTACATGCTGAGGTATAAAAGATGACACAGTAATTCTTATGATGAATCTGAAGATCCAAATTTGCTTTGTCCATTTCTTTCTGCTCTGCTGTTCATAGCAGGAAACAATTCTACCTATTCTTGTGGTTTTAACTCCTGCCTGCTACAGAATTGCAGCTAATTGGCTTACAGCCTATCTAAAGCACAAGTAAAATCCTAACAACTGGGTGTGAATTTAGTCATCTGACACTGTTCAAAATCAGTATTATAATATTAAAATGTTCACAAAACAGCTACCTATGATGCAAAGAATTTCAAGTATTTATTGTGTGACACTTTGAACATCCATCACACCCAAATACAGTAATCGACTGCGTACTGACTGTCAGACCTTTCTTCTGCACATGGCAGTAACAAATAAAATCTCACATAATTGGCATTCTTGCCAGCTTCGGTAAATTAGAACATACTGCTGTAGACACACAGTAACTGCAGCAGATTCACAGAGAATGCAGTCTCATCCCATTAATTATAGTACAACTCTTCTATTTGCATTTTGTCTGCATTGCGACATTTAAATAAAATATTGTACAATGAAAAAAAAACTATCTACAACAACTTAATATAATACAGTAAAAAAGGTACATGCCTATCAACTTGTATAACAAAATCAAATGAAGTACTGCATACATTTATCAGTAAAATGACAAAAGTGCAGTCATACAATAAGCGTTGCTGCTGGTGGCAAGTATTACTCATAAGTGTGAATACATAAAACTACAAAGTCTAGAAAAATCAGGTAACAAAACTGAAAAAAAGGAATAATTTCTTCTGGCATGAAAAACACGCTACAATTTTGAACAGTTTACACCCTCTCTTCAACATTTTGTAGAAAGACAGAAATACTGGGAATGGAGGACTGACAGGCCCATTTTGTGGCTGCCATCAGTCTTGATTGTTACGTGAGAAGGGCCAGTTGCCTCGTACTGTGTTGCCTTTGGCACTGGCACCGGAACTCAGAGATCGCTCCCGGAAAGTTGGTGAGGATGATGATGATGCACAAGAACTAAGACTTGTGGATGGCGTCATACCAAATATTTCTTGTACGGTAGGTCGATGGTAATCTGTTGAGCTCACCGACTCTGCAAAAGCGAGCACATTAATTACTTTCTGGCCAGATCGTGAGAGCCAGCAGTAAATGGTCAAAACATAATTTATATCCACAAGATACAGCAAGAACAAAGTACTGAAACTGTTTCCTGTAAAAGGAAGTTATATTTTCTTGGTCTTTAGTACACAAGTAATAACGAAAGAAAAAGGCAGCTGATCTACAAAAGTGTGTTGTGTTTTTTATGAATTGTGAGGACATTATAATTATACTTATCTACTAGAGCAAGAAAAAACAATTAGATATCATGCAGCACTGCACCAGGTTCCAGTAGCTGTTCGGAGTTTTGATGCAGTGGAACAAAATATGCAAGCATTGCATCATATCATCATCAGTTATCAGAATAACAATATGAAGTGGAAGCATGAAGAGAATAGACATCTGATGAAAGTGCAATCACATATTCTGCCTACTAAGCCACTAAATTTCTACATAAATTAGGGGGGGGGGGGGGAAATCGGTCTGTTTATCACAGCCTGCTATACTATGAACTCGTAACTAAGTTCATGCAAACAATTATTCTCAATCATCCCTTCTTCAAGTGAAATATAACTTCATGAATCACGGGATTAATTTGAGGAAGACTTGAGGTATTAATTTTAATTTTTTTTATAATTGTCTAGATCATGTACATTATAAAACATTAAAATGTGACAACTTTTATCAGTTGACTAAGCGACCATGATCACATCTGAGAACAAATAAAGAACAGAAAATTGCCTTAAGTTAAATTTTACAAATCAAAACCTCAAACTTATACAAGACAGAAAGCAAGGAAATAAATAAAAGTACTATAGAACTCCGCTAATCCATCCCCTACGGGGCCGAGAGCATGGTCAGAATGCAAAAAAGGCCGGATTGTCAGAAGAACAGTTTTAGTTAGTAACAAAACAAAAAAGATAAGGTCAACACACTAAAAATTCTTATACAAAAGTGTACTGTAAAGTAGTGTCTGTAGTCTAAAATACACCTATATCTTACAGTAACTATATTGCTACTGTAAGTGAAAGTTTAACAGCTGTCCATATCCTATTAGAGACACACAACTAATTTGTAATTAACTAATTAAAACATGAGATTACTTGATAAAAAGTGTTAATCAGGACAAAAAAGATCTGTAATGAGCTTCTGCTTAGCAACCAACAACCTTGATTTTGCCACCATGTTCCACCATTATCTATCCACAAAATGCCTTTTGGGTGGACGTATGGCTCATTCAATTTACTGGAAGGTTATACCAAACGCTTTTTTTTACTAACTGTATGCGATACTTGAGCCATAGGTTCATTGTCTTCATTACCATCACCAGCTTTATCATTATCATTGGTTCTCCAATTTACAGCACCAATGATTTGATCATCAGTTAATTATTCTCCCATTGTGCAGTGAACTTCAGCTGTACTGATCCACTCACTCATGCCACTGGGCTCAATGCCCAGTTGTAAAGTTTGCAAATGCCACAAAATCCTTGGAGTGTCTTGACTTTCATCACTTGTTGCACGATCTGTTTCATCTTAATTCTCTTCACCCATTTCATTTGAGGTTTCATCTTTAATTTCATTCACTTCCAGCCACAGTTTGTGGCAACATTTTTTCAAGCATTGATGCCGGCTTTTCTTCCCAAACTTTGGCAATTGTATAGATCATATCTTTTATATTCCTGATTTCATTGCTTGAAACAACCTACCTTCTTGTGTCCTATCTAAAGTTGATCAGTTGTATTTATGATGATATTGCCTCTTGAGCCACTCACTGACATTCTGGTCCATGAACTGGATTAGACATGTTATGTCGGCAGGAAGAAACAAAGTTTCATTTCACCTTTTGAAGTTCACCTTCAGATGGATGAGATGTCATACTGTCAAGTATCAATATGGCACGTTTACGAGAGGTGTTGGTTTCATTTTCCTACTCACTTTTAAGGTATTTTGTAATGATAGGGGCTAATTGGTCATAAAACCATTCCTTAAAGAAACTGGATTTCATCCATCACTTTGACTTGTGGTTGCAATTATACATGATACTGCTGCGATATTTATGTTTTTGAATATCTTCAACTTTTTTGGCTTTTCTGATCACAAATAATGGCATCTTGTGATTGTCATTAGCAGTACTACAGAAAGCAATAGTAATTCTATCTTTGCCAAGTTTTGTACCTGCAAGACATTGATTTTGTGTAGCAAGAATACTTATATGGAGCATTTGGTTCAAGCCACACTCATCAATGTTATACACATGATCAGGGGTCAGGTTTAGCTCTTTAACCAAGTTTTCAAATATCAGAACAAATTCATCTGCAACTTTTTCATCATCAGACAGCTTTTCACCTACAGTAATTACATTTTATATGCCACATTGTTTTTTCCACCAATGTAACCATTGTTCACTTGCTGTAAACTTTTCATTTTCAAGTAATTTTTCATACGAAACCAGTGCATTTTCTTTTAGGATTGGTCCAGACTACAGAGTTCCTTTTCTTCTCTCCTGTTCAAACCACAAACACAAAGCATTGTCTAGAATTTCACTTTCAGGCTTCTTCGAAGTCTTCAGTCCTTTTACATCATAGACCATCTCTGTACGACTTACAAGAGTTTTCATATTTTTTACCAGTCCTTAACAGTTGTTATGCAAGTCCTTACCTCACTTGCAACAATTTGAAGAGACTCACCTTACCTAACATTTCAAACACTTTCAGTTTCTCTCCTAAAGATATTGTCATTTAGTTGATGCCATAACTTAGTTTTATATATTGTAATATGTGAGACCAACACTGTTACTAGTTTCTAAAAGAAATATTTGCATAATAAACTTAGTGATTGAGTTAGAAACAAGACATTTCATATTAAAACTGGTCTAACTACTGCACCTATCAATGGTCAGCTGCCTAGAGATCAATATCGCTGATGATGAGTCATTAACAAGTTTTAACAAACACCAGGAATGGGATGGTTGGACTATGTGGGGAATCAGACCATCTGAGGTCAGTTTAGTGAGATTCTACTGTAATAAATGGGCATCAGCTAAATGTGTAATATATATAAATTAACAATATTATGAGTACATCAAAGGGATAATGTGCCATGTCCATATGAGTAACACTCAAGCATGGTATATTTATTTCTGTTTACTACCCCCGTTTTTATTTTTGTAATAATTTTCACTAGGTAACATATTTCTGCTATTTCTCTTATTCCTATAGGTTTTTAACCAGTCAGTTTTACCTTGCTGATTTATTCAGTTTTTTTTTTTTTTTACTGTGAAACCTAGTTTACTTGATGACACTATGTTGCACACAACTGTGCTACCAGCCAGTGTGCACGTGTGGCGCGAGTTTGCACGAATCGGTGGCGAAATTAAACACTACCACAATGTTCCAACTTTGTCACCACTAGATGCTAGTATTGAGGTTAGGTGTGACAGCAGATTGCACAAACTGAAATATGACATGGGGAACAGAGAAAATTGTTCAGTTTTTTGGGTACCAATGCCATGCATGTGTGTTTGTGGGATTTACATGGTGCAGACTTAAAAACAAGCAGAGATATACTGCTGTGCTTGAGGCCATCATACATGAACTGAAACTGGATGGCTTCACAATACATGAGCTGGAGAGCAAAATTCATTCAGTTAGGAGTACAAATACAAACGAATTTAGAAAAATACAGGCAACAAAACATCTAGCTGTAGAACACCCCATGTCTCCAAGACAAAAATCCCATGCTTTGAGTTATCTTATTCTTTTTTAAGGGAAACAGTTGGCAGTAGGAAAGTTTTCACTATCCAGCTGCAAGACCAAACACGTTTCTCACTGTTCCCACCCCTTGTACTGCGATTTAACACAAACAAGCATAACTCTACCACAATTTTACAGCTGCCAAAACTTTCATTTTACACATGACTGTGGCACTTAGAAAACAATCAAACTGAAGTGTACACTGGTCATACCATGTCTACAGAGGTATATGAAACCATTTGCGTGCAACTTGTTTTATGCAAAGATTGGTGTAACCCAGAAATGATTAGGTCAACTGAAACTAGTCACCACATTGTGATGTTTTATAAAGCACACTATGGGGACAATTATTAAAAAAAATTAAGAAATTTTATTTGATCCCTTTCTCCTTCTCTATGTCGAATATAACTTGCGTCTGAAATGCCATGAAGCATAACTTCTTTGAATTACATAGGTCTTTAAGCATTTGAGGACGCTGTCCAAAGGCAACAAAGATGATACATGAAGTTTTCCTCCTATTAATCAGTAACACAGCATTTTTGTTAGAATTTCAGTTCATAATACAGAGTGTTCCAAAAAGAATATACATATTAGAAAGTATTATTTTGTCCAAACTATCGATCACTGCACCTCAGCTCGGCTACTGGAGAAACGAATACATAGTCTAGTTTATATTAATAGCTGCTAGATGTCTGTTGTTTCTGTTTATATTGGTAACCATCTTATACTTAAAATGGCTACTCTGCAGCAGAAATCATTTTGTGTTATTGAGTTTGTGAAATGCAATTCCATGATTACAGTGCAAAGGCGTTTCAGGTTGAGGTACCAAACTGATCCTCTGAATGGGTGGAACATTCGCAGATGGTATCAGCAGTTTCTAGATACAGGACGTGTATGTAAGGGAAAGATTCTTGGCTGCCCTCATGTTTCTGAAGAAAATATTGCATGAATTCCAACTGCTTTCCAACATAGTCCTTCAAAATCAACTCGTCATGCCAGTCGGGAGTTACAACTGCCCACAACAACAATTTGGTATGTTTTGAGACGTTGGTTGGTTATAGAGCCATGCAAGTTACAGCTGTTACAAGCTCTGCGTCCTGATGACAAACGCAAATATGCAGCATTTTTTAATGAGATTCTTGATGCTATTGATAATGATAACACTTCCACACAACGCATTGTGTTCAGTGGTGAAGCAACTTTCCATGTTAGTGGTCAGGTAAACAAACACAATGTTTGAATTTGGGGCCTACAAAACCAACATGCAGCCATTGAACATGAATGAGATTTGCCCAAAGTCAATGTGTTTTGTGCGATATCCCAATCATCTGTTTATGGCCCATTCTTCTTTGATGGAAACACAGTTAATGGTCAGCAGTATCTTGCTATGTTACAAAACTGGTTGTTTCTGAGGCTGCACGAATACAACTTCATTTTTCAACAAGACGGGACACCCCCTCACTGGAGTCGCCAAGTGCATGAATATCTGAATGAAACTCTACCGAACCGTTGGATTGGTCATCAAGGAGCTGGCGACTTAGCAGGTCTCAGCTGGGCTCCACTGTCACCGGATTTGACACACTCCGACTTCTTCCTGTGGGGTTTTGTTAAAGACAATGTTTATGTGCCACCACTCCCATAGAACCTGGAAGAGTTGAAGAACTGGATCTGTACTGCCATAACATCAGTGACAAAGGACATGCTTGCCCGAGTATGGAAGGAATTTGAGTATCGATGTGATATTGTTTGTGTCATTGATGGAGGACACATTGAACATGTGTAATCTGAACTTGACAGGTTCATAAATAGGTATGTAAAGTTTCATATTCGTATGTCTTAATGTTTAATAAATATATATATTCTTTCTGAAACACCCTGTATGTAAGACAATACAAGAAAGATGAACTGATGCAGTTCAACATACCCATGTGAAACAGCTCATTCTGATTAAATCACCAATCAATGGTTTTCAGACATTGTATATTTATAAGTACAATCAGAAATAGATCACTGAGACATGCTATTTGAAAACAGCACTTAGCTAATTATAAATTTTTCGCTATTATTTGCTTCTTTAACTACATGCTATGACAACTGACTGCAACCATGATGCATTTGTGAAGATTAACCTCTTTATTCCTTACGTACACGAGTGGACTTCCAGAATTCACACTGTAAAATTAATAAATGGGTTTTACCAACACAATACCTGCATCACATGTTTTTGTTCCTATAGTTTCGATTTTTGCCACTAGATTGTACCACACACTGCATGCAGTGCTACTTACAGTGTTTTGAAGATATAATTCAGAAGAATGGTGAAGAATGCCTCTAAATGCAGCAATGAAATGTGTACTTCATGCACGATAACGGTGTACAGGAAGTGAAATATATATTTGTGTTTACTTAATAACAATTTCATTTTAAAATTGTATGACCAAGATTTTTTTATTAAGTGTTATTAAAATTTTTCCTTCTAATGATTAAGACCACAAGTACACATGTGTACCTTAAATATTTTAGAAAATATAAAAAATAATAATTAAATCAATGTAATTTAGAATTTAGCTATGTGTAAAAACAATAAAATGACTGATGAAAACATTGCATTTTTAGCACTCTTCTGTAACACTACAGTTCCAGGTCTTATCTTGCCTCTCATGTGTACTGTGTCATCCATGTTTCATTTGTATAGGCTACATTTGAGACTAATACTTCCATAAAGGAAGTGTCCTGTCCTATCCTATTCTGTTCTGTCCCATCCTATACATTCCCTTCCTTTCATTTTCCTCCTTGTGATTGTGTGGCAGCAGACACAGTCCCCTAATGTGGACAGCGGAAGATCCTTCGAAACCAGGACAACGTTGATGCACATAGGCCTTACTGCGAAGGGATGGCTAGCGTTCTGTAGTCGTGGTGAAGACAAGCTATCTAAGGGGTAAGGCCCTGAAATAAAACCTTGGCAGGTGTCCAGGCCATGAGGTGGCAGCCCCACCAGGACACTCGGGGGCTGTGGGCTGATAACCCGCACCACCAAAAAACACATATCACAGAAACTAAAAGGAGAAACAGCCGGATGGATCTTAAGGATATGACCTTTGGCCTGAAAAGGAAAACCCGTATCGGTTTTTGGAATGTAAGGACATTGAGAGAGGCAGGGAGGCTAAGACAAGTTGAAAAAGAGATGGAGAACTATCGACTAGATATATTGGGACTAGGTGAAGTAAGGTGGCCAGAATCTGGGGAATTCCAAACACAAAATGGTGGAGTGTTGCTGTATGCGGGTCAGACAGGTGAGGACGCGATGCACAGGAATGGTGTAGGGCTCTTTCTATCTAAAAATAGCAAGAAGGGCTTACTGGAGTGGAAACCAGTCTCAGAACGGATAATAACAGCACGCTTTAAAACAAGTGTGCGATATGTCACTGTAATTCAATGCTATGCACCTACTGAAATAGCTAAAGGAGAATTAAAAGATGCATTTTATACAGAGCTTAACGGAGTTCCTAGGCCGGCCGAAGTGGCCGTGCGGTTAAAGGCGCTGCAGTCTGGAACCGCAAGACCGCTACGGTCGCAGGTTCGAATCCTGCCTCGGGCATGGATGTTTGTGATGTCCTTAGGTTAGTTGGGTTTAACTAGTTCTAAGTTCTAGGGGACTAATGACCTCAGCAGTTGAGTCCCATAGTGCTCAGAGCCATTTGAACCATTTGGAGTTCCTAGACAAACAAATTCTAGGGACATAAAAATTTTAATGGGTGACTTGAACGCAAAAGTTGGTTCAGAAAATGAAGGGCTTGAACATATCATGGGCGTGCATGGCATGGGGATCAGGAATGTAAATGGTGAACTGTTGATAGATACATGCGCTGAACATGACCTAGTCATTGGAGGCACATTGTTTCCACACCGTAACTGCCATAAGATAACGTGGGTTTCTCCAGACCACGTTACCGAAAATCAAATAGACCACATAGTCATAAGCTGAAAGTTCCGACACTCTCTGTTAGATGTCAGAAATAGAAGAGGGGCAGACGTTGGAAGTGACCACCACCTAGTTTTGGCAGAATTCAGACTGAAGATAGTGGCAAATAGAAACAAGCTCAATCATAGGTGCAAGAAAATAGAGGTGGCAAGATTAAAAGACCAACAGATCAAAGAAACATTTGCCCTTGAACTACAAAACAGATTCCAGGTCCTCTCTGAAGAAAACTTTATGGAAGAGGGAATTGAAACATGCTGGCAAAAAAATCAAGAACAGTTATTTAGATGTGGGAGAAAAAATCCTAGGATTTAAGGCACATCAAAGGAAGGAATGGATCTCCGATGCTACGTGGAATGGAATCAGCCACAGGAAAGAACTAAAACTTAAATTTTTGTAAGACAAGAGCGCAGAAGAGCGAAGCGCATAAAGAATACATGGAGGCGAACAAAAAAGTGTAAACATTGCTATGTCGAGATAAAAGGAAATGGATAGAGGAGCAAGCAAAATTAGCAGAAGAGGCAGCAAGACAAGGAAATATGAAAGACCTCTACAACATTACCAAACGGTTGTCAATGAAGAACTTCAGACATGAAGGACCAGTTAAGAACAAGAATGGTGTGATGCTTACAACTCAACAGGCACAGCTACAGAGATGGGAGGAGCACTTCAGGGAACTGTTAAATTGTGAAGACAACCAAGAGGAACAAGTAAGAGATGTTCCAGAGGAAGTCGAAGAAGACCAAGATATAAATTTGCAGTGCCCCACAATGGACGAAATTAGGATTGCCTTGAAAACACTAAAAAATACAAAGACTCCAGGCCTAGACAACATAGCACCGGAGCTCTTAAAAGCCGATATTGAAAGTACTGTTAAAATGCTCCATCCTTTGCTGAAGCGTATTTGGCTTGAAGAGAAATCTCCAAAGGAGTGGAAAAATGGCTTGGTGGTAAAGCTCCCAAAAAAGGGAAATTTGTCAGACTGTAACAACTGGCGTGGTATTACATTGTTGTCAGTGCCCAGTAAGGTCCTCACCAGAATTATTTTAAACAGAATTAAAGAATCCCTTGAAAAGCGACTGCGTAAAGAACAGGCCGGTTTTAGGGCACAACGCAGCTGTGTTGATCTTATTAACACTCTTAGGATCATCTTAGAGCAAAGCAAAGAATTCCAAGCAACCATGTACCTGGCATTCATTGATTTTCAAAAGGCCTTCGATTCCGTGAAACAAACTGCTCTGGCAGGTGTTGCGGAAGTATGGCATACCACAGAAGATCTTAAACATCATAAAAGATCTATATGATGGCTACGAATGCTGCATATTCCACAAGGGAAATATGACAGAGCCCATAAAAGTAACAACTGGAGTCCGGCAGGGATGCATTTTGTCACCAACACTTTTTCTACTCATTATAGACTCTGTTATGAGAAGAGTCACAGCAGGCAGGAGATGAGGAATCCAGTGGGGGATCCACGAACGTCTGGAGGATTTGGATTTTGCAGACGACATAGTTTTATTAGCTCCAAGGCTGACTGATACGCAAGCTAAATTAAACTTGCTGAAAGAAGAAGCAGAGACTGCTGGCCTCAAGATAAATACAGGCAAAACAAAGGAAATGAGAGTAAATTCAGGTAACATGGAGGTGCCCCTGTTAATAGGTGAGCAGCGAGTGGAGACTGTCAACTCATTCCTGTATCTGGGCAGTATAGTGGCGGAAGATGGTGGAGCTGGAGATGACGTGAAAAACCGCATTAAAAAGGCAAATGCTGCCTTCATACAATTGTATCCAATATGGAAAAATAGAAATATCACATACAAAACAAAAATCCGTATTTTTAATACAAATGTGAAGGCTGTCCTTCTGTACACCAGTGAAAGCTGGAAAATGGATAAAAAGATAACAACCCAGTTACAAAGCTTCATAAACAGATGTCTTCAACGCATCATGAATATCTGGTGGCCAGAAAAAATATGTAATGAGGAGCTCTGGCGAAAAACAAACTAGATACCTGTAGAAGACCAGATACGAGAGAGAAAGTGGGGCTGGCTGGGGCACACCTTGAGAAAACCAGATGGAGCCATCGAGAAAAAAGCATTGGAATGGAATCCCCAGGGAACAAGGAGGAGAGGAAGACCAAGGGGCACATGGAAGAGGACAGTGGAAGGGGAAGCAAAAAGAGTTGGCAAGACCTGGGCAGAATTGAGGCAAATGGCCAAAGACAGAGACGGATGGTGAGTTCTCCTGGATGCCCTATGCCCCCATAGGGGCCAAAGGAATTAAGTCAAGTCAATGATTAAGACCACAAGTACACATGTGTACCTTAAATATTTTAGAAAATATAAAATTAAATCAATGTAATTTAGAATTTAGCTATGTGTAGAAACAATAAAATGACTGATGAAAACATTGCATTTTTAGCATTCTTCTGTAACACTACAGTTCCAGGTCTTATCTTGCCTCTCATGTGTACTGTGTCATCCATGTTTCATTTGTATAGACCACATTTGAGACTAATACTTCCATAAAGGAATTTCTAACAACTAAGCCTATATGTTTTTTACTGAAGCTATCAATGCTAATTTTGCTACCCAAACAGCAAAATTCATTCACCACTTAATCTCTCATTTCCTAATCATATTCCCTCAATATCACCCAATTTCATTCAAAACACATTACATTCATTTCTTTTTTGTTTGCATTCATCTGACAGCACTGCAATATCACGGGCAAATCTCCAAGTTTTTATTTGTCCTCCCTGAAACGTAACTTCCTTTCCAAATTCTTCTTAGTTTCCTTTACTGCCTGCTCAATGAAGAGACAGTAACTTAGGGATAGAGTGCAAACCTATCTCACTCCTTTCTCAATTAGCACTTCCCTTTTGTGTTATCAAACTGCAGTCTGGCTGCTGCACCTGTTGTTGTTGTTGTTGTTGTTGTTGACAATGATAACACAGCAACAACACAGTATACTTCTGATACAAAATTCCCTGTGGGTGCATCAAGAAAACTAAAGAGATGATTTCCTCAAACCGGATGGCAACAAAGAGGAAAGTATTTTAAAGAGCTCATTCAGCAACTCCGTATTGTTTATCCACAACTGACTATCTCAAAATATGGTAATTATTACATCTATAAGAAAATATTCATCTTGAGACTGAAACTCAATCTTGTGTCTGTGTTTTCTTACAAATAAATTTGTTTTATGAGAACTTAATGTAAGAAAGTGACTTCCATCAAAAATTTATGAATGGTAATGTTGCACTTTTGTGGTTAACATTATTTTATTCTATGTGGAAGCATGGGTGTGCATGTGTGTTTTTGAGAGAGAGAGAGAGAGAGAGAGAGAGAGAGAGAGAGAGAGATTGCACATGTGCATGCAATATAGTATTCTTCCACTTATCTGCACTGTGTTCCTGTTCACAAGATGAGAAAACAGTGACACAGTTCCAGTTTCATGTGTTAACAAAGTGTACATTACAACAACTGTCCATCTTAAAATATGTGAATAATTTTCTTAAATACTGAATTATATATGTACAGATATAAAGTGCAGTTTTCCTGGTATTTGACAGACAGGAAATAAAAAAATCCACTGATAATGCTGTAACTTCAGTGAAACATGTCTGGCTAGTCGCGAAGAAAAGTTTGTGTTTGCTGAAGGTGGAACCTATTCAAACATAAATTTGTGAGCAAATAATATGCAATAGGATGAGACTAAAGTCTATCAAAACCTTACAAATTTGGAACTTTAAAGCTTTGCAGAGCAATGCATAAATTACTGGTAGACACATGGAATGTCACACGATACTTTATTAATGTAATAGTAAACACCAGGTAATACTATTAATTTTCACTAGCCAGTTAGTAACTCCACCTGATAATGTGTAGGCAGTACTGCACTACCCTTGCTACTGAACATCAACTGTGTTTCTCAACAGACATAATGAAGGTTTTATTGTTAGGTCTTTGGAGCATCTAACTCCTGTTCTTAGGTAGCCACAAAGATCTGTTTATATTTCACAAAGTCCCGAACATTATATATCCAGATTAGGCCTCACATTTTGACAGTTTTTAGTGTCATCTATTTTTTCTGTTTACTTTCACTGTATTTTGATATAGTCTGATTTTGGGTTGGTCTGTTATTGTTGAAATTGTGAACACAGTGTTTCAGGTAGGCCAGAGAGCTATTGAAGTTATTCTCGAATGGTTTTAGTAGTTGTATATTAATATTAGACATGAGAGTTCCAGGATTACAAAATGAATGATAATGGGTAATGTTATACAAATGAGGTGAAGACGTTTGCATTGAATCCCTAAATTGTTTCTGCCAAGTTAGTTAAAAACTGTGCATGAACCTTCAGTTTTTGATTCATATTGTAAGCTGTTAGTAAGAGTGCAGTCAACTCTCACTTTGATGCTATAGTTTATTTTCACATTCAGCTTTTTTCATTCTTAGACACATTCGTTTTCTACCTCATATCTCTGGTATTAAGACAAGTTACCATACCGATAGTGTAAAAAAATGTCTCAGACTTTATTGTTGCCATATATGTATAAGGGATGTTCGAAAGAAAAGGTACAAAATGGCACCATGGGTATAATTGAAGTCTTTATTTGAAGTAACCACCTGAGGTCCAAGCACAACTATCCCACTGTTCCACGAGCCAAAATATTCCCTTTTTCCAGAATTCCTGTGGCTGTGACAGGAACCATTCCTCCACTGTGTCCTTCAATTCGTTAAGTGAGTTGAAGCACTTCCCCTTTGCAATGTTTATAGTGTACTAAACATGAAGCCACAGGACCACATATATGGGCTGTATGGAGAATGCTGAAGATGCTCCCACTTCAACCTTGCCATTAAATTTTGTGTGACATTGGAGATGCGGGAACATTAATTATCATGGGGCAGAATCACTCCCTTCATGAACAACACAGGCCATTTGCTTTTGATAGGCCACAAAGTGTCTTACAATATACACCACTGTTGTTGATTTTCCTGTGCTTGAGGAATTCAATGATTATCAGACTTCGGACATCAAAACAGAGAGTAACCATCATCTGGCCTGTTGAGGACACAGCTTCGAACATTGTAGGGGGACTTGACAAAGACATGCAACCACACCAGACACTATTTTCAGGTTCCTGCATGTCTCACTAAGTTATCCCAGAGCTGCATATGCAAATTGTGGTGTCACAAGGCTTAGGCCTGCCCCACCCGTCATTAAATCGACCAAGACTTATATGAATAATTGTAAGAACAGTTATTATTATTATGTTCTTTAAGTTTGTTTTTTGGGTTTTCAGAAATACTGTGAGAAGAAAGTTTATTTATGTTGCAGATAACGTGGAAGACGTTGCCCAACGATCACCACAAAAGTTCGACGTAGCGGCAAGTGGGCAAGGAATAAAACGAATGCTGCAAACTACCGCAAGCCATGGAAGAGCCTGGGCCGCGAGGGTGTCGAGCTTTCTAGGTCGTTGTTGGACAACTTCAAAGGAGGAGATATTCTGCTTTCTCTTTGTACACAGATTGATCGAGTCTTGAAAGGTTCATGTAAAACGTATAGGCGGGTGACACATTAGGTGGGACCCGATGCCTGTAATTCTTCCACAGTTATTAAAAAGTTGTTAAACGGCAAAACCAATAGGTCATCACTTATATAGATAAAAAGTAGTAAAGATATAGGAAAGGAAGAGTTGCGGCGTCAGAATGAAAAGTGACACATCGCTCAGCAACGAAGGAGGATGTAAACAGCAGGCGTTACGTCGTGAAAACAAATGAACTGATAAAATAGTAAGTCTGTAATTAAGCATAAAGCCACGTAACACTGCAAAATTTCAATTGGTTTTGTTGTTATGACATTTTGTGCCTTTTCATTTGAATGCTCCTTATAATATAAAAGTTCAATAAGAACATGGGCCAATACTGAATCTTGAGAGCAATCAGATACGTAACATGTTTCACTTGGAAGTCTTTCAACTGAAAGTTATATGAGCTTGATTTCCATTTAACATTTGTGTCTCGGTAGAGAAAACAGTTGATAATTCTTTAAGCCACTTGTGTTTTTCCCAGACCATTGCTTCTTTCCACATTTACTGAAATAAACATAGTAAATATACCATATCTTTCAAAAATATTTACTTTGAATTATATATAACTTAAACAATTATATATAACTTACATAACTAATGAAAAGAACTAGACAATTATTAAACAGAGAATGAACAAAACCTCAAGAGAAAAACATCTCTTTTTTGGGAAGCACTGATTAAAAAAAGAATTAAAAACAATAAATGTCCCAAACATTTGTTTTCAAGCTGGCAAAGCATTATTTCAGCTTTTCTAGTACTAACACAGCATCATATAAAGAAGAAACAAGTTTAAAAGACAGACAAATCTAGAAAATATACTATTATAATTAAGCTTGTGCTTTTATGCAGTGATTACATGCTGTTGCAATATTTGAATTCTTTTAGAATAAAATATGTGGTCTGCTAGTCAAAAAAAGCAAACTAAGGCAGCGTTACTTTACTGCTTACCAACGATTTCCACGATGACCAGTTAACCTAAGGTTAGCAGAAAGGCAAAAGGGTTAATCAAATTTTAAGAGCAAAAGTCTTGTTAATAGGGATGAGGTAAAGCTACTAAATGAATTAACATACAATATGTATACTTCACACATGGTATATTTCATAGTTAATACTTCATGCCAGTTTGTTAATAAAGGATGAGAGGCCATGCATGTAACACACAGAAGGACAAATCCTGTGACACCATTATTTTGCTTGAAGATACATTGACAGCAAAATAGTGACTTTTGGTTAATCTTGTGCCAGAAGGACTAAACACTGGTACAGAACTGCATCTTTTGTAAATTGTGTAATTCTGGACAGTGTTGAATATCACTCATTGTACTATACAAAAAAATTAGAAACAAGCAAAATTTCTAGTGTCATCAGATTCATTTATTTCAACTTTCAACACACACACACACACACACACACACACACACACACACACACACACACACACACATGAGAGAGAGAGAGATATTTAATGAGCAGTTTTATTTACATAAACATGGCACTCTTGGATGTATCATTTCTGTTCTCCCTAATAATTTTAATAACCTTGTGATGGGCAACTGAAAGCAGGAGAAATCAGCATTGGGAGATCACATTCAGCAGTCTGACACAATAACAGCTATTTGTTCATCAGTAGGCCTTTCTTCTGTGGCAAAATAACATCAGAGTTTAAATGCCAATAACTATGAGAATGATAATGTGTAAACAGTGGTTGAGCCAGGAATGGATAGATCGTGTCTGTACATATTTGTCTTGCAGTATACATTTAGCCTGTGACATCATCATATCAGTGTAGGTGCTTATGAGTGTATTTTATGAATTAACTTTTTGTTAAGTTGCGAATTAGTGTAGCATGGAAACATATTTATCTAGGACATTGATTCAAGTGTGATTGCAAAGAGCTCGCAGAGCAATTCTAGGACCCAAAGTGAGACAACAGAAATATTTGCTGGAGAGAATGTCAGCATTAAATTAAAAATTGCAAAATGATGAAAGATGTCATCTCATATAACTTCCAAATTTACCCAGAACTACATAAAACGCAAACTGGAGGAAAGCTCCTATCAAAAGGAATCCAAAAACGCTCAAACATCCAGTGCTGAGCGAATGCAAGAGTGTGTCAAAAAGTAAATGAATAAATGGAGCAAAACAATTACGTAGCTGGCCAGTCGGGAACACAGCAGCCAACAACAGTCCACACATGTGATTTTTCTGTTCTGTAATCACTCTACTATACCATGTAATCACTGTGTTAAAGAGACTGATAATTAAATTATATATTAATATGAAACACTTGTTATGATTTTATCCCTACTGCATGGACCGAAACTGCAGACAAAGTGTTATTGAGTTCTGTTGATACCAACAGCTTTAGGTTCAATCTTTTCACAATATTTACCATCATAACTTTTGAAATAAGATTTACAACATATGAGATTTGGCCAAAATGATTAGTGCTTGGTTAACAGATTTCTCCCAGTGTTATGTTTTTCAACTGCCAATCACAAGATTACTTTAATCAGAAAATGACAGTAGTGGTATGAACTACCCAGAAAAATAGAAAATCACTTTGTCTACGTAATACAAAAATTATGAATGACTAGGTAGCCACATATTGCACTAGATTTGGAAGACATTGTTATGTTGGTACTGTGTGCTGTATCTGGAAGACATACATTACAGTTCTCTACGTTATGATCAGTTGATTTTTATGTTTAGTGCTGGAATGAAAGTTTTTAACAGAACTGTAGATCATATGGAATGCAGGCAGCTGTTTCAAGACATACTTCAAATATTACTTTTTGCTTATATGAAGTACCACAACAGTAGTAGGTATGGTGTTAGTGTGGAAACTACTGTGCTAGTAAATCTGAGGTTCCAATAAGCTAGCTGTGAACAATGTGTTCTTGACTGGGATGAAGAAAGTCATCACTTCCATCAAAAATGCTACACTGCCAAAGTGGAGGCATAGAACTAAAGATGGTCATCAAACAAGAAAGTTACAGGTCACCCATGCAGGTAAAGGAAAAGTAATTTGAAAAGAGTGAGAAACAGACAAGTAATAAAACACGATGGCTTTTAAGACCTAACTACTGGAAAAATGAAGTCACTGCAAAGCTGTGCACTAATGCCTCATCCCCATCCCATCCATACACAATGGTCATATGGAAAAGTCAGGAGTAGTTTGCATGGCAAGTCAATTACAGTCACACAACAATCACCTGAATGCCCTATATATACACAACATTTGCTAACCATGCATACCATCTTGTGATAATAAAATATAAGTGGATAAAATATAGTGGAGAATTTCCTTGCTTTGGGGACATTATTTTTGTTCAGAAAACAAAATAATGTGACAGCAACCAGTTGATACAGACAACCTCACCTGGGGAGTAATGACACCAGCAGAATAAAAGTTTTTCACTGAGAGCTGCATCAGAACAAACCATTTTGGAGAAGATAATGTAACACTGAACTCTGACATTATTTTGTTGAGAATACTGTTAAGTGTTCAACAGCTGCTCATTTTTGCTTTAAAGAATATAAATGCTTGTCTTATTATACAATTCAAATAAATCCAGTACACATACACAAAAATATTTCACTCTTAGACTGACTTGGTTTTGAAGTGATTTTTTTAGATAGCTGAATAACACAGCACAAAGATGATACATGTAAGAAATGAGCATTATTTGTAAACTTTCAGCAAATTTTGGAATCATTAAAGAGTGCTAGTGAATAAATCTACAGACAAAAAGAGCACATTAAAGAACACTTCTGTAATGAAAGAGTAGAAGGCTGAGGATGATTACTGTATACAGTTTTGAGACACTACCACAATCTATGTTGCATCCAGGCCCATATCCTCCTTTCACTTCAGCCTTACAGTGCTTTACAAGGTCAGCTGCATACATAATGTAAAGTTCCCTATTACATTGGCAGTAGTTTAGTTGAAATTAAGTAGCAACATTTATGCCCTCAATGTTAAACAATCTTCTTTCGCATTGTAAATGGCCTCTGGTTTTTATATTTCACTATCCACTCAATAAGTTGATACACATCAAGATTCACTCACCAATAAGTGGTGTCTCATCATACAGTGATCCCTGACGGAGCTGCCTCGCAAAGGAATGTCTTGTTGAGCCAGGAGATGGAATTTCCATTAATTTTTCTGCTGCATGCCTCCACCTGCACATTGTTTAATGTGAAAAAATTAGCAAGTGATTTCAATTAACTGAACCTTCTTATGCACAAGTACACTTTAGTTTCAATTTTTTTAATTACCTTCTGTGATCTTTTGTATGCTGCACTAGGTGTCTTATCCAGTTCTGTTGATCATCAGTGTTCTTGGTGCGAATAATCATTAATTCATCCTTGCCATCACATAAGTTGGAAACTGTAATTTCCTTTGATGCAGTTTTGCTTGGTTGAATAATTGTTTCCTATATGACAGATATTAAGGTTACACACAATCAGTTAATAGTCAAAATAATTTTGTCTACATAGATAACTACAGTTAAGCTTACACGTGGTTAGTGAAAATCATTTTACTGATTCTACGAACAAAAATTCTGCATCACAACAAAATGGTAGTGAAGATGAGGAAGTTGCAACTATCATTTCTGTCTGTCCATGATTTTGTTCGTGGCTGTGCAAATGTTTTTGAAACCTGATGTTTCTAGGAATTAATATTCCACACCAAAAGTAGACATTTTCATGCTATTCTTTCTAGCAGATGTGAGTCAAGTCAATTCTCTGATGAACTATTAAGCAGAATGAACACTGCACAGCAAACTGCATGTAATACACTTCATTTTTAACACTAAAGTTCTTTTGCAGAGAAAAGGAGAGAAGTAGGCAGTAATGACATGACAAGATTAGCAAATGACCCAGGTATAACAAGTATAGTTTCGAAATGTATATCATTGACAGCTCTCTACCTGCTCTTCTTATATCCCATAACCATCACAGGTAACTAGTAAAGGCAATGACACACACACACACACACACACACACTCTCTCTCTCTCTCTCTCTCTCTCTCTCTCTCTCTCTCTCTCTTTCCATAAATATATGTTGGGGGAGGGAGGAACAAAAATTTTTGCTAACCCTGTCAACAGTAATGGAGCGTAGAGGCTCCTGATTCTGCTCCCAGTCAGTACGATGAGACCACATGTCCAGTCTAAAGGCTTGCAGCTGTCCCCACACTGGCATCCATTGCCCCTTCTCCCGAATGCTGAATTCTCCTGAATAGCTTTCTCGGGAGACACAGTCTGGCTGAGCAGCAAGTCGACAGCAGAAATGTCCAAAGAGGGGCAGCTGATGACTGCGATTCTCTGGAAAATGGGAGATGATACTTTTCTGTTGAACACAATTCGAATCACTTAGAACCACACAATTCAAACAGGCATGGGTTTTCTATGAGGACTAAATTTACATTTAATCCAGGCTCAATTACATTAATTTTAACCAAAATACACCCTCTCCCAATGAACTCAGATAGACTTAATGTATGAGATGAATAATTTACCAAAATATTCATTCTTTAGCTACAATTGGGAACAATCTATTTATCTTTTTTCTCCTAAACCTTGTTGTCTTTATGAAATAATCCTTGGTTATTGTGCATGTATTGCTATGGCAGGGAAATCTTATTGATAAATGTCATGTTACAACACAAAATCTAGAAAATATATAAATATCTCTCTTACCCAGATTTTCTACTTTCATGTCATGGGTATGAATACTGTCATGGACTTCATCTAGGGTTAACCTGGCAGTAGCCATAAGCTCAAATGTTGGACCACTGTAAAAAAAAAAGATAGCAGATGTTACTGAAATCATGCTACATTAATTAACCAGCATTTTATTAAATTTGAAATTTATAAGATAGTAGTAATAACAGGCTATTAAGATCATATTATTTAAATGAAGATTTACAGGAGTAACAAACTGGAGACCAAAAATTTTTATGACCACAGAGGAATGTCGGGTCCATAAATGTTAACTGGAGCAAGACTGACAAACAACCAAATTTTTAGATACTGTCAAATCTTGATCTTTCAGATTTGCAAATTCCTTTCCTAGGTTTCCTTCTGTCAAATTGATGACAGAATTTTATTACTCATGCATGTAAAATGTGTCTGTCAACAGAATTAATATGTTCACTGGACAACGACAGCAATGAAGCATTGACGAGTAAGAAACACAGTGCACCACAGTGCTCAATGACACATCCTATAATCCAACATAAATTATCACAATCATAAACAGACAATTATATAATGCTAACAGCATGTATTTTTGTGACTGTAAAACTACCCATGTGGCAGTTTGTTGGTTCCCTTGATACTACTGTAATATTTGTAAGATGATTCCACTATAATTGTTAGGTTAATATGATGATAAAATTCATAGCACATCATTACCCAGAATGGCCAAAAAGTATGCAATAATTTATGACATACTAAACTGAATGAATATTTTTTTCCGTGGGTGAAGAGTTTTATAAAAAAATCACTCTTTCCTTTAGCTATGAAGAAACACACATCAGACATAAGGATTAAACATTAACAGATAATACTTAAGTCTCAGCTACTGCAATGAAAATACAGTTATCAAACATGCATAATGTGTTATCTATTAAAGCTAATTCCAAGTTTGAGGAACATGTTGCATAAAAAAAAGGTGAAAACAGTTTACTTAATTCTAGTTTCAATGTCTACATTATATACAGAATCCTTTATTATTAATTCTGGATTTTATTTGTTACAGAAAATAACATGTAAGAATAGTTCCGATACTACTTTATGTCGTGACGCATTACACAATACAAAATCCATATGCAACAAAGTAACTTAGGATCATTTTGTGGCGAATAAGCCTCTGAAGTGTCGTACTATTTCATTGCAGACATTTAATGCATTTCCCAGAATTTACTCAGTCAGTGTGTCAAAACTAATTTGCAAACTATCCTAACTGATTAACAACAATAATGCTCTGGAATAATAAATGCAAAATTATGTTTATGTACAGACTTACATTTTTCCAGAGTTTAATTCGTCTCTAAGCGTTGCTGCCAATTTTTTGCCAACAGTGCGGCTGATGGAACTGTGAATAGTTTTCTTGATTTTTCGTGGCGTGCTCGCCATTGTAAGATCATCCTGCAGGATGTGAGAGTATACCTCAAGTTTGAACTCAAAGTCCGCTGGAATATTGTTACTGAAACAATAAATATACAAGGTTCATATTTATTGCATACTTCATTATCAAGTACATATTTGATTTTACTTCACATTTGGCTGTTCATTAACTGATTAATTCTGAACCGCATGCAATTGGTTACACTGAACACAATGCCCAAACATTGTTGTAGACTGAACTTATTAAAATCATACAATATTTATACATGACACTATGATATTACATGTGGATGGGCAGGGTATGGGAAATAGTGAACTGTGCCATTTCATTTTGAGAGTATGTCATCAGTGAATCACTTCTAAGAAATTGTAATTTGATCCAGATATGGAAATGTGTATGTGGATTAAAGAAAAAATAGTGTGTGAAACATTTTACAGATGTAAAATTGAACTCTAAAGTTAAGAATTCAATTTGTTTCCGTATTTCATGAAAAAGTAAGGGAATTTACATCATTAAAGAAAAATTACATGTCACTGCGAATTAAATTACTGTAGCACCTTTAGTAGACCATTATGCATTGCAGGAACCAACTGCAAGTACATGTTTAAGAAATTTTTGAGGTCTGGGTTCCACACACATTAACAGAAAGTGTTAATGTTCAGGAAAGTAGAAGGCAAAATCACCTCCAGAGATATCAAAGAGAAAGAAACAGATAACAGAAGTCTGTTCAGTTAATGAAATGATCTCATAGTTGTCAAGAGATAATATTAGCTGCAATGTAGAAGTCTTAAAAACTGGTCACATTGTACATACTTGTGCACAACCGTAGAAAGTGCGACTTCCACAGTGTGTGTATCATTCAAACATAGAACTACGTGTATTGCAGTTGTTTACAGGATTCTACACTTTCAGTTATGAAGAGAAATAAATGGAAGAATTATAGAAAGGTGTGCCATTAGAAAATCAAAATACACACAAAATTTTGTTAGTGTGAGCACGCACCAGGATAGGGCACTATTACCTAACAGGTGTACAAAGAAGTTGTGTAGAATGACGTAGTCTGTTGTCACAGCGAAATCTTCCAGAAAAGTCACAATAGAATAGATCTTCCTTTTACTGCTTTAGTTTGTGACCTGCACACTAAATTAACAGGTACTTAATTATGAAACCTGTCCCTAAAAACTGAGTGATGTGGTACAGTGGTTAGCACACTGGACTCGCATTCAGAAAGGAGACAGTGCAAATGCACATCCGGCCATACAGTTTTAGGTTTCCCGTGATTTCCCTAAGTCACTTCAGGCGATATGGTTCCTTTCAAGAGACAAGGATGATTTTCTTCACCATCCTTGAAGCAATGTGAGTTTTGGCCCATCTCTGATGATCTTTATGTCGTCAGATGTTAAACCCTAATTTTCTTTCCTTCCTGTCTCTATAATACAGGATGCAATTCATGAAACAGTAGTGTTGTCCATGTGGTCTGACCAGATATGAATTAATGAAATCCAGTTCCAGTATTAGAGCATTTACTGGAACACAATCAAGGATCTTCAGAATTTATTGTACTGTCAGCTCGTGAGGTGGAAATGAGGATAATAACACTGCCAGAAAAAAAATTAGTACATCTGGAAACATGAAATCAATTTTGTTCCAATGATAGCATATGCTGCCTAGTGGATAGTAGATTTATTGATAACAATTTCCACTAACAGATAGCATTGTGGCATAGCTACCCGAGTGTCATGTCTGTCTATCCTTTAATAGGAAATTCTCACAGTTAGAGGGCGCAGTTCAGTGAAAATGTGTCAAGCAAGCAGGCAACCACGCCAAGGAAATGTACCTGTGCTTCCTACAGCCAACTGAGCAAGTTTGAAAGGATTCAGATTGTGGCTGTCTGAATAGTAGGATGGTCCTTTCAGAGAATTGCCACCCAAGTTGGATGTGATGCTTCAGTTGTGGAATGATGCAGTTATCCGTGGTCACCTGAACATTCTCATATCTGTAGATGAGGTTATGGACATCCACACAGCACAGATGTGTATTGTAAGGCCAGTAGTGACAAATGATAAGAGCTACCATAGCATAGATAAGAGGTCTTATGAGCCCAGATGTGTCAACACAAACTGTTGTGAACTGGTTAATAGCAGTGGGAGTACACCCACGCACACCTCTAGTTCATCTTCCACTCACATTACAGCACCGACGTAGACAGCTCGACTAGTGCTGTCAGAGGATCACTTGGAAGATGGAATGGCATGCCATGGTCTTCAGCGATGAGAGCAGATTCTGCCTGCATGCAAGTGATAGTCATTTGTGCATACAATGTAGAAATGATGAACATTGAGTAAATTCATCTAAGACACACCAGCCCCACCCCTGGCCTTGTGATCTGGGGAGCAATAAGCTACAATTCTCATTCCTCTTTGGTGTTTCTGGAGGGGACACTAGACAGCGCTCTATACATTCTTACATTAAGAAGATGATGTAGTGCTCCAACAAAATAATGCTCACCTCCACACTGCACGTGAAACTCAACATGCTCTGCAAGACACGCAGCAACTTCCTCGGTCAGCACGATCTCCGGGCTTGCCTCCAGTTGAGGACGCACGGGATATTACGGTCGGAGAAGTGACTCGTGTGACTTGTCAATGAACAACTCTAACTGAACTACGTGAAAAGGTCGAGGAGGCACAGCATAACTTATCCCAGAACCGTATTCATCATCTGTACAATAGACTGCATGTGAGATTCAACTCCAGCACTGCCGCCAGTGGAGGCTACACTGTGAACTGATATGAGGGTTTCAGCATGGGCCAATACCTGATACCACAGAATGGCTTGTGCTGTTGATGTGCAAACGTAATCACTTCAAATACTCTATATGCAGTGTTGCAACAGCAAGTCCTGAATGAATTGGGTACCTCTAAAAGGCTGTACTAATTTTTTCCCGACAGTGTACATGATGCAGTTTTCCAACGGAGTTACCAAATCTCTGTAAACAACAATCGGAAGGTTCGATCAGTCGGTCAGTTCCTCAATGACAGAAACCAGATCCTCGGTCATGTAGCCATTCGAGAACCACTGTGTGTATTCACATTGTCGGAAAATTTCCTTTGTCCCAGATGTTCTTTCGTCTTGTGGAAAAAAAAATCTGGAAATTGCACAGTGCTAGACCTGGACTTCCCATTTAGCAATACCCACATCTCTGTGGTGTCGGTCCAGGGGTGGGTACAATCCACTACCATTGGACGGGACACTGTATTTGTTCCCTACATCATCAAAATTTCGTGGCAAATCTGTGTGCAATTTAGAGGTTTAGTATACATGAATCTTACTGTCCCGTGAACTTCAGCTGTAGCATACATTTCCAGTTGCCGCGCCAAACTCCGATCAACCTGTTACCTGTACTGCAACAGAACTGCATCTGTGAGAAACAAGGAACATACATTTTCTTCTGACAATGCAATACTTCCATTGGAGAATGGTCATTTAATGTATTCCACATGCACTATTGAAATAATAAATCTTGGGTGGATTGAAACCAAAGAAAGGGTGTAGTTTTTTATGTTCTCAGTTGTGTATGTGCATATACATGTACATAAAGTCTGGGAACACTTTCAGTTATTTATTGCACAAGAACTAAACATTGTTCAGATGTCATACATATTGCATTTTGAAGAGGAACTCTGAAATTTTTTTTTACAAACATTCAATATGCATAACACACTGATTTCTTTGGACTCCTTATGAATGTCTCTCATACGCGCACCACATTCACTTCATTCACATTGGGACGTCCGCTTCTCTTTGCCATGCACAAGCAACCCATCATAACGAATTTTTTGTGCCAGCGGTAAATGGCCCTCATTGTTGGTGGCTTCTTACCGTACTTGGTTCTAAACATCCGTTGAACAGCTGTAGCACACTTGTTTTTGTCGAACTCCAACACACAGAAAGCTCGCTCCGCACCTGAACGCGCCATGTTTGCGACTAGCACTGACTATCGGCAAATTACCAAACTACGCTGTGACGATTCACATGCAAAAAAAACTTTCAGGGTTTCTCTTCAAAATGACATATGTATGATATCTGTACAATGTTTTGTTCTAGTGCAATAAATAATTGAAAGTGTTCCCGGACTTCGTGTGTGTGTGTGTGTGTGTGTGTGTGTGTGTGTGTGTGTGTGTGTGTGTGTGTGTGTGTGTGTGGCGGGCGGGGGAGTGTTGGGTGCATTTACTGTAAAGAAGTAAGGATTTATCACTGTGTCAACGAGGATATCACTAGAGACGGAGCACAAGATTTTGGACTGGGGAACTACGTGGAAGGAAACATGCACCATCTGGGCATTTGCTTGAAGTGAAAAACCTACATCTGCATGGCTAGTGGAGAAATTTCACCTGGTAGCCTCCTGGATACGAGTGTAGTACTTACCACTTTGCCAGCTCACTTGGTAATAACTTCCAGGGCTCATTGCATGTACGGTATTTTCTACAAGTGTCGGATTATCAATTGTATGTAAACATCTTATGTCTATTGTTTGCTTGCTACGAAAGCTAGAGCAGTTTGGTGTGTGTGTGTGTGTGTGTGTGTGTGTGTGTGTGTGTGTGACAGAAAGAGAAAGGAAGAGTGCGGGTACTAACAAGACGAGCACGTCGGGGAAGGTGAGGTCGGTGAGCGATCGGTCGACGGGGCAGAGTAGCGTGGTGTCGTAGATCTCGGTGCCGATGCGCGCCAGGCAGAAGACGGCGAAGCGTCGGTAGTCGCCCTTGTTCTTGAAGTGGTCCGTGTCGCGCCAGATGAGCGGCATGCGCACGTCCGAGAGCGACACGCGGCCCGTGCACGGCTTCACCCCGAACCTGCGGCACACCAACACACAAACGTGTTAACTCTACAGTGGGAAAGCCAGGATTGAGTGTAACAATATTATTAAAATGATAGCTGCTACTCACCATATAGCGGAGACGCTGAGCAACAGATAGGCACAACAAAAAAGACTATCAGAAGATGAGCCTTCGTCGCGTTGGAGGTACTTCTGGAACGAACGAACACACACACACACACACACACACACACACACACACACACACACACACACGTGCTATCTCCGACTAAGGCCTTGTTGGCCAAAATCTCATTTTCCGACTGTCTTTTTATTGTGCCTATCTGCGGCTCAGCATCTCTGCTATATGGTGAGTAGCAACGACCCTTTTCATAAACCTGTTAACTGTTTCAGGCACATAAATATGACACAAATTTCGACTCTTATCACACAAGTATTTTATTTCTTGAACAATTTTATAAAAAACTGGTGAAACGTTACACAATTACATTAGAACGAGAACATTAACAGACATCACGATGTTTTTTACAAAAGAGATTTCCGAAAACTGTAGTGGCGCTACTTGATGCAAGACGTATTCTTGAAATAGAAGAACCTGCCACGCGTGACACTTCATGCAGCGTGATTGTCTTGGAAGCAAGACCTGAAATTGTTACCCAGCAAAGACAAAAGCGGTCGTAACTTGTACAGCTTATCATAACCCTTCTCACCCTGCTTTGAGATGCAGCTGACATGCAATCTGGATCGTCACCACTACACTCTGCAACTTCGTCTGATGAACACTGACCTGAAGGTACTTCTGGAGCAACGTTGATCCTTGGTATTACATATTTTGAACTCAGAGTTATTCATGAAATAGTCGTCTTCTGCACAATATAACTCAGAACGTTGAATTCATCATTCCTTCTGAACGCACGTAAGTCATTATCTTACCTATAATATAAAGCTGAATCAACAATATATCACGTAAAAACCGAAGTACGCACTCAGTCGTAGTGGGCGAAAACCACGGTGCACACTGTGCGGGAATACTACTTCTGACCTCTCTCGATCGTAGTGGAAACTGCCACCTCACGTGCAATGGGTGGTTCGACCTTCTTGCTGGGTGAGTCACGACTTCTGAATTAAGTGGCATAATTTTTGTTCCACCATGCACTTAACCTAGAAGGAATGCTGATCGACACATTGCACCACCTGGCCTAGAAAGAGTTCAATGGCTAGCAAATGTGTGTGAAATCTTATGGGAGTTTACTGCTAAGATCATCAGTCCCTAAGCTTACACACTACTCAACCTAAATTATCCTAAGGACAAACACACACACCCATGCCCGAGGGAGGACTCGAACCGCCGCCGCGACCAGCCGCACAGTCCATGACTGCAGCGCCTTAGACCGCTCGGCTAATCAGTGGCTAGCAGAGTGCGTACGGTATTACAAAATTTTGCCCCTAGCAGCGTAGACGCCGCCGTCGGGGTGGAGACAACGATAGTGGGGGACGGCGCTCTCCGCGGAGAGGGGGAGGGCTTCCCTTGCGGACGAGACAGTGTGGTCGCGGAGGTGTGGTTCTACGACTGAACCCTTCACACAAACGCAAATCAGGCAGAAATAAGGTATAGCTTGAGAGTCTGCAATCGATCGTATTAACCGGTTACGCCCGTATAACCAATAATTTGACATGTAAATCGTTTATCAGTAGAAACACGATGGGTACACGATTGAGCTGAAATTTCAACAGAGGGAGCGATTTATTTTCGTCTCTTGTACACCTTCTTTGCCTGTCCTGTCAAAACACGGCGGAGTTTACACAGTTTCACCACGCTAATGCAGCTGCAACTGCGATAGCACCCTGAAACAGTCTTCATTAAACGAACAGGTGAGGACAAGTAAAGTCAACAGCTTATGAAAAGTTCATGCGCGACATAAAAACAAAAGCGCGATTTGTTCTTTTGTGTTGTTACAAACCATTCTAATTCTCATTTCATCAGCTATCGATGGTAATTAAAAAAATGACTAATTCATTGAAAAAATCTGTAGTCACCCGTATGTCGCGGTGGATAAGAATGTTTCACATGTTAACTATGTGGCTAAATACTCTCCACTTTACGTGCTGTCATTTGCCAAAAACTCTTTTTGGTGTATCGAACCGTGTATACGATATGACAGACGTGACGGATACGTTCACACACTCGTTTCCGCACTCGATCGGAAGACAGTGCACTATACACAAACCATTTTCTCAATATAGATATGGATCTCGTGGTCAAGTTTGAAGAAAAATCTAGTATGTTAGCTCCATTTCGTATGCAGCGGTAAATGACCCTACATGAACCAAAAGCAAACTCAAAGTGACTATTTTGCATTGCAAATTATTCGTGTTTCGTAAAGTTCCATACATAATGTCAAATTTTACAGTAACTACGACAAGATAACGAATGAGACAATAAGCTATGTACTGCTCTAGTTATCTTGCACAAGCTCTACTGCAACTGCTCAGCAGCCAAGATCTATAACGAATAACGATGTGGTGTGCTCGAAGGGGGAAGGCAAATTTGAATCCTGATGGCGGAACAAAGCCAGAAGATTTGGGTATAACGTCCTGTCGATGATGAGGTCTTTCCAGGCAGCTCACCCTCGAATTCGAGTTTTCATCGTTAGTGTTTGGCATTTAGTGCGGAGAGGCCGTGGCATTTAGTTCCTGACCACGAGAACTTCACGCCAATTTTGAGAGTCAATAAAACCTTTCCGCAGTTGGTCTTAGCCTAAGGAGTGGCCAACTACGGGCACGTGGCTGTTGCTCGGTGCGGAAGAGAGGGAGAGGTCATGAGTGCGCGCAGACGGTTCAAATGGCTCTGAGCACTATGGGACTTAACATCTGAGGTCATCAGTCCCCTAGAACTTCGAACTACTTAAACCTAACTAACCTAACGACATCACACATATCCATGCCCGAGGCAGGATTCGAACCTGCGACCGTACCGCCGGCCGGAGTGGCCGTGCGGTTCTAGGCGCTACAGTCTGGAACCGAGCGACCGCTACGGTCGCAGGTTCGAATCCTGCCTCGGGCATGGATGTGTGTGATGTCCTTAGGTTAGTTCGGTTTAATTAGTTCTAAGTTCTAGGCGACTGATGACCTCAGAAGTTAAGTCGCATAGTGCTCAGAGCCATTTTGCGGCCGGTGTGGGCTTAGGTTGGGTTGTATGGGGGGGGGGGGGGGGGGGGGGGGGGGAGAGAGACCAAACAGCGAGGTCATCGGAATTAGGGAAGGGCGGAGAAAGAAGTCGGCCGTGCCCTTTCAAAGGAACCATCCCGGCATTTGCCTGGAGCGATTTAGGGAAATCACGGAAAACCTAAATCGGAATGATCAGACGCGGGATTGAACCGTCGTCCTCCCGAATGCGAGTCCAGAGTGTTAACCACTGCGCCACCTCTCTCGGTTTTTGGTGTGGTTATCTTGTGTAATGAGATACGAAATAAAAGTGCCAGACACACGATTCGGGATCCAAGCACACCAAGAAAAACAGCTGGACGAGGAATTGCCAAGTGAACCGACCATCTGTTGTGGCAGTTTGGCAACGGCGAACGGTTGGAGTGTGACGTTCAGCTTTCTCATTGGAGGATACTAGCTACAACGCGTGAAATGTCGACTATCAAGCAATTTTAATCGAACTGCAGGTTCTCTCATCCGTGCATGTCATTCTCACTTCTGAACGTAAATGTAAAATCGTCTCTACACAGTTTCTCGTTGTCTTCTGTCTTAATTACGCAAAGTGCTGTCAGCTAAGAATTTCTCACAAGATTCCTATGTAGGGGGCTTCTGTTGTGATGCTTTTAAAACTGCGTAACCAGTGTTCATCAAAATAGTCTAGAATCATTTACACCGGTACGATAGAAAACTAGTCACGGTGGCCTAAAGAAGTAACGTAAATTTTTCAGCTGCATGTTAATGGTAGAGGTCTAGCTGCCCCAGTACAACACAAAAGTACCGTACAGGAAATGCCGCAACGTGACGAGAGATTTCAGAAGCGCGCTGCCAGATTTAGAGCATAAAGTGGGTGGTGCTACATGGGGATGCGGCCCCGTCCTTGTAGAGGCCACAACAGCTCCTGCGTGTCCTATCAGTGGTCCCCTATTAATTAGCGTCCGGCGATGACGCAGCAACTCAACCCGGGGAGCCAACACAAGCGGAAGGGAAGAAGACACACACACACACACACACACACACACACACACACACACACACACCGTATTCCTCCTCTCCTCTCGTCGCTTTCTATAAACAGGCGCGTATCCGCTCCTCCTGCTTAATGCTGCGGCCTCTCTCTCTCTGATATCACTGGCATTTCCACTTTAATATTCACCTGAGCACAGAGGATACAAGGGAAAACTTGCAAATGATTTACTGGTCCTTTGGTGAGAAGCTGTTACATTAGCCGGTCACGTAAGTACAGGTTTTCCGAGAACGGAAAAGAACAACGACAAATCCTCGAAAACGCTGTCTGTGCTGCACTGCTTCGTACACCCGAAGGTCGCACGGAAAGTCGTGAGCGAGCCATTTTAGGAGTTTCAGAATAAAAACAGTTTTGTTTTCGAAATTATTTAATATCAATGACACGTTTCACCTTTTTGGCGCATCATTAGATTGCCTACAAAAACAAAACAAAAAACAATAAATTAAAGGAAGAGACATGGTCCTGTCTTGGGCGGCAACACCGGTAAAATGAAGTAAAAGTAAGCTTACGTAAAACTACATGAAATGTATTCGCAGTTGTGAATATGGACAACCATCAGCTGTATAACGGAATGACAATGAAAATTCGTGTCGGACCGGGAGTCGAAGCCGGATTTCCCGCTTATGGCGAGCGTTCACCTTACCATTTGGCTATCCGTGCACGACTCACGCCAAGACAAATCACGTGCCTACAACCTGTACCCGTATATTCCCATACAAGGGAGACATTTATTGCAGTGCCGGTGCTGTTCAGAAATACGATGCAATATTCCTTCGGACACGCATCGTTATTTGGAATAACACAAGCTTTGCAAAATCATGTTGTGTAAAATAGATATGTAATCCATCCGTCATAAAGCTATATAAAATGGAAAATGGACGCGACAATAGGTGGCTATGTAATCCATCCGTCACAAAAACATATAAAGTGCAAAGTGGTCAAAAGAAAAAGAACCTGCAGTATGTCATCAAGTATGCAGTATGTCATCAAGTATGCAGTATGTCATAAGATGGTGGAAAAATTTCAACGCCTACCACATTTTACCTTCATCCCATCAACTGACTCCACCATAGCAATATAAAATAGGGCCACCCTTCCAAAACACACGTGGTATGAGTCGCACGCAGCACAATGTCCGTTTGGCGTGCACACAAATACTACTGTGACAGATCAAGATGGAATCACCGCGTACAGTGCGGCAAGGAGGTGCCCAGGTATGGAACATTTACGAAATACAAACACTGCGTAAAACTAGTAACTTAAGAGATACATATATGCAAAGCATCGCAATCACATGAAACCAAAAGTCCATTAAAGTACCCCTATATATAGCAGAATAAATAGGTAAAACAATGACACGAAAAATAGCGAGTCAAATCATGTCATTAAAATTTTCGTGTTGTTGCTGTGGTCTTCAGTTCTGAGACTGGTTTGATGCAGCTCTCCATGCTGCTCTATCCTGTGCAAGCTTCTTCATCTCCCAGTACTTACTGCAACCTACATCCTTCTGAATCTGCTTAGTGTATTCGTCTCTTGGTCTCCCTCTACGATTTTTACCCTCCACGCTGCCCTCCAATGCTAAATTTGTGATCCCTTGATGCCTCAGAATATGTCCTACCAACCGGTTCCTTCTTCTTGTCAAATTGTGCCACAAACTCCTCCCCAATTCTATTCAATACCTCCTCATTAGTTATGTGATCCACCCATCTAATCTTCAGCATACCTAGTAAAAATAGCTAAAGTTTAAAGTGCATGCATATCGTATGCATACAAAAGTGCATGCATATCGTATGCATACAAAAGTGCATGCATATCGTATGCATACAAGATTAACAACCCAAACATCAAGGCATCAGGACGAGGCGCAGTCGTAAGCATTGCGAACTAGAGACAAAGACTTATTTTTAGTCATTAAAATAAATTAAATATAATGTACAGGATAACAAAGGGTAGAGTCACCTACGGAAAAAAAAGCCAAGGACATTAATAAGCCCCCCTTCAAATATAACACTCCTAATTTCACTCTTGCCGCACTATACGCGGTGTTTGCATCTTTGTGTGCACGCCAAAAGGACATTCTGCTGTTTGCGGCTGATACCTCTTATTTGTAAGCGCGGTCCTATTTTTTACAGCTATGGCGGAGACAGCTGGTGGGCTCAATGTAAAATGCGATAGTTTGAATTTCTCCGTCGCTTTCTTGTACCTTCTTGATATGCTGGCGGTTTTCTTTTCTTTTGATTAAGTCCACTTTGCATTTTATAGGATTTTATGTCGGATGGATTAAATATCCAGATACTATTTCCACCGAAACTGCTGTGAGCAACTGTTAAGCATGTCGTTTTGTGGGTGCAGCATCTCGTCGACGCCTTCGGTTCTCATATTAAACAACTTGTGTAAGCTGTAGTTAATTATAAAATCAACACCCCGCCTTTGTCACTTGTTTGACCTACCCATGCTCCATTCCTATTCCATTACACAGGGAAGCATTTCTAATTGTCTTTCTTGCGTTCACAGCGCCAGATTTGCACCTGGTGGCCAAAATCGGTACTAATTTTTTTCCAATGTAAATCTGTTCCGTATGACAAAAATTTACTAAGTTTTGCTGCCATATGATTATTACAGCCCATATTGGACCTCAGCGAGTAGCTGCACTTTAATTATAACCTCCAATATTTCAACGATTATCCAGAGACTTCTGCCCCCAGATATCAGAGAACGCGGCAGGGAAACATTGGGAGGTAGAGTGTAGGTTGCTAGTGGCGTACGATTTCCGATCCAGTGATCTGGATTTTATGGGTGCTACCACATAGACTGCTTATCAAAATCAGTCTAGGCACCCTCACATATAACACTTCCCTAAGCGTACGACCGTGCTAAAACGTGGGGTAATTACGGCGAGCAGCGAAATTGCGCACGCCGCACGTCGTATGGACGAGGTCACAGCGACGCCAGAGAGCGTTCTTGGACTCTGCATGACGAGGAGGAGGAATGTTAGGAGACGTGCAGCGCCGTGTTTACGAAGGCACGGGAGGGGCGCGGTGCAGCGACTGCTGCTGGCTGGCGCACTGTGCTATGCTATGTAATCTATGCTGACGCGCCGGCGCTGGGTAATTCTGTCCGCGCGGAGGTAGCATAGCGCCAGGAATTGCCGCTCGCCTATTTCTAGCGCCCGCCGCGTTTACGGGGGAGTTCAATGCACAAGCAATCGCGACGCCCACTCGCCCGCGTCACACTTCCCCTACGTCACCACTATGACGCTTCAGGCGCACAACCCAGACGTGCCCCATACCGATGCATCGCGCTACTTTCGTCTCAACACTCCAGGACCGCTCGAAATAAGTGATTATTCCAACCGCTTCTGCCATTCTTTCATATTCCGCTATAACTGAAAATTATAATTTCTATTGTTCCATCATGTGTAAATGGAACGAAACTGCGGCTGGTCGAAGACTTGAAGAAAATGAATCCCGACAGCCGTAATTTTATTACTTATTTTGTTTGACTACCAGTTTCGGTGTCCGCCTCCGGTAGCTGAGTGGTCAGCGCGACAGAATGTCAATCCTAAGGGACCGGGTTCGATTCCCGGCTGGGTTGGAGATTTTCTCTGCTCAGGGACTAGGTGGTGTGTTGTCCTAATCATCATCATTTCATCCCCATCGACGCTCAAGTCGCCGAGGTGGCGTCAAATCGAAAGACTTGCACCCGGCGAACGCTCTACCCGACGGGAGGCCCTAGTCACACGACATTTACCAGTTTCGGTACCTCAGACTATCTTCAGGCCCCGATTCACGAAACTAGACAAGCCATCTAAACGTCTGTGCTAGTATGGGGATCACTCACTCCAAATGGTTTTTATAGATTTCTAAAACTTATCTGTAGACGTGACTGTCCACACCTCGTTAGAAACCTGCTGGGTCATTCCTATAATAGCACAGACGTTTAGATGACATATCTAGCTAGTGTATACAGTAGGTACCTGAAGATGGAGTCAATGAGGCACCGAAACTGGATGGCAAAATAAAGTAAGTAATAAAATTACTGCTGTCGGGATTCACGTTCTTCTAGAAATTTAAAATGGACACATACAAAGCGTATCAAAACTAATAGAAAAAATCGGTGAAAGTGCGCTAACACAAGCAATAATTTTCCAATAGAAGTGAGGTCGCTAAGGAACCATTTGCGAGGTAATTGCGAATGTCTGGTCAAAGGAGAGTGCTGAGTTCAGCATGAAAAAAAGCAAACTTCTTGATTAAGTCTTCATCTAAATGGACTGCAGCTTGACGTAAACCCACATATTGCTTGTGAATCACCAAATCAGCAACTTTTCTTGTTACGTTTGTTGGTATTGATACAAAGTGATCGTCTCATTCGGTCACACATTCTTCCCATGAAACGATTGATCACGGTACCTTCAGTTTCTACAGTGCCAATTTCAGGATTGCAATGAAATGAATACCCTTAGCTGCGTACAGGCGTTGACATGAGTCAACGGGGACAGTTGAAAATGTGTGCCCCGACCGGAACTCGAACCTGGGATCCCCTGCTTACATGCAGACGCTCTATCCATCTGAGCCACAGAGGACACAGACGATAGCGCGACTTCAGGTACTTATCTCTGGCACGCCTCCCGTGAGACCCACATTCGCAACTTATTGTCCCGCACTATATTCATAGCGCTCCTACCCATTATACGCATTACTCACGGCTTTACTGCCGATTCCCGTAAGAGTTCGAGCACTGTTTGTGCATCCGCACATGGCTCGTGAGCCTTAACTATATATGAATTTCAGGATTGTTTGAAGACGTTCCTTTGTGCAACGCTGGAGAATGTGGCACACGCGCGATCGAGCATTGTTACATTTTGCTGCGTCATCCAACACGCCGATAGGATCCAACATGAATAAGTCGAACGGGGTCTTAACCTCTAAGATCACCGGCGTCTACAATCCTCTGAATTTTTCTATCTAGGACCGTCTCGTAAAAGCGAAGTATGCAATTATTATTATTATCATCATCATCATCATCATCATCATCATCATCAATATTTCTTTCTTTTCTCAGACATTATTATTATTATTATTATTATTGTTATTATTGTATTATTCTCGTGTCAGAAACATACAGGTACAGGTACATACATTTTACACGGGGAGAGGGGGTGGGGAATGGGGAGAGGAAGGGGAAGGGGTGAATAGGACGGTGGAGGGGGAGAAGGGAGGGGGCAGTAGAGGGCTGCATCACCAACCCCTCAGGTGGTCAGTGAGGCCAAAAAGTCCTACCTTACAGGAATGAATAGAAACCATGTTCGTGGGCAAAACACACCACCAGATCAGCCACTTTGGCGTTGTCCGCTAACACTAAAGGGAGCGTGTTAGAAAGATTAAGATGCCACTTCAAAGCAGCCAAATTAGGCCAGTATTAGGACAGTCTATGAGTGAGTGGGCCACTGTCAGGCGGGCTCCGTATCGGCAGTGAGAGGGATCCTCACAACGGAGAATGTGGCCACGGGTCAGCCAAGAGTGGCCAACACGGAGTCGACAGAGAACGGTGGACCCCAGCGAAATGAACCCAGGCAAAACTGCCACGCGGTCGCGGTCTCCTTACTTGTCCTCAGTTTGTTTGGGGAGATCAGGGCAGACTGTGTGTGGGTGAGGGGGGGGGGGGGGCGTCTTTATCCAGTTGGAAAACACCCTCTCCCTCCGGACTGCTGTTCATGAAAAGCAGCAAAACTGGTCAAACGCGCCAGATTGAAGAACACATTTGCAATCAGGATGCATGGTATAACCACGAAACTGCTCCTTCTGTCATACGAGATCGCACCAAAGGCCATAGCTCCATCTGTAGGTCCAGTGTGTCTAGCAGGCAGACAGGTTGGTTCCAGGTCCTCAACTGGCCTACTCCTCACCAACAAACAGCCATCATTAGCACCGAGGCAGAACCGGCTTCCATCAGAAAAAGACAACAGACCTCCATCCTGCCCTCCAACGAGTTCTCTCTTGACACCACTGAAGTCGCAAAAGTCGATGGTTTGGGGTCAGTGGGATGCACACTGCAGGGCATCTGGCTCGGAGCTGTCCTTGAAGTACAGTTCGTTATGTGACTGGTGCCACCTGCTGCTCAGATGCAGTACGATGCACTAGAGCCATACGACGAACACGATGGACTTCCCTGGCGGCAGTGCCACCTGGCCGTCTGGAGCTCAATCATCTTGCGAACGTACATTGACGTGACCACCACTGCGTCTAATCCCATTGACAACCAATGCTCCCGACCGATACACTGTGTATTTAAAGCAAACCTGGTTTGTATCTTCGTAGACCCGCTGCTAGCGCCACTGTCATGCAAATGGCGCGAAATTTGAATAATTAATATCTTTCAGATGTAGAAAAGCGCCTACTAACTTTCGCTTATGTCGCGGAGCTCCTCCTTGGTGTTGAGTTTTTTTCTTTCTTTTTTTTGCGTCAATCCATATTTCGTAGCCACAAACAGAAATGCCCCCGGTGGCAGGTGTCGGTGACGTCATCACGAGGCGGGCGGCCCCGGCGGCCATCTATCGACCAGCTACGCGACGCGACGCGAGGCGGCGTGACGTCTGCGCGACCGGAGATTGCCGGAAACGCGGAAGCCGCTGCCCGCGGATTGCCGATATCCTGCCGCCGGCCGAGCCGAGCTACTGCTTCCTCCCCCAGGAAACCCCATCCGCCCCTACTTACCTGCGCCTGCCTCGCGGCCACGAGCCGATGCGCCAGGCAGACGTCTTCTTCCCCCAAAGAACAGTCTTCCCTCCAGCGATGTAAGACTGCCTGATGCGGAGAAGGCAGCTCGCGTGTCAGTTTCATCGAGGAGAGTTGAGGCTACGGGATGATCCGCTTCCTGTCCGTACGACCTTTCTGCGCAACTAGTTATCTTGCTGGGGATGGAAGCTTTTGTTGCCGCTTTTTGTATCTGCGAATTGTTTTTTTTTAAATCTGTCTTCCATCGAATTAATTTTTCCCTTCTTTTTGTGGTACCGTACATCGATCGGTGTAAACGAAAGCTTGTTAGGATCGGTTTGTTGTCTGCCTGCCTGCCTGCCTGCCTGCCTGTCCATCCGTCCGACATCTACGACCCTTTTTATCAGGAATATGTAGACATATCAAGTTGAAATTCATGTCACATACTAAGGCCTGCGGTACCTTGGCGGTGTAAAAAGATTAAACTTCTATGTCAACGCAATCAAGAGATACGGCCATTTGTTTCACTTACTTTGATCCCCCAAGCTCACTCGTCAAAATCTACAGTAGTACTCTCCGTTGACCTAAAATCACGAAATTTGGCAGGAGGCAAGCTTTCACGGTACAACTACAGGAAACAATTCGAAAATGGTTAATTTGTAACTATAGCACACGAACAAAATTTTTTTGTGATTTGTTACGCGAGCGCATCTCTGTCCATCAGTCTGTTAAGACCTCTTTTTATGAGGAACGGATAGATGTATCAAGTTGAAATTAATGTCACATATTCGGTCTACGGCCTCTCTACGGCATGAAACATTTAAGCTTATAAGCCTATGCAATCAAAAGGTACGACCATTTACGTCACTGCCAGCATCGATTTCGGTAACAGGCAAAAATCGTGGAGATTTTCGATTCCCATATACGTAATAATACTTGTACAGAACCCTCAGTACGTTGTCTTCAGTCGGTCCCGTGGTATTTGTGTGAAATAATGTGCAGAATCTTTGGTTGGATATCCAACTTAGACCTAAAAACTGTAAAATGTACATTATTTTATTTTGTTCTAATTGCTCAACTGAAACTGGGCTTTAGTTTTAGTTGCGGAAGTCTACGGGCTATTGAACAATATCGTGACCACTGATGAGACGTGGATTAGACAACCTGACGGGGAGGTAAAACAACTGAACCACCCAACAAACCAAATAAAAGAATGGTTAAGTCCAGTCAGCCAGAAAGGTTAAGACCATCATTTTTTGTAGCGCTAAAGGTATACTGTTTCCGGTTTTTATGGACGGTGGAAGGACAATGAATTTTGGACTCCACCGTGCGCCATTAAGAAAACCGAAAACAACAACAACTTAAAAGCAAGAAACGTTGTCTCTTGAGAACCGGTGTCGAGTCCTTGCACCAACTACGCTCAGTCATTCTGCGCGGCAAACACATGCGCTGTTAAATCAGTTGAAATGGACTGTATTTAAAAACCTGTCCTACAGCCCAGATTTGACTGTAACTTGTCATTTCCACACCTTGACGCACCCGAGTAAGTGCCGTGGCCCTCACGATTCGACTCCGTCGAACAACTCGAATGTACTGTCGCGGTCTGGCAGCAATTCCAGTCGTCGGAATTTTGTGAAGAGGAACACTGTCAATGCGTCAAGAAATATTATAACTGATTATAACAAAATTATCTCAGTAACGTAGGTGTGTTCCAAGCAGAGCGCTGCCATTTTGTTTGCTTTGGTGAAAAACCGGAGCATCGCAGAATGTCTATGAACCCCTGACAGTCTGATGATGTTTGCTCTGTGGGGCTCTGAACGCTGCGGTCATCAGTCCCAATTTTTGCACAGTCCAGTCGAGCCACTGTCACGAACGATGATGATGATGATGATATGAGGACAACACAAATACCCAGTCCCCGGGCAGGGAAAATCCCCAATCCGGCCGGGAATCGAACCCGGGACCCCATGATGCAGAGGCCACTAAACCACGAGCTACGGAAGAACCCCTGACAGTGAACAAAAGCGCGGTGAGTCGTTTGGCGAGGCGCCTGTCGTCATCGCAACAAGGTCGCAGAAACCTGACCCATCTCTCGCTTGCCGACCAGCCGCACACAGCTGTGACTCCTGCAGTGTCGGAACGTGCGGACACACTCATTCGAGGAGATCGACGGATCACAGTCAAACACGTCGCTGCACAGCTGGACGTCTCTGCTGGTAGTTCTGACACGTCCACCAGTTGGGGTAGTTAAGGTGTGTGGCGCTACCTTCCTCGCCGCCTGACAGAAACCCATAAGAAGCAACGAAGGAGCATCTGTGCGGAATTGCTTACCAGGTTGGTCGTGACAATTCTATTGTCGAACATCGTCACAGGCAGTGAAACATAGGTTAATCGCTTCGACCACTCCATGGAGTGGCACCACACCACCTCTCCTCCTAAGAAAATGTTCAAGGCCGCATCTTCAGCCGGTAAAGTCATGGAGACAGTCTTCTGGGACTCTGAAGGGCTTATTCTGTTTTAAGACCTCCCTCAGGGAGCAACAGTCAACCCTGAAGTGTACTGCGCTGCCCTCGGGAAACTGGAGAAACGACTTCAGCGTGTTCGTCGCCACATAAATGCAAACGAACGTCTCCTCCTCCATGACAACGCAAAGACTCACATCCGAGAGGAACCCTCAAAACACTGGACTGTTCCACCTCATCTATACTACAGCCCGGATCTCGCACCTTCCGACTTCTATCTGTTTGGCTCAAGGAAGGATGCATTCCGCAGGAAGCAGTACATGGATTGTGGGGAGGTTGTTGATACAGCAAGATGTTGGCTCCGACGTCGACTGGTACGAGGGTTGACTGAAAAGTAATGCCTCCACCTTCGTAACTCTTCAAAGTTGGCAGCATTGCTATGCGGCAGGTACTGGCTTGTTCCGTAGTCTCTTCTCTACAGTTCCAGTTGGCGGGAAACCTTAGTATTGAACGGTAGTGTTGTTACAGTGCAAAGTATGGAACCTTGCGCAGACAGTCTGTCAGTGCGATTTAAGCAACGTGCGGTCATTGAATTCTTGACAGCAGAAGGTGTCATCCCAAAGGATGATTCATCAGAGAATGAAAGCATTTCATGGTCATTGTGTTGGTGTGAGTACTGTGCGTTGTTGGAGAAAGTTTAAAGACGTTGAGGTGGAAGCATCTGACCTGCGTGACAAAGAGTTGGACGACCTGTGACAGCAACCACCGAGTTTCACAAGAAAAATGTCGACAGACTGATTCAGGACGACCGTCGTATCACTCAGAGAGAAACTGAAAGCACAATCGGCATTTCACAAGAACGTGTGGGTCACATTATTGCTTTGTTTGGCTATAGGAAGATCTGTGCACCAAGGGAACTCCGGATGATGAGTCCTGAAATGAAAGCGCGCAGACTTGAAATTTGCCAGGAACTCCTCTCGCGTTACGAGAATGAAGGTGACGCCTTTCCCATTCAACTGTGACAGGAGATGAAACGTGGGTACACAATTACGACACGGAGACGAAACGTCAGTCTGTGGAATATCGACACAAAGACTCACCCCAGAAAAAGAAATTCAAGACGCAGACCTCAGCTGGAAAAATCATGGCCACAGTGTTCTGGGACGCAGATGGTGTTATCGATGTTGATTTCCTTGATCGTGGAACAACAATAAATTCAGAGCGTTACATCACAACGCTGTGAACTCTGAAAAGATGGGTAACAAGAGTCCTAAAGGAAAAGGGAAATGTTTTCCATCAGCATGGCAATGCTGAACCACAGCAGAACTTCAGAGACGGAATCTCACCACAGTACGGCATCCTCCATACAGTCCAGATGTAGCACCGTCTGACTTCCATCTGTTCCCGATAATGAAAGACGATCTGCGGGGACATCATTATGATTCTGATGAAGACGTTGAGAGAACTGTGAGACTGTTGTTGCGGAAATAGAGCGTCGACTTCTTCCGTGACGGCTTCAGAAAACTTTTTCATCGTTGGCAGAAAAGTATCCAAATGGCTGGTGATTATGCGCAAAAGTGAATATTGGTTATTAAAGATCACATTCTAACGATTATTTCTGACTTTGTTTTATTAAAATATGCCCATCCAAACCCAATTAACGAAGGTGGAGGCATTACTTTTCATTCAACCCTCGTAGAATGGTACCGTGCGGGCAAACGGGCCCTCCCAGAAGGTGACCTAAGGCCGTCGCATTGAACAGAGTTTATGTTGGAAAATAGCGTTTTGTAGCCAAAAGAGGAAGGAATAATATGGTGTATTTCAATCCAGAATAAAACCAACCTGCTTTCAGAAAAAAAATCATAACTGTTACCAATACAAAATCAAGAAAGATTAGTTTTTCGTCGGGAGAGGTGAGTGGTAGTCTCCACATTTTGGTGGCGACGTCTACGGGTGGGACCGAGAACTTTTCAGACGCCCCTCGTAAACTTTTAAGATTTTTGTAAGGAATTTGCTTCAAGTATTCCAGAATTTTATTTATTGCCTATAGAAGGGTACATTCCAGACTGCCGACTACAGCACACGCGACATTATGATGGAATAATTGTTGCAGTGACCTAGGTTGAGGGCAGGTGGGTGAGGGCCACTGCGGATTCTAGTGTGGCTCGTGTCGAGGCCGGCGGCTAAACATAGCGGACAATGCTGTCGCCACAAAGCCAACGCGCCTCACGGCACAGCGAGCGCGCAGCGGCGCGACGCAACCTGCGACGCAGCCCTGCCGGATGGGTGGCCGCCCTCTCAGGCGAAAGCCGCCTCGCCGGCAAATAGCGCCCACGCCGGTCCGCAACCTTTCATCTTATTAATAGACGGAAGCCAACCTCGCAGGTCGTCGTGACATCCGATTCAGCAGACGGCCATTCAAAGGTTATGCTGACTTCCAAATGAGGGACAAGGTAGGTGGTCGCAACTGACAGTTGCTCTTCCATCATTCACGACATTCAGCCTAGTCTCTGTTGCTGGTCGATACGTGCACTGCGAAAATATTCGAAAATATTTTGAATGAAAGTTCTCATCACTAATCTCCAGTATAATAACGCACAATGAGTAAGATGATAATTTCGTAACTGTGCGTGTGTTCTTTGTACGAAGGCTGTGTAAGTAGGCTGTTTAGGTTTTTATGTTGGTAACATCACGTAGCGCTCTGTATGAAAATCACTGAGTGTGCTGTGTGCAGTCTGTGGCTAGTTTGCATTGTTGCAATATTTGCTATTGTAGTGTTGGGCAGTTGGCTGTTAAAAGCGCGTAGCGTTGTGCAGTTGGAGGTGAGCCGCGACTTTTGAACACTATTAAGGTAAATACATTGTTTGTTCTCTATCAAAATCTTTCATTTGCTAACTATGCCTATCAGTAGTTAGAATCTTTTATTCAGCTTGCAGTATTGGCGCACGCTGTATTGCAGTAGTTTGAGTAACGAAGATTTTTGTGAAGTAAGCGATTCATGAAAGGTATAGGTTATTGCTAGCCAGGGCCATTCTTTTGTAGTTAGATTGCGTTGCGCTAAAAATATTGTGTGTCAGTTTAAGGACAATAATTTTTCCAAGGGGACGTTTCAGCTGTTCGAGAAGTAGGGCCGGATCGGTCGCCAAGAGGAAACTACAGTGCATATCCGATAAACCTCTGCACAGAAGTGTTGGGCAGTGTCTCTAGGTGTCCCTCGATCGTGCCATTCGCTCTTCTCAGTTCTAAGCGCACAGTGAGTACGTGAAGGTGCCTAGAAAATAACACCTCCCGTCAAGTATGACGGCCCGGTGACAGATATCGCCTGATGTTATGCAGCCCACGTAACGTAACTATCATGACAATTCTCGCCGCAGTCTGCAGCGGCAATGAAGGTGCTAATGGTTCAAACTACGCAGAACACTATGGGACTTAACTGCTAAGGTCTTCAGTCCCCTAGAACTTAGAACTACAGGGTGTTTCAAAAATGACCGGTATATTTGAAACGGCAATAAAAACTAAACGAGCAGCGATAGAAATACACCGTTTGTTGCAATATGCTTGGGACAACAGTACATTTTCAGGCAGACAAACTTTCGAAATTACAGTAGTTGCAATTGTCAACAACAGATGGCGCTGCGGTCTGGGAAACACTATAGTACGATATTTTCCACATATCCACCATGCGTAGCAATAATATGGCGTAGTCTCTGAATGAAATTACCCGAAACCTTTGACAACGTGTCTGGCGGAATGGCTTCACATGCAGATGAGATGTACTGCTTCAGCTGTTCTATTGTTTCTGGATTCTGGCGGTACACCTGGTCTTTCAAGTGTCCCCACAGAAAGAAGTCACAGGGGTTCATGTCTGGCGAATAGGGAGGCCAATCCACGCCGCCTCCTGTATGTTTCGGATAGCCCAAAGCAATCACACGATCATCGAAATATTCATTCAGGAAATTAAAGACGTCGGCCGTGCGATGTGGCCGGGCACCATCTTGCATAAACCACGAGGTGTTCGCAGTGTCGTCTAAGGCAGTTTGTACCGCCACAAATTCACGAAGAATGTCCAGATAGCGTGATGCAGTAATCGTTTCGGATCTGAAAAATGGGCCAATGATTCCTTTGGAAGAAATGGCGGCCCAGACCAGTACTTTTTGAGGATGCAGGGACGATGGGACTGCAACATGGGGCTTTTCGGTTCCCCATATGCGCCAGTTCTGTTTATTGACGAAGCCGTCCAGGTAAAAACAAGCTTCGTCAGTAAACCAAATGCTGCCCACATGCATATCGCCGTCATCAATCCTGTGCACTATATCGTTAGCGAATGTCTCTCGTGCAGCAATGGTAGCGGCGCTGAGGGGTTGCCGCGTTTGAATTTTGTATGGATAGAGGTGTAAACTCTGGCGCATGAGACGATACGTGGACGTTGGCGTCATTTGGACCGCAGCTGCAACACGGCGAACGGAAACCCGAGGCCGCTGTTGGATCACCTGCTGCACTAGCTGCGCGTTGCCCTCTGTGGTTGCCGTACGCGGTCGCCCTACCTTTCCAGCACGTTCATCCGTCACGTCCCCAGTCCGTTGAAATTTTTCAAACAGATCCTTTATTGTATCGCTTTTCGGTCCTTTGATTACATTAAACCTCCGTTGAAAACTTCGTCTTGTTGCAACAACACTGTGTTCTAGGCGGTGGAATTCCAACACCAGAAAAATCCTCTATTCTAAGGAATAAACCATGTTGTCTACAGCACACTTGCACGTTGTGAACAGCACACGCTTACAGCAGAAAGACGACGTACAGAATGGCGCACCCACAGACTGCGTTGTCTTCTATATCTTTCACATCACTTGCAGCGCCATCTGTTGTTGACAATTGTAACTACTGTAATTTCGAACGTTTGTCCGTCTGAAAATGTACTGTTGTCCCAAGCATATTGCAACAAACGGTGTATTTCTATCGCTGCTCGTTTAGTTTTTATTGCCGTTTCAAATATACCGGTCATTTTTGAAACACCCTGTACTTAAACCTAACTAACCAAAGAACATGACACACATCCATGCCCGACGCAGGATTCGAACCTGCGACCGTAGCAGCGGCGCGGTTCCAGACTGTAGCGCCTAGAACCGCTCTGCCATCGCGGCCGGCGAAGGTGCTAAACCAGCGTGTTTGGTGGGAAGTGTTTGATCACCCACAACAAAACCCACAATTGGCTCCCCTTGAGATCCATCTCTGCCCTCATGGACAGCTGGCTGTGAAGACAGCATTTCGGCACACACAACGAGCTGAAGACCAGCGTAGAGAATTGGAGGAAAAGCACAAGCAACTGCCTTCTATGACGAGGGCATTCGAAAGTTGGTAGAAGGCTACGACAGATGTGCCCGACTATGCAGAGAAGTATCTGGAAGGGGTAGCTAACTACTGCAAATAAAACTGTTTTGATTTTCCCTACGGTTTCCATTTCGCGACCGATCATTCCTTACTTTCTGAATGGCCGTCGTGATTTATTAACTTTACGTTACTTGATACATGCTATTCACAACAAAATTGTACACTGTTCGATAATTAGTGCTTTCATAATTCGTACTGTATAGAAGTCATTGTACAAAATACACCTGGACAGTCACCTATCAAAACCCTGAATAACAATCTTTTGCACCGCGGACGGATCCGAGGCGTGTAGGAGAGAGAGTCAGTGAGGTTATGGAATGTTGGTGGCCAGGGCAGAATGGTAAACAAATCCTCATGCTCTTCGAACCACTCACGTACACTGCGGTCTATCTGACGTGCTGCATTGTCTTGCTGGTAGATGCCATCGTGTCGAGGAAAAACAAACTACACGTATGGGATGGACATGGTCCCGAAGGGCAGATACTGAGAGGCACCCACATGCCTTGCTCATACTGTGGCATCAAGCAGTCACGTCTGCAAGATGAGTGGTCTGCCAAGCGAGTGGACTCATTCTTATTTATCGAGTAACATGAACCCTAGTACTCACAATTAAGTTACAAGTTATTCTCCTGTTTGAATATTACGCAACGGAAACGGAAACGCACATCTGACTATTAGTAATTTACACAACTCTGACTGTTCACTACGCACTGGCAATACCACATTTTCTTTCTTATTTAACGGCTTTGATCAACACGTGGCCATCGCACTGAATATGAATGGCGCACACATTATAAATTCTGGGTATCATGACAACATACTACTCGAAGGAAAAGGCCATCAATCTTTTTCTTTTCACTATCTTATTTATTCCGATAAATTCTATAACCTAAACACACAAATTCTATAACCTACAACAATAACACATGAGAAATTCCGCCCAGTGGGCATGGCTTTACATTGGTGATTCTCTATCTTATGGTCTCGTAATTCTTTAACGCTACAGTGCACTTTCTGGATAGGATGGTGAATTTTTTGCTATATCTCACACTTCGACTCTCAGACCCATCATCACGAAAATTTCCTCCAGACCAAGTGGTAAAGGCGCTGCAGTCTGGAACCGCAAGACCGCTACGGTCGCAGGTTCGAATCCTGCCTCGGGCATGGATGTTTGTGATGTCCTTAGGTTAGTTAGGTTTAACTAGTTCTAAGTTCTAGGGGACTAATGGCCTCAGCAGTTGAGTCCCATAGTGCTCAGAGCCATTTGAACCATTTGAACCAAGTGGTACAAAAAGGAACATGCATAACCCACTGCCTCTGAAACTATCGTGTTACTCTCCCATGCCAACCACACATACTTAAATTTGATGAAATACATCACACTGGCAACACACTATACAAAGAATAGTCAAAACGTTATAATCACATCACTTCCAGCTTTCCCACTTCAATTAGTATTTATCCCAGTTTCACACGACACTGCCCCACTTCGTAACTTTTCTTTCCTACTACAAACTCTGGAGGATATATGCACGTCTTCCTGTGCAATGCAAGCCAAGTGGCGTTGCTGGATAGACGGCTGACTCACCTTGCTTCTCTCTCAGAGTATTATAGTTTGAATCAAGCGTCACACGGAAACAACACGCAGAGTAATATTAAGAACATATTCATCACACACGCGAGTCCTTAACTGATACCACGGACGAGTACTTCTCTTTATCCTTTGTCTCATACACAGATTGAGACTCACACAGTACTCACCACGTGGAAGTACTCGTCTCTAATTTGAAGTCCTGCACACGCCATTTCTTAAATATATCCAACTTATAGTACGCACACTAGTAATTCAGCTTAACTTAAGCACTCTGAAGTATTTCAACTTATTGCTACACGTGGTTTCATTGTGACCGTTGGTCACTTCCGAAGATTACTACGATCCCCTTAATATTACCTGCCTGACATTTAATTCTCCCCACAAAAGTTCCTGAAATAGAGAAATTATTATTCCAAACTATTCTTAAGTATTTCACATGCATACCATGTCTCCACTCTTTTGTCTTTACGGAGCATACCTAAGACAGGTCTTACCAACACTAGATCCAGCGGCAGAGTGCTGAAAACATGGCTGTTCTTCAGGTCATCTCGCACCTCTGCCGGAGTGGGGGAGCACCTTGCTACCGTATTGGTCAGCCACATTTCAGGCGCTCAAAGCTCCGGTAAATTTCATCTCTTTGGTTCCACCAAAGGTAACCAAAGGACCATCTCAAAGATGCTCATATTTTGCACATTCACTATCTGCGGTTAGCAGACGACCATACATTCATTCATTTCGCAGATCTCATCAAATTGGATGTAGGGATTTATTTAGTGGGAGTGCACATGTGATCAATTAAATAAATAAATTATCATTCTTTCCTACACTGGTATCCGGCTTCGGTGTATTAAGTGAATTTGAGTAATTATTACAAAAAAATGTTGTTCTGACAAGAATAACGAAGAATGTTGTACCTATTTTCAATGTCGGGCGGTACTGTAACCTTTGAATACAAACTTGGGTTAATCCATTGTGCCTTCCAGAAAGTCAGGATCAGCTAAGGAAAGTCACGAAACCATTCCCCAAAGTACAACGCTTCCCCCTCCGTCCTGGACCCTTCCGAAGACTATTGCAGGCTATTGTCTTTCAGATGTTTCACGTCGTACACGCCAATGTCCACCTGCCTGATGGAGCATAAAACGCGATTCACCTGAGAACGTCACCTGTCGTCAGTCAGTGGACGTCCAGTTGCGGCACTGGCGTACAAAATTCGGCCTTCGTCGCCAATCAACAGCAGTCAACATGGCTGTATGAACCAGGTGTCTGCTGCAGAGACCCATACACAGCAATGTTCGCTAAACGGTTGTCGAGGAGACACTGTTGGTAGCCCCTTGGTACATCTGGGCGGCCAGTTGCTCAACAGTTGCACGTCTATTCGCCCGTATACGTCTCCGCAGCCGTCGTTCGCACCTGTCATCTACGACTCGCAGTGCACTACAATTGCCTCGATGCCTGCTTCGGTAAGCGCCATTTTGCTATGCACGCGAACAGTTTACAACTTAGCCATTTCGGAAATGCTTCCACCTTTGGCCCGAAAGCCAATGATCATGCCCTTTTTGTATGTCAGATGCCTTATGTACCCTCCACTGCTAGTGCTGACACATGTCGTTTGTGAGTGGTTACTGCACACTGCTGTGGTTGGGTTGGTTGGTTTTGGGGTTTGATGGGGGCTAAACATCGAGGTCATCAGTCCCCAGTTCCAGACGTACTTGTAAAAGGCCTATACAGTAAAAGCGTAACCTCTGCATGCAGAGGGAGGGAACACCAAGGGGTACAGAGCTAAAATGAAAACCGCAATAACACAAAATAGAGGACACTTAAAAAGAGCAGAGCAAATAGTTGACTAGGGTAAAACAGACTACAGTGGTGAATGGATCAGGTAAAAGGTCAACCTCTGAACTACAAATGAAGAACCTCCAGCTGGAAGAGGTACCAACACAACTTGTTACCACAAAAGACACTATTTTGGTATCCACGTCACAAAAGTCGCTGGAGTGGGCGTAGCCTGAGAAATCATGGGAGAGCGCCCACACTAGAGCGAGTGATAAAACCCAGCTGCACGGATAAAACGTAAAACTGAGTCAGCTATAGAGGCATCGTCACGTAGAATTAAAGGAAGTGCAGCTGGTAAATTAAAGGACTGCCGCAAGGGGGCTAAAAGGGGGCAGTCCATCAGAAGATGGACCACTGTCAGCCCTGCATCTCAGCGACACTTGGGCGGGTTCTCACGACGAAGGAGATAGCTGTGGGTCAACCGCGTATGTCCAATTCGGAGACGGCAGACAAAAACTGACTCCCTACGGGTGCCCCTCAAGGATGAGTTCCATACGGCCTTTGACGACTTGACCATGCGGAGCTTATTTGGCGTGTTCAAGACAGACCATTCAGAGCTCCAGACATCGCGGACCTTGCGATTTAGGGCTGACCGGAGGTCTCTTTCCACGAGACCAAGCTCCAGGGGTGGCGAAGTGGTGGCCTGCTTGGCCAACCGATCGACACGTTCGTTTCCTGGAATGCCGATGTGGCCAGGGATCCACAAAAACGTCGCTGAACGACCACACTCGGCGAGAGCAAAAACAACATCTTTAATACCGCGCACCAAAGGTTCCCGAGAAAAACACTGGTCGAGTGCTTGCAATCCACTCAGGGAGTCACTGCATTTGACAAATGACTCCCCAGGGTAGGAGGAAAGGTGAGTGAGTGCACGATAAAAAGCAACCAGCTCCGCAGTGAAGACACTGCTCCCACAAGTCAGGGAATGCTGCTCAACGTAGTAGTCGTGGATGAAAGCAAACCCAGTGCGTCCATCGACCACAGAACCATCGATGTAGACTACATCTGCATCGCGAAACGAGGCAAGAAGAGCCAGGAATTGTTGACGAAGACTGGCAGGTGGAACGGGGACACTGCTGTGGAACACAGGCGGTGGTCACGGTAATATGACTGGACTGTGTAATAGTTGTCCTGTTAAAATAGCACACCGGTCGCTTTCGAGCGCTGTAAATTGTGTTGAACCGATACCAGGGGGGTCATGCGACCATCCAACGCGACTTGAGTCATGGCAGATTAGTGAGCCGTGAGATGGGTGTACGAGGACAATCGACAAAATAACAAAGTTGTTACCGTGTTTGGACCTGCCCATGGTTACACCGTGAATGAAGTTGCCCGTGCTGATCGTGTATCAACGCGGAATGCCCAACGTGTCTGCGAGGAGTGGTGCACCACTCGCAGCCATATAACACGGCCTAAGAAGAGTGGTGGTACAAAGATTCTAACCGACAGGTGCCAAAGACCAGTGTCATGTCTTTCATCCTGATACGGTCTGCTGCTGTCAGCGAATACAGGTCCATCTGAGCCCGTTTCCGATCGAACATTGCGAAGGAAGCTGTACGAAATGGACATTTGGAGTCGGGTAGCTCGCAAAACGTGACTGCTCACAGCTGCACATAATGCTGCACGGCTTCGTAGGTGGCAAACAACACGGAGACTGCACAGTACGTGTCTCGCTACGTACAGTGTGTTGCGACGAGTCTCCATTTTGCAAGGTGAAGAGTGCACGAGCGGCTCAATGAATCAACTTTTAAGGTGGTAGACTTGGCCCGAAATTATTTTTAGCCTAATTTTTTTATTTGCTTACAATGTTGCTTAAAGTGTCTTTCTAAGATCATTCACACGAAGTGTGCCATAAATGTTAAAATATGTTAAAACCGCGATTTAGTACATGGGGCTCTGGGACATCCGAGCGCTTGAAAGCAGTAGATATATCAGCCTACTATAATAGTTACCGATACAAAACGGGTTCTGTTAGTTCCGGATAATATCAAAGAGGGCATTAGTATCCACTAAACAAAATTTCTTTTCGTACCATTATTTGATCATGGTAAACAGTCTGAAAGCACGTGCTTCTCTCGCGTCTGCTTGATTTGTCATCTCGCTTGTTTTTTATACAAAGTGCAACGTGAGAGTTTGAAAATGACAATCAATCGTATTTACACGTTTAGAAAAGGTTCGAACAGTAATTCCAGTCGTTCAAAAAACGTTTCGACTGCTAAGCGGAAGCCAGATAATCAACATAATTTCGTCAAAACGAGAGTTTTCCGACACAGGCAAAAAAGGACAACTGTACGGATTAAAGATTTGTCTAAACTCAATAATATAAAACACAAGTTGAAATTTTAAACATTTTTTTCAAAACAAAGTTTCTTATGTTGACGGGAGCTGTAATTAATGAAACATACATACAATAAATTTTTGTAACTTGTGAATCGGAGCTTTCTCTACTGCAACACGTAAGATTTTTGCCATATATTTTAATTTCGGTTTTACAATACCTTTTTAATCGAAAAACCGACATATTTCAGAATGTCCCCATTTTGTTGACAACTACTTTTTTTAAATACTTATATGTACTACGTTAGACAATATCATCAGTTTCAAAGCAGTTTTTGAAATTTTGTTCTAGTTTGAAAATTGTGGCGTTCACAGCCCCCACCAACCACCATCAAACTCCGCGAAGGCCTTTCGTCGATGTCATGTAGTGTCCTCTGGGTGTAAGTTTTGTGCTTACAAAAATGTACATATACAATCTTAACGTTGTACAATAAAGGTGTGAAGTCAGTTTTGTAATTTGTTTGTTATTTTATCGAGAAACAAAATCACGAATGTCGGTTCCAAAACCGAGCGTCAGCTTGATCTATCCTCTGAAGACGCAGTTTTTGGAGGTTAGAGTTCAATATGAAGATGTTTTTATCTTGTTTTAGAGTGTTTTTCGAAGTATGACGTCGGCCTACTCCTTCAGATTACCGAGGACATGGAGCAGGATGTTTATTTCAACACTCTCGGTGACAAGGTTTTGCCCTTCCTTCTGCACCTTTATGATGGGTATGCTATTGACATTTCTGTGTTCCAAGACAACAGCGACAGTGTTCACTGGGCTGCATGCGTGTGTTTCTTGTTTGACCAACACTCAGGCACAGCACTGCATTCACGTTGACTGGCCCGCTGAATCACCCGATCTTTATCCCACTATTTGGAAATGCGGGTTAAACGTAGTAAACAACATCTCCGTAATTTGGTAGCTTCACGGGATATAACCACCAATCAATGGTTGCAATTGGATATGCCAACATAGAAGAAACTAGTGCGTGCACTACTTCGACGAAGTGGGGCAACATCGAGGCTAGAGGCGGTTTTATACGGAATTAGTGTCACGTCTCCTGAGGGTGAATAACCTTTTTGTGCGTTTTGGATACCATCATCCACGTAGCAAGACTGTGGAAAGAACTTTGTTATTATTTTCAAATTAATTATCGTCTAACTTCCAGTTGTTCATGTGCTACCATCGCCTACGGAGCAGCAATGTCAAAATCGTCCAAGTGTCCTCTATCGTTTCGTATGCCAATATAATACTTTTGATGGAAATGTTTAAGGGAGGGGAGGGAAAGAGGCGAGACACCATACTAGTATATCTTCACAAGAATATGCGCTTCTCTTCTGGAGGGGGGGGGGGGGGGGTAGTTTTAACTCTGAATCCCCAGACTGCATTTCTGTGAACAGTCCCCTGGGCACAATTTCAAGATAATGCTTCCTCGTAGGAACTTGTTTTGCTGCAACGATATCACCTGCAACATATTGCAACTTGGCTTCCTGCTGTAGCAAATACGATGGGGAAAACACGCAATAAAGCGTAAACGTTTCTTGGTACAACTACACATTATTATGAATGAGCAATCGCCATACTCGTCTGTTACAAATTGGTACATAAGTTGCTTATGTAACTAACTATCCTTGCTGTAGTAGTAGTAGTGATTAATAGTATTGACGACGCATTTACACCAGCAAGCATGACAGCTCTGTTTTCGTATCCAACCACCATCGCGTTCATGGATAATCTGCATAGCATCCATATTCTTTGGAACAATATCCGTTTTTCTCCACCTTCACGAACTTTCGCCCTGACGGACGCTCCACAACGACGAATTTCTGCAGACCAATTGCAGAGTGTGTTCTCTGAAAGTCACTGATCAACAGAAGTTAAATAAAGCGAACTGTTGCAGTTGCGTCGAGTTAGGACTTCACGAAAATTATTAGAAAATATTCGCGCGAAATTTCATTTTTTTCAAAACTCTGTTTCTTTGAACGCCCACTGTAGACAAACTACTAAGCAGATTTATTAGTTGCCTTTGTTTTAACAACAGCAGATGGGAAATTCGGAAGCAACAGTAATGTCACATCTTAAGAGAGCCATCTACTGGTCGTGTCTAATCCCTTTGTTAGAATGCTTGCAAATGCCACACTAATTATTATAATTAACAAGTGAGTAACTTTAATTAGGCTTTATTAAACTCATTAAATGAGCCTGAAATTATTTTCAATTTGTATCAGAATTAATGCATAGCGATCATTACTAATTTATGTAATAATTAATGTACAGTTAAGCGCTTAATGTATTTACATTTATTATGAAAATTCGGCTACAGCGGTTAAGTTTGAACTCTTACAGAAACGTTCATTTTTCTGTTTCACGAGTAGGCCTATCTGACGATAACAACAGCCGAAACCACTAAATAAATTAAAATGTGTTAAATATCATCCCGTCTGCAGTGACCTGTTCATTTCGTCACAAATCTTTTCGTATCTCGGCTTCCCGGTCTGTCGCGTAAAATCAATGTTTTACGTTAAAAGGACAGAAGCTTCATTCGATATATAATACGCAAATGCGTCGCCACCAATACAAATTCTAACTGGACTTAAGCAATACTTGCAGCGCGTGCATGCAAGTCATCACCTGATGTTCGGTTACACAGACAGCATAGTTTACTCAGCTAGAAAAAGGTCGTGAATGATAACGACTCAACAGGATTCGCCGAAAGAGCCTGAGTGTTGCCGTTCTTGTTCCCTGAGCAGCTGCGTTTCCTTATACGGCACTCTTGCGTTCCGCGCGTTCATTCAACAGAGGATGTTTGCTGCTTGAAAGCACAACGTTCGTCACGTCAGATCCTCTAGTACAGGTGGAAGGCGCTGATCTCAGCGCCACAGTTATAGCCGTTAGTAATGTGTGTACTGGCCACACGTATTTGCGTTTTCTGTTCACTTATTTGTGCGCTTTCCTTGTTTAGTTACGCCTCCGACATTTGGAGACACTCTGGACCAGACGGTGCTATGTGCAGCAGTTGTTAAGCTACCATCACCTGTTTCAATAAAATACGTCACGATGTCAGCTTCCATGGGATACGCCGATGACAACTAGTAAGAATTAATAGCAAATATTCCCGGCAATAGGTATCGTAGGATGCCCCCCTTCCCGATCATGTCACTCGATGAAAATACAATATACGAGGATGTCTAGCCATTTCAAAATAATAAATATAAAGCAATAATCGCAATCCACAAGTAATCGTCCCGTTGAAGTCGGCCTGCAATAGCTGCCGAATCAACGTTAGCTTCATCACGTGTGACGCAAATAATCGTCCAAAAACATTTTCGCTCTAATACGATCACCTAGTAGAGAAATGCACGCAGATAAAGCATAAATGGAAAATAAAAAAATACATTGTCCTTTGTAGGCTGTATTGTGCTTTATTAAAATCGTCCTATTAGCTAATTTCGGCCGTGAGACATTATCAACCATATTTACCGTGTGTTGTATAACAAATCGTGCTCATCACATTCTTTTATGTCACATACACAAAACCGGATGATATGGCAAATGTGCTTGATAATAGGTCAAGGCCGATATTAGCCCGCAGTGCGATTTTAATAAATCACAATTCACACTACAAAGGACAACGTATTCTTTTATTAAAGACGTAGAGGCTGTGGACCCCCATGGAAGCAAAATATTCACAAATGTAAAGTCACATTTTACATACAAATAAGTAACTATGACATCAGCACAGTCAAACGTGGCCAGATTTACACAGTCATCACACACTATAATGGCTAGCTAGTGTCCTCCAGTGGTCTCTAGCCTGCGGTAATCCTACCTACGTACCCATAACGAAAGTTGCCGACGTTCTGTGTTACACATTCAGACTTCTGCTGTCCCTTACTTTATCAGCACTCTCCTACTACCTCCGCTGCGAAATTAGCCTACGTGACACCACATTCCCACTGACGTGCTCTTTCTTCTGACTGTCCTAGAAATTGCACAATTTTAAGAAGTCTCGGGGAGAAAGTGCTATCTCACGACTGCTTTTTTGAATTACTGCATCGCTGCTGATACGGTCGCAGGTTCGAATCCTGCCTCGGACATGGATGTGTGTGATGTCCTTAGGTTAGTTCGGTTTAAGTAGTTCTAAGTTCTAGGGGACTGATGACCTCAGAAGTTAAGTCCCATAGTGCTCAGAGCCATTTGAACCATTTTTGAGTTACTCCATGTTATACGTTTGTTTAAATAAAAAAGAATATAAATACAGTAATACACAGCAATTTGTAGAGTAAACAGCAGATAACAGAACATTGGGAACTACTTGTTACCTGCACACCACGTGCATTCGGAAACACTCATCATGGCAAAGCAGTTATATTTATGGATTCTTTGCTCATTTCTTTACGATACAATGATACTTTGTTTCGAACGGTTTTCGGGTTATTCGGCCACCTCCAGGAAACAACTGACTAGCATCCTCAAGAAACACCAGTTGTAGGAAACCAAAATTAGAAGTAAAGACACTATCAACATACACAGAATCTTTGGTCGGGACATACGTGGTAACTGTCAACTTTAGCACTCGTCAGTCGTGCTGCGCACCAAACACGTTAGATTACAGAATGAAATTTTCACTCTGCAGCGGAGTGCGCGCTGATATTAAACTTCCTGGCAGATTAAAACGGTGTGCCAGACCGAGACTCCAACTCAGGACCTTTGTTTTTCGCGGGCAAGTGCTCTACCAGCTGAGCTATCCTAGCACGACTCACAAACCGTCCTCACAGCTTTAATTCCGTCAGTACCTCGTCTCCTACCTTCCAAACTTCACAGAAGATCTCCTACGAACCTTGCAGAACTAGCACTCCTGGAAGAAAGGATATTGCGAGGACATGGCACACTGTTTTAATCTACCAGGAGGTTTCATATCAGCGCACACTCCGCTGCAGAGTGAAAATTTCATTCTGGAAACATCCCCCAGGTTGTGGCAAAGCCATGTCTCCGCAATATCCTTTCTTCCAGGTGTGCTAGTTCTGCAAATTCGCAGTTGAGCTTCTGTGAAGTTTGAAAGGTAGCAGACGAGGTACTGGCGGAATTAAACCTGTGAGTACCGGGCGTGAGTCGTGCTTCGGTAGCTCAGTTGGTAGAGCACTTGCCCGCGAAAGGCAAAGGCCCCGAGTTCGAGTCTAAGTCGGGCACACAGTTTTAATCTGCCAGGAAGTTTCACGTTAAATTACAGTTTACTCAAGTACTTAATGAAAACACACAAAAATTAAAACATGCAAGTTCTATCAGTGTAGTACTGAAGGTCGACATGGAAAAGGAAAGTAAGGTATAATTACACTGTGGTAGCTACAAGTTTGTGGCGATGAATATGATCACTGTCAGTGATGTCCAAGTGTGTGACTGGTTCGTTGGATCATGCGAAGCTCAAGATTCCAGACCTCAAATCACAATGATCACATTTATCTCCACAACCTTTAACCAGACAGATTTTGCTTTATACCTTACTTTATTTTTCCTTCGAAATTTTAGTATTGCATTCATACAATTTGCATATTTTGTATTCGTTGTTTCCTGCTTCATACAATCCAATTTGTAGAATGTATGAGAGGCCTTCAAAAAATTTCCATTCCAAGGCTGTATAGAATCGGTATGCCTATCAAACAAAATCATCAGGCAATCATCCCTCAGACGCACCAGGTTGAAAATACAGGGGTGGTGAAAGTCCGTAACTGCCTGCCGCACATCCTAGTCCAACAGGACCCACCTCTGAAGGCCTCTTTTAAGGTACCAAATGCCTGTTGATCCCTTGAGTTCTGTTAACTGTTCTTGGGACGAGAGTACGATGGATGACACCACCTCCCCATACACTTTCTTCGTTCTCCGATGTCTACCGGTGTTTGTCCTCCTGCAGCGAAGAATAGAATAACGGCACAATGGTCGTGTTTCGACGACTTTGGTAATAACGCCGTCGTAGTTCACGTGCACGCATTTACGGCACGCACGTCTGAAAAACACGAATCACCTGCCTACATGTCGGTCCTTGTATACACAAATTGGAGTCGCGCTAAGCTTCAGCAACGCCCTCAAGCGGAAACTTTTTGATCGCTCCTTATAATTTAAAATGTTTGGCGCGTAACAGCAACCATGAGCGCTCCATTCGACATTTCTTACCTAAAGGCATGACCAGCGATTGGGTGCTTGTTGATAGCATGTATGTTTCTAGTGTTTGGTTTCCTACACACGAGTGCCTCTCGAGGACCCTAGTCAACTGTTCCCTGACGTTGGTCCAGTAATCCGAAAACTACTGAGAAACGAAGTAATGACAGCAGAAGAGAAGCTTTTCAGTCTTTGAAAAAGCAGCAGCTATGGTTCTTCTAGCTCGGCAGTATACATTCTCTTCCACAGCAAGGTCACAAAAGAGACTGCACTCTCCATATAGCAACGGTGAGTTGTAGTCGTTCCTTATCTGACACCACCATCCAGAGATCCACTTCGAGTGATATAAGCAGGAAAAGTAAACCGCGTTGGAGAGATCGCGTCTTGAACGCAGTAACTAACGAATGCGAATCTTATGTTTTAACCTCTAGCTCACATGTGGCTACTACCAGTCAAGGAAGGAGTCAGACAAAGCATTGGATACGCTCCCTGTATCTGCAGAAATCAAAATAAACGAGAGTCAGTTACGAATGTGGTCCGATAAAGAATGAATGGACAACAGCACATTACGTATAATGGTCTTCTTTGTCCTGTCTTGAGATACTGCGAGTATTGAGAAAACACACTTCCGGTTAGCAAATGCCAATATTCTACAGCAGAGCCAACAATACATTCAATTTAGCCCTTGGATGCAGATACAAATACACAATATTTTACTGTCATGAATACCGCGTTACTCACGTATTGTACCACTGACGAGCAACGTAGCGTGACTCCTACATCTTACATCACATGCATACTCAATCATTTCCGTTCTTCACGCTGCAAGTTACAATATTTATCTTCATATTGCTTTCAGTCACGAAGGGAGGTTCCGAAACAGTCTAATGAGATGGATACTGTATTACCGTGATGTTCCGTATTTGCTAGCACAGGGATGTTGGTATAAATCAGAATATTTCCACACTTCCTTTCATGATTGAATACTTGTCCCCTATTTCTATGAGTGCTAAACAAATAAATGAAACAATACTCCCAGCGTGGAGGAAGGGTTTCCAAGCGACGTCAATTTCGCGGACTTGGGTGTCAACTGAACTGCTTATTTATTCAAGCAGGATCTCATCTGGCCTCACGAGGCTGACTGAAATTCCACTCTAGACATTCCTCTGCCAGAAAAATCCGAGGAAACTAACCAGGGCGCTTCACGTCTCTGACCAGTATTGTAAAGAAATAGATCGCGGAACACATGTATAAATAATATCTACAGCACCTAATTACAGGGCCGTTACTGTTAGTTATAAATTATCTTTATGGACAATGTCGTGATCTCCGTGAAGCTGTTGCCCATGGTGCTGTTGTACGGACATACGTATAGGAAAGTGGCGACGCCGAAATGCTGTAGTGAAGTGCACCAAGTGCAGCGACTGTCAGTTGTCCCCCTACGTAAATTAACGTGGAGTATTGAGCACAAAGAGCCGAAAAAGTTTTCGTATTCGATTACACTAATGGCGACACATTACCAGACACCCGTAAAATACGAGGGTCAGTCAAAAAGTAATCGCTCCTATTTTGTTTCGGCTTAAATGAAATCTATTAAGTGCAAATTTTTTATTTGGCACTGTTTCGCAAAGCTGATTCTCCAATCCACTGCAAAATTAACATCACGCAACACCAAAAGATCTAAGTGCATGCCCGTATTGCGAAACGTAAACAGTAGCGCTCCGAGTGGTCTGGCAGTGAACTTCGAATTCGGGAAAATGGTGCGATAATATCTACTCTTGCTTTGCGAAATATGAGTACCAGACGATAACATTTTTCATTTACACTTTGTGGGCGGGTCTGGTGGCAAAGTGTATGTATCTGTAAAATACAATATTGCAATGTCGACCCTCCTATGGCTGTTTTCAAAAGAAAATTATCTTCCTGATTACGAACTTTTTGTGTTTACAGTATTGCAATCTTTACACTGACCTCCACTTACTGCTTAATTTTTGCTCTCAGCCGTAACATTGGGTGGCGTAAATGATTTCATATTTGTTTTTTATTTCAAATGAAACAGGAATTGGTTTCGTCGTATAGTATTCTATAGACTCACGTCTGTTTGTTACTGTTTGAGAATCCGTGTGTGAACTGCTCGATTTAAATGCACTGTAAATATATTGCTTGTATTCTACGTTATTTTTGCTCCCATCCGCTTTTCGTACTCTCACATTTAATGGAGGCTACTGAAATTCTCTCTCACTTTCGCTAAAATGTACTGTTTGTAGAACCTATTAACAACGGTGAGAATATTCGCGTAACTACAGTCGCATTTTTAGCATTTGCGACGAAGACAGCTCTACCAAGCATAGTCATGTACATCTATATCCATACTCTGCGACCGAGCGAGGTGGCGCAGTGGTTAGCACACTGGACTCGCATTCGGGAGGACGACGGTTCAATCCCGTCTCCGGCCGTCCTGATTTAGGTTTTCCGTGATTTCCCTAAATCGTTTCAGGCAAATGCCGGGATGGTTCCTTTGAAAGGGCACGGCCGATTTCCTTCCCAATCCTTCCCTAACCCGAGCTTGCGCTCCGTCTCTAATGACCTCGTTGTCGACGGGACGTTAAACACTAACCACCACCACCACCACCATACTCTGCAATCCACTGTATGGGAAAAAGCAACGCCATTCAAAGCATAACTACATTCCGTGACTAGATGTAATAAAGCCGAATAGAAACACAACTTCTGTTAACTACGAAACGAAAACAAACGTGGAAGATTAAAAATCAGCCAGTAAGAAAGCGAGATGATGGACTTATAAATTTGCAGTTCTCCAAGTGGTCCGGCAGTGAACCGAAGTCATGTTACCGGAAGTCCCTATATGAGTTTAACCCCCGTAAGTAACATTCTGCGTCAACAGATGCCACTACTGCAGTCGCTTGCAAAATGACCGACATCGATGTTCGTATTCGGCAACATTCTGTGAGATCATCCTTGAACGCAGAAGGTGAAACGCCCATTCGCACTCATGGAAGACTGAGGAATGTCTACGGTGATGCAACAGTGGATATCGGCACTGTTAGACGATAGGTAGGTCGCTGTAATGGAACTGAAGGGCAAACACGGTTGGCTGACAAACATGGAGCGGCAGGTTGGTGACTGCAGCGACTGACTCCAAACAACTTTCAGTGAATCGATGGCATCACCATTGCTGAACGCCGGGTGACTGCGGATAATTTGTATAGCATTTCCCCTCCCTCAGTAAAGGCAATGTGACGACGATTGTTCGACAACTAGGATGGGCTTATCACCTTCACCACTCAAGAATTCTGTCGCAGAATGCTGTCTAATACAAACATCGATGTCGGCCAGTTTGCAAGCAACTTGCAGTACTGGTATCTATTGACGCCGAACGTTACTATTGCAGTGGAATGGAGAAGACTTTCACTTCGGAAACTTTATTCGAGAAGAAAAAATAGGAGGTATTACTTTCCGAGTGACTGTAGTATACTGTCCAGAGCGATCTAATGTCAAACGAGCACATAAAATCAGTTGAAAAGTTGAAACTGGAAAGGTTCCAAGTGCCACATCTCACATTTGTCACGATAATGAAGAAAACAATGTAGCTCTGTGCAGAACTGATCTGTATCTGAAAAACTGAGAAGGTATTTTGATACCACAGTATTATGGTGCACACCGCATCACCGCAAGTATAAACGAAACACATTGGAAAACAAAATACTGTATTAAGAACTAGATCAGTGGCAAGCCGAATACCTGTTTGCAGAGGAAGATCAACGCGTTATTGCCTTGCTCAATTTGTGAAGCTCTTTCTCTTCAACAAATCATCCATTTTTTCTGAAATTGTAACATTTGTTTGTCTGTACATGTATATCACACCTACCGATTTCTGTCCATTTGGATAATTCCTTCGTGGTCCGTTTTTTGTTTTTCAGTGTGTGTTATGTCGTAAAACACGGTGAAAATGTGTTGTTGTGTGACTGTGTTAGTCTTGATGGTAATACTCAATAGTAGATGTTAATGAGGGGCCCACACACTGCCTATCTAAACCACGTTAATTTAGGCAAGTATTTGACCCATTTCTGAAAAAAAAAAACTATTTGATGCAGGACCTTAATATTTTTACTGAATGTTACATGATGATAATAGAGTCAACTGTACTAAGACCTACTTTACCCATTTTATAGTTTAAAAAAATACTTTTTTAAGTTTATTAACGAAAAATATTAAGTTTTTTCTGCAGAAAATATTTTTTGTGAACTTTCTAATGGGGGAATATTAATGATTGTAGTATCAGAGGTGGCTTTTTATCTTATGCAGAGTCTCTGAAATTTTCATTCACTTATCTATGATAGTTTCTGATATAATGGGGCGTATGCATTGAAAATTTTAGTTTGCGGGAAATTGACTTTAAAGAAAAACTTTTGAAATTTGTTACTTACAGTTAATTAAAACTGTCCTGCTGCATATGATGGCCCTTCTTTGGCCTTTAGCAGGTCTTCCAGGTTCTTTTTCACTTTGCTGGATGTTTGTCTTGCTTTCTAGACCATATTAGATGCAGAGCTGTCTGCAACGGCTATCCTCATTTTATCGCAATGTTGCAGCCCAGTGATCATATTTTCACCAGGATTAATTCCCAGCTTTTTCAGTACCCAACACTTTCCAATATTACCACAATTGAATGTAGTAGTAGCATCATGAACGCCTAGTTTCATTGTACGCATGCCTACAAATACAGTTTTACAAAGGCAGTTCCAAATTATGCTGTTGAAACATTCATTTGGGTTCTGTGTCTGCCCATGCAGACATTTACTTAGAAGGTCAGTGTGGTGTCACCGCCAGACACCACACTTGCTAGGTGGTAGCCTTTAAATCGGCCGCGGTCCATTAGTATACGTCGGACCCGCGGGTCGCCACTGTCAGTGATAGCAGACCGAGCGCCACCACACGGCAGGTCTAGAGAGACGTCCTGGCACTCGCCCCAGTTGTACAGCAGACTTTGCTAGCGAAGCCACACTGACAAATACGCTCTCATTTGCCGAGACGATAGTTAGCATAGCCTTCAGCTAAGTCATTGGTTACGACCTAGCAAGGCGCCGTATTCAATTGATATTTATTATATGAAGCATGTATCATCAAGAGCGATGTTCTACAATTGTGGATTAAAGTTAAGTATTATATCAGCTACGTACTTTATTTGCTAGACTCAAATCCTTTAACTGTTCCAGACCTCACGCCAATCTGCGTGAGCTTAACGCGTGCCTTTCGGCTACCTCCGAGTGGCGTGGCTGTCTTGCTACGCCACTACAGTCAGGATGATCCAAGTCTCTGAAAATAGGTTTAATTGCTGTAATAACAGCAACATGAAGAGAATGCTGGTGAGAGTAAGATTCTCCAGTTGCCTGAGCCCTATTGTATTTCCACCACGAATTTTCTCCTGATGGGCCCTATCCATGACATGGCTTATCATCAGTAGAGGGCTTATGGAAGAATATGGGGCAAACATCTCTCTTCACTGCCTCCAGATCTTCTTTATTTCTCCTATTTGCCTGCCCATAGTATACCTGCAAGTTTTCTATTTCAGTTTTAGTTAACTGACCCTGTACGGTCAACAATTTTCCATTTTCTAATTTTTTACCTCTCATATCAACAGTTAGTTTTCTCACCCTTGTTCCCAAATGTTCTTGAACATGGCTTACACATTCTATTTTGCTAATAATGGCATCTCCATATGGCTTAGAGTTGACAGTGGGTGCGTTGACAGTGGGTGCGTTGACAGTGGGTGCGTTGACAGTGGGTGCGTTGACAGTGGGTGCGTTGACAGTGGGTGCGTTGACAGTGGGTGCGTTGACAGTGGGTGCGTTGACAGTGGGTGCGTTGACAGTGGGTGCGTTGACAGTGGGTGCGTTGACAGTGGGTGCGTTGACAGTGGGTGCGTTGACAGTGGGTGCGTTGACAGTGGGTGCGTTGACAGTGGGTGCGTTGACAGTGGGTGCGTTGACAGTGGGTGCGTTGACAGTGGGTGCGTTGACAGTGGGTGCGTTGACAGTGGGTGCGTTGACAGTGGGTGCGTTGACAGTGGGTGCGTTGACAGTGGGTGCGTTGACAGTGGGTGCGTTGACAGTGGGTGCGTTGACAGTGGGTGCGTTGACAGTGGGTGCGTTGACAGTGGGTGCGTTGACAGTGGGTGCGTTGACAGTGGGTGCGTTGACAGTGGGTGCGTTGACAGTGGGTGCGTTGACAGTGGGTGGGTTGACAGTGGGTGGGTTGACAGTGGGTGGGTTGACAGTGGGTGGGCGTGGCACATAAACACACGTGGTAGGAAAATGCTCTTTAACTGCCCGAAAAATATTTTTTTCAGCAAAATCCTTTAATCTATTTTTTTCGATTTAACCACGGTGTGATCCCCTTAACATAGAGGTTGGCGACATCTCAGAACTGCAAACGAGTATGACGTCATTAAAAAAGAAAACATAAGTAGCTAGTGGATGGAATATTGTAGATACGGCGACCGGCGGTTGGAGAGCTGTGACCGGATTAAGCGATGCGGTTGTGAGGGAGGGAGCGGTCGTGGAGGGACCTCCAGGAATAAACACTGAGGCGACAGCCGTGCGGGAGGCGACTCTCCGCGCCGCCAGGCGTCGCACAGTAGTCGCAGTCCCCAACGTAAAACTGCGAACGCTACTGGTTATGGGCGAGTGTCGGTTGCGGACGTCATGAGATATCATTTGGGCAAATAAGGGAATTACACCGGAAATAAAACGCAGCGCAGTACAAGGGACCTTCTTAACCTCACATGTTTGTTTTGGGGTGTGTGTGTGTGTGTGTGTGTGTGTGTGTGTGTGTGTGTGTGTGTGTGTGTGTGGGTGGGTGGAGTTTACTGGCGCTCAACGGCGAGGTTACCAGTGCCCTTACTAATACTAAAAGAATCGAATGTGGAGAAAATGGCCAAAAATTTTAACTCACAGAGCGCAGTAAAAGCTACAAAATGACAGTCACTCATACCCAACTCACTCGCTTTGACCCACACAATCACCCTCACCTTCCTTAGCATGTCTCTCTGCTTAGCATTACTTGCAGAAGATAAGCTCTTGACACTTTCACTTTTATTAAATCACCACAAAAGCTGGTGAGGTGTTTGATTACGCTCAAAGAAATATCAAGAAGACTGCTTTAGGTTTTCGACCTCGAATTTTTTTTTTTTTTTAACTGAGAATCTTCCCCCTACGGGGGCTTGTCCATGTAATAAGATCTACAGCATTTCCACAACATTCGATATTACCGTATCTTCTTCCTTAAATACATACTCTCGAAAAAAAAAATCCAAATTTAGAATTCTGGGGTTGGGATCAAAACTGGAAAGTGCTGCATGGAGCAGAATCTACAAAATTTCTACATTGTAGGATGAAACTCGTACTTATATGGGCGACCACAGTTCCGTCAACCAATTTGCTTCAAATCACCGTTTTCTTGTCACAGGACTCTTTCTTTGACACAATGTTTCTTAGCTCCACACAAGGATTAAGTCTAGCTAGAGAATAGTTTGCTGGCGACTTTTCTACAATCTTTTAATAAATGCAACTATAAATTTTATAGATTCATGCTCTACTTCCAATGCGTCCCTCTCTGCGACTTTATTGCTATTTAGATGTCCCTTCAATAACACAGGCCAACGATGGAAAAACTTATTTGCTGAAAATACCTTATTCTTATGTTTTTTAGGATGGTAAATCCAAATATAATACTTAAAAAACTGTATCACCCACCATTTCTTCACATTTTACAGTTGAATTTATCAAATTAAGCGATTTTTAAAGAATTTAACAGCTTCTATTTAGTTAAACTAATTTAAAAAGGAGGTGTAATGAACGTAGATGACGTTGGTAGCACTGCTGAAAAACGTTTGTTGGCAAAAAAGGTCATTCTATTTCTGTGTTAACAGATGGTGTTTTTTTTTTTTTTACTGTCAACCCAAGCTTACTTTCCTGTTTCCCGTGCATGTGCTCAGTACAATGTCTAATCGTGGTTGTAAAAACTCTGCTGACAGTTTTTTTTTATATTTGTGGTGAATTTGTGATTAAAAAACACCAAAGAAATATTAGGACTTTGTGAAAAAAGTTTATCATTCTTTGGATCTAAACCTGGTGATCAAGATAAATCTTGGGCGCCACGTAAGGTATGTTGTGTGTTGAAGATCTGAGAAAATGGCCCAAAAAGGAGAGAAAAGCCTTTAGATTTGCTGTTCCTATGATATGGAGGGAGCCAAGAAATCATTCCGATGACTGCTACTTTTGTAGTGCTGATATCACTGATCATAATTGGAAAAACAAGAAGGCAATAAGCTACCCTAACCTTCCCTCCGCCATCTGACCAGTGGGGCATGGTGTAGATTTGCCGATTCCTGAACCACCAGATGATTTAAATTCTATTCCAACAGAAGTAATTTCTGATGTACGATCTGATTTAGATGAACCAGATGATGATGAATTCCATTGTAATACAGAAAGTCTAGAGCCCAAATTGTTTACTCAGACCGAGCTTAACGATTTGGTTAGGGATCTGGGCTTAACAAAATAAAAGGCTGAATTGTTTGGCTCTAGACTAAAAGAAAAGAACTTATTAGCAGTTGGAACCAGCATATACATGTCTAGAAAGAGAGAGCAGCAATTTTCCAAGTTTTTTCAACAAGAAGGTGATTTAGTGTACTGCTCAGACATTCCCAGTCTGATGAATATGGGAGATGTTAGTGAGGAGCAAGGAGAGCGTTTTCACCAGGACATTAAAGTGATGGAAAAACGCTACCAAGGCCGCTGGAACACTAACATGATGGGGGACTACTGTTGGTCACTTCACCGAGAAGTTCTGCATGTGACTCACCATAGAAAAAGCTGCACAAGAAGCTTCAAAGAAAACAGAAAAAGAAAATAAAGTGAAACATCTATTAACACATATCACTGTTTTAAGTAGCTTACTGTAAATACAAACCATGCTTATGTTGTAACAAAGCGTTTCATTAATTTCCCCGTTTACCGTATAACATAAGATTTTTATACTGTATAATAAAAAGCATACTGCTAGAAAACTATGGGTGATACAAAAAAACTAAGGCTAGATTTGGATTCAGCTCATAAAAATCTATGAAGATAGGCTATAAAAGTAAAAAAAGGTTTTCAAAAAAAAATTTTTTCGTTGGCCTGTGATAATCGGTCCCCAACAAATCCCAAGCTAAATTTTGATGTCATTCTGAGAACCTTTTTCAAACGTGAATTCTGCTAATTTTGCTGGAGAAATGATTGCTCTAATCTTCTCTTCTTTTAATACATTGCATGTTGACATTATCATCGTGTTTTATACACTCCGATATTTAGCAGTTGAAGAGTTTTCCAGCATGACTTTCACAATATACAGCTGTACATCACCGCCTGTCGAAAATCGCTGGTTGAGTGCACCTTCAGCAACGTTCCGCAAATGTACTAAATTCTGAATGGTCGCACGTTTAATTACTCATGTCCGTTGATGTGTATCCTTTGCGTCGATAAACATCTAGAGTAAAGTATCTGTGATCAGTACCTCTAGAGGTTTCACAACAGTCATGGGAAATGCCACGCCGTTCTTTCGAAAGGTCTTTACTCGGCCGCTCTGCCCCGAACGTGCTGCACACGGGAGTGCAAGCGTGCAACGAACCGTGTAGCTCTCGTAACGCAACGGACCTCCAGAGACCAGCTTCCAGTTGCGAGTGAATTATTTTACGCAAAACCCAGAGTCAGAATGTTTTTCGCTCTAAATGTCAGCAGCATAGCTGCACAACAATTTGATATTCCATGGTAGTGAACCGCTTGTTGTTATTTTATAGCGACTGCAATACCCTCGCTGCATCATTTATTGTTCAGTCATCCGCTGAACTGTTGCAAACGCGGTGAAAGTGCACACCTTTTCACATACAGCTACCGTTACTGCAACTGCGAAACCTTTTTATACCGCTTGCTGAATTACTAACCGAGACACGACCATACGGTGTAGCTCCACAAATATACTACGGACTCAATATTTGAGTAACAGAAAACAGTTCTACTGGAAGGCAACTTATCCACAAGAAATAAAATAGCATCGAGTGTGCCCCAGGGAACCGTAATACGAACTCTAATGTTCCCAATATACGTAACCAACTTAACAGATAGGATGCGCAGCACTATAACATTGCTCGTTGAGGATGTCTGCAAGAAAAGAAAAACACATTTTTTTAAAAGGATTCCGTAAAATACACAGCATCTGTAAAGGATATCGCAAACGAAACTTTTCCAGATTTTACATGTATGGGAAATGCGCTGAAGCAACGGCATAGGTACGAAGTGCGTACAACTGAAATTAATGGTGGTGACTAACCATTTGAAAGCTAACTCTCACCTGGTTCTCTAAGTGTCAAGTTACAGCTGAGTGCATCCCCATTTAAAAGCTTCGTGTGATCCAATCAACCAGCCAATCTCTCTCTCTCTCTCTCTCTCTCTCTCTCTCTCTCTCACACACACACAAACAAACAAACGGGCGGGCGGGCGCGCGCACGCGCCCGTACTCCCCTGACCTCAAATTCTAATTACGTATATTCATCTAAAAAACTGTATTGCAACGCTAATGTCATTTACACCCTGCTTTGTCTTCCATACAGATGTACTGTACTCTTCGTTCCACGTAATGTCAAAAACCTATTTTACTAAAATTTAATTTTTATTCAGTCTAAGCTTATTGCAGTTTGTGGTCATTCATGTTTGTATTGAGAGTTATATGTTCTTGCCACCAAATTTATGCCCTTGTTCTCTACAGTTTCTACACCACCTCTTTACTACGTGTCCAGTACTTGTACACTTTAATACTGTGTGTAGACGTTTTGTACTGTTCTGGTACTATTCATTCTGCATACTGTAACTTCACACCCTCTCAATACTTGCACAATCATGTGATTACCATCATCCTGCGTAATCTGTAGCAGTCCTGTATCTAAAGCAAAAAGGAACGATAAAAATTTTATGTCAATCTGTATACAGCATTAAGAATCAGAATCTAAGTGACTCCTTTCCCTGTACAGTTTTACCATATTACATTGAGTAAAAAGCCATTAACTATTGAGACATGTGTGATACATAACACCAGTGACGAGAGTTGTATTTGGTATTTTGCTGTGAATGCCTTCACCAACGATTTGCGTTCCATGAAACGTACTCACGGTTGAATATGTACAACCATCAGCTGAATAGGGGAATGACAACAGTGAAAATTTGTGCCAGATCGGGTTTAGAACTCTGATCTCCCACTTTACGTGAGCGGTCGCCTTAACCACTTTCAATATCCATGCACGACTCACGGCCAGAACCAAACCTCCACATGTCGACGTTCCTGTGTCACAGTCTGTATTTGTACACATATTATGTAATTCCCGTACAGAGGAGAATATTTTAAATTGAAGATCACTGTCTGGTATCGGCGGATAAATGTGATATGAAGTGCCTGTGTTGCTTAGAAGAACGATGCAATCGGCCGGAGTGGCAGAGCGGTTCTAGGCGCTGCAGTCTGGAACCGCGCTACCGCTACGGTCGCAGGTTCGAATCCTGCCTCGGCCATGGATGTATGTGATGTCCTTAGGTTAGTTAGGTTTAAGTAGTTCTAAGTTCTAGGGGACAGATGACCTCAGATGAAGTCCGATAGTGCTCAGGGCTATTTGAACCATTTGAACGAAGAACGATGCAGTATTTGGATATGCCTGTATTTCCAAAGGAACACTGAATCGTCGTCCTTAACAACACAGACGCTTCCTTATCGTAAAGCTTTGTGTGTTGGTGATGTCTCTAGTTCTTAATGTTTGCAGACCGATACCTCTTGTCGGCAAAAGTGAATCGTTGGCTAACTTAGGGCAAGAAAACGAAAGGCGGTTCATAACAGACAAATAAATGAAACAAAATGCAGTTTGATTGTCATCTTGATAAATACTAATAAAAATTATAAAATTGTGTCAATAGCAGTCGTCACCCTTCTGTGCCAAAGCAAATGACTCTAAACCTTTAGATAGATTATTTTTACTTCTGATTTTCGTTCCATGAACTGAGCTACTTGTTTGCAAAAAATTCAGGATGTCCCACTCAGACTTCTCCGATTTCAAGGACCCAGGACAGAAAAACCACAGTAGATACGACAATGAAAAATGCACCACATTGTAGGACATCTCAAAGAATTAATATTCCCACGTCAGAAGTGCCAAGTATCGTCGGCAGAGTGCAGCATGGTCGCATGAAGTGAAAATGGCGACTCAACAGCAGCGCGCAAGCAGTAGTGTGGTTTGCAGAAACAAAATCGCCGATTACTGAGCTACGAAATTATCATCGTGTGTTTAATGTGATCCACCTAATGTGAAAACAATTAAGGAATCGTATAGGAAGTTTCTGGCAACTGGAAGTATTGTGAAACATCCTGGCGGTGCACGTTACGGAGTTTCAGAAGGGACAGTGGAGGACATCAGCCCATCTAAGACAATTCGTCAAGCATCTAGACAACGTGATGTACCTCGATCAACACTGCAGCGTGTAGTTCACCAGCGTCTTCGTATGTGTGCTTACAAAGTGAAAATTCTGCAACATATGAAGCCGAACGACAAACCACGTCGACAACAATTTGCTGCGGACATGCTGCAGCGTATTAATATTGATGCCTGGAAAGATGTTTATTCTCAGATGAGGCAACCTCTCATCTCCTGAACTACATATGTACCGTAGAATGATATTAATTTTGGAGGTACATTCGGTGATACTCAGTGATATATTTACATACTGTCAATGAATTATCAGTAGTAAAGAAGCAATAAAGTGAAGCGTCATGACTATTGCTGAAGTTTGACTGGCATAATGTTCGGGTTTGGGATTCGCAAAATCAGCACGTTGTCATTGAACATGTTCGTGATAGCCCTAAACTAAAAGTCTGGTGTGGGCTAATGCACGACAGGATTGTTGGACCGTTCTTCTTTACGGTACAAACAGTGGATGGGTCAGTGTATCTGGACATGTTGGAGCAGTTTGTGTACCCTCAGATACAAGACTTGCAACCCAACATCATTTTTCAACAACGTGGAGCTCCGCCGCATTGGGTAACAGCTGTTCGCAAGTCCCTGGATACGAAATTTTCCAATCGTTGGATCGGATGCGGTGGACCCATTGTCTGGCCACCACGTTCACCCGACATTACGCCACTTGATTTCTTCATGTGGGCATTCGTGAAGGACCGCGTGTATGCGACCAAAGTGGACGATATTCCTACGTTGCGACGTCGTATCACTAATGCGACTGCAACAATAACAGAAGAAATGTTACAAAGAACTTGACAAGAAATTGAATATAGATTCAATATTCTTCGTGCCACAAATGGTTCAAATGTAGAGGTGTATTGATGACAAATTCTTTGAGATGCTCTACAATGTGGTGCAGTTTTCACAGTCGTATCTACTGTGGTTTTTTTCCCTGGGTCTTTGAAATCAGGGAGGTTTGAGTGGGACACCCTGTATTATTTACCACACGTAATTCGTATTACACGCTTTTGAGTAGGAAAACTTAGGCGGAGTACGATACCTTTCTCTCTCTCTCTCTCTCTCTCTCTCTCTCTCTCTCTCTGTGTGTGTGTGTGTGTGTGTGTGTGTGTGTTTGTATTTTTGACAGATACTCGGAGAAAACACATTACAGGAATTATTACTGAACTGAAATTCATTGCTGAATAATTTATAAACCTTTGTGTAACTGACTAGTGGCCAACTGAAGGCAATAAAATAAGTAATTATAATAAAACAGGTATAAGAATAATGTATTTGTCGCATAGTTACATTACAAAAATATTGACACATTGCCTCAAATTACGAACCAATATCCAGGCCACGAAAGTAGTCTAGTCCTGAATTACATAGCGAACAGTCTGCTATTCAGCGCCACAGTCACAACTTGGTGAAGTTATTTTCTTCCTCTTGTGTGAAGAATCGGCATACCTTCCAGTGTTGGTACTTATTCGATTAAGAACCGACCTGATCCTGCGTGACAGCTTAAGGTCAGGTGACTTGATCGATACGCACGGCATCTTCAGTTGTTCCGTAGTAGCATTAATCTGCCATGTGCGTCTTCAGCAGTCATTAATATTACAACCGTTAACTAATGCCCTTAACGGTTTCCAGCACTGGCTGGCGAGTGCGAAGCCTTCCTTTCGCTGACGGTTGGAATGTCTGCATGAACAGGCATGTTAGGATTTTTCTGTAGTTTTTTGTATTCCCGTACGAGTGCACTTTCCCGCCGCAGATGACTGCTGCTCACATCCGAAAGTTTAACCCATTAATTATCCTGCAGCCGTCCTCTGGTTGGTACTAAACGAGCACCAAAATACTGGTATACAGGCAATAGTCGATATCTCCACACATCGGAACACACACACACACACACACACACACACACACACACACACATCAACAAAAGTTTTGCATAGATTCTTTATTTCGAAAACCACATAAAACAAAACTTGGCTGTGAGGCATGCGTGTGAGTTCTATTGGAATGTGAGTATACCACAGAATAAATAAATGTATGTAACGACAGAATCGTGTTTCCCAAAGCACGAGGGAGGGGGGTTTGTAGCACTCCTGAGCAACGTCAGTACGTGGAGAAACGTTCCCTCGCTCGGATGCAGGCTTGAATCCTCGTGGCCTACCCTCGAGAGATTATCTCATCAATCTTGGTCCAAACCTGCTCTTAAATGCCGACCCACCGTAAGTCGCCGACGTCGAAAAACAGCTCATTCAAGTCGATCCTACGCATGCTCCATTGGGTTCAGATTCGGTGAATAGGCAGACCACTACATTCTGGTGACCCTAGCATGTTGAAGAAACGTGTTCGCGAGAACAGCACAAAGAAAAAGCGAATTATCATCTTCTAAGATAAAATTGTCACCAACATGATGGCGATATGGTCTCCCTGTTGACTGCAGAATTGCGTCCCTGTACCGTAGCGCAGTAAGATTGCCGTCAACAACTACGTGAAGTATACTGTGGTCCCCCCTGTAGTACCAGCTCAGAGAGAGAAACAAGTGAAGTTACGTTTGAAAGTAATCGTTTTGGAACTCGAAAAATTGTCATTCAACATCAAGTAATACAGTTGCATTTATAATTTCTGATGTGGTATTTATTAATTATACTTTTATATCGGATGTTAAAGATCAGACTTTCATCAATTTACGAGTCGCTCCTTAAATCAATACAAGCAAAAACGTTCAAACAAATGTATGTCCGTAAATGATTAATATATACCTGAACTGTCCTGTTAAAATTTCGAACATCTATGAGTGTCCATTTGAAATTGATGTAATGTTATTTTATCATGAAACTTCCTGGCAGATTAAAACTGTGTGCTGGACTCGGGAATTCGAGTCTCGGACCGGTACACAGTTTTAATCTGCCAGGAAGTTTCATATGAGCGCACACTTGGCTGCAGAGTTAAAATTTCATTCTCTTATTTCATCGTAATTGTAAACGGAGATGATGCTGTAAATATTAGTGTCACAAGCAGTCTGTCTTTAACACTAATGGATTTACGCATACTAGTATCTACATTGGCAATTATAGGTCAAATTATAAAGCGTAGTTGTTCTGTCTCCATCGCTGACGTTTCGAAATATTTCGATATTGTTGTGGATTGCCCATCACAAGCTCTATAATGAGTTGTTGCATGTTCCAAAATCATCCCGCCGCTAAATGTCCTCTCTTATCCAACACGAACACAGTCGTTGACGTCTTTTCTTTTATACTAAAAACGTTAAAAGTGCAGCTGCAGCCCGACTCTCTTCCACCGCTGCCCCTTCCTTCACGTACAGAACTGCGACAGAAAAATCTCGCGTAGAGTGATCTCTCAGTCTTTACAGACACTAACCACCCTGATGTGTGTAGAACGCTTCCGACATCTGCTCTCTGAAGACACTCAGACACTTACAGAAAGTTCTTGCATGGAACCGCCGGACAGTGACTATCGGTGGAAATTCGCTTCTAGTCCGAACAGTTCTTGCGAGTACTATCCGAGAAAGCCAAACTGCCTGAGAGCAACAAAACTCTCGCGTGTATCCCAGCACTAAGAATAACGGAAAAGCGAGAAACAAAGAAGAGGGGAGCCGGTACTTCAGGTCGAATGCGATTGGTCGATATGGGACTGCTGAAGTCGCTTCTAGTCCGAACGGGTCTTGCGAGTACCATCCGAGAAAGCCAAACTGCCTGAGAGCAACAGAACTCTCGCGTGTATCCCAGCACTAAGAATAACGGAAAAGCGAGAAACAAAGAAGAGGGGAGCCGGTACTTCAGGTCGAATGCGATTGGTCGATATGAGACTGCTGAAGTCGCTTCTAGTCCGAACGGTTCTTGCGAGTACCATCCGAGAAAGCCAAACTGCCTGAGAGCAACAGAACTCTCGCGTGTATCCCAGCACTAAGAATAACGGAAAAGCGAGAAACAAAGAAGAGGGGAGCCGGTACTTCAGGTCGAATGCGATTGGTCGATATGAGACTGCTGAAGTCGCTTCTAGTCCGAACGGTTCTTGCGAGTACCATCCGAGAAAGCCAAACTGCCTGAGAGCAACAGAACTCTCGCGTGTATCCCAGCACTAAGAATAACGGAAAAGCGAGAAACAAAGAAGAGGGGAGCCGGTACTTCAGGTCGAATGCGATTGGTCGATATGGGACCTCTGAAGTTGGAGGTGCGAGTGGTGGTGGAGGTGAAGGGCCAGCCGGCAGAGTGGAGGCGCCATTCGGTGTCCGCATATGTGATCCCGCCCGCGTGACGCAGGGGCAGGCAGACGCAGGAAGCCGTTAATAGAGCCGCCCCACGCTGCGCCAGCAGGCGCAGGCGCCGGGCCCCAGCACTCGCGAGCAGATCGCACGTGTGGGTGTGCGCGTGTGTATATATAGCGGCCTTATCTTCCAGGGAAGGACACGTGTCAGCGAGCGAGCAACGCCACTCCCGCACTCTACCAAAAAAAGGACGCCGAGTGGCGGAACCCCACCTCTCTCGCTCCAGTCGACACTTAGAACTGTCCTCCTGTGAACGTGTGTTCCAGGACAAGAGACGTCACGTAACGAGCAAACACGTGATCGAGAGGGGGGGGGGGAGAGGGAGGGGCGTTCGTTCGCTACATCTCTTATCTGGAGTGGGGACTGGATGGGCCTAGAAAATACACACGGCGACTAGAAGAGATGAATGTGGGTGTGGAAGATAGACGAGAGAAAAAAACAGGACTCAGAGAAAAACAAACCCTGACATCCCCAAGGAAATACATCTACATCCACATCCATACTCCGCAAGCCACCTGACGGTGGGTGGCGGAGGGTACTTTGAGTACCTCTATCGGTTCTCTCTTCTATTCCAGTCTCGTATTTTTCGTGGAAAGAAAGATTGTCGGTATGCCTCTGTGTGGGCTCTAATCTCTCTGATTTTATCCTCATGGTCTCTTCGCGACATATACGTAGGAGGGAGCAATAGACTGCTTGACTCCTCGGTGAAGGTATGTTCTCGAAACTTCAACAAAAGCCCGTACCGAGCTACTGAGCGTCTCTCCTGCAGAGTCTTCCACTGGAGTTTATCATCTCCGTAACGCTTTCGCGATTACTAAATGATCCCGTAACGAAGCGCGCTGCTCTCCGTTGGATCTTCTCTATCTCTTCTATCAACCCTATCTGGTACGGATCCCACACCGGTGAGCAGTAGTCAAGCAGTGGGCGAACAAGTGTACTGTAACCTACTTCCTTTGTTTTCGGATTACATTTCCTTAGGATCTTCCAATGAATCTCAGTCTGGCATCTGCTTTACCGACGATCAACTTTGTATGATCATTCCATTTTAAATCACTCCTAATGCCTACTCCCAGATAATTTATTTTATGGAATTAACTACTTCCAGTTGCTGACCTGCTATATTGTAGCTAAATAATAAATAACCTTTCTTTCTGTGTATTCGCAGCACATTACACTTGTCTACATTGATATTCAATTGCCATTCCCTGCACCATGCGTCAATTCGTTGCAGATCCTCCTGCATTGCAGTACAATTTTCCATTGTTACAACCTCTCGATATACCACAGCATCATCCGCTAAAAGCCTCAGTTAACTTCCGATGTTATCCACAAGATCATTTATGTATATTGTGAATAGCAACGGTCCTATGACACTCCCCTGTGGCACAAATGAAATTATTCTTACTTCGGAAGACTTCTCTCCATTGAGAATGACGTGCTGCGTTCTGGTATCGAGAAACTCTTCAATCCAATCACACAATTGGTCTGATAGTCCATATGCTCTTACTTTGTTCATTAAACGACTGTGGGGCACTGTTATCAAACGCCTTGCGGATGTCAAGAAACACGGCATCTATCTGGCAACACGTGTCTATGGCGAGCTGGGTTTCACACGATCGTCTTTTTCGAAACCCATGCTGATCCCTACAGAGTAAAGACAATTTCTCGCGGAAATAGAAAGAAAGAGGGAAAAACGTCTGGTTCGTACGAGGGGCGTTTTAAAAGTCCGTGCAAAGTCCGAGAGATGGCACCACCGGCGCGTATCGAGGTCATGTTTAGCTAGGAGCATCTTTGGAAAAAACGCACACCAAGTTTCAGCCATATTGGTCTACTTCTTTGTGTTTGGCATTCGTGTGAATCAAGGAAGTCGAGTGATTGTCAAAGAATGGAAGACAAAGAATATCGTGTGGTGATTAAACATTACTTTATGGAAGGCAAAAACGCCTCAGGAGACTAAAGAGAAGCCTGATAAACATTACGGTGACTCTGCACCTTCGATTAGAACAGTGGTTTCAAAATTTTCGGAATGGCTATATGGGCGCAAGTGATGCTGAACGCTCTGGACGCCCTGTGGAGGTTACGACTCCAAAAATCATTGATAAAGTCCATGATATGGTGATGGATGACAGAAGAGCTAAGGTGCATGAGATTTCTAGTGCTGTGGGCATCTCGAATGAACGGGTACATAATATTTTGCATAAACATTTTGACATGAGAAAGCTATCTGCAAGATGGATTATGCGATTGCATACGTGTGACCAAAAACGGAATCTGGTGAAGTGTTCTAAGGATGGTTTGCAGCTGTTCAGGAAGAATCCGCAGGACTTTACGCATCATTTCGTCACTATGGACGAAACATGGATACATTACTATACTCCTGAGACCAAACAACAATCTAAACAATGGGTTACCAAGGGAGAATCTGTACCAAAAACGGCGAAGACCATTCCTTCTGCCGGAAAGTTGATGGCGACTGTCTTTTGGGATTCGCAAGGCATAATCTTCATCTACTATCTCGAAGAGGATAAAACTATTACAGGTGCATATTATTCATCGTTACTGGACCGTCTGAAAACAACTGCAAGAAAAACGCTGGCGATTGGACCGCAAAAAAGTCCTTTTCCATCACGACCACCAGCACACACCTCAGCAGTTGTGGTCGCAGAATTAATGGAAATAGGATTCCAACTCGTTTCACATCCCTCCTGTTCTCCAGACTTGGCTCTCTCAGACTAATATTTGTTGCCCAATTTGAAGAAATGGCTGGCGGGACAAAGATTTTATTGAAACGATGAGGTGATTGCAGCAACTATAAAAAAGGTTTACGCCAAATAGGTAAATAGTTTTTATTTTTGGACGGACTTTTCAACGCCCCTCGTATATTTATTGAGACTTGGGAGTAGGGGACGAGATACAATTCTTCGAAGATGCGAGACGCGCTCAACAAGTAACATAACATACGTTTTTCTTGGCCAATGTCGGTTTAAAAACTGTGAAATTTGTTGTCGAACATCGTGCATTGCTCCTGCTTCAGCTCCTATAGTTTCATGAAGTTCCGATAGGTGGCAGCACTACACGTAGCCTTCGAAATTGCGTCTGTAACGGAGGTATGCTCCAAGCAGAGAACCGTCATTAAGTTTCTTTTGGTGGAGAACCAGAACATTGCAGATATTCAGAGGCGCACGCAGAATGTCTGCGGAGACCTGGCAGTGAACAAAAGCACGGCGAGTCGTTGGGTGAGGCTCTGTCATCATCGCAACAAGGTCGCGCTAATCTGTCCGACAGGACGGCCGGTGGCGCGCTGCTGTGACTCTTGCATTGTTGGAACGTGCGGACACACTCATTCGAGGAGATCGACGGATCACAATCACAAAACTTCATTGGACTGTTCCTTCTCATCCACCACACTACAGCCCAGATATCGCATCTTCCGACTTCCATCTGTTTTCCCCGTGAAGGATGCACTCTGTCGGAAGCAGTACGTAGACGATTGGGAGGTTATTGATGCAACAAGATGTTGGCTCCGACATCGACCAGTAGAGTGGCATTCAGTTGCACTGAATTGAGGTTAAGTTCAAAAAAGGTGTTTGTGTTTTTGTAGCCAAAAGAGTGGGGAATAACGGTGTACTGGAATCCTGAATGCAGCCAAACTGCTTTCAGAAAATAAGTGTTACATTAATTACTGAACGCCTCTCAAACAATTTTTCAAGGATACAATTCTTTGAAGATGTTATTCCTTCTTAACAGTCCAAAGGGTCCTTGGATATCCGAAGCACGAAAAGGATAAGGAAATAGAAATTAGTGTAAGTGGTTATACTGACAAGACTTAACCATTAAAACATGGTGGCGACAATGAAAGTGAAAATGTGACAATGACAAGACTGCAATGACATGACGATCAAATCGCGATGATATCATTATGACATCATGATGGTAGCTGTTGTGGCCTTGTGTGCTCTTCCACCGAAAAGAAGGTTTAAAAAAATGGCTCTGAGCACTGTGGGACTTAACATCTGAGGTCATCAGTCCCCTAGACTTAGAACTACTTAAACGTAACTAACCTAAGGACATCATACACATCCATGCCCGAGGCAGGATTCGAACCTGCGACCGTAGCAGCAGCGCGGTTACGGACTGAAGCGCCTAGAACCACTCGGCCACAATGGTCGGCAAAAGAAGGTTTAGTTTAACGTTCCATCGACGGCCTGGTCGTGAGACAGAAAACTTGCTCATTTGGACAATGGTGCGACAGAAAATCAACATCATCCTGTAATGAAGCGATTTTCGCAGCCACTGACAACCTAGTTCTGTTAAATCAGGCGAGGATTTTAATCCTGAATTGCCGTCTGTAGCTGATAAAACATTTCCGCAAGTCTCTTGCGCCCGAGGAAATAACGCTCCAAACAAATTGCACTCGCCAAACCAAAGAGATAATCCACAACGCAATTTGATCCTAAAATGAATATATGGCCATATTTTACGACGCTAGCGGGCGCGAAGTGTTATGGACGTGTCATGCGGCAAGTACAAGGCTGGAACGCGCAACTTCAAGGTGGCAGAAAGCTAGCTGCCATGGTCGTCGACTCGGCGTTGAACTGCCTCTTGCCAGGTGACCTACTTGTTATAGACAAACTACGATCGACCAGCCGAAAACAATATCTGATCGTACCATCTGAACTTCATATGGCCTTTTGTTGTTATAAGCAACGTTGAAAATACACTGGATGGCTAACACTCCACGCCGAATGTACTAACAAAGCAAATTACATACTTCACAGAGTAAAACTCATTGCCAGACTCATTCGCGCTGCTGGGTATCCACATGCTCCTTCTAAGCAAATTTCCGCCTCTAGCGGTGAAGTTTGTCGAAGAAAGCACACAAGAGAGCATCAGACAATTGTCTTACTTGGCATACTCCTACTCACTCATGTTATGTAGAACAGCTACACACAAAGCACGATATTGCACTTTCTATTGCTCTTCAACATCTTATTTATTCGCCCATGCAAGCAGCAACTTTCAATGAAAATATCCTCCCCTGTACGGAAATTAATAATGTGTGCACAGGGAGACATATCTAAGTTTGCATCTGGCCGTGAGTAATGCGCGGATAGCCAAAGATGTTAAGGTGGCCGCTCGCGTAAAACGGGATATCCGGGATAGAGTCATGATCCGGCGCATATTTTCATTGTCGTTATTACCTTATACAGCTGATGGTTGTTCGTATACGCAACTTCGAATACATGAAATCATGTACAGCAACGTGCTGTAAGGACAGACTTCTGTCCATCCTCTAACCTCAGGCATGCAACTATAAATAGAAAAAGACGTTACAACAAACTCCCAAACAGTAATTTTCTTACAACGTTTGTTCTGCAGAACCATTCATAACGTGAAAATAATATAGCATTCAGAACACTACAATATGAACAAAAATTCTCTCTTCTATCTGCACCTTCCCTCTTGCACAGAAACGACAAAAATATACAGTCATAAAAATAATAAACCCCATCTCTCTTATTAACAGGTTCTCGCAGGCAGAGAAGACACCTAGCACGAACTGGGTCACTTCAGTTTGACAACTCTTTCTACATTTTCGAACAGATAATATTTGTGTTTGAGAAGGTGACGTTCATCAGATTTTATTATAGAATAAAATTAAAGTAGAAATCCAACTACGTACGCTACTATGAGAGTAAGTCCAACATTTGCAGTTCTACTGATGGATTCTACCTAACCACGAGCTGTCGCAAAAATGATCCAAGGGAACAGTACATATCTGACTGTGGCGTTATGCGCCAGAATTGTTGACGTCGGTTAAAGAAGAAATAGATGCACAATGGTGAATAAGACGGATGTACGGACGTACGCATTTTTAGCCAGACGGTAATTAAGACCACGAGAAGGAGGAGGAACATATAGTAATTCTTTGAGGAATCTTAGCGCGAGTAATGGATAGCTACTCAGAAAAATGAACTCCCTAGTTCGAGTCTCTGTCCGGCACACACTTTTAATTTGCCAGGAAGCTTCATATCAGCGCCCACTCCGCTGCAGAGCGAAAATCGCATTCTGGAAACACCCCCAGGCTGTAAGTAAGCCATGTCTCCACAATATCCTTTCCTCCAGGTGTGCTAGATCTGCAAGGTTCGCAGAAGAGCTTCTGTGAAGTTTGGAAGGTAGGAGACGAGGTACTGCCAGAACTGAAGCTGTGAGGACGAGTCGTGAGTCATGCTTGGGTAGCTCAGTTGGTATATCACTTGCTGGTATAGCTGGTAGAGCACTTGCCTGCGAATGGCAAAGGTCCCGAGTTCAAGTCTCGGTCCGGCACACAGTTTTAATCTACCAGGAAGTTTCATATCAGCGCACACTCCGCTGCAGAGTGAAAATCTCATTCTGGAAACATGAAGCCCTAACGTACAGAAGCAAGCTGTTTGAGTCTGACAAACTGAAAAAAAGAACAAAAAATCTCCTGCAGCAATTGCTGAAACATCGATTCAGCGTCAGTTACAATTCCGTATTGAACACTGTGTCAGTTGCAATAATTAAGTCATGTTTATAACAAGATTGTGTTACAGTACTCGATACGCCATAGATGATATGAACGTAAGTATGTACGAACAACTCTCTGGACAAGTATTCCGAAACATGACGTCATTCCAAGGTGAGACCCTATCGCCGTTTCCGGTTCCGGTCGGGGCACCGCTGCAAAGGCTGCCAAGGTGTCTTTCTGCCTTCCTGTTTGCACTTTCGAGCTCTAACTCTAGCTGGTTCCGCTGTCTGGAATGCTTCCAGTTTGCTCGTTCTACTTCGCTTCATTTTCACTAATGCAGCTCATCATCGGTTTTATTCTTATGCTTATCTGTGTTATAATTTCGTATGTAATGGCAAACTGCAGACTGGGAAGTAATGCAGGAGGCACTAAACCACAGGCACAGCATGATCACGCTTAGCCTCCGCTTGCCACGAGTTTCCTAACTCAATGTGTCACAGTTGTCTGCATCATCCTCAAAAAAATGGTTCAAATGGCTCTGAGCACTATGGGACTCAACTGCTGAGGTCATTAGTCCCCTAGAACTTAGAACTAGTTAAACCTAACTAACCTAAGGACATCACAAACATCCATGCCCGAGGCAGGATTCGAACCTGCGACCGTAGCGGTCTTGCGGTTCCAGACTGCAGCGCCTTTAACCGCACGGCCACTTCGGCCGGCCGCATCATCCTCCACAGGTCTGTTACTAAGTCCTGTCCCAATGCTACGAGGTATAACACAAGATCTTGAAATGATGATTGGTACTGTACGAACACGCCTGTTCACCACATTTTTTTTCTACTAGTTTCAGATCCAAGTTGTTCGCAACTCCAATATCAGTACGCCATGCGCTCCAGCAATATTTTTCTGGACGCTTCGAGTCAAAACAGGTCAATCATGACATCTATGATCTGTGAATACTGTCAGTCCGAAAATATTCACAAAAAAATGTTCAAATGTGTGTGAAATCTTATGGGACTTAACTGCTAAGGTCATCAGTCCCTAAGCTGACACACTACTTAAACTAAATTATCCTAAGGACAAACACACACATCCACGCCCGAGGGAGGACTCGAACCTCCGCCGGGACCAGCCGCACAGTCCATGACTGCAGCGTCTAGACTGCTCGGCTAATCCCACGCGGCGAAAATATTCACCAACTGGTAAACACACTTTGGGGTACATATTTGTCACACAGCTATTTATCGCACGAAATGAAATGTTTGAAGGCAAGTTGTGATAATCCTTATGAATAACTTGACCGTCGATACTACCTTTATGTAACCTATCACATTGTCAGGAAGTACATGTCTACTTGAATTAATCTTCCACTCTGTGTTACGGTGTCCCCTGTGGTGGAACATCCAACACATGAGAATACTGTGTGTTCCGGATCTGAACCTGTATCCTTGGCTTTCGCAGACATAGCTCAATGGGACTGAGCTACGCAAGAGCAAATTCCTGTGCGCCTCCAGAGCTTCAGTTCTGCTAGCATACCAACTTAGAAATCCCCCCAGAGCACTCCAGCATACTCCGTGCAATTTACCAATATTGGTAAAAAGAAAGGCAAGGTCCGGGTTCGAATTTCGGTCCAGTACTCGTTTTTCTGCTGTTTGGAACACAGCGTCACCTACTTCTCTGCACACTCTTGGACGAAACAATGAATTTGCAAGGACAAGGCTGTAAAAGCTGCTGAATATTGGAGAGGGAAAGCTACTGTATCCTTTCTTGCTTGGCTCCTTTTTGATATCTCGCTATATGGTCGCATAAACAATCTGGAATCTCCAGAATGATTTTTTAGTCTGCAGCAGAGTATAAGCTGATTTGAAACGTGCTGGCAGATTAAAACTGTGTGCCGGAGACACTGGCGGAGGTAAAGATGTGAGGACGGGACGTGAGCCGTTCTTGCACTTAGACGCGAAAACCAAAGGTTCCATGTTCGAGTACCGGTCCAACACACAGTTTTAATATCCCAGGATATTCGCCGGCCGAAGTGGCCGTGCGGTTAAAGGCGCTGCAGTCTGGAACCGCAAGACCGCTACGGTCGCAGGTTCGAATCCTGCCTCGGGCATGGATGTTTGTGATGTCCTTAGGTTAGTTAGGTTTAACTAGTTCCAAGTTCTAGGGGACTAATGACCTCAGCAGTTGAGTCCCATAGTGCTCAGAGCCATTTTGAGCCAAGCAGGATATTCCCATCCGAAATCTGTTTACATTATAGTCAAATCGTTGTCATACTTAAAATTTTATGTTTTAAGCCAAAGGAACTGGTACACCTGGCAATACTGACGGCTCAACGATGTTTGATTTGACATCCTCAATGTCTGAGGTAGTGGTCAAGGGAACTGACACCATGAATCCTGCAGGGCTGTCCATAAAACCGTAAGAGTGCGAGGGGGTGGAGATCTCTTCTGAACAGCACGTTGTGAGGCATCCCAGTTATGCTCAATAATATTCATGACTGGGGAGTCTGGTGGATGTCGGAAGTGTTTAAATTGAGCTTGGAGCCACTCTAGCAATTCTGGATGTGCGGGGTGTCGCATTATACTGCTGAAATTGCCCAAGTCCGTCGGAATGCGCAATGGACATGAATGGATACATGTGATCAGAAAGGATGCTTACATACGTGTCACCTGTCACAGTCGTATCTACACTTATATCACTCCAGCTGCATACGCCGCTCACCATTACAGAGTCTCCACCCGCTTTAACAGTCCCCTCATGAAATGCAGGGTCCATGGATTCATGAGGTGACTCCATACCCGTACACGTCAATCCGTTCGATACAATTTGAAACCAGATTCGTCCAATGTCGTCGTTGCCGGGCCCAGTCATCAAGGGTACACGAATGGGCCTTTGGCTTCGAAAGTTCATATCGATGATGTTTCGTTGAATGGCTCGCATGCTGACACTTGTTGATGACCAGCACTGAAATCTGCAGCAATTTGCGGAGCGGGTTGCACTTCTGTAACGTTAAATGATTCTCTTCAGTAGTCGTTGGTCCCGTTCTCGCAGGATCTTTTTCCGGCCGCAGCGATGTCAGAGATTTGATGTTTTACCGGATTCCTGATATTCGCGGTAGACTCGTGAAAGGGTCTTACGGGGAAATCCCCACTTCATCGCTACCTCGGAGATAATGTGTCCCATCGCTCGTGCGCCGACTGTAACACCACGTTCAAACTCACTTAAATCTTGATAATCAGCCATTGTAGCAGCAGTAACAGATCTAACAACTGCGCCAGACACTTGTTGCCTACCTGCCGCTGTGGCCGAGCGGTCCTAGGCGCATCAGTCTCGAACCGCGCGATCGCTACGGTCGCAGGTTCGAATCCTACCTCGGGCATGGATGTGTGTGATGTCCTTAGGTTAGTTACATTTAAGTAGTTCTAAGTTCTAGGGGACTGATGACCTCAGATGCTAAATCCTATAGTGCTCAGAACCATTTGAACGTCTTGTCTTATAAAGGCGTTGCCGACTGCAGCGCAGTATTCTGCCCGTCTACATATCTCTGTATTTGGATATTCATGGCTATTCCAGTTTCTTTGGCGCTTCAGTGTAAGTAGGCCGACAGTAACTTCCGTTCAAAGCCTACAATAGAGCAAGGATAATATTCTGAATATTGGTGTACCAGCCTCCAACATTCGCCGTTCGACACTAGAGCCGCGGCATGTGTGGAAAACTAGTTTTTGGCGGCGTCACTGCTGTGGTGATATTTTCTGCTATGTCACTAAAAGTTATTGTCGGTTGTAATTAGTGACGCCCCACCATTCATAACACCATTCGTTTGCTCACTGGTAGTTGTATTTCGAATCACAAGTGTTACGTTCCACTTTACGTGGAATCAATTCCGGTATAATACGTTCTATTTATGCGTTTTTTATAATTTTCTTTGTAAAAATGAATAAAAATGTGGATGCCAAGTACGATTTCGTCGTTATTGTAACTGAAATTCCTGCTAAATTTTTTGCAGGAGAAGTGTGTACCCGCCAACTATTTGTTTGTCGTAACAGGCAATATTTTTGTTTACGACTGTTACTAATGCCATGTCAGCAGATTGTTGTCTAATGGTTACCATTACTGCTTCTAGCTTGCCGGGGCCCCGCGTTCGACAGCCGGGCGGGTCGTACATTTTCTTCTCTCGGAACAGTATGCTTGTGTTGACCTTATCATTCGTCACCTCTTCATCGGACGCGCAAATCGCCAAAGTGAGGTCAAAGTGAGAGACTTGCACCTGGCTGCCAAACAACCTGGCCTATTACGCCGCACGATCATTTCATTTCATTTCGCCTTGTTGATGACTGTGTCACAACGTAGAAGCCGCGGCGTCCAGTGTGGGCATTAGCTGCGGTGTGCCACGACTTGTGGCAACACTTTGGTTGCATGTGAATGCGGCCCAATGTCCTTAGAGCTGAGCCACCATCTGTGCTGCGCCGACAGTTGACACCCGAACAGGGTCCCCGCGGCCATCTGTTTGTGGACGGGGAGCAGCTCATCGCCGGCCGGATTTCAGCCCCCACGTGCCTCCCCTGGACTACACGTGCGGCAGCGCCTGGACCACGTGCATCAAGACGGTAGCAGCCCCGCCTGCGGCACTTCCGCCCCCACCCAGAGTTCTCCGGAGGGTCTTCCTCGAAAGGTGAGGAACCGCACGCAGCATTTCCGGCCCGTCTTGCACACTTTCTGACGAATCTGTCTGGCAGCATTTCACAGAAATCTAACACATACAGTCGCGACATTCACTGCTTTGAAATTTGTTGCCGTTTGAGACTTGGAGCGACACTAGCGCCCCAAGGGTCTAAACAGCCAGCTGTCTCCTAATGTCGTATGCTTCTTAAGAATAATTTTTATTTAGAATTATTTTTCTGCGTAATTTATGAAATCGATAGTAAAATATTAGGAGACGTGAATAATCGTAAAATTCTCTAACAAAATGCTACAGTATATTAATGAAGAAATACTTAAAAAATTGCTTATAATTGCAGCTCACTCCACTGAAAGCAAATGAATATAGACACAGTATCTTATTAAGGTTTCTTGAAATTACTGCAACCAATCGCCGTTTGTTATGTTCTTCGACTTTTATTATCTCCTTACCGGTTTCGAACCGGTTTGATTGTTTGCAGCAGTGTGGGAGTCACGTAGAGCTATTGGTGTCCTGCTTTTTCTTTCTTATTCTTTTACAGTGTCTTATGCTAAGAAGCATGTATTTCTGATGCTATCTATTCTCATTATGCTAGCCGCTTTGCTTGACGCGTAATAACTTTGCACCGAGTCTAACGACTTGCACTGTTACATTGGACTTCACTTTCCAATACGCGAATAATTTTATTTAATCCAATATTTTCCATCATCGAAAGACGACTACATTGAAAATTTTTGATATTTGGGGCTCTGATGCTTACGACTATGTTTATGGTTCTGATTAGGCGACAGTTACCGAATTGCGGCCGGAGTGGCTGAGCGGTTCTAGGCGCTACAGTCTGGAACCGCGCGACCGCTACGGTCGCAGGTTCGAATCCTGCCTCGGGCATGGATGTGTGTGATGTCCTTAGGTTAGTTAGGTTTAAGTAGTTCTAAGTTCTAGGGGACTGATGACCTTAGAAGTTTAGCCCCATAGTGCTCAGAGCCATTTGAACCGAATTGGTTTCCTTCGTGCCGGGAATGAGTTTTACTGATTTTTGAGCAGTTATTACCACGCCTCTGCGGCAGTACTCTCTGCAGCTATTTGGCGTATTTGGTACGTTAAGTTCTGTTGTTTCCTATGTTATCTATTTATAAACTAATTTAGCACTGAAGTAAAGCGAACGCTTGGATAGTGAGTTTCAGCTGTAACATTTCTTCACAAGTAACTGTTCAACTCCTTCTACGGTCTCAGTCCTTAAAATCAAGACGAAGTTCCTTGAGTTCAGCGGAAGAATATGAAGAACCTCAAACCAGAGTGGACCTTTGGAGGAAGACCAAGTATCAACGCTGAATGGAACCCGAAAGGGGAAACTAGCACCAGGATGCAATTAAATCCGGGGACATGAAAGGTACTAAACAGACTACGTACGGGCACAGCAAAATTGGGAGATACTCTTAATAAATTGGGTTACTTCGTAGACTCTAACCACAGCGAATGCAGGGTACTACAAACCACGCTTCAAATGTACATCTGCCCACTCTGCCCCGCCAAATGCACTATAAAGCACCTTATGGCAACAAACCCAAATGCAATTGACGTCGCCCGTTTGTAGGCAAGAAGTGTTTAGCTCTAGCTTAAAATCATAATACGTATTTCCTATTTTTATAGTTGATGTACTATATTTGCAAAATAACTGATGATGGTCGAAGCAGAGAGGATATAAAATGTAGACTGGCAATGGAAAGGAAAGCGTTTCCGAAGAAGAGAAATTTGTTAAAATCGAATATAGATTTAACTGTCAGGAAGTTGTTTCTGAAAGTATTTGTATGGAGTGTAGCCATGTATGGAAGTGAAATGTGGACGATAAATAGTTTGGACAAGAAAAGAATAGAAGCTTTCGAAATGTTGTGTTACAGAAGAATGCTGAAGATTAGATGGGTAGATCACATAACTAATGAGGAGGTACTGAATTGGGGAGGAGATTGTGGCACAACTTGACTACAAGAAGGGATCGATTGGTAGGACTGTTCTGAGGCATCAAGGGATCACCAATTTAGTAATGGAGGGCAGCGTGGAGGGTAAAAATCGTAGAGGAAGACCAAGAGATGAATACACTAAGCAGATTAAGAAGGATGTAGGTTGCAGTAGGTACTGGGAGATGAAGAAGCTTGCACAGGACACAGTAGCATGGAGAGTTGCATCAAACCAGTCTCAGGACTGAAGACCACAACAACAACATTTGATGTACTGTAATCTTTACAACGTTGTATATCTACAATTCTTTACTGTGCTTCTTTGCATGTATTTTATATATTAATTTTCTACACACTATAGGATGTAACTTTTTGATGCTTCTGACACGAATAAATAAATACCGTGATGAAATGCGGGGTGCATCTAACGGAAGAATAAGTTTTTAAAAATCATTTTAAGGCTACTAGTCTCAATATCAATACAAAGAAGCAAAAAAAAAAAAAAAAAAAAAAAAAATACGTCACTAGCTGTAAGAGCAGGGCGTTCTAACTGCGATCCGCATCTTGCCGCCATTCGACTGTGTGTGTTGGAGAACACAACGGTGGTGTACGTGTCGGGAGCCCGGGACGCCATGGGGGATCCCCAGGCGCGCTGTACCTGTCCCAGCCATTGACTGTTCGGTCCACTCTTTCTCGCCTTTGTATTCGGAATGAGGGCGACCGGTGATTTTCCAAGAAAGCCCGCTTACCTGACCTGAGCGTCCTGTGCCTTCGAGACGCGCCGTGTGTGTGTGTGTGTGTGTGTGTGTGTGTGTGTGTGTGTGTGTGTGTATGTGTGAAGGCCACACTCCTGAACTCCGCGCCACACAGGAAATTTACGGCCACCTAGATAGCCCAGTGAGCTAAAAGCCTACACTACTCTCTCCTCCCCAGCACTAAGCCGACAAAAACTGTGCAAAGGACGTGGAAAGTGCACCCCCTGCCTCTCTCACAGGTATCTCACATACACGGCGAGCAAAAAGTGCGAAGCGTGTACCGTGGGATTACGAAACAGCTTATCTACTAACAGGACTGGCAATTAGCGCAGAGGCGATTCCTTCCAAGAACGTAGTTTCTAAAGGACACTGTCAGTTTGCAAAGGAAACGCAAATCCATCCACAACCATCCATTTAGCAGCGTTTACGCTCTGCAACTTAATCTTCATGCTGCGTGATTTCTACTTTATAACAATACGAGGGGCGTTTGAAAAGTCCGTGCAAAAATAAATACTACTTACGTGTTTGGGGTAAATCTTTTTTTATTTTTCGACATAGTCTCCTTTTACACTTACACACTTCGTCCAACGCTGTTCTAATTTGTTGATCCCTTCCGAAAACTAGGAATTGTCCAAGTCTGCAAAATAGCTATTAGTTGCTGCAATCACCTCCTCGTTTGAATAAAATCTTTGTTCCGCCAGCCATTTCTTCAAATTGGGGATAAAATAGTAGTCCGAGGGAGCCAAGTCTGAAGAATAGCGGGGGAGGGGAGGGGGGGATGTGAAACGAGTTGGAATAATATTTCCATTAATTTTGCGACAACTCCTAGGGTGTGTGCTCGTGCATTTTCGTGACGGAAAAGGACTTTTTTGCGGTCCAATCGCCGGCGTTTTTCTTGCAGCTCGGTTTTCAAACCCTCCAATAATGATGAATAATATGCACCTGTAATAGTTTTCCAGATAGTCGATGAGGATTATCCCTTGCGAATCCCAAAAGACAGTCACCATAACCTTTCTGGCCGAAGGAATGGTCTTCGTCTTTTTTGGTGCAGATTCTTCCTTGGTAACCTTATCTCTTCTGTCATCCATCACTGTATCATGGATTTTATCAATGATTCTTGGAGTCATAACCTCCACAGGGCATCCAGAACGTTCTGCATCACTTGTGCCCATATGGCCACTCAGAAAAATTTGAAACCACTTATAAACTGTTCTAATCGAAGGTGCAGAGTCAACGTAATGTTTATCAAGCTTCTCTTCAGTCTCCTGAGGCATTTTGCCTTTCATAAAGTAATGTTTAATCACCACACGATATTCTTTTTCTTCCATTCTTTGACAATCACTCGACTTCCTTGATTCACACGAATGTCAAACACAAAGAAATACACCAATATGGCTGAAACTTGGTGTGCGTTCTTCCCAATGATGCTACTAACTAAACATGACCTCGATATGCGCCGGTGGTGCCATCTCTTGGACTTTTCAAATGCCCCTCGTATCGACTATAATGGTATTTCGCCTATTTCTCGTCTCATGTATACCCGCTGGAAGACTCATATTTAGTTCACCCAGGGATTTTAATAATGCTGAAGGAATTAGTTCTTCATATCTTACGGTAAATTTATCTCACAGTATAGCACAACCCATGTCTTGTTCAACCACTTCCCTTTCCCTAATACACACATGAGCACAACAATTTCGACGAAGCACTGATGGTGAGGCGAACGAATAGACGCGCGTGATCCTACCACCTGCTATCACAAACGGCTAATGTCCAACTGCACAGTGTCAAATACCAAGTGGAAACGGCAACAGACGAAACTTTATCTAGAGTGTGGGGAAATCAAACATTACAAAAGCAACACAAAGGTAACGAGGTACGGTGATAACGTTTTAACATCCCATAGAGCACAGACTCCAGTAGGGCAAGGAGGGGAACGAAAATCAATAGTAATTCTTTCAAAACTTCCATCCGAGCAGTCACATTGAAATAATAAAGACATAATGCGACAAAGGAGAATACATGGCTCATAGTGACGGCGGATGTTGTAACTGGCCTGTACGCTTTCGACACTTCCGCAGTGGATTGAGACTTCTACGAAAAGATATTGCAGCAATATGCCATCGCTGTCCTCCCACTGAAGATCAGATGGACATAATAATAATAATAATAATAATAAGAGAAATACGCTCCACTATATCCAAGTAGCTGGATAGGCCGTGCCAGGTCACTTATCTGACATCCATAATCCCTGTATTCAGCATCCGCAATGTCCTGTTGTTTTTGTTGTTGTTCTTGTTTTCAATCCTAAGATTGGTTTGATACAACTTTCTATGCTATTCTATTCTTTGCAAGATTCTCTCTCTCCGAGTAACTACTGCAACTCGCATCCTTCTGTATTTGCTTACTGTATTTATCTCTTGGTTTCCCTTTACGATTTTATTTGCCTGTCACTACTCTTGATGAACTGTGGTATCGTGTTGAAGCTGCATGGGCAGCTGTACCTGTACACGCCATCCAAGCTCTGTTTGACTCAATGCCTAGGCATATCAAGGCCGTTATTACGGCCAGAGGTGGTTGTTCTGGGTACTGATTTCTCAGGATCTAAGCACCCAAATTGCGTGAAAATCTAATCACATGTCAGTTCTAGTATAATATATTTGTCCACTGAATACCCGTTTATCATCTGCATTTCTTCTTGGTGTAGCAATTTTAATCGCCAGTAGTGTATTTACAAACTTAACCATTACGGAAATGCTTCCACCCTTGGCCCGAAAGCCAATAATCATGCCCTTTTTGAGTCACATAAATCGCTACGTTTCTACATTAAGACAACAACTGTAACGTTTCCCGCGTTGCCCCGACGCGCTTCACTGTTAGTGTTGCTCCTGCCTTCTGTGAGTGGTGGTTGTACTGACGTCAGCACAGGCAATGGTTACATTAATGCAGCAGAACCGTGTATTATTATTATTTCTTTACTTTCTCAGACGTTAAGTCTGGTTAAAAATGGAAAGTGACGCGGACCTTGATCAAGCGTCACTTCCTTTTAACTGTACGGTATGTGTTATATTGCATTTAGGAACTTTCGGGTAATTGAACATGTATCAATAATTACATATTTCTGTAGTTGTATATATAAGTTTGGATGTAGCTGTATTGCATTGATGTACTGGTGGATATTGTGTGGTACGACTCCTGTAGTTGATAGTATAATTGGTATAATGTCAACTTTATCCTGATGCCACATGTCATTTACTTCCTCAGCCAATTGGATGTGTTTTTCCATTTTTTTTCCTGTTTTCTTTTGTGTATTTGTTGTATTGGGTATGGATATTTCGATTAGTTGTGTTAATTTCTTCTTTTTATTGGTGAGTATGATGTCAGGTTTGTTATGTGGTGTTGTTTTATCTGTTATAATGGTTCTGTTCCAGTATAATTTGTATTCATCGTTCTCCAGAACATTTTGTGGTGCATACTTGTATGTGGGAACATGTTGTTTTATAAGTTTATGTTGTAAGGCAGGCGGTTGATGTATTATTTTTGCTACATTGTCATGTCTTCTGGGGTATTCTGTATTTGCTAGTATTGTACATCCACTTGTGATGTGATCTACTGTTTCTATTTGTTGTTTGCATTTATCTGTTGTGGTATTGGGATCTTTAATAATATGCTTGCTGTAATATCTGGTGTTTATTGTTTGATCCTGTATTGCAATCATGAGTCCTTCCGTCTCACTGTATATATTGCCTTTTCATAGCCATGTGTTGGATGCGTCTTGATCGATGTGTGGCTGTGTTAGATGATACGGGTGCTTGTCGTGTAGTGTTTTCTTTTTCCAATTTACTTTCTTCGTATCTGTTGATGTTATGTGATCTAAAGGGTTGTAGAAGTGGTTATGAAATTGCAGTGGTGTAGCCGATGTATTTATATGAGTGATTGCTCTGTGTATTTTGCTAGTTTCTGCTCGTTCTATAAAGAATTTTCTTAAATTGTCTACCTGTCCATAATGTAGGTTTTTTATGTCGATAAATCCCCTTCCTCCTTCCTTTCTGCTTAATGTGAATCTTTCAGTTGCTGAATGTATGCGATGTATTCTATATTTGTGGCATTGTGATCGTGTAAGTGTATTGAGTGCTTCTAGGTCTGTGTTACTCCATTTCACTACTCCAAATGAGTAGGTCAATATTGGTATAGCGTAAGTATTTATAGCTTTTGTCTTGTTTCTTGCTGTCAATTCTGTTTTCAGTATTTTTGTTAGTCTCTGTCTATATTTTTCTTTTAGTTCTTCTTTAATATTTGTATTATCTATTCCTATTTTTTGTCTGTATCCTAGATATTTATAGGCATCTGTTTTTTCCATCGCTTCTATGCAGTCGCTGTGGTTATCCAATATGTAATCTTCTTGATTAGTGTGTTTTCCCTTGACTATGCTATTTTTCTTACATTTGTCTGTTCCAAAAGCCATACTTATATCATTGCTGAATACTTCTGTTATCTTTAGTAATTGGTTGAGTTGTTGATTTGTTGCTGCCAGTAGTTTTAGATCATCCATGTATAGCAGATGTGTGATTTTGTGTGGGTATGTTCCAGTATTATTGTAATCATAATTTGTATTATTTAGCATGTTGGATAGTGGGTTCAGAGCAAGGCAGAACCAGAAAGGACTTAATGAGTCTCCTTGGTATATTCCACGCTTAATCTGTATTGGCTGTGATGTGATATTATTTGAATTTGTTTGGATATTAAGTGTGGTTTTCCAATTTTTCATTACTATGTTTAGGAACTGTATCAATTTAGGATCTACTTTGTATATTTCCAATATTTGTAGTAACCATGAGTGGGGTACACTATCAAAAGCTTTTTGGTAATCAATGTATGCGTAGTGTAGCGACCTTTGTTTAGTTTTAGCTTGATATGTCACCTCTGCATCTATTATCAGTTGCTCTTTACATCCTCGTGCTCCTTTGCAACAGCCTTTTTGTTCATCATTTATAATTTTGTTCTGTGTCGTATGTGTCATTAATTTCTGTGTAATGACTGAAGTTAATATTTTGTATATTGTTGGTAGGCATGTTATGGGACGATATTTAGCTGGGTTTGCTGTGTCTGCTTGATCCTTAGGTTTCAGATAAGTTATTCCTTGTGTAAGTGTATCAGGGAATGTGTATGGGTCTGCAATGTAACTGTTAAATAATTTAGTTAGATGTGAATGTGTTGAGGTGAACTTCTTTAGCCAGAAATTTGCTATTTTATCTTTTCCAGGGGCTTTCAAATTGTGAGTAGAATTAATTGCTTGGGTGATTTCATGTTGCAAAATTATCACTTCACGCATTTGTGGTATCAACTTGTATGTGTCTGTTTCTGCTTGTATTGTTTCTGCTTGTATCCACCGTGCATGCCTGTTATGTTGTACCGGGTTTGACCATATGTTGCTCCAGAAGTGTTCCATTTCTGTTATGTTAGGTGGATTGTCTATTTTAATGTGTGTGTTATCTATTGTCTGGTAAAATTTCTTTTGGTTTGTGTTGAATGTTTGGTTTTGTTTCCTTCTATTTTCACTTTTTTTGTATCTTCTAAGTCGTTTGGCCACTGCTTGTAATTTCTGCTTCTTTTCATCTAATTGCTCTATCGCTTCTTGTTGTGAGATTTTACCTAACCTTTTTCGTTTTCTTTTTTTCTCTGACATTTCATTTCTTATAAATTGTGTTAGCTATCCGATGTCTTTTCTCAGTTTTTCTATTCTGATCTGTAGCCTGTGTTGCCATGCTGGTTTTGTGGGTTTCTTCTATGTGTTCGTTGGTTCTGATCTCTGCCTAGTGTGTATATTTAGTGTACTGAGTGCTCCTATATAAACCAGTAGTTGTAACTCTTCCATAGTTGTGTTTTCATTTATTTTGTTGTGTATGATTGTGTTGATAGTTTTTATTGTTGTTTCGACTTGTGGGTTATTTGGCGGTCTATGCAAGAATGGTCTAATGTCTGTATTTGTGTCTTTGTATTCTATATATGTCAGCTGAAATTTTTCTTCTATATCTAACATGTGTGTCACTTCGTGTTCTATTTGTGCTTGTTCTGGTGGCTGTCTTAAGATTTCGTTTTCCTCTGATTGTTTAATTGATGCGTGTTGTTCTTTGTTTGCTTGCTCTGGGATGTTTGATTCCATTACTGTATTTTCTTCTTCTTCTGATTGCGCATTATTTTGTTCCAGTATTTGTTGTACTTGTTGTTTGATGTTTTCTAATTCTGACTGGGGTATCCTGTTATTTTTGATTATTACACCGATCTGATCAGCTAGTCGTTGTTCTGTTAAAAATTTTAATTCTGGGTATCATGTAATAAATGTTGTGTATACTTGTGATCTGTATCCAGTTGGCCGGCCGCGGTGGTCTAGCGGTTCTAGGCGCGCAGTCCGGAACCGCGCGACTGCTACGGTCGCAGGTTCGAATCCTGCCTCGGGCATGGATGTGTGTGATGTCCTTAGGTTAGTTAGGTTTAGGTAGTTCTAAGTTCTAGGGGACTGATGACCACAGATGTTAAGTCCCATAGTGCTCAGAACCATTTGAACCATTTTTTTGTATCCAGTTGTGTTGGTTCCTAGGTTTGTTGCTTGGTAATAACAGAACATGAGGTGTCGAATAACTTCATCTGACCATCTCATCCTCTGTCTTTGTTTTCCTTCTAGGGTGGTTGCAGAAGGCATATCCTGCAAAACACCTCTATTTGGATTTAAATCATTTTCCAGTTGGCTAGCAGTGTTGTTACCATTGTGGGCGGGCATAGGGTTCAAGCGTAGTCCCCGACCATGACGGCGCTTGTCCGAGCCTTCTTTAGTTCTGTCCTGAACCAAGTCATCACACTATAAGGGGGGTTAGCCCTATTAGTGGTTTGTTCTTTTCGTCGCCTTTTACGACTGGCAGAACATACCGGAGGCCTATTCTTTTCCCGAGCCTTATTATTAAGTAGTAAATGTAATGTACGCCTGGCCACTATGAACGATAGTCACTTCTAAAATGAAAGTCTGAACCATGACCTGAACGTCTATCGGTCCATAAAGGAAACAAAGCACGCTTAGGTCTTCCTAAGTATTTCTTACGTCAGGAAGCTCGCTGTCCAGAGATAGCCAATGACCTTGCCCCACGAACAACATGTGGAGTTAAAAAAATGTTATCTACAAGCTCAGAATGAAAGCAAAGAAAACCGAGCCAATTTTGTATTTAAAATAACTGCCTGGTATATTTCGCAGTAGATAAGTCGTGATTATGTAAGCTCACCAGAAGAAAAAAAAGTATTAGTCACGCACTAAAAAGAGCACACGGCTTGCTTTGGAGCGTGTGACTGAAGAACTGGAACAAAGCGATTATGTTTTCATCCACTGCTCATCTAAGTCATGACAGTAACGTGGTGCCTATGTAACAGTGGGGTTTATGGAATCAGTGCAGTAAGATGGGTCGATGTTTGCACGTCCCAATCACAACATGGTGAATTAAAATCCCCGATTTAGCGTGTGTGTGTGTGTGTGTGTGTGTGTGTGTGTGTGTGTGTGTGTGTTGAACGTGGATGTTCACCACGTCTGCAAGGAATGAGCTACCACATGCACCCATGCAGAAGGTGTGGGAACAGCGGCCGTAAAGAGATCGAACCGTCAGGGACCAGAGACGAATGTCGTGCCCTGTCTATGATAATCGGTTTCGAACCCGATAGGAATTGCTATCAGTGACCGCAAAGCCATCTCAAGAAACTCTGAGCAAACTTTGCAATGGGAACCGCACGCCATGTACATTTTGGGTCTCGTTGCTTTGCTCAGAAACGGACGTACAGCCGCACGTCTCGTGTGGATTCAACAACACAGGAACTGCACAGTAAGTAGCAAGAAGTGTGTAGTGTGCTCCGACGGGCCGCAATTTTGCCTCCTTCTCAAATGATACACTGAGTAGGAGGTTTAGTTATAGTCGGAAGTGTTTTTGTGACTTTTCAGGATTTTTCTCGTAGTATGACTTAGTCCACATATTCTGCTTGCAGTGAATACGAATCAGGATGCTTCTTCGACATTTCCACTGAACAAATGTTGCCCTTTCGTCTACTACTTCACGATTACGATTCCCGTCTTCCAACATGACGACAGTCGTGTTCACAGGACGCCAAGCTTGTGCACATGGTTTGACGAACACTGGGGCTCCCAGTTCCATTCAGACGGCTCCGTTAAATCATCAGACGCTAATCCCACAGAAAAACGGCTGGGACTATATGTGACACCAAGAGAACCGTAGCAATGAACATCCCCGCAATTACGTTGGTGTGCAGCATATAGTAAGTGGAAGAATTATCGCATAATCAGCTGAACAACTCGTTCATCCAGGTTGCTGAGAAGAATAATTTACAGAAGAATGGAAAAGAAAACTGGGTTTCTGTTAGATGACGATCAGTTTGTCTTTAGGAAAGATAAAGGCACCAAAGAGGCTATTCTGAGGTTGTGGTTGATAATGGAAGCAAGACTAAAGAAAAATCGACACACATTCATAGGATTTGTCGACCTGGAAGATACGTTCGACAATGTAAAATGGTGCAAGATGTTAGAAATTCTGAGAAAAATAGAGGTAAGCTTGAAAGGAGACTACTGGGGTACACTTGTATGAGGTACCCGAATATGATGATAATACTAACGTAAACTGAAGCCAAACTACTATATTATATTTATTTTATTTATTTATGCATTTATTTTACCTGGCAAGATTAGGGCCTTCAGGCCCTCTCTTACACCTAACCAGGCATACTCAGATTCAACAAATTTCAGTTTCTACAGAACATTAAGGACATATTACATGTTATACAGTATTAATGTTAAGAAAAAAATAGAGATTATAAACGTAGTACAATGATAATTATAACAATCAAAAATTAATTATAACAATCAAGAATAATAATAATAGTAATAATAATAATAATAATGACTATGTATATGAAAGTAAACATATTTTTCTTTTATGAATGTCAGTCCTATTGCTAGTTGGGAATTTTCTCGTTATATTCTTGCAGCTTGTGAGTTATTCTCATCAAGCAGAGACATAAGACGATAGAATGGGGTGAAAGAGATATAGAAGAGGTAGATAGGTTAGAGGAAGAGAAATAGAATGGTAAAATTCGAAGCTATGATGGAGAGGAGAAAGAAAGAGATGAGAGGGGCCCAACAATGGTGGCTATACCGTCCCTAGTATGTAAGTCTTGAGTTCACTCTTGAATGTTGAGTGGTTCCGGATAAGACGCAGATCACAGGGGAGCGCGTTCCATAGTCGTATGGCTGAGATGGAGAATGACATGGAGAAAGATTTTGTGTTATGTAAAGGTACAGCCAAGATGCTAGACGTATCCGATCTGGTATTGCGGTTGTGGAATGATGATAGGTGTTTAATGTGAGAAGATAAGTATTGGGGGCACCAGTGGCTAAGAAATCGATGAAGTAAGCACATCGTGTGGAGATCGCGTGCCTTATGTGGGCGTACCCAACCTAGCTGGGAGTATGAAGGACTGATATGATCATACAACCGTATATTGCATACGTATCTAACGCAAGCGTTCATCACTAGCTCGAGGCGTCTCGATGTATGTCTCTGATGGGCTTTATAAAGCGGATCGCTGACTGTGCACGACCGCAGGGCCAAAGATACTGCTTCTGGTCTGAGATTGTAGTGTTGGATTAGCTGTCTGTGGGCGAAAGAGGATGGAGTAGGCAGCTTTTGTGGTGTGCTCTGTGAAGCCACCAAGTGTTAAATTATAATGTAGGAATTAGGAGTACATGTCTTATCGGAAATAGAAACGTGGAAGCAGACGTCTTCTCGCATGCAAGGTAAAGATATTAAATATTTATGACTTCCGTTTTGCCAGGGCGTTAGTGTAGACGAGTTGGCTGACAATTGTCGATTGTTGAGTATCCCCAAAATGTACGTAAACAGTTTTGATGTAAAGACTGGTTAGATATTTCCCTTTTGCAATGTTTCTAATCTTTGTTAACACAGGTATAGGTAATTTGATGATTTTTTTATTTATGCTTTTTAGTGGGGTTAGATAATTCTTGCTGTATAAATCTCATTCTTGTGACTCAGTTACTAAAAATGTTATTTTTATGCGTAATGTAATTTCAATAGTCAGATGTTTTGAAAAAGTCAGTGTTAGTAATTCACCCCAGTCAGTACTGCCCCCTGCCCAGGTCATATGCTTTTCAAAGACCTTGAATATTTCTTAAATGTTTTCATTTATCAGCCAAAAGAATTTCGCGTACATTTCAAAGTGTTACGGCCAGTGTTGCACACAGCTGAGCCTGTAGGTAGTACATTTCATTCTTCTTCGTGCAAGACCAGAATATATCGCGATCCACCGTTGCTGCTTTAGAGGTAACACAATTTTATTTATTTGTTATGTGGACAGGGACCAAAGTTATCAGTTTGGAACAGGACCACAAGATTCAGTGCCTAAGGGGCTGATTGTATTTTGCAGTGACTGGTATTGGGAGTTGCATTGCCCAATCAGTTCGTATAAAGTTTTTGCTAACAAGTACATCACTTGCAGTTACAACACGCTACTCGGCAACTACAGTTTTGTATGCAATCCTCAGTCACGTGTTCATTTAATACATATGTAAAGAATTTTACACTTTCATTCGAAGTATTACGATGCAGATAATTATTTAAAGAACGTTACACTATCATTCAACGTAATCTAAAGCATTTTTTTTACAGAAAGTTACAAGCTATAGAAAGAGACGGGTAATATTACAATATGAATGAGCGTAAGACCAAGAACGAAGTGTTCGAACAAAGAAGGGTGTAAGGGATGTAGTCTTTCGCCCCTACTGTTCAATCTGTACATCAAAGAAGCAATGATGGAAATAAAATAAAGGCACAAGAGTGGAATTAAAATTTAAGGTGAAAGGATATCTGTGATATGATTCAATGATAACATTGCTATCATCAGTGAAAGTGAAGAAGAATTACAATGATCTGCTAAATGGAATGAACAGCCTAAGGAGCACAGAGTATGGACTGACAGGAAATCGAAGAAAGACGAAGGGGATTGATGGTCACGCAGTAGATGAAGTTAAGGAATACTGCTACCTAGGCAGCAAAATAGCCCATGACAGAGCATGGAAGACATAAAAAGCATGCTAGCACTGGCAAAAAGGGCGTTCCAGACTTGGAGAAGTCTACTAGTATCAAACATAGGCCTTAATTTGAGGGAGAAAATTCTGAGAATGTATGTTTGGAGCATAGCAGCGTATGGTAGTGAAACACAGACTGTGGGAAAATCGGAACAGAAGCATTAGAGATGAGGTGCTACAGAAGAATGTTGAGGAGGAGGGACAGGATGATAGGACGTGTGTTAAGAGATTAGGTATAGACGTCTACGGTACCAGAGGGAGCTGTAAAGGATAAAAACTGCACGGGAAGAAAGATATTGGAATATACCCAGCAACGAATTGAGGACGTAGATTGCAAATGCTATTCGGAGATGACGAGGTTGGCACAGGAGAAGAGGAGAGGAGAAGAAAGGAGAGAAATTCGTGGCGGGCCGCATCAAACCAGTGAGAAGACTTAATGACAAAAAAAAAGGGCTTATAAGCATCAATGAGTGACTTCAGCTAAATGTGTCTTGAAGAAACTCGTGTACTGCCTTCCTCGCCCAACTAAGGTCATCAAGGAACAAGTCGGTATTAGGGTTATTTGTGGTGACTAAAATCTTATCTGGTGAATTTCTAAAGCGCCTGAAATAGCCCTTCTGCGGAAATTATGCAGACTTGTAAAAGCTTTTCTTCTGAAATCATAAATCCTTCCATGCCACATCATGCTCATAACAGGGTCTGGTTGTTACAGTCAGTAGATTTACACATCTCCCTTACGATTTCCATCGTTCTGCCGAATGACAGCGAAACTGCTTGGATGACCTCACATCGGACATGTTACGAGCCACCACCACCTCACGTATCCTGTTCCGTGGAGATCGGCCAGGGCTCTGCGTCACGCGCTGACCGTCGACTACTGGCGTACTGATGATTGACATCAATTGCTGCGCTTCTTTGAAACTGAGAGAGCGGACGAGCAGCAGCTCTGTGAGTCACGGATCAGCTGACCCCGGCGCCTTCTCCCGCGGTCATCCTATCGGGGTTTGCAGCCAACTTCTGCAGCGCCGTCCCTGCTTCCTCTATTCTCAGCGTTTGCTCCGCCGGAGGAACAGTGCGACGGAATACTGATTTTGACGTCATCGGCTGTCCAGTTCATAGAACTTCACGCAGATCGCGCAAGCTTGCGGGACAGGGATAGTGACCCAAACTAGATAGAATCCTAGCGACACATTAACCTCAGTTGGTCTAATACCGTGAGTGCGGTGTTAAGGCAGTTTTCCACTCTCTTTTAGGTACATCTTGGGCTGGTGTCCTATCTCCGTCTCATGACGCTATATACGCTATGCCATACACGTAAAAAGGAGGTCCAGCTGATATAGGGTGATTCTTACAGAGAAGGCAACAACAACGAGACACTTTCTACAATGCTATTTATTTAAAAAGCGCCGTTACTGGTTTCGAACAAAAGATTCATCTTCAAACGTGTAGTTCACGTTGAGAGAGATTTTAAATTACCTTTCACTAATGTAAAATGTATCTTAACCTGATTTAGTGAAAGTTAAGCTTAGTGAAAGATGAATCATGTTAAGACACATTTTACATTAGTGACAGCTAACTTTTAAAATGTCTCTTAACGTGAACTAGCTGTCTGAAGATAAACCTTTTGGTTCGAAACCGGTAACGACGCTGTTTAAATACGTAAATAGCAAAGTTTCACAGAAATTCGAAATATAGCGCTCGTACTTCAATGCGAGATGCTTTTAATAATTTCCAAAACGAGATTCTGTCTCGAAATCTGGCAGAAAACCCAAATACATAAAGCACACCAGTGGCAATACGCAATCAATACCTTCACTGCGCGATGACAACGGTGAAGTCACTGATGACAGTGCCACTAAAGCAGAGTTATTAAACACGGTTTTCCGAAACTCCTTCACCAAAGAAGACGAAGTAAATATTCCTGAATTCCTATCACGAACAACTGCCAAGATGAGAAACATAGAAGTAGATATCCTCGGTGTAGCAAAGCAGCTTAAATCACTTAATAAAGGCAAGGCCTTCGGTCCAGATTGTATACCAGTCAGGTTCCTCTCAGCGTATGCTGATGCAATAGCTCCATATTTAGCAATTACACTCCCGGAAATTGAAATAAGAACACCGTGAATTCATTGTCCCAGGAAGGGGAAACTTTATTGACACATTCCTGGGGTCAGATACATCACATGATCACACTGACAGAACCACAGGCACATAGACACAGGCAACAGAGCATGCACAATGTCGGCACTAGTACAGTGTATATCCACCTTTCGCAGCAATGCAGGCTGCTATTCTCCCATGGAGACGATCGTAGAGATGCTGGATGTAGTCCTGTGGAACGGCTTGCCATGCCATTTCCACCTGGCGCCTCAGTTGGACCAGCGTTCGTGCTGGACGTGCAGACCGCGTGAGACGACGCTTCATCCAGTCCCAAACATGCTCAACGGGGGACAGATCCGGAGATCTTGCTGGCCAGGGTAGTTGACTTACACCTTCTAGAGCACGTTGGGTGGCACGGGATACATGCGGACGTGCATTGTCCTGTTGGAACAGCAAGTTCCCTTGCCGGTCTAGGAATGGTAGAACGATGGGTTCGATGACGGTTTGGATGTACCGTGCACTATTCAGTGTCCCCTCGACGATCACCGGTGGTGTACGGCCAGTGTAGGAGATCGCTCCCCACACCATGATGCCGGGTGTTGGCCCTGTGTGCCTCGGTCGTATGCAGTCCTGATTGTGGCGCTCACCTGCACGGCGCCAAACACGCATACGACCATCATTGGCACCAAGGCAGAAGCGACTCTCATCGCTGAAGACGACACGTCTCCATTCGTCCCTCCATTCACGCCTGTCGCGACACCACTGGAGGCGGGCTGCACGATGTTGGGGCGTGAGCGGAAGACGGCCTAACGGTGTGCGGGACCGTAGCCCAGCTTCATGGAGACGGTTGCGAATGGTCCTCGCCGATACCCCAGGAGCAACAGTGTCCCTAATTTGCTGGGAAGTGGCGGTGCGGTCCCCTACGGCACTGCGTAGGATCCTACGGTCTTGGCGTGCATCCGTGCGTCGCTGCGGTCCGGTCCCAGGTCGACGGGTACGTGCACCTTCCGCCGACCACTGGCGACAACATCGATGTACTGTGGAGACCTCACGCCCCACGTATTGAGCAATTCGGCGGTACGTCCACCCGACCTCCCGCATGCCCACTATACGCCCTCGCTCAAAGTCCGTCAACTGCACATACGGTTCACGTCCACGCTGTCGCGGCATGCTACCAGTGTTAAAGACTGCGATGGAGCTCCGTATGCCACGGCAAACTGGCTGACACTGACGGCGGCGGTGCACAAATGCTGCGCAGCTAGCGCCATTCGACGGCCAACACCGCGGTTCCTGGTGTGTCCGCTGTGCCGTGCGTGTGATCATTGCTTGTACAGCCCTCTCGCAGTGTCCGGAGCAAGTATGGTGGGTCTGACACACCGGTGTCAATGTGTTCTTTTTTCCATTTCCAGGAGTGTATGTACAACCGCTCGCTCACAGGAAGTTCCGTACCTAAGCACTGGAAAATTGCTCAAATCACACCAATATCGAAAAAGGGAAGTAGGAGTAATCCGCTGAATTACATGCCTACATCACTAACGTCGATTTGCAGCAGGGTTTTGGAAAATGTACTGTATTCGAACATTATGAAGTACCTCGAAGAAAACGATTTATTGACACATAGCCAGCCCCGATTCAGAAAATATCGTTCTTGTGAAACACAACTAACTCTTTATACTCATGAAGTAATAAGTGCTATCGACAGGGGATGTCAAATTGATTCCATATTTTTACATTTCCAGAAGGCTTTCGACACCATTCCTCACATGCGTCTTCTAACCAAACTGCGTGCCTACGGAGTATCGCCTCAGTTGTGCGGCTGGATTCGTGATTTCCTGTCAGGAAGATCCCAGTTCGTAGTAATAGACGGAAAGTCATCGAATAAAACAGAAGTAATATCCGGCGTTCCCCAAGGAAGTGTTATAGGCCCTCTAATGTTCCTGATCTATATTAACGACATAGGAGACAATGTGAGTAGCCGTCTTAGATTGTTTGCAGATGATACTACCATTTACCGTCTTGTAAAGTCATCAGATGATCAAAACGAATTGCAAAATGATGTAGATAAGATAGCTGTATGATGGGTAAGTGGCAGTTGAACCTGAATAATGAAAAGTGTGAAGTTATTCGCATGAATACTGAAAGAAATCAGCTAAATTTCGATTAAGCGATAAGTCATACAAATCTGAAGGCTGTAAATTCAACTAAATACTTAGAGATTACAATTATAAATAACCTAAATGGGAACGATCACATAGATAATATTGTGGGTAGAGCAAACCAAAGACTGCGATTCATTGGCAGAACATTTAGAAGGTGCAACAGGTCTACTAAAGATACTGCTTGCACCACGCTTGTCTGCCCTATTATAAAGCATTGCTGTGCGGTGTGGGATCCGCATCAGGTGGGACTGACGGATGACATCGAAAAAGTACAAAGAAGGGCAGCTCCTTTTGTGTTATCGCGAAATAGGGGAGATAGTGTCACAGACATGATACGTGAATTGGAGTGGCAATCGTTAAAACAAAGGCGTTTTTCTTTGCGACGGGATCTTCTTATGAAATTTCAATTACCAGTTTTCTCCTCCGATTGCGAAAACATTCTGTTGGCACCCACCTACATAGGGAGAAATGATCATCACGATAAAATGAGAGAAATCAGGGCGGGCACAGAAAAATTTAAGTGCTCGTTTTTCCCGCGTTTCGTTCGAGAGTGGAACGGTAGAGAGAGAGCTTGAAGGTGGTTCATTGAACCCCCCCACCAGGCACTTTATTGTGAACAGCAGAGTAACCATATGGTTGGTGACGTAGATGTAGATCGTAAAAAGTGGCTGGTTGCTATTCTTTTCTCTGTACGAGTCAACCTATAGCTTTTGCACAGCCACGGGCTAAGAATGTCAGTTTTCGACAAAATAGGACAAGTCTAACTGAATTGCCTGTCCTTCCAAAGCGAAATTACGAAACTGCATTTTAACTCGCTCGCAGCTTTTTTTGTCCCACTAACTTGTCCACCGGCAGTTGACCCGCCATAGCTGCCGGGCTTAAAGCTCCGGCAGCGCCAATGTCATGGACAGTGGGATCGCGCTGCAAAGCGGCCTATCGGCTGTCGCCATATCGCCGCGCGCCGCCGCCGCCGTATCCGACGCCGCGTTTTGTTTGGTGGAGGACAATGGGGAGCTTACACTGCCGGCGCGCGGCCTCGCCGATTGACTTGCGCCGGGGGATAAGGCCAAGACAATGGCGGCTACTACAAACGGCTTACCATTTCTGCATTAGGCTCCCGTTTGGACAGCAGTCCTGGGGACTATACGTGGCCGCGGCGATTTGACAAATAGAGAGCGGACTTTGCTGATGACTACCACTTGCAGTGACTACTGCAATCCGCAGGCAAAGGCGGCCCCGTATCAGCGACAGTACGCATCCGAAACCCTGAACAGAATACTGTGCAGCAGCTTGAGGGGTGTGTGTGTGTGTGTGTGTGTGTGTGTGTGTGTGTGTGTGTGTGTGTGTGTAACACGGTAAAGTGATTTCATTCGGAAGTACACTTGAAGATTCGATCTAGATTAATTTACGTATCCGCTCAAACAGTACTGTTATCGGCGTTTTTACAGAATATGAGAGAGTGCATTTACTGTGTCATATAGACTAAGCACGATCGTACACAGTGTCTTTGCAGATATATTATCTCATCAAAAGTATCCGGACACGCCCATGTAATACGTAATCGACCACTAGGCATTGCGAGAAACGGACACGCCGATATAAAAGAAGGTGGGGAGTATGGTGTGGTCACGAGAGAAGCAATAGCAGCAGAATGGGTCAAGAGAGATCAGTGACTCCTAATGCGGATTAGTCATTGAATGTCACCTGAGCAACGAATCCATCAGGGATATTTCAACATCTGTAAAGGTCCCAACTCGACTGTTAGTGATGTCACTGTAGCGGAAAAGTAAAGAGCCAACCACAGCTAAATCAAGACCAGGTAGACCTCATGACTGAAGGGCACCGATCGTAGAGCATTGGAGACAGTGGCTGAAAAAAAAAATCGCATGAACTCAGCAAAAGGAATGAATACTGAGTTCGAAACTGCTACCAACCGTCCAGCTACCACAACAGCTTCCTGTCGGGAGTTAAGAAAAACGGAATATATTGTTCTCACATTTTTGTTAATGCTGAGGTAGTGTAAAAAGTGGATGACTGGAAACGAGTGATTTGGAGTAATGAATCACGCTAGACGCTGTGGCAATCCGATGGAAGGATTTGCATTTGGTGGATGCCTGGAGAACGTTACCTGCCATCGTGAATGGTGCCAAGATTGGTTGGTTGATTTGAGGGTTAGGTTGTTGTGGGGGAGGAGACTAGACAGCGAGGTCATCGGTCTCATCGGATTAGGGAAGGACGGGGAAGGAAGTCGGCCGTGCCCGTTCAAAGGAACCATCCCGGCATTGGCATGAAGCGATTTAGGGAAATCGCGGAAAACCTAAATCAGGATGGCCGGACGCGGGTTCAACCGTCGTCCTCCCGAATGCGAGTCCGTGTGCTAACCGCTTTCACCTCGCTCGGTTTATGGCGCCAAGACTAGTACTGTGGAGGTTATTATTATTATTATTATTATTATTATTATTATTATTATTATTATTATTTGAGTGGGGTGTGATCATCTTATTACGCTTGAGAAAACGCGACATCCGGAAGGATATGAACAGATTTTTCGAGTACTGAGCACAGTATAGGAACAGTTCTGAGAAGATGGTTGACTGTATCAGCGTGACAATAACACCCAGTAATAAAGCAGTATTAATAAAGCAATATCTGTGAGGTAATGGTTTGTTGACAATAATGTTCCTGAAGCGGACTGGCCAGCCCAGCCCAGCCCAGTGTCCTGACCCGAACCTAATGGAAAGCCTTTGGGATGCTTGTAACAAAGAACGACAAAACCGTGCATATCCAATTACAAGAGCAGTGAAGCACTTCACATCGTATTTACGAATACTACTAAGAAGCTATATAAAATGGCACGATCACGTAACGTCAGTATTAGAGGAGGCGGAAGTTAAAAGTCGTTGCAAGGGTTCTGGGATAATGGAATGTACCTGCGAAGGAAATCTCATACAAGACGATGGTGCGACCATTTCTATTGTTCCAGCGTTTGGAGGCCCTATGGAGCAGGCATGACTACACGCTTGAGAAAACGCAACACACGGAAGGATATGAACAGATATTACAGCACCGAGTACTGTGCACAGTATAGGAACAGTTTTGAGACGACGGTTGATTGTATCAGCGACGCGTTACTAGGTCGTAGCAGATGGATACAGCTTGTACGTAACATAAACGCACGGGGAATTTGTATGGAAATTCTTCATAAAATACGACGAAGTTCTCGCGAAACCCTGTTGGGCAAATTCAGAAAACATATATTCGAGTAATACTGCGCTACATCCTGTTGCCATGGTACCTCGCGTAGTTTCACGAGACTATGATAGGAGATTAGTGTGCATATAGATTCATATAGTCAACCTTCCTTAGCTCAATACGTGAATGGAATAAGGCACAAAACTGTTGATACTGGGATAAAGTACTCCACGCCATGCCCTACGCTATGTGTTGCGGAATATGGATGCAGATTTGCAAGCAAAGCTGACATCTGCTAGGAAATAAAAGAGCTTCTGGTTATCCGTAAACAGGCCTTATTTGGTACCGTGTTTGCCTTTGTCATTGCGTTAGGGACCCAATATAGAGTCCGTATAGATATCACATGAATAGTACAGGTTGCATGTCGTGGCCTCGCTGAAGGTGCCACTCGCATCAGTTTATTTCGCGGTACTATGTAACATCTACACCTGAACACATACAGTACCAAATGAAAGCACACGGGGTCAGCTCTGTTGCTGCGGCTACATCCGAGACTTTGTGTGACCGGATCTTTAGTGCTGACTGCGGACACTCACCCCTGGGGACGCTCCTTCTTGCGCCGCTGCAGCTCCGCCATGTAGGCGGACATGCGCTCGTTGGAGGTGAGGAGGTTCTTGGCGGCCTCCAGGGTCTGCGTCTGGTGTCGACACGCGGCCAGCAGCTTCGTCGTCCCCTCACGCATCTTTATCTCCAGGTCGATCTTCTGCTCCAGATCGAACTCCTGGAAATCAAGAAAACCAAAGGGTTCAATCGACAGTTCAGTCTCTCAGAGGCCAATATATACAGGGTGTTAAAAAAAGGTACGGCCAAACTTTCAGGAAACATTCCTCACACACAAATAAAGAAAAGATGTTATGTGGACATGTGTCCGGAAACGCTTAATTTCCATGTTAGAGCTCATTTTAGTTTCGTCAGTATGCACTGTACTTCCTCGATTCACCGCCAGTTGTCCCAATTGAAGGAAGGTAATGTTGACTTCGGTGCTTGCGTTGACATGCGACTCATTGCTCTACAGTACTAGCATCAAGCAGATCAGTACGTGGCATCAACAGTTTAGTGTTCATCACGAACGTGGTTTTGCAGTCAGTGCAATGTTTACAAATGCGGAGTTGGCAAATGCCCATTTGATGTATGGATTAGAACGAGGCAATAGCCGTGGCGCGATACGTTAGTATCGAGACAGATTTCCAGAACGATGGTGTTCCGACAGGAAGACGTTCGAAACAATTGATCGGCGTCTTTGGGAGCAGGGAACATTCCAGCCTATGACTCGCGACTGGGGAAGACCTAGAACGACGAGGACACCTGCAATGGACGAGGCAATTCTTCGTGCAGTTGACGATAACCCTAATGTAAGCGTCAGAGAAGTTGCTGCTGTACATGACCACGTCACTGTATGGTGAGTGCTACGGGAGAACCAGTTGTTTCCGTACCACGTAGAGCGTGTGCAGGCACTATCAGCAGCTGATTGGCCTCCACGGGTACACTTCTGCGAATGGTTCATCCAACAATGTGTCAATCCTCATTTCAGTGCAAATGTTCTCTTTACGGATGAGGCTTCATTCCAACGTGATCAAATTGTAAATTTTCACAATCAACATGTGTGGGCTGACGAGAATCCGCACGCAATTGTGCAATCACGTCATCAACACAGATTTTCTGTGAACGTTTGGGCAGGCATTGTTGGTGATGTCTCGAATGGGCCCCATGTTCTTCCACCTACGCTCAATGGAGCACGTTATCATGATTTCATACGGGATACTCTACCTGTGCTGCTAGAACATGTGCCTTTACAAGTACGACACAACATGTGGTTCATGCACGATGGAGCTCCTGCACATTTCAGTCGAAGTGTTCCTACGCTTCTCAACAACAGATTCGGTGACCGATGGATTGGTAGAGGCGGACCAATTCCATGGCCTCCACGCTCTCCTGACCTCAACCCTCTTGACTTTCGTTTATGGGGGCATTTGAAAGCTCCTGTCTACGCAACGCCGTTACCAAAGGTTGAGACTCTTCTTGCTCGTATTGTGGACAGCTGTGATACAATACGCCATTCTCCAGGGCTGCATAAGCGCATCAGGGATTCCATGCGACGGAGGGTGGATGCATGTATCCTCGCTAACAGAGGACATTTTTAACATTTCCTGTAACAAAGTGTTTGAAATCGAAATATCCACGGGTCTACAGACAGTACACAGACAGTACACCCATGGATATTTTGATTATCAAATACGCCGGGAGAAACTCAAGAATCACAAAGTGTTTGAAGTCACGCTGGTACGTTCTGTTGCTGTGTGTTTCCATTCCATGATTAATGTGATTTGAAGATAAATAATAAAATGAGCTCTAACATGGAAAGTAAGCGTTTCCGGACACATGTCCACATAACATATTTTCTTTCTTTGTGTGTGTGACGAATGTTTCCTGAAAGTTTGGCCGTACCTTTTTGTAACACGCACAAGTAGTATCATCTAAACAATACAATCAATCTGTTTAAGTGGAAAGTTACAAATAGTCAAGGCCCTACTGCATTTGGAGCTGGAACAACTTAAAACTCCGCGTTAATTTCCACGGTAAGGTCGCAGGAGGATGGTCTAGTAAAATGATCTCCCGAGCCGTCGAAATGACATGTAGTGCTTGTCCGTATCGTATAGACGACGTATGAATGCCTCTCCATTCCAGTATCTATACGTTGTCATTGTCGTCACCACCACCACTACAAGAACATGACATGAGATCCACTGCCATCACAAGATAATCGTTAATGTTAATGTTAGTCTTTTCAGAGTACAGATCCGTATCGATGCTGCATATTTTCTACTGCCCCCCGTCCATTCGATTGTCGCCTGCCTATGCGTAACTCTCAGAATTCAGCAGAGAACTGCCTTGGTCCATCTACAATCCATTGTCTGGGCCACGTTCACATTTCATTTTCATTACGGTCATAGCGACGTCTGTTTACTGATAAATTAGTTGGTTTTCCTCTCTTTCTTAGTAATGTCCAACATGCTTATCTCCATTGTTCTTTTTGCAACGCTCCGTTCTGGAATGGTTTTAGCATTGCTGTCTTACAGCAAAACCGGTAATACGTTACATATGCAAACTTCCATTTCCAAACAAATTGGAAGCTTGGTTTTGAGAATCCTACGCAGTTGGTCAAGAGTATGTTTCTGTCCCTCCAGTCATTGTCTTCAAACGCCGTGAATACGAAATCACCCACTGGTCACATGACTCCATGGTTAATTTGTATTGTTTCCGTTTTGGTGTTCAGTTACACATACTTTATTCCCTTTTTGAAAGACATTATTATCGTGGCCTTAGACTGTTGAAATCAGAAAAAAAAAACACTGTTCGAAATTTCAATAGTGGAATATACAAATCAATAGTTTTAAGGATGAAAAATGATATCTTTCGTATAGTTTACGTAATACATTTTCGGGTCTGCCTTAGAACTTGCTATATTAATTTCTTTCATTCGCACTGGAGGCAAAAAGTAAATCAGCAAAATAAAGATGTTTAAAGTATGTTTCATCAACACAGCGTGCTTTCTTTGTTCTCTCACTTGCGAAACTAAAAATTTTCTCTAATCCTTCTGAGAATAGTTCTGATTATATCGAATCTGCTTGACTGACTCCTGTTTCAGTTTTGAATTACTCGCAATCCTCTTGAAATTTATTGAAAGTAGTTGTATACACTTCACTGCGCTAACACAGCTTGAACGGAGACTTTTCCAACAGAAATTCCCTACTGATACAGATGCCAAGAAAAGAGGGTGAATGAAGCTGACACTACTGGTTGAAGGTTGTTGGGGTTGATTTGGAGTGAGAGACCAACAGCGAGGTCATCGGTCTCATCGGGTTAGGGGAGGATGGGGAGGGGTCGGCCGTACCCTTTCAGAGGGACCATCCCGGCATATTGAAGAGCTCGAGCAGTTAGTCAAAGCTTGAAGCAATAAATGATGTAAAGTGACGACTGAAACGTTAGCTGCAAATGCTTTCCAACGACTGGGTGCTTGAGGAAGACCATGTCTTCATTTCAAGTAAGAATTTGAAGAATCTCTCAAATATCAATATGGGGAAAATGAACCCCTCGGAACCAAATTATGATCTGAAGCGATTATGTTGTGACGGAAAGAAGTAGTTCTGCATATCCAACGTTATGCACTGCTCGGAAGAGACTATAATAGTGGCGCAGTATCTGGAAGGAATCAAGGCAGTATGAGCACAAAAGACGATGATAATTATAGAGGGTGGTGGTGAATGTTGATAATGACTATGTTCTTTGATCGTAGTTTATCATGCGAGGCTAGAAGGGTGAATAGTAAGTGCCAAACGATAAATCCCAAGGTCCAAAGTTTGATCCCCAGTTGGGGTGAATTCTGTCACTATTTCCTTCTTTCACTTCTGACGTTATTTTTTATAACGTGAGCGCTGCCTAGATGAGAATGGGTCGTAGTCGACGTAAAAATGTAGGTCCCCCATAAGCTGGCTAAAACAATTCGAAGTTCTGAGGAAGGCAAGCAACATTCCATTATCCGTCACTAATTTGCCCATACTTGGCGGAGCACTGCTGTGTTCAAATTAAGCAATCCTTTGCTCTACATAGTGTAATTTAGGCATCCAATAATGGTACATGTATTGCGTAGGGGGTATACAATAGGTAGTGTCAACTTTATTTTGTGTGTTTTAAGAAAGTTTAATTAATTAGAGCGGTCGTTATATTCAAGGTCGTTTGGTGGTGGAGTAACTACGGAATACTTTCAGCTTCAGGACGTCTCTTGTAATAAAAATTATCCACTGCAGTGAAAAATGTTAATTTCTTACAACTTTCTAGTCAGTAAATGAATCCGAAGCAGCCAACCAGTTGTAGGAAAACGTCGTTTTAATCAACCTTTGATCATGATTTCGAAGGATATAAACTCGTCTTCTTCAGAGATACATGTAAGCTGTAGACAAGGTAATAAATGGCTCTGAGCACTATGGGACTTAACTTCTGATGTCATCAGTCCCCCAGAACTTAGAAATACTTAAACCTAACCAACCTAAGGACATCACACACATCCATGCCGAGGCAGGATTCGAACCTGCGACCGTAGCGGTCGCGCAGTTCCAGACTGTAGCGCCTAGAACCGCTCGGCCACCTACGGCTGGCAGAAAAGGTAATAGCAGTAACCACAAACCCTGAAACATGCGTGTCAGAATTATGCATCATACAGAGACTAGATCCCTATAGAGGAGTGGGAATATCAAACATATCATAAAACTTAAGTAAAGGAATAAAAACTAGTACTTGCTAAGATTTCACTTGAAAAGTGCATGCACTAATCTCTTTCATCATCACGTACGTCTGTCACGGTGTGTTCACGCAAGAATTTTATTGCTGTTCGTACGACAATGTACCTTTAGTCTTACTCGTAGCAGGGTTCTAATGTAAGTTATCACGTTTTTCTTTAATGTTTTTTCTTTCTCATTGTTCTGCGACTCCATTCTCTCCCCCCCCCTCCCCCTCTCGCGCAGTGCACTTTCACTTATTGGCCGTTTATGCCGCAAGCGTACTTTTATTTCAGCGCACGCGTCACCTATCTCGTTTTCCTGGTGTTCACGCTTTCCGTTTCTTGTCAGTCGGCGTGCAGCTCACTACGTGAACCCTGACCACAGGGACCAGCGTTTTTTTCATTGGACAAATGTCAGATCGCTTCATTATTTGGTGTTTATCCTATGTGAAATTTTATTAAGTACTAGTTTTTATTCCTTTCGTTACGTTTTATGATACATTTGATAATGCCACCCCGTTGTGGGAATCTAACCTCTGTATGACATGTAATTCTAACACGTATTTTCCGTGTTTGTAGTTACTGCTGTCACATTGTGTAACGTTACGTGTATTTCTGAGAGAGGCGGGTTTACATCCAGGCGGAATACAGAATCAATACACCTTTCAGCGGCCTAATTTTCAAATAGTTATTTTAGTTACAACAGTTTCGGCGCCACATTGCGCCAACTTCATGCCCCCTGACCGACGTGTAGGAAGATTCCCACCTCTGGTCCAGTTAAAATAGAGGCCAGCTTTCACTTGCCGTGATGACCGAAGAAATCGCTGCATCAAAAATCTATACATACCAATCACTGAATGTTGACCCCTATTTTGACCGGATCAGAGGTGGGAATCTTCCTTCACGTCGGTCAGGGGCCTGAAGATGGCGTAATGTAGCGCCGAGATTCGTTGCTCGAGTAAAATAACAATTTCAAATTTAGACGGCTGAAAGATGTATTGATTGAAGAGTCTGTATTGGACAGACGAGGTCCCGTAACCTTCTGTGTAAAAATTGACATACAGAGTGTTTACATCCGTCGAAACCATGGTCAGAGGTTGAATAAAACCGCCTTTCCTTGCAACTGGTCGGGTGCTTTGGATCCATTTACTGACTTCTACCCGTTGAGAAGCACAGCCCCGTTCAAAATATTGAACTATCTAGTCTTCATAGGCGCAGCACAACCGCAGTCGCCAATACCGAGCAGCGGCCCTGACGGCACCGGAGCAATCAGCTGTCCAGCGGGGCCGGTGCTACGCTCGCAGGTGCTGGAGGAACCGTGCCAAGGACCGCCGTGGCCCAGATGGCCCGTCCTTGCCTGGGGCGGTGGCGCCCAGTCTCACCAGACCTCGCACTCGCTCTGGCCAGCTGCCCGCCGCACCAACGCTCACCACACGCTGAGGCGCCGCGGCAAACTGTTACACACTGGCTGGCCTCAACTCGCCCTGGCCTCCCGACGGCCGAATGTTGGCGGCCAGTACACATTTGCTCTAAGGCGTTTTAGGCCACGAGAAGCCTCACTCAAATATCGAGAACACACACCTTCCAAAACAAAGAAATACATTACTGATTAAAATTGCTACACCAAGAAGAAATGCAGATGATAAACGGGTATTCATTGGACAACTAGATTATACTAGAACTGACATGTGATTACATTTTCACGCAATTTCGGTGCATAGATCCTGAGAAATCAGTACCCAGAACAACCAACTCGGGCCGTAATAACGGCCTTGATACGTCTGGGCACTGAGTCAAACAGAGCTTGGATGGCGTGTACAGGTACAGCTGCCCATGCAGCTTCAAAACGATACCACAGTTCATCAAGAGTAGTGACTGGCGTATTGTGACGAGCGAGTTGCTCGGCCATTGACCAGACGTTTTCAATTGGTGAGAGATCTGCAGAATGTGCTAGCCAGGGCAGCAGTTGAACATTTTCTGTATCCAGAAAGGCCTGTACAGGACCTGCAACATGCGGTCGTGCATTATCCTCCTGAAATGTAGGGTTTCGCAGGCATCGAATGAAGAGCAGAGCCACAGGTCGTAACACATCTGAAATGTAACGTCCACTGTTCGAAGTGCCGTCAATGCGAACAAGACGTGTAACCAATGGTGCCCCATATCATCACGCTGGGTGATACGCCAGTATGGCGATGACGAATACACGCTTCCAATGTGCGTTCACCGCGATGTCGCCAAACACGGATGCGACCATCGTGATGCTGTAAACAGAACCTGGATTCATCCGAAAAAATGACGTTTTGCCATTCGTGCACCCAGGTTCGTCGTTGAGTATACCATCGCAGGCGCTCATGTCTGTGATGCAGCGTCAAGGATAACCGCAGCCACGGTCTCCGAACTGATAGTCCCGGCAGCTGCAAACGTCGTCGAACTGTTCGTGCACATGGTGGTTGTCTTGAAAACGTCCTCATCTGTTGACTCAGGCATCGAGACGTAGTTGCACGATCCGTTACAGCCATGCGGATAAGATGCCTGTCATCTCGACTGCTACTGATACGAGGCCGTTGGGATCCAGCACGGCGTTCCGTATTACTCTCCTGAAGCCACCGATTCCATATTCTGCTAACAGTCAAAGGATCTCGACCAAAGCGAGCAGCAATGCCGCGATACGATAGACCGCAATCGCGATAGGCTACAATCCGACCTTTATCAAAGTCGGAAACGCGATGGTACGCATTTCTCCTCCTTACACGAGGCATTACAACAACGTTTCACCAGGCAACGCCGGTCAACTGGGGTTTGTGTATGAGAAATCGGTTGGAAACTTTCCTGATGTCAGCACGTTGTAGGTGTCGCCACCGGCGCCAACCTTGTGTGAATGCTCTGAAAAGCTAATCATTTGCATATCAGAGCATCTTCTTCCTGTCGGTTAAATTTCGCGTCTGTAACACCTCATCTTCGTGGTGTAGCAATTTTAATGGCTAGTAGTGTACATTCTAAGAAGAAAACCAACGATGTACAACGGAGGAATTATCCATGTGGGATGGAAAATCTGTAGATGTGACGTATATGTACAAACGAATCATCACAATTTCAGAAAGAAGTGCTTGACTTACTAATTACAGAGAGCTCGACAAACTGAGGTAGTCAGTAACAAGCTTGTCCACCTCTGGCCCTTGTGCAAGTAGTTATTCAGCTTGACATTGATTGGAAGATTTGCTGGACGTCCTCCTGAAGGATACCGTGCCAGATTCTGGCCAAATGGTCCGTTAGATTGTCAAAATGTTTTGAGGCCCCTGCACACAATACTACAAATATTTAAAATTATAGAGAAATCCGACAACAATGTGGGTCAAAGTAGGTTTTGGCAAGCACGAAGCCAAGCAGTAGACATCTCACGACCTGTGGATGGGCATTATCTTGCTGAAATGTAAGTGCAGGATTGCTTTCCATGTAAAGAAACAAAACAGGGCATAGAATATACGAGGGTCGGAACTTTAATAGTGGCAACTATTTATTCACAGCTCGTACAAAATAGATACGTGTTTCGAAGTTTTACTGACCTTCAAAGTAGTCACCAGCATTGTTTATAACCCGCTGCCAGCGATGTGGAAGTCGTAGGATACTCTTGGCAGTGCCAGTTGTATTGACAGTTCCAGTGGTGCGGTCTATTGCCCGACGAATTTGTAGCAGTTCTGAAGTGAAAGCCGTGAAGTGTTTCCTTCAGATTAGAAATCTAGTTGAACTCACGAAGCCTTAAGTCCAGGGAGTGCAGTAGGTGGTATAAGTACTTAGGAGCCCCATCAGTCAAACAAATCAGTAAAGCTTGCACACTGTACGTGCTTGAACGTTGTTCTGCAAAATGATGGTCAGGTCCTCAGAAAGTGTCATCGTTTCTGTCTCTATGCTGTTCATTTTTGGAACACAACTTACGACCAGCTTAGAAACAGAAGTGATGTCACTTTCTGCAGGACCTGACCATCATTTTGCAGGACAATGCTCAAGCACTTACAATGCAAGCTGTTACTGATTTGTTTGACTGATGGGGCTGCTAAGTGCTATACCACCTACTGCACTCCCCTGACTTAAGCCCTCTTCAACTCGATTTCTAAACTGAAGGAAACACTTCACGGCATTCGCTTCACAACTACTACAAATTCGTCGGGCAATAGACCGCGCCGCTCGAACAGTCACCACAAGTGGCACTTCTGAGAGTATCCTACGACTTCCACATCGTTGACGACGGGTTATACACAATGCTGGTGGCTACTCTGGAAGTCAGTAAAACTTTGAAACACGTATCTATTTTGTACGAACTGTAAATAAATAGTTGCCACTATTAAAGTTCCAACCCTCGTAGAAGACGTGCCGCTGTGCTGAAAGGGTACTGTGGATGACAACCAAAGGGGTCCTGCTATGAAAAGAAATGACAACCCAGACCATCACTCCTGGTTGTTGGGCCGTACGGCAGGAGACGGTCAGCTTGATATGCAACTGCTGTCCGGGGCGTCTCGAGACACGTCTCATTTACTGGAGCAGAATTATCTTTCGTGATGAGTCGCTCTTCGAACTGAGCCCTGACGACCAGTGAAGAGAATCTGGATACACCCTTGACACCAGTGGTATAGCAACCTAAATGTACCGCAAGAACCCTCCACCACACCCCATTATATAGCTTGCGGAGCATTGATGTAGATATGGATGACAATAGAACTGAAAAACTATAGAGCAGAAGTGATAGGTCCTGACGTGATACACGTCAGACTATGCCAAAATGGAGAAAACTAGGTCTCTAACAAGAGCAAATCATAAGCCTCCGAAACACTAGGAGGGAGAAAGGGAGATCGGTGTTTAGCACACCGTTGACAACTAGATCATTAGAAATGGAATACCTATCCTTCCCAAACGAAACTTTTTGTAATTCACCGTATCTGATTTAGCGAACGCATGGAAAACCAAAATAAGGGTGTCTTAGCGCTGCGCCGCCTATCATGGCAAGTCAAAAATGGGGAAGATCGTGTCGCTCTTTAAGAAGACAACTATGAAAGATACGGGAAACTACAGACTTGTCACACTAACGGATATTTGTCGTCGAATATGGAAAACAGTTTGTACTGGCGTAGGATAACTTCAGTGATCAAACAATTCCTCTGTGGATATCAATATAGACGGTGGAAGCACGTATGAAACTGTGCATGCTCTGTTCGATCATGTAATCCCTATTGCTGTAGATACTGGAGTCCGGGTTTATACTGGTTCTGTTCAGTACTGTTAAAATTCTGTTGTTTCTCATGTATGAGGAAATGTTTACTTTGGCAGATAATTTTTAATAAACTTTACTAAGGCCAACACAGAACAATTATTTTGTTCATAATTCATTGTCTCCGTCTTTAGTTCAATAAATGCAACGGGAGGTAAATGGGAACGAAGACGAAAGATGATCTGTACCATCGGTTTGGAAAGCGATACATTAGCCGAAGTCACAAGAGGCTGACGGTTTGCCCACATTCTTCGAGCTGGTAAATCGCTGGAGTAGCGAGTCCTCTATTCTCAACCTGCTGGAAAACGCCAAAGGGACGTCCAGAGACGCAATGAACATCGAGTATTAACCAACCTTAAACACGTGGGGCCGACAGTAGTGGAAGATGAAGCTGGAGACCGGCAAGATGGACTACCATCTGCAGTATGTATCTTCTCTGTTATGACTGACTATCCTTCCTTCTTTCGTAATGTGTTGTTTTTTAATTTTTCTTATAGAGTGCTTTTTCTCTCCTGTAGTGTGGCAATTTCTTTTGTTGTTGTTCTGTAGGCCTTTAAGGCCAGTTAATGCAATAAGTGATGATAATGATGAAGATGAAATAGCACACCCATGTAATCCATTTAACCATATACGTTCATTTTTAGACTACGACCGCTGTAGACTTAAATATTCTGGCACCATTTCATTCGCGTATATATTCTGGTTACCTCTAAGACGTAGAGCTTTAGATGATGTTTGCGATATTGTTTTTTACCACTTCTGAGTCATAAAACAACATATACACCATGCTGACAGGAAAAGTTGAAAGCCACTCCTCACGAATTTTCCTCTTAACATTCAGCCTGTCACTGTTAAGCTAGAACTTCAGCAGACGACATCTCTCACAACTGCATGGCGAAATCGATTCCATTCGTGAACCCAAATCCAAGCGGTAAATCATTGCATGTAACAAGCCAGAATACTCACCACTGGGTTACAAACCTTTTGTCACCATCTTGTGATCACTCAGACTTTTTAAATTTTTAAAGTGTCTCAGCATTAAAGGCTGCAGAGAGGTGATTTACATCACAGTAAAATACACGCCAACGGAAATACGAAGCGGGCTGCACAGAATTTCTTGCTCACTCCAGATCAACGCTCCTGCATATGAATTCTGTCCAATTATACTGAACGAAATGGGCAAATAAATTTTGCCGCGCCCAAATGATTATGTGGCGTCAAATTTCACGGTTACGGAAAAGCGGAAAATGTGATTTCACACTCTTTTTCAGCTACAGGTTTCTTTTAAAGCGTATGTAATAAACATTAGCAGAAAATGGTAAAGTGTTTGGTTGTCCGAGATGATTACGGATTATCACTCCGCTCCATGGAATTAGCAATAGAGTTTCGTGCAATAATTCTAAGGTAGCAAATGAATAAATTTCATACTTATAAGACAAGGAATCTATCCCGCACGCTTGGTCTTTCAGCTTTTTACCCCGTGTACATAATGTGCAGCATTTTGTGAACCACCGTATAAAACGATTAATGGCAGTATCGACAACAGCTTCACATTTTATGAAAAAGGAAAATTAGTTTGCTCGCGGAAACATGCTCTATGAACAGTTTATCGTCACCCAGGGGGGAGCTGCATTTCAGTTGGGAGCTGCTTGGGGCCAGACAATAGGATTATTTTTCAGTGTAATGGCGGCAGTTAACACAATACGGCTGGAGTGGATAGTTATTCGCTTCGCTGACTATTGTAGCGTGAGCGAATTCCGAAATGGACCGAGTCAGCAGGAACAGGATATTTCGCGCACGAGTGCGCGACACTCGGACACAAATGAAGCGTCTTTCTGTAATTTCCTTCCTATGGTGCGTTCCTCGAAATTTTACAAAAGTTGATTCGGGTGTCAGTAATTATCACGAACAGTTAATCGTTTGAAAAGCGACTCACTCGTTTGGAATCTGTAGTCAAACACAAAATGTCTATTTTGATGTGAACAGTGGTGACGGTACAAAATTAGCGGGAAGTTGTATATGGTCCTTAGGGCGAAAGACATGTTGCTGTGAGGTAATGAGTTCCAGTACAGCACTCGTGGATGCCGTATCGCGGTCGCGAAGTGGGGCCGAGGCAGTTTCAGGTAAGTTTTAACAGTCTGACGATAATTTATGGATTTGTAGTTTTAGCTTGACGATGTCCACCATGGACAAACGGTAGTTACTGTTATTCTGAAGAAGGTTGGGTTATCCCGACTGAAACCTAGGTAAATTCTAGGTAAACGGTGCAACTGAGGCTGCTGATTATTAAAATTAAAATTAATATTTATGCAGTTGGCTGACAGGGCCGCGAAATGTTGAAAATATTTAAGTTGTATGTTTGTCCTGCTAATGTTCAATTAAAAACTTGACTTCGATATCAGTTTATGTACAACCTTAACTTGGTTTGCATGCTATTGCAGAAAACACCATTTTTCTGTCTGGTACTTATATCCTGGAACGAAATGTTCGGTGTCCTGTTGTATGCAATCAATTTTTGTAATAGTCTACTGTATAAATTGTAATTCTAACTTTTCCTTTCACAGGATCGTTTCAAAATGATTTCAGGCAACCCAAAACTTATCACGAAATTAATACAAAACTGAATTTTCCGACTTCAGGTGTTTTCAACATCAAACTTACAATAATAATGTGATGTTTATCTAGGGACCCGGACACTGCTAGCAGTAACGAAAACTTGCCCCTACTATCAGAAAAACGTAACCGTGTTGCAAATCAGACTCCAATGTCTACGTGTTGCGTACCAAACAGTGAAAACAACTGTGGACGTTGGCCTAAGAAAAGTCCAGCATGGAACCCTTCAAGAACCCATTGTGGAGGAAGCTGTGCATCTGCGATGAATGTGTCACACAGAAAAAGTGTTTCTCTTTATCTGCTCTAATAACTCTACACATTTCTACATGTAGTTTTTTCTACATCCTGTACAAGGGCTATTACGACCAGGGTCAGTTTTTCGCTCCGTGATCAGCATTTTCGGGGCGATTTTCAGTTGTGCAAGAACTCGCTCGCGTGTGGCGTGTATTATGCAGAGTGCCAACCAGAAGAGGATGTCCATTAGCCACTTTCCCCTCCCACAATAGTGGCGAGGGAATAGGTGAAAGGGGACTTGTGCATACAAGATACTCACGGGGATGACTGCGCACGATTTAACACCATATGGCGCTGAGCTAACAACGGAACACCCGCTCTTATCTCTCACCGCCACGAGTCCGAGGGCTACGAGAGGAAACCGCTCGTCGCAGAGGGTCACACGCTGTGTGGTTCAAACCGTCCTCTCACGGGACGTGAAAATGCACGTGGCCGAGGCCAGAGTCTAAACTAAAGAGGCATTTTTGCCTCGTAGTGGCAAATGAGACGCGTCACAAGCAGAACTCAGAAGCCGCCATATTGAATGGCATTAAACATCGTATATAGTGGGTCTTCTTTCTCGCAGATTACTTGGTACGAATATAAGCTGTTTCAAACTGCCAGCAAACTGAGGATCTCTCGAAAATGCGCCGTTTCAGCTACGGTTTGTTATAATAAAACGACAGGACACTTTAAATCAGTAGGTGACGGCTTCCTGTAGTCGATGTCTTTTGGGTTATTACTTTAGTGCTACGAAAGTATGCCGTTTAAACGCTACGGCACAGTGATGCTCTATCAAAAGCATGTCTTTGTGGTAACATTTTGCGTATTGACAGCGTAGCGCAGATGATAGCGTTGTGAGCTGCGAAGATACACGTGTCAGATTCGCGTCCACCTGATTCCAAATTTTCTTTTTCTTTTTCACCATTTGTTTTCTGGAAGATTCCCGGTCTTTCATAGCCATTTAATAGAAGCATTATCTCAAAAGTCGACGTTATTTATTATAAATAATGTTTCCCCAATGGCCAGAAATCTTAACGTGACTGCTCGTCTGTCAAAGAGAACATGAGTTACACACCAGAGCTATTTTATATTATAAAACTTTCTGTAATATACAGGGTGTTTCAGAAGTGATGGTCAGTATTCAGGGATATGTCAGGAATGAGCATTCGAAACGAAAAAAAAAAGTCAACTAAACATGGGCTCTGAGACTCATACCTTAAGATTTATGAGCAATTCTTGATCTTCGATACTGTGAAACAAATGTCTTCTACTGCGAGCTCTTTGCTTTCCATACTTTGAGAAGTGGTAGTATGGACGAAACAAGAAGAAATTGTCCAGTAAACATGCCCTTTAAAATGCATGCCTTAAGAGCTATGAGCACTTGTCCATCTTTGCTACTTTGGAACACAACTCTTCTAATGAACAACCGCTCATATTTAGTGTGTGTGTGTGTGTGTGTGTGTGTGTGTGTGTGTGTGTGTGTGTGTGTGTGTGCGCGCGCGCGCGCGCGCGCGCGCGAGCGCGCGCGCGCGCGCGCTTGCACAGACTGATATTAGACACTATACCTGAACTACACTCAATTTAAAACCGAAAATGGGATGAAAATGCAATTGAGTTATGGAACAACTTGTACTGGTATGTAACTCAGATCACTTTACAGCATTATGTAATTTTCCTCTGCCAGCGATTCGCTGTTGAAGCCATCGGTGAGTCCAGAATCTTCTTCGGGGTTTTCTCCACTCTTCTTCAACAGTCGTTAACAGAGTTAACGCAGCTATTTTCCTCGTGCAGTTTTGTAAGGAAAATTTATGGCTTGCAAGCCAAATCAAGCCGTTAACAGCCGCTGGAGAGTGCTGAGAGTAACGCACGTTAACCAGCTCGCCCCGTGCGCCTATGGCGCTGGCGCTCGTGAGATAGGGTGTTCCGTCCACGTCCGCGTCAACGGTAGCTGCCACGTTCCGTGGGAGGACGGCTCTTATGCCTTGACCGTGGGACACGACAACTAGAAATACTGATACGGCAGGAGATAGGCGGGAAGCGATTGTGATAAGCCACCATCTCGTGCAAAAGTATTACTAACTCATATACCACTATATGAGCAAGGGGTCGACCAAGGCATAACACGATCCCTTTCCAAGAGCAAAGTGAAACTGAGAAGGAATATTGAAAAGAAAGGACACACGATTTGGACTAATTTTTCAACAGCAAAAAATGACAGTAATGGCTGCTAGTGGCACAGGGCATAATACCGACCCGTGAAACCACTTCATTATGTGTCGGCAGAAGTAATGCATTACGCACGGTTTCGTTTAACGTCGATCGCCTAGTTCAGACAAGATTTGAGAAAAACTGCAGGAGAATCCACTGTCGCTGTGGCTTTTATCACATCAGGATCAAGAGGTCAAAGTTATTCAGTAAGTCAATTTTAACATCCTTCAATTCGTAAATTAAACTGGAAAGGGAATTATAAACAACGGTACAAACCACCTTCGCCGTGCACGTCACAGCAGCAATACATGTGCACACGTCAAGCTCCGAAAAAAAAAACCAATTATTCATGTTTTGTTTCCATGCTGCAAATATAATGCATCGTTAAGAGGCTCTTACTTGTTCACTGACTGGTCTGATATTATGTTACAAGGCTGCTAAAGAAGCAAGAAGAAAAACTATCACTGCAAACTAAAATACTATTTCTAAAAAATGTTTAATTCTCATTGGCAGTTACAATGTTTAGGGACGTTGTGTAAAGGGTACTCTCAGAGTTCTTGTTGTTTCACGACGTCATCTCAGCCGGCTTTGTTTTAGATTTTGATGGATTTACATCAATGTAATCTAAAATAAAGTCTGTATAAATGTCAAGTGAAAAAAAAATCAAACACTACATTCTACGTACCTCACGAAAATTAAAACTGCCGATCGGCGGTAAATGTTTTAAAACTGGTATTATAGTTTTAAGCCAGACACTCTGTGCTTTCGTTTCTTCAACAATACGCAAAGTTTCTCATCAGTCACTGAATATGCTGGTGATTACATCGCATTGACACATGTTTAGGGCACGAAAACATTATTATATTTTGCTAAGTGTACTTCTACCAATAAATTTTAACTAACGGATAGCTAATTACCTGTACAACAACACATATTGTAAGTAGTTTGACTATTTCTGTGTGAACAGGAAAAGAAAAAAACTGCCTTTATCATACGTCAGATATACAGTCAAATAGAACGGACACACTTGGTTGGCGGTGAAACAAGTAAAGAAAGCACTTATTTTGGTGTAGCTCCCTTTCATGTCGATGTATTGTGTCCAGAGAATCTCTCTGAAGTACAATTATGGAGCATCTTGAATCTATCTACCTACAGCTGATTCGATGGTCTACAGATCGCATGCCATACATTCTACTCGTGCGTACAAAACACTACCTTAAAAACGAATTTTATTTGCGAAAAAAGGCGTACCTAAAATAATAATACGCCTAAATACAATTATCTAAAACGAAACAAATAAATACAATATTACAGCAACGTCTTACCATGTAAGCATCTCACAGGACAGCCAACTTTTTTGATAAAGTCCGAGACAGGCAGGCATTTTACTGAAACAATGCCCAATGACTCCACCTAGGGCATAGTATTAGTTCTCGTTCCAACATACAAGACGTGAGTGTCGTTTACAAGTGTGAAAATTGGTCGATGTTACTGGATGGGGAATATTAGGAAAAAGTTTCCCCGACTGTGTTATAAATCAGCATCAATGATGTCACACACAAGACAAAATGAATCAGTGTTTCCATTACAGTTAACTAATTACAAATTTATTTCTATGAATGGAAAAGTCTACAAACAAAAAACACACTAATTCTGTATGTCCATGGCGGTAAAAATTTTTACCTTCCTGTATCTTAGTAACATTTTTATCTTTGTAGTGAAGACAATTGCCTCTCTCTATACTATCTCTGTAATGGATTTACATATATCTTACCTCCATGATCTTTATGTATCGTTTTTCATCTCTGGATTGTTACATAGAGTAAATATCTCTGGAGTGAGCACTCACATGCGCAGAACAGATTTTGTGTTGTCAACATACATTGCCGGCCTGGTCACGTGATCTCGGGACGTCGTGTGTTTGTTCGTATAGAGCCCTGTATATTTAGAATGTCACTACATCCCTAGTACAGACGTATTCTTTTCGTACCTGTCGTGGATTATTTATATATGTTACGCAGACATTTTAACAGTATCCATTTGATACCGGGAATAAACCAGCTACGTAACTTTTAAGGGCAAGTGATATTACATTCAGCTTCTTTGCGATAGGTGTCGTAGTTCAGATGCACTCGATTTTTGGTAGTTTTTGGTATGATGCCGCACTTTATAGTATTACAGAGACTTACTTGACAGTACGTTAGTACTTTCGCACGAATTTACCACACATTAGCGATTATATCCCTGCTAATTCGTCCTTTTTTCTTGTATTTCTGCATATTTATTTTCTCGTTTTTGCGACCTAAAGCACAATTTTTCTTACTGGTGGCACTTTGAGGTATTTATTTAACGCATTTTAAGTACTTGCTCCCAGTTAATTAAAGAAATAGTAGACTGAGTAATCTATATACATGATTGACAAGTCACTGATAAATGCATGGAGGATAGTCTTTACTGAAACAACTAACCTTTCCCTTTCCTGTTCCACTAGCAAATTTACGAGAGGAAGCGATTGTTTGTAAGCTTTTGAACGAGCCGTAATATCTATTATATAGTCATAAAATCGTAGAAAAATAGGTCTACAGAATCAAGTCTTAATTATAATGCGTCTCGAAATTTTTAAACGTATACAGTGTCTCTTACTAAAATGAAAACTATAATTAGAGCTATATGGAATGTACCCATGAAAAGTTACTATCCCTCCTTTCACATATTTTTCTTTGCATCCGTAGCAACAACAGTAATTCACCATCGCTATTACACTATCAAGAAACGGTGAAACAACAAAAACTCTTGGTATTATAAACTTCAAACGCTGCAGAAAGCACACACGCACAGCGAAGTCCCGAGATCACGTGACAATCCTGGTTTAATGTTGACAACATGCGCAGAACGCAATGCTCACTCCAGAGATATTTACTCTATGGTTTGTTAACACGTTGTCTTGGTATACTGCAAGTCGGAAGATAAACTATAAAAAGCGAGATAGTCGTGAATAAAGACGGAGATCCAGAGGGTCCTTGGTTGTAAGCGGTGGAGAAGATTGTTTCATAATGTCGGGACCGTCTTGTACTGTTTCCAGGTTTGCGTAATTGGTAACGTGGAGGGTTATCTTCTCCGTATCAGCTGTAGTTAAGAAGTACAAGTTCTCTGCCTGCCAGTGAAACACATTTTACGTCAAGGAAACACTTCTTTTGGCTTGGCCCATTTCAGGTCAATGTGCTGTGTTCAGAGAATATATATCCTGTCTGAAGTAAAGTTATGGAATATGAGTCATCTACTCACCTACAGCGTCTCGGCCACATAACAAACGCACAAAATCAATCCGATTCTTATTACAGTAGGGCGAAGCACTCATGAAAAGATAGTTCTGTTACTCTCTTAAGGTCACTCTTCAACAAATGCAGCATCTATATTGCACTAATAAGTTTCTCGCAGCTAATTCTTCATTCGAAATACCATACTCTTTCTTCTGATATTTCAATAGTGTAGTCTATTTCATAAATCTTTAATCCGCAATTCTTTTATAATTACAGTATGGCACAAAAGAGACATGTTAAATATCAATATATGATATAAAAATACGAATGAAAATATTAAAACTAGTACCAAAATACAGCAAAATAGTATTACAGTTCCGTCAGAGTTCTATGTTTAGGCAAACTCCAAAACCGTTCTGCTTGAACAAAGCTGCGGAAAGGCTACAAAAATGGCGGCCAAACTGGATATCGCGTCTCTCACGACCAGAAGAAAGCACAGAACGAAAAACTGTTAGGTTTGTCTCAGAAGACAACACAAAATATGCTGGACCCCAATTCCCCATATTGCAACTCAAATTCGAGGGAGCTAGTAATCACCAATCTCCCAATCTACATCGTGCGATTCATAGACGTTTACATCTCTAGTTGTGATTTTGTGTGTTTCTTCATGCGGTTCACCATCGATTGTGGCCACACACCATTAAAACGCCTATTTCATAAACTGTTGAAATGAAGGACACGAATGCTTATAAATCAACGATGGATAGACTTCCGTTACCATACCGACAATATGTGTTGCAATCCTTATGGAACGCCCTCGTACCGATAAACCGTCGAAGTAAGACGGGCGTTCAGTAAGGATTACAATACATATGTTTTGACTGAAAGTAGGTTGGTTTTATTCAGGATTCCAACACCATATTATTCCCCATTATTTAAGCTGCATAACCCTATTCCTCAACAAAATTGCTGTTCATTGCGACGGCCTTACGCAATCTTAATGGGAGGGTATGTACTCCCACCCTACTGGTCGAGATCGGAGCCAATGTCTTGCTGCATCAATGCCCTCCCAGTCATGCACGTACTACTTCCCGTGAACTGCAGCCTTCATTGGGCCAAACAGATGGACGTCGGAAGACTAAAATCACAACGGGCACACGCGTTGAGTGCCCTAACATGTGGAGGAGTGTGTCTGCACTACCAACAGAGACGTATAGCTAAGCAGCGAGAAGTGTGTGTGTGTGTGTGTGTGTGTGTGTGTGTGTGTGTGTGTGTGTGTGTGTGTGTGTGTGATCCGCTGACCACCTCGAACGAGTGTGTCCGCACGTTCCAACACTGCGGGAATCACGGCTACGTGTAGCCGTCCGGCACGCGTTAAGAACGGTCACGTTTGCGCAACCTTGTTGCGATGACGACAGACGCCACTCCCAACGATTCACCATGCTTTTCTTCACTGCCACGTCTCTGTAGACATTGTGCAAGAGGTGATGTTCTAATTTTCCGTCAAAAGAAATTCAATGACAGGTCTCTGCTTGGTGCTTGGAACGCTACTGCGTTGCAGACACCATGTTGAAGGCTACGTTTAGCGCGAACACCAATCGGAACGCCATAAACTACAGAAGCTGAAGCGGGAACATTACACGATGTCCCCTCAGCGAATTCCAAAATTTTTCAGCAGAAACTGGCCGAGAAAAAACAATGTGTTGCATTGCTTATTGAATGACTCTCGTAATTAATGAAGCCATGGTATCCTAGTTCATCAACTTGTACGCAACAGACACAATTTCTTTAAAAAAATCATGCAAGCTAAACAACTCCGTTGACCTAGTTGATACTCGAGATACGGGGGTCACTCCAAAAGAAATGCACACTATTTTTTTTAAATCCATCTTTTATTCTACATTTTTGGAAGTTTTACTGTGTGTAGATACATCCTTTAGGAACAATATTTTCACTTCTCGACATAATTTCCATCCGTCACAACTGCCTTACGCCATCTTGGAACCAGCGCCTGTATACCCGCACGGTAAAATTCTGCACCAACCTGTTGGAGCCACTGTTTGGCAGCGTGCACAAACCTTGTTCCGCGAAGAGAGTCTTTTAGTTTCCCAAAGAGATGACTGTGTCACATGGAGCAAGGTCAGGACTGTAAGGTGGGTGTTTCAGAGCTTTTGCCGATGTGGTCGAACAAGACTCAGTCGAGCTTGAAGTTTATTCAGTGTCGTCACATATGCATTAGAATTTATGGTGGTTCCACTTGGCATGATGTCCACAAGCAGAAGTCCTTCGGAATCGAAAAACACGGTAGCCGTAACTTTTCCAGCAGAAGGTGTGGTTTCGAATTTTTTTTTTTTCTTGGGGGAATTTACATGATGCCACTCCATTGATTGCCTCTTCGCCTCTGGTGAAAAATGATGGAGCCATGTTTCATCACCTGTCACAATTATTCAAAGAAATTCGTCGCCGCCATTCTCGTACTGTTCCAAAAGTTCGCTGCATACCGTTTTTCTTGTTTCTTTGTGAGCCACTGTCAACATCTTGGGAACCCACCTGGCACAAACCTTTTTTCTGCAAACACTTTCTTCCCCCATCCCAACGTAGCGTGACAATTCGTTCACTGTGATGCGTCTGTCAGCAGTCACCAATTCGTTAACTCTCTGCACATATGACAGCACGTTGCTTCTGACGAACGTCAAGTGTAGCAGCCATCTTGAATACTTGCTGTGACGGCGCCACTCACGGGCACAGGTTGAACTAAGTTCGAAAACAAGTGGGAAGGATGTATCTACACACTGTAAAGCTTTCACACATGCAGAATGAAAACTGTATTTTTACAAAAATTGTGTGCATTTCTTTTGGAGTGACCCTCGTACGTTACTGTGCAATGTACAGCAAAACATCTCTAAAGAATCTTTGACAGCAACGACGTTCCTGAGCCAAAGTGTAGAGCTTTCACGTTGCCCCTTTACGATACGGTACTCCATCCTCGTGTCAAAGTGCACACGTTTCTTCTTTTAAGAAAGCGCACCTGCTTTTTAACAGCCAGCTTCTCTCAGAGTCCACGCCTTTGAGAGAGCAGGACGAGAAGCCACAAAGCTGCCCGGAAACGATGACTAATGACGTCACTTTGTGTTGACACGAGAGCCCCGGTGTGTCGTTAAGGCAAGAGCGCCCTCGTGCGACAGGTCTCACCCCCGCACCTTAGCCCCAGCGGCGCTGCATAATGCGGCGGCATTAGCCCTGGCAGTAAGCAAGGTGAGCCCAAAGGCGACCTGTTCATTAGCATCAGCCGCACACCTCCCCCAGCATCCTTAAATATGCAAACAGGGAAATGAGCACACCGCCACTGCGGTGGCGGATTACACGTCGCAGGTCAGGTAGGAATTACAAAGACAACCACCTGCCTTACAGGTCTCGAGCGGTCATTATGTAAGCAGATGGACCTACGCTAACGGCAGCCCTCATTCGAATTTCTGTTGCGGGATACATCACAAGTCAGCAGCATCCATCACACTGGAGCCAAAGTTGTTACTTTCGTTAACACTTTTCAATAGTTCACCAGTTAGCCTCTCACCCCCACCCCAGATTTTTTAAAACAGGGGTGTCCAACCTTTTAGCTTAACTAGGCCACAGTGGAAGAAGACGAGTATTTGTAGACCGGCGCTTTGAACGAGAAGGTGATGGCTTCCTTGCAAGAAGCGTTACTGGGGACGAAACCTGGGTCCACTTCCGCCAACCGGAAACGAAGAGAGCGAGCAAGGAATGGCGCCATTCCTCGTCACCAAAACCAAAGTAGTTTCGAACAGAACCATCAGCAGGAAAGGTTATGCTGCCTCTTTTGCGACGGCACGCGGTGCTTGGGTTGTTGCGCGGACTACCAAAATAATTTTTTTCTAAAGGAATTTATGCACTTTGTAAGCGCTGGAGGCTCTGAGCTCTATGGGACTTAACATCTGTGGTCATCAGTCCCCTAGAACTCAGAACTACTTAAACCTAACTAACCTAAGGACATCACACACATCCATGCCCGAGGCAGCATTCGAACCTGCGACCGTAGCAGCCGCGCGGTTCCGGACTGCGCGCCTAGAACCGCTAGACCACCGCGGCCGGCCGTAAGCGCTGGAGGACTTGCATTGAGCTTGGGGGAGATTATGTTGAAAAGTGATACAGCTTTGTACCACTTCTGCGCAATAAATAATATTTAAAAATGTTTAGGTTTTCATTTGACTCACCTTCGTATCCATGGGATGCACACGTTGGTTGCAACAGAATAGCCCCACAATCTTTTTCGAATACATGTTTTCTAAATCTACCAAACTAGTGTCGGCGTGAACTAAGACATCTTTCTTTCAAAGATTCTCATTTACATTCTCTAAGGATCTATGTTACACTTTCATATGACCTATATCGACGTGCTGGGATTCTAGCAGCGCGTCACTGAATTCGTTCGATGTCTGTTGTCATGCCTTGTTGAGGAGGACCCTAAACGAAGCAGCAATACTATAGCATTGATCGCAACAACGATGCGATTTCCTTTACAAATGCACGCAGTTTCCCAGACCCTTCCAACAAATCTCCCATTCGCCTTCGCTAATGTTGATATCACGCGATTGTCCCATGTTTTTAGCACTACGCCTAAATACCTAAACGATGTGACGTGCTCAAATTGTTCTTCATTAACCTTGAAATCGAATACTGTCGGTTTTTTTCACTTATTTGTAAAACATTACCGTCAAGTCTTTCTGCGTTAAGCTATAATGTCTCAAAGCCGATACTTCCCTGTAGACACTAGCATCGTCATTGAAGGGTCTTGTATTGCTGCTTGTCACTGTTCCTATTACGCTTCCTTGGGACACATCCGACGTTACATTAGTTTGTTTAGTATTCACCGTTCACTACCATGTACTGTGTTCTATTATTCAAAATTCATCGAGCCAAATGCGTATGTTATAAGTTCCTTCGTGTGACAGTATTATTGGTTCGTGTCCTTCATACAATCACATACTGTGTGCACCTTTCTCCATCATTGTACAACTGTTATCAAGATCGTTGACCAAAACCTTAGAGATTGTTGTGTAACTCAAAGTAGTTTCTTAGGTTTTATGTTTTTTCGCTATGTTAATCTCTATTGGGATATGTTATAGGCTTTTTCGTTGAAACGTTTCCGAATTTCTTGCGGAACGGTAAGCTGCCATAGCAATCTGGCAACCATCTACATTCGTCTTTGCTTGAACAGCACCTTCAAAGGCCTGCAGCGAAACAGTATTACTAACTGAAGTACCCTGCATTCGGCGTACCTATGTGCCGTGTCGTGGGTGCGAAGCATTTAGCCTAAAGAATGCCAGTCCCTTTTGTGTGTTGACACAAGGCGAGTTTCACAGTAAACAAGCAGAAATTACGACAGGAAACGTGGACGGAATTTTAATTACTCTCCACAGCGGTGGCGGAATTTCTATGCGTGGTACTTAATGAGGCGTCGCTTTGAACCGTACATTGAGAGCTAGCAGGTCGCCGCAGCACTCTGCCGTGAAAATAGTGTCCCGTTTGGGAGGCAGTGGGAATAAGTTTTTCAACGTACCGCCGACGTTAATGTCAGCGTTATTCGAGGCGGAACACCTGTTCAATTGAGCAGATTCCATCGTTGATTTCACGGTGTACTAGTCTTTACTGAAGGAGCCTGTTGCCTCCCTTCTAGTCACTGCCGTGTTACCGTCATCATCGAATGCATCGATGACGCCATTGTGTGCTGCGCTATTCCGATGGTCCATAGTCTCGACAACAGTGGGGGCAAAGAGATAGTGACGTACATTTGGTAGCGAAATTCTTGTCGTTGGCCACCGTCATAGGTGGGGATGTCATTCGGCGTGATTTCCGTTCCCGCATATGTCATCTGAATGATACTGGATTTCTACAGGGTAATGTAGTGTTTCGGCAGCGTTAACCTTTGTCTGAGAAGGTAATGCACAAGCCTGGATTATCCAAAAAGTCTGCCGTGACATTTCACATCTAGAAAAACCGTTCGTTGAAACGCCATGTCATGTCAACTATTTGATGGACGAAATAGTGCCGCAAGTTATGTTGTTATAAGCACATGAGCGAAACCACTACGATTATGTGGTACCTTTTGTGGTAGTGAACAGGTAGATAAAGTTTAAAAAGGTGCAATAATAATGAGTCGAATAGAACTGCCCAATTACCGACCTAATCGCTGTACTCAAAAGGCAACGAAGATTGTGATGGAATGAATGGAAAATAGTCACTAATTAGATGCAGACGTGATAGACACAATGCAGTCTGAAGTACCTGCAACACACTGCTTAACCACGAGTTCAACAAGCAAAATATTTCGGTTTTTGTCGCACTTTATTATTTCTGATTTTGATTACGCCTTTTGGCTAACTGCCGCGCGGGATTAGCCGAGCGGTGTAAGGGGCTGCAATCATGGACTGTGCGGCTGATCCCGGCAGACGTTCGAGTCCTCCCTCGGGCATGTGTGTGTGTGTGTGTGTGTGTGTGTGTGTGTGTGTGTCCTTAGGATAATCTAGGTTAAGTAGTGTGTAAGCTTAGGGACTGATGACCTTAGCAGCTAAGTCCCGTAAGATTTCACACACATTTGATTTTTTCTTTTTTTTTCTTTTTTTATTTTTTTTTTGCCTAACTGCTATTGTCGGATCTGTTATCAGACAAAAAGTATAAACGTGGGACATACAATTCCTTCCACACATTGCAAAAATATTTTTCCCAAGCAAAGAAAATAATCATGGGATGCACGTCATTTCAGTAAATCACAAAATTAGAAGTGCTCGCAATTAATAGGGTACAAGTAGAATAATATACATGACTAATACATGGCAAATACTTGAAAATTATTGATGTTTAAAAGTATTTGGTATGTGTTACTCATGTATTTGTACCCCATTAATTGTGAGCACATCTCATTTTGTGATCTATTGAAATGACGCGCATGCAATGGCTATTTTAGTTTCTTACGAGAAACATTTTTGTAATATGTGCAAGGAATTATGTATACCATGTTTATCCTTTTTGTCTCATGACTGATCAGATTATGATACTCAGCGGGCACGTGTAATCAAAATCAGAAATAATAAAGTGCGGCCAAAACTGAAATGTATTGAAGCATGGTTATGGCTGATGATCCGTAGAAAGACGTGCTGTCTACCCTTTTTACGAACAGTAGTTTTTCAAGAAAAATATAGTAACTCCTCTACTCTGTTAAATGAAGGATGTTTCGAGAAACACGTAGACTGTACCAACATATTACCAGTCGGACACAGGTATTCTGTTTACCAAACACTATTCTCTGCTGTCCCTGAGAAAATTTTCAAATAATTAAAGTGATGAAACGAGAATGGGAAATTTCGTGGTTAAACACACCTGAAGTACTGCAATTTTTCTGGCATGGCTGTACCGCTTCATAATAATAATAATAAAATCTTAGAACCACTGGATGAGCTTCTGTATTTAGGACAGGATGATCGGTAAAATAAACATGCAGAAGAGTAGAAGTGCCCTAGAGCGCATTTGAGAAAGTAAATGGCATTTGCAGAACTAAGATTTCGGTGTGTACGGAGCAAAAAATTTACCATCGGAGTTTATTAGCACTTTTGCTCTGTGTCAGTAAAACGTGTAATTTCTTGCAAGATCCAATCAAACGCTGAGTGGTGCTTAGCGAGCAGTGGAAGATATATACAGGGTTAACCAAAATTGACGCAAACGGGGGCCATAGTGCTATTCCTTGAGAACGAACAGAACTAAAAGTCTCTTCCCAAATTACATCCCTTGCACATTTAGGGCATAAAATGGAAGTCAGAGAAGGTCAATTTGGCAACCATGTAATCACACATCCAACAAGAATTCATTCAGTAAATACGGCTTATCTGCGTTAGCGTTTGAATACTGGAGTTAACGGGCTCGATTCCAGGTCTAGATGTATTCTTTTACTTTCTAATTTTGCTCTGCCCAGTAATGGTGTTTATTAAATGATTTGTATCCTACAAATACATCTTCTTTCATGTTGAACGTAAGTTATTGGTTAGACATGTTACAAAGATCCATGAATATTAATCAGCTGAAAACAAATTATTTGTCAAAGCACAGAAATAGTTTCGCAACTTATTAGTACAGGTAACTGTACGTCCTAAGCACCGGCGGATTCTCAGTATTCAAATATGACTGGAATACATCAACGTTCGATGGTGTGGGTAAGTTGTATATACCTCCATCTCTTCCACCGGCGCAACGATTCCACATTTAAAAGTGGATAGTGCTTAAAGTGACAATCCGCTTTACCTTTAAGGGGCAGTCAAGTGTAAAAGAGACAGACGGAATAAAGTAAGTAAACTGTTTATTATTTCAAAAGCAATCGCCGTAACTGTTCATACTTTCATCCCAATGTACATTGGACAAAAAAAAGTAAAATTCCGTTTATTTCAAGTTATGATAAGTTGAATATTTCCAGTCTGTAACTTCCGCTACATGATAATATTCTGTCGTTGGCCCACACCTTTCTTAGCATTGGCGCCCGTGGTATACTTCCGCTGTCTCGTTCGTATAACTGACCAATCCGTCAGACGCATTGGTCCGTTATTTTACGGCTACTTCAGTCGCAACTGCGAACTAAAGATTTTGAGACGTATAATGAAACTGATTTATGAAATTACAAACAAATTCTGTGTTTTTCCGTACAGTTGTGATTAAGAACCTCCTTTACCGTAGTTCTGATCACTAAAAGTTGGTACTTAGATATCTTCATGTGGACTGCAATTATTGCCAATGTTTGCAGTCTAAACTTCTGTTATAACAGTGTTAATTTGATACCATATCCATTGCTGTAAATAAGAACATCATTTGAACATAAACGTCTCTGTAATGGGCTTTCACGAAATCTTTTACTTTCGTTTGCAGTTCCTACCATGGCAGGTGATTGGCACAAATCAAAATATCTTAGTACTACACCTGATGGCGGTAGCTGCTTCCCTTGCCCTTCGCCACCTCGCAACGGTCACCATGCTCATTTCCCTCACGCTCCACCCACAGTAGAGAAACTTCTCTGTAACTGTCTAGTCTCAACAACTTGGGCCCTTTCTGTGGTCGGTATTCGTCGATAGATGTGTTGGAAATACTATCAACCGATGCGAACTAACAGTATCTTTGTTGGACTTCTACAAATCATTCCTGCCCAGCAAAGTCAGTATAAATTTGAAAACTTAATAAACCACGGAATAATGTAGATAGAGTGGTAAAAATTGACACACATGCTTGGAATGGCATGGGGTTTTATTATAACAAACAAACAAACAAAACCAAAGTATTGCTGGACGCGTGAAATATCTCTTGCGCGCGTAGTTTGGTGATGATCGTGTTGCTCAGCCGCCACTTTCGTCATGCTTGGCCTCCCAGGTCCCCAGACCTCACTCCGTGCGATTATTGGCTTTGGGGCTACCTGAAGTCGCAAGTGTCTCGTGATCGACCGACATCTCTAGGGATGCTGAAAGACAACATCCGACGCCAATGCCTCACCATAACTCCGGACATGCTCTACAGTGCAGTTCAGAGCTTTATTCCTTGACTACAGCTATTGTTGAGGAATGATGGACATATTGAGCATTTGTTGTAAAGAACATCATCTTTACTTTGTCTTACTTTGTTATGCTAATTATTGCTGTTCTGATCAGATGAAGCGCCATCTGTCGGACATTTTTTGAACTTTTGTATTTTTTGGTTCTAATAAAACCCCATGTCATTCCAAGCATGTGTGTAAATTTGTACCTCTCTATCTACATTATTCCATGATTTATTCAGTTTTCAAATTTATACTGACTTTTTGACCACCCGGTATATATACGGTAGAACCAAAAATTCACATGAGAATGACAGATTAATTATAAATTGTCCAAATGTGTTAACTATACACCTCCGACAGTCCCCCGCCCCCTTTTTTTCCCCTCAGCATTTACTGTTAAAATAAAAAAGATGGAAATAAAGTCCCATACTTTTGGACATAGCGTAGGGGAGCGATACGGAAGACCCGCACCGCCGCACTAGGCAAGGTTTGCCATTGCCTTCCTCCGACCGTAATGGTGATGGATGATGATGATGATGATGATGACGACACAACACCACCCAGTCATCACGAGGCAGGAAAAATCCCTGACCCCGCCGGGAATCGAACCCAGGACCTCGTGCGCGGGAAGCGAGAACGCTACCGCAAGACCACGAGCTGCGGACCGCTTACTGTTGGTGTGAAGTATATTATATGCAGCCCACAAATAACTCGTCCTCTTCCAACGTGCTTCACAAGCATCAACACGTCGTTCTCTCATTTCAGGGGTCAGCTGCCGTGGCACCCATCTTGCAGACACTGTGTGAAACTGGAGCACATCACGCACAATGTGGTGTGATGACCCATGACTAATCTGTAAACATGCAGCAATGTCATTCAGTGTCACTCGGCGGTTTTCCTTCACTATGGCTTCGACTGCTGCAATGTTCTTTGGCGTCACAACTTGTTGTGCCTGACCTGGACGAGGAGCATCTTCCACTGAAGTCACACCATTTGCGAACTTCCTACTCCAGTCGTAGATTTGCTACTGTGACAAATATGCATCACCGAACTGAACCTTCATTCGTCGATGAATTTCAATAGGTTTCACACCTTCACTACGCAAAAACCGAATAACAGAACGCTGTTCTTCCCTGGTGCAAGTCGCAAGTGGGGCAGCCATCTTTATATTGATACTGCGACGGTATGTGCGCATCTGCACTATGCTGCCATCTACAGACCATTCTGCATGCTGTTTGTAGCACGCTTACCAACTTACAGGATAACGGCGTGAAATTTCAATTTGTTATTACTATTTTAAGGTTTTCATTTGACTCACCCTCGTACAACGAAAATAAATTAGGAAGAAGAACGGCGTATACAGAGGCATGTAGATTTTTTTCTCTCTCTCACTAAGTAACTGTAAAACAGCATAAAATCGATGTCGTGGCCAGGGGTGACAACTCATCCTCGTGCTCACAAAGCAGTCCTGAACGATGCGAGCTGTATAAACACCGGCCCTCTCTTCTTGGAACCACTGTGGCAAAATCACCATGGCTATGGGATGAACATGATCAGTCAAAATGGTCACATGGTCCTTGGTTGCAATGTGACCTTGGTTGGTTGGTTTTGGGGAAGGAGACCAGACAGCGTGGTCATCGGTCTCATCGGATTACGGAAGGATGGGGAAGGAAGTCGGCCGTGCCCTTTCAGAGGAACCATCCCGGCATTTGCCTGGAGTGATTTAGGGAAATCACGGAAAACCTAAATCAGGACGGCCGGACGCGGGATTGAACCGTCGTCCTCCCGAATGCGAGTCCAGTGTCTTACCACTGCGCCACCTCGCTCGGTAATGTGACCTTGCAAAACACTCATGGCGCCCACTCATTACCATGGTATGGCTGCCCAAATCATCGAACCCCCACCGTTTTCTACTCTTGGGACGTAAGCTCGATCAGAAGTTGGACAGAGTGTGCAAGGCGATCCGACCAACTAACTTCCTTCCACTGCTCCACAGCCCAGGATCTATGGCTTCGGCGACACGTTGTTCTTTACGGTCGTTTGCATCACAGGTGAGTGGCTTTGGAATATCAGCTCGCCCAGCAGTCCCTGGTTATGGAGTTCCATTCGTGTTCCTTTGGTGCTGACAGGATCCGCGAGTTCGACATTCAGGTCTGCACTTACTTTTACAAGTCGTCGTCCTGTTATTTTTTGTCACAGTCCTCTTCAATAACAGTCTTCACGGTCACTGAACACACACTTTCGTTCGCGTTGTGACTTATTGGATAACGTTTGTTTTCCGCTTTCCCTGAATGCGGTTAAAATCTCAGGTATTGTGTCTCTTCAAACATCGGAAACTTCGGCTGCCTTGGTTACGGACGCGCCCACAATATGAGTACCAACAATTTGCCTACGTTCGTAGTTACTTGGCGCCGCCATAATGCACTCGCAACTACACTAATACTGTTTTGACCACGACTGATACACGCAGCGTATTAAGGACATTACGCGAGTGCCGTTCTTGGTATTACGACGCGTACAGAGGCACACATACCATTTTCTGCCACGCAATAAGCGACTGGAATATGAAAAATATCGCTAACATAGATAAAAAGTACACTCTGCCAGATACTGAACATACGTTTGTGGAGTATAAATGAGGATGTAGATGTTCACCAACTCATATATATAACAATCATACTATGTCCCGATCCTGACATATGCATCAGAAACCTGGGTTATGAAAGGAAGAGAGAAAAGCAAAGTACAAGCTAGTAAGATGAAATTCTTGAGAAACAGTATTGGAGTGACAAAGATAGACAGGTTAAGAAATGAGAGCATCAGAGAGTTAACGAAGGTGGAACCATTACAGGAGGAGATAGACAAATCAAGGCTGAGATGGTATTGACACGTTAAGAGATTGGAGGAGGATACACGAGATGAAGCTGGAAAGAAAGAGACCAAGAGGAAGACCGAGGGACAGATGGCTGAAAGCAGTAGAGGAATGAATCCAGAAGAAAGGAGAAGACTGGATCAAGGTGAAAACGGATAGATGGTAGCAAGACAAGACGATGGAGAGGCCTATGTTCCATACAGACCCGGTCAGAGGCGGGAAACTGTCCTAGATGATGATGAGATGTTCACCAACTCGGCAACAATGATAGGGGACTCATCATCATCTTAAGCTGCACAGATTCATTTTAAAGACGATAAGAACCACCACAGGTGTATTTATGTTCATTCATTATGTCACGACAGATTTCGAAATGAACATTAAGTGCTACTGCCAATAGCCTTCTGAGAAAATTTGTTACGCAGACCGTTGGCAGTGTCGACTAATGATGTTCCATCCACTGAACAAGTCGTGACAATGAATAAGGCTTAGTATAGCGCTGGTGGCTCTTACCAATAGTATCAATTGCATACATCTGCTTTAGAAGCTGAGTACAAGGCCGAAAAACAGTGAATAAGAAAGTACAATATCCCTCATGGGAAAATCGTGGACTTAAGTGAAAGGTAATGAAAATTCTATATATCGCCAACATCCATGGAAACAAAATGCATGCATACGAAAAAATGAGCACACATATCGAACGCCTGAAACCAGTTATGGTGTAACGCAAAGTTGTATACACACACGTTATTAACAACTGCAGCTAGCGAACATCCTCAGCTGTTCTGTTGATATCGTTGGCATCTGGCTCATAGAACAGTGTCTCTACAGCGAAGAATTTAAATGTGAAACTCAAATTTGACCCTACTACCTGATATCGCTTACTTAAAAACTGAGTAGTGTGGGGAAACCTGCGGTGGAATGCGGAAAACTACATGTTACTTATTGGAGATGGACATAACAAAAGAAAGAAAGACAGAGGGAGAGACGGAGAGACAGGGGGGAGGGAGAGAGGGAGGGAGTGAGAGAGAGAGAGAGAGAGAGAGGGGTGCGGGAGGGAAAAGGGTAGAAGATTTGAGAAGAAAAACGAGATTTAAACTCGATAAGCCTTCACAAAAATCCTAAGCTGTCGGCATTTCCCAGGTGGAGGGCTAACTAGCTATTAGAACCGTCTCAGCCTGTGTCTCCCTCCCTTTTAGGAGCTGGGTATTTCCTAAGCTCTCCCAACGATCCTGCGGTTCTCAGGTAAACTGAAGAAAGCCGCCTCAGCAGCCGATTCGCTGAATCTTCATAAAGGGGTGTCGCTCGCCTCAAACCTGCACCTTTCCAACATAATTTGCTTCGCCGCGGGTCATAACGAGTGTTTGATTTTTTTTTTCGTTTTCTATCGTTCCTTAGTTGCTTCACAATTCATGGAGGTATGTTTCGCCTTTGAAACTAAGTGAAATGCAGTTTCTTTTTCCCATGCGCGTTTCGCTTCTTTTTACTTACGATGTATTTCGAATGGCTATTTCCGGTGTTGATAGTTCATTTGTTTGGCCCTGGATTTAGATTTACTGGGTCCCCAAACTCCAGATGGTCGACCTTGCGTGTCACCCCCCCCCTCACCACATTAATTACTTCACTTGCGCTTTTCGCTTTTTTTTTTTTTTTTTTTTTTTTGAACGTGTTTTTCTTTCATCGTTAATGGGAAGAAATTTCATGGGTTACATTTCCAGATCAGCAGACTGTGTGCCAATGTCCTCGGTGAAACATCTGTCTTCTCCACAGTTTCTCACTAAGTGGCGGCTTAAGATAACACTGGGCCGTTCGTTGGGTGTGGGTCCGGTGGCAACCCAAATGGTTTTTGAATACGGTATGTTCACATGACAAGCGAAGAGATAAAATACCTTCGACATTTACCACTGAAATAGTGTACTCGCCGGCATCGAGATGGCACCGAATATGCAAAAAAAAGTGTAGTGAATCACAAGTACATCACCTTATACCGTAACTAACGACTGGCTTGGTAACTTCGACCTAGAAACATCCTTAAATGCCTTACATGATAGCCAATTCCATTTCAAAAGTACTATCAATTGCCTTTTTCATCACATGAAAAAAAAGCTTCTTTCTTTTATTGACGATGCATTACAGTCAGGTGCTATCTTGTTTCCTACAGCATAAGTAGGACTGAAACCAATATTAGGCATATGCAGGATGGCTAAAATAAAATTGGGCCGATAAGTTGGCTGGTTGGGAAGGGGGGGGGGGGGGGGAGTGCGACAACCAAACAGCGAGGTCATCGGTCCCATCGGATTAGGGAAAATGGGGAAGGACATCGGACGTGCCCTTTCAAAGGAACCATACCCGCATTTGCCTGAAGAAATTTAGTGAAATCACGGAAAACCAAATCAGGATGGCCGGACGTGGGTTTGAACCGTCGTCCTCCCGAATTCGAGTTTAGTGTGCTAACCACTGCGCCACCTTGGTTCAAATAGCTCTGAGCACTTTGGGACTTAACATCTATGGTCATCAGTCCCCTAGAACTTAGAACTAGTTAAACCTAACCAACCTAAGGACAGCACACAACACCCAGCCGTCACGAGGCAGAGAAAATCCCTGACCCCGCCGGGAATCGAACCCGGGACCCCGGGCGTGGGAAGCGAGAACGGTACCACACGACCAAGAGATGCGGGCCACTGCGCCACCTCTCTCCGTGGCCAGTAAGTGATAAAACTTCGTGATAGTGTGTTCTAATCAGCAGAGAAATTATACGAGGGCAGTTCAATAAGTAATGCAACACATTTTTTTTCTCGGCCAATTTTGGTTGAAAAAAACCTGAAATTTCTTGTGGAATATTTTCAAACATTCCCGCTTCGTCCCGTATAGTTTCATTGACTTCCGACAGGTGGCAGCGCTGTACGGAGCTGTTAAAATGGCGTCTGTAACGGATGTGCGTTGCAAACAACGGGCAGTGATCGAGTTTCTTTTGGCGGAAAACCAGGGCATCTCAGATATTAATAGGCGCTTGCAGAATGTCCTAGGTGATCTGGCAGTGGACAAAAGCACGGTGAGTCGTTGGGCAAAGCGTGTGTCATCATCGCCGCAAGGTCAAGCAAGACTGTCTGATCTCCCGCGTGCGGGCCGGCCGTGCACAGCTGTGACTCTTGCAATGGCGGAGCGTGCGAACACACTCGTTCGAGATGATCGACGGATCACCATCAAACAACTCAGTGCTCAACTTGACATCTCTGTTGGTAGTGCTGTCACAATTGTTCACCAGTTGGGATATTCAAAGGTTGGTTCCCACTGGGTCCCTCGTTGTGTAACCAAACACCATAAAGAGCAAAGGAGAACCATCTGTGCGTAATTGCTTGCTCGTCATGTGGCTGAGGGTGACAATTTCTTGTCAAAGATTGTTACAGGCTATGAAACATGGGTTCATCACTTCGAACCTGAAACAAAACGGCAATCAATGGAGTGTTGCCACACCCACTCCCCTACAAAGAAAAAGTTTAAAGCCATACCCTCAGCCGGTAAAGTCATGGTTACAGTCTTCTGGGACGCTGAAGGGGTTATTCTGTTCGATGTCCTTCCCCATGGTCAAACGATCAACTCTGAAGTGTATTGTGCTACTCTTCAGAAATTGAAGAAACGACTTCAGCGTGTTCGTAGGCACAAAAATCAGAACGAACTTCTCCTTCTTCATGACAACGCAAGACCTCACACAAGTCTTCGCACCCGAGAGGAGCTCACAAAACTTCAGTGGACTGTTCTTCCTCATGCACCCTACAGCCCCGATCTCGCGCCGTCGGATTTCCATATGTTTGGCCCAATGAAGGACGCAATCCGTGGGACGCACTACGCGGATGATGAAGAAGTTATTGATGCAGTACGACGTTGGCTCCGACATCGACCAGTGGAATGGTACCGTGCAGGCATACAGGCCCTCATTTCAAGGTGGCGTAAGGCCGTAGCATTGAATGGAGATTACGTTGAAAAATAGTGTTGTGTAGCTAAAAGATTGGGGAATAACCTGGTGTATTTCAATACTGAATAAAACAACCCCTGTTTCAGAAAAAAAATGTGTTGCATTACTTATTGAACTGCCCTCGTAAAACACATTCCGTAAGCCACGAGAAAATTTTCTAGTGGAAGAGTGCGTCAAAATAAGACACTTACAACACTTTTAGCTGTGCAAGTGCGACTCAGAAGAATTGGATCATCATCAAAACGGATACGCTAGTTGCTTTCAAATGGTCATTTGCGCATGGGTTAAAACTTCTGGTCCAGCATGCCCATATTCAATTCTGCAAGTGATTTCCCAGTGAAGTGATACAGTAACAGTTGAATTTTCACTTCTCCATTTTTTGATGTTAGGTTTAGCCCGTCAATGTGTATAGTGAACTCTCAAAACATCAGCATTGTGCTTCAGAAAATCGTCATCAACACGTTGAACAGCTGTTGTATAATGTTAATATTTGTGTATGGTGCACGATTTAGGGACCAGTTTTATTCAAAACCTCTGAAAACTTAAGAGAGAGAGTGTACCAATATTAGTTTTCTAACCTACATTATTTTATTATCACGGCAGTTGTCTCCGCCGTGTTCCATAATACTACGAACTGCGTTACTACGAATTGCGTTACAGTATTTCTCAACACCAACGGAATCTGCAAAATCCAACAAATTCTGGACATTACACAAAAGAAAAGTAAGATTCAGAATTAACATCCCCTGTACCCTGAATTGACTAGAGAGGAACAAAAGCTCAGATTATTCTCATAGGAATCATCCCCACACTCGTCTTAACCGATGTAGACAAACTACGGAAAAGCTAATATGGTTGGCTGAATGGGGATATGAACACGATTCCCCGCGAATGCAAATGCAGCGCATTAACGTCTGCGACACCTGCGTATGACGCAGAAGACCGCAGTAGAAGAGCCACCGGCAAGAATTCTGAGATCCACAGTATTGCGCACCTATTATTTCCGGAAGTTCTTTTGTAACTTAAAAAACCTTCAGAAAAAGTTTGGGAAGTAGTAGGACTGGGTACCGTAAGTGGTCGAGGTACGTAGTTCTAAAGTTGCGTTGGGCAATATACAAACATATGTAATTAAAACTGCTTGTCTTCAAAACAAAAGACAGCACTGCCGTTCTGTGTGTTGTAGATGTAGAATTAGATAGATAGATAGATAGATAGATACATAGATAGATAGATAGATAGATAGACAGATAGACCGACAGATAGATAGTGTGGATGTTTGGGGGTGCAGAGGCGACACGACCCTTAGCCATTTTGAGTATTTTATATAGTGCAGTACGACCTTTTGCACGTGTTTAGGTTTCATGTAAAATGTTTACTTCTGAGTCTGTCTGTGTCAGAGCTCGTTGATTCAGCATGGACATACAAAAGCAGCAGCTTCAACGCTTTTGCAGGTTACCCGAAGTGCCGGATCCGAAGACGTGGTAAAGGTACGAGGAACCGATACAGGTAAGGGTGCCACATCGTGACGGTACTTCTTCATGATACATAGAAAAGCGTAACGCTGTTGACACCAGTGTCGACAGCTCACCAGTTACGATACTGACGCACTGAGGAAAACTGTGGAATGCGCACCTGCACAAACTGCATAGAATGGACCCCACAATTACTTTCGTTCAGAACGACATTGAAAGGGTCATTAGATCATCACGAAAAACTTCTCTCCGCAGCTAGTGGTCTAGTACTCGGCGTCGCTACATTAGATGGGGGGAGGGGGGGGCATGTTCGATTCCTGGCAGGACTTGAGATTTTCTTCCCTCAAGGACTGGGTGTTTATGTTGTCTAAATATATCATCTCATCTTCACCGACCCGAAGGCCCCCAAAGTGGCGCCAGACAGCCTTGCATTGGGCGGCCGAACAGCCCCAGATAGTGATGTTGCCCATTCACCCATTCATTCAGGGTTATGGAGAATGGGGAAACATCACGCTTGCAGATGACACAAGGATACAACTTAGGTGACAAAGACGACAAATAAAGTGGAGGACGCGGTTCACAACACCAGCATATTGAGAACGTGCATACATTTGTAGGCGGTGGTTCAAATGGCTCTGAGCACTATGGGACTCAACTGCTGTGGTCGTAAGTCCCCTAGAACTTAGAACTACTTAAACCTAACTAACCTAAGGACATCACACACATCCATGCCCGAGGCAGGATTCGAACCTGCGACCGTAGCAGTCGCACGGGTTGTAGGCGGTGGTGTTTTGAGCTAGCATTATGCACGGTTGTGGTACTCCGTCCATACCAGTGACGGGCGTAAACAACCCAACGCATGCCATTAAAATACATCGACCATTTGCACAACTCTTTCTGAGAGGAACGATGTGCTGAATTCAGTTTTCGTCGACCGATAATGCTCGCCTTTAACTGAGTTACATCAGTGAGGAAGTTCGTGTGTGAGATGGGTACGTAAACTGACCATTCACCAGACAAGGTCTGCACAAAGCACGTTGCCGTTTGCAACCTCCTAAACGTTACTAAACTTCTGGTTATTCAATTCGGTTACCCACCAGCTGTGTACTTTGACAGTTTATCAACTCTCATGGAACTAATTTCGAAGTAGTTGTTAGGCTGGTGGTTGCTGTGGTGGTGTGATCATGATCGGTACTGTACTTCCGATTTCAGATATAGTTGGCCTGTAGAAGGTGCCTGAAGATGGGATTCATCTATCCCGAAAGCGATTTTTCATGTTGAGTTAATGTATTTAAAAGAATGACAAGACAATCTAACAGACATAAGTATTACAGCTGAATTATACAACATTGCTATGAACTCTACAATCTTTATCACTAAAACATTTACCATGTCCCACTTGCAGGTTACTTATACATTGCGTTAGGGGTATATTGTGATAATTGGTATCTTATTATGTACCGAAATCAGTGTGCTAGTTGTTTTGTATTTATATCTAACAGTCTTGCCCCAAACGCATTACATAATTTATTACCTGAAGTTTTACGCACAGTGGTGACTGCGCCATGATGTGAACTACGTCTGTCAGCAGAGATTATCCGCATTTACACACTTCAACACCTGACCTATTGCCCAGGGGAAAATAAACATTATTGGCTCACCTGTGCCATGCGTACCCGGAGGCACCAACCAACCTGAAAACATACTACTCGTAACACCTACAATTATTTGTCTGTAAATGTAGTAAGAACTGATGTAGCGATGTTTAGAACCCTGTCCTCAGTCATCAATAGAAATATATGCGCTGATGCCCCTAACGTACTGGATAAAAGCTTCCAGGACGGTATCCATATACACTCCTGGAAATTGAAATAAGAACACCGTGAAGAATTCATTGTCCCAGGAAGGGGAAACTTTATTGACACATTCCTGGGGTCAGATACATCACATGATCACACTGACAGAACCACAGGCACATAGACACAGGCAACAGAGCATGCACAATGTCGGCACTAGTACAGTGTATATCCACCTTTCGCAGCAATGCAGGCTGCTATTCTCCCATGGAGACGATCGTAGAGATGCTGGATGTAGTCCTGTGGAACGGCTTGCCATGCCATTTCCACCTGGCGCCTCAGTTGGACCAGCGTTCGTGCTGGACGTGCAGACCGCGTGAGACGACGCTTCATCCAGTCCCAAACATGCTCAATGGGGGACAGATACGGAGATCTTGCTGGCCAGGGTAGTTGACTTACACGTTCTAGAGCACGTTGGGTGGCACGGGATACATGCGGACGTGCATTGTCCTGTTGGAACAGCAAGTTCCCTTGCCGGTCTAGGAATGGTAGAACGATGGGTTCGATGACGGTTTGGATGTACCGTGCACTATTCAGTGTCCCCTCGACGATCACCAGTGGTGTACGGCCAGTGTAGGAGATCGCTCCCCACACCATGATGCCGGGTGTTGGCCCTGTGTGCCTCGGTCGTATGCAGTCCTGATTGTGGCGCTCACCTGCACGGCGCCAAACACGCATACGACCATCATTGGCACCAAGGCAGAAGCGACTCTCATCGCTGAAGACGACACGTCTCCATTCGTCCCTCCATTCACGCCTGTCGCGACACCACTGGAGGCAGGCTGCACGATGTTGGGGCGTGAGCGGAAGACGGCCTAACGGTGTGCGGGACCGTAGCCCAGCTTCATGGAGACGGTTGCGAATGGTCCTCGCCGATACCCCAGGAGCCACAGTGTCCCTAATTTGCTGGGAAGTGGCGGTGCGGTCCCCTACGGCACTGCGTAGGATCCTACGGTCTTGGCGTGCATCCGTGCGTCGCTGCGGTCCGGTCCCAGGTCGACGGGCACGTGCACCTTCCGCCGACCACTGGCGACAACATCGATGTACTGTGGAGACCTCACGCCCCACGTGTTGAGCAATTCGGCGGTACGTCCACCCGGCCTCCCGCATGCCCACTATACGCCCTCGCTCAAAGTCCGTCAACTGCACATACGGTTCACGTCCACGCTGTCGCGGCATGCTACCAGTGTTAAAGACTGCGATGGAGCTCCGTATGCCACGGCAAACTGGCTGACACTGACGGCGGCGGTGCACAAATGCTGCGCAGCTAGCGCCATTCGACGGCCAACACCGCGGTTCCTGGTGTGTCCGCTGTGCCGTGCGTGTGATCATTGCTTGTACAGCCCTCTCGCAGTGCCCGGAGCAAGTATGGTGGGTCTGACACACCGGTGTCAATGTGTTCTTTTTTCGATTTCCAGGAGTGTATATAGCTGAATATATCTGCAAAATGATTCTCTATCATAATAGGTTTTCTACTAAACTGGCTTATCAAAAAATAGTTAATATCGGTTTGGGTCTTGAACCGTAAATTTTTTTGATATATCAACAGGGACAGGTGAAAGTGTGTGCCCCGACCGGGACTCGAACCCGGGATCTCCTGCTTACATGGCAGACGCTATATCCATCTGAGCCACCGAAGGCACAGAGGATAGTGCAACTGCAGGGACCATCTCGCGCACGCCTCCCGCGAGACGCACATACTCACCTTATATGTCCACACACTACATTCGTAGTGTCCCTAACCAACACACTCATTACTCGTGGAAGACATTCTTAGCAAGTCCCGTAAGAGTTCGGGGAATATGTGTGCATCCACACAGGAGGAGGAGGTCATGGCTGGTATTGTCAGAACTATATACTTATATGGTCATGGTGTCTGTTCTTTCGGACACCATTCATAACCTCCAGGCGTCTAGAACGAAATTAGAATAATATAAGGTGAAAATCTGGGGGTGTCGCGGGAGGCATGCGCGAGATAGTCCCTGCAGTCGCACTATCCTCTGTGCCCTCGGTGGCTCAGATGGGTGCCGGCACGGTAGCTCAGCGTGTTCGGTCAGAGTGCCGATTGTCCTCTGTAATAAAAAAAACTGAGTACAGGAATCAACGATCAACTTGAACGAACGCCATGTCACGTCCGCACAGACCAAACGCAACGAATTATAGTGAAAAAAAAAAAAAAAGATGGATAGAACGTCTGCCATGTAAGCAGGAGATCCCGGGTTCGAGTCCCGGTCGGTTGGCTGATTGGGGTTTAAAGGGACCAAACAGCAGGGTCATCAGTCTCTTCTTTCAAATGCGGTCCATTCGGAGAGTGTGACATCTCAGAGGAGAGTGTGACATCTCAGAAAGTCAGAACGATAAAAGGGAAAAGGCTAAAAAACTTAAAAACTGCAGTCATGTCGTCAATGGTAAAAACAGAATGAGGTAAGTCAGCAAGAGAGCGACCCCAACACTATGCTAGAGGCAGGAAATATTCCACCTCTGAAGCAGTAGAGGCAAGACCACCTGCTATTTAAAAGCGTGCAACCGCTAGAATTTAGAAGTGTGTATGGGAAAAGGAGACTAACCAATCCTAAAAAGTGATAAAACAGAGTAAAAGAGGAAGAAAAGAGGATCTCGGCCAGGGAGGGGAGTCGGGAATCTCCAGACACAGAGTCCCGGTCGGGGCATACATTTTCGGACATGTCCGAAAGAACAGACACCATATCCATATAAAAACGGTTGAAGTGGCTCTGAGCACTATGGGACTTAACATCTGAGGTCATCATTCCCCTAGACTTAGAAGTACTTAAACCTAACTAACCTAAGGACATCACACACATCCATGCCCGTAGCAGCAGCGCGGTTCCGGATTAAAGCGCATTAACCCTTCGGCCACAGCGGCCGGCCCATATCCACATAAGGTTTTTACGTGCTTAACGTCAAATAAATATTACAGTAAGTCATTTGTGAAGAAATAATACACGGTAGTTCGATGCTTTACACACACGGGGGTGGGTCAGTTGCTGATGCTATTAGAGTTACGTAGAATAAATGGGACCTCCTCCCTCAAAACATCGTCAATGTACTGGCAGTGAGCCTCCCACAGCGAGAGAGAGAGAGAGAGAGAGAGAGAGAGGGAGAGAAAGAGAGAGACACACACACACACACACACACACACACACACACGACACGACACGACACTGCAGTGCCTGTGTTATCTAAATTATGACGCAATGTTCCTTCAGACATGTGAGAATGTCCTAAGGGGCACTGCATCGTATTTTAGAGTAACATAGGCAATGGAATATCGTATTTATCGGCCAACATTGGGCAAGCGATTTTCAAGTTAAATGACTCTCCTGAAAGGGAATATACATAACGCATGAACGAGTACAGGTTGTAGACACGTTACTGACGACATATGGAAGTTTGAGTTTGGTAGTGAGTCGTTCAGATAGCCAAATGGTAAGGCGAACTGAGCCGTGGTAAAAATTGCTGTTTTGAAAAGCGCGCCGCAGTGCGTAGTGTGAAGCAGTCGCCCTCCGTTTCTGGCGGTGGCGCCGCTGTGGCAATCACAGCTTTGGTGTCTCCCTCTGGTGGGAAAGGGGAAAGGTTGCCTGTTCACGTGCATTTTAGGGGCGCTATGAGCTCGCCAGTAAGTCAGTCTGGAGTCAGTCTTTCGTCCCCAGCTTGCTCGTCTGTCTCTCGTCCGCATTTGTGAGGCTGTTAGTGTCTGTCGTTCGGAGCTGCCTCTGTAATGTTTGTCGGATTTGGTGTGTTAACGAATTTATTGCTTGGGGTGTAGCGGCCTAATACCTGAAATATGTTTCGATCTTGCCTATCATCTTGAGAGGCGGTATCTGTGTCCTGTAGGGCATGTTAATTTGTTTGGCCAACCTTGTATAATTTTATATAAGATTGCATTTCATGAGCTGTTTTTTTTAAATGGTCATTTTAGTATATACAGTTGCCACCCTTCCACCGTAATATAGGGAAGCAGCCTACTCACGCCGTAGTAAATTCACATCAGTCTTTCCATTGTGTGCCAGCCAGTCCGCTGTAACTAGCTCTGACGTCATAAATGTTGCGCAATACTTTAAAAATCAAGTAAATAACCTGAAACGGTTCTAGCATGTCAGGAGTAATACTAAATTAATGTGTGTTGAATATCAGTTCGATAACTTTAAGCATTTTCGAAATTTGGACTTTTTCTGTAAAAATCATTGGCGCAACAGAAAAGAGCTCGAGAGTTAAAAATTTATATTTAGATTCCTTTTCCAAAATAATTTAATAGAAACAGAACTTTGGATCTCACAAATTAAAAATTTTGTTGAAATTCATAATTTTCTGGTTTTTGTCTTAAAAATTAAGGAAGCAAGACAGATTAAGTAGGCTAATAAATAAGGCTAGGATGTTTATACTTAAGGAGAATGGAGATCCGCTATAACCATAAAGATGTGAGAAATTTCAACTGAATGACTATAAAACTATAGTGATAGCGTATCTCCAAAGGGCAAGTTCAGAGCTCGTCTACTACGTGTAGTGTAATTAAATTAATTCTCTCGCCCAAAATATTTAACTTAGCCACGTCAAACTCTTATTATGATTACTTACCTGTGTGCTGAATGCACATTTAAATTGAGAGCTTCATCGGCCATCAGCAAAAGAAGCTATGATTTATTCAATAACTTAATGTGGTGCATTACTAGCCCAGCGGCTAGTCGGGAGAGCCGATTTGATCAGGCGCGAGGAAGCAAGGCCCCAGTTCTCTCCAGACTCTGAATAGCACACCATCTATGTCGGGAGTCACGCCGCGTCGGTATCATTGCTATAAACAGCCTCGGATGCCGTATCAAGTTACTCGGGATACGCGTAACCATGAAATCATTTTCGAGAGAAGTGTTAATTCTGGGATGACTAATTATCTATCTTCAGTTTGCGTATGTCGTATTTTCACGTGCAGTCGCGGGACAGACATTCTACCATTATTTAGCGTGGCGTTTGATGAACATTATCATCAAATTATGGCGAGCATTCATTGAAATATTTAATTTGGACAGTTATAGTCGCATCAGCGCATTAGACTCTGAACTGCTCTGGCAGTTGGATTGTGTGTATTCCTTTGTTTTTCACCTGTGACTTTCAGAATATAGTGAGCAATTTTTAGAAAATCGTTTTTTGATTATTAATCCCAGACAATCTCCTAATTTCTCAGAGCTATAAGCTGCAGCTATAAGGGTGTTTCTCAGATGAAGTGGGCACTAGGAATTCTAATTACAGGCTTCACGTTTTGCTAATCACTTTCTGGTTGCCAATATTGTAGTTAGAGAGCCAGTGTTGAGAACGGCAAAAGACAGCATAAATAAGAAGAACATTAAATAACAACAATTAATTCCACTCGCCGCCCCCACATATGGTTAATCGGCCGTGAAGTGTTTCTACATTACATTTAAACAACATAATTCCACCCGCAGCCCCACATATGGTTAAACGGCAGGAATTGCATCTTTTCCCCATACAAAACATTTTTATTGAATAACAACATTAATAACCACTCGCCGCCCCAAAGTAAGACTTTTCTTAGAAGTTAAAATCAAGTTGCGCCTTCGGTGGCAAGTTAATATTTTAATTTTAATGTTTTGTACCATTCCCATCCCTCCTACGGGGTGCATAGTTTGTGTGCTTGTGTGAGTTGTTAGTTTACAGTAATCTGGTGTGTTGCAGATTTGCACCAGTGTAGTGTTGTGGATTGGCCAGAGCGCCAACCCACAATAGAGGAAGCCGAAAGGCACGCGTTTAAGCTCACGCAGGATGGCGTGAGGTCTGGAACAGGACAAGTAATGAAGACTAGCAAATAAAGTACGTAGCTTCTGGAATACTTAACTTTAATCCATAATTGGTGAACATCGCTCTTGACATGCATCACAAGATAAATAGCAATTGATAATGGCGCCTTGCTAGGTCGTAGCAAATGACGTAGCTGAAGGCTATGCTAACTATCGTCTCGGCAAATGAGAGCGTAATTTGTCAGTGAACCATCGCTAGCAAAGTCGGCTGTACAACTGGGGCGAGTGCTAGGAAGTCTCTCTAGACATGCCGTGTGGCGGCGCTCGGTCTGCAATCACTGACAGTGGCGACACGCGGGTCCGACGTATACTAACGGACCGCAGCCGATTTAAAGGCTACCACCTAGCAAGTGTGGTGTCTGGCGGTGACACCACATGTAATCTTTCAGAGGCTGTTGTGAGCGGTCGTGACTACGGCCGTGTCAAAAGGAAGCGGCAAGGTTCTCTGCCCGAAAGCTCATACAGTCAAAACTTCTCTCTTTCTGTATCTGAATAAATTGTAACTTGATATTTAGAGGGTGCTTTCTGATTATAATTTTAAGTCTGTTTCTTTTAAAAAAAGCTTCTAGGCACTAGTAAAGCAAATAAATTCCCATTTGTTAAAAGCAATTTGGTTATGATTTCATCAGTTACTCCCTGGCAACTACTTCCAAGCTTACGTAGTGTGATTAAATGTGTTAATGCTCTTGATTACAGCTGATGGTTGTCTATATAATCGCAGTTGCGAATACATTTCATGCGAGAGAGAGAGGTGAATGATGTTAGAGAAGGCCATACATAGATAGAAATGGCCACGTTTTATCACAAAATTCCCACATTATAAGCTGGTCACTGTTGTTCATTTGCGAGAAATATTTTGCTATTTGTACCGCATGCTTGATAAGCCTAACTGCTTTCTTTAGATGTGTAAATAATCCCACAGCAGTGTTCATTTGGTATATGGATCCGAGGCAGTCGACAGACTGGCGGTAAGGCGGTTGCGTGTGCCTTTCATTGCAGGAGCGCGCTTTCTTCAAACAGATCTGTCGGCGACGTAGTCGGTTCTGCGCTAAGAGAGCAGGAGACGATGGAAAGGCGTGGGGAGAGGAGGGAACAAGTGTTTACGCATCTCCCCAGCTGGCACAACAAACAGCCGGCTAGCGCCGTGGCCGCTAATGGAACACAACGGTGGACCACCGAGGAGCAAGGCACGTGTCCTGTCCTCTCCCCCCCCCCCCTGTCCTGTCGCGTCGTCAATACTCTGCGGCCCTCTGGGACAGTGTTGAGTGTTAACTGCCCTTTACAGACAGCTGCTGCCAATGCCCCAGCTGCCGCTGCCGCCCCCGCACACGTCACAGAGGGAGTCGAGGGGCTGCGGACTTCACTTGGCCGCGTAACCAAAGGTGACAAATGCCTATAACGTACTTCATGTCACCGAACTATCTGTTTAATACGTCATGATTGCAAAATACTGTCACCAATTATTTACAAAGGACTGAAAAACTTGGTGGAAGCTGACCTCGGAGAAGATTGGTTTGGGTCTTGGTTTAATTTAAAGAAAGCTTCCAATAATATTAACTGGAATGCACACCCTGAAATTCTAAAGGTAATGAGGGTAAAGCACAAAGAGTGAAATTTCATATACAACATGTGCAGAAACCGACAGCAGTAGTAAGAGACGAAGGTTACAAAAGGGAAGCTTGCTCCAAAATGTGCGCGCTTACGGTCTATCCGATGACATATGCGGTTGGATAGAAAGTTTTCTAACAGACAGAGAGTAGTATGTTGTCTTGAATGGGGTGACTTCAACAGAAACAAGCGTAACTTCAGGGGTGCCCCAGGGCAGCGTAATAGGTCCGCTGCTTTTTACGATTTACATAAACGATTTGGTTGATGTTATTGATGACAGCGGCATTAGACGGTTTGCCGATGACGCTGTAGTCCACAGGAAAGTAGTACCATGCGAAAGTTGTGAACAAATCAATGAGAATTTGCAGAAAATAAATGCGTGGTGTAATGACTGGCAGTTATCTCTCAATATTAGTAAGTGTATCCTACTGCGTGCAACAAGCCAAAAATCCCCATTAATGTACGGGTACAAAAATTCCCTGACTTTGGAAGCGGTACCATCCGTCAAGGATTTGGGCGTAACTATTTGAAATGATCTCAAATGAGTAACGGGCAAGGCCGACTCTAGATAGCTGTTTATTGGTAGAATTCTGAAGCGATGCAGTCCTTCAGCAAAGGAAATTGCTTACAATACGTTAGTTCGTCCAGTCTAACCATCGCGAGAGCGTTACAAATCTCATACAAAGTTTTAAGTGGGGCACACTTGCAGATAGACGACGTGCTAAACGGATGGGGCTGTTCACTAAATTCCGAAATCCGATCTTCGCAGAGGATGTAGAGCATATATTATTACCACCAACCTTCAAATTGGTTCAAATGGCTCTGAGCACTATGGGACAACTGATGTGGTCATCAGTCCCCTATAACTTGGAACTACTTAAACCTAACTAACCTAAGGACATCACGCACATCCATGCCCGAGGCAGGATTCGAACCTGCGACCGTAGCGGTCTCGCGGTTCCAGACTGAAGCGCCTAGAACCGCTCGGCCACTCCGGCCGGCCCACCAACCTTCAAATCGCGCAATGATCACCATTCAAAGATACGGGAAATTAGATCTCGTACTGAGGCGTTCAGACAGTCGTTTTTCCCTCGCGCTATCCGGGAGTGGAACAGGGGTGGGGAGGAGGAGGAGGGGGGAAATATGACTTCGGCGTGAATTGTCCCCTCCGCCACACACCGCTTGGTGGTTAGCGGAGTATGTATGTAGATCTAGATGTAGAAGGAAGTGACACACGGTTATACTCAATCCCCAGTGTTATCAAATGTATACATTAAGCAAGCAGTAAAGGAAACTAAAAGAAAAATATTTGAAATAGGAATTACAGCTCTGGGAGAAAAACTTTAAGGTTCGCCGATGACGCTGTAATACTGTCGGAGACGGCATATGACTCGGAAGAGCGTCTGAGCGGAACAGATAGTGTCTTGGAAGAAATATACAAATTTAATATCAACAAAACGTAAAACTAGGGGAATAGAATGTAGTCGAACTAAATAAGGTCATTCTGAGGGACTTGGATTAGGAAATGGGACACTGAAAGTACTAGGTGAGTTTCTGCTATTTGGACATAGTGGTTGTAGTAGAGGGACACAAAATTCAGAGCCGCGTGGTCTTTGGCGTCTTGTCACGTTTCGCGCGGCTCATGATGTACAGCAAGAGGTATTTACCGAAACTAATATGCACTTTCTCATAATTAACACGCTGCTAATCAGTTTCGTAACTATTTATTTCCAAACATGCTTCGAAGAGTCATCATGGAGTGGACTATTCGGAAACTATAGTGAAGTAGCAGGAACGTCTACAGATGTGTGAACATTCCAATGGGCCACATTTACGCAAAACGAACGTGTCTGCATCAATCTCTCTCTCTCTCTCTCTCTCTCTCTCTCTCTCTCTCTCTCTCTCTCTCTCTCTGGCTGATTTGAGGCACGCTGCCACGGGATGGCAGGTCGGCAATTGTTCAGTGTTGAGAAATTGATAATTTTTTCTCCGTCTCAGTTACTTGAATATACAGTTTTTACTGCAGCGGTTACCGCTTTAGGGCTGACAAACCTTTTCTCAAACCTCAAACCTTGTTATTAACGAGTCATACGATATGGTGCCAAAAGGTGGCACCAGTAACTTCTGCTCAGAAAGTCAAACTGTCTGTAACAGGTACTCTGATATTAGCCTGTGTGTCTATTGTTGCACCTGACTGACAAAACCAGACCGCATACGTAAGTGACTGCTAGGTTATTCATTCTTAAATTGATTGTAGTGTCATGGCTTTGAAAATAATTCTTCAGGAGTGTACAAGGAACGGAAGTTTAAGAAATCTGAAATGGAATCGCTTGCTGTGCCAAGATTTGAAACGGCATCGACAACTGCAAAAGTAAGAAACACTGAACACGAAAACAATGGTCTGAGATTACGCACACTCACATAGCGTTGTACCTCACGAGACACAGTATGACCTAGCACGAGGTGCGGTATTCAGACGTCTCCCTGCCAACTTCAATACTTCCCTCAGCAAATACAATGGTGCAGACGGAAAGAGGATTAAGCAGCGTTGCACCCGCATATCTAACGCGATCGAAATATGCCATCAATACAAAAAGCTATGCAACTCTCATATCTAATGTAGTCTCAGAAAATGTCACACAGCTATCACCAGGAATCGCGAGTAGAAAGGCTAACTCCCTACTTCAGTATGTTCTCTTTCTGCGAAGCAGCTGACACGTTCAGTTGACTTGCTTTTTAGATATCAGAATACTGGGCTGTGCAAGCAATATGCGGGCACCCGCACGATCATTTCCTCCACAAACGTTCGCTTTGAAAGACTGAAACAGTTTCCGGGCTGGCGAGCATACCACCGGGAAGTCAGTCAGTCTCTCTCCCTCTCCCTCTCTCCCGCCCACGCCCCCCTCCTCCGGCCCGCGCGCGCGCGCGCGCACACACACACACACACACACACACACACACACACACACAAAATTTGCACGCCATACAGTATATGCCAGCGAAGCAGCGGGCGCTAAGCCAGTCATTAAAATCGTTGTTAGAAATAAGCTGAATGAATTGTGCTACTGAGTCTTATTCCATAGTTATATTAGACGCTTTTAAACTAATTATTTATCTTTCATCATTTAAAAAATAACAATGTTGAAAAACTTTTTTTTTATTTTTCAAGTTTAGTTGGGGACGTCGTTGATGGCAGGTAGAGGGAGAGGAGGAGCGCGGGGAGTCAGCTAATACCTGAGTGCCCTCTGGAGTAATGCTCCCGAAAAACTCAGGAACCACTGCCCTCGGTATTCTTTGCATTTGTTGACGTAGGGCAGCACTCTGGCCACCCGTCCTTGGTTCGACATACTGCAGCGCTCGGCACTAAGGCCCCGCCCGAAGGGATGGTGCGTTCCACCAGGAGAATCCTTTCTTCCGCGCTGAAAGCCAAGACGGACTCGCAGTGAAGCCGAAACAGCCCGCGGCAGACCTTAGTGGCGCGCCCGCGGAATGCTGCCAACGTCGTTGCGAAGGCTTTCGCGGATATGACGGGGGGCTGCTTTCAGGAATAAGAGCCACCGCGTATGGAAGGGTAGGGGGGGGATAAGAGGAGAGGGAGGGGGGGGGCCCGGGAGGTAGAGGAACGAAACACGTGCGCCGGGGGGAAGTGCGCGAAAGCCCGAAGTAACGACGGGAGTGGCTCGTGCTGTTACAGTGGCTGTGGCCCGCAGCACACGCCGGCATGCCCCCCCCCCCCCACCCCCGGGCTGCATCATCACATCTGTATGCAGGCGCCGGCCGCTGTTCCCACGGAAGCTGCGGGCCACCACAGGGGCGGCGAGAGACAGAGCGGTCGGCAGGGACTAACAGGTTGCCCGTCTTGTACTACCGCGACACGAAAGGGGTCGATCGAGTTATTTACAAACTACACTACTCGCCATTAAAATCGCTACACCACACAGATGACGAGCTACAGACGCGAAATTTAACCGACAGGATGAAGATGCTCTGATATGCAAATGATTAGCTTTTCAGAGCATTCACTCAAGGTTGGCGCCGGTGGTGACACCTGCAACGTGCTGACATGAGGAAAGTTTCCAACCAATTTCTCATACACAAACCGCAGTTGACCGGCGTTGCCTGGTGAAACGGTGTTGTGATGCCTCGAGTAAGGAGGAGAAATGCGTACAATCACGTTTCCGACTTTGATAAACGTCGGATTGTAGCCTATCGCGATTGCGGTTTATCGTATCGCGACATTGCTGCTCGCGTTGGTCAAGATCCAATGACTGTTAGCACAATATGGAATCGCTGGGTTCAGGAGGGTAATACGGAACGCCGTGCGGGATCCCAACGACCTCGTATCGCTAGCAGTCGAAATGACACGCATCTTATCCGCATGGCTCTTTTGTGCAACTACGTCTCGATCCCTGAGTCAACAGATGGGGATGTTTGCAAGGCAACAATCATCTGCACGAACAGTTCGACGACGTTTGCAGCAGCATGGACTATCAGCTCGGAGACCATGGCTGCGGTTACCCTTGACGCTGCATTACAGACAGGAGCGCCTGCGATGGTGTACTCAACTACGATCCTGGGTGCACAAATGGCAAAACGCGATATTTTCTGATGAATCCAGGTTCTATTCACAGCATCATGATGGTCGCATCCGTGTTTGGCGACATCGCGGTGAACGCAGATTGGAAGCGTGTATTCGTTATCGCCATACTGGGGTATCACCCGACGTGATGGTATGGGGTGCCATTGTTTACACGTCTCGGTCACCTCTTGTTCGCATTGACAGCACTTTGAACAGTGAACGTTACATTTCAAATGTGTTACGACCCCTGGCTCTACCCTTCATTCGATCCCTGCGAAACCCTAAATTTCAGCTGGGTAATGCACGACCGCATGTTACAGGTCCTGTACGGGACTTTCTGGATACAGGAAATGTTCGACTGCTGCCCTGGCCAGCATATTCTCGACATCCCTCACCAATTGAAAACGTCTGGTCAATGGTGACCAAGCAACTGGCTCGTCACAATACGCCAGTCACTACTCTTGATGAACTGTGGTACCGTGTTGAAGCTGCATGGGCTGCTGTACCTGCACACGTCATCCAAGCTCTGTTTGACCCAATGCCCAGGCGCATCAAGGGCGTTATTACGGCCAGAGGTGGTCGTTCTGGGTACTGTTTTTTCAGGATCTATGCACCCAAATTGCGTGGAAATGTAATCACTTGTCAGTCTTAGTATAATATATTTGTCCAATGAATACTCGTTTATCATCTGCATTTCTTTTTGATGTAGCAATTTTAATGGCAGTAGTGTACTTTTCGTGGCGTAATATTGTGTGTAGTGGTTTCTTGACCACTGAACTCTTAGAGCGTACTTCTGTCGACACCGGTATGATGATGTGCTACGTATATCTGGAACTTCCTGAGCTCACCGCGCCTTTTTCAGGCGGGGGAATTGTCTTGCTGTTAACGATCTACAATACCGAAGTACTACCGGCCATGCGCCAGAACGCGAGGAGGGAGTCGTCTAAGGCGGCGGGCCAAACACTCCCGTTTTCACTCTTCTCTATTCTATTGTGCTCTTCAGTCCAGAGACGGGTTTGATGCAACTCTCCATGCTACCCTATCCTGTGCGAGCAGCTGCATCTCCTAGTGTAACTACTGCACGAAGTCACCATGTTGATGGAAGTGATAAAAGATCTGTAGGAACTGGGAGGCACAGAAAGAGACTTAAAAGACCGAACATCTCTCAGTATCATGCTTAAGGAAGTGTCGTTCCACCACAAACCACCAAGGGAGAAGACATGTGCTCTCTGCACAGTGGAGAGAGAACGATACAATCAGAGGAAGCGCAACTACAATAGCTGAATGTCGTGCTCCTTAGTCGACATGTACGAAAAAAGGCGGTGCGTGGGTGCGTGCGTGCGAGCGCGCGCTTTAAAACGGCCAGATAACGACTGTTTCGTCATTTGAAAACATTGCACTGAAGAACAGGGTAAGAGAATTCAGTGACGGAAGTACATGAAAGCAGCTGAAATAAAAATACAGTATAACCTTGTTAGCGCGAACTCGCGTAAGACGAACTCACGGTTAACGCGAAAAAAATATTGGTCCCGCCAGGAATACATTAGTTCTTATCGTATGTTTTATCGGTTAACACGAATTTCGGTTAAGGCGAATTACGAACTCTGTTTCAGTTCCTAGCGTAATTAAATTCCACTGTAAGACAAACTTCCGACCTTAGAGTATTCTAAAGCGTAATTTTTTTCCCGAAATGAATGTAGGAAATGTAGCTACAAATCTAATTATACTTATTGTTGACTCGTTAACGTATTGTACGTCGGTAGCCGCGATTATCACCTCAACAATGTGTGCAGCAACATTTAGGAATGTACTCAGTGCCAGATGTGACAGGCTGTATGGAGTTGGAATACTGAATAAAAAGTACAGTTACAACAGGTACCGTAGCACGCGAAAATGGCAATGAGAAAACAGACAGCTCTAAATGTACAGTTAAAGCTTAAAATTCTAGATGAAGTGAACCGTGGTACCAAGAAAACAGCAATTGCAGAGCAGTTTGGTATACCTAAATTATTAAGAATCGAGAAAAAATTATTAATGTTGCGGCATCAGGTTCTGGAAACAAATCTAAACGACTTCGTACCGCCAAGTATGAAGACATCGAGACGTTACTGCTAGAGTGGTTCAATCACATGTGTGCATCTAACATACCTTTAACTGGCCCTGTGATTCAGTCAAAAGCAAATGATATTCTGAAGATAAGGGCATCGAAGACTTCCGTTGTTCTGCTGGTTGGTTGTATCGGTTCCAAAAGAGACATTCAATTTCATCTGTACAAATTTGTGGTGAAGCAAATAAAGTTGGTGAAGAAAGTGCGAACAGCTGGTTGCATGAATTCAACCGAGTGAGGGAAAAGTATGCTTCGTGTGATGTGTTTAACATGGATGAAACTGTATTTTTCTACAATCTTTTTCCAAATCACACCCTGGGGATAAACGGTGATAAGTGTCACGGTGGAGCCGGCCGCGGTGGTCTAGCGGTTCTAGGCGCGCAGTCCGGAACCGCGCGACTGCTACGGTCGCAGGTTCGAATCCTGCCTCGGGCACGGATGTGTGTCATGTCCTTAGGTTAGTTAGGTTTAAGTAGTTCTAAGTTCTAGGGGACTGATGACCACAGATGTTAAGTCCCATAGTGCTCAGAGCCATTTGATTTGAACCATTTGTCACGGTGGAGCACGAAGCAAACAATGTGACTGTTGTACAGTGCTTTAATGCTGGCGGCAGTGAGAAGTTTCGTCCCTGGGTTATCGGTAAATCCGAGAAACCACGTGGTTTTAAAAATATACATATGGACACTTTACCTTGCATCTACTCTCACCACAAGAAAGCTTGGATCGATGGCACATCATTTCGCAAGTGCCTTCTTCGTTTCAACAGTCGAATGGTTGCTCAAAATAGACATGTTCTTACATTGGACAGATGTACTGCCCATAACGTTCATGATCTGAACCTATCCAACATAAAGGTTCAGTTTTTTGCACCCAACGCCACAAGCCGCCTTCAGCCTTTGGACCTCTCATAAAGAGAGCTTATCGTAAGCGACTTATAAGAGCTGCAATTCGTGCTGCTGAAAACAATAGTTCGTGTTGCTGAAAACAATAGTGCAACCCCAAATTGGAATCTGCTTGACGCAATAAAAGCCATCGCAGCAGCCTGGAACCCAGTATCGCCACATCATGTAGTGAAGTGCTTTAACAGAGCTTGGAGACATAGCAACACTGGAGATGTTTTTTTTTTTTTTGTGGTTTTAGGGCGCACAACTTCAACGGTCATTAGCGCCCAGACTACGTTAGGAATGCACCGCGAGTCACAAGTTTAAAACAGCAACGAAACGGAAAACACGATAAAAGACACACTGACAGGCATAGGATTAAAAAAGAAAACAGCATAATCAAATGTCCTTTGAGAGGGTTGTCAAATTGATAAAATGAAGAACGCGAGCAGCTGCTCGTGGGTCATCCGCTAAAATGGCTTCTACAGTACATGGCAGGCCAAGATCAAGACGCAGGGTGTTAAAATCCGAACAGGACGTTAAAATGTGGCGGACCGTCAGCAATTGCCCACATGGGCAGAACGGCGCCGGCGCAGCCGTCAGCAGATGGCGATGGCTGAACCGGCAGTGTCCAATTCGTAACCGGGCCAAAACTATCTTCTCGGCGGGAGGAGGACGTCCAAGCCACGGGAAGAGGTTTTAAGGCCCGAAGCTTGTTGTCTGTAAGTGCAGCCCAATCGGCATGCCACAACGATAAAATGCGCCGACAAATTACCCTGCTACAATCTGACGAAGGGACACAACAAGAAGCTGTCCGAGGCTGGAGGACCGCAGCCTTGGCCGCGGCATCTGCAGCTTCGTTCCCGGGGATACCGACATGGCCAGGAACCCACATAAAGCTAACCGGAGAACCGACGTCCACCAGCTGCTGAAGAGAGCGTTGGATCCGGTGCACGAAAGGGTGAACCGGGTACGGATCACTGAGGCTCTGGATAGCGCTAAGGGAATCGGAGCAGATGATATATCCAGAATGTCGGTGGCGGCAGATGTAAAGAACAGCCTGATAGAGGGCAAAGAGCTCAGCTGTGAAGACCGAACAATGGCCATGGAGCCGGTACTGGAAACTTTGTGCCCCGACAATAAAAGAACACCCGACCCCGTCATTGGTCTTAGAGCCATCTGTATAAATGAAGGTCATATTAATGAACTTCGAACGAAGTTCGACAAAACGGGAGTGGTAGACCGAACCGAGGGTAACCTCCTTCGGGAGCGAGCAGAGGTCAAAACACTGGAGATGTCCACGAGTTAGAAGATGCCACTTCACCTGATGAATGGAAAGTTCTGCAGGACGTTGCGAACCCTTGGATTACTTTGGAAGAATTCGTTAGTGTAGACGACGATGTTGCCGTATGTGCTTCTGTGGAATCGGATGTGCCAAAAAGCTGTGAACGAGGTGCAAGAAGGGCCACCAGAAGAAAATGAAGAGGAAGAGAATGCAGATACCATTCCACCTACCCTTCAGGAGAGGTTTACAGCCTTGGACTGTTTAGAACAGTTCACTTCAACATCCGACGTCACTACGGGGTTTACGGACGCTATCATTACAACTGGTTGTGAAATTACAAAATATTATCGTTCCCATAAACGTCAGCGAACCATGACCGATTTTTTTCCAAGAAAGTAACGTACATAATTTGTGAGTACTTGGATTTTACAATCACTATAAGTCTACAATAACGTGATTGATAGAGTAGTGTATTACACATTAGTGTACTGCTGTACATGTATACTTATTAAACATTTTTTAACACGAACTCCTGATTTCTCGGTCCCTTCGGATTCGTGTTAACGAAGTTTTACTGTATATGCTAGATGAGAAGTGCTGCAGATACAGGCATTACATGAGTTTTTGCATTACTTGTTTATAGCGCTGGGGTCGCCGATCTCGTATTGGATGTTCAGAAATAAGGAATCACGGCTGTGACCTGTACGAGGGCATTCCCGCTCCTATTCTTTTATTACGAAGCACCAACAGCCAGCGCTGCTGTGTGTGATACTTGTAGAGATGCACACGTTGGCCACATTTCTGCGGAGGGCGCCCCTAATTGTGGAGGTCCCGTGGGGTCCACGCGGTGTTTCGACATGAGAACACACTCGCAATCTGGTCACGGCAGCCAGTGGGGAATTCAGCTGACGTTCCAGCTGTGCGTACATTTACGACCGCGACGCAACATCCTTATAGGTTGGAATTCAGTTTGCGAGTTTTCTACGAAGTAGTGTTCATCATATGCGTAAGAAATACGAGAGGCGTTTCCCCCCCTCCCCCCCCCCCCCCTCTCTCTCTCTCTCTCTCTCTCTCTCTCTCTCTCTCTCTCTCTCTCTCTCTCTCTCTCTCACACACACACACACACACACACACACACACACACACACACACACCTCTATATCCGTCTCTCCCCCCTATCTTTCCCTCCCTCCCCCCTCCCCATATATGAGTTCGTCCTCGAATCTTTCAGAAGAAAAATCCAGTGTCGAAAACAGTATGCAACCTCAATGGATGTCACATAATGGTACTTGCGCTATCAAATATTTTATGCGTCTCGTACTCCACAATTTTTTAAGGTATAATTACGGTAGTATTTGTCAGTAAAAGGTTTCGAGAATGTAAAGTGGCGCCACTTGTTGCAAATTCTCTGAAAAGTAGGCACAGGATATGGTGAAAGATGTGCATTAAATAATGTGCACAAGAAACAAGATGAACGTTGGGTACTTTACTCTTGGCTCAGTAGAGAAAGTCGTGGCTTGCGCCATCAACGCAGAAAACTGAAGACGAAATATCAGCACAACTGCTGTTCAAAATTATTTGTTCTCTGCTAGTTACAATATTTTGATCTTCATCAGGTGGTGCATTTGTATGTCATAATCTTGCTACGTAAGACATTCCTTGACATTCGTAGAATTCGTAACCCCTGCTGCGTTCACCGCCACCACTTAGCAGTATGGTATAAAGTCTGAAGATTGTCAGTTAACTGACCGAAACCGGTAATCACACAAATAAAGGTTCCTTGCGGTCGAGACTGCTTATATTCATTTTAAAATACAAAAAGAAGAAATCTTCTCAAGAATTACTAGCAATCCCTAGTCACAGTTACAACGTCGTGGCTACTGTCATGTAATACGTATATATATTTTACTCTCAGTGTTCAGAATGTTCTTAGAGCAGCGTTTCCCTAATTCTGTTCAGCGGCACACTGGCGTTCAGAGCGAAGTGTGTAAGTGGTTTGCGAAAAACTATTAACAGAGCGGCGATTTTTTCCAACAAGGCACTTCATCTGTAGTGCGCGGCATGTCAGAATTTGGGCTTGACGGGAGGGATGCTCGGACGGTAGAAGCGGTTATGTTCTAGTCCCGGTCCGAATAAAATTTTGTCGCTGTTCGGATGCATTTGATGCAATGCCGGTATGCAGTTGAAATATGAGAATTCTCTTTCATAAACAAGGTCTTTCACCTAAGTACCAGGATTCTCAAAGTGTTCAATTAGAGGAAAAGTCTGGAAACGCTGGCTTAGAGAACGGCAGCTGTTACGTACATAGGTGTTGTAACTAAAATAATGGTGCAAATAAATTTGTGTGTGTCAGTGGTACAAATCATTGTTCGTTATTAGATCTGCAGGTGTGATTTGTAAAGGATTCCACACTCTTAGAGTCCTGTAGTTGTCGCTATGATGTCATGGCGACAAGGTTACTAGGTGATGACATGTTACGCGAGTTAGTACCAGTAAACAGTTGATCATTCGAGACTGTTGGCGGTTTATTAAGACGTACCTCAGGAAGAAAATTCCAATTTCTAAGACTAATCTGATGGTCATCATAACGATGGTGAAAGCGAAATTGTCTATAACAAGGAAAAGTATGAAATCCAAACGTTACTACCAATGATACGACTATTTCACACTTTGTACTACCTACTTTAAATCTCGGTTCGTTGTAACATCCACGAGATAAATTTTAGCTATAGTGCGACGAGAGGAAATTATGCCTCTAACAGTTATAACCATTATCTATCCAACATATGGAAAAACAGTGAAATAAATATTAATTATTTATATAATATTTTATGATGTAATTGGACATATCGATGTGGATCATACAAAGACAATGATAATTGTAAATTCCTTTTATGATCTGCGTTTGTCTTCCTTTGTTTTTACCTTTTGTTGATTGGCTTTTGTAGGCTGCGGACGCAAGACGCATATCAAACTGAGGGCTGTTACTAAATTGTAATTATTTGTTAATTATTACTTGAGAATAGAGTTCATTATTATTATAAATATGAGGGAATAATTATTTGTAACTTTAATTTCTCTCTCAATAAGCATTATCTGTGTTAATTATTTCTTTCCGCTGCAAGGAGCGCAGCCATTGATGATATCGATTAATATTGGGTTTTTATCTGTGTTTTCCTTAGGAAAAATCAAAGGTTTGCTTGATGAAGATTAGTCTAAATAGTGCACAATATGAAAGTAAATTTTAATAAGCATTTCAAATACTTATCCTATTAAAAAGAAAATTTACTCTAACAATAGAAAGTCTCTATCAATTGTCTGCCACCATCTTAACAATTATCTCAGCGGCAAATTCAAATTACGCAACTCTGCAAACATAAATGCCGAAGGTAATAAAAATCTGTAAAAATGAATGTGCACCGGTGGTCCCGAACTCATTTTAATGAAAATAATTCGAATCAGATTGATTCTTTAAAAACAGTGCTCATAGCACGATGCATATAACAAACTTTTCTTGCTGATGTATGGAGCCGAAATAATTTACGCACGAGTTGCGAAGAATATTGTTTCAGGTAACATACGTCGGTGTTGTGCGCGGCTGATATTCGGTGGTTTTAATGATCATTTTGCTGAAGATAACTGTTTCCATCATAATCAATAGTTGTATAGAATCTGTTGTATGAACTGCGATTTAGTGACACACAGCTTACAGACAACACTAACACAACGTTAACTTTGGTTTCTTTAGCAACTTGACTAAATCTTTAGTCGGGAGAAAAAATTATTTAGTAATTACTCAATGTAATGAAACAAGATTATCATTTTCATTTACAAATTAGTTAATACCAAACCACTGAATAGCACTGCGAACGCCACATCGTGTTAAGTAAGTGTGTGACTATAAATGACTACCCAAAAATTGTACGGAATGATAACTACTGAAAATAAAACACTACGTTCTCGCTTGGCATATTGTTCATTAAACAGTTTTGTACGGTACGTTGGTAAATACTTGCTGAAAGAAATTTGGCGCTACGCTTTTCATTTAACTGGTGTACGTTCAGTAAATTTCATAAAACTCCACCGAGGTGAGGTCCTGACAACTCGGTCGTCTAGTGTTTTTACTTGTTACGTAGAATTAGCGACTGTCAAACCATTCACTTGAAGCCTGTAAGTCGATATAGTGCATTTCTCGCCGTTCTTTTAAGCTTGTGTGTGTGTGTGTGTGTGTGTGTGTGTGTGTGTGTGTGTGTGTGTCCAGTTGCGTCATTTTGAGCCGCTGGCACCGAGGCAGTTTAATTAAAACCGGTGCCGGGCAGTACAACGCAGCTGAGGCTAGCTGTCACCGTTGCACGGGACGGAATTCCAATTACACACAGTATACCTACCATCAGCACGTCATTTATACGTCGATACGAGAGTGTGTGCTGTCTCTCTCAGAACTAGCGGCATCTCACCGGCCAATTATTTCACGGTGACTACTACACCGAGCGCGAGTGTTGCAGAAGCAAAGCAAATGGACTCCACTGGGTAGCCATCTTCTCTCTTTTCTTCTAATTTTATGTTTCTATTTCCGTCCTAAAACCAGTTCAGGTGAGTATAGGCATGGTATCTTCCTCGAGATCACAGCCTGTTCTTTACGTAATTGTCGTGCGGTGTGAGAGAGATTAACTACCTATTGACATCTGGCTAACTATTTTTAAGTTTGTTGACATTGTCAACCAGGAGATCCGCAATCTGTTGTAAATTTGTTATTTGTGTTAGGAATTGAAAACCCTTCAAGTCAAGATAGCGCATGAAATGTTCTTTATTTGGACTGATTACCAGTTTCGGCTCACCATCTACCCATCTTCATATCATAAAACATTCTTGATTAGTGTTGGTGCTATTAAGGCTTCACACATCGTTAAAATCTTTCTTAAAATGACAACATCCATACATGGTATGATTAAAAACAGCTTTTCGTGCCGAGTACAGTTGAACGACGGTAACAAGACTTAATAATGGGTATCAGCTGCCATACTATTCCCATCTGTCACATCGCAGCAACCTGCATACGATGAACTCAGTAGCGAAATGGAGTAAATATGCGTCAGTTACTAATGTCTAAGTGCTTAACGCCTTTGTTTCATGACAATCGTTCAATTACACCGCTCACGAAGGATGTCACGTGTGGATGCTGTCATTTTAAGAAAGATTTTAAAGATGTCTAGACTGTTAGCCGAAACTAGTAATCAATCCAAATGAAGATTTCATATGCGTTCTTGACTTCATGCGTTTTCAATACGTAATATAAGCCGGCCGCGGTGGCTAAGTGGTTCTAGGCGCTTCAGTCCGGAACCGCGCGACTGCTACGGTCGCAGGTTCGAATCCTGCCTCGGGCATGGATGTGTGTGATGTCCTTAGGTTAGTTAGGTCATCTTTTATATTCGTTACATTTCTTGATTGGCCGCAGTACCTTCTCTATTATATTTGTCTCCTGGATTTCAAGTTTTTCTGTGAGACTGTCTGAAGTATGTAGGATATTGGAGCATACGTCTGGTAGTGCTTCGTGTTGTGGACTGTTAAGGCAGCCAGTCCACAGTGAAGTAGCCGAAAGGGCACGCGTCAACTCACGCCGTCTGGCGTTAAGTCTGGAACAGGATTCGTAATGAATGTGATAAAGAAAAGAACGTAGCTACTAGAACACTTAACTTTTATCTCGTCCTTTGGTATACAGCATTCTTGATGATACAAGTGAGACTCTTTAGATTCATGAAATGGTACAATTGGCGCCTTGCTAGGTCGTAGCCATTAACTTAGCTGAAGGCTATTCTAACTGTCTCTCGGCAAATGAGAGAAAGGCTTCGTCAGTGTAGTCGCTAGCAATGTCGTCTTACAACTGGGGCGAGTGCTAGTACGTCTCTCGAGACCTGCCGTGTGGTGGCGCTCGGTCTACGATCCTGACAGTGGCGACACGCGGGTCCGACATGTACTAATGGACCGCGGCCGATTTAAGCTACCACCTAGCAAGTGTGGTGTCTGGCGGTGACACCACACTTCGTTTCTGTGTATGGGACACAGACTTTCTGATGGGTAGTAGCCTTGTACTTATATAACTTTTCAAGTACAGTTGGCAGCTGCAGAACAGGAGTGAACACGGCAGGTCTGTATGAGATAACAAGTTTGCTAAACTCAGATGATTCATACGACCAATCAAGGCGTCCGAAGATTGATAATAATTGGCAACCAATGCAGTACAATCGCAATAAAGTCATGAGAAGTTCAGTTGACTCTTATTAGAACAGGTCACGCGTTTCGGGATTACACCCATCTTCAGACATCACAAACGTCAACTCCTTCCTAAGCAACTAAGCGTACAGCCTTGACAACTCAAAGAAAGTGTTCAATAACACATGACGATAACTGCGAGATATGTTACTGGACACTGAGTTGTCAAGGCTGTACGCCTAGTTAGTTAGGAAGGAGTTGAAGTTTGTGAAGTCTGAAGATGGGTGTAATCCCGAAACGCGTAACATTTTCTAATGAAAAGAGTCAATTGAACATCTCATGACTTCATTCCGACTGTACAGCATCGGTTGCCAATTATTAACATAGAAATGATCGCAGGCCTCAGACGGAATTTTATGTCCTGTATATCGTCCGAAGATTGACCTACCCAGCTTTGAAAACGATAGGCTGTATGGCTAAGACAAAGAATACAAAAGTCTTTCGTCGAACAGAGTTTTCTTATTTGATTTTTGCCTAGTGATAGTGTATCTCTTATACAAAAGGTCAGGATGGCGATGCGCTTTTGTCACTGGTCGTTTCACCTTGTGCGGCTGACACAATACTCTTGTGCCTCCGAAAAACATTACCACTAGTGTATTATTTCAGGTTCGTCTGTGGATGCATTTGTGGTTGAACCATATTCCCCACCCCCTCACACCATCACCACACATCTTTTAAATATACTGTATTAGTCAAAATATACCTGATACCAGTATTAAACAAAGTAGTAAAATGAAACTAGTTAAATCCTTTTTTGCATCTGTTTACGGATGACTGACCAGACCACATTTGGAGGACCAGCTTCTGCAATATATTGTAGAACCCAGTCCTCCAAATGTGGTGTAGGCACAGTCCGTCGCCTCCCTGCAAATTCGTCTGTGCGAAAGAGCATATCATCACACCAACACACAACAAGGGCTTGAATCGGCGAAGTTTTGAATCGATGTTTGATATATTTTGTTTTTCTTTTATTTTACTTTTTTGTTGACGAAATCGCGTTTTCTTCCGCAATGTTATAAATCTGTATTGTTTTCTTTATTTTTACTAAACAGTTCTCTGTTTTCGTTACAATTCAACAATTATCGAATAAAACCGGATTTAAACTTCATTTTTCTATAAATACAGTTTACTTGTAAAAGGTAGGACAACTGTGTTAAACAATAATGTTCCGTATGTTAACTGGTCGGAGCACACATCCTCAGTTTTGTGGACGGTTCACCGCTTCCTGTTTTTACGGGACAGTAAGGGACTAAAAAGTTTCCGATGGCTCTGAGACACAGTCAAGCAATATTTTTTGAAAGGGTAAATCACCATTTGACTGTGTACTACAGTATTTACCTTCTGTACTATCTTAGATTTCAGTTTTTATGCCATTATTACGTACAATGCTAGAAGTTCTTAGACCATTACATGTCACATCCGTTAAGGGGACTTAACTTCTGAGGTCATCAGTCCCCTAGAACTTAAAACTACTTAAAGCTAACTAACCTAGGGACATCACAAACATCCATGCCCGAGGCAGGATTCGAACCTGCGACCGTAGCGGTCGCGCGGTTCCAGACTGTAGCACCTAGAACCGCTCGGCCACCCCGGCCGGCAGATATGGTGTTAATGGTGTAAGAACTTTTGTTGCTGTTGTTTGTTGTCTTCAGTCCAGAGACTGATTTGATGTAGCCGTCCATGTTCTCTATCCTGTATAAGCTTCTCCATCTCCGAGTAACTACTGCAACCTACATCCTTCTGAATTTGCTTAGCGTATTCATCCCTTGCCTCCCTCTACGATTTTTACCCTCCACGCTACCCTCCATTACTAAACTCGTGATCCCTTGATGCCCTAGAATGTGTCCTACCAAGCGATCCCTTCTTCTAGCCAAGTTGTGCCACAAATTCCTCTTCTCCCCACTTTTATTCATTACCTCTCCTCATTAGTTACCTGATCTACCCATCTAATCATCAGCATCGTTCTGTAGCACCACATTTCGAAAGCTTCTATACTCTTCTCGTCTAAACAATTTATCGTCCGTGTTTCACTTCCATACATCGCTACAATCCATACAAATACTTTCAGGAAAGACTTCCTGACACTTAAATCTATACTCGATATTAACAAATTTCTCTTGCTCAGAAACGATTTTCTTGCAATTGTCAGTCTACATTTTATATCCTCTGTACTTCCCCATCATCAGTTATTTTACTTCATAAATAGCAGAACTCATTTACTATACTACTGGCCATTAAAATTGCTACACCACGAAGATGACGCGCTACAGCCGCGAAATTTAACCAACAGGAAGAAGATGCTGTGATACGCAAATGATTAGGTTTTCAGAGCATTCACACATGGTTGGCGCCGGTGGCGACACGTACAACGTGCTGACATGAGGAAAGTTTCCAACCGATTTCTCACACACAAACAGCAGTTGGCCGGCGTTGCCTGGTGAAACGTTGTTGTGATGCCTCGTATAAGGAGGACAAATGCGTACCATGGCGATTCCGACTTTGATAAAGGTCGGATTGTAGCCTATCGCGATTGCGATTTATCGTATTGCGACATTGCTACTCAAGTTGGTCGAGATCCGAAGACTGTTAGCAGAATATGGAATCGGTGGGTTCAGGAGGGTAATACGGAACGCCGTGCCGGATCCCAACGGCCTCGTATCACTAGCAGTCGAGATGACAGGCATCTTATCCGCATGGCTGTAACGGATCGTGCAGCCACGTCTCGATCCCTGAGTCAACAGATGGGGACGTTTGCAAGACAACAACCATCTGCACGAACAGTTCGACGGCGTTTGCAGGCGCGCCTGCGATGGTGTACTCAACGACGAACCTGGGTGCACGAATGGCAAAACATCATGTTTTCGGATGAATCCGTGTTCTGTTTACAGCATCATGATGGTCGCATCCGTGTTTGGCGACACCGCGGTGAACGCACGCTGAAGCGCGTATTCGTCATCGCCATACCTGCGTATCACCCGGCGTGATGGTATGGGGTGCCATTGGTTAGAAGTCTCGGTCGCATTGACGGTACTTTCAACAGTGGAAGTTACATTTCAGATGTGTTACGACCCGTGGCTCTACCCTTCATTCGATCCCTGCGAAACCCTACATTTCTGCAGGTTAATTCACGACCGCATGTTGCAGGTCCTGTACGAGCTTTTCTGGATACAGAAAATGTTCGACTGATGCCCTGGCCAGCACATTCTCCAGATCTCTCACCAATTGAAAACGTCTGGTCAATGGTGGCCGAGCAACTGGCTCGTCACAATACGCCAGTCACTACTCTCGATCAACTGTGGTATCGTGTTGAAGCTGCATGGGCAGCTACACCTGTACACGCCATCCAAGCTCTGTTTGACTCAATGCACAGGCGTATCGAGGCCGTTATTACGGCCAGAGGTGGTTGTTCTGGGTACTGATTTCTCAGGATCTATGCACCCAAATTGCGTGAAAATGTAATCACATGTTAGTTCTAGTATAACATATTTGTCCAATGAATACCCGTTTATCATCTGCAGCTCTTCTTGGTGTAGCAATTTTAATGGACAGTCGTGTAACTTAAGCGTCATTTCCTAATCTAATTGCCTCTGCATCACCTGATTTAATTCGACTGCATTCCATTTCCTTTTAGCATTAGATAAATACACAGTTAAATGGTGGTTTACCCTTAAAAAACACCGATTGCAAATGTAAAGAAAGCTATCGTTAAGAGAGAACGCCCAACAGCTATGCAACACATCTCACGTACAGGTAACGCAGGTACGACTGTAGTCTACACTTACAGTAGCTTACAATTGTTTTACAACTCCACGCATGCCACAAAATAAACCAGCGGAGCGCAGATTCCTTGACATTTTTTATTCTTTTTTATTTTCAACTTTAAAACAACAGTTTTGCAAGTGCCGGCGGATTTACGCTTAATGTGGGAAGAGAACAGAGGTACAGCTCCACGCCTTATCATTCTCATTTGACTCAATAACCGTAGTTTTGTACATCCTACTTTCTCTTCCGCCAGAACGCGCTGAAGAGGCAGTTTTGGCAGCAGGTCGCGGCTGCCCGGACAGGGCTGGGTTTCCAGCGGGCACGGCGCTCGTTCGGGTGACGGAGTAGTGTGCCCGTGGCGCGGCGCGGTAATTCGGCCATTAGCGGCGATTAGAACGGGCGCGGTTTGGCGCGCGCGGCCAGAGGGGGGCGACTCTGGAAGAGGAGAGCTGGAGAGCGGCTGCACTGGAGTCAGCCGGCCAGCCCCGGGGACCACTTGTTGCTGCCTGGCTGGCTACTGGCTGCCACACACATTGACCTCATTAAAGGACGCCGCGGTGCAAGCCGCCCGCTCTCGGCCCACTCGCCGATGCTCCGCCAGACCAGCCGCAAGACAAACAACCGGCACCCTTCCAGCAGCGTGGATCGTGTGTACGCCGTAGCTAATTAACCAATCGGGGGCAAGGCTGGAACAAAAACTGCCGAAAAAAGACGACATATTCAGTTTTGTAAAGGACATCATGCGTGCGGTCTAAGGCGCTGCAGTCATGGACTGTGAGGCTGGTCCCGGCGGAGGTTCGAGTCCTCCCTCGGGCGTGTGTGTGTGTCCTTAGGATAATTTAGGTTAAGTAGTGTGTAAGCTTAGGGACCGATGACCTTAGCAGTTAAGTCCCATAAGATTTCACACACATTTGAACAAAGGACATCATGTTCACCTTTTGAGCAAAATCATTTCTTTATGGAAGCCACTATTGCAGTTTCGGGCATATAACCATCATAAAAGTGGAAATAATTGTGCTTCAGCACGTCAAAAACCTGAAATTCGTCAGATATATGAGGCGTATTCAAAAGAAAACAGTACTGTGGGTTTAATTTTTGTCTTTATTCAAAATTGATCACCATAGGCCTGAGCACAACTATTCCACTGTTTCACGTGTTTTAGGATTCCCTGTTCCCAGAATTCCTATGGCTGTGACAGGAGCCAGTTCTCCAATGTGTTCTTCAGTTAGTCCTCCGAGTTGAAACGCTTCCCTCCGAGATGTACTTTTAGCGGATCAGACACTTTGAAGTCGTTGGGCAACATGTCCGGGATGTAGAGTGGATGACTCCTACCACTTCTACTTGACCATTTCAATTCGTAACATTTCGTGATGCAAAAACCCATTAGTTAGTGTGCGACGGACTATTAATACGCCGATAAATGTAAAATACCTGCGCGAGAGATAAATACTCTATGGAATTTAAGCATCTCCGTGCGAACTCGGTAAGGAAGATATACAGGCTGTATTAAGGTATGGCAAAGAGCTAATTATTCCATGTCGGACATTGGAAGAGAGATGTTCTATGTCGGATTGAGAGGAGATTGTCGGAAGCCGCCATTAAGGCAGTAATCTATGTTTTATGGTATTGAAGAAAGTAAATACACACAAAAGCACAAAAGGAGTATCAGGTGTGTAGAGTTCATAATCCTTAACCATTTCAAAAGAAATATTCAGTCATTATAAAGACGCAAGTCGTTCGGAAGTGTTGTATGGTTTGATGGTTCGAACCTGCAGTTTTACACGGTTTTGGGATTCGTCGAGAATATTTCTCCGAGGACCTAAATAATTTCACGAACTAAAGTTGGACGCCACATTCCATGCACATGACATAGAATAGCACTTGCCTGTACCGATCGATTTCCGTAGAGCGATAAATTATCTTTAGCGATTTCAAGTGGAGAAGTTCCAGCAAGGAGACTCAAGGAGATCTGCTGCTGCAAAACGCATATGGTATTACCGTACTCTTTAACTTACGGAGAACAGTAAGCAATATTGACTTCATAATCACCGCAAACATAATTAAAAGGACTGAACTTGAATAAAGGGAGCAGACAGTAAAAAGGAATCGCTAAACCAAACCATAAATAAAAATCATTAAATAATAATACGCAGTCACATTAATAAAACGCTCATTAAATAAGAGAGACAATAAAAATAAGAACTCTTAAATTTTCAGTCACCTTGGAAGACGTGTGGACGCCAAGCCCCTACAACGCCGTAGCGGAGAGGTGAGAGAACTGTTCCCCACTAGGAGACCCCCATTTGCATGGACGAATATGAATACTGGCCCATCATTTAAAGAACGAAAGGAAACAGAATAACAAAATAAAAGGATGTTTACTCCAAAATTCCTCGAGAGTAATGACGTCTCTCTTAAATGATTGCAGTTTCCTAGTTTTCTGTATCAGCTCTCCATCAAAAGACGGGAAGCTATAAATATCTATTGAAGAACGTAGGGTTCGTACCTTACAAGTAAGAGCGAAAATGCGTCATGTTTTCGAATCACGATAGTTGCATAAAATTTATGAAGTGGCAGATAGTGAGATTATCCACTAAGTTTTTCACTTTCTCGTTTAATATTTCCGCCGCGTGGTCTAAAGCGCCTTGTCACGGTTCGTGTGGCTCCTCCCGTCGGAGGTTCGAGTCCTCCCTCGGGCATGGGTGTGTGTTGTCCTTAGCGTAGGTTAGTTTAAGTTAGATTAAGTAGTGTGTAAGTGAGCGACCGTTTGTAGCTGCAGTTTATGGCGGGTCATGGCCCATCGAACATAGGCCGGTGTGAGGTGGAGCGTACATCATTAAGTAGTGGTTTTGACTTTGTACATGTACTGTTTGTGTCTTCCTTTTGTTTTTCGTTTATAAATGTATAGCTATGGTGTTCTTTTAATCATTGACAAACGTCTTCTTGGGCACTTGTGGGTTTTATTGTTGTTCTGAAGAAGGTGTAGTTATCTACGCCGAAACCTGGGTTAACACTTAACACTAGGTGCTTTTTTCGCAATCGAGGCGGGTTTTTAGTTTTTTTAATATATTAACCAACGATTGCTGACGCGCTGCGATGTTGAAGGTTCTTAAATTCTATAGAGGGCCGCGTTATCGTGAGCAGAATCACTTCCTTCGCGAGCAAGTCAGGCTTGGGTTTTGACGGACTTGCGTAGGCTATGGAGTGTCTAACACTGCACGTCACTGTTAATGGCTTTTCCGTGCTCGAGGAATTCGACGGGTATTGGACCTCGGCGGACGGAAAAGACGGTGAGCATCACCTTGCCTGCTTAGGGCACAGCTTCGAACATTTTTGCGGAGGTTACGACACTACATTCGCGTCCCTAGATGTCTCACTACGTTATAGCAAAGCGGCATAATGCAAATTTCAACCGGTTTGGTTGTTACGACGTTTCGTACGTTTAATCTGAACACTCCTTATCTATGCTTGTCAGGTAATTGCTTTTGATATGAGCTACAGAACATTTATTTCAGCTTGATAATGGTCACACGTCGAAAACTGCACTATTAGGTTGCACAAGTTACTTACAAAATTTTACACGACTGAGTGTGAACCCCAGCTATAAGAAATTACATTCAGATTTCCGACTGAATGCCTAAACGATTTTTCATATTTGAAAGAAAAGCCTTGACTGCCGAAAATCTGCAGCTTAATTCAACGAATAGTTGCGATAAATTCACTACGAGGACGACGCCGCCCCCCCCCCCCCTCACTCCACAATCACTGTCGTCACTACTTCCACAACCACCACCACCACCACCACCACCACCACCACCACCACCACCAGTGTCGTCGTTGTCGTCGTTAGCACCATAATTATCGTCGTCGCTACCATGACAATCAACGTAGTTATCACATCTTCGTCTCCATACCGTCATACTGGTTAATTATGGTGAGTCGTCATCATCATCATCTGCCAACAATCATTAATGCCTATAATGTTGAGTGATAAATGACAATAGCTCGCCAGAGTTAGGCAATATGCATGTACTGTGTGGTACCAGATGATGATAATAATAATAATAATAATAATAATAATAATAATAATAATGATGGTGGTGTCGAAAATAGTCGCTCAATAAAGTAAAATCATACTGCAATTTCCCAGAAGTCACAGATTACTTTTTCGAAAATGGCTCTGAGCACTATGGGACTTGACATCTGAGGTCATCAGTCCCCTAGAACTTAGAACTACTTAAACCTAACTAACCTAAGGACATCACAAACATCCATGCCCGAGGCAGGATTCGAACCTGCGACCGTAGCGGTCGCGCGGTTCCAGACTGAAGCGCCTAGAACCGCTCTGCCACATCAGCCGGCGATTACTTTTTCAAACACGTAAGTATGGACCATTATCTACATAGAGTATATTGGTTTCTCGTATCTTTGCAATAATATATGCATTATACCACCTGTAGAGCGCGCAATTCCGCGACTGTACTGAAATACAAATGCTATTATAATGACAGCAAATCGTCTCTACAGTAACTCTTTCAGGCAGGATACCAACACTGAAAATTTCTTCTACAGTGCCTACGACGCAGGTGAGTAAATCCGCTTCTTAATTTCATGTGTGAACACTGAGCCCCACAATATTCATGCCGCTGTATACCATTCTGCGCAGCGACAGCTATTGGTTTCGTACTTAACAATGTCCAGCTGTGATATTGTGTCCAGTCGACACGTACAGCTCACACACTGTGGTGTGGTGATATCAAGATATCAATTCAGAGATGACGTACTACTGACTGAGAGGAAACGGCTTCAGCCGCCATACAGTCAGGATGTCCTCAGATGGCGTAAAGTACGCGACAATCAGAAGAGGTTGTGTTCTGAATGTGTGTGAACTCCTAAGGGACCAAACTGCTGAGTTCATCGGTCCGTGGACTAACGCGCTACTTAAACTAACTTATGCTAAGAACAACACACACACACACACACACACACACGCCCGAGGGACGACTCGAACCTCCGGCGGTAGCGGCCGCGCAATCCGTGACATAGCGCCTCAAACCACGCGGAAAGTTGTGTATTACGAAATGTACGTCCGAGGGACCACTTAGGTCTCGATTGTTACCGCACCGTCTGCAGGCACCTTCCCCATCTACAAGCAGAGTCTCTCACACCGCAGTTCAATAACTTCGGTTCAACCAGCGATTTTACGGCGAGGAGTGAAGTATTTATGGGCCCATAAAGCGCTTCCTCAGCTTTCTGTACGCTGCCTCCGAGAGCCGTTCGCGGCTCTTGACTGCGTGAAACTTTGCAGCTGTAACAGTAACGTAACGCTACGCAACGTCAAACGTGGCTTCTAATATTAAATCAACGCGCTCACATTACTTCACATGTTTGGAAGACTTTTTCTTGGACAGACTCTAATTCGGCACCAGTTAAAGATCTACAGTTGCCATATTTTATACACTGCTTCAGTTAGATGGAGTTTAATCTTTCCCCACACATAAACAAAACTTTTCTCGCCGAAATTCCAAAGCGTTCCCCTCCCCCATCTCTCGCCAACAGGATTAACCTGATGAGTATTTATTTTATTAATTACTGTCATAAATCACCTAATTATTTTTTAGGATCATTTTAAAGAAAAGTAAAATCGGACTCGCCAACAAACATCATCACTATATACACAATCCTATACTGTGGCATCATTTTCTTTTCATATTAAAAAAAATCTTTATTGTATTTCTGGTTTCGTTAGCATAGATTGTCGATGCTAATAATTCCACTATATAAAAAAAAATTTTCAACTGGGCAAAGTTTGTTGTGTTAGGGGGACAGTACTTTATTCATAACAGAGCTGCTAGATGCTCCTGAGGGATATCGTGCCAGATTCTGTCCAATCGGCGCGTTACATCGTCAAAATCGCGAGCTGGTTGAAGGACTCTGCCCATAATGCTCCAAACGTTCTCAGTTGGCGAGAGATCCGACGTTCTTTCTGGCCAAGGTAGGGTCTGGCAAGCACGAAGACAAGCAGTAGAAACTCTCGCCGAGTAGCGGACGTGAGTTATCTTGCTGGAATATAAGCCCAGGAGTGGTTGCCACAGAGGGCAACAAAATGGGGCGTAAAATATCGTAGACTTAGTGCGCTGTAAGGCTGCCACAGGTGACCGCCAAACGGGTCCTGCTATGAAACTGAGATGGCACCCCAGACCATCACTGCTGATTCTTGGACCATACAGCATGCGACAATCAGGTTGGCATCTCAACCGCTGTCCGGGGCGTCTGCAGACACGTATTCGCTGGTCATCGGGGCTCACTTAGAGACGGGACTCATCACTGAATGACACTTCTACTCCTATCAAGGAGATTCAACGCCGGAAACGATCTAACACACCAACTGGACAAACTCCGGCACGATATCTAAGACATCCAGCAACTTCACCAGTCAATGCCAATCTGCGTAACTGCTTGCATACGGCACAGAGGTGGACCAACGCTCAATTCGTGTTCTTTCTGTTGAATAAATCATCCAGTTTTTCTGAAATTGTAATCATTTGTTTGTGCGAGCATGTATATCACATCTATCGATTTCCGTCTCATTTGGATATTTGCTTCGTAGTGCATCTTTTTTCCTTTTGTTTTGGAGTGTATTGAAGGAAGAAATAATTCATTTCCATCCGTGGTAATTTCCGAGATCTGCAAAAGGTTTTACTGAAAACAGAAATAGATAGACCCACTTTAGTGTTCTAGCTTCCATGAAATTGTGCTATTACAATGAGTGGAAAGAATCAAAATATATCATTTGTTTTTCGGTTTAATGACGGAACTTTATAATTCTCTTATTTGCATATTACTTCTCTTTCCACCTGTAAAAGTGGTACAAACATGCAAAAAATATAAAGTAAATTCATATTTACCTGTCGTACGTGGGATTCTGTTTAATTGCCTTATGTTGTATGTTAAATGTGAGTAAAACGCGACAGCACGCAGTTAAATTTAAAAAAATGAAATGACAGTAGTGGTAAATTGACAAAAATCGTAAAAAAATTTATGTATGCAACTCAAAACTAAACAAAGAAAAGTGTGAAACGAAACAGAAGTAACCTGTTAATAAAGTGATGTATAGTACGCTAAAGTAAGCCTTGGGTGAAATTTATAAGCCCAATTAGATGGGAACTTAATCGGAAAGCCTACGTCTCGGATACATTTATAATAACTATGACAGTAACTGATACTGAAGTCAGTGGCGAATCGTGACGTCACATTCCCCATTTTTTTAACATCACCTCGTTTGTGGATCTATGTTCTTGAGAACGTTTCTAATTCTATATTTCTCCCCGTGTCAGTTTTTTGGCACTAATTATTGTAGACCCCGTACACAAATCTTTGATCTCGGCTACGTGCCACACGCGGCCGCCTGCGTTGCTTGGGCCTTAAACCATTCATGATTACGACGGTTGTGGGCCAGCTTGCTCAGGAGAGGATACAATGGCTTTTATGACACCCTTTCCATTCTCAACCGAACCAGTGGTTGTATCCAGGACGGGGGAGGGGGCTGCAACGTCATATTGATAAATGATTTCATACTGCGAAGTTCTCCGTGGTTTTGTAATCAACCAATTAACATCACGTACTCTCTCAACCCGTGAAGTTTTATTTCGTTTGCTGCTACCCATCCAACTGCTTCACCTGTCTGTTTCGCAGTATAAGTAGGTAATGGAAGGAAGTGTAGGGGGGAGAATTCTAGGAGGAGTCCATGGTTTTATTGCAGTAAACAGTATGAAGTGGGAATAGGTTACGGTAGTTACGCAGAGATCAAAATACTTAGGTAAGATAGACTAGCTTTAAGAGCTACATCAAACCAATCTTCGCACTGAAGACAATAACGGTACGGATCACCTGTGGAAAATACGAAGTTGCATGGTACTGGAACTTCACTGTAAGCTGTAGCCCATCCGGTAACAGGCTGGTAAATCAGTTCGAAGACGGAGGCAGTCAAGGACACACGTCCTCCAACAAGTCCGTGCCTAGCAGAGTATACCAGCCTTCGGGTTGGAGAAACGTTTTTGAGTTATCAGCCATCTGATTAGCTTCAAGCGGCCCACCACGAATTCCTCTATTGCACCAACCTCTTGGAGTAGCAATTGCAACTTACGTCCTCAATTATTTGCTGGTTGTATTCCAATCTCTGTCTTCCTCTACAGTTCCCGCTAGTGCCATGGAAGTTATTCCCTGATGTTCTAACAGATGTATCAACCTGTCCATTTTTGTCAACCACTTCCATACATTCCTTTTCTCGTTTATTCATCGGAGAACCACATTATTCCTCATCAGTTCATCTAGTGTTCAACATTCTTCTGTAGCACCACATTTCAAATGCTTTCTCTTCTGTTGTCTGCGTTTCACTACCATACAATGCTGTGCTACAAAGCTAGATTACAGAAATGTCTTCCTCAAGTCATTCGTGGCGACTCCGGTGGAGCGGGAGTGATGTGCCGTCTGGTGACATACGGAGGCTGTCTAATTCGTGCCGACCTTGCCGAAGCCCCGCTGTGGCAACGCTGCAGGGCTTGACGAGCAGAATGGCGCTCCAGTGCGCCTGGCGTCTGACGTCACGGGGCGGCGCCGCCTCTGCCTGTCCGTCCGTTTGTACCTAACTCAAGTGTGCCGCCGACTGACACAGTCTCCGGTACGCCTGCCACCGCCACTCCTAATACATCACCTCGTTGCCTGTACAGGATGCTACACTGGCGCCCTTTCGGTGATTGTACTAGAATAGTACAATCACCAAGCAGAATGTTAGTTTGGATATTAACAGGCTCTAAAGGTGTCTACGTGGTACGCCGCTGTCTTTCCAATACAAGATTCGATACGACATTTAGTATTCAATGCTTAAAATCATATGTATGTACACTCGTGCTCATAAATTAACAACGCTCTGGTGGGTGGTTTGCAGGTTTAAATCACCTCGGGGTATGACAATGCGGGGCATTTGACCTGCGGTCGTCGCACAGTGGTGCTGGCAGCAGTCCACATAAGCAGAGGTGTGTTGGTTCATGTACGATGCAGCGAGTAAGTGTGCAGACGTTTTCAGACGCGCTAATGGTGATTGTGTGTTGATGTTCAAATGTGTATGAAATATTATGGGACTTACTATCACCAGGTGGCAAATGCTGTCAACGGATCAAAATGCACGTGTACTAATTTTTTTTCTACACTTTAAAGTGCAGCACAGCATTCGATATAAATTACTTGGCCTGCCACAATAATATGCGACCTACTTTTTGAATTCCCTCGTAAATTTTACATAGCGATCGCTGTAATACTGGACAGCTTTGCTATACTTAAGGCGCACTCTAGGAGAATTAGTTATTATTATTACCGTTATTATAGATGATGGTCACCCAGCTGGACAGAAGACTATTCCGTACGGACCGATTCCATTGCTAACCCGTTAACTGGCTGCTTTTGCATCGCGCGCGCTGGCTGTGTGTGTGTGTGTGTGTGTGTGTGTGTGTGTGTGTGTGTGTGTGTGGCCGTGCGCGCGCTCTGGAGAGTTAGCATTGCCAGCAGTATGAGATGCAGATATGATGGCCATAACAAGGCAACTTTGTGTACTTTGAGAGGAAAATAAGGCTGGCAATTACATTAGCGGCGTAATGTCAAGGTTCGTGCATGTCTGCCGCTCCACACGCACGGCACACGGCAGCTCGGTTCGACGGCGGCGCTGTGCAGCGTTTGCGTGGGCCAATCGGCGGAGTGGTCGGATGGGCCCCGGGCTGTAATTAGTCGCGTCGGTGGAGGGGTGGGGGTGGTAGAGAGGGAGGGGGGGGGGCGGCACGTGGAGCCCCGCGGGAAATCCCCGGCGAGTGCATCCCTGCCCTTTCCGTCCCTTCCCAGGGAGCGAGCGACTATCCCCGTATGAAATGCTAAGCGCGCCGTCCCCACAGAAGCGTCGACCTACCGAATGGCTAGATCAATCCCATCTCAAGACTGGTCACCGCCCAGGATTGCTGCCACGTCGTTCCCATCCTCACCGAAGCAGGAGCAGAGGTGTGGAGATAGGCAGTAGAGGGATCAGGAGGCAGGAAATTGTTCGAAGACGAAGTATCCTCAAACAACATCCGAATATCAGCGTTGTTATGAGACTCTCCTTTATTTTCGAAACAAAATTTTATTTGAGGGTCTACAGCTACATCAGCATGGACACTCTGCAAATCATATTTTAAGTGTCTGGCAGAGGGTTCAACGAACCACCTCCACAATTCTCTATGACTCCAATCCCGTATAGCGCGCGGAAAGAATAAACACCTATATCTTTCCGTACGAGCTCTGATTTCTCGTATTTTATCGTGGTGGTCGTTCCTCCCTATGAAGGTCGGTGTCGACAAAATATTTTCGCATTCGGAAGAGAAAGTTGGTGATTGGAATTTCGTGAGAAGATTCCGTCTCAACGAAAAACGCCTTTATTTTAATGATTTCCAGCCCAAATCCTGTATCATTTCTGTAACACTCTCTCCCATATTTCGCGATAATACAAAACGTGCAACCTTTCTTTAAACTTTTTCAATGTACGCGTCAGTGCTATCTGGTAAGGATCGCACACCGCGAAGCAGTATTCTAAAAGAGGACGGACAAGCGTAGTGTAGGCACTCTCCTTAGTAGGGCTCTCACATTTTCTAAGTGTTCTGCCAATAAAAAGCAGTCTTTGGTTAGCCTTGCCCCACAAAATTTTCTGTGTGTTCTTACCAATTTAAGTTGTTCGTAATTGTAATACCTAGGTATTTAGTTGAATTTACGGCTTTTAGATTAGACTGATTTATCGTGTAACCGAAGTTTAACGAATTCCTTTTAGCACTCATGTCTATGACCTCACACTTTTCGTTATTTAGTGTCAACTGCCACTTTTCGCACCAGTCAGATAAATCGTTTTGCAGTTTGTTTTGATCTTCTGATGACTTTATTAGTCGATAAACGACAGCGTCATCTGCCAACAACCGAAGACGGCTGTTCACATTGTATCCCAAATCGTTTATATACATAAGGAACAGCAAAGGGCCTACAACACTACCCTGGGGAACGCCTGAAACCACTTCTGTTTTACTCGATGACTTTCCGTCAATTACTACGAACTGTGACCGCTTTGGTAGGAAATCGCAAATCCAGTCACATAACTGAGACGCCCATTCCATGAGCACGCAATTTCACTACGAGCCGCTTGTGTGGTACAGTGTCAAAAGCCTTCCGGAAATCCAGGAATACGGAATCGATCTGAAATCCCTGGCCAATAGCACTCAGCACTGGAGCTGACAAGGTTGAAAAACGTTTCGCAAATACACCTTTTACGAGGTTGCCTCCCCATTTCCGAGCGCTCATTCTTATAATCGTCCAAGCTGTCCGGAAGCCTTCTGGTCTCATTGACAGTATACACCGAGCTGACAAAAGTCACGGAATACATCATTGGTGGTTCAAATGGCTCTGAGCGTTATGGGACTTGACATCTTAGATCATCAGTCCCCTAGAACTTAGAACTACTTAAACCTAACTAACCTAAGGCTATCACACACACCCATGCCCGAGGCAGGATTCGAACCTGCGACCGTAGCAGTCCCGCGGTTCTGGACTGCAGCGCCTAGAACCGCACAGTAACCGCGGCAGGCAAATACATCCTTATTACGAGGTATTCTGTGACTGTTGTCCAGTACCTCCTTTTGCCTGGAGCAGTGCAGCGACTCCACGTGGCATGGATTTAACTAGTATTTGGCATACAGAGTCATGCTGCCTCTAAAGCCTTCCACAATTGCAAAAGTGCTGCCTCTGCACGATTTTGGGCACGAACTGACCCCTCGATTACGTCCCATAAATGTTCGATGAGATTCATGTCGGGCGATGTTGGTGGCAAAATCATTCGCTAGAACTGTCCAGGACTTTCCCCAAACCCAATCGCGAACAGTTGGGGCCCAGTAAGCTGGCGCGTTGTCATCCTGAAAAATTCCATCGTTGTTTGCGAACAAGAAGAACCGATGAAAATAGCCCCCAAGTAGCCGAAGAGAAACCATTTCCAGGCAATGATCGGTTCAATTGGACCAGTCGGCCCAGTCCATTCCAAGTAAACACATGCCACACCATTATGAAGCCGCCACCAGCATGGACAGTGCCTTGTTGACAGCTTGGGTCCACGGTTTCCTGATGTGTGCGCCACACTCGCAACCTACCATCAGGTCTTACCAACTGAAATCGGGACTCATCCGACCAGGTTACGGTTTTCCAGTAATCTATGGTCCGACCGATACGGCCACAACCCGAGGAGACGCGCTACAGATGATATCGTTCTCTTAGCAAATGCACTCGCGTCGGTTGTCTGCTGCCAGAGGCCATTAACGCCAAAGTTCGCCGCACTGTCCGAACCGATACGTTAGTCGTGCGCCCCACATTGATTTTTGCGGTTACTTTACGCTATGTTGCTTGTCTGTTAGCAATGACAACTCTACGAAAACGCCACTGCTCACACCCGTTACGTGAACGCCGTCGGGCGCTGCGTTGTCCGTGATGAGATGTAATGCCTGAAATTTGGTATTCTGGGCGTATTCTTGACACTGTGGATCTCTGAATACTGATTTCTCTAACGATTTCCGAAAGCGGATGTTCGTGCGTCTAGCTCGAACTACCGTCCCATCTTCAACTTCCCGTCATGCAGCCATAATCATGTAGGAAACCTTTTCACATGAATCACCTGAGTACAAATGACAGCTCCGCCAGTTCCCTGCCCTTTTAAAACTTACGTACGCGATACTATCGCCAACTGCGTACGTGCGTATCACTATCCCATGTCCTTTGTCATATCAGTGTAAATTTGCTGATTTATTAAAACGTAGCACCTAATACACTTTCGCACGCCATTATTAACCAAAATATACCATGTAACTTCCTGGCAGATTGAAACTGTGTGCCGGACCGAGACTCGAACTCGGGACCTTTGCCTTTCGTGGGCTTGAGTCGTGTTTGGGTAGCTCAGATGGTAGAGCACTTGCCCGCGAAAGGCAACGGTCCCGAGTTCGAGTCTCGGCCCGGCACACAGTTTTAATCTGGCAGGAAGTTTCGTATCAGCGCACACTCCGCTGCACAGTGAAAATCTCATTCTGAAAATATACCATGTTCTGTCAAGCAACTGTGATAATACTGTGGCGTCTGCCATTTGACTGTAACGTAACCGATACACATGACGAGCGCACGGACACAATTACGTCTCGTTTCCAGTCGATACCGCGCTACAGATTGTAATGTAATAGTATGTCAAACCTTCCAAGTCAGACATGGCTGAAGAGTTATGTTGGAAATTTCTGTTGGTAAACAAGAATCGTTTATCCAGGATTATGTCATCTGCCCTCCAACAAAATGTACAGCTGACTTTATCAATTAACCCATGTTGCAGGTCGTATGGATACTTAACGTTTCATTAATCGTATTTTATGGACATTACCTTCTTTACAAGCTCTTCAATAAAATCCTTGAAGTACTTCGTACATACCACTGCAGACATAAAAAACAATCTGATATACCGCAGCGCCGGCCGGTGTGGCCGAGTGGTTCTAGGCGCTACAGCCTGGAACCGCGCGACCGCTACGGTCGCAGGTTCGAATCCTGCCTCGGGCATGGATGTGTGTGATGTCCTTAGGTTAGTTATGTTTAAGTAGTTCTAAGTTCTAGGGGACTGATGACCTCAGATGTTAAGTCCCATAGTAAAAAAAAAGAGAGGAGAGAGAGAGAGAGAGAGAGAGAGAGAGAGAGAGAGAGAGAGAGAGAGAAACCTCCACCATTGTGATATCTCGCGATTCTCCAGTGACCAAGGGTTCGTGTTGCTGCTCGTAGTGTCGGCGAGGCGAACAGCAGCGAGGGGAGTGCTTGGGGAAGACGGATCTGATTAGTTTTCCTCGATTTCTTATTAGTATTTACTGCGTGCAACTTGTTACAATATGTTAAGTTCAACCAGCCACGCCCCAGTTACCTGCCCTGGGGGTTATCTATGTAACGGCAGTGTAGTTTTGACAGCTTTCTTGATTGTAGGCCGATTGATGATTCTTCTACTCTGGTGGTAGCGATTCCTTTCTCGTTCCGGGCGCTCTGAACACAGTATTCTGTGGACGTAGTGCAGACCGCCGGTTCCGGCTTTGGCGTATTGTTCCATCGTTGCATTTGGTTTCTCGGACGTCAGGTAGCTTCAGCAAGATTATGATTAGTCATTCATTATACTGCCACTAGTCTGAGTTACCATCTTGTGAAGTGAATGCAACTCTTGGCTGCCTATCTCATCGCTCGCGAAGGTGTTTGTTGCCGGACCTTCTCACAGGTCAATTCCTGGAGCACCGACTGTGGCCCCTTGGTTCTTGTAAGGTAAGTGTGTTGTAAAAGGAGGTCTGATGGCCAGTAGTTCCGTGTAACACTCCTCCAGTCCACGCCTTCTGCGGGTATAGTCTGCCTCAGTACCCTTTAAGGAACTTATGTATTGGTCCTGGTGTTTTATTATTGTATTATTTATTACAATACCTTGTAATGCCTACATTAAAGGTATATATGTCTAGTTAATAGTTCTGGTCGCCTTCTGGAATAAATCTAGCAGTGTAGTGTTCAGTGGATGTTAAGGGTTGTGTTACAAAGTTTATCATCGTCTTATTTCGCCCGTTTGGTGATCAGATGCTTTCTTTCTTTTTTTTAATTAAACATTGCTATTGTATTTTCTGTTTTACAGGAGGCTTCTAAATTTTTTATATTATTGCCGTTCCTGGCGTGATTGTGGTCACTTGCCTTAAAATTCTAATTTGGTATTTGTATTTACGCCATTCCTGGCGTCTGATGCCTTCTGCTGTGTTTGTGGCGACATGCCTTTAATATTTCAATACCTGTAATTTGTAAGTTGCAGCGAGTATTAAACAATTCTTAATTTATCGCCATTCCTGGCGTGTAAGGCCTTCTGCCCAGATCACAGTGGCTTGCTACTTAAGACATTATCTGCTGTATCTATACTTAGAGGTGATTTGCTAAACTGTAGCTCACTGAAAAAACTATTATTTACACAGTTGCTTATTCCTTGATTAATAACGTGTGATATTTTTATTTATTGTTGAGTCTGGAATTACTGGTTTTAAATAAACTGTGTGTAACTGTAAAAGGTAACCAATAGTAAGTGATTACGGCCCCGTCCACAGTCGTAACCGAATCCTGCCTTCCCTCGACCACCAGGTTTGAAGTATATGCTGTGTAAAGAGAAAACCGTGGGGACCAGTGGCGGCCGGTGATCGTGTGCTAATGTACTACAACACACTGTAAATATCGCACTAAAGTTATGCCATCTCTCTTCGAAAGCATTCTGGTAAGCAAAAAAAAAAAAAAAAGGACTTACGCGTTTTGTAGCGGTTTACCTGGGTTCACTACGAACCACAATGTGGAGTGCTGAAACGATTCCAGCCTCACCCCAAGAAGAGCCGCATCCGCCTGTCTGAGACCACGCCTCCCTGATGTGATACCATCCCTGTTGGCACCAACTGTACAACTGGCAGCAACAAGCAGAATGGCACAGGGTCTATATTTCAATTAAAATTACTTGGTGATTTACGTTTCAGCAAGTCGAATGGCAGAAGCCAACCGCCAGCAAATCATAGTACTTTCACGAGCGTCAACAGCTCGCTGTGTCACCAGTTTTGTAGGCACAGGCAGAACTTTGTCTTGCGTGGCTGATTGCACGCCGGCAACACTGACCTAGCCATTGCTATCTGTCAGTCCTAAAATAATTGTAATCGGAATATAACTATATATCGCCACCACGCCGTCTCGGCTCTAATCAACTAACCAATGAAAAGTCAGAATACCTATCGAAAAGCGTAATGTTTGACCAACGTGCAGGTTTATATTATCAGGGTAGTTTTTCGTGAACTGTAGACTTATTACGATCACTTCACCATTGATAAAATTTATAATTAAATGTCAATTGCTGATGCGTCAGCTGCAAAGGTCTTCAGTGGATCGTAACATATATAATAATATTGGTAAGGGTTGCATGTACTCAGTGTGGCTATGTGTTTAGGAAGGTCGAGTTATGGAACCCCAGGAAGCAGGTTCGCGTCCTGTTGAATGCTATGATTTTTTTTTTCCTTTTTTGCATTTGTACCGGATTCTGGAATCAGCAATGGTATTTATATTCTTCCTCGTCACAAGTATGTGCTGTTTTATCCGAATGTCTTGATTCCGTGGTTGTAGATAGTCAGAAGAATTTAGAAGAATATGGTAATCAACACTGAGGGTTTCAGATCCAAAATTATAGATTAATTCTGCAGCAGGAAACAACAACGTATAATCACTGAGTGGGTACGAGACTACTTTTTTTTAATACATTTTTTTTGTGAATCTCTTTACAGTAGCACATTGGTAAAATTTTGCACGCTTGTTGTCAAAAGTACGATCATATGGGGTATCAAGTGAAATTTGTTACTAGATTGAGGACTTTTTGGTATGCAGGACGGAACAAGTTATCTCGCATGGAGAGTGGTCGGCAGATGTAGAAGCCACTTCGAGTGTGCCCGAGGGAAGTGTGTTGGGACCATTGCTGTTCAGCTGTGTGTGAACTCCTGAGGGACCTACGGCTGTGGTCATCGGTCCCTAAACTTACACACTACTTAAATTAACTTATGCTAAAAACAACACACGCGCCAATCCCCGAGGGAGGAGCCGTGCAGTTTGTGACATGGCGCCTCAAACCGCGCGGCCTTTGTTGTTCAGATTGTATATTAATGACCTTGCGAACAATTCAGTAATAAATTCAGAGCTTTTGTAGATGATGCAGTTATCTATAATGAAGTACTGTCTGAGACGCATAAACATTCAGATTTTGATAAGGTTTCAAGGTGGTGCAACGATGGTCAACTTGCTTTAAATATTCAGAAATGTAAAATTGTGCACTTCACAAAATGAATAAACCTAGTATCCTCTGACTATATTATCAGTGCGTTACAGTTGGAATTGGCCAACTCGCACACTTTCCTGAGCGTAACATTTTGTAGGGATATGAAATGGAGTGATCATACAGATTCAGTCGTGGGTAAAGCAGGTGGGTGGACTTCGATTTATTTGTAGAATACTGGGAAATTGCTATCAGTCTTCAAAGGAGACTGCTTACAAATCACTCGTGCGGACCATTTTAGAATACTGCTCAAGAGTGTGGGACACATACAAAATAGGACTAGCAAGGGTTATTGAATGTATACAGAGAAGGCCAGCATGAATGGTAACAGCTTGATTCACCTGTGAGAGAATTGTAGAGATGCTGAGGAAACTAAACCGGCAGGCTACTGAAGATAGCTAACTATCCCAAGAAAGTCAGCTAACGAACTGTCAAGAACCGGGTTTAAATGAAATGCTACATCCCTGTATGTATCGCTCACGTAGGAATCGTGAAGACAAGATTTATTTCAGCTTGTACAGCGGCTTTCAAATAATCATTCTTCCCGCGTTTGGTACGAGGATGTTCGGGGATAACCCCTAATAACTGGTGCAATGGGACGTACGCTCTGCCGTGCACTTAACGATGGTTTGCAGAATACAGACGTAAAAGTAGATGGTGTGGACGCTGTCGTAACCTGGGTACCAGTATATCTGCAGTATCCAGAAACAACTTGGCTTTGCGGCACTTCTTGGAACGCCACTACACGCCCGCCTGTTTTATTGTGTCCGGCGGCTGCAACAGGTGCGGCACTTGTTGCCTACCTGCCCCTCCCCCCCCCCCCCGCCACCCTTTTCGCCAGCCAGCAAATTACGGACCCCGCCAACCACAAGCTCGCCTGCTGGTGCGTGGGTCTCATATGCGCTCTCCTAGCGAAACAGGGACAACGGGTAGCCACAACTTTATTATCCCCCCCCCCCCCCTCCCACTCGCACAAGCCACTGCCCAACGGTTCCTCCTTTATTCCACGGACAAAGGCGCCGTGCTCTACAGTACAACGGCAGTAATACGACTTGCAACGGCAAGGAAAACTTATCTGAAGAACACTGTTTTGGCAACTGTGACAAACTTGCGTGGTAGGCAGTCTCTTCTGGAAGCATTTGTCTGCAGTGTAATTTCTGCGGAAGTGAGGTGGACGATTAACAGGAGAGAACAGAAGCTTTTGAAAGTTTCTGCTGCCTAGGTAGTAAAATAACAAATGGTAGTCGGATTAAGGAGGACTCAAAAGCAGACGAACAATCACAGAAAGGGCATTTCTGGCCAAGTGAAGTCAACTAGTATTAAACATAGGCCTTAATTTGAGGAAGAAATGTCTGAGAATGTACGTCTGGAGTACAGCATTGTATGGTAGTGAAAACATGGACTGTGGGAAAACCGGAACAGAAGGGAATCGAAGCATTTGAGATGTGGTGCTACAGACGAATGTTGAAAATTAGGTGGACTGATAACGTAATGAATGAGAAGGTTCTGTGCAGAATCGGAAAAAGGAATACGTGGAAAAGACCGATAAGGAAAGGGACAGGATGATAAGACATCTGATAAGACACAAAGGAATGACTACCATGGTTCTAGAGGGAACTGTGGAGTAAGAGAGAGTTTGGAATACATCCAGCAAATGAGATGAAGAGCTTGGCAGAGGAGAGGATTTCGTGGTGGGCCGCATCAAAGAAGTCCGAAGACTAGCGAAAAAAAATTAAAATAATAAAAAAGAGCTGATGGTAGGGTTCGAGTGTGGCGCAGTGTGAGAGATCTTATGCAAGACGTAGTACTTTATCGTGAGTCTGAACTTAGTACTCTATCACTTCACGTGTTTCGAACTTCCTACAACTGATGGTATCGCTCTATCTTCCATTCGTATTTTGTATCAGACATATAATTGTAATGATCTGGTTTTAAACGTTTCCCGCCGTTTTTCTGTCTCTTATGGATAGTCTCAGGAACTACTGTAGACATTTTTATACGGTTTATAAGCTGATTCACGAGGAATGGTTCTACTTATCACTACATATTGCGCGGTCCAGTCATATTAACGCCACCAACGCCTATGTTCGACCTCAGTGTGAAATAAACAATGACACAAGGCACGTGGCAGCACTAGCAGTGAAGGGTATATAAAGCGCGTCGGAGGCACAATCACTGGCTTTCGGGCCAAGGGTGAAAGCACTTTCGAAACTGTTCGCGCGCCACTGTCGAAGTTTACCGTGCATGGCAAAATGGCGCTATCCGAAAACGGCGCCGCGCCAACTATGATGTTCCACGGGCCATAACTACGGGTGTGAATGACGGCTGCGGAAAAATGCACAGGGGAATAGACACAACTGTTGAGCAACTGACCGCCCAGATAAATCGAGAAGTACCCAGAGTGTCTCCTCAGCGACCATTCATCGAACGTTGCTGTCTATAGGACTGCTGATGGCTGTTCATCGGCAACGAAGGCTGGAATTTGCACGAGAATTTATCAACTGGTCGTTCACTCACATGGGAATGGTCCAATCCGACAAGTCGAAACCTACCATCCTTTTCACACAGGAAGAATACACCGAAAGAAAGGCACTGTCAAAATTTTAGCTACTAAAGAGCATTGCAAACTTTTTTTTTAAGTTATAGATACTCATTTTTGCCGCGCGAAGAACCAGTTATCGATTTGTAGAGCCCTTCCGGCCTAGCACGCGAATCGGCGAATAAGCAGACGCAGCCGTGACAACAGAACGTAAGCGCGAAGTCCAAATTGCAAACACGCGAATTTTAAGAATTTAACCATACCAAAAATGTCTCAAAACATAAATTTCTTTGAATAACGTACAGTTGTTATCGACAGGCGAACTACTGCAGATGATGTTCTCACAAAAGTGACCAGTAGAGGGAAGAAAGTCAAGGCAGTGTATATGTTAAGATTACGGACGACTTCCATCAATCGGAATGTCAATTTGTTAGCGTGAAATGTTTTATAGCAATTCCTGTACCACAGATATGACAGTTTTCGAATAATGAATATTTAATTTACAATGAAACAGTTTGTTATTCCCAGTAGTCGTCACAAAACTGTATTTATTGAACGACGGAAAAAAAAAATTGCTTACACCTGGAACACCTGATAAACAAAAAATTAATGTATTCTGGCACTTCACAGTAATTACTAGTTTTACTTAGTAAAGGTCGCGGCCGTTGTTCTGCGTACAGCGTACAGTCATAGTTCAAACCACAGTTCGAACGTTTCAACAATTTATAACGAAATGTCGACATGATTCGAATGAATGTCCAAGCAATTAACTAATAAATAACACACAAGTGTTAGTTAGACAACATCACTGTAGACGTATGACTTGTCAGTTACTATACACGTCTGCAGTTCGTGTACACTGCTGCTAATTAACCTGAGTGCTGTCAGAATTAATCTCAGGACTCCAAGAGGTCAGCAAATTTGTTAGCACATAAACAATACGTAATGTAATTGCATTATGTATTACACCGGCAAATTCAGCGTGTTCATAGAGAACACGCACATCTCATGATGAGGCCATGAGCCTACAAATCGATCATGGTACAATAAAATGAAGACAATTAATTAACGTCAGATTCTTTTATTCACTACACTACTGGCCATTAAAACTGCTACACCAAGAAGAAATGCAGATGATGAACAGGTATTAATTGGACAAATATATTATACTACAACTGACATGTGATTACATTTTCACGCAGTTTGGGTGCATAGATCCTGAGAAATCAGTACCCAGAACCACCACCCCTGGCCGTAATAACGGCCTTGATACGCCTGGGCATTCAGTCAAACATAACTTGGATGGCGTGTACAGGTACAGCTGCCCATGCAGCTTCAACACGATACCACAGTTCATCAAGAGTAGTGACTGGCGTATTGTGGCGAGCCAGTTGCTCGACCACCATTGACCAGACGCTTTTCAATTGGTAAGATATCTGGAGAATGTGCTGGCCACGGCAGCAGTTGAACATTTTCTGTATCCAGGAAGGCCCGTACAGCACCTGCAACATGCGGTCGTGCATTATCCTGCTGAAATGTAGGGTTTCGAAGGGATCGAATGAAGGGTAGAGCCACGGGTCGTAACACATCTGAAATGTAACGTCCACTGTTCAAAGTGCCGTCAATCTGAACAAGAGGTGACCGAGACGTGTAACCAATGGCACCCCATACCATCACGCCGGGTGATATGCCAGTATGGCGATGACGAAAACACACTTCCAATGTGCGTTCACCGCAATGTCGCTAAACACGGATGCGACCATCATGATGCTGTAAACAGAACCTGGATTCATACGAAAAAATACATTTTGCCATTCGTGCACCCAGGTTCGTCGTTGAGTACACCATCGCAGGAGCTTCTGTCTGTGATGCAGCGTCAAGGGTAACCGCAGCCATGGTCTCCGAGCTGATAGTCCATGCTGCTGCAAACGTCGTCGAACTGGTCGTGCAGATGGTTGTTGTCATGCAAACGTCCCCATCTGTTGACTGAGGGTTCGAGACGTGGCTGCACGATCCGTTACAGCCATGCGGATAAGATTCCTGTCATCTCGACTGCTAGTGATACGAGGCCGTGGGGATCCAGCACGGCGTTCCGTGTTACCCTCCTGAACCCACCGATTTCATATTCTGCTAACAGTCATTGGATCTCGACCAACGCGAGTAGCAATGTTGCGATACGATAAACCGCAATCGCGATAGGCTACAATGCGACCTTTATCGAAGTCGAAAACGCGATGGTACGCATTTCTCCTCCTTACACGAGGCATCACAACAATGTTTCACGCCGGTGAACTGCTGTTCGTGTATGAGAAATCGGCTGGAAATTTTCCCCGTGTCAGCACATTGTACGTGTCGCCACCGGCGCCAACCTTGTGTGAATGCTCTGAAAAGCTAATATTTGCATATAACAGCATCTTCTTCCTGTCGGTTAAATTTCGCGTCTGTAGCACGTTATCTTCGCGTTGTAGCAATTTTAATGACCAGTAGTGTGGAAGGGCGTTTAATAAATAATGCAACACACTTTTTCCTGAAAGTACGTTGACTGTATTCAGGATTCCAATACACCATATTATTCCCCACTTTTATTATTTTTCAACATGATCTCCGTTCCATGTGCAGCCTTACGCCACATTACTGTGAAAGCCTTATGCCCTAAAGGTGCCATTGTACTGATCGACGCTGGAGCCAAAGTCTTACTCCATCAGTAACTCCCCATTATCCACCCACTGCTTCCCGCGCAGTGCATCGTTCATTGGCCAAACAGATGGAATTCAGGAGGTGCGAAGTGGTGTGGTGCCACTACATGGATTGCCGTTTCGTTTTCGGTTCCAAGTGATGAACCCCTGTTTGATGGCCTGTGATGACGATCGCCAAAAAATTCCCACGATCAGCCTCTTAACGCGATGGTCCTTCGTTGCTCTTCGTGGTCTTCTGTTCAGCTGCGAGGAACCAGGCAGGCACACATCTCTGAATACCCCAACTGGTGGACTAGTTTGTCAGCACAACCAGCAGGGACGCCCAGTTGAGCAGCAAGGTGTATGTTTGTCATTTCTTGATCTTGAATGGAGTGTCCGCACGTTCCAACATTGCAGGGTAGACAGCTGCGTGCGGCCGGCCGGCACGGGGGTAATCGTATGTGTTTGTGCGACCTCGTTGCCATGGTGACGGACCCCTCGCCCAACGACTCACCGAGCTTTTGTTCACCGCCAAGTCTCTGTAGACATTCTGCAGGCGCCTATAAATATCTGCGATGCTATTGTTTTACGGCAACAGAAACTCAGAGAGAGGTCTCTGCTCGGAACGTATCTCCGTTACAGACGTTTAGCGCCGCCAGTTATCGCAACTTCATGAAACTACAGCGGCTAAAGCGGGAATATTCCGCTATATCCCACAACAAATTCCGCATTTTTTTCCAATCGAAATTCGCCGAGAAAAATGTGTTGCAGTACTTTATCGAACACCCCTCGCATTTCCTCCTGGTTTCCTTGAACAGCGTCGAGTCTTGCTTTCGTAGACAGAGCCTTCAAAACTTGCAGCTTCAGGTTAATGAAGACAGACGAGCTGCTGCCCGGCTGACAGATGTCTCAGGAGACAAGCGCGGCGGAAAAGACACCCGTGGCGGAATGCCACGGCCAGTTTCGGCTACTTGCCAGAAGTGCCCCTGGCAGACAGATGGCTGAAATGTCGACACACACTTTGGGGAACAACAGGTCAACTTCACTAGGGCTGTCTCTCTATGAACTAGGGGACTGTACCTCCTCCCAGTTACTGCTGTTTCTCATTAATTTTCGTGTTTGTACACAGTATTATTCTCCAGCTTCACTGAACAGTGTTTATACTGCCTCGTTTCCCATTGCCAAGGTTATACCAGTGACTGAAAAAGAGCACATGCGATAACATTAATGAATCTCGTCTGCGTCGCAGAGCTGTGTAGCTTTGAGGTGTTTGAGTAATGCTACATTCCTGTGAGTACCTAGACTTTGGTGTAACCGCTCCAGCCAGTGAAATGCCGCTGAGGGGGGAACAGGTAACCTTCATGCGGCCCGCGAAGTTCCAGTGATTTTCGGTATTCAGACATGAGTAACTGCTGAAAATCTTACTTTAAGGTATGGTAGCGGGCCGACGTACCGGGTGGGCAGTGGTTTGTGGGGCGCTCAACAGCGAGATTATCGGCGCCCGTACAAATTCCCAACCTTTGCTCAGCCCAATCTCGCCACTTTTAGGAATGATGATGAAATGATGACACACAAACACCCAGTCATTTCGAGGCAGGTGAAAATCCCTGACCCCGCCGGGAATCGAACCCGGGACCCCGTGCTCGGGAAGCGAGAACGCGACCGCGAAACTTCCGTGGAAAATATATTCCACGCGTCTTTAAGACAGGCAATTCAGCTTATGTCATCTGCCCCGGCTGCGGAAAATGTAAGCTGGGTTGCCTACGGCAAGGTGCACGAAATACATTTCGCCCAAGTTTTAATTTGTCCGTCCTACGTAAGTGTATAAGGGACATCACCGGTAACGTGTGATGGAGCTGACAGCCTGAGGGTTGCTGGCAAGTGAGAAGAATAGTAAATACATGGAAGCAACCTTATGTTTGATAACTCCGACACCTACCGACAGAACACTGCAACTCCGTTTTTTCTCTACAAGTTCTTCAGGAAGTCGGGTTTTTTACGTGCTAGAAATCGTATCGTGAATTTCACACGCTAAACTGAGTAAATTTGCCACGTAAATAGCCGAAAAGAAATCACTAACGCCACTCGATGCGTTCCTAACGTGAAGAACAATTCAAGTTGTCTCTTATGCTTAGTAACGAAAATTAACGCAATGCTAAATTACTTACTTTTCATCGCTGTCTCAGAAGAAAGCACAAGGGATTTTTTTTTTTATTTTTTCATGACCGGGTCGGTCGAGAAATTAAAACCACTGTGAAAATTAGATGAAGTTTTGTGAGATGTGTTGCGCATGTCTGTCCTATGTCCGTCGATTATGTAATGTCGCCCTTTAAGTTCCGAGCGAACAGCGAGCCAATAATGATCCCTAGAACAATACAGTCTCCAACCAAGTGTGAAGTACCTGTTATTCGCTGAGGGTTTCCGCCCGATTTCACGCAGCCCACATAACGCAACTGTCACATGTGACAACATGCGGCAATGTTGCAGGAATGCTGGAATACACTGCAGCTGTAACAAAGACGCTCATGTAGCGTATTCGACGGCAAGTGTTTGATCATCCACCTGTTTGATCACGTGAACCGCTTGCTATGAGGACAGCGTTTTGGCACAGACAACGAACTGCAGGGCAGCGTGGGGAATTGGTTGCGAGCACAGGCGGATGTCTTCTATGAACAGGGTATTGGAAAGTTGCTACAAAGCTACTAGAAATGTCCAAGTTGGAGTGGCGACTATGTAGAGAAGTAACTGGAAGGTGTAGTTAAATGTTGCAAGTAAAATATTTTTGATTTTCGCTGTTGTTGCCATACTGTAACCGACCAGAGGTTGGGGGAAAAAAGCCCTCGTACGAACAAACTGAAGTTTGGTTTAAATACCACACACGGCATTTTGCTAGAACACTGGGCAAATGAACTGACTTGCCTGAGCAGTTGTAATTACTTTCATTGTTACTAACAGCCACACAGTAACAATGAACTCTCAGTCTCTTCAACAACAATGTACGCACATTGTATCTAGAAACATGATGAATCACTGGAAATGGAACTCATTTTGGGACTCACCCAACAGGAACTGCTGTGCTTCGAATTTGGCTTACCTGAAACAGAAAAAAATGAAATTAGTACAAACCCAACATCAACATACGAAATTTTGTGACTTAAAAACAGAAAATTTTACAGAAAGAATGGATGTCATTGTACGACGGAAATATTGTCCCTCCCCACTGCTTTGTTTATTGATTCAATCTATTTTCTCTTTCTAGACAGTTACTATCAACATCATTTCAGTGCTCTTCTAAATCATTACCCCCTTCTATTTCTAATGATTTTAAAGACTGCTTCGAAAGTTCTGGACTATCTAATATTATTGTTATAAATTCGTAGGCTTCCACGGTCAGAGCCATTTTGAATAACATAATTAGATTACTACTACTACTACTACTACTACTACTACTACGTGCAGTTGGATTCTACTGCATAAGGTAAAGCTTTATGATTTTAGTTTCTCAGTATCAGTACGCCTCTCATTTGTCTGTGATTTCTCTGTTTTTTCAGTCCACTTTACGCAGTTTCCTTATCCGACAGCACTTCCAGTCTGTCATTTATTTGTTTTTAGCAACTTGTCATCTATTTGTTTATATGAATATCTGGGCTCAAAGGATTTTTTTTTATTTTTAAATTCCAGGGTACGGTTTTCAGTCTTTCCGTGTATGTTGATTTTTGTGGTTAAATGTTGCTGCTGAGAGTCTAGAGATGTGTCCACAAAAATTCATAATTTTATCTGGTTGCAATGACCTCGTTATTTGCTGATGTGGTCAAGACGACAAAAAGGCTAGCCATATAACATTTATATATTTCTGCCATCTTATTTGTATAAGCTATTAATATAAACGCCAGTCAAATGAAAACGAGACAAATAAAAAAAAGTAAACCTAATTGTTTGAAAAGTAATCGCCAAAACTGTTAATACATTTAACCCACTGCGAGACAAGATGGTCAGTGTATTCAGGAAAAAAGTTTGTGGTTGCCCATGGAACCTTGATTGTATACTAGCGTATGTATTTCTATGTTTATGGAGCCCTGGCGAACTATATTCCTGGCCACTGATTTGATTCGAAGAGGTGCACCCAGGGACACTATCATTGTTCCGCAGGCAATCTTAAACATATTTTCATGGAGGCTTCGACTGGCTCTTCTCACTTAGGATAAATGTAGTAACAGTTACGGAGATTACTTCTGAGATAGTAAACTTGCGTTTTCGTTTGACTGCCACTGACATTACTGCTGAAAATCGAACGGTAATTGTAATCACCCTCATTATAGTATCTTAGTTACAGCACAGTTAAGCCACAAGTAGAGCTAAACAATAATTTTGATAACGTTTACATGCGTGCAGTCGTTTCACGACAGCGGACGTTGGCTAGGGAGAGCGGAAATATTTAGAGCGTTGCCTCGTTCAAGAACTTTCAGCATTCGCAAGATATAATTAAGGAAAAACAAACTCAAGCTGAAGCTCGAAAGACCCGGACGGAAATTTGAAGCCGGCTCTCTCCAACTGCAAAGCCAAATCCTTAACAACTGCGCCACTTCGCTTGGCGAATAAGTAGGAGCTGAATTTCACCGAGACTCCATCCGTCTCTACGTGGCATATTACAGGTAAACAGCGGCAAACGAATACATAAAAGGCCATAATGACTGAAATATCCTGTGCGAAAACGTAATAGGGTTATTTAGATAGCGGCTAAAAAAATCATCTGCTCTCTCTTTTACGAATGCGATCTCGTACTACTTTTCTCGCTGTAGAACGTGGTTACCCGGCAGCTCGGCGGAAAAATAGCCAGCAGTAAAACAGGGTGAGGGTGGGAGGGAGAGAGAAAGAAAGAAAGAAAGAGAGAGAGAGAGAGAGAGAGAGAGAGAGAGAGAGAGAGAGAGAGTGAGGGGGGGGGGTGTAAGGCAGGAATTATGAATGTACAAAGAAGGGAGGAGAGGGGGCAGCGTGGAATGGAGGCGCAAACAAATTACGCCGGAAAGGCGGAGGGGGCCTCAGGCACAACAGCGACTCACAAAAGGAATGCGCGAGCACGCCTCTGGGCGCTAATTGAAAACACGGCCAGCCTTGGGGTGCAGGTTGGGGTCTGAAGTTGTGGGCGCTAACGGCAGAGATCGCCATGGGACGCCTCCACGGCCTATGGGCCTTCCGCGGCAGCGGCACTGTTTACTGCGGGGTCGATCGAACACCTGCCGATAATGCGTCACCTGCTCTGGGTTATAAAGTAAATTAAGTACACTATGTGATCAAAAGTATACGGACACCCCTATAAACACACATTTTTCATATTAGGTGCATCGTGCTGCCACCTACTGCCAGGTACTCCGTATCAGCGACCTCAGTAGTCATTACACAACGTGATAGAGCAGAATGGGGCGCTCCGCCGAACTCACGCACTTGTCAGGTGATTGGGTGTCACTTGTGTCATACGTCTGTACGCGAGACTTCCATTCCTAGGTCCACTGTTTCCGATGTGATAGTGAAGTGGAAACGCGAAGGGACACGTACAGCACAAAGGCGTACAGGCTGACCTCGTCTGTTGACTGACACAGACCGCCGACAGTTGCAGAGGGTAGTAATGTGTACTAGGCAGACTTCTATCCAGACCATCACATAGGAATCCCAAACTGCATCAGGATCCACTGCAAGTACTATGACAGTTAGGCGGGAGGTGAGGAAACATGGATTTCATGGTCGAAGCCACACATCACATTGTTAAATGCCAAACGACGCCTCGCTTGGTGTAAGGAGCATAAACATTGGACGATTGAACAGCGGAAAAACGTTGTGTGGTCTGACGAATCACGGTAGACAATGTGACTATCCGGTGGCAGGGTGTGGGTATGGCGAATGCCCAGCGAACGTCATCTGCCAGCGTGTGTAGTGCCAACAGTAAAATTCGGAGGCGGTGGTATTATGGTGTGGTCGTGTTTTTCATCGAGGGGGCTTGCACCCTTTGTTGTTTTGCGTGGCACTATCACAGCACAGGTCTACATTGATGTTTTAAGCACCTTCTTGTTTCCCACTGTTGAAGAGCAATTCGGGGACGGCGATTGCATCTTTCAACACGATCGAGCACCTGTTCATAATGCACGGCCTGTGGCGGAGTGGTTACACGACAATAACATCCCTGTAATGGACTGGCCTGCACAGCGTCCTGACCTCAATCCTGTAGGAGACCTTTCGGATGTTTTATAACGTCGACTTCGCGTCTGGCCTTACCGACCAACATCGATACCTCTCCTCAGTGCAGCACTCCGTGAAGAATGGGCTCCCATTCCGCAAGAAACCTTCCAGCACCTCATTGAACGAATGCCTGCGAGAGTGGAAGGTGTCATCAAGGCTAAGGGTGGGCCAACACCACACTGAATTCCAGCATTACCGATGGAGGGTGCCACGAACTTGTAAGTCATATCCAACCAGGTGTCCGGATACTTCTGATCACATAGTGTAGTTGCCGAGACCCGCACAGCTCCTCCCAGTTCTAAGGGCACACTTCCGTTCTGATGGGTGTCTTGGATAATTTTTGAAATAAATGGATGAACTGGGAGGTTTTTTATTTCTTGGTGATGACTAGTTTCGAGCACCTGTCTCCATTTTCAAACCATCCATGCTGCAAGTGTGACAAATACAGGCGATAAGCCATGTACAGAAACTGCCCCTGCAGCAATCAAAGCAATATATGGTCGACTTAGCAACAGCAACTTACACATTCTCTAATGTACGTTCTATGAGATGTAAATTACTGTTGTTAAGTCGGCCATATACCGCTTTGACTACTGCAGGGGCAGTTTCTGTACATGGCTTATCACCTGTATTTGTCACACTTACAGCACGGATGGTTTGAAAATGGAAATAGGTGTCACAAACTAGACATCATCAAGAAATAAAAAATAGGTACCTCTGAATGCAACTTATGACGAAGCTACAACCATTTATTTCAGTTACAAGCCAAGTTGCGGACCTCTTTTTCACCTGCAGCATGCCGCAAGTTAGTTAGATCATTTTACTCAAATAAAACGTTATCGAGTACGTAACCGTGTCAAGGTCAATGGCTGGGTAGCCTTAAACTATAATACGAAGACAGTAACTTGTTCTCGAAAGAACAGTTACCGTTGACCGTCTGTGCGAATGCGCACAGGTTGCCCAAACTCTTACGGGAATCGCCAAAGCGCGCGCGAGTAATGAGTGAGTGGGCAAATGTCTACAAGGTACAATACATATGTAGAATTGTGGACAGTTGGGAATGTGAGTCTCACGGGAAGCGTGCAAGGGATAAGTCCCTGCAGTCGCGCTATTCATCTGTGTCCTCGGTGGCTCAGATGGATAGAGCGTCTGCCATGTAAGCAGGAGATCCCGGGTTCGAGTCCCGGTCGGGGCACACATTTTCAGCTGTCCACATCGAGGTATAACAACAACACCTATCGGCAGCTAAGGTTGTCAGTTAGTCATCATTTATTCCAGGGAAAAGCTGCACGGTCATCAACAGTAACTATTCTTTCGAGAACAAGTTACTGTCTTCGTATATATACCTTCATGAAAGTTAGTTCTTACATCAAATATTACTCTCCCATGAAATGTCTTAATTGAATGGTAAAGAAGTGGTAAATCTTTTTAACTTCTGAGTGAAAGTGATGTGAACTGATAACGATGTTTAACCATGTCTGGGTGTTGTGTTGTCTTCATCATCATTTCATCCCCATACGGCGCGCAGGTCGCCCAATGTGGCGTCTAATGTAGTAAGACCTGCACCAAGGCGGCCGGACCTGCCCCGTAAGGGCTAGACAATGAAATTGACTAAACCAAACTAATAAAGAAAAATTCCATTAAAACACGTCCATGCCAGCAGTGCAACAACGTTGGCTCAAATGGCTCCGAGCACTATGGGACTTAACATCTGCGGTCATCAGTCACCTACACCTAGAACAACATAAACCTAACATATCCATGCCCGAGGCAGGATTCGAACCTGCGACCGTAGCAGCACCGCGGTTCTGAACTGAAGCGCCTAGAACCGTTCGGTCATAGAAGCCGGCTGCGACAACATTACCTCAGATCTTCACTTATCAAACTGATCTTTACCGAATCATATTTCCAAAATTTATCATCCTCTATATCTTTATCTCTGTGCTCTGAACATGCGCCCGGACCACTCAGTACCACAACCAACACCTGAAGCAATCAGTAGCCTCTCTTAGAATGCTACAGCAGTTGGAATGCTAGTAGCAACTACAGATCACAATTCTCGTACTCCCAACCTCTGTGGCGTAACATACGGACTACTGAAAACCTCAGTCTGAAAAATATCCAATTTACAGATATGAACAATCACTTTCCTTGAATACCAAAAATAAGCTAGAAAGCTTCGAACATTGCTTCTATAGCAAACTTTTGGCTACCATTGGGATTAACTGAAGCGTTTGAGACCGCTTCGGCAACTCACAACCAAAATGTCACCTTTCAACTTTACCTAGATACACACTAGTGTGTCTCCACATCTAATGTAACTTGAACACTTTCGTTGGCGTAGCCACCTCACGGACTGTCATCTTCCACTCTAAACTCTGCCTACGCAACTTGTCAGTAAAATTCTAACAGATCTGAAGATTGCAATGGGCGAAACCGGAAACTGTGTGCTGTATAACCTATGTGATCAAGACGGGTCATTACAAACAAAGTTACAATTAGAGTGACACAACAAATTACATTCCAAAAAGAATGTAGACTTAAAAGGAATACGTCGTCAGTGTTGGGTTCTCTTTCTGTCTGCGCAAGTATGATGTCACACGCCACACCATTATGTGTCCGCCTGAAGCCCTCAGCAGAGTAGAAGGCAAGTTGTGTCCTCTGAGCGGTGATGGCGTCTAACATTTCTGATGTCACGATGAACAAAGGTACTTTTTACATGCGAAATTATTACAAGGATCGGTAGTGCTTTCATGTGTGTAGTGAATTCTGTTTAGTCAATCTCTCTATTCTCTAAGCGAATACTGCAGTTTGGGCAGAGTTCACATGCCCGATAAGAAGAGACCTCATAGAAAAGTGAGGAGCATTAGTTGGCTAGGGTTGTAAAGTGACACAGATGGTGAGATTTATTGGAAGCAAAGCTATTACACGTGATTCTGTGGAAAATTGACTGCGGTATTTTTTGTGACTTTTCACCAATGGACTTACGCTTTTTGGCTCTTATGGAGATTATGAGCGCAAGTTTCCAGAAACCAGATGGAAGCGCTGTTCATTATCCAGTCTGAAAATATAATCAAACTTTGTACACACATGACTACTGTTCAAGCCCACAAAACTGCGATAAGCAAGTGGATAACATTCACTCGCTGCTCAAAGCGACAAAAGACTGGGATGCATCGTAAAGGTTGGCTGCAATGGGTAGAGAATCTCCGAGCTCTAAACGCACTCTTAAAGAGGGAGTACGGGGTCTACTCGGAAAGTAAGGTCCGGTCGAGCGCGAAATGGAAACCACAGTGAAAATCCAATTAAGCTTCACACAGATATGTTGGGTAGGGTCTCTAGTCCGCCCGTCGATCATGTCAAGTCACTCTTTTCAGTTCTGAGGGCACAGTCAGCACGTGACGATGCCTAGAAAATAGTGTCTCCCGCCAAGCACGAGGGCCTGGTGAGAGATTTCGCCTGATGTCACGCAGCACACGTAACGCAAGTGTCGATCATTTCCTTTTTCATGACAGTTCTCTGCGGGGTCAATGAAGACGCTCCTGCAGCGCTTTCGATGGGAAGTGTTTAATCACCGAAAAACCAAATGTCCAGACACTGTGACCAAAATGGTACTGAAACAGACCATGACAGACTACAGGCCGAAATTGTAAATGTCTTTTTCCAAAGCTGCTTCACAGAGGAAGACTCCACTGAAGTTCCTTCTCTAGATTGTCGCACAGATGACAAAACGGTAGATATCGAAATAGATGAGAGTGGGATAGAAAAACAATTAAAATCTCTCAAAAGAGGAAAGGCCGCTGGACCCGATGGGATACCAGTTCGATTTTACACAGAGTACGCGAAAGAACTTGCCCCCCTTCTTGCAGCGGTGTACCGTAGGTCTCTAGAAGCGCGTAGCGTTCCTAAGGATTCGAAAAGGGCACAGGCCGTTTTCAAGAAGGGACGTCGAGCAGATGCGCAGAACTATAGACCTATATCTCTAACGTCGATCAGTTGTAGAATTTTGGAACATGTATTATGTTCGAGTATAATGACTTTTCTGTAGACTAGAAATCTACTCTGTAGGAATCAGCATAGGTTTCGAAAAAGGCGATCGTGTGAAACCCAGCTCGCGCTATTCGTCCACGAGACTCAGAGGGCCATAGACACGGGTTCACAGGTAGATCCCGTGTTTCTTGACTTCCGCAAGGCGTTCGATACAGTTCCCCAAAGTCGTTTAATGAACAAAGTAAGAGCATATGGACTATCAGACCAATTGTGTGATTGGATTGAAGAGTTCCTAGATAACAGAACGCAGCATGTCATTCTCAATGGAGAGAAGTCTTCCGAAGTAAGAGAGATTTCAGGTGTGCCGCAGGGGAGTGTCGTAGGACCGTTGCTATTCACAATATATATAAACGACCTTGTGGATGACATCGGAAGTTCACTGAGGCTTTTTGCGGGTGATGCTGTAGTATATCGAGAGGTTGTACAACAGAAAATTGTACTGAAATGCAGGAGGATCTGCAACGAATTGACGTATGGTGCAGGGAATGGCAATTGAATCTCAATGTAGACAAGTGTAATGTGCTGTGAATACACAGAAAGAAAGATTCGTTATCATTTAGCTACAATATAGCATGTCAGCAACTGCAAGTAGTTAATTCCATAAATCATGTGTGAGTAGCCATTAGGAGTAATTTAAAATGGAATGACCATATAAAATTAATCGTCGGTAAAGCAGATGCCAGACTGAGATTCATTGTAACAATCCTAAGGAAATGCAGTCAGAAAACAAAGGAAGTAGGTTACAGTACACTTGTTCGCCCACTGCTTGAATACTGCTTATCGGTGTGGGATTCGTACCAAATAGGGTTGATAGATGAGATAGAGAAGATCCAACGGAGACCAGCGCTGTTCGTTACAGAATCATTTTGTAATCGCGAAAGCGTTACGGGGATGATAGATAAACTCCAGTGGAAGACACTACAAGAGAGACGCTCAGTAGCTCGGTACGGGCTTTTGTTGAAGTTTCGAGAACGTACCTTCACCGAGGAATCAAGCAGTATATTGCTCCCTCCTACGAATATCTCGCGAAGAGACCATGAGGATAAAACCAGAGAGGTTAGAGACCATGCAGAGGCACACCGATAATCTTTCTTTCCGCGAACAATACGAGACTGGAATGGAAGGGAGAACCGATAGAGGTACTCAAGGTACCCTCCGCCACACACCGTCAGGTGGCTTGCGGAGTATGGTTGTAGATGTAGATGATAGACCGGAACTGACTCCCCCCTGAGTTTCATATTTGCCCACATGATCCGCTGACTATAAAGGCGACATTTTCTCACAGCAACGAGATGTACACCAGCGTAACGAATTTGTGGAAGGCACGACGAGGGCATTGAAAAATTGTCACAACGCTACGACAAATGTCTAACAAGGGAATGCCACGACGTCAAACGGTGTACACCTTCAGTAGGCCATTAAAAGAACATAACGTGCAAGTGGGACGGCGCACTACTCTGGCAGTTCCAAGAAAAGCGCATGAGAAGCTTTACTCGTCTATTATGTAACTGATGTATCTGGGCGAAGGTGCTGGCCGTAACAAGTCGGTGTGTTCAAGCGATTAGAAGGAAGGTTGCGGACGAAGCGACGGTTCTTGACATTCATTACCTGCAGCAGTCGAAGAACAGGGAGTCACCTTCATTTTTGTAGTACAAGAGTAAATTCTGTGACATTCAAAAATTTTCAACTTTTGCAATTCGTTGTTGCTACACTATTGGCCATTAAAATTGCTACACCACGATGATGACGTGATACAGACGCGAAATTTAACCGACAGCAAGAAGATGCTGTGATATGCAAATGATCAGCTTTTCAGAGCATTCAAACAACGTTGGCGCCGGTGGCGACACCCACAACATTCTGACATGAGGAAAGTTTCCAACCGATTTCTCATACACAAACAGCAGTTGACCGGCGTTGCCTGGTGAAACGTTGTTGTGATGCCTTGTGTTAGGAGGAGAAATGCGTACCATCGCGTTTCCGACTTTGATGAAGATCGGATGGTAGCCTATCGCGATTGCGGTTTATCGTATCACGACATTGCTGGAGATCCAATGACTATTAGCAGAATATGGAATCGGTGGGTTCAGGAGGGTAATACGGAACGCCGTGCTGGATACCAACGGCCTCGTATCACTAGCAGTCGAGATGACAGGCATCGTATCCGCATGGCTGTAACGGATCGTGCAGCCACGTCTCGATCCCTGAGTCAACAGATGGGGACGTTTGCAAGACAACAACCATCTGCACGAACAGTTCGACGACGTTGGCAGCAGCATGGGCTATCAGCTCGGAGACAATGGCTTCGGTTACCCTTGACGCTGCATCACAGACATGATCGCCTGCGATGGTATACTCAACGACGAACCTGGGTGCACGAATGGCAAAACGTCATTTTTTCGGATGAATCCAGGTTCTGTTTACAGCATCATGATGATCGCATCCGTGTGTGGCGACATCGTGGTGAACGCACATTGGAAGCGCGTATTCGTCATCGCCATACTGCCGCATCACCCGGCGTGATGGTATGGGTTACACGTCTCGGTCACCTCTTGTTCGCATTGACAGCACTTTGAACAGTGAACGTTACATTTCAAATGTGTTACGACCCGTGGCTCTACCCTTCATTCGATCCCCGCGAAACCCTACATTTCACTAGAATAATGCACGACCGCAAGTTGCAGGTCCTGTACGGGCCTTTCTGGATACGGAAAATGTTCAAAAGCTGTCCTGGCCAGCACATTCCCCAGATCTCTCACCAATTGAAAACGTCTGGTCAATGGTGGCCGAGCAACTGGCTCGTCACAATACGCCAGTCACTACTCTCGATCAACTGTGGTATCGTGTTGAAGCTGCATGGGCAGCTATACCTGTACACGCCATCCAAGCTCTGTTTGACTCAATGCCCAGGCCTATCAAGGCCGTTATTACGGCCAGAGTTGGTTGTTCTGGGTACTGATTTCTCAAGAGCTATACACCCAAATTGAGTGAAAATGTAATCACATGTCAGTTCTATTATAATATATTTGTCCAATGAATACCCGTTTATCATCTGCATTTCTTCTTGGTGTAGCAAATTTTAATGGCCAGTAGTGTATATTAGCAACATGTCATCGCTACGCAGGTTAACTGACACATGCGCCAGCTTCTGTTTCTGCAGCTCGAAGCGTCGGGGTTGAAAGTAGCTCCGGGTACCTTACCAGATAGTATGTCTAAAGGATTTTGCAAATCACGACAGGTATATATTTGGAAAAATCTAGCATTTCTTTATTTAGCTGTCGATAGTTATAAATACACCAGAATTTGAAAATACCGCTTCAGTTGTATTTTTATCATCACAGACCTGTTTCGGGCTCTTACAAGCCCATCTTCAGGTGTCGTAAGTTGGTGCTGTGGCCCCTGAGCGCCGCGGTGGACGTGTACTAGGCGCGGTGTGCTAACTATGAGCGAAGACTCCCTGTTACGACAGCTGAAGACGGACTTATAACAGCACGAAATCGGTCTGTGATAATAAAAGAACTTTACAACTGAAATGGTATTTTCAACCTCGGGTAAAATGCTCAGTTGCGGATGTTCAAATGGCTCTAAGCACTATGGGACTTTGCATCTGAGGTCATCAGTCCCCTAGACCTTAGAACTGCTTAAACCTAACTAACCTAAGGACATCACACACATCCATGCCCGAGGCAGGATTCGAACCTGCGACCGTGGCAGCCTCGTGGACCCTCACTGAAGTGCCTAGAACCGCTCAGCCACAGCGGCCGGCTGCAGATGTTCCTCCAACACGGTTGTTTATAGTTATAAATACGTTTGTTCCAATAATTAAATTTAATTAAAAATAATAAGTAGTCAAATAATATGAAATTCACTAAAACTTCATGCAAGTACGCGTCGTCTTTAAAAAATTTTATTACCCGGCAAATGTTGTAAAATCAAATAATATGAACAGCGATGGAAAAGATATAGATTAAAATTATGTTTTAGCGGGAGTCGAACCGTCGCCTCATACACGTTCGTCTTAGGAAGCTCGAATGCTAACCGCTTGACGGTCATGAATAACGTCCAGCATCTATGCGTAAAATTTGGCTAGCGATTTTCTCCAAATTGCCAGAGTAGTGCATCTTATTATTTGCACAGAATGTTGCTTTAATGGCCTACCAAAGGTGCACGGAGTTGATGTAAATCTGTTATACCGACGTCACGGCCTTCCCTTGTAAGTCGCAACGACGAATATGTAGGAAGTAGCTTAAAGGTGTAGGTAACTGTTGCAAATAAAAAAAAAATTATTTCCACAGTAGTTCCCATTTCGAGACGATCGGACCTTACTTTCCGAACTGCCCTCGTAAATTAACTTCCACAGAGAACGGCCGAGATGTGGTGAAACATTCCAAATAGGTAACACAAATCTGTGATTGAGTCAGCTAGGTGGAGAAGAATCCTGTTCCAGAATGAGATTTTCACTCTGCAGCGGAGTGTGCGCTGATATGAACCTTCCTGGCAGAAGTGCACTTGCCCGCGAAAGGCAAAGGTCTCGAGTTAGAGTCTCGGTCCGGAACACAGTTCTAATCTGCCAGGAAGTTTCAACGACCATGTTGGTTATGCATAACGTAGAAATTGTTAAAAAAGCGAACTGACTGACTTCAGGAAGAAGAATTCGAGTATCACTGAGCGATTCAGTCTCAATTTGTCACCACCGCCTCGTCACCGCTTGGAAACCCATCGAGGAGCAAGGATGTGAATAGGGTAACGTCGCCACAGCATTGTCGTGGCCCCAACAACATTGTCTGCGAAAGGACCACGGGCATTCTCCGGCAGAAGTTCCCAGCTGGAGCAGCTGGCCGCGACACGTGCTGTCCACGTGGCAGGTGCTTTAGCCGGCAGCTGCAGCAGCGGCTGCCTCCAGCTACACCATGCACGCACCTGTCCATACTTAAGCCGCTTCCACGTGCCCTGCCCGCAGCTCCGCTTCCAGTCCCACATACCTCAAACCATTTTTTGCAACCGCGCTGCGTTATTACTACAGAAACCATGTTCCAGTATTTTGGAGAAAACCATCCCGTTCGTCACTAACTTCTATCTCTTTTGCGAGTTTTCTACACGATGCAGCGCGTCAAGCGTCCAAGTATCCATCTCCAGCCATTCCTCTTCTTAAATGGCCTCTACTCACGCCCCACTCATTCAGTGGAGCATCCTCTATGTTCTGTTAAATGTTTGCACGCTCTTACCGAAACACCCTGTATAAGGGGCGTCAACAGCGTCAGATGCTGAGTGATCACTAAGGGACGAGGAGATGCCGCGTAATCGTGAGAGACAACTTTATCAGCACTTGACACAATTTAGAAGTGGACACTGTGGGTCTCCATTTGGCCAGCTGGTCGAATCGTGCAATACCTTCATTTGTAGGGGCATTCGGATATGGACAGTGGCCCGATACTAGACTACACGGAAACATGTGGGCAGGCACATTCTTTCTCAAGTTTCCGGTCCACCACCTCAGACCACGACATGGAAGGATCGGCGTACTGTGCACCAAGCACCCACCTAACACGCTCACATCGGCGCCTGCCATTCAAGAATAAGTAATCTGTTCTGTGTCATCCCGCACCATTGGTCGGAGACCGGCAGTAGCTTGACTGTGGAATTACCGTCCCATACGTTGTCTACACGACTGCACTCTGGTGCCTTTTTTCAACAGGACAATGCTCATCGACACATGGTACGTGTGACTGCGAAACGTGTTCTTGATGTTGCTGTACTATCGTGGCTACCAAGATATCTAGATCTGCCCCCAATAGAACATGTGTGAGACCAGCTTGGACATCACATCTGTCCAAACGAAAGTATCCAGGATATTAAGGATCAGATACAGCAGTTGGGGACCAGTTTATCTCAGCAGAGCACACAACTGCCTTATGACACACTCCCCAACCGAGTGCACGCACCCAGGCCAGAGGGGGTGGGATGTCGTACTGGTATATAGACTCATACTGCGGAATTTGTAAATATCACTCGATTTTGCTATCGCTGATGTACCGTCACACCTCAATCGTTTCCTCCTCCCCTTCTACGTGTTCAGCTTTTTTTTCTTCTTGTCAGAATAGTTCCCGCAACGGAAACTCCGCATTACATCCCACTCAGATTTCGTGACAAGATGGCTCATTAGATGTTGCTGTTGTGGTCTTCAGTTCAGAGACGGGTTTGATGCAGCTCTCCATGCTGCTCTATCATGTGCAAGCTGCTTCATCTCCGAGTAACTACTGCAATCTACATCCTTGTGAATCTGCTTCGTGTATTCATCTCTTGATCTCCCTGTGCGACTTTTACTCTCCACTCTGCCCTCCAGTACTAAACTGGTGATCCCTTGATGCCTCAGAACATGTGCTGCCAACCGATCCCTTGTTGTAGTCAAGTCTCTTCTCCCCATTTCTATTCAGTACCTCATTAGTTATGTTGTCTACCCATCTAATCTACAGCATTCTTCTGTAGCACCAAATTTCGAAAGCTTCTATTCTCTTCTTGTCTCAACTATTTATCGTCCATGTTTCGCTTCCATACCTGGCTACTCTCCACACAAATACTTTCCGAAACTACTTCCTGACATTTAAAGCTATTCTCGATGTTAACAAATTTCTGTTAATCAGAAACGTTCTGTATGTGAAATCTTATGGGACTTAACTGCTAAGGTCATCAGTCCCTAAGCTTACACACTACTTAACCTAAATTATCCTAAGGACGAACGCACACACTCATGCCCGAGGGAGGACTCGAACCTCCGCCGGGACCAGCCGCACAGTCCATGACTGCAGCGCTCTAGACTGCTCGGCTAATCCCGCGCGGCCAGAAACGTTTTCCTTAACCCACATTTTATATCGTCTCTACTTCGACAATCATCAGTTATTTTGCTCCCCAAATAGCAAAACTCCTCTACTACTTTAAGTGTCTCGTTTCCTAATGTAATTCCCTCAGCATCACCCAGTTTAATTCGACTACATTCCATTATCCTCATTTATCTTTTGTTGATGTTCATCTTCTATCCTCCTTTCAAGACACTGTCCATTCCGTTCAAGTGCTCTTCCAGGTCCTTTTCTGTCTCTGACAGAATAACAATGTCATCGGCGAACCCCGAAGTTTTTATTTCTTCTCCATGGATTTTAATTCCTACTCCACATTTCTTTTCTTTCCTTTACTGCTTGCTCAATACAGAGATTGAATAACATCGGGGATAGGCTACAAGCTCATTAGATAGTCCGTCAAAAACTGAACACAGATCAAGCTGGAATGTGTATTGAACCGCGGAACTAGAAATACACGGGTGTGAATTATGTTACAACGAGGTCAAAACTTCCAAAACGGACGCAAGAGGCATAACATGCGGTATTTGTGAAGAACAAGTAGGAGGTACGTACTTCTGGAGGTCCCTTCGTTACACATCGCTGTTACAAACGGATGTTACACCACGACACAGATACAAATTTGAATACAGCGAACAGATACTTCAGTGACCGAACGGACAGTTCATAATTTTGTGAAAGAAAGTGGGGCGCGAGGGAGGCTCGAACACAGATCTCCCGCTTTGCAGTCCAACACCATGACCACGCAGTCACGAAGCCGAGGTTCTTGCTAGTCGCTCGGCGTTGCACGTCTGGAGCTTGGACCGTTCACTGATTCTATTTTTGCTTCTTTTTTTCACAAACCAGTACACCTTGTTCATGTTTTTCATGCTTGATCTGTGTTCAATTTTTGACGGACTGTCCACTGAGCCATTTTACCACTAAATCTGAGGGGGGTGCGATAAGGAGTTTCCCTTTTTGAGAAGACGTCATTGAACCTTGCCCTGAACGCTATCTTCACACTAGCACAGACATTTTGTAACAAATACACTAGGGTCACTCCATGTGCCATAGCAAGTACGGTATATCGTGCAAACGGTTGGCTTTATCGTAATCGGAGTAATGCACTCGATAGCCCGCGGGAAACATTACCGACACCAGCTGACAGATTGCGACCGCAAAGGAGGATGACTCGGTACCAGCGCCGCAAACACTGTGTCGTTGCCATGTTACAAGATGGATCCCCCCCACCTACCCTACTCACCAGACGTCAGTCCATGCGACTTCCACCTCTTTCCACAACCGAGGAAACCACCACGTGGGAGTCGCTTTCTAAACAGGGCGAACGTCCTCATGGCATTTCGGCGGCAGGTGGCACACACTAATGGCAATGCCAACGCCTTCCCCGCCGTTGGCAACGCTATGTGTACGCACAGGAGGGCTAGTTTGAAGGACAGTAGTTGATTCTGATCCATTTGTGTTGCATTTGTACTCGTGCACAATAAATTTACACATACAAAGTGCGACAATAAAGTAATGAGACTCATCTTCTTTGCAAGATGTGGCAACCCTGCAGGCTTGTTTAGGCATAATATCTTTGACCTTGGTCTATAAGCTGCTTCTAGTCCAAGCGGCACATCGATGCAACTGCTCAGTCGTGAGCTGTGCTGTAATAGGTTAACACATGTTTGTATCTCTCGTCACGGAAATGGAACCGCATAATATAGCGCAACGGTATGCCATTTCTTTTTGCGTTAAATTGGGTGAAATCGCGATGACAACTTTCAGTAAGCTTCAGAAGGCTTTTGGAGAGGAGGTTATGTCAACAGCTCAAGCTTTTCGTTGGCATAAAATGTTTAGTGAAGGCAGAGCGAATGTTGAAGATGAAGACCGCAGTGGACGACCATCCACTCCACGGACGGATGTCAACTTGGCCAGGGTGCATGAACTCGTACGATCTGATCGGAGACTATCCGTGAAAATGATTGCAAAAGAACTGAACATCGGGAGAAACGGTTCGTCTAATAATAACATCTTGGTATGAGAAAGATTTGTGCAAAAATGATCCCCAAAAACCTCACACAACAACAGCGAGAAACACGGAAAAATGTGGCAGCCGATCTGTTAGAGTAAACGAAAATCAATCCAGAATTGTTGAGGCGTGTTATCACTGCTGCTGAAAGTTGGTTTTTACAATACGATCCAGAGACAAAACGCCAAAGTTCGCAATGGTGCTCAAAGGGATCACCCAGACCAAAAAAAGCTTGCATGTCAAAAAGTGAAATGCATGCTTGTGTGCTTCTTTGATTCCAAGGGAATTTTTCATGAAGAGTGGGTGCCTCCTGGGCAAACAGTTAACCAATATTACTACAAAGAAATTTTAGAAAGACTTCGTAAAAAGAGTTCGTGTCCGTGCCAACATTGCTGATAATTGGATTCTGCATCATGATAATGCGCCATCCCATACTGCTCTGTCAGTACAGCAATGTTTAATCTCAAAACAAATTTCAGTACTACCACAGCCACCTTATTCACCAGATATCGCTCCGTGCGACTTTTTGCTATTTCCAAGAGTCAAAACGGCGGTCAAGGGACACCATTTTCAAACAACACAAGATGTCCAAAAAGCTGTGACGAGGGTCTTTGAGGATACTGAGTTCCAGAAATGTTACCATGAATGGCAGAAGCGCTGGAAAAAGTGTGCACAATCAGAAGGAAACTACTTTGAAGGAGACAACAATAAACTTGACTAAGACGGTAAGCAAAAAATTTTTTTCATATCAGTCTCATTGTCGCACCTCGTAGTTTCAAAGTGTGTGTTTTATTTCAACCGTTTCCGTAAGATCCTGTACTGGAACCCTGTTTTATGTTGGCATTCAGATACACAGTGCCGTAACGGTTGAGTACTTATTGTAGCATTATCGCAATGTGTACCATAGTTGTCAAGACTTATGGAGTGACCCTCGTATACATAACTTTTCCACAGCATCCTCGGACTAGCGTGAGGCACGAGATTTTCCACTCGCCGTAGCGTCTTGGCTGAGAGATAATCTGGATACTGACATATCGCACATCGGAATGTTTCGTCGTCATCTACGACGAACTAAATCCAAATGGAAGATAGCTATGTTGAGAGGAGGGAATTATAGGGTGCGTATGCCGGGTTGATGACAAAGCCGGAGGAGTGTAGCGAATGAACGGCTAGCGGGAAGCATGCAAACGCGACGCGTGGGCGGAGAATTCTGGAAAGCTCTTAAGGTTGTGGAGGAACAAGTTCTACATGCCGTCCCGTCCCAGCACAAGTTTCGCAGTGGCGACGCGCCGTGCCCACGCGTGGCGCCCGAGCTTTCCGCGTGGGACGATACTGTACTGTTAGGCGGTCACAGCAGAAGCGCGACAGCTTGTCGAGTAGACACGAACACGGATACTGGGAGCTGGATACGAAGTACAAAGGGTGTTCAATAACTAATGCAACTGATTGTTTTTCTCAGCCAATTTCGGTTGAAAAATAGAGCAGAATTTGTTGTGGGACATAGTGGAATATTCCCGCTACAGCTCCTACAATTTCATCAACTTCCACTAGGTGGCGACGCCATACGTAACCTTCAAAGTGGCGTCTGTAACGTAGGCGCGCTCCAATTCACTGAGTTCATTTGGGAGGAAAACAGCATCGCAGATTTTCATAGGTGCTTGTAGAACGTCTACGGACGCCTAGCAGTCAACAAAAGCACGGTGAGTCGTAGGGCGAGGGGTTTGTCGTAACAAAAAGGTCGCGCAAAACCTGTCCCATCTCCCGCGTGCCCGCACGCAAAACACAGCTGCGGATCCTGCAATATTAGAACCTGCGCGCACCATCATTAGAGGTAACACTAATGATCTTTTGAAAATAATCTAGTTCCGTGGCCGAAAAGAATTTGTAGCGTTTTGTTTTTACCACTAAGAAAATTACAAATTACCCCTCGGGAGGTAATAATCCTAGGTTGGGAACCGCTGAACTAGAGAGATTCGAGCCCACACGGAGGGTTTTTTTTTTCCTTCAGTACATGATACGTAAGCAACCCACCACCTAATACATTAGTGGATCCTAATTGATACCAATACAATTATTATTATTGCAGCTTTTTATTCTAAGAATGTTAGTTCTGGTTACCAATATTTGACTATGTCTACTACTTATGCTAGTCTACTCTACCTGCAGCTTAACAGGTGTGCCAGCGTATATACAAACCTACATTGGTTGGCCGTGCTCACCGAGGTAATCCCGGTGAGCATGCCCCTGGCACCGGACTGGCCCAGAGTGGTTGATCGCTGCAGTACTACACTGGTGTTACTATCCTAGCTTATCCTACATCTAACCTTATATTTAGTCCTATGTCAAATCTGATGAGTGTCAGAATCGGGTAAAAGATGCACCCTCCCCCTAATCCCAGACGTGGCGGATCCCAGCCGTGAAGAGGCTGGCCAAGTCCACGCCTCGGCTGAACAGGACAAGTGCACGGAGTCTCGTCAGGTGGACAGATATGACCTGTTAGTTATTGCTCCGTAGAAATTCCTTTATGACTGTGTGATATTTCATGAGCCAACTTGTTCAGGATTGGGAAGTGGTCCTCATGCCTGAGCAGGTGATACGTGTCATAATTTGGTGCGGCTACGTCGTCGAAGAGGTGGCACTCATACACCACAGTTCTGGGGTGCTTAGTGCGGCCCCACAGTCACACGTTGGTGTAGCCCGTTTCCCAAACCGGCATAGGTATACCGGGTATGGTCCATGTCGCGTAAGGAAGTGCACCAGTCCTCTTGACGGCTTGAAGTGTTTTAGCTGTAGTCGCTCCCTGATGTTGGGCAGTAATTCATATGTTCTGCGATCTGTGTCTTCATTATGCCACTGTTCTTGCCAAAGCTCCTCACGGAGGTTTACCAGCAAACGTTCTTCCTTGTCACGGTTCGCGCGGCTCTCCCCCCACCCCCGTCGGAGGTTCGAGTCCTCCCTCGGGCATCGTTGTGTGTGTTGTCCTTAGCGTAAATTAAAGTTAGATTAAGTAGTATGTAAGCCTAGGGACCGATGACCTCGGCAGTTTGGTCCAATAGGAACTGACCACAAAATTTTGCAACTCTAACACGGAAAGGCGGAAATGGCAGTGGCAGACCAGCAACCCTCCCCCCCCCCCCCCCCGCCACGCACCATAATGTGTCCTGATGAGCACAGATGTAGATGAAAGTTAACAGTGAAGAGTGTTCCACCCACCGAGGTGACTGAAGAAACACCGGCCTAGAGCAAGAGGTATTTTCCGCGCGCGGAGGCCAGCAGAGACCGGCTAGGACACGACTGCCGCGTGAATGGCTGCGACCGTGTGGGGGGAATATATTACGCCGACAGTCAAGGCCGGAACTGGCGCGCGGTGGCGGTGACGGCGACGGCGGCACCTCCGCACCCACGCACCGGCTGGCCCCGTCCACCGACCCTGCGGCACGCGCGAGATCCGTCTGCAGGGAGTGGCCGCTGGCTTCCAGGCAGGGGGCGCTACTAGGGGGGCCAACGCCGAAAGTGTTGGCCGAGTACAAGTTGCCACTTTCCGCACGCACCGTAGGGGCAGCCGTCAACAATGATACGTGTACACTGGCGCACGTGTATTGTTTAGATTTCGTTATCCCACAATTTTGGGATTACCAGAAGAACGAAATTAGAATTACATTAACATCCTCAGCTGCTAATATATATCAACGGGAACAGGTGAAAATGTGTGCCCCGACCGGGACTCGAACCCGGGATCTCCTGCTTACATGGCAGACGCTCTATCTGAGCCACCGAGGGCACGGAGGATAGCGCGACTGCAGGGACTATCTCACGCACGCCTCCCGCGAGACCCACATACTCACCTTGTATGTCCACACACTACATTCGTAGTGTCCCATCCCAACACACTCACTCACTACTCTTGAAAGACGTTCTTACCAGGTCCCGTAAGTGTTCGGGGAATATGTGTGCATCCGCACAGAAGGAGGTCAGGGCCGGTGTTGGCTCTGAGCACTATGGGACTTAACTTCTGAGGTCATCAGTCCCCTAGAACTTAGAACTACTTAAACCTAACTAACCTAAGGACATCACACACATCCATGCCCGAGGCAGGATTCGAACCTGCGACCGTAGCGGTCTCGCGGTTCCAGACTGCAGCGCCTAGAACCGCACGGCCACTCCGGCCGGCGGGCCGGTGTTGCCAGTACTTATATGGATATGGTGTCTGTTCTTTCGGACATTCCGAAAGATCAGACACTATATCCATGAAAGCATACCAGAAGAAGTCACCTAACAAAGGGCAACAATTCAAATAAACTGAGTACTAGCATTCCCTTATACTATATATACAATTGCGATTTTAACATACACTATCTGATAAAAGCTACAGGGTAACTATGTAATGCGGATTCACCTGTATATATCGCGAGAGGCGGACCCGTCAATAGAAAAGGAGGGGGAGGGGGGGTAGTGCTGTGTTGCAATAGCAGAGCTCAGTGGTTTCCAACCTTACCGAGTCACTCGATGTCACCGGAGTAAAATATCCATCAGGGACGTTACAAACCACTTACGCCTGCCCAAGTTGACCGTTGTGTGTGGAGGGGTGGGGGGTGGGGGGGGTGTTGACTGTGAAGTGGTAAGTGGTACCGTAGGAGCAACCACAGCCAAACCATGACCAGAACTCAAGTATTGACACAAAGGAACCGTCAGCGTTGCCGGCGGTGACACAATGTTTGTGCGTAGTCAGAATGAAAGATGTACAATGAAGGAGCAGCTCCTAGCAAGACACGCACTTCTGTAGTCACTGCCACCCCCCCTCCCCCCTCTCCCAACAGCGACCTGACTCATATTGGCAGGGTGTGTAAGGTTCGACTAGGACTCCCAGAGTACGTTAAGAGCAAGTTAAGAGCAAGACGCAACTCTCAACCGTTTTCGAGAAAATCGAGTTTGAAAATTTTATGCGTACTTATAATCTTTGTGCGTCAGGAAGTCATTTCTGAAAGTATTTGTACGCAGTGTAACCATGTACGGAAGTGAAACATGGACGATAAATAGTTTGGACAAAAAGAGAATAGAAGCTTTCGAAATGTGGTGCTACAGAAGAATGCTGAAGATTAGATGGGCAGATCACGTAACTAATGAGGAGGTACTCAATATATTTGGGGAGAAGAGAAATTTGTGGCACAACTTGACTAGAAGAAGGGATCGTTTGGTAGGACATGTTCTGAGGTATCAAGGAATCACCCATTTAATTTTGGAAAGCAGCGTGGAGGGTAAAATCGTAGAGGAAAACCAAGAGATGAATACACGAAGCAGATTCCGAAGTATGTAGGTTGCAGTAGCTACTGGGAGATGATGAAGCTTGCACAGGATAGAGTAGCATTGAGAGCTGCATCAAACCAGTCTCTGGACTGAAGATCACATCAACAAAAAACATAATCTTTGTGTGGTTGTTAGTATTCAAGAAGTCCAATAACCCGCGAGTAAGCGCTTAGTTTTACAACCGCGATGTCGCTGGATCGATACTTTCTCTTTTTTTTCATTCCCACATAATTCTAACAACAGATTTATTATGACTGTGCAAATTACCAAATTTCATTCTGGAGGCTCTCTCACTACACTGATGACCGTAATCTTGTTATCCTGTCCAACATAATCGCTGTCCAGTTTCTCCTGCTTCTCTTTGGGGTCGTAATCATCTGATGAACATGAAGCGACGTCTTCGGTTTCTTCGAACTGACCTCCTCCGTCGGTTTCTTACTGGGCAATTAGTTCGTCTTATACCAAGAGTTGTTTCTCCGCTAGCATTTCAAAAGTGTTGTGAAATATTTCTTCTCCAACACCCGTAAGTTCTTGACTTCACTGCAGAAGGATTAGAAGCGATGGAACTGTTTTGAATAAAGAACTGCTCGCTTCACACGACTGAAGTTTTTAATCGCACATTTGAAACATCACTATAATGCGATTCGGCTTCACAATCGGGTTACCTTGCTCTTACTGAAGTAGTACCAGGCACATCACTACATTTACTCGTAAAATTAGACATCTTGGAATGTTCGGAAGCAACTAACTCTGGAGCTAACATACAAATGAAGTATTATCTGAGTTTCTGAATTCTGTTCTCCCTCTCCCTCCACCAACTGAATCTTCGTTTGCGGACATGCAACTTTTTCTCGTGGCCCAAAAACTACGTGCAGGGATACCTGGAAAATAGGTTCACACAGTGAGTTCCAGTCATAATAAATCTCTTGTCAGAATTACATGGGAACGAAAAAAAAAAACAAACAAGTACTGGCAGATAGATTCTATCCACAGACCTAACGCATAGGAAACTAAGCGCTTCTTCGGTCGACCACGGTCTCCTTGAATACTACCGACCATACAAAGGCTATAAGCTCGCCTAAAATATTCAAAACCGATTTTCTCGACAACGGTTGAGATTTGCGCCTTCCTCTTACTTGTGCTGGAATCCTAGTCGTGCCTTACACACCACGTCAACGTGAATCGTATCGGCGAGGGGAACTTTCTACGGTACTCTTGTAAGCGATGCTTGCCGTGCTGTAAAGAAGCATTCCGTTGGATAGTGAATGACTCAAAACGTGTGACTTGGAGCGAGGAATCACGCTGATCCGTTGGGATTGTTTGGCTTTGGCGAATGCCTAAAGAACGAGTGTTTCGCTGTAGAAGTGTTTTTCGTGGTTTGGGTATGTTCCTCTTATTGCACTAAGAAAATGCTAAATGCGGAAGGACAGGGTCTGATTATATCAGCATGACAATGCACATTATCAGAAAGTAGCATCTGACACTGGTTTGAGGATGATCATATTCTGATATGGACTTTTATCTCCATGGTGCCAACCTAAACCCAAGAGAACGCCTCTGTTATGTGTAAGCAACTCACTAAGGCATAAAAATATTTCTCACTTCACACAGTCACAACAGCGATCACCAAAATTTCCAGTTGTTGGTTTACTGATTCGCAAATGTTGGTTCACTGATGCATTCGTTAAAAACACACATTCGTGAACCACGAACCCCCTAGTCAAACACACCATAGACTAATGGAAATCATTTCAGGCATTGCTTTAGAAATTTCCTCAAAACAGCACCGCACGGTTCAAATGAGGTGGACGCGAGAAAAAGTTACCTCCATCAGCACACCTGATTGATATTTATGATGGAGATGTGTGAACTCGAGGAAATTTCTTAGAATCTTAGGATGAATTAACAGAAAAGTAACTTCAGTCTTTCGTGGCAGCCAACCGGAGGTTCAAGCAAATCAAGAGCCTTAGCTTTTGTATATGGTTTAGTCCCCGCAAGATGGATATTTATAGAATTATTCCGTATGTATAAAGTTTCTGTGTTGCATCTCATTTTATTTACTTCGTATATTATAGGAGCAGTAAATTTTCTAAGAAGTCTGACGTTAATCATTTCGAAATCTAATGATGTATATTTTATTCGAAACGGCGCAACTTTGATAGTGTTTCATTGCAGCATGATGGTGCGAGAGCTTCAGAAGAAAGTTAATTTCGTGTACGTCTCTGTACCAGACAAGGCAGGTCCATTGCAGGACTTACATAACTGCACCACGAAGAACAACTTGGCGTTTTACTGAAACGTGTCTTCCGACTGAAATGTGTGGTACGCTGCAGAGTTTAGACTGCCACTAAGTTTCATTAAAGTCTTTGTTCTGTAACACTGAATTACTTAATCAAGAAGTCAGTTGTAATTGCTATTAAAGGGAAAGGAAACAAATATATTCTATCGCAGTTTTAATGCAATGGCCAATAATGAATGGAATACTAAGAATGTTACACAGCACCATCAACTGACGTTTCCAATTGCAGCCATGCATTTTCGAAGTACTGACTGCGGACTTTTGTATGTTATCTAACAACGCGATAACATCACTACAATGTAAATTATGTCGCTAATCTTAAGGGTGTTCTTTTTTTCTGTCTGTATTGGGGTCAAGAATTTAAAAATATAATTTTTTAGTCGGATGTCTCTCCTGTCGCCAAATCTCACTTATCCCGAGAACGTCGTGTGTGGCATCTCCTGATCAGTAATTTCCCTTGCTGTGTATTCTCTTGTCGACTCGTATGCAGTGAAAAATCAGCAATCTCACTATGAACACGACTCCACTCCAAGCTGAGATTCGTGACACGACAATCGAAGTAATGCGAAGCTCGACGTACCAGCTACCCATGGCTTCACATCTCGCTCAGTCATTCTCTGAGTTGCTGAATAGTTTCTAAAAGCACAGGTTGACACAAACCGGCTGGGAATCCTACCTTGAATACATTTCTACAGATGTGTTGCGCCACGACAACTCGAGTCCACATTTGGCGTTTCATCTGACGGGAATTAACTTGAGGCGACACAGTACACTGCATCTCTAGCTCTAGACTTGCTTACTGTCACTATTCCAGAGGGACACACTCGAAGCCTGTTCGTTTCGATACGAACACGTTGAAAGCTTTTTGACAGACTTTTTCTATGTGTCTACAGTCGTTCTAACTTTCTCAAAGGAATCTGTATTCCTTCGTAAGCTCCTCTTATTGTGAAATAAACAGTTCTTTTTTAAATATTTAGCAATTACCTAATTACGTCTCCTTGAAAATCACGATTACGAAGTTACGAGGGCGTGCTGAAAAGTAATGACTCCGAATTATTTATATGAAAACTCTTAAAGCTTTCAAATAAAACAACTGTTGTTAATATTCTACACCTTTATCCTTCATGTCTACACATATTTATTTCTCAGTATAGTTACCCTGGCCACGAATACATTTCTCCAACGACAGACCCGTTTGTTGATACGATCTCTATAGAATGTTTGATTTCGTTGACGGAGCCACAACCTCACCTCTGCTTGCACCACTTCATCACTACCAAAGTGAAGTTCTCGAAGGTGTTATTTAAGTTTTAAATTAGATGCGGATGGCGCCAAATGGGGACTGTACGGAGGATGATCGGTGACGGTGAACCCAAGACTTAAGACTGTTACAGATGTTGCAGCGCTTGTGTGTGCTCTGGCATTGCCATGCAGAAGGACGGGGTGCTTCATGTGTGGACGAACTCTTCGAATTCGAAATTCGGTTACAGCAAGCTCTTTCTCACGCACCGATGTAGTTAACGCTGCAGTCCGCAATGTTACACGCTACAACTCGGAGCCCTCTAGCCGTAGAGGGCTACGAACATACAGGCATGGAGAATAAATATGTGGAATGTTAATAAACGTTTGTCTTATTTAAAATGTTTTTAAGAGTTTTCATATAAAAAATTCGGCGGCATTACTTTTCAGCATGTTCTCTTACATCACATTGCTATGCTTACAGCAATATTCCAAGCATCAGTGTGTGTAAGAAGCCGCTTTCGATGGCGTCCTTCATAAAGGGACAGGGAAATTTCGCCTAAATGACAAAGCGACAAATAATGCGAAAGCTGCAGTTTTTACAAAACGTCACTAAATTTCGAATCATCGCCATGTCCGTTGGGAATGTGTAGGGCAGCAGTTTACTGATACTGCCAACTGATAATCATGTAGTGTTGAAATTGGATCTTTATTTTTTCGCAAAGCTGAAGGAAGCGTAAAAGAAATATGACAAATGACAAAAATTTTGTTCGTGGTATATAATGCAGATTAACAATTTTCGCATTTTTTCGTTTATTTGGACTGTGGAACTTGCTTCTCGCCAGATTTCATGATTCATCAATGGGAAGTGCCCCATAGGTTTTGGCGAGTGAGTTTGGGAGTATCAAAATATGTGGCAAACTGCTGTATGTTTTGACTGCACTGACTTAGAAGCTTACACGGCAAGAGACCGTAGATCGTAGTATGTGACAAATTTCAGCTTGATACGTCTAAGCTGTTCCAGAGGAAGAGAGTTTTTTGCAGTCGTACAGAAAGACAGACGAACACCAACGTCTTCCTATTGCGGTACGGAGCCCTAACAAAAAAAAAGACCATCTACAGTGTAAAGAACTGAGGCGTAGATATAATGTCAACCGGTTAATGTTTTAGCTGTCGACGCCAAACTTCCCCGCGCTTTTGCACAACAAAACGTAGCAAAAAAGGCGCAATTACAGATACGAAAAACCTTTTAATAAATATAATGTAATGCGAACATTTTTAGGTTAGGCTTTACCGTGACTGTTACTGACATTAAATGAAACAACAGTTCACTGTTACCAGTCACCGTTTTATTTATTTCCACGACGCGTTTCAAAGGTTTAAACCTCCATCATCGGGTGGATTTACATTAGTAAGTATTACATTTGTGTGTGTGTTGTTTTACGAGTTTTGGAGGAACTTGTGGCACTGCCTAGTAGAGAAACGAGACACTATTTCAGAATATGGTTTAGGATTACTTTTGACGAAAAATTAAACTGATATCTAATGGTAAACATTAAATAAGTAAACTACAGTACCTTCAGTGGTCACAGGTTCCTTTTGCTGTCGTAACACGTCACATGTATACTGCCACATTTGTAAACAAATATGGCGTCTGGAATCAGCTGGGTGAAAGGTTCGTATAGCAGAAGAGAAGACATAATCGCAAAGTGCGAAGAATATACATGGTAACAAAATTATTACAGAATAATTGCTTTAAGCATTTGGCGGTGTTTGTTTTGAGGTGTCAAATATGTGTGTGTGTACTTCAGGTTGTATATAAATCTAATTCTGACAAGTTAAAACAGCAAACATGCGTACTCGTTTATACAATCAGGTGAAATGCGTCGTGGAAATAAATAAAACGGTGACTGGTAACAGTGAACTATTGTTTGATTTAAAATATAATGTAACTGGCAGCTACACTGTCATTTTCAACACAACACTGAGCAACAATGAACTATGACAGTGACATACTTGCACAATAACCTATCAGGAAAATACCGAAACTGGCGAACCATAATAGGTTTGTGCAACAAATAACGTGGTAATTAGCCAACAAATACAACTATTTTTTCATGTTCCATCTGATTAGAGCTTCGTGCAAACCGTAGAACGTACGGACATAACTTCTACAAATGTGAAGTGCATACGTAAAATGGAAAAGTGGAATTCTTACGTGCGTTTTACAACTGTGCCACCATTTTACAGGCAAGTATTAAAGAGGAAATATGGAAGGCACGGGGAGGAAAAAATGACGTTGCGAATGGAGCGCTTGGAATAATGGCGAACCACACGGACACTGCATAAATGCGAAAGATCTTGTTCAAACGTGTGTGAATTCCTAAGCGGCCAAACTGTTGAGGTCATCGGTCCCTAGACTTACACACAACTTAAACTAACATGCTAACAAGGGAACCTCCCCATCGCACCCCCCTCAGATTTAGTTATAAATTGACACAGTGGATAGGCCTTGAAAAACTGAACACAGATCAATCGAGAAAACAGGAAGAAGTTGTGCGGAACTATGAAAAAAGTTAGCAAAATATACAAACTGAGTAGTCCATGCGCAAGATAGGCAGCAACAAGGATAGTGTGAGCTTAGGAGCGCCGTGGTGCCGTGGTTAGCGTGAGCAGCTGCGGAATGAGAGGTCCTTGGTTCAAGTCTTCCCTCCAGTGAGAAGTTTACTTTTTTTATTTTCGCAAAGTTATGATCTGTCCGTTCGTTCATTGACGTCTCTGTTTCACTGTAATAAGTTTAGTGTCTGTGTTTTGCGACCGCACCGCAAAACCGTGCGATTAGTAGACGAAAGGACGTGCCTCTGCAATGGGAACCGAAAACATTTGATCGCAAGGTCATAGGTCAACCGATTCCTCCACAGGAAAACACGTATGATATATTCTGTACGACACTGGTGACGGCATGTGCGTCACATGACAGGAATATGTTGTCGACCCACCTAACTTGCACACTTGGCGAATGGGTAAAAAGATTCTTCTACCTTGCCCGATTTAGGTTTTCTTGTGGATGTGATAATCACTCCAAAAAAAGTGATTAAAACATAAGAGTTTGTCACAAACTGCATCAAATGAAAGCAACAGTTTCAGAGTCGCACAGTTTTCCCTGTGCTCTGTCAAAACATATGTTTTTTACGTTTTCAAATGTTTCCGTGCGTAGACCGTCAAATTCTTTATATGTCCAAGCAAATCTGAACATGTCCTGGAATTTTGGAGTGCCTGAACTTTGATAATTATCTGAAAATAAAAAATTAAAATTTTCACCCGAGAGAAGATTTGAACCAAGGACCTGTCGTTCCACAGCTGCTGACGCTAACCACGGGACCACGGCGCTCGTAAGCTAACACTCTCCTCGATGTTGCCTACCTTGCGCATGGACTACTCAGTTTGTATATTTTGTTTATTTTTTCATAGTTCCACACAACTTCTTCCTGTTTTCTCGATTGATCTGTGTTCAGTTTTTCAAGGCCTATCCCTATGCCAACTTATAACTAAATCTGAGGGGGGTGCGATGGGGAGGTTCCCTTGTAAGAACTCCCCCCCCCCCCCCACACACACACACACACCTGAGGGACGACTCAAAACCTCCGGGAGGAGTGGCCGCGCAGTTCGTGGTATGGCGCCTCTAACCGGGCGGCCACTCGGTGCGGCAATAAATGCAACTCGCAAGCGTAGAATCCAGTTTGTGCACTCTGTTTATTTGCAGCGCAACCAAAGCATATCTCGAATGGTAATAGCTCAAGGCAGAGAAGAATCCCTTCGCACTGAGAAAAGCTCACGGACTGCAACAAAGTACAAAGTGAACGATCGGCTACACAGCATGTGGCCACGTGGTCTGTAAACCGAAATGAAATGCCGTGTGGCTAGGGCCTCCCGTCGAGTAGACCGTTCGCCTGGTGCAAATCTTTTGAGTTGACGCCACTCCGGCGGCTTGCTTGTCGATGGGGATGAGATGATGATGATGATAATAACGACACAACACCCAGTCCCTGAACGGATAAAATCTCCGACCCAGCCGGGAATCGAACCCGGGCCCCTTGGCGTAACATTCCGTAGCGGTGACCACTCTGCTACCGGGGCAGACCACGTGGTCTGTAAACTGGCCAAGAGACAAGCAGTCTTAGGTCTGTTGAAGTGGCCGTTCTTGCGCATCATAACATGGCCTCAGTAGCACGGCCCGTTAGTGCCGCAGTGTGGAGTGTCTTACAGCCCGCTCAAGGCGCAACACAGCGATGAGTGAAATTCAGTGAAGAAAGGGCTGCTGTCTTCATTTAACCCTTGGATGCACGAGTGGCTGGACTAGCAAAAATGCATAGCTGAGTCTGTAAGACCCCTGCCGTAGAACAAGTACAGTACTCGATGTTAGTGTTAAAGAAAATATCATGAAGTTTTGAAGGAGTTGGTCACACAGGATGAATAAGACAGTATTTATTATGACTTAATTTAACGTAATATGAAACAATATTATAAAATATAATTTTCCAAAACTGAGTAACTGTCAGTCTTATTGATCCAATACCAGTATATTTGCTCATTAAAAGTAATAGTCTGCACAAATAATTTCACTGTGTTCTTTGCGATTCTTTTTTTTTTTTTTTTTTTTTTTTTTGCAGAATGAGTGACCGCTTTCTGTTTTATAGATGTTGGCACATGAAGCATCTTCCTTTTGGTTATTTTCCGGTTGCAGGTTGGCTGTGTCTTGTAGAACTGTTTTAGAGGCGGGGCTTGTTGATTCTTCTCACCATACGAGATCTGCCTTCCATGTAGCTGGAGTGTTAGTATGAAAACAAGCACAATATGTTTATTGCTATTACTTTCAATATGGTTCTCCACAAGACAAACAACCATCTTCCTGACTGTGTCTCCTAACAAGGGAACCTCCCCATCGCACCCCCCTCAGATTTAGCTATAACTTGGCACAGTGGATAGGCCTTGAAAAACTGAACACAGATCAATCGAGAAAACAGTGGGAAGTTGTGTGGAACTATGAAAAGAATAAGCAAAATATACGAAGTGAGTAGTCCATGTGAAAGATAGGCAACATTAAGGAGAACGTGAGCCCAAGAGCGCCGTGGTCGCGTGGTTAGCGTGAGCAGCTGCGGAACAAGAGGTCCTTGGTTCAAATCTTCCCTCCAGTGAAAAGTTTAATTTTTTATTTTCAGACAATTACTGTCCGTCCGATGCGAGGTAACTGCACCGTAGTATGGGGACGCTACACCTAAACAAACAACGAACACACGACGTCAGTCGACTACAGCGCACGGAAGATACAGTGTTCCTGCTAAGGAGGCTCCCTGGCTCGCAGTTGACTGTTCACTACTTTGGACGAGAGTGCATTAAATACGTTAGATGTATTCCGTGGACAATATGAATCCAGCAAATATAGCTCGCGACTTCAATAACAAGGTCAATGAATATTTTCCGAACTGTAAGTAATCGGAAAGTTCCTTAAGGGATCGAATGATTGTCGAACATTTGTATGATTATTTCCTACATTTGTTTATAAACAGCACGTGTGGTGGTGATTGAAAATAAAAAATTAAACTATTCACTCGACGGAAGATTTGAACCAAGGACCTCTCGTTCCGCAGCTGCTCATGCTAACCACGCGACGACGGCACTGTTGAGCTCACACTCTCCTTGATGTTGCCTATCTTCCGCATGGACTACTCAGTTTCTATATTTTGCTTATTTTTTTCATAGTTCCGTACAACTTCTTCCTGTTTTCTCGATTGATCTGTGTTCAGTTTTTCAAGGCCTATCCACTGTGCCAACTTATAACTAAATCTGAGGGGGGGATGCGATGGGGAGGTTCCCTTGTAAGTGTATGTACTTGCCTTCTGGTCAAGAGAATAGACTCCTGATGTACATTCATTATACAATACCATTGTCTTTATTTCTCCCATCTACAGTGGTGGTGTTTTGTTGAAACATCACAATTTTTTTGTTTTTGGTCACACAGTGTACACAACTGTCAGATTGTCTTTCAGACGAAAATAATGATTATAAAATTTCTCGGGCCATGCAAGCCTTAATTTCGAGTGGGTTTTCCTTTTTGCTTAGTTACACTATCGCTTACTGGACAATTTGGAATTTTCATTATACTATGTACTCGTAATTCTGCCGATTGGTGACAGTGATATACTGTATCGATTTCCAGGGAACCGGCAACTTTGTAATCTGCATCATCTACTTCTTCACTGCTTGTTTCACCTGGGTCGCTAGAAGACTTGGGTTCATTATCATGATGCCCATCATTGTCTGAATTTCTGCTGTCTTCTTGATCAAAGTGTGTTTCATCTTCAAGCCATTGAGTAATAACTGATTTAAAAATTTCATCACTTGTGCTGACTGCAGAATTTCGTCTTTCTTCACAGAACGTATGGTATATAATAACGTTCTAAGCAAGGAACAGTAGTATCTGAAATACTTACTCTGCTTATGATACAAAATTTACGTTCGTATTACTGTGTGTTGGCACTGAGAAATATTCTTCTCTTAAACTGAATACTGGGATGTAGCATATACCGTGCTTCTGACCTCTCAATAAGGAGTATAATTGTGCTAAATCGGTAACTGTTATCAGTAGAATGGCTAGTTTAAACTTCGTTTCTGGGGAAATGTAAGTAAAATATCGGAACGGCAGCTAGTTCGGTACGGGGAGCTGAAGGACCCCTGCCATTCATTATACGAGTAGGACTCCAGAATTCATAAAATAAAATAATGAATTTGACCATATTCCTTCTGAAGTACAATTGTCCAAGGATTACACAGGACATCACCTAAATAAATAAAGAGAGAGAATTTCTTGGAAAAAGCTTCCGGAGACTTTGTCTGATAATGCATGTAATGCTAGGAACTCAGCGTTACAAACCTGATTTTAAAATTTATTCTTTGGTGTGACACGAGATACTGGTAGGCCCTAACCAGGATAACACCAACTTTCCATCTAGTACGTTTATACCATTATGTTAACGGAACTAACACTACAATGGAAATAAACTGATGCACACCAGCGCACACACTCGCCGCTTCATTAAAAAACTTTACTCTGGACGGATCAGCACACAGTTGTTTCTTTTACGTCTGCGTGTAATTAATTTTAAGTACACTTGAAGCATTACGTTTTCGAACCTATGTCGCATCCTGCGTACGTATTTCATCCTACTGTTACAGAATGTGGAGATATTTCCAGGGTATAGTTGTGACAGATTACCAACTGTTTTCACTGTGAAGCAACAGTCAGAGACGCAGGTCTTTTCTTAGTGTAAACTGATTGAAGTATTACTTGCAGGACGCTGCAAACCATCGTTCAGGTCTGAAGCAGTTTCAGAGCCCAAGAAGGTGAAATAAAGTAATTAAGTGGACCGCTGTGAATTTTCATACATACGACTGTCCCCCACTTCAGCTGCGTAGCGGCTTGATAGGCTTACGAACGTAGCCAAGTGCAGGATCCCCGTTTAGTAACGTGATGAACTACCATGCACCCAGCGGTATTTTTGAGAAGCTGGATCTGTTCCAAATTGCGTTGGCGTCACTGCCAAAATAATAGTGTTTTTCTGCTAATGTGTGAGGCAAATTTACTTGCTAATTATCTGCTCCAGATGTTTCCCAAGGAGAGATTCACAGGGGAGTATTGTACTCTGGACGTCACAGGATCATATGAGGCTAGATACACCTTACTGATAATTTCGGCGCTAATGCGTGACGATATTGAGGCTTGGCGAATTTTAAAAAAGAAAATCAAAAAGTAGATGTTCTAGGATTCCTGCAAAAACAGTTCTGCTGCGGTTCGGATAACAGGGATATCACAGAGGGCGACTGAAATCGCGAGGCAAATGGAAAGGAACTCCAAAGTTGAAGTACGCTGGAGTGTACGGTTCTTGTGGGCTGAACGTCCGTGCTGCACTCAGGTACCAAATGCAATTTCATGTCGAGTAGTAGCTCGCCTCTGGTAGCTGAGTGGTCAGCGCGACGTAATGTCACGCCTAACGGCCCGGGTTCGATTCCCGGCTGGGTCGGAGATTTTCTCCGCTCAGGGACTGGGTGTTGTGTTGTCCTTATCCTCGTCATTTCATACCCATCGACACGCAAGTCGCCGAAATGGCGTCAACTCTAAAGACTTGCACCAGGCGAACGATCTACCCGACGGGAGGCCCTAATCACACGGCATGTGGAGTAGTAGCGAAATGGTGCCATCAATTTCCCCAATACTGCACAAATGTAAGGTGGTGGTGACCGGGAAGTGCGGATTTTGCACGATGCCATTTCCACCTTCCTAGCAAATCTGGAGAGAGATTTTCCTACACCGAGAACGGCTCTGCGACCATGGAGCGGATTTTTGCCGCCGTAGAACTGAACGACTGCTAGAACATTCAAACCATTGTTTATAGAGAGTTGAGTACATTTAAAGAATTTTTCGACACAAATTCGCCGCGCAGCCGTGCAATCAAGATTTTTTTTTATTTTCCCTATCAATTTCGGCAATTCATTATGCCATCTTCAGGCCCCATATGCTCCTCTCAAAAATTATCGATACTGGCATATTGCAACTGAGTTGCAGTCATGTCTTCCAGGGAAGCACTTGAGCTACGAATTCACCAAATCCAGAAACATATGGCCCCAGTATGCCAACGTAGATTATTTTTGAGAGGTCCATATGGGGCCTGAAGATGGCATAATGAATTGCCGAAACTGGTAGCGAAAATAAAGTAAAATGACATCTTAGTTGCACTTCTGTTTGGCGAATTTCATTGTTAAATAGCTGACCAGCCGCTGTCACATGTCCACAATGGATAAACAGAGACGTTTAAAAATAGTGTGATGTAACTGTCACTTTTAAGCATGGTATATTCAATGTAAGTTTTAAGCCCGCCATAATGATGTGTGGTTTTCTTTTGAAGTACTCTCGTACATTTTAACTTAACTGCATAGTTGTCAAATGCGTGCACAGTAGCGACATCTATCGAGTTATCGTCACAAACATCCATTTTGTGTCACACCTGCACACCAGTTCGCAGTGAACCGTAGCGCCGTTCACAATATGACTATGCCCGCCCGCACCGTGGCCTAATTCTGTTTTATGATGCGTAACAAATTCTTTTCATATCTCTTGCTTTATATATTAATTTTTTAAAAGGTATGTTTCGTATTTTTAAGCTCATATATTCCATAATTACGAAATTACTATATTTTAGTATGTTGTAGTTTATTGCCTGAAATATGTACGCTGTCCATTAGTTGTATCCGTCTCCCTTCTTCTGCAGATCTGAGGAAGGTCACTACGGATCGAAATCCATATTCTGAGGACAATTTTATCATAGACTGGAATTAAAGGAACAAATACAATACTGTCGCTTGCGGAGTACACATGTAGACGGAAATGGCAAATATGATTAATAATTATTAGTTCCTCCACGTTATAGAGTGCTATGGATGTGCACAACTGTACGTTCAATTAATTAACAGCTGCTACAGATGTTAATACGCTCTGGAAGTCCATGACCGGTTTTGACCTTCACATCCAGACCGTTTTCGAGTAGATATGAAACTTGTGCTGTAGTGAAGGACAGTCACGTGATTATCATTTGACGTTGCTTCGCCGGATCAGAAGTTTCAGATACACTACAAAGTGACCCGGACGTGAGAGCCGACACATATTATTAGCAACTGGAGCGGGTATTAATTAACTGAAGTAGATACGTTAATGCGGAAACCTTATCACGTCATCAGAAACTGACGGCACCAATAAACACTTCACACCATCAATGATCTGTATGACTTAAAAATTCACCTTGCATATGTTTGCGCTCGCGAAACTCTGAAATTAGTCGTTCGATTGACTTGACATTTAAGGGGAAATTTTGTTACTAGAAATCTCGAAAAGTTCTTGATCGACTTACTTCAAATTTTAAACGACGCTGTAACAAACATTCAGACGAACAGAGAATAATAAATAATAATGTACAGTTTTTTTGTTAAAAGCGATTGCGAGAAAGGAAGTGCTCTGCATTGAGAAACAGTAGTTATTTCTTTCACGAAACAGCGGGGCACTTAAAGTAGCAGACACATTGCTTCTGCTATATATATTTTTTTTCATTATATATATTTTTAAAAATAAATTGTGTACACACCAATGTGGTGTTTTGTTTTCTTGCTCACAGACTGTTTTCACGGTAAAGAAGAAAGGTATATTTTATGGCTTATCGGCTTATGATTAGAGAACTACAAAAGAATCTGAATTTGCAATAAGCAAGGCACAAGGTCTGAAAGACAGTGAAGAGCAGATGCACAGGGGGACAGGATGAACAGAGAGAATGGAGGGGGGGGGGGGGGGCATGGGCAGGAGCAATGGACAGAGAGGTGGCAGAAGGACGAAATGGGGAAAGAGAGGGGGAAAGAGGAAGAGATGGGCAGGAGGTGGTCGAGAAGGAGGAGGACAGAAATGGGGAAGAGATGTAGGAGGTGGAGGAAGAGATGTAGGAGGTGGAGGAAGAGATGTAGGAGGTGGAGGAAGAGATGTAGGAGGTGGAGGAAGAGATGTAGGAGGAGGGGGAGATGGAGGAGATGGAGGAGGAGGAGGAGGAGATGGAGGAGGAGGAGGAGGAGATGGAGGAGGAGGAGGAGGAGGAGGAGGAGGAGGAGATGGAGGAGGAGGAGGAGGAGATGGAGGAGGAGGAGGAGGAGGAGGAGGAGGAGATGGAGGAGGAGGAGGAGGAGATGGAGGAGGAGGAGATGTAGAGAGAGAGAGGAGAGAGGGAAGAGGAAAAGTATATGGACAGTTAGAGAAGAGGAGGAGGAGGAGGAGGAGGGAAAAGGAAGTGATGGGGAGGGGGAGGGTGAGAGGGGGGAGGGAGGGAGAGGGGGGAGGGAGGGAGGGAGGGAGGGAGGGAGGGAGAGGGAGAGTGAGGGGGGAGTAGTATATGGGCAGAGGGAGGAGGCGTAGGAGGAGGAGGGGATGGGCAGTGAGAGGAAGAGAAAGAATTAGCACGTATATGCAGTTCTCATATGTATTAGAAACGTGTGTTTTCTCAGTGTTTAAGCACACTGAGCCACAGGTACGCCCGGCCGGGCATAGCTAGTTAGGTATACGTAATGTGCTGCATTTGGAACCTTGACACAGTTAAGCAACTGGGTGTTTGCTTAAGGCACTTCAGTATGGAAAATGAGACAGGAAGCGACTAGCAGAGGGTGAGCGGAAGGGAGGAGACGCTCGCGTGCAGAAATTACGTCCTGCTTGGCAACAGCCGGTCCGCCTTCTTATCGCAGATACCAGCCGCCGCGCCGGAAGCAGCCACATCCGCGCTCTGCCGCCGCTCCGGCCAGGGGCTTCTGCTCCGCCCAGCACCGCCGCCAGGGCTCGGATTCTAACATTTGCACGAGTGTTCTATACTGACGCATGGCTACCGACGATTTAAATTCTTTTTCCCGCAGGAACTGTGTGACGTAACTCCTCACGTTGCGCGTGTGTGCTAGCACTGTTCGTTATTTTGTTGCTCGGGCCAGTATCCGCCTGTAGAGGGAAGGTTTTTTTTTTTTTTTTTTTTTTTCCTCTTCAGCCTGGAACTGATGCGCTGGTATTTCCCTAATTCTCCTAAATGGTTTGTGACTGAAGCCTACATAGCGGACTTAAGGTGGCCACGGCGGCCCATGTTTCCAACATCCGTTGCACGAAACGTTTTCTTAATGTCCTGCTAGGTAGCGCCGGTTCGAGAAAATTTCTGCAAATAATCGAGCTATTTGGCTTCCGCCTCCGTCTCCTTTACCTCTTCTCTTTCAGTTGTGTCAGTTTTCGCTTCTAACATAGGTACTATTTACGAATCTCGCACTCAGCTTGGCACCCCAAGCGGCCGCTACTAATTACGACACGTCCCTATAGAAGCCCTAAACAAACCTGTCAACTTGGCGCCCTATGCCGCGATTTGTGTCGCTTGCCAGTAGCAGCACCTTACGGAAGCGCGGTAAGCACAAGGACGGAGTGGCCAGTCAAGATGCCTGCATTACTGCAGCTGATTCGGACTGGCGGAAAGGCCTGAACTTTAAATAATTTCGTGCGTCAGTCTGCATCTCTCGAATTCGGCGAATCGGCCGCAAGCCCCCGTGCGTTTGTGCCGAGTCGAAGACCCTCTGGGGCTGAGATTGTGTTTTCGAGTGGTTTTCGCGTCGGAAGTCTACACATAGCCGCCTTCCGTGATTTGCTCAACAGGAAGACTGCAAAGCATCCGAAAGACCGTTCCCACATGCGGGTGTGGTAGTCTGCTGATGCACTTCCCTGGTTTTCTCGGCAAGTGTTGTGGATTAATGAATGTCGACTTATTCGGTAAAAGAAGACTTCAGCGCGGAGACGTTAGCCAGCTGGAAGTATTTTTAGATAAAAGAGACGGATTCACTAAGTTAAACTGTTACTAATAATTTTCCTTTTTTTCAGTGCGATTTTTTTCCCTATAAACTTTTCAACTGCGTTCCTGTTTGTTGTTGTTGTTGTTGGTGGTGGTGGTTCAAATGGCTCTGAGCACTATGGGACTTAACATCTGAGGTGATCAGTCCCCTAGAACTTAGACCTGCTTAAACCTAACTAACCTAAGGACATCACACACATCCATGCCCGAGGCAGGATTCGAACCTGCGACCGCAGCGGTCGCGCGGTTCCACGCTGAAGCGCCTAGAACCGCTCGGCCGCACCGACCGACAGGTGGTTGTGGTGGTGGTGGTGGTGGTGGTGGTGGTGGTGGTGGTGGTGGTGGTGGTGTCTGAAGATAGCGGAGGTCGCGAACCATAGTTAGATGTCCTTCGCCACATTGCTACGTCACGTAAAAAGTAAAACGCTGTCGAGCGGCCGCGCGTCGTTCGCTACTATCTTACAAAGTAAGAATTATATTTTTCAATAATAAGAACGATTAGTAACTTAATGTGCCCTTCTCTTAGGCGTACACTTTACTACACGATATCATTCACTACTTTTCTCCTTTGTCTAATAAAAAAAAAAATACATGGCATCCCCAAAAACGTGAGAACTTATTATTTCAGTAAAAGAGAGAGATGGCCACTTTCTTAGCAGTCCATTAACGTGTTACGGCAAAAGTAGCGGACTCACGATCTTCGATCTCTGTGAAGAGACGACAGCGTCACTTGAACACTCCAGATGAGCGGACAATTTTAGGAATTTCTGTGTTTTGCTTCGACGCGGTAAGACACAGCTAGGCTCTTACGTATCCTGCTGCTACAGTACATACAAATGGAGACAGATAGTGCCATATTTGGCAAAGCAGAGAAGTGAGTCTCAAACGCACACTCCCTCTGAATGACTGAGTGACCGACTTGTCAACTTTTCACGTTTGTGGGAATCGCCATATGCAAATGGCATCTATTGATCCAAAACGCTAAAGTTTCGAGATCAGCTGGACACTGAAACTAACCTCCTCCCTGTTGTTGATGTCTGTGAACTATAAAAGTGATTATCGCTAAGTAAAAACAAAAGCTGGTTTACGTGCAGTGTAACATGTCTGTTAAGGTATCGTCTATGGAGATACGCTTCACGTTGAATCGACATCTTAGTTTAATGCCTTACTCTGTAGGAATCAGCATGGGTTTCGAAAAAGACGATCGTGTGAAACCCAGCTCGCGCTATTCGTCCGAGACTCAGATGGCCATAGACACGGGTTCCCAGGTAGATGCCGTGTTTCTTGACTTCCACAAGCCGTTTGATACAGTTCACCACAGTCTTTTAATGAACAAAGTAAGAGCGTATGGACTATCTGACCAATTGTGTGATTGGATTGAAGAGTTCCTAGATAACAGAACGCAGCATGTCATTCTCAATGGAGAGAAGTCTTCCGAAGTAAGAGTGATTTCAGGTGTGCCGCAGGGGAGTGGCGTAGGACCGTTGCTATTCACAATATACATAAATGACCTTGTGGGTAACATCGGAAGTTCACTGAGGGTTTTTGCGGACGATGCTGTGGCATACCGAGAGGTTGTAACAATGGAAAATTGTACTGCAATGCAGGAGGATCTGCAGCGAATTGACGCATGGTGCAGGGAATGGCAACTGAATCTCAATGTAGACAAGTTTAATATGCTGCGAATACATAGAAAGACCCTTCATCATTTAACTACAATATAGCAGGTCAGCAACTGGAAGCAGTTAATTCCATAAATTATCTGGGAGTAGGCATTAAGAGTGATTTAAAATGGAATAATCATATAAAATTAATCGTCGATAACAGATGCCAGGCTGAGATTCATTGGAAGAATCCTAAGGAAATGCAGTCCGAAAACAAAGGAAGTAGGTTACAGTACGCTTGTTCGCCCACTGCTTTAATACTGCTCACCGTTGTGGGATCCGTACCAGATAGGGTTGATAGAAGAGATAAAGAAGATCCAACGGAGAGCAGCGCCTTCGTTACAGGATCATTCAGTAATCGCGAAAGCGTTACGGAGATGATAGATAAACTACAGTGGAAGACTCTGCGAGAGAGACGCTCAGTAGATCGGTACGGGCTTGTGTTGAAGTTTCGAGAACATACCTTCAGCGAGGAGTCAAGCAGTATATTGCTCCCTCCTACGTATATCTCGCGAAGAGACCCTGAGGATAAAATCAGAGAGATTAGAGCCCACACGGAGGCATACCGACAATCTTTCTTTCCGCGAATAATACGAGACTGGAATAGAAAGGAGAACCGATAGAGGTAGTCAATGTACTCTCCGCCACACACCGTCAGGTGGCTTGCGGAGTATGGATGTCAGTGTAGAGGTAGAGGATTCTCGCGGTATTTCGCGATGAGGCACTGGAAAGTAGCAAGAGGATAGGGAAATGCAAAAAATTAATCAGGGCTGTAACGGGAAGTTGGGGAGGGAGTGCCGTCTACGGTCTTGTTGGTGATGTGTTCTTCAAATGGTTCAAATGGCTCTGAGCACTATGGGACTCAACTGCTGTGGTTATCAGTCCCCTAGAACTTAGAACTACTTAAACCTAACTAACCTAAGGACATCACACACATCCATGCCCGAGGCAGGATTCGAACCTGCGACCATAGCAGTCCCACGGTTCCGGACTGCGCGCCTAGAACCGCGAGACCACCGCGGCCGGCGATGTGTTCTTCCTGACATCCCCCGAACACTGCGTTTGTTGGCGCGACTGCTCTGCCGGAAGCTGTTTTCGGACGTGCGTGGGTTGTCGTAGCATCCTGGGAGTGATGGAGAGACGGGTCCAGAGATAGAAAGCAACGGCCGGACCTCACGAACTGCGTGAACTGTTTCGGCGGACAGTCGCCGCTGGCTGTACAGCGTAGCGATGACACACGTGACGTAACTGCTGTCCTTGACTCAGCAATGGAGCTCAAGTCGGGTTCCGTTTGTATTAAGTGAAGGGAGCAAACTATTCTTATTTCTAAAAACATAAAAAGTGCCAAACAATTCAGATTAATTTACTTTTAATATTCGACTTCGAGCTATTATCGACCACGGGAACCAACAGGTTTGCTGCTAAGTCTCTTGTTTTCCTCCCAGAATCTCTTCATACTTTCGATGATGTTCCTCCCCCTTCCCTTTGTCCACCTAATTCTGATCCTTGTACTTCGCTCTCTCTGAAACCCCTAGTAGTTGTAAAACTTCATTCGAAATACCTCTTTGTCCCAGGTCTCTTTCCGACCATCTGAACTTCTTGCATGCCCTTTCTTATATCGTGAACTTAGTATGCAGTCGCCTTGGGTTTGGTGATGCAGTTAAGCATTTTCTTTGTTCGTTTGTACCAGCTCATTCTAAAGAAACGACCATAAAACTTCGGCATTCTCTTCAGTGTAGTGTCTGTGGTTTTCTCCGACTGTTTACACTGATGTTCATTTGTCCCCTTCAACGTACCATCATTTCTTCTTTGTGGTCCGCGGACCTACCTTGAAACTTACTTTCCTCCTCCTTTATTTCTCTTCGATCTTTCCTTTCTTATTCAGTATCAGGTATTATGAACTGGCATAGCAACGATGATGTTGTGTTTCATGTTTGAACTGTACGAACTGATTATTTTGTTATACCTATTCTGTGCTAACGTGTACGGTAGTTCTATCTTCCCGATTCGTCCTTTGCTCCTTTATCAAGCCAATTCTGATTTTTCCAAACGTCGTATTAGAGCTGCTTCTTCATCAAACTGAACTACGTATAAATGTTTGCACTATTAATTTACTTCATTTCCGGCCCATAGCATCTCGTTTCTCCCACTACATAAAATATTTGAAAACGCACCCCCCCCCCCCACACACACACACACTAATTCGCTCTACTGTCCATGGTTCGAATCACTAGTAACTATTTTTTCCTATTACATTTGCGTATGGTACAAGAGAAACTCGTCTACATTCCATGGCAACTGCATTGTTTTCTTTCTTCCTGCTCTCACGGTTCCTACGGGAGATGTACGATGCGACCAGTATAAATAAGCTTTGGAAAGTCTTTCCTGAACACCGGGTATCTAAATTTAGCAACCATGGCAAGAATTACGTCGGCCTTCTTCTAAAAATTACCATTTACGTCTCCCACACACCTGTGTTACAATTTCCCAGCAGTCAGGGCCCTCGCAGCGCGACTGTAAATTCGTCTGCTGTCTTTCTTAAGGTCTTCCAGAACAGTACTCTACACTTTGTCACAAAAACCCTTCCAACAACTGTGAATCTTCCCATCAGTATTCCCCACTACTGTGTGTGTGTTTTACATATGTTATAACTATCTGTAAATATTTAATTACTTTTACAGGCTCCAGAAGCTGCCTTATAACGGAAAAAGTAGAAGGACTTTTGAGAAAAGGAATATTTATTCTATTGATAGTGCAACTTACGGGGGGTTTATTGTAAAATATCGATGTATTGAAAAGTATCGATACATAGGAAAATATCGATATATTGAAAAATATCGATACATTGGAACATATCGATATATTGAAAAATATCTATTGTCTTAGTCGACCATGAGTTGCTATCTGACTTAAGTTGGCTCTGTTTAAACGCGCGGTTATGCCCCAGTATCATTTGCATCGAAATTACCATTACACTCTAATTATTAAACAAAAATATGGTGATTGCTAGCTACGAAATCAATAATGCGGTGATTAGCATATGATATCAAATTAAGATTCATTCAGAAAACAGGATGAGCGATATTTCTAGCCTAACATGACAATCCAATACACTCGCTAACCTAACTAGCCTATCATTGGCACAATGCATCCTCTTTTCCTAACTACGTAAGTCAACACTGAACCCGTAAGTGACTCTATTGAAGTTCTGCCTGAACGTACACAGACAGAGAGCGCCAGTCAAAGAACTAGCGGAATACGAACTCATTTAGAATTACAGTGCCCTACTTTGGCTGATTATTACGACGGTCGGCCCAGCCAACGTCGTGATGCCGTCTTTCCCGTGAGCGAGCTTGGCTTTAATCTCCAACATGGACGTGGTTTGCGTCCGTAAACTCCTGTATGCAAGTGTTCAATTGCGGAGTTCGTCACTAGTCAATACTCAAGCTACTTGCACATATGCCAAGAGTAGTTGGTCGACTCAAGTGCGCGGCAGCAGACGTAAGCTTCAGATTGCATATGAACACCCCAAGTTAGTACAAATCTGTTTCTCTGCTCAGAGGAACAGATAATGCTACGTGTGTGGAGTCTTATGCTCTACACTATTCACACTTGGAGAGTAACCACTGGACTCAATGCCGGTAATTTCTCCAACCTACTTCTCTCCACGCTCTCCAAGCAGGGCTGCCAGACACCGCGACTGCTCTAGTCCACTGCCGACCCCGGAGCCCTCCTTCAGAGTTTTTGCAAACTTGGCCGTTCTTCGCCGAATGGATCCGTGCGCGTTGGTAGCCAATCACAACACAGACTACCATGTATCCGTGCGCGTTTGTACTCAACCACGACACAGAATTCTCCCGCGGTTACTGTTGCCGCCAAACTTTTAATATGTATCTCTACGTGCTCTGCGCCAATCCCGTCACAGTCTTCCGCAAATTTTCCACTTCGGCGCGAAATAGTCTTTCTCTTTCGCATATAGCTCCTTCTCACTTCTTGTTGTGAGGGCCCAGCCTCTCCCAACGTCTTTGGTGGTCTGAAGTGCCAGCCGACAAAGGGGTCCGGCCGCGGCCATCCCGTTAGTTTGACATGACATAAACACCTTCCTTAGTGGTTCCGGCCGTGTTCCAGCCTCTGCGGCCAGCTCGTTAGTTTGACATGACACACACAACTTCCTTTTCTGTGTCCATTCTCTCCTACCGGTGGGCCAATTATCAATTATTATTCGGTGTATTAGTACTGATTTAGCATCATGTAAGGTGCAAAATCTGCTGCCTTACAATAGAAAACTAACACACACATTAATTTTGCTTATTAAGTCCCAGTATTTTAACGCACTTTGTCCAGTGTTCCACAAGCTTTTTGATTCCGTCAGGAAAAATGTTTTTTGGTTGCACCTGTAACCGATCTTGCACCGCATCAGTGGCTTCTGCATCGGTTACAAACCATCTTCCCCTGAGAGCTTCCTTCAATGGTCCAAACATTTGGAAATTGCTTTGTGCCATGTCTGTACTGTATGGCGGGTGTTCCAAAAATTCAAATCCCAACTCATTTATTATTTCGGCCGTCCGTTTCGCAGAATGTTGCCGAGCGCTATCTTGCTGCAAGATGACACCTTTCCGCAGTGAGTGAGTGATTGTGTGTCTGAGAGTGAGAGAAAAAGTGAGTGAGAGTGAGAGAAAAAGTGAGAGCGAGAGAAAAAGTGAGTGAGAGCGAGAGAAAAAGTGAGTGAGAGCGAGAGAAAAAGTGAGTGAGAGCGAGAGAAAAAGTGAGTGAGAGCGAGAGAAAAAGTGAGTGAGAGTGAGAGAAAAAGTGAGTGAGAGCGAGGGAAAAAGTGAGTGAGGGCGAGGGAAAAAGTGTGTGTGTGTGTGAGTAAAAGTGAACGAGCGAGAGAGTGGAAAAGTGAACGAGCGAGAGAGAGTGGAAAAGTGAACGAGAGAGAGAGAGTGGAAAAGTGAACGAGAGAGAGAGAGAGAGAGAGAGAGTGTGGAAAAGTGAACGAGAGAGAGAGAGAGAGAGAGAGAGAGTGTGGAAAAGTGAACGAGAGAGAGAGAGAGAGAGAGAGAGAGAGAGAGAGAGTGGAAAAGTGAACGAGAGAGAGAGAGAGAGAGTGGAAAAGTGAACAAGCGAGAGAGTGGAAAAGTGAACGAGCGAGAGAGTGGAAAAGTGAACGAGCGAGAGAGGGGAAAAGTGAACGAGCGAGAGAGGGGAAAAGTGAACGAGCGAGAGAGGGGAAAAGTGAACGAGCGAGAGAGGGGAAAAGTGAACGAGCGAGAGAGGGGAAAAGTGAACGAGCGAGAGAGGGGAAAAGTGAACGAGCGAGAGAGGGGAAAAATGAGCGAGCGAGAGAGAGGAAAAATGAGCGAGTGAGAGAGAGGAAAAATGAGCGAGTGAGAGAGAGGAAAAATGAGCGAGTGAGAGAGAGGAAAAATGAGCGAGTGAGAGAGAGGAAAAATGAGCGAGTGAGAGAGAGGAAAAATGAGCGAGTGAGAGAGAGGAAAAATGAGCGAGTGAGAGAGAGGAAAAATGAGCGAGTGAGAGAGAGGAAAAATGAGTGAGTGAAAGAGAGGAAAAATGAGCGGGTGAGAGAGAGGAAAAATGAGCGAGTGAGAGAGAGGAAAAATGAGCGAGAGAACGAGACTGATTTATCTAAAAATCTAGCAACTATAATGTTCAAATTCAAATTTGTGTGAAATCTTATGGGATTTAACTGCTAAGGTCATCAGTCCCTAAGCTTACACACTACTTAACCTAAATTATCCTAAGGACAAACAGACACACCCATGCCCGAGGGAGGACTCGAACCTCCGCCTGGACCAGTCGCAAACTATAAAGTTCCAATTACTTTGAAACCTCCCAGTTTCGAGAGTAGAACTCTGGTCCTCGGCATGGAAGAACTGTCGTTTTTCCACACACTCTCGTTGCATCCTGCATTAGGGAGTAACATGTACGAAGTTCAGCCGTGTAAATGGAAAGCCTGCTTGGCAACTCAGGCTGATTGCTCAGAGTACCTTTCCACAAAGTTCGCTCCGCGGCAGCTGCAGCCGTTGCCGCTCGCCAGCTGGGAAGTCTGCGAGCAGCAGGCGGGGAAGATTTCTCAGTTTACCCGGCGCTCGGCGGCCGCACATCTGGAAGGCATCCCGGCTCCGCACGGCCCGTTCCACGCCTGCTCTGACGCGCTGCCGCGGCCTTGGCGATCAACGCGCGTACAAGACGCGCCGGTCGCGTCACTACAAGCCAGCCAGCCGTACACACGGCCGCCGGGTACGAGTCGACGCATGCTACTCCCACAAGCCTCGCCAAATAAGGCAGAGTGCCTATTGAGGACGCAAAACATCTCCAGATCAGGGCCACGTGACGAAAAAGCAGCGACACGTCAGAATGACAAACACGAAACAACAGAGGGAAAGGACGAAATTCGGCGATCGCAATCTTTAAGCACTGTCAAATTTTTAGAGTATCCCACTGGGATTAACATTTGACTTTAGATACACAGTATTCCAACGGTTAATCTAATTCGTAATTATCGCATTGGCACTAATATAAACTAAACCAAACAATTACAGATTTATCTTGTAATGTCGATAACGGGTGACCAGGAACTACGTGCTAGGGTTAAAAACGGTGAAAGACAAGAATGTAGTCCTTCGCCGCTAGGGGCAAAAAATTTTGCCTATAGTTAAAGTTTGCATTGGTTCTTATCTGTCGCTGTTTATCGTTGTGTGTGTGTGTGTGTGTGTGTGTGTGTGTGTGTGTGTGTTCTCTTGGCACTGGTCTGAAAAGTGTTGCTTTCTCAGTAGTCATTCTGCCTTTGATAGTACTATTGAAATTATACATCCGGTTTTCAGACAGTCCACGTTGCTCTAACATAAAATACTGTGTCCCGAACGTACATTCTGAGAAATCTCTTTCTCAATTTAAGGTCGACGTGTGATACCTTTGGCCATCAATGACCTCTCTTCGTGTGTTAGTCTACTTTTACATTATCCTGTTTCGTCCGTCACGCGTTATTCTGCTTCAAGTCCGCAGAATTCCTTCAGCAATTTTGATGTTAAGTTTCTTGCTAATCTCATTTCTGCCACTCATTACCTTCGTCTTTCTTCGGTTTATTCTGCACTCCTAAGACTGTCCATTGCATTCAACACAGCCTGCAATTCTTCTTCGCTTTCATTCAGGACAGCAATATCAAGAGCTAATCTTATCATTGATATTTTCTTTCCAATCTCAATTTTGATCTCACTCTTTCTTATACTTCCGTCGTAGCTTCTTCAATGCAGAGATTGAACAGTGTGGGAAAAGTACTGCACCCCTGTCTAGCACTCTTTTTCGAAGCAAGCGTTATGTTTTTGGTCTTACATTTTTACCGTTCTCACATTACTGCTTGTATATATTGTTTATTACCTTTTTTCCCCTATAGCGTAGTCCCATTTTTCCTAGGGTTTCGAACGTTTGCACCATTTTACGTTGCCAAACACTTTTTGTAGGTAGACTAATTCTATACCCGTATTCTCGATTTTTTTCTTAAATTTTCCTTCCATTATCAAGCGCAACATCAGACCGTCAGTGAGAGAGCACTTCGATTTCCTGCTGCTAATAAGGCGAGTACACCGTTCGCTTGTTACACATTTTTACGAGCTTCAAACAGGTACAACTTATTTTCAGTTATCTGGGTAGTTACTATTTTATTTTTGTAATTTCTTGCGTGTTTGAGTGCCTACTAGACACAACCTTTTATTTTAATAACAGTGTAGTGTACAGTATCGCCGTTGCTATCGACCCTCGTATCGTACAGGCTTTTGTTTGTTTGGTTAGAACAGCTCAGTGTCGGTTAGACCGTCAGTGAGAGAGCACTTCGATTTCCTGCTGCTAATAAGGCGAGTACACCGTTCGCTTGTAGGGTAAACATAGTCATGTGCAGGGACTGTGGTTGTTGTGAGCGGACGCAAGGAGAATTGGCCACTCTTCGGGGGCAGGTGGAGGCTTTGTCTGTTAGGCTCATCGAGCTCGAGGCGCAGGCGTCGGCTCGTAGTGGCGTTGGGGCAACTGTGGTGAGACCTATGCCTACTTCGGTGGCCTTGGAATCGCATGGAACCCCTGATGTCGCTGCGTCTTCCGGCAGTGAGCATCTTACCGGTCAGCCATCACTCCAGGGTGAATGGCGGACAGTGGTGGGCTCGCGCGTGCCTGGCCGAAAGGCGAAGGTGGGATCTGGCCGCGTGGCAGATGCCTTACCCCTTTCCAACAGGTACGGGGTACTTCCTAGTGGTGATGACATCGTTTCCGAGCCACCACAGGATGCCTCGCCTGTTGGGCCAGTGGCCGATTCTCCGGCAAGGTCCCGACAGTCACAGAGGGCGGGCCTATTAGTTATAGGGAGCTCCAACGTTAGGCGGGTTATGGAGCCCCTTAGGAAAATAGCGGGTAGGTCGGGGAAGAATGCCAGTGTGCACTCGGTGTGCTTGCCGGGGGGTCTCGTCCGTAATGTGGAGGAGGCCCTTCCGGCAGCTATTGAACGCACTGGGTGTGACCGGCTGCAGATAGTAGCACATGTCGGAACGAATGACGCCTGCCGCTTGGGTTCTGAGGCCATCCTTGGTTCCTTCCGGCGACTGGCTGATTTGGTGAAGACAACCAGCATCGCACGCGGAGTGCAAGCTGAGCTTAATATCTGCAGCATAGTGCCCAGAGTCGATCGCGGTCCTCTGGTTTGGAGCCGTGTGGAGGGTCTAAACCAGAGGCTCAGACGACTCTGCGACTATAATGGTTGCAAATTCATCGACCTCCGTTATTGGGTGGAGAACTGTAGGGCCCCCCTAGACAGGTCAGGCGTGCACTACACACCGGAAGCAGCTACTAGGGTAGCAGAGTACGTGTGGCGTGCACACGGGGGTTTTTTAGGTTAGAGGGACCCCCCCTTGGGCGAAACGATAAAATACCTGACGGCTTACCAGAGAGGACATTATCATCGTTGATAAAGAACGTCCGTCCTCAGAGACCAAAAACAGGAAAAGTCAACGTAATATTGGTAAACTGCAGGAGTATCCAGGGCAAGGTTCCTGAATTAGTATCTCTTATTGAAGGAAATAGTGCGCATATAGTATTAGGAACGGAAAGTTGGTTAAAACCGGAAGTGAACAGTAACGAAATCCTAGACACAGAATGGAATATATACCGCAAGGATAGGATAAACGCCAATGGTGGAGGAGTATTTATAGCAGTAAAGAATTCAATAATATCCAGTGAAGTTATTAGCGAATGCGAATGTGAAATAATCTGGGTTAAGTTAAGTATCAAAGGTGGGTCAGATATGATAGTCGGATGCTTCTATAGACCACCTGCATCAGCAACCGTAGTAGTTGAGCGCCTCAGAGAGAACCTGCAGAACGTCGTGAAGAAGTTTCGTGATCATACTATTGTAATAGGGGGAGACTTCAATCTACCAGGTATAGAATGGGATAGTCACACAATCAGAACTGGAGCCACGGACAGAGACTCTTGTGACATTATCCTGACTGCCTTGTCCGAGAATTACTTCGAGCAGATAGTTAGAGAACCAACTCGTGAAGCTAACGTTTTAGACCTCATAGCAACAAATAGACCGGAACTTTTCGACTCCGTGAATGTAGAAGAGGGTATCAGTGATCATAAGTCAGTGGTTGCATCAATGACTACAAGTGTAATAAGAAATGCCAAGAAAGGAAGGAAAATATATTTGCTTAACAAGAGTGATAGGGCACAAATCGCAGAATATCTGAGTGACCACCATCAAACGTTCATTTCTGAGGAAGAGGATGTGGAACAAAAATGGAAAAAATTCAGAAACATCGTCCAGTACGCCTTAGATAAGTTCGTACCGACTAAGGTCCAAAGCGAGGGGAAAGATCCACCGTGGTATAACAATCATGTACGAAAGGTACTACGGAAACAAAGAAAGCTTCATCATAGGTTTAAGAGTAGTCGAATCATAGCTGATAAGGAAAAGCTGAACGAAGCGAAAAAGAGCGTAAAGAGAGCAATGAGAGAAGCATTCAACGAATTCGAACATAAAACATTGGCAAACAATCTAAACAAGAACCCTAAAAAGTTTTGGTCATATGTAAAATCGGTAAGCGGATCTAAATCCCCTATTCAGTCACTCGTTGACCACGATGGCACCGAAACAGAGGACGACCGAAGAAAGGCAGAAATACTGAATTCAGTGTTCCGAAACTGTTTCACTGCGGAAAATCGTAACACGGTCCCTGACTTCAGCCGTCGCACGGACGCCAAAATGGAAAATATTGAAATAAACGATATCGGAATTGAAAAACAACTGCTATCACTTAGTAGCGGAAAAGCATCCGGACCAGACGAGATACCCTTAAGATTCTACAGTGATTATGCTAAAGAACTTGCCCCCTTTCTATCAGCAATTTATCGTAGATCGCTGGAAGAACGTAAAGTACCTAGCGACTGGAAGAAAGCGCAGGTCGTTCCCATTTTCAAGAGGGGTCATAAATCAGATGCGAATAATTATAGGCCTATTTCGCTTACGTCAATCTGTTGTAGAATAATGGAACATGTTTTGTGTTCTCGTATTATGACGTTCTTAGATAATACAAATCTCCTTCATCATAACCAACATGGATTCCGCAAACAGAGATCATGTGAAACTCAGCTCGCCCTATTTGCCCAAGAAATTCACAGTGCCGTAGACACTGGCGAGCAGATTGATGCCGTATTCCTGGACTTCAGGAAGGCATTTGATACGGTTCCGCACTTACGTTTAGTGAAAAAAATACGAGCTTACGGAATATCGGACCAGGTTTGTGATTGGATTCAGGATTTCCTAGAAGAAAGAACACAACATGTCATTCTTAACGGTTCAAAATCTGCAGATGTAGAGGTAATTTCGGGAGTACCGCAGGGAAGCGTGATAGGACCTTTATTGTTTACAATTTACATAAATGACTTAGTTGACAACATCGGTAGCTCCGTGAGGCTATTTGCAGATGACACGGTTGTCTACAAGAAAGTAGCAACATCAGAAGACTCGTACGTACTCCAGGAGGACCTGCAGAGGATTAATGCATGGTGCGACAGCTGGCAGCTTTCCCTAAACGTAGATAAATGTAATATAATGCGCATACATAGGGGCAGAAATCCATTCCAGTACGATTATGCCATAGGTGGTAAATCATTGGAAGCGGTAACGACCGTAAAATACTTAGGAGTTACTATCCGGAGCGATCTGAAGTGGAATGATCACATAAAACAAATAGTGGGAAAAGCAGGCGCCAGGTTGAGATTCATAGGAAGAATTCTAAGAAAATGTGACTCATCGACGAAAGAAGTAGCTTACAAAACACTTGTTCGTCCGATTCTTGAGTATTGCTCATCAGTATGGGACCCTTACCAGGTTGGATTAATAGAAGAGATAGACATGATCCAGCGAAAAGCAGCGCGATTCGTCATGGGGACATTTAGTCAGCGCGAGAGCGTTACGGAGATGCTGAACAAGCTCCAGTGGCGGACACTTCAAGAAAGGCGTTACGCAATACGGAGAGGTTTATTATCGAAATTACGAGAGAGCACATTCCGGGAAGAGATGGGCAACATATTACTACCGCCCACATATATCTCGCGTAATGATCACAACGAAAAGATCCGAGAAATTAGAGCAAATACGGAGACTTACAAGCAGTCGTTCTTCCCACGCACAATTCGTGAATGGAACAGGGAAGGGGGGATCAGATAGTGGTACAATAAGTACCCTCCGCCACACACCGTAAGGTGGCTCGCGGAGTATAGATGTAGATGTAGATGTAGAACTGTCCTTGCGGTGCTTTCGCCTTTCGGAAAGCCATAATGATCTTAATCTCACAGATGCTCAATTTTCTTCTCCATTCTTCTGTATATTCTTCTCGACAGCAACGTGGATGCTTGAGCCGCGAAGCTGTTTGTTCTATGGTTCTTGCACTTATCTGCTCTTGCTATCCTCGTGATTGTGTGGATTACATTTTTCCGGAAGCGTGACGGTACCGCTATCGAATTCTAACGTAAATTTCCTCTGTTTACTTTACAGTAGCCACAATGAACACAAACACTGGCGGAACAGCCATAGTGATGCGTACACTAGCTTGGCAATCTTTTACAACGCATAACCGGATCCAACAAAGTGATTGACGTCTATCTGTTCACAGGGCTGCAACCACAGCAACAGCCAATCAGAGAAAGCGGTTGGTCACGCCTCCTGTTCCGCTCACCGGTCAGAACTCTGCTTCTGCAGGTAGCGACTACTTTAGCCGGTAACGTAATCAGTTGTGGTTCGTTTCGATGTGTGCTTTGTTTCTCTAAGCGGCGAGTTTAGTTTGCGCTACAGAATGTATGAACCTTGTTGTGGAAGTACGCAAAAAAGTGTGGCTGCGATCTACTCATGTTTTGCGTGGTCAGACACGTGAGTTTGTGTGCTTGGTGCTAGAATACTTCGAGAAAGTGAGAGATAATGGTGCAACTCTATAGCCTCTAACGAAAGTAGTCGAAAGAACTGCAAGCGCCGTGAACATAAACGAAAATCTGTCGTCAAAATCTGTAAGGAAAAATTGCTGTCAGGAAAGGGAAGAGGAGCCTGGTTCATGCAAACTGCCAACATTCGGCAAGAAGCGCAGAATCACGTGTAACCAAACTAGGGCTCTTTTCAAATGGCTCTAAGTACTATGGGACTTAACATCTGAGGTCATCCGTTCCCTTGACGTAGAACTACTTACGATTAGCTAACCTAAGGACATCACACACATCCATGCCCGAGGCAGGATTCAAATCCGCGACGGTGGCAGCAGCGCGGTTCCGGACTGAAGCGCCTAGAACCGCTCGGCCACAGTGGCCGGTGGACTCTTTTCAGCAAGATGCTGTATGTCCACATATACAGGGATATTACGAGAGGAGAGAACATCGAACTACTAAAACAAAAGTGTGCGTTAGTCTTCGCGAGGGAGGGTTATCAGTGGCAATAAAATGTCTTTGTTAACTGTTGCCAGGGCAGTAGGTTTCCCGTATAAAAAAAGTAATACAGGGAAAATTATAATGGAGAGAGGCGACATCACAGAGTGGCGTCGTCTATTTTTAAGAACTATAGTTAAAAGTGCCATTTGAAGACATTGTGTGGCTCGACAAAACCTGGATAGACACCCTACAAGCATATGCAGCAGCATTGGCTGTTTAACAAGGGGAGGCCACGACGTTTGGAACGCGGATTTACTGCAGACTTCGTGCACTCGTAGTACTCCGTGAGGACAACAAAATGTGTAAGCAGTAGCGCGTACTTCTCAAGTGTTATTGATAAAAATCGCAGGATAATTTCGGTCGTCGAATATATATTTGTGCGTGGCCATTTTAACCATGAAGCGGCTGCGGCCGAGTGGTGCCGGGTAGCTCAGCGTGTTCGGTCAGAGCGTTAGCTTCCCTTCATAATAAAAAAACTTGGCGAATGGATGAAGGAACAAATTGAACGGGTGTCATCGGACGTCCGCCATGAACAAATTCAACGACCAATATAGAACAAAATGTCCTTTTTTAAAAAAAAGAAAGTGTTTGGCGTTCAAGGCGCTGGATCGAGTTCCGTCCGTTAGTTTTTTTTCTATTTTAAACACAGCCATTTTCTTTATTATATTACAATTGATGTAATGGGGAAAATACGTGTAATCGGATGAACTTTTATTAAATTTACACTGTTATTTTTCAGTCTACTAATTTTTATTATCATAAATAATGTAATATTCATAATTATTTACTAGTAACGACCAAACGCATAAAGTGATACTGAAAATGTATGCTTGTCCGTGATTTGAGAAATCCCTTATACCTGGAAGGAGCCCGAAACGACTTGTTACCTCCAAGTTTTGGCCGGCACAGACGGCTTTCGAAAGACGTACAATTAATCGTCGCTTTCGACATTACGAGTACAAGTTGCAGGATGGTATTTTTCGTAAAAACATGGCAAACATAAAATTAAACGGCACCAGCTGCATTGAATAAATGCTATGTTTCCGCATACGCAAGGTCCTTTGACGTTTTCCGTGGAAAAACAAACTTCGTTAACATTTTCAAAAACCTCTCTTTCAAACGATAGTTTGGAAGCAAACCATGCATAACACAGCATTTCCTTAAAAATTGGCGCTGATAATTGGTTATGCAGTATCGAGTGTATTTTAATAGCGTTTTCCGAGAAGCAATTTCTCGTTCTCTTTCGATTACACACGAACAGTTTTGAAGACACAGACAAGCATACATTTTCAGTATCACTTTATGCGTTTGTCGATTACTAGCCGATAATTATGAATATTATATTACTTGTGATGATAAAAATTAGTAGACTGCCAAATAACATTGTAAATTTATTAAAAGTTCGTCCGATTACACGTACAGGGTGTTTCAAAAATGACCGGTATATTTGAAACGGCAATAAAAACTAAACGAGCAGCGATAGAAATACACCGTTTGTTGCAATATGCTTGGGACAACAGTACATTTTCAGGCAGACAAACTTTCGAAATTACAGTAGTTACAAGTTTCAACAACAGATGGCGCTGCGATCTGGGAAACTCTATAGTACGATATTTTCCACATATCCACCATGCGTAGCAATAATATGGCGTAGTCTATGAATGAAATTACCCGAAACCTTTGACAACGTGTCTGGCGGAATGGCTTCACATGCAGATGAGATGTACTGCTTCAGCTGTTCAATTGTTTCTGGATTCTGGCGGTACACCTGGTCTTTCAAGTGTCCCCACAGAAAAAAGTCACAGGGGTTCATGTCTGGCGAATAGGGAGGCCAATCCACGCCGCCTCCTGTATGTTTCGGATAGCCCAAAGCAATCACACGATCATCGAAATATTCATTCAGGAAATTAAAGACGTCGGCCGTGCGATGTGGCCGGGCACCATCTTGCATAAACCACGAGGTGTTCGCAGTGTCGTCTAAGGAAGTTTGTACCGCCACAAATTCACGAAGAATGTCCAGATAGCGTGATGCAGTAATCGTTTCGGATCTGAAAAATGGGCCAATGATTCCTTTGGAAGAAATGGCGGCCCAGACCAGTACTTTTTGAGGATGCAGGGACGATGGGACTGCAACATGGGGCTTTTCGGTTCCCCATATGCGCCAGTTCTGTTTACTGACGAAGCCGTCCAGGTAAAAATAAGCTTCGTCAGTAAACCAAATGCTGCCCACATGCATAACGCCGTCATCAATCCTGTGCACTATATCGTTAGCGAATGTGTCTCGTGCAGCAATGGTAGCGGCGCTGAGGGGTTGCCGCGTTTGAATTTTGTATGGATAGAGGTGTAAACTCTGGCGCATGAGACGATACGTGGACGTTGGCGTCATTTGGACCGCAGCTGCAACACGGCGAGCGGAAACCCGAGGCCGCTGTTGGATCACCTGCTGCACTAGCTGAGCGTTGCCCTCTGTGGTTGCTGTACGCGGTCGCCCTACCTTTCCAGCACGTTCATCCGTCACGTTCCCAGTCCGTTGAAATTTTTCAAACAGATCCTTTATTGTATCGCTTTTCGGTCCTTTGGTTACATTAAACGTCCGTTGAAAACTTCGTCTTGTTGCAACAACACTGTGTTGTAGGCGGTGGAATTCCAACACCAGAAAAATCCTCTGTTCTAAGGAATAAACCATGTTGTCTACAGCACACTTGCACGTTGTGAACAGCACACGCTTACAGCAGAAAGACGACGTACAGAATGGCGCACCCACAGACTGCGTTGTCTTCTATATCTTTCACATCACTTGCAGCGCCATCTGTTGTTGAAAATTGTAACTACTGTAATTTCGAAAGTTTGTCCGCCTGAAAATGTACTGTTGTCCCAAGCATATTGCAACAAACGGTGTATTTCTATCGCTGCTCGTTTAGTTTTTATTGCCGTTTCAAATATACCGATCATTTTTGAAACACCCTGTATTTTCCCCATTACATCAACTGTAATATAAATAGTGAAGGAAATGACTGTGTTGAAAATAAAAAGACTGACGAACGGAACTTGATCCAGCGGCTTGAACGCCAAACACTTTTTTTATAAAAAAAAATATTTTGTTCTACAGTGTTCGTGGAATTTGTTCAGGGCGGACGTCCGATGATCAGGTCGCTCAGTTTTTTTTTATTAGAAAGGGTAGCTAACGCTCTGACCGAACACGCTGAGCTACCGTGCCGGCACGACTCGTCCGCAGCCGCTTCATGGTTACAATGGCCACGCACAGATGTATATTCGAAGACCGAAATATCTTGCGATTTTATCAATAACGCTTGAGAAGTACGCGCTTCTGCTTACACATTTTGTTGTCCTCGTGGAGTACTACGAGTGCACGAAGTTTGCAGTAAATCCGCGTTCCAAACGTCGTGGCGTCCCCTTGTAAGTGTTGTGAGGGGGCTTGGGTTGTTTGGGGAAGGAGACCAGACAGCGAGGTCATCGGTCTCATCGGATTAGGGAAGGGCGAGGAAGTAAGTCAGCCGTGCCCTTTCAAAGGAACCATCCCGGTATTTGTCTGGAGCAATTTAGGGAAATCACGGAAAACCTAAATCAGGATGGCCGGACGCGGGATTGAACCGTCGTCCTCCCGAATGCGAGTCCAGTGTGCGTTTAGTCACGTGATACACTGCTTCTTTGTACCGTACATCGCCCACTATGGACGCTGTAGTTGAGTGTTTGTGGGCACGGTGGAAGGACGGGTTCCGCAGCACGCGGTCAGGGAGGAGAACAGGTGTTGCCCGGGCAACGACGCTGGGAGGTGGAGGTGCGACAGTGTTATTTTTACACCCGCGGCAGCGCGACACGAGACGGCGCGACAGCGGAATGCCGGGCACGGCAGCCGCACCACGTGGAGAGGGGGCGTCCGGCGCTGCAGTCTCGGCGGCAAACGTCACACGCCACTCACCGCACAGTAAGTACAATAGAATCGAGCACCAGGAGCTGGAAAAGGAGAGCAGTTGCCATTCCACGATCACTGGTTCTGGGTGTAACAGCTGCTAGTCAATATCCGTTTGTCCGATCCGTCTCGTAGAATTTTTAAATGTCGTTATTTTCACAATCGGCGGTAGTTTTTACTACAATATGCCCTCCTGCAATTTCAACTTAGGAGATTTTCAAGTGGCTCATGTAATTTTTATTCTGTTGACTACTGCATTTTCATCAACTGTTAACCACTTGAAAATGGAACGAAGGTCGAAATTCCGATAGTGGATATTATAATAATAAGTACAGACGATGGAGAAAAAAATGTCACTTAAAGAATTTGTATTGATTGAGCTCAAAAGAAGTTTACACTTCCAAAATATCATACGAGGGTAAACTCGAAAGTAAGGTATACTTTTTTTTTTAAGTACATAGACCTGTATATTTCTATAATGGTTTACTTCCGTTTACAGCTTGAACATTTAGCTATTTTTCGACATAATCACCATTTCTGTCGATGCATTTTTGTAGCAGCTGTGGCAGTTTTTGTATGCCCATGTCATACCAGCTCGTCGCCATGCTGTTCAGAAATTTATGAACCTCTTCTTTCACCTCGTCGTCGGAGCTGAATCGCTGGGACCACAATTAACGCTGACAGGTACTGTGAGACTCTGGAAAAACTCAAACGGGCAATTCAGAACCGGAGAAGAGGAATGTTGAGCAAGGGCGTATATATTTCCCAAGACAAAGCTCGCCTACACATCGCTCGCCAAACCGTTGCTCTCCTGAAACAATTTCAGTGGAACAATAACCCACCCACCGTAAAGTCCTGACTTGGCGCCCAGTGACCTAGTTTAGAAGAACATTTGGCCGGAAAGCGATTCAGCTGCGATGACGAGGTGAAAGAAGTGGTTCATAACTTTCTGAACAGCATGGCAGCGAGGTGGTATGACATGGGCATACAAAAACTGCCACATTGTCTACAAAAATGCATCGACAGAAATGGTGATTATGTCGAAAAATAGCTAAATGTTGAAGCTGTAAACAGATGTAAACCATTGTAGAAAAAAAAAATGGTTCAAATGGCTCTAAGCACTATGGGACTTAACTTCTGAGGTCATCAGTCCCCTAGAACTTACAACTACTTAAACCGGACTAACCTAAGGACATCACACACATCCATGCCCAAGGCAGGATTCGAACCTGCGACCGTGGCGGTCGCGCGGTTCCAGACTGTAGCGCCTAGAACCGATCGGCTACTCTAGCCGGCTAAACCATTGTAGAAATAAACAGGTCTATGTACTTATAAAAATTAAGAGACCCTACTTTTGGGATTACCGTACTATAAACGAAACGCGCTTCAAACCTTAGCCAGTTAATAGGGAGCAGTTCTCTTGTTGCGGGTTGCCGCCTTCAGAGAGTGCTAGCGCAGAAAATGGCAGTTGCGTAACAGAGGAGCTTGCGTGTCCATCAGCTAGCAAAAAGAGCCTCGGTAACTGCTGTTCCATGATAATTTCGCACACAGTTTCATCAGGAGCCACCCATTCTACCTCCCTTTACGCCTGGTGAAAACAATTTGGAGAGAAAGGCTGCAATTGCAAAGGCAGAAGTGGCGGTCGGACTTTTGTGTCAGAGCGAAATTTTGATCTCGTTCGAGCAGCATTCCAGTGAAATCTACAAAAATCAACACGTCGACCGCATCGTGAGTTTCAGATCCCACAAGCTGTCGTTTCCAAAATCCTGCGCAAACGGTTGCGCATGAAACGGTACAAATTCCATTTGGTACAGGCACTCACTTCAGCAGATTATGCTGCAAAAGGGGACGACTCACCGAAAGGTATTGTATTGTATTGTATTGTATTGTATGGTAACCGGGGGCCTAGGAACGACGGAGAGGCTCCGTCACCGCCGCAGCCGCAGTGGCTCAAATGGCTCTGAGCACTATGGGACGTAACATCTATGGTCATCAGTCCCCTAGAACTACTTAAACCTAACTAACCTAAGGACATCACACACATCCATGCCCGAGGCAGAGAAAATCCCTGACCCCGCCGGGAATCGAACCCGGGAACCCGGGCGTGGGAAGCGAGAACGCTACCGCACGACCACGAGCTGAGCCGCAGTGGTCCACAACCCCACGACGACTACCGCAGTCCACTTCACCCCTCCGCCGCCCCACACCGAACCCACGGTTATTGTGCGGTTCGGCCCCCGGTGGACCCCCCCCCCCCCCCCCCCCCCAGGGAAAATCTCACACCAGACTAGTGTAACCCCTGTGTTTGCGTGGTAGAGCAATGGTGGTGCACGCGTACGTGTAGAACTTGTTTGCGCAGCAGTCGCTGAGGCGGAACAAGGGGAACCAGCCCGCATTCACCGAGGCAGATGGAAAACCGCCTCAAAACCATCCACAGATTTACCGGCTCGCCGGACCTGGACACAAGTCCGCCGGGCGGACTCGTGCCGGGGACCAGGCGCTCCTTCGCATCCGGAAAGCCGTGCGTTAGACCGCACGGCTAACCGGGCAGGCTCACCGAAAGGTAGAAGCGTTCCGTCGTCGATAGGCACACAAACAAAAGGTTTCGTAGTGCACTTCCTTTTTTTAGCTGTAGGAATACACACACACACACACACACACACACACACACACACACCTGCTGTCTCCCTACATTGTGCTCACTCGAATACTACCTCTTTCGAAGAGCTGAGAACTGTGTAGGGACACAGGCGTCTGCATGTGAGTGCGTGCGTGTGCGTATGTTTGTATGTTTTTCCTACAGCTAGAAAAAGGAAGTGCACTCCGAGACATTTTGTTTGTGCGTCTATACACGATGGAACGCTTCTACCTTTCGGTGAGTCGTCTCCTTTATTCCTAAATAATTCGTAATTTTCAAGCAGAACTTTCTGTACATTATCATACAGATTAATTATTAGTGTCGAAGCAACGTTTCAAACCAACGGTAAATGTAATCGGCACAATGTTCTTTTTGGGAAACAAAACATGAACGATAGTTACCAGAGGTTAATGTGCTCTGCGCACTGTCGAGGAAATAGATTTAGGTCCTCTTCTATTTCATTTAGAAAACCGCCGCAGTCATTTGCTACCTCGACAACCTTTTCTTGTGGCTTCTGCGTCAATTGCAAGACGATTCAAACAACTTCCTCTTGCAACAAGATGGTGTCCGCCCCTCCTGCTTGGCTGTATGGGAACAGCTGAACACACATCTCTTTGCACTTTTCCTAAAGAAACTTTTTACCGGGAAAAGGAAATTGCAAATAACATTTCTCTGCGCAGTCTCCCCCAACCTCAGCGTGCATGCAAGTTCTCTAGGAATACAATAACTGGAAATGCAAATTGCTTATGTTGGAACTCACCCAACAGGAACCGTTGTGCTTGGAAGTTTTCTTACCTGAAACAGAAAGAGGAGGAAATTAGAAGAAGACCAACGCTAGCATAAACACAGTGTTGTTATTTCACTGACATATGTGAATGTCGTTGGACAAAAATGTAGTCCTGACAAGTAAAGACCGGAAGATTTACGGTAAAGCTATCCCCAGTTCGAAGGTTGCGTGGAACACAGCAGTGCTTCACGCGACACGTGGTCCCATTGGAGGTGATAGGTCCTAAATTTTCTATGACCTGTCCAATTGCACTTGCAAAATACTAACCATGATACCACTTTACCCTTCAATTACACCAAATACTGTTGCTACTGTGACTGACGGATAATGCTTATTACAACCAATTCGCAACATCCCAGATGCTTACCAGAGCAAAAAGAGTACAACGTTTCTGTGTAAAGTTGTTACTGCGACTCCCCGCAAAAATACCCTAACATATATCTGTGCCGAATTTGAAATTCTGTTTCTACAAACAAGTGAAAAGAAACTAATTTTTCCGTGTGATGGTTACCTTGTCTAAATCGAAATATTTCATGCAAAAAGTTGAAACTAAACGATTCGATGAAGAGTGGGCTCGCACAGTGAAAGCAACATCAATTGTCTGTCAAAACTTCTTAAACTTTCAGTAGCCATTATTAGATACAAAGAAATTTCCGTCATTATTAAATCCAGAGTAAGAGTCCTAATGAACTACAACAAAAAAGGTAAAAAGGAAGACAAGGAGGGTAGGAAGCGAGTACCTGAACGTAGTTTACGAGCTGATCTCAATGAACACTGGTATTTGCCTGTACGTTCTAAGCGTTTCCTACATAGATCTTGCATAAGAACGATTTTTACTTCTACATTCATCTCAATAGTTTGGTGACACGGAACTTCTGGGCTCATTTTGACGAATGTGCGTACGCAACTAATGTCCACACACACAAATGTATGTAAACACAAAAGAATGTGTAGTCTCGAGAATGTGAATCGTAGACACTCAAAATTTCAGTCCACTCAGAAGTATCTACTTTTATAAGCTGTATGCACCGACCCTGTCTTTTCTGAAGAAATTATCTCATCTGACACCAAAACACACGAAAAGCATAAGACAAGATGAGCGAATATGGTTCATTCCATATACAAATCTAATGTATATCGCGATGTCAAACCGTCAGTAGAAAATTCGATGTTCTAGTATAATAACGAAAAAAATGTCAAATTTGTTTTTGCGACGACTCTTTTTACATTTTTATTTTTTAAATCACAAAGCAACCACGTGAACGTATTAAAGAAAATTTACTCATACCGAATATTAGGCCGAGAATGTTAAACTGTTGTGGTTTACAATCTACTATGCAAAAGTGTGTGTGTGTGTGTGTGTGTGTGTATGTGTGTGTGTGTGTGTGTGTGTGTGTGTGTGTGTGTGTGTGTTTACATTACGCGATTCGCTATCTCGCAAATAAGATGTTTTCGCATCTTGTAAACAGTGAGCCAGTGCAAGGTAGTATAGCTATACAGTAAAGACAATGCAGAAACCTGTAAAAGTGGGTTTAACAAACGTGGTTCAAACGGCTCTAAGCACTATGGAACTTAACATCTGAGGTCATCAGTCCCCTAAGAGGGGTTTGTGGGATTAAAGGGACCAGACTGCGACGGTCATCGGTCAGTCCCCTAAGACTTAGAACTATTTAAACCTAACCAACCTAGGGACATCACACACACATATCCACGCCTGAGGCAGGATTCGAACCTGCGACCGCAGCAACAGCGCTTTTCCGGACTGAAGCGCCTAGAACCGCTCTGTCACAACGGCCGGCTGGGTTTAACGTCTTGCGCATGCGCTCACCGCTCATCCCCCCCCCCCCCCCCCCCGCCCACACACACACACATTTTGCATAGATCACAACAGTTTAGCAATCCAGGCGTAATTTTTCATGTAAATGATTTTTTTTTTTTTCACCGTAGATGCAGATGACCAGTTGTAAAAGAATATCAGCTTTACTGTAAGTACATGAGGTTACAGAAATCACAGCTTGTGTTAACAAGGTATAACAAATTTTTGCTTCAGTTTGTAAGTACTTTACTTCACCCTCTTCCAACGGGACGTATGCGTTACAAGATAGTTTATCGCAGAACCAATTGGAATTGGTTGCTTGTTACTGCTGAATATCAGTGTCCTATTGCTAAAGGAAAACCCACTAACAGTTAACAGAATTCTTACGATTACAGATTACACCTGTAGGTTGTGCTTGTTAGCCCTCGTCACAGTACTGTCACATCGAATTAGTTCGTACCTGCAGATAGGCAATCCAATTGCCAGATTCGCAAAGCGGGCAGCCTCGAGCCTTCCTGGACACACCGCGACAACGAGTTGCACCCACGAACTGATGCTTGCCCCACCATAAACGAAGCCGACATTGAGCGCCTGTACAGTGAATTACAAAGTTAAAGAGACATGCTCTGTCCATTGAAGTCTGTGTGTGTTTTCAGTATGTCTTGTAAATGTTGCACGGTCTTCTTCTGAAACCCAAGAGCTATTGATGACTAATCCCCCTCCCCATACCCCTTGGAAAAGTAGACGGCGACACACATTCTTTTCATATACTTCCGACTAAAAAATAATGGTACATTAATGTTTGTTAAATGAAATTGGTAGTCAACGGTTAATATCTGAAATTCTACATGCACAGACTGTAAAACGCAATTTTTGTTGTTATTTGACAGAAACCAAATAAAAAATTCTGTGAAGATACTCTGACTTCAGCGAAACATGTCTGGGTGAAAAAAGAACGAAAAACTGTTTGCTCAAGGCGGAACCTATTCGAAAACAAATTTAGTGAAATACAGTGCTGAATACTTGGAGTAACAGTGTAACGTATATTAGGGGATGTATGAGACAGGGAAGTACCGGCAGCTACGTGAGACTGACGAAGGCACGTGGAGGGCTCAGGCAATGCTCTAGATTTCCTGGAGGGGAGCCCAAGGTGCGAAACAAAGAAGGCGTGCGGGTGGCGGGTAGCCGGCAGCTGCGGGCCTGGTCGGCCAAGTGATCCGGCCGCACCTGCCACTTGTTATTGTTGGCGCAAGCCGGAAGCGGGCCGCGAGCCGAGCCGGCCCCGTCTGGGAAGTGCTCCCCGCGGAGGATCGGACGCCAGGCGCCGCACCGCCGCCAGGAATAGACGGCGGGGCGCGTCTGCTACGCATCAAACGCACGCCCGGCCGCCGCCCAAATGGACCTGCCGCGCACTTCATCTCGCATCGTTGACAGTAATGTTGACATATGGTAGAACGCTAGATAAAAAGAGGAATCGAGGGAGGCGATGAAGTAAGAGTGTCCGAGCATGAGAGGGTTTAGGAGACGGCGGAGGGCAAGATGGCGAAATGGACAATGGGTAGATGAAGGATGTATGATGTCGAGTAACTAAAGGACTGCAACACTGAGGAGGAGGAGGAGGAGGAGGAGGAGGAGGAGGAGGAGGAAGAAGAGAAGGAGGGGGAGGAGGGGAGGAGGGGGAGGAGGGGGAGGAGGGGGAGGAGGGGGAGGAAAAAACTGTAATAAGTAGTGGAAGAGAAATAAGGAGAGTAGGAGAATAAGGAGAGTGAAAGAAATAAGAATGTGAGAAAGAAGAAGAAGACTTAGGAGATAAGGAAGATTAAGAAGAGGAAGGGTAAGGAGAAGAGTGGAGAGAGGAAGAGGGGGAGGACAAAGAAAGAAGAAAAGGACAGATGCATGAAGAAGAGGACGAGAGATAAAGAGGTGGGAAGAGTAGGAAGATGAGTTGGGGAAGAGTACGAAGAAAAGATGGGGAAGAGTAGGAAGAAGAGGTGGGAAAGAGTATAAGAGGAAGGAGGAAGATTGTGAGGAAATGTATGATGATTAGCATTGGGAAATCTATGATGAGATGAATTAGGTGCAGGAGAAGATTGATGAGGCATAGGAGGAGATGTATGAGGTGTACATAAGGAGAGAGAATGAGGATGGTGGGCAGAGTGAGGATTAGGTGGGAGAGTGAGGCAGATGAAGTGGGGAGGAAGGGGGGGGGAAGGAGGCTATAGAGGAAGAGTGGCCAAAAAGGAATCCCTTTTACGACTCACTCTGTGTTTCTATAGATATATTACTGGCCATTAAAATTGCTACACCACGAAGATGACGTGCTACAGACGTGAAATTTAACCGACAGGAAGATGCTGTGATATGCAAATGATTACCTTTTCAGAGCATTCACACATGTTTGGCGCCGGTGGCGACACCTACAACGTGCAGACATGAGGAAAGATTCCAACCGCTTTCTCATACACAAACAGCAGTTGACCGGCGTTGCCTGGTGAAACGTTGTTGTGATGCCTCGTGTAAGGAGGAGAAATGCGTACCATCGCGTTTCCGACTTTGATGAAGGTCGGATGGTAGCCAATCGCGATTGCGGTTTATCGTATCGTGACATTGCTGCTCGCGTTGGTGGAGATCCAATGACTGTTAGCAGAATATGGAATCGGTGGGTTCAGGAGGGTAATACGGAACGCCGTGCTGGATCTCAACGGCCTCGTATCACTAGCAGTCGAGATGACAGGTATCGTATCCGCATGGCTGTAACGGATTGTGCAGCCACGCCTCGATCCCTGAGTCAACAGATGGGGACGTTTGCAAGACAACAACCCTCTGCACGAACAGTTCGACGACGTTTGCAGCAGCATGGACTATCAGCTCGGAGACCATGGCTGCGGTTACCCTTGACGCTGCATCACAGACAGGAGCGCCGGCGATGGTGTACTCAACGACGAACCGGGGTGCACGAATGGCAAAACGTCATTTTGCGGATGAATCCAGGTTCTGTTTACAGCATCATGATAGTCAAAAAAAAATGGTTCAAATGGCTCTGAGCACTATGGGACTCAACTGCTGAGGTCATTAGTCCCCTAGAACTTAGAACTACTTAAACCTAACTAACCTAAGGACAACACACACATCCATGCCAGAGGTAGGATTCGAACCTGCGACCGCAGGGGTCGCGCGGTTCCAGACTGTAGCGCCAGAACCGCTCGGCCACCGGCGGCCGGCATCATGGTAGTCGCATCCGCGTTTGGCGACATCGTGGTGAACGCACATTGGAAGCGTGTTTCGTCATCGCGATACTGGAGTATCACCCGGCGTGATGGTATGGGGTGCCATTGGTTACACGTCTCGGTCACCTCTTGTTCGCATTGACGGCACTTTGAACAGTGGACGTTACATATCAGATGTATTGCGACCCGTGGCTATGCCCTTCATTCGATCCCCGCGAAACCCTACATTTCAGCAGGATACTGCACGACCGAATGTCGCAGGTCCTGTCCTGGCCTTTCTGGATACAGAAAATGTTCGACTGCTGCCCTCACCAGGACAATCTCCTCATCTCTCACCAATTGAAAACGTCTCGTCAATGGTGGACGAGCAACTTGGCTCGTCACAATACGCCAGTCACTACTCTTGATTAACTGTGGTATCTCGTTGAAGCTGCACGGGCAGCTGTACCTGCACACGCCATCCAAGCTCTGTTTGACTCAATGCCCAGGCGTATCAAGGCCGTTATTGCGGCCAGAGGTGGTTGTTCTGGGTACTGATTTCTCAGGATCTATGCACCCACATTTCGTGAAAATGTCAGTTCTAGTATAATGTGCTTGACCATCGAATACCCGTTTATCATCTGGATTTCTTCTTGGTGTAGCAATTTTAATGGCCAGTAGTGTATATGACGAAAAGTTAGGGAGTGGGAGTAAGGGAGGAGGGGGAAGGTGAGGAGAGACTGTCTCGTCATTAAATCCTGTAACATTCACGTAATACACTCCTGGAAATTGAAATAAGAACACCGTGAATTCATTGTCCCAGGAAGGGGAAATTTTATTGACACATTCCTGGGGTCAGATACATCACATGATCACACTGACAGAACCACAGGCACATAGACACAGGCAACAGAGCATGCACAATGTCGGCACTAGTACAGTGTATATCCACCTTTCGCAGCAATGCAGGCTGCTATTCTCCCATAGAGACGATCGTAGAGATGCTGGATGTAGTCCTGTGGAACGGCTTGCCATGCCATTTCCACTTGGCGCCTCAGTTGGACCAGCGTTCGTGCTGGACGTGCAGACCGCGTGAGACGACGCTTCATCCAGTCCCAAACATGCTCAATGGGGGACAGATCCGGAGATCTTGCTGGCCAGGGTAGTTGACTTACACCTTCTAGAGCACGTTGGGTGGCACTGGATACATGCGGACGTGCATTGTCCTGTTGGGACAGCAAGTTCCCTTGCCGGTCTAGGAATGGTAGAACGATGGGTTCGATGACGGTTTGGATGTACCGTGCACTATTCAGTGTCCCCTCGACGATCACCAGTGGTGTACGGCCAGTGTAGGAAATCGCTCCCCACACCATGATGCCGGGTGTTGGCCCTGTGTGCCTCGATCGTATGCAGTCCTGATTGTGGCGCTCACCTGCACGGCGCCAAACACGCATACGACCATCATTGGCACCAGGGCAGAAGCGACTCTCATCGCTGAAGACGACACGTCTCCATTCGTCCCTCCATTCACGCCTGTCGCGACACCACTGGAGGCGGGCTGCACGATGTTGGGGCGTGAGCGGAAGACGGCCTAACGGTGTGCGGGACCGTAGCCCAGCTTCATGGAGACGGTTGCGAATGGTCCTCGCCGATACCCCAGGAGCAACAGTGTCCCTAATTTGCTGGGAAGTGGCGGTGCGGTCCCCTACGGCACTGCGTAGGATCCTACGGTCTTGGCGTGCATCCGTGCGTCGCTGCGGTCCGGTCCCAGGTCGACGGGTACGTGCACCTTCCGCCGACCACTGGCGACAACATCGATGTACTGTGGAGACCTCACGCCCCACGTGTTGAGCAATTCGGCGGTACGTCCACCCGGCCTCCCGCATGCCCACTATACGCCCTCGCTCAAAGTCCGTCAACTGCACATACGGTTCACGTCCACGCTGTCGCGGCATGCTACCAGTGTTAAAGACTGCGATGGAGCTCCGTATGCCACGGCAAACTGGCTGACACTGACGGCGGCGGTGCACAAATGCTGCGCAGCTAGCGCCATTCGACGGCCAACACCGCGGTTCCTGGTGTGTCCGCTGTGCCGTGCGTGTGATCATTGCTTGTACAGCCCTCTCACAGTGTCCGGAGCAAGTATGGTGGGTCTGACACACCGGTGTCAATGTGTTCTTTTTTCCATTTCCAGGAGTGTATTTTATGTCATTGGATGTCCTTAATTATCAAGTATTAGAAGTCAAGATGTACAAATTTCTACTGTGTTCATAATTTAGGCTAGTACTGTAGTCTCTAGTCACGGAATGGCAGCCAGGACTGAGACAGGCACGATAGCGAATGCTGTCCACGTGAACAACACGTGGGCGCGTCTGCTGCGGCGGTGGCGGCGCGGGTCACTGAACCGCAGGCGGCGCGGCGCATTCTGCACGCCCAGCAGCCGACGACAGGGATTCCTCGGCGCGAACCCGGCGCCTGCCACAGCTGCAAAGGCGGCGGCGTGCGTGCGCACTCGCTTCATAACGTGTGCGCCGCACCACGGCAGGCTGCGCGGTCGGCCTGCTAACCACCCAGTCCTCAACGTTACGGACAGGCGAGGAGTCCACATTACACCGTACGGCGTGTGTACAAATCCTCCAACTGCAAGATGCCCTGTATCGAACTCTTGGCCGTGTCCGGTCACGGCGACTAATGTACAATACCTTGTTCCACTCCTGTGATGGATTGTTGCGCGGTTGGTGGACCCACGTTACGTCGAAGACGCGCCGACGGACCTCACACGCTAGCACCTCGGTTCCGCGTTACAGGTATAGGTGACTGTTGCTCAGACGAATCTTTTATTGCAGCCAGCTTATGATTCGAAAGATTACACGATCTTAACGCTTGTTTCGCTTTCGTCAACGCGTGTATCGTCTGCTACCACATTAACATTTAACCTGAGTAATGTTCTAAGACTTACACTGTTCAGCCAGCAGTAGCACATACGGAGTCAGTGCTCCAATACTCATCCCATTTCGCACTTCACGAAAGATACGTTCCCTGCGACCTAAGATCTTACGCTGTATATTAACCGAGAAAAGGCAGTGCAAAATGTTTGTTTTAGAAACCAACTAAAATTTCTCGATCGATGTAATAAGTGTGGTATCTGCTGGATCCCGTATCGATATTCATCAGAATATCTTATATCGATCTTATGAATATCTTGTATCGATGCGAGACGCAACGGATACCACACTATTCAGCGGCCTTACATCAATCGAGACATTAGTCGTCGAGCATTAGTCGTTTTCTAAAACAAAACCTTTCGCACCGCCTTTTCTCAGTTGTTGTACCGATTAATATTGTGTAAAAAATCTGAAGCATGAATTATAACAGCCACAATCGTAAATAAATACATTCGCTTTGCTGATCTAACAGTTTGGCGACATTCGCCATAAACGAAAGCCATATCCACTCCTCCGACTGTCGTATATTTTGCGAAGGAACCACAGAGCATAGAATGAGGGACTTCAAGCGTACAGGAAAAAACGTGTTTGTTTACATTTGGTACGGCACCGGTCGAGCAGACGTTCGTGGAGTACCAACCCTGACGGCGAGACAGTGGTTTGCGGCTCTGTTATTTTGTTACTATTCGATCTATTTCCACACGTGTTATGTCGTTAAAGAAACCTTGGAAGACTCTTTCCTACAATGCATAAAAATGTGCAAGGTGTTGAGTTCCAGTACAGCACTCGTGGCTGCCGCATCGCGGTCGCAAAGTGAGGCCGAGGCAGTTTCAGGTAATATTTTACAGTCTGACGCTAATTTATGGATTTGTAGTTTTAGCTTGACTATGTCCAGCATGGACAAACGGTAGTTACTGCTATTCTGAAGAAGGTTGGGTTATCCCGACTGAAACCTAGGTAAATTCCACGTAAACGGTGCAACTGAGGCTGCTGATTATTAAAATTAATATTTTGGTTGGACTGTGCAGCCGCCTCAGTTTGGATTGTGAACAGTAACGGACCTAACGCACGGCTGCTCGAAAGGAAAGCTAATCCCACAGTGTATGCAAGAGAACTTCTGTGAAGTTTAGAAGATGAGGTACTGGCGGAAGTGTAACTACGAGGGAGGGTCGTCAGTCGTGCCTGGATAGCTCAACCGGTAAGAGCAATGTCCTCAAAAGGCAACGTTCCCGGTTCGAGCCCGGGGAATAATTTTAACTAAACTACCAGGAAGTTTAAAAACTGCACAAACTCAGCTATACAGTGAAAGATTCTGGAGACAAATGTTACGATGTTACGCCCAGCATGAGACTGTGGACAAAGTGGGTCTTTCACCAGTAGCATCATCATCGTCTAGCGCTGACTAGCAGGTGATCGTCGTAGTATATTCAGGCGCTCAGCAAATTCTGGATGCAGCAGAAACCGGTCAAGTCAGCAGAGAAGGGCACCGGATCCGCAACGAATGTCTGCAAGTCGAATATAGGTTGCCCTGAATTAAAGATGCTTCCCGAACGCGAGCTTTTACTGTCGCAGGCTTCTCCGCGTTTCCTTCGCGGCCTCCGGTGCCCTCGATACGGCGTTATATCCGGCGGCACCATCTATTATTTGTCGTGCTGAATGCACTGCAGCCAGTTTTACGACTGTCTGGAAGTGCTCCCACTCTGCCCTGTAACCTTTCAAGATTCTAGTCGCCTCCACCACCCTTCACTACTTTTAGTGTTACTTAAGTATTTATTAGCCGGCTTTAGACAATCAATGTATCTGGATACACTAAAATTCCAATATATGAAATTCCCATTTTTCTTACGTGTATTTTCTATTTGCAAAAAACATCGGCTTTACTGAAAATATCGCCTATTAAATATAACTCTGTGATACTGAGGTAGCCCGGAGCAGTGAATTAAAATTTGTAGCAATGCCAATATTCGAACTGAGGTCTCCTACTTATTAAGCAGCTGTGCTAGCCATTACGCCACACAAGCATTCCGGTCACCGCAGCTGCACTGAATACCCTAATATGTCTCCCTCCCCACTTCAACTAAGTAGGAGACCAGGGTTCGAATTCCAGTGCTGGCACAACATTTAATTCAGTATGTCTTATGAACATGAACTGTATCTGATTAACGTATCACCTACATCTGAGGTACAGGCGGGATTAACCCCATTCCGCTAGTGATGTTCCAGTATTGGAGAGCCTCGGCAATAATGATAGGAATTTAGAAGGGGAATAACAATAGGCTCAGTTGTGAGATAGGATTTGTATAAGGGAAGGAAACGAACTAGCGGGCTCCGTGCAGCTGTGGCTGTGGCTGTGAGGCGTAACGGCTAGCGCATCTGCCTAATAGGCAGGACACCTGGGTTCGAACCCCGGCATGGCACAAATTTTAATTCAGACTACATCATTGCAATATATAAAGGTGAGACTCAATATGTCTCAGTAACATCAATTGTACATGATTAAGATATAACTATGTTCAGAAGTGTCATCCCAGTATCCCGGAGTCCTTGCATTTGAAGTTCCTATGACAACGACAAAGGCGACAGTTTTTCGTTGAGACACTAAACGGTTAAATCTGTCTTACATTCGTACATACTTTAAACAATTGCCGTGACTCTCGTGTGCTACTTTATAAGCGACTGCTATAAAACGATTTTAAACGTTCGTTTGCCGACCGTATTGCGGGTTCTTGCCGACGTGTCTAGCTATTGCTAGATTAACCCAGAGGAACACGAAGTCTCATCTTCACTATTTCAGGATCCTCCAAAGCACTTAAATAGATGGAGAGCTGGAAATTTCTTCATCCAAATGCAAATAGTCTGCAAATTTGCTGAATCAGAAAACTGAATTCTGCAGCAAGGATTTTCTGAAATTTTGCTAATGCATTCCTGTTAAATTCTCGGCCGTAGCTGAGCATGGTTTTCGAGATGGGAACCACGAAATTAAATTTAATGACACAAGCGTTCTAGCACGAACATCCCATTATCATGCGCGAATGTATAGAAAAGCAAGAGAGATTCACAAACACCATAATAATTTTAATAGAAAAGAGTAAGTTTTGAAGTTCGACAAAATATGAATGTCGACGTTGCCCCAGCAAAATGACAATCGATTACTCTTAATCGAGAATGATGAAGCCTTCCAAAGACAGCCATACCGTCTGCATCACGTGACGAATGGTGGTGCCCTCTATGCTATCTATGCTCAGAAGATGTCTCCCGCAGATGGAGACGAAACGTCAGGTGGAAATTTTATACATCGACCACGGGCTCTCCGCCCGGAAGTTTCAACTGAAGGTAAGTCTAAGTGTGCATGTTTACCACGTTGGTGAACAATGCATCGTTTAAAACTGTCACATTTATAACTTTCGGAATTACACGACGTGTAAGTACAACATAATGTCGTCATCCTTTATTTATGCGCATAATCAGGTAGAAGATACACAGATTACAACTATTATGACCAGCGCTGCGCTCCTAGCGACTAGGACATTGTTCAGGTGTGTCGGAGTTCTGCCGTACCTATACAAATCTAACCTAACGGGGTTTGTCGTTGACAATGCTGACAGTCAGAAATAACTGCAACGTGCATTCAGTGAACAGAAGACGGCAAAATGGTACACACTTGAATAAAGACCCTCCAGCATTTCCCATAAAAAGGTGTGCACTATTCAGCATGTTTCATCTTCGATAGACTTCAGATAGAACTGAAAAGGATGAATGATAAACGTCGAGATTTCAATTCCAAGTTGAAAGGTACCTGCGTGGCACACTAACATTTCGTAAAGGAGTTCCTCTCAGTAGTTGAAAAATTTTCTCTGAATTGTGTTGTTTATTAGTATGTTCTGTTTCTGTATTTTATTAATTCTTTACTGATCTTTATTCTGCTAACTACGCTACTGGCCATTAAAACTGCTACACCACGAAGATAACGTGCTACGGACGCGAAATTTAACCGACAGCAAGAAGATGCTGTGATATACAAATGATTAGCTTTTCAGAGCATTCACACAAAGTTGGCGCTGGTGGCGACACCTACAACTTGCTGACGTGAGGAAAGTTTCCAACCGATTTCTTATACACAAACAGCAGTTGACCGGCGTTGCCTGATGAAACGTTGTTGTGATGCCTCGTGTTAAGGAGGAGAAATGCGTACCATCACGTTTCCGACTTTGATAAAGGTCGGATTGTACCCTATCGCGATTGCGGATTATCGTATCGCGACATTGCTGCTCGCGTTGGTCGAGATCCAATGACTGTTAGCAGAATATGGAATCGTTGGGTCCAGGAGGGTAATACGGAACGCCGTGCTGGATACCAACGGCCTGGTATCACTAGCAGTCGAGATGACCGGCATCTTATCCGCATGGCTGTAAGCGATCGTGCAGCCACGTCTCGATCCCTGCGTCAACAGATGGGGACGTTTGCAAGACAACAACCATGTGCACGAACAATTCGACGACGTTTGCCGCAGCATCGACTATCAGCTCGGAGACCATGGCTGCGGTTACCCTTGACGCTGCATCACAGACAGGAGCGCCTGCGATGGTGTACTCAACGACGAACCTGGGTGCACGAATGGCACAACGTTATTTTTTCGGATGAATCCAGGTTCTGTTTACAACATCATAATGGTCGCATCCGTGGTTGGCGACATCACGGTGAACGCACAATGGAAGCGTACATTCGTCATCGCCGTACTGGCGTATCACCCGGCGTGATGGTATGGGGTGGCCATTGGTTACACGTCTCGGTCACCTCTTGTTCGCATTGACGGCACTTTGAGCAATGGACGTTACATTTCATGTGTTACGACCTGTGGCTCTACCCTTCATACGATCCCTGTGAAATCCTACATTTCAGCAGGATAATGCACGACCGCATGTTGCTGGTCCTGCACGGGCCTTTCTGGAAACAGAAAATGTTCGACTGCTGCCCTCGCCAGCACATTCTCCAGATCTCTCACCAACTGAAATTTCTGGTCAATGATGGCCGAGCAACTGGCTCGTCACAATGCGCCAGTCACTACTCTTGATGAACTGTGGTATCGTGTCGAAGCTGCATGGGCAGCTGTACCTGTACACGCCATCCAAGCTCTGTTTGACTCAATGCTCAGGCGTATCAAGGCCGTTATTACGGCCAGGGGTGGTTGTTCTGGGTACTGATTTCTCAGGACCTATGCACCCAAATTGCGTGAAAATGTAATCACATGCCAGTTCTAGTGTAATATATTTGTCCAATGAATAACTGTTTATCATCTGCATTTCTTCTTGGTGTAGCAATTTTAATGGCCGGTAGTGTACGTACTGACTCATTACATGACCAAGTAGCTAGCCTGGTCCCACTGAACCTTATTATAAAACACACAAATAAAAACATAAATTGCAACCCTTTGTGTACGAAATCAAAGTGCCTATAAATGTTCAACGTGTGAGGCTGGGAACCTGACTAATGGAAAAGGACAAGCTTGGTCAATTCATTACGCAGTTACTAGAAACCGTTTCGAAAGCAGTTACTAGTAGTACTTTTCTTGGTCCCCGAAGCAAGTCACCAAGGTGTATGGCGGAAATTTAGCAACACCTCGTGCATTTCATTACGCTAAGAACAAACCAGCACGGACGGCAGCTTTACCGTACTCGTGACTCCTGTACGAGCTGCTGCCATTGGCTGTTGGTAACTGGTGAGGGAAGTTGCACAGGCTGGCCGCGGCAGCGGCCGTGGCGCTAATGAGGAGCGGGTGCTGACACCGGCCGCGTCCACGGCTGGCGCTGCCGGCGGCCCCACTTCCGGTCGCCGGGTTTGCTTCCCTTCCCTTCCCTTCTCGACAGACCCCTTCCCTGTACTCACAAAGACGGGCCTTCAGCACCAGCCTTACAATAGCCTGGTGTATCGAAATCATGGCGTACACCGTGCCCGCTTGTACCAAATTATCGAGCGCAATACTGCCTCTATGCTCCAATACGAGGGTTGCCCAGAAAGTAATGCACCGCATTTTTATTTTCTCAGCCGAAAATAATGCTACGAACGCGAAACGTTACGTATGTATTATTTGAAGTCCCCTGAGGGAGCGCGCCAAGTTTCCGTCACTTCCGACAGATAGCTTTGCTGCAGGAAAATGGCTCTGAGCACTATGGGACAACATCTGAGGCCATCAGTCCCCTACAACTCAGAACTACTTAAACCTAACTAACGTAAGGACATCACACACATCCATGCCCGAGGCAGGATACGAACCTGCGACAGTAGCGGTCGCGCGGTTCCAGACTGAAGCTCTTAGAACCGCTCGTCCACTGCGGCCGGCTCTTGCTGCAGGTTTAAAATGGCGTCTGGAGGTGATGTACGTTACAAGCAACGTGCCGTCATTGAATTTGCTACTGCAGAGACATACACTGTCGACATTATTTACAAACGCTTGTCCAGAGTCAATGGAGCATCTGCTGTCGACAGAAGCACATTCCGAACTGAATGCCCACCAGGGTGCGATTTGTGCTTTTACCAGTGTGTGTGGGGGGGGGGGGGGGGGGGGGGGATGTCTTAGGGGGTTAGTAGAATTATATATGTTACTAGCTTGGACCGTGGCGTTACGCATGGTTAAACAGCTATTTATAAATAGATGTTAATGCCGAAACTCAGTATTGGCGCGTATGCACTATCAGAAAAGCCATCCCTTGTTATATCTTTAAAAGTACATTATAGGTAAAGCTTATTTACAAAATCATCTACATACGGGTACAGATATACGAGGAGAATTCAAAAAGTAGAGGCACATTTGTGAAAAGTTGTACTTATTCTGATGATAGAAAACTGAAACATATTAATAGTATTAATACTAAGACTTATTTAAAACTTTCAGTGTCGGGCTCCACAAATTTAAATTATATGTAAAGTTTTACTCCAGTGCGTGGGAAATAAACATCCCAGGTTGGGATGCATAAACTAAAACCAGAGGAGGGGATGGTCTGATGCAAAGGGGGGCAAATACCCCCCATCCCCCCCTGCAAATGGCACACTGATGCCCACGCACTACATTCGTAGTGCCCCTGCCCATTACACTCATTACTCGCGGCAGACAATCTTACCGAGTCCCGTAAAAGTTCGGGCAATGCGTGTGCATCCAGAACAGGAGGAGGTGGTCAATGGCCGGTTAGCCTTAACTATATGAAGATGGTATCTGATCTTTCGGACATGTCCAAAAAAAACAGATACCATCTTCATGAACACTTAGTCGCTGGACACGGGGGGGGTGAGGTCATGGAGAAGGCGGTTCGGCGGAGCTGCACGATATGCAGCTGTCGGGGAGACCATCCACGGCTGTCACACCTGACCCCTCGAAGTTCCACTTGTTTGGGCCATTAAAGGATGCCATTCATGGAAGACAATTTGAAGATCATGAGCAGGTGATTCACATCGTGAAGCATTGGCTCCCCCGTCTGGGCAAGGGTTAGTTCCGACAGAGCATAAACGCCCTTGTTTCGCGCTGGAGGAAGGCCATAGAAGGGGATGAAGATTACGTGGAAAATACGCTGTGTAGATAAACACCATTCTTTCGTGTGTGTATTTTCCATTATGTACAATAAAGAATTGTTGAAGAGAAAACATGCGGAGCATTACTTTCTGGGCAACCCTTGTATATCCGTGACGAGACAGCAGCGGATGAAAGGGCGTGTGTGTGTGTGTGTGTGTGTGTGTGTGTGTGTGTGTGTGTGTGTGTGTGTGTGTGTGTGTGTGTGTGTCGGCGTGGGCGATGTCCGAAAGAACAGATACCATCGGTGACCATACAGCGCTCTAGAATGAAATGATAATTAAATCACCGATGGTATGTGTTCTAGCATATGCTTACTTATGACAACCTACGGTAGTTCTACAACTCTACATATGAGACTTCACTTCTTTAAAGAATCGGGGGTGATGGGTCTATTGCTAGCCTACTATTCACACTCAGCCACAAGCGAGGTTCGCAATCTACGTCTACATACGTAAACCGCCAGCCACCGTGCTGTGCACAGCGGAGGGCGCCCACTACCACTACTACTCATTTCCTTTCCCGTTCCACTCGCAAACAGACCGATCTCTACGCATCTGTGTGGTCCCTGATTTCTCGTATCTCATCTTCGTGGTCTTCACGCGCAATGTATGTTTGCGACAGTAAAATCCTTTTGCAGTCAGCTTCAAATGCCGGTTCTCTAAATTTTCTCAACAGTGTTCCTCAAAAAGAACATCGCCTTCCCTCCACAGATTCCCATTTGAGTTTCCGAAGCATCTCCAATAACACTTGGGTGTTGTTCGAACATACGGGTAACCGTCACATCCCTTCTTTGAATTGCTTTGTTGTCTCCTTTAATCCGACCTGGTACAGATGTCCATCACTCCAACACTACTCAAGAACAGGTCGCACTAGCGTTCTATATGTGGAGTCTGTTACAGATGACCACATTCCCTAGAACTCCGCCAATGAACCGAAGTCGATCACTCGCTTTCCCCACCATCCCATTTCGTATCACTTTGCAACGTTATGCCCAGAAACGAGGTGCATTCAAGTTCTAAGGCCTCCGATTTTTTTTCTAACTAACTAATCACCCGAAATCAATAAAACTGGCGTTACTTCTCGACGTAATCGCCCTGCAGACGTACACATTTTTCAGAACGCTGACGCCATGATTCCATGGCAGCGGCGAAGGCTTATTTAGGATTCTGTTTTGACCATTGAAAAATCGCTGAGGCAATAGCAGCAGCACGGCTGGTGAATGTGCGGCTACGGAGAGTGTCTTTCATTGTTGGAAAAAGCCAAAAGTCACTAGGAGCCAGGTCAGGTGAGTAGGGAGCATGAGGAATCACTTCAAAGTTGTTATAACGAAGAAACTGTTGCGTAACGTTAGCTCGATGTGCGGGTGCGTTGTCTTGGTGAAACAGCACACGCGCAGCCCTTCCCGGACGTTTTTGTTGCAGCGCAGGAAGGAATTTGTTCTTCAAAACATTTTCGTAGGATGCACCTGTTACTGCAGTGACCTTTGGAACGCAATGGGTAAGGATTACGCCCTCGCTGTCCCAGAACATGGACACCATCATTTTTTTCAGCACTGGCAGTTACCCGAAATTTTTTTGGTGGTGGTGAATCTGTGTGCTTCCATTGAGCTGACTGGCGCTTTGTTTCTGGATTTGAAAATGGCATCCACGTCTCATCCATTGTCACAACCGACAAAAAGAAAGTCCCATTCGTGCTGTCGTTGCGCGGAACACTGCTTGGCAACATGCCACACGGGCAGCTGTGTGGTCGTCCGCCAGTATTTGTGGCACCCACCTGGATGACACTTTTCGCATTTTCAGGTCGTCATGCAGGATTGTGTGCACAGAACCCACAGAAATGCCAACTCTGGAGGCGATCTGTTCATCAGTCATTCGCCGATCCCCCAAAACAATTATCTCCACTTTCTCGATCATGTCGTCAGACCGGCTTGTGCGAGCCCGAGGTTGTTTCGGTTTGTTGTCACACGATGTTCTGCCTTCATTAAACTGTCGCACCCACGAACGCACTTTCGACACATCCATAACTCCATCACCACATGTCTCCTTCAACTGTCGATGAATTTCAATTGGTTTCACACCACGCAAATTAACAAAACGAATGATTGCACGCTGTTCAAGTAAGGAAAACGTCGCCATTTTAAGTATTTAAAACAGTTCTCATTCTCGCCGCTGGCGGTAAAATTCCATCTGCCATACGGTGCTGCCATCTCTGGGACGCATTGACAATGAACGCGGCCTCATTTTAAAACAATGCGCATATTTCTCTCTCTTTCCAGTCCGGAGAAAAGAAATCGGAGGCCTTAGAACTTGAATGCACCTCGTATTTCAACGACGTAGCTGTGTGAAGCAGAACACTACTAATGCTGTATCCGAACATCATGGGTTTTGTTTCTCCTGCTCACAAACATTAACTTACATTTTGCTACATTCAGAGCTAGCTTCCATTCACCAAACGAACTGGGAATTTTGTCTAACAAGGGGACCCTCCATACTGTAAATCACGGATCTTGATGCGCTTGAAGTATGTTGTAGAGGCACTTACCCTGAGTACCTGCCTATCCGGTTTTTAGCGACAGGCCTTGGTTTTTGAGAAAATAGATTCTGAAGTTCATTGCACGCTTTGTATACCCGTAACATTGCGTGTATTTCGAGCAAGTCAGCGTAGCGCAGCGGTAAAGGTTCGCGGCTACCGCGTTGGAGGTACCGTATTCGAATCCTGCTCGTGTAATTTTTCTATTTTATTTCAAAGAGTATCAACAAACAGTGTAAGATGTGCGAAATTATTAAGATATATTCAGTTATTAAGTTTTTCAAATATTCATTCCATTTGTGGTTCGCATCACATACCCTCCCAATTCATCTTCTTTGAAATCTATAAATTCATCGTCAATAATGATCTGTCTTTCGGCCAAGAGATCCTGTATTGCGATACATATCTCATCGCCAATTGCAACGGGATTGTCAGAGATCACTCTAGGCGTGTATTCGTTACGAGATTCAAATCGCGGAGTAGATTTTCGGCGTATTTAATGGTATTTGTGATTTCGCTTTTTGATTCTTCGTCCAACTCCTCTACTTGTGGATCACCTTCTGGCTGCACTACTGCAGAAACACTTGGTTCTTCCATTTCACAGAATTTTAACACACGGCACTAGAGATGCTTTGCGAGCAACTGACGCTGTAGTTAGATGCGAACATAAAGGAATGCAACTCGAATCCTCATTGGCCTGGGGTCCCCGTTACGGCTAACGGTATTCACGGGAGAGGGGACGATAATGGGCGGAGATCGATTTCAGGTAATACAATAAGCGACCGTTGTACGAACATTTGGAACTCCAACTGTGAACCACAAACGGAGTTAATATGTGAAAACATTAGTAACTGAATATATCCTTACAATGTAACACACCTTACACTGTTTGTTGATATTCTTTGAAATAAAATTGAAAAATACCGTCAATGTTGAAAAAAAAATTTACACGAGCGGGATTCGAACACGGTACCTCCAACGTGGTAGCCGTCAACCTTTACCGCTGCTCTACCCTGACTTGCTCAAAATATTCATAATGTTACGGGTATACAAAGCACGCAATGAACTTCAGAATCGATTTTCTCATAAATCACAGCCCGTCGCTAAAAAAACCGGATAGCCAGGTATTCAGGGTAAGTGCGTCTACAACATATCTAAAGCGCATCAAAACCCGTGATTTACAGTATGGAGGGTCCCCTAGTAAGTCTTCCTGTATCATGCTACAGCGACTCAACGACGATACCTTCCTGTACCCCTCAGCGTCTCAGCAAAAATTCGCAGGCTGCTGCCAATCCTGTCTGCCAAATCATTTATGTATGCAGAAAATAATAGCAGTCTTATCACACTTCCCCTGGGCCCACTTCACGACACCCTTGCCTCTGATGAACACTCGTCGTCACTCTAAACTATCGCAATAGTTTGCGATTTCGAGGAGCGGCGATTCCCTGTCATCGATGGACGCGACCCGTGGAGAACGACGGCCGGTCAGCGTCGACCTCAGAAGAGCATAATTAAGCACTCAGTTGCCTTTTAATAGGCGGCCATCGTCTGCTAAAGTGGACGTCGCCTCAGTTGACCCCGCGGTCACGTCAGACCTATTTATACTTGCGCTCTCGCCCCGCCAGTCTTATTTCATCGTTAAAACGTCGTCTGCAAAGACCCATTCTGCGCTATATTTTCTGCCCACCCGTTTATCCGCCTTCTCAAAATACAGAAATAATTAGCGACTTGGCTGGAATGTAAGACGAACGTGAGGATTTCGACGTCTGTATGTGTTAGCAATGTGACCTGCACACCGCGGTAGCGATGCCATCTTAAAATACCGAGCAACTATGTACCAGTTAAGAATTTAGTGTCAAATAATGACAGAATATCACAGAAACACGAGGTGCGGTCCAAATTAAGGCACTCGTCATGTAACATTTCTTGTCCTGGGACCCATAAGATTTATTCTCACACTTCAGGTATCAGTTGAGCGAAGACGCAGTAGCCGACTCATGACGTCATGAGGTGGAGTGAGGAACGAACAAATGGTGCCGCGAATACACCTTTGGTGGGAAACAGCATCAACTTATTAATCTTTTAATCTTACTGCTGTGATAGAAGATGGAGACCAGTACGCCAAAACTAACATTTATTTATTACCAGCTTGGCGCCCGGTTCTTTGCTCTCGTTGACTGTATGGTCTGCACAGATTTTTTTCTTTGGTCGAATTTTTATGCTGTTCACAAATTGCGACGACTCTAACATTTTGTACGCTAACTAACGCTATAGAAGTATGGTCTTTAGTGGTACTTCCATAGAAACTTTCATCCCCCAACACGTATTTCTTTAGAAGGCAAATACAAATTTTCATAGATTAAGCTTTAAAAGTGTTTTAATATACCGGTAACGAATATTTTAATAAAAATTTTGATCCCCTATTTCACAGTCTTAGTGGTTCAATTTGTAAAACCACAAACAAGAACTCTACTTCTAACCGAAAAGTCAGGTACCAAATTTCATAGAGTTAGCTTTAAAAATGCTTTAGTAGTTCTTTAGTTATGATTTTGTTTTCGAAGAAATTTTCAACGCCATAGGGGGTAAATTGCCAAAAACGCTGAAACATGTATTTTTGATCAGGAAACAATTTTCGCAGTTCGAAGTTATAGTAATAGCAACATATTTTCAAAAAGCCTTCCAGCTTCTTCATCCACTTAGGAGTGGAAATGCGAAAACCTTCTCCAATGATGCCTACAGTATGAATCCGTCAACTCCAAACTTCTGTCCTTAGCGGTTTGGACTGGGCGGTGTTCGGTGAATGTCAGGAGAGAGAGAGAGAGAGAGAGAGAGAGAGAGAGAGAGAGAGAGAGAGAGAGAGAGAGAGAGAGAGACAGATAATACTAAAGTATAATTCAGATTTAGTTTACAATCGTAAGTGAAAACCTCAATAATAAGCTAGCACGATGCAGTCAAACTATCATTTTAATATACATTTTGAAAAATATCTGAGTAACGAGATGCAACCGATCACCTTCGTGTGTCATCCACTGTAATGGACTCTACGCGCCATAGGGAGGCGCGGCGGTCCCGTTCACACTAGTCGATACGAGCAGGGCCGGCCGCTGTGGCCGAGGGGTTCTAGGCGCTTCAATCCGGAACCGCGCGACTGCTACGGTCGCAGGTTTGAATCCTGCCTCGGGTGTGGATGTGTGTGATGTCCTTGGTTTGGTTAGGTTTAAGTAGTTCTAAGTTCTAGGGGACTGATGACCTCAGATCTTAAGTCCCATGGTACTCAGAGGCATTTGAACCATTTTGAACCTATATATTTCCGTGCGAGCTGTTTTCTCTTATTTTATGATGATGATCGTTTCTCCCTATGTAGGTCGGCGGCAATATAGTATTTTCACATTCGTTGCTGATTGAAAATTCGTGGGAATATTCCGCCGCAACGAAAAACGCCTTTCTTTTGATGATGTCCACTCCAAAACTTGTATGTCACTGACATACTCTCCCCTATTTCGCGACAATAAAGGACGTGCTGCCCTTCTTTGAACGTTCTCGATGTACTCCGTTAATCCTATCTGCGAAGGATCCCACACCGCGCAGCAGTATTCTAAAAGCGGACGGACAAGCGTAGATTAGGCAGTCGCTTTTGTAGACCTGTTACATTTATGCCAATGAAACGCAGTCTTTCGTTTGCGTTCCCCAAAACCCCTGTGTTCTTTCCAGTTTAAGCTATTCGTAATTGTAATTCCTAGGTAATTAGTTGGATTTACGGCCTTTAGATTTGAGTGATCTATCGTGTTCAAAAAATGGTTCATATGGCTCTGAGCACTACGGGACTCAACTGCTGAGGTCATTAGTCCCCTAGAACTTAGAACTAGTTAAACCTAACTAACCTAAGGACATCACGAACATCCATGCCCGAGGCAGGATTCGAACCTGCGACCGTAGCGGTCTCGCGGTTCCAGACTGCAGCGCCTTTAACCGCACGGCCACTTCGGCCGGCTGATCTATCGTGTAACCGAAGTTTAACGGATTCCTTTTAGCACTAATGTGGATGACCTTAGACTTTTCATTATTTAAGGTTAACTTTAAATTTTCCCGCCATACAGGTATCTAAATCATTTTGCAATTTGTTTTTATCTTATGATGACTTTATTAGACGATAAACGACAGCATCGTCTGCAAACAACCTAAGACGGCTGCTCATATACTGCCCTAAATCGTTTATTTAGATAAGGAACAGCAAAGGTCCTATAACACTACCCTGGCGAACGAGAGAAACACTTCTGTTTTACTCAATGACTTTCCGTTAATTACTACCTTTCCTACAGGAAATCACGAATCCAGTCACATAACTGAGACGATATTCCATAAGCAGATAATTTCACTAGAAGCCATTTGCGTGGTACAGTGTGAAATCCTTATGGAAATCTAGAAATACGGAATCAATCTGAAATCCCTTATCAATAGCATTCAACACTTCGTACGCCGCTGGTGCGTGTAAAGAGCTAGATGTGTTTCATAAGAACGATGTTAATCCGTGGTGACTGTGTGTCAATAAATCGTTCTCTTCGAGGTAATTCATGATGTCCGAACACAAGACACGTTCCAAAATCCTGCTGCAATCGACGTTAATGGTATTTTCAAACTATAGTCGAAATTACTGAGTAATCTTGAACGCATCTTGTTTTAAAGAAGCGAGCAATAGAGATGGGGTAAGCCAATATTTGAAAAGGACAAAATTTTTGGCACACACACACACATACACAGTATACAGAGAGAGAGAGAGAGAGAGAGAGAGAGAGAGATATATATATATATAGAGAGGGGGGAGGAGGGGGGAGAGGGGGAGGGGGGTGTTAGGAGACACTACGGTTACTATAAAAAAGGTCGTCGCATAGAAATCTGAGGAAACACCGAGCAACGTTCTAAGATAGGCAAGCACTTTGGTCGCCACAATGCAACGACTACTTGTTTCAGCGATTATTTCGTAGTTATTATTCGGTGCAGCATCCTTTAGCAGCTGAAGAAAGGGTTTCCGAGTATCACCCAACTGAGTAGTCCTGGTGTGACGTTTCACACGAATTCTCTTATCTGCATTTCACCAGGAGCTGAAGACTCGGAAACACCTTACGTCAGTCAGAACGAAGCTGTTACTAGGGAGGAATTAGTTGACGAAATTCGCAGAAAATGCGTGAATTCGAGAAATGTTCCATAAGGCTATATACAGTTCTACGCCACTTGACGTTGTCAACGGATTTTTAGTAAGGGAAGTCTTTTCAGGTCAAGGGTATACTTCAACGTTCCAGAGGGAGAACTGAACTGGTAAGTGATGGCGCATGACGCGGGAGGTTGGAAGTACTCTATTTGTAAAGATGGTGAGTTACGGTGTCGCTGTTGAGCCCTGGTGGTGCGACCCACACATCACGGGCTGGAGAGGGCGCGGACGTGACCCGCGGCTGGGTCAACAGGTAGCCGGCCGTCCGGGGACCGCCGGGCCGCGCCCACTGCAGAAGGCCAGCCGGCAGAGCGGCATACGTCACCGGCTGCCATGGCAACGGCCGGGGCCAGCCGAGCGCCTCGCGCATGCGCCGTGGCCCGCGCGCTCCGCCCGCGGCCGCGTGGAGCTGACCTGCCGGGTCATCCACACAACGCTCGCCGGCAAAATTGCGTAACCCGCCACATTCAATGCCGGCGCTCTTCCTGCCTTTTCCATTCCCAATTCCTCCTCTACATGTTCTCATTTCCATCCTCCCTCCGTAGGACACTTAGCGTCCTCTGCTGTTTGTCAGGTTTCGTGTGTGTCTACTGCTCTTCTGTGGCTAGGCTGCCAACAGGGATCATTACTGTCTACATCTACGTGCTTACTCTGCTATTCACAATAAAGTGCCAGGCAGAGGGTTCAATGAACCACCTTCAAGCTGCCTTTATCATTCCACTCTCTAACGTCACGCGGAAAAAATGAGCACATATCGTGATGACCATTTCTCCCTATGCAGGTGGGTGCCAATAGAATGTTTTCGCAATCGGAGGAGAAAGCTGGTGATTGAAATTTCATGAGAAGATCCCGTCGCAACGAAAAACGCCTTTGTTTTAATAATTGACACTCCAATTCACGTATCATGTCTGTGACACTAACTCCCCTATTTCGCGATAATACAAAACAAGCTGCCCTTCTTTGTACCTTTTTCGATGTCATCCGTCAGTCCCACCTGATGCGGATCCCAAACCACACAGCAATACTCCAGAATAGGGCGGACAAGCGTGGTGTAAGCAGTCTCTTCAGGTAGACCTATTGCACCTTCTGTCAATGAATCGCAGTCTTTGGTTTGCTCTTCCCAAAATATTATCGATGTGACCGTTCCAACTTAGGTTATTTGTAATTGTAATCCCTAAGTATTTATTTGAATTTACAGCCTTCAGATTTGTGTGACTTATCGCGTAATCGAAATTTAGCTCATTTCTTTTAGTACTCATGTGAATAGCTTCAGACTTTTCCTTATTCAGGGTCAATTGCCACTTTTCACACCATACAGATATGTACATCATTTTGCAAGTCATTTTGACCAACTGATGATTTTACAAGACGGTAAATGACAGCATCATCCGAAAACAATCTAAGACGGCTACTCACATTGTCTCCTATGTCGTTAATATAGATCAGCAACAATAGAGGGCCTATAAGACTTCCTTGGAGAACGCTGGATATTACTTTTGTTTTACTCGATGACTTTCCGTCTATTACTACGAACTGTGACCTTTCTGACAGGAAATCACGAATCCAGTAGCACAACTGAGGCGATACTCCGTCGGCACGCAGTTTGGTTATAAGACGCCTGTGAGAAACGGTGTCGAAAGCCTTCTGGAAATCTAAAAATATGGAGTCAATTTGACATCCCCTGTCGATAGCACTTATTACTTCATGAGTATAAACAGGTAGTTGTGTTTCACAAGAACGATATTTTCTGAAACCGTGCTGTGTGTCAATAAATCGTTTTCTTCGAAGTACTTCATAACGTTCGAATACAGTTTATGTTCCAAAACCCTACTGCAAATCGACGTAGTGACATAGGCCTGTAATTCAGCAGATTCCTCCTACTTCCCTTTTTGGGTATTGGTGTGACTTGAGCAATTTTCCAGTCTTTAGGTACGGATCTTTCTGTGAACGAGTGGTTGTATATAAATGCTAAATATGGAGCTATTTTATCAGCATATTCTTTTTATTAATAAGGTTACAGATCACATGGGATCAATTTTGGCCAAGCATCGTGGTCACGCGATATTTAGGCACACCAGAAAAAAATAAGAGTATCCGAAAACTGTAAGAGATTTGCGTCAGTCAGTAGCGAAAGCTAGTGTGTGTAACATTTCCTTATAGCTGAGGCTAAGCGAACACCGTGTGATGCGACATTCCTCCATGAGTCACAAATTATTGTTGGCACCCAAAAATTAGGTTAATTAGAGAGCGTTTGAGGCCAGCAATGGTAATGGTGCGTGAAATATAATCCTGATTTAATTAGGTAAGTGATTGTGTTGCAAGGCTGGACGAGAGATACCAAATAGACAGTAATGATGTTTCAGCGTAATTGCCATAATTTTTGCTGGTTATAATTGCAATTAATTCCGAGTTTGGTAAGTTTCGTTGTAAGTGCTTTGAAAATAAGCCGGGGAAACAGCCGCGCCGCCTAGGAATTATCCCAATGGGACGGAAAGCGGCAGTTGGTAGGCCACTGCTGTCCCGGGCGTTCTACAGACACGTCTTTGCTGGTCATCGCGGCCCATTTTGAAGCGGAACTAATCACTGAAGGCAGTCCTGCTCCAGTCAACGATATTTCAGGCCGAAGACGTGTGTGGAAAAGCGCCGGATTCTCGCCCGCTGTATCACAACCAGGATGGGTTGGTCTGGGATGCCTCTTCATAGCAGGACGCTTTGGCTGTCATTCGCAGCACCCTTACTGCACAGAGTGCGTCGACGATGTGCCACGCCCCCTTTTGTTGCCCTTCGTGGCAATCGATCGTAGGCGTACATATCCGTAAGATAACACCCGTCCACAACGGCGAGTTTCTAAACCGTACCTCGGCCAGCAAGGTCGCCGTATGTCTCTCTAACAACGTTTTGAGCAGGGCCCTCCAATCACTTCGTAAAAATTCCGATACAACGCGCCAGTTCGGCAGAATGTGGCACGATATCCCTCAGGAGGACATATCTATCAATCAATGCCAAGCCGAATAACAGCTTGCACAAGGGCCAGAGGTGAACCGATGCGTTACTGACTTGCTCAATTTTTGAAGATCTTTCTCTTGAATAAACCACCCAATCTAAAATGATATTACAGAAAAAAAATGAGTTGAAACTATTTACGCACAGAGAACTGAATATACTTCGTACAAGATAAAAAGTGTAACGGTCCGCCAACACAGAACTGAGCAGTGAGTCTCTCACCAATTGGTGTTTATGTGTCCAAAAGACTTGTAAATATGAAGACACAGACGCCTTATAAAAAAATACTCTGGCAGAGTATTTGTGACTTGGAAAGAAACAAAACTAAACGAACAAAGCTCGAGAGATAATTCAAATGCTACTCAATTGCTTTACACTAGACGCCGAGCGTGAAGATGAGTACGCCAACCCGCAGTATTTTCGCACCCACAATACTAAAGTTGACGAGGCGCTACTGTAGGAGAGAAGTGTGTTGTTGTTGACTTTACTCGAAAGACCGTTTTGATGCTGTGCAAGCCCTATCATCTTCGAAAAACTACTGTACCTTATATCCTTCTGAATCTGCTTGATGTACGCATCTCTTGGTCTCAGTCTACAATTTTTAGCCCCTCCCCTATCACACTCCCCTCCAACACTAAATCGGTGATCCCTTGACGTCTCAGATTGTGCTCTATCAACCAATCCCTTCGATACCTCCTCCTAGTCAGGTTGTGCCACAAATTTGATTTCTTCCCAATTCTGTTCAGTACGTCCCCGCTATACAGCCTGAGCTAAACAGATAATAAACAATACTGTTCACAAAATAATGCAAAGGAAAACATTGTGTTGTCAAAGTTCTAAAATCAAATAGCAAATTCCGTAATTTTTGCAGGGGCTCCAGTAAGTGGGTGGTATTAACCTAGAAATCGTGATAATTACGGACAAATTGTAATACTTCGCATGTCTGGTCAAAGGAGGCATCAAGCAGACATCGGTGGAAAGAAATACAGGGTGTACATAAGGTCCGAGAACACTTTCAATTATTTATTGCACAAGAACTAAACATTGTATAGATGTCATACATATTGCCTTTCGAAGCGAAACTCTGGAAGTGTTTCTTTTTTTTTTTACAAACATTCGATATGCGAACCATTAGTGACCCGGCAGACGTAAATACGGTAATCGAATCCTTGCCATACCTGCCCAGCATGGCATCGTCGACTGGGGCAGTCGCTTCCCGTATTCTCTGTTGGAGCTCTGCTACATCACGTGGTAGAGGCGGTACATACACATACACAGAAAAAATTCACACGCAGCGAAATCTGGTGTTTTTGTCGAACTCCAGCACACAGAAAGCTCGCACCGCACCTGAACTCGAGATGTTTGCGACTAGCGCTGACCATCGGCAAATTACCAAACTACGCTGTGGCGGTATACATGAAATAAAAAAAAAACTTTCAGGGTTTCTCTTCAAAACGACACATGTATGATATCTGTACAATGTTTGGTTCTGATCTTCGTTGATCCATTATGGATCGTGGGACGACGGCTGACATGAACTTCTTGATGTAATAATTTACCAACAGCCGTATGATTTGTAGAAGTTTATTTTATGAATTTCTATGTGCTGTTACCAGTTTCGGTATCGCATTGATGCCATCTTCAGGCCCCACTCGTCATCGTCGTAAAATCGCTATACACGGAAGGAGCCATATAACTGGATCCGTGAATCAATCGTCCTGCAACAGCTCTTGGTGGCCAGGCGACACAGACTGGAGTCTGACGAGTGGGACCTGAAGATGGTATCAATGTAATGCCGAAACTGGTAGCAGCACATAGAAGTTCATAAAATAAAATAAACTTCATACGACTGTTGGTAAATTATTGCATCAAGAAGTTTGGTTCTTGTGCAATAAATAATTGAAAGTGTTCCCGAACTTTATGTACACCCTGTATTGGTGTACACCAGTGATCAACCTGGAAATGGAGGTGTAAGTCCTATAAACGCATGACGGTAGAATATAAAAGTGACACGCACAAACCACGTAACTGCCACACTCTCAACGTGAAACACGGCCGCTGACGCACACGAGACGGCCGGCCCTTGACTCGTTAGCTAAGACAAGCCCATAAATTACTGTGCCGCCAACTCGGAATCGCAGAACGGAGCGCCGCAGCTGTGCAACAGAATGCGAAACACGCGGCGGCGAAATATTTCATACGGCGCGGCGCAGAGCGGGTCGGCGGCTACAAAAACCCGACGCCAGACAGAGCCGGCCGTAAATACTTTAGCACCTGGCGGCCGCCAGCACTTAGAGGAACAACCGGCGGGGGCCGCGACAATAGCCGCGCACCGAGCGAGCCACTCCCTCTGCCGAGTCCGCCTTCTCTCTCCACAGGGGCATTGGGAACGCCTCGCGCTCTGCCGCCGCACGGAGAGGTGAAAGAAGAGTACCAAGTACGCTTCGCGCAGGGGTACTTAACCACTGTGAGTGATAGCTGGCCAGAAACAAGGTGATTTCTGCGACGGGTCAGAACTGCGGGCCACTTGCGCGATATTTTTGACGGTTCCGGTTCGCCCGTCGTTATCCACAAACTTGCAGACGCTCCTCCCCCCCCCCCCCCCCCTGTCAGATGTGCTTTCTCAGATCCGCCCAGGGGCCGGGTCCCCTCGTGTGTGACGTAAATCGCCGGTTTTCCGTGATTTACCGTATTTACTCGAATCTAAGCCGCACTTTTTCCCGTTTTTGTAATCCAAAAAACCGCTTGCGGCTTAGAATCGAGTGCAAAGTAAGCGGAAGTTCTGAAAAATGTTGGTAGGTGCCGCCACAACTAATTTCTGCCGTCGAAAATATGTAGCGCTACACAGGCATGCTTTGCAGGCACAGAGATAAATACTGGCGCCAAAACCTCTGCGTCAGTAAATAAATTAAAAGAAAATGTAGAAGAATGTAAACGTTATGCCATGTATTCTTTCGTGTTTGCTGCTATCTCATTTAAATCCTGTCTGCCTAATAAACTACGAAACTAGAGTGAGACAACAGCAAACGCGGAAGAATATTCGTATCATGTCATGTTTATATTCGTATTATCCTTATGCTGAATAGTGTTACAGTCAGAAATGAAGCACGGCAACTGACTAGATTTTTAAATCTAAGATGACTAATTTCTGTAATTTCTGTGCAGAATGTAATGAACTAAAGAAGCGTCAGCAAAGATTTTAAAACGGAGAATAATTTTTGCTTCGTTCTCGTTCAGAACATCTATCATACGCAGTCTATTATTTGGTTCTTGTTGATCATTATCAAAGAAAGCAGCAGTGTAAGTAACAACAAATAGCAGTCTCTTGCCATTGTCTCATAAACGAAACAATGGCAAGAGACTGCTATTTGTTGTTACTTACACTGCTGCTTTCTTTGATAATGGAATATATATAATATATAATGATATATATATATATATATATAATGTAAACCGCGGTATCGCGCACAAAAGCAAGCCATGCCGCGAGCGGCGACAGGCCGTAAACACTCATTATCAGAATGCGACAAACAATGCATGACACGGTACAATAATGCAGTTTCAGCTTAGAGTGACGGAAACACCTATAACAAAGAGAACGGCACTTATCATATCAAAGCAAAATAAGCAATCGATTCCAACCAGACCAAGCACGTGAAAAAGGAAGGGTACCCGTACAAATAAGGACGGAGCGTCTGACACATAGCAATGGCTACTTGGTAAAGCTTAACTGTTAAGCTTACGACTCGAACCAAACTACTGTAGCTGTATCTTCATCCACTCGACCTAAATTGTGTCTCATGTTACAATGGGCCAACTTTGATTCGATTTGGAGGTGTGGTCTAAAACTTTTCTCTCCCCTTGTATTTCGAGTCTCAAATTTCAGGTGCGGCTGAGATTCGGGAAAATTTTTTTCCCTCGATTTCGAGTCTCATTTTTCAGGTGCGGCTTGGATTCGAATAAATACGGTATACGCAGACCTAGAACTGTGGCGCATGCTTGACAGGCGAAGATCACGGGCGACGGATTTCAGTAGTCGCGACCGTGTCTCGCTCAAATACAGTGCACTGTGCGGCGTTTTTAGACGTCACTGTAATTATTATATTTTATTATCGCTGCATGCGATGTCTTGCTGTAAGGAAAGGCACTCGCGTCGGTCATTTGCTGCCACAGCCCATTAACGACAAATTTCGCCGCATCGTACTAAGAGATACGTTCGTCATACGTCCCACATTGATTTCTGCGTTTATTTCCCGCAGTGTTGCTTGTCTGTTACCACTGACAAACCCCACTGCTCTCGGTCGTTAATAGAAGGCCGTCGGCCACTCTGTAGTACATGGTGGAAGGAAATTCCTGAAATTTGGGCAGGGACACTAATTACTGCCCGCCATCCATATGGAGCACGCATTGGTCTCACCGCGGACTTTTAGTACTCAGCCACACACAATTCATATCAAAGTGTACGGATCTGAAGATGGCGTTGACGCAACGTTGAAACTAGTAGCGAAATAAATATGCAGTCTTAAGTACAGCTGGAGGAGTTTCATTTTTAATGAAAATTATACCAGCTGATGTCCCACCATCATCCAATTTAAATATGGATGTACGAAGATTTCTCAGTCGTGTCCCCATACCGTCTACAATGAACGGCGTACGTCTGACATATGTGTTAACACTCGGTAAGGACAGCGATCGGAAAAATCTTAACCGACAGCGTTATTGCGCATGGCGGCACATAAAGTTGCATTTGTTCAGTGGGCCAAGCATCAAAGAAGCTGGAAGGTAGCTGACTGGACTGTTGCGGTGTACAGTGTGGTCCGACAAGTCGCGATTTTGCCTTTCTCAAGCGATGCAAGGGGCAGAGTGCATCCACTGCCCTATGAAGCGATTAACCCACAGCCGGTACTTGTCATGTCAAGGAATCATTCAGGCTACCGTGAACATAAACCGTGGGTGTTCATAGAAACATTCTTAGTAACTATTTTCCCTTTCCTCTACATTAGGACCGTTGGTATTGTTAAAAATATCAGGACTCCGATGTATAGGTATTTAAAAAATATCATTACCTGCTCTTGATATATCGAAAGGCGTTTCGATATATCGACGGACCGGCCTATAAAACTATCGGCTGCACGTTGTAAACATACTGCCTGTTTTAGAGAAGATTTGACTTATTATTAGATTTTCTGTACATCAACAAGCTGTCAGCCTGCTTATCCCCCTTACAGGAAGAACTGAAAGGAAAACGATGCGCGTTCACGCATGGCGATACCCACTTTGTTAACAATGGTAACTGCATGTCAGTGGCACAATAAAAGATGTGCAACGGGTCCGTCATTCGGTTTCGTCACATATCGGCTTTGTCCAAAACACTTCACATCGACTTCGCTGTTTCTTGATTTCTGCAAACGACAACGACCTAGCAGCTGTAGTGTCAAAATTGGGTGAAGAAGTTAAACTTTGTAATTTCTGTTAGTTGCGCCGAGCGCAGATTACTTCAGCATTTCCCCTCTGACACGTCTCCTTCCACATCAAACACCAACCGCGTCGTTTACATATTTTTCATCATTTTCAGTAACTGTTTTTGTAGATCGCCAACATGAAGAAACAGGCGCACTAGTTGCATTAAAAGTATTTTTTTTAACGTAACTGGTGTCCTATTTCTTCAGATCGGAAATCTTGTTATTCTATTCACACCGCCACCCGTGAGTGCAATCTGACTACTACTTCACACAGTCAAAGAGAAAGACTGGACGTGATGAAAGCTCAAAAATTAGTAAGACTCCGTCACACAGTGACAGTAACATTACGTTCTACAACAATTTTTAAAAAAAAAAAAAAAAAAAAAAAAAAAAAAAAAAACTTCAGATATTTATCGAAAATTGCGAAAAAATGTAATATAAAATAAGAATATTGGCACTCGATATTGCCATTAGGATATATCGAGAGAAAAGTGTCACCGGTATATATGGATATTTTATCAACAGCCCCGCACCACATTTTCATGAAGAGTAAGCTGTGAGCACTGCCGCCTTCCAAGATGAGAACAGCCGAGTTACGCGGCTGCTCGCATTCGATCTTGGCTTGACGAATCCTCAGCGGCCCTGTCACACCGCGGGGCGATGTTCACCTCACAGGAAATGCCTGAGACTAGTTTCGAGATCAGCGGAAATTTAGCAAGTTGATAGCTCTGCGGGACGGAATATTCACTGACTTCAGCTGGGCGTTCTCGTTCATTATGAAGTCTAGAATCGGTGTGTCTCCAGCCGTACGTCTCCCTATGGTGATTACTTTCCTGACCGCTGTGCTCACATTGATGTCGAGCCAACTTCGCCGTTTGGGCCCAGAAAATGACGGGGCCTAAATAGAATAGTAACGATAGACCGGGTTGGGATCCTCTACTCCAATTGACAACTCATCGACGGTCTGAAAGGTTACCACGAAGAGGAAAGCTAAAGGGGCGCTTGGTAGGGAAAAAAAGGGCAAACAGGCAGGGAGAAAATTTTGTTATATTCGGCAGCGAATAAGGCCTCCAATAGTGTAGCGACCAGGTTCACGCGCGAAACTTCCGTCTGTATGCGATAAGGGGAATTTCCTCATGCTATTGATACATCCTGTTCATGCAAGAAGGAAGGTATAGCAAGGCAACACAGCGTTGCCAGGACGAACAGCGATACGCACAGTTTGGATCATGTTACTTATTAGTAACACCACTGTCGGCCCTATGAGGCCATATTCAGATCTAAAACACGCAGAGTGGGACAACAATCACTGGAATGAACTTGTGTGCATTGTTCTGACGCATGCACCATCCGATGTTAATGTGATTCCGGACCCGAATATAATCTCGACCACAATCCCTTCAGCAGCTCCAGATGACGGCGTAACCACTAAGTTACCGCAGTAAGTGGCGTAGTCCGAAAACGAACTAACGAGGAACGTGACTAATCAGCGACATACGATGTCTTCGTACACAGCGACTACACACCTTCTTAGCAGAGACTCAAACCTACAGAAAGTTTCGCAAGATAAATTTTTAAGTAATGACCATGTTCAAAATAATTACGTCTTCTTACATTATATAACAACATATTAACCCGCCTACATATTAAACAGCTGCAAACATTTGATTAATTTACAAATGAGTTAATGTGTTACATATTTATGGGTAAAGACGCAAAAAACTACCTTGTGTTGCTTTTATTTGTTTGGCACTAACGAAAAAGTTTAGAACTGTTTGAAAAAATGCTCGTATCTTGCTGCAAGTCGCTAAGTGCTCTTACTATGGAACACTGGACGAATATAAACTGCGTAATTTGCGGTCAGTTTTAAGCAAATGCTAGTTTTTCGTGTCATGCTCACTCCCTGTTATAAACATCAAATGCCGCGCGGGATTAGCCGAGCGGTCTAAGGCGCTGCACTCATGGACTGTGCGGCCGGTCCTGGTGGGGGTTCGAATCCTCCCTCGGGCGTGCGTGTGTGTGTGTGTGTGTGTGTGTGTGTGTGTGTGTGTGTGTGTGTGTGTGTGTGTGTTTGTTTTTGTCATTAGGATAATTTAGGTTAAGTAGTGTGTAAGCTTAGCGACTGATGACCTTAGTAGTTAAGTCCCATAAGATTTCACACACATTTAAACAATTTTTTTTGAACAAATAAACATACACCAACTTTACATAGATTTTAAACAAGCCTATGATAGCATCTCAAGGGTCGCATTGCGGAATGTGAAGGAAGGGGGCTGGAATACCTTAAAAGCCCGTTAAACTTACTACGACGGCCCTCAGTGAAACCAAGTGTGAAGTAAAAATACCGGACGAAATCTCCAGAGAAGTGGAAGTGAAGAAAGGACTGAGGCAGGGTGATAATATCTCCTGAGTGCTATTCACCCTCTGCCTACAGAGGAGGAACCATTCTCAATCGTTCACTGCAGTACCTAGCCTACGCAGACAATGTGGCATTACTCCCACGAAACACTGCTGTGCTGGCCGATGCCTTCAACAACTGGAGAGAGGTGCAAGGGAACTTGGCCCGGTAGTCAATGTCGAAAAGACCAAATATATGGCAGTGGTTAGCCAGCGAAACCTATCAAATCTCAAGATAGCCGACAAGGAGTTTGAAAGGGTGAGAGACTTCAAGTACCTCGGATCGACTATCACAGAGATACATGACATCAGCACCGAAGTGAAAGCTAGAATAGCAGCAGGCAACATACTTTGCCGCACTATCTATGCTTAGGAGCTCACTTCTATCAGGAAAATATAAAATTCTCATTTGTAAAACAATTCTAAGACCAGTTGTGTACGGTGCCGAGACGTGGACCATGACTGCAAATGAGGAAAGGATCCTTAGCATTTGGGAGAGAAAGGTTCTGCGTAAAATATGCGGCCAGATACACGATTAAGAAGGTTGGCGCATCCGTACGAATGTAAAATTAGATGAACTTTCCAAATAACCTGACATTGTCACTACCATTAAAATCAGAAGACTGTGGAGGGCGCGGCGCCTGGTCAGAATGGAGGAGGGCATAAAATGTAAAAAGATTTTTGATGGCAAGGCTGAAGGCAGACGGCGGAAGGAACGTCCCGTAAAGAGATGGGTGGACGGAACTGAAAAAGATACGTAATAGCTGGGTGTCAGAGGATGGATACTGTATGCCAAGGACCGGATCGAATGGCGGGATATTGTGATGCAGGCCAAGGCCCTTCACAGGCTGTAGAGCAGAGAAGCAAATAAGTTGTGAATTCTTACCTGCTGAACTGTGTCGCACAATGATAAAATTTTGCACGTACTTTCAGTGGTGTTCGAGGTCCGCTCACAAAAAATTCCGGAACTCGGTCCACAACAGTTTCTACGCTTACCTTTTACTTATAGTGCATGGTCTCCTTGGAAATTCTTTCCTCCACAACTGATACACCACTACCAATGACGCTTCCACTTCAAGAAGCAGTCTTGGTACGGCTCTTGCTGGATCGCTCGAAGCGCCGTCCGCGAATTTTCGTTTATCTCGTCTGTCGTTGCAAATCATCTTCCTTTCGAGAATTTTCAACTTTGCAAATAAAAGACAAGAAGTCCGCAGGGCCCACCTCTGGAGAGTAAGAAGGATGAGGCAGCACAGTGATTTTGTTATTTGTGTAATAGTCACGCACCAATAGGGACACATGTGCGGGTGCTTTATCGTGATGCAAGAGCCATGAATTGTCTCGCCTCAGGCCGTTTCCTTCTTACGTTTTCTCGCAGGCGACGCAACACGTCCCGATAGTACCATCAATTAACAGTTTGTCCCTGTGGCACTAATTCATGATGAAATAATCCTTCAAAGTCAAAGAAAACTATCATCATGGCTTTGACTCACGTCTCATCATCCGCTATTATTCTCTTAAGGAACATCTCGTTGTCATTTGCGCGATCTAAAAGCTCTTCACAAATTGCGAGGCGAAGTTCTTTCTGGTCTTGACTCATGAGCCGTGGGACGAACTTAGTGGCAATACGATGCATTTCGTGACATGGTGCAACTGATATGTTAAATTCTTCTGTAATCTTACGGACAGTCATCCATTAGCACGCACAATTTCATTGACGTACGTGACGTGAGTGTCGTCTGTAGACGTCGAAGGGCGTCCAGCGACAGTCATCTTTAACTTCCGTCCGGTCATTTTTAAACCGTGCGAACCATTTGTAACACCGACTACGGCTGAAGCACTCATCGCCGTAGACTTCCTGCATCATTTGCTGTGACTCCAAAGGTGTTTGAGTTTCACGCAAAATTTAATGCAGACGTGTTGCTTCTCTAACTCCGCCATCTCGAAATTTGCAAACTGTGCGACACAACGTTCTACTCAGTACAGCACTGAACAATAGCTAACAGACAACAATGAAACTTCCGACAGTTACACATTAAACACAGGGGTGTGCAGGGATGCCAACCGCATTTCTCCCCAACACACCACTAGCGCGAAATTACGAATAATCCGGAATTCTTTGAACAGACCTCGTATGTGACTGCGAACAGAGTTAGTAGTAAAGAAGTAATACATCAGAACGTCAGACGTGATGCTATAGTTTGACTGTACGAACAGTGGAAATACACATATGGTGACCGATAAACTTTTTCCTTTCATCATATTTTGGGGGGTGTAGCGAGAGGAAGTGTCGTGGTTTACGCAACCTCAAGGGAAACACACAGTTTGTAATTGAAATACTTTGTGTGAAAATTCTAACATCCAATTATACGTTATCACTGGGTAGATGACAGCATCTTAATTTTTGTAATTCGATCAGTAATTACGCGAAATACAAACAATCCTGTTGGCAGAACATCCGCAACTGAGCATTATAGCAGAGGTTGGAAATACAGCTTCAGTTGTAAATTACCTTATTTTCACACGACAGTCTGGGCCGACCTGTTCAATATGCTCCTTTACTGCGAATAATGCACTTTTAACTTATATTTTTTTATGTAATTTTTTTGGTTTTTCTTCATTTCAAATGTAAACCACTAATCGTGAACGGTCGGGCTAGTGGCCTCGTGTTTTTCTCTCCTTCAATAAAAGGCAGCACTTTTGCCACTCTGGTTTACCAATTTGCATCTTCGTTCGCATCCATTACTTCCTGTTCTGCGCTCATAGGCAGCACACCCCGCCTGGTACACGGGGCGCTCGGGGACCACAGCTCAGCGTGTTGTGACATCATTTGTATATATATTCCCTAACCATGCAGTTGTTCGTAGTACTGTCTGGTGCCACTTGCACATTGACATAGGTTTCACAGCACTTAGCCAAATTTGTTTTTGTTTTTGTGTGTGTTGCAGCGTTTGGAAATTATCTCCCGTCTTTTGCTATTTCAAGTACGACACCTGAGGATGGGCTTATAACAGTCCGAAACCGGTCGTGTGAAAATAAAGTAATTTACAACTGAAGCGGTATTTTCAACTTCTGCTACGCGAAATGTAACTATAGGAAATACTGAGAATCGATTTATGTTGCCCCTACGCTGCAGCTGGTACCTTCTCCTCGGACAGCGTCTTAGGGATACTATATAAATACTTTAGATACTGTGTTACACCTTTGGGGTAACATTGCGACATTTTCAATGTTTAAATTCTGTCAATAACTAAATGAAATATTGAAAATCAAATTTCTGCTGCCACTGGAAGTCGTTACATGGGCAACCTGCGACTGAAACCGGCTGATGGTTTGATCTGTTTATAGATGTATAGATGTAACTGTAGTAGCACGTTACGTGGACACTGGCGATTGGCTATAACGGTTCTATTCAGATGCCAACAAACTAAAGAAGCAATAACCGTGCTATGAACAGAATGACAAACGGATAAACACTTGAGTTGCGGACTGAATGAGGTACGAGGCTGTGGTATGCAGAGGGTGCGACAGATTGTCCCAGGCCACCAAACGTGGACAACAATTTCAGGAAGATCCTCATCGCCGGATAACGTCACCGGCCTTGTTGGCGACAAAATTCGCGTGAAAGCGCAATGACCAAAATAGCGAGCCCGTCTCCCTGACGCTCGCAGAGATGTCTCAGCTGTCTCAGTGGTGGGAGAACTACTGAGGTTGGGGCTAGTTTTGGCTGAATGGAGGCGAACGGGAAAGCCGTGTACCCTTGCGCAACCGCTGTGGGCGCGCCCTGACTCAGCACGCAGGCTCCACTGATGCTACCGCCGCCTCCACTGCACGCTCCTGGGTTTGCAATATTTGTGCTTGCCGTTACTGGCGTCCTCACTTGACCACGATCGTCTCAATTGCTTACTGGGTAAAGCTTTAAACATCATTCAACCGCCTCAGTGTTTTACTACCTTTTTTTCATTCACAGTGGTTTGTCGTTCGAAAGATTAATTTCGTTTCGATTACATGTTCTTCGACTTACTGCGGAAGACTGTTGCGTAGATTTGTTCAAAAGGTCATGGCCAGAAGATACCAAGAGTACCGACAGTTAATGCCGTCTTCCTCTACGCTCAGCTCTCAATACATTTCTAAACAGTAGTCTGAAGATTTTACTACCTACCACCTACGACTGACATTATGCAGATCTGAAATTTAAAATTTTCCTGGCGAATTAAATGTTCGATCTGGATTGCCATCATCCATCCCAAAGCGTGAGTGTGGTTAAAATCTTTGTACACAGAGCCTATACAGTGTCGGATGCAGATAGTTGGCCTAAAGAGCCTCCAAATTTAAACAGAGTATTCAGAGAGAATGGATACTCTACTCAGGAAATCAACAGGGCGTTCTCAGCTTAAGCCAACAACAGAAAAGTTGATCAAAAAGTGGACGCGCCAGCTAAGTCCCTAGCTTTTCTTCGTTTCGTTGGAATTCTTTCCTTCAAAATAGCAAGAGGCCTTAATAATCTTCAGGTGAATATTGCTAGAATGAGATTTTCACTCTGCAGCGGAGTGTGCGCTGATATGAAACTTCCTGGCAGATTAAAACTGTGTGCCGGACCGAGACTCGAACTCGGGATCTTTGCCTTTTGCGGGCAAGCGCTCTCCTCCTTTATTTCAGGAGTGCTAGTTCTCCAAGGTTCGCAGGAGAGATTCTGTGAAGTTTGGAAGGTAGGAGACGAGACACTGGCAGAAGTAAAGCTGTGAGGACGGGGCGTGACTCGTGCTTGGGTAGTTCAGATGGCACAGCACTTGCCCGCGAAAGGCAAAGGTCCCGAGTTCGGGAATCGGTCCGGCAAACAGTTTTGATCTACCAGGAAGTTTCGTTTCAGGTGAAAATGATTTTCCGCCCATCATCTAAGATTTCGGACCTCCAGGGATCAGTGAAGGATAATTTGCGGAGGGCGGGAATTTACAAGATGCCTTGGCAGTGTGATATGGCCTATATAGGACAACAACACCCACAGCAGAAGAATGCTACACAGAACATAAACGATGCACTCGCCTTCTGCAGCCCATCAAGTCTACAACTGCAGAACATTGTATCACCAACGGACGTACAGTGGAGTATGACAAAACAATTTTGGCCATAGCAATATCTTTTAGGGACTCCACTGTAAAACAATCCGCTGAAATATGCATCGCAGGAAATCTAATGAACCGTGACAGCGGCTACCTGCTGTATAATGCGTGGAATCTCGTCGAGATTTGCTCCAGACGAAGACGCCACAATACTCCGACAACTGCAGAGTGCGGCAATGCTGAAGACGGCTGATCTTTGCCGTTCCACCAGCGAGGGCGCTGCCGCCGAGCGGTGTGGTCCTTCCGTCACCGTGACACTGACGCATGCGCGGCAATACTCTCAGTGCGCTTTATGAGACGGAGCGGACAACGTCTGCGTCCAGGCGACCATTGTAGGCAAAACCACTCCTTCCTTCCGTCTTCTCGACTTCTGTATCACCATTTATGGCCGTCGTATCACCCCCCCCACCCTCAAGTACCTTGGCGTCACCCTTGACCGTCACCTCTCCTGGACCCCCCCCCCCCCCCCCAATCACCAGACAATCCAAGCCAAGGCATGCTCTTGACTCCGTCTCCTCAAGCTCCTTTCTGGCCGCACATTGGGTCTGGACCCCTCCTCCATTCTCCACACCTATCAATCCCTCATCCGCCCTATCCTCTGCTACGTCCACCCTGCCTGGATCTCCGCCCCTCCTTTTACAAATCCCTTCAAATCCTAGAACGCCAAGCGCTCCGCCTCGCCTATCGTATTATCCGTCTCCCCTCCCCCACACGGTTCCTGTATGGCCTTATTCAGTTCCTACACATCCTCCTTTTCCTTGAACAGATGCAGATCCTCTACACCTCCCGTTGACTTTATCCCCTTCACCCGCTTGTCTCTCCCATGCTATCCCACCCCCGTCCGCTGCTGCGCCTGTATTCCCACCCACATCCCACCTGCTTCCATCTCTCCACTCTCCATACCCTCGCCCAAAGTGGCTTCCACCAACTCCCCCTCCCTGATGATGCCCTCATCCCCTCCATCTACCCAACTTTGATCCTCCAAATCCACCCCCTGTGTCTTTACCCAAGGGCACACACTCTCTCCCTCCCTCCTCTCCCCCGGGCTTCCCCTCCCCCCTACCTTCTTTCCTCCCCCTCCCATCTCCTCTGCCACTGGCATCTACACCCTCCCCTCTCCTCCTCCCCCACCTTTTCCCCTTTGACAGGTCCCCGGACTCGTACAGTGGACATTCGCGCGCCGGAGATCATCGCCATTGGTTTGTTGTGTGTGCCATCGTGTTAGTGCTTTAGAGTTTCACCGGCTACGCTCCATCGTTCACGTGTGTCATTTCAGTCATCTGTGTTCGTGTATCACTGCTGAAAGTTTTTTAATTTCCCACGCCTGACAACGGCTCCGTTTTTTTTCCCTCATGTGTGTACTTTTTTTTGTCCATCATTATGTTTTGTTTTTCTATGTCTTCCTGTTTCTATTTGTATCATCTGTGACTGAAGAGCGGCGTAATATTGCCGCTGCCGGCCTACCTTTGTATAAGGTGTTAAAATAACAAGAAAGAAAGAAAGAAAAAAAAAAACGTCTCCGTCAGTCTTCGATGGCTCACATGGTGATGACTGGCAGGTGTCCAGTCGAAATATCGTGGAGTGAAGTTTACGACGACCGGTTGCAATCCCAAGATTTCTTTGAACATTATGCAGATTTATTATACAGTTAAATGAAATACAAAAGTAACTTCAAAGACTTTGCCCTCCGGTACTGATGTGTCAGACCATTAAATCTGTATCAGTAAACAGCTTAGACCGTCATTCGTTCACCCAGTCTCAGTAGCAGGTTGCCTGTCTAATGACTTCCATGGACAACAAAACTAGATTTTCAGTATTTCATTTAACTATAGACCAACTTTAAAAAATTTAAATGTTGCCCTAATCTAACAACTCTAATCCTAATTATTATTAACAGGTTCAACATAACACTTATTAACATTAGAAATTATGTTTATGTCTTGAGGCTGTCTAACCCATGGTGCGCCAGCAACGCAGGCTGTATTCATAAAATATTTGCGATTAAGAGCAAGAAATGTCACACATAATTTGAAACTACTTCGAAACTTTTTCTCGCTAATATCCCTCACAAAATATTGAAAGCAGTTTCCCGCTTACTACATTTTCGCTTTTCATGCAATAAGACTCTAGCATCGGCCATGACGTCTTAATTTAATGCTTCTTTATAACTAACCCTTTCCGCAACACACTGTGCAGACAGTATACACTTCTAAGTGCAGTCAAATGAAAACTGAACACCCGCCACAGCGGGACCATGGAATGGTTCCATTCAGAAGTCGGCATCACACGTCTTAAGACGTTTATGTCACTGCGAGACAAGACAATCGTCGTTTCGCAGGACGCGGTCGGACGCTGACGGATTCACAACCGCACCCACTATCGCACTTCATCGTCCGACTGAAACCGACGTCCACGCATATCTTTCTCATAGTCGCCAAAGATATGAAAATCACACGGTGAAAGATCCAGGATGTACGGCGGATGTTGCAGTGTTCCTCAACCAAATCGGTGAAGCGTAGCCTTCGTCCTATTCGTAGTGTTGGAGGGTCGTTATCGCGCAACAGGTTGAGTCCTCCTACAACATTCCTGTGCGTTTTGACTTTATGGCGGGACACAGTTTCTGCGAAGTTTGTTCTTAGCGCTACGCGTCGCAGGCTCGAGAAACTCGACGATCAGAGCGTCCCTCCATCAAAGGAGGTTGTCATTATGACCTTACCAGAACTTGTGTGTGAAGAGCTTTGGATTTCATTGGCGGGGGGAGATGTGGGATGTTCCCACTGATGGCTTTGCCGTTTGCACTCGGGCTGTGGAAATCAGATATTAGGTAGAACCTCCAACCCCCGACCTCCCCTCCACCTCACTGTCAACATTTGTACGTAATTAAGAGGGTGAGTCAAATGAAAACCTTGAATATTTTTTAAAATATTATTTAGTGTGCAGAAGTGGTACAAAGCTGTATCACTTTTCAACATAATCTCCCCCACGCTCAATGCAAGTCCTCCAGCGCTTACAACGTGCATGAATTCCTTTAGAAAAAAATTCTTTTGGTAGTCTGCGCAACCACACACGCCCGCGTGGCGTACCTCTTCATCAGGACGGAACTTCTTTCCTCCCATTGCGCCTTTGAGTGGTCCAAACATATGGAAATCACTTGGTGATGAGGAATGGCACCATTCCTTGCTCGCTCTCTTCGTTTCTGGTTGGTGGAAGTGAACCCAGGTTTCCTCCCCAGTAACGATTCTTGCAAGGAAGCCATCACCTTCTCGTTCAAAGCGCCGAAGCAGTTCTTCACAAGCATCAACACGTCCTTCTCTCATTTCAGGAGTCGGCTGCCGTGGCACCCATCTTGCAGCCACTTTGTGAAAGTGGAGCACATCATGCACAATGTGGTGTGCTGACCCATGACTAATCTGTAAACATGCTGCAATGTCATTCAGTGTCACTCGGCGGTTTTCCTTCACTATGGCTTCAACTGCTGCAATGTTCTGTGGAGTCACAACTCGTTGTGCCTGACCTAGACGAGGAGCATCTTCCACTGAAGTCACACCATTTGCGAACTTCCTACTCCATTCGTAGACTTGCTGCTGTGACAAACATGCATCACCATACTGAACCTTCATTCGTCGATGAATTTCAATAGGTTTCACATCTTCACTACGCAAAAACCGAATACGAGATCGCTATTCTTCCTGGGGTAAGTCGCAAGTGGGGCAGCCTATACTGATACTGCGACGGTGTGTGTGCATCTGCACTATGCTGCCACCTACAGGCCATTCTGCACACTATTTGTAGCACGCTAACCAACTTAAAGGATAACGCGCGAAATTTCGATTTGTTATTACAAATTTAAGGTTTTCATTTGACTCACCCACGTAAATCTTTGAATGAAAAACAATTTTCTTTGAACGCTTCTATTTTTAAACTGACACAAGATAAATATTCATAATTGGTAGGTATTTTATTTAACCATGAACTAATTATTGAATTAGACAATTCGTGCTGCTTACTTCTAAGACCCTTTTTTATAAAATGATGAAGCAATTCTAAGTGGATCACGAATCGTGCCTGCATCTCCTACTCAAAAAAGAAACTGAACTATACACAGTGAATGCAGACACTTGTTACGAAAAATACTTCCTCTCTGCACTACTCAGTTCTCTGACGACACTTGCTCATTGGAACTATCGATACGGTGATGTGAGTTAAAATCATGTGCCTGTGTGTGGGCTCTGATCTCTCTGATTTTATCCTCATGGTCTCTTCGCTAGATATACGTAGGAGGGAGCAATATACTGCTTGACTCCTCGGTGAATGTATGCAAGAGGATGTGGGTACGAATCTCATCAGGTGCGCTAAATTTTTTAAAAATCTTTATTGAAATTATTTCGATTATTAATTTTATTCAGTTCATTGGTTTAAATTTATTTTTTTCAATTTCTGTTCCTATTTCATATCGTTTTAATCACCGTTTCTTTGTATCGTTCGCTTTCCAATTGGAATTTTTGTGAATATGAATTTAATTGTATTTTCTATTATAACGCTCAATTATTTGGAAATTCCGAACTATCAGTTAAAAAACAAAAAATAATTATTTGTATCTGTGCAATGGCGTGAAAAATGTTATTTTGTTACCACGTATGCAATTTTTTGCTCGTAAATTGTCATACAAACATTTAAAACATAATCTTAATACCTAAGCACTATAGACAAAACAACGCAGATGAAAATTTAGATGAAAGACGGGTAGTTTACGAATTACCGCCGTTTCTTGAATACTGTTGGCCAGTCTGTAGGAACCATCAGTAGGATTAACAGAGATGATAGAGGAGATATTAGGAGGTCTGGTTTGCCAAGGGTTCGCTTAGCAAAGCACGAGAGAACCCCAGAGGCGTCCATCAATACCCAGGTGCAGTTGCTACAAGAGGCGAGTTCTGCATCGCCGAGAGGTTTACTGTTAAAATGGCGTGCATGAAAATCTTAAGAAGACTGCTCATTACTTTCAAAAATCAAATTCGGGGTCATACTGAGACCTGTCCACTGTCCTTCGGCGCCATTCGCAATTGAAACCAGGAAGGGTGAAACTGTAGCGTTATCCCAAATATCTTCTGCCACAGTCCCATAGTTGTCTTGCGAAGTACTTATGTAGATTAACGTAAACACACAATCCCCGAACTCAAATTGTAATCTACACACTTGACAATATTTGTATTATATTACGCAACAAATGATTCCATTTTAAAATACTTCCTACAGGACGTGTTCTACAGCTGTATAATAATTCCGAAATAGCCGTCTTACAACCGCTATAAGCTGTTACAGGCCAACTTTTTTATTATTTTCGACATTCAATTTTAAACCATCATCCCATCAACCCATCATCTGCCTTGGGCAGATGAAGGGAATATTTTGAAGAGTTGCTCAATGTAGGTGAAAATACGATCGGTAATGTTTCAGATTTCGAGATAGAATGGGATAGGAATGATGATGGAAATAGGATCACATTTGAGGAAGTGGAGAAAATGGTCAATAGATTGCAGTGCAATAAAGCAGCTGGGGTGGATGAAATTAAGTCGGAGCTCATCAAATACAATGGAATATCAGGTCTTAAATGGCTACAAAGGATAATTGAAATGGCCTGGGAGTCGGGACAGGTTCCATCAGACTGGACAAAAGCAGTAATCACACCAATCTTTAAACATGGAAACAGAAAAGATTGAAACAACTACAGAGGTATCTCTTTCATCAGCGTTGTGGGTAAAATCTTCTCAGGTATTGTTGAAAGGAAAGTGCGAGTATTAGTTGAGGACCAATAGGATGAAAATCAGTGTGGGTTTAGGCCTCTTACAAATTGTCAGGACCAGATCTTTAGCTTACGGCAAATAATGGAGAAGTGTTATGAGTGGAGCAGGGAATTGTATCTATGCTTTATAGATCTAGAAAAGGAATATGACCGGGTTCCTAGGAGGAAGTTATTGTCTGTTCTACGAGATTATGGAATAGGAGGCAAACTTTTGCAAGCAATTAAAGGTCTTTACATGGATAGTCAGGCAGCAGTTAGAGTTGACGCTAAATTGAGTTCATGGTACAGAGTAGTTTCAGGGGTAAGACAAGGCTGCAACCTGTCTCCACTGTTGTTCATAGTATTTATGGATCATATGTTGAAAACAATAGACTGGCTGGGTGTGAGAAAGATATGTGAACACAAAATAAGCAGTCTCGCATATGCGGATGACTTAGTTGTGGTGGCAGATTCGATTGACAGTTTGCAAAGTAATATGTCAGAGATCAGAAATGTAAGGACTATGATATGAAGATTAGCATCTCCAAAACGAAACTAATGTCAGTGGGAAAGAAATATAAACGGATTGAGTGCCAAATAGGAGGAACAAAGTTAGAACAGGTGTACGGTTTCAAGTACTTAGGATGCATATTCTCACAGGATGGCAACATAGTGAAAGAACTGGAAGCGAGGTGTAGCAAAGCTAATGCAGTGAGCGCTCAGCTACGATCTACTCTCTTCTGCAAGAAGGAAGTCAGTACCAAGACTAAGTTATCTGTGCACCGTTCAATCTTTCGACCAACTTTGTTGTATGGGAGCGAAAGCTGGGTGGATTCAGGTTACCTTATCAACAAGGTTGAGGTTACGGATGTGAAAGTAGCTAGGATGATTGCAGGTACTAGTAGATGGGAACAATGGCAGGAGGGTGTCCACAATGAGGAAACCATTGAAAAACTGGGAATGAACTCTATAGATGTAGCAGTCAGGGCGAACAGGCTTAGATGGTGGGGTCATGTTACACGCATGGGAGAAGCAAGGTTACCCAAGAAACTCATGGGTTCAGCAGTAGAGGGTAGGAGGAGTCGGGGTAGACCAAGGAGAAGGCACCTGGATTCGGTTAAGAATGATTTTGAAGTAATAGGTTTAACATCAGAAGAGTGGTGGTGGTGGTTAGTGTTTAACGTCCCGTCGACAACGAGGTCATTAGAGACGGAGCGCAAGCTCGGGTTCGGGAAGGATTGGGAAGGAAATCGGCCGTGCCCTTTCAAAGGAACCATCCCGGCATTTGCCTGAAACGATTTAGGGAAATCACGGAAAACCTAAATCAGGATGGCCGGAGACGGGATTGAACCGTCGTCCTCCCGAATGCGATAACATCAGAAGAGGCATCAATGTTAGCACTGAGTAGGGGATCGTGGAGGAATTTTATAAGGGGGCTATGATCCAGACTGAACGCTGAAAGGCATAATCAGTCTTAAATGATGATGATGATGATCCATATATTATTATCAATATAACAAGGAACGATGGTTCGTTAACATCAAAAGTACGGGCAGAGCACGGAAGTCCGTTTTATTAGCTATCGTGACTTTATATTACTCGTATAATTCAGTTTGTTGACATCAGACGAACAAGTTAGGAGTGCCCTTCTGTACAGTGCAAAAGTGACTCTGGATAAATGTCGGAAAACCGTTAAAAACTTAAACAAGTAACCCATAAGCAAGCACAGTCCACGCCTGTTTACACGAGTAATCACGACAGGTTTTTCAGATAAGCGAGGTGAACATGGAAGAGGACGAACCAATACCGCCATTGTCGCTTTACTATCTCTTGTTTGTAGCAAAACCTTGGTACTTGTTACAATAAGCTTTTTTATCTCTCTACGTTTGATGACCACGACCCGGTCTTCCAGGTTAGGATGATAATTTTTCACTACAAGATGATTTAAAATAGAAACTTGCCGAAAGTAATAATTATTATTAACGTAATACCTTTAGCGCTTTTAAGAAGTCTGTTCCGCTTCCATTTAAGGTGTCCATCTCTTCGCCAGCTGTAAGCACAGTGTGCTACCAAACAGGGCTCGTTTCCCTTTTAGGGCATAGTGAGATAAAAGGCAGCCAGCGGAAGGGCACCACGGCGCAAGCCGACCGCAGCAAAGGAAAACACGGCTCTACTCTGTGTGACGTCACTCCTGACTCAGTGGTCGCTACCAGTTATTTTCTTAGCGGCGAGCTCCATCTGAGATGTCTGCCGAAAAGTCGCCACACCGTCTGGTTCAGCTTTTGTCGAGTACGCTCCCGTCTCCGCAAGTCGAAAACACTCTGTGCTCGTGGCATTCCATTAGCACCAGTAAAGAGCAACTCAGCGCGCGACACCTAACAAAAACATTTACGCTAATGGCCATTCTGCTTTAATATTCAACGCACTTAAAATAGCAATTTAATCTGCTCGAATACGTGAGTACAGTTGGCGGTTAGCGACGCAAAGCACTGACTATGTTATTTAAGTGAGTGGTTTTGTAAAAATGTGCGTTAGCTGCAAGTAATATCATATTCACGAGAACTCGGTGAACTGTATGTCTAGTACGGTCTGCTTATTATTAATGCAACAGTAGATCATAAAATTCTGTTTTAAAACAATACCTACCTCCCTCGGCGGTGCACGCGATACACAGTTCATGTATGTACAGAGATTACTCTTCCAAGACAGAGACGCCGATTAACATGTGTCGTATCTCTTGTTGCAATATGCCAGTTTCTTTTTCAGCCAAGCATCATCATTGATTATATTACATTAATTAAAGCCTTTTGCGAACTTGGTAGGCGAAATTCCAAGCTCACGAATAATGTTCTCTGCTAGTGCCTCGAATATTTTATTGTTAATTTTTCATATTTTGCGAGTCCTAGTGGACCACTGCTGCAGCTGACGCCAGATATTCGAGAAAAGTTAGATTACGCCACTTGCTGTTTGGGAAGAGCTAAACCATAATTTAGGCTCAGCAAAATAAAAAGTAGGTAATCTATGTGTGCCGCTAGTTCAAGATTGTGTGCAGTGTGTGTGTGTGTGTGTGTGTGTGTTTGTGTGTGTGTATACAGAGAGAGAGAGAGAGAATATATTACGTTTGGTCTATTCCTAATTGCCTCTTGGCTCTCTTTGTGACGTGGAAGATCACTGTTATTACCGCAAACTCATTTTCTTTGTGAAAAAGGCCAAATATTTCTGTAGCTCAAATTCTACCTTAAACTACAGGTATTTGTATGTTTTGCGTTACAGCAGCCGTGCTTGCTACGGCACTTCTGAAGGAACAAAATACGTAGAAATAGACTAATGCGTCTCATCCCATACACTTCATCAGTTGATGTCTCCACTGTTCGAGGTTAATATCGGAACACGAGTAAATTCAACGTTACTATTTAATTGGTGCGAACCAAGCTAGACAGTTAGATGGGCCGTTATTTGGAACCTCTGTAATATCGTATTCATGAACACACAGCTCCATAATGATAATACGTCATTACCACGAGGAAGTTTATTTCCCGCGTCTGTTCTCTCGTATTATCTTTATACTTAACAACGATGCGAAGTACGATGTGCATTCAAGTTCTAAGGCCTCCGATTTTTTTTCTAACTACTCACCCCAAATCGATGAAACTCGCGTTACTTCTCGACGTAATCGCCCTGCAGACGTACACATTTTTCACAACGCTGACGCCATGATTCCATGGCAGCGGCGAAGGCTTCTTTAGGAGTCTGTTTTGAGCACTGGAAAATCGCTGAGGCAATAGCAGCACGGCTGGTGAATGTGCGGCCACGGAGAGTGTCTTTCATTGTTGGAAAAAGCCAAAAGTCACTAGGAGCCAGGACAGGTGAGTAGGCAGCATGAGGAATCACTTCAAAGTTGTTATCACGAAGAAACTGTTGCGTAACGTTAGCTCGATGTGCGGGTGCGTTGTCTTGGTGAAACAGCACACGCGCAGCCCTTCCCGGACGTTTTTGTTGCAGTGCAGGAAGGAATTAGTTTTTCAAAACATTTTCGTAGGATGCACCTGTTACCGTAGTGCAATTTGGAACGCAATCGGTAAGGATTACGCCCTCGCTGTCCCAGAACATGGACACCATCATATTTTCAGCACTGGCGGTTACCCGAAATTTTTTTGGTGGCGGTGAATCTGTGTGCTTCCATAGAGCTGACTGGCGCTTTGTTTCTGGATTTGATAATGGCATCCACGTCTCATCCATTGTCACAACCGACGAAAAGAAAGTCCCATTCATGCTGTCGTTGCGCGGCAACATTGCTTGGCAACATGCCACACGGGCAGCCATGTGGTCGTCCGTCAGCATTCGTGGCACCCACCTGGATGACACTTTTCGCATTTTCAGGTCGTCATGCAGGATTGTGTGCACAGAACCCACAGAAATGCCAACTCTGGTGGCGATCTGTTCAACAGTCATTCGGCGATCCCCCAAAACAATTCTCTCCACTTTCTCGATCATGTCGTCAGACCGGCTTGTGCGAGCCCGAGGTTGTTTCGGTTTGTTGTCACACGATGTTCTGCCTTCATTAAACTGTCGCACCCACGAACGCACTTTCGACACATCCGTAACTCCATCACCACATGTCTCCTTCAACTGTCGATGAATTTCAATTGGTTTCACACCACGCAAATTCAGAAAACGAATGATTGCACGCTGTTCAAGTAAGGGAAACGTCGCCATTTTAAGTATTTAAAACAGTTCTCATTCTCGCCGCTGGCGGTAAAATTCCATCTGCCGTACGGTGCTGCCATCTCTGGGACGCATTGACAATGAACGCGGCCTCATTTTAAAACAATGCGCATGTTTCTATCTCTTTCCAGTCCGGAGAAAAAAAATCGGAGGCCTTAGAACTTGAATGCACCTTGTATATATGGTTTACTCTTACATTGGTGCACTAATCGTGAGGGTTGTCCGCGCCATCAATTCTGAGCAAATGGAATATTAGTAAATTCTATGTTTTGTAGTTAAATTGACTGAGACATCAAGGGTGAAAACATCACTTTGTCGGATAGATGAAAATGTGTCCCATACTGGGATTCGAACCTAAACTACTGCCTGTTTATAGCGAACAGAGGCCGTGGCCATTAGGCTATCCGAGCACGCTTACAGGGCTCACGTTTTCTGCGTTAGATCTGGACACGTACTAAGATGACTTAACTGGACACAGCGACAAACAGGAAGTCCGGATTCGAATACCGGTATGGGATAAATTTTCGTTTTAGGTGTAGCATTTTTGAAAATATTTCACTGATATTTCATGTCATCACATGATATTGATTCCATCCCCATAGTCTCCTTCGATTAATTTTCAGTGACTTTAGTTCAGTTGATTATTCCTGTTCGACTTACAACAGGCTGCCTGATAATCTTGGTGGCGGGAACCGATGGCTGTAATTATAACATTTCGGAACGCATGGAGATGTACATACAGTACAGATACATAAACTAGCGTGGTATTTGGACTACGTTCAGTTTTAAATTTAAATATCGCTCTCATAGCAGACCGCTCGTAATAACCGAAATCTTGACAGTATCTTCTGAACTACGGTTGTGAAAGATGGAGGTCATTGGTCCCTAGACTTACACACTACTTTAACTTATGCTAAGAACAACACACACACCCATGCCCGATGGAGGACTCGAACCTCTGACGCGAGTGGCCGCGCAAACTGGGTGAAAGTGCAACAGACACTATTAAAACGGTACAACCTTATTATGGGCACTGAAGGAAAGGGAACTAATAACGTGTACGCAACGTTTAGATATGGTAGGGAGAACGCAGAAGATGACCCACATCCACGAGCCCCATCGGGAGGGGGGGGGGGGGGGGGGGGAGGTTTGAAATTCTTCGCAATGATCATTTGCGTCCATCAGATTAAATGAGGAACACGCTGGAATCCCTCAACAAACTGTGCATCGCATTCTAACTCAAAACTTGCCAAAAAGATGATGTTGCTCAAGCACCACTCACTCACTGCCGAAAACATCACCCGCTCGGGACCCACACTTCTTGTCTTGCATCGTAACTGATGATTTAAACACGGCATTTTCAGTGCGAGCCACTTACAAAAGCGCCATAGCTTAGAATGGAGAGGTCCAGAATCTCAGAGACCGAAAAAAGAGCGCATGCGGAACAGCCGTGTCAAAACTCTGTCTAATCTTTCTTTTGATTCAAAAGGAATTATCAACAAAGATTCTGCTCCAGAAGTTCAAATGGTGCATGCAGTTTACTACTTAGGTGTTTTCAATAGTTTATGATCGAGGCTTATTCGGGTTCGAACTGAATACTGGAATCAAGGAACACGGTCTTCGTTGCACGACAATGTACCAACGGACAAAAGCAAGATCGTACGCGATTTCTTGGCTCAAAAAGTATCGCGGTGCTTCAACTCCACCTTCGCTCTGGTTGTTTCCAAAACTGAAAACGGCAATGAAAGGAAGGCGCCTTGACACTATTGCAAATATCCAAAACGCTACGGCCACGGCACTGCACGCAATTTCAAAGGCCCGCTACCACAATTGTTAGGAACAATTTTTCCAACGCTTCCAGTTGTGTACAGACTCACAAAGAGGACTATTTTGAGTTAAAAGCCACGTAAACTACAAGTAAACATCTTGTGTTTTATGTCACATCAGTCACCTTTCCTGTAGGACGGACGGCTTGTTCTTGTCACCAGCTTGGGTACCTGGACTGTTAAGATGATTATTCGGTAGAATTATTAGGTTTGTGTGTAAATTCGTAGCGGCTTTGTTCTGCATGTTGATATTCCGGTTGCTATGGGTATATTTATCAACTGTCACTTCTTATTTGTACACTACTGGCCATTAAAATTGCTACACCACGAAGATGACGTGATACAGACGGGAAATTTAACCGACAGGAAGAATATGCTGTGAAATCCAAATGATTAGCTCTTCAGAGCATTCACACACGGTTGGCGCCGGTGGTGACACCTACAACGTGCTGACATGAGGAAAGTATCCAAACGATTTCTCATACACAAACAGCAGTTGACCGGCGTTGCCTGGTGAAACGTTGTTGTGATGCCTCGTGTAAGGAGGAGAAATGCGTACCATCACGTTTCCGACTTTGATAAAGGTCGGATTGTAGCCTATCGCGATTGCGGATTATCGTATCGTGACATTGCTGCTCGCGTTGATCGAAATGCAATGAGTGTTAGCAGAATATGGAATCGGTGGGTTCAGGAGGGTAATACGGAACGCCGTACTGGATCCCAACGGCCTCGTATCACTAGCAGTCGAGATGACAGGCATCTTATCCGCATGGCTGTAACGGATCGTGCAGTCACGTCTCGATCCCGGAGTCAACACATGCGGACGTTTCAAGACAACAACCATCTGCACGAACAGTTCGACGACGTTTGCAGCAGCATGGACTATCAGCTCAGAGACCATGGCTGCGGTTACCCTTGACGCTGCATCACAGACAGGAGCGCCTGCGATGGTGTACTGAGCGATGAACCTGGGTGCACGAATGATAAAACGTCATTTTTTCGGATGAATCCAGGTTCCGTTTACAGCATCATGATGGTCGCATCCGTGTTTGGCGACATCGCGGTGAACGCGCATTGGAAGCGCGTATTCTTCATCGCCATACTGGCGTATCACCCGGCGTGATGGTATGAGGTGCCATTGGTTTCACGTCTCCGTCACCTCTTGTTCGCATTGACGGCACTTTGAACCAGTGGACGTTACATTTCAGATGTGTTACGACCCTGCGAAACCCTACATCTCAGCAGGATAATGCACGACCGCATGTTGCAGGTCCTGTACGGGCCTTTCTGGATACAGAAAATGTTCGACTGCTGCCCTCGCCAGCACATTCTCCTGATCTCTCACCAATTGAAAACGTCTGGTCAATGGTGGTCGAGCAACTGGCTCGTCACAATACACCAGTCACTACTCCTGATGAACTGTGGTATCGTGTTGAAGCTGCATGGGCACGCCATCCAAGCTCTGTTTGACTCAAAGCTCAGGCGTATCAAGGCCGTTATTACGGCCAGAGGTGGTTGTTCTGGGTACTGATTTCTCAGGATCTATGCTCTCAAATTGCGTGAAAATGTAACCACATGTCAGTTCTAGTGTAATATCTGCATTTCTTATTGGTGCAGCAATTTTAATGGCCAGTAGTGTATTTCACTGTTGGCATTTGACTTTACTTATTGCCATTTTGTCATTTGGAAAGGAGTGACAGCAGCGGAGGCAGCCAGAAACATTTACGAGCTGTATGGCGATAATATCATTGAACAGAACACGACAAGAAAATGGTTTTCTCATTTTGAGGAGGATCGTTTGGACATTAGTGGCTCTCTGCATTCACGAAGGCCTTCGTTATTTGATGAAGATGATACGCGTCAGTGTACTCGAGAATTGCCAAATATGATGAGCTGTGACCATTCGACTATCACGCCATATTTGTGAGCCCTTGGAAAGACTCAAAAATCGTGTGTATGGGTACCGCGTGCTCTAAGCCAAAATCTAAAAAAGATCAGCGTGTGGCCACATGCGCATCTCTGCTTGCTCGTCATGAATTGCCGCGTGAGCAACACCGACAATTCCTACCCTATTCGTTACTGGTGACGAGATGTGGGGTGTTTATGCCACCATAAGGAAATGAAAGGAAAGGAATGGTTGAGCGCAAACAAAGCAGCAACCCCTCGTATAAAGAACTACGGCGCGCTTCCACACGAAGATAATGTTATGCATCTGGTGCAGCAGTGGGATGTACACCACGAATTGCTTCCAAGAGTTGTAACCGACACTGCTGACTTTGACTGTCAACAACTGGGACGTGTTGCAGGCGCAGTTCAAGAACAACGACCAGGCAGACTGAATAAAGTTATGCTGCTCCGCGATAACGCCGACCGGCATTCTGCTAGACTCACGACAACACTACGCAAAAGTTGGTTCGGAAGTCATTCCACACACACATTATTCACCTGATCTTACGCAGTATATTTTCATTTTATTCGCTCCCTATCGAACAACCTTCAAGGAACCTTATTTCCTGATGAAAATTGGCTCCGAACATGGCTCGACGAATTCTCCGCGTCAAAACCACACGATTTCTACAATCGCGGAATCGGAAAGTTACCCCAGCGTTGGCAAACTGTTGTGAATTGTGAAGAAGAATGTACATTATGTGATCAGAAGTATCCGGACACCTGGCTGAAAATGACTTACAAGTTCGTGGCGCCTTCCACCGGTAATGCTGGAATTCAATATGGTGTTGGTTCACCCTTAGCCTTGATGACAGTTTCCACTCTCGCAGGCAAACGTTCAATCAGGTGCTGCAAGGTTTCTTGAGGAATGGCAACCCATTCTTCATGAAGTGCTGCACTCAGGATAGGTACCGATGTCGGGCGGTGAGGCCTGGCACGAAGACGTCGTTGCAAAACAGACGAATTCAGGATTCAGGTCAGGAGTCTGTGCAGGCCAGTCCATTACAGGGATGTTATTGTCGTGTGCATTATGAACAGGTGCTCGATCGCGTTGAAAGATGCAAATGCCATCCTCGAAATGGCCTTCAGTGAGGTGTTTAATACAACAATGGCTGCCGGCTGTGACCGAGCGGTTCTAGGCGCTTCAGTCCGGAACCACATTGCTGCTACGGTCGCACGTTCAAATCCTGCCTCGGGCAGGGATGGCTGTGATCTCCTTAGGTTAGTTAGGTTTAAGTAATTGTAAGTTCTAGGGGACTGATGACCTCAGATGTTAAGCCCATAGTGCTTAGAGCAATTTGAACCATTTGAAAACAACCATGCAGGCCTGTGCTGTGATAGTGTCACGCCAAACAACAAGGGTTGCAAGCCCCCTCCATGAAGAACACGACCACACTACAACACCGCCACCTCCGAATTTTACTGTTGGCACTACACACGCTGGCAGATTATGTTCACCGAGCATTCGCCATACCCACACACTGCCATCGGATCGCCACACTGTGTACCGTGATTCGTCACTCCACACAACGTTTTTCCACTGTTCAATCGTCCAGTGTGAGAGCTCCTTACACGAAGCGAGGCTTCGTTTGGCATTTACCGGCGTGGTGTGTGGCTTATGAGCAGCCGCCAGACCATCAAATCCAATTTTTCTCGCCTCCCACCTGTCATAGTACCTGCAGTGGATTCTGATGCAGTTTGGATGTCCTGTATGATGGTTTGGATAGATGTCTGCCTATTACAAATTCGAACCTCGTCAACTGTCGGCAGTGTCTGTCAGTCAAGAGACGAGGTCGACGTGTACGCTTTTGTGCTGTACGTGTCCCTTCACGTTTCCACTTCACTACCACGTCGGAAACAGTAGACCTAGGGATGTTTAGGAGTGTGGAAATCTCGTGTACATACGTATGACACGAGTGACACCCAATCACCTGACAACGTTCGAAGTCCGTGAGTTCCGTGGAGCGCCCCATTTTGCTCTATCACGATGTCTAATGGCTACTGAGGTCGCTGATACGGATAGGTGGCAGCACAATGCACCTAATATGAAAAACTTATGTTTTTGGGGGTGTCCGGATACTTTTGATCACATACTGTATTATTGATGCCTGAAGACTCTTACGTTTATTCAGTTTTTGGAAGAACGCTATGAAGTTGTGTTGGGTTGGGTTGTTTCGGGGAGAAGACCAGACAGCGAGGTCATCGATCCCATCGGATTAGGGAAGGATGGGGAAGGAAGTCGGCCGTGCCCTTTTTTAAGGAACCATCCCGGCATTTGCGTAGAGCGATTTGGGGAAATCACGATGATGGCCGGACGCGAGACTGAACCTTCGTCCTCCCGAATGCGAGTCCAGTATGTTAGCCACTGGGCCACCTCGCTCGGTTAGAACTTGTGTGCCAACGAAATATTTACTTCGGTAATATTGGTAGCGACGCAGAACAAGTGGATTGGTCCACAGTCAAACATCGTATCGCGACTTTTGTTACTTCTGCTACTCCAGCCGAGCGAGTGCCATCCTAGAATGCGCAACTCGTAGGGATCCATCGAGGTGGCAGGAGGACACCTAGCTGACGGATGCAGAGACAGCGGCGACCTCAGACTACCCGGGGAGACACGAAGTAGGCGAGGGGAGGCCGCTGGCAGCCAGCGGGCGTACCCTCCGTTCTGGGAACGCAGGAAGTGCGCCGTCGGCAGGCAGCTCGCGTAGCATCGCGACGCGACGCGCCGCGCCGCCCGGCGTCGGGTTGCGTCCACAGCCCCGCCGGGCGCCACTCCGTTCCGAGCAGTTGCTCTCGGTAATGCCCTGCCCGAGCCGCTGAAACGCCACCCGCAAAGTCACTGTGACGTGTACAGCGCGCTACTGGCGAGAATACAGGGCGGTCCATTGATCGTGACCGGGCCAAATATCTCACGAAATAAGCGTCAAACGAAAAAACTCCGAAGAACGAAACTTGTATAGCTTGAAGGGGGAAACCAGATGGCGCTGTGGTTGGCTCGCTAGATTGCGCTGCCATAGGTCAAACAAATATCGACGGCGTTTTTTTTTAAAAACAGGAACCCCCGTTTTTATTACATATTCGTGTAGCACGTAAAGAAATATGAATTAGTTGGACCACATTTTTCGCTTTGTGATACATGGCGCTGTAATAGTCACAAACATATGGCTCACAATTTTAGACGAACAGTTGGTAACAGGTAGGTTTTTTAAATTAAAATACAGAACGTAGGTAGGTTTTCACATTTTATTTCGGTTGTTCCAATGTGATACATGTAACTTTGTGACCTTATTTCTGAGAACGCTTGCTGTTACAGCGTGATTACCTGTAAATATCACATTAATGCAATAAATGGTCAAAATGATGTCCGTCAACCTCAATGCATTTGGCAACACGTGTAACGACATTCCTCTCAACACTAAGTAGTTCGCCTTCCGTAATGTTCGCACATGCATTGACAATGCGCTGACGCATGTTGTCAGGCGATGTCGGTGGATCACGATAGCAAATATCCTTCAACTTTCCCCACAGAAATAAATCCGGGGACGTCAGATTCGGTGCACGTGCGGGCCATGGTACGGTGCTTCGACGACCAATCCACCTCTCATGAAATAGGTTATTCAATGCCGCTTCAACCGCAAGCGAGCTATGTGCCGGACATCCATCATGTAGGAAGTTCATCACCATTCTGTCACGCAGTGAAACATCTTCTAGTAACATCAGTAGAACATTACGTAGGGAATCAGCATACATTGCACCATTTAGATTGCCATCGATAAAACTGGGGCCAATTATCGTTCCTCCCATAATGCCGCACTATACATTAACCCACCAAGTTCGCTGATGTTCCACTTGTCGCTGCCATCGTCGATTTTCCGTTGCCCAATAGTGCATATTATGCCGGTTTACGTTACCGCTGTTGGTGAATGACGCTTCGTCGCTAAATAGAACGCGTGAAAAAAAACTGTCATAGTCCCGTAAGTTCTCTTGTTCCCATTGGCAGAACTGTGCACGACGTTCAAAGTCGTCGCTTTGCAATTCCTGGTGCATAGAAATATGGTAGAGGTGCAGTCGATGTTGATGTAGCATTCTCAACACCGACGTTTTTAAGATTGCCGATTCTCGCGCAGTTTGTATGCTACTGATGTGCGGATCAGCCGCGACAGCAGCTAAAACACCTCCTTGGGCATCATGATTTGTTGCAAGTCGTGGTTGACGTTTCACATGTGGCTGAACACTTCCTGTTTCCTTAAATAACAACTATCCGGCGAATGGTCCGGACACTTGGATGATGTCCAGGATAACGAGCAGCATACACAGCACACGCCCGTTGGACATTTTGATCACAATAGCCATACATCAACACGATAGCGACCTTTTCCGCAATTGATAAACGGTCCATTTTAACACGGGGAATGTATCACGAAGCAAATACCGTCCGCACTGGCGGAATGTTACGTGATACAACGCACTTATACGTTTGTGACTATTACAGCGCCATCTAACACAAATCGGAAAAAGTGGTCCAACTAAAACATTCATATTTCTTTGCGTACTACACGAGTATGTAATAAAAAATTGGGGATTCCTATTGCAAATAACGCAGTTGATATCCGTTTGACCTATGGCAGCGCCATCTAGCGGGCCAACCATAGCGCCATCTGGTTTCCTCCTTCAAGCTAGACGATTTTCGTTCTTTGTAGTTTTTTCGTTTGATACTTATTTCGTGAGATATTTGGCCCGGTCACTGTCAATGGACCACCCTGTATCTGGTCGGGCCGACAGTTCGATGTACACTATCTGATCAAAAGTTTGTGGAATTGACCACTAGGCGTCATGAAAGGCTGACCCGCCAATGTAAAGAGAGGCAGGGAGTATTATATCGTCAGTAGAGAAGCAGTAACATCAGTATAGGTCCGCCGCAAATGAACAGTGACTTCGAAAGTGGACCTGTCATTCAATCCTCCTATTGCTGACCAAGCCGAGTGCTTGTGATGTAATTGTGAACTAGAAACACGAAAAAAACAACAGCTAAAACAAATGTGGACCTCATACGCTGACGACCAACGTCTTCGCAGCACTGCGGAGATGGGTTGAAAACAAAAAATTCCTTAAATCAGCGGACGGCCTCTCCTGAGTTTGAAAGGCCTACCTGGTGTCCACCCGCTTAAAAAAAAAAGAAAAAGAGGATGAATGTCCGAGCAGCTTCTCAAAAGCCGAACATATAAGTAGTCAGTTTCCTTTAATTTACGTCTATGGGCACAAACGTTTTGTTAACAGATTACCGGTGTCGTTCTTTAATGACCATCATCAGATCTGTTTCATAAAAACAGATCCGATGATTGTCATTAAAGACCAAAACCGGTAATCTGTTAACAAAAAGTTTGTGACCATAGACGTAAATTAAAGGAAACTTATTACATATACGGGTCACTGTCTTTTCGCGACGATGTCGCAGCTTGTCAAATATAAGTAGTCTTTGCTCACCGAAGCTAGAGCTGGTGTAAAGAGGGACGTCACTGACAATGGTTGTACAGAAAATAGTGATTTGGAGTGATTAATCACGCTATATCCTCTGGCAATCCGACGGAACGGTCTGGGTTTGGCGAATGCCTGGAGAACATTACGTACCGTCACGTGCAATGTCAGCACTACACTGCGGAGGAGGTGGTGGTGGTGGTGGTGTTACGGACCGGGGTTGGTGGTCACCTTGTTGCGCTTAAGAAAACGTTAAGTGCGGAATGACAAACACACTTTGCAGCTCTGTGTACTGTGCACAGTAGCGGAACAGTTCGGCGTCGAATACTGCTTGTACGACTTGACAATGAACCCTGTCATGAGCAGCCTACAGCACATGAGGCAACGGTTCCTGGACAGTAACATTACTGAAATACACTGTCCTGTCCAGGGTCTAGACTTTAACGCAACGCAACACCTTTGGGATGAAACACAACGGCGACTATGCTCTGGACTCCAGCGTCCACTACCATCCCTAGTTTTTGGCCCTTAAATAAGAGAGGGCGTCCATCCTTTCAAAGACTTTTAGACACCCAGCAGGTTTCGAAGGGCATAAATGCGAAGGATGGACACGTTCAAATGGTTCAAATGGCTCTGAGCACTATGGGACTCAACTGCTGTGGTCATCAGTCCCCTAGAACTTAGAACTACTTAAACCTAACTAACCTAAGGACATCACACACATCCATGCCCGAGGCAGGATTCGAACCTGCGACCGTAGCAGTCGCACGGTTCCGGACTGCGCGCCTAGAACCGCGAGACCACCGCGGCCGGCGATGGACACGTTCCATATTAACACTTTGCCTTCCGTACGTCTCGTACAAATGTATTCGCTTGGCGCCGGCAGCGCTAATTCCGATTACTTGGCCTGTCGCCGGCCGCTTGTCATCTTTCCGCTGATGATAAGCTTCGAACACATTGACTTTTACGCGCTTTAATTTTTCCGTAAATCCTCTATTTTTCCGTATCGTTCAACAAACTCGAATTTTCTTTCCAAGTAACTTCTCTGGAAGTTCTACACTGTTATAATAATTATCCACGCAGAAGTGATGCCACTTTCCATCAGAAGGTGTCAATAGTGCCATCACTGTTTTTGCTAAAGGTTGTCCAGCGCCGGAATATATCTTGAATGAGGAAATGTATCCCGCATTCGAATTGCACAGCATCCGAATGAGTATGCCATATTTCGTAATTTTCGACGGATTGTAAACTTTAAAATTTAACTGTCCACGCCACGGTATCATTCCTTCATCAATTGTGACGCTTTGACTTAGATTAAACGTTCTTTAAACTTTTTGGACAAATGATCAATTACGAATTGAACTTTGAAAAGCCGGTCGGCATTATCCGGTTCATTGCTCTTGTCGGAAAAATACAAAAATGATAATATTTGTCTGACTCGGTTGCGGGACATCGTTTTGCGAAATATCGGTGTTTGTATCAACGGATTCGTTGACCAGTAATCATCGATCCTTGCTTTTTTTACGGTTCCCAGAAGGATAGCAAGCCCAAACCATTTTCAAAGTTCGGGTCCCGTAACGATGACAAATTGGCATTTTTTTCAGCCATTTCCCTTCTATTGCAATTCTGACTAATACTTGTTGGTTTTGTTGCTAATATACTCAAATAGATCGTTTCCAATATATAATTCTACGATATCCAGGACGCTCTGCCTGTCTTTGGGAAATGTGTGTGGATCCGGAGATCCTTCAAATTTATTATTGGTCCTCAGTAAACCATTGTCGTCTTCGTCCGATTCATCGGGATCATTTGGCAACCGCAGCGTTCGCTAAATTCTTCTTGGACGTATTTCACTATCTTCCGATGATTCTGCTTCATTTTTTGATATCCAATGTCTTCTTCCCAAACGGTCAAGTTGTCAAGAACGTCAGACAAGACGTCCGCGCATTCATCGTAAACAATGGTATCGTCTGTTTCGTCAGCCGTGATGAAAGTGCACAAGTACTTATAGAAACAAAAAACTTGTTGACGTGTGTAACTTATCGTTACCTAAACAAAACACAAAGAGAATGCGAAAGATACTGAAGTACTGTGGCCGGCCACTGGGCGATACTATGCCCACGAAAGCACTGTGGTGTTGCTCGCCGCTGACCGCTGTTTCACGCACACTATCTGATCAAAAGCAAGTGGTGGACACCTGCTACAAGCATTAACACTTTGCCGTCCGGAGACACCACAGTGGTGTCCGGTGTCCACTGTGATAGTGTTGTGCACCACCGTTGAACAGTGAACAGAATTAGGAGTTGGGCGAATAGGTGGAAACATTGTGAGAAATGCATGTTTGAATATAAATGCAGATGTTAGCCACGTCTGCACGTTGCGCTGTTGAATCTGATCATGAACACCACCTGTGCAATGTCTTCAGTATGTTGCAACTGCCAGCTGCGGCCAGAACACTTGTGTGTAGATATGGGCGCACTACGTCGGAGTGAATTCGGAAGTGGGCAACTTTTTCATGCTCGCATGGTGGGTGCTTCGGTAACCAAGGTAGCCGAAATGTTTGGCGTTTCAAGAGGAACATATCGAAGCTCTGTACCGCAAACAGTGGAAGCGGAGAAACATCTTCCGCCAAGTCGCAATGCGGTCGAGTAAGTGTTTTGAGTGGTCGTGACGGACGGTCATCGCAGAGGACTGTCACGAAAAACACGAGGACGGCAGTTGCGAAAGTCACTGCAAAACTGAATGTCGCACTCGTCAACCCTCTCAACACCATAAAACACTCCGTCTTCAGGCCACAAATGGCCCATCGGGACCATCTGACTGCCGTGTCATCCTCAGCTGAGGATGCGGATAGGAGGGGCGTGTGGTCAGCACACCGCTCTCCCGGTCGTTATGATAGTTTTCTTTGACTGGAGCCGCTACTATTCGGTCGAGTAGCTCCTCAATTGGCATCACGAGGCTGAGTGCACCCCGCCGCAGGGCGGCGAGGATGGGCACCCATCCACGTGCCGGCCACGCCCGACAGCGCTTAACTTCGGTGATCTGACGAGAACCGGTGTATCCACTGCGGCAAGGCCGTTGCCTGTCAACACTATAATACATAGAAATAAGCTGCATACGCTGGGAACTGTAGAGCGAGATGGAATCCAAAACCACGCGCCAGTGACGCAAACACACGTAACAGGAAAACGTGTTGCCGAAGCCATTAACCTGGACTATGGAGCAATAGAGGAAAGTTATTCGGCCGGATGAGTCTTGTGACACACTGTTTCCAACGTCTGGCCGAGTTTACGTCCGAAGAGTGGAACATGGCGGAGGTTGGCTGGTGATCTGGGCAGTCATAACGAGGTATTCCAATGGCTCCATTGTTACTCTGCAAGATCGCATTACTGCCAGGAATTATGTGACCAATTTGATCAGGTCCATCCAATGTTACAGTGTTCGTTCTCCAACGGTGATGCTGCGTTCCACTGATGCTGCGTTCCAAGACGACAACGCCCCTGCAACCCAGCCCGCATCGTTGACAAGTTCAAAAATGGCTCTGAGCACTATGGGACTCAACATCTTAGGTCATAAGTCCCCTAGAACTTAGAACTACTTAAACCTAAGGACATCACACACACCCATGCCCGAGGCAGGATTCGAACCTGCGACCGTAGCAGTCCCGCGGTTCCGGACTGCAGCGCCAGAACCGCTAGACCACCGCGGCCGGCGTCGACAAGTGGTTTCGCATCTGCCGTGGCCACGACCGTTACTCTATTTCAGTATTTGTTGAGCCTTTACGGTCTACTAAAGTTGCGTGACCGCTTTCTACCCACACCATCGTTACCTCAACTTGCAATACTGCTGGAAGAATGGTATAAGATGCCCTTGAAAATCATACACGGATTGTATTTATCCATTCCGAGGCGACTAAAAGCTGTTTTGAACGGCAACGGTTTTCCTACACCGTATCAAGTGTGGTAATGTGTTGTTTGCGATGTTTCGATACTTTTTACCTACCCTTGTACGTGTCTCTCCTGCAACAGTGTTGGTGGTTTGAGGCAGAAATCACTTGTGCTCCGAGGGTGTTAACATGTGCCCCTCTCTATAATGAAGTTGATTCCAGTGGGGGAAGTTATTTAAAGCTTTATCATCTTATACTGGGTCTTAAGGTTATAATTTATAATCTGAAAGCTGAGTTCTTTTGTTGTTCCTTATCGTGGAATTACTTTCCGTTTCAGTTTATACCCACATGACGCCCTGCCACTTTCCGCCCCGGCGTTTTCTGCGGCACAATGGTGAGCAGATTTTATCAGAAGGGGACGATGTTGAGATGAGAATGATTGGAGTACCTAGAGAAAAAGTGCACGCAATAAATATCCCATTGATGACATGCGTACATGTGTTATTAGGCAACAATATACAGGGTGATTCAAAAAGAATACCACAACTTTAAAAATGTATATTTAATGAAAGAAACATAATATAACCTTCTGTTATACATCATTACAAAGAGTATTTAAAAAAGTTTTTTTCACTCAAAAACAAGTTCAGAGATGTTCAATATGGCCCCCTCCAGACACACGAGCAATATCAACCCGATACTCCAACTCGTTCCACACTCTCTGTAGCATATCAGGCGTAACAGTTTGGATAGCTGCTGTTATTTCTCGTTTCAAATCATCAATGGTGGCTGGGAGAGGTGGCCGAAACAGCATATCCTTAACATACCCCCATAAGAAAAAATCGCAGTGAGTAAGATCAGGGCTTCTTGGAGGCCAGTGATGAAGTGCTCTGTCACGGGCTGCCTGGCGGCCGATCCATCGCCTCGGGTAGTTGACGTTCAGGTAGTTACGGACAGATAAGTGCCAATGTGGTGGCGCTCCATCCTGCTGAAATATGAATTGTTGTGCTCCTTGTTCGAGCTGAGGGAACAGCCAATTCTCTAACATCTCCAGATACTGTAGTCCAGTTTCAGTAGCACCTTCGACGAAAAAGGGACCAAAAACTTTATTGGTTGAAATGGCAAGCGAACAAATGTACAACTAAATGAAACTTTATAGCTCCCTTAATTCGCCGACAGATAGTGCTTAGCTCTGCCTTTTGTCGTTGCAGAGTTTTAAATTCCTAAAGTTGTGGTATTCTTTTTGAATCACCCTGTATTTATAATTTTGTGAAATATCTGCAGGGAACTACGTTATCCCCTCTGCAGCAGACATTGTAGCTCCAGTCAAGAACACGTTTATCGCTTCAAAATCCTTGTAGCGGTAGAGAGTACTTCGGTACGATACGAGCACAAATAACTGGGTCGACGTACGACGGGGCGGTAACTTTCCCGAATAGGAACGCCGAGCTGCTGTTGATTGCGACCGTCTCTTCCAAAAGGGTTTTTGAGCCAAAACTTTATGCAACCGACAGTTTAGTAAAAAAATTACCTCTGTGCTGCACGATTACGAGAAGCGACCTGGACCGAGCGAAAATATGTACCTGGAAAGAGACCTCCCTACCTCGCAATAGAGTTAATTCAATATTCACGTCGCCGGCGGAAGCGTAATGAAAAGCTTACGACGCGCTGCAATATTTTTATATGGTTTTTTACGTTAACAGCTGCACAGAAAAAAGCTCAACTTTGTGGACAGTTTCCAACGTTTCCTCTCCAAATTTTCAGTCAACTCTGCATTTTGTTTCAAACAGCAGCGTGTCGACAGAGGAGTTTCGGACTAGTTAAAAACAATAGCTCAAAAGAGAGTTACTTGTTTTTTATTTTTTAGTACGTTGCACCTGATAGCTGAAAATAGCACTACATGGACGATACAACAGCTGGTGATGTTTCGTTTAACACTGAGCAAATTACGCATTTATCGCACTCTCAAAGTAGAAATTTCTGATTTTATCCACTGTGCAGCGGGACTGTTAGTGCTCGTGTCACACACGATATCGTTCAGAATGTATTCATGGTGCATCGTGCGACATTTTCTAACTACAGTCGCTTTAAAATGGAGTAAAACCTCGGGCAATAAGCTAATAGCCTGATGAAGACACCATCTTGTCTTCTGACGTCTCACTATTGGATGACTTCAGATTTCAATTCATAACTATTTGGGAGAAGTGGTTTTGCTGTATTTTATCGAGATGGCACACCTGACTTTCATAATATTGTATAATCATACTTTTTCCTAAACCGCGTTGCTTAAAACGCAATCTGTACCGTCGGTCTGATTTATATATTTCAAACGTTATCCCTCCCTGTTCCCATTTGGCGTCGTAGGTACGGCAATCGACTTCTGTTTCTTTTCTAATTCTACAATGTTAGGTCCATATATATAGCTCAGTTTACTACGTTCATATTCAATATTATAACCTACCCTAGGAATTGTTTCTCATCTAAGATAAAATTTGGCACCAGAGGTAGGATTTTATCCTTTACGTCTTATTTTACACTCTGCATTTACCAACAAATACCAGCATTTTCGTTTTGGGCGAAAATCGGAATTTCCTCTTTTGGTATCACCTTAAGTTTGAACCTCCTCTTCACGTTTTTCAATGTTTGCGATTTAAAATTTTGGTTCTTCCGAAAATCCGTATGGAATCACAATTTATTGCTTTTTATGGGCCAGAAACTTTTCTACATCTACGTGTCATTTTCTGTTTGTCAAATTTTATTTCTCTGAAGTATAAAATAGGCAAAAATTGAGTATTGTTTGGTTTGTTTTGACTGCTCACCTAACAATTACATTGCCAATGAAACAGATTATTTTTTGTTTCCCCCTTCTATCTCTATCTCTATCTCTATCTCTCTATCTCTCTCTCACTCTCTCTCTCTCTCTCTCTCTCTCTCTCTCTCTCTCTCTCACACACACACACACACACACACACACACACACACAAAATTAGCGCCAAATTAAACATGAGAAACGACGAACAAGTGAGCAGCAACAACATAGCACTATCCAATCACGCTTCGTGGAAAATACGTGTGAAGTAAAGTTGGGAGAGAAATTTTATAAACAACAGTGTGGATACAGTGTACTCAATAGCAGTAGAAAGCGATATCCACCAGAGATAATCAACAAGACGTGGAATGTAAGTACAGTGACGTAACCATTACCCACGAAATAGTACTTCAGAAACAAAGAATTTTCTTCACGAGTACTTTGCAGATGACGTGCTGCCAAAAACTACCAATAAGGATACAAAAGATAAAGTCTATAACAACACAGGTTCACTAGCAATGCAGTTTTCAGGTGAGCTGTAGAAACAAACCAAATAAAACGCACACTTTATAATTTTTAGTCCTACAATAGATAAATGCCGGCCCCGGTGATCTAGCGGTTCTAGGCGCTCAGTCAGGAACCGCGCGACTGCTACGGTCGCAGGTTCGAATCCTGCCTCGGGCATGGATGTGTGTGATGTCCTTAGGTTAGTTAGGTTTAAGTAGTTCTAAGTTCTAGGGGACTTATGACCACAGATGTTGAGTCCCATAGTGCTCAGAGCCATTTGAACCATTTTTTGAATAGATAAATGATTGTGAACTTTATATTACACTTACAGGAATAAAATTTGCCCCACATAAGATGACACAAACGTGTCGGAACATGTCTGGGTCGATAAGTATAAATAATATGTGCATAAGACCAATTTTCAAAATAACCAAACTGTTTTACTAAATTTTTATTAATTTTTTTAGACGATCGGAGGTGAACCGCAATTCGCATTACACTGATATGTAAAACAAAAATAAGAAACTATATTTTCCTTTACGTACTGTACTCCATTTATGGCGTTACATGTGCTATCAATACATATATGCATTGTCCCCACATAACTTCAAAACCGTCTGAAGTGTGGGATGAAAATATACCAACATAAACATATTAATACTATGACACGTGGTGAATTTCTATTCTTGTTTTTCTCTGTAGAGTAAGTTACGTAATAGAAATCACAATCAAAACGTTTGGTCAGAGACTTTTGCTAAAGGGGCCAAACAGAGACGACGTCTATACACCTGTTGCTGTAATACAAATGACACTGTACTGCATTTATTCTCGCCGTTCTGTGGTGTCCTTTATTGCCTGGCTATTGCAGAGTAGAGACAGATACTTTTATGTACCATAACTTTACATAAAAATATGAGACTTTTATGAAACAGTTTAAATGGAGTTTAATTGGAATACCACACCTGATCGTATCCTATCCTTCATTTCACAGGCCATGAAGAAAGGGTTAATGACGACTTGGTCCATGGTAGACTGACCGAGCAAATTACGTGTCCTCTCGTTACCTATTGAGCATCTCTAAGCAGAACCACTCCGAGATCGAGTTGCTGAGCATTTCTTTTCATTCCCTATTTACGTACTAATCATGTTAGGTTGACCGGTCATTATCTTCGGACAATGGCGTCGGCAGTCGCTTCACTGCCTTGATTAATAATGTGTCTCGTGCTATTAATAGGCGGTAACTTGGTAATTACGTGCATACGTAATTTACGTCTTTGACAGTAAAAAATGATTCAAATGGCTCTGAGCACTATGGGACTTAACATCGGAGGTCATCAGTCCCCGAGAACTTAGAACTATTTAAACCTAAGGACATCACACATCCATGCCCGAGGCAGGATTCGAACCTGCGACCGTAGCGGTCGCGCGGTTCCAGACTGAAGTGCCTAGAACCGCCACAACGGCCGGCTTTTGACAGTAACGATTAACTTCATTTACCTGTATTTTTTGCTCAGGTTTGTCGTCTTTGAACATTTACCTCGCCTCTGAAGGAATTGCATAGTAATCAGCATTTTTATTTGCTGTGACGTACTGGGGAAGCTTACATAATAATAATAATAATAATAATAATAATAATAATAATAATAATAATAATAATAAGCTGCAGCAAACCAGTTTCAGGACTGAAGACCACAACAACAACAACAACAACATCCCAGGCCTTTCTCGTTCTAGACGGAATCTTTTCACATTTCACTGCAGTGAAAAGTGCCAAATACAGAATTTTAAATAGGTAGTGTTTCAGACAATAAACTCTAAGGGAAACCAGCTGTGCAGTCTTCAGTATGTAGAGTGCCTTCATAGGAAAAGGTGGAACCTCGTTACAACAGTGTATTGATGTAGATCAACGGCGTACGTGAATTTTACTATTTACCACACACACCAATCAGCCAAGACATGATGACCACCTATTTAATAGCGCGTTGTTCCACTTTTCACACACAGTACAACAGTGATTCGGCGTGGCACGGATTCTACGGGTCCTTGACATAATTCTAGAAGTATGTGGCACCAGATGTCTACGCACTGGTCAAGCAATTCCCGCAAATTGCAAGATGGTTTACGGGCACGCAGCTGGCGCCCGAGATGTGATCCAGTGCATACGGGTCAGGCACATTTTCTGGCCAAGATTATAATGCCCTTCAAGACATTGTAGCACAGTTCTGACCTTGCAACACGGACCGTTATCCTGTTGGAAGATGTCATCGCCGTAGGAGACTGAGCATAAAGCGATTCAGGTGGTCTGCAGTAATGTTCACATAGTTCACTACTATCAAGATGCCTTCGATTACCAACACATACCTCATGGAAGCCCAACTCAGTGTACCGCATACCGTAATTCTGCCCTCAGCGGCCTGCATCTGTGGCGCGGTCCACGTTTCGTGCAGCCAATGGCCTGGATGACGACGTTTAACGACCCGGCCATCGACTTGGTGGAAAGGAAATGCGATTCATTCGACAGGCGGCACGTTTATACTGATCCCGGTAAAAACTCATTGATGCTGCGCCCACTGCATCGTAAGTGACGATGTCATTGGTCATGTAATATTATTGGGATTTCCGTAGTATGAAAGCTATGAGTACCCTTGGAAAGGCATTCACCTATCTGTGTATTAAATGATCAACTGATGAGATGAGACATATTCTTTGAAACACATTTGTTTTACATAATTTACATAACTGTAAAGGTCCGCAGCTCGTGGTCTTGCGGTAGCGTTCTCGCTTCCCGCGCACGGGGTCCCGGGTTCGATTCCCGGCGGGGCCAGAGATTTTCTCTGCCTCGTGATGACTGGGTGTTGTGTGTCTTTCATCATCGTATCATCCCCATCGACACGCAAGTCGCCGAAGTGGCGTCAACTCGAAAGACTTGCACCAGGCGAACGGTCTACCCGACGGGAGGCCCTAGCCACACGACATTTCCATTTTTTTTATAACTGTAAAAATGCGGATCTAGCGCGGACGCTAATATATCGATTGCGCAATCAAAGAAACATTTTAACAGAAGCTGAACTGACGTTCCGCTTCGATCTAAATAAAAGATGACAGTAAAAACTTTTGTACATCTTCAGATTTTAATGTACTTCTGCTTGTACTGTGAAAACGTAAAGAAGGTCGACTTTAAGCTAAAATAGTGAGCGGTCTTGCCAGCGTGCAGACAACATTATTAATTAATAAAATTTAAGTCATTTGTGTTCGAAACTGTAAATCGGCAAGTTATTGTTATGAAGGTGTTGAACGGTGCAAGAATTGTCTCGAGGGAAGAAGAAAAGTAATGACTGTAATTTGTGACAAAAACGTGAACCAAGGAGCCAGTACTGGACAGGCTGAAATCTGATCGCACCCTACAGTTAGAAAATTACTTATGTAAGTTATACTGTTTATAAAGAAGCTCTAATTGCTTGTGAGAATTATTAGAATATATTTAGTGTTTACCAGATTTCTTATTTCTTTTTGACCTGCATGTCATATTATTTTTGTAAATGTCAAACAGCCTTTACTACAGCAGAGAATACTGCGGCATCCTGGTCGTAGACAGAAGGCCGCTCCTTGTCTTCTATACAACTCATAGCTGCCCCATTTATTAATGATTTCATTTGCAAATGCAATAATTTACTGTTCATTGTTAAAGGTCCCTTAGGTAACTATAAAATTCATACTGATTACGTAAAGAAATCCGGGTTGTTCTTTTCCAAATAATAGAAGTCTCTGCGTAATCAAAAACTAGCCTCCTCCTGACAACGATCAGGAGCCGACCAGAAGACGGACGTCTTCGACCGCTTTCGTGTTTCCTGTGGCAAAGGTTTGGTTGTTTCCGGGAAGGAGACCAGACAGCGAGGTCATCGGTCCCATCGGATTAGGGAAGAACGGGGAAGGAAGTCGGCCGTGCCCTTTCAAAGGAACCATCCCGACATTTGCCTGGAGCGATTTAGGGAAATCACGGAAAACCTAAATCAGGATGGCCGGACGCGGGATTGAACCGTCGTCCTCCCGAATGCGAGTCCAGTGTCTAACCACTGCGCCACCTCGCTCGGTTCCTGTGGCAAAGCTGTGCCAAACTGGGAACACGACATTTCAGGAAACATTCCTCACACACAAAGAAAAAGAATATGTTATGTGGACATGTGTCCGAAAACGCTTACTTTCCATGTTAGATCTCATTTTATTACTTCTCTTCAAATCACATTAATCATGGAATTGAAACACACAGCAACAGAACGTACCAGCGTGACTTCAAACACTTTGTGACAGGAAATGTTCAAAACGTCCTCCGTTAGCGAGGATACATGCATCCACCCTCCGTCGCATGGAATCCCTGATGCGCTTATGCAGCCCTGGAGAATGGCGTATTGTAACACAGCCGTCCACAATACGAGCAAGAAGAGTCTCTACATTTGGTACCGGGGTTGCGTAGACAAGAGGTTTCAAATGCCCCCATAAATGAAAGTCAAGAGGGTTGAGGTCAGGAGAGCGTGGAAGCCATGGAATTGGTCCGCCTCTACCAATCCATCGGTCACCGAATCTGTTGTTGAGAAGCGTACGAACACTTGGACTGAAATGTGCAGGATCTCCATCGTGCATGAACCACATGTTGTGTCGTACTTGTAAAGGCACATGTTCTATCAGCATAGGTAGAGTATCCCGTATGAAATCATGATAACGTGCTCCATTGAGCGTAGGTGGAAGAACATAGGGCCCAATCAAGACATCACCACAATGCCTGTCCAAACGTTCACAGAAAATCTGTGTTGATGACGTGACTGCACAATTGCGTGCGGACTCTCGTCAGCCCATACATGTTGATTGTGAAAATTTACAATTTGATCACGTTGGAATGACGAAACTAAAATGATCTCTAACATGGAAATTAAGCGTTTCCGGACACATGTCCACATAACATCTTTTCTTTATTTGTGTGTGAGGAATGTTTCCTGAAAGTTTGTCCGTACCTTTTTGTAACACCCTATATATATATATATATATATATATATATATAATTAATCAAATTAAAATTGAAAAAAATTCGAATATATTTAACCTATTTGTTTTTTCATACTAGAGTCAACACAGGAACACGTAGGAGTTGTGTGGTGTGGAGCTCCACTTTCAACGATGGCCTCTGAACGATGTGCTCCGAAACACTTGTGGCTGGACCACCCTATCGTGAGATCTGCCACAGATCGCTGCCTATCCTGTATTACACAGTGGGGGATCCTCCTACGTTTTGTGATAAGAGTAGGTCGTCCAATGCCATATAGGCTACCCGTTATTTCATCATCCTTCAACCACTTTCCACAAGCGCTCATGACAGTAGTACAACAGGTGACCAGCTTCGCCTTTTCAGAGATTCTCATTTGTACCCGCAACGCCCCAACAATGTGCGCTTTCTATCCGTGGATTTCCGTATTTGAGGCCCGTATCTTCGCTATAATGACTTCCATTCCTATCTCTTCAGCTTACATTCTTTCCTTCCTGCGCCACGTGCCCGCAGCACCACCAAGATTTAATGAACCTCGCGGTGGCCGGTGGTCACATGGTTTTGGATCACCAGAGTAATTTGTTTTACTTCTAAAGGCAGTGACCCTGGGTGACTTAATTTGGCGCTACAATAAAACTGTTGCCATGTAGGCTGATGGAGATCATTTTATGACGCCCCGACACGATCTCATGACGAAACAGGTATTAATGAATGAATTACACTACGGGCCATTAAAATTGATACACCAAGAAGAAATGCAGATGATATATATTATACTAGAACTAAAGTGTGATTACATTTTCACGCAATTTGGGTGCATGGATCCTGAGAAATCGGTACCCAGAACAACCACCTCTGGTCGTAATAACGGCCTTGATACACCTGGGCATTGAGTCAAACAGAGCTTGGATGGCATGTACAGGTACAGCTGCCAATGCAGCTTCAACGCGATACTATACTTCATCAAGAGTAGAGACTGGCGTATTGTGACGAGCCAGTTGCTCGGCCACCACTGACAAGACGTTTTCAATTGGTGAGATCTGGAGAATGTGCTGTGCAGGGCAGCAATCGAAGATTTTCTGTATCCAGAAAGGCCCGTACAGCACCTGCAACATGCGGTCGTGCATTATCCTGCTGAAATGTAGGGATTCGCAGGGATCGAATGAAGGTTAGAGCCACCGGTCATAACACATCTGAGATGTAACGTCCACTGTTCAAAGTGGCGTCAATGCGAACAAGAGGTGACCGAGACGTGTAACCAATGGCACCCCATACCATCACGCCGGGTGATACGCCAGTATGGCGATGACGAATATACGCTTCCAATGTGCGTTCACCGCGATGTCGCCAAACACCGATGCGACCATCATGATGCTGTACACAGAACCTGAATTCATCCGAAAAAATGACGTTTTGCCATTCGTGCACCCAGGTTCGTCGTTGAGTACACCATCGCAGGCGCTCCTGTCTGCGATGCAGCGTCAAGGGTAACCGCAGCCATGGTCTCCGAGCTGATAGTCCATGCTGCTGCAAACGTCGTCGAACTGTTCGTGCACATGGTTGTTGTCTTGCAAACGTCCCCAACTGTTGACTCAGGGATCGAGGCGTGGCTGCACGATCCGTTATAGCCATGCGGATAAGATGCCTGTCAACTCGACTGCTAGTGATACGAGGCCGTGGGGATCCAGCACGGCGTTCCGTGTTACCCTCCTGAACCCACCGATTCCATATTCTGCTAACAGTCATTGGATATCGACCAGCGCGAGCAGCAATGTCGCGATACGATAAACCGCAATCGCGATAGGCTACAATCCGACCTTATCAGTCGGGAACGTGATGGTACGCATTTCCCTCCTTACACGAGGCATCACGACAACGTTTCACCAGGCAACGCCGGTTAACTGCTGTTTGTGTATGAGAAATCGGTTGGAAACTTTCCTCATGTGAGGGCGTGGTAGGTGTCGCCACCGGCGCCAACCTTGTGTGAATGCTCTGAAAAGCTAATCATTTGCGTGTCACAGCATCTTCTTCCTGTCGGTTAAATTTCGCGTCTGTATCACGTCATCTTCGTGGTGTAGCAATTTTAATGGCCAATAGTGTATTATATGATCAGCTCTCGAGGGTGTGAAATGTAATTTTGGAGCAAATGCTGAATGTCAGGGGAAAGAAAGGAGGGAGGGAGGAACTGAAACGGAGTTTGAGTGGTAAGGGAGGGAGGCAGGAAAGGAGAACGGGAAAAAAAGGACGTATTGGGTATACCAAGATGCTCCGGCCGGGTAATCGGATTTCCGCACACTCGCCGCCGCTTTGCTTGGAGACGACCAGACGCACTCAGCCGCCGCCGATGCCCCGCCGGTCCTTTTGAGGGGCCAGAAGAGGCTTCGGCCGTCCCGCTGGGCTCACCGGGCCGTCACCGAAACGCGGCGGAGCATAAACATCCCACCAGTCGCGGCGCGCGGCGGTTCCCAGCTAGCAGCTACAGGTGACGACACTTGCGGGTGCACGCAGGCGAGGCTGCTCTGGTAATACGGGGCGTCCGGCTACAGGTATACAACAACATTCATCCAACACTGTACACAGGAGCTCAAATATTTTTATGCATGTTGGTACAGTTCAATAAAGGCACCATTTGTAGCTCCACAGGTGTCGAAACGTTACTCCTCACCACATCTTCATGACCATAGCAGGTGTTATGGACTGTATAGGGGCGTCGATCCGTTGCTACATATATACCAGATCTGGAACCCTTGTTCAGCAAACAATGCCCTTGATAAACGCCCATGCACCTAAATCCATTGCAGTCGGATTGGAGACAGAGGGGTCCAATGGGACCCCCGCTCCTTCCGATCCAACGCTCAGGTAATGTCCCATGCAGAAATGTGGTAACACCCCCTCCCTCCCTCACAATAGTATCATAAGCAATGCTCCCCGATACACGCGAACAGCGGACCATCACCGAGAATACCGACTGGAGACTCTACAGGAGGTATTAAAAAAAACTCGCCAGACGACTGTACAAGAAATCAAGTCACTCGAATAATCCTCACATCCTACACCTGGGCAACTACCATCACAACCATAGATAAAAACACAAGAGCCCGAAGACACTCCTTATGGACTAACCATCTATGGTAACTTTGTAACTACGCAAACGACACAGTGAGGCGAGCCCCTGCACATTAACCACTGCCATGAGAACTGGCAATCGCAGGGAAGCCAAACACGACTCACAAACAAACCCCCAACACATATCACACTGCCAGTTTCCTTAGAGGACCATCGAACTGACAAACCTACAACGACACGGCTATGTTATAGGAGCAGCAGCAGCTGGCCCAGGAGACATCGTCGGCCCAGCAGCAGCAGTGCTCGCCTCCTCGACAGGACTGATTATTCTATGACAATGTGGCATTGCTTCTATGGTACTGATGCATGATGCCCAACCACTAACATAACCTCACCTTGCACGATCTGCTGCAGATAGCAAGAAACCGCTACTGCCCTTACTACCCAACCTGACACTGCCGCAAAGTTTTTTTTTTTTTTTTTTTCCTTGGCACTTTTTTTCCCCCCTGCCCTTTAAACTGCTCTTCTTTCAAACGATTCTGTCAAGCTTTTTCGACCACCTCTATCACCCAGATGAGCCCGTATTAATGGGTGATCTTACCCAGACGTACGGATAACATCGCAGTTCCGCGCTCCTGCGATCTCCTCGATTCTAAGTACTAACAATGCAGAGGTGACAGTAGACCTTTTGGGTTGGTCACCATGCTTGTGCGAGCGTGGAGGAGCTCACACCTAAGTAAAAAAAAAAAAAAAAAAAAGTCTTCATACTGCTGGAAAACTATCGTTGGAATTGCACATTTCGCCACACAATTGGGTCCTGTAACTGGTGTGCGCGCGCCACATCTTGGAGAGTGTTCCTGTTGATTGCGTATTTACCCAACAACACAAAATGTCGAGTTGTTTCGTCATAACGATATGTTTCTGTACGCTTCTGGCCAGGCAACCCGTACAACGATCTCCCGCACATTGGGGCATTACGAAACCAAACGCATGGAATTGTTTGCTCTTGAAATCTATCGCGTTCGACACACCACTTAGCGAACAACGGCACTGTCCTACCCTACACACACACACACACACACACACACACACACACACACACACACACACACTCATATATATATACGCGCGCGCGCGATGATATTTCAGTTAATATTTTTTTTTCTAATTTTCCAACTGAATTAATTTTCCTTTAGTTCTCCAATGCTTTTAAGAATCTTCACTAGCAATAAATGTTATTCAGAAAAAAATGGATATTCTGATCGTGATATCAGAGATACTCTGGCGAAAGGAAGGACGCTGTTCGAACGAATCAAGAGGACCAACACATCGCGCGCCTACCATTCTGCGGTGCAACCACCAGCAAGATCGGTAGAGTCCTGAGCCGGCAGGGAATCAGACCAGTCTTCCGGCCACCCAGGAAGATAAAGGAAATGTTGCGACCCGTTAAAGATAATCTCGGCCTGAGAGTACCGGGAATTTACAGCATTCCTTGCGAGTGTGGCAAGAATTAAGTGGGCCCGTCTATAAGACGATGGCTGTGTGGAACATCAGCGTCACCTGAAATACAGGTACCTAGAAAAATATCAGCGGTGGCTGAGCACAGTTTGTTACATAAACGTAAGATTCTATTTGATGAAAGATAGACTACTTGCTCACGCTTCAAACTATTGGGACTCTTATCAGGGAAGCAGCTGAAATTAGACTATGTGAAAATAATTTAAACAGAGACTCCGGATATGCATTCAGCAATGTATGGAAGCGCGCAGTTGACAAAGAAAGAGCGCAGAGGGAGACTTCATACATTGCTCGCAGTTCTCCGCCTGTTGCGATGGATGACGCTGCAAGCAACGCTGGATAAAGCGCGCAAACAAAATCTATTGGCATAGAGGCCGCCACCTCCGTACGCGCCGTTTTGACCGTGACGTCATCCAGCCAATGAGAAGCCGTCCATTGCTTATAAAAGCGGAAGCCTCACCGGCCCACGACAATCAGTTTTACCCCTGACGAAGATGACGGAGGTGTCATCGAAAGCTCGGGATTTTATCCAAATTTGATGCGGCAAGTACGCCGAGAACTTTTTATGCAATGAAGGTTGTTTCTAAACCTTCGTGACAAACGATTATTTCAGTTTTTGCTTTCTTAGATGGGTTCTAAGATCGAATAAAAGTCTTCACTGATGTGTTGGACTGTAAAAGCACTATTTTTTAAATCCATTATTGCATTTTCCGTCTTTGGCTTTTTTCAAAGGGAACACAGCGAAAATCTCGTGCTCTAGCACATACCAAAATCTGAAGATAGCATACACACACAGTGTGCTCCAGGAGGAATATTCAATATTCACAGATGATAGGAACGCTCGCATGAAGCAAGAAACTTCGTATGGAAATATGCCCTATTCCGAATGGTTTCTGAGATAGAGCACATGCAATGCACAGTGTGGTTATAACTGAATTTTCGCTACTTGGGACGGCCCCCATGAAAAAAAGGTAAACGTAGAGCAATGAAATTTTCTGGAAATATTTCTAAGGCCACGCGGAGGAGAAATAATGAACAAACCATTGAAAGATTTTAATTTCTGCATGAGAGGGTAACATTTGTTAATTACGTACCATGTTTACGTTCCACGTTACAACATTACTCAATGTGACTACTATCTGGACCCACGAAAGCCTGAAACCGCAGCAGAGATGGTTCTATACTGCTGCCCGAAACAGCGGTGGATCTGTCGTGACACAGATCGTGCATTTCTTGAACATCGCACACTGCGTGCAGCATTCTCAGCCATGGCAACACTAACTCCAACAATTTGTGGCGCAATGTGCCGTCGGCCTCTCCCCGGAACAATTGCCAAGTAGTCCGTACGTCGCCGTACCATACCTAACAACAGAAATCCTGCAGCGCGCACTCATCATTCCTATCAAGTTGAGTACCGATAAGGTGAATAGTTTTTCGTCTACACTGGCTCGAGTAGTAAAATTTTAATTGTAACCACGCTGGACATTTGTTTTGGGAAAGTGGCGGGCACGTATGTCTTTCCCACCCAATATGTCTGCGTTTAATTATATCCCAATCTATCTCATTGGTTTCAACCATTTTCCTGGGGAGGTCTTTCTGGCATTAATCTAACCCGATGAATGCTCAGCTGTCCATGGCGTGTTCGGAGTGAAGTAACGCGGGGTATTCAGAAGCATCGGTTAACTGAGTTTGTACCCGCACTGACTAAAATGCTACACATCTAAACTATTGAGTATGTAGGTATACTGTATATTTACGGCTTCTTCGGTGGCAGCATTCGTGCTGCTGCCTAAGAATTCCTGAGCGTTGAAGGTTGACGACAGTGAATCTGTCACAAATACGTATTTGTCATTTTGTAAAACGCATGTTGTAACGTTCGCTAACTATTGTATATGTGTAAACCAGACAATGCACTGAATAATATGGAAAATAAATAACGATGTAGGCCTAATAACGATGTTCCATATGCGGCATACATTCATTTTTTTTGTGCATCAAATGATAATATCATCATTCCTGTAATATCTCTCAGTGTTTACTATTCCTTCTGGGCCAACCTCTGTACATGTTCCACTAGAAAATGGACGAAGACGGAAATTGCAAAAAATGGTTCTGAGCACTATGGGACTTAACATCTATGGTCATCAGTCCCCTAGAACTTAGAACTACTTAAACCTAACTAACCTAAGGACATCACACAACACCCAGCCATCACGAGGCAGAGAAAATCCCTGACCCCGCCGGGAATCGAACCCGGGAACCCGGGCGTGGGAAGCGAGAACGCTACCGCACGACCATGGGATGCGGGCAGGGAAATTGCACCAGCGGATTTTAAAAACAAATTATTTTAATAGCCAAAACCGATCAACATGTCTTTTAAAAAAGACTAGCTGCGTTGGCCTTACTCGTATGTACAGCATTCGCTGTGACCTTTTTGTACAGGTCATCTCGTCTTTGTAGGTAAGCCAAGTAAAACAATCCTTACGATCCAGAACTAATCCTCAATCTGAAGCGGAGTGTGTGCCAATTGGATATGTCCCATCGGAGCGGGACTCAGATTCGGAACTTTTACCTTTCACGGGCAAATTCTCTGCCGACTGAGAGCTATCCATGTGGTGACGATAGTTACGATGCCACAACGTTGGTGCACATTCTCGTAAGTTGGCACTACGAGAGAAAACTAACTACGTCGACCACAGCGCCCTCTGGCCGGCGCTGTGGAGCTCAACGAGTGTAGTCCTGATTTCGGCCCTATTTCATCAAGAGCAGACGGCCTGGAAATATAGCTTCTACTACCGAGTGGGCTAGCTTGCTATTGAGACTTTGTATTATCCTGGACTACAGGACTACTGGACTACCTACGTGCTCATCCTAGCCAAAGTTATGTATGCCTTTGATATATAAGTGTTTTTTGACTCTAGTAAAAATATTAACGTTACATGCAGTACCGAAGTGCTCCACCTCTCCTGCTCCTACTCGCTTCCTTCACTCTCGACCTATATTACAGAAGCCGTTCACAGGAGCAGATCCACGCGCCGCCTATCCAGGCGGGATACAAAAATCCAGCCACGCAATACCTGCCGCCCTACAGTCCCAGTGGGTCGTTAAGTCTTAATTGGATAACTCGTTTGGTAGCTCTACAACTCTGCAGCTGCTGTCGGTAGAACATTTGCAGGCCGAAGGCAAAGGTTCTTCGTCCAAGTCTCGGCGCGGTACACAGCTTAAATCTGCCTGCAAGTTACAGAAATTTTGATGGTTGGAAGGTCAGTAGAACTCCAGTTCCCATTTCTCCCCAGTATCACATCAGACGCTAAATCACTGCACCATTTTGTTCGGTAACGAGGGAGTGAATCGGCACTGAGCTGCTGCGAACAAATAACATGAGTTCGTCCCGGTGTCCGATTCTACTTCCTTGCTGCTTCGCCATGCTGAATGAACGCACGTCACAGACATGATGATCTTCCCACGGGTCCCGACCCAGGCTAGAGTTCAGAACCGGACGGCCTGTGCCAAGGCTCCTATACGAAATCGAGCGAGCAGTTATCGCGGCCAGAGGTTATCGTCTCGTCTCTAGAAGCTCAGCTGTGGAGTCTGTCCGCACAGGAAACTATTGCTTTCAGTTCCACCGCTGATGTTCACAGCAACCCCACTTACGTAAAGTAGGGACCACGCTTCGCACACATACGAAATGGCTGTTTTCTCACGAATCTCATTTTTTATCGACGCGAACATTTACAATCAATCTCTAGCTGTCCACTCAGCTTATTCCTGAAGGCAAAGCAACTGTGAGTAGCGTACTGAGGGAAACAAGAAAATGGCTTTAAGTCACGACGCTTCTGTAACCACATCTAGCTACGCGATGTTCGGGAAAATCAATATATATGTAATAAATGTAAGCGTGGTTTGTCCGTGAGTGACCCTATGACTGCGCAATCCCCCCCCCCTCCCTCCCCACGCGTGTTATACGGTACGGCTGACTTCTATCCCCTAGTCCTCAAAAATGTTTCGGTTTGAAACTGCAGGGCTTCAGAGACATTGGTCTCAAAAGGGGGCGCCTCAGCAATAGACTTCCCATGGGAAGTCGGCGAAGCAGCTGGGAATCGAGTGCTGGAGTGGTCGAGACTGACCTGAATGTTCCTTCTACAAACCGCAGCAGTACAAAAGGAAAACGCTGTAAGGTGTCAAGCAAATCCAACACCTTCCATGAAAACCCTGACACGACAGCAAATCCGACAGTATGTCACATAGCTCCGAATAAATCCTGACATTAAATTAACCAAAGTAATACGAGTAACGAGTGAGCAAATGGAATACCACAGACGAACACAAGAACGCCTAAATGCATGTCATACCTTCCCACCGTGAGACAGACGCAGTTCCGAGGGGAGAAACGAGCTTACGATAACACTAAAAGGGCCATATCAGCTGCAAGTTTTAGCGTGAGACTTTTTCGCGTCTCTGTTACGTTGCAAACATTAAAAACATTGCCCCACCACGAAAAGTATAACGTTCCTCATTGGATAGACAGAATTTTTGTAGGCAGAGCTTAAGGTTAACATTGAGACCCTGATTGGTCAGTTGAAAACATAGCCAGATAGCTTTTCTTAAACCAACTTCGGTAAATTGTAGTAAGGAGAAGTTAGAAAGAGTTGTTTGAAGACGGCGAGGTGTGTGGAGCTGGGCCGCCCGCCGCCCCCTGACGCTGCCTAACCAACGACAAGGTAATGAACGCACGCGATGCCGCATAAGAGCACATAAGGCTTCACTCAGAACTGCAGAAGTCTCATCTGTTACACCCCCTTTTTACGTAATACTAGTGTCGATCGTCAATTAAACTTCCTGGTATTAAAAGTTAAAAATCTGAAATGCGATGATTTTTCTGTTATATAATTATTGAGAAGCCACATCAGCCACTGTAATTTATGACAAGTTAAACAAGTAATTAAAGATAATTGATGGTCACTATAGACCATTTTTGATGGTTTTCTCTTTCATGAAACTTAATTTAAACCTAGATTATAGATCCATTGTAGAACTTGGAAATCCATTCAGGGAATATCTGTTCACATTTTTGTTGAACGCAGTTGGTTTTTATCATCCTGTATTAAAATATTTCGTTTTATCAATATTGCAATTTATAAACAATGTTTTGTGAGTACAATAAAATTTCCAGTGGTAAACTTAACTGCTTTTTCGACGTTATTTTACCAGCTAACTAAAAATAGGAAAGCCTTAACCCCTTCCACTAAATTTAGTTAGTATTAAGATTCTTTTACAGGGAGTGCAGTGGAGCTGACGCTGAAATCATTACGTATTTGATTATATCGCTAGTCTCACTGAACTCTTCTGAATTCTGCATGTCATGTGTGGTCTGGCGTCTCCATACCAGCAACAGGTCCCAGGTTCAAACTAGTCAATTCCCTAAAAAACACGCTCAGAGCGTCGTTGCACGAAAGTGGTAGGGAGACAAGACATAGTTAAATAAAATAGCCGGTCGGTGTGGCCGAGCTGTTCTAGGCGCTACAGTCTGGAAACGCGCGACCGCTACGGTCGCAGGTTAGAATCCTGCCTCGGGCATGGATGTGTGTTATGTCCTTAGGTTGGTTAGGTTTAAGTAGTTCTAAGTTCTAGGCGACTGATGACCTCTGAAGTTAAGTCCCATAGAACTCAGGGTCATTTGAACCATTTTTTTAAATAAAGTAAGTTGCGCATCCAGACGTGTATAACTTTATTTGCAAGAGATCTGAAAAATTACACGATTCTTTTCGTTTGCACATTTAAGTTATTGATTTAGCACAGTTCACTGAAGTTTTATTATAAATGGAAAAGGTACTTACGGTTCAGCGTCCTAACTCATAGAATTCACACAGTTCAATTCAAAAGGATATTCTAAAAATAGCAAGACAGACAGACATTTATCAGAACGCACGAAAATACTAACTAAAATGCAACACCTGTGATGGACAGACATTCAACATCCGGTTCAGGGAACATACCAGAACATGCAAATACGGGACAAGCCGATGCTGAACATTTAAAAGAAAGTAGCCAGAAAACCTACAAGACAGAAAGACATGCAAATACAATAAATAATGAAAGCGACAGACGTAACCTTACAAGGAAATTCACACATATACAGAATAAAGTCTGAAGAGCAGCTACTACTCAATAACCAAGAAAATCTAACAGCTAACTGTTTACAATTATTGATCATATAATAGACAGAAATCACCAACAGACGATCACAAATCCCATTTCTCTCCGAAGTGTGTGCGTGCGCATGTGTGCGCACTGTAATTATTCTATTCTTGTCCTCAAGATCCTGTGTGAGCGATACGTGGAAGTTTGTAGCATATTTTTGGAAGCACTAAGTATGGTCGCCTCTTGCATTAATATTCGACGATGCGACACAGTGCGGAACGCCTTTCGGAAACCGCGGAAATCGAAATCTATACGTTAACTGATCTATCGTTCGCAAGCTGTCGTATATAAATAAAAAGAAAGCTGTGTTTCAAACGAGTGGCTTTCCCTTTATTTATTTATTTATTCATTCATTCATCATTCATTCATTCCTCTTCATGTGCACGTATATAAATATTCCGTAAGCCGTGATAAGGTGTATGCTGTAGGGCACCGTGAAGCATCAGTAGTCAAACCGTTTTTTATTCCGCCCCCAAATGAATTTCTTTTTGAGTTCACGAAGCATCACCACGATACTCTTCTGTTGATCGAACCTATTGGTAACGCATCTAGCAGCACGCCACTGAAATGCTTCTACGTCTTCCTCGTATCGGACGTAGTGGGGACCCAGAAATTCTAGCAGTGCTCAAAAATGGAACGCACAAGTGTTCTGTACGTTGTCCCCTCTACGGGCGACCTACACTTTTCTTTAATTCTCACAAGAATCCAAAGCCAGCGATTCGCCTTCCCCAGAACCCATCTTACGTGCCTGTTAAATTTATACTGCTTTTCAACGTTACGACTATAACTGTAATCGAAGTGAAGTGTCAAGCGGCATACCAGTAATACTATATTGGAACATTACAAGTCCATTTCTCCGTAACCATTTTCATTTACTTACATTTTTCTACATTTCGAGGTAGCTGCCATTCATCACACCACCTAGAAATTTTAACTAAGTTGTATCTTCGTATAGTCAGTCAACCACGACACCTTCCCGTAAACAACAGCGTCACAGGGTAATCAGTAAACATTCGCAGATTTCTGCTCACCCTGTCCGTCAGATCATTTATGTACACTGTATAACAAACAACGGCGGTCCTCTCACACCTCCCGGGGGCGCTGCTGACTACACCCTTGTCTACATCTACATACATAGTCTGCTAGCGACCAAGCGGTGTGTGGTGGAGGGCACAATTCGCGCCAAAGTTATATCCCCCCCACCCCATCAGTTCCACTCGCGGATGCCGCGAGGGAAGAACTACTGTCTGAACGCCTCAGTACGAGCTCTAATTTCCCTTATCTTTGAATGGTGATCATTGCACGATTTGAAAGTTGGTGGTAATAATATACGAGATGCGGCTAGAAAAAAACCGGACTGATGCTGGAAAAAACATTTATTTACAATTATTTACAATTTCATGTTATCTCCTTCAATGTACTCTCCTCCTCGGTCTCTACACCGCTCCATACGAATTTTCCACTGTTCATAGCAATGCTGCAGATCATTTTCGGTAAGTCCATACATTACTTCCGTCGCTTTTTCTTTTACTGCTTCAACAGTCTCAAATCTAGTTCCTTTCAAAGCTGACTTGACTTTAGGGAAAAGAAAAAAAGTCACAGGGGGCCAAATCAGGTGAGTAGGGTGGATGATCTAAGATGGGAATGTTGTGTTTTGCCAAAAACGTCTTCACTGACAACGCACTGTGAGCTGGGGCATTGTCTTGGTGAAGGATCCATGACTTTTTTCTCCACAAATCGTTCCGTTTTCTCCGTACTCGCTCACGTAGGGTAGCCAGGACGCTAATGTAGTAATGCTGATTCACTGTTTGTCCCTCTGGTACCCAATCAATGTGCACAATTCCTTTGATGTCAAAAAAAAAACAATCATCATTGCCTTGAATTTCGATTTTGACATTCGTGCTTTTTTTGTCGTGGAGAACCAGGAGTTTTCCAATGCATCGATTGGCGTTTAGTTTCGGGATCGTAAGTAAAAAACCACGATTCATCGCAAGTAATAACATTTTGTAAGAAGGTGGGATCACTTTCAATGTTTTCCAGGATGTCAGAACAAATCATTCTTCGGCGTTCCTTCTGTTCAATTGTGAGACACTTTGGAACCATTTTTGAACACACTTTGTTCGTGTTGAAACTTTCATGAAGAATCTGCCTAACACTTTCCTTGTCAACTCCTGTTAACTCAGACACTGCTCTGATTGTTAAACGGCGATCTTGTCGAACAACTTTGCCGATTTTTTCAATGTTTGCATCAGTTTTTGCTGACAATGGTCTGCCAGTGCGAGTGTCATCACTGGTGTCTTCGCGGCCATCTTTAAATCGTTTAAACCACTCAAACACTTGTGTTCGCGATAAACAATCATCGCCGTACACTTGTTGTAACATTACAAACGTTTCACTTGCAGATTTTCCTAGTTTGAAACAAAATTTGATGTTAACACGCTGTTCTTTCTGTACACTCAACATTTTCCGACGCACAGACAAAACGTCAAAACGTCAACTACTTAAAACAGACGCGACGGGCAGACTGAGTGCAGGAGGCAGATGAAACTCGAGCAGTAGGCGGAGCGAGAGTCACGTGACAGGCCACGCGACTTTCAGCCTTATTGCATTCGTTTTATTGTCTCACCAGTACTAGTCCGGTTTTTTTCTAGCCACACCTCGTATGCTCTACATCCTCGGCGAAGATTGTATTTCTGAATTTAGTGACCAGCCCCCTTCTGTTTAGCGCGTCGTCTATCTCGAAGTGTGTCCCACTTCAAACTTTCTATGAGATTTGTAACGCTCTCGCGATGGCTAAATGTACCAGTCACGAATCTTGCCGCTCTTCTTTGGACCTTCTCAATCTCTTGAATCACACCCAACTGGTAAGGGTCCCATACCTAAGAACAACACTCTAAGACTGGACGAACTAACGTAATGTAAGCAATTTCCTTTGTTGAAGGACTGCATTTCTAATTAACACTCGCGTCGAGGACTACGTACTGGGTTCTACTACTTAAGGAGTGTTCCAGCCACTCAAGTATTTGGGAATCTATTCCATACGCTGGGACCTTCGTTAGCAGTCTGCAGTGGGGCAACATGTTAAACGCTTGCCGGAAATCTAGGAATACAGAATCTGCCCAGTGCTCTTCATCCATGGTTCGCACGATATTATGTGAGGAAAGGGCAAGCTGTGTTTCGTACTAGTGCTGCTTTCTAAATACGTGGTGATTTGTGTATAGAAATTTTTCTGTCTCATTCACCAGAGATATCACACTAGGGCGAGAATGAAAGGTCAATTGGGACTACTATTCGAAATTAAGAAAGGATATTTTGTGGGTTATTTTGTTGGCTGTTGTTGTTGTGGTCTTCAGTCCTGAGACTGGTTTGATGCAGCTCTCCATGCTACTCTATCCTGTGCAAGCTTCTTCATCTCCCAGTACCTACTGCAACCTACATCCTTCTGAATCTGCTTAGTGTATTCATCTCTTGGTCTCCCTCTACGATTTTTACCCTCCACGCTGCCCTCCAATACTAAATTGGTGATCCCTTGATGCCTCATGTCCTACCAACCGATCCCGTCTTCTGGTCAAGTTGTGCCACACTCTTCTCCCCAATCCTATTCAGTACTTCCTCATTAGTTATGTGATCTACCCATCTAATCTTCAGCATTCTTCTGTAGCACCACATTTCGAAAGCTTCTATTCTCTTCTTGTCCAAACTATTTATCGTCCATGTTTCACTTCCATACATGGCTACAATCCATACAAATACTTTCAGAAACGACTTCCTGACACTTAAATCTATACTCGATGTTAACAAATTTCTCTTCTTCAGAAACGCTTTCCTTGCCATTGCCAGTCTACATTTTATATCCTCTCTACTTCGACCATTATCAGTTATTTTGCTCCCCAAATAGCAAAACTCCTTTACTACTTTAAGTGTCTCATTTCCTAATCTAATTCCCTCAACATCACTCGACTTAATTCGACTACATTCCATAATCCTCGTTTTGCTTTTGTTGATGTTCATCTTATACCCTCCTTTCAAGACGCTGTCCATTCCGTTCAACTGCTCTTCCAACTCCTTTGCTGTCTCTGACAGAATTACAATGTCATCGGCGAACCTCAAAGTTTTTATTTCTTCTCCATGGATTTTAATACGTACTCCGAATTTTTCTTTTGTTTCCTTTACTGCTTGCTCAATATACAGATTGAATAACATCGGGGAGAGGCTACAACCCTGTCTCACTCCCTTCCCAACCACTGCTTCCCTTTCATGTCCCTCGACTCTTATAACTGCCATCTGGTTTCTGTACAAATTGTAAATAGCCTTTCGCTCCCTGTATTTTTACCGCTGCCACCTTTAGAATTTGAAAGAGAGTATTCCAGTCAACATTGTCAAAAGCTTTCTCTAAGTCTAGTTATTTTGTTATGTTTACAAATAAATGACACTTCCACGCTTCCAGAGTGAATTGCTAATAGGACTAGCATTTCCGAAGAGTATCAGGTGCAGGACTTATACGACTGTGCCGTCTGCTTCCCTGGCGGAAGGTCGGGAAGATAACGGGAAAAGGGTCTCTCGGTGGCACGGCACCGCCCTCTTTCTGATTCCCGTTGCATCCCGGCGAGGACAGTTACCTCTGATAAACCAGCCGACCCGGAGAGGGGAGTGGTGAGGGAGGCAGAAGGCCGTTCCTCACTCTCCCGAGGGAGGGATGGTCGCACGTGCGGTTCCACACGCGCCCCAGACGCGCCCTCACAGCGGCAACGCTGCAGGAAATCACAGGAAGGAAGGAACGAGGACTACGGCCGTGCGCGCACTCATAGGGGGAGGGAGGAACGAACGCAACCCGGATCTGTGCTGTACCGGCGGTGGCTGCGGCATTACTATCGGCCGGCTAACGTGCTACGGGATTGTCAGGATGTCGCCAGGGAAAATCATCACCAAGGATGCTGTGCTACCGACAACTTTTTCCGCAAATAGCAGTTACAAAGCCACATTGTATTTGCTATTTCATATTTGTTTCTTTGCTGCTACTTTCAAATTACAGCAGGAGGAAAAAATTGGGCTACTTCTCGGCGACGATCAGTTTGGCTTTAGGAATACGAGAGGCACCAGAGAGGCACTTCTGACGTCCCGCTTGATAATGAAAGCAAGACTCGTCAAAAATCAAAACATGTAAAACTACAATATGTACAAGAAGCAAAAGGAAACATCAAGGATGGAAGAACGAGCTTGGATTAAAATGGGTGTAAAGAAGCAAGCACTCTTTCTCCCTTACTGTTCCATCTCTACACCGAAGAAGGAATGACTGAAATCAAAAGTAGATTCAGCAAAGGGATTAAAATTCAAGGTAAAAGGATATCAATAATGAGATCCTATGGCGACATCACTATAGTTAGAGAAATGAGAAGAAGGATTACGGGATCTGTTGAACGAAATGGTCTAATTAGTAAATAATATAGATTGGAGGTACTGAAGAAAGGAATACCATACGTAAGACCGCCGAAAAATTTACCATCAAAATTGAAGGCGAGGAGGTAGACAAAGTGAAGGAATCCTGCTGCTAACTGCGAAGCAAAATAATGTATGACGATTGTAATCGATCTTACAAGCCTCCCTAACGCAACAAGTATAATTACGCATGTGAGACTTTTTTATGCATTATTCGAAATAGAATATGTGATACTTGAAGAGTTTCCACGAGAAAAAGTTTAATAATAATACTGAAAGTACTAAAACTAATGCTGTTTAAAAAAAATACAATACTGCATGTGTTTATGTAAGCTCTGTACTAGTGATATATAAACCATAAATTAGAAGATTTGCCCTCCTTCCTGCTCGCACGGGTTCGCTAGATGACCTGTAAGTGCAGATTCCTTTTGAAACCTAAAATACGTCTTTGAAAAAGAACTTCGTAGTATTCTTTCACATAATTAATTTTTCATGTGCTCAACGCAGACTAGCCAACTACTGCATTAGCAAAAGACGTAGAAAGTTTGATATTTCAAGTGATAAAGTTAATATCTTCATGCGATAAAAGGTGGTAATATTTCAAACTCTAAATACCAGTGGAAGTTAAGAAACCCTTTCACTGAAGTACACAAAAATAGTTAACTTAGTACACGGTGAGTCAAACAGTAGCGGTCACGCGGTTCCAGACTGTAGCGCCTTTACGCTCTTGGCCACACCGGCCGGCACCTCAAGTTTCACGTAACAGGGTCAAGGGTCATTTTGGTTCGACGTGACTACCGTTTGTGATGGGGCAAACATCACACCGATAAGCAATTTCTTCCCACACTCGCTGCAGCAAATCGGGCCTAACTTCTGCAGCGGCAGCTAAGATCGTGTTTTTCAGGTCTGCTAAACAAAAGAAAAATTCGGAGTAGGAATTAAAATCCATGGAGAAGGAATACAAACTTTGAGGTTCGCTGATGACATTGTAATTCTGTCAGAGACAGCAAAGGACCTGGAAGAACAGTTGAACGGAATGGACAGTGTCTTGAAAGGAAGATATAAGATAAACAACAACAAAAGCAAAACGAGGATAACGGAATGTAGCCGAATTAAATCGGGTGATGCTGCGGGAATTAGATTAGGAAATTAGACGCTTAAAGTAGTAAAGGAGTTTTGCTGTTTGGGGAGCAAAGTAACAGATGATGGTCGAAGTAGAGAGGATATAAAATGTAGACTAGCAATGGCAAGGAAGGCGTTTCTAAAGAAGAGAAATTTGTTATCATCGAGTCTAGATTTTAGTGTCAGGAAGTCGTTTCTGAAAGTATTTGTATGGAGTGTAGCCATGTACGGAAGTGAAACATGGACGATAAATAGTTTGGACAAGAAGAGAATAGAAGCTTTCGAAATGTGATGCTACACAAGAATGCTGAAGATTAGATGGGTAAATCACATAACTGATGAGGTATTGAATAGAATTAGGGAGAAGAGAAATTTGTGGCACACCTTGACTAGAAGAAGGGATCGGTTAGTAGGACATGCTCTAAGGCATCAAGGGATCACTAATTTAGTATTGGAGGGCAGCGTGGAGGTTAAAAATCGTAGAGGGAAACCAAGAGATGAATACACTAAGCAGATTCAGAAGGATGTAGGCTGCAGTACGTACTGGGAGATGAAGCAGCTTGCACAGGATAGAGTAACGTGGAGAGCTGCATTAAACCAGTCTCAGGACTGAAGACCACAACAACAACAACAACAACAAAGAATGGGATGTGCCTCCCGTGTTCTGTGCATCTTTCGTGGACTGGAAGAGTCGCCTGTCAGATGTACGAAAGGCCACACTCGCAGGGAATCTTTTAAATCCCAGCCTTGCTGAGGAAGCATCTGTAGTTTAAAACGACGGAACAACTCGGTGTCTGCTCACTGTAAAGATGGCGGGAAGTTATGCGGCATTATTATTATTATTTCTTTACTTTCTCAGACTTTTTAGAAGTCTGGTTAAGAATGGAGTGACGCGGACCTTTATCAAGCGTCACTTCCTTTTTGCTGTACGGTACATGTTATATTGCATTTAGGAACTTTCGGGTAATTGAACATGTATCAATAATTACGGATTTCTGTAATTGTATATATATGTTTGGATGTAGCTGTATTGCATTGATGTATTGGTGGATACTGTGTGGTACGACTCCTGTAGTTGATAGTATAATTGGTATGATGTCAACTTTATCCTGATGCCACATGTCTTTGACTTCCTCAGCCAGTTGGATGTATTTTTCAATTTTTTCTCCTGTTTTCTTTTGTATATTTGTTGTATTGGGTATGGATATTTCGATTAATTGTGTTAATTTCTTCTTTTTATTGGTGAGTATGATGTCAGGTTTGTTATGTGGCGTTGTTTTATCTGTTATAATGGTTCTGTTCCAGTATAATTTGTATTCATCATTCTCCAGTACATTTTGTGGTGCATACTTGTATGTAGGAACGTGTTGCTTTATAAGTTGTAAGGCAAGCTGTTGATGTATTATTTTTGCGACATTGTCATGTCTTCTGGGGTATTCTGTATTTGCTAGTATTGTACATCCGCTTGTGATGTGATCTACTGTTTCTATTTGTTGTTTACAAAGTCTGCATTTATCTGTTGTGGTATTGGGATCTTTAATAATATGCTTGCTGTAATACCTGGTGTTTATTGTTTGATCCTGTATTGCAATCATGAATCCTTCTGTCTCACTGTATATATTGCCTTTTCTTAGCCATGTGTTGGATGCGTCTTGATCGATGTGTGGCTGTGTTAGATGATACGGGTGCTTGCCATGTAGTGTTTTCTTTTTCCAATTTACTTTCTTCGTATTTGTTGATGTTATGTGATCTAAAGGGTTGTAGAAGTGGTTATGAAGTTGCAGTGGTGTAGCCGATGTATTTATATGAGTGATTGCCTTGTGTATTTTGCTAGTTTCTGCTCGTTCTAGAAAGAATTTTCTTAAATTGTCTACCTGTCCATAGTGTAGGTTTTTTATGTCGATAAATCCCCTTCCTCCTTCCTTTCTGCTTAATGTGAATCTTTCTGTTGCTGAATGTATGTGATGTATTCTATATTTGTGGCATTGTGATCGTGTAAGTGTATTGAGTGCTTCTAGGTCTGTGTTACTCCATTTCACTACTCCAAATGAGTAGGTCAATATTGGTATGGCATAAGTATTTATAGCTTTTGTCTTGTTTCTTGCTGTCAATTCTGTTTTCAGTATTTTTGTTAGTCTTTGTCTATATTTTTCTTTTAGTTCTTCTTTAATATTTGTATTATCTATTCCTATTTTTTGTCTGTATCCTAGATATTTATAGGCATCCGTTTCTTCCATTGCTTCTATGCAGTCGCTGTGGTTATCCAATATGTAATCTTCTTGTTTAGTGTGTTTTCCCTTGACTATGCTATTTTTCTTACATTTGTCTGTTCCAAAAGCCATACTTATATCATTGCTGAATACTTCTGTTATCTTTAGTAATTGGTTGAGTTGTTGATTTGTTGCTGCCAGTAGTTTTAGATCATCCATGTATAGCAAATGTGTGATTTTGTGTGGGTATGTTCCAGTAATATTGTATCCATAATTTGTATTATTTAGCATGTTGGATAGTGGGTTCAGAGCAAGGCAGAACCAGAAAGGACTTAATGAGTCTCCTTGGTACATTCCACGCTTAATCTGTATTGGCTGTGATGTGATATTATCTGAATTTGTTTGGATATTAAGTGTGGTTTTCCAGTTTTTCATTACTATGTTTAGGAACTGTATCAATTTAGGATCTACTTTGTATATTTCCAATATTTGTAGTAACCATGAGTGGGGTACACCATCAAAAGCTTTTTGGTAATCAATGTATGCGTAGTGTAGAGACCTTTGTTTAGTTTTAGCTTGATATGTCACCTCTGCATCTATTATCAGTTGCTCTTTACATCCTCGTGCTCCTTTGCAGCAGCCTTTTTGTTCTTCATTTATAATTTTGTTCTGTGTTGTATGTGTCATTAATTTCTGTGTAATGACTGAAGTTAATATTTTGTAGATTGTTGGTAGGCATGTTATGGGGCGATATTTAGCTGGGTTTGCTGTGTCTGCTTGATCTTTAGGTTTCAGATAAGTTATTCCATGTGTAAGTGTATCAGGGAATATGTATGGGTCTGCAATGTAACTGTTAAATAATTTAGTTAGATGTGAATGTGTTGAGGTGAACTTCTTTAGCCAGAAATTTGCTATTTTATCATTTCCAGGGGCTTTCCAATTGTGCGTAGAATTAATTGCTCGGGTGACTTCATGTTGCAAAATTATCACTTCAGGCATTTGTGGTATCATCTTGTATGTATCTGTTTCTGCTTGTATCCACCGTGCATGCCTATTATGTTGTACCGGGTTTGACCATATGCTGCTCCAGAAGTGTTCCATGTCTCTTATGTTTGGTGGATTGTCTATTTTTATGTGTGTGTTATCTATTGTTTGGTAAAATTTCTTTTGGTTTGTGTTGAATGTTTGGTTTTGTTTCCTTCTATTTTCACTTTTTTTGTATCTTCTAAGTCGTTTCGCCAAAGCTTGTAATTTTTGCTTCTTTTCATCTAATTGCTCTATTGCTTCTTGTTGTGAGATTTTACCTAACCTTTTTCGTTTTTTGTCTGATATTTCATTTCTTATAAATTGTGTTAACTGTCCGATGTCTTTTCTCAGTTTTTCTATTCTGATCTGTAGCCTGTGTTGCCATGCTGGTTTTGTGGGTTTCTTCTGTGTGTTGGTTGGTTCTGATATCTGCCTAGTGTGTATATTTAGTGTAGTGAGTGCTCCTACATAAACCAGTAGTTGTAACTCTTCCATAGTTGTGTATTCATTTATTTTGTTGTGTATGATTGTGTTGATAGTTTTTATTGTTGTTTCGACTTGTGGGCTATTTGGTGGTCTATGCAAGAATGGTCTAATGTCTGTATTTGTGTCTTTGTATTCTATATATGTCAACTGAAATTTTTCTTCTATATCTAACATGTGTGTCACTTCGTGTTCTATTTGTGCTTGTGCTGGTGGCTGTCTTAAAATTTCATTTTTCTCTGATTGTTTAATTGATGCGTGTTGTTCTTTGTTATTATTATTATTATTATTATTATTATTATTATTATTATTTCTTTACTTTCTCAGACGTTAAGTCTGGTTAAAAATGGAAAGTGACGCGGACCTTGATCAAGCGTCACTTCCTTTATTATTATTATTATTATTATTATTATTATTATTATTATTATTATTTTTATCAGTAGTAGTAGTAGTAGTAGTAGTAGTAGTAGTAGTAGTAGTAGTAGCATAAGAAGAAGAAGAAGAAGAAGAAGAAATAGAGTTTATGTGGCTGCAGTCCCAAAATTTAACGAATAGCTGAGGTTGATTACTCCCACTAACGCTTTCAGTATCGTGAACCTAACACAAGAGCACCCACATTCATTTGCGAAGTGCAGAGTAGATTGCTACTGAATGAGGCACTGCTACAGGAGTTAGGCTCCCGGCTTAGCGATCAGTGAAAACGGCCGACATCACGACTAACGGCCGCCAGGCAACACAATGACGGCGTCATGCACGAGGGTGCAACCCCTCGCTAACCGCTAACGCATGCACCCCACAGCACCGAGATCCACCCCACTGACATTCCCCTTTCCCCGTACGGAGCGATCCACGTTGCCAGCCTCTCTCGCTGCTGTAGGTCAGCTTCGCCACTGGAAAATATCTAATTCTTCCTGTAAACACACATGCACACGAATATGTCTCTTCAAGCTACAGATCTAATAATTTCTCTACGTAATTACGCTTAGCGTATACTGCATAAACATTCGTCGAAAATAAAGCTCGCTGACCGCCGCCGCCGCACAACTAATATCGCCTTATGAATGCTTCCACCACATTTACCGCCCGCATCTCGTGGTCGTGCGGTAGCGTTCTCGCTTCCCACGCCCGGGTTCCCGGGTTCGATTCCCGGCGGGGTCAGGAATTTTCTCTGTCTCGTGATGGCTGGGTGTTGTGTGCTGTCCTTAGGTTAGTTAGGTTTAACTAGTTCTAAGTTCTAGGGGACTGATGACCATAGATGTTAAGTCCCATAGTGCTCAGAGCCATTTGAACCACACTTACCGAAGAATTACAGTCTTTAGCCATATACATCCGCGATGCTCACCCACTTTTTTCATCTTCCACTACTTCACGTTTCTCGCAAGCTAGCAAAGGAAGTCCCATTTAGTTTCAAATCACCTACGTAGATGTCCTGAATAGTCCCATTCCATATTACATTTTTTGTTTTGTTTTAATCGTCAGTGTTCTGCGCTAACGTCTTCATCTGAGTAGCCCTTGCACCCTACGTATTCAGTTATTTGTTGAATTTATTCCAATTCCGCTTCTACGGCTCCCCTTAGTACCATGGAGGTTATTCCCTGAAATCTCAGATCCATTCTTCTCGTCAGTGTTCTCCATATGTTCGTTTCTTTGCTGATTCTGTGGAAAACCACATCATTGCTTACCGTATCTGTCCACCTGATTTTCAACAGTATTTTGTAGCACCACATCATCATAAACGCTTAGACACTTGTTCCGGTTTACCAGCAATCCATGATTCCCTACCATACAAACCTGCGCTCTAAATGAGCATTCTCAAAAATATCTAACCCGAATCAAGCCCAATGTTCGATACCAGTAGACTTCACTTGGCCAAGAATTCCCGCTTTGCCTGGGTTAGTCTCATTTTTACGTTCTCTTATTCGTCCGTCGTGGGTTATTTTGCTTCCAAGGTAGCAGTATATCTTAACTACTTCTACTTCGTCATCACCAATTTTGATGTTAAGTTTCTCGTAGTTATCATTTCTGCTACTTCTCACTGCTTTTGCCTTCTTCCCGAGTTAGTCGTGCCATTCAATAGATCCTTTAATTCTTCTTCACTTTCACTGAGGATAGCAATGATCAGTGCTATCTAATCACAGATTATCTTACATCCTTTTCATCCCACTGATGACCCTTTCTTTTCTTACTATCATAATTATGTCTTCTGTACTAAATCGACGGTAGAGTGAATTTCCCCAATTTGGATACAGCATTTCATAAAGTTTTGACTCGTTTTTAAATAAATCTGTACAAACAAATTGATAGTTAAGTCTTGGAATCAATAACTTATTTTGTACCTAGTCCATACATGAGGGGCGTATCCCCTTATTCGCAATAAAAGTAATTTTTATAGTAAGGAAATGTGTCTAATATACATGTGCAAATAGTGAGCAACACTGAGGAACGACTCTCGTTTTCAGCATGGGACAGATGTCAAGGCGACTTCGCGGCAGGGAATACCAGAATGAAATTTTCACTCTGCAGCGGAGTGTGCGCTGATACGAAACTTCCTGGCAGGTTAACTCTGCGTGCCAGACAGAGACTCGAAACCGAACTTTGGAAGGTAGGAGACGAGGTACTGGCTGCAGTAAACTAGAGATCATTTGTAGGGTGTAAAGTAGTTTTCACAAGTTTGGTGATGAAACCCGAAGTGACAACGTGGGGATTGCACGGTCAAACTATGGTTGATAGAGATATAACAACCACCCCACGTCTGCATAAAAAGGAACGTCGCAGTCTCACTGAAAAGCCAAATCTGAGAATGAATCAAGGACACACTGGAGTCAAAGTTGGGAGCGTAATTATGGCTGTATTCAACACGAAATGGCACGCTCTAGCTGAAAGGAACTCTTAGCTGGAGTAAAAAAACATACGACGACCAAACAGAGTGAATAGGAAAGAGAAGAAGCTGCGTATAACTCAAGAGGAGATAACGCTGGAAGCTGGAGAAGTGAATTAAAATTTTTGATGCGGCCGGGACTTGAACCCGGGTCTCCTTGCTTATTAGGCAGATATGGCTGACCTTTACACCACCACAGTCACCACCCAAGTCAAATACCCTCCCCAAAACAAAGTCCAATTAGGGAGGGTACTTGATTTGGGTAGTTCGTGCAGATATATTGACCATAATGCTGCGGTGGTGTAATGGTCAGCATATCTGCCTAATAAGCAAGGAGACCCGGGTTCAAGTCCCGGCCGCATCAAAAATTTTAATTCACTTCTCCAGCTTCCAGCGTTATCTCCTCTTGAGTTATACGCAGCTTCTTCTCTTTCCTATTCACTCTGTTTGGTCGTCGTATGTTTTTTTACTCCAGCTAAGAGTTCCTTTCAGCTAGAGCGTGCCATTTCGTGTTGAATACAGCCATAATTACGCTCCCAACTTTGACTCCAGTGTGTCCTTGATTCATTCTCAGATTTGGCTTTTCAGTGAGAGCATGAAGATCAATGTTCGAGTCCGGCCGTAGCACTAATTTTAATTCACTTCTTCAGCTTCCAACGTTATCGTAGATAAATTAGAGACTTAAACGTCTCAGGGAAAATTTAATTTAAGATCAAGAGGAGATGTTTATCGAGGAGTGATTGTCTAATGGTTGACCTCTCATGTCACTACTGTTGGGTGTTGGTTTTATCGTCAATTTGTCATCATTCGAGACAGTAGTGGTTTCGGTTGCATGCTGTCTTACGGTGGGTACGATGAGTGTAAATAAGTAGGATCTCGGCAAAAGCATTCACTATTTTTATATAAACGTACAGCCAGATCCAGCGCTGATTTTACCAAAGCCGTATGGTGAAAGCCATGGAATAGTTAGCAAAGGTAGAGACCAGTCTAATCTTGTGAACGTCGCACGTCGGGCAATTGTGACAAGGGACAAATACACCTTCACCTGAAATTTAAGGTCTAATACCACGCCGTCGTCTGTTCAAGGACTTATGTTACAACCCACAGCTTTCTCAGCACCGTTCCGAAGACTCGTCGCTCAGTCAGTATTGTCAGTAGTGCAAGACTGCCGGCCGCGGTGGTCTCGCGGTTCTAGACGCGCAGTCCGGAACCGTGGGACTGCTACGGTCGCAGGTTCGAATCCTGCCTCGGGCATGGATGTGTGTGATGTCCTTAGGTTAGTTAGGTTTAAGTAGCTCTAAGTTCCAGGGGACTGATGACCACAGCAGTTGAGTCCCATAGTGCTCAGAGCCATTTGAACCATTTGAAAGGCTGAGTCATACTGAATCAACAACCAAATTACCTGGGGATTACGTAACGCTGTCCTGAAAGCAGGGAAAATCGACGCACGGGTATATTCTGACTGCAGACGGGATGCTGAGGGTTTCCCCTCCTTTCCGAGAAAATTCTTCAAGCCATGAAATCGGACTTTGGGAAGTTTAGCTATTGTTAGGCAGAACTGTATATTCTAGGAAGCACTGTACAGTCTGGGAAGAGAGGCACACTAGAAAGAGATGCAACATGGCATTATCAAAGTACCAAATACACACAGGATGAATACTATGCTGCAAGCATCATAATGAGGCTATTTCAGAAAGGGAATCAGCTTTTATAATCACGGGCTAGGTGCTCTTCAAGTAGCGGGGCGGGGCGGCGGAGCTGGTCTACACGCGATCCTGCCCTGGAAAAATGTTCCCGGCTTATCAGCCTTGCAGGATTAGTTGCATCTGAATTACGTCGATTGGACGCAGCTCACGAATTCTGGCAAGCGCAGGATCAGCAACAAAAGCGAAGGAAAAATGGACTGTCGTAAAGCATGAGGGACAAAGCACAAGTTCGGATGGAGGAAGAACTCAACCGTATCTGCATTTCTCTTCAGTGATTTAGAAACCACGAACACCTAAATTTCACATTTCGGATTATGACTTGAGTCCCGGATGCGTGTGTCTTACCTCTGCGCCATCTTGATCGACATGTGCAACGGAGAAAACGTTCACTTTTTGCGAAGTATTCAGATTTTCCTCTGATGACTGGATTAAATTACATGAACCGCCCATTTTTCATTTGTATTGGGTAAAGGCAAGCTGCAAAGAAAGAAAGGAAACAAGCAGGAATCATCTTTGGTCGTAACAGTAAGTAGCACATTGTCGTTCTAACACGGGCGGGAATTACTTTTGGATCACTATGTTGCTATGTACGAGGCTTGGAACTTAAATAGTGGCAAGAGTTACATGTTTGCACCTGTTACTGTGCTTCCAAGTAGTCACCAGCGTTGTGTAGCACCCGTGGCCAGCGATGTGGAAGGCGTGGTATACCGATAGCTGAACAAGTTCTGTTGATGGTGCGAAAGGAGCGGTCTATTGCCTGTCGAATCTCTGGAACAGTTCTGAAGCGAATGCCACCGTCAATGAACAGTATTACTATTCGGTTTTGGAGCATCAACTGCGACCAGCTTTGCGAAAGAAACGGCGACACCTTCTGGGCAACCCACCCATCATTTTGTACGACAATGAGCGGGCGCATACAGCGCAAGCTGTGGCTGCTCTGTTGGTCGATGGGACTGGGAAGTACTGTACCATCCACCACAGGGTGGTGATGTACAAATTGCGTAAGTGCTAGATATATTTTGGAATATTTGAAAAACACGATCCAACTTCGCAAAAAAATTGCACCAACACACCAAGAATATTTCGCTACAGTGGAAAAATAGAAAACTGACGATTATGTAAAGTGTATCTTGCAAATCATGTGAACAGCCGTCTGATGATGAACTTGCCAGTTCGAAACCGGTTACGGCTCTATTTACTTAAATAAATAGCAGTATTAACAGTGGTCGGTTGCTGTCTTCTTCTGTGTAAGAGTCAACCCACCTTAATTGTACACAGCCACAGTCTCATTGTGTGAATTTTAGATAAAATAGCATCATAGTCAACTAGATCCTTCCCTGACATGCCCACATGACCTGGGAGCAGAGGAAGACAATGGGGCAAGCGGCACGGCCAAAGGCAGAGAGAAGGTCGTGGATAGCATAGATGGCCAGAGAAAGGAAGGAGGAGGGTATGAGTAGGGCGAGGGGCAGGAAGAGATGGGAAAAGAGGAGGAGGAGGAGGAGGAGGAGGAGGAGGAGGAGGAGGAGGAGGATGATGAGATGGCCAGAGAGTGGAGTCGGAGGTGGTGGAATAGAGAGGGAGGATGTGGATAGAGATGGGTTGAGAAGAAGGACTTGATCTACAGAAGATTGGAATGGGCAACGCCAGTACTCAGCTAGTAAGGGATAATTTGGTCTAGGGATGTGACTGCCAAAAATCTGAATTTAGTAAATTCAGGCGATATGCCAGTGATACTATACCAGGCCACGTACCCTTTGACTGAATAAAATGGGGATAAGGCTGCAGTGCTTTGGCAGTGTAGCCTACATACCAGGTGTAGAAGTACGAAACCGGAATTTGGTTGCAATAATTACGAGTCTGTTGTTTGAAATGGATAAACAATATTTAAAATAGTCTCCATTGCTATTTATACGTTTCTCCCACCTCTCCAGCAAACTATGAACGCCAAGCCAAAAACACAGCTCTTCTTTTGAGGCGAACCAGTCAGCGAGCCATTTTCGTACATTTTCATACGAACTGAAGCGTCGTTCAGGGAGAGCGTGTCCCTGTGATGCAAAAAAATAGATGATAGTCGGACGGAGCAAAGTTTGGAGAACAACAACATGCCGTAGTGCATGGGTTCCCAAACTGGGGGGCGTGATGATGTTGCAAGGGGGGCGCGGGTGGAGTTAGCGGTATAAACCTAACATTTCTTTTTAATATCGATATTTTAATAAAAATGAATGCGCAGGTATTCATGATAGATTATGGCGCTAAATGCAATCGTTTGGCGTCCCACTTCCCACAATCCTATCTCAATAACCTATCCCAGAACATACCGCTTTTGAAGATCACGTTTAGAATGTCACACACAGAAACTCTCAAAATTACGAAGGCGATATGCCTTAATTCTAATATATCAGATTTGTAAACAACTTACTTCTGACAACTGGAAAATAGAGAAGTCAGGTATTAACTATTCCGTACATTTGTACACATGAACTGAATGTAATCATGTTATAACTTTTAGCCGTAGTAGGCTATGTTCATCAGTGTAATAATCACTTACTCTGCATAACTGCAAAAATGCCGTTTTATTACCCTGTCAACCCTTGGATCCCCTTCTGATGCGATTACAGTGACTTTAATAGACTGTATGCGCTTCAAATGAACTGGCTGGTTCGTAATTTGGACGCCAGGGTCATGCCCTTTGTCACCAGAAAAATGTGCACGACGTGAATGCGAAACAAGTACAAGTGTTCGTTTTGAGCAGAGTACTTCACGCCGTTCTGGAAACATTGTCGTGAGTGCTAACAATGGAACATAACCCAGCTAGGTAGACAATGAAGTCCATTAGTGAGGCTTTTTTTTTTTTTTTTTTTTTTTTTACTGCAGCTCTTTCATTCGGATTACTTATCTGACAGAACAGTTATTTTTCTTCTGCCTTTTTGAAATACGCCCTAATTTCGTTTGAAATTAGTGTACGTTCTTTGCTGCGACAATGCAATGGCTTCTTTTGGCACGAGTACAGGGATAACTGCTTGGCACTGTGCACAGTTTCCAGCGGTGTATGTGTATCCATGACCTTACTTAATTACTGTGAAATTTGACAACCAATTCATTGACGTTATCTCAAAACTTATAACGTTTCATTTATAAGTAACGAAAGATAGGGGGCACGAAAACGATTTTCGCATAAAACCCCAGGCTGCACTGCTCAGAACAGCACCGCAGAACAGGTAGCAAAGTCTAAGGGTGCCTGTGGGCTGTTTCCGCCCTAATCCGGGAAAAGCCCGTTTCTGACCAGCCAACAGGTCGCAGACAGACAGTGCACTGACTACCTGCGCTGCGGCTGGGCTTCCCCGTTCTTCGCCCCCACCCCTCACAGGCAGTCATCTGAGGTGCCGACAGACGACAGTAGCTTTCCTTTATTTCACTTGGTTGCTTGCAGTTGTTGACACATCTGATGTATTGGATTTTGCTGAAATCGCATTGAATCTTTCACAGTTGTGCCTCAGTAAAATCAGTGTTAGTGCGAAATTATACTGTTAACTTCTTTTTACTTCACCGTGAGTGTCGTGAAAAAACGTAAAGATAATGATGATTATATCAAATACGGTTTTGCTTCTATACAAAAAAAATGGTGTTGACCAGCCGCAATGTGTTTAGTTGCTATGAGGTATTGAGCAATGATTCCATGAGACCACCTCGTCTGGAACGCCATTTGTGGGCAAAGCATGGTGCATTGAAAAGAGAAGCTGAAGGAATTTTTTGCTGCAAAATGTGATCATTTGAAGCGAATGAAGTTGGACACTGCTGGATCCTTCCCTCAGACATCAGAAAAGGTACTGGAAGCCTCGTATGAGTTATTGCTACTTATTTCAAGGACCAAGAAAAGTCATATTATCGGAGAGACACTAGTCAAACCCTGTTTGTTGAAAGCTGCTGATATTGTTCTTGGGTCAGAAAGTAAACAAAAACTTTCACAAATACCGCTTTCTGACAATACTGTGAAACGTCGGATTGATGATATGGACGAAGACATACAAAATCTATTAGTTACCCCGCCGTCAAACACTAGCAGTTTTTCGCAATACAGTTAGACGTGAGTACCGATGTTGTGAATTGTTGCCAACTACTAGCTTTTGTTCGCTATATAGAAAATGAAGCAATTAAAGAAGAGTTGCTGTTTTCTACAGAGTTAAAGTCAACTTCAAAGGCAATTCATATAATGGCAGCCGTCTCTGAATTCTTTTGTAAAAATATCATGGCAGAAACTGATAGGCGTATGCACAGACGGCGCCCCGTCAATGCTTGGATGTCGCTCAGGATTCGTGCAGATGGTCAGAGAAAAAAACCCTAGCGTTACTGCTATCCACTGTGTAATACACCGTCAAGCATTGGCAGCTAAGACACTTCCAAAGGAACTCAATGATATCTTGAAACTGTGCATCAAAATCGTGAATCATATTAAAAAGAGTGCGTTAAATTCCAGGTTATTTACGGCTCTTTGTGAAGACTTGAGAGCAGAGTATAAAACACTTATTTCATACAGAAGTACGCTGGCTCTCAAAAGGAAATATGCTAGGAAGATTATTTGAACTTCGAGACAAGTGATGCAGTTTTTGGAAAATAACAAACTGAATTGTATATGGAACTTAGAAAGCCCGGTGTTCATGTTGCATTCGCTTATCTGTCAGATATTTTCGAATCTTTAAACACATTGAATTTGACATTACAAGGTGGAGAGTCAAACATAATTTTTCATCGGGATGTCATCAAAGCATTTACTGATAAGTTGCAACTATGGAAACGTAAAATTTTAGCCTGCAATTATTCCTGCTTTTCCAGATTGTTTGGAATCCTGGAAGAAGCCCGATTTCAAAACAGTTTTAAGGATACTGACACTAAGAGTAAAATATCGAACCATTTGCCGCACCTCATTGATGAATTCGAACGATACTTCCGTAACAGTTGTGATGATAAAATTTATTATAGGTTAGCGACGGATCCATTTCACGTTGACGTGGATGTGTTGCCAGACTACAAGAGCTAGTCTTAGAAATTAAAAATGATTCTGCAGCGAAGTATGACTTTCAGAAGATGGATAAGCCTTTATTTTGGGTGAAATATTTCACGGTGTATCCCAGCACAGCAGAACAAGCACTGAAACTGTATTTACCATTTTCAAGCACTTATTTGTGCGAAAGAGCAATTTCAGCGGTAGTGGTGATAAAAAGTAAGCTTAGAAGCAAACCCAGTATTGCCAATGATTTACGTTGCGCAGTTTCTACTATTCAACCAAGAATTCAAAATCTTGTTAAAAATATGCAAGCTCATCCTTCACATTGATTTATTTGTTTCTTGGCATATGTGTGTGGAAAAAATATTTTTATAATAAATACGTCACATTATAAGAGAACTTGTTATTTTCCTCCAAACTATCCTTACATGTAGGTAATACTGTAAAATTACAAAAAACTATTTCGAAGAAACAATATAAAATAAACATAGTGAATCTGATTTAAATATTAATACTGCGTGTGATCCTTATGGATTCTGATGTTATGTGTGGTATGTTATTTTAACTAATAATAGTATTTCTTCTGGTTGAAGACACAGCGAAAGTTTATCGTAGATATGGCAAGCGAAGAGTAGTCCGAAAATCGTATACTGGTGAAGAAATTGTGTGCAGCAAGGGAATGTAATCAAGGTAAGGAAGTTGTTTTATTCATATTTTTTAAAGTTCTGTGTAGTCTGCAAAATTATTTCGTAAAACTTACTTTTTATTTTTCTTCTGGCTCTGGGAACTGGGCCTTTGTCGCCGTTCAGTAACTGTCGTCGTTGACATGAATGCCAACCTATGCGCAATGACAATGGGGAGCGCTATAGGCGTACAAGTCAGTGATGTTCGTTAACACCGTGACTGAGTGACTATTTTTGATAATGAGTGAAAGTAATAAGCTACACTCAACTTAAAATAATGGCCCGCATCCACTAATCTGCAAAGGTTGCAACATTGTTTCCTTGTTTACCAAGGACTTTCTTTGCTTTAGGAGTGGCTTATAACCACTAGACTAGACTGATGACGTAATAACTGCGACTCATACATTAACAGCCCACCATGTTACATGACGTCACCATCACAAATTTTTCAATAGTTTCTTGATAATTAATAAAAATCTCTATTTTTTGGGGGTGGGGGGGGTGGGGGGAGGGCACGGAAATTTCTTTTCGGCAGAAGGGGGGCGTGACAAACAAAAGTTTGGGAACCTCTGCCCTAGTGTTTCCCAACTGAACGTCTCGACCGTTTCCCTGACCCATTTTGCTGTGTGTGATGGGGCGTTATCATGGAGCAAAATGACTGCCACCTTTTTCCATTTTCCAGTCGTTTTAAACGTAGTGCTCAATTTAAATCGATCATTTTCTGCTGGTAACGATCAGTGCTAACGCTTTCTCCAGGTTTCAGCAGCTCATAATGATGAAATCCTTCTGATCTCACCAAACACACAGCATTGCCTTTTTTCCAAAGCGATTTTGTCTAGCAGTGGTGGAGAAACTACTTTCTTTTGTATCTGGCGAGCAGCATTTCACAAGTGGTCTTTCGATCTGCTTGCTGTCTTTCATTCAGTTCATGCGGAACCCATTTTCCCACTTTCTGCACCTTACCCATACCTTTCAACCGAAGAGAAACGGCTTTCTGCATCACATTCAATGGTTCCGAGAGTTTCTGTTGAGTTTGAATATCATCTTCATCCATTAAGTTCGTTGTCTTCGAACTTTCCGGTGGTTTCCCGCGCCCTCCGTTTGTCGCGTCAAAATCACAGCTTTTGAATTTTTTGAACCACTCGAAACACTGTGTTTTTCCAAGAGCTGTACGCCGAAAGCTTCGACAAGCATTCGATGCGATCTTGCAGCAGTTTTCTTCAAAAGCTAACAGAAAACCAACGCTGTCCGCCAATCGTATTTCGTAGGCACAAAACTCGACATGTTTACGGGTTTGAAACAGATACCGATGTATGGAACGTGGATTACTGTGTGTTGACATTCGTCGCCAACCGTTACAGGAAGCAGATGGCGCTGCAGATGCGGTCCCACGAGCCCTCCACCGACGGTTAGTACCATCTATAGGGAAATTCCGATTTCATACTTCTGCACCTGGTACCACATAATCTCTCAGTTGGAAATAACGGCGTAAGTATAGAGAGCATTTCAGTGTGCCACATAAGCTACGGGGTGCTCATAAAGTCTCTCCGCAGTGCCGTATGATTGTTAGCCTTCCTGTGCTACTTCCCTTCAAGTGGACTCGCCCAACATTCCACTGTTTCGTTTATCTCAGCCAGCGTAAGTAGTATCGTTGGTGTGTGTAGTTACGTGTTGACGTGAACGTGTAAGTTTAGTTCCTTTGTTCGTTTGTTTCGTTTTTGTCACTGTTAAAATGCTAACCATTGAAGAACGTGTGTTTTTAGTTGAACAAGTGTTCAAAGCTGGCGTTAACAAATTTCGAAGTACGGGTTCAGTTGACAGATGCATCGAGAAGTGGTCGACCTAGCGTTTTGTATGAGGATAAACTGCTCGATATCTCCATTAAAATGTCAATGAGTCCGAACAAGTCAGTAAGAAAACTCTCCCAGGAAATCGATGTTAGTATCGGAACGGCCCACACAGCTGTAAGGAAAAAATTAGAACTTTTCCCATACAAAGTGACAGTCGTGCAACAACTGAAAAATACTGATCATGGCAACAGACTGCATTATCGTCAACAGTTCAAACATTTCATTCAACAGAATGGGATATTCTTAATGAAACGTTTTTCACTGATGAGGCGTGGTTTCATTTATCCGGGTACATGAAATCGCAAAATTCTCGTATGTGGAGTACTGCAAATCCCTCGTGTATTCATGAGGAACCACTTCATTCTGTGAAAACAGGAGTTTGGATTGTAATTTCTAGACGTCGGATTGTGGGTCCCATATTTTTCAACGTAACAATAAACGCACAACGATACTGCAGTGATATTCTGTACCCATTCATAGGGGAACCTGTTTTAAGTGAAATACTGAACGGTTATTTTCAACAAGATGGTGCAACCGCGCATATAGTTCGCGTTTCAATGTCACTGCTTGCTGATGTTTTTGGTGATCGCATAATTTCACAGGGTCTTTGGCCTCCACGAACGCCTGACCTAACGCCACCTGACTTTTTCTTCTGGGGTGCAGCGAAAGCAACTGTCTATAAAAACCGTTCAAAATCCATCGATGAATTGAAAATTGCAATATGCACTTTCACTGCTTCTGTTACAGAAGGAATGTTACAGCCTGTGTTTGGAAACAAGGTTAGACGAATTGTGTATTCAACAATAGGGGGGATACTTTCAACATTTAATGTGAAAATTTGTAAGTAAAAATGAATATTCAGTAAATTAATAAATTGTATTTTACTGAGTTTCATTTCGGTATATTCACTGCGGCATACGCCACGCGCGGCTAACAATCATACGGCACTGCGGAGAGACTTTTTGAACGCCCCGTATTACGTCTTCTAGCAGAACACACCGTCGACATCGTCAAGCAGGCCACCACGATAGTGCGAGGAGAGAGAAAAAAAGACCGAGAACTCTGTGACGTCACCCCCCGTGTAGTGATACGTGCTGTCAAATACTGGAGCGGAGCTGGAGCTCCAGGTGAAGGCCACATTCGTCCCAGATGATGAGTGTAGCGGCAGGCGGAAGACAACTGTGATAGCGACCGAGCACTCAGCTGGGGCCGTAATGCAGCGACGTCTGGGGGCTGAAAGCATCTTAACTGGCGTGGCGGGCTATTCTAGCAGCGCCGCGCCTCGATCGGAAACGACGCATTGTCATCCGCCGAGAGGACAAAGGCGGCGCTTCCACGCACTCCTCTGCGCCCTAATAAAAGCTGCTCTTACACCCCGCCTTCCTTTTTTCCATGTAAATCAGTGTTTACTGAAACAGGCACTTACGGAGTCAAATTCTACACTCTGCAAGCGATAACAAACGAAAGCGAACACATCAGTTGTTTCATACGTCGTACACTGACTAATAAATACCAAAATTTAGCAACTAGAGAGTATTCATAAATTTACATTGATAAAAGTGTCTGCGATGAGACCTAGACCATCAGCTTCTTATTCGATTTCCCACAGCATTTATTTCATGGCTCTACTTGTAAAATGTCTGGTTTTTAAGTTACCGCATTCATGAAACCAATAAAAATTGTCGTGTTTCAACTCTCAGACCGTGCATACAGACCCGCGCACACCCCTCTCTGCTGTGCTATAACTAAGTCACGTGACGGAGGGCAACAAGCAGAGTTTCTCTCATTACGCAATACGTGAAGTGGACATTGGCAGTCTCATTTGTAACTGAAATCAAGCGCTGAGTTTTAACAAATGAACGACTTCTTGCCACGTTGTGGCACAATTAACCTAATTTTGTTCTAAATTCCCACCCTTAATGTATAGATTTCATTTTCACATTTGGCCAAGTGAAAGAGTAGCAAGTGAAAAAGTGTAAAGAAATTACAAACCTCAGATCTCTTAGCTGCAACTGGACTAGTGAAATATGACTATATACAAAGCGACAAAAGCACATGGCGTCCCCTACAACGCTATAAAAATGTGTGTGTTGGTCAATCAAGACAGGGAACATCCAGAAATGGGAAAACTGGACAGGCCATTTGGATAACCAGATGAAACATAGAGTTACGACGAACTACATAGATGAGATGAAGGAGCTGAGTTTATGAATAACGTGGTACAAACCAGAAACTTAAGTACTATTTAACAGTAGCACAAGGAAGAGAGTGAAATGTCTGATCCTGCCAAACAGATGGTTATTAAGTGGTGGTGGCCAAAATTCAAAGGAATTGGCCTAAAGGTTGGAGCCATTTTACCCAAACAACACAGTGCAGGCAACAGGAAAGGAGACAATTGGATCTGTCGTAGCTGAAGATTTATCCATCATATGTGAAGAAAGAAATAGGTGCACCATGGGCACAAAATGCTTTTCTTGCGCAGCGTCCTACCACGACAGCTGAAAAACACCGATAAAGCAAGCTGGCTACATATGTGACGACTGTTTGGACATTCCCCCTTCTGAATGTAAGAACTGATGCAGTAGGGTGAGTGAAAGTTAATAAAATTAATGACAATCTTGGGTTGCTCTAATAAAACAATATACTGGTGCAAAAAATAGTGCCAAATTATCTTACCGTATCTTCCTTATGATCAAGTCTCAAATAAAAGCTTTCGCAATATGCACTACTTGGCAAAAAGGGTTTGCATGTACATAATGAAAAGTGAGCGGTTATCACTTTTTTGGTTTATCAGTTTTGGTTCGGATTTTTCTTTAGTTTATGGGCAATTAATCCGAAAGTAACAATACCAACATAGTGCAATTAGAGTTTTGCGCCCTCGCCCATGAGGTTTTCACATTCTTAAAGTCAAATACCTAATACATTCTTATTCGTAAAGTAATCAGATGGCTGAAGCTGTTTTATACACACGAGCGCGATTCTTTAACGAATCGGAGATGGGAGAGGTGTTAGTTACCCACCGCCAAACACAGTACAATGGCTGGCGGAGTAAGATGATAAAGCCGCAAGTGAAGAAGGATTCAATATAATACGTTATTTATTGCGACATAGTCGGTGCCCATGCGGGGCTTTCTAAGTTAATTGCATTTTTGTTGTTGTAAGCCTACGTTAATGAAAGTCTTGCCTTTCGCGGGAGATGCTACTACCGACTGTGCCATCGAGGACGAACTCGCAACCCCCACAATTTCATTTCTGCCAGTACCTCATCACCTGTCTCCCAATCGTGGCACATTCTGCTAGTAGGAAACATATTCATTCGCTGTATCGGTTCCGACTACTATGGCGACGGCATACTATGTTTCTTAACCAAGCAGATTCTTGGAATTTGCGTTCTCCGAAACAAGTCGCATACTAACTTCAGGGAAATGAATAGTCGTCAACTTTATAAGTAACAAGTTCCCCTGGTCTCATCGCTGGAAATAGTAACCACAATCACATCCTCACCTTGACACTTTAATTTAGCGTGCAGCTACGCCGAGAAAATACTCACTGCTGCTGTTGTGGTAAATGTCCAAGGAAATATTTATTTAAAAAAGTTCCCATTAGGTTACGTGTGAATTCAAGGCTGACGACTGCATGGGAACGACCGTGAGCGGTAAGCATAAATAATTTTTGTCAGCTTTTAAAGCCTACTCGGCGACAAGGTCATCGGATACGACGCGTGAAACCGACAATGACTCCGACGCTGGAAGACAACCTCCGGACAGGGGAAAACCCACAGACAATATGCACACAACCAGCTTAATTTCCACATAGAATAGTATTCTCTCTCCACGTGTATTATCCGCACATATGCAACACATTGTTTACACATTTATTTACAAAACGAGTTTTTTTTGTCATCAGTCTACTGACTGGTTTGATGAGGCCCGCCACGAATTCCTTTCCTGTGCTAACCTCTTCATCTCAGAGTAGCACTTGCAACCTACGTCCTCAATTATTTGCTTGACGTATTCCAATCTCTGTCTTCCTCTGCAGTTTTTGCCCTCTACAGCTCCCTCTAGTGCCATGGAAGTCATTCCCTCATGTCTTAGCAGATGTCCTATCATCCTGTCCCTTCTCCTTATCAGTGTCTTCCACATATTCCTTTCCTCTCCGATTCTGCGTAGAACCTCCTCATTCCTTACCTTATCAGTGCACCTAATTTTCAACATTCGTCTATAGCACATCTCAAATGCTTCGATTCTCTTCTGTTCCGGTTTTCCCACAATCCATGTTTCACTACCATACAATGCTGTACTCCAGACGTACATCCTCAGAAATTTCTTCCTCAAATTAAGGCCGTTATTTGATATTAGTAGACTTCTCTTGGCCAGAAATGCCTTTTTGCCATAGCGAGTCTGCTTTTGATGTCCTCCTTGCTCCGTCCGTCAATGGTTATTTTACTGCCTAGGTAGCAGAATTCCTTAACTTCATTGACTTCGTGACCATCAATCCTGATGTTAAGTTTCTCGCTGTTCTCATTTCTACTACTTCTCATCACCTTCGTCTTTCTCCGATTTACTATCAAACCATACTGTGTACTCATTAGACTGTTCATTCCGTTCAGCAGATCATTTAATTCTTCTTCACTTTCACTCAGGATAGCAATGTCATCAGCGAATCGTATCATTGGTATCCTTTCACCTTGTATTTTAATTCCACTCCTGAACCTTTCTTTTATTTCCATCATTGCTTCCTCGATGTACAGATTGAAGAGTAGGGGCGAAAGGCTACAGCCTTGTCTTACACCCTTCTTCATACGAGCACTTCGTTCTTGATCGTCCACTCTTATTATTCCCTCTTGGTTGTTGTACATATTGTATATGACCCGTCTCTCCCTATAGCTTACCCCTACTTTTTTCAGAATCTCGAACAGCTTGCACCATTTTATACTGTCGAACGCTTTTTCCAGGTTGACAAATCCTATGAAAGTGTCTTGATTTTTCTTTAGCCTTGCTTCCATTATTAGCCGTAACGTCAGAATTGCCTCTCTCGTCCCTTTACTTTTCCTAAAGCCAAACTGATCGTCACCTAGCGCATTCTCATTTTCTTTTACATTCTTCTGTATATTATTCTTGTAAGCAGGTTCGATGCATGAGCTGTTAAGCTGATTGTGCGATAATTCTCGCACTTGTCAGCTCTTGCCGTCTTCGGAATTGTGTGGATGATGCTTTTCCGAAAGTCAGATGCTATGTCGCCAGACTCATATATTCTACACACCAACGTGAATAGTCGTTTTGTTGCCACTTCCCCCAAGGATTTCAGAAATTCTGATGGGATGTTATCTATCCCTTCTGCCTTATTTGACCGTAAGTCCTCCAAAGCTCTTTTAAATTCCGATTCTAATACTGGATCCCCTATCTCTTCTAAATCGACTCCTGTTTCTTCTTCTATCACATCAGACAAATCTTCACCCTCATAGAGGCTTTCAATGTATTCTTTCCACCTATCTGCTCTCTCCTCTGCATTTAACAGTGGGATTCCCGTTGCACTCTTAATGTTACCACCGTTGCTTTTAATGTCACCAAAGGTTGTTTTGACTTTCCTGTATGCTGAGTCTGTCCTTCCGACAATCATATCTTTTTCGATGTCTTCACATTTTTCCTGCAGCCATTTCGTCTTAGCTTCCCTGCTCTTCCTATTTATTTCATTCCTCAGCGACTTGTATTTCTGTATTCCTGATTTTCCCGGAACATTTTTGTACTTCCTCCTTTCATCAATCAACTGAAGTACTTCTTCTGTTACCCATGGTTTCTTCGCAGCTACCTTCTTTGTACCTATGTTTTCCTTCCCAACTTCTGTGATGGCCCTTTTTAGAGATGTCCATTCCTCTTCAACTGTACTGCCTACTGCGCTATTCCTTATTGCTGTATCTATAGCGTTAGAGAACTTCAAACGTATCTCGTCATTCCTTAGTACTTCCGTATCCCACTTCTTTGCGTATTGATTCTTCCTGACTAAATGTCTTGAACTTCAGCCTACTCTTCATCACTAATATATTGTGATCTGAGTATATCTGCTCCTGGGTACGCCTTACAATCCAGTATCTGATTTCGGAATCTCTGTCTGACCATGATGTAATCTAATTGAAATCTTCCCGTATCTCCCGGCCTTTTCCAAGTATACCTCCTCCTCTTGTGATTCTTGAACAGGGTATTCGCTATTACTAGCTGAAACTTGTTACAGAACTCAATTAGTCTTTCTCCTCTTTCATTCCTTGTCCCAAGCCCATATTCTCCTGTAACCTTATCTTCTACTCCTCCCCCTGCAACTGCATTCCAGTCGCCCATGACTAATAGATTTTCGTCCCCCTTTACATACTGCATTACCCTTTCAATATCCTCATACACTTTATCTGTTCATCTTCAGCTTTGACGTCGGCATGTATACCTGAACTATCGTTGTCGGTGTTGGTCTGCTGTCTATTCTGATTAGAACAACCCGGTCACTGAACTGTTCACAGTAACACACCCTCTGCTCTACCTTCCTATTCATAACGAATTTTACACCTGGTATCCCATTTTCTGCTGCTGTTGATATTACCCGATACTCATCTGACCAGAAATCCTTGTCTTCCTTCCACTTCACTTCACTGACCCCTACTATATCTAGATTGAGCCTTTGCATTTCCCTTTTCAGATTTTCTAGTTTCCCTACCACGTTCAAGCTTCTGACATTCCACACCCCGACTCGTAGAACGTTATCCTTTCGTTTATTATTCAATCTTTTTCTCATGGTAACCTCCCCCTTGGCAGTCCCCTCCCGGAGATCCGAATGGGGGACTATTCCGGAATCTTTTGCCAATGGAGAGATCATCATGACACTTCTTCTATTACAGGCCACATGTCCTGTGGATACACGTTACGTGTCTTTAATGCAGTGGTTTCCATTGCCTTCTGCATCCTCATGTCGTTCATCATTGCTGATTCTTGCGCCTTTAGGGGCAATTTCCCACCCATAAAGAGAGTGCCCTGAATATCCGCTCCTCCGCCCTCTTTGACAAGGCCGTTGGCAGAATGAGGCTGACTTCTTATGCCGGAAGTCTTCGGCCGCCAATGCTGATTATTTATCAAAATTTAGGCAGTGGCGGGGATCGAACCCGAGACCGAAGACGTTCTGATTATGAATCAAAGACGCTACCCCTAGACCACGGGTACAAAACGAGTGCAGTCATATTTTACTCGCTTAACGTCCAGTGAACAGAATCACACACTTCAGAATTCCGAATTTCGTTTGATAAAAATGTCAATGTCTCACGTTCTTGTCCACTGTTATCCCGCAGGGTTCGGCCGCCACAATCATAAAGCCATTCTTTAATTGCACCTACTCTGTAGCTTTCCTCATCGAAGCCTGTTGTTGTTGTTGTTGGTGGTGGTGGTGGTGGTGGTGGTAACGAAAGGAAGGGAGAAACGTAGTTACAACCTCCATCCTAACCCTCTTCAAAACAAGAGTGCAATCGAGCTTAACTCGCCACCTCGGGCAAGGATGTCGCGTGGCCTCACTCCTAGAGACATTTGTAAGTCACACGTTTAATCACCAGTCTAGCAAACCATGGGCATGATATGGTGACGTAGGTCGCCATCTTGGTACTTTCTGCCACACCTGGAAAAACAGTATAGGCGAAATATTACCTAGGTCCTATGAACTTTTTATGGTCCGATTTCTACGTCTACATTTTTACTCCGCAAGCCACCCAACGGTGTGTGGCGGAGGGCACTTTACGTGTCACTGTCATTACCTCCCTTTCCTGTTCCAGTCACGTAAGGTTCGCGGGAAGAACGACTGCCGGAAAGCCTCCGTGCGCGCTCGAATCTCTCTAATTTTACATTCGTGATCTCCTCGGGCGGTATAAGGCAGGGATACTCCTAGCAAATTCCTAGGGTAGGCAAATGTTTTAATTTTACAAATAAAGTATTTAAAATAATTATTCAGAAAAAGTTCTGTAAACTGAGGAGGTTCAGGCTGATATCCGTGTTATTTTCGAAGTACTCTGATTGTCTCGTAAACATAAGTTGATTCCTAACGCGAATATTACTTCACAAACCTTAGTCAATGCCGACAGAGTGTGGCATGGCTCACGTATTAACGAAAGGAATGTAAGTTACTTTAATACAGCGGTAAGGACTTCCTTCCATGAACCACTGTGCATATTTCTTCGTGTAGTTTTCTAAACGCTATGGCTAACTACGGATACACACAGCTCGGTACAGAACACTTGTCGTAGTCCTCAATATACTGTTTACCAGCCGAGTAGCGCATCACAAATGGATTGAAACAATTTAACGATGGTACAAAGATCCCAATCCGTACAATACACATAAAAGGTTTTTCACTTATGTTTTGCCCATTTTCGGCGTGCACTGGCTCTGTAAAACAAAATTAAGATCGGAAGATAACATAGGGCTTAAGCATTAAAACCTTACAAAACTCCGAAAATCGTAACGATGTAGTAGACTTTACCGATGTTATAGGGTACCAAGTAGTTGTACTGGTGTGCAAATCATCCTCCACCAGTGAGACAATTATTAAAATATTTCGAGCTGTTATGCTTCCATTTTGGGTTTCAGCAAGAAATTAATGAGATCACTGGATAACAGCCCTAAATATTTTATTAAGTAAACCATTTGCACCCGCGAAAGTTTACATTTTACATTTAAACCCTGTGAGCACTGTGTTCCGAAAACCAAAGTTTTTACCAGTACAGCAACAGGTTTGCACTACAGTTGAAAAAGTTGAAATCTATAGAGTTAAAGATTGCAGGAGATTGCTGCTGAGACCAATAACATTATCCCTAAACCGGTGATTGTCGTCTATACACCTGAATGTAGACATAGATTACAGTTGAAACTGCAGAAGTAATGAACACGATACAACATCAGCTTTGACCTCTGATCCCTAACAATCGAGTATGACTATGACGTCACACAATCGAGCGTATGGTTTCCCCCCCCCCCCCCCCCCCAGGATGTCCTTCAAACAACAGACGACAGTGGTACAGTAAGGGTTTTGCAGTGTACCAAAAAATAAAAAAAGATGGTAACAACATATTCTTCGTTAGTCCTCAACTAAACTATCACATTGCAGCCTAACTTAGACATCGGGGTAGGTAAATACCAATTTGTCACTACCCTTTACTGCCAAACCAAATCGTGACGTCGCACTGGTCAAAGCAAAACGGCTGTAAAGGGAACTTCAATACAATCGAAATCGGTAAATCGCGACAGTAAAACCTGTGACTGGTGACTGGTTAAACAGAAGTAAAAAAGGAAAATTATGAAAGTAGTTTGAGCACATTTTAGATTTAGCGTTCTCGGTACCTACCATTTTCAGAGCAAGAGTAATCTACATCCTTTGGTGGCATAGATCTTCCATCCTTCTGCGATCGTAACACGTTCACACCGAAAACTTTCACACCATTGTACCGGCAGCCGAAAGTTTCAGCTATAAAACAGGCCGCAGAAGACAGAACGTCTATTGAATTTTTATCGCAGTGGAGAAGTAACGCGATGAAAGTCACTGGCTCGTTACGTGCGGAGGTGCCACACCGCGGGCAACGAGAGAGTTACGGAGCCGATGCAAATACGGGCAGTGAGATGACAGCCCTGCTCTGCGCAGGGATAAACGCACGCCACGCAGCCAGCAGGAGCCGGCGCTAAAACGCCGGCATGTTGTCCCAGCCACTTGTCACCGGCCCGGAGACGGCAAGCGCTGCGAGCGACTGCCTCGTCCGCTCAGCACTTGTTCGCTTCCTTCCTCCGCCGGCCGCTTATCACTGCCTCCGCACAAAGCGACGCGCCCCGTGCTGGAATTGTTTACGGCGCGCAGGTGGACGGCGTGCACGGCCCCTGTTCCTCCTTTGTACGCGTCAAGGCAACAAACGCCGTGCCGAGGGGGTGGGGAAAGGAAAGCGAAAACAGAAAAACAACACGCGCGACGCTTCTGTCCTGTGAAGCGGTGTCTCCACAAAAGGGTTATCTCGCGAGGAAATTGGACGCGCCGGGCTTACAAGTCCCGGAGAATGAGCGTTTACGTCTAAAAGTGGTTCCGTATGGAAGACGACGTAATAAAACTGTGCTCTTCAACCCTAGAACACTAAAGAGGCGGGGGGAAAGGGGGGGGGGGGTTGGAATTTCACATTGCTACAAAGTTATTAACAACTCTACCACTCCAAACTCATTCAAAATGAATCATGATATACAGATTATGCACTAGTTAATTACAATTATTAAATTTCAAATCCTATGTTACATATGTAAATGATTTGATTAAAAAACAGGAGGAAATAGATCTGGGTAAACAGATTAATACACACAACTTTGGTAATACTAGTATGTAGATAGGAAAGTCGCAGTTCGTAGCAACAGACGGCAAATCATCGAGTAAAACTGCAGTGATATCAGGTGTTCCCCAGGGAAGCGTCCTGGGACCTCTGCGTTTCCTGATCTATATAAATGACCTCGGTGACAATCTGAGCAGTTCTATTAGGATGTTCGCAGATACTGAAATTTACCGTCTAGTAAGGTCATCCGAAGATCAGTATCAGTTGCAAAGCGATTTAGAAAAGATTGCTGTATGGTGTGGCAGGTGGCAGTTGACGCTAAATAACGAAAAGTGTGAGGAGATCCACATGAGTTCCAAAAGAAATCTGTTTGAATTCGATTACTCGATAAATAGTACGATTCTCAAGGCTGTCAATTCAACTAAGTACCTGGGTGTTAAAATTACGAACAACTTCAGTTGGAAAGACCACATAGATAATATTGTGGGGAAGGCGAGCGAAAGGTCGCGTTTCATTGGCAGGACACTTAGAAGATGCAACAAGTCCACTAAAGAGACAGCTTACACTACACTCGTTCGTTCTCTCTTAGAATACTGCTGCGCGGTGTGAGTTCCTTACCAGGTGGGATTGACGGAGGACATCGAGAGGATGCAAAAGGGAGCAGCTCGTTTTGTATTATCACGTAATAGGGGAGAGAGTGTGGCAGATATGATACGCGAGTTGGGATGCAAGTCATTAAAGCAAAGACGTTTTTCGTCGCGGCGGGATCTATTTACGAAATTTCAGTTACCAACTTTCTCTTCCGAATGCGAAAATATTTTGTTAAGCCCAACCTACATAGGTAGGAATGATCATCCAAATAAAATAAGAGAAATCAGAGCTCGAACAGAAAGGTTTAGGTGTTCGTTTTCCCCGCGCGCTGTTCGGGAGTGGAATGGTAGAGAGATAGTATGATTGTGGTTCGATGAACCCTCTGCCAAGCACTTAAATGTGAATTGCAGAGTAATCATGTAGATGTAGAAAGAAAGATCCCTTATCATTTAGCTGCAATATAGCAGGTCAGCAACTGGAAGCAGTTAATTCCATAAATTATCTGAGAGTACGCATTAGGAGCGATTTAAAATGGAATGATCATATAAAGTTGATCGTCGGTAGAGCAGATGCCAGACTGAGATTCATTGGAAAAATCCTAAAGAAATGCAATCCGAAAACAAAGGAAGTAGGTTTCAGTACGCTTGTTCGCCCACTGCTTGAATACTGCTCAGCAGTGTGGGATTCGTCACCTTTATCTAATGTAAATGTGCGCCAGACATCACGCGAAAGACACTGGGGTTCCCCGTAGAAAGCCGTGTCTCCACGCATTGTCTGACCAAAAACATGCACTTGTCTACTGTGTAACCGCTTACGCCTGCACTGTGCGCTCCAGATAGTCTACAGAGAAAGAAAAAAACATCGTATGAGCCCAATAATTGATCTCTATTAATTCTGCTACACTGCTAATAGCCGGCAGCATATACCTGTAACTCGGTACAGAGATGAGAAATTGCTGAACCAGTTTCTTTTTATTGAAGAGTACTCTTTTTCTATATTCACTGGGCCTATGGGTGAGGTTTATCGCTGAAAAAATTGGTTCTCTGTTACAACGGTTGTTTTTCATCTCCTATTTAACTTGATTGTTAAAACCGCTCAAAGCAACTTGTTTCTGAAACAAACGATTTTCCGTTTTTTATTGCTATTATTTCAAGCAAACATTGAAAAAGATTGAAACGATTCTAAGGCTTCGTCACACACTTTCGTTATATGTTTCCAGGTACATCTACATCTACATTTACATTTATACTCCGCAAGCCACCCAACGGTGTGTGGCGGACGGCCCTTTATGTGTCATTACCTCCCTTTCACTTTCCAGTCGCGTATGGTTCGCGGGAAGAACGACTGCCGGAAAGCCTCCATGCGCGCTCGAATATCTCTAATTTTACATTCGTGATCTCCTCGGGAGGTATAAGTAGGGGAAAGCAATATATTCGATACCTCATCCAGAAACGCACCCTCTCGAAACCTGGACAGCAAGCTAGACCGCGATGCAGAGAGCCTCTCTTGCAGAGTCTGCCACTTGAGTTTGCTAACATCTCCGTAAAGCTATCACGCTTACCAAATAACCCTGTGACGAAACGCGCCGCTCTTCTTTGGATCTTCTCTATCTCCTCCGTCAACCAGATCTTGTACGGATCCCACACTGATGAGCAATACTCAAGCATAGGTCGAACGAGTGTTTTGTAAGCCACCTCCTTTTTTGGACTAGATTTTCTAAGGACTCTCGCAATGAATCTCAACCTGGCACCCGCCTTACCATCAATTAATTTTATATGATCATTCCACTTTAAATCGTTCCGTACGCATACTCCCAGATATTTTACAGAAGTAACTGCTACCAGTGTTTGATCCGCTATCACATAACTATAAAATAAAGGATCCTTCTTTCTATGTATTTGCAACAGATTACATTTGTCTATGTCAAGGGTCAGTTGCCACTCCCTGCACCAAGTGCCTATCCGCTGCAGATCTTCCTGCATTTCGCTGCAATTTTCTAATGCTGCAACTTCTCTGTATACTACAGCATCATCCGCGAAAAGCCGCATGGAACTTCCGACACTATCTACTAGGTCATTTATATATATTGTGAAAAGCAATGGTCCCACAACACTCCCCTGTGGCACGGCAGGGGTTACTTTAACGTCTGTAGACGTCTCTCCATTGAGAGCAACATGCTGTGTTCTATTTGCTAAAAACTCTTCAATCCAGCCACACAGCTGGTCTGATATTCCGTAGGCTCTTACTTTGTTTATCAGGCGACAATGCGGAATTGTATCGAACACCTTCCGGAAGGCAAGGAAAATAACATCTACCTGGGAGCCTGTATCTAATATTTTCTGGGTCTCATGAACAAATAAAGTGAGTTGGGTCACACACGATCGCTGTTTCCGGAATCCATGTTGATTCCTACAGAGTAGATTCTGGGTTTCCAGAAATAACATAACAAATCGATGTCAGAGATATAGGCCTATAGTTTTGTGCATCTGCTCGACGACCCTTCTTGGAAACTGGAACTACCTGTGGTCTTTTCCAACATTTGGAACCTTCCCTTCCTCTACTCACAGCCGGCCGCTGTGGCCGAGCGGTTCTAAGCGCTTCAGTCCGGAACCGCGCTGCTGCTACGGTCGCACGTTCAAATCCTGCCTCGGGAATGGATGTGTGTGATGTCCTTAGGTTAGTTAGGTTTAAGTAGTTCTAAGTCTAGGGGACTGATGACCTCAGATGTTAAGTCCCATAGTGCTTAGAGCCATTTGAACCATTTTTCTACACACAATCAAAATATCAAATAAAACACGAAAGTAAAAGAAAACCTAGTGCGCCTGTCGTTTGCTGCTTTCCTCAAAAAATAATGAGGGGTTGAATACTAACACCAGCATTGTACTGATTCTAATGTTTTAATATCTCTGCTCATAAACCATGTTGTACTCGAAAATAGTACCATTTTCTGGGCATTACGAACAGTCAGTGCTAAAGGGTGAAAACTGAGGTTGGAGAGCTCTATGATTCGTGTTAAGCTGTACATTTTCAAGGGCTACAAGAGGATGAAGGCGTATTATGTTGACACAGCTACTATATCATCTATTTTTATTGTTAGCTATAAACGAAATATTTTTAATTTATTACTACTTCCACATCTTTCTTTCTGTTTCATTATTTCATAGAAATGACAGGCAAATAATAAGTATTTGCGTAGAATTTGATCTTTAATAATTTCGAATCAAAAACCTGTTTTTTACTCAAATATATCATTACTTTCTAATTGGAGTTTGACTACAATAGATTTTTTTACTGAAACGTCTTCCCCGAATTGAATTTTCAATGGAGGATGCGGTGTTGGCGTTATTAGCATAATGTCTCTTGAGAATAACTAGGTTTTGCACAGTGTGCTTACTAGCTAATAGACAGACGTGCGAGATGTAAAAGTGTGGCGGATGGCAAGAGATGTGAATCAAATTAATGGTGAGGTTCTTATTAGACACGTGGAAAACTGGAAACGTTGGCACAGAACGAGGGGAAAATGTGGGCGTCTTTTTTTTTCAGTGAGTTTCTAATGTGATACATCGGCAGGGTAACGAGCGCTGTACTCTGGTAATGAATCACCGTTGGGTCAACCTCGCAAAGTTCACACCAAGTGCGCGCCGGAATGGCGGACGCGGTTGTCCTTCCTGACCGAGATAACTTCCCTCGCAGTTTTAATCAGTACGTCACGACGTCCCGTATGAGGTCAGCAACAAATTCAGACTGCGATAAAAGCGCTTTCATCATTTAAATAACAATTACGCAAAAATACTTCCGTACTATCTGTCAGGCGAGGCGATATTTCACGTACGCAGTACAGTGTCCGACGCGATGACGCTGCTCGTGAAATTACACGGATGGCAGTCCGGCTGTCACTGTATTCTTCGTTCTATGCAAAGGGCAAACGCTTTCCCCAGCCACTCAACAGAATAACAAAGGGCGGTAGAGGCCACGGCGGTGGCATTTAGAACAAGGGTGCGGCCAACAGCGGGGGAACAGCCGCGCGGCTAAAGGTCGCTACCTTCAAGGGCTTTAATGTGCTTAATGAGAAGGGAGATCTTGGGTAGAATTCTGTAAATTATACGCTGGTGCACAGGTTTGTCCATTGTTACAATCTCCTGCACTCTACAACATCTACACTACTGGCCAATAAAATTGCTACACCACGAAGATGACGTGCTACAGACGCGAAATGTAACCGACAGGAAGAAGATACTGTGATATGCAAATGATTAGCTTTTCACAGCATTCACGCAAGGTTGGCGCCGGTGGCGACACCTACAACGTGCTGACATGAAGAAAGTTTCCAACCGATTTCTCATACACACACAGCAATTGACCAGCGTTGCCTGGTGAAACGTTGTTGAGATGCCTCGTGTAAGGAGGAGAAATGCGTACCATCACGTTTCCGACTTCGATAAAGGTCGGATTGTAGCCTATCGCGACTGCGGTTTATCGTATCGCGACATTGCTGCTTGCGTTGGTCGAGATCCAATGACTGTTAGCAGAATATGGAATCGGTGGGTTCAGGAGGGTAATAACGAAAGCCGTGCTGGATCCCAACGGCCTCGTATCACCAGCAGTCGAGATGACAGGCGTCTTATCCGCATGGCTGTAACGGATCGTGCAGCCACGTTTCGATCCCTGGGTCAACAGATGGGGACGTTTGCAAGACAACAACCATCTGCACGAACAGTGCGTTGACATTTGCAGAAGCATGGACTATCAGCTCGGAGACCATGGCTGCGGTTACCCTTGACGCTGCATCACAGACAGGAGCGCCTTCGATGGTGTACTCAACGACGAACCTGGGTGCACGAATGATAAAACGTCATTTTTTCGGATGAATCCAGGTTCTGTTCACAGCATCATGATGGTCGCATCCGTGTCTGGCGACAGTGCGGTGAACGCACATTGGAAGCGTGTATTCGTTATTGCCATACTGGCGTATCACCCGGCGTGATGGTATGGGGTGCCATCGGTTACACGTCTAGGTCACTTCTTGTTCGCACTGACGGCACTTTGAACAGTGAACGTTACAGTTCAGATGTGTTACGACCCATGGCTCTACCCTTCATGCGATCCCTACGAAACCCTACATTTCAGCAGGATAATGCACGACCGCATGTTGCAGGTCCTGTACGGGCCTTTCTGGATACAGAAAATGTTCGACAGCTGCCCTGGCCAGCACATTCTCCATATCTCTCACCAATTGAAAACGTCTGGTCAATGGTGGCCGAGGAACTGGCTCCTCACAATACGCCAGTCACTACTCTTGATGAACTGTGGTATCGTGTTGAAGCTGCATGGGCAGCTGTACCTGTACACACCATCCAAGCTCTGTTTGTCTCAATGCCCAGGCGTATCAGGGCCGTTATTACGGCCAGAGGTGGTTGTTCTGAGTACTGATTTCTCAGGATCTAAGCACCCAAATTGTGTGAAAATGTATCACATGTCAGTTCTAGTAATATATTGTCCGATGAATACCCGTTTATCATCTGCATTTCTTCTTGGTGTAGCAATTTTAATGGCCAGTAGTGAATGTTATTGACAACCTGATCATTGGCAATAATATATTGCTATCTCAGTTTGCAGATGATACAGCCTTTCCCACCAGTATTCCAAGACTTTCAAAGCAACGGCAAGTAGGAAGTACAAAGGGTAACTAAACTCTTAGAAGTGCACCGCTGTGTATTTTACACAAGATCGACGCAAGGCTCTTCATAAATTATCATCCAATCCTACTGGCGAAGGAAGGGGACTATCTCGCAGCGACATACGACAAACGACCAATCCAAAAGAGGACCATGGATCCTGGGCTTGGCGAAGACGCTACTGCACTTCTTTCATAGGCATGATCTCGGAACGAGCAAGGAACTACGACTGTACATGGATAGAGTCCTACCTACAGCTCCCCTTGGGGCTTCGCCATCGTTACCAACTACGGCAGACAGGTCGTCCAAAATCTGTGAATTGTCAACGCCTTAAAGATTACAAGAAATGTCGATATTCATCAACAGCTGGACTCAGACACCTTAAGTGACTTTATCAGGCAACGGTCGCGGCATTTATGCTATAAAATAACGTGCGACAAATCATACGACAGTCAGGGATGTGGGCACAACATTCTCCCACTCAATAAATCACACGAAGGAACCAAGATCTTTCACTGAATGAATATTATGGCACGCTAATTTTTATGACTGCCGAACGTTTAACTATTTGAATTAATTATACCGTTGGAATAGGATCTCAGATGGCCCATGCGAAATCCTTTGCACTGTATGAATAAAGGCGTCTACCCGACAACAAAACACAGAACAAATACGTAGAACCGGAAAAGGGGCAGCGATTGGACTTCAAAGAAATAGTTCAGATGGCTCTTAGTGCTATGGGACTTAACTTCTGAGGTCATCAGTCCCCTAGAACTTGAAACTACTTAAAACTAACTAACTTAAAGACATCACACACATCCATGCCCGTGGCAGGATTCGAACCTGCGACCGTAGCGGTCGCGCGGTTCCAGACAGCAGGGCCTAGAGCACCTCGGCCGGCGATTGGACTTCAAAACCACGGGAAAAATATATAAAAAATAAGAAGGTAAAAATATTATAATGAATAAAAACTATTCTGCTACTAAAGACAAACATACCTTACAATAATACTCTTAGTATCCGCAACCATTATGGCCACTCACGTAGAGGGACGTTACCACGTACCATTGTGCTCCGTAAGCCGCAGTACGTTATGTGGCGAAACAACAGCGTTACTCGTTGTTTCATCTGCAGATGGTGCGTGGGAAAACCGCCTTCCTTTAAGCCCCTGTTACGGCCGTAGTTTCCTTAATGTTGCCATCGTAAACTTCAGACGATATGCGTGTGAGCCGTATTAACACAGGGTGAAACACCTAAAACTTGCTGCGCGATTATTACGGAAATGGACGGGGCTTTTGATGTACGGTTTTCACAGAGCAGATTGGTAATCAACAGCTCGTAATTTTAGACAATCAATGGACTGTACTAACACTTAGAAACTTTATTTTTGTGCAAACATGCGTTCCTGAAATGGAACAATGGCTATTGGCATTAACAAAGTAAAAGTAGGTAAATTAGAATGTCAGTGGTGTTTGTTGTAGGATTCTAGTGCGAGTCGTTTACGAGATACCGTATTTGGGAAAGTTCCCATAATAACACTCATACAATAAATGTGGTAGCACACACTAAAAACAACGCAAGCGCACACACTAGTTACGTAAATTCTGACCTGTGACGAGACAATTGACCATCAGAGATTGTGTTCAAAATGACCACCGCCAGCGGCAAAACAGGCTTCCCGTCTGGTATGGAACGACCGCTGCATGCGTGCTAGCATTTCAGCGGAGATGTCCGAGCAGGCTGAAGTAATACGTGTATAAATGCATTCATTGAGCTCGTCAGGTCAGGTCAAATGTCAAAGCCATGCTGATAGTTTTCTTTGACTTTGGAGGATTAGCTCATGGTAAATTCGTGCGACAGGGATAAACGGTTAATCGATGGTACTACAGGGACGTGTTGCAACGCCTGCGAGAAAATGTGAGAGCGGCCTGAAATGTGGCGAGACAATTCACGTCTCTTGAATCACGATAACGCACCCGCGCATTCTTCCCTGTTGGTGCGTGACTACATCACAAAAAACCAAATCACTGTGCTACCTCATCCTCTCTAGACCCGGTCCCTGCAGACATTTCCAAAGTTGAAAAACCCGTTGAAAAGACGAAGATTTGCAGCGATAGACGAGTTGAAGGAAGACTCGCAGTTTGTGCTTCGCGCGATCCAACAAGAGGCGTACCAAGACTGCTTCCGGAAGTAGAAACGTCGTTGGGAGCGGTGTATCAATTGTGGAAGAGATTTTTTCGAAGGAGACCATGCACAGTAAGTAAACGGTAAGCGTTGAACGATTTTGTGGACAAAGTTCCGGAAATTTTTTGAAAAGACCTCGTAAATGCAGATACCAGCAGAAGCCTGTAGGTTGCGTGTGCAAAGTCCGCAATAGGAAGTGTAAGTCGTGGTCAGACAGTATTCTGTCTATTTGTGAGTGCATTATGTCGGAGCTAAGTGAATTCGGTCGTGGGCAAATTATTATTATTATTATTATTATTATTATTGTTATTGTTGTTGATGATGATATTTGGCATGTGAGACTGTCAACTCTGCGATTATCGGCACCAGTATAAATTCCCAATCTTTCCACTGTCCAGTCTCGCCAGTTTTCCCGAACGACGACGAAAGGATAACGACAATGCGCACGCGCGCGCACACCTAGCCCCCCGGCGGAAAACATCCCCGAGCCGGCCGGGAATAGAACCAGGGTCCCCGTGATCCGGAGGGAGCAAAGATAGCCACTAGATCACGAGCTGCGGACATGTTGGCAAACTGTTGGTGCTCCTTAACGGAAGCAGCCGAAGTGTTTCAAGAGGCACTGTATCGAAGATTTAGATTTAGACACACACACTGTCAGCGGCTACTCCGGACCCAGTGAAACCAACATAATATTTAACACATTACTTCATCTGTGAAGTAATCAGACACCAGACGTTTCCGGCTGTGTTATAAATGGGGAGTTCCATTCTTTAAAGAATCAGTGTTTGCAGGGGGGAGGGCAGTGTTACGGATAAGAAGGCTAATGCGTTTGCGCCAAGTATAGTTTCCAGCATAATGTCTCGTTGACCGTGAAGTTATACTGTACGAGACACACCGGCTACAACGCTCGCAGACGGTAAACTTCGCATTGTGTCTGAAATTCCGCCGTCAACGTGTTAAATTTCTCCGACTTGGCTTTGCAAAGAATGCCAGGCGCAGCTCGACGTCTTGAATACTGATGCTGATCCTTGAGCTTTCAGCTGAGGACGCAACGCAAACTTTCACACCGTCAACGGTAGAATGCGCGCGTTTTGTTAACGAGTCGTTTCCTGAATTCCGCAAATGCATGACGTAAGCTGCGGAAAATGTGCGGAATTACAACGTTTAGTTCGAGTCAGCTGCAGCAACTACAATATATGGACACTTTCTGACGTAAAATGTAGAAGTAATCTATCTGATCGCTAACCGCGAACAGGTACGTTATAAAAATGTCTCGACGTAGTGAACCTTTCGGGGCCGCAAGATATTATCTACAGCATGCCACAAATGGTAGACAGCTCTTCCGACGTAAAAATTCGGAAGAAGCGGGCTGATATCTGTCCTGTCTTACTGATTTAGGTTTTCTTTAGTCTCGTCAAATTAGATCTCAGTAACGCTGATATGCTTACTTAAAAAATGTCATGACCTAGGAACCGCTACCCTTATTCAGCCGGGTTGTAACGGTCTCCAACTCTGCCAATACAGACATTGACGCTGTCAATCATTCGCACTATCTAAACGTCACACCTAAATATGCTGCATGTATCTCTGTGTAGTGTGCGACAGTAGTCGTTTGTGACAATATATGAAGATACTAAAATGTAGACTTTCACGGCCGGAAATATCATGTCCATTATAATTATCCGGGCTGTTATGCCGTGGTCGGTTGATGAATTTGGTCTCAATTCCCAACGTTTCGTCTCCGACTGCGGGAGACATCTTCAAGGGGGTCCGTAGGTCGATGGGAGGTCCAACACACCCACTGGCCAGTCGAAACGTTGGGAATTGAGACCAAATTCATCAACCGACCACGGCATAACAGCCCGGATAATTATAATCGACAATATATGAAGAAGTCTAGAGAAATACCCCTCTGGTGGTGCTGTTTCTTTGAGAGAAAGAAAAAAAAAAGCATCTCGCTACATTCGCACAGGTATTCCTCTCACAAGGGGAGGCCGCCAATTGTGAAATTCAGATTCGATTCATACTGCGCATAATAAAAGCTCATGGCCAGAGGTGTAATGTGGCAAAGCACCAAGATGCACTTCTCAGCCGTTGTCGAGAAAATCGACAGTTAAAAGAAACCGTTGCGGTGAAATACTCTCTACGATTCATAATTTTCTACAGCGTCATGGCGCAGTGGTAAGCGCTCGGGTTCGTAATCCGAAGGTCGCCGGATCGAGTCTCACGCCATGCAACCTTTTTTATTATTAGTTTTTTGTAATTCACACAGATATATATATATATATATATATATATATATATATATATATATATAACTAACTATTAATGAATTGCTTATGCATGTTGTTGAAGGCGGATCGCTCTCCAATTGTACCGCCTCCATTTTTCCGTTTTTTTAGCAGGGTGTACCAAAGCTCTCCCGTCCGCATCTACCTTCTTTCGAAGTTAGCGGGTAACTACGCTGTTATGCTGCGGCTCGTTTCGGCCCATTCAACATCTGTCGTTCAAGTGTAACGAGAGAGTAACTGAGTTTATTTTTCATACCCGCCACAGCAAATTTGTGTTCGTGGGGTCTCTATTCTAATTCGAACGTTTGACTTACGCTATACGTATTCGTTTCGGAATATGGTCTCTACGTCTTCCGTTAACTATACGTGGTTAACATTATGAAGACAATAACATTTGTGAAATACAACTTTGTTTGCGGAAAACATAATGATGTTCGAAGTCGCCAGTTTTTCCACGACAAACGACTTTCAACAACTTATTATATGCATAATTGTTCCAACTGATTGCCGGGAATTTTATATATATATATATATATATATATATATATATATATATATATTTGAATTATAAAAAACAAATACTAAAAAAAAGTTGCATAGCGCGAGATTCGATCCGGCGATCTTCGGATTACAAACCCGAGCGCTTACCGCTGCGCCACGACGCTGTAGAAAATTACTAATCGTAGAGAATATTTCACCGCAACGGTTTCTTGTAACTGTCGATTTTCTCGACAACGGCTGAGAAGTGCATCTTGGTGCTTTGCCACATTACGCCTCTGGCCATGAGCTTTTATTATGCGCAGTATGAATCGAATCTGAATTTCACAATTGGCGGCCTCCCCTTGTCAGTGAAATGTAATGTCGTTACTTCTCCGGATAGTTTCGGAGCCTTAAATAGAGGGTTACACGGTTTCTCATAGAAGACTTGTTCGGGAAAATTCGTATTCGCGTAACACTCCGATCATCACTCGTGTTCGATATCCCGGCTTAGAAAAACATTTTACGGATGTACAAATTCTCTCAGCTTTCGAGCTTGATTACATTTGAGTAGAAATTTGGGCTTTCGCAAATGGCTCTAAGCACTATAAGTCTTAACACCTAAGGTTATCAGTCCCCTATACTTAGAACTACTTAAACCTAACTAATTTAAGGACATCACACACATCCACGCCCCAGGCAGGATTCGAACCTGCGACCGCAGCAGCCGTATGGTTCCGGACTGAAGCACCTAGAACCGCTCGGCCACAAAGGCCGGCGGCTTTCGCAGCTTAGTTCGTTTTCATCGGGAGACAACTGCCCGATCGTACTACATATAATGCGGCTAGCGCACATTGTATAAAAGTTGTTTCAAAACAGATTTTTTTTTGTTCGTCTCGATTGCTTTAATTTTTTAAAATGACCGATTTCCGTGCAACATAAATCATCCTCAGATTAGATTCTATCAGGAGAGTGACCCGACCAGCTTATCAAAATTTACATAGTGCGCCACACGATATCCCTATCTTCTGACGCAACATGTAAAATTTCCTGGTAAGTTGGACGGGTTATTCTTGTAACAGATACAATCAAATCGGAGAATGGTTCCTGTTGAACCGAAACCGGTCATTTTAAAAAATTAAAGCAATCAAGTCGGTCAATAAAACCTGTTTTACAAGCATTGATTGCCGATTTTCGCCGAGGACCTGATGTCAGTCTTTAGAAGATGTTTCCGTGATAAACTTTAGATGCCGAACCTTACATGGTTTCGTACAGCATACACATTCCTGTATAGGTCTGGAGTTTTACAGTTTCCTAATTACCTACCTGCCTGCCGCAGTGGCCGAGCGGTACTAGGCGCTTCAGTCCGGAACCGCGCGACTGCTACGGTCGCAGGTTCGAATCCTGCCTCGGGCATCGATGTGTGTGATGTCCTTAGGTTAGTTAGGTTTCAAATGGCTCTGAGCACTATGGGACTCAACATCTTAGGTCATAAGTCCCCTAGAACTTAGAACTACTTAAACCTAACTAACCTAAGGACATCACACACACCCATGCCCGAGGCAGGATTCGAACCTGCGACCGTAGCAGTCCCGCGGTTCCGGACTGCAGCGCCGGAACCGCTAGACCACCGCGGCCGGCTTAGTTAGGTTTAAGTAGTTCTAAGTCTAGAGGACTGATTACCTCAGATGTTAAGTCCCATAGTGCTGAGAGCCATTTGAACCAATTACCTACCTACTGACACACGCCCCTGGGTTGCTTTAGATTCGAAGAAGCCCTAAGTGATCGTTTCTGTAAGGAGGTTTCTGCGTTTAGCTGAAGTAAACCACTCACACTATCGCATATTATGTAGGTCCACGATAACAAATTGAAATATAGAATTATTGCTACACAGGTCTAAGTCACAATTCTACCTACAAAACTACTAATACAATTTCTACAGCCACAAGCGGGAACTGACGTTTAAACAATTCATACATGCTCCGGACCCATACTATAAGTAGCTAGCGCTAATGAATGAAATGCATACGTACTCACGAGTGACATGCGGTACTGTATGTCAATAGTTTCAGTTCGTTAAGGACGACTTGGCCTAAACCCTTTTATGGATCTGGTTTGCGTAAACTAAAACTGCGATCCGGACGGAACCCTGCAATAAAAGTGCCGCTATGATCGCGGAATCGAACACGGGTTTCATGTCAAAGTTATCGTTTCACTTTATAGATCCACACTGTTACGGCTGGTAATTTCGGCTGAACTTCATATTCGCGCTATAGCTGCACCAAATTCTGTTGGCTTAAGATACTCCATATACAGGCAGAATATACACATTAATTACCAAGCTAATGTGTCGATATATCAAGCCTGAATCGGTCGCAGGTAGCTTAAAAACTGATTGGGGCTTAAGTAATAATAATGCAATACTAATAGTAAAAAAAAATAGTGTTTTAGTGTGGAGATATATGGATAATTAGGGTTATAAATACAAAATCTGGAGTCATAATTACGAAGTTACAGACGTGAAGTTTCAAGAGACCAGCATGGGAAACGTTAGCCAAAGGAGATGATCATACTCTCAAAAGTGTTTAGGAATAGTACAATACTGCACAAAACCTGACAGTTGCATGCGGAATGGGAACCACTTAAATTGTTCTTAGCGACTGTGGACACCGCTTCAAAATAAGTCATCGCCGTCACACCTCTTTGGTGCCATTGACAAAGATATCACCAATCAACAAATTCTCATTTTCCTTACTACGTTACAATCAGTCTCGTTTTTCCATCTGCTGCAGAGGCGGACGGATCGACAGAAATTACATTTGTCGTGTCAATACCGCTAAAAATTCTACAGTAAGGAAGATATCGGGCCGTAACGAAACACTTCGGTTTACAAATTAATCAAACTTTAAAACCTTTATAATGTTCGGTGTATTTCACCTGCATTTCTCTGGCTCCCTCTAGAAAGACGTCCGTCCAGCAGACAGGTTTTCGGGTACAACTACTCCTGTAACTTCAAAGCGAGTCAAGGCAGGAAGTTGAAGTGGCGGTCAGTCGTTGCAGATTCTACTGGGCCGGCTTTCAAAAGGGGCATTCACTGCTCTGCTCGATCCCGAACAGTCAGACGATACAAACGACTACGTGCCCAAGTTGATCAGGTGGTGAAGGTACAATGGTTGAATTCTTTACGGTCAACATGTTACGGGTAGTAACTTTCGAAATGTGATTTAAAACGCGGTTCACAATTACCCATTTCAGTGTTTCGAAACATACATTAATTTTGAATATTAATTTAAAAAACGAAAGTTGTACCGCACACTGTGTGTCTTGCCCATAGAAGAAAACTGTTAGCGACTAATAAATTAGACGTTCGAGTACAAGCCACACTGTACAGTGTGGTATCCATGGACCCAAAGCGCCTTGTGAAATATAAATACAGCTACATTATAATACATGTTATAAGGAGTACCAGGTAACTCCAAATCATAACAAACAGCCACATTAGAAACGATGCAGCTAATACAACGAAAGCCCCGCTTGATACGGGCAGTCGTGATATTTAATGAATGAATGTTTCGAGGTACAGAAACTGGTTTTCGGTACATTATATTCTCTACCGACATAGTGAAGATGTTTTTTTATTTATTTTTTTCTTCGCGGTTTCCGTCAATGTCCTCAGTGATATTTTTCGTAAAGTAATAGCAAAATGTAAAGTTCAAAACAATGTCTGCACAGCACATTGTGGGCTCCGTTTCTTTGTAAATATATATTTTAGTACTATGACGGAACCTGTGTTATATATCTAATACTTGGGCCTCGGGTTTGGCATATTTCTCGGCGGTTTTTGGACATTGAAACATGCTGATTCATTTTATTTCTCTTCTACGATGCTGTTAAAAACATCCTTCCATTTAAATACGACATAATCGCGTCAGTATCTGGACAGAAGCAATACAGTCTTTAGTACCCGCACGGAATATCCACTCACTAGGTGCTGCTGTTTTACTGCTCAATATTAACGGGTTGCTATGCACAAACAAGCCTATCCTGAACTGGATAAGCATCTTAGTGGCTCAGGTAAGTGTAAAAACAGCATTTGAAATTGAAGGGTTCGGCCCTCGATTGATAATTCAGATTCTTTCTCGTTGTGCGCTAGGTGACGACGAAACATAAAAATATCACGTACGTGAGAAATGCAGGTCGGAAAATAGCATTTTCCTCTTAACTGGCTTCGTGATACATAGGCTGCCGTAAAGTTCAAATGGTTCTCCGGGTTCGTGACTACAGCAGTGTCAAGCAAATCACGGTAAGAAAGGAAAACAGATCAAATCGTCTAGGTGACTTTTAGTACCAGAGTCGATAAATTTTCCGGTAAGACTTGCGTTTGACAGTGCTCAGTGGTAATTTTTCTATACTATAATACTAAGTTTCAGAAACTACATCACGACTTTCGTTGTTTATAAAGAAAAGTGTTTTGAATATGGGGCGAATATTTTCAGTGAAGGATTATGACTAATTTAGAAGTAGCTGAAACAATCACAGAGTAAGGAGCACATAATGACGTGTGTTAAATGCGGAAGGAATGCTACTAAAGACAATCCTACAAATCGTACAACGTTACGGATAGGTTTGTTAACTTCATTTCATATTTACATTCACTGGCTTGCCATCGCACAACCACAGTATCAATGTACGACCAGGATTTCGCATGGAGGCGAGACAATGACTTTGCGAATTTTCCGTCTACTGAAACCACGTATTTCAATGATTGCTTAGTTTATGTGCCGTTATCTGCACATACTCCTTTGTTCCATCTGCTGGGCTATTTCGCATGGAGGCGAGACAATGACTTCGCGAATTTTCCGTCTACTGAAACCACGTATTTCAATGATTGCTTAGTTTATCTGCCGTTATCTGCACATACTCCTTCGTTCCATCTGCTGGGCTGGGTACCACGCGTTTATTTTTTCTTTGACAAGAGGACGAGTACGTCTGTCGCAGAACGTGTCTTCGAAGTCGCGCGTTTTGTCATCGTGCGAAGTAGGATCTTCATTCGTTCACGCCTGCTAATGATGCAAACGGCAGAAACGAATTAGCTGGAGAAAGTCATATTTTAAATATTATATGAAAATTAAGGCGACAGTATTGTTGTCCATCGTACCTATTGGGCATCTCGTAGTACAAGCGTTTTAAGTTGACAGTCTAACAACGATCATTACCGCAACGAAGTACTTTGTGGCCTTGTAACATTGTGCAAAAGGGGGTTTAATTTTTGGTACGCAAATTACCTTCGTAACAGTGCAGCTCGTACGTCGACTTTGTGTATTACGCACTTCATGGTATTATCATCAGGAATGGATGAACACTACCCAAGATGAAATTAGGCTAGCCGGCCGCGGTGGTCTAGCGGTTCTAGGCGCTCAGTCAGGAGGCGCGCGACTGCTACGGTCGCAGGTTCGAATCCTGCCTCGGGCATGGATGCGTGTGATGTCCTTAGGTTAGTTAGGTTTAAGTAGTTCTAAGTTCTAGGGGACTTATGACCACAGATGTTGAGTCCCATAGTGCTCAGAGCCATTTGAACCATTTTTTGAAATTAGGCTAGGTTGGTTTTTTCGTGTCGCACTATTTATTTTTTGCAATATATAATTGACACTGGCAGTTACAAGGTAATCGCACATTGTTCATAGAAAACTGGTAACTGCTGCAAGCAATGGCTTGAAAATTGACTTTAATTTTTTTTGTATAACTAATACGACAATTAAAGGGCCGAAACAGCTATCAAAGAGCTAGAAATTCCAGTTACTTGTATTAACGGCGTCAACCCCGGGCCCCTTCCTGAGTACGTAACATGTTCGAAATTTCTTGCACACATCAGCTACATTTGGTGGCTCCCTTGGATGTGTTTGGTAAAATTGTATTTTTAGGTCTAGAGGGACACGTACGGCCAAAGCGGAACAACCAATCGGTCAATTTTCTTCACGGAAAATTATATCATTTTTAATCTCAACCACGCCTGTTTTGGTACAGTTGCACCACGGGCAATAACTTCTTGCATTGTTACAAGCTTAACGTAAGCTGAATGTGCCACGTAACTGACAACATGTGCCGTATGTAAAGAGATCAACTTTATGATGTGTAGGCAACGTTAACCAAAAGTACGCTGATGAACTGTTACACGCAGCACCCAGCGTCATCGCAAAACATCGCTTTCGGCCCCCACTGTCAATAAAATTTTATTACAAGTAATTTTATTCGCCTAATCAATAGAGCAACGTCCAAACTGATCTGTTGTGGTATTCTGGTCTATAATTTTTGTTGAGTGTTACAGCAGAACATGAATAGCCGGTGTTACCGCAGCGACCGAATAAGAGCGGCGACTGTGAACCGCTTTTACGGTGACGCCACAATCCCGACAAACTGCAACGCTACCCCGTCCCTTCTGGCAACGATGTTCGACGCGTTCTGCTATCCTCATCAATGAATACTGTATTAATTTTGCACTGAATTGCTCTACTAAGTGGTTGCATGTGAAACAACATGTAAATAATATGCCATATCCTGCTTTATAGTAAACGACAACCGACTGCACTCCCGAGACATCGAGTACTCCCTACGCCGGATGACTTTCACGATTAACGACACCACGATTATGACGACGACTTTTCCCGTTGAAACTGAGCATCGCATGACGCAACCCATCGGAACCATTGAGACAAAACTTAGATTACACCGCAGCACCAGTGTGACTCGCGAAGACAAAGTAATTTACTGGGTAGGGGTTGCGTATTGACCCCTGGCTGTCTTTCCCACGGGTGATGTACATAATATACACCAAAGTACGCATTGGTCATATGCGTAAGACAGCATTTCTGAATGAACCTTGAGGTTCTACTCAGTTGCAGTAACGAATGACTTTTTCCTACGATATATTCATATCGAAATTAGAAATGGCTGAACCAATTAAAAACCATGTCTCACATGTCATAACGACATATTAGATGTGGAGGCAAATTTCAAAACTACGTACGGAAAGTGATAAACGTTTAGTAAGTTGTCACAGCCAAGTGTGTACACGCGGGTGGCAATACCACGCTGTAACTTTTAGTGTGGTATAAGTGCATCTTGAGCAGGTGACAGCCCATATCTCGCAAATATTTGGAACAAGTCACACTGCCAAGAGCTGGTGATAAAGTAACTATTGTCTAGACCGCGACACTGGATCATCATCCCCCCCCCCCCGTCCCCTAAAATCTTTGTTATTGTGACAAACTATCGTAGGCGGGAAGTTGATCTGTTTGCGAGTTGGAGGAGACAAGGGATAAATGCCAAATAAACTTTGTGGTGACAATCTGATCTGTAGCACAGTCTAACGTTTATGTCTGCGCCATATTTAATGCTCTTTGACATGCTTAACGCTATTTCGTCGTAAAAACTAACGCTGCAAACTAAATATAAAAAGCCTGTATTGAGCAATGGGCAAGTCTCCAACAAGTGTTCCGTTGCGCATCATGTACGTCAGTTAAGCGAGAGATCGCGAGATCGAATATAGGTCGGACGATGGATCTTTCAATGTTTGTTTTAGCCTAGGCTTCACCTCTCAACGGCGTGAGAAGTCGCCAGATACGACACGCGGTCCGGATTCCACGTTAAACTGTAGGTCCCCCTCGCCAGTTGAATAACTGGGGTACGTTACAGACATGCAAGTCGCCGAAGTGGCGTCCAATTGAAAGCTCTGAACCAGGCCATTGAACCGTAAGAAATTTTAATAATTCTGATTATGATGCCTACACCATACCTGTTTACTGGTTGTTTCTATCATCTGTTCATCTTCACGTTACCCGTTCCGACCATAAAATTTTTATATCTGAAAATGATCATATGACCGAAACCTGTAGTTAATAAGAGATTTATTTATCAGTAGCTTTCGGCGGTTTTTAGGGTTCCGAGTCTCAATTGGAAAAAAAATAAAAAAACCTGGAACCGTTGTAGGATAACTTTTTCATGCGTCTATTTTCTGTCTGTACAAATGTTAGAAACCCATCTTTTCACGAACAGGCAGAAACATCAAGTTGAAATTTATGTCACATACTAAGGTCTACAGGCCCTTGACGCAGTGAAAAAGGGAAGCATCTGAGTTTGTGAAAAAGGAAAGCAACTACGTCAATGCAATCGGCCATTTACGGCACACATTTTCATACTTAAGAACTCGCTCGCTCGCTCATCACAACCTATAGAGTAGTTCTCGTTGATCTAATATCACAATGCAACAAAGGAAAAACATTCAGAATTAGTCAATTTGTAATCGTATCACAAGAAAATTTTTAGTCGTTTATTATCAGGTCCGTCTGTTAAGATGATTTTTTCTCAGGAACGAGTAGACCTATCAGGCTGAAATTTATGTCGCATACTTAGATCTATGGTCTCTTGGCGGTATAACAAACGCTAGCTTTCAAGTTAATGCAGCCAGAATATACTGCCATTTATGTAACGTATATTGATATTCGAAAACTCACTCATCAAACCTTATAGTGTATTTCCCGAAGGTCTAGAATCATGGAATTTGGCAAGAAGTAAGGTTTCAATGTATAATCAAAGGAAAAATCCAAAAATTGTTAATTTGTAATTACATCACACGAAAAAATGTTTGTTTTTAGTTATCGGACGTGAAATTAAAACATTCTCGGAAGTGTTGGAATTCCTGAGGCCGATATCTTGCCAGTATCAATATCGATTACAGGCAAAAATCGTCGAGATTTTCTATTCCGAGAGTGGATGCAGTGTCTCTACACTTGATTATACTCTCATTGGAGGGTCAGTATGAGAGTCCAACTCACACTTTAGCCGATTTTTTTTTTCAAGTTAGTATGGTTTTATTGCAAAGGCAATATCGCAGATGCATCTGAGATCCAATCGGGCGATATGTCTGTCTGGTCACGAGCTCGAGGGGTATCAGTGCCGGCAAGGGTCCACGGTGCAGCAGGGTCCAATGTTTACAAACATGCGGCGGCACTGGGAGCTTTACCTTGAGGTTGTGGGCGATCTGCCTGATGTAGTAGAGGTCGAGGTCCTGGAGGATTTCGATGCGCCCGCAGTTGTCGGGCGGCGGCTGCAGGTGGTTGCCGTTGGGCGAGTGGGCGCCCTGCGAGAGTGGCCTGGCGGCGGATCGCGCGCCCCCATCCCGGAGGCTGAGTGCCGCCAGTGGCAGGCACGAGTCCATGACGGCGGCGGCAGGCGGAGCACGCGGTCGCGTAGCGTCGTCGCCCTTCTTCAGTCACATCACAACGCGGCCCCGCAGAAGAGTCGGCAGTCGGCGCGCGCGGGCGGCTCGCTGCGGTGAGGTGTCACACGCGTCCACTTGCGACGGCGGCTGGGCGCAAACTGAGCTCGCCCGCTCGCCGCCCAGCTCGAGCTTTGCGCGGCCGCCGCTCGCGGCGCTGGCACCGCCTCCGACGTCGCGCACGGGCCGCCCTGTCACGCGAATGAGCGGGCCAGCCGGGGCCACTAATAACGTTCTATTACCGCTCACGCGCTCTCGGAATCCAAATGAGAAAGGACTGGCGCCGCCACCGACGTCTAGGCTGTAAGCAACGAGGTCTTCTCCGTGCCAGCATCTTCCGAAAGACGTAAACACACGCCTAACGCTGGGAGCATCGCCCGCGGGGAGTGCTTGCTTACGGTGCACGCACAGTAGCACGTCGCAAATTCTGTCACCTTTTATTTATTTACTAGCTGTGTTGTCCGCCCCGTTACTGAGTGGTCGGCGCATCTTACTGCCATGCAGCAAGCCTAGGTTCGATTCTTGGCTGGTTCGGAGATTTTCTCCGCTCGGAGATTGGGTGTTGTCCTCATCATGATTTCATAATCAACATGCAATCGCCCAGTGTGGCGTCATCTGAAAAGACTTGCAAATTCCCCAGGTGCGGACTCCAGGGCATCAATGCCATACGATTATTTCATTTCACTGCCTGAGTACCCGGCATTGCCCGAGTATGCATTTATTCCAGTCTTCCATTAGTCCATGTCCTCCTTTCTCCTATCTCTCTGTCCACCTCATCTAACTCCACTTTCTGCCCACCTCTTCCTTCACATCTCTCTGTTCAACTTCTCCGTTCCTCTCTCTGTCAATCTCCTCTGCCACCCCCCCCCCCCCCCCACAATTTCTCTGCGCGTCTTCCTCTTTGCTTTCTCTGTCCATCTTCTCCTCTCCCCTCTGTCCATTTCGCCCTGCCCTACCTCATTTCATCTTCTCCACCCGTCTCAGACCATCTCCTCCTCCCACACTGTCTGTGCATCTCCTCTTTCTTTTCCATGTCCTTTTCTTCTTCCCGCTCTACGTGTTCATCTCTTCCTCCCCCCTCTCTGTGTATCTCTTCATCCCCTGTTTCTGTCTTCTTCTTTCTTTTCTCTATCCATTGCTCCATCCCCCTCTGTCCATCTCTTCTCCTCCTCCTCCTCCTATCTGTGCTTATCCCTTCTGCTTTCCCTTCCTTCGCCATCTCCTCCTGTCCCTGCTCTCTGTCCATTTTCTTTTACGTCTCTGTCTTTTTATCTCCGCCTCCCACTCTCTCTACGTATCTCTTGCTCTGCCCCCCCTCCCCTCCCCCCTGTGTCTGTCCATCTCCTCCTATTTCCTTTTTGTGTCCGTAGCTGCCTCCCTCTCTCTCTATCCATCTCCTGCTCTTCCTCCTTCCTGTGACTAACCCCTCCTCCCATCAACTGTCTTGCACATGTGGGAGTTTTTCACGGATCTCTGTGTTTGTGATATTATATCTCCTGAACTAAGTCACGTACAATGATGTAGTTTTTCATTCAGTGGTAAATACTGTCTGCCGAATGTATCACGAATACAGTTAGTAGGAAATGAGTAACAAATTGTCCGCCACAGTAGCTGAGTGGAAGCCGGCACGGTAGCTCAGCGTGTTCGGTCAGAGGGTTAGCTGCCCTCTGTAATAAAAAACTGAGTCAACGGCTCAACACTGAAGAGGTGTCATGGGACATCTGCACCGAACAAATGCCACGAAAAAAAAGAAAGAAGACAGCGCGCCGGTTTGTCACGCCGGGGGCCCGGGTTCGATTCCTGGCTGGGCTGGAGATTTTTCTCCCCTCAGGGGCTGGGTGTTAGTGTCGTCTTCATTATCATCATTTCATCCTCATCACGCGCAAGTCGCCGAAGTGGCGTCTACCCGCCGGGAGGACCGGGCCACACGAATTTCATTTCATTTCAGAAACAAATTAAAACGTCGTGCTTCTTGCGGCAGTATTACAGCATAAACAGCGAAAATGTAGGCAACGATAAAGTTTTTTTTTTTTCCTTTTTCTCTCTTCAGCGAGAAAAAGAGTCGTCGAGGTTTGAAATTAGGTGTCACGTTTGTTGCTAATCTCCAAGTGTTCTCATACTCAAATACTGGACGACTACAGTATGGGTATTCGCGCGTCGTGGGCTACACTGCTTTTTCACCCCCACCCCTCACCCTTTTGATAGAAGGGTGGTTGCTAATCCCACAGTGAGATATGTTCCAAGTTCGGTTGGAATCGGTCCAGTGGTTTAGGAGATGTGGAACATACACGTACATACATACAAGCATACATATACGTAAACCCATTTTTATAATTTGTATGGATTTGCTCATTTCTGCGGCTACGATTACATAACTGACTTTCCTTAATTTCCTTTGTTTTTCTCTGATAGGGTCGTCGTACTCGTTCTTACACCATGAGCACTCTTCCTGCAGTTCTTGCATTCTCGTTGGATACATCCACCAGTCTGATGTTTTTTGCTCTGGACCATTCTACGTCTCCTTTAACATCACTACATTCCCCTGGATTCTAACTACAGCCAGGCAGGCTGGGCATCCTGCCATAGCGGAACACGGCGGCTCTCTTACACAATATGTTCTATTATTTAATTTTCTCAGCCCGACGTCACAAAAGTGTTGTCATAACCAGTTTCGACTTCTCCCCAAGTCGCCATCAGATGATCTGAATAAGTTACACAGCAACTCGTCAAAGTGCTATTGAACAATAAACTAAGAAAAAACTTCAAAAAGCCAACATCGCTGGTAAAATACAGGGTGTTTATAATTGAATATCGGGGTTTTACCCTCTAATATTTATTACATTAAACTTACAGTTATAAATGATATCTAAAATGAAAGAGCAACTCAAACAGTTTTACCAAGAACCTTACAAATGTTCAGTGTGGGCACCATTTGTCACACGGCACACATCAAGTCTACAGCCGAGTTCTTCCCAAATGTTGATAAGTGTGTCTTCAGTGATTGTAGCAACAGCTGCTTCAATCCGGTTTCTTAATTCAGGGAGGTCTGCTGGTAGCGGAGGCACGTACACACGATCATTGATGAAGCCCCAAAGGAAAAAATCGCGTGGCGTTAGGTCGGGTGAACGTGGAGGCCACGCAAAGCAAGCCCTGTCATTTAGCCCTTTGGGTACAGTGAAGTTCAACCAATCGCGTACTTCGCTATGTCAGTAAGGTGGCGCACTATCTTGTTGGAGAATGAAGTTCTCTGGCCTCTTCCAACCTGAGCGAAGAGCCATTGTTATAGTATATCAAGGTAAGAATGCCAGTTACAGTAGGTTCACCAAAAGAGAAAGGCCCATAAACTTTCCGCCGGGATACGGCACAAAAAATACTTGTTGTAAGCAGTATGACAAATGGTGTTCACATTGAACATTTATAAGGTTCTTGGTAAAACTGTTTGAGATGCTCCTTCATTTGAAATATCTTTTATAACTGTAAGTTTAATGTAATAAATATTATAAAGCGTTAAAATCCCGATATTCATTTATAAACACCCTGTATTTATTTCGATAACCAGTTTTGGTGAGACTACGTTACCATCTCCAGATCTTGCTCTGAAAATTCACGTAATTTCCTCCATCTGTGCTATGTATCGTGTCACATCACGAATAAGCCCGTGAAGATCATTAAATCATTGGATATCGGAATGTCAAATTTAAAATAAATAATATGAATAAACATACGGATAGTGCGCCGAAAACAAGTGCTCATGCTTACACAACAGCAGATCGTGTGATGAATGGTGGCTTGCTCTAAATGTATAAAATGTAAGTTTATGCAGATGAGTAGAAAAACAACGTCTAATGTTCTAATACAGTATTAGTGATTTTCTGTTTGACACTTCTGCTAAATATCTAGAAAAGTTGCAAAGAGGAATGAAATTGAACGAGCATGTAGGGAAGGTGAATGGTCGATTATGGTTTATTAGGAGAATTCTGGCGAAATGTAGCTCATCTGTAAAGGAGAGTGCGTAAAGAACACTTGTGCTGCACTTGTTGAGTACTGTTCGAGTGTCTGGGAACCCCACCAGGTCGGATTAAAGGAACACAACGAAGTAATTCAGAGGAGTGCCGCTAGATTTGCTAGTAGTAGCTTCCATCAGAATCCCAGTGTTACGGAGATGCTTTGTGAAATCGAATGGGAATTTTCGGAGGGCAGTCGTCGTTGACTGGGCGGAACACTGTTGAGGTAGCTTAGAGAACTGGCATTTGCATCTGACAGTTGGACAATTCCACCGCCGCCAACGAACATTTCGCGAATGGGGAACGCATGTAAGCTAACAGAAATTAGGGCTCGTACAGACGCATACAGACAGTTATTTCTCCCTAGCTCCATTTGAGGCTGGAACAGGAAACTGAATGACTAGAAGTGGTAGAAGATACACTCCGCCAAGCGCCGTACGGTGGCTTCCGGTGTACATAAATGGTATGTAGATGCAGAACCGTACTCAGTAACGCAGTGTAGGTTTCAAACTGGGGGGGGGGGGGGGGGGGGGGGGGGGGCGCTGCGCTTGGTGCGCTGGCGGGGCCGACTGCTCGCTTCTCACGTTACGCCGTGTACTTGCTGCGAGGCGTCGGCTGCATCCACTACCAAAAACACACAACAGCCGCGCGACCGTTTTTGTCGATTTCAGTCCGCGATGATGAACGTGTGGCGTTGGATCATTTACAGCAGCAGGCCTTAATGATTCCCCTTTCTCTCCGTAGCTGAGATATTTTATGTGTGTCTTTCATCATGTCTCTCTCTCTCCCCCCCCCCCCCCCCCCCACTCAACATCTGGATCCCAAACATTCTTTAGCAGACGCAGGAAACAAATACCTCGACGAACTTTAACGGTTTGTACCAGAGATGCCTTAATATTATCGGACAGGTAAATTGAAAACGTGAGTAGTTTTCGATAAACTTCATACTTTCAAATTATACACCATCCGTGGGTACAATCTACCGATTCGTTGCCACAGTACCACAGGTAACAGCTACCGTACAGCCACTTCTCCATAGCGATCTTTACGTAGAGCTGCGCAACGACATTTGAGAATGAGAATGCAGGCTTTCTCGGCGAATCTCGATGATAAAATCTTCTCGGGTTGACAGCCGAGTCAATGTGTTGTTTTCCGGCAACGTTTCAGCAAGTTTCTTACTTGACACTACTGTCATCTTCGCCTGAAGATGGCAAGTAAGTAACTTGCTGAAACTTTGCTGGAAAACAACACATAGAATCGGCTGTCAACCCGAGAAGATCGCCTGAAGATGGAAAGTACGAAACTTCCTGAAACGTTGCTGGAAAACAACACATAGACTCGGCTGTCAATCCGAGAAGATTTTACCATCGATATTTGAGAATGTGCCGTCAGTAGCCACTGGCCAACTGACGTAAGACATTATTTAGGGGAAGATCATCACCACAATCCTGCAATTAGTCGCCCTGAAGAGGACAGCTGCAAAGCAGTTAATCGTCCTGAAGAGAACGCTGCAAAGATTAGTGTTCCTAATGACGAGGTCTAATACTAAAAACAAATTTATTCGAACTTTATACTACTCATTGGGCGGTGTAGCGTTTAACTGCGGAAGAAACTGGGGTGACATAATAATTGCAAATGTTTACTGCATCACGCAAATCAGAATCTCACAAGCGGTGTTGCTTTGTTTCGTACTGCCCGATCCCACACTACGAACAAGACACAACTATAGAAATTCTTCCAGTCCATATGTGGCATAACAGCAAACCAGTGCTTAACAGTATTGGTTAAAAACAGCATAACGCTTACTACCTGAGCCCCCATCTTACTGTTACTCGCTCCTGTGAACGGGAACGCGTTATGCAGATCTTGGTGCCTCTCGCGTCCATCTAGAAAAGATAACCTGAAGATGCCTAAATAAGGCGAAACGCGTCGTTGAAAAATAATTAAAAAAAATTGCAACCAAGACTGTTTTTAACCAATAATAAGACATAACTATGACTGGATATTGGCTAGAGCTAATCTGACAATACCATGTACTACCTGTACCTCGCCCTTAACGACTTCTATCTCGTTTTACCCCTGAAAACGTTCCTCGATGGTCACAAATTCAATAACAATGAAAAGGTCAAAGAACGTGTTAGCACATGGTCGATAACACAAACGGCAACATTGTAATAAAAACTTGTGCCATACTATGACAGGTGCCTGCAAAATGGTGAGAACTAGATGGGTTGGGTAAAAAGACGGGAACGCCTCGAGAAAGGCATGCTTGAACATAAATTCAGAGGCTAGCGAAGCCTGCAGGCCGCGCTGTTGTACGAGGATGAGTCGAATGAAAATCTTAAATTTGTAATAACAAATGGAAATTTCGCGCCGTTATCCTGTAAGTTGGTAAGCGTGCTACAAACAGCGCGCAGAATGGCCTGTAGGTGGCAGCATAGTGCAGATGCACACATACCGTCGCAGTATCAGTATAAAGATGGCCGCCCCACTTGCGACTTGCACCAGTGAAGAACAGCGTTCTGTTATTCGGTTTTTGATTAGTGAAGGTGTGAAACCTATTGAAATTCATCGACGAATGAAGGTTCGGTACGGTGATGCATGTTTGTCACAGCAGCGTCTACGAATGGAGTAGGAAGTTCGCAAATGGTGTGACTTCAGTGGAAGACGCTCCTCGTCCAGGTCAGGCACAACGAGTTGTGACTCCACAGAACAATGCAGCAGTTGAAGCCATAGTGAAAGAAAACCGCATAGTGACACTGAATGACATTGCAGCATGTTTACAGATTAGTCATGGGTCAGCACACCACATTGTGCATGGTGTGCTCCAGTTTCACAAAGTGTCTGCAAGATGGGTGCCACGGCAGCTGACTCCTGGAATGAGAGAACGATGTGTTGATGCTTCTGAAGAACTTCTTCGGCGCTTTTTAAAAAAATGGTTCAAATGGCTCTGAGCACTATGGGACTTAGCTTCTGAGGTCATCAGTCCCCTAGAACTTAGAACTACTTAAACCTAACTAACCTAAGGACATCACACACACCCATGCCCGAGGCAGGATTCGAACCTGCGACCGTAGCGGTCGCGCGGTTCCAGGTTGTAGCGCCTAGAACCGCTCGGCCACCCCGGCCAGCGGTACTTTGAACGAGAAGGTGATATCTTCCTTGCAAGAACCGTTACTGCGGACGAAACCTGGGTTCACTTGCAGCAAACGGAAACGAAGAGAGTGAGCAAGGAATGGCGCCATTCCTCATCACCAAAACCAAAGCAAATTCGAACAGAACCATCAGCAGGGAAGGTTATGCTGACTCTCTTTTGGGACGAAAAAGGCGTCATTTTGGAGCATTACATGCCTAGAGGGACCACTGTCACCAGTGTATCATACACAGATCTCCTAAAAAACCATCTGCGGCCTGCAATCAAATCAAAGCGACGTGGATTGCTGTCAGCAGGTGTCCTTTTGCAAGGCCCCACACTGCCCGTACAACAGTTGCAACAATCACAGACCGGCATTTTGAGTGTCTTCCTCATCCACCATACTCACCACACCTTGCCCCATGTGATTACCATATGTTTGGACCACTCAAAGACACAACAGGAGGAAAGAAGTTCCGTTCTGATGAAGAGGTACGCCACGCGGTGCAAGAGTGGTTGCGCGAACTACCGAAAGAATGTTTTTCTAAAGGAATTAATGCACTTTGTAAGCGCTGGAGGACTTGGATTGAGCGTGGGGGAGATTATGTTGAAAAGTGATACAGCTTTGTACCACTTCTGCACAATAAATAATATTTAAAAAATATTTGAGGTTTTCATTTGAGTCACCCTCGTATTTGAACACAAACGGCACCTGTGTGATGTCCTCAGTACGTTGGAACTGTGAGTCGTGGAAAGCACCCTGTTCTTTGTAGATGTGAGCACTTTATGTCAGAGCTAAGTGATTTCGAACGTGGGCAGATGGTTGGTGCTCCTATGCTGGGTGTTTTCGCAACCAAGGGGACTGAAGGCTTTGGTTTTTCAGGAGGGACCGTATCGAAGGTTTCTACTGCATGCATGGAAAGCGGAAAAATATCGTCAGTCACAACGTGGACGAAAGTCTGTGTCCAGAGATCGCGACGGACGGTCACTGAGGAGCATTGTCACGAAAAATAAGAGGACAACAGCTGCAAATGCCACTGCAGAACTGAATGTCGCATTCGCGAACCTTGTCAGCACCAAAACGACACGGAGGGTGCTCCACAACCAGGGTTTTGCAACGGGAGCTGGAATTCAAAAACCATTTATCAGTGATTCAAATGGTCGGAACAGGAAAACGTGGTGCCAGAGCCACAAAACGTGGACTATTGAGCAACGTAAGAAAGCCATTTGGTTGTTTGAGTCTTCTTTCACGCTTTTTGGACAACATGGTTGTGAAGCAGCGATTAATTAATCAATTATTCAAAAACAGTCTTAATCGCATTTATTATTATTATACCGACAACCGGTTTCAACCCGACGTAGGGGTCATCTCCTGGTCCTTTACACCATTGGTCGGTGTCACTCCTGTCTACATAACGGCAGGAAACTATCGTCGGGTTGAAACCGATTGGCGGTATAATAATAATAAATGCGATTGAGACTGTTTTTGAATAATTAATTCTTTCACGCTGTTTCCAACTTCTGGTCGTGTATCCGTCGCAAGAGTGGAACATGGCGGAGGTTCGGTGATAATTTGGACAGCCATATCGTGGTATTTCGTCGTCCATGTGGTCACAGCGAAAGGTCGCATTGCTGCCAGAGATTATGTCACTATCTTGGCCGGTTGTTCCATGCCGTGGTACAATGTTTGTCACCGAATGGTGATGCTGTGTTCCAAGGCGACAAGGCCCCTGTTCCGACAGCTCTCATCGTCCAGCAGTGGTTTTGTGAGCTCGAGGATGGGTTGTCGCATCTCCCCTGGCCACAACAGTAAACAGATCTCAATGTTACTGAGCCTTCGTGATCCATTTTGGAGAGAAGAGTGCCTGATCGGTGTGCACCACTATCATCGTTATCCGAACTTGCCGCTATTTTGCAGGAAGAACGGTGTCATAGCCTCCTGAAAACCACACAGAAACCGTATTTATTCATTCCCAGATGAATGGAAGCTGTTATGAATGCATTAGAACTCCTACCACCAAGTCTACCTGGGACCGGGACCCTACACCGCCGGCTGGCCTCCCTGCGATCTTCCGCGGCTGCAGTCTTCAGTTACGTTTACGGTAGTAGTTTCCTCCAGTCTCTGAACATTTGCACTGTACTACAGCACCGGTGCGTTGCTTGTGGACGTCCGGAAGGTGAGTACGTGGGATGTAAAAGTCTTTTCAACGATCTCAGGCATATATCCATGAGTGGATTATGTTTCTCAATACATCGCAGCAGTATTTGTTGTTGTTACTATTCAATCACGCGGTAGACCCTTTCCTTTCTCCTTCTTCATCCTGGTGCAGCTGAGGGAACCAGTCAACTTAGGAATTGTGTAATTCTTTTAAAAAGAAAATACACTTAACAGAAGTGTAGTGGTCGGGAGCTCTATAACTGTGACGGTATAAATTCACGTCGAAATCTGAAATTCCAACTATCATTTCACACATCATCACTTCCAACTTGACGTCAAATAGTAATGGGTTTGGATTATTTAATGAAATTTCTCGTCAAACACATAACGCTGTTGTTTATGCACGCAAACTACTGTTCAGTGTCTGTCTTTTTCATTTTATAGTTTAGTTTATAGTTTTAAACTGTGTGAATCAAATTCTTTAAACGCCTATATTAATTGTTTAATTAATATTTCCCGGGACAGGTCTTCTGAAGCAACATTTGTGACATCTTCAAGATGTGATATTCCGCATCAGGTTTAAAAACTCCTGAAGCAGTTTTCCTGCACCGTATCAGGTATGGTAACGTGTTGTGTTTTTGGTATTTCCATGTTTTCGTCCACCCTTTGTGTGTAGAAAGACAGTTTAAGATTTGTATTTTTTTTCCAATACGCAGCTCTCTATGTACATATACTCGTTTTTATTTTATTACCAAACGGAATTGACTTTGGATGCATCTCGTATGCTGATCCGGGAATTAACTGAAAGCAAAACTGTTTGTTTGGTACTGAGCAAGGCTCGTATTGGCATGCATCAAAGTTATGTTGTACGACAACTGTAAAACGAAAGCACTCAAGATAGCAAAGCAGGTTTGTTCAGTTTTCTCAGACGCACTCGATGCACCACATCAAGGGTCACTGTTATCAGCGATGGATTAAATCACTGACTAGTGTCACAGACGAGAGACGGTTTTAATGACGCTACCATCGAGCCAACAAGAATCTAATCACTGCAGAGTGAAAGGCATCAGCTTAATTCTAAATGTCTTCAACAAACTGACCATAAACCATTAAGCCGAGTGAGTATTGGCAAGGGTCAGAATTGCGTCTCGGCATAAATGAAGCTGCAGAAAGTGACAAGCTGCTACATTTTCATATAATTTAATCGACAGCCACAGAGACTGACACTTGTTTATTCGGACTGATTGCCATTGCAGCTGTGTTCTTTAATAATTTATCAACTAACAGTCGAGCTCGGGGTGTCTATAGGAGGGCTGTTCAAAAATGATCCGTCTTTTATTTATAAAATCAGTCTTTTTACGGCTACGATGACACTAGTCACCTTGAAAGCAGTCCCTTTCAGCTTCTGCACACCTCTCCCAACGGAGCTACCACTGCTGGAGAGCCTCTTTTGGTGTGATGCGCAGCTCTGCTCCACCGAATTCCGCATAATGTCTTCCCTGTTCTGAAATATGGTCCCTTTCAGAGGCTTTTTCAGTTTGGGAAAGTCCAGAAGTCAGTCGGTGCTAGGTCATGGGAACAGGGATGCTGACAAAGCACAGCGTGTTGTGTTTGGCCAAAACGTTCTGAATTAATTGGGAACATCCTCACGCTGGCACGGCTGCCGCCTGCTACTGGGCAAGCGAGCCGTGTACTTGACAGATGCTGTGTGCAACACGTTACACATACTCTCTGCGAATCTGAAGAACTGCTATTAAATATTAATCGACCATTTTCATACTTTGTATATCAGATTATACGGATAACACAACCATACTGTTAAAATGTGAAATCAATAACTTCAGTACTTTCCGAGATATAAATTTTTACATAGAACACATAATAACCGCTTTGGCATTGTGAAACGGAGTTAAAATGTGAAATCAATAACTTCAGTACTTTCCGAGATATAAATTTTTACATAGAACACATAATAACCGCTTTGGCATTGTGAAACGGAGTTAGGGACTGTAATGTATTCAACTATAGTATCAATTGAAACTACAACCAAGAGGGTAGGTTTATATAATCTAATTTTCTTTAGTTTCAGTACCACATATTTGTTACGTAATTAAAAGTAATTTGGAAAATTATTGTTTCATCATGTTTTGGAGGGACATAGAGAGAGTGAATGGAAGACATACGTAAAGTGGGAATGTGATATTACGACTATATAAATGTATGTCTGAGAAACTTATCGTGCAGTAGGGGAATTTGTGATATACCGGTACTTTATGTCCGAGTGAACTTGGTTTTGTAAAAGGCAGCCAGAAGGAGCGCTGAGTATCAAATTTATTAGTAATTTGTTTTGCAGAGGGCAATCGTATTTTATTTTCATTAAATTTTATTTAGTTACGAAATAACGAGGTTTCAATTCAGCATTCCCACGCGTTTGAGTAGGGCTTTGTGCCTCAGATCTATGAAACGAGATAGTCGCTCGTCTTCTGGTAAACACCTTTGTCAAACCGCGCTCATAAAATTTGTACCAAAATGAAGAAATTCGCGAGTCTGATCGGTTCTCATGTCGTTGACGAAGAGTGACTACAGTACTGAGCATTTTTTTGAAAGTCTGAGTGTTGTGAGTGATTTATTTCAGGAGATATTCGCGCGTGAACATTTCAAGTCGTTGATAAACTCCGCGTGGCGTGTTTCGTGCAGGTAACAAGACATTTTGGCGAACACTTCTTTACAAGAAGCCTCCTAAACGACTGAATGTGTAAACTCGCAAGTGGTTGAGGGTGACTCTTTAGGACGTTCAAAATATCGTGTCGGACTAAATGTCTTCTGGCTGCTTTTGGGTATGCGCTTGAAACAGAGACGTCGTTAACACTGCATAATGATGTCGGGAAATTAATACGGACTTAGAGCTATTCTCTGTGTTTTAAATACAATAAACCAGCTTAAATAAAATTTCAAACATTTTTTGAAACGAGTCATACAAGAATTCCGAACGTCCAGTAGTTTAACTAACTTTCAGCTACTTCCCGTGTGCTGGAGTTATGTGATCTTTGCATGGTACGTATTTAATCGAAATTGTCAACGCTACTTTTGTGGGCTACACCAATATCTATCACCGCAGAGAGAAGGGGTAGACACTCTGAAAACTATCCAGGTAGGTGGACCGATTGTTTAAGGGATAGTGCGTAGCGTATATATATATATAATGCAACAGTTCTTCAAGGTACCATTTAAACATATACAAATGATTGTTAGTTAAACAAAAACATTAGTAAAGCATTAAATACTACAAAATATAACCTATTCTGTCTTCTCACTTTTTTTTATCGATGCATGAGAACGTGGGTAAAGTGTGTTGCATCATGTGACGGATAGGTATTGCACACCCCAACTTTGAGGGGGGTCAAGGAAGACGCTGCGGAGATAACCGGCAAAAGTTTGTCGGTAAGATGGTTTTCGGGTGAGGGTGCTATGCGCGGTCACAACTTTGTACCAGAAGTCAAGGACTGTATGCGGACCACTCTGAAAGAGGTATTCTAAAGCCTGTCCTCGAAACCAGATTAGGGTATGGTGCTTAGCAAAAGGGTAGTGAAATGTCTGGTGCAACAACAGGAAATCCGGGGTTACCGTCGTTGGCGGGGCACGGAGGTAAAAGCCCACGATTCGTTGGTTGAGGAGCCATACGTTTTCTTTCAGGGGGCACGTAAGACGGTGCCCGTCGGTATCTTCGAGCTGACAGTCAGGGCAGAGTGGGGAGGTGGCCAGTCCTATGCGATAAAGTCGACTATTAGTCGGGAACTTGCCATGGACTAAAACATACCAGAGTGTAGACACAGATGACGGTAAAAAGGGTGCATGCACACACGCCCAAACCGTTCGCCAGTTAATGTCACGGTGCTGTAGCACCATGGGGTCGCAAGGGTTGGACAGCATAAACAAACGATAATAGTCTTTTGTACGGGGAGGACGGGTGACTGGAACATCGGCCCGAACGTAGCTGAGTTCTATGAAACAATTGGCGACGTGGTACAATAGTGGAGAAATAGGTGCCACATTGATCGGTGGATCGAGAGAAGCTGGTCGGAGGATATCTAAGAAACTGCGTGATAAGGACGGGATCGGCCCCCGCCAGTGCCGCAACAGAGTGCGGACAAAGAGTGCAGAAGATCGTGCCCGAACGTCGACGAGTCCGAGGCCACCTTTTGCAGGAAGCAGTGTTGTAGCGACCTTTGAAAAGTGCCCCTGCTGACACGAAATATCCAAAGGCTGATTGGATGCGGCGGCCAAGGAGTAAAGGCATTGGGAGGATCTGGCGACGTGTACCAGTTTAGGGGCGACATACATGTTGACATAGGACACACGTTGGATTTCTTTTAAGTTACGGTGCACTTGACCGCGGACATGGTGCTGAATCGACTGCAAAAGCCGCCGGTAGACGAGGGGCATTGTATGGTGTGTGGAGCTCGTAAATTCGATACCCAAATAACGAAGGGTGGTACTGGGAGTGGGGTCGGCACAAGAGCTGGGAGGCCGCGCCCAATGTGCATCATAGTCGATTTACGGACATTAAGAATGCTACCAGACCAGATGGCGTCACTGAGTGCGTGTAGGTGCAGGTGAGAAAGAGGAGGTCGTCCGTATAAGTGCTGCAGTGAAAGGTGCAGTCACGTGAGACCCTGCAGTCTAGAGGTAAGACCAGTGATGAGGAGGGAGGGGTTGTTTGGGGGAAGAGACCAAACAGCGAGGTCCCCGTGCCCTTTCAAAGGAACCATCCCGGCATTTGCCTGGAGCGATTTAGGGAAATCATGGAAAACCTAAATCAGGATGGCCGGACGCGGGATTGAACCGTCGTCCTCCCGAATGCGAGTCCAGTGTGCTAGCCACTGCGCCACCTCGCTCGGTAGTGATGAGGGGCTCAAGTGCATTGGCATATAGTAAAGTAGACATAGGGCATCCTTGACGCACAGAGCGAAATATAGGAATCGGTCCTACAAGCAAGCCTCCCATTGACTTGTACCATCGAGACCGCGGGAATTAGTAACCGGCGAATGGCATCGACAAAGAGTAATCGGGACCACCATACGTGTCGCCACCATGAGGAGGAATGGGTGCCGAACGCGATCAAAGAGACTCGTGAAATCGATGGAGACCAGTGCTGCACGAAAGCGACAAACTACCGCCAGCGCGATGAAGTCACGAAAATGGCACTTGTCACGTTAAATGAAATGATCGTACGGCATTGTTGGCAGGGAGGCCCCATTCGGGGTAGTTCGGCCGCCGCATTCCAAATCCTTTTTAGCTGACGCCACATCAGCGACTTGCGTCAATAATGATGAAAATAGACACACAACACCCAGTCCCCTGCAGGGAAACGAACCCGGGCCCCCTGCGTGGTGCGTTCGGCTACTGCTTTGCTGTTGTTGCCCCAGTCGCGTGCTCCGACATGATGCTTATAAGGGAACCTCCCCATCGCACGCCCCTCAGATTTAGTTATAAGTTGGCACAGTGGACAGACCTTGAAAAACTGAACACAGATCAATCGAGAAAACAGGAAGAAGTTGTGTGGAACTATGAAAAAAAATAAGCAAAATATACAAACAGAGGAGTCTATGCGCAAGATAGGCAACATCAAGGATAGTCTTAAGTGCAGGAGCGCCGTGGTCCCGTGGTTAGCGTGAGCAGCTGCGGAACGAGAGGTCCTTGGTTCAAGTCTTCCCTGGAGTGAAAAGTTTAATTTTTTATTTTCAGACAGTTGTTATCTGTCGGTCCGACCGTCCGATGCGAGGTAACTGCGCCGTAGTATGGGGACACTACACCTAAACGGAAAAATTTGAAAACGTTAAAAACATATGTTTTGACAGAGCGCAGGGAAAACTGTGCGACTGTGAAACTGTTGCATTCCTTTGTTGCAGTTTATGTGACAAACTCTTATGTTTTCATCACTTTTTTTGGAGTGATTATCACTTCTACAAGAAAACCTAAATCGGGCAAGGTAGAAGAATCTTTTTACCCATTCGCCAAGTGTACAAGTTAGGTGGGTCGACAACATATTCCTGTCATGTGACGCACATACCGTCACCAGTGTCGTACAGAATATATCATACGTGTTTTCCTGTGGAGGAATCGGTTGCCTATGACCTTGCGATCAAATGTTTTCGGTTCCCATTGGATAGCCACGTCCTTTCGTCTACTAATCGCGCGGTTTTGCGGTGCGGTCGCAAAACACTGACACTAAACTTATTACAGTGAACAGAGACGTCAATGAACGAACTGACAGATCATAACTTTGCGAAAATCAAGAAAGTAAACTTTTCACTTGAAGGAAGACTTGATCCAAGGACCTCTCGTTCCGCAGCTGCTCACGCTAACCACGGCACCACGGCGCTCCTAAGCTCAAACTATCCTTGTTGTTGCCTATCTTGCGCACGGACTACTCAGTTTGTATATTTTGCTTATTTTTTTCATAGTTCCACACAACTTCTTCCTGTTTTCTCGATTGATCTGTGTTCAGTTTTTCAAGGCCTATCCACTGTGCCAACTTATAACTAAATCTGAGGGGGGTGCGATGGGGAGGTTCCCTTGTTAGTGCTCGGAAAGGACTTCATTCGATTGGATGTGAGTTAGTAAATTATTCAAACAACACAGGTCTATAAAGAAATGAATTAAAGAAACAAAAGACACGTATAATATTCGAGGGCAGCTAACCTTCATGTTGCATATCACACGAGTTTTTGATTTGGGGACGGGTCTTGACCTGTGCCTCACTGCCAGTTACATCGACCCATGTGTTGCCGGACGTGAACACGCCAGGCAATGGAAGCACGACACGCTGAAGCAGTTTCCGTAATACGACAGTGGAGGGTCGGGTAGGGGCAGCAGAGCAGAACAGAACAGAGAAGAGGAGGTGGCGCCACATCGTGTCACACCGGGCGAGCGCCTTCCGGTCTCCTCCCAGAGGTAAACGCGTCGCCAGCCCACCTCAGCACACGGCGGCCGTGGACCGTGGCCACATCCGCGCCACACAAACACTCACTGACAGGGGAAGCACACACCCAACTATAGCACACACATGTCCAGCAAATACCGCTCTAAAGCGAGTCGATATGAAGAGTTTTTGCAGAAATCTTGGTTCAAAGTTTTTGGAGCCTGTTGAGTTACACACGAGAGAGCAGTAGCGTTGGCGCACCTTGTCAAGGCGGCCTACATCTACATGGTTATTCTGCAATTCACACTTCTCTACCAGTCCACTCTCGAATGGCGCTCTGATTTCTCTTATTTTACTATGATGATCATTTCTCCCTACGTAGGTGGGTGTCAACAAAATATTTTCGCATTTAGTATAGAAAGTTGGTGACTGAAATTTCGTAAATAGATCTCGCCGCAAAGAAAGCCGCCTTTGTTTCAGTGACTGCCACCCCAACTCGCGTATCGTATCAGTGACTCTCACCGCTAATGCGCGATAACACGAAACGGGCTGCCCTTCTTTGCACTTTTTCGATGTCCTCCGTCAATCCTATCCGGCAAGGATCCCATACCGCGCAGCAATGTTCCAGCAGAGGACGGACAAGTGCAATGTAGGCTGTCTCTTTAGTGGTTTTGTCGCATCTTCTAAGTGTTCTGCCAACAAAGCACAGTCTTTGTTTCGCCTTCCCCACAATATCATCTATGTGGTCTTTCCCATTTAAGTTGCTCGTAATTGTAATTCCTAGGTATTTAGTCGAATTGACAGCCCTTAGATTTGTACGATTTATCGTATACCCAAAATTTATCGGATTTCTGTTAGTACCCATGTGGATGACCTCGCACTTTTCTTTGTTTAGTGCCAACTGCCACTTTTCGCACCATACAGAAATTCTCTCTAGATCATTTTGTAATTGGAATTGATCGTCTGATCATTTTACTAGACGGTAAATTACAACGTCATCTGCAAACAATCTAAGAGGGCTGCTCAGATTATCACCTAGATCATTTATGTGAATCATGAACAGCAGAAGGCCTATGACACTACCTTGCGGAATGCCAGATATCACTTCTGTTCTACTCAATGATTTACCGTCTATCACTACGAACTTTGACCTCTCTGAAAGGAAATCACGAATCTAGTCATACAACTGAGACAATACTCCATACGCACTAAATTTGATTAATAGTCGCTTGTGAGGAATGGTATCAAAAGCCTTCTGGAAATCTAGGAATATTGCATCGATCTGAGAATGCTCGTCGGCAGCACTCGTTACTTCATAGGAATAAAGAGCTAGCTGTGTTGTACAATAACGATATTTTCTGAGTCCGTGTTGGTTATGTATCAATAAGTCATTTTATTCAAGGTGATTAATAATGTTCGAGGACAGTATATGCTCCAAAAACCTACTGAAAATTGAGGTCAGTGATTTGGGTCTATAATTCAATGGGTTACCCCTATTTCCTTTCTTGAATATTGGTGTGACCTGGGCTAATATCCAGACTTTAGGAACAGAACTTTCGTCAAGTGAGTGGTTGTATATGATTGCTAAGAAAGGCGCTGTTGTGTAAGAGTCGCAAACTAATGAGTAATACTCAAGAACTGGTAGAAAAAGTATTCTGTAACTTACTTCCTTCATGGGTGAATTACTTTTTCTTACATTTCTTCCAATGACTTCCACTCTGGAATCTGCCTTTTTTATTGCTCGTATTATGCGACTTTTCCACCTTAAATTGTCCTAGCTGCTTACGCCTAGGTATTTCACAGATATTCCACTGATAAGAGTGAATAATGTTTTATGGAACAGTAATGTCAGTTTCAATTTATTTATGTGCAAAACACTGAGAGTCAAATGGTTAAAATGGCGCTGAGCACTATGGGACTTAACTTCTGAGGTCATCAGTCCATAGAACCTGGAACTACTTAAACCGAACTAACCTAAGGACATCACACACATCCACGCCCGAGGCAGGATTCGAACCTGCGACCGTAGCGGTCGCGCGGTTCCAGACTGAAGCGCCTAGAACTGCTCGGCCACTCCGGCCGGCACTGAGAGTCAATTGGACGCCGCTTCCTCTGCAGGTCTCCCTACATTTTCATACAGTTTGCTGGCATTACGACTTGTCTACGTAAAATAACGTCGTCTACGAACAGTCTCATAGAATTTTCAACATTACCCACCAAATAATTTTTACGTATTGTCATGAAAAATAATATCACTACATCCAACTTCACATTTGATGGCTTCTCCTTGTTTAAGAAAATGTGCTGAATACTATCCGCTAAAAATTTCTCAATCCATTCTCAAACTCTACCAATGAATCACATAAAGTATAAGTTATAACAGAAGAAAACATGGCGATCATTGAAAAATGATAAAACTAATTCGCCACAGTCCTACTATTTTAATTTTTCTATCAAACAGGTGGCATTTCTATTGGCTCAATCCAGTGTAGCCATTATCATTAATTATTGTTATCGAACGATTCAAACTATAGTTCTCGTGTTGGGCTGACAGAAAACCACCTGGTAGGCTCTCATTTTTTTTATGATGCATTTGTAATATTGAAACAAACGATGATGCATTGTGTAGACTATTTAATTTCTTAAATGATAGTGCGCTGCCACATATTGGACACCACTGACCCCGACGTGAGTGCTATGGAACCAACTGAAAACAAGCCTCCGCGGATTGTGGCTGGTAGCTGAGTGGTAATTCATCAGGATTCATCCACAACGCGTTCGAAGGTCTCATAAATTCCACACCACTGCGATCTGAAGCAATCAGTCAGCTACATGCTTCTAAGTATGTGTCTCAAATTAAGTAGTTCGTCTGTTAACGAGAAGCCGGCCGCGGTGGTCTAGCGGTTCTAGGCGCGCAGTCCGGAACCGCGCGACTGCTACGGTCGCAGGTTCGAATCCTGCCTCGGGTATGGATGTGTGTGATGCCCTTAGGTTAGTTAGGTTTAAGTAGTTCTAAGTTCTAGGGGACTGATGACCTCAGATGTTAAGTCCCATAGTGCTCAGAGCCATTTTGTTAACGAGAAGGTATTCTGTAAGAAACTATAACGTTTACCTCCAAGTGTGCTGCGAACACGTGCAGAGGAGCGTAACACTTCAGCTTTACGGAGACGCCAACTCACCTGCAACAAACAAATTTCGCAATGTTAAAAGTGCTTTGATTCCTATTAACGCAGCTACATGTACTATAAAGGTATTACAGACAATGTGCTACGCTACAGACAACAGGAGCATGTGGTCCTCAGGCAACGCGTACTATGAAACACAAATCTAGGAGTATGGTGTTGATTGAAGCGTGGTTTTGCTTTGAAACTGAGGTAGGCGAAATAAAGTTATACGTATTTATTAAACGAAATATTTTTTTTGTGCAATGCTCTTTCTATTCAAAGAAAATTTATTTATACCTTATGACTGGAAATTTCGAGTACACATTTTCATGTGAACCATGACCCATACGACTGTACGATCAAGAATGCAGCGCTAACAGAACGCACATAGCGACTGCAAGGCATCAGAGACAAGTGATTTGTTTCACATATACTTGAATTCCAGACCACCATAATAAACCCCGACCTTAAGAACTTAACATCATTAGTACATGTAACTGCATTTTAGCACATGTAGCTGCATTTTAGCACATGTAACTGTATTTTACATAACAGGAAAACATTGAATTCATTTGACAACTTTCTTGGTCTTGGACTAAAATTTTCCGTGTGTACCATACATCATACGTCAAAGTAGGTAGTATAGCTATCAGGTTCACTGGAAACAAAGTTTATTCTGTTGGTGGCACAACAACAGTAACCCGTAATTTTCTGTTCCTAGTAATCTCTGAGCAGAATTTTTTAAATATTTTGTGTGGAACAAAGGAAGCAGATCTTCAATGCGGTACGATGAGAAACAATTGAATAATTACAAAATGCATATCAAAATCGGCAAGTCAAATAATGAATCCTATCTAACATATTCAGCGACATCAGTTATTGACCCTAGTTTTTTTTCTTATTTTTGTATCAACATGTTGGTGTTTATCATTTTTGAGGCATGCACTCTGCTCTTCTGCTGACAGGTAACCAACATTACTCTTTCCTTGTCATTTGGAATTGATGCTGAAACTAATACACTCATGAAAAGTTTGCAGTCCGCTGCTGTTATGTGTGGTGTGGTTCCTACTGAATGATAACAAGTGTCCAATTGAGATTAAGCATTACACAATTCAGAAATTGTGGGGTACGAAATCCAAAGAACATTGCACCATTATCTGGATAACTCGTCAATCCAAACTATGATGGAAACCCACAGTTCAGTCTCTTCACTATCCTAATGGGGATTGTATATCCCCTCCTTGTTCTAAACTTAGAATCGATTCACTCTGTCAGTTATACAATGATCAGCTAGACCATAATGACCACATATCTAACAGCCGGTATGTCCGCTGTTTCGCATGGATAACAGCGGCGACACGCCGTGTCCTGGATGCAATGAGGCCTCGATAGGTCACTGGATGGAGCTGACACCACATCTGCACACACAAGTTACCGAATTGCCGTAAATACCAGGAAATGGGTGGGGGCGATGATCTCTGGCTCCACGATCAATCACATACCAGATGTGTTCAAATGCTTCAAACGGCTCTGAGCACTATGGGACTTAACATCTGTGGTCATCAGTCCCCTAGAACTTATAACTTCTTAAACCTAACTAACCTAAGGACATCACACACATCCATGCCCGAGGCAGGATTCGAGCCTGCGACCGTAACCAGATGTGTCCACTGGGTTCAGATCTGGTGAGTTTGGGGGCCAGCACATCAATTGGATCTCGCCACTGTGTTCCTCGAACCACTCCATCACGCTGCTCGCCTTGTGACGTGGCGCATTATCTTGTTGAAAAATGCCACTGCTGTCGGAAACATGACCGTCATGAAGAATACGATACTCCCTAGTCGTCATGGCGCCCTCCCATCGGTATGATGAAGAAGGTATCGGGATTCATCAGGCCATGCAACGCTGTGGCACTGCGCCAACGACCAGTGCCGATAGTCACCTGGTCATTACAGTAGTAGCTGCCCATCTCGAGGTGTTAACATTGGCACATGCATGGGCTGTCGGCTACGCAGGCCGATCGTTAGGAGTGTCAGCTGCACTGTGAGTTCGGACACACTTGTATCCTGCCCAGCATTACAGTCTGATGTTAGTTCCGTCACAGTTCACCACCTGTCCTGTTTTACCAGTCCGCCCAGCCTAAGACGTCTGACATCCGTAATGAGGGATGGCCGCCCAACCCTACGAGATCTGGACATGGTTTTACCTTCGTTTCGCCACATGTTGAAGACACTCATCGCAGCATTCCTCAAACGCCCGACAAGTCGAGCAGTTTCGAAATGCTCTTGCAGTGTCTGCGGTCCATCACAATCTGCCCTGGTCAAACTCAGATAGATCGCACACCTTTCCGATTCTACATGTGGACGGTATACTCACTGATACCACATACACCGTGCATATGTATGTCTAGCAATCATTGCTCGATAGGTGACGCTGCTATCGGCTGGACGGTTTTACGAGGGGCAAAGTCCGAGATATGGTGCCATCGGTTCGTATCAAGGTCATGTTTAGTTAGCAGCATCTTTGGAAAGAACGCACACCAAGTTTCAATCATATTGGTCTATTTCTTTGTGTTTGGCATTCGTGTGAATCAAGGAAGTCGAGTGACTGTCAAACAATGGACGAAAAAGAATTTCGTGTCGTGATTAAACATTACTTTACGAAAGGTAAAACGCCTCAGGAGACTAAAGAGAAGCTTGATAAACATTACGGTGACTCTGCACCTTCGATTAGAACACTTTATAAGTGGTTTAAAAATTTTCGGAGTGGCCATTTGGCCACAAGTGATGATGCTGAATGTTCTGGACGCCCTGTGGATGTTACGACTCAACTAATCATTGATAAAATCCATAATATGGTGAGTTAAGGTGCTGTAGGCATCTCGAATGAACGGGTACATAATATTTTGCATAAACATTTGGACGTGAGAAAGCTATCCGCAAGAGGAGTTCCGCGATTGCTCACGCTTGACCAAAAACGGAATCGCGTGAAGAGTTGCGAGGATGATTTGCAGCTGTTCAGGAAGAATCCGCAGGAGTTTAAGCGTCGTTTCGTCACTGTGGATGAAACATGGATACATTACTATGCTCCTGAGACTAAATAACAATCTAAACAATGGGTTATCAAGGGAGAATCTGCACCAAAAAGGCGAAGACCATTCCTTTAGGCAGAAAGGTTATGGCGACTGTCTTTTGGGATTCGCAAGGGATAATCCTCATCGACTATCTGGAAAAGCGTAAAACTATTACAGGTGCATATTATTAATCGTTATTGGAACGTCTGAAAATCGAGCTGCAAGAAAAAAGCCGGCGATTGGACCGCAAAAAAGTCCTTTTCCATGACGATAGTGCACCAGCACACACCTCAGCAGTTGTGGGCTGCCAAGTTAACGGAAATAGGATTCCAACTCGTTTCACATCCCCCGCTATTCTTCAGACTTGGCTCCCTCGGACGAGTATTTGTTACCCAGTTTGAAGAAATGGCTGGCGGGACAAAGATTTTATTCAAACGAGGAGGTGATTACAGCAATTAATAGCTATTTTGCAGACTTGGACAATTCCTATTATTCGGAAGGGATCAAAAAATTATAACAGCGTTGGACGAAGTGTGTAAGTCTAAAAGGAGAGTATGTCAAAAAACAAAAAAGGTTTACCCGAAACACGTAAGTAGTTTTTATTTTTGCACGGAGTTTTCAAACGCCTCTCGTATATCGGTAGTGGGTCGGTGGTCCCAATGTTCTGGCTGATCAGTGTATGGGGGTAATGCGATTCACTGAAAAAATCAAACATCGATTTAATTGTCGGTTAACGGCCCTATAAAAAATCCTAGGATCGAATAAAGTAAACTTTGGTTCTCTGTTCCGATATTTATCAGCAAGTCAATTTGCTCATGTTGTGTAGTGAGATCTAATACCAGTAACACTTTGTGTGTGCGTGTGTGTGTGTGATGTGATGTGTGTGTTTGTGTGTGTGTTTGACATTAGCTGATCAATAACAAATTTAATGTTACCCTGAAAGAAATAAAAAACAAACATAATACAAACAGAGCAGAGTGCCTGGTTTTCTAAAAAAAAGAAGGAAGACTCAGTCAGTGAAACACAGAAAAACCGCTGTTCCCATTGCCCTCATAACATTAGGAAGAAAGACACACCCCGTCAATGTTCAAAAATTTACTCGCCAATCTTCTGTTTATAACTCAAAACACAGGATATGTTTCTAGATAAAAATCGAGTTGCCTGCTTGTCAGTGTACGAGACAGCCATACGAAATGTGCCGCAGTGAGACTGCTACGGCGGAAGGACGTAAAACGCGTGGGTCCTTCCGCTGGCGAAGATAGCGATGAGTCACAGGACATGGCCGCGTAGCTAATCGTTTAAAACCATCTCCCTCAGTCTCCAGTAACAGGCTTAGTTTGGGCCGAGTAATTGCTTTGGGACTCGATTAATTCATTCTTCAGCTGAAATATCTATTTCATGGATAAATTCTCTCGAAAACTATATTCGTAATCAAACACGAGATTGTGACACTGCTATTTGAACTGGTGCTTCATAACAATGTTATTTTCGAGGGTACCTACTTGGGTATGACATATTTCAGATGAAAAATGAGATATTATAGTGCAAAGGAAAAAAAACTGAGACATAGTTGTCATTTGCTAAGTCAGACGGGTGATAAAGTGATGGTTTCCGTATCTACACATAATCTTCAGGATAAAAACTGGTACCGGTAGCAGAGTAAGATGATTCATCTCAACAGATGTCGGCGTTTCCAACATGTCTTACTTTCGAAATAAATGTGTGTAGTACAGAACATTGCAAGTAGTTTCTGAAGTTAGGAATGGGACACTTCGTCGCTACACTAGAGACTTCCGCTCTCCGCCCACATCTAAAAGTGTCACCAGCCCAAATTACCATGCCTGTATAATTTCATAATTGGCTGTCGATTATCAGAACAAAGTTATCGCGACACCTAGCAATAAGCTCTCTAACCCTCTTACGTGAATTCCGTTATTGTTGTGCATAAGATGTATTTATAACAACAGTACAACATTCCTGAGTGTTTGCTGATTCCCCAGATACCATATTCTCCTTCTGAAATTGTGTTTTAGGGTTTCTAAAACAAATCCAAATTTAGAATGTTGAAAGCTGTTAAATTCATCACCTCATATTTTGTTACCATGGTTTGAGGATCCGTAACAACGAAAGAGCATAACAGGCTAATAGGTTTCACGGCGGACATAGTCATTTGGCTGATTTCAAAATTATATCACTTAATAACAAAGAAAGTTGTTGTGCAATATTAAAATTCAGTTAAACGACCGTATTCAAAAGTAACGTTTTTTGTTTGACTGATCCTGGAGGACTTGAGATCATGTTTTATACATGCCACTATAGCCAAAATCAAACGCATCAGCTAAATTAATATTGCTAAAATATTATATTTTCCATGCCTTAGGAAACATTAGAGACTCGCAAAATTCAAAACCATTCTTGGAACCTGCGCGAAAATTTCTTTAATATGAGGCACTTCACACAGTCGTTTTAAAGTTCGTAAATGTTTCATGCATTTTATTTTTCTAAAATCACAGACAAGGTATGACTAGTATCACATTAAAATACATTCGAAAAATTTAATATGCAAGGGAAAAATTCTTTCGTCTTTTGGATCTGCAGCTCTTGTCTTTCTTTCTGTGTTTGCAGTTACATTACTGGGTATAGTTCGTGTGTTTTATACAAAACCATTTTTCGGATCTCTGTGACATCACCAGTGAGTTTTGTTTATTGAAAACTGTAAAAAGGGAACATATTTTATGCTGTAACTGATCTAACAAAGTGAGGCCTAAAGGAAGTTTCTGTTCGTTTTCCTTCTTACCGTGATTTTACACTGCATAATTTTGCAGGACCATCTGTATGGCGTCCTGTACTGATAGCTTGTCAGCTGCAACCAAACGATGTAAATGTGAAATTCATCAGCGACTTAAGACATCCCTTGATTTTTAGTTAGATCAGTTACAACCCAAAATATGTTCACTTTTTACAGTTTTCAATAAATAAAACCCACTGATGATGGCACAGAGATGCCAATTAATTTTGGATAACAAGACAAAATGTTTTTGCGTAAAATGCGGAAGCTATAACGAATAAGAAACATCCTTGTAATACTAATATAAATTAAAAGAGCACTAGTCTTCAGACAGTTTAGTTGTATTGTTGACTTCACATTAATATTTCTTTTTGGTGACCTGACTTCTCTTAAACTGGTGAAGGAGAGAATTCTATAATTAGATATTAGAGGGCCACCAAATGGCAGTGCAGAGTGAAATAATGTGCTAGGTCATGTAGACCTTCAATATTTTTTATTTCTGTGTACGCCATCCAAATTAAGGTTGACAGCAGTTCGAAAACATGTCCAACGACAGCTGTTACTGAGAAGTTAATTCATGAGTAGTTTTACATAGTAAATTATGTGCTATGAAGACATCTTTAGACTTGTCAGCATTTACATGGTACTTGGAAAGCCTGATGGCGCAAGTGAACTCTGAGTATATACCTCGATTTTTGACTGCAGCCAATGAAATTCATGACTTAACATTGACAAATCCACAAGGTGGATTTGTACCAGGACTGAATGGGGCTCAGAATTTATTTTTATCGACCCCAAGAATAGGGAACGTGACAGTCCGCACTAGAAAACAAATACACTGGCTGCAAAACTTAAGGACCTCGCATGATGCGTCACTGCCAAGTAACATAGCTCTATGAAACTTACACCATACATTGAAACAATTGCTACAGGATAGAACAGAAGGTAAGTGAAAGACATACCCAATGAGGCGAACAAAAATAACACTTTTTTTTCTTTTTTTCATCATCAGTCTACTGACTGGTTTGACGCGGCCCGCCACGAATTCCTTTCCTGTGCTAACCTCTTCATCTCAGAGTAGCACTTGCAACCTACGTCCTCAATTATTCGCTTGACGTATTCCAATCTCTGTCTTCCTCTACAGTTTTTGCCCTCTACAGCTCCCTCTAGTACCATGGAAGTCATTCCCTCACTGTCTTAGCAGATGTCCTATCATCCTGTCCCTTCTGCATATCAGTGTTTACCACATATTCCTTTCCTCTCCGATTCTGCGTAGAACCTCCTCATTCCTTACCTTATCAGTCCACCTAATTTTCAACATTCGTCTATAGCACCACATCTCAAATGCTTCGATTCTCTTCTGTTCCGGTTTTCCCACAGTCCATGTTTCACTACCATACAATGCTGTACTCCAGACGTACATCCTCAGAAATTTCTTCCTCAAATTAAGGCCGGTATTTGATATTAGTAGACCTCTTGGCCAGAAATGCCTTTTTTGCCATACCGAGTCTGCTTTTGATGTCCTCTTTGTTCCGTCCGTCATTGGTTATTTTACTGCCAAGGTAGCAGTATTCCTTAACTTCATTGACTTCGTGACCATCAATCCTGATGTTAAGTTTCTCGCTGTTCTCATTTCTACTACTTCTCATTACCTTCGTCTTTCTCCGATTTACTCTCAGATCATACTGTGTACTCATTAGACTGTTCATTCCGTTCAGCAGATCATTTAATTCTTCTTCACTTTCACTCAGGATAGCAATGTCATCAGCGAATCGTATCATTGATATCCTTTCACCTTGTATTTTAATTCCACTCCTGAACCTTTCTTTTATTTCCATCATTGCTTCCGCGATGTACAGATTGAAGAGTAGGGGCGAAAGGCTACAGCCTTGTCTTACACCCTTCTTAATACGAGCACTTCGTTCTTGATCGTCCACTCTTATTATTCCCTCTTGGTTGTTGTACATATTGTATATGACCCGTCTCTCGCTATAGCTTACCCCTACTTTTTTCAGAATCTCGAACAGCCTGCACCATTTTATATTGTCGAACGCTTTTTCCAGGTCGACAAATCCTATGAAAGTGTCTTGATTTTTCTTTACCCTTGCTTCCATTATTAGCCGTAACGTCAGAATTGCCTCTCTCGTCCCTTTACTTTTCCTAAAGCCAAACTGATCGTCACCTAGCGCATTCTCAATTTTCTTTTCCATTCTTCTGTATATTATTCTTGTAAGTAGCTTCGATGCATGAGCTGTTAAGCTGGTTGTGCGATAATTCTCGCACTTGTCAGCTCCTTCCGTTTTCGGAATTGTGTGGATGATGATTTTCCGAAAGTCAGATGGTATGTCGCCAGACTCATACATTCTACACACCAACGTGAATAGACGTTTTGCTGCCACTTCCCCCAATGATTTTAGAAAATCTGATGGAATGTTATCCATCCCTTCTTCTTATTTGATCGTTAGTTCTCCAAAGATCTTTTAAATTCCGATTCTAATACTGGATCCCCTATCTCTTCTAAATCGACTCCTGTTTCTTCTTCTATCACATCAGACAAATCTTCACCCTCATAGAGGCTTTCAATGTATTCTTTCCAACTATCTGCTCTCTCCTCTGCATTTAACAGTGGAATTCCCGTTGCACTCTGAATGTTACCATCGTTGCTTTTAATGTCACCAAAGGTTGTTTTGACTTTCCTCTATGCTGAGTCTGTCCTTCCGACAATCATATCTTTTTCGATGTCTTCACATTTTTCCTGCAGCTATTTCGTCTTAGCTTCCCTGCACTTCCTATTTATTTCATTCCTCAGCGACTTGTATTTCTGTATTCCTGATTTTCCCGGAACATGTTTGTACTTCCTCCTTTCATCAATCAACTGAAGTACTTCTGTTACCCATGGCTTCTTCGCAGCTACCTTCTTTGTACCTATGTTTTCCTTCCCAACTTCTGTGATGGCCCTTTTTAGAGATGTCCATTCCTCTTCAACTGTACTGCCTACTGCGCTATTCCTTATTGCTGTATCTATAGCGTTAGAGAACTTCAAACGTATCTCGTCATTCCTTAGTACTTCCGTATCCCACTTCTTTGCGTATTGATTCTTCCTGACTAATGTCTTGAACTTCAGCCTACTCTTCATCACTACTATATTGTGATCTGAGTCTATATCTGCTCCTGGGTACGCCTTACAGTCCAGTATCTGATTTCGGAATCTCTGTCTGACCATGATGTAATCTAATTGAAATCTTCCCGTTTCTCCCGGCCTTTTCCAAGTATACCTCCTCCTCTTGTGATTCTTGAACAGGGTATTCGCTATTACTAGCTGAAATTTGTTACAGAACTCAATTAGTCTTTTTACTCTTTCATTCCTTGTCCCAAGCCCATATTCTCCTGTAACCTTTTCTTCTACTCCTTCCCCTAAAACTGCATTCCAGTCGCCCATGACTATTAGATTTTCGTCCCCCTTTACATACTGCATTACCCTTTCAATATCCTCATACACTTTCTCTATCTCTTCATCTTCAGCTTGCGACGTCGGCATGTATACCTGAACTATCGTTGTCGGTGTTGGTCTGCTGTCGATTCTGATTAGAACAACCCGGTTCCCGGTTTCGATTCCCGGCGGGGTCAGGGATTTTCTCTGCCTCGTGATGGCTGGGTGTTGTGTGCTGTCCTTAGGTTAGTTAGGTTTAAGTAGTTCTAAGTTCTAGGGGACTGATGACCATAGCTGTTAAGTCCCATAGTGCTCAGAGCCATTTGAACCATTTGATCAACCCGGTCACTGAACTGTTCACAGTAACACACCCTCTGCCCTACCTTCCTATTCATAACGAATCCTACACCTGTTATACCATTTTCTGCTGCTGTTGATATTACGCGATACTCATCTGACCAGAAATCCTTGTCTTCCTTCCACTTTCACTTCACTGACCCCTACTATATCTAGATTGAGCCTTTGCATTTCCCTTTTCAGATTTTCTAGTTTCCATACCACGTTGAAGCTTGTGACATTCCACGCCCCGACTCGTAGAACGTTATCCTTTCGTTGATTATTCAATCTTTTTCTCATGGTAGCCTCCCCCTTGGCATTCCCCTCCCGGAGATCCGAATGGGATCCAATGGAGAGATAATCATGACACTTCTTCAATTACAGGTCACATGGCCTGTGGATACACAGTTATTCAAAGACAATAATTACAATGAAGTCATCGTGACTTTTGACGGTGTCGTCGACATTACAGAAAGCGGAACGTGATTCATTACACGGTGTAGCATCACCACGGACGACAAAGTACGCTCTGCAATGTGCTTCAAGTAAGGAGTTTTTGTGGTAGGGCGTCCCATTTCTGCACCAGCGTGGTGGACGACTGCTAAATGATAATCGGCGCATGTGGGCATGCTCCTATACGTCCCCCCAACGCATTCAGCACGTGCTCAATGCCATTTAAGTCGTAGGTATGGGCAGTCCAGTCCATTCGGCGAATATCCTCTCGTTCCATGGGGAACTCAAGGTTGAATGTACTCCAGAAAAGACGCACAGGGAGAAGGAGTACAGGGTGAAAATAACGTCCTCGTCTACCGTGTTAAAAGAATTGGAGGACTGTAGGTCCATGCAACATGATGCATACCCACACCACAGCAGCTGAACGAATTCATAGCACCTGGACCACCAAACTATGATAATCGACGATGCTGGACATACCCTCATAGTGCGAGAGCAACACGTAACGCACTCAGAAAAATTGTGATCACGAACCCAAATAGCTACCATGTCTTTTGTTATGTCCAGGGGACCGTGATACACTGAGGTGACAAAAAGCACGGGATAGCGATATGCATGTACACAGAGCGCTGTAGTATCGCGGACACAGTGTATCAAAGGGCAGCGCATTCGGGAGCTGTTCTTTGTATCCAAATGATTATGGCCGCACGACGGGCAATTAACAGATTTTGAACGGGGAATGGTAGTTGGAGCTAGACGCGTAGGACATTCCATTTCGCAAATCGTTTGGGAATTCTATATTCCGAGATCCACAAAGACTGTGTGGAGAATACCGCATTTCATGAATTAGCTATTACCACGGACAACGCGGTGGCCGACGGTCTTCTCTTGACGACTGAGGGCTGCGTCATTTGCGAACGGTTGTCAGTTCTAACAGACAAGAATATTTTAAAAAAAAAAATTTGTGGTAAGTTCCTGTAGGACCAAACTAGTGAGATCATCGGTCCATAGACTTACACACTGCTTAATCTAACTTAAACTATCTTACGCTAAGGACAACACATGCACCCATGCCCGAGGGAGGACTCGAACCTCCGACGGAGGGATCCGTGCGAACCGGCGCCCTGGACCACGCGGCAACAGACAAGAAACACTTCGTGAAATACCCCCAGAAATCAATACGGAACGCATGACGAGCCTATACGTTAGGATTGTTCGGCGAAATTTGGCGTTAATCGTCGGGGGAGGGGGGGGGGGGAGGGATTGTTTTGGGGGAGGAAACCAGACAGCGAGGTCATCAGTTTCATTGGATTAGGGAAGGACGGGGAAGAAAGTCGGCTGTGCCCTTTCAAAGGAACCACCCAGCATTTGCCTGGAGGGATTTAGGGATATCACGGAAAACCAAAATCATGATGGCCGGACGCGGGATGGCGTTAATCGGCTATGGCTGCAGACAAGAGTGTCTTTGCTGACAGCAAGACATCGCCTGCGCCTCTCCTGGGCTCGTTACTGTACCGGTTGGACCCTAGAGACCTGGAAAACCGTGGCCTGGCCGGGTGAGTCCCAATTTAGTTGATAAGAGCTATGGCGCACGACCCCATGAAGCCAAGGACCCAAGTTGTCGCCAAGGCACTGTGCAGGCTGGTAGCGGCTCCATAATGGGCTGGGCTGTCTCTGCATGGAATGGACTGCACCCAAGTTGTCAACAAGGCACTGTGCAGGCTGGTGGTGGCTCCATAATGGTCTGGGCTGTCTCTGCATGGAATGGACTGGACCCAAGTTGTCAACAAGGCACTGTGCAGGCTGGTGGTGGCTCCATAATGGGCTGGGCTGTCTCTGCTTGGAATGGACTGGACCCAAGTTGTCAGCAAGGCACTGTGCGGGCTGGTGGTGGCTCCATAATGGGCTGGGCTGTTTCTGCTAGGAATGGACTGGACGCATCAACAAGGCACTGTGCAGGCTGGTGGTGGCTCCATAATGGGCTGGGCTGTCGCTGCTAGGAATGGACTGGACCCGTCAACAAGGCACTGTGCAGTCTGGTGGTGGCTCCATAATGGGCTGGGCTGTCTCTGCATGGAATGGACTGGAGCCAGGTTGTCAACAAGGTACTATACAGGCTGGTGGTGGCTCCATAATGGGCTGGGCTGTCTGTGCTTGGAATGGACTTACCCAAGTTGTCAAGAAGGCACTGTGCAGGCCGGTGGTGGCTCCATAATGGTCTGGGCTGTGTCTGCTTGGAATGGACTGGACCCAAGATGTCAACAAGGCACTTTGCATGCTGGTGGTGGCTCCATAATGGGCTGGGCCGTCTCTGCTTTGAATGGACTGGACCCAAGTTGTCAGCAAGGCACTGTGCAGCCTGCTGATGGCTCCATAATGGTCTGGGCTGTCTCTGCTTGGAATGGACTGGACCCAAGTTGTCAACAAGGCACTGTGCAGGCTGGTGGTGGCTCCATAATGGGCTGGGCTGTCGCTGCTAGGAATGGACTGGACCCGTCAACAAGGCACTGTGCAGTCTGGTGGTGGCTCCATAATGGGCTGGGCTGTCTCTGCATGGAATGGACTGGAGCCAGGTTGTCAACAAGGTACTATACAGGCTGGTGGTGGCTCCATAATGGGCTGGGCTGTCTCTGCTTGGAATGGACTTACCCAAGTTGTCAAGAAGGCACTGTGCAGGCTGGTGGTGGCTCCATAATGGTCTGGGCTGTCTCTGCTTGGAATGGACTGGACCCAAGTTGTCAAAAAGGCACTTTGCATGCTGGTGGTGGCTCCATAATGGTCTGTGCTGTCTCTGCTTTGAATGGACTGGACCCAAGTTGTCAGCAAGGCACTGTGCAGCCTGCTGATGGCTCCATAATGGTCTGGGCTGTCTCTGATTGGAAATGGACTGGACCCAAGTTTTCAACAACGCACTGTGCAGGCTGGTGGTGGCTCCATAATGGGCTGGGCTGTCTCTGCTTGGTATGGACTGGACCCAAGTTGTCAACAAGGCACTGTGCAGGCTGGTGGTGGCTCCATAATGGGCTGGGCCGTCTCTGCTTGGAATGGACTGGTACTCTGGATGTTCGGCTGTTTGGAGTCCAATTGCGGCCATTCATGGACGTCACGTTCCCAAACAACGATGGAATTTTTATAGATGAAATGCGCTGTGTCACTAGGCCACAACTGTTGGTGACTGGTTTGAAGAACACTCTGGGAAGTTCGTGCAAATGGATTGCCATACAGATCGTCCGAGATGAATCCCATTAAACATCTATGGGAGATAATCGAGAGGTCAGGTCGTGTACAAAATCCTGCACCGGAAACATTTTCGCAGTTATGGACGGCTATAGAGGAAGCATGACTCAGCATTCCTGCAGGGACTTAACAGCGACATGTTTAGCCCGTGCAACGTAGAGTTACTGCACTGTGCGGGGCAAAAGTAAGTCCGACACGGTGTTTGGTGGTATCGCATGACTTTTGGCATCCCATTGCAGTTAACCAGAGGTCAGTCACTGTCGTTTTATAATTTTGTGCACGAGCGGTAGTCCGCGTAAGCAGTGGCGGCGGACTCCCGATACCAGTAAATGTATCACACGCCGCCTGGCGAGGGCAGGGCAGGTGGCGCTGGGGAGCTCGCGCCGCGGTGACAGACGCACGCGCCACGGCGGGTGAGCGATGGCCGGGCGTGGCTCCACGGCATAATGCCGTCCGCGTGGGGCTGGCGGCCGTCACCTCTGCACCCGCGGCCGCCGGAGCTGCGTCAAAGGCTCGCGCGCGCTCGTCACCGCGATCAGCCGCACGGCTGCTCGTGTCACCTCAGCCTTTGATGAGGACGTCAGTGCCGTGGCCGTCGCCCCACGAGATTGCTCGAAGCGCACGCTCTGCGGTCTTCGCTGGGATTAATACGGCTGTTACGTTCAAAGCAGGCCCGCTCGTAACCGGCTCTGGTGGGATAAAAGCTTTCCTTTCATAGTGAAAGCGAAGCGCTCCACATTTCTGAATCGCTAAAGCGGTCTGTTACGAGAGGTAAATTGCCTGACAAGGTTACGGGAAGGCCTCGAGACGAATCGTTGCGCGTAGTTCTCCAAGGAGGACTCCATTCTGCGCTGTCAAATCTGCTGCTTCTATAAGCTATGAAATCTTGCCTCCCTCTCCCTCCCCACCGTATTTTCGTAATTACGGCTCGCAGTGACTGCTTCCTCTTTCTTTTAATGAAGAAACCACTGTCAAATTTGTTGACATTGTCAACCAGAAGATACCAGACCTGTTGTAAATTGTCTATTTATCAGAGATTGAAAAACTATGCAGTCAAACTGGTTCAAATGGCACTGAGCACTATGGGACTTAACTTCTGAGGTCATCAGTCCCCTAGAACTTAGAACTACTTAAACCTAACTACCTAAGGACATCACACACATCCATGCCCGAGGAAGGATACGAACCTACGACCGAAGCGGTCGCGCGGTTCCAGACTGTAGCGCCTAGAACCCCTCGGCCACCCCGGCCGGCTATGCAGTCAACATAATGAGATTTTTATTTGGATTGATTAATTAGTTTCGGCTTACAATACAGCCATCTTGAGATCATAAAACTCTCTCAATAGTGTCGGTGCCACTACGGCTTCCCACAGCATTAAAATATTTGTTAAAATGACCAAGTCCATACATAACATAATTAAAAACGGCTTTTCATTGTCGTGGCCAATGTAATTGAACCATGCAAGGTATGCAAGAGAGCTTCTGCGAAGTTTGGAAGGTAGGTGACGAGGTACTAGCGGAATCAGAGCTGTGAGGACGGGTCGTGAGTCGTGCATGGGTAGCTCAGTTGGTACAGCACTTTCCCGAGAAACGCAAAGGTCCCGAGTTTGAGTCTCGGCCCGGCACACAGTTTTAATCTGCCAGGAAGTTTGATATCAGCGCACACTCCGCTGCAGAGTGAAAATTTCATTCTGGAAACATCCCCTAGGCTGTGGCTAAGCCAGGTCTCCGCAATTCCTTTCTTCCAGGAGAGCTAGTTCTGGAAGGTTCGCAGAAGAGCCTCTGTAAAGTTTGGAAGGTAGGAGACGAGGTACTGGCGGAATAAAGCTGTGAGGCCGGGGCGTGACTCGTGCCTAGATAGCTCAGTTGATAGAGCACTTGCCCGCGGAAGGCAAAGGTCCCGAGTTCGAGTCTCGGCACGGCACACAGTTTTAATCTGCCAGGAAGTTTCATACCAGCGCACACTCCGCTGCAGAGTGAAAATTTCATTCTGACGAACTTTGGTGTTTGGAGCGGCGATTAGACGCCGTAGCGTCACGTCCGTTACCAACTGTAGGACGCGTAGGGGGAGGTATCGTTAGGTGACACCAGAAAGGAAACAGTGAGCAACTGTGATCCCCTTACAACTGGCAGGCATGGATCTCGTGTGCAGACGATTCAGACAGCGAGATTCCGAAGACATCAATGCACCGCGTCCTACATAAAAGACTTTGAAAATAAGTCCAGATCATGCAGTCCCTCCAAGCAAAAGATTACAGTGTTCGTTATGACTTGGCTGTTGCCATGCTGGGTGAGATTGACGAAAGCGACTATTTGAGACGCGTCCTGTTCTCAGAAGAGGCCACATTTCATTTCAACAGTGTTGTCAACCGGCACAGTGCGAGCATCTGGGTGTCCGTGAACCCCAAGCTATGTCTGAGACCACCAGAGACAGCCCTGAGCCGAACGTGTGGTGCGGTCTTATGCGCAATAAATTCATAAGACCTTCTGTCTTCAGTGAAATTTATTAAATGTGTGTGTGTGTGAACACAAAAACTTGAATATGTTACCAGAACTTCAAGATAAAAGACGTTTGTCTACGAGTCGTATTTTCTGGAAAAAAAGAAGGTTCAAATGGCTCTGAGCACTATGGGACTTTTAACATCTGAGGTCATTAGTCCCCGAGAACTTACAACTACTTAAACCTAACTAACCTAAGGACATCACACACATCCATGCCCGAGGCAGGATTCGAACCTGCGACCGTAGCGGTCGGGCGGTTCCAGACTGAAGCGTCTACATGCTGGGTGAGATTGACGAAAGCGACTATTTGAGACGCGTCCTGTTCTCAGAAGAGGCCACATTTCATTTCAACAGTGTTGTCAACCGGCACAGTGCGAGCATCTGGGTGTCCGTGAACCCCAAGCTATGTCTGAGACCACCAGAGACAGCCCTGAGCCGAACGTGTGGTGCGGTCTTATGCGCAATAAATTCATAAGACCTTCTGTCTTCAGTGAAATTTATTAAATGTGTGTGTGTGTGAACACAAAAACTTGAATACTTGAATATGTTACCAGAACTTCAAGATAAAAGACGTTTGTCTACGAGTCGTATTTTCTGGAAAAAAAGAAGGTTCAAATGGCTCTGAGCACTATGGGACTTTTAACATCTGAGGTCATTAGTCCCCGAGAACTTACAACTACTTAAACCTAACTAACCTAAGGACATCACACACATCCATGCCCGAGGCAGGATTCGAACCTGCGACCGTAGCGGTCGGGCGGTTCCAGACTGAAGCGTCTACAACCGCTCCAGTCACATTGGCCGGCTGTATTTTCTGCCATATGCCTGTTTGTAATCAGCGAAAGACTTCCGAGACATGCTATATTTACAGTAGTGAGCTCGACTTCGTCCCATTCTCAAGTAAGAGCTCACCGTGAAGAGCGTCAATGCATATTCGTTGCTGCTAAGATGACACTGTCCTCCTGTAAACCACGATTACGTACTCAATATGCGTGATCAACCAGAACGGTGGCAGCGTTATACTGTTTTAGCGTGATATATGCTGGATGTATTGATTTTTTTTTTCACCTTGTCGTTATCTGACTTCATTGAATGTGTTATGCACCTTGAACCAAGCTCCGACTAATTTCAGTGAACGGATGGTGGCAAATGGGTGCTTCTGAATCGGGATGGCTCAACAATGTTTATGGAGTCTCGAGGACTGCCTGACACTCGCCGTCGCTGCTATCATATGGGCCAAAGAGGCGTTACTAACTCCTACACATGACAAGAAATCAAATGAAAACCAGACATCCACCATAACGGGACCATGGAATGGTTCCATTCAAAAGTACTCACCACAGGCGTTAAGGCATTTATCGTACTGGGAGCCGAGACGATAAATTTCTGTTTCGTAGTACGCAGTTGGAAGCTGACGGATCTATAACCGCACCCACTCTTGCACTACCTCGTACGACAGAAACCGACGTGCACGAATGTCTTTCTTCATGTTACCAAAGACGTGAAAATCATATGGTGAAAGATCCAGGCTGTACAGGGGATGTTGCAGAGTTTCCCTAATAAAATCGCTGAAGCGTAGCCTTCATCCGAGTGGCAGTGCGGGAGAGGGAGTTATCGTGCAAGAGGATGATTCCGTTCGACAGCCAGACGGTAAACGGCAAAACCATCAATGGAAATATGCCATATCTCTACCGCCAAATTTCTGGTAAGGTCATGATGGCCTTCTTCGACTGCAGGGGCCACCTGCTCGCCTCGAGCGTAGAACCACAATCAATTAACAGCGCTATGATGACACTTCACAGAAACTGAGACGTGAAGCTCAAAACGCCCACGAATATTGTCACACGGAATCATTCTGTTGCACGGTAATACTCAAACCTACATTGCCAATGGAGCGAAGGATGCGATTTGCCGGCCGGAGTGGCCGAGCGGTTAAAGGCGCTACAGTCTGGAACCGCACGACCGCTACGGTCGCAGGTTCGAATCCTGCCTCGGGCATGGATGTGTGTGCTGTCCTTAGGTTAGTTAGGTTTAAGTAGTTCCCAAGTTCTAGGGGACTTATGACCACAGCAGTTGAGTCCCATAGTGCTCAGAGCCATTTGAACCATTTGAAGGATGCGATTTGGTTGGGAAACACTGCAACATCCTTCGTACAGCCTGGAACATTCACTATGTGATTTTCACATCTTTGGAGACCTAAAGAAAGACAGGTGCGGACTTCGGCTTCAGTTGGGTGAGGAACTGCAAGAGCGGATGCCAGCAGCCGACTGCGTTCATCGAAAAAGGATTTCAACATCTCCCAGTGGAATAAATGTATTAACGTCTGTGGTGATTTCTTTTGATGTGGCGGGTGTTTGGTTTTCATTTGACTGTCCTTGATAGATGCCCGTATTTCCAGCAGGCCCCCGGGACGCCTTCCCGGGCGCCCAGCTGCTCAGCTGTCTTTGATGCAGAGCTAACGGACTTGCCGCAGTGGCAACACCGGTTCCCGTCCGATCACCGAAGTTAAGCGCTGTCGGGTTGGGCTAGAACTTGGATGGGTGACCACACGGTCTGCCGAGCGCTGTCGACAAGCGGGTTCACTCAACCATTGTGAGGCAAACTGAAAAGCTACCTCGTTGAGAAGTTGCGGCTCTGGTAACGTAAAGTGACAAAACGGCCGGGAGAGCGGTGTACTATCCGCATCAAGTGACGCCTGTCGTCTCAGGATGACACTGTGGTCGGTCGATACCGTTGGGCCTTCATGGCCAGTTCGGGCCGAGTTTAGTCTAAGCGTCCCCTGAATGAGATTTTCACTCTGCAGCGGACTGTGCGCTGAAATGAAACTTCGTGGCAGATTAAAATTATGTGCCGGACCGAGACTCGAACTCGGAACCTTTGCCTTTCGCGGGCAAGTGCTCTACCATTTTTTAAAGTTTTTTGTAGTAGGAACTCACACTTGGGTCTCCTTGTTTACTAGGCAGGTGCGTTTTTTTCCTTTTTTGATGAGACTGGTGCCTTAAACCAGTGCCTTTTTTCATTTTTTGTTTATTTTTTAACTTTTTTTGCTGAAAGAAATAAAACAAAATCATAGCCATCCCTACGGGACACCGTCACTTGTGCCCCCGCCAAACAAAAATGAAGTCCTACCTCTTCAGGCGTTGCCTTCTTAACTATACGTAACCACCTCCCCATCTAAAATGTGACGAAACTATACTGTATGGAACTAACGTGTGTGCGCCAACCCACAAAAACACGATGAAAGGAAGGGGGGAGGAGAAGGGTATTTGTAGTAGGGTGCGGAAGAGTTTTTTTTATTTGTTATATAGATATCAACGCGCGAACAGTCATACATAGTCAAGCCCGGAAAACTAAAGCAGAATGAAGACACCATTGAAGATAGTAAACATAAATAACATGAAAATAAGGCTACCATTTCGTAGTCAGGCTTCCCAGCGACTGCACCCACTCATAAAAATAGTTCAATGTTTGATCGTTTGCACTTCGTTCTGACCTCATCTACTACTGCCTGGAACATTCCAGATACACGGCGGGCTGTGAAAGGCACTCATAGGCAGTTTGCGAAGCATCGTCGATATCTGGTATGCCCGGCAATAGCATGATGACTTTCATGCAGAGCCAGAAGTGTAGTAAATTCTTGTGTCCGTCACGACAGAGGTAATGGACAGCATGTCCACGTATTCAGGTGACAGAGTTGGTCCGAGTCTTGGGGTAAAATGTCTCTTCCGGAAACAATAACGTGCGTGCAGATATATGCTCCGACGTAACTCGCAAGAGATAAGCCAGCATCTGCCGCCCTAGGTGCCAAACCGGCTCCGCCTCTCCACAGCTGAGGCGGTGCTCGTCAGAATCGACTGTATTACAATCGACACAATTGAGAGATTCTACCATGTGGATATTGTAGAGACGTTATTGCGTCACCAGCTTCCCATTAACGACTACGTACCACTGGGAAACAACATCGCAATCAAGCATGGCATCGTGTACATCCTTCCACACCATGCGCCACCGTACATCAGGATATTTTAGTTCGACCACATTTAGGGGACGGCGTTGCAGCATGTCGTGATACAGGCGTCGAGTTGTGGCCATTCGTGGTGTCGTGAGCGCTACACTGGAATAACTTCGTTCTAAATATAAAAGTCCTATATAAAAGAGGGGCGCTGGGATGTCCTGTAGCCATTACCCAGGCTCACAACTCTACTTCCGCCGGTACCTCGTCTCCTACCATCCAAACTTCACAAAGCTCTCTTGCGAAACTTGCAACGTATTTCCGGACAACGGCCACTGTGGGACTGCTCCTGAGACGATATTGTCAGTCTGTTACGTGCTCATCGAGTGGCAACGTGAGCAACTTGGTTGGTAGGATCCGCTGCGGCACGTGTTATCCCGTCGCGCCAGGCGCAGAGGGGCGGTGCGAAATGCAGCCAAGCACGCGGTCGGCATCCTACCCTGTTAATCACGCAGCAGGCGGCGCGCGCTCAAAGCCGCGGCCATAATTGCGAGCCGGCCTGCAATAATGGGCTGCACTGCTGCTGCCCCCCCCCCCTCCCCCGGTCTCTTGTCACACCCTCCGACAACCACCTCGGTGCAGGAGCCGTAATTAAAACTCGAATTAAACCGCACCGGCTGTGAGACGGGACAAGAGGCAAGTGGTCAGTGGCTTTAATAGGCACAAAGGGTAGTCTTGGAAGATTAATTAGGGGCCCAGTCGGAGCTGCTAGCGCTGATGGATTAGGGACTTCCGCTGGCACACCCGCGTTTTGACTCATCGGTCTTGTGACTACCTGACGCCATCTGCTTCCAAGCCCCTGCCAATATGTTTACGTCGTCCAAATTACCATACTTTACTTTCTGAATAATTTACGATTCACATTGCCGGCTTACCAAGACGGCAGAGCTCTTTTTCTGGATGCACCCCGCCTTCAGGTAACAAGTGGGCCATCGGGACCATCCGACCGACGTGTCATCCTCAGTTGAGGATGCGGATAGGAGGGGCATGTGGTCAGCACACCGCTCTCTCCGGTTATTACGATTTTTTTTTTACCCCGAAAAATGACAACAGCGCATGGCGGCCTGGATGGTCACCCATCCAAGTGCCGGCCACACCCGACAGCGCTTAACTGCGATGATCTCATGGGAACCGGTGGATCCACTGCGGTAAGGCCGTTGCCCCTTTTTCTGGATGCGTGGAAGAATTTTACATGGTTTAGTGACCACAAGGTCGTTGCAGCGAGACTGAACACAGTAATATCCAAATCCACCAGAAATAAAAGCAAAATACTCGAGTTGCCCAGAAAGTAATGCACGGCATTTTTTCCTTCAGCAATTCTTTATTGAACGTAATGAGAATTACACACACGAAGGAATGATGTTTTATCTGCACAGCCTATTTTTCCACGTAATCTCTATCCCTTTCTATGGCCTTCCTCCACCGCGAAACAAGGGCGTGTATGTCCTGTCGGTACCAATCCTCGTCCTGGTGGCGGAGCCAGTGCTTCACTGTGTGAATTTCCTTTGCTGATTGACAGATGCAGCGCAAACTGCCGAGTCGCAACGCGTCTGTCCCCGCGAATGACAACGCCAGCTCGCTGCAACATGTCAGGTGTGACAGCCGTGGATGGTCTCCCCGACCGCTGCAAATCGTGGAGCTCCGTCGAACGGCCTTCTGATGACCTCATCCTTCGTGCCCAGCGACTAACTGTAATTCTGTCGACAGCAGATGCTCCATAGACTTTGCACAAGCGTTTGTGAATATTCCCCACAGTTTCTTTCTTTCTTGTAACGTACACGACCTACAGCGGCTATTTTGAAACTGTCCTGCAGCTAACCTATCTGTCGAAAACGACGGAAACTTGGCGCGCTCACTCAGAAGACCTTGTTGCGATGATGACAGACGCCTCGCACAACGACTCACCGTGCTTTTGTTCACTGCTAGGTCTCCGTAGACATTCTGCAAGTGCCTACGAACATCTGCGATGCTCTGGATTTCCGCCCAAAAAAACTCAGATTTCTGCTTGGAACGCATCTCCATTACAGGCCCCAATTTGAAAGTTACGTTTAGCGCCGCCATTGATCAGAACTTCTCCGCTTTATAAAAAGGGATAATGTAGACAATTTTAGACCTATTTATATGCCATCACTGTCTGCTACAGTTATTGAAAACGCTGCTTTGTAAGGATAATAGATCATTTTATATCACACGATTTTCTATCGCCGGCCGCGGTGGCCAAACGGTTCTACGCGCTTCAGTCCGGAACTGTGCTGCTGCTTTGGTCACAGTTTCGAATCCTGCCTCGGTCATGGATGTGTGTGATGTCCTTAGGTTAGTTAGGTTTAACTAGTTCTAAGTCTAGGGGACTGATGACCTGTGCTCAGAGCCATTTGAACCATTTTTCGATTTGCTATCAAATGTACAGTTCGGCTTTAGAAGTCCTTTAACAACTGAAAATGCTATATTCTCTTTTCTCTGAGAGGTACTGGATGGGTTAAAGGAAAGGTTTCGAACACTAGGCACATTTTTTCATTTAACTAAGGCGTTTGATTGTGCTGATCACAAAATATTGCTCCAGAAGTTGGACCATTACGGAATACGGGGAGTAGCTCACAATTGTTTCACCTGTTACTTAAGCAAGAGACAGCAAAAGGTCATTATTCGCAGTGTTGAGAATGGCTGTGATGTGGGGTCTGAGTGGAGTACGGTCAAGTGGGGGGGGGGGGGGGTGCCCCAGGGACCAGTGTTGGGGCCACTCCTATTCCTTATAACTGATATGCCCTCTAGTATTACGGGTAACTCTAAAATATTTCTGTTCGCTGATGACACTAGCTTGGCAGTAGAGGATGTTGTGTGCAACATTGGCTCGGTTTCAAATAGTGCAGTTCATGGCCTAAGTTCATGGCTCGTAGAAAATAAAGTAACGGTAAATCAAAGTAAGACTCAGTTTTTACAGCTTCAAACACACAATTCAACAAAACCTGACGTTTTAATTTCACAGAATGGGCATATGATCAGTGAAACTAAACAGTTCAAATTTCTAGGTGCTCAGATAGATAGTAAACTTGAAGCCATTTCGACTATTTTTCGACCGTGACTCTCTCAAGAATTATGTAAAGATTTTTTAAAATTACCACAACCAGTCACAAACTTTGTCAACTATTGTAATACTTATTTATTTAGCGACATGTTTCGAGGGAATACCTCATCTTCAGGCTAAATGGCATTAAAAAAACAACTTTATAACAAGGTCATATTGATGTTACATATTCGTTTCGTAAATGCTGTGGTCATCCCGTGGAATAAGAGAAAACTTAGTAAGAGGCGATGTCACTTCGGAAGCTGGACTGATGCGCAAACCCGGTGACGGGTTCATGAATGCACATTTCGTCACGAGTTCGTTCCGGCAGAAAGAAAGCGTCTCTGAAATTGTCAGCCAGTTGAGTGCATGAAGAAGTGCATCGTGCAGTCTTACTGTCAAAATTCTGACAGCCCGCGTTGCATTACAAGAGACAAGAGACATGTTACTCATTCAAACATACATCTCGCGTAATTAGGAGGAAATTACAAGTAGACAATTTGGGATTATTTAACGTAGTGCCGACGAACTATCTACTTGTGGCCCAATTGCAGAGGAAACACAACCTCGCTACGGCGTACTGACGAATTGGGAATATCGATTTGAATGTGAGTGTCTGGTGATAAAGACTTAAGAGTGATATCAAAGGCAGAGTGATTTGAATGACGAACTTACATTAATATGTATTGTGACATTTTGACACTTTAACTGAAATTTAAAGTAGTTATAAGGAACGTAGTTATCTCATAAACTTTATGTTCAGAGGTAGTTAACTAACCGGAAAGATAGTCTCAGTCACGATGTTTACAATGAACTGTTTCTTATAACAAGTATTACTGAACGTGCAGCGGGCCGCAGACATAGAGGTACGTTGCAGCGAAGGACGGCGATGTCTAAGTAACGATGGTTCTGCGACCACAGTGAAGCTGGAGGGTGTCCCATTTGGCAAGCTTCAATACGATGACCCACCTGGCTGCGATCCAAAGTCGGCCTCAGGGGCAAAACGACCCACATAAGAGCATTCCGTATACGCTGACCATCCGGACTTGCGACTTCGTGTGTGAATAAACAATGAGATGCATCCAACAGTCGAGGTTACAGACACTCTTAAAATGTGGACGCAGCAGTCTTACCTATGATTAAAATGCTTCGCAAATGCACAAATGGTCCCAGTATGTAAACCAAATTAGTCTGTACGGCCATCGATAAAGCACTAGATGAGAATCTCGAGCCATGCTAAGACACAGGACGTCAACTACCTTAGCAATTACACTGAACGAAAGAAAATTATTTGAAACTTCCTGGCAGATTAAAACTGTGTGCCCGGCCGAGATTCGAACTCGGGACCTTTGCCTTTCGCGGGCAAGTGCTCTACCAACTGTGCTACCGAAGCACGACTCACAGCCGGCACTCACAGCTATACTTCTGTCAGTACCTCGTCTCCTACCTTCCAAACTGAGAGTGAAAATCTCATTCTGGAAACATCCCCCAGGCTGTGGCTAAGCCATGTCTCCGCAATATCCTTTCTTTCAGGACTGCTAGTTCTGCAAGGTTCGCAGGAGAGCTTCTGTAAAGTCTGGAAGGTAGGAGACGAGGTACTGGCAGAAGTACAGCTGTGAGTGCCGGCCGTGAGTCGTGCTTCGGTAGCTCAGTTGGTAGAGCACTTGCCCGCGAAAGGCAAATGTCCCGAGTTTGAATCTCGGTCGGGCACACAGTTTTAATCTGCCTGGAAGTTTCATGTCAGCGCACACTCCGCTGCAGAGTGAAAATCTCATTCTGGAGAAACTTATTTTTTTTAATGGGAATCACATTAGATCGTCTGACATGAAACTTCTACTCCATTTTTTCCAAGAGCGTCACTATTATGTTCATCCCCTCGTCTGATTTGCATAGATGGTTTGTGGGCAGTTCTGAGTAGGTGATTTATTAATTTTTCGCCCATTATCCAGAACGTAATCCCTTCTAATACTGACGGTATTACTACACTTATTTTCGTGTATCTAATTGTGTGAATTGCACTGTACATAAAAAAGTCATTTTCACCACCGAACGATGTCGTTCATTGTTTTAAGACACTGGAATTGCATTCGGGAAGATCTATACCCAGCTCGTCATCTGGCCAGCCAGGTTTTAGTTTTGCATAGTTTCCTTAAAGCCAAACTATTTTCTTTGTAAAGGCATGGCCAGCTTCCTTGCAGCTATTTTTACGGTCAGAGGGTATGCACCACCTCTGTTGACCTTACCCTCAGGTGGTCGTTAAACACAAGTCTCCCTTCCTTCGTCGCTACTGTCTGCAGTCTTCTTCCTTTTGTTTGTGATACAACCCCAATACTATTTTCACATGAAGTACTGGAAGAAGTCACTGTTGTGTAAAATTTTGGCGTGATCATTTTCATAACTTTGTTTTCAAATTTCTGTAGAGTGCGCAGCTGGTGTAAGTGCTTCCCCCTAATTTATTTCGAAAGTCCCCATCTTCCTGGGAGAGATAAGATGTATCCTAGAGAGCTCAGTGAGTTTACCCGTTGAATTTATGTTCAGTTACTGTTTTATAGCTAATAGTTAATAAGAAGTAGTTTTAAATAGAATGTTGTTAAAATTTAAAGCCATTTTTCCTCAAATACTACTTCACAATTATGGTTTATCATATAGATAAGAAAAATTCCGTGTTTTGCAACTGAATTTTTCATTTGTGTGTACCAATCACGTTTCGCCTATCACGCAAGGCATCTCCAGTGGTCTATAACACAAAGATAATTATTTAGTAGACATTTTTTGATAGAGTTTCTGTAAAGATTCTTGGCAGCTCATTTAAATCTAACTACCTTATTTACAGCTATAGTACAGATAAGCAAAACATTCAGTTGCAAAGGATGGAATTTTTCCTATGTATGATAAAGCGCCAACGGCCTAGTCGCAGTGGTAACACCGGTTCCCGTGAGATCACCGAATTTAAGCTCTGTTGAGTTGGGCCAGGACTTGGATGGGTGAGCATCCGGTCTGCCGAGCGCTGTTGGCAAGCGGGGTGCACTCAGCCCTCGTGAGACAAACTGAGGAGCTACTTGACTGAGAAGTAGCGGCTCCGGTCTCGTAAACTGACATACGGCCGGAAGAGCGGTGTGCTGACCACATGCCCCTCCATACCCGCATCCAGTGACGCCTGTGGTCTGAGGATGACACGACGGCCGGTCGGTATCGTTGGGTCTTCCAAGGCCTGTTCGGACGGAGTTTAGTTTTTATGTGATGAAGCGTAATTAAAATAGTAAGCTTCCACACTGCCAAGTACAAATGACATGAATAGACAAGAAGACATTTTCTGCATTTTATGGCATCTTATGGAGATAATAAAATATAAGCCTGTACGCCGGGGGCTGCAGACCAAGTTTTTTTCCACTATCTCTGCTGCTATTGGAGCTAGGAGGTTACAAACCCCAGAGTGCTGATTCTCGTGAGGCCTGCTGTTTCTGTGATGAATTTGGTTGCAATCGATCCTGGGGTTTGACAAGAGAGTCCACACTTACACACAGACTCTGCATTACATATATAACAGATAATGTTATACGTCGAAATAATTTTTATTTTAATTTATATTTTATTGCAGAAACTGAAAATTAAAGAAACATAAAAGCTTTGAAACAACTGAAAATAGCAACAAATACTGAAAAATCACAAACCATGTGGTTGTATGCCGAACTAGGGTTCATAATTGCAGTTCAACGACATTTCCACGTAGAGTACCACAGAAACCTTTGCAATGTCAAGAAAATCAAGGAGTGGGAAACAGTGTCTGCAGAGATATAGTGGTGGGCTATCAAGAACGTCAGAGGAGACTGTTAATCACATTTCAGATGTGTCTGCAAGAACTCGTAGGAAATCCATCTGTATGGCGTCAAATAAGTTTCATGTCCCAAAATTCAAGTACCCATCATGCACTACTCAGGTGCCAAAAGCCTTACAGATAAAAAGTGCAATTGTTACGTGAGATCAAACCTGCCAACAAACCAAAATGGACGAAGTTTTCGAAAACATTCTTCAGCGCATTAACACAGACAGCAACTTCCTTACTAAGGTTATGTTTTCTGATGATGCAGCATTTCACCTCTGTGAAGAAGTCAGCCGGCCGAAGTGGCCGTGCGGTTAAAGGCGCTGCAGTCTGGAACCGCAAGACCGCTACGGTCGCAGGTTCGAATCCTGCCTCGGGCATGGATGTTTGTGATGTCCTTAGGTTAGTTAGGTTTAACTAGTTCTAAGTTCTAGGGTACTAATGACCTCAGGAGTTGAGTCCGATAGTGCTCAGAGCCATTTGAACCATTTTTTGTGAAGAAGTCAACAGACACAATGTGCCAATTAAGAGTGGCAGTCAGCCTCGTGAGGCCATGGCATATGAATGAGACTGCCCAAACTCCATCGTATGGTGTGGCTTAATGGAGGATTATTGAACCTTTTTCCTTTGCAGAGACAATTACTACTGGTCACTTTTACCTTGATATGATAGTTAATTTTGTGTGCCCTAAGATAAGACATTGAAACTCATACCTTCTCTTTCATCAGGATGGTTCACTACCACACTGGCTTGTAACGCACTGAGTGGCGGATTTCCTCAAAGATATATTGGGAGAGATGGACCAATCCCATGGCCATCGTGGTCGCCTGACACTGCTCCCCCCAATCTCTTCCGGCCCGCATCTCGTGGTCGTGCGGTAGCGTTCTCGCTTCCCACGCCCGGGTTCCCGGGTTCGATTCCCGGCGGGGTCAGGGATTTTCTCTGCCTCGTGAGGGCTGGGTGTTGTGTGATGTCCTTAGGTTAGTTCGGTTTAAGTAGTTCTAAGTTCTAGGGGACTGGTGACCATAGATGTTAAGTCCCATAATTGCTCAGAGCCATTTGAACCATTTGAACCAATCTCTTCCTGTGCTGGTGTGTTAAGGACAGAGTGTAACACAACGCTCTCTGGAACAGGAATGGGAAAAACCGAACGGTTAAAACCGATAATGGTATTTTAGTTCTGCATAATCCGTATATTTCGGTATTTGTTTGGTCTAGGTTATAACAGGTGTTTTTAATTTTTTCCTGAAAATCGAGTAAGAACGCTGAACTGTGAATCTGCCATAGCAGCAGGCCTAAAAGTGTTCGTTTTTAATAAACCTTTTTTTTTAATCAGTAATTTTATGAGTCAAATTTGCAATCGTTTTCAATATTACGTTATTATGGAAATTGGGAAAAGAGATCAGTGCTGTTTTAGTAACAATGCCGTCATAAATGAGCAAAAGACACTTGGCAGAAGAACTGGTACAATGTTGCTGAGATAACAACGTCCCTGTTGCCTTGTGTCGTGGCTTAAGGTATGCGTGTACATGCAGTGTCCAACATTCCCCCCCCCCCCCCCCTTCCGGCCAATACGGTAGTTTCTCGCTGTCGTTGCTGGATATCTGCTGTATTGCAGAATGGCAACAACCCTTGTCTGGAACTGTTTTTACGAAGCAACATAGCAGTGAAGTACAGGGCTTCATTTGGTTTAAAAGATCTAATCAAAGATTTGTCTGCCATATCTATGAAATAATAAAAAGAGGAAGGAAATTATGGTAACAGGAATAAACTAAAAACTTACCAACAGTTCATTGATCTGTGGCCTGTGTCCATATAATATGCCTTTATCTGCTTGTAGCCCTTGAAGACGGACAAATTAACAACAAACAGAGCTCTTCAGCCTAAGGTTTCATCCTCTGCACTGATCGTTCGTAAGGTCCATATAGTCGTACCATACCCGATTACGACTTGATTTTTGAGCTGAGCGTCAAAAAATTAGAGTCATTAAGAGGATAGTGTTGATTTTTTTGTGGTATTCAACCACTTATCGCTTTTCGAAAAAAGTATGAAACAGTAGATGGAGCAAGTTTTCTTTTATTTGCCTATTTAAAACGTCCAAATGTGTGTGAAATCTTATGGGACTGCTAAGGTCATGAGTCCCTAAGCTTAAACATTACTTAACATAATTATTCTAAGGACAAACACACACACTCATGCCTGAGGGAGGACTCGAACCTCCGCCGGGACCAGCCGCACATTCTGTGACTGCAGCGCCCGAGACCGCTCGGCTAATCCCGCGCGGCTCTGCCTATTTAACTTAATTTTTTTTGATTCTATGTAGGCCTATCTTGAAACGGACTCGACATTTTTCACTGTCTGTTTCATTTCTATGCCCATTCCACGAAATGCGAAAAATAAAAAGAACGAAAAATCGGTTATTTCAGAAACGGGTTATTTTGAGCAGTTTTAACCGTCAGGGTAAAATAACGTGGAAACGGAGCCGATATAACCGGAAAAAGGTTATTGATTGGCGACTCCATGGAGTGCTGTGTGCACAACGACCATATATGTTAAATTAAAAGGAAGATCAGCGTTGGCCGTAATATCGATGGTTTATTGATAGCAAAATCGATTTTCACTCACATAGTGACCATCTTCAGTGCTGTGGTGTGCAAATTAAACTCTAGGCAAAAATGAGCGAAAGATACTTGGCAGAAGAACTGATACAGTGTTGTTCAGATAATGTCCCTGTTGCCTTGTGTCGTGGCTTAACGTACGCGTGGTACCCGGTCAATACAGTAGTTTCTCACTGTCGTTGCCAGACATCTGTTGTATTGCAGAATGACACCAACGCTTGTGTGGAACTGTTTTTACGAAGCAACATAGCAGTAACCAAAACTCAGTTATTGTGATCGTTTCTCAGTTTTGTTTACTGATAAGTTGGTACCCGTGGTCTAGGGGTTGCCGGCACGGTAGCTCAGCGAGTTCGGTCAGAGGGCTGGTTGGCCTCTGTAATAAAAAAACTGAGTGGAACGATCTACAAAACGAATTTTAACGGATGTCACGTGACGCCGCAACGACTAAACACAACGATTTTTTTAAAAAAAAGGGGGGGGGGGTAACGTCTTTGATTCGTAATCAAAACGTCTTCCGTCCCGGGTTCGATCCCCGCCACTGCCTAAATTTTGATAAATAATCAGCATTGGCGGCCGAAGACTTCCGGCATAAGAAGTCAGCCTCATTCTGCCAACGGCCTTGTCAAAGAGGGCGGAGGAGCGGATAGAGGTTCAAATGGTTCAAATGGCTCTGAGCACTATGGGACTCAACTGCTGAGGTCATTAGTCCCCTAGAACTTAGAACTAGTTAAGCCTAACTAACCTAAGGACATCACAAACATCCATCCCCGAGGCATGATTCGAACCTGCGACCGTAGCGGTCTTGCGGTTCCAGACTGCAGCGCCTTTAACCGCACGGCCACTTCGGCCGGCAGAGGTTCAGGGCACTCTCTTTAGGGGTGGGAAATTGCCCCTAAAGGCGGAAGAATCAGCAATGATCAACGATATGAGGATGCAGAAGGCAATGGAAACCACTGCATTAAAGACACGTAACGTGTATCCACAGGACATGTGGCCTGTAATTGAAGAAGTGTCATGATGATCTCTCCATTGGCAAAAGATTTCGGAATAGTCCCCCATTCGGATCTCCGGGAGGGGACTGGGGACTGCCAAGGGGGAGGTTGCCATGAGAAAAACATTGAATAATCAACGAAAGGATAACGTTCTACGAGTCGGGGCGTGGAATGTCACAAGCTTCAACGTGGTAGGGAAACTAGAAAATCTGAAAAGGGAAATGCAAAGGCTCAATCTAGATATAGTAAGGGTCAGTGAAGTGAAAGTGGAAAGAAGACAAGGATTTCTGGTCAGATGAGTATCGGGTAATATCAACAGCAGCAGAATATGGTATAACAGGTGTAGGATTCGTTATGAATTGGAAGGTAGGGCAGAGGGTGTGTTACTGTGAACAGTTCAGTGACCGGGTTGTTCTAATCAGAATCGACAGCAGACCAACACCGACAACGATAATTCAGGTATACATGCCGACGTCGCAAGCTGAAGATGAACAGATAGAGAAAGTGTATGAGGATATTGAAAGGGTAATGCAGTATGTAAAGGGGGACGAAAATCTAATAGTCATGGGCGACTGGAATGCAGTTGTAGGGGAAGGAGTAGAAGAAAAGGTTACAGGAGAATATGGGCTTGGGACAAGGAATGAAAGAGGACAAAGACTAATTGAGCTCTGTAACAAGTTTCAGCTAGTAATAGCGAATACCCTGTTCAAGAATCACAAGAGGAGGAGGTATACTTGGAAAAGGCCGGGAGAAACGAGAAGATTTCAATTAGATTACATCATGGTCAGACAGAGATTCCGAAATCAGATACTGGATTGAAAGGCGTACCCAGGAGCAGATATACACTCAGATCACAATATAGTAGTGATGAAGAGTAGGCTGAAGTTCAAGACATTAATCAGGAAGAATCAATACGCAAAGAAGTGGGATACGGAAGTACTAAGGAATGACGAGATACGCTTGAAGTTCTCTAACGCTATAGATACAGCAATAAGGAATAGCGCAGTAGGGAGTACAGTTGAAGACGAATGGACACCTCTAAAAAGGGCCATCACACAAGTTGGGAAGGAAAACATAGGTACAAACAAGGTAGCTGCGAAGAAACCATGGGTAACAGAAGAAATACTTCAGTTGATTGATGAAAGGGGGAAGTACAAACATGTTCCGGGAAAATCAGGAATACAGAAATACAAGTCGCTGAGGAATGAAATAAATAGGAAGTGCAGGGAAGCTAAGACGAAATGGCTGCAGGAAAAATGTGAAGATATCGAAAAAGATATGATTGTCGGAAGGACAGACTCAGCATACAGGAAAGTCAAAACAACCTTTGGTGACATTAAAAGCAACGGTGGTAACATTAAGAGTGCAACGGGAATTCCACTGTTAAATGCAGTGGAGAGAGCAGATAGGTGGAAAGAATACATTGAAAGCCTCTATGAGGGTGAAGATTTGTCTGATGTGATCGAAGAAGAAACGGGATTTAGAAGAGATAGGGGATCCAGTATTAGAATCGGAATTTAAAAGAGCTTTGGAGGACTTTCGGTCAAATAAGGCAGAAGGGATAGATAACATTCCATCAGAATTTCTAAAATCATTGGGGGAAGTGGCAACAAAACGACTATTCACGTTCGTGTGTAGAATATATGAGCCTGGCGACATACCATCTGACTTTCGGAAAAGCATCATCCACACAATTCCGAAGACGGCAAGAGCTGACAAGTGCGAGAATTATCGTAAAATCAGCTTAACAGCTCATGCATCGAAGCTGCTTACAAGAATAATATACAGAAGAATGGAAAAGAAAATTGAGAATGCGCTAGGTGACGATCAGTTTGGCTTTAGGAAAAGTAAAGGGACGAGAGAGGCAATTCTGACGTTACGGCTAATAATGGAAGCAAGGCTAATGAAAAATCAAGACACTTTCATAGGATTTGTCGACCTGGAAAAAGCGTTCGACAATATAAAATGGTGCAAGCTGTTCGAGATTCTGAAAAAAGTAGGGGTAAGCTATAGCGAGAGACGGGTCATATACAATATGTACAACAACCAAGAGGGAATAATAAGAGTGGACGATCAAGAACGAAGTGCTCGTATTAAGAAGGGTGTAAGACAAGGCTGTAGCCTTTCGCCCCTACTCTTCAATCTGTACATCGAGGAAGCAATGATGGAAATAAAAGAAAGGTTCAGGAGTGGAATTAAAATACAAGGTGAACGGATATCAATGATACGATTCGCTGATGACATTGCTATCCTGAGTGAAAGTGAAGAAGAATTAAATGATCTGCTGAACGGAATGAACAGTCTAATGAGTACACAGTATGGTTTGAGAGTAAATCGGAGAAAGACGAAGGTAATGAGAAGTAGTAGAAATGAGAACAGCGAGAAACTTAATATCAGGATTGATGGTCACGAAGTCAATGAAGTTAAGGAATTCTTCTACCTAGGCAGTAAAATAACCAATGACGGACGGAGCAAGGAGGACATCAAAAGCAGACTCGCTATGGCAAAAAAGGCATTTCTGGCCAAGAGAAGTCTACTAATATCAAATACCGGCCTTAATTTGAGGAAGAAATTTCTGAGGATGTACGTCTGGAGTACAGCATTGTATGGTAGTGAAACATGGACTGTGGGAAAACCGGAACACAAGAGAATCGAAGCATTTGAGATGTGGTGCTATAGGCGAATTTTGTAAATTAGGTGGACTGATAAGGTAAGGAATGAGGAGGTTCTACGCAGAATCGGAGAGGAAAGGAATATGTGGAAAACACTGATATGGAGAAGGGACAGGATGATAGGACATCTGCTAAGACATGAGGGAATGACTTCCATGGTAGTAGTGGGAGCTGTAGAGGGCAAAAACTGTAAAGGAAGACAGAGATTGGAATACAAGCAAATAATTGAGGACGTAGGTTGCAAGTGCTACTCTGAGATGAAGAGGTTAGCACAGGAAAGGAATTCGTGGCGGGCCGCATCAAACTAGTCAGTAGTCTGATGAAAAAAATAATAAAATAAATTAAAAAACTTGATACCACTGCCTATGAGTTTAATTTGTACACCACTGCACTGAAGATGATCAGAATGTGATTGAGAATCGATTTGCTATCAATAAACCATCAATATTACGGCCAACGCTGACCTTCCTTTTAATTCGAAAAAAGGTTGTTTCAGCGACAACCGCCATCCTTACTCTGGAACAGCTTCGTGAGAGGGTTAGAGTGACAAATCAGACACGCTACAGAGGCTGAAGAACGCCTGAAGAGAAACTGCCACTCATGGGGCTCACGCGGAAATATGTGACTGAACAAACAAAATTTCCAAAAACATTCCGTATCCATTGTTGTATGAATTTTCTTTACGTAGCGACTACGCGTTGTCTTAGAGACATTTCAAATTGGGGCCTTTCGTCTCGGACAATTGCCAGTGCGCGTCACTGAAGCAGCAAACTGTGCTGTTTATCAATTCCCGGTAGTGCGACGGCGGTCATCGCCCGCCGCCGGCAGCGCCGTGTGTTCCCCGGGAGGGCCGCGACAAGAACTGGTTTGACGGCCGTGGCCAGACTGCTCGGCGCGGCGCGGAGATCATCCCACCCCACTCGGTTACAGCAGCAGACTCGCTGCCGAGTTATCCGGCGGAATGTGGCCTGTCCCCTGCGCGAGGCGCACACCACGGCCAACGCACAGCGCACTCACCTGCGACGTGACTCGCAAGATCCCCTCGATTCTAAACTGATACTGTTATCACTCAGCTTAGCCGCGAGTGCGTAGAGGGTGGTATATGTGACGTACAGTATAACTGGTCAGCATTTCCACCCGGAATTTGCGAGTGTAAGTCGGACCTTCCTTGATCCTCCTTGGTGGGTCGTGTCGTCGGATTTCCTCCTACTTGTGCGCGGTGGAGCTCTCGTAAATGTCGTCCCGTGCAGATTCTTCATTGGCGCATGTCTCTGTCGGTGGAAGCTAAGTATCTGAAATTGCTGTCGATCAACTTCGGGGTATCTGCACCACTGGCCATTAAAATTGCTACACCAAGAAGAAATGCAGATGATAAACGGGTATTCATTGCACATATATATTATACTAGAACTGACATGTGATTACATTTTCACGCAATTTGGGTGCATACATCCTGACAAATCAGTACCCAGAACAACCAACTCTGGCCGTAATAACGGCCTTGATACGCCTGGCATTGAGTCAAACAGAGCTTGGATGGCGTGTACACGTACAGCTGCCCATACAGCTTCAACACGATACCACAGTTCATCAAGAGTAGTGACTGGTGTACTGTGACGAGCCAGTTGCTCGGCCACCATTGACCAGACGTTTACAGTTGGTGAGAGATCTGGAGAATGTGCTGGTCAGGGCAGCACTCGAACATTTTCTCTATCCAGAAAGGCCCGTACAGGACCTGCAACGTGCAGTCGTGCATTATCCTGCTGAAATGTAGGGTTTAGCAGGGATCGAATGAAGGGTAGAGCCACGGGTCTTAACACATCTGAAATGTAACGTCCACTCTTCAAAGTGCCGTCAATGCGAACAAGACGTGACCGAAACGTGCAACCAATGGCACCCCATACAATCACGCCGGGTGATACGCCAGTATGGCGATGACGAATACACGCTTCCAATATGCGTTCACCGCGATGTCGCCAAAGACGGATGCGACCATCATGTTGCTGTAAACAGAACGTGGATTCATCCGAAAAAATGACGTTTTGCTATTCGTGCATCCAGGTTCGTCGCTGAGTACACCATCGCAGGCGCTCCTGTCTGTGATGCAGCGTCAAGGGTAACTGCAGCCATGGTCTCCGCGCTCATAGTCCGTGCTGCTGCAAACGTCGTCGAACTGTTCGTGCAGATGTTTGTTGTCTTGCGAACGTCCCCATCTGTTGAGTCAGGGATCGAGACGTGGCTGCAAGATCCGTTACAGCCATGCGGATAAGATGCCTGTCACATCGACTGCTAGTGATACGAGGCCGTTGAGATCCAGCCCGGCGATCCGTATTACCCTCCAGAACCCACCGATTCCATATTTTGCTATCAGTCATTGGATCTCGACCAACAGGAGCAGCAATGTCCCGATACGATAAACCGCAATCGCGATAGGTTACAATCCGACCTTTATCAAAGTCGGTAACGTGATGGTACGCATTTCTCCTCCTTAAACGAGGCATTACAACAACGTTTCACCAGGCAACGCCGGTCAACTGCTGTTTGTGTATGAGAAATCGGTTGGAAATTTCCACATGTCAGCACGTTGTAGGTGTCGCCACCGCCGCCAACCTTGTGTGAATGCTCTGAAAAGCTAATCATTTGCATATCACAGCATCTTCTTCCTGTCGGTTAAATTTCGCGTCTGTAGCACATCATCTTCGTGGTGTAGCAAATTTAATGGCCAGTAGTGTAATATAGAGTAATGAAATTCTGACAATATGTTTGTCTAGGCAACATATTCAAGTGACTAACATTGTAAGACCACAGGTTAATGTATGCGCGACATAAGCCATTGCAAATGTGAAATACTGGTACAGTAATAGGAGGTGTAACCGTGGGTCTGTTGAATGCAAGCTTGCAAAAGTGCATGGATTGTGATGTACAGGTTGTGGGGTAGAGTTCAAGCTGTTGCACTTAGTTGGTCAATACAGGGACGGTTAATGCCGGTTGTGTATGACGCTGAAGTTGTCTGTCCGATGACGTCCCATGTGCGCTCGATTGGAGATACATCTGGTGGTCGAGCAGGCCAAGACATGTTGGGTTTTAACAGCTGTATGTGGGCGAGCGGTATCTCCATGGAAAATACCCACAGGAATGCTGTTCATCAATGGCATCACATAAAAGGTCGAATAACCAGATTTGCAGTCAAAGTGTTTCGATAACAACGAGAGTGCTCCAGCGCTCATTCGAAATCACACTCCAGGCATAACTGCATGCGTAGGTCAGGCGTGTCTAGCATGTACCCTGTTTTCTTGCAAGACCTCAAATGGCCTCCTTCTAACCAACACACGGCCATCACTCGCACCGAGGCAGACCCAGCTTTCATCACAAAGCTCCAATGAGCTCTCGCTTGACACCACTTAAGTCAGATATGAAAGTTTTTGGAGAACATGGTATTGGAGATGAAGCAGCGATTAGTATGATTAATCAATCATTCAAAAACAGTCTTCATCGCATTTATTATTATTATACCGCCAACCGGTTTCAACCCAACGTAGTGGTATCTTCTAGGCGTTTACACCATTGGTCGACTGCTGGTGGTGTCAGTTCAGTCTACATAACGGCAGGAAACTATCATAGTTTCCTGCCGGTTGAAACCGGCTGGCGGTATAATAATAATAATAAATGCGATTAAGACATGACGGTGGTTTGGTATCGCTTGAATGCACACCACAGAGCATCTGGTTCGGAGCTGTCCTTGGAGTAACTGTTTGTAACAATTCGCTGTGACACTATAGTGCCAACCGCTGCTCAGATTGCTACTGCAGATGCTCCACAGCTATACGCCAAACGAGATGATCTTCCCTCTAGGTAGTGCCATGTGGCCATCCGGAGCCCGGTCGTGTTGCAACCTGTACGTTCCCGTGACCACCACTTCCAGCGATTATTTACAGAAGCTACAGCTCTGCAAAGTCTTTCTGCAATATCGCAGAAGGAACTTGCAGCTTCTAGTAGTGTTATTACACAACATCGTTCAAACTCAGTGAGGTGTTGGTAATGAAGTCTTTGTCGCTTCAAAGTCATTCTTCACTAACAGCAGCTCACTACGTCCAGTCTCAAAGGTAATTAGCGCTCACAACCGTTACAGTGTGTAGAAATTCTTCTAATCCATATGTGGAATACAGCTAATCAGTGCTTAACAGTACTGGTTAAAAACAGTCTTGGTTGCAATTTTACTTTTTTTTTTATTTTTCAACTACGCAGTTCGCCTTATTTAGGCATCTTCAGGTTGATCTTAATTTGGTATTTCTTAGAATGATCCTTCAAACAGTGTATCCAAAGGGCGTCGTGGAATACATCAGGCCAACATCGCCTTCGCCTTCGTTAAACTCAGTAAAAACTTTTCTACGAGTAACTCCAAGACCTGCATAACGCGTTCTTGTGAACGGGAACGCGCTGTGCAATCTTGGAGTCAAATGGTGCAAATGGCTCTGAGCACTATGGGACTCAACTGCTGTGGTCATAAGTCCCCTAGAACTCAGAACTACTTAAACCTAACTAACCTAAGGACATCACACACATCCATGCCCGAGGCAGGATTCGAACCTGCGACCGTAGCAGTCGCGCGGTTCCGGACTGAAGCGCCTAGAACGGCTCAGCCACCGCGGCCGGCTTTATTGAGTTTAACGAAGGCGATGTTGGCCTGATGCATTCGACGACGCTCTTTGGCTACACTGTTTAAAGGATCGTTCTAAGAAATACCAAATTAAGATCAACCTGCAGATGCCTAAATAAGACGAAACGCGTAGTTGAAAAATAAAGAGAACTAAAATTGCAACCAAGACTGTTTTTAAACAATACTGTTACAGTGTGTATTAAAATAAACCTAAATTGCATCGTCACAGAGGTGTGAAATTGGAATAGACATCGTCTCTTAGATGTAAAAAACACGCCTACCAAGTTTCGTTTATGTCGCACTACTCCTTCTTGGTGTTGATATTTTTTTCGTCAGTGTACGTATATATGATGTTAAAAAATGTATCGAAAACTTTGAGAGGAGATAGTAACTATCAAAACAAAAAACAAGTCTAAAAAAACAAATGGAGCTTCATAATGAGTCAGTCACCGATTTCCTTAAACGCAATGTCTTTTTTTCTTCTTCTTCCAGAAACCGTTCGTGAAATCCTGTATTGCATGAGTGACAATAGGGTATTCAAAAATCTTGATGCGGTACAATAGCTGCTTGTCAAATCTTTATTAAAACTACCAGTTTTCGTCAAAGGATAGAGTATCCTCAGGCATTAAGAATTAATTATAAGTCATGCTTCCAAACATGACCATTTACACCGGCCGGCGTAGCCGAGCGGTTCTAGGCGCTACAATGTGGAACCGCGCGACCGCTACGGTCGCAGGTTCGAACCCTGCCTCGGGCATGGATGTGTGTGATGTCCTTAGGTTAGTTAGGTTTAACTAGTTCGTAGTTCTAGGGGACTGATGACCTCAGAAGTTAAGTCCCATAGTGCTCAGAGCCATTTGAAGCCATTTAAATCCAAACAAGCAAACGTATTTTGTAAACAATCTGCAGGTAGACGACACCTACAATTTTGAGACACGCGACGTTCCGTATTCCGTCACAGTTTTTGGACAGTTCGAAAGCCCAAGTGTCAGTCGGAGACTCTCCTTGCGACTGATACAGAATTATTTATCACATGTGATTAGAAAAACAGTTTGGTATTTGCATTGTGGGAGGGGACAAAAATGGTTCAAATGGCTCTGAGCACTATGGGACTCAACATCTTAGGTCATAAGTCCCCTAGAACTTAGAACTACTTAAACCTAACTAACCTAAGGACATCACACACACCCATGCCCGAGGCAGGATTCGAACCTGCGTCCGTAGCAGTCCCGCGGTTCCGGACTGCAGCGCCAGAACCGCTAGACCACCGCGGCCGGCTGGGAGGGGACAGACGACCGCATATGCCGAAGAACTAACATTTCAGTTAAAAAACTGTATGTGCCTCTGAGAGAAGTGTTATAAACCGGTAAATCGAAAATAATGAAGGCTGGAATTTAAATTCTTAAAGAGAATAAAAGATTAATAAAGTATTTTTTTCGGTCGGTCCTAGACAGCCGCAAAAGAATTTTGTTGGTCGGTACCGACTAAAACATTTAATACTTCCATTCGCCCTTGTCAGCCGACGAAAACAAAACAGAAGCAGTCACAGAACGATGGTAGCTTCGAAGGTGAGCATCTGTATGCGCATTCTGAAGTTTTGACAGATGCCTTCCATTGTAACTGCACAGACATTACGGATACACACACTGCGCTTCATCTCTAATCGATTCACATCGAAACTGTCGACAGCCTAGTCGAAGACATGCAGCACTGGCGGCCGCTTATTTTTTCAAGAAGTGTGAGTCGGAACACGACGTGCTCCCCGCTCGCTGTCTACGGACTGGATGCTCACACAGACATAAAAAGTTATGGGGCTAATCGAGCTAATAATTCCGCTGGGTGAGAGGCGGGGTTCAGGAGCGCCGCCCGTCGGGTTTCATAAATTCTCCACGAGCGAGCAGCGATATAAGCGAGCGATTTACCGGTCCTCCCAAGAACTACGACCTCCGTGGGGCGAGTCAGCATCGCAAGCTAGCCGAGTCGGTAATTCAAGACTAGAGTGCGCTCGCGTGCGATTGCCGAACAGGGAGCTCCACGGCCATGGGTACTGAATAACCCAAACCTGCGTAATTTATTCACAGTGTTGCACGCTGGCCGAGGATTTTTACCAGCCTCCCCTGGCTCCCTCAGTCCCGCGAAGACGGATTCGTCCACTAGCTAAGGACTTGGTAGCGGACCGGGAGTATTTACACTACTGGCCATTGCTACACCATGAAGATGACATGCTATTGACGCGAAATTTAACTGACAGCAAGAAGATGCTGTGATATGCAAATGAACGGCTTTTCAGAGCATTCACACAAGCTTGGCGCCGGAGGCGACACCTACAACCTGCCGACATGAGGAAAGTGTCCTACAGATTTCTCATACACAAACACCAGTTCACCGGCGTTGCCTAGTGAAACGTTGCTGTGATGCCTCGTGGAAGGAGGAGAAATGCGTACCATCACGTTTCGGACTTTGATAAAGGTCGGATTCTAGCCTATCGCGATTACGGTTTATCGCATCGCGACATTGCTGCTCGGTAGAGATCCAATGACCGTTAGCAGAATATGGAATCGGTGAGGTTTAGGAGGGTAATACGCAACACCATGCTGGATCCCAACGGCCTCGTATCACTAGCAGTCGAGATGACAGGCATCTTATCCGCATGGCTGTAACGGATCGTGCAGTCACGTCTCGATCCCTGAGTCAACACATGGGGACGTTTGCAAGACAACAACCAACTGCACGAACAGTTCGACGACGTTTGCAGCAGCATGGACTATCAGCTCGGAGACCATGACTGCGGTTACCCTTGACGCTGCATCACAGACAGGAACGCCTGCGATGGTGCACTGAACGACGAACCTGCGTGCACGAATGGCAAAACGTCATTTTTTCTGATGAATCCAGGATCTGTTTATAGCATCATGATGGTCGCATCCCTGTTTGGCGACATCGCGGTGAACGCACATTGGAAGCGTGTATTCGTCATCGACATGCTGGCGTATCACCCGAAGTCATGTTATGGGGTGCCATTGGTTACACGTCTCGGTCACCTCTTGTTCACATAGACCGCTGTTTGAACAGTGGACGTTACATTTCAGATATGTTACGACCTGTGGCTCAACCCTTCATTCGAACCCTGCGAAACCCTACATTTCAGCAGGATAACGCACGACCGCATGTTGCAGGTCCTGTACGGGGCTTTCTGGACACAGAAAATGTTCGACTGCTGCCCTGGCCAGCACATTCTCCAGATCTCTCACCAATTGAAAACGTCTAGTCAATGGTGGCCGAGCAACTGGCTCGTCACAATACGCCAGTCACTACTCTCGATGAACTGTGGTATCGTGTTGAAGCTGCATGGGCAGCTATACCTGTACACGCCATCCAACCTCTGTTTGACTCAATGCCCAGGCGTGAAATAGCCGCAGAAATCAATGTGGGACGTGAGACGAACGTGTCCGTTAGGACAATGTGTATTCTGTGTTAACATGGAATGGGCTGGGTCCTCTGGCCCAACTGAACCGAGCATTGACGGTAAATGGTTATATTCGGCTACTTGAATACCATTTGCTGCTACTCATGGACTTCAAGTTCCCACCAACGATGCGCCACGTTAGTGAGACAGATTATGTGGCGATCTGTTTGAAGAACATAATGGAGAATTCGAGAGATTGATTTGGCCCAGATCGCCTGACACCACCCAGATCGCTTGACATGAATCCCACCGAACATTTATCGGACATAAAATTCTGCACCGGCAACACTTTTATAATTATGCACGACTATAGAGACATAATGTTTGAACTCAGCATATACTCTAAAACCCTGTAATTGGCGGACGTAAGCTACATTGGTCTACAATTCTGTGCATGTGACCTTTCACCTTTTTTGCAAACAAGAGTGACCCGCCCTCTTTTTCCAGTCAGGCGGATCTTTTTTGCTGCGAAAGAAATTCTCGACAAATATCAGAAAGAGTTCTATTCGAGTTAACAGCGGGTTCGCAAACCAATGCAGTTGTTACCGCGTGTTAGCCTCGCCTGCCGGTGTGCGGCCCGGTCTGTCGTGTTGCGGCGACGCGTCCTCTACGCCGCGGCGCTTTATGACGCCCACGGGGATCGGCGCGCGGCCGCTCTTGGGTTTCCGGCAGAACGCACACAAGAGAGGCCAGCAGCCAATACGGCCCTCTAGCCACGCTCCGGCGGCGATGGCCGTGGGAGAGAGAGGCGAACACAGCGGAGGGCGGGGTTCTCTCCACCACCTTGCGGGAGAGGTGCTCCTGTACTGCGTCCGGGCGGAACAGTTGCCATGCCGGCCGCGGTGGTCTAGCGGTTCTAGGCGCTGTCAGGAACCGCGCGACTGCTACGGTCGCAGGTTCGAATCCTGCCTCGGGCATGGATGTGTGTGATGTCCTTAGGTTAGTTAGGTTTAAGTAGTTCTAAGTTCTAGGGGACTTATGACCACAGATGTTGAGTCCCATAGTGCTCAGAGCCATTTTTTTGACTGCATTCCTACACTCGACACTGGAAGCTTTAGGCCATCGGGAAAATAAAGGGGAAAAATAGAATGGTTGAGACCATTTTTATTTGAGATGCTACACTAGAAATTTTGGGAATACGTGGAACGGAGCAGAAAAAAAGTCGTATTTCGAAAGTACCAAGAGTTCCTGATGGAATAAACTTTAATTCACTGGAGTTTAGATAATCCGTTTATCGTCATGTTGCCAAGAACTATTTACAACGGCCTGTCGTGTTTTGACGGCTTATTCAATAGTTCATTGTTAAGTTTGAAGTTACTGATGACCTTCCGGGCACGATACCTGGTACGGAAGCTATATCAGCGGAGCATAGACGAAAGGGGAAACATTCTAGGACGATAAGGGACACAAGTAGGGAAAGACTCTTGACGTAAGAGGCTTTGACCAAGGAGCCTGGGAACGAGAATCTAGAAAATGGAGAGTTGTGAGCTGTCCGCTTTCTACTGTCCAAGACTTGATATTTTTAAAAATATCGGGACCCTTGCTGCAAACAGCGTTGATATACATCATTGGTGACGGGACTCGAACCCGGGACCTCCTGCTTACATGGCAGATGCTCTGCCTGCAGGGACTTATCCCTTGCACGCTCCCCGTGAGACCCACATTCCCAACATGTCAACACCATTACATTCGTGGCGCGCCTAATAAATGTTTGCCCATCATACTCATTACTCATGGCAGGTTAATCTACCAAGTCCCGTACGAGTTCGGGCATAGCGTGTGCGTTCGCACAAGAAGGTCAAAGGCCGGGAAGCCATATTTTAAAAAATGGTTCAAATGGCTCTGAGCACTATGGGACTTAACTGCTAAGGTCATCAGTCCCCTAGAACTTAGAACTACTTAAACCTAACTAACCTAAGGGCAGCACACAACACCCAGCCATCACGAGGCAGAGAAAATCCCTGACCACGCCGGGAATCGAACACGGGAACCCGGGCGTGGGAAGCGAGAACGCTACCGCACGACCACGAGATGCGGTTCATATTTTAACTATAAACGAAGGTAGTATCTGTTCCCGAAAGAACAGTTACCGTTGATGACCATGCAGCTTCGCTAGAATGAAATGGTCATCAACGGTAACTGTTCTTTCGGGAACAGTTACTACCTTCATATATAATTTAAAAAAAATGTCGTTATTGGCTCTCGATAAATAGAAAAAAGTTGTCGATATATTGACGGAAAAAAACATCGACATACCGGCCAAAAAAATATCGGCTGCACATTGTAAATAAACTGTCAGTTCTAGAGCTGTATATTTAAGTATTGATTTATTATTAGATATTCTGTAAATCAACAAGTTATCAGCCTGCCTATCTCACTTAGAGGAAGTTGAGAGGAAAACGATGCACGTTCAAGCTTGGCGATAATCACTTTGCTAACAATGGTAACTCCAAGTAGGTGGCACAATAAAGGGTGCCCGATGGCAACGTCATTCGGTTTCGTCACATATCGGATCTGTCTGGAACACTTCGTGTCGACTTCCTTGTTTTTTTCATTTGTGCAAAAGCCAGTGAGCTAGCAGTGGTAGTGTCAAAATTGGGTGGTGAAGCTACACGTGTCAGTTTCTGTTCGTAGCAACGAGCGCCGGTAACGTCAGTTTTTCCTCTCACACGTCTACGTACACCGCAAAGACCAGTATTGTCATTTAGATTTTTGTTCATCTGCCGGCCGAAGTGGCCGTGCGGTTAAACGCGCTGCAGTCTGGAACCGCAAGACCGCTAAGGTCGCAGGTTCGAATCCTGCCTCTGGCATGGATGTTTGTGATGTCCTTAGGTTAGGTAGGTTTAACTAGTTCTAAGTTCTAGGGGACTAATGACCTCAGCAGTTGAGTCCCATAGTGCTCAGAGCCATTTGAACCATTTTTTTTTTTTTTGTTCATCTGTTTGAGCGACTGCTTTTGAAGAATGCCGACGTGAAGAAACAGCCGCATTACTCGCGTTACAAATTGTTTTTAACGGAATTGGTGTGCTATTTCTTCACATCGGATACGTTTTTATTCCATTCACATCGCCACACCCCCAGTGTAATCGGAATTATTCTTTGTGCCACCTATACTTGCTTCAAACAAGCAAGGAGAAAGACTGAACGCGATGAAAGCTCCAAAAGTAGTAAGACTCCTTCACACAGTGAAAGTAATTATGTTCTTACGCAATTTCCAAGGAACAGAAGGCTGGACCGCTGTCATATATTAAACAGGCCACACGAAGAATATCTGAAAACTAGTCATATACCGCCGATTGCCACGGCACGTATCACGTCGACTTAAGACTGGAATAGTACCACTGCATTGAGCAAGTATTCTCCAGTGACATCTATACAAGATTTTGTGGGAGTAAAGTAGGAACACGCACTCTTCTCTCTCTCTTTGTTTTTTCTTTCAATTCCGTCCAGGTTTCTGAAGCGAGTTGGCCCACTGTGCGCCGGGCGGATTCCATCCGGGGCCGGTGCACCTCCCCGTCACAGAAGCGGCACTTTAACGTGCACGGCTATGCGGGTGGGTCACCTACTCGCTTTTCCCTTTTCCTGATAATGTCTTCAGGTTTCTTGTACAACCGCCCCACATATGGAAGTTCGTTTCCTTGATGTAGCTACAAGGATAGAGATACGTGGACAGTGCAAACCAGTCCAAGAACTGAAACTTCCTGGCAGATTAAAACTGTGTGCCGGACCGAGACTCGAACTCGCGACCTTTGCCTTTCGCGGGCAAGTGCTCTACCAACTGAGCTACCCAAGCACGACTCACGACCCGTCCTCACAGCTTCACTTCCGCCAGTACCTCGTCTCCTACCTCCCAAACTTCACAGAAGCTCTCCTGCGAACCTTGCAGAACTAGCATTCCTGGAAGAAAAGATATTGCGGAGACATCGCTTAAACACGGCCTGGGGGCTCGAAACATCCCCCATGCTGTGACTAAGCCATGTCCTTGCAATATTCTTTCTTCCAGGAGTGCTAGTTCTGCAAAGTTCGCAGGAGAGCTTCTGTGAAGTTTGGAAGGTAGGAGACGAGGTACTGGTGGAAGTAAAGCTGTGAGGACGGGGTGCGAGTCGTGCTTGGGTAGCTCAGATGGTAGAGCACTTGCCCGCGAAAGGTAAAGGTCGCGAGTTCGAGTCTCGGTCCGGCACACAGTTTTAATCTCCCAGGAAGTGTCATATCAGCGCACACTCCGCTGCAACGTGAAAATCTCATTCTGGAATCCAAGAACTGTTGAAAATATGAGATCAGTAAGAAACCGTGATAGGTGAGAAGGGGTCGGAGTGTTTGAGAAGGCGAGAAATCCGGCAGTAAGCAGGTCAGCGCCCCCCGCGGCGCAGTGGAGGATTCGGCGGCAGGGAGGGGCTCATAAAATACGTAGAGGGTCCCCCCCGGCGTTACGGCCCGCGGCTTTATCGTGATGGGGCGCCGGGCCGTAAACGGCTCCCAGAAGAGGCGGCCGCGCCGTCCCGTCACCGCCTTCCGTCCCCACACCGAGCCGCGACTTGCCTTTCACGAGGTTCACCTTGCACAGTTGAGAACCCTATGGAGATGTATATCAGCAAAGCAAGCGTCATTTGATACACACAGGGGGTGGGGTCAAATATGGTAACACCGGGAACACAGCACATTACGATTGTAGTTGGTGTCATTTGCACGTTAATAAGTGATGGTACTGATCCCCATGGTACACAAAACGGGTCAGATCGTTGTTGCAGAAGCAACGAAAAAAGCATGCCAAATTTAAAAGAACGCTAAATCCCCAACACTGGCAAAGTTTTACAGAAGTTCGAAATATAGCGCGTACTTCAATGCGAGATGCTTTTAATGATTTCCACAACCAAATTCTGTCTCGAAGTCTGGCAGAAAACCCAAAGAGATTCCGGTCATACATAAAGCACACCAGTGGCAAGACGCAATCATTACCTTCTCTGCGCGATAACAACAGTGAAGTCACAGATGACAGTGCCACTAAAGCAGAGTTATTAAACACGGTTTTTTGAAACTCCTTCACCAAAGAAAAGGAAGTAAATATTACTCATTTCCAATCAAGAACAACTGCCAAGATGAGAGACACAGAAGTAGATATCCTCGGTGTAACAAAGCAGCTTAAATCACTAAATAAAGGCAAGGCCTTCGGTCCACATTGTATACCAGCCAGGTTCCTCTCAGAGTATGCTAATAAAATAGCTCCGTATTTAGCAATTATATACAACCACTCGCTCACAGAAACGTCCGTACCTAAAGACTGGAAAATTGCTCAAGTCACACCAATAACCAAAAAGGGAAGTACGAGGAATCCGCTGAATTACAGGCCTATATCACTAACGTCAATTTGCAGTAGGGTTTTGGAACAAGTACTGTATTGGAACATTATGAAGTACCTCGAAGAAAACGATTTATTGACATATAGTCAGCACGGATTCAGAAAATATCGTTCTTCTGAAAGACAACTAGCTCTTTATACTCATGAAGTAATAACTGCTATCGACAGGGGATGTCAAGTTGATTCCATATTTTTAGATTTCCAGAAGGCTTTCGACACCGTTCCACACAAGCGTCTTCTAACCAAACTGCGTGCCTGCGGAGTATCGCGTCAGTTCTGTGACTGGATTCGAGATTTCCTGTCAGAAGGGTCACAGTTCGTAGTAATAGACGGAACTCGTCGAGTAAAACAGAAGTAATATCCGGCGTTCCCTATATTGTTCCTGATCTATATTGACAACATAGGAGACAATCTGAGTAGCTGTCTTAGATTGTTCGCAGATGATGCTGTCATTTACCGTCTTGTAAAGTCATAAGATGATCAAAACGACTTGCAAAATGATTTAGATAAGATATCTGTATGGTGCGAAAAGTGGCAATTGACCCTGAATAAGGAAAAATGTGAAGCTATTCACGTGAGTACTAAAAGAAATCAGCTAAATTTCTATTACGCGATAAGTCACACATATCTGAAGGCTGTAAATTCAGCTAAATACTTAGGGATTACAATTACAAATAATCTAAATCGGAACGATCTCATAGATAATACCTGTGGGTAGAGCAAACCAAAGACTAAGATTCATTGGCTGAACACTTACAAGGTGCAAAAGGTCTACTAAAGAGGCTGCTTACACCACGCTAGTGTGGAATACGACGATGTGGCTGCAAAAACCATCACAGAACAACCGTCATGTTTCACCCCTGAGATGTAGACTAGGCCAGAAGCTGGAAAAAGTGTTGCAACAAGACTTATCTGACCAAGTAATTTTCTTCCACTCATCTATAGTCTAGGTTTCATGATTTCGACACCAAGCATTCCTGTACAGAGATTTCCATTACATATGTGTGATTCTGGAATTCCAGCTCGGTCTGCGATTTCCAGCTCCTTTCGTGTTGTTTTGGTGCTTTCAGGGTTCAAAAATGGTTCAAATGGCTCTGAGCACTATGGGACTCAACATCTGAGGTAATCAGCCCCCGAGAACTTAGAACTACTTAAACCTAACTAACCTAAGGACATCACACACATCCATGCCCTATGCAGGAGTCGAACCTGCGACTGTACAACCTAGAACCGCTCGGCCACAACGGCCGGCGCTTTCAGGGGTCATGAATGTGACATTCTGCAGTGACTTTTGCAGCTGTCGTCTTCTTATTTCTCGTCACAATCCTCTTTAACCCAAGAAACTAAAATGTTTCATTGTTACTTAATTATCCCAAATTTTTCTGCTCCATATATTATTCAAAGCCGGCCGGGGTGGCCGAGCGGTTCTAGGCGCTTCAGTCTGGAACCACGCGATCGCTACGGTCGCAGGTTCGAATCCTGCCTCGGACATGGATGTGTGTGATGTCCTTAGGTTAGTTAGGTTTAAGTAATTCTAAGTTCTAGGGGACTGATGACCTCAGAAGTTAAGTCCCACAGTGCTCAGAGCCATTTGAACCATTTTGTTACTCAAAGGAAGTCATATTTCATAGTTTATGGACTACGTAATTACATTACAAGAACTCCAATGGTATGTTACATGCAAACTAAGTACAAGATGTCCTGTTTTACACCATATACTTACAATACCAGATAGGTGAGGACCGCGAACGGTACCAAGTGCAATCGTAAATTTTATGATCACTCAACACACATTTTCGTCCACGTTGCAATCGTAAATTTTACGACCACTCAACACATATTTTCGTCCGTGTCGTAACTTAACAGATTATGTTTTTGCATTCCCCGTGTGCCGCATAAATCTTCGATCGATGCCTCTTGAAGCACCAAATACTTCGGCTACCTCGGTCACGGAAACATTAGCCACTTGAGCACCAACAATTTGCACACGTTCGAATTTACTAAGCTCAGACGTAATGCACTCACAACCGCACAGATCACAATTTTAACGCGACTGACACTGCAACGTATTGAGGGCATTCCAAAGGTTCCGTAAAATACAACAGCGCAACCTGTAGGATTGACTAGCGTCTGCTCTTATGTTTAAGCGTGCACTCTTGCATTGTTTCCCTATTTTTCCCCAGCCCCTGTATATTACAGTACTGGCCATTAAAATTGCTACACCACGAAGATGACGTGCTATAGAGGCGAAATTTAACCGACAGGTGCTGTGAAATGCAAATGATTAGCTTTTCAGAGCATTCACACAAGGTTGGCGCCGGTGGCGACACCTACAACGTGCTGACATGAGGAAAGTCTCCAACCGATTTCTCATACACAAACAGCAGTTCACAGGCGCTGCCTGGTGAAACGTTGTTGTGATGCCTCGTGTAAGGAGGAGAAATGTGTACCAACACGTTACCGACTTTGATAAAGGTCGGATTGTAGCCTATCGCCATTGCGGTTTATCGTATCGCGACAATGCTGCTCGCGTTGGTTGAGACCCAATGACTGTTAGCAGAATATGGAATCGGTGGGTTCAGGAGGGTAATACGAAACGCCGTGATGGATCCCAACGGCCCCGTATCACTAGCAGTCGAGATAACAAGCAACTTATCCGCATGGCTGTAACGGATCGTGCAGCCACGTTTTGATCCCTGAGTCAACAGAAGGGGACGTTTGCAAGGTAACAACCATCTGCACGAACAGGTCGACAACGTTTGTACCAGCATGGACATCACCTCGGAGACCATGGCCGCGGTTACCCTTGATGCTGCATCACAGACAGGAGGCGGCAGCGATGGTGTACTCAACGACGAACCTGGATGCAGGAATGGCAAAACGTCATTTTTTCGGATGAACCTAGGACCTGCTTACAGCATCGTAATGGTTGCATCCGTGTTTGGCGACATCGCGGTGAACGCACATTGGAAGCGTGTTTCGTAATCGCCATACTGGAGTATCACCCGGCGTGATGGTATGGGGTGCCATTGGTTGCACGTTTCGGTCACGTCTTGTTCGCATTGACGGCACTTTGAAGAGTGGACGTTACATTTCAGATGTGTTAAGACCCGTGGCTCTACCCCTCATTCGATCCCTGCGAAACCCTACATTTCAGCAGGATAATGCACGACCACATGCTGCAGGTCCTGTACGGGCCTTTCCGGATACAGAAAATGCTCGACTGCTGCCCTGGCCAGCACATTCTCCAGATCTCTCAGCGATTGAAAACGTCTGGTCAATGGTGGCCGAGCAAGTGGCTCGTCACAATACGCTAGTCACTACTCTTGATGAACTGTGGTATCGTGTTGAAGCTGCATGGGCAGCTGTACCTGTACACGCTTTCCAAGCTCTGTTTGACTCAATGCCCAGGCGTATGAAGGTCGTTATTACAGCCAGAGGTGGTTGTTCTCGGTACTGATTTCTCAGGATCTATGCACCCACACTGCGTGAAAATGGAATCACAAGTCAGTTATAGTATAATATATTTGTCCAATGAATTCTCATTTATCATCTGCATTTCTTCTTGGTGTAGCAATTTTAATGGCCAGTAGTGTACATAAATACGTGGTGCGTTCAATAAGTAACGCAACACATTTTTTTCTGAAAACAGATTAATTTCAGTCAGTATTCCAATACGCCATATTATTGCTCTCTCTTTTGCCTATAAACTCTTTGCTCAATGTGATGGTCTTATGCCTTGTTACTGGGAGGGCATGTGTGCCCACACGGTATCACTCCACTGATCGACGCCGGAACCAACATCTCGCTGCATCAGTAATCTCACAATCAAGTACTGCTTATCGCGGTGTGCATCCTTGATTGGGCCAAACAGAAGTCGGAAGGTGCGAGATCCAGTGTGTAGAGCGGATGAGGAAGAATAGTCCAATGAGCTCCTCTCGCGTGCGCAAACTTCTATGAGGCCTTGCGTTGTTGAGGTGTGTTTGATTGTAGTCGAGAATGAGAGTGTCCGCACGTTCCGATATTGCAGGAGTCACACCTGTGTGCGGCCCGTCGGCGCTCGGGAGATCGGACAGGTTTGCGCGACCTTGTTGCGATAATGACAGACGTCACGTACAACGACTCACCGTGCTTTTGTTCGCTGCTTGGAACGCATCTCCATTGCAGGCTCCATTTTGAAGGCTACACAGAGCGCCGCCATTTATCGGAACCACATGAAACAACAGGGGCTGAAGCGGGTAATATTCCACGATGTCCCACAATTAATTCTGCATTTTTTCAACCGAAATTGGCAAAGGAAAAAAAATTGTTGCATTACTTATTGAACGCTCTTCGAACTTATCACGGTGTATGTCATAATGACGACTAACGTAAAGATGATGAAGATTTGTACGAAGGAGAAGAACAGATTCTAGAGTACTGGAAGAAGTGAAAAATTTCTCTCGAGACAGCAAGATTACACATGATTCATCTTAGGTGGGTTTTCACGCTCGCAAAGAGATTTCTTGAGTGTGATACACAATTTCAACTGTCGCTTCGAAACACTTGCGGTACTGCTAAGATAAACCGGCTGAGCGGACATGTGTCGAATGAATGAAATAAATCTTTGTTATGCCCAGTTTATAGGAAAGAAGATAAATCAGAATGCGTGAAGTACTGAAGTCTTCTTGCGGACTGTATGCTAAAATTATAAATAAGGAATTTGATACCAATAGCGGAAGTAAATATGTTAGAGATACAACATGGTTTTGCAAAACATAGATCATGTTGTGACTGTCGTTTTACTACAAGTAACTGATAAAAGAAGAGAGTTTAAATTACCAACTTACTATATTCTCGGCGATTATGAAAGGAGTTTGAAAAGGTAAACGGAAAATGTTATGGGAATCATTAATGGAAATAGGAGTTGTAGCACATCTCATTATAGGTGAGTCATAATAGGAAAATAATAAAATAAGGATCTGTACCGTAAATAATGGGACAAAATGCGTCGATTTTAATAGAGGTCTCCACAGTACATCGATGTTGTCGCCAGTGGTCGGCGGAAGGTGCATGTGCCCGTCGACCTGGGACCGGACCGCAGCGACGCACGGATGCACGCCAAGACCGTAGGATCCTACGCAGTGCCGTAGGGGACCGCACCGCCACTTCCCAGCAAATTAGGGACACTGTTGCTCCTGGGGTATCGGCGAGGACCATTCGCAACCGTCTCCATGGAGCTGGGCTACGGTCCCTCACACCGTTAGGCCGTCTTCCGCTCACGCCCCAACATCGTGCAGCCCGCCTCCAGTGGTGTCGCGACAGGCGTGAATGGAGGGACGAATGGAGACGTGTCGTCTTCAGCGATGAGAGTCGCTTCTGCCTTGGTGCCAATGATGGTCGTATGCGTGTTTGGCGCCGTGCAGGTGAGCGCCACAATCAGGACTGCATACGACCGAGGCACACAGGGCCAACACCCGGCATCATGGTGTGGGGAGCGATCTCCTACACTGGCCGTACACCACTGGTGATCGTCGAGGGGACACTGAATAGTGCACGGTACATCCAAACCGTCATCGAACCCATCGTTCTACCATTCCTAGACCGGCAAGGGAACTTGCTGTTCCAACAGGACAATGCACGTCCGCATGTATCCCGTGCCACCCAACGTGCTCTAGAAGGTGTAAGTCAACTACCCTGGCCAGCAAGATCTCCGGATCTGTCCCCCATTGAGCATGTTTGGGACTGGATGAAGCGTCGTCTCACGCGGTCTGCACGTCCAGCACGAACGCTGGTCCAACTGAGGCGCCAGGTGGAAATGGCATGGCAAGCCGTTCCACAGGACTACATCCAGCATCTCTACGATCGTCTCCATGGGAGAATAGCAGCCTGCATTGCTGCGAAAGGTGGATATACACTGTACTAGTGCCGACATTGTGCATGCTCTGTTGCCTGTGTCTATGTGCCTGTGGTTCTGTCAGTGTGATCATGTGATGTATCTGACCCCAGGAATGTGTCAATAAAGTTTCCCCTTCCTGGGACAATGAATTCACGGTGTTCTTATTTCAATTTCCAGGAGTGTATTAAACGACACATCAAGAAGTGATAAATGTAATTTCATGACGCTGCTATTTGCTGATGATCAGTTTATAATAGGTAACTGTGAACAAACTTTTCAAAATTTCTATACGTAAGTTACGGCAGAGTGCCACTAAATACGGAATGCGGATATTGACAGATAAAACACGAGTGATGGCATTCGAAGTATGGGAACCCATGAGAGCCACAATCGTTACAGATGGACAAATAGTTGAAGAAGTAAGGCAGTTTCGATGTCTAAATTGCAGTTTAAAATTTTCCAAGTCAGATGATATAGAGCTAAAATTGTCCAGATTCAGATACTTTTGTGGAACCATGCAACGTAATATTAAAACACAGCCTATGCAGAGAAACATCAATTAAACTTTACAAGGTAATAGCCTTGCCTTAGCTGGCGTATAGTGGCGCATGTTGGAACTTAACATCAGATCAATTACCACAAATCTAATCATCATAGGTGAAGTTCCTCCGCTTTGTACAGGGACAGCCATTACCGGACCACGAAAGAAACACCGCACTAAACGGAGGATCGGTTAGAACTATAACTGAAAAATATACAGGCATAACCCAACAGCAAAGAGAACGATACTACACTTTAGGAATGGACTACTTCACTTTGTTCTGGCTCCTCAAACAGTACTTCGGCGCGGAATTTCAATTCACACCAAGACGGCAACATGTAGTAACAAACAATTACGTAACGTTTTTTCGTCGAGGGGATAATTGAGACTTTATTTATACCCGCCGTATTACTACAGTATTACTATTAAATAAATTTTTACGTTTTGACACACACACATACATGTTCCGGACGTTATCGCCACACTTGATAACGCCACAGTAGCCAAGAGGCACACAAAGAAGACAGGATCAATCGTAGTCTTTAATTGCAACCAATGAGTTAAAATAAAATAAAATTTTTGGGTTCTGCCTCACACTTGATAATGAGTTGGAACGGTCCTGTATTACCGTATTCGCTCAGATACGGTATGCGAATATTTATCGGAACGCTGCGGTGCTAGTGGTGCATACGCAGGGTACAAGGATGAGAAGCATCGGACCTAAGACAATAGCCGCCTGGATTATAAGCACGCCACTGATGTACGTAGTCCTCTGAACTGGCGCTATGCAGGCGTCACTGCGCCGAGTGGCACAGCACAATTGCCGATTCCCCGTGGATCGAAAGCGCGACCGCGAATACTTTGTATGCTGGGACTGCAGCTACCTAGTTCCGATCCGTAAGCGCGCTCGTGTGTACAGGAGCGCCGTGCCATTGTTTGACAGGTTGTATGGTGATGCTTGTAGCAGCGACAAGCACAATGTTACCCGCCGAAAATTTAATAAGGTGTGGCCACAGTTGAGGAGAGGCTCTGACACCGACAAACTAGTGGTTTGGGGTCGAAGCAGCGGCTATACTGACAAGGGGAGGCCGCCAACTGTGAAATTCAGATTCGATTCATACTGCGCATAATACAAGCTCATGGCCAGAGGTGTAATGTGGCAAAGCACCAAGATGCACTTCTCAGCCGTTGTCGAGAAAATCGACAGTTAGAAGAAACCGTTGCGGTGAAATACTCTCTACGATTAGTGATGTTCTACAGCGTCGTGGCGCAGCGGTAAGCGCTCGGGTTCGTAATCCGAAGGTCACCAGATCGAAACTCGTGCCATGCAACATTTTTTTTATTATTAGTTTTTTGTAATTCAAATATATATAAACTATTAATGAACTGCTTATGCATGTTGGTGAAGGCGGGGTGTACCAAAGCTCTCACGTCCGCACTGATTTTCGACGATGTTATAAGTTGCGCTAGGGACCGCATCTACCTTCTTTCGAAGTTAGCAGCCAACTACGCTGTTATGCGGCGGCTCGTTTCGGCCCATTCAACATCTGTCCTTCAAGTGTAACGAGCGAGTAACAGAGTTTATATTTCATACCTGCCACAGCAAATTTGTGTTCGTGGGGTTTCTATTCTAATTCGAACGTTTGACTTACGCTATACGTATTCGTTTCGGAATATCGTTTCTACCTCTTCCGTTAACTATACGTGGTTAACATTATGAAGACAATTAATGTTGTTGTTGTTGTGGTCTTCAGTCCTGAGACTGGTTTGATGCAGCTCTCCATGCTACTCTATCCTGTGCAAGCCTCTTCATCTCCCAGTACCTACTGCAACCTACATCCTTCTGAATCTGCTTAGTGTATTCATCTCTTGGTCTCCCTCTACGATTTTTACCCTCCACGCTGCCCTCCAATACTAAATTGGTGATCCCTTGATGCCTCAGAACATGTCCTACCAACCGATCCCTTCTTCTGGTCAAGTTGTGGCACAACTTGAAGAGTTTTTTCACGACAAACAACTTTCAACAACTTATTATATGCATAATTGTTGCAACTGATTACCGGGAATTATATATATATATATATATATATATATATATATATATATATATATATATATATATATATATATATATGTGTGTGTGTGTGTGTGTGTGTGTGTGTGTGTGTGTTTATACACACATTTGAATTACAAAAAACAAATACTAAAAAAAAAAGGTTGCACATGGCGCGAGATTCGATCCGCCGACCTTCGGATTACGAACCCGAGCGCTTACCGCAGCGCCAAGACGCTGTAGAAAATTATTACTCGTAGAGAGTATTTCACCGCAACGGTTTATTTTAACTGTCGATTTTCTCTACAACGGCTGAGAAGTGCATCTTGGTGCTTTGCCACATTACACCTCTGGCCATGAGCTTTTATTATGCGCAGTATGAATCGAATCTGAATTTCACAATTGGCGGCCTCCCCTTGTGAGTAAGCTGAACCTAGCCATAAGGAAATTTCGTTTAAATAAAGGTGTAGCATTTTGCACGAAAATGTGCGTGTGTGTGTGTGTTCGAAACATCACTAAATTCAGAATCCGCGCAAAACTCTACGTTACATTACTATGGACTACCGTGGGATACTGCCAAAAACAATTTACACACTTTATTGTTTACATAGTTAACATAAGTAAACACGACAGGAGAAAACCGAATGATCTTGGTTCAGAATTGGGGAACAGCAATTGCACTGCCTTCAGCCCTCATCAGCCCTTTACCACGGCATGCCTCAGGACAGCACATGACTCAAGGCAGCAAGGATAGTGGCACACATAGTCTGTTGTCCGTTCCCCTCCACAGTCGTATTGTCTTAGTCGTCTGGAATACCCCCATTTGACAAGGTTATCCTGGATTTACTAACGTATGATCTTCGTCTGTTCAATTATCTCCAGTTGGATCAATCTAACGTACCTCCAGGGTGGTAGAAATTCGGTATGTTTCATCCACGTTTGAAGTTGGTCACCTCAAGTTGCCCACAGCTGTTTCCTGACAGCGTTTTGAGACAGTAGTGCTGACGCTGAACTACTCCTGAATTTCAACCTGGGTCTTGGTGGTTGATAGCCACAGAGTGGATCTAAATCATATAGCCCAACCTATAGGAGAAAACAGGATGATCTTGGCCCAGTATTGGGGAACAGCAACTGCACTGCCTCCAGCCCCCATCAGTCCATTACCACGGCAAGCCTCAGGGCAGCACATGACTCATGGCAGCAAGGATAGTGGCTGTTGCATTGTCTTAGTCCTCTGGAATATCCCCATTTGATAAGGTTGTCCTGGATTTACTAACGTATGATGTTCGTCTGTTCGATGATCTCCATGTGGACCAATTTAAAGTACTTCCAGGGTGGTAGACATTCGGTACGTTTCATCCATGTTTGAAGTTGGTCAGAGTTGTTCTCTGGAGACATAGTGCTGACGTTGAACTAAGGAAATTACACCTGGATTTCAACCTAGATCTTCGTGGTTGATGGCCACAGAGTGGGTGTAAATGATAACAGTCCAACCTTTTTCCTTCCAGCGTCCATAGCTACTTTGCCACATATATCAGGTGGTGCAATACCTGCCAAGAAACAGATTGTGTCTGTAAGTGTCGGTTTCAGACATCTCGTCAAGAGCAAATCTGTCGAATTTCAGGGAGCTTCAAAAGACCATCGCATGTCTACGCGTTGGTTTCTGCCGCTTCAGGAAACTTCCGCATACCTCTGCGTGTATGTGGTTCCTATCTTCAAATTAATCACTATGACCCTAAAAATATTTTACTGCGATGTCCGGCAGAACTGTACTGAGCTCGCCGATTTCAGTAGCGTCGATAATGTTTGAGAAGAACTAACTCTGCATCTACTACACCTACGCATGCATTTCACGGTGCGGTGAAGAGTACTTTATTTCCCTAGAACATCCGTGGCAAGGAGAAACATGTTACCGCAGTCTTCTTGGAACGTGCAATCTCCGAGTTCTAACAGTAAAAGTCTCCGTGATGTGAAATGCCTTTCTTGTACCTTCTGTCACTGGCGTTTCAGAAGCATCTGCGTCACGCTCTCGCGCTTAATAAATGAACATGTGACGAAATATGTCTCTCTTCTTTGCATCTTCTCTGGATCGCCTCGATCTCTTTTATTACTCCAGTCAGGTAGATCACTCGAAGGAGTGATTTGTAGACGACCTCTTTCTGGCATCAGTCACATATCCTTTGCATTCTTGCAATGAATCTCAGCCCGCATCTAGATTGTTTTAGCCGATTTGGAAACCAACCCACGAACAGTAAAGCGTACACAGTGAAATTCGCCAAGAGTTGCATTTCATTAGATACTATCATAAGTTATCAAAATAACTGCACTATCTTCAAAAAATCTTCTCCGATACACATACAAAGAATCAACTTCTTTCGTCGCGTCCCACTTATGAAACATATATTACCCTTGCCTCCCCCTCGCCCATTTTTCATACCTTCCACAGCACCTCTCATACTTGGCCAAAAATGGCCCACGATATCTATTTACGTCTAATTACTACTACTTTCAGTTACAACAATTACAGTAATAATTATTGTATTATTCGAGCACATAAGAGTTAAACGTTTTTCTTAACTATCATCATCATCATTTAAGACTCATTACGCCTTTCAGCGTTCAGTCTGGAGCGTAGACCCTTTATAAAATTCCTCCACGATCCCCTATTCAGTGCTAACATTGGTGCCTCTTCTGATGTTAAACCTATTACTTCAAAATCATTCTTAACCGAATCCAGGTACCTTCTCCTTGGTCTGCCCCGACTCCTCCTACCCTCTGCTGCTGAACCCATGAGTCTCTTGGGTAACCTTGCTTCTCCCATGCGTGTAACATGACCCCACCATCTAAGCCTGTTCGCCCTGACTGCTGCATCTATAGAGTTCATTCCTTCTTTGATTTCTTGATTGTGGACACCCTCCTGCCATTGTTCGCATCTACTAGTACCTGCAATCATCCTAGCTACTTCCATATCCGTAACCTCAACCTTGTTGATAAGGTAACCTGAATCCACCCAGCTTTCGCTCCCATACAACAAAGTTGATCGAAAGATTGAACGGTGCACAGATACCTTTGTTTTGGTACTGACTTCCTTCTTGCAGAAGAGAGTAGATTGTAGCTGAGCGCTCACTGCATTAGCTTTGCTACACCTCGCTTCCAGTTCTTTCACTATGTTGCCATCCTGTGAGAATATGGATCCTAAGTACTTGATACCATCCACCTGTTCTAGCTTTGTTCCTCCTATTTGGCACTCAATCCGTTTATATCTCTTTCCCACTGATATTACTTTCGTTTTGGAGATGCTAACCTTCATACCATAGTCCTTACATTTCTGATCTAGCTCTGAAATATTAGTTTGCAACTTAACTATCAACTTGTATTTTTTCAGTGGTGATGAAAGTTATTGACTTAGCTCCGTATTTAGCAATTATATACAACCGCTCGCTCACAGAAAATTCCATACTTAAAGACTGGAAAGTTGTTCAAGCCACACCAATACCCAAAAAGGGAAATAGGATAACGTCGATTTGCAGTAGGGTTCGGGAACATATAAAGTATTCGAACATTATGAAGTACCTCGAAGAAAACGATTTACTGACACATAGTCAGCACGAATTCAGAAAATATCGTTATTGCGGAACACAACTAGCTCTTTATACTCATGAAGTAATGAGTGCTATCGACAGGGGATGTCAAATTGACCCCATATTATTAGATTTTCAGAAAGCTTTCGACACCGTTCCTCATAAGTGTCTTCTAACCAAACTTTGTGCCCACGGAATATCGCCTCAGTTGTGCGACTGTATTCGAAATTTCCTGTCAGAAAGGTCACAGTTCGTAGTAATAGACGGAAAGTCATCGAGTAAAACAGAAGTAATATCCGGCGTTCTCCAAGGAAGAGGCCCGCATCTCGTGGTCGTGCGGTAGCGTTCTCGCTTCCCGCGCCCGGGTTCCCGGGTTCGATTCCCGGCGGGGTCAGGGATTTTCTCTGCCTCGTGATGGCTGGGTGTTGTGTGCTGGCCTTAGGTTAGTTAGGTTTAAGTAGTTCTAAGTTCTAGGGGACTGATGACCATAGATGTTAAGTCCCATAGTGCTCAGAGCCATTTGAACCAACCAAGGAAGTGTTATAGGCCCTCTATTGTTCCTGACCTATATTAACGACATAGGAGACAATCTGAGTAGCCCTCTTATATTATTTGCAGATGATGCTGTCATTTACCGTCTTGTAAAGTCATCAGATGACCAAAATGAATTGCAAAATGATTTAGGTAAAATATCTGTGTGGTGCGAAAAGTGGCAATTGACCCGGAATAAAGGAAAGTGCGAAGTTATTCACATGAGTACTAAAAGAAATCCGCTAAATTTCGATTACGCGATAAGTCACAGAAATCTGAAAGCTAAATACTTAGGGATTACAATTACAAATAACCTAAATTGGAACGAACACATAGATAATGTTGTGGGTAGAGCAAACCAAAGACTGCGATTCATTGGCAGAACACTTAGAAGGTGCAACAGATCTACTAAAGAGACTGCTTACAGTACACTTGTCCGCCCTATTCCGGAGTATTGCTGTGCGGTGTGAGATAGCTATCAGGTGGGGCTGACGGTTGATATTGAAAAAGTTCAAAGAAGGGCAGCTCGTTTTGTATTATCGCGAAATAGGGGAGATAGCGCCACAGACATGAAACGTGAATTGGAGTGGCAGTCATTAAAACAAAGGCGTTTTTCGTTGCGACGGGATCTTCTCAAAAATTTCAATCACCAGTTTTCACCTCCGATTGCGAAAACATTCTGTTGCCACCTACATAGGGAGAAATGATCATCACGATAAAATAAGAGAAATCAGGGCTCACACAGAAAAATTTAAGTGCCCGTTTTTCCCGCGCGCCATTCTAGAATGGAACGGTAGAGAGACAGCTTGAAGGTGGTTCACTGAACCCTCTGCCAGGCACTTTATTGTGAATAGCAGAGTAATCACGTAGATGTCGATGTAGACTTCCGGTGGCAGTACTTTAGAAACCAGTGTCTCCGTATATATATCACGCAATGTACGAATTTTACAGGATATACAGCACATGCTCTTGCCATGAACCCACTTCTGGTTCCAGTAAATGGTACTGGTATATCTACCAACACATTTTGCCTAAGATAGATAGTAATTAACAAAAAAGGAATTGACACAGAAAGAAAATATCGTCGCCTGTAGTCCTCCCTTCCAGAGATTTGCAAAATAGGCAGTCCTCGTGCATTTTATTTTCATAGCAGTAGCATACAAAAGCATGGGAAAGATATCTTATATCAGTACTGGCGGTACTTGTATCACTTTCCTTTACAAGCTGCTTCTGCTTCCACTGAACACGCACTACAATTCAGGTTGTAGCTCACTAGCCTTGAACTGGCTATAGAAGCCTGGCAGAAGTCGCGTGGGCTGTCACCATGCCTGTGATTAACAATCTATTCTTGTAGTCCGTCTTGCAAGGAACTGGAGGTTCTTCTCGTTACCGGTGTTTCGTAAGTATCCGGCCCTGCGGGTGTTCGGTGACGGGACATGTGTGATGAAATTAATACTCGAGACCTTCCTGGGCAAATCTGCTGACATGATCTATTGGTCACGATGGAGAAGTTTCCGTGGTTCATGGAATATTTGTTCACCTGAACTCTTTTTCTTACTCATAATATATATCTAATGTAATTAAATGATGACTAACTGACAACCTCAGCTGCCGACAGGTGTTGTTGTTATACCTCGATGTGGACAGCTGAAAATGTGTGCCCCGACCGGGACTAGAACCCGGGATCTCCTGCTTACATGGCAGACGCTCTATCCATCTGAGCCACCGAGGACACAGATGAATAGCGCGACTGCAGGGACTTATCCCTTGCACGCTTCCCGTGAGACTCACATTCCCAAGTGTCCACAATTCTACATATGTATTCTACCTTATAGACATTTGCCCACCCACTCGTTACTCGCGCACTCTTTGGCGATTCCCGTAAGAGTTTGGGCAACCTGTGCGCATTCGCACAGACGAAGGTCAATGGCTGGGTAGCCTTTAACTATATATACGAGGACAGTAACTGTTCTTTCAACAGTTACTGTTGATGACCGTGCAGCTTTTCCCTGGAATAAATGATGACTAACTGACAACCTCAGCTGCCATGTAAGCAGGAGATCCCGGGTTCGAGTCCCGGTCGGGGCACACATTTTCAGCTGTCCACATCGAGGTATAACAACAACACCTGTCGGCAGCTGAGGTTGTCAGTTAGTCATCATTTATTCCAGGGAAAAGCTGCACGGTCATCAACAGTAACTGTACTTTCGAGAACTAGTTACTGTCTTCGTATATATATCTAATGTAATTATTTCAATAAAAGCACGGGGGAGGGGGGGGGGGCTGGTTTAGAACGGAATCAAAGTGCACAACGACTAGCAATACCTCTGAAGGAACTAAGCTGGATTTTGGCTTAAATAAAACCATGGCAACCTGCATCAGAATTATGGCTACACCCTATTTTAATCTCCCTCCTCCCGACGTCCAACCACAGCGATATGTGGCTCGTTTTTTCCCAATCGGGAGAAAGGACATGTTATTAACTTCAGCGCTGAGCATTTGGGCAGCATGAACCGGGAACAAGAGGACGCAAATACATCCGAGCCCATTAGTAGAATTTGTGATGCTCCTTCGTCTTCCGGTCAGAGTTAAAAACGCGTTACTTTTTCATCGAGAGCGTAAATTTTCTGGGTAGGCCGCCATCCCCTGGCACTCGCTGCTATCAAAATAGCGTTATACGAGAGGGTAACTATTTGTGGCGCTGAATAATTTATAGGGGCTGGCGTCGGGGGCGGAATCTGGGGGTCGGCCGACGCTGGCTGGCAAGCTGCCACGACACGTGTCGCTGGCTGCACGTGACGTGGTCACCGCTCAGGGAGAGGGGGAGAGCGTGAGCTGAAAAAAACGACAGGGGCAAGCAAGCGCCGGCAACAAAACACGGCCACCTCCACCCAAAGTAAGGCGCGCTCAGCACAGCTGCTTATCTGCCGGGCGAAGTGTCATAATGTAACTCAGAACGACTTACTTTTGACCACAATTTCCTTGTGTAGGGTCCTCTTCGCCTGTACGTTTAATCTCTCGAGAACGCTCGTTATGTTTGACTTGAGGATAGGCAGCTTTTGTAGGATAGGATACAGGATGCAGGCTGACGCGGTAAATATGCGCTGAGTCAGGAGTAAAGGTACATTCTTTGAGGAATGATAGTGATTCTGAACAATAAACGTCATATGAATATATGCCCTGTTGTTAACACTATGAAAACTGTGGGGCACTGGACAAATGCAGGTGATACGAAATGAAACACAGGAAATATATTCGCGGTTGCGAATATGAACCACTTTTTGTTGGAATGACGGCAATGAAAATATGTGCCGGACGGAGATTCGAACCCAGATTTCGCGCTTTACGCGAGCGGTGCCTTAACCGCTTCGGCCATCCGAGCACGAATTACGGCGAGACCCAAACTTCCGTAGGTCTTCGTCCATGCGTCACAATCTGCAGTCATACGTTACGTACGTACATTCCTGTCCAGGAGAGACATATTTATTCAGACTTGAGGAACTTGGGGAACTCCGTCTTCCTCGTTGAGGCGGGGCAGCGACTGATGATATAAGTAAAGAAAATGCACCACCAGAGCCGCATCGTCAAAAATTTATTTCAAACGACTGGTTTCGGCGCAACACTTACATCTTTAGGTCCACTGTGAACCAAAAGGGTACTTTCATTCCTGGGCCCATGTAGCGTAGACCGTATAAAATACTAGTTGTTGTCGACTGCATACTTGAGGAGTGTGTACTCTACAACGAGTTGTCACTCCTAATGTATGCATTTCGCGACACATCCACGATACATGGGCCAAAGGATAAAAATAAAAGTACTGTTTTGGTTTACACCGGACCTGAAGATGGCGTAAGTGTTGCGCCGTTACTAGTTGTTTGAAATAAATTTCTTTGACAGTAAGGATGTGGTGGTGTGTTCACTTTATGTGTTGAGATTCGTGGGCCTGGTAGTGGCCAACAACCACGAAATAGCAGTGTCTATGTTGTTAAGAAGCAGAATGCAATACTTGCAATACTTTTGCAGCTCTTGTAGACACCTGCTGTGCAGCTGATCTGAGCTCTTTCGTATATTCTTCATTTGAGCACACGCATCTAAAATACGAGCGAGAAGTTGCTCCTTTCTGCCTATCCTGCGCTTGTGGACTTCGCTCATTAGGCAACCCCACAAACAGTAATCTAACAGAGTGAGATCGGGTGACTTCAGTGGCCAAGAAATAACTCCACAGCGACTGATCCAACGCCCAGGACACATTTCAGTGACGTACTGTGTCAGTGACCGTCAGAAATTTGCAGAAGCTCCCTCGTGCCGAAAGTACATACGACGCCAAAAGGAATGCAGTATCGTCCAGGTACTCGCATGTGAGTACTGATGAAGGAGGACTTGCGGCTTTCGCCCGTGTTTTTCAAACAGATGTATGTTGAATACGGTTAAGGAAAAGGGCATATATTCATTATAGGTTTTTGTTCAGAATCACCAACACTATCTCCCCTAGAAGCACATATCTTTCCTCCTAACACACCCTGTGTAGTAGGCCCTTGGCTACAGTGGCTACCAAATGTGATCCCACTGTTGATGCCATACCAGCGTGTTACGCCTTCAAGCAAGTGTAATACCTCCCCGTTTGCACTTGTTTCATTTTTCGTGAGAGCATCATTCTGACTTGCGTTCCTATCTTTTATCAGCATATGACTTTCAACGAATTAAGTCTAAACACATGTCTTAATAGGTGCCATGTATTAAACAGAACAGTTCCTGGTTGCCAGAATGAGATTTTCACTCTGCAGCGGAGTGTGCGCTGATATGAAACTTCCTGGCAGATTAAAACTGTGTGCCGTACTGAGACTCGAACTCGGAACCTTTGCTTTTCGCGTGCAAGTGCTCTACCGACTGAGCTACCCAAGCACGACTCACGCCCCGTCCTCACAGCTTTACTTCTGCCAGTACCTCGTCTCCTACCTTCCAAACCTTACAGAAGCTCTCCTGCAAACCTTGCAGAACTAGCACTCCTGGAAGAAAGAATATTGCAAGGACATGGCTTAGCCACAGCCTGGGGGATGTTTCGGGCCCCCAGGCTGTGGTTAAGCCATGTCTCCGCAATATCCTTTCTTCCAGGAGTGCTAGTTCTGCAAGGTTCGCAGGAGAGCTTCTGCAAAGTTTGAAAGGTAGGAGAGGAGGTACTGGCAGAAGTAAAGCTGTGAGGACGGGGCGTGAGTCGTGCTTGGGTAGCTCAGTCGGAGAGCACTTGCCTGCGAAAGGCAAAGGTCCCGAGTTCGAGTCTCGGTCCGGCACACAGTTTTAATCTGCCAGGAAGTTTCAGTTCCTGGTTGGTTTTCGTAACTATTATCCACTTAATTATGTTATCATAAGTGTATTAAACGTAAGCTTTCCTCGTTGGTTTTTGTTACCCACCCAGTTATGTTCTCAGCATAAAATACACATCAATTTATCTCGCTCTTGTAGCACATAATTGCATCATTTTTCACTTGTCACGGATGGAATATCCTACAAAAACCGTGTACCTTCGAAATATAATACGTGAGCTCTGCCCAAACGTCCTGGCGGCCCCATCGTTACCGATGTCACAATAGGAAACAAACTGTCGTTTTATGTCGGCTCTAGCCGCTGCAAGACGGGCGTCATGAGCAGTATTTATCTGGGCCGATTACAGCTACACATTGCAAATACGAAATTGTAAATATCTGCCGAAACAAAAAAAAAAAAAAAAAACCACGCATGACGACACTTAAGAGGAGCATCACGTGTACACATCCGCGTGCACATGATCTCTATCCTCGGAAGACATGAACGTCTTCGGAAGTGATCTACTTGCACATCCAAACTATTGCCCAATCCAACCCGTTACCCGTTACATACATAATTCAGAGCTGCCGAAGAAGTCCAGCTTTAAAGGAATACAGCAGTAAATCCTTCGTTGGGTTTCTGGAGGTGGTCGCACGCTGGAGACCATTTTTTCATTCATTCTGTGAATCTCAGCCATGCTGACAAGCTGCACTCCGCAAAAATAGTTGGGCGGGTTTGAAGAGAACCTGTATTACGAGTTCCGAAGAGAAGAGGTTAGCACTGAAAGAGTACAATGGAAACGCCAGTCAGACTGAAAGGAGAGAGACCAGATGAATGGACGAGTATTCGGAGAACACGTACGTGCTAACGTGGAGGAGGACAGGCTGGTGCGGGCGTAGTCCCAGGAAGGGCAGCTGGGAATTGCCCACGGCGGACAACGCGCTCGTCACCGGTTTGCCCGACACGATCAATATCGGTCGAGGCGACAATTAGCGGGTCCGCAGACGCCTGTACGTCCGGAAATAGCTCCCTCCAGGCGCCTCTCCCACCCCCGCAGTACAGCTGTTGCCTCTCCCACCCCCGCAGCTCGACGAAGCAAACTGTAGTTCCCGCCGTAGCGGAGAGTTTGTGGCAGTTGTGTGTGGATGGTATGTGTTTATGTTTCCGCCCGAGACTTTTCAGATGATTTTTTCCCCACATTCGTTGGCTTCTGCAAGTCATAACTAAACTGCCACATTCGGGCTAAGTTACAGACCAGTCTGTCACCAAAACAAGGAACTAGGTTTTCCAATGTGCCTATACAGGGTGTTACAAAAAGGTACGGCCAAACTTTCAGGAAACATTCCTCACACATAAATAAAGAACAGATGTTATGTGGACATGTGCCCGGAAACGCTTAATTTCCATGTTAGAGCTCATTTTAGTTTCGTCAGTATGTACCGTACTTCCTCGATTCAGCGCCATGATTTCATACGGGATACTCTACCTGTGCTGCTAGAACATGTGCCTTTACAAGTACGACACAACATATGGTTCATGCACGATCGAGCTCCTGCACATTTCAGTCCAAGTGTTCCTACGCTTCTCAACAACAGATTCGGTGACCGATGGATTGGTAGAGGCGGACCAATTCCATAGCCTCCACGCTCTCCTGACCTCAACACTCTTGAGTTTCATTTATGGGGGCATTTGAAAGCTCTTGTCTACGCAACCCCGGTACCAAATGTAGAGACTCTTCGTGCTCATATTGTGGACGGCTGTGATACAATACGCCATTCTCCAGGGCTGCATCAGCGCATCAGGGATTCCACGCGACGGAGGATGGATGCATGTATCCTCGCTAACGGAGGACATTTTGAACATTTCCTCTAATAAAGTGTTTGTAGTCACGCTGGTACGTTCTGTTGCTTTGTGTTTCCATTCCATGATTAATGTGATTTGAAGAGAAGTAATAAAATGAGCTGTAAAGTGGAAAGTAAGCGTTTCCGGACACATGTCCACATATATTTTCTTTCTTTGTGTGTGAGGAATGTTTCCTGAAAGTTTGGCCGTACCTTTTTGTGCTGTTTTCTATGTATTTCTCTACTGTAAAAACTGTTGTAAACTGATTTCTGATTGAAAGCTTACAAGATTTTATGTTTGTGTGCTGTGTCACAACTGTCGGAAGATAAAGAAACATGTATGCTCACTGGACATTTGACATGATGTTATTTGCCATTCTGAGAACAGCTACAAGTAAAACAAACATTTCTATGTAACTTCGTGACACTATGATATTCAGTTTTCACTGCTGCGGAGGACACCAAGGTATAACCTCTGACGTTTCGTAATCAGTAAGGAATTTCATTTCTCAAAGTTCCGCACGTCCTTAAATATACGTCTTCCAGGCAACGTCCTGATCTTTTGTCATTCACTTTCTTTAGTTCTTCGCAGAAATTCGTTCGAGGCGAATTGAATTTCACTCGACGGCGGCAGGAAGGCCCAAATGCCGCCCTTACACGGTAACATACAAGCATTACAACTGTCTAAAGAACAAACTTTTTCTCTTACGGGATTTTCGTAAGCAGTCTGTTTGGTATATACCTATCATACTCTGTACATGTAACTAATCACATGTACGTATTATTACATTACTTTGTATAAATATTCAACCACTTCATTGCATAACTGTCTAACAATATTCAACCATTTTTTTCAGAATAAATAACGCAATGTGAGGATTGTAAAGAAACAGTCATGGAATTGTTAAGTTCATAAAACGCTATGATTCTCAATTGTCAGTACTGTATATGTAATTGGAAGGTGCAGAGGGTAAGAAAGGAAAGGAAAGGGGAGAGATCACTGCTGTCAGTTTAAATGCGACATTACGCGGATCGCCGGCGACGAGTAAAAATGTGTACCGGACCGAGATTCGAACTCGGGATCTCCTTCTTACTGGACACGTGCAGTAACCACTGCACGGATTACTTTCTGTCGCCTCACGGCCGATCCACATTACCCGCAGCCTCATGTTCGCTATTCTGAGATTCCCACAGGTCGGACTATTTGTGCATTCACACAGAAAAAGGTGGATTCATCGCCCAGCTAGGCCTATCAAATTATATGAATATGCTGTGTCTCTTGTTTCGGACATCCCCGAAAGGACAAATACCACACATTCATATGTGAGTACTTTCTTGGCATCATTAAGTTGAAATGTTCAAATGTGTGTGAAATCTTATAGGACAACTGCTAAGGTCATCAGTCCCTAAGCTTACACACTACTTAACCTAAATTATACTAAGGACAAACACACACACCCATGCCCATGGGAGGACTCGAACCTCCGCCGGGACCACATTATTAATTGGTGGCACCTACACGACACTGACGAAATGAGATGGCAGGTCACATCTAACCTTCCTTTGAAGGTTATCCCACATATCAGTGGGATCTAGATCAGGAGATCGATCAAGTCACTGTACCACCTGAATATCGTGCCTTTCAAACCATTCAGACACCGCTCCGGCAACATGTGATCCGGCCTTATCATGCATGTAGGGGACTTCATGCCCATACTCTTCAGAGAACGAAAGCACCAAAGCTTGGAAAATGATTAGAATTATGAATATTTACTCGCTGTGTTCCTCTTACAAAACCGAGGTCCTATTTCCTACTGGTCACTATTCTTCCCCAGACTTTGACAGAAGCTCCCTGAAATTTGGGGATCTCCTGTACGTTCGTAAGCTACCTGCTCGCCGCTACGTGAGCACCCTTCTTGAATCTGGGTTCAAACCGAAACGTGATTCACCCCATAGATCCATTGTCCAGTTTTTATGTCTCTGACACCACAAAACATGATATGCACGATTTCCACGATGAATAGTTGAAAAGTTTAAATTTTGGCGGGCATGAAGACATCTTCCATTCAGTCTACTTCTGATAGTTGCGGTTGAAACAATTACGTTGTTCATACCCTGCAAGGCACTTCTTAACTTTCTGGCAGTTGAAGTTCTTTCTGTCAAGGCTGTAAGGAATAGAAATCTGGCCAGCCGTTGTGGCCAAGCGGTTCTAGGCGCTTCAGTCCGGAACCGCGCAGCTGCTAGCAGACTGTAGCGCCTGGAACCGCACGGCCACTCCGGCCGGCGGTACGGTCGCAGGTTTGAATCCTGCCTCGGGTATGGATGTGTGTGATGTCCTTAGGTTAGTTATGTTTAAGTAGTTCTAAGTCTAGGGGACTGATGACCTCAGATGTTAAGTTCTATTGTGCTTAGAGCCATTTGAACCATAGAGATCTGTTCTGACCTACAATGGTAACTTCTGGTTTTCCTTGGTACCAAATTGTTGATAATGACTCCAAATTCTAAGAACTACGCATCTTCCTCTATTTAACGCCCTTGCAACATCAGCCTTTGTTAAGCCATTTTAAATTACGTCACTCTCCTTAAACATTTCGTTACGATTGAAATGACTGTGTTAATCGGTTGGTTGGTTAGTTGATTTGGGGTAGGGGACCAAACAGCGAGGTTCAAAAATGGTTCAAATGGGCACTATGGCAATTAACATCTGAGGTCATCAGTTCCCTAGGATTTGAACTAATCAACCCTAAGTAACGTAAGGACATCACACACATCCATGCCCGAGGCAGGATTCGAATCTGCGACCGTAGCAGCAGCGCGGTTCCAGATTGAAGCGCCTAGAACAGCTCGGCCACAGCGGCCGGCCAAACAGCGAGGTCAAAGGCCTGAAGTTATTTAGGAAAAACATGGAAAACCTAAATCCGGACGGCCGGACGCGGGTTTCAACCGTCATCTTCCCGAATGCGAGTCTAGTGTGCTAACGGATGCGCCACCTCGCTCGGTATGGTGATGTTCTTCCATCATTAAATCTATTATTAACGGTTGTTAACTCTTTATTACGATTTTACACAGTCATTACTTACTTACGTCGCCAGTTGAAGACACATTTCCTAATTCTTTCCAGCGAAACAACACAAAATAACATCGGTTACTACGGTAACCTGGTAGAATGAGAAATGACTAGTGCCTTAATAGGCACTTAGATTCATTATTATAACTTGGTCAATTTTTTAAATTATTTCTAATTTTTAGTTCTTTCTTGGACAATTTTGAGTGTGTATATTGCACGTAATATTGAGCTAACGTCAATAATTTTGGAGTCCTGCAGTCTTCTTCAATATATTGTATTGCAGAAACCATAATAAATATGTCAGATGGTCAATTTATTGCACAATACTCAGTTTTGTACAATAACTACTGAGCGTGTGAGAGCCCCTTACGATGGGTGGATCAGTTATCTCTTCAGAACGATTTCAACACCTCGAGAAGTCCACGCTTCGACCTGTTACCACAGCTTTGGAAATTCGTGGAGGAAGGACTCGCTATCAGCTTCAGATCATATACTACATATTTGTTCGACATGGTGAAGACAATAAAATATTGCAAACTAAAAATATATCACAATAATAGACCAAAAAGTGAAAACAAAACACCACAAATCGTAATAAACCAAATGACATATGACAAAATAATATAGCACATCTGAAAATCATAAAAACTCATGAATCTAAAAGATTATTAGTGTCGTAAAATACACACCATGCACACTACAAACCGCGCACTGAAGATCACCCAACCACTGGAGCGCTTCTTCGGAGACATTGTAGGTATCTTTAATTCCTCCTCCTTTGAAACAATAAATTACACAATTAAAAATATTTTCCAGAGTTTGAAATTCACGGCAGACACAGAAAGGATTATTTGCAAAATCCCACTTTGTCACTAAGCTTTTCTGTGCCGCGTTCGAGTTCTTATTCTGTTTGATCTTGTCCAGAGTCTTTTTCGAGAGGAACTCCTTTGATAACGTCAGCAATAAGGGACCCATTTTATGGGCTGTTATTACGCTAGTGCTCCTTTCTTCCTGAAAACTTCTAATCTTAGGATGGCTTTCCAGAGTGACGCCCGCTACTTCAATCGATTCTTTGCATAAATGATGATGAATTGGGAGATCGCACTGGTTTCATATCTTCTTCCACTCCCTTTTTTATTGCAGCTTTGCGTCTGACGTTTGGTGGTTGGATATTGGCAAGCACTGGTCGGCAGGTTATGGGGTCGGTTTCAGTGAGCCACTTAATGAACCTCATCGATTCGCTGAGCTCCACATCAACTTTTTTTTTCTTGTGTCTCCATTGTGGGGCACAGTGTTGCGCAGTACGATATACCAGCGCCAAGGCTGACGTGCCCAGTGTGTTTGCGCCGCTTCCCCATGAACTGCCTGCTAGTTTGGCTGGTATTACAGTTGAGCTCTATCAAAACTATGTTACGTTAGTTTTTGTACAGTACATACTTGACGTAGTAAATGATAGGATTTCAGGTAGTATTGATAGCACTGGTGGGGAAAGAAATATAAATCATTGTGTAAGAGAGAAACTGGAAACCGACAACTGCTCTTTGTTGTTTGTTTTGTACATACACTCCTGGAAATGGAAAAAAGAACACATTGACACCGGTGTGTCAGACCCACCATACTTGCTCCGGACACTGCGAGAGGGCTGTACAAGCAATGATCACACGCACGGCACAGCGGACACACCAGGAACCGCGGTGTTGGCCGTCGAATGGCGCTAGCTGCGCAGCATTTGTGCACCGCCGCCGTCAGTGTCAGCCAGTTTGCCGTGGCATACGGAGCTCCATCGCAGTCTTTAACACTGGTAGCATGCCGCGACAGCGTGGACGTGAACCGTATGTGCAGTTGACGGACTTTGAGCGAGGGCGTATAGTGGGCATGCGGGAGGCCGGGTGGACGTACCGCCGAATTGCTCAACACGTGGGGCGTGAGGTCTCCACAGTACATCGATGTTGTCGCCAGTGGTCGGCGGAAGGTGCACGTGCCCGTCGACCTGGGACCGGACCGCAGCGACGCACGGATGCACGCCAAGACCGTAGGATCCTACGCAGTGCCGTAGGGGACCGCACCGCCACTTCCCAGCAAATTAGGGACACTGTTGCTCCTGGGGTATCGGCGAGGACCATTCGCAACCGTCTCCATGAAGCTGGGCTACGGTCCCGCACACCGTTAGGCCGTCTTCCGCTCACGCCCCAACATCGTGCAGCCCGCCTCCAGTGGTGTCGCGACAGGCGTGAATGGAGGGACGAATGGAGACGTGTCGTCTTCAGCGATGAGAGTCGCTTCTGCCTTGGTGCCAATGATGGTCGTATGCGTGTTTGGCGCCGTGCAGGTGAGCGCCACAATCAGGACTGCATACGACCGAGGCACACAGGGCCAACACCCGGCATCATGGTGTGGGGAGCGATCTCCTACACTGGCCGTACACCACTGGTGATCGTCGAGGGGACACTGAATAGTGCACGGTACATCCAAACCGTCATCGAACCCATCGTTCTACCATTCCTAGACCGGCAAGGGAACTTGCTGTTCCAACAGGACAATGCACGTCCGCATGTATCCCGTGCCACCCAACGTGCTCTAGAAGGTGTAAGTCAACTACCCTGGCCAGCAAGATCTCCGGATCTGTCCCCCATTGAGCATGTTTGGCACTGGATGAAGCGTCGTCTCACGCGGTCTGCACGTCCAGCATGAACGCTGGTCCAACTGAGGCGCCAGGTGGAAATGGCATGGCAAGCCGTTCCACAGGACTACATCCAGCATCTCTACGATCGTCTCCATGGGAGAATAGCAGCCTGCATTGCTGCGAAAGGTGGATATACACTGTACTAGTGCCGACATTGTGCATGCTCTGTTGCTTGTGTCTATGTGCCTGTGGTTCTGTCAGTGTGATCATGTGATGTATCTGACCCCAGGAATGTGTCAATAAAGTTTCCCCTTCCTGGGACAATGAATTCACGGTGTTCTTATTTCAATTTCCAGGAGTGTAATTAGAACCGCACATCATTTCATGTTAGTGCACTGTGTATTTCACACCCTTAAAGAATATGAATTGCATTCGATAAGTACAAAAATAAGCTGACTGCATTACTTCTGCGCTTTTATGTAACCACAGCAATTACTTTTGATGTAAATGCAGATTACATGCAGATACATAAATAAATAGAATTATTGTTATTCTGTACTCAATGGAATGTTCTCTATCATGATGAAAGGCAGGGTTCCCTGTTATTATTGATAAACGCGAAAGTTGTGTACGAATAAAAGAAACATGTTTTATCTACGTTCCACTGTATATTGAAGCTATCTTTGATATATCGTTGTTTTTATTTTACCTTTTTGTTGAGGAAATTGTTTTTTCTACCGTTGTATGATAAATCTGTACTGTTTATTTTATTTTTACTACAGCATCCTTCTGTTTCACATTAAAGATCAACGATTTTCGAATAAAAACTTAAATAAACATTGACAATATCAATCTTGCTTTAAATACTGTTTGTTTTCAAGTAACAGACAGCATAATAACTACACCACTGGCCAATAAAATTGCTACACCACGAAGATGATGTGCTACAGGCGCGAAATTTAACCGACAGCAAGTAGATGCTGTGATATGCAACTGATCAGCTTTTAAGAGCATTCACACAAGGATGGCGCCGGAGGTGACACCTACAACCTGCTGACATGAGGAAAGTTTACAGCCGATTTCTCATACACAAGCAGCAGTTGACCGGCGTTGCCTGGTGAAACGTTGAAGTGATGCCTCGTGTAAGGAGGAGAAATGCGTACCATCACGTTTCCGCCTTTGATAAAGGTCGGATTGTAGCCTATCGCGATTGCGGTTTATCGTACCGCAACATTGCTGCTCGCGTTAGTCGAGATCCAATGACTCTTAACAGAATATGGAATCGGTGGGTTCAAGAGGGTAATACGGAACGCCGTGCTGGATCCCAACGGCCTCGTATCACTAGCAGTCGAGATTACAGGCATCTTATCCGCATGGCTGTAACGGATCGTGCAACCACGCCTCGTTCCCAGAGTCAACAGATGGGGACGTTTGCAAGACAACAACCATCTTCACGACCAGTTCGACGACGTTTGCAGCAGCACGGACTATCAGCTCGGAGACCATGGCTGCGCTTACCCTTGGCGCTGCATCACAGACAGGAGCGCCTTCGATGGTGTACTCTATTACGAACCTGGGTGCACGAATGGCAAAACGTCATTTTTTTGGATGAATCCAGGTTCCGTTTACCGCATCATGATGGTAGCATCCGTGTTGGCGACATCGCGGTGAACGCACATTGGAAGCGTGTATTTGTCATCGCCATACTGGCGTATCACTCGGCGTGATGGTATGGGGTGCCATAGGTTACACGTCTCGGTCACCTCTTGTTCGCATTGACGGCACTTTGAACAGTGGACGTTACATTTCAGATGTGTTACGACCCGTGGTTCTACCCTTCATTCGATCCCTGTCAAACCCTACATTTCAGCAGGATAATGCACGACCGCGTGTTGCTGGTCCTGTACGGGCCTTTCCGGATACAGAAAATGTTCGACTGCTGCCGTGGCCAGCACATTCTCCAGATATCTCATCAATTGGAAACGTATGGTCAATGGTGGCCCAGCAACTGTCTATACGCCAGTCACTACTCTCGATGAACTGTGGTATCGTGTTGAAGCTTCATGGGCAGCTGTACCTGTACACGCCATCCGAGCTCTGTTTGACTCAATGCCCAGGCGTATCAAGGCCGTTATTACGGCCAGAGGTGGTTGTTCTGGGTAATGACTTCTCAGGACCTGTGCACCCAAATGTAATGACATGTTAGTTGTAGTATAATATATTTGTCCAATCAATACCCGTTTATCATCTGCATTTCTTCTTGGTGTAGCAATTTTAATGGCCAGTAGTGTATGTTGAACAAAAATATGCCGTATGCTACTTGCCCCTTTATCTATCCTCACCCAGCTCCTAGACTGTTCACCGCTTCCGGTTTTTAGGGGAATCTAGTAAGACACTGATCGCATACGTAAAGAAAAAGATCGTGATGAGATAACGCCTGAAAGGTATGCAACACTCTTAACTTACAGGTAACGTGGGTACGACATTAATTGACCAAATGTAGTAGGAAAACCACCCTAGTCTGCGCTTATTTTTGGTAATCTACGGTTGCCTACGATAGTTTTACAGCTCTAGCTAGCTAGCAAAGCTAGTTTGGCTCGTATAGCTAGTACACTGTTTCTGGATTTGAGGTGTTTGCTTCGCTTCCTCCAGGTGTGCTTGTATGAAAGTGTGGCTCTAGCTACTCCGTGTTGCATTAGTTACGGGGCTTAAGTCGGCGAACACACACGGGAAGCGCGGTAAGCACTACTTCCACAGATGACACATCAGTGCGAGCAGTTTTCCGCTGGAAGCATCGTGCTGCCACGCTGTAAGCAGGGGCGCTGCGTTGCATCTGCCGCCAGGTGCAGCTGACGCTGACAGGGGTGTCAGCCTGCCTGTTGCTGTTGGCGAGAAAACAGGAACGCCAGCTGGCGGCGGCAGTCAAAGGACGCCGAGGGAGCTGCATCCCCATCCCCTCACAGGGCAGCTGCTGGCACGTGCCGGAAATCACAGCTGCACGGGGCCCAATAGGGTCCCAGTTTCACACCCTGCGGCCGTGTCTCAGGTGGAAAGTTTTTCCGGAGACCAGCTGCTCGCGGCTACCGGCTAGCAGTACGGGGTGCGAATGTTGCATTCGTAACACAGGCGTCAGCTTCCAGCAGAGAGGCGTATACACCAGGCAAACGAAGACCCAACGAACGACGGAGATTGGATTTGGCCGAACGTCGGTCGCCAACGCACTGGCTTTCGACTTCTCATCCACGTCAAACGAAAGGCTTGGGGCCCAGGGATTAGGCCATGTGGAATAACAGTTGGCTCTGATAACTTGCCGACGTTGCTCCCGTTTGGTTATTGTTACAAAATAGCGTTTTTATTATAATTTCGCTGGCCTGTGCTATGAGGAAAGAAGAGGATTCAGCACGTGTCGCATGTGCGGCTTTTATTTTACTGCAAGAAGTTCATCTACATCTACATTTATACTCCGCTAGGCACCCAACGGTGTGTGGCGGAGGGCACTTTACGTGCCACTGTCATTACCTCCCTTTCTTGTTCCAGTCGTGTATGCTTCGCGGGAAGAACGAGTGCCGGAAAGCATCCGTGCGCGCTCGAATCTGTCTATTTTACATTCATGATCTCATCGAGAGGTATAAGTAGGGGGAAGCAATACATTAGATACCTCATCCAGAAACGCACCCTCTTGAAACCTCTACAGCAAGCTACACCGCGATGCAGAGCGCCTCTCTTGCAGAGTCTGCCACCTAAGTTTGCTAAACATCTCCGTAACGCTTACCAAATAACCCTGTGACGAAGCGCGCCGCTCTTCTTTGGATCTTCTCTACCTCTTCTGTCAGCCCGACCTGGTACGGATCCCACACTGATGAGCAATACTCGAGTATAGGTCGAACGAGTGTTTTGTAAACCACCTCCTTTGTTGATGGACTACATTTTCTATCCGTAGGAATGTTGGAACACGTGAGGCAATACTGAGCTTACGACTTATCTTAGAAGAAAGATTAAGGAAAGGCAAAGCTACGTTTCTAGCATTTGTAGAGTTAGAGAAACCTTTTGACAATGTTGACTGGAATAGTCTCTTTCAAATTCTACAAGTGGCAGGGGTAAAATACAGGGAGCGAAAGGCTATTTACAATTTGTACAGAAACCAGATGGTAGTTATAAGAGTTGAGGGGCATGAAAGGGAAGCAGTGGTTGGGAAAGGAGTGAGACATGGTTGTAGCCTCTCCCCGATGTTATTCAATCTGTATATTGAGCAAGCAATAAAGGAAACAAAAGAAAAATTTGGAGTAGGTATTAAAATCCAGGGAGAAGAAATAAAAACTTTGAGGTTCGCCGATGACATTGTAATTCTATCAGAGACAGCAAAGGACTTGGAAGAGCAGTTGAACGGAATGGACAGTGTCTTGAAAGGAGGATATAAGATGAACATTAACAAAAGCAAAACGAGGATAATGGAATGTAGTCGAATGAAGTCGGGTGATACTGAGGTAATTAGATTAGGAAATGAGACACTTAAAGTAGTAAAGGAGTTCTGCTATTTGGGGAGCAAAATAACTGATGATGGTCGAAGTAGAGAGGATATAAAATGTAGACTGGCAATGGCAAGGAAAGCATTTCTGAAGAAGAGAAATTTGTTAACATCGACTATAGTTTTAAGTGTCAGGAAGTCGTTTCTGAAAGTATTTGTATGGAGTGTAGCCATGTATGGAAGTGAAACTTGGACAATAAATAGTTTGGACAAGAAGAGAATAGAAGCTTTCAAAATGTGGTGCTACAGAAGAATGTTGAAGATTAGGTAGGTAGATCACGTAACTAATGAGGAGGTATTGAATAAGATTGGGGAGAAGAGAAGTTTGTGGCACAACTTGACTAGAAGAAGGGATCGGTTGGTAGGACATGTCCTGAGGCATCAAGGGATCACAAATTTAGCATTGGAGGGCAGCGTGGAGGGTAAAAATCGTAGAGGGAGAACAAGAGATAAATACACTAAGCAGATTCAGAAGGATGGAGGTTGCAGTAGGTATTGGGAGATGAAGAAGCTTGAACAGGATAGATTAGCATGGAGAGCTGCATCAAACCAGTCTCAGGACTGAAGACCACAACAACAACATACATTTTATAAGGCCTCTCCTAATGAATCTCAACCTGGCACCCGCCTCACCAGCAATTAATTTTATATGATCATTCCACTTCAAATCGTTCCGCACGCATACTCCCAGATATTTTACAGAAGTAACCGCTACCAGTGTTTGTTCCGCTATCATATAATCATACAATAAAGGATCCTTCTTTCTATGTAATTGCAACAAATTACATTTGTCTATGTTAAGGGTCAGTTGCCACTCCCTGCACCATGTGCCTATCCGCTACAGATCTTCCTGCATTTCGCTGCAATTTTCTAATGCTGCAACATCTCTGTATACTACAGCATCATCCGCGAAAAGCCGCATGGAACTTCCAAGTTGATCAGAAAAAGAAGAAGAAGAAACGACGCTGGTGAATGACTGCTCCTTTAAAAAGGAAGAAAGCACTATTGTGGAGCAAAATTAATTTTTACCTTAAAGCTGAACTGGCTATTTCGTAATTTTTTTCCGTAATGAAAGCTACAGATTTCGTATTGTTATTGAATTGTGTAGGCCCTAAAACTTCCACAAATAACACCCCTCTTAGGAGAGTTGTATCTGCAGCAGAAAGTTGTCACTCACAATTTTGTTTGTTTCTCTTTGTCGTTCACGGCGAAAAGATGTCAATAAACACACAGTTTTCTTTTTCATATCGAGTATATCACTTTCTAATAGCTGAGATTTCCTTCAAGCGTCTAGTCTTTTCAGTTTGTTTTTATAATCGCAGTCCGCAGGGCTCTATAAACAGTCCCGTCCCCGAATAAAATTCTATCAGCGTTAATGCTCTCACGAAATTCTAGTATTTTTACACACTCTTAGCGAGAGCAGGTTTTGCCTGCAGGGAAAACAGTTGAAATTAACCTTCTCAGGCCTTCCACAAATCGCACTCAGTATGTTTCATCGACTGGTTTCGCTGTTCAATTTAACAGCCAACTGCTGTACTTTAAACTGCACGTTCCAGAGTTTCTGATGATGCTCTTGTTATAATAAAGAGCGAAACCGGTCAATAAAACATACTAAGTGCAACTTGCAGTTATCCTGAGAAACTTCAATACACAGCCTTTCCCGAGACACAACAAACTGCTGCTGGACCAACGAACATTCGACACGGCATCTACACTAACAGTGGGGTCCAGCGATTCAATGTTACTGCCAACAAACCGAACCGCAACCAAGAACAACCGCTCCGCTGGTTCCGATTTGCCGCCCGTAAGCACTAAGCAAATCTCGGCCAACGAAGCGGTTGGCTGTCATTCGTTGTCCTTCACTGGACTAGTGTGTTCGCAGCAGCAAGCTTGACAGACATGCCTGATTAAGCATTTTGAGCAAGCATTCGGACTGTTCAAGTAGCTTTTCGGTTCTCGATCACGCAAGCTTGTGCAAACTTACCTAAGTGCATTTGCTTGAGCGAGTTTAAGGACAGGGCGCAGGCTTGTACAAGCAAGTGTTAGGCAGCCTTCTCGGTCTGACCATGCTGGGCTTATTATTGCCACGGAAAGTACAGCAACCAGTTAATTTTGTCCCGCTGCGCACGATTCTGTTCATTGCACGTGAAAACGCTTGTGCATGGCACGAAGATGACACCATGCCGTGTCGAAACTGCTAGCATGTGTTAAAAAGAATAAACGACGTTAAATTCAAATAGAGCCGCTGGTTTTGTTATCATTATTCAAGTACTAAGTGGCCAGTTGCCGTCCCACTTTCCTTGATGGATTACCAGAGACTAAATTGATGAAAGTCGAAATCGCAAAGTGTAAAGAATATACATCATAACAACATTATTACAGAATAATTGTTTAAAGCATTTGGAGGTGTTTGTTTTGAGGTGTCGAACAAACACCTCCAAATGCTTTAAACAATTATTCTGTAATAATGTTGTGATGATGTATATTCTTTGCACTTTACGATTATGTATTCTCTTCTGCTATACGAACCTTACACCCAGCTGATTCCAGACGTCATATTTGTTTACAAATGTGGCAGTATACATGTGATGTGTTACGACAGCAAAAGGGACCTGTGACCACTGGCGGTACCCTAGTTTACTTATTTAATGTTTACCATTAGATATCAGTTTTTTTTTTTGTCAAAAGTAATCCTAAACCATATTCTGAAATAGTGTCTTGTTTCTCCACTAGGCAGTGCCACAAGTTCCTCCAAAAATCGTAGCACAACACACTCACATATGTAATACTAACTAAAATAAATCCACCCGATGATGGAGGTTTAAACCTTCGAAACGGTGACTGGTAACAGTGAAGTAGTTGTTTCATTTAATGTCAGTAATAGTCACGGTAAAGCCTAACCTAAAAATGTTCGCATTTAAATGTAATAGTTTTACCCTCTTCCAGACAGTCGATGAGGATTATCCCTTTGCGAACCCCAAAAGACAGTCAGCATAACCTTTCCGGCCGAGGGAATGGTCTTTGCCTTTTTCGGTGCAGATTCTCCCTTGATAACCCATTGTTTAGATCGTTCTTTGGTCTCAGGAGTATAGTAACGTATCCATGTTTCATCCACATTGACAAAACGACGCTTAAAGTTCTGCGGATTCTTCCTGAACAGCTGCCAACCATCCTTGCAACACTTCACACGATTCCGTTATTGGTCACGCGTATGCAATCGCAAAATCCATCTTGCGGATAGCTTTCTCATGTAAAAATGTTTACGCAAAATATTATGTACCCGTTCATTCGAGATGCCCACAGCACTAGCAATCTCACGCACCTTAACTCTTCTGTCATCCATCACCACATCAGGAATTTTATCAATGATTTCTGGAGCCGTAACCTCCACAGGGCGTCCAGAACGTTCAGCATCACTTGTTCCCATATGGTCATTCCGTTATTTTGAAACCACTTATAAACTGTTCTAATCGAAGGTGCAGAGTCACCGTAATGTTTATCAAGCTTCTCTTTAGTCTCCTGAGGCGTTTTGCTTTTTATAAAGTAATGTTTAATCACCACACGAAATTCTTTTTCGTCCATTCTTTGACAATCACTCGACTTCCTTGATGCACACGAATGCCAAACACAAAGAAATAGACCAATATAGCTGAAACTTGGTGTGCGTTCTTTCCAAAGATGCTACTAACTAAACGTGACCTCGATACGCGCCGGTGGTGCCATCTCTCGGACTTCTGCACGGACTTTTCAAACGCCCTCGTCATTACAGTTATTAGGAGTAGTGTTTTTTTAGGGTTGTTACTACGTCCAGATGTATGTGGCAAGATAGTTTCCCCTGGGTAGGGGTCAGGTGTTAAGTGTAGATTTGGACGCAAGTTGGCTAGTCTATACTGACAGGCGTACTCCACTCAATGGTACATGTACGGCCGTGCAGAAAACATCAGGTAGGAAACTATGTCACGTGTTTGCGGGAAGACTGTTAGAGAAAAAGAAAAACAACTAACACACTGAAGTGGGTGCATGTTAAGGTAATTATGAGTACAGTAAACACACACTTATACCGCTAGGACGCTGTGTATGACCAACGAAAAAATTCGAGAAATTAGCTAATATGGAAATTTACAAACAATCATTCTTTCAGGGAATGGGCACAGGAGGGTGGAGGGGGGGGGGGGGGAATCAGATAGTGGTACCAGGACTACCTTCCGCAACACATGGTGAAGTGGTTTGCGTAGTGTAGATGTAGACAAAACAGGCATACTAGATGGCTCGTGGTACGTGCAATGATCCGCTGTTGTTGCATGGCGACGACTGTAACGGGAGAACGGAGAGGAACTGCGTGCTTAGCTGTGTCGGCGCCGCCCACGGGCCGCTGAAGTGGCTGGTCTGGGAGCCGCCCACGGCAGCCGGCGGTGTCAACCTGCCGTGGGCGACGCTGGAAGCTGCGAGCCTCTGACGTATTTATGGCTGCGGGATAGGTCGTTACCTCCACCGGGCGGGCCTTGCGTCCCCCACCGCTGTCTCTGCGGAAATCTGCTCCACTATTGACAGCACAGCTGTATCCCAAAATCGGATTGTCGGTAAACAGGAAGTCATTAAAGATCACGTAGCTATTATAGTGACGATAATTAATAGAGCCAATAAATTCATCCGAAAGGCAAGGAGAGTTTCTATGCTCGGCAGAGTAGATAAGCAGTGGTTAACATTGTACAGTAGGTGGTCAAGAAGATGTATGGAAAGAAACACGTAACACACTACCACGCCTAATACGGTATATGACACCCGGTAGCTTTTAAAACAGCTTCCAGTCTTCTCAGAATGGGTAAAGTCCTCTACGGTTTTCAAGAGACTCTTGTACCATTCTTCCTGCAAAACAGTTGCAAGTTCTGGAAACGATGATGGGGGGTGGATAGCGTTCGCGCACTCTTCTCTCCCAAGCAGCCACAAAGGCTCAATAATATTCAGATCTGGAGACTGTCGTGCCCAGTGCGGAAGCGACAGTTTATCCTTGTGTTCACAAAACCAGTCCTGATGTGTGAATGGGGGCCCCGTCGTCTTGTGACACTGTATCAATACTGCGGAACAAACACTGTACCGTATGATGCACTTGATCAGCCAAAATGGTCACATAGTACGTAGCCTTGCGGAATCCATACCACATCTATTCCTATAGCGTACATTATTAAACTATGTACACAAATATACATAGTATTTAACCTATTCACTTTCTTTGAATCAATGTAAAACCAACTGCAGCTAAATACCGTGTATATTTGTGTACATTATATGAAGAGATTTGATATGCATAACATAAGCAATGCACTAAGCATTAGTACTGCAGTGGCTCGAAAACTTGTTTACGGTTGAATAAATCTTATCAAACAACTAAAAAAGCGACTGGTTGCATATTTATCACCAGATAAATCGCCAATTTAAATCACAATCGCAGTTAGTCATCCACAATGGATATGTTCAGAACATCATTTAATTCCAATGCGGCGGACGTAGATGCATTGCGAGTAATATTTAAACCGAGGTCCCTAATATGCATTGCTCTCTGCATATGTGCCAACTACACTCATGCTCATAAATTAAGGATAATGCTGATACATGGTGAAACAACGCTCGGGTGGGCGGTTTGCGGGTTTAAATCACCTCGGGGTATGACCAAGTCCACATACGCTGTGTTGGTGCATGTCAGAGTACGGTTCAGCGAGTAAGTGTGCAGACGTCTTCAGACGTGACTGTGTGTTGAAAATGGCTAAAAGATCACATTTTGATGACGTTATGAGGGGTACAATACCAGGGCGACTGGTCAAACACAGTAGATCGTCGCACGGGCCCACCGTGTGCCACAAAGTGTGATCTCAAGATCATGGCAGACACAAAACGTGTCCAGGCGCTACAGTACGGGACGTCCACAGCGTACAACACCACAAGAAGACCGACATCTCACGATCAGTGCACGCAGACGGCCACGGAGTACTGCAGGTAGCCTTGCTCGGGACCTTACCGCAGCCACTGGAACAGTTATCTCCAGACACACAGTCTACAGACGACTGAACAGACATGGTTTATTCGCCCAGAGACCTGCAAGGTGCATTCCACTGACCCCTGGTCACAGAAGAACCCGTAAAGCCTGGTTCCAAGAGCATAGTACATGTCATTGGAACAGTGGTCCCAGGTTATGTTCACGGACGAATTTAGGTATAGTCTGAACAATGATTCTCTCCGAGTTTTCATCTGGCGTGAACCAGGAACCAGATACCAACCCCTTAATCTACTTGAAAGTGACCTGTACGGAGGTCGTGGTTTGATGGTGTGGGGGTGGGATTACGATTGGTGCACGTACACCCCTGCATGTCTTTGACAGAGGAACTATAAGAGGTCAGGTGTATCGGGACGTCATTTTGCACCAGCATGTCCGCCTTTTCAGGGGTGCAGTGGGTCCCATCTTGCTCCTGATGGATGATAACGCATGGCCACACCGAGCTGCCATCGTGGAGCAGCACTTTCAAACAGAAAACATCAGGCGAATGGAGTGGCCCGCCTGTTCTCCAGACCTAAACCCTATCGAGCACATCTGTGATGCTCTCGGTCGACGTATCGCTGCACGTCTTCAAACCCCTACGACACTTCAGGAGCTCCGACAGGCACTGGTGCAAAAATGGGAGGCTGTACCCCAGCAGCTGCTCGACCACCTGATCTAGAGTATGCCAACCCGTTGTGCGGCCTGCGTACGTGTGCATGGTGATCATATCCCATACTGAGGTCGGAGTACATGCGCAGGAACCAGTGGCGTTTCGTAACACACATGTTTCGCGACTGTTTTCTCAACTTATCACCAATACCGTGGACTTAAAGATCTGTGTCGTGTGTGTTTCCTTTGTGCCTATGCTATTAGCGCCAGTTTTGTGTAGTGCCACGTTGTGTGACACCACATTCTGCAATTATCCTTAATTTATGAGCATGAGTGTAAATCGAGTGAAAATTGGAAGTAGCCATTGCAATTTAATGATGAAATTTGAAAAATGCTCAGGAAGCGGAAATTGTTGCACTCATATTTGAGAGAAGACGGCAGAAATGTCGCCAAATAAAAGTTAACAAAAAATCGTACGTCTGAACCTGAGCTATGTGTACGTGAATGTTAGCGAAATAGTTTTCCATGAATCTTACAAAATTCTGGAGAATGTCTAAAAGGATAGAAAGCGTCAACTAGGTTGGTGTAGCAATAGAAGACGGCAAAATAAAAATGGAGTCTTATGCATCTCACTTAGAAGATCATTCGCGCAGTAAGTTACCATTCTTCGATCCCCTCACGAACTCTCATATGGATTACTTAGAAATAAGCATCCCTGGTGTTGAAAAACAACCAAACCACATGAAGAACAATAGGCGTCAGGCTCTCATCGCATTTCAGCTGGGTTTTACAAAGAGTCTCTACAGCACTTTCTCTTTTCTCAGCTCGCATTTATCGTGAATTTCTAGTACATTTAACAGTCTGAAGGGGTTGGAAAAATGTCTAAGTTGCTCCATAACATAAAACAGGAAAAATGCGGGAATTATAGACCAATATCCAAAACATCGGACTGTTGCAAGATCCTTCATCATATTCTAAGTTCTAATGTAATGAGTTTCTTTGACACAGATAGATAGAGAGCGAGAGAGAGAGAGAGAGAGAGAGAGAGAGAGAGAGAGAGAGAGAGAGAGAGAGAGAGAGATGGATGATTCTAATCACAAATCAACACGTATTTTGAAAGCGTCACTCATGCGAACCGACGCTTCCCCTACTGCGAACTGCGAACGTAGGTCAACAGGTAGACTATACATTCCTAGATTTCCGGAAAGCTTTCCACACGGTACCACATTGTAGACAACAAAGGTTCCAACACAGGGCATAAGTCCTCAAATCTGTGACTGGTTTGAGCAGATTTTGAGTGATGGAGCCTAGAGAGTTAGCTTGGACGGCGACTGTAGTAGGACCACAAATGTTCTCCACGTACGTAAATGATGTGTCGGATACGGTAGGCGGCAACCTGAGACTGTTCTACTGATGACACTGTTATGTGCAGGAAAGTGTGACTGTAGGTAGATTCAAGATCACTTGGACAGAATTTCTATTTCGTGAGGTCTATGGCAGTTTGTTTTAAATGTGGATAAATGTAAAATAATACGGACGTTTAGGAGAAACACACCTGTAACGTTTGAATACACTAATAATGGTACGTATGCTGCCTGGCTAAGTCTCCTCGATTACTCACCAACGTGCGACATTGCGAAACGACATGAAACCAAAAGAGAACATGAGGTGATATCCAAAGAAAGCGAATGGTCGATTACTGTTTATTGAGAGAGTCCACCAAAACATCGCGCACCGCACACAGAACGCTTTTGCTCCTCATAGAGAAAATCTCGGTTACCTGAGATTCTTTGTAGGGAAGATAGCCGGCCAGAGTGGCCGAGCGGTTCTAGGCTCTACAGTCTGGAGCCGCGCGACCGCTACGGTCGCAGGTTCGAATCCTGCCTCGGGCATGGGTGTGTGTGATGTCCTTACGTTAGTTAGGTTTAAGTAGTTCTATGGGACTGATGAGCTCAGAAGTTAAGTCCCATAGTGTTCAGAGCCATTTGAACCATTTTTGAGGGAAGATACGGATCTTTTCGGAATCGCTGTTGAGCAAAGAGATGTAAAAATGACATCCATGTAACACTTTGAGTTGCTGCCCAATTTATCCTTCATTCTGCGACCGAATTTGGACAAAGACCACTATCCAGCACAATTTTTGTTAGCAGCAAGACTTATATACATAAAAAAACGCTATGTCAACAATATAACGTTTATAAATAATATTTACTCCCGCACAAGTCCTACTCAACGACAAGCTCACGCACTTGGCCGTTATCCGCAACAGGCGGTGAGGTTACGGAAAACAAGTACAGTGGTGACTGAGGAAAACTCATCGCAGAGTCAAAACTTTCAGGTGACTTGTGCATATGCACTCATGTTGAGAGAAAAACAAACGACAGAACACCTTGAACGACTATAGCTACGACGTTCATATTCACAGGACATGTACATTAATATGTTCTTCAGAAAATGATTAGAATTTCAGCACAAGGTCTGCCAGGGACTCTGATAACTTGTTGCATGCGTGATGGCATCGATGCGTATAAGACACGAAAGGCTTCGTGTGGTATAGCCACCCATGCTGCATTCATCTGGTTCCAAAGTTCATCAGTGGTGGTTGGCATTGGGTCACAGCGCTGCACCCGTCGTTTCACCACATCCCACACATTTTCGTTTGGCGACAAGTCTGGTGATATGGTGGGTCAGAGCAAAAGACTAACATCCTCTGACTTCAAGAAGGCATGTTTCCGCGCAGCAAAATGTGGTCGTGCATTGCCTTGCTGAAAAATGGCGTCTGCGGTGTGCAGAAAGGGTATGGCTACGGGTCGCGGGATGTCATTCACGTAGGTCACAACGCCTTGGACAGGCAACAGCTGTGATCTGTGGTTGTTCCCAACAGCAGCCCACAGCATAAGGCCTTGAGTTGGCGACGTGTCATGTGCGAATGCTGTCACTATGATGCCGCTCCCCCTGTCTGGCGAACGAAAATACGGCCATCATTTTCACATACGCAGAACCTGGATTCGTCCGAAAACACTATCTGGTGCCATTCTTGTCCCCAGTGACGTCGTTTAATACACCACTGCCGTCTAGCATGTTTCTGCACATTCGTGAAAGACAGGTGGGTAAGTGGCCGACGCGTACGGAACCCACGCCATAATAAACGGCGACGGCCGGTCACCCTTGATAGTGTACGATGTATTACACTGTTGAACTGTTGCGCCAGAACCGAGGAGGACGCAGATCTGTCCTGCAATACCATTCGGATGAGATGTCGATCTTCTCAGGGGTGGTCTGGGTGATGAAACCTGACCCATCTCGTCGTCTTCCAGGGTCTTCCGCGAACCATTCTGCACACACCCGTTGCACAATCGAAACACTTCGTCCCACACGAGCAGCAAATTCCCGGATGCACACATCACATTCTGTCATGTTGGTTTACAACGGCAAACAGAGCCGCAGGCACATTTTACCGGTAAATGATGTTGCGCCACGATATCCGTGTTGACCTTGAATGCTCGGGCCGACATGGTTTCTGCGGAACAACTAATGTTCGTGTCCTCTGAATATGAACGTCCTATGTCTAGTCGTTCAATGAGCGTTTTTTTTTTTCTGAACATAAATGTGCCATGAATCCCGATCACACACTAAGCCGACCAAAGCCCGGTCACTACCAGGTAGTCGTCTAAAGGTGCGTTTACACCTTTGCGCCTTGCGCACAGCCGCCGTGCGACTGTATTTGCCCCATATGCAAGTAGGAGCTCGCACGAAGATTGCATGCCACTTCCTCAACATGTGCGAGCGAGTTACGTTCATATCGGGCGCCTCTACCTCCATGTGGGGTAAGCTACAGCCGCAAGGCGATTAGCAGCAAGGCACACAGGTGTGAACGGGGCTTAATACGAGGCGTTTGAACATAACTACACAACTAAAGGTTATTTCAAAGAAGTAAATTTATTTCCAGAAAGTACATACTTAACCCTATTTTCCGACATAGTTGTCAAGTTTGTTGCAACACGTATCATACCTCTCAACCAATTTTGAAATACCCTCTTCATAGAAACTTGCCGCCTGCTCCGATAACCAAGAGTTCACTGCCGTTTTCACGTCGTCGTCATCATTGTAACGGTTGGCAGCGAGTTGTTGTTGAGGTGGAGGAACAGATGTAATCGCTCGGCGCAAGTTCAGGACTGGGTGGGTGGTCTAGAACGTCCCAGCCAAAACTGTCCAATAAATCGAGGATCTGACCTGCAGTGTAAGGTCTCGCATTGTCTTGGAGAAGGACAATTCCCTTTGTCAGCATGCCGCGTCTTTTGTTTTGAATCGCTCTGCGTAGCTTTCCCATGGTTTCGTAGTATGCTTATGCATTGCTAGTCGTTCCTCGTTACACGAAGTCGACCAGCAGAACACCATGCCTATCCCAAAACACCGACGCCATGATTTTGCGCTGGGACAGAGTCTGTTTGGTCTTCACCTTTAGAGGCGAGTGTTTGTATCTCCATTCCATGCTCTGTTGCTTCGATTCGGGCGTGATATGCGAAACCCATGTTTCGTCTCCAGTTACGATCTGACTCAAGAAGCCGTCACCTCCTTCGTGACAACGAGTCAAGAACTTCATCGCACACTCAAATCTCTGGTTTTGGAGTCCTCTGTTAGGAGTTTTGGGACCCAACGGGAGCACAGTGTTCTAAACTTTAGGTGTTCAGAAACAATATTGTAAAGCACTGATCTGGACACGTCAGTAAATTCATTTGAGATACCTGTTATTGTGAAGCGCCTGTTCTCACGAATCCTCGCTTCAACTGAAGCCACCAAATCGCCTGTAATCAAAGAAGGGCGACTGGAGCGGTCCTCATCATTGACGTTGTCACGGCCAGCTTTGAATTATCGTACCCACTTATGCACTTTGTTTTCACTCATAACAGTATCACCATACACTTTGCAAATCTGTCGATGAATTTCTGCAGCAGACAGGTTCCTTGCTGACAAAAACCGTATCACTGAGTAAACCGCACACACGGTGGGCGAGTTGATAGTCTTGAACATTTTAAAAGCACAGAACAGAACCGTACAGGTTAGCTACAGAGCTGAAACTGAGGACAGTTGTTCCCGAGGCATGCCAGTACACGACGCACGCGAAAACGGACCTTACTTAGAAAACACGCCTCGTAGATGGAAGGAGTGTCATTTACCTGTTTTACATTATGTCCTTTCTGCAATTTATAAAAGCAGTTGAACAAAACAAAAAAAAAAACGTATTGCTTAAGTTTAGAGGACCGGCATTTCAGAGAGATTGCAAAAAGGTTCTACTAACTGCAAAATTCATCTTGCCCTAAGAGCTAAATTAGGTACATTCGATCTCGCACAGAGGTACACAGGCATTTATTTTCCCCCAACTCCATTTTGCGAGTGGAACAGGAAATGGAATTACTACTATTAGTAGAAAGTATCATCCATCATAAACTGTACCCGGCCGTCGTGACCGAGCGGTTCTTCGCGCATCAGTCCGGAACCGCCTTGCTGCTGCGGTCGCAGGTTTGAATCCTGCCTCGGGCATGGATGTGTACGATGTCCTTAGGTTAGTTAGGTTTAAGTAGTTCTAAGTCTTAGGGGACTGATGACCTCAGATGTCAAGTCCCATAGTGCTCGGAGCCATACACTGTAAAGCGGCCTGAGGAGTACGTGGCAATATGTAGCTGTTAACACAGCTGCGAAATACAAGTCACGCAGTTGCAACCAGTTACAAAGTCTCAAAGCGATGAAATATTTACTCGAATTGTCCAGTTCCAGGTGGAAAACAGACGATTGTCCGTTCGAATGTTGTTGTTGTTGTTGTTGTTGTGTGTGTGTGTGTGTGTGTGTGTGTGTGTGTGTGTGTGTGAAATCTTATGGGACTTAACTGCTAAGGTCATCAGTCCCTAAGGTTACACACTACTTAACCTAAGTTAACCTAAGGCCAAACACACACACCCATGCCCCAGGGAGGACTCGAACCTCCACCGGGACCAGCCGCACAGTCCATCACTGCAGCGCACGAGACCGCTCGGCTAATCCCGCGCAGCGATATTGTTGTCTGATGGGCAGTAAATGTGTGGAGAACACCAATAAAACCCTTCCAGCTGAGTGTACTCACCTGGTGACGTATCTCCAGTTGCACTTCGTCCAATTTTCTCTGCAGCTCCAGCACGATCGGGTCGTCCTCCAGAATAACATAACCATTGCGCTTCGCGTCGTGCATTTTTCCTGTACGTTCTGCGGGACGTTCAACAACTGTGAATATATTCCAGTCCCAAATAGAGTTACCGCGGACCGCTAGATCACAATACCGCACTTGTGGCGGCACACTGACCCGCTGTGGTGATGAAACACAGGCGCACCTCGGCGTCTGCGTTCGCCGCGCTTACTCTCTGTAGCGGCCGGTGAGGGAATCCGGACGCGATAGCGGCTGGCGGAAGGAAACCCGCTGTGGCCTACACAGTGGATAACAGAGCAGTGGCCTCGCGAGCGCACGCCAACGGCGGTGCGTCAGTAAAGACGACGAGACTAAACGCAGCGGTATAGTGTAGCCAGCGGGCCACTGAACACTGACAGGTACCTGCTGCCGAACGGGTCCGCAATTAGCTGCGGATTCGCGTAGGTAGGCAGAAAAGGGAAAGGGGGGCAACTCTGGGAAGGGAGCGACGTCACCTCGCCAGCATCACCGACTGCTTTGTGAACGGTGACGCAACGGACTGTGACGTCGGCTCCGCGAACGACGCTCCCCTCTTAGCAGGCTGTTGCCAAACACCAGAGGCGTCTCATTCAGAAGCTCAGCTGGGAGGCCCAACATATCTTTACCAGGCGAGGTGGCGTAGTGGTCACACAGTCAACTCACATTCTGAAGAAACACGGTTCAAATCACCGACAGCCCATTCAGGTTTCGGTTTTCTCAGTTTCCCTGAATATCTTCAGGCGAATGCTGGGACGATTCCTAGCGAAATGGAGACTCCCGATTTTCTGCATCCTTACTCAAACGGAGCTTGTGCTTCGTTTCTGCCGACTTCGACGTCGACAGGACATTAAAGGCTAATCTATAGAGTAATACTTACAAAAGTAAAAAGAGTTGACAGCCACTGGCAACAACGCTGTTTATTAAAAGCAAATACTGTCGTTACCGATTTCGAGTCGATGCACTCATCAAAGATGGCTGTACAAGTCTGTAATTGCGAATAACACGAGTTGTTGGATGTTTTTGACTCTGGTGAAACATAGAAACTTTCGCCACAACCAAGAACGGTCATCGTATCGTGTTCAGCTAAAACTGAATGGCATTATAAACATGAGAAGCCGTCTGACGGTGAACCTGTCGATTCGAAACCGGTGACTGCGATATTTGTTTTGAATTAACAGCATTATTATCAGTGGCTGACTAACCTTTACACGTTTTGCGAAACTTAATCTCTATTCGCATGGAGCCACAATGTAAATTTTCAATAAAACAGCTTCAGAGTCTAATCTTCTTTCCTTCCGAACAACTTGGAATCTACAAAAATTCCGAACCACCAACTATGTGGAACATAGTTTCATCTGATTCTTCATGAAGGCTGTACAATGCAGTGGTAATTTTGGAAATTTGTGGTAAGTTCCAATGGGAACAAACTGCTGAGGTCATCGGTCCATAGGTTTACACACTACTTAATCTAACTTAAACTAACTTACGCTAAGGACAACACACACACCCATGCCCGAGGCAGGATTCGAACCTGCGACCACAGCAGCCGCGTGGTTCCGGACTGAACCACTCGGCCACTGCGGCCGGCGCGCTAAGGACAACACACACACCCATGCCCGAGGGAGAACTCTGCCAGCTGTACTGGATACATGCTACCAGACAGTATTCATTTGATTCTACCAGGCAGAACTGACAGAAGCTTTTTTCTCGTTACTTCGACTCGACTTTCTGCTCTTCGAGATAATTGAGCCGTGTTGCGTGGTGCTGTTGGTAGGCTGGCATTTTGTAATAGGGATAGTGGCGTCTCGTTTTCTTCTTGTGTTTACTGGCTCCGCGAGTGGCAGTAGCAGCGGTTATCGACACCTACTACCGTGATGCTATCTTTGGAAGGACGTCAAGCGTTTGCCGGGTCGGAGTGTGTCGGGCAGTTGGTTTGGGACGCAGCAGCAGTGAGGTCCGACAGTCCGAGGACATTCTGGGACTGTTGGCAGCACGCAGGCACTGCCAGATCGAGGGGCTTTAGTTGCGAGGGGCACAACCTCGTTCTCCACCAGACCCAGGACGTTTGGGTTGAGTGAGCATTAACCCGGTAGTGAAACCGCTATTTTGAGATCATGCCGTTCGTTCACGCGTTGCTGCTTGCAGGGTAGCTGAGATGATAAGCAACGAGTGTTTGGAGTTGGCGAAATCAATTAGCTGTCCTCCAACTTTTATTATTAATCATTGAATTCCTTGTGTTTATTGATGAAGTTCAACCAGCGGTATTTTTCTGCCTAGTGGCCGCTAACGCCCCAGTTACCTGCCCTGGAGGTTAGCGTATTTCCGCGGCAGTGTACCTTTCCCCGCCTTGCCGCTGCTGTCCGGTAAGACGTGTAGTTCGACAGCCTCCTTGATTGTGGTTCGGATATTTGTTTCTTTTGGACTACTTTGGTCGTGATGGGTCCTTCTCCTTCTGGATATTCTAACACCAGATCCAGAAGACGCAGTGCTGTCGCCCGGTTCCGCCTTGCCTGGGTTATTCCATCGTTGTGTTGGTTATCAGACGTTAGGTAGATGTTGCAAGAGTGTTGGCCGGCGTTTAGACTGTCACTAGTTTGAGTTGCCATCCGGTTAAGTGAATACTACTCTTGGCTGCCTGTCTTATCGTTTGCGAAGTTGAGCGACCTTCTCAGGTCGATCCTTGGAGCACTGTCTGAGGCCCACTTTTCTCTTGATTTGGTCAGGTTTTTAAGACTGTCAATAAGGCCTTCAGCCGTGAATGCAATTTATCTAAAGAATTTTTAATTTGATATTGTCTCTTTATATGCTTGTACTTTTTATAATATTTTAGTAAGGATTTGCTATCTAGGCCTTCAGCTGTCAAATTGTTTTGAGTAATTGCTATTGGGGCCTTCAATCGGGACATAATTTGAATTCTGGTCAATAAGGCCTTCAGCCGTGAATGTAATTTGTCTAAAGAATTTTTAATTTGGTATTGTCTCCTAACAGTCAAATTTTATAACTGTTCCTTAGTGTCAACCTTATATGCAATTGGTTCCAAATAAAGTGTACGTGATTTTAAAAAAACTGAGCAACCAACGGTAAGGCCCCCGTCCACGCCGAAATGACTTTTCCCAAAGTAAACACGTCTCAATAATACTGGTCAAAACTAGGGAAAAATCCTATAAACATAAACGCCTGCAAAAAAATACTTGTTGAAATATGGGCCATTCTGTCCTATGATATCCATCTGCCTGTTGACATTATAAAACGTGCTCAGTCCATTCGTGCCTAACCTTCTGAACCACAGAATCTCGTACTTGTGCGAACACATCAGTTTCCTCTCACACTGGGTCACATGCATGTGTACACGTTATCGATGAGTGTGGAAAGCACCAATGTCTTACTGGTAGAATGTTTCATAATCATAAACGTAAGGGATTAAGGTCAGATGATCGGGGAGACCTAGCTACCGGACCTACTCCACCAGTTCATCGCTCACTGAACGTTTGTGTTGCCAGAGCAGAAGCGACAACACAAGAGTGTGATTTATGCCTTCGCCACCTCCCGGTTGTTTCTAGTCACCCTGAACTCACCAGTAAAGTAACTCCTCGTTATGATGATGGTGAGGAGGAGACGATTATGAATAACAAACACGCTGAATTTAAGTGGCGACGGTATGGCTCTGTCGTGAACTTCGCATCAGCCGCTGGACATCGCCCGCACCGGACACGGGTACAGAGAACGGGGGAAAGGCGTCGGAGTGCCGTCTCGACGTCATTGGTCACGGGCCGCTCCCAGGTGACGTCATAGGCGACAGGTAACTTGCAGAGTGAAGAACGTGCCAGTCGCATTAGCTCACCGATGGAAAGGGCGCCTGAGACACGGCGGAACTGGTTTGCTATTGCACAAGCAGAGAACTCTACCGGCGAGACTTCCAGAAGGTCGTCAAATCCACGTTTTGGTGTTTTGGTGTAAGGAACCAGTGGCATCCAGTGATTTATTACAGTGTCAGTACATAAGTGGCAAAGTACGTAATACGAAGGTCCAGGGTTCAGTAACCAGTCACTCTAGGACATTTTTCTGTTCCTTATCTCTTCTTTTACCTCACGCAACTGTTAATGTGAAACATTATACTGCCGGCCGTTCTAGGCGCTTCAGTCTAGAACCGCGCGACCGCTACGGTCGCAGGTTCGACTCCTGCCTCGGGCATGGATGTGTGTGTGATGTCCTTAGGTTAGTTAGGTTTAAGTAGTTCTAAGTTCTAGGGTACTGATGACCTCAGCTGTTAAGTCCCATAGTGCTCAGAGCCATTTGAACCAAACATTATACTGTACTGCCTGTGTTTTTACGATGGACTCTGCAATGTCCATCAGACATGCATGCATACGCTACTGTGAATAACTTCTTGTTAATGTGAAAAATGCCTAGTTGCACCGTGGTCTGGCTTCCGCGTAGCTATACGCCTTCAGTCTAAATGCGCAGTTATCCAAATCAAAATATGTACAGTTACACTGACTGAAGGCGTGTAGGGCACATTTAGATTTTTTTTTTTTTCAGGTCTCGTACTGCGTGCACTCTCCGTAACGAAGTGACAAGCACTGACAAAAAAAGGAGAGCCGCAATTTGGTGTGTGGTTGTACCGGTTCGTTAAAATACCTGAGTCTCGGAACTTAAACATCTTCACTCTCAGACCCCACCCCCTCCACCCGATTTCTTTGAATTGTGAACCCTCTTTAATTTTTTTCCGAAAAGCAGATCGAACATTGTTAATTTTTTCACTAGACTGTTTCGAGTGTCTCTGTGCTCCAGAAGTTTCAGTTTTTCTGGTAAAACACTGTACGTGGGTGTTTCCGCACGCACCACACACACACACACATACACACACAAATTCTATACCTCATAAGTCGAGAAGATTCCGGTAGCCTTCAGTAAAATCCAAAACCAAAACGCATCATCCTTTACACGGAGGTCATGAGGCAACAGGTTGAGTTCACGTGGCTGGCGACGACGAAACTGTGCCGGAGGAAAATTCGCTGTCTATCATCGCAAAAAGCTAGGCCCTCGCACAGGCCAACAGCCTGCCTAAGCAGCGTAATTTCCTCAGTCAGTCGTACAGTTCATGGCTTAGACATGTCACACACCATAAACTACACAGTTTCACTGGAGGTGTGCACGTTCCTTAACTGGAAGGGTAAATCAGTTCAAAGGCGCCGTTTCATCGCAGTCAGCCAATCAGGCCAAGTCGGGCGCAAATTCAAGCGGCCCGTCAGATACAGTTATTAGCGTCAGTTATTCTCATGGAAACAGCACATAGTTGCGATTTTTTTTTTTTTTTTTTTTTTAGGGCGCCAACGACGACCAAACAGCGAGGTCATCGGTCCTATCGGAATAGGGAAGGATGGGGAAGGAAATCGGCCGTGCGCTTTCAAAGGAACCATCGCGGCATTTAGGGAAATCACGCAAAACCCAAATCAGGATGGCCGCGGACGCGGGTTTGAACCGTCGTCCTCTCGAATGCGAGTCCAATGTGCTAGCCACTGCGCCACCTCGCTCAGTCCTACTTAACAATTATTTCCCAGCTCAACTTACCCTGCAACACCCTCACAAGCTTCTCAGACTGTTTCTGACGAGTCTGTATATCTCACAACAAAGTAAATAAAACAGACTGTAAGTGAAAGCACCTGGTTACCTAAAAACTGCTGCTGCTGTGCGTCGTCAGACTGAGCTATGAGCGGTATCTGAACGACTACGTAAGGCTCATGACGCCGTTCGTGTCGCGTAAGAAGCAAATACGGAGCTACTTCTTTGTCCAAGGTATCTTCACTGTAAATGGGAAACAAGTCACGTCTGACTTAAAATGTTAAAAGTTCTTATAAAAGCAAAAACATTTACAATTCCTGCACATGGCATGATATGTACTGTCGACTTTGATCTTAAAGTTACTGAAACCTTAATGCCAGGAAAAATTCTGAAACCTTAATGGCAGGAAAAATTCTGAAGTCATATAATAGTAAAGAGGAAAAAGGGAGAGAAACTTGGAAATTTGTGGTAAGTTACTATGGGACAAACTCCCGAGGTCATCGGTCCCTAGGCTGACACACTACTTAATCTAACTTAAACCAACTTACGCCAAGGGCAACACACACAAATATGCCCAACTGAGGACTCGAACCTCCGACGGGAGGAGCCGCGCGAACCGTGGCAAGGCGTCCCTGACCGCCCGGCTACTCCTCGCACACAAATCTGTGGGAAGTTACTATGGGACCAAACTGCTGAGGTCATCGGTCCCTAGGTCCTCAATGAGCTCTCACTTGACAGGATTGAATTTGCAAATGGCGTTGGTTTGGAATGAGTGGAATACACGTTGAAATAACCGATTTATGTTCGTTGTCACGATGGTGCCAACTGTTGCTGAGATTGCTGCTGCAGATGCAGTACGACGCGCCAGAGCCACGTGCTGATCATGACGGTCTCCTGAGTCGGCCGTTCTACGTGACCGCCAGGGGCCCGGTCTTCCTGCGACCGTACACTGTGGTGACTGCTGCTACCAGCAATCATGTACAGAAGTTACATTCCTCCCAAGAGTTTCTGCAATATCGCACAAGGAAGACCAAGTTTCTCGTAGCCTGTTACACGATCACGTACACACTCAGGTGTTGATAACAGCGTCTATGTCGCTTTAAAGGCACTCTAACGTCAACTCGCCACGATCAGTCTCCAAGGTAACTAATGTTCACCAACATTACAGAGCACCGAGCGAGGTGGCGCAGTGGTTAGCACACTGGACTCGCATTCGGGAGGACGACGGTTCAATCCCGCGTCCGGACAACCTGATTTAGATATTCCGTGATTTCCCAAAATGGCTCCAGGCAAATGCCGGGATGGTTCCTGTGAAATGGCAACGGCCGACTTCCTTCCCCGTCCTTCCCTAATCCAATGAGACCGATGACCTCGCTGTTTGGTCTCTTCCCCCCAAACAATCAAATCCAATCCATTACAGAGCATATTTAAAGCAAACCGGATTTGGATTCTCACAGTGGCGCGAAATTTGAAGAGACATTACTGTTATGCCAGAGCCAAGGTAGCCCCTGAGAGGCCAGTAACCCATATTACACCACAGAGGACGAGGTTGTCTATGTCCAAGGCGTAGCAAAAGCACCATGGTAAACATTGGCTATTTACATACAAGATAATGGTTCAAATGGCTCTGAGCACTATGGGACTTAACATCTGAGGTCATCAGTCCCCTAGAACTTGGAACTACTTAAAACCTAAGGATACCACACACATCCATGCCCGAGGCAGGATTCGAACCGGCGACCGTAGCAGTCCCGGGTTCCAGACTGTAGAGCCTAGAACCGCTCGGCCACATCCGCCGAGCGAGATAATGGAAACACACATTCCGAGCACTACTTCTTGCAGGGGTGGGGGGGTGGGGGGGGGGGGGCTCGAGCCACGGCCTGCAGGACGTATCACTACGCCAAAACATGATTGGCTGGAGACAGGGCTAGAACCAGCCCCGAAGTTCATTTCACTCCGGATACCAACCTCGTGTACTTCGACCGCTGAAGATCACGTCTATGAATTGGACTTTTACTAGTGTGTGTGTGTGTGTGTGTGTGTGTGTGTGTGTGTGTGTGTGTGTGTGTGTGTGTTACCACGAAGCTTTGTGGAAAATTAGAACTTTTGTTTGCCTCAATTAGGGGACTTTTACTGGCATCGTTATTGTTACCTTTCGTTTGTTGTTCAGTCATTAACTTGGTGTGGTTTTTGTGAAAAATTGCGAATTGTCAGTCACAACACAAGTGCTTCGGCATAACAATTATCTTTCAGGAGTAGAAACGCGCTTACCATCTATCGTTTTTGTTCGCAACTCCTCCTTCGTGTTGCGATTTTTTGCCGTCAGTGTACACAATATTATGATCTGTACTATGTTACTGAGACAAGTCGACTACAGTGATCGGTGTGGGGTGTCATCGACACAGCACAATGCCGTCTTTCGGCACACGAAAATACGGAGCTATACAGGGCGCTGTTAGGGGGCGTGGCCCTCGGGGTCCGACTGCAGTCGCTATGGTAACGACGGGTGAGTCCACGCCGGTGGCGATCGCGAGTGACGCACGTGAGACCGCCGCGAGGCGAGCAATCGATAGACGGCACGCGCGCGCTGCGCAGGTGTGGCGTGCGGTCCATTACGCTCGTGATTTGCGCTCGTCAGGGGCGCGGCCGGTGGCTGGCCGCCGCCGTGTCTACACAACTCTGCCCGCAACAGCGGGCACGCGACTGGCTTTCTTCAAAATCGACGTACCTCTAATAGGCGACCGTCACAAACAGCAAGGCGCGCCTCCCTGAAGATGCTGTCCTTAACTCAAGGCAATAAACTAAGAGCAAGGAAAATGATTGAAGTTCTCCGGAGGCTCTCCCAGCGTAATAAGTCTTGAAAGTCTCTTCGAGTTCGCTGCTGGATCCTAAAATCAACTCGATTCAATATTTCGGCTATCCAACGAGCTGGACCCATCAGGAGAAGCCACGTTCTCCTGAAGATGGCGAACAGCTGGATCGCCGAAATATTGAATCGAGTTGATTTTAGGATCCAGCAGCAAACCTGAAAAGAGACATTCAATTTCTCTTCTAGTTTGTAATTGAAATATCCCCAATTCATTTTAATAGTGTATGTTAGAGAAAACAATGAGAATGTGGAACGAAAAACTTATTGTACTTAACATGTGGCCTATAAGGTTAAGACAAGGAAGCAAAAGAATCGAAATCACTTGCGTAGCATTTGTAGATGCTTTTTCTATACTTACTGAAAATACGGCACCTGCTATAACAAATAAATCTCCTGGAAGAAATAACACGGAGAACAGGCTTAAGCATTTCTGCAGAAAAAGGCAAAATTTGTAACAAATGTGAAGGATGCTCCAAATTCCTGAAAACAGATATTGACCAAACAGAGAGGGCGAAAATTTAAATATCTAGTGGAGACAATCCAAGAAGATGCTTTGGAAAAGTCGACAATAGAGGAAAGGTTGCATAAAATGGGGAAAGCATATAGTATCACCAACACCTGTAAAATAAAGAGTACCTATCCAAAAATGCAGACATAAGGCATTGCAACAAAGTAATGAAGCCAGAATGCTAAGTTAAAAGTACTAGAAAGGCGAATTATAAGGAAAATATTAGGACCACGAAAGGCAGCAGAAGGCTGGAAGTTACGAAGTAATTCTGAAATATAGCAAAACATAGAAAATATTTCAAACGAAATGAGAAAAAGAAGAATCATGTTTTTTGGACATTTATTTCGAATGCCAGACAGTAGATTAACTAATAAGATTTTCAAATATTAGTGGAGTAAGAAGTCCACAAAAAGCTGGTTTCAACGAAGTAAAATAATATAAAAACAGAAGATATAATGAACTACACACATCAAAATAGGTTTTGCATCACCCCAGTTCCCAGAACTCCTGAGATATACGTTGACTGTGGATATTGTATCACATACACACTCCCTTTGACTTTTAAGAGATGTCACTACACCCGTCCAAAGATGTAAACAATCATGCATGAACAGCGCCTGTTAGACGGAGGGGATCCGACAGCCTATCAGTTCCAGTCATTCCACCAGGATGGAGGTACACGGCTAGTGTTGTCTGTAGTTCAACCATGCCTAGGCGGTCAATACCGCGGTTCGATCGCGTCCGCATTGTTTGTTTTTGCCAGGAAGGGCTCTCAACAAGGAAAGTGTCCAGGCGTCTCGGAGTGAACCTAAGCGATGTTTTTCGGACATCGGAATACACAGAGAGAGACGAACTATCGATGATATGCCTCGCTCATGCCGCCCAAGGGCTACTACTGCAGTGGATGACCGCTACCTATGATTATGGTTCGGAGGAGCCCTGACGCCACCATGTTGAATATTGCTTTTCGTGCAGCTACATAACGTCGTGTTACAACTCAAAGTGTACTCAATAGGCTGCATTATGAGCAACTTCACTCCAGCCGTCCATGGCGAGGTCCATCTTTGCAACCACGACACCATGCAGCGCGGTACAGATGGGCCAAACAACATCCCGAATGGACCGCTCATGATTGCCATCACGTTCTCTTCACTGATGAGAGTCGCATATTCCTTCAACCAGACAATCGTCGGAGACATGTTTGGAGACAACCCGATCGGGCTGAACGAATGGTTCAAATGGCTCTGAGCACTATGGGACTTAACTTCTGAGGTCATCAGTTCCCTAGAACTTAGAACTAGTTAAACCTAACTAACCTAAGGACATCACACACATCCATGCCCGAGGCAGGATTCGAGCCTGCGACCGTAGCGGCAGCGTGGTTCCGGACTGAAGCGTCTACAACCGCTCGACCACAGCGGCCGGCAACCCACTCTGGATTCGGTGGGGTGAGTGGACTGCTGTAGCCTATTGTGGGGTTGTATAACACTGAGGGCTACGGCGGGGACGAACCCTCTCCGTCCTTTCTAGGTCTCCAGTTCTATACAATACAATTCTTCACTTCCATTCCTTATCAGTCTACCAAATTTTCATCCACCTTCTACATCAGCACATCTCAAACGCTTCGATTCTCTTCTTTTCCGGTTTTTCGAAGTCCAGCTTTTGCCTCCTCGTTTAATTAGCTAGACAGACGAAACGAGACTCATCGTGAAGGGCACTTTTCTCAAGTCCGTCAGCAAACTTAGATAGGAGAGCACTCCGTCATCAGGCCACATGTGGCCAACCGGGACCATCCGACCGCCGTGTCATCCTCAGCTGAGGATGCTGATAGGAGGGGCGTGTGGTCAGCACACCGCTCTCCCAGTCTTTATGATGGTTTTCTTTGACCGGAGCCGCTACTATTCGGTCGAGGAGCTCCTCAATTGTCATCACGAGGCTGAGTGCACCCCGAAAAATGGCAACAGCGCATGGCGGCCCAGATGGTTACCCATCCAAGTGCCGGCCACGCCCGACAGCGCTTTCCGGTGATCTGACAGGAACCGGTGTACCCACTGCGGCAAGGCCGTTGCCTAGGTAGGAGAGGCAGAGAAGAGTTTCCTGGCTGGCAAGACGGAGAAGAGGACACGGGGATGGAGGGGTGCCCCGCCAGCGCAGCGACCTCCAAACGAGTGGTTTCCCAGCAAGCTGGCCAGGAAGGAGAAGGCCGCGGCGCGCAACAAAAGAGCAGGCAGCAACTGTCTGGCACAGCGGGACGCGAAACGGGTCCGTCTGCTTTATTTCCAGGTCGTACCTCCAAAGAGAGTCAGCGCCGCGGAAAATTACGGCCGGGATGCAACTGCGCTGTCGCTGGGTGGCGTGGCGGGCGGCGAAACGGCACAGCGCCCCACGTCTGTTTCACGCAACAAGTCGCCGCGGCTGACGGGCTCGTTTATCCCTAATATCCACGTATGTATTAAGCGAGCAAGTCAGGTGACAGCCGATGCAGAGTAGCTATCTGACCAACTGAGATGGAGCCAGAGAATCCTGTACCTGTGAATTACACATCCCAGAGAGAACGTCATAAGAGCTACAGCCAAACAGTGGCACTCTGCATCATACACTACTGGTCATTAAAATTGCTACACCACGAAGATGACGTGCTACAGACACGAAATTTAACAGACAGGAAGAAGACGCTGTGATATGCAAATGATTAGCTTTCCAGAGCATTCACACAAGGCTGGCGCCGGTGGCGACACCTACAGCCTGCTGAGATGAGGAAAGTTTCCAACCGATTTCTTATACACAAACAGCAGTTGACCGGAGCTTTTCAGAGCATTCACACAAGGTTGGCGCCGGTGGCGACACCTACAACGTGCTGACATGAGGAAAGTTTCCAACCGATTTCTCATACACAAACAGCAGTTGACCGGCGTTGCCTGGTGAAACGTTATTGTGATGCCTCGTCTAAGGATGAGAAATGCGTACCGATCACGTTTCCGACTTTGGTAAAGGTCGAATTTTGGCCTATCGCGATTGCGGTTTATCGTATCGCGACATTGCTGCTCGCGTTGGTCGAGATCCAATGCCGTGCTGGATCCCAACGGCCTCGTATCACTAGCAGTCGAGATGACAGGCATCTTATCCGCATGGCTGTAACGGATCGTCCAGTCTCGATCCCTGAGTCAACAGCTGGGGACGTTTGCAAGACAACAACCATCTGCACGAACAGTTTGACGACGTTTGCAGCAGCATGGACTATCAGCTCGGAGACCATAGCTGTGGTTACCCTTGACGCCGCATCACACACACGAGCGCCTGCGATGGTGTACTCAACGACGAATCTGGGTGCACGAATGGCAAAACGTCATTTTTTCCGTGTTTGGCGACACTGCGGTGAACGCACATTGGAAGCGTGTATTCGTCATCGCCATACTGGCGTATCACTCGGCGTGATGGTATGGGGTGCCATTGGTTACACGTCTCGGTCACCTCTTGTTCGCACTGACGGCACTTTGAACAGCGGATGTTACATTTCAGATGTGTTAAGACCCGTGGCTTTACCCTTCATTCGATCCCTGTGAAACTTTGCATTTCACCAGGATAATGCACGACCGCATGCTGCAGGTCCTGTACGGGCCTTTCTGGATACAGAAAATGTTCGACTGCTGCCCTGGCCAGCACATTCTCCAGATCTCTCACCAATTGAAAACGTCTGGTCAGTGGTGGCCCAGCAACTGGCTCGTCACAATACGCCAGTCACTACTCTTGATGAACTGTGGTATCGTGTTGAAGCTGCATGGGCAGCTGTACCTGTACACGCCATCCAAGTTCTGTTTGACTCAATGCCCAGGCGTATCAAGGCCGTTATTACGGCCAGAGGTGGTTGTTGTGGGTACTGATTCCTCAGGATCTATGCACCCAAATTGCATGAAAATGTAATCACAAGTCAGTTCTAGTATAATATATTTGTCCAATGAATACCCGTTTCGCATCTGCATTTCTTCTTGGTGTAGCAATTTTAATGGCCAGTAGTGTATATTTCCATCCATCAAACATATATATACTGACGGAAAATAAATCGCAACACCAAGAAGAAGTTGTGTGAGATAAACGAAAGTTGGCAAGCGTATTTCTACATCTCAGAGATGGTGTCTGTTTACATTTCGTGACAGTCGCATAGGGGTGGCGCTAATCAGGTTTGCTTTAAATACACGCGGTAACGATGGTGAGTGTTAGTTACCTTTGAGACGTGGTGAATTGATGTTCGTCCAGAATGTCTTTATCAACACCTCACTGAGTTTCAACAGGGTCATGCAACAGGGCTAGGAGAATCTGGGAGGGTTGTAGCCACTGTACATGATTGCTGGCAGCGATGGTCAAGAAAATATACTGTCACAAGAAGACTGAACTCCTGATGGCCTCGTGGCACTACCGAGAGGGAAGTATTGTGATCGTTTCATAGCTTCTGTTACTGCTAATAACTAGACACCAGTGCCTGCGAGCTTAAATTTATACGCTAAAGCACTGAAGATGATCATTATGTGATCGAAAATCGATTTTGCTGTTAATGCGTCATGAAAATTACGCCCAACGCTGACCTTCCTTCTAATTTTATTAATCCAATGGTCGTTGTGCATACAGCACTCTATGGAGTCGCCAGTGAATAAGACGACCATCGTGTTCGGCGTATGACTCTGGCACATCGTTCTGTATCTGTAGCAGCAATATAGGCAGCAGTTGGCATCACAGTGACTCAACGAAATGTTACAAATCGGTTGTTCCCACGACAGCTCCTATTCAAGACATCCTGTAGCGTACATTCCACTCACTCCAAATGACGTCCGCCCCGGTAGCTGAGTGGTCAGCGTGACAGACTGTCAACCCAAAGGGCCCGGGTTCGATTCCCGGCTGGGTCGGAAATTTTCTCCGCTCAGGGACTGGGTGTTGTGTTGTCCTAATCATCATCATTTCATCCCCATCGACACGCAGGTCGCCGAAGTGGCGTCAAATCGAAAGACCTGCACCAGGCGCACGGTCTACCCGACGGGAGGCCCTAGCCTCACGACCCCAAATGACCGCCACTTCCCACTTCAGCGGTCTCAAGAGTGAGAGCTTAGTGAGGGCACAGTAGAGACCTGTTGTGTTTTCTGCAGAAAGTTGATTCCGCCTCAGTGACAGTGATGGCGGTGTGTTAGCCAGGACAGGCCAGTTGAGGGCCTGCAACCAACCTGTCTGCTTGTAAGACACACCGGACCTACACCTGAAATTATGGTTTGGGTTAAGATTTCGTATTATAGCAGGAACACTCTTGCGGTTATCCTACGCACACTGACTGCGAATTTGTACGTCAATCTGGTAATTCGACCTGTTGTGCTGCCATTCATGAACAGCATTTCAAGTGATGTTTTCCAACTGGATAACGCTGGCCCAACTACACCTATTGTAACAGTCGGGCAGACAGACGGAAAACAAAACGATAAGGGCTCCGATTTTACTGATTGTTTACGGAACCCTAGAAACGAAAATTTCAAATTTTGTTAGATATGCCCTTCCTGCATCTCGTAATTCATATCTGTCGTCTACAATTGTTGGTTCAAGCGCCACCGTAGTTATGCGCTGGCGTCGCTTATACGTCAATAATAAAATCAGTCTCGGAACTAAGGACCCCGTAAACGCAGCTGAAATACAGTTATGGCGGTTTTTATTAATAAGTAAGACAGTGGACAGACTCATCTGGTCGAGATTTTTACGAGCGCGGTGTAAGGCTCTTGCTCATCTTAGCAAAACTGCGTAACGAATGGTGGGAAAATGATAGTATGCAGCTGAAAGCATACTCTGTTTAACAGTGTTACTGGAACCGCGCGACTGCTACGGTCGCAGGTTCGAATCCTGCCTCGGGCATGGATGTGTGTGATGTCCTCATGTTAGTTACGTTTAAGTAGTTCTAAGTTCTAGGGGACTGATGACCTCAGATGTTAAGTCCCATAGTGCTCAGAGCCATTTTTTGAACAGTGTTATTGCGCTTTGTGTATCTATTGTAGTTTCCATGAATGTAAATGGCTCTTACTAGACTACTGGCCATTAAAATTGCTACACCAAGAAGAAATTAAGGTGATAAAAGAGTATGCATTGGACAAATATATTATACTAGAACTGATGTGATTACATTTTCACGCAGTTTGGGTGCATAGATCCTGAGGAATCAGTACCCACAACAACCACCTCTGGCCCTAATAACGGCCTTGATACGCCTGGGCATTGAGTCAAACAGAGCTTAGATGGCGTGTACAGGTACAGCTGCCCGTGCAGCTTCAACACGATACCACAGTTCATCAAGAGTAGTGACTGGCGTATTGTGACGAGCTCGTTGCTCGGCCACCATTGACCAGACATTTTCAAATGGTGAGAGATCTGGAGAATGTGCTGGCCAGGGCAGCAGTCGAACATTTTCTGTATCCAGAAAGGCCCGTACAGGACCTGCAACATGCGGTCGTGCATTATCCTGCTGAAATGTAGGGTTTCGCAGGGATCGCATGAAGGGTAGAGCCACGGGTCGTAACACATCTGAATACACGCTTCCAATGTGCGTTCACCGCGAAGTCGCCAAACACGGATGCGAACGTCATGATGCTGTAAACAGAACCTGGATTCATCAGAAAAAATGACGTTTTGCCATTCGTGCACCCGGATTCGTCGTTGAGTACACCATCACAGGTGCTCCTGTCTGTGATGAAGCGTCAAGGGTAACCGCAGCCATGGTCTCCGAGCTGATAGTCCATGCTGCTGCAAACGTCGTCGAACTGTTCGTGCAGATGGTTGTTGTTTTGCAAACGTCCCCATCTGTTGACTCAGGGATCGAGATGTGACTGCACGATCCGTTACAGCCATGCGGATAAGGTGCCTGTCATCTGGACTGCTAGTGATACGAGGCCGTTGGGATTTAGCACGGCGTTCCGTATTACCCTCCTCAACCCACCGATTCCATATTCTGCTAACAGTCATTGGATCTCGACCAACGCGAGCAGCAATGTCGCGATACGATAAACCGCAATCGCGATAGGCTACAATCCGACCTTTATCAAAGTCGGAATCGCCATGGTACGCATTTGTCCTCCTTATACGAGGCATCACAACAACGTTTCACCAGGCAACGCCGGCCAACTGCTGTTTGTGTATGAGAAATCGGTTGGAAACTTTGCTCATGTCAGCACGTTGTAGGTGTCGCCACTAGCGCCAACGTTGTGTGAATGCTCTGAAAAGCTAATCATTTGCATATCACAGGATCTTCTTCCTGTCGGTTAAATTTCGCGTCTGTAGCACGTCATCTTCGTGGTGTAGCAATTGTAATGGCCAGTAGTGTAAGTTCGGAATGAAAAACGTATTAGTGTTAAGGGCGGTGGGCGATTCGTTCAGCTTACGGAGTGACTTCACTCTCTCACCACAAGTGTAACGAGTTCCCACTTACAATGGGCAGTCTGAGGCCCTATGTTCTCAGATGCGTAGATGGTGTCTGCGCGGAACTCGGGCGTAATGTGGATTGGTTGGAGTGGGTTTGGGCGGGGGGAGGGGGATACGGGGGAGGGGTACAGTGAGCTGCGAGCTGCGGCGGGCATCACATTCCAATTACCCCACCGCAGCCGCCGCCACCAACACCAATGCAGACGCCAATGCCGCCGCCCTACGAATTTCCTCCGGCGAGCTCCCGCCTTCTTTTCCCTGCCTTTGAGAGAGACATCATTTACCTGGACGCCGCTTTCTTTGTTCTTGATGAGTTCTCTCCGTGGATCCCCCGCTGCGGTCGCTTCGCGCTGTGGACGAGCACGGTCCGACGAATTCGTTTTTCTCTGAACATTCCGTGTGCGTTCTTTGTAAAAGGAAAGGACGCCGCCTTACTTGTAACCTTTCCCTCACAGTGCACAACGATGCAGGCGTGTTCTCGCCTCGCGCCTGTCAGAACAATTCGTTGTCTGACGCCCAGTGGAGTGGCGTAATTTTTTGCACTACAGTCGCGGTGAAGCTTCAGTTATCACAGGTTGGCAATGCGCCCGGAGGTATTCTAAACGCGTGCATTTATAGCTAACCCTTGATTACTAATCCCTCGCATACAATACAAGCGCAGCAGGGTATAAAACAGGACATTTTGTACTTTATTTGGTATGTAACATACCACTGGAGACCTAATAATTGTTATTAACTGCCGGCCGAAGTGGCCGTGCGGTTAAAGGCGCTGCAGCCTGGAACCGCGAGACCGCTACGGTCGCAGGTTCGAATCCTGCCTCGGGCATGGATGTTTGTGATGTCCTTAGGTTGGTTAGGTTTAACTAGTTCTAGGGGACTAATGACCACAGCAGTTGAGTCCCATAGTGCTCAGAGCCATTTTTTTTTTTTTTTTGTAATTAACTCATGGACAACCTATAGATTATGACCTGTGTTGAATAAAATGTGTAGTAGTAAACTTTACGATAGTTTAGTAGCAACAAATGTTTTCTACTACTTGTTTTTGTATACGTTCCTCCTTAATCAAACACATTTTTTTTTCTGTTTATAACCCAGGTATGTTTCACTGAAGCTACAGCATCATTAGCTTTTTTTTCTTTCTTTTTTTTTCTCTCTTGTGACCAGATGCTGTGGTTTGGTGTAACGTGTTAATGCGGGGTGTTCAAAAAGTCTCTCCGCAGTGCCGTATGATTGTTAGCCGCGCGTGGCGTATGGCGCAGTGAATATGCCGAAATGAAACTCAGTGAAATACAAGTTATTCATTTATTGAATATTCATTTTTACTTACAAATTTTCACATTAAATTTGAAAGTGTCCCCCTGTTGTTGAATACACAATTCAATTCCGCTAATCATGTTTACAACCACAAGCTGTAACATTTCTTCTGTAACAGAAGCAGTGAAAGTGGATATTGCAGTTTTCAATTCATCGATAGATTTTGGACGGCTTTTGTAGACAGTTGCTTTCGCTGCACCCCAGAAGAAAAGGTCAGGTGGTGTTAGATCAGGCAATCGTGGAGGCCAGAGTCCATGTGAATTTATGCGATCAACAAAAACATCAGCCATGAGTGAATGACATTGAAACTCGAGCTGTATGCGTGGTTGCACCATCTTTTTGAAAATAACCGTTCAGTATTTCACTTAACACAAGTTCTCCTATGAATGAGTACAGAATATCACTGCAGTATCGTTGTGTGTTTATTGTTTCGTTGAAGAATATGGGACCCACACTCCGACGTCTAGAAATTGCAATCGATTCTCCCATTTTCACAGAATGAAGTGGTTCTTCATGAATACACATTGGATTTGCAGTGCTCCACATACGTGAATTTTGTGAGTTCATGTACCTGGATAAATGAAACCACGTTTCATCAGTGTAAAACGTTTCATTAAGAATATCCCTTACATTTTGTTGAACGAAATTTTTGAACCATTGACAATAATGCAGTCTCTTGCCATGATCAGTATTTTTCAGTTCTTGCACGACTGTCACTTTGAATGGGAAAAGCTCTAATTTTTTTCTTACAGCTCTGTGGGCAGTTCAGACACTAACACCGATTTCCTGGGCGAGTTTTCTTAATGACTTGTTCAGACTCATGGACATTTTATCGGAAATATGGAGTAGTTTATCCTCAGACAAAACGCTAGAGCGATCACTTCTCGGTACATCTGTCACTGAACCCGTACTTCGAAATTTGTTAGTTAAATCTAGCACAGTATCGCGATGTGGTAGTGTTGTCTCCGGGAAAACTGAATTAAATGTTTGACGAACTGAAACTGTGTATTTACCGCCAGCTTTGAACACTTGTTCGACGAAAAACACACGTTCTTGAATGGTTAGCATTTTAACACTAACAAAAACGAAACAAACGAACAAAGGAACTAAACTTAAACTTTCACGTCAACACGTAACGACACACACCAACGATACTTCTGACGCTGGCTGAGATAAACGAAACAGTGGAATGTTGGGCGAGTCCACTTGAAGGGAAGCAACACAGTCAGGCGAACAATCATACGGCACGCGCGGCTAACAACCATACGGCATTGCGGAGAGACTTTTTAAAACACCACGTATTTTTCCCTCCTTTAGTGTTAGGGGGTTATCACTTCATGTATTTCAATAACGCAATAAATTTTAGGCTTGGTCTGTGTAGAGGCACGACTTACTTTTTCAAATCAGCTTGTCATTTTGTTTACTTTTAGCACCGATAATTCTGTGTTATATTTTAGAACGAAGCATCTTTTTCCAGCCGCGAACGACGTCTCTGTATAAAATGTGGTGTCACAGCCAGACACCACACGTGCTAGGTGGTAGCTTAAATCGGCCGCGGTCCTGTAGTACATGTCGGACCCGCGTGTCGCCACTGTGTGATCGCAAACCTAGCGCCACCACAAGGCAGGTCTCGAGAGACTGACTCGAACTCAGCCCAGTTGTACGGACGACAGAGCTAGCGACTAGACGTACGAAGCCTTTCTCTCTCATTAGCCGAGAGACAGAATAGCCTTCAGCTAAGTTACTGGCTACGAACTAGCAAGGCGCCATTAGCCTTACAGTGATTGTAATTAAAGTCTCCTTTGTGCGATGTACCACAATGATTGATTAAAGATAAGTATTATACCAGCTACGTACTTTTCTTCATAGCATTAATTACGTATCCTGTTCCAGTACTTCACGCCCGTCTGCGTTAGTCTAGCGTGCCTTTTAAGCCACCTCTATCTACAAGGTGTTGGCCCAGCTGCCGACACATCATAAAAGGTAAATAATTCGGTTGGTGAAGGACACGCTTAGCTAACGTCTTGCTTTACGGTTGTTTGCTTTGTTCATACCCTATGTTTTCTGATTAAAGCTAATGCACATCCGAGTGCTTTACAGCTAGGGAAGTTCCTCGCTTCCTAACGTCCGTTGTTGTCCCAATCTTCTCCTTGCAGATTCCCAGAGCCCACAACTTCTTTGACATTCCTCATACATGTGCTTTCCACTAATTGTTTCTCGATGGGTTCCACCACGAGCAAAAGCAATATTTTCCTCTCTTTACCCGCTTATGTTTCGTTGAAGTTACATCAGCACTCTAGTACGAGGTGCATTCAAGTTCTAAGGCCTCCGATTTTTTTTCTCCGGACTGGAAAGAGATAGAAACATGCGCATTGTTTTAAAATGAGGCCGCGTTCATTGTCAATACGTCCCAGAGATGGCAGCAAGATGGAATTTTACCGCCAGCGGCGAGAATGAGAACTGTTTTAAATACTTAGAATGGCGACGTTTTCCTTGGCGAGAATGAGAACTGTTTTAAATACTTAGAATGGCGACGTTTTCCTTACTTGAACAGCGTGCAATCATTCGTTTTCTGAATTTGCGTGGTGTGAAACCATTTGAAATTCATCGACAGTTGAAGGAGACATGTGGTGATGGAGTTATGGATGTTTCGAAAGTGCGTTCGTGGGTGCGACAGTTTAATGAAGGCAGAACATCGTGTGACAACAAACCGAAACAACCTCGGTCTGACGACATGATCGAGAAAGTGGAGAGAATTGTTTTGGGGGATCGCCGAATGACTGTTGAACAGATCGACTCCAAAGTTGGCATTTCTGTGGGTTCTGTGCACACAATCCTGCATGACGACCTGAAAATGCGAAAAGTGTCATCCAGGTGGGTTCCACGAATGCTGACGGACGACCACACGGCTGCCCGTGTGGTATGTTGCCAAGCAATGTTGACGCGCAACGACAGCACAAATGGGACTTTCTTTTCGTCGGTTGTGACAATGGATGAGACGTGGATGCCATTTTTCAATCCAGAAACAAAGCGCCAGTCAGCTCAATGGAAGCACACAGATTCACCGCCACCAAAAATATTTCGGGTAACCGCCAGTGCTGAAAAAATGATGGTGTCCATGCTCTGGGACAGCGAGGGCGTAATCCTTACCGATTGCGTTCCAAAGGGCACTACGGTAACAGGTGCATCCTACGAAAATGTTTTGAAGAACAAATTCCTTCCTGCACTGCAACAAAAACGTCCGGGAAGGGCTGCGCGTGTGCTGTTTCACCAAGACAACGCACTCGCACATCGAGCTAACGTTACGCAACAGTTTCTTCGTGATAACAACTTTGAAGTGATTCCTCATGCTCCCTACTCACCTGACCTGGCTCCTAGTGACTTTTGGCTTTTTCCGTGGCCGCACATTCACCAGCCGTGCTGCTATTGCCTCAGCGATTTTCCAGTGGTCCAAACAGACTCCTAAAGAAGCCTTCGCCGCTGCCATGGAATCATGGCGTCAGCGTTGTGAAAAATGTGTACGTCTGCAGGGCGATTACGTCGAGAAGTAACACCAGTTTCATCGATTTCGGGTGAGTAGTTAATTAGAAAAAAAATCGGAGGCCTTAGAACTTGAATGCACCTCGTATTGTCTGGGTATAGATAAAAAGTGGAAAGGAGAGGGTGGAATCCTGTTCCCAAACATACGCTATTCCTCTCGAATAGCACCAAGGGCATCGCTGTGGCTGAACGCCATCCTACTGGCAGATCAAATCAACGGTCGGCTGTCCTCACTCCGTGAGACATTATGGAGAGGTTTGACATCCAACCCAGGACACTGGTACAGTCTGGTGATCCAGAACAAGTCTCCTCCTCTTGCAGTTCAAGTACTCGTGGTGAACTTCTGCTTCAATTACCAGGGTTCAAACCGTCAATATCCGACATGCTCTTCGCCGCACAAGCGTGCGTTAGCGACCTCAGCTACGGAAGAGGGTTTGTATCCAGCGATATACTCGTCTGGGATTCAGAACCGCGCACCGACGCGCCGTCAAGCCAGCACGATGTCAGCCAATAGCGTCTGTGCGATTTCCAAGACACTGTCTATATAAGCTCATTTTGCTCACGTATCGTGTCATTTCTGGAAACCCAGAATCTACTCTGTAGGAATCAACATGGATTCCGGAAACAGCGATCGTGTGAGACCCAACTCGCTTTATTTGTTCATGAGACCCAGAAAATATTAGATACAGCCTCCCAGGTAGGTGCCATTTTCCTTGACTTCCACAAGGCATTCGATACAGTTCCGTACTGTCGTCTGATAAACAAAGTAAGAGCCTACGGAATATCAGACCAGCAAACAGAACACAGCATGTTGTTCTCAATGGAGAGACGTCGACAGACGTTGAATTAACCTCTGGCGTGCCACAGGGGAGTGTTATGGGACCATTGCTTTTCACAATATATATAAATGAAGAAAAAAAAACTTTGAACATAGCTGCTAAGGTTCAGTGACCGTGTCAGAATTATATTGGAACAAATAAGCCCTCGGTCACAAGTATTAAGTCAAAATTGACCTGGTTTCGACGCTACTATGAGCGTCGTCTTCAGACGCTCATAGTAGCGTCGAAACCAGGTCAATTTTGACTTAATATTTGTGACCGAGGGCTTATTTGTTCCAATATATAGATGACCTAGTAGATAGTGTCGGAATTTCCATGCGGCTTTTCGCGGATGATGCTGTAGTATACAGAGAAGTTGCAGCATTAGAAAATTGCAGCGAAATGCAGGAAGATCTGCAGCGGATAGGCACTTGGTGCAGGGAGTGGCAACTGACCCTTAACATAGACAAATGTAATGTATTGCGAATATATAGAAGGAAGGATCCTTTCTTGTATGATTATATGATAGCGGAACAAACACTGGTAGCAGTTAGTTCTGTAAAATATCTGGGAGTATGCGTACGGAACGATTTGAAGTGGAATAGTCATATAAAATAAAATTAATTGTTGGTAAGGCGGGTGCCAGGTTGAGATTCATTGGGAGAGTCCTTAGAAAACGTAGTCCATCAACAAAGGAGGTTGCTTACAAAACACTCGTTAACCTATACTTGAGTATTGCATATCAGTCAGGGAACCGTACCAGGTCGGGTTGACAGAGGAGATAGAAAAGATCCAATGAAGAGCGGCGCGTTTCGTCACAGGGTTATTTGGTAAGCGTGATAGCGTTACGGAGATGTTAGCAAACTCAAGTGGCAGACTCTGTAACAGAGGCGCTCTGTATCACGGTTTAGCTTGCTGTCCAGGTTTCGAGAGGGTGCGTTTGTGGATGAGGTATCGAATATACTGCTTCCCCCTACTTATACCTCCCGAGGAAAGGGAGGTAATGACAGTGGCAAGTAACGTGCCCTCCGCCACACACCGTTGGGTGGCTTACGAAGTATAAATGTAGATGTAGATGCGCAACGTAAACATTGCCTCGCATCACTGACGCGAGCAGCAGACTCGTCCAGTTTCATCTTTCCAATTTACATGAACTATACAGCGCAATGCTGGTTTGGATGACAAGAAAATTAATTAACAAACGTCAGAGCACACTGCTTGTATTGACATACCGTGATGAGGAGCATTGCATGACGTCAGATCAACAGCGAATATCACCGGCTAGGACCTGTCATTGCTAAGCACATCCTGTCGATTGTTTTCAAACACTTTCGGGCATCATGGAACATTAACATATTTTCTTTTTTTTATTATTCGAAGCTTGCTGTCACGAAATGGTAGGTCCGCAATTGCTGAGTACTGAGGAAATTGGGTAATTTGCTACTTCGCCCGTCTCAGTTGCATTGATATAAAATTAATCTGTATCGGTTACCCATTCGGGTTGACACGCCCGCTTTCAAACCGTACACTTTGCTATTAACCGTAATTATTCAGGCGAAAAGGCACAGCATATCATACAGTGGGTAACAAGTGCCCTCATTCATATTGGAGCTAGGGACGCATAGTCTATGATCAATGAGGGAACTTGACGATCGTGTCTTTTGCTGTGCCTTTTGGCACCATTTTGTGTAACTACGGTCAATAGCAAGGCTGTAATTTGAAAATGGGCGTGTCGGCCCGAAACCTGTAACAATTACAGCTGAATTTTATATCAGTGCAACTGAGATGGACGAAATAAAAAAGTAAATTTCCTCCACCAGTGTAGGAATACAAGTTTTTTTTAGAAATGATTTTACTGTAGCGTTAGTAGTTTCGGGTCAGAGCGCATCGCCAGATAGAATCCTTTGCAAGTTTTACATTTGTGTCTCCATGAAAAGCTAAGTTTAGCTTATGAATCAGCTAGGCTCGAAAAAAAGAAGCAAACATCTGTCTTACGATATGTAAAATGGAGATTTTCATGAAGACACTAACATAAAACTTTCCAAGAAATGACGACTACCGTCTGGCGATGGACTCAGGCCCGAAACTAGTAACTGTACAATAAAGTCGTTTCTAAAGAACTTGTGGGTTATTACAGACTAATATCCCTAACATCGGTTTGCTGCACAATCCTTGAATCTATTACGTATTCTAATATTACAAGTTCCTCTAGAGACAGAAAAGCTTCGGTCCATAATCATCACAGTTCTAGGAAGCATCGCTCGTGTGAAACTCAGCTTGACCTTTTCTTACATGATATACTGCGAACTTTGGATGGAGGGCCAGAGCGACGTATTCTTGAGAACTGCTAGAGTGTTCGCGATCCGTACTAGGTCGGAATAAAGGAAGATATCGAAGCAGTTCAGAAGCGGGCTGCTAGATTTGTTACCGGTAGGTTCGAATAACATGCAGGTGTTAACGGAGATGCTTCGCGAACTCAAATGCTTCGTGAATTCCCTGGAGGGAAGACAATGTTCTTTTCGAGGAAGGTCATGGAGAAAATTCTGAGAACGGGTATTTGAATCTAAAGGGTATAGCCTATCGGACATGAAATTAACTTTACGAAAACCACACAGAAAATAACAGATCTAATTCAGAAACTGTGTTAACTATTCAAACTGCTCAAATGATAAAGAATACGGTCGCCAACCTAATTATGCATAGAAACGTGTAACATTTCTTTTAAAGACAAAGTAAGCTGCTTTTAGTGGAAAAACACAGCCTATATTTTTCTCGTACGAAAGTGCAATGAACCCAGTCACAAGCATATGAAAACGGTAAAGTGGGTGCTAACTGTCATGATAAAACAAATCTGCCCTCACAAACACAACAGACACTGTTACTCTCTTCAATATTAAATACTTTATCAGTCCGAGTAACTTCATTAACACTACTAATGAAAATCAATACTGAATTGGAAAATGGGCATAGACTTAGTCTCAAGTTAGCAAATACCTTTTATACAGCATAAATTTAAATCAAGTTCACTTGTATACACATTCTCACCGTTCCTTAAAAGGAATAAGTAACTGATGTCATAGATAATGATACTTCTATTAACTTTACCTTCAGCAGAAACAAAACAATAAATTGGTGCTCATAACCTAACACCTCTTAACACACACCATGAGCATAAAATTCAACATATGTTTAAAAACTGGGTAGCATTTTCTTTTATATATTAACTTTATATATTTTGAACAACTTTCAATAGTGGGGCCTTTAAACTTTACCACAGTTATAAAGCCAATTGACACACTTTCTGAAACACTGACTCACCTTTTGTACTATTTCAATAGACTGTACAACGATTATTTACCAGGAAGAACATATCAAGCCATTCTTTAATAGCATTTCCTTTTGAAACTAGCCTCAAAGTGGTTTATTGCCTATTCGTTATTACCACAGTCTTTTACTTGAATGTCAATAATTAAATAAATAATTTTGAAAGTCCACAACACTTTAAATTGAACTATTTCAACCACTGGGAGGCTTTCACAAAGCTACACTTACTATCTCCATCAATTCTGCCAAAATATACAGTACTTTTAACTACTCTTCTTCACTTAATATCAAACAACATTAATTAAATAACTGTTTTACTTTGTGACTTTCATCTTTCACTACATGGACACTCGGAAATCATAGTTCAAAAAGAGAGGATCCTGAGAGATATCTTGGTGAGGAACAAATCAAGGTAGGTACATAATTTTGGTATGAGTTAGCTTGTATTTGCGCACACTAAAAGTACTGATCCATCACTTTACAAATCAATAATTATCCGTCTCCGTTGCAGTGATTGCGCAATATTGGTGGCGAGTATATGATAGCAGATGGACTTGCAGTTGGAAGTGGTATGCTCTGTCATTCTTCCTAGCGACGTTCCTCAGATTTTAAGATAATTTCCAGTAACAGAGCATAATAATTAATCCATTAATCCACCCGAGACTTTGGCGTAGTGGAAACTGGCACTAAAAGCCTCTCTCGGCACCATCACCATGCACTATATGATCATTAGCTGCCAGCGCTTCGGTAGCTAGTCTCCGACTGACTGCCTTGTCCACGTTTTACTCGCACCAACCACATTTTGCACGCGCTGCTTAGTTTCCGTTCCAGAGGGGATGTAGTGGAAACTGGAAACTGGCACTAAAAGCCTCTCTCGGCACCATCACCAAGCACTATATGATCATTAGCTGCCAGCGCTTCGGTAGCTAGTCTCCGACTGACTGCCTTGTCCACGTTTTACTCGCACCAACCACATTTTGCACGCGCTGCTTAGTTTCCGTTCCAGAGGGGATGTAGTGGAAACTGGAAACTGGCACTAAAAGCCTCTCTCGGCACCATCACCATGCACTATATGATCATTAGCTGCCAGCGCTTCGGTAGCTAGTCTCCGACTGACTGCCTTGTCCGCGTTTTACTCGCACCAACCACATTTTGCACGCGCTGCTTAGTTTCCGTTCCAGAGGGGATGTAGTGGAAACTGGAAACTGGCACTAAAAGCCTCTCTCGGCACCATCACCATGCACTATATGATCATTAGCTGCCAGCGCTTCGGTAGCTAGTCTCCGACTGACTGCCTTGTCCACGTTTTACTCGCACCAACCACATTTTGCACGCGCTGCTTAGTTTCCGTTCCAGAGGGGATGTAGTGGAAACTGGAAACTGGCACTAAAAGCCTCTCTCGGCACCATCACCATGCACTATATGATCATTAGCTGCCAGCGCTTCGGTAGCTAGTCTCCGACTGACTGCCTTGTCCACGTTTTACTCGCACCAACCACATTTTGCACGCGCTGCTTAGTTTCCGTTCCAGAGGGGATGTAGTGGAAACTGGAAACTGGCACTAAAAGCCTCTCTCGGCACCATCACCAAGCACTATATGATCATTAGCTGCCAGCGCTTCGGTAGCTAGTCTCCGACTGACTGCCTTGTCCGCGTTTTACTCGCACCAACCACATTTTGCACGCGCTGCTTAGTTTCCGTTCCAGAGGGGATGTAGTGGAAACTGGAAACTGGCACTAAAAGCCTCTCTCGGCACCATCACCAAGCACTATATGATCATTAGCTGCCAGCGCTTCGGTAGCTAGTCTCCGACTGACTGCCTTGTCCACGTTTTACTCGCACCAACCACATTTTGCACGCGCTGCTTAGTTTCCGTTCCAGAGGGGATGTAGTGGAAACTGGAAACTGGCACTAAAAGCCTCTCTCGGCACCATCACCATGCACTATATGATCATTAGCTGCCAGCGCTTCGGTAGCTAGTCTCCGACTGACTGCCTTGTCCACGTTTTACTCGCACCAACCACATTTTGCACGCGCTGCTTAGTTTCCGTTCCAGAGGGGATGTAGTGGAAACTGGAAACTGGCACTAAAAGCCTCTCTCGGCACCATCACCAAGCACTATATGATCATTAGCTGCCAGCGCTTCGGTAGCTAGTCTCCGACTGACTGCCTTGTCCACGTTTTACTCGCACCAACCACATTTTGCACGCGCTGCTTAGTTTCCGTTCCAGAGGGGATGTAGTGGAAACTGGAAACTGGCACTAAAAGCCTCTCTCGGCACCATCACCATGCACTATATGATCATTAGCTGCCAGCGCTTCGGTAGCTAGTCTCCGACTGACTGCCTTGTCCACGTTTTACTCGCACCAACCACATTTTGCACGCGCTGCTTAGTTTCCGTTCCAGAGGGGATGTAGTGGAAACTGGAAACTGGCACTAAAAGCCTCTCTCGGCACCATCACCAAGCACTATATGATCATTAGCTGCCAGCGCTTCGGTAGCTAGTCTCCGACTGACTGCCTTGTCCACGTTTTACTCGCACCAACCACATTTTGCACGCGCTGCTTAGTTTCCGTTCCAGAGGGGATGTAGTGGAAACTGGAAACTGGCACTAAAAGCCTCTCTCGGCACCATCACCATGCACTATATGATCATTAGCTGCCAGCGCTTCGGTAGCTAGTCTCCGACTGACTGCCTTGTCCACGTTTTACTCGCACCAACCACATTTTGCACGCGCTGCTTAGTTTCCGTTCCAGAGGGGATGTAGTGGAAACTGGAAACTGGCACTAAAAGCCTCTCTCGGCACCATCACCAAGCACTATATGATCATTAGCTGCCAGCGCTTCGGTAGCTAGTCTCCGACTGACTGCCTTGTCCACGTTTTACTCGCACCAACCACATTTTGCACGCGCTGCTTAGTTTCCGTTCCAGAGGGGATGTAGTGGAAACTGGAAACTGGCACTAAAAGCCTCTCTCGGCACCATCACCATGCACTATATGATCATTAGCTGCCAGCGCTTCGGTAGCTAGTCTCCGACTGACTGCCTTGTCCACGTTTTACTCGCACCAACCACATTTTGCACGCGCTGCTTAGTTTCCGTTCCAGAGGGGATGTAGTGGAAACTGGAAACTGGCACTAAAAGCCTCTCTCGGCACCATCACCAAGCACTATATGATCATTAGCTGCCAGCGCTTCGGTAGCTAGTCTCCGACTGACTGCCTTGTCCACGTTTTACTCGCACCAACCACATTTTGCACGCGCTGCTTAGTTTCCGTTCCAGAGGGGATGTAGTGGAAACTGGAAACTGGCACTAAAAGCCTCTCTCGGCACCATCACCATGCACTATATGATCATTAGCTGCCAGCGCTTCGGTAGCTAGTCTCCGACTGACTGCCTTGTCCACGTTTTACTCGCACCAACCACATTTTGCACGCGCTGCTTAGTTTCCGTTCCAGAGGGGATGTAGTGGAAACTGGAAACTGGCACTAAAAGCCTCTCTCGGCACCATCACCAAGCACTATATGATCATTAGCTGCCAGCGCTTCGGTAGCTAGTCTCCGACTGACTGCCTTGTCCACGTTTTACTCGCACCAACCACATTTTGCACGCGCTGCTTAGTTTCCGTTCCAGAGGGGATGTAGTGGAAACTGGAAACTGGCACTAAAAGCCTCTCTCGGCACCATCACCATGCACTATATGATCATTAGCTGCCAGCGCTTCGGTAGCTAGTCTCCGACTGACTGCCTTGTCCACGTTTTACTCGCACCAACCACATTTTGCACGCGCTGCTTAGTTTCCGTTCCAGAGGGGATGTAGTGGAAACTGGAAACTGGCACTAAAAGCCTCTCTCGGCACCATCACCAAGCACTATATGATCATTAGCTGCCAGCGCTTCGGTAGCTAGTCTCCGACTGACTGCCTTGTCCACGTTTTACTCGCACCAACCACATTTTGCACGCGCTGCTTAGTTTCCGTTCCAGAGGGGATGTAGTGGAAACTGGAAACTGGCACTAAAAGCCTCTCTCGGCACCATCACCATGCACTATATGATCATTAGCTGCCAGCGCTTCGGTAGCTAGTCTCCGACTGACTGCCTTGTCCACGTTTTACTCGCACCAACCACATTTTGCACGCGCTGCTTAGTTTCCGTTCCAGAGGGGATGTAGTGGAAACTGGAAACTGGCACTAAAAGCCTCTCTCGGCACCATCACCATGCACTATATGATCATTAGCTGCCAGCGCTTCGGTAGCTAGTCTCCGACTGACTGCCTTGTCCACGTTTTACTCGCACCAACCACATTTTGCACGCGCTGCTTAGTTTCCGTTCCAGAGGGGATGTAGTGGAAACTGGAAACTGGCACTAAAAGCCTCTCTCGGCACCATCACCAAGCACTATATGATCATTAGCTGCCAGCGCTTCGGTAGCTAGTCTCCGACTGACTGCCTTGTCCACGTTTTACTCGCACCAACCACATTTTGCACGCGCTGCTTAGTTTCCGTTCCAGAGGGGATGTAGTGGAAACTGGAAACTGGCACTAAAAGCCTCTCTCGGCACCATCACCATGCACTATATGATCATTAGCTGCCAGCGCTTCGGTAGCTAGTCTCCGACTGACTGCCTTGTCCACGTTTTACTCGCACCAACCACATTTTGCACGCGCTGCTTAGTTTCCGTTCCAGAGGGGATGTAGTGGAAACTGGAAACTGGCACTAAAAGCCTCTCTCGGCACCATCACCAAGCACTATATGATCATTAGCTGCCAGCGCTTCGGTAGCTAGTCTCCGACTGACTGCCTTGTCCACGTTTTACTCGCACCAACCACATTTTGCACGCGCTGCTTAGTTTCCGTTCCAGAGGGGATGTAGTGGAAACTGGAAACTGGCACTAAAAGCCTCTCTCGGCACCATCACCATGCACTATATGATCATTAGCTGCCAGCGCTTCGGTAGCTAGTCTCCGACTGACTGCCTTGTCCACGTTTTACTCGCACCAACCACATTTTGCACGCGCTGCTTAGTTTCCGTTCCAGAGGGGAACCACAACACCTCTTCATACGTAAAGAACTAAGAACCCTAAGTGAGGATCAGCAATTACACAGTAGCAAACAAACATTTTAAAGAAAACATGTCATTTGCTCATATTGACAGTTCAACATAAAATTATTTAAACAAAATTATTCAATTCTAAAGATAACCAAAGAGAATATGTAATAAAACCAAAACATATCATAGTACATATGGAGAACACATTACAGAGATTACACTTCATACAAAAATATAATTGCCGGCCGCCGGTGGCCGAGCGGTTCTGGCGCTACAGTCTGGAACCGCGCGACCGCTACGGTCGCAGGTTCGAATCCTGCCTCGGGCATGGATGTGTGTGTTGTCCTTAGGTTAGTTAGGTTTAAGTAGTTCTAAGTTCTAGGGGACTTATGACCTCAGCAGTTGAGTCCCATAGTGCTCCGAGCCATTTGAACCATTTTGAACCAAAAATATAATTAATCAGAAGAGAAATATTGGTCATCTTATTGTAGTGTTACAAGTAAACATAATTGTTTAACGTGGGAAGCATACAGTAAAAACGAACCCACAGATTCGCAATTGATCTCGGTTGAGTATTATTTCCATTCCCGCAGTTTATCTTCGCTCTTATTCCCTAAAGTGACTATTGATTTCGGTATTAAGTAGTTAAAACATTCTTTATGAAACATTTTTCTGTATGACTGCTTAAGTATGGCACATGCGCAATTATCAAACTCGCTTACCTGTATCTACTCATATATCTATGTCTATACTCCGCAAGCTACCGTACGTTGTGAGTCAGAGGTCACTTCTCACTTTTCCTGTACCAGTAGCGAATGATTCAGGGAAAGAACGATTCCTAGTACGCCACCGTGTGAACTCGACTCTATCTAATTTTTCCTCCGTGGTCTTTAGAGATATACGTAAGAGGAAACAGTATATTGCTCGACTCTTCTGGAAGCGCAACCTTTCGGAATTTTAGGAATAAATCGCACCGAGATGCATAGCGTCTCTCCAGCTGTGTTTGCTGCAGTGTTCACTGGACATCTCCCACACGCTTCTGCTCTTACTAAGCGAACCTGAAACGAAACACGCTGCTCTTCTTAGGATATCCTCTATTTCCTGTGTCAGTCCTATCGGGCATGGATGCCACGCTAACGAGCGACACTGAAGTACTCGTCGAATGATGGTTTTGTGTGCTACCTCCTTTGCGGGTGGACTACATTTCCTGAGGACTCTTCCAATCAATCTCTGTTTGGCATCATTACCCGCGATTAGTTTTATGCGCCGTTCCACTTTAAATCGCTGCGTACGCGCCTCCTAGTATTCCATGGATGTGGCTGCTTCCAGTAACTGTTCTGCAGCTATCCAAGGAAGCAAAGATCAACAATAAATAATATAAAAACCTTCTGTGGATCGCTGTAGACCGTCGATGCGACTGTGTCCAAACTCGTAAAGGTCAAAATTCAAATGGCTCTAAGCACTATGGGACTTAACATCTGAGGTCATCAGATGTCAATTACCTAAACCTAACTAACCTAAGGTCATCACACACATCCATGCCCGTGGCAGGATTCGAACCTTCGACCGTAGCAGCAGTGCGGTTCCGGACAGAAGCACCTAGAACGGCTCGGTCAAAACGACCGGCCGTAAAGGTCAACTCTACGCGTTAAACAGACGTAAAGTGCCGCCAGCAATGATCTGGGAATTACTTACATGAGGTTTGTCCAAGAAATTCCGGAACTTTGTCCAAAAAAATTTTCTACTCCTACCTTTTACTTATTGTGCACGGTTTGCTTCGAAACACTCTCTTCCGCACCGCTCTCAACGCAGTTTCCACTACCGCAACCAATCTTGGTACGGCCCCTGCTGAATCGCGCGAAGCGCCGTCTGCGAATTTTAATTTTATCTCGTCTGTCGTTGCAAATCTTTTTCTTTTCAACGGCGTTTTCCACTTTGGAAACAAAACAAAGTTCGCAGGGGTCAGGTCTGGAGAGTACGGAGGATGAGGCAGAACAGTGATATCGTTTTTTGTGTAACAGCCACGCACCAACATGATGAGTGTGGGGGTGCGTTATCATGCTGCTAGAATCATGAATTGTCTCTCCACATTTCAGGCCGTTTCCTTCTAACATTTTTCTCGCAGGCATCACACTACATAGTATCACCGATCAACTGTTTCTGTGGCACGAATTCATGATGAACTAATCCTTCAAAGTCAAAGAAAACTACCAGGATGGCGTTGACAGTGGACCTGACCTGACCTGACGAGCTTTTTTTGGTCTTGTAGAACCGTTCCCGACCCATTGTGAAGACTGGACTTTGGTTTCAACGTCATATCCGTAGACCCACGTCTCGTCACCAGTTATGGTTCTCTTGAACATCTCGTTCTCATTTGCGCGATCCGAAAGCTGTGCACAGATTGCGAGGTAAAGGTCTTTCTGGTCTTCACTCATGAGCCGTGGGACGAAATTGGCGGCAACACGATTCATTCCAAGAGCCTGTGTCAGGACTTCATGACACGATCCAGCTGAAATGTTACATTCTCCTGAAGTTTCTCGAACAGTCAGTCTTCGACTGACACGCACAATTTCGTTGACATTCCTGACACGAGCGACGTCGGTAAACGTCGAAGGGCGTCCTGAACGAGGGTCATCTTTAACCACAGTCCGGCCATTTTTAAACTGTGTGAAGCATTCGTAACACCGAGGACGGCTTAATAACTCATCACCGTGGGCTTCCTGCATCATTTGGTATACCTCTGTAAAGTTTCTTTTGAGTTTCACATAAAATTTAATGCAGACGTATTGCTCCTGGCATCTCGAAATTCGCAAATGAAATGAAATGATCGTATGGCATTGTTGGCCGGGAGGCCCCATTCGGGGAAGTTCGGCCGCCGTATTGCAATTTCTTTCTAGTTGACGCCACATCGACGACTTGCGAGTCAATGATAATGAAAACGATGATAAAGGACACACAACGCCCAGTCCCCTGCCGGCAATCGAACCCGGGTCCCCTGCATGGTAGGCGGTAACGCTACCGCTACGCTACGGAGGCGGACTCGAAATTTGCAAACGGTGTGAAATAATGTTCTACCAAATACAGTACTGAACAATAACTAACAGTCATACAACAATGGAACTTGCGGCAGTTACACATTAAACACAGGCGTGTGCAGGGATGCCAGCCGCATTTCGCTCCAGCACACCGTTGGCGCGGAATTATGAATGTTCCGCAGTTTTTTTAACGGAAACTTTTTCGTTATCTTGATTAAGCTTGCTCATCTACATGTACATGCTTATCTTTCAGGTCGTACAGCTTATGGTGAAGGATTCTTTGTATCAATATTAGCTACTCGCTCATCCACTCACATACAGACCGAGAGATCTCTTCACTATTAGTATGACTTTGCAAGCGTTTTCATCTTACTGTCATAATTCCTACGCCAAACACATGATGTTAGAAATATAAGTGTAAATCTAATAAACTTTCTCAGAATATGCCTGTGGTATCACCGAAAGATCGCGGCGCCACACAAAAGTCGGCAATGCACATCGATACCAAAGACCGAGCTGTTTCTCTGCAGTCTGCAGCGACGAATGGGAGAGGCTGAAGAAGACACGCCCTCTCAGAACAGCAGCTCCCTCGCACGGAGGTCAATATAGAAGCGTGCACGGACACGTTCTGCCCAGTTCGTGAACTCGGCTGAAGCAGTTAATATCACCGAATAAGACTGAAGAGTTATTCAACTATCAGATGCTAACATAAGTTCGTAAATGTTGGACACTGTACTTCAAGGGCACAGTTTGTTAATTAGTGCATCAAATGAAGCTTTACAAGTCAGTGAGAGCTGTAAATTGTCAAGCACTCCTGTGGTCAAGGACTGTATCAAGTTAAATACATCTTTTTATCATTGTTGTTATAAAATTAAGTAATATATCATCTGTTATAGTTCTAGTGAGCCATCTCTCAGAGGAAGCACAGAAATCACGGTTACAGTGGGGCGACTGTAGTTTCGTCTGCTCATAACAATGCCTAACAAGGTTTCGCAGTAATACTGACGCCTTTCTTGCAATAATTGCCATTTATGTTCTACAATTATCTCAGTAGCGCATTAGAACAGAATAAAATGATCTGTTGCGAAATCTTACCGTATACGAATTCTTTCGACGTAAGGTAAGGACCCCAAACACTGGAGAGTTACACCTGAATAACACATACTAGAACACTGAATACGTTCCCTTAACATCTGCAATGCACTTTCACTAAATTTCCTGAAGAATCCCACTCGCTTTCACCTAATGCTTCTTCCTATTATTATGAATCACTTCATAGTATCACTAAATATTGCGATAATCCCTTATATATGAGTTTATACTCTTTTTCATACATATTATCTTAAAGTTTACTTCAAATTTACGGAGAGCTGCCTCACTGTATACTAAGTGGAAGCACTGGTGCATTTCCTTATAATCAACCACCGCCACTTCTTTACTACTGTCAATAATACGCCAGTCAAAAAGATCTTGGAATGTACTTGACCATACCCAAGAAAACGTTTATAAGACTATCCGCAATATTTGTGCTGAACATATTTGAAGTAGATTCAAGCTTATCATGTAATGACGCTGGATATCTGTGTGTTTAGGCCCTCCTAGTCAAAGTTCAGGCTTGTTTTCTTCTAGTCGTAGCTCAAGTTGGTTTACGTCAGGAGAACACAAAAATGAAAAACGAATTACCCATGGGGTAAATACGAGTAAAAGTATGACATTTTTCTCCCCACTCCATCTGGGGTTGGAGTAACCCAATCTGTTTCTCAAATAGTGGACACCCTTCTTCCCGCCAGTACTGCACTCCACTGAATTTTCATCCCCGCATTACGTAGCTGCAGAACACTTTTGTTATTTCAGACAAAATGCCAACGCACGTCACAAAAAGCAGGTAATATTAGCGAACGTCGCCTCCAGTTATGCGACGTCCAGCCAAAAAGCAAAGGGTGGCAGAATAGCACCCAGCAGTGATGCCGGTTTCCTTGTGAAGACCCCTTCAGAATCAACTTCAGTCGTGCACCTGCCCGAAATAAGTGAGCACAGCGTGTGTCGGTTCTTTGCGTACCGAAGCGTTGTGAGCTTTAAACTACAAGAATACGATGTAACCCTTCACCTACCAGAGACGAGAATGGCGTATAACCAAAAAGAATGCAAATACGAATATGTAACCACTTACGAGACCACGGCAAGTGCCATAATCCGGGTCTCGGCTCACCCGTACACACTCGACCGGTTCTGAGAAAACATGGTCAATTTTTTCCATGTAACATAGATTCCTTATAGAGCGCATTAATCTCAGCCAGAGTGGTGGCACAGCAAGTAGTGTCGCGGTATGTCTGTTTTGCGCTCCTTGCTCGAAACCCTACAATTGTTATTATCTATTTTACTTTATTTCTTATTTTTTCAATAATCTGTCCATGTCCATACAAGATTATTACACGAATGTTTCTTGTCCAGTTTGGGGATACAAAGGCGTGAGTATTCAAATACAAAGATAAATAAATAGGCAGTATACGACGTTGCGGTCGGCAACGCCTATGTAAGACAAGTGTCTGGGGCAGTTGTTAGATCGTTTGCTGCTGTTACAATGGCAGATTGTCAAGTTTTAAGTGAGTTTGAACGCGGTAATGGCGCACGAGCGATGGGACACATCTCCGAGGTAGCGATGAAGTGGGGATTTTCCCGTACGACGCTTTCACGAGTGAACCGTGAATATCAGGAATCAAATCTCCGACATCGCTGCGGTCGGAAAATGATCCTGCAAGAACGGAACCAACGACGACTGAAGAGAATCATCCAGCTTGACAGAAGTGCAATCCTTCCGCAAATTGCTGCAGATTTCAATGCTGGCTCATAAACAAATGTCAGCGTGCGAGACATTCTACGACACATCATCGATATGGGCTTTCAGAGCCGAAGGCCCGCTCGTTTACCCTTGATGACTGCACGACACAAAGCTTTACGCCTTGCCTGGGCCCGTCAACACCGACATGGACTGTTGATGATTGGAAACATGTTGCCCGGTCGTACGAGTCTCGTTTCAAACTGTATCGAGCGGATGTACCCTGCATGTCAGCAGGGGACTGTTCAAGTTGGTGGAGGCTCTTGACCGATGTAGGGCGTGTGCAATTGTAGTGATGTGGAACCCATGATACATCATATACGACTCTGACAGGTAACACGTACGTAAGCATCCTGTCTGACCACCTGCATCCATTCACGCCCTCTGTGCATTCCAACGGATTTGGGAAATCCCAGCCGGACAATGCGACATCCTACACGTCCAGAATTGCTGCAGAGTGGCTCCAGAAACACTCTTCTGAGTTTAAAACACTTCCGTTGGCTACCAAACTTCCCCGACATGAACATTATTGAGCATACCTGGGATGCCTTGCAACGTTCAGAGGAGATCTCCACCCCGTCGTACTCTTACGGATTTATGGACAGCCAAGCAAGATTCAAGGTGTAAGTTCCCTCCAGCATACTTTAGACATTGGGCGAGTCCATGCCAGGTCTTGTTGTGGCACTTCTGCGTCCTCGCGGAAGCTATACACGATATTAGACAGGCGTACCAGTTTCTTTGGCTCTTCAGGTTATATGGGTATGGTATTTTCAGTTTTGTTTTTAATTCTCATATTTCGTTCTTATATCAATTCTTATACTTTATTCTTCAGGAAGATTTGGTGCTTTCCCTTTGCATCCGATCGTAGATACATTCTAAACACAGAAATTCTGAACACCACGAGTATTGCGCGAAATGACCTTTCTTCATATGAATCTCACTCGGGTAGAAAACGTCGTTAACACTGATAAAGATTTCACATTTTGGCAATAATTTCTCGGCAAACCACGCGCAACGTTTCAATTGACTATGAATAAAGATACACTTCAGAAACATCACCGAAAACAATTTAAAATAATTTTCTCATCCATTTATTGTTTTTTTAATTTATTCACCAGGCGTACAATTAGTAGACAGATAAGGACACATTATTTCAATATACACTGGAAAACATTCGCGTAGCAATCTTCTAAGGACTTGGTTCGATGAATTAAAAATAAAATTTATAATTGTGTTTCGAACACGGGACGATAGGCACTGTGCCACAGTTTCGGATGTATGATTCACTCGCTAAAAGGCACATGAAGCACCTCGAAAAGTTTGACCGTCGCTTTCTCAGAAACTGTCGAGCATCTACGTATAAGCAAGCCTAGATGCGTGTTCCCTCATTTTAAACCCTCTTCTACTGAGCGAAGTTTGTGGGATATTGGTTATGGCCCTTGCCGTGTACTCCTCGTCAGATATCGACTGCCACTATAGGTTTTTAGTCCAGATAAAAAATTGCGAATTCATCAGATTCGAAAGCGCACGATAACATGCGACTAGTATTTTTATTTTCTTTCCCGAGAGAAAACGGCTAAGAAAATCTGCATCTGAAATCATCATCTTTTTGTCTATCTTAGAAAATATTTATGAATATAGAGAAAAAAATTAAGGATGGTTCTTCATTCGGCAACTTTGGATATGATAAAAGGAAGTAACAGCGATCATATATTAGCACAATCTGCAGTAACATACACGGCTTCAACAAATTCTTCCCAAAGAAAGGCGGAAAATGAAATCGGTAATATCCAAATGGAGCTGGAAATTAAACTCTCTATTTTTTTAGTACAATAGAGTAATTATAAAGTATGAGACGTTGATATGACACTTTCGAATTCCAAGGAACACAATAAAATGGCTCTGAGCACTATGGGACTTAACTTCCGAGGTCATCAGTCCCCTAAAATTTAGAACTACTTAAACCTAGCTAACCTAAAGACATCACACATGCGCGAGGCAGGATTCGAACCTGCGACCGTGGCGGTGTCGCGGTTTCAGACTGAAGCGCCTAGAACCGCTCGGCCATCCCGGACGGAAGTAGTAAGGAAGGGCCGCGCAGGATTAGCCGAGCGGTCTAGGCGCTGCAGTCATGGGCTGTGCTGCTGGTCCCGGTGGAGGTTCGAGTCCTCCCTTGTACATGGGTGTGTGTGTGTGTTTGTCATTAGGATAATTTAGGTTAAGTAGTGTGTAAGATTAGGGACTGATGACCTTAGCAGTTAAGTCCCATAAGATTTCACGCACATTTGAACATTGTTTTTTAGTAAGGAAGGAGTGACATAGTAGTAGTAAGAGAGAGCAAGGCGGAGACAGCAACAGTGAGAGGAGACAGCAGTTGTGGCACAGATAAAGGGACTGTGGCCGTGAGACAGGAGGCGGTGACCGACAGACACAAACAGATAATGATAATGAGATGGCCTGAATGAGCGAGTGAGAATGGGTAAGTGGGAGTGCATGGGTATGAGCGAGTAACAGCGGTGGACTAATGGGTGTGAGCGAGTTACAGTTACCGGAGCTTATGGGGTTGTGAGTTGCATGTAGAAAAACAGCGCTGGTACCCCACTTTTTCGGTCTGAGTCTTTTGATAAGAAGGAGCACCTCGCCCTTTTTCCGACGGGAGCATTTTTCCGCTGGTACTGTATTGGCACAATCATTAAAAATTAGTAATTTTCTTTTTGAACTCGCAATTTAAATGGCCAGTAGTGTACTTTAATTTCGGATGTCACCATGCAAGGCCATCATCTACCGCCAACGTCAAAACTTCCTTTCCGACGACGTGACGGTGACTTATTCGTTTGCTGTCTGTCTGTGTGAATGTCGTGATTTGAAACGCTTTGCGTAATGTCTACACGTAGCGATCCGCGACGTCCGGTTGAATCGATCTGAGCCGTGCGTGGCTCGTGTTCCCGCCATCATGTATTTTACACCCTGTTTTTAACATACTTCCACCTCACTACGTTAATTTAAATTACTACTGTCACTGAGTTGCTGCTTTGCCTGACCGTGATTAGCGCTAGCAGCGTGTATCGAAATATCCCCTCTCGTAGTATCTTTGCTCGAATGCTATTACTTCCCGGTCGTTGTTTGTCGTAAGGGAGTTCGCGTAGCGAGTTCGGGCTGCTAGCCAGTTGGATTGTGTCTGGAGCGCAGTCCGGATCTGCCAGTCGGGGAGTTGCAATGCGGCGCTAGTGCAGTCGGGTTGGAGCAGCAGTCAGGTCTGCGTCGACATGCTCGCTCGACCTTTGCCGCCACGCATCACTTGAGCCGGGCCACGGTCTTGGTGGATCGTCGGTCGTTCGTCCTACCGGACGACGCGTTTTGGTTCGTTGATCGTTCATGAGTCGGCTGTGTGTATCTGCATTGACTCTCGACTGGTTTTCGTGCGTGCTTAGTGACTGTTGAGTATTGTTCAGGTCTTCGTACAAGTGTTTGACGGGTTGTGTGTGTAGTTTGTATGATTTGATTGACAAGTTATTTTAAATGTAGTCGGCGCATTGGGTCTGAGAGGTCGGTCGTCTCATCGGGCGACGTGTAAATGGTTCTCTCAGCGCTTCTGGGCTCCTTCAATTACCATCTTATGAAACTTGGGTCGGTCCTTTCCTGGTGCAGGGATGTCGATTAGCCAGTGGGCGTGTTTCCTCTGCATGGTTGGGTCCGAGCCAGTATTTCCGCCGTCGTGTGTCTGAGGGACGCACCAGCAGTGCAGTCGCGATGGAGCAGCAGTCGCGGACGGACCTGCTAGCAGTCTGTCGTTTGCTGCGGACCAGGAAAGTTATCTCCGCGCGGTGCAGTCAGCTGGGTCCGCTGGCGGTCCCTGCGCAGTCATAGCGCGTGTGGAGCTGTCCGATCGCTACGAGCGTCGTGGTTCACCGACCCAGGACGTCAAATTTGAGTAGTGGTTTTAACTACCTGAGCCACATCCATTCATGTTGTGGTGGTTCGTTTCGGTGGTTTGCTGTTGGGGAGCTTTTCCTGTGAGCAACAGTGTGTTTCTATTGCTGAAATTTAGCCGCAGTGCGGTGCAATTAACTATTTGGGTTGACTACAATTTGAGTGCACCAGAGGAATTTTCAGCCTCGAGGCTGTTACGGTTCCGGTTACCTGCCCTGGTCACTAACGTAATTTCAGGCAGCATCCTTTTTCTCACCTGTCGTTGCTGTCCAACATGGTGTGTAATTTTGACAGCTAATAACTACTCCATTGTGGATTATCATGTTTGAAACCTTTTCTGTTTGAGTTCTCATGTACTGATTCATGACAAGCAAGTCGTTGTGCCGGTCGGTCCGTGGCTGTCCCCTGGTTGGGTTCCGACGGATCAAGAGTAGTTGGGCTCACCACCTGTCTCGCTTAAGTGAACGAGGGCAGACCGACTTCCCTGGAGGCTTCTGAGTGCCGTTGTCTTTATTGTCTTTCCTACCAGTGATTAATTATGTTTTCAGCTACTTAAAATTTAAGGCTTAATTTTTTTTAATTTTGCAAAATTAATTGTTTGATTTTTAATTATTTGCTATTTTAATTGCATTGTTTTCTTGTTGATTTTTAAGATTTCTTGTTTTTACACATTGCGGCCTTCTGCCTTTAAAAGACCACGGAAATATAGTTTAAAATTTTGAAACTTAATTGTGGCCTTCAGCCATTTGTATTACACCTTACATATGTTTGTTCTATCTTCTTTGCCTTGAGGCTTTCCACCTAGCTGTGATACATGTTTTTTTAAATTATTTTATTTGCTATTTTAAATGGATTTTTATCTGGTTGATTTTTAAGATTTCTTGTTTGGAGGCCTTCAGCCGTGAAAGAGTTGCAGTTGGTAAAGGTTCGGCTATGTGCCGCTTTGGTTGTAAATGTGTTATTAAATTAGAATAAATTACAATTAGAAGGTGAAACTGACCCCAACCTTATTTGGCCCTTTCCACAATCCTGACTACTTGTTCTGCCCAGAAGGTTTAGCGGGCGTTTGACATACAGCTCCCAACTTCTTAATACATTAGAGCGTCGATCATCCGAAGTAATTAGGGGACATGGGTGTTCGGAAAACTGGTATGTTCGGATAATCGAACTGTACATTTTATTTGCCAAAAAGAAGTACTGTACAGTAAATTTATTCATAAAAACAGGCATCTCTTTTAGTATTACAAAGTAACATACAAAGGCAATTTCAGTAGGAATATGTAGTATGTGGGACAGTTTATTAAACAAAAATATATACATATTACATACGCATTTTGCATGAACAAAACACAGTGTACAAAATTAACGTTTAAAAAAAATCCTTTATTTTGGTCTGTCTAAGCAAGCCTACACGCTTACGAGCAGCTAAGTCACGTACTTTTTTCATTAAAGATATCTGAAACTGGTCACTTTCATCTTGGGCTTCAAACCATCGCAAGGCAGTACCTAAACAAGTGAACGCCTCAGGAGCTGTTGGTATACTTTCATCTTCACTTTCTGGAGCACTGACTGATGAGATGCTGGCGGCGTCATCGTTATCAGTGACGACGTTTACAATCTCGCTGTCCTGCATGATTTGGTGTCCTGGATCTGCATCATCGACATTCATCCATTCATGAACGTCTTCTTCATCACATTCGTGGCAATCTATTTCTTTTAGTATACCGAGAATTGGCCCAGTGCGGCGACTACTGTGGGAAACTTGGTTTGGGAGTGAGGGGGATGATGGACGGTAGGGCGGGAGAGTAACAGGTGCGAGCGAGTACACAGCTCGGTTAAGCGGTCGTTCGGTTGACCGACGCTCGGATAGTCGACGCTCTACTGTAATTGGCTGCTGAGACACCATTACGAGGCAAACAGCACCTCTTCCTCGTGGGAGAGCAACAACCGGCGGGCCGTTGCCCACGGCGCCCATTGAGACGTCAGGGAGACAGAGCAGCGTGGATGACGGAGGGCTAGGCGCGCCCCACAGCGGCAGCTGGTCGCCAGCCCAGCCGTGTCTGACCTTTCCCTGCGGCCCGCCGCGCCGGTGCGTCAGCGCGTGCGACCGACTGCCTGCATGTGCGTGTGCCGAGCTTACGGTGTGTGCGTGTGTGCCCAGCCGCGCAGCCGGCGCTTCGCTGCGCCCAATCGATCAACCGGCGCGCAGCAAAAAAAAAAAAAAAAAAAAAAAAAAAACGCGTCGCTAGCAGCTCTCCACTGGACGTTGCTTTGTGCGCCGCCAACTGCAGCACGCGCCGTGTAGTACAATAACAACACCAACAACACACTTCACCACCACCAGCCCCTCCCACCCCCCCGTGGGTCCACAACTCTTTTGTGGATACGTGCGTAGCGAGCACGGGACCCCGAGCTAATGTGGCCTTCCTTCCGTTCCGGGCTGCATACCTTCCCTTTCCGCATCCTTCCCCATCCCCCATCTTCGCCCCCCCCCCTCTCACCTCTGGCTCTTTCCTTCCCTTTCTCCCCCTCTGGGAGTATGGTTTGTGCCTACGTCCGGAGACGGACGCTCGAAACTGTAACAAATTCTTTGCTTTCTCCGCTTGCAAGTCTTAGTCCTTCCTCTGTCCTCTTTTCCTTACCTCTTCTTTGCCCTTTTCTCCGCTGCGGCGTTTGAAACCCCTCTTCTTTCCTTTCCCTTTCTCCTTTTTCCTCCCTGTGCGTGTCTGAAGGCCGACCCACGCCATTTCCATGCGTAGCCGGTGACGGGGTAACGCGTAATTCCCCGCCCCGGGGAGACGGGTAGGACACGTACGTACCCCTGGTAACGGCCAGGCCCAGTGAGGGGTGATTACCCGAGCTGATACCTTCCGAAAGTGCCGATTGGTCCCTCCGTCCGTTTGTCGGGAGGTGTGACCTGAGGTGTGAACAACCACCTAAGGCGGGAGTGCCCTCAGAGAGGGCCCCCACAAGGGAGGAGCGCGCCATCGGAGACGCCGGTAATCATGGGGGATTCTTCCGCAATGGTTTCCTCACCTTCCACTATGTCTGCTCACAAGCGTAAGTTCACTCAGTCTCAGCCACAGACAGTTCTTCCATCGTTGCCACAGTTCCTTGTTGTTTCTCGGTCTGACGAAGGTCACGACTTCTCCACGGTCAACCCTTTCATTATTCAGAAAGGTGTCGACGCAATTGCAGGTCCTGTAAAGTCTTGTTCCAGATTACGGAATGGCACCTTGTTGTTAGGAACAGTCAGTGCCCTCCAAGCACAAAAATTGCTGCGTACTTCACTGCTCCACACCTTCCCTGTCCGGGTTGAAGCGCACCGCACTTTAAATTCCTCGCGTGGAGTCGTTTATACCCGCTCCCTCGATGGATGATTGTCTGACGAAGAAATTCAGCACTACCTGTCTGACCAGGGCGTAACGGCTGTTCATAGAGTTATGAAAAGGGTTGACACGAACATAATTCCAACCCGCACTGTCTTCTTGACATTTGACAAAGTTCAACTCCCATCGAAAATCAAAGCAGGCTATAATATCCGTTCGCCCTTACGTCCCAAACCCTATGCGTTGCTATCGGTGTCAGCGGTTCAATCACACCAGCCAGTCCTGTTCCAATCCGGCCAAATGTGTTACGTGTGGCAAGGATGCCCATGAGGGTGCTTGTCCACCTCCATCCCCTCGCTGCATCAACTGTATGGGCGACCACGCTGCTTCCTCTCGAGATTGCCCCATTTTTAAAGACGAAAAGCTCATCCAGGAAATCAGAGTGAAGGAAAAGGTGTCGACCTTTGCTGCTCGAAAATTATTCGCCAGTCGACAGCCCACCGTGCCTCAGACAGGAAAATACAGCACTGTCCTTGCTTCTCCTCGGCCAACAAAGGAGGCGGCCACGCAGACTTGCGACCTCACCTTTAGTACCACGGTCGTCAGATCGGCCAGTGCAAAGATCACCCGTTCAACCTCACCACTTTCGCCTGCCCACTCTATGGCTCACCCTTCATCGGGTTCTGCTAAATCTCGAGCCCAAAAGTCAGACACCAAGACTTCGAAAAAAGAGCATACTCGTGAAGATTTTTTACGTACCCCAACTTCACAACCATCGGTTCCTCCATCTAAACATCATGTTTCCAAGAAGGCTAATACGAAACCCAGTTCATCTCCTTCTCCGCCATTGCGTGTCCCATCTACAGCACCACCTGGCGGAAATCGCCGTCTTTTGTGTCGCCGAGGGGCACTGCTGGCGGCCGATCACCCGGCCGATCGCTGGTGGCAGGAGCTGCTCCTGAACAACCTATGGATCAGGATCTTCTGCCTTCGACTGAATGCCATTCCATGCTGTCGGTTGCAAGCTCTGAGCAGCCGCTGAGTTGACGGCAACCTTGGTCACAATCCTCCATTTTCTGTTCACCCTATGTCCATTATCCACTGGAATATCCACGGCATTCGAGCCAATCGGGATGAATTGTCGATCCTCTTACGATCCTACTCGCCAGTCATCTTCTGTCTTCAGGAAACAAAGCTGCGTCCCCATGACCGCTTTGTTCTCCCCCATTTTCAGTCCGTCCGATTTGATCTCCCCTCTGTTGAAGGCACTCCAGCCCATGGAGGACTCATGATTCTTCTCCATGATACTCTCCATTATCACCCAATCCACTTAAACACTTCCTTCCAAGCTGTCGCTGTCCGTCTTTCCCTTTCTGGATATACCTTTTCTCTTTGTACTGTATACATTCCATCGTCCACACCAATGGCACGAGCTGATCTCCTTCATCTTCTTGGCCAGCTTCCACACCCCTATTTGCTGGTTGGGGATTTCAATGCCCACCACCCGCTTTGGGAATCTCCACATCCTTGTCCACGTGGCTCACTATTGCTAGACGTCTTCCACCAAGCGGATCTAGTTTGCCTCAACACTGGGGTCCCTACATTTTTGTCTGCCTCCACGACAAATTTCTCTCATTTGGACCTTTCGGTCGGTACTGTTCCGCTAGCTCGGCGCTTCGAATGGTTCGCCCTTGATGATACACACTCGAGTGACCACTTTTGACCACTTTCCATGTGTCCTTCGTTTGCAGCCTCAACTGCCATATATGCGCCCGCGACGCTAGAAGTTTGCCCAAGCCGATTGGACACTTTTTTCGTCTCTAGCGACATTCGATGACCGTCACTTTCGTAGCGTCGACGATGAGGTCACACATCTTACCGACGTTATTCTTACAGCTGCGGAACGTTCAATACCTCGCACCTCCGAATTGCCCCCGCCGCCCCCCCCCCCCCCCCCAATTCCTTGGTGGAACGAGGCATGCCGTGACGCAATACGTGAGCGGCGACATACTCTTCGCGTTTTCCGCCACCATCCTACTTTGGCCAACTGTATCCGCTATAAGCAGTTCCGTGCGCGATGCCGTCGCGTCATCCGCGATAGCAAGAAGGCAAGCTGGAAATTCTTTACTAGCTCATTTAACAACTTCACTCCCTCCTCGGAAGTTTGGAGTCGGCTTCGACGGTTCTCAGGCGCGCCTAGTTTCTCCCCGGTCTCTGGGCTCACTGTCGCGCGTGATACGTTAGTGGTCCCCGTCGCAATTTCTAACTACTTGGGTAAACACTTTGCTGAGATATCGAGCTCTTCAAATTACCCACCAGCGTTTCTCCCGAAGAAACGTGCAGCGGAAGTGCAACCTCTTGCTTTCTTCTAAAAAATGGTTCAAATGGCTCTGAGTACTATGGGACTCAACTGCTGTGGTCATCAGTCCCCTAGAAAGAACTACTTAAACCTAACTAACCTAAGGACATCACACACATCCATGCCCGAGGCAGGATTCGAACCTGCGACCGTAGCAGTCGCACGCTTCCTGACTGCGCGCCTAGAACCGCGAGACCACCGCGACCGGCTTGCTTTCTTCTCTCAAAATCGCGAAAGCTATAATACTGTTTTCTCCATGCCGGAACTCCAACATGCACTCTATTCTTCTCGCTCCTCCGCCCCAGGACCGGATGGTATCCACGTCCGAATGTTGCTGCTTTTATCAACCCATAGTCTGCGTTACCTCCTTCGCATTTATAATCGAATTTGGACCGACAGTACTTTTCCCAGACGATGGCGGGAAGCTATCGTCGTTCCTGTTCCGAAACCTGGAAAGGACAAACATCTCCCCTCTAGCTATCGCCCCATTTCTCTCACGAGTAGTGTATGTAAGGTTTTGGAGCGTATGGTGAATTGCCGTTTAGCTTAGTGGCTGGAGTCCCGCAGTCTTTTTAACACCTGCCCAATGCGATTTCCGAAAGCATTGTTCTGGAGTTGACCATCTTGTTGCTCTCTCCACTTATATCATGAACAATTTTCTCCGGAAACGCCAAACAGTAGCAATATTTTTTGATCTGGAGAGAGCATACGATACCTGTTGGAGGACAGGCATCCTCCGCACACTGTTCTCTTGGGGCTTTCGAGGTCGGCTGCCAGTTTTTCTTCGCGAATTTTTGGCAGAGCGCACATTTAGAGTGCAGGTGAACACTACTCTCTCCCGTACTTTCTCCCAAGAAAACGGGCTACCCCAGGGCTCTGTGCTAACTGTTGTACTGTTTGCCATTGCCATAAATCCAATTATGGATTGTCTGCTTCCTGATGTCTCGGGCTCCCTCTTTGTGGACGATTTTGCGATCTACTACAGCTCTCAACGGACCAGCCTTCTTGAACGACGTCTTCAAGGATGTCTCGATCGCCTCTACTCTTGGAGCATCGAAATCGGCTTCCGTTTTTCTCCCAGTAAGACCGTTTGTGTTAATTTTTGGCGACTTAAGGAGTTTCTTCCACCTTCCTTACATCTAGGACCTGTCAACCTTCCGTTTTCGGACGTTGCTAAATTCTTGGGTCTTATGTTTGACAGAAAACTGTGCTGGTCCTCCCACGTTTCCTATCTTCCGGCTCGCTGTCTGCGATCCCTCAACACCCTCCGTGTCCTGAATGGTACCTCCTGGGGAGCGGACCGAGTGGTCCTCCTCCGCCTCTATCGCGCCTTAGTGCGCTCGAAATTGGACCATGGAAGCATAGTTTACTCCTCTGCTCGGCCGTCTATTCTTAGTCGACTCTATCCACCACCGTGGATTACGTTTAGTGTCTGGAGCTTTTTACACCAGCCCTGTGGAAAGCCTTTATGCTGAGACTGCTGAACCTCCGCTGTCCAATCGGCGAGCAGTCCTTCTGAGTCGTTATGCTAGCTATCTGTCTTCCATGCCTGCTAATCCAGCCCATGACATTTTTTTCGACGCCTCCTTTGATGTAGGGTATGCAGGCCGCCCCTCCTCCCTACTACCATTGGGAGTCCGCTTCCGTCAACTGCTCCATTCTCTTTCCTTTCGCTTTCCTAAAACCTTCTTGACAACTTGGGGTACAGCACCGCCTTGGCTCCGTCCCCGGATCTGCCTGCTCCGTGACCTTTGTCAATTTCCCAAGGATGGTACCCCTTCACTTGTTTATCGTCGGGCATTTTCTGCTCTATGTGCACAAATGAAGGAAGCCACATTTATTTACACTGATGGCTCGAAAACATCGTTAGGTGTAGGGAGTGCCTATATTGTTGGCGACACCCCAAATCAATTTCGGCTTCCCGACCAGTGTTCGGTTTATACTGCGGAGCTTTACGCTGTTCTCCAGGCTGTCCACTACATCCGCCGCCATCAGCGGATACAGTATGTTATCTGCTCAGATTCTCTCAGCTCTCTCCTCAGTCGCCAAGCTCTTTACCCTGTCCACCCTCTGGTCCACCGGATTCGGGACTGTCTGCGCATGCTCCACCTGGGGGGCGTCTCGGTGGCGTTCCTCTTCTGGCTCCCGGGACACGTTGGTATCTGTGGAAATGAGGCGGCCGATATAGCGGCCAAGGCTGCAGTCTCTCTTCTTCGGCCAGCTATTCAATCGATTCCCTTCACCGATCTACGGAGCGTTTTATGTCGTCGAGTTGTTCTTTTATGGCACGCACGTTGGTCGACACTTCCCCATAATAAATTGCGGGACGTGAAAGCTCTTCCTTGTGCTTGGACCTCTTCCTCCCGAACGCGTCGTCGGGAGGAGGAAATTTTAACTAGACTTCGGATAGGGCACTGTCTTTTTAGCCATCGACATCTTTTAAGCGGCGATCCTCCCCCACTCTGTCCCCACTGCTCTCAGCTGTGGACGGTAAGACACCTTTTAATTGAGTGCCCCTATTTTACTCCGTTACGCGCCCGTCTACAGCTGTCGCCTGATATATCGTCCATTTTAGCAGATGACACGCACTCGGCCGATCGCGTTGTTGAGTTTATTAGTGCCAGTGAAATGACGTCAGTCATTTGAAGCTTTTTTTGGGGACAACCAACCCCTTTCTGTAGTGGATTTTTAAGCCTTCCTTCTGCTTTTAGTTTCTCCAATTTTTTGAGTTTCGTTCCAATTTCTGCTGGTTTCCATTTTCGGTTTTTACTGTTTCCAAAGTCACGGACCGGGCGCTAATGACCATAGCAGTTTTGCGCCCTAAAACAAAAAAAAAAAAAAAAAAAACACCACCACCAGCACCTGCGTCGTGACTGTGACTGCTGACGTTGTTATGTACAGTGGCACCACAGTGGCCTGGTGGTGCTGAGGACACAGTGACGCGGTTAGAGAAGTGGATGAGCGGAGCAGAAACGAATGGGGACTCATTCTAGCAAGTACAGCCATGGAAATAAGTTGTGATTCTTCAACTTCTCCCGGCATATTTCTTGCTCGAGCAGTCCACGGGTGTACTGCCGGCCCATAGTGTCCAACGAGCACAATATTTCGGCGATCAGACATGTCGCCATCATAGACTTACTAAATAAAAACTAGACCGCGCATTGGCGTTGGTGTCGCGTCCCCACACTGAACGTGACAGAAGCCGCCATTTGCAGGGAAACAGTGCGTAAACAAGGTTCGTTCGTGTGCTGCTTTTAATTGTAACAGTGTAATGGAAGCAAAGACGAAGTCGGAAACAATGTTACATTTCACAGGTCAGTCATTTCTGGTTGTTTGTTACTTTATATTACTTGTATATAGTATTTTCATGGAGAAATAATACATCATGAGCGTTTGTTTTTGTTTAGGTTTCCCCTTACAAACGATAATCTAAATCGGAAATGGATAGTTGCTACTCGGAGAGAGAACTTCGAACGGACAGCAAATCATTTGCTGTGCTCTCTTCATTTTGAAGAGAATTGTTACATGGAAAATTATGTAAATAGACGTCAACTGGGGGGCGATGCTATACCGACTCATTTGAAAAAGGTATAGTGTCCTGGAAATCGTGTAGTATAGGCCTAGGTTAAATAGTGTGGAAATACTGTCAGTGTGTATAATTTTGAACGTTCATTTTCCAGGTTACCAAGGCAATCAAATATATACTAAGTATGAATCAGAGGTAGGTCGAATAATTGCGTTTAGATACTTAACATCTGTTGTCAGGTGGTGATTATACTTCCCAAATGGTCAAATATTTGATCAAATGTTGCAAACTCAACCACTTTTAGAGGTGCTATCTGTGTTAAAAACTAATGTGCGAATGAAATTCCTACCGTATTTAAAGTGATATGGGTTATTACAATTAATCATACCAATATTCGAGTGTAAACAGTACTGTGCTAAACAAAAGTAAGCGTGCAAAGTGTACACAGTAGTCGGCAAAAAGCTAACAGGACCTGACAGGAAAATTACGTGAATTAAATAATAATCGTACTGTCTGCTACTTTAAAAGTTTCATGTAATTATCTAATGCAAATAACTCGATGTAAACTCGCTCCACCTTGTCAGGAAAGAGCCTTACATTCTTAAATTTCGCGTCTCTATGCAGACGTATTTCGGAAATTAGGAAACTTCATTCATTTAAGTATACTTTTAAAATAGACTCGAATACTCAGTACTTTATTAAACAAACATGTGTTTGATTTGTGCTTCAATTTCCTCTTGTTGCGTCTCATATCACAACCCCAGTACTAGGATTCATCCCTGCAAATGGCGGCGATCAGCGGCTTCAATTGGGGGACAGTTGCCTCGCTTCTCCGCTACGGCGTGGTAGGGGCTTGGTCGCCATCGTCAGGTGCGCTGACGAACTGAGCTCCTGAGGGCGCTACGCTACGTAAATGCACGGAGCATCGTACTACGGTGTGTTGTAGGGTGAGCGGATCACGCCTTTCCTACTTCTGCCTGGGTGACTTTGTAGTATACCTCTCGGTAGAATCTTCCTCACGTTGCGTTTGTCCTTTTACTGCATCTTTCTCATGTTGCGGAGTGCCTTCACTCCAGCAACAGATCTGGCCACCTTGTGGTCGGGCGCCAGTGCACTTGGTTTCCCAATGTGCGTATCAGCTCGTACTCCGACATACGGGCGGCCGCGTAAAAACGATGCGCAGCCTGCCGGAATCGGTGCTTGAGCAGCGGGACTCCTGCTACTCTGTGGAGTTCTCCGGTGCTGAAGTCTCGTGGCAGGTGAAGCGCTAACCTAAGCGCCTTGTTCTGCACCGTCTGCAGCCTGGCGATGGACGAGTCGGCAGCGCTGCCCCACACCACAGCAGCGTACACCAACACTGGCCTCATTAGTGTCAGTGTGGGGGCAGGGTCGTCGCTGGGTTGAGTAAGCGGTACAAAAAGTGCAATCTGCCAAGCGCTTTACCCCTTACTTCCCCGATGTGCGCCTTCCACGTCAGGCGCCGGTCCAGACTGACGCCTAGGTAGCGACCATGGAATGGGGCCTCCCATGATGCTGAGTGGCTGGAGGTCGGCAAGAATCTTCTTTCTGGTGAAGATCACCGCCTGACTTTTGGCTGCGTTGAACGTGAGCCGCAATTTGGTGGCCCAAGCCCCAAGGACGTCGTGAGCCGATTGCAGGCGGTGACTCATGTGGGCGGGCGGCCGTCCTTAAGGGGCTCCGGAACGCCCTATACTTGCAATGTTAAAATAACGTTATAAATTACATCTTTCCTCGCAAAGTATTTGAGGTATTTATTGGAATATGGGCTACAACTTAACACAGGGATTTTACAAAATTTTAGTTCAGTTATTAAAGATGATTTTTCTTCAATTGCAAAGAAAATTCACAACATTTTTTTGCAATTTTTTATTTATATATTCAAAAATATACAGTTTTTTGGAAAAAGGCTGTGTTAAATTATGCAGAAGGTACTGGTAACATTTACTGAAAGTTTGAAACAAATATGTTTGGAAGATCCTTAGAAAACATGTAATTAGTATGAGAAAATAAAAGTTTTGGGAATCGAGCGACAAAGATTGGATTAACTTTTTAGTGCATTCCAGGTCCATAGGATGGATTATCTTCATCCTCTGCAAACTCCTCCTCCAGCTTCCTCTTGTTCCTCCTCCTGTTTACTCTTGCTTGTATTTCTAGACTCTTTACAGCCCTGTCTGCAGCCCGAAGGCATTCCTTGTCTAAAGCAAGCATCGCTCGTACCATGTTAGAACCTATCTTCATTCCCATATTTCTAAATACCTTGCACCTTACAATGTTGCCATCATTGAAAGTCGCAACAGCATCATACACACCAAAGTGAAGTGTTTCTATTCCAACAAATACAGTCTTGGGGATTCTCGACCATATAACACTATTTACACTTTCATTGGGGGTTTTGAGTTTTTCCGTGAATACACTTTTTCAACAGTTCAGGTGCTGCTAAGTTTCTGAAAATAGGTTTTATCACCTCCATTATTGCAAGAGGCAGACTATGCTTATGAGTGAACACTTCACCAGTTAGCAATCCTTTGTTATATTTACACCGACTGTCTTCTTCTTTGGGACACAAGCTATGTTGGGGATTTTCATCGGTTGAAGAAGTATGAAAAAAAAAAAGAGCCCAAACAGCCTTCTTCATTTCGTCGAAACTTTGTGTATTTTGCCTAATAGCCATTCCATAATAGTTCTGTATTTTGTCAATTACACTGTCAGTTAACCTTCCCTTCCCATCCAACCCTTTACCATCACTGGGTTTTTGTTTTTTGTACGAAGCTTTCAGTCGCCGAAGTCTTGTTCCCATTCGCTTCTGTACGTGTCCAATACACTCAAATTTCTGCACTACAACATCATCACCATAGGGCTTCAGTCCTTGAACATGTTTGAAACTTTTAGAATCACCGTCACCAAGGTAATTAACATATCGCACTTTATCACACGCCTCAGAACGCTGGAATATACTGGCAACACCAGCCACTTCCATTCCTCCACTACTGCCACTATAGTTAGCTTTGCAATTATTTTCATGTGTACCTTTATATTTTTGTGGACATCTACAATACTTTGATATTACTGCTACATCCAAAACTTTCCCTGTATACATACTGGTGGCAGATACTACACCATGAAGAGATGTGTGTCCCCGTTTATGCCAGATACCAGCGAACGCTGCAGTCAAATCTCTGTTACCATTATTTTCCATTACTGCCTCTTCCACAGCGTTCTTCATAGATTCTATACAGACATCTTCTACTTTAGACCCTATTAATTTATTATCGGTCGTAAACTTGGTTAGGGGATTTGGAAGATTCATGATGCCACAGAAAATTGCACCTGCAGTAGCACCCTTACCAACTGAACGCAAGGAATAAACAAATCTAATGTTGTGTTCGTAGATTTTGCTACCATTTTCTTCAGTTGCAGTTACTGCAACACTGTTCCAAAAGGTGGTCGTGTATGAACACCTATCACATTTCAGTTGTATTTCACTAGCAAGTCCTACGTGCTTTATTATGGAGCGTTCCAGACCAACTTCACTACAATGAATACATCTTACACAGTTTGAAAAAATTCCTTTGAGAACCGACATATCAAATATTTCATTCACATCCGATTCGCCCATAAAACATTCATAGTTTTCACTCATTGAACCAAGCTTCTTCTGTGAAGTATTTTCTTTCCCACTGACTGCTATGGGCAGGTGTACTTGAGAGGTTAGGTTCACTCACTTGGTTATAGTCTTTACTGTTTACAGTAATAACACATACATTTGGCTTTCCAACATTTCTCCTTTTCTTAAAAGCCTTCAGAGGATTTCTAATAACTTTACTTTTACTCATTATTATACTTCAACAAAACAGAGACTCAAGAAACAGAATTAATTACGAATATTTTCGAGATAACGACAGCGTAAATAAACATGAAGCAATCGACAATCACACCAGCCATATACACTCCTGGAAATTGAAATAAGAACACCGTGAATTCATTGTCCCAGGAAGGGGAAACTTTATTGACACATTCCTGGGGTCAGATACATCACATGATCACACTGACAGAACCACAGGCACATAGACACAGGCAACAGAGCATGCACAATGTCGGCACTTGTACAGTGTATATCCACCTTTCGCAGCAATGCAGGCTGCTATTCTCCCATGGAGACGATCGTAGAGATGCTGGATGTAGTCCTGTGGAACGGCTTGCCATGCCATTTCCACCTGGCGCCTCAGTTGGACCAGCGTTCGTGCTGGACGTGCAGACCACGTGAGACGACGCTTCATCCAGTCCCAAACATGCTCAATGGGGGACAGATCCGGAGATCTTGCTGGCCAGGGTAGTTGACTTACACCTTCTAGAGCACGTTTGGTGGCACGGGATACATGCGGACGTGCATTGTACTGTTGGAACAGCAAGTTCCGGTCTAGGAATGGTAGAACGATGGGTTCGATGACGGTTTGGATGTACCGTGCACTATTCAGTGTCCCCTCGACGATCACCAGTGGTGTACGGCCAGTGTAGTAGATCGCTCCCCACACCATGATGCCGGGTGTTGGTCCTGTGTGCCTCGGTCGTATGCAGTCCTGATTGTGGCGCTCACCTGCACGGCGCCAAACACGCATACGACCATCATTGGCACCAAGGCAGAAGCGACTCTCATCGCTGAAGACGACACGTCTCCATTCGTCCCTCCATTCACGCCTGTCGCGACACCACTGGAGGCGGGCTGCACGATGTTGGGGCGTGAGCGGAAGACGGCCTAACGGTGTGCGGGACCGTAGCCCAGCTTCATGGAGACGGTTGCGAATGGTCCTCGCCGATACCCCAGGAGCAACAGTGTCCCTAATTTGCTGGGAAGTGGCGGTGCGGTCCCCTACGGCACTGCGTAGGATCCTACGGTCTTGGCGTGCATCCGTGCGTCGCTGCGGTCCGGTCCCAGGTCGACGGGCACGTGCACCTTCCGCCGACCACTGGCGACAACATCGATGTACTGTGGAGACCTCACGCCCCACGTGTTGAGCAATTCGGCGGTACGTCCACCCAGCCTCCCGCATGCCCACTATACGCCCTCGCTCAAAGTCCGTCAACTGCACATACGGTTCACGTCCACGCTGTCGCGGCATGCTACCAGTGTTAAAGACTGCGATGGAGCTCCGTATGCCACGGCAAACTGGCTGACACTGACTGCGGCGGTGCTCAAATGCTGCGCAGCTAGCGCCATTCGACGGCCAACACCGCGGTTCCTGGTGTGTCCGCTGTGCCGTGCGTGTGATCATTGCTTGTACAGCCCTCTCGCAGTGTCCGGAGCAAGTATGGTGGGTCTGACACACCGGTGTCAATGTGTTCTTTTTTCCATTTCCAGGAGTGTATATTGAACCATCACAGGTTAGCCACAACACATACTTTATCTCACATCACTAAAATGTACCTGATGAACACGGACGTTAATAATAACACCATTTGACAGCAGTTTAACAGCGCCACAGTGGGTCACGCCCATGTAGAACACATTTCAAAAAAAATTTAAAAATAGTTGTAGTCTTCGGAATGGAATAAATTATATATCTAGTAAAAGGCAATAGTCTGCAGATTCAGAAAACGCAAAAAAGTAAAAATTGAACTTTTCATGATTTTGAGCCTTTCCGGAGCCCCTTAATCCCCTTCCACCGCGAGGCGTTCTCTCCGCGGTCCGCGCGCGCGTCGGCGGTCGCTGAGAGGCTGGCGTCGGCGTCTGTGGTGGCGTCGGTGTAACTGCCTCGTCCGCCCCGGTCGCCCGTTCGTTTTCTTTGCTGAGCCTCTTTTTAATTAGACTCAGTGCTGGCTCCCATGCCTTGCTGAGGCTACAGCCGCAATCTCTGTTGATGAGTCCGTCCCTGGTACGAATTTCGATAGGCCCTCTAACGACACTGTCCCAGTATTTAGATGTGCCAAGCCCCTGGTATGTTGGCAGTCCATTTCGTGATTTTCGGACAAACAGTGCAGAGCAGTGCATGGAAATAACAGGGTGTCTACATGGACAAGGAAAAATAATTACCGGATTTTTCCCGGATTTCCCGGTTGAAAATACACTTTCTCCCGGGTGAAAATACACTTTTTTCTGTGTTAAGTGACAGTATACTTTTCTCGGCACTTACCAATCCTTTTATGGTTTATGGTTTTATACACCGATGTACAATTTCCCAGCACTTTATAAAATGAAACTCAGGGGAAAAAACACGTTTTGGGAAGCTCTTTGATATGCAGCAACATATACACTGCATAGTTCCGTGTTACGAAGGTATAAATTCGAATCCCACCACACACCGCATGTTACTTTCCGAAGCATTAAAATCGAGATTGCGACGCGCTTTTGTAAGCCAGTCACAGCTCATGTCACCTGATCTCGCCAGCTGATGACAGCATAGGACACGTGATGTAGTCAGCCAATAGCAAGATCACTCTTAAGTAGCGCGAACACACAAATAAGAAAAATGACTGGCTTAAATTAATGTAAAATTGTTGCTACAAGAAAAGCAAAGCTATCACATATAATATTGGTCTCTAAGATTAATAAGCTGCAAGAGAAGCTAAGCTTCCACATACATTGTTGATCTTTTTTGCGCGTCATACATCAGATAAATGTGCCAGTAAATTTCTTTAATAACGACGTAAATGTCTGATCTTCTGGGCTCGAAATTCTTCATATGGTCGTCCCCAAAGAGCTGATTTTTAAATGAGAGTCAAACGCTCTGTGGTTTAAGAAAATCGTCGTACACTCTCTCACATAGTTTATCTTACATAAAAGGAAATTTACGTTGAAAGTAACGCTTTTCAAAGCAATATTCACAATATTTTTCCGTGACCTATTTGAAAAGTACGTTTCAGCAGTTGCCAGAGAGCGCCAGATAACAGGCGTCACTGCACTTGCGCAGCTACGATGACGCAGGAAGCCCGCATGTTTGTACGTGTGAAAAATTAAAAGATCTTGCATTAAAACGAATCAAATGTAAAAAAAAAAAAAAACTGTCGCGTCACGCTCATTTGAGGCAATTTGTTGTTAAGAAGCACTGCACAGTCTTCCTGAAGCCTTTGACACACTTTGCTGTTGACAGACGCTTGTATGAGCACTGTGCTTTGTTGTTGTATATGGCGCATTTTCTTTGCGACTTAAGTTTTATTTTCGTTTTTTTCTCAAGTTCATGTTTTGTTGCTGCAGTATTATTCTGCAGAAGCGGAAGAGTATTTGTTCTTACCAGTCAAAATCACAAAAATCTAACTGAAAACTAAAACAATGAAAAATACCCGTAACTCAAAGATTCCCGGGTTTTTCCAGGTTTTCTCCACGATGAAAAAATTCCCGGATTTTCCCGGATCTCCCGGTTGTCCCGGGTCGTAGACACCCTGAATAAGTATTCATACAGTAGGTGGTGACAAACTACGATGGTGTGTTGGGATAGTAAATCACCCACAGCGCCGATACGAATAAGTACGATGATGTAGCGTCACATAACCATGTTCTTGGTAATGAAGCTTCCCGTATGCCATGAATCTGTTCTGGGAAAATAAAATATGTTACACTCCGCACGGTCTACGACAGTGTGAAATGTATTCATACAGCGGAGTACTTTCAACCAAACAAACGGCTGACGCAGCCCCGGAGTGCATGCCACACTTGTGTAGTCGTGTGGCGGCCGTGAAGGAACAGCACGTCGGACGTGGGTAACGTGGAACAGCAGAATGGGCCGCAAGGGGAAGGAAACGACCATTGAGGAACGAAACATCGTTGTCGCCCAATATCTTCAACACAAGTAGTGTGCCGAAATTATGAACATCATAGGACGATGCCGAGCGACTGTGCAGTCTATCATTAAGAGTTATAAGGACAGACATGTAGTAATAAACAGTGAACGACACGGTCGTCCACAGAAGCTTACAACAAGAGAGTTCAGAATGCTACTAAGAATCATGAAAAATGGTTCAAATGGCTCTGAGCACTATGTGTCTTAACATCTGAGGTCATCAGTTCCCTAGAACTTAGAACTACTTAAACCTAACTAACCTACGGACAGCACACACATCCATGCCCGAGGCAGGATTCGAAACTGCGACCGTAACGGTCGCGCGGTTCCAGACTGAAGCGCCCAGAACCGCTCGGTCACACCGGCCGGCAAGAATCATCAAGAAAAACCCGAAAACGACAGCGTCGGCACTATCCGCATATGTACATGACTGACCACTTCCGAAAGGACATCACTCAAAGGGCATTTCGTACCATTCTCAATCGTTCGGGCTACAGAGCCAGGGTCCCGAGACGAAAGGCCTACATCAGCAAAAAGAACAGGAAGTGGCGGATGGAATTCGCGAAACAGCATGTATCCAAGACAGCACACTTTTGGGACTCTGTATTGTTTAGTGATGAAAGCAAATTTAATATCGTACACAATGACGTTAGGATCTCGGTCTGGAGAAGACCGAATACAGACCTCGACCGAAACAACATTCAACACACGGTGAAGCACGGAGGTGGTGGAGTGATGGTATGGGGCTGTATGTCAGCCTCCGGTGTCGGAAAAATAGTGTTTGTAGAAGGTACCATGGACAGATTTGTGAATATGAACGTTCTCAAACAGAACTTCCAACACTTGACGCCTTGGGTCTTCCTAGAAATTATTGCTTCCAACAAGACAATGATCCCAAACGGCGCAAATTATCCGGCTGTGGTTCCTCTACAACACTCCACAGACTCTTAAAACACCAGCTCAGAGTCCGGACCTGAATCCCATCGAACACTTGTGGAGTGAGCTGGAAACACGAGTGAGAAAACACGACATCCGTAGTAAGGCCTCTTTGAAAGAGGCTCTCCTTCGAGAATGGGAAGGTATCACGTCGTAAACTGCAAGAAAATTGGTCCATTCCATGCCACAGAGGTTGCGAGAAGTAATACATTGGAAGGGTATGCATACGAAGTATTATACATGTTCTGGGTTTGTTAGAAGTGTCATTTTCTGTTGATGTATGAATACTTAATTCCCAGCGCAATAGAGAACTTGGAAGACGTTTTTGTATTTTGTTTTGTAAAGGCTTGTTCATTCTCGTTCTATATACCAGAATAGCTGCATTGGCGACTGCCCAATGTGTATAGTGCATATCCAATTTGTGCTTTTGGTTTCGTATTGTCAATAAAGGCAGTTTACTTTTCCACGATGTAGTGTATGAATACTTATTTCCATTACTGTATAAGTGGCGCAAGCGCGGGAATCAGCCGACTTAAGCGACGTTTACAAAAGCCAGATTATTGCGGCCCAGTGCCTGGGTGTGAGCATCTCGGAAACGGCGAAGCCGGTCGGCTGTCCGTGCGCTACTTTCATGACCGTATGTGAAAAGTGGTTGAAGAATGCTGCAGTAGGTGGCAAAGAAGTTGGACGCACATACCTAATCACAGAACATAGGGATCGAAGGCTTGCCCGCTCTCTAAATCAGGATAAGCGGCGATCTGTGGCAGATCTGATGATAGGGTACAGTGCCGGCGCAGGCACAAGTGTTTTGGAACACAGTGTTGAACAAGGTGATCCGCAGCAGAGGACCCCCCTACATGTTCCAACGTTGACCCAACAACGCCGTCATTATGATTACAGTGGGTACAAGATCATCGAGACTGGCCCGCGGATCAACGGAATCGTGTCGCCTGCTCAGATGAATACCGTTTACTGTTGAAACAGGCAGAGGGTCATGTGCGGATAAGCTGCCCTAAACCTTATGTATCAAGCAGAACTGGTACTCTCTGTAGATACACTTGTTTTATAATGATAGCATTTCGAGAGGCAGCAGTAGAAGAAATTCTTAATAATGTTTTCAAAGAATTGATAAGAGCTTGCCTGCAAATGGATTATCCTCTAATTCTGTTAAAATATAGCGTACTCCGTACAAGAAAGAGAGTAATACATACAATTAATGAGACACTAACAGAGGTCAGCAGATGAGTAAAATGTGTCAACTATTTTGGTGTACACATCAATAAAAATTTGAATTGGAGGAACAAACAGCTAAATTAAGTTAACTTTCGATCTTTGGTGAAAGAGAAATCCGATAATGTGGCCAACCTCCTACCATTATTCTATTACATGTGAACTGATGAAATTTAGCGCGTAAGGCCGTCTGGATCGCTAAATATATTTTTCTTTATTACAATGTTCCGTCTATTACCTTTATCAGATCAGAAGTCATTTGCAGGAAAACGTATGCCTAGGCAAGGCACAGCTTAAGCAAAGATTCTGTTGCAACTGAAACTGAACTTTGTTTTACGAATTCTAAGTATTATTGTGATGATGGTACTAGCCCAAACGTCGTAAAAAATGAAAATATATTAAGCGATATAAATAGCTTTATTCGCAAAAAAATTATAATCTCATGTTCGTTTATGTATTTATTTTCTTTATTAATAAATTTATGAGTTCTGGTGCTCCGGCATCTTTAAGACCATTTTGGTGGCTTGTACTTAGACAAATATTTGACAACAGTTTTAAAACCGAAATCGTGCAATAATGAAAGCAACATAAAGGATATTCTTACATCATCTAATGATAACCAATGTTGTTAAATGCAATAATTAGTACAGTTTTCACTTTTGTTTACTGTTACTCGGTAAGAATCATGTTTTGGTATGCTGAAGCGTGTAAACAGGATTTGGATTACTGTTTTTGGCCAGTATATTCCACAGACGACCACACAGAAGTCTTTTTTAGAACATTCCCTTCACTACTGCTGTATCAAGTAAGACAATTCCAAATCACTATGGGTGACTTCTGGATAGAACGAAAGCAGGCAGTGGTGCTATGTGACCTCCTACGAGGACTTTCTGACTTCGGTGCGAGTGAAATCTGAGCCACCCCTTGAGGCAACCGCAAGATAGCTGCTTCCCGTCGGAATTTGTCATTCCCGCGGGGCTGGTTTGCAGTTTCATCCCCCACCCCCTGAGGAACCGGTAATGAGCTCGCTATCTCGACTGGGGAGGGGTTGCAGCTCGCTGAGTCTGCGGAATCGCTTCTTAATTAGTAATTAGGCTCACGGATCGGGAGAGACGGCGAAAGTGGGCCGACCGCATGAAATACGGGCCGGGCCTGGGTTGTCATAAGAGCTGGGTAGGCCTACCCTGCGGCACGGTGTGGACTTCTCTCCAAGGCGGAGTAGCGGGTTTCTACCGTTTGCACGTGACGTTACTGCACTTTGCAAGAGAACGGTGATGAGAGCAAAAACTGTTCAGTCATCCAAGTTTATACTTCTTCACGAGTCATCACTTTTTAAAATTATTCGTTGCTCCCTGCCATGAGCAAATAATGTAAGAACTTATCAGTACTATGTAGTATGTACTTATCAGTTCTGAGACATGGCAATCAAGGGAAGGCAGAATTCGGTTACGATTGTGGACTGGGCCGTAATCAGTAACTATTGGTTGCCTTTTACAATTGCACACAATTTATTTTAAACCAGTAATTCCAGACTCAACAATAAATAAAAGATAGCACACGTTATTAATGAAGGAACAAACAACAGTGTAAATAATAGCGTTTTCACTGAGTTACAATTTAGCAAATCACCCCGAAATACAGATACAACAGATAATGTTTTAAAAGCAAGCCACTGTGATCTGGGCACAAGGCCCTACACGCCAGGAATGGCAATAAATTAAGGATTGTTTAAAACTCGCTGCAACTTACAAATTACATGTACTGAAATATTGAAGGAAAGTCGCGACAAACACAGCAGAAGGCATCAGACGCCAGGAATGGCAGTAAATAAGGTTTTAAGGCTTACTGCTAAAATACAAGTACCAAATTAGAATTTTAAGGCAAGTGACCACAATCACGGCTCAGGGCCTTACACGCCAGGAACGGCAATAATATAAAAAATTTTGAAATCTGCTGTAAAACAGCAAATAAAATAGCAAAAGTTAATTAAAAGAACAAGCAACTGATCGAGACGGTGCTCCAGGAATCGACCTCTGAGAAGGTCCGGTAACAAACACATTCGCAAGCCTGAGATAGGCGGCCAAGAGTTGCATTCACTTGACAAGATGGTAACTCAGACTAGTGGCAATCTAACGAATGACTAATTATAATCTTACTGAAGCTACCTGACGTCCGAGAAACCAAATGCAACGATGGAACAATACGCCTAAGCCGGAACCGGCGGTCTGCACTACGTCCCCAGAATACTGTATTTAGAGTGCCCGGAACGAGAAAGGAACCACTACCACCACAGTAGAAAGCAATCCTTCGCCTCGGCGACACTACGAGCAGCAACACGAACCCAAGTCACTGGAGAATCAAAAAATGGCTCTGAGCACTATGGGACTTAACATCTGAGGTCATCAGTCCCCTAGAACTTAGAACTACTTAAACCTAAGTAACCTAAGGACATCACACACATCCATGCCCGAGGCAGGATTTGAACCTGCGACCGTAGCGGTCCCGCGGTTCCACACTGAAGCGCCTAGAACCGATCGGCCACACCCGCCGGCTCACTGGAGAATCGCGAGATATCACAATGGTGAAGGTTTCTCTAGTTGAATTGAAATCCATAACACTGCCGAAGCACTTCGTCCTACACGAACCGCTTGCTGGATCCGGTTTACGACGAGGTCGTGCACCCTCGTGACCACAGCCCTTCCATCCGGCAGTCCATGTGTGCCGCCAGCGGTCCCGGCGTGTTCTGGTACTGCGCGGACCTGGCTCCTCCTTAGTCCCCAACCGAACTGCACGCTCACACGACCCGGAAAAACGTCGCCCCAAAGATAGGGCAACAGTTACTACATATAGATAACCGCCGCTGCTGCCACTAGCGGACAGGCAACGCTTGCGAAACCGAGTGGCGCCAGTCAAGACAAGAAGAAGACAAACAACCACAACCATGCCAACTAAAGGATAGGTTGGTTGGTTGGTTTTGGGGAAGGAGACCAGACAGCGTGGTCATCGGTCTCATCGGATTAGGGAAGGATGGGGAAGGAAGTCGGCCGTGCCCTTTCAGAGGAACCATCCCGGCATTTGCCTGGAGTGATTTAGGGAAATCACGGAAAACCTAAATCAGGATGACCGGACGCGGGATTGAACCGTCGTCCTCCCGAATGCGAGTCCAGTGTCTAACCACTGCGCCACCTCGCTCGGTTAACTAAAGGATAGTCTGGCCTCCAACAGAGGGTGGAAACCTACAAACAGCACCAATGCCAACTGCAGCACGCCTCAATATCTGCATATCTTTATCGTATAGCTCCTTATTATTCTTATATGGATTCTCGTCCTTACGTCATTGTCTCGGAACGGGCCTTAGTTGTGCTTCATCGTTAAAAAGTCTTGAAAGTCGCACCACCCGATTTGGCCGGACACCTGGCAACCCTAGAAGAGGAGCGAGATGCCAGTGCGACCTGCAATGTATCACCAGCGATGCAGCAGCATAGCGGCGAACAGCGAGATGTGATGTGCCAGTGGCGAGGCGTCAGCGTAAACGTAGTTGCTCCTCATTTGCATCTTTCCCTCACAGTGCTGCGGTATTCATATGCCCGAGTGTGGACTGAGTATCGGCTATCTGCCATTAATCACAACGCGTACTGTTTGCATGCACTGCCCACCACACAGTGTCCAGGAAAAGCAGCGTAGCAGGTGTTTCCCACGGCTGCCAACTGACGCCAGGGTTCCCCGGCGGTGAGTCATGCCTAGTACCACTGCCGTCTGCTTGTTCGTGCCATTAGGCGCACGCCAACAACGACTGCTTAACGGGCACGTGCGATCTACAGGACTCGCTCTGGCTGGAAAATGTTGCCTGCTTTATAACGAATCTCTCTTCTTCAACACGAATGCCTTTACTAAGTTTTTTAAGAAAATACACACTGGACACAGATCATTCCGCTTTCAGGAAACGAAAAGGTACGACAGATGCAATAGGGTACTTGAGTGTAAATGTAACACTGCAAATAAAAAACAGTCTAATGGCGGTACTGACTTTAAAGAGATGCAATAGGGTACTTGAGTGTTTTGTGTAAAACGTCTTAGATCATTATGTCATTTTACGCTGATAACATGCTTTTTTTTCTTCCCCTTCTTGAATTTGAGTATTCGTTATAGTAACGAAAATGATACTCAAATAATTTGAAAGCCCGCTAAAACTCTATTCGAGTCATGTGATGCCTGTGACGTCACTGGCTGGTTCGCTGCTCCGACTGTCATAATGCTAATTCGCGGTGCTTGTTTTGGAATTTTGTTTCGGAAAATGGATTACTAATGGTGTGTGGTACCATGCTGTACGAATACATCCATGAAAACTCTTGAAAATTGTTTTCCTATGTTTCAGAGAATGAGAAGGTATGTAAAAATTGGTTGCACTGTTCCGGCAAAATGCCACCACGTCAATGCCCAACTTCCCTTACTTAATTAAAGATGTCTTGCACTCTGGGGTTAACATTAATTTATCTCTCAGATACGCTTTCCCACTGTTACAAAGAAGCATACCGACAGTCGACGTAATTAAAACACTTAGAAAAAATTATCGTTATACCCTCTTGCTTGCAAACCATTGGCAGCTCGGTGGGCAGGGCGGTGAATTGGTTCAAAAATGGCTCTGAGCACTATGGGACTTAACATCTGAGGTCATCAGTCCCCTAGAACTTAGAACTACTTAAACCAAACTAACCTAACGACATCACACACATCCAGGATTCGAACCTGCGACCGTAGCGGGCGCGCGGTTCCAGGCTGTAACACCTAGAACCGCTCGGTCACGCCGCCCGGCCTATAAGTATGTGCCACATGTGAAATCGACACAAAGATTGCATCAGTGCCAGTGGTTCACCCGCCTTATATCGTGTAGGGCCCACGCGAGCACGCAGAAGTGCCGCAACACGACATGGCATGGACTCACCTAATGTCTGAAGTAGTGGTGGAGGGAAATGGCGCCATGAATCCTGCAGGGCTGTCCCTAAACTCCTAAGAATACGAGGGGGTGGACGTGTGAGGTGTTGCATTGTTGTGCTGCAATTGCCCACGTCCGTCAGAATGCACAATGGACATGTATGGAATCAGTTGATCAGGATGGATGCTTTCGTACGTGTCACCTGTCAGAGTCGTATCTAGACGTATCAGGGGTCCTATATCACTCCGACTGACACGCCTCACACCATTCCGCAGCGATGTCGGAGATTTGATGTTTTACTGGATTCATGATATTGGCTCAAACAGCTCTGAGCACTATGGGACTTAACAGCTGAGGTCATCAGTCCCCTAGAACTTAGAACTACTTAAACCCAACTAACCTAAGGACATCACACACATCCATGACCGAGGCACGATTCGAACCTGCGACCGTAGCGGTCGCGCGGTTCCAAACTGAAGCGGCTAGAACCGCTCGGCCACAACGGCTGGCTGATTTCTGATATTCACGGATGGTCGTACGGGAAGATCTTCACTTCATGGTACTTCGTTGATGTTGGGACCCATCGTTCGTGCGCTGACCATAACACTAAGTTTAAACTGACATTCATCTTGATAACCTGCCACTGTAGTAGTAGTAACCCACCTAACAACTGCGCTAGACACTTTTTGTCACATAAGTGTTGCCGATCGCAGCGCCGTACTCTGCCTGTTTACGTATCTCTGTATTTGAATACGCATGCGTATACGTTTCTTCGGCGTTACAATGTATTTTCAGTGCAATACGGAAAGATGAGCTGTGATAAGAAAGTAAACGAAATGTAATTGGTCTTTAGCGAGCCACTAAGAGACCAAGGGTTCCTCGTACCAAAATAAACAGGAAATATCGCTGAACAGCTTCATGAAGTTGTAACGTACTACTATCTTTCTCATCGAACCATATACGTTATCTCTCATTTCTAGAAGCTTCTCTCACACAAATAATGATAAAAATTCAGAAATTCAGTGTCGCCACCAGCCCAAGCCCTTCCTAACCATTTAGGAAAAAAAAACGGAGCTGGAAAATTATTAGTTTAATTACTTAAATAATTTAATTACAAATATGCAAATTTCTTTAAGTAGCTAGATAAATAGCACTCCACGTCGTGCATGAAGCAACTTGATTAATTCAGGATTGGCAATCGGAGTAAGGTCGACACCACAGAATCTATCTTTCACGTAGAATATTTATTATATCTAAGTATTTGATTGCACATCCTAACTACACATAACTGGTGCCTGACTAGAAATATTTAAGTAAGAATTACGTGAGAATGTAACAGAGCACAATTTAAACACAGCAAGAAGAAACGCAGAAAACGGGGGTGAGAGACCATGATACTACAGGGTGTTACAAAAAGGTACGGCCAAACTTTCAGGAAACATGCCTCACACACAAAGAAAGAAAATATGTTATGTGGACATGTGTCCGGAAACGCTTACTTTCCATGTTAGAGCTCATTTTATTACTTCTCTTCAAATCACATTAATCATGGAATGGAAACACACAGCAACAGAACGTACCAGCGTGACTTCAAACACTTTGTTACAGAAAATGTTCAAAATGTCCTCCGTTAGCGAGGATACATGCATCACCCTCTGTCGCACGGAATCCTTGATGCGCTGACGCAGCCCTGGAGAATGGCGTATTGTATCACAGCCGTCCACAATACGAGCACGAAGAGTCTCTACATTTGGTACCGGGGTTGCGTAGACAAGAGCTTTCAAATGCCCCCATAAACGAAAGTCAAGAGGGTTGAGGTCAGGAGAGCGTGGATGCCATGGAATTGGTCCGCGACTACCAATCCATCGGTCACCGAATCTGTTGTTGAGAAGCGTACGAACACTTCGACAGAAATGTGCAGGAGCTCCATCGTGCATGAACCACATGTTGTGTCGTACTTGTAAAGGGACAAGTTCTAGCAGCACAGGTAGAGTATCCCGTATGAAATCATGATAACGTGCTCCATTTAGCGTACATACTAACGAAACTAAAATGAGCTGTAACATGGAAATTAAGCGTTTCCGGGCACATGTCCACATAACATCTTTTCTTTGTGTGTGAGCAATGTTTCCTGAAAGTTTGGCCGCACCTTTTTGTAACACCCTGTATATCTCCTTTGCATTCGTACCATAAAAATATCTGAGTGGGATTCGCATTACGATTCTACGCATGCACTATTCTGAACAGAGGTTTAACCCATGCACGAGGTTGTGCGATAATTACTCAACATACTAACTGCGTCTGCTGCTTGCTAACGGCCGAACTAGAGCACGTGGTGCATTCCGAATCAAACTGTTGTGCTGCTTTGTAGAAAGCGCACGAAGGAACAGATATTCTTGCAGAGGTTATAGCTCATTAAACATGCAAACTGTTAAAATAAAGCCTATTGCGGTGCCGTGGTGGACAAGAAGGGTAATTTTTACCAAACACGTGGCACAAAATCCACACCCAAAGACAAAAGCAACTTCCACAAAATATAAGATTTCAAATCATTTAAAAAATAACTCGCTTCACACGCTTCCGTTAAGCTGAAGTTCTTAAGTATTTCACCAGTTAAACATAACGAAGTCCTAACTCAACCTGCTTCCTATCACCTGAAACCCCCCTTAAGAGCTACCGTACTCAGCAAGCGTTCACGGAAGAGTGCCCCTTTCTCTTTCGAGATTACCTAGTTCCCCGTGTAGCGGAAGCTACCAGAGGGGTAGCCCTCCGTCACCAACCTCACACACAAAAACAGCCTTCGACACAGCCTTCGACTAAGATGGGTAAACCTCTCTGTTCAGGTACTGGAACCCCAAGTTGGTCATCCTGTGCTCTCCTTCGAACGAGAAGCAACATCGCCTGCTCCCAGCAGACGATGACCAACCTAGCGTTTCCCACAAAACAAAACCGAAACCCCACATTAACAGATACACATAATATTCAATAGGCCTTATCTGAGTGCCCAGTCTTTCTGGAAGAGTTCATGAATTGAGCTAAATCAGGTAGTAAAGTGAATACGTTGTACCTAATTCGACAAGCGTCTTATGAAACGACTTCACAGGGACGTTTCAAAGTTTATCGGTGGAGATGATGTACATCTTGTAGACGAGCCGCTCGCTTTCCATTTCTGCGACAATCTCTTTCAACATTTTCGTCTTCGGACCAGAATCCATGTAAAGAGCACGTGTTCGTGTGTGCAAGACCATTATTGTGTTCTGATACTGCTTATTAAAGCAGTGTTGGTGAGACGAGATTGGACACAGTAGCAAGATGTAAAAAACATACGCCGGGAGGGGGAGTGAGTGTCATTAAAACCAGTATCTACTGGAAAGCATTTCTCACTTCACGGATCATCAAAATCAAAAAGTCATTCCAGAATTACTATCTTGGAAACACCATGCTGGCAACTGAAGATTTTCATTGTCGTTTTGAAAGTTTGAGTAATGCATCTACCGATAGTCTGACACGCACTGGCTGTTATTTGCGTTTCCAGGAGCCTAAAATAGGAAAGAAGGCTTGGAGGACACGGGCGTCTCTGTAGGCAGACAGCAGACGTGGGGAGGCGGAAGACTGCCAAAGGAGGAGAAGGGCGTTAATTGGCTCCCCGTCGGCGTCGCCCGCGCCCAGAGCCGCCGGAAATCGGAGGTCGGCGGCTGTCACACCTTCTAAACAAGCAGCGCGGCGAGCCACGCCCGGTTCTCGTCTCTCCCTCACTCCGCACCCAGAAAAGACCTAGCGCGCAACACTTGAGAACCGGTTGTCAGTAAGTGCACTTACATACATGAGGCGGTACTGCAAACAAAAGTCGGAACAACATTGCCGTGGGCGGAACTAGTACGCTTTTCTGCCGCAAGGTGTTTATAGCGCAACTCATTGCCAGTTCAGTGCCACCTGTGTCGTCGACCTGGCTGCTTCTGTTCATCTGCAGTTTCTGCTAGAGCTGTTTTGTCTTTGTTTCGTTTTTTATGCTGGCAAGTTTACGTGAACAACGTGTAGCTGTGAAATTTAGTTTTCTAATCGGTAAAAATGCCGCTGAAACTGTTTTAACGTTCAAAACAGCGTTGCAAAACACAAGTGTACGAGTGGTTTGCTCGATTTAAAAATGGCGGCATATCGACTGATGACAAACCTCGTTCTGGATGTCCATCAGCTGCCCGAATCGACGAAAACATTTAAAAAATTCGAGAGCTTGTGTTTACAGACAGTCGACAGATCAAAGATTAGTGGGTTATCTCGGAGCTCGGTTCAGCGAACTTTAAGGGAGGTAGGACGTCAAACGGGCCGACTTGGAGCAGGAGAGGCACCACAAAACATTTTAGTTTCCACTGTCTATACTTTTACAAATAAATTCATAAAACTTTGTCAGCATGGCCAGGAAGGATTCAGAATTCACCCCCATAGCAGTGGAAGTTCGAAAACATAACGAAATAATTTTTTTTAGATTTGAAATTTCATCATTTTTTTCACTTACTAATGGCTGCATTTGTTGCTATAGGTACACTTTTCTTGATAAGTAAGAGCGATTCTTCGATGAATTTTGCACAGCATGCAAACCATACTTAAAGGTGTATGAAACTCTAGAATTTTCCAAATCTATTAAAACCTGTGGTAAAAATTGAGGTAATTAAGTAAAATATTTGTGTTCTTTCTAAACATGAAGTTAAAAATATAACAGTTCATTCGTTTTTTCATAAATTAAATAAATTCTAGAGTTTCATACACCTGTGAGTATGGTATGTATTCTGTGAAAAAGTCATCGAAGAATCTCTCTAACTTATGAAGAAAAGTGTACCTATAGCAACAAATGCAGCCATTAGTAAGTGAAAAAAATGATGAAATTTCGCACGTAAAAAAATTTATTTTGTTATGTTTTCGAACTTCCACTGCAATGAGTGTTAATCCTTAATCCTTCCTGAAGATGCTGACAAAGTTTTATGAATTCTTTTGTAAAAGTGTAGACACTGGAAATTAAAATGTCCTGTGATGCCTCTCCTGCTCCAAATCGACCCGTTTGACGTCCTACGCCCCCTTAAGGGGAAATCTGGGAATGAAAAGGGTAGCTACCAAGTTTGTTCCTCGGGCTCTGACTGATAGTCAAAAGGAACATCGAGTTGAAACATGTCGTGCTTTGAAACAACATCTTGAAACTGATCCAGATTTTCTTTCACAGGTCGTTACTGGTGATGAGTCATGGAGCTATGGTTACGACCCTGAAACGAAGCAACTGTGTAGCCAATGGAAGACGTCACACTGTCCAAAAAAGTGTGGCCAAGTCAAATCAAACATCAAAACAATTCTGACCTGCTGTTTTGATGTCAAGGGCGTAGTTAATTCAGAGTTTGTTCCCCCAGCTCAGACTGTGAATCAAGCTTTTTGTTTGCAAGTTTTAAGGAGATTGCGCAACAGTGTGGCAGATACGGGACTGATTCTTTCACCACGACAACGCACCTGCACACACAGCCGTATCTGTTACAGAATGTTTGTCCAAAACAAAGATGAAGGTTGTTTTTCCTATTTTAAGACTGAAAACTGAAACATGTGCGTTCAAGGTTGTGTTTTGACCGCTTATCTGTACTATATTAATTGTGAAAGTAGATTTGTACAAGTCAGCTTGCATTCATGCCTTTTTATCGGTCTACAGGATGTCGTCTGCAAAGAAGTCGAAAAGACATTGCTTACAGTGTTATTAATTTTTGAGACATTTCTAGGGTAGTAGTGGTGTGTATGTTCTGTACTTACGTTTTTCGTTCTGTGTACATCATTGTTGTTTGGGTTGTAATTATACACAATTTTTCACACATTTTACGCTTCATCCTCCGCATTTTCATTCACAGAACGTGATTTGGGACTAAACTTTGTCGCAGTTTACCCATTTTTTATTTTTTATTTTTTATTTTTTTAGAATATCCACTGTAACACTAACTTTGAATATCTGGTGCGTGATTTCGTGGTGCGTCAGCTAGGGGAGGAAACTGGTGTGTGTGTGTGTGTGAGAGAGAGAGAGAGAGAGAGAGAGAGAGAGAGAGACAGAGAGACAGAGAGAGAAATAGACAGAGAAGGATGCATAGACAGCGTGGGGAAGAGGAAGTGTAGGGTTGAGAACACGTGGTCTCTTTCGGTAAACGAAAACTATGTTTTCTTTGACGAAGTGACTGTATAATTCAGTAAGTGTTAAAAATTGTATGAAATTATGCAATGTAAACAACAAAACACACCAATGATGCACAACAGGACGGGAAACATAACTTCAGAGCATACAAAACTTTCACTGTTGGAAAGTGTCATAACCTTCGACTGTTTTGCAAACGACATGCTGAAAAGCGACAAAAATGCACAAATGCAAGCCGATTTGTGAAAAAAGACTTTAATTATGAATGTAATTTGAGGCGAGCGATCAAAACATAAAACGTATAACTTAAGGTTTTGTATCTTAAAATGGCCTTTGTACAATATTTTTAACGAAATAAATCGAAGCCTATAGAGGAAGGTATCGAAACGTGTGGGTAAATAGAAAGAAAGAAATACATTGTGTTTTGTATAAGGGGCAGTTTTAAAGCCCGAATTTAATTCGCAAAACGGAAAAAAACCATCGTCAGGAGCTTCCAAAACCCAGCAAGATGATTACGGTACGTTCAGAGACCCGCTCAGCTGCATTACAGGCAACTGCATTACAAATGGTTCAAATGGCTCTGAGCACTATGGGACTCAACATCTGAGGTCATCAGTCCCCTGGAACTTAGAACTACTTAAACCTAACTAACCTAAGGACATCACACACATCCATGCCCGAGGCAGGATTCGAACCTGCGATTCCACACTGAAGGGCCTAGAACCGCTCGGCCACACCGGCCGGCCAACTGCATTACAGGTAGTCTTTTAAGAACTGAGAAGAGCGTCTTTAATTAAAAGAGGACTGAGTGAACCAACCGTGGTAGGTACCAATGTCAAATGCAGCCGCTTTACGGGATACAAACAACGTGGTGGATAAAAGTTTGCTTCTCTCTCGAGACAAATTGTGGGTGACACAAAACCTGACAGCTCAATGACGAAACTGACTGGAGTCTTCACAGCTTTGCTCGCATGTGGTCAGCATGCGAACTAGTCAATGTGATTGCAGATCCTGAGATTCACAAACACTCACTCGGGTCCGGATTGAGCTCAAGGTTTAGAACTGTTTATATTTGCGAACTCTTTCGACCCTGTAAGAGTGGTCTACCATGGGTAGCTTTGTCGGAGGTTCTATTGGCAAGTGCGAATTCCTGAGACGCCAGTCCTGTACCCCAGGTGAAAAAAATGCTAAGAATAGAAAACTCAGGCAATGGCTTCACGCCACAAGTCATGGCCAGCTACATCCGCGCATGTGCCTTGCTAAACGAAGTTTGTGTGAACTACTAACTACGCCTGTCCCAACAGTTCTACCTAAATTAAGAAAGAAGGGAAGCAAAGGAGGGAGAGGGTCACAAATTTATGTAATGGAGGGTTTTTCTCCTCGCATGTGTGGAGTGAAGCCCACGAAAGCCGTCTGTAGGCGTGGAGAAATCCATGCACGTCTCCTCGAAATAAAGGGGAATAATGTTGGGGATCGTGCTATCAAAATGTCAACAATAGAATTAATAACCTGCCCAATACTGGAATCCGAAGAATGGTTAGTGGCAACAGGAATAAAATCATCGTAGTTGGGATGTAGTACGGTTATAAGAGATGAATCAGGTACGTCGATAGCCAACAATTCTAGCACCTTAAAATGTATTTGTAGAGAAACTGATCCCTAGGCACCTACGGTCAGGCAAGCCACTGGACATCCCTCAGATTCCGCAGGTGCTAGAGCTGCAGTGTAGCGCCCCTCAGCTGCAGGATACTCTGCCCGCAGGCGCCTAGAAATCGGTCACGAGTTGTCTACGTGTAGATGCATTTTTAAAGTAATCAACAAAGGTGTACAAGTGGCACTCAGGATGTTGCCATACTGGGTCGTCTGAGAGGGACCCTTTGCCCTTTTATTCATGCATTTGTCAAAGTTGCAGTTGCGAAACAAGAGGGCTGAAAAAGCGTAAACACTCTTCGCAGCTCCATACCACATTAAAGTTTAGTCGAATGGTTTTGAGTGGGTCCTGGTAGTGAAGTAACAGTTGCGGTCGCTTTACATTCCGAAGTCGTCAGATCACATTGAGTCTGGTTGCAGTTCCAGTGTCCCTGGAGAAGGAGTGAATCGTTTGGCGTCTGTCGGCAGTGTCAAAGGTTGTCAAGAACGTCGTTCTGGTTCGCATCACACCGGAACTGTCGTTTTCGACATTGAAATGTGTGTAAATGAACGCCTCAAGGGAAGGGGTTGTCTTGTTGACGCCCTTTATGCCACCTACTGTGGCCTTATCGAGTAGATTCCAAGCAGCGGTGTGTCTGAAATGTTTTCCTCAGCCACATATACGAAATTCCTGTAAGGCGCCGCAGTCATAGACTGTGCGGCTGGTCCCGACGGAAGTTCGAGTCCTCCCTCGGGCATGGATGCGCGTGTTTGTCCTTAGGGTAATTTAGATTAAGTAGTGTGTAAGCTTAGGGACTGATGACCTTAGCAGTTAAGTCCCATAAGATTTCACACACATTTGAACATTTCTGAACGAAATTCCTGTGATTTCAACGCTGTGCGTCAAGGTTCTGACCTCCATCACAAGGCGTCTAAAAAAGGGGTGAAATGTTGGTAAGGGGAAGTGTGATCACCTTACCATCGTCTGCCACACCCACAGTGGCATTGGGCGGAATTGTGGTGACCTCATTAATCCACATTACACCTCAGATGACCTTCTGGGCTTCTTTCCACATGTATTGACAGCTGTCGAGGCGTGACTAAACCCGAGGGGGACGTCCGTTGCTTTTACGCCTTTACAGAGGAACTGTTGATCCCTTCATACAATGAAGGCTTTCACGACCGGACGGTACTGTTGTTGATAATTCTTCCGGGTTATATGGCCGTGGTCCATGGAATTCTTCTATTCCTAAGGTTTCTTCCAATACTACGTTGGACATCCTCAGAGGTATGGTCCTGCTGAGTCCCGCCGACTGACGAGTCGGGCGTCGGAGAGCGGCCTAAATACCGAGGAAAGTGGGCGTGGTCTAGCTTGCACATAGTAGCAGAGAGAAAACTAGTCAAAGATAAAATGTAACAATCGGCCATATAGCCCGGAAGAATTATCAACAACTGTTGATCCGTTGTGGACGTGGGGCAGCGACTGGTCAAATATTTAACGAAGAAATTCGCCAAACAGCTGTGCTAATTGAGAAATTATTTTATTGTCGCTACCATTTTCGGTAATTCAATATGGCAACTTCAACCTCCATATGCACCTCTCGATAATTTTTGAGATGTGGATATGGGGCCTGAAGATGGCATACTGAAATGCCGAAACTGGTAGCGTAAATATGATAAAATAACTTGTCAATCTACACGGCTGTTAGGCGAATTTCCTTGTTAAAAAAATGGTTCAAATGGTTCTGAGCACTATGGCACTTAACAACTGAGGTCATCAGTGCCCTAGAACTACTTAACCTAACTAAGCTAAGGACATCACACACATCCATGCCCGAGGCAGGATTCGAATCTACGACCGTAGCAGTCGCGCGGTTCCGGACTGAAGCGCGTAGAACCGCTCGGCCACCGCGGCCGGCTTCTTTGTTAAAAATTACAGAGGAAGGTTGTAAGTACCTTTGATTCAAATTTCAAACTTATGCGTCGTAGCGGAAGACAGTTACGCAGTTTCAAAAAAAGTGAATCTTTCTTTTGCACAGTGTCCTCCCAATGTTGTCCATGTAGGGATTGTTCTAACATACGAAAAGTCTGTGGTTTAGGTATTTAGTGGAATATTGGCGGACGAGGTCAGGGGCAAATGAAGCGCCCGATCGCGTACAGCTTGTTGTTCAAACGGCTGGGGGTTGTCCCGCGCACACAAACGGCACGGCGGCAGCAGTGGTCGGCTGCGGGAGCGCAGATGAAATTCCCCGGCGCGCGCGCCGTGTAACCCCGTTATTAGCCGGCGTTCGTTTAACAATTTGCGAGGCCCGGTTTAGCGGGTCCCGCAGCGCGCCGCCCTAACACAACTGATAGCCTGTAAATTCCCATTACGCAATTTCGTCGAGCGATGACACGCACCCAATTGGGACGTTAAATTTTCGGGAGCCGCGAGTCGAACAAACTCATCGCTCAGAGCTACAGATAGACGATGTATTAAAAACACTCGATGTACTGACGCATCGATTTGAACCGATATACTGTTATCGCTTTGATATAATCGATATAATCTGGGCACCTATATTTTTCATTTATTTACACTGCTGGAAAAAAAAAATTTGTTCACCTGGAAAGACGATGTCGCTTTTGATCCAATGACGGCATATGTCACTTGGGGGATAGCAGATGTACCGAAAATGATTTCATCATCGTACGACTACAGATAGCATAGTGGCATAGTTACCAGAGCGACGTCTGTGCCTACCTTGTAATAGGGAATGCTCACAACAAGAAGGCTCGGTGTGGTGCAAACGTGTCAAGCAAGCACTCGTGCTTCCTACAGACAACTGTACGAGCTTGAAAGGGCTCAAATTGTGGCGCTCCGAGTAGTGGGGTGGTCCACTTGGAGAAATTGGGCGTGCTGTGTCAGTTGTGCAACGATGCTGGTATCAGCGATCACGTGAACATTCTCACACCTGTAGACGAGGTTGTGGACGTCCATGCAGCACAGGCGCTCGCCAGGATCGAAGTAATGTAAGGGCAGCTGTGGCAGCTGGTACAGCTGTCACAACCCAGATAAGAGGACTTGTGATTCAAAAAATGGTTCAAATGGCTCTGAGCACTATGGAACTGCTGTGGTCATCAGTCCCCTAGAACTTAGAACTACTTAAACGTAACTAACCTAAGGACATCACACACATCCATGCCCGAGGCAGGACTTGAACCTGCGACCGTAGCAGTCGCACGGTTCCGGACTGCGCGCCTAGAACCGCGAGACCACCGCGGCCGGCGAGGACTTGAGTGACGTGCACTTAAGTGGTGTTTACGAAATGAGTGGAGCCCTGAGCTATATCCTGATGGCCCAAGGAGCCACACATAAATGGAAATGCTATCTGACATTAAAATTAAAATTGGGTCGCCACCAACTCTAGCCACACGACAAACAAGAGGTTCGACTGAGTTGGAAAATTAATTAATTTAGTCACAAGAAAAAACTGATAAAAGAACATTCGTTGTAATGTCACTCATAAAAAAATGGGATGTAATTATTATGATCCAGGGACTGTTCACATGAATCAAATATTAAAATAAAGTAAAAAGTGTGTAAACACTGTGAATAAGAGGAGCTTGCAGCAACATTCCTGAAAACAAGATCTATTCTAAAGAATTTGTTTTAAATAAAAAGGGAACACTAATTATTGGACCAGTGCGCATGGAAACGCTATGGATGGGCTAACAAGGAAACTACAAGGTAAATGGCGTAGGTAAAGGAGACGTAACATCGGTACACTGGATAAGACTTGAAACAAAATTATTTATTTCTTAAGACATTGATATAAGACATCTACATAACTGCTGTTGCCTGGTAACTACGTACGCTAACTTGTGAAACGCTATACGATTCATAACAGAATCTCTTAATTTAGAACCACGGTCGTAATTAGAGGGGGAAGGGAAAGGTTAAATACTCGTATTCAGACCCACAGCCGGCCGCTGTGGCCGATCGGTCCTAGGCGCTTCAGTCCGGAACCGCGCTGATGCTACGGTCGGAGGTTCGAATCCTGCCTCGGGCATGGATATGTGTAAAATCCTTAGGTTAGTTAGGTTTAAGTAGTTCTATGTCTAGGGGAACGGTGACCTCAGATGTTGTCCCATAGTGTTTGGAGCCATATGAACCAATCAGACCCACAGTCACTCAAAGAACAGCAAGGACGGCCGCAACATCAAAATGCAACGAAGCTAGGAGGTTTGTTCCGTTGTGTTGAGAAATGATTAAATAAAAGAGTAGATATGAATGTCACGGTTGCATTTGAAGTTGAACCTCAGTTTGGAGAAACTGCTCAACGAGGGCCACACATACACGCTTATGCGCTTAACATGAAATCACAAACTACAAATACAATTAAATAATCCGGACAGGATATATTTATTATTCCAAAATCAGAGCAATATGTAAACTCTAGGACAGAGGCTGGCGGGCAACAGGAAAGTTAGGCTCACAGTTAACTCGTGTGACCACGAGGTTCACGGGGACACAATTTCTACGAACCGTGGCCAAATTTTAGCAACATTAAACCACCCAGCTGCGAACAGTTAACATTTTACAGAGGACACATCTGAATAGACAAAGGGTAACGGCTACCCACGTGGATGGTTTCCAAAGGACATATACTAATGAAATAAAGAAAATTCACAAAGAGGCAGAATTATCAAGATTCGGAAAAGATTAGACTGTATACACACGCAGCCCCCCATATAGTCTCAGTCGAACTGCGCCCTGCGTTTTAAATCTACACACAATCTCGTTCGTTACGGGGGCTGGTAAGTCCTGCCAACCAAATACTTATTGGGATATTTATTGACATAGCGATATGAGGAAATGTCTAACAGGCAGTACATTTTATAACTGAGGACTTCATTTACTATTACGTGGCTAAGATTTCGTCACTGGCTGTAGTCAGTTTTCCAGTGAAACTCCTCGCGGAATAAAATATAACATACGCAAGGAATAAAATATATCATACACAAAGACGTACAAGTCGTATTCCAGGGGTATAGCTAGAGACATGCTGAACGAAACGCGTTTGGTTATGAAGAGGATAATGTCTGAAGGCTTCAATTACAGCAGTAGAACGTTATCGAATGATCTCTGTTAGTCTCCAGAGATTAAATCAAATTGAAACTGGCAAAGCAAAACCAGTAATGCTGATTTCTGCATCCCATATGAGATGCAGAACTAAAGGCTGTTAGTTTCCACACACAAACTGAAGCTTGCAAAGCAAAAGCAGGAATGCTGACTTCTGCATCCTAAGTACGACCAGAGATCATTCCACAATGTTCTGCTGCGACAGCTGAAGCCTTCAAGCAGTATCCTCTTCATAGTCAAATGCGTTTCATTCAGCATGTTTCTAGCTATAGCCTTGGTATACGACTTATATGTCTTTTGGTGTGGGTTATATTCTGTCCTGCGAGGAGTTTCACATGAGAATTGACGTCAGCTAATATATATATATATATATATATATATATATATATATATATATATATATATATATATATATATATATCAGGAACAATGTGTCAGTTGAAGTCTCGTACCACTGCAGAGATGTGTTACGGACATTGTCAGTAGCGTTGCAGCGTTGAGAAACAGCTGAAATCGTTAAAAATTGAACAAAGCTCCACGGTCCGATGGAATCCTTGTTACATTCTATACAGAATTTCCGTCTGAGTTAGCCTCGAGCAATGAGGCGTCGAAACAATCATGCTTACGGCGCTCCATATGTGAACGGAAGGGGAGAAGCGCGAATAACTAGGGCAAGAGTAAGTAAGCTCATCCATGCGCTTCACATTTGTTTCCAGAGTATTGTTAATACAGTCACCGTCGTGCTGTAGAATGTAGCACAGCTTCTGTGATAAGTGATTTTTCCGTAGTTGTATAATCGGTCGATAAGTGATTATTTCGTGAAGACAGTGTAGATATTACACAAGAAAACCTATTGCGTAGTGTGACACTCTGTCAACTTGAATGAATCGTAAACGCATCGAGAAAGCAAACAGATTTCACGACGCTATTAAATAAGATCTCGTTCATCTACATGAAAAATCTCTCAACATAAATAGAGGTACAGAGAGTCATTAAACTCTGTTGGTCAGAACTCTATCATGTACTATTTTTAATACAGGGCGAGAGAATGACGCTTACCGACGTTTTCAGTTGTTAGACAGGCTGTGTAAACAAACTATTCAAACCAGTTACCTACTCTGTGTTGCGCAAGCAACAGACGAAGCAACAGATTTGCCTCGTTCGAAAAAGTATTCTTCTCAAAGCCTTTCACTGCAACATACTGGGTGCAAAGCTTGTTATGCAAATACGTGTGCTTCTTTAGGGGAAAAAAGCAAATGCGATGCCGACGTGGTTTACCCAGCTTGCACCGAGCGCAGCACTTTTCATCCTAAGTCTGCTGTGGACAGCGACGCAACAGCAGTTCATTTTTCTGCGGTGCAAACTCACCTGCAACAGAAAAGGTAATAATGGAACAAATATTAATTTCCAGCGTTTCCAATGAGGAGATATAAATTAAATGCTTCGCATTTTAAATAAAAAGTTATACGTTTGTGAAAACAGACTTTTATCTCTCTCATTCGTGGAGAGTTTCCAACGACCAATCCTTTCACCCCTTATTACAGAAGAGATAAGAAATATTTAATTAATACAGAATGTAAGGGCAGATTCAAACTGCAAGAAGAGATCGCCTGTTGTATCCTTCGAATAATTTCCGCTTTGCTTCGGGTACCTGCATTTATCGTCCTTGATCAGTAGATAAAAGTATTGTACATGACCGAAAAGAAATTTGTCCAGTAGTATTTGGGCTGGTTCTTGTTTGTTTTATTGTATGCATAATGGACATGTGTATGACCTTTGTTGTTTCTGACTATTCAGTTACAATATTATTATAATTGTTAAAGGGCAATGAACTGGGAATCCCATTTGCTTTTCTTTAGATGCTTCCTACAATCACAGCACATTCTTACATTGGATTTGGTAACTGTTGTGTGCGTTGCGAAAATGTTTTTAACTAACTACATTTACCTACGTCAGTTTAAAAGGAACTTTAAAGATATCTGAACGTAAAGCAGCAAGTTCAATTAATTGGAATAGTGACATGTATATTACGGTATATTGATAATTTTTACTTATGGACCGTCTGACAGCAACTGAATAAAACACAAATAAGACATTATTTGTCTGGTAGATGAGCCAAGTGAAAAAAATAGTTGAACTCCATTCGGAAATAAAAAAGCTCATCAGAACATAAAATTCACACCTGAAAAAGAAATCAAATTAATTTTCTTGACATTACAATAAAAAAAGAAAATGGGAAACATACATTTAACATCTTTAGAAAACCAACAGCCACAGAGACAATAATACATTCCACATCCAACCACCCCCACAGCCAGAAACTTGCAGCACTAAGACATATGTTACATAGATTAAACAGAATCCCACTCAACAAGAGAAACTATGAACAAGAAATGAGTACAATCATACAAATAGCCAGGAACAATGGGTATGACACACATGTAGTACACAGGCTCACTCACAAAATAAAAACACAAATACAAACAAATACAACATTTACAGAATACAAGAGAACTCACAAGCTGAAAACTTACAACACACACTCAATAAACACACACAATGACAACACCACACAGAAAAGAACCAGATGGTCCTCATGACATACACACATAAACTAACACACAGAGTTGTAAAAATCCTAAAGAGACAGGACTTCAAAATAGCATATAAGTCTGGGCAAACCCTCCAATCACACCTAAGCCAACCAGCTACCAAGAGGGACAAATTCCAAAAATCAGGAATATATAAACTTGAATGTCAAAGTTGTGATGCAGTATACATAGGCACGACATGCAGGAATTTTGAAACGCGATACAAAGAACATATCAGATGTTGGAAGTACGAAACTAACCATTCGACATTTGCAGAACATTTAAAACACCATAACCATCATCCTACAAACATGGAACAAGAAATGAAAATAATGAGAATAAGCAACCATCGCAAACATCATATACAAACGCAAGAAAACTTCCACATCCAGAAAGCCATAGCTGAAAACAAACATGTGATAAATGAACAAACACACATCAGCACTGGCTCCCTCCTACACTTAATAAAGGAAATAAGATAAAACAAAAAAACTTACACACAAAAAAATCACACACACAGCCCACAAAATAAATGTATCACACCAAAACACACACACACACATTATATATATATATATATATATATATATATATATATATATATATACGCGCACACAAATGCATACATGGACAGATCACAGATACTTCAATAATTACACTCGAAAGTTTGACAATAACATACGATCTTTGGCAAAAACATTTGACAGTAGGCAACAGAAACCGAAACATTGCATTGAAACAAGCGCTCAGTTCATAGTGCTGTGGAATATGGAAAAAAAAACCAAATTGACATTCATAAGAAGAACAACAACACCAAAAATGCAACAGGAGCGTAATATGTAGGAAATTGTCCATGCAACCTGTAAGTACAGTTCAAAACATTACTACTCAATAGGAAATACTAACCACCAGAACTGTTTATAACCTACAGGTACAGTGACTAAAATGTAAATTAAATAGCAAACATATGTACATATTCCAGGTCACTGATGATGCCTTGCAGAAAATAAAGGCGAAACGCGTATGGCACAAAAATTGTGTTTTATTCAGTTGCTGTCAGACGGTCCATAAGTAAAAATTATCAATATACCGTAATATTACACGCAACTGAGGAAGACAGGACTACAAAAGTTGAAAACTGAAGGTATAGCTTATTGCTTTTGTTCAAATAACACTGAACTGAATTTTCGGTCAGTGCTTGGTGGAACATAAAGAAACAATTTCATACATCATATTCGAAGTTTTTGCAAAGCCTGCAACAGTCTCATTTACAATTTAAATAATCATGAATGAAACGCTTCCCAATTATGCATTTATTTGGTCACGAACCGGCTTTCGTCTTCTTCAGGTGACAACCGTGCTATGGCATAACGTCAAGCGCCGGCACGCCAGTCGGGAACGAGAGAAGCAGGGGGGGCTGTGAAGAAGACGTCAGCCAAGTGCAGTCTGATCGACCCCTCTCCAGGACGACAACGCGACAGCAGCGGACTCTATGCGAAGAGAACATGAGCGCCGCGACAGACTGGTTGCGGCCCAGTTGTACGAAAGCTTCAAGACCAGCGACAAGAGTAGAGGTGTCAAAGCTCATTACTTTGCTCGTACATTATATGTAGCTCAAACTTGGTTCAAATGGCTCTGAGCACTATGGGACTCAACTGCTGTGGTCATCAGTCCCCTAGAACTTAGAACTACTTAAACCTAACTAACCTAAGGACATCACACACATCCATGCCCGAGGCAGGATTCGAACCTGCGACCGTAGCAGTCGCACGGTTCCGGACTGCGCGCCTAGAACCGCGAGACCACCGCGGCCGGCTAACTCAAACTTGGAATTGATATACTGAATTGATATACTGAAGAGATTTCTTATTTTGTCACTCGCCGTTTGCTTGCGGCACATCTGTTTAACACAAAGTTAAGTATTGTCATTTTATTTTCGTAATCAAACTCATTAATACGAGTTGTTTTAATTGTTGTCTAGTGACCCGAGAACAGGTTTCCTGGACTCCCCATATTCGACAACTAGGCAGGATTCAACAAAGTGAATGTCGCAAACGCATATAAAATGACGTATGACTTACATAGATATTATTTATGTAGAAGATACAAAAATGATTACATCACGAGTGTTTCCATAGGAAAATTTTTAATTTGTGATCATGCAGAAATAGTTACATTAACTAAAAAAGGAATAAAGTTATTCCTGTAGAGGTAAAGTTATTTATGTGAAGATACGTCTAACAATCGATGACAAATTATGTTCATTTTGCAATTTCAATCTAGTATTTGTGATACAGGAAAAAGGAAAACTTAGTAAGGGCGTTTAATACTAACCCAGTATTCTGCACGATGTCCGGAAATTCCCGTTACAAACGTCAAGGACATGTAGAGGAGAGTGAGTATATAATATTTCGAATAGCAGCCCATGTTCGGAAGCGTACCATTTTCGTTCTAGGACGGTTTCAGTTTAGACGTGTAACGCCTACACGTCTGCTGGGGGAAAGAGAAAATTCCAGATTTGCTTTTCCGGGTATGTAATAGGGTAGACAGTATGACGTGCACAATGTCTGTAACAACGTATGTGGAAGCCACATTGAGCCACTCTTGAAATGCGTCAGTAATGGGTCCTTTTCTGTTTTGGAATGATGTAAACACGTAATGTTTATGTGTGGACACAAACAAAAAATGGTGCAAATGGCTCTGAGCACTATGGGACTTAACATCTGAGGTCATCAGGCCCCTAGAACTTAGAACTACTTAAACCTAACTAACCTAAGGACATCACACACATCCATGCCCGAGGCACGATTCGAACCTGCCACCGTAGCGGTCGCGCGGTTCCAGACTGAAGCGCCTAGAACCGCTCGGCCACACCGGCCGGCGGACACGAACAAATGTGCTTAAGTGATAAATAGATGTTTTATTATGTTTCCTTTCCAACTGTTACCTAATAATTGTACCGAGTTACGCCTAATCCGATTCCTCAAGCAGAAGTGGATGAGTTAAACATCCGATTTGAAACCATCGTAGAAAGGGAAAGGTACGTTTCCGGGCATGGGTTCCTATTCAAAATTTTATGTACACAGTCCCCTCTACAAAATTTCCGAACACCCTGTGTGTCATATGTTCGTTGATTATAGTTATTTCCAATAGGGCCATCTTTTTGTTTCTCTTAACAGAATACAAAACTTCACATTCTACATCAAATGAGTGGTTTTCTGTTAAAAGATGATTAGCAAAGTTTGAATCTATGCTCCTTAATCATCAGTTCACATAACCTAACTGCCACAGCTCCGCCTGACTGTCCAATAAATACTTTTCTACAGTGCTTGCAAGTAATTTGGTTCACACCAGTCTCTATTATTGATTAAATTTTGATAAGTTGTTGGTATTATAAAATGCAGGCCTGTAGTTGCAAAACTTAATTAAGATATCTAACATGAGACAAGCAGGAGATTGAGAAAGAAAGATTCAACCTTTTAACATAGAACCATTAATTTGACGTAGAATGTGAGGTTGTACGTTCTGTAAATAAAACCAGAAGAATGTCGAAAATTAGGTAGACTGGTAAGGTAAGGAATGAGGAAGTTATCCGCAGAATCGGCGGGAAAATACTGTCAAGAAGAAGGGAGAGCATGGCAGGATATTTGTTAAGACGTCAGGGAATAACTTCCATGGTACTAGAGGGAGCTGTAGTGGTTAAATGTAGGGGAAGACGGAGACTGGAATAAAACACCAGAACGATAACGTACTGGACATCGATAAACATATGACGGAGAATTTTAGTATTAAATATCTAAATTCAATTTCCTCTTTCTCCAAGTTCATTTTTCATTAGCTGTTAAATCTATCTGCATGTAAAAAAGAAGTTGTTTCCTTCTTTTAGTTAATGTAACTATTTCTGCGGGACCACAAGTGTAAAATTTTCCTATGTAAGCCCTCTACCTAACGCCATTTTTGTATATTCTGTGAACATAATATCTGTGTAAGTAGTGTAATGTTGTTGCTTTAATTTGCTATGAAAGCGGTGCTGATAGACAATAAAAGCGGTTTAAAAGCTGTGAGCTGTCTGGGGAAGTTAACCTTGCATTACTGAGCAACTGTTTCACCAGGTATCCACTCTAGCTTACCAAATTCCCAACCAGACTAACATTAATTATAATCTTTGAATAGACATACGACAACCGGTGAGAATTTTAAATAAAAAGAAATAAATCAGTTTATATTTGGAAATTTATTTTAACATTGATCATTGAAATTTCAGCATATTAAACTTGATTCCTAACTAAACTGGTGCCTTATTTAGGATTGTGAAAATGTGAGTTTGTAATCTTGCGGAACACATCAAATATGGAGCCAAGATTGGGAGACTGCATACAACACTGCATTCATAAAATAACACACAAAGAACGTTGAAAAATATGCAAGAGGAAATTAACCACAACCAACCGATTCAATTTTCACCCAAAGAAGTAACGTTCGTAGCGCAATCCTGTCCGTCATGAAATTACCACATACTGGTATACTAAATTCACACTAACTCTCTGTGAAATCTTCCCGAAAAGAATAGCTGAGGGCTACTTTGATGCTTACACCACATGCTTCACGTGGTCAACTTGGTTTACACAAAGAGTGTAACTCCACAACAATTTTGATAGTTAAAATGAATTACATCGAAACGCAATTTACTAAAGAAAAACCTCGAACTGGTTACTATCGTCTTACTATTGACCTGATGGGTCAAACAATTGTATAGGCACGTGGTACTGGTCTCACAAAGTACACCCCACGTGGGTTGAACATAAAGAAAAGTTGCTATATAAAAAAAATATTGTCAATACGAGACGTTATAATCACACGAGCATTCGCATTTAAGATTGATGATCTTAGTTAGAGTTACTGATCAACACGTGGTTCCACTTTACTCACAAAGTAGTGACAAAGCAACTACTGGAAGATATTCTGAACTTCACACTCGAAATACACTGCGTTGCAATTTAAGATAACATGAGATATTTTAGAGCTAAACCTGAAATAAAGGTGATTAAATTTTCAGTTAGGCTGAACTTAAGAAATCAATTGTCCTACGGACTTAGCAGAGACGCGCTTAGCCAGAGATCTTACCACTTCAGACGCTCGCCACGGACAGACTGACCTGCCGGGCTCCTACCGAGCGTGCTTCACAAATACAAACGGAAGTGACCAGAGAGGCAGCTCCCTATACCAACATGACAAGGGACGGACAGGACCATACTAAGAATAGAAACCTCTTTGCTTCTAGAAAGCGTAGCTACCTGTTCAGACGTTGGTCCTACTGTTGTCTACCATCAAGCATGCAACTAGAAATACATTTGCTCATTCATTCTTTCACACAGAAGGGAAGGGGGATGACAGTATCTTATCATATACAGTATATAACAGAAAGCGGATGTAGGTTCCGTATGAGACTGTGTGACATGAATTACATATAAACTGTGTTTTAAAGTGTAGTAGTGTGACAGATCGTTCTTGTTTATGTGTAAAAGTAACACGTTTCACTGCTCAGTCTCCTCCCAGATAGTCAGAAACACCACAGTAAATTTAGAAGAGGAATTTATGCCGTAAATGACAACAGATTTAAGAAATTAACATGAAAGTAATCCAACAGAGACCTTTCAGTAGCACGTCATTTTATCTGTGTATGCGACATTCATATGTCACGTGAAGATGTGCTAAGAAGCCGAGCGCTGTTTCATGACCAAATAAACATAATTCTACAGAACATTAAGAAGTTTTCCCTTGTTTAATATTAATACTTAAAATATTACTTGTATACTTTTTTTAGAGTTAACAAGAGGTGTCCACTATTTAGTAACACTTTTGCGGTTTACTTTTTTCGTTTGAGGTTGCAATGGAAGAAAACGTAGTTCGGTAGTCCAACGCCGCATTCGCAGAGCGCTACTGGCGACAAATGTAACGTATGCAGATGATTCTTAAACTGTTCGTGGTTAAACTTCACTTTGATGCTGACCTAATTATTCCACCTAGTGTGTTCAGCGAATGCTGTAGCAGTAGACAGTGGTAACGTGTGTGTGTGTGTGTGTGTGTGTGTGTGTGTGTGTGTGTGTGTGTGTCACGAAGCGCTATAGAAATGGCGGGGCTTCCTCTCATTAGCAAGCATGGCGACGTCAGCGGCTGGCGTCATGCGGTCTGACTCCACCCTCCACTGTCGCGCCATGCATGGCCGCCGGAAGGGAGGACTGGTCATCGACTCCCCGGTGTCGTCAGCCAACGGTCTGCGTCGCACGCTTCCAGCATGCTACGAGTAGCAGCGCACGCTAGGAAATAATTACCGTCACCTTTAAATACTCTCAGACGTTTTTAATGAGTATTTGACACTTCTGTGGAGGGACCTGCGGAGATGGAATGTATTGACATTTCTGAAGACCCTGAGACACTTCAGGAAGCTTTTTCATTTGTTTTCGTTGCCTTCGCCAACTCACTGCCAACTTGCCACATTCCGCTCTAACACAGACCTCGGGCTACGCTGCAGACCAATCTGTCAGCAAAGCCAGGTTCACCAACTCGCAATCAAACTGTCACATTGCAACATAATCTAGACCTGGTCTGATGATGGGCAAACCAGCCTGAAACTAGGAAAGACAAAATAAATTATCATAAAAAAGTTATTGGTCGCAGTTTTTCAACTTTTTCAAACCAATTTCCAGTAACAGGCGCCGTACCCTACAGCTCGCTACGCTGCAATCAAATTCTTAGCGTGTCTGTTTGCTACCTGCGAAAAGTCGCATATCCCAGCAAGAGCCCTAGTATCCGCAGAAATGTCTCTCCACAGAAGTCACTCAGAACAAGTGTTCCAACTGATCATACAATGTAAGCTTTCACGGCCGGTATTGTCTTCATTTAAAACTTCCGGGCTGATAGGCCGTGGTCGAAGTATAAAACTCTCCCCTGACGTTTCGTCTCCGACTGCGGAAGACATCCTTGGAGGCACAGCGGCGAACTGCAGGAACTCCGACGATGTCTTCCGCAGTCGGAGACGAAACGTCAGGGGAGAGTTTTATTCTTCAAAAATGGTTCAAATGGCTCTGAGCACTATGGGACTCAACTGCTGAGGTCATAAGTCCCCTAGAACTTAGAACTACTTAAACCTAACTAACCTAAGGACATCACACACATCCATGCCCGAAGCAGGATTCGAACCTGCGTCCGTAGCGGTCGCGCGGTTCCAGACTGTAGCGCCTAGAACCGCTCGGCCATTCCCGCCGGCTTTTATACTTCGACCACGGCCTATCAGCCCGGAAGTTTTAAGTGAAGAAGTGTTCCAACTCCTTTCGGATATCACATCTTTGTCTAAGAGGCCACAGTTAGAAAAAGAGTTACACAGGGATGGCCCTTATCTCCGTATTTATTTATTTATTAATTTGTTCAATTAGGAAGCTGCTAAGATCATGAAAGAGAAGACAAAGGGACTGAAAGCCAATGATCAAAGAAAAAATTCTATCAACTTCGTAGATGACATTGAAACAGTGGACTCCGAAAAAGAAATGCGTAGAATGTCTCCAAGACCTGTCAGACACTTTTAAATTATGGAAATTAAAATTGAACACATGGAAAGTGAAAGTAATGGTGATACGGAAAAATAGGGAAGAAACGAAAACCAATATAAAAATTGATGACTTCAGAATCGGTTAGGTGAAACAATTTTGTTATGTCTGTAGTTTAATCGCAGAAGACAATACACTTACGTCATGGGATACCTCCTAATATTGTGTCGGACCTGTTTTGCCCGGCGTAGTGCAGCCGCTCGTCGTGGCATGGACTCACCAAGTCGTTGGAGGTCCTCTGCAGAAATACGGAGCTACGTAGCCGTCCATAGTTACAATAGTGTTGTTGGTGAAAGATTTTGTGTACGAACTGTACTCTCAATTATGAGAAAATCGTTCAAATGGCTCTAAGCACTATGGGACTTAACATCTGACATCATCAGTCCCCTAGACTTTGAACTACTTAAACCTAACTAACCTAAGTACAACACACATCCATGACCGTGGCAGGATTCGAACCTGCGACCGGAGCAGTAGCGCGGTTCCGAACTCAAGCGCCAAGAACCGCCGGCCACAGCGGCCGGCCCTCTCGATTATATCCCATAAATGTTCGGTGGTATTCATATCGGGCTATCTGGGTTGCCAAACCATTCCCTCGAAATGTCCAGATTGTTCTTCAAATCAATCGTGAACAACTGTGGCCCGGTGACATGACATCGTTGATTGGAAACCTTAGGTCCATGAATGGTTGCAAATGGTCTCCAAGTAGCCGAAAATAACCATTTCCAGTCGATGACAGGTTCAGTTGGTCCAGAGTACCCAGTCCATTCCATGCAAACACAGCCCACACCATTATGGAGCCGCCACCAGCTTGCATAGTTCCTTGTTGACAACTTGGGTCCATGTCTTCGTGGGGTCTGCGTCACACTCGAACCCTACCATCAGCTCTTACCAACTGAAATCGAGTCTCGTCCAACTAGGCTACGGACGTCCAGTCGTCAAGGGTCCAACCGATACAGACACAGGCCCACGAGGAGCGCTGCAGACGATGTCGCGCGGATAGCAAAGGCACTCTCGTTGATCGTCTGCTGTCATAGCCCATTAACGCAAGATTTCGCCGCACTGTCCTAACGGATACCTTCATCATTCGTCCCACATTGATTTCTGTGGTTATTTCACGCAGTGTTGCTTGTCTGTTAGCACTAACAACTCTACGCAAACGCCGCTACTCTTGGTTGTTAAGTGAAGGCCGTCGGCCCCTGCGCTGTCCGTGATGAGAGGTAATGCCTGAAATTTGGTATTCTCGGCACACTCTTGACACTGTAGATCTCGGTATACTGAATTCCCCAACGATTTCCGAAATGGAATGTCCCATGCGTCCAGTTCCAACTAACATTCCGCGTTTCAGGGTCTGTTAATTTCGGTTGTGCGACCATAATCACGTCGGAAACCTTTTCACATGAATGACCTGAGTACAAATGACAGCTCCGCCAATGCACTGCCCATTTATATCTTGTGCACGCGGTACTACCACCATCTCTATATGTGCATATCGCTATCCCACGACTATGTCACCTCAGTGAAGATACTTAAGAAAAGAGAAGTACTGAATTGGAAAAACAGACATTTACGACTAAGAAAAACATTTTGAGTTTTTTTTTAATTTCGAAAAGTCGATTTCTTTACTTAAAACGTTCTCTGGGACGCCTAGCGTATTGCAATGTACATCCCAAGTTCGCCAGAAGCTCCGTTTTCGACCTACAAGACGATTTGTGAAAAAGTGTCTCCGAAAACGATTCACATCGGGAAAAATACTCGTAGTTTCAACGACGGCATAACGGGCATTATGGAAATTATGAACGTGCTGCACATTGCGATCGGACGAAAAATGTGTCGAGCGAGCAGAGCAGCGTATTGCAGAAGCTGCCAGGGAGGCCCGCCCGAGCACCATGTGTAGTGTCCCTTTTGCAATACTCACCATTATCGAGGTGAAACATAAATAAAAATGACTGTATGTGATTCAAAATGAATTACAAACACTGATTTATCATTGATTTAACTGTAAAAATATACAATATATATCGATAAATGCAGAAAAGACATTATTTTCAGTGTATGAGATTATAATGTGTAATTAATTAAAAGAAGTATTATCATCTCTGTAAGAATATAAAACACAATGCAATGTTCATTCTTCTGTCTAGTCTGTTTTGTTCTGTTCGTCCTGGTGTTAGCTGGAATAAGGTACGCAAGCTATTGTGCTGCGCTAGCATTTGTTTCTGTCGTAACGTAATTGCAAATATTTAATGGTGTAAACTGTGTCCTAGTAAGAATATATTAGTATAAAGTGATCTCCGTGTGTTATTTCAAGAACCTACGCCACATTTATCTTATGAAAAGAATATTTAATGAAAATTATTTAGCATGTTTCCAGCTGCTGCGGAGCGAGTAACAGTGATCTCTGATTGTTAACAATTAGCCGCCATTACGCGGTACATTTAAAAATATTTTTTCACAGCACAATGTCTGATAGCCGGAGCGGAAGAAATTATGTAAAAATATTCAGTGAGATTAATTTAAGTAATCCAGTGAAATAATTTTATTAAAACTTGTCTATTTTCTGTGATAGTAATACTACGCTATTGCATTTACAGTAATTTGTAAGGAGCCTGGCGCTCGATAAAACCAGATACAATACGTAATTGGCAACCTACGAAATTCATTATTTTGCTTGTTATATCTCTTTTGTATTGTTTTGAAAGCTAAAAGTAAAAACTAACTCCACTAAAAATCAGTAACAGATCACGATAAATCAAAGGACAAACAAATTTACTAGGAGAGTGTTGCCTCAAAATAAATAGTTACATTATTTTTTTAAGAGATATAATACATGGCCACGAAAAAGATCGAGGATGACCTTTTGGATGTGGAAGGATTGGTGTGTAGTCCAGGGATCGCTAACTAGAGGTATGTTGAACTTAACTTCAAAAATGTAACTAAAACTTTAAAAGCGTTTTTCTTGAAACCGTGCTTTTCAAATTGGCGGGAAACAAACTTGAGAACGGTACATACGATTTTGACTGGAATTTGATGCCACCATTCTAACCTGAATTCTCTGTCAGCGTACGTAGCCGTTTTGCGATATCTCCAAAAGTCTGTCTTCAGTGCACACTTTTGTCTCTATTTTGTGGGCAAAGATTAGTATTTTTGCTGACAGAAAAACTGATGTACATATATTTCTTTGTTACAGGTCCAATAGGAAGGTTTCGGGATTTCCCGCCGATGACCTACCTTCCATCTGCACCGGTTTCATCCACTTAGTGCAGCGGTTACAGTGGGACTCAGATGTGGATACAAAAATGATTTCTTAAAGAGAAAAGTGTATAGAATGAATCTATATCATAAAATTTAGCGTTACTTTTTATTTTACCTGAAGAGAAAATCACGAAAATCACTTATTTTTCATGCGTTCAAAGAAGGCTAACCCAACACGCAGCTATTATATGAATGTAGTCAGAAAATCATTTGTATGGCGTACACTGCTCTATGAAAGTTGGACTCTGGGTAAATTCGAAAGGAATCCAAGCTGCTGAAATGTGGATATAGCGGAAAACGAGTAGTACGCAAAAAAAAAATCCAGCCTGGAAGTTTTAAGGGACGTAAACAAAGAGAGAAGATTATTACAGGAAATGGAAAACAGAATAATAAAATTTATTGTAGATGCAATCGGCCAACACTTTCCTCATCAAGACTCTCGAAGGGAAAGAGCTGGGAAGGAATTGCTTTTAGGGTTTAACGTTCCGTCGACAGCTCGAATTACGAAAAGATGGGAAAGGAAATCGACCGTGCTCTTTGCTCTTTTCAAAGAATACATCGCCGCCTTTGCCCGGGGCAACTCACGGAAATCGCGGGAAGCCTAAATCTGGACGGCTGGTGGTGTTCGAACCGTCGTCCTCCCGAATGCGACTCCAGTATGCTAACCACTGCGGCGCCTCGCTCACTCACGAAGAAAGGAAGAGGGCGCCCTAGGAAGAAATATTCGGACGATATCGAGAAGAGGATAGAATGTGATAACTGCAGGGAACTGAAACGAACAGTCAGTGACAGAAGAAACCAGTTGCATGAAGAAGGAATTAGCCATCTATGAAGCAGTGTTGTCCAACAAAATTCTTAGTAATATGTCGGCCTTGTCACGTTAAACTATTCGTTAGAATTTTAAAATTTTATTTTTGTGGGGGTCCACAGCCTCAGCGTGTTTTGAAAATGGAAACACGGTTCAAGTAGGCTCTATTCTTTTTCTTATCGGTGCGGTCTGCCAATTTCAACATTGGGACATTTTCAAGCACGTATCGTAAGCTTCCAGCTTCATTTTACATTGTAGTACATCGATGGTATATGTGGACAGGAATACGTCTTACTTCCGTGCGTATGTGGCACAAAAACAATACAACGTCTATTAATCGACACCTGACACCACGCCCAACAAACGTAACCATGTATAATATTGTATTGTTTTTGTGCCACGCACAGATGTAAAACACACATACCAGCGATGTATTACAAGGTAAAATGAAGCAGGAAACTTGAGATACGTATTTGACAATGACCCAAGGTCGAAACTAGCCGATCCCACAGATAATAATACGGCCTACTTGGACCATGTTTTCATTCTAAAAATATTTGTTACTAGTTCTCAAAGTAGAAGACTGTGATATGCTTACTCCACGAAATATCTCTGACACCAGGGCAATGAGCTGTGAGTCATAATCATTACCATGAAAGCATCGAAAATTTAAGGAAAAAAGGGCTTATTTTAAAAAAAAAGTCGTTGGCGGACTGTGTCGTTAACGTGTTACGAAGGTCTGAATATTACACTAGCGTGTGCGACAGCCAACAGATTAACCTTACTGCAGAGAACGAACAGATGCGCACGTACCATCCATTTAGTCTTCTTCACCAGTACAGATGTGCTAATGCCCCAAGTAGAGTCAAATCATTCTCACCGCAAGCTTGCGTAGAAGCCTCCATTTCAAGGAAACGCTACCGGAGAAGTGTTAAAACGCGAAGCCTTGCAGCACGCAATAACCTGTCATACTTTCCACCTAAGACTCGTTGCAATACAGATGCAGTGCTTAGAGGATCGAGCTTGCAATATCCCTTTACCGTGATGTGCGCGTGAAAGATTGCGGGTCTATAAAAGAAAGTGTGTTTGTTACTTTTATGATTGTTAATTTACGTGACTGCATCTAAATGTAGCTCTTGTCATTGTTTTGTTGAAACACTGTAACAGACATTCAGGTAACACGCTGCTGTTTGTTCGCAGCTGTTTTAGGTTGCAAATTGCCAGTGTTATTTTAGAATGCAAAAACCGGCAATAACTCCTGGCAGGCAGAGATGATACACAATATACGTCGCAATTCAATTAAATAAAAACTTAACAAAGGGGATCATTATGCAAACTGCAGGTCAAAGCAATGATACGTGGAGCTCACATTCTCTATATACATTCCAGCACTCTGATACCACCTTGTCCATGAACAGAATAAAAACAAATAGGGTGACTACTGTGGCGCTTTTGATCTGGAACGTAACAGTAGTTATTTTCGGGACGGTGTGGCAGGAATTGAGTAACTCGTAAAACAACAGAAATTATCACGGCATTTATTGTACAGAAATGCAGCATCCCATTCTTTCGCAGCGGTTACACGAAACAGGAAATGTAAATTCAAATAATAAGAAATTTTAAGAGTCATCCGTTACAATTCTTAATCAATTGTGGGGCACATTAAACTAGTAGTAACGATAAACACACGCTCCAGACACGCAAGGAAAGGTTGAGGTACAACAATCTGAGGATGTCCTCAGTTATGCGACATACATCGGAGAAACGAATTGTTTTAGTAATACAGTGGCAGGATAGCCTACAAAAACAAACGTACTGCACCAGCCTTCGCTACGCTGATTCAACTAAACCGAGATACGCCGTCGGTGTGTTTGAATTTAAAATCATTTCAGACCTCGGCATCGCCCCTGGACTCTCGCATAGTAGAATCTGTTACGGCGTAAAGTCAGTCCGGCTCGGCATTCGGGAACGACAGAGAAGAAACGACTGTGAGAAGGGGTCAGCAAATCGCACGCTGACTGACCTCTCTCCAGGACGACAACGCAACAGCAGCGGCCCCTAGGTGAAGAGGACGTAAGCACCGCGCCCCACTGCTGGCTTTCAGATCCCCCCCTCCCCCATCTGCCCTTGGCTGTGATGTGTCATCTTCGTGCCAATTTTTTTGTGGAATGTTTCAATTGACTGTAAAGTGTTGTGCGTCGTTTCCGAAGTGTTGCGAACGGAAATCATACTGTTGCTGGTTGTGATTTTTATATCTCTTGCGAACAGAAACCAGACTGTCTACTATTTTACCTGTTATTAGCATCGCCACCCTTTGTTTTATGTTTTAACTTCCACAATTTTCCGCCATTTTAGAATTTAAGTCACCGCTTTTATCGCCTGCTTTTATGGTTTATTATCTTCTTCTTATGTTTTACAAATTCTGTAGGCTGAAAAGCGGCGCACTAAGCTGCTGGCAGCCCGGCCCCTTCGGGGGGAATTGGAGCTCAATAAAGGGGGGAAAAAAAAAAGACTGGTGGCAGCCCACTTCGAAAGCAGCTTCAACGTTAGCCACTTCGTTAGCCGACGCATTGTAGCCTATTTGATTATTAGTCTCTACGTAGCACAGTTAGAGATCAGCAGTCACTGTAGTTCAGTTGATTTCGTATGTCGTCCTTTGCGTGTGACACATCTGTGTAATCAAAGTTAAGTATTGGTAATTGTAACAAAACTCATTAATACGAGTTATTTGATTGTTTGTCTGGCGAACTGAATATGCATGATTCCCAGACACAACACAATCCACGTGGATTTTTAAACAAGGCAAATTCCCAGAATTTGATCAGTTGAATCATTGAGAAGAGGTCATGCTCACTTTTTTTAAAATTATGTTTACGCTAACATTGTTTGGTGCAACAACGGGTCATATCCCATCATCTGAAGAGCTAGTTACAGAAGAGATCAAATCCAGAGAGAAGTACGAAATTTGATATGTTTGTCGTCGTGGACTCAGAACTGGTAGCCTAACCGCTACAAAAGGTATTCTACCTCAGTGTGCTATTACGATAGCAAAACAAAAATGAAGTTTGAGATACTTACGTATCGACGCTTCATTTTCCGTAGAGATTCTCTGGAATTATTGAAGCCAGGCCGTTCATTCATGGACTCAATGTTTTCCAGTTACCACTGCTCAAAAGATGTAAGACAGATGTTCCTGTTAACCAAGCACGTAGTGGATCTGTTCCAGTAAACAAGAAAAACTAGATGAGGTAAAGAAGGTTCAACAGTACACATCTGACGAGCAGAAGCCATTTCACAACAGTATCTGTCAGTGGCCAGTGGAGGACGGACAAGAAGATAAAAGAAGAGTGAAACGTACCACCATTTTCTGCTTTGCTGTATTTTGATTGTGGTTGAATTTTGGGTACATCATGAATAAACTTGTATGCTCATAACACCCTCTTTTGTTGCTGTACTAAATATGATTGATATAAACTTGCATAACACAATCATTCCGCTGCAAACAGAACGCTAGAGAACGCTAGTTGCCTCTTCAACATCGTCAGGTTCGATCATCTCCAGTACATTCAGTTTGGAATACTGGCCACACTCGGTGCATAAAATACCATGTAATGATGTATATTCTTCCACCCTGTGGCCAGTTGCTACGTGTCAGTTCCACGACACCATGCTGAAATCCGTTGTCTAGTAAAGCAGTTTTTTATGTCCCTTGAAAAATGTAATGTTTAAGTCACGACTCCTTTTCCAACTCACTGGTTCAATTAACACTGCAGTTTGTACCAGACAGGCAAGCGAAATCCCTTCATTCAGAGAGCAGAAAGAGACGCTACGGGAATAATCTGTTTCTAAATGCCCAACACACTCATGGTTCATCACACAGTTAATTTAGTATTCTAACACAGGAAAAGGAGGCAAAATACTCCTTTAACATTTTAAAGAGGAAAGGGAAACGCTACTATCTGTAGTAATCACAGCGGACGCGATTCATCACGCAAAGAAATATCACAAAACCGAGAAGTTAAGTTAGCCATCTACAGTGGAATAACAAGCAAAACATTTCTGTAACATTTGAAGGAGAAAGGGAGGCATTGTGAAGGTCCCTACTCAATATGCAGTACAGAACCGACCTACGAACCACGTGTCTCAGCACGCAAAAAATGTATCACCCAAACTGAGCAATTAAATCAGCAGTATGCATGGAAATAGCTTGGAAAACACATCCGTGACATTTTTAAGAGAAAAGGAGGCACTACAAAGGCACATACTTGACCTGTAGCACTTATGGCCCATGACGCCGGTCTGACACAACAGAAGTGCCACTAAAACTGGACAGTTAAATCAGTAATATACACCAAATTGGCAAACAGAACGGATTCTATGAGAGAAAAGAAAATCTCACATCCGCAGTAGACGTACCAGCTTCTAGCAAATCCTCCAACAATGTAGCTAAACGAGCAGCGTGGCCAGAAACGAACAGCTCCCAGTCGACCTACCATCATGGTATGAGACATGAAGATTCGCCGGCCAGTGTGGCCGATCGGTTCTAGGCGCTTCAGTCTAGAACCGCGCTTCCACTACGGTCGCAGGTTCGAATCCTGCCTCGGGCATGGATGTATGTGATGTCCTTAGGTTAGTTAGGTTTAAGTAGTTCTAAGTTCTAGGGGACTGACGACCTCAGTTGTTAAGTCCCACAGTGCTCAGAGCCCGCCAAAAAGTGATTGAAACCGGTAATCACAAAAATAAAGGTTTCTTGCGGTCGAAACTGTTTATGTTCATTGCATTTATCTTACAGCTTCTTCTCAAGTTGGTTTCCAAAGTTTTGATGGTTAGGGCTCTCTAGGGCAGTGGTTCCCAACCTTTCTGAGACCATTGCCCCAGAGCGCAAACAAATATTAGCTAGAATGCCCCCCCCCCCTCCACCCACCTACCGTCCCGTCATCAGTGTTTGTACACACCAGATACTTGGCTTGCTTTTTTTACACCCAGAACTGGCAGTAATTTGAAGATTTCAAGCTGCAGATGCTTTCTGTGTGACCATTGCCAGTAATAATAATATTAATAATTGTAACTACAGGCTCCACAGCAATGTAGTGGCACTGTAAAGTTTCTGTTGTGCTGTGCTATCAATTTTTTCGTTTACTGTTGAGAATAACGAAGTAATTTCTGGTCTATTTCAGGAAGTCTCTACCGCTCGGAGAAGACAGATTCAGGATATTTACATAAATATGATACATATGCCTCAGTTTTTCTGTCATAGATGCATGGTACAAAGTACGTGAGTAGTGGGTAGACTATGTGAGAAAGACGTGCAATCACCATTTTGTATCACGCATTAATGCTGTACCTTGGAAAAAAATATAATTACTGGTAACTTAGATATTCAATATTACATTTTTACGAAAGTGAGATTATAGTAACGATTTTTTTAAATAATTTACTATCGTGATAAATCCTAACCAGTCGGTTTTATTCCTTAGAAAATTTCATGTTATCTCTCGTTGGTTAATTACCCACTGGTTGGGAATCACTGCTGCAGTGGCTGCACGAATGTTTATTTCCTGTGCTAATTTTTCTCTTCTAACTTCCAGTTCCTGTGGTGGACTGGTAATACGACGAGTTATACGGTATGTGGATTAGTGTCGCGCCACGCTGTATGGGCTACGTCGCATTTTACTGCGTCTTCTTTGCTCAGTATATAAATACTAAATTCATTTTCTATTTTTCTATTACCTGTTTCCTGTCTCCCCCTGTCTATAACTCCACATGTCTGAAATATCTGGTATAGGCTAAATCTCTGATGCTGCCACTGTTTTTAGATAAGCTAAGCTTTATCTACGCATAGGTAAGCAGCAGGTTCAATTAATTCATTGTTTCATTTGATTATCTCTCTGAAGGCATACGTTTGAAAGTCACGCAGCCCCTCCCGCCGGAGGTTCGAGTCCTCCCTCGGGCATGGGTGTGTGTGTTGTTCTTAGCATAAGTTAGTTTAAATAGTGTGTAAGTCTAGGGACCGATGTCTTCAGCAGTTTGGTCCCTTAGAAATTCACACTCCTTTTTTTTTTAAAGTCACCACGCTTCATTTAACATTCATTTATACTCTGTGCGGTCACACTAATGTGACCTCCACCTATGTTCGACGTCAACGTGCAAAAGTCACACACAGACAGCAGGTGGTAGCACTAGCAGTGGAGGGGGTATAAAGCGTGGCGGAGGGGCGCGGAAAACAGTGCAGTCGCTGCCGTCATGCGCAAACGGAGCAATTTATCTGACGTCCAATAGGGCACGATCATTCGCCTTCGGGCCAGGGAAGGCAGCATTTCCGAAACAGCTAAGTTTATAACCTGTTCGCATCCCGCACTAGTTGAAAGTATACCGTGCATGGCAAAATGGTGATACCCAAAACTAGTGCCAATGCAGCTGTGGTGCACCACAAGCCGTTGATGACTGGGGTGAACGACGGCTGCCGGCCGCTGTGACCGAGCGGTTCTAGGCGCTTCAGTCCGGAACCGCGCTGCTGCTACGGTCGTAGGTACGAATCCTGCCTCGGGCGTGGATGTGTGTGATGTCCTTAGGTTAGTTAGGTTTAAGTAGTTCTATGTCTAGGGGACTGATGACCTCAGCAATTGAGTCCCATAGTGCTCAGAGCCATTTGAACCATTTTGAACCTCAGATGTTAAGTCCCATAGCGCTCAGAGCAGCCATTTGAACCATTTGTTTGAACGACGGCTGCGGAGATGTGTACGGGAGAATAGACGTGCAACTGTTGAGCAGCTGACCGTCCAATGAACCAAGTGACTTCGAGCAGTGTCTCCTCAACGACCGCTAACCGAACACTGCTGCGTATGGGTCTCTGAAGCAGGGGCCTGGTTCACGCATCCATGCTGATAGCTGTTCATGGCGATGACAGCTGGAAATTGCTCGCTGATACCGCAACAGGACATCCACCACTGAGTGGAGACAGGTGGACTTTTTTGGATGAATCACGTTTTATGTTCTATCAGACAGGTGGCCGATGCCGTATACTGAGTGAAACTGCTGAAAGCAAACACTCTGCAACGATCGTCGGAAGGGTGAAAGACTATCGTTAATAAAGTAAGAGATCCTGGCAGGGGACGCCAAATGAAAAGCTTGTACTTACGTTTCTAATCTAGACTGTAATAATAAAACGGGAAGGAACTGTTAATCAGAAGTCAGGGAGAAGTTGTGATCTATGACACTAGATTTATTCATTATTAACATTAAAAGACAACAAAAATGACGAAAGAAACATTACACAAACTTTTTTTATTTAATACAAGCTTTTACTATCATGGGGTCTACGGTGTACATAGTGATCACCTGGAGATCGACACACGACACTAACCAGAAGTCTGATAGCTTTATCTGACTTCATACATGTGAATCCGGGTTATGGCACAAAACTACGACACCACCAAGCATCTATACTATTCAAAAATAAAAATATGGTTCGAAAGAACAGGGTGCTGAGAAACATATATTAGGGCCCTACGCCGCAGCAGCGAATACTTTACCCTCCTGCTGCGACGATGCGTTCGGCGACTGAAGTCGTGAACGTCGGCAATCTGTTATTAATGGCGCGTTCCCGAAAAATGTAAGTACGTGGTCTCGCGTTCGGTTAATTCGGAACGCAGGTACTCCCCTATGAGCCTCTGAAACCCCGGTGGATTTCAGTGTGCAGGTGGATCCGTTTGCTGGTCTGCCAAACCAATTTGATTCTGTGCCACGACTGTGAGGGAATATGTCAAATGTTTGGATGGCCGACTCAAGACAACTAAGCACACCCACGCTTCACTCGTTGTGAGCGTGATCATACAAGCAGTACCTCTGACCATTCAGAAGGTGACTGGCACAGGCTCTAAGTGGCAAACTAGCAAAGGACACAAGTCTCACCGTTTAGGTAGAGACCTGCAGTTCTTTACTAGCTAAGCGCCAGTACAAGAGTGACTTCTTCCTTTCTGCTTGCTTCCTCCTCAGTTCGGTACCAAAAGCCCATTTACATTTTAGACTCCCCCCCACTTTCGCACAAGCCAATCATGAGCTGGACCCCGGCATTCTTAGCTGGGAGAGCGGCCTTTGCTCTGCAAACACCGATTTGACCAATCGGAGACTTTAAAGTTAATTTTCGAGAGGAAAAAAGATTCAGCTTCGCAGCCTCTTTCCCACGCATTTGCCGTGTCTTTTGCTAACATAATGCTCAGGATGGAAGCACAGCCCTCCATAAACAGCTTGTTATCTTCCCTGTTGTGTCCATTTCAAAGTTTCCAAAGAACGAGCATAAACTCGCTAAAAGCCTCGTGCTTTCAAAAATATGTTTTCAAACAGAGTCTGGAAGTCTGGGCGCCAGTCGCCCTGTCCCACGGAAATTCGCAGAACGTTCACAGTTCTTTTGTCAGCTTCCTCCCTAACAAGGTCCCTTCCTCTGCTTTATTTCCGGTCTACAATGCGCTGGCCAGTGCAGCGGCGAGTTCTCAGCGCTAGTCTGTATACCTGGACGCGCGTGCCTCCCGTCCGGCGCCAACTAAATGTGTCTTCACAATGAGAGTGCGGAACTCGGCCATCCGGAAATGCCTCCACACGTTCTGCAGAAAAAACGCGCTTTGCTGGGTCCACCATTGCCGCAGCTTTTACTGCACTCGTTTAAATTGGCACCCTGTTCCTTTGAACGCAAGTACTGTCATTCCTTCCCTAGAGCGCGCAAACAAAACCATTAACTACTGCCCACCATTTCATCATAATGTATGAAGCCAAATCGCAGAAAAGATCATATTCCTTAAGAACATGAAGTGGCATAACACTGAATCAGAAGTGAGAGTGCCCTGCAATCTTTCAAGGGTGCAGGCTGCAGACCATTCACTGGGTCATCTCGTTATTCTGTAGGCCACAATGGATCAAAAGAAGTCTGCAGGTGTCCATGGGGACTATGCTCACTGGTACATGCAGTCTGTTTTTCTTCGACACGATGGCATCTACCAGCAGGACAACACAACATGTCACACAGTTCGCAGTGTACGTGTGAGGTTCGAAGAGCAGCAGGATGAATCTACCGTACTCTCCTGGCCACCAAATACCCCAATTTAAAGCCACCCGAGAATCTGTGGGACCACCTCGATCAGGCTATTCGCGCCATGGATTCTCAACCGAGAAACCTTGGCACAGCTGGCCACGACACTGGAGTCGGTATGGCTGGACATCCCTGTCGATACCTTCCAGAATCTCACTGACTCTCTTTCTGCACGTTTCGGTGTTCCGCGCTGCAAAAGGTGGCTACTCAGGCTTGTGGCAGGTGGTCACATTAGTGTATTTCTTCTTATGTCAACGGTTAATAGGATCCGTGTTGGGGCATGAAGGAATCGACAATTTGGTAATGGAAGAATTGTCAAGGAACAAACACTGTAGGTGAATTTCTTTGAATGAATGGCTGCTAACAGTACATCATTCCTTGAACCCAATTTAGATAGTTCGCACTGATGCACAAAGCAATGGGGCAACTTCATTCACGGCGTGCAGATGGGCGAGTCCAAACACAACAGCTCCTTTTCGCCACTCTGTGATACCATGTTGTAAGGTGCCTCTTACGTGAGGAAGACATTTTTACCAGTTTTAATAAATTATTGTCTCTTATTGATATATTCACGATAGTTAGGCCGTGGCCGGCCATGACTCGGTGAGCATTTCCCACGCTAGCTGGCTAGGTGACGAAGCGACCGTATGTCGCGCGTAGTAGGGTGGGGCTCGGCGCTGGACCGTAGCAACAAGCGTCAGCCTGGGAAATATACATGACGGGAAGTACCGCCATCTTGGCGACAAAGTCACCGATTTTGTTGATTTATTTTTAATAATTAAAGTCATTTATGACAACATGAATACTAGGAGGAGCCTCTGGAGGTTTAAAACTATTTATCATAATATTGCCTCGTTAAAATTCACACCCATTCATCGACAAATGCATATCTTAGTAAGTACGAACTTGATCGGAAATCCACGAACTGTGACGAAACTACTAAGAGATACGGACTGCGCGCCTAAGCCGGCAGTCGGCGTCAAGAGCTCTTCCTGTCTTGTTCGATGGTAGCCATGCTCTCGGTTACGAGTAGTTTGGGACATGAGTGTTTCATTATTGATGAAATAGGAATAGGCCGGCCAGTGTGGCCGTGAGGTTCTTGGCGCTTCAGTCTGGAACCGCGTGGCCGCTACGGTCGCAGGTTCGAATCATGCCTCGAGCATGGATGTGTGTGATGTCCTTAGGTTAGTTAGGTTTAAGTAGTTCTAAGTTCTAGGGGACTGATGACCACAGATGTTAAGTCCCATAGTGCTCAGAGCCATTTGAACCATTTGAGCCAAATAGGAATAAAAGTGATATTACGGCATTCTGAATGTTAATTTCGAGTAAACAGATACCCCAAAGTTGACCGACAGCATTTTCAGATAATTCGCTTCCACCGACATAGACATCAAAATGCGCCAATGAAGAATCTGCACGGGACGACATTTACGAGAGCTGCACCGCGCACAGGTAGGAGGAAATCCGACGACACGACCCACCAAGGCGGATCAAGGAAGGTCCGACTTACACTCGCAAATTCCCGGTGGAAAGGCTGACCAGTTATACTGTACGTCACATATATAGCACCCTCTACGGACTCGCGGCTAAGCTGAGTAATAACAGTATCAGTTTAGAAGCGAGGGTATCTTGCAATATTACTGCCCTGATTGGGTACAACTGAGGGGCATACCACACACCACTTTACTGCCATTACTTACGTCAGCAATGGAGGACGCCATGAGCGCTCTTGCCAGTTCTATACCACACACAGCGCTCCACAAACGATCAGTGTATGTGTTGTGTACATAGTTCCGCGTAGTGAGCGCGTACACAACTTTCCCACTAGAGCGCGCCCCGCTAAGCACAACAGCGCAGGCACAGCGTTCGTCCGTCTCCGCACTACGAGATGGCGCTGCCATAGAGACGGACCAAATTCTGCTTCCGCCGATCCGCGTATTAATATGTAACGCAGTCAATGAGATTGCTGCTAACGTAGAACCTTTTCTCCTCGCGGATCGCACTCGCGCAGTGATACCTGAACGCGCGAGGTATTATAACGAGTGTACTGACCTCTGATAGTCAGTCTGCATTAGTCTGCGTTAGTCTGCCTTAGTCTGCATTAGTCTGTAGTCAAGTTTCAGTCTGCACCTAATAAGATTATCATATTCCTGTACATAGCCATGAAGAGAAATGTATAGACATTTTGTCAAGTATCAGAGATACATGTGAGAATAAGATTAACGTACCAAGACCAAAGGAACTTCAGATTGTCAATTGTAAACAGCATCCAGGATCAAGTTACGAAATGTCTATGATTTTTATTATTTTAATAAATGTGTGTGAAAATTAATCAAGTTCTGTTTAAAGTTGGTCACCGTCAATCTGCTACTCTAAGCGTGCAAGTGGCATTTGTATCGTCTGACCTAACGGCAGAAGATAAACACGCCACGATAAGACCACGAGACATATTGCTGACACTCACCTACTTCGTTAGAGCGACAAGTCAAATAATCTGATGGTGTGTGTACCGAAGGTCTTACAGTACGCACACCACAGTAGGTTTTAAGGGGACGACTAATGGAGATCTTATGGTTTTGAGAGTTCACGTCCACGGGTCTAGGATTTGGCTCACAGCACAATCGTACGTCCACGGGTCTAGGATTTGGCTCACAGCACAATAGTAAGTTTTCCGGAGGCAGTGGTTTGTCACTCGCTGCGGATTAAAAGAGACGCGAGTGTGCGGTGCGGCGACCTTTAAACAAAGCGGGCGGAGGCAGCGGCAGCGGCAGCGGAGCATCTGGTGCTGACGTCACGAGGTGTCCCGGCGCCGCCCTGCGCGGCTCGGCCCGGCCGCTGGCAGATCGATCGCCGGCGGGGAAGGGGCGAGGAGAGGAGGGGGGGGGGGCGGAGGCCGATAGGGGCGGGGAAGGGCGGGGAGGGCAGGGCGGGGCGGCGCTGCCCTTCCGGATGGCCCCGGTACGGTCGCTGCCACGCCGGAAGTGGCCGGCTCGACGGAACGGGGTCAGCCGAGCAGCAGCATCAGTGGACCTGTGAGAGGGGGGCGGGGGGCAGGGGGTCGGAGCGTCCTAATCCACTGCTCCCGCAGAATAACCGCTTCTGATCGCGTCCTTCTATGTCCTTGCGACAACTATCGCATCAACATAGAAGCTATTGCGGCTATTCTTGGCTAAATTGAGACAGTCGACAGAAGGAAAATAATAATTCACTAAGCGAATATAGATTCAAAAGTCAAGCTTCATAGTTAGAGGTTCAAGTGTTGAATAAGTACCTCCATTACAATGACAACAATTCAAAAACACGCGAACGTGGTAATCATAGTAGGTTCTTAATTGAAATTTACAGAATTGTGGTGGAATATACACAGAATTAGTTTCTTGACCGCGGCTACGCCCGCCTACACATATGTCACATACATTTCACAACGGCAACTGTCTACTGTCCACTATTCTAGGACGTGCGACCACAGAGAGGTTGTGGTATTCAGCAATGTGGAATGATTGGTTGGTTAATTTGGGGAGGGAACCAAACAGCGAGGTCACCGGTCCTATCGGGTTAGGGAAGGATGGGGAAGAAACTTGGCCGCGCCCTTCCAAAGGAACCATCGCGGCATTTTCCATTTATTATTTCCATAGTACCTTCATTTCCGCAGTGCCTTTATACTAACAATGAGTAACGTAGACATCAGATTGCTTCAGGTATTTCTGAGTAAGACTTTTATGACAGTCTCTTTCACCCCCATCCTAACCGACAGGAATATCTTACTGACACAATAATTTTTTCCAAACAGCGAGTGATACGCCAGTCTACTGCCTGGCTTGACGCGGCCCGCCACGAATTCCTCTCCTGTGCTAACCTCTTCATCTCAGAGTAGCACTTGCAACCTACGTCCTCAATTATTTGCTTGATGTATTCCAATCTCTGTCTTCCTCTACAGCTCCCTCTAGTACCATGGAAGTCATTCCCTCATGTCTTAGCAGATGTCCTATCATCCTGTCCCTTCTCCTTATCTGTGTTTTCCACATATTCCTTTCCTCTCCGATTCTGCGTAGAACCTCCTCATTCCTTACCTTATCAGTCCACCTAATTTTCAATATTCGTCTATAGCACCACATCTCAAATGCTTCGATTCTCTTCTATTCCAGTTTTCCCACAGTCCATGTTTCACTACCATACAATGCTGTACTCCAGACGTACATCCTCAGAAATGTCTTCCTCAAATTAAGGCCGGTATTTGATATTAGTAGACTTCTCTTGGCCAGAAATGCCTTTTTTGCCATAGCGAGTCTGCTTTTGATGTCCTCCTTGCTCCGTCCGTCATTGGTTATTTTACTGCCTAGGTAGCAGAATTCCTTAACTTCATTGACTTCGTGACCATCAATCCTGATGTTAAGTTTCTCGCTGTTCTCATTTCTACTACTTCTCATTACCTTCGTCTTTCTCCGATTTACTCTCAAACCATACTGTGTACTCATTAGACTGTTCATTCCATTCAGCAGATCATTTAATTCTTCTTCACTTCCACTCAGGATAGCAATGTCATCAGCGAATCGTATCATTGATATCCTTTCACCTTGTATTTTAATTCCACTCCTGAACCTTTCTTTTATTTCCATCATTGCTTCCTCGATGTACAGATTGAAGAGTAGGGGCGAAAGGCTACAGCCTTGTCTTACACCCTTCTTAATACGAGCACTTCGTTCTTGAGCGTCAACTCTTATTATTCACTCTTGGTTGTTGTACATATTGTACATGACCCGTCTCTCCCTATAGCTTACCCCTACTTTTTTCATAACCTCGAACAGCTTGCACCATTTTATATTGTCGAAAGCTTTTTCCAGGTCGACAAATCCTATGAAAGTGTCTTTATTTTTCTTTAGCCTTGCTTCCATTATTAGCCGTAACGTCAGAATTGCCTCTCCTAAAGCCAAACTGATCGTCACCTAGCGCATTCTCAATTTTCTTTTCCATTCTTCTGTATATTATTCTTGTAAGCAGCTTCGATGCATGAACTGTTAAGTTGATTGTGCGATAATTCTCGCACTTGTGAGCTCTTGCCGTCTTCGGAATTGTGTGGATGATGCTTTTCCGAAAGTCAGATGGTATGTCGTCAGACTCATACATTCTATACACCAACGTGAATAGTCGTTTTGTTGCCACTTCCCCCAATGATTTTAGAAATTCTGATGGAATGTTATCTATCCCTTCTGCCTTATTTGACCGTAAGTCCTCCAAAGCTCTTTTAAATTCCGATTCTATACTGGATCCCCTATCTCTTCTAAATCGACTCCTGTTTCTTCTTCTATCACATCAGACAAATCTTCACCCTCATAGAGGCTTTCAATGTATTCTTTCCACCTCTCTGCTCTGCATATACAGTGGAATTCCAGTTGCACTCTTAATGTTACCACCGTTGCTTTTAATGTCACCAAAGGTTGTTTTGACTTTCCTGTATGCTGAGTCTGTCCTTCCGACAATCATATCTTTTTCGATGTCTTCACATTTTTCCTGCAGCCATTTCGTCTTAGCTTCCCTGCACTTCCTATTTATTTCATTCCTCAGCGACTTGTATTTCTGTATTCCTGATTTTCCCGGAACATGTTTGTACTTCCTCCTTTCATCAATCAACTGAAGTATTTCTTCTGTTACCCATGGTTTCTTCGCAGCTACCTTCTTTGTACCTATGTTTTCCTTCCCAACTTCTGTGATGGCCCTTTTTAGAGATGTCCATTCCTCTTCAACTGTACTGCCTACTGCGCTATTCCTTATTGCTGTATCTATAGCGTTAGAGAACTTCAAACGTATCTCGTCATTCCTTAGTACTTCCGTATCCCACTTCTTTGCGTATTGATTCTTCCTGACTAATGTCTTGAACTTCAGCCTACTCTTCATCACTACTATATTGTGATCTGAGTCTATATCTGCTCCTGGGTACGCCTTACAATCCAATATCTGATTTCGGAATCTCTGTCTGATATGATGTAATCTAATTGAAATCTTCCCGTATCTCCCGGCCTTTTCCAAGTATACCTCCTCCTCTTGTGATTCTTGAACAGGGTATTCGCTATTGCTAGCTGAAACTTGTTACAGAACTCAATTAGTCTTTTTCCTCTTTCATACCTAGTCCCAAGCCCATATTCTCCTGTAACCTTTTCTTCTACTCCTTCCCCTACAACTGTATTCCAGTCACCCATGACTATTAGATTTTCGTCCCCCTTTACATACTGCATTACCCTTTCAATATCCTCATACACTTTCTCTATCTGTTCATCTTCAGCTTGCGACTTCGGCATGTATACCTGAACTATCGTTGTCGGTGTTGGTCTGCTGTCGATTCTGATTAGAACAACCCGGTCACTGAACTGTTCAGAGTAACACACCCTCTGCCCTACCTTCCTATTCATAACGAATCCTACACCTGTTATACCATTTTCTGCTGCTGTTAATATTACCCGATACTCATCTGTTTTCTAGTGTAGTGATATTTCTGATGTGTCACTGTCTTCCCCCCCCCCCTCCCCCCTCCTCTTAGCCTCCTTCCATCCTTACGGTGAACTGTCATTAGTACTCATTAATTAAAGCTTACGGGCTGAATTGCCGTGGTCCATATATAAAACTTCTTCTCCTTCCTGACGTTTCGTTGCCTACTGTGAGCAACATCTTCCGAGGTGAGTCGGCGACTCACCTCGGAAGATGTTGCCCGCAGCAGGCATCGAAACGTCAGGAAGGAGAAGAAGTTTTATATATGGACCACGGCAATTCAGCCCGTAAGTTTTAATTAATGAAGACGCCGGCCGTGAAAGCTTACATGTTATGATTATCATCACTACTGTTACCAATGAACCTAGTGCCCAAAAAATACGGTTTCGATACGGTACCACTGTGGGTAGTTACCGAAAAAATTCTAGATTGCAAACCGAATGAATTGTCGCAGACACTTTCTGCAGCAAAGAACTTACGCACATTGCACCTGCAGGGGTTACGATGCAATCTGCCAAGCACAGGAATCGTGCAGGAACTCCAATTGGATAGGCGGCGCACTGTGTTCAAATGGTTCTAACGACTCTGAGCACTATGGGACTTTACATCTGAGGTTATCAGTCCCCTAGAACTTAGAACTACTTAAACCTAACTACATCTACATATACGTGATTACTCTGCTATTCACAATAAAGTGCATGGCAGAGGGTTCAATGAACGACCATCATGCTGTCTCTCTACCGTTCCACTCTCGAACGGCACGCGAGAAAAACGAGCACTTAAATTTTTCCGTGCGAGCCCTGATTTCTCTTATTTTATCGTGATGATCATTTCTCTCTATGCAGATGGCTGCCAACAGAATGTTTTCGCAATCGGAGGAGAAAACTGGTGATTGAATCATCATGAGAAGATCCCGTCGCAACGAAAAACGCCTTTGTTTTAATGATTGCCACTCCAATTCACGTATCATGTCTGTGACACTATCTCTCCTTTTTCGATGTCGTCCGTCAGTCCCACCTGATGCGGATCCCACACCGCACAGCAATACTCCAGAATAGGGCGGACAAGCGTAGTGTAAGCAGTCTCTTTGGTAGACCTGTTGCACCTTCTAAGTGTTCTGGCAATGAATCGCAGTCTTTGGTTTGCTCTACCCACAATATTATCTATGTGATCGTTCCAATTTAGGTTATTTGTAATTGTAATCCCTAAGTGTTAACTCGAATTTACAGCCTTCAGATTTGTGTGACATAACGCGTAATCGAAATTTAGCTGATTTCTTTTAGTACTCATGTGAATAACTTCGCACTTTTCTTTATTCAGGATCAATTGGCTCTGAGCACTATGGGACTTAACGTCTGAGGTCATCAGTCCCCTAGAACTTAGAACTACTTAAACCTAACTAACCTAAGGACATCAGACACATCGAAGCCCGAGGCAGGATTCGAACCTGCGACCGTAGTGGTCACGCGGTTCCGGACTGAAGCGCCTAGAACCGCTCGGCCACAGCGGCCGGCGAGCACTGTGTGCATCACAGTAAGTGAGAACTATTTTTTCAGTGGCTCAAGAGAGGACTTCAATAAGCAGCTCTAAAATTTTTTGATCATTTGCTCGATAACATACAATGTCCGAAAGGGAGCGAAGCAGGTTTTCAATCTAATTTAAAATCATTTCCCCTGCAGAACTACTACTTCACTGACGAATTTCTGCGTAAAGGCTGGTAGCCAGTAAAAGAACACCTGTTTTCAAGTATAGCTGGATGAGAAGGAATAAAATGATAAAGTGTTAATTAATGTTAACACTAATCACGTATACATATCCTGTCAATATACATAACCTCTAAACTGATTCGTTTCGCATCGTTTCGATAAAAGAATAGTTCAAATGATCTATGGAACATGTAACTAACTAACTAACTCATCCCAACCCTATAGGAGGTAGGTGGTTCTTACCTCCGTAGTGCTTCTTCGTGGGTAGTAAGTGATAATAAGCGATTTGTATTTGCCATTGAACATAAAAAAAAGAATGTTAGTAAATTACCGCTACGGTCGCAGGTTTGACTCCTGCCTCGGGCATGGATGTGTGTGTCGGCCTTAAGGTAGTTAGGTTTAAGTATCTTCTGGTAAACCTTCCGGGATGTAAGGTCGTGGTCCATGAAACTCTTCGGCTCCTAACGTTTCGTCCAGAGCTGCGCTGGACATCTTCAGAGGGGTGTTTCTCCTCCGGTGAGTCTTGCCGACTGACGGGTCGGACGTCTGAGAGCGACTTATATATCGTAAAAAAGTGGGCGTGACCAGAGTTACACGTGATATGTAGAGATAATCTTTGTCAGAGATAAAACTTAACTATCGATCGTAATCTCGTCACGGATAAAACTGTCTAGCAATTCTGTAGTGCTGCTGTCCAAATATCACTGAGTTTCATGGTCTCTTCCTTCCGATTAAAATTATCCCTATGTTTATATATTTCAATTGCTTCTCTACAAAGCCGTGGGTGATAGTTCGTCGTCGTAGATAAAATTTTTGTTTCGGAAAACCTCACTTGATGATTTCCTGACTGAAAAGCGTGTTCTGCTACAGCCGATTTATCTCTCTGAAGATGTCCAGCGCAGCTCTGGACGAAACGTTAGGAGCCGAAGAGTTTCATGGACCACGACCTTACATTCCGGAAGGTTTACCAGAAGATATGTCATCCGGTCGTGAAAGCCTTCATACTAGGTTTAAGTAGTTCTAAGTTTTAGGGGACTGATGACCTCAGATGTAAAGTCCCATAGAGCTCAGAGCCATCTGAACCACTGTGACAACGCAAGTTATGTTTGCTTTAAATACACGTTGTAACGGTCGTGAGCGTTAATTACGCTTCGGAATGGACGTGGTGCGTTGATGTTAGTTAAGAATGCCTTCAAAGTGACAATGATGCCACTATCAACATCTCACTGAGTCTGAAATGGGGCTACGACGAGTTAAATATTCCTTCTGCGATACTGCAGAAAGACTTGGTAACAATGTAGCCACGGTACCTGATTACTGGCAGGGCTGGACACGCGAGTATACTTTCGCAAGAAGACCGGGCTCGCTCACATACTGCTGTTGTAACCCTACATGCTCTAGAGAATGTCGACATGTTGCCTTCTCCTGCTCGATCACCAGTATCTAATCGAGCACATATGGGACATCATCGGACGACAACTCAAGGGTCATCCACAAACAGCATTAACCGCCTGTGTTTTGACTGACCTAGTGCAAAAAGCCTGAAACTCCATCCCAGAAACTGACACCCGGCATCTGTACGACGCAATGCATACTCGTTTGCACGCTCGCATAACATTCTAGCGGTTAAATCGGTTATTAATGTACACGCGTACCAGCATTTCATATTTGCAACGGCTTATAGCGCGCTTACATTAATCTGTGATCTTGTAAGTTTTATCATCTTAAATATGTTACCTAGACAAATGTATTCCAGAAATGTCATTACTCTACATTAATTTTTTTTTTGATGTTGCATTTTTTTCCGTCAGTTATTTGACAACAGTGACGAATTCATAGATTTTGTCTTAATTTATTCCAACGATTTTACATCATCCAGCCATGTGCCGTAAATATTTTATGACCCACATGACGGTCCGTGGGCGGAAAGTGGTTGTTCAATAAAGAAACTGAATCAGCAGCTCTTGGTGGTAAATGATAACTTTTTTTCAAGTAAGTTATTTTATTCTGATATGTAGTTTACTCTTCTAAAATTTGATTCCCAAATTGCCCTGCATACCATTCAAAAAATGCACTCAACAGACAAAACAGTTCAGAATGTACACAAAACGCTTCACGCTAGGTACCAGGCCACTTGAAACAAGGAAAAAAAGGACTCTTGTAACGTAGTTTTCGGAGTTATTATTCGACCCGGAATGTAATTTAACGCGTGACTTAAAATTATGGAGCAGTAAACCGTTTTAAGGGTTGAGATGTGCACGAATCTCAGTGCGATTTTCAAAGGCATTCCGAAATGCGGGAGCATTTTTTCAGACCATATGGTGAAGTTTTCGCACCCAGATTACTGTTAAGATTACACTGTTGGCTAGTTAATCGTTGCAAATAAGCTCGTAAGACAAACTATCACACGTCCCATTAAAAGAGCAAAATGGTCACTTTGGGCACTGTTTATGGTGTAGAAATGCCAAGAAGCCAACATGTGACCTCCCACCGCTAACTTGAATGAGTCCCAAGCAGGTTTCGTCAATTGCTAGCCCACTTCTCTCCGGAGATGTACACATGCCTTCCGTGATACCACCGTTCCCTTGTAGGGTTCTCTAAACGTTATCTGCGCTGGCCAATGAGGAGTCTCGTTGCCGTTTGACGTCACAGCCAGGAAGGCGGGGTCTCACTGAGAATGCTGGTTAACTTGCGAGACAAAACGTAATGCTACACATCCCCCGGTTGCTCTGCGATCTTTCTCGAGCTGCCAAAGGATTTCCTTTCTACACCTCAATGATCTGAAGAACATGAAAGCAATTCGCAGCGCACAATCCACCATATTTTTGTTGGTACCCTTGCGGAGTTAAGGACTGAATATTTCACCTCAAATATCTTCTAGTTAATGAAATATACTGATAATCTATTTTCCACCGTGACGAATACTCGACAGGATTCTGCAAGTTAACAGAGTTCTCAGAGCTTCAGAGCTGATATGGTTCCAAAAACTGGAATAGTTCTGTTTGAAAAAATTGGGCTGATTCCTTTTATGAGCCGCTTGAAACTGCCCAAGACGGAAATAAATTATGTCTTACACGTTTCAATAGATATTTGAAATGAAAAGTTCACGAAATCATTCTGAATGGGGTCTAGAAGAAACAGATGGTACACTGTGCGCTATGAAATGCTTTTGTATTCGTAAGATCACTGAGACATGCATATAAAATCCTTCGGCAAGGTTCAGCCCCAGCCATTCATGATTGCAAATGGATTGCGGTGTAGAATTCCGCCGAAATGGCAACAGAAGTGGCGATTAATTTTCCTCAGTCCTTTTTTAACCTTTTTGATTCTTCAGAAAAGTGACACCAGTTCACGTTTTCTGTAACACCTACATTTCACTTGTTGCCGTGCTAAAATTTGCTTCTTTTACCAAAAGAGAACAGAGTTTAGAAACTGCCTATTGGCTTCTGTCTCGGGTTCTTCGGCCGACGTTCATCTAATGATTTTTCTGACGTTTCGCCAGCACGAGTGGCTGGCATTGTCAAAGCTTCACCCTCCATTGCCGGTGGTGAACTGGAGCCGAGCTCGCGGGCGCAGGCTATATGTACCTGGCGCGCCAACGTCCGAGGGCTTCTCCGCGGTCATTTCCGGTGCGGTTCTCCTCTTGCTACCTGCGACGGTCGTTCGCTGCAGTACGGGAAGCCAGGATCCGTTGACCTTAAGGCTTTCCTCTTTCTTGTTCAAACTGTTCGCGTGTTTTTGTATTTCTACAGCTTCTCTGAACAAGCGCGTGTGATAATGCTTCTCTACAGCCAGAACTTCCGTGTCGGCGAATTTTATTACGTGGTCGGTCTCATTCAGTGCGTGCTCTGCCACGGCCGATTTCTCCACCTGTCCCAACCTGCAATTTCGCTTATGCTCTTTGATCCTGGTGTTGATGGATCGTCCAGTCATTTCGACATAAACTTTTCCGCATGTGCATGGTATACGGTACATTCCCGACATTGCAAGTGGGTCTCTTTTCTCCTTCGCCGATCTAAGACACTCTTTGATCTTCCTTGTCGGTTTGAAAATCGTCTTTACGCCATGTTTGCGCAATATACGGCCGATTCCGTCCGACACTCTGGGAATGTTTGGCAGAAAAATCATTAGATGAACGTCGGCCGAAGAACCCGAGACAGAAGCCAATAGGCAGTTTGTCAACAAGTGGCCACGAAAGCCTCAACAATTTTGTAGAGTTTAGAAAGATTCACCTCGCCATCACTATGGTGAAGTAGAACTTGCAATGGAATCCTAAAATAGTGTATTATTAATCTAGCAACTGAGGGCAAGACGATCAATAGTTCATAAAAAAGCCCATTCTCTGGGTAAAAATAAACATTTCTTCACTTATGTTGTTGAAAAACCTACAGCAGTTCTCGTTTCACAGGCTATAGCTGAGTCATAAAATATGATTATTCCATTGAAAAGATCTATATTTACTTGTATATCATGGTAGATAGCCAAGTTTCGCATGTTAACCATATGTACGGTCGCAGGTTCGAATCCTGCCTCGGGCATGGATGTGTGTGATGTCCTTAGGTTAGTTAGGTTTAAGTAGTTCTAAGTTCTAGCGGACTGATGACCTCAGATAGTCCCATAGTGCTCAGAGCCATTAACCACATGGCAAAATACTCTCCTCTTTGCATTTTATCATTTTCTAAATACTCGTTTCGAGATACACTGATCAGCCACAACATTATGACCACCTACCAAATAGCCGGTATGTCCGCCTTTGGCACGGATAACAGCGGCGACGCGCCGTGGCATGGAAGCAATAAGGCCTTCGCGGTCGTTGGAGGGAGTTGGCTACCCACCTGCACACACAAGTCACCCAATTCCTGTACATTCAGGGCAGGGGGGCGACGAGTTCTGACGTCACGTTCGATCACGTTGAGTCCGGTTGGGTTCAGATGTGGCGATCTGGGAGACCAGCACATCAATTGGAACGCGCCACTGTGTTCCTCGAACCACTCCATCACACTACCGGCTTTGTGACATGGCGCATTACCTTGCTGAAAAATGGTAATGCCGTTGGGAAACACGATCGTCGTGAAGGAGTGTACGTGGTCTGCAACCGATGTACGACACTCGTTGGCCATCTTGTTGCCTTGCACGAGCTCCACTGGACCCATGGATGTCCACGTGGACGTTCCCCAGAGCATAATGGGGCCGCCGCCAGCTTTCTCCGTCTCGCACTGTAGGTGTGAAGGAGCTGTTCTCCTGGAAGACGATGGATTCGCGCCCTCCCATCGACATGATGAAAAAGGTATCGGGATTCATCAGATGATGCAACCTTCTAACACTGCGCCAACGTCGAGTGGCTATAGTCACGTGGCCATTTCAGTCGTAGTTACCGATGTCGTGGTGTTAACATTGGCACGTGCATTGGTCGGTTGCGGAGGGCCATTGTTGGAAGTGTTCGGTGCACTGTGTGTTCAGACACACTTGTGCTCTGCCGCAGTTCGCCGCCTGTGCTGTTTTACCAGTTTGCCCAGCTTACGACCTTCGACTTCTGTAATGATGGATGGCCGCCGGACCCCTGTATACGGTTTCATCGTCATTTTGTTCATATTGAAGATACTCTCCACAGCACTCCTTAAACACCCAACAAGTCGTGCAGTTTCCAAAATGTTTGTGCTGATCATCCAGGCCATCACAATCTTCCTTTAGTCAGATAGATCGCGCGCCTTCCCCATTCTACACACAGACAGCACACTCACTGATATTACATGCACCGTGCATATCTAACAGTCGTCCCACCCCTGGTGTAGCTACTATCGACTGGACAGGTCGGTGGTCATAATACAGGGTGATTCAAAAAGAATACCACAACTTTAGGAATTTAAAACTCTGCAACGACAAAAGGCAGAGCTAAGCACTATCTGTCGGCGAATTAAGGGAGCTATAAAGTTTCATTTAGTTGTACATTTGTTCGCTTGAGGCGCTGTTGACTAGGCGTCAGCGTCAGTTGATTCTAAGATGGCGACCGCTCAACAGAAAGCTTTTTGTGTTATTGAGTACGGCAGAAGTGAATCGACGACAGTTCTTCAGCGTGCATTTAGAACGAAGTATGGTGTTAAACCTCCTGATAGGTGGTGTATTAAACGTTGGTATAAACAGTTTACAGAGAATGGGTGTTTGTGCAAAGGGAAAAGTTCTGGACGGCCGAGAACGAGTGATGAAAATGTAGCACGCATCCAGCAAGCATTTGTTCGCAGCCCAGGAAAATCGACTCGCAGAGCTAGCAGAGAGCTGCAAATTCCACATCAACTGTATGGAGAGTCCTACGAAAAAGGTTAGTTATGACACCTTATCGTCTGAAATTGGTTCAACTACCGGAGGCGATGGATCGGCCGCCAGGCAGCCCGTGACAGAGCACTTCATCACTGGCCTCCAAGAAGCCCTGATCTTACCCCCTGCGATTTTTTCTTATGGGGGTATGTTAAGGATATGGTGTTTCGGCCACCTCTCCCAGCCACCATTGATGATTTGAAACGAGAAATAACAGCAGCTATCCAAACTGTTACGCCTGATATGCTACAGAGAGTGTGGAACGAGTTGGAGTATCGGCTTGATATTGCTCGAGTGTCTGGTTGGTTCAAATGGCTCTGAGCACTATGGGACTCAACTGCTGAGGTCATTAGTCCCCTAGAACTTAGAACTAGTTAAACCTAACTAACCTAAGGACATCACAAACATCCATGCCCGAGGCAGGATTCGAACCTGCGACCGTAGCGGTCTTGCGGCTCCAGACTGCAGCGCCTTTAACCGCACGGCCACTTCGGCCGGCTCGAGTGTCTGGAGGGGGCCATATTGAACACCTCTGAACTTGTTTTTGAGTGAAAAAAAAACCTTTTTAAATACTCTTTGTAATGATGTATAACAGAAGGTTATATTATGTTTCTTTCATTAAATACACATTTTTAAAGTTGTGGTATTCTTTTTGAATCACCCTGTATACTGGCTGGTCAGTGTAGGAAGCAGTTTATCAGACTCGAGGGACATTACGAATATTTCATTCTCACTTTATCATTTGTGTACATGAGTGGAAGTGTATGAACTACACATAATCCATTTTCTCGAGTCTGAAAACGTAAATCTCCTCCCAAGTTTTAAGGAAATACATTTTGTGCACCATGTAAGACCTAACATGCACCAAACTTAAGCTCATAGCAACCTATCTCTTGTAGTGCGAAGTAATTGAATTCCATGGAGTGGGTTACTTAATTTCGACATACCACAGCAACTATGACAATTAAGTTTATCATAAAGCTGAGGAGTGAGGCTGTGAGATTCGAGAGAATCAAAGTTTTTTACTGAATAGTTTCTTTAAAATCATTTGAGAAGGACTTCAGCGCAGCTGGCAGTTTATCATAAAGCTGACGAGTAAGGCCATGAGATTCGGGAGAATCAAAGTTTTTTACTGAATAGTTTCTTTAAAATCATTTGAGAAGGACTTCAGGGCAGCTGGCTTGCGTGCGCTGCCGTTCACATGGTCTAGCGAACCTGCCACCTGTCACACTGAATATTACATCACATAAAAACAGAGGGATGTGAGCTACCTGTTCCCACTCGCTGCTAGCCAACAGTCACCTAGTAAACTTACGCCCAACCTTACTCCGTGTGAAATGCGCACAGTGAAAGAGCAGTCGCAAAAAGATCCAAACCGACAGGGTTCCTGCACGAATGTCACCCTTGTCAATGATAACTGGTTTCAAAATGAACATAAATTGTTAGTTTCGCCGAATGTACGTATATCTTAACCTCCTTCCAAGGGACCAGCGAGAAGGTGCAAGGCGCATGGGTACCTCGGAAAAGGCCACTACTCACAATAAGACAATAATTTGCACTTTTCAACGGGTCAGCAACACACAAACTCAGCCGTATCTGCCTGGAGATGTCTACTGTGGTCCAATAAATCACGATTCTGCCTCTTCTTAAATTACACTATTATCCTTTAGTTTAGGGTGGGTGCCATTAAGGGTGACTGCTTCTGCATTCTTTTTTTTTTTTTGTTACCAAGACTTTCGCCGTTCATTAAGATTCCCATGAACATGAACCAAGAACTTTTATTTCATTATTATCGGTGACTAAATTCTTTTACAAAGATATTATTTTTGCTCAGCTAGCCTACAGCGGGAATTGGCGCAATAACTGCCACTGAGCAGACGACGAATAGCATTGTACACTGTACTATATTTTCTTGTATAGTGATACAATCGACTATTTTAATGGATACATTTCAATCTTTGGAGCAGTAACTGCCACGAGGGATTAAAACTATACACTGACACATGCACAAATTCATTTACTAAAATCACTTTCCGATGTACAGAATTAAGTAGGAGTTAAATGAGTGTCCTGGATGCCTATTCCTGGAAAGTTGCAGCTGCACATAATGCGTTACCCCAACGAGTTTTGCAGGATTGCTTAAAGAGAAAATGCGTCTCCTATCGCAATGCTATCGGCCGCAAACATAGAACACTCTGGACGAATATGGAACAATTTACATTCTTCGATTCTACATGGCTACGAAATCGTATTTTTGATCTGGCAGTTGAGAAACCGTCCGGACGCCTAATTTGCTGTTTAACAGAAAAGTTTAATGTAAAAACCTTGGTCGTACCAATTTCCGCTATTTGGTTCGAGACTTGAGATGATGATACCGAATAATCGTTTTCATATAGGGTTCAAGCTGGATAATTAAATCTGTTAGGGTTCAAAATGGCTCTAAGCACTATGGGTCATCAGTCTGGACTTAGAACTACGTAAACCTAACTAACCTAAGGACATCACACACATCCATGCCCGAGGCAGGATTCGAGCCTGCGAGCGTAGCAGCCGCGTGGTTCCGGACTGAAGCGCCTAGAACCGCACGGCCACCTCGGGCGGCTAAATCTGTTAGAGGTTCATCTACATCGTTTGGTATTTACGAGCACCAGTATTTATGTATAAGTATAAATCTGGAGTTTGTAATTCACAAGCGACATCGCATTAGCGGAACTATTTTTAAAAATATTATTAGCCTCTGGGCATAATCTATACTGCGAGTCACAATTTATTTTATTTATGTGTATAGGTAGTGTAACTCTGGAGACTCGTAATATGTTGCAATACAGAAGAATTTAATTCGGCATAAGTAGATATAAAACAATTACTCGCATTATATGAAAGTGTCATAGAATAATATGATTATTTTATTATGTGTCGATAGCTTTTTAAATCACGCAGCCGAAACGTGATCTATTTCTTTGACTCTCTAGTATGAATTTGTATAGGTGTCTGTGTAACGTTATAAAGTTTTTTGCTAGCAAGGTTTAGATATTTGTCGGGGTTCGTTTCCCAACGACACCGTTCGCTCTAGTTATTTCGTGGGCTCTTCAGGTTTTCAGGAAGATACGAAGAAAATGTGGTTGAGGTCTTAATGCGGGAAAGAAAGATTGGTGTTTGGCATTATTCAAGACTGAGCACAAGCTTTCATTCACCATAGCGACACCACTCTCGTTTCGAACTTCTGTATAGCTACCAGAGTTTAGGGACGCGGTACTTCATGTCAAACGTCTAAGACTGGTCAGAGAGTATTTCTCCTGCTAAACTAACTGCCGAGTCGCCCTGAAATCTAACAGCTGTTTGCATTTAACGAGCTGAGTCCCACCAGGACAACCGATGCAGTACAGCGTTGGTCGTTTATCCTCTGGAGAGCGGGGCAGCTAACGCAGAATGCTGCACTGAGGGCGTTATTGCGGCCAGGGGAGAACGTGCGCGCTCTTTACGAGCAAACAGAGGTAGAGGTAGAGGTAGAGGGGGAGAGAGAGAGACGGGAGGATAATAAAATCTGGTCGCCGGAGCGCAATTACTGGCGGAAAACAGGAGTGGAGCGAGCGTACGGCCGGCGACCAGTAAATCACGGAGGCTCAGCCACAGGTGGAAGGCCGGCCGCGTTGTGCGAGCCGCACACCCGCTGCCATCGCACACTCACCCACAGGGCCAAACATTTTACTTGCTTTTGGCCGTCGCCAAGCACGTGTCAGGTGCTCACATTTCCCGCGAGTGGCCGGCGAGTTTCGTTCAATAACGACTTGGTCTGGTTTCCCACGTCTATAAACACTGAACTACACTACTGGCCATTAAAATTGCTACACCACGAAGATGACGTGCTACAGACGCGATGTTTAACCGACAGGAAGAAGATGCTGTGATACGCAAATGATTAGCTTCTCAGAGTATTCACACAAGGTTGGCGCCGGTGGCGACACCTATAACGTGCTGAGATGAGCAAAGTTTCCAACCGATTTCTCATACACAAACAGCAGCTGACCGGCGTTTCCTGGTGAAACGTTGTTGTGATGCCTCGTGTAAGGAGGAGAAATGCGTACCATCAAGCTTCCGACTTTGATAAAGGTCGAATTGTGGCCTATCGCGATTGCGGTTTATCGTATCGTGACATTGCTGCTCGCGTTGGTCGAAATCCAATGGCTGTTAGCAGAATATGGAATCGGTGGGTTCAGGAGGGTAATACGGAACGCCGTGCTGGATCCCAACGGCCTCGTATCACTAGCAGTCGAGATGACAGGTATCTAATCCGCATGGCTGTAACGGATCGTGCAGCCACGTCTCCATCCCTGAGTCAACAGATGGGGACGTTTGCAAGACAACGACCATCTGTACGAGCCGTTCGACGACGTTTGCAGCAGCATGGACTATAGCTCGGAGACCATGGCTGCGGTTACTCTTAACGCTGCATCACAGACAGGAGTGCCTGCGATGGTGTACTCAACGACGAACCTGGGTGCACGAATGGCAAAACGTCATTTTTTAGAATGAAACCAGGATCTGTTTACAGCATCATTATGGTAACATCCGTGTTTGGCGACATCGCGGTGAACGCACATTGGAAGCGTGTATTCGTTATCGCCATACTGGCGTATCACCAGGCGTGATGGTATGGGGTGCCATTGGTTACACGTCTCGGTCACCTCTTGTTCGCATTGACGGCTCTTTGAATAGTGGACATTACATTTCAGATGTGTTACGACCCTCAGCTCTACCCTTCGTTCGATCCCTGCGAAACCCTGCATTTCAGCAGGATAATGCACGACCGCATGTTGCAGGTCCTGTACGGGCCTTTCTGGATACAGAAAATGTTCGACTGCTGCCCTGGCCAGCACGTTCTCCAGATCTCTCACCAATTGAAAACGTCTGGTCAGTGGTGGCCCAGCAACTGGCTCGTCACAATACGCCAGCCACTACTCTTGATGAACTGTGGTATCGTGTTGAAGCTGCATGGGCAGCTGTACCTGTACACGCCATCCAATCTCTGTTTGACTCAATGCCCAGGCGTATCAAGGCCGTTATTACGGCCAGAGGTGGTTGTTCTGGGTACTGATTTCTCAGGATCTATGCACCCAAATTGCGTGAAAATGTAATCACATGTCAGTTCTAGTATAATATATTTGTCCAATGAATACCCGTTTATCATCTGCATTTCTTCTTGGTGTAGCAATTTTAATGGCCAGTAGTGTATTTTGTTTGGATAGTAGTTGTGACGCTGAAATGTTAACTATTTGCATTCTAGAACTGTGTTCGGTTCGTTAGAGACCTGAGAAAGTAAGTTACAGTGTCGTCATAAACGAACACCAAGACAGGGCCGCCCTTATTCTCTACATACATAAGTGATATGACGGCCACGATGAGAAGCAATCTGTGGCTGCTCGCTGATGACGCTGTGGTTTGCGGTACGCTATCGTCGTTGACTATGGAGGACAGAACATGACTTGGCAAAGTTTCTAGTTGGCGTAATAGATAGCAGCTTGCTCTAAATGAAAAAAAAAAAAAATCAAATGAGTAGGAACGCAAACCTGCAATGTTCGAATACAGCATTGGTAGTGTGCTGTGCTGATTGACCTCACGTCGATTAAATATTTGGACGTAAAGTTGCAACGCGATATGAAACGGGACCAGCACGTAACGGAGGTAGTGGCGAAGGCTAATGGTTGACTTCAGGTTATTGCGAGAATTTCAGGAAAGTGTAGTGCACCTGTACAGGGAACGGCGTGTAGCTCCTGAGTACTGTTCGAGTGTTTGGGATCCTCATCAGGTCGGATTACAGGAAACCATCTAAGAAATTCAGAGGCGTGCTGCTACATTTGTTACCGGTAGGTTTGATCAGCACGCATCTATTACCGAGATTCTTCGTAAAATCAGATGCGAATCCCTAGAGCGAAGGTTACGCTCTTTTCGCGACGCGGTGTTGAGGAAATTAACAGAACTGGTATCTGACGCCGACTGTAGATCGATTCTACTGTCTCAGATGTACATTTCACGTAACAACCACGAAGAAAAGATGGGAGGAATTAGTGCTCGTACAAAAGCTTACAGACACTGGTACGTATTTTCCTCGCTCTATGTGCGAGGGGAACAGGAAAGGGGATCACTAGTGTAGTGACACAAGGTACTTTTCGCCAAGCGCCGTGCAATGGATTACGGAGCGTGTTCCCAAATGTAGATGCAGACTGCACAAAACGAGTGGCACTTCGTTGGAAGAATGCACATGTTCCTGGTTTCCTGCGGACATACACTTACCAGCCATCGACCTACTATCGATATATACAGTCCAGGCGACAGCAGACTCACCTGGTCAGGAATGGCTGCTGGTCAAACACACGAATCCTATACGCTGCCCGTGTGTAGACTGGGGGAGGCACGCGATCTATCTTTGACCGAGGGCAGAGCGCTTCGGAAACGGTACGACTTGTCAGGTGTTCCAGGAGTGCTGTGGTGAGTGTCTTCAACACGTGACGAAACCAAGGTGAAACCACGTCCAGACGTCGTGGGGTTGGGCTGCCACCATTCATTACCAATGTCGGACGTCCTAGGCCGGGCAGAATGGTAAAACAGGACAGACGACGAACTGTGGTGGAACTAACATAATACTTTAATGCCGGGCAGAGTACAGGTGTGTCTGAACACACAGTGCACCGAACACTCCTAACGACGGGCCTCCGCAGCCGACGACACATGCATGTGCCATTGTTAACACAACGGCGTCGGCAACTACGACTGAAATGGGCACGGTCATCGGCATTGGACTTTGGTACAGTGGAAGAGCGTCGGATGGTCTGATGAATCCCGATACTTTTTTCATCATGCCGATGGGAGGCCCGAGTCCGTCCCCTTCCAGGGGAACAGCTCCTTGACACCTGAACTGCGAGACGAACTGGCGGCCGCTCCACTATGCTCCGGGGAACATTCACGTGGGCGACTATGGTTCCAGTGGAGGTCATGCAAGGCACCATGATGGCCAAGTAGTATCATACACTGGTTGCAGACCACGTACACCCCTTCATGGCGATCGTGTTTCCGGACGGCAGAGGCATTTTTCAACAAGGTAATGCGTCATGGCGCAAGGCCATGAGCGTGTTGCAGTGGTTCAAGGAAAAGAAAAGTTATAGCTGATGTGCAGGCCCCCCAACTCGTCAAGCCGGCCGAAGTGGCCGTGCGGTTAAAGGCGCTGCAGTCTGGAACCGCAAGACCGCTACGGTCGCAGGTTCGAATCCTGCCTCGGGCATGGATGTTTGTGATGTCCTTAGGTTAGTTAGGTTTAACTAGTTCTAAGTTCTAGGGGACTAATGACCTCAGCAGTTGAGTCCCATAGTGCTCAGAGCCATTTGAACCATTTGAACCAACTCGTCAGATCTGAACCCTACGGAACACATCTAGGATGTGATTGAACGTGGCGTCAGCGTTCGTCGCCCTCCTCCCCATAATTTACGGGAATGAAGTGCCTTATGTGTGCACATATGGCGCGAACTCCCTCCCGCGGCTAACCAAGGTCTCATTGCTTCCACGCCATGACGCGTGGCCGTTGTTATCTGTCCCAAAGGTGGACGTACCGGATTTTGGATGGACTGTCACAATGTTCTCGTTGGTGAGTGAAGTTCTACTGCGGTAACACGTGAATCACAGTGTGGGAGTGAAGTGGCGCGGCTATTGGAAACCTACTCCAGAATTGACGGTGGTGGGCCACGGCTACTCTTGTGGGCAAAACCTGTAAATTGCACACAGATTCGACGTGAAACTCTAACGGTGTATGAACAAAACGCAGTATCACGATCAGCCGCAGTGAAATGGTGTGAACAATTTGACCAAGGCAGCACAGACGTGAGTTCGGAAAAGAAGGGCATCAGTGTTTCTTCTGCAAATCGTAAGTGAAATGGTTTTGATGGATGTGGAGCAAGTGAAAAATTGTAAACATAGGCAATAACAAACTTGTCACATACACGTAAATGTATACAAACTGAGTAGCATCTTCTCAGGATACCGTACCTACGCCTCATAAAATATAAATCAGTTTCCAACATTTATTTATACGGATCACATTACTGCACTGAAGATATGCAAATCACGTTATTTTTATTATTATTAATTTTTACACATAATTATTATACAAATTCATCAATGGAATAGGAACTGCTCACTAACAAATCCTTTAGGCCCCTCTTAAAAAAGTATTTCATACGTAGCTAAACTTCTTATGCCTGCTATGAAGTTAGTGAAAATGTGTGTTCCTGAAACTCGATGTCCTTGTGGACCAAAGTAAGTGACTTCATATCTTTACGTACATTACTGTTACTCCCGGTTTTTGCTGCAAAATTTCCTTAATGAATACTGGGAAGCAGGCTACTGCAGAATGTTTTCGAATTCGAGCCAAATATAATTCGTATTGCTCGCTTACGGGCTCTGAAAATTTTAACTTGGCTTGATGTTTGCAGAAAATCATGAGACACCTCAGGTTTTCACAGTCTAAAATTCAAGTTACTCAAAGTTAAGTTTCACAAAGAAATGATCTCTTGTAAGAATATGGAATGAAAGTAAGCAAAGTTTACTACCTTTTTTACACGTCTTTATTAGGACGCTTTCTTGCCTGCTTCCCTGTTCGGTACCAATTTTGCAATTGATTTTAAAGTAACTTCCCGACGAGCCAGAGACCTGAAACTGTATACATAACTCAGGACTGGATGACAGTGCAATATCAACTCGCTTTTTTGTATGGCGTGTGGTGGAAGATACTTTGTGTAGCGCTAATATTTTCCCCTTTTCCTGTTGCAGTCGCGAATGTTTCGCACTTAACGATTCCTGGTAAGCCTCCGTGTGATCTCAGTTCTCCCTTATTTTTTCCTTCACGGTCTTTTCGCGAGACGTATGACGGAGGGAGCTATATACTGATTAACTCAGGTGAAGAAAAACTTAAATAACACTGCATTTAATACATGCTGTTGCATAACATTTGCAGGCAATAAAATTGTTAGTGCATCAGTTATCTATTGCACCCCCCCCCCCCACCCGTCTTTCGTTTCAAATTTTACAATTATTGTCATAGATATTAAAAATTCACAAGCACAAATTTCTCAGGACTATCTGGGAGGGGTTATGAATCTGTATTTGGCTAGGAGAGAGTATTTTATACCATTTTGTCCGTTTTAAAAATATATTACATTTATATAAGGCGTCTAATCTTTTGGACATTTCCAAAAGAACAGACACCTTTTCGGGACCCAAAGGAATTGAAGACATTAGCTGCCACTGGGCTTTCATTTAAATCAATGAGTCAAGTTGAAAATTTGTGCGAGACCGGAATCTGAACCCAAGTGTTCTGCTTACTAGGCAGACACGCTGATCACTATGCCATCCGGACTCAGTGGTCACCACAACCGTATGGACTATCAGAGCACGCCTACTGTCTCTCCAAAATTGTCATCTCATACCACATACTACTGATGGCAGTGCCCCTTCTCATTAGCCTCGCTACATGGGGCATCTCACCGATTTCCATAAGAATCCGAGCTTGGTGTGCATCTGTACTGAAGGGATCGCTGGCTGTCTTCACCAGAAATATATACATATACACAGTACATGTCTGAAAGCACTGAAGAGCCAAAGAGACTGGTACACCTTCCTAATATCATGTAGGGCCCCAGCATGCACGCAGAAGTGCCGCAACACGACGTGACATGGACTCGACTAATGTCTGAAATAGTGCGGTAGGCAACTGACACCATGAATCCTACAGGGCTGTCCATAAATCCGTAATAGTACGAGGAGGTGTAGGTCTCTTCTGAACAGCACGTTGCAAGTCAATCCAGATATGCTCAATAATGTTCATGTCTGAGGAGTCTGGTGGCTATAGGAAGTGTATAACTCATAAGAGTGTTCCTGGAGCCACTGTGTAGCAAACCTTGACGTGTGTGGTGTCGCAATATCCTGCTGGAATTTCCCAAATCCGTCGTAATGCATAATGGACATGAATAGATGCAGGTGATCAGACAGGATGCTTACGTACGTGTCACCTGTCGAGAGTCGTATCTAGACGTATGGGGTGTCCCATATCACCCCAACTGCACACGCCCCACACCATTACACAGCCCCCACCAGCTTGAACAGTCCCATGCCGACATGCAGGGTCGATAGAGTCACGAGGTTGTCTAGATAGCCGTACACGTCCATCCGCTCGATACAATTTAAAACGAGACTCGTGCGACCAGGCAATACGTTTCCAGTCATCAACAGTCCGATGTCAGTGTTGATTGGCGAAGGCGAGGCGTAAAGCTTTGTGTCGTGCAGTCATCAACCCATATCGATGATGTTTCGTTGAATGTTTCGCACGCTGACATTTGTTGATGGCCCGGCATTGAAATCTGCAACTACACTCCTGGAAATTGAAATAAGAACACCGTGAATTCATTGTCCCAGGAAGGGGAAACTTTATTGACACATTCCTGGGGTCAGATACATCACATGATCACACTGACAGAACCACAGGCACATAGACACAGGCAACAGAGCATGCACAATGTCGGCACTAGTACAGTGTATATCCACCTTTCGCAGCAATGCAGGCTGCTATTCTCCCATGGAGACGATCGTAGAGATGCTGGATGTAGTCCTGTGGAACGGCTTGCCATGCCACTTCCACCTGGCGCCTCAGTTGGAACAGCGTTCGTGCTGGACGTGCAGACCGCGTGAGACGACGCTTCATCCAGTCCCAAACATGCTCAATGGGGGACAGATCCGGAGATCTTGCTGGCCAGGGTAGTTGACTTACACCTTCTAGAGCACGTTGGGTGGCACGGGATACATGCGGACGTGCATTGTCCTGTTGGAACAGCAAGTTCCCTTGCCGGTCTAGGAATGGTAGAACGATGGGTTCGATGACGGTTTGGATGTACCGTGCACTATTCAGTGTCCCCTCGACGATCACCAGTGGTGTACGGCCAGTGTAGGAGATCGCTCCCCACACCATGATGCCGGGTGTTGGCCCTGTGTGCCTCGGTCGTATGCAGTCCTGATTGTGGCGCTCACCTGCACGGCGCCAAACACGCATACGACCATCATTGGCACCAAGGCAGAAGCGACTCTCATCGCTGAAGCCGACACGTCTCCATTCGTCCCTCCATTCACGCCTGTCGCGACACCACTGGAGGCGGGCTGCACGATGTTGGGGCGTGGGCGGAAGACGGCCTAACGGTGTGCGGGACCGTAGCCCAGCTTCATGGAGACGGTTGCGAATGGTCCTCGCCGATACCCCAGGAGCAACAGTGTCCCTAATTTGCTGGGAAGTGGCGGTGCGGTCCCCTACGGCACTGCGTAGGATCCTACGGTCTTGGCGTGCATCCGTGCGTCGCTGCGGTCCGGTCCCAGGTCGACGGGCACGTGCACCTTCCGCCGACCACTGGCGACAACATCGATGTACTGTGGAGACCTCACGCCCCACGTGTTGAGCAATTCGGCGGTACGTCCACCCGGCCTCCCGCATGCCCACTATACGCCCTCGCTCAAAGTCCGTCAGCTGCACATACGGTTCACGTCCACGCTGTCGCGGCATGCTACCAGTGTTAAAGACTGCGATGGAGCTCCGTATGCCACGGCAAACTGGCTGACACTGACGGCGGCGGTGCACAAATGCTGCGCAGCTAGCGCCATTCGACGGCCAACACCGCGGTTCCTGGTGTGTCCGCTGTGCAGTGCGTGTGATCATTGCTTGTACAGCCCTCTCGCAGTGTCCGGAGCAAGTATGGTGGGTCTGACACACCGGTGTCAATGTGTTCTTTTTTCCATTTCCAGGAGTGTATTTGCGGAAGGGCTGCACTTGTGTCACGTTGAATCAGTCGTTGATGGTCCCGATCTTGCCGGACCTCCTTCCAGTAGCAGCGATGTCGCAGATTTGATGTTTTACCGGATTCCTGGTATTCATGGGACACTCGTGAAATGGTTGTACGGGAAAATCCCCGCTTCGTCGCTACCTCGGAGATGCTGTGTCCTATCGCTCGTCGGCCGGCTGTGACACCATGTTCAAACTCACTTAAATCTTGATAACCTGCTGTTGTAGCAAGAGTAACCGATCTAACAACTGCCCCCGACAATTGTTGCCATATATAGGCGTTGCCGGTTGCAGCGACGTATTCTGTCTGTTTACATATCTCTGTATTTGAATACGCATGCCTATACCAGTTCCTTTGGCGCTTCAGTGTATATAATTGAGGAGTGAAGACTGTGTGCGGATGGCATAGTGGTCAATGCATCTGATTAGTACGCAGGGCACCCGGGATCGAATCCGGACCAGCAGAAATTTTCGACTTCCCCATCGATTAAATCAATGCCCAATGGCAGCTAAAGTCTTTAATGCGCATGTGTCTTGATTCTTTCTAAAACTATGCCATATGCATAAGGGCGTCCCAGTCATGTAGCGCGCACCGTTTGTGCTTCGGCGAATCGTCAGAACACGCAGGCAGCAAGCGTAAGCAACGATGCTTATCTGCTGCCCTGTACTGCTGCTGTTGCTACAGACACAAAAGCACAATGTAAACAGCTCGGTGCGCTGCATCATCATATGGAACAGATTCTGCAGCGCTCTGAGGCCCTTGCCATCGAGTGCAGCTTGCGATACTGGCAGGCGGCCAGCGCATCTGGATAGCCGCAACGCCGGTAGCGGCCCGCTCCACCCTCGACCCCGTCTGCCATTGACGACGTAAAATTGGGAAGTTATGAATCCTTTCAGTTCCTGGAGTTATTAGTGTGTCAGCTTGCAACAACTGTGCAGAAAGTACACTACTGAATATTAAACTTGCTACACCGCGAAGATGGCGTGCTACAGACTGTAACGTTCCCTGGCAGCACACACACTACGCCGCTATGAAGCAATTTGTATACGCTGTAATTATTTAACAAAAAATATTATTTAATTTTGTATAAAGGACATTCATTATTATTGTAATATTTTTTGTAATTAGATTCTCGATGTATTTGTAATATTTCTATACTCATAATTACGAAATGTGTCAATATCTGCGATAACAAAAATGTAAAATACAGCCGCAGATTGCAAAGAGACATTAACGGTTGAGAGTCGTATAAATAGGAATACATAGTGTGCATTCTTTGTCTTCTTCCTCGAGAGCTGAGAGAGAGAGGAACCTGTGACGTAGCATTTTATGAATGGGTAGACTTCATTTGTCTGTATCTAGATTTAGCCGCCATTAGAGGAGAAATTACAAAGTAATGTAAGTTGAATTATTGTTGTGGTCTAAATACATTGTAATTTATCAAAAGTGTGTATTACTAATGTAAATTAGCTAGCCCATGTCATCTATAATATTTCTTTAAAGAATTTTCAGCATTTTTAGCAATTATCGCTGGTGTTGCTGGGCTGTGCCGCGACCGAACGATTTGCAGCGGCGGCACATTTAAAAAATTGTCCCGCTAAGAAAAATTTAACCAAACCCGTAAATCGGGAGCAGATAAAAATTAGCAGTGAATTAAGAAAATGTTTTTCTTTTACAGCGATCCTGAGACTGACGGAATTTATTACTAGTTTCACATTTGTGCATTCATAGGCGGATAGTTAACGTTGAAATTTAACAATGTGTTGGTTCTTTCAAATAACTTAAATGTATAGTGAAGTGTATTTTATCAATGATAATTAAACGTCGGCTTGGCAATATTTAACCATTTTCTGCTAACAGATACAGTCTTGTGTTCCATAGCTAACGCCGGGAAAGAATTCAGTAAAAAATTAAAAAAAAATCCACTGCATTTAGAAAATGTGTGCCAAGGCCGAAATATGTAAAAGATTTAATTCTCAACTAAATATTCTTAATCAGTTAATGTGAATTTATCAGCATGAGGGGGTTGACTAAGCTCAAGTAATTTTAAATGTACTTAATTCTGTCTAAATGAATTTTTATTACTACACGTAAATAAGGGGTTCTACAACAAAGTTCGTACTGACTGAAGGAAAGAGCAAACAACAAGAAAAAACAATTTAAAAAGTAACATTTCCATCCCCCAACAAAATCATTTCATTTTTGTATTTTTTTTTAAATTTAATTTCATTAAATTGGCGCCCAACGTGGGGCTCGAATAAGCAGTGGCCACAAAATACCCATGAGATAATTAGGGAATTATTGTAGTCGAACTTTGTTGGAGAACAATTAATAATTTTTCATGTATTGTATGTATTGCCTAACCAATATTGTGTGGTAATACCTGTATATGATTTTTTGCATGAGAACACTATACCCAGAGGCAAGCTGAAGAAGAGAGCTCATTACATCAGAAAATTAATTACCTTCCACAATACCAGGGGGCAGCTGCACCCAAGATAGATCACCAAAGGGTAAAGCTACAGTGTAGTTGTCCTGTGGGTAGTAAAGTAGCCTCAGTGCAGTGTTTTCGGATCATTAGTGGTGTGCTTGTTGTTAATGTTCTTTTTTTAAAAAATAACAGGACATTTGAGTAGTTAGTCATCGTAGTATATAATAAGTGTGTTTCAACAAACGATCATTGTGCCTATGTTAGTGAAACCTGAGTGTTAGGATATTTAGTTCAGATTTTGTTTCTTTTGTTGACTATGGTTAGATTGCGTAGTCAGAAAGATATAAACATGGATAATGAACAACAGTTAGCAAGCAGTGATACCGAGTTAGAAAGTGAGGCACGAAGTAATGTTAGTGGCGTAGTTCAGGAAGTACAATGTGAGAATCTGGGGGCAGAACGGCAAGAAATGTTGCCACTGCCAGCCAGTGATTCAGTTGATAGTAGAAATACTGTACCACCCACAAGCACTAGACACAGACCAGAGAGTGGTGAGGTGTCAGAAGTGCAGTCATTAAGGGTTCGAGCGCATGCTCAATTTCCGAGCTGAATTTGCACGTATGCAAGCAGAACGCGATAGAGAACGTGATGCTAAACAAGCAGAGCGTGATCGACGCCAGCATGAGAGAGACTTGCAGTTAATGCAATCTTTGGAAGCTCTGCAAAGTGAGATTGTTAGTTTGAGACAAAACTATGAAACCATACCAAAAGCAGTGCAAGAACTGAGCGAAAGAGTAGATAATATCCAAGTGGCTAACGCCAGTATCGTGGGTGAAATCAGTGTACTGGCTAACAGGATGGAACGATTAGAAATTGACACAAGTCAAGTAATTGAGCACAAAATGTCCGAACAAGTGCACAAAATTGAAACCAATTTATAAAAAAAATAGACAAGAAGGTGCACGCCGCGATTGAGGCCAAAGCCGTGGGCTCCAATGCGGAAGTGCAGGACCTTTTTCAGCGGAATGTCAACCGTCGTCTTGCAGAGCTGGAAAACAGCTTGCTGCACGGCGACGCACAGGCGTGTGTCACGCCAGCCAGGTCCAACAATGATAGGCATATAAATACAGCAGTGAAAAATTGCGACTGCGAGACAGAACAGGCAACGAATGTTAGCGAAACAAACAAATGTCACTCCAAAATAGTGATTGAAGAAAGCCTGATTAAAAACCGACAGTTTCAGATCTTTACAACGGAGAAGAAATCTGTTCACCGTGTAGTATTTATCAAGAGATTTAGAAACATTTTGCCTATCGTTTGGAGTCATACATAGAAAATACAGTTCGTTATGTCTTACATACAAGGAGAAGCTGCATTATGGGCAACCGAAGCAGCTGACAGTTGCGACACATATGAGCAATTTGAAAAGGCATTCATGGCCAAATATTGGTCAACATGTATTCAGGAGAGATTACGGAAAGAGGTATATAATCCAGAGCCGTATTCTCCACGATTAGGCAATTTGCGAAAATATTTTGAGAAATACATTAATAAGACCCGTTACTGGGACGAGCAGATTTCATCCCGGGATTTGATCAGGCTTTTGAAGTCACACTTGCCGATACACGTAAAGGAAAAACTTTATACACGTACCGGAGAACGACATGGAACATTTCTTGTCTGTTCTGGACTCAATTGACCTGATTCAGGAGGATGTTAAAGCAGCCTCTCAACAGGCTAGAAGTAACGGAAACGGTTACAGAAATGGTCGAAATAACACGCCTCCACCAAATAATGGAAACGGCGGAGGTAACAATAGGAGACAAGATTATGTACAAAACGGGAATAGAGGTAGAGACCGGAACGGCAATAGTCCGCCGGTGAATAATGACCGGAAAAGGAGGTCTGATGACCGATATGAAACAGGCCCACCAAGCAATAGTAGATGGAAAAATGCCAGGGGGCCGTGGAACACTAATACCTATAACGATGCAAACCGAACTTGGCCACAGAACCAGAGGCCCAGTCCGGACCGGCAAAACAGTGAAAGATATGACAATAACCGACCGCCACCACAAAATGCGCCAATTGCGCAACCGTGGCGGCCGACGCAACACAACTTACACATAGTGGAGGTCAGCGACACAGAGCACACACCCATCCACCTGTAATAATACAACAAACTAGATTCAGCCGAGATACGCTGTCCATCGTCGGCTGAGGTTTGGAGTGAGAGCAGCCCGACACAGAACAAAACATCGGGAATCTGTATCCTCAGGTATAATGACGGGGTACAGATGGGACATGAATTAATAACTGAACCACCCACGTGCATAAAGGGGCACAAACACAAAGTACAAGCGATAATAGAGATCAAAATTAACAATATTGATGTGCAAGCAATCGTAGATACAGGTGCTACTGCCAGTGTCATGAGTATGGACTTATTCAGAGTACTGGGGAAAGAAAAGCGTATGCTGACTTTTCATGTGAACAATTGCAAAGTCACTGGAGCCATCAGTGCACAGCGACAAATAATTAAACTCCAAGTGCGGGTAGAGATGTATATAGGGGGAGAAGCCATAGCGTGCTCGTTCCTGGTAGTAAAGGGTTTAAAGGTAGCCTGCATTTTGGGGGTAGATTTTTTGAGAGAAAGGGACGCAGTAATCGACCTTTCTCGGGGAAAATTGGTAAGTTTGATGAACGCGGGTAGGAGGATAGAATTGTCCATGCTCAGATCTGAAGAGGTACCTGTGCCCAATTGTAATGTTATTAACATAAAATGTAGGAATCAGTGGATACTACATTTAGACAATCATTCTCTAGGACAAAATCTCTATTATCCAGACGTACGAAGTGATCAATTAAAAGCAAATGTGGACGCACTTGTGAACAAAGTATCACAGTCCGAAAATTTGAACTCAATGCAACAGCAGGATTTGGTACAGTTATTATCTAATTATGTAGATGTATTTTTAGAACGACCAGGAATTGTTAAGGGATATCAATACAATATCGAGGTGAAGCTTCACAAAACCTACTGTCGAGCCTCATACTCCATTCCTTAGTCCAAGAAGGAAATAGTAGCTATCTCTTAGCAGATCCCCAATCAGGGAGAGTACGGGGACTGTATCCGCGTAAGGATGTGAAAATATTCCTACAGTAAATGACTAATAGTCCTATGTGTTATGTGTAAAAAAGGTACACCATTCTTTTGAAAGTGAATGAACATTAATGATGTGTGATCTGTAGAGATAATGTACTAGTGTAGAAGTATTTAGTTATAAGAATATGATTGACTTTCTCTTTTGTTTATGAATATTTGTGTTATGTCTTCTTTTAATTAGTGTCAGCTTAAACATGCTCTAAATGTCTGCACAGATAACATGATTAGTGCAATTATTTATTGTGTTAAATTGTGACAGAGATCAGTCAGGAGGAACATTTTAGTAGTGATTAGTTTGTGTACTGCATAATATTCTATATGTGTGTCAAACTTGAAATATTTCTTGGTACAATCTTTTCTATTATATATATATATATATATATATATATATATATATATATATATATATATATATGTGTGTGTGTGTGTGTGTGTGTGTGTGTGTGTGTGTAGCTGTCAGATTGACAGATTCGAATCCAGAATAATATCAATAATATGAGACCCTGAGAACTTAATTTTCAAACCAGTGTTATCAAAGAGAATAATGCACCCAGTAGTGACCCGAGGGCACCATGGGAGGCAAACTTATGGCAAATTTAAGTAGCGCAAAGTTACGCACAAAGAAGCTTCAATTGAAGCATGTGCAGATCCAATCAGTAAAAAAGAGCTAGCCTGATACAGTCCAAGTCAATTTTAGACTACAGAGATTACACTGTAGTTACGTAGGACCTTGCAAGTAAAGTGAGACATGATTTCAAAGGAGTTATTGAACAATATGCCTGAATCCGGCTGGAATACACAAATAAAATCTACTCGAACATAAATATAGATGATTTTTGGGCAAAATAATACGAAATTTTAATATTTGTTACCATGTACGCAATTATCACACACATTGGTAAAGAGCGAACAAAGAAGTTACGAATGTGCTGTTACAAAAAATTGTACAACGGACATTGTAACTGGAAAAACTTAAACAAAAGTGCAGTATTGTGTGGCAGAGACAGAGAGTGACTGTTAAACCTGCAGCAATACGTCACGAGGTTGTTTTGAACGAGCAATAAGAAACTGTATCATCGCCGTGTGTGCAAGTGGACAAGGAACTAGCACGACACGAACAGTGAGCCGATAACAGACGGTGGACCAAGTTAGTATCAAACTATAACTCTTTGTGTGTCAAGGGACGCCAGAAAAGCGCATTGACTACAGAGATACATTTTGTCCTAAGGTGAAAACTTGCGTGTGACTAATGACAAGTCATGACATGGTGAAAAAATATTGTGTGCCCATAAAACGTGTTACTGTGACAACGAAACACTGTGCAAACCAGACTAGTGAAGGCCTACTGAATAATAATTGCCAATAATTGTGTGCGTTCTTTCCCACAGCAGGAAAAATGCCCATAAGGATAGTACACTGTTTGTGAACTTGTTGCATGTTTGCTGGAGCACTGCAAGAAGATGTCTCACGGGCGAGCTGATATACAACGCGCATCCGGCTACTTCAGCCATGCAGCGGCCGCAGCAGCCCGTAGCAGACCAGACAGCCACACGCCTCTCCGCGCCGTAGCCGTCAACACCGGGGGCGGTGACCTACACGGAGCAGACGCGCCGCGCCGAGCGCCGCTCAACAATCACTCCGCACCGCTCACCAACTACAGCATTATTGGCATATTCCAAAATATTTACACAAACTCATAACATGTCAATGAACTCGATTTTTGATAAACAGTGAACATTTATTATGTATACCTGTAAATTGACAAGAGAAAATGAACACTAACAAGATTTGTAACACGTAGGTAGTGGGAACATTATGAAAAGTGACGTTGTGCTAAATGATTTCAAAAAACTAAGTGATATATCCTAGGACAAGTGACCTTGCAGTATATCGCAAAAATGATAATTACGAGTTGTTAATCACACACAACAAATTTTCGTTGAACTGTATGTGACTGTGATATTATGTAACCGTAGATGACAAACTGCTAAATCAATTCAAAAGAATGACTGTTAAACAGACAAGATTAATCATGAACCAACTGGGATGGCTGGGCTCCGGCACAGTTTTGCCCAGGTTTCCTATCTGCCGTCGCCCAAATGGGGGAGCCATGAACATATGTAACCCTGGGACTAATTAAAAGAGCCATTCCATAAAAAAATACAGAATTGTTAAGAACGTTACTGGCACCATTGTGTCAAAGTATAGAAACTCTTTGCCAAATGCTGCCAGGGGGCAATGTAACGTTCCCTGGCAGCGCACACACTACGCCGCTATGAAGCAATTTGTATACACTGTAATTATTTAACAAAAAATATTATTTAATTTTGTATAAAGGACATTCGCTATTATTGTAATATTTTTTGTAATTAGATTCTCGATGTATTTGTAATATTTCTATACTCATAATTACGAAATGTGTCAATATCTGCGATAACAAAAATGTAAAATACAGCCGCAGATTGCAAAGAGACATTAACGGTTGAGAGTCGTATAAATAGGAATACATAGTGTGCATTCTTTGTCTTCTTCCTCGAGAGCTGAGAGAGAGAGGAACCTGTGACGTAGCATTTTATGAATGGGTAGACTTCATTTGTCTGTATCTAGATTTAGCCGCCATTAGAGGAGAAATTACAAAGTAATGTAAGTTGAATTATTGTTGTGGTCTAAATACATTGTAATTTATCAAAAGTGTGTATTACTAATGTAAATTAGCTAGCCCATGTCATCTATAATATTTCTTTAAAGAATTTTCAGCATTTTTAGCAATTATCGCTGGTGTTGCTGGGCTGTGCCGCGACCGAACGATTTGCAGCGGCGGCACATTTAAAAAATTGTCCCGCTAAGAAAAATTTAACCAAACCCGTAAATCGGGAGCGGATAAAAATTAGCAGTGAATTAAGAAAATGTTTTTCTTTTACAGCGATCCTGAGACTGACGGAATTTATTACTAGTTTCACATTTGTGCATTCATAGGCGGATAGTTAACGTTGAAATTTAACAATTTGTTGGTTCTTTCAAATAACTTAAATGTATAGTGAAGTGTGTTTTATCAATGATAATTAAACGTCGGCTTGGCAATATTTAACCATTTTCTGCTAACAGAGACAGTCTTGTGTTCCATAGCTAACGCCGGGAAAGAATTCAGTAAATATTTAAAAAAAAGACCACTGCATTTAGAAAATGTGTGCCAAGGCCGAAATATGTAAAAGATTTAATTCTCAACTAAATATTCTTAATCAGCTAATGTGAATTTATCAGCATGAGAGGGTTGACTAAGCTCAAGTAATTTTAAATGTACTTAATTCTGTCTAAATGAATTTTTATTACCACACGTAAATAAGTGGTTCTACAACAAAGTTCGTACTGACTGAAAGAAAGAGCAAATAACAAGAAAAAACGATTTAAAAAGTAAAATTTCCATCCCCCAACAAAATCATTTCATTTTTCTATTTGTTTTTTAATTTAATTTCATTAAAAGACGCGAAATTTAACCGACAGGAAGAAGATGCTGTGATATGCAAATGATTAGCTTTTCGCAGAATTCACACAAGGTTGGCGCCGGTGGCACCTACAGCGTGCTGACATGAGGCAAGTTTCCAACCGATTTCTCATACACAAACAGCAGTTGACCGGCGTTGCCTGGTGAAACGTTGTTGTGATGCCTCGTGTAAGGAGGAGAAATGCGTTCCATCACGTTTCCGACTTTGATAAAGATCGGATTGTAGCCTATCGCAGTTGCGCTTTATCGCATCGCGACATTGCTGCTCGCGTAGGTCGAGATCCAATGACTGTTAGCAGAATATGGAATCGGTGGGTTCAGGAGGGTAATACGGAACGCCGTGCTGGATCCCAACGGCCTCGTATCACTACCAGTCGATATGACACGCATCTTATCCGCATGACTGTAACGGATCGTGCAGCCACGTCTCGATCCCTGAGTCAACAGATAAGGATGTTTGCAAGACAACAACCATCTGCACGAACAGTTCGACGACGTTTGCAGCAGCATGGACTATCAGCTCGGAGACCATGGCTGCGGTTACCCTTGACGCTGCATCGCAGACAGGAGCGCCTGCGATGGTGTACTCAACGACGAACCTGGGTGCACGAATGGCAAAACGTCATTTTTTCGGAATTCAGGTTCTGTGTACACCATCATGATGGTCGCATCGGTGTTTGGCGACATCGCGGTGAACGCACATTGGAAGCGTGTATTCGTCATCGCCATACTGGCGTATCACCCGGCGTGATGGTATGGGGTGCCATTGGTTACACGTCTCGGTCACCTCTTGTTCGCATTGACGCCACTTTGAACAGTGGACGTTACATCTCAGATGTGTTACGACCGGTGGCTCTAACCTTCATTCGATCCCTGCGAAACCCTACTTTTCAATGCACGACCGCATGTTGCGTGTCCCGTACGGGCCTTTCTGGATACAGAAAATGTTCGACTGCTGCCCTGGCCAGCACATTCTCCAGATCTCTCACCAACTGAAAACGTCTGCTCAATGGTTTGTCACAATACGGCAGTCACTACTCTTGATGAACTGTGGTATCGTGTTGAAGCTGCATGGGCAGCTGTAGCTGTACACGCCATCCAAGCTCTGTTTGACTCAATGCCCAGTTGTATCAAGGCCGTTATTACGGACAGAGGTGGTTGTTCTGGGTACTGATTTCTCAGGATCTATGCACCCAAATTGCGTGAAAATGTAATCACATGTCAGTTCTAGTATAATATATTTGTCCAATGAATACCCGTTTATCATCTGCATTTCTTCTTGGTGTAGCAATTTTAATGGCCAGTAGTGTATATTCTGTACATGGGTTCCTACATTTTCAAGAGCCACTGAAGTAGAGCATAGGAGCTACTTAGCAAATATCGCTGAACAAGCACTGATTATTTGTCAGTAGAGGATAGGTCTGAGCTGCTTCTGGCCGCTTCTGAAGCTCCAGTCGTTAAAGTGCCGGACGCGGGTATTACGAGAGTACGTTTTGATTGCGCATTAGGGCTGTGACGCGGCCCTCTCGGCTCGCAGTGGAACGCGGCGCGCCAACCCACGTCCGTCACGGCTGGCGGCACCCAGGTCACGTGCCCGCAGCGCGGGACCCGCGACCAGAGCCACGTCCCCGGCAAATGTGCTCCGCCTAAGCTGTTTTAAATTCCGCCACTGCCGGAAGCAAATCGGATAGAGAAAACGTCTGCACAGTGACGCGACATTTATTATTTATGACCGGAGAGCCGACGTCCCGCTCTTCCGGCGAATGTCGGACGCGCGCGTAGCGGCGGAAAAACGCACGTTAGTGTATTTACATTAGCGGGAAAAAATAAGATATTCAGCGTTTTTAGCATACTGTTATACTGTATGCATTTGTTAAAACGAGCCGGCCGCGGTGGCCGTGCGGTTCTAGGCAGTTCAGTCCGGAACCGCGTGACTGCTACGGTCGCAGGTTCGAATCCTGTCTCGGGCGTGGATGTGTGTGATGTCCTTAGGTTAGTTATGTTGAAGTAGTTTTAACTTCTAGGGGACTGATGAACTCAGATGTTGAGTCCCATAGTGCTCAGAGCCATTTGAACCATTTTTGTTAAAAAGAAGTCAACAAGGGGACCGGAGGGATCGGTGGGTTTTTGAAAAAAGTAATCTGCTATTCGTCTGATGTTACTCGGAATCCTCTGGATTACGAACCTAGCTTCATTTTCCACCAGCCGTGTCCTCAAACTACAGGGTGATCGAAAAGTCGCGCACATCGAAAAGTAATCACGTACGCTGGTGTGCGAAACTTAAGGACTACAGTAACTTTCCTATTATGTATTGGTTAAAAATAGTCTTGGTTGCAATTTTAGTTTATTTTTCAACGGCGCCTTTCGCCTTATTTAGACATCTTCAGGTTAACTACATAGAAGACTGAGACCAAGTACATCTACACTCCTGGAAATTGAAATAGGAACACCGTGAATTCATTGTCCCAGGAAGGGGAATCTTTATTGACACATTCCTGTGGTCAGATACATCACATGATCACACTGACAGAACCACAGGCACATAGACACAGGCAACAGAGCATGCACAATGTCGGCACTAGTACAGTGTATATCCACCTTTCGCAGCAATGCAGGCTGCTATTCTCCCATGGAGACGATCGTAGAGATGCTGGATGTAGTCCTGTGGAACGGCTTGCCATGCCATTTCCACCTGGCGCCTCAGTTGGACCAGCCTTCGTGCCGGACGTGCAGACCGCGTGAGACGACGCTTCATCCAGTCCCAAACATGCTCAATGGGGGACAGATCCGGAGATCTTTCTGGCCAGGGTAGTTGACTTACACCTTCTAGAGCACGTTGGGTGGCACGGGATACATGCGGACGTGCATTGTCCTGTTGGAACAGCAAGTTCCCTTGCCGGTCTAGGAATGGTAGAACGATGGGTTCGATGACGGTTTGGATGTACCGTGCACTATTCAGTGTCCCCTCGACGATCACCAGTGGTGTACGGCCAGTGTAGGAGATCGCTCCCCACACCATGATGCCGGCTGTTGGCCCTGTGTGCCTCGGTCGTATGCAGTCCTGATTGTGGCGCTCACCTGCACGGCGCCAAACACGCATACGACCATCATTGGCACCAAGGCAGAAGCGACTCTCATTGCTGAAGACGACACGTCTCCATTCGTCCCTCCATTCACGCCTGTCGCGACACCACTGGAGGCGGGCTGCACGATGTTGGGGCGTGAGCGGAAGACGGCCTAACGGTGTGCGGGACCGTAGCCCAGCTTCATGGAGACGGTTGCGAATGGTCCTCGCCGATACCCCAGGAGCAACAGTGTCCCTAATTTGCTGGGAAGTGGCGGTGCGGTCCCCTACGGCACTGCGTAGGATCCTACGGTCTTGGCGTGCATCCTTGCGTCGCTGCGGTCCGGTCCCAGGTCGACGGGCACGTGCACCTTCCGCCGACCACTGGCGACAACATCGATGTACTGTGGAGACCTCACGCCCCACGTGTTGAGCAATTCGGCGGTACGTCCACCCGGCCTCCCGCATGCCCACTATACGCCCTCGCTCAAAGTCCGTCAACTGCACATACGGTTCACGTCCACGCTGTCGCGGCATGCTACCAGTGTTAAAGACTGCGATGGAGCTCCGTATGCCACGGCAAACTGGCTGACACTGACGGCGGCGGTGCACAAATGCTGCGCAGCTAGCGCCATTCGACGGCCAACACCGCGGTTCCTGGTGTGTCCGCTGTGCCGTGCGTGTGATCATTGCTTGTACAGCCCTCTCGCAGTGTCCGGAGCAAGTATGGTGGGTCTGACACACCGGTGTCAATGTGTTCTTTTTTCCATTTCCAGGAGTGTATTTAAGAATCGCGATCGCGTTGTGCAGACTTTGATTACCTATAAGCATGTATAAACAGATCACCTATTGAAAGAGTAAATACCTTAATTTGGTATTTCGTAGAAGAAACGTCCGTCTTCCAAGTTGGTGTGTATTTTTAAGCCTAATAATTTTACTTGTATTTTATAAAAAAGTTTTCTTGCTAGACGTTCTAGCTCCGAATGATGCAGTATTGACTGTTATAGGCGGCCTCTTTATCTGAAATTACAGTCCTGTGTTGTTAATGTTCTCGTTCTAGTGCTATATGATACGAAAAATCTGTTTATGTACTGCATTTGTGTGTTGTAATTTACCGCCTTCTTTATATTTTACTTCGGCAAGTACAGGTGTTGCCCCTAGTAATTCCATCTTATCAATGTTTTATGTGCATTACATTTATGAAGTTTTAGTGGGTATGTATATCCAGTTTACGATCTCTCATTCTTATCACTGCTGCGTCGCAGCGCCACCTATTGAGGTGATTCTGTATTAGGCTTCAGTACTGGCACACGACGCTGTGGCGCATTATGCTTACTACCTGATCCCCCATCTTACTCTGTTACTCGTTCCTGTGAACGGAAACCCTTTATGCAGATCTTGGTGCCTCTCGCGTCCATCTAGAAAAGGTAATGATTTTACTATTTTATATTTCTAGTTTTTACTGAGTTTAACGAAGGCGATGTTGGCCTGATATATTCGACGATGCCCTTTAGCTACACGGACTAAAGGATTCATCTAAGAAATACCAAATTAAGGTATTTGCTCTTTCAATAGGTGATCTGTTTATACATGCTTATAGGTGATCAAAGTCTGCACAACGCGATCGCGATTCTTAAATGGATGTATTTGTTCTATGTTTTCTATGTAGATAACCCGAAGATGCCTAAATAAGGCGAAACGCGTCTTTGAAAAATAAAAAACTGAAATTGCAACCAAGACCGTTTTTAGCCAATACTGTTAAGCACTGGTTTGCTGTATGCCACATATTGGAAGAATTCCCATTATGTGTCACTGCCAAAAGAAACTTGGACCATATGTAGAGACAACTGCTACAGTATAGCACATAAGGTAACTGAAAGAAATAATCAACGAGGCGAGAGAAACGACATTTTCATTCAATGATAGTTTTTTTAAGCCATTAGTCTTCTGACTGTTTTGATGCGGACCGCCACGAAATTCTCTCCCTTTCCAACCTTTCCAACCCACGTCCTCAATTATTTTCTGCATGTATTTCAGTCTCCGTCTCCCTCTATAGTTCTTACACTTTACAGCTCCCTCTAGTACCATGGCAGTAATTCCCTCATTTCTTAATAGGCGTCCTACCATCCTATCCCTTCTTCTTGTCGGAGTTTTCCATACATTCCTTTTCTCATCGATTCCACGAGACCATCCTAATTCTTTACCTTGTCTCTCAACATTCTTCTGTAGCACCACATTTCAAATGCTTCCATTCCCTTCTTCCGTTTTTCCCACAGTCCATGGTTCTCTACCATTCAATGCTGTGCTTTAGACGTTCAGTCTCACAAACACTTGTGAAGGCACATACATAGGGCAAACAGGGAGAACATTTGATGTCAGATACAAAGAACACATGAGAGCCTGGAAATATGGGACAAACCACCCCACATTTGCAGAACACCTAAGAGAAAATGACCACAAACCAACCACGAGAGACGATGACATGAAAATAATTAGAATCAACAATAAAAAAACACCTCCTAACCATGCAAGACAATTACCATATCCAGAAAACCAAAGCAGAGGGGAAGATGCTGTTGAATGACCAAGTACACATGCCAAGCAATTCATTATTTACACTAATAGATAAAATAATAGAATAACGTTCGCAAAAAGTATCAATATAATAATACTGTCCAACATAATAATAATAGAACCCAACATCTCTACACTCACTCATCCATGAACCCCTCCACAGAATATGGAAACAAAAAGTCAAATTAGCTGTCACCAAAGTTTTCAACTACTCGGTAACAGCTAGTACACCCCTCCCCCCAAAAAAAGTTAGTCTCGAACATATATTTCGTTAGGCTGGCAGCAAATAGGTAAACATACCAAAGAAGATGAAACACGTAATGGAGTCGCAATATTTACGTTGTGCAAAACAGTGTACGACGAAATAGTTGTATCGAGTGACAAAAGAACAATAGACCACCACAAAAAAGAGTAAGAAACAAGGTGAACAGTGTGTGGCAGGCGAGAACACAAAGATGTGATTATATAGCAGTGATAAAAGTGGTAGTGCGATCTCCACATCAGATGTGAGGAAACGCACATCAGCAAATCATGAGTAATTACTTTTTTTACAAAAAAATCTCGAAGTGAACTGTTTAATAATCTAAACCTAACAAAACTGTATCGTTATAGATCCCACTGATGATGCCTTAGAACAGGTGAAGGCGAAACGCGTATGGGATAAATAAACTAGCAGCAGGAAAAGACAGTTTTATTAACAAAACAAATAAATTTCTTCCTCATTTAAGGCAATGAATGACAATAACTACACCGAAGTCACCGCGATTTATGATGGTCCCCTGTACATTACAAAAGGCGAGACATGGTTCTTAATAGGGTGTGTCATCTTCAAGGACGCCACTACAGGATCTGCACCGAGCACCCAACCTGGCCATATGCTTGGTAAGGGGTTGTTGTGGTAGGGCACAGCATACCTCCACCAGCTCGTTTGACGACTGCTGGATGGGCTTTGGAGCATTTGGACTTGCTATAGTGCGTCTTTCCAAAGTATCCCACACGGCCGGCCGCGGTGGTCTCGCGGTTCTAGGCGCGCAGTTCCGGAACCGTGCGACTGCTACGGTCGCAGGTTCGAATCCTGCCTCGGGCATGGATGTGTGTGATGTCCTTAGGTTAGTTAGGTTTAAGTAGTTCTAAGTTCTAGGGGACTGATGACCACAGCAGTTGAGTCCCATAGTGCTCAGAGCCATTTGAACCATATCCCACACGTTTTGGGTGGGATTCAAGGTGGGGGAACGGGGAGGCCAGTCCATTTTCCGAGTGCCCTCTCCTTCCAAGACCTCCTCCAGCTCCACAGTTCGATGTGGTTGCATATTGTCATTCATAAAAATGAAGTCAGGGACGAGCCGGCCGATGTGGCCGAGCGGTTCTAGGCGCTTCAGTCTGGAAACGCGTGACCGCTACGGTCGCAGGTTCGAATCCTGCCTCGGGCGTGGATGTGTGTGATGTCCTTAGGTTAGTTAGGTTTAAGTAGTTCTAAGTTCTAGGGGACTCAAGGCCTTAGAAGTTAAGTCCCATAGTGCTCAGAGCCATTTGAACCATAGATTTGGAGATCAGTACGTGCGTGTAACATTATTCCTCCCACACAACAACATTTGGACCACCAAACAGACCAGGTTCAACAATGTTCCTGTGTGGGTTACGTGTTACCACTTCTCGCCATATGATGGTACGTCCAGCATTCTCGAACATCATCTGTCTGCTGGTCCAGGTGAATATGATGTGGGGAGGCATAATGTTGTATGGGCGTACTGCCCTCGTAGTCATTGAACATCCACCGGTCAACGTTACTGTGACACTCTACCCCTTCCCGACATACACTGACGAGCCAAAGAAACTGGTACGCCAGCATAACATCATGTAGAGCCCCAGTGAGCACGCACAAGTGCCGCAGCACGACTTGGCATGGACACAACTAATGTTTGAAGTGGTGCTGGAAGGAACTGACGCCATGAATTCTGCACGGCCGTCCATAAATCCATAAGAGTACGAGAGGGTGAACAGCACGTTGCAAGGCATCCCAGGTATGCTCAATAGTGTTCATGTTTAGGGAGTTTGGTGGCTGGTGGAAGTGTTTAAACTCAGAAAAGTGTTCCTGGAGCCACTCTGTAGCAATTCTGGACTTGTGGGGTGTCGCATGGTGCTACTGGAACTGCCCAAGTCAGTCGGAATGCACACTGCACATGAATGGATGCAGGTGATCGAACAGGATGCTTACGTACGTGTCACCTGTCAGACGTTTCTAGGCGTATCAGAGGTCCCATATCACTCAAATTGCACACGCCCACACCATTACAGAGCCTCCACCAGCTTGAACACTGCCTGCTGACATAAAGGGACCGTGGACTCATGAGGTTGTCTCCATACTCGTACACGTCCATCCTCTCGATACAATTTGAAACGAGACTCGTCCGACCAGGCAACATGTTTCCGGACGTCAGCAGTCCAATTTAAGTGTTGACGAGCCCAGGCGAGGAGTAAAGCTTTGTGCTGTGCAGTCATCAACGGTACACGAGTGGGCCTTTGGGTCCGAAATCCCATATCGATAATGTTTCGTTGAATGTTTCGCACGCTGACACTTGCTGATGGTCCAGCATGAAGGGTTGCACTTCTGTCACGTTGAACGATTCTCTTCAGTTGTCGTTGGTCCCGTTGTTCCAGGATCTCTTTCCTGCCGCAGCGATGTCGGAGATTTGATGTTTTACCGGATTCCTGATATTCACCGTACACTCGTGAAATGGTCGTGCGGGAAAATCTCCACTTCATCGCTACCTCGGAGACGCTGTGTCCGATTGCTCGTGCGCCGACTATATCACCACGTTCGAACCCACACAAATATTAATAACCTGCCATTGTAGCAGTAGTAAGCGATGTGACAACTGCTCCAGACACTTGCAGTCTAATACAGGCGTTGCCGACAGCAGCGCCGTATTCTGCCTGATTGCGTATTTTTTACTTGAATACGCATGCCTGTACCAGTTTCTTTGGCACTTCAGTGTACGTCTTTTCAGGGGTGTATTCATTTTTTTTTGGGTTACAATGTGCGACCGCATCGAACAGCGCAGGTGGAGGCACTATTGGAACGAGAGGATATTCGGCGTATGGACTGCCCTGCCCGTTCCGACTTAAATTCCATCGAGCACTTGTGGTATGCCTTGGGACCCCTTCTGCAGCACGTAAACATGCACCAAAGACAATCTAGCAGTTGTCAATCGCCCTGGTGGAGGAATGGAACGCGCTACCACAAAAAATCGTTACCAAGCTTGTGGCCTTCAAAGGAGCACTGTGCAGAACAAGCATCCCATTGAGAACCGTGTCCCACCTATTGCTATGTCCAGAGGACCATCATGGATCTCAGTGGCTTCTGGGTAATTATTGGCTTGAAATGAAACTGTCATTTCTGGTCGTCTCACTAAGTATTTCTTTCAGTTGCCTTCTGTGCTATATCGTAGCAGTTCTCTCTACACTACTGGCCATTAAAACTGCTACACCACGAAGACGACGTGCTACAGACACGAAATTTAACCGACAGGAAGAAGATGCTGTGATATGCAAATTATTAGCTTTTCAGAGCATTCACACAAGGTTGGCGCCGGTGGCGACACCTACAACGTGCTGACATGAGGAAAGTTTCCAGCCGATTTCTCATATACAAACAGCAGTTGGCCGGCGTGGCCTGGTGAGACGTTGTTGAAATGCGTACCATCACGTTTCCGACTTTGATAAAGGTCGGATTGCAGCCTATCGCGATTGCGGTTTATCGTATCGCGACATTGCTGTTAGCAGAATATGGAATCCGTGGGTTCAGGAGGGTAGAACGGAACGCCGTGCTGGATCCCAACGGCCTCGTATCACTAGCAGTCGAGATGACAGGCATCTTATCCGCATGGCTGTAACGGATCGTGCAACCACGTCTCGATCCCTGAGTCAAAAGACAACAACCATCTGCACGAACAGTTCGACGACGTTTGCAGCAGCATGGACTATCAACTCGGAGACCATGGCGGCGGTTACCCTTGACGCTGCATCACAGACAGGAGCGCCTGCGATGGTGTACTCAACGACGAACCTGGGTGCACGAATGGCAAAACGTCATTTTTTCGGATGAATCCAGGTTCTGTTTCCAGCATCATGATGGTCGCATCCGTGTTTGGCGACATCGCGGTGAACGCACATTGGAAGCGTGTATTCGTTATCGCCATACTGGCGTATCACCCAGCGTGATGGTATGGGGTGGCATTGGTTACACGTCTCGGTCACATCTTGTTCGCTTTGACGGCACTTTGAACAGTGGACGTTACATTTCAGATGTGTTACGACTCGTGGCTCTACCCTTCGTTTGATCCCTGCGATACCCTACATTTCAGCAGGATAATGCACGACCGCATGTTGCAGGTTCTGTACGGGCCTTTCTGGACACAGGAAATGTTCGACTGCTGCCCTGGCCAACACATTCTCCAGATCTCTCACCAATTGAAAACGTCTGGTCAATGGTGGCCGAGCAACTGGCTCGTCACAATACGCCAGTCACTACTCTTGGTGAACTGTGGTATCGTGTTGAAGCTTCATGGGCAGCTGTACCTGTACACGCCATCCAAGCTCTGATTGACTCAACGCCCAGGCGTACGAAGGCCGTTATTAAGGCCAGAGGTGGTTGTCCTGGGTACTGATTTCTCAGGATGTGTGCACCCAAATTGTGTGAAAATGTAATCACATGTCAGTTTTAGTATAATATATTTGTCCAGTGAATACCCGTCTATCATCTGCATTTCTTCTTGGTGTATAAATTTTAATGGCCAGTAATGTATGTATGGTCCAAGTTTCAGCGAGCTACCTTAACTGGCAGTCATACATCACATGAAAGTTACCTTCTTCCTTAAGTTTTCTTTAAATTTTTTTATAACATCACACACACTGCAAAATGTTTGGCCTATTCAGTAACGCGTGAACGAACTGGTTTTACTACGTTTGAGGCCACTTTACGCAACACTTTGACACTGACGATGTTAATGTTCAGTTCCCGCACCGTGAGTGCCCTGTTTTTATTGACCCACAGAAAGAAGTCTGGAGACGTTAAGTCGGGAGAACGCGGGGGCATTATCCTTTAGATATAATTCGATTACAAAGAAATTAATTCTTTCATTAGATGTTCGACAAGTGGCACATCCTGCTGATACGAATAATAACGTTGATCTGCCTCGTGAAGCGAAATGAATATTCAGTAACGCGTGAACGAACTGGTTTTACTACGTTTGAGGCCACTTTACGCAACACTTTGACACTGACGATGTTAATGTTCAGTTCCCGCACCGTGAGTGCCCTGTTTTTATTGACCCACAGAAAGATGTCTGGAGACGTTAAGTCGGGAGAACGCGGGGGCATTATCCTTTAGATATAATTCGATTACAAAGAAATTAATTCTTTCATTAGATGTTCGACAAGTGGCACATCCTGCTGATACGAATAATAACGTTGATCTGCCTCGTGAAGCGAAATGAACCGTTTACCGACGTCTTGGTACAGAAAACTGTTCGTTGTAGTTCCAAAGAAAATATGGTCGAGTACTGGACACGATAGGTCACACTGCCTTCCAGTTTCCTAACTGTGCAAACTGGTTTCACGAAAGGCAAGTGGATTTTCGATCGACCAAATTCTCGTGTTGAATATGTAATCACTAAGGTGAAACAGCGCCTGATCAGTGAAGAAAACGGTATCCAATTCTGCGATTCCACGGGCGTCAAGAAGCACCCTAAACCATATATGGTATACTATACACTTTTCTTTGTCCGGCACCGTCAGTTCTTGCGCACTTCGAAAACGTTACGGAAGAAACTTGATCTGTTGCATCGTTTTCTGACCTGAGTTTGGGCAGATAATCTCCTGACACTATTTGAAGGCGACTCGTCCTGTCCTGATCCGCATTCTCGGAAACGAGGGTTAATCTCGTTCTTATTGAACGGTTCGGCACTGCGGCATCTTGTTATTTCCCGAAAAATGCGTCCCGAAAGACTGGCCTAATACCGTTCAACAAAACCCGCTGTTCTTGGAAAAACGACCTGATTACGAAGCAAATGATTGCGCAAGACGACAGACGTCGTGTGACCCGTATTCGTCATAATGACGTCTTCGTTCGTCGTCTGTAATACTTGAGCTGCTATCTTGCGGTGGGTGATCGAACGAATGCAGTGCAACTCCTATTTACAGACACATTTATTTTCATGCACGCGATTTTTAGATCGCTTTCCGTACAAGTTTCCGTTTTCATTCATACCATACTTCATTCACGTATAATCCGGTCACTTTTGAAAGATTCTAAATGACGCACGCGACGAACACTGAGACAAAAATCACGAGTTGTATCATTAAGTGGCAGCGAATGTGTTTTTATACTTTTATACTTCTTTGGATTTAGTTCCCTTTTATGTCACTGCTTTTTGTCCGCTGTTTTCGCCGTACGTTTGATTCCAGCTGTACGATTCTGAAACGTATGTCGCCATAAGGGTCGTTTTTGCGCCGTATTTCAAATGAAACGAGTCCCCCGTTTACTGCTGTCGCGCTGTCCCCCTCACACGGATACGCTCGCGTCAAATTCCCAGTAGCACGCGATCAAACGCGTGGCATCTCAGTTGAGAAAGCCGCCAAGATTTTTAAGAGAAAACGGAATTTTGGTAGTTTGAAATGAGTCAGATCTCGTGAAAAGCGAACATGTTCCATAGCTCATTCCATCGAAACTAGGATGGATCCATAAAACGTTATAAGTGTTTAGCCAATATCAAAATCGCTCTCACTTTGGGCCTGTGGCTTATCACAAAAAGCAGTGGAAAATGTTTATTTTCAAAAGTGAATTTGATCAAAAATGCGTTTCTAACGTTAGTCGTGTTATAACACAGGCTCAACATGCTGGCTTTGCCCGGTGTATAGGTATTAGAAGAAGCTTCGTTAGTATGAAGTGCAGGCTCAAACCAATCATTCAAATAAAAGTATTTGAAACTTTAATTTTAAGGCTGATTGATTGAGAAAGTACTGCGGGTTGACACATTCCTCTGGCTGTCTTGAATGTGCCTAAAAGAACAGCAACTTTTGTCTGGAAATCACTTTTAAAAAAAATATGGTTGTTTACAGACTTGTCATTGAATATGGTTCAGGCTGCGAATACTGTCCACGAGCCCCCAACGACGTAATAAACTCATGCTCTTGCTTACGTCAGGAAGATTCTTAAAATGTGCAGTCCTACATGATTCTTCGTACCTTCTTCGTTATTCCGAGGGATACTGTAATCCCGTCGCACTAGAAACCTACCGTGGTGAACAGGTATGCCCAGGTGCTCCACTGAATCTACTCTATATATGAGCAGGTTCACTTAAGAAACCATCAATAATTTGTGTCAGAATGAAGTATTGAAACTTGCGTCCGTTCTTACGTCAGACGTATCCCAGTTACAGCATCACTGAAAGTCAGTGATAAAGAGATTCATTCTCTGGGCCGGAGGCAATTGTGCAGCAAGCAGTTTTCGGCGGTAGGTCAGGAGGTTTTTCGGCAGTCAGTTTTCGGGAGCAGACGTGCTGTGGCGCTCTCTTGTCGTTAGTCTGACATTGTTGTTTCGGGGCGATAAACCTCGTCAATGGGCTGTCGCACTTAGAGCTGTACAGATGAATACGAATCGGGATTGTCAGAAATGATTGGGGGTAATCTATTCCGTGACCTTTCCCACTGACTCCAGTTCACGGCATTGTGCCAGAAGGAAATCTGATCATGCGGAAGAGCGGTAAAGGAACGTAGCGTAGCTGACAACACCGCTTAATACGATGCTGGAAGTGTAAATTGAAAAAAGTTTGTCACGTAGAAGTCAAGAACCACTTCCCTGACAATCTATTCGTCAATATTACCTAAATATGAATGTTTTTCCCTTTCTTCCACATATTTCCTGAAGCGGTGAAGCCTTGGGGAGAACTTGTAGCCGCGCTCTTTCCTTCCTCTTCAATTGTCTTTATCGTTTTGCTTTGGTTAGGCCTTTCTTTTCGTGACCATTTCTTTTTCAGAAATCTAGTGAGAAACTATTGACTTTGCAAGTCAATGTTGTCGAATTATTTCGTCGTTTGGACATAACCCGGTAACACGATCGCTTTCAGACCACCTACTTGTAGTTTACAAGTTACGGGAGATATACGTTGGTGCACAGGATGCAACTGTCGAACTGAAGCTCCCAGCTGCCCACTGGCCGTTTACGTCGCTTCCCCCGCAGCACCGCCAGGACAGTTTCGGGCAGAGCGAGCAAGCCTCCCACCTCCACATTCTCTGACGAACGACACCTTGTCGCATACTACTGGTTTCACATTTTCCATAGGTGCTCACGACAGTAACGCGCGAACAGCTGGCTAGCTTTGTCGTTTCGCCGGCCGCGGTGGTCTAGCGGTTCTAGGCGCTCAGTCCGGAACCGGGTGACTGCTACGGTCGCAGGTTCGAATCCTGCCTCGGGCATGGATGTTTGTGATGTCCTTAGGTTAGTTAGGTTTAAGTAGTTCTAAGTTCTATGGGACTGATGACGACAGATGTTAAGTCCCATAGTGCTCAGAACCATTTGAACCATCTGTCGTTTCTGAGGAGCCTGTTCCAGGCGCCGGACCCTAACAATCTGCCCTTTGTCAGTCAGTTACGTTGTGCATTTCCCTATTTAGGACTCACACCGTCGCGGTACTTCCCCATTCGCCTCTGCGCCTCTTATACGCTTTTGCTTTACCTCGTCACGTGACCGGAACACCACTAGCTGGCATTCAATCTCGCGGCGGGCAATCGTCTTAATGTTTTGTTGTCATCACTAACTCTTACACTACTGGCCACTAAAATTGCTACACCACCAAGATGACGTGCTACAGACGCGAAATTTAACCGACATGAAGAAGATTCTGTGATATGCAAATGATTAGCTTTTCACAGCATTCACACAAGGTTGGCAGCATTCACACAAGGTTGGCGTCGGTGGCGACACCTACAACGTGCTGACATGAGGAAAGTATCCAAACGATTTCTCATACACAAACAGCAGTTGACCGGCGTTGTATGGTGAAATTTTGTTGTGATGCCTCGTGTAAGGAGGAGAAATGCGTACCGTCACGTTACCGACGTTAATAACGGTCGGATTGTACCCTATCGCGATTGCAGTTTATCGTATCGCGACATTGCTGCTCGCGTTGGTCGTGATACAATGACTGTTAGCAGAATATGGAATCCCAAGGGCCTCGTATCACTAGCAGTCGAGATGACAGGCATCTTATCCACATGGCTGTAACGGATCGTGCAGCCACGTCTCGATCCCTATGTCAACAGATGGGGACGTTTTCAAGACAACAACCATGTGCACGAACAGTTCGACGACGTTTGCAGCAGCATGCACTATCAGCACGGACGCCATGGTTGCGGTTACCCTTGACGCTGCTTCACAGACAGGAGTGCCTGCGATGGTGTACTCAGTGACGAACCTGGCTGCACGAATGGCAAAACGTCATTTTTTTGGATGAATCCAGGTTCTGTTTACAGCATCATGATGGTCGCATCCGTGTTTGGCAACATCACGGTGAACGCACATTGGAAGCGTGTATTCGTCATCGCCATACTGGCCTATCACCCGGCGTGATGGTATGGGGTGCCATTGGTTACACGTCTCGGTCATCCCTTGTTCGCACTGACGGCACTTTGAACAGTGGACGTTACATTTCAGATATGTTACGATCCGTGGCTCTACCCTTCATTTGATCCCTGCGAAACCCTACATTTCAGCAGGATAATGCACGACCGCATGTTGCAGGTTCTGTACGGGCCTTTCTGGATACAGAAAATGTTCGACTGCTGCGTTGGCCAGCACATTCTCCAGTTCTCTCACCAACTGAAAACGTCTGGTCAATGGTGGCCGAGCAACTGGCTCGTCACAATACGGCACTCACTACTCTTGTTGAACTGTGGTATCGTGTTGACGCTGCATGGGCAGCTGTACCTGTACACGCCATCCAAGCTCTGTTTGACTCAATGCCCAGGCGTATCAAGGCCGTTATTACGGCCAGAGGTGGTTGTTCTGGGTACTTATAGTATAATATATTTTGTCCAATGAATACTCTTTTATCATCTGCATTTCTTCTTGGTGTAGCAATTTTAATGGCCAGTAGTGTACATCACTACTCTGATTCTTAACTGTAGATTACTAAACCTTTGTAAAATTTACGGTTGTAGTTGGAACCGTTTTGCGCTTCCTGCCAATCTGGCTTTCTCAGTATAGGAAATAAAACAGGACACTTCGTACTTATTTTATATGACATACCACTGGACCCCCGCGATTACCTAGTGTATAAACCACAAATTATGACTTCCTTTGGAAAAAATATGTAGAAGTAAAATCTAAGATGGTTTAGTAACAATGTAACAATTTCTACCCCTTAGCGTACTAGTGTCAAGTGCCTGGCAGGGCTTCATCGACACACTTTCACACTATTTCTATACTGTTCCACTCTTGAACAGCGCGTGGGAAAAATGAACTCTTAACTCTTTCCGTGAAAGCTCTAATTTCTCTTATTTTATTACGATGTTTATTTTTTCCCCGTGTAGGTGGGCGGAAGGAAAAGTTGATGACAGAAATCTCGTGAAAACAGTTCGACGTAACGAAAATGATTGCCACATCCCAACTCGCGTATCATATTCATGACACTCTCTCCCTTATTTCGCTATAGCACAAGAGGAGCTGTCCTTTTTGAACTTTTTCGATGTTTTTCATCAATCCTTTCTGGTAATGATCCCATACCGCACAGCAATGCTCAGGCAGATGATGGACAAGCGTAGTGTAGGTATCACTTCAGTGGAGGTGGTGCGTTTTCTAAATGTTCTCCCAATAAAACGAAATCTTTAGTTCACTTCCCAACAACTTCGTCTATCTGATCGCTCCACTTGAAGTTGTTCGTAATAGTAATTCCAAGGTATTTACCTGATTTGAGAAGCTTTAGATTTATACGAAATTCCAATGCCTGTGTTGTCAATAAGTACGATGCAATTTTGCTCCGGGCCTGCGACTTAAAAATAAAATATCTCCGCCGTACTGGAGTAACATTAATGGGATGTACGAGTACAGGTATGACACACCGACGACGACATAAGGAAGTTCGTGTCTGACCGTTGTCTGTCCATTGTCGTCATCGCATCATCCAGCTGGAGGTGTTGCATCATACAGCTGGAGGTGCTTGATATTCGCAACAGCGAATACGTTTCATGCCTTTAGACTTGTATGATTTACCGTGTAAACGAAATTTAAAGGATAACTTTCAGTACTCATGAGGATGGCATGACACTTTTTATTATTTAGATTCATCTGCCACTTTTTGCACCATACAGAGATCTTGTCTAAATCATTTTGCAGTTGTTTTTGAGCTTCTGGTAACTTTATGAAACGGTAAATGAAACCACCATCCGCAAACAGTCTAAGAGGGCTGCTCAAATTTTCTCCTAAATCGTTTATATTAATCACCAACAGCAGGGTGCGTCTAACACTTCCTTGGGGAACGTCAGAAATTACTTTAGTTTTACCCGATGATTTAGCGTTACGTACTGTAACCTTCCTGACAGGAAATCACGAATCCTGTCGCACAAGTGAGATGATAATCCAAAGGCACGCAATCTGATTAGAAGCTGCTTGCTAGGAGTGTTATCAAACGCTTTCTGGATATCTAGAAATATCGAAGCAATTTGAGATCTTCTTTGGGTAGCATCCATTACTTCCTCAGAATAAAGGGCTAGTTATATTGCATGCGAGCGATGTTTTCTTAATCTGCGCTAAGTACATCCTTTGGTTCAAATGGCTCTAAGCGCTATGGGACTTACTATCCGAGGTCATCAGTCCCCTAGAACTTAGAACTACTTAAACGTAACTAACCTAAGGACATCACACACATCCATGCCCGGGGTAGGATTCGAACCTGCGACCGTAGCGGTCGCGCGGTTCCAGACTGAAGCGCCTAGAATCGCTCGGCCACTCCGGCCGTCAGTACATCCTTTTCTTCGAGGTAATTCATAATGTTCGAACACAGTATACATTCCAAAATACTACTCCACTTCGAAGTCAGTGATGTGCATCTGTTAGTTAGTGGATTTCTCCTATATCCTTTCTTGACAATCGGTGTATTGCACTCACCTCGCCACCACTTTTACGAGCAGCATTACATAATGAAGTGCGAGCAGTCTACGTCAGTTGTAGCCGCCCGTTGAGTGTTCATGGTGAAACGTCCTCTTTGGAAAGTTCTAAATTACTGTGCTGGTAAACCTCTTACATTATTTGATTTTCAAACAGCTGAGCAGAACTGAACGTACTTAGACATTTCTTTCTTTACTTATCCTGATCAACACTAAACTGACACACAATATTTTTAGCGCAACGGAATCTGACTTTCAATAATCCCTACAAAAGAATGGCCCCGACTGACAATAATCTATACGTTTCATGAATCACTTACCTCACAAAAATCTTGGTTACTCGAACTACTGCCAGCTAAAAAAAAGAATTCTAACTACTGAAGGCACTAACTACTGATAGGCATAGTTAGCAAATGAAAGATTTTGATAGAGAACAAACAATGTATTTACCTTAATAATGTGCAAAAGTCATCATATATATATATATATATATATATATATATATATATATATATATATATATATATATAAGTTCATGATATACAGTGTTACAAATTTACTTAAGTCCCATAGTGTTCAGAGCCATTACAAATTGACTCTTTCTGATGAACACACGTCCAGATCGTCCCCTCTCAAAGTTCTGCTATCTCTCTCCTCACATCCACCACTGCTGGCGGCTCACCTCCAACTGCGCAACGCTACGCTCTGTTCACATCCAAGTGCCCAACACTACAATAGCAAAAATTCCAAAAATGCAAACCAGCCACAACTGCACACAGCACAGTCAGTGATTTTCATACAGAGCGCTACGTGGTGTTACCAACATAAAAACCTGAACAGCCTACTTACAATGGATCAAGATTGCTCCCAGGCACTTTCTATGAAAAGGTATGCTACACGCTACTAGAAAGGACTGTAATTCAGTTGCTTGTGAGTGTATAGAAACGGCCTTTTTCGACGTTCTTGGCTCATACTTTCATATTTTATTAGCGCCAAAGATAATCGAACTTCTCTGATTTTGCGATTTCAGTCGTTGCTTTATTTTAAATGTGGACCTCTAAATGCCCTGAGAAGTCGTATAAACTGTGTCATATTTTGCATGTTTGTGTAGAAAACAAGTGAGTGAACTGAGTGGAAAAGAAAGTGAATGAGTCGTACGGCTGTTACATGAAATTTTTTTTCAGTAGTTGTTACAATTTTACAATCTCTTTGTACTGTAAACGAAGGATATACGGTTGCGGATGTACCTCCAACACAGAGTGCACAAGCAATTTATGCTCACGTAAATTAGTAGCTTCTAACAGACAGTGATGATTCTGACGGTGATGATTCCGAACTCGTTACACCGACCGCTGATTATATTTCCACATTCCACTCCTATCTCAGGCAAAGCTTGACTGTAATATTTAATCAAAAATGACGAAATCTGAAACTCAAAAACTGCCCACTGTCGCACAGAGCACTGACGCACAACGATTTCTGTGGGACGATTTTGCTAATCATTAGACAAATACATCTGCTGCAACGACTTCAACTCGTGTGCATATTAGATGACGTCCTCGCGTAACCAGCCGGACAATAGCAAGTAGGTCCCAGTCGGCACCTGGCCAGGAGCCAAGTCGAATGTCGGTAACTGGGTCGCCTGCGGTGTTAGAGCGCGGAACTCGCGCCTGGAAGGGCCCTCGGGTGCTAAGGTTATCGCACTTCCTGGGAGTCTCGCATGTCACCAAAGGTGCGCTCCAGAAGCGCCTCTCCACCACCACGGTGGAGGGAGAGAGAGAGAGAGAGAGATAGATTGAGAGAGAGAGAGAGAGAGAGCCAGCCAGGCCCCTGGGCGCAGCAATTTTCTTAAAGTACTTCTGCGCTATCTCGACGGTAAATAGCAAGTACGCTGCTTTCATATCACTCTTATCCAGTGGTTCTCCTCTGGTGAACATATTGGGTCGATGCACAAATTCGTAGCCTTTTTCATAACCGATACACATAACAGAGACTTTTGTCATCAATAATATATTCTCCTTCACTATTTACAAGAGTCTGCCAACGCTGGAGTAACTTTTCGATTCCACGACTGTAGAAATCACGCGGTTTTGAGGCGAAGAACTCAAGTTCGGAGCGTTTTTTTTTTTTTATCCGGAAAGGAAGTTCCTTGAAATTTCGATAGAGAGCGGAAAATGTTAAAATATGAAGGCGCGATATCAGGTGAATAAGGTAGGTGCGGAATAACTACCCAAGCCAAATCCTGTAAAGTGCTTTTTTTGTCAGTCTAGCAGAATGTGGGCGGGCCTTATCGTGCAGTAGTGTTAATTCACGCAGTCTTCCTGGTCGTTGTTCTAGGAACGCGTCTACGAGATGTCTCAGTTGTTGACAATAAATGTCAGTAGTGATGATTACACCTCGGAGAAGCAATTCGTAGTGCACCATAACGTCGCTGTTCCGCCAGGTGCATAACACTATATTTTGTGGATGCGCTATTATTTATCTGGAGATAGGGGGAGAAACTTCTATTAGGGCAGTAGGTCCAATAGTCACCAAAAATGGTATTCCATCATTCAATTCGATTATCTATTTGGTATTGAACCTAACGTCACTTCTCTTATTAATTATTCATGTATCTACATACGCGCCGTCTTCTTTATTTTTCCGCCTCTTTTTTCCGCAGCTGCAGATATACAAGTCAATAGGTTAATTACCGCCTATTACAACTGTAATGAAATTCTTATTAACAACAAATGCGTTTCGATTTTCTCTAAAGCATGTTCAATGGTCATTGTAACAATATGGCTTTTAATCTTACAATTTTGTTTTCTAGGATCATGAAGAGTTCGCAGGCTTTACTTACTACCATAAACGGTGTTAATTCTTATTTTGACTCACGTTTTTTGTGTTTTACTTCATTCCTGCCGTCCTTCCACGTGTATGTGTTGGATTTTAGCATACAGCTGCACTAAACATATTCACGTTTTTGTGTTGTGAAGAGATGGCGAGATGCAGTGGTTCTGCACAAGCCGGAAAAGAGAAAGTTCTGTGTGTTAAAATGCATCTCGCCATTTCGTGTCGTGTGTTTTGTTTTACTATTGTGGTATGCTTTAGTCTTTTGTTTGTTTTGGAAGTGGTGGGAGCGTTTATATTTTCCGACTTGAGAGTATACGCCAGGTTTTGTGTGTGTGTGTGTGTGTGTGTGTGTGTGTGTGTATCTGTGTGTATGCGCAAGCACAAAATTTTCTTATTATAAATGATAACATTTTGTGCACTCTCTCTCTCTCTCTCTCTCTCTCTCTCTCTCTCTCTCTCTCTCTCTAATCATGGAAAATATAAACACTCCCACCACTACCAAAACAGACAAAACACGAACTCAACCCGCAATAGCAAAACAAAATACACAAAATGGCGAGATGCAGTGGCTCTCCACAAGACGGAAAAGTGAAAGTTCTGTGTGTTACAATGCAACACATGCACGTGGAGGAACTGGAAGAATGAAGTAAAGAACAAAAACCGTGACTAACAATAAGCATTAACACTCTTTATAATAGTAAGTAAAGCATGCGAACTCTTTGTGATACTAACAAACAAAATTGTAAGAGAAAAAAAAATGTATAGTTACAGTGACCATTGAACATGCTTTAAAATAAACCTAAACGCGTTTGGTCTTAATAAGACTTTCATTACAATTGGAAAACAAGGTTATAAGCAATACAACTTCATATATATCGCTGTAATAAAATATCTGAGAACACAGTATAGTTCCAACCTGACGTTCCGAGAAAGGACGTAATCGCCACAAATTTCCAATAGCGACCCCAGTCAAAAAAAGCCACAAAATATTGCTACAGGATGTACCAAACATGATATCCATACGGCACGAATTTACATTAAATTAACTGTTCTTTTGCATATCCTCTGGCAGTTTCCGTGATATGAGCTAAACCCGAAACAAGTTGGGTACTTAGGTTTTTGCGCAGTTAGGACGTGTTCTTTGACAGAAAAAAGGAAAGTAGGATTGTTTTGGGAAACTAAATTCGTAATCACAAGTAGTAGCGGTGTCCTAGAAAGTTAAATAAGTTCCCTCTGACAAGGGGTAACGCTATTACCGAAGGCAGCAGAGGGAGCAGTAAGTCGTCGCGCAGGCGCCTGAGTGAAAGGCATCCCGCGTCGCACCACGGCCGGCGCTCCGGCTGAGTGGATGGGCCTGCCGCAGATGCAAGCAAAGCAAACACAGCCTGCCGGCTCTTCCTTCCCTTCTTCCCCAGCGTCGATAAATCGATCGCCGACCGCGCTCTCCGCTTGGATTGGAGTGGAGTAGAGTGCAACCTATCAAGGACTCCCCGAGTACACCAGCAGCCGCATGCCTTGCACCTTTGAGTTTATTTTCTTGTTTCAGTTTTTAATGTTGTTAATGTCACGTTACGGTGTGTGCTGGACAGTACTTCTGGTATCACCATTTCGCCCTTCCCTGTTCCATTCGTGGAAGGCGTCTGGGAAGAATGATTGTCGATAAACCTCCGAATTAGCTATAATTTTTTTCGTTGCGGTCATTTCGCGAGACATACACTGGCCAGCCAAAACATTATGACCACTGCCCACCCCGACGTTGGATGCCGACTGGTGGTGTTCCGGGCATGTGACGCGGTAGCAAAAGTTTGTAAGCGGGGCAGACATGGACGGAGGGATCACCCTAGCGAGGATATGGGCTGCAAATTGGGAAATCCACCGAAATAAGTGACTTTGACAAAGGGCAGTGTGGTGTCACCGCCAGACACCACACTTGCTAGATGGTAGCATTTAAATCGGCCGCGGTCCGTTAGTATACGTCGGCCCCGCGTGTCGCCACTATCAGTGATTGCAGACCGAGGGCCGCCACACGGCAGGTCGAGTTTAGAGAGACTCCCTAGCACTCGCCCCAGTTGTACAGCCGACTTTGCTAGCGATGGTTCACTGTCTACATACGCTCTCATTTGCAGAGACGACAGTTTAGCATAGTCTTCAGCTACGTCATTTGCCACGACCTAGCAAGGCGCCCTATTCAGTTACTATAATTACTATCTTCAAGAATGTATTTGAACAGATAATATTGTGAATCGTGTACCGTCAAGAGCGACGTTCATCATTAATGGATTAAAGTTAAGTATCAAACTAATTACGTTCCTTTCTGAATTTTCATTCCTTGTTTCAGACCTCACGTCAGTATAGTTCTTCCCTCCTCAAGCCAGCCTACGTGAGCTAAAACGCGTGCATTTCGGCCTCCACTCGTAACACGGTGTTGACTCTTCTGCTAACACAAAAGGCAGATTATTATGACGCAGAACCTGTGAACAAGTATTTCGAAACTGGCAAAGCTGGTCGAATGTTCACGTGCTACTGTCGTGAGTAACTACGGAAACAGAAGGAAGTGAAACTACCACTAGGCGCTAAATTGTTGGACGGTCACGACTCCTCACAGAACGTGGGGTTCGGAGTCTGCTCTGCGAAGTAGGATAGATGGTGATGTTTGACATCTCTGCCGAAACAGCACAATGCAGGTGTTTCGGAGTACACCGTTCGTCGTATATTGTTGAACGTGGAGCTCCGCAGCAGACCACGCCTACGTGTTCACATGCCAACCCAACGACATCGTCAATTACGATTGCAGTGCGCACGGGACCGTCGGGATTCGACTGTCGATCAGTGGAAACTTTTTGGCTCTTCGGGTGAATGACATTTTTGCTACACTATATGGATGGTCGTCTCACAAATGTCGTCATCGAGGTGAACGGCGGCTCGAAACGGGCAGCGCACCACGAACGCAGGCTGGTGGGAGATGTATTAAGCTATGGAAGGCATTCGCCTGCCCAACCGCTGGGCCTTCATGGCCTGTTCGGGCGGAATCTCTCTCTCTCTTCTTTTCTTTTTAAGGACATTCTCCTGCGACTGCATGGGACCTGTGGTAGTAACCGAAGACACGCTGACAGCTGCGGACCACCTGCATCCCTTTGTGCTTGATGTCTTCCCCGAAGGTGAGGTCATCTTTCAGTAGAGTAACTGTCCGTGTCTTGAAGTCAGAACCGTGCTATGATGGGTTGAGGAACATTATAGTGAACTCACGTTGATGTCTCGGCAACCAGATTCGTCTGATGTAAATCCTATGGAACTCCTCTTGGTCGCTATCGGGCCCCTACACCGCGTACGCAAATCAGCGGCCGTTATTTAAGCGAATTACATGAACTGTGCGCAGACATCTAATGCTACATGTCTCCCCAAACGTACCAACAAACTGGAGTATCGGCAAAGAAGAGCAAACAATCTATTAAGGAGGTGGTCATAATGTTTTGACTCGTCAGTGTATACGAGGCGAGGTAATACGCTGTCCGACTCTTCTTGGAACTTAGTCTTCCGAAATTTCGACAGTAAACCTGTATGAGATGCACAATGCATCCGTTGTAACGTATACCACTAGGGTTTGTCAAGCACCTGGAGTATACTTTTCCTAAAATTTGCTTTATGCGATCATTCCGCTTTAGGTCGCTCCGAATAGTTGCTCCTATGTATTTTACACCAGTTACTGTGTCCAGCGATTTGTCATCGATAGTGTAATTTGCTTTAGTGGAAATCGTAGCCAGTTTGTACACAATGCTTTAAATATATCTACGCGCTGGATCAGCTGTTTGTAAGAACCATCCATCCTCTGCAGACCTTTCTGCCTTTCGCTACAGTCTTCGGGTGTTGCTACCCTTTTACAGAAGACTGCATCATCTGCGAACAGCCTCGTGTACTTTCAGACGTTAATCACTACATCGGTTATACGAGGCCTATTCAGAAAGTAAGCTCCGATTGATTGCCAAATTGAAACCACAGTGAACATCAGAAATGTTTTACTTGTAACAATTAGCTACACCTTTCAGCTACTTCTCTACGTAGTCGCCGTTCTGACTTAGACTTTTGTCATAGCGTTGTACCAACTTTTCAATAGCCTCATCATAGAAGGCAGCCGCCAGTGCTTTCCGCCAATTCTCCACGCTGGCCTACACCTCGTTGTCTGTGTCAAAATGTTGTCTTCAAAGACAGCGGTTCATGTGACCAGAGATGAAACTCAGGGGGAGACAATTGCGGACTGTATTGTGGGTAATCTAACATTTCCATTTGAAAACGATGCAGGAGCATCTTCATTGCCCCTGCAGAATGCGGCTGAGAATTGTCTTGAAGCAGAAACAGCACGACAGTTATGTAATGTTAGCTGCATAGCTTCAGGCGAAATTTCTCACCAGGCCCTCGTACTTGGCGGCAGACACTATTTTCTAGACATCTTTACGCACTCACTCCGAGCTCAGAAATGAGAAGAGCGACGTGATGCTACCTGGGGTTATACTAGAGACACTACCCAACACATCTGTGCAAAGCTTTATCGGACTTTCATTGTCGTTTCCATTTCGCGACCGATCGGAGCTTACTTTCTGAACGCCCCTCGTATATACTGTAAACAGCAACGCTCCTATCTCACTCACATGGGGCGCTTCTGAAATTAACTTTACCTGCGTTGGTCTTGCTCTGCTAACAGCGAGACGTTGAGTGTTCAGTCCTGTCTGCAAGGAAGTCCTGAATCCAGTCACCAACCTGGTCCGATACTCGGAAGACCGTATTGTATTCACTAAACGACAGTGCCTTCCTGAAGCCAAGGGGAGAATCAGTAAGAGTTTTACTACCACGGTCAACGCAACATTCCTTCCAGCTGCCTAATAGTTTCATTTTTAGTTTATATTATCGAGTCTGTAAGGGTGTTTTGGTATAACTGTGTGTACTACTGGACGCAGATTTGAAGTCATTTTGCTTGGTCGTCCAACAGGTGGATTCACAAATCTGAGAAGACACCGTTGCATAACCGCACAACCTCACACTTCGAACTGGCTCCTGTATGTTGCACATTTTGTTTTTTTAATTATATGTTCAAACATCTTGTACCATCAACTTTCTATGTGATTCTCCTCACAAATGACGGATTTCTAGTAACTGAGCACCTTGAAAATAGTCCATGCGGCTCCTCTTGGTAACCGCAGCCGACTGTTGAATGAAACACTTCATCAGACCATCTAAGAGTATTAATAGCCAGAAGAAATTGTCACCATAATGTTACATACAAGCCTATCACTTTGAGTGGATCATACAGGATAGGCAAAATAAAACTGCAGAACAGCTTATTTGCCATCAGCTTTACAGATTATTTTCTACCGTTTTGAGCGTAGCCCGCCAGTGTGGCCGGCGGTTCTAGGCGCTTCAGTCTGGAACCGCGCGACCGTTACGGTCGCAAGTTCGAATCCTGCCTCGGATGTGTGTGATGTCCTTAGGTTAGTTAGGTTTAAGTAGTTCTGAGTTCTAGGGAACTGATGACCTCAGATGTTAAGTCCCATAGTGCTCAGAGCCATTTGAGCGTACCTACCACCTTCACAGGAAGGAAAGAAACTATAAATTAGATGGACATGCAGTTTAACTAGCGTCCATGTAATGAACAACTTTTTTTCTTCCTGTGAAGATGGTCGTTATGACGGAAACTGGCAGAAAATAAATAATAAATTTGTACAGCTGACGACAAACACCCAGGTGTCCAAATTCCTGACAGCTGTATCGAGTCACAAAACAAAACGCGTCGGGAAAATACTTCGTGCGGCTTAAGATAGGCAACGCAACTTACATCATCCACACCCTGAAGAAAAGGACACATAATTATTCGCGTATTTAATTACTGTCACGTAGGCTCGATCAGGTGGCGAGCGGGAGAAAGCAGTGGTGTTGTGGGTGATAGCTAAATTCCGACCAGGGTGACCATTTGTTTGGCGAGGCGCAGTATAAGCAAGTTGGAGTGAGCTGAAGTTATCTCTAAACGGGGGCGAAAAGGAACACGCTTGGCGGGACTTCAAACTGTATGGTACCAGTTGTGGAACACGTCACCGACGGCGCCAATGTAGCTGGTAATCAGGCAGAGCCCTAACAGGAAATAAGGTAGAAAGCTTTTTGCTATGATCACCAACTTGCAATTTGAGCACTTTGCTACCTCCTTTATGATGTTTGTGGTACAAATTTAGGTACGCAATCTTCGTCGGTTTATACCAGAAAATTTTTTACTGGCTGGGGAAGGCTGTAAAAGAGCAGCGTCCCATAGCTCTCCCTCGTTTTCGTTGTGGCGGTAGGTATTGAAGGTTATCCGCACGCATCTTTTCACTTTAAAAAAATGCTTATACAGATTTATGATTGGATGGGACTTGCAGACATCTGCTTAGCACGTAACCAATACCATTCATTGATTAACTCGTCTTCGCCCAGCCCAAACCGGTAAGTATAGAAACTTGAAATTTCGAGAGCGTGTTGATCGTATACCGTTGGCATCGTTTAAGGAGAAGTTTTTCGAAATTCCATCCCTAATGGTGTGAAATAGAGGATGAAAGAATTTTTTAAAAATATGTCGTTATTAAGGTAATTTTGAAGCTAGAACTACGGAAATTGGTACTTGGTTTCTCGGTTAGAAATAATAATAATATACAGGTTTCAGAATTTTTGGAAATTCAACCCCTAAGTGGGTGAAGTAGTGGGTGAAAATTTTTAAAAAATAAATCATTATGAAAGAACTAGAGAAGAATTTTTAAAGCTACATCTATGAAAATGTGTATCTGACTTCTCGGTTGGAAATAAAAAAACACGTTTTTAGTGGTTTTGCAAAGTCAATCCCTACAGGGGGTGAAATAGGGGGTGAAAATTTTTATGAAAATATTTCGTTATATTAAAACATTTTTAAAGCTGAATCTATTAAAATCTTTATTTGACTTCTTGGTTAGAAATAAAGAAATACGTGTTAGTAGATGAAAGTTTATATGGAAATATCACAGGAGCTCAAAAGGCATGTTTAACAAAAACCAGGTATCAGCATCGCTTTTTCGTCAGAAGTACACTCGTATAAGACCGTGCTTCTACGGCCTTAATTAGAGTGAAGAGTTTAGAAGGTGCTGCAATTCCTCGACTAAATCAAAGAAAGCTATTTAATAGCCACCACGACAAATCAGCTTTGTCAGAATTGCATAATATTTTTGTTGTAATTACTATGCAAACCGAGCGAAGCAGCCAGCGCTAAGCTTGTATTAAATAAGGCTAAGTTTACATTAAATGAATGCAGTTCAGACTGATTTTTACAATCTAGACATAGCAATGTCTGTAGTTCTACGGACATTATATCTAAAGTAATTGTTGCTCTAAAACAGAATCATTCAGGGAATATTTGCGGAAATGTGCTAGTTTCAGCTGCCCATTAAAGACCGATATAGACCTTGGCTCTAAACAGTGGTCACGAACAGTAGATGACAGGGTTCTTGTCTTCCAACATGTTACATGACGTGCTTTATTCATATTAGTTGATTTTTTCAGGATAAACCGAGAAATGGTAGTTCTATGTCTAATTTCAGATTCGCATTAATGGCAACTTCGTCGGGATGTGTACATGTAAACAGTGTTAGGTATCCAAAAGATGGCTGCCAGTCGTAGTAACGTATGCGCTGTTCGTGCCAGGAAAACCCTCTTCAAGGACGATATGTGCAAATCCGAGGATGACGTGAAAAACTATGACTCAGATAAAATCCTGCTTATGTTACTGAATGCAAATACGCTTCGAAAGTTGTGGTTGACCAGCTGTTATGGGCCATCCTTAACATTGTTTACGAGGTGTAGTTATGCGTTTGCTAAACGTAATTTTATATTGTGCTTAATCATGTAAGTAGGCTGTTTATGTTTTCTTATTGGCAACGTTACGTAGCGCTCTGTATGAAAATCACTGGCTGTGCTGTGTGCAGTCTGTGGCTAGTTTGCATTGTTGTCTGCCATTGTAGTGTTGCGCAGCGGCAGCTGGATGTTAACAGCGCGTAGCGTTGCGCAGTTGGAGGTGAGCCGCCAGTAGTGGTGGATGTGGCGAGAGAGATGGCGGAGTTTTGAAATTTGTAAGACTGGATGTCAATTATGACTATTAAGGTAAATACATTGTTTGTTCTCTATTAAAATCTTTCATTTGCTAACTATGCCTATCAGTACTTAGTGCCTTCCATAGTTTGAATCTTTTATTTAGCTGGCAGTAGTGGCGCTCGCTGTATTGCAGTAGTTCGAGTAACGAAGATTTTTGGTGAGGTAAGTGATTTGTGAAAGGTATAGGTTAATGTTAGTCAGGGCCATTCTTTTGTAGGGGTTTTTGAAAGTCAGATTGCGTTGCGCTAAAAATATTGTGTGTCAGTTTAAGCACAGTCTTGTATAATTTTTCTAAGGGGACGTTTCAATCATAGGTTAATTTTTTCATGTTGTCATTCTTTATTATTACATAAATTGATAACGCCAATCTCAGTACCATAAATTAAAACAAGTCCGATCTATTAAACTTGTACTTTTGCGAAATTTCACGGTAATGTTTCGTTAACTCGCCCAGCAAATAAACAGCCGTCAATCCTCATTTAGTACAATCAGTTTGCATCAAACAATGTTAAGTGCCCACTGACATATTTTTAAGAATAAAATTTCTGATACAACCAATAAGAATAAAATTTTGGATACAACCGATACTTTTAAGAATATGTTGATCCTCTAGAAATAATTGAAAACAATAACTTACCTGAATAAAAAAATCGCAACGGATGCTCTTGAAATATCTTTTTTATAAGTTTGTACTGAAACTCTTACGACTTTTTATAGCCATGGTCTTCACATAATGCTCTAAAGTGCTGTGCCCACTTCGTAGACAAGGTCTAGTCTTTGATAGTGGTAAGTTTAATAATGAAAACAGCGACCATGTTAATCCATATTGATAGCAAAGATGCATTTACCAGAGTTCTCCACCTTAAAGCCAACTACATGGAGTCATAACTTACGTCCTGTTACCGGCAGTATGACCTAGATAAAAGCCAAAAGCTTGGCCAACGATTGTGCTTCTGTCAGGGTCGTGATATTATTCGCACTACGCTAGTGGCTAGTCGTTGGTATTTGCTTTGTCAATGTAGTACGAGACTAAGGCCGGCAGACGGCAGGTTAATGTCAGGGTCTGCGGCTCAGTGGACCCGTAGGTCAGAGGTCACACGTTTCTCGCAGTCGCTCACTGACCTCATCTGGGGGCTACACTTGTGAATGATATTGCATTGCACCATACGAGCTCTCCACAACCTTAAATGCGCACCCATTTAACAGACACCGGCGTTACGCTATACCTTAGCTGTCACGCAATAATTGCACCTATTCTCGCAGTACACTATATAACTCAGCTGAGTTGTCGTATACTAATGGCAAGACGTATATTGACGACACCGCTGTGCACGTACTTTTTTTGCTATTTTATAACATACGAAGGATGAACTAACAATTTATAGATACAAATATACTAACGAACTAATGGAATAAGTTGAGATTGTTGTTAGAAATATTACTTTAAGAATAAAAAATAACTGTAGATAAAGATACAAATAAAACAAATTGGGAAGAACAAGGAAAAACAGCATATTTTGTACTTTAAGAATAGGAATAATAACTGGAGATAAAGATGGAAATAAAACAAATTTCGAAGAACAAGGACAAATTGCATATTTTGTACTATCAACCAACCTGCTTCTCTCAAAGTTTTCTTTACACGCTTTCGGTTCTAGAGGCGTAAATTGGTGGCCGCATAAGAGAAATATGCGTTTTATGGTCAAGGTGTAGTCTAAATCGAAAAAGGGGAAAATAAGCATTAATGGCTTGCTCTTTTCACATGTACTTGGGGGTACTAACCAATCTAAAAAGATGTATTCCTAATAGCTATAATTATTAGTCTGAAAATGAAGTAAATACTGCAGTAATGTTGTTCAGTGAACCATAAAGGATAATTGTCAAAGGTGTTTAACGACATAAATATCCCATGGAATTGCTAAAATGTAGGTAAAGTTTTTTTCTTATTTTTCTATTTTTTTCTTCTTGTTGAACTGACAGGGCACTCTTAACTACCCTGCTCGGATTCGTCTGGCATTGGTGTCTCCGGATGCTACCTCTATAGCTTCCGACTGTTGTTTACGCTACTGAAAATAGTGCTGACAATAAGTCCTAGGCGCAGAGAAAGATGTAAACAATCTTTTAAATAGTGTTTTTTTTAGAACCATAGCGTACGCCTCCGGAGCCGCTCGAAACAACGGCTCGGCTGTTCCTCCTTCAAGGATCGTGGAATTATTATTGGATCTCACTCTTCTCCCTCCCCTTTTTATGCGAGACTGCATTTTTATGCCGTAACCATAGCTTACGCCTCCGGATCCGCTCGAAACAAACGCTCGACTGTAAGTTTCTCCTTTAGGCATTGTAGAATTATTATTGGATCTCACACTTTTCCCTCTCCCTTCTATCTGAGAATGCATCTGTATGCCATACGGACTGGAATCTGTACGGTTTCCCCTTCTACCCGATACAACTTTTCGATAGTATAACACGAGTCCATACTTGCATATCACGTAGCACATCATTTGTGCTTTACAGCAAAGACAGCTGGAATCTCAGCACCTGTTTAACTCTCGTCTCTTCGAGGGGCTGGTGATGCGAGGATTGATGAAGTTTCCCGAATGCAGTACCTGTTGAGAGTAAAGGATACCATAAAGAATGCTGTAACAGCACCATACGCACACAACTGGCTCCTGATGGTGTTGAAAATGTGTATGCCATGATGGGGATATGGAGTCGAACTCGGCGCTGCTAATAAATGAGAGAGAATATTAAGAAAAGCATGTGAAGTACGTATGTATAGGTCTTCGTGAGCTTAAAATCAAAAGCGACAATATTCTGCAGCTGTTATAATTTATTTTACTTAGAACACGTTTTAGGTGATGTTCTACGGACAAAGCAAATTTTCTTTACCTACGACATAAACCAAAATAAAAGCAACGTATTAAACGCGAAAATTAGTTAGGGCTTGGACTCCCGTTATAAAATAAGGAAACAAGTCTACGGTACCAGTGGAACAGTAAACGCTTCGTTTCTGAATTCTGGGGTAGTCACTTACTGCTCCGGCTGCGTATGGCTTTAATCACTTGTTCGAGCTTCGTGAACTATGGTGCTACGTGTGGTGGTGTTCGTGTGAAGCCGTGTATGAGCTGTCCTAACGCTCCAGCATATTTCAGCCTGCACGGCCGAGCGTAGCTTAATGCACGTTAAATCGATCAGTGATCAGTAATAGGCGGAAAGTTCTTTGGCCTCCACGCTCATTTCACTTACGTTCACAGGATCTTTTCTTATGTGCCTTTTTGTCGACAGTCTGGGCAGCACTCGTCAGTGATAAGCACCTGTTTTTGGGTGAGTTGGGTATGAGAGTACAGCATTCTGTACACCAGAGGTGTTCGAGCATGTTTAGAACTCAACCAGCTAACGATGTACAAAGCAGCTTTAAGGGTCTGATTGCTTTACAAATGAGTTATTGCGTTAAATACTTTCCTTTACGAAAATACGCGAGAGAAAGCTAGAAAAGATTTGGAATTATGTTTAAAGCTCGTTACAAGTTGCTAAGTGCTCGCATTATGAAACACTGGACTAATGTAAAAGGGTAACCTGCGTTGCATTTTAAGCAAACGCTAAAGTTTTCAAGCATCTCAATGTTTATGACGTCATACCTCGTGAAGTATGCGTCGTATAATGACATAATTTTGCAGATACATTAAGTGGTAGATGCAGATACGGTATACAAAGTGTGTTGTCAATACGGTTACCAGCACAGAAGTAATAAATGAAGACGTAATACTGATGTTGAAGTTTTGCTGCGTGTCATTTTAAGCAAAAGCTAGTTTCACACGCATCTAAATATTGATGACGTCATGGTCATGTCTCGTAAACGTGCCCGACAATAAACACAGGACTAAGCGAATGTCTGTGTCACGTCAGCCTGCACTGTTAACTGTCGGCCGACGAAAACGCATACTTTGCAAAAGATTTCGTTGAACTTCTTTGTCCAACTACTTCAATTGAGTTATTCCATGATAGTAAAGTTTTTAGTCATAGTTGTTCGGGAAAGCATGCCGAACACTTAACGATAGCATATACTGGTGGCGAGTGCACAGCTTGAAAATAAAGAGGAATAGAAACGATATTAGGTGAAACCGCGACAGCGAGAGGAGAATGTCGAAGTGTTCACCACAATTAGTTACGTGAGCTACAGCGCAAGGACATAAAAAAAAATTATTTAAGAATGGACGAACAAACGGTTTAGTTTGCCCTCATGATAGCGGCCCCTCATATCTGCATACACAATACTCATTTACGAAGTGCAATTCCTTAATTTCATTCATCATAACCGATGTTTCTGGAAAGCCAACAACTATGACATTCATGATTTAACTGTGAAACACTGCAATACTTATATATTTTTTCATGCTTAATATGATGCTTTCCGAGAATTTATTCTCATTATCAAAAGGCAGGTATTTTTATGGTGTGTACTTCGTCATTTTATAGCTTAAATGCGCTAAAGCAAGCAAACAGATGTGTGGCGCCTGTATTCAGGCGGAAGGCGTCCATTTCTAAGACTTCGTGCGAGGCGGTGGGAACCATTTTTTAAACGCAGGAAATGACGAGAGTGATGAAGAGGTTCTTCAACTGATATGCTGTGCACGACTGTTTTACTCTCCGAAACTAAACAATGCTGTATGCATATTGGTATAGACTCCTGTTGTTATTACACGAGGAATACGATTTCTAAGCGTTTTCTTCTACACTGAAGCGCCAAAGAAACTGGTGTTGGCATGCGTATTCAAATACTGAGATATGTAAACAGGCAGAATACAGCGCTGCGGCCGGCAACGCCTATATAAGACAACAAGTGTCGGGCACAGTTGTTAGACCGTTACTGCTGCTACAATGCCAGGTTATCAAGATTTAAGTGAGTTTGAACGTGGTGTTATAATCATCGATATGAGCTGTCGGACCTGAAGGCCTACTAGTGCACCCTTGATAACGCCTCGCCTGGGCCCCTCAACACTGATATTGGACTGTTGATGACTGGAAACATGTTGCCTGGCCGGACGAGTTTCGTTTCAAATTTTATCGAGCGGATCGACGTGTACGGGCATGGAGACATCCTCATGAACCTGCATGTCACCAGGGACTGTTCAAGCTGGTGGAGGCTCTGTAATGGTGGGGCGTGTGCAGTTGGAGTTATATGGAACCCCTGATACGTCTAGATACGCACGTAAGCCTCCTGCCCTGCTCTACCCATTCATGTCCACTGTCCATTCCAGCGGACTTGGATAATTCCAGCAAGACAATGCGACACCCCACACGTCCAGAATTGCTACAGGATGGCCCCAGGCACACTTCTCTGAGTTTAAACACTTTGTCTGACCACCAAACTGCCCAGGCAGGAACATTATTGAGCATATCTGGGATGCCTTGTAATGTGCTTTTCAGAAGAAATCTCCAGCTCCGCGCACTCTTACGAATTTATGGACAGTCCTGCAGGATTCATGGTGTCAACATTACTCCAGTCTATGCCACGTCGTGTTGCGGCACTTTTGCGTACTCGCGGAGGCTCCGCACGATATTTGCCACGTGTACCAGTTTCTTTGGATCTTCAGTGTATTTGAGATACACTCTACGCTGCGACACACAAATGTGGAGACCATTAATGTTTCATAAGAGTTTGTCCGATGTTCGAAATTCTGGGAAAATAGGAGTAAGCTATAGGGAAAGGTGCGTAGTATACAATATGTACAAGAGCCTGGAGGAAACAATAATATTAGAAGACCGTGAACGAAGTTCGCCGATTAAAAAGGGTGTAAGATATACAGTCTTTCGCCCCTACTGAACAATCTGTACATCGTAGAAGGAATGATGGAAATGAAAGAAAGGTTCAAGAGTGTGCTTAAAATTCACGGTAAAGAAGATCAGGGATAAGATTCGCTGATCACTTGCATTGCTCACTGAAAGTGAAGAAGAATAACGGGATCTTCTGAATGGAATGAACAGTCTAATGTAGTGGTAGTCCACCTGGCCCCTATCGCCCAACTAATGAGCACTCCAGCTTTCACTGTGGGCGTTAGGCGTAGAGTTTTAAAACTACTTTCACTAGGTTTTCACAACATTTTGACAAACTATTTGGTAAGTAATTGTTGTATGCTTTAACTTTAAGGAGCTCTGCTTTATAAATTTTATAAATTGAAGTTACTTCCTTACTTTATAAATCACCAGTACTGTGGAACAGTGAGAATTTTACTTCTGAGATATAAAAGTGGCTGATGACTAAAAAATGTTGACTATCTCTGGTCTAATGAGAGTACAGAATCTGAACTGGGAGTAAACCTGAAAAAAACACAAGTAATGATATGTAGCAGAAACGAGTATAGGGAAACACTTAACATTAAAATTCTTAATCACGACGTAGACGAAGTTAAGGAATTCTGCTACCTTGGAAGCAAAATAATCAAGACGGACGAAGCGAGGCGAACATAAAAAGCAAACAAGCACAGGCAAAGAGCGCATCCTTGCCAAGAGAAGTCTGCTAGTATCAAGCATAGATATTTATTAGAAGCAGAATCTGCTGAGAATGTACGTTTCGACCACAGCATTGTATGGTGGCCAATTGTGGACAGTTGGAAAACTGGAAGAGAAGAGAATCGAAGTGTTTGAGATGTGGTGCTAAGGAAGAATGTTGAAAACTGGGTGGACTGATAAGTTAGGGAATGAACTTCTTCGCAGAACCGGCGGGGAAAGGAATAGATGGCAAACACTGACGAGAAGAAGTGACAGGATGGTAAAACATCTGTTACGAAGTCAGGTAGTAGCTACCATAATGCTAGAGGGAGCTGAGAGGGTAAAAACAGTAGCAGGAGACATAGGAATACATCCAGCAAAAATAGGTTGCAAATGCTGCTCTGGGATGAAGTAGTTGGCATAGGACAAGAATTCCTGGCAAGCTGCATCAAACTAGTCAGAAAGCGAAATGAGGCTCCCGGGATTTGACAGTAATACATAAAGCGTACAGTTCAGGATTTCACCTGATTTATCTAATGAAGTATTTTAATAAAAGCATTCGATAGCTCGCGAAAAGTTAAGTTCAGTGATTGAGAGGAAAAAGGAATATGGAAAATGTGTCACGTGTGACGCTGAAGTTTGTCGACAAATGATTTGCTTTTTATGTTATAGGCGCGCTGAAAACATAAACATGTGTTATATGGCTCTAAATCTTTCCTTCCAAACTACCAAACGCCTACATATCAGTACATCATTGTCAATAACAGAAATTGCCTAAATAGTTCGCCAAATGATAGAGGCGTCAGTTTTAACCATACAGGAAAATACGTGCTCCTTTGCGCACTATCATATGCCGAAAATTTCGTTTCGATATCTCTGATTACAAAAAATTTCAAGTGATCATTTTACTATCATGTTTTCGAAAGATGTGGGGGTTATCTCGAAGCTAAAGATACAAATTTAAGTAAATATTTTCGTATTAACACGAATTATGTTTACAGCCTACTTTTAGATTTCTCTCCATATAATCAAAAAATGGTTCAAATGGCTCTGAGCACTATGGGACTTAACATCTGAGGTCATCAGTCCCATAGAACTTAGAACTACCTAAACGTAACTAACCTAAGGACATCACACACATCCATGCCCGAGGCAGGATTCGAACCTGCGACCTTAGCGGTCGCGCGTTTCCAGGCTCCATATAATCACTACTGATGTCCATGCAAACCATGGGGGAACCTTAGTAAGTTTTTTAAGTTCATAAAAGCCAAGAATCTGAATAATTTATTTATAGTATTGACAATCGCAGAGCGTGTACTAACGAACATCAGAAAATGAGGGAAATCGTTCGAAACAAATAAAAAAAGGACCACTTATCAGGCTGGGTAAAAAAAAAAAACATAACTATTTCCAACTTTTCTGTCTTTGTAAAAGACTGGGAAATTTTGTACGTACGAGCATTTTCCTTAGAAAATGCAACTCGATATATATACCTGTGAATCACTACATTGCAGCTGTCTTCACTTCCACGGAATAATGCACTTGTGGATAGCTCCTGCAAGGTGCTCATTCCACTGCTTTTTTCCCCATACGCATTCAGATCGTTGACGTGTCAAAATCGCGTATCACGGAGTTGAACCATCAATCATCTAAACAAATATAATTTCAATGGCGCTATGGTTTTTGTGTAATTTCATTGTCCATCTCAAATGGCTAATCCTCTGAATTGTCATGCCAGCAGCATACTGTCTTACGTTATCGGAATACAACTGGCGCCTCTTCCATGCAAATGTGGCGTCTTTGTTCGTGCGATACGTTGCAATTTGTACAAGGAAAAGAACATCGTTCTATGGTCGTTCCACATTCGTGAAAATCTGAAAATTAGCTCACCCCTGAGTTCTCGAACGAATCACGCCATCAAATTCTTACGTGACTCAGCAAGTCGAGCCATCTTTCAACACGGGTACCTTGGGACCCCGTTCCATTACATTGTTGTTTTTTTTTTTTTTTCCTCAGGATCGAAATGCGACAGCCAAGTACTTGGGTTATGACAGTTGTTGGTCTACCTCATACTGGCTGGTTATGCATGCTGCATTAGATACCCGGAAGTTTTAGAAGCCGTCGAAACAGTTTCCTTCGTATCATTCTGTGGCTCCCACAGAATGGTAATATCTTACCTTGAAATGACGCGGCTGAGTTGACGGTGGATTTGTAGCGCCATTCGATCTCCGCACATTGCCGTCATATGTTGATACCACGTTTATTCTCCATGGCATCTTACCTGAAACAACAGAAAACAATAAGATAACATTCGTTAAGTGATTAAAAACCTAAAGATTACCTTAAAATATATTTATTTATTCTCTAAACGTGTTTATTCAAGGGCACAATTCACAAAAATCGAGCGTGGAGGCGCAGCACTGGACTGTCATTATGAAGGACGACAGTTCAGATTTGGCTCCTGACAGCCTGATTGAGGTCTTCCGTGATTTCCCTAAATCGCTTCAGGCAAATTCTGGGATGGTTCCCTTGAAAGGGCGCCGCACGTTTTCCTTCCCCATCCTTGACAAAACAATCCCAGCTTGTGCTCCATCTCCAATGACCCAGCTGTCGACGGGACGTTAAACGAGATTTTTCCTTATTCCTTCCTAATCCACAAAATTTCTACAGAAATTACCAATGTCGGCCATTACCGGCCGACTACAGGAAAATCAGATGCCCGGTGCTTTCCGAGATTGATGTCTGAAATACGCCTCTGTGATACAGACAAGGGGGAGACTCAGTAATTGAATCACTGAAGATTAAAGACTCTTACGGTTTTGATGGAGCGCCTAGCAGAATATTAAAGTACTGTGCTGCACACGTTAGCCCTGTATTTAGCCATTTTTGTAATTTTTCCTTTAGGAATGGTCAGTTTCCTGAACGATTAAAGTACTCACTAGTAAAGCCGCTTTATAAAAAGGGAGAAAGGAATAATGTAGACAATTTTAGACCTATTTCTATGCCATCAGTGTTTGCTAAAGTTATTGGAAAGGCTGTGTATGTTAGGATAATTGATCATTTTATATCAGACGATTTGCTATCAAATGTACAGTTCGGCTTTAGAAACGGTTTAACAACTGAAAATGCTATATTCTCTTTTCTCTGTGAGGTACTAGATGGGTTAAACAAAAGCTTTCGAACGATAGGCATATTTTTTTATTTAACTAAGACGTTTGATTGTGTTGATCACAAAATATTGCTCCAGAAGTTGGATCATTACGGAATACCGGGAGTAGATCACAATTGGTTCACCTCTTACTTTAGCAACAGACAGCAAAAGGTCATTATTCACGATGTTGAGAATGGCTGTGATGTGGGGTCTGAGTGGGGTATGGTAAAGTGGGGGGTGCCCCAGGGATCAGTGTTGGGGCCACTCATGTTCCTTATAAATTATATGCCCTCTAGTATTACGGGTAACTAAAATATTTCTATTTGCTGATGACACTAGCTTGGTAGTAAGGGATGTTGTGTGCTACATTGTCTCAGTTTCAAATAATGCAATAATGACACATTGCAATGTCTGCTATGTCGTAACGATGTCGTCGAGCCGAGAAAAGAGAAACCGCATGTCGGGATGGACATGGCCGTCACAGATATAGATGCATACTTACGATGATCTACTGTACTTTCCAGAATGGCGGGATGATCCATGCTACGAAAACATTCCCCACACGATAACGCTCCCCCTTCAGCCTGGACCCCTTTGTTGTCAGACGTTTCGCGCCGTACGCGCCAAAGACAAAGTATAAAATGCGATCATCTGAAAAGGCCACCTGTCGCCACCCTGTGGACGTCGAGTTGTAGTAATGGCGTGCAAACTGCAGCCATCGTCGTCGATGAACAGTAGTCAGCACGGATGCATGAACCAGACGCCGACTGTGGAGGCCCATACGCAGCCATGTCCGCCAAATAGTCATTGAGGAGACGCTGTTGGTAGCTCCTCAGTTCATCTGGTTTGTCAGTCGCTCAACAGTTACATGTCCTTTCGCCCGCACGCATCTCCGCAGCCGTCGTTCATCTGTGGCCCGTGCTGCAGCCCATTTGGCTCGGCGCCCCTTTTGGATAGGCAATTATGCCATGAACGGTGCAAGTTAACCACGGCGGCACGAGAAGAGTTTACAAAGTTAGCCACTTGGGTAATGCTTCCACTCTTGGCCTGAAAGCCCATGATCAAGCCCTTTTGGGTGTCAGATGAATTGCTCTATGTCCACATTACGACAACGACTGCACTGTTTTCCGCGTCCCCCATGACACGGTCTCTGTAACTTCCGCAGCCAGTGCTGCCACCTTCCGTCTGTGAATGGTTATTGCACGTTGGCGATGAACGTAGGCGGTAGCAATTATGATACGACTGGAGCTTGTATAATATTGTAGATTGAGCCGTGGCTGGCTAATGTTATGCGTTGGATTAAACCTTGATTGCTATTCTGTGTTTAGTCTCCCGCGGTTATCGCGATTATGCTGTTATCCTCTCTCTCCGCGAGTGGCAGCATGTACTATCTTTGGCCGAGTGTGCTGTGTGCGACCAGTTGGTCGGTTGGCATGGAGCAGCGAGGCAATCTCCGCGGCGAGTAGTTTGGCCGAGGCCACGTTAGGTCCGAGTGTGTGGTGCCGTCCCCATTGCTACGAGATCCGTGGCTCACCGATCCTGGACACATAAGTTGAGTTTTAACTTAACCTACCAGCAAGTCACGACTGTTCACATTGTGTCGTTTGGATTTCGTTGTCGGCTGGTGGGATATTCCGGTGAGCAACAACGTGTGTTTTCAAGTTGGCAAATTTTAGCCACCCTCCGGTGGAGTTTAGCTGTGATTGGTTATTTTGAATTGCAGTGCACCAGCGGAATCTTCTGCCTTGTGGCCATTAACTTTCAGGTTACCTTCCCCTGTCGTTGACGTAAATTCAGGCAGCGTATTTCCCTCATCGTGTGGTCGCTGTCCAGCAAGGTGTGTAGTTTGACAGCTCAATGTATAATTGGCTGTGGGTGCCAATACCTTCTACGTTGTTTCATTGAACTCCCTGTTTGTGTGCTGGTCGGGTTGAGCGGAAGTTATCTTGTCGGTGGGTCCGTTGACTGTCTGTCGGTTGGGTTGTCGTCGGATCGACAATGGTTGGGCCGACTGCCTGTCTCACCTAAGCGAGCGTTAGTGTTTGAATTCCAGACCGACCCTCGGAAACTTCTGAGCGCTATTGGGTGTACTGCCTTTTCTATTTGTTCTTGTTGTTTGTATTTGTATGGCTTCCAGCCGAATTTTAAATTAAGGTTGTTTTGCCCTTAAGGCGTAAGATTATTTGGACCTTCAGCCTAATTTAAAGAACTGTTTTAAAGTAAGGCCTTGGCCTTTTAAAAATTTATTTTGGTTTGAGTCTTAAGAGATGGGCCTTCAGCCGATTTTTTTAAAATTAAAGTTGTTTTGCTCTAAAGGTGTGAGACTGTTTCGGCCTTCAGCCTAACTGAAAGAACTGATTTAAGATAAGGCCTTCTGCCTTTTAAATTTCTGATTTTGGTTTGAGTCTTAAGCTTTCAGCCGATTTTCAATTGAAATGGTCTTGCCCTTAAGGCCGCCTATTTTGGCCCCTTTCCACAATTTAAACTACCTGTCCTGTCCTGCGGTTTTAGCAGGGTCTTTGATAGATGACAGTGTTAATAGGCCATTTTATAATGGTGACGCCTGTCTTGCATGGAAATGACCAGCATCATAATGGAGGTGGAATGATGAGCATCTTTACCAGACAGGGTTGACGGAGGACATAGAAGAAAAGGAAGAAGAGAGAACGTCACGGAAATGACACACGACTTGAGGTGCCATCATTAAAACAAAGGCGCTTTAATTGAGGTGAGATACTTTGATGAAATGTCGATCAGCCATTTTCTCCTCCAATTGTGAAAAAACTTTGTTGGCTCTCACCTACATGACGAGAAATGATCAGCGTAATAAAATGAGATAAATCAGAGGTGGGACGGAAAGATTCAGATATCCGTTTTTCTACGACCTTGTCGAGACACATAACTCGAAAGTAGTTCTGTGAACCTTATTCCAAGCAGTTAATTGTGAATTGCACAGTAGCTATGAAGATGTAGATGACTACGGGGTTCTGTCGAACCGCTGTCAGCAACTAGCAGTCATTGAGATGGAGGAGACGTAGTGAATAGTGGGAGTTGGCTGAAATGGCGGGAAAGTGTGGATAAGGCACGAAGGTAGGCCTACATGGAAGATGGGATATGGACGTAGTGGCGCAGCAAGGTACTTCGATTGATGATTAAGTGTCTAGGACATTGGGTTCCGTGACTGCGTTTAATTTATGTGATCTGAAGGTGCTCTAAGAAAGGAATTGGTGTGAGACAAGCAGATTCAGGTGGCTTTGGAAGGAGTAATGGGATAGTTGGTGGGTGATATGGGTAAGTAACTAGGTAGAGTGTCGTCAGCATCTTACAGGAGGTGGGTGAGAATGTCTACAGTGTACAATAAAAAGAGAGGATACACGGCAGCCTTTATTCACTACTGTTTTACACATACTCGGGTTTAAGACATATACACACACTGGCAGATAACCGAGAGACTTGAGCGTGTCACTATTATTGCGTAGCGATTTCGAAGCGCACTAGGAGTATGCGGAAGCATCGAACGTCATTTGCTGTCGCTACCTAATGGCGTCGTCTCCTCATCGCATTCGTTTCGCCGGTTCCGCACACTGCGACGGCGGCGCCACCTATCGCGAGCCATGGGCGTTGCGCGGCAGCGGCGGGCGACCCTAGCGGCAAGCGGAGTCGCGAGGCCACGGTGATCTAGCGGCGGCTCTGGCAACTGCGAAGTGCGCTCGCTTTGCTGCCAGGCTGCCAGCGAGTTGCAGGAGGTGTACACACACACACACACACACACACACACACACACACACACACACATGGATTATCTCCTCTACCTCCTGGCAGCCTGGTGACGGTTGCCGGCGGCAGAAGGCACCGCTGTCGCCACCACGCAGCGCCACCGTGGCTCGCCAGACAAAACACTAGCGCCGCAGGTAGTGTTTGACACAACGCCAACAGAGCGAGCTAGATGCGCAGCCCAGGCGCGAAGTACCACCAGCAGCGCTGGAGCGGCAAAGCGAGACGAGATGCCTCACCTATCTGTCCGCAGCGGTGTGGCTGGGCGCGCTTCCCACGAGTTGCAGTTGACACAGCGTTCCTGACGTTAACATCCACCACATCATCAATAAAGCACAACGCCAAACAACTTGGGTCACTTTATTTCAACCAAGTAAACCTTGCCGTCACGTGAAAACCACTGAAAGATTTCTGAAAGAGTCCCGTCGCAGTAATCCGCTAGTGTGCACGCAGCTGAAGAGGAGGGGTCGACGGTTCTGAGAATCTTGAGTAACGGCCCGAAGGTCTCCACTAAGGCACAGATGGGGGTCTGCGGGTTTTGCAGAATCCATCGGAAATAAATGTGGCCCTCGCTAAAATCCCCACATGTGTGTCGAGCTAGTGCCGTAGCCAAGCCTCCGGCCACTGTCCTATCACTGTCCTGTCGCCAAACACGCAAAAGGAACACATATATGCAGCCAATTGCCCCAACGCTGCAACCCGACTGTGGCCAGTCGGGCCACAGCACCGGACCATGTAAATGCTTGTGTGTTCCGCCTATTCATCAGCCCTAAGAAAAGACAATGCCCAAACAGCTCACCACATTCATGTGCTTGTCCACGCTTCAATTATATCATGAGTGCCCACCTTATTCATTACTTCCACTATCTGCTATATCAGTGATACGAAGTTTAACCAGTTGCAACGTGGCAGTGAGAATAAAACATGGTATATATTTACTCTGCAGCACAAAAATTCAGTAAATTATCCTTGAGGAGTCTGCTTTGAAATAATATATACCAAAAGGAAGAAAGATGTCAAATATCAATCAAAGTTGTTCTCTTTATACAGGGTGATTCCATAATAATGTTAAGAACTACCAGGGATCATGGAGGAGGGTAAATATATCAGTCTGAGATCATGGGGCCTGGTCTGGAAACGACCGACTTGGAAGTTCTACACGAAAATCGTTCTGATACCTATGGATCTTTTCTACTGCTTCCTATATTTCGGGACGAGGTAGTGTGGGCCAAAACCGGGAAAAACTGTCAAACAAACAAGGGTTCTAAAATGCATTCCTCAACTTGTTAAGTGGGTAGTTCGCCTGGCTAAATGGTTCAAATGGCTCTGAGCACTATGGGACTTCACATCTATGGTCATCAGTCCCCTAGACCTTAGAACTACTTAAACCTAACTAACCTAAGGACATCACACAGCACCCAGTCATCACGAGGCAGGGAAAATCCCTGACCCCGCCGGGAATCGAACCCGGGACCCCGTGCTCGGGAAGCGATAACGCTACCGCGAGACCACGAGCTGCGGACGTAGTTCGCCTGCGTGCGTCTCTTTCTCAGTGGGTAATTTGCGCCATCGTGTCCTGGCGCGGTGGTACTGTGTACTTTTCTCACACGTAAAAGTTTTCCTTAATGTTTTAATTTTTTAATTTAAGGTGAATTTGGGTGGGAATGAATAAAATATATTATTGCAGTAGTTATCGAAAACGTGTTGTCTCGATATAGCAAGTAATTCTACGTGTGAAACATTTTAAAGCAAGGTGCTGCATAGAATGAAACTTCGCATTCTGCGCACCAGTATGAAGTCTCTATGCGAAGGTCTTTTCTCGTGCGCACCCCACGGCTCCTTGTTGGTCTGTTCTTCGTTATGGATGCCAGAAGGTCTGGAAAATGCCTAGCTGTAAGACGTGTTGTTTTCGGTATTTCAGATGAGCGTCCTACTGTTGTGCCTTGTTGTGGTGGAGATACAGCCAACTGTACGCCAAGACTAATCATGAAACTCATTCAACTTTTTTCGCCATAATCCTACAGAACGTAAGCAATGGAGCATGCAGTGTCCAGTGGTGGAAAAGCTTCTGACACTATTTGCTCAGCCTGCCCCACGCCATCTGGGAGCTATGCAACTGGGAATCGCACCCACCATGTTCTTGTAAACGATAACATGTGGCTTTTCAACGATTCCCTTAATCGAGTTTACATTTAAAAACGTATCGTCATGAAAGGTGTTGATCATAATAACGTCTCTTTTGTTCTTCCATTTCCTTACCATCTGCTTGCCTCTGTACCCTGTTATGTACTCTTCTTTCTTCAGTTTTTTTTACGTAGTCAGCGAACCGCTTCCTGTCGTACCGCATTGTGCAGACAATGTCGGTGTTATTGTTGGTTAGTTTCTCCAGCAAATCTGGACTGGTGTACCAGTGTCAAGATATTTGCAGTGACCTTTCCAGAGTCGATCACGTACATCTCCAAAACAATTGTTATTGTTTCTTTTGGATAGTGGCTACCATAATTAGTGTCCTTTCCAGTGCAAGCAATGAAGTCTCATACATACCCGGGAGGGGTTTTCACAGACTTCGTAAAATTTGTTGCTGAATCTGCTGCGTTTTGACGGGATAAATTGCCTTCATCCAAGTTGTACTTTTCAAAGCAACAACGATTCAATGGTTAATGTAACTTCTGGCACGCATACTGATCCGAATTTACGCCCCAGATGCTCCATACTCTGGTGAATTTTGAACAGTTTTTTGCTGGTGGTGCCTAGTGGATCATAAGAGGTGTCAGCAAAGTGGAGGAATTTCAATAAAAGATGAAACCGCTTTCCACTCATCAGTTCCTCTCTTTCAAAAGTACACCTTGTGTTCTGCTATGTGAAGAATTCTTTGAAGTATGAACATTCTGATAAGTGTTTTTACCTCATCCCTTGCAGTATCCTGCAACGAGCTGCTAAATTGTGAAGAGAAGATATGAACTGTTGTGCATACAAGTTCGTCTCTTCAGCTATTACTTTGCATAAGGAATCATCCACAAAACAACACATCACATCTTATTGTTTAGGCACAACTGAACCACCACTACCGCTGAACATTGCTCACGACCCGAACTAGCACGCACAAACGCACTGTGTACGATATGCTGCAGTAGTGACTCGTCGTCAGATGTTTCTGAATCGAAGTCGCTTTCACTAGCCTCGGTATCCATATCTTGAAAAATTGCAGAATCGACGCTGAAATTATCATCACTTCCTGAAAGCAACTGTCTATCTCCCAATCTGATAAACGACTTGTTTTCGCCATTGTAAAAGATCACTCGCTAACGTGGTGGTAAACACAGACGGAAAAGACGCTATTCTGCTGCTGGTTTTAGGACCCATACTGTCGAGGCGTGCTTAAGTGGAAAATGTTGTAACTAGCCCAGAATATGCTTTGTTGCCTGGAGAGAGCTGCCATGTAGTGGACGAAGCTCAACTAATACCACAGGTGCAACGGCAGGCCGGTAAGTCGTAATTCCAAGTAGCTACTAGCCACATAACGCGGCGGACGGATTTATTCGTACATCCCACTGTGAATTAGCAGAGCGTGGACGGTTATATCCGGCACGCCCACTTAAAGTGTTAAGAGCTACGAAAACTCGTTCACACATCTCTTCTGCTGAACAACTGCTCACAGCTCTTACGAAACGCATTTTAACGCGCATGTTTACTGGATGATTTTTCTTATTTTGGTCAACAGTACCTCCATCCGAAATTTTGAAAACAAAGAGCTCTTAGTAGAAGAAGTCCAATGACTGAGGTCTCAGAAAGATTTACGCTTATACCTTTCGAGTCGGTCGTTTCCGGACCACAGTCAAATGTTTCAAATGGCTCTGAGCACTATGGGACTTAACTTCTGAGGTCATCAGTCCCCTAGAACTTAGAACTACTTAAACCTAACTAACCTAAGGACATCACACACATCCATGCCCGAGGCAGGATTCGAACCTGCGACTGTAGCAGTTGCGCGGTTCGAGACTGAGCGCCTAGAACCGCTCGGCCACCCGGGCCGGCGGACCACGGTCCCTTACCTCAAATTAGTATATTTATCTTTCTCCATCATCCATGACAGTTTGTAACATCATCACGAAATCTCCCTGTATAACTAGACACATGCAAATATATAAAGCAAGGTTCTCAACTTTGGCAACGCAGAGAGTAACGGGAAACACTGTGACTCTAACAGCTGCAATTTAACTTAGGTTTTATTTTCTGTTTATAAGAATTTGTGCCGTTTTCTTGACGCCGCGGCAGATTCGATGCCGCTTTGCAGCCACGACTTAATGACAACAGTAGTTCGTGTTTTATACAGTAGCGCGGTTTTTGTAGTCCCTTAAAAAACACCAAGTTATGTTGTAAGTGTGCTCATCTCTGGGCCCCAACAGTCGGAAAGAGAAAAGGCAATTTTCTACGTTAAAAAAGTGATGAAAAGTGTGAAATTTTGAGGGCGAAAAAATTCCGTCTATTAGGGCGCTGACTTGCAGTTATGCAATTACAGAATGTGAAACACATTTGGCATGGGTGCACAACAGTGAGTTTACAGACGGCATGGAAGTTATATAAGCCATGTTTTGAAGTTAATTTTTGTTTCTCCACCTGGGAGAGTGCAAAATTTTGCTGTTATTCATTCTGACTTCTCGTCTCACATTTCAGTTTTCAGCGTCTACCTACCGTTATTTGTATACCAACAGAAATGCATTAAGTGAATATAACTCGCTAAATACGTTTGATTCATTTGTAACAAGGATGTAATTGTAGATAGTTAAACTGGCGTCCATAACCATATGAATAATATAAACAGTCGTAGGCCTACATTGCATACACTCGCACTGATGAAATATAGTCGCATTTTAGGTGTCGAACTAATTTATGTTCAGTAACATATCTAAATGCTAACTATCAGTTGCTTAATATATAATACGTTTCGTGCACTTCTTGTACGTAGACAAATGCACTGCATAGGCTCCAGCAGGCAACGAACTACAAGTGTCCGTTTGCTGAAACCTCTATAAGGAACTCGTACTGCCACAATCAAGTCGGAAACCTTTTCATATGAATCATCTGAACACAAATGACAGCTCCGCCAATGCACTGCCCTTTAAACCTGGTGTATTCAATACTATCGTCGTCTCTATATGTCGCTGTCCCATGGCTTTTGTCGCCCCGGTGTATACAGGGTGTTACAAAAAGGTACGGCCAAACTTTCAGGAAACATCCCTCACACACAAAGAAAATATGTTATGTGGACATGTGTCTGGAAACGCTTACTTTCCATGTTAGAGCTCATTTTATTACTTCTCTTCAAATCACATTAATCATGGAATGGAAACACACAGCAACAGAACGTGAGAGGTGGCATGAGCCCCCTCTCATATTTCTATCTTACGATTCTCCCCTCTAGTTGCATGCGGTGGAAGGTTTGCTTTTCCTTAACACGCGGACTTCCCACGCAGCGTCTCTCGTCACCCGGGTGGTCCGGTGACAGGCGGGCTCTGTGGAACTGGAGAGAGTTAAGCCGACGTGTGTGAGGCAGTCGAGTGAATGCTTTGCAGACGCCGACATTGTCAAGAGACACGCCCGCTGGGGTGTGAAGTAGCGGCTGGGCTAGAGGTTCCGTTACTTCGGAGAAACTTTGCGAAAACACTTTCTGGCGGGCTACCAGCGAGGCGTGGGAATGACTTGTGTACCCACGCAGTTGTGGCGGGAAAATTCCCGCACTTTCTGCAAAATAGTAACGGTGATTGGTTTGCTCAGGGCATAGCGCCGTGACGTAGCAAAATCAGCGCAGAAATTGGCGCCAAGAATCTCCATTGGTGGAATGGTAGTGCTCCGGCAATGGAGTGGAATTTCCGCCGGTTTTCGAGTTGCTGATTGGAACGTTTAACCACGGCCACTGTCGTGGGGGCGGGAATGTTGTGTGTTCGGCCTGTACGGGTGCTCTGAGTAGTCGGCAGTCGCCTTTCGGTCGAGGACGTCGAAGCAACCAGCCCTCGCCTGCGGTACGCCAGATCGTGTTCTGGGAGATAAGAAGACAGTTTGGTAATGTACGTCCGCAGCACCGGCAGATAGGGATTTTCCTAGGTGATAATCAGAGCTCAGCAGAGCGCGCCTGTTCATCCTTTTCTAACTTTGTTCTGTCTTGAGTAGCAGCAATTACTGTGGGGTTAGCTGTGTGTCTCTCTCGAGATTTGAGTGGAAAGGAATTGGCTCCACATACCACTTCGTCTTAAACCTCACGATCTAAGTTAGGGACAACTTCACCTTTATAGCGTTTGTTTGTGTTTCCAATTCGAGCCAATTTAATGTATTGTAAATGTGTCATGTGTTTTGGTTTAGTATTTTGTGTTTAGTCGTAATAAATCATATTGTTATTTTGCACAGAACTTTCATTCTGTTAATCGGTAGAGTAAACCTATCATTCCTCACTAGGTTAATGAAACTTTCCTTTATTTAACTTATTTATCAAATTAAATTATTGCAGGTGCCAAACTCTTTTCTACTCCACTTGCAGGGCTGATTACAGTCAGTGCGCGTATATTTTTTTTTCATCCTTGTGCAACAGCAAAAGTCGGAGTTAGTATAGGGGGGCTTAGAGCATCATTTACAGATGTAGATTCAAGAATTTAGTGTTAAATACACTGCTAGCCCCGGCACCTCGCAAACGTACCAGCGCGACTTCAAACACTTTGTTACAGGAAATGTTCAAAATGTCCTCCGTTAGCGACGATACATGCATCCACCCTCCGTTGCATGGAATCCCTAATGCGCTGATGCAGCCCTGGAGAATGGCGTGTTGAGGGTTGAGTTCAGAAGAGCGTGGAAAAAATGGTTCAAATGGCTCTGAGCACTATGGGACTCAACTGCTGAGGTCATAAGTCCCCTAGAACTTAGAACTACTTAAACCTAACTAACCTAAGGACAACACACACATCCATGCCCGAGCAGGATTCGAACCTGCGACCGTAGCGGTCGCGCGGTTCCAGACTATAGCGCCAGATCCGCTCGGCCACCAGCGGCCGGCGAAGAGCGTGGAGGCCATGGAATTGGTCCGCCTCTACCAATCCATCGGTCACCGAATCTGTTGTTGAGAAGCGTACGAAAACTTCGACTGAAATGTGCACGAGCTCCATCGTGCATGAACCACATGTTGTGTCGTACTTGTAAAGGCACATGTTCTAGCAGCACAGGTAGAGTATCCCGTATGAAATCATGGTAGCGTGCTCCACTGAGCGTAGGTGGAAGAACATGGGGCCCAATCAAGACTCACCAACAATGCCTGCCCAAAAGTTCACAGAAAATCTGTGTTGATGACGTGATTGCACAATTGCGTGCGGATTCTCGTCAGCCCACACATGTTGATTGCGAAAATTTACAATTTTATCACGTTGGAATGAAGCCTCATCCGTAAAGAGAACATTAGCACTGAAATGAGGATTGACACATTGTTGGATGAACCATTCGCAGAAGTGTACCCGTGGAGGCCAATCAGCTGCTGATAGTGCCTGCACACGCTGTACATGGTACGGAAACAACTGGTTCTCCCATAGCACTCTCCATACAGTAACGTGGTCAACGTTACCTTGTACAGCAGCAACTTCTCTGACGCTGACATTAGGGTTATCGTCAACTGCACGAAGAATTGCCTCGTTCATTGTAGGTGTCCTCGTCGTCCTAGGTCTTCCCCAGTCGCGAGTCATAGGCTAGAATGTTCCGTGCTCCCTAAGACGCCGATCAATTGCTTCGAACGTCTTCCTGTCGGCACACCTTCGTTCTGGAAATCTGTCTCGATACAAACGTACCGCGCCACGGCTATTGCCCCGTGCTAATCCGTACATCAAATGGGTATCTGCCAACTCCGCATTTGTAAACATTGCACTGACTGCAAAGCCACGTTCGTGATGAACACTAAGTTGATGCTACGTACTGATGTGCTTGATGCTAGTACTGTAGAGCAATGAGTCGCATGTAAACACAAGCACCGAAGTCAACATTACCTTCCTTCACTTGGGCCAACTGGCAGTGAATCTAGGAAGTACAGTACATAATGACGAAACTAAAATGAGCTCTAACATGGAAATTAAGCGTTTCCGGACACATGTCCACGTAACATCTTTTCTTTATTTGTGTGTGAGGAATGTTTCCTGAAAGTTTGGCCGTACCTTTTTGTAACACCCTGTATAGGGTGATTTAGCCGCCCCTACCGATGGCGTTTTATGCAACCTGCACTACATCTGCATTACAAATGGTATCCATACAGGCGGCAACCACATAATCGGTATAATTTCCCTCTAAGAGATTTGAGTGACTGTTAGCAAACAGAAAAGTATTGCAAAAACCCCTAGTGAGGATTTGCACGACTTACACGGTATTTTAGGGCCAAGACATGCTGTCTGTACTTCTGCCATACGTATCCAAGTGTCTCTAATCTTTTTTGTGTAATTAACGGTGTAGTCATACAGGTTTTGGAGTCTCTGTAAGTTTATTTGGTTTATAGTACTTAATCTTTAGTAAATTGATCAGAAAAGTTGCTTTATAAAGTGTGTTGGCGATTGGAAGCAAAGAAATTAACAGTAGATATCAAAATGGGAATCGTGGAACTAACGACTTTCCAGTATAAAATCCAATGAAACGATTAATGTATGGCCTGCTGCGTTAATGTGTTACAGTAGTTTCAGGTTTAATATGTCTTCGTGTACTTTACCAGTTATTATACGACAGTTTGACCTTGTGCTTCCTATCTCTAGAGCGAACTGTCAGGTGGGGTTGCATAAAACGACATCGGTATCGGCAGCTGAATCACCTTGCACAGTACATACAGATGTAGCGAACATAACAACAAGACCAAATTTTAGCAGGAACTGTAATTACGGTACTGTACTGTAATAAAATTTGACAATGTAGAAAATACACATGTTTTGTTTACAGGCATGAAGAAACCGGCTTTTATCTTTTTTTGCGGTATTACCTTCTTCGCAACGGCAATCGATAAAGTGGCGTTGCCCGTGGTGACTAAAAGGCAGCGCAGAATGCCGGGTCCCGTTACAGGCTCACTTCACTTTAGGGTCCTACCGTGGTCGGTTCAACTCGCGCAGAAATCGCTGGGCCGGCTTAACGACGAGGGCGCGCCGTTCTCGAGTGCGTTTCGGAGCGAACGCTGATCAAGAATACCCTTTCCACGTGGCTGGGGACCACTTGCCCCCTACAGCGACGAACTCTACAATTAAAAATTCACGCACGACAGCGCAGCGCTGATTTCTGCTGCTGGAAAATTCGACGGCAGGTCGTACGGTAGCCCCCCCCCCCCCCCCCCGGCCCCTGAGAGCTGGTCGTAGAGTACAGTTTGTTAGGCAAGGTCAAGTCTGGCGCGTTAAAGGGCGCACTTGACGGGACGACGAAGGTATAATAATCATTTTAACTGGTTCTTCCGTCGCTTCTTGCTAGAACAACTTCCTAGTTGTAAATGAAAGGAAAATATTGTGAATGTTTTACTAAACTAACTAAACTCCATCCGAACAGGCCACGGAAGGTCCAAAGTGTCGACCGGCCGCCGTGTCGTCCTCAGCCGATAGGCGTCACTGGATGCGGATACGACGCGCATGTGGTCAGCACACTCTCTTCTGGCCGCTGTCGGTATTCGTGACCGAAGCCGCTACTTCTCAGTCAGTTGGCCTCAAAAGGGCTGAGTGCATTCCCGCTTGCCAACAGTGGTCGCCAGATCCGAGTGGTGACCCATCCTAGTCAATAGCAACAGTTTTCTGGACAACATGATTGTGGAGATGAAGCAGCGATAGGTATGATTATTCAATTAATCAAAAACAGTCTTAATCGCATTTATGATTATTATACCGCCAAACGGTTTCAACCCAACGTAGGGGTCATCTTCTGGGCGTTTACACTATGAAGGTGACTAGTAATTACATATACACTCCTGGAAATTGAAATAAAAACACCGTGAATTCATTGTCCCAGGAAGGGGAAACTTTATTGACACATTCCTGGGGTCAGATACATCACATGATCACACTGACAGAACCACAGGCACATAGACACAGGCAACAGAGCATGCACAATGTCGGCACTAGTACAGTGTATATCCACCTTTCGCAGCAATGCAGGCTGCTATTCTCCCATGGAGACGAGCGTAGAGATGCTGGATGTAGTCCTGTGGAACGGCTTGCCATGCCATTTCCACCTGGCGCCTCAGTTGGACCAGCGTTCGTGCTGGACGTGCAGACCGCGTGAGACGACGCTTCATCCAGTCCCAAACATGCTCAATGGGGGACTGATCCGGAGATCTTGCTGGCCAGGGTACTTGACTTACACCTTCTAGAGCACGTTGGGTGGCACGGGATACATGCGGACGTGCATTGTCCTGTTGGAACAGCAAGTTCCCTTGCCGGTCTAGCAATGGTAGAACGATGGGTTCGATGACGGTTTGGATGCACCGTGCACTATTCAGTGTCCCCTCGACGATCACCAGTGGTGTACGGCCAGTGTAGGAGATCGCTCCCCACACCATGATGCCGGGTGTTGGCCCTGTGTGCCTCGGTCGTATGCAGTCCTGATTGTGGCGCTCACCTGCACGGCGCCAAACACGCATACGACCATCATTGGCACCAAGGCAGAAGCGACTCTCATCGCTGAAGACGACACGTCTCCATTCGTCCCTCCATTCACGCCTGTCGCGACACCACTGGAGGCGGGCTGCACGATGTTGGGGCGTGAGCGGAAGACGGCCTAACGGTGTGCGGGACCGTAGCCCAGCTTCATGGAGACGGTTGCGAATGGTCCTCGCCGATACCCCAGGAGCAACAGTGTCCCTAATTTGCTGGGAAGTGGCGGTGCGGTCCCCTACGGCACTGCGTAGGATCCTACGGTCTTGGCGTGCATCCGTGCGTCGCTGCGGTCCGGTCCCAGGTCGACGGGCACGTGCACCTTCCGCCGACCACTGGCGACAACATCGATGTACTGTGGAGACCTCACGCCCCACGTGTTGAGCAATTCGGCGGTACGTCCACCCGGCCTCCCGCATGCCCACTATACGCCCTCGCTCGAAGTCCGTCAACTGCACATACGGTTCACGTCCACGCTGTCGCGGCATGCTACCAGTGTTAAAGACTGCGATGGAGCTCCGTATGCCACGGCAAACTGGCTGACACTGACGGCGGCGGTGCACAAATGCTGCGCAGCTAGCGCCATTCGACGGCCAACACCGCGGTTCCTGGTGTGTCCGCTGTGCCGTGCGTGTGATCATTGCTTGTACAGCCCTCTCGCAGTGTCCGGAGCAAGTATGGTGGGTCTGACACACCGGTGTCAATGTGTTCTTTTTTCCATTTCCAGGAGTGTAATAAACTGTATTAAATGCCGTTTATCGCCGCTGGGGGTGTTGCCGTCTAATCACGTGATCTCAGCACGCTATTTAAGCCCATACGAAGGGTTTGTCTCGCATAGTTTCCTGCCGTTATGTAGACAGGAGTGACACAACCAGCAGTCGACCAAATTTACGTAATTTTAGCTGTTGTATAATGGAGTCTTTGTAACGGATGTCTATAATTTCACAGTGTAAACGCCCAGAAGATGACCCCTACGTTGGGTTGAAACCGGTTGGCGGTATAATAATAATAAAAAATGTGTGATTCTTGAGTTTCTCCCGGCGTATTTGATAATCAAAATATCCACGGGTGTACTGCCGGTCTACAGTGTCCAACGGGCACAATATTTCGGCGATCATACATGTCGCCATCATCAGGTGAACTGACGGACTGAGCTCCTGTGAACGTGCCGGCACGGAGATCCGTACGCGGCGGCGGCCGATTTAATACCGCCGCGACCGAACCCAGTTCCCTCTGAGCAGCCATAGCGTACGGATCTCCGTGCCGGCACGTTCACAGGAGCTCAGTCCGTCACTTCACCTGATGATGGCGACATGCATGATCGCCGAAATATTGTGCCCGTTGGACACTGGAGACCGGCAGTACACCCGTGGATATTTTAATAAAAAATGTGATTAAGACTGTTTTTGAATAACTGAATACCAACAGTGCTTAACTTCGGTGATCTGACGGGAACCGGTGTTACCACTGCGGCAAAACCGCTGGAGAATGTTTTACAGTATTAATTTATTTCGTTAACCGGCTTTCGGCTTACAAGGCGCTCTACCTCTATACGTCACTGTCATTGTGTAACATGGTTTTAATGTTGTCCACCAGCATTGTAACCTTTTTGACGATGAAAGTAGGTTAAAGCCTGAAGATGGCCTTGTGAGCCGAAATCCGGTTAAGGTATAATAAACTCTAAGACAAAGGGAAACAACGCACCAAGATGGAAGTATCCGAATGGGAAGGGAATAGGTAGACGTGGTGTTCACGTACAGAAAAACAAATCATTAAAATTTCAAAAAAATTGGATGATTTATTTAAGAGTAAGAACTTCACAAATTTAACTAGTCTATAACGCCCTTATGTAAGCAGTTATTCGGCTTGGCAAGATTTATACAGCTATGAGAAGTCTTCCTGAGGTATATCGTGCCAAGTTCTGTCCAACAGGTGTGTTAGGTGTCAAAATCACGTGCTGGTTGGACGGACCTGCACATAATGCTCCAAACCTTCTCAATTGGGAGACTTTGTTGGTCATGGTAGGGTTTGGCAAGCACGAAGACGAGCAGTAGAAACCCTCCCCGCATGAGGACAGGTGTTATCTGTAACTCGCCAAGAAGGGCAACAAAACGGGGCGTAGAGTATCGTCGAGGTTCTGCTGTGCCGTAAGGGTGTCAATGATGGGAACCCAAGGGGTCCTGCTATGAAACGAAATGGCACCCCAGTCCTGGTGATGGCGAGCGACAGTCAAGTTGGTACCCCACAGCTGTCCGGGATGTCTATAGGCACGTCTTTGCTGGTCATCGGGGCTCAGTTAGAAGCGGGACTCATCCCAGAATACGAATCTACTCCAGTCAATGAGATTCCAGGCCAAAAAAGGGGCCGGCCGGGGTGGCCGAGCAGTTCTAGGCGCTACAGTCTGGAACCGCGCAACGCTACGGTCGCAGGTCCGAATCCTGCCTCGGGCATGAATGTGTGTGATGTCCTTAGGTTATTTGGGTTTAAGTAGTTCTAAGTTCTAGGGGACTGATGACCTCAGAAGTCCCATAGTGCTCAGAGCCGTTTGAACCATTTGAACCCAAAATGTGTCTAGAGACGTCCCTGACAGCGATAGGATAGAATCTTGGCTCCCTCATCTCGGTATTGCGGATTCGGTGAGTTGGCAAGGGTTATGGGAGTCTTTGGAGGTGAAGTTGGCTGCAGCAAAACAGGCACGTGAATGTTAACTCTTTATTGCTCCAACAGGCCACGGCAGTTACCGCAGGTACGCGTCCCCGTATGACAACGCGGGTCAGCGCCGACTCTTGCGTCCATATTACACGTGTGTCGTCAGGCGTCGATCTCGCGACCCACGGTAGTGTTACGCGAAACCGCGGCGGCGGCGGCGGCAGCTGCTGCCCCAGTAGTGCCAAAGCCTTGCGTGGTAGTCAAAAGTGGTCCCCATGGCTCCAAGCACTATGGGACTTAACATCTGACATCATAACTCCCCTAGAACACAGAACTACGTGAACCTAACTAACTTAAGGACATCACACACATTTATGCCCGAGGCAGGATTCGAACCTGCGATCGTAGCAGCAGCATGGTTCCGGACTGAAGCGCCTAGAACTGCTCGGCCACCGCAGCCGGCGGCATGGTCGTCATACTGCCGCGATGCTGCGACAGAAACGGTGGCTTTATGTTGTAGTTGATCCTTTCATGGTTAAAATTTATTTTGCACATACTTGAAAAATAAGGTGAAGAACTGTCTTCCTTTGTGATATATAATGCACTGTCACCACCAAAAAAATTTTAAGCTGACGATTTTGAAAACTGCTGAAGTGGGGCACATGTATCCCAAGAACCTAACTAGGTCCACGTTTTTTTACGTGAACTTCGAATTTTCAGAGTTAAATTTTTAATTTTAGAACGAATTTATCAGGATGGAAACTACAGAAAACAGTACGACAAATCAGTAGCAAAACACATTTATTCTCCTGACAATGAAAAACGTGAAATACCACACATAAGTTTTCAATAGAACATTTCAATATGGCTTTGACACACCACACACCAATGTTTTCTACATTCTGCAAAGTTTTCTGGAGCACGTACATCCCACTACATGCAAATTATGTACAAACCACAGAATAATTGAGGTGCGTCGTAATGTTTCAAAATGATGTCTATGATGCATAAGAAAACACGTTTAGCTACTGCAGGTATCTCTGGAATGGAGGAGATGGTGATTTGACCTGATTTCCGTGAAACAGACACACTCATCGCTCACAGCCCTCTTCATAGCCACTCCATAGTCAGCAGTATTCTCTCCAAAATCCGAAAGCGTCTCGGTACATGCTACCACTAGACAGGCATGAGATACAGACGCTCAAACCAGCGTATTACTTTACTGGTACATATGCATACCATCGAACGGAACCCGCAGGCTAGGGGGTAGAAATCGAAACGTCCTCGTTCCCGGCTTCGCAATCCGCCACCGTTTAAATTTTCATTAATAATCAACATTTTTGGCCGACGACTTCCGGCATGAGAAGTCGCCCTCATTCTGCAAACGCCCTTGTCAAAGAGGGCAGAGAGGGACAGATGTTCAGGTCATTCTCTTGTCCTTGGGATGGGAAACTGCCCCCAGAGGCAGAAGAATCGTCAATTATCAACGGCATAAGGATGTAGAAAGCAATAGAAACTACTGCATTAAAGACACGAGTGGCCTCTAATTGAAAAAGTGTCGTGATGATCTCTCCATTGGCAAAAGATTCTGGAATAGTCCGCCATTCGGATCTCCGGGAGGGGACTGTGACCATGAGACCACGACAAAAAAGTTGTTTTTATAACGAACGAAAGGATAACGTTCCACGAATCGGGGCGTGGAAAGTCTGAAGCTTGAATGCGGTAGGAAAGCTAGAAAATCTGAAAATAGAAATGCACAGGATCAATCTTGATATAGTACGGGTTAGTGAAGTGAAATGGAATGAATACAAGGATTTCTGGTCAGTTGAGTACAGAGTAATATCAAAATCAGCAAAAAATTGTACAACAGGAGTAGGATTCGTTATGAATAGGAAGGTAGGGCAGAGGGTGTGTTACTGTGAACATTTCAGTGATAGGTGTGTTCTTATCATAATGGCTAGTAAACCAAAACCGACAATGATAGTTCAGGTAGGTATACGTGTCGACGTCGCAAGCTGAAGATTAAGAGATAGAGAAAGTATATGAAGATATTGAAAGGGTACAGTATTTAAAGAGAGACGAAAATCTAATAGTCATGGGGGGCTGGAATGCAGTTGTAGGAGAATGAAAATTTTTTTTTGAAATTTGTGGTAAGGTTTTATGGGACCAAACTGCTGAGGTCGTCGGTCCCTAAGCTTACACGCTATTTAACCCAACTTAAACTATCTAAGGACGAGACTCACACCCATGCCCGAGGGAGGACTCGAACCTCCGACGGGGGAGCCGCGTGGACCGTGACAAGTCGCCTCAGACCGCGCGGGGTAGTAAAAGAAAAGGTCAAGGAATGAGAGAGGAGAACGACTAATTGAGTTCCGTAATAAATTTCAGATAGTAATAACGAATACCCTGTTCAAGAATCACAAGGGGAGGAGGCATACTTGGAAAAGGCCGGATGATACAGGAAGATTTCAGTTAGATTACATCATGGTCAGACAGAGATTCAGAAATCGGGTACTGGATTGTAAGGCGTACCCACGAGCAGATATAGACTCAGATCACAATATAGTAGTGATGAAGAGTACTTTGAAGTTTAAGAGATTAGTCGGGAAGAATCAATACGCAAAGAAGTGGGTTACGGAAGTATCAAGGAATGACGAGACACAATTGAAGTTCTCTAAGGCTATAGATACAGCAACAAGGAATAGCTCAGTAGGCATTACAGTTGAAGAGAGATGGACATCTCTAAGAAGGGCAATCACAGTAGTTGGAAAGAAAAAAACAGGTACTGAGAAAGGAAACTGCGAAGAAATCATGGGTAACAGAAGAACTGCTTCAGTAGATCGATAAAAGAAGGAAGTACAAAATGTTCAGGGCGATTCCGGAATACAGAAATATAAGTAGCTTAGGAACGAAATAAACAGGAAGTTCAGGGAAGCTAATAGGATATGGCTGCATGAAAAATGTGAAGAAGGCGAAAAAGAAAAGTTTGTCGGAAGGACTGAGCATACAGGAATGTCAACGCAACCTTTGGATATTAAAGCAAGGGTGGTAACATTAAGAATGCAGCAGGAACTCCATTTTTAAATACGGAGGAAAGGGCAGATAGGTGGAAAGAGTACACTGAAGGCTTCTATGAGGGGGAAGATTTGTTAAAAAAATAAAAATAAAATAAATAAATAAATGTTCAAATGTGTGTGAAATCTTATGGGACTTAACGGCTAAGGTCATCAGCCCCTAAGCTTACACACTACTTAACCTAAATTATCCTATGGACAAACACACATACCCATGCCCGAGGGAGGACTCGAACCTCCGCCGGGATCAGTCGCACAGTCCATGACTGCAGCGCCCTTAGACCGCTCGGCTAATCCCGCGGGGCGGAAGATTTGTCTGATGTGATAGAAGAAGAAACAGGAGTCGACTTAGAGGAGAAAGGGGATCCAGTATTAGAGACAGAATTTAAGAAGGATCAAATTTATGAAATAAGGAAGAACGGATAGATAAAGTTCCAACAGAATTTATAAAATCATTGGGGGAAGTGCCAACAAAACGACTATTCACGTTGGTGTGCAGAATGTATGAGTCTGGCGACATACCATCTGACTTTCGGAAAAATATCATTTACACAATTCCGAAGATTACAAGTGCTGACAAGTGCGAGAATTACCACACAGTCAGCTTAATAGCTCATGCGTCCATGTTCCTGACGACAATAATATACAGAACAATGCAAAAGAAAATTGAAGATGTGTTAGATGACGATCAGTTTGGCTTTAGGAAAGGTAAAGGCACCAGAGAGGCAATTCAGACGGTGCAGTTGATAATGGAAGCAAGACGAAAGAAAAATCAAGACACGTTCATAGGATTTGTCGACCTCGAAAAAACATTCGACAATGTAAAATGGTGCAAGATGTTCGAAATTCTGAGAAAAATAGTTGTAAGCTGTAGGGAGAGACATGTAATATACAATATGTACTACAAGAGCCAAGAAGGAATAATAAGAGTGGATGGCCAAGAACGAAGTGCTCGAATTAAAAAGACTGTAAGATAGGGATGTAGTCGTCACCGTTACTGTGTTACTGTGAATCGAAGAAGACATGACGGAAATAAAATAAAGGTTCACGAGTGGGATTAAAAGTGAAGACGGAAGGATATCAATGATACTTTGCTGTCCTGAATGAAAGTGAAGAGGAATTACATGATCTGCTGAATGGAATGAACAAATGAGTACAAAATATGGACTGAGAGTATACCGAAGAAGGACGAAAGTAATGAGAACTAGCAGAAATGAGAACAACGAGAAACTTAACATCAGGATTGATGGTCACGAAGTAGACGAAGTTAAGGAAGTCTGCTACCTAGGCAGCAAAATAACCAGTGACGGACGGAGCAGGGAGGACATCATAAGCAGACTAGCGGTGGCAAAAAGGGCATTCCTTGCCAAGAGAAGTCTGCTAGTATCAAACATAGGCCTTAATTTGAGGAGGAAATTTCTGAGAATGTATGTTTGGAGAAGCACAGCATTGTCTGGTAATGAAATGAGGACTGTGGGAAAGCCGGAACAGAAGAGAATCGAAGCATTTGAGATGTAGTGCTACAGACGAATGTTGGAAATTAGGTGGATTGATAAGTTAAGGAATCGGAGAGGAAAGGTTCTGCGCAGAATCGGAGGGGAAACGAGTATGTGGAAAACGCTAACAAGGAGAAGGGACAGGATGATAGGACATCTGTTACGACACGAGGGAATAACTTCCATGGTACTAGAGGGAGCTGTAGAGGGCAAAAACTGCAGAGGTAGACAGAGATTGGAATATATCCAGCAAATAATTGAGGACGTAGGTTGCAAGTGCTACTCTGAGTTGAAGAGGTTGGCACAGGAGAGGAATTTGTGGCGGGCTGATGACTCAAAACATCACATCAAGCACGAAAGGGTTAACGCTGCTGGCGTATCGACTGTGAGCCGCCCAGGTGAGGCGAATGTCGGGCGCTGGCGTCTCTGTGACTAGGAGCTCATCTGCTCGACCCCAGACCTACCCTTTGACAGCCTGCAGCAGGAAGAACGTTGTCGGCCTCACGACGGAATGAACACACAGCGGTCGCCGTTCGAAACGCGGCTGTGCCGATATGCCTTGCCTGGTCGGAAGGACGGATTTTATACACTCTCGAGCAGGATTTGTTACTACCGAGGTTAAGTACGGGGCCCTCTACACGCCGTCGAAATGACTTGTAAAGCTGGTCATTACTCCAGCGCCCGAGTCATGATTGGACAGCCACTGCGTGGTGCAAGTACTGAAGTCGCGGGTGACTTGATTTCGATCTTGTTATTTAAGTGCTGCAGTTCTGCTATTCCGAGACGTTTTTGTGTACGTCTGATACATAAACACTCAATCGACATCGACAATTATGAAATATTCTGCCTGACCCAATGTTAACGCCAGCCTCTGTATCTGTGAGGTCATAGGATTTTCAAAGACATTTGACCCACAAAGCGGAAGGAGGGCTGTAATCGGATATGAGGGTGAATCAGAGAACTCTCATATTTCTCTTTAAGAGTTGGTAACTTTGTTTTCCGACCGTCAGACCGTTAGGATATTTGGCAACTTCAGCAACGCAATGAGGCTTGGTAGTCTCAGACGAGTTGCTGAGCAAAATAATTTGTTAGTTCTTGTGGTTATGTACAACCGTATCTTAGATTGAGATGTTTGAAGTTCAAACGTAACTTGTACCGTCATACTACAAGTTGAAACTCGTAATATAATTAATAACACTCTTAACACGCTTTATGAAGATATGCCATGTGAAACGATTCTACACCTTCTTTCTTATGCAGCAGGAATTTTACAGATACGGTGTACAGCTGGTGTAAAACTGGTAGAAGCAGTGGGGTAAAGCCGTAACTACCTGCTACTACCCCAGTATTTCGTTACATACAACTTATATGAGTGACGTAAGAAGTACATGCTTCTAACGGTACGCTGCTAGTGTGTAGGTGTTTTAATAACTACAATTTAATAATTACTTATAGAATTTGCATTTTTTGCATCAGTTCTTAAGATTACTTTTCTTATTAATAATCTGATTACTTACCTCTTACTGAAAATCTATATTCTCACTTGAGATGGGACCATTAAGCGCTTCATACTGTCAGGAAATTAATACGTGGCTTGACAGACATCCGGTAAGAGTGGTAACCGAGTAAAATGCAGCTCAGTTGTTTGGACTTTGATATACTAGACAGCAACAATGCAAAATGATCTATCTGGGTTTAAAAAGACGTATGTTTTCCCGCTTAATGCAAATAGATGTAGCGAAGAGGAGTTTGCACCATCAGATGCAGCAGAAAGAATAATGTTAGGTTCCAAGAACACAAAAGAGTCACTGCTTATTCTCCATATGCTGGTCCGTGACTGATGTGCAGAGACAGTCTTCATTCACTATTTCAGTGGAGAATGTAAAGCCGGGTCCTCAATACGAGAGACCGTCATCAACCAGGAGAAGAGGAAATGCGCAGTGATCACGGAGTCTTCCTGCGAAAATGAACTCAGTGCAACAAATGTATTTTTCCGGCAGGTTAAAAAAAATTATGAAAGGTCTCCGGATCTAGACCAGTCAGAATCAGAAGACTCTGAAGACGTGTGAGACAAGCAGCTCTTCTGAAGATGAGAATGAAATGCGTTGTCTTCTTTGCAAAGAAACCTACTCGTCAACGAGAAAAATCAAATGATTGGTTACAGTATTTAAAATGTGAGAAGTGGGCCCATTGGTATTGTACAGGGTGGGCTGAAGATGAATTGCAGGAGTATCGGTGTGCCCCATCCCTCAGACGGAAAATATAGCACTGCCAGTTTGTGCCCAACAGAGTTCCTTTTTTTACCCTAAAGTATACTGCACAGTGCTGAGTTATATCAAATAAAATTTAAATCATCAAAAATAAGTTCTCATAGCTCACATATGTTGTTTATCTCTCACTGAAATAAATTTGAACAAAGAAAACAGCCACTGTTATTTACGAGGGCCATTCAATAATTAAAGAGACAAATTGGTCTGGGAAAAAACTGTTAGTGGGGCAAGTTTGGTACTTTTATGGCTTTAAGTTGGCATCACTGGGATGAGCCCTGATCAGCTGATGTATCAACATTGTTTTGTTTATTACCTCAAAAATACATTTCAAGATGGCGAGTCCGCTTGGAACGCCCACATTAGTTGAACAACGTTCTGTTATTCGTTTTTTACTTGCTGAAGGCGAGAAACCAGTGAATGTATACTGTAGGATGTTTGAGGTTTATGGTGAAGGTTGCATGAATCGTGCAAATTTTTACAATTGGGTAGAACAGTTTAAGAATGGCCGCGATTCATTGACTGACGAACACCGTTCCGGCCGACCAGTTGCAATTTCAACTCCCTCACTTGAAAGTCGGATTGATGTCATTATTCGTGCCGACCGCGGTGTGACTGTGGAAATGACAGTTGATAACGTTCAAGTTAGTACTGGTACAGTTCATAACATTATCCGTACCAACCTGAAGTATCCCAAAACATGTGCAAGTGGGTCACAAAGAAACAAGGTTTAGACTGCACAGAGTTAAAGTAACGTTAGGAAAGAGAAGGTGAGCACTTCCTCAACACGACACTTGGATTTACTATTATGAGCCGGAATCAAAAAGACAAAGCATGGAGTGGAAGCACACCAGCTCACCTGTCAATAAAAAATTCAAAACGCAAGCACCAGCAGGAAAAGTCATGTTGACGGTGATTTGGGATGCTGAAGGTCCAGTTTTTTGTGGTTATCTCGAAAAACAGTGTACAATGAACAGCCAATACTGCACGGATTTGCTTTAAAATGGCTTTAAGCACTTCGGGACTTAAAATCTGAGGTCATCAGTCCCCTAGACTTAACAACTACTTAAACCTAACTAACCTAAGGACATCACACACATCCATGCCCGAGACAGGATTCGAACCTTCGACCGTAGCAGCAGCGCGGTTCCGGACCGAATCGCCTAGAACCGATCGGCCACAGCGGCCGGCTTTGCTTTTAAACAAGCAGAAGTTAGCCATGAGAGAGAGACGTCGTGGATCTCAGAGGAGATGTGTGATTCTCCAGCAAGACCACGCACGTCCTCATATTGCTCAACTAACCCGTGAAACCAACGACAAAATGGGCTGGGAAGTACTGCCTGTTCCCCTTTAAAGTCCTGATTTAGCACCTAGTGATTTCCATTTGTTTGGTGCACTGAAGGAGGCATTACGTGGGAAGTGGCTCCAGGACAACGAGGACGTGAAAATGGTTGTGGGAAATTGGTACAAACATGAAGGTGGTGAAGGTTGCATGAATCGTGCCGGAATAAAAAAGCTTGTAGCCCGATGGAACAAGTGCATAAATGTTCAAGGGGATTTTGTTGAAAAGTTTTGTAAAAATAAACGCTTTTTTCTCGAGACCAATCTGTCTCTTTAATTACTGAATGACCCTCGTAGCTTTCTGCTTAGTTACCTTGTTACACCCCATCTTTCCCTAGGTTGTAGTCGAAGTTAGCTTGTCGCGCCCCTTGTACGCGGGCCTTTTGGGTCGATGACGGAAACAACTGAACCTGCTGTGTACCCGCACTGGTGCAGGCCGGGTGTGGGCCAGCCCCCCTCCTCCCCTCTGGCGTCGCGTGGCTGCGCTCGCCGCCCCCGCCGGCACGCAACCACGCCGTGGGGCTGACCGGCAGGTAACCGCCGCCGCCCCCACGCAACTAATCAATATCATGTCGCAGGGCGGCGCCTCAGCTGCGTGCACCCCACGCCGTCCCTGCGTGCCCAGCCCAATCACTTTAACAGCAGAGGCCCCGGTAGAACTCTCGTGCCTTCAGGGGTAAGTAACTCCAGCCACTTAACACCGCAACTCTTTGTGCAGACGAACAGTATTTCTCGCCTCGGGATGGAACATCGAACAGCTCACAACGAGGATGCAACGTCAACTGGACATTACGGAATAACATTACATTCAACTCCACTAAAATAGCGGCGATACTATTTTGCAAGAAAAGACCTATATTAGGGTCACAACTGGGCATCGAGAACCAGAAAATGTATTGGTCTTATGTGTTAAATACCTGGGGATCGTAAGAGCAAAGACATGAATAGCACACCACATATATAGGAACGGAATCTGACTGACTACCACGAAGATGATTCGGACCTCGATTCCCTTCTTCACCAGCCGCACCCTTAACTAGTCAAGGAAGCTGAAATTGTAGAAGGCAATTATACAGCCAGCGCTCCTTTATGGTTCGACGTAATGGCGTACTACTTGCACGACCAATATATGACGACTACAGCCACTCCAAAATAAGTGTCTAAAAAGGTGCTCCAACGCCACTAGGTGGGGCAGAACACGTGATATTCACGAGCAAACAAGTAACACTACCTGGTAGACAAGATCAAAGAACAGGCAACGAAACCGTTCCAAAAGATAAACGAGAATAGAGGCGCCGTCCGTCAGCTAGCGACTGTAGCCCAAGTCCTGCCTCAACAGTGGCAGAAATACAAGATTTCTAGAGCCATTAGTATCACCCAACGAGATCAACCTGGTTAAGGGACCATCTATCTCAACAAATCCATCTCCACATCTAACGAGCCAATTTACTCTGTAGCCACGACCTCTGCAAAAGACTAAAGTACTCAATGAGGGTCAGAGCACCTTTGAATGTGCAATAAACAAATTAAGTGAAACCCTCTTCCAACCCATCACACTCACACACACACACACACACACACACAAGTGAGTAACTCGTCGAAATTAAATGTGCCCTACTTCACCATTCAAACGTTCGCCATTCGTCGTGATCAGTACATCCAGGAGCGGTATACGACACTCTCTCCTTAATTTCACTGCGACGTGTAGACTCTTGACAGATAACTTAGGAACTCAGCGATGTGTAACCATATAGTTTTACATCAGTTTTTATCAGTAATCTTTTAAGGAGAAAATAGACGGAAGCCCACAACTGCCGGAAGACAGTAGTACGAGGTGATAGTCATAAATTTTTCATTATCGCCTCGCAAAAATAAACTTAGGTAATTAGTATTTTCTATATCTGTACAGTTGTGGTGCACAATGAAATATCCACGCCACGGTACCGCAACACACAAACTTTAGTGATACACAATGATAAGCCACAAAATTATATCTATTCCGTGCACTTAATATTGTCTCTCACTGAAAGCAGTAGTTAAAAAATGTCGTATTTCATGTGATAAGAATGCTTAACGGTATGTAGTATCTTATAATACGATAATCATGCCTCTTGTGTCCATCATGAACAATTTAGAATCTTCATCTGTTTCTTCTGTAAAATTTACTTGATGTGGCTTTCCTTTTTCCTTTATCTAACTCCAAGCGGCTCAGTCTATTAGTTGAAACCGTGTCCAAATCCCTGTAGTACTTTCTGAGACATGAATAGAACCTTATGGTAGGAAATTTGGAGTAGTTAAATTTTGTACTGGGATATGTTTCAGCCGGAGAGCACGGTTTTCAGGATATTCAGGGAAACCGCACTTGAAGGTCACTTTTATCCGTTTTTCTTGAATAATTCGAAAACAACAGCCTCTACTGAAAACACATCCCAGTGCAAAATTTAACTACCTTACAGTCCCAATAGAAAGCCTGCAAGTAGCGAGCGAGAGGATGTGACAATCTTCCAAGTAGTATATGGAGGCATTTCGGGTTGCATTACACCACACCCATTGGTAGGGGCAGCTGAAGCACACTGTATAGATTAGCTAATGATCCGTAAAATAACACAAATACGAGGGTTATCCCAAAAGTAAGGTCTCCCATTTTTTTATAAGTACATAGACCTCTTTATTTCTACAGTGGTTTACATCAGTTTACAGCTTGAACATTTAGCTATTTTTCGACATAATCACCATTTCTTTCGATGCATTTTTGTAGACACTGTGGCAGTTTCTGTATTTTCGTGTCATACCAGCTCCACGCCATGCTGTTCAGAAAGTTATGAACCTCTTCTTTCACCTCGTCGTCGGAGCTGAATCGCTTTCCGGCCAAATGTTTTTTTAACCTAAGGAACTGGGCGCCAAGACAGGACTATAGGGTGGGTAGGTGATTATGTTCCACTGAAACTGTTGCAGGAGAGATACGGTTTGCCGAGGGATGCGTGGGCGAGCGTTGTCAATGGAGAATGTGTACGGCCTTGCTCAATATTCCTCTTCTCCGGTTCTGAATTGGCCGTTTGAGTTTTTTCAGAGTCTCACAGTACCTGTCAGCGTTAATTGTGGTCCCAGCGATTCAGCTCCGACGACGAGGTAAAAGAAGAAGTTCATAACTTTCGGAAGAGCATGGCGGAGAGCTGGTATGACATGGGCATACAAAAACTGCCACAGCGTCTACAAAAATGCATCGACAGAAATGGTGATATGTCGAAACTTAGCTAAATGTGCAAGCTGTAAACTGATGTAAACCATTGTAAAAATAAACAGGTCTGTTGTTGTTGTGTTCTTCAGTCCTGAGACTGGTTTGATACAGCTCTCCACGCTAATCTATCCTGTGCAAGCTTCTTCATCTCCCAGTACCTACTGCAACCTACATCCTTCTGAATCTGCTTAGTGTATTCATCTCTTGGTCTCTCTCTACTTTACTCTCCACGCTGCCCTCCAATTCTAAATTGGTGATCCCTTGATGCCTCAGAACATGTCCTACCAACCGATCCCTTCTTCTAGTCAAGTTGTGCCACAAACTCTCTTCTCCCCAATCCTATTCAATACCTCCTTATTAGTTATATGTTCTACCCATCTAATCTTCAGCATTCTTCTGTAGCACCACATTTCGAAAGCTTCTATTCTCTTCTTGTCCAAACTATTTATCGTCCATGTTTCACTTCCATACATGGCTACACTCCATACAAATACTTTCAGAAACGACTTCCTGACACTTAAATCAATACTCGATGTTAACAAATTTCTCTTCTTCAGAAACGCTTTCCTTGCCATTGTCAGTCTACATTTTATATCCTCTCTGATTCGACCATCATCAATTCTTTTGCTCCCCAAATAGCAAAACTCCTTTACTACTTTGTGTCTCATTTCCTAATCTAATTCCCTCAGCATCACCCGACTTAATTCGACTACATTCCATTATCCTCGTTTTGCTTTTGTTGATGTTCATCTTATACCCTCCTTTCAAGACACTGTCCATTCCGTTCAACTGCACTTCCAAGTCCTTTGCTGTCTCTGATAGAATTATAATGTCATCGGCGAACTTCAAAGTTTTTATTTCTTCTCCATGGATTTTAATACCTACTCCGGATTTTTCTTTTGTTTCCTTCACTGCTTGCTCAATATATAGATTGAACAACATCGGGGAGAGGCTACAACCCTGTCTCACTCCCTTCCCAACCACTGCTTCCCTTTCATGTCCCTCGACTCTTATAACTGCCATCTGCTTTCTGTACAAATTGTAAATAGTCTTTCTCTCCCTGTATTTTACCCTTGCCACCTTTAGAATTTGAAAGAGAGTATTCCAGTCAACATTGTCAAAAGCTTTCTCTAAGTCTACAAATGCTAGAAACGTAGGTTTGCCTTTCCTTAATCTAGCTTTTAAGATAAGTCGCAGGGTCAGTATTGCCTTACGTGTTCCAACATTTCTATGGAATCCAAACTGATCTTCCCCGAGGTCGGCTTCTACCAGTTTTTCCATTCGTCTGTAAAGAATTCGCGTTAGTATTTTGCAGCTGTGACTTATTAAACTGATAGTTCGGTAATTTTCACATTTGTCAACACCTGCTTTCTTTGGGATTGGAATTATTATATTCTTCTTGAAGTCTGAGGGTATTTCGCCTGTCTCATAAGTCGTGCTCACCAGATGGTATAGTTTTGTCAGGACTGGGTCTCCAAAGGCTATTAACTTATAAAAAATATAGGAGACTTTACATTTGGGATTACCCTCGTACGTCCGTCTTAATTCTGATTTTGGCTCCGTTATGCTATCTAACGACTTCCAGGCACCAAAAAACACTAATTTTCATTACTTAAAGTAATTACTGAGCGAATTTGTGAATTTAAAATGCCTTCATAATCTACCTATTATTAGCTATAATCTAGCGTCAAAGGTTTAACACAACGCGGCAACTATTAAAAGTTAGAAACTGCGTCTTCATGCAGACTAACTCACAGTGCACTATATTCATCAAGTAGGGAGCTTTAATTTATAATTTCTTTACTACTAACTTTACTCGCAACTTGTAAATAGTAGCCACATACAGCAGTGAATGAACCTTCAAAATTCCATCTTTGCACGACACATAGTTCTGGATATATGAAGCCATTAACAATGAGGTGCGTAAAAAACTACTTTTCTTCAAACGGAGCGAAAAAGACTTTACGCAGCTTACATCTGCGACAGAGACAACCCAAAGTTTAGATTTTTTCATTCGACTGTGAGTGAACGCTCCGAAACTAATAAAACAAACGTAATTAAGCGTTTGCGTCTTCAAGCACAAAGGCTCTCAAGATCAAATATTTAACACGTTAACTCATTTGTAAGGTAATCACACATTTGAAGCTGTTTTCTATAGGGGGCAATCAAATAGAAACGACACAGATGGAAAAAAGTGGTAAACTGGTTATTATTTCAAAACCAATCGCCGTAACTGTTAATAGAATTATCCTACTGTGAGGCGAGACGGTACTGCGTGCATGGAAAAATGGTTTGAGGTTGCCTAAGGAACCATGATTGTTCTCAGGCGTGCACCTCTTCGTCCGGTGCAAATAGACAATGTCTTTCTTCAGGGCTCCAAAAATATGGAAAGCACATGTGGAGGGACCGGGACTGTATGGAGGCTGTGTAAGGAGTTCCCAGCGAAACTTCTGCAACATGGTCGATACAACCTTCGCAACACGGGGTCGGGCATTTCCTGCAAGAGGATGCCATCCGTCGACATTCCTGCACGTTTGGACTACATGACGCGCTTTCGTTTTTGACAGGTGTCCACGTAGCGCCGTGCGTTGATTGTGGCGCCGTGTGCAAAATGGTTCAAATGGCTCTGAGCACTACGGGACTTAACATCTATGGTCATCAGTCCCCTAGAACTTAGAACTACCTAAACCTAACTAACCTAAGGACATCACACAACACCAAGTCATCACGAGGCAGAGAAAATCCATGACCCCGCCGGGAATCGAACCCGGGAACCCGGGCGCGGGTAGCGAGAACGCTACCGCACGACCACGAACTACGGACGCGCCGTGTTCCAGAAACTCACTGAGCAGAAGAGGGCCCTTGTAGTCAAAGAAAAAGGTCATCACGATTTTCCGGAGCCGTTTGCCTGTTTCTTCGAATACACTACAGAAGTTTCCTTGGGAAGCCATCACACATCCTCCATAGTGTCCCCCCGATATCTCCATATACAATATCCATATTTCTGAAGTCCTGAAGGAAGGAATTCGTGGCTGTCGATTTGGTTCGGACGAAGAACTGCAAGCCTCACTACAGTCATGGGTCCGTAGGCAACCGCAAACATTTTTCCATGAAGATAGTGTCCGTCTTGTCTCACAGTGGAATAAATGTAGTAACAGCTACGGGGATTATTTTTAAAATAATAAACAGGTTACTTACTTTTTTCCATCTCCCTCGTTTTCATTTGGACTGAACTTGATTGCGTCCGAACAGGTCTCGGAAGGCCCAATTATACCGACTGACCGCCGTGTCATCCTCAGCCGACAGGCGTTACAGGATACGAAACAGTAGGGGTACGTGGTCAGCACACCGCTCCCCCCGTCGTTGTCGTGACCGGAACCGCAAATATTCAAACAAGTAGCTCCTCATTTGACCTCACAAGGACTGAGTGTACCCCGCTTGCCAACAGCGCTCGAAAGACCAACGCGTTTACCCATCCAAGTGCTAGACGAGGCCGAGAGCGCATAACTTCGGTGATCTGACGGGAACCGATGTTACCTCTGCGGAAAATCTATTGGGCGTTTTCAAATGAGTGCTCCTTATACATGATAATACCAATTGGGGGGGGACAGGGACCGGTAGTGTTGTTACAGGCTAGCATATACACTACTGGCCATTAAAATTGCTACACCAAGAAGAAATGCAGATGATAAACGGGTATTCATTGGACAAATATATTATACTAGAACTGACATGTGATTACATTTTCACGCAGTTTCCGTGCATAGATCCCGAGAAATCAGTACCCGGAACAACCACCTCTGGCCGTAACAACGGCAATGATACGCCTGGGCATTTAGTCAAACAGAGCTTCGATGGCGTGTACAGGTACAGCTGCCCATGCTGCTTCAACACGATACCACAGTTCATCAAGAGTAGTTACTGGCATATTGTGACGAGCCAGTTGCTTGGCCACCATTGACCAAACGTTTTCAATTGGTGAGAGATCTGGAGAATGTGCTGCCCAGGGCATTTGTCGAACATTTTCTGTATCCAGAAAGGCCAGTACAGGACCTGCAACATGAGGTCGTGCATTATCCTGCTGAAATGTAGGGTTTCGCAGGGGTCGAATGAAGGGTAGAGCCACGGGTCGTAACACATCTGAAATGTAACGTCCACTGTTCAGAGTGCCGTCAATGCGAACAAGAGGTGACCGCGACGTGTAACCAATGGCACCCCATACCATCATGTCGGGTGATACCCCAGTATGGCGATGACGAATACGCGCTTCCAATGTGCGTTCACCACGATGTCGCCCAACACAGATCCTGGATTCATCCGAAAAAATGACGTGATGCTGTGATATGCAAATGATTAGCTTTTCAGAGCATTCACACAAGGATGGCGCCGGTGGCGACACCTACAACGTGCTGACATGAGGAAAGTTTCCAAACGATTTCTCATACACAAACAGCAGTTGACCGGCGTTGCCTGGTGAAACGTTGTTGTGATGCCTCGCGTAAGGAGGAGAAATGCGTACCATCACGTTTCCGACTTTGATAAAGATCGGATTGTAGCCTATCGCGATTGCAGTTTATCGTATCGCGAAATTGCTGCTCGCGTTGGTCGAGATCCAATGACTGTTAGCAGAATATGGAATCGGCGGGTTCAGGAGGGTAATACGGAACGCCGTGCTTGATCCCAACGGCCTCGTATTACTAGCAGTCGAGATGACAGGCGTCTTATCCGCAAGGCTGTAACGGATCGTGCACCCACGTCTCGATCCCTAAGTCAACAGATGCGGACGTTTGCAAAACAACAACCATCTGCACGAACAGTTCGTCGACGTTTGCAGCAGCATGGACTATCAGCTCGGAGACCATGGCTGCGGTTACCCCTGACGCTGCATCACAGACAGGAGCGCCTGCGATGGTGTTCTCAACGACGAACCTGCGGCCACGAGTGGCAAAACGTCATTTTTTCGGATGAATCCAGGTTATGTTTACAGCGTCATGATGGTCGCATCCGTGTTTGGCGACATCGTGGTGAACGCACATTGGAAGTCCGTATTCGTCATCGCCATACTGGCGTATCACCCGACATGATGGTATGGGGTGCCATTGGTTACACGTCTCGGTCACCTCTTGTTCGCATTGACGGCACTTCGAACAGTGGACGTTACATTTGAGATGTGTTACGACCCGTGGCTCTACTCTTTATTCGATCTCTGCGAAACCCTACATTTCAGCAGGATAATGCACGACCGCACGTTGCAGGACCTGTACGGGCCGGCACATTTTCCGGATCTCTCACCAATTGTAAACGTCTGGTCAATGGTGGCCGAGCAACTTACTCGTCACAATACGCCAGTCACTACTCTTGATGAACTGTTGTATCGTGTTGATGCTGCATGGGCAGCTGTACCTGTAGACGGCATCCAAACTCTTGACTCAATGCCCAGTTGTATCAAGACCGTTATTACAGCCAGAGGCGGTTGTTCTGGGAGCTGATGTCTCAGGATCTATGCACCCAAATTGCGTGAAAATGTAATCAGATGTCAGTTCTAGTATAATATATTTGTCCAATGAATACCCGTTTATCATCTGCATTTCTTCTTGGTGTAGCAATTTTAATGGCCAGTAGTGTAACTGTTTCGTAATTCAGGATTAGTAAACATTGTCCTGGAAAGAACACTTGACGGGGAAAACAATACGCGAGGAAAAGAAGTAGCATAGTTACAACTTTAAAAGAAATAACGGTATGAATCCTAGACGTGTAATGGGTGAGTGCAGTGCGCTGTGTACGGAAGTGCTTGAGGAGATGGCAGGGCCTGTGGAGACGCATCCCTCCGCTATTACTGGCAGTGGTAATGGCCGCGGCAGCCACCGCATACTTATCTAATGGCCCGCCCGAAGAAGGGGGGGGCTAACGTATGGCCCCTAATTCCGGGCTCACCACTCGCATCACGGGGCCTCTTAACCACCACCTACCATCGATTCACGACCACGTAGCCCGCCCGCGCTCTTCCATTTAGAAGACGCAGCAGCAGGCACAGAGGGTTACCTGGCATTAAAAGAATGAATGTGACATACCGCAGTTCCCTTAAACCGCCAAGAAACCAATTGCTGAGTAAATGGAATATAAATTCGGTGATTTCAAATAGGGCTCACTTCCATTCAAATTTTCATCACTGCGAAGGTGGAGTTTATGGCCAGCGTTGGTGAAAATATGACTTAGTGAAATCAGCTATCATCGCTGAGCACAAAACAGTCCGTTGAAAGCTACACCTACGAGAACGGATTGATGAATTTCGTAGGAGAAAGACTTCCTGAACAACCATTTTTGCCCAGACAAGAGTAAAAAAAATATTTAATACAAACTCCATTAAAGGTGATGTATTTCTTCACTTAAAAAAAATTGACACAAATCTGTCAACGACTAGTTTATTGTACTGGTAAACTCTTCAGTCGATGAAAATTACTTCCCTCCTAGTCACTTTAGAAGTTACAAAACACCAAAAACGTAAGAGCAGCCGGCGGATGGTAGGATCTGTGGTAATAATTCAAAGTCCAACTCGTCTCCTTGTGTCACAGCAGGATCGATGTGCCTGCGAATGGATTGGTATTCCGTAACAGAACGTTTTAGCGTTCTGATTTTTTGGCTTTTTTGCTTCAACTCACAACGAATACTATCAAACAACGGAATACTTTTTTCCACATAGTCACTCCTGATAATATCAAGATAATCTCGAGAAAATTGCCATCACTACCCAGCCGACAGAATAGTTTTCGCTTCTTTCCTCGGCGTAGAATCAGAATGTTTTGAATGACTCCATGCCGTATGCAACAGTAGTTTTTTTGTGCACTTTCTACCTTGTACCATTTTCAGGCATCTAGATACAACTATTGACAGCAGTATCACCAAAAATATGTGATGGTACATATCGGAAATATTTTTGATGATCCTGCAATCAATAATTGTATCTATTTGAGAGAAGGCGACATTCTGAGCTAAGATAGTTTGTAAAGAAACTTTATTGTCGCTTACCGGTTTCGGTAAGTCAAGGTTAATACCGCAATAGATAGAGTAATCCGCCACACGCTTGTGCCCCATAAAACACAGTACTGTGCACATCACTGCAGCTAGTGAGTCTAGCGGTGCCCTGGCTGCAATGAAGTACACAGTAGTTTGTTATATGGGACACGAGTATTTGGCGAGTTACTTTGTATATTCTGGTTTTAACCTTGACTTGGCGATGCATCGTTCATCTCGTCCCTCACGTACACGCAATGTTTTAGAATGAGTACTTGTACAGGTGATATAGCAAAAATGTAACACCCTTTTATTGAGATCTGGTATTGATACCTACCGAAAACGGTAATCGACAATGAAGGTTATTTACAAGCGATCTTGGATAAGAAGTTTACCTTCTCTCAACTGACACAGATCGCTCCTTACAAGACAAGATGTGTAAACCTATTGTATGTAGATACTTGAAAATGCCTTTAGGCCGAAATTCTACAACAGTACGAAAGAAAAGCCAAAAATTGTCAGTTGTAGAAGGTATGGAGTCATTGAAACAAATGTTATCCATTACTGACCCATGTTCAAAGAAAATTCATCCGTCAGATTTGATAACCCAGTGTCTTTACATCTCAATCGGTCTATCCAGATTTAGGAAATCCATTTTTTTAATCAATGAAGGCCAATGCCACAGTGAGTTCTCTTGAAAAGGACATGCTCAATTTTTCCTTCGCCTCCCGGATTCTGATCCAACTTTTCAGAAGACGACTTTGAATGGTTCACCTCGAGCAATTTTGACCTAGAGCCAATAAGAAACGGCACACGTCGCAGACACACTGCAGTACGACTTAAATGAGTCGGAATTTGACAACGAGAGAGATGGACTTCTCTCGTCAGCAATGCACCCATAGCAGCTGTGCAGGCACTGTCGGCTCTCAAAACGAGTCTGCCTGTAACCAAATTCCGTCTATTTAAAGAAAATGGAATCTCCGATTCTAATTAAAATGAAGAACAGGTTTTTGCATCCGTAGTGACACTATGGAGATTTGCACCATATGGCAATTTTACATTTTTTAACGCGATTATAGTAGGCGGTACAGACTTTATAGGTGTTATGAATTAAATATTCAGATAAACTGCCGAAACAAAATGAAAACGCCTTTTTCTGAAGCTTATGTTACACAGTTTTTATTACAGGCCTCTAGGGGTTGTACAGTGGTCTCGGTAGAAAAAGTTTTGATGAGATAGAAAGAAGCACATTACTTTCCTGTGGAAGAATTGGCTGTTCCTTGGGGATAACAGCCTATGCAATGTAGCGGGCGTTGGTTACTTTATCCTGCAGAAATACAAAATGTGACCGCTAGTTGTAACTGATGACCCCAACACCATGGAGCCTGGGATGGGACCAGAGCGTCAAGAGCGAATACACTCCAGAATAGGCCGCTGACTAGGTCTACGTCGTAAGTAGCCGCATCCATTACTCATACGGAAACTATATGGTTCCAGAGCCCTGTGATGTATATATGCACAGTAAAGTGACGAATGAAAATTTGTACCACGACTGAGATACGCGGAATTCCTCCTCATCAGGCAGGTGTACTAACCACAACACCACCCTCGAACAGTGGCGCTGCACAACTGCACGGAATACCCTAGCACGCTTCCCTCTTCAGTCCCCATTCAACTTTACGCCTCAGCACACTCCAACAGCATTGCAGAGGCCCTGTATCTTAATAGCACCTCAGCATGTAACGAAAACACTACAGTCGGAGAGCCTCTGCAACGCTGTTCGGTTTAAGGGAAATTGCTGAGGCATGAATGAGAATTTACACTCCTGGAAATTGAAATAAGAACACCGTGAATTCATTGTCCCAGGAAGGGGAAACTTTATTGACACATTCCTGGGGTCAGATACATCACATGATCACACTGACAGAACCACAGGCACATAGACACAGGCAACAGAGCATGCACAATGTCGGCACTAGTACAGTGTATATCCACCTTTCGCAGCATTGCAGGCTGCTATTCTCCCATGGAGACGATCGTAGAGATGCTGGATGTAGTCCTGTGGAACGGCTTGCCATGCCATTTCCACCTGGCGCCTCAGTTGGACCAGCCTTCGTGCTGGACGTGCAGACCGCGTGAGACGACGCTTCATCCAGTCCCAAACATGCTCAATGGGGGACAGATCCGGAGATCTTGCTGGCCAGGGTAGTTGACTTACACCTTCTAGAGCACGTTGGGTGGCACGGGATAAATGCGGACGTGCATTGTCCTGTTGGAACAGCAAGTTCCCTTGCCGGTCTAGGAATGGTAGAACGATGGGTTCGACGACGGTTTGGATGTACCGTGCACTATTCTGTGTCCTCTCGACGATCACCAGTGGTGTACGGCCAGTGTAGGAGATCGCTCCCCACACCATGATGCCGGGTGTTGGCCCTGTGTGCCTCGGTCGTATGCAGTCCTCATTGTGGCGCTCACCTGCACGGCGACAAACACGCATACGACCATCATTGGCACCAAGGCAGAAGCGACTCTCATCGCTGAAGACGACACGTCTCCATTCGTCCCTCCATTCACGCCTGTCGCGACACTACTGGAGGCGGGCTGCACGATGTTGGGGCGTGAGCGGAAGACGGCCTAACGGTGTGCGGGACCGTAGCCCAGTTTCATGGAGACGGTTGCGAATGGTCCTCGCCGATACCCCAGGAGCAACAGTGTCCCTAATTTGCTGGGAAGTGGCGGTGCGGTCCCCTACGGCACTGCGTAGGATCCTACGGTCTTGGCGTGCATCCGTGCGTCGCTGCGGTCCGGTCCCAGGTCGACGGGCACGTGCACCTTCCGCCGACCACTGGCGACAACATCGATGTACTGTGGAGACCTCACGCCCCACGTGTTGAGCAATTCGGCGGTACGTCCACCCGGCCTCCCGCATGCCCACTATACGCCCTCGCTCAAAGTCCGTCAACTGCACATACGGTTCACGTCCACGCTGTCGCGGCATGTTACCAGTGTTAAAGACTGCGATGGAGCTCCGTATGCCACGGCAAACTGGCTGACACTGACGGCGGCGGTGCACAAATGCTGCGCAGCTAGCGCCATTCGACGGCCAACACCGCGGTTCCTGGTGTGTCCGCTGTGCCGTGCGTGTGATCATTGCTTGTACAGCCCTCTCGCAGTGTCCGGAGCAAGTATGGTGGGTCTGACACACCGGTGTTAATGTGTTCTTTTTTCCATTTCCAGGAGTGTAGATTGAGAAGGCAAGTGTGCTAGGTTACTCCGTGCAGTTGTGCAAAGCCACGGTGCCATGGTAGCGTAGTGGTTAGCACGTCTGCCTAGTGAGCAGGAGACACGAGTTCGAATCCCGGCCTTGGTACAAATTTTGAGCCTGCGTATATACATCACTACTGCCATTACTTTCACAAGAAGGTGAAGTGCTTTTTCAGCAGGACAGTGCTCGTTCACCTACGGCTGCTGCCACACAATGTGCTCTTCGTGATGTACAACTCAAAACTGTGTGTGAAATCTTACGGGACTTAACTGCTAAGGTCATCAGTCCCTAAGCTAACACACTACGTAACCTAAATTATCCTGAGGACAAACACACACACCCATGCCCGAGGGAGGACTCGAACCTCAGCCGGGACCAGCCGCACAGTCCATGACTGCAGCGCCTCAGACCGCTCGGCTAATCTCGCGCGGCTGTACGACAACTGTGAGATGCCCCAATTAGACGCAGGACAAGACACATAGTATAAATTGTGGAAAGGGGCCAAAATAAGGGCTGTCAGTTACACTCGAACATACAACTTTATTATTTGATCAAACATTACAAGATCCAAAAAAAAAACACACATCTTTAATCCTTGGGACTTAATTACCGGCTGAAAGCCACTTCCATTTAAAAACGGCTGAAGGCCAATAACTTAAAACGCAAGCATAAACAGAAATTTAAAAGGCAAGCCTTATCTTAAAACAGTTCTTAAGTTAGGCTGAAGTAACCAAGTTAAATTCAAATCAGCTGAAGGCCTAACACTTAAAACTCCAAAACATTTTTTTTTTAAATACCAAAGACCTTACGTGAAACCTTTAATTTAGGCTGAAGGCGTTAAGAACAAACCACTGAAACTCAAAATCGGATGAAGGCCGAAGACTTAAAAATTCAACAACATTAAAATTTTTAAAAATGCAAAGGGCTTACGTGAAACAATACTTTAAACTAGTCTGAAGGAATGAAGAGGAAAACAACTCTAATTTAAAACAAAATCGGCTAGAAGCCATCCAAGTACCAACAACAAGAACAAATTTTTAAAGAATAGGGCAGTACACACAAAGGCGCCCAGATGTCCGAGGATCGGCCTGTAATTCAAACACTAACGCTTGCTCAGGTGAGACGGGCAGTCGGGCCAACCAGTCACGATCCGACGACAACCCAACCGACCGACAGTCAGCGGACCCACCGACAAGGTAACTTTCACTTCACCCGACCAGCGCACAACAGGGAGTTCAACGGAACAACGTAGAAGATATTGGCGCCCACAACCAACCATACACGGAGCTGTCAAATTACACACCGTGCTGGGCAGCAACAACACGATGAGGAAACTACACTGCCTGAAATTTACGTCAACGCCCAGGGCAGACAACCGGAACGTTAACGGCCACAAGGCAGAAGATTCCGCTGGTGCACTTCAATTCAGATAACCAAATACAGTGAAACTCTACCGGAGGGTGGCTAGAATTTTCCAACTAGAAAACCACGTTGCTGCTGGCGAGAATATCCCAACAGCCGACAACGACCTCCAAACGGCAGAATGTGAACAGTCTTGACTTGCTGGTAGGTTAAATAAAAACTCAACTTTCGCGTCCAGGGTCGGTGAGCCACGGACCATGTAGCAATGGGAACAGTGCCACACTCTTCGACGCCGCGTAGAGACCGCCATTGGGCCCAGGTCAAACTACGCCCCACCGAGTACTCCTCAATGGTCGACACCAACCGACCGACTCCTCAGAGCCGGTACGCCGACAACATTTAAAATAACTTGTCAGTCAACATCACACAAACTATACACAGTTTCACTAACACTTGCACCAAGAAGTAGACAATGCTAACGGCAGTGGCTGTACAATAACAGGGACGAATCACGCGTCGGCACACACAGCCAATCCATAAGCGATCGCCTGCCAAATACACATCGTCCGGCAAGACGACCGACCGACGACCAACCAAAGTCGTCCCCACTTCAATCATGTGTGTCGGGCACCGTCGGGCGAGTCATGGCGGTCCGGACCTCACTGCTGCCGCGCCACGACTCAACCTCTGCCGCGTGCCAACTCAAACACTGCCAGGTCCCAACTAACTGCTGGCACATTCCAACTGACTGCTCAACACACGACGACCGGGAAGTAATAGCAGTCCAGCAAAGATAATACGGCAGGGCTTATATCGATAAGTGCTGCTGCTGCCGCTCACGGACAGGCAAAGCAGCAGCTGAGTGACACAAGTAATTGAAACCAACATAACGAGGTGGCAGTACGGCAAAAACAGGATGTTAAATAAGAGATGGCACGAACACGAGCCACGCACGGCTCAACCTGCACCTCGTAAATGAGATCACTAGATCTCTAGCTTTTTCGACACGTGTCGCCCATTGCGAAGCGTGAACTTACTTGTTCTCCGTTGCCCCCAAGAACCACCGCCGAATTTGCTACAAAAGGCGCAAGATGTTTGGGACAATCTGTCGTAGGATGCTGTTCGGTAAATTTATGATCATTTGCGTGCGAGAATACACGCCTTCGTTGCTGCTAGACGGGGCACACTGTTTGGACACCCATCACAGTGAGACTTGTGTTTCATTTGGTATGAATTTGTTATCATACATTCCCGCAAAGATGAACTGCCTGTCACATCACTTGTCTTCTAGGGTACCGCATCTTTTTGCGGCTGTGTAATTAAAAGCAGACTATAGGTGGTTCCGCCTTGTGTGAGTGGTCAGCTAGCTTGTAATCTGAAACAAATTGTGCTTCTTTTTTAAGTAGTTGGAGAGCTAATGAAATGATTATTTCGTGGAAATTTAACAGAGTGATGTAGCCAGCCTCCCTGTCCACCCGCTTCGAGCCCCAAAGGGCTGTGGCGCGGCTTGGCAACCGCCCTGTACCGAGAAGCCAGCAGAGTAGCGGCCTACGCCAGTAGGATAGCAGAGCAGGCCTCTCCTCTTCCCTTGCCTCGCCTGTGCTCCTCGTCAGGCCAGCACGCGCCGCTCCAGCCTTTAATAAGACAGCCGCCGCCGCCGCCGCCGCCGCCCCCGTCTTCCCACGCCACCAGCAGCGGTCACCTCGTCTCACACACGATCGAGGGACCCGGCTTCCACCGAGCAACCTGTCCCAACGGCTGATAAATTGCTCCCGCGCCTTTGCAGGAACCATCTAATTGCTGGCACTTAACTGCTGCCATTATCCAGGGCTCTGGCAATTGCTCAGGTAAACTACATTCGATTAACTTGTCCTCCTGCGCCTACCACACCAGCGTAGCATATGTGGCTCTATGTCACACGCCGTCGTGAATCGAAAGCTACAGATCCAGTGTCTCCCACACCCAGGCCCTGATCTACATCTACATTTATACTCCGCAAGCCACCCAACGGTGTGTGGCGGAGGGCACTTTACGTGCAACTGTCATTACCTCCCTTTCCTCTTCCAGTCGCAAATAGTTCGCGGGAAGAACGACTGCCGGAAAGCCTTTGTGCGCGCTCGAATCTCTCTAATTTTACATTCGTGATCTCCTCGGGAGGTATAAGTAGGGGGAAGCAATATATTCGATACCTCATCCAGAAACGCACCCTCTCGAAATCTGGACAGCAAGCTAAACCGCGATGCAGAGCGCCTCTCTTGCAGAGTCTGCCACTTGAGTTTGCTAAACATCTCCGAAACGCTATCACGCTTACCAAATGACCCTGTGACGAAACGCGCCGCTCTTCTTTGGATCTTCTCTATCTCCTCTGTCAACCCGACCTGGTACGGATCCCACACTGATGAGAAATACTCAACTATAGGTCGAACGAGTGTTTTGTAAGCCACCTCCTTTGTTGATGGACTACGTTTTCTAAGGACTCTCCCAATGAATCTCAACCTGGCACCCGCCTTACCAACAATTAATTTTATATGATCATTCCACTTCAAATCGTTCCGCACGCATACTCCCAGATATTTTACAGAAGTAACTGCTACCAGTGTTTGTTCCGCTATCATATAATCATACAATAAAAGATCCTTCTTTCTATGTATTCGCAATACATTACATTTGTCTATGTTGCAGGTCAGTTGCCACTCGCTGCACCAAGTGCCTATCCGCTGCAGATCTTCCTGCATCTCGCTGCTGATCCAGGAAGAGAGGGGGAGGGGATCATTGAGCTCAAGATACCCCTCGCTCCCTTTCAAATAAAAAAAAATAGTAACAGCATTTGAGGCACTGAGAAGCACAAGGCCCAAAAGCACAAAGATTTGAGAAAAATTGATGTCTGTCAAAATCTAGTTTGTAGAAAAACCACTAACTTACTTATAGGTCTGATTTGTTTTCTAACTTAGTCTCATCTAGCGATGCCAGTTATTGCTTAACAACCGGGTTTCGACTACGCCGGTTTTTTCAGCGCCAGTTTAACTGGAATGTTAAAACAACTCAAAATAACCGGTTTCTGAAATAACCATTTTCGGTTTTATATTTCTGTTATTTCCTGTAGTACACGAAGACTGAAAAAAATTTGGCTGCCACAGTTTCAGATACATAGAATCAAAACATTAAATAAAACAGGCAAATTAAAAAAGCTCAATCAATCCAGCGTTCGCTGTTCTTCTCGAAAAAGCGATAAGTGGTTGCCTTTTATGAAAAATCAACAGTATCCTCCTATAGATTCTGTTTTTGAAACTCGACTCAAGAAACTTGTTATAATCAGGGATCACACGACTATTTGGACATTAGGAATAGGTAGTGCTCAAGGGTGGTTCAAATGCTTTAAATGGCTCTGAGCACTATGGGACTTGACATCTGAGGTCATCGGTCCCCTAGAACTTAGAACTACTTAAACCTAACTAACCTAAGGACATCACACACCCATGCCTGAGGCAAGATTCAAACCTGCGACCGTAGCAGCAGCGCGGTTTCGGACTGAAGCGCCTAGAACCGCTCGGCCACAGCGGCCGGCTCTCAAGTGCGGAAACTGAGGTTAAAGAACTCTAGTTTTCGTGTTAATGTCTCCGTTTTCAATGTCTAAAAGCAGATAAAAGATTGCTGTGTGGATACAGGCACTATGTTAGCTGGTTTCTATTTTTATTGTAGTTTTTGAATCACGTCTTAACTTTTAAGTTTTCTCCTTACATTACATCATAAGTAATTTACATTCCTCCCCGTCTAAAGCAGATGGAGCACTGTATTTTACTGATCCGCACTTCGTAAAATACTTCCAGACTAAGTATAATGCCACTCTGTAATGCAACTGACGACCGATGACGATAGTGAGAAATTACCATACACACCGGGTGGCGCCAAGTCTTCCACACTGCATGTACGCACGTCTATCTAAAAGGCCGCCCCCCGTCCAGCACGCTGAAGTGCCGCATCACGACGTGGCATGGACTCGACTAATGTCTGAAGTAGTGCTGGAGGGAAGTGACACCGTAAATCTTGCAGGGCTATCCATAAATCCGTAAGAGTACGAGGGGCTGGAGAACACTTCTGAACAGCACGTTGCAAGGCATTCCAGATATGCTCAATAATGTTAATGTCTGGAGAGTCTGGTGGCCGGCGGAAGTGTCTGAACCCAGTAGAGTGTTCCTGGAGCCACTCTGTAGCAATGCTGGACGTGTGGGATGTCGCACTGTCCAAGCTGAAATTGCCCAAGTCCGTCAGAATGCACAATGGATATGAATGGATGCAGGTGATGAGACAGGGCGCTTACGTATCCTTTACCTGTAAGTAGACGTATCAGGGGTCCCATATATGACGGCCGGTGTGGCCGAGCGGTTCTAGGCGTTTCAGTCTGAAACCGCGCGACCGCTACGGTCGCAGGTTCGAATCCTGCCTCGAGCATGGATGTGCGTGATGTCCTTATGTTAGTTAGGTTCAAGTAGTTCTAAGTTCTATGGGACTGATGACCACAGTCCCATAGTGCTCAGGGCCATTTGAAGCATTTGGTCCCATATCACTCCAACTGCAGACGCCCTATACCACTACGGATCCTGCACCGGCTTGAAAAGTCCCCTGCTGATATGCAGGGTCATGAGGTTGTCTCCGAACCCGTACACGCCCATCTTCTCGATACAATTTGAAACGAGACTCGTCCGACCAGGCAACATGTTTTCCGTCATCAAGAGTTCAATGTCAGTGTCGACGGGCCCAGGCGAGGCGAAAATCTTTGTGTCGTAGAGTCATCAAGGGTACAAGAGTGGGCCTTCGGCTCCGAAAGCCCATATCGATGATGTTTCGTTGAATGGTTCGCACAGTGACACTTGTCGATGGCCCAACATTGAAATCTGTACCATTACGAAATACATTCACTTCCCTGTAACACCGCAAACTTCCTACATTAAATTGTCACCTCTCCGGATGTGAAAAGCGTCCGGCAAAGACCGGTCGCCCTAGACTCGCGGCTACGGAGTTATTTGTCGCATTCGTAGCCACCCTTCTAAGAACTGTCACCACACTCTGGAGATTACAAACAGATGCTTCGCCTTAACAGCGCACTAAAAGCAGTGCGGAGTCATGTGACAGCCGAAGAAATTTGCATACTTTCTGAAGGCAGAGAACTCTTTCATCATGGCGAAAAAAGGAAAGCGGGCTTTTTGGCCGGACTGCAAATGGAGTAAAAAGAACACTCACCGCGGAGTAAAAAATTTCCATTTAACAGTAACGACTGTATAACTACGGACAGAGGAAACAAATTCTAACGCGGCGTATTTTACGCGGAAGGAGGCGAACGGTTGGTGAGTAAAGACAGCGTAGCAACGTGCTTGTGTATTTAATTTGCCGACGCTGCGATATTAACGTGCGGAACATTTTTAACTCGGCGGCGCCAAATGAGAAACTCCGAGAACAGAGCAGGCACTCGCTTTGCGCTTAGAAAAGTTCTGTTTATATAGGTTCTGCTCTGAAATAAAGGCCGCGTTCGCAAGCTGGAGAAACGGCAACAAAAAATATCTCCGGTGCGCTGCTGAAATGTGCTGCGTAGCTGATGAAGACGTAGCATACACCATGAAGAACTCCACACGCGCGCCTTACTAATAGTGGAAATTGAAATGTTAAGTCTTCCGGTTACGAGTCCAGAAAATGTGGTACTCCTCTGAAGCAATGCTCATAACAGTATTACCAAATGGATGGGTACACAAACTGTAATTTTCACTCCAAAATTAGGGTCAGTTTAAGATAACACGTACCGCTGGCGAACATAGTAGGCCCGTATTCAGAAATACACAGGGATCAGCCAAAACTAGAGTTACACTATACCAAAATTACGGTTCGGTAGTTGTGGTACACTACATAAATCATTCAGTAAATGATAGGTTTACCGGTAGCATTGAGCAAAAGATTACCCAAGGTCGCTCGAGTTTATAGCTGGTGAACCAAAAAGTTTACGCCTCTGCACGCGGTGTTTACCTTAAGCTGCGACGAACTGTCGTCTGGCTAGATCTCTCTCTTCCACTGAAATTCCTATAAAAATAATTACACCTCTGCTGAATTTTCCAGCAGAAACTTTCCCAATGTTTCTCGTTATGCGAGAGACCATGTACTCATCCATAATCTCAGAATGTGGCGATATACACGCGCATGTTGGAGCAGCGTGCATATTATAATGCCCTCTCAGTTCTCGCAAGAACAATTAACTAATTGGCTGGTTCGTTTCTCCACAGTTGCAGCTTAACGATGCTACAGCTAATTTCTAGATGGATTTCAGACGCCGTCAACGCAGTGTTAACATAAACAACTTCTCTGCGTCGTACAGAGCGTTATGCGCTCCGTTCTGCACTTCACGCCATTTCAGAGAAGAGTCACAGAAAATTTTCGTCTTGTCATACTCATAGCCGAACTGTCTCCCCACCTGGGTTCTCTCGTTCTTCACGTCACGGCTTTTTTCGACCAATAGGAGTGCTCCTCTTATTTTGTGGAAACTCTCTCTACTAACTGCCAGGTCCCTTCCAGTGAATTGCGTCGAAACTTTTGATCTTGTCTCCTTCCTAGCGCGTTTCCGCCAATCGGGCGTTTTGTGCCCATTCCAGACATCTAAATGCGCACATTGACTCTCTCACGTGTGTACCACTTACTGAACACGTCATCGAAAATGGTCTTATTTTGTATCCATTTGGAATTCCGAAATGCAGTTTTCTAAAAGCTTTCTTTCCTGTCCTCCCACAGATGGCCCGTCATACTCGCTCTTCCCATCTGAGGCACCTGGTCAGTTGTTGACTTGCCACCTGGGACACCCCTTTAAGTGGTTTCCGTGGTACCGCCTGTAGTGCGGCCTTGCCTCTGCCCTCGTCCCCCTGAATTCCAAACTAAAACGCCTCTCGCTGCTTGTTTCACCTTCCGCTCAAACATGCATTATGGGAACTGTGTGTTAATTACTGTCGACTGAGTGTCATCCATTTTTGCATTACATACTGATAGGCAAAATTGTCATTCCCACCGAATTAAGTTAGATGTCATATTCACCTTCCCGTAGCAATATATAAAGCTCTCATGTAAGGTGCGAATCTGACCTTCATTTATTCTGCCACTTAACAAGTGTATATAAAGATCCCTCCATTTGTGTGGTCTTCCGCTCAGCATTCAACTTGTCACCCTGTACACCATGACTTGGCAGCATATAACCCGCTTACCCAGTTACAGAAAAACCATGTTGTCAATACTGTTGTTGCTATCCTCGGATTTACGGTATTTTACTCGTCATATTTCAGGATCCACAAAAGCAATTTCACTTCGTCAATACTCGCATATTCCCTACCGAAATTCATGTAATGGACGCTGAAATGAGACGACACAAAAGTACGACAAATGATGTCCAATTAAGGCATTACCAAGAACAGTATTGCGACCATCATTTTCCAGTACTCGAATAAGCGAAGACTGGTTTCGATTTATAGCGTAAAAGTTTACTGTTGAGCAGACAACCATGAAGATGGAGGAAACGCAGTGGATCGATTGGCTACAGTAGCGGCCTTCACTGACAGATACCAACAGTTTTATATACACTGTAGAAAGTACACTGAGGAGAATGGACTTCGATTTGTAGATGAAGAAAGACTTTTTATTAGCATCCTCTGTTTTTTTAATTATATGATACCGCTTGCTGACATTTTGAGGCACAATTAGCAAAACTGTCATGATCACACTAGCTACATATACAGGTATTCGCTGGAGAAAGTGGGAGTGTTCCTACATTTCCTAATTTTGTTTTAGATACGGTACGATCTCGCATCTGCGTCACTGAGTCCGCCAGGCGGGCGCTTTCCGCAGCACGGAGCTGAGGGCTGACGGAATTGCAGAGTACGTCCCGCTCTCACCGCACGGGGTCACAGGCCTGCCCTTTGAGCTGCCCCCAGTACGGGGTGGCGTCTTGTGGCGCTGCCAACGTCGCCCGTGGGAAATAAAAGCGACAACGAGTCTGAACGGTCGGCCGGAATAGGACGGCTACCCGTCCTTTTAATAAAACAATCGCACATACGGTTCCCTTTATTTTTTCAAATCTGCCTTCCAGTGAAACTAACTGCTTCCATTTCCACTCAATGGCAGAAAATACGTATAACGTCGCTGAACGGCGATCTGGGACTTTTTGCAATTTAAGTTTGCTGTTGCTCGCTATGTTACATTGATAACTGAACTGTTAATAACTTTGTAGAAGTAACGCATTGACGCGTGAGGAAGAGATCCATCACGTATATAATACAAAAAAAAAAAAAAAACTTCGAGAATATGCAGCTTAAAGAACGATTTTAGAAGATGATATTGCGGGGCGACATCAACAGATAAAATTAGAATGACATATTTCAGAAGGAAAATGGGATACTGAGAAACCGCTTCGTTAGACTAAAGAGAAGAAACAATTTTTTTCATCCTTTGTTCGGAATTTGCTGTTTAGTACGCCATATAGTCACGCTTATTACACAGGTCATTAAGCAACGACAAGAACAATACTCAATAGGATGTGGGCGAGAGTGTAGTACTTAGATGATACTGTATCTAGGAATACACGACGTTTTTCGGTAGGTACTTCAGTCTAGAAAAATGGTTCAAATGGCTCTAAGCACTATGGGACTTAACACCTGAGCTCATCAGTCCCCAAGAACGTAGAACTACTGAAACCTAACTAACCCAAGGACATCACACACATCCATGCCCGAGGCAGGATTCAAACCTGCGACCGTAGCAGCCGCGTGGTTCTGGACTGAAGCGCCTAGAACCGCTCGACCACAGCGGCCGGCTTAGCGCTAGTTATTAAAACTTCAAGCAACGAAATGTTCGTTATTATGCGTGTAAAGTACATGATTCAATTTGTAAGTGATAGGCGGAGAGGGGAGGGGGGGGGGGGGGGTGCGACGATGGTGTAGTACACAGACCTGCCCCTTTTGACAGCAACATCAGCCCTCTATTCTTGGACAACGTGCTTCGTCATGAATTGTTGTTAAGCTTGGAGCAACATTTGTGGCCGCCTTTACGTATTTACAGCTATACGCAACTTTCATTTTCTAATGTGCCATGTGTGAGTTTGGGCAGCAAGGTTGGACATATTAAAACAGCAGGACGGGCAAAAGGGCAGCGCTAATCGCGCACACCTCACAGGTGCATGATTTCTTTGTATTTGGCGCCACGGATTGCGCAGTGGTTTGCCGCTCCGCGCTCTCGTCAAGTCTCCTAACTTCCATGGCTCTACGACACACAGAATAGCAGAGATGCTTACCTATTCCAAGACTTTTGTCCACTTTGAAATACAATAAAGTTTATTGTTTACAATAAAATGTTAATTCCTACTTTATCCACGGGTTTACAAAGCATCAAGAAGCTTGGGAATTTTTTTACCGGCAAAGATTGATAAAGCACCTCACATGTCCAGGGCGACTGCTGATTGGAGGAAATGGGGCGCGACTAACGGAGGGTTAAAATTCATCCACTCCACGATATTGAACTGGCTCGTTGCCTATCACGCTAAGAAGAGTGTTGTCCTTGCCTCGCAAGCGGCTGGGAAAGGGATGATGTCCGCGAGACGCACAGTGATTCCTGTGGGACTTACTGTTGCCTCGCGTGATGCGTTGACAGTTTCGAGGCAACGACGGAGCCGCTGGCGCCGGCAGAGGCGAGTGCCTGGGGCAGAGGCCGGCCACGCCCCCTTCCCTTCCCTTCAACTTGCACGCTCGATTAATCAGCGGCTCTTCCCTTCCATTCCCTTCTCTTCCCTTCGCCGCCCTTCCGCAGGGCCGCCACAGGCGCCTCCCATCAGCGTGATGGATGCCTTGCGGTGCCGCGCTCAGCTCAACACGTTACATCACTCAACCCGCCGCACCAGCCTACAGGACTCACGACCTCAATACAGGTGTCGGTGGTTAGAACTAAGAATGTCACGAAACACTGCCTACGACTCCGCAAGGTTAAACTGCACCTGCGCTTTCTCCTACAGCTCCGATAGTGCTGAGACGGGGTTTTAGCGAAGCTGATAGTTCAACGTTTAATATTTGAAACTTCAAACGTAGGTCTTTCTTCCCATTAGAAAATCATGGGTTGCACACAGCTATACTGGCACTTTCCACGAAAAACACAAAAATAAGGCACACTGGATAGTTACAAAAACAGTCGTAAAATACTAATTAGCACGTCCGCAGCTCCTGGTCGTGCGGTAGCGTTCTCGCTTCCCGCGCCCGGGTCCCCGGGTTCGATTCCCGGCGGAGTCAGGGATTTTCCCTGCCTCGTGATGACTGGGTGTTGTGTGTTGTCCTTAGCTTAGTTAGGTTTAAGTAGTTCTAAGTTCTAGAGGACTGATGACCATAGATGTTAAGTCCCATAGTGCTCAGAGCCATTTGAACCATTTTGAACTAATTAGCATTCATAACCTATTGAATACCTAAAATGTGACATCAGAATCAGCTGTATGACAAACCTAAGTACAATGTCACAAGCCAAAATGCTAAGACTGAATATATACTTTTGAACAAGAATATAACATGCCCGTAAATAGTACACAGATTTCGTAAGCTTTCACGAAATATTATTTTCAGCTGTTCTGATAATACACTGAAGCGCCAAAGAAACTGGTATAGCCAAGTATCTTCAAATTACGGAGATACGTAAACGGGTAAAATACGCGCTTAGGGCGGCAACACCTACACTACTGGCCATTGAAATTGCTACACCAAGAAGAAATGCAGATGATAAATGGGTATTCATTGGACAAATATATTATACTAGAACTGACATGCGATTACATTTTCACGCAATTTGGGTGCATAGATCCTGAGAAATAAGTACTCAGAACAACCACCTCTGGCCGTAATAACGGCCTTGATACGCCTGGGCATTTAGTCAAAGAGAGCTTCGGTGGCGTGTACAGGTACAGCTGCCCATGCTGCTTCAACACGATACCACAGTTCATCAAGAGTAGTTACTGGCATATTGTGACGAGCCAGTTGCTCGGCCACCATTGACCAGACGTTTTCAATTGGTGAGAGATCTGTACAATGTGCTGCCCAGGGCAGTTGTCGAACATTTTCTGTATCCAGAAAGGCCGGTACAGGACCTGCAACATGCGGTCGTGCATTATCCTGCTGAAATGTAGGGTTTCGCAGGGGTCGAATGAAGGGTAGAGCCACGGGTCGTAACACATCAGAAATGTAACGTCCACTGTTCAGAGTGCCGTCAATGCGAACAAGAGGTGACCGAGACGTGTAACCAATGGCATCCCATACCATCACGCCGGGTGATACGCCAGTATGGCGATGACGAATACACGCTTCCAACGTGCGTTCACCGCGATGTCGCCAAACACGGATGCGACCATCATGATGCTCTAAACAGAACCTGGATTCATCCGAAAAAATTACATTTTGCCATTTGTGCACCCAGGTTCGTCGTTGTGTACACCATCGCAGGCGCTCCTGTCTGTGATGCAGCGTCAAGGGTAACCGCGTCTCTGAGCTGATAGTCCATGCTGCTGCAAACGTCGTCAACTGTTCGTGCAGATGGTTGTTGTCTTGCAAACGTCCCCATTTGTTGACTCAGGGATCGAGACGTGGCTGCACGATCCGTTACAGCCATGCGGATAAGATGCCTGTCATCTTGACTGCTAGTGATACGAGGCTGTTGGGATCCATAATGGCGTTCTACATTACCCTCCTGAAGCCACCGATTCCATATTCTGCTAACAGTCATTGGATCTCGACCAACGCGAGCAGCAATGTCGCGATACGATAAACCGCAATCGCGATAGGCTACAATCCGACCATTATCAAAGTCGGAAACGTGATGGTACGCATTTCTCCTCCTTACATGAGCCATTACAACAACGTTTCACCAGGCATCGCCGGTCAACTGCTGTTTGTGTATGAGAAATCGGTTGGAAACGTTCCTCCTGTTAGCACGTTGTAGGTGTCGCCAAATGCTCTGAAAAGCTAATCATTTGCATATCACAGCATCTTCCTGTCGGTTAAATTTCGCGTCTGTAGCACGTCATCTTCGTGGTGTAGGAATTTTAATGGCCAGTAGTGTATGTAAGGCAACAAGTGTTCGACTAAAAACACTCGTTTCTCAATGGGTAGCATTTTAACACTGACAAAAACGAAACAAACGAACAATGGAACTAAACTTAAACGTTCACGTCAACACGTAGCGACACACACCTAAAACACTACTGCCGCTGGCTGAGATAAACGGAACAGTGGAATGTTGGGAGAGTACTTGAAGGGAAGTAACCCAGGCCGGCGAACAATCATACGGGACTGCGGAGAGACTTTTTGAACACCTCGTACTTTGTGTACGCTATACTGCCGCCACCTGTGTACGTGCATATAGCTATTCCATGACTTTTGTCACATCAGTAAGCGTACCACTGTCCTACGCCCCGCACAACACAAATGATGGAGGAGGTTTGCACATCTTGTTTCACTATCGTCGCGGTCTCACCTCTGTACGGTACTGTATCTCTTTCGTCTAAACGAAGTCTGTATTGAGCGGGACGTGTGCTCGGAAATGTGTCTCGGCTGCCGGTGTATCCTTTGGGTGGAGCGCTCACCGCCGTGGTTTGAATGGGGTGCCTTGTGTCGTGCGCTGCACTTGTCGCCAGCAGCTGTCACCGGCGCGGTAAAAACCCGCTGGCAGCCGTTATTACAGCCGCGGGGTCATGCCAGGCAGCGTCTGAAGTACACAGAGACACAACCGAGCGAGCCCTCTCCGGCCCGGCACCGCACGAACATAAAAAAGCTCATCTAGAACCGCGCCTCGGCTCAGCTCACGGCCCGGGGTCCCGGCTGCGAGTAGGCCGGAAGAGCGGCCCTTTTAGCCGCTTCACTTTTTAATTACAAGCCCAAGTGGCTTTTTGACGCAGAATTTATAGCGGCCCGGCGGGAGGGCAGGGGAGTGCCGTGTTTTTCCGCAGCTTTGCCGCCGACAATGCGATCACGGCGCTACCTTCCAGCTACACGCCGCCTCTCTTAATTCAATTGTTTCTGGCAGGCGCGCCAGGGCCCCCGCACCTACTACACCATGACCATGCAGTTCTGCGACGGCGAGACTCGCTACAGGGGTTTTTGGGCAAGGCCCCTTATAGTTTTGTCGCCAACCAATCGTAAATTTCCCATATGGGAGGGTATGGAGTGGGGAGGGCGCTTCCCTCCTCCTGGAATCCGAGGTAGACTTTTCATTAACTTCGCAATTCTTATGTGATCCAATCAGAGGTTTAGCACTAACGAATGCAACGAGAAACACTGCGGCTTTGGCAAACATTACACTTGTTTCATTCTCAGTTTCTTCACCGGGAAATTATACCGTGCAGAACAGGGGTTCTCAACAAAATTTTCTCGAAGACCCCCTCATCGAGCACGATTGGTACCTTGTCATATCACAGTATCAAGTAGCTAAAAAAGCCAAATTAATAATCTTTTTATACGTTTTCTATTTTTGGTACTTAGAAAAAACATTGACATATTCATTATTGAAAAAATTTTGAGCTTAAAACTTTTTCGATTTAGCCATCATTGTTATTCAGAGTGAGATTTTCACTCTGCAGCGGAGTGTGCGCTGATATGAAACTTCCTGGCAGATTAAAACTGTGTGCCCGACCGAGACTCGAACTCGGGACCTTTGCCTTTCGCGGGCAAGAGCTCTACCATCTTTTTTTTTTAATTTAAATCTCGTTTTGTTTGCTTTTGTTCGTTGTATCTGCTCGGGGCGGACGTCGTAAGACATCCGTTTAAGTTCGTTGTGATCGATTAGCTCAGTTTTTTTTTATTACAGAGGACTGCTAACCCTCACCTGAACTACCGAAGCACGACTCACGCCCGGTCCTCACAGCTTTACAACCGCGAGGCTAATACTTTAGAATCCACGTTAAACCTGTACCAAACACTGTTAAGTAGTTACATAAATGAACACATCCTTATAAATGTAATAATATGACCATAATATAAATTTTATATAAAGAAGCAAAAGCAGACCCGTTAGGTTAGCCGAGAGCGCTAATGCGCTGCTTCCTGGACTCGGGTAGGCGCGCCGGCCCCGGATCGAATCCGCCCGGCGGCTTAACAACGGAGGTCGGTGTGCCGGCCAGCCTGGATGTGGTTTTTAGGCGGTTTTCCACATCCCACTGGGTGAATACTGGGCTGGTCTCCACGTTCCGCCTCAGTTACACGGCTCGCAGACATCTGACCACATTCACACTATTCCATGGATTACACTAGACACAGACAGTTGGGGTACACTAATTCCGTCTCGGGGGGTACGGGGTGGCGGCAGGAAGGGCATCCGGCCACCCCTTCAATTTACCTTGCCAAATTCGATTAACCACGCCGACCCTGCATCATTGCGGGTAACAGGCACAAGCGAAAGAAAGAAGGAAAAGCAGTGTAAATACACAACAGAAACGGATCATGTGCATTAGGAAATTATACAAAACTAATGAGTCCACTGCTTAAAAAGTTTTAGTTTCATTCTACAAAAATGTTTTTACAAGATTAATACAGTATATAACTTAATTAGATTACATCGAGGCAGGATACTGTTCCAAAGTCATGCAGAATTTGTTTACTAACCTAGTAGTAGTAGTAGTAGTAGTAGTAGTAGTAGTAGTTATGTAATCTAACAAACGTCAACTCACACAGCACTCTAACAAACAACACCGACATAGACTGAACAAATCATGCTCTCCAGATGCGGTATGTTCATGTAAATTATTACTAAAATGAGTAGCACCACATGTGGACGCTCTTCCATACCAAGTCCCCTTCCCTAGGTGGTGTCGGTGAAGGTATATACACTATATCTATATCTTCTCTTTCCTGTTTTCTTTTATTCTCTTCCTAAATTATACCATAAATTTATACTTTCCTGCTTCCAAATTTTTCTTTACAAAGTAAATGTAATTGCTTTAAGTAAATACAAGGTAGGACCAAAATGCAGAGGAGAGAACTCCAAGGGGTGCTGCATGGGCAACAGTGCCCGTGGCCTCAACAGCGTAACACAATTTTGCTGCTCGCTGGTGCCCACGGGTACTGACTAGGAGTTCTGTGTGGAGCACTAAGGCCTGCATAAAGTAATAAGACGGCAGGCCCTAGAAGTCATAATGCATCTTGGGGCAAAAAATCCCATTCGAAGTAAGAAGGCCAGACAAACAAAACTATGCAACTGATAATTTTAGACTGTTAAAATACATACTGTTTTGACGTAAAAATTACACACAGGTCAATTTAACATTTTGCAACTGCAATCAACAAAGAGTTTTTTTAACATCAAAGGACGATTTTAGCCAAAATCTCGCGCGGCTCGCGTACGCTGTAGCACGGTGGCTTTTGCAGGCCAGTTTGAGGTAGTTTCCCGAGTCAATAGATAATAAGTGTCCTGTCTGAAACTGGTCGTGTCGACTTCCCCTACACAACTGTCGTAAGCTGTTTACACCCTTTACAATTTATAATTATAGTAACGAGGAAAATACTAACACGAATTCTTTACAGACGAATGGAAAACTCGTACAAGCCAACCTCGGGGAAGATCAGTTTGGATTCCATAGAAATGTTGGAAACGCCAGGCAATACTGACCCTACGACTTATCTTAGAAGATAGGCTAAGGAAAGCGAACCTAGCCACACGACGTAGCCGTACAGTCCAGGGCGCCTTACCACGGTTCGCGCAGCTGCCCCGTCGGAGGTTCGAGTCCTCCCTCGGGCATGTGTGTTGTCATTAGCCTAAGTTATTTTAAGTTACATTAAGTAGTGTGTAAGACTAGGCACCGATGACCTTACCAGTTTGGTCCCATAAGAAAATACCACAAATTTCCAAAATTTTCCAAAGCCGAACCTACGTTTTTATAGCATTTGTAGATTTAGAGAAAGCTTTTGACAATGTTGACTAGAATACTCTCTAACTGATTCGGAAGGTGGCAGGGGCAAAATACAGGGTGCGAAAAGCTATTTACAATTTGTACGGAAACCAGATGGGCATGAAAGGAAAGCAGTGGTTGAGAAGGGAGTGAGACAGGGTTGTAGCCTATCCCCGATGTTATTCAATCTGTATATTGAACAAGCAGTAAAGGAAACAAAAGAAAAATTCGGAGTAGGTATTAAAATCCATGGAGAAGAAATAAAAACTTTGAGGTTCGCTGATAACATTGTAATTGGACTTGGAAGAGCAGTTGAACGGAATGGACAGTGTCTTGAAAGGAGGATATAAGATGAACATCAACAAAAGCAAAACGAGGATAATGGAATGTAGTCGAGTTAACTCGGTTGATGCTGAGGGAATTAGATTAGGAAATGAGACATTTAAAGTAGTAAAGGAGTTTTGCTATTTGGGGAGCAAAGTAACTGATGATGGCCGAAGCAGAGAGGATATATGGCAATGGCAAGGAAAACGTTTCTGAAGAAGAGAAATTTGTTAACATCGAGTATAAAAATGGTTCAAATGGCTATGAGCACTATGGGACTTAACATCTGAGGTCATCAGTCCCCTAGAACTTAGAACTACTTAAACCTAACCAACCTAAGGACATCACACACATCCACGCGCGAGGCAGGATTCGAGCCTGCGACCGTAGCGGTCGCACGGCTCCAGACTGAGGCGCCTTTTTTTTCATTTTTTCGTTATCGATCGTTGTGTTTGGTCGTTGCGGACGTCGCAAGACATCCTGTTCAAGTTCGGTGGTTGATCCTTCCACTCAGTTTTTTTATTACAGAGGCCAACCGGCTCTCTGACCGAACACGCTGAGCTACCGTGCCGGCGACGCCTAGAACCGCTCGGCCACACCGGCCGGCCATCGAGTATAGATTTAAGTGTCAGGAAGTCGTTTGTGAAAGTATTTGTATGGAGTGTAGCCATGTATGGAAGTGAAACGTGGACGATAAATAGAGAAGAAGAGAATAGAAGCTTTCGAAATGTGGTGCAACAGAAGTATGCTGAAGATTAGATGGGTAGATCATATAACTAATGAGGAGGTACTGAAAATAATTGGGGAGAAGAGAAATTTGTGGCACAACTTGAATAGAAGAAGGGATCGGTTGGTAGGACACGTTCTGAGGCATCAAGGGATCACGAATTTTGCACTAGAGGGAAGCCTGAAGCATAAAAATCGTGGAGGGTGACCAAGAGATGAATACACTACGCAGATTCAGAAGGATGTAAGATGCAGTAGGTACTGGGAGATGAAGAAGCTTGCACAGGGTAGAGTAGCATGGAGAGCTGCATTAAACCAGTCTCTCGACTGAAGATTACGACAACAGTAACGAGGAGCGTGTAATATACGTACTGTTATCTCTTCAATATTTGATTAGCAAGTCGGGTGACATCTCGTGGCAATAATGGGAGCCACGAGCTGGTCGGCTGCAGTACGTGGCTGGTAAAGCAATAAAGTAAACATCTACCTACTGCAAACCGAAAGCCGGCCGCTGTGGCCGAGCGGCTCTAGGCGCTTCAGTGACGAACCGCGCTGCTGCTACGGTCGCAGGTTCTAATCCTACCTTGGGCATGGATGTGTGAGATGTCCTTAGGTTAGTTAGGTTTAAGTAGTTCTAGGGGACTGATGACCTCAGATGTTACGTCCCATAGTGCTTAGAGCCATTTTTGTAAACTGAAGTTCCTCGCCGTGTTATTCTGTCTGTTTGAAGGCTAATATAATGAACAACTTTAGGGATATCGCTACGGTTTTCATTAATAGGTACACTAATTGACGAGGAATTTGTTCTGCTAGGCCAGACGTGTCGTTCGGCAGTAGTACCCGGTGTTGGGCATGCGAAGCCGGGGCGGGAGCCAGTTTGTTTTACTAAGGACTACACACAGAGTGAGCAGACGGCGCAATTTTGGCGTCGCGGCAGTAGAGTGCGCCCATTGTGGCGTCTGTGAACTCCGAGAGGCTGTGCCGTGTCACTGGCGTGGCGCATAGGATCAAAGGTCAGCAGCGAGGGCAGGTCACGGGACGGGACGCCCACGGAGAACTCGCCGGGGCAAATGGCTGGGCCGCTACCTGGCAAACTGCGCTAGGCACGCACGCGTAAATTATGTTTCCTCTCTGCCGTGGACGAAACACCTGCCTGCGCGTCGCGATAAGGAAACACCTACAAGTCCACGATAAGGGGAGCAGCTCAGAATTGGTTCACCTCTTTCTTTAGCAACAGACAGCAAAAGGTCATTATTCACAGTGTTGAGAATGGCTGTGATGTGGGGTCTGAGCGGGGTACGGTCAAATGGGGCGTGAACCAGGGATCAGTGTTGGGGCCACTCCTGTTCCTTATTTACACTATTGGCCCTTGAAATTGCTACACCAAGAAGAAATGCAGATGATAAACGGGTATTCATTGGACAAATATATTATACTAGAACTCACATGTGATTACATTTTCACGCAGTTTGGGTGCATATATCCTGAGAAATTAGTACACAGAACAACCACCTCTGGCCGTAATAACGGCCTTGATACGCCTGGGCATTGAGTCAAACAGAGCTTCGATGGCGTGTAAAGGCACAGCTGCCCATGCAGCTTCAACGCGATACCACAGATCATCAAGAGTAGTGACTGGCGTATTGTGACGAGCCAGTTGCTCGGCCACCATTGACCAGACGTTTTCAGTTGGTTAGAGATCTGCTGAATGTGCATGCCAGGGCAGCAATCGAACATTTTCTGTATCCAGAAAGGCCCGTACAGGACCTGCAACATGCGGTCGTGCATTATCCTGCTGAAATGTAGGGTTTCGCAGGGATCGAATGAAGGGTAGAGCCGCGGGTCGTAACATCTAAAATGTAACGTCCACTGTTCAAAGTGCCGTCAAAGCGAACAAGACGTGACCGAGACGTGTAACCAATGGCACTCCGTACCATCACGCCGGGTAATACACCAGTACGGCGATGACGAATATACGCTTCCAATGTGCGTTCACCGCGATGTCACCAAACACGGTTGCGACCATCATGATGCTGTAAACAGAACCTGGATTCATCCAAAAAATTTTCGTTAAGCCATTCTTGCACACAGGTTCGTCTTTGGGTACACCATCGCAGGCGCTCCTGTCTGTCATGCAGCGTCAAGGGTAACCGCAGCCATGGTCTCCGAACTGATAGTCCATGTTGCTGCAAACGTCGTGGAACTGTTCGTGCATATGGTTTTTGTTTTGCAAACGTCCCCATCTGTTGACTCAGGGATCGAGACGTGGCTGCACGATCCGTTACAGCCATGCGGCTAAGATGCCCGTCATCTCGACTGCTACTGATACGAGGTCGTTGGGATTCAGCACGGCGTTCCGTATTGCCCTCCTGGAGACACCGATTCCATATTCTGCTAGCAGTCCTAGGATCTCGAACAACGCGAGCAGGAATGTTGCGGTACGACAAACCGCAATCGCGATAGGCTACAATCCGACCTTTATCAAAGTTGGAAACGTGATGGTACGCATTTCTCCTCCTCACACAAGGCATCACAACAACGTTTCACCAGGCAACGCCGGTCAACTGCTGTTTGTGTACGAGAAATCGGTTGGAAACTTTCCTCATCTCAGCAGGCTGTAGGTGTCGCCACCGCCGCCAACCTATGTGATGTGCTCTCTAGTATTACGGGTAATTCGAAAATATTTATGTTTTCTGATGACACTAGCTTGGTAGTAAAGGATGTTGTGTACAACACTGGCTCTGTTTCAAATAGTGCAGTTCATAACATAAGTTCATGGCTTGCAGAAAATAAACTAACCCTAAATCACAGTAAGACTCAGTTTTTACAGTTTCTAACACACAGTTCAACAAAACCCAACGTTTTAATTTTACAGAATGGGCATTTGATTAGTGAAACTGAACAGTTCAAATTTCTAGGTGTTCAGATAGATTTTAAACTGTCGTGGAAAGCCTACGTTTAGGATCTTGTTCAAAGACTTAATGCTGCCATTTTTCCTATTCGAACGGTATCTGAAGTAAGTGATGGTTCGACACGAAAATTGGTCTACTTTTATTATTTTCATTCGATTATGTCGCATGGTGGTATATTTTCCCTTTCCAAAAGGATATTTTTGACCCGGAAACGGGCAGTTCGGGCAGTAAGTAGTGTATGTTCGCGAACCCCCAGTCGACCCCTGTTTACTAGTCTGCGTATTTTCACATTGCCCCCTCGTATATATTATTTACTGTCGTTTCTTGTTAACAGCATCAGCTTATTTCCAATGCTGAAGACGAACTTTTTTTGGCAAGCAGATCACCATGTACAGTCGTGGACAAAACGAGCGAGACCCCTCGCCTTTTCGTCATGCTGATCCGCACATTTTTAAAGTCTGCTACACAGCATACAAGGCAAGGCGACGAAGTGCTACAAACATACTATGCACAGGTGTGAAATTGAAAAACTATCCGAACTTTGTCAGACAGTTTTCAGTCACGTGTAAGACTATATTAATACTGGTTTGTGTGTTAAACAACACGTAAATATAAAATATAAATGAAAGAAGAAACGCTAATTAGTATGAACTGTGCTAATAAAAATGAATTTCTTACACCACCAAGGGACCGTATACCGCAGTAAGTGCGATACATTTCCGCTTATTAGGTCTACCTGTACTCGAATGGCTCAAATGGCTCTGAGCACTATGGAACTCAAGATCTTTGGTCATAAGTCCCCTAGAACTTAGAACTACTTAAACCTAACTAACCTAAGGACATCACACACACACATGCCCGAGGCAGGATTCGAACCTGCGACCGTAGCAGTCCCGCGGTTCCGGACTGCAGCGCCAGAACCGCTAGACCACCGCGGCCGGCCAACCTGTATTCGAGGTAAATAGGTTTTAAGGGTTGGGTAGGCAGATGACGGCCAAGAAAGTAAGACTAGTAGGGTTCCATTTTTACCCCTTTAGGTGACGAAACCCTAACAACGAAAACAGCTGCAACAGTTTCTGAAGATGAGGGCCGCATAAATAATTCCTCCTACTCTTTATTCGAAATGTTCTATTTGCAGTCGATACATCAGCATATTAATCGTAGCTACGCTTTCGATCCAAATCACGTTTACAGGAATGCAAACAAAATACATTTGCATATACACGTGGTAATTCAGATCCCAGTATTAATGCCACCGCGTTTTAGAAGTGGGAGCATTCCCATTGCTTAGGAAACACTTCGGCTAATGAACGTTTTCTGGCTGTGGCGAGTCTAATGGAGAATTCGAAACATTGTAGAATACGTTTGGAGCTATGTAGCCGTTTATTTCCAGTGGTGGTGCAGAATTATCCTACTAAATTTACTCGCTAATAACAGTATTTTGTTATTTCGACAAACATCCAGAATGATTGTCACATAAGGGGTGACATAAAGGTAGAAAATTCATGTTTTTGACTCTAGAAAGCTCTATGCAACAGAAACTGCAGATCATTTTGCCATATTCAGTGAGAAATTGCCGGCTTATTCATGGGTAATAATAGAGGGCTGTTTGCCTGGGTTTTTCTGCTAGCGTAGTGAAAGGTGTTTGCTACTGCAAGGGAGGTCTGGTTTGTGTTCGGTTCTAATCTCGATGGAGGCAGATAGACTATCAGTAAAGCAATTGTAAGAAATTCTCGTGCCCCCAATACGTTTTATTGCTACCTTTATTATGTACCGGCGCCCTTTGGATGTAAATATGAAAATGTTGTAGAATTTCATACTTGTTACTACCTACTTTTTCCTCTTCTGTCAATAAATGAATTAACTTAACTGTGGCAATGATTGATTTTTAACTGAATTTCATTATGAATCTTCACGCATTGCTAAATTTGCAAACTTTCATAATAGGTCAGCAACGGTAATCCAGTATGACTGGTCTGAACGTTGACACAGAACGTTTTGCGGCCGAATGAGCATAATATTTTGCTAATTCGTAACCGTCTGGGGTACTTTGTCTTACTAATTAATTAGCGTTTCGTCTTTCATTCATATCTTACCTTTACGTGTTAAGTTTAACACACTTCTTCTTCTTAAGTTGCCAATCCTAAGATTTATTTGCAGCAGCTCTCCATTCAGTGCGATTGTCGGCCAGCCTCTTCAATTCCGTGAAACTTCCGCATCCTAGGTCCTGCATTATCTGGCTTATGTACTTTCTTCTAGGTCTGCCTCTTGCCCTTTTGCCCTCCACAATGCCTTCCGTTATAGTGTGGAGAAGACTTTCATGTCTCAGAATGTGTCCCATCCATATATCTCTCCTCTTCTTGACCGTCTTCCAAAGAACTGGAACTTCCTCCGCTCTCTGCAGGACTTCTTCATTTGTCATCCTGGCCGTCCATGGAATTTTTAACATCCTTCGCAGACACCACATTTCGAATCCTTCAATCCTTCTTCTTTCGTCCTCTCCAAGTGTCCAGGTTTCGCTGCCGTAGAGAAGCACACTCCCAACAAAGGTCTTTATTAACCGCTTCCTTAACGACAGACTTATCATATTTGATGTGAGGAGTCCTTTCCTTTTATAGAATGCAGTCTTTGCCTGATTTATTCTACTTATTACATCTTTCCTACTACGACCATCTGATGTTACTCTGCTTCCCAAGTAGACAAAGTCTTGTATTTCTTTCAGCTTCTCTCCATTCAGCCTTATATTCGTAATTGCTTGATTATTTTGTTTGCTTGCAACTAAGATTTTTGTTTTTGACTTATTGATATTCATGTTGTACCGTGTAGCAAGAGTGTTTTCCATTTCCTCCAACACTACTTGTAATTCTTCCTCATTTTCCGCTAGGACAGCAATGTCATCCGCAAAACGCAGCATATCAACTATTTTTCCCTGGATCCTGATTCCATTAGCTTGTCCTAACTTTTCTCTGACCTCGTCCATTGCTTTCTGTATGTACATATTAAAGAGGACAGGGGAGAGTGCACATCCCTGTCTCACACCCTGTTTAATTTTTGCTTGTTGTTGATGTTCCCCACATCTCACTATTGCCACCTCTTCTTTGTATATGTTCCATATCGTTCTCCTGTCCTTGTACTTAGCTCCAGTTTCCCTCAATATCTGGAATAGTTTTTTCCATTCAACCTTATCAAAGGCCTTTTCGAGGTCAACAAATGCTATGTAGGTGTCCTTTCCTTTTTCCATTCTTTTTTCTATTATGAGCCTTAGGGCCATAATGGCTTCTCGCGTACCTCTCCCTCTTCTAAAGCCAAACTGGTCTTCTGTGAGCATGCATTCCACGTTCCCTTCAATTCTTCTGAGGAGGATGGTCGTCAAAATTTTTGATGCATGTGATGTTAGGCTGAGGGTTCTGTATTGTGCACACGATTTTGCTGGCATTTTCTTTGGTAATGGAACAATAATACACTTTTTGAAGTCCTCAGGCAGCTCTCCAGTATCATATATTTGGCAGATTAATTTATACAATTTATCTTTTATTTCTGTTCCAGCTGCTTTGATGATTTCTGCAGGCAATGAGTCAATTCCTGGTGCTTTTCCGTGCTTAAGTGCCTGTATTGCCTGATCAAATTCAGACCTTAGTATGCTGTCTCCTAGTTCATCTTTATCTACTTCGTCCTCACTTTCAATCATGTCATCTTGTACGTTGCCTCCATATAATTTCTCTAGGTATTCCTTCCACGTAAGTGCTATATCTTCATGATTATACACCATCTTATTATCCTCTCTTATTAGGGCATTACATCTAATACTTTGTCCTCCTGAGAAGAAGCGTTTCACTGTTTTGTATGCTAATTCAAGGTTCCCTTTCTTCAGAAGGTCTTCAACTTCTTTGCATCTGTCTTCAAGGAATCTTTCTTTTACTTGCTTCAACTTCCTGTTGATTTTGTTCCTAAGCACTCGGTATGCCGTTTTCCCTTCTTCCGTTTCATTATTTTTGAGCTTCCTTCTTTCCTCAAACATAAGTATTATTTCATCAGTTATCCACTCCTTCCTCTTTTCAGGTTTTTGTTTTCCAATTATCTCTTCAGCTGCTTTTATTAGGCCATCTCTCATATTTTCCCAATGTTGTTCTACATTCTCTATAGGATGCTGTTGAATTAGATCCTTAGCCCTTTCTTGGAACTCCTTCTGCGTCTCACGGTTTCCAAGCTTCCCTATATCCAGTTTTCCATTTCCTATTTTCTTCCTTATGCATTTGAACTTGAGTCGGCATTCCGCAACAACCATGTTGTGATCACTCACAATATCTGGGCTTGCGTATGCTCTAGAGTCTTTTAGTTGATTTCTAAATCTATTTTTGACTAGAATGTAATCAATTTGGTATCGTTCTCTATCCCCTGGTGACTTCCAGGTGTATCTTCTACGGGGGTGATGTTGAAACCACGTGTTCGATATTATCAGTTGATTCCTGTTACAAAATTCTATAAGTCGGTCTCCTCTATCATTCCTTTTACCAAGGCCGTAGCGTCCAACAGCTGGCTGTACCTCTTTATCTCCTACTATTGCGTTCTAATCAGCATTAATATAGTCTTACACATGATTGCTAACAGTCTGACAAAGTTCACATAGTTTTTCACTTTCACACCTGGGCATAGTATGTTGGTAGCACTTCGTCGCCTTGCCTGTTAGGCTGTGTAGCAAACTTTAAAGCTGTGCGGATTAGCATAACGAAAAGGCGAGGGGTCTCGCTCGTTTTGTCCACGACTGTACGTGCCCCTTGTGTTGTTGTGGCTCGTTGTCAGTCGGAAGCGGATTGACATATGGTGATCTTTCGATCTAGTGAAGTTCTTCAGGACGTGCTGTGCAATATTATTTGCAGTTTTTCCCGAAGCTTCTTTGTAACGGGCAACATTAACTCAAGGAAAAAGCCGACAAGTTCTCTTTGTTTGTTTACTGTTCGTTTTGCACATAATAGAATCGCTCATCATTCAGTGTTAGTCCCTTGTATATTTTATAACTTTACAGAATATAAATTGCATTTTATAAGCAATAAAAATTAGATGGTAGTGTAAATTCTGCGCTTTTATGTAACCAAAGCAGTTACTCTTGATGCAAGTACAGTTTACATGCACAAACATAAGATGTATATAATTATTGTTATTATTTTGTACTCAGCAGAGCATGCTTCATCATGTTATTACTGATAAACGCGAAAGTTATTTATGAATCGCAGAAACATGTTTTATATAAGTTCGACGAAGTATTGATGCGACATTTGATATATATTTTTGTTTTGCGTTTTTTTTTTTTATTTTACATTTTTTGAGGAAATTGCGTGTTCTACCACTATGTGATAACTTTGTATTGTTTTCTTTATTTTTACTACAACATCCCTCTGTTTCACACTACAAATCAACAATTGTCGAATAAACGTGAACTAACATTGATAATATCAATTTTGCTATCAATATGGTCTGTCTACATTCAGGTAACAGACTAGTAAAGCACTAATCGCATACAGAAAGAAAGCGGTAGTTATGAGGCAACTTCCAATTGGTACGCAACACACCTAATGTGCATGTAACTCGGGTACTACCTCAACCGCCCAAAGCTACTAGGAAAAGTACCGTATTTTTATTTATTTATTCTTCATAATTCAAAAATGTTCAAATGTGTGTGAATTCCTATGGGTCCAAACTGCTGAGGTCATCGGTCCCTAGACTTACAAACTACTTAAAGTCACTTAAACTAACTAATGATAAGAACACCACACACACACACACACACACACACACACACACACACACACACACACACACACACACGGGAGGGGCGCAATCCGTGACCTGGTGCCTCAATCAGCGCGGCCACTCCGCGGGGCTCTTCATAATTACAGCCTATCATCTAAAAAGCTAATATAGGCCATACAAATCACGTTTCCTTGGACAGTTATGTATAAATTATGTACTTAACTTTAAAAAAAAGTACCGTAGTGTACGCCTACGCGCGGTATCCTACGGGAGTTTTATAACTTTACTGATCCAGGGAGAAGAAATAAAAACCTTGAGGTTCGCCGATGACATTGTAATTCTGTCAGAGACAGCAAAGGACTTGGAAGAGCAGTTGAATGGAATGGATGGTGTCTTGAAGGGAGGATATAAGATGAACATCAACAAAAGCAAAACGAGGATAATGGAATGTAGTCGAATTAAGTCGGGTGATGTTGAGGGTATTAGATTAGGAAATGAGACACTTAAAGTAGTAAAGGAGTTTTGCTATTTGGGGAGCAAAATAACTGATGATGGTAGAAGTAGAGAGGATATAAAATGTAGACTGGCAATGGCAAGGAAAGCGTTTATGAAGAAGAGAAATTTGTTAACATCGAATATAGATTTAAGTGTCAGGAAGTCATTTCTGAAAGTATTTGTATGGAGTGTAGCCATGTATGGAAGTGAAACATGGACGGTAAATAGTTTGGACAAGAAGAGAATAGAAGCTTTCGAAATGTGGTGCTACAGAAGAATGCTGAAGATTAGATGGGTAGATCACATAACTAATGAGGTGGTACTGAATAGGATTGGGGAGAAGAGGAGTTTGTGGCACAACTTGACCAGAAGAAGGGATCGGTTGGTAGGACATGTTCTGAGGCATCAAGGGGTCACCAATTTAGTATTGGAGGGCAGCGTGGAGGGTAAAAATCGTAGGGGGAGACCAAGAGATGAATACACTAAGCAGATTCAGAAGGATGTAGGTTGCAGTAGGTACTGGGAGATGAAGAAGCTTGCACAGGATAGAGTAGCATGGAGAGCTGCATCAAACCAGTCTCAGGACTGAAGACCACAACAACAACAACAACTGATAACACAAACGCTTCTATGGGTAGCTTGGAGGACCGGTAGCCAGAAGGACCGACCATAACTATTTATTCATAGAAGAATGCTGGCCCTGCATAGATACTTGATATTTCTGAGTCATCCGTAAACTCTTTCCAAAATATATAATTGGCCAGGATTGAGACTCTAGTTCAGTCGCTTTAATAATTTCATTAATAGGTACAGAATAATGAACACGTGCTGGAATATTTGTCACCACATATCCCCGGTACAGATGTAACTGGACTGGCAAATATTCAACGACCTCACCGTAGACTATGATGTTATTAAACCTGATCTGAGTTTCTTCTTACAAAATTCATCCTCTTTGGTGTATAGCAGTTTGTACACTTTCTATCATGAAGGATAATTTAATGACGCTCATTCTTGCAACACGAACGTTGAACTTTCAGAAGCTTCCCTCTCGGAGCTACTGGGCGAAACGACAGTTCCACGTCTAGTATTGAAAATGTTGTCGTTCTAAGCCGTGAAGAGGAGGAAACTGGAGGCGATATAAAACATTCGCTACAGTATAAGAGGCAAGACCCACACACCATGCAATCATATTCCACTTTACTACAGAATAAAAGCTTGTATAGATGAAACAGCGACACACTTTTGGTTTGGGTTTTTTAACATGTCTCCGTCGGGGAATTCAGGTCGAGGGTCAAGCCACATACCCAGAAATTTAATATGTAGGACACGCGATGTTGTGGTTGCTGACCTGTAAAGAAATTTCATCTGGAGCTACCTCGTGCCCGATGAAAAAGTAGTGTCACGAAGCGGCACAGTACATAATGACAATTTGTCAGCCGAGGTTGGTTAGTTGCTAGGAGACGGGTCAACTGGTCGTTATCATGTGGCGAATGCAATTACGACTTTACCAGCAAGCTCATTTGACAACGTTCACAAGGAGCCCACATACGTGATTACGTTATCTTCTCGTGGAAAGGGCCTTCTAATTTGTACGTTTCGAAAGTTTCTCAAGAAAGGCGTTTCTATGCAGCAATGGATGCGGCGCGGTGGCCACAAATTGTACACAGATGTGCTTAACTGTAGTACAGACTTCTTCGAAACGGTTGTGAAATGGAAAAAAAATTGATACGGGGAAATTTCTAAGTTTCGCATCTACAGCATAGTAACACTGAACTAACTAGCAAACATTGTTTTATATTAAACGTCTGATGTGTCACAAATGTAATCTGTTTACTTCCAGTTTCGGGCGCCACTACTCCAGTTTCGTGCACGATAATGCTCATTTCATGGCTGCTAAATCCGTAGTTTCTGTAGCCATTTTTCACCACTGCACTTCAACCCTAGAAATACCAACGCATTTCCAATAACGTATACTATTTTATGACAATAAAAATATCAAGTTCGTAATTGGTAACTTTTATTAACAACATACTTCTTAAACAGATAGGAGTCTACTGATGTGTCACGAAGTTCCACAACCTGAAGATATCTTGTAATCATATTTACTGAATAAGGCATTCGTTGGGTAAAATCGCGTGTTCTACTGAGGAAGGGATGGGGTTATGAAACTTTATGACCACCTCAATACGTCTTAAATTTTTTAATTACGTTTAACTGAAAACATTTGAAACAATTATAGAATCTGGTAAGAGAATTCACTAAAAACAATAAATACTCTTTTTCAGAACGTTTGCCATAACTATTTCCAAACAGCACAGACGGAATCGAAGCTATGTGTGCCAGCACTGTGCCTTTCCTTCCAAATCCTTCCAAACTACATACTTATTTCTTGTGCGCAAGTCGTCGAATTTCAACTTTTTTTAACATATTGTAGTGCTGGGAGATCAAGTGTACTAGAAAATTTGGTACGCGCAGAAAACTTCCTGTTTTAAGCCTCATCAGAACTTAATCTAGTGTTTCCTAGAAGGGGCCTAAATCTAGCCTAATAAAAGCAGTAATTAACAAGTAAATACACTAAATTTAGTATAATAATGTAGATGGATAGACGCTTCACATCCACGGTTCTACTGCGAGCGCGCACGCGATACGCTGCCATCTGGCGGCAGCGTTACGTTCAGCTTACCGGTTGGAACACAGATGGCGGCGTGGTAGCGACGTGCAACGATGCAACCGTTGGATTCAAGCTTTTGGCGCCAAAGGGATGTGTACGTAGCATACATGAGCAACAAACCCACGAATGTACTACATTAGCTCTGAGGCATTAAGGATACAATTGTCTCGTTCACACGAAGAAAGTTTCTGCTGTTGTGGTTATTATTCTATTCAGAATTCGTATTACATTTATAGAGTTCCTCTTACAATTCGGCATCTCAGATTTCTTCAGATCTGCCACATTAAACTTAATCTACAGATTGTATTTCTAGAAGACAAAGGTAAATAAAACAGTTTCTCTACATAATTTTCTTGCCTTATAATGAAAATGACAACGTATTGCGTTTTCCGGATGTAAGGACGTCTGAAAGTTGCTGTGTGGACGTGAGACTACTACCAGACACCTTAACGCAACTACTTTTTCTATTTATTTTGTCCATACATATTTTTGCCAACGGCCTTGCTGCAGTGGTGACACCTGTTCCCGTCATACCACCGAAGTTAAGCGCTGTCGGGCTGGGCTAGCACTTAGATGGGTGACCATCCGGTCTGCTCAGCGCTTTTGGCAAGCGGGTTGCACTCAGCTTCCTCCCACTCCATAGCCATGCATTGAAGATCCTTTGCAAAAGTTCGTTTCCAGGTATTATGAAATCTTTTTCTACTTCTGTATCCATATTTTTACGGTTCCGTACCTCAATAGCTGCAAACGGAACCCTGATAGGAACATTTTGGCGTCTCTCTGCCTGTCTGTCTGTCTGTCCGACTGTAAAAACCATTTTACTCACAAGCGGACCGAAGTATCAACTTGAAGTTTATGTAACATACTAGATTCTATGGCCTCTTCACGGTGTAAGAAATTGCAGCTTGAGGTCAACGGGACCTACATAATAAGTTTCGATGAGTGAGTTCGCGAGTGTCAAAATATGGGTTATAAATGGTCCTGTCTGCATTGACTTAGAGAAGCTTAAGAGTCGTGGGTTCTCGTAAAGCTGGGAGCAGCTATATTGTGGAACAGTAAACAGATCGCTGGCAGACGTTTCTCGTTTTCACACTGAAGATCCAAAGAAACTGGTACACCTGCCTAATATCGTGTAGTGAGCACGAAGAAGTGCCGCAACAAGATGTGGCATGGACTCGACTAATGTCTGAAGTAGTGCTGGAGGGAACTGACACCATGAATCCTGCACGGCTGTCCATAAATCAGTAAGAGTACGAGGGTGTGGAGATCTCTTCTGAACAGCACGTTGCAAGGCATCCCGAGTACGCACAATAATGTTCATGTCGAGGGAATCTGGTGGCGAGTGGAAGTGTTTAAACTCAGAAGAGTGTTCCTGGAGCCTCTCTGTAGCAATTCTGGGCGTGTAGCGTATCGCACCGTCCTGCTGGAATTGCCCGAGTCCCGTCGGAATGCACAATGAAATGAACGGATGCAGGTGATCAGACAAGATGTTTACGTTGCGTCACCTGTCAGAGTCGTATCTAGCCCACAGGCCCCACACCATTACGGAGCTTTCACGAGCTTGAACAGACCCCTGCTGAAGGTCCATGGGTTTCTGAGATTGTCTCCATACCCTTACACGTCTAGTCGCTCAGTAAAATTTGAAACGAGACTCGTCCGTTCAGGCAACATATTTCCAGTGAGCGACAACCTAATGTCGGTGCTGACAGGTGAGGCGTAAAGCTCTGTGTCGTGCAGTCATCAAGGGTACACGAGTGAACCCTCGACTTCGTTGAATAGTTCGCACGTTGACACTTCTTGATGGCCCAGCATTGAAATCTGCAGCAATTTGCTGAAGGGTTGCACTTCTACCACCCTGAGCGATTCTCTTCAGTCGTCGTTGGTCCCGCTCTTGGAGGATCTTTTTCCGGCAGCAGTGATGTCGGAGATTTGATGTTTTACCGGATCCCTGATATTCACTGTACACTCGTGAAATGGTCGTACGGGAAAATCCTCACTTCATCGCTACCTCGAAGACGCTGTGTCCCATCGCTCGTGCGTCGACTATAAAACCACGGCCAAACCCACTTAAATCTTGATAACCTGCCATTGTAGCAGCAGTAACCGATCTGACAACTGCGCCAGACACTTGTCTTATATCGGCGTTGCCGACCGCAGCGCCGTCTTCTGCCTGTTAACACCTCTCTCTGCAGTGAATACGCATGCCTTTACCAGTTTCTTTGGCGCTTGAGTGTAAAATCATTACGCAATATTCAAATGCGATTTCTGGATGTTAAACGCGCTGCCTAATCTTCCTTATGTGCAGGATGTAGATGGCGTTATTCCTACTTTGTGTGGTTGGGATGAAATGGCAACCCAGCACGTAATGCATTTTATGCCTATTTGACGGTTGCACTTCTAGTGGCCAGCAGTAATGCTGCGTTTTTAACAGCAGGGTACGATGTTGTACCTTGGAATACTTTTCATACTTTTGCCTGTAATAAAAGTTTAATATATTTTCTCTTCATTTCGAAATGATAGCATTCACTGTATGTGTACTGACATCTGTTTCTCAAATTACAAAAATTACCCCGGACAAAGAAGGGTTTTCCCGATGTGAAAAACAGTTCCAAAATAGATGGTCGTCTACCTACGAACAAATTTTCTATTCAGATTTAAAAGTATTGCAATCGGGAGACTCTTGTCAATACTATATTCAATAGTCCGTGTGTTACTTCATTACTCTACTATATACCTATAAGTAGAAATTGTAATGAAATCATCAAAATCCAGTAACAAGTTAAATTTTTTTTAGTGTAACCTATTGCCAAAATTCGGTTTTCGAGACAAGGAAATAATATTAGAACTGAAGGAAACTCAGTTCGTTTGTGAACATGACGCGTTCCATGCTAAAAGACTTTCTTCCCTTTATAGGTAAATGATGGTGCACAATCGACGAAGTATTCGTCTCCACGTTACGTACCTAGTTTATTTTTCCTGATGGGATTGGGACGAGCTGCTTGACAGCATCTTGTTTCGCTATTCGGTCATTTGGGCTATACATTTCCTTCTTTAGTTTTCATAATTTTACAATTTAATATTAATTTCTATACTATTTCTAACATATACGTGTTTACATTTCCTTTGTTTACAATTTCCGTATGTGGTAACCGCTCTTGGCAGTTTTACTGGGCCTACATCTAGAGTCTTTACATTTTCCTATGCTGTGTGCAGAGTTTTGTTACCAAAAATACACAGAATTTTACTCACCATAAAACTCCGTAACTGAAGAATTAACTACATCGTTCAAATAGCTTTAATACATTATACAGTAATCAAGGATGTATAGCTCGTAATATTTACAAACTCTGCAAAAAAACATAGCCTTATATTTCATAATTACAGTATTAAATGCTGGAAACTTGCTTATGCTGATTTCTAGGTACACCATCCTCAAGATTCAACAATATCCCCTACTTTAGTCTTCCTGTCTTATGAGTAACGATACTTTCAGGACATATCTTATCTGCCCAAAACAAACTGGCCAGGTGCGAGCAGGACCCGCGCACTGAGGGTTCCGTATATACTTAACTATGTATGCTAACAATTCACACATTCCGGGAATCGAAGATCGACGGTTTCTGCCTGTTATCGACACTGATACTGGCAAGATATCGGTTGCAGGAGTTCCAAGACTTTCCACAATGTTTCGAGTTTGAAGTCGCATGACGAATGACACGAGAAAAATTGTTTTCGTGTAATAAAATGTAACAGTTTTCTGATTCTTTCCCTTTACTTGTACTGAGAAACCTTTCTTCTTGCCAAATTTCATAATTCTACGTCAAGGAGAAGTACCGTACACGTTTTAACGTGTCAATTTGCGAGTATCAAAATATGTGACATAAATGGCTGTATCTCTTGACTGCATTGACGTAGAAGCTTAAAATTTTTACACCACCTAAAAACTACAGACCTCAGTATGTGACATACGTTTTTTCTTCATAGGTCTACCCGTTTCCGAGAAAAAGGGATCTTAACAGACGGAGGGATGGACAGCCTGAAAGTCAGATAACAAACGAACAAAATTTCTTTTCGTGTAATATAATTACAAGTCAACCATTTTCGGATTTTTTTTCCTTTGTTTGTAATGTGACACATTGCTTCTTGCCAAATTTCATGATTATAGGTCAACGGAAGGTACGCTGTAGCTTCTGATGAGTTATTTGGCGAATATCAAAATATGTGACATAAATGGCCGTTATCTTTTGATTGGATTCACTTAGAAGCTTTTGATTGGATTCACTTAGAAGCTTCACATATCACCAGTAGACCGTAGGTCTTAATATGTGGCATAAATTTCAACTTGATACGTCCACACGTTACTCAGAAAAGGTGTTTTTAACAGTCGGACAGACCGACAACAAAGTGATGCTACGAGGGTTCCGTTTTTACCGATTGAGGTATGGAATCCTAAAAAGTATCTAGAAGTTAGAATAATTATCTTTACATACTGAACGAGACAGTTCATTCTCGATAGTTTAAGAGATACAGCTGTTTTAACCGGTCAGGAGCAGGAACGGAGCAGGGGCGCTGCCAATTTCTCTCTTCGTATTTAAGAATGTCACAGCCTTCTTAAATGCGATTTCAAGCTTGGGTAGGGAACAGCAGCTGTCATCTACATTCTCCTTCAACATACACACAAGCATTCATAATGTAAGCAAGCAATTAGTCCCTTGTTTGGAGACTTTACTACTAAATTTCGAAGTTTAACCGATGCTAACAATAAGCCTGTAGAGAAAGTTTGGGTGAACTTGTTAACCACGCAGCAATGTCTGAGTCAAGTTCAAGAATAGATATAGTGCCAGGGATCGTGAAGAATTGGCAGGAACTCCAGTATGATGCAAGTTAAACGTACAAATCCAGATCCTGAAGAAAGAAATTACTTATGAGGAAGATAGTCTGCGATGAATGTACGTGAAAAGTTAAAACAGTATTTTAAACTGTAAGACATTTCCAGGTGCAGATGTAAACTCGGATCATAATTTACTAGTTGTGAACGCTACATTCAAACTTAAAAATTGCCAAAAATTCAGGAAACTAAGGAGATTGTACCTGGATAATTTGAAGAGCCGAAGTTGTATAAGATTTCAAAGGATGCATTAGGCAAAGGTTGTCTGAAACAGGGGAAAGGAATACAGTAGAAGACGAATAGGTAGCTTTGAGAGATGAAATAGTGGAAGCAGACAAGGCGGGTAGAAGTCATTGGATAACACAATAAATAGTGAGTGTAACTGATGAAGGACACAATATAAAAATGCAGAAAATGAAACATGTAAAAAGGAGAGCAAAAGTCTAAAATATTTGATTGAAACAAATGTAAATTGGCTAAGCAGGAACATCTAGAGGAAAATCAAGTATATAGATGCATGTATAACTGGGGGGAAGGTACATACCATCTATAGGAAGGTTAAAGCTCACCTCTTAGAAATAAGTAAAGCAGCTGCATGAATATCAAGATTCGAGATGGAAAACCAGTAGTAAACAAAGAAGGGAAAGCTCAAAGGTAGAAGGAATAAATGGTTCAAATGGCTCTGAGCACTATGGGACTTAACATCTGAGGTCATCAGTCCCCTAGAACTTAGAACTACTAAAACCTAACTAACCTAAGGACATCACACACAACCATGCCCGAGGCAGGATTCGAACCTGCGACCGTAGCAGTCGCGCGGTTCCAGACTGAAGCGCCTAGAACCGCTCAGCCACACCGGCCGGCGTAGGAGGAATATCTAGAGTGACTATACAAGGAAAATGAAGACATTGGTTGTAGAAAGAGATAAAGAAGTAGATGAACTTAAGACGAAAGATATAATACTGGGAGAAAAATTTAACAGAGAAGCGAAAGACCTAAACCGAAACAAGGCCCCTGGAGTAAACGATATTCCCACAGAACTGCTGATTTCCTTGGGAGAGCTAGTCGTGACAAAACTATCGCACATGGCGTGCAAGATATATGACACAGGGGAAACACCTTCAGACTTCGAAAGAATATAATAATTCTAATTCCAATGACAGCAGGTGCTGACACTTGTGAATATTACCGAAGTATGAGTTTAATAAAACATAGATGCATAATAGTAGCACGAATTATTTACAGGACAATCGAAAAACTGCTAGAAGCCGACCTCGGGGATCAGTTTGGGTTCCGGTGGAATGTTGGAAGGTGCGAGGCAATACTGTCCTTGTGACTCATTGTAGAAGATAGGTTAAGGGAAGGGAAACCTACGTTTGTGGCATTTGTAAACACTGAAAATGTTTTTGACAATGTTTCCTGAAATACGCACTTAGAAATTGTGAACGTAGCAGAAGTAAAATAAGGGAGTGGAAGGCTTGGGACGGGGAGGGGGAGGGGGGGTAGGAAAGGGAAGCAGTTAAGCGGTTGTTAAGGGAGTGAGACAGGGTTGTAGCTTGTCCCCGGTGTAACGCATCTACAGTAAAGGAAACCAAAGAAAAATTTGGAGTTCAAGGAGAAGATATAAAAACTTTGAGGTTTGCCGATGATGCAGTAATTCTGTCAGAGACAGGAAAGGACCTAAGAAGTGCAGTTAAACTAAATGGCTAGTTTCTTAAAAAGAGGTTACCAGATGAGAATCGAGCAAAGTAAGTCAGGCATAATGGACTCTAGTGAAATTAAATCAGGTAGTTCTGAGAGAATTAGATAACGAAATGAGACACTGAAAGTAGTCGATAATGGCCAGAGGATATAAAATGTAGACTATCAATGGCATGAAAGTGTTTCGGAAGAAGAGAAGTTTGTTACCAGCGAATGTACACTTAGGTAGTCTTTTCTGAAGTCTTTAGTTCCGAGTGTAGCCATGTACGGAAACGTGGACGATGAGCAGACAGGACGAGAATAGAAGCTTTCCCAATGTGGTGATAGAGAAAAATACTGAAAATTAGATGGATAGATTGCATAACTAATGGAAAGTACTGAATACAATTGCGGAGAAATTTGTGGCGGAACTTGACTAAAACAAGGATCGGTTGGTAAGACATTCTGAGAGATCAATCGTCCACTTGGTATTGGAAGAACGTGTGGGGGAAGGGGGGGGGGCGGGCAAAGGGGGAGGGGATTTAGAAGGATACTAAGAGACGAGTACAGCAACGAGGTTAAACCGATGTGGTTTGCGGTAGTTATTAGGAGGCTTGTGCAGGATAGAGTACTGTGGAAAACAGCATCACACCGGTCTTCGGACTGAAGGCCAAAACAAAAACAACAAAACAGCATGACGGGCGAAGATTCAAACCCAGATAGGTGTGATCTGAGCCGCCAAGTTTCCACTTGTTCTGGGCTCCTTCCCTTTCCTTCCTAACTCTCCGGTCCGACACACAGTTTTGTCACACATATTCCACCGCAGCATGTTATCGCGTAGAGTAGACCTTTTCATCCTAGGCAACAATCATGAGGCTGTGGGTAAAGACGTGAGAAGATGAAACGTTGATTTGGTTAGTGAGGCGAGCTCACAAGGGGTATTTGGAAGCATTTGGTCAGGTCCGGCACACAGTTTCGTCGAACATAAATTCTTTCCGGCCCATGTTGCCAAGAGAAATGCTCCAAATGATGACCGCTTTAGTTTTCGCCGAGAGTATGTAGACTATATAGCTCTCGAGCTCCCCGCCAGAACACGACGTGAGAGCTGTGCCAACATTTCCTAGATAACTGCACGATTCTTCACATGGTCTCTTCTATGTTCTGCTGGCAAGAACCCAGCACGCTCTCCAGGATGGCAAGCGTACAACTGTTCGTTCGACAAAAGATCCGTACAGAAAGGACTGGAAAGTTGCACAGACCACGCCAGTACTCAACATAGAAAACAGAAATAATCCGCTGAATTACAAGCCAATATTACTGGCATCGATTCGCAGTAGCGTTATGAAACGTATACTGTATTCGAACATTATGAAGTACCTCGAAGAAAACGATCAATCGACAAACAGCATGAATTCAGAAAATACCTTTCTGGTGCAGCACAACTTTTCACAGGAAGTAAAGAGTGCTATCGACAGAAGATCTCAGATTGATTCCATACTTCTGGATTTCAAAAAAGTTTTCGACACCATTCCTCACAAGCGTCGTCTAATCAAATTGCGTGACTGTAAAGTATAGTCTCAACTGTGACACTGTATTCGTGATTTCCTGTTGGAAAGGTCACACGCGAGCTAATTGGCGGAAAGTCATCGAGTGAATCAAAGGTGACATATTGTGTTCCGCAAATTAATGTTATAGCATCTCCGCTTTTCTTAATCTATAATGTATAAACGATTTAAATGACGATTTGCATAGAGTTCTTAGATTGTCTGCAAACGGTGCTGTCGTTTACCATCAAATAACATCGTCAGAAGATCAATACAAACCAGAAAATTATTTAAATATTTGCTTGGTGCAAAAAGTGGCAGTTGGGCCTGAATAACAAAAAAGTATGAGGTTCTCCAAATGAATACTTAAAAAATTCCGTCAGATTGCGACTACTCCATAAATCATACAAATTTAATGATGCGTCAATGTCAAAGAAATCGCCAACAACCATCTTAAGGCATTATTTTATTTTATTTTGAAGGCTACTAATTTCAGCATTTCACTATGCCATCTTAAGGTCCCATTTGCATCTCTCCAAATAAAAGAAAATGTCATATAGAGCCGTAAATCTCTGGATGTCTTGATAGTGCTTCACTGGATGACTTGATAGCAACTGAGCACATCATCTCTAGTGTAACGATTGAATTCACGACATCCAGAGATTTATCGTTCTATATGACGTTTTCGTTTATCTGGAGAAATGCATATGGGGCCTGAAGATGGCATAGTGAAATGCTGAAAATGGTAGCCTTCAAAATAAAATAAAACAACAAAAAAATGTTCAAATGTGTGTGAAATCTTATGGGACTTAACTGCTAAGGTCATCAGTCCCTAAGCTTACACACTACTCAACCTAAATTATCCTAAGGACAAACACTTACACCCATGCCCGAGGGAGGACTCGAACCTCCGCCGGGACCAGCCGCAATAAAACAACATCTTAAGACACACAGCTATTGGTGAATTTCATTGACATTGACAGTTACTTAACCAGCCGATGTGCCCTGCCCATAATGGACCAACAGAGATTAAATTTAATGATTGCTGATTCAACAAAATTCCTGGACATTACAATTAAGAACAACTTAAAGTGGAACTACGATATAGAAAATATTGTAGAAAACTGGCCAAAGACCGCGTTTTATTGGCAGAACACATAGAACAGGGGCGGGCAGGAATCCTGCACATGTGCGGTGCACTTGCACGCGTGCAGTTAACAGGTGTTCCGCGTGCACACAGGGGCAAGCTGGCCACCCGCTTATCACCCATCCCCACCATACCTTCTGTCCGCTCCTTCCTCTGTAATGCGTTTTGTTTCCTAGCTTGCTTTATTGAGTGAACCAATAAGGTTAATAGGAGTGCTTGAAAGAAATCATGGTTTGAAAGAGTACCTATTACCTACGATACGTTTTATTTAATTATCACAGGTGGAGTTTACAATACGTTTAATATCTGGAACAAAATTTCTACATACAGACAAACACAAACAGTTACGTAAATTTTCATCACTGATGTTTGCTCTTAACCGAGACTTATTAATTCAGCAAATGGTTTTCCAGCTCTCGCTATATTAAGCGCAGTATTATAACTTGCACATACCGCTGGGCTATTATTGTTGTCGTCCTGAAAACTTGGAAACAGTGCTCCATAAAATGTTAGATCAGTTAGATCAGAGACATGACGAGAGAAAGTCGCAGATCTCTCGTGACAACAGCAACTACGACAAATTCAAATGGCTCTGAGCACTATGGGACTTAACTGCTGTGGTCATCAGTCCCCTAGAACTTAGAACTACTTAAACCTAACTAACCTAAGGACATCACACACATCCATGCCCGAGGCAGGATTCGAACCTGCGACCATAGCGGTCACGCGGTTCCAGACTGTAGTGCCTAGAACCGCTCGGCCACTCCGGCCGGCCAACTACGACAGATTCATCTGGTATCGTCAGATCGGTCTTCTTAAGCTCAGTCAATTCCCCATCCGCTCAGAATCCGACAATAAATTGTACTCGTCCTTGTGAAATTTATTATAATGGCCTTCAATACTAAACTTCCGTTGACCAGCGAGAATACTGCCACATATTAAACATTTCGAATTTTCACGTTTTTGCACAAAGAAAAAATGATTCTCCCATTACTTTTTAAAATATAGCACATCTCCACTTCTCCGTTTCTTGAAATACAACGTTCACTACATAGTGCTCGCTTCGCATCAACGTCCGCAGCTTAGCCTGGCACTACACTGCCTCAACCTGCCGGCCGTCGCCTGCACGCGAGCAGCACACGTGCAGCGCTGTGCGCTCATGAGCCGCGTGCAACGTTTGCCCGCCCCTGACATAGAAGATGCAACGAATCTTCTAAGGAGATGGCATGAACTACGGTTGTGCGTCCTCTTCCGGTATATTGCCGAGCGCGTGGAATTAGCATCAGATAGTTTAAAACTGTGTGCTCTTGCCCGCGGAAGGCAAAGGTCCCGAGTTGGAGTCTCGGTCCGGCACACAGTTTTAATCTGCCAGGAAGTTTCATATCAGCGCACACTCCGCTGCAGAGTGAAAATCTCATTCTAGCAGCAGATAGGATCGACGGAGAACATTAAAAAAGTTGAAAGAAAGGCGTTTGTTTTGTATTATCGCAAAATGGGGGAGAGATTCTCACGGATATAATAAGCGACTTGGAGAACCAATAATTAAAACAATGGCGGTTTTCGTTGCGGCCAAACTATTGACAGAATCTCAGTCATCATCTTGCTCCTTCGAAAGCGAAAATTTCGTAGGTTCCCACCTACATAGCAAGAAACTACCATGGCGATAAAATAATACAGATCAGAGCTCGCACGGAAAGATTTTGGTGTTCATTTTTTCCCAGGTGCTATCAGTGAATGGAACGGTGAAGCAATAATGTGAAAATGATTCTATGAACGCTCTGCCAAGCGTAGACCAGGGCGCAGTGGTTAACACACTCGACCCGCATTCGAGAGGACGATGGTTCAGATCCGCGTCCGTCCATCTAGATTTAGCTTTTCCGTGATTTCCCTAAACCGCTCCAGCCAAATTCCGCAATGGTTCCCCTGAAAGGTCACAGCAGATATTCTTCCGCATCCTTGAACCACTCGGAGCTGGTGCTCCGTCCCTGCTGGCCTGAAAGTCCACGGGCATTTTCCCTGTAGATATACCGCATTGACTTCCATGATTTCTTTTCATTTCCTTCTAAGTGACTTATACTGCCGTATTCCTGCATTTTTCTGAACATTTTCGTACATTCTCCTTTCGTGAATCAACTCAACTGATTCTTCTGTTACCAGTTATCTTTCTTGTATCTAGATTTGTCCAACTTGCGTGACTGCTCTTTTTACGGGGTAAAGTCAAGTGCGAGAAAATGAGACTTTACAAATGGCACACGACTTTACTTTTGCTATGGGATACAAACATCACTTAGTTAACATCTCACTACAACTTGTAACCAATGAAAACAATGCTGGATGTTATTCGAGAGGAACTTCAGTTCCCATGGTGTTCACAAGAGTTTCCACGCAGACGGCTAAAGGCGAACGTTTCTCGTAACTTGTGAGCGCGCTGTCGTTAGGAGGCGTTACTTCTCCAACATTTACATCTACATCTACATACATACTCCGCAATCCACGATACGGTGCGTGGCGGAGGGTACCTCGTACTACAAATAGCACTTCTCTCCCTGTTCCACTCCCAAACAGAAGGAGGGAAAAATGACCGCCAATATGCCTCTGTACGAGCCCTAATCTCTCCTATCTTATCTTTGTGGTCTTTCCGCGAAATACAAGTTGGCGGCAGTAAAATTGTACTGCAGTCAGCCGCAAATGCTGGTTCTCTAAATTTCCTCAGTAGCGATTCACGAAAAGAACGCCTGCTTTCCTCCAGAGACTCCCACCCGAGTTCCTGAAGCATTTCCGTAACACTCGCGTTACCTACCAGTAACAAATATAGCAGCCCGCCTCTGAATTGCTTCTATGTCCTCCCTCAATCCGACCTGATAGGGATCCCAAACGTTCGAGCAGTACTCAAGAATAGGTCGTATTAGAGTTTTATAAGCGGTCTCCTTTACAGATGAACCACATTTTCCCAAAATTCTACCTTCCCCACAACTGCCATTACATGCTTGTCGCACTTCATATCGCTTTGTAATGTTACGCCCAAATATTTAATCGACGTGACTGTGTCAAGCGCTACACTACTAATGGAGTATTCAAACAATACGGGATTCTTTTTTCTATTCATCTGCATTAAATTACATTTATCTATATTTAGAGTTAAGCTGCCATTCTTTACAACAATCACAAATCCTGTCCTAGTCATCTTGTATGCTCCTACAGTCACTCAACGACGACACCTTCCCGTACACCACAGCATCATCAGCAAACAGCCGCACATTGCTATCCACCCTATCCAAAAGATCATTTATGCAGATAGAAAACAACAGCGGACCTACCACACTTCCCTGGGGCACTCCAGATGATACCCTCACCTCCGATGAACACTCACCATCGAGGACAACGTACTGGGTTCTATTACGTAAGAAGCCTTCGAGCCACTCACATACTTCGGAACCAATCCCATATGCTCGTACCTTAGTTAGGAGTCTGCAGTGGGCCATCGAGTCAAACGCTTTCCGGAAGTCAAGGAATATGGCATCCGTCTGATACCCTTCATCCACGGTTCGCAAGATGTCATGTGAAAAAAGGGCGAAACCAGGAGCGATGCTTTCTGAAGTCGTGCTGATGCATGGACAGCAACTTCTCTGTCTCAAGGAAATTCATTACACTGGAACTGAGAATATGTTCGAGAATGAACGAAAACACGGTTGACCTCGTCTAGCGGCGCGACGGGCGACACTTTGCGGCGGCGCGCTGTCGCGTCCGGAGACAGACACAGGTCGCGGGAGTGCGGGGTTGGGCGCGTCGGAAAGCCACCTGGACGCGTTCCAGAGAGGGCAGCAAGCCACGCCACGCCACACAAAACTGTGCCGCGGTCTGCTCTCTGTACTGGGCCAGTACGGCACCGGGTCAGACGGCGGCGGATACACACGTCCGCGGTAGCCACGAGCTGTCTCTGTTGCATTCCGCCGTATGAAATCTGATACGACACAAGACATTGTTCTTTTTCTGCTACGAGCGAGAAGCAAAGAAAAGTCTCGTAACATCTGACGAGAAATCAATCGGGGATCCGGATTTTCGGAAATAGCACCTTCCAGAAACTCCGATTACCTGTCTCGCTGGCATTTCTCGTGCTTTTTCCAAATAACTGCATTAGTATGCCAGTAAGAGCAATGCGAGATACAAAGTTCTACATTTCTTCCCCAATGGATTAAAAGCGGTGTCAGTAGTCGTTCAGATTTAAAGTAAGCTCATTGGTCAAGATATTAGTCGCCTCTTAACACGGCACACTGGTAGCTCTGGAGCACTGTAGGTGGTGCAGAACTGGTACCAGCCTAAAACATAGAGAAGCGAGTCCCGCCAGACACTGCACCATTCATGTTAGCTTTTGTAAGGATTCTGTTCCTGAGACAGTCAAATTCATGGCCTACCGTTGTGAGGTGAAGCCTTATTACCTACTCCCCACTCCTCTCAACGCCAATGCTTCGGACATATGGCTATCTGGTGTACGAAAAACTCGATTTGTGGAGACCGTGGTCGGCTACCCATGAAAATTCACCAAGTGAGCTACTAACACTGTTAACTGCGGAGACGACTGCCCTCTTCGATCCCTAAACTTGCGACCCCAATTAAGGAACGTAATTCTGGAACTTAACGTCACCGATAGCCTCTCATATTTTGATTCCCGGAAAAAGTGCGATCGTTTATATCTTGTCTCAATGATACCGACTTCTGCCACTACTGTGGGCTCGTCGGTGGTACGTCGCGTATTTATTCCCTCGATGTCGAACTCTGATAGCCGCAAAAGTAAATTAGACCATGGGACAAGAAGGATCTCCCCTCTTGTGATTTCTGTTTCATCTTCAGGGACTTCGACTGCCTCTTCCAGCGTCTACCAGAGACTGACCTCCCTTTCAGAAACCCCGTCCCTGGAAACCTACAGAACAACGATCGAACACCAGTGAATGGCTACCGACTGTATGACCCAAGGTTCCCTTCAGTTCCTACTACCGAGAGCGGATAAGCCTTCGCAAGAATCCCGAACCTCCAAAGTAGTTAACGACACCCCGGACGCGACAGATACCCTACGGCACGACGCCGAATCCTATGTTCGCCTATGCAGTTGCACCCTCCTTGTGAAGCGATCCTGGTTTACGGCCTCTCCTCTTGGCCCCTTCACGCCAAGCCTGATACACATTGTCATACACTAATCAGCAAGAACATCATGACCACGTACCTAAAGGCTGGTACATCCACCTTTAGCACGGATAACAGCGGCGACGCGTCGTGGCATGGGAGTAATAAGGGCTTGGTAGTTCGCCTAGGTAGTTGACACCACATCTGCTTACACAAGTCACCTAGCCGGCCGGAGTGGCCGTGCGGTTCTAGGCACTACAGTCTGGAACCGAACGACCGCTTCCGTCGCAGGTTCGAATCCTGCCTCGGGCATGGATGTGTGTGATGTCCTTAGGTTAGTTAGGTTTAATTAGTTCTAAGTTCTAGGCGACTGATGACCTCAGAAGTTAAGTCGCATAGTGCTCAGAGCCATTCGAACAAGTCACCTAATTCGCTTAAATTTGGGAGGCACGGGGGTCGGGGGGTAGAGGGGAGCGAGAGAGATGAACTCTGACGTAAAGTTCAATCACATCCAAGATGTGTTCGATTGGGTTCAGGTCTGGCGAGTTGGCGGGCCGGTACATCAACTGGAACTCGCCACTCTGTTCCTCGATCACTCCACAACACTCCTGTCGTTGTGACATGGCGCATTTTCTTGTTGAAAAATGACACTGCTGTCAGGAAACATGATCGTCATGAAAGTGTGTACATGGTCTGCAACCATTGTACGAAACTCCTTGTCCATCACAGTGCCTTGCACGAGCTCCACTGGACCCTTTGATGCCCCACGTGTTTGTTCCCCAGAGCATAACGGAACCGCTGCCAGCATGTCTCAGTCCATCAGTACAAGTGTCAAGGAGCTGTTCCCCTGGAAGACGACGGGTTCGCGCCCTCCCAACGGCATGATGAAGAAGCTATGGGGATTCATCACACCCTGCAACGCTCTGCCACTGCGCGAACGTCCTGTGCCGATGGGCACGTGCTCCTTTCAGTTGTAGTTGCTCATGTCGTGCTGATAACATTCGCATATGCATTGGTCGTCAGCTGCGGAGGCCCATCATTAGGAGTGTTCGGTGCACTCTGTGTTCAGCAACCCTTGTGCTCCGCCCTCCATTAAAATCTGCTGTTAGTTTCGCCACAGTTCGCCGCCTGTCCTGTTTTACCAGTCTGCCCAGACCATGAAGTCCGGACGTGGTTTCAGCTTGGTTTCGCCACATGCTGTTGACATTCAGCACAGCACTCCTCGAACACCCGACACGTCGTGTTGTTTCCGGAATGGTTGTACCACGCCTCCGGGCCATCACAATCTGCCCTCGGTCAAACCCAGATAGATCCCCATTCTACACACGGACAGCATACTCACTGATACTACATACACCAAGCGCTGTCTCGCCTGGACGGGTTTATAACGACAGTAGGTGGGTGGTAATAATGTTATGGCTAATCAGTATAATTCAATGGATATTAGTCACCTGCCAGGAACTATAACAACTCATGTAGTCCTGTGAACGCAACGTTTCAAGAACCGCATTTCACAGATGACCATTCTACAACTCTTCAAGGTTGCCGTGCATTCTCTCGGAATCTTAAAGGTCCCAGACAGCGGAGGGAGCTGTACACTAGTTCACACAGGCGTCATCAATGATTGGATTCCGCTCCATATTAGATGCCATAGCAGTGCACGTGTGAATGACTTTAGCCTTTACGCAAATAGTTAAAATTCATTAGAACAATCTCGAACGCAACAGATCTTTACTTTTGTTGGCAGCCAGTTTGGGTCTATAATTTATCGCACCTTCAGGCTGTAAGCGACATGATGACGGCTGATGCCGATGGATGGAGCAAAATCCATAAGAGCAGTTGACGTCTGTGTTCTTAAGGATCTTGCTCAGTCCACCACCATCAGCCGCCACCATGGTGCCCGCCACCATGGTGCTTACGGCCTGAAGACGGTCTAAATTACAGGCCTAACCTGTTGCCAACCAAATTAAACATTTGTTGCGATCGAGACTGTTATACTGAATTTTATCACTTTATGCTGATCGGTTTACGCTCCACTGATAGAATGCTTTCTAAAAGTTTATGCAAAAGACAGGCGAAGTGAGTCTGGCTCCGTGTCAAGCAACGTACCAGTGCTCTATTGCAGTACAGACTACAAGAATGTTATACAGAAAACTGGAAAACGAAATTGAGGATCTTTAAGATGGCAATCAGCAAGGCTTTCAGAAATGTAAGGGCACCAGAGAATTAGTTCTGATGTTGAGATTTATAATGGCCGTAAGACTTAAGAAAAATGAAGACGCGTTCATAGGACTGGTCGACTTGGAAAAGGAGATCAACAGCGTAAAATAGTGCAGGATGTTCGAAATTCTGAGAAAAATAGGAGTAAGATATACGGAAAAACCGATAACATACAATATGTACAAGAACAACGAGGAAAGAATGGAAAGCAAGACGGAATTCCCGATTAAAAACGGTGTATGCAGGGATGTACTGTTTCGCCCCTGTTGTTCAGTCTATACAGTGAAGGAGCAATGGCGGAAATAAAAGAAAGCTTCAAGAGTGGGACTGAAATTAAGGAGGAAAGGATATCAACGAACAGGTCCAACAAATAATTGAGGACGTACGAATATACGCAATTCTGAGATGAAGAGGTTGACACAAGAGAGAAACCCGCGCGCGGGCCACATCAAACTAGTCAGAAGACTGATGACCCACAAACGTTGTAGACACAATACATCGAGGACATCCTGCGTTGTTGGTTATGTCGCAACCAATCACGGCCGGCCGCGGTGGCCGAGCGGTTCTAGGCACTTCAGTCCGGAACCGCGCGACTGCTACGGTCGCAGGTTCGAATCCTGCCTCGGGCATGGATGGGTGTGATGTCCTTAGGTTAGTTAGGTTTAAGTAGTTCTAAGTCTACGGGACTGATGACCCCAGATGTTAAGTCCCATAGTGCTCAGAGCCATTTGAACCATTTGAACCAATTACGACTCTCGATAACTTTGCAAATAAATAAACAGAACCGCAGCATTCATGACAGTATGGGGGTCATTTTTCCACCTGCGAGAGCCTTATCCTAGACATCGACTACGCACACCATATTTACTACACCGGCTTCACCGTTGGTCACAAATCCAAATGGTAGTTATCTAGTCATGTGAGTACAGAAAGAAAGGTGTAGTGGTCAATGGGATTCTATGTCGCAACGCTGCCTATACTGCCATGAAAGTCTCTGTATGCAATACACGATTTCAGTAAGCAGAGAACTCTTTCTGTACTTACTGAAATCATGCATTTCATGCTGTGTGACGTATGCGGTTGACTGTCTATAGAATCAGCCATTTACATGACACAACAGTCGTATTGTCCCATAAGGACCTCACCATAGTGGATAGTAGGTTGTGAAAGGAAAGAGTGGGTAACCCACTTACAACAGGTACAAAGGTCCATTCCAGCCAGTTAGGAATAAGAAGTGGACGCACAGATGTCGCACAAGATTGTACGCCTCACTGTTCACAGAAGCGGAAGGAGAGAAAGCGAAGACGGGTCTGTGGTAGACGGCTAGAGCTCATTTTACTTTCATGACAGATGCAATCTCAACAACGTTATCTGCGCTAATTAATAGGCACGTTTGTTTCCCTATCTTACTTAGCTTTTAACGGTTTCGTGAGAACTGAGTCGCTAGGAACGAATTAAAGTTATTCACGTGCTGCTACTACTACTGCTTTCTACTGACACGTAGAAATAGTGACAACAATTGTGTGTTAAAAAGAATTAGGAGGAGGAATGCAGATATATTACCATCCATTCTATCCGGACTGGGGTGCATATCAACACGCATTTGTTGGAATGGAAAGGCAGACTGTCACCGCGATTTAGGAGCGGTATTCTGCTTGATGAGCACAGTGAAGCCAATCGGCAATAATTATCATCGGCAATAATTATCGGCAATAATTATCATCTTATCTAGTCGTGCTACCAATCACTGATCTTTTAATATACAAAAAGAGGGACCACGAGGGAATTATGCGAGTAGGATGGAAATCAGTAGATGTGTACAGACAAACAAAATACTACAATTTCAGAAAAATTGGATCATTTGTTCAAGAAAAAGAGCTTCCCAAATTGAGCAAGTGAATAGCATGTGGCCGGCCGCTGTGGTGGAGCGGCTCTAGGCGCTTCATTCCGGATCCGCGCTGCTCCTACGGTCGCAGGTTCGAATCCTGCCTCGGGCATGGATGTGTGTGATGTCCTTAGGTTAGTTAGGTTTAAGTAGTTCTAAGGAGACTCATGACCTCAGATGTTAAGCCCCATAGTGCTTAGAGCCATTTGAACCACTTGAATAGCATGTTGGTCCAACTCTGGCCCTTTTGCAAACAGTTATTCGGCTTGGCATTGATTGATAGAGTTGTTGGGTGTCCTCGTGAGGGATCTCGTGCCATTCTGTCCAACTCGCGCTTTAGAGGGTCAAAACCTGGAGCTGATTTGGGGGCCCAGCCCATAATGCTCCAAACGTTCTCAACTGGGAAGAGATACAGTGACCTCATTGCCCAACGTAGCGTTTGATAAGCACACTGACAAGCAGTAGAAATTCTCGCCGTGTGCGCGCGGGAATTATCTTGCTGGAATGTAATCCCAGGATGGCTTGCCATGAAAGGCAACAAAACAGGGCGTAGAAATCGGCGACGTACCGCTGTGCTGTAAGCGTGCCGCAGATGACAACCAAAGGGGTCCAGCAATGAAATGAAATGGCACCCTAGACCATCACTCCTGGCTGTCGGGCCGTATGTTGGGCGACAGGCGGATTTGTATCCCACCGCTGTCAGGGGTGTATCCAGACACTTCTTCGCTGGTCGTCGGGGCTCAGTTAGAAGCGGGACTCATCGCTGAAGACTACTCTAATCAATGAGATTTCAGGTCGAAGACATGCCCGCCTGAAAACTACGAGAGTTTCTACTGCTTGTTTTCATGCTTGCCAAACCCTGCTGGGCCAATAAGGTCGCCAGACCTCTCCCCAATTGAGAACGTTTGGAGCATTATGGGCGGGGTCCTCAAACCGCTTGCAAGATGCAAGTGGTCAGTGATGGAAAATATGAATGTTATGTTCCACATTGCTAAATAAAATACGTACTTCAATCTGCTCACGAGCGATTAAGGACGTAGATACTATGTCAGTTAATGTAGCCCTCTACCCTGTTGTTTCTTCCGATTTTTACAAAGTGGGACGTAATATACCACAGTTTTCACCACTAATAACTTGAATGTATACCGTATAATGGCACCACTTGATTGTGCTTGAAATCGTTATAAATGCAGAAATTGCAATACTGCATAACACAGACAGACTCAAGTACATTCCTCCTCCCTCATCCGAATCTTTAATGAATCGAACTCCCGCGTATAAAATAGCTTCAAACATTTGATTATTTTACGAATGAGGTAATTGACGTTCAGCATACAAAACCATTATGTTTGAAAGCCCAAACTCCTAGTTGTGCTCGATTTTATATTTGATAACGAAATACACTTTCAAATATTGAAATTTATTCCTGAAATTCAGCTTAGCTGTAATAGGTACTGTTGTATTAGCTGAAGCAACTATGAAAATTTGTGCCGGACTCGAAACCGGATTTCCCGCTTAATCTGAGCTGTCGCCTTACCACTTAGGCTATCCGAGCACGCTCCCCACACTGGCCCATATCGTAATTCGTCATCAAACGTTAATACGAGGTTTGGAACTTTAATAGTGGCAAATGTTTATTTACAGCTTATACAAAATAGATAAATGTTCCAAAGTTTTACTGCTCTTCAGAGTAGTCACCGGAATTGTGTGTAACCAGTTGTCAGTGATGTGGTATTCATAGGATAGCAATAGCAGCGCCAGTTGTGTTGGTAGTTCGAGAGGAGCGGTCTATTTCCCAAATCTCTGTAACGAATACGAAGAAGTGCATCCTTCATCTTAGAAACCGGGTTGAAATCACAAGGGTTCAAGCCCTTGGACTTTGATGGATTGCAGGCTGTGTTCCAAAACAGAATAGCTTAAAGAAAGAAGCGGCGACACTTTCCGTAGGATCCGCCCATCATTGGTGTAGGACAGGGCTTCACAACATACGTGCTCGCGGAGCAAGCTGTGAGCAGCAAGGCGCGAGCACGGAGCAGCGCGAGCACGCTACCCCCACTACCAGACCAGAGCAGAGAGTGGGGAGAGTCACGTGGGGTACACAAAAGCTGCCGCCAGTCAATGTAAATCCGCGGCCACCTGCAGGGATATCACTCACGAATTATTACTGCGACAAATGAAACAAATAAAGGAGAATGTACACGTGCCACATAATTTTATTAGCTTAGTGTATGCCTCTACCATCTGTAGACACTGAAACTAAAGAATTCCACGACAATCCTATATTTTCAACACTTTCTTCAACACTACTTAAATATCACCTCCGGTTGTAGTGTTCTTCATGGCTACTACATCGAGGAGCTCCTCCCTCACCTGAAGATCTCTGTTAACACCTCTAATAAATATGGCAAGCTGCGCTGTTCCAGTGATATCAATACTTTCGTCCAGAGCTAGAGAATACGCCATAAAATCTTAACAGATATTTGCAAGCTGGCTCTGGACGTCGTCTGCCATGTCCTGTATGCGACGCATAATGGTCATGTTAGATAATGGCACAATCCGAAACTGTTCAACTTGAGATGGACACAAATGTTCCGCTGCAACTACCAAACATTCTTTTATTAAATCGCCATCAGTGAAGGGGCGCAGGGATTTTGCTAAAAGCAAAGCAATTTTGTAACCCACTCTGAGAGTTGCCTCAGTTGATTTTTCTTCGTCGTCTAGATCTTCTTCGGATAGCTTCCTTTTAAGTTTAATAACTTCCTGTGCACGATCTGGTCAATCACATTTTCCACGTCCGTAGTCTTTCGCGTGGTACGACATATAATGTCGCTGCAAATTAAATTTCGTAAAAGAATTCAGCGTTTTGTGACATACTAAACATTTTGCAACACCATCTTTTTCAGTAAACAGATACAATTCCTCCCAATGGGGGTTGAACTGCGAAAGCATGGTTGGGGTTACACAACGGCGACTTGACATGATTCTTAACCAGTGAAGTGACTGTTAAGAGCTGATCGTAGTACTTTAAACGTTGCACAGTCGGCGCGAATTCAATAGGCACGCTGCGGCCCTATTCAAACGTGCGCGCGCATTTCCCCTCCCTCCCCTCCCACCGTACTCCGCGACCTTGCAGCTGCTCGCGAGCACGTCCCTGAGCAGACGCGAGTACTCGCGCTCAAAACCGGCCAGTTGTTAAGCCCTGGTGTAGGACAATGGCTGGTCTAGTGTGGCACCAACTTGCGACTGATTTGGTCGATCGATGGGGCTTGATTCCTGAGATGAAGGAACCACTTTATGGCATTCGCTTCAGAACTGTTGCAGAGATTCGTCAGGCAGTAGACCGCCCCACTCCGTATATCAACACATCTGGCGCTGCTAAATGTGTCCTACGACTTCCACATTGCTGGCAAGGAGTTATAGACAATGCCGGTGACGACTCTCAAGTACAGGAAAACTTTGAAAGATGTATCTGCTTTGTGTAAGTTGTAAATAGATATTTGCCACTATTAAAGTTCCATCCCTCGTATATATAAGGCGGCGACAGGACTGTGACGAAAATGACAACGATAGTCTGTGACTCCTCCCTGTCTTCATTCCAAGACCCGCAAAGGAATCACGAGATGTGCGATTGTGGATTAATGAATTAATGATATATGAGAAGAAAAAGACCTGTGTGTGACATATGGAAGTTTGGATTGATCTGGAAAACGTGCTCGGAAAGCCTAATTTGTAAGGGGACAGCTCGCGATAAGCGGGAAATCAGGCTTCGAATGTCGGTCTAGCATAAATTGTCATATGCCACTCTAGATAGAACATCTATATCTATTACAGTTAAGTTGCATTTTAGGAATAAATTGCAATATGTTGGACTCATCAGTATGGGACTGTTCACCCGCAGGCTAGTGAGATAATAAGAGCCACAACATTTTTTTCTGAAAAATCCACTTTTGGATGTAGACTATAAGTCATTCAGTGATATGAGGTATATTCAGTGGTATATGTAGCTACGTGCTCTCATTGCCAAACACTGGGTGAGGGGTGAGTATAGCCTGGGTAACTTGTATTCCGTTTTGAGAAAAGCTGGCTTTTCACGCATATCAATGTTTATGAAGCTACATCTTCTGAACTACGTGTTGTACAATGATCGAATTTTGCAAGAACATCCAGTGGCATATGTCGACATTGAGTGCAAAAAAATGTTTCAGATATAGCTGATAGTAAAACATCATTCGTGATGCTGCAGTTTTCTCGCTGGTGCTGTGACGACCTCTGGAAGTAGCGTACGGAAATAATAGGCTAAAACATCAGTGACAACGGAAGTTCGTCACGCCTGGAGCGTACTGAGATAACCTGCTGGTTAAGGCGACTGCTCTCGAAAAGCCGGAAAACTAAGTTGGAGCCGGGTCTGGCATAAATATTTATTAGTCACGACATTTCACCACATACACGACGTGTAAGCACTCACCATCCAAAGACGCTGCAGTCGCAACCGTGTCTCTTACCACAAACCGAACCTCTTAGGCAGAATTCTGACTGAGCTAGGTGATATGCGATATAATACGAATGTGACTCGTGGTGCTATGCAGAAGCAATCTACATTTTGTGGAAGTCCATCGTTCTCGCGAACGTGGAACAGTGGCTCGTGATATAAATAAAAAACTAACCACCAGAGCCGTATCATCAAGGAAATTTTATTTCAACTGACTACTTTTGGCGCAACACTTACTCCATCTTTATAGTGGACCCGAAGATGGCGTAAGCGCTGCGCCGAAACTCGACGTTTGAAATGAGTTTCTTTTGATGATGCGGCTCTGCAGATTAGTTTGCTTTATTTTGCAATCTACATTCGTGACTATCTAGTTCACAATGGGATAATAGCGATACAACAGCGGTACAGTTCTCTGTCATATCACCCGGCGCAACACGGAGTACTGTTTGCGCCACGAAACTGTACTCGGAAAGGAAATAAGCCATGTGATATATCTAAAAAAATAGTTTTATGAAGCAATGCTACATTCGTATGCAAAGCTTTTACTTTTAAATTAAAAACAACTGTTTTGGGATTCGTGCGTGTTGTCTGCTATGGAATCTTTCTCATAAAGTTTTGAGGAAAGTGTTCGGTAAAAAAAGATCTTAAGTGTCGTATCGCAGCTTCATAATGAACTAGTTTTCTTTTCGCTATTGCCCATACTTATTGGTATACTTGATTTACTTGGTAAATAAGTAAAGCACAGCACATTTTTAAAAACAAAACCGTCCGACCAGGCCTTGAAGGCCCCAAAGTACCGACCGGCCGTCGTGTCGTCCTCAGGTCTTTGGCGCCACCAGATGCGGATACGGAGGGGCATGTGATCAGCACACCGCGTTTACAACCGTTGTCAGTGTTCGTGGCCAGTGCCGCTACTTCTCGATCAAGTAGCTCCTCAGTTTGCCTCACAAGGGCTGAGTGCACGCCACTTGCCAACAGCAGTCGGCGGACCCAGACGGTGACCCATGCAAGTGCTAGCCAAGCCCAACAGCGCATATTTCAAAAAGTTGGCACTAAAAAATGTGGTCGCTGGCCAGTTCATGTTTGGTGCATTTTAGGTCAAACAATGCTGCATTCTAAATGTAGTTAACATATCGAAATTGTTATTTAACGCTGTAACGAGAGACATACCTCCTTCCAGTTACGAGTAAGTACGTGACTTATATGAAATTTTGTTTGCGACGATACTGGCAGTGTGTAACTGGGAAGAAAGGAATGGAAAGGGGATGGGAAAGAGATGGGAAAGAAATAACGACTTCCAACCACACAGGGCACTGTAGCAATGTAACGGGGGAAAGCTGTAAATTTGTGCCGGGCCGGGACTCCAACCTGCATGCTCTGTCTTAACCGTCTCAGCCATGTCGACATGCATTATGTCAGAGATAAATTCCGAACTTCCCGCTCGCCACGCGGGAACGACCCCCGCCCTTTGACCCCCATACATGCAGCTTTCTGATTCCCTTAGGGGTTCGGACATTGGTTGTGCATCCGTATTGAAACTTCTCATCAAACAGCTGCCAAGCCCATAGAATTATAGATTCGAGGGGTGTATTCTCTGTTGGACATATAAGCCTCAGTGAGAACCGTCCTTACCCTCGACGACCAAATTTTGACAATGAAAATCGCCAAGATTTAGGGCGGGTACAACCGAATTTGAATTCTTAAGTTACCTGGCTTCGGCTGCGGGTTTTACTGCTACAATTGTGTCCCGTAAATTTAACCGACAGGAAGAATATGCTATGATATGCAAATGATTGGCTTTTCAGAGCATTCACAAAAGGTTGGCGCCGGTGGCGACACCTACACGTGCTGACATGAGGAAAGTTTCCAACCGATTTCTCATATACAGACAGCAGTTGACGGGCGTTGCCTCGTGAAAAGATGCTGAAATGCCTCGTGTAAGAAGGAGAAATGCGTACCATCACGTTTACGACTTTGATAAAGGTCGGATTGTAGCCTATCGCGAATGCGGTTTATCGTATCGCGACATTGCTGCTCGCGTTGTTCGAGATCCTAGGACTGTTAGCAGAATATGGAATCGGTGGGTTCAGGAGGGTAATCGAACGCCGTGCTGAATCACAAGGGCCTCGTATCACTAGCAGTCGAGATGACAGGCATCTTATCCGCATGGCTGAAACGGATCGTGCAGCCACGTCTCGATCCCTGAGTCCACAGATAGGGACGTTTGCAAGACAACAACCATCTGCACGAACAGTTCGACGACATTTGCAGCAGCATAGACTATAAGCTCAGAGACCGTGGTTGCGGTTACCCTTGACGCTGCATCACAGACAGGAGCGCCTGCGATGCTGTACACAACGACGAACCTTGGTGAACGAATCGCAAAACGTCATTTTTTCGGATGAATCCAGGTTCTGTTTACAGCATCATGATGGTCGCATCCGTGTTTGGCGACATCGTGGTGAACGCACATAGGAAGCGTGTATTCGCCATCACCCGGCGTGATGGTATGGGGTGCCGTTGGTTACACGTATCGGTCACCTCTTGTTCGCATTGACGGCACTTTGAACAGTGGACGTTACATTTCAGATGTGTTACGACCCGTGGCTCTACTCTTCATTCTATCCCTGCGAAAATCTACATTTCAGCGGGATAATGCACGACCGCATGTTGCAGGTCCTGTACGGGCTTTTCTGGATACAGAAAATGTTCGACTGCTGCCGTTGCCAGCACTTTCTCCAGATCTCTCACCAATTGAAACGTCTGGTCAATGGTGTCCGAGCAACTGGCTCGTCACAATACGGCAGTCACTACTCTTGATGAACTGTGGTATCGTGTTGGAGCTGCATGGGCAGCTATACCTGTACGCGCCATCCACGCTCTGTTTGACTCAATGCCCAGGCGTATCAAGGCCGTTATTCCGGCCAGAGGTGGCTGTTCTGGGTACTGATTTCTCAGGATCTATGCACCCAAATTGCGTGAAAATGTAATCACATGTCAGTTCCAGTATAATATATTTGTCCAATGAATACCAGTTTATCATCTGCATTTCTTCTTCGTGTAGCAATTTTGATGGCCAGTAGTGTAGAAGCTCTTACCCTGGCAGTAGGGAGCCGTGTTCCTCGGAAGAATCTGCTCGTCGGACGGCCGCAGCCTCTTTGGTAGGAAGACCTCCGGCAGCCTGCAGCTTACTCCGTGTATCCGCGCTGGAGGCCGTGGCATACTTGTAGCGCCGCGCCGGTCTGTTCTGCGCGGAGAAGGTCCCGCCGGATAGCTCCACCACCACAGCCGCTGCCGCTTCCGCCGCCGGCCGGGCTGACCTTTGTCAGGGCGAGCGGCTGCAAACGCCCGTCTCCGCCAACCTTTCCACGCCGGCCGCTTTCCAGCCACGGGAAGGAAGCACGCCGCCCGTCAAGGCGGCTACAAATTCCACAAACTTCACGACGCGCCGTCCGTAACCTAATTTCTATGTAAATACCAGCTCCTCCTCCTTATGCCAGTTACCCAAATTCCTTCTACGATATTTTCGTTCTGGTGCCCTTTGCTGTAAGAGCCTCCCCCCCCCCCTCCCCCCACACACACTTACACACACAAACAAACAGTGCCACGTGTGCCTGCCTCTATTATCAAGGACAGGTGTCCAAGGGTCCTCTGTAAGAGGTCAATGACTAAGGAATTTGTTGCTAGTGCACTCGAGCAGATGTAATTTCGATGGATTGCTCAAGCGCTGCCTGCGATATGTAAGCTATAAGAGAATCTCAGACCAGAGAGTAGTGTAGTACGCATTAGGAACTGTGTAGCAGTAAGAGTTAGTAGTAGCTAGCAGTCGTGTGTATGAAGTTGGCTGGGCCGATCGTGGGGAGCGATGGCGGTGCCTGAGCGTTGCACTGTAAGGTAAAAGCAGCCTCGCACATACATACTGGGTGATCAAAAAGTCAAAATAAATTTGAAAACTTAATAAAAGTAGATAGAGAGGTAAAAATTGACACAAATGCTTATAATGACATGGGGTTTTATTAGAACAAAAAAAAGAGCTTTACAAAAATGTTCGACAGATGGTGCTGGACAGCAAAACCGCTACCGTGACGGGTGAGAGGTACGCCGATATGTTACAGAATCGCATCATCCCCAGCCTGGCTGATAAACACCTACTGGAACGTACGATGTTTATGCAGGATGGTGCTCCACCCCATATTGCTAGATGCGTGGAAGATCTCTTGCGCGCGTCGTTTGGTGATGATCGTGTGCTCAGCCGCCACTTTCGTCATGCTTGGCCTCCCAGGTCCCCAGGTCTCAGTCCGTGCGATTATTGGCTTTAAGGTTACCTGAAGTCACAAGTGTATCGTGATCGACAGATTTCTCTAGGGATGCTGAAAGACAACATCCGACGCCAATGCCTCACCATAACTCCGGACATGCTTTACAGTGCTGTTCACAACATTATTCCTCTACTACAGCAGTTGTTGAGGAATGATGGTGGACATATTGAGCACTTCCTGTGAAGACCATCATCTTTGCTTTGTCTTACTTTGTTATGCTAATTATTGCTATTCTGATCAGATGAAGCGCCATCTGTCGGACATTTTTTGAACGTTAGTATGTTTTTGGTTCTAATAAAACCCCATGTCATTCCAAGCATGTGTGTCAATTTGTACCTCTCTATCCACATTATTCCGTGATTTATTGAGTTTTCAAATTTATACTGACTTTTTGATCACCCGGTACTATTGTAATATCGAGTCCCATGTAAATGTTTTTTTAAAAATCTCTTAATAATAATCTTTCTTATAAAAATTAACTTTTGACAACCATTCATCTCAATTTAAAGAATTTACTAATTTCTCCAATCCATGGTCATCCCGATTATTGTAAAGAAAAATCAGTTGTTTCTTTTGATACATGACAAATCTATCGGCCACCATTGCACTGGGCTGTGCCAGAACAATTCCTTATACGAGCAGATATATACGCGTTATCCGGCGACTTTATTCAGGTAAGAATTTTTAATTTATTCAGTATGATCTTTCAGGGCCATGACGCAGCACTGCTGACGTCCAAATTTACCAGTTTGGATTCACAGTCAGTTAATTATTGAAAGGTTATATGTAAGTGAGCCACAATTTTATTGAGAGATTAGTCACGTTATTATTCCAAGGTTACGAAATTTATCTATTGGTAGGTTACGAAATTCATCTGTTCGTAGGTTACCTATTTTTTACTGTTGGGAGGTCACACTGAATGTGAATGATATAATTATATTTTTCACTGTTGGGAGGTTATTATATTATTTATCTGTTGGGAGGTTACACTGTTGGGAGGTTACACCTCTTACGAATTTAATTACGTGGGTGACTCAAATGAAAACCTTAAAACATCCACTACATTTCTGTAAGTTGTGTGAGGCACTTGGTTGGTGGCAGGAGTGTTCCCCGAGGTTCAGACGGTGACCGTAAGGCGACAGGGTGAGGCTATAACGCAGGAAAAGGCAGCATCTTCCACGACAAGATGGCTGTCCCACAGTGATTGAGCACCCTGCTGTGATGCGTTTTTTGTGTAGTGAAGATGCCAAACCAATCGAAGCCCACTGCAGAATCACAGCAAAATACGGTGATCCGTATTTATCTTTGCACCAGTGGTGTATGAGGTGTAACTTCAATGGAGGATACCCCAAGACCACGGCAGGCTCACTGTGTAGTGACGGACGAGAATATTGCGTTAGTGGAGAAGTACAAAAGAACAGACTGGGAACTCTGAACGAAATAGCCACAAGTTTGAAGAAATTTTGAAATTTGTGGTAAGATCTTACGGGACCAAACTGCTGAGGTCATCGGTCCCTAAGCTTACACGCTATTTAATCTAACTTAAACTAACTTACGCGAAGGACGACACACACACCCATGCCCGAGGGAGGATTCGAGCCTCCGACGGGGAAAGTAGCGCGGACCGTGACAAGACGACCTAGACCGCTCGGCTACCCCGCTCGGCAAGTTTGAAGACCAGTATTGGCTCAGTGCAGAATATTGTTCACAATGTACACCCCTTCAATATGGTGGCTGCAAGATAGGTGCCACGTCAGTTGCCTGTCGAATCGAACGACCGTAGCATCTGTGCCAGTGAAGAACTTTTGCATCGTTTCCATGTTGAAGGTGATGCACTTCCGGGAAAGACGGTTAAAGGCGATGAGACTTGCGATCTCTATCACAAACCATAAACGCCAAGGTCAAGCAAGGTATGGGGCGCAAGTCATCGCCAAAACCACAAAAATTCTGTACTAAACTGTCTGCTGGAAAAGTCATGCTCATTCTCTTCTGGGATGCAAATGGAGTAATTCTTGTGCATTACTTGGATGGACGAGTGACAGAAACCAGTACTTCCTATTAAGACACGCTGAAAAATCAACTTCGCCGAGCAGTCAGTAGTAAACAATGAGTTCCGCTACAGCATGACAACTCCCGACCCCATACAGCCCGTAAGACATATGAAACTCTTCAGGAAATTAAATTTCAACGTCTGCTACATTCTCCTTATTCACCAGAGCTCGCGCATAGTGATTTTCGTCTGTTCGGTGTACTCAATGAAGCAATGTGAGGTAGGCTTTTCAGAAGGGACGAATAGGTGAAAACTGTGGTGCATGACCGAAAGAATTCTTTCATTTCGATGTCTATGCACTTCCAAAGAGGTGGAATACGTGCGTGCATTCAACGTGAGGGAGACTGTCGAAAACTGATTGTCTTTTGTTCATCGTTACAATTAAAAATATTATAACACTTTTAAAGTTTTCACTTGAACGAATGGTCCCACTATACTCCAGTATATCAGGAGGCTGCACCATTTCGTACTGCTTCACCTAGCTGCGTGCTACGGTACAGTAATACAGGGTTCCAACGTTTGCGATGGCTGCACACACGCGACTGGTCTCTTCCTTGCAAACACGTCTCTCTTAACGGAAGAAAATCGACAGATATAAAGCTAATTTTTCGAGTGCCCCAAGGAAGTGTGATAGGATCGTTATTGTTTACAATGTAAAGGGTGCTGCACAATTCACGTTACTCACTTCTAAATGTTGTAGAGGGGACTTAGGAGATCAACTTTTACATAGGAACCCACGTCCGGAAACTTTATCCAACGACGCTACAGAGCGTCAGAGTTATAGGCGCCGCCGCCTTAAATGCACACTCATGCTCGTACAATAAGGATAATGCTGATACATGGTGAAACAACGCTCTAGTGGGCGGTTTGCGGGTTTAAATCACCTGGGGGTTTGACCATGCGGTGATCTGACATGCGGTCGTCGCACGGTGGCCGTGGCAGCAGTCCACATACTCAGAGGTGTGTTTGTGCATGTCAGAGTACGGTGTAGCGAGTATGTGTGCAGACGTTTTCAGACGTGCTAATGGTGACTGTGTGTTGAAAATGGCTCAAAGAACACCATGACATTATGAGGGGTAGAATACTAGGGCGACTGGAGGCTGGTCAAACACAGCAGGTCGTAGCACGGACCCTCCGTGTGCCACAAAGTGTGGTCTCAAGATTATGGTATCGATTCCAGCACACAGGAAACGTATCTAGGCGATACAGTACGTGATGTCCACAGTGTACAACACCACAAGAAGACCGATATCTCACCATCAGTGCCCGCAGACGGCCACGGAGTATCGCAGGTAGCCTTGCTCGGGACCTTACCGCAGCCACTGGAACAGTTGTCTCCAGCCACTCAGTCTACAGACGACTGAACAGACATGGTTCATTCGCCCGGAGACCTGCAAGGTGCATTCCACTGACCCCTGGTCACAGGAGAGCCCGTAAAGCCTGGTGTCAAGAACACAGTACATGGTCATTGGAACAGTGGTCCCAGGTTATGATCACGGACGAGTCCAGGTATAGTTTGAACAGTGATTCTCGCCGAGTTTTCACCTGGTGTGAACCAGAAACCAGCTACCATCCCCTTAATGTCCTTGAAAGGGACCTGTATGGAGGTCGTGGTTTGATAGTGTGGGGTGGGATTATGATTGGTGCACGTACACCCCTGCATGTCTTTGACAGAGGAACTGTAACAGGTCAGGTGTATCGGGACGTCATTTTGCACATGTCCACCTTTTCAGGGGTGCAGTGGGTCCCACCTTCCTCCTGATGGATGATGACGCACGGCCCCACCGAGCAGCCATCGTAGAGGAGCATCTTGAAACAGAAGGTATCAGGCGAATGGAGTGGCCTGCCTGTTCTTCAGACCTAAAGCCCATCGAGCACGTCTGGGATGCTCTCGGTCCACGTCTTCACACCCCTAGGACACTTCAGGAGATCCGACAGGCACTGGTGCAAGAATGGAAGGCTATACCCCAGCAGCTGCTCGACCACCTGATCCACAGTATGCCGACCCGTTGTACGGCCTGTGTAAGTGTGCATGGTGATCATATCTCATACTGATGTCGGGCTACATGCGCAGGAAACAGTGGCGTGCTGTAGAACATGTGTTTCAGGACGGTTTTCTCAACTTATCACCAATACCGTGGACTTACAGATCTGTGTCGTGTGTGTTCCTTATGTGCCTATGTTATTTGTGCCAGTTTTGTGTAGTGCCATGTTGTGTGGCACCACATTCTGCAATTATCCTTAATTTATAACCATGAGTGCTTGCACACACCGTCAGGTGGCTTGCGACATATTGCTGTAGATGAAGATGTACGTGCATGCAACCAAAAAATTAATACGTAATCTTACTTTTTCGAGGTGAAAGTCAAAACTTTACGACTAGCCACCGCAGAACGAATCGAGGTCCCCGTATCCAAGACTGCGGACATAATACAGTGCAGTGCAACACCGATTTGAATCTTCGTGACGAAAGAAATATTCATCAACTGTAGCTCGGAAGAAGGCAGAGTAGTAGTAGTACGCAGTTTCTGCGACACATTGCACTGTGTCCAAACCGACTCCTCTCCGTAGTGCGTCATGGTGTCTCCTAATATAACAATACTGTTGGGAACTACAAAGTGAACTATAATCTAGAATCCCCTATTAATGTATTCAAATTTCATAAAGGCTGGTTTCAGCACCACAGTGATTTACTCTATCGGAGGTGCCCTTCTACGACCTCCTAACTCACCTGTTCAGCAAGTTATGGGGAGATCTACAGTTTTAATTTGACTCCGAACTATGGTGGAACTTGACATTTTTCGAATCCACAAATCATTGCCACAGGTTAAAGAAGCGATAAATGACGGAAAAAATGCTTGCTAGGATCATATCTCGCGTCTCTCGATTTTTGTAGTCTGACATTTATCCACTAAGTGATCGAGTTATTTCCACTGTAATGACATAATAATCGCTTATAGTATTGTTGAAAGTAATGTCAGGTGTTACTGTAGAAATTGTACAATACATTTTCTCCTTGGGAGTTCCTCGTCAGCTTTCGTATGTCCTGCGCCAGTCGACGTGCACTGACAGCCCAGTTAAACAATACCGAGCAATTTTATTAGTAAGTACATGAACAAAAGCTCCCTCCTGGAGTAAGTTATTTACAAGAACTGTTTGTAGGCGTTCGTGGTAATCACTGATTCTATATGTGTTGTAAACGGACAGCTGGCCCCAATAACGGGTAAAGCTGAAGTCTGTGTTTACTCTGTAGAGGAACAGTTACACACATCGAACTTCATGAATATAATCGTGGTACCTTATGCCTAGATACCTGCTGTAGAATTGGTTGATTTGGGGGAGGGGACCAGACAGTGAGGTCATCGGTCCCATCGGATTAGGGAAGGACGGGGAAGAAAGGCGGCTGTGCCTTTTCAAGGAACCATCCCGCCATTTGCTTGAAGCGAGTTAGGGAAATCACGGAAAACTTTCATCAAGGATGGCCGGACGCGGGCTTAAACCGTCGTCCTCCCGAATGCGAGTCCAGTGTGCTAACCCCTGCGCCACCTCGCTCGGTAACTGTAGAATATACCATCTAACAATAACATAAAACGATACACGTCAGAATACAAGTTAACTGATGGATAACAAACATTATCTTTGTTTATTTTGAATTACATGTTCGTGAAGTCAACCATACTCGAAAATCAACATCTGTGTATCCATCCTTAGTGTCACATCTAATGGCTCAATTGTACCACTAAAGTTTTATCCGTCTATTTACTGGTTTGTAATTAAAGCCACTCACTGGTTGCAATTGGCAGCAAGACCTCTGGTTACAGCATTACTTCGCTCCATTATTCGGTATTGTGGAATTATAATTTCTTGATCACTGGCACTATACATAATTTCCTGTATTGTAAAATACTGTATTGCTTTCAATTGCGCCAAATAATAATTTCGTTCTCTTTTACTATGTCCTGGGTTTATATTACTTAGCCAACAACTTATTTTCGATACATGATTACTATTGTAAAAATTGAACATTATTCCTTGTGTCTGACATAACGTAGATCTATTAGAAAGTTTGTTACACCACAGTTCCTCATTTTTAGACAGTCATGATGTTATAAAATTCGTTGGCTAAGTAGTCCCATCTGACAGTGTTTTCCTGTAGCAATGACGCTATATAGCAGCCAGTTGTCTGACAATCGTAATATAAGTATGACCTTGTTCCCGTAGCTAGTACTGCGAGTAATACGCTCTATTTATATGGACTACGTAACTCTTACCAATGTCAACAACCTTTGGTTACAACACAAGTGCGGCAATATGAGCACTGAATATGTATATTATACATGCCTAACTTTGTAAATTATGTAACCATAACGACCTACTTTAGGTAAACCATAGCTTTATACCACCTACCAAGAAGTATACTTTTATATATCTTCATTTTTATTACGAGCTATTACATTTTTCAGTATGTACATGACAATAGAGATTCAGCTCAACAGATTATGAAGTTCTATAATATTTGGTTGGTGATAGACACTCAATAAATTAAAACTTTTATTGCTATGTATCATATAACGGAAACCTTTAATATGAATATATTTTGCTATTTTTCTCGTCATATGCCATTTCCTGTATTTCAGGTCCGACGACGGTTCGTCCATGAGCTGAAAGTAGTTAACAATAAAGGAATTTTGCAACCTTGAACTAGGATTTTTATCTAAACATTTTAACATAACAGATCACCTGTCTCTCCATTTGAGAATGTCAAGTAACAACGTAACATATATCACACCTAGGGTTTTATTTTCTTGCGAAAATGTTATTTTCTATACGTATATAACCACGTTTTTTCTAATGAACAATCAGACGATTACCGCAAGTGCTTTACATGATTGTAAGGATGACAGTCTCAATTACAAGGCTGTTGACAAAATTATTGTAAGGAAACCAGTTTTCCGATTTATTTTGTAGGTTACAACTCGAAAACGAGGTTCGTTCAGTTTTAATATGATAATTCTTAAAACAAGACCTTGTGACGCTTATGACAGACTTCACTGACAGTTTGATGATTCTGATAACAGTATTTATTTTAATAAATCAGAACGCCCCAGTAATAGTCCTAGCAAGGAATCAGTTGCAGCAGTGACATCTTTTAGTCCACTGCTACCTTAACTCCAGTCGAAACGTGTGCATGATAATCGTAATTTCAGTGATGGAATAAAACGGGTGGTTAGAATTTCAGAGACAGCGTTACAGCATAGCTGATTTACAAGATATCAGGCGCCAAAGATGAGCTAATGTAAAAATACTTAAGCCTAGATTGACAAAGAGGATACGGTAAAGTTGGTTTCAGAGGCGTTCTTGAGACAGTGCTGGAATGCCAAAAAAAGTTTAGAAAAATCTCAGCACTGCATTTGCTTTGTCGTTAAACATCTCCCACAACCGGTAAGACGCACTTGCAGCAGTGCGAGTAAGAGTAATTTGGAACCATCATAGGTGCCAACAACCTGAGTTACGAAAGGTCTCTTGTTTTTACGGCGTGTATGCTATGTGGCTTTAAGTTTGCAAGCTAACGACCGAACTCTTGTGGTTTTCAACTGAGGGCCGCAAAAACAGTGCAGCAAAGACTGTTATAACGGTCTCAACGATGCTCATTTTCAGCGGACACTGATATTTTCTCTTTTGCGCAGGCAGCTGCTGGACCGAGCGATGTGGCGAAATGTCTCACCCGTCTTTTCGAGGAGCGGTGAGCTAGCGTCGGCCCTGGTGTCCGTAGTTGCTGCGTAACTTTTAAGATATGGAAAATAAAATGATAGTAATACAATGAAAAGATAATTTGAAACTATATTGGAATGTGTGCTTCTACTACTTCTAATAATGATAATAATAATATAATAATAATAATAATAAAAACAGTAGAAGAAACAAAATTTATTTGCGGATGGACAAAGGTCAGATTTTATGACGCAAACGTCTTGTCTGCGTAATACCATGATGTGATCACGGTAAATAAATAAGTACAATTACTCTTTAACCTAACCCAAGCAACTGGGGTGGAAAACCGATGATGAAGGTAGGCATCCCAACTTACGTCATCTGACCCAGGTGCATATGATGTAAGATGGATTGCCTAACGTAAGGGGCATGGAATATTTTTCCGGCCAATGTGACACTGACGGAAAAAAAATCTCACCACCAAGAAGGAGATGTGCGACATAAACCAAAGTTGGTAGGCGTGTTCCTAGATCTGAAATATGATATCTGTTCAAATTCCGCGCCAGTCGCGCGAGAGTGGCGTTAATATTGCCACTATTAGAATGCAAACCAGCTTTGCTTTAAATATACTTTGTAACGGTCGTGAGCGTTAGTTAACTTTGAGACTGGATGTGGTGATCTGCTTTTAGTCAAAAACGTCTGTAAGGCGACAAAGACGCTACTACCAGCACCTCACTGAGTTTGAGCGATGTCGTCTAATAAGGCTACCAGAAGCTGGATGTTCCTTCTACGATACTGCAGAAAGACTTCGCAGGAGTGCAGATACTGTGGATGATTGCTGGCAACGGTTGTAACGTGAATGTACAGTCGCAAGAAGAGCCGGCTACGAACGGCGACGGGGCACTGACGAGGGGGAAAACCATGGTGTTCGGCGCACGTGCTTGGCGCATCGTACCCCATTTGCAGCAGCGATCTGAGCAGCAGTTGGCACCACAGTGACACAACGAACTGTTACAAGTCGGTTACTTCAAGGACAGCTCCGAAACATACTCCCTGTAGTGTCCATTAGAATGATCCCAAACCACCGCCATTTGCGACTTCAGCGAGAGCTAGTTGGAGAGCAGGGTAGAGGTCTTTCGTGTTTTCTGATGGAAGCTGGTTCTGCCTCGCTGCCAGTGATGGCTGTGTGTTTTGGTTAGAAGGAGGCCATTTGGGAGCCTCCAACCAACCTGGCTTCAAATGGCTCTGAGCACTATGGGACTCAACTGCTGAGGTCATTAGTCCCCTAGAACTTAGAACTAGTTAAACCTAACTAACCTAAGGACATCACAAACATCCATGCCCGAGGCAGGATTCGAACCTGCGACCGTAGCGGTCTTGCGGTTCCAGACTGCAGCGCCTTTAACCGCACGGCCACTTCGGCCGGCAAACGTAGCTCATCTGAAGGCACGCACTGTGCAATGCAGTCTGAAGTGACCCTGAGACACTCCGATCTATAATGAAACATGATGTTTCTCGCCGGCCGAAGTGGGACTAATGACCTCAGCAGTTGAGTCCCATAGTGCTCAGAGCCATTTGAACCATGATGTTTCTCGATTTCGACTTGTGTTAGAAATGATGGACAGCATAAATATGTCTTGCGCCAGTCTCGCGACAGCCGTTTTTGGCCTTAGACAATAAACGATTTTTCCCATCCGATGTGGTACGACCTTGCCGTGGTGGACGGGCTTATCTAACTAACGGTGCCACAGCTGTCGAAAGACAAAATTGGGCTGTGATGCACACTGCACAGTATGGCTGGTTTACTGTGCAACTCACACTACAGCGTCGGCCGAGCGGTTATAGGCGCTACAGTCTGGAACCGCGCGACCGCTGCGGTCGCAGGTTCGAATCCTGCCTCGGGCATGGATTTGTGTGACGTCCTTAGGTTAGTTAGGCTTAAGTAGTTCTAAGTCTAGGGGACTGATGACCTCAGATGTTGTCCCATAGTGCTTAGAACCATTTGAACCATTTTGAACCACACTACAGCCGTCGTTTTGCGAGTTATCTGTCATTTGTAGCCAAACCCATTTATAACACTTACAGCGCCGTCTAGCAGGGAAATTTTCGCTAAATTTCTTTTGTTTCCATAACATTTCGTTCAAATTTGAAGTCGTTCTAAAGAGAGTTTCTTTTTTTACAGCGTTCTGATACTGGAACTTACAATCATCCTGTACTTTGCAAGTATTTAAGAAATTTCTGTGGCACCTGTTTATCCACTACCCATACATTTCAGTACAATGCAACACTCCACCTTGCCCGCGTGAGAATGCAAGGGGAATACAGAAAAGCACACAGTTTGGACCTGTATAGCACGGCGACTCCATTACAGCACCACGTGAAATGTCTGAATTAAGTGCAAGTGTAGGCGACATGCTGCCTTAAAATAGAATCAGACTTCATTGCCACGAGCCATTTGTTCGATATATCCCTAACTCTGACTTCCACTACAGTTTTCGAGCTCCAGAGCTTCCTTTCGTACAATTATTTCCTGACTCATATCACATGCGTATCATCCTGTTCCTTCTTCTTGTCAGTGTTTTCTATATACTCCTTTCCTCGCCGATTCTGCGCAAAGCGTCCTCATCCCTTACTTTATCAGTCCAAGTAATTTTCAATATTCGTCTGTAGCACCACATCTCAAATGCTCTGATTCTCTTCTGTACCAGTCTTCCCACAGTCGATCTTTCACTACCACACAGTGCTGTGCTCCGGACGTACATTCTTGAAATTTCTTCCTAAAATTAATGCCGACATGATATTAGCAGACTTCTTTTGCCCACGAAAGCACTCTTTGTCTGTGCTAGTCTGTCTGCTTCGTTCGTTGTGTTACTTTGCTTCCGACGTAGCAGAATTCCTTCACTTCGACAACACTGTAGTCCCTAATTTGGATGTTAACTTCTTTGCTTATCTTATTTCTATTACTCCCCATTACATTCGTATTTCTTTGGTTTACTCTACTGTTCATGCCATTCAGTATGTCTTGCAATTCTCACTTACAGTGAGTGTAGCAATGTCATCAGTGTTTCTTATCATTCTTAAACTTTGTCCGTGAATTTTAATTTCAGTCCGGAAGGTTTCTTTTATTTCCGTTATTACTCCTTTGACGGACAGGGCAGAAAGTCTTAAGTCTGCATGTCCGTCTTACATATTTTTAAGTCGAGCACTTCTCTGATGGACTACCATTTTCAGTGTTCCTTGTTGGTTCTTGTATATATTGGACAAGGGTCACTCCAAAACCAATGTATAACTTTTTTTTTCTTAAAATATTAAACTTTCGTTCTACATCTTTCTTATTCGCGGAGGTCACAAAAACATTCTTCACACTTGTGTTCAGATTTAATTCAACCCTTTTCTCGCAAGTCGCGCTGTCGTAGCACTCCAGGTAGAGGGTTGCTGCACTTCGTGTTCGTCTGAAGCAAAGGTTGTAAGAAAACAGACAGTGACAAACATTGACAAAAGACTGAAGAAGGTGTATGAGGATGACGCTGTTCATTTTAGTACTGATACTCATCGAGCAAGTAGATTATCTGGTGGAACTTGACATGCCAGTACTCGGGACGTCTCGCGCAGCGGCAGACCAACGACTGCACAGACTGTTCAAATGGTTCAAATGGCTCTGAGACTTAGAACTACTTAAACCGAACTAACCTAAGGACACCATACACATCCATGGACGAGGCAGGATTCGAGCCTGCGACCGTAGCAGCAACGCGGTTCCGGACTGAAGCGCCTAGAACCGCTCGGCCACAGCAGCCGGCGCACAGACTGTGGACAGCATGCCACACGGAATGACTACCAGTTATGACGCTTATGTCGCTATCTTAAAACTCTTAATGTTCGAATGTGTCACGTTCGACAACAAAAACACCATGTTTGGCTGGTGCATTATAACGCCCGGCGACTTGCCAGTGAGGAAACCACCATCGACATTACAAAGCTTAGGTGGACAACATTGAAAGACCCAACACTACAGTTCTGATCTCTACCGTGTGATCTCCGCCCCAGTTGTAAACTTAAGGAATCCCTTCGCGGAACGAGATTTGAAGACGGTGACTCCATCGTGAAGGCAGCTGACCAGAAACCTGGTCCTGACAAGGGAACCTCCCCATCGCACCCCCCTCAAATTTAGCTATAAGTTGGCACAGTGGATAGGCCTTGAAAAACTGAACACAGATCAATCGAAAAAACAGGAAGAAGTTGTGTGGAACTATGAAAAAATAAGCAAAATATACAAATTGAGTGGTCCATGCGCAAGATATGCAACATCAAGGATCGTGTGAGCTCGGGAGCGCCGTGGTCCCGTGGTTAGCGTGAGCAGCTGCGGAACGAGAGGTCCTTGGTTTAAGTCTTCCGTCGAGTGAAAAGTTAAATATTTTATTTTCAGACAATTATTATCTGTCCGTCCGTCCGTTCGATGCGAGGTAACTACGCCGTAGTATGAGGACGCTACACCTAAACAAACATAGAAACACACGACGTCAGTCAACTACAACGCACGGAAGAGAGAGTATTCCTGCATTCATTTGTTGCAGTTTATGTGACAAACTCTTATGTTTTCATAACTTTTTTGGGAGTGATTATCACATGCACAAGAAAACCTAAATCGGACAAGGTAGAAGAATCTTTTTACCCATTCGCCGGGAAGTGTACAAGTTAGGTGGGTCGACAACATATTCCTGTCATGTGACGCACATGCCGTCACCAGTGTCGTATAGAATATATCAGACGTGTTTTCCTGTGGAGGAATCGGTTGACCTATGATCTTGCGATCAAATGTTTTCGGTTCCCATTGGAGAGGCACGTCCTTTCATCTACTAATCGCACGGTTTTGCGGTGCGGTCGCAAAACACAGACACTAAACTTATTACAGTGAACAGAGACGTCAATGAACGAAACGAACGGACACATCATAACTTTGCGAAAATAAAGAAAGTAAACTTTTCACGCGAGGGAAGACTTGAACCAAGGTCCTCTCGTTCCGCAGCTGATCACGCTAACCACGGGGCCACGGCGCTCCTGAGCTCACACTATCCTTGATGTTGCCTATCTTGCGCATGGATCACTCAGTTTGTATATTTTGCTTATTTTTTTCATAGTTCCACACAACTTCTTCCTGTTTTTTCGATTGATCTGTGTTCAGTTTCTCAAGGCCTATCCACTGTGCCAACTTATAACTAAAGCTGAGGGGGGGGGGGGGGGGGCTGCGATGGGGAGGTTCCCTTGTGAGTGCCGTCACGGAGGTATTCGGGGCCTAGTTCTTTGGTGGCGCGCAAGGCATTTCAAAGGGACGGAGATTATATGGAAAAACTGGCCAAGTGCGAGTAGCTCTCCCGTTCTAAGGGTTCTGCACGAACTTAATTATGCACATGGATAGTTCATCCGTCCTGGTAATCGAGAATCTCGACGTTTCACCTCTAATCGATATCGATATTGGCAAGATATCAGTCCCAGGAATTCCAAGACTGTCAAGAATCTCTTTCAAGTTTTAATTTAAATTTTTTGCGTAATTTCGCATTTGCTACTGCAGTTCCTAAGAAAAAGAGATTGGCAGTCAGATAACAAATCATAAAAGATGTATTCCTTCTTGTCGTTTTCCCATACTTTTACTGTGAAACCTTGATACTCGACAAATTTCATGATTCTAGGTCAGCGGGAAGTACCCTCTAGGTTTTGATGAGTGAGTTTGCGAGTATCAAAATATGTGACATTAATGGCCGCATCTTTTAAATAAATTCACTCAGAACCTTACATTTACTACCCAGCCAAATGATTATAGACCTTAGTATGTAACAAATTTGGACTCGATACGTCTATCCCTTCCCCATAATAAAAAAGGGGTCTTAACTGGCGGACAACAAATCCATCCTATAAGTGTTCCGTTTTCACCGATTTAGGTACAGAACCACAAATACGGCACTTCTTCCCTCGATAACTTAGCAGTGTACTGAAAAAATATCTAAGGAATGCAAAATATACTTCATGTTTAAAAAACATTGCGCATATGTTTTGGAGTGATGTTCGTGTGCTCTTATTACCCCCTAAGCTTATCCGTACACGCCATGAAAGTTTTAAATGTTAGAAGAGCGGATCTATATGAAGGAGAAGTAACGAATTCAACTGAGAGAAGCTGACATTAAAGGTCGGAAGGGAGGTGTGCCAAGCACATGTCCTTCCACGGTGCCGTCCGATGACGTCACTGGCAGAGGATGTCGCGGCGTATGCAGAAAGACTAGCGTTTAAACGTCCCCACGCGATGACGTCATCAGAGACGGAGAAGCAGCTCGCATTACAGGTAGGATGGGGGAGGGAATCGTCCCAGCTTTTGGCCTAACTGGTTTAGAAAAAACGACGGGTAATCTAAATCCGCAAGGTCGAACGGAGACTTTGATCTCGTCCTCTCGAATGCGTGTTTAGTGCAGTCACGCTCTGTTTATGAGACGGTGACTGGGAAGCGGACGAGTCCTGACCGCGGTGACAGTGGGTCGTCGCAAAAGATACGGTAGCTCTTGTCAACAGAGAGAGGGACCAGCGACAAAGGAGAGTGCGGGTAGACTAGAAGGGCGCGTGGCAGCAGCTACTGTGCGGCCTTTCTGTGCAGACCGCAGAGTGCAGACGACGCGGCCGTGGCCTTTCGCGGCGGGCGTGAAGTTTCTGACAGCAGAGCCGCCGCCCTCGTAGTCCCCAGAGGCGCCTCGACAGCAAGTGTAGGCGGCACGAGCGAGGCACCCCGCCACGGCTGTTTACGTCCGTATACAGCACAGTGGCTGCAACACGGTCAACTTCCGCCACAGGCTCCAGCAAGCTGCGTATTACATTCGCAACCTGCCTTCTGCTGTACGCTACATCTTAGAAGAGTGTATCCACTATGACCTTGTGGGAAAAGTCCATTACAATCAAAAACACGCTGTAAAATACCACGTATGATAATTACTTTACCTTAGATGACGATCGGTTTGGTTTTAGGGGAGAGTAAAGGCACCAGTTTGTATATCAAAGACTCACAATACAGGAGAACTACTACATACAAAAAGCAATAATACAAGAAAAGAGAGCCCTGAATGAAAATACAACACTATGCAACAAAACACTCAATGAACTATACAAAGCCGGCCGGAATGGCCGTGCGGTTCTAGGCGCTACAGTCTGGAACCGAGCGACCGCTACGGTCGCAGGTTCGAATCCTGCCTCGGGCATGGATGTGTGTGATGTCCTTAGGTTAGTTAGGTTTAATTAGTTCTAAGTTCTAGGCGACTGATGACCTCAGAAGTTAAGTCGCATAGTGCTCAGAGCCATTTGGACCATTTTTTTTAACTATACAAAGGCAACTTCCCACATAAAACATAACAATCAAACATTCTCATATATCGAAAAACTTCTGTTTTTTTGGTTCCCCTGCCCGCCCTTCACAGCTCTCTCTCTTTCTTTCTTTCTTTCTCTCTCTCTTATTCGGCACACACACACACACACACACACACACACACACACACACATATTACATACATTCTGCCGTCTCCCTGCAGCCACACCACACTAGTTCTGACGAAACATTCAAAATTAGCGCTACAACAAATAAAAGACCAACAATGAACAAGTGGGCGGCGACAACTACGTAACACCTCGCACTGAGCGCGAAGTCGTTAAGTGTCTCCTCAGAACACGTTTCGCCACATTTTGTGAAAGTACATCTGAGGTGAACTAGTGAGCGAAAATCTTGTGAAAAACTGTGTGGAAACAGTTCACTGAGCAGCAGTTGATCGACACGTCAACCAGAGACGAGCAACAGAACGAAACATGATCGACACATCAACGAGAGACGCACAACAGGACGAAAAATAAACTCTACCTAAGAAACAGCTCTTCACAAATACACAGTAAATTTCTTCATAGCTAGTTTGCAGATGACATGCTGTAAAAAATAAATAAAAATAAAAAAAACGACTGAAAAGGCCACAAAAACCGATGTATAATAGTGCAGTTCATTTAGCGATGTAATTTTAAGGTGAGCGACTAACTAAAACAAAGCAACGTGCACGTATCGTAATTCTTAGGCCTACAATAGATAAATTATTATAAATCTGATATTGTTCATTACATAAATAAAAATTTGACCCACAGAACATGACACATACGTGTCGAAACATGTCTGGATAAATATGAAAATAAAAAAAAATAAATAAATTGTGTTTGCATAAGGACGATTTTCAAAACAACCCAATTTTTAAATCGCAAACACGGAGAAACATCAAGAGGAGCTTGAAACCTTAGTAAAATGAGACCAGAGTGTCAGTTCTGACGTTGCGCTTGATAATGCAAGCAAAACTGAAGAAAAACAGCCACGCTCATAGGATTTGTCGACTTGGAAAAACATTCGACAATGTAAAATTGAGGACGAGTTTCGAAATTCTGATAAAAACAGGAGTAAGCTACAAATAAAGACGAGTAATGAGTAATATGGATAAGAAACAAGAGAGAACAATAAGAGTGAAAGACTAAGAACACAAAGCTCCGATTAAACAAGGTGTAAGACAGGGATGTAGTCTTTTGCCCCTACTATTCAAAAGCAATGACGGAAATAAAAGAAACGTTCGACAGTGGAACTAAAATTCAAGCGGAAAGGATATTAATGATAAGATTAGCTGATGATATTGCTACTCTCAGTGAAAGTGCAGAAGAATTAGGATCTGTTGAAAGAAATGAACAGTCTAACGAGTGTGTAATAAGGATTGAGAGTAAAACGGAAAAGTAAAGGGTAACAATTATTGAGCCGTATGGAAAAAAGGTAAATTAGTTGCAAACTACAGCGTGCACACAGTTTATTCAACGTGTAAACGTCACTACAGATATTCGGATCTAGGTTATGACATGTTCGATATGCCTGTCATCATTGGCAATGATGTGGCGCAGAAAAATAGCGAAGTTCTTCACGAGCCGCTGAACTGTTGGAACATCGATGCTGTCGATTACATCTTCAATGGCTGTTTTCAGCTCAGCAATGGTTTTGATGTTATTGCTGTACACCCTGTCTTTAATACAGTCTCACAAAAAGTAGTTGCATGCATCCAGACCCGGAGAATATGGCGACCAATCGAGGCCCTTGCCAGAATGTGGCCTCCAAAGTGCTCCTCCAGGACACCAGACATTCTCCTGCTTGATGGAGTCTAGCTCCGTCTCGCATAAACCACATCTTGTCGAAATCAGGGTCACTTTGGATAATGGGGCTGAAAACATCTTCCAAAACCTTCACGTACCGTTCGGTAGCCACCGTGTCATCAAGGAATACCGTACCGATTATTCCGTGACTGGACACTGCACACCACACTGTCACCCATTGAGGGTGAAGAGACTTCTCGATCGCGAAACGCGGATTCTCAGTCCCTCAAATGCTTCAATTTTGCTTACTGATGTGGGATTCTTTGCTAAACCACACCATGCATGCGCATACTAATTCCCATCATGCCACGCGGCCAACCGTGCAGTTTGAACACCCTAACGCAAACCGTTCAGAAATAATGACGATTTTATTTCATATAGTTCAATAACTGTCACCTTGTGCAAAAGTAATTAGAAGCAGAAGAAATGAGAATAGCGAGAAACATAACTTCAAAATTGGTGATACCGAAGTAGACAAAGTTAAAGAATTCTCCTACCTTGGAAGCGTAATGATACGAGACGGACGAAGCAAAGAGGTCACAAAAAGCAGACTACCACACGCAAAGAGGGCATTGCTGGCCAGGAGAAGTCTACTGGTACCAAACACAAGCCTTAATTTCGGTAAGACATCTCTGAGAATGTACGTTTGGAGTACAGCATAGTGACACATGGACTGTGGGAAAACCGGAACAGAAGAGAACCGAAGCGTTTGATGTAGTGCTATATAAGAATGTTGAGAATTAGGTGGACTGTTAAGGAAAGGAATGAGGAGGTTGTCTGGAGAATCGGCGAAGAAAGGAACATATCGAAAACACCGACAAGATGAAGGGACAGGAAAATACGACGTGTGTTAAGACATCAGGCAATAAGTTCCATGGCACTAGATTGAACTATAGAGAGTAAAAACTACAGGGGAAGAGAGACTTGATATACACCCACAAAACAATTAAGGAGATAGATTGCCAGTGCTACTCTGAGATGAAGAGGCTGGCACCGGAAAGGAATTCATGGCGATCCGCATCAAACCAATCAGAAGACTGATGACTCAAAAACAGTCATTTCCAAGTTGTCCGTCCAGCTTGTGTAGCGACATTCTACGGTGTTCTTTGACATGCATACCCTCGTATTGCATCCCTTTTAATCTTTTCATTTCAAACATCCTTCGGCACGTTAAAGATAATTCAGCTAGAAGAAGAATCTTACGGCACGTGTGGCAACCATATTTTCACCTTGTTAGCCCCCGAGATAAGCATATCAGCAACTTTTTTTTTCTAAATTGGACTATTCTGTTATTCGGATACATAATATAAATGTCATTTCAACAGTATAACTACTGATTACGGAGAACAAGAAAGTATCAGATAAGAAAGCTTTTTAAAATGGATGTTTTGTCGACATACCGAAAGACGGCACCTGGAAAATTATGTTTCTCTGAGTCGAAATACGAGTCGCTGAGATAAAACACCCATGACACTTTGACTTTGAATGATGTACAACAGAAATACCGTCTATGTACATCAAGTTCGTTGTGAGGTACATCGAAGTTTATCTACAGCTCACTGATTATGAGCCTCCAGCCCGATGCAGGAAAAATGAGTTAGCGACTCACTTTTAACAAATCTCTTATTTGTAATTATGTCGCAGCGATGGGAAAACGCTTTATTTGCGGTGACTAGTTTCGGGTATGACGTCCATTATCAAACCAACGCCTTCATCGTTAAGTATTGACAATTAATCGGTAATAGTGAGTAACATGCACAAACTCATCTACAGTGTACTACCAGTGATTCTTGCTGAACAGCACTGTTTGGTAAGAAGCATTGATAATACACTGAGATTGTACATATTACTCATGACTGCCTATTGCATCTGCAAATAACCACAAACGGCAGTAAAGAGTAAAGTGTATAAACTCACCTACAATGTATTATCAATGCTTATTGAATACACTGTACATACGTTTGTACATGTGAGTCATGACTGCCGATTGTGGCTATTACACTGTACATAAGTTTGTACATGTGAGTCATGACTGCCGATTGTGGCTATCTGCAAATGTACGTTGGTTCAAATGGCTCTGAACACTATGAGACTTAACGTCTGTGGTCATCAGTCCCCTAGAACTTAGAACTACTTAAACCTAACTAACCTAAGGACATCACACACATCCATGCCCGAGGCAGGATTCGAACCTGCGACCGTAGCAGTCGCGCGGTTCCGGACTGAGGGCCTAGAACCGCTAGACCACCGCGGCCGGCCAAATGTACGTGTCAATACTTAACGACGAAGGCGGTGATTTGATAACGTGATTTGATAACGGACATCTTCGAAACTATTCGCCACAAATAAGGGATTTTTGTTCACCGGATGTCAGACAGAATTACAAATAATAGTTTTAACACATTACATTGGTTGATCGAATAGAGAACTAAATAATATCTCCAGCTTCAGAAGACCGGTAATCACATATCTACTAACGCGACAACAAGATTACCATTGTCCCTGTACGCACTTGTTACCCTTGTACCTCCCTCTTTCCAATCTGATCTTCCTCATTCCCCGTATTCTTAGCCGAGGTACGCAGTCTCGTTCAGTTTCCTTTTCCCGGAACTCACTACATCAGATTACATCTATTTCGTAGATCTATAATTTCTTCTTTTATCTACCATTATAGTTATTAATGCCACAATTATTGTCATTATTATTATTACCATTATCTTTATCATCGGCTGCAGCTGCAGTTAACATTGTTAGTTAACGGACAGTATAATTTACTCACACCGCCTCTTCAGACGTTCAAATCATTTTAATACTAGTTGTCATACTGCAATTATTTTCTTGTGTATCTATGATGCAGCAGATACTGTATGCGTGGAACTCTGGTCCGATGTAAGAGTCCCCAGTCATATCATGTTACATAAATAAACAAGTGGCACCTACTACCTAGAATATGATGTTGGTTCCTGTTGTCCCCATTCCCACACGCCACATGATTTAAACAGAAGTATGATCGACCCGCATACATTGTAACATGTGCCCCAGAAAGTTGATATACGGGGTGTTACAAAAAGGTACGGCCAAACTCTCAGGAAACATTCCTCACACACAGATAAAGAAAAGATGTTATGTGGACATGTGTCCGGAAACGCTTAATTTCCATGTTAGAGCTCATTTTAGTTTCGTCAGTATGTACTGTACTTCCTCGATTCACCTACCTGTGCTGCTAGAACATGCGCCTTTACAAGTACGACACAACATGTGGTTCATGCACGATGGAGCTCCTGCACATTTCAGTCGAAGTTTTCGTACGCATCTCAACAACAGATTCGGTGACCGATGGATTGGTAGAGGCGGACCAATTCCATGGCCTCCACGCTTTCCTGACCTCAACCATCTTGACTTTCATTTATGGGGGCATTTGAAAGCTCTTGTCTACGCAACCCCGGTACCAAATGTAGAGACTCTTCGTGCTCGTATTGTGGACGGCTGTGATACAATACGCCATTCTCCAGGGCTGCATCAGCGCATCAGGGATTCCATGCGACGGAGGGTGGATGCATGTATCCTCGCTAACGGAGGACATTTTGAACATTTCCTGTAACAAAGTGTTTGAAGTCACGCTGGTACGTTCTGTTGCTGTGTGTTTCCATTCCATGATTAATGTGATTTGAAGAGAAGTAATAAAATGAGCTCTAACATGGAAAGTAAGCGTTTCCGGACACATGTCCACATAACCTATTTTCTTTCTTTGTGGGTGAGAAATGTTTCCTGAAAGTTTGGCCGTACCTTTTTGTAACACCCTGTATAAATTGTGAATCAATGTGGCCGATGGAGGATTCCACTCTGTTCCACATGAATACGTGTCCGGTGTTGTAAGCTCCGCACAAACTCGCTGCGTCAGATATAATAGCTGCCCATATGTATAAAAATCTGTGTGAAGTTAATACTCTCGAACTGCAATTCTCCCTTTCTGAATCAAATTTCTTGTTATTTTTGTATTTGTTAGACTGTAGCTGCCTGCTCTAAAAATCCGTTTTCCTCACAAAGAGAGCGTTCCTAATTTCTTGTGTTTTTTAAAGTCATAACTTCAGTAACATTCATTCCTCTAGGTATTATACGAGGTGCATTCAAGTTCTAAGGCCTCCGATTTTTTTCTAATTAACTACTCACCCGAAATCGATGAAATTGGCGTTACTTCTCGACGTAATCGCCCTGCAGACGTACACATTTTTCACAACGCTGACGCCATGATTCCATGGCAGCGGTGAAGGCTTCTTTAGGAGTCTGTTTTGACCACTGGAAAATTGCTGAGGCAATAGCAGCACGGCTGGTGAATGTGCGGCCACGGAGAGTGTCTTTCATTGTTGGATAAAGCCAAAAGTCACTAGGAGCCAGGTCAGGTGAGTAGGGAGCATGAGGAATCACTTCAAAGTTGTTATCACGAAGAAACTGTTGCGTAACGTTAGCTCGATGTGCGGGTGCGTTGTCTTGGTGAAACAGCACACGCGCAGCCCTTCCCGGACGTTTTTGTTGCAGTGCAGGAAGGAATTTGTTCTTCAAAACATTTTAGTAGGATGCACCTGTTACTGTAGTGCCCTTTGGAACGCAATCGGTAAAGATTACGCCCTCGCTGTCCCAGAACATGGACACCATTTTTTCAGCACTGGCGGTTACCCGAAATTTTTTTGGTGGCGGTGAATCTGTGTTCTTCCATTGAGCTGACTGGCGCTTTGTTTCTGGATTGAAAAATGGCATCCACGTCTCATCCATTGTCACAACCGACGAAAAGAAAGTCCCATTCGTGCTGTCGTTGCGCGTCAACATTGCTTGGCAACATGCCACACGGGCAGCCATGTGGTCGTCCGTCAGCATTCGTGGAACCCACCTGGATGACACTTTTCGCATTTTCAGGTCGTCATGCAGGATTGTGTCCACAGAACCCACAGAAATGCCAACTCTGGAGGCGATCTGTTCAACAGTCATTCGGCGATCCCCCAAAACAATTCTCTCCACTTTCTCGATCATGTCGTCAGACCGAGGTTGTTTCGGTTTGTTGTCACACGATGTTCTGCCTTCATTAAACTGTCGCACCCACAAACACATGTTCAACACATCCATAACTCCATCACCACATGTCTCCTTCAACTGTCGATGAATTTCAATTGTTCACACCACGCAAATTCAGAGAACGAATGATTGCACGCTGTTCAAGTAAGGAAAAGTCGCCATTTGATTTAAAACAGTTCTCATTCTCGCCGCTGGCGGTAAAATTCCATCTGCCGTCGGTGCTGCCATCTCTGGGACGTATTGACAATGAACGCGGCCTCATATTAAAACAATGCGTATGTTTCTATCTCTTTCCACTCCGGAGAAAAAAAATCAGAGGCCTTAGAACTTGAATGCACCTCGTATATTGTATTATATATAATTCGGGAGACTAAATTATTCTGTCCTCAAGTCGTACAATGATACATGGCACTGACGTTTTCATTTTGTGTCGATGCAAAATACATGCCACATTTGTTTTTCAAAATACAAAGTGAGAAGAACACAAACTCTAGCGTTAGTAAAAAGCCGTTCAAAAATACTTTTCAATCAGCTCTCGTTTTAAGGTGCCTTAACAAAGAGTAGACCGGTTATTGAATGAACATTTGTGTTAGGTCGTTAGTTATAAAACATTATTTACATTACTCTCAAATGGCTGATATACATGGTAAGGTGGACACTTCAAGCACTGAAAACAGTAAGTAATGTGTTTCTGTAAGAAAAGACTAATCAGTCACTGTTACACAGAGAATCAGACAGTTTAAGTAAAGTATGCGTATATCTGCCTATGTCTACAAAGAATGCATCTGATTGTGCTGAATTTGTTTATTGTTGCTTATTATGGGGACAATCTACGGAGCAGACAAAGCGCTAATAATCACATTCAGATGAAAAATGAGTCTGCTGAGACTGCAATATACTGACTAAAACATTTTAACTTCCTCTCTGTGGCATATTGATAGAACACACAGCGTCGGCAACTCACTGTTAAATTTGTAGTTTCACATAACAGTTCAAAACGGGTACCCACGAAGCTGTAGAGGTTTCCACAATGTCGCTGCACTTACCTGCAACAGAGAGAAAAGAAATATATAATTTCCTTTCACAGCTTTAGTACAAGGAATACCTTGTTATTCACAAAAAATAGAATAAAATGCAAAGAATTGGGTGGTGTATTTCAGTACTACCGAACCAGTACGTAAAAGTCTTATTTGCAAGTAAATTACACCAGGAATTAGGAAAGAGATACTAGTCTACAATAAGACTGATGGTAATAAATAATTGGAAATTACTTTGACTGTGAATTGGCATTTAAACTTTTATCATCTGTCTGCGGTCTACCAAAATATAAGCTCCTTTACTGAGTCAAATGACATTAATTGAAATTAAGTGATATGGCAATGGAGACCTTTTCAAATTATGATTACAATAATGTTTTTGGATGCACATAGTTTTAATGTCAAAACAGCTCCCAAAATGTTCAACCACAACAAGTCAGAAACTGCATTTAAAATCATTTTGCTTCACTTTAACATTTAATTTTTTTCATGAAAGAGGTCTCATAGAACGATCTGACATTTTAAATTCTGGATTCGTTTTTAGAATACACTAGTTACTGACGTGATCTGCAAGGAAACTACAGCACTGATTAGTGCTGTGTTCTGGCTACATAACTGTTTAAACTTGTTACAACGAGCAGATTTGAATACCCATTATGTTAACATAATCTACACATTTTACAGCCAAATATTTGGTTTAGTTGAGTTGCCGATTTCGTAGCTAGTTCAGAAATCTTACACACTTAGACGTCTCCACATACAGCATGAGCAAAATGAAAGTGGTGTGGGAAATATTTCATGCATCTCAAGATAAGCAACCCAACTTGCATCATCCGGACCCGGGACAGATGATGTAGAGGCAGAGGATAGAACAGAGAAGAGGGGGGGGGGGGAAGAAATGGGCATAGAGAGGGGAGAAGGAGGAGATGGGCAGAGAGAGAGAGAAGGAGGAGGGAGATGGAGAGAGAGGGGGAGAAAGAGATGCACAGAGATGGGGCGGATGTGTTGATGGACAGAGGGAGGGCGGGGGACGAAGGAGGAGGCGATGGACAAAGAGACGGGGAGGAGGAGATGGAGAGAAAGGGGGGGTGGGTGGAGAAGAAGACTCGGACATATATCCAGTTCCCATGCATACTTAGATGAAGCTACTACTGAACAAATATAAGTGTAACTGACGGGAGATTTTCTACCCTACCCTTCTTTGAATCAACCGTCACAGCGATAGCACCGACTCCGGATAATGTAAAGTCACTTTGTGGTGTCACCGCCAGACACCACACTTGCTAGGTGGTAGCTTAAATCGGCCGCGGTCCATTAGTACATGTCGGAGCCGCGTGTCGCCACTGCCAGGATCGCAGACCGAGCGCCACCACAAGGCAGGTCTCGAGAGACTGACTAGCACTCGCCCCAGTTGTACGACGACTTTGCTAGCGACTACACTGACGAAGCCTTTCTCTCATTTGCCGAGAGACAGTTAGAATAGTCTTCAGCTAAGTCCATGGCTACGACCTAGCAAGGCGCCATTAGTTACTTCATGAATCTAAAGAGTCTCACTTGTATCATCAAGAATGCTGTATACCAAAGGACGATATAAAAGTTAAGTGTTCTAGTAGCTACGTTCTTTTCTTTATCACATTCATCACGTATCCTGTTCCAGACTTCGCGCCAGTCGGCGTGTGTGTACGTGTGCCCTTTCGGCTACCCGTCTCTGTGGACTGGCTGCCTTGTCAGTCCACTACACACTTTGCAAATGAGCCGTGCAGCAAATATACCTTTAGAGTAGCGGTACCAAACGGCATCTACCTGGAGCGAACAGAGTGACTGGACGACAGATTCGTTGTTCTGCCCGAGTCTGTGTCCTCGATACTGTGCATTTAGTTCAGGTATGTTACGAAGGCTTCGCAAGTTTTTCAAAGCATTTGGATTCTTGGAGAGAAAAAAGGAACAGTCCATACAGAAAGTGAAATTTAAGCTAAATAACACACGGTGTCATAATATAACCCACATTTTTAAAAATAGTGGATATGGAAAAATCTTCTGATAATGTAGACTGAAATTCACTCTTTAAAATTCTGAAGTTATTGGGGCTAAAATACAAGGAGAGGTGTGAAAGGCTATCTACAACTTGTGTGGAGACTATAATGCAGTTGCGAGAATCGAAGGTTATGAAACGGGCATAGTTGGGAATGGGGTGAGATAAAGTTGTATTTTGTCTGTATATTGAGCAAGTAGTATAGTAAAAAAAAGTGGAAATCTGGAAAAGTAATTGAAGTTCATGGAGAAAAAATAAAAAGTGCGAGTAGGAGAAACTCAACGATTTTTACCTGTTTTCGATATTGATAGTGGCAAGATATCGGTCCCAAGAATTCCAAGATCTTATCGAAATCTCTACAGTCGTTCCTCAGACTGGCCTGGTATACAAAAAGAAGCGAGCAATGGATTTCACTTTATATATGTGGATATAGAAGAGTCAATAAAATATTTTTATTTGCTTACGAAAACAGAACACAACTACATTTTATGTTTGCGTCCAGTAACGTTCAGTTATTTTGACAGATCATGAGTGCAATGTACGTTCTGATAAAAAAAAGATATTTTTTATGTGATATAATTACAGTTCAATAAATTTCTTTTTTTTTGCTTCACTTATACTGTGAAACCTTGCTTCTTGCCAAATGTCATGATTCTACGTCGACGGGAAGTACCCTATACGTTTTGATGAGTGAGGTTTAGAGTATCACAATATATGACATAAATGGACCTATCTTTTGGCTGCATTTAGTTAGAAGCTTAAAATTTTTCCACTGCCAAGGGACCATACACCTTAGTATGTCATATAAATTTGAATTTTATACGTCAACCTTTTGAAGAGGAAAAGGGTCTTAACGGACGGACGGACAGACAGACAGACAGACGGACACAAAATGACAAAAAATATTTTTTGTGTTTTGCAATTAGAAATTAACCATTTACGGATTTTTTCCTGTCCTTGTACTGTGAAACCTCACTTTCTGCCAAATTTCGTGATTCTAGATCAACGAGACGTACCCTGTTGGGTTCGATGACTTTTCGAGTATCAAAATATGCGACATAAATTTTTACTCAACAGACCATAGATCTTAATACGTGATATAAATGTGAACATGGTACGTCAGCCAGTACGTGAGACAAAGGATTCTTAACAGTCGAAGAGACAGGCTGGCGGGCCGGACGGACGTACGGACAAGAAAGATATTTTGTTTTTACAAGTTGAGGTACGGAACCCAAAAAAAAATTACAGGTTGCCAATGACGTTGCAATTCTGTCAGAATTGACAAAAAATTTGGAAGGTCAATTGATAAAAACCAAACGGATAGTTATCCATGATGTAAGTTCAACACCGACAAAAGTAAAACAACGAAGGTAGGAGAGTTAAATCAGGGTATGGTATGCTACGACGCGTCCTGAGACTTCGAGGAATACCTATTTTGATAATGGAGGTGTGTGTGTGTGTTCAAAATGGCTCTGAGCACTATGGGACTTAACATCTGAGGTCATCAGTCCCCTAGACTTAGAACTACTGAAACCTAAGTAACCTAAGGACACCACACAAATCCAAGCCCGACGCAGGATTGGAACGCGCGACCGCTCGGCCACAGCGGCCGGCTGTGTGTGTGTCTGTGTGTGTGTGAGAGAGAGAGAGAGAGAAGGCGGCAGGGGGGCGGGGGTGAGAGGAGCGTAAAATTTGTGGAGAGAGATGAAGGTTCAAATGGTTGAAATAGCTCTGAGCACTATGGGACTTAGCATCTGAGGTCATCAGTCCCCCAGAACTTGGAACTACTTAAACCTAACTAACCTAAGGACATCACACACATCCATGTCCGAGGCAGGATTCGAACCTGCGACCGTAGCAGCCGCGCGGTTCCAGACTGTAGCGCCTAGAACCGCTCGGCCACTCCGGCCGGCAGAGATCAAGGCTTTACTACATTAAGGAGGTTGCACTAGTTAAATGAAGAGGAAGGCAGTTATACAGTATGTACCAATGTAGAGAGCTACACAAAACAACCTTACAACTGTAGATAACAATAACAAGAACGTGTTAGAATATAAGTATATTCGCAAATTGAAAGTACTGTCCACAAATCTGCACAGGACATTTTGTTGTTAACAGACTTCATATCTTTTTGGAGTTCCACCTTTTATGTAGGACTACAGAACGCAGTGCATAACTAAGAAAACGTTGTTGAATGATCCTGCTGTGTTTACATAACTGAAACTTCCCTGCAGCGGTCACCTGTGTACGAATCCATCTTCGGCAGAAAAAGAAAAACAAAAGTTGACCACTGCAGCTCTCGCCGAAGATGCAAACACGTCGGAGATTGTCGGAAGAAGAAACCTCAACGATACGCTCCGCGTTCAGCGTTCAGCCTTACAGTTAGACGCAGGAAAAACTTGCAGCCGACCAGAGCCCGGAATGCGGTCCGGCTAGGCACGACTTGATCGTTATTCCCGCAGTGGTCAAAGGGGAAACCACGAGCACACACAGCTCCGCCGTCGCCGTGGCCACTCCTGCTGCGATTATCAGCTCTGGCCGGCCTCGCCCTCAGACGGAACACTGCACACATGAGCTTATGTACGGCACGCTCTCTTCCGATCTCATGTACACTACGGTAACAAAAATCATGGCTTGCCGTATCCACAACCACAAATAGCAGTAGTATCGCGTACACAAGGTACAAAAGTGCAGTGCATTGAAGAAGCCGTCATTTGTACTGAGGTGATTCACGTGACAAGGTTTCCGGCAGGATTGTGGTCGCACGACGGGAGTTAAGAGGACGCGGAATTGTAGTTGGAGCTAGACGCATGGGACATTCCATTTCGGAAAAGCCTTAGCGGATTCAATATTTCAAGATCCACAGTATCAAGAGTGTTCTGAGAATACCAAACTTCAGGCGTTATCTCTCACCACGGACAACGCAGCAGCCGGTGGTCGTCGCTTTACGACCACGAGAGCAGCGGCGTTCGTCTCGAGTTGCCAGTATTAGAAAATGGTTCAAATGGCTCTTAGCGCTGTGGGACTAAACATCTGAGGTCATCAGTCCCCTGGACTTAGAACCACTTAAACCTAACTAACCTAAGGACATCGCACACATCCATGCCTGAGGCAGGATTCGAACCTGCGACCGTAGCAGCAGCGCGGGTGCGGATTGAACAGCCTAGAACCGCTCGGCCACAGCGGCCAGCTGTCAGTATTAACAGACAAACGACACTACGAGAAACAATCTTAGAAATTAATGTGGGACCTACGACGAACGTACCTGTTAGGAGAGACATTACCCTGCTGAACTATTTTTCTTCTGAATCAGTTTGAGCATTATTAGTCAGTTGATCATTATATAGTTCCAAATTTTTCAAACCGACTACCCGGTTGTTTCATATGTTAATTTACACCTTGCACTTTCTAGTTTCCATACAAAGGGATCACATGATAATTTGAAGTTATAATTTAAATCTAGTACCTATCTGCTCACAGAAAATTACAGGCCTTTCTGTCTGCAATCCATATTTTCTAATGTCACCGCTTACTTAATTTAAAATATAACAGGAAGCAGCAAAAACGATTAACGGAGTAATGCTTGTTGCAACTGTCAAAACTTATGGCTCGGAGCACTATGGGACTCAACTGCTGAGGTCATCACTCCCCTAGAACTTAGAACTACTTAAACCTAACTAACCTAAGGACAACACACACATCCATGCCCGAGGCAGGATTCGAACCTGCAACCGTAGCGGTCGCGCGGTTCCAGACTGAAGCGCCAGAACCGCTCGGCCACCAGCGGCCGGCAACTGTCAAAACTGGATCATCTGTTTCGTAATACTTATTTAATAGATACGTAATTCACCATATCTTTCGGAAATGTTACAAAGTACACTGTGAGCCACTGTTAACTTCTCCATCGCCACAAAACAAAAACAACTCGGATAAAAAGTGTCGTGTGACTAGGGCCTCCCGTCGGGTAGACCGTTCGCCGGGTGCAAGTCTTTCGATTTGACGCCACTTCGGCGACTTGCGCGTCGATGGGGATGAAATGATGATGATGCTGATTAGGACAACACAACACCCAGTCCCTGGGCGGAGAAAATCTCCGACCCATACGCGAATCGAACCCGGGCCGTTAGGTATGACATTCAGTCGCGCTGACCACTCAGCTACCGGGGGCGGACGGAGAACTTGAATGAACAAGCTTAATTGCAAACAAACATTTGTGCCTTAAGCACGAGGCAAGCACGATTCCGGAAGAAATTCAACAATTGTGCAGCTTACAAAACCAAACACACCTCTCCCGCTTTCAGAGCAACTGCACAATTGTCGCATAAAATACGGCGGCTAATAGTACGCCGCGGCACGGCAGGGAGAACTGAATGAAGTTACCACAGCCTCTTCGTATTCTCTTTCTCTTCATCCTTACCCCACTCCACAACCAACTGTTTCGATGCAGAAACTCGAGTAGGAGGGGGGAGGGGTTGAAACAAAACGTCTAAATGTCTCAGGACATTTGTTCTCAAAATTTCCTGAGATTTTACCGTCTTTTCCAGGAACTTCCCTGAAAATTCGAGGTTTTTCCAAACAAATCGCCACCCTGAGGACAAAGACAGTGTGGATATCTTCAAAATCTTGGGGTTTAATAGAGAATTAATACGACAAGTTGATCGAGAACATTCAATACAAGAAATACGTTTTGAAAAAGCAAAGTAGTTTTTCAGGCCCTCTGCTGTTCTTAATTTAAAATAAAAGACTTAGGAGACGATATGAGCAGCCGTCTTAAAACTCTGTGTAACGAAACGCTGGCGTTTACAGTATAGTAAAGTCAACAGATGGCCAAAAGGAGTCTGAAAATGATTTACACAAGGTATCTGCTTGATGCAAAAAGTGGCTGGCTGTCGACCCTGAACATTAAAAAGCGTAACGTCCTCATATGAATCATAAAAGAATTCGCATTAAAGAAATTCTGTTAAATTTCTGTTACACGATAAATCACACGAGTTTAAGGCCGTCGATTCAACTATATACACGGGGATTAAAACTACGAACAACTTTAACTAGAAGCATAATGTAAAAACGTTGTAGGGAAGGCGAACCAAAGACTGCGATTTTTTGGCAGAACACTTAGAAGATGCAACAGGTCTACTAGAGAGAAAGCTTACACTACGCTTGTCCGTCATCTCCTGGATTATTGCTGCATGATACCGGATCCTCACCAGATACGACTGAGAGAGGACATCGAAAACTTCAAAGGAGTGCAGCTCGTTTTGTATTATCGAGAGATAGGTGCGTAAATGTCACGGATATGATGAGCGATTTTGCGTGGCAATAGTTAAGACAAAGGCGTTTTTCAATGGGGCAAGATCGTTTCAGGAAACTTCAATCACCGACTTTCTCCACCGAATGCGAAAATAATTTTTGCCTCCCACCTGCATTGTGAGATATGCCCATACTGATAACATAAGAGAAATCAGGTCGCACGGAAATACTTTACACGTGCTTCACGAGGGTCGAGAGTTCGAGGAATAGTATAAAAATGGTATTATGAACACTCTGCCAGGCACTTATATGTGAACTGCAGAACTGTGATGTACATGTGCATATTGAAAGTTTTTGTAGTTTCACCTGACTGTCGATAGCTTCAAGCGATACAAAGAGATTACGAATATTTAATTCAGTTATTTTCGGCAAGTTTTGCTGTCTTGCTCTCTGACAAGTGGAGCGTAAAAACTCATCATCAACGATTTCGTACAAATTTATGGCATATGTAGCGCTTGGACACAAACTAAAGAGACAGAAAAGGGAGCTCCAGTAGAAATAAAAAAGCAATTTTAGCGCGTTTCTAGTGAGGCATGAGACATTTATGCGAGCGTATTCTCCAGGCAGATGTTGGTGCAGCGGGAAGAGCACAGAACGGTTATCAGAGTCTCGTGGGTTCAAGTCTCTATGCGAAAACTTTTTTATTTTCCATTTTTACGTTACTTACACTGCAAGTAAACCGAATAATGCTCAGTATGTATTTATTAATATTATCCTAAAAAGAAAGGCAAAAGAAAGTTTGGGATTACAAATAGGGATCGTAATATACAATTAGGTTCTGTAACTGCTTTACGATGATATTTTACACACGCTGGGGTGACAATCATTGTAAAGACAATGGCAGGAGTAATTTTCCTGGCATCTTGCACACATTGTAACTGCCGCATTTTTACTATTACATCGTTGTTTTAAAACACTCACAGAAGGTTCTCCCTCATCGAACAGTTTGGCAGCAGACCACGCCTAAGCGCACCATGTCGCCAAACATTGGCGAGGATGGCTGATGATGTACTATGGGACGTATATTGACGCAGTGTTGTCCAGATGTGATTTGTTTTTCTCTTTCTGAAAGACATTACAGCAGTTTTGAAGCTATATGACCAAAGTCTTTGGCTGCCAATAAATTAGACATCGCAGGCTTGGACTAACAGAGTTCTTTTTTTTTGGGGGGGGGGAGGGAGGGAGGGGGCAGAGATCACTTTAACAAAGTACGACGGGAATCTCTCTTAATCTTGACAAATCCCGCCGTATAATTGTAAATTTCTTTGTCGTCCCCATGGGTTAATTAACAGGAGAAATTCTTTCTCCTACACGTAGGGTTTCATGACACAAATACAATTTATTGAGCACTAGCTTAGCGTCCGCTGCTTCGCCCACTTAGACTGTTTGGTTTGCAGTTTCTTTTGTTGTTATGTAATTGAATTTTTATCTTGTTCACAAATCGTAACACTTTATAAGCTTTTCACGCTAATTAAGGTCATATAATCATGTTTTTTCCGAGACTACCTCTGAGCAAAAACTAATTCTGGTAGTTGGAGTCCAAAGTTATTGCTAATCAAGCATTTTGTGTTCTTGTGGATACACTTCCATAGCAACTTCCATACCATCACAAATATTTTTTGACATTTAAACGAGAAGTGAAATGCCAATTTTCATAAAATTACGTTTTAAACCTTTTTAATGTAACGAAATAATTTCTTAAAAATTTTCTTCCCCTCTTGCACCCTCTTACGGGTTGAATTTCTAAAAACAGAGAAGCAATGTATTTTTGTTCCTAACTGAGAAGCCAAATTTAAATTTTCATAGTTTTAGTTTTAAAAATGCTTTCTTCTTAGGTCTAGAACTTTGCTTCCGCCGTTTTGCAATAGACAGCAGTAGCGGCAAGTTGGTCATAGGTGTAATACAAAAAGCTTATGCATCTATAAACATAATGCCATAAAATATTAGTCAAATGGCTCTGAGCACTATGGGACTTAACTTCTATGGTCTTCAGTCCCCTAGAACTTAGAACTACTTAAACCTAACTAACCTAAGGACATCACACACATCCATGCCCGAAGCAGGATTCGAACCTGCGACCGTAGCGGTCACGCGGTTCCAGACTGAAGCGCCTTTAACCGCACGGCCACACCGGCCGGCTAAATATTAGTCGATTTGTGAATGCATCATAAGGTTATTCTCGATTAAGTACGTCAACTTACGTACCCATTTCTCGCCATTTGCTGGAAGTTTTAATTTTTTGCTGTAACATGAAGAAATCTGGGGCTGTGGCTCTTAAAATGTTCGGTAAGACCAATGGTGAGGGAACTATTAGTGGAAGAACGTGCAGAGAATGTTGTCAACGCCTTAAGAACGGTGATTTTGATGTCGAAGACCGGCATGGCTGTGGAAGACGGAACGTTTTCGTAACTACTGAAACAGACGAAGACAGTCACAGGACATCATTATCCAAAGCAATTGATGCTTTCGAGCCCAGCACTGAAACACCATCGGCCACAATACAGCGATAGACACGTAAAGGTAATTTTGCAGCAGGTCAGTGCTCGACCTCATGCTGCAGAACTCGTCAAAATATACATGGAAACGTTGAAATGAGAAGTCCTATCCCTACCGCCGTATTCTCCATACGCTGCTCTCTCTGAGTACCACCTTTTTCGATCAGTGGCATACAGTCTGGCTGTCCAGCACTTCCCATCATATGAACAAGTGCGAAATTGAATTGATTCATGGATCCCCACAAAAGACGCCCAGTTTTTTCCGACACGGGATTCGTATGCAGTCCGAAAGATGGGAGAATTTAGTGGCCAGCGATGGGAAATACTATGAAACTATAATTTTTTGTTAGTTGTTCACAATAAAGCCTCTAACTTCGAGAAAAAAACGACGGAAACGAAGTTGTAGACCTAGTAGTAAAATATTTTCACAAAAAATCTCATCCCCTATATCACGCCCTTAGAGGTTCAATTTCCAAAAACATTGAAACTCGTATTTTTTGATTTGTAACCGAGAAGTCAAATTTGAATTTTCTTACATGTGGCCTTAAAAATACTTTAGTAGTTCTTCAATAATCACATATTTTAAAGAACAGCCTTCACCCACTATTTCAACCCCAAGGTGTTTCGAATAAATGGTGAAACACTGACCCAGAAACCAAATACCAATTTTCGTAGATCTAGCTTCAAACTTGAGTTGATAGCGACATTAAAAAAAAATTATCTCCCATTTCACCCGCTTAGCGTTGGAATTTCGAAAAATTCCTTCTTAAACGACACCTGTAGTATAATATCCACATCGTTTCTAAGCTTAGTGGTTCGGACAGTAAAATGGTCGGTCAGTCAGGACATTGCCTTTTACGTAGGCCTACAGAGAAAATTATCTCGTTTTATTTGTAGTGTCAGTAACGTATGGGGAATCAATCCCACGAGCCACGGATTACCGTTCTGTAATCTTACCGCTACGCCGACCGCTCCTTGGAAACTACGTTAACATACATGGCTGACGGCTCGTTCGACCCGTGAGAAATTGCTATTTTATTTTATTTTTTTTTTCTAAACGCGTGGCCATCTGGCGGTCCCATTGCTGTCAGTTTTGTTTCTGGCCAGGTCGTGTATACAGGGTGTTACAAAAAGGTACGGCCAAACTTTCAGGAAACATTCCTCACACACAAATAAAGAAAATATGTTATGTGGACATGTGTCCGGAAACGGTTAACTTCCATGTTAGAGCTCATTTTAGTTTCGTCAGTATGTACTGTACTTCCTCGATTCACCGCCATGATTTCATACGGGATACTCTACCTGTGCTGCTAGAACATGTGCCTTTACAAGTACGACACAACATGTGGTTCATGCACGATGGAGCTCCTGCACCATTCAGTCGAAGTGCTCGTACGCTTCTCAACAACAGATTCGGTGACCGATGGATTGGTAGAGGCGGACCAATTCCATGGCCTCCACGCTCTCCTGACCTCAACCCTCTTGACTTTCATTTATGGGGGCATTTGAAAGCTCTTGTCTACGCAACCCCGGTAACAAATATAGAGACTCTTCGTGCTCGTATTGTGGACGGCTGTGATACAATACGCCATTCTCCAGGGCTGCATCAGCGCATCAGGGATTCCACGCGACGGAGGGTGGATGCATGTATCCTCGCAAACGGAGGACATTTTGAACATTTCCTGTAACAAAGTGTTTGAAGTCACACTGGTACGTTCTCTTGCTGTGTGTTTCCATTCCATGATTAATGTGATTTGAAGAGAAGTTATAAAATGAGCTCTAACATGGAAAGTAAGCGCTTCCGGAAACATGCCCACATGTGTGTGAGGAATGTTTCCTGAAAGTTTGGCCGTACGTTTTTGTAACACCCTGTATACCACAAATCTGGACGAAATCGGTGGATGACTAGTAGGGTCGCGGTCCCCTTGTGAGAGCTGCAGTAGCCAGGCTGTCCCAGCGGCAGAGTCCAACACACGTTGCCTTCCCCGCTTACGTGACGCACTGCGGGACAGACGGCTTCGGCCGCTGCGGGTCGCGGCTTCGCGCTCTCGGCGGACAGGAAGTACGCCTGTCGCCGCGAATGGAGTGATCCCGTTCCAGGTACCGCAAGAGCCCCGTCGGCGTCGGCGTCGCCAATTGGCCGCGTCGTGTCCTATCCGGACCCGTCAGCCGGCAGCAAAAAAGCAGCCGCATCTGCATACCAGTCCGCAGACTGTTGTAGCTCTAATTGACCGCGGGTTCTCATGCTAACTGCAGCATGCGTCTCTCCACTACTCGCTGAACGACCCGCAGTTTTTTGGACGGTTTTCTCATTTAAAGTTCACGTCTCGTTAGCGTAAGGGAAAACTGACAGTACACATAGACCAACTTTCATGGTGAGACACACGGCGAACGTCATTTTCAAAACTGTTCCGTTTACCAGTTGCACTCCAAGCTATTCTCATTCTTTTTCTGCCCGTCAAGTGATCTGCCCTACATACAAAAAATTATCGACTGGTCCTATGACATCACTTTTAATTTCTGCAATTTACTATCCGATATATTAATTAGGGATACGTTGGAGATGGTTTTAGCGGAACCGAGAATAAAAGCAGTGTGTAGATTTGTCAGTGTTTTCATTTATATTTAAATTATTTTCTTGTAAATAATTTACGTAATCAAGGATTACAATGTGCCGGCCGGGGTGGCCGAGCGGTTCTAAGCGCTACAGTCAGGAACCGCGCGACCGCTACGGTCGCAGGTTCGAATCCTTCCTCGGGCATGGATGTGTGTGCTGTCCTTAGGGTAGTTAGGTTTAAGTAGTTCTAAGACTAGGGGACTGATGACCTCATATGTTAAGTCCCATAGTGCTTACAACTATTTGAACCATTTGTAATGAATTATTACTCCCCCGGATGGCGAGAGCTCTACAGCACAGGCTTCCGGGAGACAAAGATCTGATTTTAGGTGGTTTCTCACATCCAACTAGATAAATACTGAGCTGGTAACGACGTCCCGTCTCTGGTACACACTATGCAAACACTTGTTTTCTTCCCCCGTCGGAGATTCGAGTCCTCCCTCGGGCAAGGACGTGTGTGTTGTCCATAGCGTAAGTTAGTTTAAGTTCGATTAAGTAGGGTGTAAGATTAGGGACTGATGACATCAGCAGTTTGGTCACATACCGTCGTCACGCTTGAACAAGGTATTTACGATAGACGCAGACAGATGGGATACACAGAATCCTTCCGGGGTGCGGGGCGATGGCGACTGCATCCGCCCACAAAATGCCGCTAACAGTGCCAAACTCGGTATACAACACCAACCACGTAGAGAAGAAAGATAAGAAAGAAATGTTATTAACCATTACTAGATGGTATAGAATTACGTACCGAAAATTAAAATAAATAGTCATGTTGACTGATAAATTTTGTATAGCAAATTTCATTAAACGTTGAAACGAATGAAACATTTTCCTTCGACGTATCCGATTTTCGATGCTCATCAAAGATCTTCCAGAGTTACGAGTTTTCAGATTGTTGCAGTGCAGTTGAAGCACGATGGTGAAGAAACATTCCTTTCATCTTTATAATTCCTACATTCTTCATCTGCCCGATCGTGTATACCTGTTTTAAAGAAATACGTGAGATAGTCTTTAAAGTTTTAATTACCACCTCGAAAAAAATAAAGTAACAAATCAGTGCTTTGTTTGTATGTAAATACATATCCGCACTTCTAGTCCGCATCGAAATAATAGCGTCATAGGATGGCAGCATGCAACCTTCATTCTGTTTTGATTACCTTACGTGCTTCGCTACTCTGGCGCGATTACGAGTATTTCAGTGTGTCCCACGACTGTAGGTATGTACCTGTTCAAAAAGAAAACGTTACGTTACTATAATTTTTCGCGTGGTAAGACTTTAGGAACATTCCTCGCAGTTTTCGCCCTTTTTCTTAACTAGCACCGAGCGAGATCGCGCAGTGGTTAGCACACTGGACTCGCATTCGGGAGGACGACGGTTCAATCCCGCGTCCGGCCATCCTGATTTAGGTTTTCCGTAATTTCCCAAAATTGCTCAAGGTAAATGCCGGGATGGTTCCTTTGAAAGGGCACGGCCGACTTCCTTCCCCGTCCTTCCCTGATCCGACGAGACCGATGACCTCGCAGTTTGGTCTCTTCCCATAAACAACCGAACACAACCCAACCTTAAATAGCTTATCTCGCAAATTTCCCCCGTTTCAGTATTTTTATCGACTTCACTGATTTAATTTCAAATTTCCCTTCTCTTAGGCTTCACTATCATTTCTGCTCAGGCCCTAGAAGCGGCGTATATATGCAGACAGCCTCACAGGCAATGTAACTGAAAAATATAATGATCGTATCACACTACAGACCTGCGGAGTTCGTCCGCTGCTGCAAGTCTTTTTATTTAATGCCATTTCAGCGATTTACGCTTCGAAGAAGATAAAATAATGAGGAAACACAAACACCCAATCCACGAGACGAGAAAAACGCCGACTCGTCCTGAAACGGACCCCGGCGCTCCAAGATCTACGCTGCACTTAAAGACTGATTTCAAAGACTGTTCGGGCCTCTAGCCGTCAGCTGAAAGCGGTCTCTGAGGTGTTTCTACGTATCCACATCCAGAATGTGCTTCTCTGTTCCACGTTCTTGGGGAATTCCACTAATCTTGCTAACCTGAGGCGGTTAGTAAAGATCAAAATTCCATTATGGTGGGCGGATGTAATTCTCTGGGTTTGTATACTTAAATGGATATGACCTGCAACCGTCTAGAGCGAAATTAGAATTATATATTAATACCTTCAGCTGCTGACGGCCGGGTGAAAATGTGTGGCCCGACCGAGGCTCGAACAGACGTTCAACTGCTGAGCAACTGACCGCGCAGATAAACCAAGAGGGCTACCAACGGTGTCTGCTGGAGGACCGTTCAGGGAACGTTGCTGGGGTATGGGCCCCTGCAGCAGGCGCTTTTTTCATGTTCCCATGCTGACTGCTGTTCATCAGCGACGAAGGCTGGAATTTGCACGCCAGTCACGCACCTGGACGTTCACTCAGTGGCGACAGGTGGCCTATTCAGATGAACAAGTTTCATGTACCATCGGCTTGAAACGTCAGACAGCAAATACCCCGCAACCATCGTCGGAATAGTCCAGGGTGGAAGAAGGAGCGTTATGGTCTGAGGAATGTTTGCAATGGATTCCCTGGGTTACCTGTCGTTCTAGAAGGTACAGTGGACCAATGCACGTATGCATATCTCCTTTGGGATCATGTCCACCCCTACATGCAATTCGTTTCTTCGCAGCACGACGGCACCTAGCAGCAGGACAATGCAAAGTGTCATACAGCTCGCGGTGTACGTGCGTGTTTCGATGACCACCAGGATGAGCCGGGGGTGGGGGGTGTACGACACTGACCACCGATGTTCCCGGATTTAAACTCAATCGAGAATCTGCGGGACCACGACGTTCGAACCGTTCAAGCCGCTGGTCCTCAACCAAGAAACCTAGCGCAGCTGGCCACGACTCTGCAGTCGTCACGGCTCCACGTCCCTGACGCTACCTTCTAGAACCTCACTGTCTTCCTGCACGTCTCGCAGCAGCCCGCGCTGCAAAAGATGGGTATTGGGCTTTTGACAGATGGTCACATTACTGTGATTGGACAGTGTAATACGTGTAATATGTGTGCTTAAAAGTTGATAAGTTTTGTAGTCATTTTTGTCATTTGACAGGTGATTACAGATAATTACACCATAAGAATATTTCTGAGATGTACGACCAATAATGGTTAAGTACAACATTCAGAAACATACCGTATAAGAAACAATGTATGCTAAGAATTTATCGGGCAGATCAAAAACAGAAAGAAATAGGACCTAGGCCAGGAATCGAATCTTCGAACTCGAGTACTGTAAAGCAAAACACTACCCACTGCACTAACTGTGGAGCACATCTACATCTACGTCCATACTCCGCAAGCCACCTGACGGTGTGTGGCGGAGGGTACCCTGAGTACCTCTATCGGTTCTCCCTTCTATTCCAGTCTCGTATTGTTCCTGGAAAGAAGGATTGTCGGTATGCTTCTGTGTGGGCTCTAATCTCTCTGATTTTATCCTCATGGTCTCTTCGCGAGATATACGTAGGAGGGAGTAATATACTGCTTGACTCTTCGGTGAAGGTATGTTCTCGAAACTTTAACAAAAGCCCGTACCGAGCTACTGAGCGTCTCTCCTGCAGAGTCTTCCACTGGAGTTTATCTGTCATCTCCGTAACGCTTTCGCGATTACTAAATGATCCTGTAACGAAGCGCGCTGCTCTCAGTTGGATCTTCTCTATTTCTTCTATCAACTCTATCTAGTACGGATCCGCAACTGCTGAGCAGTATTCAAGCAGTGGGCGAACAAGCGTACTGTAACCTACTTCCTTTGTTTTCGGATTGCATTTCCTTAGGATTCTTCCAATGAATCTCAGTCTGGCATCTGCTTTACCGACGATCAACTTTATATGATCATTCCATTTTAAATCACTCATAATGCGTACTCCCAGATAATTTATGGAATTAACTGCTTCCAGTTGCTGACCTGCTATTTTGTAGCTAAATGATATTCTATGTATTCGCAGCACATTACACTTGTCTACAATGAGATTCAATTGCCATTCTCTGCACCATGCGTCAATTCGCTGCAGATCCTCCTGCATTTCAGTACAATTTTCCATTGTTACAACCTCTCGATACACCACAGCATAATCTGCAAAAAGCCTCAGTGAACTTCCGATGTCATCCACAAGGTCATTTATGTATATTGTGAATAACAACGGTCCTACGACAGTCCCCTGCGGCACACCTGAAATCACTCTTACTTCGGAAGACTTCTCTCCATTGAGAATGACATGCTGCGTTCTGTTATCTAGGAACTCTTCAATCCAATCACACAATTGGTCTGATAGTCCATATGCTCTTACTTTGTTCATTAAACGACTGTGGGGAACTGTATCGAACGCCTTGCGGAAGTCAAGAAACACGGCATCTACCTGGGAACCCGTGTCTATGGCCCTCTGAGTCTCGTGGACGAATAGCGCGAGCTGGGTTTCACACGATCGTCTTTTTCGAAACCCATGCCGATTCCTACAGAGTAGATTTCTAGTCTCCAGAAAAGTCATTATACTCGAACATAATATGTGTTCCAAAATTCTACAACTGATCGACATTAGAGATATAGGTCTATAGTTCTGCACATCTGTTCGACGTCACTTCTTGAAAACGGGGATGACCTGTGCCCTTTCCCATTCCTTTGGAACGCTACGCTCTTCTAGAGACGTACGGTACACCGCTGCAAGAAGGGGGGCAAGTTCCTTCGCGTACTCTGTGTAAAATCGCACTGGTATCCCATCAGGTCCAGCGGCCTTTCCTCTTTTGAGCGATTTTAATTGTTTCTCTATCCCTCTGTCGTCTATTTCGATATCTACCATTTTGTCATATGTACGACAATCTAGAGAAGGAACTATAGTGCAGTCTTCCTCTGTGAAACAGCTTTGGAAAAAGACATTTAGTATTTCGGCCTTTAGTCTGTTTCAGTACCATTTTGGTCACAGAGTGTCTGGACATTCTGTTTTGATCCACCTACCGCTTTGACATAAGACCAAAATTTCTTAGGATTTTCTGCCAAGTCAGTACATAGAACATTACTTTCTAATTCACTGAACGCCTCTTGCATAGCCCTCCTCACACTACATTTCGCTTCGCGTAATTTTTGTTTGTCTGCAAGGCTGTGGCTATGTTTATGTTTGCTTCCGCAGCAGTTTTCTAACTCCGTTGTTGTACCACGGTGGCTCTTTTCCATGTCTAACGATCTTTCTTGGCACATACTCATCTAACGCATATTGTACGATGGTTTTGAACTTTGTCCACTGATCCTCAACACTATCTGTACTTGAGACAAAACTTTTGTGTTGAGCCGTCAGGTACTCTGTAATCTGCTTTTTGTCACTTCTGCTAAACAGAAAAATCTTCCTACCTTTTTTAATATTTCTATTTACGTCTGAAATCATCGATGCAGTAACCACTTTATGATCGCTGATTCCCTGTTCTGCGTTAACTGTTTCAAATAGTTCGGGTCTGTTTGTCACCAGAAGGTCTAATATGTTATCGCCACGAGTCGGTTCTCTGTTTAACTGCTCAAGGTAGTTTTCAGATAAAGCACTTAAAAAAAAAAATTTCACTGGATTCTTTGTCCCTGCCACCGTATGAACATTTGAGTCTCCCACTCTATATCCGGCAAATTAAAATCTCCACCCAGAACTATAACATGGTGGGGAAATCTACTCGAAATATTTTCCAAGTTATCCTTCAGGTGCTCAGCCACAACAGCTGCTGAGCCAGGGGGGCTATAGAGGCATCCAATTACCATATCTGAGCCTGCTTTAACCGTGACCTTCACCTAAATCATTTCACATTTCGGATGTCCGTCAAGCACAGCTTCAGGGTAGTGAAGGAAATTTTGTCAGAAATATTTTTGTATTGTTGGTATGCAAAGAATAGCGTGAGTCCTCGAATTTTGGTTGACTCTGTGTAATCTTTAGTTGTATTGTAATTCATTTTGACACCTGATGTCAAAATTACCGACTTGATTTCTTCCATTCGATGTGGACGTTTGCCTACAATCAAGGTAGACCGTGCAATGTCATCAGCAGAGCTAAATTCGTCTCGTATTTCAGGAATTCTGCAACTATAGTTTACTTTTTTATTTACATCGGAAGTAGTCTTGAGGCTACAGCCTCTTACATAATACTCGTGCTCTCTGAAACCAGGTACTCTAGTCGTTGATCTCAGATGGATACACAACGAGTACCTTTGGTAGCTGGAAGCGGGTAGCGGTGCAGCCTTGGGAATGCCCTGTGAAGCGGTTCGCGGCGGGGAAGACTCCCCGCCCCCCGTGAATACATTTCACGCTACACTGGGCACTGGATAGCGACCGATCATCTTCGCGATTACTAGGGCGCAGCCTTGCTGGTCGCCACCAGCGAAGGACACCGTTTTCTGCGCGTCTGATGTACGTGATCACAGCCGTCGTCTGTAATCGGATGCAGAGTAACGGTAGAGGCTGGCACGGAAATTCCTGATAGCGCTTCTAAAACGTATCTTTACACAACCGAAGATATTATTAAACCCACAGGGAATTATCTGCGAAAGTAGTTATTTTTTCTTCTTCTTAATTTACTGGCTTTCGGGGTGTGCCCACACAGCCATCCCAATTGTGGAACTGTCAATTATGACGGTACGAACGTGAAGACGACACAACACCCCGTCCCCGAGCGGAGAAAATGTCCGACCCGACAGGAATTGAACCCAGGAGCCTTCCATTAGCAATTCGCCGCGCTGACCGCGCGGCTACCGACGTGGACACGAAATTAATTCAACTATCACAGCTTCAGTCCCCGATGGCTCATTCACTTATCTATAGCTCGAATAACGGCTGAACCGGTCACCAGATTCCAGTTGAAGGTTGCCTAGCTAACAGATACCAAGGACAACAAATATTTAATTTTCAGTATTTCATCCAATAATTGACAGGATTTAAAAATTTTAAATGCTGTGAATATACTCATTAAATGGTGTAATCTTACGTTAAAGGATTAACAGAACAAGTCAAACATTGAAGCTAGAAGCTATGTAGATGGCTTGAGCCAGCATAACCCACGGCGCGCAAAATACTCAGACTATATTGGTGCAGTATTTGAGAATGACAGCACTTAGCGACTTCCAACATACTTTACACATAGCTTCAAACTTTTTTTTGAATCTTTGTCACTGACATCTGCCCTTCACCCCCCCCCCACCCCCCACCCCCGCTCCCAAAAATAACATAATGAATCGGAAAAAGCTTATCGCTTTCTACATTTCCGCTGCTCATGCAGTAAAACTTCATCATCAGGCTAGGTCTTTTATTTTATTACTTCTTTACCACTAACTCTATTCGCCATATATTTTGCAGACACTTTCCACTTACACCACTGAACGTATCATACACCGTCGAGCCAAAAAGTTATGACCACCTGCTTCATAGCTTGTGTGTCCGACTTTGGAACGAAATACATAACTGACTCTGTGTATCGGGGACCCGACAGTTCCTTCGAGGGTCTGTGGAGATATGTGACATCAGATGTCTAAGCACAAGTCTTGAAATTCCCGTAAGTAACGAGTTGCTGATTTTTGTGTACGCAGTAGTGACTCCTGATAGCGACCCAGTGGGTCCGGTAGGATTTATATCAGGCCGATTTGGTCGCTGACATCAACGTGAGTTCACCATTGTGCTCCTCAAACGGAGAATTATACCGCTGAAAAATTACATCGCCGTCGGGGAAGACATCAAGCATGAAGGCATGAATGTGGTTTGCAGCTGTCAGCGTGTGTTCGATTACTACCACAAGCCCCTTGCAAGCGCAGGATTGTCTCCCATAGCGTAATACTGCTCCCACCACGTGGCGCACTGGAAGTTTCGAGCCGCCGTTGATCTCTACGACGGCGTTTGTGGAGACGACAATCGGTCTAGTGTCGTAAAAATTTGATTCACCCGAAGAGCCACTGATCGACGGCCAATACCCGATGGTCCTCTGCTCACTCCAATCGTAACTGACCATGTCCTTGGGTATCCGGTTCTAGGCGCTACAGTCTGGGGCCGAGCGATCGCTACGGTCGCAGGTTCGAATCCTGCTTCGGGCATGGATGTGTGTGATGTCCTTAGGTTAGTTAGGTTTAATTAGTTCTAAGTTCTAGGCGACTGATGACCTCAGAAGTTAACCCGCATAGTGCTCAGAGCAATTTGAACCATTGAACCTTGGGTGTCCGACCCGATAGCTGAGTGGTCAGCGTGACGGATTGCCGTCCTACGGGCCCGGGTTCGATTCCCGGCTGGGTCGGAGATTTTCTCCGCTCAGGGACTGGGTGTTGTGTTGTCTTCATCATCATTTCATCCCCATCCGGCGCGCAGTTGCACCAAGGCGGCCGGACCTGCCCCGCAAGGAGCCTCCCGGCCAATGACGCCAAACGCTTTTCATTTCCATGTCTGGGTCAACATGTGAACACCTTGGGGTGGTCTTCTGAGGAGCTCCATGTTCAATAATGTACGATGAGCGGTGTGCTCTGAAGCACTTGTGCGTGCACCATCCTTGTGCTGCTTCAGCAGAGATGCCACAGATCGCCATTTAGCCTACTTTCCAGAGCCGACAAACCTCCAAACCCCACGTCCAGTGAACAGTCATGGACGTCCAACAACTTAGCACCTAGTGGTAGTTTCACTGCCCTTCTACCTCTTTACATAGATGCTCACGGCAGTAGCACGTGAACATTCGACCAGCTTCGCTGTTTTCGGGATACTCGTCCGAAAGCTTTGCGTAGTAATAACCTGCCTTTGTCAAAGTCACTTACCTCAATGGATTTCCCCATTTGCAGCCCATTTCTTCCCTAAGGTGATGTCCCGTCCGTGTCTTCTCCTCTTACGTACCTCTGTTACCGCGTGACATGTCCGAAGCGCCACCAGAGGATCCTATGTCGCGGTCGGGCAGTGGTCATGTTTTGGCTGATCACTGTACGACACATAGTTCAGAAGATACGCTGTCATACTCACTGAGATGCGTGAGACATTTTGATTTGGTAAACGAGAGGTCAAACTAACCAGATGTTTCAAGCTGTTTTGTACAAGGCAGTTCGATTTATTTAAAGAATTCGGACTTGGATTATTGGTTTATTCTATCCTACGCATAACGCTTTCATAATACGTAAATGTACCTGTTGGCCGTCGGAGTATGTGAATGACATATACATGGGGTTGACAAAAATATGGAAACACCAAGAAGATAACAGATTTTCATGCCTAACACACTGCGCCAAAGTTGCTGGCATTCAAAGCACCTTCCAGTTCCCTAAAAGAACGGCTATATACGAGTACCAGTCTTTTACTGTTTTCAAGGCTGTCTTATACAATAATTTCCGCAAAATAATAGCAAGCTCAGGTAACGCTGGTGCAGGTGGATGGCGATCACACACCCTTCTCTCCAAAGTAGGCCACAATGTCCCAATAATATTGAGATATGGTGTCTGCGGTGGCCAGGGAAGAAGCGATAATTCGTACTCGTGTCCACAAAACCAGTGCTGGACGATGCGAGCGACGTGAACAGGGGTCCTGCCGTCTTAGAACACAGCATCACTATTGGTGGCCGGCCGCAGTGGCCGAGCGGTTCTAGGCGCTTCAGTCTGGAACCGCGGGACCGCTACGGTCGCAGGTTCGAATGCTGCCTCGGGCATGGATGTGTGTGATGTCCTTAGGTTAGTTAGGTTTAAGTAGTTCTAAGTTCTAGGGGACTGATGACCTCAGATGTTAACTCCCATAGTGCTCAGGGCCATTTGAACCATTTGACTATTGGAGAAAAAACAGGTTAGATGTCAATATAATATTTTCCTTTTTTCAGAAAAAATCTCAATTTCATTTTCTACTTTTTCCATCATCAGTTATTCTGCTCCCAAAATAGCAAAACTCGTTAAATACGTTAATTACCTCATTTGCCAATCTGTTCTCCCAGCACCATTTCATAATCTTTGTTTTACTTTAGTACATCTTAACATCACCTCTTTTCAAGACAATATCCATTCCTTTCAATTGAGCATTTCTGGCAGAGTTACAATCTGATCGTCATACATTAAAATTGTTAATATTTCTCCATGAACGTTTATTAATTTCCCAGATTACTCTTTGGTTTAATTGCTCCTGTCGTGAAGTACAGATTGAATAAGATATGGGACAGACTGTAACCATGTCTCACAACCTTCTGAATTATCTAATCGCTTTCGTATCCTTTCTCGTGGTGTCTCTTTAGAACACGGGTCATTAGCTACATTGGATTCTAAATTAATGTGGCATACAGCGTAATTGAAAAACGAGGAAATCATGTCGTAGCATATCCCTCCTTTCGGCAACAAAATTTATCATTTATCACTTACAGTTCCGTGTGGTAATTAATTATTTGTCAATCAGGAATGACTGGGATTTTTCGGCCGACAGAAAAGTTCCAGACATACCTGATTAACAAATAATTAATTACCACACGAAACGTTTTATATATAGTATATATAAGGTTTCGTGTGGTAATTAATTATTTGTTAAAATTATATAATTTTAAAATTTTCTCGGTGTTAGACGTTACTCTCATTGTAAGCAAAGACTACAAGAAGAATTTGGCTAAAAGTAAAAAAAAATCAGTGTTTAAGGGAGTGGTTTCACTGTGGAATAAGATTTTAAAATATTTCACAAAATTAACTTTTATGATCGTAATAGGCAACAAATACCCGAAGACCTTGCCAAAAAGTAAACAATCAATTGTCTTAAGGAGGTGGTTTCAGTTTGCAACCACTAGTTTTCAACCAGCCATCATATATGATATATTTGAAAGTAAATTCTTTTTTCCTCGCTGATAACCGATCATTTTTCCTAGACACAATCCAGAATCTCGAAAATTCCATGAACTGATAACCCCTCAATGCAATAATTTTTGTTCAAATGGCTCTGAGCACTATGGGACGTAACATGTGAGGTCATCAGTCCCATAGACTTAGAACTACCTAAGGACATCACACACGAGCATGCCCGAGGCAGGATTGTAATCTGCGACCGTAGCAGCAGCGCGGCAAAAGTACAACAGAGGCCGTATTGCAAGACGAATGAACGCCCGAAGGATACCCGCTCCGCAGCTGCGTACCGCACCTGCCTTTTAACTCAACTGGTACTCACACTAATAAATACTTCGTGTGGAAATTGGCTAGCTCGCACGTGCAGCACGATACCCACCTGCGGTGTCGTGCAACTGGAGCTTAACGCCGCGAGATGATGCCACTGTCTTAAATAGCCAGACTAAGATAGGAGACAATAAAATGCCAGAATGAGTTCGAGTCTCGGTCGGGCACACAGTTTTAATCTGCTAGGAAGTTTCATATCAGCGCACACTCCGCTGCAGAGTGAAAATCTCATTCTGGAAACATCCCCTAAGCTGTGGCTAAGCCATGTCTCCGCAGTATCCTTTCTTTCAGGAGTGCTAGTTCTGCAAGGTTCGCAGGAGAGCTTCTGTAAAGTTTGGAAGGCAGGAGACGAGATACTGGCAGAAGTAAGGCTGTGAGTACCGGGCGTGAGTCGTGCTTCGGTAGCTCAGTTGGTAGAGCACTTGCCCGCGAAAGGCAAAGGTCCTGAGTTCGAGTCACGGTCGGGCACACAGTTTTAATCTGCCAGGAAGTTTCGACAATAAAATGAATTGTCTCTCGCTTATTCCGTCGTCTGGATTCCGTCAATTCTAGTGAAGTGCAAAATGTATGTATGTCTGTGGCCTCAAGCGCTTCCCATCGTCGCAGTCATTAGTAAGTCAAACGGAGGGTCAGTAAGTCAAAGGGAGGGGACGCCGTGTGGGCCATCTATCTCTCTGTTAGTCCTATAAACTGTGCTCCGTATTTTAAGTTTGTGTTGCTGTCGCGAACATTAGGAACCAGCCCGGCGTTTACATAAATGACCGTGGAAAACCGTCTGAAAACGACACTCAGGATGGCTTGGCGTACACGAGCAGCAGTCGCTGATCCGCCATGCTGATTCGGTCCTGGCATAAGACACCCCCGCTACCATCAAGGAAGTTAGCGTCCTGTGCGCAGTGGCGGCTGCTGTGTAAAAGTACAAGAGCACGTGAACACCCTAACGTTCGGCACCTTGCGAATTTATTGGTTATTTTTCTTTGACTGCTGTTAAATGTAACGTAGATGCTGCAGTCTGAAACATACGGCATTTAAATCTACCGCGCTGCTGCTCCTCTGGACTCAATGAAACTTGGCATCAGGGTCGTGAGCACATCTTCAGTTGTGCACATGTTATGGAGCTTTTGCGCAACTCGCATAACGTAATTGTCTTATGGGCAAAATACATACGGATTTGATACACAACGTGCAGGTTCACGATGTGCACAGCTAACCCTTGGAAGTTTACGTTAGTGCCACCAGGTAGCACACTGCGGCAGACTTTTATCCCCATTCCAGACCACACTCCTCAGATACGCCTATTTACTCACTATGTACTACAGTAAAATTTGATCGGACGTCAGTATATGTTTCAAAGTTGTACTGACAGTAAATCAGTTTTGTGGGTTAAGTTAGGAATTTTATGATACAGTAATCCATTTGAGGTGCCGAGAATCATAAGGGTCTAAAGCGCATCACAGTCGATTGCGAGACTGTAGTATTTATTCATCCTTCTGAAAGCTGTTCATCTTATGGTGAGTCGGGTTTGTCTGAGCTGTAGGCCTCCACTGTATACATGAAAATTCACTAAAAGCTGTATCACTTGTTTTTCTGATATTCACTCTAATGTGGGATCGACGGCAATGTGCTCTTGACCCTTATGGATTTCAGTGCCTCATTTGCATTCTAGTCAAGTGACCATGTTGGTAGTCATTACTACTTGAACTTATTTCCACAGCTGGTACTTTGTGTTTGGAGTTGGTTGTTTACCGTGCAGGAATCGGCTTTCGTGTGCAGTGTAAACATGAACTATGTTAATCTGTTTTATGTGCAGTGTAAACATGAACTATGTTGATCTGTTTTAAATGCTAACAGAAAGGAAAAGCTGTGAGGACGGGTCGTGAATCGTTCTTGGATAGTTCAGTCGGTAGAGTACTTGCTCGCGAAAAGCAAAGCTCCCGAGTTCGAGTTTCGGTCCAGCACACAGCTTTAATCTGCCAGGAAGTTTCATATCAGCACACAAAGCGTGACCTCAAGCGAACATTTAACAAGGATGTGTGCTGTTAGCAAAATCTGTTGTGTGGGTGTAGCTTAAGAATGCCTGATTTCCAGCCCAGAAGTAAATTCGTGAACTAATACATCTGTTAGGGACCTTGTACATTTGTCCGAAAAAACGGAACAGCACAAAAACTCCCACTTACACATTATTTTGTTATTGCCCTAAATTTTTACTCAGTTATGTACAAAGACAAAATTTAAAAAAAAAGCAAAACAAACCAATTCTTTCTATTCTCAGGTAACTTATGCATATTATTATTGACCGAGCGAGGTGGCGCAGTAGTTAGCACACTGGACTCGCATTCGGGACGACGACGGTTCAATCATGCGTCCGGCCATCCTGATTTAGGTTTACCGTGATTTCTGTAAATCGCTTCAGGCAAATGCCGACGACCTCATGAATCTATGGACCCTGCATGTCAAGAGGGGACTGTTCAAGCTGGTGGAGGCTCAGTATGGGGCGTGTGCAGGTAGAGTTATATGGGGCTCTGATAGTTCTAGATACGACTCTGACAGGTGACACGTACGTAAGCATCCTGTCTAATCACCTGCATTCATTCTGAGTTTAAACACTTTTCTACTGGCCACCAAACTCCCCAAACATGAACAGTATTGAGCATATCTTGGATGGCTTGCAACATAATGTTCTGAAGAGATCTCCGTCTCCCCGTACTCTTACGGACTGCCCTGAAGGATTCAAGGTGCCGATTCCGTCCAGCACTATTTAAGTCATTAATCGAGTCCATGCCACGTCCGGTTGCGGAACTTCTGCGTGCTCGCGGGGGCCCTACACGATTTAGGCTGGTGTACCTGTTTCTTTGGCTCTTCATTGGATATTTGACCTTACGTTCGTTTTAGTCTACATACCACATTTTAACTGAAGATTTAAAATAAGAATTCTATGGGCGATTGTTGCACACTGCGAGTGGATTTATAATCCTACAGCTGTTATGTTAAATCCCTGTAAATTTTTTAGGAGTAAGCCAATAGAAATTTTTACATAACTTCGTTAGTTAAAGCAATTTTTGTTTTGTTTTGTCTCTTCTAAGATATGAAGATGGTAGTTAAGCTATCGAAACTGGTTGTCACTTGGTAAAAAAATGTTTCATGTTAGATGTGATTGAGGCAATACATAGAAAATTTTAGAAAGTTTCGAACAGTTACAGTAGAAAGCTTATAAAATTTGTGAAATTTTACGTTTGATTATCTGCTTACGAGCGCTTTCTCCTATTCTGACAATGCCGGATGCATTCTTATACTTTTTTTCCCCGAAGGAGAGGAAATTATCAATACGTCAAACAAGAATAAACGCACAAACTACGAAGTCTGTACATGAATTATTTCATGATTACGTCTCCTAGCTGCCAACGGCCGCTGAATCTTCGGATAACGAATTTATTAACATCTGTTCCTTTCAGAATAGGCAACTACTCGTATAAAATAACATCTCTTACTAAATGGACTAATTAATCATATATTTGGGACAGAATCTGTTAAAGAAAAACGATCTAAGGCGGCCGAAGCTAGCAGCGTCAACCACGACAAACAAAAACATTTGCCCCAACAGTGCTTCCCAGCTAAAGCCGACGCTATTAACCCTGAGCCGTACACTGCATGGACAGTTGTTAATGGTCGCTTGTTTGGTGTTTTCAGTCAGTCCTGAGACTGCAAACGCACGCCGGGCCCGGCACAAGTACGCAGTGTTCACTGGAGTTGACTGCGTTCGTTTGCAACCTCAGGACTGATTGGCAACGAAGAGACATTAACGGTTGTTCACTGCAATGGACATGTGCACCATCGGGTTAATACGGTTTTTACAGACACATCAACATGTTTTCCGCGACTGGTGAGAAAAAAAAAATGGTTCAAATGGCTCTGAGCACTATGGGACTCAATTTCTGAGGTCATTAGTCCCCTAGACCTTAGAACTAGTTAATCCTAACTAACCTAAGGACATCACACACATCCATGCCCGAGGCAGGATTCGAACCTGCGACCGTAGCGGTCTCGCGGTTCCAGACTGCAGCGCCTAGAACCACACGGCCACTTCGGCCGGCCGACTGGTGAGATTACGCCAAGAAGAGATTAATCTAATTTACGGTTAACATTCGTAATAGTTAAATGCTGTATAGCAGTGCCTATGTTGTTCAGAAGTACGGTGCAATGTTCCTTCGGATATCTACATCTACATGGTTACTCTGCAATTCACCCTTAAGTGAGAAGTGCCTGGCAGAGGGTTAATCGAACCATTTTCATACTACATTTACATACATACGTGCATGTCCACTCTCGAATGGCGCCTGGGATAAAGCAACATCTAAATCTTTCCGTTCGAGCTCTGATTTCTCTTATTTTATTATGATGATCATTCCTCCCTACGTAGGTGGATGTCAACAAAATGGCTCTGAGCACTATGGGACTTAACATCTTAGGTCATCAGTCCCCTAGAACTTAGAACTACTTAAACCTAACCAACCTAAGGACATAACACACATCCATGCCCGAGGCAGGATTTCGAACCTGCGACCGTAGCAGTCCCACGGTTCCAGACTGAAGCGCCTAGAACCGCACGGCCACCGCGGCCGGCTGGGTGTCAACAAAATATTTTCGCATTCGGAAGAGAAAGTTGGTGATTGAAATTTCGTAAATAGAAAAAAATGTTCAAATGTGTGTGAAAGCTTATGGGACTTAACTGCTAACGTCATCAGTCCCTAAGCTTACACACTACTTAACCTAAATTATCCTAAGGACAAACACACACACCAATTCCCGAGGGAGGACTCGAACCTCCGCCGGGACCAGCCGCACAGCCCATGACTGCAGCGCCTGAGACCGCTCGGCTAATCCCGCGCGGCTCTTAAATAGATCTCGCCGCAAAGAAAACCGCCTTTGTTTCAGTGACTGCCACCCCCACTCGCGTATCATATCTGTGACACTCTCACACCTATTGCGGCATAACACGAAAGGAGCTGCCGTTCTTTGCACTTTCTCGATGTCCTCCGTCAATCCCACTGGTAAGGACCCCACACTGCGCAGCAATATTCCAGCAGAGGAATAGTGTAACGTAGGCTGTCTCTTAAGTGGGTTTGTCGAATCTTCTAAGTGTTCTGCCAGCAAAGTGCAGTCTTTATTTCGCCGTCCCCAATTTTAGTTGCTCGTTATTGTAATTCGAAGGTATTTAGTCGTATTGACAGCCCTTAGATTTCTGCGATTTATCGTATACCCAAAATTTATCGGATTTCTTTTGGTACCCATGTGGATGACCTCGCATGTTTCTTTGTTTAGTGTCAATTCCCACTTTGCGCACCATACAGAAATTCTCTATAGATTATGTTATAATTGGAATTGATCGTCTGATGATTTTACTAGACGGTAAATTACAGCGTCATCTGCAGACAATCTAAGGGGGCTGCTCAGATTATCACCTAGATCATTTATATAAATCAGGAACAGCAGAGAGCCTATGACATGCGTGCATGTCCAATGGAACACTGCATCCTACTGTTTAACAACAAAGGTACTGAAATATCGTATTTATCCGCCGCCACCGGGCAAGTGACTTTCAATACAAATGCCACCCCTATACGGGAATATACGAGGGGAGAGAGGGGGAGGGGGGGTCGAGAAGTTTCTAGCGTAACAAATTAAGAATGACAAAAATTTCATAATACCCATCTATTTTTCAACATACTACCCGTGTACACTAATACAGCAAACCATTCAAATAAAAGATCTTCGATTTCAAGTCCAACCAAACGTTCACAGCATCAGTCACTGCAACATCATTGTCAATCGTCGTCCTTCAAGGTCTTTGTTTAGGTTTGGGAGAAGGTCTGATGGAGCCAAATCTGGAGAATATGGCGGATGGCGTAACAATTCGAACCCGTAGTATCCAGTGTTGCGAGAGCTTTGTGCGCCGGTGAGTTGTCCTGATGGAAAAGAACTTCCGCTCCATTTTTTCTTTATCTCTTCTCTCAAACGGCGCAGGTGGGTGCAGTAGTATGATGTATTGATAGTTACGCCCCTTCTGCAAGTAATCCAACATAGTTACCCCTCCTGCATCCCAGAAGACCGATGCCATCACGCTACCGGCTGATGCAAACACCGGGAATTTTTTGGGGGGAGGGGATGAAGGATGTTTCCATTGTTGTGATTGTTGTTTTGAAATGATGATTAAATCGACACCCTAGCTGCAAATAGGCGTTGATAGACATCATTGGGGACATTTTGAAAATGTGTACCCCGACCGGGACTCGAACCCGGGATCTCCTGCTTACATGGCAAATGCTCTATCCATCTGCGCCACCGAGAGCACAGAGGATAGTGCGCCTGCAGGGACTTATCCCTTGCACGCTTCCCGTGAGACCCACATTCCCAGCATGTCAACACCACTACATTCGTAGTGCGCCTAATAGATGTTTGCCCATCATACTCATTACTCGTGGCAGATTAATCTACCAAGTTCCGTACGAGATGGGACATAGCGTGTGCATTCGCACAAGGTCAGTGGCCGGGTAGCCATATTTTAAATATATATTAAGGTAGTATCCGTTCCCGAAAGAACAGATACCATTGATGAACGTGCAGCCTCTCTACAATGATGTATATGAACGCCTGTTTGCAGCTAGGGTGTCGATTTAATTATCATTTCATCCTAGAGAAGCTGCACGGTCATCAATGATACCTGTTCTCTCGGGAGCAGATACTTCAAATATGATTGTTGTTTTGTCTCAGGATCAAAGTGGCGAACACACGTTTCGTCCATTGTCACATACCTTGCAAGAAAGCGGTCTGCATTCGCTGCAAATTGGCAGACGATTTCTACACAACACTGCACACGCTTCCGTCTCTGATTTGCCTTCAAGTCTTTTGCGACCCACCGAGATGAAACTTTCTGCACTCTCAAAATGTCCACTACAATCTCAAGAGCACGCCCGTGAGAGATTCCAAATGTGGTTTCAACATACTGTAACGTTGTTCGACGATCCTACAAATCGTATAGTGAATTGCAGTCATTGTTTCATCAGTGGTAATGGCGACAGGACTTCCGCTCCTTGCCGCACTTTCCACACTCGGTCTTCCATGTTTGAAGTCGGACGACACTCAGTTTTTCACGGTTGCACAAGACGGAGCACTGTCCTTAATTGTATTCCGCATGTCCTCCGCAGTTTCCTTGGGCGTAATCCCTTTCAAATGAAGATATCCAATCACAGCCCGGTTCTCTCGATATTCGACATTTTGCTTAACTATGGTATACCAGGCATCCTAGCGACAAAACTAGCGAAGCTGGAGCCGCGAAATTTGACTTGCATATCCACAAAGGGTCACCATAAAAGTAGGTGTTGAAACTTCCTGGCAGATTAAAACTGTGTGCTGGACCGAGACTCGAACTCGGGATCCTTGCCTTTCGCGCGCAAGGTAGGAGACGAGGTACTGGCAGAAGTACAGCTGTGAGGGCCGAGCGTGAGACGTGCTTGGGTAGCTCAGTTGGTAGAGTACTTGCCCGCGAAAGGCAAAGGTCCCGAGTTCGAGTCTCGGTCGGGCACACAGTTTTAATCTGCCAGGAAGTTTCATATCAGCGCACACTCCGCTGCAGAGTGAAAATCTCATTCTGGAAACATCCCCCAGGCTGTGGCTAAGCCATGTCTCCGCAGTATCCTTTCTTTCAGGAGTGCTAGTTCTGCAAGGTTCGCAGGAGAGCTTCTGTAAAGTTTGGAAGGTAGGAGACGAGATACTGGCAGAAGTAAAGCTGTGAGGGCCGGGCGTGAGTCGTGCTTGGGTAGCTCAGTTGGTAGAGCACTTACCCGCGAAAGGCAAAGGTCCCGAGTTCGAGTCTCGGTCGGGCACACAGTTTTAATGTGCCAGGAACTTTCATATCAGCGCACACTCCGCTGCAGAGTGAAAATCTCATTCTGGAAACAACCCCCAGGCTGTGGGTAAGCCATGTTTCCGCAGTATCCTTTCTTTCAGGAGTGCTAGTTCTGCAAGGTTCGCAGGAGAGCTTCTGTAAAATTTGGAAGGTAGGAGACGAGATACTGGCAGAAGTACAGCTGTGAGGGCCGGGCGTGAGTCGTGCTTGGGTAGCTCAGTTGGTAGAGCACTTGCCCGTGAAAGGCAAAGGTCCCGAGTTCGAGTCTCGGTCGGGCACACAGTTTTAATCTGCCAGGAAGTTTCATATCAGCGCACACTCCGCTGCAGAGTGTAAATCTCATTCTGGAAAGATTTCACTTAATTGGTAACAGTGTTGTCTAGGAGCACTTTCGCTTGAAACTGTGCAGCATTAGGACTTTACATCCAAGTAATGTAATGCGGATGGGTATTAACGTCGCCATACTGCAGCCTGTGCCATCAGATGCCGCATTTGTATTGTGTACATTGAGTTACTTCTTTCCTTTACAGCCAGACCCGCGGCAATAGTCTACCCTACAAGGCCGTACGCCCGCAGCGTCTCTGTGTTCTTCTTTATCAGCTCACCTCCAGTTTCTCCAGCCTCCAGCGAGTGCCAGTGGAATGCAGACACTGCACTTGGGCTGTTGGCTGGATGCCGGCAGCTTTCCACCAGGAAACGTATCACTACCGACGCGGCACGCAGTCATGTCCGGCAGTATACAGACCTGCTCAGTGCAAAAACTCACTTCGTAACTGTACTCTGGACGGCCGGCGGTGCTCTTAAGCTTCCGGCTGCCGGTACAGCGATCATTCTAGCTTCACACTACGTCCAGGCGGTCGTATTTATCCTTCATTGCATGTTGTATACACCGTAACTGGCGTGTGCACTAAAAGCAAAATCTTGTCTTCAGCACGATTCTTAGATACCTCGGTCAAGTCTCCTTTATTTTCAATTCTTTACTGTCTTGACTTGTTGCAAATCGGTAAACAGGTCGAAAAATTTTGAATTCTTTCATAGATAGTTTGGATAACGCATTCAGTATTGGTACGCATACGATAGCATGCGCTAACAATATTTTACAGACACAGACACACACACACACACACACACACACAAAGACAAAAAAAAAAAAAAATCCGATGCTCATATCTAGGGTTCTACTGGCGATAGAAAGGTAGGGGCCAGGCGTTTTGTATAGCCCTTGGCCTATGAATCATTCGGATACCCAAAACAAGGATCCTCTTACTGTAACTATCCTATAGTTCAAGGTTAATGTTTGAATATTACACACTTCCTCCATCTTAGGCAAATGGAGCAAATATTTTTGCATTAAATGTGGTACACGATGCCCGTTAAAGGGGCTTATGCAGGCACCATTCTGTTCATGGGCAGCTCCTGAGAACACTCGAGAAGAGCAGTTTTCACCTTCAGCAGTGCATATACCATTTTTCCCCGTCAGCAGAGGTATCTAAATAAATAACCGCAGCAAATTGTTCAAATTTTAACGGTAGGGGAAGATGGGGTAAAGCAGCCACTCTATGTGAAACAATGGCTATTAACAGAAGCTTGTGGCGTACAAGTGTCGAATTCACATACTGTAAGGTATCACAGTAAATATTTGCAGTTAAAGTAAAAGTATATTTTATAGGATATATACACGTTTTTCTGAATGCCTACATAGTGGCCCCTTTTCCCTACCTGATGGGGTAAAGTGGCCAGTGCTTTGCCACCATTCCAAAACAGACTGTTTAGTTGAAAAAAATTTGGTGGACTTAAAGTTTTTATTTCACCATTGTATATTATTAGGAGAAGAATAATACAATTGAAAAAGAAACGTGATGCAGTACATTATTGGCACAAAAAAGGTCAACAAATGAGAAGTATTAATTATTCGTGATTATGTAAACAGAGAAATAAACAACCATCTGTGGGTTACTATTTCAGTTCACACTATATCCCCTCGGAAACAATATTAAGTCATGTACAAATTTCGCACGTAAAGTTATCGCCCACATCACATCCAGCGCACAGTTCATGAGCCCAGCGTTTGCAGCTCAATCTTATCGATCGTTCATTTTCTCTAAAGCCAGAAAACGCTTCCTTCAATAAAAGCAGTCTGTATCACGAGCCTTATCAGTGAAATTTTCTTCTCAAATTTATTCTTGAAAAGGTTTCTTTCCAGCAGAAACTCTCTTAGCGTTTTGTCCCAATTTTAGCTTCTTATCTTATTTTTTGTTGCCTTACATTGTAGAATTTTGGACTTCTCTGTTTGTTTTTCTTCTAACACACTTTTTTTAAATTAAAAGCTCTTCGTCTTCCTGCTAGCTTCAGCCAACACATTTTTATAAGGGCTTGAGTGATAATGGCAGTCTTTCCTTTTTTACCCCTAGTTTGTTCTTGATTCACACTTTGTTTCTTAGGCACAGGTTTTACGTCCTTTTGGCTTATGCGGAACCCACCTGTTGGACGCTCAGAGGGAACTGTCTCTCGGAGAAGGCTTATCACCTATAATATGAAGGCAGCCTGCACTTGAAGACAGTTCGTGAGTTGATTCCGGAAATGAACCAGAAGGCGTATTTGAAGAAGACGCAGCAGTCTGACTTTCAGAGAGACCAGCACTTGGAGAAGACTCAGCAGTCTCGCAATGAGAAGAACCAGTATTTAAAAAAGGCACAATATCAGTGTCCCTATCCAAAGGATAGGGACACTGATACGGTACCGACCGGCCGCCGTGTCATCCTCAGACCACAGGCGTCACTGGATGCGGATATGAAGGAGCATGTGGTCAGCACACCGCTCTCCCGGCCGTATGTCAGTTTCCGAGACGGGAGCCGCTACTTCTCTAACAAGTAGCTCCTCAGTATGCCTCAAAAGGGCTGAGTGGACGCGTCAGCAGCTCATTCGTTATATTAAAATGCCACAAAATAGGAGCAAAGCATCAATGCGAGGTTTTACAATGCTAGACGCTTATTTTGGTGAATACTTTTGTAAACTCAGTGCTACTAATTCTCATTTCCATAAATTGTGTCATACGTAATTTGAGACCATTATCAAAGCAAAGACATACTTTGTCCACATCATCGCAATTACTGTAGGATCTGTGGGGCTTGTTATTACATTTACATCTACATCTAAGTACACATTCTCGAAACTACTGTGAAGTGCATGTCAGAGGGTCCTTTCCCTTGAACCACGTATTAGAGTCCCTGCTCGTTACATTCACATCTGGAGCGCGGGAAGAATGACGGCTTACATTCCTTTGCGTGTGTTGTAATCACACTAATCAAATACGTGGTTTATTGTCTCCACGAAATGGGAGAAAATCATTAGCAGTCCGCGGCAAACGTTACAAGTTGCGGCGCAGATTCTCCTGCCTCTAGGATTCCTTGTACACTCGCGGTTATCTTGTAGACAGAAGTTTACCGACAAGATTCCTCGCGGAAATTTCCAGGCATCCAGCGAATATGGTAACTGCTGTAATTTATTTTCCTCATTTGTTCCTTTTGTCGCATTTCTTCCTTCCCTCTCACTTTCGCAGCGCCTTCTTTTCTGCGACGGCGACAAAAACGTTTCGATAAGCAGTCTGCGTTGTCCTGATGACATAGGCTCTATATTGATATTAGAGATTCACATCTGCAGACAAGAGACACAAAGACATATACATGCACTCATTTTTATCCGCCTTCCCGCACCTTAGTGTAACATTCACCTACATATGCTTCATTATCAGATGTGGAACCTTCGGACTTCAGGACTCGCTTCAGTGAATGTACTCGTATAGAAAATTCACAACCTACGCTGACGTTACACTAATAAGAATTCAGCACCAGAGGTAGGTATAGTAGACTACCGGATAACTGCGATTGTTTTACTTTATTATTTTCAAGTTTCTCAATAAACAAATCACATTAAGCACGAACTTATACTTTCCTTCATGTCTGCCAGCATTTGTACATTAGTGCTGTGCAAGCCAGCGACATTTGCCAAGTTTCGTTTGGAATGTAATGTCTCCATTAGTTTCTTCTTTTGTGATGCCGTGCATTGTTTGTGTAAACAGAACATGATGGGCGTAACTGCCAACATCCTCGTAGTTTCATTGTAGTGAAACTGATGACGGCAGCAAACAACTGTGGAGATGCGTAATAAACATCCGAAGAACGCCAGATTTGTTTCTCCTGCAGGCATAATCTTCTTGAGAAACGCTCGCCCAGAGATCCGAATCTGGGACTACATTACCTCCAAAATATTTTACCCAAGACGATGCTGTCATCATAAATCATACATTAGAGCTACGTATCCTCGGGAAATACAATGGTTGAGTTTCCCCTCGCTTTCTGACATTTGCATCACCCATATAGCAAGGCCATGTCGGCTGATGTTACAAGGCCAGAATAGTTAAACACTGAAACTATTGCCCCTGCAACTATTGAAAAGGCCGTAGCCCTCTTCAGCACTCTGGTCTTAGCCTAACCTCTCCAAAGATAGCCCTAATCTGTGGTTGCACCAACTGTACAGCTAGTTGTATAGTTGACGTCACCATATCGCCACAAGGTCCATGGTTTGTGTGGGACATAACTTTTTATGTTGGTGATGTAGTGGTCGCATGTACCACTGTATGAACAGCAACAGCATCGCGCCAACACCGCTGTCAACACACGTACCGATGAATCATCATAGATTCTGGTGCATCGTCAAAGGTTATGCCATACAACGCCATGTACCATCGTATCGTCAGAGGTACCGCTTTATCGTCACAAGTGCTGCTCTATGGTCACACGTACCACTGATTCATAAAAGGTACCGTAGAGTCCTCACAGTTACTGTAGTATCGTCACAGATACCACCATATTGTCATAGGTATCACTGTCTGGTGACAGGTACTGGAGTATCATCGCACGTTCTTCCTTATTGTAACATATGCTACACTATCGTCCCACGTAATGTATCATCACAGGTTCCGCTGTATTGTCACAGGTACTGCAGTATCATCACATGTACTGCAGTATTGTCACGATTAACACTGTATTGTCACATTTAATACAGTATTTGCTGAATGGCATATTTGGGTGTAACGTCCCATCGACACTGATGTCATTAGAGGCAGTGTGGCATTGTCGCAGGTACTGATGTATTGTTGAAGGTACTGCCGTATCCTCACAGGTACTGTCTTATCATCATAGGTAGGCCTACCAGATACCAAGTATCGCCACAGGTACAGCAATATCGTCACAGGTACAGCAGTATGGTCACATGTACTGCCATATCGTTACAGGTACTGCCGTATCGTCACAGGTACTGTCTTATCATCGTAGGTATCAGATACCAAGTATCGTCACAGGTACAGCAGTATCGTCACAGGTACAGCAATATCGTCACAGATACAGCAATATCGTCACAGGTACGGCAGTATGGTCACATGTACTGCCGTATCGTCACATGTACTGCCGTATCGTCACAGGTACTGCCGTATCGTCACAGGTACTGCCGTATCGTCACAGGTACTGCCGTATCGTCACAGGTAATGCCGTATCGTCACAGATACTGCCGTATCGTCACAGGTACTGCCGTATCGTCACAGGTACTGCCGTATCGTCACAGGTACGGCAGTATGGTCACAGGTACTGCCGTATCGTCACAGGTACTGCCGTATCGTCACAGGTAATGCCGTATCGTCACAGGTACTGCCGTATCGTCACAGGTAATGCCGTATCGTCACAGGTACTGCCGTATCGTCACAGGTAATGCCGTATCGTCACAGGTACTGCCGGATCGTCACAGGTACTGCCGTATCGTCACAGGTACTGCCGTATCGTCACAGGTACGGCAGTATCGTCACAGGTACGGCAGTATCGTCACAGGTACTGCCGTATCGTCACAGGTACTGCCGTATCGTCACAGGTAATGCCGTATCGTCACAGGTACTGCCGTATCGTCACAGGTAATGCCGTATCGTCACAGGTACTGCCGTATCGTCACAGGTAATGCCGTATCGTCACACGTACTGCCGGATCGTCACAGGTACTGCCGTATCGTCACAGGTACTGCCGTATCGTCACAGGTAATGCCGTATCGTCACAGGTACTGCCGGATCGTCACAGGTACTGCCGTATCGTCACAGGTACTGCCGTATCGTCACAGGTACTGCCATATCATAACAGGTAATGTATTATCATCATAGCTACCAGACACCAAGTATCGTCACAGGTACTGCCGTATCGTCACAGATACTGACATATCGTCACAGGTATCGTAATACCGATAAATGTGCCGCAATTTCGACAGCGAAGCCATTGTGTCGATACAATTATTGTGTTGGTACTGGTATTAAATTTGAACTGGTACAGCATCAATATTGTCAGACATACTGTTTCTGAGAAGAATGGAGGTCACAATGGATAGCCAAATTTCATTCAAAAACTGTGATTTGAGGGCTTTGGTGTTGATTAGAAGGAGCAAATACAACCACAACAGGCACGGCAAAGGTACGTGAGGTATTCGTTCAGATAAATTAGGGAACTGGCGGGAAAGCGATATCTTGATATGGCAACCCAAAGACGCTCATACAAACTAGGACAAGTCCTTTTCGAAGCCAGACTGAAAAAGAGCTGGCATTACACACACACAGGTACCGTGCTCCCGGTATCTTTTTACAGCGATCAACGGCCTTCAATGTCGGATTCCTCCGCGCCCGGCTGTATCCACGTGTAGCGCTGTACGGGCGTTAAGCAGCGTTACGTATCAGGAGCTGGAGTGTTGTTGTGCGGCACGACTGCATTAATACGGTGAGGCGGCGTGACTGAACGTCTGACCGCCGGCGCGCCGGCCGCCAGAACCGGTACAGTGGAGCGGCACTGGGGCAGACCCGCGGCCACGGAAAGCGAAAGCCGACTACACCTGGCGCGGCGTGCACAGTGGAGCGGACGCGCCCCGGGCAACAGGTCCGCGGCCGCGGCCCGCCTCCACTGCTCCAGTATCACCGCTTCACTGGGGGAGTCTCGAAGACCGACTCTGCATTCTACTGTACTCTGCCGCCCACTGCATCCACATCTGTACTCCGCAAACCACACGATGGGACGTGGCGGAGGATACATTGTGTATCACTGTCGGATCTAAGAGCCGGCTGCTGTGACCCTGCGGTTCCACACGCTTCAGTCTGGAACCGCGCGACCGCTATGGTCGGACATTTAAATCCTACCTCGGTCATGGCTCTGAGCACTATGGGACTCAACTGCTGAGGTCATTAGTCCCATAGAACTTAGAACTAGTTAAACCTAACTAACCTAAGGACATCACAAACATCCATGCCCGAGGCAGGATTCGAACCTGCGACCGTAGCGGTCTTGCGGTTCCAGACTGCAGCGCCTTTAACCTCGGTCATGGATGTGTGTGATGTCCTTAGGTTCGTTAGGTTCTACATCTACGTGGATACTCTGCAAATCACATTTAAGTGCCTGGCAGAGGGTTCATTGAACCACCTTCACAATTCTCTATTATTCCAATCTCGTATAGCGCGCGGGAAGAATGAACACCTATATCTTTCCGTACGAGCTCTGATTTCCCTTATTTTATCTTTATCATCATTCCTCCCTACGAAGATCGGCGTCAACAAAATATTTTCGCATTCGGAGGAGAAAGTTGGTGATTGGAATTTCGAGAGAAGATTCCGTCGCAACGAAAAACGCCTTTATTTTAATGATGTCCATCCCAAATCCTGTGTCATTTCTGTGACACCCTCTCCCATATTTCGCGATAATACAAAACGTTCTGCCTTTCTTTGAACTTTTTCCATGTACTCAGTCAGTCCTATTTGGTAAGGATCCCACACCGCGCAACAGTATTCTAAAAGAGGACGGACAAGCGTAGTGTAGGCAGACTCCTTAGTAGGTCTGTTACATTTTCTAAGTGTCCAGCCAATGAAACGCAGTCTTTGGTTAGCCTTCCCCACAACATTTTCTGTGTGTTCCTTCCAATTTAAATTGTTCGTAATTGTAATTCCTAGGAATTTAGTTGAATTTACGGCTTTTAGATTAGACTGATTTATCTTGTAACCGAAGTTTAAAGCGTTCTTTCTAGCACTCATGTGGATGACCTCAGACTTTTCGTTATTTAAGGTCAACTGCCAGTTTTCGCACCATTTCGATATTTCTTCTAAATCGTTTTGCAGTTTGTTTTGATCTTCTGATGGTTTTATTAGTCGATAAACCGAAGACGGCTGCTCAGATAGTCTCCCAAATCGTTTATATAGATAAGGAACAGCAAAGGGAACCCCAGAAATCACTTCTGTTTTACTCGATGACTTTCTGTCAATTACAACGAACTCTGACCTCTCTGACAGGAAATCACAGATCCAGTCACATAACTGAGACGATATTCCATAAGCACGCAATTTCACTACGAGCCGCTTGTGTGGTACAGTGTCTAAAGCCTTCCGGAAATCCATAAATACGGAATCGATCTGAAACCCCTTGTCAATAGCACTCAGCACCTCACGTGAATAAAGAGCAAGTTGTGTTTCACAAGAACGATGTTTTATAAACCCATGTTGACTGTGTGTCAATAGACCGTATTCTTCGAGGTAATTCATTACATTCGAACACAATATATGTTCTAAAATCCTGCTGCATATCGACGTTAACAATATGGGCCTGCAATTTAGTGGATTACTCCTACTACCTTTCTTGAATATTGGTGTGACCTGTGCAACTTTCCAATCTTTGAGTACGGATCTTTCGTCGAGCTAACGGTGGTTTTAAGTAGTTCTAAGTTCTACGGGATTGATGATCTCAGATGTGGGATTGGTGACCTCAGATGTTAAGTCCCATAGTGCTTAGAGCCATTTGAACCATTTTCGGATCTACGAGGGCTGTTCAATGAGTAGTGCAACACATTTTCTTTCTCAAAGAAGATTGGTTTTATTCAGGATTCCAATCCTCACTCTCTTGACTACAAAATCCTACTTTTCAGCATAATCTCCATCCAATGTGACGGCCTTACACCACCTTACTTGGATGGCCTGCACTCCCGCAACATACAACTCTACTGGCCGACATCGGAGTGAACGGCTAGCTGCATCAATAACCTCCCCATCATCCAAGTACTGCTTCCCGCGGAATGTATTCTTCACTGGGACAACTGAGGGAAGTCGGAAGACGCGAGATCTGGGTTGTAGGATGGATGACGAAGAAGAGTCCAAAGAAATTTTGTGATCTCCCCTCGGGTGCGCAGACTTCTATGAGGCCTTGCGTTGACGTGGAGAAGGAGAAGTTCGTGCCGGCCGCTGTGACCGAGCGGTTCTAGGCGCTTCAGTCCGGAACCATGCTGCTGCTACGGTCGCAAGTTAGAATCCTGCCTCGGGCATTGATGTGTGTGATGTCCTTAGGTTAGTTAGGTTTAAGTAGTTCTAAGTCTAGGGGACTGATGACCTCAGAAGTTAAGTCCCATAGTGCCCAGATCCATTTCCACCATTTGACACTTCACGCGTTGGAGATGGTTTCCTCCAATCAGAGAGCTCATCGTCACGACCGAACAATTCGCCCTTGCCCAATTGCCACAATAACCGGTAGGTTCACTTGCGGTTCCTTGTCAGGCTTTCTTTCTTGATGTGTTTCGAATTTTGGATTCCAGTTTCTGGGCCTTGGCCTGTTATTTCGAACTTCATCACGTACGATAAATGACACACACACACACACACACACACACACACACAACAATGCCAACGAAATACGCACCTTTCATACACCAAACACTACTGGAACCGTGTGCCGGACCGAGACTCGAACTTGGGACCTTTGTCTTTCGCGGGCAAGTGCTCTACCATCTGAGCTACCCAAGCACGACTAACGCTCCGTCCTCGCAGCTCTGCTTCTGCCAGTATCTCACATCCTACCTTCCAAACTTCACAGAGTTGGTAGAGCACTTACACGCGAAAGGCAGAGGTCTCGAGTTCGAGTCTCCGTCAGGCACACAGTTTTAATCTGTCAGGAAGTTTAATATCAGCACACTCCATTGCAGAGTGAAAATTTCATTCTAGACTGCTGAAACCTTTCGCACAAGATGCGATTCGGCGTCACAAATACACTCCTGGAAATTGAAATAAGAACACCGTGAATTCATTGTCCCAGGAAGGGGAAACTTTATTGACACATTCCTGGGGTCAGATACATCACATGATCACACTGACAGAACCACAGGCACATAGACACAGGCAACAGAGCATGCACAATGTCGGCACTAGTACAGTGTATATCCACCTTTCGCAGCAATGCAGGCTGCTATTCTCCCATGGAGACGATCGTAGAGATGCTGGATGTAGTCCTGTGGAACGGCTTGCCATGCCATTTCCACCTGGCGCCTCAGTTGGACCAGCGTTCGTGCTGGACGTGCAGACCGCGTGAGACGACGCTTCATCCAGTCCCAAACATGCTCAATGGGGGACAGATCCGGAGATCTTGCTGGCCAGGGTAGTTGACTTACACCTTCTAGAGCACGTTGGGTGGCACGGGATACATGCGGACGTGCATTGTCCTGTTGGAACAGCAAGTTCCCTTGCCGGTCTAGGAATGGTAGAACGATGGGTTCGATGACGGTTTGGATGTACCGTGCACTATTCAGTGTCCCCTCGACGATCACCAATGGTGTACGGCCAGTGTAGGAGATCGCTCCCCACACCATGATGCCGGGTGTTGGCCCTGTGTGCCTCGGTCGTATGCAGTCCTGATTGTGGCGCTCACCTGCACGGCGCCAAACACGCATACGACCATCATTGGCACCAAGGCAGAAGCGACTCTCATCGCTGAAGACGACACGTCTCCATTCGTCCCTCCATTCACGCCTGTCGCGACACCACTGGAAGCGGGCTGCACGATGTTGGGGCGTGAGCGGAAGACGGCCTAACGGTGTGCGGGACCGTAGCCCAGCTTCATGGAGACGGTTGCGAATGGTCCTCGCCGATACCCCAGGAGCAACAGTGTCCCTAATTTGCTGGGAAGTGGCGGTGCGGTCCCCTACGGCACTGCGTAGGATCCTACGGTCTTGGCGTGCATCCATGCGTCGCTGCGGTCCGGTCCCAGGTCGACGGGCACGTGCACCTTCCGCCGACCACTGGCGACAACATCGATGTACTGTGGAGACCTCACGCCCCACGTGTTGAGCAATTCGGCGGTACGTCCACCCGGCCTCCCGCATGCCCACTATACGCCCTCGCTCAAAGTCCGTCAACTGCACATACGGTTCACGTCCACGCTGTCGCGGCATGCTACCAGTGTTAAAGACTGCGATGGAGCTCCGTATGCCACGGCAAACTGGCTGACACTGACGGCGGCGGTGCACAAATGCTGCGCAGCTAGCGCCATTCGACGGCCAACACCGCTGTTCCTTGTGTGTCTGCTGTGCCGTGCGTGTGATCATTGCTTGTACAGCCCTCTCGCAGTGTCCGGAGCAAGTATGGTGGGTCTGACACACCGGTGTCAATGCGTTCTTTTTTCCATTTCCAGGAGTGTATATAGAATAATTATCATCACAGAGATCGTCCTACGTTAGGTAAACGTCTTACGCGAGGCCGATTTTTCTGAAGACAGAAAATCATCATTGTGACTACTTCTGGAAAATCATAAATATTTATATAACGCAGGTCGGTACTGTAGCAAATGATTCAAATGGCTCTGAGCACTATGGGACTTAACTTCTGAGGTCATCAGTCCCCTAGAACTTAGAACTACTTAAACCTAACTAACCTAAGGACATCACATACATCCATGCCCGAGGCAGGATTCGAACCTGCGACCGGTACTGTAGCATAATGTTAACACCGTCACATGGTTTAGAATTTTTTTATTTCTAAATCTTATCAAAATGACTCTGATTGTTAATTTTATTTGATTTTTTTTATTTCTAATTCTTTGCCGTGTCATTTTCATTGTCTCTTGACTTTTTAATTTCGCGCTTATTTTCTTCTTTCTATATTTTTTTTTCGTTTGGCATTCGCACCTGTCGCTTACAATCTGTAAAGGGGTCTTCTAATCGGTTGGTAACGCGGCTACTGTGAGGATCAAGTTCAGGTAACCAATGAAAACGAGAAATTACAGTTTGTCTTCAGCGCTCTAACTGACGTTTTTTTGTCTTGAGTTCGCGCGTAGAGGTTAGTTTTAATCGCAGTGAAGCAAGCGAGTGTGATTAATAACTCTGCCGCAGATTGCTGAACGCCATTTTGTCGGATACATTGCATATCACGAGGTTGTGGAGAAAACGTGTCTAAATTCAGCGCTACGAAACGCGTCGCTTGCTGCAACTCTGCCATTGGTCACCTGAAATCAGCTATCGACCGAGCATCTCGCGTTCCATTCATACCCCACGGCGGGTCTCTTCCAACATTGCTCCCCGTTACAAATTAACGGCCTAAATACCGTGGAAAGTGGGCGTGGTCTACATTTCACGTGATAGCAGAGATAAACCTTGTCAAGGCTAAAATATAACTATCGGTCACAGTATGTCAAAGATAAAAGCTTCTCATCGATTCTGTAGCGCCACTGTACATATATCGCTGAGTTTCATAACTTCTTCTTTTCTGTTAAAATTATCCCCATGTTTATATATGTCGATGGCTTGTCTATAAAGCCGTGGCTAATAGTTCGTCATAGTACATAAAACTTCAGTTTCCGAAAATTTCACTACGTGATCACCCGACTCAAGAGCTTGTTCCGCCACGGCTGACTTGTCTGTTTTCCCTAGTCGGCAAAGACTTTTATGTTCCTTCAACCGTGTATTCAGACATCTCTTTGTAGTTCAAATGTAGAACTTGCCACATGCACACAGAATCTTGTATACACCAGTTGCAGACAGAGGGGGACGTTTATCCTTAACATAACGAAGTGGTTGGCCTGTTTTCTTAGTTGGTCTGAAACTCGGTCGAACGTTATTTTTCCTTAAAATCTGCTATTATTCGGTCGCAAAACCACATTTCGACCCGCTTCCCATTTTAGTACCCTCCAGTCCATCCGCTTCCTCTTCTTCTCCCCTTTACACTCCCCTTTTCTTACGTCCACCCTCGCTCACTTCTTCTTGTCACAGAATTGCGCCCAGAGCACACGCGCCGGCTGCCACACCTCGGTGGCCCCGCCGTCGCGCACCACGCACCCTCGGCGCGGCGCCCGGCAGAGGCCGTCGGTGTAACGTAACGGTACGGCGGGCGTCCACGCCGCCCGGCCGCCACAGATCGGTCGATGTAGCACGCCGAGCGGCGCGGCGCGCCACCACGAAAGGTCATCCGCAGCCAGCCGTGCCGGAGTCGCCACCTCGCGCAACAATAAGCTGCGAAAGTATCGACAGGCGGGCGGCGAAAGTGGGTGCGCTCTGCCGATACTTTTCAGGCGTCTCCGGGCAAGGAACAATACATTCCGGCACTGTGCACCGACTCACTGAGTTCCCTACATTGAGAGGACCGTGCGTCCCCAGTAGCTGAGTGGTCAGCGCGACTGAATATCAATTCTAAGGGCCCGGGTTCGATTCCCGGCTGTGTCGGAGGTTTTCTCCGCTCAGGGCTGGGTGTTGTGTTGTCCTAATAATCATTATTTCATCCACATCGACGCGCAAGTCGCCGAACTGGCGTCAAATCGAAAGACTTGCACGCGGCGAAAGGTCTACCTGACGGGAGGCCCTAGTCACACGACCAGAGAGAGAGAGAGAGAGAGAGAGAGAGAGAGAGAGAGAGAGAGAGAGAGATTGAGAGGACCCACCAGCCAATGACGGTGTCGGTGGCCTGGGACCGTCTGTAACCCACCTACTAAAAGAGTGCACCGTTCAACGGCAGCCAGTGCGCTGACTAGGGCAATCAGCCCAACCTGAGCAATGACACTAAACGTGTCAAGTGCCTCATCAGGAGTCGAAAATTTTCTGCACAATAGGATTGATGGTAAACAAGGTTGACTGTACCACGTTGACTACTCTAACTGTGGGAATACGAAGTTACCATTGCCAACCACGTAGTCTTTGCTTCCCCCCGTTAAAAATTGAGAACCTGGCAAAGGAAAATGTACCTCTCTCTGTGTCGGGCAGTGTTCTGTTGAAACCACGAGTTCTGTTGGAACCACTAGTGGCTCGCGTCTCCGTATACAAGATTTCTTAAAAACATGTTGCTACAGTATGCACTTTTAGTCCAAACTAAAAGAAAAATACTTATAATTCCATGTCCGGAAACCATACCTCCGCATTACTTGTAATGAGAAATGTGTAGTATTCGGTGCTGCAGACCGTCTTACAATTGCAGCGCAACACACTACCACAATACGCACATGTAGCCAGCCGCTAATCGTCGAGTAGTAGTGGAGGTGACGCATCAGGATCGCCTCAGTATCACTACACGGTTAGGAATAGTCGGTGGTAGACTCCATTACGTTTACCACGTAGATCAAGTGGTGCCGTGTTTCACCCATTCTGCGTGATGAATTACCTTAGTTAATGCAGAACGTTAACTCTGCACAAAGACGTCTTTGGTTTATCCATAACGGCGCACCACCATGTTTTCCTACGGACTGTGCGATAGTACCTCATCGCAACGTTTCGTGGGCGATGGATTGATACAGAAAGTCCGGTATCATAGCCTCCCCGTCATCGGATCTGAATCCGTTGGATTTCTGGCCATGGGGGCATTTAAAGGCCATTGTATGCCCAATCCGCCAACATCAGAAGGGTTCTGGGAACCTGGTAGTACTCAATGGGCCTAAATCCGGTCTGAGTTGTAAAATTAGTTTTGCGTTATTTCAGTTTCACTGACCCATAGAATTCTTTCCATATGAACGACACGTCCTGCTTTGGCGGGGAAAAGGAGGGAACCAGCGAAGCTCAAAAAAGTGAATATGCCTCTGTTCACAAATCTGACTGAAAAGTGAGTACCAGCTGCCTCATTCTACCTTACTCATCACGGTGAAAAATTTCCCAAAAGTTTGGCTTGCGAACATACTCGCGTTTTTTTTATATGCTGAGAGAGAAGAGGACAGTCACTGTGGGATGGGGACGTAAAATTAATCAATACTGGAAGATAGTAGACAGTGGTTGTGGTATGAAAAGAACGAAGTGAGCAATAGCAGTGTGACAGAGGGGGTCATGGTGGCTTTGCAACATGCAGACAGAGACAGAACACTGCTGAGAAAAGCGTGAAGCAGACAATGGTTGTGATGCAGCAATAAAAAGACGGAGAAAGTAGAGGTGGTAAGAGCAAGTGATAATAAGAGACAGAATCATCAACAACGACATCAAGGAAGGGAAAAGAGACGACAGCAGTAATGGGAAGGAGCGAATGACATAGCAGCAGTAAGACAGAGCAAGAGGGGCACAGTGACAGTGAGCAAAGACAGTAGTAAGTAGTAGGCTAGAACGAAGGGAATGTGGCTGTGAGACAGAAGACAGTGACAACCAGACACAGAGAGACAATGACAGTGAGTTGGGCTGAATGAGTGCGTGAGAGTGGGCAAGTGGGAGTGGATGAGTATGAGTGACTTAACAGCGATGGACTAGTGGGTGTGAAAGAGTTGCAGTTAGGGGAGTAAATGGAGGTGAGAGGTGAGTTGTATGTTAAAAATGCGCGAATATGTTCACATGCAAAAATTTTTGGAAAAATTGTTAAAGGTGCTGAGGAAGGTAGAATGAGGCAGCTGGTACCCCATTTTTCAGTTAGAGAGTTTTAAACAGGAGCATATTCGCCTTTTTGTCCTCAGATAGAAGCCTTTTTCGACTGGTCTTTTATGGCTTAATTTATACCCGTGCCCACGTAACAGCAACGTGCGAACACTAAAGACCGAGGTCTTAGGCGCCCAAAACAAGAAAAATGTTCCTACAATGTGCACCTGTAACTGAGCACAAGTCAGATGAATCCGATATTTACGCAAGGTAAAGCGTGATGTACATACGTTGATATCAAGCATGTGCTTACAAATGACGCACTGTCGAAATTAGCTAATCGCAGAAATTAAATAAAGAACATTAATATACAGCCTATAACGGACCATGTTTTCATTTCTCAAATATTTAAAGCCTGTGGATCCATACAGAAACAAAGTTTTAACATGTCATTAGTTTCCGGAGTGGACATTTCCGGGCTCGGCCAAAGCGCCCTGAAAGCTGTAACACGCTGTTCCCGTTAGCGGTGAATGCCAGAGTCAGAATTTTGCACGACACAGTGAAGAGACAATGCGTCATTCTTCTTCATCCTTTCGTTTTGATGAGAGGTTGGTGACGCTATGACCAGTACTGTCTATGTTAGAGCGCTGCTCCACTGTTTATGGAACCTTTGATTCGTTGGAATTACAGCAGACACCGACAGAATATTGAGACACAATGATAGGTTCCAAACATGTGACTACAGCCCATTTGAAACTGTAACGGATCTGCTCAGGAACTTAAATGGGTATGTATGGAAGAAAAGGGATAGCGTTCTCCCCAAGCCGTGCTGGATAAATGTACAAAACCGGTATTCAAACCAGACGATGACACATTTCTACAGATGCCATGGTGTATCTCTCGTGTGGACCTCGAGAATAAACTACAAGGGATTAAGATGCGCAGAAAGACACACAGACTCATTTTTGCCTCGTGCCACGCAGTCTTCAGCTACCTGAAAAAGATCCCTGCAGGGAGTTGAAATGTTGAGTTGGTTGAAGAAGCAGAAGATGAAAATGGTCAACTGCGCAAAATAATTATTTTTATTGACGACGGGGACGAAAGTCTTCGCCTGCACCTATTAGACGGTAACCAGGTACCGCCGACCGACTTCACCGGTCCATGTTCCTCAAGGGAGACACTTTGAGAATCTCATCTACCATCCGACCATCGTACTTCCTGCAAAGTCGTAGCACAAACTCGGCAATGAATTCACAGAAATTTAGATTTTTTCCATTAAAACTGGACGAGGCTCGGTGGTTATTTTATAATTAGTGGAATATTAGAACTTCGGATCATTCACAAACAACTGGTGATAAATCACTTGTCCAACGAAGCGTTTCATGTAGCAAGTTGTAATCCCCGTTTGAAATATACAAGAATCTTCACATATTGTAGCACTGACGTTGAGCTATGGTATCTGATTTGGTCCATAGAAGCACTGCCATTGCTTTGTAAGGTTTGAATTTGAATTTCTGCAAAGCTTTGAGATCAGATGCTACAGACACACCATTGTCTCCAAAACCATTCCTAAATTGTCTAAGTTAATTCCCGGCTACACTGTACTACATTTGTGCGATGGGAAAATGTTACTCCAACTCATGTGTTAGATAATTAATTGGATCATTTTGTATGTTTACTCTGTACTAATAAAACCGTCTCCTAATTCTTGTGCTTTGTAAAGTCAGTTTTGTTACACCATACTTACTGAAATACTTCTGGCTATTACCCTGTGGTCGGATAAATTTCTTGTTGAAACCCAACACTTCGTCCCCTTCTGTGCAGAACATCGTAAATGTAGGAGAAGAGGTACTGGCGGAAATAAAGCTATGAGGATGGGGTGTCAGTCGTGCTTCCGGAGCTCAGTTGTTAGAGCAGATGTCCACGAAAGGCAAAGGTCCCGTGTTCGAGTCTCGGTCCGGTACATAGTTTTAATCTGCCAGGAATTTCCATCTTTAAGGAGGTTGTAGTTTTTTTGAAAGTCCGATCCACATCCTGGTCCGCTGCTAAGGTAAAATTCCGTTTTCTACGTGCTCCCGTGCAGAGGCGTGACGTAATATGTTTCGAAAACTCGCGCAGAACTCGGTTACTGTCGTCCGCATATCTTCTTCAGAAATGAGATTCAGATACCGTTTACTTTCAGGCACTGGTCCTTCCGATTTAAATGATTGGGATGTTTAGTAGTCTCTTCACAACTACACGGCATCCTGCAAATTCCTGCTTTTTCCGTCGTTTTACGAGCATCCTTCTGTGACTAAACATCCCTATAACTTTAATCGGAACGGGGAGGCTTGGAAACTGAATGGTATCTGGATTCTAATTCTGAAAAAGATCTGCACCACTCTTCCACCATGGGGTAATGGAAACAGCGGACGGCAGCAACCGACAACGCGCTCTAGTTTTCAAAACGCGTGACTTCGTGCCTCTTCCTGGGACCGCGCGCGGAAACGTAATCTTGCCTCAGTCAATAGCCACAAAAAGCTACAATCGCCCTTCAAGATGTCCTCCGCTGAACGGGACATTCGGCTCTGAAAGTTTACATTTCACCATTGTTTTTACATCGCATGATCTTCCGTGTTGACTTCCTTTTACTCTCCATCGGAGGGGTGGAGGCGCATTAGATGAAGTTGGCTTCGTGTTCTTGTGCCATGGAACGTACGTTCGTAGTGTTAGGTTTGTTTTAGAGGTTTTGCGGCGATGGCGGAGAGAGTGAGCGAGTGGAAGAGTGTGACAGGTGGTGACCCCTGGTTGCGAAAGCGTCCCTGAGCCCCTCGGAAGAGAGAGGAAGACGTCCCCGGCGTGACCCGGGCCATAATACGCAGCTACAACAGCGGATGAGCGCTGGAGAATGGACTTGCCGGCGCTAGCGCGCACGCGACTGACCTTCGGCTAACCCGCGTCTCGGGAAAGCGTACTTACTGGTTTCTTCGACTGAATAACAATGAAGCGTATTGCATAAAGTCGCGTTTTATATTCCGTCTTATTCCTTTGCTTTTACAGGTATCTGCGAGTAGCTTGTTGTCTTACTCTCAGGTTTCTGTTTTCTCTACCATTGAGGAAGATGTAATACAGAAACACCGGGATGATTTACTTCTGGAGAGCGGCTTATAACCCATTGTCACCGCCTTAGATTGATGAACAATGTGGGATAAAAATATCTACACAATAGCCAGAAATCGCGGTCGAAAGTAGGTTCTGGGCGCATTTCATTTGTTGACGTGTGACCTCTTTGCCACTCAACGAGCTCCGACTGCATCTGGGTAGTATACTTGAGGCGTAAACTGACCAATACGGACACATACCGCATATCTCTTGATCCATTGAAAACGCCAGATGAACGGTCCAGTTGCAGTCTATAGGCCGGCCGAAGTGGCCGTGCGGTTAAAGGCGCTGCAGTCTGGAACCGCAAGACCGCTCCGGTCGCAGGTTCGAATCCTGCCTCGGGCATGGATGTTTGTGATGTCCTTAGGTTAGTTAGGTTTAACTAGTTCTAAGTTCTAGGGGACTAATGACCTCAGCAGTTGAGTCCCATAGTGCTCAGAGCCATTTGAACCATTTATTTTTTGCAGTCTATAGTATCCGATCAAAAATATCCGCCCACTTTTTAGTGAACATTAATATGTACTGTGTCCACACTCGCCTCTATTAGACGGCCTTAAATCTGCTGGGAACACATTCACTGAGGCGTGGAATGTCTGTGGACGAATGACAGTCCATTCTTCCTCAAAACCCGAAACCAGGCAAGGTGGTCGTATTGGACGCTAGACTCTGGAGCGAAGTCAATGTTCTGTCTCATTCCCAAGGCGTTTCATAGGGTTTAGATCAGGATTCTGGGGAGCCCACTCTATTTCAAGAAGGTTGTTGTCGACAGATCGTTGCCTAACATGCTGATACAAATCGTACTCGAACTGCTCGTCTACGGTACATAGAACAGAATACTATAAAATGTGTTCATATACTTCCGCATTTAGTGTTTTCTTAGAGCAGAGAGGGGAGCGCGTCCTAACCGCGAAAAATATCTCCGTACCGTAACACCGATTCCTCTATGGTTCGCTGTTCGTACAACACACATTGATAGGTAAAATTCTCCAGGCTTTCGCCAAACTCAAACCCGTCCATCGGGTTTCCACAGGGTATAGCGCGATTTATCACTCGAGATCATTCGTTCCAGTCATCCACTGTCGCTGTTTACATCAAACGTCGTTGAGCACTGATTACAGAAATGTGTGGCTCATGGGGAACTTCTCAACGATTGTACCCCATTCTGTTTAACTGTCTACCCGCAGTTATTGCGTAGCTAGACTACTAGCATCACCTCGCAACTCATGAGTTATTCCTTCCGCTGACTGCATACGATTTTTGACCCCACTGCTCGATAGTGCCTCTCCGTTAGCACATGAGGTCTTCCTAATCTTTAGCTAGAGTAGGTTTCTAGTCTCCAGAAAAGTCATTATACTGGAACATAATACGTGTTCCAAAATTCTACAACTGATCGAGATATAGATATAGGTCTATAGTTCAGCACATCTGTTCGACGTCCCTTCTTGAAAACGGGGATGACCTGTGCACACCGATAAGGTGTGTGTCCACACTTCACCTCCATGACGGCTTGGACTGTCCTGGAGACACATTCAGTGATGTGAAGAAATGGCAACCTGTTATTCCTCAACAATACCAGAAGAGGTAGCGATAATGGATGCTGGGGTCTGGTGCGCAGTCGACGTTCTGACTCATCCCAAAGGCGTTTCACTTTCATGCTGGGACTCTGGGCAGGCCACTCCATTTCAAGAACGTTATTGTTCACAAACCAACGCCTGCCAGATGCTGCTGTACGCGAGGTGCAGTGTCATTCTGATACAACCATCGTCTCCAAAATGTTCATCTGTTCTATGCAGTACACAATGTTGATTATGTTGTCATATCCTTCTGCGTATAGCGTTTTCTCAAGCGCTATAAGGGGGCCACAACCTAACCACGAAACCGCCCCACCCCGTAATACTATCTCTTCCGAACTTCACTTTTGACCGCACACCTGATGGCAAGTAAAGCTCTACGCGCATTCGGCAAACCCAAATCCTGCTATCGGGGCCGGTGTGGCCGAGCGGTTCCAGGCACTACAGTCCGGAATCGCGCTGCTGCTACGGTCGCAGGTTAGAATCCTGCCTCGGGCATGGATGTGTGTGATGTCCTTAGGTTGGTTAGGTTTAAGTAGTTCTAAGTCTAGGGACTGATGACCTCAGATGTTAAGTCTCATAGAGCTCAGAGCCATTTGAACCAGCCTGCTATCTCACTGTCACATGGTATAGCGTCGCAATGCTCTACTGTCCCTGTCTGCCAGTATATGGGGTCTACCTGGTTTGTTAGCTCGTTGTTTACCTGTGGTTGTTCCTTCGCATTTCCACTTCACAATCACCAACTGTGGATTTGGGCAGCTTTAGAAGGGCTGAAATGTCCCTGATGCATGCGCTGCTTCAAATGTTATCCAATCACTAGTGTACGTTCGGAGTCCCCGAAATCTCCTAATCGACCCATTCTGCTGTTAGTGCTGTTCTACTGACAACAAATACTCCTGCCATCTTTTACACGCATGCTCATAAATTAAGGATAATGCTCATACATGGTGAAACAACGTTCTGGTGGGCGGTTTACGGGTTTAAATCACCTCGGGGTATGACCATGCGGTGCATTTGACCTGCGGTCGTCGCACGGTGGCGCTGGCAGCACTCCACATATGCAGAGGTGTGTTGGTGCGTGTCAGAGTACGGTGCAGCGAGTAAGTGTGCAGACGTTTTCAGACGCGCTAAAGGTGACTGTGTGTTGAAAATGGCTCAAAGAACACATATTAATGACGTTATGAGGGGTAGAATACTAGGGCGACTGGAGGTAGGTCAAACACAGCAGGTCGTAGCACGGGCCTTCCGTGTGCTCCAAAGTGTGATCTCAAGATTATAGCAACGATTCCAGCGGACAGGAAACGTGTCCAGGCGCTACAGTACGGGACGTTCACAGTATACAACACCAAAAGAACACCGATATCTCACCGTCAGTGCCCGCAGACGGCCACGGAGTACTGCAGATAGCCCTGCTCGGGGCCTTACCGCAGCCACTGGAACAGTTGTCTCCAGACACACAGTCTACAGACGACTGAACACACATGGTTTATTCGCCTGCAGACCTGCAAGGTGCATTCCACTGACCCCTGGTCACAGGAGAGCCCGTAAAGCCTGGTGTCAAGAACAAAGTACATGGTCATTCGAACAGTGGTCCCAGGTTATGTTCACGGACGAGTCCGGGTATAGTCTGAACAGTGATTCTCGCCGGGTTTTCATCTGGCGTGAGCCAGGAACCAGATACCAACCCCTTAATGTCCTTGAAAGGGATCTGTATGTAGGTCGTGTTTTGATGGTGTGAGGTGGGATTATCATTGGTGCACGTACACCCTTGCATGTCTTTGACAGACGAACTGTAACAGGTCAGGTGTATTGGGACGTCATTTTGCACCAGTATGTCCGGCTTTTCGGAGGTGCAGTGGGTCCCACCTTCATCCTGATGGATGATAACGCACAGCCCCAACGAGCGGCCATTGTGGAGGAATACCTTGAAACAGAAAATATCAGGCGAATTGAGTGGCCTGCCTGTTCTCCAGACGAGATCCGACAGGCACTGGTGCAAGAATCGGAGGCTAAACCCTAGCAGCTGCTCGACCACCTGATCCAGAGTATGCCAACCCGTTTTTCGGCCTGTGTACGTGTGCCTGGTGATCTTATCCCATGCTGATCTTGGGGTACATGCGCAGGAAACAATGGCGTTTTGTAGCACATGTGTTTCGGGACGCTTTTCTCAACTTATTGCCAATACCGTGGACTTACAGATCTGTGTCGTGTCTGTTCCCTATGTGCCTATGCTATTAGCGCCAGTTTTGTGTAGCGCCACGTTGCGTGGCAGCACATTCTACAGTTATCCTTAATGTATGAGCATGAGTGTAGTATTGGCGCAACCGGCTCTCGTGACGTCTAGTGGTCATTTCCTCATAGAGTGTACTTGCAGCCTTACGGCACCAGAAAAAGGAGCGTTTCAGGATCACCATCATCATGTACAGACTGCAATAGATGGTGCGATTTCGGCACTGTATGGAGTTTATGACAGCATTCAACATCCCAATAAGCTACGACAGAATGTCGCTTGCCAATAGTTCTGCTCGTAAGACGTCTTACAGGTTATTCAGCGATAAGTAACGTTATTTGGCTTCAGTCGTTTGTCCTTCAGGTAAGTGTATGACAATCATCACCAGCTAATCCCCAAATAACGCGACATGTAATTGTTACACAGATTTTATCACGTGTAAGTAATGCGAAGGAACCCTCCCCCGCCCCCCCCCCCCTCCCAACATTGCTTTGCACATCATTCCTGATGTTCTCAATCGTTTCAATACTGTGAAGACTGTAACCATTCGTCAGTGGTTCATGGTCTGTCTCGTGGTGGCGCATCTGTAATTAGGCATGAGTGCACCAACGAAAGGCTTTTCAGAGAATATGGCGGATAAACATCGTAATCACCAAGCCGGAATCTTATAAATCCATCGTACGTTTCCCATATACTGTACAGGTCTTACGTACTGAGTTATCTTCGGATTTGTAGAGGAACCCGGTCACTGCACATTGGCCTAGTAGTTTAAATCACTCATGGTGGTTTACCTGAAACAACAGAAAACCATAATTAAGTAAAAGTTAAGGACAAATACTTTTATGTGCAATATTTCTTCAACTTAGAGGGGAAGGCGAACCAAAGACGGCATTTCACTGGCAGAACACGTCTGCTAAAGAGAGTGCCTACACTACGCGTGTCCGTCTTCTGCTAGAGTACTGCTACGCTGTTTGGGATCCTTGCCAGATAGGATTGATGGAGGACATCGAAAAAGTCCAAAGAAGGGCAACTCGTTTGTATTATTGCGGGACAGAGGAGAGAGAGTCCCGGAATTGGGGTAGCAATGATTAAAACGAAGACACATTTCGTTTCTTTGTTTTAATCATTGCCCCGAATTCCGGGATATTTTCACGAAATTCCTAACACGAACTGTTTCCCTAGAATGTGAAAATATTTTACTGTCGCTAACCTTCAAAGGGAATAATGATTATGGTAATAAAATAAGAAAAATCAGAGCTCGCACAGAAAGATTTAAGAGTTTGTTTTTCCCACGCGCTGTTAGAGACAGGAACGGTAGAGACATTGTTTTCATGTGGTTCGAATAAAGCTCTGTCAGCCACTTAGTGTGAATTGCAAGCCGGCCGTTGTGTCCGAGCGGTTCTAGGCGCTTCAGTCCGGAACCGCGCTGCTGCTACGGTCCCAGGTTCGAATCCTGCCCCGGGCATGGATTTGTGTGATGTCCTTAGGTTAGTTAGGTTTAAGTAGTTCTAAGTCTAGGGGACTGATGACCTCAGATGATAAGTCCCATAGTGCTCAAAGCAATTTGAACCATTTTGTGAACTGCAGAGTAATGATGCAGATGTAGATGTAGTGATTCCAGTTATCGAGCGACAATAGATTTTGCTTAATTTTTTGACAGACCTCCGTAGAAGAAATCAGTCCACCATGAAGCGTTTCGCTTATATTTGAGAAACACCTTTGGCTGCCATGTTAAAATGTACAATAGTTTAATTGAAAACACTTATCGTAGCGTGAAGCTATAGTTTTTATATCATTGTTGAAAGATGTCGCCACTTTGTGATATACTTATCAATTATTTTAATTTTGCATGTAATGGCGCATACAGAAAATTAAGGAAACAATATTAAAATTATTTCCTATACTGTATGCACAATTTACTGAAACGATTTAAGTAAACAGTTGGCCGCCACTGTGAGTAATTCATGAACTCACGTTTTACAGTTCTCAGCAGATTTCATCGACAAGAAGCGAACTTGGACGCGCTGTATGTCTTACAAGGGGAGGTCGCCAATTGTGAAATTCAGATTGGATTAATACTGCGCATAATAAAAGCTCGTGGCCAGAGGTGTAATGTGGCAAAGCACCAAGATGCACTTCTCAGCCGTTGTCGAGAAAATCGACATTTAAAAGAAACTGCTGCGGTGAAATACTTTCTACGATTAGTAATTTTCTATAGCGTCGTGGCGCAGCGGTAAGCGCTCGGGTTCGTAATCCGAAGGTCGCCGGATCGAATCTCGCGCCATGCAACCTTTTTTTTTAGTATTTGTTTTTTTGTAATTCAAATGTGTGTATACACACGCACACACTCACACACACACACACACACACACACACACACACACACACACACACACACATATATATATATATATATATATATATATATATATATATATATATATATATATATATAATTCCCGGCAATCTGTTGCAACAATTATGCTTATAATAAGTTGTTGAAAGTCGTTTGTCGTGGAAAAACTGGCGACTTCGAACATCATCATGTTTTCCGCAAAGAAAGTTGTATTTCACAAATGTTATTAATTGTCCTCATAATGTTAACCACGTATACTTAACGGAAGACGTAGAAACGATATTCGGAAACGAATACGTATAGCGTAAGTCAAACGTTCGAATTAGAATGGAGACCCCACGTACACAAATTTGCTGTGGCAGGTATGAAACATAAACTCCGTTACTCGCTCGTTACACTTGAAGGACAGATGTTGAATGGGCCGAAACGAGCCGCCGCATAACAGCGTAGTTGCCTGCTAACTTCCAAAGAAGGTAGATCGGTCCCTAGCGCAACTTATAACATCGTCGAAAATCGGTGCGGACGTGAGAGCTTTGGTACACCCTGTTAAACAAACGGAAAAATGGAGGCGGTACAATTGGAGGTGATCCGCCTTCACCAACATGCATAAGCAATTCATTAATAGTATATATATATATATATATATATATATATATATATATATGGCCAGAGGTGTAATGTCGCAAAGCACCAAGATGCACTTCTCAGCCGTTGTCGAGAAAATCGACAGTTCAAAGAAACCGCTGCGCTGAAATACTCTCTACGATTAATAATTTTCTACAGCGTCGTGGCGCGCTCGGGTTCGTAATCGGCGACCTTCGGATTACGAACCCGAGCGCGGCACGACGCTGTAGAAAATTATTAATCGTAGAGAGTATTTCAGCGCAGCGGTTTCTTTGAACTGTCGATTTTCTCGACAACGGCTGAGAAGTGCATCTTGGTGCTTATATATATATATATATATATATATATATATATATATATATATATATATATATATATTTGAATTACAAAAAACTAATAATAAAAAAAATTGCATGGCGCGAGATTCGATCCGGCGACCTTCGGATTACGAACCCGAGCGCTTACCGCTGCGCCACGACGCTGTAGAAAATTATTAATCGTAGAGAGTATTTCAGCGCAGCGGTTTCTTTGAACTGTCGATTTTCTCGACAACGGCTGAGAAGTGCATCTTGGTGCTTTGCGACATTACACCTCTGGCCATGAGCTTTTATTATGCGCAGAGGGAATCGAATCTGAATTTCACAATTGGCGGCCTACCCTTGTTAGTATGAGTATTACAACTCACTATTTTTTATTTTCAACGGCGCATGTGCAGCTTTGAGATATCAGAGGCAACAATTGTATTTATAGCGTTGAAAAGAATTGCTGGCGTGTGTCATTTTTATTTATTGAAGCAATTATGTTCGCGCCTCTTTATACTTTTCTCTAGCATTTATCACGTCTACTATGGGGTCCACTTTTTCAGGATTTGGCAAATTTTATTTGCTTCTTATTATTTTAACTTGCTGGCCGAATGTCCTTCCTGGCGTGTTTTGTCGTTATTTTAACCGTGTGTATCGTATTCTCTGAGACAGAATATGGTGGCCAGCCCAGCATTTAGCTAAACGAGCTTGGAAAACCGCTGGTAAGTAAACTAAAACTGGCCGGTGTTACCAGTCCATGGTTGTTAATGCGGCGCGTGGTTTCGACCCGGTCTCGCAAGTCAACGCGCTGTGCGTTGTGCTACACGGGCGTGTCTGACTGTAAAATACTTGTAATTTCCTTTCAGGAGTTCGCCAGAAGCGGTTCGCTTAGTTTACTTTCCAAGTGTCCTCAGTGTTTACCTTACACAGTCGTGCCTAATAAGAATAGTTCCGTATCCATTACGAATTGAGGGATGAATTAGTGCATAGTGACTGCCTTCGACTGTAGATGTCCTCCATTATTCCTTTTGCCAGTCAGACGGCAACCGCTTTCTGAGCATGGGTGTAGTATCTATGAGAGGGAGTTTACTGCATTTAATAGCTCCATGCAGAGATGCTTGCTTTGCTAGGACATCTACTTGTCATTGCCAGGTATTCGAGAGAGGCCTTTCATGCGTAACATCATGATGTTGGTTAGTTCCTCTGCACCTGAAACACAACGTCCATAACTGTTGCAACTATGGCGTTGGTACAATTGTTATGACGTCGTTGTAGGGCTGACATACCATCAGAGTTTATGACTACAGTGTCTGCGAATATCAGTGCTTCAGAAGTGCTAATCGACTCGGCTATCACAATAGTGGGGTGTGGATCCAGCTGGTTTGCTCCGGGATACCCAGTAGGCACTATCAGCGCCTTCACTAGACTTGGAGCCATCTGTGTACACCACGCAGGCATCGTGGCAGTGAGACAGGAATCCCATTGCTGTTGCGTTAGTTGGATCCTCGTTTAAAAACGCTGAACTGGTCCTGGCATCCATCTGCAGAGAAAATGTTCGTATGGCCTGTTGTTTCCACACCTTCTGCCTTAATGCTTGCGTCTCCATAAAATCAGCCGTGACGGGTGGAAGTTGTTGTCTTCTGCATACACAGTAGGATATTGATTCCCGGAACTCTTCGTCAAGTGGCCCATGATCTTAGAAACATAGCTGCAGGAGAAATTTATTACAGAGGCAGGTTTATTACAGGCAGGTTTAACGTTGGGTCGTTCGCTTCGGCCAGTAATGTGGTCGTTGGGGTTGACATGAATGTCCCAGTAGCTACACGCAAGACTTTGTACTGCATAGTGTCGAGTCTTTTGATCTTGCTGTCTGATGCCGTTCCGTAGCACATTTGTCCAAAGTCAAAGTGTGTCCTTAGTAGAAAGCAATATAAAGTCATCGTTGTCCGCCTATCAGAGCCCCACCATATGCCGGTCGAAGCCCTGAAGCTGTTTCCCTGGCCTTGCTTGTGCTGCAGAAAAGGCTACAACCACGGGACGACCTGGATGCAATTTTGATTACGGCTACATTTTACAGTCCGTCTCGCTGACAGCCAACATTAATTTGCTCCGGATACTAATTAAGAAAATGAGTCATACCTGGACTAACTAATTCTCTCACATTCCTGGCTTTTTGCTTAAGGAACTGGAGGAACAGTTTAAGTAACGACCTTGCTTTCGGTTAAGAACGCCACGTCTTACACTGCAGTCGTTGTGCTCTATCAAACATAAGAAGTAAAGGACTGCAAATTCCTTTCTTGAACCTTTCCGCAATTATTTTTTCTGTGGATGCGCATTTCTTTACTTTGAATTTCGTATTCAATTACAAGATGACGATGTACACATTATACAGTTTCCGAATCGTGAGTGAATGATTTAAGCCATAATGCGATACATTAGGAAATTGAACAATATGTTGCCTACTGTGTATTCACACTATTCTGAAAGGGAGAAATGTTAACATCCCCTATAAATTAAATGTATTTTCTAGACGTATTTGTCTGGAATGTAGCTTACGATTTCTTCCATCAAATATCCCTTCCACGGTCAAATGAACTAGGGCAACACGCCTCAAGCCACGTCGGTCCCACATGTCTTTTACTTTAGTAAGTTTTTTCCGTACATCTAGATCCTCGTTTGTTCAAGCCAACAGTTTACTATCTCGGTTTGCATCCATGTAACTTTTAGTATCTTCCTGTAACACCACTTATGAAATACATTAGATTTTGTAACTTCAGTCAGTGCTCTCTACCACTTATTACACTGTTACAGACCACTGTTTCTCTCCAGTTGGTTTTTCGGTACAATAACTTAGTCAGTACCTTGCCTTCTGTCAGCAACTGTCATTTCGCAGACCATTTTCACTTTTCATCGGCTGTCTACTATGCCACTCCCGTCTAGTGCCCAGAGATACTGACTTCCTGGTTCAAAATGGTTCAAATGGCTCTGATCACTATGCGAGTTAACTTCTGAGGTCATCAGTCCCCTAGAACTTAGAACTACTTAAACCTAACTAACCTAAGGACATCACACACATCCACGCCCGGGGCAGGATTCGAACCTGGGACCGGAGCAGCAACGCGGTTCCGGACTGAAGCGCCTAGAACCGCTCGGACACAACGGCCAGCACTGACTTCCTGTATTTTAACTTCATTAACACTCAAATTCTACAAGTGATATCTCTGCTGATACTCTCGCCATCTAAGTACATTTCTTTCGTTTATCTTTATTCGATCATTTTGTTTTTCTCAACTTCAGTCTTCAGCTCGTACTTTATTATTCATTCTTATAATGCCCTTGCTGGTCTTGAACTACCATTGTTATATTTGTATGGCTTCATACTCTTTATGTCACCGCAACACCAACGTATGGTTTAGTACTGTGTTTCTGAAATGCGTAATTTATTTTATGCGACGTCACTTTATACAGTTCTCATATGGCGGTCCCAGAGTCTCATACTTCCACATTAGGAAACCAGCGACATCGGTGCAGGGATTTACCCGGTACTACGGGAGACACCTGAGATAAAGAGGCCAGTCTGCACCCATGCATTGGCCCGGCTGGACACTTGTTGCAACCACTACTAAGCATCTTCTTCTGTAAATGATGACTAACTGACAACCTTAGCTGCCGACAGGTGTTGTTGTTATACCTCGATGTGGACAGCTGAAAAGTGTGCCCCGACCGGGACTCGAACCCGGGATCTCCTGCTTACATGGCAGACGCTCTATCCATCTTTTTTTTTTAATCTCATTTTGTTCGTTATTGTTCGTTTCAATTGTTCATGGCGGACGTCTCCTGACTCCCGTTGAAGTTCGTTATTGATCCATTCACTCCCATCTGAGCCACCGAGGACACAGATGAATAGCGCGACTGCAGGGACTTATCCCCTGCACGCTTCCCGTGAGACTCACATTCCCAAATGTCCACAATTCTACATATGTATTGTACCTTATAGACATTTGCCCACCCACTCGTTACTCGCGCACGCTTTGGCGCTTCCCGTAAGAGTCTGGGCAACCTGTGCGCATTCGCACAGACGAAGGTCAAGGGCTGGGTAGCCTTTAACTATATATATATGAATACAGTTACTGTCTTCATATACTCCTGGAAATTGAAATAAGAACACCGTGAATTCATTGTCCCAGGAAGGGGAAACTTTATTGACACATTCCTGGGGTCAGATACATCACATGATCACACTGACAGAACCACAGGCACATAGACACAGGCAACAGAGCATGCACAATGTCGGCACTAGTACAGTGTATATCCACCTTTCGCAGCAATGCAGGCTGCTATTCTCCCATGGAGACGATCGTAGAGATGCTGGATGTAGTCCTGTGGAACGGCTTGCCATGCCATTTCCACCTGGCGCCTCAGTTGGACCAGCGTTCGTGCTGGACGTGCAGACCGCGTGAGACGACGCTTCATCCAGTCCCAAACATGCTCAATGGGGGACAGATCCGGAGATCTTGCTGGCCAGGGTAGTTTACTTACACCTTCTAGAGCACGTTGGGTGGCACGGGATACATGCGGACGTGCATTGTCCTGTTGGAACAGCAAGTTCCCTTGCCGGTCTAGGAATGGTAAAACGATGGGTTCGATGACGGTTTGGATGTACCGTGCACTATTCAGTGTCCCCTCGACGATCACCAGTGGTGTACGGCCAGTGTAGGAGATCGCTCCCCACACCATGATGCCGGGTGTTGGCCCTGTGTGCCTCGGTCGTATGCAGTCCTGATTGTGGCGCTCACCTGCACGGCGCCAAACACGCATACGACCATCATTGGCACCAAGGCAGAAGCGACTCTCATCGCTGAAGACGACACGTCTCCATTCGTCCCTCCATTCACGCCTGTCGCGACACCACTGGAGGAGGGCTGCACGATGTTGGGGCGTGAGCGGACGACGGCCTAACGGTGTGCGGAACCGTAGCCCAGCTTCATGGAGACGGTTGCGAATGGTCCTCGCCGATACCCCAGGAGCAACAGTGTCCCTAATTTGCTGGGAAGTGGCGGTGCGGTCCCCTACGGCACTGCGTAGGATCCTACGGTCTTGGCGTGCATCCGTGCGTCGCTGCGGTCCGGTCCCAGGTCGACGGGCACGTGCACCTTCCGCCGACCACTGGCGACAACATCGATGTACTGTGGAGACCTCACGCCCCACGTGTTGAGCAATTCGGCGGTACGTCCACCCGGCCTCCCGCATGCCCACTATACGCCCTCGCTCAAAGTCCGTCAACTGCACATACGGTTCACGTCCACGCTGTCGCGGCATGCTACCGGTGTTAAAGACTGCGATGGAGCTCCGTATGCCACGGCAAACTGGCTGACACTGACGGCGGCGGTGCACAAATGCTGCGCAGCTAGCGTCATTCGACGGCCAACACCGCGGTTCCTTGTGTGTCCGCGATGCCGTGCGTGTGATCATTGCTTGTACAGCCCTCTCGCAGTGTCCGGAGCAAGTATGGTGGGTCTGACACACCGGTGTCAATGTGTTCTTTTTTCCATTTCCAGGAGTGTATATAGTTAAAGGCTACCCAGCCCTTGACCGTCGTCTGTGCGAATGCGCACAGGTTGCCCAAACTCTTACGGGAATCGCCAAAGCGTGCGCGAGTAATGAGTGGGTGGGCAAATGTCTATAAGGTACAATACATATGTAGAATTGTGGACAGTTGGGAATGTGAGTCTCACGGGAAGCGTGCAGGGGATAAGTCCCTGCAGTCGCGCTATTCATCTGTGTCCTCGGTGGCTCAGATGGATAGAGCTTCTGCCATGTAAGCAGGAGATCCCGGGTTCGAGTCCCGGTCGGGGCACACATTTTCAGCTGTCCACATCGAGGTATAACAACAACACCTGTCGGCAGCTGAGGTTGTGTTAGTCATCATTTATTCCAGGGTAAATCTGCACGGTCATCAGCAGTAACTGTTCTTTCGAAAACAAGTTACTGTCTTCATATACATCTTCTTCTGTACTTCTACTACAAGGCCTTTGCCTGTTACGGCGGCCCATCTCTTCCGAGGCTTCTTTGAGCAGCTACTGTGAGAAAATGTCATCCGACCGTGTCACGGGCGTTGCGCTGGGTAGTCTGATTTTGTGGTGAACCGGAGGGAGGGGGGGGGGGGAGGGGGCTGCTGCCACCTTCACGCCTCCAGACTTCTGAAGGATGGTCATCAGAATATGTGATGAGTAAACGAACTGGATGTGCGTGCACTAACAACCAAGTAAATGCCGTGGCCGTTTAAACACTGCAAACTGCTGAAGCGTGGCTGAACAGCAACATTGATGCCCACCTGACGAAACAATGTGCAGACTGAAACTGCGCGAAAAGAGCCCGTGAAGAAACGCTAGTGGATCTTTTAATATTTTAAAGTGGGATTTCAAGATTTAAAGATAAAACTTTCGATTACGTCGCAAATATGCCGAAATCCAAGATAGGATTGTGTAGAGCAAGAAGAGGAAATATTCAGGCGATCCGAAACAATGGCTCTAGTTCAGAGATTCAGATGACAAAAAAAATAAAAAAATAAAAAAAAAAAATAAAAAAATAATAAAAAATAAAAAAAATAAAAAAATGTTCTGACGTCACCAGTCCCCTAGAACTTCGAACTACTTAAACCTAACTAACCGAAGGACATCACACACATCCATGCCCGAGGCAGGATGCGAACCTGCGACCGTAGCGGTCGCACGGTTCCGGACTGAAGCCCCTAGAACCGCTCGGCTACCGCGGCCGGCTGAGCAAAGACAGTTTTCAAAGTAACGCAAGGTAATAGTTTCTTGAAAAGTGACTATGGGTCTGTTCCTACCAAAGAAAACTGTTGTGAAGAACCGGAGACAATCCTGTGTGAAAATGGAACTGTACATATGGACGAGACATCTGGCAGTTGTTCAAAAAACTGAAACCTCTGTACATAATACATGCGGACATCGGATGCACAAAAGAGTAGACGAAGATATTTCCTATTCTGCTTCTTTACTCTCAAACAAAAGCCAAAATACACATGAAGACAGAAGAGCAAATGAGGGTTTTTTTTTCAAGAAAAAAAAATACATAAATCTTGACAGAAGGTTACGACTCAGGTGATGTAAGAAGATGTTTAAAATCTCTGGCTTTCCACAAAAAATTCTATGATAAATTGAAACTCATAAAATGAGACAAAGGTTTAATCATTTGCTGCACTAAAAGCGTCAGGAAGAAAAAAGTAAAAAAAAAACAACTAAAAATAAAGAAAAATTAAACATGCCTATGTACTGTCTACATAGCCGCGGCGCCTAAGTCTGGATAAAATGTGAAGGGATGTTCTTTACTTTGCATATCATTGATATTATTGCCACGTGTAAGATTCACAAGCATTATAAAATTGTATAGTAAGATCACGTTACCTTCCATTAGGAAGCACGGCAATCAGTTATCCTTTCCTTTCCGGTTTTATGAAAGAAAATCTACGTTTCGGCTAGTGCCTAGCCATTATAAGTGCTAAAAAATACAAGAAGTACACAGTCAGGTGATAGTATAAAAAGATACAACTCGTGGCATAACCTATATCGTTTATACACCGAAAGCCCCAAAGAAATTGGTATAGGCATGCGTATTCAAATACAGAGAAATGTAAGCAGGCAGAATACAGTGCTGCAGTCGGCAACGCCTATATTAGACAAGTGCCTGGCACAATTGTTAGATAGGTTACTGCTGCTACAATGGCAGGTTACCAGATTTAAGTGAGTTCGAACGTGGTGTTATAGTCGGCGCACGAGCGATGGGACACAGCATCTGCGAGGTTGCTATGAAGTGGGGATTTTCCCGTACGACCAATTCACGACTGTGCCGTGAATATCAGAAATCCGGGAAAATATCAAATCTCCGACATCACTGCGGCCGGAAGAAGATCCTGCAAGAGCGGGACCAACGACGACTGAAGAGAATCGCTCAGGGTGATAGAAGTGCAACCCTTCTGCAAATTGCCGCAGATTTCAATGCTGGGACATCAACAAGTGTCAGCGTTCGAACCATTCAACGAATCATCACCGATATGGGCTTTCGGAGCCGAAGGCCCACTCGTGTACCTTTGATCACTGCACGACAGAAAACTTTACGCCTCGCTTGGGGCCGTCAACAGCGACAATGACTGGAAACATGTTGCCTGGTCGGACGAGGCTCGTTTCAAATGGTATCGAGCGGATGGACGTTTACGGGTATGGAGACAACACATGAATCCATGGACCCTGCATGTCAGAAGGGGACAGTTCCAGCTGTAATTGTATGGGGCATGTGCAGTTGGAGTGATATGGGACCCCTGATGCGTTTAGATACGACTCTGATAGGTGACATGTAAGTAGGCATCCTGTTTGATCACATGCATTCATTTGTGTCCATTGTGCATTCCGACGGACTTGGACAATTCCACACTTCAAAAAATGCTACGAAGTGGCTCCAGGAACACTCTTCTGAGTTTAAACACTTCCGCTGGCCTCCAAACTCCCCAGACATGAACATTATTGAGCGTATCTGAGATGTCTTGCAACGTGCTGTTCCCGAAGAGATATCCAACCCCTCGTACTCTTACGGATTTATGGACAGCCCTGCAGGATTCATGGTGTCAGTTGCTTCCAGTACTACTTCACATATTAGTAGTGTCCATGCCACGACGCGTTGCGACACTTCTGCTTGCTAGCGGGGGCCCTACACGATATTAGGAAGGTGTACCAGTTTCTTTGGTTCTACAGTGTACATTAGATTACATACTTGTATTTCATAGTTTCAGTACATGTCCTAACACGTCAGTCCCCTGTTGTTCGGGCTTCTGTCATAGTTCATTCAAGACTACTGTATAGTGAAGGTAGGCTTTGCGGAGAACAGATCGGTTGGCTGTATGGCGACCTCTACATGAACTATGTAATATAAAACACTCAGAGGAAAGCAGTTTCGGTCGCTACTGAAAATTTTCAAATTTGCGTGACAATAATACAAAATAAAATACAAGCAAAATTGTTTACATTGCTGTCTGAGTTACTACCACATTTAAATGTAAACACAGAAGATGTAAAAAATTCCAGATTCACTCCTTGTGAACCTTGTGGCCCACCAGTAACGTAGAAAACGTGTAACAGACGCTGTAAACAATATGTTGACTGTCACGTGATTTTATTGACTTTGTTTACAAACGGTATAAGCTTTCACATTCGTTGGTTTCCCCAACTAACAACGAAATAATGAATATATGCACCGGAAGGTGACGTGACAGCCGCCTTTAAAATTATGTCACAGGCCAAAGCCGATGACTCGCATCGAACATTCCTCTTGGCCCAAATAACTTAAGTAATAACAAGCAAACAAAAATTTTAAGATGACAATGCATAGCATAATTTATCACGACGGATAGCACGTCATAAAAAAAGTGAAGCAGGAATTAAACGTTAAAAAAAACCCATAAGTTCTGCAATATGCGTATGTAAGGACGCATTTCGCAAATCGTTACGTCGACCTATGGACGCGCTCTCCTTCCGGCAGCATGATGTTTACGCCGCTGTCCATTTGCTTGATGGCACCGACGCTCGGCTCGAACACAGCGGCAGACCACTTTAATGTTCCCGTGTACTCTCATGGTGCATGCAGGCCGTGGCTTAATGACCAGGTACTTTCCAGCAATATTGGTCGTAAATTTCACAGACTTTTGTGTGGGCGGAAATTGCACTGGTTGCAGTTTTCACACAGCCTAGCCTCACACCCAGTTTTATGGCGCCAAGTATTTGCCTGTCGCTTCTTTACGTTAATTAAACCCCTTTCGGAAGGAGGGAAGATAGGATTTTACGTCCTGTTGACGGGGCCATTAGAGACGGAGGGCAAACTCGGTTTGTTTCAAGGATGGGGAAGGAAATCGGCAGTGCCTTTTCAAAGGAACCAAACCAGCATTCGTCTACTAAGAGCTCGCAGAGGCGTTTCCGAGCTTCTACCGCTATGGCCTCTCTGGCGGAAGTCGAGCCCCAGGGGCCATACCAGCCTTTGGCCTTTGTACTGGATGGTTACAATGAAACTGCCGTGGCGCGGCTGGCGCCAGTGTTCTCGCACTTGGAATGGCATCGCTGCCATCGATTATAGGGTCACCATCTTTGCCTTCCGCGATTCAAGTCGGTGGTCGGGTGGTTAACGGGGAGAGAAAAGAGACGGCGGAGTGGATATTCGCAGGGTCGGAGGTGGCTTGTTGACGTTTACCGTGAGGCCTGTGGTACGGCGCCCGTACCCTGTGGGCAGTTGATGGGACCTTGGGTTTGGTATCGCGGTGGTGCACTGTTGAAATTGAGATGTGTCTATGGCGTGACGGAGGAAATGTGTGATGCTCGCCGCTGTTGCATGTGAAAACGCTTCGTCTGCCTTGTGTCTGTGCATGAAATTTTGTGAAGAAAATAGCTGACACCACGGCGACGTCTTGCTATCACGCGTTGTTGAATGTATTTCGGAATTGCTGAATGATTAAGATATCCCACGTGTAAAGCAAATGAAGTCATTTGCGCAGCCGGCCGCGGTGGTCTAGCGGTTCTGGCGCTGCAGTCCGGAACCGCGGGACTGCTACGGTCGCAGGTTCGAATCCTGCCTCGGGCATGGGTGTGTGTGATGTCCTTAGGTTAGTTAGGTTTAAGTAGTTCTAAGTTCTAGGGGACTTATGACCTAAGATGTTGAGTCCCATAGTGCTCAGAGCCATTTGAACCATTTGCGCCATACTAAGGTACTGTTTTATTCTGCTTAAATCTGTGTCAGTTATATGTGCATTTATATGCCCTTCTTTAGTTGCAGAAGTTTTAGAAGTGTGTAAACAGAGAGCTATGTGGAAAGGGATGTAAAGTTGAAACCCTTCCAAAAAGTGAATAAAATGGTTCAAATGGCTCTGAGCACTATGGGACTTAACATCTATGGTCATCAGTCCCCTAGAACTTAGAACTACTTAAACCTAACTAACCTAAGGACATCACACAACACCCAGTCATCACGAGGCAGAGAAAATCACTGACCCCGCCGGGAATCGAACCCGGGAACCTGGGCGCGGGAAGCGAGAACGCTACCACACGACCACGAGCTGCGGACAAAAAGTGAGTACACTCGAACTCCGTATTACTGAAGGTGCCTTTCGATGCCAGCACCTACCTTGGGTAATAAAGTGTTATTCGGAGGTTGTCATGGTACTGTAAGTAATTATTATACACAAAATTGTTTATTCTGATTATAGTAAATTGGAGATGTAAGGTCGGTTGTGTGCCGCTGTAAATTACTATTGTCTCCTCTGTGTGGCAGCGTAGCATTGTCAGTGGCTTCAATCATTATTCCTGTCATATTTCGAGTTTTGTATTCGCGGGTTTGCTTAAGCTGACACTGTTGAGCTGTAAGACCTACAAACAGGCAAGTCAAACTGAGTATTCTATGAGCTCAAGACGATACGTTGTACTTTAGTTTGTTATAGGTTAGAATTATTTTACGTGTTATTAATATTCTGCTGTTTGCTTTGTCTAAAGAGGAGCTAGTTCTGTGGTGGTTTATATTTTATTAGTGTGTTACGCGTTGTGCCTTTTCATGTTCATTGTTTTTAACAAGCTACAAATGAATCTGTGTATGTAGCAGGTAGCTGAAACTGACGTGTTCACAGGGGTCGCGTCCTGACGGGGTTGATAGTGGCCCTTTCTACTACGGTACATTCGGCTATCCAGTACATTTGCCTCGCTTATATCGTTACTAACAAGGGAACCTCCCCATCGCAGCCCCCTCAGATTTAGTTATAAGTTGGCACAGTGGATAGGCCTTAATAAACTGAACACAAATCAATTGAGAAAACAGGAAGAAGTTGTGTGGAACTATGAAAAAATAAGCAAAATATACAAACTGAGTAGTCCACGGGTCGCATAGGCAACATCATGGACATAATGAGCTCAGGAGCGTCGTGGTCCCGTGGTAGCGTGAGCAGCTACTGACTGAGAGGTCCTTGGTTCGAGTCTTCCCTCGAGTGAAAATTTTATTTTCTTTATTTTTGCACAGTTATTATCTGTCCGTTCGTTCATTGACGTCTTTGTTCACTGTAATAAGTTTAGTGTCTGTGTTTTGCGACCGCATCGCAAAACCGTGCGATTAGTAGACGAAAGGACGTGCCTCTACAATGGGAACCGAAAACATTTGATCGCAAGGTCATAGGTCAACCGATTCCTCCACAGGAAAACACATCTGATATATTCTATATGACACTGGTGACAGCATGTGCGTCACATGACAGGGATATGTTGTCGACCCACCTAACTTGTACACTTGGCGAAGGGATAAAAAGATTCTTCTACCTTGTCCGATTTAGGTTTTCTTGTGGATGTGATAATCACTCCCAAAAAGTGATGAAAACATAAGAGTTTGTCACATAAACTGAAAATAAAAATTAAACTTTTCACTTTGTGGAAGATTTGAACCAAGGACCTTTCGTTCCGCAGCTGCTCACGTTACCACGAGACCACGGCGCTCCTGCGTTCCCATCGTCCTTAATGTTGCCTATCTTCGCATGAACTACTCAGTTTGTATATTTTGCTTATTTTTTCACAGTTCCACACAACTTCTTCTAGTTTTCTCGATTGATCTGTTTTCAATTTTTCAAGGCCTATCCACTGCGCCAACTTATAACTAAATCTGAGGGGGGTGCGATGGGGAGGTTCCCTTGTAAGTTTGTCGAGTGGAATTAGGGCTTACTGTAATCACCTTATATGTTGAAGTGAAGTATCTCCCTTCCCAGGGCGCGAACCTTCGTGGATATAGTCGTATTCTCATCTAATGTCAGAAAAATGTGTTAGCGAGGTCCGAATTGGGACGTTGTATATTCTCCTCTTGTGGAAACAAATTTAAGCGATTTTATTCCTTTTTTAAGTAGCCTTTAGATGCGTTCATTTTGCCTCCATGTTTGCTGTTTTTATGACTTCCACGTTAATTAAAATTACAATAAAGGTAAATTTGGCAATCGAGGGTTTCGTGTATTTATTAGTTGCTAATTGGATCCTAAGTTAAGTGCAGGAACCCTACCACAATCATTTCACAAAAGAAATAAACGACTGTCGCCAAGCGACAAATGGCTTACTGATGTCAAAACAGAAAACATTTCACATTCTGACTGCTTATAGCGCCATATTTTCACCTGGTGGCAGAAAATGGAATTATTATTATTTTTTTCTTCAGCTTACTCCAGAGCGCACCGTCCTACGATATACAGGGTGACTCACGAAGATACGCAAATATTTTATTATGTTATTCTACAAGGAAAACTAAAGCAAAAGGTTACACTATTCAGGTTCCAGTAGGTCAGCGTTGGGCAAAGCGCGGCTCGAGAGCCTTAAGCGGCTCTTTGAGACGAATATAATCGAACAGCCTGACTAAAATCTTGAATTGATTTCAGCTCTATCAACTGCAGCTGACGAGTCTTGTTACATAAATGACACCAAGTTTCACTTTATGTACCATTTATTTCTAGTACAAGTTCTAAACAAGATTTTTTGGGCCTGTAGCCACTCAAAGATCAAACAAGTGGGGAGTATATAACAAATGCAGTAACAGAGTGCATTGTAAAATATAAAATTATCTCAGTTTCAACAGGCTGGGTGAAAGTATGATCGGCGTAAGAACCAAGTTCGTTGCTTTTTGAAAGAAGAAATCAATCACAAGATAGTTACTTACGATTGCTTCATTTATTAAACGTGTTTTTTCGTGCAGACATTTCCAGAACAAAATTGCAAAGGCATGAAATTCATAATTAAAACTATCAGCTGCATTATAGTTAAAGCTCTTACCATCGCCGATTTAAAGAATTTGTAGTTGAAACGGAGAGGGAGTACACAGATCTTCTGCTGCGCAAAAAGGTACGTTCATTATCAAGAGTAAACGTTGTGAAATTTTGTCCATGCTGGGCGTCACCTCTCATTCACATCAGTTTAATCGTAAACTACAGGGGAAAGGATACTCAATTTTTTCGATGTTGGAAAAAGTTATTTCATTAGAAGACTTATTATCTCTTTTTGTTAAAGATTTTGAATGAGAAACATTGATTCACTTTCCAAGCCTGTTGAAACATTGCTAAGAAAATAATTATGATGCTGGCATCTATTATTTAAAAAAAAACTCTTTCACATATGAGTGAATATTTTCTCAACAGCCTTTAGAAATTCAGTAACAGCAAAGCGATATCAGCCTTTTTTTAAAATAATATTTTAACGCAATGATATCTTTCTCCGTTGATGTAAAAAACAGAGAACTGCGAGTTCGAAACTGAAACGTATTTGTGCTGACATGGAAATATTGGAGTGAAACAAATATTGGACTTAGTTCACACCTGTAGAATAAAGATATGTTCATTTTTAACACCTGGAATAGGATTCTTGACTCATATAATCTGCTGAAAAAAACTACTGTTTTGTGTTCTTATTCAGATCTACATATTCATGTGAACAATCGTTTCCAAGCATGTACCTGATAAGGGGTAAATTGAAATGTCCTGTTATTGATGAGAAGAAGGTATCGTGTCTATAACAAACAGGAACAATATACAAATTTGACTTACCCAAACTTTCCCAGGAGATGAAAGACCATTGTTTACATTAAAGTTTCAGTCATTGTCACTATTGAATTTTATGGATATCTTATAATTTAATTTTAATAATAAATAATATCTTTATTACGTTATCGAATTTTATTCAACGAACCTTTAATTTAACCAAGATATAACACTTGAAGTACAGTTCATGAGCTTAATTTTAGGGAGCGCTGTGGAGTGAACGAAGATATAGTGTCCAGTAATTAGGAAGGTATGATGAGATGGTTTTGACATAAAGAGAGTATGAACGAAAGGAGATACACGAAACAAACGTACAAGACGAGTGTCGATGGGAGAGTTGGAAGGGGTAAATCTCAGCGAACGTACCTCTGTCAGAATGAGGATGTTTTTAGCAAAGGCCAGTTTAGGACTACACTAATCAAGTTAATAACAACATACCTATCTACATAAAAAATTTGGCTCTGAAAAGAAATTTCCTTCGTTGTGCTTTTGATAGTTGGCTCTGTTGGCTAACTGCACTAGGTAGAGAGGTCATATCGAAACAATTAAGCATTTTCGCAGCTACGGCAAGGGATTCGCATGTCGGAGAGACGATCTATTGTTATCGGAACTACTGACAGATATAAAGATGAAATGATTTCCAGTGCGCAGATCATATTCCCGTTAGACTCTATGTTCTTGCCAAGGATAAATGCAATCGGAATCGGACAAGCCACTACGCACAGCAACGCTGTTCCCGACATTATGCAAGTCTGTCCCGTACCGCCCCGAAGCAGTGCGCTCGCCTGTCTGCGGTAACATCTACTTTTGTTACCAGCAGCCGCAGCAGTCATTAACACGACGTAAAGTGAAAGCTGGAATAGCACGTAAAAGAACGAATTATGGTAATCTGGAGGGGCCGACGGCGGCTCATAACCCACCATTACCGCCGAGGCAATTTCGGTTTCAAGGCTGAAATCGTGAAGCGAACGTGACAGAACACCAGGCTTACCGTTATCTTCAATCTCTCTGTGCACCGGTCCTCCGATCGAAAAAAAGCTACTCTGGCGTCTCCATTGTCTATAGATAATCCGCATCAAGGCATGAAAGACGACAGCTCTTACCGCTGTTGTAAATCACCTGATGTGGTTTTATGGAGCGTACTCTTGGCCACTGTTTCCTTACTTGTCTTGCATTTATCGTTATCCCTGTCCTGGCAGCTGGAAGAAGGGAGAAGGGTAAAATAACTGGTGTCGGAAGTGCCACTAGTCATATACAATGAGGATGAAACTTCGCCGGCCGATGTGGTCGAGCGGTCTGGAACCGCGCTACCGCTACGGTGGCAGGTTCGAATCCTGCCTCGGGCATTTTTTTTTTTTTTGATAAAACTTCCTGGCAGATTAAAACTGTGTGCCGGGCCGAAACTGGAACTCCGGACCTTTGCCTTTCGCGGGCAAGTGCTCTGCAGAAGTAAAGCTGTGAGGAGAGGGTGTGAGTCGTGCTTTGGTAGCTGTGTTGATAGAGTACTTGCCCGCGAAAGGCAAAGGTCCCTTGTTCGAATCTCGTTCCGGCACACAATTTTAATCTGCCAGGAACTTTCATACAACGCACGCTCAGCTGCAGAGTGAAAACCTCATCCTGGACAATAAAGTTGGTTTGACACCATTTGTTCGGTGCATCATAATATTTTCCTTCACCCACTTTTGTTGTCATCTCATGAGAGCTGTGTTCATTTCTGTGGTCATCCAGTGTTTGAGAATGAGAGCGCTTAGCTTCTAAAAAGGTTAATACATAATTTCAAATGTTTTAGAAACTTTTTCTCGCTGACGCTGCCCGAAAAATAATGGAAGGAAAAAAGTTTCTTGCTTACTACATTTTCGCTGTTCATCTAGTAAAATTTCAGCATCAGGCAGGACGCCTCAACTTCTTACTTTTTTACTACTACACTTCTCTGCAAAACGTAAGGACGAGCTACATAAAGTAGAATAACTTATTAACAGCTCGTTGCAACGAATGAAAGTGGGGAATCATGTTCCAGAGGTCTCTCAGTAGTGCACAGAAAGCTGGACTTAACAATAGCATGAGGTTAGCTTAACCGTTGCGCCAAATGGTGCTGGCCCGGCAACTCCACACAGTTGAAGCTACGAGAAAAGACAGCGTGTGTCAACGAGCGAGCACATTGTGGTGGTACTCATCGTTACAAGATGGCCCAGAGACATCTGGATGATTTCTCATAGGGAAGGCTCATCGAGAAACTCGATGAAGGACGAAGTTTGACGAGCGAACCCCAAGAGTTTGGTACTGTTCGCAGCACTGTTCCATGTCCATGAGGAGCGTTCTGAAAGACAGGCACTGCTACCCGAAGGAGAGCAGGTAGTCAGCAGGTGACTGCTACCCAGGGCAACATACGAGGTTTGTCCGGAAAATACGTATAAAAGTTGAATAATAACTTTATTTTACAATTATTCAGGTATTACAATATGGTCTCCTTCAAAGTACTCGCCCTGAGACGCGATACACTTCTGCCAACGCCGTTTCCACTGTTGATAACATTGCTGAAAGTCTTCAGTTGTGATGTTGTTCAGTTGCCGTGTCGTTTCCGCCTTGATGGCTTCCACATCTCCCAAGTGCCACCCCCGAAGCACCATTTTGCATTTCGGAAACATGAAGACGTCACACGGGGCTAAATTGGGTGAATAAGGCGGGTGGTCTGTCACGGTGATAGAGCTTCGGGCCAAAACCCCGCGCACAACGAGCGACGTGTCAGCGGGCGCATTGTCGTGATGAAGGATCCACATGCCCCCTTTTGCCAACTCCGGTCGAACTCGGGCCACACGAGCTCTGAGACGTGTCAGAACTTCAACGTAAAAATTTCCGTTCACTCTCTGGCCGGGAGGGACAAATTCCTTGTGAACAATGTCCCTAGAATCAAAGAAAACAATCAACATTGTCTTCACATTGGACCTTGATTTTCGCGACTTTTTTGTTCTCGGTTCTCCTGCTAGTTTCCATTCCTTGCTTTGAGATTTGAGCTCCAAATCGAATTCGTAAAACCAGGACTCGTCTCCAGTGATGACTCGGTTGAGAAAGTCCCCTCGTTCCTCTGCTTCCAACCAATCCTCACAGCACTCAACCCTCTTTGCTTTCTGTTCTGGCGTCAAGAGCTTCGGTACGATTTTCGCACACAATTTCTTCATTTCAAGTTTTTGTGTCAGGATTTCGTGAACGATTGTTTTGGGGATTGACAGTTCGTCAGCAATCATTCTGACTGTCAATCTACGGCCTTTAAGAACACAAGCCCGAATTCGTTCAACATTTGCATCGGAACTCGATGTCGACGGGTGTCCTGGGTGAGGGTCATCGTTCACTTCTTCTCGACCATCCCGGAACCTTTTTAACCACTTGTTCACGGTTGGTTCCTTCAGAGAACTGTCTCCGTAAACGTGTTTCAAACACTCAAAAATCTCACGGCCATTCTTGCCTAGCTTTGCAAGAAACTTGATGTTGATGCGCTGTTCCTCAATCAGAGAGAGCTCCATGCCGACGGCAGGTGAAAAAGGGTAACTGTCAAAAAGCTGACGAACACTCCCACCTTCACGCAGAGTGCTCTAACTGAGCGTTGATGGGATTCACTACAGCAGTAGTCCCACTTGGCGGTGACTGCAACTTGTAACATAAAGACATTATTCAACTATTATACGTATTTTCCGGACAAACCTCGTACACTCATGCTCATAAATTAAGGATAATGCTCATACATGGTGTAACAGCGCTCCGGTGGGGGGTTTGCGGGTTTAAATTACCTCTGGGTATGACCATGCGGTGCATTAGACCTGCGGTCGCCGCACGGTGGTGCTGGCAGCAGTCCACATACGCAGAGGTGTGTTGGTGCATGTCAGAGTACGGTGCAGCAAGTAAGTGTACAAACGCGTTCATATGTGCTAATGGTGACTGTTGAAAATGGCTCAAAGAACACATATTGATGACCTTATAAGGGGTGGAATACTAGGGCGACAGGACGTCGTAGCATAGGCCCTCCGTGTGCCACAAAGTGTGACCTCAAGATAATGGCAACGATTCCAGCAGACAGGAAACGTGTCCAGGCGCTATAGTAAGCGAAGTCCACAGTGTAGAACACCACAAGAAGACCGATGTCTCACCATCAGTACACGCAGACGGCTACGGAGTACTCCAGGTAGCCTTGCTCGGGACCTTACCGCAGCCAATGAAACATTTGTCTCCAGACAGTCTACAGCCGACTGAACAGACATGGTTCATTCGCCCGGAGACCTGCAAGGTGCATTCCACTGACTCCTGGTCACAGGAGAGCCCGTAAAGCCTGGTGTCAAGAACAGTAGTCCCAGGTTATGTTCACGGACGAGTCCAGGTATGGTCTGAACGGTGATTCTCACCGGGTTTTCATCTGGCGTGAACCAGGAACCAGACCCTTAATGTTCTTGAAAGGGAGCTGTATGGAGGTCGTGTTTTGATGGTGTGAGGTGGGATTATCATTGGTGCACGTACACCCTTGCATGTCTTTGACAGACGAACTGGAACAGGTCAGGTGTATTGGGACGTCATTTTGCACCAGTATGTCCGCCTTTTCGGAGGTGCAGTGGGTCCCACCTTCATCCTGATGGATGATAACGCACAGCCCCAACGAGCGGCCATTGTGGAGGAGTACCTTGAAACAGAAAATATCAGGCGAATTGAGTGGCCTGCCTGTTCTCCAGACGAGATCCGACAGGCACTGGTGCAAGAATCGGAGGCTACACCCTAGCAGCTGCTCGACCACCCGATCCAGAGTATGCCAACCCGTTTTGCGGCCTGTGTACGTGTGCCTGGTGATCTTATCCCATGCTGATCTTGGGGTACATGCGCAGGAAACAGTGGTGTTTTGTAGCACATGGGTTTCGGGACGGTTTTCTCAACTTATCACCAATACCGTGGACTTGCAGATCTGTGTCGTGTGTATTCCCTATGTGCCTATGTTATTAGCGCCAGTTTTGTGTAGTGCCACGTTGCGTGGCACCACATTCTGCAATTATCCTTAATTTATGAGCATGAGTGTACTTCAAACTCATTTAAGAGGACTGAAATCCGCGCTCCACAGTAGCACGGCTACTGCGTGGTGGTAGCCTCTTTCCTAGCACTACGTTGTGTTCCGTTGACCGATATTGGCGGTTCCGTTTGCGATGGTGCCAAGAGCGTAGGGGCTGGACCAGCGAGGAGTGGGATCACGTGCTTTTCTCGGATGAGAGCAGACCCAGTTTGAGTAGTGATTCTGGACGTATTCTCATATGACAAGACGTGGGAACATGTAACACACCCGAGAACATTGTCGAACATGATCATTTTGGTAGTTTAAATGCTATGTTGGGGAAGGCGTGATGTTGAATGGCCATATTGACCTTCAAATCTTTGAATATAGTACATTGCCCGCAGCTCGTGGCCGTGCGGTAGCGTTCTCGCTTCCCACGCCCGGGTTCCCGGGTTCGATTCCCGGCGGGGTCAGGGATTTTCTCTGCCTCGTGATGGCTGGGTGTTGTGTGATGTCCTTAGGTTAGTTAGGTTTAAGTAGTTCTAAGTTCTAGGGGACTGATGACCATACATGTCAAGTCCCATAGTGCTCAGAGCCATATAGTACATTCACCAGCCAATGTTATTCTGACGTATTACTTTCTCATGTGGATCTTTTCAGGGGTGCAGATGACAATGTGCGACTGCTTCGCATTGCGCAGGTGGTTCAAATGGCTCTGAGCACTATGGGGCTTAACATCTATGGTCATCAGTCCCCTAGAACTTACAACTACTTAAACCTAACTAACCTAAGGACATCACACAACACCCAGTCATCACGAGGCAGAGAAAATCCCTGACCCCGCCGGGAATCGAACCCGGGAACCCGGGCGCGGGAAGCGAGAACGCTACCGCACGACCACGAGCTGCGGACTGCGCACGTGGAACAGCTCCTGGAACGAGAGGATACTCTGAGAATGAACTGGCCTGCCCGTTCCCCCAAGTTAAATTCCATCGAGCACGTGTTGAATCAGTTGGGGACACATGCTGCAGCGCGTGCACGTGCACCAGTGACCGCCCAGCAGTTGTCAACCGCGCTGGTGCAGGAATGGAACGCCGTGTCGGAAGAACTCCTTACCAGCCCTTGTGGTCGGCATGGGAGCACGTTGCAGAACACTGAAGTTCGTCATCACCACACTGCCTGTTAAGAACCAGGTCCCGAATGAAAATACTGTCTTCCTTAGGTTTTGCACACCAGTGTATATTTGTAACACATTTTGAAGACAGCATCGAAGCATTTCACCAATTGACCTGCAAAATTATATCACTGTACGACACACAGTGCAGACGTTATAAAGGCTGAGATGCGTGAAAAACTAGCTTTTCTTAAAACGGAGAGCAACTCCGCCAAAGCCGGTCCCAAGCCCGGTTGAAAAAGGAGGAGGGGGAGGAGTAACAACCTCGTTAAAAAACCTTGGTTCACCTGGCCCGGGTGATAGTACCTCGTAAGGGTCCCTTGCCAGGGTAACGGTGAAGACCTCAACGGCAGTGAAGGCGGAGATGAAGATCATCGGAACGGCGGAACTGGCGGAAAAGGTGAAGATTAACCAACGGTCCAGAAGGCGGAAGAAGACACTATATGTCCCAACGGCTTTTGGAGCGGAAGAGTTATCTTCAATCAGCAGCGTCTGTACTTCAGAGAAGCGGCTGCGAAAGGCGTCTGTACTCCAGAGGAGCGGCCTGAATTAACTTCTTAGTGTAGCGAGCTAAGTCTTAGTGGAAGGAGGTGTATACCTCTGGAAACAACAGCTTTAACCAAGTATCAGAAATGGAAGGTGCAATGAGAAAGTTTCCTCCCCGTGGTGGTAATACCACCGAAGCTGGGCATTCGGATCCGGGGGCCCAGCATCATTGCGCAACAGACCAGTCGGAGGGTCCTAGGATCCCTAACGCTAAACATAGGAACAGACATCAAACGTTCATAGGAACACTGAACGTGAACTCAATGCTGAGAACAGGTAAACAAAAAGAACTGACAAAACTAATGGATGAACACAAACTAAAAGTTCTGGCTATACAAGAAACAAGATACCCAGATGAGGATACAGTACAGGCAGACCAGTACAGGATTTATAAAGGGAAACCAGCACAGATAGTAAAGAATACAAAAGGTCTTCGGGTATATGGCACAGCATTTGTGATACATAACTCATTCTCTACTAAGGTACTAGAATTTAAATCTAAATCACCAAGAATATCATTGATAACATTCAGAAATAAAAATAAAAAGTACACACTTATAAATGCCCATGCACCAATAAATAAAGACAACCAACAAAATCCAGAGAAAGTGCAGACATTTTGGGGGGAACTGGAAGAAACAATAGGGAAGATCCCTGAGCAACACACTACAATTCTGTTAGGAGACTTTAATGCACAAATTGGAAGAAACGAATTATCAAAAAGCACAGGGAGGTTTACAGCACACACTAAAACTAACATGAATGGCCAGAGATTAGTAGAGTTTTGTGAGAAATTCAAATTGAACATTATGACAACTAAATTCCAGAAGAATCCCAAAAAAACAAACAACATGGAAATCACCGAACAAATTACTTGGCGAATTCCAGATTGATCACGTGACAATAAGTTATGATAATTCAAAGGACATTCAAGATGTACAGGTGGTGAAAGGGGCCAACTTTGATTCTGACCATTATCTGACCAAAATTAAGATGAAATTAACACCAGAAAGAAGTCACAAGAGTGACGAAACAAAAATAGCCAAATATAGAGTACAGGACTTAATGCTCAATCAGCAAGTCTTAGACGACTACAAGGAAAAGACAGATAAAATCAAAAGTCACAAATGGGAAGAAATTGCAACCTCAATACGAGACGTAGCAGAACAAACAATTTTACTAACCAAAAAGAAAAAGCATCCCTGGTGGAATGAGGTCTGTGAGAAAGCACTACAGAAAAGAGCCAGAACTTGGGAGAAATACAACTCAACCAAAAGGCCAACTGACTGGGAGCAGTTCAAAACGCAAAGACGTGAAACGACGAAAATCATTAAAAGTGAACGAAGGAAATATGACACACAACAAATACAGAAAATACAAGATGAATTTTCTAAGAACAATACACGCAATTTCTTTCAAACATTCAGAACTACAATAACAAGATATAAACCACCGACACTCTGCTTCAAAGATGAAAAAGGAAATCTGATCACCAGTGTGGAACAAAATTGCCAACACCTAGCGAACTACTTTGAAACGCTGCTAAGCTGCAAAAGACCTGATGAAACCTTGACATTTGAGAAGCCTAAGAATAAGCTACCAGACTCTGAACCACCTAATAAAGACGAAATTAAAGAGATCTTGAAAGGATTGAAAAACAATAAAGCATCTGGTAAAGATTCGTTCGTCGCGGAACTACTGAAATACGCAGGAGAAAACTTAATAAATAATTTCGAGGCGCTGTTTGAAGAAATTTGGAATACAGAGAAGATTCCGGAGGAATGGAAGACAGCATTGATTCATCCATTACATAAGAAGGGTGCCAGGACAAATGCAAATAACTACAGAGGTATCTCATTGTTATCAGTGGCCTATAAGATCCTATCCAAGGCACTACAAAACAGGATTGAAAATCAAGTAGAGAAAGAACTGGGTGAATATCAGGCTGGGTTTAGAAAAGGAAGATCATGCAGTGAACAGATATTCAGTCTACTCTCCATAATACAACTTCGCGCACGCACATCGAAAAATCTAGTAATTACATTCATAGACTTCAAAAAAGCATATGATTCTATTGATAGACCAACCTTGATTAACACATTAGAAGAATTTGGGATTGATGATAAAAGCAGAAGTCTAATCCAGGAAACCCTTACGGGAACAAAATCGCAAGTGAAGTTTTTGGGTAGATTGTCACAACCGTTTGTAATTGGAACAGGTGTTAGACAAGGGGATGGACTCTCCCCACTGTTGTTTAACATTGTCCTTGAAAAAGTGGTCAGGGAATGGAGAAAGAAGATGGCAGAAGCTGGAGTGAAAAATGGGATAACGTTAGGAAGAAATAAAACAAAAATTGAATGTCTGGCATTTGCTGATGACATGGCAATATTGGCAGATGACATCGAAACAGCAAAGATTCAGATAGAAATGCTGCATGAGATCGCTGAGAAGACAGGTCTACAAATATCGTATGAAAAGACAGAACTGATGATACAGGACAAAACAGACCCAACACAGACATTGCAAACTAAGTATGGAATAATTAAGAGAGTCCATAAATTTAAGTATCTAGGGGAATGGATTACACCGACAGGGTTACCAAATGTTTCACTACAGGAAAGAGCAATAAAGATGGAAACGGCATACCAGCTATGCCGAAATGTATACAATAAAAAGTCGATCTCCATCAATGCCAAGCTCAGGCACTACAATGCGGTAATAAAACCAGAAAGTTTGTATGCGATTGAATGCATCCCACTGAACAGAAAACGTCTGTTGGAGAAATTGGAAATAAAAGAGAGAAAAATACTGAGAAAGATCTTAGGACCTAAAAAGGATGGACAAGATTATAAATTGCGATCCAATAAAGAGTTATACGAGAAAATTGAAAAACTGACAACATCCTTTAAAAAGAGAAGACTGAGTTTCTATGGGCATGTCAAAAGAATGGCACCAGAAAGAACGGCAAAGAAAATCCTGGAATACATGGAAAGCAGAAAGACACAAATTAACTGGCTGAAAGAAGTAAAAGAAGACATTGCAGAAATGGACATTATATCAGAGACAGTTTACAACAGAATGGAATATAGGAATGCCATCAACAAAATACAGGGATTCAAAGACCGAACGCAATCAAAGAAGACGGGAACAACCTGGTCGCAAGAACGTAAAGAAGCCCACTCAGAAAAAATGAAGAAGTACTGGGAAGAACGCAAGAAAAAGCACAAGAAATGACTGATGCTTAGCGTAGTCCAAAGTTGACTGTAACGAATAATAATAATAATAATAAAACGGAGAGCAAATTACTCAGCTGTTTTATACATGGAAGATCCAGGATTCGTACCAAAATGAATTGTCATACAATAAATCCTATTAATCCAATTGATAACATGGGGTCGTTCTGTTATGTGTACTTGTATAGCCGCCAACGCTGAACATTTTGAACATTTAAACAAACCATGTGCTAAAGTGAAGGTTGTACAACATGTGTGATCAATTATTAAATGTAAAATGAACGCATAAGTAATACTTTTCGTTCCTTAAAGTCTGTATACATTTTTCTGGTGGACTCTGTATATAAGATATTTTAAACTTCATAGAACCAATTTTCACTCTAGATTTGTTGCTAGTGCCAACGATTTGTTAGCAGTGCTGTAACCGAACAATAATGTATGTTTCTGATTATTTGTTGGCAGGAATCCATTTAGGCTAGTGATTTCAGTGCTAGACAAAGACATCTCGTAGCAGCTTCCAGAAAATCATCAACATCATATCTAGCGGCTATCTTGTTCATCGCTGTATGTCCATGCAATGAGTGATGCGAGGCTGTGTGGTATCCCGGATGCCGGAGTCAAGGGGACGCCGCTTGTGACGCAACTGGGCGCTCCGGTAATTAAAGTAGCGGCGCTGGTCGTAAGGTAGCCGGGGCGGCACCGTTCGTCCACAGCCGTGCTCGGATCGCCCTTCAGCTCGTCTCGCTGCTCGAACCTTCTCCTGGCCACGAGGCGGTCTCTCTCGCTGATTCGTTTCTACACATTACTTTAAAACTTAACAAGGTGGCGCTCTCTGTCTACGTATTACGGGGCAATCGTTGCCGGCTCATTTTCTGTTCGTGTCATCAACGACTGCCCGTTGCTAGGCTTTCGGAACATAAGATCCCCACATGAGGCTCATCGTACCACGTCGTAATTTTTGGTGGCTGCCACGATTGAACTTAAGGCCTCGACGTGTCTGGCCCATTAACTTCAGGGGGGTTACCAAGTGGACTACAACGTGCTTGATATGTAATAACATCGAGCTATTAGAAGACTTTGTATGAGACGATCAAAAAGTTGCCGTTGGTAGGCCGCACTAGCTACCGGCCTCCATGTCGGTGCTTAAATACCCGCATGGGAGTCGCGGTGGGTTCCACATACCCCGCAGCAACGCTTTCAAACGGAAACTTTTACATCGTTCCTTATACTTTACACGGATTGGCCTTGGCCTTTAGAAATGATGAGCCTCCCAGAAACCGAAATCGGTTTCCAGTGCCTGTAATTCTCGTTGACTATGTACGTTAGTACTTGCTGTTACCATTATTCAAGTCAAAGTTATTCCACGCCACTAATAAAAATTGGGGAGAATGTAAGATGGTGGTGGTTAGTGTTTAACGTCCCGTCGACAACGAGGCCATTAGAGACGGAGCGCAAGCTCGGATTAGGGGAGGATTGGGAAGGAAATCGGCCGTGCCCTTTCAAAGGAACCATCCCGGCATTTGCCTGAAACGATTTAGGGAAATCACGGAAAACCTAAATCAGGATGGCCGGAGACGGGATTGAACCGTCGTCCTCCCGAATGCGAGTGCAGTGTGCTAACCACTGCGCCACCTCGCTCGGTGAGAATGTAAGAAAAGAACAAAGGAAGGCTAAGAGTCTTACAGTTGAGATCGAGCACAGATTCAAACTGGAATAGGAAGGGGAGTAGCATCCGTGTTTGGAGAATACTCCCGGCAGTTCCGTCAAGTGGTTTACGTAAACTGATTAATTCTGTTCCAGAGGTTGGTTTATACACTGCAATGCTTCACGGTCCTGATCGAAAAGATATGCCATTGCCTTTTCTGAACTGCCTTAGGAAGATGGGGTTCTACAAACTAACATGAACTCCGAATTAGAGTCAGCTTGACAATTTTCAGAGGTAAAAGTCATTGCCGGAGGTGAGAGAAGCTTTGAGTGAAAAGAAATAAATCTACGAACCCCTGGCCGTAACTCGAACTTTAGAATTAGCAGTCTCTCATTCACTTTACCACCGAACGCCACGAGAAATGTAAAGATTATTTTAATAAAAATTTGAGATACGAGTGTTTGGAACACAGCTCTCTACGATTAACTAGTTCCGTGCCTTAGACACCGTGCCACCCCGCTCGGTGGAAAACCTGGGAATTTCATCATACTACACTAGACCTGACTGGATGTAGTTTGCCGTTCTTTTGGTGGAACCTCTGACGTAATGCGTTGTGACATTTCGACAGAGATGTACATAAGACCATCCTTATAACGAAACGAGAGTATTACCATGATGAGTGGGGGTCGACTGAGCTACAGTAACGCCTCTGACAAAAGGGAAAGTGCGACGAAGTGAATAAATGAATAAATTCAACAAAACACCTTGGCCGATGTTCCTCGAAAACCGAATTCTCGTTGCTAGGAAGGACTGTCCGCTGGTGGCAGGACCGGTTGGATGGTACCGACCGGTCCGGTCCGTTGGCGCCAAATGTCCGTCAGTGGTGAGCGGTCACGGCTGCCAATTCTTGGGCGCACGAGTGAGGCGGCCGTATCAAGGCCGGCGATCACTTTGCGCGCCGCTCCTTCCAAGGACGCACACGTCCTGCATAGTATCAAGGCAGCGCGGAACCTACTGCAGCCGGCTGGGCTGGAAAGACCTCGAGCCTCGAAACGCCCGGCGGTTACGGTGGGGCACAGCTACAGAAACAGGAATCCACACCCTCTCGGCCACTCTCCACCTGTAACATTTGTTACAAACTGTTTTTCCTCTGACGTTATTCCATTCTTTCGGCCCTTACGACGAGGATGGCCTTGCAGCGGTACAGTGCCCTTCTTCAGCCGATAGCGTTACGATGGTCTTCAACGTCAACATCGCATGTGAGAAAAGTCAGTTTTATAGGAGGGTGAAAAAACATTATTACGTCGATACCAAACAAATGTATCCTACATCATCAAAATGGCTCTGATCAAAAAAATGGTTCAAATGGCTCTGAGGACTATGGAACTCAACTGCTGAGGTCATTAGTCCCCTAGAACTTAGAACTAGTTATACCTAACTAACCTAAGGACATCACAAACATCCATGCCCGAGGCAGGATTCGAACCTGCGACCGTAGCGGTAGCGCGGTTTCAGACTGTAGCGCCTAGAACCGCTCGGCCACTCTGGCCGGCTCCTACATCATCAATTATCATACATTTTATTAATAAAATATTAGATGAAAACAGATCGGAAAATAAGCTACAAGCCTTACATTAAATAAAAATTGACATTCGATTTTGCTGAATAAACAAACCGACTTACAAGGTTGCACTTCAACACCATCGATTACTGAAATATACGAGCTTAGTATATGACATTTGGTTGTGAAGAGTAAATGATTTTCTTTTTTTTTTGGGGCGGGGGGGCGGGGGAAAGACACAAGTTTGGAGATCATAAGAGGAACAGCGAAATAACAGATCCATGATGTTCTAGGAATAGTAGAAAAGTTTTATCACTACTGAAACGAATGGAATGACCATCTAATACATAAAGAAAAAAAGCCGGATACGAAAGGAAACCTATGACTACAGACCCAAGGATAAAAGAAGGATAGGACGACCGCGAAGTTCGTGCGATCAGCTTTGAATTGCTTGCTTTCGGAACGTGCAAAGATGTCGAACCCGAAACTGTACATGATGATGAGTCGCATAAGATATCACGAACAGCTTGAAAGCTACGGGGGCTATTCGGAAACTAAGGTCCGATCTGATGCGAAATGGAAGCCACAGTGGAAATAAAAAATGTTTTACTTGCAACAGTTAGCTTCACCATCCAGCTACTTCTCTAAATAGTTGCCGCTCCGAATTAGACATTTGTCGTAGCGATGGACGAAGGCAGTTCAATAAGTAATGCAACACATTTTTTTTTCTCGGCCAATTTTGGTTGAAAAAACCGGAAATTTCTTGTGGAATATTTTCAAACATTCCCGCTTCGTCTCGCATAGTTTCATTGACTTCCGACAGGTGACAGCGCTGGACGGAGCTGTTAAAATGGCGTCTGTAACGGATGTGCGTTGCAAACAACGGGCAGTGATCGAGTTTCTTTTGGCGGAAAACCAGGGCATCTCAGATATTCATAGGCGCTTGCAGAATGTCTACAGTGATCTGGCAGTGGACAAAAGCACGGTGAGTCGTTGGGCAAAGCGTGTGTCATCATCGCCGCAAGGTCAAGCAAGACTGTCTGATCTCCCGCGTGCGGGCCGGCCGTGCACAGCTGTGACTCCTGCAATGGCGGAGCGTGCGAACACACTCGTTCGAGATGATCGACGGATCACCATCAAACAACTCAGTGCTAAACTTGACATCTCTGTTGGTAGTGCTGTCACAATTGTTCACCAGTTGGGATATTCAAAGGTTTGTTCCCGCTGGGTCCCTCGTTGTCTAACCGAACACCATAAAGAGCAAAGGAGAACCATCTGTGTGGAATTGCTTGCTCGTCATGTGGCTGAGGGTGACAATTTCTTGTCAAAGATTGTTACAGGCGATGAAACATGGGTTCATCACTTCGAACCTGAAACAAAACGGCAATCAATGGAGTGGCGCCACACCCACTCCCCTACCAAGAAAAAGTTTAAAGCCATACCCTCAGCCGGTAAAGTCATGGTTACAATCTTCTGGGACGCTGAAGGGGTTATTCTGTTCGATGTCCTACCCCATGGTCAAACGATCAACTCTGAAGTGTATTGTGCTACTCTTCAGAAATTGAAGAAACGACTTCAGCGTGTTCATAGGCACAAAAATCTGAACAAACTTCTCCTTCTTCATGACAACGCAAGACCTCACACAAGTCTTCGCACCCGAGAGGAGCTCACAAAACTTCAGTGGACTGTTCTTCCTCATGCACCCTACAGCCCCGATCTCGCACCGTCGGATTTCCATATGTTTGGCCCAATGAAGGACGCAATCCGTGGGAGGCACTACGCGGATGATGAAGAAGTTATTGATGCAGTACGACGTTGGCTCCGACATCGACCAGTGGAATGGTACCGTGCAGGCATACGGGCCCTCATTTCAAGGTGGCGTAAGGCCGTAGCATTGAATGGAGATTACGTTGAAAAATAGTGTTGTGTAGCTAAAAGATTGGGGAATAACCTGGTGTATTTCAATGCTGAATAAAACAACCCCTGTTTCAGAAAAAAAATGTGTTGCATTACTTATTGAACTGCCCTCGTACTAACTTTTGAATATTTTCGTCATAGAAGGCAGCCGCCCATGCTTCGCGCCAATTCTTTACGCTGGCCTGCATCTCGTTGTCTGCACCAGCGGATCATGTGAGCAGAGATGAAAATCAGAGGGAGCCGCGTCCGGTCTGTATGGTGGCGATGAAAGACTTCCCATTACCCCTGCAGTGTGCTGTCGAGAACTGTCATGAAGAAGAGTGGCCGCGTGGTTTGAGGCGCTATGTCACGGACTGCGTGGCCCCTCCCGCCGGAGATTCGAGTCCTCTCTCGGGCATGAGTGTGTTTGTCTTAGCATAAGTTAGTTTAAGTAGTGTGTACGTCTAGGGACCGATGACTTCAGCAGTTTGGTCCCTTAGGAATTCACAAACATTTGAACACAAACGTTTGTCACGAAGAAGGAAATGCATGACAGTTACGTAATGTAGGCTGCGTGAATTCAGGCGAAATCTCACGGCAGCAGCCATAGTTGGCAGGAGACACTATTTTCTGGGCATCTTTACGTGCTCACTGTGGACTCAGAACTGAAAAGAGCGCCGTAACACGATCTGCGGGCGTACTAGAGGCACTGCCCAACGTCTGTGCAAAGCTTCATCGGATTTTTACTGTGGTTTCCACTTCACAACAGATGGGACCTCAGTTTCCGAATAGCCGTCGCAAAATATTGAACAATTTGTGCTTGGAGAAGTGAAACCAAATGGCAACCGGGACGCTGAGAAACAGGAGACCCTTTTTTTTTTTAGGTAGAAACGTAATGAGCAAAAGGAGCACAATGAAATAAGCGGAGAATTCCAATAAACATAGGTGTACCTGTAACAATCAAACAGCCTGTATAAGCTGTGCCGGCCGGGGTGGCCGAGCGGTTCTAGGCGCTACAGTCTGGAACCGCGCGACCGCTACGGTCGCAGGTTCGAATCCCGCCTCGGGCATGGGTGTGTGTGATGTCTTTAGGTTAGTTAGGTTTAAGTAGCTCTAGGGGACTGATGACCTCAGAAGTTAAGTCCCATAGTGCTCCGAGCCATTTGAACCATTTTTGTATAAGCTGTGCGACCAGCAGTGTTGGAAATTCCAATTCCGAAGCAGTTTACTTCAGACGTTGTACCTGCGTTACTCTCACTTGGGAACGGGACTTAACTTCTCGTGCTCTTAGCTGTACAGGTAGATACAGAATTCCACAACATATGTAGTCAAAGTGTTACTGCGTGGTGGTTCCCTTATTCATTTAATACTGAGCTTCCCAGTCTGAAAACGTCGCACCTTGTAATTTCAGGTATCTGGATTATGAGAATGACGAGCCCACTTTCACATCTGGAAATTAAGAGTGAATCAACTATAGTCCAGTTCACAGGACTCTACGGACGTGATGGTGTGTCAGATAACAAGACCATTCTGAGTCATAAAAAAACTAATAGTTTTAATAAAGTTACTGTGACGAAACACAATTTAAAAAAATTAAAACACTGAAATTCATAAACATGACAACTATTTTAACAAGAAAGCAGAAAGACTCAAGGTAAACACTTCCTGGATTCCCGTGCTGCGACGAAAAACTGTTGCAAGGGGAGATCCACAGCGGTAATGGCTAGCGATAGGCCCTCAGAGATTGGCGCGCCAGGTACGCATAACCTTCGGCTGTAGGGTCGACTCCAGTCTGCCACCAGCAATGGAGGTGAACTCCTGACAATGTCACCATTCACAAGTGCTGGCAAAGGTCAGAAAAATCATCAAACAAACGTCGGTGGTGCTGGAAGGGTGTGGTCCCCACGTTCAGCCGGTTAGTAATTTCGGTGTATTGTGGGATTTTTGTTGTTTTCTTATAAAATATCTCCCAAGTCTAAATATACTAATCCATTTTAATAAAAACGGTAATCAGTCCAGTCTGCAGAACTATGGGGCCTTTGAATCATCATCATTATTGTAATCGTATTTTAAAGGAAAAGCCTTGTTGCTAAATACAATTTATTCGGTCTCCTGCTGGATAAAGGACTCTTGAATTCTCCAGACAGGGGTTCCACCCCATCCGTATTGCTCATACGTACGTCATAATGCCGTCTAACCCAGTTTCCGATAGATCGTCGACTCCAGTCTTCTCTTACCTCATGGAACGCAGGGCAATACTTCAATGGTCCACCTTTCATCTGTTTCACTTGCTTCCTTGTCCCTCCTAGTCAACATACAACTCTTCATCATTCACGAGGAAACTACCCAGCTCGTGAACAATTTTCCGATTATAAACTCATTCCTAACAGCCGTAATTCTTCCGAAAAACTATTGAAATCTATTCTCACGCAGCGCGAATAGCGAAAATTTTTGGCGGTTACAACTAATCGTGAGCGCTCGTGCGATTTATATATGCTGCATCTGTCTATTTGACCCATGTCAAGGCTTCACACGCGCTGTTACGATGGTTGGGAACAGACAAATTTCGTGACTACTGGACGCTACGATATCTTCATTGTGTCCTCAGTGGGCACACTTTTGAGTAACTTGGATCAAAGATCAAGTACCTATCATCGTATCATAATATCAATATCAGATCTCACTTACACAGTGTTTTTCAGCTGCCCCTAGCCACAGATTTTATGCAACCTGCGACACCTTCAAATACCATGTGCAAGATTTTCATATTCTCTCATTTGTTACATTCAAAAAGTGAATAGCACCTTTAATGAGGAATTTTAAAGTAGTTAAATTTTGAGTTTGGATACGTTTTCGCTAGACGCCACAGTTTTCGAATTATCAAGTTAAATGTGCAGAAATGATCATGAAACGCGTTTTGTTAAATAATTCAAAAACCATGGTCTCCAGAGAAAACGAAACCCAGTGCAAAATTTAATTACATTAAATTTCCTACAAAAACGTCCTATTCATTTTTTCTGTAGGACTAATAGTTTGTGCACAGCGAGCCAGAGAATATGAAAATATCACACGTGGCTTTAGAAGGCGTTGTGGCTTGCATAAAACCTGTAGGTACGGGCAGCTGAATCTTAACTGTGCACAGTCACAAAACAAAACTGTAGATAAACTCCTTTTCCACTGCCGCGTTCCGCCTTTGAGGCAACATACCCTCCACTCTTTGCATGTGTGAAAGTCCAGCTGTGTCTAAGAAGAAGCTGCGTCGCTTCCTTTTTTCAACCTCACAACATTTACCTAAAAAACATTCATGGCCAGTTATCTCTCATACAGCAATGTAAGAGATAACATCTCCGCCTATTTACGCATTTTTTTAACCACTCACGTAATTTTATTTCTCCCTCCTCCTCGCGTCACTGCTTGTGGTTCTGTCACGTTCCTACCTCTCTGCCTCTTCCATCGCTTCCCTCACTTGCACTTCTGTCATTCCCCATACGTTAAATCTATTTGCCTGGAATTTCTCTTTATCAATCTACTTTTCACAAACGAATATAAACCGTGTTTGTTTTTCCTGTAGCTATTACTGTTTCACTATTTTTGGACATAACTGTTTCCACTTGTTGGATTACATTACATTACAATATAAAACGAATGTAATGTGAAATGTGAAGTATACCTGGTTAGGAGCAAGAGAGGGGGCGATGGCCGTAATTTAATTAGGAAAAAAAAGAAAAAAAAACGACGTATCACTAGTAATTCACACTGAGTGTAGCTTTCCTTTTCAGATGTAGTGTAAGTTTAGCTTTGGAAACTAGTTTTCCGTAAGTTCTTTAGACCATTAAGCTCTCTAGACCATTCTTATTTATTTCTTTTGCTCCGGTCCATCCAGTTATTGTCTTCCATTACCACAAGCAAAAGAACTTACCAACTGGTTCTATTCCTTCAATGTTAATTTGTAGTTCTCTATTTCCGATATGTTGGTTACACATTACCGTAATCTTATTCTATTTGATTTTCAGGTCCACATTCAAATTTGATATTCTTTCATTAGTGGTTGAAGTGCACGTGCAACAGAAGTAAATAGAACTACAGTATCGCTCAAAAGTAATTTTTTGTTGAAGCAGTAGATTGGTAGCCGTGTTTATCAACACGCGAATTCAAAACAAACCCATTGTTCAGACAGAAGACTGCTTGACCTCGCCGAAGTTAGATGGATGGGTTGCTGAGTGCAGTATGGACTTTAGCGGTAAACAATGTTTCCTAAGTATTTTGAAGGATGGGAGGACTGCAACAAACCTACCTGCATAAAGGAAATCTAATTCTAATACCCTTATTTACTTACTGCATTGCCTAGTAACATGTACGTACTCCTTCATTTTTACAGCGTAAGAATGTGATAACTTTCTCTAAGACTGACAAAAAGACTGCATCAAAGTTTTGGTGATATTAAATCGCTTTGGCTGAAGGCTCTCTGTATTTTGTATTTCCCATTGTCCTGATGAAGTCTGATAGAAGCTGTACAGGTCGCGTTTACACATATTATTCAGTATACCCGCACAAGATGATTCACTGCCTTATTTCTCAAGAGCTGTCAGTGCAGTTTTCTTTGAAACCTAGTCAAAAAGCTTTTTCAAAATCAATGAATCTCAGACAAAATGGGAATTCATAAAATGGCTCTGAGCACTATAGGACTTAACATCTGTGGTCATCAGTCCCCTAGAACTTAGAACTACTTAAACCTAACTAACCTAAGAACATCACACACATCCATGCCCGAGGCAGGATTCGAACCTGCGACCGTAGCAGTCGCGCGGTTCCGGACTGAGCGCCTAGAACCGTTAGACCACCGCGGCCGGCTGGGAATTCATAGTCACTGATGTATTTCACGTCTTGTAAATAGAAGTTGTGCTATAACCACGTATAAAGCCAGCTTGTCCCTTCACATACATGGCATGATTGCAAGAATAGCGAGGTCAGACATATCGCTCACCGGTGGACAGCTGTCAAGGTCCACAACAGCTTCGTGATCGGGAGCGAGCTCCACTGCGAGATGAGGTCACGTCCTGTGTGAAGCTGTCGGGGAAGGTGATGGCGTCAGTCCACGCTTAAACAGCTTTTCTTAGCATACACTTCGGGTAATAACGTTAATTTTATGAACAAGGCAACAGCCACATCTCGAAATCAAAATAAGATGCAGGTCATAGAATCGATGCGGCTTCATAAAATGCGAAAGATGATGCTCTCATTTCGGAATACTCATAAGTACATCGTCCAGACATGATCCGTATTCCAGATCACTCTGCTTCAGCTCTCGGAAGCGCCGTATTTTAAAGCACTGAGGTGATTACTACCTCAGCGTGTAGTCATCGTCTGCGATGTTGTTAATTCGCCTGTGTAAAGCTTTCCAAAACTTACAATTCACGATCAGGAAATATGGTAAGTTTTAATACTATATAATGATTTAAATGCTGACGTGGGATTTAATTTCGTTTTAACGAGACCCTACGTCCTGTAATGAGCTAGTACGACCTTCAGACAAAACGAAATGACGAAGTACCCAGTCGTCTATTTCTCATTACTTCTTGCCTCGGAGCTAAACGTAAAGAAAACAGAAACACCTCAAGTAATGGGTACGCAGAGATTACAGTGAAGGGGAACATATATAATGATGTCGAGATGTGTACACGCACAGTGCTTTTACGACGCAGCACACGAGAATACGGCGCGTGAGGTCTGGTGTATTTCCTGAGCTAATTTTCTGCTTTCGTCAACCATGTGTCTACAACCTGCACTCGTACATTTGTAATGTATGTTCCCATACAGGGAAGACATTTTAATTAAAAGTCCCTTGCCCGGTGGCGGAAGATAAATACGATTTCGCAGTGCTTGGGTTGTTCAGAAGTACGATGCAGATACCTGGGTTGTTCAGAAGTACGATGCCATCTTCGTTCGGACAGGCATGTATGTCTCGAGGAACATTGCATCGCCCTTCTGAACAACTAGGGCACTGCAGTACCGAATTTTCTGCTTTGTTGCCGGCAGATCTCTCGTCCATGCAAGGTGAAAATACTGTTGTAATAATTGGTTTTTGATGCAACTCTGTCAGGTCGTGCTCCTGATAGATATAAAAACGACATTCAAGAAATGGGATGCAAAGGGTGTCCCATGGGGGAACGGCCTATATTCAGGGGGCATGATAGGAAGCATCATTTAAAGCAAAACACTTTAGGAAATGTGGGCTTTAAAATGCATAACTTAACAGCTATGAACATTTCGCCATCTTCGCTACTACTGATAAATACATTCTTCTATTAAATTAATTTTAATTTTAATAATGAACAGCCTCAGTTGCACCGTTTACCTAGAAATTTACCTAGGTTTCAGTCGGGATAACCCAACCTTCTTCAGAATAACAGTAACTACCATTTGTCCATAGTGGACATCGACAAGCTAAAACTACAAATCCATAAATTATCGTCAGACTGTAAAAACTTATCTGAAACTGCCTCGGCCCCACTTCGCGACCGCGATGCGGCAGCCATGAGTGCTGTACTGGAACTGACCGCAGAGTCATGAGGCCCGCTTAGGCGGACACAATATCTTGCGCCTGCGCATAAACTGTATGATAGTTACTTGTTGGGACAAGAAGTGAACTTAACTCCTGATCTTGAATTTACTAGTATAGTGAAATAAAAGGTATAGCTGAGGAAAAGGGCATAAATGTTAACCAGTACAAAACGTACTTAGATCGACTGTCTTAACATTTATGAAGTATTCATTGGTCATGATATGAGGAATACATCATGTGCTTACAAGGTATGGCATATCTAGGAAAATTTTGTGCATAAGCATGAAGTTTAATCACCTAAAAGGAACTTGGGAGTGAGAAGGTTAATACACTCCTGGAAATGGAAAAAAGAACACATTGACACCGGTGTGTCAGACCCACCATACTTGCTCCGGACACTGCGAGAGGGCTGTACAAGCAATGATCACACGCACGGCACAGCGGACACACCAGGAACCGCGGTGTTGGCCGTCGAATGGCGCTAGCTGCGCAGCATTTGTGCACCGCCGCCGCCAGTGTCAGCCAGTTTGCCGTGGCATACGGAGCTCCATCGCAGTCTTTAACACTGGTAGCATGCCGCGACAGCGTGGACGTGAACCGTATGTGCAGTTGACGGACTTTGAGCGAGGGCGTATAGTGGGCATGCGGGAGGCCGGGTGGACGTACCGCCGAATTGTTCAACACGTGGGGCGTGAGGTCTCCACAGTACATCGATGTTGTCGCCAGTGGTCGGCGGAAGGTGCACGTGCCCGTCGACCTGGGACCGGACCGCAGCGACGCACGGATGCACGCCAAGACCATAGGATCCTACGCAGTGCCGTAGGGGACCGCACCGCCACTTCCCAGCAAATTAGGGACACTGTTGCTCCTGGGGTATCGGCGAGGACCATTCGCAACCGTCTCCATGAAGCTGGGCTACGGTCCCGCACACCGTTAGGCCGTCTTCCGCTCACGCCCCAACATCGTGCAGCCCGCCTCCAGTGGTGTCGCGACAGGCGTGAATGGAGGGACGAATGGAGACGTGTCGTCTTCAGCGATGAGAGTCGCTTCTGCCTTGGTGCCAATGATGGTCGTATGCGTGTTTGGCGCCGTGCAGGTGAGCGCCACAATCAGGACTGCATACGACCGAGGCACACAGGGCCAACACCCGGCATCATGGTGTGGGGAGCGATCTCCTACACTGGCCGTACACCACTGCTGATCGTCGAGGGGACACTGAATAGTGCACGGTACATCCAAACCGTCATCGAACCCATCGTTCTACCATTCCTAGACCGGCAAGGGAACTTGCTGTTCCAACAGGACAATGCACGTCAGCATGTATCCCGTGCCACCCAACGTGCTCTAGAAGGTGTAAGTCAACTACCCTGGCCAGCAAGATCTCCGGATCTGTCCCCCATTGAGCATGTTTGGGACTGGATGAAGCGTCGTCTCACGCGGTCTGCACGTCCAGCACGAACGCTGGTCCAACTGAGGCGCCAGGTGGAAATGGCATGGCAAGCCGTTCCACAGGACTACATCCAGCATCTCTACGATCGTCTCCATGGGAGAATAGCAGCCTGCATTGCTGCGAAAGGTGGATATACACTGTACTAGTGCCGACATTGTGCATGCTCTGTTGCCTGTGTCTATGTGCCTGTGGTTCTGTCAGTGTGATCATGTGATGTATCTGACCACAGGAATGTGTCAATAAAGTTTCCCCTTCCTGGGACAATGAATTCACGGTGTTCTTATTTCAATTTCCAGGAGTGTATAAAGCCAACATCGCCATTATTACGACTAGGTCTAGAAAATTTTTTTAAGACGTAATTGTTAAGCACTTGCTTAGCTATGGTTACAACGCATGAACATCCTATTGACTTAGCACACAAATGGTCATGATTGAACTTATGGACAAGTCTATATCTAATCTGTTACATCCGGCAATATGGACCATATAAATTAGATGGTCATTATTCAAGATTAGTATATTTGACCTAAAATGGTCTAGAATCAAGTCAAAAACTAATGCACGTGCCTGATTGAGCTTCTCGGCGAAGTAATGGTTATGAGTTGCAGAAAACACTATAGTAGGGGATAATGTGGCGGCAATGGGCTAATCAATTTGCCTTCATGGAGGTGATCCACACACATACTGTAAAAACTGTGTGTGGACCACTGGAATCATAATTGGGGCCTGGAGACCACTGCCATTGAATACTTCATAAATGTTAAGACAGTCGATCTAAGTACGTTCTGTACAGGTTAACATATATGCCCTTTTTCCTCAGCTATACCTTTTATTTCACTTTACTAGTAAATTCACGGCCAGGAGTTAAGTTTACGTCTTGTCCCAACAAGTAACTTCATACAGTACACGCGCAGGCACGAGGTATTGTGTCCGCCTAAGCGGGCTTCATGACTCTACGGTCAGTTCCAGTACAGCACTCGTGGCTGCCGCATCGCGGTCGCGAAGTGGGGCCGAGGCAGTGCCAGATAAGTTTTACATTCTGACGATAATTTATGGATTTGTAGTTTTAGCTTCACGATGTCCGCTATGGACAAACGATAGATACTGTTATTCTGAAGAAGGTTGGGTTATCCCGACTGAAACCTAGGTAAATTTCTAGGTAGACGGTGCAACTGAGGCTGTTCATTATTAAAATTAAAATTAATATTTATGCAGTTGCTGACAGGGCCGCGAAATGCTGAAGATATTTAAGTTCTATTAAATTATTGCTCATAGCTCTTAAAATATGCATTAAAGCCCATATTTCCTAGACTTACTTGCTTCCAATGATCAGTCCCGTCATATTCCGGAATACTGACCATTCGTCCTGAGGCAGCCTGAAGGTTGAAAGGCAGCTATTTTGTCACCAACGCCTTTCGAAATCGCACACCCGCGCAACACACGTAAGTCACTGATCCACTCACAGAGGATCAGTTACGAACTGACTTTTTCCGCGGCAGCGGTAAATCTTCGCAAACAGAAACAGGAGGGAACCCCGTAGCTTTGACCGGTGCTGGTCAATCAGTTCGTATTTTTCGGAAGGGCGCCTCATGCGGTTTTAAGCACAAAGCACTTTCGTCATTAGGCATCACATCGAGCAGACGTTATTCAGACTCTTGCCTTTTGTATCTGATACGGGCGTATTCGACCAGCAACTGCAACACGCCGCTATTGTATTCACATGACTGGAAAACACGATAGTGTTGGAGTTATGTAAAATCCGCCCTTTTCGCGTTGCAGTTTGCATTCGGGCTTGCTGCGCAAAATGCCGGGCCTTTGTTCTCGCTTTCGATGTCATGAGAACAAGTCCTGTTCGGAATCCGCTTCTGATTTAAACATCTGTAGATGCAAGTAAATTACACCCACATTCTCTCACTCGCACGGCTATTTCTTCCTAATTTAATTTTTTTACGTATTTTTGTGTAGTGATGTTGGAGTGAATGTTAAAAGTACTAATCCAATGACTGTCTTTTTCCACACCGGTTGACTTTGCCCATACATTTTCGATAACGTGCATTACCAAGTGTGTGAGTGTGGGGGGGGGGGGGGGGGGTGTTACTCAAATAAATTAAGAACTGCAAATTTCGTTAATTGTTATTAACTTTTACTCAAGGCTTTAGTTATGTAAACTCTTTGGTAAATGCATCAATAGTACCTAATGCTTAGAAGGCAGTGTTTCACGCATGTCAATGTTTATGACGTCTAGTAAAGGAGTAATAAATTAAAACGTCATGCTTGATATAAATTACTGCGCACCATTTGAATTAAAAGCTAGTTCTTCAACATCTAAATGTTCACAATTTCGCATCTATTGATTTATACGTCGTAACATGATATAATTTTGCAGGTACGTTCAGTGATATGTGAGAATACAGTCTGTGGAGCCTGTCTGCAAATGGGTGGGGCTACCGCACCCAAGATTGCGGGCTAGTCGTCCACTAATATAGATTGCGCTGTATTCATCACACACTGAAGAGCCAAAGAAACTGGTACACCTGCCTAATATCGTTTACGACGCCCGCGAGCACGCAGAAGTGCCGCAACACGACGTGGCATGGACTCGACTAATGTGCTGGGGGGAACCGACACCATGAATCATGCAGGGCTGTCCATAAATCAGTAAGAGTACGAGGAGGTGGAGACCTCTTTTGAACAGCACGTTGCAAGGCATCCCAGATAAGCTCGATAATGTTCATGTCTGGGAAGTCTGTTGACCGGCGGAAGCGTTTAAACTCAGAAGACTGTTCCTGTAGCAATTCTGGACGTGTGGGATGTCGCATTGTCCTGCTGGAATTGCCCAAGTGCGTCGGAATGCACAATGGATACGAATGGATGCAGGTGATCGGACAGGATTCTTACGTACGTATCACTTGTCAGAGTCATATCTAGACGTGTGACGGGTCTCATATCACTCCAACTCTACACGCCATACACCATTACAGAGCCTCCACCAGCTTGAACAATCCGCTGCTGACATGCAGGGTCCATGGATTCATCAGGTTGTCTCCACATGCATACACGTCCATCCGCACGATACAGTTTGCAACGAGACTCGTCCTACCAGGCAACGTGTTTTCAGTCATCAACAGTCCAATGTCAGTGTTGACGGGCGTAGGCGAGGCGTGAAGCTTTGTGTCGTGCAATCATCAGGAGTGCACGAGTGGGCCTTCGGCTGCGAAAGCCCATATCGATGATGTTTCATTGAATGATGCGCACGCTGACACCTGTTGACGGCCCAGCATTGAAATCTGCAGCAATTTGCAGAAGGGTTGCACTTCTGTCACGCTGAACGATTCTCTTTTACGATGAAATGAATCCATTAATTTGTTTTTTCGAATACCAAGCGGACTGCAAAGACAGCGCCCGCGTGACACACTGTGGACCCTGGAGAGTGGACTCACCTGTGTGTCACCCGGTTGCAGGGGCGCTCGTCGTGCCTTTGTAGTCGTGGTGATACCGCAGACACCTGCCGTCCGTCCTCCGTGCCAGCGAAAAACTTGGAGCCTCAGGACAAATCTCTCAAGTTGTCTGCCAACTGCGAACGCAGACATTAACGGGCGAAACTGAACAAAAAACGTGTCATCGCGGAACCAGTTTTGTTTGGCGGGTAGAATAGAAAGCTGACTCGCGGGCAGTCGGGATGTTCTTCCTCCTCCCCCCCCCCCACCTTCTCCCCTCTCTCTCTCTCTCTCTCTTCATGCAGCGGCCGAGGATCTTCTTACTCGGGGAGGAACATCCACTTTCACACATGGTCAGTCGGGACGGCCTACCTTCGCTGGAGCCGGTCGCCGTAATCGCGCCTCACTTTCATGCGTAGGGCGTGGTTAACTACTTTTACTTAGAGCCGTCACAGTGAGGGTCTGTTCAAATTTCGGAGCACATATGGCAAGCAAATGCAACACACGCGCAAGATACTTCGCAATTTCCAAAATTAACATTAATAGAAAAATCAATACGCTTTCAACATATTAAATATATTAAAGAACAATATTAATTTTTATATTTAGAAATTAAGCTCAGCGCCTATCTTGACTGACACATGCGAACAGTGTTTCGCTTAATGAATTTCATCATCAGAACCTGTGCGATTCGCGCAGAAAACAACTGTCTCAAGCAGTGGTGTATTGTGAGTATATACAATAATTACAAAAGTTCCTAACAAGCTCTACTTCTGTCTAATAGAACACTTATCATTCTGCAACATTTTAAGGACACAAGTCTGTCTTCAGATAGCGGTGTACGTTTCTTGTTCACTTTTATATGTGTCTCACGAAATAACGCACAGGTCACAAGTCTCATCACGGCACAATAAGTACATTGTGTTATTTTACATGAATAACACTCTGTCTTCACAATAAATACACAGAACTACGCAAGAACGTGAGCTTGTGCACGACACTGTGTAAATAAATACAAGCCTTTCGTTGGACGCAGCTGTCATTTCTTGCAATATTCCCTTATTATTACGTTGCAGTCCTATATATGTCCACATCTCCTCCTCATACATAAAACAGTTGAAGAATTAGCTGCTGGTGAATCTTCCGGGTTGCATGGCCGTGGTCCACGAAAATTTTTCGGAAGCGTTCCTTGTTCTGCTGAGTGTGGTCGACCACTGAAGATGTCCGGCGCCCCTCGTACGAAACGTAGGAACGAAATAGTTTCACGGACCACGGCAGTGCAATCCTGAAGATTTACCAGCAGCTGAGAGATGTGGTCGTGATAACCTTTGTTGTATGAGTTAAAGAATTGTTTGATAACGCTCTGTCACCAGTTACGGAATTTCGCGGGCGCGCGATTCTGATTTATGAAGCTTTTCGGCAACTATAACAAGATTTCTGCCAACGAATCAAATTTGCATACAATTTATTTCTTTTACATTCACAATATTAAACAACAAACCTGGAAATTGTCTTTCCCGCAAATCGCTGCAGCCGTCTCCGTTTTCCCTTCCTCCTGTTCCTATTCTTCAATTCATTCTCTACAGACTCAAGATACTGTGATCTGTTCTCCATAAACTCTCGAACAAAATCCTACCGAACAGGCCCAACGGTACCGACTGACGGCCGTGTCATCCTTAGCTCACAGGCGTCAGTGGATGTGAATATGGAGGTGCATATGTGGTCAGTTTACCGCTCTTCCGACCGCAGTCAGTTTTCGTGGCCAGAGCCTCTACTTTTCAATCAAGTAGCTCCTGAATTGGCCTCACAAGGGCTGAGCGAACCTCTCTGACCAATAGCTCTCGGCAGACCCGAACGCATGGATGTGAAAAATCGACCCGTTAGAAGTGATACCCGTATTTTAGTTCTGAATAACGGATTTTTTCGGCATTTGTTTGGTTGAAACTATAACAGGTGTTTTTATTTTTTACTAAGAACTGTTTAAAATACTGGTTTACCAATTTATCGTATTAGCCCTGCAAATATTTTTGGTTTTTAAATAAAACTTTTTTTAAAAAACGAGTAAAGCTAATTTGCATAATTTCCATTGTTTTGATATATTAGGTTATTATACAAAATTTGAAAAGTTATTTGTGTTATTTTAACAACACTGCCGCCAGTTAAAAACGAGCAACGAACGCATAATATGCACCTGTTGTCCTTTACTACCCTGCAGCAGGGATCCTTTAGTTTTTAGAGAGCAAAGTAGAAGATGTATGTCATGGGTGGCATTTTGTAGCCCAAAAATGTTTATCGTTGGTAGGAAGTTCTGTGGCTTCTGAAGGGTTGGAATCGTCTTTGAATGATATTGCTTCTGATGAAAGGAGTCGGCTTACGGATCAACACATCATACGAAGGTTGGAACTTTAATAGTGGCAACTATTTATTTACAGCTGACCTTCAAAGTAGTCAGCACAATTGCCAGCGATGTGGAAGTGCCAGTTGTGTTGACAGTTCGAGCGGCGCGGTCTATTGCCCGACGAATTTGTAGCAGTTCTGAAGCGAATGCCGTGAAGTGTTTATTTCAGTTTAGAAATCGAGTTGAACTCACGAGGGTTTAAGTCAAGGGAGTGCAGTAGGTGGTATAGCACTTAGCAGCCCCATCAGTCAAACAAACCAGTAACAGCTTGCACTGTACGTGCTTCAGCATTGTCCTGCAAAATGATGGTGAGGTCCTGCAAAAAGTGTCATCACTTCTGTCTCTAAGCTGGTCGTAGGTTGTGTTCCAAAAATGAACAGCATTGAGACAGAAGTGATGACACTTTCTGCAGGACCTGACCATCATTTTGCAGGACAATGCTCAACCACGTACCATGCAAGCTGGTATTTATTTGACTTACGACCTTCAATGTAGTCACCAGCATTGTGTATAACCCGTTGCTAGCGATGTGGAAGTCGTAGGATACTCTTAGCAGTGCCAGTTGTGTTGACAGTTCGAGCGGCGCGATCTATTGCCCGACGAATTTGTAGCAGTTCTGGAACGAATGCCGTGAAATGTTTCCTTCAGTTTAGAAATCGAGTTGAACTCACGAGGGCTTAAGTCAGAGAATTGCAGTAGGTGGTATAGCACTTAGCAGCCCCATCAGTCAAATAAATAACAACTTGCACTGTACATGGTTGAGCATTGTCCTGCAAAATGATGGTCAGGTCCTGCAGAAAATGTCATCACTTCCGTCTCTAAGCTGGTCGTAGGTTGTGTACCAAAAATGAACTGCATAGAGAAAAATGTGGTAACACATTATGCAGGACCTGAAAATCATTTTGCAGGACAATGCTCAAGCACGTACTGTGCAAGCTGTTACTGATCTGTTTGACTGATGGGGCTGCTATACCACCTACTGCATTCCCTTGAGTTAAGCCCTCGTGAGTTCAACTCGATTTCTAAACTGATGGAAACACTTCACGGCTTTTGCTTCAGAACTGCTACAAATTCGTTGGGCAATAGACCGCGCCGCTCGAACTGTCAACACAACTGGCACTACTAGGGGTATCCTACGACTTCCACATCGCTGGCAATGGGTTATACACAATGCTGGTGACTACTTTGAAGGTCAGTAAAACTTAGAAACACGTATCTATTTTGTACGAGCTGTAAGTAAACAGTTGCCACTATTAAAGTTCCAACCCTCGTACAATGAGTATTTATCAACAGACTGGCGGATAAATACGGAATTAACTCATTACTGAAATTTTAAATCTTGTCAGGTAACCGCTCCTGATAAATGTTACATTTTTTCTACTATATAAATCGTTCCTTTGAATTTTTTGAACGAGCATTTTTAGTTTTTCCAAAAAAAAAAAAAAAACCTTTTCTATTCAAAATCCTGCTAAAATGTAACAAAGTATATTCCATTACAAAAAAAAGTTTTTCATTCGATATAATTAAAGAAAAATAAGGCTACAAATTTTACACTACAGCTTATTATCTTTCTGCCGTTTCGATAACACAAGAAAAAAGCAAGGAAATTTAGGCAATGTAACAAATTAAAAATTTAACAGTTAATATATAGTTTATAATATCAACAAAAATTAGCCGATCTGCTGCCTGTGTCTACGTAATATGCATTTATTTGCACATAGCTCTTGGAATCAGTCAACTTAACACGAAAAATAGAGTTCTCCAACCTGAGTTTTCAGCCTTTAGCACTGATTATTTGTAATACCCAAACTGTGGTTTGAAGCTCGATTACAACGTGATTTTTAGCATAGTTACACATAATTACACTCAATAGAAGATTGTTGTTGATTTTTAGTAGTATTCAGCCCTCGTTTCCTTTCGAGAAAATCAGTGAACGGTAGATGTACAAACGTTTCTTTTATTTACCTTTTATTTGATGGTTTGATTCTACACATCTTGAAACGTATAATGCAAAAGTCTGAGGGAGATACAAAATTTTGTAATCTCTGTTCAGTGACTACGTTTATTACTGGAAATAATAGCATTAAAAACATCGAAAATTGGTTATTTCATAAATCGGTTATTTTCAGTGGTTTGAAGGGTCAGATTAAACTGGAGATGAAAAAAATCGGTATAACCAAAAACAAGTTCTTTCGACAACAGCCACTTTTGCGTACAGGTATTTAGATATATGTACGTACAAGTTACTTAGCCTTCTCAGTTTTCACTACTGAAAGAAAGAGAACAAGAAATGAAACAGGAAAGCAAGGGCAAGAGGAAGGAAACCAAATGAAAGAGGAAAAGGAAGTGAAAAAAGAGTAACATGGGAAAGAAACGAAAGGATTAGGAAACGAAAGGCGAAAGGAAGTTAAAGAGGAAAGAAAAAAAAAGTGAAACACGACGAAAGAGGAGAGGTAATTAAAGAGGAAATGGTCGGAAAGTCTAAAAGAAATGAAACTGCCACAGAGACGAGAGTGGGAAAGAGATTAAGTGGCAGAGGGATGAAGGAGAAACAGTAAAATAGACTAAAGTTAAAACGAAAAGAAGAAATGAATGATATTAACCGAACTATTCTCAAAAGTACTGTACGTACAGAGAAATCCAGCACTTCTCACATACAAACATCTGTAGCATATCTTTGATGAGGTGGATAAAGTCTTCTTCAATTTACATAGATATGAACGACGGAATTCGAATAAAAATGAACGTTATGACTGCTACGTCAGTTATACCGAATTCCTTTGTAATCGACATTTAAGACTGAGGAATAATGAAATGTGAATGACACGTGGCAAATGGCGACACGTGTTTGACCTCTTCAGTTTGTGCAGCTTTGTTTCTGAACCGCAGAAGCCAAACAAACCCAATCCGATTAAGCATCCAAGTGAAAAGGAATGAGAGGAAAATACGTGCAGCGGTAATGGGTTCCCTTTCCAGAATCAGAGAATTAACTGTTGATCAGTGCTGTGGGCTCTAATACACAGATTAATGAACATTTTGTAGGGAAGGAGCGCAGATATGTTGTGCTAGTACGTAATCATCATCCACGGATATATTCTATAGATAAATCATACGTTACAAACACATGTTGGAGGGCTAGTTAAAACTGATTCCACTGACGCTTCTGGCGAGTTACATTACCGCTAAGGTGACCTGCGTACGAAGCAAATCGCTGTAGCTATAACATCTTTTGCGCAGTTACGTCTACCAGTTACTTTTCACTTTGACTAGTGGTCGTACGCCTAAATCTCTGAGTGGTCAGCGCGGCTGAACACCATGCGAAGGACCTGGGTTCGATCCACGTTACTGGCAGGGATCTTCCTTTGGTGAGGGTGAGAGATCGACACTGGATGCAAACCTAACTAACCACCAGGACATCACACACATCCATGCTGAGGCAGGATTCGAACCTGCGACCGTAGCACAGGCGCGGTTCCGGACTGAAGCGCCTAAAACCGCTCGTTCACCGCGGCCGGCCCACAACTGCAATCTGGCCGTCAAAAACCACGTGCGAGATTTTCTTAGTCTATCGCTCGCTACGCGCAAGTTATTAGTCCCACAGAAAAACTGAACAGGACCTTTTTGTAGGAAACTTAACGTAGTTACTTTGTTTTTTTTTTTTACTGGTATATCTTTTCGCACGAGGTCGTGGTTTCCGAGTTGACCTTCAAACGCATCCCCAAACTCAGCTCACAACGGTTATTACGCCACCGACAGTCGAGCACTTCAAAATTGTAAAACTGACGTTTGTGTAAATTTTACCTAACAATTTTGCGAATTTTGACTGCATAAAATAAACAACTACATAGTTGTACTGTTCAGGCCTTCTGACTAAGAAACTACTGTGCTTTTAAGGGTTAAGTTTGGACCGAATCAGTTTTAAAGTAACGTTCACAGTAGTCGTTTTTCTTACACTACCCCTCTTAGGTGTGTTTGAATTACTAATATTAACGAAATTGCCGACTATACTAGTGGTGTAGTAGCCCAAATAATAGAGACCAGCCGGCCGCTGGTGGCCGAGCGGTTCTGGCGCTACAGTCTGGACCCGCGCGACCGCTACGGTCGCAGGTTCGAATCCTGCCTCGGGCATGGATGTTTGTGTTGTCCTTAGGTTAGTTAGGTTTAAGTAGTTCTAACTTCTAGGGGACTTATGACCTCAGCAGTTGAGTCCCATAGCGCTCAGAGCCATTTGAACCATTTTTTTTTTAATAAAGACCAAAAAATGTCGAATATTGGGAATAGTTCGTGTTGTCATAACTTTTTGGAAAGTGGTAGGAGGGAGGGCCACGAACGACTTACCAAAAACCCTGACTGGTGAGAGATGACTTTGGGGACAGATGTGTGTTAGAAGATCTGGGGATAGACGTGCGTTTGAAGATCACTTTTGTACGTTTTCCTTGAACAATTCGAAAATTGTGGCCTGCAGCGAAAACGCATTCCAGTATAAAATGTAACTACATTAAAATTTCTACAAAGAGATTCTGTTCAATTCCTCCGTAGGACTAAAAATTTGCTCGCAACGAGCGAGGGAATATGAAAATCTCGCGCGTGGTTTTTGAAGGCCAGGTACAGAATTGCGATAGGTTAGGGCAGCTAAATCACCCTGAATCTGGAACAGTAGATGGAGCATAGCAGACTACATATTCGTAATTTGATAGCACTACCGGATCTAACAATGGTTATTATATCACCTTATTTTATCTTTGCTGGATATGTTTGCTCGTAATTTAGAAAAAATTTATGCTATTACTTATAATCATAAAAAGAGCTGCACGCAGAAGCACCCAACCGATCGATTACAAACTGGGTGGGTATGTTACCCCCATCAGTTATGTTAATAATTACTCTTGCACGGTCGGCTGCGCACTAGAGGATCGTGCGTGGGGCTCTGAGGTTGTGCACGTCAGGTCCCAAACAGCCGTGCTGGCCAGTACTACAGTGGGGATCGTCATTAGAGCATCGCCGACACCGCCGGCTTTGTGGCTATTGTTTTAAGGTTCAAGCCAGACCACCCCACAATATTCGACGACAGGTTTGCCAGCTAGAAGAGTTCGGGAGGGGCCGCAGCGTGGGGCTGCGGGAGGCTGAGCGGTCCCATCGTCGTAATGCGCACCATACCGCTCGTTACGGATGCCGCCACTGCCCGCTGTTGGCGGCAATGCAGACAGCAAGGCACGCATGCGCCGTACGAAGGATCTAGTAATCCGCATACACAACAAGGAGGAGCGCCGAAGGATTGTCCGCCACCCGCGAGCAGATCCAACGGCAGCGACAGGGGCCATTCCGCGGGCCATCCTGTCTCCTATGCAAAATCCCGTAAGTGGTAGCACCACCGGCGGGCTCCAGTCATGGACTGTGCGGCTGGTCCCGGCGGAGGTTCGAGTCCACTCTCGGGCATGGGTGTGTGTGTGTTCGTAGGATAATTTAGGTTAAGTAGTGTGTAAGCTTAGGGACTGATGACCTTAGCACTTAAGTCCCATAAGATTTCACGCACGTTTGAACCACCGGCGGGCGTTTGCACGACACAGGGCTCGCCTCAAGCCGACCGTTACGACAACTGCCACTTACACCCGCGCAGTGTCGCGATGGGACCATGCAGATTGGCAACAAATCATCTTTTTTTGCCGAGTCCCGGTTCTACACTACTGGCCATTAAAATTGCTACACCACGAAGATGACGTGCTACAGACGCGACATTTAACCGACAGGAAGAAGATGCTGTGATATGCAAATGATTAGCTTCTCAGAGCATTCACACAAGGTTGGCGCCGGTGGCGACACCTACAACGTGCTGACATCAGGAAAGTTTCCAACCGATTTCTCATACACAAACAGCTATTGACCGGCGTTGCCTGGTGAAACGTTGTTGTGATGCCTCGTGTAAGGAGGAGAATTGTCTACCATCAAGTTACCGACTTTGATAAAGGTCGGATTGTAGCCTATCGCGATTGCGATTGCGGAACACCGTGCTGCATCCCAACAGCCTCGTATCACTAGCAGTCCAGATGACAGACATCTTATCCACATCGCTGTGTGGCAGAGCGGTTCTAGGCGCTAGTCTGGAAATGCGCGACTTCTACGGTCGTAGGTTCGTATCCTGCCTCGGGCACGGATGTGTGTGATGTCCTTAGGTTAGTTAGGTTTAAGTAGTTCTAAGTTCTAGGGGACTGGTGGCCTCAGAAGTTAAGCCCCATAGTGCTCAGAGCCATTTGAACCACATGGCTGTAACGGATTGTGCAGCCACATCTCGATCCCTGAGTCAACAGATGAGGACGTTTGCAACACAACAACCATCTGCACGAACAGTTCGACGACATTTGCAGCAGCATGCACTATCAGCTTGGAGAGCATGGCTGCGTTTAACCTTGACGCTGCATCACAGACAGGAGCGCCTGTGATGGTATACTCGACGACGAACCTGGGTGCACGAATGGCAAAACATCATTTTTTCGGATGAATCCAGGTTCTGTTTACAGCATCATGATGGTCGCATCCGTGTTTGGCGACATCGCAGTGAACGCACATTTGAAGCGTGCATTCGTCATCGCCATACTGGCGAATCAGCCGACATGATGGTTTGGTGTGCCACTGGTCACACGTCTCGGTCACCTTTGGTCGCATTGACAGCACTTTGAACAGTGGACGTTACATTTCATATCTCTTACGACCCGTGTCTCTACCCCTCATTCGATCGCTGCGAAACCCTACATTTCAGCAGGATAATACACGACTGCTGCCCTGCCCAGCACATTGTCCAGATCTCTCACCAATTGAAAACGTCTGGTCAACGACGGCCGAGCAACTGACTCCTCACAATACGCCAGTCACTACTCTTGATGAACTGTGGTATCGTGTTGAAGCTGCATGGGCAGCTGTAGCTGTACACGCCATCCAAGCTCTGTTTGACTCAATGCCCAGTTGAATCAAGGCCGTTATTACGGCCAGAGGTGGTTGTTGTGGGTACTGATTTGTCAGGATCTATGCACCCAAATTTTGCGTGAAAATGTAATCACATGTCAATTCTAGTGTAATATATTTGTCCAATGAATACCCGTTTATTATCTGCATTTCTTCTTGGTGTAGCAATTTCAATGGCCAGTAGTGTATCTTGGAGGCGACGACCACCGGGTCTTTGTCTGGGGGCTAAGTGTAGAGTGCCACGAAGAGCGGTTTGAGGTGCCCCGTCACACATCCCGCGGGAGCGCTATGCTATGGTGCCCATTCACTGTTAGTGTTCCTCTCGGTCTCTGTGACAGCCACACGGTATATGGAGGAGATCCTGCAACCTGTAGTTCGTGAACGCCCATGCCCCATTTCAACAGGACAAAGCTCGCACTCGTACCGGTGCCAGCTCCCTAGCGTGTTTTGGAGCCATGGATACTCTGCCGTGGCCAGCCGCTTCAACCGACCTCTCCCCGACTGAGATTGTGTGGGGTGCCGTGGAGCGTGTCGTCAGGACTCCACCTGCACCCACCAGTTTGTGGGATCTGCGCGCTCAGGTGCAAGCGGCACGGCAGGAGAACCACAGGACTACATCCCAGACCTGTCCACCTCCATGCAGCGACGTCTGGAAGTTTGTATTCACAACCGTGGGGGTCCGACGTCACACTAGCATGTACGTTTTGTGGCCGTGTAGCGCAATACAAGTCAGTCTTTCACGGTTGAAAGTGTAATTATTTCGTATGTATGGTACCATTTACCTACCTGCCAACAATGATCGCAATGCGCCTTGTCCTTCAGGGTGCAGCTTTTATTACGACGATGAGCGTACACAGTGAAAATTGCCAAACGTACGACCTGTTTTACACGAAGAAAACTGTCAAATGCACGACCCGATTAAAAAAAGAAGAAGAAGAGCCTACAGTAGGCAACGGGTCCTTAAAAATGGAATCAAACGAAATGAAATTACCTGAAAGTATCTTGATACGTGTTACAAACCGAACACAATAGGAAGGACGAGGCCCCTTTGCTTTTTTCTGTTATCACTCTCGTTTATTACATCAGAGAAATACACATTTTAAGACAAAATTTAACTACATGAAATATTGCTCCCAGTAAAGTTGAACATAAGCAGTGACAAAACTTAGTTCTCTTAAGGGTTTCTGCTGGCAACAAATTTTAAGGAGGCAATGTAAGGTTTATATCAATTTAGCTCATACACGTAGCTAGTGTTTGAATCACGACACAGACACTTTAACAATTTCGGCAACAAATAAATAGCGAGAGTTTGTACTCACAGTAACAAACTAATTAACAGCCTTGCCACCGAATAAGTAGTAGGCCATTTGGAACGAATTAGCAACACCCAGCAACAGTCTTTAAATGTCTTTTTCCCCATTAAATAAACAAACTTACAGTAATTAAATGAATAACAAATCAAACACACTACGCTCCACTCAAACTCTTCAGTGGAAGCCAAGCCAAAATGAAGATTCCATTAAGTGACTAGCACTGAAGTCACACTAACGCTCATCTCTGTGTTCCCAGACACACATGGGGCAAACTTATACAAGACAAGATTTTCGAAGGGAGCACATCAGGAAAACCGGTAGCGGAGCTAACTCGTGCTACTGAAAATTAAGGTACTAGACCGGGGCACAAGGTGGTATACAATGAGGTTGCCTTAGTGCTATACTGCGCTCCAAAATATTAATTCAAATGGCCAATTCAAAATTAAGTACACATAAATCAGCATTAATTAACGAGGAGTGACACCAGGTCGCTCGAAGGGATGACAAAATTGAAAAGACGAATGCCGGAGGCGGCATAACATCAAACACCTTGTTCGAGTTTTAACCCGGAGTCACTTCCCGCTATACAAGTAAACATTTAACCAAGAACAAGGAAGGAACCCCAAAGAGGAAATTCAAATAAAACCCCCAAAAGATTACAAACGACAGGGAACCCCAACTATTTAAATTTAAAGAATTAGCTCTCCCTGAAGCCAGTGTAAACGCGAAGGCCACACTTAAGAGGCCACCAAAATTGGTTACAAAAAGTCTTATACATTTGCTCCTTTACTTTAAAAGAAACACAAGGCTGCTTAACTTCTGCTGGACGTCCGGTATGGCTCGTGTAGGATACACCAGGCAGCAACCCAAGCTACGCGGTCGCAAGGCACGGCGAGCAAAATCAGGAGAGCAGACAGGCAGGCAGCCAACACATGGCCTCCATGCTGAGCCGGCAGACCGCGTACAACCAACTCCACATATACGTGGTGGCTTCCCACCTCGTACCTCGCGGCGTCTCAGCAGGCAAGCAAAGATAAGAAACATTGAAAGGATCGATAATGGACATCCAAGAGACTGGCGCGCCAGTAACGAGCGCCACGGCTGATATGTGGACTGTTTTCCTCGCCGAATCAGGACCATTATCAAGGTCAGACGCCGTATTAAACAGTATTGGCGTGGTGTCACCTAGGGATCGCTAATTATTTGTCCGACGTGCTATAAGCAACAGAAAATCTCCGTGACCGTGAAAAAAATCAAAGTGTAGAATCGGGGTAGTCTGTTTTCTGTACCAAGGTTGGCTAAGCGTGCAAAGTACCGCGTCAGTGCCGTGTTGTCACGCGGGGCGACCTTAACCTGGTGACTCCCTAACCTGCCGTGTTCAGAGAACGGGACACATGCGTGGGTGCCGCTGCCGCACGAACTCCGCTGGGGCGCAACGGCGGCGCCCACAGGATACGTCGACACTGAAATGCTGTTAGCTGACTGCACGCCAGCTTCAGGCGAAGCACAATGCATTTCACTTTGCTACAAAGAAACAGTTTCCACCAGAGCATGGGTCACCTCAGATATAAAACATCAGTTATACGGAGCATACTAGACCATGACAACTTGTGTGTACACAGTGCCGTTTCACGCCTGGGAAAGGTCTGTTGTCTGACCGAAACTGACTACTTCAATAAAGTACGAGGGTGAGTCAAATGAAAACCTCAAATGTTTTTTTAAATATTATTTGTTGTGCAGAAGTGGTACAAAGCTGTATCACTTTTCAACATAATCTCCCCCATGCCCAGCGCTTACAAAGTGCATAACTTCCTTTAGAAAAAAATTGTTTTGGTAGTCCGTGCAACCATTCATGCACCGTGTGGCGTACCTCTTCATCAGAACGGAACTTCTTTCCTCCCATTGCGTCTCTGAGTGGTCCAAACATATGGAAATCACTTGGGGCAAGGTCTGGTGAGCATGGTGGATGAGGAAGACACTGAAAATGCAGGTCTGTGATTGTTGCAACTGTTCGGGCAGCGTGGGGCCTTGCATTGTCATGTTGCAAAAGGACACCTGCTGACAGCAATCCACGTCGCTTTGATTTGATTGCAGGGCGCAGATGATTTTTTAGATCTGTGTACGATGCACTGGTGACAGTGGTCCCTCCAGGCATGTAATGCTCCAAAATGACGCCCTTTGCGTCCCAAAAGAGAGTCAGCATAACTTTCCCTGCTGATGGTTCTGTTCGAAACTTCTTTGGTTTTGGTGATTAGGAATGGTGCCATTCCTTGCTCGTTCTCTTCGTTTCCGGTTGGTGGAAGTGAACCCACGTTTCGTCCCTAGTAACGATTCTTGCAAGGAAGCCGTCACGTTCTCGTTCAAAGCGCCGAAGAAGTTCTTCACAAGCATCAACACGTCGTTCTCTCATTTCAGGAGTCAGCTGCCGTGGCACCCATCTTGCAGACACTTTGTGAAACTGGAGCACATCATGCACAATGTGGTGTGCTGACCCACGACTAATCTGTAAACACGCTGCAATGTCATTCAGTGTCACTCGGCGGTTTTCCTTCACTGTGGCTTCAGCTGCTGCAATGTTTTATGGAGTCACAAATCGTTGTGCCTGACCTGGACGAGGAGCATCTTCCACTGAAGTCACACCATCTGCGAACTTCCTACTCCATTCGTAGACTTGTTGCTATGAGAAACAAGCATCAACGTGCTGAACCTTCATTCGTCGATGAATTTCAATAGGTTTCACACCTTCACTAAGCAAAAACCGAATAACAGAACGCTTTTCTTCCCTGGTGCAAGTCGCAAGCGGGGCGGCCGTCTTTATACTGATACTGCGACGGTATGTGCGCAACTGCTCTATGCCACCTACAGGCAATTCTGCACGCTGTTTGTAGCACGCTTACCAACTTACAAAGATAACGGCGCGAAATTTCGTTTTTTTTAATTACAAATTTAAGGTTTCCATTTGACTGACCCCCTATAATGCAGCTACTGTGCAAATCATGAATTCTCAAAAGTACAAGACTGTCTGAAATATACTGTGGAAACGCAGTGGACGACACTGTAGTAAAGCCGTTGTGTATCAGGGAAAGGGATAGCTCTGGACTTGCGCGTTCCTGCGCATACCACGTTCTAAACCCTTCTTCGTAACCGAGACCGACAGCAGTTGAAGAAATTTTTATCGCCAGTTACTAGCCGACAAAGGAAGGAAAAGTGGTGACGTTCCGTTCTCGGTCACTAGATTTTCCTCCAGTGTCGTCGATACAATTCCAAACCTCTCCTCAGGTTTTTATGGGATGGGCAGCTACAGCATCACATAAACGCCGTTTGTTTTCATTATTCTACTATTTAATTTTATAACTTGACTCGTCTGCACATCTAGAACGAATTTAACTGAAGTGACGCCGCCCCTACATATTTATAACAACTCTCACACAGTAACGGAATGTGCCAATGTGTGCATTTAATAAAAGCTTTCCAGTTACATGTCAGAACCTACTCCTTCCAGCCAACAGATGCCATACGACGTTTCTTCCTGTCAGCAGGTTGACCATAATGATAAGACTATGTTGAGGCTCATACCGAATGATCTAAGTAATCGTTTTTGTAGTGCACCATTGAGGAGTGAATCATGGTGAGGGGTCAACGATGGCTGCTCTGCCCCCTCCGTCACAGACCTTACCAAGACCTGCAGGGTACCTGTAGCAGATGGAAGCTCAGTCAGGTTAAGTAAACGATAGTACAAGAAAGGTAATGTGAGGAACACCTTTAGTGTTTAGCAATGGTTTAGAAAAAATGTAAGGACCTAGAATTTGGGAGTAAAACAAACATCACAAAACTTAGTCTGTAATTCTGGGAACGAAATTAAAAGAAATTAATGAAATTGTCTGGCTTTTGCAAACTATTTTGCAATATTTTCAAAAAATCTGATAGAAGCATTTACCGAAATAAATCTTCGGGAAAAATCAGCGAATAGATCTGATCTCAAAATTTCACCTGAAAGAATAAAGTTCATGATAAATATAAAAAGTGCGCCAAAATCCATAGACGAACAAAAAGGTAAAATAGGGCGAGTGAGTACTTTTAAAAATCTTGGAGGAACTATAAAGCAGAAAGAACTAGAAAAATTTGCAACAGACCTAAGAGTCAATAAAACGGAAAGAGCAAGAGTCAATAAAATGTGCTTTAACAAGAAATATCTACAACGAGAAATGCCTGTCTAGAAACACAAAACTGAAACAGTACACCACAATGATAAGACCAGAAACTTTATAAGCATGTGAATAGTTAACAATTAATAGTAAGCTGGACAGAATAAAAGATGTACTTGAAAGACATTATTAGAAAGAAGACGAGAGGTAATGAGGAGACCTACGAAAATACAGAAAAAATATCGGAAGTAACGGGAAAGCGAATCTTATTTGACACCTCTGCCGAATTGAGAAAATGCCAACGAATCAAATATTCCCGTATTTCTGGAGAAAGAAATCGACGGTAATATGGATTACAGAAATAAGAAAAGAACTAGAAAGAAACTGTATTAAATACTTGGTAACAACAGAAAGAAATCTTTTTAACAATAAAATACTAAATTTAGAAGCCTCACAAGGCAGAAGAAATAAGAAATCGGGAACAGCATGGACAGAAGAATGGAAAAGACAACATGCGGAGAAGATGAGGGAGTACTGAAAAAATATGAAACCATAAACAAAGAGGAGGGACTGAGGGTTTTACGTGATTCTAGTTGGTCACCACGAAGATTACCTGACGATCGCCTGCAGTAGCTAAGAGCATTCCAGTGTCGAAGCATCGTGTGGGCGCTAGTGTTGCGCCCCTGTGACGTTCGTACGGCAGTTGCACCCTCGCATGTGTCCCGTTCTCTGCAGCTTTAAATCACTGCCCCCTTAAAATAGTCTCTTTACTTGTGCAACTTCTGTTTGGATAGTCTACACTTTTCTGTACCTTCGATAAGACAATAAGATATTGACAATATATCTTTATACAGCCGCTCTCATTAAACGATGATGTCTAGTAGGCTCCGAAGCTGCGTTTACTAACAGGCTGCACTTGCGTACAATATGTATGATCACATCCCAAGGGTGCCAGTTTCCAGACCGCACCTGATTTTCAAGTCTGCTAGTGTCACAGTGAAGGAGCACTTTATCAGCCACCAAAGGTTTCTGAAAATGCAAGACTGTGCTACGGTTCCGGGATGCACGATTGTTTCCTGTGAAGATTCGAGAAACGCAGATAAAGTGGAACCATTGGTGCTGGACCAAGATCCATTACGGGGCAACTAGGTTAACGTACATGACGTCATAAGAAGGCAGCTTAGTCGTGCAAGAACCGATACATGTCTCTGTGATCAGCTCATATTTCTGGTGTTACTTTCTCGAAATTCTCTATTGGTGTCTTTTTTCCTTCGTAACTGTATACCTGTCAACCTCTCTCGCTTGGAGGTTTATACAAAAAATCCCCCCCCCCCTCACCCTAGTAAAAGACTCTGTATGTTTGAGGGGCAGTCAAATGCACATGAGACAGGAACAAAAAATTAAGTAAACTGTTTATTATTTCAAAACTGATCTCCATAGCTGTTAACACAGCGAAACTTCTGCAGCGTAGCCGAACAAGCTTAGAGGCGTGTTAGTGTCCACATCCTCCACACAGTCCCGATCTCTCCCGATGCGATTTCCATATTTTTGGATTTCTGAAGAAAAGCTTTCGTGGGCGTCGATTTGCTTCGCACGAAGCGGTGGGCGCCTGGGTACGACTATGATTCCATAGGCAACCCACTGGACTCGCATTCGGGAGGACGACGGTTCAATCCCGCGTCCGGCCATCCTGATTTAGGTTTTCCGTGATTTCCCTAAATCGCTCCAGGCAAATGCCGGGATGGTTCCTTTGAAAGGGCACGGCCGACTTCCTTCCCCATCCTTCCCTAATACGATGAGACCGATGACCTCGCTGTCTGATCTCCTTCCCCAAACAACCCAAACAACCAATAGGCAACCGCAAACATTGACCGTTTTGTCTCACAGTAGGATAAATTTATTAATAAATATATTAACAGTTATTGTGATTACTGTTTTCCCGTCTCGTTTTCACCTGCCTGCCCCCTCTAATACTGCTCAGTCAGAAAGTACTTCACTACTGCGATTGGGATTCCATTCCATTCGGGTGCCATGATTTTTATTTCTTCCTTTGTCGCTTCTTTCACTTGGTATCGATTTGTTGACGTCAAAAGGGACAAGTCGTATCAGGGCGTGGAGTCCACTGGATAAGGCAAGTTCCACGGTTCGGTTAGTATAACCTGGTAGTACCATTTGGTATGGATCCCACATGCTTGAGGAAGTTCAAATATGAGTCGCACGAATGTTTTGTAAGCAGTCCCTTTGAAGACGTGCCGGCCGCTGTGGCCGAGCGGTTCTAGGCGCTTCAGTCCGGAACCGCGCTGCTGCTACGGTCGCAGGTTCGAATGCTGCCTCGGGCATGGATGTGTGTGATGTCCTAAGCTTAGTTAGGTTTAAGTAGTTCTAAGTTCTATGGGACTGATGACCTCAGATGTTAAGTCCCATAGTGCTTAGAGCCATTTGAAGCCGTCCTCTTTACAAAACTGGGACCGAGCGAGGTGGCGCAGTGGTTAGACACTGGACTCGCATTCGGGAGGACGACGGTTCAATCCCGCGTCTGGCCATCCTGATTTAGGTTTTCCGTGATTTCCCTAAATCGCTCCAGGCAAATGCCGGGATGGTTCCTTTCAAAGGGCACGGCCGACTTCCTTCCCCATCCTTCCCTAATCCGATGAGACCGATGACCTAGCTGTCTGGTCTCCTTCCCCAAAACAACCCAACCCAACAAAACTGGAACTGTTACTTTAGTTTGGGTCTTTCATTTTTTTTTTCGAAGGCTGCATTGTATGATCTCAAAATCTCGTTGTCCAGTGTAATTCCATGTTGCTGCCACAGTTGCGTCTTTCAATTCTAATTTGCATCCGCAAACTGGACACATTAATTATTTGACAGGCGTTTCCTTCATAAAGCACCGGAGAAAACATAACGCTTCGAATCAAGCGCGTCATTGAATCTTATATGACAAACGATGGTCTCTATGCAAGGAGAAGTTTGGTTGATTCATTTCGTATGAGGCGCAAGTGTCTGAAAACTTCCGTATTATTTTAACATTTCACTGCGGAATCCATTTTGAATGTTACCGTTATGAAGGAACACAGTACCGCGTACAAACTGAAAAACTGCAGGGACATACAGGTTTCTCAATTTAAAAGATTGGACCTCTTTTAAGTTGAACAACCTGTGTGTTCCCGCAGTTTTCTTCTAAAAGTAGTATTTTATTGTCAAACTTACTTTGTACATCATAAGTTATTACAAATTACAGCAGGTGTTGAAAATGTTATCCATCCGTTTCTATGCAGCCATGGACACGTTTGCTCATGTTCCTCGTTATTGTTCTTATCTTTACACGGTCTGTTTCGTCGATGGCTTGGTAATGTTTGTCTTCAGTTTCTGCAGGGTAGGTGGATTACGGTTGTAAACGAAGTCTTTTAAGTAGCCCCACAGAAAGAAGTCTGGATTACTAAGGTCACGAGATCGTGGTGGCCACAATCCTGTGGAAACGATTCTTTCACAAAGAAAAGAACAAAAAATCTTGTAGCTTCTCCGTAACACAGCTGTATGGCAAGTGGGGACGTTCTGTTGCAACCAGCAGTCACGGTCATCGTCGTGCAGTAAGGCTATGAAATACTGGATAAGGTCTTGGTAGACGGCAGCATCCAAATTGTTTCGAAAAACAAACGCCCTATTATACGCCGCCTTGATATCGATTGTCAGCACCCAAGGTACGGCAGTCCTGCCTATTAACATATCCACCAAGATCAAACCAAGCTTCATCTATGAAAAACACTCGATCTAAAATGACAATGTTGCCTCTAATGAGGGTCTTGAACCACTGACAGTAGCGAACCTTTCTGACATAATCAGCTTCATTCAGCTCATGGAAAACCTGCACGCAATACGGATACCATGTCACTATTCTTCTCACTTCAGCGCGGGCAAAATCAAGTGAAATTTCCTTTTCCTCAATTAATCCACGCAAAGATTTATGTGGAGATTAAATCGATGCTTTAATATCCTGAATGATCTGCGTCGTTAAAACTGACGTTTGCCTGGCACGTTGTTGTTGCACAACAGTTAAGTGCATTTTAACAAACAGCAAGACACGGTTACGCAACATTGTTCAATATCCAATGCTCATCACTGAGTGGCACAACTTAACTGGCCAGGCAACGAAGAGCCCTTCCGCTCCAGCTCCAGTCGTACCGACAGTATACACAATTTCAGCCATCTCACACAAATATCCTCTATGCATTTCAACAACAATGTGTGGTCCGCCCCTGGTAGCTGAATGGTCAGCGCAACGGAATGTCATACCTAACGGCCCGGGTTCGATTCCTGGCTGGGCCGGAGATTTTCTCCGCTCAGGGACTGGGTGTTCTGTTGTCCTTATCATCACCATCATTTCATCCCCATTGACACCCAAGTCGCAGAAGTGGTGTCAACTCGAAAGACTTCCACCAGGCGAATGGTCTACCCGGCGGGAGGCCCTGGCCACACGGCATTTCCATTTCCAACAACAATATTCATTTGGTATTAACTACTGAAAGATGGGGATCTTTTTAAGTTGAACACCCTGTACACCGAGGTGACAAAAGTCATGGGACAGCAATATGCATATATACTGATAGCGGAGCTGTCATTTGTGCTCAGGTGTTTCACGAGAAAAAGTTTCCGGCGTGATTATGGCCCCGACTGGAATTAACAAAAAATGGTTCAAATGGCTCTGAGCACTATGGGACTTAACATCTGAGGTCATCAGTCCCCTAGTACTTAGAACTACTTAAACCTAATTAACCTAAGGACATCACACACATCCATGCCCGAGGCAGGATTCGAACCTGCGACCGTAGCGGTCGCGCGGTTCCAGACTGAAGCGCCTAGAACCGCTCGGCCACTGCGGCGGGCTGGAATTAACACACTCTGAGCGCGGAACGCCAGTTGGAGTCTGATGCATGGGGCATTCCATTTCGGAAATCGTTAGGGAATTCAATATTCAGAGAGTGTGCCGAGAATACTAAATTTCAGGTATTACCTCTCACCACGGACAACACAGTGGTCAACGGCATTCACTTACCGGCCGATAGCAGCGGCGTTTGCGTAGAATTGTCAGTGCTAACAAACAAGCAACACTGCGTGAAACAACCATAGAAATCAACGTGGGACGCACGACGAACGTAACCTTTGGTTAGTGCGGCGAAGTTTGGCGTTCATGGGCTATGGTAGTAAACAACCGACACGATTGCCTTTGCTACCAGCACGACATCGCCTGCAGCGCTTCTCCTGGGCTCGTGACGGTATCAGTCGGAGCCTAGACGACTGGAAAAGTGTGAAATGCCGAGATGAACCCCGATTCCAGGTGATAAGAGCTGATGGTAGGGTTCGAGTGTAGCGCAGACACCACGAAGGTGTGGACTGAGGTTGTCAACGAAGCACTGAGCAACCTGGTGGTGCTTCCATTGTGGTGTGGCTTGTGTTTACATGATTTACATGGAATTGACTAGGTTCTCTGGTCCGAGTGAACCTATCGTTGACTGGAAATGGTGACGTTGGAGATCGTTTGCAGCCATTCATGGACTTCACGTTCCCAAATAAAGATGCCACGTCATCGGGTCTCAGCTATTCGCGATTGTTTTGAAGAACATTCTGAACAATTCGAGGGAATGATCTGGCAATTCAGATCACCCGACATGTAGATCATCGAACATTTATGGGGCAAATGGAGAGGTCAATTCGTACAAGAATTCCTGCACCACTAACACATTCACAATTATAAATGGCTGTAAAAGCAGCAGCCGGCCGCTGTGGCCGAGCGGTTCTAGGCGCTTCAGTCCGGAACCGCGCGACTGTTACGGTCGCAGGTTCGAATCCTGCATCGGGCATGGATGTATGTGATTTCCTTAGGTTAGTTAGGTTTAAGTAGTTCTAAGTTCTAGGGGACCGATGGCATCAGATGTTAAGTCCCACAGTGCTCAGAGCCATTTGAATCATTTGCAAAAGCAGCGTGGCTGCAGGACTTCCACCGAGTCGTTGACTCCGTGCCACGTCGAGTTTCTGTACTACGCCAGTTAAAAGGAGGTTCGGCACGATATTCGGAGGTATTTCACGACTTTTTTCACCTCTGACTATAATGGTTGGTACTGATCGAGTGAGCTGCTTTTCTCATGATACAGAAAACGTTAGCCATTCAGAAAATCCGGCGGCTGCCCCGGGGGGCAGATCTGGTCTGATTGTAAGAAACAAGGACGGGAGTTCCGGCGGCCATTGTTAGGCGCGGCCTGCGGCTATAGCGGTGGTGCGCCGCTGACCTGGTGGGCAGTGGCGTGCTCACAGTTCCGCTCTGGCTGCCCGCCTGCCCCGCCGGGACACCTGAGTCACTGTTGGCCCCAACTTTGCTGCTGGACCTGGTTTCACAATGAACCACACCACAAAACAGCGTTGCTCTAGAGCAGCGACTGACAAACCCCATATGCCTCGACTTCCGGAAAGCAAGGTGCCACATTGCAAGACTGATAACGAAGGTCCGGGCATACACCACAGGACTTCCGATGTGTCAGTGGCTCGAGGACTTTTCAAGTAAGAGCATCCTGTACGGCAAGTGTTCATCGGAGACAAAGGTACTGTCGAGGCAAGTGCGACTAGATGAGCAGCATTCTGTGACTTTGCTCATGACGAAAGCGTTGTCTTTGAGTGACAGTAGAAGGATACAGGATGATTTGGATACAGTTTCTAGTTGGTGAGATGAATGGCAGCAAGGGGTGGGAAAAATTTTCATTATCTGATCGGTCTCGGTTATAAGAGGTGTAAAAAAACGGAAATATCAATTAGCCGTAGCAGCAGTGTTAAAATATTTGGTTTTGAGATGAGCCTTTTTTTAAGAAGTTGAGTAATTTTTATACGTAAAATTTCCACAGCTTCTTACAGAAAGTGAAAAAACTGTTCGGCGCTGCATTAATAACAACTGCCAGCTGAAAAGAGCAATAAACAAACGGCATAAGAATTGGTACTGTACTGTTGAGATCAACGAGAAAGACAAACCGCGGCGCTTACATCAATCACGTGACACTGCACGTCTTACGAGTGTCAGCAGCCATCTCCGGCAGGAAGCGAGTAACTACACTACTGGCCATTAAAATTGCTACACCACGAAGATGACGTGCTACAGACGCGAAATTTAACTAACAGGAAGACGATGCTGTGATATGCAAATGATTAGCTTTTCAGAGCATTCACACACCGTTGGCGGCGGTGGCAACACCTACAACGTACTGACATGAGGCAAGTTTCCAACCGATTTGTCATACACAAACAGCAATTGACCGGCGTTGCCTGGTGAAACGTTGTTGTGATGCCTCGTGTAAGGAGGAGAAATGCGTACCATCGCGTTTCCGACTTTGATAAAGGTCGGATTGTAGCCCATCGCGATTGCGGTTTATCGTATCGCGACACTGCTGCTCGCGTTGGTCGAGACCCAATGACTGTTAGCTGAATACGAAATCGGTGAGTTCAGGAGGGTAATACGGAACGCCGTGCTGGATCCCAACGGCCTCCTATCCCTAGCAGTCGAGATGACAGGCATCTTATCCGCATGGAATTAACGGATCGTGCAGCCACGTCTCGATCCCTGAGTCAACAGTTGGGGACGTTTGCAAGACAACAACCATCTGCGCGAACAGTTCGACGACTTTTGCAGCAGCATGGACTATCAGCTCGAAGACCATGGCGGCGGTTACCCTTGACGCTGCATCACAGGCAGGAGCGCCTGCGATGGTGTACTCAACGACGAACCTGAAGCACGAATGGCAAAACGTCATTTTTTCGGATGAATCCAGTTTCTGTTTACAGCACCATGATGGTCGCATCCGTGTTTGGCGACAACGCGGTGAACGCACATTGGAAGCGTGTATTCGTCATCGCCATACTGGCGTATCACCCGGCGTGATGGTATGGTGTGCCATTGGTTACACGTCTCGGTCACCTCTTGTTCGCATTGACGGCACTTTGAACAGTGGATGTTATATTTCAGATGTGATACGACCCGTGGTTCTACCCTTCATTCGATCCCTGCGAAACCCTACATTTCAGCAGGATAATGCATGACCGCATGTTGCAGGACCTCTACGGGCCTTTCTGGATACAGGAAACTTTCGACTGCTGCCCTAGCCAGCACATTCTCCAGATCTCTCACCAATTGAAAACGTCTGTTCAATGGTGGCCGAGCAACTGGCTCGTCACAATACGCCAGTCACTACTCTTGATGAACTGTGGTATCGTGTTGAAGCTGCATGGGCAGCTGTACCTGTACACGCCATCCAAGCTCTGTTTGACTCAGTGCCTTTGGCGTATCCTGGCCGTTGTTCTGGGTACTGATTTCTCCGGATCTCTGCACCCAAATTGCGTGAAAATGTAATCAGATGTCAGTTCTACAATAATATATTTGTCCAATGAATACCCGTTTATCATCTACATTTCTTCTTGGTGTAGATATTTTAATGGCTAGTAGTGTATTTGAGAAGAGTTTAAAAATTCGACACCGCGCGTTTAAATGTACGTAAGCTCTCGGTAGCACAATAGGAAGTTAAGACCTTTAGTGGGACAAGTCGACAAGTGTGACGTCACAAATTCGTTGAGGGACCCGTACTTCCGTATTTCTCGTGGACCCCAACCTGTTATCATGTGGCGTGTCCTACTGGATGGTACGCATATACATGCAGTGTGCGAGACTTTTCATATGTGTGGTCTGTATCGTAGTTTCTCGCTGTTGCCGCCGGACATTAGTTCTATTACAGGATGGCACCATCCCTACAGGGAAATATTTTATGACGTGCGGTATGAATGAAGTACAATGTTCCATTTGCTTTAAAAGATTAAGAACTGAGCCACAAGAAACTTGCGACATCATTTAAGGAGAAAAAACTTAATAAATCATTCTTAGTTTACAGTAAAAACAGAACGTCACTGATCTGTTGTCTATATACATAATAAGGCTTTATCTGCTTGTAGCCCTTGATAACGGACAAATTAACAAAAAATAGAGTTTCCTGTATCAGTTTTCATCCTTTAATACTGACTATTCCTAATGCCCAAATAGTGGTATGATCCTCGATTGCAACATGATATTTGAGCAGAGGTTTAAAAAATTAGAATAAATTGTAATATACTGGTGATTTTAATAGTATTCAAGCACTTACCACGTTTCGAAAAATGCATCGAACAGTGGACGGAATAAGCTTTTTTATTTGTTTATTTAATTTAATATTTTGATTACATGAATATTGAAACAGAGAGTAAATATTTTTCAATCTTTGTTTGATTTCTACGTTTATTACAGGACATAATAGAAATAATCGGCTATTTAAGAAACCGGCTATTTTCAGCGGTTTTAACACACAACAATTTTAGAAAATTTACCACGAAAGTAGTTGAAATTTGAAAAACATGGCCAAAAATTTTGCATGTGCAAAAAAATGGTTCAAATGGCTCTGAGCACTATAGGACTCAACTACTGAGGTCATTAGTCCCCTAGAACTTAGAACTAGTTAAACCTAACTAACCTAAGGACATCACATACACCCATGCCCGAGGCAGGATTCGAACCTGCGACCGTAGCGGTCTCGCGGTTCCAGACTGCAGCGCCTAGAACCGCACGGCCACTTCGGCCGGCTTGCGTGTGCAGCTGAAAAGGAAAACACAAATGCCTAAAACTGATGAGTAATTCGAGCAGATGTTCAGTATATGTACTGACAATTTTAACTTGCATAAAAACATTATACTGAATTTTTTCTAGCTATTAACTTTGCAAAATCTTTCAAAATAGAATTGGGATCTAATCTCTTCAAGGTATACCTTTCAATGGCTAAAGTTTACAGTGCAAAGAATCGGGTTGGAGGAAGTGTTTACGTAAAGCGTATCTTGACTTTCGGAAAAATCCTTTCACTACTAGCTAAAAGCGAAGAGTATTCGTGTGGTTAAAAAGCATTAAGAAATACGTCACTAGCATTGCTTTTTGTCCGGGTATAAGACACTGGGCTTCTTGGAAAATTTCCAGCAAAAGGGAAGAGTACTGAGATCAAAACTTCATCGCTGGATGAAATTTGAGCCCAATTAAAGGCAGAATTAATGAAAAATTAATTTTTCACATAATTTTACACTAACTAGGAAATATTAAATAACCAAGTCAGTGGCAGCTCGTAACCACACAAATTGCTGGTTTGCGGACCAACGTTTACTGCAACGATTTTGCCTCTGTTATCTTGTACTTTCAGCCGTGTCAGTTTTCGTTACTAACACCCCGTACACAAATATGGCACTTTGGCGCCGCTGATTCATAACCGTAAAAGTTTTACTGAAGACTGCATCACCTGCGGAAGCCTACACTCGAATAAAACTAAAGCTTCTTTCGTAGTACAGATTAAGACACTTTGTGTCTTATACAGGGTGTTACAACAAGGTACGGCCAAACTTTCAGGAAACATTCTTCACACACAAATAAAGAAAAGATGTTATGTGGACATGTGTCCGGAAACACTTAATTTCCATGTTAGAGCTCATTTTAGTTTCGTCAGTATGTACTGTACTTCCTCGATTCACCGCCACATGTGTGGGCTGACGAGAATCCGCACGCAAATGTGCAATCACGTCATCAACACAGATTTTCTGTGAACGTTTGGGCAGGCATTGTTGGTGATGTCTTGATTGTGCCCCATGTTCTTCCACTTACGCTCAATGGAGCACGTTATCATGATTTCATACGGGATACTCTACCTGTGCTGCTAGAAAATGTGCCTTTAGAAGTACGACACAACATGTGGTTCATGCACGATGGAGCTCCTGCACATTTCAGTCGTAGTGTTCGTACGCTTCTCAACAATAGATTCGGTGACCGATGGATTGGTAGAGGCGGACCAATTCCATGGCCTCCACGCTCTCCTGACCTCAACCCTCTTGACTTTCATTTATGGGGGCATTTGAAAGCTCTTGTCTACGCAACCCCGGTAGCAAATGTAGAGACTCTTCGTGCTCTTATTGTGGACGGCTGTGATACAATGATACAATACGCCATTCTCCAGGGCTGCATCAGCGCATCAGGGATTCCATGCGACGGAGGGTGGATGCATGTATCCTCGCTAACGGAGGAAATTTGGAACATTTCCTGTAACAAAGTGTTTGAAGTCACGCTGGTACGTTCTGTTGCTGTGTGTTTCCATTCCATGATTAATGTGATTTGAAGAGAAGTAATAAAATGAGATCTAACATGGAAAGTAAGCGTTTCCGGACACATGTCCACATAACATATTTTCTTTCTTTGTGTGTGAGGAATGCTTCCTGAAAGTTTGGCCGTACCTTTTTGTAACACCCTGTATATATCTGATTCAAATAATCCAGATCGTCTGCTTTTCGACGGATTCATTATGGAACCCAGTTCGGGAACGGCTGCAGCGATTTATAAAAATTATCACGTACTAAATCAGCGTTCCATTCTGTACGTTGGTATCACTGCCGGGCTCAGAGACGAGTGTTAGAATTAAATACATAACCAACGTCATTCGTTTTGTCAATGTGATACATATACCAGACAGAAAATTATATTAACGTTTCTGTAAATTGCAGCACGAGTAAGCATAAGTGTTATTGAAATTAGTGTTATACCATAGATTACAGATACGCAAAACGACGGATTGTCGAGATCTCTGACAGAGAATTCGGCCGCCACGCTCTTCAGTATTGGAATTTAAACGTGGTTGCATGGAATCAAAGAGCGCTTGCATATACTCTCTCTCTACGTGGTTCGTATGCGGGTCCAGGACAGCAACAGATGGTGGAGAACCGCTACGAACAATGTGTGGGCACTCAAACACATGCTGCTGTAGCGCCCTGAGGTCAGTGTGGCATTTGCTTTCACGTTTCCGTTTCGTCTGAAGGCTCTTCACAGATTGAGCTAGGCGTAACACTGACTTTGGGGTCACGCATGACAGGCTGTGCTTTCGTATTCACCATTCGTCTGCCTTCTTAATGACGTACTGCCAGTACGGTTCTCTTCTAGATTTGTTCTGGCGTTCCGTTTGGGTGTTTTGAGTTTCACAAACGTCAGAGTATGTCAAAAAGTCGCCGGCTGTACGCAAAAATAAGACTGACATGAAACGGCGAACAAGAATATATTTTTGGATTTTACTCAGTTGATCTACTAGATATTACAGATCCGTCTTGCTTTGGTGCTCTAAAAACATAAATAAACACAAAAATGCTTCACCAGACGGCAATTTCTAGGTGTCCTTGCCAAAGATAATACCACTGTTATTCTCGTCCTCTTTTGGCCTGCGAATAGAGCGTACACGAAAAAAGAACGCGATTGTAAGCTGCGTTTGAGGCCTGGCATCCCTTTTATCATCCACCTGTGTTGGCTGTCTACCTGTGAAAATAACCAGTAGAGGACGAGTTTGAACTTTCTGTTGACGCACAATGTGTTATAAATGACTCGCCTGACATATTCTCTGGTTTGCAGCAGCCAATACATTTTTCTCTCACAGAGGACTTTTTTTAAAAAGAGCGTCTTTATGCAGCCTTATCGCTCCACACTCAGCGGTGATGAATTCAATTTGTCGTACGGAAACGTGCAACTTTCACTTCACTTTTTCGTTGCTCTCTCAAATGCAGAAAACCTCAGGCAGTGTGCCTTCGGTAAGATCTTTACCTTCAGTCAACAGTTCACGACGGCAACACACTAACAGAATCATAACGGTTGGGAGAATATTGCCGAATTACACAGGATGTTCCAAACAGCTATAACTTGCAAAAGGTGGTTGGATGAACGTGGGTTTCAATAAGAATCCACAACCGGTGACGTACGTTTTCGTGCAACGAGATCAGAACTATAATGCTACATGTTCTAGTCTCCCACGTTCGTGGGGTGTACGAATGATAAGTACGTTACTGCGAATAGTAATGATTGTGTTTTCAACCATACGACAAGGCCTTGAGTAAATGTGGTACGTGTAAACATTGCGTTCCACGTATACCTTATCAAAGACTATTGTTACCACAATAGTTAGCTGGTTACATGTACCAGACCCCACATTAAATTTCAATCGAAAATTAGGGTCTCACGTTGCCAATAGGTCACAGAACACTTCCATAAAAGAGTCATTAGATACGACGTACAAACTCGGATGGGGAAAGGAAATAGGCCGTGTCTTTGTCAGAAACATCTGGACACGTGCCTTAAGCGATTTAGGCAAACGACGAATCCGGATGTTCGATGAACCCTCTGCCAGGCACTTAACGTGACTTGTTTGTTTGATACTCGGTTAACACAAATAAGTTAGTATTTTCTAAATTTCAGAACCTTGTGTGTGTAAAATGCGTGCGTGTATACTTGTATATTTGTTCCTTGGTGTTGCAGTGGATCTATAATTTCTTTATCTCTGTCTATAAGATTATAGTTCCAGGACATAGCTAGCCAATCCCAACGCGAGGTAGCTTTCATTTTTATTTATTTCCATATCTTAAATACATTTTCCTCTATTAGAAAATTTTCTCAATGATTTATGCGAAAATGAAACTTTTGCGAATCACTAACTATTTGTGTGTCATATGTTCCGGCGTAACATCAAGCACCGGCACATCGTCCCGAAACGTAACTGCAGAGAAAGCAGTGAGACGACGTCAGCCAATAGTACGGTGACTAGGACCGCACCATGACCAGAGCGGCCTCTATCCGAAGATAATTTAAGCGCCGCTCCAGCCAAGCCTCGGCCACATTTGTCGAAGGACACAGATTATTTGCATGTCTCCAACTGCTTGCGACACTTCGTTGTACAAGGCAAAGCTAAATATTGTCAATTCAATTACTGTAATAAACTCCATTAATAGGATTTGCTTGCATGTTGTCTAGCTATCCGAGAAAACAGGTTCCTACGCACCCTATATTACACGAATGGACAGGACGCCACACTGTATTTGTTGTTTGGCTTCGTCGTTGCGACGACCTACATAGTGTGAAGGTAGCCTGTGAAATGTTGCATCTAGAGTTCCACATTATGAATGTACCTCGCCATGTGGAACTTAAGGAGTTAAAACAACGGAATGTGACAACGGTGTGTGAACGAGAAGTGATAAACTACATCACTAAAGTCATAACCAACACGTAAAAGTTTTATAAATGTAAGCGTGCAACCAATATTACACACATCAAAGAAAGTTGTGCATCAACTCGTTTCCGAGAGTTCCGGAACCTGTACAGAAAATTGGAATAGAGATCAACATAAACATCATTTCCGCCCTTTTTATTGCTCTTGAAAACGACACACTGCATATTGAGACCTTTAGAGGTGGTCGTCCAGATTGCTGTACACACCGGTACCTCTAATACCTGTAGCACGTCCTCTTGCATTGATGCATGCCTGTATTCGTCGTGGCACACTACCCACAAGTTCATGAAGGCAATGTTGGTCCAGATTGGCCCACTCCTCAACGGCAATTCGGCATAGATCCCTCAGAGCGGTTGGTGGGTCACGTCGTCCATAAACAGCCCTTTTCAATCTATCCCGGGCATGTTCGATAGGGTTCATGTCTGGAGAACATGCTGGCTACTCTACTCGAGTGATGTCGTTATCCTCAAGGAAGTCATTCACAAGATGTGCACGATGGGGGCGCGAACTGTCGACCATGAAGACGAATGCCTCGCCAATATGCTGCCGATATGGTTCCAATATCGGTCGAAGGATGGCATTTACACATCGTACAGCCGTTACGGTGCCTTCCATGACCACCAGCGGCGTATGTCGGTCCCACATAAAGCCACCCCAAAACATCAGGGAACCTCCAGTGTGTCTAAGGTGTTCAGCCCGACCGGGTTGCCTAAAAAAAAACACGTCTCCGACGATTGTCTGGTTGAAGACATATGCGACACTCATCGGCGAAGAGAACGTGATACCAATCCTGAGCGGTTCATTCGGCATATTGTTGGGCCCATCTATAACGCGCTGCATCGTGTCGCGGTTGTAAAGATGGACCTCGACATGGACGTCGGGAGTGAAGTTGTGCATCATGCAGCCTATTGCACACAGTTTGAGTCGTAACACGACGTCCTGTGGCTGCAAGAAAAGCATTATTCAACATGGTGGCGTTGCTGTCAGGGTTCCTCCCAGCCATAATCCGTAGGTAGCGGTCATTCACTGCAGTAGTAGCCCTTGGGCGGTCTGAGCAAAGCATGTCATCGACAGTTCCTGTCTCCCTGTATCTCCTCCATGTCCGAACAACATAGCTTTGGTTCACTCCGAGACGCCTGGACACTTCATTTGCTGAGAGCCCTTCCTGGCACAAAGTAATAATGCGGACGCGATCGAACCGCGGTATTGACGGTCTAGGCATGCTTGAACTACAGAAAACCTGTGTCGTGTACCTCCTTCCTGGTGAAATGGCTGGAGCTGATAGACTGTCGGGCCCTCTCCGTCTAATAGGCGCTGCTCATGCATGGTTGTTTACATCTTTGGACGCGTTTAGCGAGATCTTTGAAAAGTCAAAGGGACTGTGCCTGTGATACAATGTCCACAGTCAACGTCTGTCTTCAGGAGTTCTGGGAACCGCGGTTCAAATGGCTCTGAGCACTATGGGACTTAACTTCTGAGATCATCAGTGCCCTAGAACTACTTAAACTTAACTAACCTAAGGACATCACATACATCCATGCCCAAGGCAGGATTCGAACCTGCGTCCGTAGCGGTCGTGCGGTTCCGGACTGTAGCGTCTAGAACCGCTCGGCCACCCCGGCCTGCGGGAACCGGGGTGATGCAAAACTTTTTTTTGATGTGTGTATTAAACGGTATAAACTGTCACCCAATTTCCGTTGCAGGTTGCCTTACGTTATGGTGTATGGTAGCAGTGTCAAATGATACAAACAGTAACAGTCAAGTGGACTGAAAAAAGTTTTGCATCCAACGAAGTCATGAGGAAAGTGGGCGTGTCGTAAGTATAAAATTTGTACAATCTGCTACTTCAAAACTATTAACTTGATTTAGGTTAAAAAAAGTTACCTGATGTGTTTCAAAACTACATTGCTTGTTTTTCAGGTAAAACGCTAAAAATAAACGATAGAACAGCAAAGTCTAATTGGCGACAAGAAGGGAATCTGACATCCCTTAAATTAACAATGCCAAATCCACTCTAACCACGCCGACCCTGCGAAAATGCTGGACAAAGGCACAATCAAATGAAGAAGATAAAACGGCAAATTCTAAAAACGTTTTTCGCCCAGTGACGTCATGAGAAAATAAAACATACAAGCCGAATAACTGTTAACATTCTTTATCTGAAAACAGTTACATGGTGACGTTTCAGAATTACAATTGCTTGTTGTTAAAAACAAACGCTTTCAGCTTTCATTTTTAAAAATATGCTGTAATTCTTGAACAAGTGAGAAAATAACTCTTTTAAGCGAAATCATGTTAAGACATTTCGGATTGTACATTTTTAGAACTACGACACGCCCGTTTTCTCATCATGTCATTCGGTGCAAAACTTTTTTAAATCCACATGACTTTCTCATTTGACGTTGCTTCTCTACAGCATAACGCAAGCTGTATACTACTGGGAGTTCAGAAAGTAACTATGCAGGCCATGTTGTGGTGTGCTAAGTATTCACTGATATAATTGTCAATTATTAATACAACATTTTCCATTGTTTAACATATTTGAACCATATCTGACAGCCGGCCGAAGTGGCCGTGCGGTTAAAGGCGCTGCAGTCTGGAACCGCAAGACCGCTACGGTCGCAGGTTCGAATCCTGCCTCGGGCATGGATGTTTGTGATGTCCTTAGGTTAGTTAGGTTTAACTAGTTCTAAGTTCTAGGGGACTAATGACCTCAGCAGTTGAGTCCCATAGTGCTCAGAGCCATTTGCACCATATCTGACCAGGTCTTTGTATTTGTTTGCGGTCCGGTTTGATTGAATACTAACGTCTTGTGTGACATTGTAGTGGACTGTTAAGGCAGCCAGTCCAAAGTGAAGTAGCCGAAAGGGCACGCGTCAACTCACGCCGTCTGGCGTTAAGTCTGGAACAGGATTCGTAATGAATGTGATAAAGAAAAGAACGTAGCTACTAGAACACTTAACTTTTATAGTGTCCTTTGGTATACAGCATTCTGGATGATACAAGTGAGACTCTATCTTGAGGTACATGCAACGTTACAAATGGTTAATGGCGCCTTGCTAGGTCGTAGCCATTAACTTAGCTGAAGGCTATTCTAACTGTCTCTCAGCAAATGAGAGAAAGGCTTCGTCAGTGTAATCGCTAGCAACGTCGTCGTACAACTGGGGCGAGTGCTCGTGCGTATCTCTGGACCTGCCGTGTGGTGGCGCTCGGTCTACGATCCTGACAGTGGCGACACGCGGGTCCGACATGTACTAATGAACCGCGGCCGATTTAAGCTACCACCTAGCAAGTGTGGTGTCTGGCGGTGACACCACAGACATCATTGTGATCCAGGTCATCATGCTGACGGTTGAAAAAAAGTGTTCCTTGTGGAGCGTGTGTTCCGCAATAGAGACAAGTTTACCTCAGGAGCAGAAGCTGCAATTCCCAGATGTGAAGATGCCTAACCGCAATGCCGTACGGTTCTTCATCACTAAGTTTCGAAAGACCGGAAATGTTCATAATGCTCCAAAATCAGGCAGGCCTTCCACATCCGAAGAAACAGTGGCGGAGGTGCAAGACATGATGCTGCAAAGTCAAAAGAAATCGGTTAGTTAGCTTGTTCAGCAAGCCCACGAGTCCGTGGGTTCCGCTCATAAGATTCTCCGGAACTCACTGTCCACGTATTCGTACAAAACGTCCGTCGTGCATGAGCTGAGAGACACTGATCGCCCGGCGCGTATGAACTTTTTGAACTGGTTTCTGTCCTCCCTGCAGGACAGTGGTGAGGGGATTCTTGACACAACGTTTTTCACGGATGATGCATGCTTTCTCCGATTACGCGAATAGCCAGAATAGCCGTGTGTGGACTACGGAGAATCCTCATGAAGGTGTCCCCTCTGCATGATCAGAAGGTTGGTGTTTGGTGCGCCGTGACTCGCAAACGCATCACTGGGCCGATCTTCTCTCAGGACACCATAAATGCAGAATGGTACTGGACCTACATTCTGGAGACCTTCGTAGGTGAACTGAATGAGGACGAAATTGAGAATGCCTAGTTCCAACAGGATGGGAGACTGCACGTACGGCCCAAAAGTCGATGAACTTTTTAAAGGACATCTTCGGTGACCGCATCAAATGGTTCAAATGGCTCTGAGCACTATGGGACTTAACATCTATGGTCATCAGTCCCCTAGAACTTAGGACTACTTAAACCTAACCTAAGGACAGCACACAACACCCAGTCATCACGAGGCAGAGAATATCCGTGACCCCCCCGGGAATCGAACCCGGGAACACGGGCGCGGGAAGCGAGAACGCTACCGCACGACCACGAGCTGCGGACGGTGACCGCATCATCTCTGGAGGACTCTGGCCTCCGCGTTCACCTGACTTGGCTCCTCCAGATTACTTTCTATGGCGTAGTCGGAATGAAATCGCCTGTGAAGGCAATCCGCACACAATACAAGAACTCCAAGCTGCTCTGATACGTCACATTCATAACATCACTCCCGATGATTATCACTGTGAGCATTCAACCGCGATTCTTATACATATTTTAACAACGCGTTTCAAGAGACAATGCTCTCATCATCAGGTTGTAAAATCTATGTCATGAATTAAACGGACTAAAAAGACCAAATATCATCACCAATAGTTGGGAAGTCCATAGAGTAAAACAGAATTAAAAGTATATTGGACTGTGAGTCCTCGTCTTACATTGAAGTTGTTGCCACAAGTCAATGGCCGTCCCATAGCTACCAAATATGCTGTCGACTGCGCCGGCTCGGGAGCTGTTGTGGACTGACGTGCCTAGGTGTTGTGGCGTGGTTACAGCCGTATGCTTGACGGTAACGCTATGCTATTGGGCGCCTCATTTCGTTATTGCATTGGTCTGCCATCGTTAGCCTATCGCAACTCCGTCATTGACATGCTACAAGTTTAAAGTCGCATGCCTGCCCTAAAATAATTCTAAAAACCCGCTAAAAAATCTCATTTCTTTAAAGTTATCTTGTACATTTAGGATATTGCTTTGTTTCTTTTCATGGATAGCTATCTCGAATTCCTCTAGTAAATCAAGTTTCCTCCCTTTCTTTTCTACATGCAATATTTCTACGTTGTCTTCTATGCTATTAAGGGGATGGCCTGTTTCATATATATGGTTCGCAACAGCTGATTTGTCATAATTCCCTAACCTGAACGCATCTTTATGTTCTTTATACCGGATCGCGAATGATCTTCCTGTCTGCCCTATATATTTTGCATCACAAGTTCTGCACTGAATCTTATAAACTCCCGATGTTTCAAACTTATTTCTCTTCTCGCCAATATCGTGCTTAAGGCTATACCTCACTAGGTTATTAGTCTGAAAAGCTATTTTGACATCGTATGGCTTAAAAATATTTGCTATCTTTTGTGAGACTTTTCCGTAGTATGGCATCGTGATAATTTTCACTTTCTCTCCATCAGGTTTATTCTTTTTGCGCTTATTACTTTTCCGTAACAGTTTTTTAACCATATCTATTCTGTAACCGTTGTTCATCGCTATTCTCTTAACGGTATTAATTTCAGTCTCCCTATCTTTTTCACACATAGGTATATTGACTGCCCTATGCACGAGACTACGGAAAGCAGCTTCTTTATAAGCCTGCGGATGGCATGAATCATTCGGGATCACGGCATCAGTCGTAGTTTGTTTTCTATAAACGGAGAACGCATGTTTGTTGCCCTGCTTTTTTATATTCAGGTCCAGGAACTGTAAACTATTGTCAGTTTCATACTCCACGGTAAATTTTATTTTATTATGTGCGTCGTTGAACTTTTTTACTATTTCCTCAATGTCCTCACGGGAACCATCGACAAGTAACAGGGTGTCATCTACATAACGTTTGTAATAAACAATTTTATCCATGATGTTATCGTCAGAATTTAGAACTTTATCTTCAAGGTCATTGATAAAAATGTCTGCCATAGTTCCTGAAATACTGGACCCCATGGCTAACCCATCGTCCTGAATATAAAATTTGTTATTAAACGTAAAATAATTAAAACTTGTAATGAGCTGAACGTATGGGAAGAGGTTAAATGTAGACTTCACAAAATACTACAGAAGGAGTTTATAAAGAAAAAAGAAAAACAAGATAAAAAACTTCGTAAATTAAATAATAACACGCGCGAAGACGAGAAAGATCAACAAACCCTTTCGTCTTTAGACTTTTACCCACGGGTGGTTAACAAAACGGATATTGTATTTGATAATACAGAAGTAGAAATGTTAAATAAGGCATTAAAGTTTAATATTGAGCCGTCATTTAACAAGAAGGTCGCGAAAGAAGTAATTGCCCTCACTAAAATGACAACAGAAATTGCTAAATTAAATAATAATGAAACAGGGCATGTCGGTCATAAGCTACATAAAATAGTAAAAAATGAACTAAATAAGAGAAATAGTGTTAATCATAAGACTAGAGCAGACCGACTAACTGTCGATTCTATAAATAAAAAGCTTAATGAAGTGAAAGCTATTGCCACGAAAGCGGATAAGGGGAATACGGTCGTAATATTAAAAGAGGAGGAGTACGTTTCGAAGACCTTAGCGTTTTTTGTCGAAAATAGCATTACGGAAATTCCGAAAGACATAACAGCCAATTTCCAAATTAAACTAAAAAATGTTCTTAAACGCACGCACTTCCTGCTGACAGAAGCCGAAAAAAGAAGATGTGTTATCATGAATCCAACGGCCCCCAAATTAAGATCACAGGTGAAGATACATAAAGATCTGCATCCGGTTCGTCCGATTGTTAACGGTCGAAATAGTCCAGCATATAAAACAACGAAAATGTTGGACCAAATTCTGAAAAAGACTTACGTGTATAATAATAATTATTCGGTGCGCGGTAGTATGACCTTGATAGGTGAAATTAAAGATACGCCAGTCACTGACACTTCCCGTTTGGTTTCGTTGGATGTTAAGAACTTATACTCCAGTGTTCCGGTTAACGAAACTATAGAAATCATTAAGAGAAATTTCCTGAAATATGGTAAAATTTCAACGCAAGAGACAATTGAATTTATTGAACTCCTTCAGCTCATTACAAGTTTTAATTATTTTACGTTTAATAACAAATTTTATATTCAGGACGATGGGTTAGCCATGGGGTCCAGTATTTCAGGAACTATGGCAGACATTTTTATCAATGACCTTGAAGATAAAGTTCTAAATTCTGACGATAACATTATGGATAAAATTGTTTATTACAAACGTTATGTAGATGACACCCTGTTACTTGTCGATGGTTCCCGTGAGGACATTGAGGAAATAGTAAAAAAGTTCAACGACGCACATAATAAAATAAAATTTACCGTGGAGTATGAAACTGACAATAGTTTACAGTTCCTGGACCTGAATATAAAAAAGCAGGGCAACAAACATGCGTTCTCCGTTTATAGAAAACAAACTACGACTGATGCCGTGATCCCGAATGATTCATGCCATCCGCAGGCTTATAAAGAAGCTGCTTTCCGTAGTCTCGTGCATAGGGCAGTCAATATACCTATGTGTGAAAAAGATAGGGAGACTGAAATTAATACCGTTAAGAGAATAGCGATGAACAACGGTTACAGAATAGATATGGTTAAAAAACTGTTACGGAAAAGTAATAAGCGCAAAAAGAATAAACCTGATGGAGAGAAAGTGAAAATTATCACGATGCCATACTACGGAAAAGTCTCACAAAAGATAGCAAATATTTTTAAGCCATACGATGTCAAAATAGCTTTTCAGACTAATAACCTAGTGAGGTATAGCCTTAAGCACGATATTGGCGAGAAGAGAAATAAGTTTGAAACATCGGGAGTTTATAAGATTCAGTGCAGAACTTGTGATGCAAAATATATAGGGCAGACAGGAAGATCATTCGCGATCCGGTATAAAGAACATAAAGATGCGTTCAGGTTAGGGAATTATGACAAATCAGCTGTTGCGAACCATATATATGAAACAGGCCATCCCCTTAATAGCATAGAAGACAACGTAGAAATATTGCATGTAGAAAAGAAAGGGAGGAAACTTGATTTACTAGAGGAATTCGAGATAGCTATCCATGAAAAGAAACAAAGCAATATCCTAAATGTACAAGATAACTTTAAAGAAATGAGATTTTTTAGCGGGTTTTTAGAATTATTTTAGGGCAGGCATGCGACTTTAAACTTGTAGCATGTCAATGACGGAGTTGCGATAGGCTAACGATGGCAGACCAATGCAATAACGAAATGAGGCGCCCAATAGCATAGCGTTACCGTCAAGCATACGGCTGTAACCACGCCACAACACCTAGGCACGTCAGTCCACAACAGCTCCCGAGCCGGCGCAGTCGACAGCATATTTGGTAGCTATGGGACGGCCATTGACTTGTGGCAACAACTTCAATGTAAGACGAGGACTCACAGTCCAATATACTTTTAATTCTGTTTTACTCTATGGACTTCCCAACTATTGGTGATGATATTTGGTCTTTTTAGTCCGTTTAATTCATGACATAGATTTTACAACCTGATGATGAGAGCATTGTCTCTTGAAACGCGTTGTTAAAATATGTATAAGAATCGCGGTTGAATGCTCACAGTGATAATCAGTATAACGACAACTGCTACCTCTACTCCATAATGGATTATATAAAATCACTCCCGATGTTCTGCACGTCATCAAGAACAGGGAGAACGTGTGCGACTTTGTCTTCAAGTTCAAGGGGATCACTTCCAGCATCTCTTATAACTTCTATGAGTTTAATACAGCAAGTTATGAACTGCATAGTTACTTATTGAATAGCCGTTATTTCTGCAACTGTACTGTACCTATATTACTATTGTTTCTCATTTCCTATTATAAGAAACAAAAATACATATATAAACATCATATAACTATTAAAATATGGCAGTTTAAGATATACTTGATAATGGCCTAATATAAAGGCCAAAAGCAGCGTTGTGAACATAATAGTTCGAAAAGAAGATATTGGCTTTTAATTAATACACTACTGGCCATTAAAATTGCTACACCACGAAGATGACGTGCAACAGACGCGAAATTTAACCGACGGAAAGAAAATGCTGTGATATGCAAATGATTAGTTTTTGAGAGCATTCACACAAGGTTGGCGCCGGTGGCGACACCTACAACGTGCTGACATGAGGAAAGTTTCCACCCGATTTGTCGTACACGAACAGCAGTTAACCGCCGTTGCCTGGTGAAACGTTTTTGTGATGCCTCGTGTAAGGAGGAGAAATGCGTACCATCACGTTCCCGACTTTGATAAAGGTCGGATTGTAGCCTATCGCGATTGCGGTTTATCGTATCGCGACATTGCTACTCGCGTTGGTCGAGATCCAATGACTGTTACCAGAATATGGAATCGGTGGGTTCAGGAGGGTAATACGGAACGCCGTGCTGCATCCCAACGGCCTCATATTACTAGCAGTCGAGATGATAGGCATCTTATCCGCAGCTGTAGCGGACCGTGCAGCCACGTCTCGATCCCTGAGTCAACAGATGGGGACGTATGCAAGACAACAACCATCTGCACGAAGAGTTCGACCACGTTTGCAGGAGCATGGACTATCTGCTCGGAGCTGACGCTGCATCACAGACAGGAGAGCCTGCGATGATGTACTCAACGACGAACTTGGGTGCACGAATGGCAAAACGTCATTTTTTCGGATGAATCAGATTCTGTTTACAGCATCATGATGGTCGTATCCGTGTTTGCCGACATCGCGGTGAACGCACATTGGAAGCGTGTATTCGTCATCGCCATACTAGCGTATCACCCGGCGTGATAGTATGGGGTGCCACTGGTTAGCAGGATAATGCACGACCGCATGTTGCAGGTCCTGTACGGGCCTTTCTGAATACAGAAAATGTTCGACTGCCGCCCTGGCCAGCACATTCTCTAGATCTCTCACCAACTGAAAACGTCTGGTCAACGGTGGGCGAGCAACTGGCTCGTCACAATTCGCTAGTCACTACTCTTGATGAACTGTGGTATCGTGTTGAAGCTGCATGGGCAACTGTACCTGTACACGCCATCCAAGCTCTGTTTGACTCAATGACCAGGAGTATCAAGGCCGTTATTACGACCAGAGGTGGTTGTTCTGGGTACTGATTTCTCAGGATCTATGCGCCCAAATTGCGTGAAAATGTAATCACATGTCAGTTCTAGTATAATATATTTGTCCAATGAATACCCGTTTATCATCTGCATCTCTTCTTGGTGTTGCAATTTGAATGGCGAGTACTGTATAAGTTATTTCCATTCAAATGTATTTGGTCACGTTTTGGTGAAGGAGGAATGAGTTGGAGCGAGTGATTGGTTGTTTTCGTCAGTATAATGTGGGTCCATTTTTCCTGGAGTATACAGTCAAATTGTTTTGAACAGTCTCGTGCACCATGGTATCGCATTTCAGTACCGCAAGAGACTGGTAGCGGGCATTAGAGTGACTGACGGCGCAGACAGATACTTGGATACTCCCTAACTGCCAGCATTTACAATATGAGGTTGCCACTTACGCGCGAAATAACAGGTCCATTGTTTGTGCTCAACACAGACGATGGGAAAGTGCGAAAAGCATTTCGTCGAAGAAATGAAAGTGTCCGGCCTCATCGACGCCTCGCGCCTCTGGAAGATCTTGCAGTGTATGTTGGAGGAGGAGGGGGGGGGTCTCGGTCTCGGCTTTGTCGGTAATCGGCAGACAGTGACGCGAGACGTGACCCCGGGACCACGTCTGGTGGGACCGTGGGAGCGGCGGTGCTCCACATAGCGTGCCGCGGCGGTCAGCAGCCGGCCGGCGTTGCGTGGGAGGAGGGCAGCTGGAACAGCTGGTGAGGTGGGGGGGGGGGGGGGAGGGGGAGCACAGTGAAAGGTGACCGGCGCGCCAGAGTGCTTTATTGCCTCCTCCCGGCCGGAAAAGCGAGAAAAGGGGATCACCAGCGACACGAGCCTCCAGGACTGACAGGAGGCGGAGCGCGGAGCAATGACAGAGGCGAGGCGCGAAAAGTAAATAAAAGGCGTTACTGTGTCGGCAGCTTTCACGCCTTTTTCTACACCAGTTGTTCCAAACCTAGGGGTAATTACGCCCCTGGAGAGTGGAATGAAATTTTCTGACAAGGGAAACGCCCCATCACACCCCACTCGCAGTGATAAGAGGGTCCATTGGACTGCCCGTCAAAAACTGTGTAGCCCTGGAGATGTGTTTACTCGGTCTCCATACCCCAGATAACCGGTTTTCGGCGTTTTCTCAACCACATTTATTACAACATTTCACATTTCGTACCAAATTAGCGTACTTAAATTCACGTTGACTGAATAGAGCTTACTCTGAATCGATGTTGCTCAGTTATCTCAGCATTCTTCAAGGAATTCGATACAGCGCGTTCGCGCACTATATGGGTACCACGTTCACCGACCTCGGCGGCTTACCTGGAACAACAAGAAACAAAACTTAGGTATACATAGACCAGGGATGTAGAGACTGGCTACTACTGCGGGCCACAAATCCCTAAGTGTGACAATGCAAGCACCGCAAGAAAAACAAAAACGTACATTCACATCATTTGTTTCACAAACATTCATTTTATTTAACAAACATAACTACAACAAGATATTTTAACAGAAACCTTTTTTAGACAATTTAATTTGGAAAACGCCACTCCACTGAGTTTATAATTTCTTTTATGTTTAGCTCAGCTCAATTGTGTCTAAATTGTCATTCGTCAAGAAGTTCCAATTTTTCGATTTGGTAACGTTCATTGTAGGAAAAAGTTTTTTCGCATATATAAGATGCGCCAAACAGCCTAGCGCATTATCTATCAAAAACTCGTAACAGCTTATATCGACACAACGGTAGAAATTAAACAGATTTGTTTCATCGAATTCAGTTCGATGTATTTCATCGTTTTCCATGTCGATGAATTCCAGCTGCTTCGCTTGTATTGCAATTTTCAAGCAAAATGGCAAAAACGTTGCTAAATAAATCTAATAATAGCCTTGCCTTGTGAACAACGAACAGTAAGCGGCGGGCCGCATTGGATAGTAAAGAAACTACGCTCCAAGACATCTGTTCAAATGGTTCAAATGGCTCTGAGCACTATGGGACTTAACATCTGAGATCATCAGTCCCCGGCCGGCTACGAGATCTGTACCATCGGTTCCCTAGAGCAGCGGAGTAGCGAAGTGGGTGATAACTGTTGGTGGCGGCGAAAACGTTACTCATTGTTCGTTTCGTTGTAGAACTCTCGGGCCGTCAATAGTGATTGTTAAAGTGGCGTTTTTCTTTTCTTACAAACCTTTTTTTTTTATTCCAGAAAAACAGTAACAAAAATGGCTAGCGTACAACGAAATGATATAAATAAGATGACAGATAATTGCAGTCATAAATTACAGTATTCAAAGAACGATATGCAGTCTTTAGCTGTAGCACACATTTAGCACCTCCACTGTCACCTTCAACTGGTGGCAGTTCATCATGCACATTTTCTTCTTCTACAACCTGAGGTTCCTCATCATCACTTCCCAGACCCAGATTAATCAGTCACTAAATCCTTGGTGTTGAGCTTCACGAAAGGAAAGACGAAGGCATCCGCTTAACAGTACCCCAAACCGACAGATGCAACGGTAATTTCCGGAGTATCCCAAGGAAGGTTGACAGGACTATTACTGTTTACAATGTACATATATTATCCAGCAGTAAGCGTAGGATGCTCTTTAAGGCTGTTTGCAGATGATGTGGTTCTCTATAAGAAAGTAATAACGCCAGAAGACAGTGTCGATTTGCAGAATGATCTGCAGCAGACTGAAGAATAGTGCAGGCTCTACCTGTTGACCCCGAATGGAAATAAATGTAACAAACTGCGCATACATAGAAAATGGAATCCACTACTCTACGACTACACAATTGTTGGAAGCAAAATTTACCGTAAAATATCTAGGAGTAACTGCCCAGAATGACCTTAAGTGGAATGACCATATAAAACAAATATTACGAAAAGCACATGCCAGACTACAATTCACAGGAAGAATCTTCAGGAACTACAACTCATCCACGAAGGAAGTGGCTTACAAGACGCTTGTTCGACCGATACTTGAGCTGTTGATCAATATGGGATCATTACTAGGTCGGACTGAGAGAAGAGATAGAGAATATCCAACTTAGAGCGCCACGTTTCATTAGAGGATCGTTTGGTCGGCGCGAGCGCGTTACTGAGATGCTCAACAAACTCGAGTCGTAGATTTACAACATAGGTATGCGGTGAGGTATACCCTACTGAAACGTCGAGAGAGCACGTTCCGGAAGAATCGGACAACACACTTGTGAAATGACGATGGCGAGAAAATCTAGATTTGTGGTAAGGTCTTATGGGACCAAACTGCTGAGGTCATCGGCCCCTAAGCCTACACACTACTTTATGTAACTTAAACTAACTTACGCTATGGACAACACACACCCCCATGCCCGAGGAAGGAGTCGAATCTCCAACGGGGGGAGCCGCACGGACCGTGACAAGGCGCCCTAGACCACGTGGCTACCCCGCGCGGCACCATAACGAGAAAATTCGTGGAGTTAATACAGACGCTTACCGACAATCTTCTTCCCACGCGGTTTTCGCGAGTGGATAAAACAGCGAAGAGAGGGGATCAGTGGTACCAAGAGGCACCCTCCGGCACACACCGTTAGGTAGCTTGATGTAAATATGGGAGTGGCGAGCTAAAATCCGTAACTGGTGCGTGAACGTAAAGAGGAAGAGAGCACCGTGTTATTATGTAGATACTTTGCTGCCGAGTAACTGGAGACGTTATTGTCTCTGACTTATAATTAGAGTCGAGCCTTCTGCCTAAAAAAAGATGACCACCCACTCTTTACCATCATCAAATATCAGTATAATGTGCGTTGCTTTTTGAACGAGCTTTGTAGCAGATCTGTTATTATTCGGAAACCATCGATTTTACTTAAGAACAAGCACAGTTGTAGCTCTAAAGGACTCCACCAGCCCAGCCCACCAACCCTCCCCCACACACACAGAAAATCCTAAAATCTACTGTCTCATTCACTCTATTTCTCTCTCTCCCTTTTCACACACACACACACACACACACACACACACACACACACAAATATTCACAGACACCTCTGAAAGATTCAGAACAACTGCCAGGAACACCAACTGTTCCAACGTCAGCCATCTTGTTTTTACACCTTCAACTGTTCCACTGCCCGCCATGTTTGTTTTTACAGCTGGTAAACAATGAAACAGTGACAGTGACAACTAAATATGTAGTGTCTGACAGTCATGAAGATGAGGAAAAAGAAAATATAAGTGAAACATTATGTAAATAGACACATATAAAAACTGTGGAACAAAACAGTCTCTATAGAAACACAACACATCTGAAAAACCACAGCATGTGGTATAAAGGTATTAATTCATAATTTATGTGTTTTTTTTCAAATATCTATAATTACGATTTAAAAACTAATAGTAACATGTATACAAACAATAAAGAACATTCGTTACCTTTAACAGATGAATAATAAAAGCCTCCTGAAGATGCTGCAACTGCAGTGAAACATGTTTGGGTTAAGAAACAAAATTGTGTTTTGCTTAAGGCGGATCCTAACCAAAAACATACGTATAGTTAAAGCAAACACGGAAAAAAGAGCTTCAACCCCAAGATGATTAAAAATTTAATTTTATTCAGCAGTTCCAGTATACAGCTACAGTGTCCTATGAATAATATTTGCGAAATATGGTTTTACTTCATTAAGATTAGAACAAGAAATGAAAGGAAGCAAGCCAAGACAATATAAATTGGTGTAGCGTTTGATGGAAACAATGACATATACAGTAACATAAGCTTTACTTAAAACATCTAATATACGCACAGTTTTAACATGAGTAGGCGACGCACTCCACAGGAGACATTTCAAGTTTACATGGTTTTCCAGGAACAGAGTTATCGCTTCGGGTAGCTTCCCACAGTTCTAAATGATGTGGCAGACTTCGACGCTGATTCGATGATGTTCTCACCAGCTGGGGCGCACTAATTTTTCTTGTAGTGCCAGCGGACAAAATTTAAACGTATTTTACGGGTTTGATTCCCCTAGAACGTGTACGATTTTTGGCACAAAAACAAGAAATGTACCTTGGAGAGAAAATAAGATTCAACAGTCAACCAAAGTCAAACACACAATGAGCATTAATTTTTTTATGTGTCCAGGCAATCTTTTCTGCGTTAGCATCAGAGGTCCTGAGTGTACCGTTTGGAGATGCATTTACTTGTCATGAGGATCTTTGGCTCCTGCGGTGGCGCCACCAGTAAGCGGCCGCTATGAGGAGCAGCCGGGGGGAGGACAATCTGTTGTGTCTACTACCACGCAGACAGCAGAATATACTTGTAAAAATGGTTCAAATGGCTCTGAGCACTATGCGACTTAACTTCTGAGGTCACCAGTCCCCTAGAACTTGGAACTACTTAAACCTAACTAACCTAAGGATATCACACACATCCATGCCCGAGGCAGGATTCGAACCTGCGACCGTAGCGGTCGCTCGGCTCCAGACTGCAGCGCCTAGAACCGCTCGGCCACAGGGCCGGCGGTCTGACTGTTGGTCGCGTTTTCTGCAGCACGTTGCTGGGCGGCATTTATACTAGAATCAGGAGTAGTGCCCAGCACTGTATCAACTGTAATTATCCACGATGACTTTGAGTATTATACGAGTATAGCTGAACTGCCGGGATGGGAAAATCTTTTGTCAACGGAAACTCGGAATTCCAAGGAATATGAAGTACAAGCGGTACGTTTCGACTATTACGTAAAGGGCTTGTTTAATCTGGGCCATTCTTTCTCAATCAGCAGGTCGCACACGACCCCCACGCTGAGAAACGATACCGTAGACATAGAAAAGACGTGGCGAAAGGGATTAATATTTTCAGTGCTCCTGTGACTTGGAATAAGAAGATGTTGTAATATTTTCATTAATCCACTGTTCTTTCCTGTTATCACCTTTGCAACATCATTAAATATTGGAATATAGCTGGCCTCTTTGGCCGAGCGGTTCTAGGCGCTTCAGTCTGGAAGCGCGCTGCTGCTACGGTCGCAGGTTCGAATCCTGCCTCGGGCATCGATGTGTGTGATGTCCTTAGGTTGGTTAGGTTTAAGTAGTTCTAAGTTCTAGGGGACTGATGACCTCAGATGTTAAGCCCCATAGTGCTTAGAGCCATTTGAACAATTTGGAATATATTTCGATCAATCTTTGTTAATATAGTTTGTACTATCTTCATAAAAAAACCTCAAAGAGACATTGTCCTGATGCATGAGCCGGCATTGTTTTGCAAAGTTACATAATTTCTTTGACTGTTGTGACCGTATCACACTTCTCACAAAATATGAGAACCGAGACATTTTTGCTACGTCTGTTGATTCATAAAAATGAGTGCCAAAAAATTCACATGAACTCACTTGTTGAATTAACTGATCGCGAAAATCGTCAAACCAACGGTGGTCTCGCCCCAGTGGTGACACCGGTTCCTGTCACATCACCGGAAGTTAAGCGCTATCGGGCTTGACTAGCACTCGGATGGGTGACCGTCCGGCCTCCGGAGCGCTGTTGGCAAGCGGGGTGCACTCAGCCCTTGTGAGGCCAGTTCAGGAGCTTCTTGACTGAAGAACAGCGGCTTCGGTTAACAAAACCGACAACGGCTGGGCGAGCGGTGTGCTGACCACACGTCCCTTCGTATCCGCATCCGGTGAGGCCTACCGGCTGGGCATGCCACGGCCGACGGTCGGTACCGTTAGGGCTTCCGAGGCCCGTTCGGACGGAGAGAGAGAGAGAGAGAGAGAGAGAGAGAGAGAGAGAGAGAGACAGAGAGAACATCAAGCCACTGATTCACTTGATGTTGAGTAATTAGGAAGCAGATTTTTCCCATTTTTTGGATTATTCCACGCCTATTAAAACATTTACCGTGTTAACTGCAGCAGGCAATATGTTTAAGGCGATTGTATGGGGTTTGGACACCTCGACTACCTTTAATCGTACGAGATGAGGTGCTTCCACTGCACTTCTATCAGAATGGCTTCCCTTACAAATCAAAGTTTGTTGATTTCTCAGGTATGTGAATTTCTTTCTTTCGAAAAGTTCCTGCCGGCCGTAGTGGGCGAACGGTTCTACGCGCTTCAGTCTGGAACCACGCTGCTGCCATGGTCGCAGGTTCGAATCCTGCCTCGGGCATGGATGTGTCTGATGTGTGTTTAAGTGGTTGTAAGTCTAGGGGACTGATGACCTCAGATATAAACTCCCATAGTGCTTAGAGCCATTAAAACCATTTTGATAAATTCCAAAGCTTTGTTTCTATGAGCCGGATGAGTTTCCATGAGTCGAACTAATTTTGATGGATTCATGCTTTCATGGGAGAGAGCTTGAAAAGAAACACTATGGCTTTCCGTCCAAAGAAGCGAAACCATAATTTAAGTAACTGTTATTGTACAACCTTGACTTTATACCATCCGATTCACTAGGCATAGATGCCTCTCTCCGGTTTTTTTTTCAAATTTTATCTATTTCGCATAATAAATTAAAAAATTTCGTTTCACCATTGAGCGTACACTAAAATAAGCACCAGACGCACGCTTTGCATTCGAAACTTAAGTACTGTCACAAGCGCCTGTTATATACTGGAGGCAGCACGACATGTCCAAACGCATTCATATGTATGTTTAAACATGCTCTTACAGCGGTTATTAACGCAATCCGGTCACATTGATGTGATTACCGCCTATGTTCGACGTCGTCGTGCTATAACCGTTCACAGACGGCAAGTGGCAGCACCAGCAATAGAGGGTATATAGAATGTATCGTGGGAGTACAGTCGTTGCAAAGCGGAAACGGAGCGATTTGTCTTACGTCATAAAGGGAATGATTATCGGCTATCGGGCCAAGGGTGAAAGCACGTCCGAAATGGTTAAGTTTGTAAACTGGAGGCGAGGTACTGGCAGAAGTAAAGCTGTGAGGACGTGGCGTGAGTCGTGCTTGGGTAGCTCAGTTGGTAGAGCACTTGCCCGCGAAAGGCAAAGGTCCCGAGTTCGAGTCTCGGTCCGGCACACAGTTTTAATCTGCCAGGAAGTTTCAAGTTTGTAAACTGTTCGCGTGGTTAAATTGCGAGTATACTGAGAGCAACGCAACATGGCGCTATCCACAACAGGCACCGACTCAATTGTAGTGCAGCACGGGACATAGATGACAAGGGTGAACGACGGCTGCAAGGATGTGTACGGGCGAACAGACGTGAATTGCTGAACAACTGACCGCCCATATGAACAAGGGACTGGCGACAGTGTGTCCTCAACGACCGTTCTGCCAACATTGCTTCGTATGAGCCTCTGATGCAGGCGCCTTGTTCGTGCACCCATGCTGACTGTTGTTCATTGACGACGAAGGCTGCAATTTGCATGCCAGTGCCGCAACTGAGTGGCAACAGGTGGCCTTTTCAGATGAATCACGTTTTATGACCCACCGGGTCAACGGAAGCATCCGATTCCACCCGTCTGCTTTGACCCATGGTGTGTGACGTCATTAAGGAGCGGAGTTTATGAGTTGGTTATGTATGTAGATGTAGTCTTGTTGTGTTTGATGGCGCCCTCTGTGTGTGTGTGTGTGTGTGTGAGGTGATGTGGTTTTTTTTTTCGTATTTGTAGGTGTTGATTTTTTTGTATCAATAGCTATGGTTGACCTATATAGGTTAAGAGGAGTGTCCTATTCCTGTAGATTTTGTAATTTTTTTTTGTTCGTCATTTTGTGTGTTTTGGGATCGAGGTGTGTTTTTATTTCTGTTATATTTAGCTTGTCCCCTCCCTAAAACCCCCAGTTTCCTGTTAGGTTGTCCCGTTAGTTTGACTGTATTTTAGAAGGGAGATGTTATTGTCTTATTTATACGTATTTTCGTGTTTGTTGCTGTGTGTATGTAGTGACATCATTGGCGCCATATTGGAGACGCTTAGAATAGCAATTTCCGCCACATTTATGACGTCATGGGTCAAAGCAGACGGGTGGAATCGGACAAAAAAATGGTTCAAATGGCTCTGAGCACTATGGGACTTAACATCTATGGTCATCAGTCCCCTAGAAATTAGAACTACTTAAACCTAACTAACCTAAGGACATCACACACATCCATGCCCGAGGCAGGATTCGAACCTCCGACCGTAGCGGTCTCTCGGTTCCAGACTGCAGCGCCTAGAACCGCACGGCCACTCCTGCAGACTAAGTCCCATAGTGCTCAGAGCCATTTGAACCAATTTTGATTTTATACTGGCTGTTTCGAGTTATCGTTTCAGATCTCGTCTGGTTCGGCTTAAATAACGAAATTTGTTCAGAGCTCGCACGCGGCGCCTCCGATTTGGTAGTGGCTGTTACTGACGCAACTAGCTGAACACTTTGGCTTGTGTTTATGAACTAGTTACTACTGGGGGTGTTGGGTGTTATTACTGTACGGCGGATTGTAAAAAATGATATTTTGACATAAGTTTTACCCTGGTGCTTGCTGTATTTAACTGATTCAATTTTCTGGACACAGTGGTGGCCAGGGAGTGTGATGTAAAAATTTTATGTATTGTACTTAAAAAAATTTGTGGTGCTTAGTAGTTCGATATTGTAAGTTATTTTATATGTGCAGTGTTGGCCTTGGGGCTTTAGTAAATGTTAACTGTTGGGCATTGAGTTTTGTCTTAAGGCATATAAGCTTCTGTGTATAATAATTATTTTATAGAGTATGGTTTGTGGGTTTGTTAATGCATTCTGAAGGATTTATCATAGAGTTGGGACTGAGTTATAAAACCCATACCTCGACATGTAAGGTTTGTTTCTATTTTTTTTTTTGCTAAGAAATTGCATGTTTTTTATTAATAAACGTTTAGAGACGTCATTCTGCACTTTAATAACTCGGATCTCACTCCATTACATCCTGTGGAACATCATCAAGTAGGATCAAGAGACAGTTGAAGTAGAAAGTAATCTGTCAGCATATTATGCACAAAAATGATTTACACTATTTCCGTGTGCCAGAAAAAATGGGCAGTCTCGGTTGCAAATGGCTTTTTATTTATTTATTTTGTGATGCGTTTCACTCTCGCAGGAGCATCAGCAGACATCGCGTAAAGGACCACTGGCAAGTGTACAGAAAGTCCCGCAATCACCAGAAATCCACGTCATCCATGTTTTTACCTGGTGGATGTGTCCTGTCAATTTTAGTGGGTGACGTGTCATTTTTGGTGGTTGCAGGAGTTTCTGTACACTTGCCAATGGTCCTCGAGTGTTGTTACGCGATGTTGTTCCTATGCGGGTGAAACGCGACACAAATTAAATAAATCAAAAACCATTTGCAGCTGAGACTGCCTATTTTTTCTAGAACATCCCAAGAGGATGCTGTACCATTAGCTGAAAGATGGAGCGGTGTGAATTGTATTTCCTTGTGCAGTTTTGTGGACAGTAAAGCTTGAGTAATTTCCTCCGTATTTCTGGTGTCTTGGGCTTTTTAGAAATACATCGTATGGTTGCTTGTTACTCACAATAGCACAGGAGTGTAATGATGCGATGTTACGGTGCCAGCAGCATTACAGCGCTGCGTAGTATCGCTCATTGCGATGGCAATGAAACTGGCAGCCATGGAGGTGCAGAGTTTATTCACCCACGCCACTTCACATTATCTATGGAGTCCCTCTTTTACTTTCATTCACGTTAATTTGAGGAAGAAATTTCTGAGTATCGACATTTGGAGCACAGCACAATAGGGAACTATGCGGTATGGGAAAACCAGAAAGGAAGAGAATCGAAGCACCTGAGATGTGGTGCTATAAAATAAAGCGAGAAGTAGGTGGACTAAAGGAGAACGAGGTAGTTCTCTGGAGAAGCAGTGAAGAAAGGAATATATGGAAAACACTCGCAAGGAAAAAAGACAAGATGAAAGGAGATGTGTTAAAGAGATCAGGATGCCAGAAGGAGCAGTGCAGGATGAAAACTGTGAGTGAAGACAAGAAATTTGAATACATACTAAGTAACTGACGGCTTAGGGTGCAAGTGCTACTCTGCCATGATAAAGTTGGCACCAGAAGGGAATTTGTGGCGGGCCGCATCAAACCAGTAAAAAGACTAATGACTACACGAAAAAAAAAGCTTTGAACTTAGATTTCGTGAAAAGTCTAGAGAAGCGAATAAGTATAGAGCAGAAATAAGGTGGGAGAGGGCCAGTTAGTAATGCTGGTTTACTGTAGGCTTCCTTAGTAGGCGAAAGTTCGACACACCCAAACCCGAGCGTACCACAACTGCTAGGTGTTGTACTGTTTGTTAACAGGTTGTTGGGCTCATCCAGCAGCATTCTCATTCACTCCCATGGGGATTCTCTCTGCCCAGGGACTGGGTGTTTGTGTTGTCCTCATCATCATCATCATCATCATCATTTGTGGCAGTGGCTAGAGTGGACTGTGAAAAAACTGGACTGTGTAACAATTGGGACTTTGTACGGGCGCTGATAACCGTGCAGTTGAGCACCCCACAAACCAAACATCATCATCATCATCATCATCATTCAATCCTGTGAGCTACGAGTCAAGAACGGTGACAAATGAAGTCGGTTAGCGCCGTTGCCGGTGTTATGTCGCCGGCCAGCGACCGCGTAAACAAAACAAACACGGGCGTATCACTATTACGGAGCAGCTCTCATCGCGAATGCGCGGTGCGGCGTAACTGCGGAACAGTTCAGTTTCCCGCCGCACCGAGTGAAGCAGGCGCTGGTCTGGAAAGCGGGTCCGGTTCTCTTCCCACAACTGGCGGATCACTTTCGTCGAGGAACGCACGCGTCTTCTCCACCTGCTCTCTCCGTCACTCACACCGTCCGGCGGAAACGGCAACTGGCAAGCGACCCTCCGTCTGCTGTCTCTGTCCATTTTTTGCATGGCATCGAACACTTTACTATCTCTTCCTGTCACTCGACACTGCTGGCCAATAAAACTGCGACACGATGAAGACGCCATGCAGTAAACGCCAAACTGGTAACCTCATTTCCAAAAGATACCAAATCCGAAAAATTGGAAAATGGAATAACAACTATACTTAGAATCATTACCTATGTAATAATAGCTGTTATGTATGCCAGAACTTAATATATCAGTGCATGTTTCCCCTTAAGACTTGCGGTTCATGGCAAAGAATGCCAAATCTAGTCTTAGTTCGTCTCTAGAAAGTGCAAAATCCTGGCAGCCAGACGTTGTTCTTCTTGGTAATAACGTCAAACTCATGGCCGACATGACGCTGTATATTGTACGAGCGTGTATGGCGCTTTTTTTCTTTTTTGTTTCTGCTGCTCATTGCGAGTTTTTAACTAAATAATGGAATCTGATATATGAGATGAATAATGTGAATCACCAACAGCCGGTGAAAAATCCAAGGAAAAGGGTACGCAGATTGGAAAAGTGGAAGAAAAATGTCGCGAAACGAAATAAGCATGCAAAAAGGGTTAGTGTAATTAGTTGCGAACATGACAGTGGTTGCTGCAGTGCTGCACGTGTATTAACAAGTGAAATTCAAGACTTCCATGACAGTTGCTATGCGAATAAAGATTCTGTTCGCAAAACAATTAAACGATTTCGAAAAGATATCTGTACGGTGCGAAAATAGGCAATTGACCATAAATAACCAGAAGTGTGAGGTCATCCACATCAGTACTAAAACAAATCCGTTAAACTTCGGTTACACGATAGATCGCCGGTCGGTGTGATCCTGCCTCGGGCATGGATGTGTGTGATGTCCTTAGGTCGGTTAGGTTTAAGTAGTTCTAAGTCCTAGGGGACTGATGACCCCAGATGTTAAGTCCCATAGTGCTCAGAGCCATTTGAACCATTTGAACCCGGTAGATCAGTCAAATCTAAAGGCGGTAATTTCAACTAAATACCTGGGAATCACAATTACCAACCACTACTACACTACTTACAGCTCTTGTCCTTGAGGTAAGCGGCTAACTTTACTCAGCTCACGGCAGAATTCACCAACATCAGTTAAAGTTAAGCACATCTTAAAATGTTACTGCTTCTGTATATTTGTTTCTTACTGAGCAGGAAAACTACGGTCTTAAGACTCTCTTAACGTTAGCTGGCGGTTTTGAATTGGGTTGTTATTAGCTAAATGCATAATATTATACAAGGTACGTCAGAAAAATTCGGCGGACGGTCTCAGAAAACAAATAAAACCAGAGTTCAAAACAAAATACCTTGAAAGCCGAAAACCGGTTAACACAATAAAAGTAATACTGTAGAACAAAAGCAAACAGGTGCCTTTCATTTATCAAAATACCTTTTCTGGCCTTCAAAGTAACCACTGTTAATACACAAAGGAATTACAGACATTGGCTGTGGGCACTGATTTAGAGTTATTGCTTTGCAATTATTGAAAGTACTTTGAAACATCTTTGTAACTACAAACAAATGCATGTTTTGGTCACTAAACGCGTTCCGTTTTATTAAAATAAAAACATCATCAGCAGTCAGTGATTACTTGCTTCCAAGACCGAAAAACAGTTTTACAGAAAGCTTCAATTTCATTCACGGTACTGTATGCTCGACTTTTTCGCTCTCATCATGCTTGCACGTTTCTGAGGTATTTCTTCGCCTGGTACAGTTTTCCGCCCTAAGCGGACATTCCTGCGCAGAACTATGCAGTTTTACTGTGAAACACAGCACACCGTATCACCACTACTGTTTGTTTGCATCTATCTGGCTAAACATGCCTCTGTGCGTCTTGTTTGGTTAGTGTTACCAACTTAACCGCTAGTTATTCCTTTGATCTAAAAATGTTCCCTTCCTCTGCGACTCGTCGTACAATGAACATCATTTGTAACAAACTGTTTTTCGATGTAGAAGGCAAACCAAACTGTAAATTCCCTTCATTACAAACCACTGACGATATATTATTTCCATAAAATGAAACACGTTTTGTGACCACAATATGTATTTTGTTGTCGTTGGAAAGACGGATTTGAAATACCTTCAATAGATACGTTAATAGTTTGAGGTACACTCATGCTCATAAATTAAGGATAATTGGAGATGTGGTGCCACATAACGTGGCACTACACAAAACTGGCGTTAATAGCATAGGCACATAGGGAACACACACGACACAGACGTGTAAGTCCACAGTATTGGTGATAAGTTGAGAAAACCGTCCCGAAACACATGTGCTGCAAAATGATACTGTTTCCTGAGCATGTACCCCGACATCAGTATGGGATATGATCACCATGCACACGTACACAGTCCGCATAACGGGTTGGCATACTCTGGATCAGGTGGTCGAGCTGCTGTTGGGGTATAGCCTCCCATTCTTGCACCAGTGCTTGTCGGCGCTCCTGAAGTGTCCCAGCGGTTTGAGGACGTGTAGCGATACGTCGACCGAGAGCATCCCAGACGTGCTCGATGGGGTTTAGGTCTGGAGAACAGGCAGGCCACTCCATTCATATCTTCTGTTTCAAGGTACTTCTCCACGATGGCAGATCGGTGGAGCCGAACGTTATCATCCATCAGGAGGAAGGTGGGACCCTCTGCACTCCTGAAAAGGCGGACACACTGGTGCAAAATGACGTCCCGATACACCAGACCTGTTACAGTTCCTCTGTCAATGACATGCAGGGGTGTACGTGCACCAGTCATAATCCCACCCCACACCATCAAACCACGACCTCCATACAGGTCCCTTTCAACAACATTAAGGGGTTGGTATCAGGTTCCTGGTTCACGCCAGTTGAAAACCCGGTGAGAATCGTTCTACAGACTATACCTGGCCTCGTCCGTGAACATAACCTGGAACAACTGATCCAAAGACACCAGGCTTCACCGGCTCTCCTGTAACCAGGGCTCAGTGGAATGCACCTTGCAGGTCTCTGGGCGAATAAACCATGTCTGTTCAGTCGTCTCTAGACTGTGTGTCTGGAGACAACTGTTCCAGTGGCTGCGATAAGGTCCCGAGCAAGGCTATCTGCAGTACTCCGTGGCCGCCTGCGGCCACTGATGGTGAGATATCGGTCTTCTTTTGGTGTTGTATACTGTGGACGTCCCGTACTGTAGCGCCTGGACACGTTTCCTGTCTGCTGGAATCGTTGCCATAATTTTGAGACCACACTTTGTGGCACACGGAGGGTCCGTGCTACGACCTGCTGTGTTTGACCAGCCTCCAGTCGCCCTAGTATTCTACCCCTCATAACGTCAGTATGTGTTCTTTGAGCCATTTTCAACACACAGTCACCAATAGCACGTGAGAAAACGTCTGCACACTTACTCGCTGCACCGAACTCTGACATGCACCAACACACCTCTGAGTATGTGGACTGCTGCCAGCGCCACCGTGCGACGACCGCAGGTCAAATGCACCGCATGGTCATACCCCGAGGTGATTCAAGCCTGCAAACCGCCCACGAGAGCGTTGTTTCACCATGTATCAGCATAATCCTCTGTAATTCTGCATTCCACACCTTCTTACATTTTTTTAGGTTTTTTCCCATAAAGACTCTAGACAACCTCTTCTTTAAAATGTTATCGTTTTCTATAGTTGCAAGTATAACTGTACATTTATTAAAGTGGAATGGCAAAAACGTTACTAATTGTCATCTTCTCAGTAGTCCTTAAGCTTTGTTGCAACGCATCACGAAGTACCCGGTGCTTTTAATTAAACTTTCCCTATTTAAAACGTTATAACACGGAAACTAAGTACCGTACGAATATCAAACTTAGCAGCATTAATGTCCAGAGTATGGGGTGCATGATTTCCACGCGTCACATCGCCACCGTCCAGTTCCAAGTATGGCCAGCAGGTGCCGTGACCAGTCATCGTGATACACAGTCTCATATACCTGACGAGTCGCAGAAATCCTGCTGAAGTGTCAACATTAGCACGGCATTATTGGTGAAGCTCTATAATCGAAACAACAGTAATGCTGCAGCTGTACTTCGAGAATATCACCGGCTGTCGTATGACGGAAGGGTCCTCTTTCTCCACCTGCTGTGCGGAGCATCATGAAGAAGTTCGTATCAACTGGAGAACTGGCGTCGCTCCGGGAAGAGGCCGTTGACCGGTTGCACCACAGGTGGTTCATGAGATCGGTGTTGCTATGGCAGGCAACGCTGCGCGCAATTCCCGATCGTCAGGCAGTGCGCGTGCTGTGTCACGATAGTTGGACATTCCGTGGTCCACTGTACGGGAGGTGCTTCGAACTATTCTCAATGGTATCCGTACAAGATCCATATCTTACAGCAGCTTGCACCACATGCCGCACAACGACGTGTTGACTTCGCTCTCGCGCTTTCTCGCAAGGACTGAAGTGAACGAGGGTTGTCCCTGGACCACCCTATGGACACACGGAGCTCATTTTTCTCTGACTGGTGAGGTGAACACACAGAACTGCCGAGTGTGGGGACCTTCACACCAGTCACTGTGCATTAAGTTCCTCTGTGTGGTGAACGCGTTACCGTATGGTGTGGCTTCAAAGCTACGTTCATCATTGGCCCATTCTTTTTTGAACAGATTGACGCTCAGGACCAAAGACGTGCAGTGTGACTGGCGAGCATGTCATACCCGCCCTACAGGAACGGAACGCATTGAACCTAACAGTTTTCATGCAAGATGGGGCCCCACTGCACATCGCTCCTGAAGTTCATCTACTTCTGCCGCGCGGAATTAGCCATGCAGTCTGAGGCACTGGAGTCATGGACTGTGTGGCTGATCCCGGCGGAGGTTCGAGTCCTCCCTCGGACATGATGTGTGTGTTTGTCCTTAGGATAATTTGGGTTAAGTAGTGTGTAAGCTTAGTGACTGATGACCTTAGCAGTTAAGTTCCATAAGATTTCACACACATTTGAACACATCTACTTCTCCGAAATACATTTGGAAACGATCGGCAAGATCACCTGATCTCACTCCCCGTGATTTCTGGTTGGAGGAAAGCTTCTGCCAGGGGAACATTCACACATGTGCTGATCTAAAGCGTAGCGTATCAAGAGACAGCCAACATACCTACGGATATGCCTCGTTCTCCTGTGCAGAATGCAATCCTACGCTTTCAGACTCTTCTGGACACTGATGGGCGCCATATTGAGCCCCTTTTGTAGCAGTAGTGGAACCGGTTATGGTATGATGTACCGTAGCAGCACATTAAAATTGTTTCGATTTAATTGATTCTGCACTGTTTCTCTTTCCCATATCTTTCACATTAATGTTACCAAGTTTGGTAATCGTACGGTAAATAGAATCCGTGTTATAACGTGTTACATAGGAAAAGTTTAATTGCACCCACCCGGTATTGTGGGATTGTGTTACAGTAGGAAAATTAAGCATGTTTTACTACTGGAGATTATACATATGATTATTGATGTTTGTTTGCAACGTACAACACCGAAGCCGTTGACCGACACATACACTACTGGCCATTAAAATTGCGACACCACGAAGATGACGTGCTACAGACGCGAAATTTAAATGACAGGAAGAAGATGCTGTGATATGCAAATGATTAGCTTTTCAGAGCATTCACACAAGGTTGGCGCCGGTGGCGACACCTACAACGTGCTGACATGAGGAAAGATTCCTACCGATTTCTCAAACACAAACACCAGTTGACCGGCGTTGCCTGGTGAAACGTTGTCGTGATGCCTCATATAAGGAGGAGAAATGCGTACCATCACGTTTCCGACTTTGATAAAGGTCGGATTGTAGCCTATAGCGATTGCGGTTTATCGTATCGCGACATTGCTGTTCGTCGAGATCCAATGACTGTTAGCAGAATATGGAATCGGTGGGTTCAGGAGGGTAATACGGAACGCCGTGCTGGATCCCAACGGCCTCGTATCACTAGCAGTCGAGATGACAGGCATCTTATCCACATGGCTGTAACGGATCGTGCAGCCACGTGTCGATCCTTCAGTCAACAGATGGGGACGTTTGCAAGACAACAACCATCCGCACGGACAGTTCGACGACGTTTGCAGCAGCATGGTCTATCAGCTCCGAGACCATGACTGCGGTTACCCCATCTCGTGGTCGTGCGGTAGCGTTCTCGCTTCCCACGCCCGGGTTCCCGGGTTCGATTCCCGGCGGGGTCAGGGATTTTCTCTGCCTCGTGATGGCTGGGTGTTGTGTGCTGTCCTTATGTTAGTTAGGTTTAAGTAGTTCTAAGTTCTAGGGGACTTATGACCACAGCAGTTGCGTCCCATAGTGCTCAGAGCCATTTTTGCGGTTACCCTTGGCGCAGCATCACACACAGGAGCGCCTGCGATGGGTGTACTCGACGACGAACCTCGGTGCACGAATGGCAAAACGTCATTTTTTCGGATGAATCCAGGTTCTGTTTACAGAATCATGATGGTCGCATCCGTGTTTGGTGACATCGCGGTGAACGCACATGGCAAGCGTGTATTCGTCATCGCCTACTGGCGTATCACCCGGCGTGATTGTATGGGGTGCCATTGGTTACATGTCTCGGTCACCTCTTGTGCGCATTGACGGCACTTTGAACAGTGGATGTTATATTTCAGATGTGTTACGACCCGTGGCTCTACCTTTCATTCGATCACTGCGAAACCCTACATTTCAGCAGAATAATGCACGACCGCATGTTGAGGGTCCTGTACGGGCCTTTCTGGATACAGAAAATGTTCGACTTCTGCACTGGCCAGCACATTCTCCAGATCTCTCACCAATTAAAAACGTCTGTTCAATGGTGGGCGAGCAACTGGCTCGTCACAATACGCCAGTCACTACTCTTGATGGACTGTGGTATCGTGTTGAAGTTGCATGGGCAGCTGTACCTGTGCACACCATCCAAGCTCTGTTTGATTCAATGCCCAGGCGTATCAAGGCCGTTATTACGGCCAGAGGTGGTTGTTCTGGGTACTGATTTCTCAGGATCTATGCACCCAAATTGCGTGAAAATGTAATCACATGTCAGTTCTAGTATAATATATTTGTCCAATGAATACCCGTTTATCATCTGCATTTCTTCTTGGTGTAGCAATTTTAATGGCCAGTAGTGTACCATTTTTTATCTTGAAACTAATGGTTTCTATTTTTTCGTTTTCACAACATTAAGGGTCTCCGGAACGCCCTATACTTGCAATGTTAAAATAACGCTTATAAATTACATCTTTCCTCATAAAGTATTTGAGGTAGGAAGTTGAACTTTTTACAGATTATTTATTGGAATATGGGCTACAACTTAACACAGGGATTTTACAAAAGTTTAGTTCAGTTATTAAAGATGATTTTTTTTTTCAATTGTAATGAAAATTCACAACATTTTTTTGCAATTTTTTATTTATATATTCAAAAATATACAGTTTTTTGGAAAAAGGCTGTGTTAAATTATGCAGAAGGTACTGTGTAACATTTACTGAAAGTTTGAAATAAATATGTTTGGAAGATCCTTAGAAAACATGTAATTAGAATGAGAAAATAAAAGTTTTGGGAATCGAGTGACAAAGATTGGATTAACTTTTTAGTGCATTCCAGGTCCATAGGATGGATTATCTTCATCCTCTGCAAACTCCTCCTCCAGCTTCCTCTTGTTCCTCCTCCTGTTTACTCTTGCTTGTATTTCTAGACTCTTTACAGCCCTGTCTGCAGCCCGAAGGCGTTCCTTGTCTAAAGCAAGCATCGCTCGTACCATGTTAGAACCTATCTTTATTCCCATATTTCTAAATACCTTGCACCTTACAATGTTGCCATCATTGAAAGTCGCAACAGCATCATACACACCAAAGTGAAGTGTTTCTATTCCAACAAATACAGTATTGGGGATTCTCCACCATGTAACACTATTTACACTTTCATTGGGGTTTTGTGTTTTTCCGTGAATACACTTTTTCAACAGTTCAGGTGCTGCTAAGTCTCTGAAAATAGGTTTTATCACCTCCATTATTGCATGAGGCAGACTATGCTTATGAGTGTACACTTCACCAGTTAGCAATCCTTTGTTATATTTACACCAACTGTCTTCTTCTTTGGGACACAAGCTATGTTGGGGATTTTCATCGTCTTTATTGTTTACAGTAATAACACATACCTTTGGCTTTCCAACATTTCTCCTTTTCTTAAAAGCCTTCAGAGGATTTCTAATAACTTTACTTTTACTCATTATTATACTTCAACAAAACAGAGACTCAAGAAACAGAATTAATTACGAATATTTTCGAGATAACGACAGAGTAAATAAACATGAAACAATCGACAATCACACCAGCGATATATATTGAACCGTCACAGGTTAGCCACAACACATACTTTATCTCACATCACTAAAATGTGCCTGATGAACATGGACGTTAATAATACCATTTGACAGCAGTTAAACAGCGCCACAGTGGGTCACGCCCATGTAGAACACATTACAAAAAAAATTTAAAAATAGTTGTAGTCTTCGGAATTGAATAAATTATATATCTATTAAAAGGTAATAGTCTGCAGATTCTGAAAACGCAAAAAAGTAAGAATTGAACTTTTCATGATTTTGAGCCTTTCCGGAGCCCCTTAAGTTAGTTTGCTACCAAGATTCTATTTCTTTTAATATTACTTTCTTTTCAGTCTACTTGCTACTAGTCATGCAATGTTAGTGCAGAGGGACTTTGTTTTCCTTTTTATGAAATTTGGATTTTGGGCTTGGGTCTTGTATTGAGGTGTGAGGACTAGATTTATATTTTTCATTTTTGCGTCCAAAAGGTAGCGGCGTTACAATGGCTTCGTGGGGTCTACCAGCAGCTCTTACCAACTTAAATCTGGACGCATCTGACCAGCCCACCGTTTTCCAGTCGTCTATGGTCCAACCGATATGATCACGAGCTCAGGAGAACCACTGCAGGCGATGTCGTGTTGCTTCCATAGCCCATTAACGCCACGGTTCTGCGTGTTGTCTGGTAATGGATACGTTCGTCGTACGCCCCACATTGATTTCTGTGGATATTTCACGCAGTGCTTAGTGACTGGTAGGACTGACAACTTTACGCAAACGCCTCTGCTCTCTGTCGTTAAGTGAAAGTGGTCGGGCACTGTGTTGTCCCTGGTGAGAAGCAATGCCTGAAACTTGGTGTCCTCGACACGCTCTTGACCCTGTGGATCTTGGAATATTGAATTCCCTAACGATTTCCGAAATGGAATGTTCCATGCATCTTGCTCTACCATTCCGCATTCGAAGCTCTGTCAATGCACTGACCTTTTATACCTTACCTACACGACAGCACCGCCGTCTATAAATGTGCGTATCGCTATCCCATGACTTCTGTCACCTCACTGTAAAGCCATCCAGTCTACCTCTGAAAACGAATTAGAAGACTGCGAAACAGTCCTGAACAACTCCAGAATGAGATTTTCACTCTGCAGCGGAGTGTGCGATGATATGAAACTTCTTGGCAGATTAAAACTGTGTCCGGACCGAGATTCGAACTCGGGACCTTTGCCTTCTGCGGGCAAGTGCTCTACCATCTGAGCTACCCAAGCACGACTCACGGCCCTTCCTCACAGCTTTACTTCTGCCAGTCCCCAGTTCGAGTCTCGACCCGGCCAAAGTTTTAATCTACCAAGAAGTTTCATATCAGCGCACACTCCGCTGCAGAGTGAAAATCTCATTCTGAAAATATTCCCCAGGCTGTGGCTAAGCCATGTCTCCGCAATATCCCTTCTTTCAGGAGTGCTAGTTCTGCAAGTTTCGCAGGAGAGCTTCTGTAAAGTTTGGAGGGTAGGAGACGAGGTACTGGCAGAAGTAAAGCTGTGAGTGCCGGGCGTGAGTCGTGCTTGGGTAGCTCAGATGGTAGAGCACTTGCCCGCGAAAGGCAAAGGTCCCAAGTTCGAGTCTCGGTCCGGCACACAGTTTTAATCTGCCAAGAAGTTTCAGTCCTGAACAACTGTTTCATTTTACAGTTCTCAATGAAACAAAGAAACAAATGGTAGTCTAGCGTCAGTTCACCGAGGGACAGTTGAGAGATCCAATGGCCGTTTCTTATTCAACAGCTTCCCCATTATTCCATGCTGCTATCTTTCAAGATCCTCGTCACTGTCCGGTTTGAGCTACCCGTAGTATGCGTGTCTGCAGGTTCGTCACTATTCTTCGGGCCGACTTACAATGGACCCATCTCTCCCGGACGTGTGAGTCCAGCGTCAGAGGGTGAAGCATTCCCCGCGCAGCTGTTCCGTTAGCGGGCGAGTCGTGACTGCTGGTCGTACTTGGCACTAATCCTGCGCCGACGGCGTCCCATCAAGGCTAGCCCCGTCTCCGTGGCGCGCGGCTGGGAAACTGCGGTATGCACAGCCGTGTTTTCTCTTGCTTTATGGCCAACACTGCCGTTGTACTCTCTAGTGCAGCATATTCCTCGGTTTCACTCTCAGTTTGCGGCAAGGTGCAGTGCTACCACAAGGAAGTGAGAGTGCTGCTGTAGGACAGGAATCAGCAAACTTTACCATCTCAGATGTCGTTTGACGTGCCAAAGATGATGAATTTCTCATTTTGAGAAGACAAAAGGAGCAAATATCGCAAAAAAAAATTTATTTAAAACAACCAGTCCCGACATAGTTTTTTTACTTCTTAAAAATCTTTTTGTTATGAAAGGTGTTTATTTTGAGTTGAACCTCATGCGAAACTGTCATGTGGATAAAAAACAACATATTACAGAAGGCTTGCTTTAACTAAACTTAACTAAAATACTTAAAAATATTTGAAAACATAAACTACCTTCTGCAAACTGATATGTCCATAAACAGTATACGCCGCTCGCTTTATACGCCGTTTAAGATGGATTTTCAATGTTTAGAATATGTTCATCTTACGTAAACAGTTGTGCTACTGTGTACTGTATTTTTGTCACGTAACAGATTTTGGAGCCTATTTTTCTGGGCATTTTTTTCTTCTTTTGGTGTAAGGAACCTATCTCCAAATTTCTAAAACGTCATTCTGAAACATCCCGTATACATACTTTCTCACACTTTTCAACAATATCAGCTTTTTTTTTTTTTTTTTTTTTTTTGCACTCGTTTTCCCCATCGTTCTGCAAGTCTCCTGTGGAAACTGACGCAGTGCTTGCCGAACATCCTCCATCGAGAGGTAGTGTTGGCCTCTTATCTCTTCCTTAACAGAATCGAAAAGATAGTAGTCACAGGGCGCTAAGTCGGAAGCGCATGGAGGCTGTGAAAGTGTTTCCCCACTCAAATGTAATGAACTTCTCCATAGCGAGGCGAGAGGTGTGAGGAAGCGAGTTGCCATCTTGTAGGATGGCGTTCTTCCAACGGCGTTCTTAGCACAACGTACGACAGATGATGATGATGTTTGGTTTGTGGGGCGCCCAAGTGCGCGGTCATCAGTGCCCGAACATACGACAGAGCTTCAGAAGTTTCTGGATATAGCGGACGCTCTGTATAATTCGTCCAGGTCCAAGAAATATTCGCTTGTAGCTGTGTGTGGACGCAGATCGAAGGCGACCACAACAAGGGGCATTTGTGGTACTCGTTTTTCCACCTTTGAAATGTTTCACAGAACGCTGCTGGCGCCGATGCATATATCTCCATAAGTACATTGAAGTCTGAGGTGAACTTAAGCAGAAAATTTTTCCTCTTTAACGAGGCCTTCAGTGCTAGCACGCTGTCAAAACGAAATGTGGATGTCGACCTTTCGGAAGTACTGACCCTGGTCACGTGATAGACGTCACAATATGGCAACATGTGGTGTACAGTCTGTAGATGAAGATCCTGCAGTCTTTTTTATGTTTTTGATACTGGAATTCTAACAGTGGTTCGCTCATGACTTTTAGCGTGGCCCTCGAATCACAGATCCTCTGCAGTTCTTCCCGCATTTTACTACAGTTTTCTGGATCTTCCCGTACACAACGGCTTCGCCGCAAAAAGCCTCACGCATCTCCTACATTACCCATTGCACCATTCATTTGTACTGTAAACACTTCCTTGGAGTAATCTCGAAAATACTTTTCACGTCTGTCGATTTCGTCCTAACTGCTAAAAAGTGAGTTTTAAGTCATTAACTGATGACAAAAGTCTCAAAGAGAACATGGGTGTCCTTTTAGATTCACACTCGTTCATGCTGTAACGTAACAACATCACTATCAGCATTATAGATTAAAATATTTCTAGTTTGTTGCGCTCTTTTACCAACCACCTTTCCCTCACTGAAGCAGCCTTACTGTATCCAAGATTTGCATTACATTACTTATTCTGACTCCACTCACTTGTTCCTGCCATTTATCCAGTATTTTTTTGCATCCGAAATCGAATGAAATATCGTTAGTATTTTTCATTAGTATAATGAAATATCGTTAGTATTCGTCTCCCTCCGCTTACGACAGTGGTTCTTCTGCGTTCCTGTTTTGTTAGTGCTCAACAAAAACATTTATAAAGCAATTTCAACAGGTTTATTACTTTTTATAATGAAAGCGTCGGTCTGATCTGCTGTTTCAAAAATTACTCTTGATTGTGCCACAGATACACTGAAATTTTTGGATTTTTCTAGTGATTTACTTCATCTGTAAACAATACCCCAACATAAATACCAGGATTTTTTGCATGCTAATAAATACCTCGCGTTGGAACACTGTTGTACAATTCTAAAAAATATACTACCGTTCCAGCAGGGCCACTGAACATGAAATTAGATTAATTACAGCTCACAGGTACCCTGTCTGTAAGGCTTTTTCTTGAGGAGCAACTGTAACACGATATCTACATCCAATATACTTCACAATAATTTCCAAGACACATTCATAGACTGTGTTGTCTCATTTAGGAGAACGTGTATTACTGGAAGTGACAGCTGGATATGTGTTAAAACCCAAAAAAATATTTATATGCTTGTCTGTAAAATGATTTTCTTTATAATTGTGTTGTCGTAACGTCAGAATGCTATAGGTGCTTAATTGAGACGCATGGCTTCAGATATTCTGTTAGAATCATTCATATATTATAAACAGGTTTCTTAAAGCCAAATATACACAAACGTGGAAAAGTTAGATTTTTATTACTGCAACAGAAAAATAAAAGAGAGCCAGTATAGGAGGTAATTACATCGCTGGCCTCACTTGGAAAGTAATCTCTGATGCAGTATCGAACTGAAGGAAGGAAATCGCAGGATGTTTTTCTCCCGTAACAAATGTACGTGAGTAACTCTACTATTGAAACTGACACACTATCACAGAGACTGACAGGTTTTGCTAACGGCATGGAATCTACTATTAATTTTGAAGGGGAGTAGCATCTATGGATAGCATGATTCATTAATACAGGAGTACGATATACAATTCATAGTGCGATCAGCTTTAAAGTAGTCTAAGTTTTATATATCGATGCAATTAATTCCTTCTACAGTAGCTAACCATATTACTAGGCAGATAACTACATTTTTTTGTAACACGCTAACTTCCGTATACTATTACTCTACACCATTAAATTCACGCATACGTATGAGCAATTCCGTAAGATGTAGGAAATCCTTTCTGATAGCAAGACACATGCATTAACTTTAACAGTGCTTATACGTATATTATTTCAATTGTGCTGTAGAACCTATACCCAAGTACAAGGTTGCCGGGGTTATACGTAATACATTGTAAATAAATCATGCTTGATTATTGAGGCGGCATACTACAAGGTGCATACTGCGACTCATTTCTTTAGGCTTTAGAAATTTATGCTACTCCTCTGGATTTTGAGAGAAAGTTGTTACGATGAAAGACATCTTTTCTCCTGGCCGTATGTTAAAATTGCAGTTTATTAATTATTACTATTTCTGAGAGTATTCATTTTGAAGTACATCTATAACATACGTGGATACATCATCGTCGACAAATAAAAATCGCATCCCATTTGTGATTGTGTATAGCACGGTCGTCAAAGGGGACTATCTCTCGGCATGTACAGCCACAAATCATTTAGACGAGGATTCTTCTATTACATATGTCTGCCATCTTCCTTCCCCATGGTTACATTTATGTGGTCCTTATATCTTAAATAGCTCCAAAGAGATACTTCCACACTGAATAGCTAAAGAAACTGGTACACCTGCCAAATATCGTGTAGAGTGTCCGCGAGCACGCAGAAGTGCCGCAACACGACATGGCATGGACTCGACTAATGTCTGAAGTAGTGCCGGAGTGAACTGACACCATGAATCCTGCAGCGCTGTCCAAAAATTCGTCAGAGAACGAGAGGATGGAGATCTCTTCTGAACAGCACGTTGCAAGGCGACCCAGATATGCTCAATAATGTTGATGTCTGGCGAGTTTGGTGGCCAGGGGAAGTGTTTAAACTTAGAAGAGAGTTCCTGGAGCCACTCTGTAACGATTCTGGACGTGTGGGGTGTCGCACTGTCGTGCTCGAATTGCCTTAGTCCGTCTCAATGCACGAATGGACACGAATGGATGCAGGTGATCAGACAGAACGTTTACGTACGTGTCACCTGTCACAGTCATATCTACACGTATCAGGGGTCCAATTTCACTGCAACTGCACACGCCCCAAACCGTTACAGAGCTTCTACCAGCTTGAACAGTCCCCTGCTGATGGAGGGTCCATGGATTCATGAGGCTGACTCCATACCCGTACACGTCCATCCGCTCGATTTATTTGCAACCAGACTTGTCAGGCAACATGATTCCAGTCATCAACAATCCAATGTCGGTGTTGACGGGCCCAGGCGAGGAGTAAAGCTCTCTGTCGTCCAGTCATCAAGCTTACACGAGTGCGCCTGCGGCTCCGACAGCCGATGCCTATGATGTTTCGTTGAATGGTTCGCACGCTGACACTTGCTGATGGTCCAGCAATTTGCGGAAAGGTTGCACTTCTGTCACATTAAATGTTTCTCTTCAGCCGTCGTTGATCCGATCTTATCCCGACCGCAGCGATGTCGCAGATTTGGGGTTTTTCTGGATTCCTGACATTCACGGGACGTTCGTGCTCCACGTTCAAACTCACTTAAACCCCGATAACCTGCCATTGTGGCAGCTGCAACCGACCTAACAAGTGCGCCAGACACTTGTTGTCTTATATAGGCGTTGCCGACCGCAGTTCCGTATTCTACCTGTTTACGTATCTCTGTACTTGAATATGCATGCCTACACCTGTTTCTTTGGCGCTCTGATTCCAGTTGGCTATCGGCAGCAGTGTAGTCAGGTTCATAAGCCTTTATTTCGCAACTTTTTTTTTTTCAAAGAGATGACTTTGCTTTCAGACAACCTCAGCCACATCACATACAAATAACATGAACAGTAATGGTACAAGGCACTCTGCACGCTATTTTCTATTGTGGTATCTCATTAACATCGCACTCGAAACGTTAATAAGAAGTGTTCAATCGAATTTCTGTTTCAATTTTGGAAAATGTTGTACTAAGTTGGCTCTTACCTAAATGGTCTGTGAATGAACAGACAACTAAGTAAGGTACTAGAGGAGCACCGTCCCCTTCTGTAGGCGTGGTCTGCCCGTGGCAGTAACTCGTTGCGCCACACAGGTGCCCCAGCGTGTCCGGGCGCCAGCCAGGTCGCAGACTGAAATATCAGCCGCTTACAGCAACTCGTGGCTACAGTCTAAACTCTCACTTCTTGTCGAAAGACTGTAGTGGTTCAGTAAACAATGGTACCCCTTCATCAGGATTATTAGTTGACCGTCATAGTAGTTCAAAAATGGTTCAAATGGCTCTGAGCATTATGGGACTTAACATCTATGGTCATCAGTCCCCTAGAACTTAGAACTACTTAAACCTAACTAACCTAAGGACAGCACACAACACCCAGTCATCACGAGGCAGAGAAAATCCCTGACCCCGCCGGGAATCGAAACCGGGAACCCGGGCGTGGGAAGCGAGAACGCTACCGCACGACCACGAGATGCGGGCGCAGCCTAATTAGCAAAAGTAGTTTCACATAAACGTATGGTACACAAAGTAAGTTAACTGCTGAGTTGAACTTCGCTCCCAAGAGAAAGATTGTTTCGCATACAAAAGCAATAGCACACTCTAGCATACATTAGCAAAACAGCTAGCACAAGCGAAGCTTCTATCTGAGTTTAGTGGCAACAGGCAACTTCACAACCAAAGTGCACGGCTTGCTTTAGAGTGCAAAGAATAATTAGTCACTATGCACCTCACAATTGGACAAAAGCACGGATAACCTGGACATGATGTGGGCCTAACTTCGCTGCTAAAGGTCAGCAATTTTGAATTTTTTACTAAGCTGTTATTTTCCTTCCCTGAACAGTAATACACTCCTGGAAATTGAAATAAGAACACCGTGAATTCATTGTCCCAGGAAGGGGAAACTTTATTGACACATTCCTGGGGTCAGATACATCACATGATCACACTGACAGAACCACAGGCACATAGGCAACAGAGCATGCACAATGTCGGCACTAGTACAGTGTATATCCACCTTTCGCAGCAATGCAGGCTGCTATTCTCCCATGGAGACGATCGTAGAGATGCTGGATGTAGTCCTGTGGAACGGCTTGCCATGCCATTTCCACCTGGCGCCTCAGTTGGACCAGCGTTCGTGCTGGACGTGCAGACCGCGTGAGACGACGCTTCATCCAGTCCCAAACATGCTCAATGGGGGACAGATCCGGAGATCTTGCTGGCCAGGGTAGTTGACTTACACCTTCTAGAGCACGTTGGGTGGCACGGGATACATGCGGACGTGCATTGTCCTGTTGGAACAGCAAGTTCCCTTGCCGGTCTAGGAATGGTAGAACGATGGGTTCGATGACGGTTTGGATGTACCGTGCACTATTCAGTGTCCCCTCGACGATCACCAGTGGTGTACGGCCAGTGTAGGAGATCGCTCCCCACACCATGATGCCGGGTGTTGGCCCTGTGTGCCTCGGTCGTATGCAGTCCTGATTGTGGCGCTCACCTGCACGGCGCCAAACACGCATACGACCATCATTGGCATCAAGGCAGAAGCGACTCTCATCGCTGAAGACGACACGTCTCCATTCGTCCCTCCATTCACGCCTGTCGCGACACCACTGGAGGCGGGCTGCACGATGTTGGGGCGTGAGCGGAAGACGGCCTAACGGTGTGCGGGACCGTAGCCCAGCTTCATGGAGACGGTTGCGAATGGTCCTCGCCGATACCCCAGGAGCAACAGTGTCCCTAATTTGCTGGGAAGTGGCGGTGCGGTCCCCTACGGCACTGCGTAGGATCCTACGGTCTTGGCGTGCATCCGTGCGTCGCTGCGGTCCGGTCCCAGGTCGACGGGCACGTGCACCTTCCGCCGACCACTGGCGACAACATCGATGTACTGTGGAGACCTCACGCCCCACGTGTTGAGCAATTCGGTGGTACGTCCACCCGGCCTCCCGCATGCCCACTATACGCCCTCGCTCAAAATCCGTCAACTGCACATACGGTTCACGTCCACGCTGTCGCGGCATGCTACCAGTGTTAAAGACTGCGATGGAGCTCCGTATGCCACGGCAAACTAGCTGACACTGACGGCGGCGGTGCACAAATGCTGCGCAGCTAGCGCCATTCGACGGCCAACACCGCGGTTCCTGGTGTGTCCGCTGTGCCGTGCGTGTGATCATTGCTTGTACAGCCCTCTCGCAGTGTCCGGAGCAAGTATGGTGGGTCTGACACACCGGTGTCAATGTGTTCTTTTTTCCATTTCCAGGAGTGTAGCTTTCCTAGACTGTATGTAAACCTTTACACAGCACAGAACATGAGTTGTATATGGGAGCCCTGAATCCGTTATAGTTTAGGTAAGATAAAATCAATCACTATTTTGATAGCACAAATATCTCAATAATAATTAATTAAGTAATCTTGATTAGGTTCAGAACCACAGCTGACACTAATGTTAATCATTACTGAAAACCAACCCACCTGTATTATTACACATTTATTGGTTTACACCAATTTCTTACGTTGAAATCTGATGATACTCAACGAACGAAACCCGTCGTAGCACAATAAATGTTATAATACAACAGTGGTGGTTTTAATTAATCATTAAAATTACTTAAGTATTGTTTGAGCTTTCACGGTGGCTTACTAGTTAACTGGCTATAACATGAGTGGGATATTAAAACCGTTCCGTGTCTGAACACGTTCCATCATTAACTCTTTTACTAATAAACAACTGTAACAACACACATAAAAGAAATGTACACACAAAACCACTGTTTAGAAACCTGTTACATCGATGTAATTGTTGTAGTTCTTCAAACTGTTATATGCTAGACTTTACTTCCATAATGACTGTTTTCTAGTACAGCTTATATTCCAAGAAATGACATGAATTGAAAGTTTTACTTCCAAATGAAATTATTATTAACTATGCTTTTACTACAGACTGAACATAAAACTCTGACTACCACGTGGAACACTATACTCACGAGACTGTTTGCACAACCAAATCTTATTACTCCACAAAATTTAGCAATTATTTTAATTATTGTAACTAATTTAACTACTTTCACTTTATCCAGACGGGAAAAACTAAGAACATTATTTTATATGGAACAGGATTTTAGCAAGGTGACCGGCAGAGTAAAGAACAGTTTGTTATAGAAAGTTAGTATTAGTCGTTTATAATTGGAACACGTCAGCGGACACCAGTCCATACATGAATTTACAAAATTAATTATTACTTTGCTTGAAGGTGGGTGGAGTGGAGATCTTCTGTGGCGGTAGAACAAAGCCATATGTTGCAATCATGGCTCGTGCTACAAAATGCTCTGTAAAACATCTTGGCGTCGTAAATGAATACATCCGACAGATACCTCAACCTCCATGAGTTGATAATAAATAATGATTTGTATACAACCAGTTTCTATCTTGAGAACATCTTCAGGTATCTCAGAGTTATTTACAACAGAGTGCAGGATAATATTAAAACTGTGGCGTCATGTAACAAAAAACCCGTTCTGTGTCAACAGCCATGATTGATTAAAAATTGTAAAACTGACCGTTATTATGTATCTTCACTATACAGTTTGTATAAAGGGTTGTAGCAGAAGGCACCAAGATTAGCAAGCAAAGTAGTAGTCATACACCAGGACATTGCGTCTCCTCGCACGTCGACCGTTGCGATGGTAAAAGTGTACGACGTGAGACTCGATATAGTTCCTCACCCTTCTTACTCACTATACTACAGCTCACGTGACACGTTTCTGCTTCCTATTCCCAAAAAAGGGGCAAAGGGAACAAATTATTATTTAATAAAGAGGTAGTTAGTGATGTGTACGTGTACTAGGCAAATCTGGAGGCATTTCCTTATAAGGAAATAAAATGATAGCATCTCTTTAGACAAACGCAACCAGTTCATTAGAGACACGTTGATAAATAGATTGTGTTTATTTAATAAAAAGTGCTCTGTTATTTAAAAACTTTAGAATCTACATTCATATCAACAAATCCCAGAGGTTAAACCACGAGTATGGCCACTTTTATCAGAAAAAACGCAGTAGTGACAAACTGGAGAGAAATTCTACTGCCTTCTGCGGCTTTTGTTTGTTATTCTGTGACACATAATGCTATCTGTTTACGTAATGGTGGTAGTGTTATATGTACCACACTCAATACGGCTTGCCACTGTTTCTGCTGCTGCACTCTTGTTTGCTGTTGTTATGGACGTGCTACTACACTTCTTTTGTTCATTACTGTTTTAACAATCACACATATATTTTATTAAATCACGAAAACTCGAAATTTCTGCTGGCAGGTCAGCTCACGTGATATTAGAGCCATACAAAAACCCACTGAAGATAGCGCATATTGCTGAAATATACACAATGGTAAAACAAAAATAATTAAACTATGTCTTGCATAAGGTGGAAATTCGTTCAAATGTTTCTTTACAAGCGCGGAAAAGTGCGAAGAGCTGCAATACCTGAAATATGACTGCAGTAATAGCATATTAGTTCGCTAAAAATAGTGCTTGACCTGACCAGAAACACCTGTAAAAAGTAGTCTGTTTCGCATTGCCAAACTGGGGCAAGGTGCAGCAGTGGATTCACACGGTCACGCACAGTTGCGTTTTTTTCCCTTAAACCGATTGAGGTGTAGAACGGGATTGTATATGGCTTCGCATCGTCGTTATCCTTGTCCAGTCCGAGCTTTTACTGATACAGGGACACTGTGAATTGTGAAATTTCTGATGCAGGATCGCTGTCATTGAGTTTACTGTAGTCTTCTGCAGAACAGAAGACCTGCGCCCGGATCAAACTGTATGTTTGTGGTCGGTATCTTGGAAACAGCTTGTTTGTTACTCATGACTGGAGAACTGATACACCGTTTACCTGAGAAGTTTCTCAACCGCGATGTAAAACATGAGATTTAAAACACTTAACGCTCCAGCCAAACCGGATTAGAATTTTATTGGGTAGCGGTAGCGCAGTCGGCAGGACTAACAAGCAGATGAGCCGAAGTAAACGGGATAGGTGCCTCGATATAGCAGGAGGCTGCAACCAGTTGCTCCGTTAAACGCGCACCGGGACGCGTGGCATTAATTACTGCTCCGCAATTAGAGGTTGGCAATTTACCGCTGTAGACCAGCTGCGCTGGAGACGCCGTTTCACATGCACAGGATACGGATTAGGCTAGCGGGAGAAGAAAAATGAACGTGTTTCACAGGACCAAGATCTACTAATCACTCTGAGGAAATAGTTCCACACAAACTGCGTTTGGTCCACGTATGTCATATTTTCGATAGGCCTATGTGGGGAACTCCTCCATGAAAATGTACCATGTTAAAGTTCAAGTTCCCTTACAAAAACCTAGGCGCAATTCGGTTCTGGGAAGAACGATCCAGACCTTCGAAAAGTTGGTATCCCAAGGAATGTGGTCTTGATGGTATAAGCTAAATCATTCAGAGATTTGAAATTCGGTTGGCTCATCTGCAGAAACCAGCACGGTTTTAGGAAACAGCGGTCATGCGAGACACAGCTGGCCCTCTTTGTGCATGATATGCAACAGGCTCTAGATACCGGCTCCCAGGTTGATGCCATATTTCCCGACTTTCGAAAGGCGTTCGACTCAGTTCCGTAATGTCGCTCGCTACAAAAAGTGCGCGCTTACGGTCTATCCGATGACATGTGCGGTTGGATAGAAAGTTTTCTAACAGACAGGGAGCAGTATGTCGTCCTGAACGGCGTGACTTCAACAGAAACAATCGTAACTTCAGGTGTGCCCCAGTGCAGCGTAATAGGCCCTCTGCTTTTTACGATTTACATTAACGATCTGGTTGATGGTACTGACAGCGGCATTAGACTGTTTGCCGATGATGCTGCAGTCTACAGGAAAGTAGTATCACACGAAAGTTGTGAACAAATCAATGAGGATTTACAAAAAATAAATGGGTGATGTAATGACTGGCAGTTATCTCTCATTATTAGTAAGTGTAACCTACTGTGTATAACAAGGCGAAAATCCCCATTAATGTACGAGTACAAAATAAATGCCCAGTCTTTGGAAGCGGTAACGTCCGTCAAGTATCTGGGTGTGACTATTCGAAATGATCTCAAATGGAATGATCAGATTACACAAGTAACGGGTAGGGCGAACTCTAGATTGCTGTTTATTGGTAGAATCTTGAAGCGATGCAGTCCTTCAACAAAGGAAATAGCTTACAATACGTTAGTTCGTCCAGTCGTAGAGTATTGTTCGTCTGCATGGGACCCTTACCAGTTCGGTCTGATTCAAGAGATTGAGAAGGTCCAACGAAGAGCGGCAATATGCCTGACTGGTACATTTAGCCATGGCGAGAGCGTTACAATCTCATAGAAAGTTTGAAGTGGGACACACTTGCAGATAGACGGCGCGCTAAATAGAAGGGGCTGCTCACTAAATTCCGAAATCCGACCATCACCGAGGATGTAGAGCATAAGTTATTACAACCAACTTTCAAATCGCGCAATGATCACGATTCAAAGATAAAGGAAATAAGAGCTCGTACTGAGGCTTTCAGACAGTCGTTTTTCCCTCGCGCGATCCGCGAGTGGAACAGAGGGGGAGGGGGAATATGGCTTTGGCGCGAATTGTGCCCTCCGCCACACATCGCTTGGTGGCTAGCAGAGTATATATGTAGATGTAGAATACGAGGGCTATTCGGAAATTAAGGTCCGATCGATCGCGGAATGGAAACCATAGTGAAAGTTCGATGAAGCTCTGCATAGGTGTGTTGGACAGTGTGGACGTAAAGTTGCCTAGAAAACCGTGTGTCCCGCCAAGTATGAGCGCGTGAGAGAGATTTCGCCTGATTTCATGCAACCCACACAACGTAACTGTCACGCATGTCCTCCTCTATGACACTCCTCGGATGCACTCTGCAGAGGCAATGAGGACGATCCTGCAGCGTTTTCGATGGGAACTGCCTGATTCCCCACTATACAGGCACGACTTGGCTCCCTCTGATTTTCATTTCCGCCCACATGAAGCGGACAGCATGTGACACACACAACAAGCTGCAGATCAGTGTACAGAATTGGCAGAAACCACAGAGGGCTGCCTTCCATTACGAGGATATTGGAAAGTTGGTACAGTGCTACGACAAATGCCTCAGTCGGAGCGACGACTATGTAGAGAATCAGCTGTAAGGTATAGCTAAATGTTTCAAATAACACATTTTTGATTTTCAATGTGGTTACCACTTCGCGACCGATCGTACCTTACTTTCTTTATAGTCCTTGTAAAACGGTGTACCCAAGAAACCGGAATTATTTTTTAAAAGCTATATATTTTTAAATTGTTTACATAACAACTTCATCCCCTTAAAAATCATCTCCATTACAAGTAATACATTTGTCCCACCGGTACTTCCACTATTCGAAACATTTGTGGAAGTCATTTTTAGAAATGGCTGACAGCTCCTCCCTAGTTTTTTTATTTTATTTTTATTTTTATTTTTTTACTTTTTCACTGTTGTCAAATCGGTGTCCTTTCATGCCCTTTTCCATGCGTGGAAATAAGAAAAAGTCCCACGGAGCCATGTCAGGCGAGTAAGGTGCATGGGGCAGCGGAACCATGCCATCTTTAGCCGAAAACTGTCTAACAGAAATGGCTGTGTGTGCAGGTTCGTTGTCGTGGTGGAAGAATCAGTCTCCAGTCCGAACCGAGCTTCCAGATAACACAATAATCAGTTAATCAATTGTCTATCGACGGTCTATGAGCACAAGAGCAAAACAGCGCCAGCAAAAGCAATCACTTGCAGACGAACAGAATAAGCCAGGTCAACAACACGGGTGGCTCTGAACTGAGCAATAAATGGCTTGCGGCAGAAATGCGCACTACACAAGCTCCGCCCACGGCAACGTTACCCCGTATTTTTTTATACCCCACCCCTCGCATATCATACAATGTGGTAAGTGGTCTCAACTTAATAAAGCGCGGACTCCACTAACCGAATTGGGTCGTATGCAGCCCCAATTACAATCGCCGTCGGTTGCACCTACGGGTTAGGCTAAGCGCATGGAGATTTGTGGTAATGCATAGCAACAACAAATTCCGCAGTCGACAACAATTACCTCTCATTTTTACCTTCAGTCGCGTTCCCTGGAGAATATTTTCAAGCCAGAAACTTTGTCTGGAAAATAATGTACCTCCCATCTGACTAAACCTCACATGACTGCAAAAAGCACTTTCCTGGAAAGCATTAAAACTTTTATAGCAGCTTTTTATTGTTATACTGGTTGTTTCTATTCAAATGTAAATAGCTTGTTACATTCCACAGCATTTCATCCAGTCACTGGTCAACAACACCATAAAATATACCGGGTGATCAAAAAGTGAGTATGAATTTGAAAACTTAATAAACATAAACCACGGAATAATGTAGATAGAGAGGTAAAGGTTGACACACATGCTTGGAATGACATGGGTTTTTACTAGGGAAAAAAAAAAAGCAAAGTTCACAAAATGTCCGACGGATGGCGCTGGACAGCAAAACGTCAGTGACTGCGCATGACAATCGTGTATAAAAGGAGCTGTAATGAGAGAGAAATCAGATGCGCCACCATTCGCAGCATGTTGACGTTACCTGAAAAGGCGCTTTTAGTGAAGCTGTATTATCAGAATGGGGAATGTGCTAGTTCAGCGTTACAATCCTATCGCCATAGGAAGAGGATTCGAACAGGTAAAGGTCCGTTTACAAATGCAGCTGTGGCGAGAATGTTTAGACGATAGACACCGTAGTGGCTGAATGAGCACAAGGTGTAATGCAGCTGAGACAGTTCAGGAAGAAATGGAGACTGTAGCGGGTTCGTCTATGCACGGGGAAGTCCGCTCGTGCAGTCGCACGTCGCACCGGCATTCCATACACTACTGTTTGGTTGGCACTTAGCCGTACCCTCCGATGCTATCCGTACAAAAGCCATCGGCATCATGAACTGTTACCTGGCGATTTAGTGAAGCGGTGGGCATTTGTGGTTTGGGCGTTTCAAAAGATGGCGGAAGATGACGATTGGTTGAGTAACGTGTTGTGGACCGACGAAGGTAATTTCACGCTCCGAGGGTCTGTCAACGCCCACAACTGCAGAATTTGGGCTATCGAAAATCCTAGAACTGTCGTGGAAACTCCATTGCACGACGAGCAAGTCACGGTATGGGCTGGATTTACCACATCTACCTTTTTTCTTCGAGGAAATGCGTGATTCTGGTTTTGTAACTGCTACCGTGACGGGTGAGAGCAGGATGGCGCTCCATCCCATATTGCTAGACGCGTGAAAGATCTCTTGCGCGCGTCGTTTGGTGATGATCGTGTGCTCAGCCACCACTTTCGCCATGCTTGGCCTCCTAGGCCCCAGACCTCAGTCCGTGCGATTATTGGCTTTGGGGTTACCTGAAGTCGCAAGTGTATCGTGATCGACCGACATCTCTAGGGATGCTGAAAGACAACATCCGACGCCAATGCCTCACCATAACTCCGGACATGCTTTACAGTGCTGTTAACAACATTACTCCTCGACTACAGCTATTGTTGAGGAATGATGGTGGACATATTGAGCATTTCCTGTAAAGAACATAATGTTTGCTTTGTCTTACTTTGTTATGCTAATTATTGCTATTCTGATCAGATGAAGCGCCGTCTGTCGGACATTTTGTGAACTTTTGTATTTGTTGGTTCTAATAAAACCCCATGTGTACCTCTGTATCTACATTATTCCATGATTTATTCAGTTTTCAAATTTATACTGACTTTTTGATCACCCGGTACATTACCGATCTGTCGTATAAGATCAGCAGCACTGTAAGATTGTTCGCTGAAGATGCTGTTGTGTGAAGGACGTATCATGGTGCAAATGTCGATAAACGTAAGCTAATGGTTATAACATAGAGAGAGAGGCCGACAGCAACCGATTGCAAAATAAGTGGTAAATACCTCGAGAGTGCCATGTCAGGTAAGTATTAAGGGGTGACACTACAAAAGATATATAAAATTGGACGATAATGTAAAATCAGAAGTAGAGAAGTCGAATGGAAGACTTAGATTCGTTGGAACGGTTCTGGTCGTACAGCGTACCTCGGCCGAACGGCTCAGATCGTCCTCTACCCTGGACATCCACAGAATCATAACCTCATCCCTTCCCTTGTCGACTCCAAACCTAGTCGCCAAAAAATGTCACTTCCAATCGTCAAGCTGCTCGCACAAACTGCGCCAATAACGTACTTATAACGCTGCGTCAGAACTTCTGCCTAGACATGGCACGGTTGTATTCTTCCAATGAGGAAGGTTGCAGCCAAAATCTACGCTCTCCCGCCACTAAATTTAGTGCTAGAGTAACGTGTTTGTATTCCACACCTGCGGCAGAGAATACTCTCCTTCTCAGAGCAATCAAAAAGCTCGATGGTCGTCTGTCTTTGGCACACCAGAGGTGAACGATGTGCGACCGGGATGCAGGCCGCTGGCCATTGTCTTGCTGAAGACCGGGACGGCCTCGTGGGCCGACTCCACGGCGACAAGCCAGTGTCTACGCTCACATGCAAAGCGGTCAGTCTTTTGCACAAGTACGGATGTTTTCCAGGAACAGCCAGCCGCTGCTTCTTTGACTTATGTTGCCCTCGCCACGTCTGCCTGCCGTCCTTGCTGACACAAAAAAAAAAAAAAATCAAGTTCAAAAATGGCTCTGAGCACTATGGGACTTAACTTCTGAGGTCATCAGTCCCCTAGACTTAGAACTACTTGAACCTAACTAACCTAAGGACATCACACACATCCATGCCCTAGGCAGGATTCGAACCTGCGACCATAGCAGCAGCACGGTTCCGGACTAAAGCGCCTAGAACCTCTCGGCCACAGCGGCCGCCTCTTCTAATGGTCATCGTCATCTCAGCTTGAGAACTTTTTCTTAAAGAATCTGTAGTTTATTTAGCCTGCATAGAAGGAAAGGCGCCAGAATACAGGTTCTTTCATAACATCTCCAGTGATGAAGAGTTGAAAGAAATGTCTTTATCGGCGAATTGTACTAAAAAGTAACGCAACCTATTACCGCAATTTCTAGTACACGTGTTGACAGCTGGTGCACCTAACACTTACTTGACCTCGAGCAAACGGCATGCAAATGAGCTAACATGACTTAGCACGCGACGGCGCGGATACATAAACCACGCAACTGTCGTAACGAGTTTAGCTGTGAACTAGCTGCAATAGAATGTTTGCACAAGAAGCAGTTAACAGAAATGTAAGCGGTTGCTGCGTGCACGAATATAAGGTCAAATGTAAAGTAACGAACAAGGGAGAATTTATTACTAAAAACGTTTTCACATTAGACCAGTTGCCAGGTTATCTAGACTTAACGAGATACGAACGCAGTAAATCAGAGCATAATACTGACTGGTTCCTGCATGAGAGATCTTAGTTTCTTCAGGCGTATACAATGTTCAAATAACTTACGGGGATGCAGCTGCGAGGCGTCGTCGACAACTGCCGATATTTCGAAAGGAGCACACCCTGCCATTTCCAAGGCAAAACTGCAGCAAGTAAGCGCTGGGCAGGGGAATTTTAAATCTCGATTTTCAGAGAAACTTCATAAAGATAAAACACACATACACACTCTGTAAACACTAGCGCCATCAGAAACCAAAGATGATTGACGTCAAAGTAATCGATGTGAAATTAATAATCAACGGGTGAGGTAGCCTAAACTCTGTCCATCTGTTGACAACTTACAGAGCAGCATTACATGCACAGTTTAAACAAGAACCATCATCTCGTTTTATAAGGTTATTTGCAGATTTAACTTCAACAGCTTCCTTTGTTACACTATCCCAATAGGTGGAAGTGCATGCCAGAATCTCTGTGTTCTTATATTCCATACGATGACCTATGCCGAGACAATGTTTTGCAATGACGGAGTTGCTAGACTGTTGTAGGCGCGTGTTCCACTTATGCTGGCCGTGCGGTTAAAGGCGCTGCAGTCTGGAACCGCAGGACCGCTAAGGTCGCAGGTTCGAATCCTGCCTCGGGCATGGATGTTTGTGATGTCCTTAGGTTAGTTAGGTTTAACTAGTTCTAAGTTCTAGGGGACTAATAACCTCAGCAGTTGAGTCCCATAGTGCTCAGAGCCATTTGAACCAACCATTTCCACTTATGCCCAGTACACCGGTCCCCCCCCCCCCCCAAATTATGACACGCCACAACTGCAAGGAATACGGTAAACCTCGCCTTACGCGAACCAAGATCATCCTTTACGGAACTTAAAACGATTCTGATCTTAGATGGTGGTCGAAAAACACACTTCACATCATATTTTCGCAAAATACAACCATTCCTGTTAGAAATGCTGAGTTAGCCCATCGCATAGTCACCTTTAGCCAAGATGGTTGCGGTGAAAGACAGATTAGACGTGCGTTGAGCTATCTACCGACTGCGCACCGGGTGACATGATAATACCGAGGAGGCACCAAAGTCTATGACCTTTTTTGCCTTACGAAGGGAGCAGTAAGAACAGGACTGTCGTATTTTGCGGAAAGATGATGCGAAGTGTGTTTTTCAACCACCATCTAAGATCAGGGTCCTTTTAGGTTCCGTAAAGAATGATCTTGTTTTGCGTAAGGCGAGTGTCTACCGTATTCCTAGCAGCTGTTGCATGCCATATGTTGGTCACACCATTAGGACTAAGGAGGACTGGTGTACGGAGCATAAGCGGCGCACACGCCTACAACAGCTGAGCAAATCCGTCACTACAGAACATTGTCTTGGCACCGGTCATCCTGTGGAATATAACGAAACGGAAATTCTGACCTGCACTTCCAGCTATGGGGATAGTGTTATTATGGAAGCTCTTCACGATAACTTGGCAAGTAACCTTATAAATAGAGATGGTGGTTTTTGTTTAAATTGTGCATGAAATTTTGCTTTCTCGCTTGTTATCAGAGGGACAGAGTTTATGCTACCTCACGCGTTGATTATTAATTTCACTATAGACTACCTCTTTGCGATGGTGTTAGCGTTAACAGTGTGTGTGTGTGTGTGTGTGTGTGTGTGTGTGTGTGTGTGTGTGTGTGTGTGTGTTACGGATGAAGTGTTATTTGGTAGTCAATTTGAGTACGATTGAACAGAGGATACCAGGAGATGGAAATTTTCTAAAAATAGAGTACGTTTGTTATTTTCCCGTATTTTCATACACCATGCTATATCTTGCCAACGGCCTTGCCACAGTAGTAATACCAGCCCCCGTCACATCACAGAAGTTAAGCGATGTCGGACTGGGCTAGCACTTGGATGGGTGACCATCCGGTCTGCGGAGCGCTCTTGGCAAGCGAGGTGCACTCAGCCCTTGTGAGGCAAACTGAGGAGTAGCGGCTCCGGTCTCGTAGACTGACGTACGGCCCGGAGAGCGGTGTGCTGACCACATGTCCCTCCATACCCGCATCCAGTGACGCCTATGGGATGAGGATGACACGGCGGCCGGTCGGTACCGTTGGGTTTTCCAAGGCCTGTTCGGACGGAGTTTGGTTCAGTTTTATGCTGTACGCTACTTAAATTTTGTACTGGAACTTTCACATGATTAAAGTTATACCAAATATACAGAATGATTTCGTGACGATGTTACAAACTTTCACGGGTGATGGAGAAGGGTAAATGCATCAGTCTGAGGTAAGGGACCCTGGTCCGGCAACGACCGAATAGAAAGATATAAAGCTCTGGCAGTGGAATACACGTAACGGTACGGTTGTTACTACGACTGAAGGCTAGGCATCTTTCAGAAGTGGTAGTGTGGACTAAAACGGAAAAAAAATGTGTAGTACACATGGGTTCTAAAGCGCATACCTTAAAACCTGTGGGCACATGTTCAATAGACCAGATATTTTTGACAGTATCGAAGATGAACAAGTGCTCATATCTCTTAACGAATGCATTTTAGAGGCCGTGTTTACTAGATATATTTCTCTTGTTTTGGTGCATACTACCACCTCTGAAGGTTTCTTACCCCATAATCGCAGCAAATACATTACCGGTTCATGTACTCCATTGTTCAGAGATATCACAACAATTTTAGCTTATAAATTTCTACTCAGTCGTTTAATTTCATACAATACCCTTCTGAGCCATGTTTGAAAGTTCGCAACATCACCAAGAAATCACAATGTAAATGTTGTCATTTACATGTCACGCTGGAAGTGAACGTTATGGGTCCATTTTTTAGGATCACTCTCTGTACCCCCTCTCCCCCCCCCCTCTCTCTACATCTACATCTACATCTACATCCATACTCCGCAAGCCACCTGACTGTATGTGGCGGAGTGTACTTTGAGTACCTCTATCGGTTCTCCCTTCCATTCCAGTCTCGTATTGTTCGTGGAAAGAAGGATTGTCGGTATGCTTCTGTGTGGACTCTAATCTCTCTGATTTTATCCTCATGGTCTCTTCGCGAGATATACGTAGGAGGGACCAATATACTGCTTGACTCTTCTGTGAAGGTATGTTCTCGAAACTTCAACAAAAGCCCGTACCGAGCTACTGAGCGTCTCTCTTGCAGAGTCTTCCACTGGAGTTTATCTATCATCTCCGTAACGCTTTCGTGATTACTAAATGATCCTGTAACGAAGCGCGCTGTTCTCCGTTGGATCTTCTCTATCTCTTCTATCAGCCCTATCTGGTACAGATCCCACACCGGTGAGCAGTATTCAAGCAGTTGGCGAACAGGTGTACTGTAACGTACTTCCTTTGTTTTCGGATTGCATTTCCTTAGGATTCTTCCAATGAATCTCAGTCTGGCATCTGCTTTACCGACGATTCTTTTTATATTGTCATTCCATTTTAAATCACTCCTAATGCCTACTGCCAGATAATTTATGGAATTAACTGCTTCCAGTTGCTGACCTGCTATATTGCAGCTAAATGATAAAGGATCTTTCTTTGTATGTATTCGCAGCACATTAAACTTGTCTACATTGGGATTGAATTGCCATTCCCTGCACCATGCGTGAATACGTTGCAGATCCTACTGCATTTCAGTACAATTTTCCATTGTTACAACCTCTCGATATACTGCAGCATCATCCGCAAAACACTCAGTGAACTTCCGATGTTATCCACAAGGTCATTTATATATATTGTGAATAGCAACGGTCCTACGACACTCCCCTGCGGCACACCTGAAATCACTCTTACTTCGGAAGACTTCTCTCCATTGAGAATGACATGCTGCGTTCTGTTATCTAGGAACTCTTCAATCCAATCACACAATTGGTCTGATAGTCCATAACTCTTATTTTGTTCATCAAACGACTGTGGGGAACTGTATCGAACGCCTTGCGGAAGTCAAGAAACACGGCATCTACCTGGGAACCCATGTCTATGGCGCTCTGAGTCTCGTGGACGAATAGCGCGAGCTGGGTATCACACGATCGTCTTTTTCGAAACCCGTGCTGATTCCCACAGAGTAGATTTTTAGTCTCCAAAAAAGTCATTATACTCGAACAGAATACGTGTTCCAAAATTCTACAACTGATCGACGTTAGAGATATAGGCCTGTAAATCTGCACATCTGTTCGACGTCCTTTCTTGAAAACGTGGATGACCTGTGCCATTTTCCAGTCCTTTGGAACACTACGCTCTTCTAGAGACCTACGGTACACCGCTGCAAGAAGGGGGGCAAGTTCCTTCGCGTACTCTGTGTAAAATCGCACTGGTATGCCATCAGGTCCAGCGGCCTTTCATCGTTTGAGCGATTTTAATTGTTTTTCTATCCCTCTGTCATCTATTTCGATATCTACCATTTTGTCATCTGAGTGACAATCTAGAGAAGGAACTACAGTACAGTCTTCCTCTGTGAGACAGCTTTGGAAAAAGACATTTAGTATTTCGTCCTTTAGTCTGTCATCCTCTGTTTCAGTACCATTTTGGGTACAGTGTGTCTGGACATTTTTTGATCGACCTGCCGCTTTCCGTGATTTGCCTAAATGACTTCAGGCGAATGCCGGGATGGTTCCTTAGAAGCAGCACGGCCGATTTCGTTCTCCACCCTTCCCTAATCCGAGCTTATGCTCCGTCTCTATTGACAACGTTGTCGGCGGCACGTTAATCACAAATCTCCTGTAATCAAAGACAGCGAAATACGACGAAATCAATACGGCGTCTCCGTAGACGTCGACAGCAGTGGTCGCATCGAGTGATGCGCCATTTCCGAATGAGCCGAGCGTGTCACGAACGCGACCCTCGAGGCAAGAGCCGCATGCGGCTCGCTGCAGTTTGAACTACTGGCTCCGATCTGTTGCATTTGAGGCAGTATGAGAAAACAGCTTCCGAGGCCTGGATTTAAAAACGCGAATGCGCCTAGAGAAGCACGTACCGCCATAAGCGAAAACACGACGGCGTACAGCGGTATTACCGTAAGGTATTGTCTGCAGAAGGAACTGATTGACGTTAGAGTTATAGGTCTATAGTTCTGCACATCTGTTCGAAGTCCCTTCTTGAAAACGGGGATGACCTGAGCCCTTTTCCAATCTCTCTCTCTCTCTCTCTCTCTCTCTCTCTCTCTCTCTCTGTGTGTGTGTGTGTGTGTAAGAAACACGAGCCCCGTACCATTGTATTGAGATAGTCCGCGCACAAACACTAAATGCACAGGATATTAGCGGCAGCTATTCACCCACAGGAGGTACAAGAGGATCGGAGAACGCACAGTGTGCTGGAGACCCGTGGGAAGGTGGCGGCACTCTTGATGTTCGGTGCCGTGCAGAGGTGAGGTGTTGTGTTGTGTAGGATGGAAGAAAGCCGAGCGGCGTAGCCCGGGCCGTGTCTGAGGCGCGCACGTGGGGTGAAAGTGAGCGCTCGGCCGGCTGGCGTCCCTCCAGACTCACTCGCAGGCCACGAGGCTCCGCCGAGGCCGGCCGCAGGTGGCGGATGTTGGCAGTGAGCTGGGCTGGCCGGCGAGGCCCAGCAATTAGGCGGCCCGGCCGCTCCAGGGTAGACGGCCGGCCGGCGTCGGCAAAAAAGGCGCGGCCCAGCAGCTCTCCTGGCCCCGATCCACGGCCACCGGCGAACGCGCGCCAAACTGTTCCAGCACCTGTCTCCTCTCGTGATCTACCGCACCCGTGGGGTGTTCATCATCAGCTCTTAGATGTCCACTACTAGACCTCCTCACACTTTGCGTACGCCAAATATCTAGGCGTAACGTTGCAAAGTGATATGAAAAGAAACAAGTCCGTAGCATGGAAGGCTTCTCTTTATTGAGAGGCTTTTGGGAAACTTTCTCTCATGCACATTGAGGTGACAAAAGTCATGGGATAGCGATGTGCACTTATACAGATGGCTATATATCGCGTACGCAAGATACACTACTGGCCATTAAAACTGATACACCAAGAAGAAATGCAGATGATAAACGGGTATTCATGGGACAAATATATTATACTAGAACTGACATGTGATTACACTTTCACGCAATTTCGGTGCATAGATCCTGAGAAATCAGTACCCAGAACAACCACCTCCGGCTGTAATAACGGTCTTGATATGCCTGGGCATTGAGTCAAACAGAGCTTGGATGGCGTGTACAGGTACAGCTGCCCATGCAACTTCAACACGATATCAGAGTTCATCAAGAGTAGTGACTGGCGTATTGTGACGAGCCAGTTGCTCGGTCACCACTGACCAGACGTTTTCAATCGGTGAGAGATCTGGAGAATGTGCTGGCCAGGGCAGCAGTCGAACATTTTCTGTATCCAGAAAGGCCCGTACAGGACCTGCAGCTTGCGGTCGTGCATTATCCTGCTGAAATGTAGGGTTTCGTAGGGATCGAATGAAGGGTAGAGCCACGGGTCGTAACACATCTGAAATGTAACGTCCACTGTTCGGTGGGTGCCGTCAATGCGAACAAGAGGTGACGTGTAACCAATGACACCTCATACCACCACGCCGGGTGATACACCAGTATGGCGATGACGAATACACGCTTCCAATGTGCGTTCACCGCGATGTCGCCAAACACGGATGCGACCATCATGATGCTGTAAACAGAACTTGGATTCATCCGACAAAATGACGTTTTGCCATTCGTGCACCCAGGTTCGTCGTTGAGTACACCATCGCAGGCGCTCCTGTCTGCGATGCAAAGTCAAGGGTAACCGCAGCCATGGTCTCCGAGCTAATAGTCCGTGCTGCTGCAAACGTAGTCGAACTGTTCGTGCAGATGGTTGTTGTCTTGCAAACGTCCCCATCTGTTAGGGATCGAGACGTGGCTGCACGATCCGTTACAGCCATGCGGATAAGATGCGTGTCATCTCGACTGCTAGTGATACGAGGCCGTTGAGATCCAGCACGGCGTTCCGTATTACCCTCCTGAACCCACCGATTCCATATTCTGCTAACAGTCATTGGATCTCGACCAACGCGAGCAGCAATGTCACTATACGATAAACCGCAATCGCGATAGGCTACAATACGACCTTTATCAAAGTCGGAAACGTGATGTTACGCATTTCTCCTCCTTACACGAGGCATCACAACAACGTTTCACCAGGCAACGCCGGTCAACTGCTGTTTGTGTATGAGAAATCGGTTGGAAACTTACCTCATTTCAGCACGTTGTAGGTGTCACCACCGGCGCCAACCTTGTGTGAATGCTCTGTAAAGCTAATCATATGCATATCACAGCATCTTCTTCCTGTTGGTTAAATTTCGCATCTGTAGCACGTCATCTTCGTGGTGTAGCAATTTTAATGACTAGTAGTGCAGCAGACCGCCCATGGAACACTAGTGCGACCCATTCTTAAATACTGCGCGAGTGTTTTGGTTCCACACCAGATTGGATTAAAGAAAGATATCAAGGTGGGCTCCTAGATCCGTTACCGGTAGGTTCGATCAGCACGCGAGTGTCAGGCAGACGCTTCGCAAACTCAAACGGGAATACAGGAGAGAAGACGATGTTCTTTTTGCGACGCAGTATTCAACCAGCATCTGAGGCCGAATGGTCCAAATGGCTTTAAGCACTATGGGACTTAACATCTGAGGTCATCAGAACTACTTAAACCAAACTAACCTAAGGATATCTCACACATCCATGCCCGAGACAGGATTCGAACCTGCGACCGTAGCGGCAGCGCGGTTCCGGACTGAAGCGCCTAGAACCGCTCGGCCACTGCGGCCGGCCCCTGAGATCGACTGCAGAACAATTCTTCCTGCTGACAACGTACACCTCACGTACGGTAAACGAAGATAAAACAAATAAGGGGCATGTGGAGCCGTATAGACAACAGTTTTTGCCTCGCTATATTTGCGAGTAGAACAGGAAAAGAAATGTCTACTGGTGGTTCGAGGTACCCTCCACCATGAACCGCATGGTGGCGGAATTAGTACGCAGATGTACGAGGTCGTGGTAAAAAATAATACCACGGATTTTTTTTTATGGGAAGACTATTAAAGCTTTTTAAATGAAACAAATGTTACTAACACTCTACAGATTTATTCTTCACGTTTATATACACTCCTGGAAATTGAAATAAGAACACCGTGAATTCATTGTCCCAGGAAGGGGAAACTTTATTGACACATTCCTGGGGTCAGATACATCACATGATCACACTGACAGAACCACAGGCACATAGACACAGGCAACAGTGCATGCACAATGTCGGCACTAGTACAGTGTATATCCACCTTTCGCAGCAATGCAGGCTGCTATTCTCCCATGGAGACGATCGTAGAGATGCTAGATGTAGTCCTGTGGAACGGCTTGCCATGCCATTTCCACCTGGCGCCTCAGTTGGACCAGCGTTCGTGCTGGACGTGCAGACCGCGTGAGACGACGCTTCATCCAGTCCCAAACATGCTCAATGGGGGACAGATCCGGAGATCTTGCTGGCCAGGGTAGTTGACTTACACCTTCTAGAGCACGTTGGGTGGCACGGGATACATGCGGACGTGCATTGTCCTGTTGGAACAGCAAGTTCCCTTGCCGGTCTAGGAATGGTAGACCGATGGGTTCGATGACGGTTTGGATGTACCGTGCACTATTCAGTGTCCCCTCGACGATCACCAGTGGTGTACGGCCAGTTTAGGAGATCGCTCCCCACACCATGATGCCGGGTGTTGGCCCTGTGTGCCTCGGTCGTATGCAGTCCTGATTGTGGCGCTCACCTGCACGGCGCCAAACACGCATACGACCATCATTGGCACCAAGGCAGAAGCGACTCTCATCGCTGAAGACGACACGTCTCCATTCGCCCCTCCATTCACGCCTGTCGCGACACCACTGGAGGCGGGCTGCACGATGGTGGGGCGTGAGCGGAAGACGGCCTAACGGTGTGCGGGACCGTAGCCCAGCTTCATGGAGACGGTTGCGAATGGTCCTCGCCGATACCCCAGGAGCAACAGTGTCCCTAATTTGCTGGGAAGTGGCGGTGCGGTCCCCTACGGCACTGCGTAGGATCCTACGGTCTTGGCGTGCATCCGTGCGTCGCTGCGGTCCGGTCCCAGGTCGACGGGCACGTGCACCTTCCGCCGACCACTGGCGACAACATCGATGTACTGTGGAGACCTCACGCCCCACGTGTTGAGCAATTCGGCGGTACGTCCACCCGGCCTCCCGCATGCCCACTATACGCCCTCGCTCAAAGTCCGTCAACTGCACATACGGTTCACGTCCACGCTGTCGCGGCATGCAACCAGTGTTAAAGACTGCGATGGAGCTCCGTATGCCACGGCAAACTGGCTGACACTGACGGCGGCGGTGCACAAATGCTGCGCAGCTAGCGCCATTCGACGGCCAACACCGCGGTTCCTGGTGTGTCCGCTGTGCCGTGCGTGTGATCATTGCTTGTACAGCCCTCTCGCAGTGTCCGGAGCAAGTATGGTGGGTCTGACACACCGGTGTCAATGTGTTCTTTTTTCCATTTCCAGGAGTGTATTTATTTTTCAACATAGTAATCCTGCCGACAATACGAGAGATCAGTTTGTTCATACGGTCACTGTAGAATGTTTCACTTGGTTGACAGAACCATAACCTTACCTCTGCTTGGATCGCTGCATCACTATTAAAGCCAAGTCCTCGAAAGTGTTCTTTACATTTTGGGAACACATGAAAATCGGATGGGGCCAAGTAAGAGCTCTATGGAGAATGATCGATGACAATGAATTCAAGGTGTGGGACTGTAACAGATGTCGCAACGCTCTTGTGTGATCTGGTATTGTCATGCTGAAGGACAGGACGCTCCAGGCGCTCGATTACAGCAGACACAATTACACATAAGTCATATTAGATGCTACAATTCGGAGCCCTCTAACGGCAGAGCGCTGCAAATATGTAGACATGCAAAATAAAGATGTAGAATGTTAAAAACATTTGTTTTATTTAAAAAGCTTTAAGAGTTTTCTCATTAAAAAAATCGAAGGCATTACTTTCCACCCCGCTTTCGTAGTTCTAGATTGTGATCTTGCACGATACACTTCCGTCGTATCCACTCTACATGCTTACAACATACGCGCTAGCTACCACCGTGTTAATGACACACGCTGCAAGCTTGGACTGTGTTTGGTGTTTGGCTGGATTTTTCATGACGCTACGAAGGACTTGGACATCATTCACGGGCTTGCAGCATTCCACAGTGTTCATTCTTTGTGTAACTGCAACTAGTCAGAAGTTTGTATAGTGCGCCATGCTCTCAACATATACCAAACTTGTGATTATTGTCTTTGCACGAGTACAGGGCACGGAAGCATAGCTTCGACTGCTCATAACCAAATTTTTATGTTCGAATAAAAAAAGACAGAACTCCCAGTTTTAATATGACGTATGATAAAAAATATCCTAACATAACGTTCAAACAAATGAAACTCATAACGTTTCGTAATTTGTTTTCAAACAAACATATAATGAGTCTTCTTCTAGAAATAGTAAACAGCCAGCAGTTACAAACTGAAAGGTTTAATAAAACATGTTCAACATGGTTTCAACGTTTATAAAAACGTCTTCATCAGAAGGAAATACGGATAACTGGATTACATGTTGTGGTAGGGTACGTTAAAAGTCGTTAGTCAAATATAAAATTTCACCTCCATGATAAATTAAAACAGGCACAACGTGGGTGTTGTCATATGTCACCAATGCGACATAGCATAAAAATCCGTTTCGGTTGCCAGTAATTCCATAATTTATTCCACGACCGGTTTCGAAGCATAAAGCTTCATCTTAAGGTGTCACCAATTATTTTCTGTATCATCAGTGTTCTAACTCGTTTGATGCAGCTCGCCACGAAATCCTCTCATGTGTCAACCTCTTCCTCTCGGAGTAGCACTTGAAACCTACAGCCTAAATTATTTGCTGGATGTATTCTCATATCTGTTTTCCTCTACAGTTTTTTACCCTCTACAGCTGCCTCTAGTACCATGGAGGATATTCTATGGCCCGCATCTCGTGGTCGTGCGGTAGCGTTCTCGCTTCCCACGCCCGGGTTCTCGGGTTCGATTCCCGGCGGGGTCAGGGATTTTCTCTGCCTCGTGATGGCTGGGTGTTGTGTGCTGTCCTTAGGTTAGTTAGGTTTAAGTAGTTCTAAGTTCTAGGGGACTTATGACCACAAGCAGTTGAGTCCCATAGTGCTCAGAGCCATTTGAACCATTTTGAGGATATTCTATGAGGTCTTAACACCTGTCCCATCATCCTGTCCCATCTCCTTGTCAGTATTTTCCATATATTACCGTCCCCGACGATTCTGCGGAAAACCCCCTCATTGCTTACCTTATCAGTCCATCTACTTTTCAACATTCTTTTGTAGCACCGTATCTCAAATGCTCTGATTGTCTTCCTTTCCGATTTCCCCACTGTCCACTTTTCGCTACCATACAATGCTGTACTCCAAACGCATATTCTCAGCAAGTTCTTCCTCAAATGAAGACCTATGTTTCATCCTAACAGACTTCTTTTGGCCAGGGACGCCCTATTTGCCAGTGTTAGTCTGCTTTATATCTCCTCCATGTTCCGTCCTCCTTGCTGCGAAGGTAGCAGAATTACTTAACTTAATCAACTTCGTGATGTTAATTTTCCCGCTGTTCTCATTTCTGCTATTTTTGATTACTTTCTTCTTTCTTCGATCAAGTTTTAATCTATATTCTGTAGCCGGCCAAGGTGGCCGAGCGGTTCTAGGCGCTACAGTCTGGAACCGCGCGACCGCTACGGTCGCAGGTTCGAATCCTACCTCGGGCATGGATGTGTGTGATGTCCTTAGGTTAGTTAGGTTTAAGTAGTTCTAAGTTCTAGGGAACTGTTGACCTTAGAAGTTAAGTCCCATAGTGCTCAGAGCCATTTGAACCATTTCATGTTCTGTACTCATCAGACTGTTTATTCCATTCAGCAGATCCTCTAATCACTCTTCACTTTTACTGAGCATAGCAATGTCATCACCAAATCTAATCAGTGATAACCTTTCACCTTGAATCTTAGTTAAACTCTTGAACCTTTCAGTTATTTTCGTCATCGCTTCCTCGAAGTACAGTTTGAACAATAGGGGCGAAGAACTACACCTCTATCTCACACCCTTTTTAATTCGAGTACTTCGTTCTTGGTCTTCCACACTATTGTTCCCTCTCTGCTCTTGTATGTCTTTTCCTATAGCTTACCCCTATTTTTCTCAAGATTTCGAACATCTTGCACTATTTTACATTATCTGACGCTTTTTCCAGGTCGATAAATCCTACGAACGTGTCTTGATTTTTCTTTAGTCTTGCTTCCATTATCAATCGCATCGTCAGATCTGCCTCTCTGGTGCCTTTACTTTTCCTGAAGCCAAACTGATCGTCATCTAACACATCCTCAGTTTTCTTTTCCGTCCTTCCTTCATACTGTTCTTGTCAGCAAGTGAATGCATAAGCTGTTAAGCAGATTGTGAGATACTTCTCGCATTTATCAGCTCCTGAAATCTTTAGAACTCCATGGATGATTTTTTTTTCCGAAAGTCAGGTGGTATATCGCCAGACTCACACATTCTACACAAAAACGTGAATAGTCGCTTTGTTGGCACTTCCCCCAGTGATTTTAGAAGTTCTGATTGAATGTTGTCTATCCCTCTGCCTTACCTGATTTTAAGTCTTCCGAAGCTCTTTTAAATTCTTAATTCTGAAACTGGATCCCCTATCTCTTCCCTATCAACTCCTGTTTGAAACACGTCATCAGATCAAGTCCTCCCTCCTCCTAGAGGCCTTCAATGTACTCTTTACAGCTGTCCCCTCTCTCCTCTGCATTTAACAGTGGAATTACCACTGGACTTTTAATATTATCACCCTTGCTTTTAATTTCACCAAAGGTTGTTTTGGCTTCTTCATGCTGAGTCAGTCCTACAGACAATCATTTTTTTTCGATTTCTTCACATTCTTCATGCAGCCATTTCGCCTTAGCTTCTCTGCAATTCCTAATTATTTCATTCCTAAGTGATTCGTATTTCCGTATTCCTAAATTTCCCTGAATGTTTTTGTATTTCTCTCTTTCATCGATCAGCTGAAGTATTTCTGCTCCTACCCACAGTTCCTTGGCAGTTTGCTTCATCGTACCTACGTTTTTCTTGCCAATTCATGTGATTGCCTTTTTAGAAATGCCTATTCCTCTTCCACAGAACTGCCTTCTGAGCTATTCATTGTCACAGTATATATAGCCTCACAGAACTTCACTCTTATCTCGTTCCTTAGTACTTGCGTATTCCACTTCTATGCGCATTGATTCCTCCTAAAAAGTCTCTGAAACTTCAGCCTACCAAATAATTATGGGGACATTGACGTGTGGCGATCGGGCCTGTCAGCCATGGAAGACACTCACGTCAAAGCAATGCATGGAAGCGTGGGGCTAGCAATCACAGAGTCCGTCTGGGACGCACAACAAGGAAGTGACTATGGTTGCTGATCCCTCGTTCCCATGCGCTTCTTTGACGTAGATGTGACCCCAGATGCTAACTGGACGGACCGCCACACATTTGCGTTCCCATAATTATTCGGTTGCACCTGAAGATGAAGTTTTACGCCTGGAAGCCGGTCGTGGAAACATTAAGAAATAACTGGCAACTGAAGCGGATTTTTATTCTAGAAATATGTTCCTCAGTTGCGTATGATCGCTTGATCAAGTACTTTCATAGCAGGTTACCTAGATTTAAATGAGTTTGAACGTGGTGTTATAGTCGGCACACGAGCAATGGGACACAGCATCTCCCAGGTAGCGATGAAGTGGGGATTTTCCTGTACGACCATTTCACGAGCGTACCTTGAATATCGGAAATCCGGTAAAACATTAAATCTCCGACATCGCTGCGGTCGGAAAAACATGTTGGAAGAACGGGACCAACGACGACTGAAAAGTATCGTTTAACGTGCCAAAAGTGCAACCCTTCCGAAAGTTGGTGCAAATTTCAGTGTTGGGCCATCAACAACTGTCAGCGTGCGATCCATTCAACGAAACATCGTCGATATGGGCTTTCTGGGCCGAAGACTTAGTCGTGTACCCTTGATGACTGCATCGACACAAAGCTTTACGCCTCGCCTGGGCCCATCAACACCGATACTAGACTGTTGATGGCTGGAAACATGTTGCCTGGTCGGACGAGTCTCGTTTCAAGTTGTATCGAGCGGATGGACGGGTAGGGATATGGAGACAACCTCATGAATCGAGCGAGGTGGTGCAGTCAGTGCTTAGCACACTGGACTCGCATTCGGGAGGGCGATGGTTCAATCCCGCGTCCGGCCATCCTGATTTAAGTTTTCCGTGATTTCCCTAAATCGTCTCAGGCAAATGCCGGGATGGTTCCTTCGAAAGGGCACGGCCGACTTCCTTCCGCATCCTTCCGTAATCCGATGAGACCGATGACCTGCAGTTTGGTCTCTTCCCCCATATAACCCAATCCCCCCTCATGAATCCATGGACTCTGCATGTCAGCTAGGGACTGGTGGAGGCTCTGTAATGGTGGAGGGAGTGTGCAGTTGGGAGTGATATGGGACCCCTGATACGTCTATATACGAGTCTAACAGGTGACACGTACGTGAGCATCCTGTCTGGTAACCTGCATTGATTCATGTCCATTGTGCATTCCGACGGAGATGGGCAATTCCAGCAGGACAGTACGACAACCCACACGTCCAGAATTGTTACAGAGTGGCTCCAGGAACACTCCTCTGATTTAAAACGCTTCCGTTGCCCACCAAACTCCCCAGACATGACCCTTACTGATTACGGATTTATGGACAGCCCTGCAGGAGTCATGGTGTCAATTCCCTCCAGCATCACTTCAGACATTAGTCGAGTACATGCCACGTCGTGTTGCGGCACTTCTGCGTGCTCGCGGGGGCTCTACACGATATTAGGCAGGTGTACCAGTATCCTTGGCTCTTCAGTATATATATCTCCGATGATGTAGGATGTTCACTCAAAAAAGATTAAATTTACATTTAGACAACGCTGTTGTGTGTGTGTGTGAGAGAGAGAGAGAGAGGGAGGGAGAGAGAGAGAGAGAGAGAGACTCGTAGAATGTAAAATAATTGTAGAGGTGAATGCGCGAGTATCCCGTAACCCGAGTTCAAACGCCCGACCAGAAGATATAGAAGACAAGTATTTAACATGAAGCATTAGCTTCGACGGGAGTTGTTCGTAATCACTGCAATGAATTGTGACTGAGTAACATTTTGCCTTTGTAGTAGAATTTGACATTTAGTTATGTAAAAATGTGGTTCGCATCCAAACGCGTTCGGCAAAGAAATATGAAAACGCCTGGTTGCGTTTGCTCCATGCTGATACTTCTGCGTATGGGCTATAACAGAAGTAAGCAATCTGTAGAAATTCCGAGTCCTAGAAACATCTTTAAAGCTAATAGTGATGTGCTCCAAAACAATTAACTCTTCGTTTTCTTGATTCTGGGATCTCACAGTTTCGTATATGAGGAACACAGAGCTCAAGTAATTTTATGCGCAATTTGTGTTTGGGGAAAATGATGATTCGCTCTCTATAATGTATAATTTCGGCATACTGTTGTCCGACTGCGGTGGTTACATCAACGGTCTGCAGCCATGGGCCTCAAAATAATTGTTTTTTGATTGCTGCCTGGATGCATCTGCTTTGAAGTCGTTTCACTAGTGACAGTACCGAGCAATATTACAGTAACAACCGCACCTAATACAAACTAATGTGGCCGTGACTCTTAACTTACGACCGCACTTGTCTGTCGTACGGCGCGTTCCCCAAGAAAGGTAGGCTGAGCTATAATAGAAACGGGCGTATTACGCGCAAATGTCGAGTTAGTCGCAGCTAGTTAACAGTGGTTCTGCTCCTTCTCTCTACAGATGAAAAAGCATGAGATAGCTGAGGACGTACTAGCCAGGAAAGCCAAGAACGGCGAATAACAAGCCACGTACATACGGCTGTTTTTCAGTGAGCCCGTTAGCAGCAATTTCCATTATACGCTCCCGACTCACATCATAGTGATTATCAGCTATGATGGCGGCACGGAATGGAAAAGAACTGTGGCGTCCTCCACTGTGGTGCTTCTGTGCGCAGTTAGCCGTCGCATACCGTGCTCTAGCAGAGACGTGCAGCTTGACGTGGAAGCTTAATCAGCTTTTATCGTCGAAGCAGTATGTGAAATTAATGTCCGGCCGAGGTACAGCTATTTTACAGTAACCCAAGTAGGGACGACCTGATTCCAGACTCTATATACACTCCTGGAAATTGAAATAAGAACACCGTGAATTCATTGTCCCAGGAAGGGGAAACTTTATTGACACATTCCTGGGGTCAGATACATCACATGATCACACTGACACATATATGTAAACGACACAGGCAACAGAGCATGCACAATGTCGGCACTAGTACAGTGTATATCCACCTTTCGCAGCAATGCAGGCTGCTATTCTCCCATGGAGACGATCGTAGAGATGCTGGATGTAGTCCTGTGGAACGGCTTGCCATGCCATTTCCACCTGGCGCCTCAGTTGGACCAGCGTTCGTGCTGGACGTGCAGACCGCGTGAGACGACGCTTCATCCAGTCCCAAACATGCTCAATGGGGGACAGATCCGGAGATCTTGCTGGCCAGGGTAGTTGACTTACACCTTCTAGAGCACGTTGGGTGGCACGGGATACATGCGGACGTGCATTGTCCTGTTGGAACAGCAAGTTCCCTTGCCGGTCTAGGAATGGTAGAACGATGGGTTCGATGACGGTTTGGATGTACCGTGCACTATTCAGTGTCCCCTCGACGATCACCAGTGGTGTACGGCCAGTGTAGGAGATCGCTCCCCACACCATGATGCCGGGTGTTGGCCCTGTGTGCCTCGGTCGTATGCAGTCCTGATTGTGGCGCTCACCTGCACGGCGCCAAACACGCATACGACCATCATTGGCACCAAGGCAGAAGCGACTCTCATCGCTGAAGACGACACGTCTCCATTCGTCCCTCCATTAACGCCTGTCGCGACACCACTGGAGGCGGGCTGCACGATGGTGGGGCGTGAGCGGAAGACGGCCTAACGGTGTGCGGGACCGTAGCCCAGCTTCATGGAGATGGTTGCGAATGGTCCTCGCCGATACCCCAGGAGCAACAGTGTCCCTAATTTGCTGGGAAGTGGCGGTGCGGTCCCCTACGGCACTGCGTAGGATCCTACGGTCTTGGCGTGCATCCGTGCGTCGCTGCGGTCCGGTCCCAGGTCGACGGGCACGTGCACCTTCCGCCGACCACTGGCGACAACATCGATGTACTGTGGAGACCTCACGCCCCACGTGTTGAGCAATTCGGCGGTACGTCCACCGGCCTCCCGCATGCCCACTATACGCCCTCGCTCAAAGTCCGTCAACTGCACATACGGTTCACGTCCACGCTGTCGCGGCATGCTACCAGTGTTAAAGACTGCGATGGAGCTCCGTATGCCACGGCAAACTGGCTGACACTGACGGCGGCGGTGCACAAATGCTGCGCAGCTAGCGCCATTCGACGGCCAACACCGCGGGTCCTGGTGTGTCCGCTGTGCCGTGCGTGTGATCATTGCTTGTACAGCCCTCTCGCAGTGTCCGGAGCAAGTATGGTGGGTCTGACACACCGGTGTCAATGTGTTCTTTTTTCCATTTCCAGGAGTGTATTTCCTATTGATACAAACATCTAAAATCGCACCGAAACCTCAGTAACATCTGAATACATAAATCGAAACCAACATTACCGAAGTTGTTTATTGCTTGTGTAATTTTTTTGGTTTTTCAGAAACGTAGGAGTACTAATAGAGAATCGTATTGTACCACCGCCAGCTGCTACGAAAATCTTTCATTGCTGTTAGCTGTGTCTATTGTTATAAATCGGTTTCGGGCAAAAGAGGTTTTCTGTAACATTATCTGTATGGATACATACAGGTTATTCCAAAAATACGAAGTGGATAATAGAACATCTAGAGACTTGTAAATAAACGATTGTTAGACGTCTGACAAGGGGAAGGCCTCAGACACGGCCTCAGATTCGGCAGGTCGCTTGTGTAGGACCTACAACGAAGGACTCTTAAGATATTTTGGCTCAACACCCTCCCGTTTTTGTGAAAATCACCCCTAAAGGTAATGACAAGCAATCGACTGAAAATTGGTGGGATCGATAGATAATTGTAAATAGAGATTTTTGGTTCAACTGGTTCAAATGGCTCTGAGCACTATGGGACTTAACATCTATGGTCATCAGTCTCCTAGAACTTAGAACTACTTACACCTAACTAACCTAAGGACATCACACAACACCCAGCCATCACGAGGCAGAGAAAATCCCTGACCCCGCCGGGAATCGAACCCGGGAACCCGGGCGTGGGAAGCGAGAACGCTACCACACGACCACGAGATGCGGGCAAATATAGATTTTTCATCATCAGGTATGGGGTCCGCAAACGCACACTTTTCCAGAAATAAAGGAAAGAAACTTTTTGCAACTGCTCTTTTATACCCACTTGGTAAACGCTTTTCGCCGAGAGCGTCAACGGCCAGGGTTAATGTAAATGTGTGACTAGGACCTCCCGTCGGGTAAACCTTCGCTGGGTGCAAGTCTTTCGATTTGACGCCACTTCGACGACTTGCGCGTCGATGGGGATGAAATGATGGTGATTAGGACAACACAACACCCAGTCCCTGAGGAGAGAAAATCTCCGACCCAGCCGGGAATCGAACCCGGGCCCGTAGGATTGACATTCCGTCGCGCTGACCACTCAGTTACCGTGGTCGGGCAACGGCCAAGCTAACTGCCTGGGAAGCGGAGAACCCGTGCCTCGCTGTAAACAAGCGTCGCGCGATTGGGTGTCTGTGGGCCCTCGTGAGGAATACGCAGCACTCTTATTGGGAGTTGTTTTCAAGTGACAAGGCTTAAAAGTTTAATTCTTTACTAATTCACGTCGTTTAGGAAGTTAGCTTCCTTACCTTGTTACTATTATTATTCCGTTTGAGTTCCGTACCTTATTAACAATACTATCCGTACGAATTTTGATACAAGAAAAAAAAATAATAAATGAAATCCGCACAGTTTTCTATAGATTCGAACCCGGTTTCTCCGCTTCCGAACCAGTTACCTTGGCCATTGCGCTATCGACGATAACTGTTTACGATGTGCGTACCTAAGCGGCAACTGTGAAAAATGGTTCAAATGGCGTGGAGCACTATGGGACTTCGTATCTGAGGTCATCAGTACCCTAGAACTTAGAACTACGTAAACCTAACTAACGTAAGGACATCACACACATCCATGCCCGAGGTAGGATTCGAACCTGCGGACGTAGCGGTCTCGCGGTTCCGGACTGAAGCGCCTAGAACCGCTCGGTCACACCGGCCGGCGGCAGCTGTAAAAGGTCCTTTCCTCGATTTCTGGGAAAGTACTCGTTTGCGGAACCCATACGTGATTATGAAAAATCTCTATTTACAATTATCTATCGATCCCGCCCATTTTGAGTCGATTGTTCGTCATAGCCGTTAGGGGTGATTTTCACAAAAATGGGGGGGGGGGGGAGGGTTGAGTTAAAATATCTAAATATCTTAAGAGTCCTTAGTTCTAGGTTGTACACAAGCGACCTGCCAAATCTGAAGCGAATCGGTTTGGCGTGTCTGAGGCCTTCCCCTTGAGAACCTCTTACGGACTTGGGTACGGTGACTGCTGGAGTAACACTGGCTTCTGTCTCACCACACAGAGCAGAAATTAGATAAGGTACGGATTTGTGTAGATTTACATTCGAATAGCAAATGCAAAAAAATAGAGACTTTCATGTAGCCACTTTAGGAACACATTGTACATTAAACACTCTGCGTCCCCATCTAGTAATCTGTCAGACACAATCTCCTCTCTTAGGATTGAATTCTGGAGAATTCTCTCCCGATTTCATGCATGCACGACCAATGGTTTCTGCTGCGTCGATTCGGCAAAAACGACTGATTCCCTTTTCGCTTCCTGCGGGGGGGGGGGGGGGGGGGGTCGAAGTTTGAAAAATCGTTTCTTTCGGGCGCTTACAAAAAGAATCTTCCGCGCAAATTCATTGTTTCTAGGACTACTTGGTGTGCATAGTTATGCCAGTCACATTCTCACATAAGCGCATTGCCTGGAAACAAAAGTTAAGCTCCCAGAAGGGGACGAGGATACGAAATGAAACTTCACGAATTGAAAGAGTATGTGTCTTTGGTGACTACAAAATTACAAAATCTAGTCAAATTTACGAATAACTTGGCAGTATACGGCAATTTATCAGAATAACGGTGCGTTCCCTCTGCTCTGGGTGCATACACCGTTTCGGTCGAGAAGGATGTATAAAGCCGTTGCATCCTATCCACGCTGTCCCATAAGTGTTTGAACTGGTCCTAGGTGTCCTGTATACTGGCGCTAAGCTGTAGTTGACCTGTGAGCTGGTTCTACGTAAGTTCTGCCAGGGACATATTTGCAGAGTTTTGCTAGTCACGGGAGTACCTCAACATCACGTAGGCAGTTCAGAGAGACACGTAACATTTGTGGACGAGCTTTGCGCAGTTGATAAATGGCACCACTATACTGCCATATGAAAGACATGATGTCGCAGGATGTCAGTGATTGCCGCTAGAGTTGCTTCAGTCGCTGCCAGTCGTGACCTGAAGTCATACCCGATAGCAATGACGCCACGGGTATCACCGCTACGCCTCTCCAAAGCACTGGAGGAATGGGATCCCTCACAGGTCGGCGCCATACACGCCGATGACGATCGTCTGGGGCAGTTTCGAACCGCCATTCGCCGCTGTACACAGCGTGATGCCATTCACCTTCAGTTCACGGTTCCCGGTCACGCAGCTGTTTGTGTAGTAGTGTTGACAGAAGCCTGCGCATGATAAGGTAATTCCCTAGTCTCTCTGCTGCTAGCCACCAACCAATGATGCAGGATGATACAGTATGTCGCAGGGAGTCGAGTATTTGTTCTTGGATGGCAGGCGCAGAAGCGAAGGAGTTATGGTGTGCTTGGTATATGGTGATCCTCCTTTGTGGTGCTCGACCGGAACCTTGACGAAGAGTACGCCTGCCTCCATGTTCCCATGCAGTCCAACATCTGGCCACTGTCTAATCCCAATGCCCCACAGATCTGGATAATAACACGATTCGACCAGTCACTAAATGGTGATCTATAGTAAGTCCCCTTTCAAAGTCTGTCAAGTGCTGATAACGCTCTCTCATACGAATACGTGGCACCTCCGTGTGCTTCACAGTGGTTTCTCACCGTCCAACTATGTTCACGCCCCTTATATATCCTTGAAACAACACTAAACCCAACCAACCGTTACTGCACTCTGGTGGACGTTCAACATGTCACAAAAAATCGCGCTTCTAATCATTTACATATCCGCTGATGCTGCACGTGTGCGGAATTCCATTAACATCCGACTATGTCTTCTGCGCGCTCCACTTTTGGTGTCAGGCAGTGAGCTGTGCTCACACTGTGCGTTTCCCTGAACTTGGCTGTCTATCTGTGTTTGGTTTCCCGCCGTTGTTGCAGTTATGCCGCGTTCTTCCTCCTTCTACGTGTGGCAGCAGCGATGAGTATCGATATTGCACAGTGTACCGTCTTGTGCATATAGTTTCCGGCTAGGGGGTCTGCGGGCAGTCGGTCGGTTGGTGCAGACCAGGGAGGATATCTCCGTGCGGTGCAGTCGGCTGGGTCCTCTGGCGCGGTCCCTGCACAGTGTTGGAGCGTGTCTGGAGCTGTCCGACCGCTGCAAGCTTAGTGACTCACCGACCGAGGACGTCAAAGTTGAGTGGTGTGTTAAGTACCCAAGCCACGTCCGTTCATGTTGTGTCATTCCTTTCGGTGGTCCACTGTTGGGGAGCTTTTCCTGTGAGCAACACCGAGTGTTGTGGTGAAATCGAGTCGCCTTGCAGTGGCATTAACTATATTGGTTCACTACAATTCCAGTGTACTAGCGGAATTTTATGCTTTGTGGCCGTTAGTGTTCAGGTTACCTATCCTGGCCACTGACGTAAATTCAGGCAGTGTTCCTTAACTATATTACCTTATTTCAAATTCAAGTGTACCAGCGGAAGTCTGCCTTGTGGCCATTAGTGTTCCAGTTACCTGCCCTGGCCACTAACATAATTTCAGGCAGCGTTCTTTCCTCACCTGTTGTCGCTGTCCAACAGCTTAATACATATTTCATCGTGGACAATTACGTCCGTAAGAGTTTGTTCTTTGAGTTTTTATGTACCAATTGGTCGTTTGGTCGGTCGGTCTGTGACTGTCTCTTGGTTGGGTTACCGACGGATCAAGTGTAGTTGGGCCCACCTAAGTGAACGTTTATGTTCTGCGGGCACCCCCCCCCCCCTCTTAGGCGTCTGAGTGCCGTTGTCTGTAGCGTTCTTTTCATGGGTGTTTAATGGTCTGGAGGTGATCTATTATAGCCAATGTTTTGAAATTTTTTTATTGTGTTTTATATAAATCAATTTATGTAAATCAGTTGTGGGCCTTCAGCCGCTTAAAGACTTATTCTCAATTTGAAATTTAATTGTGGCCTTCAGCCTAGCTGTGATATATACATATATATTTGAATTATTTTATTTGCAATTTTAACTGCGTGTCTTCAGTCACTTGAAATTTATCTTATTGATTTTTAAGATTTCTTGTTTGGAGGCCTTCAGCCGTGAAAGAATTGCATTTTGGAAACTCGTAATTGTAAAGGTTCGGCTATGTGCCGTTTGGGTTTAAAGGTGTTATTAAATTACAATAAATTACAGTTTTGAGTGAAATGGAGCGACACCTTATTTAGTCCTTTCCACAACCCCAATCACCTGTTCTGCCCAGAGGGTTTAGCGGGTGTATAAGGCAGTGCAGAACTAACTGCGCGATAGTGGCTTCTGGTTAGCAAGAGAAGAAGGAAAGTGTATATATAAACTTGTGCTCCAAACATTCTACTTCGAGATAATAGCCTTTCGAACAATTGTGACGTTTTATTGTGAATGAGGAAAATAGAAAGCGTGCCCGTGAGGTTGGGATGTGGTGTTGATATCCGGTTTGACTAATACTGCTGTAGTTGCTTTGGCTGTCATCCAAAACACAGCTTCAATGATCGACTGACTTGATTTGCGTTGCCCACTTATGAGACTGGCACGAAGTACGAATTTCCATAAGGTGCACGTTGACCAGGTAACGGCATTGCAAGAGCTGTATGCCAAATCTACAGAAGCAACTTCCTCTCCGAAGGGGAAAGAGTATCGTGTGCAGGAAAGAAATACGAAAATAGCCACCCTAACGTATTAGGTTGGTGCTGAAGTTCGTAGTGTTTCTGTTTTGTGTGTTGGTATTCGGGCAGCTACGGGTTTATTTATCGATTGTCGTTTTTTATTTGTAGTTCGCCGTTGCTACTTGGGTTTACATTTGTCATTTGGAGATAGTGAGTGGAGCTGTATATGCTACAAAATGGGGTGCCGACTGGAGAAATCGGAACATTCAGTAGAGGGGTGACAGCAGCGGAGGCAGCCAGAAGCATTTGCGCCCTGTTTGGGGATTATGCCCTTGGACAGAGCACGGCAAGAAAAGGTTTTCTCTTTTTAAGGAGGATCGTTTTGGCATTAGTGACTCTCCACGTTCAGGAAGACCTTCGGTGTTTGATGAAGATCGTGTAAAGGCATTAAACAGGAAGGATCGTTTTGGCATTAGTGACTCTCTACGTTCAGGAAGACCTTCGGTGTTAGATGAAGATCGTGTAAAGGCATTAAACAAGAAGGATCCACGTCAGTGTACTTGAGATCTGGCAAATGTAATGAACTGTGATTATTTCAATACCGTGAGACGTTTGAATGCAGTGGGAAATGTTCAAAAATCGATGTATGGGTACCGCACGCTCCAAACCAAAAATCACAGAAATCAGTGGGTGACTAGCTGTGAATCTGTGCTTCCTTGTAATCAATTGGCTCGTGAACGACACCGATCATTCCTGTCCTCTATCACTACTGGTGACGAGAAACGATCTCTCTATGCCAATATAAGGAGTATAAAGGAATGGTTGAAGCCAAACAACGCAGCAACACCCCCTACAAAGACCTGCGTGCATCCACAAAACATAATGTTATGTACCAGGAGGATTAACGACGGTGTGGTGTGCTACGAATTGCTCCCCCGAGGTGTAATCATCACTGCTGACATTTATTTTCAACTGAGACGTCTTGCAGACGCAGCCCGAGAAGAACGACCAGGGAGACTGCGTGATTCTACTTCACGGTAACGCCCGCCCGTATTCTGCTAGACTGACAAGAAAACGCTATATAGGAGTTGTGTTGGGTTCGAAAATGGCTCTGAGCACTATGGGAACATCTGAGGTCATCAGTCCCCTAGAACTTAGTACTACTTAAACCTAACTAACCTACGGACACGACACACATCCATGCCCGAGGCAGGATTTGAACCTGCGACCGTAGTGGTCGCGCGGTTCCGACATAAGCGCCTAGAACCGCTCGGCCACACCGGCCGGCAGTTGTGTTGGGAAGTCATTCCGCACCCACCTTCTTCATCTCATCTTGCGCCCTCAGATTTTCACCTTTCCCGCTCTCTATCGAACAACCATCAAGGAACTTCCTATCCGGATGAAAACGCGCTCCGAATATGGTTCGATGACTTCTTCGCCCCAAAACCACGTGGTTTCTACAGACGCGGATCCGAGCGTTGGGAGACCGTTGTAAATAGCAACGGAGAGTATGTTATTGAAGACTAAGGACACTGCTATGTGTATCTGTTGTGTTTATTAACCAATAACCTAATAAAATATCTGCCGGCCGCTGTGGTCGAGCGGTTCTAGGCCCTACAGTCTGGAACCGTGCGACCGCTATGATCGCAGGTTCGAATCCTGCCTCGGGCATGGATGTGTGTGATGTCCTTAGGTTAGTTAGGTTTAACTAGTTCTAAGTTCTAGGCGACTGATGACCTCAGAAGTTAAGTCCTATAGTGCTCAGAGCCATTTTTTAATAAAATATCTCATCTCCCCCAGTCTTCCCTTACAACAACACTAATCGTTGGGCACTATGGGGAGGAGCCACGGAATCGGAAGATGAGTTCGCTGGCACTGTAGGCCACCGGCTGGTATTTAAGGAAATAGACCGTGATAGGGCAGGCTAACCGCAGCAGATGTAATCAAGGGGCGCTTTCGCGTTCTTCCTGAAACAACGGCACAGGGAGATTATGTCAAGAGACAACAGCACGGCGGTGCAGTTAATTAACGTCTGCATTGCGACCGCCTACGGACCAGACGGCGGTTCTAATACGCTGACCTTTACAGCATGCGGATCTGCAGCTAGCAGATGGTCGGAAACCGCTCCGCGCGCGCTGACAGCCGTACCACACCGGCTGCCGGCGGATGTACAGCAACTAAAACGGCTTAACACCGGAGTATCATTCTTGTCGATAATACCTTTATACTTAACAAGACTGTATAATGGTTAATCAGTAGCTAAGAGATTCTATTAGCTTGCTTCGAAGTGGTACTTTTACGTTAACACCGAACATAGATTTTACTTTGTAGCGATGTACTGAAAAGATGCATATAGTGTCCCATTTACCTCAACTTAGGATCTCCACTGCTAGGTGGCTTATCGGGCATTAACCCTTTAATGCATAGTGTTCAAATGTTCAAATGTGTGTGAAATCTCATAGGACTTAACTGCTAAGGTCATCAGTCCCTAAGCTTACACACTACTTAACCTAATTTATCCTAAGGACAAACACACACACCCATGCCCGCGGGAGGACTCGAACCTCCGCCGGGACCAGCCGCACAGACCATGACTGCAGCGCCCCACCGGCCGTTGTGACCGAGCGGTTCTAGGCGCTACAGTCTGGAGGCGCGCGACCGCTACGGTCGCAGGTTCGAATCCTGCCTCGGGCATGGATGTGTGTGATGTCCTTAGGTTAGTTAGGTTTAAGTAGTTCTAAGTGCTAGGGGACTGATGACCACAGCAGTTAAGTCCCATAGTGCTCAGAGCCATTTGAACCATTTTGCAGCGCCCGAGACCGCTCGGCTAATCCCGCGCGGCAATGCATAGTGTAGCTCATCAGCTACAGACTTCATTTCTTCGATGGATCCTATACTGAGCAACATTTTGTAACAAATTCGTTATGTAGTTAATTGTATACACTCTACTGTAGCTGCTAAGCTGCTAGTAGTTCTTATAGCGATCGTAAATGGCAGGATGAACTGAACCAATTCGACAATCAGCTGTGTGGATATACTGCCGCGCGTGTGTTTTGGCGTAAAGTAGAGACTTTCTTTGGTGTTTGTGCACTGATTTGTGGGTTTGAAAATTACTTTTTTATTTTGAAAACGTAAGTAGATATGGTGTAGGCAGTTAATTCGAGTGTCTTTACGATAGCTTTGAAATTAGGTCTTTTTTTGTGTTTGTAGCGAATGTCAACAATAATGCTTTGTTAATCTAATGAAAACAACTTTCAATATTTTTTTTGTAATGTAGGCAATATAAACTAAACGTGGTAATCTTTACAGCTTGAAATAAAACATCATGCATTTAAGCATTAAATTCCATGCAGCATACTGGATCAGCTGGCAGATTCTCAACTTCCTTCCACTCCATATCCATGCATTGGAGATCCTTCGCAAAAGTTCGTTTGCAGGTATTACGAAATCTTTCTCGACTTCTGTATCCATATTTCTACGCTTCCGTACCTCAATCGCTGCAAACGGAACCCTGATAGGAACACTTTGCCGTCTCTCTCTCTGCCTATCTGTCTGTCTGTAATAAACCATTTTACTCACAAACGGACAGAAGTATCAACTTGAAGTTTATGTAACATACTAGATTCTACGGCCCTTTCACGGTGTAAGAAATTGAAGCTCCTCAATCAATGCTATCAACAGACAGGACCATTTATAACCCATATTTTGATACTCACGAACCCACTCATCGAAACTTATTATGTAGTTCCCGTTGACCTCGAATTAGAAGATTTGACAAGAAGCAAAGTTTCACAGTAGCCAACGGCCTTGCCACAGTGGTAACACCGGTTCCCGTCAGATCACCGAAGTTAAGCGCTGTCGGGCTGGGCTAGCACTTGTATGGGTGACCATCCGGTCTGCCTAGCGCTGTTCGCAAGCGGGGGACACTCAGCCCTTGCGAGGCAAATTGAGCAGCTACTTGATTCAGAAGCAACGGCTCCGGTCTCGGAAACTCACTGACAGCCGGGAGAGCGGTGTGCTGACCACATGCCCCCCCCCCCATATCAGTATCCAGTGACGCCTGTGATCTGAGGATGACACGGCGGCCGGTCGGTACCGTTGGGCCTTCGTGGCCTGTTCGGGAGGAGTTCAGTTCAAGGTTTCACAGTACAACTGAACGAAAAACTCCTAATTTTTTTTATTTGTAACTATCTCACACAAAACATTTTTTTGTTATTTGCTATAAGACTGTTTGTTCGTTCGTCTGTTAAGATTCTTATTATCAGGGACGGGTAGACGTATCAAATCGAAATTTCTGTCACATACTAACGTCTACCGTACCTAGGTGCTATATAAAACGTTAAGCTTCTAAGTCAATGAAATTAAAAGATACTGCCATTTATGTCACATATTTTGAGCCTCGCAAACTCACTCATTACAGCCTATACGCTACTTCCTGTTGATCTAGAATCATGAAATTTGGCACAAAGCAAGGTTTCACAGTTCAAGTAAAGGAAACGACCAGTTCACTGCTAATAATTTTCCATAACGTGGGGCCACAGTCATAATATATATCCTTAAATTCAGTACCGCCATTACATTGTTGTTTATTTGCAGTGTTATATTTACACTTACACAATCATGATTTCGGCTTCAAAGTGCCATTATCAAGTGTTTTAAGTGTTATACAGTGCCTGAGTATTTAAAATACACTATTAAACACATTGTCTAAGGGTCGATGGTATACTTAGCGATGAAACAAAGCAGTAGGCTTTACCAGAAACATCGACCCTTAGACAATGTGTCTACTAGTGAATTTTAAATACGACAGTATGCTATCTTACGCACTGTATAATACTTAAAACACGTGATAATGGCACTTTGAAACCGAAATCATGATTGTGTGAGTGTAAATGTAACACTGCAAATAAACAACAGTCAAATTCTGCTATCTAAACAACATTTTCTTGATACGTTTTTTTTGTTTTGTTTCTGGTCGAAAATATATTTTAAGTTGTCATGAGAAATAGGACACCCTGTATACAAATTTGTTCTGTTTTGGCACCTTAGCAGAGCTCGAAGGGGATAACAAGGCCAGAGAACTAATCTCTCAGATCATTACAAACACAACACTAAAAGTAAAATTCCTTGGTGAAATCTCTGAACACTTTGATACACATATACGTGTTCTATTAGGAGACAGTTTTTCTCCACTGCTGTTTGACTTAGTGCTAGACGAAGTTACAAGCGAATAGGAACAAGGCGTAAAAGGCATAAACATTGGAAATTCTGTATGAAATCCATGTTAAATGTGTAGCCTTTCCTGATGATTTAGCATTGATGACAAAGATTAAAGAACAAATAAAATTTTCCTTTGGAAACCGCACAAGCAGGCCTCCTTATGAAGGGTGGTCCATTGATCGTGAGCGGGCCAAATATCTCACGAAATAAGCGTCAAACGAAAAAATAACAAAGTACGAAACTCGTCTAGCTTGAAGGGAGAAACCAGATGGCGCTATGGTTGGCCCGCTAGATGGCGCTGCCATAGGTCAAACGGATATCAACTGCGTTTTTAAAAATAGGAACCCACATTTTTTATTACATATTCGTGTAGTACGTAAAGAAATATGAGTGTTTTAGTTGGACCAATTTTTCGCTTTGTGATAGATGGCGCTGTAATAGTCACAAACATATGGCTCACAATTTTAGACGAACAACTGGTAACAGGTAGGTTTTTCACATTAAAATACAGAACATAGGTATGTTTGAACTTTTTACTTCGGTTGTTCCAATGTGAAACATGTACCTTTGTGAACTTATTATTTCTGAAAACGCATGCTGTTACAGCGTGATTACTTGTAAATACCACATTAATGGAATAAATGCTCAAAATGATGTCCGTCAACCTCAATGCATTTGGCAATACGTGTAACGACATTCCTCTCAACAGCGAGTAGTTCGTTTTCCGTAATGTTCGCACATGCATTGACAACGCGCCGACACATGTTGTCAGGCGTTGTCGGTGGATCACGATAGCAAATATCCTTCAACTTTCGCCACAGAAAAAAATCCGGAGACGTCAGGTCCGGTGAACGTGCGGGCCATGGTATGGTGATGGTGCTTCGACGACCAATCCCCTGTCATGAAATATGCTATTCAATACGGCTTCAACAGCACGCGAGCTATGTGCCGGACATCCATCATCTTGGAAGTACATCGCCATTCTGTCATGAAGTGAAACATCTTGTAATAACATCGGTAGAACATTAGGTAGGAAATCAGCATACATTGCACCATTTAGATTGCCATCGATAAAATGGGGGCCAATTGTCCTTCCTCCCATAATGCTGCACCATACATTAACCCGCCAAGGTCGCTGATGTTTCACTTGTCGCACCCATCGTGGATTTTCCGTTGCCCAATAGTGGATATTATGCCAGTTTACGTTACCGCTGTTGGTGAATGACGCTTCGTCGCTAAATAGAACGCGTGCAAAAAATCTGAGATCGTCCTGTAATTTCTCTTGTGTCCAGTGGCAGAACTGTACACGACGTTCAAAGTCGTCGCCATGCAATTCCTGGTGCTTAGAAATATGGTACGGGTGCAATCGATGTTGATGTAGCATTCTCAACACCGACGTTTTTGAGATTCCCGACTCTCGCGCAATTTGTCTGCTACTGATGTGCGGATTAGCGGCGACAGTAGCTAAAACACCTACTTGGGCATCTTCATTTGTTGCAGGTCGTGGTTGACGTTTCACATGTGGCTGAACATCTCCTGTTTCCATAAGTAACGTAACTATCCGGCGAACGGTCCGGACACATGGATGATGTCGTCCAGTATACCGAGCAGCATACATGGCATACGCTCGTTGGGCATTTTGGTCACAATAGCCATACATCAACACGATATCGACCTTTTCTGCAATTGGTAAACGGTCCATTTTTACACGGGTAATGTATCACGAAGCAAATACCGTCCGCACTGGCGGAATGTTACGTGATACCACGTACTTATACGTTTTTGACTATTACAGCGCCATCTATCACAAAGAGAAAAAAGTGGTCCAACTAAAACATGCAAATTTCTTTACGTACTACACGCATAAGTAATAAAAAATGGGGGTTCCTATTTTTAAAAACGCAGTTGATAACCGTTTGACCTATGGCAGCGCCATCTAGCGGGCCAACCATAGCGCCATCTGGTTCCCCCCTTCCAGACAAGTTTCGATCTTCGTAGTTTGTTCGTTCGATGCGTATTCCTTGAGATATTTGGCCAGGTCACTATCGATGGACCACCCTGTATAATGAGAAAACCCATTCAATGGAAAATCTGCACCAAAACAGCTAGAAAGTTCCACTTACGACGGGCTATAGGACGATTTTACAGTTTTCAAATATCTTGGGAAAATGGTATTCTCATAAGAGTTGGAGAGCAAGGCCAGATCCAGAAAATGGCATTAAAGGTCAGATGGCATTTAGAGACACATGGAACTACTATAAGAAAGAAATGTGATATCACGCAGTGTGAAACAGCAACATTCCACGACAGATCTTTTACGGGAAGCAGAGGTAATAATTGTTGGACTGCGCTCATGAGTTGCAGAAATTGAAGTAGACAAGCGGAAAACTCAAAGGACGTGGCCTCGTACAAAAGAATGGAATTCGTATGAAGAGGAGAACACCTGACCTCTACAGATAAGCAGATAAGTTCACTAACACCATGGACAGATGATTACAAGAAACCAGGGAAGATTTACGGGGCATCGACACCACAGGCATGAACATAAGAAAACGTGCAGCATTGCGAACACTAGCAATGAAACACAGATTAATGGAAAAGCTTAAAAATGAGATTGGTAAGAAAAGTTTCAAGGAACAAAAGAAAATAAAACGTAGTGAAGTAAGGACTATAAGACCACAGATATCGTCAATCCAGCTACTAAGTTTAAATGCGATCTGCAAGTGGGCAAAACGAAAAATAAATCTGTATTAACTTATAGGGTGTTAGGAGTATATTGGCGACTGAGAACACTGTACTGAAAGACATTACATTAGTATTTACTTCATTTGCAGGTTAATAATTATAGCTATTAGGAGTAGTATGTTTTTAGGGTGGTTAGTTACCTCCAAGTACATGTGACAAGTGCAAGCGCTAAGTTTATTTTCCCCTGGGCAGCGGGCCAGGTACTGAAGTGAGGATGCATGGATCCCAAGCAGTTAGTCTATAACGACAGGCGTAGTCCACTTTGTGACACAGTTACGACCATGCAGAAAATATCAGGTAGTAAATTATGTGACGTGTTTGCAGGAAGATTGTTAAATAGAGAGAAAAAACAAATAATATACTGAAGTAGGCACATATTAAAGTACCAATGAGCACAATATCTGCACTTATTGCCTAACGCCACCTATAAGGTCCATTAAAGTTGGGGGTGTATTACACTGCCTTATAGTAATGAATTTCAAGCACAAATATGATCACTTTAAAGCATCATTCCTTACTATCCCTTCATAATGTCCTCTCCCCCCTCTCCCACAACCATACCTCTTTCTGAACATAGGAGCTGTGATTAATGGGAATTTTTGTTTTTCTTAAGGAATTTTTATTTACTCACCAACATCAACTTCGTCACCTTAGTAATCCCCTTCACGTATAATACACTTGTGCCAGTGCATTGTCCAATCTTTGGAAGCACTTCTGGAAGTCACTTTTAGTTGTGGTGTTCAGCTCCTTCAGCGATTCCGATTTTATCGATCAATAGTGGCAAAACGACGTCCTTTCATGGTTCTCTTCAGCCCCAGGAATAGAAAGAAGTCACAGGGGACCATGCCCGGAAAATACGGTGGCTGAGGCAACATAACGGTTTGATTTTTTTTCCCAAAAAATCACGAACAAGCATTGAGGTGTGAGTGAGAGTATTATCGTGATATAACTGCCACGAGTGGTTTTGCCAGAATTCTGGCCGTTTTCTTCGGACTGCTTCACGCAAACGGCGCATAACTTCCAGGTGGTATTCCTTATTGACCGTACGACCAAAACGCAGGAACTCGTGACTATCCCACTGTAATCGAAAAAAGCAGTGAGAAGAACCTTCACATTCTCTTCAGGCAATTTCTATTGGGACAGTTGGCCCTTGGTTTCGACGTCATACTCATAAACCCTTGTTTCATTACCTGTTATGACGTTCTTTAGAAGTTCTATCTTTGTCGACTTTATCCAGCAGTTCCTGAACGATGACCACGCGACGTCGTTTTTGGTCGAAATTCAAGAAACTTTGCTGTTACACGTTTCATCACGAAAACATCTAAAAAAATTGCTTGGCATGAGCCAAAGGATATACCATCATCAGAAACCTCTCTGATGCTAAATCGGCAGTTTCCTAGAATCACTGTCGTCATTAACTGATGTGCTAGCGCTTCCAGGATGGTCATCGTCTTCAAAGTCTTCTCGAACCCCTTTCGAACGTTTGCATCACTCGTAAACTCTTGTCTTACCTATACCAGATTCGCCAAAAGCTATAGGTTGGTTGGTTGGTTTTGGGGAAGGAGACCAGACAGCGTGGTCATAGGTCTCATCGGATTAGGGAAGGATGGGGAAGGAAGTCGGCCGTGCCCTTTCAGAGGAACCATCCCGGCATTTGCCTGGAGTGATTTAGGGAAATCACGGAAAACCTAAATCAGGATGGCCGGACGCGGGATTGAACCGTCGTCCTCCCGAATGCGAGTCCAGTGTCTTACCACTGCGCCACCTCGCTCGCTGCCAAAAGCTATAGTCAACTCGTAGTAGATTTGCCAAAAGCCCCATTCAACATTTAGAACACGCTTCCACACGTTATTCCATTTTCCAAGCAAAATTAAATGCAAATTCTTTGACCCATCTTCTCCGAAAGTAAAAATTCGCCGAGCTCTCGAAAACATGTATAACCTTTTCGATTGTCAACAATAAACTAAATACTCAAAACAACAGAAAATGCAAACATAGATCAGGAACATGTGTACCAACAAGATAAAAAATTTGAAAATAGGATGTATACGACCCGCAAGTTACAAATTACCGCTACTTTTTGGTCTCACCTTGTTCACGTGGACTACTCGCAAACCGTCCGCAGTACTGTATATAATGTTTCACTTATTCTTAAATAACTATATCATTCAGCCACTTACCCATATTTATAATAATGTCACAGTAAGAGGAAGAATGGAGGGACATCAGAGACAAAACACAAACATCTGGGACATGTTCTCTTCAAAGAAGCCATCACGACATTTGCCGTAACAACTTTTTTTTCCATTACGTTTAAGATTCAGTGGGCTCATGCAAGCCAGAGCTACCTGGTCATGGAACGATTCAGTACATAGTCTACAGCTCGCTGATGGAAAAATTCATAACAATATACAAATAAAGAATTAATAAAACAAGAAAAAATCTGTGAGACCATATGAGAAAAAATAACACATTACAGAGAAAAGTTTTGAACTGCTGCGACGAATTACTGTACAGAATAGAAAGAATATGCAGAAAGAAAAATTTTTCAAAATTGTTTTGTAATACTTACGTGATTGTAAAAAGTACGCCAAGCTTGTACGTGAATGAATGTAAAAGGAATACTATAGTAAAATCGGGTTATTCTCTTTTGAAAATACAAGCTTTGTAGTCCTGTTGTTGTGGTCTTCAGTCCAGAGAGTGGTTTGATGCAGCTCTCCATGCTACTCTATCCTGTGCAAGCTTCTTCATCTCACAGTACCTACTGCAACCTACATCCTTCTGAATCTGCTTAGTGTATTCATCTCTTGGTCTCCCCCTACGATTTTTACCCTCCACGCTGCCCTCCAATACTAAATTGGTGATCCCTTGATGCCTCAGAACATGTCCTACCAACCGATCCCTTCTTCTGGTCAAGTTGTGCCACAAACTCCTCTTCTCCCCAATCCTATTCAGTACCTCCTCATTAGTTATGTGATCTACCCATCTAATCTTCAGCATTCTTCTGTAGCACCACATTTCGAAAACTTCTATTCTCTTCTTGCCCAAACTATTTACCGTCCATGTTTCACTTCCATACATGGCTACACTCCATACAAATACTTTCAGAAATGACTTCCTGACACTTAAATCTATACTCGATGTTAACAAATTTCTCTTTTTCAGAAACGCTTTCCTTGCCATTGCCAGTCTACATTTTATATCCTCTCTACTTCGACCATCATCAGTTATATTGCTCCCCAAATAGCAAAACTCCTTTACTACTTTAAGTGTCTCATTTCCTAATCTAATTCCCTTAGCATCACCCGACTTAATTCGACTACATTCCATTATCCTAGTTTTGCTTTTGTTGATGTTCATCTTATATCCTCCTTTGAAGACACTGTCAATTCCGCTCAACTGCTCTTCCAAGTCCTTTGCTGTGTGTCATCGGTGAACCTCAATGCTTGCTCAATATACAGATTGAATAACATCGGGGATAGGCTACAACCCTGTCTCAGGCCCTTCCCAACCACTGCTTCCCTTTCATGGCCCCTGCCACCTTCAGAATTTGAAAGAGAGTATTCCAGTGAACATTGTCAAAAGCTTTCTCTAAGTCTACAAACACTAGAAACGTAGGTTTGTCTTTACTTAATCTATTTTCTAAGATGTAGGGCCAGTATTGCCTCACGTGTTCCAACATTTCTTTGTAGTCCTATGTGTAAGCTAAAATCTGCCACTACTTTATATCTTCACCCATGTAGAAGATACAGTCTTCCCAAGTAGGATGAATCTTTTGAAACATCCTGTATTACTTACCTATACTGGAACATACAAACTTTAATCTATGTCAGAAAACACACAATCTTACGAATACATCATCTTTCGTGCCGCCTGGCTCTATCACCCTAAGTAGCCATGGCATTCTATACTCGTTTATCTGTTGAAGACAGGGATCAATCAAGTACTTTTTTTTAAAAACAATCTTCCATTAACCCACGGCATACCATAACACATTATTTATTACAAACCCGCTGCTAAGAGAAGCACACCTCACTGGATCACGCTGTCAGGTGTTGGGCACACAGAGGCTAGACTAATTGCAGCCAAGTAGCAAAATGTGTTCTGGTTATGCTTTTGTGGACTGTTCAGGACGGTTTCGGCTTTCTGTACTCACCCCAGAGGTCAAGGGAATTGAAAAAATCTGGATCGTTCCATCAGAACGTTAAGGAATAGGTGTACCAGTGTAACGAACTTTGGAAACGGAGTGCCGTGAAGAGGAGTGTATTCTTCCGCGGCATTTTTGAAGAAAGTATACGACTGAAGTGACTTCACGCACGCTTGTAAGAAAAAAGATTGGCTTGGTTGGACTCAAATTGTAGGCGTCCCATCACCGGCACGTGTCTAGTTTCTCACCGCTCACTCATCCCGCATTGTTCTTATGCCGATCGGAGAGTGTGGACTTTCAAACGCCATGGGAACCTCCACGGACCTTCGGAACAAATGAATGACTTCCTCTCCTACCGCATCACTCAGCTCTCTCTCTCTCTCTCTCTGAGTGAGTCGCCTCAAGGGCATCCGATGTCTCTGAATAAATGAATAACAACGCGTATCAGCTGCATCGGCGACGGTCTTGCAGTCTAAAGGAAGTCAGTTTTCTACTGTCCGCAGTTACACAGACGAAGTGACAAAAAGCAAAGGTGAATTTTTCAGTCAAATTTATCTCGATTCGTGGAAAAATTTTTGGTTACACTTGGGATGACTATTCCATTTTTCATATATTTTGAAACCGGGCGAGGCGTCGAAGTGCTAAGATACTGGATTCGCATTCAGGAAGACAGAAGTCCCGTACATACATTCAGTTTTAAGTATTTCGTATCTCTAAGCAGTTTAAGACAAATGCCATAATAGTCACGTTGAACAGGACTTTATTACAGCGTCCAATCCGAGCTTATCTCTAGTAACTTCGTCGTCAGCGTGAGGTTAAACCATAACCTTTCTTCCTTGTATCCACACGTTTTGGGAAGGATGTGCTTTGTAATGAGTTAGATCGTGTATCAGACACTACAGTACTGAATGTTGGCAGAAATACACATCAGAATACTGTATTTCATATTTACACTTACCGTATTTTATAATGTCCAATTTATATTCTCGCGGACTGATACACGAAAGAGAAAGTTTCTAACATACAGTACGCACAACCAAGTTTTCAAACCTGCATATCTGCAAAAAATACAGTGATATGCAAAACTTCAGGATGAAAGTAGCTTTCTTAAGATGGGTCACTGCCATGTAATATTGGTCGATGAAACTTGAACCATGTAACGGGACATCCTCTTCTAGCACTACTTTTCCTCAACAGTAGTTGTCGATACTATTATGGACAGGTTAATATTATCTCCCCCCCGCCCCCCCCCCCCCCATGAACCATGGACCTTGCCGTTGGTGGGGAGGCTTGCGTGCCTCAGCGGTACAGATGGCCGTACCGTAGGTGCAACCACAACGGAGGGGTATCTGTTGAGAGGCCAGACAAACGTGTGGTTCCTGAAGAGGGGCAGCAGCCTTTTCAGTAGTTGCAAGGGCAACAGTCTGGATGATTGACTGATCTGCCCTTGTAACAATAACCAAAACGGCCTTGCTGTGCTGGTACTGCGAACGGCTGAAAGCAAGGGGAAACTACGGCCGTAATTTTTCCCGAGGGCATGCAGCTTTACTGTATGATTAAATGATGATGGCGTCCTCTTGGGTAAAATACTCCGGAGGTAAAATAGTCCCCCATTCGGATATCCGGGCGGGGACTACTCAAGAGGACATCGTTATCAGGAGAAAGAAAACTGGCGTTCTACGGATCGGAGCGTGGAATGTCAGGTCCCTTAATCGGGCAGGTACGTTAGAAAATTTGAAAAGGGAAATGGATAGGTTAAAGTTAGATATAGTGGGAATTAGTGAAGTTCGGTGGCAGGAGGAACAAGACTTTTGGCCAGGTGAATACAGGGTTATAAATACAAAATCAAATAGGGGTAATGCAGGAGTAGGTTTAATAATGAATAAAAAAATAGGAGTGCGGATAAGCTACTACAAACAGCATAGTGAACGCATAGACACGAAGCCCACGCCTACTACAGTAGTACAAGTTTATATGCCAACTAGCTCTGCAGATAATGAAGAAGTTGATGAAATGTTTGGTGAGATAAAAGAAATTGTTCGGGTAGTGAAGGGAGATGAAAATTTAATAGTCATGGGTGACTGGAATTCGAGTGTAGGAAAAGGGAGAGAAGGAAACGTAGTAGGTGAATATGGATTGGGGCTAAGAAATGAAAGAGGAAGCCGCCTGGTAGAATTTTGCACAGAGCACAACTTAATCATAGCTAACACTTGGTTTAAGAATCATGATAGAAGGTTGTATACATGGAAGAACCCTGGAGATACTAAAAGGTATCAGATAGATTGTATAATGGTAAGACAGAGATTTAGGAACCAGGTTTTAAATTTTAAGACATTTCCAGGGGCAGATGTGGACTCTGACCACAATCTATTGGTTATGACCTGTAGATTAAAACTGAAGAAACTGCAAAAAGGTGGGAATTTAAGGAGATGGGACCTGGATAAACTGAAAGAACCAGAGGTTGTACAGAGTTTCAGGGAGAGCATAACGGAACAATTGACAGGAATGGGGGAAAGAAATACAGTAGAAGAAGAATGGGTAGCTTTGAGGGATGAAGTAGTGAAGGCAGCAGAGGATCAAGTATGTAAAAAAGACGAGGGCTAGTAGAAATCCTTGGGTAACTGAAGAAATATTGAATTTAATTGATGAAAGGAGAAAATATAAAAATGCAGTAAATGAAGCAGGCAAAAAGGAATACAAACGTCTCAAAAATGAGATCGACAGGAAGTGCAAAATGGCTAAGCAGGGATGGCTAGAAGACAAATGTAAGGATGTAGAAGCTTATCTCACTAGGGGTAAGATAGATACGGCCTACAGGAAAATTAAAGAGACCTTTGGAGATAAGAGAACCACTTGTATGAACATCAAGAGCTCAGATGGAAACCCAGTTCTAAGCAAAGAAGGGAAAGCAGAAAGGTGGAAGGAGTAAATAGAGGGTCTATACAAGGGCGATGTACTTGAGGACAATATTATGGAAATGGAAGAGGATGTAGATGAAGATGAAATGGGAGATACGAAACTGCGTGAAGAGTTTGACAGAGCACTGAAAGACCTGAGTCGAAACAAGGCCCCCGGAGTAGACAACATTCCATTGGAACTACTGACGGCCTTGGGAGAGCCAGTCCTGACAAAACTCTACCATCTGGTGAGCAAGATGTATGAAACAGGCGAAATACCCTCAGACTTCAAGAAGAATATAATAATTCCAATCCCAAAGAAAGCAGGTGTTGACAGATGTGAGAATTACCGAACAATCAGTTTAATAAGCCACAGCTGCAAAATACTAACACGAATTCTTTATAGACGAATGGAAAAACTAGTAGAAGCCGACCTCGGGGAAGATCGGTTTGGATTCCGTAGAAATACTGAAACACGTGAGGCAATACTGACCTTACGACGTATCTTAGAAGAAAGATTAAGAAAAGGCAAACCTACGTTTCTAGCATTTGTAGAATTAGAGAAAGCTTTAGACAATGTTGACTGGAATACTAATTCTGAAGGTGGCAGGGGTAAAATACAGGGAGCGAAAGGCTATTTACAATTTGTACAGAAACCAGATGGCAATTATAAGAGTCGAGGGACATGAAAGGGAAGCAGTGGTTGGAAAGGGAGTGAGACAGGGTTGTAGCCTCTCCCCGATGTTATTCAATCTGTATATTGAGCAAACAGTGAAGGAAACAAAAGAAAATTCGGAGTAGATATTAAAATCCATGGAGAAGAAATAAAAACTTTGAGGTTCGCCGATGACATTATAATTCTGTCAGAGACAGCAAAGGACTTGGAAGAGCAGTTGAACGGAATGGACAGTGTCTTGAAAGGAGGGAATAAGATGAACATCAACAAAAGCAAAACGAGGATAATGGAATGTAGTCGAATTAAGTCGGGTGATGTTGAGGGTATTAGATTAGGAAATGAGACACTTGAAGTAGTAAAGGAGTTTTGCTATTTGGGGAGCAAAATAACTGATGATGGTCGAAGTAGAGAGGATATAAAATGTAGACTGGCAATGGCAAGGAAAGCGTTTCTGAAGAAGAGAAATTTGTTAACATCGAGTATAGATTTAAGTGTCAGGAAGTCATTTCTGAAAGTATTTGTATGGAGTGTAGCCATGTATGGAAGTGAAACATGGACGGTAAATAGTTTGGGCAAGAAGAGAATAGAAGTTTTCGAAATGTGGTGCTACAGAAGAATGCTGAAGATTAGATGGGTAGATCACATAACTAATGAGGAGGTACTGAATAGGATTGGGGAGAAGAGGAGTTTGTGGCACAACTTGACCAGAAGAAGGGATCGGTTGGTAGGACATGTTCTGAGGCATCAAGGGATCACCAATTTAGTATTGGAGGGCAGCGTGGAGGGTAAAAATCGTAGGGGGAGACCAAGAGATGAATACACTAAGCAGATTCAGAAGGATGTAGGTTGCAGTAGGTACTGTGAGATGAAGAAGCTTGCACAGGATAGAGTAGCATGGAGAGCTGCATCAAACCAGTCTCAGGACTGAAGACCACAACAACAACAATATCATCTCAGTTGCTTTTCTGAAAACTTTCATATAATTTTATCAGTAGCTATATTTCAAACTAAAATTTATGAAAAGGAATTACTTAATAAAATATTTTAGTTTCGATGTCATAACCAATAAGTACACTCAGTAAAATTAGTGGAAAATAAATTTACCTAATAAAATTCTGCAACAACCATCCTCCACTTGCGTGGTTCGATGCGAACGCGTACTGTCATTCATAAAAATGAAGTCAAGACCGAATGCACCACTGAAAACACACAAGGGGAAGGAGTACAGTGCCAGAATAACGTTGACCGACAAATGTACGTGTTCAAAGATCTTGGGGTTTATCTATGGTTATTTCAAAGTTACCGGACTACTACAACAAGCTGGGTTCACAAAAATGCTTGCTGTCCACGCGAATGCGACAGTCGTACAAGGCAAGGCATCTGAATGTGAGTGTTTGGCCCCAGGAGAGAAATTTTGTGCCTGGGACTAAAAATATAGTGCACGAGCTACTTGTAGAAAAAAAAATCTTGCTTGCACCACTGCACATAAAATTGGGCTTAATGAAGCAATTTGTAAAGGCTTTACCACATGACGGACCCTGTTTCAAATACATTTTCAAGAAATTTCCCTTCATCACACAAGAGAAATCGATGGCTGGAATTTTTGTTGGTCCTCAAATAAAAAAATTGATGAAGGATGAAGATTTTGATAAGTCTATGAAGAAGAGAGAAAGGACGCATGGACCACTTTCCGATCTATTTCTGAGAATTTTCTAGGGAATAACAAAGATCCTAATTGCAAGGTCATTGGTGAAAACGTTGCAAGATTTCGAGAAGACGGGACATGAGTATGAAAGTCCACTTTCTACTCTCACAGATCGACTACTTTGCGGAAAATTTGGGACATTATAGTGAAGAGAAGGATGAACGGTTTCAACAAGATGTTACGGAGATACAGAGGTGATACCAGGTGAACTGGAATGCAACTATGATGGCCGACAGCTGTTGGATGTTGAGAAGAGGGACAGTCATCATATACAAGGGTCCGCAAGGTAGTCAAAGAAAAGAAAGTTTAAAAATTAGTGGACCACTGTAGACTTCTTGTTTTTGTACCATTGTAGTCACAAAATAAATTATGGGACTTCTGTAGAATGTTTTTAAATATATTACATTGTAAATGTATTTTATTTTTTAAATGTGTTTTGGTTAATAACTCACCTTGTGCGAAACTTTGTTTGAATATATTCGTGGGCTCAGAAGTCAAAATCAACAGGATATTTCTTCTTATTTTGTGGGAAAACATTTCGCAATAGACAAAACCATAAGTAAAAATCAAATAAACGCAGTCTCGATCGCGTTTTCAGATTTTTATTCATTAGCAACCAGTTTCGACCCTTTCCTTAGACCTTACTTAAACGGATCTCGCTCCGTTTGCCGCCACCTGCAGCCATAAGCGCCTGACGATAGTCTGAAAAATGGCCCGAAACCGGTTGCTAGCGAATAAAATTCTGAAAACGCGATCGAGACCGGTTTTATTTTATTTTTAGTACTTTATACCGATCGCTTCTTTGCTCCAATTACAGAATTCTTTCTAAAATTATAAAAACATAAGTTATTTCTAGAATCAGCATAAAAAATTGATTCAAGAACAGCTACTCTCAACAAAAAACCTTACAAAAAGTTTCGTAATGCAGGGTAGTGTTATTACTGATGAATTATTATTATCTATATATTGATGCATTATCATTTGTGAATGCATGCGGGACACAGAAAATTGATAAATAATTCGAAGAAAATAATAATGTACCAATGTTTTTTTCTGTCATGTCTTTCTCCTTTCCTGTTCTAGTTTTGGAGAAATGTTACCTGCGGAGAGATTCCACACATCACTCAGTTACTGCAGAAGATCTCTGGCGTCTAGATCTGAGATGGCGAAGTGCGCCAACGCAGCAAATCAACCTGCGTGGCTGACAGACAACGAAAGCCGTCTGACGACCTCAGTTCGCAGAACGAGAAGGGGTCGAGGAAGCGGCCGTTCTTGCCGCCGAGGTGAGAAAGTAGACAACTTCCTCCACGCTCGCCTGCCGACAAGAGCTCGAGGTCAAACGGAGGTTACGCTGAAATCTCTTTACTTAATGCTTGTCTCCGGTCACACAAAACGTCAGGTAGGCCTTTCTGAAACAGCACTAGCATGACAAAGGAAGCAACGCTGGATTAAGAATTTTCGAAAGTATGAGAGAAAGGGAAACATCCCTTCGCTAAAGTGAATGTGTAGCACCTGCCCACGGTGAACGTACGAGAACAACTCGCGTTCACCGCAGTAGCAATAGCATGTCTAGCTACCTTGGCAATAACACTGCATCTCGTAAAACCACTGCCGCTCAGTGTTCTTGCACCTCGGAAACTTCTAAGGTCTTTTCTGCTACAACAGTGGCTCTATACTCAATTGTTAGCAGAGCTGGAATTTCAAATACGTTTCTAGCGTCTGACGTAGGAATAAGTAAAGCCGAACATCTCTATCTACAACACGTTTCATTGCTTACTTAGTTTGCATTTTTTTGTGCTGAGACTACTCCGACACGTATCGCAGTTAAGGTATGAGAGGTCACAGAAGAAGTTTTTGCATATTTACACTACATGCCTTGGTGCGTAAGGACTCAGGAAGAAACACTTTGCTACATGGTAAAAGTGAGCAGTGGGGGTATTTTGTGCAGTTCACCAACAGCCAATTCGTGGGGGCCTTTCGATGGAGTTTGGAACTGTACTCACACCAGCACAATACCATTTAAAACTCCAACAGTAGGAAAAAAATGACCGTCATGATTATTGAGAGTGTCTGCCTCTCAGAACGGAATGTAATAGTCGGGCACATAGCCGCATAATCTTGGATCATGTACCGCACCGTATACAATACCTCGGCGGTTAGCGAAGTATTGTAAATGTCAGCGAAGTATTGTAATTTAAACTGAAATGGTTTCTTTCGAGTCACACTTTCTGCGCTACAGAAAATTCCGCCCTTAATAAATAGGATTATGGATGACATACCAGTAAAATGCTTACTGTCGTTCTAGGGCTTTATACGTTTTTCTTTTATCTCGATTAGTTCGTAAACAAATATAAGAAAACGCAGTATTTAGTACTTTGGTAGTATACAACATTCGACTGTTTACGATTACTTTTATTAACAAATATATGTAGCCATATGCACCAAAGCTACGTATACAGGGTGAAGGAAAAGTGCCACACCCGGAGCTCAGCATGCGATTCCTCATCCAAAGACAAAAATCTAGCTAGGAAGATCAGGTTCAAATGGTTCAAATGGCTCTGAGCACTATGGGACTCAACTGCTGAGGTCATTAGTCCCCTACAACTTAGAACTAGTTAAACCTAACTAACGTAAGGACATCACACACATCCATGCCCGAGGCAGGGTTCGAACCTGCGACCGGAGCGGTCTCGCGGTTCCAGACTGCAGCGCGAGAACCGCGCGGCCACTTCGGCCGGCTAGCAAGATCAGATCGGGTGCATTTTGAAAACAAATGGATGAAACCGAGGAGCTGCCGACACTGTCATACTGCGCAGCGCATCAGAATGTACAGAGCAACGTGTAATACGCTACATTGCCATGCCAGCCATCGTAGCTCACTGAGTAGAGTGATGGAACATCGAAATCCCGTCCGCCATATACTTATATATACTTATGGGTCGAATCCTCATCAGATTCCTTTTTTTTTTTATTTTTTAGACGTTGATTCCCCTGTTCTCTTCGTTTATAAGCAAGACATCATTTTGTCACATTACAATAGCCTATCAGATGACAGTGGAATCCATTAAACTGCACGCATGTGTCTACTAACTGCGTAGTGCACAATCGTGACTGGTCCTGCTAAGATCATTTAGTGCGACTTCACAATGGCGTACACAAACGACGAATGCGTCGATATGCTTTTGGTGCTGGATGCACTCGATACCAAGTTGCTGCTGCTGCTGCCGCCGCTGCTCGTGCATATGTTGCACGATATGCTTAATGGCGCCACCGTGATAAGGGGTCTAGTTTAGCAGGGGATACAACCCGTCGGCTTTGAACAATGACGTCATTCCTTAGTCACAGATAGTAATGTCTTCACTTCGAGGCATAGATAATAAATGAGTTCTGTGTTCCGGATAAGCGCTATCGTTGTACATTAAAATAATTATTCATAATGATATTGAGGTAATTTGGAGCATTAGTTTGTTATTGTAGAACAATTTTTAATCTTATTTTCGTTTATAGAAATGGATTTGCCTGTTTGTGGGTATGTAATTTTCGTTACTGTCTGTCTAGACGAGCTTCGGTTATTCCTCGATATTTCCGTGTGGTAAGCTCACTTTTCCATTTGCTTCTTTCACTGTATTTCACAATTTTGACATATTTCACAGTTTTATTCCACCAATATGTGTGTTTTCGTGTTGTGAAGAAGGTAATAGAAATTTCTCAGCTGTCGATCTTCTTTCGTTTCCCAGCACTAGTATCAGTTCGACATTTTCGAATGTTTACTTGCTATATTACAGGCGAAACCCCCGACACAACTAAAATTTGTATCCCGTCCTTCACTTCGCCTTTACACTGACGACACAACTATAATTTGTATCCCGTCCTTCACTTCGCCTTTACACTGACACTATATATGTCAATTGGCGAGCAAGATACAAATGTTGCGTATAGCTATATAGCTCAAGTAACGAATGGGATACTATTAGCGTCCAAGGCAACACGAAAACTGTACCCCATAGTGAAGTACGGGATGCAAATTGTACATGTGTCGTCTTCTTGTCTCCGCCTTTCGTAGCGACACAGCTGAACCTAAGACAGCCATGCATAACACCCATCCACCTCCCCAGGAGTCGGAACTCCCGCACCCATTACAAGATACAGATGCTTCAGTAGCTGATAAGTGTTTTTTGGCTTTTTAAAAACAAATCTCACGAGATAGAATAAACTGATCCTACTTTATTAAGCAATCAATAAAAAAATTAAACTAAAACATAACAGCAAAAGCGAAAGTGGTAAACTGAAAATAGAATAGATTACGAAGACAATACCAAAGTGACCAGGACAAGGCAGAGTGACCCAGAGAATCCCAGAGTGTCCCAGAGAATCCGAGAGTGACCCAGAGAGCATCCCAGAGTGCCCCAGGGAGCTACAACACTAAGAAGAATCGCTTCTCGGCTTTTGACAAGATCAATGTGTAGTTCCCTTTCAACAAGTGAAACACAAAGGTTAAATAAACAATCAAAACATATAAAATGAAACAGGTTGCAAATGTAACGTACGTGTATTTCCACCTATTCGTTACCAGTGTACATATATCGAGGTCAATGGAAGTCTGGTATACATATATTACATACGTAGGTCCTTCTGTCATCAGTAATACTGATATGTATGTAAGAAAAGACTGTTAGTAATAGCGGAGACGAAATAAACAGCACATCTACAATTTGTATCCCGTGTTCCACTTAGGGTTTACTGAAGCGGAGGATACATCGTTCAGGTGAAGAACAGGACACTAATGCTAGTGAAAACGAAGAAATCGACTTACGACAAACTCGTATTCCGGACTGTACTTAAGCAACACACCTCGAATGAGCTTTTAATTTGTATCGGGTGTTTCATTTGCGGTTTAGTGAAGCAGGGGATACATAGTTCAAGCGAACAACAGGACAGCAATGCTAGTTGAAACTAAGAAATCGACTACGCTGAACTTGTATCCCGTACTGCACTTAAGCAATACAGTTCGAAAGACTTTCGAGATACAACTGACATACATGTAACGTGATGTATTCTTTGCTAGTAACATATTTCATTCATTTCTTTCCATTGTATTTTGCGGAGAAATACTAAGATACAAACACGCGATATCGTTAACGTGAAAATACTACTGGCCCTTATATATGTGAAGTAAAGTTTTTCTCTCTGGCATTCCTTTGTTTCTGAACATTCTTCTCAGCTCTTTCATCTTTGTAATACATGCTCTCTGGCGAATTCTGACGTCATTGGTCAAAGCCGACGGGTTGTATCCCCTGCTAAACTAGACCCGTGATAAGAATGTTTTTCGTTGCTTGGAGCAACACCTTCGGGAAACCACTAATCTACATCCACAAGCAATGGACAGGCGTACTGCACAGAGGACGCGATCCTTGAAACAATTCACCAATCACCTCAGCGAAATACCTCTGATATTGCAAGGCAGTTCCAAATATCTCTAGGACTGTTTGTCGAAGTGTTGCACGATGAAGAACTACATGCAAATCATTACACGTTAATTCAACGCTAATTGTTCGAAGAACGCATTCGACGAGTACAGTTTTGTGAATGGTATTTACACCGAGTGAAAATATTTTATAAATAACGCGAAATGGACTGGCGAATCTAGCTTCACTCGTGAAGGTATTTTCAACCTCCACAGCAGCCATTATTGGTCGGAACCCAACCCACATGTTACACGCGGAAATGACTTTCAGGCACGCTTTGGCATAAACCTGTGGGCTGGAGTTGTGGGAGGAGTGTCCTTAGGCCCTTACGTATAGCCGGACTGAATGCGCCCCTCTATCGTACGTTTCTTCATAGGCACCGCCACACTTTGGAATGAATGTGCATGACCATTTAATAGAAGTGTTTCCATGGAAACTGAGTGCTCGTGGGGGTTCAATGTTTTGGCCTCCGCGTTCCGCGTCCGTTAATACTCTAGATTTTTATTTGTGGGGACACTTTAAAGGAACAAAGATGCAGTACCACACCCGTGGATGTACATGCCGCTCCGGCAATGTTGGATGCAGATGTGTTGTGCAGGGTCCAGCAAAGTATGATCCAGCGAGTGGCGAAGTGCTTACAAACGCAAGGTGGTCGCTTTGAACGTCTTCTCTAAAGTGAACGTTGCTCGTACATACACGCACCGGCTCTGTGAAAATAGCCTGCACGTGAAACGTAGAGATCCTAATTACTGCGCGTAACATAATGGGCAATCTACGGGCACTGAATGGCAGCAACAAAAAGGTTTTACAACAATATTCATGAAATGAGATTTGGGATCAAATGGGAATAAGACATAGTCAATTGGTGCGAGCCGTCATTCATCTAAAGCGATTAAGTTTAGCAATGGAAGATCAATATCGATACGGCTACATATGAATTCTAAGTTTATCTCCGCAAACTGTCACAAATCAAGTTCTTTATACTGGTCTGCATAGATCAGGTAAGACGCAACAGCAGCACAGTTCACATCACTTTACATTCACGTTTGGCGAAGAACACAAGTCTTTGCTTGTACAAAATTCCGTTTATTTCAGTCCCACCAGCACAGTAAATGCATACTGCTGCAACGTGTTTCGATCATACGTAAGCTATCTTCAGAAATTAATGCCAAATCTTTGGCTATAAATACTTAATTACTGTTAGAGCACTATAGAAAAAAAAAAAGGCAGCATGATTCGTTGTAAAACGAAGTCAAGCACTAGGAGTTACTGTATGGTGCTAAAGATATCTTGGAAAACGAACCTGTTCGTTATAACCGGATCATTCAACAGCAAAACATTTCAGTGCTTGTTTTAACAGCTCGATTTGGGTCGTGTACTGTCAATTAATGATGCATTTCGTCGCAGTAACAGTTTTTAGGCAGAATATTTGGCAGAAGATCAACAAGATTGTTGCACTTGCACAAACGCAATGGCATGTCGCATTAACTTGTAAGATGCGTTTTAATTATATCACAGACGACGTACCACTCACGTTGCATGACGATCTGGACTACGAGTCAAAGCTGCAGAGCGTTGAAAGTTCCGGCAGTGTAGACTCTCTTACCTGTAACAATGGAAGCCATTGAAAGATATTCGGACAGTTATGCGCAGAACAAGACATTGTGTCGAAAAGTTTAGGATAAATTATACAAGTGAATTAGACCATTCTGTTTGAGAGTAAAATTATCAGCAACGGTAATAACTGGATCCATTGTGTAATGTTTCAGCAGTGTTGCTGATATAGAAAACAACTATATCATTCAAGACAGAGAGAAGACCAGCATTGGTCGGAATATGTCTTTTTTTTTTTGGTTGCAGATCTAGATTTCAGTTAACAGTGTAGTGGTCATCTTTGCTTGATAGGTAGTCATGTCGACTTACTGTAATTATAACAACGCATATTCCAATATAACTTAGGAGTGAAAATTCATAAGATGTATTACTCTCCTTTTTTTGCTTCACTGTGTGTGACATGTAGCCGCGCGGAATTAGCCGAGCAGTCTAGACGCTGCAGTCATGGACTGTGCGGCTGGTCCCGGCGGAGGTTCGAGTCCTCCCTTCGGCATGGGTGTGTGTGTTTGTCCTTAGGATAATTTAAGTTACGTAGTGTGTAAGCTTAGGGACTGATTATCTTAGCAGTTAAGTCCCATAAGATTTCACACACATTTGAACATTTGTGACATATGTCGGACATCATGTTCATTCTCAAGCTTATCGCCTAAAAATAAATATTTTTTATTTTCAGTTTTTATGCCATGAGTGAAGGTTTATTGTGGTTTACATACATGATATTTTGGACACATTTTAAATAAAAAACACTTTACACCACAGATTTAAAAACATACCGCCTGTATAACTACTTTGGATAATGAACAGCATTGCAGTCTTAACTGATCTGTTATATCATATGTGACCTTAAAAGAGCTGATGTTAACTTTATGCATGTTATTTCAGGCAACAAGTTTGAAAATGGATGATATGCAAGAAAAATAGTGCAGGTACTGCAGGGGGAAGGAAACAGTCAAGATCAAATTCACTATACACATACAGCATTTACTGCTTGTGAAAACCCAGTTCTAAAATTAAGCTCCACAATATTGTGTTGCTAAAACTACTGAACATGTATGTGCTGGCGTAAGCTGTCGCCAGCACACCAGTCGGCAAAGATGTAGCAAGAAGATCGATAGTAGACGCTGCCTATCAGGAGAGAGGCCAGAGACATACTCACAAGCAACACGCTGCCAACGCCCTCTCGACTACAAGTATTTAGATCGTCGCAGCTGACCGGAGAGTCAGCTGACCGGAGAGTCAGTCTCAGGTACCAGCACAGTCGCTCAGTCTCTAGCTCAGGCACCGACGCACCAGCGCGCACTCTGGTTTGGAGTCTGTCATCGCATATTGGAACTTGTACTTCACTAGCAGTGAGGCTGACATGGACTATTGCGGAAGAGCTTGTACCACAACACATGGACACTCTTCAAGACAAGTAGCTTCTTGTTTTTGTTATAAAGAATGCTGTTAATACATGTGTGCAGTTGTGATGTAGAAAGACGATAACGGCCACCAAACAACATCATCTCCCTTGTTTCCTTTGGTACAAGACTCTACAGTGTTGACGAAGACGCAAAAATGTGTATGAAGGGAATTGCAGTAATGAAAAAAAAAAATGCTACTCTTCTGTACGAAGTTCCTCGACGAATACACTAATGATCAATTGATACCTGCTCAGTTATATCAGCCATAAACTATAGGCATGCTAAACGTTAGAGATCACTCATCGATTATTGTTCGTTTTAACGATAAACTTTCCTCCAAATTGCAGAAACCACATTGACAAGAGTGTTTATATGATGCCGCCGTACCACGCAGTGAGATTGTGCGTACACAAACACTGCTTCCGCTTCTTGCATAAGTCATGTGAATATATGCTTTTACGCAGCGTACTACAGTACGGAATTCGCGCAACGCATGACGATATTCATGATGTGCTCGAGTTGTCTAGAGGGCAGTCTACCGGATACATCTGCGTGGCATCTGAGCCGAGGGGGACGTGGGCGTCTGTGACCCGTGGGCGACAGTTGGCAACGTGTGTGAATACTTTCGGCTTCGGAAAATTTACTAGGCTCAAAATTACCTAAATAATTTCTAAATATACACACACATAAAGAAAGCCCATGCAGATCATGCTGCATCATGTACCAATTGCCTGCGTACTTCTGGACTTCATCTCATGATCCCTATCCGATATGGACATAGAAGAATTTTTGCTTAGTCTACCTCGATAACGGTTCTCCAAATACGCCCAAAGGAGTTTCGAAAGAACGAAGACACCTTTCTTCTGTAGATTTCCTGTTTTCCTTCCCAGGTAACCATGCAACATTTTTGTGAGGATTACCAGCACGGAAGATCGATTGAGAATTAGCTGACGTAGGTAATGAGAAGTAGCAGAAATGAGATTAGTGAGAAAAAATTAACATCAAAGTTCAGGACCATGAAGAGACCAAGCAAAGGAATTCTGGTACTTTAGAAGCAAAGTAACTTATGACGCACGCAGCCAGGAGGACATAAAAAACTGTATACTACGGTCAAAGAGGACATCCTGGCCAGATACAGGGTGGTCCATTGATCGTGACCGGGCCAAATATCTCACGAAATAAGCGTCAAACGAAAAAACTACAAAGAACGAAACGTATCTAGCGTGAAGGGGGAAACCAGATGGCGCTATGGCTGGCCCGCTAGATGGCGCTGCCATAGGTCAAACGGATATCAACTGCAGTTTTTTTAAATAGGAACCCCCATTGTCAGCCATATGTTTGTGACTATAACAGCGCCATGTATCACAAAGAGAAAAGAGTGGTCCAACTACAACATTCATGTTTCTTTACGTACTACACGGTAAAAGAAATGAGGGTTCCGGTTTAAAAAAAAACGCAGTTGATAGCCGTTTGACCTATGGCAGCGCCATCTAGCGGGCCAACCATAGCTCCATCAGTTTTTTAAAATAGGAACCCCCATTGTCAGCCATATGTTTGTGACTATTACAGCGCCATGTATCACAAAGAGAAAAGAGTGGTCCAACTACAACATTCATGTTTCTTTACGTACTACACGGTAATAAAAAATGAGGGTTCCTATTTAAAAAAAAACCAGTTGATAGCCGTTTGACCTATGGCAGCGCCATCTAGCGGGCCAACCATAGCTCCATCTGGTTTCCTCCTTCAAGCCAGACGAGTTTCGTTCTCTGCAGTTTTTTCGTTTGATGCTTATTTCGTGAGATATTTGGCCCAGTCACTATCAATGGACCACCCTGTATAGTTCTACTATCAAACAACGGCCTTCATATGAGGGAAAAATTTCTAAAATATAAGTCCATTGAACGGAAGTGAATGATGAACTGAGAGGGATGGAGGGAGGGGGGGGGGATACAGGTGAGAATAAGAGAATCGAAGCGTTTGAGAAGCGGTGCTACTGAAGGACGGTGAAAATTTTGTGGACTGACAGATGTCAAATGAGGTTATGCACAGAGTCGTCGAGGATAGAAATACGAGGAAAACACTGACAGATGATAAGACATCACGGAGAAACACGAAGACATTATCCGAATGGACAGAAATTGGTACATGAGGTATACACGTACAGGCAAACAAATGATTACAATTTAAAAGAAATTGCATGATTCGTTCAAGAAAAAGAGCTTCACAAATTGAGCACGACAATAGCACATTGGTTCACCTTTGGCCTTTATGCAAGCAGGCTGCGAGGGATTAGCCGAGCGGTCTGGGGCGCTGCAGTCATCGACTGTGCAGCTGGTCCCGGCGGAGGTTCGAGTCCTCCCTAGGGCATGGGTGTGTGTGTTTGTCCTTAGGATAATTTAGGTTAAGTAGTGTGTAAGCTTAGGGACTGATGACCTTAGCAGTTAAGTCCCATACGAGTTCACACACATTTGAACGTTTTTTTTTATACAAGCAGTTATCCGGCTTGGCACTGATTGATACGAGTTGTTGGACGTTCTCCTGAGGGTTATCGTGCGAAATTATCATGTTAGATCATTAATATCCCGAACTGGTTGGAGGGCCCTGCCCATAATGCTCAAACGTTTTCTGTTAGGGAGAGATTCGGCGACCTTGCTGGCCAAGCTAGAGTTTGGCAAGAACGAAGGAACACAGACTCTTGCTGCATGCGGACAGGCATTATCTTGCTGAAACGAATGCTCCTGGTGCCTTGCCATGAAGGGTAGGGTAACAAAGAGGATGGGGGGGGGAGGGGGAGAATATCATCGACGTACTGCTGTGCTGTAAGAGTGCCGCGGATGAAAACCAAAGCTCTCCATTGAAAACAGTTCTACTCCATTCAATGAGATTCCAGTCCGAATACGTGTCTAGAGACGGTCTGCACAGCAGTGGGGTACCAACATGACTCTCGCCCAATAACGAGGAGTGATGGTTTGGGGTCCAATGTCATTTCATACCAGGATCCCTTTGGTGGTCCGCAACACACTTCCTGCAGAGCAGTACATCGGCGATATTCTATGCCCAGTTTTGTTGCCCTTCATGGCAAGCCATCCAACAACTCGTATCAATGCCCAGCCGTATAACTGCATAAGGCCACAGGTGGACGAATGCGCTATTGACTTACTCAGTTTGTGAAGCTCTTATCTTGAATAAATCATCCAATTTTTCTGAGATTGTAATCATTTGTTTTTATGTACATGTATATCACACATACCGATTCCCGTCCCATTCGGATAATACCTTCGTGGTGTGTATAATTGAGGAGGATGGGTCTAGGTCACTCTGAAATGAAGAGGTTGGGCCACATCAAACTAGTCAGATGAATGATGAAAAGTAAATATATAAATAGAACGGAGAGAGAGAGAGAGAGAGAGAGAGAGAGAGAGAGAGAGATACGCAGTGTGCTCTTTCGGAATTTGGGCTTAATGACTCGTCGATGTCGTAATTAGTTACGAGATGGGGAAGGACGCGAAGGAACCGTGTCCTTTCAAGAGGAACCATCTACGCATTTGCATTTTGCGATTTTGGGGCACTTACTGATATCTTAGATCCAAACGGTCGAACGGACGCTAGAACAGTCTCCTCTCAAATGCGAATCTAGTAACCACCCCACCGTCTCTCTCGACCTTATTACTACATACTGCTTACAAGTGTTACTCCTTCGTTTTTACAAGAAGTGACATGCTTTGGAAGATTATGATTCTCTATTTTGATTGCTCTTTGATCTGCGGGGGAGGGGGGGGGTGCATAAAATCGTCACTTAGCGATCTAAGAATTTTCTAGGACTTTATAGGGAATGAATAATTGTAACTGTGAAAATTGATGTTATTATCTTGATGGTCTTGTTAAATGCTGTAATAAATTTGTTTGTTGGCTTTTCACACAATCCACGTGCGAAGAAAATGTGAACTATATCTCCTATTGTTACTCCGTAACACTCAGAGAGAGGATTGTTTTGTACGTGTATTCTCTGGCGATCGCTGGGAATGACACTGAATTAAATCTCGCGCGATTTATGGAATTTATAAAAACTTCATTCACTTCTGTGCGGTAAAAGGACTTCGACGGGATGTTTGGCTGGACTTTGCGTGGTATTTTTCTTTACTGCGTTTCGAACTTGATTTCCCATGGGCGCCTTGCATTTTTATATGTGTAGCATTTAGGTATGAGGAAGTAATACAATATTTTTAAACATGCCGTTTTTAGCACTGGTCTTCGCTAAGTCGTCGACAATTTCATTACATGTAATGTTAGTGTGGCCCTAAACACACATAAATTTTACCTTCTTGCAGCAAATTTTCGTTGTCCGTTGTGTCTATTACTAGTGGACTACTTCTCTTGGTAGTAGGTGAGGTCTGGACACCTAGCTCCTACAGTTCGCTACAACCGTAATTTTTTTTCTATGTTGTACTGTTTGTAATGTTACCCTGGAACACAGGAAAGTGAAATCTACTCTGCAATTCTCTGTGGTTTGGAGAATTCCGTGTACACCTAGAAACACAGCGTGAAATTATCAGCAACGGAGACTTTTTCTAACTGCTATTGTAGCATATGAGTCTGTTATTTATTGATTTTGTTATGAACAGTTTTACACATAACCGTCAACAACTTTAATAATGAAACTCTGTGCCGGACCGAGACTCGAACTCGAGACCTTCGCCTTTCACGGGCAAGTGCTCTACCGACCAAGCTACCCAAACAGCTCCTCATAGCTCTACTTCCGCCAGTTCTCATCTTCTACCTTCCAAACTTCACAGAAATTCTCGTGCTTAACACGCAGGACTACCACAACTGGAAGAAAGGATACTGTGGAGACATGGCTCAGGCACAGCCTGAGGGATGTTTCCAGAATCAGTTGCGAATCTCAGTCCCGCACACAGTTTTACTCTGCCAGGAAGTAACATATGAGCGTGCACTCCACTGCAGAGTGAAAAAATTCGCTCTGGACACTTGTATAAATATGGTACTGATTTTATCAAACGTGTCTCTTTAATGTGGTTTCAGTGCTGTCATCAGATTTTCTGTAGCTTTTCTGGAAGTCCACGCAGTGACTCAGTTTTACCCTTTGTACCCGCGAGGAAGTCCAGGCATATCCCGCTTACTGGCTCGCTAGATTCCCAACCAGCCCCTAGGACCTTTGTATGGTTCTTCCTTACTTGCCTGGCCTGACCACTACTCCGCAACTTGCCAGCCACATATCCCTCAAGTAAAAATCTTTTTCTTTAACTTATTTATACCGGGTGGTCCATTGATAGTGACCGGGCCAAATACCTCACGAAATAAGCATCAAACGGAAAAAACTACAAAGAACCAAACTCGCCTAGCTTGAAGGGCGTAACCAGATGGCGCATGGTTGGCCCACTAGATGGCGCTGCCATAGGTCAAACGGATATCAACTGCGTTTTTAAAAATAGGAATCCCCATTTTTATTACATATTCGTGTAGTACGAAAAAAAATATGAATGTTTTAGTTGGACCACTTTTTTCGCTTTGTGATAAATGGCGCTGTAATATTCACTAACGAATAAGTACGTGGTATCATGTAACATTCCGCCAGTGCGGACGGTATTTCTTCGTGATACATAACCCGTGTTAAAATGGACCGTTTACCAATTGCGGAAAAGGTCGATATCGTGTTGATGTATGGCTGTTGTGATCAAAATGCCCAATGGGCGTGTGCTATGTATGCTGCTCAGTATCCTGGACGACATCATCCAAGTGTTCGGACCGTTCGCCGGATAGTTACGTTATTTAAGGAACCAGTAAGTGTTCAGCCACATATGAAACGTCAACCACGACCTGCAACAAATGATGATGCCCAAGTAGGTGTTTTAGCTGCTGTCGCGGCTAATCCGCACATCAGTAGCAGACAAATTGCGCGAGAATCGGGAATCTCAAAACCGTCAGTGTTGAGAATTCTACATCTACATCGATTGCACCCTTACCATATTCCTATGCACCAGGAATTGCATGGCGACGACTTTGAACGTCGTGTACATTTCTGCCACTGGGCACAAGAGAAATTATGGGACGATGACAGATTTTTTGCACGCGTTCTATTTAGCGACGAAGCGTCATTCACCAACAGCGGTAACGTAAACCGGCGTAATATGCACTATTGGGCAACGTAAATCCACGATGGCTGCGATAAGTGCAACTTCAGCGACCTTGGCGGGTTAATGTATAGTGCGGCATTATGGGAGGAAGGATAATTGGCCCCCATTTTATTGATGGCAAACTAAATGGTGCAATGTAAACTGATTTCCTACGTAATGTTCTACCGATGTTACTACAAGATGTTTTACTGCCTGACAGAATGGCCATGTACTTCCAACATGATGGATGTCCGGCACATAGCTCGCGTGCGGTTGAAGCGGTACCGAATAGCATATTTCATGACCTTCCCCCCATGAACCATGGACCTTGCCGTTGGTGGGGAGGCTTGCGTGCCTCAACGATTCAGATAGCCGTACCGTAGGTGCAACCACAACGAAGGGGTATCTGTTGAGAGGCCAGACAAACGTGTGGTTCCTTAAGAGGGGCAGCAGCCTTTTCAGTAGTTGCAGGGGCAACAGTCTGGATGATTGACTGATCTGGCCTTGTAACACTAACCAAAACGGCCTTGCTCTTTTGGTACTGCGAACGGCTGAAAGCAAGCGGAAACTACAGCCGTAATTTTTCCCGAGGGCATGCAGCTTTACTGTATGATTAAATGATAATGGCGTCCTCTTGAGTAAAATATTCAGGAGGTAAAATAGTCCCACATTCGGATCTCCGGGCGGGGACTACTCAAGAGGACATCGTTATCAGGAGAAAGAAAACTGGCATTCTACGGATCGGAGCGTGGAATGTCAGATCCCTTAATCGGGCAGGTAGGTTAGAAAATTTAAAAAGGGAAATGGATAGGTTAAAGTTAGATATAGTGGGAATTAGTGAAGTTCGGTGGCAGCAGTAACAAGACTTTTGGCCAGGTGAATACAGGGTTATAAATACAAAATCAAATAGGGGTAATGCAGAAATAGGTTTAATAATGAATAAAAAAAATAGGAGTGCGGATAAGCTACTACAAACAGCATAGTGAACGCATAGACACGAAGCCCACGCCTACTACAGTAGTACAAGTTTATATGCCAACTAGCTCTGCAGATAATGAAGAAGTTGATGAAATGTTTGGTGAGATAAAAGAAATAATTCGGGTAGTGAAGGGAGATGAAAATTTAATAGTCATGGGTAACTGGAATTCGACAGTAGGAAAAGGAAGAGAAGGAAACGTAGTACGTGAATATGGATTGGGGATAATAAATGAAAGAGGAAGCCGCCTGGTAGAATTTTGCACAGAGCATAACTTAATCATAGCTAACACTTGGTTCAAGAATCATGAAAGAAGGTTGTATACATGGAAGAACCCTGGAGATACTAAAAGGTTTCAGATAGATTATATAATGGTAAGACAGAGATTTAGGAACCAGTTTTTAAATTGTAAGACATTTCCAGGGGCAATTGTGGACTCTGACCACAGTCTATTGGTTATGAACTGTAAAATAAAACTGAAGACACTGCAAAAAGGTGGGAATTTAAGGAGATGGGACTCGGATAAACTGAAAGAACCAGAGGTTGTACAGAGTTTCAGGGAGAGCACAAGGGAACAACTGACAGGAATGGGTAGCTTTGAGGGATGAAGTAGTGAAGGCAGCAGAGGATCAAGCAGGTAAAAAGACGAGGGCTAGTAGAAATCCTTGGGTGACAGAAGAGGTACTGAATTTAATTTATGAAAGGAGAAAATACAAAAATGCCGAAAGTGAAGCAGGCAAAAAGGAATACAAATGTCTCAAAAATGAGATCGACAGGGAGTGCAAAATGGCTATGCAGGGATGGCTAGAGGACAAATGTAAGGATGTAGAGGCTTATCTCATGAGGGGTAAGATAGATACTGCCTACAGGAAAATTAAAGAGACCTTTGGAGAAAAGAGAACCACTTGCATGAATATCAAGAGCTCAGATGTAAACCCAGTTCTAAGCAAAGAGGGGAAAGCAGAAAGGTGGAAGGAGTATATAGAGGGTCTATACAAGGGCGATGTTCTAGAGGACAATATTATGGAAATGGAAGACGAGGTAGATGATGAAATGGGAGATATGATACTGCGTGAAGAGTTTGACAGAGCACTGAAAGACCTAAGTCGAAAAAAGGCCCCGAGAGTAGACACCATTCCATTAGAACTACTGACGGCCTTGGGAGAGCGAGTCCTGACAAAGCTCTACCATCTGGTGAGCAAGATGTATGAGACAGGCGAAATTCCCTCAGACTTCAAGAAGAATATAATAATTCCAACCCCAAAGAAAGCAGGTGTTCACAGATGTGAAAATTACCGAACTATCAGTTTAATAAGGCACAGCTGCAAAATACTAACGCTAATTCTTTATAGACGAATGGAAAAACTGGTAAAAGCCGACCTCGGAGAAGATCAGTTTAGATTCCGTAGAAATGTTGGAACACGTGCGGCAATACTGACCCTACGACTTATCTTAGAAGAAAGATTAAGGAAAGGCAAACCTACGTTTCTAGCATTTGTAGAATTAGAGAAAGCTTTTGACAATGTTGACTGGAATACTCTCTTTCAAATTCTGAAGATGGTAGGGGTAAAATACAGGGAGCGAAAGGCTATTTACAATTTGTACAGAAACCAGATGGCAGTTATAAGAACCGAGAGACATGAAAGGGAAGCAGAGGTTGGGAAGGGAGTGAGACAGGGTTGTAGCCTCTCCCCGATGTTATTCAATCTGTATATTGAGCAAGCAGTGAAGGAAACATAAGAAAATTCGGAGTAGGTATTAAAATCCATGGAGAAGAAATCAAAACTTTGAGGTTCGCCGATGACATTGTAATTCTGTCAGAGACAGCAAAGGCCTTGGAAGAGCAGTTGAACGGAATGGACAGTGTCTTGAAAGGAGGGAATAAGATGAACATCAACAAAAGCAAAACGAGGATAATGGAATTTAGTCGAATTAAGTCGGGTGATGCTGCGGGAATTAGATTAGGAAATGAGACACTTAAAGTAGTAAAGAGTTTTGCTATTTGGGGAGCAAAATAACTGATGATGGTCGAAATAGAGAGGATATAAAATGTAGACTGGCAATGGCAAGGAAAGCGTTTCTGAAGAAGAGAAATTTGTTAACATCGAGTATTGATTTAAGTGTCAGGAAGTCGTTTCTGAAAGTATTTGTATGGAGTGTAGCCATGTATGGAAGTGAAACATTGACGATAAATAGTTTAGACAAGAAGAGAATAGAAGCTTTCGAAATGTGGTGCTACAGAAGAATGCTGAAGATTAGATGGGTAGATCACATAACTAATGAGGAGGTATTGAATAAGATTGGGGAGGAGTTTGTGGCACAACTTGACAAGAAGAAGGGATCGGTTGTTAGGACATGTTCTGAGGCATCAAAGGATCACCAATTTAGTACTGGAGGGCAGCGTGGAGGCTAAAAATCGTAGAGGGAGACCAAGAGATGAACACACTAAGCAGATTCAGAAGGATGTAGGCTGCAGTAGATATTGGGAGATGAAGAGGCTTGCACAGGATAGAGTAGCATGGAGAGCTGCATCAAACCAGTCTCAAGACTGAAGACCACAACAACAACAACAATTCCCGGCGGGGTCAGGGATTTTCTCTGCCTCGTGATGACTGGGTGTTGTGTTCGAATCCTCGGTCATGGATGTGTGTGATGTCCTTAGGTTAGTTAGGCTTAAGTAGTTCTAAGTTCTAGGGGACTGATGACCATAGATGTTAAGTCCCATAGTGCTCATAGTGCTCAGAGACAACAACAACATTTCATGACAGGTGGATTGGTCGTCGAAGCACCATACCATGGCCCGCACGTTCACCGGATTTCTTTCTGTGGGGAAAGTTGAAGGATATTTGCTATCGTTATCCACCGACAACGCCTGACAACATGCGTCAGCGCATTGTCAGTGCATGTGCGAACATTACGCAAGGCGAACTACTCGCTGTTGAGAGGAATGTCGTTAGACGTACTGCCAAATGCACTGAGGTTGACGGACATCATTCGGAGCATTTATTGCATTAATGTGGTATCTACAGGTATCACGCTGTAACAGCATGCGTTCTCAGAAATGATAAGTTCACAAAGGTACATGTATCACATTGGAACAACCAAAATAAAATGTTCAAACGTACCTACGTTCTGTATTTTAATTTAAAAAACCTACCTGATACCAACTGTTCATCTAAAACTGAGAGCCATTTGTTTGTGACTATTACAGCGCCATCTATCACAAAGCGAAAAAAGTGGTCCAACTAAAAGATTCATATGTCTTTTCGTACTACAAGAACATGTTATAAAAAGTCGGGTTTCCTATTTTCAAAAAACGCAGTTGATATCCGTTGACCTATGGCAGCGCCATCTAGCGGGGCCAACCATAGCGCCATCTGGTTTCCCTCTTCAAGCTAGACAAGTTTCGTTCTTTGTAGTTTTTTCGTTTGACGCTTATTTCGTGAGATATTTGGCCCGGTCACGATCAGTGGAGCACTCTGTATATCAGACACATCGCTGGTAGCCTTACACTGTGCTCCAGTGAATATTTTAGTTGGAGAGTAGAAAACGTCGGCTCCTGCAGATATTTCGTTATACTGATAATTTGAAGTAAGATGTGTCACCAACCTTCGGAGAATAGGCAAGACATCCTTTATGTAACTAGTAGATAATCCTGCCTAGTGTGTGTTCATTTCCCCACAATAATTCTTTTGAGATTCTATGTTATTAGTTTGTTAGTTAGTTATAGAATGCTTTTGTAGAAGCAGCCTCGTAAAGTTTCTCATTTATGCTGTAATTTGACAATATTAACTTGCAGAGGAGGAGACATGCAGTACACCATAAAGAAATACTGAGTTGTTTTGCATTTTCTTACAGTCATCCAACGACAGTAATTTATTGTACAAATATCAGTGGATAAACAGAGTGTCGCTGATTATCTGATAACCATCTTAAGACCTTTCGCAGTATTTTCACTTTTTCTTGGAGCATACCTGATTTCGTTTGCGTTGTACATACGCCGACCAGTATCGCGCTGGCTTCCATCACTAAAAATTTATTCACGCTAATCACGTACCTCACGTACCTGAGAAGATTATTCGTGTATCGCACGACTCGATAGTATGGAGAGTATCGAGCGTTTTGTGGAGATAAAAGAAAACAAAATCGGCATGTTCGTTGGCGTGTACATTTCGTAAGATGCACTGTGGAGAAAAAAGTCAGACGCCGACTATTAAGCAAATACTGAAGTAATAGACGTCGCTATGTCCGCCTTCGACATGCCTCGGCTAAAATGAAATGCAAGCCGCGGCGCTGCAGCTGCACTATGGAAAAAGGTACGCATTTCAGCGAGTGCGGCTTCCCGTCTTTGATGATCGGCCAGCTGACAGACGCGGCTACGCGGCATGCAACCAGTGCTGGCACGCGCCTCCACTTGCGAAACACCGCGTCTCCACGTTGGCAGCGTGCACACTGTCATTGCAGTGGCGCAGGTCTGAGATTCCTAATCAGTAATTTGTAAATCGGAAGATGCGGAAGCAGCACATCCAAAACTAAGAAGGCGAGAATGGGTGTAAAAATGAAGTAATCTCACACTACTGGCCATTATAATTGCTACACCACGAAGATGTGCTACAGACGCGAAATTTAAAGGACAGGAAGAAGATGCTGTGATATGCAAATGATTAGCTTTTCAGAGCCTTCACACAAGGTTGGCGCCGGTGGCGACACCTACAACGTGCTAACATGAGGAAAGTTTCCAACCAATTTCTCGTACACAAACAGCAGTTGACCGGCGTTGCCTGTTGAAACGTTGTTGTGATGCCTCGTGTAAGGACGAGAAATGCGTACCATCACGTTTCCGACTTTGATAAAGGTCGGATTGTAGCCTATCGCTATTGCTGTTTATCGTATCTCGACATTGTTGCTCGCGTTGGTCGAGATCCAATGACTGTTAGCAGAATATGGAATCGGTGGGTTCAAGAGGATAATACGGAACGCCGTGCTGGATCCCACCGGCCTCGTATCACTAGCAGTCGAGATAACAGGCATCTTATACGCATGACTGTAACGAATCGTGCAGCCACGTCTCGATCCCTGTGTCAACAGATGGGGACGTTTGCAAGACAACAACTATCTGCACGAACAGTTCGACGACGTTTGCAGCAGCATGGACTACCAGCTCGCAGACCATGGCTGCGGTTACCCACGACGCTGAATCAGAGACAGGAGCGCCTGCGATGGTGTACTCTCGACGAGACTGGGTGCACGAATGGCAAAACGTCATTTTTTCGGATGAATCCAGGTTCTGCTTAAAGCATCATGATGGTCGCATCCGTGTTTAGCGACTTCGCACATTGGAAGCGTGTATTCGTCATCGCCATACTAGCGTATCACTCGGCGTGATGGTATGGGGTGCCATTGGTTACACGTCTCGGTCACCTCTTGTGACGGCACTTTGAACAGTGGACGTTACATTTCAGATGTGTTACGACCCGTGGCTCTACCCTTCATTCGATCCCTGCGAAACCCTACATTTGAGCAGGATAATGCACGACCGTAGGTTATTAGTTTTGAATGTACAGTTAAAATTATTTTTTGACAAACATTTGAAATTACGATTTATTTGCACACTTAAAGTTTCTATTATTAATTACCAATGTATTGTTTACTATGTTTATTTCTGAATTCATTTATGAAATTATAATCGAAATTAATAATGTAACGAAAACTAGTAGGAATTCATTTTTTTTAAAGAAAAACCGTAAACTCTTTGCAATATTGTTATTTCCGCAGAGTGTGTTAGTCGTAAGTTTGCCTTTGATGTGATCCGACGTATTTTCGAATCACAGGTGCGAACAATGTAATCTCGACTTCGTTAAGGAGAAAAATCGAAATACTGTATGACACACTGAAATGTGAGGAAATCAGTGGAAAATATATTTACGTAAAAAAAATTTGCAACAACAATCTTCCAATTTATTTAGTTCAAGCCAACCATGAGGATCTGGTGTTAGATTTTCAGCTTCAGCAAGCAGACCCCTAGACAAGAAGAACTGGAGTCATCTAAAAATGACAAGCTAAGTAAGTTTATTGTAATCTTCGCTCCTCTCAAACCTTCATAAAAGACTTTGTTTATTAATTACTTGGATTGGGCATTGTTTAATGTGAGCGATAGATGGAAGAAGGAATGCTGCACATCGCAATGGAATGTTTCTCTTACCCATCGGTAACAGCATCGTGTGATTTCAAAGCTGGGCGTCGTAGTTCTGACCTCCCTCGCAGGGGCGTGAAGAGAAGAGGTGAGCTGGGGATAAGGGGGATATGTGGCGACCTCTCCATTGAATGATACGTCCACGGTGGCGTGGGGTAGAGCCGTGGTGAAATGTGACGCCGATATGACATTGCTGACCGTCGTTACACCTTACATGAGATTCTGAACTCTGGCCCTTTTTTTCGTACGCATCGAGAAGTTGCTGTCTGACGCGTCACGGAGCCCAAGGCTAAGATCGCAGGGTGGCACATTTTTGCTTGATTACAGAGGAAGGTTGCAGGCACCTTTGAGCCAAATTTCACACTTGTCTTTCGCAATGGAAGAAAATTACAGGGTTTCAAAAAAATGAACCTTTATTTGTTTTGCGTAGCCGAATCAAATGCCAACTAATGATATATCGGAGGTGAAAGCCTTGAGGTCATCATAATATGAAAGATAACGTCAAAAGTTGTCTGATCTTCACACTCAAATTACCAGTAAGTCGGTCGTCGACTTACTGCGAAGTGTATTGCGACAGAAAATACACGTGGGAGGAGGTTGCCAGCAAATATAATCCGTGCCTTGCAAACCATAAGATACGTTTTAGAGAAGATCGGAATATAAGATTACACACGACAAAGGAAATAATCGAAGCCATAGCGAAAAAGACTCTACGTCTCCCACCAAATGAGATGAAGCACAAAGACTTGGGGGTTATTTGTTCACCATTTCTTGTGAACCTTTCCGGACGGATGGGTCCATAGAGACGGTCTAGCATTATCGCTACTACGTTCACCAGACTTAGCACCTCTCGAATTTTTTGCGGGGTTATGTTAAGGATAAAGTGTCCATTTCACCAGTTGATGAGATGTAAAGTCTTAATGGCACAAATACGAGAGCTGGGGACGGAAGAGATGTTGGCAAAAACACGGAGAGAAACTCAGAATCGCCTACATATTCTACGGGCAAGAAATGGAGCACCTATGAAGGTGTATCTATAAAAAAAAAAATTATGAATTTAAGTTCGCAACAAATGACATCTGCCAGGAAGTTTCAAATGACATAGTTGCTTAGGAATAGATTGTGGTAATCGGGGAAAAAGTATGCTCACATTGCACAATGAGGTGACAAAGATCAACGGCATGACAGCTGCTAAAATTGTTATTTATTAAAACCCAATCGGTTTCGCAGTTTAAAACCGCATCATCAGGCGCAACACCGTTAAAAGATCATTGGCATACCCAGCGCTCCTAGTCAAAATTTACTGGGAACCAAGGATATGCCAATGATCTTTTAACGGTGTTGCGCCTGATGATGCGGCTTCAAGCCGCAAAACCGGTTGTGTTTTAATATACAACAGTTTTACCAGCTTTAAGCTGGGTCCCTCCTAACATCATGCCTTTCAAAAACTGTGGTTGCCCGGAATATGGTTCTCAGCACTATGAGACTTAACTTCTGAGGTCATCAGTCCCCTAGACCTTAAAACTACTTAAACCTAACTAACCTCAGGACATCACACACATCCATGCCCGAGGCAGGATTCTAACCTGCGACTGTACCGGTCGCGAGGTTCCAAACTGTAGCGCCTAGAACCGCCGGGCCACTCCGGCCGGCGGCCCGGAATAAGTTTGTGAAAAGCCATGGGATACCTCCTAATATCGTGTCGGAGCTCCTTTCGCCCGGACGCCGGCCGCTGTGGCCGAGCGGTTTTAGGCGCTTCAGTCCGGAACCGCGCGCCTGCTACGGTCGCAGGTTCGAATCCTGCCTCGGGCATGTATGTGTATGATGTCCTTAGGTTAGTTAGGTTTAAGTAGTTCTCAGTCTAGGGGACTGATGACTTCAGAAGTTAAGTCCCATAGTGCTCAGAGCCATATATGAACCTTTCGCTCAGCGTAGTGCAGCAACTCGACGTGGCGTGGACTTAACAAGTCGCTGGGAGTGCTCTGGAGAAATATTGAGCCGTGCTGCCTCTAGAGCCGTCCATAATTGCGAAAGTGTTGCCGGTGCAAGATTTTGTGCACAAACTGACCTATCGATTATGGTCCATAAATTTTCTATGAGATTCATGTCATGCGATCTCTATGGCCTAATCATTCACTCGAACTGTCCAGAATGTTCTTCAAAACAAATCGCGAGCAATTGTGATCCAGTGAATTGGGGCACTATCATCCATAAAAATTCCATTGTCGTTTGGGAACATGACGTCCAGGTATAGCAGCAAATGGTTTCAAAGTAGCCGAAAACAACCATTTCCAGTCAATGATAGATTCCGTTGGAGCAAAGGACACAGTCCATCCATGTAAACACAGTCCACAGTATTATGGATTTACCACCAGCTTGCATATTGCCTTGTTGACACACGGAGTTCAGGGCTTCGTGGGGTCTGCGCCACACTCGAATGGTACCATCAACTCTTACCAAATGAAATCGGGACTCATGTGACCACGCTACGGTTTCCCAGTCGTCTGGGGTCCAACCGATACCATAACGAGCCCAGGAGAAGCGCTGCAGGCTACGTGCTGTTAGCAAAGGCAGTAGCGTCGGTGCCTGCTGCCACAGCCCAAATTTCGCCGCACTGTTCTAACGGATTGGTTACCCGTATGTCCCACATTGATTTCTGCGGTTATTTCACGCAGTGTTGCTTGTCTGTTAGCACTGACAACACTACGAAAACGCCGCTGCTCTCGGCCGTTAAGTGAAAGCTGACGGGCACTGTTTTGCCCGTGGCGATGGGTATTCCCGGCACCCTCTTGACACTGTGGATATCGGCATACTGAATTCCCTATGTATTCCGAAAAGGAATGACCTATGCGTCGGGCTCCAGTTGCCATTCCGCGTTCAAAGTCTGTTAATTCTCGCCGTGCGGCCAAAATCACGTCGGAAAATTTTCACATGAATCGCCTGAGTAACAAGGACAGCTCCGCCAATTCACTGCCCTTTTATACACTGCTGGCCATTAAATATGCTACACCACGAAGATGCGAAATTTAACCGACAGGAACAAGATGTTGTGATATGCAAATGATTAGCTTTTCAGAGCATTCACACAAGGTTGGCGGCAGTGGCGACACCTACAACGTGCTGACATGAGGAAAGTTTCCAGCCGATTTCTCATACACAAACAGCAATTGACCGGCGACACCTACAACGTGCTGACATGAGGAAAGTTTCCAGCCGATATCTCCTACACAAACAGCAGTTGACCGGCGTTGCCTGGTGAAACGTTGTTGTGATGCCTCGTGTCAGGACGAGAAATGCGTACCATCACGTTTCCGACTTTGATAAAGGTCGGATTGTAGCCTATCACGATTGCGGTTTATCGTATCGCGACATTGCTGCTCACGTTGGTCGAGATCCAATGACTGTTAGCAGAATATGGAATCGGTGGGTTCATGAGGGTAATACGGAACGCCGTGCTGGATCCCAACGGCCTCGTATCACTAGCAATCGAGATGACAGGCATCTTATCCGCATGGCTGTAACGGACCGTGCAGCCACGTCTCGATCCCTGAGTCAACAGATGGGGACGTTTGCAAGGTAACAACCATCTGCACCAACAGTTCGACGACGTTTGCAGCAGCATGGACTATCAGCTCGGAGACCGTGGCTGCGGTTAACCTTGACGCTGCATCACAGACAGGAGCGCCTGCGATGGTGTACTCGACGACGAACCTGGGTGCACGAATGGCAAAACGTCATTTTTTCGGATGAATCCAGGTTCTGTTAACAGCATCATGATGGTCGCATCCATGTTTGGCGACATCGCGGTGGACACACATTGGAAGCGTGTATTCGTCATCGCCATACTGGCGTATCACCCGGCGTGATAATATGGGGTGCCATTGGTTACACGTCTCGGTCACCTCTTGTTCGCATTGACGGCACTTTGAACAGTGGACGTAACATTTCAGATGTGTTACGATCCGTGACTCTACCCTTCATTCGATTCCTGCGAAACCCTACATTTCAGCAGGATAATGCACGACCGCATGTTGCAGGTCCTGTATGGGGCCTTTCTGGATACAGAAAATGTTCGACTGCTGCCCCGGCCAGCACATTATCCGGATCTCTCACCAATTGAAAACGTCTGGTCAATGGTGGCCGAGCAACTGGCTCGTCGCAATACGCGAGTCACTACTGTTGATGAACTGTGGTATCGTGTTGAAGCTGCGTGGGCAGCTGTACCTGTACACGCCATCCAAGCTCTGTTTGACACAATGCCCAGGCATATCGAGGCCATTATTACGGCCAGATGTAGTTGTTCTGGGTACTGATTTCTCACGATCTATGCACCCAAATTGCGTGAAAATGTAAACACATATTAGTTCTAGTATAATATATTTGTCCAATGAATACTCGTTTATCATCTGCATTTCTTCTTGGTGTAGCAGTTTTAATGGCAGTAGTGTACCTCGTGTACGCGATACCACCGCTATCTGCATATGTGGGTAGCATGACTTCTCTCAGTTCAGCGTATATCGTCGCGAAATGCCGAAGGCACTTTTGGGGCCAGTTTCGTTTCGTCCACTCTGTATTCGTCGCCGCGACGGTAATGAGCCGTTACCCCCACCAGAGGTCGTTCGCCGGCCGCAAGGAGCTGCAGTGTCGTACCGGTGCGGTAGCGCGTAAGCCGAGCCGGCCGCGGCGGCTTGTGTTACGCAGCCGAAACCGGAGCCGAGCCGAGCCGAAAAACCTGGCCGCACTGCTCGCGGCCCGGCCTGGCCCAGCGCCGGCTGGTCACGCTGCAGCCACCTCCACTCGTGGCGGCCGCTGCGCCCGCGCGCAACGGCCGCAACCGACACCGGCAACAGGCGCCGCACACTGCTGGGACACTGGACTCGCGTTCGGTAGGTCTAGTTATCCGCCCAGATCTCAGCTGTTTCCCTAAATCACTTCACGCAAATGCCGAGAAGGTGCCTTTAAAAAGCACCACGCCCATTATTTCCCCAAACTGAGCGCGTGCTCCGTCTCCAATAATCTTGTCGTCGACAGGACCTAAGAACTTCAGTCCTCCTCCTTCCGAATGCATTCTTGTACTCGAGGCTCGAGCGGGTAAAAGGTCGACAAGACTGCAAATAGGTTTTAGACTGTGAGCCAACATACACCACTGCGTTATGCCTTAACGGCAGGTCTTGTCATGGGGGGAGCCTCGTCAGAGAGGTCAACCGCATAAACGTCTAGGGAAGTGATTCCAGTGGTGGTTTCCCGTTGTCTTCCACTGAGGATGATAAAATGATAATGAGAACAACACGACACCCAGTCCCAGAGCGGAGAAAAATCTCCGATCCAGCCGGGAATCGAACCCGGGCCCCTTGGCGTGACAGACCGCCGCGCTGACCACTTTTTTTTAAATTAAAAAAAACCCTTAATTAAAAAAAGAAAAAAACCTAAGTGCCACCGCCACTTTTCATCTTATAACAAAAAAATCCGGTCCACTTCAGGCGTTGGCTCCTGTCTAAACCTACCCCAGAGAGCTGCCTATATACCAGGCGAAAAATGGGAAATCAAGGTTAGGGCTATTCTTACAAACAAAACAAAATCTTCCTTTTTCTGAATTTTTTTCTTTTTTGTGTTTAGTTTTGTTGTCTAATTGATCAGAGGCCTTCTGCGCCCCGCTGGTAATATGTTGAGTCACGTCTTCTCGAAATTGATATGTTCCGTTCAATTGTTCAGAAATGTTCATTGGTTCAAACAGGAAAACTTCTTCTCTCTTGGCCTAACACATTCCAGTTGCGAGGCGGGTCGTGGAAAGCACTCCCAAGGAAGTTCGAGAAAAATTGTCTGTATTTTGGGTGACGGACAAAGACATAATGACGGTCATTGAGATATGTCCAAAAATCGAGTACAGAGTCTACAGTTTGTCCAAATAGGTAGTGAATGGCATGTCCGCGAATCCAATTCACAGCATTTGTCTTTGTCCGAGGAAAATAGTCAGGTTCCGGAAATAATAATGAAAGGGGAGTAATCCGATCCGGAATGTCCCGCGTCAGAAAAGCCACAATACGACGAATCAAGTGCCAAAATTCCGGCGCCGGTCCGCAAACAAACCTATGTTTATCATTGTCTGGCACTCACCACTCAGCTACCCTTTTCTTTTTTGGCATTGCGGACGTCACATGACATCCGGTCAAGTTCGTTTTGTTGATCCTTCCACTCAGTGTTTTATTACAGAGGCCAACCAGCTCTCTGACCGAACAAGCTGAGCTACCGTGCCGGCTACAAATTGCCTAGCAGTAGATTCGAACACGGAGCTACCAGGGGCTGGCAGCTAATCTGGTGCTCTATTATGTAACTCCTGCGGCAGCTTACTCTAATGTTGTGCATCTGGCGGAACAGTAACGCTGTGATGCACTATGTTTCCCTCAAGAGTAACCAACACTGCTGACGTTTATTATAGCAACTGACAAGGGGACACTCCACACTGTAAATCACGGATTCAGATGCGCTTCAAATATGTTGTAGAGGCACTTACCCTGAGTACCTCGCTATCCGGTTTTTTTAACGACGGGCCTTGGCTTTTGAGAAAATCGATTTTGAAGTTTAATGCGGGCTTTGTATATCCGTAACATTGCATATATTCCGAGCAAGTCAGCGGTAAAGGTTCACGGCTACCGCGCTTCGAATCCTGCTGCCATATTTTTTTATGTATGCAAGAACCATCAGAAAAATTTGGTCCTAACGTTCAAAAACTGGGAAATACAGAAATGTAGTCGTGTCCTGCACGAAATCCGGGAAGTTCACGAAACTGTTATACGAAGAATTTTTGCGTTCTGTAATTCTTCCGTACGTGGGACAGAAAAAAATGTTTGTACATTATCAATTCGTGGGGAGGGCTAACGGATTAAACTTTATACGATTATCTATTCACTGATGAAATGAAAGCGAGCACCTGCACCCTAAAAGTGGTCCACCAAAGTGCACTCCTTATTGCCAGCCCTGCGATGTCTATTTTTACCAACAGGTGAAAATCTTCAAGAAAATTATTCAGAATGATCCCGACTTGATGAAAGACAGTAGAAAGGTCGCTTCCAGGGAAGATTCGATAAAATTACGTTTGCTAATCCTACATCAATTCAGCGCACCTAATTTTCAAAGCATGATTACATACGCATGGTTCGCATCGAAATTCGCGGATGAAAGAGAAATCTTTTTGAATGCAAAAGAATTGTGTTTCCCGGTATCGCTCATGAAGAAACCGTGCGCCTGCAAGACGGTTGCTTTCATAAAATACGCGTGGTGCTGCGAAAATTTGTGCTTCGGTTGTTTCTATGATAAGTATCACCCACAATATTGTTCTGGCACATCAAGCAATGTGGCCGATGAAAAATAAGATTTTGTAATATTGTATGACAGAAAAAATTAATAACTGAATATATCTTTCTAATTTCACACAACTTACATTGTTTGTTGATATTCTTTCAAATAAAATTGAAAAATACGGTCGATTTTTGAAAAAAAAAAAATGTGCACCAGCAGCATTCGAACACGGTACCTCCAGTACGGTAGTCGTGAACTTTTACCGCTGCGCTCCGCTGACTTGCTCGGAATATATGTAATGTTACGGTTATACAAAGCACGCAATGAACTTCAAAATCGATTTTCTCAAAAACCAAGGCCTGTCGCTAAAAAACCGGATAGCCAGGTACTCAGGTTAAGTGCCTCTACAACATATTTGAAGTGCACCAAAATCCGTGTTTTACAGTATAGAGGGTCCCCTTGTCAGCTATCGGGGCGGACAGACACCATAACATGGGGTGACTAGAATAAAAAAAATGGTTCAAATGGCTCTGAGCACTATGGGACTTAACATCGGAGGTCATCAGTCCCCTAGAACTTAGAACTACGTACTTAAAACTAACTAACCTAAGGACATCACACACATCCATGCCCGATGCAGGATTCGAACCTGCGACCGTATCGGTCGCGCGGTTCCGGACTGAAGCGCCTAGAACCGCTTGGCCACCACGGCCGGCGACTAGAATCACTCGGATGAATAGAAACGAAACTTCCAAAAAAAGTTCTATGCTATCGCGACGGAAGACAAATGGGCGTGTCATTCAAAGATTTGTTTATCTAGTTCGGTAGCGAACTCATATAACAGGGAAATTATTAATTTGAACCTTGGCGACACTATCAGCTGATGTTTTATTCACTCTATGACAAACATAGGATGAGGTGCTGAATTTGCTTATTTATGTGTAAGAACCAATCTAAATTGTGTTTACTTACTTCCAGCATGCTGGATGCGAATAGGCAGCAAGTTACGAGATGCTCTCAGTAAGTAATGCAAAACTTCTTTCCTGAAAGTAGGTTGGTTTTATTTAGGATTCATGAACACCACTGTTTTGACTACAAATCGCTATTTTCTTAACGCATCTCCGTTCAATGCGACGGCCTTACGCCACCTTACTGGGAGGGCGTACAGAGTCACATCGTACGATGGTAATCGCAAAAGTAAGGTATCCTATTTTTTTTATAAGTACATAGACCAGTTTATTTCCACAATGGTTTACATTAGTTTACAACTTCAACATTTAGCTACTTTTTCACATAATCACCATTACTGTCGACCATTTTTGTAGACGCTGTGGCAGTTTTTGTATGCCCATGTCATACCAGCTCGTCGCCAAGCTGTTCAGAAAGTTATGAACCTCTTCTTTCACCTCGTCGTCGGAGCTGAATCGCTGGGACCACAATTAACGCTGACAGGTACTGTAAGACTCTGAAAAAACTCAAAAGGGCAACTCAGAACCGGAGAAGAGGAATGTTGAGCAAGGGCGCACACATTCTCCATGACAACGCTCGCCCACACATCGCTCGGCAACCGTTGCTCTCCTGCAACAGGTTCAGTGGAACATAATCATACACCCACCCTATAGTCCTGTCTTGGGGCCCAGTGACTATCACCTGTTCAGTAGGTTAAAAGAACATTTGGCCGGAAAGCGGTTCAGTTCCGACGACGAGGTGAAAGAAGAGGTTCATAACTTTCTGAACAGCATGGCGGCGAGCTGGTATGACATGGGCATACAAAAACTTCGACAGCGTCTACAAAAATGCATCGATAGAAATGGCGATTATGTCGAAAAATAGCTAAATGTTTAAGCTTTACACTGATGTAAACCATTGTAGTAATAAACAGGTCTATGTACGCATAAAAAAAATTGGAGACCTTACTTTTGGGATTACCCTCGTATCACTCTACTGGTCGACGCCGGAGTAAACGTCTTGCTGCATCAATAACCTCCCCATAATCCAAGTACTGCTTCCCGCAGAGTGCATCCTTCATTGGGCCAAACTGATGGAAGTCGGTAAGTGCGAGCTCAGGGGTGTAGGGTGGATGAGAAGGAACAATCCAATGACGTCTTGTGAACTCCTCTCGGGTACACAGAATTGTATGAGGCCTTGCATTATTGGGAAAAATTTCTTTTGAATTTTTGTGGTTTCTTCATTTTCCTGAGGGTAGCACAGCTGTGTGCTGTCGGACGGAATGCGGGAGATCGTACAGGTTTGCACGACCTTGTTGCGATAATAACAGACGCTTCGCCCAACGACTCACCGAGCTTTTGTTCACCTCCAGATCTCCGTCCACGTTCTGCAAACAACTATAAATAACTGCGATGTTCTGTTTTTCCGCCAAAAGAAACTCAGCTGTCTGTTTGGAACACACCTCCGTTACAGACGCCATTTTCAAGGCTACATATACTGCCGACATCCATCGCAAACTATAGTGGCTGAAACGGGAATATTCCACGATGTCCCACAACAAATTCCCCAACCGAAATTGGTCGAGAAAAGAAACATGTTGCATAGTTACTGAGCGCCACTCGTAGTATCAGTCACTAAAGCTACAAAATCGTCAAAGTTGCACAGAAGTTTCTTTTTATTTAAATGGTGAGCAGTTTCGAACCTTCGTAGTCCCTTAGCATACCATCCAAGCAAGACCTACCATAATTGCGTTGTTTTAATTTTAGTAGATAATAAGCAAATTAACAACCCCGTTTCCTATACCAACATTTCAGTTTTGAAGTACGTTTTAATCTGTGTTCAGTTTCGGCTAATTGAAAAGGTAGTGTTGTGTTTTCAGAGTTTTTGGAGTGAATAAAAGCAGCAATCGTCAGCGTTTGTTCAGAAGCACAGCAAGAATTTGTCGTAAACGAAGAACCGCGTGGCACTGTTCTCAAGCCAGGAGATTATGCTGTGATAATACGGAAAAATGAAGCAGGCATATAGATTGCAAGCATGTGAAATTTTTTAGTCAGAAGGCAAAAGTTATGTTGGTGTTTTTCTGAAAAAAAAAGAGATTAAACACGTTTATTTTAATAGATGAGCAGTTTTTCTTTGTTTTAGTAAGGAGATGTTATTCGAAAGTTCTTAGTTACTTCTAGCTGTACGACTTGAAATTCAAACACATCATTTTTAAACATACGTCAGTGACTTAACAAACAAATTCATCTATTTAAAGGTACAATAGACTAAGGAGAGATATGACCATTTTTACTGGGAAACAGAATCAAAAATCACAGCTAATCCAATATTTTTAGTTTCTGTGTTGAATAAAACTTTTTTCAACCACATAAATTTTGTACAAAAAAAAATGGTTCAAATGGCTCTGAGCACTATGGGACTTAACATCTATAGTCATCAGTTCCCTAGAACTTAGAACTACTTAAATCTAACTAACCTAAGGACATTACACAACACCCAGTCATCACGAGGCAGAGAAAATCCCTGACCCCGCGGGGAATCCAACCCGGGAACCCGGGTGTGGGAAGCGAGAACGCTACCGCACGACCACGAGCTGCGGACATATAAATTTTGTTTCTTATTCTTCTAGATTCAAAACGGATTGTAACCTGCCCCTATTCGCCCAAAACACCAACAAATAGAAAAAAAGTATGAGATTAACACTGATATCTCTATACACCTCTCTCTATAGGGTGAATACAAACACCAACCTTTTCATTTTTTTATTTTATGAAAGCATGAGCAGGTCCCAAATCTCAATATAAATTTAAAATTAGGCGCTAGATCTGCAATACTATATAACGAGACTTCCGGCTGATTAAAGATATGTGTCGGATTGAGAGTCGAACTCGCGACCTTTGCCATTCTTGGGCAAGAGCTCTACTGTCTTCGCTACCCAGCACGACTCACGACCCGCCCCCACAGCTGTACTTGCACCAGTGCCTCACCTCCTACCTTCCAAACTTCACAGACGTTCTCCTGCGAAACTTGGAAGAAACAACTGGTAGAAAGGATATTGCGGAGACATGGCTTAGCCATAGCCTGGGGGATGTTTCTAGAATCATTTATTTATTTATTTTATTTTATTGGGGGGGTTGGTTGGGGGCCGTACTGTGTGCTCAAATATTGTAATCTAGTCATGTACATTACATTTTAAAATTTTGAAAAAATATTGTTCTAGTGAATTCTTCTACTAGATTCTATAGTTGTTATAAATTTTTCAGCTAAACGTAATCCAAAAATTTATATCTAACTGAGGTGGCCATGAAGTCTGTACCCGTTAGTAGTAGATATGAGAGGATATCCGCAGGTCCTGGACCCTACTTGCACTTTTAAAACTCAACACCAGTTAACGAAATGTATGTACCCCTCCAACAGTCGGTAATATACCTTACTGAAAATACACTGGTATTGCTAAGGCTGTGCTAAAAATTATTTTCAGGATCTGGACCCTAGTTCCACATCAGCAACTTTTTAGAAAGTATGTTGTTCATAAAGGTTAGCAACATTTTGCATTTATGTTTTTAGTGGTCGTCATAAAGTAACTGCCTTCCCCACCCCCACCCCATTCGTAGTACATATTATTGAAAATATCTCGGTACTGCTACAAGTAAACACACGAACGCGAACAATAATTATTCAAGAAAACGAAGAAAAACAAGTGAGAAAAGGATAGCAAAGGATGAGACAGGAGAGAGAAGGAATAACAGATGAGACGTGAGGAGGTGGTGATGATGGTGATTTGATGATGGTGAAAAAGGAGGAGAAAAGGAGAGGAGAAGTATGACAGTGATGGGGAACGAGGGGCAACGGAATAAGAGAGAGAGAGAGAGAGAGAGAGAGAGAGAGAGAGAGAGAGAGAGGAGAGGAGCAACTAGTTGCAGATATGATAAGGGCTAGAGGAGAGGTAGAGAGAAAAAGATGCGAGGTGAAAGAAGAGAAACCAAAGGGAGGTAGTGAACAGAGGTGTGAGAAACAAAGTAAACAGGAATACGTGTCTTCAGTGGTTTTTCCTTACACCTTTACTCACCTCGTTTGTTCTATTTTCTCTCTCATTATACTTTTCTTCTCTGTTTTTCCGTTTTTTCTCAACCCTTTATTCACTAGCCTTCTCTTTCCTCTCATTTTCTTCTTTCACATTTCCTCTTGCTCTCTCTCATCCTTCTTCTCTTTCCCTTCTGCATTTTTCTCTTACTCCATTCTCTCCTTCTGCCTCTCTTTTCCTTTTCCTTAGTCTCTTTTCTGTTCTTCCTTCTCTTCTTATCTCTCTCATCTCATTCTTCTATTTTCCATTCTTTCCTTTTATTGAATATTCACTGTCGGTAAATGCCACAATATATGTTTTCAGATTAGTTTCTTTTTCACACATCATATTTCTGTACAATGGAATAACTAATTATACACCTATTACCTTAATTTTGTAATTTAATCTTAAAACTAAAAATTTTAGACTCGTATATGATGTATTCATGTAGGTGTAGCAAGGAAAATTAGTCTTCGCTGAAAGCTACCTGAGATCATGTACGATCAGGACATGCTGTACTGAACTACGTCGTGAGAGGCTCGTGTGCAACACTTCCTCGGGAAGTGGCACAGCCAGATAACTAATTCAAAGATTTCAGCTTCACCGGTGACGCAGGATGTCACGGTTGGAACTTTCACGACGTTGCATACCAAATTATTGAGGATGATGGAGTCACTTCTGACCAAAATGCGGAGCTCTCGCCGGCTTTCGCCTTCCGGCTTTCATCTACTACAATAGCGTCCAGGAGCACAGCGTCGACAGCAAGGCGAAGCACAGCCGCTGGGGGCTTGCTTTCGATCTTAGAACCGCACACAGGTTTCACCTCTTCTAACTTGCGACTTCGGTAAAGACGAGAACAATAATTAGTTTCCCCATACCTGCTCAGTGTTTCCTGCCTATGGGTAACCTAACGGTCAGCGACGAAAACTCTGACGACGAGAAATGTCAGCATATCGCCTGGTGTATTATGTAGGTCGTCATGAATGTGATGGTTTAATCTGCTGAAGGAAGCAGGGTTCCAGTAGACACAATTATCTAAATCACTTGATTATGATGGTTTATGTTCGAGAAATGCTCTGTTTACTTATACTGGCATAAGAAAGTCCTACTCGGTTACACAAATGTCCATTGCACAGTAACAAATTTACTGTGATGTGTGCTGTATCACCATGTGACATAATAGGCTCTTATTTTTTTGAGGGCGAGAATGGCCTTGCGAATACGGTCACATCATCATGCGCAAATCCTGGTTGCTCACTTCAGCAAGACGGATCAACGTCACATACAGCACGGATGTTGGTGGCTACTGTACGACAACTGATTGCCAAGCGTATAATTTCGTCAGACTGTGACATTCCATGACCTCCCAGATCCCTTGATCTGTCACCGTGCGTATTCTTCTCGTACAGTCACCATAAAAGCAAGATGTAGCGTAGTCAACATAAGAATTGAAAGCTAAGATCCGAGTACCATTTGAGGTGTTACTTTGAACCATGCATGTTTTTGAGCTGTGGCGCGCCAATGCGGGTCACCTTTGCGCGAATATCCTCTTTGCCTCATACACTGAAGACCCAAAAAAACTGGTACATCTGCCTAATATCATGTACGGTCCCCGCGAGCACGCAGCAGTGCCGCAACACGACGTGGCATGGACTCGAGTAATGTCTGAAGTAGTGCTGGAGGGAAGTGACACCATAAATCTTGCAGGGCTGTCCATACATCCGTAAGAGTACGAAGGGGTGGAGATCTCTTCTGAACAGCACGTTGCAAGCCCTCTCAGTTATGCTCAATAATGTTCATGTCTGGAGAGTGTTTAAACTGAGAAGAGTGTTTCTGGAACCACTCTGTAGCAAGTCTGTACGTGTGGGGTGTCTATTACCCTGCTTTAATTGCCCAAGTCCGTCGGAATGCAAAATGGAAACGAATGGATGCAGGTGATCAGACAGGATGCTTCCGTACGTGTCAACTGTCAGAGCCGTATCTAGACGTATCAGGGGTTCCACATAACTCCAATATCACAAGCCCCACACCATTACAGACCCTCCACCACCTTGAACAGTCCCCTGCTGACATGCAGCGTCCATGTATTCATGAGGTTGTCTCGAGCGGATGGATGTCTACGGGTATGGAGACAATTTGAAACTATACCCGTCCGATCAGACAACATGTTTCCAGTGAATGTCGGTGTTGACGGCCCTAGGCGTGGCGTAAAGCTTGTGTCGTGCAGTCATCAAGGACACACAAGTGGGCCTTCGGCTCCGAAAATCCATTTCGATGATGTTTCGTTGAATGGTTCGCACGCTGACACTTGTTGACGGCTCAGCACTGAAATGTGCAGCAGTTTGGGAAAGGGTTCCACTTCTGTCGCATTTAAAGATTTGCTTCAGTCGTCGTTGGTCCCGTTCTTGCAGGATCTTTTTCCGGCCGCAGCCAAGTCGCAGATTTGATGTTTTACCGGATTCCTGATATTCACGGTACACTCGCAAAATGGTCATACGGGAAAATTTCATCGCTATGTCGGAGATGCTGTGTCGCATCGCTCGTGCGCCGACTATAACACCACGTTCAAATTCACTTAAATCTTGATAATCTGACATTGTGGCAGCAGTAACCTATGTAACAACTGCGCCAGACATTTGTTGTCTTATATAGGCGTTGCCGACCACAGAGCCGTATTCTGCCGGTTTACATTTCTCTGTATTTGAATAAGCATGCCTATATCACTTTCCTTGGCGCTTCAGTGCAGATGCAGATAGATTTTTGGTTGCGACCAGAGGATATGATGGAGGGAAATGGATGCTCAGTATATCTACATCTACATTTATACTCCGCAAGCCACCCAACGGTGTGTGGTGGAGGGCACTTTACGTGCCACTGTCACTACCTCCCTTTCCTGTTCCAGTCGCGTATGGTTCGCGGGAAGAACGACTGTCTGAAAGCCTCCGTGCGCGCTCTAATCTCTCTAATTTTACATTCGTGATCTCCTCGGGAGGTATAAGTAGGGGGAAGCAATATATTCGATACCTCATCCAGAAACGCACCCTCTCGAAACCTGGCGAGCAAGCTACAGCGCGATGCAGAGCGCCTCTCTTGCAGAGTCTGCCACTTGAGTGTATTAAACATCTCCGTAACGCTATCACGGTTACCAAATAACCCTGTGACGAAACGCGCCGCTCTTCTTTGGATCTTCTCTATCTCCTCCGTCAACCCGATCTGGTACGGATCCCACACTGATGAGCAATACTCAAGTATAGGTCGAACGAGTGTTTTGTAAGCCACCTCCTTTGTTGATGGACTACATTTTCTAAGGACTCTCCCAATGAATCTCAAGCTGGCACCCGCCTTACCAACAATTAATTTTATATGATCATTCCACTTCAAATCGTTCCGCAAGCATACTCCCAGATATTTTACAGAAGTAACTGCTACCAGTGTTTGTTCCGCTATAGCGCTGGCTTGGTGTGTGGCCGCCAGATAAACAAAGTGCGGTTGCGTTCGTTGCGACGGCGTGAGCTCTAGTGCGCTCCTAATGGCTGTTGTGCACTTGCTGCGGACTTGAATGGCGAAGGAATGGAACCCTGCTGTGTTGCCGTAGTGTTTTGAAGCGCGCCGCTCCGAGAGGGTCGGCCTGGGGACAGGTCTCGGGAGGATCCATGGCTGCTGTGACACGGCAGTGCGACGGTGACTTCTCATCTGGGTCGTCAACATCCTGTGGATCCGCCTTGATTTGTCCACTTGTTGCGGAGACTTTCTTTGTTTAATAGTGAGCAATGATACATTTCCTTGGGATATTGTTATTCGGGGAAACTTACTGTGGTGTCACCGCCAGACACCACACTTGCTAGGTGGTAGCCTTTAAATCGGCCGCGGTCCGTTAGTATACGTCGGACCCGCGTGTCGCCACTATCAGGATTGCAGACCGAGCGCCGCCACACGGCAGGTCTAGAGAGACTTCCTAGCACTCGCCCCAGTTGAACAACCGACTTTGCTAGAGATGGTTCACTGACAAAATACGCTCTCATTTGCCGAGACGATAGTTAGCATAGTCTTCAGCTACGTCATTTGCTACGACCTAGCAAGGCGCCATTACCAGTTACTATTGATACTGTAATCACGTACCGTCAAGAGCGACGCTCTTCATTAATGGATTAAAAAGTATTCCACCAGCTACGTCCGTTCTTCTAAAGTCTAATTTCCTTGTCCTATTCCAGACCTCACGCCAGCATGCGTGAGCTAAAACGCGTGCCTTTCGGCTTCTGATGGCTGGGTGTTGTGTGCTGTCCTTAGGTTAGTTGGGTTTAAGTAGTTCTAAGTTCTAGGGGACTGATGACCATAGATGTTTAGTCCTATAGTGCTCAGAGCCATTTGAACTTTCGGCTTCCTCTCATACCCGGTGCTGGCTCTCCTGCCAACCCACAACACTTACCATCAGCGTTATCGCTCTTTCGTTGTCTTTTGACATCGTGGGGGAGAGAGTCCGGAAAGAGGACCTGAATGAAGTTATTCGTGCAGTGATAAAATTTGTCCTGATACTTACGAAGTAATTAAAGTGTGCTGAGAGCGAGCATGTTTGGTGACTATGATTGTCATAGTGGTTAAATAATTTCCTAATTATGTATGCCACTGGTCGGAACCTTTGATACATTTTAATGGTTATTTTGGTTGGGTTCCTTAATCAGCGCAATAGTTTCTAATGTCCAAGTAGTCAAATTTTGTTCATTTGTGGAAATCTGAACGGGTTCCTTTTAAGCTGTTTGTGCGATCTTTTGCTTGATCCTGTGCTTATATTTCTTTCGATGTGATCCAGTTAGCTTAATACCTGTGCCTGTAAATCGTAAAGCTTGTACTAATGGCTAACGAACGTTATGTAAGTCATGGTTTAGTGGCCCCTTATTACCGCTAAGTGGAATTATTCCATCACCTGATGCCAGTAGCTACCTCCGCTGCTTCTGGGCGTGATGCCTAAATCTGTTATTACTGTAATTCTGGAGAAACGTGCAGCTTTACTGACGTGTAACATTAATTCTTTAAGTGGCTCAGACAGTAATTCATCTACCAGAATGCTGTGTAAGGTTTTAACTGGTTCTTAACTCTTTTAGTGTCTTGCAATAATACTTTGGTCACCAGTACATTTTGTCACTGTAAGAGCTCTTTGGCTTGTAACCGCAGTAATTTTCTGGAGTTTAATTGCGCGTTTCAAGGTTTAAACGAGAAGATGCGACTGAGTTTTCTTCTGTAACGTTTAAATACATTGCGGGCGTAATCAGTTAAAGGTGTAATTAAGGTCCCTGTTTAGTCTCTGGAAAATTTTATATGTAATAAATGTGTTTTAAAGTATTATGTGCTTATTAGCTACCTCGGCCCCTCACCACTCCATCTATCTACCTGCTGGCTATCGCGACATTACAATGTTTATGGAAGATTTACTATCAAAAACAGTCTTGATCACAATTTATTTATTACGGTGACCGGTTTCGACCACTACTGTGGTCATCTTCAGTCCTACAAGTCGTATACAAAGCTGTAATTAGAGGGCTACATACATTAAAGAAAATACATAAAGTTATAAAACGATGAATTACAAATGAGTAACTGTAAATACAAGTTTTGGATGTAAATTATTTAAGTTGTTAGTGGAAGCATCAATGGGCGCTGATGACCCCGCTGTTTAGCGCCCGTAAACCTCAAACACACACACACTGGAAGCATCAATTTCTTCCTTAGAACCGTTATATAATAGCAATGTATCGTCAACATATCTTTTGTAGTATATAATTCCATTTGTTATTTCTGGATTATTTTTTAAAAATTGAATCTCAACATATTTGACGAAGATATCTGCTATAGTGCTAGCCAGGGAATTATTATTACACCAGTAAATCGTATCTGTACTATACATGTCAGTTAACGATTATTGCAGCCTACTCATTGAAAATCGTTTCAATAAAAGACGTGTTGCTGCTCAATAGTACATGGTCTGAACCGACAGTCTGTGCCATTCCACTTTCGCAACAACTTCATTGGAAAGAGGCCTGCTGCCACATCTTTGGAACGGCGTCCAGCTTCACCATAGCAACCAATGGTTCCAAATGGTCCACTAACAGGCCCTGAGAGGGCAACCCATGTACTGTCAAAACGAAGTTCATTTATCCTACAAGTTTAAATATTTGTAACGGTTTGTAATTGACAATAGCTGTTAAATAAGCTAAGTTTAGTGTGTGTTTACTTTCCTTTCTTGACAATGTTCTTTTAACTAAGAAATTTTACATTGTTATTCGACCTATAACCCATTCGTTAATAATGACATCATGCCGTCAGAAGTGGGCGGAGCCTCCATTATATATAGTAAGACGTGCACTGGTTTCGGTAGTGATTCTCCAGCAGAAGGAGGTCCTTACTCATTGGTAATTGACTGTTTTGTAGCTTTATAACTTTATGTCTTTTCTTTAATGTATGTAGCCCTATAATTACAGCTTTGTATACGACTTATAGGTCTGAAGATGACCATAGTAGTGGTAGAAACCGGTCACCGTAATAAATAAATTGTGATAAAGACTGTTTTTGATAGTAAATATTTGTAACACTTCGATCACTGTTTACTCCCACAACGTATTCAAAAGTAATTTCATCGAAGAGATTGCAGGAATGTTTGCGCAATAATGGAACTCACCTGCAAGATGTCATCGTTAAGAAATACATTCATTTCATGTATTGTTAAACAACTTGTTTTTCACTATTAACTGACATAAATAAATTTATTTCGAAAAATTTTTTGTTTCATAATGACAGTTAATTTTTTTTTTCTTTTTCCCGTTTCTCTGACCGATCCTGCATTGTTGCCATGTCACGGAAAATTCAATTAATGTTATATGTGACGTGACAGAAGTTTTCACGAAAATGATTGCGGCAGTGTCCGGCACTCTGCGTGTTTTGTTTTTTTGGTTGTGATCAGTCTGCTGTAATTTAGTGACGAGCCAGAAATGTATTTCCCATTTGACAATAGGAGCGAATGCGTGACTGGGCAGTGCTTGGCCAAAGGAGTGGAGGAGAGTAGAGACGCTCCGCATCCACCGGACGTGAAAGTGGAGTCGGGGCGTCTTGTGTAGTGGGTCTGGTGACGGAGAGCACACGTGGTGCAGACTCGGCGCTACTCTGTCAACACACGTGAAGCTCCACAAACACTCCAGTCCCTCACTCCCACCTAACGCAAACTCCCCACGTGGAGGCGATGGAGAGTCCTGTCCGTGTGTGGGGTACATGTGCAGCTTCACAAGGGTCACAAGTGGATGCAGGTGGCGAAATCGGGGTAAAGGAAAAAGCAGAGATGTGGAGGTCATTATAAATGGGTCACAAGCTCGCGTTGGACAAACGTTAGAAGTGAAATTGGTCGTGATCTAATTTGAGGAACCTTCCAGGGAACTTTTGTATGGAGAGTCAGATCTGTAGCGTCCAGAAAAGACTCTTCACTACAATACGTCCGTCAAGAAAATGAAACATGTATATATGGTAATTTTTTCATAATGTGGGGCCACAGTCATAATATATTTCTTTAAAGTTATTTGCAGTGTTACATTTACACGATCATGATTTCGGCTTCAGAGTGCCATTATCAAGTGTTTTAAGTGTTGTACAGTGCCTAAGATGGCATACTGTCGTATTTAAAATACACTATTAGACACATGTCTAAGGGTCGATATTTCTGGTAAAGCCTACTGCTTTGCTTTATCACTGCAAATAAAAAACAGTCTAATGGCGGTACTGACTTTGAAGAAATGTATAGATGGAACAGGTCACTGTTGGGCCTCCAATTAGGAAAGAAATCAGAACAAAAGGGGTGAACTAATAACAGATCGACCACTACGGTCGCAGGTTCGAATCCTGCGTCGGGCAGGGATGTGTGTTATGTCCTTAGGTTAGTTAGGTTTAAGTAGTTCTACGTTCTAGGGGACTGATGACCTGAGATGTTAAGTCCCATAGTGCTGAGAGCCATTTGAACCAGCCAATAACAGATTTTTTTCCCTGGCCTGTGAGCCGTAGTCTGCTCTCACGGAAATAAAACAATACCGAGAGTGTAAAATAAGCCGCGGAAGAATGTCGTGTATAAAGAGTTTCACATTTAATAGCTAAACTGAGACCCTGAAAAAAAAAATTGTAAGTTACACATCTCAGGCTCTTGAAGCTGGCTGTTTTTAATTTTATCATAATTTTTTATCATTGTGGCGTAGGAATACACATGTTTTTCACTCTTTGTAGAGTATACCCAACCTTAATCATTTTCGACCGGCGTAACTACGATACCCGCTCTCTCCTATCCTCTATGACTGTAATGTTGTCACCAACCGGGCTGCGGTTTGGCAGTCACGCGCGATACGATATGTGTGGTGCCGTCCGGAGAACGACTTCCCTCGTTAAAGTTTGTACCTCACGACGGAACGACAAGTAAGGACAGTCGCTATCCGAGGCAGCCACAAATGTGAGACATCGGCGTAGACACTCTCTCGTGAAGTTCCGTACGCCACCGCTGCTGGATGATTGCTTCCGTCAGAGCGCAGCGCCCGAAGTCCACGAGAAAGACAGGCTCTGCCGCGTACGTCAAAGCACGTGACACTGTTGGTCTTCGAGTGTCAGCAGCCGTATCCGGCGGACAGCGAGTAAATATTTCGGACGAATTTAATAGTTCCTGAGTGCTTGTTTAAATGCGTGCAAGACCTTCAGTGGGCACCTTTCCAGTTAAATATCGATTTCCCGTGCGCTCTGCACGGAGCCGAACGTTCGCGAAGTGTGGCGGGCAAGTGTCCTAGTTTGACGTCACAAGTCCGTTGCAGGGCCCGTTTATCTCGTTGGCCCCGGACAGCGCCGCTCATATTACTCGTTAATCATCGCATCCTCTTACCTCACATCCAGCAGAGCGAGTTGTATTAGAAGTCAGAAATGTCTATCAAAGTTTAGAGTCTACGAGTATTGTGCACTGACATATGACTATCATTCTGTATCGGACCAAGTGAGAAGTTACACTGTTCAGCGACAGTAAAAACATACATAATGACATTCCGGTGGACCTCGATTGTTTCCAAGTCAAGTACTCTATCTTGTTCACGTTTTAATAAAGTGATCTAATATTTTGTGCGTGTTGTAGTATCTGCCCGGCCCCCTCCACAAGTAAACCTATAATTGCTGCAACGTCATTACCATATTAACGTCAGCATCTCATAAAAAAGACGAGCCTAGCATTATTAACTTTTCCTTACAGTTATTATTTTACGTATGTAGTTCAAAACAACAGACTTCACATTTTTAGCTGATTTTTATTGTTACTGCTCTCATATTACAGTTCCGTAACCACATTACGATAACCCATAGATTTGTTTGACGTTGAATATTTAATAAATACAATTCCTGGTTACCGTTAACCTTTACGTTATTAATCCAGCGAACAGCAACGTACAGTTTGCAGAGCGCGCACGAGTCTGCCAAATACAGCAACTTCTTTTTAATTGATCTCACTTTCACAAGCTCTGGCATGATCGCGAATAGAACAGTGATCTATAAGCTGTAGGATAAATTTCGTATATTTCCGTCGATGACCAAAAAATTGTTAGAACCTAACAATTTTGTAATCATCGACGGAAATATAAGAAATTTATTCTGATCTCACTAGGCTCAAAATCAAATGCTATCGGCACTCTGGCCGGAATCTCATAACACATCTCTATATCGCTTATTGGTAGTTTTGGCAGCCTATGCGTTCACCCTGCGCCCGCATAACTGCACGTCCGATCTCACAGACCGTGTACAGAGTACGAGAATTATCTGCGGCATTGCAAGTATGCTCTCTCCTTGCCCATATCACCACAAGCGTTCCAGCTGTTCTTTCTCCTGGCACCTCAGAACACTGGAGTATGGTTTACATGTGTTTCTTCTGACTCTCTGTAGAAACATTTATTTAATACGGAGCGCTATCACTTCTTCGTGTAATATTTCTTGCGTTTGCTTTGTGTTACCAGTAATAAACACTACGATGACAATTCGTCACCGTTAAGTGCACCTCTTGCTATTGAGAATCCAACACTTGCCCTTTAATCTGTGCACTACACTACGATGAACTGCATATACGAGTCTGCTCGGCAAAGAGTACAGGGAATGGAATGATCGTTGTGTTACGGCATGAAGTCAAGCCCCGCCACGCCAGTCGGTAACGACAGAGAAGAGATGGCTATGAGAAGAAGTCAGCCAATCGCACGCTACCCAGACATCCCTTCAGGACGACAATGCTACAGCAGCGGCTCCTATGTGAAGACATAAGCGGTGCGACTGGCGTCGCCCCAGTTGAATAGCAGCTTCAATATTAGCGAGTTCTATAGCAGCATCGACACTAGTCATTTCGTTTGTACGCTCTATGTAGCACAGACTTGGAATTGTTTATATAAAGAAGATTTAATATTTTGTGTGTAGCCCTTTGCTTGCGACACATAGGTGTAATTGTCAAAGTATTGTCATTTACCTTTTGTAATAAAACACATTAATACGTTTTGCTTGAATGTCTGTAAGCAGGCTTCCTACACACCACATGTTTAACGACAAGCATGGAGACATAATACGTAGGGAATCATTGTTTGGCATTCCTCGGCTGGGGTTGCTCGGCCGTCTACTTAACGCCTCTTCGGAGATTTGGGCACCGATTAAGATAGTCAGCCTATCTTATATAGACAACACAAATATTCAGTCCCCGCGACAAGAAAATCTCTGATCCAGCCGGGAATCGTAACTGGGAGACCGCGATCCAGAAGCAGACCACGAGCTGTCGACAGAGTACAGGTGAGTCACTGGAACTGGAACGTCGGCATCTGCTTTTCGTGGGTATACTCTTATAACTGAACCACTCGAGAATGCCTCACATACTTGCTGCCGCATTCTGTTCGTTCATTCCAAGAGTAAAATTTACCTCAGCCCTGAACCTGTAGTGAAGTCAATTACGCCATGGTATCCATTCTGAGAGTGATCTAACCCAAAACACTGAGATAGTGCCTCAACGGAGTTTTGTAGCGATGTAGATAAGCCAATAGCAAGTTGTGATGTGTCGCTTACACCGACACAGGCAAAACAGTGATCAAAGTTTACAAAAGTTTATTGACCAAGGAAAGAAACGTCTGCTCCGACGCTAATAACAAAATCACAATTACAGTATTCCATAGGTATGAATACACTATGGTGATTCCAGAGTCTGACAAAGTAACACAGTTAGGATCCTCATAGACGAATACAATTGTATGGAAAATATTCGAAGTCCGAATAAGCTGTCCTGAATAACACCAGAATATGAGCAGGAAAGTCTATCTTGGATACAGTCTGCGCTAAGGGAACAACGATGACGGCTGAATACAGCGGCGTCCGTCTCTACAATGGGTTTCTAGAGCGGTGGGGTGGGGTGTGTAGCACCCTCCCAGAGGCTAGGGGAGGGTTTCGAAGCCGGAAGAGCTGACTCGTGTAGCTCTGGCGCGGACGACAGTGGAATACCCGCGACACTATTTTCTGGTCACGTGTGTGGTGGACGCGAATACGTTCGTTTGAAGTGGCGGCCGCAGCTAGCGCTAGTACCGCCGCCTGGTGTCCTTCCTTTACTGGGACAGGGCGAGTTGTGACACTGAGGCATGCAGGGGCCATGTAGGCTGCACACGTGACCGAGGTGCCCGAACGGTTGCCAATCTCGTTTGCGAAAATCGCCGGTATGGCACGTTGAAAATGAGAGACGGTCAGCTGGCCAATTACCACCTTTCGAGAGAGGTAGATGTCCACATTCGAGACGATGTTGCTAACATATTACTGGTTTGGCACAACTGCTTGGAGATATGCTGAACATAAGCAGAAAACTATAAACAATTAAGGCTCCGCTATAGTCCACACGTTGTCTACAAATAAAAACACGAAATGAATAATTTTCACACAAAAAACCGACATGTCCGCCCCCGTACCTGAATGGTCAGCGTGACGGATTGTGAATCCCCTGGACCCGGGTTCGATCCCGGCTGGGTCGGGGAATTTTCTCCGCCCAGGGACTGGGTGTTGTGCTGTCATTATCATCATCCTATCATCCTCTTCTACTGCAGGTCACCGAAGTGGCGTCAGATTGAAAGACCGGCACCCGGCGAAGTGTCTGCCCGACGGGGGGCCCTCGCCATACGATTAAATAAATAACCTCCGACATGTCATACACACGACAGCTAGTAATTAAGTTGTAATTATCAACTCGCAAAAAATAAAGTTACTTGAATTATTTTTTGTTCGTGCTGCTACACACTGAAATACCCGTGCTACAGTATCGTCGCACTCAATAATCGAGGGGGGGCGCTACACTCGACAATCGCCTCCGCGCCAGTTTTCGGTATAAAGTTAGCGACGTGCAGCAGTAGTGTCCAGGATAAAGCATTCACCTGAAGGAGGTTGAATGGCTGTCAGACGAAATGCCGTGGTAGACTGTCGACGTCATGCGGCTGCAAGCTAGAAATCTCACAGAAAAAAGTATCAAGGTAAGTTTGTTTTTTCGAGAGATGACTAATTCTTTTTGACTACCCTCGTAACAGTTTGCGAGGTTTGTCTTTTTACGTGAGTATAACATTCTCCAGTCAACAGCGCCAACAAACTATAGTTGGGGTCACGAACGATGGCGGGAGACTTTACGCTTATTCTGCGCACCTACGTCACGCATTCTGCGACAGCCAATGAGCGGTTGTACTGTTTCTCCTGGGTGGACTTGGGATAAAAAAAAAACCAAGTAAACTAAATATTACGACAAATTTTATAAATAATCGACGAGTACGCCAAAGAAGAAGAGATAGAACTACAATGGACGTGTTATTCCATGGACTCTTGCGCTTCTATGCATGAACTATCTTTCCTTTGTCATTCGCTTATCTTATCTGCTTGGATTCGGACTTAAGAGGACGTTCTTGTGTTAAGCACATCTTGCTGTACCAGCTGATAATGTAAGTTGTGCTTAAAAACCGAAAAATATAATGGTTATTTTGTCAAAAGAATTTGTGTATGTGGTCAATCTATCGTAAATCTGATACCTTTATTGTCTCAAGTAGATATGGGCTTAACATAGAATTTTCATTGTTAGGCGACATCTTAAAAAAATCTTTAACATTTTTCTTTTAGCTCATCTACGAGACGTGCGGTCGGTTAGGACAATTAACTTTATTTCAGATCCCACGAGACCGGAGGCAGCTAGGCCTACTAATAAGTTAACAATTTTACTTACAGATTTTCTTTATATCACGAGATAACATCCCAGGCAGAGAAGGTCTGGTCACAGGATTCGAGTTCCATTATAGGATTTCATTTGTAGCTGCTACTCTTGTTATCTTATATTCGGGAATCGAGACGAAACCACGATATTAAGTTACGTACTACAGTAGTGTACACCGAACAGACTTGGCAAATGTTCTCTGGTGCAATAAGCACACGACATCTCACGAGCCTAGTGTTGAATAAATGAGAAAAGGACAATTAATTAACGACGATTACGTAACTACCCTGAGAACTGAGCTAGTTCACTGAGTGCTTATACACGTCGGGCTAAAAAAAAAATGGCTCAAATGGCTCTGAGCACTATGGGACTTAACTGCTGTGGTCATCAGTCCCCTAGAACTAAGAACTACTTAAACCTAACTAACCTAAGGACACCACACACATCCATGCCCGAGGCAGGATTCGAACCTGCGACCGTAGCGGTCACGCGGCTCCAGACTGTAGCGCCTAGAACCGCACGGCCACTCTGGCCGGCGTCGGGCTAAATTAAGCATCATGTTACACTGTTAATACTATTCCTACATTAGTTAGTTCTCTTTTATGCTGAACCATTGCATTAATGTGTGTTTCTTTTTTATATAAGTCACGGCTCATATATTATTTTATTACATTGCACGGTCACAAGCGTTCTGAGAGCTCTGCTGTCAATGTAGCCAATGAGAGAATTAAACGTGATCGTAGCGAGACACTGAATGGATTTTTATTCCATTTGTTGTGGGTTTTCATCGTTGATTCTTGTGATAAGCGACAAATTCTACATAAGCAAGCGAGGAACAATTTGCAGCATAACGTTTTCCTCAAGCGCAAAGCACGTGTATGCACTGCCGCAACTGTCGCTTGGGACCGGCAACAATATGAGCCCCGCCCGTGTCTAGGCCTGCGCGAACCGCCATCGTAGTTGACGAATCGGAGTATAGCAAAAATGGTTCAAATGGCTCTAAGCACTATGGGACTTTACATCTGAGGTCATCAGTCCCCTAGACTTAGAACTACTTAAACCTAACTAACCTAAGGACATCACACAGCCGGCCTCTGTGGCCGAGCGGTTCTAGGCACTTCAGTCCGGAACCTCGCTGCTGCTACGGTCGCAGGTTCGAATCCTGCCTCGGGCATGGATGTGTGTGATGTCCTTAGGTTAGTTAGGTTTAAGTAGTTCTAAGTCTAGGGGACTGATGACCTCAGATGTTAAGTCCCACAGTGCTTAGAGCTTGACAGCACACACATCCCTGCCCGAGGCAGGATTGGAACCTGCGACCGTAGCAGCAGCGCGGTTCCGGACTGAAGCGCCTGGAACCGCTCGGTCACAGCGGCCGGCGGATTATAGCACCACAGCTAGGAGAGAGATCTCTCAGACATTCCCCTCCTCCCTGACGTTCTGCAGACCACCTATCGTTCCGCGTGGAGGTGAGGTACGGCGGGTCTGACACTGGAGCCTACCTTGATGGTGGGCAGACGCGCCCTGCGCCACTTGAGCATGTGTGCACTCGCGACTCCGGCAGCTGCGTCCGCGGCGACGACGGCTCCCACACTGCCAGCGGCCGTCACACGCCGGCTAGCGCGCAGAAAAGACGCGACCCGCCACACACACACAATACAACACGCTGGGTGGCACTTGTCGCCTCGCTACCCCACTACAGCGGCTACTGCCCTGGCTGCTCTCGCCTCGTCCCGCTCCGTGGCCTGTCTCGTAAACACGTGCGCGACAGGTGGCCACTCATCTTCCGCCATTACCCCCAACATCCTCGTCATCTTCCGAATCTGCGTAACTGTTGCATACATTGGTCTTCCACAATCGCACAAGTTTCCCAAGTCCTTCAGCATTTTAGATAAGAATTCCACGTCCCTTTTCGAATCCTCACTGTCTTCTTGGCTTTCAATCCAAAGTCTAGTTTGATGCAGCTCTCCACGGTAACCTATACCGTGCAAGTCTCTTTGAATAGCTAGTAACATACACTACTGGCCATTAAAATTGCTACACTAAAAAGAAATGCAGATGATAAAGGGTATTCATTGGACAAATATATTACACTAGAACTCACATGTGATTACATTTACACGCAATTTGTTTGCATAGATCCTGAGAAATCAGTACCCACATACGCCTGGGCATTGAGTCAAACAGAGCTTGGATGGAGTGTACAGGTACAGCTGCCCATGCAGCTTCAACACGATACCACAGTTCGTCAGGAGTAGTGACTGGCGTATTGTGACGAGCTAGTTGCTCGACCACCATTGATCAGACGTTTTCAGTTGGTGAGAGATCTGGAGAATGTGCTGGACAGGGCAGCAGTCGAGCATTTTCTGTATCCAGATAGACCCGTACAGGACCTGCGACATGCGGTCGTGCATTAACCTGCTGAAATGTAGCGTTTCGCACGGATCGAATTTGGGTAGAGCCACGGGTCGTAACACATCTGAAATGTAACGTCCACTGTTCAAAGTGCCGTCAATGCGAACAAGAGGTGACCGAGACGTGTAATCAATGGCACCCCATACCATCACGCCGAGTGATAAACCAGTATGGCGATGACGAATACACGCTTCCAATGTGCGTCCACCGCGATGTCGCCAAACACGGATGCGACCATCATGATGCTGTAAACAGAACCTGGATTCATCCGAAAAAATGTCGTTTTGTCATTCGTGCACCCAGGTTCGTCGTTGAGTACACCATCGCAGGCGCTCCTGTCTGTGATGTAGCGTCAAGGGTAACCGCAGCCACGGTCTCCGAGCTGATAGTCCAGGCTACTGCAAACGTCGTCGAACTGTTCGTGCAGATGGTTGGTGTCTTGCAAACGTCCTCATCTGTTGATTCAGGGCTCGAGACGTGGCTGCACGATCCGTTACAGCCATGCGGATAAGATGCCTGTCATCTCGACTGCTAGTGATACGAGGCTGTTGGGATCCAGCACGGCGTTCCGTATTACCCGTGAACTCACCGATTCCATATTCTGCTAATAGTCACCGGATCTCGACCAACGCGAGCAGCAATTTCGCGATACGATAAACCGCAATCGCGAAAGGCTACAATCCGACCTTTATCAAAGTCGGAAACGTGATGGTACGTATTTCTCCTCCTTACACGAGGCATCACAACAACGTTTCACCAGGCAACGCCGGTCAACTGCTGTTTGTGTACGAGAAATCGGTTGGAAACTTCCTCATGTCAGCACGTTGTAGGTGTCGCCACCGGCGCCGACTTGGTGTGAATGCTCTGAAAAGCTAATCATTTGCATATCACAGCATCTTCTTCCTGTCGGTTAAATTTCGCATCTGTAGCACGTCATCTTCGTGGTGTAGCAATTTTAGTGGCCAGTAGTGTATGTATGGATCTGCTTACTGTATTCATCCCTTGCTTTCCAATTTCACATCCAACGCCTCCTTTTACTACCAAACTGACGATTCCTTCATGCCTTAGGATATATTCAATCACTGGCTCCTTCTTTTAGTCGGGTTTCGCCATAAATTTCTTATCTCCCCAATTCGATTCAGAACATCCTCATTTGTTATTCGACCTACCCACACGACACGTCCTTCCACTAACATACTGATGATTCCTTCATGCCTTAGAAAGTATCCTACCAACAGATTCACTCTTATAGTCACATTTCGTCAGAAATTTCTTTTCTCTCCATTTCGAACCAGCACATCCTCATTTCTTATTCGATCTACCCATTCGACCTTCAAAATTGTTTTGTAGTATTACATTTCAAAAGTTTCTATCCTCTTGCTGTCTAAACTGCTTCTTGTCCGTTTATCACTTATCTACAACGCTACACTCCAGACAAACACCTTCAGAGAAGACTTCGTAACATTTAAGTTTACATTAGATGTTATCAAATTCTTATTTATCAGAAATATTTTGCTTGCTATTGCCAGTCTCCATTTTATATCCTTCTATTTCCGCCATCGTTAGTTATTTTGCTCCCCAAAAAGCAAAATTCTTATACTACTTTCATTGCGTTACCTCCAAATTAATTTCTTCAGCATTTTTTTTGTTTTCTTTGTTTTAGTTTTGTTCAAATTCAGCTTGTAATCTCTTCTGAAGATTCTTCCATTCAATTGCGCTTCCAAGTCTTTTTTCGCCTCTGACAGAATTGCAATGTCCTCGGCAAAGTTGCTGGCTAAACTTTAATTCCCCTCCAAAATTTCTCCTTGGCGCCCTTGACAGTTTGCTTAATGTAGAGATTGAATTACATTGGATATACGCTACAACCCATTCTTATCTCCTTCTGACGCAAACCATTAATAAACCACATATCGCGTTCTTCCCAAGTAATCCCGCAAAGCACAATCCAATTCTTTCACGATGAAAATTCGCACCTGAAGGTTCTCCCAGCCCGCATCTTATAGAATACCAACGTATTACATCCAGCAAATTTGATTGATTGTTTACCTCCTTTGGTCATTATTCTAAAGTGACTGCTATGCACTTCCACCTGTATATTGCCTTTACTGCTTGAAGTGACTTGCTTCACCTTTAAAGCTCAGTCCCGTTTAAGTTTACATTAAGTAAATAAACTCAAGATTTGTCTAAACGATAGTTGTTTGTCCTGGAAGTTCTTTCTTCTGGTTCTAAAACGGGCCATAAGCCGTTATACCAGTAAACCGTTACTTGCGAGTCTTGCCTAGAACTTTATTACCTCTCAATTGGATGACCTTTTTTTTTTTCTTTTATTGCTGTGAAAGCTTCGATGCGAGTGGAGAGCCGTGGCAGCAAGGGCGCAGCTGCGTTATGCCTACTTGCTTTCTGTACTAGCCTTCTGAATGTGATTAACTGTCACGGTATTGTATTCAAACCCTGAAAAGGTCACTCGATCTAGAGAGAGAGACAGAGAGAGTTGTGTTAATAAGTAAATTATGTTTTTGTATTTAAAATGCCCAGCACCTTACCACTCTCCTTAACCGCTTTCCACCATATCATTGCTGTTTATAGAGGTTTACGATCGTGGTTACCTGTGCATCGTAGTACTGTGTGTATGTGGCGTTAGCGATGACTAAGGAGTGAAACTCCGTGCACGTTTTAAAGCTATATTTCAGGACCGCCAAATCAGCCACCAAACGTAACGAGTCTCCTGAAAGTCGCCTTTCCGACAGACACTGCGAAGAGAACATAAGGGCAGATTCTGGTGAGCAGAAATAATGCTTTCAACACTTCTCATCTTTCTGACAACAGTCTGGCCATAAATATTTAATTCACCAGCAAGATTAGAACCCGCTAAATGTGCGCGTTAATGACGAACGTCCACTCATCGTAAATACCAGAGGAGCTTGTTCTGTCAAAAGGCATTGAAGAAACTACTAAGTTGAAAATTTTCTCACGTCAAAAGTTGCCGAACTGGACATCCAGTTTTACAGGTGTTACTGCCGTTTTCTTTTCAACCTGTTCCGATTCTCCCATGCCTCCTATGGTTGCCCTCGCGGGAACCAAAGCAAGGCCATCGGCTTGTTTGCCTGCAAATAGCTGTTGGCTTTGCTAACTCGAGCGGAAGGCTACAGCCAATTACGCTGTGTCGGAACAAGGCCGCGACTCACACCGTAACGGTCCTGTCTTTTCAAATTTCAATGATGCGTGAGTCGTCACTTGGCGGTCACACATGTCAGCTGCTACATTACAGGCTGTGCTTTAGTAATTAATGACGACTCAAGTAGAAAGGGTCGCGGTTCAATCCTCAGTCGATCTTCGTTTTTTTTAAATTTATCTCGCTTCTCACGCCTCTGCAAATGATTTTATACGAGGAAAACATAACTGTGAACTGTGATTCGTAGTCCACGTTTATCTCTTACCCTCCCCCGACCTCCCCCATCCCCTTAACTGTCTGGAAATTCAATTCAAAAGTCAATGCTTAGGAAATCAATGCGATGTTCAAACCAGCTTTCGTGTTGAGAACATTTTTACTTTAATGCAGTGGTTAGCACACTGGACTCGCATACGGGAGGACGACGGTTCAAACCGGCATCCGGCCATCCTTATTTAGGCTTTCCGTGATTTTCCTAAATCGTTTCAGGCTAATGCCGGGATGGTACCTTCAAAACCGCACGGCCGAGATCAACATCTACATCTACATCCATACTCCGCAAGCCACCTGACGGTGTGTGGCGGAGGGTACCTTGAGTACCTCTATCGGTTCTCCCTTCTATTCCAGTCTCGTATTGTTCGTGGAAAGAAGGATTGTCGGTATGCTTCTGTGTGGGCTCTAATCTCTCTGATTTTATCCCCAGGGTCTCTTCGCGAGATATACGTAGGAGGGAGCAATGTACTGCTTGACTCCTCGGTGAAGGAATGTTCTCGAAACTTCAACAAAAGCCCGTACCGAGCTACTGAACGTCTCTCCTGCAGAGTTTTCCGCTGGAGTTTATCTATCATCTCCGTAACGCTTTCGCGATTACTAAATGATCCCGTAACGAAGCGCGCTGCTCTCCGTTGGATCTTCTCTATCTCTTCTATCAATCCTATCTGGTACGGATCCCACACTGGTGAGTAGTATTCAAGCAGAGGGCGAACAAGTGTACTGTAACCTACTTCCATTGTTTTCGGATTGCATTTCCTTAGGATTCTTCCAATGAATCTCAGTCTGGCATCTGCTTTACCGACGATTCTTTTTATATTGTCATTCCATTTTAAATCACTCCTAATGCCTACTGCCAGATAATTTATGGAATTAACTGCTTCCAGTTGCTGACCTGCTATATTGCAGCTAAATGATAAAGGATCTTTCTTTGTATGTATTCGCAGCACATTAAACTTGTCTACATTGGGATTGAATTGCCATTCCCTGCACCATGCGTGAATACGTTGCAGATCCTACTGCATTTCAGTACAATTTTCCATTGTTACAACCTCTCGATATACCACAGCATCATCCGCAAAAAGACTCAGTGAACTTCCGATGTCATCCACAAGGTCATTTATGTATATTGTGAATAGCAACGGTCCTACGACACTCCCCTGCGGCACACCTGAAATCACTTCGGAGGACTTCTCTCCATTGAGAATGACATGCTGCGTTCTGTTATCTAGGAACTCTTCAATCCAATCACACAGTTGGTCTGATAGTCCATATGCTCTTACTTTGTTCATTAAACGACTGTGGGGAACTGTATCGAACGCCTTGCGGAAGTCAATAAACACGGCGTCTACCTGGGAACCCGTGTCTATGGCGCTCTTAGTCTCGTGGACGAACAGCGCGAGCTGACTTCCACACGATCGTATTTTTCGAAACCCATGCTGGTTCCTACAGAGTAGATTTCTAGTCTCCATAATTCGATAGGACCGATGACCTCGCTGTTAGGTCGCCTTCCTCGAATCAACCAATCAACCTCGTATTATACAGTCACTGTGATTAACGATTTCTGCTTTTTTTAAATAAGATTTTTTTAGGATTTCAAAAACCGACCGTATGTTATGAAGTATCTACTGATTTTTTCCCGGGAGCTTTTACGTTTAGCTTACAAATGTCGCACAGGATGCCACGCTTTGCGATCACAGATTTGACTTCAACTACGTAAGTACAGTAATATAATACTCGTATCGCACTCAGTACAGCAGCAGAAAAGTACAGGGTTATTACAAATGATTGAAGCGATTTCACAGCTCTACAATAACTTTATTATTTGAGATATTTTCACAATGCTTTGCACACACATACAAAAACTCAAAAAGCTTTTTTAGGCATTCACAAATGTTCGATATGTGCCCCTTTAGTGATTCGGCAGACATCAAGCCGATAATCAAGTTCCTCCCACACTCGGCGCAGCATATCCCCATCAATGAGTTCGAAAACATCGTTGATGCGAGCTCGCAGTTCTGGCATGTTTCTTGGTAGAGGAGCTTTAAACACTGAATCTTTCACATAACCCCACAGAAAGAAATCGCTTGGGGTTAAGTCGGGAGAGCGTGGAGGCCATGACACGAATTGCTGATCATGATGTCCACCACGACCGATCCATCGGTTTTCCAATCTCCTGTTTAAGAAATGCCGAACATCATGATGGAAGTGCCGTGGAGCACCATCCTGTTGAAAGATAAAGTCGGCGCTGTCGGTCTCCAGTTGTGGCACGAGCCAATTTTCCAGCATGTCCAGATACACGTGTTCTGTAACGTTTTTTTCGTAGAAGAAAAATGGGCCGTAAACTTTAAACCGTGAGATTGCACAAAACACGTTAACTTTCGGTGAATTGCGAATTTGCTGCACGAATGCGTGAGGATTCTCTACCGCCCAGATTCGCATATTGTGTCTGTTCACTTCACCATTAAGAAAAAAATGTTGCTTCATCACTGAAAACAAGTTTCGCACTGAACGCATCCTCTTCCATGAGCTGTTGCAACCGCGCCGAAAATTCAAAGCGTTTGAGTTTGTCATCGGGTGTCAGGGCTTGTAGCAATTGTAAACGGTAAGGCTTCTGCTTTAGCCTTTTCCGTAAGATTTTCCAAACCGTCGGCTGTGGTACGTTTAGCTCCCTGCTCGCTTTATTGGTCGACTTCCGCGGGCTACGCGTGAAACTTGCCCGCACGCGTTCAACCGTTTCTTCGCTCACTGCAAGCCGACCCGTTGATTTCCCCTTACAGAGGCATCCAGAAGCTTTAAACTGCGCATACCATCGCCGAATGGAGTTAGCAGTTGGTGGATCTTTGTTGAACTTCGTCCTGAAGTGTCGTTGCACTGTTATGACTGACTGATGTGAGCGCATTTCAAGCACGACATACGCTTTCTCGGCTCCTGTCGCCATTTTGTCTCACTGCACTCTCGAGCGCTCTGGCGGCAGAAACCTGAAGTGCGGCTTCACCCGAACAAAACTTTACGAGTTTTTCTACGTATCTGTAGTATCTGTAGTGTGTCGTGACCATATGTCAATGAATGGAGCTACAGTGAATTTATGAAATCGCTTCTATCATTTGTATTAGCCCTGTAAAGTCGTGTGGCATTGTTGGCTGGGAGACCCAAGAGGTCGGCCAGCCGCCTACTAGGAATGAGTTCCTGCTCCACCGCGCAAATCGGCTCCTTTCCTCGCGGATACGTATTGTATTTGTGGAGCTTGGACCAGCGAAATGGATGACTGTACAGTGTAGTGATATGTTTGTGCTGTATGACGACGATGACGATGGTGATAATGACGAGAGAAGGGCAAGGACGAAACCTGGAGCAGCACACAGTCTACTCTTCACGATTAACATCAAGGTGGCCGCCGAGGTTAAGGTCCCCATCTGACGGACAGATACCATCCCATCAACAATGTCGCATGCCCTCACATTATGAGACACTGCGGAGAGGTTTGGAATTGACTCCATGACAGTGGTAGAAAGTCTGGTGACCAGAAACTTAAAGCCACCACTTCTTCTCCCCTCGCCGCCGCCAGTGAAAATTTCTTTCATCGTCAGGATTCGAACTGGCTTACCTCCGAGTCGAGCGCCACCGGACGGCGTGAGTTAGCGACCTCTGCTTCGGAGGCGGGTAAGTGCACAAACGGATCAACATGACAGCGTTCTGTTCGAGAGTTGTTATGAAAATAAAAGCAGCGCACAACATAGATTCCAGTATCGACATCGAGGTGCCAGATTTGTCATGGGATTTGGCGCAGAATGAATCCCACGCGATCAGCCAGGAGTCAGTTTCGGGAGAAGTTGGTGGTCGCTCGAGATTATGAAACTCTGCCACCAGTGCATCGGAACGTTCCCCACAGGAAGTGCGGTGGCGGTTGAGTGAGTTTTGGTCCTGATATGTTGCTGGGTGCAAGTTCTCCGAACGTAAACGTGGTCGACTCACATATTCACTGGCAATGATCTGACAGTGTACACACACCACTGACTCATACTGCTGACGCTAAATACACAAGATCATTTCGGGATTCGAGCAAAACTTGTTTGATACAATAGTAACTACAGTGATAGACCATCACCGAGTGACGTGGCGCAAAGGCTAAGACGTTGCTTTAGTGAGAACGTAAGTTCAAATCCCCGTCCGTCCATTCTGATTTAGGATTTACGTGGTTCCTCTAAACCAGTCAAGACAATTTCCAGAAAGATTCTCCCGTCCCAGATCTTGTCCTAACGACCTTGTTGTCGGCGGGACGTTGAATCCTACTTTCCTTCTGTCCTCCGTTGCTACAGAACCAAGTTCAGAGACTGGTTTCAATTCAGTGACAATACAAGTGTCGCCCAGGAATTAAAGCACCACAACTTTTTTCTCAGCCAACAACAACTGTACGAATCGAATGCGAATCTTTAGGTATGCATCATTTGAATTTTCTGGAGTGCGCGCGTAGATTTTCCGTTTCCTCCGACAGATAGCGCAGCTGCAACAATTTTTCTGTAGGTGATGTATGTTACAAGCAGCATGTCGTCATTGAATTTCTCATTGCGGAGAAAGAAACTGTTGACAATATTCACAAATTCTGTGCAATTTGTGGAGCATCTGCAGACGACAAAGTACGGCTGGCTCTGAGCACTATGGGATTTAACATCTGTGGTCATCAGTCCCCTAGAACTACTTAAACCTAACTAAGCTAACGACATCACACACATCCATGCCCGAGGCAGGATTCGAACCTGCGACCGTAGCGGTTACGCGGTTCCAGACTGAAGCGCCTAGAACCGCACGGCCACACCGGCCGACCACGACAAAGTACGGTTAGTCGTTGGTCAAAGAGGGTGAGGCCATTACGAGAAGGCAATTTGGCAGAGCTCGACGTTTTGCAGCGTTTGAGCAGACCACTCACGGCTGTCACACCAGACAAAATTCGGTTTGATGATGTGCTCATTCGCGATGCCAAGAGACAGCTTCATTAATTGTGTGTGAAATCTTATGGGACTTAACTGCTAAGGTCATCAGTCCCTAAGCTTAGACACTACTTAATCTAAATTATCCTAAGGACAAACACACACATCCATGACCGAGGGAGGACTCGAACCTCCGCCGGGACCAGCCGCACAGTCCATGACTACAGCTCCCCAGACCGCTCGGCTAATCCCGCACGGCTTTCATTAATTCTGAAGCATAACTGATTAACCACACTTAAAAAGCGCTTCTACCAACTTCGGTGCCACAACAACCCAGATGATTGTTTGATTCAACATGACAACCTTCGGCCTCACACGTTTCAGGACTTCGGAACGCAACACAAAACAAGGTTGAACAGAGTTACCCCATCCACCCTACAACCCTAATCTATCTCCCGCAGACTTCCAATTTTTTTGGGATACTAAAGGATGCTATTCGTGGAAGACATTTTGAGGGTGACGAGGAGGTGATGAGCACGGTTACGAAACGGGTTCGTGATCCGAAGGAGGAGTTGTACCGACAGAGCGTACACGCCCTTGTGTCTCATTGGAGGAAAGCCATAGAAGGCGAACGACATTGCGTGGAAAAATAAGGAGTGCAGAAGAAACATCATTGTTTCATCTTCGTACATTTCATTCGGTTCAGTAAATAATTGCCGGCCGCGGTGGTCTAGCGGTTCTAGGCGCTCAGTCAGGAGCCGCGCGACTGCTACGGTCGCAGGTTCGAATCCTGCCTCGGGCATGGATGTGTGTGATGTCCTTATGTTAGTTAGGTTTAAGTAGTTCTAAGTTCTAGGGGACTTATGACCACAGATGTTGAGTCCCATAGTGCTCAGAGCCATTTGAGCCAGTAAATAATTGTTGAAGACAAATCTGAGGCGCATTACTTTCTGGGAGGCCCTTATATATGCGTATACAGCTCAGCAGAGGTAAACTTAAAGCTGTTGACACGCTGGCGAAAACAACGAAACAGTGAATTTCTGTATGTTTAATACTGAACATATCCTAATTAGGCTGCTAGCAACTGGTCTACGCCAATTAAAGCTGATTTCTTTACTGCAGCTATAATCTATAATAAAGAAAAGGCGACCTGCAATGTAAGTATGAACCTAAAGGTAAATCATACATATAAATTACACAGCCTACATACAACGCGTTGTTTCTAAAAATCGTATTCTTTCCCAGAAATTTCTGTTACGTTATTAATTGGGTTTTTTTCTCACTACATGCTGTTATCAAGTTTTCTGACAAGCTAAAACTCTGTGTCAGACATGGAAACAATCCGGTGTGGCTGCCTTTACACAAGACAACGCACAACCGATTCCACCATTCAGAGAGTGAAAAACGTGAAAAGGAAAAAATGACAGCTTGGAGTTTTGAGTAGATCTGTATTGTCACTGCCTGCGAAAACACAGCCCCGATCCGACATACTGTTTTACCTCGTCATAGATACTCAAGCCAGTAATAACACAACTTTTGTTAATTTTATTTTGTATCCCCAAGGGCCCAATACGCTGTGCAAATCATGTTAGTAAGTGACAACGACGGTCACTATGGTTACGTGTTCAGCACCGTGCTTAGGTCAAGCACCATGCAGACAGCACAGGTACAGATGAAAGTGAACACGACGGGAATGGAACTCTTTAAAACTGTACGCAGTGCTAATTCCCTTAGCGCACAAAGCTGTGATGTTTCAAGGTGCTAAAGTTAGCACACGGTGTGACAGTGACGTAATTTCCTTCCTCTGCCTTCTTCCATACTCAGCAGTACAGTCGTAAAAGTAGGAACTATTGCCCGACGTTTACGGTAGCTGAAGGCGCTTCTGAACTTTAACAGTTCGCTTTTAGGAATTCTAAACTTAAAAACAGTCCTGGTCGGCATTATTTACTGCGATCTGTCACTTGGTTATACCACACTGTGGTCCGCTTTTGCGTTATATTTGTTTAGATGTTTCATGTAATTTTCACATGGTTCTAAGTGTATGAAATGAATTTAAAATAAAATTTAGTGACACAAGATGGTCAGAAACAGTCTGAAAAGCTTGTAAGGGCGTTGCAGGGGAAGTTGTGCTTAGAAATTATTGTTAAGACGGAGCGAGGTGACGCAGAGGTTAGCACACTGGACTCGCATTCGGAAGGACGACGGTTCAAGCCCAGGTCCGCCCATCCTGATTTAAGTTTTCCGTGATTTCCCTAAATCACTTCAGGTTCCTTTGAAAGGGCACGGCCGACTTCCTTCCCCGTCCTTCCGTAATCCGATGGGACCTTCCCCCAAATCAGCCAACTAATTGTTAAGAAAAAAATTCGATGCTTTGCGCCATTTCCGAATTATTTAGTTTCGAAATTATTCAGTCAGGTTGTCTCCACAGCCTGCTAGAGGCAAGGTCACCAAACTTGTTCTTCGTTTGGCTTCCTCAAATCGAACGAATGTAGCTTTTGCTCACCTGGCTTAATTTACGACTTCCCAAAGAGGCACATTTTAAGTGGCAATGAGCATTTGAGCAAGTCGTAACTCACGGATCCACGGATGTCTGTGCATTGCCGAAATTTAGCAAGCGCAAGTGCATGAATTTGCGTTGCGCAACGGCCTGATTGGGTAACTTCAATGCCAAATAATTCCGAAACGACACAACGTATCGAATTTTTTCATAACAATTATTTCCCAGCATAACCTCCCCCGCAACACCCTTACAAGCTTCTGAGACTGTATTTGACACGCGATACGTCGTGGTATTCCTTAAACACACGTTTGCACGTTAAAATCGAGTGTCAGTCGTCCAACGAAGACTTTGTCACTTCACAGACCTTCTGTTCCTCGTCTTACCGGTTTTGCAAAAAAAGGAAAAAAGAAAAATGTGGTTATAAGATGGGTGCAGAAAAAAAAAAACACAGGATGGAAATGATAATGGAACTCATTTCTAAACTTAACATAGAGTAAAAGCGAGATGATCATTTTTTGGTGGCGTTCTTACAGATGAAAACATCCGCTTTTTGGAAACTCTGTAAATTCCTGCGATGCTAACTCGATTTTCAACTGTGAGTCCAATATAAAAAAGATGATGAGAGAGGTCATAGATAGGACGAAGGACCGAGGGTCTCAATTGATGGGACAACCACGTAATATTTTACAGTGAAGAGAAAACTCTATGCTTTATCGTAATATGAAGGCATTAATTTACATTATAATCTTTCGGTAACGCGTTATTACAGAAAGATAAGCACTCTCCAACCTTATATTAAGTTTAAACTTTTAGCACTCCTCTACGTCCTACTTGCACTGATTTTCGTAGTGATTAAGGCTATGGGCTTGTATTCGGGGGAAGTGGGGTTCAAATTTCAGTCCTGTCATCTAGACCTTAGTTTTGCGTAGTACCCCTGACTAACTTAAGGCGAATGCTGGGGTGGTTCCTTTAGAAGAAACACGGCCGATTCCGTCCCCAACGCTTGACCAGCCCAAACCTGTGTTCTGGCAGTAGTGACAACGTCGTCGACGGGACGGCGAATTCCAACCTTCGGTCCTTCGTCCGATCTATGAACTCTCTCACCCTGTTGCTCAGAGGGAGCCGCAGCTTAACATACAATACGAAACGGAGGTGATTTAATCATCAGCACTACAGTTTACTCGTAAATCCCATTAGGGAGAGAACTACTGTATGTTCTAATCGAATTACGTAGCAATTTTGGTACATGTTATCCAACTGAAAAAAAAAATCGTTATTTTGTAGTTAGAAGTATTTTTCTTACGAATTAGGTGATTCGATACTAACATGTACACTGATACAATAAATACACAGTTCGCAAACTGTCGTTTCGTCCCTGATCAGATGGAAGAGAAAACTTTTAGGCCCTAATCTGGTCAGGCAAAATAATAAATACGTGAACTATTATGGACGGACTCCAAGGAAGTGTGAGTTTGTTAGTGTCGGAATCAAGGGCCTACGATTTCTAGATCGCATGTGTAACAAACCCCATCTTCAGGACCCGTTTTCACATGATACATACGTGTGGTAACAGCGAGAGTGAAAGGGCCCCAGCTGCGAGGAAATTGGTCAAGGACTCCGCGGCGGAAACGGTGCAGCCCGTCTTCCGAGGTACCTCGTCTGCGACATTCTTCATGTACGACAACAATGGCTAGGACTTACATGTAAAAAACAATGGCTAGTACTTACATGTGTGGTCTGGTTGTGAGACTACACTGTGCTTTCATCCTTCGCAGTAGCCGTTGCACGGATTTGCACCCAGCGTCAAAACACAAGTATTAGAAGTACCACCGTACATAAGGTTAGCTCACTCTTGAAGAAACAGTTTTTCTGGTAGTTGGCGATTTTTGTTTTCCCATTCGGTTGAATTACTTTGCTTCACCGTGCTCAAGAGTAGACACTGGCGCAATGATGGGGACCAGTAGTTCAGGTCTAAACATTACAAGGCAGTGTTCGACACGTAACGCAGTGCACCACGTAAAAGGACACACAAATTCCAACTAATGTTGACAGTAATCCTTAGCTATAATGGCCAACGCTCGCAACATTTCTGATATATATGCTCAGTTTATCAAGACACGATACGCACTCACTCAGAAAGATTCTGCTTATAAATTCGAACTTTCTTATAGCACAGCGCGTGGAGTGATAGTTTGTAAGACACAAGTGTGCACAGTTCGTATCCATGCACCGACTTAACTACCGTTTGTTTGGCACACAATAGCTTGGGTGTGGTGTCACGCATCCATGTGGCTACGCGAATGTCGAGGTGGTTTGACACATACAAATAACACATTGAAACACTGATGACAGGTGTAATTACGATAAGCTGTATCGACGTACCAATACCTTTGATAAGATCAAATGCTATCTACAAAAGGGAAAGGGGGATGGTTTAATATCTACGCGAAAGCCATTGCGTAAGAGTGATTTACAGGCAAATGGGGTACACGATATTCCTCCACTTGGATTCAAGTGGCAAAGAGGGAAAAGGAACTGAAGTGCAGACTGAGCGTCGACTAAGTAAGCATATACCTATAATGCAAAAAAAAACCCGAAAAATATGTATTTATTTGAAGCAATATAACTCGCCCTCTAACAGTGCTTCCAGTAACTAGCAGGTTTTATATTTTCAGGATTTTCTTGTGTAGGCACATTGAAAGTAATGAATCTTCCTTTTCTGTCTTCCAAGTTTATTTTGAACAGTGTCTAAGGCACTGGACTCGCAGTATGAAAGACCGCGATTAGGATCCCCGTCTACTCAACCAGATTTGGGCTTTACATTGTTTTCCAACGTCACTCCAGCGATTGTTGGGATGGTTTCAATGAAATGGATCCATCCGTGTTTAATCGTGGCCACAGTAAGTCTGTAATCAGCTCGTAGCTGACCGAGTTTCAAACTGTGATCATCCTTTCTTCGAAGTTTCTGACAGATGAGAATCGAGAGAGCGAAATAACTTTTCCCGTTATCCATTTGCAACTAGGTAGTAACGTACCTTCTGCCTACTCAACAAAGTGAACTAAGTGCTACACATTTTGCTTGAACAGATTGTGAGAGATCGACATGCGCATGATATCTTGTGTGATGCACTGTTGGCAGTACTATGAACTTCTGGGGATTCCGAAGAAATACTGAACCTACCGGTACCAATCATCGACTTTGACGTACCATTAATGAAAACGGCGAACGCAAATAAATCATCGAAATCCAATATACATAAAATAAGCGCCGTACCATGAATTATAGTCACAGGGCGTAGAATAATAACCGCTGCTACTCACAATAGGACGTGATTTTTTTCTTATTTAATAAACGACCGGTTTCGGATTTGTCGCCGGCCGGGGTGGCCGAGCGGTTCTAGGCGCTACAGTCTGGAACTGCGCGACCGCCACGGTCGCAGGTTCGAATCCTGCCTCGGGCATGGATGTGTGTGATGTCCGTAGGTTAGTTAGGTTTAAGTATTTCTAAGTTGTAGGGGACTGATGACCTCAGAAGTTAAGTCCCATAGTGCTCAGAGCCATTTGAACTATTTTTCGGATTTGTGCCGTTTTCAAGTGGGTTACAGTCATTCATGTACATGTTTCCACACTCAGTGTAACTAATGACCCCACAAACAACTAGGAACTTTTAAACAAATCTATTTAACCTTACTTAATTTGTCAGCAACTATTCAGTGTCGTTTCGCAATCACGAAACAATTTAATTTTCATAACTTGAAATATCTGTCATTATACGTGTATCATCTGTGTACTTCTTTCACCTAAGCTCTTTGACTGTGATTTCTGTTCTCCAATGTAAGAACGCTGGAGTTATGAGCGCACGTGGTTCCGAAGTTACTAACACGTAAAGTGCCACTATTTTATGAAAGAGATAATATGGAAGCGCCAATAATTACCATGGTGACTAATGAACAGTTAACGTGTAAAAGACGAGATGTTTGGTTCAAATGGCTCTGAGCACTATGGGACTGAACATCTGAGGTCATCAGTCCCCTAGAACTCAGAACTATTTAAACCTGACTAACCTATCACACATATCCACGCCGGAGGCAGGATTCGAACCTGCGACCGTAGCGGTCGCACGGTTCCAGACTGTAGCGCCTGAACCGCTCGGCCACTCCGGCCGGCGACGATATATATATATATATATATATATATATATATATATATATATATATATATATATAAGTGGTAAATGTAATGTGGAAACGATATGGATACACAAGCTGTAAGTAACTACTATAATATTTTACAAAACGTGAGGCTTAGCCATTTCCAAATGTTTCATTCAATCATCATCACATTATTTGTTCGTTATTTAAATAGTGATCTCTGACCCTATGGAAAAATGTACCTGAATGCAAACCACCTTAAGATGGGCACAAGCACGAAACCAGTCGCATGGTAAGTAAATTCATTTTCTACTGTGAATTGTAGCGGTAATTATTCTACACCCTGTAAAGAAACAGTCACGGAGTTCATCTGTATCCATTATGGATAAAATACAACTACAGTCAAAATGGTTCAAATGGCTCTGAGCACTATGGGATTTAACTTCTGAGGTCATCATTCCCGTAGAACTTGGAACTACTTAAACCTAACTAACCTAAGGACGTCACACACATCCATGCCCGATGCAGGATTCGAACCTGCGACCGTAGCAGCAGCGCGGTACCGGATTGAAGCGCCTAGAACCGCTCGACCATCCTGGCCGGCCAACTACAGTCGTTCTCAAGGCAACACATTCGTTAGCTTCACCTCTGACAACCAGACAGCCACCTTTCAACTGAATGTAGACCTTGGGCTACAGTCACCACGATCTACATTCGAAAACACAATATAGAAGCGAAGTAAATACTGTCAGCGCTGTGTTCTATCTCTGCTTGCACATTTTATGACATCACACGCCACAACACCACTGACAAGAGCCGACGTCCAGTGTTGGTAGACAACATCGACCTGATCCAGAACACCAGCACCGCAACGTCCGGGACTACGTGCGGCCAACAATCAGGCAGCACCAACTACGCGGCACGTACCTGTAGGTCCCTGCGATTGAGCGTGTTGATGTGGCGGACGACGTCCCTCTGGCTGTTGTTGTTGTTGTGGTGTCGGAGGGCGGGTGGCTCGCTGAAGGTGACCTTCACCTTGGCGCGGCTCGCGCGGTGCGTAACACTGACTGCGGGTGCCGGGGGCGACGACGCGGGGGCGGTGGCCGGCGGCGGCGCCTGGGCCTCCTCCGCCTCGGGGACGATGTAGAGCCGGATACGGTACATGGCTGGCTGGGACGCGGCCCTCTGGAGCAGGTGGAGGCGCGCCGGCCCACGGCTGGCGACGCGGGCAGACTGCGGCCGCGCGGCCTCCGCCGCCGCGGCTGCCCCACCACCACCACTGTGGTCCCCCCACGGCCCGGAAGGCCGCCCTGCCGCGTGGGGGCTCCGCCACAACAAACCGCCGCAGCGGCTCCCGTACCGTCCGTCGTGCCGGCTCAATGGATCAACCAGCTGGCGCTCCTGCACCACTGAGAAGCCGTTGGCGTAGCTATTGTTACGATCCGTTGCTCTTTGAACTGGGGGCCACTAAGCTGGTTGAAAGCAACACCAGCTCACAGGCACAGCGTCACCAGATATTCATCGTGAAGAGGCTGTTGTTCTCAATGGAGAGACGTCTACAGACGTTAAAGTAACCTCTGGCGTGCCACAGGGAAGTGTTGTGGAACCACTGATTTTCACTATATACACTACTGGTCATTAATATTGCTACACCAATAAGAAATGCAGATGATAAACGGGCATTCATTGGACAAATATGTTATACTAGAACTGACATGTGGTTACATTTACAAGCAATTTGGGTGCATAGATCCTGAGACATCAGTACCCAGAACAACCACCTCTGGCCGTAATAACGGCCTTGATACGCCTGGGAATTGAGTCAAACAGAGCTGGGATGGCGTGTACAGGTACAGCTGCCCATGCAACTTCAACACGATACCACACTTCATCAAGAGTAGTGACTGGCGTATTGCGACGAGCCAGTTGCTCGGCCACCATTGACCAGACGTTTTCAATTGGTGAGAGATGTGGAGAATGTGCTGGCCAGGGCAGCATTCGAACATTTTCTGTATCCAGAAAGGCCCGTACAGGACCTGCAACATGCGGTCCTGCATTATCCTGCTGAAATGTAGGGTTTCGCAGGAATCGAATGAAGGGTAGGGCCACGGGTCGTAACACATCTGAATTGTAACGTCCACTGTTCAAAGTGCCGTCAATGCGAACAAGAGGTGATCGAGACGTGTAATAAATGGCACCCCATACCATCACGCCGGGTGATACGCCAGTATGGCGATGACGAATATACGCTTCCAATGTGCGTTCACCGCGATGACGCCAAACACGGATGCGACCATCATGATGCTGTAAACAGAATCTCGATTCATCCGAAAAAATGACGTTTTACTATTCGTGCACCCAGGTTCGTCGTTGAGTACACCATCGCAGGTGCTCCTGTCTGTGATGCAGCGTCAATGGTAACCGCAGCCATGGTCTCCGAGCTGATAGTCCATGCTGCTGCAAACGTCGTCGAACTGTTCGTGCAGATGGTCGTTGTCTTGCAAACGTTCCCATCTGTTGAGTCAGGGATAGAGACGTGGCTGCACGATCCGTTACAGCCATGCGGGTAAGATGCCTGTCATCTCGTCTGCTAGTGATACGAGGCCGTTGGGATCCAGCACGTCGTTCCGTATTACCCTCCTGAATCCACCGATTCCATATTCTGCTAACAGTCATTGGATAGCGACCAACACGAGCAGCAATGTCGCGATACGATAAACCGCAATCGCGATAGGCTACAATCCGTCCTTTATCAAAATCGCAAACGTGATGGTACGCGTTTCTCCTCCTTACACGAGGTATTACAATAACGTTTCACCAGGCAACGCCGGTCAGCTGTGTATGAGAAATAGTTTGGATACTTTCTACATGCCAGCACGTTATAGGTGACGCCACCGGCGCCAATATTGTGTGAATGCTCTGAAAAGCTGATCATTTGCATATCACAGCATCGTCCTCATGTCGGTTAAATTTCGCGTCTGTAGCACGTCATCTTCGTGGTGTAGCAATTTTAATGGCCAGTAGTGTATATAAATGACCTAGTAGATAGTGTCGGAAGTCCCATGTGGCTTTTCGCGGATGATGCTGTAGTATGCAAAGAAGTTGCATTAGAAAATTGCAGGGAAATGCAGGAAGATCTGCAGCGGATAGGCACTTGGTGCACGGAGTGGCAACTGACCCTTAACATAGGCAAATCTAATGTATTGCGAATACATAGAAACAAGGATCCTTTATTAGTTTATTGTATGATTATATGATAGCGGAGCAAACACTGGTGGCAGTTACTTCTGTAAAATATCTGAGAGTTTGCGTACGGAACGAGTTGAAGTGGAATGAGCATATAAAATTAATTGTTAGTAAAGCAGGTGCCAGATTGAGATTCATTGGGAGAGTCCTTAGAAAATGTAGTCCATCAACAAAGGAGGCGGCTTACAAAACACTCGTTCGACCTAGAGTATTGCTCATCAGTGTGGGATCCGTACCACGTCGGGTTGACAGAGGAGATAGAGAAGATCCAAAGAAGAGCGGCGCGTTTCGTCAGAGGGTTATTTGGTAAGCGTGATAGCGTTACGGAGATGTTTAGCAAACTCAAGTGGCAGACTCTGCAAGAGAGGCGCTCTGCATCGCGGTGTAGCTTGCTGTCCATGTTTCGAGAGGGTGTTGTTCTGGATGAGGTATCGAATATATTGCTTCCCCCTACTTATACCTCCCGAGGAGATCACGAATCTAAAATTAGAGAGATTCGAGTGCGCACGGAGGCTTTCCGGCAGTCGTTCTTCCCGCGAGCCATACGCGACTGGAACACGAAAGGGAGGTAATGACAGTGACACGTAAAGAGCCCTCCGTCATACACCGTTGGGTGGCTTGCGGAGTATAAATGTAGATGTAGATGTAGCTGCCAATGCGGAGGAAACCAACACGATACATCGCCTCGTTCCATGGAGGACGATCACGCACGACTGTGCTGTGTTGGTCAAATCGGCGATTAGCGGTTCGAAGTCTGGTGACGGAATAAAAAATTTCTCCGCCAGTATTTGGCCAGCAACAGATCTGCGGAAAAAGGGAAGAAGATTGTGTCCCCCGTCGACATCGAGGTCATTAGAGACGAAGCACTAGCTCGGATGTTGTCAAGGATGGTGAAGGAAATCGGCCGTGCCCTTTCAAAGGAACCATCCCAGCATTTGGCCAGACCGATTCAGCAAATTACGGAAAACTTAAATCTGGATGGGCGGATGCGGGATCGAACCGTTGTCCTCCCGAACACGAGTCAAGTATGCTAACCACTGCGCCAACTCGTTTGTTGCAGGGGAGGGGGTTGGAGGAAGGGGTGAGGTGAGAGAAGTGGTGGCGTTAAATTCTTCAACTTTGGGGTACATTATATATTTGTGTCTCATAGAGCGAGAGCATGTTACACTGTTGATGGTAATATGTCAGTGAGATGTGGACGTTAAGCTTTACAGTCCCCTTGCTGCTATTCGAAACGAGTTTGCTATGTGCTGGAAACACGTTTCATCTTCGTCTTTCTCTCGTGTTCACCACAAACTTGACATCATAATGTACATACACACACAATAAACTACACTTAACAAATGCAATTAACATGAAATGAGGTAAGTTTAGTCTTCACCACTAATGGTCCTCTGACACTGCGTTTTAACACCTGGTGGTCAGTGTAAAGCCAAAACCAGCTATCCGTTCAAAAAATGGTTCAAATGGCTCTGAGCACTATGGGACTTAACTTCTGAGGTCATCAGTCCCCTAGTACTTAGAACTACTTAAACCTAACTAACCTAAGGACATCACACACATCCATGCCCGAGGCAGGATTCGAACCTGCGACCGTAGCGGTCGCGCGGTTCCAGACTGTAGCGCCTAGAACCGCTCGGCCACTCCGGCCGGCTATCCGTTCAAATAAAGTAAAATGCGACTAGAGGAATTCTATAATTCCATTAGATGCACGGAAGGCACAAGTATCACACATCGCGAGGGAAGGAGGTCATTGTGCGCCAAGGAACAAAATGCTTCCCAGTTAGGTGAGCGGACACATACCCCTATTATTCGTCATTGAGTCTACCACAGCCATATTCTTAATGTATAAAATGCATGTTGGACCATCAGCTGCTTTAATTTCAAACCCAAAAATCGACCGGATTAGGGTTAAAACTGTTTAAGCCACATCACATCTGTTGTTACCTAAGTAATGCGTCAGAGGCCTTTTAAAAGCAAACATTCTAATTACAAGCGTAAACAGAATAGTACTGAAGAGAAGATAAAAGCAGCTGATGGACAAACATGCATTTGATTCATTACGGCCGCGAGGGATTAGCCGAGCGGTTTAAGGCGCTTCAAGTCATGAACTGTGCGGCTGGTCCCGGCGGAGGTTCGAGTCCTACCTCGGGCATGGATGTGTGTGTTGTTCCTTAGGATAATTTAGGTTAAGCAGTGTGTAAGCTTAGGGACTGATGACCTTAGCAGTTAAGTCCCATAAAATTTCACACACATTTGAACATTTGATTCATTACTTGTTGATAGTCATCTTCCAAAAATGTTTATAATATTCATAATGAATGTGCCATTTTTTCCACTCAGGTTGTTACTTATTTAAACTTTTCTTTCTTTTCACAACTATTTTCGGGTGTTGTCCATTAATTATCTATAAAAATTGCAATATGTTTAAAACAGCAGCGTCTTCACAATTAGTGCTTCCATTCGTTTTTAACTACAAAAATGTAAGTGTTCTTGATTATTTCACATTTTCCTGCAATCACTCAGTAGGTATATGGCGGCGGTAGACTCACTCGCCTCCACAGATGAATGGATTGCAGGGATGTCGGTGAACTGCATACATGACAGTAATGGAATGGTCGAGCTGCAGTTTTGGACGTTTTTACACGAACAAAACGAGAAGATACAGTGTCGAACGAAATTTGGAACACATTATTCCAATTACTTAAGAAGAGTATTCATGGATCCCAACAGTTGGGGTGTCTTAGTACCGAGACATTTTACTAAGTAGTTAGTTTTGATTGGATACACGAACTTTCACGGACTGTCAATTCTGAGAAGCCGACAGGCCCATCTCTGTTGGAGAGTTGGATATTCAGATGTTCTTTTACTTGGCATAATGTTGCAGCTAAGTTATTTTCGTTTATCGCGGGAGTGCGTACCTGATTATTTTGTTACAATTTTTTGCTTTTTATGGCATTTTGTATTTTTCCTTTTTTTAAAATATATTTGCTTGTGAAGAGTGTGGATTAAACTTCAAATATGTTCTGTTCTCTGTTTGGAAAAAAAAGGTTCGAGTGAAAAAAACTAAAATAAAACTAAATAAAATGAGCAGCACGATTGGCCGCCCTCCAGAGGACACGGGTTCGATTCCTGGTACTGTTAGGTATTTATCCCTGGTGAGCAGAGTGGAAAGACGTTCACCTAGCATGAGAAGCTGCTTTACCGAGCAGTAGCAGCTTCAGGCCACGAAGACTGACAGTGGCCGGAAGAGCGGAGTGCTGACCCTACGCCCCAAGATACCGCATCCAATGACGCCATTAGTGGAGGATGACATGGCGGTCGGTCTGCCTGTAGCAATGCGCCTGTGGGCGGGGTTCTAGGTTTTTGTGCTACCCTCAACGAAGAAGATGTATGACACGCCATGACACGATCAATTAACCAGACTTATTTCACAAATTCACAACAGATTTTTACAGCTTTTCTCAGTCACATGATAACACCTGTTGTCAACTGTAGCTTCATGTGTGCCCTGAAAAACTAGGATATATGCTGGTAGTCTAACACATTTGTTGTCCTAGCTCATATAGTCACTGATTCAATTAGTAGATTCTCTCATAACAAAAAAGGCACACTTCTGAACAACAATTTTGTTTTAAGTTGTAATTATCTTGAAGACTCAATCCTGTACCTGTAGATGTAAATGTAATATATAAATTAATTGTTAACCTTCAAAGGGCTCTGAGCACTATGGGACTTAACATCTGAGGTCATCAGTCCCCTGGAACGTGTAGAACTACTTAAATCTAAGGACATCACACACACCCATGCCCGAGGCAGGATTCTAACCTACGACAGCAGCAGCTGCGCGGTTCCGGACTGAAGCGCCTAGAGCCGCTCGGGCACAGCGGCCGGCTGCTAAGCTTCGACATACCACAATGTTGTATTTGGAAAATAAGGCACCTGATGTAACTGCATTAGTTCTTTGAGCGTTGTTGGTCTCATATTCTGTGGATAACATTTTACATTAACCTTAAAACATGAAATGTCACATTGTAATGGCACAAGTTTAGTAAATAAATAAATAAATAAATAACAATAGAGCTAAGGGTGCAACCTTCTTGATCTCAACAATCAAGTCGTATTCCTCGTGATCTTTCCTCGGAAGGACCACCACCAAGTTAGTTTTCAACTTGAAAACCAAACATGATGATACAGGGAATGAATCCACTACCCCGGGCACCAGTCGCAAGGCTGGCTTTACCTGGTCATCGGATTCCGGGGGACCAGGAGCATCATGTTACGCCTAAGGTTTAGGAATGAATCCACTACCCCGGGCACCAGTCGCAAGGCTGGCTTTACCTGGTCATCGGATTCTGGGGGACCAGGAGCATCATGTTACGCCTAAGGTTGAGAAGCAGACGACGTCCAAATTATTACACGCAAAACAAAGACACTTCATCGGTGCACTTAATACTAATACTCTTTTAAAAGTGGGCAAGATCAAACAACTTACAGACGTGCTGAAAAATTGCCTATTGTGACAACCCATGGGAAAATCGTACAAGTACCACATTTTAAGTACCTGGGAGAAATCATCCAGCCATCAGGGATCAACCTAAAGGCCAATGAGGAAAGAATAAAAAAACTACAGAAAGTATATAAACTCACGTGGAACTATTATAACAAAAAGTCCATATGCATTAACGCAAAATTGAGGCACTACAACACTGTCGTACTTCCGGAGGCACTGTATGCATCTGAAACAACACAAATAGGTGGGCAAACTAAAATCAAAGAAATATAGAAACAAGAAAGGAAAATTCTCAGGAAAATTTTTGGCCCGATACAAGAGCAAGGAATCTGGAAGAAGAGACCAACATCAGAATTATATAAATACACAGACAAGATTACGGATACAATAAGGAAAAGAAGAATGCAGTTCTACGGGCATATCCACAGGATGAATGAAAACAGAATTTCAAAGTGAATTCTTAAAGTCATCAACTCAGGCAGGGGAAAAACAAAATGGATAAAAGAAGTTGAAGAGGACCTCAGACAAGCACACATAACAGTAAACGATGCAGAAAATAGAACTGAATTCAGGAACATCATAAAAAAACATAAATTTGACACCACAACACAGAAGAGACCAGGATGCAAATGGACAGCGGAGCGAAAGAAACAACACAGTGAACACATGAAGAAAATTTGGGCTCAGAGAAAACAAACAATCATCATAAAGGAATTCAAGTTCAAACGCTCTCTTAAATGGGAATAATCGAAAATAATAAATAATAATACTAATAGAGCTAAGGGTACATTCCAACAATATCGGGGCACGATGACTGAACTTTTATGAACCATTGATAGTAGTAGGTATAACAAACAGTATCTAGTGCTGTAAAAAATCCCAAAGCTGCTGAAGGAGTGAAGAGGTAAGTTAAATTATGTGGACCAAGTGTGAAATTAGACTGATTGTAAAGAAAAACGTGGTTCAACCGCCAATTTTATCTGTCACACCTATAACTAGCTGAAACTTTCTCCCTAGTGCATTGTGACCAGGTTACTCAATGATTATGAACATGTTGTGAGTGAGCATGTTGAGAGAGAAGCGTATAAAGAAAATAAATAATCTCATAACCCACAACTGAACGAAAATATCTCATGAAGATGACCAAGTACAAAACAATACGCTCAAATATTTCAAACGCATAGAAAATATGATAGACACACAGTTCACAAATGCAGGGCAAGATCTTCTGAATAAAGGATTAAAATTTAATCTACCTTCCGAGCTACACGGTAATATGATTAAAAATCTTATGGTTAATGCAAAGATAAGCCTAGACATTATACGATTCCTTACTGTAGATAAAAACAAAATTACTTCTAGAGAGAATAATGTAGGAGCAAATCAAGTGCGACGGCAAAAAAAATATGGGTAAAACACTTGCCAAACCTTCAACAACGGCTACATTTTTTTTTAACCAAAACGAATGTAAACAAATTGTAAGATGCTGCCAATTTAGACTCATGGAAACTTTTACACGTTGGTATTCACTGGAGAATGGCTTAAAAAGTCGAAACCGGTTCTTAAAAGAAATATACAGGGTGATTCAGAAAGAATACCACAACTTTAGGAATTTTAAAACTCTGCAACGACAAAAGGCAGAGCTAAGCACTATCTGTCGGCGAATTAAGGGAGCTATAAAGTTTCATTTAGTTGTACATTTGTTCGCTTGAGGCGCTGTTGACTAGGCGTCAGCGTCAGTTGATACTAAGATGGCGACCGCTCAACAGAAAGCTTTTTGTGTTATTGAGTACGGCAGAAGTGAATCGACGACAGTTGTTCAGCGTGCATTTCGAGCGAAGTATGGTGTTAAACCTCCTGATAGGTGGTGTATTAAACGTTGGTATAAACAGTTTACAGAGAATGGGTGTTTGTGCAAAGGGAAAAGTTCTGGACGGCTGAGAACGAGTGATGAAAATGTAGCACGCATCCAGCAAGCATTTGTTCGCAGCCCAGGAAAATCGACTCGCAGAGCTAGCAGAGAGCTGCAAATTCCACAATCAACTGTATGGAGAGTCCACCACATTGGCACTTATCTGTCCGTAACTACCTGAACGTCAACTACCCGAGGCGATGGATCGGCCGCCAGGCAGCCCGTGACAGAGCACTTCATCACTGGCCTCCAAGATGCCCTGATCTTACCCCCGGCGATTTTTTCTTATGGGGGTATGTTAAGGATATGGTGTTTCGGCCACCTCTCCCAGCCACCATTGATGATTTGAGACGAGAAATAACAGCAGCTATCCAAACTGTTACGCCTGATATGCTACAGAGAGTGTGGAACGAGTTGGAGTATCGGGTTGATATTGCTCGTGTGTCTGGAGGGGGCCATATTGAACATCTCTGAACTTGTTTTTGAGTGAAAAAAAACCTTTTTAAATACTCTTTGTAATGATGTATAACAGAAGGTTATATTATGTTTCTTTCATTAAATACACATTTTTAAAGTTGTGGTATTCTTTTTGAATCACCCTGTATGTTTAAGTAAATAACAGCATGAGTGAAAAAAGGCGACATACATGCCTCTCGGTCTTCAAGCCAATGCTATTGGATCTTCCTCTTCTTTTACCAATGACGAGATTACCGCAGTTAGAAGCTGTGGCCATAGCCGAACCTCGTCCGCAGACAGACAACCGCGTCGTTTTGGTAGTCTAATTAGAGCCCCAGTGTTTAGAATGATTATTTAAGTTGCTCCACCGCACTGCAGAGAGAAAATTTCTTCCCAGGTGGAGAGGGAGCAGATTGCTCCACTTTAACATACAGCCGCGTCGTATATTGGTTAACTGCCGCGCGGGACTTTCTCGTCAAATACCTGGTTTTATGACGCCTTAACGACTTTCTCGCCTGGAAGGAATGACACGTATGCGCGCGAAAAACTGGAAATGCAAGGTGGAAGGATGTCACATGCAACCGTAAAACCAGTAGCCGCACTGCAGAGACGGAAACGACTCAGCTTTGGGAAGCCGTACTAAGCACGCATGCTGTGTTCCATGTCGCGAGGCCCCACTATACGGGTTTCAGCTACACACTGCGCCGCCGATGAGTTTGAGAAATCCTAGAGATGCAGCCACGTTACCGGAAAATACAAACGGTGCGGTGGCTTCGTTTTCTAATAAGCTGAAACTGAATAAAGATTGAAAACGGAGGTCTAAATTCAAGATTTTGAATAGTTTCACTCGGATAAGCGATCACTACCAGGGGCCTAAAATAAAAATGCCCTAGAAATATTAATTTATCAGCACAAATACCATGAGTGGCGCCTGAGGATTTTCATCTGACTTCGGTGAACAATGTTCCACCGCTCCGAGTGTCGCTCAGTTCCAGTGAATACTAAATGATAAAACTAAGAATAGCCAATTGTCTCAGTTCCAAGCAACAGTTAATACAAAAGAGAAAACTAAACACTCTGCAATTAACTGTGAAACCTCCCCTTAGAAAAATTTTATAAATGACAGTGCTGGGAATCCTCTACGTTATTTGATTTTCAAACAGCTGAGCAAAACTGAACGTACTCAGACATTTCGCTCTTTACTTATTCTAATCATCACTAAACTGACACACAATATTTTTAGCGCAACGCAATCTGACTTTCAGTAATCCCTACAAAAGAATGGCCGTGACTAACAATAAGCTATACCTTTCATGAATCACTTACCTCACAAAAATCTTCGTTACTCAAGCTACTGCAATACAGTGAGCGCCACTACTGCCAGCTAAATAAAAGATTCAAAGTACTGAAGGCGCTAACTACTGATAGGCACAGTTACCAAATGAAAGATTGTGATAGAGAACAAAAAATGTATTTACCATAATAGTGTTCAAAAATCATTATATATCAGTTCATGACATCCAGTCTTACAAATTTACTCTTTCTGATGGACACACGTCCAGATCATCCGCTCTCAAAACTCCGCCATCTCTCTCCCCACACCCTCCACTGCTGGCGGCTCACCTCCAATTGCGCAACGCTACGCGCTGTTCACATCCAACTGCCCAACACTACAATAGCGAATATTCCAACAATGCCAACCAGCCACAGACTGCACACAGCACAGCCAGTGATTTTCATACAGAGCGCTATGTGACGTTACCAACATAAAAACCTAAACAGCCTACTTACAACTGCAAATAAAGTAATCTCACTTTCACTTCATTTAGTTTGGGAAGTGAATTACACGATGGCCCAAATACGTGTTACACCACGTTTTTGTCTGCTACGACATAATACAGAGTGACAGAGTCTTGTTATCATGTTTATGCAGTGGAACGCTACCTGAAATTTAATAGAAAACATTTTGTACGTCCTTTCCTTCTGCAGTAATGAGAGTGCAGCCTACTGAACTGAAATCAGTGATGAATTACTGAAGATCACCATTTTTGACTGCACGGATCTTTCTGGAGATTGCAGTACTGTGGTCCTGGAGTGTTGTAGGTGTATCAACGATGACTCTGTGGTTCAAATGGCTCTGAGCACTATGGGACTTAACATCTGAGGTCATCAGTCCCCTAGAACTTAGAACTACTTAAACCTAACTAACCTAAGGACATCACACACATCCATGCCCGAGGCAGGATTCGAACCTGCGACCGTAGCGGTCGCGCGGTTCCAGACTGAAGCGCCTAGAACTGCTCGGCCACTCCTGCCGGCGAAGACTCTGTCCTTCAGATAATCCCAACAGAAGTAATCATACGGGACGAGACTGGGACTATAAGGGGGCCATTCCAAACCAAGTCCAGCAGTTTGAAAGTGTGGATTCACAGCACCCAAATGGAACCAATTCTGTTTGTTAACGTCCCCATGGAGATGGAAGTGTGTCTCATAACTAAACCTGATCCTTAACGCGAGGCCTTAGTCATCTCATTTCCAAATGAATAACGCTGCTCCACATCACTGTCCTTCAAAGGTTCAGTGAATTTTGTAACGGAAAAGGTTTAGTTTCAGTTTCATTTTCCTCAGGAGAAATAGCTCTGACATCGTGAGTTTCTGTGCTGAACATCTTTTCGATGTAATGGGCTCCTCGCTGAATAAGGTTCCCACTTGTTCCACATTGTCCAGGGTTTCAGCTGAGCCTGGTCGCCCTGAGTGGCCCTTCGTTGATTCATGTAGATATCCAGTCTTTTAACAAATAGTTTTATCAACAAAATCTGCATCACAGTTTCCTTTAATTTACGTCTATGGCCACAAACTTTTTGTTAAGAGATTAACGGTTTCGGTCTTTAATGGCCATGATCAGATCTGTTTCATAAAAACAAAGTCATTAAAGACCTAAATCGGTAATCTGCTAACAAAAAGTTTGTGACCTTCGACGTAAATTAAAGGAAACTTATTACATATACGGGTCACTGTTTCTTCGCGACGGTGTCGCAGCATGTGAATCTGTATCAATGCTACTTAAATTTTGTCATCACAATTGGACTTCCTTTCAGTACCGTCATCTCAGGGTGAAATGGTCAAGCTGGATGGTGCTGTTTGAGCCGTGAGCGGCTCGTGTTCGTGTCGTTATTCCTTGACAACTTGTCTTGGTGGTACTGCCGTCTAGTTTCTTAATCGATTTACCGGCGTCACTAAGTAGCCGGCTCGCCTGCCCGTCAGTGGCAGCAGCAGCGCTTATCGATAAGAGCACTGTAGTACTATCTTCGGAGCAACCATTTCCGGGTCGTCGTGTATCGGGAGTTGAGTGGGGACGGAGCAGCAGTGAGGTCCGGACAGCCATGACTCTCCCGACCGTTGCCGGCACAATGGCTTCAGTGAGGGCGACCTTGGTTGGTCGTTCGGTCGGTCGTCTCATCGGACGACGTGTATTTGGTCGCCGACCGCTTCCGGGTTCTCTGTGTGTGTCGACTTGTCATTCCTCCTAGTTGTTTTAGTATTGTTCGAGTTGTTTGTGGAAGTGTTTTCGCGGAACTGTGTGTAGCTGTTGTGGCTTTGACTGAGCAGTTACTTTAATGCTATCTGCGTGCTGGATTGAGGTAGTGAGTTGGTTGTAACGGAGCAGCAAGAAAGTCTCTGCAACGCGAGGGCCAGGCCGGGGCCGTTGGCGGTGTGCACGCACTTTCGGATCGTGAGGCGCTGGCTGCGAAAGCGACAAGTTCGTTGCCCATCGAACCTGGACGCTGAAGTTGAGTGATCAGTTAACCTGTTATGACACCTCAACTATTGTGACATCTTTTCGTTCATTTGCGGGTTGTTGCCCCCTTGGCCGTTCGGGCTAGCAGCATCATATGATGTGTTGGGGTCAAAATGGTTCAAATGGCTCTGAGCACTATGGGGCTTAACAACTGAGGTCATCAGTCCCCTAGAACTTAGAACTACTTAAAACTAACTAAGGACATTGTTGTGTCTAGACACGACAGTCGAGACACAAGGCGAGGAAGCCGAAAGGGCACGTGTCAACTCACGCAGGCTAGTTTAGGTCTGAAACAGGAGACGTAATGAATGCTATAAAGAAAAGTACGTAGCTGCTAGAAAACTTTATTCCATCATTTGTATACAGCATTCTTGATGATACAAGTGAGACTCTATCTTGAAATGGTTAATGGCGCCTTGCTAGGTCGTAGCCATGGACTTAGCTGAAGGCTATTCTGTCTCTCGGCAAATGAGAGAAACGCTTCGTCAGTGTAGTCGCTAGCAACGTCGTCGTACAACTGGGGCGAGTGCTAGTCAGTCTCTCGAGACCTGCCGTGTGGTGGCGCTCGGTCTGCGATCCTGACAGTGGCGACACGCGGGTCCGACATGTTCTAATGGACCGCGGCCGATTTAAGCTACCACCTAGCAAGTGTGGTGTCTGGCGGTGACACCACAGACATCACACACATCCCTGCCCGAGGCAGGATTCGAACCTGCGGCCGTAGAGGTCGCGCGGTTCCAGACTGAAGCGCCTAGAACCGCTCGGCCACACCGGCCGGCGTGTTGGAGTCGGCGAAATCTTTTAGCCGTCTTCCTATGTTGTGATTAATTATTAAATTGACTGTTACTTATCAGTGAAGTGCACCAGCGGTATTTTCTGCCCTGTGGCCGTTAACGCTCCAGTTACCTGCCCTGGTCGTTAGCGTAGTTTGTAGGCAGTGTCCCTTTCCCTCGTCGTGTTGTTGCTGTCCAGCACGGCGTGTAGTTCGACAGCCCTTTAAGTTTTTTGGTTCATATTTGCTTAGAGTGGTTATTGTTCCCCTAGCTGTTTCTAGACGCCAATTTCTAGAGGTGTAGTGCTGTTCGTGTTCTCGTCATGGGACGATATTCTCCATAATCGTGCCGTTGGTCGCATGGAAGGGAGTTGGTTAAATTGTTGGTCAGTCCTTGGGCCGTCCCTAGTTTGGTTTGCCATCCGATTACCTAACTTCAGCTCTTGGCTGCCTGTCTCACCTCACCTTATGTTTGAGCTACCTTCCCAGGCCGACCCTTGGAACACTTGCTGAGCATCACTTATTCTGTTTGTTCTAAATTGTGATTTTCATTTTAGTTGAAGTATTGTGCGAGGCCTTTGGCCGTGTATTAATTCAGCTTTTTGAAATTCTGCATAAAGGGCTTCAGCCGTGTTAAATTAAAATTTTTAGCACTGATTGCTTTAGAAAAAAATTTAATTCTTAGAAATTGTTCTAACTCAAACTGTTTGTAATCTAGGCCCTAAGCCGTTAGTTGTTCCATGTGTTATGTGTAGAATTCAGCCGAGGATTTGCATGAATCCCTTAATAAAGCCTTCAGCAGCGTGTATTCTCTAAAGGAAATTTTTTTTTAATAAGAAGTAAGGGGTTTATTCTTAGTTATTTATCTGACTTGTTGTTCATGCCTTCAGCCGTTGTTTCAAATTTGTTTTTGGCCTTCAGCCGTGCAATAAGTTGATCAGCTTTCGGCCGTTCTGTTGCAGTTTAAAAAGAAATTTTCCTGCTTAAATTTTTTTTATTAATGTGCCTTAATTATAGTTGTCATTCAGACGTGTAGTGTAGGCCTTCGGCCGTTAATTGTTTTCATTGCATGTTTTTTTTAATTTTTTTGCCTTCTATTTTTAATTGCTTTGATTTCTAAGCCAGGCCTTCAACCGTTCTTGTGTTTGCTGTGTGGTTTTGGGCCTTCAGCCCACAAAGCAGCTCAAGTTTTCTCTAACTAGGCCTTCAGCCGTATTGTGTAACTGTGATCTTTTAAGCCAATGTGTAAATAAGTGGTTCTTAGAAAACTAAAGTTGTGTGTTTGATTACGCAACTCACAGTAACTGTTTACAGCCCCATCCACAACCTTAACCTTATCCTCTGCGCTCTCTGACTACCTATTAACCAGGTTTCACTGTTCTTGGACACAATGTGCAGTTGGATGAACGTCTCACCATAAGAGTACGTCCAGGATTTGCGTAAAGTATCTTTACGATAAACAAACGCTGTTGCAGTGTTCATGCTTCCATTCTCAAAAGTGAACTGAGACGTTGTTGAGTGAGCTATAGAATTTTGAGAGTACAGTACAACAACATTACAAGCAGACTCACTTATGGCATTCGATTAAACCCCAGCAGACAAACACTTTCTAATACCGGTTTCGCACCATTCTGTATCTACCGACAACAAATATAAATGATATATTCTGTGAAGAAAATAACAGGTACTGCGCCTCGTCGTACTGTTGCTATCCGTTTTAAATCAATGTTAACAATGACAGCAACAGCCCTAGCCTGGCTATCCGGTCACTACTAACAAGGGAACCTCCCCATCGCACCCCCCCCCCCCCTCTGATTTAGTTATAAGTTGGCACAGTGGATAGGCCTTGAAAAACTGAACATAGATCAATCGAGAAAACAGGAAGAAGTTGTGTGGAACTATGAAAAAAATAAGCAAAATATACAAACTGAGAACTCCACGTGCAACATATGCAACTTCAAGGATAACGTGCAGTCAGGAGCGCCGTGGTCCTGTGGTTAGCGTGAGGAGCTGTGGAGTGAGGGGTCCATGGTTCAAGTTCTCCCCCGAGTGAAAAATTTACCTTCTTCATTTTCGCAAAGTTATGATCTGTCCGTTCGTTCATTGACATCTCTGTTCACTGTAATAAGTTTAGTGTATGTTTTGCGACGGCACCGCAAAACCGTGCGATTAGTAGACGAAAGGACGTGCCTCTCCAATGGGAACTGAAAACATTTCATCGCAAGGTCATAGGTCAACCGATTCCTCTACAGGAAAACACGTCTGATATATCCTATACGACACTGGTGACGGCATGTGCGTCACATGACAGGAATATGTTGTCGACCCACCTAACTTGTACACTCGGCGAATGGGTAAAAAGATTCTTCTACCTTGCCCGATTTAGGTTTTCTTGTGGATGTGATAATCACTCCCAAAAAAGTGATCGCATCGGACGGACAGACGGACAGATAATAACTGTCTGAAAACAAAAAATTAAAATTTTCAGTCGAGGGAAGACTTGAACCAAGGACCTCTCACTCAACAGCTGCTCAAGCTAACCACAGGACCACGGCGCTCCTGACTGCACATTACCCTTGAAGTTGCATATGTTGCACGTGGACTACTCAGTTTGTATATTTTGTTTATTTTTTTCATAGTTCCACACAACTTCTTCCTGTTTTCTCGATTGATCTGTGTTCAGTTTTTCAAGGCCTATCCACTGTGCCAACTTATAACTAAATCTGAGGGGGGTGCGATGGGGAGGTTCCCTTGTAAGTAACGCGGAATTGGTCACTATTACGTCACGAGAAGCGAACCGCCAGTATAAACGGAGGCGGATAGTATCGTATTGTCAGTAGAGAAGCAGTCAGGGGCGCTCAGTTACTACGAACGTAGATTGGTCTCTGAATGTCACCTGCCCAACAAATCCATAAAGGGCATTTCAACCCTTCTAAAGCTGCTGAAGTTGATTGTTTGTGATGTGAAAGTGAAGTGGGAACGCGATGGAATAACCACAGCTAAAGCAACACCATGCACACCTCAAGTACTGACGGAAAGGGACCTTCGAGCGTTGCGTTGGAAAAAAAAAAAAAAAACTGACGAAATCAGCGGAAAAAATCGCTCGTGTGGTTCAAAGTGCTACCAGCAGTCCAGCCAGCTCAATGACTGTGAGTAGGGAGTTGTGAAGCACGGTGTAAAATTGTCACATAATTCCTCATAATCCACACATTTCTGCTGTCAATGCTAAAAGCGACACTTGAGACAGTGTAAAGAGCGACGGCACAACGTGGTGGATAACTGGAAACGAGCCGGCCGATGTGGCCGAGCGGTTCTAGGCGCTTCAGTCTGGAACCGCGCGACCGCTACGGTCCCAGGTTCGAATCCTGCCTCGGGCATGGATGTGTGTGATGTCCTTAGGTTAGTTAGGTTTAAGTAGTTCTAAGTTCTAGGGGACTGATGACCTCGGAAGTTAAGTCCCATAGTGCTCAGAGCCATTTGAACCATTTTGAACTGGAAACGAGTGATTTTGAGTGATGAATCACGGTATGTAACCTGTGGCAATTTGATGGAGCAGTTGAACGGAATGGACAGTGTCTTGAAAGGAGGATATAGGATGAACATCAACAAAAGCAAAACGAGGATATTGGAATGTAGTCGAATTAAGTCGGGTGATGCTGAGGGAATTAGATTAGGAACTGAGACACGTAAAGTAGTAAAGGAGTTTTGCTATTTGGGGAGCAAAATAACTGATGATGGTCGAAGTAGAGGATATAAAATGTAGGCTGGCAATGGCAAGGAAAGCGTTTCTGAAGAAGAGAAATTTGTTAACATCAAGTATTGATTTAAGTGTCAGAAAGTCGTTTCTGAAAGTATTTGTATGGAGTGTAGCCATGTATGGAAGTGAAACATGGACGATAAATTGTTTGGACAAGAAGAGAATAGAAGCTTCCGAAATTTGGTGCTACAGAAGAATGCTGAAGATTAGATGGGTAGATCACGTAACTAATGAGGAGCCACTGAATAGAACTGAGGAGAAGAGGAATTTGTGGCACAACTTGACTAGAAGAAGGGATCGGTTGGTAGGACTTGTTCTGAGGCATCACGGGATCACCAATTTAGTACTGGAGGGCACCGTGGAGGGTAAAAACCGTAGAGGGAGACCAAGAGATGAAAACACTAAGCAGATTCAGAAGGATATAGGTTACAGTAGTACTGGGAGATGAAAAAGCTTGCACAAGATAGAGTAGCATGGAGAGCTGTATAAAACCAGTCTCAGGACTGAAGACCACAACAACAACAGTTCTGGTTTGGCGAATGCTACGAGTACGTTACCTACAGCCATGTGTATTCCCAAAAAAAGTAAAGTCGAGTGGCATGACCAACTGGAGCATCGTTCAACAACAGTATATCTGGGTGTTACCCTTGACCGAACTGTGTCCTTCAAGAAACATTGCCATAACACCAGGCTGAAAGTTAGTTTACGGAATAACATCTTGAGGAAGCTCACATCCACGGCCTGGGGAGCAAGTCCTCCCGTCCTGAGAATTTCGGCTCTTGCTTTGTCTGTGTCCGCTGCAGAGTATGCTTCACCTGGGTGGAGTGCATCTACTCACACCAAAAAGGTTGATATTGCAATGAGACCGTCCGAATCTTGTCGGGATGCATGAAGCCAACTCCAGTCGATAAAATCCTCCCGATTGTTGGAATAGCTCCCCCCACTATAGGAAGGGCTGTTGCTGCTGATGGCTAGGCAAACTTATGATCCCCGACATCCACTGCATGATCATCAGGCTGTGGTCCGTAGACTGAAGTCGAGAAAGAGCTACACCGCCAGAACTCAAACACTAGAGAGAACACCAGACTCTAACCGCATCACCAGGTGGAAGAGCAAGCTATCACCTGATATCCCTGTAAAGGAATAGCTCCAGGAAACGACTTGCCCTACCCTATTTGGAGATCGCTCAGTCGTCTTAGGGTGGGCGTTCCTCTATGCAAGACCAACATGCGAAAATGGGGCACTCTTCCAGCTGATGGAGATACATCCTGCGAGTGCAGAACAACACAGTACCCGGCCCACCTGCCTATTTGTCCTCAACTTGAACAACCCTGCACAATACAGGACCTGATCGAGGGAACCAACAAGGCCATCGGAGTTGCTACCTTCTGGAAATGCTGACCGGACACGGAAATGGATGACCGGCTGGAAAACCCCGAAGGGCAGGTTCAGCCGCCTAATTGCAAAGGTTTTTCCGGTCCTCTGTAACAGCAGGCACCTTTTCGTCGCTAGTATGAGAGTTGTGTTGGCAAGTGTCACGTGTTGAGTGTTGCAGACTGTATTGCGTGCGAGTGTCTTTTAGTGTCACGTTTTTGTTGGATGATGATGATCAATGGAGAGGGTGAAACCTGGTGTCGGAAGAGAGCCTAAGACTTTCGAAGAGCATCACGGCGTCCGCCAAGCTTAACGTCCCAATTCGACGCATGGATCACCATCAACAGTGTCGCATGCCCTCACTTCGTGTGACACTGCGAAGTGGGCTGAAACTAAATCCGGGACGCTGGCGCAAAGACTGACGATCAGGGACTTTACTCCACTGTCCCCTGTGCCGTAAAGGGAAAGAACACACGGCGTATCCAGACGATCATTCATCCAAGTACGGGCCACGCCTGGCGGTGCTTAACTTCGTGGATCTGACGGGAACCAGTGTATCTGTTGTGACTGAAAATTCACAAATTTTAACAAACACTACTTTTATTGATGTACGTTCACAAGGTTGATGACTGAACATACAAACGAAAGGTAACAATAGCGAAAAAAAGTCTCCTAACTGAGGCAAACAAAAGTTCACTTCTAATTTTCCACAAAGGTTCGTGGTAACACACTTATACACTAGTAACAGTCCAATTCCGTGACGAAGACGTAATCTTCATCGGTCGCAGTACCCGAGGTCGGCATCCGGCGTGAACTGATCTTCGGGACTGGTTCTAGCCCCTATATAGCTGTCTCCAGCCAATCAGGTTTTGGCGCGGTGATACTTACTGTAGGCCGTGGCTCGAGCTCCCCCTCCAGGAAATAGTGCTGTAGTGTATGTAAATAGTCAGTGTTTACCATGGTGCTTTTGGTACGCCTTGAGAATAGACAACCTCGTTCTCTGGTAATATGGGTTGCCGGCCCTCAGGGGGTACCTTGTTTCCGGTATAACAGTATCTATTTCGGTTCGGCCGTCGAGTGTGTTCCCAACGGTGAACTACAGAGGAGATGGCGTTATGGCATGCCGGTGTTTTCCGTGGTTAGGATGTCGTCCTCTTATTGCCCTTAAGAAACTGCTAAATGCTAAAGCATACTTTACAGCATTGTGTATTGCGTACAAGAATGCAAAAGTTCGAAGGCGATGACTGTATCAGCATAATACGAAGCAGCATCTTTGAGGCAACAGTCTGTGGACAGTAACATTCCTGAAATGGACTGGCCTGCACGGAGGCCCCACATGAACCCAATGGAGTACCTCTGGGATGAGTTAGAACGTCGAATCCGCTCTCGACGTCAGCGTTCAACATCAGTACGTTTTCTGGTCTCGGTTTTGAGGAAGAATGAGCTTCCACTCCCTTACAGACATTCAGACACCTCACTAAAAGTGTATCCATCAGAGATGCCGATAAAAGAATTTTTGCCCATTTGGCGCCCTTTTACTCAGCAACAATTAAGAATTAATAGTTTTCCTCATTTATATTTTAAATCATTAAGTTATCAGGGAAAGCGGAAACGTTTGTAACTAGATCTTACAATGGTTGAGGAACTACCAATATTTATGACCTACACTGAAATAATAAAACTCTAAGTCAAGAAATTTAATGCAATTTCAGAAACGATTTTAGGCGCTGAGCTCCACATCGAATAAGCAACGAGCGGAGTGACGGAAAATTCCGGGAGAAGAATGAAAACGCCAGGGGAACGGGTGCCATTGTTAAGATTCGCAAACGAAATGGTCTTTCTGGCCGGCTGTAAATAAAATCTGTTGCAGTAAACGGACAACATGCGAAGATGAAGGTGATGAATAATGGTAAACAGAATATTAAAGAGTAAATTCTTAAAAGTAAGAACGACAAGGTAGGGTACGAAACGAAACAAGTATCCAATCCACGGTGCAAGAAGACAGTGGAGGGCGGTAACAAGGAAGAAATGCGAAGCTGACTGTCACAGGCGAAGAAAGCTTTCCTTTTTTAAAAAAAAGGCCTAATTGGAAATGCTACAGTTGAACAATTGAAGAGCAGAAGGGGAACTAGATTTCCCCTTTTGCATGTTTCCTATTTTTACTCTTTGTTAGCGTTCTACCTTTAGAGTATGTTCCAGTCTCCACTAAGCTTATAACCACTGTTCCTATTTAACGCACTGCTCCAAATGAAACTCTACCAATTCATGTCCTTTTACTATACACTCATGCTCATAAACTAAGGATAATGCTGACACATGGTGAAACAACGCTCTGGGGGGGGGGGGGGCGGTTTGCGGGTTTAAACCACATCGGGGTATGAGCAAGCTGTGCATTTGACCTGCGGTCGTCTCCCGGTGGCGCTGACAGCAGTCCACATACCTAGAGGTGTGTTGGTGCATGTCAGAGTACAGTGCAGCGAGTATGTGTGCAGACGTTTTCAGTCGTCCTAATGGTGACTGTGTGTTGAAAATGGCTCAAAGAACACATATTGATGACGTTATGAGGGGTAGAATACTAGGGCGACTGGAGGCTGGTCAAACACAGCAGGTCGTAGCACGGGGCTTCCGTGTGCCACAAAGTGCGATCTCAAGATTATGGCAACTATTCGAGCAGACAGGAAACGTGTCCAGGCGCTACAGTACAGGACGTCCACAGTGCACAACACCACAAGAAGACCGATATCTCACCATCAGTGCCCGCAGACGGTCACGGAGTACTGCAGGTAGCCTTGCTCGGGACCTTACCGCAGCCACTGGAACAGTTGTCTCCAGACGACTGAACAGACATGGTTTATTCGCTCGAGGACCTGCAAGGTGCATTTCATTGACCCCTGGTCACAGGAGAACCCGGAAACCCTGGTGACAAGAACACAGTACATGGTCATTGAAACAGTGGTCCCAGGTTATGTTCACGGACGAGTCCAGGTATAGTCTGAACAGTGATTTTCGCCTGGTTTTCATCTGGCGTGAACCAGGAACCAGATACCAACCCCTTAATGTCCTTTAAAGTTACCTGTATGGAGGTCGTGGTTTGATGGTGTGGGGTGGGATTATGATTGGCGCACGTACACCCCTGCGTGTCTTTACAGAGGAACAGGTTAGGTGTATCGGGACGTCATTTTGCACCAGTATGTCCACATTTTCAGGGGTGCAGTGGATCCCACCTTCCTCCTGATAGATGATAACGCATGGCCCCACCGAGCTGCCATCGTGGAGTAGCACCTTGAAACAAAAGATATCAGGCGAATGGAGTGGCCTGCGTGTTCTGCAGACCTAAACGCCATCGAGCACATCTGGGATGCTCTCGGTCGACGTATCTCTGCACGTCTTCAAACCCCTAGGATACTTCAGAAGCTCCGACAGGCACTGGTACAAGAATGGGAGCCTATAAGCCAGCAGCTGCTCGACTACCTCATCCAGAGTAAGCCCGAGTACGTGTGCATGGTGATTATATCCCATATTGATGCCGGGGTACATGCGCAGGAAACAGTGGCGTTTTGTAGCACATGTGTTTCGGGACGGTTTTCTCAGCTTATCACCAATACCGTGGACTTACACATCAGTGTCGTTTGTGTTACCTACGTGCCTATGCTATTAGCGCCAGTTTTGTGGCACCACATTCTGCAATTATCCTCAATTTATGAGCATGAGTGTAGAATGCCAAAAAGAAAAAAATTAGAGTTAATTGTCTCGTCGACAACGAGGGATTAAAGACTGTTCAGATTCCCAGCTAGAAGAAGATCGTTATAGGGCTTTGGTGCCTATAAATACATCTTACGCACTTTCGTGGGACTATAAGTTTCTTTTTATGGCTGTTTTAGTTGAACGGAAATTGGATGGCCAATTTAGTCATTCCGTGTAAAGCAAGCTGATACACGTGTACGAGGGTGGTTTGATAAGTCTAGGATATTTCCGTGGAAGAAGTTGGTAAACTTGATTATTTCCAAAGATCGTATAAAGAATTTCAACGATACACAGCGTACAGTTCATTGTTGAGAGCCGTCTAAATTGGTCTGTCTATCGAGTCCCACTGAAAATAGAGAAAACCGAGTTTCGAGCTGTTACTAAACATTTTCATTTGAAGAGTTGGACTGCCGCCCAAATCAAAACAGAATTGTATGAAGTTCACGTAGACTCTGCACCAGCACTGAAGACAATTTACTTTTCCATTATTTTTTTAAGAGACATCGTATTCGCTGTTGACGGCAGAAATTATTTATTTAACTACTGCAGTTTCGGGCATTGGGCTTTTTTCGAGTGGTGCTCCAAAACATGTTGCTTCAGGGTTTAAAATCTTCTGACATGTATACATGTTGTTGTTGTCTTCAGTCCTGAGACTGGTTTGATGCAGCTCTCCATGCTACTGTACCCTGTGCAAGCTTCTTCATCTCCCACTACTTACTGCAACCTACATCCTTCTGCATCTGCTTAGTGTATTCATCTCTTGGTCTCCCTCTGCGATTTACATATCACTTAAAAATGACCAAAAGGCCGAATTTGCAGTAGCGTAATTAATAATTTCTACAGTCAAGGCGAATATTACGTCCTTTAAAAAATTTTACATGATTGTGAATCCCGACCATCAGAAGTTAATCAATTTTGGATTAACGAATTTAAATTCGGTCGGAGGCGAAGCGCGCTCCGGCTGTCCAAATGATTTGGACAGCTCCACTCAGTGCAGTTCACTCTGAAAGTGGCAGCAATTCCTGCATATAAGGGACTTACGCAATCTAACAGGAATACCGTTCATGGTGAGAGAAGTGCATTAACTCTCTGGTCATTCATTAAGTCACCACCAAGTGACTACTAAATAGTTATAAGGGTTCACAGCATGGTCTGAATGACAGAAAGCGGTAAGATGCTATTTTTACCAATACAGTTCCTTTCCCACCAGGACTGCATAGATCACTGACAACGTACCTACAAATTAAGCACTTCTCTGCTATTGTTTATAGGAACGTATTTTATAACGAAAAAATCAACCAGTTGCATGAAAGAAATTTAGTTTATTTACCCTTCTTCAGAGGGTTACACCTATCGCATTATTTGCGAGTGTCAAAAGTAAGATGCATACAGCAAAATGCTATGGTCTTACAAAATACACAGGAGCAATAAGTAATACAATACTGAATCCATTAATACAAAAAGAGCTCCTAGATGCTTACATGTAAGCAGGTACCATAGCATCTTATTGTTGACACTCGCAAATCATGCGATAGCTATAACCTTCTGAAGAAGGCCGCTAAGTGCCCGAAACAGGTAAGGAAATTTAATTTCTTTTAAGCAACTGGTTGCTTATTATTTTGTAATATACGACTACAGTTGCTGACAATGGATAAAATAATAAACGGGACATATTTTACATAAAAGCTCAATTAAGAACTGAAAATAAGTTCTCACTTAATAAACTAACTCCAGTATGTAAACACGTGCTCAGTGAAGTTATTTTGTCTATTAACATACAAGAACCGGACAGGAAATACTGGGGAGTCTCTGTGTAAATTGAAAAGAGAGCAGCGCTCGTGTTGGAGGAAGTCACCTTTCCAGTAAGAATATTGCAACCAGAGTACAAATGACCAAGAACCAATTTTCTGTGAAGCAGTGTAGAACAGTGTGCAGCGATTTACGTAGAATCTGTCCATATCCTTTTCTTGCCTTAGTATTTTTTGTACTCCATGAGTGTATTCGCAACCATCAACTGTACAGGGGAATGACGGCAGTAAAAATTTGTGCTGGACCGTGTCTCGAAACCGGATTTCCCGCTTTCGGCGAACGGTCACCTTAACAGCTTTTTTCCCCTTGCCATTATCACGTTGTTTCTCTAATTTATATATGCTAGTTGAGATTCTAAAGTTATTTACGAACATTTTCAAGCATCTGTAATTTTTCTCAGCAGTAGTAGTAGAAAACTTTACATTTATTTAATATGTGGAAAAACACAATTACTTCAATATTTGGACTGACGTATATTGATAAAATTTCAAATCAAACATCTGAACATGTAGTTGCATTACATACCTGAGTACAATGTGCACACTCTTAACTCTAATCAGCAGTAATCCAAAGTTTCAATAAACCTAACTACACTGATAACAGTCAAATTTACCAACACACTGATGCTCAACACAGAAAAAGATTATACAGCCTATGATAAATTTCTGTATGTGTTAGCTGGTTATACAGGGTGTTACAAAAAGGTACGGCTAAACTTCCAGGAAACATTCCTCATACACAAATAAAGAAAAGATAGTATGTGGACATGTGTCCGGAAACGCTTAATTTCCTTGTTAGAGCTCATTTTAGTTTCGTCAGTATGTACTGTACTTCCTCGATTCACCGCCATTATTTCATACGGGATACTCTGCCTGTGCTGCTAGAACATGTGCCTTTACAAGTACGACACAACATGTGGTTCATGCACGATGGAGCTCCTGCACATTTCAGTCAAAGTGTTCGTACGCTTCTCAACGACAGATTCGGTGACCGATGGATTGGTAGAGGCGGACCAATTCCATGGCCTCCACGCTCTCCTGACCTCAACCCTCTTGACTTCCATTTATGGGGGCATTTGAAAGCCCTTGTCTACGCAACCCCGGTACCAAATGTAGAGACTCTTCGTGCTCGTATTGTGGACGGTTGTGATACAATACGCCATTCTCCAGGGCTGCATCAGCGCATTAGGGATTCCATGCGACGGAGGGTGGATGCATGTATCCTCGCTAACGGAGGACATTTTGAACATTTCCTGTAACAAAGTGTTTGAAGTCACGCTGGTACGTTCTGTTGCTGTGTGTTTCCATTCCATGATTAATGTGATTTGAAGAGAAGTAATAAAATGAGCTCTAACATGGAAAGTAAGCGTTTCCGGACACATGTCCACATAACCTATTTTCTTTCTTTGTGTGTGAGGAATGTTTCCTGAAAGCTTGGCCTACCTTTTTGTAACACCGTGTATGCAAAGGTCTACCTAAACATTACTCCACAAACTTGAAGTTGCAATCGCACATAACTTACATTCTCAAATTATTTGTCACTTCTTTCAGAGGCTAAGAAAGTGCATAGGGCATTACATGTGGTATTCTAATATAACAGTAAATTTGAAAATATTTTGCACTGGGTCACACCTGCCAAAAACTCGTCCTACAGACGATGAAAGGCGTTTTAAAACAGGTAGAGTGCACTCACAGCTGACCTGTCTGTTGCAAAGAGTAACTACGATCTACTGACACAATAGCCCTGCATGAGAGCAATGGTTTGTAATTTTGGTAGACAATACAACCATTTACGTTTAAGGAACTGCACCACAGCCTTCCAATGGAAACTATATGCCATTGCTGCATAGCTCGTACTTGTTCTTTAGCCTCTTCCACCAGCATAGCACTCTTCATTAGTGACTCTTGCTGGTACCCAAGATGTGCTGCTGTCAGTTGCAAATTTCGCAGATTTGCCTCATCAATGGAATGCTCTTGCAGCGAAAAATTTCTCGCCGCGTGCATCGAAACTTCATTTGACTGCGAAGCCCTCAGGATTTGCCTCGCCACAGAATCAAAAATCAATGTTGCTCACATTCACCCCGACTCTCTTCGAATCGAGAAACAAGCTTCACACGGTAGTGCTGCTTTTACCATCCATGCACGACTCCCGGCCACATCCAAACAATTTCCGTATGTCGTCGTTTCAGTGTCACAACCTGTACACACGTTAACGTAATTCCCGTACAGGGGAAGACATTTGAATTGGAAGTCGCTGCCTAATATTGCGGATAAACACGATATTGCAGAGCCTGTGCTGTTAAGAATAACGATGCAATGTTCCTTTACACATGCATGCATGTCCGAAGGAATAGGCACTGTGGCGACTATAGCCGTTATGAGACACATGAAATATACGAGTATTTGGAGTTGTGAATACAAACAACCTTCAGCTGTATAAGGGAATGACGACAATGAAAATTTTTGACAGTTTGTGACGCAGGAACGACAACATACGGAAGTTTGGGTCTGGCCGCGAGTCTTGTGCGGACAAGGGCTTAAGGCGGCTCTCGGGTAAAGCGAGAAATCCGGGTTCGAGTCCCGCTTCTGTAAAAAACTTCATTGCCATGAACAAGTATGCATGTCCGACGTAACATACCAGTGTTCTTCTTAACAACACAGGCACTGCAATATTGTATTATTGATAACTCGTACCTGCAACGAGTGTAGACACTTTGTCGAAGATAAACAACACTCCCCTCCCCCCAGGAATGTCTACACACTGCGTCGTCAGTGATTCAATAGGCGAACTGCGGAAAGGTCGCTGTAATTTTGTGAAATACCCTCTAGCGGCTTTTGGTGACGCAGTGGTGAAAGAGTGGCGACCTCGCTGCTTGCTCTTCATTTCACAGACCTATAAAAGGGGAAAGTGCACGACCACAATCTAGCGGCCGTCTTTCCTCAGATGTCTTACTCCCCCCCTCCCCCTCTTCCAAACCCCACCTCCAGATCTTCACACTCCCAGAACACAATTTATATCTTAATACGCTTCTACTGCACTTAGAAGTGCTATAAATATTAAATCTTTGTTGTTAACCCACTTTATCCCACAACAAACATTAATTTCATACTACTAATTTCATACTGTTGAAACAGTTAACCCGTGAACTCTTTCGGCATGAAATACGCCGGAAGAAACTGACGAATCAAATTAAAACACTGTTTTTAATAATCTCTAATTTTTCTGTCCCTTGCAACGCAGAAACTTTTGGTCCTACGGAAAAAATGAGTAGGACCTTTTTTGTAGGAGATTTAAAGTGTAATTTTGTACTGGGAAACATTTTCGCTGGGCGCCGCGGTTTTCGAGAAAGAGAAACAATCAAAAGTGATCTTTAAACGCCTCTCTCCCCACTATGCTAACACTCCACCCGTCGGGAGTTTTAGTATGTTGTTCATGACAATTACCCCTATTACTACTATACAAAAATTTGCGATTACATGAATTGTTTCCATGGTCGACCTTTTTTTTGGTCTTCGTTCACTGGACTATATAATGAAAACTGCGTCAACTGTTTGCGGTTAGTTGTACCTTCTCGGTCTGCACTACGCTGCCCTGTCTTGTAGTGGGCAACCCGCGTTAGGATTTTTATTCAGCGATCTTCGTAATTGAAAGTGAAAAAGGAATTTAGGTGATTTTCAGACGGAGAAGAGGCACAAAGTACCAGTTTCGAGGACGATTGCACTTGTTGCTGTGAGGTTAGAGAGAGAGAGAGAGAGAGAGAGAGGGAGAGGGAGAGCGGCGACGCCTCGCGGAAGCAGCTCGGAGGTGGCTCCCTCTTGCTGTTGTCCGCCCACGCCTCCCTGCAAAGTGTTTTCGCACAATGACGGCGTGCTTATTCTTCACAACACCACTCACCTCAAACCTGCCTGGAGGGCCACAGCCGGACAGGAGACGAGAAGCGCTTCGGAGAGTTAAGCACGAAACGTAGCGTGATTTTGCAGCCTAATAACGCTCAGACTTACAAAACATTGGGTGGTATTAGAGTGGTGCGTAAGTTCCTAGCGTTTCTGTTTTTGGTGTTGGTATTCTGGTTCTACGGGCTTCTTTATCGTTGTCAGTTTTTATTTGTAGTCCACTGTTGCTATATGAGTTTACATATTGTCATTAGGAGATGGACATGGATCTTTGAACACTAGAAAATGGAGTGCCAAGTCGAGAAATTGGAGAGTATCAGACCTATTCTTCTGTTTGAGTTCAATACAAGGGTGAGAGCAGCGGAGGCAACGAGAAACATTTGCGCCATGTATGGGGATAGTGCCATCAGTACGGCAAGAAAATGGTTTCCTCGTTTTAAGGAGGATCGTTTTGACGTTAATGAGTCCACGTTCAGGAAGACCTTCCGGATTTCATGAAGATCGTGTAAACGCATTAATCCACAATGATCCACGTCAGTGTATTCGAACGTGGCGAACGAGGTGAACTGTGGCCATTCTAACAAAGAGCGACATTTGCATACATTGGGAAAGTTCCAAAAATGAGTACCGCATAAATCAGCGCATGGCCCTAGGTGCATCTCTGCTTCCTCGCCACCAATTGACTCGTGGATGACACCGAACATTCGTATTCTGTACCTTACTGGTGAAGAAAAATGGTGTCTTTTATGGTAGCAGAAGGAAAAGAAAGGAATGGATGAGCCCAAACAAAGTAGCAACTCCCAGTACAAAGATCTGCGCGCATCCATAAAAGATAATGTTGTGCATCTGGCGGAACGGTAACGGTGTGGTACACTATGAATTGTTTCCCTGAGGAGTAACCATCACAGCTGACGTTTGTTGTCAACATCTGAGAGGTCTTGCAGCTCAGTCCAAGAACACCGACCGAGAAGACTGCGTGAAGTGGTGCCACTCCACGACAATGTCTGCCTGCATTCTGCTGGAATGACAAAGGCAATATGCAGCAGTTTGGCCGGAAAATCATTCCGCACGCACCTTATTCTCCTTATCTTGAGCCCTCGTATTTTCACCTTTTTGCTCTCTATCGAACGGTCTTCAAGGAACTTCCCTTTCCGAATGAAAATGCGCTCAGAACATGGCTCGACGAGTTCTTCGCCTCAAAACCTCGTGATTTCTACAATTGCGGAATTGAAATGTTACTCCAGCGTTGGCAGATTGTTCTAAATAGTGAAGCAGACTATACTGTTGATGACTAAAGTCTCTGTTATGCGTATCTGTTGTGTTTAGTAAACTATGAATTTATTCGTCTACCCAATAAACTGTTGAAATTTACTGAAAGGAAAATATACTTATTTTCTCCAAATTATTTCTTTTATAAACTTCAACAATTCATTCTGATATTTGGCTACTCACAGTATTTCTTTTCGAAGGCCTCCCTTCATTGTAACGAATAGTTCAAGATAAAAAAACCTCCTCCCAAATATTCCCCTTTCGGTATTTCTTTACCCTACTCCTTGCACTGCAAATACAGTTATTTTGACCATTTACGCTCTTTAGGATCCAGCCTCTCATTTACATACACAATATTTTTTGTTATCAGCCTTCTGACTGATCGATGGGGCCCGCTACGACTTTGCACAGTAGCATATACTTCAATCGTCATCGATTATTGGTTAGATACATTTCTGTCTCTCTCTTTTCGCTACAGTTTTTGACCCCTCCGTGTCCCGCTAGTACCATGAAAAAATCTTAAAACATGTCTCATATAACGAATTAGTCCATGTACCGGGTACTTCAATACTGAATAAGGTATACTATAATGCTGTGTAACAGATACCACAGCACAAGATTTCGCGTTCAAATGTCGGCAAATGTTGGCAAATAGAATTCGCAAACGAAGAACTAGACAGCAGCGGAGTGTGCGCTGATATAAAACTTCCTGGCAGATTAAAACTGTGTGCCGGACCGAGTTAGTAGAGCACTTGCCTATGGGATAAATACCTGCTGGAATGTACGACGTTAATGCAGGATGGCAGCAGACCGTATTATTCGTTTCGAACCTCTTTACAAGTATGGAGGTGTGATTACACATGTCAATCACATCGCGATTACGGGCAGCATGGGGTTCACGCCTGAGCCTCAGGACGTGCGCTAGCAGCGAATGTCGCGTGTTTCAAGCGTCAACTTCGCGTCTCGATATCTCGGGATGTAATGGGAATATTGCGATGCAATCAACGCCATTGTGTATGTGCTTTGTCATGCTATGGATTGCTGAAGAAAAAATATAGGAGGTCCATTAAAAAAAAACATAAGTTTGTGTTAAAAAACACATATGCTTTCGTTTTAGAATGTTTCCAAATATGTACATTCATGGGCCCCAGCTCTACATTGATACCGGTGAAAGTCGTTTTCCAATATCTGTTATTGTTCCAGAGATATTTTGGGTGGACAAGATAGCTGGGACACCCTGTATAAAGCCGCACAAACAATTAAAATGCACATGCACACGTAACCTGACGAAACCATTAACATCAAAATTTACATGTTTTAAAAAAGTATTTATCTTACGATAGTTGACATTTCACTGAAAAGCCTAGAGAATGGAGTAAATGCTATACATTTTAGAGTATGTGAAAACCGATGAGCTGGAATAAACCTCATTTGTTAAATACGTAACGTCAGAAACCGAAATTCTGAAACATGTTTATTTCACACAAATACTCTTTCTGCAACGAAATGATCGTATGGTATTATTGGCTGTGAGACCCCGGCTGGGTTGTTCGGCCGCCGGGTGAGATCTCCCTGTTTTACGCCACTTGCGCGTCTTCATGATGAAGATGTTGTGGTTGATTTGGGGGAAGAGACCAAACAGCGAGGTCATCGGTCTCATTGGATTAGGGAAGGGTGGGGAACGAAATCGGCCGTGACCTGTCAAAGGAACCAATCCGACATTTGCCTAAAGCGATTTAGGGAAATCACGAAAAACCTACGTCAGGATGGCCGGACGTGGGACTGAACCGTCGTCTCCTCCCGAATGCGAGTCCAGTGTGCTAACCACTGCGCCACCTCGTTCAGTTTGCATTGAAGATGTGATGAAACGATCAGGACAACGTAAATGCCCAATCCCCCAGTGAAGAAAATCTCCGACTCGACAGGGAATCGACGTCAGGAGCCGGCGATCGAGAAGCGGTGGCGCTAACCACTGGACCACGAGCAGTGGACTGCTGATACTAATGTTCGTGAGTGCATTTTTGTAGCGTTGAAAGAGTATTTAAAAACTGAAAAGTCATTTTCAGACAAAAGACAACACCGAATTGTAATTTTATCTTCACGAGTTCAACAACATCATGAGTATCAAGTTCCTTGAACTGTTAAAAACTGGAACGCTAAATTATACTTACACAGAATATGAACACTTAGATGAGGATGAGATACTGAATTAAAATTAGAAACATCTGTTTAATATTTAAACTAAAGGTGAACAATTACTACTGGCGTTCTTAGAAATCCATAAGTAAACACTGTACTGACTTTGAGCAACTACGACATATTTGGCACGGAAAAACGTACAAGACAGTTGGTTGCCAGGTGTGTTAGGAGACAGGCGTGTTTTGTTATTGGTACGCAATAAAGATGGTGGGCAATATCTGTATTGTTAAGGGACACCTCCTGCATTACTTTTACTCAACAGAAGTAGTCAATACCAAAAATATTTCTTTTTTTTTGAATTTTGAATAAGTTCAAATAATTCAGCCGTTTTCCTAAAAGAATTTCATATGATTTTGTACACGATGTATTATATTTCAGGCTAAAATCCATAAAAACAAATTATTTTCGTTGTTACTATGGATATGTACTAGCTCTGTACAGTTACAATTATTTTTTTTAGAAACGTTTGAAATTACGTAATATTTGGCACAAACAAAATTTCTATTATTATTATTATTTACGCAATTTGGCACTATTTATTATGTTAATTTCTCGATTCATTTATAAAATAACATAAATTAACAGAAATTCATTTCTCAAGAAAATTTGTAAACCCTTTGGGATATTGTTAGTGACGTAGTGGTGGGCATGTCTCTGACGTGATCGGATTAGTTTTTTTTTTGGGGGGGGGGAAGTACAATGTAATTTTCGATTTTGTTAATGAGGAAATTGTAAAGACTGGTATAGAAAAATGTGAGAGAATAAAATTTTGAATAAAATAAAAAAAATACAGCGCTGTATCACTTCAAATTTATTACGTCGATTGGAACCATCATATATAAGTAAAAAATTTCAGCTTCAAAAATCAGCACCTAGATGTGAAGAACTGGAGCCAACTACGAGAAGAGAAGATAAGTAAAAAGTTTATTGTAAATCTTACTCCTCTCGAAGCTTGTTAAAAGGGTTAACCATAAACACAGTAACATTCAACAAATAATGTGAGGGAGGGGTAGATTACAGTATCTATGCTGCAACTTTAATATGAGTCAGAAGCAGCAATAAACCATGGAGACAGCTGAAACTAACTAACTAACCTAAGGACATCACACACATCCATGCCCGAGGCAGGATTCGAACCTGCGACCGTAGCGGTCGCGCGGTTCCAGACTGAAGCGCCTAGAACCGCACGGCTACACAGGCCGGCAATGGCCTTTTATTAATTAGTTGAAGTTCATCTCACAAACATTCACTATGCAAACTTCTGCAATGCTACGACTACGAACCTGGAGATACTAAGTAAGCAGTTTCGACTTCTACGAGGTCATCAAGGACAAAGCACAGTATTTTGAAGTCCCTCATTTTCTTGGAAAGAAACGGCGTGTGTTGCTGAACTCGGGTCAGGCGTGACGGCACACGCAAATTCCACCGATAATTCGAGGCCAGAGCACACACATCCTCCTGTTCCTAGTGAGTGTTTTCGTGTTTTCCACAATAGCTGGTTCAAATGGCTCTGAGCACTATGCGACTTAACTGCTGAGGTCATCAGTCGCCTAGAACTAATTAAACCTAACTAACCTAAGGACATCACACACATCCATGCCCGAGGCAGGATTCGAACCTGCGACCGTAGCGGTCGCTCGGCTCCAGACTGTAGCGCCCAGAACCGCACGGCCACTCCGGCCGACCCACATGCCAATGGCCTTTCCGCATTAGTAACACAGGTTCCCGTCATATCATCACTGTTGGGCTTGGCTAGCGCTTGGATAGGTCACCGTCCAGGTCTGCCGAGTGCTGTTGGCAAGTGGGGTGCACTCAGCCAGTTGAGGGGCTACTTGATTGAGAATTAGCGACACTGATCACGAAAACTGAAAAAGGCCGGGAAAGCGACGTGTTGACCACACGTCACTCCGTATCCGCACCCAGTGACGCCTTAGGGCTGAGGATGACACGGCGGCTGGTCGATGCAGTTGGACCTTCGAGGCCACATGTTCCTCCTCTCCTCGCCGAATACGCTGAGGATCTTCTTATTTTTTGAAATTATGAATAAATTAACCCCCGGCTGCGGGGACGGTTTTCAATTTCTATATTGCCTCATTGATTTCGTGACTACCATTTCCACCTTCAGATGCACTCTGTAGATATGCATCTAATGAATGTTAGGTATAATTTCTTCGAAATCACAGCTTTCTGTCAGCACCGATAAGCAATACGTGCCAAACGAGGTCGGAGATGACAGCAATCTGTGATCTCGATGAAATTATACCTTACATCGATTAGACGTACACACACAAGGTGCTTCTGAAGATGGGGTTCGTAGTCCCAAAATCGATAATGCAGTAAAGAAATTCAGAACCATTCTTGCAGCCAGATGTTAAATTATTTATAATTTCAACTCATCACAGGGTTGCTTTCTCGCCGTCCAGCACGATGGAAAATTTAAATATACAGGGTGAATCACACAAAACTTGCACCGAATATGTTTCGATAATGGAAGATACCATTTATATGCGGATTTCACAAATTGGAATCGGTGACGGGGACGCGGTTTTGAAGCCCAAATGTGTTTTTATTTACAAACGGTACAAATATTTCAATGGAACAATAGCTATTGCCAGTATCACAATCAAATTAGACGAAGTTCGAGCGTCAGTGGTGTTTGTTGCAGTTGTCTAGAGCAAGTGGTTTTACGAGATATTGTAGTTTGAACATTTTTAATACTGACAGTTATTTGTTCCAGGTTGTAGTACAAACGAAAGTAAATTTCACTTGGGTGTGTATTTGCAGCCCTAGACATATGCAGAGGTGTCGTGTTGTTAAATGGGACATTGCCTACGACAAACCAAAGATAAGCAAAGGTGAATACAGTACTTCTGTGAGGTCTGACACGTAAAGAACCTACGTACCCTGAGAGCCTGTGCTCAAAATGACCACCACCAGCGTCAATACAAGCTTGCAGTCTGCCTTGCAACGACTGCTGTACACGTTCTAGCATTTCAGACTAAATTGCAATCTAGGCGGCGGTAATGCGCCGTTCCATATCATCTGTAATTGAATGAAGAGGTTGATATCTACTGCGATATTTTTCGGCGTATACGATTCACGAACGAGCGGCATACTTCCTGCACTCACCATCAACCATGAACATGTCCGCTTTTTGTCGCATTAGGAAATAGCACCTTGCAAGCACGTCCTGCTACGTCCACTATCACATAGTAAAGTAAGTGACAAGACCGTCACAATGCAATAGCAGTGTACACACAACACAACATAACGTTAGCATAATTACTCCAGTTACATTCAGTGTTCCAAATAATTACAGTTCCACTGCGGTCCTACTGTCCGTATCTCGTGGCAACTATGTATTCACAACCGATACAAAAGAGTTACATGATTGCACATGTTACTGTCCTTCAAAGTAGTGGTTCAAATGGCTCTGAGCACTGTGGGACTTCTGAGGTCATCAGTCCCCTAGAACTACTTAAACCTGACTAACCCAAGGGCATCACAAACATCAATGCCCGAGGCAGGATTCGAACCTGCGACCGTAGCGGTCGGGCGGTTCCAGACTGTAGCGCCTGACAAACTTGACGTTGTCGATTTGCATCTAAGCAAGCGGGTGGAACAAACAGCTGTTCGTGTTTACAATGTTCACAATACTCGTGAACTACTTGAACTATCTTCCTGCAGCAAACACCACTGTCTCTTTTGCGCTACTTTTAGGATTTTTATTGTTAATAGACATTGTTCCATTTAAAAATCTGTGACTGTAGTAAAAAATTGCACTTTAGTCAATGACTCAAATTCTGCGTACTAGCTGCAAATACTCGCCTTTGCCTACTATTCAGTTCTGTGAATACCGCATATCGAGATTGCCTTCCATGTCCGAAATACTTGCGGTGCAAGAGTTAGGTGATTTACCCTGCACATGGCCTTATTTCTCAGTGTAACAAGCGAATAATGCTGTCATCTATGCAAAAGTAGTTCTGAACACCTCACTACTGTGCTCGACACGTCATTTGACACCATAGTTTTCCCCCCTCTTGCGCTCCTAACAATCCAGAGAGGTCTCGTTGCGGGCTGACGAGGTGTCGGCAGCGTTCTCACAGGCCAGACACACACAGCACGAGCCTGCCGCTCTGGCCAGCGACGACGTAACGCCCGCATGCCGCATGCCCGCTCCACTACGCAGGGAGGGGCGCTACCGGATGTGGGATGTCCATTGTTTACGCCAGCACCTGCCCAGCCCGGAACACGCAGAAGGCAATGCACTCGTGACAAGCCGTGTCGGTGGCCTATCATCCTTGAATATCGTTCAGGCATGGTTTTAAACTGCCACTGAAAAACTATAGTGGGCAGTCAAATGAAAACCGAACACCCGGCATAACACACACAGCGCGACAGGTGGCTCCACTGTTGTTACGTTTCGATATTGTCACCGCTGTCACAGGTGTAGGGTTATGACCTTGGTTGTTGGCGGACTGGTCCTGTGGTGTCACCGCCAGACACCACACTTGCTAGGTGGTAGCCTTTAAATCGGCAGCGGTCCGTTAATATACGTCGGACCCGCGTGGCGCCACTATCAGTGATTGCAGACCGAGCGCCGCCACACGGCAGGTCTAGTCTAGAGAGACTCCCTAGCACTCGCCCCAGTGGTACAGCCGACTTTGCTAGCGATGGTTCACTGTCTACATACGCTCTCATTTGCAGAGACGACAGTTTAGCATAGCCTTCAGCTAATTCATTTGCTACGACCTAGCAAGGCGCCATATTCAGTTACTAACAGATAATATTGTGAATCATGTACCGTCAAGAGCGACGTTCATCTTTAATGGATTAAAGTTAAGTATCAAACTAACTTCGTCCGCTTTCTGAATTCTCATTCCTTGTCGTGTTGCAGACCTCACGTCAGTATAGTTCTTCCCTCCTCACGCCAGCCTGCGTGAGCTAAAACGCGTGCATTTCGGCCTCCTCTAGTAAGACGGTGTTGGCTCTTCTGCCAACACAACACATCCAGCTGCTAAAGTATCGTACAATAGCGCCTCGGATTTGACTACCTTTTGTAGCAAACGCGACCTGCATTGCAGGCCCGCTCGCTAAACAGACTCCGGCGACCACATGGAAACAACTTCGTCGGGCGTGGAACGACAATCAGACTAAAGCTACACTTGGCGATTTGGTTGGGAACCGATGCAACATCTTTCATACAATCCGGATCTTTCACTGTGTGATTTTCACATCTTTGGCGACCTGTTGATGACATCCTTTGATGCTGCTTTCAATCGGACGAAGAAGTGCAAGAGTGGGTGTGGTCGTGGATCAGTCAGCGGGTGACCGCGTTCTACGAAACAGGCTTTGATCGTCTCGTCTCCCAGTGGATAAATGTCAACGCGAGTGGTGATTACTTCTGAATGGAACCATCCATAGTCTTGTTGTGGCGGCTGTTCGGTTTTCATTTGACCTCATACGACACTGAAGCGCCAAAGCAACTGATAAAGGCATGATATGTAAACAAGCAGAACACGAGCTGCGGCCCGTAACGCGTATATAAGTGTCTGGTGCAGTTGCTAGATCGGTTACTGCTGCTACAATTACAGGTTATCTAGATTTATGTTAGTTTGAACGTGGTGTTACAATCGCCGCACGAGGTATGGGACACAGCATGTTCCAGGTAGCGATGAAATGAAGATTTTCCCGTCCGATCATTTTGAGTGTATCTTGAATATCAGGAATTCGGTAAAACATCAAATCTCCGACATCGCTGAGGCCGGAAAAAGATCCTGAAAGATCGGGACCAACGACGACTGAAGCGAGTCGTTCAACGTGACAGTAGTGCAACCCTTCCGCAAGTTGCTGCAGATTTCAATGCTGGGCCACCAAGAAGTGTCAGCGTGCGAACCTTTCAACGAAACATTATCGATATGAGCTTGATGACTGCACGACGGGAGGGGGCGCGGGGCGACCACAGGCGCAGTACACCTTTAAGCGCTGTACACACATTTATTGCGCCATCACTGGCGTAGCGAGTAAATTGCTTCGAGTGAACATCTGCCTTGAGTGCTTTCTGGTGGCGAGCCATCACATTGCTAGTAAAGGGCATGCAGTCGAATTAAGCTATATTCCACGCCATATGGCTGCTATTTGTGTTTGTTCACGGAAGTGCACTGTATGGAAATACTCACTCGAAAAAATAGCTGATTCATCGAAGGATGTCAAGTTTTCATCTCACTCCGAGATTGTGTGGGGAAGATGAGAAGATTACGAACAATGCTTGTGTAGGAACTTAGTAGAATAAAAGCTTCAGAGAAGAGTGGTATGGGAACTGCAGAAGTGTATGTAAATTAACGCAGATGAGTAAGAAAAACAAGCATGCAATTTTCAGGTACAACATTAGTGGTGTCCCGCTTGACGCAGTCATGTCGTTTAAATATCTGGCGGCAACGTTGCAAAGCAATATGAAATGGTATGAGCATATGAGGCTTGTTGTACGGAAGACGAATGGTCGACTTCGGTTTATTGGGAGAAATTTAGGAAAGTGTGGGTTCATCTGTACAGGAGGCCGCATACGAGGTGCGACAATAAAGTAACTGCTCAGTCGCGAGTTGTGCTGTAATACGTTAACACATGTTTGTGTCTCTCGTCACGGAAATGGAACCGCATAATATTGCGCAACGGTATGCCATTTCTTTTTGCGTTAAATTGGGTGAAAACGCGACGACAACTTACGGTAAGCGTCAGAAGGCTTTTGGAGAGGAGGTTATGTGAAAAGTTTTTCGTTGGCATAAAATGTTTAGTGAAGGCAGAGCGAATGTTGAAGATGAAGACCGCAGTGGACGACCATCAACCTCACGGACGGATGTCAACTTGGCCACGGTGCGTGAACTCGTACGATCTGATCGAAGATTATCCGTGAAAATTATTACAGAAGAAGTGAACATAAAAAAAATGTACGTTTCAGAACTGAACAACAATCGAGAAACGGTTCGTCTAATAATAACTGAAAATGTTGGTATGAGAAAGATTTGTGCAAAAATGGTCCCCAAAAATCTCACACCACAACAGCGAGAAACACGGAAAAATGTGGTAGCCGATCTGTTAGAGCAAACGGAAATCAATCCACAATTGTTGAACCGTGTTATCACCGGTAATGAAAGTTAGTTTTTTCAGTACGATCCAGAGACAAAACGCCAAAGTTCACAATGGTGCTCAAAGGGATCACCCAGGCCAAAAGAAGCTCGCATGTCAAAGTCAAAAGTGAAATGCATGCTTGTGTGCTTCTTTGATTTCAAGGGAACTGTTCATAAAGCGTGGGTGCCTCCTGGACAAACAGTTAATCAATATTACTAGAAAGAAATTTTAGAAAGACTTCGTAAAAGAGTTCTTCGTGTCCGTACCAACATTGCTGATAATTGGATTCTGTATTACGATAATGCGCCATCCCATACTGCTCTGTCAGCACAGTAATTTTTAACCTCAAAACAAATTTCAGTACTACCACAGCCGACTTATTCACCAGGTATCGCTCCGTGCGACTTTTTCTATTTCCAAGAGTCAAAACGGAGGTCAAGGGACACCATTTTCACACAACACTAGATGTCCAAAAAGCTGTGACGAAGGTGTTGGAGGATATTACAGAAGATTAGTTCCAGAAATGTTACCACTAATGGCAGAAGCGCTGGAAAAAGTGTGTGCAATCAGAAGGGAACTACTTTGAAGCAGACAACACTAAACTTGACTAACATGGTAAGCAACATTTTTTTTTCACATCAGTCTCATTACTTTATTGTCGCACCTCGTATAGGACGCTAGTGTGACCTATTCTTGAGTACTGCTCTAGCATCTGGGATCCATTACTCGTCGGATTAATGGAAGACATCGAAACAATTCGGAAGCGCGCTGACTAGATTTGAGATTTGTTACTGGAAGATTCGAACAACAAGTAAGTGTTACAGAGATGCTTCGGGAAATCAAATGGGAGTCCCTGGAGGGAAGGTGACATTCTTTTCGAGGAACGCTATTGAAAAAATTGAGAGAAACGACATTTGAAGCCGACTGCTGCCTCCAACATACATCGCGCTTAAGGACTACGATGATAAGATACGAGAAATTAGGACATACGGAGGCATATGGACAGTCGTTTTTCCGTCGCTCAGTTTGCGAGTGGAACAAAAGGAAACAACAGGTAGTGGTACGGGGTACACTCCGCCACGCGTCGTAAGGTGAGGTATAGATGAAGATGTAGATGTAGCTGTATGAATCCACAGTCTAGTTATTTTAGGAAACTTCTGATTTTGCGAGGTCACGTTCAGACAAGGAAAGAGACTCCCAGCGAAGAATTCGCACAAAGAAGCGCAGACTACACGACGCCACAGTAAGCAATTTTTTGCCGTTCACTTTCTCCTATGATTAGTAGAGTAGTTGAAAAAACTGAACTGATACCTGGAGTTTGTCGTGGCGCTTCACTATGCACTAGGCTTCACAACGCTGGTGACCTGGTACTGGCTCCCCAACACTTCCTGCTGGCCCACACCTGTGCCATGCGAACTACCTAGCAACAGAACCTTCTTCTACCTGTTACAATCAGCATCTGACTTAGGCTTCCTAACTGCTGAGGACTGCTGCACGTTTCCTACACCTACAGCTGGAAGAGGCTTCTCTCCGCTAACCTCCGACGCCTGGTTAAATCTATTGGTTACACGCAAAGTACAGCTGTCTGAATATCTCCTCCTCCTAGCTGCCTTCTTACCAACTGCAAGTTCCATTCCCCAGCGCCCTTCACCCTCCTTAACCAATCTCGTTGTAGCATCCTATTGGACCATTCGTGGCACAAGCCGTGTCGTCTACATCTACATTTACATCTACATGGATACTCTGCAAATCACTTTTAAGTGCCTAGCAGAGAGTTCATCGATTCACCTTCACATTTCTCTATTATTCCAATCTCGTATAGCGCGCGGAAAGAATGAACTACTGTATCTTTCTGTTCGAGCTCTGATTTCCCTTATTTTATCGTGGTGATCGTTCCTCCCTATGCAGGTCGGTGTCAACAAAATACACTCCTGGAAATGGAAAAAAGAACACATTGACACCGGTGTGTCGGACCCACCATACTTGCTCCGGACACTGCGAGAGGGCTGTACAAGCAATGATCACACGCACGGCACAACGGACACACCAGGAACCGCGGTGTTGGCCGTCGAATGGCGCTAGCTGCGCAGCATTTGTGCACCGCCGCCGTCAGTGTCAGCCAGTTTGCCGTGGCATACGGAGCTCCATCGCAGTCTTTAACACTGGTAGCATGCCGCGACAGCGTGGACGTGAACCGTATGTGCAGTTGACGGAATTTGAGCGAGGGCGTATAGTGGGCATGCGGGAGGCCGGGTGGACGTACCGCCGAATTGCTCAACACGTGGGGCGTGAGGTCTCCACAGTACATCGATGTTGTCGCCAGTGGTCGGCGGAAGGTGCACGTGCCCGTCGACCTGGGACCGGACCGCAGCGACGCACGGATGCACGCCAAGACCGTAGGATCCTACGCAGTGCCGTAGGGGACCGCACCGCCACTTCCCAGCAAATTAGGGACACTGTTGCTTCTGGGGTATCGGCGAGGACCATTCGCAACCGTTCTCATGAAGCTGGGCTACGGTCCCGCACACCGTTAGGCCGTCTTCCGCTCACGCCCCAACATCGTGCAGCCCGACTCCAGTGGTGTCGCGACAGGCGTGAGTGGAGGGACGAATGGAGACGTGTCGTCTTCAGCGATGAGAGTCGCTTCTGCCTTGGTGCCAATGATGGTCGTATGCGTGTTTGGCGTCGTGCAGGTGAGCGCCACAATCAGGACTGCATACGACCGAGGCACACAGGGCCAACACCCGGCATCATGGTGTGGGGAGCGATCTCCTACACTGGCCGTACACCACTGGTGATCGTCGAGGGGACACTGAATAGTGCACGGTACATCCAAACCGTCATCGAACCCATCGTTCTACCATTCCTAGACCGGCAAGGGAACTTGCTGTTCCAACAGGACAATGCACGTCCGCATGTATCCCGTGCCACCCAACGTGCTCTAGAAGGTGTAAGTCAACTACCCTGGCCAGCAAGATCTCCGGATCTGTCCCCCATTGAGCATGTTTGGGACTGGATGAAGCGTCGTCTCACGCGGTCTGCACGTCCAGCACGAACGCTGGTCCAACTGAGGCACCAGGTGGAAATGGCATGGCAAGCCGTTCCACAGGACTACATCCAGCATCTCTACGATCGTCTCCATGGGAAAATAGCAGCCTGCATTGCTGCGAAAGGTGGATACACACTGTACTAGTGCCGACATTGTGCATGCTCTGTTGCCTGTGTCTATGTGCCTGTGGTTCTGTCAGTGTGATCATGTGATGTATCTGACCCCAGGAATGTGTCAATAAAGTTTCCCCTTCCTGGGACAATGAATTCACGGTGTTCTTATTTCAATTTCCAGGAGTGTATTTTCGGAACCGGAGGAGAAAGTTGGTGAATGGAATTTCGTGAGAAGATTTCGTCGCAACGAAAAACCTTTCTTTTAATAATGTGCAGCCCAAATCCTGTACCATTTCTGTGACACTCTCTCCCATATTTTGCAATAATACAAAACGTGCTTCATTTCTTTGAACTTTTTCGATGTACTACGTCAGTCCTATTTGGTGAGGATCCCACACCACGGAGCAGTATTCTAAATGAGGGCGGACAAGCGTAGTGTAGGCAGTCTCCTTCGTAGGTCTGTTACATTTTCTAAGTGTCCTGCCAATGAAACGCAGTCTTTGGTTAGTCTTCCCCCCAACATTTTCTATGTGTTCCTTCCAATTTAAGTTGTTCGTTATTGTAGTACCTAGGTATTTAGTTGAATTTATGGCTTTTAGATTAGACTGATTTACCGTGTAACCGAAGTTTAACGAGTTCCTTTTAGCACTCATCTGGATGTCCTCACACTTTTCGTTATTTAGGGTCAACTGCACTTTTCGCACCATTCAGACAGATATATTTTCTAAATTGTTTTGCCATTTCTTTTGATCTTCTGATGACTTTATTAATCGATAAACGACGGCGTCATCTGCAAACAACCGAAGACGGGTGCTCAGATTGTCTCCCAAATCGTTTATATACGAGGGCAGTTCAATAAGTAATGCAACACATTTTTTTTCTCGGCCAACTTTGGTTGAAAAAACCGGAAATTTCTTGTGGAATATTTTCAAACATTCCCGCTTCGTCTCGTATAGTTTCATTGACTTCCGACAGGTGGCAGCGCTGTACGGAGCTGTTAAAATGGCGTCTGTAACGGATGTGCGTTGCAAACAACGGGCAGTGATCGAGTTTCTTTTGGCGGAAAACCAGGGCATCTCGGATATTCATAGGCGCTTGCAGAATGTCTACGGTGATCAGGCTGTCTGATCTCCCGCGTACGGGCCGGCCGTGCACAGCTGTGACTCCTGCAATGGCGGAGCGTGCGAACACACTCGTTCGAGATGATCGACGGATCATCATCAAACAACTCAGTGCTCAACTTGACATCTCTGTTGGTAGTGCTGTCACAATTGTTCACCAGTTGGGATATTCAAAGGTTTGTTCCCGCTGGGTCCCTCGTTGTCTAACCGAACACCATAAAGAGCAAAGGAGAACCATCTGTGCGGAATTGCTTGCTCGTCATGTGGCTGAGGGTGACAATTTCTTGTCAAAGATTGTTACAGGCGATGAAACATGGGTTCATCACTTCGAACCTGAAACAAAACGGCAATCAATGGAGTGGCGCCACACCCATTCCCCTACCAAGAAAAAGTTTAAAGCCATATCCTCAGCCGGTAAAGTCATGGTTACAGTCTTCTGGGACGCTGAAGGGGTTATTCTGTTCGATGTTCTTCCCCATGGTCAAACGATCAACTCTGAAGTGTATTGTGCTACTCTTCAGAAATTGAAGAAACGACTTCAGCGTGTTCGTAGGCACAAAAATCTGAACGAACTTCTCCTTCTTCATGACAACGCAAGACCTCACACAAGTCTTCGCACCCGAGAGGAGCTCACAAAACTTCAGTGGACTGTTCTTCCTCATGCACCCTACAGCCCCGATCTCGCACCGTCGGATTTCCATATGTTTGGCCCAATGAAGGACGCAATCCGTGGGAGGCACTACGCGGATGATGAAGAAGTTATTGATGCAGTACGACGTTGGCTCCGACATCGACCAGTGGAATGGTACCGTGCAGGCATACAGGCCCTCATTTCAAGGTGGCGTAAGGCCGTAGCATTGAATGGAGATTACGTTGAAAAATAGTGTTGTGTAGCTAAAAGATTGGGGAATAACCTGGTGTATTTCAATGCTGAATAAAACAACCCCTGTTTCAGAAAAAAAATGTGTTGCATTACTTATTGAACTGCCCTCGTACATAAGGAACAGCAAAGGGCCTATAACACTACCTTGGGGAACGCCAGAAATCACTTCTGTGTTACTCGATGACTTTCAGTCAATTACTACGAACTGTGACCCCTCTGACAGGAAATCACAAATCCAGTCACATAACTGAGACGATATTCCATAAGCATGCAATCGTCTGTACAGATCTTCAGCAGAGAGACAGGAGACTTTCCGCCTGGCCCCGGATACGCAGCCTGAGTTGGTGTCGGAGCGTGGCCGATCACTTCGACGCCTGGAGTAAGTCAGATCGGAAGCACATGTTCGGCCGAAGGGTGGACAAGAGGTCGTGTGGGCAGCGGCTTTCGGAGGAGCGAACCACTGGCTGTGTGGGCACGGCCACCACACCTATGCGTGTCTACTACCACTGGCAGGTACCTGCCAAAAGACAATACCGGGTGTGTGCGTTTTTGAAATGATTTAAATCACGCTCACTCGGTTGCTTTTGTGTGAACCGGTATGAAGTAACTGTGACTTGGCATCTAGCTTTCGCGACACGTTGTGGGACAGACATTTAGAAATTTTTCTAAATTGCACGCTTGTGCCACCCACATTATCTGCGGCACTAAGTGCTGTTTGCCTAAACCTGTATTTTCTAAAGCCCTCAAACCTTCTGAGTTTTGATCTACACTACTGACCATTAACATTGCTACACCACAAAGATGACGTGCAACAGACGCGAAATTTTACCGACAGGAAGAAGATGCTGTGATATGCAAATGATTACCTTTTCAGAGCATTCACACAAGGTTGGCGCCGGTGGCGACACCTACAACGTGCTGACATGAAGAAAGTTTCCAGCCGATTTCTCATACACAAACAGCAGTTGACCGGCGTTGCCTGGTGAAACGTTGTTGTGATGCCTCGTTAAAGGAGGAGAAAAGCGTACCATCACGTTTCCGACTTTGATAAAGGTCGGATTGTAGCCTATCGCGATTGCGGTTTATCGTATCGCGACATTGCTGCTCGCGTTGGTCGAGATCCAATGACTGTTAGCAGAACCGGTGGGTTTAGGAGGGTAATACGGAACGCCATCTTGGATCCCAACGGCCTCGTATCACTAGCAGTCGAGATGACAGGCATCTTATCCGCATGGCTGTAACGGATCGTGCAGCCACGTCTCGATCCCTGAGTCAACAGATGGGTACGTTTGTGAGACAACAACCATCTGCACGAACAGTTCGACGATGTTTGCAGCAGCATGGACTGTCAGCTCGGAGCCCATGGGTGCGGTTACACTTGACGCTGCGTCACAGACAGGACCGCCTGCGACGGTGTACTCAACGACGAATCTGGGTACACGTATGGCAAAACGTAATTTTTTCGGATGAATCCAGGTTCTGTTTACAGCATCATGATGGTCGCATCCGTGTTTGGCGACATCGCGGTGAACGGACATGGGAAGCGTGTATTCGTCATCGCCATACTGGCGTATCACCCGGCGTGATGGTATGGTGTGTCATTGGTTACACGTCGCGGTCACCTCTTGTTTGCATTGACAGCATTTTGAACAGTGGACGTTACATTTCAGATGTTTTACGACCCGTGGCTCTACCCTTCAAAAATGGCTCTGGGCACTATGGGACTTAACATCGATGGTCATCAGTCCCCTAGAACTTAGAACTACTTAAACCTAACTAACCTAAGGACAGCACACAACACCCAGCCATCACGAGGCAGAGAAAATCCCTGACCCCGCCGGGAATCGAACCCGGGAACCCGGGCGTGGGAAGCGAGAACGCTACCGCACGACCACGAGATGCGGGCGCTCTACCCTTCATTCGATCCCTGCGAAACCCTACATTTCAGCAGGATAATGCACGACCGCATGTTGCAGGTCCTGTACGGGCCTTTCTGGATACAGCAAATGTTCGACTGCTGCCCTGGCCAGCACATTCTCCAGATCTCTCACCAACTGAAAATGTCTGGTCAATGGTGGCCGAGCAACTGGCTCGTCACAATACGCCAGTCACTACTCTTGATGAACTGTGGTATCGTGTTGAAACTGCATGGGCAGCTGTACCTGTACACGCGATCCAAGCTCTGTTTGAGTCAATGCGCAGGCGTATCAAGGCCGTTATTACGGCCGGAGGTGGTTGTTCTGGATACTGATTTCTCAGGATCTATGCACCGAAATTGCATGAAAATGTAATCACATGTCAGTTCTAGTGTAATATACGAGGGCTATCCACAAAGTACATTACGTTTTGGAATTAAAAATAAATGAAGTATTGGAAATTTTTTTTATTATATGCAGACGAAAGCCACACTTAAATACTACTTTTCTACATAGTTGCCATTTAAATTAAGGCACTTATCGTAGCGATGGACGAGCTTGGAAATTCCTTCGTCGTAAAATTCGGCCGCCTGCGCCTTCAACGACCTGGTTACCCCTTTTGGGACAGAAAAGGTGTGATTTTTGTGGATTTCCTGGAAAGAGGCACTACAATAAACTCTAAAAGGTATTGGCAAACCCTGCACAACCTCAGAAGAGCAATACAAAACAAGCGCAGGGGAAGTTGGGCTCAAAGATCTTGCTGATTCACGACAACGTCCGGGCCCACACGGGAAATGAATGCCACTCGTGAAGTTCTCGAATCTTTTAAGTGGGAGTTGTTTCCTCATCCGCCGTACAGTCCCGACCTGGCACCGAGCGACTTCCACTTATTCCCAGCAATGAAGAAGTGGTTGGCTATGCAGCGTTTTGATGACGACGCACAGCTTCAAGAAGAGGTAACCACGTGGTTGAAGGCGCAGGCGACCGAATTTTACGACGAAGAAATTTCCAAGCTCGTCCATCGCTACGATAAGCGCCTTAATTTAAATGGCAACTACACTCCTGGAAATGGGAAAAAGAACACATTGACACCGGTGTGTCAGACCCACCATACTTGCTCCGGACACTGCGAGAGGGCTGTACAAGCAATGATCACGCGCACGGCACAGCGGACACACCAGGAACCGCGGTGTTGGCCGTCGAATGGCGCTAGCTGCGCAGCATTTGTGCACCGCCGCCGTCAGTGTCAGCCAGTTTGCCGTGGCATACGGAGCTCCATCGCAGTCTTTAACACTGGTAGCATGCCGCGACAGCGTGGACGTGAACCGTATGTGCAGTTGACGGACTTTGAGCGAGGGCGTATAGTGGGCATGCGGGAGGCCGGGTGGACGTACCGCCGAATTGCTCAACACGTGGGGCGTGAGGTCTCCACAGTACATCGATGTTGTCGCCAGTGGTCGGCGGAAGGTGCACGTGCCCGTCGACCTGGGACCGGACCGCAGCGACGCACGGATGCACGCCAAGACCGTAGGATCCTACGCAGTGCCGTAGGGGACCGCACCGCCACTTCCCAGCAAATTAGGGACACTGTTGCTCCTGGGGTATCGGCGAGGACCATTCGCAACCGTCTCCATGAAGCTGGGCTACGGTCCCGCACACCGTTAGGCCGTCTTCCGCTCACGCCCCAACATCGTGCAGCCCGCCTCCAGTGGTGTCGCGACAGACGTGAATGGAGGGACGAATGGAGACGTGTCGTCTTCAGCGATGAGAGTCGCTTCTGCCTTGGTGCTAATGATGGTCGTATGCGTGTTTGGCGCCGTGCAGGTGAGTGCCACAATCAGGACTGCATACGACCGAGGCACACAGGGCCAACACCCGGCATCATGGTGTGGGGAGCGATCTCCTACACTGGCCGTACACCACTGGTGATCGTCGAGGGTACACTGAATAGTGCACGGTACATCCAAACCGTCATCGAACCCATCGTTCTACCATTCCTAGACCGGCAAGGGAACTTGCTGTTCCAACAGGACAATGCACGTCCGCATGTATCCCGTGCCACCCAACGTGCTCTAGAAGGTGTAAGTCAACTACACTGGCCAGCAAGATCTCCGGATCTGTCCCCCATTGAGCATGTTTGGGACTGGATGAAGCGTCGTCTCACGCGGTCTGCACGTCCAGCACGAACGCTGGTCCAACTGAGGCGCCAGGTGGAAATGGCATGGCAAGCCGTTCCACAGGACTACATCCAGCATCTCTACGATCGTCTCCATGGGAGAATAGCAGCCTGCATTGCTGCGAAAGGTGGATATAAACTGTACTAGTGCCGACATTGTGCATGCTCTGTTGCCTGTGCCTATGTGCCTGTGGTTCTGTCAGTGTGATCATGTGATGTATCTGACCCCAGGAATGTGTCAATAAAGTTTCCCCTTCCTGGGACAATGAATTCACGGTGTTCTTATTTCAATTTCCAGGAGTGTATGTAGAAAAGTAGTATTTAAGTGTGGCTTTCATCTGTATATAAAAAAAAATTTCCAATACTTTATTTATTTTTAATTCGAAAACGTAATGTACTTTGTGGATAGCCCTCGTATTTGTCCAATGAATACCCGTTTGTCATCTGCATTTCTCCTTGGTGTAGCAGTTTTAATGGCCAGCAGCGTATTCACAGAGGTGATAAAAATCATGAGGATAGCGATATGCAGATATACAGAAGGCTGTAATATCGCTTACGCAAGTTATAAAAGGGCAGGGAACTGGCGCAGCTGTCATTTGTACTCGGGTGATTCATGTGAAAAGGTTTCCAACGTGATTATGGCAGCACTACGGGAATTAACAGACCCTGACCAAGACGCATGGGAGGTAGACGCACGGGACACTCCGTTTCGGAAGTCGTTAGGGAATTGAGTATACCGGAATCCACAATGTCAAGAGTGTGCCGAGAATACCATTTCAGGCATTACATTTCACCACGGACAACGCAGTGGCAGACGGCGTTAACGACAGAGATCAGGGCGCCTATGAATAGTTGTCCGTACTAACGCATAAGCATCACTCCTTGAAATAACCGCAGAAATCGTTGTGGGATGTACGACGAACGCATCTGTACGGCGAAATTTGGCGTTAATGGACTATGGCAGCAGACGACCGGCGAGAATGCCTTTGCTAACAGCACGACGTCTCCTGCAGCGCCACTTCTAGCCTCGTCACCGTACCTGTTGGACTCCAAACGACGGGACGACCGTGGCGTGGTCACAAGATCCAGATTTCAGTTGCTAAGAGCTGATAGTAGGGTTCGAGTGTCGAGCAGATCTACCAAGCCAAATACCCAAGTTGTCAGCAAGGCCCTGGAAACCTGGTGGTGGCTGCATAACGGTGTGGACTGTGTTTGCTGGGAGTGGATTGGGCTCTCTGGTCCAACTGAACCGATCATTGACTGGAGATGGTTATGTTCTCCTACTTGGAGACCATTTGCAGCCATTCATGGACTTCATGTTCCCACACAACGATGGAATTGTCACCGGGCCACAAATGTTTGCAATTGGCGTGGCGTGGCGTGGTCACAAGATCCCGATTTCAGTTGCTAAGAGCTGATAGTAGGGTTCGAGTGTCGAGCAGATCTACCAAGCCAAATACCCAAGTTGTCAGCAAGGCCCTGGAAACCTGGTGGTGGCTGCATAACGGTGTGGACTGTGTTTGCTGGGAGTGGATTGGGCTCTCTGGTCCAACTGAACCGATCATTGACTGGAATTGGTTATGTTCCCCTACTTGGAGACCATTTGCAGCCATTCATGGACTTCATGTTCCCAAACAACGATGGAATTGTCACCGGGCCACAAATGTTTGCAATTGGTCTGAAGAACATTCTCGACAATACGAGAGAGAGATTTGACATGCAGATCACCCGACATGAATGCCATCGAAAATATATCGGACGCAATCGAGGCGTCAGTTCGTTCACAAAATCCTGCACCAGCAACACTTTCACAATTATGGACGGCTGTAGAGGCAAAGTGGCTCTATATTTCTGCAGGAGACTTTCAATGAGTCCATGCCATGTCCAGTTGCCGCTCCGACACGGTATTTTGAGTTATCCCATGACTTTCGTCATTTCAGCATAATACGGTTCCGTCTCTCGCGGTGTACGGTTGCTAATAGGTTTTATTCTTGTTTTCAATATTTAATAATTGTTTCTGAGGGATATTCAAATTGTATTATTATTATAATTAATTATAATTAATTGGACTTTCCTTTGTAACGTTCCTTCCGCGTCAAGATTAATTTGTGTGCCATTAATAATTTGCTCCGCCATTTATTTCTGCTGTTTGGTCAGCAAACTGCGCCTGCATTAAGAAGTTACAGTTCACTTTTAAATTGTCTCCGGGCGTTACTGAACTGTTATTGTTTTTATTGACCGCAGAAGTGGACCGTTACATTGCAAATTTGCCCCCCGCCTGTTAATTGAATTCAGCTGTCTAGTTTTAGTGAAGGGCTTTCATTTCGCTATATATCAACACTTTAATGCTGAGTTTTTTAAAAAAGTAGGTACCACCTGATACGTGAGCAAATCCTTTCTTCATTTTTAAATTGTTTTGCTTATTAACAATGTGTGTTGGCACGTGTATTCCTATTTCCTTGTTTCAAGTGTTTTAGGATACTTTTGCACGTTTTTTTTCCAGAAGTGCCTGATATTAGCGTTACGCGAGCAGTATGTGCCGTCAGGCATCCAAACTAATGGGTGACGTCGGGGTTTGAGTTCTGTCTCCCAATGTGCGACTGGGAAGCAGGCTTATTGTGGTCAAACAGCTTATGTTTGTAACTGGATAGTCAAAAATTGTTACCTTGTTATCTATTTATCGCAGCACTCGGAAATTTAATAAAATATGTTACTGTTCCGAATGACGTTCAGTTTCCCCATTGCCCGGCCCTACCACTCCGCAAGCAGCCACTGACTGCTGTCCGTGTATCAACGACAACTATAAATTTTGTCCATGTCATCTTTTGTTTTTCTACAGTCACTCAACGACGATACCTTCGTGTGGACCACAGCTTCATCAGCAAACAGTCGCAGATTGCTGCTCACCCTGTCTTGTCTCTCGTTTGTTATTTCTTGAACGTGAAGCTAAAGCAATTTACTAAGCTGTAAAGTAAACATACTAATACTATTGTTACTATATTAAAATACATTGATGTCCAAAATTAAAGCAACAAACTGCTATTTTCCCGTCCTGTGTCTAATTCACGATATCACCATACAATCTGTCAAGCAGATATCAGTACGATCGTGTTCTGCATGGAAGATGGCATTGCGGTCAACGGAAAACCATGCCAACGATTACGTCAGGGCATCTATGAAATGAGGTAGTGGTTATAGGGTAGCCCCACATCCACAATCGCTGTGTACACAGTCACAGACGATGCAGTAAAGCACAGAGAGGATTACCTGACTCTCTGCGGTGGAGGGCCATAGAAAGGAAGCAGGACAGTCACAAACTGATTTGGCGCGGTGGCTTAACGTCCATCGTTCTGTTGTGTCTCGGATCAGTATATAGAGACCGAAACTGTGTCCTGAAGACCAGGGAAGGGCCGACCACGTGTGACATCAGAAAGAGGGGGCGACACTACGGCCTTAGTAGTGCACGGCAATTGCCACGAGATCTCGCAGCATCCACTGGACGTGTTGTACTGAGGCAAACGGTGTACAAAAGGCTTCGGCAGAGTGGCCTTTATTGTCGGAGACCTGTTGTAGGTGTACCTCTGTCGCGTCTACCCAGAAGGGAACGTCTAGAGTGGAGACATCAACATACCATCTGGACGGTCGAAGAGTGGGCCAATGTCGTTTTCACAGATGAGTCACGATTTAGTCTGGAGAGTGATTCTCGATGGATTAGCATCTGGATGGAACGTGGAACACGATTTCTGGGCCCAAACATTATGGAAGGACACCGATATCGAGGAGGATCCATAACAGTGTGAGCAGCGATTATGTTTGGCACTCTAACCCCTCGTCATGAAATTGTAATTGTGAATCGGCAAGGTTTAACTGCTGTCAGGTCTCGTGACGAGACCTTGGGACCTCATCTGCAGTTGTTGCGAAGTGCTGTGGGACCAGACTTCGTACTGATGCACGACAATGCTCGACCTCATAGAGCACGGGTGGTCGATTTTTTGTTTGAAACGGAAGGTATTGCACGCATGGCGTGGCCTGCTCGCTCCCCCGATTTGACTCCCATAGAGCACGTCTGGGATGCTGTAGGGAGAGGGTTTGCATCACATCAACATCCACCAGCCACTCTCCAACACTGCAAGCAGTTGTGCAGGAAGAAGGGCATTATTGCCTCAACATGAGATTGATGACATCATTCAAGAGCATGTTCCATCATTGACAGATTTTTGTTGCTGCCAGATGTCGTCACACCCCATACTGAGCGCATTAACCAGTTGTCGTAATATGTGTGCAAAATCTTAATCCCATGTGCCTATGCAGGTTTTCGTAGTTGATTCGTACCTTGCTCATAACAAGAATTTATAGCAAATTAATAGGTTCTTTTTTAGCGCTTACAGCACCTAAGACCATAGTGCCTAGGCAGATAAAGTCCAACATACAGGTTTTAATCGCTCGTCACATTGTACCCTAAGTCGTGTTATGAACAGCTTTCTGTGTGCATATTCCTGACGTCCTTATATGAATAAAGGTAAATTATAATATGTAATTTTGTAAGGCGCTAATGGATAATGTCTGTGACTCAGATGCTTTTACTTTGTAATTGACGTACTTTATAGCGATAATAGTAGGTACAGGAAATGTATTCGCAAATGTGGGCTTTGCATGGGTATGTGACAAGCAGTTATAGTAAAGTTGTGTTTTAGTAGTGATGAGTGGTTATACTGTGGGACTGTGTGGGCGCTGCTTCAACAGCGCTATCTGGTGGCCGGTTGTGAACCGCTAGAATCACAGCAGGTAAGCCTGCGCGGAATACGGCAGTGATGATGCCGACCGGTGTTAGGCGAGCAGTGGTAGTTTCATCTGGTGACTTCAGTGGAAAGAACGACCATGAGAGCAGTTTTTTATTATTTTTATTGGTTGTGACAATGATTTTTATCAGATGGTCTGCCTCATGTTCCATGATGTCCATTTGGTTTTGTAAATGTTAATCCACGTTTCAGGTATGTGGTTCTGTAATAATAGGTAACTCGTGTAAGCTCTCCATCAAACCTGTTACGTTATACCTTCACGATCATGGCACCTTCAGAGTGCTGAAACCGGCCATCTAGTAAACGATATTGAAGCGATCGTGGCTTTTCAATTATTTCAAATCCGATAAGTTGGAAAAAACGAAGAACATTTGTGTCTACCGTTATGCATGTTGCAATTGTTTATGTTACGTATTCTTTACATTGTTTCTACTTTACTATCACCTCTTTATACACTTTTGTGGCAAAATAAACGCAACCTTGCAGATCTCGCGTTTGTTGCTTTAATTTTGGACGCCACTGTATATTCATCTTTCTAATTTAAATCATAACATCTGTGGCACGTTAAAGTTGGAGTAGCAGAAAGTTCTCTACGGGAAGGGGGAAGAGGTAGGAAGAAACCCTGACACCCTCCCCCTTCTCCCGGAACTGAATCGTGGATCGGGGTTTGAACACGTGTGCAGACACTTAAGCAGACAGCTCTTTATGCGGAACCTAGGGCTCTTTCTGGAACAAGAGGGCTTTCTGCAGGTAGCATACAGGCTTATAATTCCTGCCTAGCAGTAAAGCAGAGCGTGCTGTAGTCAAGGACACATACTACTAGGGATTATTTTTAATAAATTTATAATTGAAAATTTATAATTGAAAAACCTGCTACCAGTCTTTTTTATGGTAAAGTATTTTGCTTTTACCAGTTTCAGGCTCTTTGTCCGTTTTCACAAGGGATGTGGGTTAGGATGGATTGTGAGAGTTTGGTTGTGAGTTGGCGAAACCGAATGGAAAAAAAAAAAAACTATCTGAAATGACGAAATAAATCTCAGGTGAACAACCTGGTATGAGTGCGCATAGGAAACAATATTTCGGCAATCGACCACGTTGCCATCATCAGGTGCGCTGATGTACTGACCGGCGGTGGGCCGGCGCCATGTATACATAGGACAATCCCCCTCCCGCTCCTCCCTCAGGGGCTTCCTATGAGTCGGTGCGGTCCGCGCCCCGCGCGCGGTCCAGGTGCAGCGTCCGTTCTTCCGCCGTCTGGGCGCTGCGTCCCAGGTCTTCTCGTTCAGGAGGGTCTGCCGGCACCGCTCTCGTTACTCTTCCCTCCTCCCCCGAAGTCGGTTCACTCTGGGAAGTATCCTTTTTCTTCTTAATCCGGATGATCGCGGGTTCCCACGCCTTGCTAAGGATGTAACCGCAGTCACGATTTAGTTGTGGCTCCCTTACTGTGACCTCTATGGCTTCTTTGATGACACAGTCCCAGTATTTGGAAGTCTGTGTCAGGACTTTGGTTTGGTCATAATCCATGCTGTGGAGTTCCGACAGGCAATGGTCAGCGGTTGCCGACTTACTGGACTGTTGCAGTCTGGTGTGCCGTTGATGTTCTCGGCATCGGTCCTCAATGGTACGAATGGTCTGCCCTATGTATACACTACCGCATTGGCAAGGTATCTGATAAACCCCTGATTTACGTAGACCAAGGTTGTCCTAGACCCTACCAAGAAGGCTCTTGGTTTTGCTTGGAGGACGGAAGATGGTTTTCACTTGGTGTTTACGTAAAATGCGTCTAATTTTTCCGGATAAGGCCTCACAAAACGGAATAATAGCCAAGGCCGCCTCCTCCTGAGGTTCATCCTCAGTTTCCGCCGGTGCTGCAGGTGTGGGATGTAGAGCCTTCCGGATTTGCCCTTCCTTGTAACCGGTCCTCCGAAACACGGTTTTCAGATGGTCCAATTCTCGTTGGAGACTTTCCCTGTTGGTGTCAGCTCTGTGTACAAGAGTTTTGAGCATGTCATTCTTTTGTGCCGGGTGGTGGCAGCTATGTAGGTACAAATCGGTGTGCGTCTTCTTCCTATACACGCTGTGGCCCAAAGTGCCGTCAGCTCGTCTTCTAATAAAAACATCTAGGAAAGGGAGCATCCCATCCGTTTCGATCTCCATGGTGAACTTAATATTCTCGTGTCTGGAGTTGAGATGTCTGAGGAAGCCTGCCAGTTTATCTCTTCCATGTGGTCAGATAACGAAGGTATCATCCACATATCTAAAGAAACAGATGAGTTTTAGATGTGCTGATTCAAGAGCTTCCTCCTCGAAATGTTCCATGTACATATTTGCGACAACGGGTGATAGTGGACTCCCCATGGTTACTCCTTCTGTCTGCTCGTAGTATTCACCTCAAATAAGAAGTAAGTTGATGTCAGAACATGTCTGAAGAGGTTAGTGGTCTCTTCATCAAATTTCTGGCTGATGAGTTCCAAGGATTCTTGTAACGGAACTTTAGTGAATAGAGATACCACGTCGAAGCTCACCAGTATGTCAGATTCCTTAAGCGCAAGGTTGTTCATGCGTCCCAGGAAATCCACGGAGTTACGGATATGGTGTGTACATCTCCAAACGTAAGGGCTAAGCACTTGTTTGAGGTGCTTGGCGAGAAGGTACGTTGGGGCACTAATATTGCTGACAATGGAACGTAACGGAATCGATTCCTTGTGCCCCTTCGGCAGTCCGTCGAGTCTATGAGGAACAGCAGCCCTCGCGCGTAGCTTCTTGATAATCTCGTCAGGGAAGCCGGAACCCTTGAGAAGCGCCAGAGTCTCTTGTACACAGAGCTCACAGAATCTCCGACAGGGAAAGTCTCCAACAAGAATTGGACCATCTGAAGACCATGTGTCGGAGGAACGGTTACAAGGAAGGGCAAATCCGGAAGGCTCTACATCCCACACCTGCAGCACCGGCGGAAACTGAGGATGGACCTCAGGAGGAGGCGGCCTTGGCTATTATTCCGTTTTGTGGGGCCTTATCCGGAAAAACTGGACGCATTTTGCGTAAACACCAAGTGAAAACCATCTTCCGTCCTCCAGTCAAAACCAAGAGCCTTCTTGCTAGTGTCAAGGACAACCTTGGTCTACGTAAATCAGGGGTTTATCAGATACCTTACCAATGCGTTAGTGTATACATAGGGCAGACCGTTAGTAACATTGAGGGCCGATGCCGAGAACATCAACGGCACACTACGAGGTGTGGTTAGAAAAAAACCGGACTAGTACTGGTGAAACAATAAAACGAATGCAATAAGGCTGAAAGTCGCGTGGCCTGTCACGTGACTCTCGCTCCGCCTACTGCTCGAGTTTCATCTGCCTCCTGCACTCAGTCTGCCCGTGGCGTCTGTTTTAAGTAGTTGACGTTTTGTCTGTGCGTCGCAAAATGTTGAGTGTACAGAAAGAACAGCGTGTTAACATGAAATTTTGTTTCAAACTAGGAAAATCTGCAAGTGAAACGTTTGTAATGTTACAACAAGTGTACGGCGATGATTGTTTATCGCGAACACAAGTGTTTGAGTGGTTTAAACTATTTAAAGATGGCCGCGAAGACACCAGTGATGACACTCGCACTGGCAGACCATTGTCACCAAAAACTGATGCAAACATTGAAAAAATCGGTAAACTTGTTCGACAAGATCGCCGTTTAACAATCAGAGCAGTGTCTGAGTTAACAGGAGTTGACAAGGAAAGTGTTAGGCAGATTCTTCATGAAAGTTTCAACATGAACAAAGTGTGTTCAAAAATGGTTCCAAAGTGTCTCACAATTGAACAGAAGGAACGCCGAAGAATGATTTGTTCTGACATCCTGGAAAACATTGAAAGTGATCCCACCTTCTTACAAAATGTTATTACTTGCGATGAATCGTGGTTTTTTACTTACGATCCCGAAACTAAACGCCAATCGATGCATTGGAAAACTCCTGGTTCTCCACGACAAAAAAAGCACGAATGTCAAAATCGAAATTCAAGGCAATGATGATTGTTTTTTTTGACATCGAAGGGATTGTGCACATTGATTGGGTACCAGAGGGACAAACAGTGAATCAGCATTACTACATTAGCGTCCTGGCTACCCTACGTGAGCGAGTACGGAGAAAACGGAACGATTTGTGGAGAAAAAAGTCATGGATCCTTCACCAAGACAATGCCCCAGCTCACAGTGCGTTGTCAGTGAAGACGTTTTTAACAAAACACAACATTCCCATCTTAGATCATCCACCCTACTCACCTGATTTGGCCCCCTGTGACTTTTTTCTTTTCCCTAAAGTCAAGTCAGCTTTGAAAGGAACTAGATTTGAGACTGTTGAAGCAGTAAAAGAAAAAGCGACGGAAGTAATGTATGGACTTACCGAAAATGATCTGCAGCATTGCTATGAACAGTGGAAAATTCGTATGGAGCGGTGTAGAGACCGAGGAGGAGAGTACATTGAAGGAGATAACATGAAATTGTAAATAATTGTAAATAAATGTTTTTTCCAGCATCAGTCCGGTTTTTTTCTAGCCGCACCTCGTAGACTGCAAACGCCTGGAGAAATTAAAGAATCACACTATCTGAAATGTCTAGGAGTCCGTAGAAATGTCAACACATTACACCTCAAGTGTCAGCGGGCACAGCTGCCACGGCTCCCCTGGTTGCGCGCCTGGACAGGGGTGGGGCCCCGGCATCGCCGCCTGCTTCCGGCCAGCCTCGCAGTTCGCGGGTTCCGCGGACAGCCGCGCCCCCTGCTCGCAGCGCCGCATTCCTGCGGGCGCGTGCCGGCTCGCTCCGACCGCGGGCCCGGCCGCTTTCACTGTCTGCGCCGCTCTGCCAATCCGGGGCCGCCCTCACATTACGTCAGGCGCCACTCCTGGGCGGCGCCTGCCTGCCACTGCCCGCGGGCTTCCTTCTGCAGACAATACCTTACGGTAATAGCGCTGTGTGACGCGCGCCGTCGTGTTTTCACTTGTGGCGGTACCTGCTTCTCTAGGCGCATTCGCCTTTCCAAATCCAAGACTCGGTAACTGTTTTCTCTTACTGCCACAACTGCAAGAGATCGGAGCCAGTAGTTCAGAGTTAACTACAGCGAGGCTAGCGAGCCGCATGCGGCTCTTACCTCGACGGTGGCGTTCGTGATAGCTCGGCTCATTTGGAAATGGCGCATCACTCGACGCGACCACTGTTGTCGACGACTATGGAGACGCCATATTGGATTCGTCGTATTTCGTTGTCTTTGATTAGTTTCGGGATCGTAAGTAAAAAACTACGATTCATCGCAAGTAATAACATTTTGTAAGAAGGTGGGATCACTTTCAATGTTTTCCAGGATGTCAGAACAAATCATTCTTCGGCGTTCCTTCTGTTCACTTGTGAGACACTTTGGAACCATTTTTGAACACACTTTGTTCATGTTGAAACTTTCATGAAGAATCTGCCTAACACTTTCCTTGTCAACTCCTGTCATTAGAGACGGAGCACAAGCTCGGATTAGGGAAGGATGGAGAAGGAAATCGGCCGTGCCGCTTCAAAAGAACCATCCCGGCAATCGCCTGAAGCGATTTAGGCAAATCACGGACAGCGGTAGGTGGATCAAAACAAAATGTCCAGACACTCTGTGACCAAAATGGTACTGAAACAGAGGATGACAGACTAAAGGCCGAAATACTTAATGTCTTTTTTCCAAAGCTGTTTCACAGAGCAAGACTGCACTGTAGTTACGTCTCTAGATTGTCGCACAGATGACAAAATGGTAGATATCGAAATAGTTGACAGAAGAACACAAAAACAATTAAAATCGCTCAAACGAGAAAAGGCCGCTGGACCTGATGGGATAACAGTTCGATTTTGCACAGAGTACGCGAAGGAACTTGCCCCCCTTCTTGCAGCGGTGTACCGTAGGTCTCTAGAAGAGCGTAGCGTTCCAAAAGATTGGAAAACGGCATAGGTCATCCCCGTTTTCAAGAAGGGACGTCGAACAGATGCGCAGAACTGTAGACCTATATCTCTAACGTCTATCAGTTCTAGAATTTTGGAACAGGTATTATGTTCGAGTATAATGACTTTTCTGGAGACTAGAAATCTAAATGGCTCTGAGCACTATGGGACTCAACTTCTGAGGTCATTAGTCCCCTAGAACTTAGAACTAGTTAAACCTAACCTAAGGACATCACAAACATCCATGCCCGAGGCAGGATTCGAACCTGCGACCGTAGCGGTCTGGCGGTTCCAGACTGCAGCGCCTTTAACCGCACGGCCACTTCGGCCGGCACTAGAAATCTACTCCGTAGGAATCAGCATGGGTTTCGAAAAAGACGATCGTGTCAAACCCAACTCGCGCTATTCGTCCACGAGACTCAGAGGGCCATAGACACGGGTTCCCAGGTAGATGCCATGTTTCTTGACTTCTGCAAGGCGTTTGATACAGTTCCCCACAGTCATTTAATGAACAAAGTAAGAGCATATGGACTATCTGACAAATTGTGTGATTGGAATGAAGAGTTCCTAGATAACAGAACGCAGCATGTCATTCTCAATGGAGAGAAGTCCTCCGAAGTAAGAGTGATTTCAGGTGTGCCGCAGGGGAGTGTCGTAGGACTGTTGCTATTCACTATATATATATATTACCTTGTGAATAACATCGGAAGTTCACTGAGGTTTTTTGCGGATGATGCTGTGATGCTGTAGTCTATCGAGAGGCTGTAACAATGGAAAATTGTACTGAAATGCAGGAGTATGTGCAACGAATTGACGCATGGTGCAGGGAATGGCAATTGAATCTCAATGTAGACAAGTGTAATGTGCTGCGAATACATAGAAAGAAAGATCCTTTATCATTTAGCTACAATATAGCAGGTCAGCAACTGGAAGCAGTTAATTCCACTAATTATCTGGGAGAACGCATTAGGAGTGATTTAAAATGGAATGATCATATAAAGTTGATCGTCGGTAAAGCAGATGCCAGACTGACATTCATTGGAAGAATCCTAAGGAAATGCAATCCGAAAACAAAGGAAGTAGGTGACAGTACGCTTGTTCCCCCACTGCTTGAATACTGCTCAGGAGTGTGGGATCCGTACCGGACAGGGTTAATAGAAGAGATAGAGAAGATCCAACGGAGAGCAGCGCGCTTCGTTACAGGATGATTTAGTACTCGCGAAAGCGTTACGGAAATTATAGATAAACTCCAGTGGAAGACTCTGCAGGAGAGACTCTTAGTAGCTCGGTACGGGCTTTTGTTAAAGTTTCAAGAACATACCTTCACCGAGTAGTCAAGCAGTATATTGCTCCCTCCTACGTATATCTCGCGAAGAGACCATGAGGATAAAATAAGAGAGATCAGAGCCCACACAGAGGCATACCGACTAACCTTCTTTCCACGAAGCCGGTCGGGGTGGCCGAGCGGTTCTAGGCGCTACAGTCTGGAACCGCGCGACCGCTACGGTCGCAGGTTCGAATCCTGCCTCGGGCATGGATGTGTGTGATGTCCATAGGTTAGTTAGGTTTAAGTAATTCTAAGTTCTAGGGGACTGATGACCTTAGAAGTTACGTCCCATAGTGCTCAGAGCCATTTGAACCATTTGAACTTTCCACGAACAATACGAGACTGGAATAGAAGGGAGAACCGATAGAGGTACTCGAGGTACCCTCCGCCACACACCGTCAGGTGGCTTGCGGAGTATGGATGTAGATGTAGATGTAGAACCTAAATCAGTATGGCCGGACGCGGATTTGAACCGTCGTCCTCCCGCATGCGAGTCCAGTGTGCTAACGACTGCGCCGTCTCGCTCGGTCTTTGCTTTAGAATTTGCGTCTTATGACAGTACGCCATTCCCACAGGCAAAGGCACATTGAAGATTTACCACAAACATGTCATCCTTGGCACGAGTTCTTATAATTAAATGTCAGTTAATTACGCAGCGGCGGTAAAAACTGTCAGGTGATCCTGACATAAATCATAACAGTAGTGAGACTTGCGTGTGTTCACCACGGTCTTGCGGTTGGAGACGAAGGCTTGAGGAGTCGAAGGAAGTAAGTTGCGTCCTGCTATATTCTACTACTCGTATATTTTTCTTCATCTTCGAATCTCCAAAATATTCTGAGACTTTCTTATTAATATAATATCCTATGTTATTTACATACAAGAGCAAGCATGCTCTCTCAGGAATGACTTTCTTCAATTTTGTGACTTCTGTCAGATTAAAAAATGAAGGATGAAATTATTGCGAGTGAAATGACCAGCAATGACGATTGCATTCTCGCTTGACACAACTATTTGACTGTTTTCTCGAATATATCACGATTTCCGAGAGCATGGTTAGGCATGAACTTAGAAACTCAGATTAGGTCACTGCGAATGCAATGAGTATCAATGACATTTAATCTTCCCAGCCACAAATATTTAGCTGCTTTTTTTTCTGCGAATATGGTGCGATTTCCGTGGGTCCACTCACCCACGAGAGAAACAGTTATCATTGTCATGATCGGCTTGCTCGCAGTGTGCTGTTGGAACAGGTATACGTCTTTCTGACTTCACTTCGGGAAGTCGAACGTGTCACGAACACGTTCTCGCTTCCCACGCCCGGGTTCCCGGGTTCGATTCCCGGCGGGGATTTTCTCTGCCTCGTGATGACTGGGTGTTGTGTGATGTCCTTAGTTAGGTTTAAGTAGTTCTAAGTTCTAGGGGACTGATGACCATAGATGTTAAGTCCCATAGTGCTCAGAGCTATTTTTCGACTGATGACCTCAGAAGTTAAGTCGCATAGTGCTCAGACCCATTTGAACCATTTTGTCACGAACACGAGCCTTGCCTCAAAGGATTTGGATCACGAATTGCGTTCTGGTCGGGAGAGGGTCACTGTCTGATATTGTCTACTCACCCCCCCTCCCCACATGCCAAATAAAACTGACCGTCTGTCAAATCCACTGTAACGTGTTACAGATACTTACGAATTTGATGAGAACAACAATAATACAAGATGAGCACTAACTGGGTGGCTATGAGCACTATGGGACTTAACACGAGCACTAACCCTTTCCTTGATTACAAAAAATTGTCTCTAAAGAACTATGCTAGATACAGCTATGTGATTTCTTGTATATGGCAGCATAACTCATAAGGGCTTTTTTATGGATAAATTCCACATGCCTGTCCGGTTATTTGTAAAAAAATACCGCAACTCACGAAATCTTTATGGGCACACATCTACATGTGCTCTAGCAGCTGCTGGTATGAAAAGTTAGAGAGACTAGCAGTGTTGGTGACGAGGCAAGCAGCGGTAAACGTGGAGTGAGTGACGGCTGATGCAGTGCGTGCAGCGTTTCAATACAGTCCGCGGAAATTGACGCGTTGTGTTTTCAGGGGAACAGCCATACCTCGGAGTACTGTGGTGAAGAATGTACACAAACGTCTGCCAAATGATAGGCCCGGACGTACTGAGTTTATTGGTAAACACATGGAGAGCAACCTATTATAGCGTAGACGTTCTGTGGGCAACAATCGGAAGACATGTGGAAGTTAACCCATACGAGACTTTACGAGGTAAGCTACCATTTGCCAACAAACCCCACAGCTATATCCAGCATAAGTCCCGTACACACCGTCTAGGGTGGTTCATCAAAGAACGGAACATGTCAAACTATCATAAACAGATGTGCTATTGTACAGTTTAGTGCATACTGTGTTTTTTAAGACTTAACAATCATCAGTGAACGCTACATACAGGGTGTATCATAATTAATGGCGTAAACGCATACAGTTGAAAGTACACGATCCTAGAAGCAAAGAAGTCTCAGTAAACATAGGGTCTTAAATGCATGCCTTAAGAGCTGCGAGCAATTTTTCATCTTCGATACTGTGAAACAAATCTCTTCTACTGCAAGCTCTTTGCTTTCCATATTTTGGGAAGTGATAATATGGACCAAAACAAGAATAAAATGTCCAGTAAACTTGGGCTCTAGAGTGCGTGTCTTAAAAGATATGAGCACTTGTTCATTAGAAGAGTTGTGTTCCAAAGTACCGTAGATGAACAAGTGCTTATAGCTTTTAAGGCATGCATTTTAGAGCACATGGTTCCTGGACATTTTTTTCTTGTTTTGGTCCATATTATCACTTCCCAAAATATGGAAAGCAAAGAGATTGCAGTAGAAGAGATTTGTTTCACAGTATCGAAGATGAAAAATTGCTCGCAGCTCTTAAGGCATGCATTTAAGACCCTAAGTTTACTGAGACTTCTTTGCTTCTAGGATCGTGTACTTTCAACTGTATGCGTTTACGCCATTAATTATGATAAACCTTGTATATGGACATGGCCATGTGCAGAAGCACCTCTTTGACTGTAAACGTTGTATTTGTGACAAACCTTTGCATAATGTACTTAAGTTTATCTAATATGACAACTTGGCATGAGGTTCCAATTCACAATGAACACATATTGTACCAAAAATTTTTGAAGGACGGACAATGACACCAAAGTCTGTCGAAACCGGCTGGGAAAATAAATAAATATTTATACGACCTTGACTATAGAAGGTTTTCTGCCAGGTACAGAGGAACTGTAGCTTTCATTCTATTCGTATCGTTCACGTGTGCCAAAGGCTGGTGTTTTGAGTTGAACAAGGAGCAAACATGCCATATGCCTGAAGTTGATGAGTCGCATCCCGAGCTGTGGTATGCCTTACACCACTTGAAGAGTATGGGGAACAGGGAACGGAAACCTAAAGCATTCGATGGAATTGCAGAATCATTAGAAACAGATGTTGGAGAAGTAAGCTGAGAATTGCGCAGTCGGCGATACCAAATGAATTCGGTAGTCAGAATAATCAAACAGAAGCGGAATGACGATGGTTAAAAAGAATACATGGAAAGTTTTTGATACTTTGGAATTTGTGAAATGAAATGGCTCTGAGCACTATGGGACTCAACTGCTGTGGTCATTAGTCCCCTAGAACTTAGAACTACTTAAACCTAACTAACCTAAGGACATCACACACATCCATGCCCGAGGCAGGATTCGAACCTGCGACCGTAGCAGTCGCACGGTTCCGGACTGCGCGCCTAGAACCGCGAGACCACCGCGGCCGGCTTTTGGAATTTATGACGGGATTTTCTGAACGAGTGAAACGCTTTGGAACAATGCCTCAGTTAGTATGCAGTTTTCCCTTTCGTCGTTTTTGATCACTGATGACAACAAACAATGAAAATCACCGTGAAACATTCTCATTATATTCATTTAAAAGTTCCAGTCCCTCTTCTCTTTTTAGCAATCCAGCTTATGACGCACGGCTTCTTCATTTTGATTTATGTATGTTTTCTTCTTTCTTAGGCAAATACAGCACAGCAGCAAGTTTCAAATAATGTGACGTTGTGGCTGTATAGAACCCAGCCTCTATTCGATCTATGCCGATAAAAGTGGCCTTGTATTAATACGAGTAGTTGAAAGATTATTAATACGATCTTATATTAATACGAGTAGTTGAAAGATTATTAATACGATCTCGGCTGCAACTGCATGGCTCAGTATTTGTTTTGTGTCATTCATCAATTTATCAGGGTCGAAAACCATCCGTTGACTGATCTAAGCTGACGACGCAATATCTGTTTTGTGTTGGCATTGCTCTACTCTATAAGCAGTAAATTTGCAGTTGCATTAATATAGCTGAAAAGTGCCCAGGTATGAAAAGTATGTTCAGGACAAATGTCGGTACGTTATACTGGTTAGACCCCTTTCTAAGACGTGTCTACCGCTACTCTAGCTACAGATGACAGTGTGAAGGTAGATTTTCTTTCTACAATGTACAGGCGCCTTAATGGCTGAAGGAACTGCTCGCGAAAAGCATAAAATCCGACCAACAACTGAAATGAAAATAGTGCACAAAAGGAACCGTGCGAGGCTTTCGTAGCAATCCGTAGAAGAAACAGAAAATCATGTGCCAATTACAAAGACAGTACAAGTACAGCGCCCTTCGTTCGGCATTTGCACGTCAAGACACAATTCTTAGAATGTAATCCAAGGCTACAAGTGCCAGTATCTTTAATTTAGCTGCTTTGGCCCAGGAGATTACCCCAATGGGCGGTAGGGGGCGAGTGTCTATCTGCAGGACAGTGTACTTAGGAGCACGCGATGTTTCCTGGACAGTGCTTAGTTTACTGATCGATTTTAGAATCACATTGACGAATGCGTGCTAGAGACTGCCATAAGCAATTTCCGGCATTTTCTGGCCTTTTCGTTGCTGTGAGGCATGAAGCTGTGTTTTGTGCTGCATTTCTAAATACTACGAGCTCTACACATTTAAGATCACAACATATCAAAGTTATTTTGAGGATACTGTTAATTCTTACTCAGTTTTATGGTGAATAAAACTGTGTTTTTAAAACTGGTTACATAACGTGTAGCCGGTTAAGCCATACTTTGTCAGTCGTGTACCGTCTTGTACCTTAAAACTGAAGGTCTCTCTACCAGGTCACATGTGATATTTGCAAACGAACTGAGTTTCTTTAATGCCTTAATAATTTTCCCCTGATTCGAAAATTCGTGTCAGTTCACAATAGCTTCTATCTCAAAATATCTTTAACTTTTAACTGGCTCTCGATAATGCTTCATTCTAATTTCATTTCACTTACTCGTTATTGGTACGTAGTGCAGAAATTAATGCAGCGCCAACAAGCTTTTCTAGACTGCAACACTTTTCAATCTGAATATAACATTTTTTCCTAGGTACATGACCAAGCTGTAACCTGTAATAGTTTTTCACATTTGGAAAAATCTTACACTTCCGTAGTAATTTCTGTAATTTCAGAAAAAGGCTGCAGTATATAAAGTGAATACCGTCATTTTCAAATGGAAAAAAGAAATACAGGATGTTTCAAAAAGAATGACCTGATTTCAGAACTCCATATTTATTCAGAAAAACATACTACAAATGTAGGACGAATAGCAAAATAGTCACAAAATCTTAAAGTTTCAGCAATGCTATTAGAAATGCTCTGTGTGTACACCAGCACCAGCACGAACAACATCTAGACGACAGTTAAATTCGTCATAAACTTTACATAAGGGTATCTGCGTTTACAGATGTTATGGCGGCTCTTATTCTGTTCTTCATTTCCTCTATGTCACGAGGTAGAGGGGAGATGAACACCCTTTCCTTCACATATGCCCAAAAGAAAAGAACGCCCAGTCCAGCGTTGAGGCACAGTGTCATTGAGAAACTGACGTACATTGTTATGTCAGAGTGGTGGAGCTCCATACTGATGGAAATTGAAGTAATTGGAGTCCTCCTGAAGTCGTGGAAAAAGCCAGTTCAGCAGTTTCTCAATGACTCTATGCCTCAACCCTGGATAGGAGCGACACACTGCCTAGTGATTCTTGGCCTCTAATATAGCCAGACATGATCCCATGAGATTTTTTCTTGTGAGGATAAGTGTGTACATCTCCCCTTCACCTCGCAGCATAGAAAAAGTGGAGTACTGAATAGCAGCCATCATAATTTCTGCAAAAGCAAATACACTGTGTAAAGTTTATAACGAATGTAGCTATCGCCTAGAAGTTGTGTGTGCTGCTGCTGGTGGACATATAGAGAATTTGTAATAGCATAGCTAAAACTTTAAGATTTTATACTTTGCAATTGATACCATGCCGGTCGGAGTGGCCGTGCGGTTCTAGGCGCTACCGTCTGGAGCCGAGCGACCGCTACGGTCGCAGGTTCGAATCCTGCCTCGGGCATGGATGTGTGTGATGTCCTTAGGTTGGTTAGGTTTAATTAGTTCTAAGTTCTAGGCGACTGATGACCTCACAAGTTAAGTCGCATAGTGCTCAGATCATTTTAACCAACTGATACCATGTTTGTAGTATGTTTTTTGAAATAAGGCCATTCTTTTTGAAACAGCCTGTAAAGCGCTGGTTAAAGGCGGAAGTCTGTAAAGTGTTCCAAGTTACAACAATCTTCCCTACTGCATTCAAGTACGTAAAGGATTTTATATTGCCTGATGACGACCGCTTTGATCGAAACTTTTAGCAAGTAAAGGTCTATTTTATCAGCTACTGTTAGTGGTTCAGAAATATCAACTCAGTAATTTTTTGCCTCTTCTTTCTGAAATTTAAGTCCTTTTCCAAATTCATACTTTCCTTTATCCTTTGCACTATGTACAGCTGGAACAACGAAAGTTTTGCTAGCAGACCTGGGATTTCAAATGCAATATCCTTGTGTTGCTACTTTGCATTTTTTTTTTTTACATCACAAAGAGACCGGAGGATCCAAAATGCTGTCCGGTAAATAACGTCTGTAATTTTGCATAATTAACAAAAAAGCGTATAAATGTCGAACTACCTAGCCTTATAAAGAGATTAGGGTTTTATTTGCAAGCCTCCGAAAGGCAATCGTAAGACGAAACGACAACGCTATTTGTTTAAGAAATTTTGGAGATCTTTGGTAAGTTCCTATGGGACCAAACTGCAGAGGTCGTCGGTCCCTAGGCTTATGCTCTACTTAATCTAACTTTAACTTACACTAAGGACAGCACACACATCCATGCCCAAGGGAGGAGCCGCGCGGACCACGGCAAGGAGCCCAGGACCGCGCGGCTACTTGGTTTAAGAGCGCCGAAAGCAATCGCAAAACTGTTCGTTGTTTTCTTAATATGACTCATGCATCTGAAGTGTAAGCGTTGAGGTAGTGTGACATTTATTAGCATTACTGCGAGAAATAGGTGGAAAAATCAACGACATTAGCTTTACAACTGTTTTCAGCTAACCTTAAAAGCCGCGTGTTAATATGTCAGAGGCTTTAAAACCCCCAAGGAAATAAGGTGAAATATAGCCTGAATAACGGATTCGACAGCAGTATTGCTGCAATACAGACCAATGAAATCGTAAAAGCGTGCGTATTGTAAAAGGTGTCGGAGATAATGATGATATCGTTCTGGGAAAGTTCTTGAAAAGTTGCCCTCTTTCCACGGGTGTGCCATACGGAACCGGTTACTCTACGGAGCAGATGTAAGAGGTCGAGATCGTGGTGTTATGACTGCGGATTATACAGAAGACATGGAATAAAGCAAAACTAATGACAATGGGGATCTTCTTCGTTCAAAAGGTAAATACGGGGACTTGTGCAACACATTGTAATGTTGACGTTGAGCACTTGAGTCTGAGACTCTGAGCGTAGCGGACAAATCTCGTTTCACGGCGTTTCTTGGTGATGTTCTGAGAACATTGAAAGGACATTCCGAATGTCTCTACGATGTTCGTGTACAATCAGTTTATAGACAACATCCGTGTTGTAAACTTACGTAATTTGCACCTAAATTACAGGACTGGGATCCATTTGTTTCTGCAAAGCACAAATACTAACAGTTGCGGGTGAAAAAAGAGCCTAAAGTATTTTTCTCTGTTGCATTATTTTAGCTTAATTATCAGTTTGTTACGCATTTTAGGATGTCCACTGACTTGTCAGACAGCTCGTCATAAGTACACTACTGGCCATTAAAATTGCAACACCAAGAAGAAATGCAGATGATAAACGGGTATTCATTGGACAAATATATTATACTAGAACTGATATGTGATTACATTTTCACGCATTGTGGGTGCATAGATCCTGAGAAATCAGTACCCAGAACAACCACCTCTGGCCGTAATAACGGCCTTGCCACGCCTGGGCATTGAGTCAAACAGAGCTTGATTGGCGTGTACAGGTACAGCTGCCCATGCAGCTTCAACACGATACCACAGTTCATCCAGAGTAGAGACTGGCGTATTGTGACGAGCCAGTTGCTCGGCCACCATTGACCGGACGTTTTCAATTGGTGAGAGATCTGGAGAATGTGCTGGCCAGGGCAGCATTCGAACATTTGCTGTATCCAGAAAGGCTCGTACAAAACTTGCATCGTGCAGTCGTGCATTATCCTGCTCAAATGTAGGGTTTCGCAGGGATCGAATGATGGGTAGAGCCACGGGTCGTAACACATCTGAAACGTTACGTCCACTGTTCAAAATGCATTCAATGCGGTGACCGAGACGTGTAACCAATGGCAACCCATACCATCACGCCGGGTGATATGTCAGTATGTGCGTTCACCGCGATGTTGCCAAACACGGATGCGACCATCATGATGCTGTAAACAGAACCTGGATTCATCCGAAAAAATGACGTTTTGCCATTCGTGCACCCAGGTTCGTCGTTGAGAACACCATCGCAGGCGCTCCTGTCTGTGATGCAGCGTCAGGGGTAACCGCAGCCATGGTCTCCGAGCTGACAGTCCATGCTACTGCAAACGTCGTCGAACTGTTCGTGCAGATGGTTGTTGTATTGCAAACGTCCCCATCTGTTGACTCAAGGATCGAAACGTGGCTGCACGATCCGTTACAGCCATGCGGATAAGATGCCTGTCATCTCAACTGCTAGTGATACGAGGCCGTTGGGATCCAGCACGGCGTTCCGTATTACCCTCCTGAACCCACCGATTCCACATTCTGCTAACAGTCATTGGATCTCGACCAAAGCGAGCAGCAATGACGCGAAACGATAAACCGCAATCGCGATAGGCTACACTCCGACCTTTATCAAAGTCGGAAACGTGATGGTAAGCATTTCTCCTCCTTACACGAGGCATCACAACAACGTTTCACCAGGCAACGCCGGTAAACTGTGTATGAGAAATCGGTTGGAAACTTTACTCATGTCAGCGCGTTGTAGGCGTCCCCAACCGCGCCAACCTTGTGTGAATGCTCTGAAAAGCTAATCATTTGCATATCACAGCATCTTCTACCTGTCGGTTAAATTTCGCGCCTGTAGCACTTCATCTTCGTGGTGTAGCAATTTTAATGGCCAGTAGTCTAATTAAACTTCCGCTTCTTCAGCCAGTGAATACGGAATGTCATTTACCGTATGGCTACTAAGCTTTATAGGAAAGATGCTCAGATTGTGATCTGCAGAATCTGTCTTGCTAGCAATGTTAGTATCATGAGACTGTTTAATGAAAACAACAGCAATAGGTGCTGCTTCTCTTTTCGAGCATCAGCGAATTAAGAGAATACGGAGAAGTCCTCTTTCCGCATCGGGGTTCGAGACAATGATTAGGAAGTTCGAATTAACTGGCGTTTTGGGAGTTTCTCTTGCGAGTGGCCGATAGTCAGTTGCGTCACATATCTTTGGAGAAGCTAGTGTTGCCATGTCTGAGAATGCTCGCCGCAATGTGCAATCTTGAAGCAGTGCACGTGTTGTGTCACATTCCATGGTCCTCCGTTGTTTCGGGAAGCAGCAGAGCTATCCCTAGTGCGGTTCCAGCTTGTTGTGGATGCAGATGGTCGTCACATTGAGCAGCATTTGTAACCTGGAACGTAAACATGGGACGCAATTCACAAATGCCACCCTATCATGTGGAAGTTAAAATGCGTTTCTTTCAGAGGCTTATTCGTTATTTGTCTTATACACGCCCTTACAAACGTTTCCACAAAGTTTTATAGCCCTACGACCAATCGTCTGTCAAGGGGATACTCTCAAGTAGCACAAGTTTGCTTATAACCACCCCGCACATAAGTAGACTTTATAGAAAGTGACCAAAGCGTATCATGTCAATGAAATTCTAATCTCTCTGACTTTGAGTGACAAACATGGTGCACTTGCTCGAAAGATAATATAATGTTTACTTTTTATCTTCTTTCCGTAGGTCACTAATAAAAATTCTTATTTAATTTACATTCGAATCGAATGTTGTACATTTTAGTGCAACGTTTTCACTTCTTTGGAATGATCAATAACTATACAAATATAATGCAGCGTTCCTGCTCTTTAACAGTGCAAGGAGCTTTTAAGAGTGCAAGTAACATGACCACGACAGTTGTTTTGATACTTCTGAAACAAAATTAATTGTTTGCTTTTCATTAAAAGTGGATTTCCAGATTTTGTATATTGTTTCGGTACTGCAAAATTCCGATGATGATATCATCAGTTTGAGGTGAATCGAATATACCTTAAAATTTGTATTTCTGACACAATTTACCTCTTCTGAAATGTTCAAAATCAAATGGCTCTGAGCACTATGGGACTTAACATCTGAGGTCATCAGTCCCCTAGAACTTAGAACTACTTAAACCTAACTAACCTAAGGACATCACACACATCCATGCCCGAGGCAGGATTCGATCCTGCGACCGTAGCGGGCGTGCTGTTCCAAACTGAAGCGTCTAGAACCGCTCGGCCACATCGGCCGGCTTCTGAAATGTGATGCTACAGAAGAACGCTCGAGATTAGATGGGTACACCACGCAACCAGCGAGGGGGAACTGGATGGAATTGGGGAGAAGAAGGGATCAGTTGATAACACACATTGTGCGACATTAACGGATTAAAAGTTTAGTATCGGAAGGAAGAGTGGGGAAGAGGGCGGTAAAATCATAGAGGACGACCAATAGATGAACATAGTAAGCAGTTTGAGAAGGATGTAAATTGCAGTAGTGATTCTGAGATGAAGAGCCTTGCACAGTATAGAGTAGCATGCAAGGCCGCATCAGACAGGTCTTCGGACTGAAGACCACAGCACCACCACCACCACTCCCACCACCACCACCACCACCACCACCACCACCACCAACAACAACAACAACAACAACAACACAAGACGTGCTCATTATCATAGTAAATCAAGTATTATTCACAATTAAATTGCTTTTCTATTATTTTTAATATTTACACGTCGCAAACGTGGCTGTAATTGGAATTAGGCCTTTATTAATTCGCGAGAATACAAACTGAACACTATTATACACTGAAGAGCAAAGAAAGTGGTGCACCTGCCTAATATCGTGCACGGCCCACACGTGAACACAGAAATGCCGCAAAACGAGGTAGCATGGACTCGACTAATGTCTAAAGCAGTGCTAGAGAGACTTGACACCATGAATCCTGCGGGGCTGCCCATAAATCCGTAAGAATATGAGGGGGTGGAGATGTCTTCTGAACAGCACGTTGCAAGGCATCCCAGATATGCTAATACGTTCATGTCTGGGAAGTTTGGTGGCCAGCGGAAGTATTTAAATTCAGAAGAGTGTTCCTGGAGCCACTCTGTAGCAATTCTGGACGTGTGGGGTGTCGTATTGTCCTGCTGGAATTGCCCAAGTCTGCCGGAGTTCACAATGGACATGAATGGATGAAGGTGATCAGAAGTATGCTTACGTACGTGTCACCTGTCGGAGTCGTACTTAGAGTATCAGGGGTCACACATCACTCCAACTGCACACGCCCCACACCATTACAGAGCCTCCACCAGTTGGAATATTCCCCTGTTGACACGCAGGGTCCATGGATTCATGAGGTTGTCTCCATACCCGTACACGTCCATCCGCTCCATACAATTTGAAACGAGACTCGTCCGACCAGGCAACGTATTTCTAGTCATCAACAGTCCATATCCACTGTTGACGGGCCCAGGCGAAGCGTAAAGAATTGTGTCGTGCAGTCATCAAGGGAACACGAGAGGGCCTTCGGCTCCGAAAGCCCATATTGCTGATGTTTCGTTGAACGGTTCGCACGCTGACACTTACTGATGGTTCAGCATTAAATCTGCAGCAGTTTGCGGAAGGGTTGCACTTCTGTCACGCTGAACGATTCTCTTCAGTCGTCGTTGGTCCCGTTCTCTCAAGATCCTTTTTCCGGCCTCAGCGATGTCGGAGATTTGATGTTTTACCAGATTCCTAATATTCACGGTACACTCATGAAATGGTAGTACGGGAAAATTCCCACTTCATCACTACTTCGGAGGTGCAGTGTCCATCGCTGATGCGCCGAGTATAATTCTACATTCAAACTCACTTAAATCTTGATAACCTGCCATTGCAGCAGCAATAACCAATCTAACAACTGCGCCAGACACTTGCTGTCTTATATAGGCGTTGCTGACCGCAGCGCCGCATTCTGCCTGTTTACATATCTCTGTATTTGAATACGCATGCCTATACCAGTTTCTTTGGCGCTTCAGAGTATTATAGAACCGGCCGCTGTGACCGAGCCGTTTTAGGAGCTTCAGTCCGGAACCGCGCTGCTGCTACGATCACAGGTTCGAATCCTGCCTCGGGCATGGATGTGTGCGATGTCCTTAGGTTTGTTAGGTTTAAGTAGTTCTAAATCTAGGGGACTGATGACCTCAGATGGTAAGTCCCATTGGGCTTAGTGCCATTTGAACCATTTGAGTATTATAGAAGTACAGACGTCACGGATGCTTGTTAATTAATTTATTGGTTTTATATACCAACTGTACGGCCAAACGTTTAGCGAAGAACCTGACACACAGAAAAAGTTGGTGTGCTATCCGATTACGACCTTATGCAGTACTGGAGTATACGATACCCGAGCTAAAACGTTGCACTAGCGTTTTGTCGGGTGTGCTTATACCGAGTGATCAAAAAGTCAGTATAAATTTGAAAACTTAATAAACCACGGAATAATGTAGATAGAGAGGTGAAAATTGACACACATGCTTGAAATGATATGGGGTTTTATTAGAAAAAAAACACCCCATATTGCTAGACGTGTGAAAGATCTATAGCGCACGTCATTAGGTGAGATCGTGTGCTCAGCCGCCACTTTCGTCATGCTTGGCCTCCCAGGTCCCGAGACCTCAGTCCGTGCGATTATTGGCTTTGGGGTTACCTGAAGTCGCAAGTGTATCGTGATCGACCGACATCTCTAGGGACGCTGAAAGACAACGTCCGACGCCAGTGCCTCACCATAACTCCGGACATGCTTTACAGTGCTGTTCACAACATTATTCCTCGACTACAGCTATTGTTGAGGAATGATGGTGGACATACTGAGCATTTTCTGTGAAGAACATCATCTTTGCTTTGCCTTACTTTGTTATGCTAATTGTTGCTATTCTGATCAGATGAAGCGCCATCTGTCGCACATTTTTTGAACGTTTGTATTTTTTTGGTTCTAATAAAACCCCATGTCATTCCAAGCATGTGTGTCAATTTGTACCTCTCTCTCTACATTATTCCGTGATTTATTCAGTTTTCAAATTTATACTAACTTTTTGATCAGCCGGTATATCTGTACCGCTTTCACGAAAACAGGAAAACTAGAGCAACTCATATGTTTTCCAAGAGGAGCACTGTTTCCAGCGGGGCCTCATATTCACGTCGGCTGGAGAGATGGATGGCGGAGCGGCGACGCGCGTGCGGACTTCACGGAAGTGCGAGTGGGGTGCGCCGGATGGCGTGCTGGACGCGTTCCAGCGAGGGCAGTGCGCCACGACACGGGCGGGGGATCTGGGCCGGACCTGTGCTGTGTGGGGCAGCGCGACGCAGGGTCACGCCGCGCACGACACCCGTAGCGGGAAGGGCGTCTTTGTTCCTACACACTGTCCGAAAGCCGGCCCATCCGTCACGCCGCGTGGCAGGCATTCGGACTTTCCAACTGTTTCATACCTTCCACTGCAAATACACGGTGTCCACAACTGAAGTTCCAGTTTCAAACCGCCGTAGAAACAGGATCACGGCTCAGAATGTCAAATTCGAACAGTATATTGCTGACGCAGGGGAAACTTCATTAAAAAAAAACTGTCCACTACATGGCGCTGTAGGCGTGGAATATGCACACCAACAGACGCGGGGCACGTGGCTGTTCATCAGTTTGCGCCCGAGACGTCCAACATGACTGTGTCTCCATCAAGAATCGCGCTCTGCGCTGTTGGCAACGCTCTTTCACAAAAATGGTGACTGTGCGCCAGCAGTACTACGGAAGTTCCGGACACTCGAGGATATGAAAAAACGGGCCCGATGTCTTCTAAGGATCTGGAAAAAATGATTAAAAAATTCGAAAAAAAAGTTCAAATGTGTGTGAAATCTTATGGGACTTAGCTGCTAAGGTCGTCAGTCCCTAAGCTTACACAATACTTAACCAAAATTATCCTAAGGACAAACACAGACACCCATGCCCGAGGGAGGACTCGAACCTCCGCCGGGACCAGCCGCACAGTCCATAGAATTAGAAAAGACAGGTTCTTTGGAATTGCACTGCGGCAGAGGGAGGAAAACAGTTGTTCCGACGTCTGTCGAAGACGTGGCCACAGCGTTGCAGGACGGGCCGAGCGGTGGTGTGCAAACATGCAGTGCACGAGGAATTGCCCGAACGTTGGACATGCCTGTGAGCACAGTGCTTAAAATCCTACGAAACATCCTGCATTGCTATCCATACAAAATCACCCATGTTCAGGAGTTGCTTCCTGCTGACTTTCAAAAATGGTTCAAATGGCTCTGAGCACTATGGGACTTAACTTCTGAGGTCATCAGTCACCCAGAACTTAGAACTACTTAAACCTAACTAACCTAAGGACATCACACACATCCATGCCCGAGGCAGGATTCGAACCTGCGACCGTAGCGATCGCGCGGTTCCAGACTGTAGCGCCTAGAACCGCTCGGCTACTACGGCCGGTTGCTCACTTTCCAGCACGACAAATGCTCTCTCTGGAATTTCTTGTTCCCATCGTAGTGGACAATGAGTCGTCATGGAAAATTCTGTGGACACACGAAGCCCGTCTCCAAGCACACGTCGATAAGCATAATTGCAGAATATGGCCAACGGAAAGCCGACACCACTTCATACTCGCAAGGTGACTGTGTGGTACTGGTTGACGACATCGTTTATCATAGGGCTGTCTTTTTCGAGCAGATGAGTCCTGCCGGTCCTGATAGCTGTACAGTCGATGGTAAACGCTGTGCGAGTCTTTTGCGTATCAGTGTCATTCCAACCCCTCCACAGCGTGGATATTTGGATAGGAACATTTTTATGAGAGATGGCGCTCCTCTGCAAATTGTGCAGGCATTAAAGCGGCTGCTGCGGAGGCATTTTAGAAATGTCAGATCACCTTATCTTAATTCGTGTGACTTCTGTTCGTAGGTATCTGAAAGATGTCGAGCTCAGTGCTCCAATTAAGAACGTAGCTGAACTGAAGGCTCGAATTGCGCAATGAATTCTGAACGCGACCGCCGATATACTCCGATCTGTTGTGGGACATGCTTTTCAACTTGTGGCAGAAAACGGTGGACAGCATAATGAACGTTCAAAAATGGTTCAAATGGCTCTGAGCACTATGGGACTCAACTGCTGAGGTCATTAGTCCCCTAGAACTTAGAACTAGTTAAACCTAACTAACCTAAGGACATCACACACATCCATGCCCGAGGCAGGATTCGAACCTGCGACCGTAGCGGTCTTGCGGTTCCAGACTGCAGCGCCTAGAACCGCAGGGCCACTTCGGCCGGCTCATAATGAACGTGTCCACCGCCAGTCTAGTGACAGAAACCGTCGTCATTTCGCTTTTTGCGTGGTTTTTGGACTCAGGACAATTGAAAACCTATTTCTCACATCCGATGTGATACGACTTGGCCGTGGTGGATGGGCTTACCTAACCGACAGTACCAAAACTGTTGACTGTGAACTTGTGCAGTCATGCATATTGAACAGCACAGATGGTGTAAAGTGCAACTCAAACAATAGCCGTCTGACATTTGTACACTCATGCTCATAAATTAAGGATAATGCTGATACATGGTGAAACAACGCTCTGGTGGGCGGTTTGCAGGTTTAAATCACCTCGGGGTATGAACATGCGGTGCATTTGACCTGCGGCAGTCGCACGGTGGTGCTGGCAACAGTCCTCATACGCAGAGGTGCGTTGGTGCATGTCAGGGTACGGTGAAGCGAGTAAGTGCGCAGACGCTTTCAGACGTGCTAATGGTGACTGTGTGTTGAAAATGGCTCAAAGAACACATATTGATGACATTGTGAGGGGTAGGATACTAGGGCGACTGGAGGCTGGTCAAACAAAGCAGGTCGTAGCACGGGCCCTCCGTGTGCCACAAAGTGTGATCTCAAGATTATGGCAACGATTCCAGCAGACACTACAGTACGGGACGTCCACGGAGTACTGCAGGTAGCCTTGCTCGGGACCTTACTGCAGCCACTGGAACAGTTGCCTCCAGACACGCAGTCTACAGACGATGAACAGAAATGGTTTATTCGCCCGGAGACCTGCAAAGTGCATTCCACTGACCCATGGCCATAAGAGAGCCCGTAAATCCTGGTGTCAAGACCACAGTACATGGCCATTGGAACAGTGGTGCCAGGTTTTGTTCACGGACGAGTCCAGGTATAGTGTGAACAGTGATTCTTGGCGGGTTTTCATCTGGCGTGAACCAGGAACTAGATACCAAACCCTTAATGTCCTTGGAAGGGATCTGTATGGAGGTCGTGGTTTGATGCTGTTGGTGGTATTATGATTGGTGCACGTACGCCCCTGCATGTCTTTGACAGAGGAACTATAACAGTTTAGGTGTATTGGGACGTCAATTTGCATGTCTGCCTTTTCAGGGGTGCAGTGGGTCCCACCTTTCTCCTGATGGATGATAACGCACGGCCCCGCCGAGCTGCCATTGTGGAGGAGTACCTTGAAACAGAAGACATCCGGCGTATGGAGTGACCTGCCTCTTCTCCAGACCTAAACCCCGTCGAGCACGTCTGGAATGCTCTCGGTCGACGTATAGTTGCACGTCTTCAAACCCCTAGGACACTTCAGGAGCTCCGACAGGCACTGGTGCAAGAATGTAGGGCTATACTCCAGCAGCTGCTCGATTACCTGATCCAGAGTATGCCAACCCGTTGTGCGGCCTGTGTACCTGTGCATGGTGATCATATCCCACGCTGATGTTGGGGTACATGCACAGGAAACAGTGGCGTTTTGTAGCACATGTATTTCGGGACGGTTTTCTCACTTATCACCAATACCATGGACTTACAGATGTGTCGTGTGTGTTCCCTATATGCCTATGCTATTAGCGCCAGATGTGTGTAGTGCCACGTTGTGTGGTACCACATTCTGCAATTATCGTTAATTTATACGCATGAGTGTAATTTACCTCATTTACTGTATGTAAATTGAAGGTGGAGGGGAGGGGGGGGGGAGGAAAGGAAAGGTATTACTGATGTGGGCTGCATCGGGACATTACAAGGAATCAGCGGCGACGAGCGAAAATGTGTAGTGGACCAGGCTTGAAATCCGAGGTCTACTGCTTACAAGGCAGGTGCGTTAACCACTGGGACATCCGGGACACAGCGTTATCGCAACTGCATGGACTACCTCGGCACGCCTCACGGCCGACCCACATAGCCACCGAGCGTCACCTATACACAGTACCTGTCCATCTTCTCCATGCTCACTGCTCTGACATTCCCAAAGGAGGTCGGATGTACTATGGATTCCGCAATGAAGAAGGTGGATCCGTTGGCCATCTAGGCGAATCAATTATACGAATGTGTGGTGTCTGTTCCTTTCGGACATGTCCGACGTCGTTCTGAGTAGTGGTTCCCTTTCCACAGCGTTTTGAAACTGGAACCTTAATTATGGACACCCTGTAAATTTGTACTCTGGTATCTGGGATGGTCTCGACGAGTATTCACATATTTCAGGGACACGAGCATTTTGCTTTCACGCTCCTACTAAAACGATCCTTTCACCTTGCCTCGGAACCATTTTCTGGAGGGTAGCTCCAAGTCCCCGACGCGGCCGCGCCCAGAATCCACACACTTGGCGATGCACGACAAAAATTACGCGACATACTCGACCGCAGACGCACTGAGAAACTTTTTTTATCAAACAAAGACTAAGCCTCTGCACTGCTGCGCTATTAAATCAGTCTGAATGAGGGTCGTCAGCATCGTTTTGACATGCGAGACAGGGTTAAACGTCTCAAAAGTCAAACTAATTCCAGAAATATTCCGAGATCAGAGTACTGCACTTGAAAACGAACATAGCTAACGATTCCATACCTGCTAACCTTAAAAAACCACAAATCGGGAGAATCAGTTTTAAAAATCAGGTTGTACGAACTAAAAAAAAAACGCGAGTCATTTTCAGTATACACTGAGGTGACGAAAGTCATGGGATAGAGATAGGCACAAACACAGATGACGGTAGTATCGCGTACACTAGATATAAAGAAGCAGTGCATTAGGCCTTACCTGTACTCACAAGGGAACCTCCCCATCGCACCCCCCTCAGATTTAGTTACAAGTTGGCACAGTCGATAGGCCTTGATAAACTGAACACAGATCAATTGAGAAAACAGGAAGAAGTTGTGTGGAACTGTGAAAAAATAAGCAAAACATACAAACTGAGTAGTCCATGGGCAATATAAGCAACATCATGGACGATCGAAGCCCAGGAGCGCCGTGGTCCTGTGGTAGCGTGAGCAGCTACGGAACGAGAGGTCCTTGGTTCAAGTCTTCCCACGAGAGAAAATTTTACTTTTTTTTTTTTGCATAGTTATTATCTGTTATAGTTCACTGACGTCTCTGTTCACTGTAATAAGTTTAGTGTCTGTGTTTTGCGACCGCATCGTAAAACCGTGCGATTAGTAGACGAAAGGATGTGCCTCTCCAATGGGAGCCCGCATCTCGTGGTCGTGCGGTAGCGTTCACGCTTCCCACGCCCGGGTTCCCGGGTTCGATTCCCGGCGGGGTCAGGGATTTTCTCTGCCTCGTGATGGCTGGGTGTTGTGTGCTGTCCTTAGGTTAGTTAGGTTTAAGTACTTCTAAGTTCTAGGGGACTGATGACCATAGATGTTAAGTCCCATAGTGCTCAGAGCCATTTGAACCATTTCTCCAATGGGAACCGAAAACATTTGATCGCAAGGTCATAGGTCAACCGATTCCTCCATAGCAAAACACATATGATATATTCTATACGACACTGGTGACGGCATGTGCGACAGGAGTATGTTGTCGACCCACCTAACTTGTACACTTGGCGAATGGGTAAAAAGATTCTTCTACCTTGCCCGATTTAGGTTTTCTTGTGAATGTGATAATCACTCCCAAAAAAGTGATGAAAACATAAGAGTTGGTCACATAAACTGAAAATAAAAAATTAAAACTTTTCACTCGATGGAAGATTAGAACCAACGACCTTTCGTTCCGCAGCTGCTCACGTTACCACGAGACCACGACGCTCCTACGTTCCCAGTGACCTTGATGTTGCATATCTTCCCATGAACTACTCAGTTTGTATATTTTCCTTATTTTTTCACAGTTCCACATAACTCCTTCCTGTTTTCTCAATTGATCTGTGTTCAGTTTTTCAAGGCCTATCCACTGTGCCAACTTATAACTAAATCTGAGGGGGGTGCGATGGGGAGGTTCCCTTGTCAGGAGATTCACGTGAAAAAGTTTCCGACGTGATTATGGCCGGGCGACGGGAATTAACACACTTCAAACGCGGAATGGTAGTTGGATCTAGACGCATGGGACATTCAATTTAGGAAATCGTTAGGGAATCGAATATTCCGAGATCCACAGTGTCAAGAGTGTGTCGAGAATACCAAATTTCAGGCAATACCTCTCACCGCGGACAATGCAGTAGCAGGCAGCCTTAACGACCGAAAGCAACGACGTTTGCGTAAAGTTGACAGTACTAACACGCAACAATAGTACGTGGAATAACCGCAGAAATCAATGTGGGACAAAAGATGAATTTATCCGTTAGGACAGAGCGGCGACATCCAGCGTTAATGGGTTACGGCAGCAATCGGCCGACGCGAGTATCTTCGCTAATAGCACGACATCGCCTGCAGAGCCTCTCCTGGGCTCGTGACCAAATAGTTCGGAATCTTGACGACTGGAAAACCGTGGCCTGGTCAGATAAGTCCAGATTTAGGTTGGAAGAGCTGACAGTACAGTTTGAATGTAGCGCAGACCCCGCGAAGCCATGGAGCCAAGTTATCAACAAGGCACTGTGCAGGCTGGTGGTGGTTCCATAATGACGTGTGTTGCTTTTACATAGAATGAACTGGGTTGTCTGGTCCAACTGAGATCACTGACTGAAAATGATTATGTTCGGCTACTTGGCGATCGTTTGCAGCCATTCAAGAAGTTAATGTACACAAACAACGATGGCATTTTTATGGATGCCAGTACGTCCTGTCACCGAACAACAATTGTTCGGGATTGGTTTGCAGAACATTCCAGACAATTCGAGCGAATTATTTGGCCACCCATATAGCCCGACATGGATCGCCTCGAACATTTACGGGACATAATGGAGAGATCATATCGTGCACAAAATCCTGTACCGGCAACATTGTGAAGGGATTATAGAAACGTTGAATAATTAGCGACTTCACTTAAGCACAATAGCAGCAGGTAAATGCAAACTCAGCACAACACCGAGAAATACGGGTATGCCGTACAGTCTACAAAATGCGTGAGCACAATAGCAGCAGATAAATGGAAACACAGCACAACAACGGGAAGTACAGGTATGCTGTACAGTCTACCGTGGAAACGACGAAAAATAACAGTCGATATACAGCTCGCGCGTAACTTCGTGATTTCTACAAACTTAGATACGAATATCCATTAAAAACCGAGTAATGAGCGAAGGACTACCGATCTTTGTCAAAAAAAAAAAAAAAAAAAAAAAAAAAAGCCTTCCCCTACAACTGCGTTCTAGTTCCTCATGACTATTTGATTTTCATCTCCCGTTTTGTACTGTATTACCCTTTCAATATCCTCATATACTTCAGCTAGCGACGTTGGCATGAATACCTGAACTATCGTTGTCGGTGTTGGTTTGCTATCGATTCTGACAAGAACAACCCTGTCATTGAACTGTCCGCTAATCCCTAATATATTTATATTGAACCTTTGTATTTCCTTTTTCAGATTTTCTATCTTCCGTACCACATTACAGCTTCTGACGTTCCACGTCCCGAGTAGTAGAACGCTATCCTTTCGTTGATTTTTCAGTCTTCTTCTCATAGTCACCTCCCCCTTGTCAGTCTCCTCCCGGATATCCGAATGGGAGTCTATTTTGAAATCTTTTGCCGATGGAGAGATCATCATGACACTTTTCCAATTACATGCTTCATGTCCTGTGGATACGCGTTATGTGTCTTCAGTGCAGTAGCTTCCGTTGCCTTCTGCACCTTCACGTCGCTGATCACTGCTGATTCTTCCGCCTTTTAGGGGCAGTTTCCCACTGACAAGGGAATCCCCTGAACCTCTGTTCGCTCCTCCGCCGTCTTTCCCAAGGCCGTTGACAGAGTGAGGGTGACTTCTTATGCTGGAAGTCTTCGGCCGCCTATGCTGGTTATTAAGCAAAATTTAAGGCTTTGCGGATCTCGAAACCGAGGCCGAGAATGTTTCGATTACTAATCAAAGACGCTACCCCTAGCCACGTGTGAACTCTCTGTCTGAAAAGATCGAAATATATTTCCATGTGGTACAACTATGAAGGAGTGAGATGGACATGGGCCTTGTCTTTCCTGACAAGTTGTTGCTGCTCATCATCTTGGATGAACTGTGCGAAGGGCTCTGACTGGCGCCTACGGAAAAGGAGGTAAGCGAGGTTGTTTGATGCAGATATGTAAACAGGCGGAATACGGCGCTGCGATCGGCAACGACTACATAAAACAACAAGTGTCTGGCGCAGTTGTTAGATCGGTTACTCCTGATGCAATGGCACGTTATAAAGATTTAAGTGAGTTTGAACTCGGTGCTATAGTCGTCGCACGAACAATGGGACACAGCATCTCCGGTGTATCGACCATTTCACGAGCGTACCGTGAATATCAGGAATCCGAAAAACATCAAATCTCCGTCATCGCTGCGGCTGGAAAAGGATCCTGTAAGAAGGGGACGACGACTGAAGAGTATCATTCAATGTGACAGATTGCTGCAGATTTTGATGCTGGGCCATCAACAAGGCTCAACGTGCGAACCATTCAAAGAAACATTATCGATATGGGCTTTCGGAGCTGAAGCCCCACTCGTGTACCGTAGATGACTGCAAGAGTCAAGGCTTTACGTCGCCTGGGCCCATAAACACCGGCACTGAACACTGTTGATGGCTGGGAATATGTTGCCTGGTCGGACGAGTCTCGTTTCAAATTGTATCGAGCGGATGGTCGTGTACGCGTATCGAGTCAACCTCATGAATCCATGGACCCTGCATGTCAGCAGGGGACTGTTCAAGCTGGTGGTGGCCCTGTGATAGTGTGGGGCATGTGCAGTTGGAATGGTATGGGATCCCTGATACGTCTAAATACGACTCTTGACAGGTACCACGTACGTAAGCATCGTGTCTGATCACCTGCAACCATTCATGTTCATTGAGCATTCCGACGGGCAAGTCCAGCAGGACAGTGCGACCCGCCACACGTCCAGAATAGCTACTGAGTGGCTCCAGGAACGCTCTTCTGAGTTTAAACACTTCCGACGGCCACCAAACTCCCCAGACATGAACTTTACTGAGCATAATATCTGGGATGCTGTGCAACGTGGTGTTCAGATGAATCTCCACCCTCTCATACTCTTATGGATTTATGGACAGCCCTGCAAGATTCATGGTGTCAGTTCCCTCCAGCTATACTTCAGACATTAGTCGAGTCCATGCCAGGTGGTATTACGGCACTTCCGCGTGCTCGAGAGGGCCCTATACGATTTTATGCAGGTGTACCAGTTTCTTTGGCTCTTCGGTGTATGTCATCGTACGACACATAGTTCAGTAGGTATGACATCACAAACACTGAGGTGTGTGAAAAACTTCAACCTAAGGAAATCCCTGGCACCGCTTTTGACAGTTTTCAGCTGCGAAACACAAACGGCTACAGGCGACAACAGTGGCCGCCTATAGAGCTATGAAGAAACGTTGCCATAGAGACATTCACATAATGGCGTTGTAGATACGCGAAACAGCTGTACATTATGCATATTTCTTTGTACGAACATGGACATGAAATTCGATATTACTCCACAGACACAGTTCAGTTTTTGTTTGTGTTTCTAATAGAAAATTGCCAAAATGAATACACAAGCAACGCCGGATTTGTCGGCTATTACTTGATATTATTCGCGTCAGTTGTAGCGTTGTGCTACAGAGCGCAAATATGTTGTCTAATGCATTTTCCATGCTGTCATCGTTTGAAATATATGTAGTTTGAAAGGGACGCTGGCATTCAAGAACGACTGAACAAGTCGACAGACAGCGATCTTGAAACGGCAGCGTTCCATTAGCCGTGTGAAGAACGACGAGCACATTCTGCAGCCCGGCAACTGTAGCAGATTCAGTGGTATGGACTCCCACCCATTTGTAGTCACGACACACTGTTAATCCTGTGAAGCGGAGCGATAGTTTGTCTCGCTAGAAATCAAGTTCTTAGATCGTCCTTACGTAAGCAGCGAAAAACGCGTGACTTTTTGCCACGACTCGATACCGTTGGTAACCTTGGAGCGCAGGGGATTACTGCCAAGAAAGGCAAGCGCCTTTTTGCCCATATCGTGGGACCAAGCCTTCCGCCACATGTGGGCACCTTTTCTGCTGCCAGACAAAATAATTTTTAGGAAGGACGCCTACGCTGTAACTTCGTGTTGGATGCAGATGCTCAGAATAGACTGTATGCCATAAGGTTTCTCTCTGTGTTATTTTTCTTAATTCATTAATAGACAGAAAAAATAACAAAATCACGTCGCCTTCATCGATTTTCAGACGGCATCTCACAGCCTTTACAGAGAGACGTACTCGATTAAATTTTGACCAGAAAAGGGTTGCCAGATAATCTACTAAAAGCAATCGGATGTCTCTATGAAAACACTCCATGTTACAGTACCATACACTGCTGTGCTCCAAACGTACCCTCTCAGAAATTTCTTCCTTAAATTAAAGGCGATGTTTCATACTAGCAGACTTCTCTTGGCCAGGAATGCTGTCCTAACCTTTGCTAGTCTGCTTTTCATGGTCTTCTCCGCTATGGGTTTTTTGCTTCCCAGACAGCAGAATTCCCTAACTTTGTCTACTTCTTAGTCACTAATTTTGATGTTCACTTTGTCGCTTATCGCATTTCTGCTAATTCTCATTACTTGCGTCTTTCTTCGGTTTACTCCCATTCCATATTCCGTACTCATTAGACTGTTTATTCCATTCAGCATGCCCCATAATTCTTTTTCACTTTCACTGAGAATAGCATTTTCATCACCGAATTTATCACTGATCGATATCCTTTCACTCTAAATTTTAATCTCACTCGTAAACTTTTTTTATTTCAATTATTGCTTCTTCGATGTATAATAGATTGAACAGCAGAGGCAAAAGACTTCTCTTGTCTCCAAATTCATCCGAGCACTTTGTTCTTTTCCTTCCATCCTTGTCGTTGCCTCTTAGATCTTGTACTGTATATATTGTATATTATCTGTCTTTCCCCTTAGTTTACTTCAATTTTTCTCAGAATTTCGAACATCTAGCACCATTTTACAAAGCCGAACACTTTTTCCATGTCGACAAATCCCATGAAATGTCTTTATTTTCTTAAGCCTTGCTTCCATTATCAGCCGCAATGTCAGAACTCCTTCTCTTTCGTTTCTGAAAGCCAAAATGTTCGTCATCTAACATATCCTCAATTTTCTTTTCCATTCTTCTATATACTATTCTCGTCAGCAATTTGGATGCATGATCCGCTAAGCAACTTGGATACAAGCTGCTTGTGCGATATCTATCGCTATCTTCGTGATTGCGGGAATGATATCTTTCCGAAAGTCCGCCGGTATGTCTCCAGATTCACACATTTAACACACTAATTTGAACAGCCACATTGTTGCCACATCACCCACGATTTCGGAAATTCCGAAAGAATGTTATCTATTCCTAAGCAGTTATTTAATCGTTACTCTTCCAAAGCTCTATTAAACTCGGACTCTTAATACTGAATCCCCTATGCCTTCCACTTCCATGACTCCCATTTCTTCCCGCTCGTATAGGCCTTCAAGGCACTCTTTTCACCCATCCGCTCTCTTGTTTGCATTTAACAGTGGAATTCCCGTTCCACTTAATGTTACGACCCTTGCTTGGAATTTCACTGAAATCTCTCGAAAATAATTTCTTTTTCGATTTTTTCGCTTTTTTCTTATATGCATTTCCTTTTATTTCATTCCCAAGTGATTTCTGTATTCCTGAATTTCCTTTCTTCCGTTATCCAAGGTTTCTTCGCAGTTATCTTTCTTCTACCTATGTTTGTCTGTCCAACTTCTGGCATTGCCCTTTTTAGAGATGTCACTCGGACTGAACGTTCTATTGGGCTATTCATTATCCAATTACCTACTGCATTACCTATAGCCACAGAACATCCAACGCATTCATCATTCCCCATTTTTTCAGTATTCTACTTCTTTCAAGACTGATCGTTCCGGACGGTTCTCTTGAACACCAGCGTACTCTTCATCACTACTACATTGTGATCTGAATCTATATCTACTCCTGAGTACGCCTTACAATCCAGTATCTCATTTTGAAATTTCTGCATGATCGCGGTGTAATCCAGCTGGAATCTTCCCCTATCTTCCGGCTATTTCCAAGTGTACCTCCTCCTCTTGTGATTTTTGAGACGAGTGTCCGGTACTACTAGCTGAAATTTATTGTAGACATCAATTAGTCTTTGGCCTCTCTCATTCCTTTTACCAGGCCCATATTCTCCTGTAACTCTTTCTTCTACTCCTTCCCCTACTACAATGTTCCGATCCCCCATGATTATTAGATTATCGCCTCTTTTTACATACTGAATTACGCGTTCTTTATCTTATTCATTTTCTGCTTCTGATGTTGGCATGTATACCTGAACCTTGTTGTTGTTGGTTTGCTGTCGATTCTGATAAGTACTACTTTATCAGTGTACTGTTCGCACTAGCTTATTCTCTGTCCAACTTTCATATTCATAACGAATCCTACTCCAGTTAAAACCATTTTATGCTGCTGTTGATATTACCCTATATCTGTCTGACCAGAAATCCTGCACTTCACTGACTCTCCCTCCCAATAGATCTAGATTGAGCCTTAGCACTTCTCTTTCCAGATTTTCTAGCTTCCCTACCACGTTCAAACTTCTGATATTACACGCCCCGACTCGTAGAACGTTATCCTTTCGTAGGGTGTTTAATCTTTTTTCATGGTTATCTCCTTCTTGACAGTCCAGTTCCGAGATCCGAAAGGGGGTTAAACCAGAATCTTTTGCCAATGGAGAGATCATCACGACACTTTTTCAATTACAGGTCGGATGTCCTGTGGATACTTATTACGTGTCTTTAATGTAGTGATTTCCACTGCCTTCTGCATCCTCATGCCGTTAATCATTGCTGATTCTTACCCTTTTAAGAGCAGTGTCCTACCCCAAGGGTAAGAGAGTGTCCTGAGCCTTTGTCCGCCCCTCGCCCTCTTTGAGAAGGCGATTCCTTACACGGGGAGCCTTCGGCCGCCACTGCTGGTGATTTTTATCCAAAATTTGAGCGGTGGCTGTACCGGAACCAAAAACAGACATCGTTTTTATTGTTATTCCTACGCCTTGACCACGGTGGCTTGAATGACTGAGTTGTAATAGCTTAGAACCTCTTGGTAGAACGTCTTAAGCACGTCGTTTGCACAGAAGATTCTACGTTTTCATTTGCACGCTGCAATGCAGGAAATGTAGGGGTAGCCTATCTATGGGGGAAAACTACCCACTATCAACACATCAGCAGGAACATATGTGTAATATACTTTTACTAACTTTTAGTTTATCATACACTGTCAATTATCTCAAACTTGTCAGAGAAGTCTCAACACAGTGTAATCGGATTTAGAGTACACTGACCTCGCGTATAAACAGCGAATGAAAATGTGCAGTGGTTATTACATGCACGTTCGGGTGGATGCAGGTTTTTAGTCAATTTCCGTAAAATGTTGTAAGCTTATGCTTGTGGACAGCTCGTATAAATTAACGCGCAGAGCGCTAGATAGCGGATAGGACGCTGAGCCCGCCCGAGGAGGAGTCCGCGTGGAGTATTGACGATTGGTATACAGGTCAGCCAGAGTGTGGTTTTTAGGCGGTTATCCACCCTCGTGTGGGCAAGTGCTGGGCTGGTTCCCAATCTCCGCCTCAAAAAATACGATACATGAATAGCTAACACATTTTACACGATTCACAGACCGATGACGCAGACGCATCTTTCCCTTATGCCATCTTGACGACTGTGGCATCCGGCCGTAACGATTAACTTAAATAAATATACCAAACCATGAAATGGAACAGTGGGACCCGCCTGGATAGCCGA